>NC_088376.1:14297500-19297500 GCF_037993035.2 Macaca fascicularis
CTGCAGACTCTGCTGGTGATACTCAAGCAAACAGGGTCTGGAGTGGACCTCCAGCAAACTCCAACAGACCTGCAGCTGAGGGTCCTGACTGTTAGAAGGAAAACTAACAAGCAGAAAGGAAGCAGAAGGCAATAAATAACTAAGATCAGAGCAGAACTGAAGAAGATAGAAACACAAAAATCCCTTCAAAAAAATCAGTGAATCCAGGAGCTGGTTTTTTGAACAGATCAACAAAATAGGTAGACTACTAGCAAGACTAATAAAGAAGAAAAGAGAGAAGAATCAAATAGACAGAAAAAAAAATGATAAAAGGGATGTCACCACCAATTCCACAGAAATACAAACTACCATCAGAGAATACTATAAACACCTCTACACAAATAAACTACAAACTAGAAAATCTAGAAGAAATGGATAAATTCCTGGATACATACTCCCTCCCAAGGCTAAACCAGGAAGAAGTTGAATCTCTGAATAACAGAGATAACCAATAACAAGCTCTGAATTGAGGCAATAATTAATAGCCTACCAACCAAAAAAAGTCAAGGATGAGACGGATTCACAGTCAAATTCTACCAGAGGTACAAAGAGGAGCTGGTACCATTCCTTCTGAAACTATTCCAATCAATAGAAAAAGAGGGAATCCTCCCCAACTCATTTTATGAGGCCAGCATCATCCTGATACCAAAGCCTGGCAGAGACAAAGCAAAAAATGAGAATTTTAGACCAATATCCCTGATGAACATCAATGCAAAAATCCTCAATAAAATACTGGCAAACCAAGTCCATCAGCACATCAAAAAACCTTATCCACCATAATCAAGTCGGCTTCATCCCTGGGATGCAAGGCTGGTTCGACATATGCAAATCAACAAACACAATCCATCACGTAAACAGAACCAACAACAAAAACCACATGATTATCTCAATAGATGCAGATAAGGCCTCCGACAAAATTCAAGAGCCCCCTTCACACTAAAAACTCTCAAAAAACTAGGTATTGATGGAACATATCTCAAAATAATAAGAGCTGTTTACAACAAACCCACAGCCAATATCATACTGAATGGGCAAAAGCTGGAAGCATTCCTTTTGAAAACTGGCACAAGACAAGGATGCCCTCTCTCACCACTCCTATTCAATGTAGTATTGGAATTTCTGGCCAGGACAATCAGGCAACAGAAAGAAAGAAAGGGTTTTCAATTAGGAAAGCAGGAAGTCAAATTGTCCCTGTTTGCAGATGACATGATTGTATATTTAGAAAACCCTATCATCTCAGTCTCAAATCTCCTTAAGCTGATAAGCCACACCAGCAAAGTCTCAGGATACAAAACCAATGTGCAAAAATCACAAGCATTCCTATACACCAATAACAGACAGAGAGCCAAATCATGAGTGAACTCCCATTCAGAATTGCTACAAAGAGATTAAATACCTAGGAATCCAACTTACAAGGGATGTGAAAACCACTTCAATGAGAACTACAGACTACTGCTCAATGAAATAAAAGAGGACACAAACAAATGGAAGAACATTCTATGCTCATGGATAGGAAGAATCAATATCATGAAAATGACCATACTGCCCAAGGTAATTTATAGATTCAATGCCATCCCCATCAAGTTACCAATGACTTTCTTCAGAGAATTGGAAAAAACTACTTTAAAGTTCATATGGAAGGAACCAAAAAAGAGCCCGCATTGCCATGACAATCCTAAGCAAAAACAATAAAGGTGTAGGCATCATGCTACCTGACTTCAAACTATACTACAAGGCTACAGTAACCAAAACAGCATGGTACTGGTACCAAAACAGAGATATAGACCAATGGAATAGAACAGAGCCCTCAGAAATAATACCACACACCTACAACCATCTGATCATTGACAAATCCAACAAAAAACAAGAAATGGGGAAAGGATTCCCTATTTAATAAATGATCCTGGGAAAACTGGCTAGCCATATTTCTGAATAAGCCATAAGCTGAAACTGGATCCCTTCCTTACACCTTATACAAAAATTAATTCAAGATGGATTAAAGACTTCAATGTTAGACCTAAAACCATAAAAACACTAGAATAAATCCTAGGCAATACCACTCAGGACATAGGCATGGGCAAGGACTTCTTGACTAAAACACCAAAAGCAATGGCAACAAAAGCCAAAAATGACAAATGGGATCTAATTAAACTAAAGAGCTTCTGCACAGCAAAAGAAACTACTATCAGAGTGAACAGGCAACCTACAGAATGGGAGAAAATTTTTGCAATCTACCCATCTGACAAAGGGCTAATATCCAGAATCTACAAAGAACTTAAACAAATTTACCAAGAAAAAAACAAACAACCCCATCAAAAAGTGGGCAAAGGATATGAACAGACACTTCTCAAAAGAAGCCAACAGACACATGAAAAAATGCTCATCATCACTGGCCATCAGAGAAACGCAAATCAAAACCACAATGAGATACCATCTCACACCAGTTAGAATGGCGATCTTTAAAAAGTCAGGAAACAACAGATGCTGGAGAACATGTGGAGAAATAGGAACACTTTTACACTGTTGGTGGGAGTGTAAATTAGTTCAACCATTGTGGAAGACAGTATGGCGATTCCTCAAAGATCTAGAACTAGAAATACCATTTGACCCAGTCATTCCATTACTGGGTGTATACCCAAAGGATTATAAATCCTGTTGCTATGAAGACACATGTACACATATGTTTATTGCGACACTATTCACAATAGCAAAGACTTGGAACCAAGCCAAATGTCCATCAATGATAGACTGGATTAAGAAAATGTGGCACATATACACCATGGAATACTCTGCAGCCATAAAAAAGGATGAGTTCATGTCCTTTGCAGGGACATGGATGCAGCTGGAAACCATCATTCTGAGTAAACTATCACAAGGACAGAAAACCAAACACCACATGTTCTCACTCATAGGTGGGAATTCAACAATGAGAACACTTGGACACAGGGTGGGGAACATCACACCCCAGGACCTGTTGGCAGTTGGGGGGCAGGGGGAGGGATAGCATTAGGAGAAATACCTAATGTAAATGATGAGCTAATGTTTGCAGCAGACCAACATGGCACAGGTATACATACGTAACAAACCTGCACATGTACCCTAGAACTTAAAGCGTAATAAAAATAAATAAATAAATAAACAAACTCTCCTATCAAAGGGCACATAGTGGCCGAATGGATTAAAAAAACGAGACCCAATGATGCGTTGCTTATAAGAAACACACTTCACCTGTAAAGACATACATAGACCTAAAATGAAGGGATGGAAAGAGATATTCCATACAAATGAAAACCAAAAAAGAGCAGGAATAGCTATACTTATACCAGATAAAATAGATTTCAAGACCAAAAAATATAAAAGGAGACAAAGAAGGTTTTTATATAATGAAAAGGGGTCAATTCAGCAATAGGATATAACAATTGTGAATATATATGTACCCAACACTGGAGCACCCAGATATGTAAAGCAAGTATTATTAGAGCTAAAGAAAGAGATAGATCCCAATACAGTAACAGCTGGAGATGTCAACACTCCACTTTCAGCATTGGACAGATCATCCAGATGGAAAATCAACAAAGAAATATCGGACTTAATCTGCACTATAGGTTAAATGGACCTAACAGATATTCACAGAACATTGCATCCAATGACTGCAGAATACACACTCTTCTCCTCAGCACACGCATCATTCTCAAGGCTGGATCACATGTTAGACCACAAAACAACTCTTAAAACATTCAAACAATTGAAACAATACCAAGCATCTTCTCTGAGCACAATAGAATAAAACTAGAAATCAATAACAAAAGGAATTTTAGAAACTATACAAACACATGGAAAATAAACAATATGCTCTTGAATGACCAGCGAGTCAGTGAAAAAATTAAGAAGAAAACTGAAATATTTCATGAAACAAATGGTAATGTAAACACAACATACTAAAACCTATGGGCTACAGCAAAAGTAGTATTAAAAAGGAATTTTATAGCTCTAAGTGCCTACATCAAAAAAATAAAAAAATTTCAAATAAACAATCTAAGGTTGCGCATCTTGAAGAATTAGAAAAGTAACAGCAAACCAAACTCAAAATCAGTAGAAGAAAAGAAATAATAAAGATTAGAGCAAAAACTAACAAAATTGAAAACAATACAAAAAATCAACAAAATGAAATTTTTTTTGACAAGATAAATAAAGCTGACAAATCATCAGCCAACTCATGAAGGAAAAAAGGAAGAAGACCCAAATAAATAAAATCAGAGATGAAAAAGGAAACATTAGAGGCAATATCACAGAAATTCAAAGAATCATTAGAGGTTACCGAAAGTAACTAAATGTATGAGCCACTAACTTGGAAAACCTAGATGAAATGGATAAATTCCTAGACACATACAACCTAGTAAGACTGAACCACGAAGAAATCCAAGACCTGAACAGACCAATAACAAGTAATAATTGAAGACATAACAAAAAGTCTCCCAGCAAAGAAAACCTTAGGCCCTGATGGTTTCACTGCTGCATTTTACCAAACATTTAAAGAACTAAGAAGGGTAATGGGTAGGGGAGTGTGGATGGTTAATGGGTTCAAAAATATAGTTAGATAGAAAGAATAATATCTAGTATTTGATAGCACAACACAGTGACTACAGTCAACAATAGTTTATTGTACATTTAAAAATAACTAAAAGAGTATAATTGCATTTGTTTGTAACACAAAGAAAGGATAAGCTCAAAGTGATGAATACCTCATTTACCCTGATATTATTATTATGCATTGTATGCCTGTATTAAAATATCTCCAACACCCCATAAATACACACACCTACTATGTACTCACAAAAAAAATAAAAATTTAAGAATAAATAAATAAGAAAATAAAGCAAAATAAAAAAGAGCATGGTCTCAGTGGGAGTCAGCTTTGCTATCTCCCATGGGGAGCTTGAATATGAGTTGCTCCACAGAATTCCCTTCCCTCAAAGTGCTGGCTTTTGTTCCCCCATGTAAGTCAACTATTAGCTATGTACTCTCCCTCATAGAGTACTTCTCTGGAATTTATAAGTCTTTAGCAACCAACACACACAACAGCTGAGGACTGGCTTCATCAGCCTCCTCAAGAGAATCTGAGCAAGGAACCACAGCATCCACCAAACAGGCTGGATGGAATTAAAAGGAAAGAAATAAGGAAGAGGAAAAAACAAGGCATGATGTCTAAAAACAAAAAGCGTCAAAAAAGAAAGAAAAACATGGAAGAAATGTGAGAGGAAAACAAGAAAATATAAGGCAGTTTTTATTTCCAAGGGCTAACAGAAGATATCCTTAAAGACAACATACAAAATACATTTAGATGTGAAACAAAATTCAGATGAATGAGAAAGTAATAGTTAGGTTTAGCTTCTTGGTGAAAGGGATGGTTTAGTCACCATGCTTTACAATAACCCTACTGGGCACTGCACTGTGGCAAAATCTGGTATGTTCAAGGCAGCAAGAATTACCTTCCTCCAAAACAATGGCTACTTTTCTCAGAATGGGGAGTGAGGGGTAGAGTAACAGTCCTGACCAACCCATTAAGCCACCTCTCCTAAAAGCTCTGGTTAAGAGCCAGCAAGATGAGATGAACAACCCCCAAAACACCCGAGATCAGGGACTTGAGACCAGCCTGACCAACATGGTGAAACCCCATCCCTACTAAAAATACAAAAACTAGTCGGGCATGGTGGCACATGCCTGTAATCCCAACTACTCAGGAGGCTGAGGCAGGAGAATCACTTGAACTGGGAGGTGAAGGTTGCAGTGAGCTGAGATCACACCACTGCACTCCAGCCTGGGTGGCAAAGCAAGACTCCGTCACCAAAAAAAAAAAAAATTATTGAGACTTCCTTTTCCCAACCAAGAAAAAAAAAAAAAAGAAACCACCTTCTAGAAATGAGAAACACTGATACTGGGTAAATTTATTCTGTCCTGGCCAAGCCTTGGAGTTGTCCAAGGAGAAACTTTGTCAAGAGTTAGACTATGCAGATCTAACGATCAGAAGATATGTGTAGAGTAGATTTGTAAGGGTGAGAGTTGCCTCCATATAGCTGGTCTGAAGATTTGGAAAATCACTTGATAATTATGTATAGAGTAAGAAGAAAAGGCCCAGGAGCACTTTGTGTCCCAGAAGCCAAGGTAAAAATGTTTCATGGATAATGAAAGGGTTCACTGTGTTGATTTCTGCTGTGTCTTATAAGATGAGCACAGAAAATGCCGCTGGACTTAGTGATGCAGAGGTCACTGAGGATCCTAGCAAGAGCTAGATACGATGAGGACAGAGGCCAGACTGCAGTGTGTTGAGAAGTATAGAAGGCAGGTGAAAAATGGAGACAACAAGCACACAAAATGCTCTGCAAAGTTTGTATGTGGAGGAGAGAAGAGAAACAGGGCTATATTTGAAGAGGGACATGTGTTCAAAAAAACGGGGAGAGAGTTTTCTATTTTAATTTTCAAACGAGAAATTTGAGTGTTTTAAATACTAATAAGAAGGATTCCTGAAGAGGGAGAATTTTAAGATTCAGAAGAGGGAAGGAATAAAAGATAGTATATGATTCAAGAGACAAAGGGAAAGGGAGTCAAAAAACTGTCCTTAAACAAATCTTGATCTTGGGATATCTGTCTGGGCTGGAACTGTGAATAAAGAATGGATTCCAAGCATGGAATCCTGGCTTCTATGACACAAAGTGCTCCTGGGCCTTTTCTCCTCACTCCATATATAATTACCAAGTGATTTTGCAAATCTTCAGACGAGCTATATGGAGGTAACTCTCACACTTACAAATCTCTACACATATCTTCTGATCCTCAGATCTGCATAGTCTAACTCTTAACAAAGTTTCTCCTTGGACAACTCCAAAGCTTGGATTCCAGGCATGGAATACAGATGGATTTACAGGTGTGTGGTGGCTCACGCTTGTAATCACAGCACTGCGGGAGGCCGAGGCGGGAGGATAATGAGGCCAGGAGTTTGAGACACAGCCTGGCTAACATGGCAAAAACCCATGTCTACTAAAAATACAAAAATTGGCCGGGAGTGGTGGTGGGTGCCTGTAACCCCAGCTACTCAGGAGGCTGAGGCAGGAGAATCACCGGAACCCTGGAGGCAGAGGTTGCAGTGAGCAGAGATCCCACCACTGCACCCCAGCCTGGGTGACAAGAGCAAGACTCCATCCTCAAAAAACAAAAGAATGGATCCAAAAAGTTATGACGTTTATAGAGAGTGGCTTCACCCATGGGAGCATGGAAAGAGAGAAGAGAATAGAAGCAACAGCCAAACAGTGGGAGGTGTCAATGCTTAAGCAGAGAGGAAGGGAGCCAACTGGGAGACTGAAAAACAATTCCCAAAGGGATCATAAGACAGTGAAGCTCTGGTATCATGCAACCCCTCCTCACCTCATGTCTGATTCACCAAAAATAGCCTCCTGGTTGGTTCCCTAACTGTTTAATCCATAATCCAGTGTCCTCCAGTCTACCACCAACACAGGGAGGCAGAGGATTCCAGAGCAGTTAACACAGAATAGACTCTTGATGGGTGAAAGTAATAACTTGAGTTTCCAATGACCTCCACATTGACTTGCTTTGTAAACTTGGGCAAGCCTTTTTTCTTTCAATTTCAGCTCTCCCATGTGTAAAATAAGGACAGCATTTTCTTTAACAACCTCATAGGGTTGTCCTAAGAATTACATGAGTTACTGACTGTGAGAGCATTCTAAAGACTTGTAAATCACAATACAGGTGTGAGGAATTATTATTCATCCTGAATCACTATTTGCTTCCTAGTTCCTCCTTCCTCAAATAGTTCCACTGGCCCTGTTGCCTGGCTGCCAGCAAGGTAATAGATCGTGCTGTCAGCACCCAAACACCACTGCCCATTCCTTCTCAGGTGGTTCCAAATCTGAGTCACAGTTAAGCAAATGTAATGCACTTTGCAGGTAGAGTTGGCAAGATGAGCTCCATTTGCTTTTTGGCCCAGTCCTTTAATTGTACTTCAAAGTAAACAGCGCACTATGGGGGGAAGATTAGAATAAAATTTGGAAAAAGAAAGAAAAAAGGAAACTGAAATGGTTCCGGGGAAAATGGCACATTGCACAAACTTAAAATAATTGGGAATATATATGATTTCTTAAGGGCATTAAGAACTTGAGCCTACTCACCAGACAGCTCCATCACATCCTACACTCCTGTACTGGGATTTCATGGCCCTCTATGATGCAATCCCAATGCTAGCCGCCATCGCTTTCACGCAAATCACTTAAGTCTCCCATTTGCCCACCAACATGCTTATTCCTGCCTTTACACCATCCTTTATGAGATGCTTACCAAGTGCGGACTCTCAGCACTTCTATCTGCTCGATTGATATGCCCAGCTCAAGCTTCCTTTTATTCAGGGAGCTTGACCTGCTTTTCTGAAGTTCTCCAGAATTTGGGGTCCAAACAACAGTTTAACTATAGTGTCTCCCTGACTCTGCCATTATTTCAAGTGAGCTGGCCTTCTCTCTCCAATGAATATCATTAACATTAAACAAATGATATGTTCTGGATGCTTTATACTCATTATCTTATTCAAGGTGCACACTCTCCCCACTGCACATATGAGGAAATTGATTTTCACATAGGTAAATTATTTGCCCAAAGTTGGCAGGTATTGAGCCCTACTGGTTATGACTGTAAAGTTCAGCCTCATATTTCTTATTTATTTTCCTTGTAGCTCCTACCACAGTGCCAGTTACAGAGGAGACATTTGGGTGTCTGGAAGACAGAATGCCAATGCAAAAAATGCTGCTAAAAGGAAACAGGAAGACCTTAAAAACCAATATTCTATTTCAAAAGTCCCTCTAGTACAGAGCTTATCACCATATTCCTGTCCCTAGCACAATAATCCTAAACTGGATTCTCGAATAGTTTGGAGGGGAAATGATGATTTTCTTTTCTATTCACCATTAGACAATATTTAATTTGCCAATATTAATATATCTAATGTTAATTTTTAATCAGAGCAGACTGTGACTTTCACAACATTTTAAACAGAACAATGCTTTCTGCATCTTAGCACTTTAGCCTACCAGAGTGTTATTTGTGTCACTGGGAACTAATATATGCAGGTTCAACGCAATTAGCCATCACCATGGTAATTTTATGCCTTTTGTTTTCAGTTTTTGTTGCATATGCTCATCAAAGAGATTGAAGCTTTACTCATGAAATAAAATTCATTACCTGCCTTTGGATTTAAGTGCATCACATTTAAAGACATGTTTTCAAATCCTGATGGCATTCCATTTCTGTCTTACTTCTCAGGAATAAATAAAACATGCTGTCTAGAACCAAGCAAGCAGCTTCCGCTTCCCCTTCCTTGAACTGGGACTAGCAGATTCTCTTGCAAAACAGTCACGGCTTTCAGTGGAAACATAGACCCCTGCGAGCTGGCAGATCCTTCAAACCCTTCAGGGTACCTTCTATTGGTTTGAATGACTTCAATTGCCGCATGTTCAAGCTGAGTCTTGCTTTCTACATCAAGCACAAGGCTAGGTGCACAGCTATGGTAGACTGTCTGCAAAAATGGCAGCCAGCAATCTGCCCATCCCAGTACATGCATGCCACTCATTCCATCAAGAGGTGGAGTCTGTTTCCCCAACTTTGATTCCAGGCTGGCCCTATAACTTGTTCCAAACAATAGCATATGGGCTAAAATAATGTGGATTTTTGGTTTGCTGGTTTGTTTGTTTTGTTTAGAGACAGGTGTTGCTCCATCACCCAGGCTAGAGTGCAGTGGTATGATCATAGCTCACTGCAGCCTTGAACTTTTGGGCTCAAGGGATTCTTCCGCCTCAGCTTCCTGAGTAGCAAGGACTACAGGTGTGTGCTACCACACCAAGCTAACATTTTCTATGTAGAGACAGGGTCTTGCTATGTTGCCCAAGCTTGTCCCAAACTCCTGGCCTCAAGTAATCCTCCTGCCTCAGCCTCCCAAAGTGCTGGAATTACAGGTAGGAGTCACTGCACCGAGCTGGCAGAAGTAATATTGTACAAATTCTGTAATCTAAGCCTTTGAGACCTGACAGTTTCCATTTTCACACTTTTAGGATCCAGCAGCTGTGTTAAAAAAAAAAACAATGAGGAACCATCTGGATACAGTAAGCCCTAGCCAGCTGCCAGCGATTCTAGACACCTACAAACTCTCTCTTTTCCTGGCTTTGATGAAGCAAGGTGATAAATTAAAGAGGACTGCGTGACAAGAAACTGAGGGCAGCCTCTGGCCAACTGCCAACAAGAAACTGAGGCTCTCAGTGTAACAGCTCACAAGACTCTGAACCCTGCCATCAGTCATACAAGTGAGCTTGGAAACCGACTTTTCCAGTTGAGCTTTCAGATGAGGACCCAGTCCTGGCTGGTCCTTTGATTATAGTCTCATGGCAGACCATGAAACAGAGGACTCAGTTAAAGCAGGCCCAAATTTGTGCCCCACAGAATCTGTAAGATAAGAAATATGTGCTCTTTTATGTCACTAAGCAATAAATAATTAATGCAAGTGTATTGGAGTTTGGGGGGTTCTTGCTTAGATATCAGTAAAATACAACTTTGGATCCTATTCTGTTATTGTGTGTATAACTTTCTTGAGAAAGCAGTGGACATAGAGATGATGAAAAAGGAAAGATTTGGCCATCTGTGGATTCTAATATTTTCAAAACTACATCCTAATCTATATTAAATATTATCCACATTTTAGAGTTGAGAAAACAGAGGATCAGAGAAGTTGTTATTTACTCAAGTTTCTCACTTCTACCAGTCTTCTAAGTGCAAATACAGTGCTCCATCCACTCTAACATGGCTGTCAGAATCATATCATTGCTTCAGAATCATTAAGCACAGGCTCTGATTTCAATAATCAAAGCATAAGCAGTCCGAGAGCAGGGCCTATGTCACAGATGTTTTTGTTCTCCAAGGCAGCAGAGGGGTGGTGCTGGATGGTGCTAAGGCAGAGGCTGCATCGCCTTCCTAGCACTCCCACAGTCTCCATCTTCCAGACAAACTTCTCCAAGGCCACCTAGCAACATCAATTACAGGAGTACTTCAATCACTATCCAAATAAAGCAGCTCAAATTGAGAGTGTTTTCTGAATATAAAATGATCCAGCTATTTAACATAGATTATTTTATGATATTAATAAAATTGAGTGTTCTGAGAAATGCCTTTTAAGTGAACCCAGTCTAAGTCCAAGGTTGTAGAAAGCTTTTAGTTTAAATGAAAATCCACTGGAAATGTAAAACATATCAGCATTGAGCATTGAAGTGATGTCCAGCAGAATGTGCAGGACCCAGAGCCTAGTACCCCTTGTCCATTCATCACTGTGGTCCATTTTGTCCAGTAGAGCTAGATAAACTTCAAAGGCTTCAAAGGTTAGGGGAAGCAGGATGGGAAGCACTAAAAAAATGCAGCTTGCCTGCAACTAAATTCAAGAAAGGCTACAAGGTAAAAAGAGAAAGAACTGGAATTTCTTTTTTAAGTATGTTTGAAACTCAGCAATCTGTGATTAGCTATGTGACTTTGAGCAAGTCACTCTCCCTCTCCGAATTTAGTTAGGTGAGATGATAGTACTTACCTCACAAAGCTCTTGTGAAAAGCAAGCGAAAAATAGTGGCCAACCATGCTCTGTGAGCTGTGAGATGCTATACATATGTGAGGTATTGTTATCACCCAGAGCAGCAGCTGTTGCTATAGCAGTAGTGATCAAAATAGCAGTGATAAAACAAGGTAATGCTCCTTAGTGGAACATTTTAGATTTTGCCCACAGTAATGAATGCTCTCTGATTTAACACTGCTTCCTAAGTATCAGACATGAGGATGCATCGAGATCCAATCAGGGACAGAAATCACACCAGTTACTTAGACAGAGAAAAACTACTATAAAGAATTGCTATCTTGATATAATAGTATTAACTTGGTAACTGAGGTAGCAACTGCAGGAAGCATCTACCACTCTAAGGTGAGCAACATTCCTAACTCGCCTAGGGCTGAAGAGGTTGCCAGGATACTGGACTTTCAGTTCTCTAAAACCTAAAAAGTCCCAGGAAAACCAGATGAGTTGGTCACCCTATTCAATCCCTAGAGTTGGCAGAACACTGGGAAGACACTGGAATTGTTAAAACTTCAGAAGTTTGGAGGAGGAGGCCCTCAGAGATGGGACCCAGACCTGAGGAGCAGGTGGCAGCTGGCTGGTGTTGGTGTCTCCATGGAGTTTCCCCAGTGAGGTCGGTTCTGTGAATGCTGGAAAAGCTACCAAGTGTATTCAGCCGCTGCTATGGGAATGAGCTGGCTCTGCTGGGGTGAGAAAGCATTGCCAGTGTACTGCACAGAACAGTGAGGAAACAGGAAAAAACAAATTCCTTCACCCTCTTCCGCCCCCTACTGGCAAAGTTTAACAAGGAACCAGTGGGCAAGGCAGAAATGTAATTTGAAGAGACCCAGCCCTAGCATCACGGAACAGAGTTCAGGATGTTGGGTTTGGAGCCGAGAGATAATAGCTTTATAACCGGCACAGTTAGCAAACATATGCAGGGAAGAATATATCTATGGTAAAGATTTAATCAAAGAACTTGCCCATTTAAGAAATTTTTCCCAAGTTCCTGAATTCGGTCTACCTAGGAAGTCGGAAAGAAGGCAATTCATGCAAAATGCTCTTCTCTCAGCTCCTGCCCTCTGACCCAAATGACAGTCGGGTCATTTCTCTCCCCTCCCACCATTGTGGCACCCACCAAGGAATAATCTAGGGTGCTAGCAGTCACAGCAGCAGCCCTGACTCTCGGTCATGTGTCCTGGCCTTCTTCCGAGGAGCCATGTAGCCTGCTTTGCAAACTTTTAGACAGCTGAGCTGAGAGGAGCATTAAGCAGCTTTAAAAATTGATGTCGTTCATTATTCTTTCATGAGCCAATGCAAATCCAACAGCGCAAGGCCAAAGGCATGCACATGGGAGCGGCTATAACACTCTGCCCCTTCCTTGCAGATTTGACCCCCTAAAAGAGGACAAAGAGAGGGCCCAACAAATACCAGACACCACTCACCATCAGAGGAGGCACCACTAGACAACAGTAACAAATGCGTGCCCCATTCTTCTGGCTCAGGACAGACAGCAGCAGCCCCCTCATCCTCCTCACCCTGCACCACCCCTACATACAGCCCTACCTTTGGTCCAGCAATGGGAGATGAGACAAATAGCCCATATGTGCGACTCCCATCTCCATCTCTGCTGCCCTGACAGGTAGAAAACCTTGTTCCAGGGGTTTCTGTTCACATCTTTCCCAATTCCCACATTATTTGGCCTTATTTTCTCCTTTCTCTGTTTCTGCCCTCTATTCTTTCCTTTTTCCATCTCTTCTATTTTCCTTACTATTTGCTTCATCTCTTTGTCTGTCCATCTTTCCCTTGCTCCCAGGTCCATCTTCCCTCATTCTGTTTCTCTTTTTTCTTTATGTTTGTAGATATATCTGTTTATGTGTGCGTGAGTGTGTGTGTGTGTGTGTTTGCGTCTCTGACGGCTTTCTGTCTCCTATGTCCTCTATGCCTCTCCTTGGTCACCACTTCCAGCTCCAACTTTTCTGGGTAGAAGAAGAGCAAAGTGTTTCTGTGTTCTGGGGAGGGGAGTACTCAACTTTGTCCCCTTTCTGCCTCTGCCAGTGCAAAGAGGGAGCTGGGGCAAAGATTAGCTCAATTCAAGATACAAATATTGAGTCCAAACCATGTGCTAAACAATGAACCACAGATGCATGGTTCAGCTCAATGCTTGTTTATTAAGATCTGAGTCCACTGTCTATCTGGTGGAGCCCACTCCATTCCCTGGCCTACCAGGGCACAGGTGTCAGCAGATGTCAGGAAAGTTCACACAGCTTCTAATGAACATGAGGAAGAAAATCCAAAAGGGAAACCCACACAGCCCAAAATATTCAAGCAAACACATAAAACACTGTCCACCGAACCTTCCCTTATAGCTAAAATAGAGCAACACTAATTTATTGATTTGTCTCCCCAGTTTCTCTGCTCCATTTCTACGGAAGTGGTAATAAACAAAAGAGGGCTAGGAAAGGGGAAAGCAGGGAAAACAGTAGGTGTCAGATGAGATAAGTGTGCAGAAATCACCCCCTAAAGGAAACTCCCCAGGGAGCACAGCTAGTTTATCTTCCACCCTCTTTTGATGTTCTACCAAATGGCTCTTCATGCTTTCACCATTTGAAGAAGACTTGCTTTTGAGAAAGGAAGGAATCAGCATCTGTGGACAGCTTAGATGTTGTCCCTAAAAAGTGTCAACTCTGCAAAGCAGGTGTTATTATTCTTGTTTTACAGATGAGGAAACAGCCTCAGAAAGCTTCAAGAACTTGTCTGAGGCCACTCAACTTGTCAGGAGCAATCAGAATTCAAACTCAGATCTGACTGACTCAGTTATTCAATTCTTTTTTACCTATAGGTAATTTACAGGAATAAATTGGATTTGCTGTGGGTTTGGGACATTCTTCACTATCTTTCTCACCCTCGGTTTAAAATTACTTGTGTAAACCAACTCATTGTTTAGTGGACATTTACAACTTTTAAAAAGTCTTTTGCTTTTAAAAATAAATTTTGTGAAGTACATCAAGAGGCGTTCCTTACTTTATAAGGACAAAAAATCAGGTAGAGGTGTTTATTTAGATACATAGCTGTATCTCCTAGTGTCCTCCAAGAACAGGAATCCTCTAGAAATTTGTTCTAAATCCTTCATTCTTCTCCTGGTAGTATTCTAGGAGAAGTGTGGTCTTTGAAGTCAGACTTGGTTAAGATCTTGGCTCTACTGCTTAATAACTGTGTGAGACATTGTACAAGTCACTTGCCCACTCTGAGCCTCATCATCCTTGTGTGTAAATGTAGTGCCTCATACGGTTTGTTATGAGGATTAAATAAAACGGCATCTTTATGGTGCCTGGAACATACATGAAAATCCTTAATCCCTTCCTGTTTTCTCCCTTCCACATTTCCTGGGAAAATGTCACCACTTCCATGAGCCTGCAACCCCAAAACAAGGATGACATATCTCTTGATTTGTTTTTCCATGAATTTGAGCTCCCTCTTCACTCAATCCTGCTTTACTCTGTGCCTAAATGTGTTTAAGGGGCATTCCCTTAAGTTCTATTTGAATTACATAATCTTGGGTAGCAGAAAATAAAAGCATATGTCAGCCTTGTGTAAGGGGATTCCCCCTTGCAGAAATTGTGTGCATCGCCAAGGGACACACAAAAGTATAAGGTTCAGGAAATAAGCATGCTTGGCTTAAAATAGAAAATGAATCATATAATTCTGCATCAAACAGTGAAGTTTAATTTGGGAATTGACTAAAACCTGCTTGACTAAGCCATATAAAGAAGCTGAGTCACTGAGATGCAACAATACTGAAATTAAGTCAACTAATAACCTTATAGCGGCATTGAGATGTTCAAGTGAAAGGAACAGTTGCACATCTTTCACTTTAAATCAAAAACTAGAGATGATTAAGCTTAGGAGGAAGGCACATCAAAAACTAAGATAGGCCAAAAGTGAGGGCTTTTATACCAAACAGACAAGTTGTGAATGGAAAGGAAAAGTTCTTGAAGAAAATTAAAATTGTTACTCCGGTGAACACATGAATGAAAAGAAAGTAAAACAGACTTATTGTTGATAGAAAGTTTTAGTAGTCTGGCTAGGTCAAATTAGCCACAACATTCCTTTAAGCTAAATTCTAATCCACAGCATGGCCCTAACTCTCTTCAATTCTATGAAGGCTGAGAGAGGAGAGGAAACTGCAGAAGAAACCTTTGAAGCTAGAAGAGGTTGGTTCATGAGGCTTAAGGAAAGAAGCCATCTCCATAACATAAAAGTGCAAGATGAAGCTGCAAGTGCCGATGTGAAAGCTGCAGCCAGTGATCCAGAAGATCTAGCTAAGATAATTCATACAGGTACTACACTGAACAACAGATTTTCAATGTAGATGGAACAGTTTTCTATTGAAAGATGTCATCTAGTACTTTCATAGCTAGAGAGGAAATGTCAATACCTGGCTTCAATGTTTCAAAGGCTAAGCTTACCCTCTTGTTAGGGGTTAATGAAGCTGGTGACTTTAAGTTGGAGCCAATGTTCATTTACCATTTTGAAAATCCTAGGGCCCTTAAGGTTATGCTAAATCTACTCTTTCTGTGCTCTATGAATGGAACAAGAAAGCCTGGATGACAACACATCTGTTTACAGCAGGGTTTACTGAAGATTTTAAGCCCACTGTTGAGACTTACTGCTTAGGAAAAAAACAAAAAACAAAAAAGATTCCTTTCAAAATACTACTGCTCATTGACAATGTACCTACTCACTCAAGAGCTCTGATGAAGATATACAAGAAGATTAATATTGCTTTCATGCCTGCTAACACAACATCTGTTCTGCAGTCCAAAAACCAAACAGTAATTTCAAATTTCAAGTCTTATTATTTAAGAAATCTATTTTGTGAGGCTATCACTGCTGTAGTGATTCCTCTGATGGATCTGGGCAAAGTAAATCAAAAACCTTCTTAAAAGCATTGACCATTCTAGGTGCCAATAAGAACATTCTTCATTAATTAGAAGAGGTCAAAATAACATCAACAGGAGTTTGGGAGAAGTTAATTCCAGCTTTCATGGATGACTTTGAGGGGTTCAAGACTTCAGTGGAGGAAGTAATTGTAGTTGTATTTGAATTAGCAAGAGAACTAGAATCAGAAATAGGCCCTAAGGATATGACCAAATTGCTGCAATATTATTATAAAACTTGAATGGATGAGATTTGCTTTTTATGGATGAACAAAGAAAATAGTTTGAGATAGAATCTTCTCCTGGTGAAGATGATGTGAACATTATTGAAATTACAACAAAACATTTAGAATATTACATAAACTTAGTTAATGCAGCAGAGGGGTTTGAGAAGATTGACTGCAATTTTGAAAGAAGTTCTACGATGGATAAAATGCTATCAAACAGCACTGCACGCTACAGAAAAGTATTCTGAGAAAGAGTCAATCTATGTGGCAAACTTCATTGCCGTTCTGTTTTAAGAAATTAACACAGCCTCCCTAGTCTTCGACAAGCAGCACCCTGATCAGTCAGCAGCTACCAACATTGAGGCAAGACCCTCTGCCATCAAGATGATCATGATTTGCTGAAGGCTCAGATGATCATTAGCACTTTTCAGCAATAAAGTATTTTTTAATTAAGATATTTACATTGCTTTTTAGACATAATGCTATTGCACACTTTAAATAGACTACAATATAGTGTAAACACAACTTTTACATGCACTGGAAAGCCAAAAATTTTGTGTGACACACATTATTGCGATATTTGCTTTATTGCAATGGTCTGTAACTGAACCCACAATATCTCCAAAATACACCTGTATCTGAAAATAATGTCTTTCTTAGTTGTTTATTGCAATGTTCTACATATTATTAAGCAGAATTTGTTAATTATATTTTCTAATCTTTTAATTGTTAGTTTTTTGTCATCTTGTTCTATATTTACTATGTAACATGTGTTGTCCCCCCTTTATGACAATTGATTAGTCTCACTGATTAATATCTAAAATATATGTTTTAGAAACACTACAACTCAACAAGACACACAACTGCATTAAAAAATAAGTGAACTATTTCAATAAACATTTCTCCAAAGAAGAGACACAAATGGCCTGTAAGCACATAAAAAGGCATGATGACACTAATTATTTAAAAAATGCAAATCAAAACTACAATGAGATACTACTTCAAATGAATTAGGATATCTATTGTTTAACAACAACAACAAAAAAGTAGGCCAGGTTTGGTGGCTCACGCCTGTAATCCCAGCACTTTGGGAGGCCGAGGCAGGCAGATCACAAGGTCAGGAGATCGAGACCACGGTGAAACCCCATCTCTACTAAAAATACAAAAAATTAGCCAGGCGTGGTGGTGGGCACCTGTAATCCCAGCTACTCGGGAGGCTGAGGCAGGAGAATGGCGTGAACCTGGGAGGCGGAGCTTGCAGTGAGCCGAGACAGCACCACTGCACTCCAGCCTGGGTGAGAGAGAGACTCCATCTCAAAAAAAACAAAAAAAAAAGGTAGAAAAGAGTTAAGTATTGGTGATAATGTGAAGAAATTGGAACACTTGTGCCCTGCTGAGAATGTAAAATGGTAAAGCCACTGTGCAATACAGTATAGTGGTTCTCAAAAAAATTAAACATTATCATATGATCCAGAAATTCCACCCCTAAGTATATATTCAAAAGAAATGAAACCAGAGTCTTGAACAGATATTTGTATACCACTGTTCATAGCAGCATTATTCACAATACCCAAAAATGGAAACAACCCAAATGTTTATCAATGATTGAACAGATAAAATGTGTCATATACATACAATGCAATATAATTCAGCCTAAAAAAGAATAAAATTTTGATACATGCTACAATACAAATGAACCTTAAAAACGTTTTGCTAAGTGAAATAAGCCAGGCATGAAAGGAAAAATAGTATATGATTTCACTTAAATGAGTTTCCTAGAATATTTGATTCATAGAGACAGAAAGTAGAATAGTGGTTACTGGCTAGGCACAGTTTCTCACGCCCATAATCCCAACACTTTGGAAGGCTAAGGTAGGCAGATTGCTTGAGCCAACGAATTCAAGACCAGCCTGGACAACATGAAGAAACGCTGTCTGTACAAAAAAAAAAAAAAAAAAATACAAAAAATTAGCCAGGCATGGTGGCACATGCCTGTAGCCCCGGCTACCTGGGAGGCTGAGGCAGAACAATCATTTGAGCCTGGGAAGGTCAAGGCTGCAGTGAGCCATGACTGCACCACACACTCCAGCCTGAGTAACAAAGTAAGACCTTATCTGAAAAAAAAGAATAGTAGTTACCAGGGGTTGGATGCAGTAGGAAATGAGGAGTGGCCTTATGTCTTATGGGTACAGAGTTTCAGTTTGAGATGGTGAAAAATTTCCAAATATGAATAGAGATGATGGTTGCACAACAACGTGAATGTTCTTAATGCCCTGAAGTGTACACTTGAAACAGTTAAAATGATAAGTTTTATGTTACATGCACTTTACAAGAATTAAAACAAGGTATAATTAAAAAAAAAAAAAAAGTAGAGTCAAAGAAAATGAAGTTCTCAGTAAAGGCACATTGTCCTTGGATAACAATGTGGTGGGAATGCTGGTCTTGTTTCTGTGGAGCAGAGGGTTGTTTGCACTCTAAGAGGGCTCAGCTCCTGACAGGGTGGGACTACTGCTGGTTACATGCAACTTGAGAAAAAAAATAAAGGCTTTGAGACCCCATTGAAACACACAACTTCCCCCTAAACTGGCCAAAAATGAGGAATCTGGCAGCTTGCAGGCTATAAACCATCAGGTCACTACATTACCACCTTGCTAACTATACCACTTTCCCAAACCTTGAGAACTCCTAAATTGAGCCAAGTTTAGGAAATTAGGAAGAGTAGTGATTAGAAGTATTTCTACTGCTCTCTTTTTACCCGCACTACATAAATAAACAGGCTTTTTCCTATTCTCAGCTGAAGTCAGGTGGACCAGGCTGCTGATAGGAGCACATCTGAGACTGTGTGTAACTTATGCTAACCTCAAGGTTGTTCCTCATAGTCTCCTGCACCAACTAAGCCCCTGTCAGTGGGCACCTCTGACTGTATGTCATAGGCTGCCAAGCCTATCTCTCAAAGTGCAAACAAAGAAATGGCTAGGAAAAGCCAACATCAGAGAACCAGAAAAATGCCACTTTGGGAACCAGGGAGATCTGAGCTCCAGTCTCATCCTTGGAACCTCCTGGCTTATAACCTTAGGCAAGTCACTTCACCTTACAGTGACCAACTGTCCCTATTTCCCAGGACAAAGGGAATTCCCAGAATGCAGAAAAGTCCTAGGAAAACCAGATTGCACTCATCAGCCTGCTGAATTTCTCTCAGTTTGCATTTGTCATCTGTAAACATGTAACAAGACTTAACATGCATAGGGCTTGTGAAGACTAGAGGCCTTTTCTGTGCCAGAAACACTCTGTAAATCCTAATTACTCTATCCTAGAGGCTCTACTTCTTTTTTTTTTTTTTTTTTTTTTTTTTTAATCAATTACAATAGAAAGGAAAATAGGAAAGGAAAGCAAAAGAGATGGTGGAAGAAAGGAGGAATTATGGGGAAAAAAGAGGGCAGAGGCACAGCCACCACCACCGCCACACAGTCCATCATTGTTAGGCCCTTGGGAATCCTGCAGGAATGCGGCACGGGCATTACGAGGATTTGTGAGGCTCATGGCAGAGTGACAGAATGAAAATGGCTCCTTCTCTGAATACTCAGCTCAGAAATCACCAGAAGCGATGCTCAGGGCATTGTCTGTTCTGTGGCCTTTTCATCCTGCTCCCTAAATACTGACAGTCTTCCCACTCTCCAGTGCCTGCTCCAGAGAATTGGCAGGAAGGCGGGTACTGCATCCTATCGGTTTTGCCAAACCTCCTAGAGCGGAGACCGTTATAATGACACATCTAAGTCCAGGTGTCCTTGCAGATGACATCCACACAGCACGTTCTTGCTCCCTGCCCGTACCTGACAGGCATAAGTTTTTGCTATAACTGCTTAATCTCCAGGCACTGTCAAGTGGGGATTTCAGCTGCTTCCTTTTGAAAGAGACTTAATTGTTGCTGCTACCTGAGTGTCAAGTGCGTCTCTCTGAGCTGAAGGGATATGGGGGAAACTGCACTTGTTCAAACATAAAACAGATTCCAGGCAAGTGAGGTATCTCAACAGGGTCTCTGCAGTCAGAAAGACAGTTTTTATAATCACCTCCAAGGGATGAAGAGGGCCCCCAACTTGGGTTCTGGATGCCAGGAATTTCAAGGGAAATGCTAGCAGGGATCTATGGAAGATTACCAGACCAGAAGTCAAGAAACCCAAATTCCAGCACTGCCTCCATTTCCTACGTGGCTATGTAACCTTGAATGAGTCACTGAAATCTCTGCAAAGGCTTCTCATCTATAAAATTAAGATAAGGGAACAAATCCCTAACCTGTGTATGGTGCAGGCTTCTTATGGGGAAGAAAGACTATTAAAACAGTTTATAGACACTAACATGGTTCTGAAAATATTAAGGTAGCCAAAAATTGGAAGCAATCTAGTCAGAGAAGAATACATGAGAAGGATGAATTGTAGTATATTCATATAATGAATATGTACAGAAATTTTGAAAGAATTACTGTAACATATAACTACATGGATAAATTTTATAGACAAAATAATGAATCAAAGAAAGCCAGATAAAAACAATGACATATTTTATGATTCTATTTACATGAAGTTCAAGAACAAGAAAACTAATCTGTGGAGATAGAAATCAGAATACTGGTTATACAGGGTAGAGGTAAGAATGGACTGGGACAGGGCACAAGAGAACCTTCCGGGGTGTTGGAAATGTTCTATTTCTTGATCTAGGTAGTAGCTACATGGACATTTACATGTGTAAAAATATATAGTTGTATATTTAATATCTGGGCACTATGGTGTAATACCTCAATTTAAAAGAAAAGTATAATTTAAAGTAATACCATTTGTTTATTTTTGCTTTGTTTGTGTTTTTGAGGTCTTAATCATAAAATCCTTTCCCAGACCAATGTCCTGAAGCATTTCCCCTGTGTTTTCTTCTACCAGTGTTAGGTTCTTGGGTCTTACATTTAGGTCTGCGATTCATTTTGTGTTTATTTTTGTATAGGGTGAGAGGCAGGAATCTAGTTTCAGTCTTCTGCATATGGATATCCAGTTTTCCCAGCAACATTTGTTGGAGAGACTGTCCTTTTCCCCATGAGTGTTCTTGGCACCTTTGTCAAAAAATCAGTTGGCTGTAGATACATAAATTAATGTGTGACTTCTCTGTTCTGTTTCATTGGTTTATGTGTCTGTTTTTACGCTGGTACCATGCTGTTCTGGTTACCACAGCTTTGAGGTGCATTGTGAAGTCAGGTAGTATAATGCCTCCAGCTTTGTTCTTTTTGGTCAGGATTGATTTGGCTCTTCAGGGTCATTGTGGTTCCATACAAATTTTAGAATTTTTTTTCTATTTCTGTGAAAAATGTCATTGGTATTTTGACTGAATCTGTAGGTTGCTTTATGTCATATGGTCATTTTAACAACATTAATTCTTCCAATCTATGAGCATGGGATGTCTTTACATTTGTTTGTATCCTCTTCAATTTATTTCACTTATGTTTTATAATTTTTCTTGTAGAGGTTTTACATTTCCTTGGTTAAACTAACTTTTACGTGTTTTTTGTTTTGTTTTGATTTTTGTTTGTTTGTTTTGCTTTTTGTAGCTATTGTAAATGGCATTGTCTTGCTGATTTCTTTTTCAGCTAATTCATTCTTTGGGTACAGAAATATTACTGATTTTTGTATATTGATTTTGTATCTTGCAACTTCACTGAATTAGTTTATCAATTCTAAACTTTTTTTGGTCTTTACAATGGAATACTACTCAGCCATTAAAAAGAATGAAATTCTGTCATTCACGGCAACATGATTGGAACTGGAAGACATTATATTAAGTGAAATGAGCTAGGAACAGAAAGTTAAACACCACATGTTCTTACTCGAATGCAGCAGCTAAAAAAAGTTGATTTCATAGAAGTAAAAACTAGAACAAAGAACACTAGAGGCTGGGAAGAGTAGAAGAAACTCAGGGATATGAAGAGATTTGCTAAGGGATACAAAACTACAGCTAGATAGGAGGAATCAATTCCAGTGTCCTATACCACTGTAGGATGACTATAGTTAACAATAATGTATTATACAGTCTCAATAAGCTAGAAAAAGGATACTGAATGTTTCCAACACAAAGAAATGATCCATGTTTGAAATGATGGATATGCTAATTACCCTGATCTGATCACTATACATTACATGTATCAAAACATCACTACGGGAAGTTCCAAGATGGCCGAATAGGAACAGCTCCAGTCTACAGCTCCCAGCGTGAGTGACACAGAAGACAGGTGATTTCTGCATTTCTGACTGAGGTACCGGGTTCATCTCACTGGGGCTTGTCAGACAGTGGGTGCAGCCCACGGAGCAGGGCAGGGCATCACCTCACCTGGGAATTGCAAGGGGTCAGGGAATTCCTTTTCCTAGCCAAGGGGAGCCGTGACAGACGGTACCTGGAAAATCAGGACACTCCCATCCTAATAGTGAGCTTTTCCAATGGTCTTAGCAAATGGCACACCAGGAGATTATATCCCACACCTGGCTCAGAGGGTCCCATGCCCACAGAGCCTCACTCACTGCTAGCATAGCAGTCTGAGATTGAACTGCAAGGTTGCAGTGAGGCTCAGGGAGGGGCATCTGCCATTGCTGAGGCTTGATCAGGCAAACAAAGTGGCCAGGAAGCTCAAACTGGGTGGAGTGCACTGCAGCTCAAAGAGGTCTGCCTGCCTCTGTAGACTCCATCTCTGGGGGAAAGGCATAGCTGAACAAAAGTCAGCAGAAACTTCTGCAGACTCAAACGTCCCTGTCTGACAGCTTTGAAGAGAGTAGTGGTTCTCCCAGCATGGAGTTTGAGATCTGAGAACGGACAGACTGCCTCCTCAAGTGAGTCCCTGACCCCCAAGTAGCCTAACTGGGAGGCATCTCCCAGTAGGCACTGACTGACACCTCATATGGCCAGGTGCCCCTCTGAGATGAAGCTTCCAGAGGAAGAATCAGGCAACAACATTTGTCGTTCTGCAATATTTGCTGTTCTGCAGCCTCTGCTGGTGATACCCAGGTAAACAAGGTCTCAGTGGACCTCCAGCAAACTCCAACAGATCTGCAGCTGAGGGTCCTGACTGTTAGAAGGAAAACTAACAAACAGAAAGGACATACACACCAAAATCCCATCTGTACATCACCATGATCAAAGACCAAAGGTAGATAAAATCACAAAGATGGGGAGAAACCAGAGCAGAAAAGCTGAAAATTCTAAAAATCAGAGTGCTTCTTCTGCTCCAAAGGAATGCAGCTCTTCATCTAAAATGGAACAAAGCTGGAGGGAGACTGACTTTGATGAGTTGAGACAAGAAGGCTTCAATTGGTAATAACAAACTTCTCCGAGCTAAAGGAGGATGTTCGAACCCACTGCAAAGAAACTAAAAACCTTGAAAAAAGATTAGACGAATGGCTAACTAGAATAAACAGTGGAGAGAAGACCTTAAATGACCTGATGGAGCTGAAAACCAAGGCACAAGAACTATGTGACACATGCACAAGCTTCAGTAGCTGATTTGATCAAGTGAAAGAAAGGGTATCAGTGATTGAAGATCAAATGAATGAAACGAAGTGAGAAGAGAAGTTTAGAGAAAAAAAAGAGTAAAAAGAAACAATCAAAGCCTCCAAGAAATATGGGACTATGTGAAAAGACCAAATGTACATCTGATTGGTATACCTGAAAGTGACAGGGAGAATGGAACCAAGTTTGAAAACACTCTTCAGGATATCATCCAGGAGAATTTCCCCAATGTAGCAGGGCAGGCCAACATTGAAATTCAGGAAATACAGAGAACTCCACAAAGATACTCCTCAAGAAGAGCAACTCCAAGGCACATAATTGTCAGATTCACTAAAGCTGAAATGAAGGAAAAAATGTTAAGGGCAGCCAGAGAGAAAGGTCGGGATACCCACAAAGGGAAGCCCATCAGACTAACAGTGGATCCCTCAGCAGAAACTCTGCAAGCCAGAAGAGACTGGGGGCCAATATTCAACATTCTTAAAGAAAATAATTTTCAACCCAAAATTTCATATCCAGCCAAACTAAGCTTCATAGTGAAGGAGAAATAAAATCCTTTACAGACAAGCAAATGCTGAGAGATTTTTGTCACCACCAGGCCTGCCTTAACAAGAGCTCCTGAAGGAAGCACTAAACATGGAAAGGAACTGATACCAGCCAGTGCAAAACCATGCCAAATTATAAAGACCATCAATGCTAGGAAGAAACTGCATCAACTAAGGAGCAAAATAACCAGCTAACAACATAATGACAGGATCAAATTCACACATAACAATATTAACCTTAAATGTAAATGGGCTAAAATGCTCCAATTAAAAGACACAGACTGGCAAATTGGACAAAGAGTCAAGCTCCATCAGTGTGCAATATTCAGAAGACCCATCTCACGTACAGAGACACACATAGGCTCAAAATAAAGGGATGGAGGAAGATCTACCAAGCAAATGGAAAACAAAAAAGCAGAGGTTGCAATGCTAGTCACTAATAAAACAGACGTTAAACCAACAAAGATCAAAAGAGACAAAGAAGGCCATTACATAATGGTAAAGGGATCAATTCAACAAGAAGAGCTAACTATCCTAAATATATATGCACCCAATACAGGAGCACCCAGATTCACAAAGCAAGCCCTTGAGAACTAAAAAGAGACTTGGACTCCCACATTATAATAATGAGAGAATTTAACACCCCACTGTCAACATTAGACAGATCAACGAGACAGAAAGTTAACAAGGATATCCAGGACTTGAACTCAGCTCTGAACCAAGTGGATCTAATAGACATCTACAGAACTCTCCATCCCAAATAAACAGAATATACATTCTTCTCAACACCACATCACACTTATTCCAAAATTGACCACGTAGTTGGAAGTAAAGTACTTCTCAGCAAATGTAAAAGAACAGAAAGCATAACAAACTGTCTCTCAGACCACAGTGCAATCAAACTAGAACTCAGGATTAAGAAACTCACTCAAAACCGCTCAGCTACATGGAAACTGAACAACCTACTCCTGAATGCCTACTGGGTACATAACAAAATGAAGGTGAAAATAAAGATGTTCTTTGAAACCAATGAGAACAAAGACACAACATACCAGAATCTCTGGGACACATTTAAAGCAATATGTAGAGGGAAATTCATAGCACTAAATGCCCACAAGAGAAAGCAGGAAAGATGTAAAATTGACACCCTAACATCATGATTAAAAGAACTAGAGAAGCAAGAGCAAACACATTCAAAAGCTTGTAGAAGGCAAGAAATAACAAAGATCAGAAGAGAACTGAAGGAGATAGAGACACAAAAAACCCTTCAAAAAATCAATGAATCCAGGAGCTGATTATTTTAAAAGATCAACAAAATTGATAGACCGCTAGCAAGATTAATAAAGAAGAAAAGAGAGAAGAATCAAATGGACACAATAAAAAATGATAAAGGGGATATCGCCACTGATCCCACAGAAATATAAACTACCATCAGAGAATACTATAAACACTTCTACGCAAATAAACTAGAAAATCTAGAAGAAATGGATAAATTCCTGGACACATACACCCTCCCAAGACTAAACCAGGAAGAAGTTGAATCCCTGAATAGACCAATAACAGGCTCTGAAACTGAGGCAACAATTAATAGCCTACCAACCAAAAAAAGTCAAGGATGAGACGGATTCACAGTCAAATTCTACCAGAGGTACAAAGAGGAGCTGGTACCATTCCTCCTGAAACTATTCCAATCAATAGAAAAAGAGGGAATCCTCTCTAACTCATTTTATGAGGCCAGCATCATCGTGATACCAAAGCATGGCAGAGACACAACAAAAAAAGAAGAGAATTTTAGACCAATATCCCTGATGAACATCGATGCAAAAATCCTCAATAAAATACTGGCAAACCAAATCCAGCAGCACATCAAAAGGCTTATCCACCACGATCCAGTCAGCTTCATCCCTGGAATGCAAGGCTGGTTCAACATACACAAATCAGAAAATATAATCCATCATATAAACAGAACCAAAGACAAAAACCACATGATTATCTCAATAGATGCAGAAAAGGCCTTCAACAAAATTCAACAGCCTTCACGCTAAAAACTCTCAATAAACTAGGCGTTGATGGGATGTATCTCAAAATAATCAGGACTCTTTATGACAAGCCCACAGCCAACATACTGAATGGGCAAAAACTGGAAGCATTCCCTTTGAAAACTGGCACAAGACAGGGATGCCCTCTCTCACCACTCCTATTCAACATAGTGTTGGAAGTGCTGGCCAGGGCAATCAGGCAGGAGAAAGAAATAAAGGGTATTCAGTTAGGAGAAGAGGAAGTCAAATTGTCCCTGTTTGCAGATGACATGATTGTATATTTGGAAAACCCTATCATCTCAGCCCAAAATCTCCTTAAGCTGATAAGCAACTTCAGCAAAGTCTCAGGATACAAAATCAATGTGCAAAAATCACAAGCATTCCTATACACCAAGAACAGACAAACAGAGAGCCAAATCATGAGTGAACTCCCATTCACAATTGCTTCAAAGAGAATAAAATACCTAGGAATCCAACTTACAGGGGATGTGAAGGACCTCTTCAAGGAGAACTACAAACCACTGCTCAACAAAATAAAAGAAGGCACAAACAAATGGAAGAACATTCCATGCTCATGGATAGGAAGAATCAATATCATGAAAATGACCATACTGCCCAAGGTAATTTATAGATTCAATGCCATCCCCATCAAGCTACCAATGACTTTCTTCACAGAATTGGAAAAAACTGCTTTACATTTCATATGGAATAAAAAAAAGAGCCCACATTGCCAAGACAATCCTAAGCCAAAAGAACAAAGCTGGAGGCATCA
Organism: Macaca fascicularis; assembly: GCF_037993035.2. Taxonomy (NCBI): domain Eukaryota; kingdom Metazoa; phylum Chordata; class Mammalia; order Primates; family Cercopithecidae; genus Macaca; species Macaca fascicularis. Next base: position 14,325,231 of record NC_088376.1, read on the forward strand.
CGCTACCTGACTTCAAACTATAATGCAAAGCTACAAGTAACCAAAACAGATTGGTACTGGTACCAAAACAGAGATACAGACCAATGGAACAGAACAGAGCCCTCAGAAATAATACCACACATCTACAACCACCTGATCTTTGACAAACCTGACAAAAACAAGAAATGGGGAAAGGATTCCCTATTTAATAAATGATCCTGGGAAAACTGGCTAGCCATACGTAGAAAACTGAAACTGGATCCCTTCCTTACATCTTATACAAAAATTAATTCAAGATGGATTAAAGACTTAAATGTTAGACCTAAAACCATAAAAACCCTAGAAGAAAACCTAGGTAATGCCACTCAGGACATAGGCATGGGCAAGGACTTCATGACCAAAACACAAAAAGCAATGGCAACAAAAGCCAAAATTGACAAATGGGATCTAATTAAACTAAAGAGCTTCTGCACAGCAAAACAAACTACCATCAGAGTGAACAGGCAACCTACAGAATGGGAGAAAATTTTTACAATCTCCCCATCTGACAAAGGGCTAATATCCAGAATCTACAAAGAACCTAAATTTACAAGAAAAAAATCAAACAACCCCATCAAAAATTGGGCAAAGGATATGAACAGACACTTCTCAAAAGAAGACATTTATGCAGCCAACAGACACATGAAAAAATACTCATCATCACTGGCCATCAGAGAAATGCAAATCAAAACCACAATGAGATACCATCTCACACCAGTTAGAATGGCCATCATTAAAAAGTCAGGAAACAACAGGTGCTGGAGAGGATGTGGAGAAATAGGAACACTTTTACACTGTTGGTGGGACTGTAGACTAGTTCAACCATTGTGGAAGACAGTGTGGTGATTTCTCAAGGATCTAGAACTAGAAATACCATTTGACCCAGTCATCCCATTACTGGGTATATACCCAAAGGATTATAAATCATGCTGCTATAAAAACACATGCACACGTATGTTTATTGTGGCACTATTCACAATAGCAAAGACTTGGAACCAAGCCAAATGTCTATCAATGATAGACTGGATTAAGAAAATGTGGCACATATACACCATGAAATACTATGTAACCATAAAAAAGATGAGTTCATGTCCTTTGTAGGAACATGGATGAAGCTGGAAACCATCATTCTGAGCAAACTATTGCAAGGGCAGAAAACCAAACACTGAATGTTCTCACTCATAGGTGAGAATTAAACAATGAGACATAGGGTGGGGAACATCACACACCAGGACTTGTCGTGGGGTGGGGGAAAGGGGGAGGGATAGCATTAGGAGATATACCTAATGTAAATGATGAGTTAATGGGTGCAGCACACCAACATGGCACATGTATACATATGTAACAAACCCACACGTTGTGCCCATGTACCCTAGAACTTAAAGTATAATAATAAAAAAAAAATGAAAAAAAGAGTGAAACTGTCTGAAAAAAATACAATAAAAAATTTTAAAAAATTTGAATAAAACAAAGAAAGTAAATGCATTTGTGTGCTAACAGCCCTAGTGTGGATGCAAAATACAGCTATATTTTCATATATTAATAGATTATTGATAGCTAATATGGCACAAGTGGACTGGAAAAGGGAGACAACTTGAATGGTGAGGCGAGATGGAAGATAAGTGTATGGTCTAAGGGCTGGTAGAGGCAGAGGAGGTATGAAGGAAGAGCAAGACATGAAAAAATTGACTAATCTGAAAACCACCAAACCCAAATCATTCATCAAAGAAACATGTTATTGTTTTCCTGAGCTAAAAATGGGAAGAAATGGTTCTTTTTGTGCTTCCCTCATCTCAAAGTCCTTTGCCTTTCACATACCGTTTTGCTGAATGGTGCCCATGCCTGGGTCACAGAAGAAGAAAGTTTTGTTCTGAGACCTTCATAAGCTTAATGTTCCTTATTAATTTACACTCCCTCATAGACTCTCCTATGTCCTATGAGGTTTGAGAGCTACCAGAAGGGCCATCTTATCCATCCCACAATCAGATGCTCCAATCCCCCTTCCCCAGTATAAGGTCCCCAGCATAAGGCTACCTCCAGAGGTGACCTGCTGTTTTCAGACAGCTTCCACTCGAAGCCTCTGCCTGGCTCCACAACCACTTCTCTTTCCACACCCCACCCCAGTCACAGTGAAGCCAGAGGCTGACTTGGTGGGGGTGGCTGACGCAGGGTGCCACCTTTTAAAACTTTATAATTCACTTGCTCCAGGGCTTTCTCATTATAGTGTTAAATATACGACTTTAAATAACCTATTGTCAATTTTGCCTCTTTTAGGGAAATATGCTCAAATGGGCTACCATTCCCCCAGCTTTCCCCCACACCACCCACCACAGATGTCTCAGTACCCAGGGATAGAAGGACTTTGCCTTCCCAACAAAGCATGTTAATGCCTTCTCAATCACCGTAATAACTGTCCATGCACTCTGACACTCCAAGCCATGCTCTTACCCCACTCACTGGCAGGAGAGCATTGAGCCTTCCTACTCTTCCACAGGGGAGAGGGAGAATCCACTGCATTCCAATAAAGGAGCAGCTCCAAACCCATGCAGCATTCCCCTTTCCTCCCCCAGATTCTGTTACCTTACCCAAAGAATTCTAATGCCCCAGCCTGATTTTTACTTTTGAATTATGTCACCATTGAGTGTTTTATAGAATGGCCCCCAGAATAAAAAAACGTGATGCCCTAGATATGAAAAAAAAAAAATCACTACATAGTCCAGGAATATGTACAATTGTTAGATGTCAATTAAAAATAAAATTAAACAGATAAAAATTAAAAAGGAAAGAAAAGTATAAAAAACTACACAGACACCAGAATCACTATGCTGGGCTGACTTGCAGTTAGGAAGTTTATTCTATGCTGATTCGTCCTTCTCTATGACCTCAACAATTCTCGATAATTAAAGTGCAAAATATACAGCATTTCAAAACAGGAGGCAATGCCATCTACGATTTAAAAGCAAAATGCACATGTGCATTCACACACAAATACAAAAGACACTGCCAGCCCTTGGCTACTAACAGAGACGAAAATCTCTAAATGATCTACTGCCAGGCTTGATCACGCTGATTTGTTTCTGATCCGAGTGGAAGGAAAGCAGAGACTCTGCAGTAAGATTGAAAGTACTGCTCGGTTTGACAGAGGGAAATATGATTAGAATGCACTGAGGCGGAAATAATGACTCGCCTCTCCCCAGGACCAGCCCGCCCTCCTGCCTGTACCCACAACAAGCCTTGCATTGCTAACGGCAGGGTGTTAGGAGGCTGGTACCATCTCAAATCCATCCTGGCTCATCATACAATCAGATAATATAAAACCTGAAAAGCCCAAATGCTTCTGGAAGAACGGCACAGGCAGGCACGCAGCACAAACATACCCATGCCTCCAGTAATGGCAAGGAATTTTCCTATTAGGTCAGGTTCCCTAGAAGAAGAGCCTGGGAGAGAGATCCAGGTGTGTGTGTAGTTTATTCAGAAGACGCTCTTAGAATAAACCCATAGGGAGTAAGGAAAGCAGAGAGGTCAATGGAAGGAAGTATGCCTTCCAGCTGCCCTGCCCTCTCTCTGGTGTCTGAGGCAAGCTCCATCCTGATCCCACAGAAAGTTCTAGAGCATGAATTGTACCACAGTCAATCACTCACTGCAGACTATTCCCTAGTAGGGTGGATGGTGGGCATGTTCTTTTATCTACCAAGCAAAGTAGCTATATCAGCATAGAGTAGTTCTCCAAAAAAGGGAGCAGTGTTAGCCATTAGGAGCCAACACTTAGAGCAGCTGGGGAAACTGGATACCTGTTCAGTCAAGGGCATCTGAGCTGGGCACCAGTAGACCAGGCCTGGCCGCCCACCGTCTGGGAAGTGAGGAGCGCCTCCGCCCGGCCTCCCACCGTCTGGGAAGTGAGGAGGTCTCCGCCCGGCTGCCTACCATCTGGGAAGTAAGGAGCGCCTCTGCCCGGCCGCCCACCGTCTGGGAAGTGAGGAGGCCCCTGCCCGGCCGCCCCACCGTCTGGGAAGTGAGGAGGCCCCTGCCCGGCCGCCCCACCGTCTGGGAAGTGAGGAGGCCCCTGCCCGGCCGCCCCACTGTCTGGAAGTGAGGAGCGCCTCCGCCCGGCTGCTATGCAACCCTCCAAGTGTGAAGTGACAGCCTTGTGTGTGATCTTTGTACCCTGCCCAAGTTTGCATTTTCAACATTAAAGTTTGTTTTTAATTAAAAAATAAATAAATAAATAAATAAAATAAAAATCAGCTTCTCTGCAATGATTTCCCTTGTCACCCCAGGCTCTCCCCTACCCAGCATTCCATAGCCCCCTGTCCTGATTTAACAATTTTATCTTTAGTACTTTTCATTCTCTAAAAATTATATATTATATTACATATATACTTATATTCTTGCTTATCATCTGTACCTCCCAATAGAATATAAGCTGTATGAGAGTGGGGATCTTTGAGTTCTTTTCCTCCCATTACTATAATCCTAGTGCCTAGAACAGTGCCTGGCACAAAGAAAGCACTCAATAAATGTTGGCTGAAAAAAGTATGACTGAGTTAATATATAAATATATTTATACATACATATATATAATATTTGGATAAGCTATCAGTGAATTTATGAATGTTTCTTATCTTCTTAGTTTAACTGTCTTGGAATTTTTCTAAATTTTCTGCGATCTACTTTTATTACATATATAAATTCTATGTTTGTTTATTAAATCTTTTAAAGTCTCCCTTTCCAGAAGACCTCACCTTCTGAGACTTTCATTGGTTAGCCAGAAAATTCTACTCCCAAAACAGTCCCTGTGCCCTGCCAAATAGCAGGTTAGCCTGGTTTACCTTAAGCTCTAGGGAATTCCAAATCCTTTGCACCCCTTTAGCCTCCTTAGTCCTAAGATGCCTGTAGACTAGATTGCCAGATAAAACACAAGATGCCCAGTTAAACTGAAATTTCAGATGAACAAAAAATAATTATTTGGTGTAACTATATCCCAAATATAGTATAGGACATATTTATACCAAAAATATTTTTCATTGTTTATCCGAAATTTGCATATAACTGGGTATCTTGAATTTTATTTGTTCAATCTGGCAAGTCTATTGTGGACTAAACTCTCTCCTTGGAGCAAGCATGAAAAGTCTCTTCATACTCCATTACTTAAGGGAACAGTGAGGGGCTACAGGATCCTGCTGCTCCTTGCCTCACCCCCGGAAATGCACAGCATATCTCAGAAGGCTACAGGCTTTGCTCACTTGGACAACATGCTCACATTCTTGCATGTAGACTTTATTCTTTTGCTTAGACTCTTCTTTCCACTCATCTCTACTTCACCTTGCATCATCTTTTAGCTTCAGCATGTCCTGCAAGACTCATTGTCTCTCTGTGGAAACCTTCCCTGGAAAACACACACACACACACACACACACACACACAAAGAGAGACAACCTGAGTTAAATTCTTCCCTTCGTGCGAGAAAACAACCATCCTAGCAGTTACTACCCTCAGATGGGAAGCGTCTGTAGATGCACCTGTCTTCCCTACCAGGCACCAAATCCTTGGAGTAGGACTGTGTTTGTTCATCACTCTATTTCTAGCATTCTATCTAGTACATAGATTTCAAAAGGTGTTTGATGAATGCACAGTAACTTTTCAGAGGAAGAAATTTCTAAACCTTTGGGAAGCAATCAAGGTCAGATTTGGACTGGTAGGGAAGGGAAGAATGCTTACATGTACTGGCTCTAGAAGTCTCTCTCCCTCAGGACAAGTCAGTGACCTTTCAATCAGAAAGAACGTAATTTGCTAATCATTCAAACAGATCCTCACATTGCAACTACCCAGGGTCTAGCAAACCACTTGGCAGACAGCCTAGGACTTGGGTTAATTGTCCGTGGCCAGTCAGGTTGTGGACCCGCGACCACACAACCAACCCAGGCCACACCTACTTGCCAGCAGCTTTGCCAAGGCCCCCCAGCACTGGTCTTGAACTACATGTGGTTCTTCTTCCTCTGTTTCACAGGTTCCACAATGCACACTACTAATTTTAGTTTAACTTAATGCCCATTAAATTAGGAGACAAATCCAGCTCTTCACTCAGCCTCCTCTCAATTCCCAGCCCTAGAGGATGCCTCTTTGTTGGATGATAACCTGGATCTCCCTCCTAATTGCTGCATGAGTCCTGAGCACCTGTTCTTTATGCTATTTCATGAAACATTCTCCAATTAAAGCCTAGGAGACCGATGAAAAACAAAGCCCATCTGCAAGTACAGAATTATATATTCAACAGCAATAGCAATACTAGGTCACAGGATGGGTCGTTAAATCACTGAATATACACCTCCGGTGGAAAAAAAAAAAAAAAGGCACACTCCTGAAACATTTATGGCTGAGATTTAAAGCTACTGGAATTGAGACATTCAGAGGTAAGGGTCTCAGAACAGCTTTCCGCCTGGCTCTGAGGCCTCAGCTGAGAGCCAGGGAAGGCAGTTTTCATCACTCCCTAGGTAATACCTAGGACAGAAATTTGTCTTGAGATGCTAGAGCAATCTGTGTGGCTTCAAGGTGAGGCTAGGAAATGCAAAGAACATTTCAATGAATATATTTACTTCCTCTTCTAAACTTTGAATAATAATTGTAATCTGAAGAGAAGAGGAAAGGCCTGCTTAACAGCAAAACAAAACTTCTGTCTTCTTTTGTGTCTTCACTGTGTTTGCAATGTGGCATCAGTAAAACGGCCTTAATGCTCAACATGGCTCCCATTCAAATTGAGAGAGCAATCCTACACTCTCATTAGGTGAAAAGTTGGCCCCCCTAGATTAAACTACATGACAACCATACTTCCCGTCATCATTTCCCTATCACCACAACCACCTGGCAATGCTCTGCCATCCCTTTTGCCTTGGCACAGTGTGCCTTTGTCTTTTCACTAGCTAACATGTGTAAGTACAAAATTTATTTGCTTTAAGATACAGGACAAGAGAAGGTAAATTCAAGCAATACCATTGATGGCCACATGTCTGGCAAAGCCCTCCAGGGCTAGAGTGTGCCAAAGACAGACAAGCTCCTGTAGGAGGAAACAAAAGGAACTTCAGACCTCTGACTGTAAACCAAAAGCTTCTGCTGTCCCACAGTAATCCCACCTGATATGCATGGATGGACCAGGGCTAAAACTAGTGTGAAAATGACAAAGAAACCAATAAGAGAGGGGTGCTTCATTTTCTTACCCATGTCTTGTTCAGAATATGCAATGGGAGAGCCTGGTTGGGAGCAGCCCAAGCCCTGGCTCCCCACACTGTTTGGTCACGAGGACACCAGTAAAGCTCCTAAGGACCTCTGGTTGTATGAGTCCTTCCTTTTCTCTTCTCCATATGACCTTTAAGACCCCAAAAAGTCACAGATACTAAATAGGGTTGCGGTACCACTCATCCTTACTTGCGGATCTTGGGAGGAAGAGCTTTCAAGCCATTTCCTGCCTTAAAATTGGAGATCTCCAGCCATTCTTGAATATTCCAAACCAGACAAAGGTTAAGTGCCTACTCATGGAAGCCTCCTTTTCCAGTGAGAGCAAAATGGAAGACTGGTGTACTGAGCTGAGCAATGTAAACCTCCACAAATGACTCAACCCTGGAAAGCCAAAGACAATTCAGGCAGAGGCTTTTTTTTCACCCCCAGTCCAATTAACTATAAAATTACTTGAAATCTCCATTTCACTTTCTACTCAGAAAATGTGCTCTTTTTGCTCAAGGTTTCAGGGAGAGAGGGTCAGTTTTCTCACATTATTAGGCTGTGCCCTTTGGATGTCAGAATTTCCAGAGGTGAGAAATGACAACTGTTCCCTTATCCTCAAATAACCTCCTGCATCCCACACTTCTCCCTCATACTCAGCAGAGTACAAGACATGCAATTTACTCCTTCAGTCAACCAGGAAAATATTGTGTGGCTGCCTGGAAAGTGGGGCACGGAGAGGTGATAGTCATCGAGCACTAACAATATGCCAATCACTGTGCTGGTACCTTTACTCCTTTAACTTACTAAATCTCACAACAATGCCAAAAAGTAAGACATTGCCCCACTTTACAGATGAGAAAATTGTATTCAAGTGTCCCATCTCCCTCCCACTGACAGCGGTGGAACTGGATGGTGGTCTGAAGCAGCCAGTGCTGGGGGCGAAGAGACCTCCTCCTGGATGACTTACAAATTGTATTGTGATTTTCTAAAACTCACTTAAACTCCCTGTTGGAGCTATTAATATTATCAGTTCTCCTAAATTGGAATAATTTCGTCTGTTCATCCTTTTCCCCTTTCCTGTTTCCTTGTCCTGTGGTGCTGCAGAATTAGATAATGTCTACAAAGCTCTCTGAGTTCCTTGAAGGGAAGTTTTGATAAACACAAGTTATTAACCTTCATAGCACCCAGAGTTTTCAATGAAGAAGTTATAAAAATTATCATAAAGTCCTGCTGGGGTTTGATAATGAACAGAAGATTTACTAATTCTTCAAACACTTCCTTTTCTCCCCAAGAGCAAAGGTGAACCCCTCCAGCTAGAAGAGGCTCTATTTCCAATGCCAGTCCCTGGCTCTTCTGTCTTCTGATGTAAGGGAAGGTCAAGTGACTCTTTCCAGAGCCTTCTGCAGTGGCTTCATGGAAATTCTGAACAGCAGGTGCCTGAGGCTTCTGAACAATGCAGCCACATCATTCTCTGGCTCTCATTCCCCAGGTGCAGCTGGAACGATGATGTGACAATGCCTGCCAGGAAAGAAGATGCCACTGCTGAGAAGTCAAGGCCCAGAAATTCAGTATTCAAGAGGGGTCTCATTCCTCACCACCCTGGCTCCCCTCACACAGACAGTTTGATTATCATGGGTCAGAGAAAGACCTAGTTTTGTCCACCAAAGCAACACAGGCGAGTGGAAATCCAGCTGTGCCTCTCCTGAGGCTGTGCTGTGAGTGGGAGAGGGGAAGAGAAGGGAAGGGGAGAGCTAATGGAGATGCTCCACCTCCTAGGCTGGGTCTGGATTACTCAAATGCTGAACCAGAAGCAGAAATGGAAGAGAAGGGCATGACTCAATGGCAAAGTCATCTCACTATCGATGACCTCTACCACATTCCTTGCCTTAGCCTTCAGCTTTGCTTTGGGTTCACATTGCACCAACATGGACAGTTGTTATTGGACATAACCATAACCAGCCCAGTACTCAGCTAGCCCAGCGATCAGGTACCAGTGGTGGCCACAGAAGAGCCTGGCTACCTCCCCTGCCTTCTAGGTTCTGTTAAGCAGCTGCAATGATCAACTGAAGGTGGGGGTGTGAAGGAGGGCACCTATCACCACACCAGACTAGATGGATCTGGCCTACCAGCACTACCAGCCAAAAATCTTGTTTGTATAGAACCTATCTGCCCTTTTGGGAAGAATGGCAAAGTGCAATTTTTGAGACTAGTAGGTGAATTCCAGAACATGAGAACAGAGAATCCTGAGAAAACAGAAAGAACAAAAATGCTTCCTGCCTGTGGAAAAAAAGAAACTTCTCTGGAGAAAGAGGAGATCTGAACTGAGGAGACTGCACTCTTTTCTGAAGCATTTGTTTGAGGTTGGCAGAGCTGACCACTTTTGAGAGCAATGTTTGTAAATGCCCCAACCCCTTCTCAGAGCAACTTGGCCTAAATTCCTTGAGAGAGAGGAAGCTATAAAAAATACCTAAGTTGGGCATGGTGGTTTACACCTGTAATCCCAGTGCTTTTGGAGGCCAAGGTGGGAGAATCACTTGAGCTCGGTGAAACCCCTTCTCTACAAAATATACAAAAATCAGCCAAGTAAGGTGTGTGCCTGTGGTCCAGCTACTCAGGAGGCTGAGGCAGGACTATTGCTTGAATCCAGGAGGCAGAGGCTGCAGTGAGTCAAGATTGTACCACTGCACTCCAGCCTGGGCACTCAAGTGAGACCCTGCTTCAAAAAAAATTCTAAAGATCTAAGTCTTTCCCTTTGGAAGCTACAAAACTTAAGGGAAGCAAATCCTTTACCAATTAGATACCAACTAGACCTTCCACAGTTTCCTAAATGGGGTCCCCAGGCCCTGTCACAGAGATTTTCCCATAGAGTGGCTATAGGAAAGCTTTATTAGTCTCCACCAAAAATGCAGGTGCTTTAGAGATAGAAGGAAGTGGGGAAAGCCCAGCCATTTTACTTGAGAAGGCTGCAGAATCAAAGATCATTGTTGCTAACCTTACGTTTTGCTAACATGGGTTGTGCTATGTGACTTCAAACACAAACAACTTATTTTCACTGCCATGATGATTATTATTCATCCTTGCCTAGGCATGCTAAATTCCAAGAATTTTAGAGTCACACAGATGTGATTTCAGTGCTTATCTGGCCTTTAGCAAGGTGATTCGCCTCAGTTTCTTTACCCATAAAACGGGGACGGGGGTGGGTGGGTAGTAATAGCACCTATTTATAGGGACATTGTGAAGTTTGGCTTTGTGAATTACACATAAACAGCCCAACACAGTGCCTGACACATGGCAAGCACTCAATAAAGGGTAGTAGCTCTAATTAGTGACTAAGCAATAAGTGAGACAATACTAACAGGATAAAAGAAACCTGGAGGTGGAAGAGAGATGAAAAGCTGAGACTTTCCTTCTCCAGGTGAGGAGGGCAGCCCTTTAAGATAGAAAGAAAAGGATGACCCAAAGTCACAAAATATAGCAGCCCAGCTATGTGGAACATGAGCCAGGCCAGGACAGAGATGGTTAAGAAGGAGGAGAAGTAAGGCTGCCTTGCAAAAAGACCTTGAACTTCAGGCAGAAGTCTTAGACCAGCTACAGTGGGTCATGGGAGGCCCCTGCTGGTGTCCAGGCTTTGGACCACCTGTATTTGCCAATGGACAATGATGCACAGCCGGGGACAGAAGGGCTCACCTCTGTGGCACCAACCCTCCATCCTCTCTTGGGCCCTCCTGACAGTGGGTGGAGCCCTTGGAACGCTGCCTACCTGAGCTGCAACTCATCCAGGCACAGGAGGACCCCAGGAGGCTGTGAGAGTCCAAGGCCACAAGGTCTGCTCCTAGCAGAAGTCTCATACATCTGAAAATCCTCAAGTGGTAGTTTGTTCCAAAAAGGCTTGCCAAAATGCCTTTTCTGAAACACCAGCCCAGAGAGTGGGCCTATGCACTTCTTCATTAACTACACAGTGTACCTTGAAACCCCCACTCTTGGAAAAGAAGCCCATTTTTCTCAACCTCCAATAAAGAAAACCTTCACATATTCAGAGAAATGTCCTGCAGATGAGGGTGCTCAGAAGGGGGCCGCCTTGATTAAAGCAGGTTGTTCTGCCAAGAAGTCTTGAATATGCTCTCTTAGTTTGGGGCTGTTAGTGCAGCACGGAGGCAGCAGGCGACATGAATTGCCTTTTATCTAATTGGAAAACTCCCACCGAGTTTAGAAGTACTCATTTAGACAGGCAGATCAATAAAAGAAATGGGGAGCGGAAGGCCGTGGAGATGTTATGGAGACGAGCTGGTCCTCTATACATCTGCTTAATAAAGATTAACTCATCTTGGTTGTAGTAGAAACCCGGAACACCCTCTTGGCTCCAGGCTGTAAGCAGGTTCCATTTGTTTTTAATATGCAGACATTTCTCAGGAGGGATGGGAGAGAGACCCTTCCTTTGTCTTCTCTTTATCTGGATTCAAGTGCTCTGGTGAAAGGGAGGGGAATGTGGGGAAGAGGGGCCTTAGAAATAGACTGTTTCTAGCATCTTCCCCAAATGATATTCCTTTGACCCAGAAAAAAGTGAAAGGGAACAAAAACATAGTGATCCACAGAGAAAGGGCAGAAAAGGGGAAAGAGAGACACCTGAGGAGAGATGTAAGTCTCCCTTGTCATGTCATATCATTTTACTGTGTATAAGTCACGTTACACAATAGCAAACACTTCATGAGCTCCTGTTTTAAAAACTCCATCGAAACCCTTTTTTCTCTCTATCTCTCTTGTTCATCATTGAGTTAGGGGCTCTAAAATCTTTTCCATATTCCCACATCACCACCCTCATAAGCTTTTATCCATCCTTGTCCTTGTCATTGTCCCAGCTCTCTCCCAACCCCGCATTCTACACACAGGAGACTTGAACGGCTGAGCCCACCTCTCACTTCAAACATAAGCTTTTGTTCCAGGCCATAGCATCAAAGCTGATTCCCTTCAAAAGAAAAAAACCCTCTGTGGCTATAGGTCCAGAAATAGAAGTGGTGTGTGCCTGTGTGTGTGTGTATGTGTGTGTGTGCCTACGTGTGCACGTACGTGAGGCAGGCTGCAGGGAGGGGGGATTCATTTACATTGGAGAAATTTTGAGAAACCTGGGAACCCTGCTTTTGATTTCTGTGTCCCTTCTTTGACTCCTGCAGAAGTTCCTCTCTTGGCAAGGGCTGCAGGAGGGAAACTGCTGGCACTCGGCTTTAATAAAGGCCTTTTCTCTTGCACAGTCCTATGGCGAAGGCACAGACTCATACCTGGGCCATGGGTCGGTTGCCATGGAAATGACTGCAGAGTCACAAATAAGGCAGTATTATGTTTTCTCAGCAGGACCAGATACAAGCTAGAAGCTAGAGGGAGAAAAAGGAAGAGGAGGAAGAAACAGAGTCAGAGGCAACACCAGAAAGAGAGAGATGGCAAAAAAAAGAATAGAAATACCTTCTATAAATAGAGGGCAAGAAAGGAAGCACAAATAAAAGAATGGGGTGTTGTTTGGAAGAAAGCAAATTTCAGACAGGGTGAAACAAGAGAAGGGAAAAAAGTGTTGTTTTTTTTGAGGCACTTCTTTCATTTTCAAAGAGGGAAGGACGGAAACCCATTCCAAAGGGACCCCTTTGCACCTCCCAGCCTTCCGCTGGCTTTTTTCTCTCCTATCTTATTGTGTAATGCTGCCAAAAGCCCGTGGTGGAAGGGTTGGGAATGGGAAGAATACGGAGTGGTGCAGGAGGCAAGGCAGGGTAGGAGGCAAGCCAAGCCCCAGGATGCAGAAAGGCTGTGCTCTGATTCTCAGCAGAAACTTGTAGCCTTTTGGTCCCTGGCTTCCTAGCAAGTTTTAGGCCAAACTTTCACCCTTCTAAAAGCCGTAAGCCCTTGAGGATTACTGGAACTGCTCTCAGCACCCATATTAAGATTTTTCTCCCAAGTTAAATGTGGCTGGAGTACGAGAGGCCACATTGTCTTCCTGAGATCTTTTTTTGTTGTTGTTTATTCAAAGCTTCATTGGTTTCTTTACTGAAGAAAAAAAGTCTGATAATCAAGACCTAGATTCAGACTTCACAAACAAAGTATGAAGCTGATTTCAGCTCAACTATGAGGCTTTACATACAGTAAATAATACTGAAGTTCTACCCTTTCCATACTGTTTTTTAATGGATGTGTATATGTAGATTTCAATGTACGCAATGCTTTAGAACAACACATAAAAGTTTCCTGTGATCTCCCAATCCATTATCAAGATAATCAGATATTCAAAATTGTTACAGATTTCATATAATTTCTCTGAGCCTCATTCCTCTTATAGTGGCCACTACAACTACCTCTGCCTTAGCCTAGAGTCTAGACAAACTGAGCAGCTTCCTATGTAAGATGGTTTGAGTCACACTGCAAGTCTTACCAATCTGAACTTTTATCCCCCACCAATTAACATCAGAGCCTAGAACCCCATATTACTGTTACCCTTTTCTGTCTTCAAAAGACTTACCTATTCAAAAAAGGTTTTAGGGCACGATACCCTAGTTTTTTAGTCTGAATATGTTTTCAGGTTAGCTAAGGAATAGGACTCGGGATGAATACACTCCAATGCACATAGTTAGGAACAGGATATTCACATCTGTCTCCTTGATGATGAGAAACATTTGATACAGAATCCAAATGTGTGATTCATTGGCCAGGCACTTTGGGGTCACCACAGGTGCTTGAGGGAAAGAAGACAAGAAAACACTCGAGATGAATGCATACTGTTATTGCCATAAGTTTTCTGCCTTTAACTCCTCCTGTCTGAAAACACTGTTCCAGTAAGTTGAGCTTGACCACCTGTCCCCTTGTCACTCAAAGGGCTGCTTCTGTGCCATGGATGCAGGCCCTTGGTTGGTCTACCTCTATCTTCAACCACCAACTAATCTTAACCTTGGAAGAAAAAATCAAGGGAATGATACTATTCCTCCCTAACTTAAAAATCTGCTCACTCCTGGGCCTTCCCAAGATGGATACAGTCCCCAGGGAGGAGCAGCCCCAGACCTCCTCACAGCATCATTAGCATGAAAGCACCAGAGTTACCAAACAGGTGAAAGAGCTTGAGGCTCATTGCTCCTCTCTCTAAAGATTCCCTGATGTGGCAAAATGGCTCCAAACTACCCATGGTCCTAACCTGAATCTGTACTTCTTTTCCTCCAGTATGGGATGGGAAATGGAGGGGTGAGCCCTGAGCTAACGCAAGAGGCCAACTGCAGAGTCAGGGGAAGCATCCTGGGCAGGCAACCGGCAGTCAGTCTAACCAAGGTCTCCCTAGGTCCCTGGAGTGATGGGAGAATAGAGAAACCACCTTTCTCTTTGGGACTAATAATAATTTGGTTAACCAAAACTTGTCTAAAGCAGAGAATCATAAAAATAAAAGTAGTGCATAATACCCTAGTATAACATAAACATGCTGCATTTCTGCTAACATTTATAGAGGGCCAAGGTATTTTCTTTGGACATAATAAAATTGACAAAAATTCTTCATCATCTTTCTTCAAGAGCCACTTTCATAATCCATCTGCGATTTTCAGCTTCCATTTCTTTAAAACAAAAGGAAAATGTAAGGACATTTATGAAGTAATCTGAGTGCAAAAACCTCCCATATTCCTTTATTTTTCCACATTTATAGTTGTCTCACCCACACCTAATTCAACAGCAATTTTTAGCAACTCACACTTATTTGAGTCTTTTCAAAGCATGCAATTTTGTTTTCATAGAAACAGCTCTCTTTTTTACTTAGTGTTCATTGGTTTATATAATATTTAATTAAATTACACAAATACATCAGTTAATCTAGTGAATTGGTTTAGTGGAGGTTGGTTAAGAGAGTTTCAACTGCTATTTTTTTCTCTGAAGGCAAGCTCTCAACGTTAAGAAGATTACCTGGAATTAACCTTTAAGACAAATCACATTTTAAATATCAAAGTCAACTATCATAGATTGAGAACTGTTTGTGCAAAAAATAAGAAAACAGTGTTTTGAGATACAAAAACAAAGGATAGAAGGTAAAACTTCTGGCACGACTGAGGGAGAAAGTCACCAAATCCTCTTCCTGAAAACAATTCAAAAACTGGACAATATCAGCAAAATAGCCATTCAGGACCCTGGAAATTTACCAAAGGCTTACAACAAACTCAGAAGAAGGTATTCATGAAAAACCATTGACTTTAAATAGGAACAGAAATTTGTAGTATATTTGTCTGGGGTTGCTCCCAAATTAAGTTAGCACAGTAGTTCTAACAGAACTACTTGGGACAGTCTGTGAATAACCAACAGCTTCATCGCCAGAAAAGGATGACTTGATTTGAAGCTAACAGTAAACAACTCATACCCACTGAATGAGAAGTAGCAATTTCAGTGATGAGCAAACAGGGAAGGTCAGCCATTACAACAGTCTGAGGTTACCGTCCTATTCGGGGCAAGCATCCGACCAGAAGACTAGCCAGAAATTGAATAGGAAAATATAATAAATGAGACACTCATAAAGACACCTGATAAGTTTTCCATATAGTGTTGGTTAACCTGGAGCTGGCATGCATGTGCAAAGGAAATCAGAGAAAGCCTCATGAAAAGTCAAAGCCAGGGCAGAGTTTAAAACTGCCTAAACTTTGAATGCACTCTTGAAACCACAGATCCATCAGCATTGGGTGGAAGCCTTACTGGCTGAAGGTGTATAAACACAACTTCCAGAAAATCACTGGGTGGCCACTAAGCTATGCAGACACAAGGACAAGCCCTAGGAAGCCAGATTTTAAAATTAAAAATAAGAAACAGGCCAGGCGTGCTGGCTCATGCCTGTAATCCTAGCACTTTGGGAGGCCGAGGCAGGTGGATCATCTAACGTCAAGAGTTCAAGACCAGCCTGGCCGACATGGTGAAACCCCATCCCTACTAAAATACAAAAAGTACCCAGGCGTGGTGGCACATGCCTGTAATCCTAGCTACTTGGGAGGCTGAGACGTGAGAATCGCTTGCACCAAAAGGCAGAGGTTGCAGTGATCCGAGATTGTGCTACTGCACTCCAGCCTGGATAACAGAGTGAGTCTCACTCTCAAATAAATAAATAAGAAATATATTTTGTTCAAGTGAGCAAAAACATCATCTGCCAAACACTACAAGGTAGACAGGTTTTATAGAAAGGTTACTAAACAAACAGAAACCCCAAGGAAGAAGAAAATCATAATTCTGATTCTGTAGCAAATCAGAATATTTGCTACAATATTTTACCTGAAATTTCTAGTTTTAACCAAAAAAAATGAGACATAAAAACAAATAGAAAACTATGCCCTACATCAGGAGAAAAGCAGGCAATAAAAATTGTCTCTAAGTGTCCCCAGATGTTGGATTTAGCAGATAAAAATTACAAACTATTGTTATAAGTATGTTCAAAGAATAAAAAGAAATTACATTTAAAGAATTAAAGAAAAACATAACAACAATTGCCTAAAAATAGGGAATCTCAAAAAATAGAAAATATAAACAAGAACCAAACAAAAATTCTGGAAGTAAAAAGATAATAACAAATAAAAAATTCACTAGAGGGCTAAACATCAGATTTTAAGTGAAAGAAGAAAGACTAAACGAACTTAAAGAAAAATCCACTGAAATGATTCAACTTGAGAGAGAGAATAAAGACTGAGGAAAAATTGACAAACCTCAGAGAAAATTGACAGGACATCATCAAGCACAGCAGCATAGATGTGATGAGAGTCCCTTTGGAAGGAAAACAAATAAAAAGGCAAAAAAGCACTTTTGATAAAATAATGTTCAAAACTTCCCAAATTCAACTTAAAACAACCTACAAATCCAAGAAGTTCAATGAACGTCAAATAGAATAAAAATAATGAGATTCATAGCTACATTACAGTCAAACTCAAAATTCAGAGACAAAATGTTGAAAGTAGCAATAAAAAAATAATTTTATATTTAAATTTCTGAAAAAATAAAACTATCCTTTGAAAGAAACAGGTAAAATAGAGATTAATGACTTATTTTTAAAAAAAGAAAAATAAACACTAAGAAAATTTATTACAACTAGATGTTCCCTACAAGAATTACCTTAGGTAGTTTTCAGACTGCGAAATACCAGATAATGAACTGAAATCCACAGGAAGAAATAAAGACTACCAGAAGTAGTAAATATCTGGGAAAATATAAAAGATGCTATAAATATTTTATATTTTTTCTCTTTTTTAAAAGATAGGCTATATAAAGTAATAAGCAGGTTACTATATTGATGTGATAAATATGACAATAATAGCACAAAGGAGAGGAAAGGAGTTATAGTGAAGCAATTTCCAAAATTTATTATATTTAGTATTAATCTAAAACAGATTACAATAAATTAAGAGGGATATTATAATCCTTAGAGCAACCATTAAGAAAATAATTCAAAAATTATAGAAAAGAAAAAGATCAATTAAATTGGTATGCTAAAAAATACGTATTAACCCAAAAGAAGGTAGTAAAGGAGGAATGAGGACAAAAAATGTGATATATACATAGAAAACTAATAGCAAAATGGCAGACATAAATCCAACCATACCAATAATGCCACTAAATGTGAATACACTAAACAACCACACTCCAAAGGTAGAGATTATCAGACAAGATAAATAAGTAAAATCAAACTCTTCTGTCTACAAGAAACACACTTTATATTCAAAGACACAGAAAGTTGAAAGTAAAAGGTTGGGAAAATAAATGCCATGCATAAAATAATCGTAAGAGAGCAACAGTGGATATATTTTTAAAAATAAAATAGAGTTACACAAAAAATATTATTAGAGACAACAAAAAATATTTTATAATGATAGAAGGGTCAATACATCAAAAAGACATAACAATTATAAGTGCATCCAAGGCTAACAAGAGAATCCTAAAATACATAAAGCAAAAACTAAGAGAATAGAGAAATAGATAATTTTAAAATAAGAATCTAAACTATCAATATCTCACTCTTAATCACTGATAAGGCAATTCAATAGTAAGTGAATATAAAGACAAATTAAACAATTTTATCAACTAATCTGACCTCAATGACATTTACAGGATACATCATTTAATGACAGCATAATATATACTCTTTTCAAGTATACCTGACACATTTCCCAACAAAAATTATATGCTGGATCATGAAACAAATTGTACTTTGGATGCAAAGTACAATTCTGAATACAACAGAATTAAAGTAGAAATCAAAAAAAGAAAGAAATGTGAGAAATCCCCAAATATTTGGAAATTAAACAACAGGCTTTTCTTTTTTTTAAATTAATATTGTTTTAAATTTTATTATTTTTAATCATACTAAGTTCTGAGATACATGTGCAGAACCTGCAGGTTTCTTACATAGGTATACAGGTGCCATGGTGGTTTGTTGCACCCATCAACCCCTCATCTACATGAGGTATTCTCCTAATGCTACCCCTCCCCTAGCCCCCCATCCTCTGACAGGCCCCAGTGTGTAATATTCCCCTCCCTGTGTCCGTGTGTTTTCAGTGCTCAACTACCACGCAAGAGTGAGAACATGCAGTGTTTGGTTTTCTGTTCCTGTGTAAGTTTGCTGAGAATGATGGTTTCCGGCTTCCTCCATGTCCCTCCCTCCATGTCCATTAACTCATCGTTTTTTTATGGCTGCATAGTATTCCATGGTGTGTATGTGCCACATTTTCTTTATTTAGTCTATCATTGATGGACATTTGGGTTGGTTCCAAGTCTTTGCTATTGTGAGTAGTGCTGCAATAAGCATACATGTGCATGTGTCTTTACAGTAGAATGATTTATAATCCTTTGGGTATATACCCAGTAATGGGATTGCCGGGTCAAATGGTATTTCTGGTTCTAGATCCTTGAAGAATTGTCACACTGTCTTCCACATTGGTTGAACTAATTTACACTCCCACCAACAGTGTAAAAGCGTTCCTATTTCTCCATATCCTCTCCAGCATCTGTTGTTTCCTGACCTTTTTTTTTTTTTTTTTTTTTTTTTTTTTTTTTTTTGAGATGGAGTCTCACTCTGTCACCCAGGCTGGAGTGCAGTGGCATGATCTTGGCTCACTGCAACCTCCACCTCCTGGGTTCAAGCAACTCTCCCCCCACCCCAGCCTCCTGAGTAGTTGGGACTACAGGTGCATGCCACCACGCCTGGCTAATTTTTCATACTTTTAGTAGAGATGGGTTTTCACCGTGTTAGCCAGGATGGTCTCAATCTTCTGACCTCATGATCCACCCACCTAGGCTTCCCAAAGTCCTGGGATTACAGGTGGGAGCCACCATGCCCAGCCTGTTTCCTGACTTTTTAATGGTCATCATTCTAACTGGTGTAAAATGGTATCTCATTGTGGTTTTGATTTGCATTTCTCTAATGACCACTGATGATGAGCTTTCTTTTCATATGTTTGTTGGCTGCATAAATGTCTTCTTTTGAGAAGTGTCTGTTCATATCCCTTGCCCACTTTTTGATGGTTTTTTTTTTTTTCTTGTAAGTTTATTTTTTTTTCTTGTAAGTTTTTTTCTTGTAAGTTTTTTGTTTTTTGTTTTTTGTTTTTTTCTTGTAAGTTTATTTAAGTTCCTTGTAGATTCTGGATATTAGCCCTTTGTCAGATGGATAAATTGCAAAACTTTTCTCCCATTCTGTAGGTTGCCTGTTCACTCTGATGGTAGTTCATTTTGCAGTGCAGAAGCTCTTTAGTTTAATTGGAGCCCATTTGTCAATTTTGGCTTTTGTTGCTGTTGCTTTGGGTGTTTTAGTCATGAAGTCTTTACCCATGCCTATGTACTGAATGGTATTGCCTAGGTTTTCTTCTAGGAATTTGATGGTTTTAGGTCTTACATTTAAGTCTTTGTCCATCTTGAGTTAATTTTTGTACGAGGTGTAAGGAAGAGGTCCAGTTTCATTTTTCTGTATATGGCTAGCCAGTTTTCCCAGCACCATTTATTAAATAGGGAATCCTTTCCCGATTGCTTGTTTTTGTCAGGTTTGTCAAAATCAGATGGTTGTAGATGTGTGGTGTTATTTCTGAGGCCTCTATTCTATTCCATTGGTCTATATATCTGTTTTGGTACCAGTGTCGTGTGTTTTGGTTACTGTAGTCTTGTAGTATAGTTTGAAGTCAGGTAGCGCGATGTCTTCAGCTTTGTTCTTTTTGCTTAGGATTGATTTGGCTATATGGGCTCTTTTTCAGTTCCATATGAAATGTAAAGTAGTTTTTTCTAATTCTGTGAAGGAAGTCAATGGTAGCTTGATGGAGATAGCATTGAATCTATAAATTACTGTGGGCAGTATGGCCATTTTCATGATATTGATTCTTCCTATCCATGAGCATGGAATGTTTTCTCATTTGTTTGTGTCCTCTCTGATTTCCTTGAGCAGTAGTTTGTAGTTCTCCTTGAAGAGGTCCTTCACACCCCCTGTAAGTTGGATTCCTAGGTATTTTATTCTCTTTGAAGCAATTGTGAATGGGAGTTCACTCATGATTTGGCTCTGTCTATTATTGCTGTATAGGAATGCTTGTGATTTTTGCACATTGATTTTGTTTCCCGAGACTTTGCTGAGGTGGCTTATCAGCTTAAGGAGATTTGGGACTGAAATGATGGGGTTTTCCAAATATACAATCATGTCATCTGCAAACAGAGATAATTTGACTTCCTCTCTTCCTACTTGAATACCATTTATTTCTTTCTCTTGCCTGATTGCCCTGGCCAGAACTTCCAATACTATGTTGAATAGGAGTGGTATCAGAGGACAACCTTGTCTTGTGCCAGTTTTCAAAGGGAGTGCTTCCAGCTTTTGCCCATTCAGTATGATATTGGTTGTAGGTTTGTCATAAATAGCTTGTATTATTTTGAGGTATGTTCCATCAATACCTAACTTAGTGAGAGTTTTTAGCATGAAGGGATGCTGAATTTTATCAAAGGCCTTTTCTGCATCTATTGAGATAATCATGTGGTTTTTGTCATTGGTTCTGTTTACGTGATGGATTACATTTATTGATTTGGGTATCACAACGTACTTTTCTTAATGAAATATATGGATCAAAGAAGAGATTAAAGTGGGAGATTAGAAAATATTTTGAACTGAAAATGAAAACACTATCCATCAAAATTTTGAGGATGCAGCTAAAACTACATTCTATATCAGAATACCTACATGGGAAAAGAAAAAGTTATCAAATCAGTAACATAAATTTCTACCTTATAAAATTAGAAGAAGAACAAACTTAAACCAAAGCAAGCAGAAGAAAGGAAATAATAAAGATTAGAATGAAAAATCCATGAAATAGAAAACAGAAAAACAATAAACCAAAACTGATTCTTTAAAATGATCAATAAAATTGGGCAAACTCTCAGCTAGAATAAACAAGAAAAAAAGAGAGATGGACACAAGTTACCAAAATAAATGAAAGATATAATATCATTATTAACTCTAGGGAAAGTAAAAGGAGTATAAGGCAATATTATAAACAACTTTTTGCAAACAAATTGGACAATTTAGATGAAATGACCAGATTCTTGGAGAGGCACAAATTACCAAAACTTAGAAAGAAATGGAAAATCCAACTAGACCTATACCAAGTGAAGAAATTGAAGTAGTAATTTTAAATCTTACCACAAAGAAAACCCCAGATGGTTTCACTGGTGAGTTCTATTAAATGTTAAGGAACAAATTATATCAATCCTTCACAAGTTATTTCAGGAAATAACAGAGGAGGAAACATGTCAGTTCATTCATCATATAAATACTTCTGTGATACCAAAGCAAGACAAAAACGTCACAAGAAAATTATAGATCAATATCCCTCAGGAACATAGACAGAAAAAATTTTAACAAAATTTTATAAATCCAAGTCCAGTAGCATATAAAAGTATTATACACCATGGCCAAGTGGGATTTATATATGGAATGCAAGATTGGTTTAATATCCAAAACACAATTAATGCAATATATTATTAAAATAAAAACAAAATATAATCAGCTCAAGTGCAGAAAAAAAATTTGACAAAATCCAACACCCATTCATAATTTATCTTTAATTTTTCAAAACTCCCAAAAAATTCAACATAGAACGAAACTTCCTCAAACTGAGAAAGTACATCATGGAAAAACCTATAGTCAATACGCTTAACACTAAAGACAGAATGCTTCCCCCAAAGACTGGGAACAAGGCAAGCATGTCCACCCTTGCCACTGCTATACAACATTGCACTAGAGGTTCTAGCCAGTGAAATGTGGAAAATAAAGGGAGAAAGGGAGGAAGAAATGGAGGGAGGAAGGGAAGGAGGAAAGTGTGAATCAGGTTCACTAACAACCAGTCCCAAGAAAGGACTCCCACTGCATGGAAGCAGCAAAAATCATCACTATGCCAATCACCAAAAATAGGTCCAAACACTTATGCCCACTTCACCCTGGCCTGAAGTGTTACCAATGCCTGAATCCAGTGACGCAGAACACACTGTCACTCAACGAGTTGTAAGAAGTGGATTTATAAGTTACAGAGAGGTAGCATGGGACAAACCAAGGATAGGATCCATGGTGAGTCAGTCCTTCAAGACTCACGAAAGCTGCCTGAGATGGACGGAGTCTTGACTGTGCATGCTCCACCTGGACCACAGCTGAGGGACCCTGAAAGGCAGCCAGCCCTGGGTTATATACCTCAGGGGCCATGTGACACACTGGGAAAAGCTTGCTCAACACTTTTACTCATTAGGGAAATGGAAATTGAAAACACAACTAAATACCACTACACATCTGCTAGAATTCCTACACTCAAAAACAGAAACAATACCAAGTGTTGTTGAAGATGTAGAAAGACTAGAACTCACATATGTTGTTGGTGGAGATGTGAATTGGTACAGCCTGTTTGAAAATCAGTTTGCCTGTTTCTTAAAATGTTAAAAATAAACTTACCAAGTGACTCAGCAACTTCAGTCCTAGGAACCTACTCAAGAGAAATGAAAACACATTTTCACACAAAGGCTTGTACGCAAATGTTTATTACCAAACTATCAATTCATCCTACAACGTGGATAAACTTTAAAATCATTGTGAGATTTGTACTAAGTGAGAGAAGCCCAACACAAAAGGCAATATATGTTTCCATTTATACTAAATGTCCAGAAAAGACAAATTTATAGAGATAAACACACCAGATAACTGATTGCCTGAGGCTGGAGTGGGGAGGAGGAACTGACTGCGACCTGACTGCAAACTGACAGAAAGGAATATTTTAGGCTGAACATGTTCTAAAATTGGTCTATGTTGATGGTTTCACAAACTCTATAAATTTACTAAAAAGCACTGAATTTAAACTTTTAACAGGTGATTTTTGTAGTATGCAAATTATACCTTAATAAACTGCTTCAAAAATAAGACATTATTCTATTCTTAAGATGTCTCCCCAACTAATGGTAAGTGAGAAAAGGAAAGGCAATAGCAAGACCACTGTAAACTCCACAGCAGTGATATAACAAGGTCATCTGCGAACACAAGGGATGGGGGTCAGGAAGCAAGAAGAGGTAAATTAGAAAGGCTTTACCAGCCGGGCGCAGTGGCTCACGCCTGTAATCCCAGAACTTTGGCAGGCCAAGGCGGGCGGATCACGAGGTCAGGAGATCGAGACCATCCTGGCTAACACAGTGAAACCCCGTCTCTACTAAAAATACAAAAAGAAAAAAATTAGCCAGGCATGGTGGCGAGCGTCTGTAGTCGCAGCTACTCGGGAGGCTGAGGCAGGAGAATGGCGTGAACCTGGGAGGCGGAGCTTGCAGTGAGCTGGATCGCGCCACTGCACTCCAGCCTGGGTGAAAGAGCGAGACTCCTTCTCAAAAGAAAGAAAAAAAAAGAAAGGCTTTATCAAAAAAAAACCACAGTGTTTGAACTGATACTTAAGCTGGTTCTTAAGCTGGGTGCGGTGGTGCATGACTGTCCTACCAGCTACTTGGGAGGCTGAGGCAGGAGGATTGCTTGAGCCCAGGAGTTTGAGGCCAGCCTGGGCAACATAGCAAGACCTCATCTCTTAAATAAATAAATTACATCAAGCTAGAGTAGGGTTTATCCCAGAGGTAATGGGACCTCATTAATAGACTGAAAGGGAAAGAATAATATACAATTGTCTCAGTCGATGCAGGAAAAGAATTTGATAATGTTCAGCAATTCTTTATGGAAAAATAAATAGAAAATCAGAAAGAGAAGAGAAGAGAATTAGGAATAGAAGGAAATAGATTTTTTTCTAAGATTGGACAAAGTAAAAACCACAAGTATGTGCACTATCTCCATATTGTTTAGCATAGTATTGGAAATCTTAAAAAATAGTTCTGGAAGCTAAGGGAGGACAAGAAGAGATGCTATGATTTTTAAAAAAGAGATAGGAGACTATTTGTGGATGATACAATCACCAATGCAGAAATGCAACAAACGATTAGAACTAATACAGTTAAGCAAAGTTGTTGGATACAAGATCAACTTACAAAAGCCAAAAATCATTCCTTTCAAACTCAGTAACCAACTAGAAAATTTAATAAAAATAATACTACCTTCACAACAGCAATAGAAAAGCTTAAAGTGTCTGGAGAGTTTAACTAACAATTTACGATGGAGAAATTTTTTTTAAGTTTAATAAAGTACAAAGAAAATAGAGGCACAGAATGAAGTTGCATCCCATGGTCTTGAATAGAATTACATTGTAGGCACATAAATTCTTCACCAGATGAGCTACAAATTACATGTATTTACAATTATTGTATTGCAGAGGCAATCACGATGAAAATTCCACCTGATCTTTTAGGCACTTAATGATCTTGACTATCTCTATGAACAAATAGAGGTCCACCAAAAAGTCAACTTCCATAAAGGAAAAAAGACTGGGAATTTACAGTTTAATTATAAAATACAGTTTTATAAATACAGTTTAATTTTAGAGCAAAAGCAAACGAATAGAAATAGAGCAAAATATTTCAGGTATATATATATGATTCAATAAAGGTGGTACCATAAATTAGGGGGGAAAGGATAGATTGTTTAGGAGAAGGTATTAGAAAAATAACTCATTATATTTAGAAATAAAACTGGGACTCTATCTAACACCATATGCAAAGGTGGATTCCATATGGATAAGTACCTAAAGGAAAGATACAATTATGAATTACAATTATAAATC
Source organism: Macaca fascicularis (assembly GCF_037993035.2). Lineage (NCBI taxonomy): Eukaryota > Metazoa > Chordata > Mammalia > Primates > Cercopithecidae > Macaca > Macaca fascicularis. Next base: position 14,350,649 of record NC_088376.1, read on the forward strand.
ATAAATTTAATAGATGAAAATGTAGTAGAGTATCTTGGTCACCTAAAGATAGATAAGGCCTTCTTAAATAAAACCCCAAGTACACAAACTGCAAGGCAAAAAATCTCCATATATTTGATTATTTAAAAAGTAATGCTTTCCAATCAATAAAAAATACTGTGCATACAGTTAACAGATAACAGATCAAGAGAAAAAAATTCACTGTTCAAAACGAATCAGGGTCTAATATATAAAATATATGGGGGACATTTGCAAAGAAAAAGATAGCAATTCTAGCAGAAGAATGGACAAAAATATGAATAGGAGATGTATACAAAAGAGAACTTAAAACACTGCCACAAACTCAGTCATCAAAGAATATAAATTAAAACAATATTGAAATATCATTTTAACTCAGTTAAGACTGGCAAAAATTAGAAATCTGGATAGATTCTCACAAAGGTCCATAATTCATTGCAGTGGCCGGAAGTTAGAGCAGCTTGGGAGTCCATTACTTCCCAACTGAATAAGTAAAAGGAAGGGAAGCATTCCATGAAGTAAAATGTAGCATTAGCAGTGACAGATTGAATGTAACATAGCAATATACATGGATCTTTTAAAAATGGGCTTAGTGAAAAAAGGAACAGAAGAGATTTATTCCCAAGTACCATTCACATAAACTTAAAGTACAAGCACATAAAACAAACAGCAATACAAGGAATAGAGAGTTTAACAACAGACAAAAGGATGTATTGTAAAACCCTAGAATGGTTTCCTATAGAGAGGGAATAGAAATAGAAAATTTAAATTAAACAGAATAAAATAAGTTAAATAAGTAAATGAATGAATAAATGAGAGAGAAAGAGAGAGAGAGAATGTCTTCAAATAATCTAATTATTCCCTACTTTCCCTTCCCATTAAGTGACCCCAGGGTCCACTGACGATTTCCAGGAAATTTTTAAAAATATTTCAAGTTATTAAATTATGGATTTTGTGTCTGTGATGAGCAAGGTGTCACTAAATAACAAAATATACACCCTTACTTGAAACTCAATTTCAGCTCCATGAGAAATGGAATAATGTGAGTGCCTATGCTCTTCAATGTAATGTGGAGAACACTTTGAGTTAGCTCTTATGAACTCTACAAACTTTGCAAGAAAATTAAAATGAAACCAACACTTTCTTTCTCATAAGTTCGTTATCCTGGGTTATTTTTTTCCAACTATTTTTATTCCTATACATACTTTCAAACTCTAGACCTAGATTTTTTTTATAACTTGACTGCAAGTCAGAGAGATACACACATACTCCTACAGTGAGCCTCCCTTGGAATATGCAAAAAGATTAAACAGATTGTGAAATAAAAAACCCATGTGTGCCAAAGACGTGGGTGTATTCACTTCTTAATTCTGCATAACCAACACAATTTTGTATAAGACACAATTTCAGTGGGGGAAAACTACAAATGAGAACTTTAAGATACTCAGTAAATCCTCATTCATTTACTAATAAGTGAGTATTTCTTATGTTTTCTGTTGCCTAGAAGAGGATGATTTCAACTTTCTTTGTAGTGTGTGTTGGTAAAGAAGAGAATATAGTCTAACCATATATGTTAGAAGCTTTGTGACCAAAAGTGGACATCCAGACAGCACAAGGTCAAAGGCAAAGTTCAGGCCAGCCCACTCTAATAAGAGTTCCCCAAAAGCCAAGGTTGCAGTCTTGAAGTCTCTGATCAGCTCTTCCCACTTGTGCCCCGCCTGGATCTGGCACCTTCTCTGTCCACTTCCACAGGCATCCCTGTGGAAAACTACTACCACCAGATAGCTGCCCACCCACACAGGTCCCCAAACTGTGGACAAGTCTCTGTTGATTTCCTTACAAGCCTACCAGCCTCTTGGTAGCATTAATCTGCAACTGTTGATAATTCACCTATGGCAAAGAAAAAGTGTACTCCTTGGTGAGTTCTGATAACTTATTAAGAGTGTTCTAAAATGCAAAGTAGCCAGGCAAATATTTAAGAAGCATACTCATATATAAGCAGATTAAGAACATCCATTAGAATTCAGAAAGTAAAGTAAATGTATGCATGTCAACTGAGTCCCAGGTAATCATTAAACGAAGCCAGGTAGCTCTTTACCACCTACTATAAATGCTTGCATTTTCAGAGCATTGACCAAGGCGGGCCCTTCCCACAGCCCTCTACTGTAGGTTACTTATTTCACTGCATGGGCACTGAGGGTGGCTAAACTAACCAGCCTGCTGGGTAGAGAGCCTTCTCCAAGTCTCCTTCACAGACATTCTCTGCAGTCTTATATTTGCCAGCTTCATAGAGAATTCTCGTGTGGTTGAAGCTCTCGGGAGTTTCCTTGGACCTCAGGAAAGCTGCCAGCTCAAAAAGAATAAAGGTTGAATACGCAACCTAGATGCATGTTTTATTTAAATTCCAGTGTTCTGCTCAAAGGCCTTCTGGTTCCCCTGGGCTCACTAGGGAAAATCTAAACAAATCCATGGGCAGCCATGCCCTGGGCCACTTCATCCATGTTACTACCCACTTCACAGCTTCCACAACAAGCCTTTGGGGACAAGACGAGCTTACAAAGAAATTTTTAAAAACAGATTTTTTGTATTTCTCAGACATCATTGCAATTCTCATTTCAAATATTTTCTAAGAAGACTAATTTCCTTCATTTGGTAATTATAAAGAGCCTGACCCCTTAAGTTTACAGAACTCCCAGGAGGAAGACATGCTTGGAGACAAACAAGGTGGGGCCTATCTGCCCCACCACTAGACTCCTCCCCTGCTGTCATGAAGACCACTGGCCTTTCAACCCAGGCCCTCATTCACCTGCCTCTCTTGGAATAACATTGCACTTGGATAGTTTCATTATTTCGAAAAGCATATATGGACATAATGCAAAATTGCAGAAAGAAAAGTCGCTGATACTTATCATCTAGCAATAACCATTATTGATATTAATGTTAATAATGATTGATATAATAAATACCATTAATATATTTTGTATTTCATTCCATATGCATATGCACATTTTCATATACTGCATTTTATAGAAAACCTACTGTGTTTTGTGTCATGCTTCATTTTGTCAATATTATTTTCTAAGCATTGTTCATATTATTCAATATTCTTCAGAATCACAGGTTTTAATAGCCATGAAAAATTTATTCTATGGCTATACTATAATATTTAACCTTATTTCATTACTCAAATGATATGTGAGGTACAGATTTAAATAAATAAATAAGAATCACTCACACTGCCAAAACCCAGTTAACATATTGATGTTGGCCTCTCTAGATTTTTAAGGGCATACAAATACAAATAAACAGAAATGAATGTGATTTCTACTATATATCTTATTTTGTCTCTGATTTTTAATTAAAAAATAATATATACCAAATATTTTTCACTCCTAATGAGTAGTTCTGTGTTACTTTAATTGATTATTGTATTTCATTGAATGGATTTACCATGATTTTCTCATTTAGAAATTTAGGTTGTTTCAATTACTAGACATTACTAACAATGCTTCATCTTTATGCATAGATCTTTATATACTTGCCCAATTAGTTCATTAGTAAAAATTCCTAGAAGTACGATTATTAAAGAATATGGTATGTTAAGGTTTTTGACTTATACTCACAAATATCCTTTCAAAACTTACTCTCAGACCCACCATCAACAATGTTTAAGAGTATTAATATCCATACACCTTATCATTGCTTTCAAATTTTTCCAATTTGATAGCCTAAATAAAGTATTTCACTACTTGAATTTGTGTTTGTTTGATTACCACAAAGACTGACTTTTTCCATACCTTTCTTATTATTAAAATTATGCAATTTGTTTTAGGTTGTTCATCTTTTCTTGTTGACTTGTAGGTGTCTCTTTTACTAAAGATATTAATATCCTGTATCATATATGTTATAAGTATTTTCTCCAAACTGTCATTTGTTCTCTAATCTTTTATGGGTTTCCTTATGTTTCCATAATAAAAAAATAAGTGTAATGGCTTTTGGGTTCTGGAAACAGGGCAGACTGAGCTAACACAATATTCCCCTACTGCCAACCAATACCACCAAATAAAAATTACAGATCAAAACAAAAATTAAATACATAGTTTTTATTAAAATAAAGAAATGAAAAATTCTTTGCTGCCAAAAACAAAGAGGCAGGATAAAGCCATATGCCAATGTTGTGACACTCCAGAGTCATATCAGACTGAACAGAAGTCCTAAGGAGTTTGAGTCTTAATAGATGCAGAGGAAAGGGAAATATGACTTTGGGTCCACAGAAGATGAGAATCAAAAACAAAAATTACAGACTAAAACCAGGCCATGGAAACGCTAACATCTCTGTAAAAGAGAAGACTAGGGAAAAAATCCACACTCACTGGCTCAGAAAAACATTAAGATGGCTTGTTTCTTTCTGGAACTCTGAGTAGAATTTGTTAAAGTCTCCCACAAAAAATCAAAGACCAACACCTTATACCACACAGGGATGTGGCATCCAAAATTATGCAGCAGAAATCCCCAAGTACAGAAATAAACAACAACAAATTTTGTTTTAATTCTAAGTTAGAAAAAGAATCTCTAGGACACCTGGCTAAATCAAATGAAAGCCCACGCTCTAGGAACTCTTTCACAGCTCAGCATTCGTGCGACTCCCGAAGGAGAAAAGAAAAAAATAAGAAAAAGTTCTGCTGAAAATGAGCTCAAAATCCAAAATTACAAACCACACTCACAGTGACCCAGTGTAGAGAATAAACAGGCTATAATATAATTTGTGATAAATAACAGTCTTAAAAAACTCAAATGATAATCTTCAAAATGATAACATATATACATAAGAAGAATTCAAGTCATAGGAAAGAACAGAGAACTATGATAAAAGAATTGGCAAGTGAACTTTTAGAAATTAAAAGATTTTTGATTAGTCATTACAACTAAAATTTCACTGCACAAGGTAAGTAACAAATTAAACTTAACTAAAAAGTTAATTGAAGAAGAGAGATGAGATAATTAACTAAGAGGTCGAAAATGTCAAATAGGACTTTTAAGAAACAGAGAAGCAAACAATATTCCAAGAGAGAATAGATGAGACACTACAAGAATTAATGAAAGCTATGACTTCTGATTTGAAGAATAATGAGCTCTGAAAATCACACACTTTTAAAATCTTACCCCTAGGCACATACAATAAAATCCTAGAACATCAAAGTCAAAAAGAAGGCCGGGCGCGGTGGCTCAAGCCTGTAATCCCAGCACTTTGGGAGGCCGAGACGGGCGGATCACGAGGTCAGGAGATCGAGACCATCCTGGCTAACACGGTGAAACCCCGTCTCTACTAAAAAATACAAAAAAAACTAGCTGGGCGAGGTGGCGGGCGCCTGTAGTCCCAGCTACTCGGGAGGCTGAGGCAGGAGAATGGCGTAAACCCGGGAGGCGGAGCTTGCAGTGAGCCGAGATCGCGCCACTGCACTCCAGCCTGGGTGACAGAGCCAGACTCTGTCTCTCAAAAAAAAAAAAAAAAAAACAAAGTCAAAAAGAAACACCATAAAAGGAATCTGAGAAAAAAACAGATGATCTACAAGAACAATAATTAAACTGACAGCAGACTCTTACCAGTGACACAGAAGCCAGAACACAATAAATTAATATCTTTAAAGGACTAAGAGAAAGTAAATAATTGTCCTAATATTCTATATATCGCTAATACTTGACCCAAGGAGCATGCGGAAATAGTCATTTTCAAACGAAGTGTGAGGAAGTGAAGACTCATAACAGAAACATCTACTAAGAAAATAATGCATTAAAAAAAAAACTGAACCCTAAAGGCAGGAATGGGATATAGAAAACAGGGGTAGGCAAGGAAAATGGTCACTGTGTGAGGAAAGTTATGTAAGCATTGAATGAGAAGATAAAATTAATAACAACAATAATGACTTGTAAAGGATTTAAAACTAATAGAAATAAAGTAGTGTAAAAGAGAAACATGGGCCAGACATGGTGACTCATGCCTGTAATCCCAGGACTTTGAGAGCCTGGGAGGATCACTTGAGACCAGGTGTTTGAGACCAGCCTGGGCAATGTAGCAAAACAGCTATCTCTACAAAATATAAAAATAAAAAAAAAAAATTAGGCCAGGTGCAGTGACTCAGGCCTGTAATCCCAGCACTTTGGGAGACCGAGGCGAGATCACATGAGCCCAGGAGTTCGAGATCAGCCTAGATAACACGGTGAAACCTCGTCTCTACAAAAACTAAGAAAATTAGCTGGGCATGGTGGCACATGCCTGTAGTCCCAGCTACTCATGAGGCTGAGGTGAGAAGATCACTTGAGCCAGGAAGGTGGAGGCTTCAGTGAGCTGTGATCATACCACTGTACTCCAGCCTGGGTGACAGAGTGAGACCCTGTATCTAAATAAATAAATAAAATAAATAAATAAATTAGCCAAGGGTGGTAGCATACGTCTGTAGCTCTAGCTACTCAGGAGGCTAAGGTGGGAGGATCACTTGAGCTAAGGAGTTTGAGGCTACATACAGTGAGCTGTGATCGCACCACTGCACTCCAGCCTGGGTGACAGAGTGAGACCCTGACTCTTAAAACAAAATGATTATGGGAAAAGGAGAAATCTATATAATGGTATTAAAATGTTCTAAAATCCTTAATTTGTTCAGAATATAGTTGTTGTTGTTGTTCCTATTTCAATCAACTATGCATGTTAAAAAATAAACTGTAACCCATAAAATAATAGGAGCAGAATGAATACATTTTGAAAACAGCAGAGGCTAAAAAAGGCAATAAATAACATTGTATTAATTTAAAAGAAAGTAGGAAAGAAGAGAACAGAAAAAAGGTATAGTATATAGAAAACATAAAATAATATGGTAGAGTGCGCCCAACAGCGGACTCCAAGACCAGCGGATCTCGGCAAACCCTCTCTCTCGACCACCCACCTACCACTCTCGGAACCATGGCGGCAGTGGCGGCAGCCTCGGCTGAACTGCTCATCATCGGCTGGTACATCTTCCGTGTGCTGCTGCAGGTGTTCCTGGAATGCTGCATTTACTGGGTAGGATTCGCTTTTCGAAATCCTCCAGGGACACAGCCCATTGCGAGAAGTGAGGTGTTCAGGTACTCCCTGCAGAAGCTGGCATACACGGTGTCGCGGACCGGGCGGCAGGTGTTGGGGGAGCGCAGGCAGCGAGCCCCCAACTGAGGCCCCAGCTCCCAGCCCTGGGCGGCCGTATCATCAGGTGCTCCTGTGCATCTCAGCCAGCACGGGAGCCAGTGCCGCACAGGAATGGGGGGTCCCCTGTGCTCCCTCGCCAGAGGAGCACTTGGCAAGGTCAGTGAGGGGCCAGTAGACCCCTGGAGAAGCAGTACCGACAATGACGAAGATACCAGATCCCTTCCCAACCCCTTTGCACCAGTCCCACCAAGGGGCAGGGTCGGGAGAGGAGGGGGGATAGGGGGAGCAGACCCCTGAGATTTGGGCATAGGCACCGCATTCTGATCTGGACAAAGTTGGGACAGCGCCATCCCAGCCCCGAAGCCAGGGCCATGCCAGCAGGCCCCACCATGGAGATCCAAACACCACACCAGCCAGCAGAATGGACGCTCTGACATCGCCAGCCGAAGCCCTGAATCTTGGTGCAGCACCAACCGCGTGCCTGTGTGGCGGGACTGGAGGGCACAGTTGAGGAAGGAGGGTGGTTAAGAAATACAGTGGGGCCCTCTTGCTGTCCCTTGCCTAGGGCACTTGCATTCCAGCCTTGCTGCATTTGCTCCCTCGATTCCCCTTTCCTCCTCACTGCCTCCCAAGCCCACCCTACTCCAAAATAATGTGTCACTTGATTTGGAACTATTCAAGCAGTAAAAGGAAATGAATCCCACCTTTACTAAAACACTTTCTCTGAATCCCCCTTGCCCCTCACTGATCTTGCTTTTCCCTGGTCTCACGCAGTTGTGGTCAATATTGTGGTAATCGCTAATTGTACTGATTGTTTAAGTGTGCATTAGTTGTGTCTCCCCAGCTAGATTGTAAGCTCCTGGAAGACAGGGACCACCTCTACAAAAAATAAAAAAAAGTACCTCCCCTGTCTCGCACAGTGTCCCAGGACCCTGCGGGGCAGTGGAGGCGCACCAAAAATAATAATAATAATAATAATAATATGGTAGATATAAATCCTAATATATTCATAATTATACAAATTAATTGGATTTACTGTATTCATTTTTTAAAAAAAGAAATTTTTTGACTGGATATTTATAAATCTGGCTATATTCTATTTACCAGAGACCTATCTGAATTATAACAACATATAAAGTTTAGAAGTATATGGATGGAAAAATATGTGCTGGGCATAGCCAACTAAAGGGTACAGGGAGGCTGGTATAGCAACATGAATATTAGAAAAGGAAGACTAAACAAAAAATACAAAAATAGAAGTAGAGATAATTATCTATATCTATCTTAGTCCATTTGGCCTGCTATAAAAAATACCTTAGACTGGGCAATTTATAAATAGCAGAAATTTATTGCTCACAGTTCTGGAGGCTGCAGAGTCCAAAATCAAGGTGCCAGCATATTTGGTGTCTAGTGAGGGCCTGTTCCTGATAGATGGTTCCTTCTATGTGTCCTCACATAGCAGAAGAGCAAAGGGGCTCCCTCAAGCCTCTTTTAAAAGGGCACGATCTCATTCATGAAAATAGGGCCGTGATGACCTCCCAAGGGCTCCACATCATAATACCAATACAGTAAAGATCTGATTTCAACATGCAAATTTTGGAGACTCACAAACATTCAGACTATAGTAATATCTATATAGATGTCAAAAACAGAACCATATTTATAGGTATATACTCATTATATAGGGATAAAAGGAGCAATTTGCCAGACACTGTTGTGCCAGTGTGTTATTATTATTATTTGCAAATTGCTCCTTTTATCCCTATATAATGAGTGTATATGTATAATCTATAGTCTGAATGTTTGTGACTCTCCATATCATTATGAGAATTAAGTGATTTAATACACGTAAAAAGGCATGCCAGACACTGTTGTAAGTGCCTTTTTATATATATTAAATCACTTAATTCTCACAATGATATTCAGGGTGCAGCCCATTTCACAGATGAGAATCCTGAATTACAGAGAGTAAGTGACTTTCCCAAGGTTCAACGTTTGTAAATGGCATAGCCACAATGCAGACCCAGCCAGTCTGGCTTCACTGTATAAACTCTGCAGTTTTTTCTAAAAACTCAACTTCAAAATTTATGAAGCACACTTTTACAGAATTACAAAGAAAAATTAGCAAATCCACAATCATAATAGAAATTTTAATATGCGTGTCTCAGTACCTAATTAAGCAAATAAAAAATTAGTGAGGATATAGAACACAATTAAAATACTTGATCTAATGGCTCTATATAAAACACTATTCCCAACAATTAGACACTACACACTTTATTCAAGCAGCATGAAACATTTACAAAAATAGATCACATAAAAGGCTGCAAAGCAATTTGCTATAAATCCCAGAAAATGAAAAGTATAGAGGCCATGATCTCTGACTACAGTGTAATTAAATTAGAAATCAATAACAGAAAGATAACCCTAAATAACCCACATATTTGGACATTTTAAAACACACTTTTAAGTACATTATGGGTCAAAGAACAAATCAGGATGTATATAATAAAATCTTGAGAAAAAAATGATGATAAAAATAATACATATCAAAAGCTATAGGCGATAATTAAAGTAGTATATAAAGGAAATTTTATATTGTTAAATGTGTGTATTAGAAAAGAATGAAAATTTAAAATTAATTAGTGTCATTGTACATATAAAGATAGACATAAAACACCTCAAGAAATTATAAAGGAAAGAGAAAATGATAAAGTAAAAGCAACTAATGAAATAGAAAAAACTCCATTAAGTTGCTGTTTCCAGAAGGCTTTTAAAAATTTGTCCTGAGGAAAAGGAGTGCAAACCACACTAAAAACACAGAACTGGGAAATCTAGGTCTTCATTTGCCACTGTGTGATCTTGGGCAGGGCTCTTAACCTCTCTGGGCAGCAGTTTACTCATCTACAAGGTCAGTCAGTCAGTTAGATCAACTCAGAAACTTAGCAGTTCCTATACTCTGTGTTCCCCCTTTCAGAGACAATTTACTAAGAAGAGTATGTATATGGAATTGTAAAGCATCTCATAGCTAAAACGTCGTTTTACAGGAGAAATATCTTTTGTGCTTTATGCGATACCTTTACCATACAACCAGGAAGTGAGGAGAAATATCCAAAGTGTAGTTCCTCCCTGCACCAGCCAAGATTGGGCTAGGAAAGTGCTAGAAAATTCTCAGCTGACCAAAAAAAAAAAAAAAAAAAAAAATCCTTTACGCAAAAGCCACTCCCTGGGGAATACATAACTAGCAACTGTAGAGGTTCTAAAACCATGGAACTCCATGTGAGTCTGAAGCCCCAAATACATGGCAAGTTGAAGACATACACAAACCCCAGGAAAGAGTAGACATGCAAAAATATTCAAACAAATGAACTAAGATGAAAATGTGAGGTGATGCATTAAAAAAAAAAGTGCTAATCCAGGGTTTAGGACAAACCAGTTTAATAGCTGGGCGTGGTGGCGCATGCCTGTAATCCCAGCTACTCAGCAGGCTGAGGCAGGAGAATCACCTAAACCAGGGAGGCGGAGGTTACAATAAGCCGAGATTGCACCATTGCATTCCAGCCAGGGCAACAGAGTGAAACTCCATCTCAGAAAAAAAGAAAAAAAAAAAAAGAAGTGGGCTCTTATTAAAAAGAGTACACCATTGGTTTATGATGGGTCCTATTTCTAAAGGGATGAGGGGTAAGATGTGCTAATACCACTCATGTCAGGTTATACAACTAAGGTATCCAGTGCCCCCACTTACGCAGATAGGTATACAGGGGTGTAAAAAGCTCCGAAAAGGTGAATCCTAAACTAATAAAGTAATAATAACAAGCATCAAAGATGTAGCAATCTATATAGATGCAAAATTAGTCTTCCTGCCCCTTTCAAAAATGTGAGAAAGCTCATGTCAACCTAAAACACCTCAGCTAATAGAGTGCTTCCCCTGCTTGACTTAAACATGTGCGTCTTTCCAAAGCAGACCAGTCTTCAGCTGTCAATATTAACATGCAGGATTAGAGAAGCCGAGTTCCTTGTACCCTTAATGCCACTTTCCCTGTGTCAGCTCTCCCTTCATTATGGGTGAACTCAAGTTATAATGGAACATTTGAGGTAGCTCCAGAAGAATAAATCTGACAAACAATTGTAGTTTCCTGTCTCAAACCAGAGCCAGAGAGTCAGAAAAATTCTCTCAGGGGAAGAAAGCTGTGTAATTGTTTTTGAGATATTGTAGCAACCTCCGTGAGATTTAACTGTTTAAAAGAAGGTCTCCAACAGGCCTTGGCCATGCTGAGCTCTCATGAGCACTCCACCTACACATGGATCAACTCATTGGAAATATTAAGCAGGGCCCAAAGCCTTTGGCATGCCAGCCACAATACACAGCCCTTTCCCGGAGCCCCACAACCAGCTGCTTCTTGGTGGCATGAATCTTGGCTGAGGGAGCAGAGGTCTCTCTTCTGTGTCCCCTTTTCTTGTATGAACTTGTCTCTCTCATTGCCTGCCAGTTTTGCCAGTTCACCAAGAGAAGGGGTCCTTATGCCCATGTTAATTCATGTTCTCTGCAACTCTGCCAAGCCAGCCAGAGAAAGCAAGATCCATGATTTCCTCGGTCAAGTGAGGAAGAAGAGGACAGGAAGAACCTTTAAACCTTTAACTTTTGTCTCCAATAAACGTCCGCAGCCCTTCATTTGCCTTCAATCTCCTCAATATCCTTTCAAAATGCTGGAAAGTAACTTGAAATCATTTTTACAAGGCTCAGATTCTTATTCCAAGAAAAAATGTAAGTGTGAAAACACAAAGGAAGCATGTTTCTTTGTACCTCTATTGCCTCCCTGAGGTCTCAGCCTGCCAAGGTCTCACCCTGCCTCATTCTCTCTGCACCTCTTTTATTTCCAGATGTGTGCTGGGCAGCCAGAACAGCTTCAAATTCCAGAGTCATGTACTTTTTAAATATCCATCTTTAAAGGGCGCCACTGCCAATGGTTCAGTCGCATTGCAGGGATTTAATTACCTAAATGAAGTACACTCAAAGAAATGCGTTTTGGGCTTTTTTTCTTTCCACAACTCCACTTCAATTTGTATTTTTCCCCTTCTAATTGAAATTAATTTCCCTTGCTGCTCCGTGTTACAAAACACCTGGATGAGGTTATTATTCTGGAAAGGTAATTATAAAATTAGAAGGCTAACCACGATGCGGATTTCCTAAATCATAGGTGGCAATGGTGCCGAATGCCGACTAAAGGGAAGATATTCACAAATGCAGGCTAAATTATCTTGCAAAGAAACATCACAGACCTAGCAATGCCCCAAATCAGGGGATGCCTAAAGGCTTCTGTTGTCAAAGAGGGTGAGGAGGAGGTTATGAGGCACCATCCTGATCTCTTGAGAGGAAAGAACTTATTCCCCCAGCGACTTGGAGTGCTCCTGGCAGATAACCCCCAGCTGTCAGCCCCCTGTAGGAACTGCCTTGCCCAAGGTCTCACTTGCTCCTCTGACAAGCTTGCTTCATTGCTTGATTTACCTGGGGCCTTCTTATTCCAACTTGGGACCACTCTGAAGAGCCATCCCAGCATCAGAGCTCCCTACAGAGTCATCCTGAGGAATTCGCTGAAACTGTATCGCAGCCCAACTTTACCCTCTGCTTAATTCTGTCTCTTTCCCATCCCTTCCATAGTTGTGGATCTCAAGAGCATTTTCTAAAAAGCTTTCTGCACATTGCCAGTTTCAGAGTCAGCTTCCCAGGGAACTCACTCTGCAACAGAAGAAAGAGTGAGTTAGATTTTAAAAATTGATATGGCATTCACTGAGTCTTCCAATTAAGTGAGCATTAACCCTCTTATTTCATTGCTAAGAGTAGTTTTAGACTTTTTAGTAGCAGCCCAATGTCCTAAAGTTCAAGAAAAAACAGACAACCCAGGGAGGTAATCAGAAAAAGGAAAGTTAATTGGCAGTATGCATCAATAGCCTCAAGACATTCACATTTTTTGACCCAATAAATTGCATTTTTATTCATGGTTATATACCATCTCATTCCTAAAATCACTGGAGGTGGCTTACAAAAGTACTTACTATTCAGCAGAACAAACTACATAAAGAAGCAATGTATGGAAAAATAAAGACAATAGAAAACCCGGAGCTAAGGCAAGTCCAAAGAGTGGCCATAAGGCCTCTAGAGGCCCCAACGCCCATGTGGGCAATTCAAATAAAAACAGTACTAGACCAGACAGAAAACATATTGAAATTATTGAATTTAAATTTTTTGAAATTAAAATTTGAAATGTTATCGGAATTAAAATAGCCTTTTATCTAGATTTCCTGATAGTAAAACATTCCACTGGCATATTGAAGAAGAAAAAGTAAAACAATAAATGATTGAGGCACCTGATAGGCATTTGAACTGCCTATCAGGTAATCCAAAGTGCTGAGGTTTTATGCCTTTGCTGAGAATAAACTGATAACTTGGTTTTGAGAAAGACTCTAGGTTGTTAAACAACATGGTATATAATCAGTAAAAACAAAATAGTGGCTCAGAAGAAGTGAAGCTGCTCCTGGGCTGTGGCCTGAGAAGAGGCCTGGTGTAGTGTCGGCGTGGCACTGGAATGCTACGGAGAGCCCGAGAACACACACCTGTCATGTCGGTTCCCAAAGCATCCCCCCCAGGAGGCTGAGCGCAGCCTTCCAAACACAAGGCAGAAAAAATCATTTTTAAGGGTATGGAATGAGTTAGCCTAAGCACTGGTGGTCCAGCTAGATCCAAGGATAAAATGGAGAAGACCCAAAGGAGTGAAAGGCCCACATGCCTGCCTCAATCAGCACAGGCTGTTGTAACAAAATACCACAGACTGGAGGGCTTTAACAGCAGATACTTCTTTCTCCAAGTCCTGAAGGTAGGAAGTTCAAGATCAAGGCACCAGCAGATTCAGTGTCTGAGAGGGCCCAATTTCTGGTTCATAGATGGAGCCATCTAGCTGTGTCCTCACACAGTGGAAGGGCAAACGAGCTCCCTTAGACTCCTTTTATAAGGGCATCAATCCCATTTATGAGAGCTCTACCCTCATGGCTTAATTATCTCCCAAAAGGCCCTACCTCCTAATATCATCACATTGGGGGTTAGGATCTCAGCATAAGAATTTCAGGGAACACAGTCAGAGCATAGCAATGGCCCTCAAGAGAGGAATAAGTAAGTAAAGTACCTCCACACAATGACCAGCAGTCAAGAATAGTCAATAACAAATACTAATTACTAAGTATGTTATAATATTTAGTAAAAAAATTTAAGATAAAAATTGCATTTGCTGTAGAGATATCTGTGTTGTTGTTTTTGTTTTGTTTTGTTTTCTTGAGATGGAGTTTCACTCTTGTCCCCCAGGCTAGAGTGCAATGGCACAATCTCGACGCAACCTCCGCCTCCTGGGTTCAAGCAATTCTCCTGCCTCAGCCTCCCAAGTAGCTGGGATTACAGGCATGTGCCACCATGCCCAGCTAATTTTGTATTTTTTTTTTATTAGAGACAGGGATTCTCCATGTTGGTCAGGCTGATCTTGAACTCCCGACCTCAGATGATCCGCCCACCTCGGCCTCCCAAAGTGCTGGGATTACAGGCATGAGCAACCACACCCGGCCCTGTGTTTTAAAAATTAACAAAAATCCATGCACATAAAAAAGACAAGGATATATATTAAAGTAATCACAATGTTTGGTAACAATAATCATACTACTGGTGTTTCTGTTTCTCTATTTTAACACATTTTTACACTGTCTTCAATAAACTTTTATTATTAAAATATTTATATAATAAATTTGAAAGAAAACTAAACAAGATGAAGAGAATATTCAAGGGCCAGATGACAGATGCATTGTATGTCCTAAGTAGCATCCAAACTTGAGTAGTCCAAGAATAGAGGATCTACCGATTGATTAAGGTCAGCCCTGATGCCACCCAGCACAATGAATGAACTCACACTTAAAGGAGAGCTGACATAATCAATTACTACCTGAGGGATCCTCCTTCCCAACAAAACAACCCTGGGAATTCATTCAAACTTGGCTGGTACCTGAGTCTCATTTTATTTTCTATGTCAATGTCTAAATTGAACCCACTGCTACATTTTAGTCTCTGTCTTCAGAGAAAAAAAAAAAAAGTTGAAGAAGTAACTGTAGAAGAAAAAAATAATAATGAAAAGGGCAAGTCTCATTTTCCCTGTGTGAAATCTCACAGCAATTTCACAGTACTGCCTCTAATCTTCCCCGGGGAGCTCCAACCAGGCAAGAAGTCCTCATCCCAAAAAAAAAGTAACTGCTTCCAAGCTATGGAGATATATTTTCAAAATCAAAATTTAGAACCTAGGAGTTTGACTGTCGGGACAGTGTATTAGAAGCTGGAGCGGTTCTGAACAGCTGGGACCTTTGAGTCACAGTAAATGGCCCTTCCTTTTCTGGTGATGAGAGTGCTGCTGCACTGCACTCTATCCTGAGAAACCCAGTGACTGTATTTCCCAAAGCTCTTTCCAACATAAACGAACAAAATAGTTTTTAATTACTTCTAGGTATGAGACAGTGAGTAGAGTTTAGATGCCAAAATGGTAGAACTTCTAAACTATTTTAATGGTCTGGGTGGATGATGAAACAGAATTTTTAAAACTACAGCTGTTTAAGGAAATCCTGGCTGAAAGAGTCATAATAGTCACAGTTCTTGGGCAGTGCCAGGTGCTATGAAGGGAGAAAGAAGGAAAAAGCTAAGAAACTCCAGAGATTTTTCTCTTTTTTTTAGAGAGAAAGACACAAGGTCTCACTTTATTGCTCAGGCTGGAGTGCAGTGACACAATCACAGCTCACTGCAGCCTTGAACTCCTTGAGCTCAAGGGATCCTCTCCTGCCTCAGCATCCCAAATAGCTGGGACTACAGGCAAATCCCATCATGCTCAGCTAGTTTTTAATTTTTGGTAGAGATGGGGTCTTGCTATGTTCCCCAGGGTAGTCTCAAACTCCTGGCTTCAAGTGATCCTCCTGTCTCAGCCTCCCAAAGTGATGGGATTACAGGCATGAGCCACTGTGCCCGGCCCAGAGATTCTTGAAATGCCTCATTAGGGATGAGTTTCTGAGGCCATATGTATGTTGTAAAAAGTATTTGTTTCACAGGCCTCTACGTTTCACACCAGGGTCCTCCTACAAAAAAGCTATTCAAAAACAATCCTCTCTTAACCACTGCCTGAGAAGCCAGCACTGGCATTTGTCCCTTTGACTCAAGGCTTGACTCTTTCTCCTGATATAGATCCTCTGTACGGAGTACTGTCTTAAGCTGTCACCAGCTCCTTTTGTATAAATTCTGGAAGCTTCTGATTCACATTTTGTGAGAGGAAAAGAAGAGGCTGGATGAGGATACTGACTTTCTGAGAGCATTGCAGAGAGAGAATCACAGGAGAGATACAAAGCATCCCGTGGTAGGCAGGTCCTGGGCCAGGGCCCGGCTGTCCGCTCTTCCCTCATTATTAGCAGGGAAAGGATGGCTGGCCTGCATTGGTGACCCATCTCTTCCAAGACCCATGCTGCTTATTTCAAGCTCCAGAACATCTGCCTCTGGGGAAAAGTAAATAGAGGAGAGCTAAGAAAAACCTCAGACAATAATGTTGGAGTGGGTCAGCGAAGGTGATGAGGCCCCCCTCCAAAGGACAGAGCTGGGTACGACCAAATAGTGGTGCAGGGGCCTTTGAAAACAGTATGCTGAGAATAGATAGGGCTCAAGGACAGTATCTCCAATTGAACTTTTAATGAAGTCCCGTAGGCGCCAAGAAGGCGGGCAGATAAGGAAGAGCATAGAAACAAAGAACTGAGTAGAAGGTTACATCTGGGAAAAGAAAGTTTGTTTTGCATTGCATTCTTTCTGCTGACATGGGGTTTATGGAGTATAAATAAAGTGAGGCGGAGGCTCTGAGCGCGGCCGCCATGTTCTCTGTGTGTCTTTGTCTTTTGTGTGTTCTTTCATTCTCCACCACCCCTGGCACGGACCCCAACATAGCGGGACCACAGGCTTTCCTCAAGTTCTATGATCATAGGCCCACGTTCTCTCAGTCAAGCATGAGGACCCATGTAAACTAAACTGCAAGCTCTAAGAAGACAGGCATTGACCACTTTATCCCCAGCACAGCACTCTGTACTGAGTAGCAGACACTGTTGGATGAAAGAATAAACCCTGTTGGTCTTCAGGGTTCATTACGCTTTCCCTGTGGTCCCTGCACACTTTCTGGAAGCTACTGGTGTTGAAGACGATACATGATCTTTGCAGAAAATTAACCCGCTTCTCCCCCTACCCTCCCAAGGAGACACTAGGTCTTCTTTTTGGGATCACAGAAACTCAGTCACAATAACGTGAAGTTACAGAGACAGGCTGACAACACAGACCCCGCCCCAAGCCTCAGCTGTGGGACACGTCTCTTTCCCTCCACACCACCATCCCACACACATCTGCAGCACGGGACCTGCGCCTTGAGAAGACAGAAGTAGCCCCAGTGAAGCCCACCTCTCAAGGTTGCCCCAAAAATGCCCTCCAGTCTCTGGTCTCCTGCTCTCTTGGGGCTCATCCCTGCATCACCAACCAGCCCTTACCTATGCTCTGCAAAGTTTACTTAACGAAACTTTGCCTTGTCTGTGTTTCCCCAATTTTCCATAATAAGCTTGCACTGGTTTTATAATGGGAAAAGCCCACTCTATTTTAATTTGTTCCAAATAAACTGAAGTTTTCTAAGGTGAAAGAGAAACTCTGTTCCAGCCTTACTGCTCATGGCTGCGAATCTAGGGAGTTTATTTTGGCACTATAAACACCCACTCCAGAGTCCCATATGGCCTGTGCATAAGCAAAGACATTCTACTTTTGTAAAGAACCATACAGTTTCACTCTGCATTCAAATAGGAATATAACTTGTCAGGTTATTTTAGAAAAAAAAAAAAAAAATCCAAGATCCACGGAACTAACTCTTCCTTTCTCTCATGTTTCCTTCCTGGAATATGGAAATCATTTTTTGAGGAATTAGTTATTGATTATCTACACTACCTCAGTGTTCCCCCACAGAGCCACCTGGACAAATTCGGCCTATGGTTTAATCTGAATCTTCCCTTCTGCACCGTCTCCGTTGATGCCCCTCCATTCTTACACTCACTCAACAAAGGGAGAGTGCTGACCGTCTGCCAAGGCACTAGGCTAGGCTCTGATGATACTGGGAGGAACAAAGAAACTGGAAATCTCTATGCCCTGAGGAAGCCCATGTTGGAAACTAAGGCAACTCCCCAGGGACCTATCCTCAGGGATATTCAAACAGGGCAGCAGGCAGCTAGTCAAGACCTGGGTCTGGGCCAGGCACAATGGCTCCTGCCTGTAATCCTAGCACTTTGGGAGGCCAAGGTGGGTGGATAGCCTGAGCTCAGGAGTTTGAGACCAGTCTAGGCAACATGGTGAGATCCCTTCTCTACAAAAAATTAGCTGGGCATGGTGGCACATGCCTGTAATCCCAGCTACTTGGGAGGCTGAGGCATGAGAATCCCTTGAACCCATAAGGCAGAGGTTACAGTGAGCCAGGATCGTACCACTGCACTTCAGCCTGGGTAACTAAGCAAACCTGTCTGGCTTAGGGAGACCATGAGAATCCTCCAGTGAAATGTTGAGTCTGCAGAAAAGGAATTCCAGGGCCAGCAGTTCCTACCAGGTTGGTGTCGGGGACTGTGGGCCTTGCACACTGTGCCGGGCTACCCTCTGGGCCAGCCAAGCCCAGGCTTAACGCTCCCACAAAGCAAGGGCATCAGAACTTTGTTTTATGAAAAAAAACTCCGGATTCCTTTCTCTCCTTTTCACTTTCTTTTTCTTTTTTTTCTTTCTTTTTTTTTTTTTTTTTTCAAGACAAGGCCTCACTCTGTTGCCCAGGCTGAAGTGCAGTGGCATGCCATCATGCGCAGCTAATTTTGGGGTTTGTTTGTGTTTGTGGAAATGGGGTTTTACTACATTGCTCAGGTTGGTCTTGACCTCCTGGGCTCTTGATCCTTCCACCTCAGCCTCCAAAACTGCTGGGATTACAGGCGTAAGCCACTGTGGTCAGCCACACAATTCCTATTTCAAGAAAAGCATCAAAGCATCGGGGGAAAAATTAAGACCTTCCTCCATTTCATAACACTAACTTGATGATTTAGGGTTGTTTTGTTTTTTGGTTTTTGTTTTTTTTTGAGATGGAGTTTTGCTCTTGTTGCCCAGGCTGGAGTGCAATGGCACCATCTCTCCTCACCGCAAACTCCACCTCCCAGGTTCAAGCGATTCTCCTGCCTCAGCCTCCTGAGTAGCTGGGATTACAGGCATGCGCCACCACGCCCAACTAATTTTGTATTTTTAGTTGAAATGGGGTTTCTCCATGTTGGTCAGGCTGCTCTCGAACTCCTGATCTCAGGTGATCCACCTGCCTCAGCCTCCCAAAGTGCTGGGATTACAGGCATGAGCCACCTCACCCGGCCAGGATTTTTTTTTTAATCTTTTTAATAAATTACATATGGGCAGGGGAAGAACCACAAATGTGTCAGTTCTTAGGGTCTCCAAAACTACTTCTGATTGTGGCCTTGGCTCCATATCCCCCTGGGTAGGTGTCCCCCACTACTCTTAAATATACAGTTGATGCTCCCAGCCACTGATACCAAAAATGTAACCCTTCTCCTTCCCCTCCTCCAAGTCCCCTCCCAGCTTAGGCTTTGCCCTCAGCCTGGAATGGGAGGCTGTGTGTCTACTGGCCCGAAATGAAGATTGTAAACTCTTCTTCCTCTCACATCCCTCCTCTGAGGAGTTTACATCCTGGTTGTTTCCATCTGCATACAAATCTTAAACAAATAGTTTGCCTAGAATAAATTTGACCTTTAAAATATGGACATGCCCACACACTCTCTCTCAGTCTGTCAGCCTCACCCCCTCTTCCTCCTCCAAACAACCTTCTCTCCTCCTCGTCCTTCTGTCCTTCACACATGTATGTGTCCTCACTTGACACCACCCCCACGCCTGAGATGTCCCACTGGGAAAACAATCTTTCATATGGCCTTGTTGCCCTCCTCCTGCCCGCCTGCAGCTACTCTCCAGTTTCTCTCCTGTCTTTCCATGGCTGAGCTTTTCAAGCCTCTGAGCAGCCTTCCCACTCACTTCTTGTCTCCTACACACTGGCCACCCACCTCTAATACAGCACTGAGAGCAAGGCAGTGGCTGTCTCTGTAACAGATTAGCAATGGTCTCTTGGTCTTTGAATCACAGCACCTTTACTTCATCCCTAATCTCTCTCCAATGACCATGATACTACCTCTAATAATGACAATGGCTACCATTCATTGAGCTCTTAAGATGTTTCAGGTGCTATGCTAAGCCCATTGTGCTCATTGTCTTAGTTACTCTTCACCCTATGAAATGGCCTTTAAGGGGGCCACCGAAGAGGGACACTCCATTGAGAGGTGGGGTCTATCTCCTCCCTCCAATCTAGAACTGCTTTGTGGAAATGCAACTGTGGCAGCTTCCAAACCCTGGCCTTAAAAACAGACAGCCTCTATCTACTTCCAGTCTCCTGGCACACTCACTCTCAGAACTCAGAGCTGCCACGATGAAGAGAACACAGAGAGAGACTGCACAGAGAGGCCCTGAGACTTCAGGCAGAGAGATGCCCAGCCAGCCCCAGCCCCCAGGTCACCAAGCAGAGGCCCCAGGCTTCCAGGTGCACAGCAAATTGTTCCCACCTGGCCCTGCCCAAATTGCAAAATCACAAGTACAACAAATGAGTGTTGGCCTTTTAAGACATTTCATTGTGGGTAGTTTTTAATGCAGCCATAGATAACAGACCATAGGGATGATGCTTATTATTATCCTTATTTCACAGCTGAGAAAATGGAGTCTCCAAGAGGCTAATTAAGTTAGTTGCCTAAGGTCATGCAGCTAGTCCTCTCAACTGCTCAACTCCCCACTTTGGATCTCTCCTTGCTAGTGTGCTGCACTGTCGGGTGGTGCAGGTGGTACGGATTAAGCAAGATAGTTGCATGCAAAGTATCTGGCGCCATGTCTGGCACATGATAAGCAACAAACAGAAGGTTTGCAAACATTGTCCTTACCCTTCTTGATTGTATACTTTCCCTTGGCAACCTGATTCTAGCTTACTATGCCAGCTCTCATGACTCTGCTGACCACTGTCAGATAGCTAGCTCACTGACTCTCAGCCCTTTATTGCCAGCTACCTACAGAACAGACCCTCTGAGGGTGGTCAGTTCTCAGTGCACAGACTGCAAACTGAAGGCTGCAGCCCCCAACGTAAGTCAGACTGGAACCCTCCTAGTGGGCCCATTTCTCTTAGTGACAATACCAATCTTCCCACTTCCACGGATGAAAAGAAATCACTTTGACCTCTTTCCTCTTACTGAGCCCTGACATCCAACCACCAGGTCCCTTTTGTATGTTCCTTTGCAAAGACTCCGTCCCTCCCTGTCTCTCCACTTCATGGATATGAAACTGCTCAGGCCATCTTCACACACAACCCCACCCTTTGGCATTGTGCCTAGGTCTCCACACTTGTCTCTGTCCCTAGCCCAAAACCAGCCCTTACACTTGACCACACAACTAGTCTTACTAAAACATAAGATTCTTACTTTGTCACTGTCCTCAAATATCCCTAGGGCATGTATCTATTAATGTAGGTTCCAGTTCAAAATCCTAAGCTTGGCCCTGAAGTGACTCCAATATCATACCTCATCTGTCCATTTTAGCCCCTGCTGCTCCTCAGAATGTCCCCCCATGCAGTCCCTCACTCTTTGCCAAGGTACCCTCTCCCACCAATACAAGGACAGTGGTAAGGAAGGGGTACAAGTGGGGTTAGAGCCGGACATCCAAGAAACCTGTCTACCTCCTCTGTGAGGCCTGCAACCACTTTGGGCCCCCGATCAACCTGTCCTAAGAACCTGGGGAATGTTTAGCACCTAGAATCTCTCATTTTGCTATTTGGCTTACACTTGTCTCTCACCATTAATCACCTGGGCCACATGCAGTTGTCTTATCTCTTTAGGCAGACTACAACTCATTTCTTTCTCAACGCACTATCAGCATCTTGAACAAAAGAACTATATGCAAACAGCAGGTGCTCAATGTCAAGCGACATGAAAATGAAATAGCCCATTTCTAGTCTTGCCCTCAACCTACTTTTTTCTTGTTTAGCAAATGGATGCATATGCATTGGGTACAGACATGGATAATTGCATCTGAAAAATTCATCAACTGTTTTGCTGAAGGTATTAGTTCGAGAATGAAGGATATTTTGAAAAGAAGCATGGTGTAGGTGTTCTTTAAACCACTTTATGATCTCTAAGTTTAAGTAGTTACCACTGTGAACCAAAATGCACCAGCAGGCACAGATAACAGCAACTGAGGAAACTTCAGTAAGCAGTATTGTAGGTAAGAATCCTCAAAGGCAGTTTGGGCCAGATCACTTATTTCCAAAAATGTACTTGGCATCCAAGAGCTGGTTAAAAGCAGTCAGATAAAAATGAATAAGGGTTATTCGATGTAAGGAAATAAACATTTTTCATCTGATTAGGCCTCCTGGCAAAAGGGACAAGTGCAGTTCCTGCAAAGGCCAGGAAGTCAGAGGAAGCAGAACATTACTCTAGGCTAAAGAAGAAGTTGCCAGCATCACAACAGATCATAGGTGCTCAATAAATTATAAATGATTGATGGGCTGATTGATTGACTGCTTTCCTAAATTGATGTCAAGAACCGAATTTATGAGTAGTAGCTAAGAGGTCCCCAAACAAAGGGGACCTTTCATGAAAACTGAGGATGACCATTACATACCAGATAGTACTGCAGGATCATTCTGTTCTCAGGATATGAGTTTTTAGGTATTTGTGCAAGCCCTGTCACCCAAAAGGAAGTGGGCTTGTGTTTCAAAGTATAGCCTCCTGGGCCTATACTAAAGACAGAAGGACTTTCTCTTTCAAACTGTGACTCTCAAATCTGGCTTACTGATATTTGCTTTGAAATTTGTGTGTTATTTCTGAAATACCATCTCTCACAGGACACAGAATATGCTGCAAAGAATTTGCTTCATGCCAAGACATAATACCTCCAAGCGGAAACCCTGAGAAACAAAAGAATGAGAACCTTGTCTCTGGAGTCAATAAAGCTAAGCTTTGGTGGCACCAAATGGGACACTCCAGTGATTCTCAAGGTGAGTGTGGTCCCCAGTGCAGCAGGAGCAACACCCCTTACCTACGTGGTGAGTCCCAGTAATCTGTGTTTTAACAAGCCCTTGAGGTGATTCTGATGCACTTTAAAGTTTGAGAACCACTGGTAAAGCTAAGTCGTAACAAGCCAACTGGAAACGTACACATTCTTTCTAGTTACATGTCTCCACACCTCTCTCTCCCTAGCACACCAAAAAAAAAAAAAAAAAAAAAAAAAAAAAAAAAAATCCTTCCCTGAGGTCTCAGAACACCATGGAGGAAAATCTACACTTAATCTTCTCATCAAATTACCTCTTTCATTTTTATCTGTGCAGCGGTCACAGGACCTTTGCACAAGCTGCTCTTCTGCCTGAACTTCTTCCTCCTTCACCACCCTACTCCACAGCTACCTTTGCCTAGCTGACTCCTACTTAAACACTACATCTTCTCTCAGGCTTTATGTCTTGGTCACTGTTTATCTACAGTGCCTAGCATAGAGGACTATCCTGGAGCTGTCTCAGATGAGCTTGCACATGCTAATTGCTAGCATCTCTTCCCAACTTTACTTTCAGTGTCGCAATGTTGAGAGCCTGGAATTAACCCTGAGTATTTACACAACAGAAATTGGCAAATGGTTCAAGTCAGGGCTATTTTACTTGTAAAGATGGTTGTTAAACAATTATAATACAACAGTGCCAGGCCAGTACCTGTCACATTATGGGTGCTCCATAATGACGGAATGAATGAGTAGAAAATAGAATGAATGCAACTAATGAATGAGGAATATCCTTCCAAGGCAGGAGCAACACTTCCAAGCAACTGTATTCTCATTGGTGTTTCAATGCACTTGTCTCTCTTCAGGGCAACCATCTTCATCAAAAGATCAAACTGTCAAAAAACCAAGTCCTCAATTTCATGCACAAATACAATATGTTAAATAACACCCCAAGGGAAACACAGTCTCCTGGCGTCATTTTGGAATAGACATTCTAGATTGTTTTTAATAGTTCTTTGGATGCTGAGGATGTTTTATTGGGTAAAATACTGTAAGGTTTCTAGTAAATAATGCAAATGTGTGGGTTGGCCTGCTGAGGGCTTCCTGGCAGTATTAGGTCCACACTGTTGTATCACTGTTTCACTCCTTATGCCGCCCATATTCTTTCTGTGTAATTGGATATTTCTGATTTACTTCTTAATATGTATAGTCCTCTAGGGTTACTGGAAAACAAATCCAGGTTTTACACTGTAACACCTTCACCACATATCTTATTTGTGCTATGGTGGACTTTTGAGCACTTTGCTATAAATTACACTTCTAGGCCTGGTCAGCAGGGATTGCAGACTTGAAGAAAAAAAGTAAAACTGAATAATATAAATGGAGAGTTGCCTGCACATTATCGTTGCCTCTTTAACAAGTCGTACTTTTCTGTTCTCAGAAAGTGATAAATCAAGCAGCCAAAAAAGTTAGTAAAATATATAGAAGATACGGATATAAAAATACTATAGCTATGGGCCGGGTGCAGTGGCTCATGCCTGTAATCCCAGCACTCTGGGAGGCTGAGGTGGGCAGAGCACTTGAGGCCAGGAGTTCAAGACCAGCCTGGCCAACATGGAGAAACCCTGTCTCTTCTAAACATCAAAAATTAGCCAGGCTTGGTGACAGGCGCCTGTAGTCCCAGCTACTCAGGAAGCTGAGGCAGGAGAATCGCTTGATCCCAGGAGGCAGAGGCTGCAGGAAGCCAAGATCACGCCATTGCACTCTAGCCTGGGCGACAGAGTGAGATTCCATCTCAAAAAAAAAAAAAAAAAGAAAGAAAGAAAAAAGAAATACCATAGCCATGGATATAGATATACAGAAAAGTTAAAAAATAATATTTTTCAATTGATTAAATGGCTATAAGACACTGGTCACAACATCTAGAGAATACACACTTCTTTCAATCTCAGATGAAAATCTTTTAGAAGATAACATAAATATCTCTGTAACTTCATAATATGAAAAGACATCTTAAATAAGACATTAAAAATTCAGAACAGAGAGGAAAAAATTAATATGTATAAGCAGCATCAAAATTCAAACTTTTATATCAAAAGACCTCACAAAGTAGAAAATGAAATTAAAATACTTGGCCATACAAAAATGTAAAACTTTCATAAATCAAAAAATTCCATAAATACAATTTAGATAATAGTTGAAACTGATAGATTCATGAGGTTCATTGTAGTATTCTATTTTATGTCTGTTCTTTATTTCCCATAACAAAACGATTTTTTAAATGGCACATAGAAAATTAAAGGGAAAATGAAAAATATCGTTATATGTGAGAGATAGAAATGATTCATAATATCTGAGTTCTTAAATTTCAACTTTTAAAAGACATCTGTCAAATAAAAGATGAACAAATAATATGAACTATCAACTTAATGTGCAATAAACACATGAAAAAATTTCCTATAACTAATAATCAAAAAAATTCAATTTAAAATAAGATTCTAGGTTTGACTTATCAAATACATTTTTTAGAAGATAACATTCTTCCTTCTGAGTCTGGGAGGAAGGCCATCCCCATCTCTGTTAATTTCATTAAACTAGAAATTTTAACTAGCTCAATAAGGATAAAAGGCATAAATATTAGAAGGAAAGAAATAACGTCATTATTTACAAATGATATGATTGTATACATAAAAAATTCAAAATGATCTACAAGTTTTAGAATTAGTAAATGAATTTAGCAAGATTACTAAAGATCAATACTGACAAATTAACTACATTTATTAATGCCAGTAACACACAATTGGAAAATAACATTTTTAAAGGAAACCATTTGCAATAGCACCAGAAAACATTAAATATCTAGGAATAAATCTAAGGAAGTATAAAAGTTTTAATTAAAAAAGTACAAAATATTATTGAGATAAATTTAAGAAGGCCTAAATAAATGGAGATATATTCCATATTCATAGATGGAAATTTTTAATAATGTAAAGAGCCTAATTTTCCCACAAATAATTTGTGATTTAATACAATCCTTATGAAAACTCTCATTAGAAGTGTGTGTGTGTGTGTGTATGTGTGTGTATATGTTTGGATGGGTGGATGTATGTAAAATTGACAAACTGATTCTAAAATTGATTTGAAAAGACAAAAGCCAAAAAAGACGACAGTTTGAAAACAAAACAAAGATGGAGAACTTATATACTAGATTAAGAGGTATAGTAAAGCTACAGTAATGGAGACAGAGTGGTATTTGTGTAATGATAGAAAAATAGAAAAATGGATCAAAATAAGTAATCTGGAAATATACAACAATAAACAGTCTAGAAACAGATTTATGACAAAACTGTTGGACAGCAGTGGGAAAAAAGACATTTTAATAAATGGTGCTAGGTCAAATGGATATCCATGTGGGGGAGAAAATAAATCTTGAACCCTACTATAGGCAAAATTAATTCCAGGTGGATTAAAGATCTAAATGTAAAATGTCAAACAATATATGTATCCATATATACCTATACTGGCCTCCCTCGGTTATATGTTCTCTTTCCATTTATTTTCCACACAGCCAACCAACTGGTCGTCTTTAATCACAAACGGGATTATCTCGGGCTATGTTCAACAGTTCCCCAGTGTTCTGAAAGACCAAAATATTTGGCATGTGCTGTGAGGCTCTATGCAACCTGGCCTCCAGCCTCATCTCCCAGTATTCCTCTCTGCTCACTCACACTGTGGCCATCCTGACTTCTCTCAGTCCCTCAAATACACACAATTCTTTTCTTCCTCAGGATCTTTGCACCTCCTGTTTCCTCTGCCATCCATCCTCCTCTATGCTTCATCTAGCAGATTCATTTTCTTCCTTTAGATGCCAATTAAAATACCACTTCCACAAAGAGATATTTCCTGACTACACAATCTAAAACAGGAAACCATATTATACTGTTTTATAGCTTCCTATAAAATAGCTTTCTATTTTCTTTGATTGTTTTTGAGTGTTCATTTGTTTCATACCCGGGTTCCTCAGTAGACTGTTAGTATAATGAAGGCAAGAAATGGGTCCATTTTTATCCCAATTGCATCCCCAGTGCCTGGCATAGTGCCAGTCTTGACCTACACGCTCAGGAAATATGTGTCAGTTGAGTGAATGGTTACATCATTCTTACTCTGAATAAGATAAAAGGCAGAATGAGTTGCAACTCAGTTTAGCCATGAGTGACAGAAATCAAATTAATATCTCAAACAAAAAGGATGTTCATTTCCCTGTCATATAAAAAAATACAAAAGTAGGAAGATGCCCAACTTCCAAATCTTACAACCATAAATATTTGTTTCTGACTACATGGTAGTAGGTGGGTGCATATAACTCTGTTCCATGTGTTTTCTTCCTCCAGCACCCAGACTGAAGGATCAAATCCACTTTGGGACATGCTGTTCTTGTGACACAGAGAAATAACAAGAGGGTTGGGAAAATGTGCAGTGGTTTTCACAGCTTTTGACTGGATGTGGCATATGTCACTTCTGCTTACATCTCATTGGCCAAAACAAGTCACATGGCTAAGCCTAAAATTAGAGTGTGGTATTCTATGGAGAGGCACCGCTAATTACAGTGCAATTACTGCAATGATAAGAATGAATGATTCTCCTATAGGAAAGAAGGGGTAAATATTATAATTAAGAACACTAACCACAGAAAGTTTTACAAAGGCATCAGGGGTGCAAGATCTTTAAACTTGCTACTGATGGCACCCGCAGCACATGGTTTCTATCCTATGTTTAAGATGACTGCACTATTCCCAGCCAGCACATCTGCATTCCAGCTAGCAGGAATTAGGGGGAGAAAAAAGAGCATTCCCTCTCCCTTCCATATACATCCCATTGGCCAGAGCTTAGTCATAGAGATAGCTGTGAAAGATCGGTCTTTATCACAGGAAGCCATATATCCAGCTAAAAACTAAGGGTTACAGAACTAAGGAAGGTGGAACAACTGGTATCTCTACTACAGAATCCATTCCAAATCTCACGATTTATGAGGAAAATGGCCATGCATCTAGCTGTGCCACCAGAAAGATGCCCAACCCAGGAAACCAAACAAATCACCCTGTACTCGCAAATTTAATAGGCATTTAATAATAAACACCTATTGTGTGCTAACAACTCATAACAATTACGGGATCAAAAATAAACCTTTCTCTCAAGAAGCTCACTTGCTGATCCTATGTGCATCAGTTAGTAATTACTGTGTAACAACCCTCACACACACACAAAATTTAGTGGTTTAAAACAAAAAGGTTTTATTATTGTTCGTGAGTTTACAGGTTAGATGAGTGGGTCTGCCTACCTGAGCCAAGCTTGGCTGATCTCAGCTCACTCATACGTCTGCAGTCAGCTGCAAATGAAAGCTTTGTTGATTTTTGGTGGCCTTCTCTGAGACATTCAGACTGATATGGTTCTGGTTCACATTATCTTTCATCCTCCAGCAAGCTAGCCTGGGTTTCATCACATGACAAAGGATGGAGACCCAAGACAGATAGATGACTGCAGAAGACCTCTTGAGGCCTCAGCTCAGAACTTGCAATCATCACTTCCATCAAATTCTACTCGCAAAGCAAGTCACAGGGCCAGTCCAAATTTATAGATGGGGAAATGGACTTCACCTCCTGACAAGAGAAGATGCAAAGTCACTTTGAAAAAAGGTATTAATGGCTAGGCACGGTGGCTCACACCTGTAATCCCAGCACTTTGGGAGACTGAGGTGGGCGGATCACCTGAAGTCAGGAGTTTGAGACCAGCCTGACCAACATGGACAACCCCGTCTCTACTAAAAATACAAAAATTAGCCAGGTGTGGTGGCGCATGTCTGTAATCCCAGGTACTCGGGAGGCTTAGGCAGGAGAATCGCCTGAACCTGGGAGGCAGAGGTTGCTGTGAGCCGAGATTGAGCCATTGCACTCCAGCCTGAGCAACAAGAGTGAAACTCCATCTCAAAAAAAAAAAAAAAGATATTAATGCAGAGAAGGGTGGATAATAAGGAGCATTTTTGCAATATACCATAGTACCATATTTTCTCATTTTGAATGTCCTCTACCATAATGATGTAACAGAATCAAAAAGCTTGTCTGCCCCTCTGGGCACCAGCCCAACAACTGTTTTTGGTTTTGGTTTTTAATTTTTTCTGTTCTATACACAAAAGTTATTAGAATTCTCAGGAGACTTCTAGAATAACAACAAAAAAACCGGGAATCATTGTTGAGTGTAGCCTGACCTCTTATGCAGGAACAAAATACACTGGACTGTAGCTAATGATGTCTTTTGGAAGTCACTTAGATATTTCAACTAAGGCTATAATGTTCCACCAAGGAACAGTTTTCAAGTTCATACATTTTATG
Organism: Macaca fascicularis; assembly: GCF_037993035.2. Taxonomy (NCBI): domain Eukaryota; kingdom Metazoa; phylum Chordata; class Mammalia; order Primates; family Cercopithecidae; genus Macaca; species Macaca fascicularis. The sequence continues at coordinate 14,380,416 of NC_088376.1, forward strand.
CATGCTTATTAAACATATTTTATTCATGTGCATATATATATAAGTAACCATATTCAGTACAACAGCACAAATACATAATCAATATAAAAGCCAAAAAATCAACAGAAAATCAATCTTTTGTGCTAGATCTTGGCCAAAATAACCATTGATAAGGTCCTGGAATAAAGAGGAATGCTTGGGTTCAAGATATGCTTTATTGCTACAAAAATACCATTGAAGTTGGCATCCATAGGAAAATATCCATGCCAGTTTCAAGGCTGGAATAATTATTCTTTCAAAGAAAGCATGCCTAAACAGTAAGATTAGCAAGCCCAGCACAATACCAATACACACATTCTAGAGAAAACACTTTATCCTGCTTTATTCTGGATCACATCATCATCATTTTTGATAAATACTCCATTGAATGTAAAAGAAAAAGACAGTGAATAATTTTTTGAGATGGGGTCTTGCTCTGTGGCCCAGTGCAGTGGCCTGATCACAGCTCATTGTGATCACAGGCTCAAGTGATCTTCCATCCTCAGCCTCCTGAGTAGCTGCTGGGACCACAGGGACAAGCCACCCCACCCAGCTAATTTTTTTAATTTTTTTTTTTTTTTTTTTTGTAGAGATAAGGTCTCCTTACATTGCCTAGGCTATGAATTTTAAATCTGGAAAAGATGAGAAGTGATTGGCTTCTAAACACAAGCAGTATTAAGAGGATACTTTCTAGAAGGAATAAACCAACCCAGAAGAAGTAGAGAGAACAATAGTATTTGCAGGCCAACCTCCAAAGCAATGCCCAAAGTACCCAAAATCAGGGATCAGTTTACAAGTTTTGGGAAAGACTTTAAAGTAATCTACATTAGCCAGAATTAGGTACTTGTTTGGATTCCTTCTGCTAGACTTCTTGACCCAGAGTGGAGTATTCACTGCCTCCTGGGTCAATCCTTCTTTGCAAGCATGAATTGAAAATATGGTGTGGTGGATTGATCGCAATAAAGGTCCAGTTTTTTCAAAGATTCCTTTCTTGGTGCCCTGCCATACTGATTCTGGGCTTAGCCATGTGACTTCTTTCAGCAGATGGAACAGAGGCAATTGTGACTCCAGCAGAGCCTTGAAGAGCATGTGCACATTGGAGAGTGTTCTCTTACTGCTCTTGGATCCTGTCACCATGTGAACAAGCCCAGGCTAGCCTACTAGAGGATGAAAGACACACCACCAGCGACCCCCTACTTTCCCCAGTCAATCGCTGGCCAATGGCCAAGTATGCAAGTGAGGCCATACCGAACCAGCCAGGCCCCAGCTGACCCATCAGCTAACCACAGACACATGAGCAAACCCAGTTAAGCCCAGGCTAGGCCAGAAGAACCATCCCCACAAAACTGAGCTAAATAAATGGCTGTTACTTTAAACTAATACATTTTGGAGTGGTTTGTTATGCAGCAAAGGCTAACTGATACAGATAGCTAAGTTGTGTCAGATGCTATCCATGAAGGGACACCCAGCACTCCACTGCCTCTGCAACTGAACAGAGCCCTGCTTGGCCACGTGTCATGGGGAAAGAGCACTGGATGGTTTCTTCACAAGCCCAGCGTGATGGGGCCACTGCTGTCAGGCGCAGGCTATTCATCTGTGCTCCCTGGAGGTGGAGCTGGACCAAGAGGTCATTTTAACATTTTCAATCACACCAAGGATCTCCAGGATGCATCTTCATGTCCTCCGCACTGACTGGGGCTGACAGCAGGTCTTTTTTAGTCTCTTAGATAACTCTGTCTTCCAACCATCCCTAGCTTGCAAGCTTGAGAGCTGGAGTGGCTCTGACTGGATTAATTAGGACACAGGTGCCAGCTCAGGGGCAAGAGTACTAAGTCAATCGCCAAACAAAGAGAACAATCAGGAGTCAAGATGGAAATGAAGTTGGACAGATGGAGCACAGGGGTGGGGAAAGGGGGCTTGGCAAATAGGGCTTAATTCAGGCAGGCTCTGAAATGGGTAAGGGTACAACTTAAAGCCTTCAGCTAAAGAGCATGTTAACCACGGCTTCTTAGCCAGGACTAGTTTTAGAGGATGTCATTCTAAGCTGGTGCACTTGGCAGAGACGGAATCTTGGAGCAAGGGAGTGACCCAATGGTGGCAAGAAGATGCCTGGGAAACCCACCATCACTGAGGGGACTAAGTGGAGGCAAAAACTTGAGGGTTGTGGTGAGCCAGCAGGGACAAAATACAGTCTTCAAAGAAGCAACCTGAGTCAGAGCTTGCTAGACACCCCAAATAGGAGGAAGCTTCTCTTGTGTACCTGGTGAATGAGATAGAGCCCTGCAGCCACACTCAGCATAAGCACGGAGCTTCCTGCAGGGGTTAGCAAATGTGCCTGCAGATCCCACTATGCTCTAAACCCCAGGTCCCCTAAAGCTCCCCATAAGAAGCTGCTATGGCCAAAGACAACCGACCAGGTGCTACGGTCACTCCAGGTCCTCTGCCTGGCTGCCTCGAGGACATCCTTGACACCCAAGAAGGCACACCCAAATCCCAGGCAGGCCTGCCCTAAACCTCCACTGTGATGGCTTTCCTTAGAGTACCGCAGGTCAAAGGTCAAACTTTGGCAGCTCCCAGTCAAGTTATTTCACATCTTTGAACCTCTATTTTTTAATCTTGAAGATGGGGTACATGATACCTATCTTTCAGCATTGTTGCAAGATTTATTAATTCCTGAGAGAATTTGAAGTGGCAGTTGTGAAGACCAAAGAGGACGATTGTGCCTAACATATTTTTCTGCACATAGTAGACACAAAATATTTATGCTTTCCTTCTACCCACTTCTCTTACTGTGGAGGTTGAAGGACTTAAGCCTTCTCTATTAACATGTTGACCCTACTGACTGATCCAATTAGCAGAGAGGTTAACAACATAGATTCTAAGGACAGATAGCTTTTGTTTCAAACCCTAGCACCACCATTAAATTAGGTAGTTGACCTTGGAAAAAATACTTAATCTCCCCTTTAGCTTTCTCACCTGTAAAATCAACTTAATGATAGTTTCTACATTTTGAAGAGTTAATGAGTTAAACACCACACAGCTGTATTCACACTAGCAGGCATATGATAAGGGAACATTTTATAAAAGTTTATTATGCTTTCTCATCACTGTTATCATTCTCACTCTTATTATTTTACTTATTAGCAGGCTCATGAAGAGATAAAGTATAGAATGAGCAACCAAGAAAAGGTGAAAGAGGAAAGGGAAGACATATACCCAAGCTACGCTTCCTTTACCATCATCCCCCAGGACTGCTGTAAAGGCAACAGTGAGCTTCTGGGCACAGACCCATGGGTCCCTGCTGGCCTGAGACTGTAGGTAGCTACAATCTCCCAGAGCAGTGACCTTAAATCCTGCTTGGAGAACAAGACATGGAACTATTTCAATCATATCACTCTCCTGCTTAAAACCCTCAGATAGCTGCTCATTACAATTAGGATAAGATCCACACTCCTAACCCTAGCCCATTACCCTGCTTTATTTTCTTCACTGACCTTATCTACCATCTAAAAGTATCTTATTAATTTGTTTTTCCATTTAAGATCTAGAATGTAGGTAGTTGACCTTGGAAAAAATAGAATGCAAGTTCCATGAGCCAGAGATCTTCATGCCTTATTCAGAGCTGCATCATAGCACCTAGAATAGAGTTATTTATAGTAGGCAGTCAATACATAAATGTTGAATGAATGAATGGATGTATATTAATTAATATAAACAGTAATCTAATCTGAGCTCTGAAAATTTAGAGTTTACAGAAAGTTTTCTGTGTGTTACCTCAAAGAATATAATATTTCATTTTACTTAATGAATGTTTGCTGCATGAATGATTCAATAAAGGAATGAATTTGCATGTCTACACAAAGGGGGAAATTGTCTAAGACTGGAAGAGCTAATATCTGAATGATTTCTTATGCCAGGTACTCAGTTTCCTTCCCTCTGTAATAAAAAATCTAAGAATTTCTGGCCAGGATGACCAACTCAGTGGTGGTCAGATCCGTGGCCTTGGCAAACAGTACTAAATGAGAACCAGAGAGTCGAGTCCTGGTTCAAGACAGGCCACCATTTGGCCTTGAAATCTTGGGCAAGTTGCATCTCCTGTGATTCCCATTTCTCCTCTTAGAACTAGGGTATTTGAACTAGATTGGTTCCAAATTCCCTTCCGTCATTTTAAAAAAAACAAACACCACCACCAACAAAAACCTAATGATTCCAGTGACTCATAAAATCCATACCTTGACTGAAAGCCACTCACTGTTCCCTAAAGGAAGCCCACACTCAGCAGCCCCTCCCATAGCTGGAGTCTTGGAGCCCCAGCCTCACTGCCTAATATTGCAGCAGGGGCTCCCCACATGTGCAGAGCCCGCCCTTCAGAAGTACAGGTCCTGTCATCGGAGTCGCATCACCTCAAAGTATACTTATGTGTTTGTTTGGCTTTGTATTTCCTTTGTGTGACTCCAAATAGCACTTAAAAGAAACAGAACCTAACTCGATGACAAAGTTTTCTTTCTCTCTAGTGGAGTGAGGCTGTCTGCCTGTTTTTCAGCTGACCCAGAATTGCTAATTTTGCTGATTTTCTACTGTAACTGCCTCCTCATTTACCACACAGTGGAGGTCTGATTCCTTCCTACTGAGACAAGTAGTTTTGCCTGCTCCTTTGGGCTTTTAGTATTCTTCCAAATTATTCTGATTGATATAGACCTCCATCCATGCTAATTATGCATAGCTTCTCCTATAAAGTGTGGTTTCCATGGCAACAGCAAGGGGGAAACAGGTGTGCGGAAAGCTGTGATATATTAAATGACAGTTACTCTCTGCCTCTCCTATGCAGATTGCTTTTCTCTGCGTTTATTTATAGCAGGCAGTAATTAATCTGTGTGAATCTCATTGCTGGGGGGTGGGGGTGGGAAAAGAGATGCAGAATGATTAACAAGAGTCCTAATTATCTTCATACCTTTGAATCTGAGAATTTCATCACCATCAGATAATTCCAAAGTAGAATTGTTGAACTTTCACTTGTACAGAGATGCCATTGCATATAATTCGAGGCTACCATCTATAAAAGGAAGCATTTTTCTAACTGCTGTAGTGCTGACATGGGCACCTGCGTCATGGCATTTTGTGGAGGGCTCCAAAAATGGACCCCAGGGCACTCACAAATGACCTGTCAAGGTATAAAATTAGAGCAGGCCAATGACCCAGACCCCAGAGACAGCTGATCCACATAGTCTGCAGTAGAACTGCTATCACAAAGCAGAGGAAAAATCAGGGCAGCATCACTTGAGGCTGGCCTCATGCAGGGCCCAGAATCCTGCTGAACAGGAAAAACATTCAGGCAGACAGCAGATCTGGGCTCCATCCAGTGCCAATATTGACTTTCTGTGTAACATAGATCATTTTGCTTCTCTGAGCCTCAACTTCTCTATCTATAAAATGATGGCGTTAAACCAGAAAATCTCTCAGGTTTTCCCCAGCTTCCAGATGGTGTGAACTATATGTCAGATTGAGATAAGGTGTTGCTGCAATAACAGATAAACTCAAAAGTTTAGTGACTTAAAATAACAAAGCTTTATTTCTCACTCCCACTTCATGTCCATCATGGGTCTCCTGGGGGTTCCTCCAGATCACGGTCTCACTCTAGGACCACCACTGATGGAATAGCCACTATCTGAAAGAATGTTCCCGGGGTGGGGCGGGGGGTGGAGCAATCTCATACCAGCGATTCATTTATTGGTCAGAACAAGGTTATTAATCAGATAACCTTGTTTGGCCTTGAAACCTTGGGCAACAAGTGAGAAATCACCTGTTCATGAATAGTTAGATGAATCTGTGGAGGTGCATAGGTTCCCAAGGGAGAAGAGAAAAGAGAAGAGGATATCCATGGGCAGGACTTAGAGGAAAATGAACATTTAGAGACATGCATGGGGAGAAGAGCCAACTCTGGGGCCAGGAGAGGCAGAGCCAGGAGAGTTTTCTGTCATACTAGTCAAGGAAGGTGACCGTTTCAAAAAAGGGTGACCACAGCATTTTCATGATGTAGGAAGGTCAGTGGAGATAAAGAACAAGAACAGCTTTTAGGTGATACAATTATAGAACTGCTTAAAAACAGCAGAAGCAGCTTCAGGAGAGCAGGGAAAAGGTTGGTCAGATGGCAAAGTATTGAAGCATGAATGGTGGTGTGAACAAGGAAGCAGGAAATGTAGACAGCTCATTCAACAAGTTTAGGACTCAAGGGAAGGAAGAGCCAGGATAAGGGAAGGACATTTGTAAGATAGTTAGGGAAACTCTTGGTGTGTGTGTAAGCAGAAGAGGAGGAACAAAGTGAAAAGCTCATGAGAAACAAAAAATACATACATTAGAGATGCTGGTAGTCAAGCAATTTTGACTTACGAAAACAGCAATTTCATATGGTTCAGTCTAATAACAAAGCAATGAAAGCTAACTATTTGCTAGGAAAAGTGCACATTATCCAGATTTGTTTTAGACTGGCAAAATGCGAAACATCTATCAAAGATTTTCTCTAAACGGGGATCTGGGGATACTAGATGAATAGTATCCAGTCCTTGTTCTAGAGAACTATAGGAAACAGACATGAAAAAATCATTTTGATTCACCATGGTATATGCCCAATGTGTGTCATTTTAGGCTGAGAGTGAAGACTCCCAGAGAACCAGAAAAAATCTAGAAAAATGTCAACAGAGTACCCAAAAAGGGTGTCTGGTCCAGCCTGGAAGGTCAGAGAAGATCACTATGTGAAGGATGGTGGAGAAGGCCGGCATCCCAGGCAGCAGAGGGCATGGTATATTCCGGAAGTTACAAGTTTCTGACACTGATAAAATAAAAAGTACAAAGGAAGATTGTCAGGATATTAAGCTAGAGACCAGGGAGGAGCAGAACATGGAGGTCTTGTGGGTAAAGCAAGGGAACTGCTGCTGTATACACACTCCAATATAGTAGTACCCTTGGTGGAATCCCAAAGATTCTACTCTCAAAGCTTCTGCAGCATTCTTGACCTACTATATCTGCAGCTCTGACCAAAACCACCTGAAAGGGGCTTAGACTAGGGGCAGAAATACAAACTAGTTGGAAGTGTTTTAATCCTCATGATCTTGGGGTCAAACACAATGGCCGTGTGTATTGTGGAGTTAGTGCAGCACAAGATTTAAGAGACCGACTCTGGAGGCCAGCTGGCTCACTTCAAATCACATTTCTACCACTTACCAGCCAGGCAAAAGAGGAAGGCAAAAGAACCCTATTACCTCATTGACCAAATGAGAATATCAATACTACCTATAGCAAATGATTGTTGTCAATATTAAGTGAAATTGATAAATGCAAATACACATTGCCTGGCACCCAGAAAGTACTTAGCAAATGTTGGCCAAGTAGTAGCAGTAATAAGGGCAAGAGCATATGACTTTATGCCTCCTGCACTTTCTGGCACAAATCCTGACCTCCCTCCATAGTAGTAACTCATGGGCAAGCCCAGACACCCTAAGCAGCAATAATGTGAGAAGGGTGTGATGTCCAATCATAGAAAGCACGTCCTGCCCACACTCATCTTTTGGAATTCACCCAGAAAGCGTGTTAATGGTGCTCCTTCAACTCCAAACAACTAAAGGAAACTGTAATTCATTGCCTTATTTCTGTATTCCATACCTCTTAGGTTCCACTTACCACTCATGTTTAGGATGGGGTCAAAAAGTAGACTGACAAGTGGGGATGAGTTATGAGTTGTTGCATCCCAGAATTCACAGACAGCATCCTTAGATTGGGTGGTGCCACTTGGGTCTCCAACATACAAGTCAGAGAATTTGGACCTGGATTGAAATTAATTTACCACTACACCTGACAAACACATTCAGACTCACATAATAGGTAAAGGCTAGCGTTTAAAGACTGCTAAGGTTGATAGACAACCTTTACCTCCACTCTCTCACCCCTCTGCACTCTAGATTTTCCGCTAGGTCTGTAAGATCAAATTCCAACAATCATCAGAATATCGCTTTATAACTAAAAATCATGATAAGTCAAAGCTGGGCAAGCCCTCAGCAGTTCCCAGTCCAGGATCCCAATGCCTAGAGGTTAATCAAAGGAAGAATTGTGATTGCTGGTAGGAGAGAGCATGAATTATTTTCAGTTTTTTGAAAAGCCTAAAATACTTATGTATTTATGATAAGAGTCCACAGAATCCTTTGATAGTTCTTAACTGACATCCATGAAGCAAGAATGAGAGACTTCCTTTGAGATCTTAAAATAAAAACACGTTTCAGTAATTAAGTAAGAAGTCTTATCACAAGGTGAACAGAGAACACCCAGAGAGGTGAACAGGCTTCTCAAGGACCCCTGGCTCTTTGTGGTGTTGGGCCCGGTACCCTGATGTCTTTATGCTCCTTCCAAAAACTTTCTACTCCACAGCATTGCTTACCTCAGGGATGAAGTTGGAGTTCATATGACATGATAAAAGCACTACTTGCAATTCTTCTGTTACTCTTGAGCTTTGGGGAGTCAGTGCAATAGAGCCGGTAAAGTTTCGATGACCCAATAATCAAATAACATCAGGTAAAAAACACAAGCATCTCGCTACAGCCACAAGAACAATCCTCATGGGGGGAAATTCAGATTGTTTGAATCTCTGACTGTGGTGTTTTGTTGTTGTGGTGGTTCTGTGTGCCTTTTTTTATTTCTAAAATGACTTGGAAAAGATAATAAAGAACACTATACAATAAAAACAAAAGGAGAAAATAAGGAACGAATACACGTACCCTCCAAAAAGGAAACCTAGCTTCAAAGTTAGCCTGCCTTGTGCTAGGAAGGAAAGGAAAGGAGGGGAGGGGAGAGGAGGGAGGGGAGGGGGAGAAAATAAAATTCATGAATAGTTTTAGCAGAGTTTTAGCACAGAAAGGGGAAACACTGAAAAATATATATATTCTTCTCAGTGGATTTCCCAAACACCACAAGAAACATCAAAAATTATTAAATTCCCAATTACTGCCATACATACATACGTTTTTCACAGCTGGAAAACAAAGTTGAAAATCAACCAGGACAAGTGAGCAGAATATAGATGCACTTGAAGCCTTTACCAACCCCCAAAGGGGTCGAGCAATTCAAAAGTTAAGCTAACAAGAGAAGATTTCCCATGGGGAAATGCTTGCCTCAGAGTATAAGACAGAAATCTTCCTCAGCCATTACCCAGAGCTCCCTCAACAAAACAGTGGTCCAGTAAGCAAGGCTCAAAGCTGACCTGAACAGCAAGCAACAGCCCAGTGTCTTTTAAACAAAATAACCCTTTATTGCCAAAACTGGCTGGCACTAACATCTGTCACTCCCAAAATCACTGATAGACACACATAGAAACACAAGAATCACTCATTTTTTCTATCTACAGCTCTAGTGCCTAGAATACAACAGGCTTAATAAAGGTTTTTGGAACCTTAGGACAAAAAAATTGAGCTTCTAACAGTCTAAGTGTTTTGTCCAAGGCCAAGCAGCTGGTAAGTTTTGATTCCTTGTCCATGGTTATCTCTACTTTCTTGGCCTGCCCATCCTCCTAGCTAACGTCACACACAGGAACATGACATGCCCAAATCACTACAGTATATTAACTACTTGTTTTCCTTGAAGATCCCAGGATGAAAATTAGCTCAGTGTAGATGGCTTTCAACAATTCTCCTCTCTCCTTCCTTCACAATGTTATTTTGCAGCTCCTCCCATTGGGTTGTCCTTGTGACTTGCTTTGATCAATGGAATATGACAGAAGAGACATTGAGACCAGGCCTCAGGAGATCTGAGCTGCTTCCACATGCTGTCTTGGAAACCCATGCCCACCATGTGAACAAGCACAGGTTAGCCTAAATGCCTACCACTCCCTCCAAATTCCTAGTCTTTCCAGAGTCAGACAGGTTAAATGACTTGCCCAAAGGCACACAGCAAGTGTAAAGGCAAAACTCAGTATAGAAAGCTTACCTTAGCCAGGCATGGTGGTGTATTCCTGTAGTCCCAGCTACTTGGGAGTCTAAGGCAGGAGGATTGCTTGAGCCCAGGAGTTCAAGGATGAAATCAGCTGTGATCATTCATGCCACTGCACTCCAGCCTAGGTAAGAAAATGGAAGGAAGGAAGGAGGGAAGGAAGGAAGGAAGGAAGGAAGGAAGGAAGGAAGGAAGGAAGGAAGGAAGGAAGGAAGGAAGGAAGGAAAGAAGGAAGGAAGGGGGAAGGAAAAGGGAAGGAAAGGGGAAGGAAAAGGGAAGGAAAAGAAGGAAGAAAGGGAGGAAGGGAAGAAGGGAAGAGAGGGAGAGAGGGAGGAAGGGAGGGAAGGAGAGAGGGAGGGAAGGAGAGAGGGAGGGAAGGAGAGAGGAAATGAAGGAGAGAGGGAGGGAAGGAGAGAGGGAGGGAAGGAGAGAGGGAAGGAGGGAGGGAGGGAGAGAGAGATTCCACTTTAATGCTTCTTCCACTACAACCTGTAAAAATGTCATTTAATTAGGTTAAACAAAGGGTATTGTTGATATAAACAAAGGTATGAATGAATGAAGCCCAAAATAGGAGACTTTCACAATGAAATCTCTGCTCCGCCCTTGCTACCCAAGTTCCAGGCCCACATTTCCAATAGTTTACTGGATATCACCACTGTAATTACCCTCCATTCCTCAAATCCAAGTTACATCTTATATCCAAAATGGAGCACCAGACTACTTGGTTTATTTTTGTTGTTGTTTTCGTTGCTTTCCATTTTCCTTTCATTTCCTGTATTGTATGGTGACAGAAAGACCAGAGTTCAAATCCCAACTCAGCCACTTAATTGGCTGTGGTAACATTCCTAAGATAAGCGTAGAATTTACCGTATAGAAATACAAATCTCTTTGACCTGAGCTTCCCCACAATTAATTTGCTACCCAAAAATAGTTCTTCACCAAAAAAAAAAAAAAAAAAAAAAAAAAGGAGGAGGTGTTAACCTAACCAACATCTCTGGAGAAACAGCCAAAGCAACTTTACAGAGGCAGTTCCTAAAAATGTATCTGCAAGTTACAGGATGTGGCTTTTTCAGATGTGACATGCCACAGGAAAAGCTCTGAGAGCTGTTGTGTTTCTGCAACTTATTATACTTGTTTAATTAGAATTTGTCTGTCAAGAAGCAGCTTAAGCAGCAGTTATCAAAAGGGCATAAATATCTTGGCATCAACCCTTCTGCCCCAGAATTTAAATAGAACCAAAAAAAAAAAAAAGGCACAGGAAAAGGCAAGGATGCTTTAGCTACCTTGTCATATGAGCTGGTGAGGTGGGAGACCAGCTACAAAGCTCACAAACCAGCCCAGAATTGAGGCATGTTGGCACATGTCTGCCTGGGAAGCTTCACCCCCTCTCTGCCCATCAGGCGATTCGTTTAATGTGTTACTTTATTGGCTCGTATCTTTCCTTAAAATGTAAAATTCCTTAAAATGTAAATTTCCTTTCATTTCCTAGAGTGTATGGTGTCTTCTCTGGGCCAAGAAAATGCACAGGTGACCACAACAGATGATCCTTTGCCTATAGTGACAACTTTTTACCTTTAGTAGCTATGGCAGCCATAGGCCGGGTATGGTTGAGGCTGTATTGTCACGCTGCTGCTTAAACAGGGAAGTGGATCTTCTCTGTTCCACAGCCCCCTTTGTCGGGGCTAACAACACCTTGCTTTTTAACAACTTAGCAAAAGCTACCACTTTACTGGGTTTATAGAGCTGCACCCTAAAGACCAAGTTTAAATATTAGATTAATGCGCAAATAATTGCGGTGTTTGCCATTACTTTCAATGGCAAAACCGCAATAACCGTTGCATCAACCTAATAAAAAGCCTGGAACATTCTAGGGAGGAAGCAGCCAAGATCCCCAACCCTGGCTCCTCCAGATTTAAAGATAAGGCAGTTTATTAGGATGTCTTCAGGGATTCCAACCAAGGCCCACAACAGGGCAGGTCAATGAAACCTGAGATAAAATTTCCTCTGAAAAGGGAGAAGCCAGTCTAGCTCAAGAGCCAGGGTGTCCCTAGGTACACATTGGTCCCAGCCATTAGGTCCAATACTGGACCTCCCCACACAAAGCCAAACTCATTCATTTGCTCATTGTCGATGGATGCTTTTGTGCTACAAAGAAGGGGGTTGGGTAGTCACGACAGAGACCATGTAGACTGCAAAGCCTAAAATATTTACTATCTGGCCCTTTCCAGGAAAAATGTGTTGACTTCTGATTTAGGGAATGGCTGGCTAAACTTATGATATGACTGGGAAGTCTGTAACTTTGGAGCTGGATCCTGGAGTACCCTTAGGCACACACTGGTATCTGAACTCACAGCTAGTGACTGGACAAGCTGAGACTCAAACCTGTGTCCTTGGGATTCCAAGTCTGTAAACCAAATGAATATAAACTACCTTTCAGCAGGAAAAAACTCAGTTCAAATGACTGCTACCAGCCTAGACTTGCATTCCAGGCCTTCCGCCTGGGCAGAGCCACAGGCTGTCATCCTCTCTAAAGAGTTTGCTCTTAGAACCCCCTTGAACCACCTCCTAGCTTCACAGTCAATGAAGCCTCTTTGGGGATGGGAATGGAATTCAAATATGTTACAATAATTTCACAAGATAATCTACAACCAAGACAGTCGGCCACTTATTGATGTATTGCTTTGAAGCTCCAAACTCACCCTTAGTGCCTGCTCTGCCATAATCAACTGGACTCTCAGCATTTCTCCTTTACAGTAAGCACAATGTTTTTTTTTTTTTTTTTTTTTTTTTTTTTTTGGGACGGAGTCTCGCTCTGTCGCCCAGGCTGGAGTGCAGTGGCCAGATCTCAGCTCACTGCAAGCTCTGCCTCCCGGGTTTACGCCATTCTCCTGCCTCAGCCTCCTGAGTAGCTGGGACTACAGGCGCCCGCCACCTCGCCCGGCTAGTTTTTTGTGTTTTGTAGTAGAGACGGGGTTTCACCGTGTTAGCCAGGATGGTCTCGATCTCCTGACCTCGTGATCCGCCCGTCTCGGCCTCCCAAAGTGCTGGGATTACAGGCAGTAAGCACAATGTTAAGATTTGTCAGTAGAGGGCGATGGCAGGACACTACAGAAGGAAGGGGCTTCTCTTTGATTCGCTTGCTGTTTTGCTTTTTCTAGCTTCGGCTGCATGTTCTGTCAGCAGAGCATGTGGATGGGGACATTGTCCAGGGGTGCTCTGCCCCAGCTGTGCACCTAAAGCAGGCTTCTCCAGAAATCTTGCAGCCTTGGCCCAGGCCCAGTAATTACTTTGCTGCAGCCCTCCAGCCAGTCACTGCACATCTGGGCCTTGTTCCTGTAGTGGCATCCCCACAAAGTCCCGCTGCACATCTCCCAACTTCAGCTTACCTGTGCCCCATAAGGTTATTGCTGTTTACCCAGTTATGTAGACTAGCTCTGGCCACTGCAACCAAGCAAACTTCATTATCCAGGACCCTGCAATTGAAGATCTTCTTCAATGAAGTCTGAATACTACTCTTCACACTTGTGTTTCCCTGGGTACCTTTTGGTGTTCTTTTTCCATCTTTGCATACACTATCTTATCATAGCTTAATAATTCTTTATATTAAATTTCCCCAGTATTGAAGTCACTGAATACAGTGATTGAATGCAGACTAATTCAGTGAGGAAAGTCAGCCAGTGACAGGGACGTGCTGTGCTCTCCTGAAATCACTCTAAGAGACCAAATGTTTACATATTTGAATATCCCTCAGAATGGGCAGATATATGCTATTAAAATCTATTTGTTGATGAATGAATGAATGAATGAACACATAAACAAACTCAACTATAGCCGAGAAATAAAACGCAATAAGGGATTAAATGGGCAACTTATAAAAAATAGGATGGTCTGACACAGAAACTCAGGAAGTTTTCTTGATACCACAGAACACTCTACACAATATCTCAAGCCTGTTTCTAAAAATCAATGTTTTCTCTAAGTGTATATAAGCTATGCCTGTCCCTATTAGAATGTCTATTTCAATCCTCTTCAAATTCTGCTCCTTTATGTCACCATAGCAACCCACATCCCTTAATAAACAATCAGAGATTTTATTAAGAGAATTATACATGGAAAGCTTTTGATTTTTTTCTAATACTCTTATACTTCCATTATGAAAATCTGGCATTTCATAATGTACACCTCCATGAATTAGGCCATCCAAAAGTCCACTGTTTGGGTGCTGCAATATACAGCTACAATCCAATTGCTACTTCCCCCAACATCCAGCAACTATCCTCGAAAGTCTCAAATACATTAATGCTGCACAGCAAATAAGGAAAATGTGCCCTTGCCACATGCTAATTATAATCCCCAGAGGCCATTATCATAAAAGCCTCCTTCCAGGTTTTAGATAGGGAAGTGTGATGTCAAGTGAGAGCAAACGCCTCTGCCATGCATAGAGCTGGCATCGGCTAACCAGCCAAATTTCCCATATGTGTAAAATTTTCACATTGATAACAAGTATTTTAATTTTCTCTCCTTGAAATAAAGAAAACTGATATTTGTTGGGCTCTTGCTTGATCATAGTCAATGTGCTTGATATTTTACATGATTACTTCTAATCTTCAAATAGTTCTTCAAGACACTATTTGATGTATGGGGATAGTATTATATTATAGTATTATCCCCATACATCAAATGGGGATAGTATTATCCCCATCTTATCGGTGGTAAAACAGAGACTCAGAGAGATTACATCGATTAAAACTCTCCTATTGAATGACAAATCCAGACAGTTCTGAAGGTTTGTCTTCTCTCCCATTTTTAGTGACTTAGCAAAGAGCAAGGTCAACAGGTCTGAGTTATCTCAACAAAAGCGTAGGTGGATACCAACCCAATTGCTGGGTTCCAAGGCTCCTTCTTCCTAAGGATACTAAGAAGCCTCCATTGCTGTGTAGCTGCATAGGTATTCTTCCTGCCCCAAACCTATAAATACAAGGAACCTGATGGAGGTGGAGCTCCTCTTTTCTGGAAATTTGGTCGTGGGGCTGCACACCCCTAGACATGGCCAAAACGACAGGAATATGAGAGTTCGGAGAATTGCTTGTACTCCACTGCCTAAGAATTTTCCCCCAGTAAACCCTATTTTATTTCTGCACCAGTGGTGCTAGCAGTGTGTGACATGATACCTTTTCATAATATTTCCTGAGCTCCCAGGATTGGAACACAGATTTTCTGACCTTTAAGCTCATCTGCTTTCCACAATGCTGTGTGTGTGTGTGTGTGTGTGTGCAATCCCTACCACTTGCATCTCTTTGTTCTAAATAAGCCAAGCGATGGCATCCTTCAAGCCTTCCACTCAATTACAGGTTGGAAACAGGGTAGAAGGTGACAACTGTATCCATTGTTTTTACTGCCGCCCTTGAGGGCTCTCTTTTGCAGGTTTTCTGTCTTCATTCTGCAATCCATTCCCTGACTAGTATTTTTATTAATGCATTCTACCATTAAAATCCATTTTAATTGGCAAAATATTTACACAGATACTTCGCAAAAATAAAAGATATATAAATGGTCAATAAGCATAAGTACAAGTGCTCAGCATCAATATTCATCAGAAAAATGAAAATTAAATTGAGATACCAGTAGACATCCTCCAGAAGGGCTAAGATTTTAAAAGACTGAAAACATTAAGTGTTAGAAAGAACTGTTTCATGGTTTCTAATAAAGTCAAACACACACCAGCCTATTCTATGACTTAGTAATCCCATTTCTAGGTATTTACTCAAAAGAAATGAAAACATATATCTACAAAAAGATGTATACAAGAATAGGTAGAGCAGCTTTATTCATAATAGCCAAAGTTTGAAAACAAACCAGGTATCCATTGACAGGAGAATGAACAAACAAATTTTGGTCTAGTCATACAATGGGATAATACTCAGCAATAAAAAGAAACAAATCATTGATACCCACAACACCACATATAAATCTCACAGGTATTTTTCTGAACAAAAGAGTCAGATACAAAAGCGTACGTGCCATTTGACTTCTATATGAAATTCTAGAACTGGGGAAACTGATCCATGGCATCACAGGTCAGAACAGTGGTTACCTTGAAGGGTTATTAATTGGAAAGAGGCACAAGGGAACCTTCTGGGATGGTGAAAATGTTGCATGTTGTCATATGCATGGTGCTGACTTAGAGTGTACGTTTGTAAAATTTCATCAAGCTGGACACTTAACACATTTTACTTTAAAATTATACTTCAATAAAAAATAAAAAACAATAACATATAAGTAAACATGCAAGCATAAATTACGGGAAAGTTTATGAAGAGCAGGTAATAAAATAAAGCCCAGAGCAAGAGATGAGACAGGAGCCCAGGTCTTCCGAAACACTCTTTCTCCCTGTAGGCCACGCTTCCTCTGCAACAGAAAGTAGGGCGTTCTCACCACACAAAGCAAGGCAAATTTTTTCCCTCATGGAGTCCAGAGTCCCTGCTCAGCAAGCTATGTGGAATTTGGGGTGTTCGTTTGGACAGTGAATCATGGCTCATGGGGATGAGAGTCCTTCGGCAGCTCAGGATTTAAATAATGATGTGTCAACATCTGCCTCCAATGACTCAGATTTAATCTTAACAGTGACCTTGTAAGCTTGCGGGATTATTAGAGCCAGCCACACAGACACAAAGAATATTAAAGTTGTTTGTCAAAAACCTCTCTGCTTCTGTCAAGAAAAACTTCCAGAAAAGAGGAACACACATGCTTAAAACAGAAGAACCTCCAACTGGAAACGGAAGGAATAAGGTGCCATTTATGCCTACTTTGCCAAGAACGATGAGTTGGAAGGAGTAAACTTCTGGTGTCTTCAGCTTCAAAGGAACTCCAAATTTCTTATGTTGTTTAAGGAATCATCATATTGCAATGCTTTCAGATTAAAATGTTATGCCTCTTGGATACTTTCTTATCTTCTTCACCTTATGCTGAAGTCAAAAATTCTAAGTGATTGCCCCAAATCTTACTGGACTTGGTGACTAGGAATCTGACTTCTTGTCCTGGTTCTGTCATTACTAGTGTAGATCCTTACACAAGCCACATCAGGTTCTCTGAGTCTCAGTTTTCTCCTCTGTGCAATAGAAGTAAGTATTAAGAGTTTGCTATTAAAGAAGTAGTATAGAAATTACAGACAGGCCTGGCACATGCACTAAGTACTCAGCACTCCTGAGCTGCATCTGAAGCCTCCACGCTATGCACTATGCAGCCCCATGCAGGCTTTGCCCCATCCCATCTCAAAAGTAGGCCCAGAATGTATCAAACACAAGTGCCAAGGGGAGCTAGCCTCACCAGGGATGTGGAACTAACCAGCAGGTGTCCTACAGAGCCTCAGTGGGTTCTTTTGATTGACAACGTATGCCTGACAGCATACTTAGGACCAAACAATGCTACAAAGCACTTTCAATGGACTGGCTCATTGTGGCCTCCCCGTATCTTTAGGAGGCCTTATAAGGCCCTATAATAGATTAAAAAGCTGAATGAAGTTCAAAGTGTTATGTGAACACACAGCTAAAAGATGACTGAGTCAAGGTTTGAACACCAGAGCCCCTGGGCTAGAAAAGTCTGTGGCTTTTCTCAACTCAATACAATTATCAAGTCCTTGGGAAAAAGATACACAAAACCAGAAGAGGAAAAAAGTAACTATTTCGTTTTCTATTGCTGGGTAACCAAGTAGCCTCAAAACTTAGTGTGTTCACACAACATTTATTTTATTTTTCCACAATTCAATGGGTTGGGATTTCCAGATTTCAACTGGGAATCTGGGAAGCCAGGGCTGGAAAATCCACTTCCAAGATGGCTTCTTCACTCATGTCTGGTATACCTTTTTGCTCCTTGGCCTTTCTGTCTCTCCACATGGCATATCATCTGGTGGTCTCAGGATTGTCATACTTCTTTCTTATATGGAAGCTGGCTCCAAGAGGCAGGAAGCAGAAATTACGAGGCTGGCTAAGGGCTACACCCCAGAACTGGCACAGGGTCACTGTGCTATTGGTCAAAGCAGTCTGGAGTCAACTCAGAGTCAAGGAGATGAAGAAAATTCTCTCTTGAGAAAGGCATAGCAAGGTCATATTGAAGATGCACACGTGAGATGGGGGATGCTATCGTGGCCATTTTTGGAAAACCTAATCGGCCACAAATCCCCTAAGGGTTCTATATTTGCAAAAGTGAGAACCAAGGACCACATTACTGCTATAACCCAATAACAGTAATAAATTCAGTGCTTTACTGATTATAAAATACTTTTTATGAGGCATGTGTCATTAAATGCTCATAAAACCCAGTGAGATCAGCATTATTTATAGAGGAAGAGAGGGAGAATGGGTTTGTCTAAAAACCTGTAGACACAAAGTAGTCAGTGTCTTTGGGACTTCTATGCTTGCTCTGTCTGGTATGATACGATTGTGAGGGGTACATATGAGAATGAGGTCTTAGAGGTCTTGTATTTCTTACTTGTGTTTGGGAAGAGTGTTGGGTGTTCGCCTCTTGTGTTTAAATCATTTTGCTACAGAAACATTATTGTAAAATCAATCATGTATGTGGCTTTTTCTACCTTACCTCTGCCATAAAATGTTAGAACCCTGTCCCAGCAGGTATAGGGCTTAGGTTTCCATGTTAGGACTGGAGTCACTGGGAATATAACAAAACCACTGAAATCAATGAAAATAAGAGTCCCAACTGAGGCTGGAATTCACTATTTCCACAGCTGGTTTTGGTTTTCCAACAACACAGTTTTGAAGGGCCTCACTAATCCCTTGAGTCTTCTTTGTGATAAGGAAGAATGACCAGAAAAGGAGTAAGACTAACTTGAGATCTTATGTTCCCTCCCAGGAAGTCACCCCATCTTGAGTGCATTTCCATAGCTCCAGGTTGAACATATTCATGAAACTTGAGCCAATGAAGGAAAGATAACCATGTGGATTATGGTTATCTTGAACTATGCAAACTTCAAATTGTGTCATTATATTTTTATTTTATGAATCTCCTTGCTTAACATCTCATCCCACCCAGATTATATATATCCTGAACAAAAGCAAAGGGAACTTGTTGTTCTCTCTTGTTCATCCCTGCATTCCTGATACCTAGCACAGAGATAAGCAAATATTAGGTATTCTATGAATGTTTATTGAACAAATAAATGAATGCAATGACTCAGCTCCTACCATATCTATGCTAGACAGATATGAACTATATTTGTCTTATCACCCAGTTGGTGCGTAGTAGACAATAAATGTTTAATGAATGAATAAGGAAAGGAGGAAGGGAGAAAGAGAAAGAAGGAGGGAAGAAGGAAGGAAGGAAGGAAGGAAGAAAGAAAGGAAGGAAGGAAGGAAGGAAGGAAGGAAGGAAGGAAGGAAGGAAGGATAAGGATCTTGGACTAACAAGCAAGCATTGCCCCCACCTGCGCAGTGATAAGGTATTGCTGAAGTCATGTACTCTCCTTCTTGAATTTCCCAGGGTTTTAGAAGCCCAGCAGCCACCCTCACTTTGAACAAGCTGCCTATTTGTTACGCTGAGTAAAAGCATGATCACAGCAACAAAGAAATATCATTACAGGGAATTTGGTCTCATTTGCAAAATTTTGCAGCAAGGACAAATATAACCAATGAAGTAATTTGAAGCAGAAGTTTGTGAGTTTCAAATAAAATGTGGTTTTAAGAAAAAGCCACGAAACAATTAGACTTTAATCACTACATCTCTGCCTCTCTGTTCCTCCCCAGAGTTTCATCTTATTCCTCTGTCTCCTCTGCCCTCCTCAGTCCTTACTCCAACCCCCAACAAGCCCAGTGAACCCTGAGGAATTTTCCCTTCATAATCCATCTCGGAGCTGTCTCTCCTTGCCATTTCTATAGAATCACTGCAGCCCATCCATGTCACTCACCTCCCACCTTTGCTAGCTGCCTCCTGGGGGAAGATGCAATGATCCAATTAAAGCTTACTGCTCTGCTTAACACAGGGACAGGGCATTCTGGGCAATGAAGCCTGTTCTAAGTGAGTCACCATTCCCCTGAGACCCTCCCCCAGGTCTGAGAAAGCAGATGCTGACTGAGCTCTGAGCAGCTAGCTCATCCCCCTTCCTACACAGAGGCAAAAGCCACTAGGCCAACAGACAGTGGGTATTCACTGCCTGGGTGCTAAGTGATCACGGTGGATAGGTCCATGTGAAGCAGCCCTGTGGGGGACACTACCCAGCACTTGGAGAGTTTCTGGTAGGCTTGCAATTCTAGATATTGAACATCTGTCTTGGTAAGTACATTTTACATCTACTGAAGTCATTCTCCAAGTTTCAGGGGTAGAAAGAAGCCAGGTGAGAGATGCTATAAGTCTTTACTAGCTGAGGCCAAAAACCGTTAGAGTTCCTGTCACCAGTGCCCAGGCCAGTGCTTCCCCAGGAGGCTTGGAAGTCATTCCTGGATGAGGGCAGTGGCTTGTGGACTCACACTCAAACTGGGGTCTAAAATACCTGAGGGGAAGCAACAGCAGAATGAACCCAACTGGTCTAGTCATTCACCCATACACACAGTTATTGAGGTCTACTCAGTGCTAGGGCATACAGAAGGCCCTAGACACACAACGAGGAACAAGAAAGTCTAGATCGTGTCTTCATAGTCTAGGGAAGGGAGTGCAAAAATAAACATACAAATTGGGCACAAGAATCCCAGAGGAGACCAGCAGGGCCACCTACCTTGATGTTAGGAGGTCAGGAAACTCCAGGTCTTCCTGGAGTGAGAAACATGCTGATCTACCTGGCTTGGAAATTGACCACTGCTCCCCATGTAACAGAAGACTTTATGGGGTAAAGAGTGAGGTCCAACTGTGCACCCTGGAGCCAGGAGTTACTTCACAAGCACATGCTCTGCTCTCTTAATACATGGTGGCTGGGCCAATGCAGGGACACAGAACAAAGTGTTGATCCCAGCTCTGCCACTCACTGGCTTTGTGGTCCTGGGCAAGTCATTTCAGCTCTCTTGGTTTCCTTTACCCCATTTGTTCAACCTGGGGCACTGCAGCATGAGCCTTGTAGGTCTCCCCTGCCACAGAATTCAGACTTCCTAGGACCATTGCAAACAACCAAAATGAGGCTGGCTTTTTCACAGCTGAGTCTCCCTGTCCCCAGATCACAGCTTGTAGCTGCTCTGGAGAGGAAGAAAGTCATTCTCACCTTTCTTTCCAAACCCCACAACATTTGAAAAGCAAGGCAAGGGAGTAAAAAAGGACAATTACAGAGCCTCTACCATGTCCCAGGGGTTTTACCCACATGATAGCTCATTTCATCTTCACCACAATCCTAAAAGGTAAGCATAGTTTCCCCCATTTTACGACAAGGAAACTAAGGCTTAGAGAGGCTGACAGACATATCCAGAAATACAGAACTTGAAAGTGGCAGAGCCTAAATCGAAATCAGCACTTTGAGGCTCCAAAGTGACCTATACCACCTACCCCCTGCAATTCTGAGGCATAACACAAAACCCTAAAGCAGGGGCTCAGTCAGCTCCAGAGAACCAGGAGAAACCTAGTGATGGCTGCTAAGGGTCACCATGCTAGAGAGGATACAAACCCTCAGGTTCTCCTCGACAATAGACTGTGAACCTGTCAAAGCCCCTGCAAGCCTCCACCTACCCCACTTTTAAACTCCAGCACTGGTGGAGGAAACTTGCTTACTCCTTCTGTAGTCCTCAGCTTACATGAGTCTGGCAGGGGCTTGTGCCGACAGAGCCTCCAATTTCCTTTCTAACATTTGGACTCCTCTGTGCTTGCTCTGTAAAGACACCGGGGCTTTCTTTTAATTTCTTGACCTCCAAGAGGGAAACATAACGCTCATTTCAAAACCTGATGGTCCTACTTCTCTCATTCAGTTATTGAGAAAATTTCTGAGGGGTGCCCACTTTCCCCATTCAAAAAAGAAAGAAATGTAAAGGTCTTGGGCCCTGCCATGGTTCAAATCTTTTCCTACCAGATTGGCTTGTCTAAGCTGGTTAACTGAGAGGAAGGCAAAGTGTCCAGTGCTCCCTTTCCCTACTAGACCAAGAGTTATAGAGGCACCAGCTCTGATACTTTCAGCTTCCCTGGGGCCCAGAACACAGAGCTCCATGCGTGTCTGTGGATTCAACCAAACATCCTTGCTACAGAAGGTCACATGAAATAAGCATAACAGGGTATTAAAAAACAGAAGTTTACCCTCAGATACATTCCAAAGGAGGTGGCAGAACACCTCTGTCATTCAAAAAGGAAATGGCTCCTCCCCAGAAATGACAGGCCTGTCAAATCCACTTACAAGGGCTGGTGGTTGACTCATTGGAAGGAAATTTTTGAGAATTCCTTTGGAGAGCTGTGCTGTGACTTATTGAGGTGTGTCCTCCACTGTTTGGGGTTACAGTGGACTTCTGACTCCTCCTGGAATAATCCCAAGACTAACAGCTGACAGCCAAGCTAGAGGAGAGGAGGCTGGGTAGCAGGACTTACATTCCCAGAAATACCAGGATACTGTCAGCACATCACCATATTCCTTGGATTGCTTTTACCATTTTCGTTCATTTATTTCCCAACCTGTATGTGCTTTTGCTTCTAACAGCCTGCATCTGCAACTCTCTTTGGAGTGTTGCTTTCGAGTTGAAGCTGCTTTCCCTGCAGGAGGAAATTGCTGCAAGCCCCTGGGAATTTAGATCCCTGCATATTCCACTCCCATTATTATATTCCACTCTCCCAGCCAGTGCCTCATAGGATAGGTGGAGGCATGTGAAAGCCCAGCTTCTTTGCCTTAAATCAGGACAAACGCTGAGGTGTGATTTACACTCCAGAGTGCCCCTTCGTAATCCACTCAATCTCCATGGGATTTTGCCTGAATCTACACCCTTACTTGGCTTCCCACCCTTCCCCATCCAGGTTTGCCCACCACTTTGCACCCAACCTAACACAGGATGTCTGCAGAACCCTAAGAGAAAGAGTCAGAAAGAATGCCAGCCAGTCCACACCAGTGCCCATCAGGTAAAAATGCTCCTGTGCTCCTCACCTCTTTTACCTTCTTTTTTTTTTTTTTTTTTTTTTTTTTTTTTTTTTTTTGTTGAGACGGAGTCTGGCTCTGTCGCCCGGGCTAGAGTGCAGTGGCCGGATCTCAGCTCACTGCAAGCTCCGCCCCCCGGGTTTACGCCATTCTCCTGCCTCAGCCTCCCGAGTAGCTGGGACTACAGGCGCCCGCCGCCTCGCCCGGCTAGTTTTTTGTATTTTTTAGTAGAGACGGGGTTTCACCGTGTTCGCCAGGATGGTCTCGATCTCCTGACCTTAGTGATCCGCCCGTCTCGGCCTCCCAAAGTGCTGGGATTACCCTAGAACCGCAGAAACTGTAATTAACAAGTTGGGGGTAGGAAGGGCAGGCACTGAAGTCACGCAGGACAAGAAGAAACCATCCACATTCCTTTTTCTTCCTTCTCCTCAGCAGCCCTTAGCTGGCAGAACAGAAAATGCAAAATGGGGGATGTATCACACTAAACCGAGTTCAAAGTTTTGATTCCTCCATAGGAAGTGGACATTGAATTACTAACCCCAGAGGACCTTGTATTGCCCAGAGTAACTAAAGAAGTCATTAAGTCGACTTGAATTGTCACCCAAGGCTAGAGGAAGGACTGCTTCTACCAAATATATTTAGCAAAACCGTGAGAACCAAAAAACGTTTAATTGTTTTGTGATTATACTCCACAATGCATGCTGACTAAACACAGCTGTTTCGTAAGAAGGATCCTCAGCCAGGCACGGTGGCTCATGCCTGTAATCCCAGCACTTTGGGAGGCCAAAGTGGGTGGATCACGAGGTCAGGAGATCCAGACCATCCTGGATAACACGGTGAAACCCCGTCTCTACTAAAAATACAAAAAATTAGCCCGGCGCAGCGGCGGGCACCTGTGGCCCCAGCTACTCAGGAGGCTGAAGCAGGAGAATGGTGTGAACCCAGGAGGCAGAGCTTGCAGTGAGCGAAGATCACATCACTGCACTCTAGCCTGGGTGACAGAGCGAAACTCTGTCTCAAGAAAAAAAGAGAAGAAAGAGAAAGAGAGACAGACAGACAGACAGAAAGAAAGAAAGAAAGAAAGAAAGAAAGAAAGAAAGAAAGAAAGAAAGAGAGAGAGAGAGAGAGAGAGAAAGAAAGAAAAAGAAAGAAAGAAAGAAAAAGAAAGAAAGAAAGAAAGAAAGAAAGAAAGAAAGAAAGAAAGAAAGAAAGAAAGAGAAAGAAAGAGAAAGAAAGAAAGAAAGAAAGAAAGAAAGAAAGAAAGAAAGAAAGAAAGAAAGAAAGAAAGAAAGAAAGAAAGAACGAACGAACCTCATGGTCATGAGACTCAACTTTGGAAGTGGAAGCCATATTTTAGTACATGGTACTTACATTTCCAACCTCTACACTGATTCCACAATCAGACTCCCCCAAAAGAGGTCCACACATTAGCTAACCACTGACTTCCCCACATCCCAGCTAGTGAACACATAGTACAATCTGGGTTTGGTTTGCCATTTCAGACTTCTCTCCCATATACCCTCCTCCAGCCACACCACACTACCTTCCAACACCCCTTTAGCTCCCCTGCCACTAAGCTTTTTCTCTTGCTGTTCTCTACCTCCCTCTCCTGATGTCACGCCCAGTCTGCCAGGGTTTCTGATCAAGCTCCACAAGGCCTTCTTGAAGCTCCTGGTCAGCACTGAGTCACAGCGCACAATGCTGACCAGCATTGACAGTTGAAGAGGCTCCCCTCGGTTGTTCTGGAGATGAGGAAATGGACAGCTGGCAGGGTGAGGAGCACTGGGGCAAGGCTGCCAGTAATCCCATGTTGTGGCAGGTTGATTGCATTAATAGCCCCAGTTCCTCACCCCTTCCTATATCCCACCCTTTGCAATGTGTGTTCTGCTCCCTGCCCCCTCCCAAATATGGGCTCAACCATGTAACTTTCTTTGGCCATTTGAATAAGCAAAAGTAAGGGTGTGCCACTTCTGAACCTAGGCCTCGGGATGCCTTGCAGATGTCCCTCTCATTCTCACACTTCTGCAATATCCTAGGAAGGATACACCCAGACTAGCCAACTGGATGATGAGATGGTGGGGCAGAGTTCAGTCTCTGCAGCCATCCCTTCCAGGGACAGCTGACCTCTGCCAATAGCCAGCCGACCCCCAAACATGAGAGCACAACCAGTTGAGATCAAAGAAGCCACCCAGCTGAGCCAGGTCTAAATCACCAACCTGCAGCCTCTTAGACTAAATAAATGCAAATTGTTTTAAGCCACTGAGTTTGAGGTTGTTTTGTTATATGGCATTATTGTGTAGGTATCAATTATTCCAGGATTTACTGTGTGGCCCATGGAGAGCCCCACTGCCTTACCCCCACCAACTTGTCACATTCTCCCTGTGGCAGGAGACAGGTCTGGCCTCCACCTTTCCCACACAGACAGGAGCCCCTGGAGGGTAGAGACCCACATGGGGCATTTGTGTATCCTCCATAGCTTTGGCCCAATAAGCACTAAAGTGCCATCTGCTGCCTCATGGGGAGAGTATTGGTGTCACAGACTGCGATGAGTGTGGAGAATAATAGAAGTGCTTACTTTTACTGACCCCTGAGTAGTTAACAACTATGAACAACACGCTAGAGAAAAGGCAGGAGGAGTCATAGACAGAGAGAAATTAAAATGGAAATTTAAAAGGGAATTTTTTCCCTTTTATTGGCAGCATAATTAGCCAGAGGAGCCCCAACTGATGCTGTTATGACTACTCTGATATGAAACTGAAATAGAATGGAGAAGAATCAGATGAAAAACAATAACACTTAGCATTTATATGACTTTTTTACATGCAGCACTTTTTATTCCTTTTGTACCTCACAAACATTAACTAATTAATTGCCGTAGCACCCCAGAGCAGACAGTGGGTTTTCCTGTCTATTTTACAAGGAACAAAAACAAGCACTAAGCAAGGTAGAAGGAAGTTCTAAGCACCCGGTACTCTTTTCATGTCTTTTACATCCTGCCATGACCCTGAGGGTTCACCTTGTTTTACATCTTTGAACCCAGAGTTCCAGAAATTCCTATTAATAGACTTAAAATATTAGTATATTTAAGCTGGAAAGGATATTAGGGAAGTGATGATCCAAATATCTCATTTACAGATGCTGAAAAGAGGCTTATTTCAGCCACGGATTGTCTAAGGTCTCAAAACAGTTCAGGGAAGAAGCAAGGCCTGTTTTGCCCAGCCTAAGTCAACTCTCACACCCTCAAATTCTGGAAGATACAGTCATTAATGTTAGACCCACAGACGGCTTGTCCCCAACCTGTATTTACAAATGATTCTGTGAGTACCAGTCATCCACTCATCAAAGCTTTATTGAGCCATTGGATTATTGATGCAGTAGAGATTTAGGAATGAGAAAGGCTTGTGCCAAAACAAGTGAAGCAGGGAGTTAGTTCTGTCAATAAATACAGCACGAAGAAGATCTGTCCCAATGGAATCAAAAGAGTCCATGGCCTGAGGCACTTTGGTATTTCTCAGTCCCATTGTTCTGAGCACATAGTAGCTGCTTGTATTAGTCCATTCTCACACTGCTATGAAGCAATACCTGAGACTGGATAATTCATAAAAGAAAGATGTTTAATTGATTCACAGTTCCGCATGGCTGGGGAGGCCTCAGGAAACTTACAATCATGGTGGAAGGCAAGGGAAAAGCAGGTACCTTCTTCACAGGGTGGCAGGACAGAAGGAGTGCAAGCTGAGGAAATGCCAGATGCTTATAAACCCATCAGACCTTGTGAGAACTTACTCACTATCACACAAACAGCATGGGGGAAACCGCCCCAGTGATCCAACTACCTACACCTGGTCCCAGCTTTGACACATGGGGATTACAATTCGAGGTCAGATTTGGGTGGGGACACAGAACCAAACCATATCAGCGCTCAGTAAATATATGGCCACTAGTCCAAGTTGGTATATTCCAGAGCTAGTTCAGAAGCAGCCTGAAGTGATTCAGGATACAGAAAGCTCCCAAGGACTAGAATCTAAACCCAAGGGAAGATATCAGAACTCAATCTGCCTTTCTCCTATTTATTAAACAAATATATGTAGTATATCAACCATGACTCAGGTACTGTAATAGGCACAGGTATTACAAAATCATTCTTTATCTATGTTTTATCCACTAAAATCAAACAAAGCATTGGAGATTTTTTCAGATAAGAAATTTCCAAGATGGAGAATGGAGTTGGTAGAAATTTGATTCAACTCCTTCGTACCCATCATATAATTTACTAATAACAGTGAACACAGAGCTAGGCTGGAACCGAGATACCAGGTGCTTGTTGTGATTGCTGCAACCTACTTCCCTCATGATTGACTTCATCCCAGGATTATAATTTCTTCCTAATCATCATAATCATCACATCAACATCATCATATCATCAATAGCCACCACCACCACAAATACCCCAGCCGGTGTAATGATATAGGACAGTCTTCCCTCATTCTCACTAATGGGACTGGGAATTGAGGGGGAAAGATGAGAACTGCTGAGAACGGAATAAATAAAGGAAGAATGAGAAAAGCTTCCAAGTGACAGAAGAAACAATATGTGCAAAACCTAACACAGAATAGGCATTTAAAACTACGTTATTTGTGTAGCTAATGACCAAGCTACCAATTTTTCATAAATTTCATCATATTTTTTAACTTCTGGAAGGTCCTGTCAGTCAAATATGAACAGAAGGCCTCACTACTGAGAGTGTTCTAAGGAAAAAAGGGGCCATCCTTTCCCAAGTTATTTGGCTTTCGGTCATCCCCTCTCCTCTCTGCTTGAGCTCAGGTATTATCAGCTCTACCTGGCAGGAAAAAAAAAGTTCTACCAACAGGCAGAATTGCCTGTGTGAGTGACATAAGGGGAGCTGGGAAAATTCCTTGCCCGAGGGAAAACTCACTCACCCAGTGCCCTGACTGCTGAAATCCCACTGACAGCGGGCTTCAATTCTTTGCCATCTCGACTCCCAGCTATTACAATTGACAAATGCCATTCATTAAGCCTCTTCTGACCTTTGCTCCTTCATTCAGAGGTTCTTCTGAAGGCCTTTTATGACAGGGTCTCTGCTAAGCTCTTTAGCTACACCCCTCACCTCCACACACTCTGACCTCATTCTCCAACATATCCAACTCCTTGGACAGCCCTGAATCCAAGATGGGGTTTAGACCTCCAGGGCTTTGTGCAGGCTGGTCTCTCTGCCCAGAAAGCTTTAAACTAATCCGACTTGCCAGACTCTAGCTTGGCCCCAACACAGCAAAGAGCATCTTCTTCCTTAATCCCATGCCTATTAACATGTCTGTGTGCCCTATAAAACTGTGGTCTCTGAAACCCAGCGATTAGCCAAGGGCCTTGCACATGGAGATGCTTCACATATTTGAATTTCATTTTTAAATTGAATGCTATTGTAAAAACAAGGTTTAAGATTAAGAAATTGATAGTAACAGAAGACACCTACAGGCATTGACAAAAGAAGAAAAAGGACACAAAGGGTGGCCAGAAGCTCCTTGAAGACTCATTTTTCTCCTTCTCAACTTACCCTGAAGTATTAGTTACATAAGATGAATGACACATGGTCTCTCAGATTCCCCAGACCCTCATTTGACTGTCTGACGGGCACACTCACTCATCCAGCACCCTGCAGCTGCAGAACCTAAGGTTTTTGCAGCTCCCAAAGTGGCTTTCCTTAGAGACACAGAGAGATGTTCACCTGAGGAGGTTGTGACTAACCACCTACTACTCATTCCAGGAAGTAATCACAATGTGTCTCTGAAAAGCTGAATTATCCTAGGCCTTGCCAGCTTCTCCATAACTCAGAAGCCTAGTAGGGAGGGAAGGGTGCCAGGCTGTGTGTGTGCCTGGGTTCCCAAGCAGTTGCCAGATAACACCAAAATCTCTCTCTTAAATATCACCTTTTCACCAGCTTTCTGAGTCTCTGTCACATCTTTCCTTTCTCCCCACTGACCTCTCTTTCGTTCCCTAACACCCGAAGTGATTCTTTCAGCACTGAATACATGAAAACGGCATTTAAAGGAAATTAAACAGTCAGCCTTTCCCAGTACCTGTTTAGTTCAAACACAGAGTCCTGATTTCCTGCTGGTGGAAATAATTACTCGGCTTTAAGATCTCCCAGGTTTTTTCCTCTCTCCAAGAGGGGAACAGCAAAATTGCCTTCCACTGTGCCATTTGGGTGTAAGGAGAAGAAATTTGTCATACAATTCGTTTTAAATAAACTTTTTCAAAGCATATATAATGAAAAACCAGGTTGAAGACTCTCCATTCAGCTGATTGTTGCCTGGTTTTTACAGACGACTCATCAAATCTCCCCAGGTCAGGATTTAGTCAGCAACCTTCACTTGAGGATGTGGGGTGAGGGCATAGAGATGAGGGTTACTGAGGCAGGGGACCCATGACACTGAGGAATGTCGCATTTGTCTCCTCTGTGCCAAGGATGGTGCCAGACTCTGGGGCTAAGAGGGACAATGAGGTGGGCAGGGCCAGGTTCTGCCCTCAAGGAGCTCTGCCTCATGGAGGAGACAGGCAGGTAAATAGTCAATGACAACGGGGTGATAATGGGATGGCCAAAGGACTGACAGGAGGTAAAGGATGGGGGTGGCCAGCTCAGGCTGAATGGCCCAGAAAAGCCCTCACACCAGAAGGAAAGGCAAAATCAGTTTTGAGGGGCATCCCCTTCAGGGACAGGAGCCATTATGGATGTGTGGTGCCCTATCCTGATTTTTATCTTTTTATTCTTTCCATGCTAGTGTATCCATGTCCCTGCCATGGTGTGTATGGCCTACTAATGGCTCACAGCCGCACCTTCTCCAGAGAATTGCTCTGGACCAAAGGACCTGCCTTGTCCAGGTGGTTACAATCCTTACTTCCCCAACCAGGGACAATCACAACTGGCGACTGACAGAGGGATAAAAAAGTACTGACCCCCGGCCAGACACCGTGGCTCACGCCTGTAATCCCAGCACTTTGGGAGGCCAAGATGGGCAGATCACCTGAGGTCAGGAGTTCGATACCAGCCTGGCCAACATGGAGAAACCCCACCTCTACTAAAAATACAAAAATTAGCCAGGTGTGGTGGTGGACGCATGGAATCTCAGCTACTCGGGAGACTGAGGCAGAAGAATTGCTGGAATCTGGGAGGCAGAGGTTTCAGTGAGCCAAGATCATGCCATTGCACTCCAGCCCAGTCCAACAACAGCAAAACTCTGTCTCAAAAAAAAATAAAAAATAAAAAACTGCTGCCCCCTTGCCTCAAAATTAGATCCCTTCTGGAGTGTAATTCAGAGCTCCCCATGGGATCAGGGTGATACAGATTTAGCTGCGACCCCACCCATTCTTAGCTCCTCCCAATGCCCCACCCTGCTTCCCTCGCTCCTCTTATTCTACAAGAGTCCTCCTCCCCACCTCCACCTCCACCCTAACTGAAATAAATGGACAAGTATCCCTGTCTCTAGGAAATCACACTTAAGCCAGCATTCCTGATGCAAAACAAACTCTTGCTCTAGGTTCTAGTGTATTGGCTATAGAATAAGCTGGGCTTTCCTGGCAGGGTGTGGATAAGAGTACCCCCAAAACATACGAGTCCTTTACCCTCCCGGCCTATGGCAATCACCCTAACCCTCTGCTCTGAACCACTCTCTCTGGATGGGACTCAGTCTCCCCTCTTGCAGTTTCTACTCACAGCAATCCATGCCACATTCATCCACCAGAGTAATCATCAAAACACAGGCCTGACAATATGACTCAGAAACGTCAAAGCTCCCCATCACCAAGGGAATCAAGTCCACACTGCTCATCCTGGCACTCAAGTCTTTTCATGGTTTGTCCCACTCCCATGCTCCCAGCTCTCCTACCCCACCACACTTCCTTGCATACCCTGGTTAAACAGAGCAACTCTCCACAAAAGTGGCCTGAACTCTCTCCCTTCTACAACTTGCTCTCCTGCCTCACCGTCTCCTGTCTGGAATGTCACACCTCCTCCACAAGGCTTCCTACAGCTACACAGTAGCAGTGAATCTTTTTCTACCCATGTCCATACACATTCTGCCTGCCTGTTCCCCTATGGGAGCACTTCACACAGTCTGTGTAGCGTCCCAGCTTTCTGCATGAGGCCCTGTCTCCCTCCTGAACTGGGGGTTGTCCCCATGTCCCCTCAGCGGAAAATCATACGTGTTTGTGGATGGAACTTGGGCAAGCCACATTTTGTACTTTTCTCCAGGAGACAACAAGACAAGGAAATGTTCTAATGTTTATTGAGCACTTACTACCTACCAAACACATTATCTCTTAACATTTTGTGCATGCCATACAACTTACATATGATAATGTCCACAGATTTTATATGTGCCATTCAATGATTTTTACATGTCTACACCATGTAGCCATAACTCAGTTCAAGGCAAAGAACATTTCAACACCTCAACAAGTTTTCTTGTGTCTTTTTCCAGTTTATATGCTTTTCCTGGAGTCACTACTGCTCTGATTTCTATCATCAAAGATTCATTTTGCCTATTCTTGAGTTTCACATAAATGAAATATAAGTAGAATCATATAAATGGAATTTCACATAAATGGAATCATATAGAATCATGTGATACATAAACTTTTAGTGTAGCTCTTTTTTTTTTTTTTTTTTTTTTTTTTTGATGGAGTCTCACTCTGTCACCCAGGCTGGAGTGCAGTGGCACAATCTCAGCTCACTGCAAGCTCCGCCTCCTGGTTCACTCCATTCTCCTGCCTCAGCCTCCCGAGTAGCTGGGACTACAGGCACCCACCACCATGCCCACCTAATTTTTTGTATTTTTAGTAGAGATGGAGATTCACCGTGTTAGCCAGGGTGGTCTCGATCTCCTGACCTTGTGATCTGCCAGCCTCAGCCTCCCAAAGTGCTGGGATTACAGGCGTAAGCCACCATGCCTGGCCTTATCTAGCTCTTTTATTCATCATGTCTGTGAAACTCATCCATGCATATATCAGTAGTTTGTTGCTGAATAGTATTCCATCATATATTAGGCTGGTACAAAAGTAATTGCAGTTTTTGATATTAAAAGCAATGGTATTCCATCACAATAGGTTTGTTTAATCAGTCTTCTTTGGATGAACATTAGAGCTGTTTCTCATTTTTTGATATTATGAATAGTGCTATGAATATTCTTCTATGTCTCTTCGTAAATATGAACTTTAACTTCTTTTGGGTATATGCTCAGAAATGAAGTTGCTGGGCGATATGGTTTGGCTCTGTGTTCCCACCCAAATCTCACCTTGAATTATAACAATTCCCATGTGTCAAGGGCAGGACCAGGTGGAGATAACTGAATCATGGGAGAGGTTTCCCCCATACTGTTCTCATGATAGTAAGTGGGTTCTCATGGGATCTGATGGTTTTATAAGGGGCTTCCCCCTTCACCTGCCACTCATTCTCTCTCCTGCCACCCTGTGAAGAGGTGCCTTCTGCCATGATTGTAAGTTTCCTGAGGCCTTCCCAGCCATGCAGAATTGTGAGTCAATTAAACCTCTTTCCTTTGTTAATGACCCAGTCTTGGGAAGTTCCTTACAGCAGCATGAGAACAGACTAATAGAGTAAATTGGTACCAGGATAGGGAGTGGTGCTATAAGGATATCTGAAAACATGGAAGCAACTTTGGAACTTGGTAACAGGCAGAGGTTGGAACAGTTTGAAGGGCTCAGAAGAAGACAGGGAAATGTTGGAAGGTTTGGAACTTCCTGGAGACTTGGTGAATGGCTTTGACTAAAACGCTGATAATGATATGGACAATGAAGTCCAGCCTGGGGTGGTCTCAGATGAAGATGAGGAACTTGTTGGGAATTGGAGCAAAGGTGACTCTTGTTATGCTTTAGCAAAGAGACTGGCAGCATTTTGCTCCTTCCCTAGACATCTGTGGAACTTTGAACTTGAGAGAGATGATTTAGGGCATCTGGCAGAAGAAATTTCTAAGCAACAAAGTGTTCAAGAGGAAGCAGAGCATAAAAGTTTGGAAAATTTGCAGCCTAACTATGCAATAGAAAAGAAAAACCCATTTTCTGGGGAGAAATTCAAGCCTGCTGCAGAAATTTGCATAACTAATGAGGAATTGAATGTTAATCACCAAGACAATGGGAAAAATGTCTCCAGGGCATGGCATGACCTTCATGGCAGCCCCTCCCATCACAGGCCCAGAGGCCTAGGAAGGAAAAATGGTTTCCTGGGCCAGGCCCAGGGCCCCTCTGTTCTGTGCAGCTTCAGGACTTGGTGCCCTGAATCCCAGCTGCTTTAGCTCCAACTGTGGCTAAAAGGGGCCAAGGTACAGCTCAGGTCATGGCTTCAGAAAGTGTGAACCCCAAATCTTGGCAGCTTACATGTGATGTTGAGCCTGTGGGTGTACAGAAGGCAAGAATTGAGGTTTGAGAATATCCACCTATATTTCAGAGGATGTATGGAAATACCTGGATGTCCAGGCAGAAGTTTTCTGCAGGGGTGGAGCCCTCATGGAGAACCTCTGCTAGGGCAGTGCAGAAGGGAAATGTGGGGTTGGAGCCCCCACACAGAGTCCCCACTGAGGCACTGCCTAGTGGAGATGTGAGAAGAGGGCCACCATCCTACAGACCCCAGAATTGTAGGTTCACTGACAGTTTGCACTGTGCACCTGGAAAAGCTGTAATCACTCAATGCCAGCCTGTGAAAGCAGCTGGGGGGGGGGGCTGCACCCTGCAAAGCCACAATGGTGGAGCTGCTCAAGGGCATGGGAACCCACCTGTTGCATTAGCATGACCTGGATGTGAGACAGGGAGTCAAAGGAGATCATTTTGGAACTTTAAGGTTTAATGACTGCCCTATTGGATTTCAGACTTGCATGGGG
Organism: Macaca fascicularis; assembly: GCF_037993035.2. Taxonomy (NCBI): domain Eukaryota; kingdom Metazoa; phylum Chordata; class Mammalia; order Primates; family Cercopithecidae; genus Macaca; species Macaca fascicularis. The sequence continues at coordinate 14,414,340 of NC_088376.1, forward strand.
CCTGTAGCCCCTTTGTTTTGGCTGATCTCTCCCACCCGGAATGGATGTATTTTCCCAATGCCTGTACCCCCATTGTATCTGGGACATAACTCACTTGCTTTTGATTTTACAGGCTCATAGGTGGAAGGGACTTGCCTTGTCTCAGATGAGACTTTGGACTTGGACTTTTGGATTAATGCTGGAATGAGTGAAGACTTTAGGGGACTGTTGGAAGGGCATGATTGTGTTTTGAAATGTGAGGACATGAGATTTGGGAGGGGACAGAGACAGAATGATATGGTTTGGTTCTGTGTCCCCACCCAAATCTCACCTTGAATTGGTAATAATCTCCATGTGTCAAGGGTGGGACCAGGTGGAGATAATTGAATCTTGGGGGTGTTTTCCCTCATACTGTTCTCATGATAGTGAGTTCTCACAAGATCTGATGGTTTTATAAGGGTTTTCCCCCTTCACTCAGCACTCATTTTCTCTTCTGCCACCCTGTAGAGGTGCCTTCTGCCATGACTGTAACTTTCCTGAGGCTTCCCCAGCCATGTGGACCTGTGAGTCAATAAACCTCTTTCCTTTATAAATTACCAAGTCTTGGGCAGTTCCTTCTAGCAGCATGAGAATAGACTAATACACTGGATCATGGGGTACACATAATTTCAGCTTCAGTAGAGGCTGCCAAACAAGTTTCCAAAGGCTCTGTTCAAATTTATACTTCCAACCAGCAGCACAAGAGTTGTAATTACTTAACTTCCTTGCTGACACTTGATATTGTCAATCTTTAATTTTATCCATTTTGGTGGGTATGCTGTGGTATCTCATTGTCGTTTTAATTTACACTTCCCTGATGACTAAAGAACTTAAGCAGTTATTGATACATTTATTGGTTATTTGAAGATCTTCCTTTGTGAAGTTATGTCAGACACTTACATACAAGGGGATCTCATTTAACTTTGATTCTAGCCCTGAATGACAGGTGTTGTTATCCCAATTTTACAGACGTTGAAGCTCCAAAAAGCTAAGTAACTTGCCCAAGGTCATGTAGCCAGTAAAGCTGGGGCTTGAACATTTAGCTGTCTGGCTCTAAAGCCTGGGGGTGGTTTCTACTATAAAGTCAGGCTCTTCTAGAAAAATATGTCTGTTGAGCCACCATTTCCTCATCTGTAATACAGGGACGGTGACAGTAACTACCTCATGCAATCATTGTGAAGATTAACTGAAACAAAGCACAGTGCACAGCACACACCAAGAGCTCATTACATCATACGTCACACTTCCTATTGCCTCCTCCTAGCTTGGCACCTTCAAGAGGAACATTTTCCTTTTCTTCTCTGTGAAAATTATCAAAAATTTTCTTATAAAACGGAAGGAAGTGTAGGAATTCTGTCTGCTTGCTTTTGATTTTGCTTTTCATGACAGTCCAAACAAAGATGCCCCTAGAGCTACATCTTCCAAAATCCTGTTGGAGACAAAGCATGCATGCTGTAATGTCAAGGTGCCAGGAGAGGAAGCCTAGGTCCAAATACATTGAGTCTGTTGTCATGTAACTATCTGGAGATCAACTCAGCTGCCCAACCATTGACCTCACTAGTTTGCAGAGAATTCCCAAGTACTCAAGTTCGTTAGTCATCAGGGAAGTGTAAATTAAAGCCACAATAAGCTATTACTTTATACCCACCAGAACGGATAAAATTTAAAAGATTGACAATATCAAGGGTTAGGTGTCTGTTTTCTCCTCTCTGGTGGCCCTTCAGATATACTTTAGCTGCAGATTTCAAAGAATGGGAACAAGTTATTGATTCCCTGTTATTAAAAATCAGAATGAGGAGTCACAGACATTCAGTTCAGTAACATGCCCAGTCAATCTGAAAAGACTAAATCATTGAAGGAATCTAACATTATTAAATAAATCTCTAATGGCTTCAGTTGGGCAAGTTGAAAAATAATTATTCTGGAATTCTAAGAGTCAGTATGGTCTCTCGTGTGTTTCCTGCTACTTTTCCCCTAAGTTAACAAGACTTACCAAACTCTTCTAAGAAACAAATCCCCAGCCTCTTATGAGGCACCCAAGGCTGTAATGGGAACCAACTTGTCATCTGACAGCAACTTAGCAAATGTGAGACCCTTTCTACCTGTGCAGCCAGACACAACCTAGAAATAAATAGTTTTATACAATAACCAAAGTTTTATTTATGCAATGAAACAAAAAATAATAACTTTTAAAAGTAAACAAAGAGCTGAGTAGGAGAATATAATAAGGGAAACTGACTTTAGGTAAAGTGGATGGAAATACTGTGCTGAAGAAATTACATTTAAGCTGAGACTTAAAAGAATACAAGTAACTAGTCAAGTCACGAGGAATGGGGAAGAGTGTCTGAAAGTAAGCAGTTTGTTCAAGAAGCTAAAAGACCAGTGTAGCTAGACTGAGGAGCATACACAACTAGGCTGATGAAAATGGCAGGGGTCATATCATGCCAGGTCTTATAAGTCATGAAAAGAAGTCTGGATTTTATTGTAAAGGCAAAAACCAATTGAAAGATTTAAAGCAGGAAGAATGACATGGTCAACACTGTATATTTTTAGAGGAGCATTCTGCCTGCTGGGAGGAAGACAGCAATAATGGAAGCAGAGTGAGAATGGAATCAGAGCCAGCTGGGAGTCTGCTACAATAATGCAGGCAAGAAATGTTAGTGATGCAGGTCAAGAAAATGATATTGGACAGGGAGGAAAGAGAGGACTCCAGTTATATTTTGCAGATTGAATCAATAAAACTTCCTAATGGATTAGAAACAGGAAGGGAAGAGGGAAATCAAGGATGATGCTTTGGTTTCTGGCTTGAGTAGTTGGGTGGATGTTGGTTCTGTGAACTGAGAAAGAACAAACTGAGGGAAGGAAGCAGGGCAGGTGAAGAGCAGATCAAGACATTGGCTTTGGGCAGCTTAAATCTGAGATAGCTAAGAAATATTCAGCTGCAGATGGCAGGTGAGTAGTTGGATATGTGATTCTGCAATACAGAGAGAGACAGAGATCTAGGCTGGGCTGGAAATATAAATCTGGTGTAACACTAGCCCAAAAACAACATTTAGACACATGGGAATGGATGGCATCAAGAAAAAGAATAGAGAGAGGAAATGACAGCCCAAACTAAGCTGAGAAGAGCCCCGATATTTTGTGGTCTGGTCAAGAGAAAAGATAAAGGAAACTTTTAAAAGACAAAGAGGAACAACAGCAGGAGAGGGGGTATGCCAGAAGCCACTATAATCTGGTTTCGACCACCACTGCTCCACTGAGAACAACCTGCCAGAGTCACCTATGGCCTCCATATAGCCAAATCCCAGGAAAACTTTTAGTCTTCATCATCAACAAAGAAGACTTCAGTCCCAGCTTCCTGAAACACACTCCCTTCTTGGCTTCCATTATGTTTTCAGCTGAAATTAACAACCACCTCAACCAAACAAAATGGATTATCTTGTATAACTGGAAGCATCTCCAGAGGTAGATCAGCCTTCAGAGCTGGCTGATTCATCAGCTTAATGTCTTCAGGGACACAAGCTCTGTCTGCCTCTCAGCTTTGCTATCTGTGCTATCAGGAACCTCTGAGAGAAAGGGACAAAAGAGAGAAAAGAAGCAAAAGGATTTCATGTTCAAAAAGAAGTTAGAACCCTTGGATCCTTCCCCAATTTCATCTAACTAGGGGACTATATCCACCCTCACTCAACTCTGGATGTTTATACTTTAGAGCAACAGTTCTCAAATTTTTAGCCTCAGGTCTACTTTACAGTCTTCAATATCATTGAGGACCCCAAAGAGCTTTAGTTTATGATGATTACAAATACTGCTATTTGTCATATGATAAATTAAAACTGAAGTATTTAAAATATTCACTTATTAATTCACTTCAAAAATAACAATAATAAACCCATTCCACATTAATATAAATATTTTCTGAAAAACAACTTTATTTCTCAAATCAAAAAAACGTTAACTAGAAGAGTGGCATTATTTTATATTTTTCAAATCTCATTAATACCTGGCTTAGTAGAAGATAGCTGATCTACTGTCTGTTTCTGCATTCAATCTCTTATGATATCATGTAGCCTCTGAAAAACTTCACTGTACACACCTGAATGAGAATGGAAGGGGCAAATACAGTCTTGGTGTTATTATGAAAACAGCTATCATCTTACTGACCCCCTGAAAAAGTCTCAAGGATCCCCTAGGGGTCCACAAACCATACGTTGAGAATCAATGCTCTAAAGAGGATAAAAGTGGAAATCTCTGGACTGGAGAAACCAGAAACAATTGAGGGACAAACTTACTGTACCAAAAACATGAGCATTAACTAAAAAGCCCCTACATTAAATGTGAAAATTCAATCTCATCTCCCTTTCCCAGACTCCAGCCCACCTTACATTCCAGGATACTATCAGTCAAGCTGAATCCTTCAACCAGGGGACCTAAACCCCTTCTCAGGATTCCAGCCAGTCTAATAGAGAAGGTCTGAAGATACTGATATCAGGAGTTCCACAGTGAAATGGTACAATCTTCAAACTATGATGAAACCCATGAATGGCAACATAGAACTTCAAATGAGCTTTTTATCTCTCTCTTTTTGTTAAAACTTTATTGTGGTATAATTGATATACAATAAACTGCACATATTTAAAGGGTACAATGTAATGAGTTCTCACAGATGTATATACTCATTAAACTTTTACCAAAATCAAGACAATGAACATTTCTATCACTCCTAATAGTGTCCTCAGGCCCTTTTGGAATCCATTTCTTCCTCCTCCCCTGACATTGGGCAACCACTAATCTGTTTTCTAACACTATGGATTCGTTTGCTTTTTCTAGAATTTTATATAAATAGAATCCTATAGTATGTACTCTTTTGGTGGTCAGGGAGCATCTGGCTGCTTTCATTCACCAATTTCTCAAAATAGAAACAATTTTTAAAATCTTGGAACTGCTGAAAAACAATCTGGGGCACATAATCTGTGATTTAGAAGTGGGGAAAGGAGGGAATCTGTGGAAAGCAGGTACCACTTGGGAGAGATTCCCAAGCAGGCAGAGTAAGCAAGTCTATTATAAGGGATTCCATATTCCCCAAAATATTCCCCTCATATGATCTGAATTTTTTATGAGCTTTTTGATGCTCTTCTTAATTACCAGCAGACAATCAAGGTAACAAGATACCTTGTGAGGAAAGCCTGTAACGTGAATAATAAAAAAGACAACAAACATGCAGAGGAAAAATTAGAGGAAGCAGAGACTACACAAGAAGATCAACTCTTTTAAAAACTATCATTAATATCCTCAGAGAAAATACTGTATGTATTAAAAAGAAAAGAATGTATTTTAAAATATTCAAAGAAGAAAAACAGAGCCCTTTGGAAATTAATAATACAACAGAAATGAAAACCCCAATAGAAGTCTTGGAAAGTGAAGTTGAGAAAACCTTCCAGAAACTACAACAGTAGACAAAGAGATGGAAAAAGAGCGGGGGTGGGGCCGAGATGGCCAACTAGAAGCAGCAGAGATCAGAGGCTCCATTTGAAAAGAACCATAATACCATGTGAATCCTACACCAGCAACCAAGGTATCCAGGTTCTCATCAGAATTGACTAGGTGGCTGGCGTGATCCATGGAGAGTAAGGAAGAGCAGCGTGGCGCAGCAGCCCACCTGACAGCCACTTGAGGCAACGGAGCCCCCACCCCCCAGCCAAGGGAGGCAGTGAGTGAGCGTGCTACCCAGTTGGGGAAACAGCACTTTTTCCACAAAACTCTGTAACCCACGAATCGGAAGATCCCACTCGCAAACCCACGCCACTGAGACCTTGGGTCCCAACCCCAGAGCCATGCAGATTCTCAACAGCCTCTCAGCTAGAATCTGCTTAAGCCTGCTGAGTTCCCAGTGGGAGGGGTGACCAGCATCACACCTGCAACTGCCTGTTCTCTTAAGCCCTTTGAGCTCCTTTGTGGGAGGGGCAGCAGCCAGTACTGAGACTCAGAACTGCCTAACACACAAAGCTCCCTGGATAGGGGAAGGGCAGCATCCATCTCTATAGCTCCAGGCCACACTTTTCCCCTGCTGGAGCCAGGGAGGCTGGACTGCTCAGTCCCAAGAGGTGTCCCCCACAACCCAACACACCACTGTGCACACTGTAGCCAGAGCACCTCTTTAGGCCTGACCCAGACCCATCCTTCCTCAATGGGCAGGGCCTCCCTGCAAGAACTCCAACAACTCCAGCCAGAGGCTCAGGGACAGAACCCTCATCTCCCTGGGCCTGAGCCCCTAGAGGGAGGGATGGCTGCAGTCTCTGTGGACCAATAGACTTAGCCTTTCCTCCTAGGAGTTCTGAGGAATCCGGGCAGCCCAGATGAGCGGGCTCTCCCACAACAAAGCATACCCTCTCCACCAAGAGACAGTCAAAGTGCTTCATTAAACAAGTCCTGTTCCCCATGCCACCCAACGGGGTGAGACCTTCCAACAGGAGTTGTCAGACACCCTATACAGGAGTGATCCTACTGGCATCAGGTTGGTGCCCCTCAAGGTCAGAGATCCCAGAAGAAGAAGAAGGCAACCATCTTTGCTGCTTTCCAGCCTCCCTGAGTGACATCTCCAGGCACAGGAGCCAACCAGATGAATAGGGCCTGAAGTGAACCCCCAGCAAACCACAGCAGCCTTATAGAAGGGGGACCTCACCATTGAAAGAAAAACAAACAGAAAGCAACAACAACAGCATCAACAACAAAAAAAGTCCCCACAAAAACTCCATCCAAGCGTCAGCAGCCTCAAAGATCAAAACTAGACGAACTCATGAAGATGAGAAAGAATCAATGAAAAAATGCTGAAGACCCAAAGTGCCCCTCCTCCAAACAATCGCAGTCTCTCTCCAGCAAGGGCACAGAACTGGATGGAAGATGAGATGGACCAATTGACAGAAGCAGGCTTCAGAAGATGGGCAATAAAAATCTCTACTGAGCTAATGGAGCATGTTCTAACCCAAGGCAAAGAATCTAAGAACCTTGATAAAAGGTGAAAGCTTTATCAAGGAGCTTGATAAAGGTTAAAGGTTAAACAGCACTAGAACTTTGTGAAGCATACATAAGTATCAACAGTCAAATCAACCAAGTGGAAGAAAGGATATCAGAGTTTGAAGACCACTTTGCTGAAATAAAAGACATGCAGAAAAGATTAGAGAAAAAAGAATGAAACTGAACAACAAAGCCTCCAAGAAATATAGGACTATGTAAAAAGATCAAACCTACGATTGATAGGAGTACCTGAAGGAGATGGGGAGAATGGAAACAAGCTGGAAAACACACTTCAAGATATTATCCAAGAAAACTTCCCCAATCTAGCAAGAGAGGCCAACATGCAAATTCAGGAAATACAGAGAACACCACTAAGAGACTCCACGAGAAGATTAACCCCAAGACACATAATCCTCAGATTCACCAAGGTCAAAATGATGGGAAAAAATGTTAAGGGCAGCCTAAGGGCCAGGTCACCTACAAAGGGAAGCCCATCAGACTAACAGCAGATGTCTTAGCAGAAACCCTACAAGCCAGAAGAGATTAGGGGCCAATATTCAGCATTCTTAAAGAAAAGAATTTTCAACCCAGAATTTCATAACCAGCCAAACAAAGCTTCACAGGCAAAGGAGAAATAAAATCCTTCCCAGACAAGCAAATGCTGAGGGATTTCATCATCACCAGGCCTGCCTTGAAAGAGCTCCTGAAGGAAGCACTAAATATGGAAAGGAAAACAACCCAGTACCAGCCACTGCAAAAACACATGAAAATATGAAGATCAATGACACTATGAAGAAGCTTCATCAACTAGTGTGTAGATAGCATCATGATCAAATTCACACATAACAATACTAACCTTGAATGTAGATGGGCTAAATGCCCCAATTAAAAGACACAGGCAAATTGGATAAAGAGTCAAGGCCCAATGGTGTGCTGTATTCAGGAGACCCATCTCATTTGCAAAGACACACATAGGCTCAAAATAAAGGGATGGAGGAAAATTTACCAAGCAAATGGAAAGCAAAAAAAAAAAAAAAAAAGCAGAAGTTGCATTCCTAGTCTCTGAGAAAACAGACTTTAAACTAACAAAGATCAAAAAGACAAAGGAGGGCATTACGTAATGGTAAAGGGATCAATTCAACAAGAAGAGCTAACTATCCTAAATATACATGCACCCAATACAAGAGCACCTGGATTCATAAAACAAGTTCTTAGAGACCTACAAAGAGACTTAGACTCCCACACAATAAGAGTGGGAGACTTTAACACCCCACTGTCAATGTTAGATCAGCAAGACAGAAAATTAACAAGGATATTCAGGACTTGAACTCTGCTCTGGATCAAGTGGACCTAACAGACATCTACATAACTCTCTACCCCAAATCAACAGAATATACATTATTCTCAGTGCCACATGGCACTTGTTCTAAAATGGATCACATAATTGGAAGTAAAACACTCCTCAGCCAATGTAAAAGAACTGAAATCACAACAACAGTCTCTCAGACCACAGTGCCATCAAATCAGAACTCAGGATTAAGAAACTCACTCAAAGAGTCCCCGCAGTGCCGGTCCGGAGCGCAGCTCGGCTCAGCTAGGCGCCCACGGCGGGAGCAGCCTGCGAGTGGTCGGGCGTGGCGGCTGGACGAGCGCCCCTCGCTGCCCGGTGCTCTCCCCGCCGCCCCCCATGAGCGCCGCCCCCAGCGCCATGCACGGCTGGCAGAAGGACACCACGTTTGCCAAGATCTTCGTGGGCGGCCTGCCGTACCACATCACTGACGCCTAGCTCAGGAAGTCCTTCGAGGGCTTCAGCGACATCGAGGAGGCTGTAGTCATCACCGACCGCCGGGCAAGTCCCGCGGCTACGGTTTCGTGACCACGGCCCACCGGGCGGCAGCTGAGAGGGCTTGCAAAGACCCGAACCCCATCATTGACGGCCGCAAGGCCAACGTGAACCTGGCATATCTGGGCGCCAAGCCGCAGAGCCTCCAGACGGGCTTTGCCATTGGGGTGCAGCAGCTGCACCCCACCTTGATCCAGCGGACTTAAGGGCTGACCCTGCACTACATGTACCCACCAACCATCGTGCAGCCCAGCGTGGTGATCCTGGCCGCCCCTGTCCCGTCACTGTCCTCACCTTACACTGAGTACACGCCGGCCAGCCCAGCCTATGCCCAGTACCCACCGGCCACCTATAACCAGTACCCATACGCTGCGTCACCTGCCACGGCTGCCAGCTTCATGGGCTACAGCTACCCGGCCACCGTGCCCCAGGCCCTCTCAGCCACAGCCCCCACCACCTTCGTGCAGTACCAGGCGCCGCAGCTGCAGCCCGACAGGATGCAGTGAGGGGTGTTCCTGCCCCGAGGACTGTGGCATTGTCACCTTCACAGCAGACAGAGCTGCCAGGCCATGATGGGCCGGCGACAGCCCGGCTGAGCTTCAGTGAGGTGCCACCAGCACCCAGGCCTCTGAAGACCGCTCGGGCACTCCGCCTGCACCCGGGGACAGCGAGGAGATGGCTTCTCTTTAAATCTAGGTCCCATTGTGTCTTGAGGGAGGACATTAAGAATGACTGAGAGCTATTTAAAGACTCAATCCCGGGTTCCTTGCTCACCACGGCAGCCTCTCCTTACACCTTTTCCTGCCTCTCCACACTCCAGGTGCCCTCAGGTTTGTGTCTCCACTGCCGCATCGTGGTGGGGTGTCACAGACCCTCTGCAGTCCCTGGCTGCCCTGGACTGTGCAGAGATGCCTGACTCCAGGGAAACCTGAGGGCAAGAAGTTAATGGACTATTTATTGTAACTTGATCCTCACGAGCTGTGAGCGCAGTTGAGGTGTGAGGACACGGCCTCCTGTTGGAGTCGCATTTTCTCCATCAGGGCACGTGGGCGGCTTCCTCAAGCCCAGAGGAGCTCCCAGGCACACGAGGGCCGCCGGTAACAGGGGGAGCCGACCAAAGACCCCTTTCCAGTCATAGCACTGAAGTTGCAACTTTTTTCTTGTAATTGTTTTGCTACTAAGATAATTTCAGAAGTTCAGTCTATTTTTTCAGCGGATACTGCCGCCGCCAAGAATCCAAAACCTATTTTTGACTTGGAGAGACTTGCTTTTGTTGGTTCCGCCCATGGAGACGATCACAGGGTTTCTGTATAATAAAGTGTCTGCCGGCTCGCTGGCCAGGATCCTCTCGGTGGGATGGGCACCATAGACAGGAGGCCCTGCAGGCCCGTGCAGGCCACTGTCTGCTGCCACCTGCCAGCGTGGCAGAGTGAGTTGTCTCAGGACCCCATCACTGCGACATTGACGCTCCTCTCCCTTCCCTACCTCCCCAACTCCCCAACCACTGTGGAAGGGGAGAAGGGAGTGACCCACAGCATTCTGGCCACTCAGGGTCTAGACCACAATGGTGCCAGCCTAGGGGGGAAGGGGCCCTCAGCTCTGCCTGCTGGAGCAGTTGAGTGCAGGAGGGTGTGCCTCTTCCCTCTACTTCCGCACCACCTGCTGTGTGCCAGCCCCAGTTGGTTCCTGCCTCTCTTGGGGATTGGTGGAGGGAGGAAGCAGTTCTGCCAGCCGTGGCAGGGCTGCTATGGGGCATCCAGGGCTGTGGGGGTCTGGAGGAGGGGACATGAGGTCAGAGGTATCCTGGCCGAGGGCTGGGGGCCGGCGGGGGGTCTCCCTCCGGACCTACCTCAGGGAGCTGAGCATGCAGGTGTTCCAGGGCAGGCCTTGGACACAGTCAAGGCCCAGAGAATAAAGGTAGCTAATCTCATAATAATATTTTTATTAGAATGTTCTGATGATAAAAATAAAACTTGTTTTCTTTTAAAAAAAAAAAAAAAAAAGGAAAGAAACTCACTCAAAACCACACAATTACATGGAAATTGAACAACCTGCTTCTGAGTGACTCCTGGGTAAATAATGAAAATAAGGCAGAAATCAAGAAGTTCTTTGAAACCAATGAGAACAGAGACAACATACAAGAATCTCTGAGACACAGCTAAAACAGTGTTAAGAGGGAAATTTGTAGCACTAAATGCCCACATCAGAAAGCTAGAAAAATCTCAAATCAACACCCTTATATCACAAGTAAAAGAGCTAGAGAAGCAAGAGCAAACTAATCCAAAAGTTAGCAGAAGGTAAGAAATAACTAAGATCAGAGCAGAACTGAAGGAGATAGAGACATGAAAAACCCTCCAAAACATCAGTGAATCCAGGAGCTGATTTTTTGAAAAAATTAACAAATAGATAGACCACCAGCTAGACTAATGACAAAAGAGAGAATAATCAAACAGACACAATAAAAAAATGATAAAGGGGTTATCACCACTGACTCCACAGAAATACAAACTACCATCAGCAAATACTATAAACAACTCTACGCAAATAAACTACAAAATCTAAAAGAAATGAATAAATTCCTGGACACATACAACCTCCCAAGACTATACCAGGAAGAAATTGAATCCCTGAATAGGCCAATAACAAGTTCTGAAATTGAGGCAGTAATTAATACCCTATCAACCAAAAAAGTCCAGGACCAGACAGATTCACAGCTGAATTCTACCAGAGGTACAAAGAGGAGCTGATACCATTCTTTCTGAAACTATTCCAAATAATTTAAAAGGAGGGACTCCTCCCTAACTCATTTTATGAAGCCAGCATCATCCTGATACCAAAACCTGGCAGACACACAACAAAAAAAGAAAACTTCAGGCCAATATCTCTGATGAACATCCATGTGAAAATCTTCAATAAAATACTGGTAAACTGAATCCAGCAGCATACCAAAAAACTTATCCACCATGATCCAGTTGGCTTCATCCCTGGGATGCAAAGCTGGTTCAACATACACAAATGAATAAACATAATCCATCACATAAGCAGAACCAAAGACAAGAACTACATGATTATCTCAATAGATGCAGAAAAGGACTTCAATAAAATTCAACATCCCTTCATACTAAAAACTCTCAATAAACTAAGTATTAATGGAACATATCTAAAAATAATAAGAGCTATTTATGACAAACCCACATCCAATATCATACTGAATGGGCAAAAGTTGGAAGCATTCCCTTTGAAAACCAACACAAGACAAGATGCCCTCTCTCACCACTGCTATTCAACATAGTATTGGAAGTTCTGGCCAGGGCAATCAGGTAAGATAAAGAAATAAAGGGTATTCAAATAGAAAGAGAGGAAGTCAAATTGTCTCTGTTTGTGGAGGATTCTATATTTAGAAAACCCCATTGTCTCAGCCCAAAAACTACTTAAGCTGATAAGCAACTTCAGCAAAGTTTCAGGATACAAAATCAGTGTTCAAAAATCACAAGCATTCCTTTACACCAACAATAGACAAGCAGAGAGCCAAATCACAAATGAACTTCCATTCACAATTGCTACAAAGAGAAGAAAATACCAGGAATACAGCTAACAAAGGATGTGAAGGATCTCTTCAAGGAGAACTACAAAACCACTGCTCAAAGAAATAAGAGAGGTCACAAACAAATGGAAAAACATTCCATATTCATGGATAGGAAGAATCAATATCATGAAAATGGTCATACTGCCCAAAGTAATTTATAGATTCAATGCTATTTCCATCAAATTACCATTGACATTCTTCATAGAATTAGAAAAAAATACTTTACATTTCATATGAAATCAAAAAAACTCATAGAGCCAAGACAATCCTAGGCAAAAAGAACAAAGCTGGAGGCATTATGCTACCTGACTTCAAACTACACTACAAGGCTATGGTAACCAAAACAGTGTGGTACTGATACCAAAACAGACATATAGACCGATAGAACAGAACAGAGCCCTCAGAAATAACACCGCACATATACAACCATCTCATCTTCTACAAACCTGACAAAAACAAGCAATGAAGCAATGGGGAAAGGATCTCCTATTCAATAAACGATGCTGGGAAAACTGGCTAGCCATATGCAGAAAACAAACTGGACCCCTTCCTTACACCTTATATAAAAATTAACTCAAGATGAATAAAGACTTAAATGCAAAACCCAAAACCATAAAAATCCCTAGAAGAAAACCTAGGCAATACCATTCAGGACGTATGCATGGGCAAAGTCTTCATGACAAAAATGCCAAAAGCAATTGCAACAAAAGACAAAATTGACAAATGGGATCTAACTAAACTAAAAGTCTTCTACACAGCAAAAAGAACTATCATCAGAGTGAGCAGGCAACCTACAGAATGGGGGAAAATTTTTGCAATCTACCCATCTGACAAATGCCTAATATCCAGAATCTATAAGGAATGCAAACATATTTACAAGAAAAAAACAAACAAACCCATCAAAAAGTGGGCAAAGGATATGAACAAGGCACTTCTCAAAAGAAGACATTTATGTGGCCAACAAACACATGAAAAAAAAACTCAACATCACTGATCATTAGAGAATTGCAAATCAAAGTCACAATGAGATACCATCTCACGCCAGTCAGAGTGGAGATTATTAAAAAGTCAAGAAACAACAGATGCTGGTGAGGCTGTGGAGAAACAGGAATGCTCTTACACTGTTGGTGGGAATGTAAATTAGTTCAACCATTGTCGAAGACACTATGGCAATTCCTCAAGGATCTAGAACCAGAAATACCATTTGACCCAGCAATCTCATTACTAGGTATATACCCAAAGGAATATAAATCATTCCATTATAAAGACACATACACACATATTTTTTTCACTACACTTTAAGTTCTGGGATACACGTGCAGAACGTGCAGCTTTGTTACGTAGGTATACATGTGCCATGGTGGTTTGCTGTACCCATCAACCCATCATCTAGGTTTTAAGCCCTGCATGCATTAGATGTTTCTCCTAATGCTATCTCTTCCCTTGTCCCGCACCCCCTGACAGGCCCCAGCGTGTGATGTTCCCCTCCCTGTGTTCGTGTGTTCCCATTGTTCAACTCCCAGTTATGAGTGCAAATGTGAGGTGTTTGGTTTTCTGTTCCTGTGTTCGTTTGCTGAGAATGATGGTTTCCAGCTTCATCCATGTCCATGCAAAGGACATGAACTCATTCTTTTTTAAAACTGCATAGTATTCCATGGTGCATATGTGCCACATTTTCTTTATACAGTCTATCATTGATGGCCATTTGAGTCGGGTTGTAATAACAGCAAAGACTTGGAACCAACCCAAATGCCCATCAATGATAGACTAGATAAACAAAATGTGGCACATATACACCATGGAGTCATTAAAAAGGATGAGTTCACATCCTTTGCAGGGATATGGAGGAAGTTGGAAACTATCATTCTCAGCAAACTTACACAGGAACAGAAAACCAAACACCGTATGTTCCTACTCATAAGTAGGAGTTGAACAATGAGAATGCATAGACACAGGGAGGGGAACATCACACACGGGGGCCTGTCTGGGGGTGGGGAGCAAAGGGAGGGAACTTAGAGGACAGGTCAATAGGTGCAGCAAACCACCATGGCACACACATACCTACGTAACAAACCTGCACGTTCTGCACATGTATCCCAGGACTTAAAGTAAAATTTTTTAAAAAAGAAATAAAAAGATAAGAATGACTCCAAACAGCAGGCACTCTGGAAAAAGAGAACAAAGAACATGGTAGAAAGAAATCATCAATAAAATAATTCAAGGAAATAGCCCAGCACTGAAAGATTTGAGTTTCCAAACTGAGAGGTTCACAAAGTACTCAGCACACAAGAAAACAACTGACCCACACCATGACCCATCATTTTAAAATTTCAGGACTTGGGAAATAAAGAGAAGAAGTTATACATTCCTGAGCAGGAAAAAAAATGCTTTCTGTATACAAAGCATCAAGGATCCAAAGAACATTGAACTTCTCAAAAGCAATACCAGATGCTAGACATCAATGCACAATGTCATCGGGATTGTGAGGGGAAATAATTTCTGATCAAGAATTTTATATCCAAAGTTATAATTAAGTGTGAAGATAAGGACATTTTCTGTCATATAACACTCTCAGTAAAATATCTATAATTTCTCAGCAGGATGTGCTCCACAAAAACAAGAGAGTATGCCAAGAAAGAGGAAGGCATGAAAACCCAGAAATGAAAGAAATTCTCACGGTGATAGTGAAGGGAGATCCCAAGATACAGCTGAATAGAACAATGAGCTCAGTGTGGAGCAGGTCAGAAGACATTTCCTCTGAAAGAGAAAACTGGAAGGGTGGCTAATGTGGTTGAGCATTCTGAGAATAAATTTACACAACTCTGTAAGAGTTTTAAGTAGAACTCGTGATAAATGAATAGAAAATTATGCACTGCTAATGAAAGTGTACACTAGTATAGAATTTTGGAAATCAGACTGGTAGTTTTCAGTGAAATTAGACAATGCACTTATTTTATGACCCAGCATTCTGACTTTGGGCACCATGTTCAGAGAAGATCTCACTGGGGAGCACATGTACAGTGTTGCTTATGGTGGTTAAAAAAAAAACCCAGTAACAACTTAGGTAGCCATGAACTAAGAAATGGGTAATTGAAAGGTATAGGTAGGTACGCATAGTGAAATATTATGCAACAAGTAGAAGAAATGGACTAGATACATATAGAAATATGGAGAGATCTCAAAAAATTAAGTTGAATGAAAAAAGAACAGGAAAAGATCTATTGCATAATACCATTAATTCAAATACTTTAAAATAGAACAAACATGAACATATGTATGTAAACAGATGTATGGAAAGTAGAATAGAAAGATATATACCAAAAAAATACACAAAATGGAAGCATATGGGAGGAATGAAAATTAGATTGAAAATTGGGGATAAAGAGGAAAAATACATTTAAAAATTAAAAAGGGCAGCCATAGACCAACAATGATATGGTGTTATAAACTGAGAATAATCAACTCAATTTTCTGCACATGAGATACAAACAAACAAATCAACAAAGGCACATATATCTACCTCATACATTCATCTCTTCCAGTAACACTCTGTCTCACTTACTGCTCCGCAGACATGCAGGCCAACTTCCTATTCCTTGAATTCCATGCTCATTACCACCCACAAAGCCTTTGGACTTCCCATTTCTCCTTCCTGAATTGTTCTTCCTCTTGCTGTTTGCATGGTCAACCCCTTTTCATCTCTCAAGTCTCAACTCAACATTTTACTACCTCAGAAAATATTTTCCTTGCCCCACTATGCAAATTCATCACTCCAACCCTCTTGTTCCTTATCCACAATAGCCTGCTTATTCCTTTAATAGCGACTATCAACATGAAATTTTCATATATTTTCATATATTTATTTGCAAATTGTTTGCACTTCTCCACTTTGATAATGTAAACTCTATGAGGGCAGAAATCATATCTATTCCATCGCTCCTGCAGCCCTTGGATCTAGAACAGTGCCTGGTATGTTTTCAGTGTTCCATCATTCATTTGGTAATGTAACTGGTCGCTGAAAATCAGGCCAGAAACAGAGAGGTCATGGTGTTGGAGTCATCAATGTGGATGTTAAAAACACTGAGAATGATGGCAGTGTTTAGGAAGTGTTTAGAAGAATAAGAAAGTAACCAAGTACTGAATTCTCCTGTGAATAAGGGTGAGAGATGAGGCAGACTGTGGACCATACACGAAGGCGTAGAAAAGAATACCATTACCAGATGTATAAGCTTAGAAGGGGCAGATTTTGTGGGCAGTATGGAAAATGCCTGTTTCAAAGCATCACTGGGGAGCAAGAAGGACACTCACTTCACCTCCTGGCTCTTAGGTAGGTACTATGTCGGAGAAGAAACAGCCTCCATTTGAGACAACCAAGGGAATACCAAGTTCCAATTAGAGAAAAGAAACAAAAATTCAGAGACAAAGTTAGAGATGAGTTTCTTGATGACACTTCGCTTTCGGAGGGCATAATGGAAGGTGTGGGTTAGATTAGAACAGCAGTTCCCAATCAGGGGTAACTTTGCCCCCCAAATTTGGAAAGGCCTGGAAACATTTTGGTTGTCATAGCTAAGGGGATATTACCAGTACCCAGTGAGTGGAAGTCAGGGATGCTACTAAACATGCACAGGACAGCCCCCCATAACAAAGAGTTATCCAGCCCAAAATGCCAATAGTGCTGGAAACCTTGGGTTAAGAAATCCTGGAACAGAGGATGAATAGAACCACAGAGTATAAAAGTACAGTTGAGGACAGAATGCCAGAGAGACTCAGGCACTTGATAGTCACTGAGGTAAACTCAGCTGGATGGCATGATGAGATTAATCCTGATAGATTCTAATAGGGACTAATAGAATGGGAATGGGAAATCATACCTATTGCTGAACTCTGGAGTTTAACATATAATGGGATTGTGGCTCCATCTAGCGTAAGGGAGATGCTGGGCAGCAGCTCTGCAAGACCAGTCCAGTATAATGGAATGCATGGTTGGCATCTCATAGATGTTTGGCTTGGCCAAGATCCCAGGATGCTCCAGGTCTGAAAGTTTGAGTGTCATCTTCTAGGGTATGAGAAATCCTTGGAAAACATTAACACTTAGCGTGCATTGGACCCTCTTATGTGCCACACTGTTCACTGTTGTTTTCTTCAATTACCTCTCTTAACAAAAATGGCAAGATGGGAAGGTCTGGGTAAGTTCCATTTTAATGTCACTTTTCTTCAAGGTGCCTATCAGTTAATCAGGAGAAAGAGAAGGAAACGTGAAACAAGAGAGACAATATTTATGAAACTGGTATGTACTAGGTATTGTTCCAGGTACATAATAGCAAATCCCTGTAAAAGAGGGGTTTGGAAACCCATCGTAGAGATGAGCAACCTGAGACTGCAGAGATTATGAGTTTTGTAGAACTCACAACTAGCATAAATTTAAAATCAAAATTATAACCCAGGCCATTGTAACTTTAAAGGCTTTGGGATTTCTACCCTGATATCCAGCTCTAAGAATCATACTTCACGTGTACAGACAAACTAAATAGTGGATGGATGGATAAACACACAGGTGATGCACAAAGCATCTATATGGCTCATTCACATTTTCCCCCCTACCTTGTCCCCTGGTTATGGTTTTTTGTTTACTCTGCTTTGTTTTGGCTCAGTTTCTTGAAAATATATCAACTTTTGATTACCCATGATAAATAAAAGGGTCAGATAATAGAAATAATTGAAAATAGAAGACAATCCAGATGTAATTTCTATTTAGACTGGGGATTTTGTTCATGCCCTTTTAAACAGAAGATTTGCCAGACTAATTATATTTTATCTTGGCATATATTAAAATTCTTTTTCATTCCTTAAACACATACCAACTGGTGGTGGGTGCGGTAAAGCTAGACACAAGTTGGATGGCAGGGAAAGGCAAGTTGGTACATAATACCTCAGAGCAGAATAATCACAAGCTTTATTACCTTCAAGTGAGTGATGAAGAGTTTATTTATAATCCCAAAAAGAGTTCTTTAAATTTAATAAGAAATAATAAGAGATATTTTTCAGAATCTCTTTAGAAAGATTTTGACTCGCCTGGTTCCTTAAAAGAGTAAATCCCATGCAATCTTTGAGTGAGCACATGGGATTCCGAAAGAAATCAAGTTGGCTTAAGTTGTTTCTGCGGGTTCTCTGCTCATCCTGGCTCAAGCCATCCCCCTAGTGACTCTACTCCCTCCCCCACAAAAAATGTAAGTCAAAATCCTACAGCTTTTCTACCAGATAGGCCAACAGATGCAGTAAGATCCTGGGAGGTAAAGGCTTGAAGAGTTTTCTCTTTGTGGACAAACTCTCTGGTGGCTCTGCAGGGGCCCCTCAGGGACACCTAAGCAATACTGTAAATGAGGTGCAATTGTAGAACTGAAATGCTGAAAAACACAATTTCACCATCGAGTGCTGAAGAATTATGGTTCCCAGGGAAAGCAGCAAGGCATATCCACTATAGAAGGGCAGAAGAGGATCATCTGGATTCTGAGGCTCTTGTGAAGTCCAGTGGGAAGCATGGTAATTGCTCTATTGCCCACACTGCCCCCAGGGAACTTTTACCATTCCTTTCCCAGCACCTCTGCTCAGGACACTGAAATTTCCACATCATATCACCACAGCTAGGCCGAGCATCCATGACTTTTCATCAGAACCAGGGAGTGAGGAAAGGAGCTAGCCCCATATGGAGTGTGCTTGGGTCCAGTTACAGTGTTTGGATGCTTGACTTCACACTTTTATTCCCGGGTGGTACCTGCCCAGCCCAAGAGCCTGACCATAGTGAAGATTTGCTGAGCATCTGTTTAACTCTGGGTTTTGGCCTTGCCCAGTTAATTTCTTCTTTTTATAGTGGTTGCTTTTAACATGCTTGCATAGCAGGAATGAGTTAACCAAACCTAGAGCAAATATGAGATTATTTTTATCTCCCCTTTTTCCTTGGATGTAAGATGTGGTCTAAGACACTCACTAACTCACTTGCTATTCTGATAACGGGAGAAAAAAAATCTTGCCAGGGCCAAGGCAGACAAAGATAAACACTCTTAACAGAAAAAGTAGGCTGGGCCCGGTGGCTCATGCCTATAATCCCAACACTTTGGAAGGCTGAGGCAGGCAGATCACTTGAGCGCAGAAGTTCAAGACCAGCCTGGTCAACATGGTAAAACTCCATCTCTACTGAAAATACAAAAATTAGCCAGGCATGGTGGCGTGCACCTGTAATCTCAGCTACCTAGGAGGCTGAGGCAGGAGAATCACTCGAACCCAGGAGGCGGAGGTTTCAGTGAGCCAAGATGACAGCACTGCACTTGAGCCTGGGTGACAGAGCAAGACTCCATCTAAAAAATAAAAAATAAAAAGAAGAAAAAGGATTTGGGAGTCTGAAAACACCACCTGTAGGTGGGCATGAGTGGAGATGGAAAGAGATAATAGTGTGCCAGAGGATATTCTATCTGAATGAACATATACCCATTCCTAATTACATTTTTAATCTGTTGCCCAAACATTAGTTATTTTTAGATTGAAAATGAATCAGGGTATACACCATTGTAGGAGCTGTTCCTGCTGCATTCCACACCTCTGGGGACAGCAGCTGCCTCCTACCCCTCACCTCCAAGTGTTCTTGATGGCAGGACAACAGCTTCTGTCACCCACTGATACAGTCACCTATTAGCAGGAGAGGTGCTCCAGTAAAAGAAAAAATTGTGGACAAAGATTAGGCCAGCCCAGCCTGGGAGTCAGACTGCAAGCCCTGGTCATGGCATCACCGATTTTGAACCTGTCAAGTCCTCTATTTCACTAAATCACTCATTTATCCCCAAGATGTAAGAAAGTACGCATCTCCATAGTTCCGCTTTGTTTGGTTCCTACTTTCTTTAAGTTTACTCTTCTCTATCCAGACTTCTCTCAAGCTTCCCTGTTCATCATCACCCAACCTCACACAACAATATAGCACATCCAGATATGATTGTGCAATAAAAGAGGCAGTACAATGGGAATCTCCTCATTCTAACTCTGCAGGGAACCAACATGGGGAAGGCATGAGGATGCAAAGAACTCAGAGTTTGGAGTCATAAACCTGCATTAGATTATCCCATTCCTGAGAGGTTTTATTTATGGCTTCGATGAACCTCTGAAAAAAATCTCTGAAAAATCTCCCATACCAACTTCTCTAAGCCTTGTTTTATTTTTATAAACTGTGAATAATAATACCCATGAGTAGGTGACATCCCATGGGCATCTGAAAGGCTGGGCTAAATTATAAAACCAATACATAATGGATGAGGTCACTTGTGCAAATGGCATCTGAGACAAAATGTTTTTCATGCCAGCTGCAACAAGAGCAATGAACTGGCTTTATTTGTATCCATGGCATTAATCATGACAACCACATCAACAACCACAAAAAAAGTGTCCATCAGAAGGCGAAGAGAGCTCTACTTTGACCCCATAATAGAGAGACTCAGAGGCAACAGTTGACAGTGCATATCCCAAGAAAGGGAGACCCTGGCCCTTAGAGTTCACCGGCCCAATGTGCTGCCCAACTCTTTGCCTAATGTCATTAAACACTGGGACTTTGGTCCATTCTCACTGAGCCATTTTATGACGATTTGATTACCATGTGGCTTCCTCACAGGGAGAAGGGGTACTGGTCAAATGACAGGTCTGTCCAGCCTTCTTGACAATATCACTGCAGAGGTCATTGAAGGCACAAATAAGATCCCATGAAAAAGCACTTCATAAACTGTCCAGTGTTGTGAATTCTCAAGTGCTGAGTTTCACTGTGACACTATAATGACATTTATTCATCAGCCATGACATTTGGGTCCACCTAACCTATTCCCACAGGAGCCTGACAACCTCAGTGAATCCTGAAAGTGGAGAGATACAAAAGAAAGTTGTTGAGTTAAGGGTCGGATGCAAAAAGAACCCTCCTGTCTTTGTCCCTACTCCTTGCTTGCCCACTCTTGCTTAACCCATTCTGCCACAGACAGAATAGCTTCTTTATCTCTAGTTCAGCTAGTTCTTTGTTTGCTGCCTTTAATCCCTACTATGGTCTGAATGCCTATGTCCCCCCAAAATTCATAAGTTGATGGTTTTAGATGTGAGGCCTTGGGGAGGTGATTAGGTCACGGGAGCAAAGCCTTCATGATTGGGATTGCTGTCCTCACAAAAGAGGTCTGAAAGAGATCCCTTGCCCCTTCTGTCATGTAAGAACACAGTCAGAAGGCAGGGTCTGTGGGTCTGAAAGCAGGTCCTTACCAGACACCAAATCTGCCTTGATCTTGGACTTCCCAGGCTCCAGAACTGTGAGAAACCACTATCTGTTGTTTATAAGATACACAGCTTGTGGCATTTTGTTATAGCAGCACAAACAGACTAAGACAATCTTATTTGTCTTTAAGGAAGAGAAGTCAGATTTAAAAGCATGCCAGCTGCTAGCTACTAATTCCACCTTTCTAATACTATTCTAATATTCCTCTCAAGTTTGTAGCAGTCTCCTTTACAACTCCATAATCTCTCATCCTGGGT
The DNA here is from genome assembly GCF_037993035.2 of Macaca fascicularis. Taxonomy (NCBI): domain Eukaryota; kingdom Metazoa; phylum Chordata; class Mammalia; order Primates; family Cercopithecidae; genus Macaca; species Macaca fascicularis. Next base: position 14,436,344 of record NC_088376.1, read on the forward strand.
GTTGGCATTCTAATTTCTTGGATATCCTTTTGAAGTTCTCAGTAGTAATGAAGTCTGCTTTTTACTACAGTCATGTCCTGCATAATGACATTTCAGTGAACAACAGACTGCATATACCATGGTGGTCCACAAGACTTATAATTAACCTGAAAATTCTATTGCCTAGTGATTCATAGGCATTGCGACATTGTAGCACAACACATTGCTGACCTGTTTGTGGTGATGCTGGTGTCAACGAACTTAATTGTGTTGCCAGTTGTATAAAAGTATAGCACATGCAATTATGTACAGTACATAATACTTGATAATGATAATAAACAACTGTGTTACTGGTTTATGTGTTTATTATACTATGCTTTTTATTTTGAGTATACTCCTTGTCCTTATTTTTTTTTAAGTTAACTATAAAACAACCTGTGTAAAACAAGGCAGGTCATTCAGGAGTTATTCCAGAAGCAGTATTGTTATCATAGGAGATGACAGATCCTTGCATGTTACTGCCACTGAAGACCTTCCAGTGGAACAAGATTAGGAAATGGGAGACAGTGATATTGATGACCTGATCCTGTGGAGGCCTAGGCTAATGTGTGTTGTGTCTTAGTTTTTAGCAAAAAAAAAAAGCTTAAAACATAAAAAATAAAAAGGTTTTTAAATAGGAAAAAACTTATAGAACAAGAATATACAGAAAATTTTTTGTATAGCTGTACAATGTGTTTATATTGTAAACTAAGTGTTATTACAAAAGAGTTTAAAAGTTTAAAAAAGTAAAAAGTTCGTAAACAAGTTATAGTAAGCTAAGGTTAATTTATTATTGAAGAAAAAAGTTAATAAATTTAGTGTAACCTAAGTGTACAGTGTTTACAAGGTCTAAGTAGTATACAGTAATGCCTTAGGGCCACCTTCATTCACCACTCACTCCCTGACTCACCCAGAGCAACTTCTAGTTCTACAAGCTCCATTCATGGCAGGTGACCCATGCAGGTGTACAGGTGTACTGTTTATCGTTTTATACCGTATTTTTACTGTACCTTTTCTGTGTTTAGATAGTCTTTCTTTCTTTCTTTCTTTCTTTCTTTCTTTCTTTCTTTCTTTCTGTTTGAGATGGAGTCTCACTCTGTCACCCAGGCTGGAGTGCAGTGGCACGATCTCGGCTCACTGCAACCTCCGCCTCCCTGGTTCAAGCGATTCTCCTGTCTCAGCCTCCTGAGTAGCTGGGACTACAGGCATGTACCACCATGCCCAGCTAATTTTTTGTATTTTTAGTAGAGACGGGGTTTCACCATGTTAGCCAGGATGGTCTCGATCTCCTGATCTCGTGACCCACCTGCCTGGGCCTCCCAAAGTTCTGAGATTACAGGCATGAGCCACTGCACCCGGCCTGTGTTTGGATATTCTTAGACACACAAATACTTACCATTGTTTTATAATTACCTAGAGTATTTAGTACAATAACATGCTGTATAGGCTTGTAGCCTAGGAGCAACTGGCTGTACCATATAGCCTAGATGCGTAGCAGGCTACACCATCTAGCTTTGTGTAAGTACACCTTATAATGTTTGCACAATGACAAATTTGCCAGATGTTGCATTTCTTGGAACTTATCTCCATCATTAAGTGACAGGTGACTATACATGAGAAAAAATTACAAAACCACATCTCCTCTCTTGAGTCCTGCACCTAAAATTTAGAGTTCCCCTCACTGATTAAGTATCATTCAGCCATATTTAACCACACGGTAATTTATATATTATTTAGACTGGGTCAAGGCCTAGCACCAGAGTTTGGGCAAAAGTAGTCAGAGTGGAACCCAAGTCTACATTCATTCATTCATTCATTTATTTTGCAGTTACTCAATACCTACTAGGTTCTTGTGTCACAGAGTCAGTGCTGAGCTCTGAGGATGAAGAAATAAGGATGTTGTCTCCTGACTTAACCAGGGCTCAAATCCTGCCTCTGCCACTTGCTAATTAACCTTTTTAAGATGACATTGAAATGAAAACATTATCTATTGACTAGAATTTTTGTAAGGACTGAATGAAATACTGTATGGGAAAGGTCTTAACAGAGTGTATATTACATAGTTCATACTCAGTAATTATTAACTGTAAATATTGTTTGTGGTTGGCAGCTTCTGACATGACTCTAAATTATCTCCAACTCTCAGTATTCACGCCCTCAAATAGCCTCTCCCCTTTACAATGTGCTGGTCATTCCATTGGTTGCTTCTAACCACTAGAAGCAGCAAAGGTAATGATATGTCACTTCCCTGATTAGGTTACAAAAGACAGATTTCCAACTTGCTGATTCTCTCTCTCTCTCTCACTCGCTCTCGCTCTCTCTCCCTCTCTCTCTCCACCCACTCCCCTTCACGCATGCTTTGATGAGAGGGCCACTTGGCAAGAAATTGAAGGTGACTTCTGGCCAACAGCCAACAAGAAGCTGAGGCCCTCAGCTCAACAGTCCAGGAGGAACCGAATTCTACCAATAACCACATGAGTGAGCTTGGAAACAGTTCCTGCTCTGGGTGAACTTTGAGATGACTGCAGCCTCCACTGACAACCTTGACTGCAGTCTTGTAAAAGAAGGAAACCTGAAGCAGAGGACCCAGCTAAGCTGTGCTCAGATTCCTGACCCACAGAATCCAAGAAATATACCTAATTCTTGGGATAACTTGTTATGCAGCAAGAGATAATTAATACACTGTTGTTACTAAAATTTCTAGTATTTTTGAGGGACAAGGAGCAAATAATGTGTGGCAGGAGTAACAAGAAGGGATATAGACAGAGGTACATTGGCAGCCAGATCGTCAAGATCTGAGAATGCCATGTTAAATATTTAAAGCTTCTCTTAGGGACAATGGGAAGTCATCAAATGTCCTTTAAACAGAATAGGGAATCAATTTCTTCTTAAATAGCAAGTCAAATATGGAGACTTAAAGAAAACATCTTTCAAGAAAAGGAGCCAAAATGACTTCTTGAACCAGTATGTCAGTCATCTAGGATATAAAATTGGAAAACTTCCAAAAAATTGAGATCTCTTATTTTTCACCCCCTCGGCTGTTAGGTAAATCAGTTTGGGATTCATATCACCAAGTTTAATGGTGAAGAAAATAAGCGAAAGTGATGCTACTGAAATAAACAATTTCATTAAGTTCAAAATCAGTGAGTTCAAAATCAATTAAATTTGTAATATCCTTATTGAGGACACAAAGTAGCAAATTAATAGCAGCGAAAATGAGTTTTTAGGAATACAAAAGGAGTGAGACTTTTGTAAATAACTTTTGACATTACAATTTCCTAAATCAATAAAGAGACATCTGTTTTTTATTTGCACATCTTTTTTTAAATCCTGAATCAAGACTTTATATATCCTTCCCTTGGACAAGTTCTACAAATTAGTTTGAAAGTGACCCAGTTTTTGCACATGAGCCATAATATCCATGTGTCTAGGTCTTATTATTACAATAGAAGTGGACTGGGATATGGTCTTTTATACAATCTATCTATAAAGTAAATAAAAGGAAAAAATATCTCTGAGGATTTACAAAAAGAGTCATGTTCAAAGGCGAAGGCAGTAAGGAAAGAGGAATTTGGCATGGAAGAATGACTACTAACTTGGAATCCACATGACAAATCCTAGTCCCACTATTGGAAGAGCCTATAACAGTTGTGCACATTGTTTTCTTGGCCAGTATTTATTGAGCACCTGCTGTGTGGCAGGCACTGTGCTATACCCCAGACATCCTCCTACCTGATACTGACAATGGAAATCTATAGAATTCCTTGAAGGCAGAAGTAGGCTTAGTATAGGAAGAAACTTTCCATGAGAAGTCACCAAAGTGCTCGTCTGAGCCTAATCATTAATTTGCTAAATTGTTATACAGTTCACCTCTCCAGAATTCCAGGTTCTTCATGAGAAGAATGAAGGAGTTGTAATCCATTATCTTAACAATTGCCTCCCCTCTAAAAGATTCAGAATCAACAGCTCTTTGAATGCCCAGATTTAGATCATTCTCAAACTGCAAGAGAGTCCTACAGCAGAGAGCTCATGACTGAAAAGAGGCTCTATCTTACCCTCTTGACAGTCTCCTTCAGGAAACAGGAGTCCCCAGCATCTCTGGGACATGCTGAATGTGTTCTATCACCACTGTTTGGCATTGTCCCAGTAATCTCATGGGATCCTCACTTAGTACAGCTGCCGATGGAAGAAGTATATAGAAGCAGAGGACCTGGAACTAGAAAAGCAGCCACTTCCTCTTTATTCTACAGATGGCTCAGGTGTGGTCCAGAGAGGGTCTTCAACCTGTGCCAGGTCACAAGTGGCTTCTATCTCCAGTTTGTGCCATCACATCAGGATAGAGCTGGTCTTGAGCTAAAGCATCTCTCTAAATATTGCCACATCTGATGACTACAGTTCTAATTCCTTCAAATCATGTCATTATCCCAGAACAAGGGAATGCCTGGGATCCCCAACCTACCTCTGTCTCTCCAATTTCACACACACAGAAAAAGTCAAGTCCAAGAGACTCAAGTGATGACATGCTCAGCAAGAGATCAAAAACTAGAACTCATTTCAGAATTCAGCCCAAGCCTCATTCTGCTCTCCAAACCCTATTCTACTTACTCATTCCATAGCTGTTTGCTGAGCATCCACTATATGACCAGTAGTATGCCTAGTGCTATTATAACAAGAACTCAAACCTAGACACTGAACTGAAGACTCTCTTACCAAGGAGGTTCCAAGATGGCTGAATAGGTACAGCTCCAGTCTACAGCTCCCAGCATGAGCAACACAGAAGACAAATGCGGGTGATTTCTGCATTTCCAACTGAGGTACTGGGTTCATCTCACTGGGGCTTGTCAGACAGTGGGTGTAGCCCACGGAGCATGAGCCAAAGCAGGGCAGGGCACTACCTCACCAGGGAAGCACAAGGAGTTGAGGAATTCCCTTTCCTAGCCAAGGGAAGCCGTGACAGTACCTAGAAAATCAAGACACTCCCACCCTAATGCTGTGCTTTTCCAATGGTCTTAGCAAATGGCACACCAGTAGATTATATCCCATGCCTGGCTTGGAGGGTCCCACGCCCATGGAGCCTCGCTCACTGCTAGCACAACAGTCTGAGATGGAACTGCAAGGTGGCAGTGAGGCTTGCTGGGGGCATCCGCTATTGCTGAGGCTTGAGTAGGTAAACAAAGCGGCTGGGAAGATCAAACTGGGTGGAGCCCACCGCAGCTCAAGGAAGCCTCCCTGCCTCTGTAGACTCCACCTCTGGGGACCTAATAGACATCTACAGAACTCTTCACCCCAAATCAGCAGAATATACATTCTTCTCAGCACTACATTAACTTATTCCAAAACTGACCACATAGTTGGAAGTAAAGCACTCCTCAGCAAATGTACAAGAACAGAAATTATAACAAACTGTCTCTCAGACCACAGTGCAATCAAACTAGAACTCAGGATTAAGAAATTCACTCAAAACCGCTCAACTACATGGAAACTGAATAACCTGCTCCTGAATAACTACTGGGTACATAATGAAATGAAGGAAGAAATAAAGATGTTCTTTGAAACCAATGAGAACAAAGACACAACATACCAGAATCTCTGGGACACATTTAAAGCAGTGTGTAGAGGAAAATTTATAGCACTAAATGCCCACAAGAGAAAGCACAAAAGATCTAAAATTGACACCCTAACATCACAATTAAAAGAACTAGAGAAGCAAGAGCAAACACATTCAAAAGCTAGCAGAAGGCAAGAAATAACTAAGATCAGAGCAGAACTGAAGGAGATAGAGACACAAAAAACCCTTCAAAAAATCAATGAAGCCAGGAGCTGGTTTTTTGAAAAGATCAACAAAATTGATAGACTGCTAGCAAGACTAATAAAGAAGAAAAGAGAGAAGAATCAAATAGACGCAGAAAAAATGATAAAGGGGATATCACCACCCATCTTACAGAAATACAGACTGCCATCACAGAATACGATAAACACCTCTACGCAAATAAACTAGAAAACCTAGAAGAAATGGATAAATTCATGGCCACATACACCCTCCCAAGACTAAACCAGGAAGAAGCTGAATCCCTGAATAGACCAATAACAGGCTCTGAAATTGAGGCAATAATTAATAGCCTACCAACCAAAAAAAGTCCAGGACCAGATGGATTCACAGCAGAATTCTACAAGAGGTAAAAAGAGGAGCTGGTACCATTCCTTCTGAAACTATTCCAATCAATAGGAAAAGAGGGAATCCTCCCTAACTCATTTTATGAGGCCAGCATCATCCTGATACCAAAGCCTGGCAGAGACACACACACACACACACACACACACACACAAAACCAGAGAGAGAGAGAATTTTAGACCAATATCTCTGATGAACATCAATGCAAAAGTCCTCAGTAAAATACTGGCAAACCGAATTCAGCAGCACAGCAAAAAGTTTGTCCACCATGATCAAGTCAGCTTCATCCCCAGGATGCAAGGGTGGTTCAACATACGCAAATCAATAAATGTAATCCAGCATATAAACAGAACCAAAGACAAAAAAAAAAATGATTATCTCAACAGATACATAAAAGGCCTTCAACAAAATTCAACAGCCCTTCGTGCTAAAAACTCTCAATGAACTAGGTATTGATGGGACATATCACAAAATAATAAGAACTATTTATGACAAACCTACAGCCAACATCATACTGAATGGGCAAAAACTGGAAGCATTCTCTTTGAAAACTGGCACAAGACAGGGATGGCCTCTCTCACCACTCCTATTCAACATAGTGTTGGAAGTTCTGACCAGGGCTATCAGGCAGGAGAAAGAAATAAAGGGTATTCAGTTAGGAAAAGAGGAAGTCAAATTGTCCCTGTTTGCAGACGACATGATTGTATATTTAGAAAACTCCATCGTCTCAGCCCAAAATCTCCTTAAGCTGATAAGCAACTTCAGCAAAGTCTCAGGATACAAAATCAATGTGCAAAAATCACAAGCATTCCTGTATACCAAGAACAGACAAACAGAGAGCCAAATCATGAGTGAACTCCCATTCACAATTGCTTCAAAGAGAATAAAATACCTAGGAATCCAACTTACAAGGGATGTGAAGGACCTCTTCAAGAAGAACTACAAACCACTGCTCAATGAAATAAAAGAGGACACAAACAAATGGAAGAACATTCCATGCTCATGGATAGGAAGAATCAATATCATGAAAATGGCCATACTGCCCAAGGTAATTTATAGATTCAATGTCATCCCTATCAAGCTACCAATGATTTTCTTCATAAAATTGGAAAAAACTACTTTAAAGTTCATATGGAAACAAAAAAGAGTACACATTGCCAAGACAATCATAAGCCAAAAGAACAAAGCTAGGGGCATCATGCTACCTGACTTCAAACTATACTACAAACCTACAGTAACCAAAACAGCATGGTACTGGTACCAAAACAGAGATATAGAATAATGGAACAGAACAGAGCCCTCAGAAATAATACCACACACCTACAACCATCTGATCTTTGACAAATCCAACAAAAAAAAACAAGAAATGGGGAAAGGATTCCCTATTAAATAAATGGTGCTGGGAAAAGTGGCTAGCCATACGTAGAAAGCTGAAACTGGATCCCTTCCTTACACCTTATACAAAAATTAATTCAAGATGGATTAAAGACTTCAGTGTTAGACCCAAAACCATAAAAACCCTAAAAGAAAACCTAGGCAATACCATTCAGGACATAGGCATGGGGAAGGACTTCATGACTAAAACACCAAAAGCAATGGCAACAAAAGACAAAATTGAGAAATGAGATCTAATTTAACTAAAGAGTTTTGCACAGCAAAAGAAACTACCATCAGAGTGAACAGGCAACCTACAGAATGGGAGAAAATTTTTACAATCTACCCATCTGACAAAGAGCTAATATCCAGAATCTACAAAGAACTTAAACAAATTTACAAGAAAAAATCAAACAACCCCATCAAAAAGTGGGCAAAGGATATGAACAGACACTTCTCAAAAGAAGACATTTATGCAGCCAACAGACACTTGAAAAAATTCTCATCATTACTGACCATCAGTGAAAAGCAAATCAAAACCACAATGAGATACCATCTCACACCAGTTAGAATGGTGATCATTAAAAATCAGGAAACAACAGGTGCTGGAGAGGATGTGGAGAAATAGGAAGACTTTTACACAGTTGGTGGGACTGTAAACTAGTTCAACCATTGTGGAAGACAGTATGGCAATTCCTCAAGGATCTAGAACTAGAAATACCATTTGCATTACTGGATATATACCCAAAGGATTATAAATCATGTTGCTATAAAGACACATGCACACATATGTTTATTGAGGCACTATTCACAATAGCAAAGACTTGGAACCAACCCAAATGTCCATCAATGACAGACTGGATTAAGAAAACGTGGCACATATACACCATGGAATACTCTGCAGCCATAAAAAAAGGATGAGTTCATGTGCTTTGTTGGGACATGAATGAAGCTGGAAACCATCATTCTGAGCTAACGGTCGCAAGGACAGAAAACCAAACACCACATGTTCTCACTCATAGGTGGGAATTCAACAATGAGAACACTTGGACACAGGGTAAGGAACATCACACACCAGGGCCTGTCATAGGGTGGGGGGAGTGGGGAGGGATAGCATTAGGAGATATACTTAATGTAAATGACAAGTTAATGGGTGCAGCACATCAACATGGCACATGTATACATATGTAACAAACCTGCATGTTATGCACACGTACCCTAGAACTTAAAGTATAATAATTAAAAAAAAAAAAAAAAAGACTCTCCTACCACACAACTGAGCTGGCCAGGCAGAACCCAGCCTGAGCAAGACCAACTCTAAAAAATCCCAGTAGAAAAGCTAAACAGAGAAAGGGATGACAACAATCAAGAAAAGCAAAACCTATCTATTCCTTTAATATCCCGGATAATTCTTTCCAAAAGTTGAGGATCCCTTACTCCAGTTTTCACCATCCTCCTTTTGTGTATTTTTCACAGCAGCAGGTCAAATCTAATCTTTGCAGATTCCTTCAAGGAAAGGAGTAGGAAAGGAGAGTGATATTAGCGTATGAGCTACAATTAATTAAACTGACTCTTTGGGTATATAACACGCTTTAATAAATCAGAGCACACGATGGGAGGGAAAAAATAAGCACATGGTCTAAATACACTTCATTTCAGGGAAGCAAAGGGACAGTCACAGAAGGTTCACCTTCAAAAGGGCCTTGTTCTCTAACTGGACAATGGGAGCACTGGCCTTTATGATTTGCCTGACTGACAGCAGTCACTCATGCACCTTCTCCACTCCAATCTTCTTTGTCCTTTTGAAAGCTTTTTGGCATTTGAGAGCCATCATTCAGACTCACTGGGTCAGCATTAGCTGTAGACTGTGTGAGAAAGGAACTTTCTTGCAAAGGGGAACAAGAACTTGGTTGCTGAAAAATCATTTGTCCACTGCATGGTGCGAGTTCCTTATCACCCACCTATTCCCACCTCAGAAATTACTGAAGTGGGACAGAATATACTCAGTGACTTCACAAAGATCCTTTTGAAAACATAAATATGGTAATTTTTAAATGTCTGCAAATTCTTTGATACTACTCCCTTGAGAAGGTGAAGGCTAATTCTCCTCTGATTGAAAGCAGGCTACACTTGGGGTTTCCCTTCTAATGAACAGAACAGAAGTGATGCTATGTGACTTCTAAAGGTAGGTCATAAAAAGGATAGCTTCTACCTGACTCTCCTTTCTTGACTTGCTTGCTCTGGGAAAAGCCAACTGCCATGTCATAGGACAATCAGCAACCTGTGCAGAAGTTCAAATGGGGAGGATGTGACCACTCACCAACAGCCAGCACCAGCCTGTCAGCCATGTGAGTGAGCCACCTTGGAAGCAGGCCCTCCTGACCCATTCAAGTCTTCTCATGACTTCCACCCCAGATAACATCTTGACAGCTACCTTGATCCAGAACTACCCAACTTGGACACTCTTCAGTTCCTGACCCATAAAATATCATAGAAGATAATAAATATTTATTGTTGTTCTGAGCCACAAAACTTTAGGATAACTTGTTACACAGCAATAGATAATTAATATAATAGATAAGCCTGATTCACATTACTTTAGGATGATCTCACACCTAAGATGAGAAGAGGGTCAGAAGAGGTTGGGTATAGAATATGAGAAGAGAAAGGAAGAAGGACAAAAAGGAAGGAAGGAAAGAAGACATGGTTAAAGGGAAGAAAGCGTTCCTCTCTTCCTGCTCTGTCCTTCATTTATCTTTTTCTTCTCTGTATTTCTGCCCCTCCCTTACCAATGTGCTCTTTCTTGTTCCCATCTCAGCACTTGGACAACTGTCTTCTTAAGGCAAGGATAAGGGCTCATAGTTCTTCTAAGTTGCTGTAATATCTGGTACTGTGTCCTACACGAAGTGAACAAAGACCAGTGCATAGAACTGGCAGGACAATTGTGACTCAGTATCAGAAGGAACATTCTATTAGAATTTGGCAAGAAAGTTTATGGTGGGCATGAAGTTTCAGATGGAGGCTGAGTCACAAACAATGTTTTGTGTGCTGAGGTTGCACAATGGTTTCTTGGAGATGGTAGTAGACTGTTACAGTTCCTTTGATGGCCTCAGTGAACCAACCTCCCAGTATTCATGTCTTTGTTTAGTCCCCTACCACATTGTCTCTGAACTTGACTATGTGACTATCTTTGTCCAATGAGACATTAGCAGACATGATGCAAATGGAGGCTTGATATAAACTTGCACATTAAGGCTTGTTCACTTGGAACACTCCTTCTTGGAACCCAGCTACCATGCTTGGAGGAAGCCCAAGCAGCCATATGGAAAGGCCCACATGGATGAACACAAAGGCCCTCAGCCAGCAACCCAGCTGAGCTCTCAATCAGCAGGAAGCATCATTTCTCAGCCATAGGAGTGAGGGCATTTTGCACCTACTAGCCGTCTCAAGAGTCTAGTTGACGCCACATGAGGCAAGAGACCTGTGTAGTCAGCCCACAGAGTCATGAGAGAAAATAAACTGTGGCATAATTGTGGTTATTGTTACCCACTAAGTTTTAGGGTAGTGGGTTACACAGCAACAGATAACCGAAGCAAAGTTCAATTCCAAATCTGGGGTAGGGCTATTTCTCAGGCCACACAACTTTCTCAGTTGTAATTCAAAAGGAGCTTAGAACCAGTATGTCTATTTATAAAATCTCAGGCCTTTCCACCAATGCCTCTGAAATCATAAGTCAGTAGACATAAAAGAACTCTGCAAACTCCAAAGTGTCTTACAGAGGTTCTCACTGGTATAGATGGTGATAGAGTTTGGATATTTATCCCTGCCCAAATCTCATGTTGAATTGTAATCCCCAATACTGGAGGTGGGGACTAGTGGGAGGTGTTTGGGTCTTAGTGGCAGATCCTTCATGGCTTGGTGCTGTTCTTGTGATAGTAAATTGTCACAAGATCTGGTTGTTTAAAAATGTTTAGCATCTCCCCACTCCCCCTTGCTCCTGCTTTCACCATGTGACGTGCCTGTCCCTGCTTCACCTTCCGCCATGAATAAAAGTTTCCTGAGACCTTCCCAGAAACCCAGCAGATGCTGGTGCCGTGCTTGTATGGCCTGCAGATCTTACATGTCTCTATAAATTACCCAGTCCCAGATATTTCTTTATAGCAGTGAGAGAACAGCCTAACACAGATGTCGAGGGCTGTTTTTGTTTTCCCTCTATTTCCACCTTTAATATTATCTTTTTCCCTTGTGTTTCCTTCTGTTTCTCCACTTTCTTATAAGATCTCTCATCTTCCTAGTGCACCTTCAAACGTCATTGAAACCAAAAGGCATGGCTGACCCCTGATATAGCCGGTCTTCTTCCCCAGACATGAATTCTGGATTCAAGGCGTAACTACACAGCCTTGGAAAAGTTACGCTGTGGGCCATCTGTGGAGTGTCTCACTGTGCTCCTGAGATGACCCAGCAAGAAAAAGGACTCAAAACCTTTATTTACCCAGAATAGAGCCTAGAATTGCTGGGAAGAAAGTCTCTCCCTTTTACTCCTGCTCCCCTTTTAGCTGCTAATCTGTAGGGTACTGTCTTGTATTCTAGTGCCCGGACCAATGACAAGACCTCAGTTAACTCGTATGTTCCTCACTGGAACCAGGGAACTCTAGATGAAGAGATACATGAAGTTCTTTGGGGAATTGAGATACTTGAACTATCCTGAACCCTCCTCTTTCCCTAAGAAAATAATTTTTATCAATTTTCTATGACCCCAGAACACAAGTAAACAGAACTCTTCTTTCGCTCAAAAAATAGAGGACATTTTGTGAAATAAAAAAACAATAATGGGAAAGGAGGAAAGAGAGAGATGCAACTAATAAGAAATCTATTCACAACAATCTATATTATGAATATATATGTATATTTATGTCTCAGCAGGCCCTGTGGAGTTACAGATGAGCTAATTAAAATGCTTATGCTTTTAGGAATGACGTTTATTGAAATCACTTTATAACCATTCAAACTGAGGTTTGTTTTCAGCTATAACGCAATGCTACCTGGAATATTCTGACCTAAATTATTTATGTGCCTAAAAATAGATTGCCTTCCCCCATTACTGACTTTGTAGATGTATCGCAGGATGTAGAAATTTTGGGTGAGCTTTTATAACCCCTACAAGCTTTTCCTGCATCTTCTGTGTCTATTAAGATGGGGGCTGAACTACTGGTACAGTAAGAAGTCTATGAAAGGTCAAGAGGTGGAAATAATCCCCTGGGAAAGGCTGAGCCTGTTAGATGCTCCTAAATACAGGACTGTCAGTGACACATTTGGGACCTAGATAAATAGTGGTTCTGCCTGGGATCAGATCATGACCCTACTTCTTCTAGATATGTCAGGCTTCTGATCTATTGAAGGAGAGGATGTGACTACAAAAAAAAAAAAAAAATAGCACTAGGAGGTTTTTGAGAGGAGATGGGGCTGTTCTGAACCCTGTTGTGGTGGTGATTACATGACTCTACATGTGCTAAAAGTTTTAGAATTGTACACTGAAAAGTAATTTTAGCGGATCACAAGGGCAGGAGATCGAGACCATCCTGGCTAACATGGTGAAACCCTGTCTCTACTAAAAATACAAAAACTTAGCCGGGCGTGATGGCGTGTGCCTGTAGTCCCAGCTACTCGGGAGGCTGAGGCAGGAGTAATCGCTAGAACCCAGGAGGCGGAGGTTGCAGTGAGCCGAGATCATGCTACTGCACTCCAGCCTGGGTGACAGAGCGAGACTCTGTCTCAATAATAAATAAATAAATACATACATAAATAAATAAATAATTTTTTATAAAAACTTAAGGATCAAAAAATAAATAACAGTAGGTTCAGTAAATAATCATTCTACCTCCAAATTTTATCTTGAATCAGTCCACTTATCTCCATGTCCATTACAGGCAGCCTCTCTCTCCTGGATTTTTGCAGTTACCTCCTAAATAGCATTTCTACTTGCATGTTTGCCCCGATCGTCCATGTCACATCCAGGCTTCCAACTTTCAAAGACTTCCCAGTGTGCTTTGGTTTAAACGTAACACCCTTCACTGCCTGCAGGGCTCTACATGATCCGCACTGTTTCTCTCTGCCACCATCATCTATCTGAGCTCACTGCCTTCCTTCAAATCACCAAGCTCATTCTGGTCACAAGGCTCTCACACATGCTGATTCCTTCACCTAGGATGTTCTTCCTGCTTCCTCCTCCTCTCTCTCCTTACTTGAGTAACTCATCTTCATCCTTTGGGTCTCAGCTTCAATGTCACATTTCCCCAGGCCAGTCACCTAAATTAACTTCACCAGTACTATTTTCTCATCATGTCCTATTCTTTGCCTTTATAGCACTTACTTCAGCTTGTAATCAGACTAAGTGTTTGATGGCTGGCTCTCCCTCTCTGTGCTATAATCTTCACACCAAGCAAGGCTGTGTGTCAGTCGTGTCCTGGAGCCAGCTCACAAGGGTGGCAGGTGCCTGTAGTCCCAGCTACTCGGTAGGCTGAGGCAGGAGAATGGCGTGAACCCGGGAGGCAGAGCTTGCAGTGAGCCGAGATCACGCCTGGGCGACAGAGTGAGACTCCATTTCAAAAAAAAAAAAGAGAGAGAGAGAAAGAGAGCTCATTGGATACATCTCTTCCTAATTCTGCATTCAGTGAGGTCAGTGGCTTGAAATCAGTCATGGTAGGAGTACTTACACCACAGACATTGGCCAATGCTACAAATGAGGGCTTTTATGGAAAGCTGGTTTACCAGCACACCACTGTTCACTCTCAACTGTGTTCCCAGTGCTTCATATAGAGCCTGGAATATTGACAATTATCTGTAAATATTTGGTCACTTGACAGTTCTTGTTATTGATGTTGGTTTCTTATAGCAATCCTCTGATACAAGAGGGAAAGGTTCCAATCCTTTATAGATGATGAAGTTAAAGCTCAAGGAAGTTGCCCAGCTTGCTCCAAGCCATGCAGCCAGTTAGAGAGATATAGTGCTCTATCTTAGGTGCTCTGATTCCCTGCCCAGTGGTCTTTGAATTGCACCCTACCAAAATAGATGCGTGCGTAAGTTGTGAATGTGTAAAGTAAATAGTCCTGGGGATTCCTGAAGCAAGTTGTGAGGAAGAAGCAGAATTCTCAAACCCAGCTCATCTCCATCTCCGTGATGGAGATGGAGATGAGCTGGGTTTGAGAATAGAAAGGACTCTCCAAGCTATGCCTAAAAGCCAGAGTACAATACAAGAAATAGAAACTACTCCAGGTATTTCAAACTAAAAGATATTTACTATATTATGTTTTAGGTGCTTTCAAAACATTTAAAGGTCACCAGTGTATGTATGTAAACACACACATACATATACATATACAGTCATCCCTCAGGATCCATGGGGGATGTGTTCCAGAACTTCCCTTGGATACCAAAATCCACAGATGCTCAAGTCTCCCATATAAAATGGCTTAGTATTTGCATATAACCTACACACTTATAATACCTAATACAATGTAAATGTTATGTAAATAGTTGCTAAACTGTATAGCCTAGGGAATAATAACAAGAAAAATATCTGTACATGTTCAGTACAGATGTGATTTTTTCCCAACATTTTTGAACTGAGGCTGGTTGAATACATGGATGCCAAACTCAGATATAGAGAGCAAATTGTATACATATGTGTGCACACACACACATGCAAGGAAGAAAATATAGTAGAGATAGATAGATAGATGATAGATAAACAGGCAGATAGATAGTTAGATTCATATTCATACATGTTTTTTCTTCCTTTCACTGATACATGTATTTTTAATGTAGTGGCTAAACTCTGGGTCCAAAGAAAGGACACCTTAGGTTACAGACATACTCTGCCCTGCCCCCATCACATAGCAGCAATGCTATTTCTCCTGGATAAATTGAGTCAATCTATCTGTCCAATCACTGGAAGTTGGAAGGAAGGGTAAAGCCAACCCACCCTCTCCAGCCTAGCTATGTAGGGGTGAAGATAGAGGTCGAGGCCTAGAAATACATCCCCTGTCTCAAAACACCTCCCCTATTACCCTCATAATATCTACAATTCCACCATTAGGAAACAGCTTCTTTTTTTAAAGTCTGTCTTTGTTCATAAACTTTCTATACAGAAACAGCTTCTAAAAAGGAGCTGTTCTGTTGCCACAGGAATCCTTTACCTGAAAATTAAAACTGAAAAATAGGCAGGTCAAAAACTCAGAAATGACTTCACACTATTAAACAAGAGGAGAGAGGTGCAGCTGGGTGCCCCTTGAGGCAGATGCCCATGAGTGGAATAATACATGTCAAGAGTATGTGAGGGAAGGAGAGAAATCCTTCCTTTTATTTCCCTGGGGAGAGCAGCTCAGAAGCTTGGAATTAAAGGTGACAAGCCCAGGTGTCAGATGGCAGATTAGCTTTGTTCGAGGGATCCAGAAGGACTAAGGGATTTACACAGAGTGACAGTCTGCGGGTAGTGGCTGGTACCAAATGCCCGCTAGAGCTTTTGCTATCTTAAAAGCAGACTCCAGGGAGAAACTTGCAGCTGGAAACCCGAACACCAGTAATGACCACAATCATAGATTATAGTGGACTGGGTCTTCAGTGAGTGAGCTACTCTTGTTTGGAAAGCTTAGAATTCATCCAGAGTTTGATCAGAAACTCCAATTCCACTGGTCTAAGACACTTCTCACACTAGTCTTGATAACCTGGGAAGTGTGTTTCCTGTTTAAGACTTTGTTTAGCAGGTGCAATTTTCTGACATCTGTTAGTATGGGAAAGGTGACTGTCCTGGTCAAGTGAGCCATATATCAGAAACAGAACATTTGCACTGACAGCTTAACTGTCCCCTTGGTCTCTGGTCCAACCGTTCTACCGATGGAAAACAGAGACTGTTCTGCCTGTCATGAGAAGAGAAGCCTCACAGCTCCTACAAAGCCTTCCTATCTGGTAAACCCAGATGGCCCAGGTTCTGCTCAACTCTCTGCCCTAAGTCAACTCTGTGACTTTAGATTCATGATCTCACCTCTGGGATTAAAATGTATAAAGTGAAAAGCAGAGGATACTTGATTCATGATAAGGGCCCAGCTGCATTTACATTTCCATAATTCTGTTTGACTAAAGTGTCTCCACTTCTACTCCTTAGGCCCCTCCCCCAAAGCATATTCAACTATTCTCTCTTTTAGAATTGTAAATCTGACCCTTTAAGTAACACAACATGGGAGGAGACTTATACTCAAATCTGGTTTGCTTCTTACTTTGGCAAAGTCAATATGAGAAACAATCCATGGCAGCAAATTAGGCCACTACTTAATGGCCTGGAATTCCAATTAAAGGAAGGAGCCATAACAGGCTTTATGAGGCTGCCTGACAGTGGGGAGGAGTGTCTGACCTAATCTTGGATCCCAGAAAGGCCACCTTAAGAGGAAAAGCAATTGCCCATCAGATTTGCCGTGGGTGAAAGGAAGCCATAAAGTACAGGGAGACTGGGCTCGTTAAAATGGTAATGCTCCTGTCTCCACCATGAAAGCACTCCCTGGACACCTCCGGAAATGAAATTTGGAACAATCAGAGAACCAAGCATTTCCTCCCCTCACCCAATTTAATTATTTTCATTTTATGTATCGATGTGCAATGAGGCCCACTAAATCCGGACTCATCACTCTTGAGCGTTTGCCACACTTCACAGACACCTGCAGAAAAACAGAAAACCTAGCATCTAGGTTTTCTGATAGGAAAAGGTTATTAGATAGGAATGTCAGGGAGGCATCAACTGATTTAATTCTTACTGACACAGTCTCATAATTCATTTGAAACTCCCTGAAATACCAGCCACCTCAAGAAAACCATATAGGGTGTATGTAGGGGAGATAGTGGAGGGTGAGGGAAGGTATGGAATCAGGCATAATAAGAAAGTACAGGATTAGGCAATAAATGTCAATCAGAGAACCTGTAATATCTAAATATATCATATTCCCCCCAATAACCCCATCATCTAATCAATAGCCAAGGCCAGGATTGTGGTAGTTATCCTTGGCTTCTTCGAATCTATCATTCATTCACTCATTCAACAAGGATTTACAGATCACCTGTGATGTGCCAGGCACTGTGCTGAGCACTGGGGATACAGCAGTGTATGCTCCCATCTGTTCTATCACAGGTTCCATCAACATCTATCTTAGACTGGGTACTATAGAATCAGTTTCTGAGATAAGTAATGGCATGCAGATGTTTTACTGGGAGATCTCTCAGGAGCTACACCTATAAGGGACTGAGGACAAAGCTGACCCATAATGCAATTGCAACTGAGGCCTCAGCTGACCCTATGGGGGGCTCTGGAGCTCGCATGACCCTTCAATGTTGCCTGAGATTGAGGCCTTTGTATCTCCACATCAGCACGTCACTGGTCATGGGTAGGTTCACAGGAAGGGGCATAACCTTGGGCAAGGCAGATCCCTGTCACTAAGGCCAAGTCCCAGAGAAGGACACAGCTGGGAACCATGAACACCAGATATTCCCAGCAGCTGCATCAGCCCGAAGAGGGGGTCTGAGGGGAGCACCACAATTATCTACAGCTATCTACCCCTGCCAACCTCAGTGTAGTCCCTGTGGTCTTTAGGATGTCTTGCCGCAGACCACTCACTCTTCTGCCCTCGCTGTAGTGCCCTCTCATGGTGACCTTCTAGTCTTGTACTTGAAGTATCAGAAACACTTCAATTATCTTTGGGAAAATATTTGAGTTCCCAGCTGGAGACTGTGGAGATCTTCAGGTGTATATGAGAGGACTTTAATATCTCTAAAAGAATGTTTTCCTCTGTTCGTTTCAATGTATTAACATTTTTAAATACAATTATATTCTGAATCATCTGGATTTCCACTCTAAAACCAAGTACTATCGTGAAATTTTACTGCCCACATTTGCATTTGTTAATAACCACATGGCACCAGGTAGTACTGCTTTGATTTCTCCAGGTTAACAAAAGGAAGTCCAGAAATAAACGGTGAATAGATTAATGGCTTGGGGCCAAATGAAGGTTGAAGGACTTCACGTCACTGCCCAAATTAAGGTTTCACAGCATTTGAACAGACAACAATGGCGAAGAGTTGAGTCACCTCTGACATGCAGTACAAGTCAAACTCAAAACAATCTGTCCAATAGCAGGATCACTGTCATATTGAGAGTGGCAATTTGATTTCTCCAAAACAATGTGATCTGACACATTGAATTATTTTTTTTTACTTTGTTTAGTTTTACAGTTGAATTAAATTTATAAATTGTCTTTGGTTTCACAGTTGCATAGCTGCTATGAATGTAATGACATTAAACCTGGTTTTATAGCTGTATATATTTAGGTAAAATCACAATGCAATCATTTAAGTTAACATTGGGAGATTTTGAGAATTTTTTGCCAAAAGATAAAGTTGGAGGGTGTCATAAATTGCTTAAGTGGAAAACGCAGATCTAAATAAACTCCTTTGCGCAGGTTCTGTGGCCCCTCATGATCTGGTCCTCACCCACGTGCCCCAATCTCTTTCTCCTCACAAGGCTTCCAGCAGACTAAAAGAGTGAGAAAATTGTTATGTGATGTCTAAACTGGCTGTAACCACTTTTACCTTCCAGTGGAAAAGCAGGTTGCATTATTTGTAAAATAAGAAATTAGGCATTTGTTCTACTGTATCCCACTTATAAAAGCTAAGGCTGGAAGGAAAATGGAACGACTGAAATTTCAGTGCCTTTCCTGTGTCTTTCTGTTCTTCTGCAAAGTGAAGCCCAAAGCATCCAGCCCATTTGGCTGACCTCAGTAAGCTGCGGTTCTATAATAGGCCTCTTCGCCAAGGGGAGGGTTGATGATGCACTAACGAAGGGAATTAGACCAAATAACCCTACATGTTGGGTTTTTAAACTGCCAGAGGAATGATAGCAGACAAAGCCTGTGAAAAGTGTTGAGTTGGAACAAAGACCCATTAGCACCAACACCCTCTAAATGCTGCAGGCACAGTGGGAAGGGAAAAATCCACTAGAGCATAGAACAAGAAAGCTTGTTTCTGCTCAGACTCAGGGTGAAAAGAGTGTCCTGTTAGGTATCAAAGTTGCAGAGATTGTGCTATGCATAGTTTGAGAGGCTAGATTTTTACTACCCACATTTGTGAGAATATCCAGAGAAATCATTTGAAGAACTGTCCCCGAGCCAGTGGTCCCCTAGGTATCTTCAAAAACAAAAGCAAAGCCAGTCTAGGGGATATTTCCATGGCTCAAATCCCTCAAGATTCTCACAATAACAACCAGCCCTGATGGAGCTATGCTTAGATAAAGGAATAAAAACACATGTGAAAAAACTCACCATAAGCACAAGTACCATAAATATGATGACCCAACATCCTGGTTTGCCCAGGAGAGTCTGGTTTATACCTGCTATAGATCAATTAAAATCTATCAATTATTTTTTGTGTCCCTTTGCACTACCAAAATGTCTCTGCTTGGATGAAAAATGATATATATAGTTACCTTAATTAGAATAAGAATATTCTATATGTCAAAAGAAAACAATTCATAAGGAACATTTAATCTCAAAACAGTATTACATAACAACATAGCCTCAAAATACATAGCACAAAAACAATTACGAGGAGGACTGGATAAATCCAATCAGGTAGAAGACTTTTACATACATCTCTTGGTAATGTATAGATTAAGCCGACTGAAAATTAATGAAGATAAATAAGGTTTAAACAATACTTGATATACACATACAGAACCCTATGTCCAATCATTACAGGCTATATATCCATTTGAAACACACATGAACCATATATAAAAATTGACCACAAACATAAGTATATACAAATGTATAGTTATACAAGTATAACCTTAACAAATACCAAAGAATCACTGTCTTACAAATTATTTCTGACATCAGTGCAATAAAATTAGAAAGCATAAACCAAAGGCAGAAAAAAAACTTCAGGAAATTTGAAAACACACTAGTAAATAACACTACTGATAAAAGAACTCATACCAGAAACTATAAAATATTTAGAAGTGAACAATGAAAATACTACATAACAAAATTAATGGTTTTCAACCAAAATAATAGGTAGAGACACATTTATAGCCGTGAAAGTATCTATCAAAAGGCAGAGCGGCTTAACTCAAAGCTGCATTATCCCTATATATGGTTCCATGACACATTATGAGGCCTTACACACTACATTCAAATTTTCTGTTTGCTATGTGCCTCCCCTACCAAAGTATAAAGGACTTGAGATCCAAAATTCATATTTTCATGCTTGTTTTCCAATACACACTCCAGTTACTAGCACATAGTTGACACTCAGTATTTGTTAATGGAATAACAACATTCTAAAGAAAAATAGATACCCTAAAAAATAATAAATTCTAGCAAACAATACATGATAATAAATATATTATCAATATGCAGGAAAATACTCAATAGAAGTAACACCATTACATTAATAACAAGACTCAATGACTTTCTTCTTTCAACACCTCGTTTCCCTTTAAAGCCACTTAATGGTAATTTGCTCCTCTGCAGTGGGGAGGAAGGGGAACCAAGAGGCTGACTGATGTTCAAAAACAACTCTTTCTTGTTTGGGATGCTTTTATGGGTTCCAGGAAACTTCCTCATAAAACACTTGACTGTCCCTGCCTTAGTGCAAGCCATGCCTCTTCTACCCTTAGTTGCTTATAACTCCTTCCTCAAGCCCTAGGCATCTGGCAGTCTGTCCATGTCCCATCCATGGTTTCACCGCCCATCTGTGAGCCCATTCATCCTCTCAAGTGAAATCCAAAATGCCTCCAGGCCAGCTCCCAAGTGCAGGTCCACAATTCCTAGAAAATCATGCACCTTGAATTACCATTGACATCGAGTGGAAAGGTTGCTGTTTGCCACCACCACCATACTTCTTCACTCCCATGCCAGGCAGCGTGTTCCATCCAGTTCTCTTCTGTGGACCTTATCAGGCATGAGACAGCCACCAGTCCACCAGGGTCCCTAAACTCCAGGGAACACAAATCAAGGCCCCAGTGGGTCTCCAAATTTACTGTCTCACCAGACATAACCACCCTCTTCCTTGCCCCATGCAGATGTAATGAGAAAGTTACAGAGCAATCCACCACCTTTCTTCAAAGATATTCTCTCTCCCTCTCAGCCTTTTCAAACTCAATCATGTTTAATCTCAATTTGGGGGTTGATTAAGGGTCACAAAGCTGCTTCCCCATGACCTCTTTCACCACCTTGCATAGATGGTCTAGCACCCCGTTTTAGAAACTGAGGGGTAGAATCTATTCTTTTGTGATTACATTTTTACAGCCTCCACTGAAACAAAGATAGAAGAGTCCTATTTTAACACCCTGTTAACAGAAGTATAAATTCTATAAAACCTGGGTATAAATTGAGTAACAGAAGGCTGTCCTCTAAATTTAAATAGCAGATGATTTCAGAAGGCTTAAGATTCCTTTCTTTAATTCAAGATGAGAATTCTGTTTCTTTGAGGACATGAGACCCTGCCACGAACAGTCAGCATAAGGACTCCATAACATCATCTGGAAAGAGAAAATTATCCTAAAATGATGGTAGAGTGAGAGAAGGAAAGGGGATCATTTGAGCAGAAGGTAATTTCCTGCCAGGCTGAGAAGGAGGCGACAAATATGGCATATAAGCAACAAGAGCTCAACACACAAGCAGCACTTTTACTCACAAAGTGGCTTCTAACGATGCACAAAACAGAGTAGAAGGGGATTTATGGCTGAATTTGGGATGACAGGAAGCAAAATAGGTTTGGAGAAATATGTTTGCAACAGCCCTAAAGAAACGAGTCTGAACAACAGATGTTCCTCTGCACAATAAATAAAATAAAATAAAGAAATTGAACTTCATACGATCTTTAACACACAACTACACCCATTGGGATAAACAAGACCCCTGGCTTTACTGGAATATTCATTTGGGCTTCAAACATATTCATTAACTTTTCACAGTTCTTAGGGAGCACTCAGGTTCTTGTTTTTTTGAGAGAACAAAAGTCTATGCAGTCAGATTCTAAATGTCAGAACTTTACAACAAGACTAAAGGACATTTACTTTTATTTTTCTATTTCTGATTTTTTTTGTCCATTGATGTTATAAGGAACAATTTATTTTCAGTAAGAAGACATTTCTATTCCCTATTTTTCTGTGTTTCCACGAAGAGACAAAACTCTTTTAAATTTGATACTGGGCCCTTTATCAAAGAATCAGATCAACTCGAAGGAATCTGAGAATTACAGCCCAACTCTCATCATTTTGTAGATGAGAAAACCAAAATTCAGATGAGACAAGTGATGTATCCAGGGACATAGCTTATGTGCTTGCAAAGTGCTTTCTGGAAAGAAAGGCATGATTCAGAAACTCCATCTCAACATGTTCCCATGATGGCAGCAGCAACAGAAAGGGAGACGCAGAGTGCTATAATGGCTATGAAAATGTGTGCCTAGAAGTGCCACCTATCCCCTCACAGTTCAATAGCCGAAAGCAGTCATATGCCTATGTCAACTTCAGTGGCAGTGTGGAAGTTCACTTTTACCATGCACCCCTCTTTGTGGGCCCCCTGTAGTAAAGGGAATGTGAATTACACCTCACTATTTCCCTGTTTGGTAGCAAATGCTGCTGTCAGGAGGCCTCAAAATCTTTTCCAGCCTTAAGCCAACAGTTTTTCCCTTTATAGAGTCCTCCACTCATTCTCCTAGGCCCAATTCAAATCCACTTGTCAAAACTTCTTCCTTGCTACATGCAACCCAAAGTAATTTCTCAAGTCTCGAAATTTCTACCCGGTGTACATGCTGTGGGCACTTTCATTAAGCAGTTTCCACAGTCTTCCTCCTTTCTGTGTGTTTTTCTCATTGCCCAATTAAACAGCAAACTCAGAGCAAGATATCTTTTTATGCCCGAGAGAAATCCATCCAGTGAACCAGGACAGTGTAGAATGCCCAAAGTAGATGTCATTCCTTGGAAATTTCCAATTCACATCTAATGCAAACAACCATAGATTTCAGACCAAAGCTTCAAGTAAGTGTATTATGCACAAAATTAGTAGTCATCAAGACCAGAGAGGTTGCAGTTGTCCTTAAGGTTACTTTTAAACTGAACTTCGGGACCACACTACAGCCCCCTCACTCTGAGAACAAATAACTCCCTGCAATGTCTTTGTATCAGCTTGAGTTGGACCTCTTTAAGTTAAATTTCCTAAAAGCAGGGACTGAGACAAGGATTTGTGTCCAGGTGATTTATTGAGGGAGTGTTCTCAGAAGAAATCTATAAAGGAGTAAGAGAATAGGACAGAGGTGAGGCAGAAACTACACAAGGATGAGACTTTCAGGCGAAATCTTGCCTCAACCTGATCTCATAGGGAGCTCTGGAGCATAAATTGCACCTTGGATCTGTCCTGTTTTGCTGTAAGAGAGCAGGGTTTTGTAAACTCCCTCTCATCCAGCCCCAACCAGCAGTGATGACTACATGTTGCTCTGGCATTAATTATGGAAGTGGGTGTGATTCTCAGACATCCCCAGGTAAGGTGGCTGCAGTCACCTGAGAACAGTACTCAAAAGAAGGCAGCTACTGTGAACCACTAGCCACAGCACCCACAGCACCTGGACATGCGCAAACCAGACTGGTGAGGTGGAGCCTAAGGAATCTGAAAAGGGCACCATTATCATTTGCTATGTCCCAAAAATCAGACTGTGCACAGAGATGGCCTTAATATTATCTTTCACTTCCAAAGCTACCCAAGGATAAGTAAGTGACCCAGTCATGGGCTGAGAAGAGCATGCGCAGCAGCTTCGCTCTCCCATAAAGAGATACTTAATAAGCATGTTCATTATTAAGAGAGTCATGAATTTGAAATTACTGTGCCAGACAGACTCTCATCTCGGCTCTTCTTCATATCCAGGTAACTACACCTGGCTAAGGTCATTCTGACCCTGATATGCCATCCTAATTGCTAGGATGACAACAGAGGGCTTTAGATGGGAAATTCAGTGAAAAGTAGGATGAATTTTGCCTTTTGGCAGCCACAGAGGATTAGTTTCCACGGAAGGGCTGCGCTGAGGGATGATGTTTTGAGAGAATGCCTTGAATTGATACCTCAAAGGGCTTCTTTCGAAGGGATGATTTATACATCTCAGGACAAAGAGGATTTATATTAAAGAAAATGGATTCCTTTTCTGAACCGTTTTGAGGAAGATGGATAGCTTCCTGTAAACTGCAGTTCTGTGTCTGAGAGCTGAGTGTTTCCGGAAAATTACTAAGGTAATGCTGCCCCTGGGATCCACCACATTGTCCCTGCCACCATCCACACGTGTGTGTGTGTGCGCACGTGTGTGTGTGTAAGAGGTGTGTGTGTGCGTGAGAGGCCATAGAAAGTTTCCTAACCAGACTACCCCTACTAGAGAACCCTCCAGAGAAAAGTCCATGTTCTCCTAACTACACATGCTTAGAAATTAATAATAATCGGCCGGGCGTGGTGGCTCAAGCCTGTAATCCCAGCACTTTGGGAGGCCGAGACAGGCGGATCACGAGGTCAGGAGATCGAGACCATCCTGGCTAACACGGTGAAATCCCATCTCTACTAACAAATACAAAAAACTAGCCGGGCGAGGTGGCGGGCGCCTGTAGTCCCAGCTACTCGGGAGGCTGAGGCAGGAGAATGGCGTGAACCCGGGAGGCGGAGCTTGCAGTGAGCTGAGGTCCGGCCACTGCACTCCAGCCTGGGCAACAGAGTGGACTCCGTCTCAAAAAAAAAAAAAAAAAAAAAAAAAAAAAAAAAAAAAAATTTAATAATAATCATGATGAGGGAAATTTTCAGCTTTGTAAGTAGTGTAGTCATCGTTGCTGCTGCTGTTATTTGCATATTTGCCTACCCAATTTCTCCTACAAAAGTGTTACTCTTGTCTACTAAAAAGTTCATCATGAGGACAATTCTTCACATTTTAAATAACTCTAATGGATGCCCACATAATCTTCATGCCAGCTTTCATGTACATGTGATGAAGAAAATTCAACAGAATCTGAGATTTGTCAAAATGTGGGTAAGGTAAAAGCTTTTCATTGCTAACTGAGCTTCAGATTCCTCCCTGATCACTGGGATGACTAGAAGTTTTCAGAGAAGAAAAAAGTGGAGTCAAAAAGTTAGTGAAAAGCTTCCCTTGAAAAGTAAGAACAACTTCCATAAAGCAATCTGGAAAACGGTCTGAGAAGTCCTGGAAACACCAGGCTGTGGCACCAGCCTTCAGAAACCAAAAACTAAAACTGCCTTGTATTGACAAATTGACTATTAATCTCTCAATTTCATTTCATCCTTGAAACAACTCGTACCCAGTACGGTACTGATCGGGGGTTGGGGAGCAGGGAGACTCTGACTTGCGGTATTTGCTGACTTTTGTGGTGTAAATGGTCCCATTATGACCAATTGCAAACCGCTGATGTGATGTCACCAAACAAGTAGTTGTGAAGAGATAACACATGATTAGCTCTCACAAGGCAGAATAAGCTGGCTCTAAATGAGCACACTGAGAGGCACAAAAAGGTAGAAGTTTGAGCTGACATGCTGTGCAAAAACATCTCTTTCTACTTTTGTGTCCTCCACCTGCAGATCTGTAGATCACAAAAAGGAATACTGGCAAGTTCCTGGCCCTGAGTGCAAAAAAGTTGCATCACTCCAAGTATGAGGCTTTGTAAGGCACATTGCTAAGTTAATCTTTGTCCAACATAGAAAAAGCTCCTTGAAAACAGGACCTATATGTTATTCAATTCTGTGTCACCCAAATGCCTAGCACGATGTTTTACTCATGGTGGTCAATCATGGATCATTACTGAGAGAATAGTTTGAGATAATTAAAAACTTCCAGAAATGGATAGTGGTGATAGCTGCACAACAATGTGAATGTACTTAATGCCACTGAATTGTACACTTAAAATAGCTATAATGGTAAATTTTATGTTATGTATTCTTTACCACAATAAATAATAATAATAATGTGTGTTTCTTGGAACTGGACTTGAGCCCTCCCAAGTCTTCTTCCATTACAGCTGAAGGCTTCATACAGTGAATATGCTTCCCTAAGATTCTGTAGGCACCAATCACATATTAAATACTTAACAAAGATTACTTCTCTTCCCCAGAGATTATTTATAGACACACTTTCTTCATTCTATTTTATGATAGAGAACAGACAATTGTTTTTCCACGTAATTATGTCTGTTACCCCACTTACATATCAAAATACAGAAATATTCTTTAAAAATCACTTTTGAAAACTTTTGTCAGTAACCATTTTGTTTCAAGACTGCAGTCTGAACTGCACCATCCAAGGCCTCTATGCACCTCTTCCTGTGGGATTCTTAGCAGATGAGTAGAACCTTTGAATGTTTCCCAAGCAAAGGGAACAGGGATGCATTATCATATCATCACAAGAGCAGAGTCAAAAAACAAAGGCGTCTTTCATAAGAGCCCCTTTAAACAGGAAACAATCCATCTGGGGTTAAACCAAAAAGAGAACGTTTTCTTTTTAGTTTGCAATATTCCCAATGTAGTTTTGTTTGTTTGGGGGGTTAGTTTGTTTTTAAATATCATGATCATTTATCATATTCAATATAGCCACCTTCAGTCATGTTCACAGCAATTCTAGCAAAATCTAGTCTAACTAAAGTAACTTTTTAAAAGAAAAATCCAGTCTAACCTAGTGTCAAAGACTTTGCTATACTGTTATATTTAATTACTCTGGTTTTTCTCTACCTCTATCTTGTGGGTTACCAAAAACCCAAATATATTAAATTTATTTTTTCCTTTAATCCACTAATTCTATAATTCCGTCAGTGGGAAGCTATCGGGGGGTTTTTTGGCATGATGCTTTGTTTACAGACCTGAACTGTTCATTGCTCATGATTCTATTATCCTCCATATTATCCTCCGACTACAGATTTCTTTTCTCCTGGTACTTGCTCCATTATTTTACCAGAAAATTAAAATCTCTTCCAACAGATATCCATTTTCAGTTTTCAGTATCTTTCCCATTTATCAAAACCTGTCATTACATCTGCCATGATTCCATCTTTCAATATTTTCATTTCATAAATGCTTCTGCCATGATTGCTGGAGTTGATGACCCAAACCCAGAAAAACTGAAACTGGTCAAAAAATAGACTCTGTCTCCCAATCTATACCTTTTCATCTGTATCCACAGCACTTTGGGGACAACGTTCTGTTATTTTTTGTTGTTGCTGTTATTTTGTCTTATTTTTTTCTATTTGTTGTTGTTAGGGAAAAGAGTGCTTGATAAATTCCTCAAATTATCTTTTTGTCTCTCTTCACACTTAGCATAACAGCATGAAACTCAATGCTTGGACACTCTTGCACCATAATTCCTCCATTTTAATATATTTATTTCTTTTCAATAATTTTTCTTTGAGGGGGAAGAGAAAAAAACTTACAAGGACTCCGTTTTTCATGGGCTTTGAAGTCAGACAGACCTGGGTTCCAATCTCTGCTCCACCACTTACTAGCTAAGTAACCTCTGGCAAATTGGTAGACCTCTCAAAACATCAAGCTCACCTGCAAAATAAGGATAGTCCCATCATCTCTTCGGGACTGTTATGGGATTATATAGCCAAGTCTATGCAAAAGCCATTAGAACATAAGAGGTACTTAATATTTACCTTCCCTTAACCCCTTTCCATCTTCTGCTCCCTCAACTACACACACCTCCACCTCATCCCAATACCCCACCCCAAGGCAGCAAAGAATCATTCTAGCAACCTCCAGGTAACCTCTATTTAGCCACCACCTCTCCTGTCTGTTGTCTCTCAAACAGTAGCTCTATGAGACCTGAAACCTCACTGAACACCGGAAAATTTCACAGTGACCTCATTGGTTGCAGAACATGGCTGTAATCTAGGATAACGGGGGGGAAAAGTGGTCCAAGGACCTCCATAAAAGGCTCTTGCTTTATTTTCCCAATTCTTTAGTTCCCTAGTCCGTTTATTTTGATCCTTAAGCCATCATTGTAAAATCTCCCTGCATGAGTGAATCCTGCTTGTTTGAGTCTTGTTTTTTAGTTTGTTTTGTTAGTTTCAGAATTTTCAGTACCTTGATTTCTTATTGGAGATCGAGAACACAGTGAGACCCCGTCTCTCTACTAAAAATACAAAAAATTAGCCAGGCGTGGTGGCGGGCGCCTGTAGTCCCAGCTACTTGGGAGGCTGAGGCAGGAGAATGGCGTGAACCCGGGAGCCGGAGCTTGCAGTGAGCCGAGATGGCGCCACCGCACTCCAGCCTGGGCTACAGAGGGAGACTCTGTCTCAAAAAAAAAAAAAAACACCTTCTCTTCCTTCTTGATTCTGCTCACCATCTTTAAATAAATACAGCCAGAAATGCATCTTTACCACAATGAACTCCAATTAGTTCTGAGTAACAATGATTTTTTTTAAGCGCTATGATTATTCCCACATTTCCAATTGTCTCTTTCCTATCTTTTGCAATAAAGTTCAGAGGACTTCCCCTAGGACTGATTTTTCCTCACTTTTGGAGCATACATTTGCTGTCTTTATTGCTTGTTATTTATAATCCTCTTCTGCTTTCCTAAGAAATAAGCAACAATGTTTCTGTGGGAAGTCTTCTGGCCATTAAACATCCTAAAACATATTCAAGCAGACCTGAGAACTGTGGTTTGACAAAGAGATCTTAATAGTTATAGTGAGGAACTAATTGAGGAGGGCAGCTTAATTTACCAAATTAAGCAAATGTCACAGGACTAATCCCATCTTGGAAATAATTACACCCTCATTTCCTAACACCAAATGAGCACTTACTATGTCTAGGCATTCTGCTTCACAGTTTACATGCACTACCTCACTCTATCCTCACAAACACATTATGATCTAACTGTTGTCGTTGTTGTTATCACATCAATTTTACAGATAAGGAAACTAAAGCTTTAAAAGGCAAAGTAACTTGCCCAGTGTCACACAGCTAATAAGTGATGGGCCCAGGATTCAAATCCAGATCAATCTGACTCCAAAACACAAGCAGTCCAACCCATTGCTTTTATGTGTGCCCAAATAACCTGGCCTTTTCATAATGAGACTCGGGAATCTCATGCAAATCTTTGTGACACGGTGTACTAACAAGTAGAAGTCTCTCACTTGTAGGGAAAAGAGTAAATTCTGATTCGTTTGTTAGGTGCAAGAATCTACAAAGCAACATCAGAGGCCCAGAAGTGAATTACAGACTGCCCCTCAGAAGAGAGTGATTGAATTATGAAATGTGGATACTCCATTTGAAGTGTTGAAAGCAGTGCAAAGATCTAAAGAGGACACGTCAGCAGCAGAATTGAGAAAATTCTTTTCATCACTTTTTAAAATATATCCCCCCATCCAAAAAAAAGAGAAAGAAAGAAAGAAAGAAACCTGTTGGTTTGGTATCCAGACCAAATGAAATGCTAAATGGAAAAATGTGATGAATTTTTCTCCTGGTGATTAAAAAGTACAATGGCAAATAACACTTTTTTTTTTTTTTTTTTTTTTTGCTGAATACACGATATTTTTTATTTATCTGAGGTGAAAGTGGGGTCCAGAGGCTATTGCAAGACTGGCAACTGTGTCCATTCTACACCGGAAATTCCTGAGGACGAGAAAAGAGGGTATGAACAGAGTCACAAACAGCATGTGACCCACAAAGGTGGGTCACAATCAGCCTTTTGAGAAATCCTTGTGTCAAACTGTCATCAGTGACATGGAAATGAAGGAGCAATATCAACTTTTTACGGATCTTTGTCTCTCCAAACCAAAAGTTATATTGGAAGTGGTAGTAAATATAGGACACATGTCCCATTGCCCATCCTGCAATAAAGTTTCTACTTCGTAATAAAGCTCCTAAAGTGTTCTTTATGGAAAATTCCCTTTTTCTGTTGCTTTTATTCTGTCTTCATAATCTCAGTGGTGACATGTTATGAAAGGGCTGTTTGTGCTGCGAATAAAAGCACTGCTTCTCCAGCGTTTGAGTGGCTGCTGTTGTCTCCAGACTGCTGGTAGGTTAATGCGGCACAGTTCCAACACAGCCCTGAAAAATAACAATAATGTGATTTGGGTCTAGTGTCATTAAACTTGATTAGCTGGGTGAGCTCATGAAAATCCATAATTAACTAGAAAAACAAGAAGACAGATGTTTTTGCCAGGAAATTGAGAGAACCTGGTCCTCAGTTAGACTGCTTTTCTTCCTATCTAAGGGCCTAGGCAACGCCATACCTCTCTTCCTACTCATCTGCAACTAACAATATCCCCAAATATGACTCATCTCTTATCTAATCGCACCACTTTTCATGAGAAGGTAGGAGAAAAGGAAATGCAATTCCCTCAGGTGTGTTGAAGCTCATCAGACAAGTTGGTAAATGTCTTGAAATACGTCACCATTAGTCCAGCCCAGCCCAACCCCTCACTCTCCCACTCTGAGGTCTCCTGGGCCCAGTGATTCTCAACTAGCAGTGATTTTGCCCCTCTGGTGGACATTTAACAATGTCTAGAGACATGGGTTGTCACAATGGAGAGCGTGCTACTGGCATCTAGTGGGTAGAAGCCAGGAATGCTGCTAAACATCCTACAATGCACAGGACAACTGCCACAGCAAACAATTGTCTGACCCAAAGTATCCATAGTGCTGATGTTGAGAAAACCTGCCAGGGCCAAAGACAAGCCCAGAATGGGAGCATACTCCAACGTAGACCAGCTACGTCCCATCGGAGCTGGATCCTCCAATCTCCAGGCCAGCTCTGAGTTGCCCATATTGGTGATTCTGGGGTACAATAAATAGAAGGAACTAATATGCAGCAGCCCCACAGAGGTTCACTCAGCCCCTGAAAGTGTCATCGCTTTAGGAAAGTCAGCCCCAGCCCAACAAAGCGTGCTTAACAGGAGAACCATTCCTTAATGTCGGTATTTGGTATAGAAGCTGTGACCTCCTATATTACACTCTGCTCAACTCCTGGGGAAGGTGGTTTTGTCATAATCTTTCTCTAGCTTCTCACTTTCAGATTAGGCCGTTAAAGTGCAGGGCAAAGGCAAGAAACCACAGACTGAGTAATGGAAGAACAGGTTCACTCACAGATTTTATACAACCTGGTACAAGTAACCTTTGAAACTTTGATTTCCCCAGGTGCTAAAATAAGGTTGCTTATAATCTTTCTGTCTCACAGGGATAATTTAAAGAGGTAAGATGAGAAAGACGTTCCAAAACTCCTATTAATATATTTGGTTGAACCACATGAAACTGCCATTTTTGTAGGAAGAAATTGGTTCACCATTGGCATTTCATTTGGCTCAACTTAATGCTGCAGATATTTGGAGAATACTAACTACGGCTTTTACATTTATCTAAACACTTTCAATTCTATACCATCTGAATTCTCAATCATCCTGTGAGAAAGGCATTAATTTCAATTAATATTCTTATTTTGTAAATAGGGAATCTGAGGCTGGAGGAGGTTCAATAAGTAGCTCAGTGCAGCACAGCTAACGTAGACACAGGACTGAAATGCTAAACGTAAGACTTCAGAACCTGAATTATTTCTATAGGCTACTCAGCCTTATACAAGTAAAACATGCTCGTATCTACTATTTGATGAGACAATTACACTCTGTACAAAAAAAAAATGTTTACAACTGAGTTTGGAATTAAAGTCAAGGTGAGAGTTGGCTTTATTCTCACCTAAGAACCTTTGCCAGAAGGGAAGACAGTTCTAGTCCAGACTCACACAAAAGCTGCATTAATTCAGAAGGAAAGGAGTCCCTAAGTTGGTAGGAAAAGACCTCTGTGACTGGCAA
This sequence comes from Macaca fascicularis, assembly GCF_037993035.2. NCBI lineage: Eukaryota > Metazoa > Chordata > Mammalia > Primates > Cercopithecidae > Macaca > Macaca fascicularis. The sequence goes on from NC_088376.1 coordinate 14,468,788, forward strand.
CAGCATCCTCACTTCCTCAATCCGCACTCCTGGGCCTGATGCACTCCCCTGCCTCTCAAGCCTGCAGATGCGCAAACACGTTCTTAATGAGCTTTGGTGTCAAACAGCAAGTGTCATGGGAGCAGGGCCCAAGTTCCTGATCAATGCAAGCAATATTTAGCTTCCCCCAGCCCTACTGGTCTCCCTCACCTGTTCAGCAATTCTGCAGTGTTATTTTTAGAGTGTTAAGTTAATAGAGATCCCTGGAGTGATGTGGAAAGAGCCAAGTCACTGGAGGAACTCTACTAAATTTGTAACTGGAAAGAGGCCTGCAGCTACAGGGTTTCATGAAGGAGCCCACTCAGAAATGAGATGAACAATGCACCATTGTTTCATATTTTAACAGAGGAATAATGTTTAAGGCTGCTGGGTGCCTGGGTAGGAGGAAGGGAGACCAGCACAATTCTTCTTCTGCCTCAATGATTTTTTTAAAATGATACAATAAAATAAGAATAATGACAGTATTTGGGGAGGAAAATAAGCTAGTAAGTTTTTGTTATGTTAAAATATATGTTAGGAAATAAAAATCATTCATTCTTAACTGATGTCAAACCTTCGGTTTTATGTTTAAATAACCTCTACCCTAACATTCCTTCTGAAAAGCTGTCAGTGTAATTAGAGCTGTAACAAAGGACATACAGACTTACCCAGGAAAGAAAATTATGACAGTCTTGATCAAAATTACCCTATAAATATCACTTTATTGTTTTAACTACCACGTTTTAGTTCTAGGACCATGAAAATGAGTCATATGCTACCCAAACTAGGCATAGAGATGAAATTTGATTCATTCCTCTTATGTCAGCCACACGTACAGATGTGCCCACTAAGAGACTTAACCCATGATTAATGCATACAAGGTCTCTGGTGGGCATGGTCCATAAATGTGAAAGTCATACTACAAGGAAACCTGAAGGAATGAAAATAAAACTTTTCCTCCACCTTTTGCAGCTAACCCACGAACATTCAAGGTACAATTTCCCCAGTCACAGAGATAGCAAAGGATCAAGTGACTCACAACCAAGGAAAATGCAACTGATGCACGTGACTGCTCAATGTTGTACATTGTTCTGGCTTTTTATTTCATGATAACTTAGAAGGTGATGGGTTTTCACCAAATTCGAAATCTACACCAAGGAGCACAAAGGACGTGACAGGGAAAGAAAGAGAAAGAAAAAATATGTTTAAATCTTCCTTCTTGGAACAATAGGTTGACTAATGAACATTTTCAAATGACGATTTTTTTTTCAAACGATGATCATTTTGATGTTGTTCATTGAACTTCACTATGATGATTGAAGCTACAAAGGAAAATGTCTTATGAAGGGAGAAAATGACTTAATTTTATCATAAAACAAAATGAAGAAAGCATCCATACAATTTACTAGATTGTTTCATATAAACACGAATCATTTTACCTTGTTTCTGAACAAGGACACTCTCATAGATCACTTCTTCTAGAAGTGGAAATCAGAGGCTCTGAAATCTGTTCATTGATGCAAGATTTGATTTTGACTGACTTGCCAGAGGAAAACGTGATATTTTTGTCTCTCTGGGTCCCGGGGGAAAGGCTAGACTCTCTTTCACAAAGTCTTTTGTTTAAAATAGTAAACACTATTAAGTAAATTAAGATGATTAAATGAAACACTGAGTTTCCAGAACCACAGGCCCAAAATATCAAGAACATCTAAAAGGTCAATCCAGGTAATATATTTTTTAAACAGTATTTTCTAGATTTGTCATGGTGCCACAGAGATTCACTCTCAATCTACTCAATTCCTGTTTGTTATGGGGAATTTGGAGACCTAGAAGGAAGAGGAGACAGGAAATGTCCCAGAATGCATTTGTCACATACATTCAGCCTCTCCACCTCAGGTAAGGCAGCTACTGTCCCTACTGGCTGCCCTGAGGAGCACTTACTGACAAGGTAGGGAGGAGAGAGGACATGAGGATGGGATGGGCAAGAACATTCTGAGAGGCAGAAAGATCACCAAGGCAGACTGAAGAGGTCTTGCCTAAGCCTGCTCAGCAATAATGGGGGGATAGAATTTATCACTAATATGCCACTGCTATGATGTGAATGTGTGTCCCCTCCCAAACTCATGCTGAAATTTGATTCCCATTATAACAGTATTAAGAGGTGAGGCCTTGAAGAGCTGATTAAGCCAGGAGGGTTCTACCCTTATGAATGGATTAATGCCATTATCATAGGAGTGGATTCATTATTGTTGGAGTGCATCCCTTATAAAAGGACACGCTCAGCCCCCTTTCTCTGTTGCTTTCTCCCTCCCTTCCTCTCCATCTCCTGCTCTCTCTCTTCCTCTTTCTTTGCTCTTCTGCCCTGAGATGCCTTCTACCACATTATGACACAACAAGCAGACCCTTGCCAGACACTGGAAACTCAATCTTGAACTTCCCAGCTTCTAGAATGTTGAGCCAATAAATTTCTTTCATTATAAATTATACAGTCTGTTGCATTCCGTTATAAAAGCACAAAACAGACCAACACAGCCACCATTAGTGTGCAGATCCTTCGCATTTTGCCTTTACCAACACAGGACATCCAGCTATTTTCCAAGTGTCATTAAGGGCTGCTGTGGATCCATCCTACCGAGGAAGTGCTGGTTTTGCCAACAGACTGTCTACACTACCTGTTTCAAACATAAATTGGTATTTTGGTTATAATGTCTTATGAAAACCAAGCATCAGTTTTCTTAAACCAGTCATTATCTCATTAATGTCTCATCAGAAACCATATTAGAAGCCCTACCTCTGATGAGCACTATTTTTTACAGGGAAAACTCAGAGATCGCCGTTACCCCTGAGTACCCAGTGCAGTTCTTGTGCCCACTAAAGCCATCCAAATAGAGAAAAGTCTGAGAATCGCTGTTCTGGGCTTTTCTCTAGCTTCTTGGTTTCCACTATGCCAGCACGTCAGTGGAATAACCTGTTCTTAAAATCCACCAGCAGAGATTTCAAACCTTCTGGGTTTCATTCATATAATGAGATGGTCCTTTTTAACAGATGACTCGAATTCCCCTGACTGCAATTTAAACTTATTCCCTCTTGTCCTCTCCTACTTCAGATCTGAACCACAAAACTAGAGAATACAAATTCAACTGACCAAACTATTTTCTGACCTCCAGCATTTCATTTTCACATTTCCGTCTGAGTCTGAAAACTAACTGAGGGGGGCTAAGGGAGAAGCAACCATTAGATTAATAAGATTCACAGGGAAATAATGATTACCTAATTTAGCAGTGAAGAGAGAATGGGAACAACCTTCAAATGTCATCATAGGAGGCAGTGTTGAAATGCCTCCTTTTTCTGACACAATTCTGTCAATTAGCTGAGTAGGGCAATTACCTTTCTTTTCTCTTTTTTATTTGCAAAGAACCAAAACTTTCTAAGGATGATAAATGACTCCCTGGAAAATTCAATGCCGGTTCTGCTAAATTTGCACTTTCCATATTCTAAGGGTTTAGATGGACTTTTTTTTCCAGTTATGTCTCATAATCAATGGGGTGAGCAGCTAAAAAAGAAAATCCTGTGTAGAATTCAGAGATGAGGACCTTAAAAGAAATCAAGCACACTCAGATCTGCCCAAATGACCAGTGAATGAATACATATCACAGTGTAATTAGTACAGTCAAGGATGTTGTTAGCCAAATGATGAAGTAAATTTCATTTTAATTGTTTTGAATTCTATCCCTATTGCCCTAAAAAGAAGAAAAGAAAATGTATTCAGATTATGACCTTTGAGAATTCTGGACTCATTAGCATTTCATACAACACAGCACAGAATTAAAGCAAGAAAATGGATCTGCAATGTTCCCCTAACTGCAGTGTGTACATCATTAATGGCACATAATTAAGGAGGTGTCAGTGTTGGTCCCAGTCTCTGTTGACAATGGCTCACAAACAGCATTTTCAGTCCAATATAATAGCCAACTAACAGTGGCTAAACCTGTTCATTAAAAAAAGATAAAGGAGACCTAATTTTGCTCCAGTGCTAGGACAGGGGACAAAAGAAATGGGGGGAGTAGGCAATGATGCATATCCTGAACCAGGTTTCTGAAGTTTCTGTAGCCTTAAGGGCTCCCCACAGCTATCAAGTGAAAGAGCAGGAAGGAGGTGAGGAAAACCAGGCATAGATACAGGCCATGGAAGGGATGGTGAAGGAAAACACTAGAAAGAAGGGAGGTAGGGAGTGGGAGGGCCATCAGTACTCACCCTCTACGGCCATTTGGGCAGAGGGGCCTAAGACATCTCTTTAGGAGACTCTTTCCAGAGGAGCCCAACAATAGCCAGGGCCCCCCATTTTAACCTGTCTGAAGACATCTGCTTCAGTTATCTATGGCAGTATCACAAGCCACCCAAACTTAGTGACTTAACACAACAAGGTGTTCTTTTTCTCAATGTTGTGGGTTGGTTGGGTTCTGCTCCACAGCTCTTGTGGAGTAGCTGTGGTCACTTGTGTGGCTGCATTAAGGTAGGAGCTCTGTTGGGGCTGGAACTTTCCAGATGGCCTCTCATCCTTTAGGGCATCTCTCCATGAGGCTTCTCATCATCCAGTGATCCACCTGAGCCTCTTTACAGCATGGCAGTGAAACTAGGCCTCATAAAACTTAGAAACTAGGCCTCATATAGAAAAAATTAACACCAGGTGGCTCTGGATAGGGTCCCACCCTGCCTCGATAGGGACCCACCCTGATAGGGTCCCACCCTGCCAATTTCGGGAAACAACCTCATGGGGTCCCACCCTGCCAATTCCGGGGGTCCCACCCTGCCTCGAAGTTCCCGGAATCAACAACTCCAGAAAAAAAAACCTCATAAGGTCCTGCTCTAACCAATTAGCATAAGACACCTTGCTCAGGCCATAGCTAGACCCAATCATTTTGCGCCTTAAGCTTTGTTTGAATTTCGTGCCATAAGCTGTGTTTGAACTTGTGTTTGCCTATATAAACAGCCTGTAATAAGCAGTCGGGGTCCCAGGGCCAACTTAGAGCTTGGGACCCTAGCGCGCTAGTAATAAATAACTCTCTGCTGTGAATCTCGTGTCGGTGATCCTTCGCAGCGACCCCTGCCCAGGAGGGAATCGACAGTTCGGTTCCAACAGCAGCAAGCTTCTAAGAGAGAGTTCCAAGAGGAGAAGCCCCAGTGGGCAAGGGCTTATAGCCTCTGTTTGCTTTATGTTTACCAGAGTCCCACTGGCCAAAGCAAGTCATGTGGCCAAGCCTAGAGCTAGTGTAGGAGGGGACTACCCAAGGGCATGAATAAATACCAAGATCCGTGGTTCACCGGAGAGCACCAATCTTGTTACCACAAGGGCACAAGACTTGCTAGAATCAAAGCCGTCTTCAGAGGTGTCACCTCTTATTTCCACTGGAGCTGGTGGAAGACACCTAACACAGCAGTGCTGCAGAAACTGTCAGGCATGCAAGATCTCCTCCCAGCCCCAAACCCTCACACCTCCCCCACTCCACACACACACAGTCCTCCAGTGTTCCTTTATTCTATGAATGGTGTGACGAATCTTTTCCATCACACATGTCCAGAGCCTGAGAGCCTCCCTTCAATCTGTCCTCTCCCCTCACCTCCTGACTCCAATCCATTTCCAAATCATGTCCACTTTCAATCCCCAAATATCTCTCTTGAATCTTGCCACCTCTCAGGATCTTCAGGCATCCCTCCAGACAAATGCAGTAACCTCCTAATTGGTCACCTCAAGGCATTTACCACACTGCAATCAGAGTGAACTTTGCAAAACATAAATTAGATTATGTCATGCCCTCCTGCCTCTCTCCCACTCTTAATTCTTTCAAAGTCTTCCCATCACTCTTAAGATAAAGACCAGGGTCCTTTCCTAGCCCACAAGGCCCTGGATGCTCTGGCTTCCTCCTGCCCCTCAGTCACTCCCTTGGCTCTCAGCTATCCAGCCACGCCAGCCTTCCTCATTTTCTCAAACACGCCACACTCCCTTCTACTACAAGGCTTTTACAGACTCTACCTGGTCAACTCTGATGCCACAGTCAAATCTCAAATATTACTTGCTCAGGAAATCTTTACCTGGTCTCCCAAACCAAGTGAATTCTCCTTCCCTCAAACCCAGTCGTTCTTCACAACTATGTGTATCAGTTACTAGAATATAAGCCCATGAGTGCAGGAACTGGATTTGTTTTAAGTTTCCTAGTATGAGATAATGTTAACAATAAATATTTATTGAGCACTTACTAGTTGCCAAGTACTATTGCATGTTGGGGATACAGCAGTAAACAAGACGAAGTCCTTACCCACATGGAGCTTATGGTCTGGTTGGGGAAGCAGGTGACAAAAAACAAATACACCTGCATACTCTGTAATGTCTCTTAGTAGTAAGTTCTAGGAAGAAGACTGAAGTGGAGTAAGAAGGTAGAGAGTGGGGGGCGGAGCAAGATGGCCGAATAGGAACAGCTCCAGTCTCCGACTCCCAGCGCGAGCGACACAGAAGACCGGTGATTTCTGCATTTTCAACTGAAGTACTGGGTTCATCTCACTGGGGAGTGCCGGACGATCGGTGCTGGTCAGCTGCTGCAGCCCGACCAGCGAGAGCTGAAGCAGGGCGAGGCATCACCTCACCTGGGAAGCACAAGGGGGAAGGGAATCCCTATTCCTAGCCAGGGGAACTGAGACACACAACACCTGGAAAATCGGGTAACTCCCACCCCAATACTGCGCTTTAAGCAAACAGGCACACCAGGAGATCATATCCCACACCTGGCCGGGAGGGTCCCACACCCACGGAGCCTCCCTCATTGCTAGCACAGCAGTCTGTGATCTACCGGCAAGGCAGCAGCGAGGCTGGGGGAGGGGCGCCCGCCATTGCTGAGGCTTAAGTAGGTAAACAAAGCTGCTGGGAAGCTCGAACTGGGTGGAGCTCACAGCAGCTCAAGGAAACCTGCCTGTCTCTGTAGACTCCACCTCTGGGGACAGGGCACAGTAAACAATAACAAACACAGCAGAAACCTCTGCAGACGCAAACGACTCTGTCTGACAGCTTTGAAGAGAGCAGTGGATCTCCCAACACGGAGGTTGAGATCTGAGAAGGGACAGACTCCCTGCTCAAGTGGGTCCCTGACCCCTGAGTAGCCTAACTGGGAGACATCCCCCACTAGGGGCAGTCTGACACCCCACACCTCACAGGGTGGAGTACACCCCTGAGAGGAAGCTTCCAAAGCAAGAATCAGACAGGTACACTCGCTGTTCAGAAATATTCTATCTTCTGCAGCCTCTGCTGCTGATACCCAGGCAAACAGGGTCTGGAGTGGACCTCAAGCAATCTCCAACAGACCTACAGCTGAGGGTCCTGACTGTTAGAAGGAAAACTATCAAACAGGAAGGACACCTACACCAAAACCCCATCAGTACATCACCATCATCAAAGACCAGAGGCAGATAAAACCACAAAGATGGGGAAAAGGCAGGGCAGAAAAGCTGGAAATTCAAAAAATAAGAGTGCATCTCCCCCGGCAAAGGAGCGCAGCTCATCGCCAGCAACGGATCAAAGCTGGACGGAGAATGACTTTGATGAGATGAGAGAAGAAGGCTTCAGTCCATCAAATTTCTCAGAGCTGAAGGAGGAATTACGTACCCAGCATAAAGAAACTAAAAATCTTGAAAAAAAAGTGGAAGAATTGATGGCTAGAGTAATTAATGCAGAGAAGGTCATAAACGAAATGAAAGAGATGAAAACCATGACACGAGAAATACGTGACAAATACACAAGTTTCAGTAACCGACTCGATCAACTGGAAGAAAGAGTATCAGCGATTGAGGATCAAATGAATGAAATGAAGCAAGAAGAGAAACCAAAAGAAAAAAGAAGAAAAAGAAATGAACAAAGCCTGCAAGAAGTATGGGATTATGTAAAAAGACCAAATCTACGTCTGATTGGGGTGCCTGAAAGTGAGGGGGAAAATGGAACCAAGTTGGAAAACACTCTTCAGGATATCATCCAGGAGAACTTCCCCAACCTAGTAGGGCAGGCCAACATTCAAATCCAGGAAATACAGAAAACGCCACAAAGATACTCCTCGAGAAGAGCAACTCCAAGACACATAATTGCCAGATTCACCAAAGTTGAAATGAAGGAAAAAATCTTAAGGGCAGCCAGAGAGAAAGGTCGGGTTACCCACAAAGGGAAGCCCATCAGACTAACAGCAGATCTCTCGGCAGAAACTCTACAAGCCAGAAGAGAGTGGGGGCCCAATATTCAACATTCTTAAAGAAAAGAATTTTAAACCCAGAATTTCATATCCAGCCAAACTAAGTTTCATAAGTGAAGGAGAAATACAATCCTTTACAGATAAGCAAATGCTTAGAGATTTTGTCACCACTAGGCCTGCCTTACAAGAGACCCTGAAGGAAGCACTAAACATGGAAAGGAACAACCGGTACCAGCCATTGCAAAAACATGCCAAAATGTAAAGACCATCGAGGCTAGGAAGAAACTGCATCAACTAACGAGCAAAATAACCAGTTAATATCATAATGGCAGGATCAAGTTCACACATAACAATCTTAACCTTAAATGTAAATGGACTAAATGCTCCAATTAAAAGACACAGACTGGCAAACTGGATAAAGAGTCAAGACCCATCAGTCTGCTGTATTCAGGAGACCCATCTCACACGCAGAGACATACATAGGCTCAAAATAAAGGGATGGAGGAAGATTTACCAAGCAAATGGAGAACAAAAAAAAGCGGGGGTTGCAATACTAGTCTCTGATAAAACAGACTTTAAACCATCAAAGATCAAAAGAGACAAAGAAGGCCATTACATAATGGTAAAGGGATCAATTCAACAGGAAGAGCTAACTATCCTAAATATATATGCACCCAATACAGGAGCACCCAGATTCATCAAGCAAGTCCTTAGAGACTTACAAAGAGACTTAGACTCCCATACAATAATAATGGGAGACTTCAACACTCCACTGTCAACATTAGACAGATCAACGAGACAGAAAGTTAACAAGGATATCCAGGAATTCAACTCATCTCTGCAGCAAGCAGACCTAATAGACATCTATAGAACTCTCCACCCCAAATCAACAGAATATACATTCTTCTCAGCACCACATCGTACTTACTCCAAAATTGACCACGTAATTGGAAGTAAAGCACTCCTCAGCAAATGTACAAGAACAGAAATTATAACAAACTGTCTCTCAGACCACAGTGCAATCAAACTGGAACTCAGGACTAAGAAACTCAATCAAAACCGCTCAACTACATGGAAACTGAACAACCTGCTCCTGAATGACTACTGGGTACATAACGAAATGAAGGCAGAAATAAAGATGTTCTTTGAAACCAATGAGAACAAAGGTACAACATACCAGAATCTCTGGGACACATTTAAAGCAGTGTGTAGAGGGAAATTTATAGCACTAAATGCCCACAAGAGAAAGCTGGAAAGATCTAAAATTGACACTCTAACATCGCAATTAAAAGAACTAGAGAAGCAAGAGCAAACACATTCGAAAACTAGCAGAAGGCAAGAAATAACTAAGATCAGAGCAGAACTGAAGGAGATAGAGACACAAAAAACCCTCCAAAAAATCAATGAATCCAGGAGTCGGTTTTTTGAAAAGATCAACAAAATTGACAGACCACTAGCAAGACTAATAAAGAAGAAAAGAGAGAAGAATCAAATCGACGCAATTAAAAATGATAAAGGGGATATCACCACCGACCCCACAGAAATACAAACTACCATCAGAGAATACTATAAACACCTCTATGCAAATAAACTGGAAAATCTAGAAGAAATGGATAATTTCCTGGACACTTACACTCTTCGAAGACTAAACCAGGAAGAAGTTGAATCCCTGAATAGACCAATAGCAGGCTCTGAAATTGAGGCAATAATTAATAGCCTACCAATCAAAAAAAGTCCAGGACCAGATGGATTCACAGCTGAATTCTACCACAGGTACAAGGAGGAGTTGGTACCATTCCTTCTGAAACTATTCCAATCAATAGAAAAAGAGGGAATCCTCCCTAACTCATTTTATGAGGCCAACATCATCCTGATACCAAAGCCTGGCAGAGACACAACAAAAAAAGAGAATTTTAGACCAATATCCCTGATGAACATCGATGCAAAAATCCTCAATAAAATACTGGCAAACCGGATTCAGCAACACATCAAAAAGCTTATCCACCATGATCAAGTGGGCTTCATCCCTGGGATGCAAGGCTGGTTCAACATTCGCAAATCAATAAACATAATCCAGCATATAAACAGAACCAAAGACAAGAACCACATGATTATCTCAATAGATGCAGAAAAGGCTTTTGACAAAATTCAACAGCCCTTCATGCTAAAAACGCTCAATAAATTCGGTATTGATGGAACGTACCTCAAAATAATAAGAGCTATTTATGACAAACCCACAGCCAATATCATACTGAATGGGCAAAAACTGGAAAAATTCCCTTTGAAAACTGGCACAAGACAGGGATGCCCTCTCTCACCACTCCTATTCAACATAGTGTTGGAAGTTCTGGCTAGGGCAATCAGGCAAGAGAAAGAAATCAAGGGTATTCAGTTAGGAAAAGAAGAAGTCAAATTGTCCCTGTTTGCAGATGACATGATTGTATATTTAGAAAACCCCATTGTCTCAGCCCAAAATCTCCTTAAGCTGATAAGCAACTTCAGCAAAGTCTCAGGATACAAAATCAATGTGCAAAAATCACAAGCATTCTTATACACCAGTAACAGACAAACAGAGAGCCAAATCAGGAATGAACTTCCATTCACAATTGCTTCAAAGAGAATCAAATACCTAGGAATCCAACTTACAAGGGATGTAAAGGACCTCTTCAAGGAGAACTACAAACCACTGCTCAGTGAAATAAAAGAGGACACAAACAAATGGAAGAACATACCATGCTCATGGATAGGAAGAATCAATATCATGAAAATGGCCATACTGCCCAAGGTAATTTATAGATTCAATGCCATCCCCATCAAGCTACCAATGAGTTTCTTCACAGAATTGGAAAAAACTGCTTTAAAGTTCATATGGAACCAAAAAAGAGCCTGCATCTCCAAGACAATCCTAAGTCAAAAGAACAAAGCTGGAGGCATCACGCTACCTGACTTCAAACTATACTACAAGGCTACAGTAACCAAAACAGCATGGTACTGGTACCAAAACAGAGATATAGACCAATGGAACAGAACAGAGTCCTCAGAAATAATACCACACATCTACAGCCATCTGATCTTTGACAAACCTGACAAAAACAAGAAATGGGGAAAGGATTCCCTATTTAATAAATGGTGCTGGGAAAATTGGCTAGCCATAAGTAGAAAGCTGAAACTGGATCCTTTCCTTACTCCTTATACGAAAATTAATTCAAGATGGATTAGAGACTTAAATGTTAGACCTAATACCATAAAAATCCTAGAGGAAAACCTAGGTAGTACCATTCAGGACACAGGCATGGGCAAAGATTTCATGTCTAAAACACCAAAAGCAACGGCAACAAAAGCCAAAATTGACAAATGGGATCTCATTAAACTAAAGAGCTTCTGCACAGCAAAAGAAACTACCATCAGAGTTAACAGGCAACCTACAGAATGGGAGAAAATTTTTGCAATCTACTCATCTGACAAAGGGCTAATATCCAGAACCTACAAAGAACTCAAACAAATTTACAAGAAAAAAACAAACAACCCCATCAAAAAGTGGGCAAAGGATATGAACAGACATTTCTCAAAAGAAGACATTCATACAGCCAACAGACACATGAAAAAATGCTCATCATCACTGGCCATCAGAGAAATGCAAATCAAAACCACAATGAGATACCATCTCACACCAGTTAGAATGGCGATCATTAAAAAGTCAGGAAACAACAGGTGCTGGAGAGGATGTGGAGAAATAGGAACGCTTTTACACTGTTGGTGGGATTGTAAACTAGTTCAACCATTATGGAAAACAGTATGGCAATTCCTCAAGGATCTAGAACTAGATGTACCATATGACCCAGCCATCCCATTACTGGGTATATACCCAAAGGATTATAAATCATGCTGCTATAAAGACACATGCACACGTATGTTTATTGCAGCACTATTCACAATAGCAAAGACTTGGAATCAACCCAAATGTCCATCAATGACAGATTGGATTAAGAAAATGTGCACATATACACCATGGAATACTATGCAGCCATAAAAAAGGATGAGTTTGTGTCCTTTGTAGGGACATGGATGCAGCTGGAAACCATCATTCTTAGCAAACTATCACAAGAACAGAAAACCAAACACCGCATGTTCTCACTCATAGGTGGGAACTGAACAATGGGATCACTTGGACTCAGGAAGGGGAACATCACACACGGGGGCCTATCATGGGGAGGGGGGAGGGGGGAGGGATTGCACTGGGAGTTATACCTGATGTAAATGACGAGTTGATGGGTGCAGCACAGCAACATGGCACAAGTATACATATGTAACAAACCTGCACGTTATGCACATGTACCCTACAACTTAAAGTATAATAATAATAAATAAATTTAAAAAAAAAAAAAAAAAAAAGAAGGTAGAGAGTGAGAAGAGAAGAGGCAATTTTAGATAAGATGTCCAGAACAGGTCTCTCTGAAGATGTGATATTTGAGCTGAGACCTAAGTAAGTATACAAACAAGTCATGGAACCATATAGGGAAAATGTTGTAGGCAGGGGGGATGGCAAGTACAAGGGTCCTGAGGACCAAGTATGTTCAACATGTACAGCAAGCAGTCAGGAGGCCAGGCCAAGTAGAGACTGGTTAAAAATGAAACTGGAAAAGTAGCCAGGAACCTTGTAAGCCATGACAAGTGTATCAGTTCCCTAGGGCTGCATAACTGCACCACCACATGGCTTAAAACAAGAGACATTTATTCTTTTATAGTTCTGAAGGCCAAAAATCCAAAATCAAAGTGTCGGCAGCATTGTTTTTTTCCTGGGGGATCAGAGGGATAATCTGTTCATTCAAAATTCATGTCCTTCCCCGAACAATGGAATACTGCTCATCAATAAAAAGGACAAGCCAGTGACATATGCAACAACATGGATGATTCCCACAGATCCTATGGATCATTCCCACAGATGATTCCCATGATGTTGAATGAAAGAAGCTAGACCCAAAAAAGTACATACTGCATGATACCATTTCTAGGAAGCACAAGACCAGGCAAAACTGATTCCTGGAGAAGAGTATCCTAGCTTCTGGTGGTTGTAAGCAATCCTTGGTGCTCTGGCCCATGGATGTACTGATTGGTGCAAAAGTAATTGTGGTTTTTGCCACTCTTTTTTTTTTTTTTTTTTTTTTTTGAGATGGAGTCTCACTCTGTCACACATGCTGGAGTGCAGTGGTGCAATCTCGGCTCACTGCAACTTCCGCCTCCCGGGTTCAAGCAATTCTCTACCTCAGCCTCCCAAGTAGCTGGGATTACAGGCATCTGCCACCACACCCAGCTAATTTTTGTATTTTTAGTAGAGACGGGGTTTCACCATCTTGGCCAGACTAGTCTTAAACTCCTGACCTCGTGATCCACCCACCTCGGCCTCCCAAAGGGCTGGGATTACAGATGTGAGCCACTGCCCCCGGCCAGTTTTTGCCACTTTTAATGGCAAAAAATGCAATTACTTTTGCAGCAACGTAATATCACTCCAGTCTCTGCCTCTGTTGTCACATGGTGGTCCTTCCACTGTCTGTGTGTCGCTGTGTCTCTTTTCTTCTCATAAGGATGCCAGTCATATTAAGGGCCCACCCTACTCCAGTATGACCTCATCTGAACTGTACTAATTATATCTGCAATGACCCTATTTCCAAATAGTTCACATTCTGAGCTTCAGGGAAGAACATGAACTTTGGAGGGACACTATTCAACTCAGTACCATGAGGAGTTGGGGTTTTATTCTAAGTGTTGATAGCAACGAATGAATAAATGAGCAAACAGACAAATGCAGGAGTAAATGATCAACCAGGTGAAACAAGCAGCCATCACTTGCCAAGACCACCAGATGAGCCTTTGTCAGTCACCGGTGGACATTGTTCTGTGAAGAGGAAAGGCTTTTGCCTCTGGCCCCTCTTTCTGACCGGCTATTCAAATAGTGTTTTTCAAAACTTTGCAGAAGGCATAAAGATATCTCTCAACGTTTAAAAAAAAAAAAAAAAAAAGCAATGCTCACAGCAGTCAGCTTCCAGATTCCACACAGGGAGATTTTCAGAGCACACAATATTTCTGACAGGTGGCCAACCCCCTTGTCTCTTGAACCCCCAAACCCAGTTCTCCCAGACTATCTTTATTTATATATATATATAAAATACATATATTATATATATAGATTTTATATATGATTGATAGATAGATAGATAGATAGATAGATAGATAGATAGATAGATAGATAGATAGACAGACAGATAGATAGAGATATAATTAGGCCTGAATTTGGGTCTATCCAACATAATGACAAGTGCCCAAAGAAGGCCAATCTTATTTCCCTGCTCAGCCCTCATTATAAGTCTCAGCTGATGGGCTGCTGAGTCCTGACACTGCACATTTATTTAGAATTGCAAACACCTGTGTACTAGAAAACCAGGCCAGCAGAAAGTCTTGCCTCCTCATCCCCACCCTCCTGCTCAACAGCCTCTATCTTCAGGGGCAGCCTGTCCTCCTGCCACCCCTGAGGCCAGCAGCCAGAAGTCACAGTGATTCATGCACCTAATGAAGGCAAACCTCCCCCATATAAGAACCTGAGACAGCCTCATTAAGCTTCCCTGGCAGTGCAGTCCCATTCCATGCTAAGGTGCTATCCCACCAGGGGTTAAAGAAATAATTATTGTGGGGCTGGGAGACTTGGTAAATAGCATTCGCCTAAGGAGGAAGCAGGTTTCCTGAGCCCAGCTGAGAAATACAATTAAGTTGTAATATTTTGTCAGGGCTTTTTCCTCCTCCTTACTGTTTATCAGTGTTAGGAGACAATTTATACTTTGCAATTCTCTGGGATGGTGAGTGTACCTCACAGCAGGCAGGTAAGATTAAACTGTCTATCACGAGGCACTGGCCTTCCTTGTTGCTACATACACATAGCCGGGGAGATGAGAGCCTTGAGCACTAGAGATCTTCTGACTTGCAACTTAAGTGACTGAGAGCAGGGCACATCATCACCTCCTTTTCCTAAACTATTGCCCAGAAGCTGGAATCAGGACCAATTGGAAAACTCAGGATTTCTCTTACACAATGGGAAGCCTACAGTCCTCTCTTCAACACACAGATGTCTTGTAGCTTTACTCCCAAGGGTCTCCGCTTCCCCAGTGAGTCGAAAACGGGGCCCATTAGGAGCCTCCCTTCCTGCAAGACAATCTATGACTAAGCTGAAGGCACCGTGATTAATTCATTTCTTCACACAACTCATGTAATGAATACATTCAAATGAGGTAATACATCACAGAGGGGACACATTTAGCCTGTCTTGAAGTCCAGTCAGCCTTGGATTTCTCTCTCTGTTACAGTTGCATCACACTGAATAACTGAAAATCTTTTGACTCTCTTTATCTGTCTATGTTTCATCCACTTTGAATGTGTGTGTCCACAAACAGACTTGTACATGAACGTTCACTGCCAAAATAGCCAAAAACTAGAAACAATTCAAATGCCCAGGAGAAGGGATAAACAAACTGTGGCATAGTTATACAATGGAACACTGCTCACCAAAAATTAGAACAAGCCAGTGACACATGCAACAACATGGATGATTCCCACAGACATGATGTGGAGTGAAAGAAACTAGACCCAAAAAGTACAAACTCTAGGACACCATTTCTATGAAACACAAGATCAGGCAAAACCGATTTATGATGACAAAGCAGAATAGTGGTTATCACCAGAGGGAAAATTGACTGGAAGGACATTTTCTAGGATGATGAAAATATTCTGTGTCTTGATCGGCCCGGCTGTCACATGGGTGTATATTCTTGTAAAAAAAAAAAAAAAAAAAAAAGGCCACCAAATGTACATTTAAGATTTATTCATTTTACTGTATGTAAATTAAGCCTCAATAAAGAACTTCTAAAATTTACTCATGATGTCATTTAACTTGAATTATATCCTCCCCTCCAACCTACCAGACCGTCCGAAGCCTCTAGCAGTCTGCTCAAAATAAACTTTTGCCAGCACATTGGGACTGTTGGCTTCTCCACCAGACTGTAAACTCCCAGCTCACCATGGGGTCCTCAGATGTTTGCCAGATAGATGGATGGGTGGAGGGATGGATAGGTGAATGGATACCTCATTCCCTCCAACTCACCGAAAGAGGGAAACCTATCCCACAACGCTTAATTCCTCACCCAGAAGAGGGGCTGAATCTGTGCTCATTCAATCATCCACCCTCACCTGCGCCCCCAGGTGCCAACAACACAGAGCAACGTAACGACCAATTAGGGTTAGACTGCATGACCAGATGAAAGACTTAATTTAACAGCCCCACAGGTGATGAAACAGTAACTTAGGCTGTAACCGTGGTCCATTCATCTGAGCTACTAGAAAACCACATTTATAAACTATAATGAAAAATATACTAATTTGGATAACCCATATGAATCCCAAAATGACTTATATATGTATCTTGAAAATTGTCACTGTTGTCTAATTGTTTAGTTCAAGATTTTCTTACTTGAAGAATGGCTACAATGGGCAGGAAGTACATTAAATTAGCTAGGAAGATGGCAGGATGGGGAAAAAACTGTTACGGGCGACTAAAGTCTGAGAATCTATTTCCAGTACAAACGCAATTAGTCTTTGGATCTCTGTTATCAGGGGCATCTTGTTTAGACTAAAACCATCCGTGTCAGGATGCACTTTTCTGCTTCGTACCAGAGTTTGGAGTCTTTACCCTTTTAACTCAATGTATACACAGGAATTTCCCTCAGAGGGCCAAGAAAAAAAAAAATCTCGGCTGTAAAATGCATTCTCAATTCCTTTACAGGGAGAGAGAGATTCCTCAGACTTCAAGGAAAGGTACACAGGGGAGAGCAGCAGCACCATCTTGCTTGAAAGGGGGATTCTTTCGGCCTTTTGGGGTAGAATAGATGCAAAGGTTTCAGCTGAAGCAAAGGTTACAGGTGTAAAAACGTAAAAAGTGTATAGTTAAATGTTGAAAGTGCTGAGGTAATATCAGGCATTGATTTTTTTAAAGATAAATGCTGAACCAAACTTGCCACTCATGTCTCTACATACTGAGTCTGTGATATTCGAGTTATAACTAGTTATGCTTTCATAAACACGGAGGGTGTTGTTCTTCTAAATCAACAGAGTATGCAACTGTAATGGATTATACAGCCTCCAGAAACCTGACCCTGGATGAGCCACCGCCTGTATTTTACAAAGTTTACTCTACACAGGGTGCTGTTCTCAGGTAGCCAGGAGCCCACAGCCTACAGGTACCAAAGTTAATCAGGTGGCAACTTGTAGCAATCCGCCATAGACAAAGGTAAGTGTGTGCATGCACACACATTCACTCACTCAAGCACATGCACACACATGCACGCACACACACACACGCACACCCATCCCACCCTGCCAGCATCCCATCACCATGTGCCAGGAAACCCCCAACTGTATAGCAGGTCCCCCAGTCTGAATATACCACAGAGAATATAAGACCTCTACTAAAAATACAAAAAATTAGCCGGGCATGGTGGCGGGCGCCTGTAGTCCCAGCTACTCGGGAGGCTAAGGCAGGAGAACGGCGTGAACCCTGGAGGCACAAGTTGCAGGGAGGCGGAAGTTGCAGTGAGCCGAGATCGTGTCACTGCACTCCAGCCTGAGCGACAGAGCAAGACTCTGTCTCAAAAAAAAAAAAAAAAAAATCTGAAACTTGCATCCCACAGCTCCAATCTGCAAGCTCAGTTTTCAAAAGCCTTCGTTCCCTGCACTTGAGAAGCCCCATGTCACGTTTGTCTGACCACAAACGGGCTGCCAGTAGGAAGGTAGCCACCAATGGCATGGGCCTCCCCACACTCCTTTTTCAGTGTTTCACAAGCCTCTGACAAGAGCAGCTGCAGAATGCCTGTGTAGCATATTTTCACACTGTCTTCTTAGGAAAATTCCACTGTCCCTCTCATTTATCATATTCGCATAAGGGGCATCGGGATGTGATCCACAGCTTGTGGTTGATGCAACCACATCTTTGCCTGCACAAGCTGGAGACAGGAAAAGACAGAGCCAAACTGAAGTCTGAGGGCAGCCAACCTGGTCGGAGAAGGCTCTAAGGTGTACTCACCTCTGGAATGAAAAAAGAATCAGGAGACCATGAGAAAACTGACCTCTACAGAGCAGGGACACTAGGAAAGAAAAAGAAAACATGTGTCCACCATGGTGTCAGGCAATTTGGACCCTGACAATTTAATCCCAGCTTCCAGCCTGTCCAAGGACCAGCTGAGGCTTCAAAACAGGGCTGGTGGCAGGAGCTGCTTCAGGTCATGGGCCCTGAAGCTCTCAGTTGTGGCACTCACTGACTGAGTAACACAGCGCTGGGCCTCAACACTTTATAAATGGGCCTCAGTTTGTCCATCTATAAGGTACAGATTAGAATGAAATGGCTAATGTATATAAGGCCCAGGACATCATGTCTGGCACATAACAAGTACTCAGAATTACATTAGAGGTTAATGCAAAGATAAATAAGAATCTCAATAAGATCTGGAGGGCTGCTCTTAGTCCAGAACCACCACTGCTAAGGTTGTTTCTGGACAAAAGGCATCATTCCATTCGTGGCTCTTTTGTTATCACCTCCCTGGACAACCTGGGGGACCCTCTTCAGTCTCAGGATGTTCCCTGGGTCATTGTTATCACTATCCATTTTTCCTTCTGGTGAGAGGAAGAGGAACAGAAAGGAAAGAGCAACGGGAGGGATTGCTATGTCCACCCTACTTTGTGCCATGATGGTCTCGTCACTCAGAGGCACCCACAGGCCTGGCATTCAGGGCCCAAGACTTGCTCTCCTTCCCAGAGAAAGCCCCAGCTGCAGGCCTGTCCTGAGTCATTGGGTGAGTTCCCCAGCAATGTTCTCTGCCCCCCACCACCACCATAAGCCCACTCTTGTGGTTCCTTGTTCATGCACAGCCCAGAAAACCGGATGCCTCCATGGTTGAGACACCTGGTGATCTCCAGGCCCTTGGTCAACATCTTTTGAAGAAACTGATTATATTTTAAGTCAAGAGGGAGATGAAGGAGCCAAGAGGTCCCCCAGTCCTCTTTCTCCTGCACGAAGTTTCTACCTAAGAAAAAACCTCTTGTTCTTAGCCTGAGAAGACACGGTGGTGGAATCTGAAAGTTTATGAGACTAAAGAGACTTAAACAAGACGAAAAACAGGAGAAAGAGAAATAGCTGCACCAGTGTATGTATGGGAGGAAGCTGAGTCCAGGGTGGGAAGTAGAAGCCTGGATAGTGATGGTGAAGGATGGGGAGGGAAGAAGTCTTGGGGCCCAGAGTAGCCTGAGGAAGGAAGACACAAGATAAACATTAAGAGGATAAAAGACCAGCCCAAGCTCCTGAATCTCTACCTCACATTCATCATCTCAAAAATAGGATATGCCTGCCATCCCCACTCTAATCTTGACAGAAAGCACTTCATAAATACGCTGTTCTACAGAGGTGTTTATAGTCATACTAACGCCACCTTTTGCCAGGCCTCCCCGTCAACTTGCTCCTTTTGTCATGAACTGCAGCTAATTGAATAAAATAGGAGTGGTTTTCTTCCCCAGAGTAACCCATTATGAGCATCCTCGGTGTTTAGGATTGATGGCACACCTTCAGGTTTCCATTCCAAAAAATATGTATGTATTTTTTTACTAAATGTTTGTGAAAGGCAGATAACATAAAATGGAAAAACGCTTAAGGCAGAGATTAAGAGGGAATAAAGGAGAGAAAGGGATGAATGAAATAGCTTCTACATCCCAGTTTCTTCCAGTTACGTTCGGAAGGTTGAAACATCCCCCAAACGTTCAGCTCGCTCGCTTCTCGGAATCCACGTGCTTACCCTCTGTACATTTCAGGGAATGACACTCCGTGCAGAGGATGCCAGAAGGTGCTAGAAGACAATGGAAGGTGCAGGTAGCCCTTTTTGACTGCACGGCAGCAAGAGATTTTGAAGGACCCTCAAGCTTTTCTCTTCCCATCTTTATGATTCCACTCACTGAACCACCCCACTGAACCTCCAGCTGCACAAGCCTTGTCTGCATCTTCATCCTCAGAACCTGTCACGGGAATACACATCAAGCTCAGGAAGTTCTCATGCACTTTTCTGGAACAGGAGTGCCTAGAGACTCAATTTCATACACACTGATAGGTCACTGATGTAACAGGCGTGGTTATCTGGTTGACCTGGAAACTCACAGATCCTCTCCATGTTGTAAATACTGAAGCACTTCAAACAGCAGAGACGGTGAAAACCCAAGGAAGCTAAAATGATAGCAAATAAGAGGGGAAGAGTAGAAGAAAAACATAACAGTCTGGAGGCATTTGGTGCAAACTTGAGTGCAGTTCCTCAAAATAGCCCCTGAGTGAAGCCACAGAGACGATGCTGCAGCTCAGAACAAGAGGAGCTGCATCATCTTCATGCAGCAAACGATGTACTCAGCATACTCAGAATTCCTCATGCCTATCTCAAAATCCTTCTCAAAAATGAATATTTTTCCATTTCTTTGCATCTATTAATAATGACTTCATTTTCAAAGGGAAAAAAAAGTGCTACCACAGCACAGTACCATAAAACACTCTCATTTTTAAGAGATGGAAAGTCCTAAACTTCGATTCTCCAGAAAGAGCCTGTGAATGCCCAAGGAAAGTCTCTCTCAAACTCTACGTGTTCTTACTTAACGTAGAATTTCAACACCTTTCCAAACTGGATTACAGAAGACAAACTATGGAAAGTTCTGGTAAAGGCAAGGATACAGATAGGAGAAATACACTGAAGGGTAATATCTACTACTACACATACTACATAAGTACTGTTTATAATGATGACCTTAGGCCCGCATAGAAAAGGTGAACTTACGTAATCTGGGGAAGAGAGGAGTGGGAAATATAGATGGAATAAGGTTGGTCAAAGTTGGCTATGAATTGTTGAGGCTGGCTGTTGGGTACATGGGGTTTGTTACATGTTGCTCTCACTTTTGTATATGCTTGAAATCTTTCATAATTAAAAAAAGATATTTTAAGGCTGAATTTATTTTAGGGTACTCTGCTTTGAAAGGGTAGAAATCACATCATACATTTTAAAACTATTTCTTTCAAAAACAACCCCACTAAAATATGAAGGCACTTTAAAGGATACACTCCAAAAATACATATTCATCTAAAAATAACTCATTTCTTGGCAGTAATTTCTTTATGTGGGGGGAGGGGCTGTGTCTATGTGGATCCCTCTTTCTCCCTCTCCTTCCCTCTCTCTCTGCCAGGGTCCAGGTCTATTCTTTCTACACCAATAATCTCTCTCCACATAAACCAGCCAGCTCTGATACATGCAGCCCAATGCACTGGTAGCCATAGGAGATGAAGATGCTGGGGCTTTTGCCAGATCTTGCATCAGGAAAGATGCCTTACCGAGCTGGAGGGCACAGGCACCTGGAATCAGGATTTCTATCTGCTACTGACTGACTAGGTAGGCTGGCGAGGGCCAAGCTAGATTCAGGTTCTCAGATTTGGGGTTGGCACATGTGCATCATCACTACCCTACTCCTAGAGCCTGAAGGATTTCACCTACCCGCTTCATGTTGGCCATTAGAGAAGATTAGTGCTGCAGAGCAATGTCCTCTCAGACCAACACTAAATTGAGTTTGCAGGAAACACAAGCAGTCAAGTCTGAGCAGAATCTAATCATTCATTCCAAAGCAGGTTAATTTGTTCTTTATATGTTCACATCAACAATGTCGCAATGATTTGGGCTCAACATCTCAGCATTGTGGAAGGCAGCCAGCCTTGGTATTCCGGGGGGTGTGCTTTGAAGCTCCAAATTATTTGCTCTTTGTGAATAATTAGAGCTACCAGCCTTCCCTATGTGCTCCTGTCAAGAATCATTTGAGGGGGACCTTGGTAGTGATTCCTGAGGAAACAATGCACCAAGGTGGTTAACTTTTATGGACAGTCCCTCAAGGCAATAGTGGTCATCCACTTCTTTTACATCAGTCCCCATCTCATGGAGTGGCACCATCAGCCATCTGAAAACAAACCTGGGCACTCACCCAGATGCTACCCTCTCCACTACTGCATATCCAATACAGTCCATTTTAATTCTTAAATACCTCTCACGCCCATCCCAACTCTCCATTTCCACTGCCAATACCCTCATCTGCTCTAATTTCCTTCAGCTTATTGAGAAAAAAATTTAAAATGAGGCCAAGGAAGGGATGAAGCACCTCTGCACCCCAGGAAGGAGGATGCTCTATTCCTGCAGGTAAAATGTGGTATCATTGAATGTCAAATCTTCCCTGTGTCTCAGCATCTGACTCAACCCATCACCCAAAAGTGGAGCCAGTCAGACCCAGCATCCACGAGGGAGATTTGCTTGAAGGGTTATCCCTAAGAACCACTCAAGGTAGGAAGCAGAAAATCAAAAGCTCTATCCCAAGGAGAATGAGAAGGTGGTTGAGGAACCCAGTCACACATCTGGCATGAGGCTGCTGGGGTAAAAAGTTGATGACTGCGTCTTCCAATAAGGCAGGCTGGCTCCATGTGAAGCTCATTCTAACTCTTGAGGTACTCAGAGAGGTAGCCTGTTGACCCAACCAAAAGCAGATTTTGTTCACGGTATTTTCCAAAACCGGACTTAACAATCTTTAGCTGGAACATGCCATCTCCATTTCTTCCAATGTCCCATGATACCTGACAGCACGAAACATATTCTGCAACCTTCTAACCCTCGACACATTTAATTTTTTACCCCCCATAATTTGAGCATAACTGTCAACAGAAAGGCCGAGTGGAGCACTTTTCTTCCTGACCCAGTGGTTTCTGGAGAAGGAGGAAGGTAGGGTCTGACCCAGGACTTCATGCCAAAAACAAAAGTAAGGCAAGTCAAATGTCCATCAGGTATTCACAGGCCAATAGACCCAACAAGAAAAGCAAACAGTCCTCAAAGTCAAACTAATAAGAAGTAGAGTGTGCAGCAAACTTCCAAGACCAGGTGGCATGGGAGTGGTGGTGGTTAGGGCTATCACCTAGCTGAGGGGCTGGCTCGTGTGTCAGCCTCCGTTGGTACCAGTCACATGAATGACTGATTTGAGGAACCCCTACAGAGGTCATCATATGGATGGCTGCAGTCTCTTCCATAGTCCCTGCTCCTGCCCGTGCCTTTTCACCAAAGGCAGAACATCCCTGGGTGAAAGAGCAGCTGAAAGATCAAGGCTGCAGGTGTCCCTTCCCCTGTGCTTGCCCCAGAGAAGACTCCACTACCACTGGACCTCAAGGGGACAGGAGGCCTCTGTCAAGTCCTCCCCATCCCAAGTGGAGTTTCTCATGTCCAGTAAGGTCCTGGCACTTCCATCTCCTGCCTTTTAAAGAATGTGACTCAACCTGGCCGGGCATGGTGGCTCATGCCTGTAATCCTAGCATTTTGGGAGGCCAAGGCGGGTGGATCACCCAAGGTCAAGAGTTCAAGAGCAGCCTGGCCAACATGGTAAAACCCCGTCTCTACTAAAAATACAAAAATTATCCAAGCGTGGTGGCAGGTGCCTGTAATCCCAACTACTCAGGAGGCTGAGGCATGAGAATCATTTGAACCTGAGAGGCAGAAGTTGCAGCGAGCCGAGATCTCACCATTGCACTCCAGCCTGGGTGACAGGAGCGATATTCCGTATCAAAAAATAAAATAAAGAATGTAGCTCAATGCAGCTATTTTTTTTTACTTTGAAACCCTTTTTAGAAATTTAAATTATCCAGAATCCTAGGTGGAAGGAGCCAATTTCTGGGTGGTTCTGGAGGTGGTAGTATCCTTCCCAGGCAGAATAGATCCTCTCAAGGAAGCCCAGAGGAACCATCATAGACCTGAACACAAAAAGGAAAATTCTCATATGTAGATAAAGAAATTGAAGCCCAGATAAGTTAAATGACTTTCACAAGGTCATGCATCTGTTTTACAATAGGCTAGAACTAGAAAGTACATTTTCTTATAGGAATGTGCATGGCGCTGTCTCACCAGACATCATGTTCTCTTCATAACTTTGAATAGCAAGCACCCTTATCTCTGAAGGAGGAACCTAGTTTTGCATTATACAAATTGCCTGAGACTGAAATATAAATATGAACCTAATTAATGATAGAATTCTTATCCTTAGGTGAATAACATTCTGTTAAGGATGTTAAAAGGATAGGAAAACTATTTGGCAACTTATAGAAGATCCTCATATGTCATCATACTTTCCAAGTAAAGTTATTTCCAAAAATGTCTACCTGTAACTTCAATTGTATACAAAACGCATAGATAAAATCAAAAAGATTTATGTCAGCTACTTGAATTAGCATAAGTCCCCGGCCTGAAAGAAATTAAACAAGTTTTTTTTTTTTAATATAGTCTCTTGAAAGTGTTTGAGTTAAAAAAAAAAAAAAAAAGATACACTCTCATACACTGTGACAGACTATATGGAAAAATAGTCAAAAATTCTTTGCTATGTGACTTCACAACTTCTCCCATCAAAAGGTAGAGTCTATTTCCCCACACCTTGAATCTGGGCTCATCTTGAGATTTTCTTTCACCAATGAGATGTTAACAATAAGTACAAGATAACTGGAGGCTAGAAAAGCATTTGTACCCTGGGACTTGCCCTCTCTCTTACTGCTCAAGGAACCATGTAACACAACCACTATGTAAATGGGCCCAGCTAACCTCCTGGAGGATGAGCCTCCACGTGGAGGAGAATGGAAGTGCCCCAGCTAACAGCCTGCCAACCACCAGCCCATGCAAGTGAGGTCATCCTGGACTGGTCACAAGCCAATCCACTAACTGCCCACAGACTCTGTGAAAGCCCATCTGGAAGGCCATCATTCCAGTCATGCCAGATCAAGAGAACCATGCCGACCCACAGAATCATGAGCCACCAAGTGTTGGGGTGGCTTGTTATGCAGCAAAAGCTACCTGATTCATTTTCCAGCATGGCGGATACCTTCATATTATCAAAGTCCAATGGCATCAGAAATCTCTTTCATTTTGTTAAGGAAAAGAGAAAATATTATTGAGTGGGCCAGCAGAGATTTCAATCTGGGACCGATAATTATTATTTTTAGTTTTCTTCCACACCAGCCCAAGAGGCCCTGTGGTGAAAGGCCTCCTATTTGTTTTTATTTCTTTGCTGATAACCACCACTTCACTGTGGTTGAACCTTCAGTGTGGGTATCAGAAATCAATAATCAATACCAAGACTAATCTAATGTCCACCAAGGATTCCAAATGATGAAAGAAAGCAACAGAGATTAAGTTACATGGTACCCAGGGATTGGTCTCTTTAATTTCACCGACCATGTTCACTGTGATCCTGTCACTGAGCAGTATGGGATTGGGTCTTCTTTGAGTTTCAAATCCTAGATGAGTTGCACATGTCAAGAAATGGCTGCTTTTTTCACCTGCTGGGATCATTCACTCCTGCGTTCATTTTTTTATTTGCCCATTTGTTCATTCATTGCTATCACACACTCAGAATAAAACTTGAAGTCCTCATGTTGGCTTACAGGGTTAATAGCTACATCATGTCTCAACACTCAGTTCACCCTGACCTCCTAGCTGCTCAAGTCACACACATAAAACATCCTTGGTCCTCAGGGCTTCTGTACTTACTAAGGCAATTCATCAGCTCCATAGTCTCTCACCCTCCAGAAGCCTAGCCTGGGCTTGCCTACATGGTAGTAGGTAGCTCAGCAAGTTTCTGAGAAAAAGAAAGCAAGCACACAAGACCTAGGGTGGGAAATGGAACTTGGTCACTGCCGCCACATTCCACTGACCAAAGCTGGTCACAGGGCCAGCCCAGATTCAAGGGATGGGGAAGCAGACTCCACTTCTTAACAGAAGCAGCTTCAAAATCACAGAGCAAAGAGGGATAGGTTAGAGTGGGTGGGGGGAGAGAAACTTTGACCATTTTTGCGATCCATCATATTGACATAGGCCTATAAAAAGGCCTATGAGAACCCTCTCAGGGGTGG
This sequence comes from Macaca fascicularis, assembly GCF_037993035.2. Classification (NCBI taxonomy): domain Eukaryota; kingdom Metazoa; phylum Chordata; class Mammalia; order Primates; family Cercopithecidae; genus Macaca; species Macaca fascicularis. The sequence continues at coordinate 14,495,059 of NC_088376.1, forward strand.
GAGCTGGCCTCTTTACTTTTTAAATTTTTTATTGGTCTGTAAGAGTTGTATATATTAGGTGGGTACGTGTGATATTTTGATTCATGTATACGATGTGCCATGATCAAATCAGGGTTACTGGGATATCCATCACCTTGAACATTCGTCTTTTTTCTTTATATGCTTTCTTATCTCTGTTGGATTTTGAACCCATTAAACAATAAATAGACAAATTTTAACTAAATTGTTGTGAACCTTTTGTATTCTTAATGTCTAGTAAGGAAGGAGATGGAAACTTTTAGCTAAAGAAAACATGGGGCTTTGGGCCAGGCACGGTAGCTCACGCCTGTAATCCCAGCACTTTGGGAGGCCGAGGCAGATGGATCACCTGAGGTCAGAAGTTTTCGAGACCAGCCTGACCAACATGGAGAAACCCCGGCTATACTGAAAATACAAAAATTAGCCAGCATGGTGGTGGGAGCCTGTAATCCCAGCTACTCAGGAGGCTGAGGTAGGAGAATTGCTTGAACCTGGGAGGCAGAGGTTGGAGTGAGCCAAGATCGTGCCACTGCACTTCAGCCAGGGTGACAGTGAGACTCCATCTCCCAAAAAACAAAAAAGAAGAAGGAAGGAAGGAAGGAAGGAAGGAAGGAAGGAAGGAAGGAAGGAAGGAAGGAAGGAAGGAAGGAAGGAAGGAAACATAGGGCTTTACCAGTTAAGATGAATAACCACATGTCGGCTGGGTTGCATATCTCATTTGTCAACTTCTTTGCGTTTTGGTTCCTTCTAAAGTTCTATCTGTCTTGAAGTGTGAGTTAGCTAAAGTGTCAGTCCAGAGCGGCAGTGCAATGTGATGTTACATGCATGACCTCCAAGTCATACCTACAAGGGTTTGAGTTTGAGTTATACCATTTCCTGTCTGTGGAATCTCAGGCAACCCATCCATCCTATTTCAGTTACAGTTTCCACCTCTGTAAAATGGAGATAACATTTATCCTCTAAGATTTGGGTAAGGATTAGAGAAAATATATACAGGATACCTAGAGAAGTATCTGGCACATAAGAGATGCAACAAATTGTAAGTATTATTTAGAAAGTAGAAATCTGCATTTTCTTTCCACAAACCATTTCCTATATTACTTTTAAAAATAAACCCTTTCAGATTAGATAGCGAACTAGTGCCCCCACAGGAAGCCTGCTAGTCATCTCTTTAAAAAGGCATGAAGATCTGCTTATTGTTTATGATTTTCAAAACCTAGATCTACTTTAGGTAAACAATGCCAGCGTTAATCACTGTCACTGAGAAAGCAAATCTAACCCCTAATCCATTAAATATACCATCAAAAGACAGTGGGCATTTTTTACACATATAAATGAGTCAGGCCACTGGGCACCCAGAGGCCGGGACCAGCACAGAGAGGAGTAGGGTTTGGAGAAAATTAGACTCTAATTCAGAATTTAGGTGGCTAAGAAAACAGTATTATGCTATACACTCTGGAAGGTCTCCTATAAACGCCAGAGAAATGAGGCTCAGGTCTATAAGATACCTCTTGGGATTTGAGCCTATACTGGGATGGATCAAGTGGATCATCAAGACTTTAACTAGGCTGATTGCATCCTCGCCAGCTTAAGCACAAAGGCACTTCTCTGGAAGGGTAGGGCTCCACCCTGGCTAAGAGCTCAGAAACAGAAAGCTTGTGGCACCCAGCCAGTGGGGGTCAACACCGTCCTGGAAGCTAACATGTGAGGCAGCTGTTTGGGGTGCCTGCTGGGTGGCTAAAGACTGAAGACATTTGCTTTCCAAAGACAAGCTCCAGTCACACTCATTCACATATACAGATTTATTACCCAAACACTGTCTGAGAAGCCAAATTTTATGTCTTTGACAAAGAAAGAGCATTTTGAACTAAGGATTTACAACAACCAAGAAACAACAAAAAGATACAGTCCTTTGCATCCAAACAGTGCCGCAGTCTGAGAAATGATCATGGCTGTGTTCCTTGAGGGCATTCATCAGAATGACAACGAGAAACGGGAAACTTCCACAGTGGAAAGGCCAGGGCTGGCATGCTCATCCAGACTGCTGGCGTTCTGGCCTCCTAGCTAGCCTGCCCTGTGATTCACCCCTGTATCCTCTCCCTCCTGCATCCCATTCCTCCAAAATCAAAAGCTAACCCTGAGGAAGGATCTAATTAATCCAGGGACTATCAAACATTTTTCTGTTAAATGCCAAATAGTAACTATTGGAGGCTTCACAGGCCACACGGTCTCTGTTGCAACTACTGAATTCTGCCACTATAATGCAAAAGTAGCCATAGACAAAATGTAAATAAGTGGCCATAGACGTGTTCTGATAAAACTTTATTTATGGATACAAAAATCTGAATTCCATATAATTTTTAAGTATCATGAAATCTTTTGCTTTTTTTCCAACCATTTAGAAATGTAAAAATTATTCTTAGCTCACAGGCCACACAGATACAGGTTGGCAGGCAGAATTTGGCCTTGGGGCTATAGTCTGCCAACTCCTGATCGAATCAGTACCCACATTCTGAGGAGTAAGTGACTACTGAGGTTGGAAGTGTCACCTTTCCCAGGGTGATATGCATGTTAAGGGCTCAACAGAATCCATTTTTTCAATAAGTAGTTACTAAGCACCTTCTAAGGGCCCAGCAACAAACTAGACACTGGAGATATACCAAGTGACCAAGAAAAGTCCTGGTCCCCAAGTTCCTGGAGCAGATGGGTTAACAGGGAACTTCTCCGATTATATGATGTGAAGACATAGCTGGGCAATGGGGAGAGGATATCTTAACATGACCACGAGGCTCCCTGGACACAGAATCCACATCACTGAGCCCAGAGTGACCTTGGACAAACCCAATGGCTAAGCCAGCCACAACACAGCCCTGCCATCCTAGACAGTTTCTTCAGGCTCTAGAATTTCCTGAGGAAGCCACAGCTGCTTTCTCCCTGCACTGCTGTTAGATGACAGACCTTAACTGTGTGTATCTTGGAAAGACGCGTGCTTTTTGTTTTGTGGTTAGGGTGCGGTGCAGGGGTGAGGGGACCAGGCAATGGAAATAATTGAATGATATTAAAGCTCAAATCACAGAGTTGTGATGGGATTAACATCTGTTCCCAGGCATATTTACCAATGATAATTCAGGACTTCACATTTTCTGGGCAACAAGACTCATTTACACAGAGCATTTGAAAATTCTGTTGTTCTGTCTCCCTAGCCTGTGAAGAACGTGCAGAACGCAATCTGCACTTGCTTATTTTGTATCTAAGCAACTGTCAGATTCCATATCTACTAATAAGAAAGGGTATAATTATACCCTGATACTTTAATTAGTAGCAGATGCCTATGTTTGTGAATAAAATGTAAGATTTTTAGAGGCCCAGAAGCTCAATTACGTGCAAACTTCAGGTGCCTGATGTTCAGGCCTCTAATTCTTCCTGTTGGTCAGCACAGACACAGAAGCCCAAACTGTAGCCTTTACCAGATTTTGCAATAATGAGGAGGGCTGGGGGTTTATTTGCATGAGATTTTCATATCTCTGCATACCACTGTGTAATTGCTGCAGCCATTCACTAGCAATTTTCCGGAAAAGATGGAAACATCTTTATTTTTAATTCACCATTTCTTTCTACCTACAAAACCTACTCAAGTAATACACCCTAAAAGAAAAGAAGAGGCCGGGCGCGGTGGCTCAAGCCTGTAATCCCAGCACTTTGGGAGGCCGAGACGGGCGGATCACGAGGTCAGGAGATCGAGACCATCCTGGCTAACACGGTGAAACCCCGTCTCTACTAAAAAATACAAAAAAAAAAAAAAAAAACTAGCCGGGCGAGGTGGCGGGCGCCTGTAGTCCCAGCTACTCGGGAGGCTGAGGCAGGAGAATGGCGTGAACCCGGGAGGCGGAGCTTGCAGTGAGCTGAGATCCGGCCAATGCACTCCAGCCTGGGCGACAGAGCGAGACTCCGTCTCAAAAAAAAAAAAAAAAAAGAAAAGAAGAAGTAGAATTTGGAAAATGAGGGCAGCCACCGTACGTTGTGGCTGGGTTGTGGTTTGGACAACATCTTCCTGTGGGTATTTTTGAGCTTATCTATCGCAGAAGGTGTATTTCCTCAGGCAAAAAAAAAGAAAAGAAAAGAAAAGCCTTTAAGTGTACTAGCTTGGTTTATTTCCCCCTCTTAGAATTCAAGGCGAGTTCCTGTAAATAAAAAAAATAAATAAATTTGCTTCCTCAGGTCTCAAAGCACTATGTCTTGTATCAAGGCCTTTGGGGAAGGACAAAAGTGATCAAACACATCCTTGGAATCACTAATAGTGCTGCTTACTCATTTCCACCTGGTAAATGCAAAGCCCCCAACGTTTAAAATATCATCAGAATTAAAAAAAAAAAAAAAATGAAGGAAGGAAGGAAAGAGGGAAGGCAGGGAGGGAGGGAACAAGAGAGGAAAGGAGAGAGAGAAGGAGGCAGGGAGGGAGAGAAGGAAGAAGGAATGAATCCTTCCGCAGCCTATCTATGCCCGTGTTCATCACTTGCCAGCAGGCCAGCCAGGTGACCCGGGCTGACAAGTTGATTCATAAGCTAGATGGATAAGCTTATAATTAACGCATATACTGATAGACACTGTATCTCATACTCTTCGTTATAACCTAGATCTCCAGCACAGGGATTGGCCCAGAGTGGGCACTTGCCTATATTTTGCTGAAATAAACCAAATGGAATTCTCTGGGCCTCAGTTGTCCCATCTGAACAAGACAAGAGAGAGACAGAATAATTTCTAGCATCCATCCCGTAATTCTGAACCGTATTACCAATAGGCTCGTAGACTTCTGCACGGGTCAGCTGTCCAGCCAAGCCTAAATTCAGCTTAGAGAAAGAGAATAACTTGCAAAAGTCCAGATCCTGAACTTAAACAGTGAAATCTCCAAGAATAATGTGTCTCCACCCACCTGTCATGACTCCAAGATATTTCAGACAGCTCTCTCACCAACGAGTCAAGAAAACATGACGTTTTCTTCAATGACTTACCAACAAAATTCTTCAACTTTTGGCTCCACTGACCAAATGAGAGGGTCCTCCTGGAACCAACCACCATGGAATAAAAGAGACCAGCTTTATAAGGTGACCCTACAATTTGGGGAATTTCACAATACTTTCCTTTGCCTTGTTTTCTTAGAAGCCAAGTCCCTCAAGTCCAAAGATAGACTCCAGCCTCTCCAATATGGGTGCAACAGGGCTCCACCCTACAAGTCAGTCCCAGGGAATTTGTGGAGGGTGAAGAAAAGAGAACCGTAGGAGCCAGGATAATTCTGCTTTTTTTTTCCACCCCAGATTCAGCCAAACAGCTGGACACAAGAGGACTGTGATCCAAGTACTTCACCTCTAAGTCTTTAAGAGGCATGAGGGTGTTACCCATGAGCACCAGGGCAGCGTGTGGGCACATCATGCCAGCGCAGGGCATGCTGGGAAAGGACGTGCTCATTCCTGCAGGCCAGCTTTCACTAACCAATGTTGCAGACTGCCTGCCACTGCCTCCCTGACCTCAGGGAGCAGAGCGAAGTAGATTAGGAACTTTTTACCCACACTTAATTCCCTCAGCTTCACCATACCAGCTGCTGACATCCCTCCCCTGTGGGGAGACTGGTGTGTTTAACATAGCTAGAGGCAAAAAAGAAGCAATTACTCTTCCCCAAATCTCTCATTCCACAAAACAGCCTTCCCAGACTTGCTGGTGAAGTCTCAGTTTCTTTAATATTATCCCAACAATCTCCCTTCACAACCCAACTGTGCTCAAGCGCACTTCCTCCCCCCCACCTTGCCTTTATCATTTTGTCTTGCCCCTTGACAGTGACAGAGCTGTGCCTGCTTCCCGCTCGTGCCTGGCCATCCATTGCCATCTAGCGTTAGATCTGCCTAACTCAGAGAGCTGCTAAGAGCATTTCTTCGAGCTATTTTGTTCATTCCCCTGGAAACAAATACTAAAACTGGGTTTGGCTTTCCCCATCCCTTGTAGGGAAACCGTTGTTTCTGACAACAGGGACACACCAGCGTGGGACTTCTAGGGGTTACATCTGCCCCGGCCTCCATTCTGAAAGAAGTCCTTGAACTAGCTTTTGTATAGCAAAAACACCTCTAGAGCTTCTGAAATGGTACACTGGACCAAGGAGGACCTTGTTAAAATGCAGATTCTGATCTAGCAGGCCTGGGGTGAGTGGATTCAGGAGTCTGCAGTTCTAATAAGCTTCCGGACAGTGTCCATGCTGCTGGCCAAGAGGCTGTGCTTGAAACGCAAAGAGCTAAAGGAGGAACAGAGACTCATCAAGACTTAACTAGCAGCTAAGTACTCAAAAAAAGCCTCAATTCTGTCTTTAAATAGCACAGTGGCCCCTACACAGTGCACAGGACAACCCTGTCGCAGACAGCCTGGAGTGTGCAGGAAGCCTGCAGCCATAGTGGGCAGCACAGGAGACTGTTTTAAGTACTTGCACCCAGCACTTAAAATCTGACTGCACCAATTAAAATGCAGTCTCATCCTCAGTTTTTTTCTCAATAAAATGGGGGCAATAAGGACCGACTGACTGAGATAATACACATAGGACAATTTAGCCCTATGACTGGCACTGAGTGGCTCACTATTATTATGATTCACTGTTAGGAAACCACCAAGTCCCCTGTTGCACTGCCCTTGACTGTCACTTTGTTCTACAAGAGATGATGAGTATGAGAATAGACAGGGGCTTCTCAAGGCCACCAGAGCAGACCCTTATATTTAAAAAAGCTGGGAGATGGAGAGGAGAGATGTGAGGAGCAGACGAGGTAATAACTGCTGCTGCCTTTTGATTTCTGCTGAAGCTTCTGGAAGCTGATTCCTCAGTTGTAAATGGTTCTCCAAGGGAATGCGACAACTGATAACCCAGCTAGGGGGCGGCTGTCATCCAGCCTTGCTCACACACCTCCTCCCCGGCCCCTCTACTTGATGGCCACAGCTTTTATTTTTGCAAGACCTTCTTTGCTCCTACCCACTGGGCAGGAGAAGTGGGTAGTCAGGTACCAGCTCCGGGGGCTTTGGGCCCTGAGGTGGCACCATGGGGAGTGGGTGTCACCCAGGTCAGTGGTGGGTGATAGGCAATCCTGCTCAGTTCTCAGGCTGAGGCCCCAAGGAGCTGACAGTGTGAGGAGTCAGGCAGGACAGAGCTTGATTTCTTTATTCAAGTCATCTCGCCCAGACTAACCTGTGTTAAAATTCCCACATAAAGGAATAAAGATTATAAATTTTTTTAACAAAGTTTATTCCTAGTTCCAGCTTCCTCAATCTGATAGCTAGAAAGAGCTGTCTGCCTCCTAAATCCCTTGTTATTTGAACCCATAATCAGCCTGAGAAGCAGCCATGATCTAAAGCTTTAGAAGCACTGAGAGGAGAATATATTTGCATTGTTCTGATTAATTCTTCCCAAGGCCTTTTCTATTGTATTTTTCTTTTTCCTTTGTTTTCAAGACAAGGTCTGTCACCCAGGCTGGAGTGCAATGGCACAATCATGGCTCACTGCAAGCTCAAACTCCTGGGCTCGAGGGATCCTCCCCCATTGGCTCCCTGCCATTCTGTTTTTCTACATTTGAATAGCAATTCTATAGAAAATGATTTTTCCAACGTAGCAAACCTTTGCAGGGCTGGCAGTACTTTACAACAAATCTCCAGGAAAGCCTTGGAACAAATGACTCCAGGGTTACAGAGAGGAAGACTGGAGCAAGTGTTTGAAAGAACTGGCATCAGAACATCCAGCTGAGGTGATCTCAGAGTAGGCCAGTCTCATCTCACTTCAAGAGGATGCCAGTGGAGTGTCTCCTAGTGATGGTCTTTTGAAACACCTTGAGCTTCCCCCTCCCTTCCCTCCATATCTGGTTTCCTTGTTTTGAACCTGAACTATGCCTCTACTGACTATAAGGCAGCTTCCTCCATCCTTTCCACCAGGGACAACTTTCTGCTAAAAGCGCTGCACTGAAGGACACTGCCATTTGTCCTTCCAGAAGTGGCCCCATTCTAAGGTTTAAGGGGCAAGAGAAAGCTCAAGCCCCATGCAGTGAAGGGCTAGGTCAGAAGGGCCTGCTCTCCACCTTGCAGGCCTTCTGGTGAGAGGGGAAGACAAGAGGTCCAGGCGCTATACTCTTTCCCACCTGTAGGAGGTCACCTGTAGGAGGTCAGTGGGGTGGAGTGGAGAGAAAGAGGTAAGTAATGGGAGGAGAAGAGGTCATAGAGGCCAAAGACCAGATCCTCCAGGGCCTGGTGGGCCAGAGTAGGGACTCTTGAACATGCCAGGCACAGTCTCCCTCTGGGTCTTTGCACTTGTTATGTTTTCTGCTCTGAAAGGTCTTCCCACAGAAATCCATATAACTCACTCCTTCACTTTCAGAAATCTCCTTCTCAATGAGGCCTTCCCTCAATACCCACCAACACTTTGCATGCACCTTTCCTCCTTTATGTTTTTCTTCCTGGTATTTATCATTACCTACCATACTGCATATTTTACTTCTGTGTCTTATTTATTGTCTGTCTCCCCTATTCGAATAAAAGCTCCATGAGGGCAAGGACTATTGAATCCTGAGTGCCCGGAACAGAGTCCATCACACAGTAAGATGTTCAGTGAATTTGTGTGGAATGAATGAATGAATGAGTGAACCTGGGTTCATTATCAAACCTAAACCCTCAAATAATATCAAGTAGTTACAGAGCATTAACTATAGGCAAAGCCCTGTGCTGGATGCTATGAGGAATTCAATGAACAATAATGCATTGTCCCTGTTACAAAATGCACACCTTTTTATCTGGAAGACAAGCCATAAATGTCAGGAAAGTTAAATAATAAAAAAGAACTTAACCCTTTGTGACCTACCAGGATTTTATGGTCTCTCTAAGACAAAGTCCCTACGGTTTAGGATGCTGAGCTTCTGGTTTTATAAATTAGTGATTCCCTACTCATTGAAGAGTCCCTTATCCTCACAAAATGACAAAAACCTCTTAATATGTACATGGGGCAGTTTTACAGATATGATAAAGCTAGTACATCAGTTAAGGTGCCAAAACAGAGAAATAATACACAAAATTTCAGTGTATTACAAGCTCAATAAGAATTTAAAATCATCATTAAATAAATACCACGAGCAGGTATGTCTAATGTTATCATGTAAACCCTAGAGAATATTATTACCAAGGGAGTCAGGGACAGCTGAAGTCACTTAGGATGGCTTAAAGCAGGACAGGTCAGCGGGGAAGCCAGTTCAAACCAGAGTCTCAGTTGACCAAGCTAACCTGAATGTTGCCTGTGGAGAGACCCACAAAATAAATGGAGACATTTCCCAAAGTCAGAGGAACTCCTCTGACCCATTAAAAACATGACCAAACCCCAGAACACAGTGCTCTCAGAGTTTTCCTTCTCAGAAGCTCCCCCTCCCTCAGGGGTGTCTCGATGAAGCACCCCGAGGGCTTCAATCCACTTAGAACACCTATGCCATGCTTCGCTTCAAGGATAGTGGTCTTCATTTCCCAGGAGATTTCCCTTTTGCTCTCGTCTAAGAAATGCTGAGCCTCGGGGTGACTTTTAGGACTAATAGCTCACGCCTGGTGGAACAGGACTGTCTTCTCATCCACAACTTCACTTACCATCTTTCATTCATAAGTAACTCTCACTTTCACTACCAGGTTCAGTGAGTTGCTACTTGGTGAGGCTTTGTTGTGTTGGAAGTCTCCAAATGTGAGTAGGTGTCATGCTCAGGAGAGAGGGAAAGACAATTATCTGTTGAAATGTACAACTACCAAAATAGTAAAGTGGTGAGTCACTGAAAAATGTCAACCATGAGGATTATGATAGTGATATCATCACATTCAAAGAGGAAGAATGAGGGAGAAAAGAGGAAATACTCTTAAATTTATATTCTCCTTTAAAAAAAATAAGAGCTGGAATATGAAATGGGGGTGAAAGCAAGAAATTGTTCTCAGCAATAAAGATCATTCAGCAGAACACGACAGCCCCCTCACTGTCTTCCAGCCCTCAGCCTACCCGCTCCTGGAAAGTGGGTCCTTGCTAACTAAGGGAAATTCTTGAGATGCATCCAGCAAACATTTTCTGAGCACCTACTGTGTGCTGGGCTCTGTGTTAGAATGAATCAGGTGAGCATCTAACACAAAGGAGTTCAGTCTTTCCATGGTACTCAAGTCTGGTTTCCAATTTCTACTCACAAACTCATCTCGACCATTTTTATTTTAAGCCTGTCTGAGGAGGAGCTGCCATCTAAAAATCAATCTTACTCAACTCAGCTTCCAAAGACAACAGTTTCATTCGCCCTTTGCAAGAGTCTATTATATCCTGTACATGACAACACAGAGCCAAGAGGGGAGGAAGAAGCTCCTTTAGAGTCTAACAACAGAAAAGCTATGTGCAGAGGGCACCCTGCGGAAGTGTAGATTCCATTTTGATCCACCTGCCTTCTCCTTAGGGGGTTGATACAGCAAGACAAAAACTGTGGCCACACTGTGCAGCCGTGGAGCCAAGGAGGGTCCTCTCCCAAAAAGAGTTAGATGTCTAGGTTACTGTCCTCTCTTGGGAATAGTTTTAACGTCCGGCTGATTCCCTCATTAATTAATTAGTTAAATAAAAATTTGATACATTTTCATTCCATGTTTGTAGGAGAACAATATTCTTCACTTTTTGAAAATTATATTTTGATAAATCCAATAGCATTAGATAGCATATAGTTTCCAGTCTGGGTTTGAACCGATCCACCTGAAGGTTTAGGAATAGTGTTTAGTTGGGGAGGGGACAGTGGTGAGGCAGCTGAAATCTTTGGTTGGGAGGAGGAGCTGTTAATTTGATTGTAGTAGCTACCGATTATAGTTTGGGGTTCACTCCTTAGGCCCTACTGAGATCCTTTTATTTATGATTTTTTTTTATTCCTTCCTACCTTGCAAATATCTCAATTCATCCTCTTTCACAAAGAAAAATTATTATAAGGTCCCGCCCTCTTTTCACAGAGAAGAAAAGAAAAATAATATTGTGTCCTGCTTGGAGATATATCAGAAAAGCCTGCAAAACAAAATTAAATCTGAGATCAATCAGAACCTCAAAGGGAAGAGCCAGATTGCAGGGTTTAGCCCTGCAGAAAGCTCCACCACCCTTCTGGGGAAAAGGGACTTGGAATAGAGGAGCTGCAAAGACCAGGGCACCCCCCAGGTGACCCCATCCCTGCCTCTGAAGGGTGTCCTGAGCTGCCCTTTCAGTCCCAGGGCCTTCTCCTCATGACGATGATAATTTTCTTAAACTTGCTCTGATTCCTGATTTCTAATGTGTTTTCCTCATCTTTTCTCACCACCTTTTCCTCAACAGTGATGTCAGTGATGAAAAGTAAAGAGTTGAGAACATGCTTATTTTAAATAAGCTGAGGATAGTCTTCGTGGGTTGTCAAAGAATGGCAATTAGCAGCTAAGCGTTGTGCCCTTCCTCTGTCATTTTCCTTAACTCGGTAAGAAATAAGTTAGGTTGATTTGGGATTTTCTTTTTTTCATTTTAAATTGCAAGTAGCGGAAGCCTAAAATGTCACAAATACAAAAATAACATCTCTTTACACTTTGCAGCTTAAAAGCGTTTCACAGGGAGAACTATATGTTCTGTTTCTCTACATTTGTTTGGCTTACATCATTCTTTCCCTACCATGTCTTGTTGATAAAAATCACTGGTTTCTTTCCTATCCCTTAATTTTTGCTTGCTTTCTGATCTTCTGCAGCACTTCTCCTTTCTCAACTTCCTCTTTCCTGTGGGTTCTAAACCTGCTTATCAGAGTCTCCTAGCAGCCAAGTCTCCCCAGCGGCCCCATCTCCAGCCCAACTTTTGGCCCAGGAATGCCCACCCTCTTATACGCAGGATCCAGTTTCCTTAGGTGATGGGCTCTTCCTTTCTGCTCCCAGACCTCTCTCATCATTCTCTGTGCTGATGCTCTGTGGTTCACTAGTTGGAGCTGAGGCTCAGGTGAATGGAGACCTGGGCCTAGCTCCAATGCTATCATTTATCAACTGGATGATAGGAGCAAATCACTCACTGCCTCGTCTGTGCAATGTGAGTGATGATAGTGGTAGCATCTCAGGGCTGCTGTGGGGACCAATGAGATGATTTATGAGAAGGCACATCAAAGAGTCTAAAAAGCACTAAACAGATGCTAACTCTGGTTTTCTTTTGCCAAATGCGTGGCCATGGCTTCTCTCACTCCGAAATTTCCTGCGAGGTTTTCCTAAGGCAATCCAGTGGAATACCTACCCCAGAGTAAGAAAGATGACTCTGGCTGAGAACTGGAGAACTGGAGTCCTAGCTTCTGAGCAGCTGTGTGGCCCTGACCAAGTGTTGAGCCTTCCAGGGCCTCTGCTTCCTCATCCATGAAGTAGGAATAACAAATACCTCCCCAATCTTTCTCAGAAATTATCAGGAGGAGTAAATGAACATTTTTTGTAGCCATCAATTTTATAGAATGAAAGGCATTATTATTCTTAATTTAGAGAAGAGGGGGCAGTCCTTGGCTTCTATTCAAAGCTTTTTCTCATAACCTCCTGTCCCTCCTTACAGGAAAATTGGACTCTTAGGTGATTTCTCCTAAGAAAGCTCATTCATTCGTTCATTTATTCAATCCATCAACAAAAATTTTCTGGGCACCTGCAGTGTGCCAAGACCCTCTGCCAGGTAGTCGGCCTTAAAATGGAGTAAAACAGTCCCTGCTATCTAGAAGGTCACAGGTGAGCAGGAGATTCAAACGCCCAGGTGAGATGGAAAATGCAATGGAGTGGGACAGGGAGCTTCAGGAACACAGGGGAAGTGCAGCCATCTCCATCAAGGCAACGGGGAAACCTGTGCCCATGTCCTTGGCTGATGGAGGCATGAGGCCAGTGACCTTCCCTCTCTGGGCTCAGGGGCCCCTCACATCAAAAATGAGGAGCTTGAAGTAGACATTCTCTAGCACTCATAAATGAGTCTACCATGACCTGTTATTCAAAATCCTATTACCAAAGGAAAACAATGAAGATTAAAAAAATAAAAAAGATTCTAAGCCTCAGAAGGTCTACATGCTCTAATCAAATTGAGAGGCCACACACAAATTTCCTTCCACCATACGCCCGTCTCTCTCTCTCTCTCTCTCTCTCTCTCTCTCTCTCCACACACACACACACACACACACACACTCCCTTACCATTCACTCTGAGGGGACTTGGCACATAATTCATAACCAGTCAGCCTTCCATCCATCTCCCACTCTTTTGGTCATGGCTGAAAAATATTGCAAGGGTCTTCTGGATGCAGCTGGAATAAATTCAGGTTGTAGCCTAGCCTGGCATAAAGCTGCTGAAGTTAATATGGAGGATATCACAGCTTCGGGAGGTGGTTCAGGACTTTGAGCTATTTATAGTCTTTGCAATATGCAGAGCTGTTGCTTTACAATTTCCATTAACCCCTCAGAGGTTGGAGCCATTAGATTAATTTCCCAGTTCCCTGAGGAATGCTGACCTTTATTAACTCCATTAGACCATTTTCTTTTGGGGTTCAATTCTCTGTATATGAAAAACACTTGACATCTTCATAGGCCTATTCAATTTACTTTGTACTTCTTAAGCCAGAAAAGTGAAAAACAGTTTCCAAATTGTAAATATCCAAGGCACCCTTCCCCAAACACCTTTCAGGGCAAACAAATTCAACATTTGAGTTTGGTGGAAAAGCGGGGAGAAGAGGATATAATTAGAAGAAATCATGCATGACCCATGTATAAGCATGGTATTTTATATACGTACATAAATGATAATATGCATGACTTTATAAGTATTTACTTAAGCAAACTGTTTTAAAAAACTGTATACTGGCTGGGCGCAGTGGTTCACGCCTGTAATCCCAGCACTTTGGGAGGCAGAGGCGGGTAGATCACCTGAGGTCAGGAGTTCGAGATCAACCTGGTCAACATGGCGAAACCCCGTCACTACTAAAAACACAAAAATTAGCCAGGCTTGGTGGTGGGTGCCTGTAACCCCAGCTGTTCGGGAGGCTGAGGCAGAAGAATCACTTGAACCTGGGAAGCAGAGGCTTCAGTGGGCCAAGACTGCGCCACTGTACTCCAGCCTTTGTGACAAAGTGAGACTCCATCTCGAGAAAGAAAAAACTGAAAAAAACTATATACATGACCTGATGCTAGTCTGCAGCTTTGCCACCAGCTATTGCCATGACCTTGTGCACAGCTTTCTACCTCCTTGGGCATAAGTTACCTTTTGTGTAAGATAAGAGAGTTGGATTAAATCAGTCATTTTCAAAATTTCTTTCTTTCTTCACATTATATTGTAGGGAATCTCAGTATATAAAAGAGATGCTCCAATATACAAGTGAGATGCTCCCGCAGGTCCAATGGGCCTGAACCCCACCTGCCTGCCTCTCTTATCCCCACCTTGGAGCCCCCAAGGCATCTCAGGTACCCTTAGGGATCCCTGGAGCACAGACTGAAACTACTTGAACTGGGTTTTGAATCCTCACCAAATCCCAAGTTTCATATTGTCATTGCCAAGTTCAGTCATCATCATCCCAATCACCATCTTAGGATGCTCTACTGCTTTAAACCGTTCAAACATATAATGGAAAAATGTCTAGGGCAAAAATTATAATGATGACTTCACTTGGGGGTAACGACATATGACCCAACTTTTCCACCACACAGCACTGGAGCATGGGGAAGCAAGAAGCAACAGAAGTGACCTCGCTTCACAGGGGGCTGCAGTAAAGTGTGAGGATTGGACAAATGGCACAAGATCACCCAGGAAGGCACTGGAGAAGTGATCATTCAGACTTCCACAACAGAGCATTTCTTGCACTCATGGGTCCACCCATTGCCCACCTGCAGCTGTCCCTAGAAAAGGATGCAAAGATGCAGGTGAATCTTCAGAGGAAGTCGTCAGCCACTGGGCAACATTCAGTTCTGAGTATGAATAGCTCCAGCAACCATGTGCAAAGCCTCCAAAAGTCTTGGAATTCCTAATCCCTGCAAAGTCTCTACAGCTTCCACAGTCCTCAGTCAAAAACTGAATTTAAGGAAGTGTCTGCAGGCTTCATTGCCTCTTCCATTAGGCAGACAATCTCCTGCCGGACCTAGTGAGGAAAGATAGCAACTTGTCTCTTCCTTCAACAGATATCGAATGCTTATCATGTGCCCTGAAATGCACCAGGAATTAAGCAATAAATAAGACAAATATATTCCCGCAAAGTCACTAAATCCAACAGACATTTATCAGTCTTTATTTTATGGAATTTTTCAGCATTTGACAAAATTGACCACCCCCTTCTTGGATCACTTGTTTCCTGTGGCTTCTACAAATGAACTCTGGTTTTTCACCTAACCCTTGCATCTTTCTGCTTCTCCTGTGCAGCCTTATCCTTTTCTGCTTGGTTGGAGACTCCATGCTAGCATTACAGGTGCTCTCTTCCTCTCACTTTAGACCAGGAGTTTTAACTTGGGGTCCCCAGGACCCTGGGTTGGGCGGCAGTAAACATGAATGTGAAAATAGCTACTTTGTTATTTTCATTCACCTCTTCCTGAAATTTAGCAATTGCTTTGATTATGAATGCAGTCAACAAACTCCAGCAGTATTAGCAGGACCTGTGACTTTCTCTCTAATAATGATGCCAGATGTCTTCATCCTACACAACAGTTGTTGTAGAAGTCTCAAAATATACACTCATCACTGCTTTGAGAAATTATAGTAATTATAAGAACTGCTACTGTTTATTGGCATTTAAGGAGTTAATAAAAAAGCATATATACTTTTATATCACAGATTTATTTTATTATTTAATAACTATATTTCAATGCAATTAGTTTCCACTGTTATCCTATACATTTTATTTTGTACATTTTAAAACATTGGACTGGGCGCAGTGGCTCATGCCTGTAATCCCAGCACTTTGGGAGGCTGAGGTGGGCAGATCACAAGGTCAGGAGATCGAGTCCATCCTGGCTAACACGGTGAAACCCCACCTCTACTAAAAATACAAAAAATTAGCTGGGTGTGGTGGCGGGCGCCTGTAGTCCCAGCTACTCAGGAGGCTGAGGCAGGAGAATCGCTTGAACCCAGGAGGCAGCGGTTGCAGTGAGCCAAGATCAAGCCACTGCACTCTAGCCTGGATGACAGAGTGAGACTCGGTCTAAAAACACACACACACACACACACACACGCACACACTGGCATCCCTAGACTGCCAAAGGAGTCCAAGGCACCAAAAAACAAATGGTGAGTCACTTCCCAGGGGATCTTATTTATGACTGTGGCTTCAGTTGTCACCAACTCACAAGTGTCTTCAGCTTACACCTCTCCTCTGAACTCCAGACCTCTATATCTAACTGCCTGTACAAGATCACCCTTTGAGTATCTCACAGTTATTTCAAACTCAACACGTTCAAAGTTAAATTCATGATGGCCCCTTCCTAACCTCCTCACCCAGTGGAGAGGGCTCTGTGTGATGTAGTCCTGCCACCCTCCCCAGACCCATGCTATACAGGCAACTCCCTATCTCTGCCCTCCAGCCTCTCCTTTCAGTCCTTTATATCCCACATTCTGCCTCTCACCAGGGTGTGGTTACAGCTGTCTCACCACACCCTTCCCTCACCCTCAGCCTTTGCCTAGTAACATTTACTCTCCTTATCTCAGCACTCAGCAAAGCCTTCCCTGGCCTCCTAACTGTATCAAATTGCCCCATTAGAGAGGCATACAATGCCACGCACCCCCTCTTTTGTAGAATGTATTACTACTGCAATTTTACTTTTGTTTTGGTAGTTAGTTCTTAATGTTGGTCTCCCTATCTGATTATAAATTCCTTGAGGGCAGGAACAGGGTCTATTTGTATCACCACTATATCCCCAGCACCTTAGCAAAATGACTAGCACACAGCTGGTGTCTCAGTCCATTTTATGTTGCTATAAAAGAATATCTGAGACTGTGTGATTTATAAAGAAAAGAGGTTTATTTGGTTCACAGTTCTGCAGGCTGTACAAGAAGCATGGCACCAGCATTTCATGTCAGAAGACAAAAGAGGAGTCACTGGTGCAGAGATCACATGATAAAAGGAAGCAAGGTGGAGGTGAGGAGATGCCGGGCCTTTTAACAACCAGTTCTCTTAGAAACTAACAGAGAACTCACTCACCCACAAGGGAGGGCATTAATCTACTCATGAGGGATCTGCCTCCATGACCCAAACACTTCCTACCAGGCCCCATCTCCCAACACTACCACACTGGAGACGGTGTTGAATGTTGAAAGTTGTTAGGGACAAACAAATCATACCAAAACAGTAGCAACTGGCATTCAATAAACATCCGTTAAATATATGACATAATTAATTAATTAACTAAAGTCCATGGAGTACAGGAAAAGATAGATATTAACCCAAAATTCAAAATAATTATTATTTTATTCCAATGGTCATAAGTGCTACCAAGAAAAGAAAGATGTGCCCTGAGAACTTATAACTGGAGAACCTCATCTAGGTAATCCAGATCAATCAATACAGATTGCCCCAAGGAAATAAAGTTTGAGCTGAGACCTGAGAGATGAGCGGCCATCGAAGAGACCAGGAGAGGTAGATAGCACAGCCTCTGCCCCATCAGATCTTGACACTCTACTTGGAGAAAAAGATAGAATTCAAGGAAACTGGACCCCAACTGGAATAATGAAGAGACACTACGGTTGCCCTTTCAAAGCAGCTCCCCAACAGCGATAGGGGCCTTTCCAATTGGAGCCTGTCCCGACTCCATGACTGCCGTGCTTAATACTGCATGGTCCTGTATGTGGCAAACAAGGCCTTTCAAGGGCTGGGGCCTAAATGCCTACCTCCTTAGACTTAACTTTCCTTACTCTGACCTTCCACCTTCTGCCACAGCAGGAAAGGACAATGGTTACGAGCATAGGCTCCACCTTAAGGCTGCCTGGGAGCAAATCTTAGCCCCAACAGCTATGAGCTGTCTTACTGGGCATCACTTAACCATTTCCTGGTTTCCTCATCTGCAAAGCAGAGAGAAAATTGTACAGATTTGAATGTTGTGAGAATTAACTAAAATAACGTTTAGCACAGTGCTTGGCACTTAGTAAGTATGTAGAAAGCATTAACTACAATCATTTGATTCTGGCTATTACCATCATTATCATTATTATGGACTTGGAAGTCCAACAAACCTGATCCACTCCTTATTAGCCACTTATGAACGTAAATTTTAGATAAGTCATTCAACCTCCCTGTGCTCCAGTTCCTGAACTATGAAATGGGATAATGACACTTCTTACTTCTTAAGTATAGCATGAGAACACAAGAGACAAGGCAGAGAAAACAGAACATTCCCTGGTACTTGGTAAATGAGCAATACATTTTAGCCAGGAGTCGCAAAGCAGTGTGGGAGTTGTCAAAATATGCCATGCTATTTGGCACCTCTGTGACTTTCCTGTTTAAAGTGCCCTTGTCCATCCACCAAGCACCCATTCGTCACGCGAAACCTGCCTACGCCCCTCTTCCCTAGAAGCTTCCCTGACACATACAGTAACCCACTCACCCTCTCCTGGGTACAGCTGCTATCAAGGGCACAAGATCTCTAATCCTTCTAACGTTGCCCATATCTCTTTGTATTAAGGGTAACTGCTTACACATCTGATCTTCATGAATTTCCCAGACACCTCTGGACCACCAGAGCCCAGCGCAGGGCCTGAAACACAGCAGAGCTCAGGAAATGTTTGTAACACTGAACCTACTTGGCAACAGGACATCTTTGACTCATAGTAAAGCTACAGCTGCAGAGTAGTACAAAGCTTGCCGGACACATGGGTCCCTGAGAAAGGTGGGGAGACACTGAGGCGTCAGAGAGGCAGTCCCTGTGCCCTTGACTTCTTCCCTCAATTCCATCCATTCACTTTCCTCAGCCTTCCTTTTACTCCTACCCAGAAAGGAAAATGGAAGCCCTGAGGAAGTAAGAGGCTCTGCAGGTAAGGACATGCCTTTGGGATTTTTCTGCTAAGTGGCCTGAGTTTGCAGGTTTCCTGAGGCCCTAGCCCAATCCTTAATGAGTTGGCGAGAAAAGGTTTCTCATCCCAGCTTGCTACTCCCACCTGAATCAAAAAAGATTCTAAATGACATTTCTGTTCCAAAAGGAAGGAGGGTCACCCTGAGTCTGTCACGTTAGATAACACACCAGCAGGCTGGGACTTGTGTGAACCTGGATGCACCTTCCTGTCTCCTGCTCTCCTGGTAATTGGCCAGGGCTCTCCAAGCAGGCCCTTTTCCCTGTACTAATGGCCTCACAGCCTTGCACCACCAACAGCTTTGTGCATTTTACCCGATGCTGCCTGCAAATGCTCTCAGGGCTCTCCTCGGTCATTAATTCAAAGTTCCTCATGTCCAGAAAGACTCTGGGTAGTAGGCCTGAACTCCAGAAGCCACTTAAGTGTCCTATCAACTGTCTCCATCAGGGCTGTTGTGTGTGGGTGGGAGGGACAGGCTTGGTGGGAAAGGACAGAAAGATGTTCTCTATTTTCCTTTAAAAATCTAACACAAAATGGAAACTTCTCACTCATTCATTTATTCATGTTTTTAAAATGTATTGAGCCAGGCACTGGGGCTCATGCCTGTAATCCCAGTATTTTGGGAGGCTGAGGCAGGTGGATCACTTGAGGTCACGAGTTCAAGACCAGCCTGGCCAACATGGTGAAATCCCATCTCTACTAAAAATACAAAACTTAGCCAGGCATGATGGTGGATGCCTGTAAACCCAGCTACTTGGGAGGCTGAGGCAGGAGAATTGCTTGAACCCAGGAGGGGTAGGTTGCAGCGAGCCAAGATCATGCCACTGCACTCCAGGCTAGGAAGTGGAGCAAGACTCTGTCTCAAAAAAAAAAAAAAAAAAAAAAAATGTATTGAACACCCACTACATGCCAAGTTCCATACTAGGTGCTAGGCTCATAGGAGGCAAAGCAGACATGGTCCCTGTTGTCTCTTGTGGGGTTTACACATTGGTGATGGAGCCAGATTTGAATCGAGGGATGATGTTGGAAGTGAAAGCTTAATTATGCTCTGTAATAGCTGTTACAATATCCAGAGTGATAGTGTTATGGCCTATACGACAGGACAAGAGGCCCAGACTGGGTCTGAGGCTGGGGTTTTACAGAGGGCTTACTCCTTGCAGATTCAACAGATGGAATGCATCTGATGCCGAAGCAGGAAGTAATAATGCGTGACAAAGAGGGAGGGAATGGGGAAGGACAGAATTAGGAGCATTTTATGGGAAACAGTGTGTGTAAAGTCCCCGTGCTGAGAAAGAGCAGAGCCCAGGGAAGACAGCGATAGGCTCAAGCTGAGTCTGGAGAGACAGACAAGGCCAGATGGCTCCCGGAGAGCAGTAGTTGTTATTACACGAAGACAACTGTAAATACAAAAGTCACTATAGGATCTAGTCACTGCCATTTTCGTCATAACACCTCTGCATTCTAGCATGAGCCTTTGATATTGTCACACAAAGGCAGAGGGATATGGCAGTTTCAGATAGAAGTGCAGGGTCAGCAGGGGCCATGCTTTGGGTGTATGCACATGTGCATGATTAGCAGCCTTCCGCCCTCACACACCTAACTCAGCTAGTAGGGAAACTGAGAGCTCTGAGGCTGGTTGTAGGCCAACAGCTGGGAAAGGACCTAGAAGGACAGCCATCCAGATTCTGAAGAGTCACCCCTGCTGTGGAACCCACCAACGGGCCTCCAAGTGTAAGAACAGGGCATGTGAGTGCAGAGGTGGCTCATCAGAACATGCCTGATTACAACTCCAGGGAAATCAGGCCCCAGGAAGCAGGACTCAGGAGAGGACGCCAGGTGATCTGTGAAACTCAAGTCTCATGGAAGTCAGGTGCAACCCTAGAGAGAGTCATCTCCATAGATTTTGCCCCTGCTAGTAGAATTGGTATGAATGATAATCACAAAAATTGAGAGGAAAGAAGCAACCATGAATATAGATAAATTCTCATTGGTAAGGGCTTCTTTTAAAAGAGATGAATAGAAAGGAGATTTCCATCCATTCACTCCCTCACTCATTCATTTTTTCAGCTAATATTCATTGGGTATTCACAATATTGGGATCACTAGCATTATATTGGCATTCTGGAATTAAAATTAAATCATACAGCAATAAAAATATGCAAACTGCTGATACATAGAAGAACATGAATGAATTTCATAGACATGATGAATTAAGCAAGCCAGATACAAAAGAGAACATGTTGTATGCTTCCACTTACAGGAAATTCGAGAACAGGCAAAACTAGTCCATGATGATGGAAGTCAAAACAGTAGAGATAACAGAAGTTATTGACTAGGAAGGGCCATAAGAGAAACTCCCCAGGAGCTGGAAATGTTCTACATCTTTGATATGGGTGGTGATTCCACAGGTATATCTATAAAAAAGCTCATTAAACTGTGCACTTAAGATGAATGTACTTTGCACATTTTATGTCTGTTATGTCTCAATAAAAAAGAAAAAATAAGTTAAATTGGACTCAAGTTCAGACCTCAAATCTGATCACGTACTGCCCATCTTAAAAAGAGACGTCTGGTCACTCCTAGTCTTTAAACTAGAACCCACACACCACATCCAAGGTGTTTGACTGTCAAGCTTCATTCCACTCCATCCCATTCCCTGTGCTCCAACAGCCCTGAATACTTCATCACGCCTGAACATATTGGATCTTTCTTCCATGTTTTCTTACATTTTGTTGTTGTCGTTGTTGTTGTTGTTTGTTTTGTTTTTGTTTGTTTGTTTGAAATGGAGTCTCGCTCTGTTGCACAGGCTGGAGTGCAATGGCAGAATCTTGGCTCACTGTAGCCTCCGCCTCCCAGGTTCAAACAATTCTCCTGCCTCAGCCTCCTGAATAGCTGGGATTACGGGTGCATGCCACCACCTCCGGCTAATTTTTGTATCTTTAGTAGAAATGGGGTTTCACCATGTTGGCCAGGCTGGTCTCAAACTTCTGACCTCAAGTGATCCATGCACCTCGGCCTCCCAAACTGCTGGGATTACAGCATGAGCCACCAGACTCGGCCATCTTCTCACATGTTTTTCCTTCCCTTGTCTTATCTGCCTAGAAGAATATCTTCATATATTCACTCACCAAATATTTATTGAGCACTGATTGAATGTCTGTCAGGCACTCCTAATCTTGCTTCAAGACACGACTTGTTCATCAACACCTCATAGGAGCCTCTCCCAGGTCTCTCAGCCCCAACACATTGTAGAATCATCCATGACACTCATTCCCATGTCACAGATCTGTTTCCATAGAGAGCCCCTCCCTTCCAGACTGGGAACTCCTGTAGCACAGCACTAGGCCCCTCCCACCGTGTGACTTCAGTACCTAATACTGAAAGAGTGCTCACTCTGTGTATGAGGAAGGAGTGACTGGGCACGGGAGGCTTGAGCCAACAGAGAATAGAAGACAGATGCAGAAGCCTGTAACACAAGGCTGAAAGTGACAGATTCCACACAGGTCCTAAGAAAGGGCTCCTGGGCACCAGAGGATGGAGAGGCCACAGAGACTAAAAGGTACCATCCCCACATCCTAGACACTGTGCAAACTCAAGATTATAGCAGGGCTTAGCTCCAGTGAGAGGCACCCCTTTCATGCCTAGAAGAATTACAGCTGTACAGACAGAGCAGAGCAGAGCACAGATGCACCAAAAACAAAGACACAAAAATGAGTCAATCCTCCTTATAAATATCATTGCAAAAACTCTTAAATATTAGCAAACAGAATCCAGAAACAAATTTAAAAATTAATACAACATAGCCAAGTGGAGTTTATTCCAGGAAAGCAAAGATGGTTCAATATTAAGAAATCCATTAAAATAATTCAAAAAATAATTTAACCATCTCCAGAGATGTTCAAAAAGCATCTAATAAAACTATATATCTTCTTGAGGACGATTGCATTTAATAAAAATAGGACTATTTCAGGTGTTTTCAGTATGCATCATTTCCTTGTATAGTAATTAAGTACCTGAATACTATGCAGCTGCCTAGAATAAAAATGGTATTCTCCTAGCTAAGTGTAACCATGTAACTAACTTCTAGACAATGGGATATAAGCAGAAATGCCATGCACAACTTCCTGGACATATACTTAAAATAAGAGAGAATGTCCATTTTAGTCCCTTCCCTCCTTCCTGCTGGTGGGAAAGTGGACCAGCTCCTGGTGCTGGAGCAGCCATCTTGGACCACAAGTGGAAACTGAACATTGAAGATAGCAGAACAACAACAATGAACCCTAATGTAAACAGAATTTGGTACGCACAGGTAGGGAGCTTAAAGTTACAAAGCCTAAAAGGTGATATTATCCAGTACAATTAGGGAGACAGCAGATGGCAAAGACATAGACATGAGTACTTGTTTAAGCTGCACATTTTTGCACATTTTAACATCTCTGAAAGTGATCTGCACTCTAAAGCTGAGAACATCTTACAACTGACATAGGCCATTTTTTTTATATTTTTACATTTTTTCGTAAGATGTGTCTAACAATTACTAACATCTTACATGAAATATGGTATCACAGGCTGATAATCCGGTGACTCTTACTCCATACAAAGCTCATGGGTGAGTTAAATCCTCACAGGTGGTATCTTGAAGACCAACAACCTGCCAGTGGAGGCTGAAGCCTTAGGAGAAAATCTTAGTTTTGGTGGGCATTAGCTGCTTTTTCGCTTTCTTTCATGCAACTCTACAAGACAGAGGACCTCAATCTACAGCCAGCCCATCAGAAACAGAGATGGAAGGGAAAATAATTTTGCTAAGAGAGGTACTTTCTGTCTGTGGCTGAAAACCT
The DNA here is from genome assembly GCF_037993035.2 of Macaca fascicularis. Classification (NCBI taxonomy): domain Eukaryota; kingdom Metazoa; phylum Chordata; class Mammalia; order Primates; family Cercopithecidae; genus Macaca; species Macaca fascicularis. The sequence continues at coordinate 14,518,959 of NC_088376.1, forward strand.
AAGTTGACTGATAGTGCAGTATTTTTATGGCCATGAACAATAAAAGACAAAGAAGAAAGTTCCCTTGGGCAGAGGTGGGGACTTCAGTAGATAATGAACAGGGCGTTTTTCCCAGAGAACAGAAACAGGGGATCCAAGTGGCCCCACCATGAAATGTGTTCTACAGCCAGAAAAGGGAATCTTTGCCATTAGAGCTCACTGTAATCTCTGCCATGGACCAACGTTTGCATTTCCCATTTTCCCTTTTCATCATGGGAGTTTCTGTTGTGATTATCCTGTGTCCACTGAGTGACTGTATGTCAGCTGTGTTGTGACTAAATAATTTTTCTTTTAGTTTAAAGACCACCAAACCAAGACAGTGGCTCACACCTGTAATCTTAGAGCTTTGGAAGGCCAAGGCAGGAGGATTGCTTGAGGCCAGGAGTTCAAGACCAGCCTGTACAACACAGTGAGACCCTGTCTGTACAAACAAACAAACAAACAAATGTAAACATTAGCCAGGCATGGTGGCGTGCCTATAGTCCTAACTACTTGGGAGGCTGAGGCGGGAGGATCACTGGAGCCCAGGAGTACAAGGCTCCAGTGAGCTATGATCACACCACTGCACTCTGATCTAGGTGACAGACCAAGACCCTGTCTCTAAAATAATAATAACAATAATAAACCAAAGGAAGCCTATTTGGACCTCATGGACAGAACTGACCTTTGGTCAGAGGCAGGACCCAAATGGAACTCCCCTTGGGGCAGGAATGATTATGTTCCATGTAGAAAACAAAAAGCAGATATTTAGCTACCCTAAGCAGTTGGTTGTAGCAGACACTGCTAATGACAGATACTTTGTTGATGTGATAGATATATGTATCTCAGTCTTTAAACCAGCCTCACATTTAATGGGAAAACACAAGACGCACTCTCATTAAAGTCAAGAAAAAAAGAAGAATGTCCACCATTGCCCTTATTATTTAACATAATTCTGGCAATTCCATCCAATGAAGTCAACAATAGATGGAAATATAAAGTACATAAAAAGTTAAAAGCGAAGACAAAGATAGGAGTATCTGTAGCTGATATGATTATTAACCAATAAAAGTCCAGCAGAATAAAACGAAAATCTATTGTAAACAATAAAACATTGTGTGGGTTACAGGGATAGAAAATTAATATAGAGAGTTTAATAGCCAGTTAGAAGGTAATATAGAGGAAAGCATCTCATTTGTAATAACCAAAAATGATAAAACACACAGAAATAAACTTAAGATGTGCAAAATCTGTGTGAAGAAAACTTTACCCCTAAAGGATGTATAAAAAAGAAAAAGACCTGTACTAATAAGAAGGTATACCACATTCTTAAATAGAAAAATCCTTTACATGGGCAAAGAAAACTTTTCAACAAACATCTCAGTTTAAAAAGCAATTTGAGATATTATGCTATGTTACCATATCATAGTCATTAAAATAACAGGGCAGGACACATGAAAGAATGAATACGTCAAAGGAACAGAATGTAAAGCCCATAAAGAGACCCATGTGACCATGCATAAATAGATAAACACATCACATGTAGTCAAGGTTATACTTTAAGTCAGTAAGAAATGGGTTTTTTTTTTTTCAACAAAATAATGTTTGGAAAACTAAATAACTGATAGCAAGGCCACCACATTACAAATATTTTTTCCTAATTTGTTGGGTTTTTTTACTTTCCATATGGTGTTTTTTGCAACTCAGGTGTTTTTTTTAATTTCCGTTTTTGTTTTCTGTAGTCAAATGCATCAATCTCATTTACTATCATATCTGGGTTTGTACAGTTCTTAGAAAAGTCTTGCCCATTTTGAGATTAAAATAATTCTCTTATTTTCTACTAAGACTTTATGACTTCATTTTTTAAATGCCCAAATCTTTGATCTACCTGGAACTTATTTTAGTGAAAAATGTGAGGTAAGGCCAAGTTGATTTCTTCTATAGATAACCAAGCTGTGTCCAGTGAAAAAAGAAATCCCTCCTCTGGTTCCAGGGCAAGAACCTGGAACCAGACGACTTTACCATTCTTGGCATTAGAAAAGCACTTACTGCAAGGAATCAAACAGCCTGCACTGGATGGCGCTCCTGTCCTCAGTACCAGCCCTGGGCATCTACACAGCGAAATGTGTACCTGTCAGTGACCGTGCATTGCCTCCAAGATAAAGGTCAAGAACAGGCTGAAGGCAGTTGGGACCCTGCCCTGCTTGTCACTGCCATCTCACTGTGGCTTACTCTCTAACCTCATTATCTGGGGAAAAAAATACCTTGTGGTTCCTGAAATTCACCTCTCACCACATTCCTTGACTAACTCATTTTTCAAAACTAAACTTTGCCATTAGTACTGGAAGCCTTGCTTTACAGAAGACACACACACACACACACACACACACACGCACACACTACACTACAGTTTCCTTACCTACATCCCTCCCTCTGGGCCATCCCTCCCTCTGCTCCCAAACCCCTTCACACATACTATGAGCAAAACAGAAACCACATTCCACATTGTGCTGTTCACTGCTGTGTATCTTCCCCTCTAGACTCCAAACAAATGTATCTGCTGCTTATGCTGTCTCTTCAGTTAGTGCAGAGGGGTGCTGAATAAATAGTTCCTGAATGACTAAAGATCTTCTAAACCTGTTCCATTAGTAAGTATTTTTCTAATGCCAAGAATGGCAAAGTCATCAACAAGAATACGATATTCATGACACTGATATATGTAATGTCCAAAAAATGCAAATTATAAATGCTTAATTTCCAACAGAGCCAACAGTCAGCCAGCCACTCTGGTATGCAACAGCATGGTAGAGTTTTGCAAAAATAGCCCAAATTATTCTCCTCCCTATATCAACACCTCTTTTGCACATCCTTCCATCCAGAAGTAGAATCTGTGTCCGTCGTTTGGGTCTGACCCTGGCACTAGCTTTGGCCAATAAAGTATGGCAGAAGAGACATTTTTGCCAGTTTCGAGCCCAGGCCTCGGGGATCCTTGCATGTTTTTGCTTGTTTTCTTGGAACTCTGTCCCACCATATGAAAAGCCTAAGCTGGCCTTCTGGTGGATGAAATACCCGTGGTGAGTTATCCCCATCACTCCAGTTGACCTTGCAAGATCCGGAAGCAGATTGCCTAACTGATCAGTGGCAGACCACAGACACATGATTGATGCTAGTCAAGGCCATAAGAATCACCCAGCTGATGCCAGCACAAATTACCTACCCACAGTTGCACCCCAGGGATGCAGGGATAGTTTAACACATGCAAGTCAATAAATGTGATACATCACACAAACAGAATTAAAAACAAAAACCAAATAATCACCTCAATAAATACAGAAAAGTATTCAATAAAATCCAACATCCCATCATGATTTAAAAAAAAAAAAAAATCCTCAACAAACTAAGCATAGAAGGGACTTACCTCAAAATAACAAAAGTCATATATGACAAACCCACAGCCGACATCATAGTGAATGGGGAAATCTGAAAGCATACCCCAACAACTGGGACAAGATGAGGATGCCCACTTTCACCACTTCTATTCAACATATACTGAAAGTCTTAGCCACAGCAATTAAACAAGAAAAAGAAATAAAGGACATCCAGATTGCAAGAGAGGAAGTCAGACTATCACTGTTCCCCAATGATATGGTCATATACCCAGAAAACCCTAAGGACTCCTCCAAAAGACTCCCAGATTTGATGAATGAATTCAATAAAGTCTCAGGCTATAAAATCAATGTACACAAATCATTAGCATTGCTATACACTGACAACAAACAAGCTGAGAATGAAATCAAGAACTCAATCCTTTTTACAACAGCTGCAAAATAAAACAAAATAGCTAGGAATATACTTAACCAAGGAGGTGAAATATCTCTACAAGGAGAACAACAAAATACTGCTAAAATAAATCATGGGCGGCACAAACAAGTGAAAACACATCCCATGCTCATGGATTAGAACAATCAATATCGTGAAAATGATCATACTGCCCAAAGCAATCTACAGATTCAACGCAAAATTGAATGATGTTGATATTCCTATCAAAATACCAACATCATTTTTCACAGAATTAGAAAAAAAATCCTAAAAATCATATGAAACCAAAAAAAAAGAGCCCAAATAGCCAAAGAAATCATAAGCATAAAGAACAAATCTGAAGGCATCACATTACTGGACTTCAAATTATACTACAAGCCTCTAGTTACCAAAAGAGCATGGTACTGGTACAAAAAGTAGACACATAGGCCAGTGGAACAGAATCGAGAGCCCAGAAATAAAGCCAAATACTTACAACCAACTGATTTTTGACAAAGCACACAAAAACACAAATTGGGGAAAGGGCAGCCTATTTAATAAATGGCGCTGGTGATTCTAATGTCCCTTCCAAAGATGAAAATGTTTGGGTATTAATGGAGAGAAGGAGAAATAGTAGCTAAGAAATAAATAAGTGGGTAAAGAAATAAATAAGTGGGTTATTAATTGAGGAAAATTCAATATTACATTAACAACTCAAGAGTCTCAGAGCAAACGGCAACATTGTCTCTTAGCTCATTATTCCAGATAGCTGTAAGGGTGAAGCTGTATATTTACCAAGGCCACTCCTGCTTTTGGAACCTGACAAGATTGAGAGGAAACCTACAAATGTGAGTGACCTCATCCTGAGAGACATTCACACAATATGATAGACTGAACTAGTTATTAATGATTGTGCATACAGAGATGATAGATAGATAGGTGGATGATAGATAGATAGATAGATAGATAGATAGATAGATAGATAGATAGATAGATGTGAAGGACCCATGGTAAAAATCAGGTGTGGCCTGTGGTGTTATGATATATATTGATTTTCAGCCACAGTTCCAGCTCATAACTCCCATAACCCTTGTTGCAGTCTTTTGTTATAATGCTGGGTGTGTTAGGCCTCTGACCTTCTCCCGCCCTCCTTTCACCTGCCCCAAGGTAGGATTCTAATGTTCTCCACCTTTCTGATTGTGGGTGTTAAGACTCTCCCATGAGAGGGTCGCACACTATCCCCTAGGGGAAAGGAATACTGATGCAATGAAGCTTCCATAAAAACTCAAGAGGACTCAAGAGGGTTCGGTGAGCTTCTGGAGAGCTGAACATGAGGAAGTTCCTGGAGTGAGGCCCACCCAGGGAGAGCACGGAAGCTCCAAATCCCTTCCTTCCCCTATACTTCACCCTGTGCTTCTCTTCATCTGCATCCTTTGCAATATCTTTTATAATAAAATGGTAAATTAAATAAATTAATAAATGGTGCTGGGAAAATGGTCCAGCCACATGTAAAAGATGAAACTGGATCCCTGTCTCTCACCTTACCCAAAAATCAACTCAAGATGGAGCAAAGACTTATTTAAATCGAAGACCTGAAACCACAATAATTCCAGAAGATAACCTAGGAAAAACTCTTCTGGACACTGGCCTAGGCAAAAAATTAATGACTAAGACCCTAAAAGCAAATGCAACTAAAACAAAACTGAATAAATGGGACCTAATTAAACTGAAAAGCTTCTATACAGCAAAAGGAATAATCAGAGTAAACAGACAACCCACAGAGTGGGAGAAAATATTTGGAAAGTATGCACTCGACAAAGGACTAATACCAAGAATCTACAAGGAACTCAAATCAGCAAGAAAAAAAAATGAATAATCCCATCAAAAAGTGGGAAAGTGACATGAAGAGACATTTCTCAAAGAAAGATGTACAAACCGTCAACAGACATGAAAAAATGCTCATCACTAATCATCAGGGAAATGCAAATTAAAACCACAGTGAGATACCACCTTACTCCACCAAGAATGGCCATACTAAAATGAAAAAAACAAAACAAAAACAATAGATGTTGGTATGGGTGTGGTGAAAAGGGAACACTCACATACATACTACTGGTGAGAAGGTACATTAGTACAACCTCTACGGAAAACAGCATGAAGATTCCTTAAATAACTAAAAGTAGAACTACCATTCAATCTCGCAATCCCACTACTGGGTATCTACCCAAAGGAAAAGAAGTCATTCTGTCAAAAGGACACTTGCATGTGTATGTTTATTACAGCACAACTCACAGTCGCAAAGAAATCAATCAGTGTAAGTGACCATCAAACAATGATAAAGAAAATGTGATATATATACACACCATGGAAAACTATTCAGCTATTAAAAAGCACAAAATAATGTCCTTTGCAGCAACTTGGATAGAGCCGGAGGCCATTATTCTTTTTTTTTTTTTTTTTTCCCGGCCCACTGGCTACAAAGGAGAGGAGGCCATTATTTTCAGTGAAGTAACTCAAGAATGGAAAACCCAATAACATATGCTCTCACTTATAAGTAGGAACTAAGCTATAAGTATGTGAAGGCATACAGAGTGAGATAATGGACTTTGGAGACTCAGAAGAGAGAGGGTGGGGAGCAGTGAGGGATAAATAAACTACACATTGGGCACAATGTTCACTACTCAGGTGAAGGGCACACTAAAATCTCAGACTTCACTGCTATATAATTCATCTATGTAACAAAAAACCACTTATACCCCAAAAGCTATTGAAATTTTAAAAACTATATTAATTTTTAAAAATTACCAACCCACAGAATTATGGACTAAATGCATTCTTTTAAGTCACTCTGTTTTAGAAGGTTTGTTACACAGCAAAAACTAACTTACAGAACTGGTTATTAAATTGTTGCAGGGGCCAGGCACAGGGACTCGAACCTGTTCCAGCACTTTGGGAGGTCAAGGTGGGAGGATGGCTTGAGCCCAGGAGTTTGAGACCAGCCTGGACAATATGGTGAGACCCTGTCTCTACAAAATAAGTAAATAGATAAAAATGAATTATGGCAGGAAGATTGCTTGAGGCAGGAGTTTGAGACCAGCTTAAGCAACATAGCAAGACCCCCACCTCTACAAAAAAAGAAATTTAATTAAGAAAATAGTTACATTTCTTCCGTATCAGTTAGTAAATATTCCCTACCCAACCTCCCAACCACCAACAATCTACCCTACAATCCAGTAACAAATGAATTAATGTTAGGTCCAGCAGAGACCTCCAGGACATGTTCTGTTTCTATAGTCTAGAGTGTTCTGACTGATCAATATGAATATCAGTTGTTAAATATTTTCAAAATTACCACTGGTCAAAGGAGAATGACTAAGTCAATTATGACACATCAAAACATATAGTTACTAAAAATAACTATATGAACTATATGTTTATAAAATCATGCCTATAAAATAATATTCAATGGAAAAGAAGAGATTACAATCAACTGATATGAATTCATTGTCATAACACTAAATGCCTATGTGCACATTGACAAAGATGAGAATTGAAATTATAGTACCAAAAGCTTGGTGGGGTTTTTTTCTTTGTACTTATTTTATTTTAGTGCATAAGAGAAAACAGCTATAATTTTTCCAAGTAGAATGTATTTAGAAACTTTTCTTCCTGGAATTGGGAATCTCAGAGCAAAGACCTAATCTTGAATATAACGCTTTAAGAAAAAATGTTTAGCTTCCTATAGGTAATATGTCCTAAATGCCCATTTAAATTTCTATTTTTAAAGGCTAAAAATTTGCAACATGAAAACAAAATCAATGTGCTCTAGAATCGATCACATTCATTTAGGCTAGTATTTATTCATCTGTAAATAACTTTGCTTAATAAGCTCCTATTCCCCAATCCAACATGGAAAGAAACCCTGTTTTTGCCAAATCAGCTCCGAGATTTTTGTGATGCAAAAGTTATACAATGAGTATGGCAGACATTGCTAGCTTCTTACACAATATCCATTCTTCCCTTATCTATTAATAGGGCCTTATTCCCCAGGCTCCCTTGTAGCTAGCAATGGCCACATGACCATCTCTGGCCAATGAGATGTAGGTAGAATTCTACTGGCTGGGGCTTCCAGAAAATCAATTGTTTTTCTGATGTAAAGAGAGCATTCAGCAGGCACATATCTTTTGCTTTTGGCCATTCCCCCTCTTCTAACCTGGAATGTAAGCATGATGCCCAAAGGTGCAGTAGCCATCTGTGAGATGAAGCAAACCATCCACCCCAACTGGCAGAGCAGAAAACCAGGAAGAGCTTCTGGCCCAGCTGTGGAACGTCTTCCTATGCACTTCTTGTCTGGGGAGAGATAATAAGTCTCTTACTTATTTTAGCCACTGTAATGAGGTTTCTGTAACATACTGCCAGACACAACACTGGCAGATAAAAGAGGGGAGATGAGTCCTGAGAGACAGGAAGAAGGTAAGGAGGATATGCACAGACAGGCCAGGTCAATCTATTTAATAAAGAACTAGACGAGGAAGGAAGAAGCAAGAGACAAATCAGCTCTGGATTGTGGTTAGAGGAGCAGCTTGGATGCTCTTATAGCACAAGAGACCATCTGGAGGAGCCGAGGAGTAGAGAGGCAAGGGTCCTTAAAAAGTGTAACTGTGGCTGGTGAATCTTATCCCCTCAAAGTTCAACAGAGTCATGCAGCAAATGGAATTCCTTCTCAAGTACTTCTGGCTACTGAATTTTGTTTTGTTTTTGTAATCGGAGAATTCTGCAGAGACTGAGCCATGTGGAGCCCCAGGGTTCACTAGGGTTATGGAAGAACTAATTTGGGAAAGTTATAGATGACAAGGACAAGGGTTTCTGTAGTGAAAAGGGCAGAAACAAGGAAGCAGGGGATATGAGTTCAAGTCCTCATTCTTTCACAATATGCTGTGAAGCATTAAGCAGGTGCGTTGTCACATCTTGCTTCAGGTGCCCTTTTGTAAAAGCAGGGAGGCAGACCAAATGTGCCATAAGAACCCTGTCAGCTCTGTGACTAGAGTATTCCAAAAGCTACTGTAAGGGAAGGACATCTGGACTCCTAGAAGGATATCCCTTCCTCAGGTAGCTTTTCTTCTTGTCTTTGATGGCACTATATTGGGTGCATGCGGGTGGGGTTTGCAAGGAAAAAGAGGTCCAATTCAATAACCAATACTCTAATTCAATAAACATCTGCTGATCACCTGCTCTGAGTTGAGCACTCAGATTAATGTGGCCAGAGGATTCCATCTGAGCTCCTTAGCAAGCCCCAGAGGCCCGCACCATAGGGCCCCTGTCTGACTCCTTGGCCTTACACCTGCTGGTTCTCACCCATGTCCTTACTTCTGGTGCCCCTCAGCCTCCTTGGATACTCGGTACCTCCCCAGACCTACTCCAGATATGCCTTCTTGCCTGATATGCACATCCCTTTTTGACCTTTTGATCTGGGAAACTCCTACTCATCCTTCAGTGCCCAGAGGTGGAGGGGTGATGGGGAAGCAGCCTTGAGAGCTTTCAGTTGGTAGCTGGCCTCATCTCTACCTGCTAGATTGTGTTGTCCCCCTGATGAACACAAAACAATTTCACAGAATATCAGAAGCAGTTGAGAACTTCAGAAAGACTTCAGAAAGAACTTCAGGAGCAGATGGCTGCTCCATCATCAGACCTGAACAGAGGTAAAAACAAAGACCCTGTGCAATCACAAGAGTGACCAAACCGCCCCCTCCCTAGGCTAACACGAGATGCTGTTGCTTCTCTTCCAGTGATACCTCTAACCCCAGTATTAGTATATTAGTACTAGTATAAGATGCTCACTCACCAAATTGCCCCACTTTCTGACAGCACCAATCCAGAACAGAGCCCAACTTCATTGTACTCTTCCCCAAATCACCAAACACATGCCCAAATCCTCCAGTAAGCCCCACTAACTCCCTGTTATCCACGGTTCTCTGTGGCATTCACTCTCTTTTGGTGTAGCAAATTATGAACCCAACTTTAACGGCAGGTGTTTCCCTGGTGGCCTTTGGCAGGTGGCCATTGACAAACTTTTCCTCTCTGATCTTCAGTCCAGCAGAGCGAAACTTCTGTCTCATGTATTCCTGTGTTACCTGTGCACACTTCCAGCTTCCTTGAATCCTTGTTGGAACAACACTCTGTTGCAACACTTCTCACTCCATATTGCACTTCCTGGTATCCATGTCTCTCTACCTCTCTCCCCTATGACTGTTTATTCACCAATGATAGGGTCCATGTCTTCCTTACCACTTCCTGCCAGCACCTAGCCCAGGGCATGGCACAGAGTAGGTCCCCATGATATCTTTGTTGAATAAATACCCCAAGACTCCACACCACAAAGCAGAATGGGCGGACCCTGAGAATCTCAATTCCAAGCACCAATGGGTTCATAACTCTCTTTCCTTCACAGCTCCCATCTCATGTGGAACCACAGGAGGAGGAGATTAGAAAGTTGCTCTTCATCAGCACTTCATGCGGCTTCTCATTTCTGCCTCGTGTGCTGTTCTTAAATTTGCAAAGTTGTCATCACTGTTGATTATCCAGTGAGGCCACCTCTGTGACTTCAACATCCCCTGACAGTGCTAGGCCCGTTTATTGAAAGCAGAGGACTGCAACTGCAGGCAAATAACAGGAACATGAGCTAATGAGTTGATAACACCAAGATCTTCATGAGAGGGAAGAAAACAAGAGTCCCAGGGTTTAAATCACCTCCATAAAACATCCACAAACAGGACTCTGAGGCTGTCGGGAGCCTATGGTTTCTGGTTAAAATGCACAATTAGCATTTTTAGGAAGCAGTCTTTTGGGGATAAGAATGTCCTGAAGTATACCCTTTTATTCCTTCTTCAGTTTAAACACTTCGGCTTAAAGGCAACCTGCACTTGCCCTGGCCCGTGCACCAACAGTGCACCATCCCTGGCTCCCCTCCCAACCCACCTTCAAAGGCGCTGTGGAAGAGACTGCAACTGCTTTCACAGGAAAATGTGATTTTTCTCAGTGTTACCGAAAGTGAAGCAAATATTTTTTAAGTGGTCAAAAACAACAAAAATAACCAAATAATTTTGGTGGGTTTTTTTCCTCTCCAAAATGGTTCCCTCGGATGACAAGGGTTGTACAGACCCCATTCACTAAAGCTGCAAATGAAAACTTTACGTCCACGCCCGTGTCCTCACTCACTCTGCAACCCCTGCTCCTGGTACCTCGCTCACGTCAGCAAAGAATTAGGGTCATGGACAAATACACAGGAACAAGGCGCCCAGCTGGCTCTCTGAAAAAAGAAAAGAAACAGCTCCCTTTTTTCAAAGTTGAGGGGAGGTTTAAATATAGCAAAATGACCTTTTTTTCCAACAAAAGTTAATTCTACCAGCCACAGGAAGGGTTGTAAACCAGATGTCACTTCTCAATGGTTTAAGAAACATGTAACCTGGAGAATCACCTCAATTTTGTCACCTATAAAGCAAGGTTCTGTTACCTGACCCCAGCATCAAAAGGATGTTATAAGAAATATTTGTACAATATCTTTAAAGTGCCTGTGGTTTCTCAAAGAAAAAAAAAATGGAGTATGAGGCAAGACTATAAAATCAAGTGTGGGCATGTTCATAAATAAATGAAACAAGTTCTGAGACCACAAGCAGAAATTGATCTTGCTGCTTAGAATTCCAACACACCCAGCCGGGCGCAGTGGCTCACACCTGTAATCCCAGCACTTTGGGAGGCCGAGGCGGGTGGATCACGAGGTCAGGAGATTGAGACCATCCTGGCGAACATGGTGAAACCCCGTCTCTACTAAAAATACAAAAAAAATTAGCTGGGCGTGGTGGTGGGCGCCTGCAGTTCCAGCTTCTCAGGAGGCTGAGGCAGGAGAATGGCGTGAACCCAGGAGGCGGCGGAGCTTGCAGTGAGCGGAGATCGGGCCACTGCACTCCAGCCTGGGTGACAGAGTGAGACTCCGTCTGAAAAAAAAAAAGAAAAAAGAATTCCAGCACACCCAGGACTGACCCAGGCTGGGGAAGCACCAGGGCCCTCTGGGAGTATAGCCAGGAGTCCTGCAGAGCTGGAATCAGGCACACACCTAGTTCTTGAAGTTGGTGCTACCATGATGGTCACAGCAAGGATGGCCTCCAAAGAGTCAGAGAGAAGCGCTGGTCCTCCTACCTTGTCACCACTGCCAGAGCTCACCACCACCACACTGCTGCCCCTACGGCTCCATCACCACCACCACCAACTACTCCATCATCATTTTCCAACCTACACTACCAACAGCTACCTCCTCATCGCTCCACCAACCCCTCATTATCATTCCATCAACCACACGAACACTACCTGTCCATCACTCCACCACCATCACAAACAGCCACGCCAACTGACCTATCACTCCACCAACACCAACCACCCCACCATACCAACTATGCACCACCACCAGTCCACATCATTCCACCAACACCACCGTCATCAGAAACAACCACACCAACACCACCTGACCATCACTCCATCACCACCACAAACAACAGCCACTCCATCACCCCACCAAAGATGACTACCCACCACCACCAGTACACACCATTCCACCAACACCACCATTACCCCAGAAACAACCACACCACCACCAACTACCTCACTACCACCTCCCAGGCATCATCACACCACCACTCCGCTACCACCCCATCTTCACCCAACCATCACTCCACCACCATGGTACCACCACAGTCCCACTGCCACTGATCCACTACCTCCACCATCGCCCCCACCACCATACCACCCAGGTTCATCCACCCCCGTCCCATCCTCGCGCCACCATCCTAGCATGTTGAGGAAACAGGTTCCAGAGGCATGAGACCACTGGTCTAGACCGTCTAGAAGATTCACACAACTTTTTGTTATTATTATTATTACTATTATACTTTAAGTTCTAGGGTACATGTGCACAACATGCAGGTTTGTTACATATGTATACATGTGCCATGTTGGTGTGCTGCACCCATTAACTCGTCATTTACATCAGGTATATCTCCTAAAGCTATTCCTTCCCCTCCCCCCACCCACAACAGGCCCCGGTGTGTGATGTTCCCCTTCCTGTCACACAACTCTTTAAATCTGTCATCAGAGAATGTTTAGCAAGCTGTCTAGGACAATAAGTAATAATAATAGCTTATAATTTTGAGTAACTGCTATGTACCAGGGACCATTCTAAGTGCTTTTCATGCATTAACTCATAATAACTTTATGCAGAAAATACCATTATGGTCCCTACTCTAAAGACGGGAAACTAAAGACAGAGACGCTAAGGAACCTGCTTAAAGCTTTGCAGCCATAAGTAATATCTGGGACTTAGCCCAGGCCGTCCATGCTCTGCACCAACTTGTCACACTGTCATCTCACAAAATAAATCTTGGCACTTTAATGAAGAGTAGTTATTAAGTTCACCAGGTTACTGGCGGCACCAGTGCCATAAAGTGAGGCAGGATGCACCAGCAGCCCACGTGCTTGGCTACTAATATTTGCCTTTCCCATGCATACCACATGCTTAAGGAACAAAGCTGTGATCCTCAGTAACAATGGCCAGGCACGGTGCTAACTGTGTACATGATCTGTTTCCTTACTTCTCACCACAATCTCCTGAGGTATAAGAATTTCCGTTTTATGTATGAGGAAACTGAGGCTCAGAGGTGATCAACAACTTGCTGGTTACATGGTAGACACACCTGAGAGGACCCTATTCAGAGGGGTCATATTTACCCAACACGTGCCAAGCATCCTGTGAGCTCTAGGAGTCCACAGCACTTAGGGCTGGTTCCCTCCTGTGTTCCCAGCATTTAGGATGTAGCCTGTAAAGCCCTGCTTTCAACAGTGAGTTGTTCAAGGTTGCTCATAACTAACATTGGAAAAACAACAAAAACAGACAACAATCCCTAAAGGCCAGAGAGGCAGACAGTGTAACAAATGTTAATTTTGGAGTCACAAGTAGGTTTGAACTCAGAACTATGTTCTGTGGCCGCGACTGCACCCACGTGGACATCTGCTGTATTTCCTCCAGCCTGACCTACTTCAGGGCAAGTGAGGGACTGCAGAGCTGCTCCTCCCTAGGATGCTGACTTGTGAAAGTGGCTGCGGCCCTTTGCAATTAGACACTCGAAGACCTCAATTCTGTGCACTTAAATATATACAGTGACCTAAGTGCTGATGTGACCAAACGACAAGGGAAATTGATAAATGGTTCCCATTGAAATCAGCCCTAGAGGCAACCACTGCATAACCAAGAGGAAGGCCTGGCCAGGTCCTCGGGTTTTTATCATAGGATCACAACTTCTCTCCACCTCCAAACTCTCATTTCCCTCCCTGCCACGCCAACCCTGCCTCTGCCCCCTTCCCACACATACACACAAACAACACATTCTTCTAACAGCCGCTGTATCCGTGGAAAACCTTCAGCTGTGTTTCTAACTGGAAGGAGGGACTGTTCCTATAAAATTAAAAAAAACAGGTATCCTCTCTGCTCTAGTTTCGGGGGGGCGGGGGGAAGACAGCAAACAAGCTGGGGCACTAAGCTTCGCATTCTCATCTTGTGCCTGGGAGACTCACTTTTTCATATCACGTCTTCCTGGGTTCATGAGACAGGGATACTTCAGCTCTTGGCGGGGTATCTGCTACAGAGCCTCATCACAGCACCTCAATTACACTGCTAACAGTAAAGAAGAAAATTTGAACCAATTTTAGAACGAGTTAAGAGGGAATAAGAAAAATCCCAGCTATGATCTTTTTAAACATAAGTTGTGAAATAGTTCCCTCTTGTGGCTAAACTGGGAATTGCCACTTTAACCTTCCGGTTCTCCAATGGCTGGAAGTTAATCAACTTTTTAGTGTCAGAAGAAGCCCATGGACGTCTTCCGAAATTTATATAATTACAAAGAAAACTAATTGCATTTCAATTAATTTATCCAATTATGAACAAGTGGGGGCTATGCAGATAGATGTTGTTTTTTAACACAGTAAACAACAAGACCTAATGGCAGGTCTAATTACCGTAAATTCATGATATGCTCATTTGTGATGGGCATAAATGACATTTTGAGAAATCAGTGGCAGCTGTAACAATATGTGAAAAGCTGAGATATCTAGAAATAACAAAGTGTCACTTTGTTATTTCTGATACTACTACAAAGGTTGGTTTATTGCTATTTATAACTGAAGGAAATTCTAAATTTCAGAAGTTAAGCTCTAATCTTCTCCCATTCTAGTTCATTGAGCTCTTGAAGCCTCAGCCTCCCAAAGTGCTGGGATTACAGGTATGAGCCACCATGACTGGACCTCTAGTTCATTGATCCTTTCAATTCTGTTCCTGGGCCCCTTGGGGTTGGTGAAACCCAGCTGTTCTAATCTAGCTTAATTCATTCATTGAGCAGTCTCTCTACATGAGGCAAAGTTACCAATTTTGTAGTATTTCCAGGGAAAAATCCTCCAAGGTGTGTGAGAACTAGGAAATCTGAATTAAATGGTCAACCCAAAACATTGTATCCAGCTGAAACAAATCCAAAAAGTCAGAAGCACCAGCTTCTCTCCTGTCCTTGCCGAACATCCCCCTGTTGAAGTGAATTTCAGCAAAATAAAGTGTAGAGAAGACTAGTGGCAGAGGAGGGCCATTAAACCCAGCAAAGTCTCCACAAGCGTGGGGTGGTGGGGGCAGGTTTGCCTGTACTAGGAATAATTAAAACAGCCAAGTGTCTGAGCATCTACCAGGGCCAGTCTGTTCCGCTTTCTAACACTCTCAAGAAGGGATCGTTACTCTCATTTCAACAGTGAGGCAATGGAGGCTTAGATGGAAAAGTCTTGCCCAGAGTCATACGGCTGTTTAGTGGTGAGGCCAGCACTGCCTCCCAGAAGACCCCATGGGTCCCCATGGCTTGGGGAGAAAAGCCAGTCCACAGGGAGGCTCCCTGTTGTATCCATGCCTCTGGCAGAGGCAGCGAGTGGGCAAGACAAGGTCGGCTGAAGACCCCACAGCCACAGATAGTGAATCCCACAGCACAGCACCCATGGCCCACAAAGGACCCCCTGGATGGAGCACCCAGACCCCTCTCTATAAGCCTCTAATCTACCAAGGAATTCCGCACCAAGTCCAAATGTACTTCTTCTCCCTGCTGAGCTTACTAACCCTCATCTGACCACCTCTCTCTTGTGCTTACATCTTCTTGGCGCTTTTTACATTTAACTGAGGTCTCCTGCCTGCTGCCCCTTCTCACCTCTGAACCCCCCAACACATGGCTCTTTGTCTGAAACGCTCCACTGCCCAGCCGGCACAAGCACCACCTTCCCCACTCCACACGAAAGCACACCCAGAGCGGGCAGCAGTCTCCCTAGGAAGGAGCACCAGTGGTGTCCCACCAACTACAGTCAGGTCCACCCTGGATTCCTGCCCCCAAGCCCTCCTCAGCCATTAACATCAACTGCAAGATTTCCTTATGGATGAACACCCTGTGAAATGTCCCATGTCTCCCCATATGTCCCAGTGGCCTCCTCAGGACCAATCCCCGAGGCAGGGTACGCCTGGTTAACCTCACTGTGCCCCCCACCAGTAGGCCCCCACCCCCCACAAAGGGCAGAGGGTGGGCCCTCACTCTTGGGACCCAGGATTAAAAGCCCAGTTCCCAGGAGTTTGGGAGAGTCCTTCAGGATAATTAGCTTTGGTGACATGTCAGCATGTGCTGGCCTGAACAGCAAGGCCTGGGTGCGAGCCACCAAAATCAGCCTTCTCTTTGACTGGTTTCTGTCACCCACTAGCACCCAGCCTTTACAGCATCTGTGGTTGGGAGCAGGTGTGAGGGTGAGGGTCTGTTAGATAGAGCTTGGCATGGGATAGGCCACCCAGGTTTGTCCACAATGTTCTGATGGCACAGCCCTGGCTTGTGAAGTTCAGCGCTGAGGACGAGCCCCTGCACCCCGTCCTCACTGGGTAGGTGCAGACACTTGTCGGCGGCCCACTGTGTGCTGGTGATGGTTGCAGCACCAAGAAGGCCTACTCTGGAGTTCTGAGTAGTCAGACTCAGCGCTGAAGCTTCCTGTGCTCTGAGAGAGCCCTGGGGCCCAAGGGCCTCACCCTTTTGACGTCACTGAGCTCTGCAGTTTCTCAGCCTCTGATCTGGTCCATCTCAGAAATGGGCCCCAGGGATCAAACAGGCTTCTTCTGACACTAAAATGTTGATTAACTTCTCGTGCATCTCAGAAATGGGCCCCAGCAAGACTCAGATGCTCTTCTACTGGGGCCAAGTGGGAGCTTCATTCTCCCAAAAACACCCATTGTTTCCAGTGGGTTCATTTCCACCATGGCAGCCTTCTCCACAGGTGGGGCAATGCATTGGCCTACGCCTTACGTAGCATGATCAGGCTGGGCCACTGTAGGAATATTCTTGAATGCCAGGATTCATGTTCTTCTTTCGCAGTCATAGGGCATTTTGCCTGGGAAATAAGAAAAAAGAAAAGAAAAGGAAAAAAAAGAACACCTCAGCACTGTGGAGTAAGTGATTTACCTCCTCCCGTTCTGATGACCCTCATATCTGACCAAAGGGTGAAAACATTCAGGCTACTCTTCAAACTCACTTTCATCCCCCTCCCAACAGCGGCTTCCGAGAGCCTTATTTCTGCTCACCGATTCTCCAATGGGCGTCATCATCAGACCATGGGGTGCAGTTGTGCATGATGTAAATATTCTTTGCCATTCCAGAGATGGACCAAATGTGGTGGGTGGCTGTGAATTGAAGCCCACCAACCCAGGGACACAAGAAATATTCACTGACTGATTGACTGATTGAATTTGTTTCTGACTCAGAAGCTCATTCCTCAGGGTGCTGAGAAATTCCGTCTCAGTAATGACTGGTTCTGCACACAAACACCCCAGGGGTTGCCAGGCACTCCCTGGGCTACTGCCTGGCCTCACGGTCCCTTCAGATGTGGAAGCCTCACTGCGTTTGAAGCATGACCCCTCTGGGAATGCTGTGATCTCCTACACCAAAAACTCATCCTCTCTGAAATGTTACCACTCCCTTTGACTCCTGCCAGAGACCCCAGCTTCTGCTGCCACCCACCCTCCAACCCAACAAACAATCCCAGAGGCAGAAATATGCAACGGGTTTAGCCACCTGGCTGGAGATGAAAACAGGGACAAATACAAGAGCACTGCCACCCACAAATTCACATCTTAATACAGTATTCACTTGCAAACCTATCCCTCTAGCTCAATGTCCTTCTCTTCTGGAATACAAATTCCCAGGCACGGTTTAATCCCCAGCACCTAGAAGAGTAAGCAGTCTCTCAACATATAGTTTTGAATGACTAGGAAGAAAAAAAAATGAAGGGATAAACGATGGATATAAGGAATGAGAGCAAAAGTCTTTCTAAAAAACAAAACTCCATGAAACAGGAGAAACTTTGAAAACTAACATCTAACTGCAGTGAGATCCCAGCTTCATCACAGGCCAGTCCCAGGTATTCAAGCTCCCTGTGCCTTGTTTCTTCCTCTCCCGTAAAATGGGAGATCAAATCAGTGGCCACCTCACAAGTGGTGCTCAGCTAAAATAAGTTAATGGACTTTAAATGCTTAGAAGAGGACCCGTAACATGACAAGCACTCAGTAAGTGTTAGCTGTTTTCAGCAGCAGAGGCAAGAGCAGCAGACAAGAGGAAGCTACACTCATTGGAGCAGTTCAGCTGAGAGGCAACAGGGTGAAAGGAACCCGAGCCCCAGCTCAGCTACTTGGCAGCCATGTGGCCTTGGACAAGTTGCTCAGCTTCTCTACAATGAAGTTGACTCCTCTGTTTTGAATGAATATGAAAGAAAAAATACCATTTTCATAAGGTTCATACGAAACTTCAATGAATTATTATGGGCTGGGCATGGTGGCTCATGCCTGTGTGAAAGGAAAATCTTGGAAATCTTGGGGCCCCGAAATTACTAAGCTAAAGGGAAAAGTCAAGCTGGGAACTGCTTAGGGCCAACCTGTCTCCCATTCTATGAAAACTCAACCCTCTGCTCACTGAGATAAATGCACATCTCATTGCCTTCTTTGGAGAGTCTAATCAGAAACTCAAAAGAATGCAATCATTTGTCTCTTATCTACCTATGACCTGGAAGCCCCCTCTGGGCTTGAGTCTTCCTACCTTTGCTTCAAGTTGTCCCCCTTTCCAGACCAAACCAATGCTCATCTTACATATGTTGATTGATGTCTCGTGTCTCCTTAAAAAGTATAAACCAAACTATGCTCTGACCACTTCGGGCACGTGTCGTGAGAACCTCCTAAAGCTGTTTCACAAGCACGTGTCCTCAACCTTGGCAAAATAAACTTTCTAAATTAACTGAGACCTGGCTCATATTTTGGGGGTTCACACCTGTAATCCCAGAACTTTGGGAGGCCAAGGCAGGAGGATCACTTGAGGCCAGGAGTTCAAGATCAGCCTGGGAAAAATAGTTAGACCCCCATTGCTACAAAAAAAAAATTGAAAATTAGCCAGGTGAAGTGGCACACACCTGTAGTCCTAGCTGCTTGGGAGGCTGAGATGGGAGGATGTTTTTGAGCCCAGAAGGTCAAGGATGTAATGAGCTATAATAATGCCACTGCTCTCCAGCCTGGGCAACTCTGTCTCTAAAAAGTAAAAATAAAATGAATTATTCAAACACTCATCACAGCGCTTAGAACTAGCAAGTGCAAATACATAGTTGATGTTGAGCAAGTCGCTATTGTAAGGTCAGCCAAGAGAAAGGATGAGTAGACCCAAAGTCAGCCAAGTGAGTTTACTGACCTGCCAGGCTGCTCCTTGACAGGCAGAGGAGGCAGCCCCGAGCTCACACGCTAGGGGGATTTGTGGCGGTTGACTGTGGGGGCTGGCATGGCATACATTCTGAGTAAACCCACATCCTAGAGTTGTTTTGCTACATCCTAACAGCACTGCATTATTTCTAGCTCAGGTTACATAATATCTAAAGGAAATGGGGAGGGGGAATCCTTGCAGGAACAGGGGGCTAAGTTTCACCTATTATATAAAAGAGAGCGGCTACCATGATATCAGTGAAATCGAGCAGCTACTAACTAGAGGGGAAAATGTGAGATCAGTAAAGATTGTACCAAATCACAAACTATGATGGCCATATTTGAAAATTGTTTTGGAATGCTCAACATCACTAATCATCAGAGAAACGCAAATCACAACCACAATGAAATGTCATCTTACCCAGTCAGAATGGCTACTATTAAAAAGACAAAAATAAACAGATGTTGGTGAGGATCTGAAGAAACGGGAACTCTTATACAGTGTTGGTGGGAATGTAGACTAGTACAGTCACTATGGAAAACTGTATAGAGATTTATCAAAAAACCTAAAATAGGAGAGGTGGAGCAAGGTGGCCAAATAGAAGCCTCCAGCCATCACCCCCTCTGCAGGAACACCAAAGTGAACAACTATCCACAAAAGAAAGCACTTCACAAGAACCAAAAATCAGTGGTTGGACATATAACACATTCTCTATAAAAAACAGTACATTGAGAAGTAAAACTTAGTCATGACTTTATTAAATATGTCAGTCCCTAATCATTCTTACAGTATTTTGCTATGTTCAGAATATAAAAGAAAAAAAGTAAATTGCAAAAAATATTGTATCTATAAGAAATTTAAACATTTTTAGTATTAAATAGTTCAAAAAACTGGTTTTTTACCTTTTTTAAAACTAAAACTAGAATTACTACTTGATCCAGTAATCCTTCTATTGAGTATCTCCTCAAAGGAAAAATAAATCAATGTACCAAAGGGACACCGGCACACACAGGTTTATTCAGCACTATTCACAATAGCTAAAGTATGGAATCAACCTAAGCACCTATTAATAGATGAATGGATAAAGTAAAGAAACTGTAGTATATATACACACAGTAGAACATCATTCAGCCATAAAAAACAAATACAATTATGTCATTGGCAGCAACATGGATGGAACTGGAGGTCATTATCTTAAGTGAAATAAGCCAGGCACAGAAAGACAGATACTGCATATTCTCACTCAAATGTGGGAACTAAAAAATTTGATCACTTGGAGGTATAGAGTGGAAAACTAGACAACAGAGGCTGGGAAGGGTGAGTGGGGGCAAGGAGAAGAAGAGAAGTGGGGTAAAGGACACAAACATAGAGTAAGATGGAATAAATTCAATGTTTGATACCAGAGTAAGGTGGTTATGCTTAACAGAAATGTATTGTTCTTGGGTGATGGGCACCCTGAATATCCTGGCTTGATCACTACGCATTATATACGTGTATCAAAATGTCACATGTACCCCATAAGCTTGGACTAATTTTTTCAAATACATTGGTGACACTGTGTGGCAGACCAAGTGCTGCAGAAAAAGGAATTGTGAATTAGATTATTTCAAGAAACTTCTCCAATCAAGAAAAAGGTTGAAGATTAAAATAATGGGTAGAAAATAATAGTAGCTAACATTACTAAACATTTATTATGTGCTATATAGATGAGAGATCTAGTATCTGTAACAACAGAGATTCCAGAAAGCAGTCGAGAGCGCATGGAAGAGAAGCGATAAATCCTCTAAGCTTACTAAAGGCTTGAGTATTTGTACCCAAAGCTCATCTGGACTTCTGGGGTTCTGCTCTGACGTGTGAAGAGCTCAGCAGCCACCCCTTCATCCTCACAACAGAAAAGAGCTGAACAAACTGAAAATCCACAACTCTTTTTTTCATCCACCAGAGAATCAAGACCGGAGAAATAGACGAATACAGAACCAGGAGCCAAAGCCACTGGAGCCAGGATCTAGGAGGAAAAAAACTGTAATGGACAAACTGCTGGAAGCTGAGTGGGGCCTAGACTGTGTGTTAAAAACTCCTGGGGCCCAGTCCTAGAGGGGCCTCCACGTTTTCATGAGTTTCACCTCCAAAAGCCCTACCAGAGTCTTGTGGTGAAAATTTGGGGGAAACCCCCTGATGCTTCCAGCAGAAGGGGAAAGTAACCATCTGAGCATTCTGTTCTCCACTTGCCCTCAAGGGAATCTATACTGGTTACAATGTAGGGGAAAGGAAATACAGTCCCCACTCTGTACCCATAGGTTTTGTATCCCTAAATTCAACTAACCTTAGACCAAAACACATTTTTTTAATTGTATCACTACTGAATACCTACAGACTTTCTTTACTTGTCATTATTCCCTAAACAATACAGTATAACAATTATTTACATAGCATTTACATTGTATTTGGTATTATAAGTAATCTAGAGATAATTTAAAGTATATGGGAGGATGTGCATAGGTTATATGCAAATACTATACCATTTTATATCAAGGACTTGAGTATCCATGAATTTTGGTATTTGTGAGAAGTCCTGGAATCAAGCACCTGCCAATGCTGAGGGACAACTGTAACCAACTCCAGCCCCCTTTAACTAACTTCCTGTCTCACCTAAGGAGTAAAACAAAAGCTGGGAAGCACTTGTGAGGGTCACAGGCCAGGGCCAAAGGCTCCCTGAAAGATTGAGACCAAATCATAGGATTACAGAACACTTCTACCCTCACACCTCAACACCACATCAGTAGCGCTCCTGTGTAGTAATAACAGATTACAGCTGAAACAACTGCAAGCCTGAGGCTCTATTTAAGAAAGAATGTCTAGGGAAAATCAAAAGCAACAGGGAGAACAAAAATGAGGACACTAAAGAAAACTGAAATCTCGGACATCTACAGCTATGGTAAGTGATAAACACAGCCAAGTTCTTAACCAGATAAACATAAACCCTTATCCTAAAGATCTGTTTACCTCAGGCCCTTTTAGCCAATATATCAAGTCTGCCTTTCAACAATAAATTACAAGGCATATTAAAAGGCAAGAAAAACACTCTGAAAAGATAAAGCAAACAACAGAACAAGACTTACATATGGAAAAGATTTTGATATTATTTGACTGGGAATTTCAAATAATTATACTTAATATGCTAAGGGTTCTAATGTAAAAGTGGACAGCATGAAAGAACAGATGCGTAATGAAAGCAGACAGCTTGAAACTCTACAAAAGAAACAAAAGAAAATACTAGAAATCAAAAGCCCTATAACATAAATGAAGAATGCCTTTGATGGATTCACTAGTAAACTAGATACAGATGAGAAAATATTCAGTGAGCTTGAAGATATGTCAAGAGAAACTTCCCAAACTGAAATGCTAAGAATGAAAAATTGGAACAGAATTTCCAAGAACTGTGGGATAATAACATAACAAGTAATATATTCACAAAGGGAACACCAGAAGCTGAAGAAAGAAAGGAGCAGAATGAATATTTGAAGTAATAATGGATTAGAATTTTCCAGGATTAATGATAGATACAAAACCACAGATCCAGGAAGCTTGGAGAACACAAATCAGGACAAATATAGAAAAGTCTACACTTTAACAAATCATATTCAAACTTGCAGAAAACCAAAGACAGAGAAAATCTTGAAAGAAAGTAGAGAAAAACCTGCCTTATCTATAGAAGAATAAGGATAAGAATTTCATTAGACTTCTCTTCACAAACAATGCAAGTAAGAGGAGAAGCAAGGAAATATTTATGGTGTTGAAAGAAAATAATCACCAACCTAGAACTCTGTATTTGGCAAAATTATCCTTCAAAAGTAAAGGAGATGATTGTAGACATAAATATAAAACACAAAACTACAAAATTTCCAGAATATAACATAGGAAAAAAGCTAGGTGACCTAGGGTTTGACACAGATATGATATAACACCACAAGCATGAGCCATGAAAGAAAGAATTGGTAAGTTTGACTTCATTAAATTAAAAACTTTCACTCGGTGAAAAAGCTTTTGCTCTACAAACTGGAAGAAAATATTTGCAAAACATATCTGATAAAGGAACTACATTAAAATATACCCCCAAAAAACATTAAAATTCAACGAGAAAATCCTATTCAAAAATGGATAGAGGTCCTGAACAGATATCTCACCAAAGATACAAGATGGCATATAAGCATGTGAAAAGATGCTCAACATCATAAATCATTAAGAAATTGCACATTAAAAATAATGATATACCACTACACACTTATTAGAATGGCTAAAATCCAAAAAGCTGACAATACCAAATGCTAGCAAGGATGTGGAGAAACAGGAACTCTCATTCAGTGCTGGTGGGAATGCAAAATGGTACAGCAACTTTGGAAGACAGTTTGGCAGCTTCTTACAAAGCAAAACAGTCTTATATGATCCAGCAATTGTACTTCTAGGTTTTCACCCAAATAAGTTAAAAATGTATGTCCATACAAACCTGCACATTAATGTTTATTCATAAATGGCAAAAACTGGAAGCAACAAGTGTGTCTTTCAAAACATAGATGGATAACCAAACTGATATATCCAGTATTCTCATACAATGGAATATTAGTACTAAAAAGAAATGAGCTATGAAACCACAAAAAGGCATAAAGGAAACTTACAGGCCAAGAAGGCGGTCTGAAAAGGCTACATATTGTATGATTCTAACTGTATGGCATTCTGGAAAAGACAAAACTATAGAGACAATAAAAAGATCAATGGTTGCCAAGGATTAGGGAGAAGGGTGAGTAGGTGGAGCACAAGGGATTTTTAGGACAGTGAAATATGAGACTGTGATGGTGAATACACGACATTATGCATTTGGCAAAACTCCATAGATGTACAACACAGAAAATGAGCCCTAACATAAATTATGTACTTTGGTTAACAATAATGTGTGAATACTGATTCATCAGTTGTAATCATGAGCTACACTAATACAAGATGTTAACAACAGGAGAAACTGTGAAGGGGTGGGGTAAGGGGGGTACAAGGGAACTCTATGCTTTCTCCTCTATTTAAACTTAAAACCGCTCTTAAAAAATCTATTTAAAAAAAAAAAAAAGTTCATATATTACCAGGTAATTTGACTAAAGACAGACCTTTGCTGGAGAAAAAATTCAATTCTAATGGTTAAAAGTTTTGTAACACTTTACTTATAAGGAAAAAAAGCCAACAGACCTCTCTTCCACAACACTGTGGTCTGTTTCAAAGTGCCTTCCCTTGTGCAGTTGCCTCATTTCCATCTACATTGTATTTCCTTTCTGAAAACCCCAACAGTGATAAAAGACACTGTTAGGGAAAGGGAATAATACAAAGACCTTAAAATATGAAATAAGAAGTAAGAAAGGGAATCTTCCTTTAGGAGCCAAATACTCTTTCATTAAAGGGAATGGTGCAGCCAACGCTGGGTGCACGTGGCCTTTGTGGAGTCACCACCGTGTTGTAAATTCCCACCTTCCTGCTGATGAGAGAAGCCAGAGGATGCAGCATATTCAGTATAACCCGGGGAGCGGAACAAAGAAATTGCTAATAAACCAAACTGAGTATAATTTATTTCCTGTTGCTATGGTAATAAACTACCACAAACTTAGTGACTTAAAACAACACAAATTTATCTTACAGTTCTGGAAATCTGAAGTCCAAAATGAGTCTCACAGAACTGACGTCAAGGCGCTGGCAGGCCTGTGTAGGCCTTCCTTCTGTAGGATCTAGGGCTGAATCTTCCTTCCCTTTCCCAGGCTCTAGAGGCTGCCCACTTTCTGTGGCTCATGGCCCCATCTTCTTAGCCAGCAGCATTGGGTCAAATCATTTTCATTCTGCCATCTGTCCTTTTCTCCTTTTTCCATCTCCTCCTTCCACTTTTAGGAAATGGAAATCACACTGGATCCAGCCTGATAATCCAAAATCATCTCCCTATTTTCAAGTCAGGCGATTAGCAATCTTAATTCCCCTTTGCCACGTAGCCTAACGTATTCACAGGTGCTGGGGAACAGACATAGGCCATTATTCTGCCCGACGTTGTCAAAAGGAATTAGATGTGATTATGCTCTCTTCCCTTTCTAGGTATAGCTATTCTCTGTGATTCAATGTTAAAAGTTTCTTGCTGAAAACTACTTAAATATCAGTCTAAAATGCAAATCTTCATTTAAAAAATTATGATACATACTTTGGATAATTTTAAAAAAACATAAAGCATAGTGGGATTAGAGATTGGTAGTGATTCAATACATGTTACTGTTGTTAATAATGTCAGGTGTGGCTGAACTTAGAAATAATTCTCTAGCTAAAAACAGTCTTTGGTCTCTATGAAAGAAAAAAACTCCAGTTTTAGATGCAACTATCACAATTCACTGTGTCCCTTCCACAGAGGGTCACAACACACCTGCTTCCGGGAGTTGGTAAGTCTAAATACAACGTGAACCCTGCGTGCACTGGTAGTGGAGACTGCCTTAAGGAAGAAAACTGGGTCAAGGGACAGGGGCAGGAAGGACACTTACACCATTTTCTACCTTTTGAAATTTATACC
The DNA here is from genome assembly GCF_037993035.2 of Macaca fascicularis. Taxonomy (NCBI): domain Eukaryota; kingdom Metazoa; phylum Chordata; class Mammalia; order Primates; family Cercopithecidae; genus Macaca; species Macaca fascicularis. The sequence continues at coordinate 14,545,188 of NC_088376.1, forward strand.
GTGTGTGTATTGCCTATTCAAAAAAACATACTACTTTTAAAAAGAATACATTATGCAGCCCAGTCCATTGTGGTGGGCTGATGAAGGCTGAAGGGTCCATTCCTTCCAGGGTTCAGTGGAAAAAGAAGACACTGGCCCCTCGGGGAGTTCCTCATCCAGAATCGCTGGCACCTACTGGCAACAGAGAAGCCCACAGGCTGGAGGCAGAGTGAGACTGGTGTAAGACAGAAGGCAAGAACAAACCTCCTGAATGTTCAAAAGCCATCCCAAGAAGGGAAAAGAGAAGAGGACCAGCTATAACCAAGTTATAATAGACTGTGTTTACATATTTTATAAATCAAGTAATAAAAAAATGCAAATATCAACAAGTATAATCAAGATGTACAATGTAAAAATAATAGTGCATTAGCAATTATTAGCCTAAACCCTGTTTATTTGATTTCCCTTCCCCATCCCCTCCCCCTTTTTTTTCTTTTTTTTTTTTTTTTTTTGAGACGGAGTCTCGCTCTGTCACCCAGGCTGGAGTGCAGTGGCCGGCTCTCAGCTCACTGCAAGCTCTGCCTCCCGGGTTCACGCCATTCTCCTGCCTCAGCCTCCCGAGAAGCTGGGATTACAGGCGCCCGCCAACTCACCCAGCTAGTTTTTTGTAGTTTTTAGTAGAGACGGGGTTTCACCGTGTTAGCCAGGATGGTCTCGATCTCCTGACCTCGTGATCCACCCGTCTCGGCCTCCCAAAGTGCTGGGATTACAGGCTTAAGCCACCGCGCCCGTCCCCCCTTTTTTTTCTTAGACGGAGTTTCACTCTTGTCGCCCAGGCTGGAGTGCAATGGCCGGATCTCAGCTCACTACAGTCTCCGCCTCCTGGGTTCAAGCGATTCTCCTGCCTCAGCCTCTCGAGTAGCTGGGACTACAGGCGTCCACCACCACGCCTGGCTCATTTTTTGTATTTTTAGTAGACACGGGTTTCACCATGTTGGCTAGGCTGCTCTCGAACTCCTGGCCTCAGGTGATCCTCCCACCTCGGCCTCCCAAAGTGCTGGGATTACAGGCGTGAGCCACTGGGTCCAACCCATCCCCTACTTTTTAAGAAACAACATATGGCTGAGAAGGAAAACAAGAATATTAATGCTTTTAAAATTACAGGTAATAGTATTTCAAACAACTAGGAAACATAAAAGAACACATAATTCAAGCAATGAAAGACAGATATAGAAAACAGAAAGGATTAAATATTTGTATCAGACAAAAATATCAAAAGATCATTTAATTTTACCAAAATCGTTAAACTTACCTTTTAAATTACAAAAAAAAAAAAAAAAAGGTTGAGTCAAGTAACTAAATCTAAACATCTCAAACTAAAGCAGGTGCACACATTAGATTAGAAAACCTGCTAATACATCCAAAAACAAAACAACAGTAGTCATATAAAAAGGTAGCCAGGTGCAATGGCTCATGCCAGTAATCCTAACACTTTGGGAGGCCGAGGCAGGTGGGTCGCTTGAGCTGAGTAGTTCCAGGCCAGCCTGGGGAACATGATGAAACCTCCACCTCTACAAAAAAGATATATATATAAATTATATATATATATATAAATTAGCCAGGCATGGTGGCAGGTGCCTGTAGTCCCAGTTACTCAGGAGGCTGAGGAGGTTGAATCAACTGAGCCTAGGAATTTGAGGGTGCAGTGAGCCAAGATCGCACTCCAGCCTGGGCAAGAGCGAGACCTTGCCTCAAAAAATAGAATATACTGCAAGATAGAAAAGGGCCACTTCATGTTCACAATAAAGACAGACTTGATGAGTGCGAATCACCTGGGCTTCAAAGTGTGTAAAGCTTAAAACAGCTAAAAATATAGGAAAATTTAAAAACAGTGGTAAGAGACTTGAACCTCTTCACCTGTATCACTTGTGTTCATAACTTAAGCAACTTTTAAGCAGAAAGGATCACGGGAGCCACAGAACTGAGAGAAGCCAGGATCCTTTGCAGAGCACCAATGAGGAGAAAAGGCAGACAACTTGGATGTGTCCCAAACTGATAACCTACAAAGGTAAGATCAGTCATTGGGCAGGGACACAGACTGGCAGTAGCTTGTGGCCTGAGCCTCGGTGGGATGGAGCCCTCTGGTTCACAGGCTCTAGTCGATCTGCTCACAGGGCATTCCTAAGCCAATCCTGCCCTGTGGTAGTGGTAAATACTAAAGCAGGCCAAGCATGCAGCTTCTCAGTCACCTTCACGCAGGCTGCAGCAGAACCCATCCCCACTCCCCTGATTAGCTGATTATTATGGTAATCTTGCTGATAATTTCCAAAAATTGACCTAAAAAGTGGTATTTGAAAAGAATACTCCTAGAGTAAATCACATAAGCAATGAAAAACATGGCCCATCCATGACCACTAAATTATCAGGTTGCAGGTGTAAAAAAAAAAAAAAAAAAAAAATTAAACACTATCTCCCTTTTGTAGTCTCATGCATTTAGTCAAACTGGGTATTTTTTTTACATTTTCCAATTCACCATTTGTCAAAGAAATAATGGAAACTATAAAGCTGAAGAATAAACACTTTAAATAAGAATTCATACTCCAAAGAAGTAAGAATCTTTCAACTTTTATTTCTAGGATACATTCATCTGGACCCTTTTTTTTCTTTACAATTTTCCCCCTAAGATAAATGAATACAATAAAAATATAATCCAACTACCAGCAATGTTTCTAACCAGAAAAGAATCTAAAATCTCTGGTGTGATAATATAGGATATTTTTTAAAAATATAAACTTCATACCAGAAATAAAGCCTGAATATTCTCTTTCTTTAAAAATATAATTTTTCCTTCTTTGCTCTTCCATGTAAATCTTATAATGAACCTGTTATTTCTAATGTCTATTTTTAATCCAGCAACTATAACACTACCTAGCAGGGTTTTTTCCTTTACACCTTGTTCTGTACTGTGAATCAACTAATAATTGCAAACGTCTCTAAAAAGTGAGATGCCACTTGGCTGTAGCAAGATTCTTCAAGAGATGCTGAAAATTAAAAAACACAAAAAATCCCTATTAGCAAACTGAAACCTACTTAACAAATTATATTATCCTGTTTCTGAAATCAGAACATGTATAAAAGCACTTTTGCTAACTGTAAAGCTCAAATGGAAAACATTTTTAAAAATCTGTTTTGACTATAAAGACTGCTGACTGGGATAGAACTTTAGGGACACGAGGCTCTGTGAAATCCATTCTTTTTTTCTGTAACTTCTTAGTTTTGAAGGGGAGGATTATAAATTGCAAACAAGCTGGGGTATGGATACAGGAGTATCTCATAAAGATTGATTGGTTTGTGGTGACATGTGACTGTTTTTCTTAACTGAGAATAAAGACCAAGGGGCACAGGGAGAGTTCTTAGATCAACACTTTATACCAGACTGATAAAAACTAGACAGTGTTTTCCCTACTTCTGACTAGTTCCTCTATGCAGAGCTTCATTATTTAAGTATAATCCAGTTTAAAATAGTATTCCAAAGCTCAACATAAATGGTCTGGGGATGATTTCCTTTCCTTGGTTTAGGAAGATAATAAAGCCTAATTATAAACATGGGTACAACACACCTGAACCACAGAGTAGTACCCTTCCAACTCCAAATCAACAGTATTATCCGTAACAGCAATAAAGGGCTGCATTTCGTGTGATTGATTGTGCCCAGACACAGGTGATCAAAAAGAAACCAAAGGATGAGTGAACTGACAAGAGGAAAAGGGTTTCGGTTGCTACATTTAAAAGGTTACACTAACAGAGCCGATGAGAGTCAGGTGTGCTGTGGCAGGAGCAGCTGTGGGGGCCTCCTTTCCTAGTTTCTGAATGATCTTCCTGTGGCTCTGGGAGCAGGCCCAGCATGGGGAATGGGCTAAAAGGCTTATACATCTCTTTTTGGCCCTCAGATGCACTTACCCTTTTCTTTGGTGCCCTCTTTCCCCAAGAGAATATTCAGGCCAATTTTGTTTTTTCCTTTTTTCTGCATTAGTAAGACATTATAAACTAGCAATTTGTAATACCTCTAACTCTCACTGAGTGTCTTATGTTAGTATAAAGTACCTCAAGTAATAAGAATGTGGAACTTAAATGCCACTTACAGAATAGTCAAACAAGCCCATGTCACACTTTGATAATCCAAAGTATTAAATCTTAGCAATTGATAAAGTAAAAAACTATTTTTGCTAAGGTTTAACTATTGGACTTTAAACCAATTTTAATATTCCATGAAATCAAAGCCATTGAATTAACATGCCTTCATGTTTCCTACACACAACAAAGTTTAAAATATACATATATTTTTAAACCAATTCACTCCCTTTTACAATCATACTTTCATTCGAACATTTAAAATATAAATCCAAACTGTCAATGAAAACAACAGTGGGACAAGCAACACTATCATTAAAATGAAACAATAATGCAAGGAAAGGTCAGCGTTGAAACTCAGAAAATAAACATAAATAGATTCATTGGAAATCTGCTCATACGCCTAATGTGTTCAGAAATGAACCTCACATAAAACAGATCCCACTGCGATGTTAGACAACTCATTCCTTTCTCATTTTCTCATTCCATGATGCATGTCTTCACTATTTTTACTGAGGTTTATACAGTGAGTAGATATCCTAACGGCAGAGATGAGTATTAAATACATAGCCTACTCCAGAATTGGCATATGTTCCCAACCATTTTTTTGTATGCTCCTTGAATTATAAAATAGTCCAATCTTTAAGGAAAAAAAATTAAATGGCTTAGATCTATTCATACATATTGGGCATTAAATGTCACTAAGTTAACACAGTAAGGTGGAAAAAAGGATAAGAGGGTACAGTAAGTGTTCCCCAAACAATTCCATTACATTATGAAGTATTGTCAATGGCATATTTATTTTAACCAGGTTACGGGGAAAAAAATGCAAGAATTATTACCAGAATTTGCATCAATTTTCTGGAGAAACGAACAATAAAACATTAAATATACACATTTATTTGTATATTTATTTGAAGAATCTTTGGTAGCAATTGCTTGTTTCTTCCACATTATAGGACTTTTTAAAATAAATGTCAAAAGTCGTTTACTAATCAGCATATGAAAGATAAACTATGATACTATTCTTTTGGTTTCCCTATAAAACGTCCTTGATAATAACTTGTACTATTCATGCACTTAAAAAACAGTATATGTTTAACTCATATACATACAAAATGAGACTAATACCAGAAAAAAAAAATTAGACAGTAATGAGAATCAATAACAAAACATAACAATGACAACTGTTCTTAAGTAATTTATTTTAAAATTATAAGATTTACAATGCCTTGATTATGCAAAATAGCATAATGGAAATTAAACCAAATCAATAAACCAAAGGGAAAGAAAACTTAATTTTCTCGAGTATCCATACTTAAACCATCTTTGTAAGTATCTGATGTCCCAACCGTGTCTTATGTAGAAAGTATAATAGTTTCAAATGTTTCACTTGCAGGTTTAATTTCTCATTTTCAATTTTTATGAACTGTAATACAATTTCAAATCCTATTATACCTAGTGTTTATACTGCAACAGCAGCAAATCTCACATGTGTAATCAAATGTGGAAGTGGGGCACAGCTTCTAGCTGTAGACAGAAATTATACACTGCATTCAGTCCAGGAGAGTACATTACATTAACCAGAGCGTAGAGTTTAGTACACTTATTGCAGGGTTGGTATTTCTTTCCCTCTGATCTGAATCAGCTGAGCTGCTGAGCAGACATATTACTGCTGTGGATAGTAAGACTGCTGTGGGGGCTGAGGGAAGGGGTATGAAGGCTGCTGGGGTCCTGGGTATGGAGCCTGTCCAGGGCTCTGGTGATACACTGGTGGATATGGCATATTATACTGGCCATATGCATAAGGATTATAGCCCATGGGCATGGGCATTTGGCAATACCTGATAGGGAGAAGAAAACAAAAAAAACTTGATTGGTAAATCAAATACTAAAAAATAAAACAATAATTATTCTAGAACTACGTTTTTCATGAAAGTCATTTCTATTTTTTAGTCTATTAAAGAACAGTGGAGAAAGAAAAACTGTTTCAAGGCACTTGTCAGAGAAAAGCATTCCTATCCTGTTCTTAATTACAACAAAAGAGTACCAAGTGTTTAATACTATCCAAAAAAATACCGAAGAAAATAAGATTAAATATTCAAGTATTAAAAGAAAGAAAAACTATGGAGACCCTTCATTTTAACGTGGCAAAACTAGTCATCTAAATACATTCCTCTTCCACAATATTCAATATTCACTGTGATGTACATAAATTTACAACTTTAAAAGTTCTAATATTTGGAAGACAACATGTACTTACTAAGTAAAATTTAGAGCACACCTTAAATGGTAGTCAAATGTTTGGATTTTTAAGATTAAGAAATTATCACAGAGGTTAACCTTTAAGAAAGTGCAACCCATAATTAGATAAATTTCTATTCAACTGTTTATTGAATGCCAAGTATTCTAAGTATAGGGATGTAAATAAGGCCTTATCAGTTTTGCTATGCTACGCTCAGAAAAGGTACCTGTTTATCACCTAAAGTCCAAGGAAACACCTACTGAACTCTATACAGAAGAGATTATTTAATATAAACCCAATATGTAAAGTATAAAAACAAATTTTAAAAGCCTAGGAAATAGCTATTTATGTAAGTGACCATAACATTATTTTCATTTCTGGATAAGCCGACAGTGTAGCTTATTCATTCATGACACTTCCATTTGTAGAAGGGGTGACCCTGTTTTTAACAGGTTAGCCAGAGCCTAGAAACAATATTAGCCAACTTGGGATACATGATGTTGAAGCCTTACCCAGGATATCCTGGATAGGTGGGATAGGGTGGTCCCTGGGCCTGTGGAGGAGGAGCTGAGCCAGGTGTTTGTGATGGAGCTGGTGCAGCAGTCCCAGCCCCCACTGGAGCTGGAGCAGTAGCAGAAGGAGCTCGATTTGCTGGAAGCACAGGTGGTGGAGGCCTGGCTGGGGGCTGGGGCTTAGTAGGCTATAAGAAAAAGTCAGCATTGACTATAAAATGTTTCATTTCTCCCAAATTGCTATTAATTAAAATTAATAAGGACATATGAGAAACTCTAGAATCCAACCAAATATATTTTTAATTCCCATTCTTAAATAATGGCTTATTACTATAGAAATATATCATAGTTGAATAATTCTCCAATCTGTGGAAACTCCATAGCCACTGCTCTTTTCCTGGTGCCTAATATTTAATCATTTACTGCTTCCTGAGTGGCTGGACATTTGAGGTGGAAGAAAGCAGCACAGGTACTGTTTACTACCATCATCTCCTCCCAGTCCCCAAACTCTATATGAAAAATGTCAAACACCAGAAAATTTTAAAAGAATAGTATATAAAATAATCACACATCTGCCAATGAAATTCAGTAACTATTAACATTTGCCGTTTCTGCTTTATCTATAACTACATCCATATATATTTGCAGAATCGTCTGAAGTAAGTTGCAAACTTCATGACACTAGCCCTAAAGACTTCAGCACTCAAGTTCTCATAAGGATATTATCCCACATAATCACAATACCATTTTCATCCTTCAAAAACTAATGCTATTCCCCAATGTCATCAAATATCCACTCCAAATTCCATTTTCCCTAATTAACACAAAAAAGCTCATATAGCTATTTTTATAAACCAAAATCAACTCAAAGTTCATATATTGCATTTGATTGTAAGGAAACTTTCATCTCTTTTCATCTAGAATATGCCCTTTTTTTAAAACCTATGACACTCACTTTTAGAAAAGATCAACTCAGTTATTTCATATAAATGTCCCATGTGATAGATTTGTCCAATTGTTTCCTAATGGCATAATTTAACTTCTCATTTTATCATTTGTTTTATTTGCTGTAAACAGAAAGTTTGTTTAAGGGCTTGATTAGATTCGGGTTAAGCATTTTTTTGGTTAAGAATTCTTGAATGATGCTGTGTTTTACATATCGCAAAATATCAGGAGGTTGGTTACCTGATGCAGGTGGTAACCACTAGATTCTTCCTATGTAAACCATGTTTTATCCATTAAAACAAGTAATCATCACTAATGTAAAACCTCTGTTTAAAATATTTATTTGCCTACTAACCGGCATGGTTCTTGGCGCTGGAGTTGGAGGAGTTGGTGCATGTCCTCCGGCTGGCGAGGACTGATATGCAGGTGTAGGAATTGAAGGAGCACTAGGTTCTCTGGCAATGCTTTGTTGCAAGTCCCTTATCAAAGACAAAGTGTTAAAAATTAACATGACAGAAAACAATGAACACACATAAAATACCAGCTTTTCTTTTCTTCATACATGAAACATAGAAAACAGATTCCAAACAATGATGGCATTTTAAAATATACTACATTTCAAATTAGTACAGCGACTATGGAAAACAGTATGGAGGTCCCTCAAAAAACTAAAACTAGATCTACCATATGATCCAGCAATCCCACTGCCGGGTATATATCCAAAAGAAAGGATATCCATATATTGAAGAGATATCTATATTCCCATGTTTGTTGCAGCACTTCCAACAGCCAAGATATGAATGCAACCTAAGTGTCCATCAGCAGATAAATGGATAAAGTGTAGTATATATATGCAATGGAATATTATTCAGCCATAAAAAAAATGAAATTCTGTCATTTCCAGCAACACGGATGGAACTGGAGGACATTATGTTAAGCGAAATAAGCCAGGCACAGAAAGACAATTGCATGTTCTCATTCATATGTGTGAGCTAAAAACAAGGAGACAGAGAGTAGAATGATGGTTACTAGAGTCAAGGAAGAGTAGGGGGTGGGGATCAAGACAGGTTGGATAATGGGTACAAAAATACAGTCAGATAGAATAAATAAGTTCTAGTGTTTAATAGCACCATAGGGTGATGATAGTTAATGGTAATTTATTGTGTATTTCTAAATAGCTAGAAGATTTGGAATGTTCCCAACACAAAGAAACGGTAAACGTTTGAGATGAGGAATATCCTAATTACCCTGATTTGATTATTATACATTGTATTCATGTATCAAAATATCACATGTGCCCCACAAATATGTGATGAATATCCTAATTACCCTGATTTGATTATTACACATTGTATTCATGATCAAAGTATCACATGTACCCCATAATATCTACATTTATCAATATAACAAAAACTGAAAAAAATAAAATATACTACATTTCTATTCTTGACTAGAATCTAAATCCTCTTTCTTCCTACTGTTTAATAAAATGAAGTTGTATCTTTTTTCTATTTCTGAAGACTAGGGGAAAAAAGTAAACATTTTCAGAGATCACAGTTATAGCTGGAGTAAGAAACATGTCAAACTGGGCAAGTAATCCTAAAAGACTGCCCACCCTCTAATAAAAGGTAGTCCCTGGATTTTAAAAACTCCTAACATCATCTATCTAAAAGTTATCAGAAAACTACAATGACTCATAGTTATGTAGCCAGTGTTTTAATCACTTTATCAGTGTTTATACAAAGTAAAACAGATGAAAAAGCTAACCTTTTATGCAAACCATTATGCAAATTTCTAGATAAAAACTTTCTGAAGATATTCAAAGAAATGTGGCATTGAGATATTTTATGTTAAAAGATAACACATGACCTGTCACTAAGGTAAACTCATGAAAGACATATTGCTGAAAATACTCTTACAATTTAGTACTAAAAATTAGAAAATTTTGTCTTCTCTAACAGTAATTTGAAATTCATCCCAAAACCACACTAAACAATACCTAAGGTAAAATGCACTCCATGTAATACATGATGTCAATCATCTTTTCACTGCACTGATTAATGTACACAGAGAAGTAAATATGACATGTCCCAAAATGTCTGAGACAGTACCTTTTGCCCTGATTTAACAAATAACAGCAAAGCCCCACATTGTCCGCATCCCAACTTCCCTCTCAAGAAGGGCCCCAATCACTCCAGACATAAAGAAAACTACATTCATCAAAAAAAAAAAGCTACTTCTTAATACAAGTAAATAACTGCTTATTATTTATTAATAAGTTTTTAATATCAAAATTCTGAAAGGTCAGATTTGGAAATATCTAAAATATATATATATTATAAAGCTTTAACACAATACCTTTTTTCCTTTGATAAACTCTAGGGATGGATGCAGTAAATAACACACTTATAGGGCAAATGATAATTTCCTAGCCACTTACAAAAGATATAAATCAATGCTATTAAATAAAACCAATAATATAAAAGAGCAAAAAGATATTTTAAAAATGCCACCAGTATTCCTATGCCCAACAATCTGACAATGGTTTTGAAACCATTAGTAAAAAGAAAGTAAAGCTCAGAGTAAAACACTCATTCTTCTTAAACTCTTTAAATTTCTGATGAAAGATTTCAATGAAAACAGAAATTAAAAAGCAAAGCCTCCAGCTAATAAGCATATAAAAAGGACATATTAGTCATCAGGAAAATGAAAATTAAACTCATACAATGAGATAATACTACAAACCCAGCAGAATATAGCTAAGGGCAAAAATGTGGAGCAACCAGAACTCTCAGATATTGCTAGGAGGAATATAAATTAGTACAATCGCATTGGAAAACTATTTGAAATACCAACTAAGCATACACATATCCTTTGACCTAGATATATACCCAACAGCACTGCATATAACATGCTCACCAAAAGCATGTACTGTCTAATACAGTAACCACTAGCCACATATAGCTATCAAACATCTGAAATGTGGCTAGTCTGAATTGAGATGTGTTTTAAGTATAAAATACACATTAAACTGGGCACGGTGGCTCACGCCTGTAATCCCAGCACTCTGGGAGGCCAAGGCAGGTGGATCACGAGGTCAGGAGTTCAAGATCAGCCTGGCCAAGATGGTGAAACCCCGTCTCTACTAAAAATACAAAAATTAGTCGGGCTTGGTGGTGGGCGCTTGTAAACCCAGCTACTCGGGAGGCTGAAGCAGAGAACTGCTTGAACCCAGGAGGCAGAGGTTGCAGTGAGCCGAGGTCATACCACTGCACTCCAGCCTAAGCGACAGAGCAAGACTCTATCTCACCCAAAAAAAACAACACACACACATTAGATTTCTAAGACTTAGTATGAAAAAAAGTAAAATATCTCTCATTTATAATTTTACATTGATTATATGTTAAAATGATAATACTTTGGACATACTGGGTTAAATGAAATACTGAAATTAATTTCACCTGTTTTTTAACTACAGCTACTACAAATTTTACATTTTCCATTGCATATGTCACTGCATAGTACTTCACCATATAGATATAGTTTTATTTAATTAACCAGAACCAGACATTTGACTTGTTTCTGTATTTTTACTGCTACCAGCAATATTGGACAGCAGTGATTTACAACATTCATGCCAGCACTATTTACAAAAGCTCAAAAAACTAGCAACTACTCAAAATATTCAACAGAATAAACAACTTGTATATTCACATAAAATATATACAGAATTGAGAATAAAAGATCTACAAATACACACAACTTATACTGATGAATCTCACAAATATAATGTAGAATAAAAGCCAGTCATAGAAGAGTACATCATATGTGATTCTATTTATATGCAATGCAAAAACAGGAGAAAGTAATCTATGTTCTCTCACAAGTTAGGATAGTGGTTGCCCTGGAAGAGAAAGATAAAGAAAGACTGACTGGGTGGATGCATTAACAATGCTTTTAGGGTGCTGAGAATTTTCTGTGTATTGATCTAAGTGCTGGTTGCCTGGGTGTACTCAGTTTGTGAACATTCAACAAGATATACACTTATGTATACTTTTCCAGTATACATTATATTCCGTAAGATTTCAAAGTATTTTGGCCTTGAGTATTAACAATGACTAACAAAATAAACTCTCAGATATTCAAAAGCTAATATTATATGGCCTGCTTTTCCATCTTTCATTCACCTTTCAATCACTGAGCTGAAAATATTTGACAAGTGTATACAATAAATATACACACAAATAGCAACAAATTTTTAGATATATGAATTATAAAATATTTAAAATGACAATATTCCAATCTTTCTTCCTTAGAATATCCAGAGCTTCCTTGTGCATAAACAAGTCAATTTCTATGTTTATTATTTTCTTCCTTTTTACACAAAGCATACTCTACACACTGTTCTGCATCTTTTTACCGTAACTATCTTGAAGATCTTTCCATATCAGTAAATTGAAAACATCCTGTTTTTTAAAATAGCTGCACAGCATTTCACTATACAAGTATAGCTTTATTTCAGCAGCCCTGGTCACTTTGTTTCTACTTTTTTACTGCTATTTGCAATGCAGAAATGAATAAGCTCATAAATATGTCATTTCTAGCATATTCTAATATATCCTCAGAATAGATTCCCAAAAACAGAATAGCTGGATTAAAGGATGTTTGCGTTAGTAGTCTTATTCTTTACAGCTAAACTGCCCAACACAAGGATTGCACCATTGTGTATTCTCACGGCAATATAAAATCTATTTCTCCAACATGTGACAACAAAGCATGTTATCAAACTTTCGGATTCTTGCCAAACTGAAAAATATTATTTCAGACTAATTTTAATTTGTATTTTATAATGAATGAGGGCATTCTTTTTTTTTATTTCATTTATTTAAGAGCCATTTATATTTCCTTGTCTGCAAAATTCTGTTTGTGTCTTTTCCTCAGTTTTCTATGGGGTTTTCTTCTCATTGATTTCTAGTTCTTTTCTAAATAAAGTAAATTAGCCTTTTGCCTGTGAATAAGTTTCAAATATTGGATTCCCAATTTGTTATATCCTGACTCTGTTTACCATATTTCTGTGAGGAACTTATTCTTTTTTTTTAATACCTTCTGGAATTTAAGTAGGAGTTATTAGATGCTGCCCATCCCAGCTTTATTAAGGAATTCTCCATTCTATTTTACACCTTATATATCATTTACAAATTTCAAGTTTGGTCCACTCAGAATTACTTTGGTATAAAGATAACTTTTATTTTCTAAATGGCTGGGCAGTTGTCCACAACCTCTTCTGGTTGGCTGAAGATCTTTTACACTAAATTCACATATGTATTTGAATCTATTTCTATTTTCTATTCTGTCTTTGTCTAATCATGTACCAGCATCACTGTGTTTTAATTAAACATGGTATTATATACCTTAATATCTGGTAGAACTAGTATCCCTTCACTATTCTTTTTACTGTTTTCCTGGCTGACCTTGTTTCTTTTTCTACTTGAACTTTAGGATCAACTTGTCTAATTCCAAATGAAAAGCTGCTGACATTTTTAATCAAAAGTATGTTGAATGCATATGTTTATTTCTTTATTTATGTTTGTTATTAGATATAGGGTCTCACTGTTGCCCAGACTGGAGTACACTGGCTATTTACAGGTACAATCATAGCGCACTACAACCTAGAACCCTAGGGCTCAAACCATCCTCCCACTTCAATCTCCCAGGTAGCTGGGACTAGAAGTGCATGCCATCACACCCAGCTGATGTATAAGTTAACTTAGAATTGACATCTTTATGAAGTTGAGTCATCCTATCCAAGGACATGTTTTTTAACTTGCTCAAGTCTTCTTTTGTGTCCTTGAAATAGTGTTTTCTTCACATAGATCTCAAATATTATAAACTTATATTTTATCTTTTTTGTTGCTATTTTAAACGGGTCTCTTCCTCCATCTTATCTTCTAAAGGCTTATTTACATGAAAGTCACTGATTTCTACAAATTATATTTATGATCAACAACTTCAGTAATAATTATTTTATTATTTGCAGAGTTTTGGGGTTTTCTTGGGTTTTCAAGTAGTTGTACAATCATAATGTCTGTAAATAGTGCTAGTTTTACTTCTTCCTTTCCAATTTTTTAATTTCTCTCTCATGTGATTGCCTTGGCTGGTACTGCAGTACAGTATTTAAAAATAGTGCTGATAGTGGTATTTGTTTTCTGTTCTTGACTTGAGAGGGAACTCTTTATAGTGCTTCTCCATTAATCACTATACTGAGTTTTGGGCAGAAATATACACACACACAAACATATATATATTTTCATGTTATGGAAGTATCTATCTTCTATCTATTCTTATTTTACTGAGTATCAGAAGACTCATTTTCTCAAATGCTTCTGCCTCATCTATTAAGACAAACCAGTGATCCTTCCTTTGATATGAAAACACTGAATACTGAATACTGGAATAAACGCCCCCCCCTCCCCTTGTCAATAATTCTTTTTTAACGTCCTGGTGACTATTACTGTCAAATACTTTATTTAGGACTTTTGCATCCATATTCATAACTGAAACTGGTCTGTAGACTGTTTTGTATTAATTTTTGTTAGATTTTTTATCATTAAGACTAATATGGAGAATACTCATCTTTTTTTAGGCTGTGGGGGTGGCTCACACCTGTAATCCCGATCACCTGAGGTCAGGAGTTCGAGACCAGCCTGGCCTACATGGTGAAACCCTGTCTCTACTAAAAATACAAAAATTAGCCAGGCGTGGTGGTGCACACCTGTAATGCCAGCTACTCGGGAAGCTGAGGCAGGAGAATTGCTTGAATCCAGGAGGCGGAGGTTGCAGTGAGACAAGATTGCATGATTGCACTCCAGCCTGGGTGACAGAGCAAAACTCCGTCTTTTAAAAAAAAAAAAAAAAAAATCTTTTTTTTTTAAAACATTTAGAACATTTTTAAAACATTCTATTTATTTGCTTTTTATAGGTTTAGCAGAAATACTCTAAAAGCAACTGACCTGCTCTTTCTTAGAAGAAAATGGTAACTTCTCTCATGAACATGAGCAGAGAGGTGAATGAACATGAACATGTTCATTCTCTGTTCATGAATATGAACAGAGAGATGAATAAAGATCTAGTTGCCTGAAAGGGTCATCAGTATAAGATTCTTTCAGCTCTTTATATTTATTACTAATGAATATGAACTTTAGGATCAACTTGTTTAATTCCAAATGAAAAGCTACTGACATTTTAAATCAAAAGTATGTTGAATGCATATGTTTATTTATGATGGTTTTTTATGTACCCGAAGTACAGTTTGGATATAAAATCTTTAGCTTGTATTTACTATATAAAATCTTTAACTCATATTTACTATCCTTGAGATTACAGCAATCACTCCACTCTCTTCTAGCATACAGTGCTTTCAGCCTAATTTTTTTCGCCTTTTTATAAATTGACTTGTTTTGCCTGACTGCTAAAGGATTCTGCCATTATCTTTTAAGGCCAATAATTTATATGCCTTGAAGCTGACAGTTCTTGATCATTTTCCCCTACCATATGATACACTCTTTCAACAACCTTCACTTACTTCAAGAAAATGTTCTTGAGTATCATTAAGTGTTCTGTTTAGAGAACGTTAAATAACTGCTCTGTCTGGTTTTTCTTCTTTGAGAGAAATTCAATTTTGCATATATTAGGTCTTCTGTGCCCACCTTCTCTCTAATCCTTTGTAATTCTTTCTTGACTTTGATTTCATTTTAATTTCCTAATTTCTACTCTGTGTTCCTGTGTGTTCTTCAGCATTTATTTGCCCTTTGTGCTCCTTCCCATTTCGTGATGGTTTTATTCTTCCCTTCTACTTCTTTCCTGAATTCTGACACCTCACATCTTATCACTTCCTGTTTTCTTACCATATTCCTGCAGTTCTGGAATTTCTGCTCAAAGTGTTCCTTGGAGTGCTCGCAGTCCCCAACCTTTTTGGCACCAGGGACCAGTTTCGTGGAAGACAATTTTTCCACAGGGGAGCGGGAGATGATTTCAGGATGAAACTGTCCCACCTCAGATCATCAGGCATTAGTCAGAGTCTCACAAGGAGCGCACAACCTAGATCCCTTACATGGGCAGTTCGCAATAGTGTTTGCGCTCCTATGAGAATCTAATGCTGTGGCTGATCTGACAGGAGTATTACTCAGGCAGTAATACTCGCCCAGCCACCTGCCTGCCTGCCACCCACCTCCTGCTGTCCAGCCCAGTTCCTAATAGGCCACGAACCAGTACCAGTCCATGGCCCCAGGACTGGGGACCCCGGCCTTAGAATGACTGCCTTCTTGCATTTGTTGTTGTTGTTGTTGTTGTTTAGTTCATGGTCAGATCTTTGCTCATAATTTTCATCTATTCTGTGGCAATATTATTTTGGTAAATGTTCTTCATCTATGAAGTTTTATTTAATTTTGTTAATGTTTTTTACCTTTTATCAGCACTGTGCTACTCTGTATTGATTACTCAGCAGGAAATGAGCTGTATGTTAACTGGCCCTGCTTTCTCAGCAGCCTCCTTCTAAAAGTGATTTTGCTGGTATTCTCCGAGCTATTCATGCTGTCTCCTCCATGTTCTATAGCTGTAGTTTTATGTAAGGAACCTACTTGCTAGTTCAAAATAAATTGCTTGTATTTACTGGCACTTCCTGAGATCTGCCACCTGAACTGTTTTATCATTTCTGTGACCTCACTGTACTTCCTGCATCTAGAGTTTCTGCTTCTTTTCGTCCTTTCATTCCCAGATTGTGCAGCTGTTTGCTTGTTGCTTTGTAAAATACTCGATCTAGTTCCTTCTTCCAGGAGAAAAGGAGGGAAATTGCTATCTCATATTACCAAATTCACACCAAAAGTCTCTACATGATTTTTTAAAAGAAAATTCTTTAAGTACAATTTGATACACAAAACAGACTTACTTTAAGAGTTCATCTCTTTCTGTCTTCCGCGCAAAAACTATATCACTGCATTTGTTCTGGAACCTGACCAGGATTTCAGTCAACTCATTGTAAAACTATAAGCAAAGAACAAATACAAGTAATGAACAAGAACAATTTTTTAATCCAGAGAGTAATGTGATCTAAAGCTAATTTGTCAATGATAGTTAAAGCCGAAGAACTGAAATCTGCATGAGATACATTCATACAATTTACTAGGCCCAACAACTTAATATTAAATGTGATCCAAGATTCCTAGAGAAAATAAAAATAAAATCATTTTTACAGAACATTATCATCAAAAACGTAACAAGTTAAAAGTTTCATGATCATGAAAATCTTCCTAATTCCTAGAGAAAAGTCAATTACTTAATAACATTACACCTATTTAAGTGGAAGGATTCGGTTTTCATATTCACTACAGAAATGCAAGCACACTTCAGAAACCCTTAAAAGAATTTCTAAAGGCTCTCTGGAGGGTTTTCTCAGCTTACCTATTTAAACAAAGCATTTTAAACCAAATTAAAACGCCATTTTACTATCCTATTTGGAAGGCTTTGCAGTATTTTCACCCTTTCTTCAGAGGGTTTTACATTTTACCTACTGTATTTGTATCAAGGTAACTTTATTCAGTGAGTATTACGAAGTTAAGTACCAAAAGGAATTATGCATCTGAAAAAACTTAAAAGTCACTGCTCCCTCAAAAACAAAGTAATTGGTAAAAAGAAATATAAGCAAATTCCCTAAACTTTTTAAAGGACAAGACAAGAAAGTACTTACATATTTAGCAAGCCCTCTTGACGCTTGGGCAGGCCACAAGTCTGTCCTCAGCAAACCACCACACAGAATATAAAAGTCATGCCCCCCACCTTTTCTATCACAAATCAGTCCCCAAATTAGTCAATACTCCTGTCCTCTCAAAATTCATCAGTCAACTTCCTATCCCTTAAAAAGGTGTCACTGACATCTCTGCTAATTCCTGCTACCTCGAATATTTATACCCCTTTTCTGCCAGTTGAAATATGCAATCCCATGAAATGTTGCCACCTTCATTAAGCTTTCTCCCTCCTACAACAAACTTCGCAGAGACAATAGCGTTAAAGCTAAAATTCCAGGCAAAGAGTAATTTGGTTCAACTGGAAATACCATTTAACTTCCAAACTATACGTTCACATCTGTACTTGCTAGCTATGATTCCTTTTGCATGTACTTCATACCTTTGTGCCCTCCTTCAAATTAGCTACCAGTTCAACAAAGTTGTCATATGCAGTAGCTAAATTCTTCAAAACTTCTTCTCTTAAGTTAGCTTCATTATTAGATTGTTTCATTTTCGAAAATTCCTGATGTGAGACCTTGTTAAAAGAAAGATTTATGTATTTACATTTATTTATAAAATATAGCTCATAACATTTTTATTGATCTTTTCCAATTATGAAAATCATATGTAATTAAATACATATCCAAAATTACTAGAATTACCTAGTATACTCTTTTGAAGTCTCATTATGCTTTAAATCTTTCTTAAGTAAAAATTTCAAAAATCCAATAGGAGTCAAAACAACCAATAATGACCATGGATTTCTATTAGTATATAACACTTGCAAAAAATATAACATGAAAATTATTTTACCTTTTGGAATATTTTATATCATATATAGATACAATATTTAGGAGTAGAAATGCAAGTTTAATTCTGCACGTTAACTATTAAAAGAGCAAAATTTCAAGTCTTTGTTAGTCCAAATTACCTATCTGTAAACACGAACACTAACTTCAAACTTCTCAACATATTTAGTTTGCATTATCTTTTAAAAAAATGACTGAAGTCTGTACGTATGTTAGCCACATAATTAAAGGTATCAGTAATTCCAACTAATTTCGATTTTCCTCCTATATGGAAAAAAACCAAAGCTATTAAAAACTTGGAACCATGAAAAATATCTGAAGTATCAAGCACTCCTAAGTAATATGCAACATTTTAGCCATAGAAATGACTTTGTTTCTGCAGGGCGTGGTGGCTCACGCCTGTAATCCCAGCACTTTGGGAGGCTGAGGCGGAAGGATCACGAGGTCAGGAGATCCAGACCCTCCTGGCTAACATGGTGAAACCCCGTCTCTACTAAAAATACAAAAAATTAACCAGGCGTGGTGGCGGGCACCAGAGGCTGAGGCAGGAGAACGGCAGGAACCCGGGAGGCAGAGCTTGCAGTGAGCCAAGATCGTGCCACTGCACTCCAGCCTAGGTGACAAAGCGAGACTCCGTCTCAAAAAAAAGAAAAAAAAATGACTTTGTTTCATAGATATAAATAAAACTGATGTGCCAAGTTTAATTTTACAAAATACACATGTATTAAGTTCTACTCTTAACTACAGATATTCCCCAATGTCATTTTCCTAACTGAATATAGGTTTAGTCCAGACATATCCTTTCTGTAATTTTTAAAACACAGATCTTATTAAATATATGAATTTCACCTGAATATTTTTAAGAAGTCCTTCCTGTTTCTTTAGAGATTCTTGGACTTTAGTTGTAAGACCTCCATAGACTCGATCTAGTTCAGTAACAGAAAGAGCTTCTTCATTTATCACACCATCTTGAGCCAGAGCTGTCAAAAACTTGCTTGTCATGTCAAAATTCACAGCTTTCAAGTCATTCTCCAGACCCTCTCTTTCCTTCTTTACTTCATCAAGATTTGACAATAAGGATTTTAAGACATTTACAACCTAAACAATAAAAAAGACACCTTAGTTTAACTGAAAAAAAAAAAATTTCAAAAAGGAAATAATATATAAAGGTTCATTCGGGCTAAGAGAGAGATGGTTTCTCAGAGAGCCAAATATAAATTGAACGTCAGGGTTTATATAGACAGACATTGTACCTTCAGTTGACTCAGATTAAAACAAAAGCAGCATTAATAACAATAGCAACAGCTACAATTTACTGAACTCTTATGTGTTAGGCACCATGCTAAACACTTTAGAAATATAATTTTATGTATTCCTTACAATACCCCATGGGGTATATATATTTATGACCCCTATTTCAAAGATAGGGATAATGAGTCTCAGAAAAATTAAGTGACATAGTTATAGAGCTACCATGGGGCAGAGGTGAAATCTGAGACCTAAGTCTGACTAATTACAAAACCAATCTCTTAGCCACTCTACACTATACTCCCTCCCGACCATGGTTGTGAAGCAGGGGAAGGTATGATTTTGTAGGTAAGTAGATATCCTATTTTGCCTAGAGAGACTGAGAGACACATAGAGAAATAGAGGTGAACATAGAAATACAGACAGTCATGAAGCAAGCATGGTAGATGGAGAAAGAAATAGAGAAAGATACAGATATAAACCTATATACCACACATCTATTTTATACGCTGGGAGAGGAAGAAGGTAAGAGGGTTCTTGTGCCTCTCTTCAAATATCATTAAGAGTTTTAGGCCAGATGTAGAGGTTCGAGCCTGCAGTCCCAGCACTTCAGAAGGATCACCTGAGCCTAGGAGTTCGAGACCAGCCTAGGCAACAAAGTGAGATCAGCCTAGGCAACAAAGTGAGACCCCATTTCTACATTAAAAAAAAAAAAAACTAGCTGGGCGCAATGGTGTGCACCTGCAGTCACAGCTACTTCAGAGGCTGAGACAGGAGGATTGCTTTAGCCCAAGGGATCAAGGCTGCAGTGAGCCATGATCATGCCACTGCATTCCAGCCTGGGTGACAGAGAGAAACCCTGTCTCAAAACAAAACACAAAAACAAAATAGAGATTTATCTCTTGTATTCAGTCAAGACACTCTCTGACCTATACCCACATGATTCATAAACACCTCTTCATATTAATAGTGTTCAAGCACCTTCTAATGAGCACTTTCAAGTTGCCCCTTTCACTCATCTCTTCATACTTTGCTAGGACCACCACGAAAAACATCAACCCAATCTCTCTATTCTGCTTGCCCCAATGAGGCTCATAGAAAGAAAATTGGAGGAAAGACAAAGGAAGAAGAGGGCACCATGAGCCCTGTCTCCACCCGTCTTTCTCATTACCAGCAGCAATTCCAATTCTCATGGATCCCCCTACCAAATGCCTGTTTCTAAAAATTCCTATCCTACTCTTCCTTCCACAGTCTTAGTTAGCTCCTTAATAGGAATGTCCAATGTAACATCCCTTTGTGAAGACCAGAGACTCAAGGTTTCTTCTAAATGTAGGTGAATTTCCTTTTTGGCCTCATTTACACCCATATCTCCTAAATATCCTAATTTTAAAACGGAAGGAAGTGAAAGGAAAAGAAGGGGAAGGGAAAGGAAGAGAAGGGGGAGGGGGAGAAGAGAGGAAGGAACGGGGAAGGGAAGGAGAAAGGGAGTGAGAGAAAGAAGAGGGTACAGGGGAGAAGGCTGTGGAAAGAGAAACATGATTCCTAGAAAACATCAAACCACAGAAACTCTAAAAGGAAGGAGGAAGAGAAAGAATCATACCTGGGTGGATATGGCAAAGTCTGTTTAAAGACCTAGTAGAACTTGATATTAGATGATGTGAGTAAAACTTTTCTTCCAAGTGACTTCCAGGATATATTATTAAATGAAAAAAAAAAGGGTACAAAGGCATATCTAGTATACTGCAATTTGAGTGAGAGAGAAGGAAAATCAGAAAATAAATATACACATATATAATACCTATATATGTATATGTATGTATTCATAATTTTGGGGGGTTTTTTGTTTGTTGTTGTTCTTGCAAAAAGAAAATCAGTAAGGACAAACCAGAAACTAACAAATATGGTTACTTACAGGAAATATACAGGAAAGAAGTAGAAGGAAAAGGAATGAGGCTTTCTGCATGTACCTTTTGAATCATGAACATTTACACACTCAAAAAACAAGATTAAGTCAAAACTTGAATAAGGAAACAAATGAACTAATGGTCTATCAAAGTGAAACGTAATTACATAGAAAAAAAGTAATTGCATAGGAAAAAAAAAAACACTTCAACTCTGACTATACTCCCTTAAAGACCATAATGGACTTAGTTACTGTGCAATCAAGGACAGGTTACTACTTAGAAAATCCAATTTTCTCAACTGTAAAATGGGCATAATAGTACCTATGTCAGGACTGTTGTGAAGACTGAGATAATCTATATAAAGTGCTCAACATAACTTCTAACAAAGGGTAAGTATTCAATCACATTACCTAGATTAGGAAGAAAAGCTAACCGCAACTTCCATGGTATCTAACCAGACGGATACAGAAGCTTTCTAACCAGACGCTACAGAGGGCCAAATAGTTAACAAATCCTGTGATATTCAAAAATGCAATAATTCTAACTTTCTGGGAAAAAAAAATGCCATTTCAAACAACCAATTTATGAACAAACTTGTGGACTACCACACAAAGATAGAGATCCCTTGTATTATGAACATCTTTTTAAAAAATTTCATACGCAGTATACTAGTTTAACATAATTCAGATTATATGACACTGGCCTCATTTTAACAGAGTAAATGAAGTAGAAAATGAATTAAACTGCTTCCACAAATGACCAAGATAATAAGAAAACCACTGCCTACATTTTCTTATAAATTCAAATTTGAGGTTTAACATGTTATCAAAGTATATAAATAATTAGAATCCTAGGGTATTTATTTCTTACATACAGCTCCAGCTATCTTTCAACTGCAATTAAATGTATCCCTTTATTAAGTTAGGCTGCCAGTGATGATCATTGAAACAAATACTTTTTGTTTTGGGTACCGTTCTAGATGCTATGGACACAACTACTAACAAAAACAGTCTTTTCCTTCATTTGGACACCAGAGAGGATTAAATAAATATGCAAAGGGGAGGATTAAACAAATACACAAAAATAGAATAATGTGGGTAGACAATGACAAAGATGGAGAAGAGGTGACATCTGAGACTAATGAAAAAGAGGTAATAGCCACGGAAATGGGAAGAAAGCCCTGCACAGAAGGAAACGCAAATGTAAAAGTCCTGTGGCAGGCACAAGCTTGGCAGGATCAAAGGAAATAAAAAAAGGCCAGTCTGGCTAAAGTATAGTAAACAAAAGGCAGAACAGCAGATGAGGTCAAACAGAATGGCAGGAATGGCATCACCTAGGTTGTCAATACTTTGTCTTTTAGATCAGAATCTTACAAACTTTTTTGGTAAAGGACCAAACAGAAAATATTTTTGCCTCAGTAGGCCACAGTCTCTGTTGCAGCTCTTTAACTCTGCTTTGCAGAGTGAAAGACAATGTGTAAATGAATGAGCGCAGCTATGTTTCAACAAAAATGTATTAACAAACACTGAAATCTGAATTTTATATAAAGCCCATATATTAAAACATTCTTTTGATTTTTTTCCAGCCATTTAAAAAATGAAGTAGAAAGTTTTACATTTTTTTAAATGAGTTTCACATTTAAAAAATGTAAAACTCATTCTTAGCTCATAGGCCATAAAAAGAGAAGAGGCAGGCTGGATTTGGCCCACAAGCCAGTTTCCTGACCCCAGTTTTAGATTTAAAACCCTCTGTAGCATTTAACAGCACCAAGTACGATATGAGACATAAGAAATGCCCTGGGAGCGGTGGCTCATGCCTGTAATCCCAGCACTTTGGGAGGCCAAGGCGGGTGGATCATGAAGTCAAGAGATCGAGACCATCCTGGCCAACATGGTGAAACCCCGTCTCTACTAAAAATACAAAAACTAGCTGGGCATGGTGGTGCACACCTGTAGTCCCAGCTACTTAGGAGGCTAGGCAGAACTGTTTGAACCCAGAAGGCAGAGGTTGCAGTGAGCCAAAATTGCACCACTGCACTCCAGCCTGGGTGACAGAGTAAGACTCCATCTCAGAAAAGAAAAGAAAAGAAAAGAAAAAAGAGAAAAGAAAAGAAAAGAAAAAAGAAAAAGAGCTACTCGGGAGGTTAGGCAGGAGAACTGCTTGAACCCAGGAGGCAGAGGTTGCAGTGAGCCAAGATTGCGCCACTCCACTCCAGCCTGGGTGACAGAGTAAGACTCCATCACAAAAAAAAAGAAAAAAGAAAGGAAAGAAAGGAAAGAAAGGAAAGAAAGGAAAGAAAGGAAAGGAAAGGAAAGGAAAGGAAAGGAAAGGAAAGAAGGAAGGAAGGAAGGAAGGAAGGAAGGAAGGAAGGAAGGAAGGAAGGAAGGAAGGAAGGAAGGAAGGAAGGAAGGAAGGAAGGAAGGAAGGAAGGAAGGAAGGAAGGAAGGAAGGAAGGAAGGAAGGAAGGAAGGAAGGAAGGAAGGAAGGAAGGAAGGAAGGAAGGAAGGAAGGAAGGAAGGAAGGAAGGAAGGAAGGAAGGAAGGAAGGAAGGAAGGAAGGAAGGAAGGAAGGAAGGAAGGAAGGAAGGAAGGAAGGAAGGAAGGAAGGAAGGAAGGAAGGAAGGAAGGAAGGAAGGAAGGAAGGAAGGAAGGAAGGAAGGAAGGAAGGAAGGAAGGAAGGAAGGAAGAAAGAAAGAAAGAAATGCCCTCAATGAAATCTTCTATTTTACTTTTATAACCTTGTCATTTTATTTTCAGAAAAGGCAAATAAGCAACTATCTTTACAGCAATGAAAGCAGAAACTTGATACATTTACCCTACACTAAAGGTAACCTAGAGGAGTTTCTTTGTCTCTTTATGTTAGGGACCAAGGTGCTCAGCACAGTTCTGGAATAGTAGGCCTTCAAAAAACACTTGGTGAGTAAATAAACAAACAGATTCCAGCCATTCTCAGTATGTCCATAAACCTTCTGTCATGAGGAATCAGGAGTAAAAGCTGTGTTTGCAGATCCTCCACTAGTCTGTGAATCCAAAAAAGGCACTCCTCTGG
Source organism: Macaca fascicularis (assembly GCF_037993035.2). Lineage (NCBI taxonomy): Eukaryota > Metazoa > Chordata > Mammalia > Primates > Cercopithecidae > Macaca > Macaca fascicularis. The sequence goes on from NC_088376.1 coordinate 14,569,788, forward strand.
GAGGGCACACAGTTTTAAACAGCTCTCTTTATGCTGTACCTCTAAGGAAGTAAAGCGTTTTTTTTAAAGGCCCCCCACCCCCCACCATTACTCCCAGCAGATGTAACACTTTGAGTGTAACTGAACATCATCCTTGAGCAAAAAAAGATGTTCCTTCCTCTGGCTAGACTCAGCCCCATATACATTAGGGCCAAGGCTTGGCCAGCCAACCATAGACTAGACTTCAGGCCACAGTAGATCATAGGCAACCAATCACAAGCAGTGATCCTAGGTATTTAATATAAAAATTTTTAAATACAGATTACCACTAGTCTGCAAAATTTTTCAGAGTATCTCAATATGTAAAACCAGATGCCTGAAGAGACTGAAAATAAGTAACTAGACAGTAGGCTTCTTCACAATAAAAGAAAAAAACAGCCCTACCATCAAACTTGGACTTTTTAATAAAACGTGTACATTGCATCATTCTAATCAGCAATCAAAAACCTCAGTTTTTATCATAAAAATTCTGGCTAAAATGTGTCATCAACTATTATGACAACCATCTGAAATAGCTTTGATAAACCTGATGCTTGCCTTATTTGATAAAGGCATATGACAAATGAATATACAGAGAGTGCTGAAATTTTTGTGGTTCCCTGTCAAGAAACTTCCATAAAATTACTTCATATTGACTACAAAAGTTCCTTTCTCCTGTGTAACACAACTAAGGATTAATAAAACTGATACAACTGAATAAAATATCAACAAATCAGTGCATACTAATGCAGATTTTGCTTAGCACAAACCATTTTTCCTTTTCTACTGAAAGCAGAAGAATCAAGGGATGAAAGCCACATAGTCTGAGTCATGTACAAGACACCAAAAAGAATACAAAGAGAGTACTAAACAGAGATCTTTTTCTAAAATAAAAAAGGTACCAGAATTTATTGCTGTTCCAAGGGTCTGCAGTTTCTTCTTCGGGTTCTTTGTTCTTTACAAGTTAACCTTCTGACCACCTCCCTTTTCTCCTCTACGTCCTCAAAAGCAACTAACTCATATTCCTTGTTCCATTGGGTTCCCCTGTTACATTCAGGTTCAATGCACATTCAACTATGTAGCTTTCTCTTCCCTTTGAGAGGTGCCCAGTACCTGTGCATTTACCCTACACTAAAGGTAACCCAGAGGAGTTTTTTGTCTCTTCATGTTAGGGACTAAGGTGCTCAGCACTGTTCTGGAATAGTAGGCCTTCAAACACTTGGTGAATAAATAAATAGATTCCAGCCATTCTCAACATGTCTATAAACCTTCTGTCACGAGAAATCAGGAGTAAAAGCTGTGTGTGCAGATCCTCTGTACCTCTGATAACTCTCTAGACACAGCCACTACTCAGCCCTTCTCTGATCCTACACGTTTACTTTTTCTGCCTATCCACTCTGTTCTCGTAATGCGCCAATCTCTTAAGAAGCCTCTGAAGAGAACTGCTCCAAATTACTGAAATTTAAGTTCTTCATCTAAATCCCCATAACATGCTTCCTATACTTTCCCTGTGACATTTTTAAACTTCTTCCCTATATTACAGTCATCCTTGTACATGACTGATATTCCACAATGGATCATAAATTGAGGGTAAAGCCTGTGTATAATTCATGTTAATTTTCCAATGTATCCACCATAGTGCCTTACACAGAGGGTCTTGGAATAAATATATGAAATATATAAAATGCTTCTATGGAAAGACAAATAAGGAATGAAACTAATACTTTTCAGAACTTACTATCCCAGGAAATTCACTTTTTTCAAGAAGTTTTCAGCAGTATTTCTTGCCCTTTGGCTTGTTTTCCTGTGCAGAGATTTGGGACCTCTATCTTATTCTACTAACTTACCTTACCTCCAGTGATAGGCCATTAAATTATACTTGCACTTTCTCTTCTTTTAGGACTTTCCAAATCAGATGCCCTACTATTCGATTTTCTCTTTCCTGTCATCAGTAGAAACACCATGATGGTGCTATCCATCTATTAACATGCACACCTTGTCAATCTTCATTTCAAAGGTAGTCCCAGGGAAACAAGGTGGAAGGGAGTATAGAATAATGTAAGAAATAAAGAATTTGTGTATCCGGCCATACCCAGTCCTTTCATTTCAGGAAATTTCTATACTTCCAAGTTTCTCTCTTTTATAAAACCCGAATTAAATAATGTTGACCTGTGAAGTATCTAAAATTTAGTTCAAAAAAGGGCATTCAATAAATGGAAGTTACTATTATAGGATAGTTAATATTAGTATAATTATCTATTACAGTCTATATACTACTTTAAATATAACAACCCCAATTTATTTCTGCATTTTTTTAAAGATGACAATAAGAAAATTGGCAGTTCTTTATATAAAATGGCTTGAATGTGGTTTTCTTAAGCAGATGACCACCCACATCAAAATGCCCTTCTTACCTCACTGCCCTGCATGGTCTTTGCTGGATTAGCAGAAGGGATGGCAGCATTCAGCTCAGGCTCTGGCTTACACAAAAGCACGATGGTGTCACGATGAGACTGGTAACATTCTTTCACTTGTCCATCTGCTTGCACAGCTTTATCTAAAACTGTTCTGAAGTTGGTTCCCTCTGGGAGAAAATAAAAGTTTCGAGAGCATAGAAGTGATTCTAACAGCAACGTTTATGGGCTGGTTATATGTTGAGTTCTAGTTTCCAACTTTACTTATCTTCCCCTTCTATAGACCCCTATTCACTTAATAATAAAAACAGCTCCTAACAGTCTTTGCATTCTCGTTTTTGGAAAGATGACAAAATCACTTATAAAATCAAAAGCATAGCTATACCTTAAAATATACTTGGTAGTTATTATCTGCCAAATAAAAGCTAATTAATATTAATCTTTTCCTACAACTCATGAATGTAGGAAGAAATCATTCTCTCCAAAAATTGGTCCATTTATTTTAAAAGTACTCCTCTCTCAAAAGAGCAATGTGACTTTAAAAAAAAAAAAAAAAAAAAGATTTATTTTTAGAAATATCTCAATAATATGCAAACTTTTTACAAAGATAAGTAAAACTAATCTGCAGCCACCATGAAGACAGCATTCATCTCAGCTAGCACAAAATCTTAATAATCCAAGTCTTAAGCAGCATAAATTTGGCCTCAAAATAACTTAAAGCTCTTTATTTTTTTACCACCCAGGATTCACTACTAAATGAAAAAAAATTACAAAACCATAAATGCAATATGCCCTCATTTATATTTTTAAAATATGCACAGGGGCCAGGCATGGTGATTCAAGCCTATAATCTCATCAGTTTGGGAGGTGGAGGCAGGTGGATCACTTCAGCCCAGGAGCTCAAGACAAGCCAGGGCAACATGGTAAAACCTCATCTCTGCAAAAAATACAAAACAAAAATTAGCCAGGCGTGGTAGCATGTGTCTATAGTGTCAGCTACTTAGGAGGCTGAGGTAGAAGCATTGCTTGAGCCCTGGAGGTTGGGGCTGCAATGACCTATGATCCTGCAGCCTGGAGTGACCTATGTCACTCCAGCCTGAGTGACAGAGTGAGACCTTGTCTCAAAAAAATAAATAAATAAAATAAAATATGCACAGAGCTTGGAATAGAAAATGAAAGTTGGAGGATCATTTTAATTTTCACTTTATACCCTTCTTAAGAATCTGTACTTCTGACAATGGGCAGATTACTTTTGTGAACTTTTTAAATCTTTATACTAAAACTGAGGAAAAACAATTTCAGTAAAAATCAATTTACAACTGAGCCTAATTTAATCAAGCAAAAATGTGGGTCCAAATTGGGAATTTATTTAAATGAAGGTCATTTATACACATTTTTACCTGCTCTTAAAGGCTTATACAGTTCATTGGATGGTGTCCTTTGCCAGCGTTCCTTAAATTTTGCTCTTAAATCATTATCAGTTGCTTCTTCTTCATCCAACAACCTTAACGACTTTAAACGGAAGCAAAAAGAACCCTGAAATGTCATTTCTGGTATAAAAATTGTAAAGCATTAAACAAATGTTCATACACAATATAAGTGAGAATTTGGTGAGATGGGAATACTAGGTTAGAATATAAATCGACTTTTTTCTTGCAGACATCTAAGTTATAATGCATTTAGCAAAAAGTCTTATAAATTTAAGGCTGAATTAGCTATTACCTTTCTCAGTTAAAAAAAAAAAAAAGGAAAAATAAATAAGAGACTATTTACATCCATACACCAATTTAAAGAAAGTTTTAAGATTAAAATAAATAGAAGCCATAAATAAAACAAAGGGGAAAACTGATCAATTACATGAAAATAAAAGATTTAGACTTCCATTCCAATACAATAAACAGAAAATTATGTTTACATATTTTTAAATGCCTTTTTAATGCATAGATGACAGGATAGTAGGGGGCCAGAAACACAAGAAAATACTAATCTACCAGTAGACACTGTGCTAGCACCAGCAATATATGACAATTCCTGATAGCTCAGGACAAAGAATAGCAAACTTCTGTCAAACACCACAGAGTAAATATTTTAGGCTTTGTGGGCCACCGTCTATGTCACACAGAATTCTTCTTTTTGACAATGCTCTAAAAAAGATAAAAATTATCCTTAACGACAAAAGCAGGCAACAAGCCAGCATTTGGCCCACCCATCCATAGTTCACCAGCTGTGTAGTTCACCATTGGCTTGGATTGTGAATTTAGAACATGGAAAGTCAACAAGAAACATAGGTAGGGACAATAAAAGGTGAGAGGTCAGATCAAAAGCACTCTCCACCTTCAAACCAATATACTTCCAAATAGGTGATTCTCAGTGGATGAATCTTTAAAACAGAAAACTGCCCTACAGAAGAAAACATGCCTGTCTGAAGAAGTATTATCTGAGATTCCAGATCAAAAGCCTGAACTTGGGACTAGAAACCACACTATCTGTGTGACACAAAGTCCTAAGGTAAATTATAATTAAAAGATTATAAAAGAAAGGAAAAAACCTCTTAAGTTTAAGGAGGTGCCAGGTATATAATGCCTTTTTATGGCAGAAGCGAACACAAATCCTTTCTAGAATTCACCTTAAACCTAGATCTCAATGAATTCCCACAAATAAATTACAGGAAATATGAATGCACAATCAAAACTCACTGAGCACTAAATGCAATACAGTACTCTGCACTGGATCTGGGAACAGAAGGAGGAACATTGGTGGAGTAACTGGTAAAATCTGAGTAATAATACTGTACCGCTGTCAATTTCCTAGTTTTAACAAATGTGCCATGACAGCATAAGATTTTAACTTTCAGGGAAGCTAGGTGAAAAATACACAGGAACCTTCTACACTAAATTTGCAAAGTCTCTGTAAATCTGAAACTATTTTTTAAAGTTTTAAAGTAAAAAACAGTAACAAAAAAACTGAACACAAGAGAAAACAAGCCACCATAAGCAAGAATCAGCAAAAACTACAAATCATAGAATCAAACCCACAAAAACTACAGATATTGGAATTACAAGATAAATAATATAAAATAAATACATTTAATATATTTTAAGAAATTAGGGATAAATTAAAGGGTTTAACCTTCCAGGTTAAGACAAATTAAATTAAAAAGAAAAATCTTGCTACATGCTATTTACAAATGACACACCATAAGGGCATACGAGTTGAAGGGCAAAGACACTACAAGAAAACTACAAACCAGTATCTCTTATGAATATAAACACAATATCTTCAACACAATACTATCAATCCAAATCCAGCAGCACATTATAAGGATTATAAACCATGACAAGTAGGATGTCCCAGGAATGCAAAAGTGATTCACACCTGAAAATCAATTAATAGAATATTCCACATCAGTAGAATGAAGGAAAAACCGTATGATCATCTTAAGAGATGCAGAAAATATATTTGACAAAATCCAACACTCATAACCAAAAAACCTCAACAAACTAGAAGGGAACGTCCTCAACCTCATAAAGGCCATCTATGAAAATCCCACAACCAACATACTTAATAGTGAAACACTGGAAGCTTTCCGCCTAAGATTAAGAACAAGACAAGAATGTCCACTCTCACCATTCCAACACTGTCACAGTCCAACTCACCAGTCCAACACCGCACTGGCCAGGGCAATTAGACTACGACAACAACAAAAAGGCATCCAAATTGAAAAGGAAGTTGTAACACTACCTCTACTTGCAGATGATATGACCTTATATATAGAAAATCCTAAATAATCCACAAAAAAAACTACTAGAAATAATAAATTCAGCAAAGTTGCAGAATATTAAACCAGCTGCATTTCTATACTCTACCAATGAACAATCCAAAAAGGAAATTAGACAACAATTCCATTTACAATAACATCAAAAAAGAATAAAATACTTACGAATAAGTTTAACCAGAGAGGGACAAGACATTTACACTGAAAACTACAAAACAATGTTGAGAAAAAAGACCTAAAAAACTGGAAAGACTTCCTGGGCTCATGAATTGGAAAACTTGATATTGTTAAGACTGGCAATTCTCCCCAAATTGATCTAAAGATTCAATGCAATCTTTAACAACCTTCTAACTGTTTATTTTTGCAGAAATCAGCAAGCTGATCCTAAAATTCATATGGAATGGCAACAGACTGCAAACAGACAAAACAATCTTGCAAAAAAAGAGAAAAGTTGCAGGACTTACACCTGTTTCAAAACTTACTATACAGCTACATTAGTAAAAACAATGTGGTAATGGCCTAAGTATAGACATATAAATCAAGCGATTTTCCAGGAAGGTGCCAAGACCATTCTCTTCAATAAATGGTGCTGGAAAAAACTGAATAACTAAACTCAAAAAAAGAAGTTAGACCCTTACCTCACATCACATACAAGATATAATTCAAAAGGAATTAAACTCCTAAACCTAAGAGTTAAAAGTGTAAAACTCAGCCAGGTGCAGTGGCTCACACCTGTAATCCCAGCACTTTGGGAGGCTGAAGCGGGCGTATCACGAGGTCAGGAAATCGAGACCATCATGAAACCCCGTCTCTACTAAAAATACGAAAAATTAGCCGGGCGTGGTAGTGGGCGCCTGTAGTCCCAGCTACTTGGGAGGCTGAGGCAGGAGAATAGCGTGAACCCGGAAGGTGGATTTTGCAGTGAGCCGAGACCGCGCCACTGTACTCCAGCCTGGGTGACAGAGCGAGACTCCGTCTCAAAACAAACAAACAAACAAAAAAGACTGTAAAACTCAGCCGGACGAAATGGCTCACACCTGTAATCCCGGCACTTTGCGAGGCCGAGGCAGGCGGATCATCTGAGGTCAGGAATTCCGAGACCAGCCTGACCAATATGGTGAAACCCTGTCTCTACTAAAAAATACAAATTTAGTACAAATTTAGCTGGGTGTGTTGGCACATGCTTGTAATCTCAGCTACTTGGGAGCCTGAGGCAGGAGAATTGATGGGAGGAGGCAGCTGCAGTGAGCCCAGATCTCGCCACTGCACTCCAGCCTGGGCAATAAGAGCGAAACTCTATCTCAAAAAAAAAAAAAACTATAAAACTATAAAAGAACAAATAAAGATAAGTCTTCATAAATTTTTGGCAATGGAATCCTAAATATAACACCAAAAGCACAAGCAACAAAGAGACAGATAAACTATTGTATCAAAAGAACTTTCCTCCATCAAAAAAAATACTATCAAGAGAATGAAAAGACAACCCACAGAATGGGGGAAAATATTTGTTAATCATATATATAATAAGGTCTAGTATCCAAAATACATAAAGAGCTTTTATAATTCAACAACAAAAAGACAACCCAATTTTTAAAAGGGCCAAAGACTCAGACATTTCTCCAAAGAAGGCACATAAATGGCAACCAAGCACATGAGAAGATGCTCAGCATCACTGATCACTAGGAAAATGCAAACCAACACCACAATGAGATACCACTTCACACACATTAGGGTGGCTGTACTTTTTTTTAATGGACAATTATAAGGGTTGGTAAGGATACAGACAAACTGGAACCCTCACACACTGCTGGTAGAAATGTAAAATGGTCCAACTACTGTGGTAAAGAGTTTGACAGTTCCTCAAAAGCTAAACTTAAACCCACCAAATGACTCAGCAACTGTGCTCCAGGTATATGCCCAAGAAAATTAAAAACAGACATTGAAACAAAAACTTGTACACATATAGCAGCATTACAGTAGTCTCCCCCTTATCCATGGTTTTGCTTTCTGCAGTTTCAGCTACCCGAGTTCAACCATTGTCTGAAAATATTAAATGAAAAATCTCAGAAATAAACAGTTCACAAGTTTTAAATTGTACATAGTTCTGAACAGTGTAATGAAATCTCTTGCTCCCGCTCCTCCTGCCTGGGTTATTAATCATCCCTTCATCAAGTGTATCTGCGCTGTATATACTATCTGCCAGTAGTCACCTAGAAGCCATCTTGATTATCAGATTTAAAAAAACAAAAAATACTAAGGTTCACTACTATCCAAAGTTTAAGGCCTCCACTGGGGGTCACGGGACATATCCCCTGCAGATAAGGCGGGGACTACTATATGTGGAATTGTCAAAAAGTGGAAACAACCCACATATCCATCAGCTGAGGAAAGGATAAACAAAATACGGTTTAAGAATACAATGTAATATTATTTAGTCACAAAAAGAAATGAAGGACTGATACATGCTACAACCTGGATGAACCTTAAAAACATTATGCTAAGTTAAAAAAGCCAAACTCAAAAGACCGCATATTGTATGATTCCACTTATATGAAATGTCCAGAAGACATTTCAATAAATCCACAGAGACAAAAGCTAAATTAGTGTTTGGCAAGGGCAGGGGAAAGGGAGAACGAGGAGAGACTGTTTATGGGTGCAGGATTTCTTTTGGGGGATGATACACAACACTGCAAATAAACTGAAAACCACTGAAACATACACTTTGAGGAAATTAATGGAAAATTTACGTTATGTGAATTTTACCAAAAAAAAACCTACATGCAGTTGTAAGATAAATATAGGTGAGTTTTTAAAACGAGGAATTAGAAATCTTAGAAATGAAAAAGATCAATAAAATTAACAACAACAAAACCACTCAATAGAATGGCTTAAGAATGTTAAAAAACACAGCTGAAGAGCCTATTAATGAGCTGGAAGGCTGGCCTAAGATAGTCTCCCTGAAAGAAGAACAAGAACACAAACAGGAAATGTTAAAGATAATGTTAAGTGATATGTAGAACTGATACTATCAATCTAAAGAAATTCATGAGGAGATTATGGAAAGAATGGACAAAAAGGAATGAACAAACAGAATCCATGGATAGGGATCTAAGACATAAAGATCCTAAGTATGATAAATTATTATTTTTAAAAAAACTAGTGAACACTTCAAATTTATAAAAATCAAGACCAAAACAAAATTTCTAAAAGCTACCAGAGATGAACACTCAAAAAGAGTATCAGCTTTACAACTTAAATTTACAACTTACTTAAAAATCAGACTCTCCAAGTACAAGTGACAGAATAACACACATAAGGCTGTTAGGAACATCAAGTAAGATAAATAAAAGTACCTCACATTAAGTTAGACAACAGACTTATGCATAAACACTAATGTGAGGTTTTTTTATGTTTTCATATTTCTAAAGATGCTTCTCACAATTGACACATTCGACAATGTTCCTATCAAAAAAAAATTTACAAAACCAAACATACATATTCAATTAATAGCAACTTAAAAGGAAATACAGTTAATATTTATATACCTACTAAGTAGTACACACAAATTCCACTTCACAACTATCTTACTGGCTAACTAATATTAACCCTATTTTTTTGGATGATCAACTGAAACATGAAGATATTAAGTACTTTACCCCAAGTCACAAGTAGGTTTAAGAGCTGGGAATCAAATCCAAATACAACTCTACATTCTGAGTCCTTGACCAATGAATTATGTGTAAACTACCAACTATTAAATGATGATTTACTCTTACTTCTATTTGCTAAATGTCCCAAGACTGCTTTTCATTTGATGTGCTATGCCTGCATTTCTTAGTGTTTGTCTCCTCCCTCACTATCAGACAATTACTTCTTGCTGCTGCCACTTGCATGTGGTCTTATACAATACTCTCCACTTTCTTCTCCCTATGGCTAATAAAGAAATTATTAGACATAATTTTAAAAAGGACATTAGAAAAATGTCCTTTCAGTGAAACACCAGATCACATGCTTCTTTACTCACAAATCAACAAATTTTAAAGAACTATAAGGTACAACAGTGTTTGTCAAATTTTAATAGGCACACACAAATTACTTGGGAATCTTGTTAAAATTCAGATCCTGATACAGCCGGTCTGACATGGGGCCTGAGATTCTGCATTTCTATCAAGTACAACACAGAAAAGCTTTAGTACTGAAGTACGTAATACCAATTATGATTTCTTTAGTTTTTCTGTTTATTGAATGTGTCTACACAAATAAGGTTGGTGAATGTTAACTGTATAATTAATATAGAACCCCTCATAAATAGCAGCTTTCTCAAGTCAACAACGCAGTAAATTTCCACCTTAACCTTTTTCAAAAGCTGATTTGGATTGAAAGGTGAGTAACAATCACTATCTCATCATCCTAACAGTTAAAGTAACTGCAATACACCATCATCATTAAAGGAATATAATAGTAATAATAGCTGTAACTTATTAAAGCATATCCTATAGTCCAAAGGCTAGGCATCTTACTGTTCTAGCTTAATTAATTATCTAAATGACCCTGGGAGGTAAATATTCTCATCCACAAGACTCACACTCTCTCAAGTACTCTGCCCCTACCCCAAAGTACTTGGAAATGGTAAAAATACAATATCCTCTGAAAGTTAATTGAAAAATCAAAACATCATAGATTAAAGCATTGATAAGTCATCTAAAATAGATAACATGACTCCTAAACTGGCAAAAGCCCATATAACCAGTGAAATGTATTTTTGCTAAGGAAAGAAACTTTACCAATTAGGGAGAAGAGGTGAAAGCACTATAAAAAGAGAATAACACTGGCAAACAGTTAGCTTTAGCCAAAAAAACTGTCAATAATATTTCACTCCTACTAATAAAATGCCATCTCTACTGGAAAATGGATGCAGTTGCCTTATAAAACATCTGATGGCCTAACTTCCTTTGTCTAATTTCCATGATTACCAAGAAAGTTGATCTGCCTATGTATAAAATAAGTCAATAATTACAAAGACTGAACAGTTTGTATAATAGTTAATTTATCTTGGTATACTAGTTTTACACAGTGGTCATTTGAGTTTCATTAATGTGTACTTACCCTTAAGATACGAATGAAACCCATTCTCACTCAACCAGAATTTCTCTTATGCTAAAGAGAAGGCTCTGGGCCACAGTAAATTCACCAAAGTGATGAATACTAACTACACTGTGAACACTAGCATGAGGAAGTCTCCAGGCCCAATCCCTGCTGGACTTCAAGGGATCACAGTGTTTATACTTGAAAAGCAAATCTTATAAAACATACCTCATCTAGGATTTCTCTATTTCGTTGCAGTAATTCAGGCAGCTCTTTAATCAACTGATCAACAGTCTGGATGCCTCCCTGTTCAATCACAGATCTGGATTTAGTCAATATAGACTGAGGTACAGTGTCTCCAGACACATCTTCAATTGCTGCTGGAAGATTAAGGGAAGCTAGCACCCTGAAAAAATGAGATACTATGTTATGTTGAAGTCTAAAACAATTTAAAATAACTCCTCATCAATATTTACTTTATTTAATTTAATCTTCTATAACCAAATCAACAGCAATGGAGTTAGCACCCAGAAAAACTAGATAAGCCCTATCAATGAAAAACAAAGCAAAGATTAACAGAAAAACAAAACAAAAAAAATCAGTGATTGATGAAATTAAACCAAAATCATTTAAAAAATTAAGTTCACAATTCAGAATTAAAAGCCAAAAAATAGGCTGGTGCAGTGGCTCACACCTGTAATCCCAGCACTTTGGGATGCCAAGGCAGGCAGATCACCTGAGGTCAGGAATTTGAGACCAGCCTGGCCAACATGGTGAAATCCCGTCTCTAATAAAAATACAAAAATTAGTCAGGCGTAGTGGTGGGCACCTATAATCCCAGCTACTTCAGAGGCTGAGGCACGAGAATCACCTGAAGCCAGAAGATGAAGGTTGCAGTGAGCTGAGATCTCGCCACTGCACTCCAGCCTGGGCAACAGAGTGAGACTCCGTCTTGGGGAAAAAAAAAAAAAAAAAAAGCAAAAAAATAAGAAAAACTATTAAAATATATTAGGTATCATTGGTTTACAGTTCAAACTTCTTTCAGTCTAAGTAATTAAAAGTCAAAAATTATATCCTAAAAAAAGTCTTTTATACTTTTGATTGTTACAGTATCTCTAACAAGTCAGAAACAATACACAAATTATTTTTTTCTTTTCTGCTCTCTTTCAACAGAATCAATAGTTATAATTTCACATCATCTAGGCAAAATGTCAACAGAAAATAGATGCCCTAAGTATTCATTACAGAATCTTCATCTGTTCTCAGTTTTATGGCACAATAACAATTCCTGAGTTATTTCATTTACATGATGGGGAAGGGAGGAACATATCCCTACCTACTATGTAAAGACAAAAAGGCAAATGAAATTATGTAATACAATGAACTCCTCAGAAAATAAGCTCTGTAAAATCTCGGACTGTCTGTTAATCACATGCTAGAGTAAACTTATAACCCTTTCTTGTTAAAGAAAAATGATGGTAAAATCCATGCATTAATCAAAACTAAAAACATGAAAAGGCAAGCCAACTACGAGAGAAATATAGTTGGCCCTTGAACAACACAGATTTGAACTACATGAGTCCATGTATATGTGGTCTTTCACCTCTTTCACCTCTGCCACCTCTAAGACAGCAAGACCAACCCTCCCTCCTCCTCTTCCTCAGCCTACTCAACATGAAATCGACAAGGACGAAGACCTTTACGATGATCCACTTCCATTTAATCATAATAAATATATTTTCTCTTCCTTATGATTTTCTTAATAGCATTTTTTCTCTAGCTTGTAAGAATATACTATATAAGACATATACAAAATATGTGTTAACTGACTGTTTATATGTTATCGGTAAGGCTTCCGGTCAACGGCAGGCTATTAGTAGTTAACTCAAAAGTTATATGCAGATTTGACTGTGCAAGGGGGTCAGCTTCCATAACCCATGTGACCGGCGCTATGATTAAGATAGAGAACATTACTGTTACCCTAAAAAAATTCTCTCATGCACCTTTCCCAGTCCTCCTTCTCCTGGCCCCTGGCCACTACTGATCTGCTCCGTGTCTTAAGTTTAGTTTTACTTTTTATACAACTTAAAATAAGGGTAATCATTCTAGCATATACATATACAGTACTTGCACTATGTACAGTATATACTTAGAATGTGTTTTGCTTTTTTTCACTTAGCTACAGTTTTTGAGATTCATCTATATTATGTGTATCAGTTTGAGTCTTTCTATTGCTGAGCAGTATTCCATTTTATGGTTATAGAGCAGTTTGTTAAACTCTTTCACCTGTTAATGGACATTTCAGTTTCTATGAACATTTATCGAAAATGTTATCGAAATTCGTTCAGAACACTAAACGTACCATGTATCTGAGTTCATTTCTTCTTCTCATTTCCCCCCAAATAAATACATCTTAAAATACAAATTTTTAATCAAATATCCTCACCTTGTTTCTATAATTTCTTCCAACTATATTTGCTAGAGCTTCATAAATACAATGTTCACCAAAAATGGTTGTGTGTGTCTACATTTTCTATTTTATGTACTCTTGACACTTAGCTCTAAGCTCAGAAACTAAAATGTTCATGAACTAAAGAACAACCAAACGGAAAACTTTAGGCTCTAAAATTAAGCTCTACCTACCCATTTGCCAAAGTGGTGGCTTCTCTCATCTGAGCAATTGATCTGTTAACCAAATCGGCTTTCCTCTGATTATAGGCAGCCAAAGACTGCTGCACTGACACAGGAACCATCTTCTCAAACAGATCTAAAATTAGGAAGAGAAATTACAACAAAATTTTAAGACAAAAATCCGAACTGTAAAAGCAACTGTTCATATTTTCTTTCCAATATTTACATAGTCTATAAATATTTGTTATTTAAAGTTCAAAATATCAATAGTCTATTGATATTTAAAGATCAAAACTAAATCACTATTTAAAACAAATGATAGAGAATTTTTAGATCACTACATTCACGGACAATGGCAACAATGAAAAGTTTCTTCTTTGAACTTAATTTTCTTTAACTTTTTCAGATGTGTGAGGGATCTTTGGTGACGCTGTTCATTTGTTGATTAAATTGACTGAGCAAGGGGTCAGGAGCAGTGGCTAAGGCCTGTAATCCCTCCCAGCACTTTGGGAGGCCAAGGTAGGCAGCTCACCTGAGGTCAGGAGTTCAAGACCAGTCTGGCCAACTTGGTGAAACCCCCATCTCTACTAAAAATACAAAATTTCGCCAGTGTGATGGTAGGCGCCTGTAGTCCCAGCTACTGGGGAGGCTGAGGCAGGAGGATCGTCTGAATCCAGGAGGCGGAGGTTGCAGTGAGCTGAGATTGTGCCACTGCACTGCAGCCTGGACAACAGTGCAACACTCGGTCTCAAAAAAAATTAAAAAATTGACTGAGTGGGTCACAGCAGCAGGATTCCATTTCTGGCTCCAACACTTCCTAGCTATGTGACCTTGAGGAAATTACTTAACCACTCTGTGCATCAGTATCCTCATCAAATAGGGATAATAACAGTACCCCTCTCAGGGCACTTGTGAAAACTAATGAGCTAATATTTGTAAAGTGCTTAAAGAGTGCCTGGCACATTGTAAACACTTTGTGTTTGCTAAATAAACATATAATCACCCTTTCCCAGTAAGAGAATGTTCTCCTTGGGATCTCAGCTAGAGGCTACCATCTGTTGTATACATCTACAATATAATAACATTTATTTATCTCATACAAATATCACTGCAGAAGTTTACATGTTTAAAGAAACAGGCTGGGTATGGTGGCTCATGCCTGTAATCCCAGCACTTTGGGAGGCCGAGGCAGGTGGATCACCTGAGGTCAGGAGTTCCAGGCCAGCCTGACCAACATGGAGAAACCCTGTCTCTACTAAAAACACAAAATTAGCTGGGCGTGGTGGCGGGCACCTGTAGTCCCAGCTACTTGGGAGGCTGAGGCAGGAGAAATCTCCTGAACCGGGGAGGCGGAGGTTGCAGTGAGGGAATAGTGCCACTGCACTCCAGCCTGGGCAACAAAAGCGAGACTCTGTCTCAAAAAAAAGAAAAAAAAAAGTATTTTTGTGGTTTATTTTTATATTCCATTTATATTTTATTTTATTTATTTATTTTTTGAGAAGAGATCTCACTCTGTCATCCAGGCTGGAGTATGGTGGCATGATCTCAGCTCACTGCAACCTCCACCTCCCACGCTCAAGCAAACCTCCCACCTCAGCCTCCAGAGTAGCTAAAGCCACAGGCATGCACCACTATGCCCATATTTTTTTTTTTTTTTTTTTTTGGTAGAGACAGGGTTTCACCAGTTGCCAAGGCTGGTCTCTAACTCCTGAGCTTGGCAATCTACCCATCTCAGCCTCCCAAAGTGCTAGGATTACAGGTGTGAGCCACCACATCCGGCCATATTTGTTTATTTTTAATGGCAGCATCTTAAATAACAAATGTTAACAAAATGACAAGTGCTACAGTCTTCATCAAACACACAGTTTCAAGTCTTCTAACCATTGCATACTTTACATATGCTTTGTTGTTTACTTTCCATCTTAACATTGCACTGACACAATACAATATTTATTCTTATATTCATTTTAAACAACATGAAAGCAAATTATATTCAAAGCATACAATAGCAAATATGTGATTTTTAGCTAGGAAAAACAGAGTAAACTAGAGGAAAATAAGATTAACGTGTGTCTGAATAATTGACATACCAGTAAATTTCTGACTGATGGGTACATTGACTGGGGTGGATTTCACAAGTGTGGCTTTGCCAATAGGATCTAGATCTTTAAGGTCTGGAACTCGATCATGATAAATGAAGTCATTATCCTTCTTTGCTGCAGTAAGGGCACGATTGATTTTGTCAGAAAAATCCTTCACATTAACATATTCATCATAGCGAGATGCCACTGTTTTAATCAGTTCTGCTGCATGCTAAAAAGAAAAACGTCAACAACAACAACAAAAAAAGGAGATGATTTTCTTTCTCTTTCCCCACCAAGTATTTAAGCATTGGTTTCAAAAATATATATTTAATTTGAAGACTTGCATTTCCAGCAATGTGGCTGACAGGATTATCTGGAAATTCTCCCATCACAAAATACCTGAAAACTGAAGGATAATACATAACAGCCATCCCAATAAACACATAGGCAAATTATCAAGATAATAAAAGAAATCCATGAGCCAATCAGTATAAACTGACACTGAAGAAAGCTGGCTGTTGGGTTCTTTCTTTTTTTCTTTCTTTTAGACAGAGTCTCACTCTGTGACGCCCAGGCTGGAGCACCGTGGCGCCATCTCGGCTCACTGTGACCTCCCAAGTTCAAGCAATTCTCCCACCTCAGCCTTCCAAGAAGCTGGAATTACAGGTGTGCGCACCCACGCCAAGCTAATTTTTGTATGTTTTGGTAGACATGGGGTTTTATCATATTGACCAGGCCAGTCTCCAACTTCTGATCTCAAGTGATCTGCCCACCTCAGCCTCCCAAAGTGCTGGGATTACAGGCATGAGCCACTGTGCCCCATCTGGCTGTTGGTTATTTCTATATCCAAAGAATTAGCAATTAAAACTTATTAAAGGCCCTCATGGAGACCTGAAACAAAGGTCTTGAAACCACACAACACAGAGAATTGAGATGCACCTCTTTCACTCCTTCACATGAAGGCAGGAACCTCAAAGGGTAACACTCAGTGAAAGGGTGGATCTGAAAAAAATTACCCAACAACACAGGAAGTGAACAACATGTCAATATCAATAATAATTTTTTTTTAAGTTTGGCCTTATAAAAAAAAAGAACATAAGCCACATACAAATTTAGGTGATATTAGGTATAAAGACATCATATAAAATAGACAATGAGGCCAAAAGCATTATTAGGGATAAATATAATACATAATCTTTTAATATTTGCCAATTTACCAGAAAGATATAAAATTTCTTACATTTTGCCTGTAATAGTTTCTATATAAACAATTATAATGAGAAATTGATACATCTGGCCGGGCGCGGTGGCTCACGCCTGTAATCCCAGCACTTTGGGAGGCTGAGGCGGGCGGATCACAAGGTCAGGAGATCGAGACCACGGTGAAACCCCGTCTCTACTAAAAATACAAAAAATTAGCCGGGCGCGGTTGTGGGCGCCTGTAGTCCCAGCTACTCGGGAGGCTGGGGCAGGAGAATGGCGTGAACCCAGGAGGCGGAGCTTGCAGTGAGCCGAGATCGCGCCACTGCACTCCAGCCTGGGCTGGGCGACAGAGCGAGACTCCGTCTCAAAAAAAAAAAAAAAAAAAAAAAAGAAATTGATACATCTACCCATAATCAAAGTGGAAGATTTTAACATATCTGTCTCAGCAATGGTTGGACCAGATTTTAAAAAAGTGTAAGATTATAGAAGATTTGAGCAACACAATTAACAAGTTTGGCTTACCAGACATAGAGAACACTAGACTCCACAAATAGAAAATATATTATATTACCAGGCATATAGAAAGCATCTACATCTATAAAATGACCAGATGAAGAGATAAGGCAAGTCTAAAACACCAAAATTACAAGAATACAAAAATGGTTTAATACTAGAAAATCTACTTATATAATTCTCGAAAATGTTACAAAATCAAATTTCTCCATAGATGTTGAAAAAGAATTTGATAAAATTCAGTATTCTTGATTTTTTAAAAATCTTAGTAAAATAGAAATAGATATAGTTCCTTAACATGATAAAAATCTTAACCTCCAAAGCTGGTATCAAGCTTAGAGAAAGACAACCAAAACAAAACAAAAGCTACCCTTCAGTGTAAACTAGGAAATGGGAAATTGCACAAATTTAAATCACTTTTTAAATTTGTAAATCAAATTTGATTTGTAAATGTGGTTGAACCCTCCCCCAAATAGCAAACACTAGTACCAGAACCATAGGTACCCTATACATAGAGGGGGAAAACAAGGGAGTGCTAAGGGTGCCACCCTCAGTTAAAACTACTTTAAGCAAATCTGAAAACAATAAAACAGGATGAGTAAACCTTGCCAGGTGATGATAAAGGCAAAGCCAACTGGCCCCTATCACGCCACCAGGGGATCACAGAAAAAAATGTGATGCTGAGGGGTCTCATCCCAAGAGAGCTGCTGAGAAAAAGAAGTAGACAGATTAACTAAAAAGACAGGGTTGCTAAGAGAAGCAGAAACAGAGAACAGAAAAGTAGGGAGGGAGAAGAAAAGGCATAAGCACTCAGAAAATGCCAGCAGAATATAAACTCTAAAAGTAGCTGCATCAACTTGAAATGCAAAGGCTGTGAGGAATTCAGGGAAGCACAGGTATGGAGGTAGTGGGATTCTTCCTAATCCAGGGTAGGCTTTAAGAGCCAGAGAAGTGTACCTTAGGAGGGAGCCCTTAACACAATGATGCTTGTAAAGCTAACCCTGCCCATTTCCCCACACAGGAACCTCCAGCAAAATAAATCTCATTCAAACACAAGTAACTGAAAAGGCAACTCATCTCTCAACACAAAAAAACCATAAGAAAAAAACTGAAAACAAGCAGTATATCTTTCCAGTAGATAATGAAACTCACCAAAGAAATGTTACCGCAAAGTAGATGAAAACAGTATGCCAAAAACTAAACTAAACTAAAATACTTAAGAACACAATGAAAGTACCAAAAGAACAGAAGACTGGATGGCCCAAACCAGAGTGAGTGATAGCCAAATAGCAAAAGAATATAAAACAGGAAGTGGCAGAACTCACAAAAGTAAAGAAAAACACAAATTTAAGAAAGCAAGACTGAGACATTTATACGAGGAGCAAAAGGGAAAATAGACATCACAGAAATCGTAGTAAAAAAACATACAAAACAAGAAAAAGTGAAGAAAACTCAACACAGAAGTTGGGAAGGAGAAGGCTGTTACAAATTAAAGATTCAGAGAGCATATCAACCAAATGCAAAGTGAAGACTTTGTGTGGATCCTGATTTGAACAAACCAAGACCCCTGAGAAAAAAATCAGGGAAAACTAAACTAGATGTGGATAATACTGGATTATGACTACTAATTCATATTAATATTAATTTTGTTAGATTGGGATAATGAGCCATCTAACAAAATTTTTTAATTGTTTAAATTTTTGTATTTTAATTTTTTAAAATCTTTATCTCTTAGAGATACAGGCTAAAAAACTTAAGAATGACATGATAGGTGAGATAGTTGTAAAATACTCCAAAAAATAAGAAGGAAAGGGGAAATAGCTAAAACACAAAATAGTGAAATACTGATAATCACTTAAGTTGCGTAATGGAAATTCAATGATCATACTTTTATATATGTTTGATGTTTTCCATAATAGTTAAACACAAAAAAAATTTCATATGAAGAAACATATGCAATAGTAGTCAAGAAAATTCAGAAAATGACAAAATTCAAAAAACAAGCAAGAATAGGCAGAAAAATTCAAAAAATAAGAGATAATAATACCTATCAGACATTAAAACAGTCTAGTATAAACAACTAAAATGATATGGAACTGGAGTATGAACAGATAAACACGTCAATGAAACAACAAAAGCAGAAATAGATCCCAGTACATACCATGAATCTAATGTGTGAGAAAGTCAGAATCTCATATCAGTGAGGAAAACAAGGCTATTATAATAAATGGTTTGGGGACAACTGGCTAGCCATTTGGAAGAAGACTTTAAAAACTGGATCCCTATCTAGCACCACACATCAGGATAAATTCCAAGTGGATGAACAATCCAAATATATAACAAATTACAGACATATTTATATTTTGCTATCAGCCATCTCATTTCTATTAATTTATTTAAGATATACCTGCTGCTATGTACGGGACTGTGTTCCCCAAATTTCTTATTTTGAATCCCTAACTCCTAATGTGATGGTATTTGAACATGGGACCTCTGGAAAATAATGGGGTTTAGATGAGGTCACGAAGGTGGGGCCTCACAGGGGATTGGTGCCCTCATAAGAAGAGACACCAGAGGGCTTGGTCTTGCTGTTCACCATATGAGGACACAGAGAGAAGGCCATCTGTAAATCTCACCGGAATATGACCATACTGGCACCCTGACCTTGGATTTCCAGGCTCCAGAACTATGAGAAAATAAATTTCTGTTGTTTAAACCACCCAGTCTATGGTTTTCTTATGGCAGCCTAAGCTAAGACACCTGCTGAAGTACAAAATAACTTGTGTACGTGATTTTTTACTGTAGCACTGTTTATAATAGTGAATCTTGGAAACATTCAAGTATCCAGCAATAGGAGACAGCAATAAACTGTGGTTTACACAGTGAAGTATAATGCAGCTCTAAGGATGGTCTAGCTACTGCTGAATTAAGATGAAGAGACCTTCAGGATACATTGTTATATGAGAAAAGAAGGTATGTAACACTGTATATATTAATAGCATACTACCACTTCAGTAAGAATGAGAAGTGAGAATATGCAATGTGTGTGTGTGTATGTATGTGTGTGTTGTGTATGTATATATTTGCTTCTATTTCAAAGAAAGAAAAAGAAAAAAGAAATTAATGGAAATTAACTATGGGGCAGTGGGAATAATGGATGGAGGGAAAAAGAGGAACAGGAATTAAACTATATAATCTTATATATACCTATTTTCCCCATTTTGAAAAATTGCAAGCCCACAAAATAATTACGTAGGTTCAACAATTACCATTTTGCCACATTTGCTTTATCTATTCCTTTCCCATACAAACACATAATCATGTACCTTTTTTTCTTTTATTGCAGAACTATCTGAAACTGAAGTTAGATGTTATGAGCCCTCATCCCTAAACACATCAGCAAGTATTCTTTCTATAAGGACAATCTCCTTAATACCTACAACCTAGTATCATAACTAAGAAAACACTTGCACAAAATCGATTTACAATCTTGCTAGGTCCTTCATTAATGAGTCAAATAAATCTTTGACATGTAGTCATTCTATGTGAGTCATGTTTTTGTATCTGTGTGTATATGTGTGTATTTCTATATCTTTTTGAAAATTGTATTTCATCATCTTTGAAGATCCACCAAGATGACCAAGAAGATCCATCTTCTGGGGCCACATAAACTGCACTGTTCAAGAACTGCAACTCATGAGCTGTATTAAGCTCAGGTACAATTTTTCTTGGCCCCAGAAGTGATTCCAAGCAGTAATTTTACCATTGCTGCCATTTTATCTATTGTTTTGATTTTCCTGATTGTGATTTTATTTTCATTTCTGGTTTGCATAGGACCAGTAAGTTATTTCTCTTTGCTAGTAGCCAAAACTAGAAAGTTGGTTTAATAGTGTGACCTCCTAATGATCTCCATCAGAATCATGGGGTATTATTCTCTCCTGAATGAGAAACTACAGAGAGTATGGTTTATTGGTCAACTTCTTGTCTGTTCTGTTTGCCTTCTTGGGAGTGTAAATCAATTAAGAATAACTGTCCTTTGAAATATGGACCAGTGAGTGTGTTCTGTGTTAACTTTTTTGAGAAGGGGTGTCACTATATTGTCCACGCTGACCTCAAACTACTAGCTTCAAATGATCCTCCCACTTCAACCTCCCAAGTAGCTAGACTACAGGCAGGTGCCATCACACCCAACTTCTGTCTTAACTTTTAACCTATAAATAAAGCTGTAAAACTAAAGCTGCTAAATCTATGTGTCTATAACTGAGGAAGTGTTTACCTCTCTCCCATTGTGTGAATTTGAAATAATTTCCATTTTCAGGGGTACTTAAAAATGAGATTAAATTTCAGAAGGAGTTCTTTCTCTGACTGATTATATTATAGAGACTAAATATGGGCTTACTTAAATCTAATAGTCCCAGAAACCAGAAAATAAAGAAACTAAACTTATAATTTAAATATGCTAGCCTTAAAAAAAAAATTCTTTCCACAAATTCCTTGTTCAGAATCATTTTTATATATGAATCTAAGTTACTGTAATCAAAGTGAAGCCCCAGACAAATCTGGGTTTGACTTTTTTAAAAAGTCTTTCTCTCATTTGGTCACTGTAAGATGTTTCCCCATGAAAAGGCTAATTAATGAATCTGAACCTCCTAAACAACATTTCCATTGTTATGGTCTGAATGTGTCCCCCAAGTTCATGCGCTCCCAATCCCAAAGTGTTGGGACATGGGGACATAATAAGAGGTGATTAGATCAAGAGGGCTCTGCCCTCATGAATGGATTAATGTCATCATCAAGGGAGAGGGTTAGTTATCAAGAGAGGGGCTTCGTTAAGCAGTTCGGCTCCCCTCTTGCTCTCTCTCACTCACTAGCACTCTCTTGCCCTTCTACCTTTCATCACAGGTGACACAGCACAAAGTCCCTCACCAGGTGCCAGCACTTTGACATTGGACTTCCCAGTCTTCAGAATTGTGACAAATTTCTGTTCTTTATCAATTACCCAGTCTGTGGTATTCTGCTATAACAGCACAAAATGAACCAAGACAACCACAGTATCTTCTAATAATCAGTACATATTTAAACTTCCCTAACTCAAATGCCCTAAGTCATATTTCTATCCTCTGCCTACTAATACTCAAAACACAAACAACTCATACAAACAGCTCTTGCTCCTGCTGGCAAGTTGCCTCAGGTGCCATAATCTCACAGCAAGTTTCTGACAACCCCAATGCCAACAGTATGAATACAACTGCACAGACGGTACTTGGCTATTCACAAGATAGATATATATATATATGTATGTGTGTGTGTGTGTGTATATATATGTGTATCTGGGTGTGTATATATATATGTACACACATCTCTCCACTGTCCTCAAGTAATGGAAGTATAGGCCCAGTTTAGACAAAGACCAGTCCACAAGTTAAACACTACACATACTCCTGGAGCATGGCAATTAATTTAGAATTATTTTTACGCTAAAATAAACATGAATAAAAAAGAGAACTGAATGCAAATTTTGCATGAATTTTTCAGAAAAAATATGAGCCCTCAAAAAAACATGCAGTAAAGTCTAAAGATAACAATCTGCAGATGGCAATTAATTTAGAATTATTTTTACATTAAAATAAATATGGACTAAAAAAGAGAACTGAATGCAAATTTTGCATGAATTTTTTAGATAAAATATGAGACCTCAAAGAAACACGCAGTAGATAAAGTCTAAAGATAAAAACAATCATTGTCGCTGTTGATAGGGGTGATTAATGGGAAAGGTTTTTATGGGCAAACTTGGAAATCTCACTAGGAAAAAAAAAAAGAGATCCAAGTTAGTTACTTAAATATTTATTACCAAGAGACTCACCTGTAACCTTGCAATTTCTTCTCCAAATTTCTTCTGCTGTTTTGCCAGGATAGACTGATGGTACTCAGCATTGGCCTGCATGATACAGTGCTTTGCAGCCAAGACAGGGAACACCTCCTGGAAATAAAAATACTGACCAGGGGAGAGTCCAACCACACAAACCATCACAGACAACATGGGATGCAGGAAGAAAAAGGAAAAGAAGACAGAAATTAGAATCACCCCATTAATGGTTTAGAGATTAAGGTTAGTAATTAGGTGTAAACAGAGAAGACAACATGATTTTGTATGGACTGAAATGTATGAATTAAATTTTTTTTCTTCCAATTGAAGGGGCTTTTTTTAACTGTTAACTGAAGCCAATTTAGGTTTTTACAATTCTCTTTAATTGATCCATGAAGTCAACATTTTGTTTACAAAAAGAAAGAAAAGCATGCATTATTAGAAAGAGAAGTAGAATGGACATTCACAGAGGAACACCAAGCACAGGGCTTTAGAAGCTTTCTTATGAGCCCTTACCCAGCCTGTAGAGTTAACTAAACCATCATTACTCACAAATACTAATGAAATTGCTCTATAGATGAAAGTTTCATCATGTTTTAAAAAAAAGACAGTAAATTCTCACTTAAATTCATATCCTACGAGGGTTCTTACTAAAGATGATTTTAGCCATATAAAAATGATTCAGTATCATAGATACACTAATATTTCAGTATCATGTACTCAAAAACATATAGACAAATGCACTAAGTATATGACCAATGATAATGATAAAGTGCTATTTTGCCTATTTGTTTTGAAAATAATTCCAGTCAAAATTAATTTTAAAAGATCCAAAGACATAAAGCAGAAAAGCAATTATACTAGCAGTGGCTCTTCCAAAATGCCAAATCCTAACCTGTAACCTCACTGCTTTTAGGAAGTATATGATATTAAGAAATACAAAGAATTAGGATAGACAATCACTGTCTAAATAAAAAATGTAAAAGAATCAAAAACTGAATTACTACCTTGTGTGCTTTCCTGTCTCCCAGGGAATAATTTCCTACCTTCCTGGATCACTACTTGCAGACATTTCAGTTTTATAACTAGAATATGAAAATACCTTATGAGCTTTATTAGTAAAAAGGAAAAAATAAAAGACATCTAAATTTCAAACTACACTCATGCCAATTCTCAGGGTAAGGCTGGAGCAACTTGATTCTGAAACAGGAGATTTTCAAGGAATACCAGGAATGCTGCAGAGGTAGCTTCCAAGTCTTTGTAGGTGACATTCTTCTCTCCATGACAGGACTGAACTAATGGCCCAACAGGAAGTAACGGAACACTGTGCAGCTGAACATGAGGTCTTTCAGATGAAAAAAACATGAGAGGAGATCCCGAGTCTCTTTTTAAGAGGAAGGCTACTAATACCCAAGAGTCCTGGGCAAATTTCTACTAGGCTCTTGGTGTATCTTAAATCCCCAGGAATCGTCACATTAATTCCTTATTGATCATTTTCTGAGTAATAAGTACTGCTGATGCACTTATCTGCATTTTTACTTTGCCCCCAAGTTGTCTGCAATTTTTTAATGTACAAAGATTCCTGAACATGACTTATAAATCCATAAATTCCCCTACCAAAAAAAAAAATCATGTAACAGATACCATATGATGAAACTAATTCCTTGAACATTTCTGAAGGAAGTAGTTGAAACATATATTTCACTCAAACTTTAAGTTTTCTTTATTAATCATTCCAAATGTACCTGTTAGTGATTTGCTTTGTCATTAAATGATCATCACTAAAGAGTCTTTTCAATTGACACTTCAGAAAGGTTTACATTAAAACATTATACTTCCTGTGATATGTGGTTTAAGATGGTTGCTTTTCCTTAGCTGTCCATTAGCAGCCCAATTTTTTTTATCCCTGTTGGCAAAACTTAATTCTAATCAAAGTATCAGATGAATTTGTTAAGTTTTCTTTTCCTTTTTTCTTTATGTCTGTTTCTGCGCTTTAAGACCCATCTTTAAGAAAACAGGACAATAATTAAAAGTGTGAATAATCAACATGCTCAAGTATATACGCTTGTACCAAGTCACCAATGATTCAGAACTACACAATCCCTTGATTTGATAAAAGTATTAAAAACAGATGGTCAACATTTTCCAGAAAGAGTTCTAGCTTGGAAAAACAAGTTTAGTAAAAGGTAAAGACAAAGACATCCCCTAAATATAAAAGAACTGTTCATGCATCTTAAATTAAAAAAAAAAAAAAGAAAGAAAAAAACTATTTCTACTATATACTTCAGATAACTATAATAAAACTTCAAATTTCTTCATAAGTTTCAACTTGCTTCTTATACACAAAAAAATCTAAATATTTCCACATGCAAAGTAAGCAAGTGTTTATAAAAACAATAACTGACCTTGGGGAGAGTATCTTTGTATTGACACTGTTTGAAAGCATCACCAAAATAATCTGCAGCCTGATTAGCCAATTTAGCTATGATGGCATCTTTCATTTTATCTGGAATACAATACGAAGTTGACCATTATAATTAAAATAAATATGAGTTAATCTGACATGTCTCAGTATAAACATTGAGATCACAAGTTTGTACACGCATCTTAAAACGTCTTTCTTGATAAATCACATTTTCTGCACAAAATTTAAAACAGACAAAATAGATTAGTGGTTGCCAGCAGTGGAGGAAAAGGGAATGAGGAGTGACTGCTAATGGGTACACAGCTTCTTTTTGGGATGATGGTAATGTTCTAAAATAAGATAGTGGTAATCAAAACTCTACGAATATACTAAAAATCTTATGTTGTACACTTAAAAAGGGCGAACTTCAGTGTATATAAATTCTATCTCAATATAAGTTGTTATTTTAAAAGAAAAAAGTATTCCAATTCCTATTTCTTCCACATGATGACTTATCTCTTATTTTCAATTTCTCTGTACTTATATATTCAGCCTATATTTCAATCTAAACTTATATGCCTTATAAGAATTATTCTTATTCCCTCATTCCCAGGGCCAGGGACTGTGCCTGGATAGTTCCTTCTTGTCATTTAGGTCTACTTTAAACAGGACCTCCTGAAAGAAAGCCTTCTTGACTAACGAATCTAAAATTAGCACAGCTTCCCCTACATCCCTATCCCATAACCATACCACCAGCCACTGTCATATAATTCTTTCTTATTTTTTATAGCAATTATTTATGAAATTAGCCTGGCAACTTAATTCTTGCTTATCATCTCTCCTGTCGCCAAAACATAAGGTTGTTTTCTAACTGTTTATCTAGAAACTAGAACAGTGACTGGCACAGAGTAAGTACCCAATAAATATTTGCAAATAAATGTTTGACATGTTAAAAACATACATAAATACTATTCCAGAATGGAGTGTTTAAAGACAATTACTAACGATCCATTTCATGACTTCAAACACAGCCTACATTCTTAAATGTGCATTTGTGCCACAAATTCAGAAAAGGATAGCTAAAAATTTTCAATAATCCATATATCAAGTTCAAGAAGGAAAGCTCAACACTGAACATATATTCTAATCACTTTCTTAATTTAAAAGCCTTATCGCTTCTTTTCACATGCAACGAAATGGAAGACAAATTGGAGTTACCTCTTGTGGCTTTTAAAAAAAATACTTCTTGAGCCTGTGCCAGCATAATAAGACTGAGGGTCCCAACAGTATCTGGAGATATGTCCACAGTAGGCTCTCGATTTAAGGCAGATAAAACCGTCTCTTTAATATGTAAAAAGGCACCACTAGCAAACTAAAGGGGGGGGAAAAAGAATTTCTTTAAAACCTACAGGAACTCAGCAAGACTTAATTTCCTACTGTTACATATAAAAGTCACTTCAAATGTTAACTCAGTGAACACTTAATATATTTAAATTTTTATATTATGCAAAACCAATCTAAAACATCTGACCTACAGACAATAAGGTTATCTTTCTAAAACTCTATAGCGTAAGAAGAGATTTAACAAAAAATAAAAGTAAATTACAAGGAAAAACAAAGTAAACCAATGGAACAATCTGATTAAGCTATTTTTAGATACACTTCCTCAAAATTAACATGAGAATAGACGCAGGGATAACCATTAAAATATTTTTAGTACTGCAATACTCTTGTTTTGGTCCCAAACAAATTCATCCTACAAATAATTAAACATGCCATAGTTAGGGGACACCCCAAATAGCACATACACCTAGTCCTCTGAGGAACAGCATTACTACCCATTGCTAGTGATTTCCGTCTGGCCTTCAGAGCTCCCTAGCGAAACGTTCCCCTTCAGATTTCTCATCTCAATTATATTTTGTTAATACTGAAATAATTTTGCTTCTATGAAACAAATTATACTAAGAAAAAGAAAGAAGTCAGTCTGGGATTAAAATGTGTCATGAGTTGGCCGGGCGCAGTGGCTCACGCCTGTAATCCCAGCACCTTGGAAGGCTGAGGCAGGCGGATCACCTGAGGTCAGGAGTTCAAGACCAGCCTGGACAAAATGATGAAACCCCATCTCTACTAAAAATACAAAAATTTTTGATGGCACACACTTGTAATCCCAGCTGCTCAGGAGGCTGAGGCAGGATAATCGCTTGAAGCCAGGAGGCAGAGGTTGCAGTGAGCCAAGATCATGCCATTGTACTCCTGCCTGGGCAACAAAGCGAGACTCCATCTCAAACAAGGAAAAAAAAAAATGTCATGAGTTAGATAAATAGACAACACAGAGAAAACTCAAAGTCAAATGTATTAAAATGAAAAGCATGTTTGCAGTCATTAAGTATTATAAGACTAGAGTATCTGCTAGGAACGAACAACTGAACTTGTTTAGTAAACTAGTGAATCAAAGTCTAGAACAGCTAGGTGTCTGAGTCTCTCATTTACAGATGAGGAACTGGAGGTACTAAAGAGGTTAAAGACCTTGCCCAATGGCACAAAGCTTCTGGGTGGCGAGCAGCCTAGATAAGGACCTAGGCTAATACCACCAGTTATCTTTCCATGATACCAGGTGCCCTGCTGTGAACACTCACAGAATGGAATGTTTCTTTCATAATTCTGAATGACCTTTCTAAAATATCATATACCAATTAACTGAGTTACAGTTAACCAAAAGCTAAATAAAATTTTACTTCGTTTTCACTATTTTATCTTATTTATTTTGAGACAGAGTCTTGCTCTTGTCACCCAGACTAGAGTGCAATGGCACAATCTCAGCTCACTGCAACCTCCGCCTCCCGGGATCAAGCGATTCTCCTGCCTCAGCCTCCCGAGTAGCTCAGATTACAGGCACCCGCCACCACACCCAGCTAATTTTTCTATTTTTAATAGAGACAGGTTTCACCATGTTGGCCAGGCTGGTCTGGAACTCCTGACCTCATGATCTGCCCACCTTAGCCTCCCAAAGTCCTGGGACTACAGGCGTGAGCCACCACGCCCAGTTCGTTTTCACATTTTAAAATATTTGCCATGTATAGCCTCAAAAAGAAACAGCATATGCATTATGTTTGTCATCTATGCCTATTCAAAACTGTAAGGCAAGCCACAATTTGGAGCATGTTGTTTCCTTAAGGTACATTTTCCTTTTACTTTCTCAGAATAGCATTACTCACCTCTCCCTTAAACATAAACAATAGGAAAAAGCAGACTATCTTTGAGACAAGCAAATTTCATGGGAGGTTTGGGGGTGAAATAGTGGAAGGACATTTGGAATTACATGAAATTTGGAATTACATGAAATTTGGAATCAGAACTACTGAAACCCAAATGGACTGCTATATTAAGACTTCTGACCTTTAGTCTCCTCATATGTAAAATGGGAATGACATTATATGACATACATTGCAAGGTTTATCTGAGGGTCAAATAATGTACACGAAAACACTTTGCAAATTAGAAAGTAATATAAAATGACAACATGATTATATATATATTACTTGACACTAATCATTTTTTTAACCAAAACAAAAAAAAAGCTGAATAAATAATAAAACAACTGCCACAAAATAACATGCCATATTAGTAAATGATTAGTATGTAAAATAGTTAGGTAACTTATGAACATTACGTGTCTGACTACATTTAAATATGACCTCTCCACATGTCTCAAAGTTAAAATTTTATTTTCTTGCCAATTTCTTGTCTTTATTTTTGTAACAGTGAAATTTCAAGTGTGTCTCACTCTAAGAAAATATATGAAAATAATGTACAAATTTTTTAAATTAGGTAATTTATTTAAAATGGATTTACCCTAAATGCCTGAGATGAAATCTCAGACATTTCATAATTTCTTCAACCAACAATTATTGAGCCTCTATTATGTGCCAGGCACTGTGCTAGGTGCTGGGTATAAAACAATGAGGAAAAACAGACTTGGTCTATAGACAGTTTATCTAAGGGCTTCAACAGTAAGAATCAATTCATTTTAAAAGTGCATTCATTTAAGAAAACATCTGTTGGGTAAGAAGTATCTATAAACCTAAATGCAAACTATTTTCCACTTAATCCAATTTAGTGTTGATCATTATTGCAGTAACTACTTTTCCGCATACCTGGTAATGCTTAGCAGCGATTTTCAATCCTTCATCATTATCCAGGTTCTGTTCTGCTGCAATTTGGCTAGCTAAGGCTGCACAATTGAACAACACACAGCTCTTTTCATATCCTAAGCTTGCAAGAGCTGTAAAAAATTAAGAAGGAAAAATTTATCAGATTATTTTTTCTAAAGAAAACAAATGTTTCAAAGAGAAATACTATGACCTCTGTCATCCCGCTAACTCTCACAAAAACAAGTTTCCAGACCTGTTTTCTTGCTGTCATATGCTCCCACATTTCAAGCTGCCCTTACAGGCATTTATTTCCACAACAATATTCCCATCACCTAAAACGCTAAAGAACAGTAAGTTATTCTTTCTCTCCTTCCCTTTACTTCCACATTTCTATTACAATCAAATTCAAATGCAAAAGTCATTTTCATGTCATTTCTCTCAGTTTCTTAAATTTGAATAATTATTTCCATTTTTCCACCAACTCTCAAAATCATTGTCCCACCACAGTCAAACCAGTTCCTCATTACCACAAATCTAAGTCAATGCAATTACTCCTAGCTGGCCTTATGCTTTACTCCCTCAGGCAAATACATTTCTCAAAGAGCTAGCAGATTAGATGGGCTAAAACCCAACTCTGATAAAAAATCTACACACCTCACATCCACTTAGGATAGCTCCTATTAAAAAACAAACAGAAAATAAGCATTGATGAAGATACAAACTGGAACCCTCATGTACTGTTGGAGGGAATGCAAACTGGTGATTGGGTATGGTGGCTTACTCTTGTAATCCCAGCACTTTAGTAGGCTGAGGCAGGAGGATCTCTTGAAGCCAAGAGTTTGAGGTCAGCCTGAGCAACACAGCAAGACCCCATCTCTACAAAAAAAAAAAAGTTTTTAATCAGCCAGGTATGGTGGTACATGTCTGTAGTCCTACCTACTCGGAGGCAAGAGGACCATTTGAGCCCAAGAGTTCAAGGCTGCAGTGAGCTATGATCACGCCACTATACTCCAGCCTGAGCGACAGAGCAAGACCCTGTCTCAAAATAAAAAATAAAAAAAGTGCAACTACTGTGGAAAACAATATGGCAGGTCCTCAAAATATTAAAAATAGAATTGCTATTTTATCCAGCAATTCCACTTTTGGGTATACACCCCCAAAAATAATGAAAGCGGAGTCTCAAAGAGATATATGTATGCCCATGTTCATAGCAGCATTATTCACAATAGCCAAACATGAAAGCAACTCAAGTGTCTGTGGACTGATGAATGTATAAACAAAATGTAGTATATACATACAATGGAATATTAGTGAGCCTTAAACAAGAAGGAAATCATATGCTATAACAGGGATGAATCTTGAGGACATTAAGCTAAGTGCAATAAGTCAGCCACAAAAAGACAAATATTGTATGATTCCACTTATATGAGTTACCTAGAGTAATCAAATTCATAGAGACAGAAATCAGAATGATGGTTATCAGGGATGGTGGTAGGGGGAGACGGACTGTTGTTCAATGAGTACATTATTTCAGATTTGCAAGATGAAAAAGTTCTGGATGTATTCTACAACAATGTGAAAAACACCCAACACTAGTGAACTGTACACTTAAAAATGATTAAGATAACAAACTTGATGTAGTGAAACTTTTTAAATGCAGTCTATGATTCTATAGTTAAATTCAGAGACAGAAAGAATGGTAGTTGCCAAGGGCTGAGGGAAGAATGGGACATTATAATTTTTTTTTTTCCTTTTGAGACAGGGTCTCATTCTGTCACACAGGCTGGAGTGCACTAGTGCAATCACACTCATTGCAGCCTCTACCTCTTGGGCTCAATCGATCTTCCTGCCTCAGCTTCCTGAGTAGCTAGGACTACAGGCACAGGCCACCACACCCAGCTAATTTCTGTATTTTTTGTAGAGACAGTGACTCACTATGTTGCCTAGGCTGGTCTTAAACTCCTTGGTTCAAGCAATCCTCCCAACTTGGCCTCCCAAAATGCTTGAATTACAGGCATGAGCCACCACCCCCAGTCTGTGAAGTTATCATTTACTGGGCAGAGTTTCAGTTTTGTAAGGTGAAAAAGAGTTCTCAAGATGATGTTTGCACAATAATGTAAATGTACATGTACACTGAATATGCACACTGAAGTGTACACTTAAAAGGGTTAAGAAGGTATATTATGTATATTGTATCACAATTGAAAAATAACTTTTAAAAAAGAATCTATAATATCTCCCTGTTACTTACAGAATTCAATCACTTTGGAATTCAAGATCTTGCATAATGTGCAAGACATTGACCACCAGGCAAAATAAGGTTCCTTACAAAAAACACTGAACAAACCATCTAGGAGAATCAGAACACTACATTTGTATGTTTGTACCACAGAGTAGTGCCATAAAGTAAAGCCCTCCTTGTTACAGTACTTTGGTGGCCTCCTATGTAATAATGGCCAGTTTTCAACTTGCTTCCAAACCATTCTAGTCTCCTCATTCTAAACTAAAGCAGACATAAACATTAGCATTCCTTAAAGAGATTCAAAGATAGTACATCCATAAAAGAACAGGATTTTCTTAATTAATAAGAAAAAGCTCCTAAAAATTAAAAACATTTTTTTTTTTTTTTTTTTTGAGACGGAGTCTCACGCTGTTGCCCAGGCTGGAGTGCAGCGGCGCGATCTCGGCTCACTGCAAGCTCCGCCTCCCGGGTTCCCGCCATTCTCCTGCCTCAGCCTCCTGAGTAGCTGGGACTACAGGCGCCCGCCACGGCGCCCGGCTAATTTTTTTTTTGTATTTTTAGTAGAGACGGGGTTTCACTGTGGTCTCGATTTCCTGACCTTGTGATCCGCCCGCCTCGGCCTCCCAAAGTGCTGGGATTACAGGCTTGAGCCACCGCGCCCGGCCAAAAATTAAAAACTTGATTGTTAAATTTTTTTCCAAAGTTTTAAAGGTGGCGGAAGGAAAAAAAATTTACAAGTTTTAAAATTAGTATCTAGGCAATCTCTCAGAAGTAGAACATAAAGTCGAGAAAATAAAAATTACAAAAATTATGAGTGAACAACTCAGAACAACCAACATCTAAAAAAGTATTCCAAAGAAAGAGAGACAAAAGAGACAATTATCAAAGAAATATAAGAAAACTTCCCAGAGCTGAAGGGAGATATAAATGTTCAAACTAAAAGGGCCAAAAACACATGCCCTACAAATGAATAAAATGAAATCCCATTAAGTCTTTTGAGATTTCTAAACATGAAAGACAAAGAGAAGACTGTAAAAATATTCCCAAGAGCAAAGAAACAGATCACTTACAAAATAACAAAACTCAGACTTTTCATCAGTAACATTAGATACTAAAAGGCAAGAGATTGGCTGGGTGCAGTGGCTCATGTCTGTAATCCCAGCACTTCGGGAGGCTGAGGTGGGCAGATCACCAAGTCAAGAGATCAAGACCATTCTGGCCAACATGGTGAAACCCCGTCTCTACTAAAAGTACAAAAATTAGCTGGATGTGGTGGTGCACGTCGGTAGTCCCAGCTACTGGGAAGGTTGACGCAGGAGAATCGCTTGAACCCCGGAGGCGGAGGTTGCAGTGCACCGAGATCCTGCCACTACACTCCAGCCTGGCAACAGAGGGAGACTTCCTATCAAAAAAAAAAAAAAAAAGCCGGGCGCGGTGGCTCAAGCCTGTAATCCCAGCACTTTGGGAGGCCGAGACGGGCGGATCATGAGGTCAGGAGGTCCAGACCATCCTGGCTAACACGGTAAAACCCCGTCTCTACTAAAAAACACAAAAAACTAGCCAGGCAAGGTGGCGGGCGCCTGTAGTCCCAGCTACTCGAGAGGCTGAGGCAGGAGAATGGCGTAAACCCGGGAGGCGGAGCTTGCAGTGAGCTGAGATCCGGCCACTGCACTCCAGCCTGGGCGACAGAGCGAGACTCCGTCTCAAAAACAACAACAACAAAAAAAGGCAAGGGATCCATGCCTTCAAGTTCTGAATATAATTTTAATTAATTCAATAAATATATACATTAGGCTAGTATGGCAGGAAAGAGCAAGGAACAAAATTAAATATCAGCCGGTCGCGGTGGCTCACACCTGTAATCCCAGCACTTTGGGAGGCCAAGGCAGGTGGAGCTGTTAAGGCCAGGAGTTCGAGATCAGCCTGGCCAACATGGTGAAACCCTGTCTCTACTAAAAACACAAAAATTTGCCAGGCATGGTGGTGCGCGCCTGTAATCCCAGCTACTCAGGAGGTTGAGGCACGAGAATCACTTGAACCCCAGAGGCGGAGGTTGCACCGAGCTGAGATCACGGGGCTGCACTCCACCTCCGGCAACAGAGCAAGACTGTTCTCAAAAAAAAAAAAAAAAATGAATGAAATATATTCCGAACAAGAAATAAAAGTAAACTGTTTATATATCAAATACGTATCTCAATCTATTAAGTTGCCCATAAATATTATCATACCAGACTGTAGTCTCTCATTTTATTTTGACAATTTCTCATGTATAAGAGCTTTTATGAGATTTTACATATAAGAGCTATTTTGATCTTGCAATTAACTCATCTTTTTTCCTTTATTTTCTTCTATCCATCTAAACTTAAACCAGGTTTTCAAAACAATATTTTCCTTTTTTCAAAGATGACTTTTTAAATATTTAACTGTATTCTTGTTTCTTACTTGCTCTCTTTTTCATTTTTTCTTTTATCTTTTGTTTTCTTTTGAGACAAAGTGTTGCTCTGTCACCCAGGTTGAAGAACAGTGGCATAATCACGGCTTACTGCAGTCTTAACCTCCCAGGCTCAAGCGATCCTCTCACTTCAACTCCCCAAATAGTTAGGACTACAGGCACGCGCCACGATGTGTGGCTAATTTTTGTATTTTTTGTAGAGACAGAGTTTCGTCTGTTCCCCAGGTTGGTCTTGAACTCCTGGGCTCAAGTAATCCGCCTGTCTCGGCCTCCCCAAGTACTGGGATTAGAAGCATGAGCCACCACTTCCAGCCTCTAAACTTTTCAAAATGAAAATAACTAAATTATAAATATAGTTTTCTAAAATTCAAACATTTTAAACTACAAAAAAATAATTAAAAATCACCCAAGATCTCATCTTCCACAGTTAACCAGAATTTATTTTTTGGTATCTCACAAATAACTACATACACATTCACACACATAACTTTTCACAAAGTGGATACTATACCACACTCGAGTTGCCTGGAATGCACAACTCAAGGGAGGAGGAACCACTCTAGGTTCTATATGAGCACCATCCCAAGGAGCCCAACTCAGGGGACCCTAGAGTTGTACGATGCAACAACTCTGAACTAAGGCAGGCCTTTTATTCAATATTCCATTGATAGAGCTTTACATATCAACAAATATATATATGCATTTTTATTCTTAGTATTCCAAAAGTACACAATATTTAAATGAATGAGTAGTCTTTTATTTAACCAGGACATTACTGAATGACATTTAATTACCAATTTTTGCTACTAGAAATGCCTTGATGAACCACCTCCTGCTTTATGATCTAATTTTTTGCTTCCCAGTTCTTCTGGATACTTGAGTTCATCACTCAAGTGTCTCCTAGGTCTCCTGCCATCTGCTCCTTATTCGCAGCCTACTAAATTTCTTAAGTCATAACAACACTAAAAATCCTTTTCTTCACCTTGACTCCCTCTCAGCACGATGCTCCCTTTGTCCCCAAATCTTTACTGTAAATTTCCTGAAATGAGCAACCCACATTTACTGTTTCCATTCCCTCACCTCCCATTCACCCCTCAATCTGATGCTTCTTCAGGAAACTCCAAGCGAAACTTCTCTCTGCCAAATCCAAGGACTTCTCCAACCTTACATGACTGAGTTCTGCCACAATGACTCTGTCAAGGATGTTCCAGCCTGGACCTGGGATGATCATCAGAATCACTTGGAGATTTTTTTTTTTTTAGACGGAATCTCTCTCTGTTGCCCAGGCTGGAGTGCAATGGCACGATCTCGGCTCACTGCAACCTCTGCCTCCCAGGTTCAAGCGAGTCTCCTGCCTCAGCCTCCTGAGTAGCTGGGATCACAAGGTGTACACCATTACACCTGGCTGATTTTGTATTTTTAGTAGAGACAGCATTTCACCATGTTAGGCTAATCTCAAACTCCTGACCTTACGATCCACCCGCCTCCGCCTCCCAAAGTGTTGGGATTATAGGCGTGAGCCACCGCGCCCAGCCACCTGGAGATATTTTCAAAGATAATAATTCCAGTGCCCTACTCCAAAATTTTCTCCTATCACATCTGGCACTCTGTATCTTCATCTTTTATCTTACATTTTCCCCAGGTAATACTAATATGCAGCCAGGTTTGGGAACCACTGGACCACATCAACTTTGAAACTCTTCTGGCATTCCTTCACATCTCTATTTTACCCTGGTTCCTGTAAGATCTGAAAGCTTTTTCTCAACCTCATTCCCAGAACCTCTTCTTCTATTTCCCCGAATGTTATATTACTTAGCTCTGACTTTTATACTTTTCTCAGTCAATTATCTGCCAGAAGGAATAAATTTATTATCACCTAATAATTGTTCTCGAATGTGTATCTCTTTCTCTTCTGAGCTTTAAATCCTTTATTTCAGAATGCCAGAGAAATGTCTACCCAGAATAATACAGAAAAGTCAGACTCAAACTTTCTACTAAAAGGAACAAATATCCAATAGGTCAAATCAACTTATAAATCTCAGAGTCAAGCCTCAACTCCTACTCTTCCTTCTAACTGGTAGTCAGCAAATTCAGTCAACTTCACCTCTGAAAAGTCCGAAATCCCTCTCTTCTGTGACTCGCACACACTAGCTTGTCTAACCTCATTATCTCTCATCAGTCTCCTAACCGGTTTGTTTCTCTCTAGTCCCGGGAGTTAGGCTATCTAGATTCATATCCCAGCTTCATTAAATCCTAACCATATGACTTCAGAAAATCACGTAATCTTTCTAAACCAGTTTGTTCAACTGGCAATAATAGCACTTTCTTCATTAAGCTATTAGAGAATTCAGAAAGATTATTTATAAAGTCCCTTCCAGAGTGCCTGGGTAAAATAAATGCCCAATAAACATTCACTATTATTATACAAGAGGGGAAAGTAAAAAGTCAGAAGCATAATATTTGCAACTCTTCACAATCTGCTTTCTAATATCATCACCCTCCATAATCCCCAATTCAACCTATGGTTACAAGCCACAACAATAACTATCATTATATTAACATTATATATATCTACTATAAAATATATATTTCCATTTCCTCACCTATATATACGCCATAACAATAATTAAATTATTATATACAATATCTACTATAAAATATATATTTCCATTTCCTCACCTATATGTAAGTATAAACCCTAAATAAGATATAGATATATAGCTGGGCACGGTGGCTCATGCCTGTAATCCCAGCACTTTGGGAGGCCGAGGCGGGTGGATCACGAGGTCAGGAGATCAAGACCATCCTGGCTAACACGGTGAAACCCTATCTCTACTAAAAATACAAAAAATTAGCCGGGCATGGTGGCGGGCGCCTGTAGTCCCACCTACTCCGGAGGCTGAGGCAGGAGAATGGTGTGAACCCGAGAGGCGGAGCTTGCAGTGAGCCGAGATCGCGCCACTGCACTCCAGCCTGGGCAACGAAGTGAGACTCAGTGTCAAAAAAAAAAAAAAAAAAAAGATATAGATATATGTATGTATATGGTATGTACATACTATATAATACATATTATATATCTATATCTTATAAGGTATACAATATATATTATAGCATATCTTATATAATGTATATGCATGTTATAAAAGGAATATACTATATAAGGCATATTATACATAGTTATACATACTACATGTATATATACATAAATATCTATACATTATATATTATATAAATATATGTATAATAAACATATATGTATATGAATATATACAGTATATATACTATACATACACATATGTATATATGCATATATGTATACAAATATATGCTGTATACGTATGTATACGTAAGTATATATACATGTATGTGTATTATACATATATACATAATACACATATATACATATAATACACATTACAGACACATATAATACATATTATATACAAATACATATATACCATATATACATTGTATATACATATATAATATATACATATAATATACATATAATACATATATATCATATATGCATTACAATGTTATGTAATAATATAATTATTCATTGCAGCTAATATTTATTGAGCACTGTTCTTAGGACTTTACAAGTATTCACTCATTTAATCCACATAAGAATCCAATGAGATCAGCCAGGGGCTCATGCCTGTAATCCCAGCATCTTGGGAGGCCGAGGTGGGTGGATCACCTGAGGTCAGGAGTTCAACACCAGCCTGGCCAACATGATGAAACCCTGTCTCTACTAAAAAAATTACCCAGGTGTGGTGGCGGGTGCTTGTAATCCCAGCTACTCAGGAGGCTGAGGCAGGAGAATAGGGGAATCACTTGAACCCAGTAGGCAGAGGTTGCAGTTAGCCGAGATTGTGCTACTGTACTCCAGCCTGGGCAACAAGGGCAAAACTCTGTCTCAAAAAAAAAAAAAAAGAATCCAAAGAAATACATAGTATTAGGCCGGGCGCGGTGGCTCAAGCCTTTAATCCCAGCACTTTGGGAGGCCGAGACGGGCAGATCACGAGGTCAGGAGATCGAGACCATCCTGGCGAACACGGTGAAACCCCGTCTCTACTAAAAAAATACAAAAAACTAGCCGGGCGAGGTGGCGGGCGCCTGTAGTCCCAGCTACACAGGAGGCTGAGGCAGGAGAATGGCGTAAACCCGGGAGGCGGAGCTTGCAGTGAGCTGAGATCCGGCCACTGCGCTCCAGCCCCGGCGACAGAGCGAGACTCCGTCTCAAAAAAAAAAAAAAAAAAAAAAAAAGAAATACATAGTATTATTTCCATTTCACAGATGAGAAAATTAAGGCACAGAGATGTTATCTTGCTGGAGCTGGTAGATCAAAAGTCCTCACCCTTCTGACCTATGGTTATGATTTTGTGTCTGTAATATTATTTTCTACAAATCCATCCTTCAAGGCCTAACTCAAACATTGTCTGCTTTCAAAAGGTAGAATTACTTTCTTCCTCATATATACTTCTGTGAGTTTGTTCATAGGCTGATATTACATATTACACTTTTACATGATCAACTATCTTCCCAACAACTGAGTACATCGGTTTTACTCATTTTTATAACTAGGACAGTGCCTGGCAAGGCATGGGCTCTCCACAAATATTTCAAAATTGCATTAAAAGTTGAAGTTAAAAAGAAAATGAGATGTAAAAAACTTTAGTATTTATAAAGAGTCATTAGGATAACAATTTTAAAAACTAAAAACAATGCAAAGTAGTTAGACCAATTTTCCTATCACTTTTATTAAAAATTACATACCCAGTTTTACAGAGCCTCCAAAAAGTGAACCTTTATCAAAAGCATCCTTCCAGGTAAATGTCAAGCAGATCTGGATAGAATGAAAGAAAATAGAAAATTATGTTACCTTCCTGAATCTCATTAAATATTAAGTCTCCTTTAAAGAAAAATCCACTATGAAAAAAAGGACAAAAGCTCAATCTGTCTAAAATATTATCTCCTATAACCACCCAACTCCCTTTCCTTCTCCTTTTAAATTGAAATTTTAAAAAAGTAAAATACTGGCACTAGGATATTTCAAATGGTCATTCTGCCTCGGTAATCATAAACACTATCTTATTCATCTTTATAAACACACAATGACTTTAATGGAACAAAGTAAGTAGTAGACGCTTGTCAAATAAGCCAAGTGAAGCAAGGGAAATAAAAGTAAGTACTACAGGTTTCCTAGAAGATGAAATTAAAAACTATTCCATGATGACAAAAATAGGAGAATGGTTATTTTGGGGGATGGGTTAATATTTATCTAGGTGGTGGTTACACAGGCATACTCATTTTGTAAGATTCAAGCTATACCCATGATTTCTTCATTTTTCTGTATGCTACATGAAAATTAAATATTTACTTTATCAAAAAACTCTCTCTCTGCTCCTAAAATATGCATTATCACATACAAAGATTAGAAAGGAGTAAACCTCATTTAAATTATTTATTACAATCTAATATAAAAATGTCTAAATTCTTGATTAGGGAAATTTTCAAACATACAGAAAAACTACAGAGAATAAAGAGAATGAACTCCAGTATATCCATCAGCAGCCTTAGTCTTTTGCCCTTCTTGGTTCATCTACCTCCCAACTTGTCCTGCCTCCAGTCACCTACACTTTTTTCCCAGGAATATTTTAAAGGAAATCTCAACATATAATTATTTCACCTGTAAAAACTTTAGTACAAGAATGTTTAAAGTACTTTTCTTATAACTATTTTAAAATTTTAAAGTATCACTAATTTTAAAATCTTTATCCAATCTCCAAAATAAAACTATAAGAAATTATCAGCATTTTCAACATCTAGCCTTTAAGGAGAAGATAAAGTTGACATTTGTGTAATTAACATTTAATCACAACAGCATTTGCAACTTTTACATGCAAATGTAACTTGTGCAAATAATTTTTAAAGCACATAAACTGAGACTAATAATTCCTGAATTCTGCAGTTTCCTTCCTAATTCTGAAAAAGTCAAAGGGAAGGACACAGTAGATTAATCAGTCAATAAATCCTACTGACATAAAATGAAGTCCAAAAAAAAAAAAACAAACCATTGTTCTACATGAGCCCCAGAAGTGACTGAAGAATGACATGAATGGAATTCCAGGAGATTCTTTCTTCGGAAGCACATATATTCACATCAGACAGACCTAAAAGCTCCTATTTTTATAACACTATCTCATAAAACTCTAAAGACAGTGAAGATATTGGCAGAAGGAAATGGGTGCCATTACCATATAATTTTAAGACACAATTAATGACTTACCTGATTTTCAGAAAATGGGAATTTGGGTTCAATAGAACAAATCTGATCATAATATCTAAAAAACAGAGTAGAATTAATAATTACCAGAGCCAAATATTACACACATTCATGTAATTACAACTGGTTTAAGATGATACAAAAATTATTCATGCTTACTTCGAGCAGCTATTTTATATTAAACAAAGTATTTTAATACATAAACCAGAAGCTAAAAAAATGTATGCAGTGAAAAACTATGAACAAAAACTCATACCCACCACCACAGAAAAATATTTATCAACTGTCATTGGCTAAAAGCAAACTAACATCTGCTCCGAAAACCAAAATATTTCTTAAAAATACTATTTCTTACTAAAACAACTATGTTTATATCCATTAGACAAATTAGTATCTCTGGTAAACTGCCAATTAAAAGCAGGCTTACCAACTTTCAAATGTTTTGGGTAAGCCCACCACTATCTGTCTCTAGCACTGCCACACAGCACATCAAAGCTACCACAGTCTTTGAGCTAGAAATCCAAAAGTTTCCTAGACAATCTCTCCATTTCCTTTCTCATTCTTTCCAACCTGTTTTCTGCATAGCAGCCAGAATGATCACAAAATATAAAGCAGTCTTCCCCCTATCAGGGTGAGCTTTCAATCAGCAAGTCTGGCAAGGAAAGGAGTAGAAAAGGGTCAGGCCAAGCTTTCTAACTGGCCTCTAATCTTTCCTCCTTTCCTTTTTCCTTAAACGTCCCCCACCCCTTCATCAGGGGTATTTTTGTAATGATTATTTCTGGGGGCAAATTTTCGGCAGGAGTGGGCAACATATCTGAGACCAAGCTTTTGGCTGGCATGGCTAGGAGTTTGGTTATAAACAGGAAAAACTATGAAGTTAAGTAAATACATTGAAAATAATGGAAGCCAAGTTTCTCAAGGTCAGAGATACAAATACCTGAAAGGGCCAGGCAAGCGGATCATGCCTGTAATCGTAGTACTTTGGGAGGTTAAGGCGGGTGGATCACTTGAGCCTACAGTTCGAGACCAGCCTGGCCAACATGGCAAAACCCTGTCTCTACTAAAAATACAAACATTAGCCAGGCGTGGTGGCACACACCTGTGGTCCCAGCTACGCATAAGGCTGAAGTGGGAGGATCACTTGAGCCCTGGAGGTAATGGCTGCAGTGGGCCAAGATGGCGCCACTGTACACCAACCTGGGCAAGATCCTGTCTCAAAAAAAAAAAAAAAAAATCCACAAATATGAGAAGGCAGAAGGTTAGAGTAACTCCACAGTTTTAAACTGGAACTAGAGATATCAATGTAAACTTTTTGTTTGTTTACTGACAGGGTATCGTTCTGTTGCCCAGGCTGCAGTACAGTAGTGCAATCACAGCGCATGGTAACCTTGAACTCCCAGGCTCAAGCAATCTGCCCACTTCAGCCCCTGAGTTGCCAGGACTACAGGTGCATGTCACCACACCCACCTAGTTTTTTAACTCTTTTTTTTTTTAAGGTAGCAGAGAGAAATAAAAACAAGTATAAAAGTGTAAGTATGTATTTCCTAAATGTATATGCTAAGAGGGCCTATAAGCAGTAACACTTTATAGTAGCAATAAGCACACCTACTGCCCAGATAATCTTTTGCATTAAAAGGAGCCAAGTGCTCCTTAGAGAAACTGCTGAATCCAGGGCTGAGACTGAAAAAATTCAATATTCAAGCCTAA
This sequence comes from Macaca fascicularis, assembly GCF_037993035.2. Taxonomy (NCBI): domain Eukaryota; kingdom Metazoa; phylum Chordata; class Mammalia; order Primates; family Cercopithecidae; genus Macaca; species Macaca fascicularis. The sequence continues at coordinate 14,612,625 of NC_088376.1, forward strand.
AACATCTTGCTATGCCAGAAAGTTAAGGAAGTACTCAAAAAATGATGAGGACATGTCAAAAGGGCACAGGAGGTAGCTTTAAGGGGCTCCCAATGGCCAAGCATAGAACCAATCTAACTAATATAAGTAACAGTAAAATATAATCCATTGAGGAAAATAAGAACACCACTCTGAAGTAAATAAACAGGTGAATAGGGAAAACTCTACCCTACAGTACCATAATCTAGAGGAAATTAGAAAAATTATCATTTGGGGCCGGGTGCGGTGGCTCAAGCCTTTAATCCCAGCACTTTGGGAGGCCGAGACGGGCGGATCACGAGGTCGGGAGATCGAGACCATCCTGGCTAACACGGTGAAACCCCGTCTCTACTAAAAAAATACAAAAAACTAGCCGGGCGAGGTGGCGGGCACCTGTAGTCCCAGCTACTCGGGAGGCTGAGGCAGGAGAATGGCGTGAACCCGGGAGGCGGAGCTTACAGTGAGCTGAGATCCGGCCACTGCACTCCAGCCTGGGCGACAGAGCGAGACTCTGTCTCAAAAAAAAAAAAAGAAAGAAAAATTACCATTTGGTACCTTTCAGAGTATGGTATCTAATTCTGGCACGGTTCATCAATAAAGGCTAAAATAATGAAAAGTGTGTAATGAAACAGGATATTACATAGTCTCAAAGTATCTCCCCACAAAATATTTACTAATTAGTACAACATACTTATTAACTGTAAGGTCAAGAAACCTGGCAAACACCATCTTAACCAAGTGATAAAAATAAACATTACAGGCCGGGCGCGGTGGCTCAAGCCTGTAATCCCAGCACTTTGGGAGGCCGAGACGGGCGGATCACGAGGTCAGGAGATCGAGACCATCCTGGCTAACACGGTGAAACCCCGTCTCTACTAAAAAAAAAAATACAAAAATCTAGCCGGGCGAGGTGGCGGGCGCCTGTAGTCCCAGCTACTCGGGAGGCTGAGGCAGGAGAATGGCGTGAACCCAGGAGGCGGAGCTTGCAGTGAGCTGAGATCCGGCCACTGCACTCTAGCCTGGGCGACAGAGCGAGACTCCGTCTCAAAAAAATAAAAATAAAAAAATAAATAAACATTACCACTACAGAACAAATTCACATCATATTTTTCCTGATAAGCACTAGAAAGAACACAGCATTACTTCGCTGGCACTCCTATGCAAAAATGCAGAAATCACAAGAAAATGAGACAAGCCCTTACTGAGGAAAATTCTAAAACCTAGCCTGTCCTCTTCAAAAACGTCAAGGTCATCAAAGACAAGAGAAAACTTAAGAACTGGTCCAGACTGAAGGAGATTAAAGAGACATAATAATTAAATGCACTGCATGATTCTAGATTAGATCCTGAACCTGTAAATAATATTGGGAAAATCAGCAATATTTGAATGAATTCTATGGATTATATGGTAATAATGAATCAATGCCAACTTCCTCACTTTGAAAGTTGTACTATGTAGGAGAATATCTTTGTACTCAGAAAATAAACTCTAAAGTATTAAGTACTGAAACCCTTTGGTGGATTCCCATTATACTTAAAATTACATCCAAAAATGTTGAAGATCTTACAGGATCTGGCTATCATCCAACTCTCCAGCCTCATCTCAGGATATTCACTATACATTCTAGTCACTAAATTATATGCTCTCCTTGCTCAGGGCCTTCACTCTTTTTATCACCATTTCTCACTTCTGTCTAGGCTGACACTGTTATCAAAGAAAGTTCCTCATTCATTCATTCAACAAATATATACCAAGAGCTTACTATGCACCAAACACAGTTTTAGGACATTAAGAATTCAGCAGTAAACATCTAAATATCTGTGCTCTTGTGAAGCTTTTAGAGGGGAAGACAAACAAGCAAAAATATTATATAGAAGACAGTGGTAAGTGCCATTGAGAATAAAGAGATAAGAGGAATAAAGTGAATATATGGGGAGAGGTAAGAAGGTTGTCATTTTAAATAACATGGTCATTTGACTACATGAAAAAAAAGCTTTAACTTTAAAACAGCATGACTATAAAAGGCGTGAAAAAGGTGGTAAGGTGAGCCAAGCAGATATCTGAGGATTTCCAAACTAGGGAAAATCAAGTGCCAATACTCTGGGATAAGAGTGTACTTGAGAAAGTATCTAGCATGGCAAGGAGACCAATATGGCCATAGAGTAAGCAAGGGAGAAAATAGTGAAGTCAAAGTAGTAATGATGCCTTGAGTGCAACTGTAAGACTTCTGAGTTTTACTATATAATGTGAGAGGGTGAACCACCAAAAGGTTTGGACAAAACAGTGACATGACTTATTTTCATAGAGTCACCATGACTATTGTGTAGAAAACTGACTGCAGGTATGCAAGGGCAGAAGTAGAGATCAGTTAGGAAGCTACTGTAGTAATCCAGTCAAGAGACAACGCTAGCACGGATCAATGTAGTCCATGGTGGCAGCAGAAGTGATAAAGTCAATCTAGGCCAGGCGCTGTGGCTCATGCCTATAATCCCAACACTTTGGGAGGCTGAGGTAGGAGAATCACCTGAGCCTAGGAGTTTGAGACCACCCTGGGCAACATAGTGAGACCTCATCTCTATACATATACACACAAAAAATTAGCCAGGTGAGGTGGTGGGCCTACAGTCCCCAGGGAACTATGCAGGGGGATAAGGTGGGAGGATCACTTGAGCCCAGGAGGTCAAGGCTGGAGTGAGCTGTGATTCCACCACTGTACTCCAGGATGGGCCATGGAGTGAAATCTTTTCTTAAAAAAAAAGTCAATATAACCCCTTTTTAAAATTAGTTCCCCCTCCATTTATAATCTCTCAGGTCCCTGAACATTTCCTTCATATGATTTAACACAATTTGTGATATATTAATTGTGGGATTATGTTTACTGCCTTTTCTCTCAAAGGATTCTAAATTCCATGAAAGCAAAGACTGGATCTATTTGCTGTTTTGTTGCTAGCCCCAAGCAAATGAATCAGTAAAATGCAAAGTTTTCTTCTATCTCTGAAAAGTAAAACCTAAAATTCTGGTTTGTGAATGAACAGGAGCTATCAAAGAACAAGCCCATAAGGAGGGAACAGCAAGCGCTAAATGCCTGAGGCAACCATGCCTAAAGGTGTGCTTGGCACAGCAAGGAGGCCAATATGACCATAGAGCCAGGACTGGCAAACTTTTTTCTAAACAGTGATATTCTAGACTCTGCTGGGAAAAGGGCTAAATCAAGCATGTAATAATTATGTAAGTACTTATATAACAAGAGAAAAACCCCTGCCCTCTACCTTTTTTGCCTAGGTTGGGCCATCCCAAAATTGTGGCACACAGCCGCCCAGGTGCCATCCTGGAGACATTCTCCAAAGAAAAAGTACCTGTCTGATGGAGAGGAGCCATGGGGAGATGGGAGGATTGACCGACATGGTCAGTTTTACTCTGCCCCAATGAGACCAAAACTCTCAAGGAGGGCCTACCATGGGCACCTGCCCCAGCTGGTTGGAGGTGAGATAATTTGCTGAGTCACCAATTTCCAGACTGAGATTCTACCATTTAGTGCCAAGCCATTGCCAAGCAGAATACCCAATGTGTAGGCAGCACCAGAGTAAGTCTGGGCAGCAATAAAGCATGGCCACTGGCCAGGGGGACAGGAGCTAGAAGCAAAGGGGAGAATGGAACAGAGGCAAACAGCTAAGCTAGTTCTCCAACAGTCACCATGCTAACCCCCTGGAGCAGTGCCCATACGCCATACAAAAACAGGCAGCTGAGCAGGCCTTATTTTGCTGACCCTTGCTATAAAGTGAACAAGGAAGGCAGTAGTAGGAAATGAGGTTACTTGCTCTGCAAATGGGTGGGGAAAGAAAGAATGGCTAAACTGAATGCACTAAAATTTTTATACCCATTCTCTTCACCCCAAAGTTTTTGAAGCCAACTAACAAAACCTGAGCTGTATGGGGGGAACAGTGCATTTATATCCTATATCTGAATGATTCGAAGCTATGTGATGAAATCCTCAAAGTAAAATGGCTATCTTAGGACAGATTTAGAAGTTGAAATAAAAGTACAACAGGAGGGCAGTCACTGGAAATCAACAATGTCTGATCGGTATGGAGAAAACTCCAACAAAATGAGAGAGATCAATGAACCTTTACAAAAGAAAGTAGCCATTGCTAACTGCAGTTACCACAAGCAAAAAGCTGTTCCAGGAGACCCAACTACCATAAGCTACTCCTTCAATATAATTCCACAAGGTATTACCCTCACAGTTCAGCCTAGATCTCAAGTACCAAAGTTCTCTAGGTAAGCAACCCACAGAAACAAAAGAATCTACCACACCCTTCTCTTTAACATTTAAGTACACTTTACTACAGCAGCAGATTCTAGCCTAGAATGTATTTCTAACAAAGTAGACCTAGGCTGCAAGTTTTGTACAAGTAGGCACAGGGAAAGCCAGTATTCTAAGCCGTGGAGTTGGTAAAAACTAGCACACTGTGGAAAATAATACTGCAAAAAAATTGGTGTCTTTATAGATTCTATTTTAGAAATAAGCAACTTTTTTCACCAAAACTATAAAATCCCAAATATATTTAAAATGTATGATGTCACAGTCTTTCAAGTCAGATAGCCCTGAGTTTGAATCCCAACTCTTAGCTAAGTGATCATGAAAAAATTATTCAATCTCTCTGAACCTTTCCTAAAGAGTAATACTACCTCCTTTAAGGGTGAGGAATAAATGGTACTGTATACTGTATATCAAATCCTTAAAATAGAGCCTGGACACACAGTAGCACATGTATGACAAATGGTATAGATAATTATTTTGCAACTATGTAGAAGTGCTTATATATGTTCTCCAGTATTTTATAAAACTTAACCACTTTGGCACAAATATATAATAACTCAACTTAAAAATCTCATGGGGAAAAAGAAACTAGGAAATAAATACATTTCTCTGAAAATACTACAAATAGGTACAGGACAAATTCCCATTAGAAATTCTAGTTTAAAAAAAAAAAAAATTGGCCAGGTATGGTGGCTCACACCTGTAATCCCAGCACTTGGGAGGCCAAGACAGGAGGATCACTTGAGTTCAGGAGTTCAAGATCAGCCTGGGCAACATTGCAAGACCTCTTCTCTACTAAAAATTTAATAATTAGCCAAGTGTGGTGGTATGTACCTACTTGGGAGGCTGAAGTAGGATTGCTTGAGCCCAGGAGATCGAGGTTGCAGTAGGCTATTGTGGCGCCACTGTACTCCAGCCTGGGCAACTGAGCAACTGAGCAAGGCCCTGTCTTAAAAAACAAAAATGCTAAAATTTTTAAATAAAGATTAAATTATACATTTAATTTTGAAAAAGCAAAAAAAAAAAATTTTTTTTTTTTTTGAGACAGCGTCTTACTCTGTCGCCCAGGCTAGAGTTCAGAGGTGCAATCTCAGCTCACTGCAACCTCCACCTCCCGGGTTCAAGCAATTCTCTGCCTCAGACTCCCAAGCAGCTGGGATTACAGGCACTCGCACAATGCCCAGCTAATTTTTTGTATTTTTAGTAGAGACAGGGTTTCACCATTTTGGCCAGGCTGGTCTTGAACTCCTGACCTCGTGATTCACCCGCCTCAGCCTCCCAAAGTGCTGGGATTACAGGCATGAGCCACCGCACCCAGCCGGAAAAAAAATTTTTAATTTAAGGGGAAGGTATGGGATCAAGAACAACCAATTCACGTGGCCAAAATAATACAGCAATGCTAACTGACACAACCTTATTCAGCTCCAATCTGTATTTAGGGATGTGCAACTCCAGACCACCAACTAGAGGAAGAAACAAGGGAATCAGAAGAGCTGGGCCAGAGATATTGGCTGCAGTTCATATATTCTTTGTGAACTTTATTTTCACACTTCTTTCCTCACCCAATTTAACACATGAAAAATCATTAATCAAGCACTACTGCAGCAGAGAGTATGGCAAAAAGTAACTAGCTGGGGAATCAAGAGGTCAGGATCTTAGTCCAGTTCTGCCATAAAGATAGCTGTGTGGGCTTAAACATTCTGTGTAAAGCACCTCAGAAGATTCTTCTTACAGATACACAGAATGATAATAGTCCTGATAAGCTATTTACTAAACACCAGAAAAGTCAAAACACATAAAAACAATCAGATTTTAAATCTTTCCTTATGTATTCATCTATGTGGAATAAAATTACCGAGCCAAAAAGGTCTGCCAATTACAGATATTCCTTGAGACCAGGGACCAAGTATATCTTTATATCCTCCACATTGTCTCCTATAGTATGGTTCACACAGACTCTCCATTAGTATCTGGTTAACAAATTGTAGCAATGTCATTGTGCTAATATTATCTCAATATTGAGACAGCCAGGTGGGAGGGTGTCCCTGGAGAAACTCCAACCAGCCTGTTCACTAAGGTGGAGCCTCGAGAAGTTCTACAGGGAGGAGCCTGGCCCCGCCTCTTCCTGTGTGGAACCTGAGATTCAAACTGCAGGCGGAATGTGCTCTAGCTGGGACTCTAGCCTTGCGAGAGTTCCTGTTTCCCCCGTTCTTCCTTTTCACCCAATAAAACCCTGCTTTACTCACCCTTCAAACCGTCTGCAAGCCTAAATTTTCATGGCCGTGGGACAAGGAAACGTTCTGCAAACAGTATGTTCACCACCAAATCAACAATCAGAATCCAAACAACAGTTGTGAAGTAAAACAGAACATTTTCTTTCCTGATCTATAAAACACGACTGTGTAGAAAATATTTCAGAAATTAAAAGAGTATTCCATCAACTTCATTTTGCAAATGAAAAAGATAGTAGGACGCAACCAATACAGACTGAGAAAAAAATACACAGTCCTAAAATATATTAGAAAAACCAGAAAGATGGAAAACTAACCAATCAATACAAAAAGACAGAAAAAGGGAACAAAGAACATTTTTTTTAAAAAATGAATGATAAGAGCAGAAAACCAACCAAAAAGCCTTGGTTTTAAACAAAGAAAAGGTGGCTGCAAACCTTTGGCAAATCTGAGGGAGGAAAATCGCACATAACACATGCACATTAGGAATACGAAAAAAAATCTTAACTACAGATTATGAGATGACAACATTTTGGGGGAACTTCCAAGTGACAAAAGATAACATAAACACAGTTGAAAGACAAGAAAAATATTGGAAGATTTTTGCAACATACATAATGAAAAAAGTATAAATATCCAGAAAATGTTACAACTCCTACAAATTAGTCAGGAAAAAACAACTCATAGAAAATGGGCAAAAGAAAAGAACAAGCAATCACAGAAAAAGAAACAAAGTGGCCAGTAAACATAAACTGTTCAACCTCAGTAAAATAAGAGGAATGCAAACTAAAGATATTACCTCTCACCCATCAGTTTAGCAAACAGCAATAAATTAAATTATTAATCAGTATTAGCAAGGATACGGAGGAATAAAATACTCCCATATACCTGCTGATGAGAATGTAAATTGTTACAAGCACTGTGGAGAGCTGAAAATGTAAACACCTTCCTCTTACAGTTAAACAAATAAATCAGAATAAACACCCTTCTTTGCTTCCCACCAAAACCCACTAAAACAAGAATTTAAAAATGTAAAAGATGTACATGAACATGGACAAAAAGAATGGGAAAGGGCACACAGGATATAAGAGGTTTCAACAAAATTTATTGAAACGTGAAAAGTGAATAAAAAAGAGAAAGCCAAAATCTTAACTGGCTAAGAGGGAAGGGAGCCAAAGTAGAAGCCAAATCATGCCAGAGAAGCCAGGAAAGGATCTGAATTAAGAAACATGAGGTACCTCTGAATATAGTTCAATGTGAGGGTGGAACGAGAAGGTGTGGTCGAAAATCCTTCAAAGAAAACCTCAAGCTCCCAGATCCTCTCTGCTCTGAGGGTAGGTTCACTCTTAGAAAAATGTCAGAGATTGGCCCGGCGCAGTGGCTCAGGCCTATAACCCCAGCACTTTGGGAGGCCGAGGCGGGTAGATTACCTGAGGTCAGGAGTTCGAGACCAGCCTGAGCAACATGGAGAAACCCGTCTCTACTAAAAGTACAAAGTTAGCCGGGCAGAGTGGCGCATGCCTATAAATCCCAGCTACTCAGGAGGCTGAGACAGGAGAATTGCTTGAATCTGGGAGGCGGAGGTTGCAGTGAGCCAAGATAGAGCCATTGCACTCCAACCTGGGCAACAAGAGCGAAACTCTGCCTCAAAAAAAAAAGTCAGAGATATCAAATACAACTAAGGTGGAGATCAAGCACTGTTAAGTGGGGTAGGGAGTGCTAACTGACTACATCATTATCAGTCTATCCTATTCCTTATTAACAAAACCATGTATCTTTAGCTGAGTATACAGCTGTTCATAACGAAAATTCCTTTTCCCAGCATCCTATGAGAAGTGGACACACATGATGGCTGGTAACATATAGGCAGGGTGTTGTGGAACAGTTGCCAGGAAACACCCTAAAGGGCAAGCCCTGTACCTGGAACTTGGATGATTGCAACCTGGACCTGAGAACAATATTCTAGGTTTTAAACAGCAGAAAGCTGAAAGGAATCTGAGCCCCAATTAACTTTGCAGAACCACTATACCAGCCCTAGGCTACCAGAACGACCTACCTGCCAACTTTTTACAAAAGAATAAAATATTAACTCAGATAATTTGGGATCTGCCACATAGAAATGAATCTAACCCTAATGCAGGTGTCATACTAAAAATAGATGTACCTGACAGACTGCATACATGATTGTTAAGATCCCCAACCTCCGTTCCCCAGAATAAAATTTAGAAAGCTGATAAGCAGACTTTTTCATAGAAGGAGACTAGAAGCTTTCTCTCTAAAGAAATTGATCACCACAAAAGAAATTACACAATGCTGGTAACTGGTATATCTGGAGCTTCAAATAAAATACAAAATAAAAAATAAAAAACCAGCAGGGTTCCCATTTGATCACCCTAGGTCACCATTTACCAAGGTCTAATCAATTTTTAGTAACAGCCACTTTATAAAGGAAGAAGTATCATACAAAAGGGTTTTGTTGTTGTTGTTTTGTTTTGTTTTGAGACAGGGTCTCAGTATGTTGTTCAGGCTGGCCTCAAACTCCTGGGCTCTAGTGATACTTCTGCCTCAGATGGAATTATGAGTGCATGCTACCATACCCAGAACAAATGAGTACTTAAAGTACTCATTCTCATTATTATAATATGCATAAATGTACATTGTAGGAAATTTTAATAGAACACCTACAAGTTAGTAATAGGAAAACAAGTCTATCACTGAAGCTATATATGGAGCTGCATATCAGGACTTACCAAGCTAGCTTCAATTCTTTAGGAATTAGTTTAAACTCTCTTTTTAAAAGTTCATTAGTTTAAAAGTTCATTAAGTTAAAAAATTAATGTTAAGTTTACACAATTATCCAAACATCATTATTAAAAGTAAAATATTCTGCCGGATTTGAATGAACATCACACAACTGATTCACATCTAATTTTACAGCATATATTCCTAAGCAACCTCTGTACCTATCTCCATTATAAACCTTAGTAATATCTCCAAGCTTACCCTAACCCCTCTAGAAGACCAAAAAGTGAAAATACTTAATATTTGTTGAATTAATGTGGCAGGAGGGGATTATATAGAGGTGGCTAAAGAAACATGGTTAGTTTCAAAGAGACTATATCTACAACAGGTTCACTACCTAGGAACAGTTCACACATTTAAGTCTGGTAAAAAGAATAAAAGAATGAACAAATGAATTAAGTTTTAAAGTTTACAGGAGAACCTTATCCAAACCATTATCCACCAACCTCCCACGTCTGTTAGTCTAAAACCCATGCACCAATTGCTTCTGAAGACCCCAAATCTGAGGGCTGGAACCAAATTTGATATATTCAACAAGATTTTTATCACAGGGTTCATTATACCACAACTATGTTTTCTTAATATTACTAATGGAAAATCCTCACTGAATGCTATTCATGCCTACATAAAAATTACCTTGAAATTGTTTAATTATGTTAATTCTAAAGAATGGCTAAGTATTCCTAAGTTAACTTAAAAAAAAATTGCTTATGCTATTAGACTAATTACCCTTGCAGCCCAACAGTTCTAGCTCTAAAAATTTGAAACCAAGGGGTCTTAATTCCTCTGAGCAATCTATTCAATATCCCTTCCTTTGGAGAACCAACCCTTCCCCAGTCCGGACTCATCTTGCTTTGACACATGGGGTAAGAGGAAATTAAATCGGTTGAAAGACTCAGATAAGGGCAATTAACTTAGCCCATTTCCCACCATCATAAATGGGTGCAAACAAACCCAGAAGCCTCCCATGGACTTCCACCAGAGCTAAGGAGAAAAGCACTCTCTTCTGTAAGATACTGAGTGTTGTGGACGATTGTAATTACACTACAGCCATCTCTCTCAATACAGGAACAAAGCTTTCGAGGGAAGCATCATGGAGGCAAGACGATCTCCAGTGATACCTAAAGCTAAGGAAAGAATATCCCTAGACTTTTCAGTTAGCAGAATAAGTCTTTTCTTTCTTTTTTTTTTTTTTTTTTTTTTTTTTTGAGACGGAGTCTCGCTCTGTCACCCAGGCTACAGTGCAGTGACGATTTCAGCTCACTGCAGGTTCCGCCTCCCGGGTTCACGCCATTCTCCTGCTTCAGCCTCCCAAGTAGCTGGGACTACAGGCGCCCACCATCACGCCAGGCTAATTTTTTGTATTTTTAGTAGAGACGGGGTTTCACCGGGTTAGCCAGGGTAGTCTCGATCTCCTGACCTCGTGATCCACCCGCCTTGGCCTCCCAAAGTACTGGGATTACAGGCGTGAGCCACCGTGCCCGACAGAATAAGTCTTTTCTCAGCTCAAGCTAGTTTAGCCTGGGTTTCTACTACTTGGATTGGAATATAGTTGTGATTCTCTTGTGAAACAAATAGAATATACTATACGGAGATGAACAAGGTAGGCAAAAGAAATTTTTAACTAAAAAATCCTATAAAAATGTTCTTATAATTATTAAGTATAATGAAACGAACCCTCATTAAATCAGAATGAGCTAAATAAGCATTTGCTAAAATAACAAATTTACTCTATTATGTATATACCTGTTTGTGAACAAACTGCTTTTAAACAACCTACCTTGAACGGTTCTATTACGTAACCAGAGTTTTATTTCAAATACTTGTAGCTCCTAACTTTCAGAATTCTCCATCTGTCATTTGATTATTTTGAACTGAGGAAGATGGTCCATTTCATGTGGACAATGTGATGAGTTGCTCAGACATTTGGTCCAGTGTCCCAATTCCCTCACTTCGCCCACTTCCTTCAAGCAACTACTATTATGAAATCTAAATTTGGCCCAAGAAAGACAGTGATGGAAAAATGGGGGGAAAGGGGAAGCTTCAGAGACCCAAAAAAGTGAAAACTACTTCTAAGTAAATGTGGCAAGAGAAATCAGTACATGGCAGACTGCTGCTCCCAGGCACCTGATCGACGGAGCCCTCGCCGACCAAGGGCTGGGGCAGGCGGGCAGGCAAGACAAGCGGGCAGTCACAGCCGGCCTGCAGGGCGGGTCCTTTTCACCAGCAAAGAATGCAGACCACACCTACGCGCCCGGTCAGGCCGGGGCGGGGCGGCTCGGCCCAGGTTACAGGATTGAGGGAAGGGGGGAGACAGGAAGAGGGGCGGCGAGGGACTGCTGGCAAACAAACTACCCACTCCCAGCCCCGCGCCCACCTCAGGAGCGTCTCGAGCGCGCCCTCGTGCTTGTCCAGCGGGCGACCGACTGCGGCGCGGCGCAGCTTGCTGAGCTCCTCCGCCGCGCGACAGTACTGGGCCTGCTCTTCCCCGCCGCTTGGGTAAGTCTGCTGGATGAACTTCACCAGCGGCTTGGCCAGGTCCACCTCTGAGGTCTTTTTCAGCTGCACCGAGATGAACGTCGCCATGATCAGCGCCTCCGCCGCCGTTCGGGCCAAACAGACAGCGGACAGCCTACGACGGCCGAGAAGAGAGAGGTACTGGTCTGGCGGACTGGCGGACTGACGGGCTGACGGACGTGCGCTCCGCCTGCGTTCCGGGTCCGGCCACTTCCGGGAGCTCCAGCGCAAGCGCACTGGATGCGGGGGTCCTTAAGCCGTTCGCGGTCACGTGAAGGTGTCGCGGCGGCGACGCCCTCCTGGACCCAGTTCAGGCTGTGCTATGCTGTAAAATACTACTTTCTCCGCATCTGGAATTCTTCCCTTCCTCCTTCTTGCCGCAGTGGTGTACTGAGCACTTTCACGTAAGAGTATTCATCCACTCGAACAACCCCCTGGAGAAGTACTCCTGTCACTGCCACCGGCGAGAGTTTGCGGCTACCTCCCCAAGATGCGGTCCCAGGGTTATTGTGACCTATGATGTTTATTAAGCTACTGTTGACGGGCTGCTGTGCACAGGAACGGAGTGCACAAGGAACCTGGTAGGCAAGACCCCTGCCATCGTGCAGCTTCCTGTCAGGTTGACACAGATACTAAGGTAAACGGAAAAAGTATCAGGAAGAAAAACAGGGTGCTTGGGATTTAGGAGATATTAAGATCGCTTGGAGGACCCTAATTTAAATAAGATAAAGAAAGTAGGTTTTCTCCGGAGTAGGTGAACTGAAAATGAACCTGTGTCTGTGGTTGCTGTTTTGTAGAAAGAACAAAATTTTAAATACGTTGAAAACGACACCTGTAATTTGAGAAGATGCTTGACATCAGGAGAGGAGAAGAGTGGAGAGAGGTGGAGTGGCAAAGGAGAGTCTCCAAACCAAAAGCCTGCGTGCAGAGGCCCTAGGAGGCAAGCACTTACCATGTTTCGGGAGTAGAAACGAAACATATGACAAGACTCTTAAAAACAAATAGAATTGGGATGGAATAAGGTTGGATGAGTAAGCAGACATCAAATCGTTCAGAAACTTGTAGTCCAAGTTGAAGAATTTGTTTAGTATTGTATAATAAATGCAGAGGAAGCTATGTACATTTATAATTTACATTTTTTAAAGGCCACGTTGTAGCTCAATCGGATAGTTTGTCTTTTGATGGAATGTAGTATACAGTATCATCATGATATATTCCAGGCAAAAATATTTAACTTGAATCTATCAAGCCTTTGCATCTAACAGACTTTATAAAAAAATACAACTGATAGATGAACAAACTAAATGATGCCAGAGGAAGTAACTAGACAGAAGGTGAAACCAGAAGGTGAAACATTCTGCAGGATAACTGGCCCATCTCTTCAACAATTTGTCATGAAAAAAGCAACTGCTTTATGAAAAGAAATTTAAGGGACATAACAGTTTGAATTGGATCCTAGTTTGAACAGACTATAAAATGCATTTTCAGGAACATTAAAGAAATATGAATGTAGATGGACTGAATATTGGATAAAATAGAACTGTATTGCCATGGAAAAGATCATTAACTGAAAAGAGCAAGTCACGAAGTAGTATGTTACAGCATCCCATTTTGGTTTAAAAATGCACATCTGTGTATTTAGGTACAATGAAAAAAATAGTGGCCTTATACCCTAAGGTGTTAGTAGTGGTAATCTTTGGAAGTGGAAATGTGTATTTTCTTATTTATGTTTGCCTATCTTTTTCATTGTAACTTTTGCAGCACATAGACTACTTTCATTATAGTAAAAGTTTATTTTACCACAATTTTTTTTTTTTTTTTTTTTTTTTTGAGACAGAGTCTCAATCTGTCACCCAGGCTGGAGTGCAGTGGCACAATCTCAGCTCACTGCAACCTCCGCCTGCCAGGTTCAAGCTATTCTCTTGCCTCAGCCTCCTGAGCAGCTGGGACTACAGGTGCATGCCACCATGCCTGGCTAATTTTTGTATTTTTAGTAGAGACTGGCTTTCGCAACATTGGCCAGGCTGGTCTCGAACTCCTGGCCTCAAGTGATCCACCCACTTCAACCTCACACAGTGCTGGGATTACAGGTGTGAGCCACTGCACCTGGCCTATTTTACCACAATTTATAAAAAGTTTTGTTTATTTTAAGTTATTCTAGGTTAAAATAAGTAGCCACCCTTGGCTGATACATAAATAAAACATTAGAGGAAGGAAAGAATGGAAGCAAGGAGGCAAATCATGAGATCATTTCAGAAATCAAGACAAGATCATGAAAGCTAACATTAACAAGAGTGAACCAAACGGTTAATATCTTTGAGTTTAAAACTGAAGAATTTACCAATGAATTGCATAGGAAAGTAAAGGGAGTGGTCAAGGATAGATCCTGGTTTTGGGGCCAGAACATCTGAGTGGTTAGTAGAATCATTAACAGTTGATAACCCATGGAAGAGGGTCGGGGATGGGTGGTGTCTTGTAGGTTGGTTGACAGGACTGACCCATTGGGAAGATAATGAAGAAGCAAAGTATATGAAAAGAGGAGGAGAAAGGGTAACCAGAGGAGGGAGGATACAAAGAGAGTAATTAGCCATCAGAAAGATGAGGGACATGACATTTGTTGAGGCAGATGACGGGGAAAAGAAAGTTAACATAAATATGGTTAGTTTTGTGACATTGACCGAAGGAAGATTAAGGTGATACTATCTGATGGCTTAGAATGAAAACCAAACTCCCTACCACAACATGATGGTCTTTCTCTGCAACTTCATATTTTGCCTCTTGTTCCTCATTTGTTACCACTGAGTCACAGTGGTCTTTTTAGTTTCTCAACTCACCAAGGTCTTTCTTGCCTCATGGGACCTAGAATGTTTTCTCCCTTTCTTCATGTCTTAGTTGAAAGGTCTCCTCTCCTCATCATCATACTATCTAAAGTACATTCCCTCCCTTGTTAACCTCTAGCGCAGCCATTAGTTCCTTCATAACACTTACCCTAACTTGCAAGTATTTTGTTTGTTGATTTAATTTTTATCTGACTTCCCCACTAGAATGTAACCTCCATGAGGGCAAAAATTGTGTGTTTTGTATACCGATATGTCTCTAACACTTGGTATAGCAGGCACTCAATTTCAATTTTAAACTCAAAGATAGCATCTTAATAAACATTTGTTCTTTGCTCACACAAAGTCTAATATGGAACAGGCTTAGAGTTGTCCTCCAACCAGTGTCTGAGCAATCCAGACCACTTTGATCTTGTAACTCTGCCGTCCCAACATGAGATTCCACTTTCGCTGCAGAAGAGGGAATCTATAGCATCATGCAGTGGCTTGTCACTACCTCAGCCCTCCCACTTCCCCTTGTATTTCACTAGCTAGAACCTTTCATATGGCTCCGCCAAACTGCAACGGGACTGGGAAGGGAGAATCGGATATTAGGGAGCATTCATAATGCCTTCCGAGGGGTGTGTTTCACTGCTTCCAAACTTGCTTATGATGATGTTAGTTTTTCATCTATGATGAAATGCCATGTATTCTTAGTGTGTGTTCTCAGCATAACAAATACATTTTGGGAATATTAAGTAAATGGATTTTCTTTCTCGAAAATTCCTAGTTCTGGGCCTATCATTAACCCCACTGATTGAACCAGTGGAAATAGTTGCCTCTTTGAATGGACAGAACCCTGCTAAAGGCAGCTTTGAGTTTCAAAATAGTGTGTTTCAAGTCCACATTGAGACAATAGCCTGAAAGTAAGCACTTACGATTTTTGGAGGAGACTTTGTTGTTAAGGAGAAAAGAGGCTTACAGAAGTCAGATTCAGAAGACTGTAATATTTTTACAATAAATGAAAGTAAACAGTATAAGAATTTGATGTAAGGGAAGTTCCTGCAGTGCAAGAAAGAAAGTCCTTTTGGTACTGAGCGGAAGAGTCTAAGAGAGAGAAGGTGAACAACAAAAGGAAAATGTAAATGTGGTATTCATACTTCCTTACTCCACACTCAGGATAAACCTAGAGTATGAGGTAGATGGGGGAATCTAGAGGGGAAGAAGCATGGAATAGGAACACCCAAATAGACTTGATGAAACAAAAAACATCAAGGATGGCTCCTGTGTCACCTGGGAAGACACATCTCTTGTGCGGAATGGAAAAAAGGCAATGGTAAAGGACCAGGGCCCTAGATTTTTTACAACGTGCGATAGAGAACTATTTGTCTCCTTAATTTACTAGCATATTTACCTTTAAAAATTGATGAATGAAAGAAAAATTACCCATTTTTCAAACATGGGTGTGTAAATTTTTTCCACTTTGTACAGAAAATTTTAAAGAAATAGAAACTACTGAACACCTTATATTCAGAATTATTCCCTGTATAAGCCCATTCCAATCCCATATACTGCTGATTAAATTTTCATCAGTTGGCAGTTCTCTAGTATCGGTTTCACTGCTATTTAAGTAACTACTGCCCTTTGCTACCAGTGTCTCTCTTGGGTGAGAGTCACTTTACTCGAATGAGATAACTTCTGAGAATAAATTGATGCACTATTTTGGAAGAATTGCTTTATAGAGTAAAAAATAATTCTGGATAATTGAAAGTTATCTTGTGAGTATCTGGACATTAAGGATACATTTCAAGACTCCCATTTTCACTAAAATCCCGTATTTGTTTAAGCATTTCAAGTTAAAGGGAGCACCCTCCTCCCCCTTTCACCCTGACTGTTGTTGTTAATTCGTTTTTGGAGCTATATAAGAATGTCTCTTTAATCGATTTTCCCTTAGGCATACATTAGCTCTCTGTTCAAAACTCAGTAGCAGGGAGTAGTAAGTAAATGGTTATTAGTGATTCTTCATATAAAGCACATTTTGAGTTTCTTAGAAGAAAATTATGCATAAAGATTACCTTCAGATATCATGTCTTTAGTTTGTTAATAGAGAAGTTTCTTTGGACATGTAGAACACTGTAATAAGATAAATTTTAAAAAAGAAAAGTAAGCATATATACAAAATGTATGCAATTTCATTTCACAATTGAAATGAAAACCAAATCCTACAAGCTTCTTGGTACAAAGTTTTGGTAACACTTGGATGACCAGACTGAGTTATTCAGCAAATATTTTTGGAGCTTCCACTGTGTGCCAAACAAAATGTAATTCAAGAGAATTCTATGACCAATCTATTAATCTATTGTATATATTTACAGAGGTCTTTATACCACCCTTATATAAGGTAGTTCAGCAAATAGTTCACAGGAGGAGGTCTAGGAAAGCAGTTAAGGAAAGTCGTAAAATGGCAGCTCTGCAGCAAGCAGAAAGTACAGCTAGCCCAGAATAAGGAGAGGGTGGAGGGCCGCAGGAGGAAGATCCAATAGAAACAAAAAAAAAAGGTTGGAGGGATGATTAGATAGAATGAAAACCACCGGGTTTCTCATTGGAAAAATTATTCTTTTCCCTTTGTAATTAACAACTAATTTGTGGGAATATAATTTGAGGCTATATAAAATGCTGTTCCACATTAAACTTTCTTCCACTAGTTTTAGCATACTTTGATGATTCTTGCATGAATCTAGTATTTCTATGATGATTGCAAAATGGCAATTTTCTTATTCATTATTATGCCTATATCTATTAGCTGACATTATTCTAGAAAGAAGAATTTTCTTTTCTCCTGTATTTATTCATTTATATGTTTATACCAACATGAACCCATGGATTTTTATTCAATTTAGTAGATTATAAACCATTATTATTATTTATTTTGATGCTCAAATTGTCCAAGATTTGACTAATATGAACACCCTCAAGGTGGCTCCTATGTTCTTTTTCTTCCAATATTTCCTTTTCTTTTTTTTTTTTTTTTTTTTTTTTGAGACAGGGTCTTGCTCTTTCATCCAGGCTAGAGTGCAGTGGTGTAATCATGGCTCACAACGGCCTCAACCTTCCAGGCCAAGGCTCAAGCAATTATCCCACCTCAGCCTCCCAAGTAGTTGGGACTACAGGTGCACACTGCCATGCCCGGCTTATTTATTTATCTATTTTTTGTATTTTTTGCAAAGACGGAATCTTCCTATGTTGTCGAGGGTGGTCTCAAACTCCTGGACTCAAAGGATTCTCCTGCCTCAACTTCACAGTTCATTTTAAAAATTTCAGACACAGCACAGAGTTTTGCAGTGAATGCCCACCTACCCACCACCTAGATTCTAACATTAACATTTTACTATGCATGCTTTATCTCATATCTGTCCATCTGATCTTCCCTCTATCCACCCATAAATCTACATTGCTTTTTGGATCCATTTCATAGTACATTACAGTCATCAGAAAGGAAAAGTAAAATAAGTAAATTTATTGGTAAATAGGTAATTGATGGGAGTCAAGAGATATTTAAATGATATCAATGAATGTCGCTTAAAGCTGAAAAATCGAATAACAGAAGGAAGTAAAGAAAAAAAGGAAGTAAAGAAAAAGACTTTTAAAATGACTCACAAAAGAAAACCCAATGTGATAGATTATAAAATTGGCCACACACTCTTCCTTTCCCTTTGTCATGATTTTGCAGTATGACATTGCAGATCTTCCCATCAGGAAGTGGAGTCTTTTTCTCCACCCTTTAAGTCTGGGTCGTTGATATGAGCTGCTTTGGCCAATGGGGCATTAGCAGTTGTGATGCAAGCAGACACTTCAGTCATCACAGTTTGTCCTCTCTTACTGCACTTGCAACCCTGTGACCTCCATGTGTGCCGTCTTGCCTGCTGGATTATGAGACACGTGGTTGAGTCACTCTCCTAGCCCTAACCAACAGTCTGCTAATTGTTGGACATATGAACAAGGCTATCTTAGATCATCCAAGCACCAGGCAACACCCTAGATGACCTCAGACACATAAGCAAGCACCTGAGAGATCAGCTGAGCCAATGTAGACCAGAAATGTTAAGCCAACCTACAGAATTATGAGCTAAATAAATGGCTGGTTTTTAAGCCACTAAGTTTTGGTATGGTTTTTTATGCAAAGAAGCTAACTGATACACTATCATTATGGTACGTACAAGCAACATACCTAAAACAAAATGATTCAGAAAGGCTAAAGAGAAACAAATAGACAAACTAGGTGCTGTGGACTGAATGTGTACCCCTAACAGTCACTTCTTTTTTTTTGAGACAAATTCTCACTCTGTCACCCAGGCTGGAGTGCAGTGGCGCAGTCTTGGCTCACTGCAAGCTCCACCTGCCGGGTTCATGCCATTCTCCTGCGTCAGCCTCCTGAGTAGCTGGCACTACAGGCGCCCACCACCATGCCCGGCTAACTTTTTGTATTTTTAGTAGAGACGGAGTTTCACCGTGTTTGTCAGGATGGTCTCCATCTCCTGACCTCGTGATCCACCCGCCTTGGCCTCCCAGAGTGCTGGGATTACAGGCATGAGCCACCGCGCCTGGCCAACAGTCACTTCTTGAAGCTCAGTTCCAAATGCGATGGTATTTGCAGGTGGGACCTTTGGAAGGTAATTAGGTTGTGAGCGCAGAGCCCTCATGAATAGGATTAGTGCCCTCGTAAGAAGAGGCACAACAGACCTTGCTTCCTCTCTCACTCTGCTACGTAAGGATACAGTAAAAAGGTGTCTGTATGCAAAGCGGTAAGAGGGCACTCACCAAAACCCAATCATGCTGGCACCCTGCTCTTAGACTTCACATCCTCCATAACTGTAAGAAATCAATGTTGTTGAAGCCACCCAGTCTGTAACAGCCTGGACTAACTAAAACACCAGACAAATGGAACTAATAGGAATGCAGGGTCGTTCTTTTGATATCAGACAATTCAGACCAAAACGGCTTAAATGTAATTAAGGACATTTCATAATACTAAAGGCTAAAATTATCCAGGAAAAAAAAATGTAGCTAAAAGCCACAGTACAGATAAAAGTTTGAAATATCAAACTTTTGGATCAGATAACCCAAAATACCTGTGTACCAAGTAACATAGCAACCCCCATCATAAAAAAAAAACTATAGGATTACATTTCCAAGTAATAATTTCTCATATTTGGCCAACTCTGTGAGTAGCTAAGGGAATTTTAAAAAATATTACTCAGGGATGATCTGAAGAGGATACATTTGAAAGCAAGATTGGTGGACTAGGTCTGTGCTGAATAATAATTTGTCATACCTCATTATAAGAGATGTGGCCATGGCTGGGAGCGGTGACTCACGCCTGTAATCCCTGCATTTTGGGAGGCCAAGGAGGGCGGATCACTTGAAGTCAGGAGTTTGAAACCAGCCTGGCCAATATGGTGAAAACCTGTCTGTAATAAAAATACAAAAAAATTAGCCGGGCGTGGTGGCGGGCGCCTGTAATCCCAGCTAGTCAGGAGGCTGGGGCAGGAGAATCACTTGAACCCAGGAGGCGGAGGTTGCAGTGAGCTGAGATTGTGCTCTACTGCCTGGGTGACAAAGCGAGACTCCATCTCAAAAAAAAAAAAAAGAGAGAGAGGTGGCCTTGTGAAATTATAGGACAGATGGGAAAGTATCTTCTACCTTGTGGTTAGACTGTACTCTCTATGAAAATTAATATTTGTCCTTGGGAAATGGTGACTCAGCAGTCTCCTGCAGCACAGTCAGGAGAACAAATAAGTTCATTAATAACTCACAGGAGAAGTGAGTTCCTTCACCTGTCCTTTACTTTTTGGTGAAACTTGAATAGTTAAAGTTTCCCATGTACTCCATCCTAACTTGGAATATGAGAGAACTCCACTACTCTTACCCAGCACACTCTCCCCCAGAGGATTATTCTAGCTTACTTGTTATCAAATGGGTAATTTTGCTCTCCAGTGAACATTTTTGGTTGTCACAACTTAGTGGGAGAGGATGCTACTAGCCTCTAGTGGATAGAGGTTAGAGATGCTTCTAAACACTCTACAATGCACAGGACAGTCTCTCATAACAAAAATATTATCCAGTCCCAAATGTCACTAGTACTAAGGGTAAAATTCACTTAAAAAGCATATTGCGCAGAACAGGCTCCAATTTTTGAGAAATATACTGCTAGGGGTATAGTCTGATCTATTTGCAAGAGATGGGTTGTTCCAAAGAATGAGTAAAGTCTTGCTTTGAGAGGTGAGAAGAAGGAAGCATTGTTGCAGAGATGTTGGCTCCTAAGAATAGGGGAGAAAAATAAGGAAGTGGAGTACATCAATGAGGGGTGAACTTCCAGAGGAATTTTCCATTAAACTAAAGAGAAAGTTATTGCCATTTTCTTTGTTGACCCAACCCTCGTTAAAGGCAGAATGAAGAAACAAGACAGCAAAGAATGTGACTAGTCCCATGGAAAGGAAGCTGTATCCCATCCTGGGGACTCTGTCCAGATGTTCCAGGTGGTGACCAACAGCAACATGATATAGTGGTTTGTGCAGACTTCTCCACACATGTGAGGAGCAAGCTTGGAAGTTCAAGGGGTTTGATGTAAGTTACTGTCTGGTAGGTGTTGTGGTTCTTCTACCTCCCATATACTTTCACCCATTCACCCCTCTCTGAAGTTAGTATCCTGATCTCAACTGGATGTCCTCACCTCTCCCTCTTTGTTCTTTGTCTTAAGCCTTAAGGGATAAGGATGTGGCTCAGGCCTTAGATCATTATCATAATCCCATCCTCAAGCCCCAGTAGTACAGAAAAAAAAAGAAAAGAAAAAACATGACCCAATTCTGACTATAGAGATATAAAAAGAGGTTTGCCAGAGAGATCAGAGAAAGAAGCTTCTTAGCTCTTTTGAGGGCATTTCTGAAAGTGACCCGTCTCTCTAGATGTGGCTGAAAAAGCGTATCTCTGTGTATTAGGGTTCTTGCACACAATAGAAATGAACTGTGGATAATTTAAGCAGAAAGCAAATTTATTAAAGGATATCAGGGAGTCCATAGACTCTCTGGAAGACCACAGAATCCGCCTTTAGGGCCACACAACAATTTATCCTATTGTAGAACTGCTCCAAAGAAAACACCACTGTTGCTCCCAATGAGCACAAATACCCCACTGGCAAAGGGTGCTGGGCCCTAGGGATTTTCACCTGAACCTCTGCAGCTGCTGCTTCTGGAGATAGTACTGCCACTCTTGCGAGGAGGGTTTCTGCATGGTGCTTGTATCTTCATGTCACCAGATTTCACAGAGCTGCAAGGGAGACTGGGAAAGAGAATTTCTGAATTTCACATTGAGGAAATAAGAACTTATAAGACGGAGAACTCTCCATAGGAAAGGTTTTCAGGGTGCCTTGTGGCCATTAAGAAAACAATGTCCACTATACCTTGGGAGTTGTTGTCAGCCATCTGATAACTTTGATAGGGAATTAGCCTGATGTCCCAGAAGCCAGAAAACAGAAAGAAACAGGGTGGATGATGATATCTCTGAGATGCTGAGTCAAACCCCACGTGAAGCCCACTCTATCTCTGAGATCTCGGTCCATTGCCTAATAAATCCCCTCCATTGTTTAAACATGTTTGAATTGGGTTTTTTTGTTGTTGTTCTTTACAAATGACTGCATCCTAATTGATACAATAAACAAATGAAAAAATCATTAGAAAACACTCCTAAATTTTTTTTTTTTTTTTTGAGACGGAGTCTTGCTCTGTTGCCCAGGCTGGAGTGCAATCAATGGCGCCGTCTCAGCTCACTGCAACCTCCGCCTCCTGGGTTCAAGCTATTCTTCTGCCTCAGCCTCCTGGGTAGCTGGGATTACAGGCGCCCGCTGCCATGCCCAGCTAATTTTTGTATTCTTAGTAGAGATGGGGTTTCACCATGTTGGTCAGGCTGGTCACGAACTGCTGACCTCATGATCCGCCCACCTCAGCCTCCCAAAATGCTGGGATTACAGGCATGAGCCACCGCGCCTGGCAACACTCCTAAATTCTTAATGATGGCATTACTGGATTATAGAGTATGCGCATTTTAAATTTGGGTATGTGTTATCCTAGATTCTCTTCCAACTTTTTGCACGATTTTTTATTTCCAGTAACAGTTTTTGATAATTTCCATATACCCTCACTAACACTAAATTCTATCCTACTTTTTAATATTTATTAACCTGTTAGATGAAAAGTAGTGTATTATTTTACTTTTAGTCTTTATGTTTAATGAATTATGAGTAAAATCAAAACTCAACATTTAAATTGATTAGGTGTACACAGTACATCATGTTTTCTATGTGTTTTTGTCCTTTTCATGTTAAGTTCAGGAACAGAGTCCAAAGGATCAATCCTGCTTATAACTGACTTTAAGAAAGATGGAGCCGGGCGCGGTGGCTCACGCCTGTAATCCCAGCACTTTGGGAGGCCGAGGCCGGCGGAGACCATCCTGGCTAACACGGTGAAACCCCGTCTCTACTAAAAATACGAAAAATTAGCCGGGCATGGTGGCGGGCGCCGGTGGTCTCAGGCTGAGGCAGGAGAATGGCGTGAACCCGGGAGGCGGAGCTTGCAGTGAGCCGAGATTGCGCCACTGCCTCCAGCCTGGGCGACAGCGTGAGACTCCGTCTCAAAAAAAAATAAAAAGAAAAAAAGATGGAAAACTACTCCAGTCCAAACAGACCCCAGCCTCTGCCTCCTCTGTCCCACAAGGTGTCGCTGTTGAGACATAGAATGTCTACTGTAGCAAGACCTTTCACAAGATGGAGCTATTAAAATTTAAATACTCTGGGCCGGGTGCGGTGGCTCGTGACTGTAATCCCAGCACTTTGGGAGGTCGAGGCAGGTGGATCACGCGCTACTCGGGAGGTTGAGGCAGGAGAATCGCTTGAACCCCGGAGGCAGAGGTTGCAGTGAGCCGAGATCGCATCATCGCACTCCAGCCTGGGTGACAGAGCGAGACTCCGTCAGCAAAAGAAAAAAAAAATTTAAATGCTCTGGCAATCTATGGTTCCAAAGTTACAAACACAAAGGGCTTTTTTCCTAGGACTCACCTGTGATGCTAGAGTAAAATTTATAGGAACTGAGCTAGAAACTTGTTGCAGCCAGGATTGTTAAGCCCAGATAAACAGTCCAGGCTCCCCTCTCCATGGTGAATTTCTCCTGGGTTTTGCTGCCTTGTCAGGTCAGGGCCACTTCAGTCCAGAGGTGCTAGAGTAACATTAACCCTCCTAAAGGAAGTGATCAGGGGTCTCAGTAACTGCCTTCCCAGAAGCTTAGTCTTTGGGAAAATTTGCTGACTTTCTCCCAGCAGCCTTTGAACTTCTTGTACCAAAGAAAATGATGAAAAGAGCTTCATTGTCAATTCCCTCATGTCCAGGTACAGCCTTCCCCTGTGTTTCCTTACATCTACCTAATTAAAATGATCCCTCGGTGTGTCTCCCAGAACAAAGGGCTACTAGGGGATCTCCACTAACGGAGATGCTTTGCTTATTCGAAGCAGTTCAGTCCAGTGGATAAGAATGTCTGGAATCCTGACTGCCAGAGTTTAAATTCTAACTAAATATTTATCAGCTGTGTCACTCTAGGTGGTTCACTCAACATCTCCAAGCCTCAGTCTTCACACCTAAAGATGATAAAGAATACTACTTACCCCAAAGGACTATTGTGGGAATTAAATAAAATATATTAAATACCTGACAGGTTGCCCAGAACACAGTAAGTATTCAATGTTAGTTACTGTTGCTATTTTTTTTTTTTTTGTAATTTTTATCACTATCATTGCTGAAAGCCTCTTTTTTTTTTTTTTTTTAAATAGAAATAGGGTCTTGCTTTTTGCCCAGGCTGGCCTTGAGCTCCTGGACTCAAGTGATCCTCCTGCCTCAGCCTACCAAAGTGCTGGGATTACAGGTGTGAGCCACCATGTCTAGCCAAAAGCCTTTCTTTGTATCTCCTCAACGTTTAGAAGTAGAAATAGTTCATCTCTAGAAAGAAAACATTCTATTAATAAATGATGGACAGAGTGCAGATTTTTTTTCTCACCAAATCTAATTTCAGTTCCCCATGAGTCAACCTCTTACCAATACTGACCACTTTCTATATGATAAATTTAATACTATATCTAGCTGTTAAAAAAAAAAAAAAAAAACTTTAAATGAAATTAACACATTTATTTGAGTAAAAGAATGATTCATGAATTGGGAAGCACCAAGACCAAAAGAGGTTATGGGCTCTGCTCTGGAAGCAGCTACCTTTTATAGGCTGAACACAGAAGCAAAGTAAAGAAATTACCTGAATTGCTACAGCTAAGCGTTTGCCTTATTTGGGTGTAGTCTGATGGGAGACCCCTAGTTATATAGCCAATTCACTCAATGGCTGTTTGTGACTGGTTAGGGCTGTATTTTTGTTTGTCTATTTAAGTCAGTTATAAGAAATACCTCTAAATTAGGCTTTGGTCTGGGCACAGTGGCCCACACCTGTAATCCCAGCACTTTGGGAGGCTGAGGCAGGCCGATCACTTGAGGTCAGGAGTTTGAGACCAACCAGGCCAACATGGTGAAACCCCATCTACCAAAAATACAAAAAATTAGCCCAGTGAGGTGGCATGTGCCTGTAATCCCAGCTACTCGGGAGGCTGAGGCAGGAGAATCACTTAAACCCGGGAGCCAGAGATTGCAATGAGCTGGGATCATGCCACTGTATGCCAGCCTGGGGGACAGAGTGAGACTCCATCTCATAAAAATACGTACATACATACATACATACATAAGGCTTCAGCTTGCTTATGTAAGGGCTCAGGGTGCAGAGACAACCTCAGGCTAGTGGCCTTTTTATTAGCTTTAAAACTGCTGAAACATCCCATTGCCATGGGAGTGATTTAAGCTAATTTTCTATTGTTGAGTATTTAGGTTGTTTCTGCTCTTTTTTTTTTTTTTTTTTTTCTTTTCTCTTTTAAGAGAGTCAGGGTCTCACTCCATCACCCAGAATGGAATGCAGTGGTACAATCATAGTTCACTGTAGCATCAAACTCCTGAGCTCACATGATCCTCCTGCTTCAGCCTCCCAAGTAGCTAGTACTACAGGCAGACACCACCATGCCCAGCTAATTTTTAAATTCTTTGTAGAGATGGGGGTCTCACTATGTTGCCCAGGCTGATCTTGAACTCCTGGCCTCAAACAGTCCTTCTGCCTCAGTTTCCTAAAGCACTGGGGTTACAGATATGTCACCCCACCTGACCTGTTTCCACTTTCTTAACGTTGTAAACAAAATGGCCAAGATGGTAGCTAACTCTTTATTCTCATGTGTCATTCATTAGTATTTTGTTGCAATAAATTCCAAGTACTGATTTTTTTTTTTTTTTTTTTGAGACAAGAGTCCCACTCTGTCACCCAGGGTAGAGTGCAATGGTGCAATCATAGCTCACTGTAGCCTCAAACACCTGGGCTCAAATGATCCTCCTGCCTCAGCCTCCCAAGCAGCTAGGACTTATAGGCACATCCACCATGCCTAGCTATTTGTTTTATTTTTTGTAGAGACAGGGTCTCACTATGTTGCACAGGCTGATCTTCAACTCCCGGGCTCAAGTGATCCTCCCACCTCAGTCCCTACATGCTGGGATTACAGGCCCGAGCCACTGTACCTGGCCTAATGTAGACGTTTTTAAAAGCTTTTGATCTGGCTTATGAAATTTTGCCTCATCTAGAAAAGATGGTTGACTGCATTTCTAACAACAGTGTATAAAAGTACTGA
Source organism: Macaca fascicularis (assembly GCF_037993035.2). Lineage (NCBI taxonomy): Eukaryota > Metazoa > Chordata > Mammalia > Primates > Cercopithecidae > Macaca > Macaca fascicularis. Next base: position 14,639,132 of record NC_088376.1, read on the forward strand.
AATCTAACCAACATTAGCTATTTTGAGGTTTTTTTAATCTTCACCAATTAAAAAGGTGAAAAATTAAGTTTCTCACAGTTTTAATTTGCATTTATTTTATTTCTAGTAAGGCTATGGATTTTTTTTTTACTTGTTTCTTAGCTGATTTTTGGTACACTTTTGTACTTTTCTCCTTTTTTTCCCATTCGGTTCTAAATTGCTATTTTGAATATGTCTTTTGGAGAATTTATTTTTTCTTCTAAGAGTACTTTCTATTGTAAGAGTAATAATTCTTTATTTTTCAAGTTGCAAATATTTTCCCCAATTTTTTGCTTGTGTTTTTGTTATATTTATGGAATTTTAAAGCATCAGGTTTCTGACATGGAATTTTCTACTCTTATAGGCCCATACATTGTGAAATATCAGAACATTAGAGACAAAGAGATAATGTTCTAAGTGTCTGGAGAGGGGAAAAAAATGGGCCATGTACAAGGAATGATAATAAAAATGACTTTGGGCTTCTCAGCAACATTTGAAGGAAGAAGACAATGGAAGAGTGTCTTCAATGTGATGGAAAATGCCTTCCAACCTAGAATCCTATAACCAAGCAAACTGGCAATGTGAAGATTGACTATAGACACTTGTAACATCTGAACAAAATTAGGCCAAACGTGGTGGCTCACACCTATAATCCCAGCACTTTGGGAGGCCAAGGCGGGCAGATCACTTGAGGTCAGGAGTTCGAGACCAGCCTGGCCAACATGGTGAAACCCTGTCTCTACTAAAAATATGAAAATTAGCCGGGTGTGGTAGTGGGCGCCTGTAATCCCAGCTACTTGGGAGGTTGAGGCAAGAAAATTGCTTGAACCCAGGAGGCGGAGGTTGCAGTGAGCCAACATCATGCCTCTGCACTCCAGCCTGGGCGACAGAGTGAGACTCCGTCTCAAAAAAAAAATCTGAAAAAATTATCGTTTATATTGATTTTCTTTGCTGCTATAACAAATTGCTACAAACTTAGTGGCTTAAGATAACACAAATTTATTCTCTTACAATTCTGGAGATCAGAATTCCTAAACCAAGATGTTAGCAGGACTGTTTCCCTTCCAGAGGCTCTAGAGGAGAATCCATTTCCTTATCTTCCTTGTTGCCAGAGGCTGCTTGCATTCCTTGTCTTGTGGTCCCTTCCTTCATACATCCATATTTAAAACCAGCGCAGCTCTCTCTTCTCTCTATCTCTCACTGTCTCTGTCTGTCTCTTTCTCTCATACATACATACACATGCACAAATATACCTCCTACTATCTTATTATATGGACCTTCATTACTACATGTGGCCACCCAAATAATCCAGGATAATCTCCCAATTTAAACATTCTTAATGTGATCACATCTTCAAAGTCTCTTTTGCCATTTAAGGAAACATATTCGTAAGATTCGAATGTGGACATTTTAGGGAACCACTATTCTGTCTACTACATCACACAATCACATTGCCTATACTAAGATGAGAGAGTCATCTGAGAAAGAAGAAAATACGGAATACAGAATGTAAGAGATTCAACACAGAGAAAAGGAAAAGACTCTCCATGCTGGTGGTGAAGTCGTGATGTTAAAATGACACCTGCACGCAGTCCTGATTGGGGCAGTGTGATATGAGAGATAGCCATGTCAACTGCTGTCCTTACCATGTTTCTGCCATTGTAACATGCTTTTAACTTGATGGATATGCTTCACCAAATAGGGAATAAATCTAAATATAGAAAGACAGATTAAGGGCCCAGAGAATCTAACTAGAACCCATAAGACTAGATAACAAAAACAAGAACCAACAGAAATAAGTGATGTCAAACAGCCCTGAAAGAATCCAGACATTGCAATTATTAAACACAAATAATAAAACAACTATATTTACTATGTTAAAGGACACAAAAATTATGCTTGAAAATTTCAGCAGGAAACTGGAAACTAACAAGCAACAGAGCATGTTTTAAAAAGAATCAGATTGGATTCGCCAACGGAAAGAAACCATAAATCAAGTTTAAGAACGGTGAATGGGTTTCCAGCAGATAGCAAACTGGAAGATATATCACAAACACAATCATAAAACACTGCGACACTGCTGGGAATTATATTCACATATATGTAATAATGTAAGCACTGATTATTGATTTGATCAACTATTGTAATATAACTGTATTGAGAAGATTAAGGATAGCAGAAGACAGAGAGGCACTGTAAGACAGACAAGTTCTCATCTACTACGATATGAAGCTGATAGATAATAGCTAAAGGTAGTATATGCCTATTATTTACAAATTAGGTAGAGATGTAAATGCCAGAGAGAGCTAGAAGCATAAAAAAATAGTTATCTCTAGGAAGGAGGGAAAAAAGTAGAGAGGGATGGGGAAGAGAAATGCTGCATTTTATCATAACCTTTTCGATACTACTTAACCTTTTTAAATGTGTATGTATTATTTTAACAAAATAAAATTGAAAAATAAAGATAAAAAATTCGTAGGACTGGATGAGATCATAAGATAGGCAGATAAAAACAAAAAAACAAAACACCAGTATATAAGCCCAGGTCCCTCCAATATTTAGAGGTCAGGTAAACGAAGAGGAACCAGCAAAGGAGAGAGCAGCCGGAACCATAGGAGAACCATAAGAGAATGGTGTCATGGAGTCCAAAGTATAGAAAATATTTCAAAAAAGAGAGACTGATCAACCATGCAAAGTGCTGTTAGGAAGAATGAAATTTGATTATTAAATTTGGTATCATTAAGGGCAACCTTCAAGAGCAATATTGGTGGAATGAAAGCCTAATCTAAGTGGGCCCAAGAGGGTGGAAAGTAAAGATGGCAGGAATAGCAACTCTGTGGTAAGGAAAAGAGAGTAGAAACGGGTGGGTCAAAAGAGGGTTTTGTCTATATGTGTGAGCCTGCGTGTATGGTTTCAATTTTTTTTTTTTTTTTTTTGAGATGGAGTCTTGCTCTGTCGCCAGGCTGGAGTGCGGTGACGTGATCTCAGCTCACTGCAACCTCCGCCTCTTAGGTTCAAGTGATTCCCCTGCCTCAGCCTCCCAAGTAACTGGGATTACAGTCACATGCCACCATACCCGGCTAAGTTTTTGTATTTTAGTAGAGACGGGGTTTCAGCATGTTGGCCAAGATGGTCTCGATCTCGACCTCGTGATCCACCCCCCTTGGCCTCCCAAAGTGCTGGGATTACAGGCGTCAACCACTGCGCCCTGCCAGTTTCACATTTTTAAAAAATTTACAGGCATGGTGGCTCACACCTGTAATCCCAACACTTTGGGAGGCCGAGGAGGGCGGATCACTTGAGTCCAGGAGTTCTAGACCAACCTGGACCACATAATGAGACCTTGTCTTTACCAAAAAAAATATAAAAATCAGCCAGGTTTGGTGGAATGTGCCTGTAATTCCAGCTACGAAGGATGCTGAGGTGGGAGGACTGCCTGACCCTGGAGAGGCAGAGACTGCAATGAACCAAGATCACACCACTGCACTACAACCTTTTTTTTTTTTTTTTTGAGACAGGATCTCGCTCTGTTGCCCAGGCTGAAGTGTGGTGGTGTGATCTCAGCACACTGCAGCCTCCATCTCCCCAGGTTCTGGCGATCCTCCCACCTCAGCCTCCCCAGTAGCTGGGTCTACAGACGTGTATCACCATGCCCAGGTAATTTTGGTAGAGATAGGGTTTCACCATGTTGCCCAGGCTGGTCGAATAAAAATATTTGAATGTTGATGAGTGTGAACTATTATGTTATAGGTCAGAAACATGATTAATATGCATATATTCCTAAAATAAATTCTACCGTGCCAGACAGCATCTATCAGCTCCAGTAGCGATAAAGAATAATTGCTAAACAGGTATTATTGAAACCTTAAAGAGACAGCTGTCTTACTTATGGCACACAGCAGGCACTCAGTAAACATTTCCTGAATGAATAAATGTTATGCTGGCATTGTATCTGCTTTGCCCATCTAAACTGTATAACTCGCTAACCAAAATTTAAACTGGACTATAAAGCTTCTAAATATCTTAAAAGGGATATATTGCTGCTTATGTAAAAAAGAGTCCCCAAAACATGAACTAAACCAGGAAGGGACATTCAACATGAAACTGGTTTAAGCCATCATTCATGTTGTTTCTTAGAAGTACACTGCCAGATTCATTGAAGAAGAATTTTTTTTTTTTTTTTTTTTTGAGACGGAGTCTCGCTCTGCCGCCCAGGCTGGAGTGCAGTGGCCGGATCTCAGCTCACTGCAAGCTCCGCCTCCCGGGTTCACGCCATTCTCCTGCCTCAGCCTCCCGAGTAGCTGGGACTACAGGCGCCCGCCACCTCGCCCGGCTAGTTTTTTGTATTTTTTAGTAGAGACGGGGTTTCACCATGTTAGCCAGGATGGTCTCGATCTCCTGACCTCGTGATCCGCCCGTCTCGGCCTCCCAAAGTGCTGGGATTACAGGCTTGAGCCACCGTGCCCGGCCGAAGAAGAATTGAATTAGGTGATAGCAAGCCAGTTGCAATAATGAATGACATCTACAGAAAACTTGAGGCAGAGATGTGGTTCAACCAGTTACAGGAGCTTTGAAAGGAACCATTTCAACCTGGCCCCAGGTAAACTCATGAAACTGGCTTGGTCTGTCTGTGTGGCCCCTAGATCCCGCCTCACTCCTTCAAACTTTTTTCTAGGCTAACAATCCCTTCCTGTTTTCTCCACTCTTTCCAAATTATAAAGAACATATGTAGTATGTTGAAACTATCACCAAACACACTCCTAATTCGTGTATCAAAATAGTCTCAGGGCAAATTCCCCAGAGATAGCATACCACCCCTGAGTTTAAATATGTTCTGGTATTTTCTCTGGAGGAAATGGCCATGATTTCTGGCCTGTATTTTCTACTTTTATCCCAAGTGTGTGATTGCTGAAAGCCCACTTTCCTCCTCAAGTATTGTACAGGTAGTTAGACAGGACTTGACATGGATCTTGTAGGGGAGGCGGTGCAGGGAAGTAAGCTCTTTAAGATGTTCAGTAATCACACAACAGCCCTGGAATTCAGGGATTATTTGCTATGTAAACACAGCCCCTAAACAACATTTGCCTGGAAAAGAAGATAATCTGATGCAAAATGAATTTCTTTGGCAACTTATTTAGAATCTCCTGTTCCTGCATAATTAGACCTACCCATGATTCTCATTCTGACCAATATTTTACTGCTTCACTGCTAGAGGGTAAAAGAATGTTGCATTTTTAATTCAGTACATTATATCTTGTATATATCCAGTCTTAACTGCTGAAAGGGATTAATGAAGACTTAAAAAATCACTGTGTTACAGCATAATACAAGATAGCCCTTTAATACTGTGTATCTGGATCTGACATCTAGAACTGCTGCAGCCATCTTACATCCATGAAGAGACGAATACAATAAATTTTTGCTGAACTTTGAGTCTGTGCATTCAGATTTGCACACTGTATAACCAGAGCTCCAGGAGATGGAACCAGAGTAACCACTTTTCAGAAAGCTCATCAGAGTCAGTAGGAAAGCTGCCTGATGATAAATTTGTGCCTGTACATCTGGATTGGACAAACTGACTTGGGGCATAACAGTCAGCTGTGCCAAACTCCACTATAACCAATCAACTTTGAGCTGACAATCCAAAGGGTTGTTTAAACCAAGCAATCATTTTTCCTTGTGAAAATGTGTGATTTCTGCTGTTAGAGGTCCCATCCTTGCCTTTAGTTGGAGACACAGGCTTCAGAAGTCTGTGCTTCGTTTTATATACCTGTAAACATGTGTAAATACTCAAGACTTTACACTAAAATTATATTCAAATTATATCTTTTCAGCTAAAAACTTACTCTGCCCCAGAATTTCTATTTTTCTTTTGTTTGGAGTCAAAACTGATATACCAAGGATGGCAAAGTAGAAAGAACCTGGTTTCTTGATGATATCCTTATGTTACTAACTATGAGCCCTCCTACCTCTGGATTTGTTATGTGGTATAATAAATTTCCTTTTTGGTTTAGGCCACGTTCAGTTGGATTTTCTCTTATTTGTACCAAAAGTAAAAGAACTGATATACCTTATTTTATTGCTCCATCAAAAAGAGTGTCTCCCACTCCATCACACACTCCTTTATTTCTCTTTATATGACTTAATTACTACCTGAAACTACCTTATATATATACATATACATATACATATATATATCTTTTTTGTTTGCTTGCTTGTTTACTTGTTCATTATCTATAATGCCCACTAAAATATAAGCCCCATAAGGGATGGAGAATCTGCTCCCAAGCTGTCTCATGTGGTTGTTGTTAGCCCTCAGTTCCTAACTGGCTGTTGGCTAGAGGCCCTGTTTCTCACCACGCAGGCATTTGCATGGGGGTACTGCTGGACATGTAAGCTGGCTTCCTCAAGAACTAGTGATCTAGGAAAGAGAGAGCGAGAGGGCACCCCAGACAGAAGCCACAGCCTAATCTCAGAAATGACATACTTAGAAAGCTTTGCAGTCAGACTCCAGGATTTGAGTCCTGAGCCCCGTGGGTCACATACTGTTTGCCTCAGTTTATCCATACATAAAGTGGGAATAATAACAATATCTACTTTTTGTCAAGGAATAAAATAGCTAATATATATTAAAAGCTTTGAATGTTATATTTATAGGTGAATTATAGGACATCTGATGTTTAATTACTCCAGAAAAAGAATGAGTTGGAGGAATGATAGTGATAGATAAATAGATATAGCAAAATGTTCAAATGTTGATAAATAGTTGAAAGTGGATAATGCACATATATAAGCTCTTTTTTTTTTTTTATTTCTTAAGTGTGAAATTCTCCATAATAAAAATTTACATAAGGTTGGATGTGGGCTCATGCCTGTAATCCCAGCATTTTGGGAAGCTGAGGCAGGAAGATGACTTGAGGTCAGGAGTTCGAGACCAGCCAGGCCAACATGGTGAAACCCCATCTCTACTAAAAATACAAAAAAAATTCACCTGGCGTGGTGGCGCACGCCTGTAATCTCAGCTACTCGGGATGCTAAGGCAGGAGAATCGCTGGAACCCGGGAGGTAGAGGTTACAGTGAGTCAAGCTCATGCCACTGCACTCCACCTGAGTGACAGAGCGAGACTCCATCTCAAAAAAAAAGAAAAAGTTACATAATTGTTTACATAAAGTGTTTATAATAGTACCTGGAACATTAAATAACTCAATAAATATTAGTTATTACTTGTTTTTTCTTTTGAGACAGAGTCACACTCTGGCCAGAGTGCAGTGGCACAATCTTGGCTCACTGCAACCTCAGACTCCTGGATTCCAGTGATTCTCCTGCCTCAGCCTCCCGAATAGCTGGGATTACAGGTGTGCGCCACCATGGCCAACTAATTTTTTGTATTTTTAGTGGAGATGGGGTTTCGCCGTGTTTGCCAGGCTGGTCTCAAACTCCTGGCCTCAAGTGATCCACCCACTTCAGCCTCCCAAAGTGCTAGTATTAGATGCGTGAGCCACCGCACCTGGCCAGTTATTAGTTTTAAAATGCTGGTTAAACAGATTTTTCTTTATTCAAATGCTATAACTTCTTGCCTACTGGGTCTTCATACAAGCATAATTCTTTTTTTTTTTATTATACTTTAAGTTCTAGGGTACATGTGTACAACGTGCAGGTTTGTTACATATGTATACCTGTGCCATGTTGGTGTGCTGCACCCATCAACTCGTCAGCACCCATCAACTCGTTATTTACATCAGGTATAACTCCCAATGCCATCCCACCCTGCCCCCCCTCCCCTCCTCATAATAGGCCCCATTGTGTGATGTTCCCCTTCCAGAGTCCAATGATCTCATTGTTCAATTCCCACCTATGAGTGAGAACATGCGGTGTTTGGTTTTCTGTTCTTGCGATAGTTTGCTGAGAATGATAGTTTCCAGTTGCATGCATGTCCCTACAAAGGACACAAACTCATCCTTTCTTATGGCTGCATAGTATTCCATGGTGTATTGTGCCACATTTTCTTAATCTGGTCGGTCACTGATGGACATTTGGGTTGATTCCAAGTCTTTGCTATTGTGAATAGTGCCGCAATGAACATACGTGTGCATGTGTCTTTATAGCAGCATGATTTATAATCCTTTGGGTATATACCCAGTAATGGGATGGCTGGGTCATATGGTATTTCTAGTTCTAGATCCTTGAGGAATCGCCATACTGTTTTCCACAATGGTTGAACCAGTTTACAATCCCACCAACAGTGTAAAAGTGTTCCTGTTTCTCCACATCCTCTCCAGCACCTGTTGTTTCCTAACTTTTTAATGATTGCCATTCTAACTTGGTGTGAGATGGTATCTCATTGTGGTTTTGATTTGCATTTCTCCGATGGCTAGTGATGACGAGCATTTTTTCATGTGTCTGTCGGCTGTATGCATGTCTTCTTTTGAGAAATGTCTGTTCATATCCTTTGCCCACTTTTTGATGGGGTTGTTTGTTTTTTTCTTGTAAATTTGTTTGAGTTCTTTGTAGGTTCTGGATATTAGCCCTTTGTCAGATGGGTAGATTGCAAAAATTTTCTCCCATTCTGTAGGTTGTCTGTTCACTGTGATGGTAGTTTCTTTTGCTGGGCAGAAGCTCTTTAGTTTAATTTGATCCCATTTGTCAATTTTGGCTTTTGTTGCCGTTGCTTTTGGTGTTTTAGTCACGAAGTCCTTGCCCATGCCTATGTCCTGACTGGTATTACCTAGGTTTTCTTCTAGGGTTTTTATGGTTTTAGGTCTAACATTTAAGTCTCTAATCCATCTCGAATTAATTTTCGTATAAGGAGTAAGGAAAGGATCCAGTTTCAGCTTTCTACTTATGGCTAGCCAATTTTCCCAGCACCATTTATTAAATAGGGAATCCTTTCCCCATTTCTTGTTTCTCTCAGGTTTGTCAAAGATCAGATGGCTGTAGATGTGTGGTATTATTTCTGAGGACTCTGTTCTGTTCCATTGGTCTATATCTCTGTTTTGGCACCAGTACCATGCTGTTTTGGTTACTGTAGCCTTGTAGTACAGTTTGAAGTCAGGTAGCGTGATGCCTCCAGCTTTGTTCTTTTGACTTAGGATTGTCTTGGCAATGCGAGCTCTTTTTTGGTTCCATACGAACTTTAAAGCAGTTTTTTCCAATTCTGTGAAGAAAGTCATTGGTAGCTTGATGGGGATGGCATTGAATCTATAAATTACCTTGGGCAGTATGGCCATTTTCACGATATTGATTCTTTCTATCCATGAGCATGGCATGTTCTTCCATTTGTTTGTGTCCTCTTTTATTTCACTGAGCAGTGGTTTATAGTTCTCCTTGAAGAGGTCCTTTACATCCCTTGTAAGTTGGATTCTTAGGTATTTTATCCTCTTTGAAGCTATTGTGAATGGAAGTTCATTCATGATTTGACTCTCTGTCTGTTACTGGTGTATAAGAATGCTTGTGATTTTTGCACATTGGTTTTGTATCCTGAGACTTTGCTGAAGTTGCTTATCAGCTTAAGGAGATTTTGGGCTGAGATGATGGGGTTTTCTAAATGTACAATCACGTCATCTGCAAACAGGGACAATTTGACTTCTTCTTTTCCTAACTGAATACCCTTGATTTCTTTCTCTTGCCTGATTGCCCTAACCAGAACTTCCGACACTATGTTGAATAGGAGTGGTGAGAGAGGGCATCCCTGTCTTGTGCCAGTTTTCAAAGGGAATGCTTCCAGTTTTTGCCCATTCAGTATGATATTGGCTGTGGGTTTGTTATAAATAGCTCTTATTATTTTGAGATGCGTTCCATCGATACCGAATTTATTGAGAGTTTTTAACATGAAGGAGTGTTGAATTTTGTCAAAGGCCTTTTCTGCAACTATTGAGATAATCATGTGGTTTTTGTCTTTGGTTCTGTTTATATGCTGGATTACGTTTATTGATTTGCGAATGTTGAACCAGCCTTGCATCCCAGGGATGAAGCCCACTTGATCATGGTGGATAAGCTTTTTGATGTGCTGCTGGATTCAGTTTGCCAGTATTTTATTGAGGATTTTTGCATCCATGTTCATCAGGGATATTGGTCAAAATTCCCTTTTTTTTGTTGTGTCTCTGCCAGGCTTTGGTATCAGGATGATGTTGGCCTCATAAAATGAGTTAGGGAGGATTCCCTCTTTTTCTATTGATTGGAATAGTTTCAGAAGGAATGGTACCAGCTCCTCCTTGTACCTCCAGTAGAATCCGGCTGTGAATCCGTCTGGTCCTGGACTTTTTTGGTTGGTAGGCTATTAATTATTGCCTCAATTTCAGAGCCTGCTATTGGTCTATTCAGGGATTCAACTTCCTCCTGGTTTAGTCTTGGGAGAGTGTAAGTGTCCAGGAAATTATCCACTTATCTAGGTTTTCTAGTTTATTTGCGTAGAGGTGTTTATAGTATTCTCTGATGGTAGTTTGTATTTCTGTGGGATCGGTGGTGATATCCCCTTTATCATTTTTTATTGCGTCTATTTGATTCTTCTCTCTTTTCTTCTTTATTAGTCTTCTAGCAGTCTATCAATTTTGTTGATCTTTTCAAAAAACCAGCTCCCGGATTCATTGAATTTTTGGAGAGTTTTTTGTGTCTCTATCTCCTTCAGTTCTGCTCTGATCTTAGTTGTTTCTTGCCTTCTGCTCCTTTTGAATGTGTTTGCTCTTGCTTCTCTAGTACTTTTAATTGTGATGTTAGGGTGTCAGTTTTAGATCTTTCCAGCTTTCTCTTGTGGCCATTTAGTGCTATAAATTTCCCTCTACGCACTGCTTTAAATGTGTCCCAGAGATTCTGGTATGTTGTATCTTTGTTCCCATTGGTTTCAAAGAACATCTTTGTTTCTGCCTTCATTTCGTTATGTACCCAGTAGTCATTCAGGAGCAGGTTGTTCAGTTTCCATGTAGTTGAGCGGTTTTGATTGATTTTCTTAGTCCTGAGTTCTAGTTTGATTGCACTGTGGTCTGAGAGATAGTTTGTTATAATTTCTGTTCTTGTACATTTGCTGAGGAGTGCTTTACTTCCAACTATGTGGTCAATTTTCGAATAAGTGCGATGTGGTGCTGAGAAGAATGTATATTCTGTTGATTTGTGGTGGAGAGTTCTGTCGATGTCTATTAGGTCTGCTTGGTGCAGAGTTGAGTTCAATTCCTGGATATCCTTGTTAACTTTCTGTTTCGTTGATGTGTCTAATGTTGACAGTGGGCTGTTGAAGTCTCCCATTATTATTGTATGGGAGTCTAAGTCTCTTTGTAAGTCTCTAAGGACTTGCTTTATGAATCTGGGTGCTCCTGTATTGGGCACATATATATTTAGGACAGTTAGCTCTTCCTGTTGAATTGATCCCTTTACCATTATGTAATGGCCTTGTTTGTCTCTTTTGATCTTTGATGGTTTAAAGTCTGTTTTATCAGAGACTAGGATTGCAACCCCTGCTTTTTTTTTATTCTCCATTTGCATAGTAGATCTTCCTCCATCCCTTTATTTTGAGCCTATGTGTGTCTCTGCATGTGAGATGGGTCTCCTGAATACAGCAAACTCATGGGTCTTGACTATCCAATTTGCCAGTCTGTGTCTTTTAATTGGAGCATTTAGTCCATTTACATTTAAGGTTAATATTGTTATGTGTGAACTTGATCCTGTCATTGTGATATTAGCTGGTTATTTTGCTCCTTAGTTGATGCAGTTTCTTCCTAGCATCGATGGTCTTTACATTTTGGCATGTTTTTGCAATGGCTCATACTGGTTGTTCTTTTCCATGTTTAGTGCTTCCTTCAGGATCTCTTGTAGGGCAGGCCTGGTGGTGACAAAATCTCTAAGCATTTGCTTGTCTGTAAAGGATTTTATTTCTCCTTCACTGATGAAACTTAGTTTGGCTGGATATGAAATTCTGGGTTGAAAATTCTTTCTTTAAGAATGTTGAGGCCGGGCGCGGTGGCTCAAGTCTGTAATCCCAGCACTTTGGGAGGCCGAGACGGGCGGATCACGAGGTCAGGAGATTGAGACTAGCCTGGCTAACACGGTGAAACCCCGTCTCTACTAAAAAAATACAAAAAACTAGCCGGGCGAGGTGGCGGGCGCCTGTAGTCCCAGCTACTGGGGAGGCTGAGGCAGGAGAATGGCATAGACCCGGGAGGTGGAGCTTGCAGTGAGCTGAGATCCGGCCACTGCACTCCAGCCTGGGCGACAGAGCGAGACTCCGTCTCAAAAAAAAAAAAAAAAAAAAAAAAAAAGAATGTTGAATATTGGCCCCCACTGTCTTCTGGCTTGTAGAGTTTCTGCTGAGAGATCTGCTGTTAGTCTGATAGGCTTCCCTTTGTGGGTAACCCAACTTTTCTCTCTGCTTGCCCTTAACAATTTTTCCTTCATTTCAACTTTGGTGAATCTAACAATTATGTGTCTTGGAGTTGCTCTTCTTGAGGAGGATCATTGTGGCATTCTTTGTATTTCCTGAATTTGAATGTTGGCCTGCCTTACTAGGTTGGGGAAGTTCTCCTGGATGATATCCTGAAGAGTGTTTTCCAACTTGGTTCCATTTTCCCCCTCACTTTCAGGCACCCCAATCAGATGTAGATTTGGTCTTTTCACATAATCTCATATTTCTTGGAGGTTTTGTTCATTTCTTTTTCCCTTTTTTCTCTAGACTTCTCTTCTCGCTTCATTTCATTCATTTGATCTTCAATCATTGATACTCTTTCTTCCAGTTGATCAAGTCAGTTACTGAAGCTTGTGCATTTGTCACATATTTCTCGTGTCATGGTTTTTATCTCTGTCAGTTAGTTTATGGCCTTCTCTGCATTGATTATTCTAGTTATCCATTCTTCCATTCTTTTTTCAAGATTTTTAATTTCTTTGCCCTGGATACGTAGTTCCTCCTTTAGCTCTGAGAAGTTTGATTGACTGAAGCCTTCTTCTCTCAACTTGTCAAAGTCATTCTCCATCCAGCTTTGATCCGTTGCTGGTGATGAGCTGTGTTCCTTTGGAGGGGGAGATGCGCTCTTATTTTTTGAATTTCCAGCTTTTCTGCCCTGCTTTTCCCCCATCTTTGTGGTTTTATCTGCCTTTGGTCTTTGATGCTGGTGACGTACTGATGGGATTTTGGTGTGGGTGTCCTTTCTGTTTGTTAGTTTTCCTTCTAACAGTCAGGACCCTCAGCTGTAGGTTTGTTGGACATTGCTTGAGGTCCACTCCAGACCCTGTTTGCCTGGGTGTCAGCAGCGGAGGCTGCAGAAGATAGAATATTGCTGAACAGCGAGTGCCGCTGTCTGATTCTTGCTCTGGAAACTTCGTCTCAGGGGTGTACTCCGCCGTGTGAGGTGTGAGGTGTCGGTCTGCACCTAGTGGGGGATGTTCCCCAGTTAGGCTACTCACGGGTCAGGGACCCACTTGAGCAGGCAGTCTGTCCATTCCCAGATCTCAACCTCCGTGCTGGGAGATCCACTGCTCTCTTCAAAGCTGTCAGACAGGGTCATTAACATCTGCAGAGGTTTCTGCTGCTTTTTATTTAGCTATGCTCTGTCCCCAGAGGTGGAGTCTACAGAGACAGGCAGGCTTCCTTGCACTGCGGTGGGCTCCACCCAGTTCGAGCTTCCCAGAGGCTTTGTTTACCTACTTAAGTCTCAGCAATGGTGGGCGCCCCTCCCCCAGCCTCGCTGCTGCCTTGCAGTTAGATCTCAGACTGCTGTGCTAGCAATGAGTGAGGCTCTGTGCGTGTAGGACCCTCCCAGCCAGGTGTGGGATATAATCTCCTGGTGTGCCATTTGCTAAGACCCTTGGTAAAGCACAGTATTAGGGTGGGAGTTACCCGATTTTCCAGGTGTTGTGTGTCTCAGTTTCTAAAGGGATTCCCTTCTCCATTGGGCTTCCCAGGTGAGGCAATGCCTCGCCCTGCCTCAGCTCTCACTGGTCGGGCTGCACCAGCTGACCAGCACCAATTGCCTGGCACTCCCTAGTGAGATGAACCTGGTACCTCAGTTGAAAATGCGGAAATCACCCGTCTTCTATGTCGCTAGCACTGGGAGCTGGAGGCTGGAGCTGTTCCTATTCGGCCATCTTGCTCTGGAAATCCAAGCATAATTCTTAAATAAGTTAATTTAGGTCTTTACAATGTTCGTTTAAAAATTATCAATGCAGGCTGGGCATGGTGACTCGCACCTGTAATCCCAGCACTTTGGGAGGCCAAGGCAAGTGGATCATGAGGTCAGGAGATCAAGACCATCCTGGCTAACATGGTGAGACCCCACCTCTACTAAAAAAACACAAAAAATTAGCTGGGCGTGGTGGCATGCACCTGTAGTCCCAGCTACTGGGGAAGCTAAGGTGGGAGAATTGCTTGAACCCGGGAGGCAGAGGCTGCAGTGAGCCAAGATTGCACCACTGCACTCCAGCCTGGGCAACAGAGCAAGACTCCATCTCAAAAAAAAAAAAAGAAAGAAAGAAAGAAAAATTATCAATGTGTTCAGCTATAATCATCTTTCTACCAGAACCCAAGTAATCTTTGCAACTGCAAAAATGCAGGTAAAATTTCCTCTCTCTTATATATCATATATCCTATGAACCACAAGAGGGAGCCTATGTCCAGAAACATACAAAAAGGAATTAAACTTTTCGTGAAAATTTGTATGAATTTCAGTTAACCCTTCAACAACACAGAGTTAGAGGTGCTTATTCCTGTGCGGTCAAAAATCTGCCTGTAACTTTTGACTCCCTAAACCTTTAACGACTAATAGCTTACTATTGACTAGAAGCCTTACTGATAACATAAATGGTTGATTAAAACATATTTCATATAACATATGTATTATATACAGTGTATAACACATATACTGTATTCTTACAAAAAAGTAATTTAGAGAAAAGAAAATATTAAGAAAATTATAAGGAAGAGAAAATATATTTACTATTGATTAGCTGGAAGTGGATCATCATAAAGGTCTTTATTCTCCTCATCTTCCACTTTGAATAGCTGAGAAAGAGGAGAAAGAAGAAGGGTTGGTCTTGCTCTTCCAGGGGTGGCAGAAATCCACATATAAGTGGAGCTGTGCAGTTCAAATTCATGTTTTCCAAGGGTCAGCTATACCATTACCAAGAATGGTAGTCCACTGAGCTATTCTTCCGAACAAACAGAACTATCAGTCCCCAGATAACAGCATTCTCTACTCCTTCCCCCAGCAGAGAGGCCAACATTGTTTCTAAAGATTCAAGAAAACTTAAACAGAATCTTCCCCGAGTGAGATGGTGGGGTGGGCTATCTTGGTAGGGAGTGATGTTGGGGTGGGGAAGATTGAGGACATACTTTGATAGGCCTGGCAGAGTGACCTATGTTTAGCTTTCTTGCAGTGCTTAGGAAAAGAGCCAGACACTATGGAGCCTGTCTCATGGGAAAAAGACTCACAACAATATAAAGGAGCACCTAAAGGCATTTCCTTTTTTACTTTTTTTTTTTTTTGAGACAGGGTCTCAGTATATTGTCCAGGCTGGTCTCAAACACCTGGGCTTAAGCAATCCTCCTGCCTGAGGCTCCCCAGTAGCTGGGGTTATGGGTACATACCACCTCACTCAGTATCCCTAAAAGCATTTCTGAGTAAAATATAACTACTTCCTCTGGTGCCTCAGATTTTCCTGATTAGGATGATTCATTCCTTTAGAAGTTGACCATGCTTAAAATGCACTTAATCTCTGGATGAGAAAGAAGACTACTTTTCACTATCCTGGGACTATTTTTCAGGTTACCCAGGAAGAGCATTGGGAAAGGAATGAATATCAGGGTCACATGAAAAAGGCAGTTCTGGGAAGGTACTAGGCACCTGGATTGGCAAGCTAGAGGAGCTTAACAAGACACTACCAACTTCAGACTGTCCCAGAGTCAGTGTGAAAAAGCATATAATAGGTAATTCCCAAGACTGGGGTTTGCCTAATTGGTATAATCTAGGATTCAGTCACATTAATTTTCAGCTTTGAAAACCATTTTTTGTGGAAGCTTTATGAAATATGCCCAAGGTTGGTAATTTTGAGGCAAACAAATTTTCCACTTTTTTCATTTCTCCTGATTACTATCATTTTTTTAGTCTTATATAAATACTTCTCTCTCAGAATTATGAACTTAAGAGCTCTGTGTAGAATGCAATTTTTCTTTTATCTCTCTCTTTTTTTTTTTTTTTTTTTTTTTTTTTTAGGAAAGAGCTTCACTCTGTCACCCAGTCTGGAGTGCAGTGGTGAGGTCTCAGCTCACTGCAACCTCCACCACCTGGGTTCCAGCAATTCTTGTGCCACAGCCTCCCGAACAGCTGGGACTACAGGTGCGCACCACCACGCCCAGCAAATTTTTTTTCTTTGTACTTTTAGTACAGATGGGGTTTTGCCATGTTGCCCAGGTTGGTCTCAATCTCCTGGCCTCAAAAAATCCACCCACTTTAGCCTCCTAAAGTGCGGAGATTACAGGCATGAGCCACTGCCCCCAGCCTTTTCTCTTAATACATAGAAATTTTACCTATATGGCTGGGTGTGCTGGCCTACGCCTGTAATCCTAGCACCTTGGAAGGCCAAGGTGGATCACTTGAGGTCAGGAGTTGGAGCCCAGCGTAGCCAACATGGTGAAACCCCATCTCTAGTAAAAATACAAAAATTAGTCATGCATGGTGGCACATGCCTGTAATCCCAGCTACACAGGAGGCTGAGGCAGGAGAATCGCTTGAACCCAGGCTGCAGTGAGCTGAGATCGCACTACTGCACTCTAGCCTGGGCAACGGAGTGAAACTCCGTCTCAAAAAAATAATTTAAAAAAAAATGTTACCTATCTGTTTATGGATTTGGATCTAACTTTGGTTGTAGTACAGCCTTTTTAAAAAAATATCCAGCATATCAAGGTCCAACCATGGTGTACAAAAGACACATTTAAGCTTCCCTGCAATGTTAACTTTATATATGGATATCTAATAGACGTGTATTAAAAGTAAACTTTGTGGGAGTACCAACATGCATAAGATCAGTGGGGTTTCTGAGTCTAATTTTTTATTTGGCTGGGAGGAGGGAAGGTTATAATAATTAATGCAGCTTATGTTAAACTTGGGGATGTTCTATACTCCTACTTTTTATTTATATCATCCTTAAGGTTGCAGAACAAAATCATAGAGATGCCCTAGAGTAGCCGGGTAAAAGGAACTTTTTTCCGGGCAAACACATGCTTTTAACAAACCTGATACTTACTGTGATGGAAACAGAGTTGGTAAGAAATACTGATATCAGCAAACGCCTCCTCCTCTTCTAATAAAGTGAGGCCAAAAATGGTTTTAGAGACCACTTGAAGAAAGCTTATGTAGGATTCTCCCAGACCAGAGGGGACAGGATGGACTGGCTTAGTAGAGTGATGTCAGGGGATGGGGAAAGTCTGCAAGGCTGAGGGAGGCATAGCATTTGGTGGGTTCAGTGGAGTGATTTGTGCTTAGCTCATTAAAGCTCCTAGAGGAGTATTAGGCAAGCTTAACCTTGAAGCAGCAAAGCAGCCGTCTACCTAAAAACCCAGAATGAGACAACTGGTGAAAGGCCCCAGAATTGGCCATCAGTGTCCTTCTTTGTTGTGACCTTTGCCCTGACCTTGCATCTCTTAATGTCACAGAGGAGGGAGATACCCACATTGCCTTCCTTGTAATGTAGTGTAGTAGGGAAGTTCAGAGGAATTCCAAGGCATGAATCTTGTCCAGTAGTTAAAGAAGACAAGGCAGGGAGGCATAACCGCTCATTATCGCAAAATGAGGGATCTTTTTTCTTTAAGATGGAAATAGCTTTACTGATTTTTATGATTATAAATATAACACATGTGCACCGCACCTGATCTTAGCCAAAAGGCAGAGAAGTCATAACACATGTGCACTGCAAAAATGCAGACAATAAGGAAAGAATGAACTCTATGATTTCAGTGGGATTAGTTCATAAATGCTGTTTGATAGCCTGCTTTTTTCACCAATAATATATTTTAGACATCTTTCCATGATAATGAATATCATTGTGGCCACAGGGTATGTCTTTGTGTGAATATGTCAAACTTAATGCCTGCAGGTAAAAATTCACACTGCTTACAGTATAGTTTCTGAATGAAGAAATAGTGACACAATAAACAAAGAACTTTGCACACTGATTCAATTATTTTCTTAGGTTATATTTCTAGAAGTAAAACTGTTAAGTCAATTATTACATAAATTTTTAAAATCTTGATGCAGACTACCAAGTTGCCTCCCAGAAATTTAGTACCGATTTGTATCTTTAGCAGCAGACTATTGACAATATCTATTTTCTATATCCTTATCAATTCCACACATTGTCATTTTTAACTCAACAAATTTTATTCCTTACTCAAAATTTTAAGAAACTTCCAAGCCCTAAACAGCAATAATATGATACTTTTTAAAGTTTATGAAACAATAATAGAATAGTAGTCTATCAAACATTCAACAGTATACTTTTTTTTTTTTTTTTTTTTTTGAGGAGACATGGTCTTACTCTGTCGCCCAGGCTGAAGTGCAGTGGTACAATCATAGCCCACTGCACCCAGCCAAGAAAACTATATTTTTTAACAGTCACTCCTTCTTCCGTCTTCTCCCAATCTCTGGCAACTGCAAATCTATTCTCTTTCTGTTTGCAAATCTATTCTCTATCCACTTTTTAAAATTTTAATTTAAACTTATTTATTTTTGAGACAGGGTCTTGCTCTGTCTCCCAGGCTGAATGGAGTGTAGTGGCATAATCATGGCTTACTGCAACCTCAACCTCTCAGGCTCCAGCAATCCTCCCACCTAAGCCTCCTGAGTAGCTGGGACTATGGGTGCACTCTACCCTGCCCAGTTAATTTTTTATTTTTTGTAGAGACAAGTTCTCACTATGTTGGCCGGGCAGATCTTGAACTCCCGGGCTCAAGCAATCCTCCCACCTCAGCCTCCCAGGCAGGGAGGCTGTGTGTCACCAAGATTGGTGAGATTCTTCTTAGCAAGATCAAAGTTTTGCAAAGCGTCATAGAAAATCTGGACCCAAGATAGGGTGATGGTAGGAGAGAAGATCTTTGAGCTCTTGAGGAAAGTTACTTAGATGCTCTGGGTAGCAGTGAACAATCTGTGCCATAAACAGAACCAGCTCTGCTAGTTCTTTGCTCAGTTTATTTGGTTGGTATTTGAAAATCTCCACGTTGGATTTGTGGTGATTATATGGCTGTAGAAACTTCTCAGTGTGGACGGGTGAGTCCTGCTTGATTAGATTCTGTCATTGCACCAGGTTGCTGGGCAGCTTGTTGTTTCTGTTGGATGTGTTGGCTGCAGACTGGCTCCATGGTGAGCAGTTCTACAAAAACTCAGATGGCCAACAGCCACCAATCAGTTTTAGCTGCAACTTCCATCAGACATTTTTATTATAGCCATCCAAGTACTATGTGAAGTCGTATCTTTGTTTTTGATTTGTGTTTTCCTGATGACTAATTATGTTGAGCATCTTTTCATGTGCTGATTGACCATTTTATTTATTTATTTGTTTATTTATTTATTTATTTATTGAGACACTGTCTCACTCTGCTGCCCAGGCTGGAGTGCAGTGGCATGACCATGTCTCACCACAGCCTTGACCTCCCTGGCTCAAGCAATCCTCCCACCTCAGCCTCCCCAGTAGCTGGGACTACAGGCATGCACCACCACACCCAACTAATACTTTAATTTTTTGTAGAGATGAAGTCTCACTATGTTGTCAGGGCTGGTCTCAAACTCCTGGGCTCAAGAGATCCTCCCACCTTGGCCTCCCGAAATGCTGGTGTGAGCCATCACCCAGCTCTTGATTCAAGACTTCAGCTTTCACTCTGGTCCTCGGTTCACTCCTTGGAATTGAGAACAGGATTCCACGACCTGGCCTTTGTTACTCCCCAGCACTGGACTCAAATTCTGCCAATGGACATTTCTGGCAACTACCTTGCTTCCCCCACCTGCTTCCTACAACGTCATCCGGACTTTGAGATGCCCCGTGTAGGGTTTTCAGATAAAATACTTGCAATGTTTGGAACAAATTTACACTAAGAATTAATTATTCATTTGAAATTCAAATGTGATTTGATGTCCTGTATTTTTATTTGCTAAATCTGACAACCCTAGCCCCAGGGCTCTGCCAAGAGGATTCAGGAGAGGGGAGAAATGCATTGAAAAAAATTCATGAATACTTTTTATTTTTTTCTTCTCTTTCCCAGTATGGCCATTTTTCAAAGCACCACCTGGGTCTGTATGTCAAATACTTCAGCAGCCAAGCCAATAGTCACAAACTCAAATTTAAACACCTATAATCCTGCCTTCAAGAGAGAAGATATTATACATTGAATCTGGTAGTGTTTTATTCCACTGGGATTCACTGACATCTAATGTATTATGTTATAGCAAGCTACATTGTATGGACATTTAACCACATATATTTACAATGTGCTAATTTATACTGAAAAGCGTATTTTCACAAATTGTTACAAGCAGGAATCTCATATAGTGAGTGTATGTCAAAGTTTTATTTAATTAATAAAGCAACCAGAAGAAAAAGAAAATAGTTTGATGAGGATATGAGAAACTGGAATATATGTGTCAGTGGGAAAAGAAATGCTGAAATCAGATTGTTATACAAGATACGAGCTGGGCACATGGCTGATTCCTGTAATCCCAGCACTTCGGGAGGCCAAGGCAGGAGGATAACTTGAGCTCAGATGTTCAAGACCAGTCTGGGCAACATGACAAAACCCCATCTCTACAAAAAATATAAAAATTATCCAGACATGGTGGTGCATGCCTGGACTCCCAGCTACTCAAGAGGCTGAGGTGGGAGGATCACCTGAGCCTCAGAGATCAAGGCCCACTGCACTCCATTCTGGGTTACAGAGTGAGACCCTGTCTCAAAAAAAAAAAAAAAAAAGTTAGGTATAAAACTGGTTATAAGCTACAAGGCAATAAGGCCAGGCGTGGTGATTTACACCTGTAATCCCAGCACTTTGAGAGGCCACGGTGGACAGTTCACTTGAGGTTAGACCAGTTTGGCTAACGTGGGGAAACCCCGTCTCTACTAAAAATACAAAAATTAGCCAGGAGTGGCCGGGCACGGTGGCTCACGCCTGTAATCCCAGCACTTCTGGAGGCCAAGATGGGCAGATCACAAGGTCAGGAGTTCAAGACCAGCCTGGCCAAGATGGTGAAACCCTATCTCTACTAAAAATACAAAAAAATCAGCCAGGCGTGGTGGTGGGCGCCTGTAATCCCAGCTACTCAGGAGGCTGAGATGGAGAACTGCTTGAACTCCAGAAGCAGAGGTTGCAGTGAGCCAAGATGGCTCCACTGCATTCCAGCCTGGGTGACAAAGGGAGACTCCGTTTCAAAAAAAAAAAAATTAGCCAGGTGTGATGGCGGGTGCCTGTAACCCCAGCTACTTGGGAGGCTGAGGCAGGAGAATCGCTTGAACCCAGGAGGTGGAGGCTGCAGTAAACCAAGATTGCCCCACTGCACTCAAGCCTGGCTAACAGAGCAAGACTCTGTCTCAAAAAAAAAAAAAAAAAAAAAAAAAAGCAGCCAGTCAATAAAACCATAACCTTTGGGTTAACTTCTCTACCAGAGAGAGGGAAAATCTCATACCTTACCAGGTTTTACAAGTTAATGTCTATTAAAAACTTTTATGAAGTCACATTTCCTGAGCAATATCACCCTCAGGTGGGTCTATTAGAAAATGTCTAATGTGATTTTGGAAGGCCACTTAGTAGAGTTTTTTGCCTTTTTTTCAATTTTTGGAAAATTGTTCATGTATAACATGTACTACATTTATCACCACGTAATTAGACATGGAAAAATAAGGGATCGAGACAAATAATATGCTTGATCTCCCTACCAGTCTATTCTGGGGTGAGCCTGAGATAAGGGATAAAATACTCGCCTTTAGTTCCTCTAAGTATCCTGGGGACTCAGATCGATGAATATGAGCTCAATGTTTAATGTTGTAGATTTTCCAAACAGAAGGTTACCTAAATGCAAGCCAACTATTAAATGTAGTGCTGGTCCAAAGAAACATAGTCTGTTCCAACACTACTGGAAAAAATGACCAGTTTGGGTCCCAAAAATTGCTAAGGATTTCCAAGGCTAATTTTTACTGTTTTAAATTTTGGCATACGTGCTGAATTTAGAATCCATGCAAACCACAAGAAGAGACCCTTCTGTAATATTTATTTTTTAACTGATTTTTTTTGAGGAGGTAAATACATATTTTATAGATTTCAGAAAATACAATGAGGTTGTAGCAGACACCTATCAGGCCCACCAGATTCCTTTTTCTAATCTGGTTCCTTAGCGGCTCTGAAGGTGAATTGCTAATTGCTCAGAGCTGTCTCCTTTTCTAGAGAATTGCCCTGGCCAGTAGAAGCCACCTCTCCTGAAAGGGCACCTCCTCCTGAGGGCAGCTCACAGCCAATGACTGACTGAGAAAGGTACAAAAGCCTGGCCCCTTTGTCTCCAGGTAGGACCAATTCAATGGAACTATTCACACTCCAGAGCTCTTCAGGGTTTCAAGTAGAAGCTAGGCTCCAGCTAAGACCACATCCTTGCTTGATTTTTGATCCAGGACCTGTCCTGCTTGCCTCACTTAGAAGAGCACAGACTCAAGAATCTCTGTCTCAGACTCTAATTATGGAGAAACTGACATAAGATGAGGACATAGAGTGAAAAGTCATACTCCTTGTGTCTTTCCTTCAGCCACCCAGTTCACTAAGAGGGGATAATCAAGGTTGCCAGTGTCTTGGGTAAACTTCCAGAAATATAAAAATATACATATATAATACATAAATGTATAATAACTATATTAAATATGTGGTTTTGTGAGTTTATTTTTGTTTTATACACAAATGGTATCATACACTATCACTATTCTTTCCTTTGGCTTTTTATTTGATACTGTATCTTGGAGACAGCTCCTAACCAGTACACATAGTGCCGTTCCTTTTGTAAAGGCTGTTGAATATTCTGTTGTATGTATCTACTGTAATTAAGGTAATTGGTCTCTTAATTATGGACATATAGGTTATGTTATGCTGTCAAATAATAGGTCTTATTCATTCTTTCTAACTACTTTTGTACCCATTACCATCACCACCTCCCCCCAGTTCCCCACTACCCTTCCCAGCATCTGGTAACCATCCTTCTACACTCTATGTCCATGAGTTCAACCGTTTTGATTTTTAGATCCCACAAATAAGTGAGAACAAGCGATGTTTGTCTTTCTGTGCTTGGTTTATTTCACTTAACATAATGATCACCAGTTCCATCCATGTTGTTGTAAATGGCAGGATCTCATTCTTTTTATGGCTGAATAGTACTCCATTGTGTATAAGTACCACCTTTTCTTTATCCATTCATCTGTTGATGGACTCTTAGGTTGCTTCCTAATCTTAGCCATTGTAAACAGTGGTGCAACAAACATGGGAGTGCAGGTATCTCTCTTCGATATACTGATTTCCTTTATTTGGGGTATATACCTAGCAGTGGAATTGCAGGATCATATGGTAGCTCATTTTTTAGTTTTTGAGGAACCTAAACTGTTTTCCAGTAGTGTTTGTACTGACTTATTTTCCCACAATGATGTCAAGGGTTCTCTTTTCTCTACAACCTTGCCAGCATTTGGTATTGCCTATCTTTTGGATATAAGTCATTTTAACTAGAGTGAAATGATATCCCATTGTATTTTTTATTTGCATTTCTCTGATGATCAGTGATATTGAGCACCCTTTTGTATACCTGTTTGCCATTTGTATGTCTTCTTTTGAGAAATGTCTATTCAAATCTTTTGCCCATTTTTGATCAGAATATTAGATTTTTTCCTATAGAGTTGTTAGAGCTCCTTATATATTCAGGTTATTAATTCTTTGTCAGATGGGCAGTTTGTGTGTGTGTGTGTGTGTGTATACATATATATGATACTATATATATGCAAACATATGATATATTTTATCACATTATATATTATATTATATCATATATATACATATCATATGTATCATATATGATATGTCCATTTCTGCTTTGGTTGCCTGCACTCAAGCGGTACCACTCAAGAACTTTTTGCCCAGATCAGTATCCTGGAGATTTTCCCCAATGTTAGCTTGTAGTAGTTTTGTACTTTGAGGTCTTAGATTTAAGCATTTAATCCATTTTTATTTGATTTTGCATATGGCAAGAGATAGGAGTTTAATTTCATCCTTCTACATGTGGATATCCAGTTTTCCCAATACCATTTATTGAAGAAACTGCCTTCCTCAATGTATTTTCTTGGCACCTTTGTCAAAAATGAGTTCACTGTACATGTTTTGATTGTTTCTGAGTTCTCTACTCTGTTCCATTGGTCTATGTGTCTGTTTTTATGCCAGTACCATGCTGTTTTGGTTACTATAGCTCTGTTTTATAATTTGAAGTTAGGTAATGTGATTCCTCCAGTTTCGTTCTTTTGCCTAGGATAGCTTTGGATATTCTGGGCTTTTTGTGGTTCCATATAAATTTTGGGATTTTTTTTTTCTATTTCTGTGAAGAATGTCACTGGTATTTTGTTTTTTGTTTTTTTGTTTTTGATGTCACAAATTACATGTTTTTATATTGTGTATTCATTAACATATTTCAAATAATTATTTTTTATACTTTTGTCTTTTTTAAAATTATACTTTAAGTTCTGGGATACATGTGGAGAACCTGCAGGTTTGTTACATATGTATACATGTGCCATGGTGGTTTGATGCACCCATCAACCCATCATCTACATTAGGTATTTATCCTAATGCTATCCCTCCCCTAGCCCCGCACTCCCCCAACAGGCCCCAGTGTGTGATGTTCCCTTCCATGTGTCCATATGTTCTCATTGTTCAACTCCCACTTATGAGTGAGAACATGCAGTGTTTGTTTTTCTGTTCTTGTGTTAGTTTGCTGAGAATGATGGTTTCCAGCTTCATCTATGTCCCTCCAAAGGACATTAATGCCTCCTTTTTTATGACTGCATAGTATTCCGTGGTGTATATGTGCCACATTTTCTTTATCCAGTCTATCATTGATGGACATTTGGGTTGGTTCCAAGTCTTTGCTATTGTGAACAGTGCTGCAATAAACATACGTGGAATGTCACTGGTATTTTGATAGAGATTGCATTGAATTTGTAGATTGCTTTGGGTAGTATGTATATTTTAACAGTATTTATACTTCCAATCTATGAACATTGGAATATTTTTTCATTTTTTGGTGTCCTCTTCAATTTCTTTCATCAATGTTTTATAGTTTTCATTGTAGACATTTTTCACTTCTTTGGTTATGTTATGTACTAGGTATTTAGTTTTATGTGTGGCTATTGTAAATGGGATTACTTTCTTGACTTCTTTTTCACATTGTTCGCTGTTGGCATATAGAAATGCTATTGATTGGCCAGGTGCAATGTCTCATGCCTACAATCCCAGCACTTTGAGAGGCCAAGACGGGTGGATCACTTGAGGCCAGGAGTTCGAGACCAGCCTGGCCAACATGGTGAAACCCCATTTCTATTAAAAATGCAAAAGCTAGCTGGGTGTGGTGGCACACACCTGTAATCCCAGCTACTCAGGAGGCTGAGGCACAAGAATCACTTGAACCCGGGAGGTGGAGGTTGCAGTGAGCCGA
Source organism: Macaca fascicularis (assembly GCF_037993035.2). Lineage (NCBI taxonomy): Eukaryota > Metazoa > Chordata > Mammalia > Primates > Cercopithecidae > Macaca > Macaca fascicularis. The sequence goes on from NC_088376.1 coordinate 14,664,830, forward strand.
GATCATCCCACTGTACTCCAGACTGGGCAACAAAGCGAGACTCTGCCTCAAAAAAAAAAAAAGAAAGAAAGAAAGAAAAGAAATGCTATTAATTGTTGTATGTTGATTTTGTTACTGAATTTGTTTACCAGTTCTAATAGTTTCTCATGGAGTCTTTAGGTTTTTCCAGACATAATATCATATCATTCACAGACAAGGATAATTTGACTACTTTCTTTCCAATCTGAATGCCCTTTATTTATTTCTCTTGTCTGATTGCTGTAGCTACAACTTCCAGTACGACGTTGAATAACAGTGGTGACAGTGGGCATCCTCATTGTGTTCCATAATGATTATTTAAAGGTTTGGTAAGTCTTCAGTGAAAATGGTTGTGCCAGGATACTTTTTGGGAGGAGCTCGTTAATGTTTACCCCCCACTTTTTCTATGGTAATCAGTCTATTTATATTTTTTATCCATTGTGAGGTCCGTTTTTGTAATCTCTTATTTTGATCTAGGTTGTCAAATTTATTTTTATAGTAATTACCAGGTTGTCTCTTCTGAATCTTTAAGTTTTTCATTTGTTTATATTTAATTCACCCATATAAATTTGTATTTTACATGTTTATGATTCCACTGTTTTCCCTCAATGAAATCAAATAAATTTGTTTTTTTAAGAATTAAATTTTAGATGTATTTATCATATATGTCATCTTTTCAAAGTTTTACATTTCTGCCTTTATCCTTATGAATTCACTTATTTTTATTTCACTAATTTATTTTCTTCTGCTTTTTATAATACCTTGATTTGAACATTTATGACTTTGCATTTTCTTTCAAGCATTGCTTTATATGTATTGCAGATATTCTACTATGTATTTTCTCATTTCAATTTCCTTTTTGATGGAAAAAATGTTTTTTGATTCGTTGGTACAGTTTTGTTACTAATTTCTAATTTAATTGCATTACGTGCAAAACAATGTTGCCAAAGGCTAATGTTGCCCATAATATTTTTATTTGTAAAAATTTGGGTTTTTTTGTTTTTTTTTTTTTTGAGATAAGGTCTCTGTCAGCCAGGCTGGAGTGTGGTGGCATGATCATGGCTCACTGCTGCTTTGACCTGCCATACTCAGATGATTCTCCTGCCTCAGCCCCACAGGTAGCTGGGACTACAGGAGCACGCCACCAAAGCTGACTAATTTTTGTATTTTTTGTAGAGATGAGGTTTTGTCCTGTTTTCCAGGCTGGTCTCAAACTCCTGAGCTTAAGTGATCCTCCTGCCTCAGCCTCCCAAAGTGTTGGGATTACAGGCGTGAGCCACAATGCCCAGCCTGATTATTTTATATGGACTATTATATTCATCATGCTTTGTGAATATTTCTTGGACATATAAAAAGAAAATGTATCTCTGTTTGGAGAATATGAAGTTATATAAATTAGAATTACATAATTATTTATTAGTTGTGTTTTAAGATGTTTACATCTGTTTATTAATTAAGGCTTTAGGATGTTATTAATTAGATGTTACTTAAGATGCTTAAATTCGTGGTGGAATGACACAGAAAAAAGGACATTTTAAAAGATGTTTTTCAACAGACACTGAGGTCTACTTGAGGCGGGAGGGTGGGAGAAGGAAGAGGAGCAGAAATGGTAACTACTGGATACTGAGCTTAATACCCAGGTGACATAACAATATCTACAACAAACCCCCGTGACATGTGTTTGTCTATGTAACAAACCTTCACATGTACTCTCAAACCTAAAATAAAAATTTGTTTAAAGATATTTTTAATACTCCCTTGTTGTAGGCTCTTTCTAGTATTACAGGGACAAGAAAAAATATTGCTGTTTGAAAAATTATAGCCATACTTTTTGTCTTTCGTTTTATAGGTTATTAGGGAAAACAATATAGTTCTAACAACCTATAAAGCAAAAGACAAAAATAAAGCAAAGAGTGTTAGTTGTTACAAAATAACCAACATTTTATAGTATGGATGATTTAGGAGTAATGATGATTGATGATATACAGTTTTATTTTTATTTTATTTTTTGAAACAGGGTCTCGCTCTATCACCCAGGCTGGAGAGCAGTGGCAAAATCATGGCTCACTGTAGTCTCAAACTCGTGCGCTCAAGCCATCCTCCCACCTCAGCTTCCCAATTAGAAGGGACTACACGTGCACATCAACATGCTCGGCCAATTTTTTATTTTTTTTTATAGACAGGGTCTCACTATGTTGCCCAAGCTGGTCCCAAACTCCTGGCCTCAAGCAATCCTCATACCTCAGCCTCTCAAAATGCTGGGGTTACAGGTGTAAGCCACTGCACTTGGCCTTGGTAAACAGTTCTAATGTGTTATTTTTTTCTACAATAATACTTTAATAATATGCTAAAACTTTTGATAAGCCTGATATATGAGGCGTTACAGGGGAAACGGAAACAAGACATCTTTGAAACCTTGATGCGGCAGAGGGCTGCAACCACCTGGGGCAGTTATGATATGGGAAATGGTGACCAGCAGGAAAAGGGCCTATTTTGGTGCTGAGGATTGAGACCATGAGGTGGTAAACAGGAAAGGTTGGGTTCAAGTGTGGATTATTCAGGAGCAGACTTGAGATTCTGTCTTCTGGAATATATTAGGTAGTCCAAAATCTTGAAACAAGAAGTGACAGCCTGCTGATCCATGGGTTGGTACAATCTGGTATATATCTAGGTTATGCTATGTTGTAAATAATAATAGCTCAATGCTTTATTGAGCACTTACTATGTGCCAGCCATTAGGTTGAACTATATGTATATATAATATATTCATTTAATTATCATTACAACCCCATAAGGCAAGTGCTAATATAATCACTATTTTACAGATGAGAAAACAGAGACTTAAAGAATCACCCAGGATGGCACTACTGGGATTTCAAACAGGCAATATGACTCACAATTAGGTCTTTCAGGTATGAGAAACTAAACTAAAGAGACTTCCAGTTGTGGACAAGATGAAATACACTCTCATTCCTCCCACTAAGTATAGCTAAAAAACCCTGAACATTATATATAAGACAAATAATAAGGTGACTCTGAAAGATGGAGGAAAGAAAACAGAATGGCTTGGGACCTCAGAACCCCAAAAATGCCAGGCATTGTTTACCCTGGATTTCCTCCCCCTCCCCGCCCCCCGCCTTTGTATCCTCACCTGGGTACTGGAGAAGCTGGCAACCAGAAATGCCAACAGACATAAATAAAAGGAGGAAAACATGTTCAAGAAAAGCCTGTTATTTCTCACCAAGGGACAGAACAGGAGAAACCTAGCAAGAGAGAAAACTTAGACAATAATTGTCCTACTGTAGTGAAATGCCACAGGAAAAATTGAGGTCCCCATCCCCACCCTTGTCAGCAACTTAGAGGCTGAGTAGAGAGCTTAGACTTCCACCCTCACCCAGCTGGCATGAGGTATTCCTCCTCTCCTCCTCCACCACCACTGTGATGGTGTCAGAGAAGACCAGGTGGGGCACCTAGGATTGTCACCCTAATCATGCAGTAACAAGCCCCTCCATTCTCCACATTTTCGGGGGAGACCACAAGAAGAGCTTGGACTTTTGCTTCCACTTGGCAGTAACAAGGCGCTTCAACCTTCCCCCGACTGGAGCAGTATCAGAGGAAACCTGATAAAACCAAAGATTTAAATAAGATCCAGAGTCTCACAGCATAATAACCAAAGTATCCAGGGTTGCATTTTCAAAATCATTCATTATTCTAAGAACCAAGATCTTAACTAGAATGAGAAAAGACAATCCACAGATGGCAGCACTGAGACGGCACAGATACTTGAACTGTCCGACAAGGATTTCAAAGCAGCCATCATACAATGACTCGATGAGAAATTTTGAACATGCTTGAAGCAAATGAAAAGTAGAAAGCTTTGGTGAAGAAATAGAATATGTAAAGAAGAGCCAAATAAAACCTTTAACTGAAAAAATACAATAAAATGTTAAAACTCACAGGATGGGCTCAATAATAGATGAAAGAAGACAAAAGAATACATCAATTAATTTGAAGTTAGATCAATAAAATGTAACCAACTTCAACAACATGAAGAAAATACACTGAAGAAAAAATCAACAGAACCTTAGGGACTTGAGGAACCTTAACAAAAATCAATAAATTGTATTATCAGAGAGGAATAAGAGTGAGATTGAAAAAGTGTTCAACAAACTCACAGCTAAAATTTTCCTGAATTTGGCATAAGACATAAACCTATAGATTTCACAGGCTAATTGAGCCTTAAACAACAACAACGACAACAACAACAACAAAAAAAACAAAGAAATATAACCAAGACACATTATAACCAAACTTCGGAAAACTAAAGACAGTGAAAAGGTTGAAAGCAATAAGAGAGAAGTGATTTACCTGTAGGAAAAAAAACAATTCAAACAACAGATTACTCATCCAAAACCATGCAGACCAAAAGGAAGTGGGACAAGATTTTTGAAGTGTTGAAAAAACTGTGGGTCAGACGTGGTGGCTCACGCCTGTAATCCCAGCACTCTGGGAGGCCGAGGCAGGTGGATCACTTGAGGTCAGGAGTTCAAGACCAGCCTGGTCAACATGGTAAAACCCATTCTCTACTAAAAATTTGCTGGGCATGGTGGTGCATGCCTGTAATTCCAGCTACTTGGGAGGCTGAGGTAGGAGAATAGCTTGAACCCAGAGGCCTGCCACTGCACTCCAGCCTGGGCAACAGAGTGAGACCCTGTTGAAAGAAAGAGAAAGAGAGGAAGGAGAGAGAGAGAGAGGAAGGAAGGAAGGAAGGAAGGAAGGAAGGAAGGAAGGAAGGAAGGAAGGAAGGAAGGGAGGGAGGGAGGGAGGGAGGGAGGGGGGGAGGGAGGGAAAGAGAGAGACAGAAAGAAAGAAACAAGGAAAGAAAGAAAGAAAGAAAGAGAAAGAAAGAAAGAAAGAAAGAAAGAAAGAAAGAAAGAAAGAAAGAAAGAAAGAAAGAAAGAAAGAAGGAAGGAAGGAAGGAAGGAAAGAGAGAGAGAGAGAGAGAGAGAGAGAGAGAAAGAAAGAAAGAAAGAAAGAAAGAAAGAAAGAAAGAAAGAAAGAAAGAAAGAAAGAAAGAAAAGAAAAGAAAGAAAGAGAAGAAAGAGAGAGAAGAGCTGTGAACCCATACTTTTACACATGGGCAAAAATAGTTTTCGGGAATGAAGGCCAAAATGAAGACATTCTCGTATTAAGCAAAACTAAAATAATCTGTTACCAGCAGACCAACCTTAAAAGAATGGCTAAAGGAACCCTTTTTTTTTGCTTTTTTTTTTTTTTTTTGAGACGGAGTCTGGCTCTGTCGCCCAGGCTGGAGTGCAGTGGCGCGATCTCGGCTCACTGCAAGCTCCGCCTCCGGGGTTCACGCCATTCTCCTGCCTCAACCTCCCTAGTAACTGGGACTACAGGCACCCACCACCACGCCAGGCTAATTTTTCTTTTCTTTTCTTTTTTTTTTTTTTGGTATTTTTAATCGAGTCAGGATTTCACCATGTTCGCCAGGATGGTCTCGATCTCCTGACCCCGTGATCCTCCCACCTCAGCCTCCCAAAGTGCTGGGATTACAGGCATGAGCCACCGCGCCGGGCCTAAAGGAACTCTTTAAACAGAAAAAAACTAGAGGGAATCATGAAACATCAGGAAGGAAAAAGGAACAATGGAAAGTGTAAAAATGTAGATAAGTACAACAGACTTCTCTTCTTGAGTTTTCTAAACTATGATTGTTGAAGCAAAAATTATAACATTGGCTAATGTGATTCTCAAAATACGTAGAGGAAATATTTTAGACAATTATATTGTCAATTGGGGTGGATAAAGGGAATTAAAGGGAGGTAACTGTTCTATACTTCACTTAAATTGGTAAAATGTTGACACCAAAAAATAAAACAAAAGGCCGGGCACGATGGCTCACGCCTGTAATCCCAGCAGTTTGGGAGGCCGAGGCAGGTGGATCACCTGAAGTCAGCAGTTTGAGACCAGCCTGGCCAACATGGTGAAACCCCGTCTCTACTAAAAATACAAAAATTAGCTGGGCGCGGTGGTATGCGCCTGTAATCCCAGCTACTAGGGAGGCTGAGGCAGGGAGAATCACTTGAACCTGGGAGGCAGAGATTGCAGTGAGCCAAGATGATACCATTGCACTCCAGCCTGGGTGACAGAGAGAGACACTGTCTCAAAAAATCAAATAAAATAGTTGGCCAGGTGCGGTGGCTCACGCCTATAATCCCAGCACTTTGGGAGGCCGAGGCAGGCAGATCACGAGGTCAGGAGATCAAGACCATCCTGGTTACCACAGTGAAACCCCGTCTCTAGTAAAAATGCAAAAAATTAGCCAGGCGTGGTGGCGGGCACCTGTAGTGCCAGCTACTCGGGAGGCTGAGGCAGGAGAATGGCATGAACCCAGGAGGCAGAGCTTGCAGTGAGCCGAGATCGCGCCACTGCACTCCAGCCTGGGTGACAAAGCGAGACTCAGTCTCAAAAAATAAATAAATAAATAAATAAATAAATAAATATCCAAAGAATACAAAAAGAAGAAAGTGATCAATTTTGCCAATCCCATTTTTTTTTAAGTAAACCGAAAAGCTTTTGAAATGGAATTGTGAAAGACTCCACATTACTAAATTGCTCAATATGACAATGATAAAATCTCTTCATACTATAGGCAGACTATTTTAGAAAAATGATTGTATTCTATGCCCTAAAGAGCAGTGAATAAATATATGTGTGTGTGTGTCTGTGTATGTGTGACCACATTAAAGTTTTGGCTCAGCCTGTTTTCATGATCAGCTTTATGAGACTTTAATGACAATATGCAATAGGCACTTACGGGGCGGGCATTCTCCCCACCCTGATTTGAGAGCCCACACAGCTCTGGCAGCCCTGGGAGGTAATAGGGAACTCGGGAGAAAGGACTTTTCTTGGAGAACCCAGACAGTCAAGGAAGTTGATGAGAAGCAGGAGCAGAAGAGTAAGAGTAATTTTGTCCCCAGCATGTGAGACAACACCTGGGGAACTATGAGAACAGACAGGGCATATGTGAGCAAAGATTAGGTACTTTAGTGGGTAGGCAGAAGCTCAAAGTCATTGTAATTAGGATACTAAAGAAAATGTAGCCTTTTTTTTTTTTTTTTTTTTTTTTTTTAACTGTCTCTCTCTATTGCCCAGGCTAGAATGCAGTGGTGCAATCTCGGCTCACTGCAACCTCTGCCTCCTGGGTTCAAGAGATTCACGTGCCTCAGCCTGCTGATTAGCTGGAATTACAGGCACTCGCCACCACGCCTGGCTAATTTTTGTATTTTCAGCAGAGATGGGGTTTCACCATGTTGGCTAGGCTGGTCTCAAACTCCTGACCTCAAGTGATCCTCCCACCTCGGCCTCCCAGAGTGCTGGGATTACAGGTGTGAGTCACTGCACCTGGCCAAGCTTCGTTTTATTTTTAAGTTTAGTGAAACTTAGGCATATAAGCTATTGTTGCATTCTCAGATGTCTTATGATACGACTTGTTCTTCAGTTCTAGGTAGCTAAATCACTTCTGATGAATGATTGTTTCTAAAAATTATAAAAAAGAATTGTGTATATTCCCTCACTACCTCTATTCATTGTCTAAGAGATGTTACTATTTTAAACTTGCTCCTACTTTTAAACTGTACTCTCCCAAGATGTATTTAAATTTGATTTTCTCATATTTTGTTTTCATTTCAGTTGGAAAACAGCTGACCTTCATATTTATTTTTAGAATTGTATTTTGAAAGGATATTATTAAATCATTATGATTGCATCAGTTGGGATTTTTTTGTTGTTGCAAGTCACAAAAACTCAAACTAGCTCAAATAGAAAAGGATTGTGGTTACCTTCAACTACAGTTGGATTTGGGGGCTCAAACACAGTTCTCAGGGACTCATGTTTTCTCCTATAATCAGCAGCTATGTCAGTCTCTCAAAAACTCTCTTTCCAACAAAAAAGCAAGAAAAGCCTGGAGAGTACTCTAATTAGTCCAGCTTGGTTTACATGCCTATGTCTGAACCAATCACTGTTGCCAGGGAGAAGAATGGCCAGGCCTGGTCACCTATGAGTGAGTGAACATGGAGAGCCTCACCAGAACCACAAGAAATGGCTCCCCTACAGAAAAGCAGTGTCCTAGTACCAGAGTAAGAGGAAAGGAATGTAAATCACACCCATATGTCCAACAGACGTCTACCTACTGTTCTTGGCAATGTGAATACAGAGGTAATAAAACATGGACACCACCCTTAATGGGCTCATTCTCTCCAGTTTTCTTTCTTTTTCCTCCTTGATTCATTTGACGTTTTAGTAAAGTGCTTTACCTCATTTGTAAGGTGCCACTCCAGATTGGAGCCTTCTGATTTCTGTTTAAATATCTTTGCTATCTGGGGGTTTCTGTTTTGGAATTACACTCAAGAAAAATTCCTGAACATTTTGGGACTCTCCCATTCACTGTGAGAACAAAAACATTTTAAATTAAAAACATTATTTGCCTAATGTTGTGAGGGGTTGTAAGCAAAATGTAACTGGTAAAAACAGGCTCCTTTTACTAAAGGAAGTAATGCATGATTGAAGCAATTCTGAGGAAAATAATTTCAATCTAGATCTACCAATCATGGTGTAGGTGTGCCTCTGGCATGTACACACATGTCCTATGCATACCTTACATATGCACATCATTCATGCTCACCCCACCCCTCCCGGGAACCTGTAGAGTCAAGGACTATTTCAGTTATTACTAAGACTTGAATAAAGAGTGGGGGTGGGGGTGGGGGTAGAAGTATATATGAAACTGCAAATGCCAAGACCCACTATCTAATTTACCTGCCTCCTTCATTTTTAAGATTACCATTTATAATATGACTATTTAATGACTTTGATATATATATCAAAATATCAAATATATATATATATAAAATACATTTAGTCTAATTTACCTGCCTCCTTCATTTTTAAGATTAACCATTTATAATATCACAATTTAATGACTTTGATATATATATCAAAATAGCAAATATATATTTTATATATATTTTAAAGTCATTAAATATGACTAATGACTTTGATATATATATGTGTGTGTATATATATACATATATAAAATATAAAGAGAAAAGAAACTGAACGATTGCTTAGTCTGTTTTCTTGCTTCAGGGACAGAGCTGTACCTGATTCAACTTAGGAATTAATCCTTGGTCTATAACATTCCAACCACTCTTGGTAATTTACTGCATTGGGGCCAATCCCTAGTACCCGACCCAGAACTTAGTTGGATTGGAGAACAAGATGGGGCATAAATGAATGGAAGTGTTAATAAGCGATAGAGAGAAAGAGAGCAAGCAAAAAAGCAAAAGCAAAAGAAGGGTGGTTTTTGAAATGAGAACAGAATTATTCAAAAAGTTACGTGATTCAATTTTTAGTTAAACATGGCAAATGAACCATATCTATTTATTTTGCTACCTTCTAAAACTTCACCAATGGATTTATTGGATTAATGGATTTATTGAGGTACACTTGACATACAAACTACACACACTTAAAGTGCAGAGTTTTATAAGTGTATGCATGTGTGTGTATGTGTGTATATATGTGTGTATATATGTGTACCCATCACTACCATTAAAATAAAGATAATGAACTTACCTATAATCCCCAAAAGTTTCCTTGTGCCCCTTGTAACCTCTTCTTCAGATTCTTCCCCATCCAATACCCTTTCCCAGGGTATTGATCTGCTTTCTTGTCACTATATGTTGGTTTTCATCCTAGAATTTCATAAAAAATCATACAGTTCGCAGTCTTTTATGTCTGGCTTCTATCATTTGGCATAATTATTTTAGAGTTATGTTGTAGAAGCTATCAGTAGTCCATTCCCCTTTATTGTGGAATAATATTTTGTTGTATGGACATACCAGACTCTGTTTATCCATTACTTGATGAACATTTGCATTATTTCCTGTTTTGGGCTATAACATAAACTTCCTAAGTATATTTGTGAACAAATCTTTGTATGGATATATGCTTTCACTTCCCTTGGGTAACTACTTAGGATTGGAATGGCAGGATTGTATGATAGGTATACATTTAACTTTAAAGAAATTGCCAAGTTGGTTTCCAAAGTGATTATTGTCCAGCACTGTAGAAACACCCTTGACAATGGTTGGTAGAGTCAGTCTTTTAAATGTTATTTATTTTAATAAGTCTGCAATGGTATCACATTCTGATTTTAATTCACATTTTCCTAATGACTAACGATGTTGAGCATCTTTTCATCCATATATCTTCTTTGGTGATATGTATGTTCAGATATTTTGCCCATATTTTAACTGTGTTGTTTGTTTTTCTATTATTGGCACTAGAGAGTTCTTAATATAATTTAGATACAATTCTTTATCATAATTTTACTTTGAAAATCTTTTCTCTGACTCTATGGCTTGGCTTTCCGTGCTCTTAACAGTGTCTCTTGAAGAGTAGACATTTTAAATGTTGTTGAAGTCCAATTCTTCTTCTCGTTCTTCTCCTTCTCCTTCTCCTTCTCCTTCTTATTCTTCTTCCTCTTCTTCTTCTGATGAAGTCTCACTCTGTTGCCCAAACTGTAGTGCAGTGGTACTATCTCAACTCATTGCAACCTTGGCCTCTAGGGTTCAAGCGATCTTCCTGCCCCAGCCTCCTAAGTAGCTGGGATTACAGGCATGCACCACCACGCCCACCTAATTTTTGTATTTTTATTACAGGTGGGGTTTCACCATGTTGGCCAGGCTGATCTCAAACTCCTGACCTCAGGTGATCTGCCTGCCACAGCCTCCCAAAGTGCTAGAATTATAAGTGTGAGACACTGCACTCAGCCTCTATCAATTTATTCTTTTATGGATTGTGCTTTTGACATTATATTTAAGCAATCTTTGCTTAATCCAAAGTCACAAAAATTTTCTCTTAATGTTTTCTCCTGGGAGTGTTATAGCTTTACATTCATGGCCATGATCCATTTCGAGTTAATTTTTGTATAGGGTAAAAGCCATTAAATGAAATTTTAAAATTTTTTTATTTATTTTTATTTTTTTAGAGACAGAATCTGGCTTTGTCACCCAGGTTGGAGTGCAGTGTTGCAATCCTAGCTCACTGCAGCCTCCAACTCCAAGGCTCAAGTTATCCTCCTACCTCAGCCTCCTGAGTAGTTAGGACTACCAGTGTGCACCACCACACCCAGGTTTTTTCTTTTTTTAAGAGACAGGATCTCACTGTGTTGCCCAGGCTAGTCTTGAGTTCCCGGCCTCAAACAACCCTCCAACCTCAGCTTCCTAAAGTGCTGGGATTACAGATGTAAGCCACTGTGCCTGGCCAAAGTCTTTTTTGTTGTTGTTGTTGTTTTGTTTTTGTTTTTTGTATATGGATGCCCAGTTGTTCATGTGGAGGCATTTTTTGAAAAGACTATAATTTCTCCACCGAATTGCCTTTGCATACTTAGGGGAAATCAGTTGTCCATACATGTATGGGTCTATTTCTCTTCTTTCTATCCGGTTCCATTGCTCTATTTGTCTCTCTTCATGCCAATACCACCCTGTCTTGATGCCCATAGCTTTATTCTTTTTGAAAGTAAGTGGTGTTAGTCTTCCAGCTTTGTTCTTCTTTCTCAAAGTGATTTTAGCTGTTGTAGGACCTTTGCATTTTCATTTGAATTTTAGAATCAGCATGTCAAATTCTATATAAAACCCTGCTGGGATTTTTATTGGAATTGCACTGAATTCAGAGTTCAATTTGGGGAGTTATATGGTTTGACCGTGTCCCCACCCAAATCTCATCTTGAATTGTAGCTCCCATAATTCCCACATGTCATGGGAGAGGCCAGTGGGAGGTAATTGAATCACAGGGATGGATTTTTCCCACACTATTCTCATGATAGTGAAAAAGTCTCATGAGATCTGATGGTTTTATAAAGGGCAGTTCCCCTGCACATGCTGTCTTGTCTGCTGCCATGTAAGATGTGCCATTCCCTCTCCTTTGCCTTCCACCATGATTTTGTGGCCTCCCCAGCCATGTAAAACTCTGAGTCCATTAAACCTCTTTTCCTTTATAAATTACCCAGTCTCAGGTATTTCTTCATAGCAGTATGAAAATGTACTAATATAGTAAATTGGTACCAGGAATGGAGTGCTACTATAAGGATACCCGAAAATGTGGAAGTGACTTTGGAACTGGGTAACAGGCAGAGGTTGGAATAGTTTGGAGGGCTCAGAAGAAGGCAGGAAAATGTGGGAAAGTTTGGAACTTCCTAGAGAATTGGATGGCTCAGAAGACAGGAAGATGTGGGAAAGTTTGGAACTTCGAAGAGACTTGTTGAACGGCTTTGACCAAAATGCTGATAGTGATATGGACAATAAAGTCCAGGCTGAGATGGTTTCAGGTGAAAATGAGGAACTTGTTGGGAACTGGAATAAAAGTCACTCATGCTATGCAAAGAGACTGGCAGCATTTTGCCTCTGCCATAGAGATCTGTGGAACTTTGAACTTGAGAGAGATGATTTAGGGTATCTGGCAGAAGAAATTTCTAAGCAACAAAGTGTTCAAGAGGGAGCAGATCGTAAAAGCTTGGAAAATTTGCAGCCTGACGATGCAATAGAAAAGAAAACCCCATTTTCTGTGGAGAAATTTAAGCCTGCTCCATAAATTTGCATAAGTAAAGAGGAGCCAAATGTTAATCATCAAGACAGTGGGGAAAGTGTCTCCAGGTCAGAGACCTTCATGGCAGACCTGCATGTCAGAGACCTTCATGGCAGCCCATCCCATCACAGGCCTGGAGGTCTAGGAAGCAGAAATGATTTTGTGGGCTGGGCCCAGGGCCCCCCGCCCCACCCTGCTCTGTGCAGTTCCCCTGCTCTATGCAATATGATGTTCTGCATCCCAGCTGCTTCAGCTCCAGCTGTGGCTAAAAGGGGTCAATGTACAGCTCAGGCTGTTGCTTCAAAGGATGCAAGTTCCAAGTTTTGGTGGCTTACATGTGGTGTTGGGCCTGCAGGTACACAGAAGTCAAGAATTAAAGTTTGAGAACCTCATCCTAGATTTCAGAGGATGTATGGAAATACCTGGATGTCCAGGCAGAGACGTGCTGTAGGGGTGGAGCCCTTATGGAGAACCTCTGCTAGGGCAGTGCAGAAGGGAAATATGAGGTGGGAACCCCCACATAGAGTCTCCACTGGGGCACTGCCTAGTGGAGCTGTGAGAAGAGGGCCACCATCCTATAGACCCTAGAATGGTAGATCTACCAACAGCTTGCAGCGTGCACCTGGAAAAGCCACAGACACTCAACGCCAGTCCATGAAAGCACCTGGGAGGGGTGCTGTATCCTGCAAAGCCATAGAAGTGGAGCTTCCTATGGCCATGGGAGCCAAGCTCTTGCATCAGCATGACCTGGATGTGAGACATGGAGTCAAAGGAAATCATTTTGGAACATTAAGATTCAATGACTGCCCTATTGGGTTTCTAACTTGCATGGGACCTGTAGCCCCTTTGCAATAGAAAGGTTGAAAATTACAACAGAGGAAGTCACCTAGAAAGCAGAACAAAAACCAAAGATATGGAAAATAGAAGAAAAAAATATGAAAATTAGTGAGTGCCTCTAGTCCAGGAAGTCCAACATCCAACAAATAAGAGTTCTGGAAAGAGAAAACAGAGCAAATACAGGGAAGAAATTTTTCAAAGAGTTAAGACAAAATTTCTCCAAATTAAAGGACATGGATTTCCAGATTGCAAGGGTTAATGAGTGCCTGGAAAAATATATTACAATGAACTATGTCGAGATAGATCATCCTGAAAGTTTACTACAATTGAAATAAAGCATTCTAAAACTTCCCAGTGAAAACACTGAAATCCAGAAGACTTTGAACAATGTCTTCTAAAATGCAAGATACATTTATTTACAACACAGAATTCTATAGACAAACCACTGAATAATAAGTGTAGAATAAATACAGTTAGAAATACTAGGTCTAAAAAAAATTTATCTTCCAGTGGAGGATATGCCTCACAAGATACAGATATAAACCAAGAAGGAGAAAACTATAGAATCCAAGACAAGATACAGGTATAAACCAAGAAGGAGAAAACTATAGAATCCAAGACAAGATACAGGTATAAACCAAGAAGGAGAAAACTATAGAATTCAAGACACAATAAACCAGAGAAGGGGAATTCCTTGAATTTTAGTAAAATGAAGTCAAGACAGCTGTGTAGCCCACCTAGAAAGCAATTAGCCTAGGCTAGGACAGAACAGAGGGCTCCAGGAAAAATATCAAGAAATTGCATTGATAAACTTCTATGTGTTTATAGCCATTGGGAAAAGTTTTATGATTTCTTACAAATATTTTGAGAATGAATTAATGCTAAATATGTGAAATATTAAACAAAAAAACCAAGGCAATTATATATTCACAGGTTGCATGACCAAAAAGTTGCACAGAAAGGAGATATAATCACAATTTTCTCTGTGGCTCAGTAATAAACAACAGTTACATAGTTTTTAATAACATTACTATGAATATTAAGCTAACCACAAATTGTGATTTAAATATATTGGAAAATGGGATGAGAGAAAGTGAAGGTGAGGAAAGGAAAATGGACATGTAAGAAAAATAAATTCTCAATTTCCATTTGGAAAAGATAATAGCTAACATTTAATTTTGAAAAATTTTTTTATATGGCCTCATAAACTGTTATTTAGAAATATGGTAGTAAGTACCAAAAAAAAAAAAAAAAAAAAAAACCAGCTAAAAATGCTTAAACAGGTTACATATGGGGAGTGGAAAGGAAAAATGAGGAAAGGTGTGCTGTTTTTTACTGTCAGGTTTATTGAACTATGTGACCTTTAAAAATTATTCATGGTGGGCAGATCACCTGAGGTCAGGAGTTTGAGCCAGTCTAGTCAACGTGGTGAAACCCCATCTCTACTAAAAATACAAAATTAGCCAGGCGTGGTGGCACATGCCTGTAATCCCAGCTACTTGGGAGGCTGAGGCAGGAGAGTTATTGAAACTCTGTCTGAAAAAAAAATTATTATTCATATGTATAATTAAAATATTTTATTGAAATACAATATGCATACATAGATGTTCACATTTACATGTAAAATTTTGATTTTAAAAATACATTTAAGTAAATCAAAGGAACCATAAAAGGCTTTACAGGTGTGGCCTTGGGCATAATTTACTGTTGATGGAAACGATGAGCCACTGAAAGTGTTTCTGAAGGTATGATTTCAGAAGCATTGATCTGTGGTTCTCAAGCACTTTGGAGTTTTCTGAAGAAAAAGCAATAAACAATATGACTCATTCTTTTGAAATAAAAGATTAACTGTGACTTTCTCAGAAAGCTGGTTACATTCTTAAAAGTATTACAGTCTTTTTTTCTCTACACTGTTCTGAAAGTACATCAGCAATTTCAGTCTTAAAGGAGGATCTGAACTGCTCATTTTGACTAAAGTTCAGTTAACCAGATATAGATTATCTTTGCCAGAGTGTTTTGGAATTATTTCTATGTGATTGTTTACTTTTGCCAAACTTAATAACATGGCTCTCGGAAGCCAAAAGTTAGTAATGAAAACAGTAACTGAAATACTACCACTAAGAATAATTTAGCTGCTCTAGGCATTTGTCAACATCATTTGTTTGGGCTAAGCCCAAATTCAGAAAGCCTTTAAAAATGAACAATAAGTGGAAATTTCAGAACTCCAAAGAAACGATAATCAGTGAAACATTCTGCTGCTCCTTTTTCTCCATGGCAGTGCCCCCAAAGCTTGCCTGCACGCTAGAATCACTTGGGGAGCTTTTAAAGTTCCAGTCCCCAGGCCACACCTCAGAACAGGTAAGTCAGAATCTCTGGAGGTGGGACCCAGGCATTGGTATTGTTAAAACTCCTCAGGTGATTTCAACATGCTGACAAGGCTGAGAACTACTGCTCAAAGGAAAATCATAATGAACAACATTCAGATACTATCACATTGGTTTCAGTCCTTTTTTTTTTTTTTTTGAGATGGAGTTTTGCTCTTGTCACCCAGGCTGGAGTGCAGTGGCACGGTCTTGGCTCACTGCATCCTCTGCCTCCTGGGTTCAAGTGATTCTCCTGCCTCAGCCTCCTGAGTAGCTGGGATTACAGGCACTGGCCACTACGCCCAGCTAATTTTTTTTTTTTTTTTTTTTTTTTTTTTTTTTTTTTTGTAGAGATGGGGTTTCGCCATGTTGGGCAGGCTGCTCTCGAACTCTTGATCTCAGGTGATCTGCCTGCCTTGGCCTCCCAAAGTACTGGGGTTACAGGCGTGAGCCACCATGCCTGGACGATTTCCGTCCTTTTCTTAAATAATCCTTAAACCTCTGCTGTGAGATCCTCCAACTTTTTTGAGGAAAAGGCATTAGGGAAGGGGAGATTATCCTCTCAACCAGACATTGGCTTTAAAGGAGATGTTTGCTCCAACCCCCAGTATAACCTAGCTTAGGGCGGTAAAGATTGGCTGGGATGACATCCAATCATAACTCCATTACCCACTTGAGCTTAGCTTCACGAGCAAGTTCCTCTCTGCTCTTTAGTTGCAATATTAAACAAAAAGTTAGCACATTTTAAAAAATAACAGTTTCATTGGGATATGATTTATATACCATAAAACTCATCCTAAGTTTGCTGTCTTAAAAAAAAAAAGTCACTCATTTAAAGTGCACAATTCAACGGTTTTTTTAGTATATTCAGAGAGGTGTGCCACCATCATCACTAATTTCAGAGCATTTTCATCGCCACAAAAGAAACCCCATATCCTTTAGCAGTCACTCTCCATCCTTCCTCTAGGGAATTCCCAGCTCATAGGCACCACTAATCTAATTTCTGTCCTGTAGATTTGCCTGTTCTGGATATTTCATATAAAAGGAATCACACAATATACAGTCTTTTATGGTGGCATCTTTCACTTAGCATATTTTCATGGTTCATGTTGTAGCATGCATCACTGCTCCCTTTATTTTTATGGATGAATAATATTTCATTGTATGAATATGCCATATTTTCTCTATTAACTCATCAGTTCATGGACATTTGGGTTGTTTTCCTCTTTGGCTGTCATGAATAATACTGTTATGAAATCTGCATACACATTTTTGTCTATTTGTATTTCTCTTGGGTATATACCTAGGAGTAGAATTGCTGAGTCACACAGTAACTCTATATTGAACTTTTTGAGGAACTGCCCAACTATTTGCCACAAATTTTGCAAGTTTTTTTGAAGTCATGTGCAAGTATTAAATGTTTAATTTGTAACAATGAAATAGAATAGAATTTATTTTTCTAAGAATGATGTTCAGATTTTTTTTTTTTTTTTTTGAGACAAAGTCTCTCTCTGTCACCAAGGCTGGAGTGCAGGGGCATCATCTCGGCTCACTGCAAGATCCACCTCCCGGGTTCAAGCGAGTCTCCTGCCTCAGCCTCCTGAGTAGCTGGGATTACGGGCACCTGCCACCACGCTCAGCTAATTTTTGTATTTTTAGTAGAGATAGAGTTTCACCATCTTGGCCAGGCTGGTCTTGAACTCCTAACCTCGTGATCCACCCACCTTGCCCTCCCAAAGTGTTGGGATGACAGACGTGAGCCACCACACCAGGCCGATGTTCAGAGATTTTAATATGACTTTCTTGAGAAACATAGTTAACAGCTATCCTCACATTTTAACTTCCATCTCTTCCCCACCCCTTTCTGGAAAGGAACAAACTGTTTTATGGATGATGAGGGGACTTAAGACTTATAAAAGTGGATTTAAACAATGATCTCTTGCCAGGCGTGGTGCCTCATACCTGAGATTCCAGCACTTTGGGATGCCAACACAGGCGGATCACTTGAGGCCAGGAGTTCAAGACCAGCCTGGCCAACATGGTGAAAGCCCATCTCTACTAAAATACAAAAATTAGCCAGGCATGGTGGCACGTGCCTGTCATCCCAGCTACTAGGGAGGCTGAGGCAGGAGAATTGCTTGAAGCCGGGAGTTGGAGGTTGCAGTAAGCCGATACCATACCACTGCACTCCAATCTGGGCAACAGAGTGACACTCCGTCTAAAACAAAACAAAACAAACAAACAAACAAAACAAGTAGCTCCTGATAAGTTGTCACAGATCTTTAGAACAAATATATAATGGATACGTGTATCCAACTATATTTTTATATATTACTATGACTATTTGGACTTTTTGTGGGAAGCTCAGAAATTCATTTTTCCCCAGTCCACAGTATATAGCCTGTTCTGAAATTTTGTCAATTACTGGTGTTAATTCATCAAAATGTAATTTTGTTTTCAAAAAGGAGCAGTGACCTTGCTGGTAAAAATCTGTTGTGTTTCTTTCTTGAATTGGTGCAAAATAATAACTTATAGTAAAGCTAGTAAGTCTTGTTACAAACATAGAAGAGACCCAAACTAGAAAAATATCATTCATTGTTGCACTCTAGGTAACAAAAACAGGAATAAATTACATTATTGTTAGCCAGGCATGATGGCTCACACCTGTAATCCCAGCACTTTGGGAGGCCGAGGCAGGTGGATCATGACTTCAGGAGATTGAGATCATCCTGGCTAACATAGGGAAACACCATCTCTATTAAAAATACAAAAAATTAGCCAGGGGTAGTGGCAGGCACCTGTAGTCCCAGCTACTCAGGAGCCTGAGGCAGGAGAATGGTGTAAACCTGGGAGGTGGAGCTTGCAGTGAGCCGAGATCGCGCCACTGCACTCCAGCCTGGGCGACAGACAGAGCGAGACTCTCTCTCAAAAAAAAAAAAAAAAAAGAAAAAGAAAAAAGAAAAAAAAGAAATCCTGCACAAAAAACAACCAAAAACAGATTAAGAATCAATTTTTTTTGGCCAGGCACCAGTGGCTTACGCCTGTAATCCCAGCACTTTGGGAGGCCTAGGAAGGCAGATCACCTGAGGTCAGGAGTTCGAGACCAGCCTGGCCAACATGGTGAAACCCTGTCTCTACTAAAAATACAAAAATTAGCAGGTCGTGGTGGTGCACACTGTAATCCCAGCTACTCGGGAGGCTGAGGCAGGAGAATCGCTTGAATCCCGCAGGCAAAGGTTGCAGTGAACTGAGATTGCCACTGCACTCCAGCCTGGGCGACAGAGCAAGACTCCGTCTCAAAAACAAAAACAAACAAACAAAAAGAATCAATTTTTTCTCTATCCCAAGTTGAAATATTTACATTTCTAGTTTGGGGTATATGTTCACGCAGTATTGAAAATGGCGTCAGTGAGAAATTGCTCAGTGATTTCAGGGTTTACACTTGATCATATATTGAGGAGTAGCTAACGGTAATAACCAAAACAGACTGCCAGTCCAAATGATCTGGAGTGGAGCTTAAGGTCAACTACTTTAGCAGGTATATCATCAAAAAATAAACCAAAAAATAAAAATAAAAACTCCACTGGATATAGAACTTGACCTACTGCTCAAGCTGTATAGAAATTCTTTTTGAAAGTCTTCAAGTAACATCATCTGTTTCACACACGCTAACCTTTATTCATTACAAAAATGTAAATGAATCTTTTTTTAAAGTTTCCTAAATTTGGTAATCCAAACAGCCACCAAGTAGCCCATATAGGCAAAGTTTGAGAAGCTATGTTGACCTCCAAGACTTACAAATATTTTGGGCTGGTCTCCAACATACTTTGGACCACAGGGGTTTTAACTATTTTAATATATACATTTTAATTTTGAATAAAGGTTTTGATTTTCATGACTTAAAACAATTTTTAATTTGAAATAATTTCAAGCTCACAGAAAAACTGTAAGAATAGTACAAAGAACCCCCATACATACCTCACCTAGCTTTCCTAATTGTCAATATTTTACAGTAATTTTATTTTATGTAGTTTTATTTTTAATTATAGAATTATTACACGTTTATTGGGGAAAATTATTTAAAATATTTAATAGAATAAAGAACATAGATATCATCGATAATCCACTACGAAGAGAGAGCCACTGTTGACATCTCTTTTATCTATGTTAGGCTAAAATTTTTATTCTTCAATGCTTTTTTGGTAATGATTGGTATTTCTTTCCCAGTCTGGGATTAGGGTGAGGTAAGTGAGGTGTTTAGGGCACAAAATTTAGGAGGCTCTCATTTTCAGAGTTCTGTAGAGTGAGCGTTTATACAGTTCTGAGAGTGAATATGTCCTTACATTTTGTGCTGCAGGCCCCTCAGTTGCCTCACTCTATTCCCTGCCCTGTTACTTTTTATATCTTCTTCCACCCTCCATTTCGAGCTATGAGAGCAGAAAGAGAACAGGAAGTCTCTTTCTCACTTCAGAGTTTCAAAACCCTTAAGGATGGAAAGTGCTCAATGAATAAACAACGTTTGGGAGGGAAAAACATTGAATAACATTTATACCAACTCCTGCCTTGTTACTAAAACTTATTTTATGAGTAGGGGGAAAAGAAGAGGGGAAAGAGAAATGATGGGAATTTAAAGGAAAGTGAGACCTTGCCTCTTACCCACTCTGGGAGAACGCGAAAGCCAACTCCCAGAGTGTATCATGCTATAGTGTAGCATGGGAATAGCAGTGGGACCTGAAGGCACCTTGAGTATAGGAATTAGGGTCAACTCAGCAACGATTTGCCTATGCCTGATAACCTAGGTATCAGATGCTGAGTTGAAGGTTATCAGGGCCCTACTAAATTCCCCCAAGGGCTCCTGGAACTTAGATGCAACTTGAGAGAGAAAGGGTAGCTAGAGGGACACAGAATTTAATGAAGATTACATTTCTACCTCCCACCCCGCCCCAGTGGAATGGAGGCTTACAAGAACAATTATACAGGAAAAGATATGTAATGTTTTCTGTATACCTGAACATGTCCCCTAAGATCTGTGTCCATTATACAAGAGCAGAATGACCCACTGATCTGAATCGTATTATATGACCATGAGATATGGGTGGGTGAGTAAAGGTTGAAGTTACGTGGCAGAGAGTCAGTCTTTCAGAAGACAGATACTCAGAAGACAGATCCCCTTGAGAGGGGATCCTCTCAGGAACCCATTTGCCACTACGGCTTTCTTTGTGTTCTCAACCGTACATGTTCAACTACCCATACTATTTCCCCCAGTTAACACACCCTCCACTTCCAACATTTTGTTTGGAAATGTTATCTGCCTTCTAAAACCCAGAACATAAGACCCACTCCAAGACTTTCCTGATCACGAAGCCATGGGCACTTCTTCCCCATCTCTTCGGGAACTCACCATGTGTACTTAGGGGATATTTAATATTTTCTGCATGAATATGTGACATGTGGCCTCAAATCATACTGTGGGTCTCCATGTCTTATTAATAAATTTGTACTATTCGTGCAAGTATGAACTGTATCATACACATAAACATGAAGGTGTCTTAAGAGTACCCAGTATGTATAAGAGGTATTCAGTGTGTGTGTATGAAAGGATGAATTCCCACGTGGTCTATCCACCAAAATGGAATACCTAGTGTCTTAGATTGACTTCTCCTAGAAGCAGACTCTGAGCCAAAGTTTCAAGCGGAAGTGATTTATTAAGAAAGTGCACCCAGGTCAAACTAGCAAGGGAGTGAAGCAAGCAGGATAGGAAAGAAGGTGCAGACAAGCAGGGTACAGGTTTAGATGACTTCCTGGACTCACTCTGATCCTGTGGAGAGCTCTGTAGCATAAGATACATCTGTGAGTTCATCCTGTCTTGAGGTTAGGGAGCTGGGCTTTTGTACGCTAGTCAGTGGCTGGCTACCAGCTACTTGGGGGGATGTGAACTCCCAGGCATCTCCAACCTTCTAACTGGAGGTGGCTCCAATAGCCCAGGGGCCATCCTTCAAAGAAGGTTGCAGAGGAGATTCTGAGGGGATCTGAATGGGGTACCAGTATATTCACTGCACCTGGTAATACAGTTTTCTGGGCTTCATTCTGAGGAAGATGCTCCTGTTGATCTTTGTTTTTTAGTCAGTTATTTCATTTCTTTTTTTGGTCTGTTTGCTAATTTATATCCTATCTCTTTGTGTTGGTTTCTACAAAACAATAAAACATTAAAAAGTTATCCTTAAAGAAAACTAAATATCAGATAATCCAAAGATTTATATCTGGAAAAAAGGAAATCATAAAAGTTCTGGAAGAAGGCTCAGAGGGGCTTTGGGAAGCTGGAGCTTAAGAAGGTTAAGCTGCTCTATAGAAGAACATAGAAAGAATTTGGTTTTTATATTTCTTTTTTTAACTCCGAAAGGCAAGCCCAGGGAAGACAGAAGTAAGTATGGAAAGAAAGATGTAGCCAAAGAACTACTGAGAAGAAGAATATCTGATGTTTGATCTTAAGATGACTTTGGTTTCTCATAAATGGTTTGGCACCATCCCTTTGATGCTGTCCTTGAAATAGTGAGTTCTCATGAGATCTGGTTTTTATAAAAGTGTGTAGCACCTCCCCTCTCTCCCCCTTGTTCCTTCTCTGGCCGTGTGAAGTACTGCTCCCCCTTCTCCTTCCACCATGATTGTAAATTTCCTGAGGCCTCCCCAGAAGCCAAGCAGATGCCAGCATCATGCTTCTTATACAGCCTGTGGAATCATGAGACACACAGACCTCTTTTCTTTATGAATTATCCAGTCTCAGGTAATTCTTTATAGCAATGAAAGAATGGACTAATACAGCTTACATGTAGTATGATTGAAAACAAGGACATCTGTGACTATCTGTAGGTTATCTTATATACTATTATTTTGGAGGGGAAAAGTGTTGCTGTATTTTTTGGCTCATGGGTAGATACAGTAAAAGGAATCAGAAATCAGGGACATGGGAGGTGGTCGAAGGAGGAAGCACCATGCTGGATGGTGTATTAATTTCCTAGGGCTACCATAGCAATTTACTATGAACTTGGCTTACAACAGAAATCTATTCTCTCACAGCTTTGGAGGCCAGAAGTTCAAAATCAAGGGGGTAGCAGGGTTGGTTTGTTCCTTCTGGAGGCTCTGAGGGACAATCTCTTCCATGCCTCTCTCTTGGCTTCTGGTTACCAGCAATTCTTGGTGTTCCTTAGCTTGTAGACATATCACCAATCTCTGCTTTTGTCTTCACTGGCTTCTTCCCTCTGCGTCTATCTACTCCCCTTCTCTTCTAAGACCTTTGAGGTCCAAGGACCTCATCCCTAATCCAAGAAGATGTCATCCTGAGATCTTTGACTTAATTACATCTGCAAAGATCTTTTTCCAAATACTGTAATGTCATATTCACAGGTTCTGGGGGCTAGGATACAGACATACTTTTTGGGAGGCCATAACTCAACCCACTATAGATTTTCCAATACAGTAGTTTTCATGTGAGTCAAAATTATTTTCATAATAATACTAAGACATTATCTGCCATTTGCATTGTGTTGACATTTGCACTGATGATACAAAAGCAATAGTGGGCAGAACTGAAGTTTCCTTAGCATGAACAATGCAGGAGGCCAACTGCACCTGAGAAGGTGCAGGTGTAGAAGGTGCAGGGGGAGAGAGGTGGGAGAAGCAGGCGTGTTCTGGAGCTGGGTCTTTGGCAGCTGAGGGCCATCAAGGCTGGTCTTCATAGAGCCACAGTGGACCCCAGGAGGACTAAGCAGGAACAAATAGCTGAGACTCGGGCTGGGGCAGAGCAGCAACTATGGTTGAGAGGATAGTGATACACACTTGGGTAGCCTAGAAGCAGGCACTAGCCCAGCCTGTGAAAAGGTCTTAGGTACCAGGCTGTGTCTCCTTTTCCTGGATACAAGTTTTGAGGGCCCTAGGGTACAAGATAAAGTATAGTCTCAGTGGCAAATTTCAAATGTCAAGTTTTTTCCTGAGGCAGTAAAATAAGTGTGTACCTCCCCAGAGGGACCATGGTGACAACAGCTCTTAGAGAGCATAGATGTCTAGAGGCTGGGTGCTGGGGTCAGACTTGATTGGATTTTGTCTTAGCCTGGGTTCTTCCAGATGTAAGGATTTGGGTGCAAGTACTTGATGCAGGAGATAATCTCTGGACAGGTGGTAAAAGAGTGGGGAAATAAGACTTGGAAGGAAAGATAGACAAGAAAGGTGGTGTTAATGAATGAGTTCTTGTAGGAGGCAACTGGGACTTAAGCCCTCTGGATCAATGTAGAATACTTAGAAGCGCCTCACACAGAGGCAAGTAAGCTGGAGAACTTAATAGTTCAATTCCTACATCCCCTTTCTGTTGAGGGTTGCCCCTCGGGTCTAAACTCCCCAGTCATAATGTCCGGAGAAAACTATCAAAAAGAGAAATGCAGGAATTGAGGGTATAGAATGGTCTGTAGGTAGGGGCACAGTCGAAGGACTGACAGTTTTGAATTTTCTTTCCCTAAGCTAATTAATTACATGGCTTTTATTCTCTGTGCTTCAATTTATTCATCTACAGAAGGATGATGATAATAATCGAAACTCATAGGGTTGTCATAGGAATTAAATGACAAAATACTCATATGTAAAGTGCTTACAAAATTCCAAGAAGCAGACTAAATATGACTATCAAATAACTTCTGGAATGTTCCTTAAGTTAATTATTTAAATTTGTTATAGTTATCTCTCTCTTATAACTTAGAAAGGTGATAATTTACTTGGCATTAGTTGCTCTTCCTTTAAAAAAGCAACCTAATGGTTTTTCCCAACAGATTTTCAGCTTCACTAGTGTACAATTGTGAATTTCCCTCCATCACTCATCAACATTTTTTTAGCTGTGTGATCTTTCTTTTTTCTATTTTGTTTTTGGAGACAGGGTCTCATTTTGTTGCCCAGGATGGTCTACGAACTCCTGGCCTCAAGCTAACCTCCTACCTCAGCCTCCCAAATTCCTGGAATTACAGGTGTGAGCCAGTGGGCTTGGCCAGCTGTGTGATCTTTCATTAACTGAACTGATTTCAGTTGTCTGGAAACTGCAACATTTTCATTGGGGCCACAAATAGAAATAAAAAACTGAAGTGTCTTTCACTTCACCTCTCCTAGAATGCCAATGCAAAACGTGATAAATGTATTTGTATTTTCCAACCACAGTATAGGTTTCTAGAGATATTCTGCATATATTTAACTAAAGTGTGCCTTCATAAGCACAGATCCTTATTTATTTATTTATTTATTTATTTATCTATTTATTTTGGCCTAGGCATCAACCAAGGTGGGGCGAATGAAACAGCCTCACAGGTGGTTTGCTGTGCTTAGCAATTTTTTAAATACACAGATGAAATTCTGTTGCACAAATTCATCTAGGAGCTCTGAATGATTCGGGACCACAAAATACATCTCTCCTCACCTGTTTATATTTTTTATCTCCAAATGATGACTTAAACTGTATATCTTGAGCATCACCACCCAAGTTGTATCCTTTCCTCCCCTAAATGAGCATAGCTTTGTAATTAAGCAAGGGATTTGGGGCCAGATTACTTGGATTCAAATTTTGTCTTTGACATTCAATAGCAGGATGAACATGGGGAAGTTACTTAATCTCCATTTGCCTCTATATCCCCATCTGTCCATTGGGAATATTCATAGCACCTACCTCATAAGTTTATTATGAGGATTAAATGAGCCTATATTGTACAGTACTCAGCTCTTAGTAAATGCTATCTAAGAGTTTTCTTAATAAAAATAGAAAACTTTGTATATGTTGACTGTTTAGTATTCAATATATACTTTCCCTTTTATGACTGGTGCTTTGTGTGGATCAAGTGGAAAGCAGAATAGGTAGCCATTTATCTTTGTGGAGGCTGTCATTTCTCTTTGTCTAGACAATTTCACTGAACTTTTGTAGGAGAGTCTCATCACTGGCCCTCTCTTGGCCATAATTCTAGTTTTTTCAAAAAGAATTTTTTTCTTTTTTGTAGAGATGGGATCTCACTATGTTGTCCAGGCTGGTCTTGAACTCCTGTGATCCTGAAGTGGAAGGACTCAAAGTGATCTTCCCACTTCAACCTCCCCAAAGTGCTGGAATTATAGGTGTGAGTTACTGCACCTGCCTCAATAGTTCTGTATTAGGGTTCTTCAAAGACCCAATAGGAGATACACCTTTTTTTTTCCCCACAAAGAAAAATAACTATTCAACCTTGAGATAGAAAATTCTGACCAGCAGCTACTCTTGGCTAAGCCAGTATACATCTATATAGTAAAGAAAGCTTTAAAAACAAACATGTTCATTATAAATTTGACTCAAAAATCAAATAATCAAGCCATTTAATTTTTTAAAGCAACATTTACTTCTTTACTACTCCTCTGAGAAAATAGAAAAATAAATTATCTGCAGCAAACTATTCTTGGGGCAGAAGCCTTGAAATAGGCCACCTCTTCATGGAGTTGTGTCAGGTATTTGCCTTTATCTCTGCATACTCCCATAGATTCATTTCCAGAAAATTCTCTGTGTTAAAATCTTTTACTATCTGGTTGAAAATGTTTTCACCAGTTATTTTACTAACATGCATCTTCACAGACATCACCGTTACAAATAAAATAAACAATTACCTAATCAGTAACAATCATGCCTTCATCCAAATATGAGAAAAAGAACTGGGTTACATATGACTTTTTTAAAAAATGAATATTCGAATGTGTGCATTAACTATGCCATTTTTATAAGAACACATTTTTTGAATGATTGGCAGCCTCTTTTCACCTAAACAGATATGGACATATCTACCTTTTAGGGTGTCACTAATTTTTCTTCTTTTTTATAAACCAGTTTCCTAAGGTAATTCAACAACCTGTTTTATGCAATTTTTAATGATTAGCATGTTTAATTTTTTTAGTATGTTTAATTACAATACTCCACTCAGCCTTCTCTATAACTGAAGAAAGTGATCATAGTTTTCTTTTAAAGTTTGTAAAATTGCTTGTTAAATGTCATTTCAAATATAATGGTTTCATGACCAGGCACGGAGGCTCACACCTGTAATCCCAACACTCTGGGAGGCCGAGGCAGTTGAATCACTTGAGGCCAAAAGTTTGAGACCAGCTTGGCCAACATGGTAAAACCCTGTCTCTACTAAAAAAAAAAAAAAAAAAAAAAAATTGCCATGTGTGGTAGTAGGCGCCTGTAACCCCAGCTACTTGGGAGGCTGAGGCAGGAGAATTGCTTGAACCTGGGAAGTGGAGGTTGCAGTGAGCTGAGATCACACCACTGCACTCCAGCCTGGGCAACAGAGCAAGACTGTCTCAAAAAAAAAAAAAAAGAAAAAAGAAAAAAAGAAATAATAATAATAATGGTTTCAGGAAATTATTGCTCAGTTTTCTCAAATAAATATCAATCTTTAGGCTCATTCACATATCCATAATAATGGAAATTTGTATTATAAGTAAACCTCTAAGCATATCCTGTACATTCTGGATGGACTTCAGCTTATTAGAATGGTGACTGGAATACCAATGACCACAGTTCAGGCTGTCAGTAATCTCAGTAATTTCAGTTTTTTCTGAATATTTTCTATTTTCACTGTTTCAAACTTAAAATTAAAACTTACTCCTTCTGGGGGGAGGGGAGAGGGGGGAAGGATTGCATTGGGAGTTATACCTGATGTAAATGACAAGTTGATGGGTGCTGACGAGTTGATGGGTGCAGCACACCAACATGGCACAAGTATATATATGTAACAAACCTGCACGTTATGCACATGTACCCTAGAACTTAAAGTATAATAATAATAATAATAATAAAATAAACCCTTCCCCTGAAGGATGGAGCAATTAAAAATAATAATAATAATAATAAATAAATAAAATTAAAAAAAAAAAAGTACTCCTTTTGAGGAGAACAAGGTGGCCCTGCTGAGGGCGCCCCATAGCTCTGCTCCACATCCACCATGATCCACATCCACAGCGAGACCGCCATGTCGGACCATGTTGTCTGGTCCCTGTTCAACTCGCTCTTCATTGAACTGATGCTGCCTGAGCTCCATAGCACTCACCTACTCTGTGAAGTCTAGGGACAGGAAGATGGTTGGCAGCCTGACTGGGGCCCCAGTAAGCCTCCACTGCCAAGTGCCTGAACATCTACGTCCTGATCTTCGGCATCCTTGTAACCACTGCACTCGTCATGATTTTCACCACTAGCTCAGGGATAATCTTCCAAGCAATTTCTCAGACGATAAAGGATCTCCAAGGCCAGTAGTTGTGCCCACACACTCCACCATCCATTGCTGGCCTTGCACCTTGCCCTGGGGCTGTTGGCCCTGCCCACTTGACTCTGGCCATTTATGCTGCAGTTTATACGCACATACTTTTCTACAATGGTATTCGATAAAGTGCATATGTTCCTGAAAAAACAAAAAAGCTTACTCCTTTTAACCATTGACTCACGCTCCTATTTGAAAATAAAATGTAAAAAAGTATTACAATTAAAGATCGTGTGATAGTCAGCTTCCGAAATGGTCCTCATCTTTGCTTCCAGCTTTTATGTCCTAGCATAGTTCTCTTCCACACTGAATAGGACTGACCTATGTCAGCAGTGGACTATGGTGGAAAAGATGGTGTGTGACTTCTGAGACTGGGTAATAAAAGACATTGTGACTTTCTCCTTGGTATTTCTTGGATTACTCACTTTGGAGGAAGTTGGCTGCCATGTCAGGAGGACGATCCTGATAGCCCTATGGGGAGACCTTTGAGATAAGGAAGTGAGGCCTCCTGCCAGCAACCATGGGACAGAGCCACCTTCCCATGGCTGACATCTTGATTATAACTTCATGAAAGAACCTGAGCCAAAACCATCTGGGTAAACTGCTCTCAAACTTCTGGCCCACCAATATCTGTGAGGTAATAAATATATGTTGTTGCTTTAAACCATTAACATGAAGATAATCTGTTACTCAGCAATAGATAAACGCATATAGAAACCCATACAGATATCAAAGTTGCAACACAAACTTTTCAGTACATTTTTCCTATTAGAAAACTCTGCTAAATGGGTGGGCGCAGTGGCTCATGCCTGTAATCCCAGTACTTTGGGAGACCGAAGTGGGTGGATCACTTGAGGTCAGGATTTTGAGACCAGCCTGGCCAACATGGTGAAACCCCAACTCTACTAAAAATACAAAAAAATTAGCCAGGCATGGTGGTGCGCACCTGTAGTCCCAGCTACTCGGGAGAGTGGGGCAGGAAAATCTCTTGAACCCAGGAGGCAGAGGTTGTGGTGAGCCAAGATCGCCCCACTGCACTCCAGCCTGGGTGACAGAGAGAGACTCCATCTTAAAAAAAAAAAAAAAAAAAGAAAAGAAAAAAAGAAAGGAAAAAGAAAACTCTGCTAAATGAAATGGAAAAGGTGCCATTTGGAACAAAACATCTGGTCATAGGCAACTGGGATGGGAATTTATTTTATGGGAGTTAATGAATAATTTTTTGTCACAAAAAGTTTTTCAAGTCTTTCATAAGGTGGAACATTTATTTTTGAAAATACTAGCTGGGTGGATCCTTACAGACTAGTCAAGAAAGGTCATATTAATACAGTGGGCAGCAGTAATGTTTTCATGGTCTATCTTACCACCATCTGACACGTTTTTGATACATTTGACAGGAAAACATCACTGGACACCCTGGCAACATCAAAGCACCAAATTTTCTTGTCATTAATTGCACATAAAAATGTTCTATTTCTCCTGGCTGTGGAAAACAAAAAATTGACTGTCATGAAAAAGTGGTATATTGTTTTATTTTCCTTATTAAATGCATGTGACAAAACCTTTTTAGGGCTTAAAAATTCCAACAAGAACCCTCTCATATAGGTCCCAGAAAGCAGCTGAACTAGCGTGGCCATGATTACCGAGCTCTGCCTGGCATTTCCTCCATCGGCCTCCAGACTTCTCATGCCTGAGGTTTCTTTTCCGCCTCTCCCTGCTGAAATCACCCCCATGGTCCCACTCACCCCATCTGCTCCCATATCAAGAAGTTTCTCTTGAATCTTCCATGTAAGAGTACTCTCTCCCAGCTTGGACCATACCAGTTTATGACTATTCCTATATTTAGCATTTATAATTTACTCGTTTTTGGAGTTGGAAATGTGGAGTTAAATTTTTCTCCCACAGAGGAATTTAAATTCCTTCTGGATTTGAATTATACTTTATAAGAGCTTAGCTCAAATTCTTGAAAATGGTAGGAGGCCCAAAGGTATTTCCAAATGGAAGGGTTACATGAAGAAGTCCTTCTGCACCTTGAGGGAATAGTGGGATGTTAGGAGAATGGAAGTCATTGGTGGTGCAGAGATGAGAAGTCTTTTCAATGGGCAAGGGGGTAGAAACTCCGCAACTCTCAATTTTAACTCCTAGTCACTTTCTTCAACAAAGCATTGCACTTATTGGGAACCCACCTTTGACTTTCTTTCATTGGAAATCAATGAGCAAATATTTACTCACAGAAAATGATTTTATTGCAAACATTGTTGGGACAAGTGTATTTACTTACAGAAATAATTTTATTGCAAATATTGCTTGGACAAGTGTATTGCATCCTTTATTAATTTCTGTAGCAATTATGAAGCTTTATTTGGCCTTCCTAGCTTAACTTCCTTAATAATGGCACCAACTAATATTGGTATAAAATATATTTACTACATTTATGGAGTTATTTCACTTTTTAATAGATTCAATTTTATTATTACCATAAAAGAAAAGAAAAAAAAAACAGCCTTTGGTGGTGGGTGACAGGATTTTTTAAACCCTGTTTACAAACTAATAACTTAGCCTATGACTATTTCATTGATGCTGGCAGAAAACCCGAGACTCCTGGGTCAGGGACAAAGGACTTTTTTACTCACAGCACAGCAAGTACTGTAAAGTCATGTGCTTTGCCTCCCAAATCTCATGGACAGAAACACTGAAGTTGGGGATTCTGCAATTTTATAGAAAGCAGTAAGCAAATCTTTTCTCTGTCTGGGAGGGAGACATTATTTCATCCCTCCAGATTGCTCGCTGCAAACATAACCCAGAGAAATAGCCCAGATAATGAGTAGTCAGTGCCTTGTATTCTTGGCATACCTAGCAAAACATACGCAAGACTCATGGAAGAGTATCTCTCCCAACAATCATTGTGAATCTGCATTATTTAGACTGAAACAATGAAGCTCCAGGAAGGTAATAGATGACTTTATTACATTTACAAAGTCATTAGTATCAAAACCTCGGTTTTCCCAAGAAACTTGCACTAATATGTAAAATATTTTATATAATTTTTTGTTTTAATCACAGGCTTAAATGATATTATTTGAATATAAATAAAATATTATTAAGTACAAATAATATATTATCAACACGAAATTTAGGCCTGGTACAGTGATTCATGCCTGTAATCACAGCACTTTGGGAGCCCGAGGCAGGAGGATCGCTTAAGCCCAGGAGTTCGAGACCAGCCTGGGCAACATTGTGAGACCCTTTCTCTACAAAAAATAGAAAAAAAATTAGCTAGATGTGGTGGTACATCTGTAGTCCTAGCTACCCAGCGGGCTAAAGTGAGCCTAGGAGTTTGAGGTTGCAGTGAGCTGTGATCTTGCCACTACACTCCATCCTGGGTGACAAAATGATATCTTATCTAAAAAAAAAAAAAAAGATATTTAATAAAGGCATACTAAAATGTGATTAACAGAACTTTATTAAATATTTTTAAAATATTGCTATATAAAATACTATTAAATATAATTTATATATTAGTAAACACAACTTTACCTTTTTTCTTTACTTTCTAAAATGTGTTTACTAGAAAAATTTCAATTACGTATACTATATGCTTACATATATATTATATTTCTATCGGGTAGCACTGAAATAGACTGTAACTGCTTCATCTCCTTTTTTCTTTTTAAATCTCTTGTTCTGAAGCTCCACCCCCAATCCTTTTTTGGGTACAACATGCATATAGTAAATGCATCATGTACTTATCTTAAGCACAGAACTTGCTGAATTTTAACCAATGCATACGCTCTTATCATCACCACCCAGATCAAGATACAGAACATTTCCATCACTGCAGAAAGCTGTCTCAGGCCCTTTTCTAGTCAATGTCCACTGACTCCCTTCTTTGGTGATACCCACTATTTAACTTGCATCACCATCAGTTAAGTTTTTCCTGCATTAGAAGTTAATGTAAATGGAATTGCACAATATGTACTCTTTTGTGTCTGGCTTCATGTGCTGAATGTGATTTTTTAAAAGGCTTAGCCTCATTGCTGAATATATCAGTACTTTGGTTTTTACTGCTTTGTAGAATTCCATTGTATGGCATACGACATTTATCTATTTTCCAGTTGATGGATATATGGGTTGTTTCCAGTTTGGGCTATAATGAATAAAGCTACTATGAACATTCGTATATATGTATATCCCTTTTAACCTTTAAAGAAAGATTGTGATAAATCTTTGGCAAGACACTCCCATCTATTCCCCCACCCCCACTCCAGTACCTAACACAATGCCCTTCTTGAAGGATATTTGCTGAAGCATGATTTCAAACCAGCTGTGTGGTGATTTATTTGTCTCCTAGCCTTCGTATGGAAAATAAATTCCAGTGGCAGAACAAAGTCTACTCAAAGTTTCCACTATTATCACAAATAATGAACAAATAAGTCAGGAAGTCAGTTTGCTGTATTTAAATGATCTATTTCAGTTTCGTTGCCAGTTAAAAATAGACTTCTGCTCCCAGATAAATTTTAGTGACTGATCATAAAAGAACGCAGATATTTCCTACACCATTTTCTTTTCTAAAATTCCTCACCATTTTCTCCATCTCCTTTCTTTTTCCTTTCTAACAGAAATTCAGATAAAAACAGGTCCTAAATGAAAATATAAATAAATATTCAAAGAAATGCAATGTGTTTTGCAAGGAGTGTTATTATTGTGGTAGTTAATTCAAAACTTTCTTCTTCTAATTTTCTTTTCTTTATGTCTATTTGAAAGACCACAGAAGCCAGACATCCTGGGTTTGAATCACGGATCTGAAATCATGAGTGAGGCTGGGAACTTAATCTCTGAGCCTCAGCTTTCTCCTTGCTAAGTTGGGGATATAATATCTTCCATACGGGGTTGCTTAGAGGATTAAAAGCCCTAACATGTGATTAGGCATGAATCTTTGTGAAGCTGAGTCCTTATTGGAACCCATACCTCTTCCTGCATGATTACTACTTGTTTCTTGTTCTCTTTGTCTCTCTGAAAACTTGGGTATCATCAGGGATCTGTCTGTGCCAAAGTTCCCAAATTGTGTGACCAGCACCCTGGGGTGCCAAAGCACACTCACCAAGAGCATTCAAGGATATTTACAGTTTTAAAGGGCAATGGTGATCATTGGCATCTGTAAGACATATAATGGCTCCAAGTAGTGCATGATTTCAACATCAGATTGTGGTACATTGTTTTTCATTGATGTCATATCTTTGCATTGTAGTACATTTTTTTCATTGATGTCATATCTTTGCCAGGCTGTGTTTTTTGTGGTTGCGTTGATTAAAAAAAAAAACAATCGAATCCTTGAGCCCAGGAGTTCAAGACCAGCCTGGGCAACAAAATGAGACCATGTCTCTACAAAAGAATTAAAAAATTAGCCAAGCTGGGTGTTGATATGCTCTACTGCTTGAGTATCGATGTGCAACAGGATGAGAATGATGATATTCAGTCCCATTCCAAGGTTAGAGAAATTGGACAGTAACCAACAGGCACAGACATCTCATTTGTGTTGTTCAAGAATGATATTTAAAATAAAATTTTTGATTTGCATATATCATTTTTCCATATGCCTAGCAACTTGCTAGGATATAAATACTAAGCTGTTTGGATCTCACTTATCTAGTGGACTTCTTAGGTGTTTCTTTTGGCCTAGGGATGCTGTGAAAAAGTGACTGAGATGCTAGCAATTTTGTGAACTTTCTGCTCTAACAATGTTGAACGTAGGACAGACAACGGTGATATAAATAAAGACGCAGATTTTGTAGTGAGTATATACTGATAATAACAAATAGTTAATCAAAATAGTTGAGACTACATCTTGTAGACAAACATGCAACTCCCAAGGAAACCAATTCTTTAATTAGTTAATTCCTAGTTATCCTCAAAGTTCAATTTAAATATAACCTCTTCCAAGAAACCTTTAATTTGTAACTTTTTTACTCCCATACTCAGTACTATCTAGATAAGGAGCCTCTCATCTAGTTTCCAAAAACCCTCTGTTTACTCTATCATAGCATCTCTGTTTACTCTATCATAGCATCTCAGTATATGTTTACTCTATCATAGCATCTCAGTATATGTTTACTCTATCATAGCATCTCAGTATATGTTTCCTCTATCATAGCATCTCAGTATATGTTTACTCTATCATAGCATCTCAGTATATGTTTACTCTATCATAGCATCTCAGTATATGATGTTTACTCTATCATAGCATCTCAGTATATGTTTACTCTATCATAGCATCTCAGTATATGTTTACTCTATCATAGCATCTCAGTATATGTTTACTCTATCATAGCATCTCAGTATATGTTTCCTCTATCATAGCATCTCAGTATATTTCCTCTATCATAGCATCTCAGTATATGTTTACTCTATCATAGCATCTCAGTATATGTTTACTCTATCATAGCATCTCAGTATATGTTTACTCTATCATAGCATCTCAGTATATGTTTACTCTATCATAGCATCTCAGTATATGATGTTTACTCTATCATAGCATCTCAGTATATGTTTACTCTATCATAGCATCTCAGTATATGTTTCCTCTATCATAGCATCTCAGTATATGTTTCCTCTATCATAGCATCTCAGTATATGTTTACTCTATCATAGCATCTCAGTATATGTTTACTCTATCATAGCATCTCAGTATATGTTTACTCTATCATAGCATCTCAGTATATGTTTACTCTATCATAGCATCTCACATTTTATTTTCTTGTGCCTATTAGAGCTTGTGGGCAGAGACCAGGTCTAAATGAATTTTGTGTCTTTGGAACTTTGGCACAGTATCTAGCACAATATAGGTGCTCAGAGGATATGTGTTAATGAATTAAAATGAAACACAGAAAGAATATATAAGTAATAGTAACCAATGTTTACTATTAACTTTATAGGCCAGGTGCAGTGGCTTATGCTTGTAATCCCACCACTTTAGGAGGCCAAAGTGTGAGGATTGCTTGAGGCCAGGAGTTCGAGAATAATCTGGGCAACGCAGTGAAACTTCATCTCTACTAAAAATAAAACACAATAAATGATAATTAATAATAATTTTATAGGTTCTTCCAGAGTTACTCCTAAAGATGATTTAGTTAACTTATAACTTAAAAACGATCTAGTGTGATTTTCAATTTACATAAGTTCAGAAAGGGGAATAGAGACAACCAAGGGGGAAGAGCAGCAGTCACTTTTGGTCATAGGAACAGGTAGAGCTGAACCTAGAATCCAGAGCTCCTGCATTTTTTTTTTTTTTTTTTTTCCTGTACCACATACTGCACCTGGTCACTAGCAATTACAAGGTAAAGTTCTTCTGGATAGGATTCTCTTTTTATATCTTTCTGCAACCCTTTAAGAACAGAACCTTTGGACACTCAAACCCAAGGAATGGTTACCATAAAAGTCAGGGTTCTCCAGAGAAACAGAACCAGTAGATAGATATGTGGAGAATACTTAAAAAAAATTTTTTTTTGAGACAGGGTGTTGCTCTGTCACCCAGGCTGGAGTGCAGTGCCACAAACACAGCTCACTGCAGCCTTGACCTCCTGGGCTCAAGTGATCCTCCTGCCTCAGCCTCCCATGTAGCTGGGACCACAGGTGTGTGCCACCACACTTGGCTAATTTATTGATTTCTTGTAGAGACAAGGTCTCAATTTGTTGCCCAGGCTGGTCTTGAACTCCTGGGCTTAAGCGATCCTTCCACCTCAGTCTCCCAAAGTGCTGGGATTACAAGTGTGAACCACTGCACTTGGCCTAATGAGAGGATAATTATTACAGGAATTGGCTCACATGGTTAAGCGGGGCAAGAAGTCTCATGTCTGCTGTTTGCAAGCTGGAGAGCCAGGAAAGCTGGTGGTGTAATACAGTCCTAGTCTAGAGGACTGAGAATTGGAGGACCGATGACATAAGTTTCTGTCTGAATCCAAAAGTTCAAGAACCAGGAGCACCCATCTTTGAGAGCAGAAGAAGATGGATGTTTCAGATCGAGCAGAGAGAGTGAATTTGGCCTTTCTCCACCCTTTTGCTCTCTTCAGGCCTCAACGAATTGGATGATGGCCACTGACATTGGAAAGGGCCATCTGCTTTACTCAGCTCACCAATTCAAATGATAATCTCTTCCATAAACTCTCTCACAGACACACTCAGAAATAATGTTTTGCCAGCTATTTCGGCATCTCTTGCCCCAGTCAAGTTGACACATAAAATTAACCAACACACATAGTTTACTAGATTGAGGCACAGTCTGAGGGAAATTACAACCAATTAAAGATGGAAGAAACTTTACAACTGTGAAGTACAGAAATACTGAAAAAAAAAAAAAAAACACAGAAAACAGTCAATTTCTTTGAATTTTGAGTTTGTTCTTATTTAGTGATTGTGAATATTTCAAATATCAATTTTTGTTGAATTCATTCACTCATTTAACTTAAATTGGCCACCTATTATTTGCCAGGCACCATCCTAGGAAAACACAAAGGTTCCTGGAGCTTTCTGTGTATTAGAAGAGAAAGATATTACATAAATAGTCATTTCATTGTGTTTGGGAATAACTGTCAAGATAAATACAGTGTGCATTTGGAATGTATTAGACAACTTTACCCCCACTAGAAGGGCTGAAACGAATAACCCTTACCAAATTAAATATTGTGGAGCAACTGGAACTCTCAAGCATTGCTGGTGGGGATTTAATATGATCCAGTCACTTTGGTAAACAATTTGGCAGGTTCTTCTAAAGTTAAACATACAACTTACAGGACCTAGTAATGCCAGTCCTTGGTATTTACCCATGAGAAAAGAAAATATATCCACACAAAAACTTATGCACTAACCGTTGTAGCAGCTTTATTCATAATTATAAAAAATAGGAAACAACCGAAACATCTACCAACAAGTGAATGGATCAACAAATGGTAGTGATTCCACAAAATGGAGAGCAATAAAAAAGAATGGACTTCTGAGACACCGACAGCGCTGGATGGACCTCAAACACTATGCTAAAAGAAACCAGACTCCAAAAAAGTAGACTGTATGAAGCTGAGGAACAGGGAAAACTATGTTACCGTGATAGAAATCAAATCAGAACTGCCTAGGGAAGAGGCGGTAATTGGGAAGTGTCTTGGGACTTCCTGGGGTGTTGGAAACGTGTTGTACTCTCACTGGGGTGGTGATTACACGGATGAATACATTTGCCGAAACTCATGAAGTGTACGCTGAAAATCTGTGCGTTTTACTTTATGCAAACCGAATTTATTTTTTATTTTTTTGGTAAGTATTACACAGTGACTGCGGTGGTGGCTGGAAGCAGAAGTCATGAGTGTATTCTGTTTTTTTTGTTTTTGTTTTTTTTAAACCGGCAGTGGGGGCGGGAAAGGGGGATGCTAAGTACCAGAAACTTTCCTAAGCGTTGAACAGAAGTGGAGGAAAACTTGGAAACGTTCTACATTTCACAGGGCGAGGGCAGGCTGCCCCAGCAGCGGCTAGCGAAGAACGGCCCGCCTCCCGGCAGGCTCGAACCAAGTAGAACCCCAAGTCTCCCTAGAGGTCCTACCGCTCCCAGCGGTTTCCGCAGCTACCTCCACCACCTCCTCAGCGAAGCGCTAGCCGGACGGGAGGGCCCTCGCCGGCGTCGTGCTGACGTCACGCGCGTGCTGACGTCGCCCGCGGCCGCGGCTTCTGAAGCGGGCTGGGGCTCGGGGGGCGCCGAGTTTGACTAGTTTGGGGGCGGCTGGGCGCTTGGCGTCCCTCCCGCCGCCCGCTGCGCCCCGCAAGCCGCTCCCCTGGCGGGCTAAGTGAGTCCCTCCCGCTCCCGCGGGGACCCGCACTAGAGGCTGGGCGGCGCTCGGCGAAAGTTGGCCGCTCACAGACTGGCAGGCGGGCAGGCGGCCGCAGCCATGGAGCCCCGCAGCATGGAGTACTTCTGCGCCCAGGTGCAGCAGAAGGACGTCGGCGGCCGGCTGCAGGTCGGCCAGGAGCTCCTGCTCTACCTTGGCGCCCCTGGCGCCATCCCGGACCTGGAAGAGGACCTGGGCCGCCTGGGCAAGACCGTCGACGCGCTCACCGACTGGGTGGGTTCGAGCAACTACCGGGTAAGCGACGGTGGCGAGGCTGGGCTGGTCACGCCCTCCGCGGCGGCCCTTTAATCCCCGACTCGAGCGCCGGGCCGGGAGAGCTCCCGTCCGAACCACCGCTTAAGAGGGGAAACACACTTTTGGGAGGCCGAGGCGGGCGGATCACGAGGTGGGGAGTTCGAGACCAGCCTGACCAACATGGTGCAACCCGTCTCTACTAAAAATACAAAAATTAGCCGGGCGTGGTGGCGGGCGCCTGTAATCCCAGCTACTCAGGAGGCTGAGGCAGGAGAATCGCTTGAATCTGGCAGGCGGAGGTTGCAGTGAGTCGAGATCGAGCCACTGCATTCCAGCCTGGGCGACAGAGTGAGACTCTGTCCCACCCCCCCAAAAAAAGAAAAAAAAATAGGGGAAACAGGGGGGTCGCGCGTCCCCACGTTTTTCTACACTTGTGAACAATGACAAATTCAGCGATTCCGTGACACGTTGCGGAGTTACTAGGACACAGTATTGATCACTTATTTTAAAAAAAAAAAAAGTGAAAGACTTCGACATTTGTGTTCACCTGTGTAAACACTACCCAGACCAACACTTAGAACATTAGGATACGATTTTAGGTTAATGTGTCTTAGTAGATAGGCTAATGCTGGGGAAAAAAAAGTTACAAAGATGAGGTACAAGAAGGAATGAGCCTTTCTAAAGAGTCGGTAGTAGGCAGGTTGTAATGTAGCCACGTTGAGAGGCCAGGTAAATATTTTGTATTTAACTTGCCCCGTAGTCGTTAGTAGTTACTTTTCTTTCTTGTCTTCTGGTGGCAGTGTTGCTTTAAAATGCTGCCTGCAACTTCCCATGGATGAAGTGATTCTTCTTAGTAACATATTCTCATAATCCAGCGAATAGGCTGTACTTTGAAACCTGTTATTCAAAAAGAAGAAAGGCAAACTCTAGAATTATGATGCAGATTTAATGGTAAAGCCCGGATGAGTTTTGGAAAGGTCAGACTTTTTACAAGGATAATAAAGTTTGAGAACCGTGTCGATGCTTCATTACATACCATCTCTTTATTATTTTTAAAAAGTTTGGGGAGTAATTTAATAATATATCATTACCATTTGGGAGATTATTTCTTCTTTGGAAGAAACAAGCTAAATTTACTCTGTAAGAAAGGCATATACATATTCACACTCAAGATAGTTGATTTTATGCTACAGCATAGACTGTTGTAGAAAGACAGCGCTTTGGTAATGTTTGCACCCCTTCCCAAGTGAAGATCGATTTGCCGTCTTCTTTTACACGTGCTGTTGTGAATTGGCTTTGGGCCGTTTCATTCATCAGATGTGCACTCAGTGAATGACAGTTGAGCAATCATGCTGATATTCTGTGATACTACAGTATGCTAATTTTCTGTTATGCCTCTGAGCCCTACTTCTACTCGGTGCTGTGTTTTTAACTGTTCTTTAAGAATTAGAATCCATCAGGGGTCTCATCCGGGTTCTTAACTGTTTTCACTACACATTTTCTCCATGCTCCTCACTAGATAATGTAGCCAAAGACAATTTCAGCAATCAGAAGAGAACTGCCATAGTCTCCCACCACCTATCTATACACTTCCTTGTAGCTGTGACCGTATAATCTACCTTCTTCCTTATTAGAATATATAAATTGCCTGTTTTCCTCATTTATGCCATTCCCTCCACAAAAGTATTAGATTCCATGCCTTCTTGCTTACTCAAGGACATTGATCCATCAATTCTGCTCTCTTTCCTAAATCACTAGTTCTCCCCTTTCTGTTGAATTCTATAGCATAATAACTTTTCTGACATTGTTAGGGAAAGGGCATTCTAATTAATCTGTTGCTTTAGGTTTTATAAACTAAGTTAACCAACTGGGTAATCTTTTTAATTTTTTTTAACTTAAGATACAATAAAACATATTTAACTATTTTAAAAAGTGTGTCATAGGAGTTTTTGAACATACAAATAGAATCATATTTCTATTTCAGTTTATACTGAACAAAATACAATTTTTCTTTGGATTGGTAGTACTTCAGAATCTGAGTGTCTTAACAGTCATTGTGTTAGTAAATTTGAGTGCCTCCTGTATGCTGGGTATTCAAGATGCTAAGGATCCATCCAGCTTTAAACAAGACAAGGCCCATTCATTCAGCTTCATTAGGATATTTATCGATGACCTGTATTATCAGGAACTTACTCTTCTAGGCATTGCAGATACAGTGTGAAAAAAGACAAATCCTTGCCTTTGTGGACTTAGATTCTAGTAGGAGGAGAGGAATAAGCAAGAAAGATAAATAAAATGTATAGTGTGTTAGATGGTGTTAAGTGGTTTGGAAAAAAAAACAGTGAAGGGAATAGGGAATACTAGGCAAGATGCATATGTTGGAATTTTAAATAGTTGGTCATTGAAGACCTCATTGAGAAGGTGACTTAACAGAAAATGGGAAAATGAGATCCCTGCCATTGCGTTAGAAAGAGGTAGACAGGTATAGAAATTAGATCATTTCAGGTAGCATGTGCTTGTAAGTAAACATGGTTTGAAATGCTTATGAGACTCTACTTTGGGTGGTCAAAAGAGGTGACATGTGAGTGCAGACACTAAAGAAACATAAGAGTGAAGAATAATTGAAGCAGAGAAAACAGCAAATTCAAAGACCCTAGTTTTGTTGAGGAACATAAAGAAAGCCAGCCTGGCTAGAGTTTAAATGAGTGAGGTGTTAAGAAAGACGAAGTTGAGGAAGCAGGTATAAAGTCATAGGATTTTATTCTAAATATGGTGGAAGTAGCTGGGCAGGTATGAAGTCATAGAATTTTATTCTAAATGTGGTGGAGGTAACTGGGTGTGGTGGCTTGTGTCTGTAGTCCCAGCTACTTGGGAGGCTGAGACAGAAGGCTCACCTGAGGCCAGGAGTTTGAGACCAGCCTGGGCAACAGAGCAAGTTCCCGTCTAAAAAAAATAAATACAGTGGGGGGTTTTATGTGTGTAAAGGGTGGCTGCTTTGTGGAGAGTCGACTATAAAGGAGTAACAGAAGCAGCAGAGAGATAATGGTGGCTAGGCCTGGTTTGATAGCAATGGCAATGCTGAAAAGTGGAAAATTTGGGCTATGATTTGGTGGTAGATCCACTAGGAGCTCCTGTTGGATTGGATTTGAGGGTTGAAAGAAAGAGAGGAATTATGGATAATTGCCTTGCTTCAGCAGTAGGTTAGATTGTGCTATTTATTGAAATAGGGAAGACTGAGAGAAGAACAAATTGGGTGAAGGATATAAAAAGTTTAGTTTTTACTGTGTTAGGTGTGAGAAGATTGTTTAACATACAAGTTGAGATGATAGACAGTTGGGGTCCCAAGTTCAATGGAGAAGTCATAATTGAAGATTCAAAATATGGAAATAGGCATATATGTAATATAGGTAGTCTGACATTTGACTTTTACTCAGAATGGTCCTACAATTTCAGGAGTTCTCAAATTTTTACGTGGTATTACGGCAATAAAAATTGCTTCATAAAATACAGTTAAGTATGATAACCACCATTTACAGAGTCCTTAGTGAGTACCAGGCACTGTCTCAAATGCTTTATTTGCATTGTCTCATTTAATCTTTAAGATGGCCTTCGGAAATCGGTGTACTATTATTTTCCTTTTTTTGTAGAAAAGGAGACATAAGTATATTGCTTTAGACCATAGACCTGGTAAATTAGTGGAGGAGTTGCTTGAGCCTCGGAAGATTAGAATATCCATATTCCTTTTCTCTACTTTTGTAAACCTCTTCAATATTCTATTATTTGCCAACTCTACTTTTACTTTTGTATATTATGAGGATTAGTAACATTTACATTTCATCTGCAACCACAGGGTAAGTTGACGTTAAAAAATGGAGAAAACGCAGCCTGAGCAAGATAGTGAGACCTCATCCCTACAAAAAAATTAGCCCAGGATATTGAGACTGCACTGAGCCATGGTTGGGCCACTGTACTCCAGCCTGGGCAACAGAGCCAGACCCTGTCTCAGGGGAAAAAAAAAACAAAAAGAGAAAACAGTGAAAACATGTATGTAGTGCTATGTAGTGCAGGGCTGTGTGGTAGCATTCCATGTATTTTCTCAGAATTTAAAATCATAGCCCCTTTCGCATTCTGAGGAGGATACTTCCCACCATTGGTGTCACCTCAATTATATATCCTATAAACTATTAAGAAATATGCCATTTTTTAGTTTGCCGAAAGAGGTGAGGTTTATCTACCCATTAATACGTATTGATGTTGCCTATTCCATTTACCTGCTGTATAGGTGAACATTCAGTTGTTTTTATGTTGCCTATTCCATTTACCTGTTGTATAGGTGAACATCCAGGTTGTTTTTAATTCTTTATTTTTAACATTGTCCTTTTTGTCACCTTGTTACATATGTATCAAAAATTTTTCTGTGGTGGTGATTCTCAATCCTGTCAGAGTCAGTTCCCTCTTTTAATTACCCCTTCTTCGTTTTCAATTCTGAAATAAAATTTATAGATAATATCTGATACACATAAATTTTAAAAACCCCTGTAATGTACTAGCTGTACTATAAAGGAAAATCACACATAATTTATGAGGTAAAATATATTTTGACATGTAAGTATGTCAACCTGACTACCCATGAAAACATAATGATAGTTACATGGTTGTAAATGCTGCCGCCACCAATTCAGACCACTACAGGTATGTAGTTGCTGGTGATTCATGCTTTTTTTTTTTTGAGATGGAGTTTTGCTGTTGTCGCCCAGGCTGGAGTGCAGTAATGCAATCTCAGCACACTGCATCCTCCACTTCGTGGGTTCAAGTGGTTCTCCTGCCTCAGCCTCCCGAGTAGCTGGGATTACAGGCGCACGCCACCACACCCAGCTTATTTTGTATTTTCAGTGGAGACAGGGTTTCGCCATGTAGGCCAGGCTGCTCTCAAACTCCTGACCTCAGATGATCCACCCGCCTTGGCCTCCCAAAGTGTTGAGATTACAGGCATGAACCACTGCGCCCGGCATTGAGTCACCCTTTCACCAGTGACATTACTGTTGGTGATTATGATATTCTGGAACTCTAAATTCTGAACCTCATTTCTTTGAACTTGAAGAGTTTTACCACCCCACGTGACATCTATTTCATTAAGCTCACCCATTAATCATACCCTTACATTCATTCTTTTTTTAAAAAAAATTTTATTATAATTTCAGTGGTTTTGAGGGTACAGGTGGCTTTTGGTTATGTGGATAAGTCCTTTGTTGGTGATTTCTGAGATTTTAGTGCACTTGTCATCCAAGCAGTGTACACTACCGATACATAGTCTTTTATCCCTCAACCTCCTTCCTGAGTTCCCAAAGTTTGTTTTATCATTCTTATGCCTTTGATTCCTTATAGCTTAGCTCCTAACTTGTAAGTGACAACATACGATGTTTGATTTTCTGAGTTTCACTTAGAATAATGGCCTCCAGCTCATCCAAGTTGCTGTAAACGACATGATTTTGTTCCTTTTTATGGCTGAGTAGTATTCCATGGTGTATGTGCACCACATTTTCTTTATCCACTCATTGGTTAATGGGCACTTAGGTTGGTTCCATGTCTTTGCAGTTGTGAATTGTGCTGCTATAAACATGCATGTTCCTGTGTCTTTTTTATATAATGACTTCTTTTCCTTTGGGTAGATACCCAGTGGGGGGATTGCTGGATGGAATGGTGGTTCTACTTTTAGTTCTTTAAGGAATCTCCATACTGTTTTCCATAGTGGACACCAGCAGTGTAAAAGTGTACCTTTTTCATCACATCATATCACACCAACATCCATTGTTTTTTTGACTCTTTAATTATGGCCATTCTTGCAGGGGTAAGGTGGTATCTCATTGTGATTTTAATTTGCATTTCCCTGGTGATTAGTGATGTTGAACATTTTTTCGTATATTTGTTGGCCAGTTGTATATCTTCTTTTGGAAATTGTCTATTCATACCCTTTGCCCACTTTTTGATGGGATTGTTTTGTTTTTTTTCCTTGCTGATTTGAGTTCCTTGTAGATTCTGGATACTAGTCCTTGCATTCATTCTTAATTCTATTTTCTCTCTTCATTCTTGTTTTATGGTCCTCATTTGATAAAATGTTATACTGAGCTGAGCATGGTGGCTCACACTCGTAATCCCAGCACTTTGGGAGGCTGAGGCAGGGCGATCACTTGAGGTCAGGAGTTTGATACCAGCCTGGGCAACATGGTGAAACCCCGTCTCTACTAAAAAAAAAAAAAATAAGAAGAAAAATTAGCCAGGTATGGTGGTGCATGCCTGTAATCCTAGCTATTTGGGAGGCTCAGGTGGGAGGATCCCTTGAACCTGCTAGGCAGAGTTTGCAGTGAGCTGAGATTGTGACACTACACTCCAGCCTGGGTGACAGAACGAGACTTTGTCTCAGAAGAAAAGTGCAATACTGGTTAATCCCACTCTGCCTACCCTATACCTGCACTAGTGCAACTGAAGATGTTTGGGGAAAAACACAAAACCTCTTTAACTGGCTTCATTTTAAATTCCTGACCATCATGTGGGCCCTTAATGCTGCCTGAAAGTCATACTATATTTTCTTAGTTCATTCACTTTTTCACT
Organism: Macaca fascicularis; assembly: GCF_037993035.2. Taxonomy (NCBI): domain Eukaryota; kingdom Metazoa; phylum Chordata; class Mammalia; order Primates; family Cercopithecidae; genus Macaca; species Macaca fascicularis. Next base: position 14,709,722 of record NC_088376.1, read on the forward strand.
TAAACAACTATTCTACATCTTTTCCTCTCCGCTTGGTCCTACTGGTACCTCTTCTACAATCATTGTCAGCTGAGGCAGGCATTGCTTCCGACTTCACTGAGAAAATGGAAGGAATCAGTTTCTTTTTTGAGATGGAGTCTCACTCTGTCTCCAGGCTGAAGTGCAGTGGCATGATCTCAGCTTACTGCAAAGTCCGCCTCCCGGGTTCAAGCGATTCTCCTGTCTCAGCCTCCAGAGTAGCTGGAACTACAGGTGCCCACCACCAGGCCCAGCTAATTTTTGTATTTTTAGTGGAGACGGGGTTTCACCATGTTGGCCAGGTTGGTCTCAAATTCCTGACCTGTGATGATCCGCCTGCCTTGGCCTCCCAAAGTACTGGGATTATAGGCGTGAGCCACTGCGCCTGGCCAACTCCTAGGTAATTTAAAGTGTGAGTATCATAAATGCTATTTGTTCTTTTGTATTTTTATTATTTATTTATTTTAGAGACAGGATCTTGCTCTGTTGCCCAGGCTGGAATGTAGTGGCACGATCATAGCTCACTGTATCCTCCAGTTCCTGGGCTCAAGTGACCCTCTGGCCTCAGTCTTCTGAGTAGCTGGAACTATAGGTAAGAGCCACTATACCTTTAAAAATTATGTTTATTGGCTTATAGAAATAAAATGGCATTTGGTGTATTGATTTTTATGGCTAGCCTGCTTATTATTGTAATAATTAAAAACATTTTTTCTCCAATTTATAGATTTTTAAAAGGTTTTCTATATGTATATCACAGACTAACCACAGTTTTGCTTGGTTTTGGTGTATTGGCTAAGACCCTTAGGATTAAGATGAATAAAACACCTTGTGTTCTGGGTACCAAGGGTGTTTTCTAACATCGCACCATTAGGAATCATGCTCTCTTTAATTACAAAAACTTTATTATGGAGAATTTTGAACATATGTAAAGGTAGACAGTAAAATAAATTCAGCCACAATGTTTATCAGCCCATGGCCAATCCTACCCCATCACTATGTCACAAACGACAGATATCATACCGTTTCATCCCCAGGACTTCCTAGTTACTGTCTCAAAGATACATGTTCTTTTTAAAAATTTATTAATGTAACCTCAACATCATCAGAATTATAAAACTATAATTCCTTGATGTCACATGTCCAGGGTTCACATTTCTAAATCTTTTAGTAAGTTATTTTAAGAAAAGTTAGGAACCAAATAAGAGCCACATCTTGTGATTCATTAATATATTATCTTCCTATTGCTGCTAACAAATTATGACACACTAGCTTATACACTTATACATTTTTTGTTTTACAGTTCTATAGGTCAAAAATCTAAAATGGGTTTCATTGGGATAAAATCAAGGTGTCAGCAGGATTATATTCCTTCTAGAGACTTTAGGGGAGAATTTTCCAGGTTCTAGGGGACGGCTAGATTTGATTCTTGGTATCTTTCTCCATCTTCAAAGCCAGCAGTATAACATCTTCAAATCTCTTCGTCTGACCTCTTCTGTCATCAAATCTCTGACTGTGGCTCTTGGCCTCCTTTTTATAAGTACCCTTGTCTTTATAAGGATTCCCCCTTATAAGGACCCAAGGACCCTTCAAATAAATCCACACATACATAGCTAATTTTTGACAAAGACACCAAGAATACACAATGGGGAAAGGATAGTGTCTTCAATACACAGTATTGGAGATACTGGATATACTGGATATCCACATGCAAAAGAATGAAATTGGACCCTTACTTTACACCATACACAATAATTACCTCAAAATTGATTAAAGACTTAAATGCAAGACCTAAAACTGTAAAACTCCTAAAATAAAACATAGGGGGAAATATCCTTGACTTTGGTCTTGGCAGTGATTTTTTGGATTTGACGTGAAAATACTGCCAACAAAAGCAAAAATAAACAGGGGAACTACATCAAACTACAGAGTTTTCTGGACAGCAAAGGAAGCAATCAAAACAAAATGGCAGTCTACTGAATGGGAGAAAATACTTGCAAATCATATTTGATAAGGGTTTAGTATCCAAAATGTATGAGATGCTCATCTAACTCAATATTTGAGAAGATACCAACATCAGTAATTGTTAGGGTAATGTAATTCAGAACTACGATGAAATATCACCTCATACCAATTAGGATGTCTGTTATCAAAAAAATCAAAAGATAGCAAGTATTGGAGAGGATGTGGAGAAGAAAATTGTACACTGTTGATGGGAATGTAAATTGGTACAGCTATCATGGAAAATGGTAAGGAGGTTCCTCAGAAAATTAAAAATAGAACTACCATGTGCTCCACTTCTGAGTATATATCCAAAGAAAATAAATCACTGTCTCAAAGAGATATTTGCATTCCCTTGTTCATTGCACCATTATTCACAATAGCCAGGATGTGGAAACCACTGTGTCCATAAACAGATGAATGGATAAAGAAAATGTGGGATGTGTGTATGTATGTGTTTATATGTATATATATATATACACATACACAACACATAACACACACACAAAGGAATATTATGCGGCCTTAAAAAGAAGGAAATCCTGCCATTTGTGACAACATGGATGAACCTGGAAGACATACTAAGTGAAATAAGCCAGACACAGAAAGACAAATACAGCATGATCTTACTTTTATGTCAAATCTTTAAAAAAAAAAAAAAAGTCAAATTTATAGATAGTAACAGAATAGTATGGTGATTACCAAGGGTTGAGGGATGTGGAAAAAGGGGAGATATTTGTCAAAGGGTACATGTTTTCTCTTATGAGTAAGTTCTGGAAACCTAATGCACGGTATGGTGACTATGGTTAATCTATATTGTACTTGAAATTTACTAAGAGCGTAGATGTCACGTTCTCACCACAGAACAGATGGGGAGGGAGACCCTTGTGATACCTTTAGGCCTAGGATAATCCAGGGTAATTTTTCCCTCTCAAGATCCTTAATTATATCTGCAGAGTCCCTTTTGCCAAGTGTGATACCATATTCAGAGGTTCTGGGAGTCAGGATGTGAATGCCTTTGTGAGGTTATTATTCTGCCTGCAAGAGTCAACGTATTTATTAAGTCTCTTTTAATGTTTCCCCTTTAGTCTCTTTCTATTTAAAAAAATTCTTGAGTTTTATTTGTGTAAATTTTTCCCACAGTCTGGATTTTGCCAGTTTCATTTGTGTAATGATGTTTGACTGTTCCCTCAGTTTTTCCTGTAAATTGGTAATTTAGTTGGATCTGAAACTTAATTTGAGTCCTTTTTTGGGGGGCCGGGGGGCAAGACTATTTAATAGGAAATACTCTCCTTCCATCTCCTTCCTGGAGGCACATGAGATATGGAAGGCACACAAGCTCTAGGTCTGGTTTTTTGTGTGTGTGATGTTAGAGGCCATTAGCATTCAGTGTCTAGATCTATTAATTCATTAGAGTTTGCAAAACGATGATATTTGAATTCTGTTATTTCTTCATTTATTGGCTGGAATAGTTTTATAAAGAGAAACTTTCCCCATTTACAGTTATTTACCCAGTGATATGGTTTATATAGAATGGTAGGTATATTTCTGTGATTCTTTGCATTTACTTACTAATTGTGAAAATAATGGTTTTTTTTTTTAGTATCCTTCAAATGTTTTGGTTTTGTTTTCTTATAATTATGAACATATGTATTTAAATATGTGTTTCAAGACAATGCAGTTATTATCCTTTTTGATATTCAAACTGTCCTATCTTGACATGACCCTAGTAATCTTTGACTGCTTCTTTGCTGTCTGATATCACAAGATGTATTTCCTCCTCCAGCCCAGGAATGAGCCACCTCTCCATGAAACTCTTGATCTTTTTTCATGGGAAGGGGTGCCTGGAAACTGCAATGTGGTGCTAGTGGTATTCATTGTCCTTGTTTGGTCATTGTTTCTAGATTTCTTTCAGTGGACAGAATTAGATCTTATTTTATTTGGTGAATTTTTATGTTTTGAGACAGAGTCTCTCTGTCTGTTGCCTAGTCTGGAGTGCAGTGGCACAAACACAACTCACTGCAGCCTCAACCTCCTGGGCTCAAGCAATCCTCTTACCTCAGCCTCCCAAGTAGCTGGGACTACAGGTGCACACCACCATGCCCAACTAACTTAAAACATTTTTTTTCTAGAGGTAGGATCTCCCTGTGTTGCCCAGCCTGGTCTTGAACTCCTAGGCTCAAGCAGTCCTCCCGTCTCAGCATCCCAAAGTACTGGGATTACAGGCATAAGCCGCTACACATGACCTAGATTTTATTTTAATTTTAAAGAAAAATATATCATGAGTTCATACTGATATTTCTAATTCAGATTTAAGACTACAGTTTTTACTTCTGTCTTCTATCTGTATCTTTTTTCTGTCAACAACAATAAGATTTATAAAGACCATTAGCTGTATTTTTCAGTTTTGTTTTTGTCTCTAGGATATATCCCATTGACAAGATAGGGCCAAATTACTGTGTTTCAAGTCACTTGGAAATAGTCTTTTTTGTGGTTATGCTACTAACTCGATGTAAATTTAGATTCATTTATTTTATTTCATTGAAAATGAAATGAAATGAAATAAAATAGTTGTTTTTCATGGAAAATGAAATAAAATAGTTGTTGCTAAAAGAAAGTGTCTTCAAAGAACTCTAGTTTCTCTCTCTGTTCCTTGTATCCTGTTCTCACCATTAAAATTTTATTTTCCATCATTGTGTCTGTGTATGTTTTTTGTTTGTTTTTTGGGACAGGATCTCACTCTGTTGCCCAGGTTAGAGTGCGGTGGCACCATCATGACTTACTGCAGACTTGATGTCCCAGGCTCAGGTGATCCTCTCACTTCAGCCTCCCTAGCAACTGGGACCACAGGCGCATGCCACCATGCCTAATTTTTTATGTCTTGTAGAGATGGGGTCTTGCCATGTTGTGCAGGCTGGTATCAAACTCCTGGGCTCAAGTGATGCTCCCACCTTGACCTCCCAAAGTTCTGGGATTACATGCATGCGCCACCGCACCCAGCCATCGTTTTTTTTTTAAACATTTATGTCTGTCTATATCTATTTAATTCCCCTTTTTTTGATATACATACTTCTCCCAACTTTGCTTTTTTCACTTAACAGTATATTGTGGAGATTGTTGCATAGCAGAATTAGGGTAGTCTTCATTTTTATTTATTTATTTTTTTTGAGACAGAGTCTTGCTCTGTAGCCCGGGCTGGAGTGCAGTGGCCGGATCTCAGCTCACTGCAAGCTCCGCCTCCCGGGTTTAGGCCATTCTCCTGCCTCAGCCTCCGGAGTAGCTGGGACTACAGGCGCCCGCCACCTCGCCCGGCTAGTTTTTTTGTATTTTTAGTAGAGACGGGGTTTCACGGTGTTAGCCAGGATGGTCTCGATCTCCTGACCTCGTGATCCGCCCGTCTCGGCCTCCCAAAGTGCTGGGATTACAGGCTTGAGCCACCGCGCCCGGCCCATTTTTATTTTTAAAGTGTCATAGTATCCTGTAGTGTGGATACACCATGGTTTATTGAATCTGTCCCATATTGATGAATGTTTGGATAGTTTCCAGTCTCTTGTAGTGAATAATTTTTGCATGTCTTTTCATAATTTTACTTGTATATCTTGGGGATAGATTCCTAAGTATATTCTTAAGAGTACACATTTTTCCTGCTTTTTGAGATAACTGCTTTGCACAGTTGTTGGATATCAATTGACTATATACGTGTATGTCTATTTTCCTACTCCCTCTTCTGTTTCATTCATCTATATATTTGTTTGTTCTTTTGAGACAGGGTATTACTTTGTAACCCAGGCTGGAGTGCAGTAGTACATTCATAGGTCACTACAGCTTCAAACTTTTGGGCTCCAGTGATCCTCCTGCTTCAGCCTCTTGAGTAACTGGTATTATGTGCCTGTGCCACCATGGCCAGCTACTTTTAAAATGTTTTTTAGGGACAGGGTCTCACTATGTTGCCCAGGCAGGTCTCCAGCGATCCTCTTGTCTCAGCTTCCAGAAGTACTGGGATTACAGGAATGTGCCTCTGTGCACAGCCCCCACATTGTCTTGATTACTATAGGTTTATATTGAGTCTTCGAATCAGATAATTGCACTTCAACTTCATTTTTCTTATTCAATATTGATATGAGTGTTCTAATTCATTTACCTTTCTATATACATTTCAGGATCAGCTTGTCAATTTCTGCATCAAATTCTACTGGAATTTTTATTGGGATTGCATTCACACAAGAACAATTTGTGGGGTTTCAGATCTTTATAATATTAAGTTGTCCACTTCATGAATTTGGTATATATATATATCCATTTATTTAGCTCTTCTTCGATCACTTTCATTAGCATTTTGTGATTTCAACATGTAGATCTTGGACTTAATTGTTAGAATTATATCTAAGTATTTTGTGATTGTTGTTAGTTTTGTAAATGATACAGTATTTTGAAAATTCCCGATTGTTGAGTGCTGGTATATATGGATACAGTTGATTTTTTTTTTTTGAGACGGAGTTTCACTCTTGTCACCCAGGCTAGAGTGCAATAGCGCGATCTCAGCTCACTGTAACCTCTGCCTCCCAGGTTCAAGTGATTCTCCTGCCTCAGCCTCCCTAGTAGCTGAGATTACAGGCACCCGCTACCACACCTGACTAATTTTTTTGTATTTTTTAGTAGAGACAGAGTTTTACCATGTTGGTCAGGCTGGTCTCAAACTCCTGACCTCAGGTGATCTGCCTGCCTCACCCTCCCAAAGTGCTGGGATTACAGGCATGAGCCACCACGCCTGGCCCACAATTGATTTTTTTATAGTGACCTTTTATCTCATGACTTTACTAAACTCAATAGACCTAGTATTTGTTTTAGAGTGTCAGTTAGTTTTTAGAGTAATTAAATACATATATTTTATGTATTTTAAAGGTTTTTTTGTTTGTTTGAGACAGTGTCTTGATTTGTTGCCAGGCTGGAGTGCAGTGGCACAATCTCAGCTTACTGTAGCCTCTGCCTTCCAAGTTCAAATGATTCTCGTGCCTCAGCCTCCTGAGTAGCTGGGATTACAGTTATGTGCCACCACACCCAGCTAATTTTTGTATTTTTAGTAGAGATGGGGTTTTGCCATGTTGGCCAGGCTGGTCTCGAACTCCTGACCTCAGGTGATCTTCCGGCCTCCCAAAGTGCTGGGGTTATAGGCACGAGCCACTGTCCCCAGCTTATTTTTAAGGTTTTAAATATTTATTTTAATTTCAACTATTTCCTGTTATTTCTTAGTGTAGATCTAAGTTTTTGTCTGCTGTCGTGTATTTTTTTCCTCGAAGATTTTCCCTTAACATTTCTTGTGATACAGGTCTCTTGTAATGAATTCTATCAGATTTTGTTTGTTTGAAAAACTTTTTATTTCTCCTTTAGTTTTAAAATACCTTTTATTTTAACTAGGTATAGAATTCTGAAGCGACAGCATTCTTTTTTTTTTCTTTTGGTAGCACAATAATCCATGGTTTTGCTTTCTACGGTTTCACTTACCTGTGGTCAGTTGTAGTCCCAAAACAGGTAAGTACAATATAATATTTTAAGAGAGACAAAACACACTTACGTAACTTTTGTTATAGTATATTGTTATGGTTATTATACTTTATTATTGTTGTTACTCTTTTACTGTGCCTAATTTATAAATTAAACTTTATCATAGGTATATATTTGTGGGAAAAATTATATATAGGACTCAGTACTGTCTGTGGTTTCCGGTATCCACTGGGGTCTTGGGATGTATTACTTAAACAGATAAGGGGGGACTGCTGTACTGTAACAGTGTCATTCCATTGTCTCCTTACTCTCATACTTTTTGACCGGAAGTCTTCTGTACTTGTGTATTTAATGCCCTTTTGTTTTTTCTCATTGACTTTAAGATTTTTCTTTCTTTTAGTTTTAACAGTTTGAATAGGATGTGTCTTGGTGTTTTTTGGAATTTTCTGTTTGAGGGTTCTCTGAGACTCTTAGATGTATGGTTTGATGCTTTTCATTATTTTTACTGTATTCTTGGCCATTTTCCCTCCAAGTATTTCTTCTACCTTGTTCTCTCTTCTAGAATTCCTATGACATTAAGTTGGACAATTTGATATTATCTCACTGCTCTTGAATGCTTTGTCTCTCCCCTTCCCTTTTTGTTCCTTTTTGTATTTCAAATTGAGTAATTTGTATTAACGTATTTTCATATTCCCTGATTCTTTCCTTTTCTGTGTCAAATCTTTTGATGAACCCATCAGAGGCATCTTAATCACTTTTGCCTTCCTTTTAATGCATTTAAAAAATTATTTGCATTTTGAGTCTGCCTTAAAGTTTTCATCTCTCTGCTGGAATTCCTTTTTTTCATGCATGTTGTTTGTTCTTTTAACTAGAACATTTACTACATTAATCACAGTTATTTAAATGCTCTGATAATTCCAGCTTTCAGATTATCTATGTATTTTGTTCCATGCTTTATTCTTGATATTGGTTTGTATCCCTCCTTGCTTTTTTGTCTGTCTCATAATGTATGGTTGAAAACTGGATAGTGTTTGAGATGTTTAAGACTAAGTTAAATAGTACTTATGCCTGGAAGTGACATGCCTTTTTTCTGCTAAGCTTATATATAGTGTGGAGCTGTGCAGTCAGTCTAGTCAGGAGTTGAGTTAGGTTTCGATGTTATGATTGCTATAGTTACTTTAGTTCATATTTGCTTCACATTTTTTTGTCACTTGGTTAATTTTATGAAGGGCTTTCCTCAAGTTTCTACTCAACTCTGCACTTTAGGTTTTCCCTATTTTCTTGTGCTTCATAGAGGATTCTTCTTTGTGTTCTTGCCCCTTCCCCACTGGTAGACTGCTGTTGCTTCTTATTTCATGCTTGCCGGTCTGGTTGGGGGAAACAGGGTCATTCTTTGTTTTTCTGGTCCAGCTTCAGTCTTAGGAAGCTTTTTGTCCTGAGTCTTGGGGTAAGGCTTTATAAAGACCATGGCTCTCCCCAACTATATGGGCCCCAGGATGTTTTTCTGCTCCTTCCTCTGGGGTGGAGGCTTTTTATCTTTTTCCTCTCCTTAACAGCGTTGAGTTCTACCTGTGCCTTAGGAGTAACAGTGTTTCATAGCCTTCACTGAGGAGCATCAAACTTTTATTTCTTAGCTTCAAATTTTTGTTTTTTTACAGGACAAGGGTACTAGGTGCCTTTGTGCCTTTCCAGTATCCTGCTCAGCCTTTAGTCTTAAGAGTGTCCAGTGGAGGTTTGTGGAGAAAGAGCTTGAAAGTAGATGTGAACTAGAGCCTGTAAGTGGGTATGAATTCTCCTTGTGTCTGTGGCTAGTAGGGATTGTATTTTCATGCTAACCCACACTCAGTTGTAAATAGTTTTGTAAAGTATAACTGACTTCTTCTTACTCAGTTACATCATGGGTTCCTTTTCCTCCTGTCCTGTCACATGTGACCTACTGGCTGTGTCCCATGTTTAGATTTCAGGTTAGTTGGTTATTCTCCAGCCTTAGCTTTCTGATGGATTCAAGAACAGTTAGGATTTTGTAGACCCAGTAGGCTTTTTCTTGTTAGAATGAGAGAGATGTTCTTTCTAGTTTCTACATCCCAGACAGAAGATGAAATTCCTCTGTAATTAAAGAGGCTCTTCATTTTTAACTGTTTCATTTAGGAAACATTTCAAAGTTACAAATATAGTTATGCATACCACATAACAACATTGTGGTCGGTGATGGACTGTATATACATTGGTGGTCCCATAAGATATAATAGAGCTGAAAAATTCCTATTGCCTGGTGACGTCATAGTTGTTGCAATATTGTGCTTGCATCACCTTTTTTATGTTTAGATACACAAATACCGTTATGTTAACAGTTGCCTACAGTATTTTGCACAGTAACGTACTGTACAGGTAGTAGCCTAGAAGCAATAGTATATACCATGTAGGTTTGTAGTAGGCTATATACTACCTAGGTTTGTGTAAGTGCACTCTGATGTTTGCACAATAACAAAATTACCTAATAATACGTTTGCTAGAATTTATCCCTGTCATTAAGTGATGCATGACTGTAGAGTCAGTAAACTCCTGTGTAACTTCGTCTAATTTACCAGTTAGCATTGTACCAAATACGCTTTATCGCGATCTTCCTATTTACACGTTATTGTTGTTTTTATTGTTGAACCATTTGAGATTAGAGTGCTCCAACCTCATGACTGTTTACCCTTGAATACTTAAATCTCATTTTTTAAAAATGTAATATATTTATGAAGATCTTTTATATGTCAAAAATTATATGCTGATATTAAAGTATGCATCAGTAATTTATATTCATTAAAATCCCTTTTTATCGTAGGTATCATTAATGGGATTGGAAATCTTAAGTGCCTTTGTGGACAAATTATCAACACACTTTAAATCCTATGTAGCAATGGGTAAGTTAACTTTATTTACAATTCTAAATAAGATTTGACATGATGACTTTTTTCCTTAGTTTTTGTTTAGCAGAAATAGTTCTCTGTAAATTAAAAAATGTAATTTCTGTAATCCCAGCACTTTGGGAGGCTGAGGCGGGTGGATCGCCACAGGTCAGAAGTTCAAGACCAGCCTGGCCAACATGGCATAACCCCATCTCTACTAAAAATACAAAAATTAGCTGGGCATGGTGGCATGTGCCTGTAATCCTGGCTACTTGGGAGGCTGAGGCAGGAGAATCGCTTGAACCCAGGAGGTGGAGGTTGCAGTGAGCCGAGATCGTGCCACTGCATTCCAGCCTGGGTGACAGAGCAAGACTCTGTCTCAAAAAAAAAAAAAAAGTGATTTTATGTAACCCAGAGATCTGCTACTTAGCATTTCAGTTTACCCAGAGACAAGGTTTTAAACTTACTTAAATCACCTTTGAGGCAAAAAAAAAAAAAAAAAAGAAAAGAAATTTTTTTACTGGATCTTTTACTGTTTTGTGAAATGCCAAAATTTGTAATATAACTTACAGTGCCATGTTTCAGACTATTTGTGGGGAAGGATCAGTTTCTTCATTGCCAGCATGTTGCAGACCAATATTTTATAAAATATAAGAAAAATAAATTACAGCAAAATTAAAGGAAAAAAAAAAACAAGGCTCAATTTTTTATCGTTAGATGCAACAAACAAAATTTCTTTGATCAAATTGCTTCAAAAACATTTTCTAAGTACTCTAAATGTCCTTATCATAGACAGTCTGTAGATTGATCCTAGGCTGTTGATCATACTTTGAATAGCACTTACTTACAATGTGTTTGTAGTACAGTGCGTATGGTAGGATAATGCTCTTTGTATAGTTATTAGGATTACAGAGTTGGCTCTGACTTATTTTCTAAACCCGAATGACCTTCATGTACCTTTAGAGTATGTTATAAGTGGATTTGATCCTATTATATAGCAGCATTATATAGCCTATAGAAGGGTAGCCTCAGATATTAGTGATTTTCTTTGCTTTTTTCTTTTGTATTTTAAAATAGAGATGGGGTGTTGCTATGTTGCCCATGCTCAAGCAGTCCTCTCACCTCGGCTCAAGGTGAATTCCTGGGCTCAAGCAGTCCTCTCACCTCGGCCTCCCGAAGTGTTAGCATTATAGGCATGAACCACCATACCTGGCCAGGGATTTTCTTTTGTGGATTAAGTTAATGCTTCCTAATATCAGTATATCATCACACGTACTTTCTGATATGTTTGGTTAACTTTTTTCTTCATGTTTGGTATGCTACTTACCCTTCTTTATCAGTTTTTTCTTTTATTTTCTAGTTATCTTTTCAACAGAAGCATCTGATGGGGTTTTCTATCTTTATTATTTAGTTTTAATCAACACCAGGTTCCACTTCATCCTTTGTGTTAATATTTTCTGAATTTTTTTTTTTTTTTTTTTACTGTTAGTCTCCACTTACAACTCTATAGTAGGCCCAGGGACTCACTGGCTCACACCTGTAATTCCAACACTTTAGGAGGCTGAGGTAGGAGGATTGCTTGAGGCCAGGAGTTTGAGACCAGCCTAGGCAATAGAGTGAGACCATATTTTTACCTAAATAAATAAATCAGCAGGCTTAGTGGTGTGTGCCTGTAGTCCTAGCTACTCTGGAGGCTGAGATGGGAGGTTGGACCCAGGAGTTCAAGGTTACATTGAACTAAGATTGCACCACCATGCCCTGGGCAGCAGAGTGAACCTCTTGTCTCTTTAAAAAAAAAAAAAAAAAAAACACACACACACACACACACAAAACTATGGTAGATATTGAAAACTGCTCTACAAGCATTTTACTTGTTTATGTTTTCTTTCTGTCTCTCTCTCGCTCGCTGTCCCTGTCTGTCTCTTTATTTTCTTTCCTTTCCTTCTTTTTTCTTTTTTGAGATGGGATCTTGCTCTGTCACCCAGGCTGGGGTGCAGTTGTATGATCGTGGCTCACCGCAGCCTCAGCCTCCTCAACACTCAAGCGATCCTCCCACCTCAGCCTCCTGAGTAGCTGGGATCACAGGTGTGAACCACCATGCCAAGGCTACATTTTCTTGAAATATTTTGAATCAGTGTTTAAAATTGAGAAGTTTTACATGAAAATTGGTATTTCTAGCTTGTCTCAAGAAATTGCCTAATGTAGGAACCCTGATCAGAAGTTGCTTTGTAGTTGCTCTCATGTCTAGTTAATGATCTTTCCCATTCATAAAACCTCCTCCACCCCCAAAATCCTCTTGTCTCTTTGTAACTGAGAAAGTTAGGTATAATATGGTAAGGTTGGAATACTGCACCTCTTAAACTGGCTAAGTATCAGCATTTCCTGTGTCTCCTTGGATGTAAACATTTGTGTTTGTGACTCTTGCCCTGTAGTAGCTCCCTATTCTTAATTGCTACAGAGAAAATTTAGACTTAAGGGTAGTTCTAGGTATTATGTATCTCACTTATTTTTCAGACACCAGGAGTACCACATGGGGTTTTATGTCCTGACTACACTCAGATTGAGGCAATGGGAATATTGGGACCGGAATTGCAGTTTGACTCCCAACACTGTCCTGCTTTCAGAACTTACTTCTCTAAAGCTGTCTTTTACCATATATGTTCCTTCTCCTTCTCAGTAGACTTTTTCTTTGTAATCTTTAGCAAGTACTTTGTCTCCACTTTAAGCTAATCAGAAACTTGCTCACTCTTTCTAGGCGTAGCTGAACTTGTTTATGCCTCTGCTGTGCCCTTATTTCTTTTTGAAATCTTCACCTCTTCTCCATGGTCCTTTCTTTCCCTTCTAAAAATGTACTTCAGATTTGAGAATCTCAGGAATTTGCAGGTTAACCTCACCCTATGTTGAATTTTTCTTTACTCTGTGATTCTTATACAGTTAAATACTTAATAACATTAACTTGCTTTTATTGGTTAGTGTTTTTCATTTGTGTTTGTGCAACTAGATGGCACATGTTCATACACTCTTATATATGTATAACTTTTTTCTTCTAATCTCCTATTCTTTCTAGTTATCCCTGTGCATTTACTGTTAGTATTGTTTTCACTTTGAATCATAAGTGCTCATCATTGTCCTTAATGAAACTTGAACTTGTTATTACTTTAGGATAATATACAGTGTGGTATAACAGGAAAATTTTATTACAGCTTTGCTATCATTAATTGAATGCCTACTTTTTACCCATTTTTGTCCATTTGCCTTTTACCCTTTTACTACTTTTCATACATGAAAGATTATCCTGACTTCATTTCTAATTTGTAGAATAGCTTTGCAAGATAGGCAGCATACCTGTATGCTCTTAGAAAGGTATGGAACTGGAGTAAGAGTCCCAGGGTTAGCTTTTTGGTTTTATCTCTCTTACAGAACTTAGCCAGATCACTTTAGGAGTCTTTCTTTAAAAGGACGGAGTTGAATTGGATTATGTCTGAAAGGTTTTTTGGTAATCTAACTGCAGATATATATAACTTGATTTGAGAGATAATGTTTAGTTTTGGTGCACTTGGGTTATTAGTTATCATTACAGGTATTTTTAATATTCTTTTATGTTAAAAGTGAGAAGTGTTTTAGGAAAATTGAGATTCATTTTCAGTTTTAGATACAGTTCCAAAAAGAGTATAAGCTCTATTAATGTAATTCTTAAATATATAATCTATATATATGCATGTATTAATAATAGAAAATATTTTAGTTTCCTTTTGTGACCACATATATTGTGGAAAAATATAATTTTCAAACAAAAAATATATAATTTACATTTAATATTGATCACCAGCCCTGGTTTTATAACTGATTCAGTAAAAGATCTCATATCTTACAAATTTTGTAAACTGTTTTAAAATTTTAAACAGTTTTATCCCAAAATGTTACTGTAGAAGGAAAACAAAAATAGGCTACCCGGTTATCACTTTTATAGAATGGTTTGCATCTTGTACGATGCTAAAAGAAAAAAAAATACTAAGAGTTATGTTTCAGCCTTCTTCTGTGTGTCATTGTCCAAATTCCAGTCTGTGATAGATTGATTCATTTGTTTAACACATTCATATGGAGAGCCTATTGAGTGAAAAATTCTGTTCTGGATACCCCATAAATATTTGTTGAATATTCATCATATTAAATGATAATGATCATGGGCTTGGCACAGGTGCTTTTTCCTTGTTTTACTTCATCCTTTCACTAGTCATGTGAGGTATAGTTCTGTCAGCCTTCCATATTTTACAGACAAGGAAACTTTGAAGTTCAGGGAATTTTCTGTTTTGTAATTAATAACTGATAGAGTTAGGAATACAATCTTGTTCTGTTTGACTCCAGGGTAGCATGTGTGAAAAGGCGATCCAGTGCAAAAACAGTATGAATTTCTTGTTTAAATTATTAGCTGTAATACTAATTTTATGTAATGTGAGGCTTTTTGTTTTTGTTTATGTTTCGTAAAATGGTTTTTAATATTGAAGTGAGCCCCTGTTTGGGCTAACATTTGAATTTTCTTGTTGGAGTTAAATTTCACCTCTCAGGAATGAAGGATCTTTTCTTTTTCCATTATTGTTATATGGTTGTTAACATATACACACACACCCAAACACCTCAAATTGTAAGTAAATGGAGATGGTTATGACTGTGATCTCACATTGTATAGATATTTATTTATTTATTATTTTTTGAGACAGGGTCTTACTCTGTTGTCCAGATTGGAGTGCAGTGGCATGATCTTAGGTTACTGCAGCCTCTGCCTCCTGGGATCAAGCCATCCTCTCACCTCAGCCTCCCAAGTGCTGGGCTGTAGACACGCACCACCATGTTTGGCTAATTTTTACAGTTTTAGTAGAGACGGGATTCCATCGTTTTGGCCAGGCTGATCTCAAACTCCTGGCCTCAAGTGATCCACTTGCCTTGGCCTCCCAAAGTGCTGGGATTACAGGTGTGAGCCACTGCACCCGGCCAGTATAGATTATTTAAAACCTGGTTTCACTACTTGTTGTTTGCGTGACCTTCGATAAGTTATTTAATCCTTTGTGCCTTCTCTATCAAATGGGCCTACTCTGTTTCATAGGACTGTTGAAAGGATTAAATGAGATAATTCGGTGGTTAGTGCATAAAAATATCTAACATTTGTTAAGTGTTTACTATTGTCTTCTGCCTTTCAGAAGCTATCAGAACCAGAAGCCCATAATGGCAATCTTACAGATGTTGACAAATTCCTCTAGTGTTAACAGTACATCCAAGATGTATGAGAAGAATTTATATTGTTCCTATTGATGAACATTGTCCCATAATTAGACTTATGATTTTTATGTCGAGGACATTGTTTTCTTACACAGTCATTTCTTTGATTAAGCTTAAGGCTTTTGGATGATATCTTTCCATTTGGTATGTTGCTTTCTCACTCTAGTCATTTGTTTCCCAAAAAGAATGTAATTTCTTTTTTCTTTAACTCTTGTTGTTCATTATTACATCAGTTTTGGTTATTACATTATAGATAATAGATTGGCTTCAGATTATATACACATTTAATTATATATGTTTATAAATAAACTAGAGAAATATTTCTTTCTTGATCTGATTTCTTTCTCCTTCCTTTGTTTAAACTAGACTTAGTCCTCCGTTGATTCAGAGAAAGAAAAGCTATGTAGTAGTCCCCCATTATCTTCAGGGGCTGTGTTCCAAGACCCTCAGTGGATTCTTGAAGCCTCCGATAGTCCAAACCAGTCCATGACCTGTTAGGAACTGGGCTGCACAGCAGGAGGTGAGTGGCCAGCAAGTGAACATTACCACCTGAGCTCTGCCTCCTGTCAGATCAGCCTCAGTATTCGATTCTCATAGGAGCACGAACTCTCTTGTGAACTGTGCATATGGATCTAGATTGTGCACTCTTTACGATGCCTGATCCCAAAACCATCCTCCCCGCCCCCCGCCACTGTGGAAAAATTGTCTTCCACAAAACCAATCCCTGATGCCAAAAAGATTGGGTACTGCTACTATACATGTGATGTATTTTTGATCTGATAACCGAAACAGCTACTAAGTGACTAATAGGCAGGTAATGTAAACAGTGCAGGTATGTTGGACGAAGGAAGGATTCACATCCCTTACTGAATGGAGCAAGAGAGCCCAATATTTCATCATACTACTCAGAATGGTGTACAATTTAAAATGTATCACTTGTTTATTTCTAGAATTCTCCATTTAATATTTTCAGAGCACAGTTGGCCATGGGTAATTGAAACCACAGAAAGTAAAGCTGTGGATAAGGGGGGACTACTGTATAGCTGTAATATCAAAAGAGAAACAAAGGAAGTGTCCTTGCTTTTGAACATGCAGAAGGATGATAGTGATAGTGATAGTAGGTGACATTATAGAAAGTGCTTACTCTATGCCCTTTACTCTTTGAGTTATGTGTATTATTTTTTAATTTTCAATAATCCTCTGAGAGGAGTACTGCTACCCACATTTATGGCTGAGGAAATAGACGAAAGGTATCTAAAAAATAGACATTAGGTCACACACCTAGTAAGACCACACTAAATGGTAGTGGTAATTTAAGGGATTACAGGAAGGTAATTTTGACTATGAGGTATTTTTGCCCTATGAACTGACTTTAGAACCTGTTCCCTTTGAATTCTACTTCCTCCTTGTCCCCTCATCTATACATTTCTCTCAGAAAAATAATATTTAGTTTTGCCCGTTTTTTGAACATTATTATAAGGAGATGTCATGCTGCATGTATTCTTGTGAATCTTCTCAGTTATTTTATTGGATTCATTTGTAAAGAACTTAAAACAATTTCTTTACCTCACAACTCTTCATTTATGGAAACAATTGCTATTTGTAATTTTGAGAAATATAGTTTTTAATGGAGATGAATTATAAGTAAACACTCTTTTACTCCCTCCCCTTCTTTAGTTATTGTAGCTTTAATAGACAGAATGGGAGATGCCAAAGACAAGGTTCGAGATGAAGCTCAGACTCTGATATTGAAGTTAATGGATCAAGTAGCACCACCTATGGTAAGCTTACATTTTAAAATTCAGATTTTGCTAATGGTAATCACAGCAAATCATTAAAGCCACAGCAAGCATGAATGCTGACATTTTAAACAATCATTTGTTGCTAATGCCTTTAAGAAGTCGACATTTAAGATAAAGTGTCAATGTTTGACTCTGGTTTTTTGCTTCTTATTTTGTACTCTTTAATGCTTTTTTTTTAAAGCTAACTAATAGATTTCAGTGGTTTGACAGTATACGGATTATATTATACTTTAGGATTTTTTTCATTTCTCTTTTTTGTAAATTGTAAAATGTTTGAGAAAGCTTATTTTGAGAACCACTGAATACTATATTGTTCATTTCTGCAACTCCTACAGAGACCAGAAGAAAACTTTTTCACAAGTGGTTACTATGTTTTCCCAAATGTTTTGTATTTCAGAACTAATTTATTTTTTTTTAATATTGTGGTGAGTGTCCTTCCACTGTTGTTTATTCATTTACATTTTAGGTTGTTTTTGTCTTTCTGTGATTGCAGACATTACCATAAGGGGCATCCCTTGTACTTCTATCTTTGAACATAAATATAAGTATTTATATAGAATAGCGTTCCAGAGGTAGTATTGATGAGTCAGGTTACCCACATTTAAGATTTTCTTTTTTTTTTTGGTAATTTCTTAAGCCACCTTCTTGAAAGTTTAGTAGGGAGAGAGAAGTATATTAGTAGAACTGAATACAGACTCCAGAAAGAATACTGAGTACAGAAAGAGGATGGCTGTGTATGTTGTATATTTGAATTTTGTAAAGGGTAAAAGTGCTATTTCCAAATGTGGAGAAAGGATTGATTGGTACAGTTGGCTTCACGTTTGTAAAAGTAAAGTTGGATTTCTTGTTACACCCAAAATAGTTGGTTTAAATTATTTGTATAGGTTTATCTATGCTTTTTCTAACAGAAAAGTGTGGTAGGTAGCTATAAAATCGATTGTCCAAATACGTTTCTGTATTTGGATCCAACATTGAAAGGAAAAAAGTCTGAATTATAAAATGTCCAAAAAAAAAAAAAAAAAAAGCCTGTTCCGTGTGAGTCTATATTAGTTACTACGCAATGTTGGACCACTTAAATACTTACTGGACTACTGGACTTATAATGGTAGCATTGTTATTGAAGGTTTCTTAATTATAGAAGAAATCGTGTGTCCTTGGAAATTCTAAGGTTTTCAGTTGTTGGACATGGTTCTTCTGAGAATAAATAAAATCTAAAGTGAAATATATGTAAGTACTAAAATGTGATTAAGGTAATAAAAATAGGTGAGAACAATTGTGTAGTTTGGCTTAGAAAAACTTGTAAGTAGTGGAGAAATGAACAACAGTCTGATGAAAACGTTCAGTTACCAGTAAGGTTGGTAGTAGGATTGGGAAGAAATAAAAGATTGTAACATGAATAATTTAGTTTTTTGTTTCACATTTTTACTTTTCTTTCAAATAGTACATTTGGGAGCAGTTGGCTTCTGGTTTTAAACACAAGAATTTTCGATCTCGAGAAGGCGTGTGTCTGTGTCTTATTGAAACCTTAAACATGTGAGTTTTATGATTACTGAAAATAACTGTCTTTTTTTTTTATTTCTCTTAAAAAACCTCAGTTCACAAAGTCAAGGAAAGCTATGGTAATAACACATTTAAAATTGTTATTAAAGCATATAACTTTTTATTTGATACCTTTACTGTTCATTTTTTGTGTATGTTATCTTTCATGTTCTTAATTTTTCAGTTATGTCAGTAATAAGTGTTTCTCTTTTTTTCTTTAGTATGTAGCCACCCAAAACAGATGGTCATGGAACTGATATGCTGATAACTTAGTATCTATTTCTGTTCTGGATCGAATTTGAAATTTTTTTTTTTTTTTTTTTTTTGAGACGGAGTCTTGCTCTGTCACCCAGGCTGGAGTGCAGTGGCCGGATCTCAGCTCACTGCAAGCTCCGCCTCCCGGGTTTACGCCGTTCTCCTGCCTCAGCCTCCCGAGTAGCTGGGACTACAGGCGCCCGCCACCTCGCCCGGCTAGTTTTTTTTGTATTTTTTTAGTAGAGACGGGGTTTCACCGTGTTAGCCGGGATCGTCTCTCGATCTCCTGGCCTCGTGATCCGCCCGTCTCGGCCTCCCAAAGTGCTGGGATTACAGGCTTGAGCCACCGCGCCCGGCCCGAATTTGAAATTTTTTTAAATTCAATGATATTTCACATATTATAGCCATTTCCCATCCCCACCCTCCCCCAGAGCAATGTGGTGGGTACCAGAGTCATAGACCAAGCAAAACTTTCCCCGGTAACTAGACAGTGAGGCTGGTAGCCGTGTGCAGAGTTCTGGCTGCCATAGTTGCCACAGAACTATGACTGATCTGAAAAAGTGCTAGGACTTTTGTTCTTGCGCTGAATTATGTTTTTAGGTTCTATGCAATGTCATAGGTCATATGTAGTAGCTTTCAACTTTTCCTATAGTGCCATTTCCGTTTCTTAACTATGTTTTCACTTATTTTCTTTTATTACTTTGTAGTCCTTTCTGCCCTTTAGAAGCCTATAAGTGTACTTAGTCTACACAGCTCTTTGTGCTTGGTTTTGGCTCTCCTGCCACAAGCATAAAGATCTTTTAATTTCGTTATTTCATTGGAATGCATTTATATGAGACCCAGAGTCTAAAAAAATCACAATTTTAAAAGTGAAAACTCTGATTTTCTTAAGTTATTTGTAGGTTGCTAGGTTTAAGAGTGCCATTGTTGAACATTTTAATCTATTGGATTATGTGTTGTCTTCACTCTCAGTTGTGATTATTCAAATTTGCATACTTCACATTGCTTAGAATTATTTTTGCTTATGTCTCATATCCTTCATGTTTTAATGATGTGTGCCCATCCTCTCCACCATATTTGTCTTATTGCTACAGACAAGAAGGTATAAGGATATTTTGTTCACTGTTTATTAAAAACAAATTCTCTTTATTTTTTTCTCAAATTATATTTAGTTTTGGGGCTCAGCCGCTAGTCATCAGCAAGTTGGTACCACATTTGTGTATCCTGTTTGGAGATTCGAACAGTCAGGTAAAATTTTATTTACATTCAAGCATTGACTGATTTTTTGGCTACCATTTCTTTTCTAGTCCTCTTATTCTGTTTTTAAAAAAGAAGAGAGAGGGTGGAGGGGGTTGCTGAAATGAAGATTTTACTTCATTAAAAAAATCCATCAAAGTTAGTTTTTAAAAACATTATATTCATGAAAGTTGCTTATGTTTGTCAGTTGTTTGGCTAGTAGTAAGGATAGAAGGGACTTAAAGTTTAGTTTTGAGTGTGAGAGACTGAGTAACAAAGAGCTTAGATTCCCTGCTACAGTCTACCTGTATGTTAACTGTGGGACAGATTGTCAGCTTCCTTTGGTTATTGCTGAAATTGGCTGCATAACATTTTGCAGTTGTAAGAACCCTACTTAACAGAGAGGATTTATATCAGTGGTATATCAGTTGTTAGAAACTTTTTTATCTGAGCTGTCTATACCAGTAGTCCCCAACCTTTTTGGCACCAGGGACTAGTTTTGTGGAAGACAATTTTTCCATGGGAGGGTAGGGATGGTTTCGGGATGAAACTGTTCCACCTCAGGTCATCAGGTATTAGTTAGATTCTCATAAGGAGTGTGCGACCTAGATCCCCTCGCATGCACAGTTCACAATAGGGTTTGTGCTCCTATGAGAATCTAATGCTGCCTCCGATCTGACAGGAGATGGAGTTCAGGCGATAAAGCTTGCTTCCCTGTCACTCACCTCCTGCTGTGGTCCTTGAACAGGCTACGAACCCATATGAGTCCATGGTCTGGGGCTTGGGAACCCCTGGTCTGTACTATAGGTATAATACAGGAATGTGTTCTGGATCATGTCCCTCGTGGTGAACTTGAATCTTGACTGTAACCTTTTTGGCACAGTTTGGCCATTTGGAGTGACCTCGGGAAAGATTTTCCCTTCTTTTAGATCCTACCTGCTCCTCAAGAGGTTTGTAGAGAATTCTACTGTCTCTTCAGTTGCTGTTTCACAATGAGCTGTGCAAGGGAACTGGAGCTACCTTTCAAATTCCTGTATTCAGACCACATTCTTTTTTTTTTTTCCTTTTAATTGTAGCAAATACAATATAAAATTTACCATTCTAACAGTTTTTAAGTGTAAGTTCAGTGGCATCACATACATTCACATTGTTTTGCAACACCCATCACTGCCATCTAGCTCCGGAACTTCTTCATCCTCCCAGACTGAAACTCTGTACCCGTGAACAGCAGCTCCCCAGTCCCTGGCAGCCCCCCGGTGGCCCCCCATCCCCAGCTCCTGGCAACCACCGTTCTCCTTTCTGCCTTTGTGAATTTGACTGTTCTGTGTACCTCACAGAGGTAGAATGATAGAATATTTGTCCTTTTGTGTCTGGCTTGTTTATTTAGCATAATGTCTTCAAGGTACATCCATCTTGTGGCATGTATCAGAATTTCCTTCCCTTCTGTTTTAGGCTGAATAATATTCCATCGTGTGTATATAGCACATTTTGTTTATCCATTTCTCTGTGGATGGACATTTGGGTTGTTTCCACGTTTGGCTATTGTAAATAATGCTACTGTGAATATTAGTGTAAAAAATATCTGTTTGAGTTCAGGCCGCATTCTTGAAATGCAGTTTTAATACAGGAAAATACATTAACCATGATAATAATTTGTATTAATATAATTATTGGCAGTTGTTTACATAATCTTACTACAGGTAGGGTTTTTGTTTGTTTGTTTGTTTTATTTTTTTTTTTT
Source organism: Macaca fascicularis (assembly GCF_037993035.2). Taxonomy (NCBI): domain Eukaryota; kingdom Metazoa; phylum Chordata; class Mammalia; order Primates; family Cercopithecidae; genus Macaca; species Macaca fascicularis. The sequence goes on from NC_088376.1 coordinate 14,731,981, forward strand.
TTTGAGACAGAGTTTCGCTCTTGTTGCCCAAGCTGGAGTGCAATGGCGTGATCTTGGCTCACTGCAACCTCCACCTCCCTGGTTCAAGCGATTCTCCTGTCTCAGCCTCTCAAGTAGCTGGGATTACAGGCACGTGCCACCACGCCAGGCTACTTTTTTGTATTTTTAGTAGAAACGAGGTTTCACCATGTTAGCCAGGCTGGCCTCCTACTCTTGACCTCAGATGATCCACCAGCCTTGGTCTCCCAAAGTGCTGGGATTACAGACGTGAGCCACCGTGCCCGGTCTACAAATAGATTTTTAAAATTTTTTTATTATTGTTTTATTTTATTTTATTTATTTTTTTGAGTTGGAGTCTCGCTCTTTGTCGCCCAGACTGGAGGGCAGTGGCACGATCTCGGCTCACTGCAACCTCTACCTCGGTGGTTCAAGCAGTTCCCCTGCCTCAGCCTCCTGAATAACTGGGATTACAGGCGCATGCCACTACGCCCAGCTAATTTTTTTGTATTTTTAGTAGAGGCGGGGTTTCACCATGTTGGCCAGACTGCTCTCAAACTCCTGATGTCAGTCAATCCACCCTCCTTGGCTTCCCAAAGTGCTGGGATTACAGGCATGAGCCACTGCACCCAGCCACAAATAGATTTTTAAAAAGCTTAGTAAGTAACTTTTATTGACAAGTTTCTCAAATTTCTGTAAAATCATCTTTTAGTAGTTTTTTCTAGAAGTATCTTGGCAGGCCCTCTTGGGTTTTTACTGATGACAAGCCATATATGCAGGGGTTTAGAGGCATTAAACCCCACTTAGAGCTTCAAGTTGATCTATTAGTGTAATGTTACCTTGAAATGAAGTATTTTATTGTATCATATATAAGTTTGTTAAAAAGTTCTGAATTCTTTGACAGGTGAGAGATGCTGCAATATTGGCTGTAGTGGAGATTTATAGACATGTGGGAGAAAAAGTGAGGATGGATCTTTATAAGAGAGGAATTCCCCCTGCTAGGTAAGTCTTGCTGAATTTGGTTCCTTTTTTTTCACCACTAGTTTTAAAAGTTTTCATTTTGTTTATTTTAATTATTTATTTATTTTTTTGAGATGGAGTCTTTCTCTTGTTGCCCAGGCTGGAGTGCAATGGCATGATCTCGGCTCAATGCAACCTCTGACTTCTGGGTTCAAGTGATTCTCCTGCCTCAGCCTACCGAGTAGCTGGGATTACAGGTGCATGCCACCATGGCTGGCTAATTTTTTGTATTTTTAGTGGAGACGGGGTTTTTCCATGTTGGTCAGGCTAGTCTCAAACTCTCAACCTCAGGTGATCCACCCACCTCAGCTTCCCCAAGTGCTGGGATTACAGGCATGAGTCTTTGCCCCCGGCCTATTTTAATTTCTTTTTTTTTGAGACAGAGTCTTGCTCAGACTGCAGTACAATAGCGCGATCTTGCCTCACTGCAGCCTCTGCATCCTGGGCTCAAGTGATTATCCCATCTCAGCCTCCCGAGTAGCTGGGACTACAGGCATACACCACCACACCTGGCAAATTTTTTGCATTTTTAGTTGAGACAGGGTTTCATCATGTTGACCGGGTGGGTCTGGAACTCCTGACCTCAAGTGTTCTGCCCGCCTCAGCTTCCTAAAGTGCTGGGATTAGGCGAGAACCACTGTACCCAGCCTGTTTATTTTAAATAGGTTCAAATTTTTGAAATTTTTGTTTTGTTTTGTTTGTTTTTGAGACAGGGTCTGGCTCTGTTGCCTAGGCTGTAGTGCAGTGGTACGATCTCCGCTCACTGCAACCTCCACCTCCGGGACTGAAGTCATCCTCTCATCTCAGCCTCCCAAGTAGCTGGGATAACAGACATGTGCCACCACGCCTGGCTACTTTCTGTACTTTTTTGTAGAGATAGGGTTTCACCATGTTGCCTAGGCCAGTCTTGAACTCCTGAGCTCAAGCGATCCTCCTGCCTCTGTCTCCCTGGGATTATGGATGTGAGCCACTGCAGCCAGCAGAAATGTTTTAAAATTCAAAAGATATAAAAGGATATGTATGTTATCACCATTTAAAAAGTTCTTACGATCCTATAATATTTTTTGCCATTGTTTCATTATATATTCATTTATTATTTAGTATGTAATTATGTACCATTATCAGGTGATAATAGTCATTATTTGGGAGATGCTTGAGCAAGGATTTACTAAAAATATTAATTCATTCGTCAAGTAAATACTTTAAAAGTATGTACTGTTGAAAGGTACCATACAATTTATTTGATAACAGAAACTGTATGAGAATCAGTTTTTTGTTCTTTGTTTTTGGAGACGGAGTCTCGCTCTGTCGCCCATTCTGGAGTGCAGTGGCGCAATCTCGGCTCATTGCAAGCTCCGCCTCCCGGGTTCATGCCATTCTCCTGCCTCAGCCTCCCGAGTAGCTGGGACTACAGGCGCCCGCCACCACGCCCGGCTGATTTTTTTGTATTTTTAGTAGAGACGGGGTTTCACCGTGTTAACCAGGATGGTCTCGATCTCCTGACCTCGTGATACGCCTGCCTCGGCCTCCCAAAGTGCTGGGATTACAGGCATGAGTCATCGCGCCCGGCCACGAATCAGTTTTTTAAAAGCTTAATAAGTAACCAATTCTAGGGTTCTTACAATTGCAAAATGTTTTATAGCCAATTTCAGCAATAACCAAAGGAAGCTGACAATCTGTCCCACAGTTAACATGCAGGTAGACTGTAGCAGGGAATCTAAGCTCTTTGTTACTCAGTCTCTCACACTCAAGAACTAACCATTAAGTCCCTTCTATCCTTACTTCTAGCCAAACAACTGACAAATTAAAAAAAAAAATTAGTCACTATTCTTAAAACCTACTCTTAAAACATGTTCAAATAAAAAAGAAATCAATAATATATGAGTAGTATGGCATCAGATTGCTAAATAATCTTCTAGTGTATCAGAAAACATTTTTCAATGGCTTTTTTCTTTATTACTTATGAGTTTATATACTTTTATTAAGGATATTCATATTGAAGTTTTTTGTTCTTCATAATGAAATTTTAAGGGCATTCACTAAAGGAATTTTTTTAACTTTTTATTAAGGTATTTAGCATTTCAAACAAATACTAAAGGAGGTGGAATAAAATAATGAACCTTCATTTACCTATTACTGGGTTTGAACAATTATCAGTGTGTATCCAGTTTTTTATGTTACACCCTAAACTACTTACCCTTGTGCTGTATTATGTTGAAGCAAGTCCAAGTTATGACATTTCACTTATAAATATTTCAATACATTTTTAAAAGAAAAAAATTTTTGTCAGTCACAACAATACCACCATCAGCACGCTCTAAAGTTTTTTTTTCATGTAATTCTATAATATCAAATATGTAGTTAGGGTTCAAATTTCCAGTCGTTTCATAAATACTGTAAGTGTGTGTCTTAATCTGTTTTGTGTTGCTGTAAAGGAATATCTGAGGCTGGGTAATTTATAAATAAAAGAGGTTTATTTGGCATGTGATTCTGGGGGCTGCACAAGAAGCATTGGGCCAGCATTTGCTAGGCTTCTGTTGAGGGCCTCTGACTGCTTCCACTCACGGGTGGAAAGCGATGAGGAGGCAGTGTTTGCAGAGATGACCTGGCCTGAGAGGAAGCTAGAGAACAAGAATCAGGCTCTTTATAACAACCAGCTCTCATAGGAACTAACCTAGGGAGAACTCATTCACTCCTCCTTGCCCCAGGGAGGACAGGACATTATTCATGAAGGATCCACACCCATGACCCGAACACCTCCCATTAGGCTTGGAGATCAGATTTCAGCTTGAGGCTTGGAGGGATCAAATTCAAACCATAGTAATATGTATGTGCTTTTAACAGTTTGTTGAATCAGGGTCCAAATAAAGTCTGTATGTTACATTATGTTTTGTTAAGTCTTTTAAAACCTTTATGTACTCCAACACTCTTTTATCCTTGTGTTTTATTTGTTGAATAAGCTGATGGTTTATTCTGTGAAGTTTCCCCCATTCTGGAGTTTGCCAATTCTTTTCCTGTGATATGGTTTAACATATTATTTTCTCTTCATATCCTGTTATTGTGTAGTTAAATCTAGAGATTTCAACAGGTCTTTGTGGGAGGATGTCAGGAAGAGCAAGGCAACTTCATAGGTGGTGATGTGTTCTAGTATGATGTGTCTCATCATATTTGGTTGTCTCTCTTAGCAGTAGTTGTTTGCCAGTACCAATTATTTGCTGGTAATAAGATTGTCTCAGAAATAAGCTTTTTGTTGACTTGATCATCTATTCATTTTCTACTTCCAGGACTACCAAGAATTCCATTTGAGTAAATTCTACATCATTTTATGGAGGAAAGAAAGAAGTGATGTTAACATATGTATTTTGTGTGTATGTGTGTATACATATCTTTTCTAAATTTATATTGAAATTATTTTATTCTTTTTTTTTTGAGATGGAGTCTCGCTCTGTCACCCAGGCTGGAGTGCAGTGGCGTGCTCTCGGCCCACTGCAATCCCTGCCTCCCAAGTTCAAGCAATTCTCCTGCTTCTGCCTCCTGAGTAGCTGGGATTACAGGCATGTGCCACCATGCCTGGCTAATTTTTGTATTTTTAGTAGAGAGGGGGTTTCACCATGTTGGTCAGGCTGGTCTCAAACTCCTAACTTTGTGATCCGCCTGCCTCCGCCTCCCAAAGTGCTGGGATTACAGGCATGAGCCACTGCACCCAGCTTTATTATTCTTAAATAGATTTTAATTTAATTTTTTTGAGACAAAGTCTCACTCCTGCCCAGGCTGGAGTGCAGTGGTGTGACCATGGTCCACTGCAGCCTCAACCTCTTGGTCCCAAGCAATCCTCCCACTTCAGCCTCCTGAGTAACTGGGACTACAGGTGCACACCACGACACCCGGCTAATTTTTAAAATTTTTTTGTAGAGACAGGGTCTCCCTATGTTGTTCAGGCTGGTCTTTAACTTTTGGGCTCAAATAATTCTCCTGCCTCAGCCTCCCAAAGTTCTGGGATTATAGACATGAACCACCATGCCTGGCTGGACTTTATTTTTAGAGAATTTTTTGGTTCACAGTAAAATTGAGTGAAGATACAGAGATTTCCCATATACTCTGTGTCCCTGTACATGCCTAGCCTCTCCCGTTCTCAATATTCCTCAACAGAGTGGTACATTTGTTATAATTGATGAACCTACATTGACATATCATTATCACCCGAAGATTATAGCTTGCACTAGGGTTGACCCTTGGTGGTGTATATTTTATGGGTTTGGACAGATGTATAATGACATGTGTCCACTATTGTAGTATCATACAGAATAGTTTTACTGCCTTAAAATCCATACTGTTTCACCTGTTTATTCCTCCCGCTGGCCTAACCCTTGGCAACATTCTTCTTTTTACTATCTCCATGTAGTTACATTCATACAGTATGTAGCTTTTTCAAATTGGCTCTTTCACTTAGTAATACATATTTTAAGTTTTCTCCATGTCTTTTCATGGCTTGATAGCTCATTTCTTTTTAGGGTTGAAAACTTTTCTATTATCTGGAAGTACCACAGTTTTTCCATTCTACTGTGGGACATCTAATTTGCTTCCTAGTTTTGGCAATTATGAACAAAACTGCTAAAAATGTGAATTTGCAGGCTTTGTGTGGACATACATTTTGGTCTCCTTTGGGTAAATACTAAAGAATGCAATCACTGTATTGCATGGTATGAGTAAGTTTAATTTTGTAAGAAGTTACCAGACTGTCTTCCAAAGTGCTTGTACCATTTTGTATTCCCACCAGCAGTGAAGGAGAGTTCCTATTGCTTCACATTCTCACGAGGATTTGATCTTGTCAGTGTTTTGGGTTTTGGCCATTTTAACAAGTATTTGGTGGTATCTTGTTTTAATTTTGCATTTCCCTGATGACCTATGATTTGGAGTACTTTTTTGTATGCTTGTTTGCCATCTATATATCTTCTCTGGTGAGATGTTTGTTCAGATCTTTTACCCCTATTTAAATTGGATTGTTAACTTTCTTATTGTTGAGTTTTAAGAGTTCTTTGTTTACTTTGGGAAGCAGTCCTTTAACAGATATGTCTTTTGCAAATATTTTCTCCCACTCTGTGGCTTGTCTTATTCTCTTGACAGTGTCTTTCAAAGAGAAGAAAGTTTTAATTTTAATGAAGTTCAGCTTATCAGTTATTTCTTTTATGGTTCCTGCTTTTGGTGTTATATTTAAAAAGTCATCACCAAACCAAAGGTCAATTAGATTTTCTACTATATTATCTTCTAATCGTTTCATAGTTTTGCTTTTTGTATTCTGTGATCCATTTGAATTAATTTTGGGAAAGCATGTAGGTCTGTATCTAGATTCATGTTTTTGTGAATGTCCAGTTGTCTGAGCACAGTTTTTTGAAAAAACTATCTTTTCTTCATTGTATTGACTTTGTCCCTTTTCCAAAGATCATTTTTATCATATTTATGTGGTTTTCTTTCTGGGCTCTCTATTCTGTTCCATTGATCCATTTGTCTCTTCTTTCACTAATACTACACTGCCCGTAGTTTTGTAAGTTAGGTAGCGTCAATCTTACAACTTTGTTCTTTTCCTTTAATAGTGTGTTAGCTATTCTAGGTCTTTTGCCTGTCCCTATAAATTTTAAAATTGCTTTGTTTTTATCCACAAAACAACTTGGCTGGAATATTGATTGGAATTGCATGGAATCCATAGATCAAGTTGGGAAGAACAGACATCTTGAAAATATCAAGCCTTCCTATCCATGACTGTGGAATATATCTCAATTTATTTCTTGTTTTTTGGTTTCTTGCATCAGAGCTTTGTACTTTTCCTCATAAAGTCTTACACTTACTTCGTTAGATTTATACCTTTATGTAGATCTGAATTTTTGACCTGTATCATTTTCCTTCTCTCTAAAGAACTTCTTTTTAACATTTCTTGCAAGCATTACTACTGACAACAAATTCCTTCAGTCTTTTTTTGAGAAAGTCTTTATTCTTTACTTTCAAAGGATAATATTACTGGGTATAGAATTCTAGATTGGTAGAAAAGAAAATCTAAAAAGAATTGTAGATGAGTGTGTTTTTTCTCTCAACACTTTAAATATTTTATTTCACTTTCTTCTTGCTTGCACAAGGAGACATGGGATGTAGTTTTTATCTTTGCTCCTTATAGGTAGTGTTTTCTTCCCCTCTGGTTACTTCAAGAATTTTTTTCTTTATTTTTGATTTACTATAGTTTGAATATGATATGTGTAAGTGTAGTTCTTTTGTCATTTGTTCTGCTTGGTGTTCTCTGAGCTTCCTGGATCTGCGGTTTGGTATCTGACATTAATTTGGGGAAATTCTCAGTGATTATTGTTTCAAGTACTTTTTTTCAAATACTTTTTCTGTTCTGTCTTTCTTGTTCTATTATCCCCATTAACATGTATATTACACCTTTTATAGATGCCCCACAGTTTTTGGATAGTTGCTTCTGTTTTGTTTTCCAATCTCTTTTTTCCTTGCTTTTTCAGTTTTGGAGAATTCTATTGAGATTTCCTCAAGCTCAGAGATACAGCAGTGTGCAGTCTAGTAATAAGCCCAATAAGGACATTCTTTAATTTTATTAAGTTTTTGATCTCCAGCTTTTTTATTTTTATTTTTTTTGGTACTTTGTTAGAATTTCTTTCTCTCTTACCCATCTATTTTCTATTTTTTTTTTTCCTTTTTGGCCTGCTGTCTACCTCATTCTTTGGCGCCCTTAGCATATTAATCATAGTTTAAAAAAAATTCCTGGTCTGGTAATTCCAACATACCTTCCATATCTGGGTCTGGTTCTGATACTTGCTCTCTGTTTTTTTTTTTTTTTTTTGTCTTTCATAATGCCATGTAATTTTTTTTTTAATAGCTGAACATGATGTGACAGGTAAAAGGAACTACTTGAAACAGGCCTTTAGTAATGTGTTGGTAAGGTATGGGGTAGAGGAAGTGTTCTATAGTCCTATGAGTAGGTCTGTTTTAGTGAGCCTGTGCCTCTGGATTGTGAACTTCACAAATGTTCGTTAAGTATTTCCCGCTCTCCCCTCACTTAGGTGGGACAGGATGGCTAGCTAGAGTGGGCGGGAATCATGTATTTCCCTTTTTTTGGTATGGAAGAGTATAGTAGACTGGAGTTCGGGATTTCCATTTCTCCACTTGGAGAACTAGAGCAGCAGGAGATGGGTATTTTCCTAGGTCAGTTAGGCTCTGATAAAACCCCAGCAGGTTAAGTCTAATTAAATAGTTTCACTTAAGGTCAGACATTGTTAAGGAGAACAGAATACTCACATATTTCAAATTGGTTCTTTTTCGGTTCTCCCTGCTGGAAACATGATAGGATTTTGCACTGATACTCACTCTGAAAACCAAGTTGAACTCTTGGAGGTAAAACTCAAGAAGTGTGGTCTCCCTCTGCACCACGATGACTGGGTCCCCTGGAGTTTTTGACTCTCAAGAGTTGTCCACTCTGAGCCTCCAGCAATTTGTTAACTACAGGTCAGGTTTTCCTACTCTGACACTGGTTTTCACAGAGTCACAGAGGTTTCTACTGATGGGTTATGCTCTGGTAAGTTGTGATTCTCTGTTTTCATCTCTCCATCTCTTAATTTTTGGTGCAGCTGTTTGCCCTGTGACCTCCCTTTTCTTACAAATGTAAGAAGAGTTGTCGATTTTTTAGTTTGTTTAACTTTTTACTTGTTGTTAGGGCAGAGTAGCAACTTTCCAAGCTTCTTACATATGGAAATCAGAGGGGGGAATTACTTTTTAAAAAAATATTTTAAATGTTTATTCAGGTAGGAACTCCATACAGAAAAGTGCACAAATCATTAGTATACAAATCTATGAATTATAACAAAGTGAGTCCATGCAAGTATCCACCACACAGATGAAGTAGAACATTACAACATCCCAGAAGCCACTTCAAATCCTTTTAAATGTTTACCTCTTTTCTTCCTAAAAGTAACCACAATCCTGACTTCTAACACCATAGTTTAGTTTTGACTGTTTCTGAATTTTATATTAATAGAATCATATACTTCTTTGTGTCTGCCTTCTTTCTGTTAAAAATTATGTTTTTTACGTGTGTGTGTGTGTGTGTGTGTGTGTGTGTGTGTGTGTTGGGTTGTTGGATCCAGCTACAGTTGTTCATTTTGATAGCCTTATCGTTTTCCATTGTATGAATAGACTATACTTTACGAATTCAAAACTGAAGATGGACATTTGCATTATTTTTCATTTACGGTTTTTATGAGTATGCTGCTAATAACTTTCTCGTATATGCTTTTTGGTGTACATACTAATTCATTCTTTTGGAATATATCTTAGAGTAGAATTGCTACGTCAGAGGTGATGTTCACATTTAGTTGATATGGACAGTTTTCCAGAGTGGTTGTATTCCATTTATATTCTCACTGGTACTGTTGCAAGTTTCCATTATTCTACATATTCACCAATATTTTGTATTGTTAGGCTTATTTTTACTAATTTTAGGTTCTTAATGGGTGTGGTGTTTCATTGTGGTTGTAACATGCATTTTTCTGATTACAAATAGAGAGGAGCACGATTTAATCTGTTTATCAGCCATTTGGATGTCTTTTGTAGTGTTCTTTTCAGGCCTCTTGCCCTTTTTTTTTTAGATTTGTAGAACTTTTTTATATGTTCTGTGCACAAGCCATTGTCAACGCTGTATGCTTCAAGTACCTTCTCTCTCTCTGTGACTAGCTTTTGTACTTTCTTGGTGATACCTTTTGATGTACATAAATTCTTAATTTTAAAGTAGTTCTTAGTCATTTTCTTTATGAGTAGAAATTTCTGTGCCCCGTTTATGAAATCTTTGCTTACCCTAATGTATGAAGACATTCTTGTATGTAATTGTCTTGAAAGTTTTATTCACATTTAGATCTATAATCCACTTGGATTTGTGTGTTTGTTTGTTTTTTGGCAAATACAATGATTAAAGACTTCAGGTAAAAAAATTTTTCATGTGGATACTCACTTGACTCAGCACTACTTTTTGAAAACATCTTTCTTCGTTTCTTATTTTGTTATAAATTAAGTATGCATATATGTGCTTAGAATTTTTGCATCTATGCTCAAAATGACATTGACCTATAATTTTCCTTTCTTCTTGATTTATATCTTTTGTTAGTAATGTTACTTGTTAGAGGAAACTCTTTATTTGAGTTTCTTCTCATCAGAATTAACCTCATAGGGGTTTTATCATATGCAAGTAGCTAATACTTTAATGGTCTTACTGAAATAGGCCAATGACTTATTACCCCTAGCCGTTCTTACCATTCCTCCCTCCTCTAAGTCGGTAGTCACTTGGCAGATGAAGACTCTGAGACCCAGAGCAGCGACAGCTAGTCAGTAGGAGGTTGATGGCTTCCTGACACCCAGTCCATTGTTCTTTCTTCCATGCTATGCTTGTGTCATTCTCCTTGGTGATGCTTCTTTAGCAGGTAGTAGGCAATGGAGAAGGACTCTGTGTGGGTACCTGAGCTTTGCTTTTCAAACACGCAGAGTGTTTTCTATTCTTGATGCCTGTGGCCTCATTATTTTATAGGTAGTATTTCGAATCCTCAAAATAACAACACATATTAAACAGTTCTTAAACTTTTGTAAGTTAAAGCATAGATTAATTTTGGTTTACACCTTTCTTCAGACTATTGTTCCACTATTTCCCTTTTTCCACTACCATATATTCCCAAGAGTTTATACTGAATATTACATTCATTTGAAACAAGTATTCTTTTGTTATGGTGATCGAATTCTAACTTTAATTTTTAGAAGGGATAGTTTTGATTCTCAAATATAACTCCCTTTATGGTTTCCAAATTTTCTGTTTGATATAGCCTGCTAAGGTTAAAGTTTGTTTTTGCCCACTCTTAAATTTTTATCAGAACCATTCTTCTTTGTTAAAACAACTAAACTTAAGTATGGTTCATAAAGACATTAAGTCAAATAGTGTTTTTTTTGTTGTTGTTGTTGTTTTTTTGTTTGTTTGTTTGTTGTTTTTTTTTTTTTTTGAGTTGGAGTCTCGCACTGTCACCGGAGCCGGAGTGCAATGGCATGATCTCAGCTCACTGCAGCCTTCGCCTCCTGGGTTCAAGCGATTCTCCTGCCCCAGGTTCCCAAGTGGTTGGGATTACAGGCCCCTGCCACAACACCTGGCTAATTTTTTGTACTTTTAGTAGAGATGGGGTTTCATTATGTTGGCCAGGCTGGTCTCGAACTCCTGACCTTGTGATTTGCCTGCCTCAGCCTCCCAAAGTGCTGGGATTACAGGTGTGGACCACTGCGCCCGGTGAAGTCAAATAGTTTTAAAATAATAAAAATAATAAAAAATTAAACAATTTTTTTCTATTAAATATATTTTAAAAGGTAAGTTCTGATAGTATGGTCCTAGCATAACACTAGATATAGATCATTGGAACTATACTGAAGTAAACTTGTATTTTTGGTCTGTTGATTTTTGTCAAAGATGCCAAGACCATTCAGTAGGGCAGGAAAGAATGGTCTTTTCAACAATGGTGCTTTATAAACTGGATATCCCCGTGCAAAAGAATGAATTTGCAACTCTTCCTCACTCCACACCCAAAAATTAACTCAAAATGGATTATAGAACCAAATGTAAGAGCCAAAATAATAAAACTCTTAGAAAGCACTAGGCAATGGTTTCTTAGATACAACACCAAAACACAAGCAACCAATGGAAAAAATAGATAAATTGGATATCACCAAAATTAAAAACTTATGCTTCAAGGAATGCCATCAAGAAAGTAAAAGAAAACCCATATTATGGGAGTAAATACTTGCAAATCAATTTTTTAATTTTTGATAGTCTCACTCTGTCACCCAGGCTGGAGTGCAGTGACACGATCTCGGGCTCACTGCAACCTCCACCTCCCTTCAAGCAATTCTCCTACCTCAGCCTCCTGAGTAGCTGGGATTATAGGTGCACACAACCATACCCGGCCACATTTTGTGTTTTCAGTACCGATGGGGTTTCACCATGTTGACCAGGCTGGTCTTGAACCTTTGACCTCAAGTGATCCTCCTGCCTCGGCCTCCCAAAGTACTGGGATTACAGGCATGAGCCATTGTACCTGGCCGAAATCAAATATAAGACACGTATCTTGACTATTATAAAGGGCTCTTTACAACTCAATAGTAAAAGGACAGATAACCCAATTTTTAAAACAGACAAAATATTTGAATTTCTTCAAAAAGAGTATACAGATGGCAATAGCACATAAAAAGATGTTTAACACCATTTAACCATGAGGAAAATACAGATCAAAACTATTATACACCCCCAGGATGACTAAAATAAACAATGATAGACAAATAAAAATTGATAGACAATAACAAGTATTGATGAGGGTGTAGAGCAATTGGAACCCTCATACATTGCTATTGGGAATGTAAAGTTGTGCGGCAACTTTGGAAACAGTTTGTAATTCCTCAAAATGTCAAACATAGAATTATCTATAACCTAGTAATTCCATTCCTAGCCATATATGCAAGTGATATGAAAACATTCCTCACAAAAACCTACACACAGGTGTTCATAACAACATTATTTGTAATAGCCAAAAAATAGAGATACCCCACATCTACCTATGTCCATTACTTGGTGAATGGATAAACAAAATGTAGTAAATCCATACAATGGAATATTATTTGGTCATAACAGGGATGACTGATACATCATGCATCAACCTTGAAAACATTCATGAAAGAAGCCAGTCACAAAAGGCTACATATTGTAAAATTCCATTTATATGAAATGGCCATATATGGCAACTCATAGGCTAGATATAATCTTTAGGGAAAGGAAGTAGATTAGTGTTTGCCTAGGACTGGAGAGATCAGGGTAAATGGGGAAGGATTGCTAATGGGTATGTGGTTATTTTTTGGGGTGATGAAAATGTTCTAAAATGGATTATTTGGTTGCACAACTCTGCAGATATACTAAAAATCATTTTATTGTACACTTTAAAGAGGCGAAGTTTGTGGTATTGAATTCTATCTCAATAATACTGTTACTTTAAAAAGATAAAGTCTGAGATACCTAATTGTCTCTTTCATGTTATACTTGGGATTTATTATTCTTATTCTAAACTTTTAAGTCTGGACTTTGGTTAGAGTTACTTTCCTAATTATGTCCTCCATACCCTATGAGTCAGAACCTCCTAATGCTTTACTGGCCTCTATCCTTATCCTAAGTCAGAACCTTCCTAGAGCTTTGTAGGCCTCCTAAATTGTGTTTATAATCTTTTGGACAATCCAGTCTCTGTTGTATTTTTCTTCCATTGAATTTCCTAATTTCTTCCCCTGAATTACTTAAAATATCTTAGACTGTTCGTTCTGCTCTTAAATTGTTTGTTTCTTCCTTTTTTCACCAAATTATATGTACAATAATCATCTATTATAAATGCGTTTGTTTTTCTAAAATAAGTGTATAGAGTTTAATGATGGGGTTGGAGGGATTCTGTGAGGGCCACGTAGAAAATTATACTGTGTTTGTTGTTTTGTTTGCTTTAAAGATAAGTTATGAACTTATCCTTTATAAAGTTTTGAACAGGTGACTAAAATATTTTTAATAAATAAACAAAAGTCAGATGTTAATTTTACTTGAAAGTTGGTAAAGTGAGAAGCATTAGAAGGAAAGAGTGACTGAGGAGAGTACAACAGTCATAGGAAGAGTGTATAGAGTTACTGAAGAACTGGCAGCAAGGTTAATGCTGTGAGGTAATCATCTCCTCTCTGTGTCTATCTTAGCCCAACCCAGTCCCAAAAGACCTTTGGGTGATACCTTCTACTCTGACCCCTTCTCCCTTTCCCCTCCCCTCCTTTCTCCCATATTCTTACTGTATTTGCCTACTATTTCATTTGACCCCTCTTCCACTAAAGCTGCTTACATCTAGATTCCTGTCTCCATGTATTACCTGCCTTACCTTAATTCCTTGCCAGCCCACTTCTCAGCTTTCTGTCCTAAATTTTCTACTCCTGTTCTTCTATTCTATAGCCAAATGTTAAGCCCCTTCATGTCTTGTTCTGCTTTTTCTCAGACAGCACTCCGAAATCCTCTCCTTTCTTTCCTTTTTTTTTTTTTTTTCTGAGACAAAATCTTGCTCCATCACCCAGGCTGGAGTTTGCAGTGTTAGGATCTTGGCTCACTGCAACTTGCGTCTCCGAGGTTCAAGTGATTCTTGTGCCTCAGCCTCCCTAGTAGCTGGTACTGTAGATATGTGCCACCACACCCAGCTGATTTTTGTATTTTTACTAGGGATATGTGATTTGCCATGTTGGCCAGGCTAGTCTTGAACTCCTGAGCTCAGGTGATCTGCCCTGGTTGGCCTCCCAAAGTGCTGGGATTATAGGCATGAGCCACCATGCCCGGCCTCCTTTCTGAGGTTCCAGCCTCCAATTCCAATGCTTCCTTCTATCTCATGTCCACCTATTGTGTGTGGGCAACCTGCTTGGTGTCTGTCCAACCCTCCAGAATATACTACTCTGTAGGATAAAGAGACCTGTGTCTTTGAAGTGAAATGCTTTCAGATATGTAAATAGTTGTATTTGTTGAATTTACTGGAAGTAGGAGGTGATGTTAAGGTTTAGAAATCCTATTATAATGAATTCTTAGAGGAGATTTCAACTAAAAAAATTTTTTAGTTAGTCCTTACTGAAATAAGCCAATGATTTATTTCAAAAAGTACCTGTATCTTTAATTTACTGGTAAGAAATGACCACAATGAGGACCAAGGCTTAAGTAAGGTTTTAGGAAATGAAATTGTGACAGATATATATGGGTAAGTCAGTGAAGAACATTTGGCAACTAAAGGCAATATGACAGTGACCCTCCTCCCTTTCCCAGTTCTCTAAGTCACAAATTTAAGAATGAGTCATAGCACAATATATTGGAAAGGGAAAGAAAAGCAAACAAAAAAAAAGGGCTATCAGTGTTATCCCATTTCACTCTGAAGGAAATTTGTATATGAATATAAAAGTATCAGAAAGGATACAGTTAATATATTCTGTGAATGATAGAAATGTGGTTTTTTTTCTTTGTTCCTGTTTATATTTCCTAATTTTCTTCTATAATGAATGTACATCACTTTTGTAATAAACACATTTTTAACTAAGAAAAGTGATAGCAGAAGTGCAGAAAGTAATTATCCTGAATATAAAATTAGAAGCACCAGTGGAATTGGTGTTGTATGAAAATAGTCATGTGAAACAGGGAAAGCATTGGATTATCAGTGACATTAGCCATCTCTTTAGTTTTTGATATTTGATATTTTGTTGTTTTTGTTTGCCTTAAGTTACTTTGGCATGATTTTTATGTGCCTTTAAAAGATGTCTTGGTGACTGAGTAGACTTATTATGAGGTTGAAACTAGAATATTTTTGATGGATTTGGAGAATTGATTTTATGATGAAACATGAGAAACTGCTTTGTGTAAAAATTGTCTTTTCACAAACATACCTGCAAATATGTAGTCCTAGCTATATTTGACTTCTTTCAACTGAAGAGAGATGGGTTTTGTGTCTTTTTTCAGTGATTTAATTGTGAAAGAGAGTTGTATAGAAAACTAGCTGAATCCGTACAATTGTTTTTTCTAAGGGAATGGTGAAAGAAATTGTTTCTATTTTATCTATATGTTAAAAAAAAAATCAAACAAACACAATTTATTCTTTATTCCCAGATTAGAAATGATATTTGCCAAATTTGATGAAGTGCAAAGTTCAGGCGGTATGATTTTGAGTGTCTGCAAAGGTAAGAGTAATTAAGCTCTCAAATATTTCTAAGACTATTTAGCAAAGTTTTAGGCACTAAAATGTATATTACTGGTTCAAAAGAGTTGATTTTGTGGCCTGAAAACTTAGTTGAGATATAATAACAAAATATTTACATCCTGCTGACAATTATCCATCCTCTGATTCTTTTGGAGTGAGTGAAAATTTAATAGTGGGTCAGTTGTGTAAAATGATACTGTTCTTTTTTTTTTTTTTTTTGGTGATACTGCCTTATATTTTGTGTCTTCTGGGTCGAGGTATGATGACCTTCGTGCCCTCCATTTTCTATGCATAAAATGTGTTTTTATACCTAGAATAATTGTTTTATTTAGTTGTCTTTAACAGAAATTGTGGGGTTGATGGGTTCTGTATATAGACTATCTGGGATGATACTGATCAAGAGACTCATACACAGGAACTTCACTAGCATAATCACCTTGGGCTTCTTAAGTAGAATGAGACCAAGTTGGAATTCAGGGATGTTTGGAGTTAATATCTGGTATTGACTTGATTTTTGTGGTTCCTCTCCTTTTTGTAAAGTTGATAAATTATGATTAGCTTTGTTGGGTAGCATTTGCTTATACTTGAGACTTTAAATATTAATTAGCCATATATGTAACAAATGTATTCTGTTTCCAAAGATAATATAGGTTGTTTTTCCACCTAGTAGTTTCATATTAAAGAGAGTGTGGTTAATTTAGTAATATAAATGATGTTGGAGTAAAAATTTGGTGTGTGAATTTATAGTCAAATAATAGGAAAACTAGTTACTCATAAAATTTAGTTACTGTTCTTTGGGTTAAACCAAGACTGAGGATGTGTTACAGGAAGTCAGAAGGAGTAAGTGAGTGTTAGAAAGAATGTGTTTACCCACATCTAAACTTAGTTCCAGAAGCATAAATTGACTTCAGTGCTACCAGTCCTCACCTTGAATGCCAGAAGATTCTCACTTCACTTCTCTGAATAGAAAGTGTTTTATAAGTACCTTCTCCTTATTTTTCTAGCAGTTACCTCTGTCAATTTCTAAAGAAACCAGAAACAGTAGGAAGAGATTAGACAAGATCCTTGAACTTGTGTGTTTTCATAACATGATCGTTCGTGTATTTCAGACTAAGTAGTTACAACTCTAAGGAAAAAAAAGTAGAATACTTTTAAAATCTGAGGTATTCATTGTTTGGGTGTGGTTTATTTCGAAAGCACTGTTATTCTTGTATTTTGTGACATTATTTCTGTTACCTTCAAAATAGAGCTTTTTTGTTTCTCATTCTTTAGTTCCCATTCCTTTTTCTATTGTTTATCACTCCATAAACAGGGAGGTTCAGAGTTAGTCTCTGGCGTTTATTTTTTTTGAAGAAGAAGACTTCAAAGATTGTTTGCATTGACAATTACAGTCTGAATATTGCAACTATGGTCAAATGTGAAAGTTAAAGTCTATATTGGTCATAATGTTTTTGATGATAATATGCTGTTATTGAAAAATTCCTTAATGAATTAATTAACAAGAAGATGCTAGAAGAAGGAAACCTATTTATCATGTTGGAAAATCCCAGGGCCCAGGCCTCCTCTTCCCTGTTTTTATTCTCTTTCTTAGTGATCCAACCCGGCCCAAAGGCTTTACATGATAACTCTTTGCTAATGATTCCCAATATGTAGTTCCAGCCATGATTCATCTCTCCTTTGGGTTAGGTCTAGACTTAGTAGCCTGTGGCCTTGATGACATTCCCATTTGGCTGCCTAATAGGCATTTCAACTTACTATGTCCAAAAGTGAAACCTGTTATCTTTTCTTGCCCCTCAGATCTGTTCCTTCTCCAGTCTTAGCCATTTTAGTCAGTGGCACCATCATCAGCTCAAGCTAGAAACCTGACTTGATTTCCTATTCTAACTGATCAAACATTTCTACTTCTGAAATACTAACATATTCCAAATTTGCTTATTTTTTCTATCTCCACTGCTAATATCCTCTCTAAATCTCCTTTAGCTTTTGCCTGGACTACTTCTGTAGACTTCTGTTCCATGTTTGCCCCCAGGAATCCATTTGCTACTGAGAAATCATAGGGATCTTCTTAAAATGTAAATTAGATCATGTCACAACAGGAAGAAGATAATGAAATTTCTCCCCTTAAGGAACCTGTAATCTAGTGATAGAGATAGATCATAAACAAGTATATACAATGTGGTTACAGTTGGTAATGGAGGAAATATAACTACGCCTTGTTTAATGAGTTTAAATTATTCATAAATACCCTGTGCCAAGTGAAAGACCATTAGATGAAAATATTATTTTCACCAGTATTGATGAGAAAAATTATGGTGTGTTTTATCCCAGCCCATGATACTTGAGTTGTTTTCCCAGGTAGAAAAATATATCAATTGAATACTGAAAACAAATTTTTATAAGTAACAATTTGAAGGGAAGTTGTACGTAAAGTAATATCATGGAGTTTAATTCAACTTCTTCTTTATTTCTGCACAATTTTTCCCCACAAAATTTTCAGGCCTTTGTTGATTCATTTTTATTGCACACTAAAACTAAAACTGTAAATAAAGTGATAGAAACAGAAAACATTTTAGGAGAGAGTAAAAGCTCAGCATGAAATCTTGTGGAAATAGTTCATGCACACAAAGAGCTGTTGAAGATACTACCTTTTCTCTCCCTCACTTGGTGTTATTTATGCAAAATAAATTATTTTGGGTCCAAACATGGCATGCAATTCAAATTTGTTCCACTTGATATTCTGTGACCAGAAACTATTATGGTAAACAAAATTTTTTGGTGTGTCTTTGCCTGAAACCATAATAATGAAACATCACATATCTTACAGCATATTGATTTAGAGTGTTTTATGATGAAAAAAATCATTTTACTAAATACCAGAAGCCAAAGGATTTGTTGTAAAGGTGCTACAACTTTTTTATAGCTAACAGTTGTCATCTGAACAGTCATAAGTGAGCTATAGAGTATTTGATGGTTTTTTGAACTCAACTTGTCATTTAAAAGTTAGGCAGAGTCCCTAAGTGCAGTAGAATTAGCTCTGCTATTAGAAGAAAACCGGACTTAAAATCTGTCAGATTGTGACTAGAAGGAGGGAACACCAGCCCTGTAGGAAAGAAAAGACTGAAAGTTGGAGGTCCCCTGCGATTATGGCAGACTGTGGTGTCGTTATGGAGCTTTCCAGACAGTCTCCTGCACAAACCAAGGATGTAAACACTAACAGTGTTGGTGGCTGTAATTGCAAATCCTTTTCTCTTTCACCGTGAAAAAAACTATGCATAATTATTATTTGTCGAGTGTGTGTGTAGGACCTAATACAGTCTTGGCCATGCAGTCCTTGTAAAGTATTTTCTGGCTTCTCTGTTGGAAACAGTTGCTAGGAAAAGAATTGTTCTTGGAGGCTGGCAATAAAATAAAGCCTGGAAATGAGGCTTTGAAATTACCTTAATATTTGGCTTCTATGAGTCAATAAGATAACTTCCAATCTAGTTTTGTATGTTTTTATAACATACCCTTTAGTGAAAAGCAAAGCAGCTCTTTTCTTTGGTTGATTTTTAAAATGTATCTGTTTGTGACCATGAGCTCCAGGACCTTCCTTCAGAGCTTGACAATGTGCTGATGGTTCTGCAGCTTGGATAGAGGGTGCTCTGCGCCCCTGCAGCTGCGCATTGGCTAGGTTCTGTCTCCACCAGAAGCAAGCTTTGTTCCGTGTGGCCCTGCTGTCCGCACACAGAGCAGCCTTTGATGGGCTGCCTTTGACGTGATTTGTTTACGGCAGCCAGAAATGCTTCCTGCATAATGAGAGCAGTTAATCATGGAAACTGGGCTATTCCTGTTTGTGCACTTCTAGCTGTCTTCTGTTGTAAATATTAAAAGGTAACGACAAAAGGATGAAAACCTTTTTAAAAAGGCGCAAATCAGTTAATCCATCAGATCATGTGATTGCTACTGATTACATGGATATCTTTAGGGAAGCAGAAAATGATTGCTGAACACATGCCTTGTGTTTTGATGATTGCATTAAAAGTCCCCCAGCGGGATGGCATTTATTGGCTCTCAGAGCTTTTCTTAGATTAAATTTCAGGCAGCCAGTACAAGGAGAAACATCATAACCTGTATCCAACAGCATATGTGCAGCTAAAGAATAATCTTAATCAAGTCCTTCTAGGCTCTGCTAAATAAACGAGGGTTTTCAGCAAGACCCCAGACTTTTATTTTGAAGTGGAGTAGCAGCTGTTGGCTATTGCGGTGCAGAGCTGCAGCGAGGCCTGGGTCACACAGTGCTCCGGGTGTCTGCAGGCTGCAGGCCGAGCCCAGTGGCGCAGGCACTGAGCTGTACTTATTTGCTGTGCTATTTGACCTCTTGATTTGAGAGAGCTCCCTGGACCATCTAATGGCTATGGGAGATGGTGAGTAAGATTTATTTTTCTTCTTTTGCTTGTGTTATACACTTCCTTTTAAGGTGACGATCATTTGCTGTGTAAGAAATACATTTCTCCCTAAAGAATGAAGGACACTTGTGTGTTTGTGTGTGTGTGTACACTTGTGTGTGCATTTATGCATGTGTGTGCATGTCATTTGACGTCTTTTTTTACTTGATGTATCTGTGTGGGATCTGGCAAGTATAAGGTGACAATTTACCTTGTAACCCAAGCAAGCTTCAGTCTTGGTGGTAGATACGAAGGGATATTCGAAGAAGCGTGGAATATGTGCAGAAGCTTAGAGGAAGAACACTGCCTTTGGAGGAATGACAGATTTTGGCAGGAGGATTTGACTAGCTAGCTTGATATCCTTCCTGTTATATTTGATACAAGTAGAATTATGTGGAAGTAAAATATTTAAGGAAGCAAAATGGCTTGCTATGGGCATTATTTTAATTCATATGATTGTTAATTGTCAGTGTCCCTAGTAAACACTTTTCTAGAAAATATTTAACCTTTTAAGATGCACAAGGTGTAATTTGATTAAAAATAGATTTTTGCCAGTGTTTCAGTTTGGTAAGAATAATTTTAAAAACACATTATTTCTATAATGCCTAATAGTTCTCCAAAGCACTTTTGTATACTTGATATATATTAACTCCTCAGGTATGAACAACTCTATGAAGTGTTCAGAGTATTTTGGTATTTCCATCTTACAGATTGGGAAACTGAGACCTGCTGAGACAATATGTCCCAGATCCAGGCACAGAAAGCAAACCAGAACCAAATCTAGGGTCCCAAATGTGCATTTGGTATTTTCCATTATAACACTTAATACTTGAGCTTTTTTTCTTTTTCCGTTACACCTTTTTCTGTTATGAGGCCTAGAGATATACTTTATAATCACATCAACATCACAGATATGTATGAAGGGAAATCTGAAGTTCCTCAAAAATGTTTTGAGTGTTTTTTTGCTAGGTTCTTAAGGAAGACTGGTCCTTATCTGGAGGTTTTAACTCTTAGTGGTTTCAGCCTTCTTTGACTATGTATGTAGTGAACTCTTCTAAAAAGTCATTCCCCTAGGGGCTATGAGGGATAGGATACAAATGTATCAAAATGATGGTATTGGTAGACAGTCATTTAAACTATTAATGTACATTTAAATGGAAATCTGATAGAAAATTTGGTTTGGCATATCGTCATGATTTATTCAAAGAATTTATGTAACCATTTTATATGATCTTATGGAAATAAATGAGAAAACAGTTTTTCAGCTATCAATTTTTAAGACAAAAGCAGGATTAACAAATAAGTTCTCATATACTTAAGGGCATTGCCAAGTTTCTCCCTTTTTTTAAAAAAAAAAAAACCTAATTTGTAGATAACTCTAAATGTTGCATTTGGTGTAGGCCATATCCAGATTTTATTTTCTTAAACATTTTAGGTTCAATGGTTATAGTTTTATGTTTACTTTGTTTTTCTTTTTTTAGATAATACATAACATTTGGACTGTTTAGGAATATATTGATTATTTTTTTAAAAAGTAACCTCTGACGAAGATGAGAGGATAACATTTCAGCTAATTCTCTTCTATAAAAATGTATACCTTTATAAAAAATTTAAACAATAAAGATATGTATATAGTAATAGGCTATCTTGGAATTTATATAGTTGTTAACAGTTTGATATATACTCCTGCATATTAGTCTTTGTCACATCCAATGCACATACACTATACCAGAGTCATGTAAACATATAAAACAGGAACATATAAAACAAATGGATTATAGTGCCCCTACCTGATGTTTTTTGTTTATTTTAATTATGAACTTAATATACAATGTCATTGCCCTTTCAAAATTCAAACAATGAAAATAAAGCAAAAATCCCTTCAAAACCACCTTCAAGACCTGATCCCAGGTATAAACAGAGGAGAACACTTTTATTAATATGGAGCCTGTCTTTTTCTACCTGTTACTGTGCCTTTACGTACATATTAAGTATCAAAGTATATGGTTTTGCTTTGACTGTGTTTACATAAATGATACCATTCTGAATGTAATTTTGCCATTTGCTGTGTTTACTCAGTATGGGATGGAGCTTTTTAAAAAATACCATTGTGTTATTCTGCATCATTTTTTTAAACGGTTTGTAATATTCTATAGTATGGACATATTATAACCATTTTGTCTTCTATGGAAATTTATTTACTATATATAAGTTTTCTAAATGGTTCTGAAATAAGCACCTTTGTACAAACCACATGTGTTTGTGTATACACACACACATATATATTTCTTAAAATAGTCTGGACGTGGAATTTCTGAATCAAAGTTTTCATTCATTTTAGAATTGTGTTAGGTATAGCTAATTTGCTCCAAAAGAGGCTAAAGCCACACATACACTCCCACCAGTAGTGCCTGCTGTCCTACATTCTTTTCAGTTCTGGTTATTATTAAAATTTGCCTGTCAGATGGTTGAAAAATATCTCACCCTGTATAAACATCTGTGCTTTCTGATAAGATTGATCATCTTCATATGTTTGGTTATTTATATTTCCTTTTCGGTAGATGCCTTTCAGCATCGTAGCCAACTTTTTGGTTGTTGTTTGTTTATACTTGCTTTTTATATATTCCAGTTATTAATCTATTATCTATTGAATATGTGATGTAAGCTTAACTTCAAGACCACGTGAAAGATTTCATTAGCAGTTTTATTTCTAGGCAAACTTGGATTTGTGAAGCACTATAATGGCTTTCACTTAAGAATAGGGGGCGGGTTTGGGGGGCTTTTCAATTTAGTTGTCCTCACCCTTACCCATGAGTATTAAACCAAGCAGTCATATAATCATGCAGTAGCTCTGGTCAGTCAAACCAGATAGAGTTAAAAACCTGTAGGATTATTATGTGGTGCTGAGCCCTGCAGTCTGCCTCAAAAAGCAGGCAAGAGGAATTTGGCCTTTTGTTGTTATGCTGCAGAGTGGCTGGAAAGAAGTAAGGTTTTGTTGTAAATAGATTGTTTCTAAACTTTTAACATTTCAAGACAATCTGTTATTCCAAAAATGAGTTTTTAAAAATGTATGTACAAGCGATGATATAACCATGACTTTCTAGAGACCAGCCTTCTGGGACTCCATCGAACTAATATATAACTTGGTGTATATATATATACACACACACATATATATATAACTTGATTTGTATACATATCTATAGCTTGGTGTATATATATACACACACACACATATATATAACTTGGTGTGTGTGTGTGTATATATATATATAACTTGATCTACAATTGTTTATAGGATAATAACAAGAAATTAATACTAAATAGATCTCTCTTCTATGCTGTTGAATATTCTTTGTGATACACTAGGACTGGGTAATTTAAATTAATGACAGAAAGCAACCATTTGACTTACTGGCAGGAAGGCTAACTTTTCTTGTAGGAACATTGATAGAGGGAAAAGAAGTCTGTAAGGTGAAAAAGTAAATTACAAGGGACAGAAGACTGGGCATTAGCAGTAATACAGGCAGTAAGTAGCAGGCACTAAGATTGAAAAAAGACAATGACTAAAATAAAGCCACCCTATAGTACCTTCCTGCTGTAGCTATTGAAGGTGTTGTACAACCATCCTGTGTTTTAGGTCTGTGTTAAGGGCATCTAAGTGCATATACTTTACCTTTGAATAAATAGTATCCTTCTAAGGCAGTCTCATTTAACCCCTTGGATCCAGGGGGTTGGGCACCAATAGTAACATATCCTCAAACCTGGTGTTGCTAATAAACTTGAATCTTCAAGAAAAAGTTTACATATTTTCTTTATACATATAGAATAGTACAATTGATGTTCTTACAGCTGCAATACTCTAAACTGTCTTGAAAATTTAAGTACTTGAAATGACTAAATTTTGTAAAGGTTCTAAGTAAACCTTATTCTGAGCCTCATTTGTTATTTAGTTTGATATTATGGCCATTATGGCATTTGATATTATGGCCATTATGGCATGTGTTATTTAATTTCATTAATTTCATTAATTCATGTGTTATTTAATTTCATTGTCTCTTTACTTCATTGGACTGTTCAAAGTCTTGAATTTTTAAAGGACCCCATTTAAATAAAAGGGCAAAAGTCTTCAAATATATTTTTAACTAGTCAGTTATATCTACCTAGAAATTTCAAGATACTTTATCAAATATCTTGGCCTCTATTCCGCTTTGTATAGAACTGACTTTCTTATAAATAAATAGTTAACTAAGGTTGTGCTACTGAGAATACTGCATCTTCATGTGAATATTACAATATAGCCAATTGTCTTATTTTTGAAGTGCTTGAATTTTCAATTTCTAATAATTTTACTAAAGTTTTTCATTTTAGTTTAAATTGAAGATGTTATAAATTTTTACTATTTGATTCTTTTACTTCTGAAAGCTTGTGATTTTCTTTAGCTGTGGGAAGCTTTCTCCTATTATTTTTTCGTAAGTTTTCCCCTTTATTAGTTTAGTCTTTTCTTACCTATTATTCAGATATTGAACTTTCTGGGTTGATCTTCTGTCTTTTATGTTTTGTCTTCACTTTCCAGTTTTATGTCTTTCTCTTATCCTATATTCTGGGAGATATCCTTGACTTTCTTACCCAATCCTTCTATTAAATTTTAACTTTGACAAACCAAAGTTTAAATGTGTCTAAGAACTTGCTTTTTCCTTTTTCCATGGTTCCATTTCCACAAAATCCTGTGTGTGTGTGCACGCATGTGCACATTTGTGTGTAAAATGTTGTGCTCCCTGAATCGGGAATGAGAAAGAGTTTAATAAAACCATTCCATAGATTTTCTGTTGCTCCTTGTGCTCATCCCTGTACTTTCTGGCTTAGAAATAGTCACTTCTCTGTTATTTTAGCTTCTGAGAATCACAAGTTGTGGCTTTACTGTGGTGTTAATGGTGTTATTCTTCAGTAGCTGTTCGTTCTTTTTTTTTTTCTTTTTTTTTTTTTTGACAGTTCAGAGCAAAAGGAATGTGCATTCTTTTTATTTGCATCTTTTAAGAATTCATTGTAATCTTTTAGATGCTGATTTCACGTATTCCACCTTCATCTCATTTTCTTTACCTTTTTGAGTTATTTTATTGGGATGCCACTGCAGGATTTTAAACAAGGGAGTGAAGTGATTAAAATTATTATAATTTTTTAATGAAGCATTTCAAACATACCCAGAAATAGAGAGTATTATAATGAACTTCCATTACTACTCATCATCCAGTTTCAAGAAATTATCAATACATGACTAGTATTTATTCATCTATATCCCTACCCTATCTTTTCCCAGCCGTAGTATTCTGCTGGACTGAGATGTGTGTGTATGTGCACATGGTACTCATCATGTATATCAAATAAAGTGTCTTTTAGAAAGACAGTTACAATACCATTGTCACACCAAAAGTTTAACCCTTAGTGTCAAATAATATGTTCACATTTTCTCAATTGTTTTATAAACATCTTTTCACAGTTTGTTTTGAATCAGTGTTTGAAGAAGGTTTACCATTGCGATTGGTTGAGGTACCTCTTAAGGCTCTATTCATCTATAGGATTTATCTCACTTTTTTCTCCTCTTGCCATTTATTTATTTATTTATTTATTTTTGAGACGGAGTCTTGCTCTGTCGCCCAGGCTGGAGTGCAGTGGCCGGATCTCAGCTCACTGCAAGCTCCGCCTCCTGGGTTCACGCCATTCTCCTGCCTCAGCCTCCCGAGTAGCTGGGACTACAGGCACCCGCCACCTCGCCCGGCTAATTTTTTGTATTTTTTTTTAGTAGAGACGGGGTTTCACCGTGTTAGCCAGCATGGTCTCGATCTCCTGACCTCGTGATCCGCCCATCTCGGCCTCCCAAAGTGCTGGGATTACAGGCTTGAGCCACCGTGCCCGGCCACCATTTATTTATTGAAGAAAAAAAATGTGTTAAATATTCTTCCTGCACACTAGATTTTTTTATTGTGTTGTATGGTGCTTTTATATTTCTGCTTTTTAATGTTTATCTCCTGTATTTCCTCAAAATTGAAAATTTTTCTAATGACTTGATCAGAATCAAGTCTCATGTGTGATATTTTGGATTTCTGTCAGAAGGCATACACTGTCTGATTGTCTTTCTTTGTGATGCTAATATTGAACTGTGAGTTTAGGTGTTACCAGCCTGATCCATCCTTTATACAGTTCCCCCTCAGCCTTTCATTTAGTGATTTTGGCAGGCATTGATCCCAATTGCTTTTTTAGAGGATTATATTGTCTACTTTGTGATTTGGAAGGAAGTCAAAAATAGAAGCAAGGAGACCAGTTAATAGACTGTGGTAGTAATATAGGCAAAGACAATACTGGTGTGGCCTTAGATTAGGAGTGGCAGCAGAGGTAAAGAGAAATAGGTGGATTTAAGCACGAGAACTGTTGGTAGATGATCTCTGTGGGTCAAAGGAAAACTTGAGGTGGGTTACAACATTATGAGCTTGAGCAGCTGAATAGATGGTGACGTTATTTACTGGGATTGGGGAGGACTTGGGGAGATCAGTTTTGGATGATGTTGGTGTTACGTATCTATATGAAATTAGAGTGACTTGGAGATACCCATGGGGGTGGATATCTAGTAGGCAATTGGATGTATAGGTCTGGAACTCAGAGATGGTCTAGGCTAGAGACAAACATTTGAGAGCTGTCAGCATATAGAAAGTATTTAAAACCATTGAGAATAAATGAGGTCATTTAGAGAGTGTGTAGTCTGGAGAAAAGGAGAATATTCAACATTTAATTGTTGGGTAGAGAAAGAACAGCCAGCAGAAGAGACTTAGCTTGAGGTACCTGTGAGATTAGAGAAAAGCCAAGGAGAGCTTCCCATTGCAAAAGCACAGTGTGGAAAGTGTAGACAGCTGAAATTTGAGTTTTCCGAGGCATCTGTGGTATAATAGTTTATAGGGATTATTGTTTCCTAATCTCAGTTTGTAATTTAGCTGTTAGATATAACCATAGTCACTGCTGGATATGCAAGAGTGTAAAACAGTTTAGAAATCCCACGTCTTGTTGTTCATTGTTTTAATTAGAATAAGGAAGGATACAACTTCAAGGGAAAAGAGGAACTTTGGTATAAGAAACTACTTAATGTGAATCGGAGCATATTTTATGCATGAAAATTCATGGTGTTGGGGGTTCTTCTTACTGAACTGTTTGTTTCGCTGAAGAAAATTCACACAAGATGTATTTTTTTTTTCTATGAGATGTGGTATAAATTTTGGCTTGCTCTTTTATTTGCCATGTAAAATGGAGCAGTTTTTCATCTTTTATATGAATTTGAGAAGCAGAAGTTTCGGGTTTTGGAATACATGTACCCATAAAAGTGAAGTGGAGGCCGGGTGTGGTGGCTCATGCCTGTAATCCCAGCACTTTGGGAGGCCAAGGCGGGCAGATCATCTGAGGTCAGGAGTTTGAAACCAGCCTGGCCAACATGGTGAAACCCCATCTCTACTAAAAAGACAGAATTAGCTGGGTGTGGTGGTGCATGCCTGTAATCCCACCTACTTAGGAGGCTGAAGCAGTAGAATCGCTTGAATCTGGGAGGCAGAGGTTGCAGTGAGCCAAGATCACACCGTTGCACTCCAGCCTGTGTGACAATAACAAAACTCTGTCTCAAAAAAAAAAAAAAAAAGAAAAAAGTGAGGTGGAAAGTTTAGAAAGCCATTTCAATACATGGCTTTCCTGAAGTGAGAAAAAGAAAAAAAGGGATAAGGCATGATTAATATAAATTCACAGACCCTTATCTGAAACCTTGGGGTCCACTTGTGTTTTGGAATTCGGAATGTATTAGATTTTAGAAAATTAACAAGGTCATACCCCGTGCATTATGTAACTGTTTCTGCTGGGCTTGGGGCAGTACCCTATAATCAAGCACATTAATGTTTTTTGGGTTTTTTTTTTTTTTTTTTTTTTTTGAGACAGGATCTCACTCTGTTGCCCAGGCTGAAGTGCAGTGGCGCGATCTTGGCTCACTGCAGCCTCTGCCTCCTGGGTTCAAGGGATTCTCCTGCCTCAGCTTCCCAGGTAGCTGGGATTACAGGCATGCACCACCACAACTGGCTAATTTTTGTGTTTTTTGTAGAGATGAAGTTTCGCCATGTTGGCCAGGCTGGTCTCAAACTGCTGGCTTCAAATGATCCACCCACCTTGGCCTCCCAAAGTGCTGGGATTACAGACGTGAGCCACCACGCCCAGCCATGTTTTTGCCATTAAATGTATGTGAGTTCATACTGAGTAGAATACACATAAATAGCTTCATGTCAGTTCACATCATGTTTTGTCATAAGCTGAGTTCAGATCAGTTTTATGCTACCAAATGAGTTTAAAAGACAAAAGCTGGGTTTTCAGAGCTTTTTGACTTTGAGGCATGCAGATACGTCATTGTGGGCCTGTAGTGTTTCAGTGCTTGCTGGGGACAGTTTCCAAGTGTTACTTGAGGCAACAAAAGGCAAAACCTTATCTTAACTTGGTCTTCTTTTTCCTCCTCCCCTTCTCCCTTCTTCTACTCCTTCTTTCCTTCAGTCTCTTCCTCCTCTTTTTCCTGCTCTATTTTAATCGCTTCCTCCATCCACCTCCTCTTCCCCTCCATCCACCTCCTCTTCCCCTCCATCTCTTCCATTGTTCTCCATTTCCTCCTCCTGTATTTCGTCTCTTCTCCCTCTCCTGCCTCCTCCATTTCCATCTCTTCCTCCTTCATTTCCATCTCTTCCTTCTCTATTTCTGTTTCTTCCTTTTCTCCATTTTCTTTCCTTCTTTCCCATCTCCATTATATAGAAAACCACTGCAGCCTGCTGCTCACTTTAATAATTTCTATCCTTCAATATATTTTAATATGCTTATCTTGTTCAGTTTCTGCACCCAACCATACCACTCTCTTTTTGAAACTTTGGAGCAAGAACAAAAGTGTCAACATAATCATAATTTGTAGTTTGCTTTTTGTGTTTGATTCTTCTTTTGTTTATTCAGTATTATAGCACCTACTATATGTATCCTAAATAATATCTTCTGATTTGTCTTTCAATTCACTAATGATCCTTTGAGTTGTGTCTAAGCTACTGTTATGCCTGCCCACTGAATTTAAATTTCAGTTACTATATTTTTATTTGTAGAAATTGCATTTGGTTATTTTAAAAATCTATGTCACTTTTAATAATTTTTCAATTCCCAAAGTCAAGTTTGCTTAGTTATTGCATAGTCCATGTCCGATAACTCTAGGATTTTAAGTGGGTCTTTTCTTATTGTCTTTCTTTTTGTGTTGTTCTTGGCTCATGGTTTCTTGATTCCTGTTGTACCTGCTGCCTTTTGGGAAATTATTTGTGGGAATAATTTGAGGCCAGACACTTCCCAGGGAAAGTTTGCATTTTGTTTGGCTGTTGGTTGGACACTTCCCAGGGAAAGTTTGCATTTTGTTTGGCTGTTGGTTGGAAGTACTACCTGTCTGAGCCCACAGAGTTTAAGGTCTTGGGTGTCTGGACCGCCCAAGCAGTTGACCTTAATGAAGCACTCTATTTGATTCACTTCTCTGTTATTCTCTTTCAAGAAGAGCTTGAAAGGAATTGACCGTAGGAAAATTAAGATCTTATTTGTGATTTACTTTAACCTCGAGGGTATAGTTGTTTGGTATACCAGCTTTTTGGGGAAGAGTCCTCTGTTAGACACTGCATCTAATGTGGGTTTTGAATTCTGTTCCCTTTGCCCCACAAGGCCTTCAGAATAGAACTAGCTCCACTGTACTGGTTTTATCCTTGTATTTTTTACTATATTATAAAATATTTATTGCTTTTATTATGTATAAAATATTTACATTATTTAGTGTGTATCATTATTTGCATTTGTAATATTGCTTTAAATAACTTAGTAATGCTTTCACTGGAGACTGAAAGTCTCCATACTGTGAAATGTGTGCCATTCTAGATATTGTTCCACATGTTGAAGATATAACAGGGGCAAAGCTGACAAAAGTTTTTAATCCTATAGCTCATATATTTCAGTAGCAGGACACAGATAAGCAAAATAAGTAAAATATATAGATGATAAGTGCTAGGAAAAAACAACACAGGCAGGGATACATCAGAGTACCAGGGTATTGGGAAGTTTGTGATTTTAGTATCCAGAGAAAACTTCATTGAGAAGGCAACAGATGAATAAAGACATGAAGATGGTAAGTGAACAGTATGGATGTGGATGAAAAAAGCATTCTAGGCAGAAGGAGCAAGTGCAAAGGCTCTGCCATGAATCATTAGAGGGAGGCTAGGCTGGTGGGAGGGATTAGAGAGAAAGAAGTAGGAGATAAGGTTGGAGAGACCTGCGTGACAATTAAGATCTTAGAGTTCTGGTAGACCTTTTTATGTAGTTACAGGAGGATTTGAACAGTGGTGTGATATGACTTTGTTCAACCCAGGATGCCATGTTGAGAATAAACTTTAAGGGACAAGGTAAGCAGCAGGAAGAGTTAGTTGGCTGTGACGATTATTCCTAGACTGTTCTAGGTAATGGGGTTGCAGCATAAACAAGACGAAGTTTCTGCTCCTTAAGAAGCTTCCAATCCACATATAAAAATCAGTGTCTGTTATTTCAGTAAGTGATAGCTGCTAGGAAGAAAATAATCGAGACTTGTTTTGATATTTCATAGTTATTTAGAAAAAAATTTAAGCCCAGAATATTTATGACCCTTTACAAATGTTTAACAAATTTTAAGTTTTAGGGCTAATGATAATGAATTCGTTTTATGGATTCTTTTAGCCAATAGTAAAAAAAATCTATAACCTTATTGGAAGTGGGTAAAATTTTATTTCTTCCTATGTTTATAGATTTATTTATTTTTCTTTTTAGTTCAGTTTTTGTTTTATGTATTTGAAGCTGTGTTACTGGGTACATAAATATTCAGGGTTCTGATTTTTTTTTCCCATGGAATAACCTCTTTCTCATTGTTAAACATCTCTATCTCTAGTAATGCTTTTTCAAGCTGCTTTGTTTGAAATTAGTGTAGCTACACCAGCTTTCTTTTGATTTGTGTTTTCCCTGGTCTATCTTTCCCTAACCTTTTTGTGACCTTGTATGTAAAAATATATCTCATTTAAGCAGTCTGTTTTTAAAAAATCCAGTCTGGGTTTTTCACTTGTACTAGTTCATTTATATTTAAGAGAATTACTGATATACTTGGTTTTATATTTACTATTTTATTTTCTATCATGTCCACTTGTTTTATTTTTCTTTTTGTCTCTCTTCAGTTAATCAGATATTTTAAATTTATTTTCTTTTTCTTCTATGTGTATACTTTTCTTTTCTTTTCTTTTTTTTTGAGATGGAGTCTCGCTCTGTCGCCCAGGCTGGAATGCAGTGGCGCGATCTAGGCTCACTGCAACCTCTGCCTCCCGGGTTCACGCCATTCTCCTGCCTCAGCCTCCCAAGTAGCTGGGACTACAGGTGCCCGTCACCACGCCTGGCTAATTTTTTGCGTTTTTAGTAGAGACGGGGTTTCACCATGTTAGCCAGGATGGTCTCGGTCTCCTGACCTCGCGATCCACCTGCCTCAGCCTCTCAAAGTGCGGGGATTACAGGTGTGAGCCACTGCGCCCAGCCTACTTACTCTTCTTTAGTAGTTAGCCTAGAGCAGAGATTGGCAAACTGTTACTTGCAGATCAAATCCATCTGCCCTCCTGTTTTTGTATATAAAATTTTCTTGAAACACAACCACACCCATTTGTTTACATATTGTGTGTATATAACTGCTTTGGTGCTATAATGTCATAATTGAGTAGTTGCATGGAAAGGCCATATGTGTATGGTTTACAGAGCCTAAAATATTTGCTGTGTGGTCCTTTATAGAAAAAGAATGCCATCCCCTCCCCTAGGGGAGTGATTTTTAAACTCAGTCATGCATCAGAATGACTAGAAGGGCTTGTTGACACACAGATTACTAGGCTACATCTCTAGAGTTTCTGATTCAGTAGGTTGGGTTGGGGACCAAGAATTTGCATTTTTAACAAATTGCCAGGTGATATTTTGCTGCTGGTATAGGGGCCACATTTCGAGGACTGGTGCCGTAGATATTACTATGCATCTTTGACTTACTATAATCTAAAATAAATTATTATGTTTACTACTTCCTCAGTAAGGCTCAAATCTTTAGACTTGAGTTTGTTTGCTTACCTCTCAGTAGTACCATTTTACCATTACCTCATACTGGAACAGCCCGTGTCTGTCAGTAGTAGAATGGATATTAATAAATTGTGGTACTTTCATACAGTAGAAAACTATCAGCAATGAAAATGAATCTTCCAAACATTATCTTCCAACATTGAGTAAAAAGAAGCTAGATACCAGAATATATATTGTATGATTTATTTTATATAATGTTCAAAAATGAACAAAACCAAGTGTTAGAATTCAAGACTAGTTAGCTTTGGTAGGAAATGTAGACTTTTAGGAGTCTTGAGGGCACTTACAGGATGCTGGTAATAATCTATGGATCTGGATACTGGTTATACTGCATGATCATTTTGTGAAAATTAATTAGCTATATACTTATGATTTGTATGCTTTGCTGTATTTTGATAAAAAGTTAAAAAATTAATTTCCCAGTAGTTTGAGAAAAGAGTTAATTTTTTTTTTAATGGTATGGACATATTTACTCTTTTCAATTCTTGTGTGTGTGTGTAGGAACAGAATACTGTTTCCATGGGAACTTCTGGCTACTCTGTGTTTCAGTGCTTAACTTTCTGTAGATTTGTATGTCTACTCTGTCTTTCTTAACTGCATTTTTTTTAACATAACAGTAGCAAAAAAGTTTATTTGGATTTGTATTAGTGTTTTTAACAAAGCAGTCTATGTACTGCATAGGTTTTAAGCTTATTAATTTATCCAAACTGATTCCCTAATAGTGTTATGCTAAAAAAACAATTTTTTAAGAGTAGAAGATAATTTTTTCCTGCAAGTTGTATTACTTAAAAACACTTTCTGAAATAGAGTGTGTGGCTTTAGAGTGTCTATTTGATTCTTTTTTCTTTTAATAAATAAAAGTCTTAAAACTTTCTTGGCATATTTTCATTAAAATATATTTTAATAGTTATATTAAATAGTTATATATTAAAAATAGTTATTTTTCTTTAAAAATATTTAATAGTATCTCATAGGAATTATTTAATTCTAGGTGACTGGGTATTTGTTTAAGTAAAGAAAGTCCATTGAAAGGAAAAGATTCTGGCATATTCATCTGAAGTGTGTGGTAAAGCTGCTTCTCTGCCTCGCCCATGTTGTTTGTCATGGTTGATTTGTGCAGGGTCCTAGAGAAAACCATCTTCTCAGGAGAGTAGAATACACTGTGTGTGTGTGTGTGAGAGAGAGAGAGAGAAAGAGAGGATGCTGGGAGGTGTTTCATTTGCATATAAGTAGATGATACTAGTGTGGTCATTCATATTCCGAAAGGAGCCTTGTAGAATCATTTATGAAAACAAATTGTTTTGTTTGGTTTCTATGGCTTAAATAAAGAGCAGATTTTAAGATTACAGAGTTAATTATGCACAGTAAAGAGCACTGTGGCAGTCTATGCTTTACTGATGCAATAAGCATCCCAGCAGAATGAATATTGCATAAAACCTTATTTTCTATTTATATATATTTTCATGTCAAATAAGAAAAACATAGATTTCTAAACCTTTAGTTTTGAATGCCTTTGAAATTTTGATATAGAATAAAGATTATAGCTAATAAAGAATTTTTTAGATGCATGGAGAATTTTTACCTTTCATCTGGCAGTAGCTGCCATAAGATGATGTCACCTTGTAGCTGATTGGCTGTTGCAGCACCTAGGGCAGGGAAGAGAAAGAAAAATGCCGGCACAAACCTCAGTGGTGGTTCTGTGGTTGTTTCTGTCTTTTTTTGATAGAATCTTTGATTAGTATCGAATTTACTGTATTTGGCCATGTGAACTATTGGGAGCCTCCTAGGGTGAGGGAAATTAAGAGCTTTCAGAGGAATGAGGCGACTGATTTGCAAACGGATCTGTGATTGTAAGTTGCAGCATCTGGGTATAAGGAATAAGGCAGGGCATGCTAGAAGATACACTATGGGAGGAGCTGGCAGAAAATGCAGAGTAGCAAAAACATGAAAAATACTTTTACTACCTTTAGAGTTAATGTTTTGTTTTATGTTTTGACTTAATATGTATAAGTAAGAAGTGTGAAAATAATGCATTTTGATTTTGAATTACAGAGGATTATTTTATATGGTGTTAGCCAATATATAAATGCTTATTCAAAGGACCTTTATTGTATATGATATATCTTACCAAAGTAATGATTTTATATATGGCTTTATTTTATTTTTTAGCTTTAGGGAAAATGGATCAAAGCTTAGTTCTCTTAAATACATTTTTCGAATGCTTTGTGCAGATAAAAGCTTCGATGATGAAGAATCAGTGGATGGAAATAGGCCGTCATCAGCTGCTTCAGCCTTCAAGGTTCCTGCACCTAAAACATCCGGAAATCCTGTCAACAGTGCAAGGAAGCCTGGTTCAGCAGGTGGCCCTAAGGTTGGAGGTAACGTAAATCCATTTCGAATCTGTTATGCATGCTCCATGCCCTTGATATGGCCACACATACTTAGAACTTCAGAGGAATATGTTTATTCATGACTGCAGCACGATTGCAGATCTGGAGTCTGTTGCAACACTCAGAAGAATATGATACCCTTTTGAAATGTATAAAATATTGTATACTGCTATTTCCTCTAAGAACATATGTGAATTAGTCTCTTCTTGAGGGTATTTATTTTTCAGATGCCATTTTGAAAAAGATTTATGGAAGTTTTTTGGGTTTTTTTTTATTTTTTAAGCAGAGAACAGGTTTTTCAGAATTTGGCTACTAATTTTCAAGTACAATAGCTGTTACAGAAATGTTGAATTATGTAATGTTTTTACACCTTCCTCTAGGTAGTAAGTCTTAAATACTGCAGCATTTAAAAAATGGTTGAAGATACTGGGTATTGAATCATTTGTCACAATAGGAGATGGGTGGTGGTCAAGTAAAATTGCCTCAAAAATGGTTCCTGTATTAAGTCATAATAGGAAAATAAGAAAAAGCAGGTTTCATGCAATTTTACAACACATAACATATTCATTGATCATATTAGAACTGGTTTTGGCATATTGTTTATCTTTAAATTTTTTAGTGGATATTCTTTCATGTGTTAATTAGAAAACCATGAGTATATTTCCGGTGTTAGTTTCTGCCAAATCTTTCTGATAAAGTGAATCTGTGAAAATAAGGGTAAGTATTTAATTCTAAAAGGACGGTAATCTCTTTCTCTTTTCCTTCCTTTCCTATTTAAACATAAATTTGTGTCTTAGTTGTGATATTTTGGGAAAACAGATCTTTCCTTGTTTGCAATAACTGGTGAGAAAATCATGGTCTTGAGGATTTTTGTTTTTTCTTTTTGTCTATAGTACTTTTTATTAAAAACCAAAAAGGAAAGAAAAATAAACTATGTATCTTGACCAGGTTCCATAAGGAGTTGTGTTCCCTTGATCTTTCTATACAACCTCCAATTTTTTCCCATCATATGAGATTCTAAATATAGAAAAACTATCATAAGTATTTCATTTAAACTATCTTCTGTGTCATATAATTCGCAATAAATATGCTATGATATATATACATACACATATGTGTGTATACATATATATGCAGATGTAACTAAATAGCTGAAATT
The DNA here is from genome assembly GCF_037993035.2 of Macaca fascicularis. Classification (NCBI taxonomy): domain Eukaryota; kingdom Metazoa; phylum Chordata; class Mammalia; order Primates; family Cercopithecidae; genus Macaca; species Macaca fascicularis. The sequence goes on from NC_088376.1 coordinate 14,767,988, forward strand.
AAAATGTCTCACTGATTTCTCTGGATGTTTCAAGTAATCTGTACTTTAGATTTTTAATTATTTTCTTTTTGTCTTGTAATTTTATGGTTATATTCTCATCCAAATGTTAGTTATGATATCCTATTAGAAGATAGTTATTATGTTGCGTTCCTATTTACCGCTAGTAAAAAGTTTATGACATTTTTTGGTTTCTTCCTTTTATAACAAATAGCTCTCTTCAGTCATTACAAGGAAAATATTTTTCTTAATTTTGAATTACAGAATTCTAATCTATGATACTATAATAATTTTATGAAACTGTCTTTTTAGCTCAAAATAGATGAATATTTGAGATTTGTGGTGATAATATTTAACATTTTATGAATTGAATCAGTGGTTTATAATTTTTTTTTTCATGGTTTGGTATCTTTTTAGAAGAAAATTGAAATTTACCTATCATGAACCTCTTAATTCTGATATTAATCATATTGATATAATCAGATACTCTTTTGTAAAAAGGATAAACTTTCTTAAGCTCCCCCACCCCCATTCTTGTAGTTTCTGTTCCTACCAGTTAAATGAAAAGGTTAAGTAGCTTTCATGATTATAGTAATTAATCACTTAAAGATTTTATTAGCCATCTAGGCAGCAGCCTTTCTGCCAAAAATAAGGGAGAAGCCTTCGTTCCTTTCTCATTTTTCTCTTCCTCTTCTTCCTCCTTCTTCTTCGTTTTGGCAATTGCAGGTATATTCTTGTTTTTTTTTGTTTTTTTTTTTTTTTTTTAAATCACAGCTCATTTAGGTTCATTGCCCATTTTTCTATCTAAGAAAAGAGCTACTGGCCAGAGGATATTGATATTACTTCTGAAATAAATGCCATTCTTGGCTGTCAGTCCTTCTTTGAAAATTTAACTTTAGTTTTTCTGGTCTTGGCAGAGAGACTTGTTGATTTTTAAATTGGTTGTAGAAAGTTTTCTTACAGTTGTAGGATTTTTGAGTTGGAAAAGACCTTGGGAGTCACATAGTTTTTTAATAAAATTCCTGATAGATGATTATTCAACTTGACTAAAGTACCATCTGCTCTGAATTAAAATTTAGAACAAAAATTACCTGCCGTGCCACTACACATAGACATAATCAACTGCTGAATTATGATTTTTCTTCCAGTTACTTTTCCAATTATTTTTACGTATACAAATATTTTCTTGGGAGAAGAACAAAATTGGCACTATTCATTATATAGTTTTTTCTAACTTATATTTTACCCTAAGCATTTTCTCATTGTTAAATTATTAATTGAAAATTATTCATGGCTAAACAATACCTAGGTTGCCGTAAGCCTTTTCTCCTTCTATAAACCGTGTCAGCATTCTTTTACATATATCTTTCAGCACATCTGCAATGATTTCTTTGGAATAAATTTCTAAAGTTCACTGGATCGAAAGAGCAGGGATTTTTAGCATTCTTTCAGTTTGGCAAAGTATTTTCCAGAAACAAGCCCATTTCAATTCTGAATAAACAAATTATTTTTTATGTTGCATTAAAATCTACCTCCTTGTAGCATATGCGGGGGAAATGAATTATTTGTCAACATGCTTTCAAATACTTGAAGATTGTTCTGTTTCTCTTCATGACTATTCTGTTTTCTGGACTATACATTCTCTTTCCCGTGATTTTACATTCAATGGTGGTGATTCAGTCTAAATGTATTATTTGCTATTCCAAGGTATATAATAAATAGATAAATGTAATTAGCTTCTAATTAAAGGAATATAGTAGGTGGAAATGTATAATAGTGACATAAGCTTGACACAGCCCAGTGGGTTTGACAAATCTCATTTTCAAGTAAGATTACCAACATAAAAAAAAATACAGTGAGCTTCTTTGGAATCGTGACTTAATCTGCTTTTGTAGTTTTGGAATGTATTTTACTTCTTCCAGAGATATCTATCAAGATTAGGGCTGTATGCTATTTTTAGCAAAGTATCCTATCCAGTTAATTAAAGCTCATAAGTCTTGTGTTTAATCTTTAGTGTACGTTAATTTGCTTTGTTCTTTGGCCTTCGTTTGCCAACCTTTTCTTCTCATACTGTATTAATAATTGTGTAGCCTTTAAGCCAAGGAAACTTGAAAAAAAGGCTATGGCTAGGTTCATACCAATATAAATATCATTGCTATAAAAATCCATATATGTAAGTGTTGAAAGTGTTACCTTTGTGCATTACTAATTAGAATAAGGATAAAGTAAATTCTCAAATAGTCTGTTTTCTGAATAACACTTCTAACTTCATAACAGGAATTTAGATAAACACATTTTTCTTCTTTTGGCTCAGTGGTTACTAGAATTGTTGAAAGTACCTGATTATTTAAAATATTTATGTCTTTACAGTATTTTAGGTAACAATTTTTAATACAATTCTTTAATGTTCTTATATATATACTTTCATTTAAATTTCAAAATGAAAGATTCTGAGATTTAAATGAAAGAATACATGTATATAAGAAAATCTCTGAGCAAACTGATTTTACTGATGAGCAAACTGCAATTTGGAGAAGTAACTTGCCCAGGGTCATTTATCTAGTAAGAGGACAAAGCACAAAAATCACTTTATTATACTGCCATCGTACTAATTTCTATTGGTAAATAAGGTTTCTTTTAGATTCTATAGCACTGAGATTGTAATCTACAGAAATGATCACTACTTTTCGGCATCCATAAATCAGTCGTTTTAAAGCTCAACTAGTATGATTCCCAGCAAAATAGAGCATTTGGAATAAGCAGACCTTTAATTTTTACATTGTAAATAGAAATGCTTCTCAGTATTTTCTTGTTGAAATTGCCTTCTTCAAGTTTATTTTCTGGGTTACAATATCCCTATTCCTGTATCAATCATTTTGGCTGCTACTCTTCTTTAAAAATAAGGGTTGAATTAGATGATGATATAATTATCATTTTAGAAATAACTAGTACCAGATTTTGAGGTTAGTGATTTGTTATTGAAGCTTGTATGTAATCATTGAGACACATCATTGACCAAATCTTCAATTCTTAAAGTTCTCTTGTACTCACTCACTCACTCTAGTGGACAGTGTATTTTCTCTAAATTGTTTCTATCTAATGTAAAAGACTACTTTGAAATCATTTTAACTTTCAGTTCTTATAATTAGGTGATTACTGCAATTTTACATATAGTAGTACTTACTAATAATCTTTAGGATATTTTCTATTTGTTTTACTTTATGTCTAACCTGAAATTTTAAGAATGTCCAAATACTATTTTCTACAAATGATGCTAGTTATTCCCATTTTTCCCTTCATGCAGACAACAAAATTGTTTTCTTTTGAACAATAAAGATCACATGAATCAGTATATGTAATAAAACAAATCTTAAGAATTTTTTTAATTCTGGAATCCCAAATTTTGACTAGTAGACCTTAATTATTTTGTTTTTGAGCTTTCTGTGAAACCAAATAACACTTCTGTGTTTTGGTTTTGTTTTCTTCCTCTCTTCTTCCCTTACTGAAGAAGATACTAAAACTCAGAAGATTTTCACCCTAAAGGGGTGTTAAAGATGATCTGACCCAGATTCAGGAAGAGAGATTGAGCCTCAGAGCATTGAATGATGTGCCCAAGATCAGACGGTTATTAGTAACCATCTAATGAGACAAGATGAGACGAGAACCCAGTGCTTGACCCACTGTCAGGGGCTTCCTCTTGTATCATTTCTGGGTAATCTCCTAAGTAATACTGCATATGGTACATATTTATTATTTTTAATCCCGTGTAGCAGATCACTATTACCGAAATCTGGAATTTAGGGATTGGCCAGTCACCAGTCTGTCTGAAATTACTGTGAAACCCAGATCCTTGCCTATCCATCCCTGATGCTTTCTGTCTTAACTTTGATTATACAGTACGTATGCTTTGAGTAAATAACATATAAGTTATTTTAACTATAAAACAGTAAGTTGCGTTATTTCTTACTATGTATAAGAATATGTGTTTTACTGTAATATTATTTGACACCAGTTTTGTTTTACCTCCTGTGCAAAAATTAAAGTGACAAAGACATTTTATTGTGCAAGATTTATTTTTTGAGGAATTCAAAATGTTTAAGAGAAATTGAATAGGCCAACTGAAGACCTAGCCTTTCTGTGGATAAGTTACTGTTTCTATTTACATTTGTATATAGAGCTTGCTATGTGCAAGGCTCCATGTTAATCAACAAAGAGGACCATATCGGGGCTGGACATGGTGGCTCACGCCTGTAATAACAGCACTTGGGGAGGTGGAGGTGGGCAGATCACTTGAGCCCAGGAGTTTGAAACCAGCCTGGGCACCATGGCGAAACCCTGTCTGTACACAAAATACAAAAATTATCTGGGCGTCATGGCCCATAACTGTAGTCCCAGCTACTAAGGAGGCTGAGATGGGAGGATCACTTGAACCCAGGAGGTTGAGATTGTAGTGCACTGTAATCACACCACTGTGCTCCAACCTGTGGGACAGCGAGACCTTGTCTTAAAAAAAAAAAAAAAAAAAAAAAAAAAGGACCATATTGGAATGTTTAATTCATGGTTTTAAACTTACTACAAAAAGATACAGTACCTGCCCATTATTCTGCCAACTAGTGTTAATTATTGTTAGCATTTTGGTCCTCCCATACTTTATTTGCCTGTACTTTTTGACTGAAATTTGGGTGTTAGAAAATTGTGAAGTCTCTTATGGGAATACAAATTGAAGGTTTACCTCAGAAAAGAGTGAAATGTTACTATTATAGGTCTCACATATGAAGAATTTTCCATTAGTTAGAATCATTATAGTTGATCCATATGAAGTAGAAATTATAATAACTGCGTGCTCAGCTTACATTTATCACTTACATTCTAATATAGTTGATTTGGTAAGAAGCATTGTTTCTATAAAGGACATGTGAATATAAACTGTTTTTTTCATTAACTGATCATTTCTCTCTTTAAAAACCAGTTTATGTGTTTCTTACTAATAAAAAGAATTGAAAGACATAATTTGATTTTTAAAAAGAAAGTCATCCTCATTGTTAAATCAAACAATGGAGAGTTTTAAAAAACTTTAATAACATCTTGCTTCTCTAATCCCATCACCCTGAGGTGTAACTAATGTTAAGTTTGATATGTATTCTTCAACATCCATGTTCATTTATGTAGGCACTCATATTAGGTTTTATTTTTCCCGTGTTAAACATACTAATAAAAACTTCACAAGTTGCTTTTTTTCACAGAACATCCTTCAGCATCAAGAATGACAGCTATTGCATCCTTTTAATTAGTGATACAGTATTCCACATTATTGATGCACCATGATTTAATAAACTCTTTCCTTGTCGATGTCATGCAGGTTGTTTGCATCCTTAAGTCATTGCAGAAAATTCAGATCTTCATGTACTTACATGTTTTGAAATTCTGCTGTTTCTATTTTATAAAATAAATTCCTCTAAATGGAATTGTTTAATCAAAGGCTTTATGTGTTTTTAATTTTAATAAAGACAATATTTTACCTTCTGCAGCATTGAATATACCGGCCTCATTAATTATTGCCATTGTGATGGGTAAAACATGATGATTCTTTAATTTGCATTTTTTTCCTCTACCTATCTGTCTGGCCAACAGCTTGCAAATATTTACTGAAGGCTTTTAGTGTGCTGCTAGTTTTGAAGTCTGTGGGAAATGTGAATGAACAAAAGACCTTGGCCTCTTGGAGTTTATATTCTAGTGAAGTTCAGATTTTTTTTTTTTTTTGAGATGGAGTCTTGCTGTCTTGCTAAGGCTGGAGTGCAGAGGTGTGATCTCGGCTCACTGCGACCTCCGCACCCCAGGTCAAGCAATTCTCCTGCCTCGGCCTTTCAAGTAGCTGGGACAACAGGTGCCCACCACCATGCCCATTGTATTTTTAATAAAGACGAGGTTTCAGCATGTTGCCTGGCTAGTCTTGAATTCTTGACCTCCAGTGATCTGCCTGCCTTGGCCTCCCAAAGTGCTGGGATTACAGATGCAAGCCACCACACCTGAGAATTCTATAATGTTATCTGTAAAACAGTTCCCTCATCAGTTTTTATCTCTGTGACATTGACTTTTTGGAGTCTAGGCCAGTTGTTTTTTAAGATTGTCCTGTGTTCTGTATTTGTCTCATTTCTTTGTGATGTTATTTATTTCTCTAGCTCTTTTTTTTTCTGTAAATTTACTAACCTATATATTCACTTCCTTTTAGTCAGCTCATCTACATATTTAAGTTTTCTCAGTTGTCCTAAGAATATTTTTTATAGCTTTTAAAATTCAAACCAGAATATACTTATTCTCTCTTGGATAGTTGGTAATTTACTGTTTATTTCTCAGATGATTTTGTCTTTAAACAAAATTTTTGGCCAGGCATAGTGGCTCACGCCTGTAATCCCAACACTTTGGGAGGCCGAAGTGGGCGGATCACTTGAGGTCAGTAGTTCAATACCAGCCTGGCCAATATGGTGAAACCTTGTCTCCACTAAGAATACAAAAATTAGCCGGGTGTGGTGGCATGTGCCTATAGTAGTTCCAGCTACTCTGGAGGTTGAGGCAAAAGAATCGCTTGAACCCAGGAGGCGGAGGTTGTAGTGAGCTGAGATCACGCTACTACACTCCAGCCTGGACAGCAGAGCCAAACTCCGTCTCAATAAATAAAACAAATAAACAAACAAAAATTTTTTCCTGACTTTAGCCAGCTGTCTTTTCATATCTTTTATATATATTCAGAATTTTTTATATTCTCATTCATCTTTCTTTTATACCTGTAATTGCTGTTTAGTTATATTGAATTTATGTTGGAGAATTATGTTATAGTTTTTTCCTTCTTGGTAGGTGTTTTTTTAATTTTAGGGAGTTACTTTTATCAACAGAAAATATTTCTGTTCTTTTGTTTTCTTATTGAAGAACAGTATAGATGTCAGATTATTTATTTTGTTTATGATGATATATTGGATTTTCATAGACCTCAAGAAACAAGTGGATTCCTTGAGGCCAGGAAAAAAAGGTTTGCTTAGTTTTTAAGTTTAAGAGTGCCCTCTTCTGTTGGTATAGTGAAATGCACCTTCTTTACTACATGATTTGTTGGGGGCTTTCTACTTCTGATTCTGTGATTACCGTCTTATTTGAATAGAGCCCTTATCTTTTGTTTCTTCCTTTTCTTTATACACCAAGATTCAAAAGGATACCTCCCGCTTCTAATTGCTATTTACCTCTTGTCCTAGAGAGAACCTTAGTTGGTATCTACGTTATACAACTACCAGGATTCTTTTCTACATAGTTTCCTCTGATTTTTTTCAATAAGGGCTCTGTAACATTGCTTGTCTTGGATGTTTATATTTTCCTCATTTACTTGAAATGAAATTTGAAGTGTTATTTGTCTCATTTGTATTAAAAGCAAGGGATATGGGTAATTTTATTTGCTCTCTGTGGGTTTTGGAATATTTGTTTGTATATTTGATTTGAGTTTGGATGCCTACCATTTTCCTAAGGGAAGTAGAATGTCTACTGTAAGTTTTAATACTGGACAAGGAAAAACTTAAAAAAAAAAACGAATAATCCGTTGTCTCTGCATTTTGTTGAATTTTGGGACATTATTATTGAATAGTTTCTACCTTCCCCTTTGATCTGAGTCACTTCTTTTTCATATATCAAAATTTCTTACATTTGTAGGTCTGTTTTAGAACTTTCCATTTTATTTATTTGGTTCGTTCATCTATCCCTGCACTAAAACTTTGTAAGTCTTGATGTCTGGCAGCGCAAGTAGCCCCTCTTTTCTTCTGCGGGAGTGTTTGGCCCATTGCTCTTCCAAACAGATTTTAGAATCAGCTTGACAAGTTCCACAAGAAACCTTTTTGGAAGCTTGATTATTATTGCAATACCTAGGGAAGACTGGACACTTCATGATACCATTCGTTCTTGTTCATGAGCTTGGAATATCTCTCCATTTATTTCATTTGTAATTTTTTTTTCTTTTTTGAGACAGAGTCTCGCTCTGTCACCCAGACTGGAGTGCAGTGGCGCGATCTCAGCTCACATTCACTGCAACCTCTGCCTCCCAGGTTCAAGCGATTCTCGTGCCTGAGATTACAGGCACACACCACCACTCCTGGCTGTTTTTTCTTTATTTTTTATTTTTTATTTTTAGTAGAGACATGGTTTCTTCATATTGCCAAGGCTGGTCCCAAACTCCTGAGCTCAGGCAATCCGCCTGGCTCAGCCTCCCAAAGTCCTGGGATTACAGGTGTGAGCCACGGCACCCGGCTCTCCATTTATTTCGGTACTTTAATATTACATTAAAAATTATTATTTTCCCAAATTTTTTCACTCTTTAAAATTTCTAACTTCGTTGCTAGTACTTAGCAATGAAATTGATTTTTGTATATTGATTTTATTTCCAGCTACCTTAGAAAGTTGAATTTTGAATGATTTTACTATATATGTGTGTGTATATGTATAGACAACTAAAATTATGTGTATTTATTGTGTACCACATGTTTTGAAATACATATCCGTTGTAGAATGGCTAAATTGAAGTTAATTTATACATTATCTCACTTCAGTTTTTGAAGCCTAAAATATTACTGTGTGGCCCTTTATAGATAAAGTTTGCCACTCCCTGATACCATCATACCATTTTAAATAGTAATGACGGTTTTGTTATATTCATTTTCAGCGCATCTAATTTTTTCCACTTGTAGTCCAAAAAATTACTTTTGCTAGGTGCACAATTTAGATAATATTTTGCCAATATTTTCTTCTTTCAAAACTTGCAAGATATTATTAGTATATTCTCCCTGGCTTCCACTATTGCACTTGAGAAATCTGTTGTTCAAATTGTTGTTCCTTTCTAGGTGATCTCTTCTTTCTCTGATTACTGTCTCTGTCTTTGGAGTTGTGCAGTTACACCGCCAAATTCTAGGTTTGGATTTCTTTTTATTTATCCTGCTTGGGTTATGTTGCACATCCTGAATTTATAAAGATTCTTGTTTCATTAATCTGGAAATTTCACAGCTGTTATCTCGTTAAATATCTTTCAGACGCCCCAATAGACGTATGTTAATTAGATATTCTCATGCTGTCCTTTGTATCTCTTTATGTCTTTCCATTTCCTTTTTCTCTTTGCCACATTTTGGGTAATGTATTCAGGTGTATCTTCCAGCTCTCTAATTTGTTCTTAAATATGTTTAATTTTTAAAAAAATTTCAACTGTTGTATTACTCAGTTCAAGTTGTTTCATCCTCCTACCCCCAAGTTCATCTGTTTATTCCTAATGGCCTCTTGTTGATTGTCATCTTTGAGTCCATCCTTGATTTCTTTAAACATATACACATCTGTTCTGTAATCTGTACTGGACAATTCTAATATCGACAGTTCTCAAATCTATTATCTGTTGCCTCTGACTCTTGCCTTCTTGTGTATTTGATCTTTGATTGTGAACTCATTGCTTGAACTTAGTTGGTGGGAGTCCTTTGGACCTACCAGAAACAACTTTCTTCCAGAGAAGATTTATTCCTGCTTGACACTGGGGAATCATCAGTCAGAACTGCCTTAGCCTCTCTTGTCTCAACTCAAGAATTGTAGGGTACTCTGCCCCACTTATTGGTTGGGGACTTTGTTTTTGGATAGGATGAGCTGCAAAGTCACATTGTAAAAGGAGCCTGCATTCAGGAATGAGAACTCAGGGACTCCACAGATCTGGGACTCAGACCTCTAAGGAGAGGGTGGAAGCTAGTTGGTGCTATGTGATGGCACAGTGAGCTGATTCAGTGAGTGTTAGAAAAACTGCAAACTGGAGTCAGGTGCTGCTCCTGGAATGAGTGGTCTACCAGAGTTGTTAGGATTCTACTGCAAAGAATGGAAAGCAGTCAGGAAGAAACAGGTCCCTTCCTTTAACTTCCAGTCTCTCTCCAACACCCCCGTTGCCAGAGTTTAAGAGGAGAGGTAACCATTAAAATCAACAGAAAAATTGGTTTAATGAATACTAGGTTCAGCATCTCAAAGCAGAGTATATATAAGAGAGTAGGTTTAGAGCTGAAAGAATAGCTTAATTATTGGCTCTTCAATAACTACTGCCTACTCAGTTTACTTTTTTATTGTCAATGTGCAATAACGGAAGATTTGTTTGTGTAATTAAGTTTAATTTCAACTCTCACTTCTTTCATGAATGCTTTCCTGACCATGGTAGCATACACAGATTTTCTGCACCACTCTATCAATTACTGACATTTAGTGTCATTTTAAGTTGCTGTTCAACTTTTAAAACGTTTATCCTTATGTTTATGTGTGTTTGCAAGTGCATTGAATAGGGAGGTGGGTTTCAGGGCTGTGTTCTTACAGTTCGAATATTACAACCAGCCTAGGCTAGCACCTTATACTTAATCGGCATTACAAAGTACCTTGACCTTTCTGAAAGTTGGAGATTTTTTAAATGCTTTCTTATAAAATGGAATATCCCTCAAAATTATACTTTTGTTGATATCAAAAGAGTTTTATTTTTCATGTTGTCATTAATGTTAAGATGCTTAAAAATGAATCTTAGGAAATTAATTTCCTTTTAATTAGCAGGTGCTTCTAAGGAAGGAGGTGCTGGAGCAGTTGATGAAGATGATTTTATAAAAGCTTTTACAGACGTCCCTTCTGTTCAGGTGAGGCCACCAGTGGCACTCCCCATGAATATCACCTATGTGCCTGTCGTATAATTATTTGTCTCTGTCCCTTTTTAAGAATTTTTTTTTTGTTAAATAGCTATATAAATAAAATATTTGGCTTATTACCACCAAGCCATTATTTATTGGTACAATTAGATTTTCAAGTGATTTTTCAGTGAGGCTGAAATAGAATTGAATCATATTGTTGAATCACATTATACTGCAGTGTTCAGATTCTTAAATTAATGAGTTTTGAGCTCACAGAGTATAGATTAGTTGATGATAGAAATTTGGAAGTCATTCATACAGATGTTATTGAAGTAAAGTGGACACATGCATAAATAAGAGTGTTATTTCCATGACTTAAAACTACACATAAATGTTATATTGTATGTAACATTCTACAACCTGACTTTTTACAGTGGTGTTATTTATATTTTTTCCCAATGTAAAATTTGTGATTCTAGTTCATTCATTTGGATTGATAGGTGGTATTCTATTGTATGAACAGACCACGGTGCGTTTATAGGTTGTTTCTGGTTTTTGGCTATTCCATATCATGCTGCAATGAATTTTTTTTTTTTTTTTTTTTTTTTTGAGATGAAGTCTTGCTCTGTTGCCCAGACTGGAGTGCAGTGGCACAATCTTGGCTCACTGCGACCTCCCACCTCCTGGGTTAAAGCGATTCTCCTGCCTCAGCCTCCTGAGTAGCTGAAATTACAGGCGCCCCGCCACCACGTCCAGCTAATATTTTGTATTTTTAGTAGAGACAGGGTTTCACTATGTTGGTCAGGCTGGTCTCCAACTCCTCACCTTGGCCTCCCAAAGTGCTGGGCTTACAGGCGTGAGCCACCACACCAGCCTGCAATGAATATTTTTGTACATATGTCCTTGATTATTTGTAGGTAGGAGTTTCTTTAGGGTATAAACACAGGAGTAGAATTGCATGGTTATAATCTTTAAGTTTACTTAGATGTTACCCTGTAGGGTTGTTGTACCAGTTCAGACTCCTGTGAGAAAGGTATGATAGTTCTAATTTCATCACATCCTTGCCAATACTTGTTGTTGTAACTCGGAATATTTTTACCAGTATGATGGGTGTGAATACTCTTTAGCATGTCTATTTGAAAATATTCTCACATCGCTTTACTTGCGAACTACCTTCTATTGCCTGTATTACGTTTTTAGCTCTCTGAAAGGAAAATTGTCCTTAAGGTATTTAAGATCTTAAAAAGTTAGAAGAAAGCTTCAAAAAGTTTTCTGGTTTGACTGTATTTTATCCCTTTATTGAGACATATGTTTTTTCTTATTTTAAGATATTTTTTAAATAATAGGGAAAACATATCACTTCCTCCTTTTGTGTTTTACAGCCTTTCATATAAGGGGAAGATTAGTGTTGTAGGAACAATCAGTAAAACTTAGTTGAACTTGAATATTTTTATTGTTCAGTATGTTCTTGTCAGACTGGTAACATCATGGTATGGGCAGCCAAGGGCTACTCAACTATATGGAGGGGAAAACGCTATTTTACAATTACTCATTGCTTTCTTCCAGCTGGGCCTCTCTGCCACCCTCACCACCCTGTAAATGTTCCACACCTTCCATTGTTCCCTTGGAAACATCTTTTTCATAAGTAGCAACTCCCCTAAGCTTTAACCCCATTTTTAAAGGGTCCATTCAATGTTCTTTCCTTGATTAGAATCTGATTTTTTTTTTACCCTCTTTAAAGATAAAGCTGTTTATTATTCTTGGCTCTCATACTCTTAGTAATTGATAATAAGTTTATTGTGCTTTCACTCCTCATTATTACTTTGTGACCATTATTCCTATACCCATTTATATGAGGTTCATACTCCCTGGCCAGCCTTCTTATTATTGGTATGTACTGATCTTGACAACATTCCAGTGCTGCCTACGTTTGAATCCCAGCTCTACCACACTAGCTGTGTAACCTTAGGTACATTACTTAACCCTCTGTACTTCAGTTTCCTCATCTTAAAATGGGAATTATTAGTACTTACGCCAAGGGTTATTGTGAGGCTAGCTATGACAGTACAGATGAAGTGTAAGAAGTGTATGTTAGCTATTATTATTTTCCTAAATTTTCACACATTCTTGATGAATTCAATTTCTAGACCTCCTCCTCACTTTCACCATAGCTACCCAGTTCATAGTCACACGTTGGATTTTGATATCATCTCTGTGTTACTGTTATGTTTCCAAAGTTGTTAATTGAAGTATCTCATTACTGACCAGGATTCCCTTGCTTTTTGAAGTTCTAACAACTACTTCTGCATGATTTCAAGGATGTTCAGTCCATTGTCTTTTCTACTCTCAATTAATCATCCATCACTTTATACTTTCCTTCTCATCTATGCTTTGATTTCCTTCTTATCTAAGCTTTGATACCATGGTTTCTTGTGGTAGGACTGTACATAATATACTAAAATCCCTTGCTTTTCTGTTTTTTTTTTTTTTTTCATAACAAAGTATTAAACAGTGATTTTTTAAAAATACGGATTTTACAAACCTACAACTGTGGATATTCCCAACTTTTTATTTTCTCTATGTCCTGAAACCGTGCTGTTAGAGAAAGTCACATGTTAGGGCTCATGATTTTTAGTGGAATTCACATAAAATGAGCCCTCAGCAATCTGATATCCTTACTATGTTTCTGTGATCAGTTATTTCTCTGCTTAATATAGCTATCAGACATGTTTCTTTCCTTTCTATCCATCAGCCTGTCTCTGTCCTCCTCTCTTCTCTCAGCCCCTTACTTTAGTAAATAAGCAGTCACCATCAAATGGGAGCATGATCTTTCTGTTAACATTCTTCTCTACTGTACATTCCTTCTGTCCTGTTGCTCCAGGAACATGGTCCTTCTTCAAAGGCCAGCACCTCCACCAGTGCTCCAAAGCCTAGTATTTTCTGCTTCCTTAATACATTTACACAATCAGTAATCTCATGTGGGTTCAAGCTCTTTCTGTTTATCTCTTAACGTGGCTGGGTTCTTCAGTTAAAAAAACAAAAGTCTCACTGGACTCCGTATCTTCCAGACACTATTTTTTATTTTGACCCTCACAGTCAGCTTTTCCAAAAGAGTTGTCTGTACTTGGTATTTCTATAACTTGTTACTCACTTCATCCCACTTCTTTCTAGCTTATTCTTACGTTGAAACAGGTCTTGAGTAAATCACTGATCATCGTTGAGGCACCAGAATCAACCCGTTTGGAATTTTTTTTTCCTTGTTCTTTTATCAGTATTTAGCACTGTTGACTATAGCCACTGTTTTGGCGATTAATTTTAGGTGCTTGTGATGTAATGTTCTTCCATTTTATTTCCTCTACATCTTTGTCCACTTCATCTCTGTCTCTTTTATAAGCACATCCTTCTCTACTTGGCTGTTGAATATTGGAATTTCTTAAGGGTTAGTTCTGGGCCCTGTCTTCTCATTCTCTGTTTTCTTACTGAGTCACCTCCTTCAAACCGCTGGCTTCAGTTCCTACGTTTTATCTAGGTAATGCCCAGATTTTAACCTCCAAGCCAGATCTCTCCTGAGTTCCAAAATGATTTGTCCACTGTGATTGTTTACCTGACGCCCTCTTTCAGATGTCTCAGACACCTCAAACTTATCCTGTTTGAAACTGAAATAATGGTCTTCCAGTATTCTCTGTGTGTAAACCATTACTTAATCGGTTACAAAAGTTAGAAACCTAGGAATCATTCTACTGCAACAGATACCTAACTTAGTGGGTTTTCAAGCTTCTTTTGCTTGTATACCTGCTAAAAGAATGTTTAAAGAAGTACATTTTTGAGTTGACTCTCTTCTTCCTTACTGGAGGAAGGGGAACCTTGCATTGTGTTCCAGGGGAATGCATCATAAGATTAGGGGTGGTAGAACATTCTGGAAAATGGCAGAGGGGTATTGTGAAGAGAAGGTGAGAGGCAAGAAAGAGCTAGCTCAGAAGTTTCTTTAACCACATAACAGAATGTTACCTGGTCACTATCTACCTTGTCCCAGCCTTGTCTCATGCCTTGCTCTCCTTTGCGTTTGCAAGCACTCTCTTTCTCTCTCTCTTGCTCTTACTCTCTGTTAAGCAAAAGGTGAATTTAATAGCGTTGAAAGTGAAAGATGTAAGGCAATTTGATGAAGAGACTCAGTTGGTATCACCAGGAGTCTATTTCTCATTTCTAATTCCTCTGCATTGTCTCCTCCCATGGTCAACAATGTGGTTATAGCTGTTCCATCCTCACACCTGGGTCATTGGCTCTTCTCCCAGTTCCCTTTATACTTTTTATTCCTTACTCTGGCCTTCTTTCATTTACTTTGTCACAGAGCCTTTGCACATGATATTAACTCTCTAGGGAAAGCAAATCTCTCCACTTTGCCTAATGATATCCTACATATTATTTAGCTCTCAGCTCAATCTTGACTTTCCTCATAGGTCATACCCCTCTTATGTATAAACTTTCGTTTTCTTTTGTGGGACTTCCTATTTGTAGTTTCATGTTTGATTGATTTTTAAAATCTCCCTGAGTAGATTGTACTCTCCATAAAGCAAAGACCATGTCTATTTTGGCTAACCATAGTCCTCCCCATTGCCTGGCATAGTACCTTTGTGTTATGTGAATATTTTTTAAGTGAATGAAAGAATAATGGTGAATAGCAGTTTGACAAAGGATTGGCTCCAGAGGGAACAAAACATGTAGCTATCCTGACTATAGTTTATCATGACAGAAGAGAGAAAATCAAAACTAACTTAAAACATGTCCTTTTGGTAATATTGTGTAATATGTATATGAATGCAATAAGATAGGTTATACACTTGAAGTCATTTTGAGAAATTAGACTTTTATTTATTCTTAGATATTTGACATCTTGTTTTTAAAATTACAAAGCATTTTAAGAGCTTATTTGAAGTTATTTATGAGGGAAGAAATAGCAAAAATGGTAACAAGTAAGGAAGAAAAAGCGTTTTGTGTTATTGTTGTCTATAATGTATTTCTATTCTCCATTAGAAATGGTGCTAGAATGAGAAATAAACTTAGTAGGTGAAAGATTATTTTAAACATCAGGGCATAATTTTGATATTGTTCATGGCAAGAAACACTGTTATAATTCTGAATCTTTTTTTTTTAAGATTTATTCTAGTCGAGAACTCGAAGAAACATTAAATAAAATCAGGGAAATTTTGTCAGATGACAAACATGACTGGGATCAGCGTGCCAATGCAGTAAGTTTTTGTCTTTAATTTTATCTTCTTTATTGATGTTCCTTTTAAAAAACATGGAAATTCAGTAGTAGTACTATATGGTATTCACTTATAAAATAGAGTCTGGTAGGTAACATTTCTTTCTGGAGAATATATTGATAAAATACTCATTTTCTGGTTTAGGATCGATTTTTATTTTGGTTTGGCTTATCAGATGGTGCCTACATATTTGGTAGCCTCACCACATGTGCTGTTTTTGACTGATCAGCGCAATGTGAGATTCACAGGGCTTTGGCCTTTCTGTGGACTTATATAGTTGCTTATTAGCACTATCCTCAAGTCATGTAAGGTTTACCGGTAAAGCAGTTCACTTTACCCGCATGCTCAGTGTTTTTATCGCATCAATATAAATTCACAACAGAATGTGCATTTATCTGGCTTTTTTTCTTCCCATGTGAATGTAATGCAAATTTCTCCTGTGATTTCATTTATAAAGGTCAGATACCCTTGAGTTAAGAATATTTTATTTAGCCTAAATTCCTTAAGGAAAATATTTGATAGAATTTAAAATAATATTTGTGTTGACAATAAGCAATATGTTGTTTAAATTTGTGAACTTATTGTTTACATAACCAGATTACATGTACCAAATGAGTACCTCAGAGTTTTCAAGAAGCCAGAGAAAAGGGCTGCATTTGAAGACTGTTCTGCTCTGAGAGGCCCCAACCTGGCTGATCATGAAAATCCCCATTTTGGTTAATTAAATCAAATGCAGGGTCTTTGGACAAATGTGGCTTTTATGACACCATGAGCAAAGGACCATTTTTGTCTTTGTTAGGAAGTCTACATATCTTAAAACATTGAAATACTGTTTTTAACAGAGTGTTCCTCCAAATTTGTTAAATATGGCTCCTATTCTTGTTTGTCACAGGTGATCTGTAGAGAAACATGACAGATTAAGTATTGTTAGTATAAAACGTCATCTTTTTACTTAAGGGTTTTTTTTTGGGTTTTGCTTAAAAACTACCCATTTGGAAACAACAGATGGTCTTTTGATTTTTTTTTTTTTTCATTAGAAAAATGACACAGGCTTATTGTAATGAGTGAAACAATGCAGAAAACTACAGAGAAAAAGTTAATAGTTTCCTACCTGTTAAAGAAATAAACTTTTGTGGAGGCTAAGATGGGAGGTTGCTTGAGCCCAGGAGTCTGAGGTTACAGTGAGCTATGATTGTACCACTGTGCTCCAGCCTGGGCAACAGAGTGAAACCCTGTCTCTTAAAAAAAAATAAAAAAACACACTTTTCATTTTAGAGTATATCCTTTTCTGTGTTATATGTATTTAAACATATATGACAAGGTACGCACAATTTTCCCCTACTCTCTTTGTAAAAAAAAAAAAAGAGATCATACTTGATACATTATTTAGTAACTTGCTTCTTTTTTTTTTTTCTTAACAAATTGTGCTCATTCAGTACACCTGGTATAGATGTCAGGCACATAATAGTTGCTCAGATATTTATTGAGTGCAGATCAATATGTACATATATTCCTTAGTTTAATATGTATACATGTAATTTGTGTATGTGTGTTATATCATAGGAATCTGATCTTTTGTTTGTTTCTTTTATACTTTAAGTTCTAGGGTACATGTGCACAACATGCAGGTTTGTTATATATGTATACATGTGCCATGTTGGTGTGCTGCACTCATTAACTCATCATTTACATTAGGTGTATCTCCTAATGCTATCCCTCCCCCATCTCCCCACCCCACAACATGTAATTTTTAAAATCATTTGCCATTTGATGGATTTTCAGTTTTTTTTATTGTTTTGCTATTTTAGCAGTGTTTAAGTAAACATCCTTACACACATTTGTAACAATGGTGCTTTTATTTTTGTAGGTTAGATTTTAAAATGTGGATTGTTGGGTAAAGAGTTGCTGCAATTTTATTTTAGTAGATGCTGCCAAAATATTTTGAACAAAGGTGTTAGTCACATATAATCTTACAGTGTTTGAGAGCATCTGTTTTCTTTTCAAATTTAAAAAATTTTTGCCATTGTATTGGGGAGAAATGTGACTTTGTGAATTTATCACTAGTAACTTTTAACATATTTAAATATATTTATTTTACCCAATTTAATCACAGGTTACAATAGTCCCCCCTTACCTATGGTTTCAGTTTCCATGGCTTTAGTTACTCATGGTCGACCATGGCCAGGAAATAAGAAGATGCTTTGATAGACCTACATTCACATAATGTTTATTACAATATATTATTATAGTTTTTCCGTATTATTGTCATTAATCTCTTACTGTGTCTAATTTATAAATTAAACTTTATCATAGGTAAATATTTATGGGAAAAAAAAGGTATATAGGGTTCAGTACTATCTGAGGTTTTAGGCATCCACTGGGGGTCTTGGTACATATCCCTTGCAGGTAAGGGGAAACTACTGTATTTGTCTTTTTCTTATTTTATTGTCATTCTTTGTGTGTCATCTTATATACGTTGCAGGTAATTTTATCCTACCGTATTGTGATGTTTATTTTGTTTTTAGTTATAATTTAGACACTTGAAAATTCTCCTCTGTTTATGATAGTTTTCCCTTCCTCATATGCCCAGGATTGTATAACATTCTTTTGATTTTTTTCCTAATGTCCATAGCAGGGTTTTTTTACATTTACATCTTTATGCATCTGATTTAACTTTAAAGACTTATTTTATTTTATTTTATTTTATTTGAGACAGAGTCTCACTCTGTCGCCCAGGCTGGAGTGCAATGGCCGGATCTCAGCTCACTGCAAGCTCCGCCTCCCGGGTTTACGCCATTCTCCTGCCTCAGCCTCCCGAGTAGCTGGGTCTACAGGCGCCTGCCACCACGCCCGGCTAGTTTTTTGTATTTTCTTAGTAGAGACGGGGTTTCACCATGTTAGCCAGGATGATCTCGATCTCCTGACCTCGTCATCCGCCCGTCTCGGCCTCCCAAAGTGCTGGGATTACAGGCTTGAGCCACCGCGCCCAGCCTAAAGACATTTTAAAATTTAGAAAACCTCTGAGTTAAATGTGAAATTATATACAATATTGGTGTGATAAGTAGACTTTTAGCTTCTGAGTTTGTGTGAGCACAGATGTGCACGTGTGTTGTATCTCTTTTGATCAATGTAATTTTATTATGTATGTATGGTTTTCATATGGATGACATTTGTCAATCAAATACTGTAAAAGTAATGCCTTTTCTTGTCTAGTTACTCTGGCTAGGCCTTCTAGTACTCTTGAATAAAAGTGTTGAAAGTGGGCATCCTTGTCTTATTCCAGACCTTAGAGGAAAGGCTTTCTGTTTTTCGCTATTCAGTATGATATTGGCTGTGGGTTTGTTTTACATACCATGCTGAGGTATATTCAGCATGCTGAGGTATATTCATCATGCTGAGGTATATTCCTTCTATACTTAGTTTTTTGAGAGTTTTTATTATGATGCAATGTTGAATTTTGTTGAATATTTTTTCAGCATCTGTAAAAAGGGTCATGTGGTTTTTGTCCTTCATTCTGTTGATCTGATGTGTCACATTTATTAATTCATGTGTATTAAACCATCCTTGCATCCTGGGATTTATCCCACTTGATCATGATGAATGATCTTTTAAATGTGCTGTTGAATTTGGTTTAATAGTATTTTGTTGAGGATTTTTGCATCTATGTTCATCAGAAATACTGGCCTGTAGTTTTCTTTGTTTGTTTTGTCTTTGGTTTTGGTATCAGGATGATACTGGCATCGTAGAATGAGTTTGGAAGTATTTCCTCCTCCTCGATTTTTTTTTTTTAAATAGTTTGAGTACAATTGGCATTAGTTCGACTTTAAATGTTTGATAGAATTCAACAGTGAAATAGTCAAGTCTTGGGCTTTTCTTTATTGAGAGACTTTTAATTACTACTTCTATCTTGTTACTTGTTATTGGACTTTTCAGGTTTTGGATTTCTTCATGGTTCAATCTTGGTAGGTTTTTTGTGTCTAGAAAGGTGTCCCATTTCTTCTAAAGAAATAAAGAGCATCCAAATTGGAAAGGAAGAAGTCAAATTATCCTTGTTTGCAGATGATATGATCTTATATTTAGAAAAACCTAAAAACACCACCAAAAAAAATTCAGTAAAGTTGCAGGATACAAAATCAACGTACAAAAATCAGTAACATTTCTATATGCCAACAATAAACAACTTGAAAAAGAAACTGAGAATGTAACCCCATTTACAATAGCTACAAATATAACCTCATTTACAGTAGCTACAACTAAAATATCTAGAAATAAACTTTACCAAAGAAGTAAAAGATCTCTCCAATGAAAACTATAAAAACATCGATGAAAGAAATTAAAGAGGACACAAAAAACAAAGATATATTCCATGTTCATATTAATTGGAAGAATCAATGTTGTCAGAAAGTCCACAGTCCCCAAAGCGTGTGCAGATACAGTGCAATCTCTATCAAAATACTGATGACATTCTTCATAAAAATAGAGAAAATGGTACTAAAATTCATATGGAACTACAAAAGATCAATAATAGTGAGTGAAGGCAATCCTAAGCAAAAAGAACAAAGCTGGAGGCATCCCTCCTGACTTCAAATAATATTTACAAAGCTGTAGTAACTCAAATAACATGGTACTGGCTCAAGTGACCCACCCACCTTGGCCTCCCAAAGTGCTGAGATTACAGGTGTGAGCTACCACATGCAGGGAGAACAGTATGGAAGTTTCTTAAAAAATAATAAAAGTAAAAAAGAGATAGACCAGTGGAACAGAATAGAGAACCCAGAGATAAATCCTTGCATTTATACTCAACTCATTTTCAGCAGAGGTGCCAAGAACACACAACAGAGAAAGGACAGTTCAATAAATGGTATTGGGAAAACTGGATATCCACATTGCAGAAGAATGAAACTAGACCCCTATGTCCCACTATACATAAATCACATCAAAATTGATTAAAGACTTAAATCTAAGACCTCAAACTATCAAACTACTACAAGAAAACGTTGGAGAAACACTTTCTAGGACGTTGGTCTGGGCAAAGATTTCTTGAGTAAGACCTCAAAAGCATAGGCAGCCAAAGCAAAAATGGACAAATGAGATCACATCAAGCTAAAAAGTTCCTGTACAACAATGGAAACAGTCAACAAAATGAAGAGACAACCCACAGAATAGGAGAAGATATTTGCAAACTACCCATCTGATAAGGGAGTAATAACCAGAATATATAAGTCACTCAAAAAATTCTATAGGAAAAATAAGTAATCTGATTTAAAAGTGGGCAAAAGATCTAAATAGACATTTCTCAAAAGAGGAGATACAAATGGACAACACGTATGTGGGAAAATGCTCAACATGACTAGTTATCAGACAGATACAAATTAAAACTTCAGTGAGATATTATCTCACCCCTGTTAAAATGACTTTTATTTAAAAGACAGGCAGTAACAGGCAAAAAACAAGAATGCTGGCAAGGATGTGGAGAAAGAGGAACAGTTGTACATTGCTGATAGAAATATAAATTTTATTTTAGTTTAGTTTCGTTCTTTATTTTAGCTTAGTTTATTTAGTTTGGGTATTGTATTGTATTGTATTGTAGTTGGGGACTGGGTGTCGCTCTGTTTCCCGAGCTGGAATACAGTGGCGCAATCATGGCTCACTACAGTCTTGACCTCCGGGGCTTAAGCAGTCCTCCCACCTCAGCCATCCAAGTACCTGGGACTATAGGCACATGCCACCATGCCCAGCTAACTTTTATCTCCCTATGTTGCCCAGGCAGGTCTCAAACTCCTGGGCTCAAGTCACCTACCCTCCTTGGCTTCCCAAAGTGCTGAGATTACAGGTGTGAGCCACCACATGCAGGGAGAACAGTATGGAAGTTTCTTAAAAAATAATAAAAATAAAAATAAAACCACAATATGATCTAGCAATCCCACAGCTGGGTATATATCCAAAAGAAAAGAAATCAGTATATTGAAAAGATATCTGCACTTTCATGTTTATTGCAGCACTATTCACAAAAATCCAAGAGATGGAATATACCTAAATGTCCATCGGTGAATAATAGATAAAGAAAATGTGGTACATACACACATTGGAATATTATTCCACCATAAAAAGGATGAAATCCTGTGGTTTGCAACAACGTGGATGGAACTGGAGGACGTTATGTTTAGTGAAACAAGCCAGTAACAGAAAGAAAAAGATTGCATGTTCTCACTAATATGTGAGACCTAAAAAAATTGAACTTGAGATAGAGAGTGGAATAATGGTTACCATAGACTGAGAAAGGTGGTTGGGGGTTGAGGAGGGAAATAAAGAGGAAATAGTTGAAGGGTACAAAAATACAGTTAGTGCAAGAATAAGATCCAGTGTTAGGCAGCACAATAGGGTGACTGTAGTTAACAATAATTTATTGTATATTTCAAAATAACTAAAAGAGTAGAATTGGAATGTTTCTAACAGAAAGAACTGATTGACATTTGAGGTGACAGATACCCCAATTACCCTGATTTGATTGTTACACATTGTGTGCTTTTATCAAAATATCACATGTACTTCATAAAAATGTACAACTATTATGTATTCATAATAATTAAACATTTAAGAAATTAAAAATTCAACAGCAGGCCAGATGTAGTGGTTCACTCCTGCTGGGAGGCCAAGGCGGGTGGATCCGTTGAGGCCAGGAGTTTGAGACCAGCCTGGCCAACACAGTGAAACCCCATCTCTACCAAAAATACAAAAATTATTCAGGCACGGTGGCATGTATCTGTAATCCCAGCTACTGGGGAGGCTGAGGCACGAAAACCACTTAAACCCTGGAGGTGCAAGTTGCAGTGGGCTGCAGTGGCACCACTGCACTCCAGCCTGGACAACAGAGCAAGACTGTCTCAAAAAAAAAAAAATGTTCCGCAGCAAAAAAAAAGTAATGCTAAAAGTTTCCAAATTTGGCACTTTTAAAAATAGGCTCCCTTCGTAGATAGTGATGGTAATGGTCACACAACATTGTGAATGCACTTAATGCCCCTGAATTGTATACTTTAAAATGGTTAAAATAGTGAATTTTGTTCATGTGTATTTTACCACAAGTAAAAGAAAGACTCCCTATTATCACACTGGGGATTAAGCTAAAAGACACATGAATAAATAAATTAAATGGATTCCCTTAAAACTTTACAATTTATGTACTTATAGATTACATTTCTCTGTTGTGCTTATAACTAAATCTATAATACTATTTTTCAGACAGCTTTTTGTTGGCATATTTATTTCTAAGATACTTTTTTAATGCTACTAAATATTTAATGCTACTAAAATGTCTGAATATAGTAATATAATGAAACATTACATATGTTTCATTTTTAGAAAGTTTTTGTTTAAATAATGTAGTTTAGGTAGCTTTTTTTTTTTTTTTTTTTTTGCACTTCCACCTTTTTTGTCAATAATGAAAATTCTTTATTTCAGCTGAAGAAAATCCGATCACTGCTTGTTGCTGGAGCTGCACAGTATGATTGCTTTTTTCAACATTTACGCTTGTTGGATGGAGCACTTAAACTTTCAGCTAAGGATCTTAGATCCCAGGTGGTTAGAGAAGCTTGTATTACTGTAGCGTAAGTATATTCCTTTTATGATAAGTGTTTTTTATGAATGAATTTAGTACTCACTGATTCAGTGCTCATTAAGTCAAGCAGTAGCAAGATAGCCAAAAAAGTAGGTGATCCAAAAATCATTTTTGTTATACATAAGGAGTCAATCTGTATGATTAAAAAAAAATTCCTTAACAGCTCTTTATACCAACATTTTAAGGTTGGTATAAAGATATTTAAAATATCTAACGCCTACTGGTGGATTTTTTATCATTAATTCTTCAAGTATAAGATGAAAATGAATGGGTATGGAAACTGGCTGTATTCACTTTTCTCACTACTAATTTGGATATTAAATACTCAATTTCTGATATTTTAGCAGTTATTCTGGCATTGCAACATGCATCATTAACTTAGCAAAATCTAAACTTTAAGTTTGTAGTCTTCCACAATACAAGGATGGTAGAACTTAAATTCTATTTATTACTATTTTTGACCTAAGCAGTGTTGTTGCATATGCATTCCTTTGAAGATAGGGAACACAAAAGTGCCTACTAGCAATATTTCTAATCAGGATTGTATTATATATTCTAGTCAGAAATGAAGAAAGAAAAGGCAATATAAGGATTGCAAGAAAAGGAACAGAACTGCCATTATTAACAGACGATATAACTATCCATGCAGAAAACTGCAAGAGAATCTACAGATAAATTATTATAATAAAGGGACTTTGGCACAGTTGCAAGATACAAGTCCCAGTATACCAAAATGGCCCAATATCTCCAACTAGCAAAGAAAACCCGAATTAATACAAAAATCCATAAAATGTAACCATGAAAAATATACTTAAAACATGACTAGCTCTCTTGCAGAAAACTGGACAATATATGTGAAACATCTGTTTCCAGATAACAGACAGCAGACAGGGTAGGAATGGAATTCTGAAAAGATGCAAGTGATGTTGAACAGTATGAGTTTTGACCTGGAGGCACTCTGGGGAAGGAAGGGGGAACCTAAGCAGAGCAAGGCAATCTCACTGAGGTGAGGAAACAGAGACTAGAGTTTCAGAGGCTGTAGTGGTCAAAATCGGCAGTGCGGAATACTGGAGAGAAGATGGGGAGATTCTCTCTCACACACACACACACACACACAAAGAGCTACAGAGATCATAATATGGGAATCCATGAGTCTAGATGTATACTTCCCTGTCCATGTGAAAGGTACAACTCTGAGGAAGGAAGGGAACTAATGCCTGGGAGCTATAAGGTAAACAATTCCCAGAGCTCACATAGGGATAGGAGAGGTTTAAGATCTGACCAATCAGAATGGAAAAACCTTGGTGAACACCCAAGGCAGCCAGTAGAAACCCCAGAAAGGCCATTGCATAGGAATAGTACTAAACCAGTTCTAAAGTAAGGCATCTCTAGACTCTGCCTCTCCCAACAAGCTTATAAAGATCAAGCTGATTCTCAAGTACATTACCTGTCTACCAAAGTAAAACTCATGCTTTTTAAAGGAAGACAACATCCAAACATATCCACACCTCCCTGCTTTTCATTTGAGGATCCTCTTTGCCTGTGAGTTCAGACATTAGGAAACTAATACTGTAACAGCATAGGTCTATGTACATAAATGTACATAGGTCTAAATCTGAGCTCCTGGAATCAAGAACCTGAATTATTGGAGCTAACTCTATCCCAACCATGTATTTTCAGTAAGATATAAATATAAAAAATTAACCAGTATTGCAAAATTGTTGGCACTTTGAGTGGTTACCATATCCCTTCTAAGCGTTTTAACTAAAATCATGCAATTAAAGGCTGATTTAGTTGTTTAACTACACAATTGGAAAGAGAAGTCAGATGTCCTAAAGATCACCCAATAAGATATGGTAGAGTTGTATTTTTGACTGCGGATTTGGAAATCCTACTCCAAAGAAGTAAGGGAGTATTTATGACTAAAAAAGGGGTGATTCTATTAATAGAAATAAAGAACATCTTGAGGAGCATTGATTTGAGTAAGATTTTGAACTTGTTTGTAAAAATATGCTGAATTTAAGATTGATAATGGATCATCAAAATGGAAGTATCTCCTGGATCAAGACCAAAGGTCAGAACCATCAGAGCTGATTATTTCACCTGATGTGTCCTTAAGAGTTAATAATTAAATTCTGAAATCAAATGGCTTCTCCAAGTGCTATTGCAAAGAGATGAGGAAAATGCCAGATTTCAACTTTGGACTTGCCAGTTAAACAATGGGGAAAAGAAGGAAATATGTAGTATCTAGGTTTCCCTATCTTTCTTCCATTTTTCTGCCATTCTGCCATTACAACTGATTAAAATACAAATTCCTAGGTTAATTCAGTAAAAGAGTATTTTAAAATTATATGGTTCTATCTATATTTAATGTTAAACTATTAAAAAAATACTTTTTGTCTTCCTTTGTAGCCACCTTTCAACAGTTTTGGGAAACAAGTTTGATCATGGCGCTGAAGCCATTGTACCTACACTTTTTAATCTTGTCCCCAATAGTGCAAAAGTCATGGCAACTTCTGGATGTGCAGCAATCAGATTTATCATTCGGGTAGGTTTGCTCTCTCCTTTTCCACTGCTGCCTCCTCCGCCTCCCTGGCTTTTTCTTTCTTCTTCTTCCCCCTTTTTCTCTCCTTTCCCCACCCCACTCCCCTCTCTCAGTGTACCTAAATAAGTCACTGAGTTTCTTTTTGAACCCCAAAGGCAAATCATTTTTGATTTATTTTTCTGATAGTAAAAGCCATAGATGGTCATTATAGAACTAGAGGATTGCAAAGTACACATGTTTGTATATGGAATATAATACATACATACATGTACATATGAATACATATACGTATCTACAGTTACGTGTTACAGAAAATAATAAAAGGCAAATTTTTAATATAGTTATGTGCCATCTGACAAAGTTTCAGTCAATGATGGGCTGCATATGCAACAGTGGTCCCATAAGATTATAATATTATATTTTTACTGTATCTTTACTACTTTACTACTGTTGGATATGTTCAGGTACACAATACTTAGTATTGTGTTACTCTATCCTAGACTATTCAGTACAGTAATATTCAGTACAGTATTCAGTACAGTAATTCAGCTATAGATTTGTAGCCTAGGAGCAATAGGCTATAACATACAGCCTAGGTGTGGAGTAGGCTATACCATGTAGGTTTATGCAAGTACACTCTATGATGTTCATATTATGATGAAATCACCTAATGGATTTCTCTGAATGTATCCCGATCGTTAAGTTATGTATGACTGTATTTCTCTTCACTCATATCTTGAGGAAGTACAAAAGAACAGAGTTGAAAAAACAAATCTCTCCCCTTGAATTCTATTCCTTTGTTACTAATCACTCTAGCAATTTAATGTGTACTTTTCCAAACTTCTATTCTGTGCCTTTACAAATGTATTTGCTACACATATAGAACATGTAAGTATATATAATATATTCTTTGACTTATTTATTTATTTATTTATTTAGAGATAGAGTCTCACTCCGTCACCCAGGCAGGAGTTCAGTGGCGCGATCTCGGCTCACTGCAACCTCTGCCTCCCGGGTTCCCGCAATTTTCCCACCTCAGCCTCCTGAGTAGTTGGGACTACAGGCACCCACCCCCATGCCCGGCTAATTTTTTTGTATTTTTGGTAGAAACAAGGTTTCACCACGTTGGCCCAGGCTGGTCTCAAACCCCTGGCCTCAAGTGATCCGCCTGCCTCAGCCTCCCAAAGTGTTGGGATTACAGGCGTGAGCCATCATGCCCAGCCTGTCTTCTTTTTAAACTTCATATACTTGGGTAGCATCCCTTATCCATATATGTAATTCTTTTTAATGTCTAAATTAGTCTTCTGTTAAGGATATATCATCAAATTATCCTTACCAGGCCGGGCACGGCAGCTCACGCCTGTAATTCCAGCACTTTGGAAGGCCGAGGCAGGCGGATCACCTGAGGTTGCCAATTCGAGACCAGCCTGACCATCACGGAGAAACCCCATCTTTACTAAAAATACAAAATTAGCCAGGCGTGGTGGCGCCTGCCTGTAATCCCAGCTACTCGGGAGGCTGAGGCAGGAGAATCGCTTGAACCTGGGAGGCAGAGGTTGTTGTGAGCCGAGATCATGCCATTGCACTCCAGCCTGGGCAACAAGAGTGAAACGCCATCTCAAAAAAAATAAATTAATTAAATAATCATCATAATAATTATCCTCACCATTCTTATTCTTGCAGTCTTCTTCCTGGAGTCCTTTTTCTCCATTCCTTTGCCAATATTGTCTTTTATCAGTATCTTTAGGGTTTTATAATTTAATAACCATTATTTCATATTATACTTTGCATCCCTAGTATTAGGGATGTTAGCTATTTTTTTCCTTCTATAATTCTATGGATTGCCAGTTTATACTCTGTGCATTTTTTCTCACTTATTTCTAAGACCTTTTTATATATCATAAGGATATTAATTCTGTGTTGTATATGTTGTGGTATTTTCTACAGTCTGACATTTCTTCAAATATTATATAAGCTCTTTTGTTACATATCAGAATTTTAAATGTGTATGTATTGAGACTTGTTCATTTTGTGGGTTTTATTATAGTTAAGACAGCTTTCCCAATTTCACAGTTACATAAAAATGTTCAATCATTTAGAACTTCTGTAATTTTTTTCTTAGGTTTAGATCTAACTGGATTTAATTTTTGTGTGATTTATAGATTTCTAACTTGATGTTTCCCCCAATACAAAACCAGTTGACCTAGTAGCATGTGGTGAATTACAATGTAGCTTTTTCTTGAAATGGTGTTTTGTGTAATAAATTTTCATAAGTACGTAAGTCTGTTTCTTAAATGTATTTTCAGTTTCTTTAATCAGTTTGTCCTTTCCTGTTAAAAAAAATTAAGTTTATTCATAATATTACTTTCCCAGGAAGTGTTCTTTTTCACCATTTTCATATTTTAAATTAGAAAATGGTCCTTTTTTCCCATTTCAGGCTTTTTTTTTTTTTTTTAAAGATTGTAGACAACCTTAATCCAGAACCTTTGTAACAATATCAGAAAGTATAGAGGCTGGGCACGGTGGCATATGCCTGTAATCCTAGCACTTTGGGAGGCTGAGGCAGGCGGATCACAAGGTCAGGAGTTCGAGACCAGCCAGGCCAATATGGCGAAACACCATCTTTACTAAAAATACAAAAAAGTTAGCCAGGCGTGGTGGTGCATGCCTATAATCCCAGCTACTCCGGAGGCTGAGGCAGGAGGATTGCTTGAACCTGGGAGGTGGAGGTTGCAGTGAGCCAAGATTGTGCCACTGCACTCCAGCCTGGGCGACAGAGCAAGACTCTATCTCAA
Organism: Macaca fascicularis; assembly: GCF_037993035.2. Lineage (NCBI taxonomy): Eukaryota > Metazoa > Chordata > Mammalia > Primates > Cercopithecidae > Macaca > Macaca fascicularis. The sequence goes on from NC_088376.1 coordinate 14,796,859, forward strand.
AAAAAAAACAAAGGAAGTATAGTAGGAATTATTGAAATGTTTGTTTTATCCCTTAATTGGGTGGGATCATATTTAACTTCAATTAAATAAGATTTTTAATGGGTTTCTGTGGATATAGTATATTAGATTATGGAAATTTCCTGCTGTTCACATTTTGCTAAATTTTGATCAGGAGTAGATGTTGAATTTTATCAGATAGCCCTTTAATATCTTTAGAAATGATTATCTTTGTTTTTTCATTTATTCATTATACATTCAAGAACTAAATTCTGCTCGGCCATTGTACATTAAGATACTGCTAGATTTGGTTGGCTAATGTTTAGTAAGATTTTGGCATTCATTTAAATGAGTAAGTATTTTGTGAATTTTTTTTCCTGTTTTGCATATTTTGTTAATATATTGTTCTGCTATTAGGGTTTAATGGTCTTTAAGATTATATAATAATATTTCCAATGTTTTAGACTCTGGGCATCTTGAATCTTTATTTTGAAATGTTGGTGATCCTCTCACCTCAGCTCCCAAGAAACTGGGATTACAAGTGTGAGCTACTGCACCTAGCTGACTTTTTCTTATTAGAATGTTATATATTCTTTTATATATATTTGACAGAGGCATTATTTGGGGTTCTTTATAAACATCTATTTATAGTTTCATTGGTTGTAGTGAGATTATTTAATTTTTCTAATTCTTTAGTTTCTTTTTTTTTTTTCCAACTTTTGGCTCATTTTATTTTTTTAGATTTTTGTGGTATATCTTTAGACAATTTGCATTGCTTTTTCTTTATTATTATAAGGCTTTGGGTTTTCTTCTGAGTTTGGCTTTGGCAGCATCTCGATTTAAATTTACCACATTTTATTTATGTTTTCAATCATTTGTAATTTCCATTTCAACTTCTTTGAATTGCATAATAATGTTTTCATTTTCAGATGGTGCTTTTGTTCTTACTGTCATTATTTTTGAATTTCATGACGTTCTGATCAGGGAATTTGGTTGTATGATTTATTCTTTGGTGAATACCTTGAAATTTTATTTGTGTTCCGTCATCAGTTTATATAGGTAGGCTGTTAGCATTTACAAATGTGGAATTCTTTGGCATAGAATCGAGTACTTTGTTCATCACTAAATCTAGCTTATGTTTTATTTACATTATTCAAGTTCTTTATGGTCTCATTTTTTTAAAAATCTACTTTATCTGGCAAATTCTGATTCTAATTTTGTCAGTTTCATTTTTCTAACTGTTCTTGATATATGTACTTTATGTATGGTCAAGGTTTTTTACTATTATCTTGAAATCGTATTTTTTTCTTATAGTCTGCTTTCTGTTCACTGTGCTGCTTTTCTTTCCTTTTTTTTTTTTTTTTAATTTAGAAGTTCCTTATTGTCAAGAATAAAACCTTTGTTATGCTCGTCTCTGCCTTTTAAAAAGTATGCATTTTATTTCATTCATGCCATTTTTCCCTTACCCATTGAATTAAATTTAACAAAGATATTTTCATTTTCAGCAACTGTAATTAACTGTAGTTTTTTACTACTTTTATTTCTGACCCACTTATTGTTATACTCTCGCTTCCCTTTTTTTAATTGATTCTGGGTCATTCTTGTTTGGCTTTAGTGTTTTCTCACTTTTCATATATGTTTTTATCTTTGTATATTTTGATTTGTCTTTTCCTTGCCAATTTAGAATATGGGGACTAAAAATTTGACCGTTGAACTTCAGGTTCACTTTCCTTTTCTTTCACAAATTTTGTTGTTGTTGTTATGGAGTCTCGCTCTGTTACTCGGGGGAATTCAGTGGCGCCATCTCCACTCCCAGATCAAGCTATTCTTCTGCCTCAGCCTCCCAAGTAGCTGGCTTTTCAGGCACCTACCATCATGCCTGGCTAATTTTTGTATTTTTAGTAGAGGTGAGGTTTCACTATGTTGGTCAGGCTGGTCTCAAACTCCTGACCTCATGGCTCACGCCTGTAATCCCAGCACTTTGGGAAAGTGAGGCGATCCGCTTGCCTTGGCCTTCCAAAGTGTTGGGATCACAGGCATGAGCCACCATGCCCAGCCCATTTTCTTAACTTTTTATTGTTGCCTCTAAAAATGAGACTGTTTGATTATTTTATAGCAAAACAACCACCACGACGACCAAACAACCTTTAGGAAGTTTTATAAGGCAGTCCCTTTGTGTGAAGAGTTTCCCCACAGCAGGTCTAGGAGTTGATCGTCTTTCATTAATACTATTCTTAATACAGTGGACAAGGATTTTGGACTGAAATTGGTTATCTTAAATTTATGTTAATTTTCATGGATCTTTTCTTTATTTAGTACTTCTGTCTTATTGGCTCAGATCTTTTCCTGCTGTTACTTTTGTTACACAAATTCTGAAATCCTCAATGTCATTTATCATTTTTTGAATAACTTTTTGTCTCTTTGTCTTACAGCTGTGTGTATTTTCAGGAAAAATTCCTTTAAATTCTACTTATTTGAAAGTACCCATTTTGTAATTCTCAGGCTTTACTCTTTATACTTTGTTTTCAAATTGCTCATTTTTCATGTTATTATACTAGCCTATCATCTCACCAATAAAACAATAATTTTTAAATATTACCTCCTGTTTTTGTTTTATTTCCTAAGAGTACTTCCTTAGATTGCTGTATTTAATTTCTAATTCTCTTTTTAATTTTAGAGAGGCTTTTTTTCCTGTTGTCAACTTGTATTAATAAAGTGTAAATTGTTCTTAGTGTTTGATTGAATGCTTCATCTGTAATTGATTTGAGGTAAATTTTTACTTTCCTTTGGTACAACTCCCCCTGGATATGATGTAGCAGTAGTTAGGTTAGTTTATCTCTCCATCCTTGCCACTGTCATGGATGTGATTAACCCATCTTTAGGATTTCGGAGAGGTTAGAAGAAAAAGAGAGGAGTGTGGTGGGTAAGACCTCCTTTATAGTTGTTGTAGCTAGGGGATCTCCATGGGTTTTACCTCCACAGTAATATTTGGGAAATGGGCTCTTGTGGATGCTGTAGGGAGCAGGTCCACAGAGTCCTTCCATGCTGAATTGAACAGTTGACTAACAGGCATGTCAGCACACTTTCTTGAATTATTCTCATCTTCAACAGCTTCAAGCCTATAGATGGTTTCTCTCTGTAGTGGCTGAAAAAACATTTTTCCTTTTATTTTGGTTGAGTTAGCTGTGGCAAACACTGATGTGCCATATACACTTTCCTTCAATGAAAGACTTGTTTCCCCAATGCTAGGAGAACTGTTAGTAGACAGCCTTCAGCTGCCAGTCTCCTAAAGGATTATTTCAGCTAGAGAGCTGCCTTTCCCAAGGTCTTGCTCCTTCCCAGTATTGCCCGTATCCAATAACTGATTGATGTGAAAGTATAAAGGTTTGGCTGTCTTGGACCAATTCAAGAGTATTCTGAGGGACTGTTTCAGTTCTAGAGCTTCGTAATGGCTTTGGGCAAAGATAGCCTTGGGCCATGTCACAGTTTGATTTCTTCCTCTGCCTGCTCCACTCCTGCTTCCTTCTCCCGTCCACAGGTGGTAATCCCAAGGGCACTTAACAAAAAATTAATATGTAATGGATGTACATATTTTGGGGGTATATGTGATATTTTAATGCATTCATATGTGTAGATGTCCAATTAGGGTAACAGGGAATTAATCACCTTAAATATTTATCTTTATGCTAGGAACATTCTAATTATTCTCTTTCAGCTAATTTGAAGTGTACAATAGATTGTTGTTAACCATGGTCAACCTACTGATCTGTTGAACACTAGATCTTATTTGTTCTAACTGTATACCTATTAATCAGTCCCTTTTCCCTCCCTCCTCCCTGCTATCCTTCCTAGCCTCTGATCATGACTAACTTATTCTCTATCTTCATGAGATCCACTTTTGTTTATCTCCCACATGAGTGAGAACATGTGATATTTGTCTTTCAAGGGCACTTCCTAATACATATCCTGCATGCTAAACTCCATCTCATAGCCTGCTTCCTAGATAACCCAGCCTGTACCATTAGCTCAGAAGGAATACAAGAGATTTAAGGAATTAAATATGTATGCTTGTGTTAATGTCTATTATGAACTTGTTAGTGTTGGCTTCACTAAAGAAGGGTATAAGAATTAATAATAGAAATCAGAAGATTATGTCTTTGTGGAACTTCTACTTGAATTCTAGAGAGAGATGATTCAGCCAGAATGAAGTGAAAGTTCTATTAAGACCACCATTTCAAAGTGGATTCCCAATAGTTAGGGAAATAGATTCACTCGACTACCTGCTTTGATGACGTTGCAATTATGATTTTTTACCAGCAGTAGCCATAGTACTTCAGAAAATGTGGCCAATACATGCCCAGTCTCTTTTAGTGCTCCCTCTCCCCCAGAATTATATTGTCCTAACAGTTCTTTGCAGTTACACAGTTAACTTTTCTTTGTTAGGTCATATTATATCCACACCTGTCCTTTTGAAACTGTATCATCATGACATTATGTTAATTCAGGAAAACGTTTCCAAACTGGTCTTAATTTCTTTCAAATCTAATACCTGGTCTTTTTGTCCTCTGTAACTAAATACTTGAATGTAAGGCAAATAGAAGAAAGGACCACTTGAAGTGTGTAGTATTTTCAACCTTTTCTAAAACATCTTTTTCAGCATACTCATGTACCCAGACTTATACCTTTAATAACAAGCAATTGCACATCAAAATCAGTTCCCGTGAGGAGGTAAGTTTAATTTTTGTTGTTGTTGTTGTTAGTATAGCGCTGATACTGCATTGTTTAATTATTGGTCTGGTGCAAGAATTGGTCATTAATTTCTTGCCTTCCAGAAAACCATAAAAAAAAATTTTTTTTAAATCATATCTCATGTAAGGGAAAAGGGATGAAGTGATTATTATAACCACCCACTTTTCTTATTTTATCATATTAAGCTTTGGTTTATTTGGGCTACTGGTTGCCTTGGTTTTCAGAGAACAAGGAATACAGAGTCAGGTCTGGGCTAGAGTCCTACAACTGCCATTGACTGTTCTACCTTAGGCAATCATTTAACTGCTCTGAACCTTAGTCCCTGCATAGGTTAGTAGAGCTAATAATGTCAAACCCATAGAACATAAGGATTAAATGAGATACATACTAGTAGAATATAGCCGGTGTTTGGAACACAGTATATAGCCCTATCAGGTCTTTCAGTTAGTGTCTGCCTCTGTCTCTGGTTTCTACAATTTTTAATGTCACACCTGTCAACCTAAATAACAGAGAGGTTCTCTGAAAGAAAATGATATTAGTATTTATGCAGGAATGAGCATTGCAGTGGTAATATGCATACAATAGCAAACTATGTGCATATTCAGGGATGTAAAGGAAAACAAAGGTTTTTAAAGGAAAAATGAGGAAGATTACATAATCATTTTGAGGTAGTTATCCCGGGCTACAAGGATCAGTAACAAGGGTGATGCCAGCTTGAGGCTGGACAGGCAGTTGCTGGGTAGATGTCCTTGTAGAATTTTTGTTTGTTTGTTTTTTGTAAGGTTGCGATAGCCTTTGTGCAGGTTGTGTTTTTTTGGAGTCTTTTGTGATAGCTCTTGTTATCAGTCATTTATTCATGAGAACTCTCCCTTAATGGCCTTCCTCAGCTCTATTTGTCAATTTTGTGTGTGTGTTTGTGTGTGTGTTGTAACACAAGTGACTTCATTTTGATTCTGACAACTTTCACACCACTATTGCCAACAATAAAGTTAGGAAAAACAGATTTGTACATTTGATGTTTAAGAAGATTGTAAAGAACTCTACCTTTTTTAATTAGATAACTATATTTAATTAAATACTGTGTTAGGAAGAAGCTGAATAAGACATTGTTATTTTAAGTGGTTCAAACTTTTGACAACAATTGTTCAGTCATCTGTCTTATGTCAGGGGTCAGCAAACAACAGCTTGCAGGTAAAATGTGGCCAACAGTCTGGTTTTGTACAGCCTACATGCTAAGGGTGTTTTTTACATTGTTAAAGGGTGATTTAAAAGGTAGGGGATGAGAGGTAAAGAATATGAGACAGAGACTGTATGTGGTCCACAAAGCTTAAAATATTTACTGTCCAGCCCTTTACAGAACAGTTTAACTGACCCTTGTCTTACATTGAGGAAAATGGTAGTTGGAGAAATAAGAATGTGACAGAAGACAAAATCAGAAGATGTGTCATAGAATTGCCTTAAAAATGGTGAGCAATCCATTAACTATAGGGAGAGTGAGTGGAGTACAACCTAAGCAGAAATGTAAAGCTATGCCATATGCTGCAGAGCCATCAGATAGGCCCCTGAGGCCAGAACATATGACAAATGGAAGGTTTCAGTGGGAAAAGAACCTGGTTGAGGGCTGGGGAGTAGGTTGAGATCATAGTGTGGAGGGCTTTGAAAGTTATGAAGAGGAATTTTGACATTATTTCATAGATAGTAGGAATCTTTGACAGTTGTAGATTTTTGGTGAGGAGGTGATGTCCAAGGCTAATTTTTATTCCAGCTATGAAAGTGATTGAAAAGAAACTGAAAAGGATTGTTTAATTAGGTAGGAGTTGTTATAATTCATGGAAGAGAAGGGCAGAGTCTGAACTAGAACTGTGTGGAACTGTGTTGATAATTGAAGGTTTTTTAAATTAACAAATTCAAAACATATTTCATGTGTAGAAATGAGACTTGGTAATTTTGAATATAGATAAGGAGAGTGGTGTCAAGTGCTTCAGACTGTGAGCTCTAGAGTCAGAATGCCAGGGTTTAAGTCCTAGCTCTATCACTTCGAGCAAGTTAATTTAACCTCCCCATTTCTCATTGCCTAATCTGTAGTATATGAGCTAAAAGAGTAGATTTGAAAGGGTACGAATTAATTCGTTGTTTTCTGTGTAGTGTTTGAGTTGACATTCACTGCCTATGTGGAGACATCCATAAACTAGTTGGAACTTTGACAGCTGAAGTGACATACCAATGCTGGAGATACAGGACTAGATGTGGTAATTATATCTCGTGGGCAGAACTAAGAGTACAGATTATGTTGCCTCAATAAAAAGACTGTAAAAAGATAAGTGGGCAAATACTGGTACCAACCAGGTGAGCATCTGTTTAAGGGAAAGTGGAAGAAAAAGTGTTAATAAAGGAAGAAATACAAGTCAAAGCTGTGTCATCAAGTGCCAAGGAAGGAGAGGAGCTCAAGTATGAGACAGTTGAAGAAACTGAGAAACAGAGGACTTAGGAGAAAATGTACACAAACTTTATGTAAAGTCATATACATACATATGTAAGGAAACAGTGTAAAAATGAAAGATCCAGATTATTGTGGCTTTCTTGATCACTATTGTATATCTTCACTGTCAAGTGCATAGATGTTTAATAAATATTTTTAAATTAATAAATGAAACTTGTTACATTTTATTTATTTATTTTTGAGACAGTTTCTCACTCTGTTGCCCAGGCTGGAGTACAGTGGTGGGATCTCCGCCTCCCAGGTTCAAGCGATTCTCTTGCCTCCACCTCTCAAGTAGCTGAGAGTACAGGAGTACACCACCATACCCAGCTAATTTTTGTATTTTTAATAGAGACAAGGCTTCACCATGTTGGCCAGGCTGGTCTCAAACTCCTGACCTCTAGTGAACCACCCACCTCAGCCTTCCAAAGTGCTGAGATTATAGGCATGAACCACCGCATCCAGCCTTAAGTTTTATATTTGACAAACATTTTAAGTTAAAATTATGGGGAACTCTTAAAGTCTTTTTGAACTGTTTAGCATAGCAGTAATTGGATCCTGAGTAAGTTAGGTATTCACAGCTACTTGGGAGGCCGAGACAAGCGAATCACTTGAACCTTGGAGGCGGAGGTTGCAGTGAGCTGAGATTGCGCCATTGCACTCCAGCCTGGGCAACAAGAGTGAAACTCCGTCTCAAAAAAAAAAAAAAAGAGAGATCTAAAATCATGTCTTATGCTTTAATTTAGGGGACAAAGTGTAGTAGTATCAAAGAAAGTGTTAATGTATTTCTCAGTACAACATTTAGTTATCATTTAACTTTTATTTTTCAGACGTTCATTTGAATTTTTAGATTTATTGTTGCAAGAGTGGCAGACTCATTCGTTGGAAAGGTACGCATTCCCTCTTCCTTCCTCCCACTTCCCTCCCCATTGTCACCAGTTTGTTAGAAGTTGATGGTATTGGTTTTACATTATTTCTCATTTTGCTTCGAAGGTTATTTGTACTGGTTTTCCTTTAAAGCTGTGGTGGTGTTGTGCCCCTCTTACTCATTACAACTACAAATAGTATGATTTTCTTCTTTGTGAGATGGGTAAGGGTTTCTCAAATAGAATGGGTTATATAAGATACTCCAAGTTGAGTTGGGCAAAAGTTTAAAAATGTATCTCTAGTCATATGATATAAGTTTCCTAAGTGTAATCAATCATGTAATGAATGATTTAAGATGGAAGGAACCTCCTTTCAGAGGAAAGAGATTTTTAAGAAGAGGTATTTGTTGGGAAGTTTCTCCACACCAGCTGTTAGATGTCATTGATCAGGTATATACTGGGCAATGTCGAGTGTAACTCTGAAATGAAGGAGAGGAAAATGTGGGCAGCTGATTGGTTGCTGGCTATTTGCATGGCTATATTTCTTATTAGCTTCAAGTTTGAAGCTTGGAAGATACTGTATTTACCTTGAGTATATGGCTGGTTTTTCATTTTCATGAAAATTCTTGAATTCTTAAGGCTCATTTTTTAAAAATAGAATTTGTTCAAGTTTTCTTTGCGTTCTTCTGTGGCAGCTACTATTCAAATTTGGTCAGATCACAACTGATCACACTTGGCAAATCATTTCTACAGTGGTAGATTAGTGAGGAACCACACAGAAGATTCTTTTTTCTCTAATTTATTAAAAATTAAAAATTTAGGTACTATATATACTATCTGAATTCCATATAAAAATAATTACTTTTAGATTTACAGTAATTGGATTGTCAGAAGGAAGCCATACATTAATAAAACATATGGGACAGATAATTCGAAAATCTTATGGTCTTAGATTTATTATTGTGTACTAATTAATTTTTATTTACCTCGCCTACCCATTTGTAATTAATATGTAACATATAAGCAGTAAGTACCATTTGTGGTGAAACATACAGCTTTATCATAACTCTAAAAATGTATTTTATTTTATAGACATGCAGCCGTCTTGGTTGAAACTATTAAAAAGGGAATTCATGATGCTGATGCTGAGGCCAGAGTGGAGGCAAGAAAGTAAGTCGGTATAGTATATTTTTGTGACAGTTTAATCTTTTTTAAAAAAAACAAAAACAAAATGTATTGGGAGAATGAAAATATCAGAAGTGTCCAAGTATTTTACTTGACTAGCCCTCCAGTAAAATTAAGAATGTTTTTTCTCCACTACATCTGTGCTAGACATCTAACAGCCTCCTACATATTGCCACTGACGTATAATCATCAGTATTCTTTTTTTGTCATAACCTATTCACTTTCATCATGAATAAAAAGAACTGTCATTTATCGTTTGTATTGTATACCTGATATTGTTTGAGGTACTTGTTATATATTATTTTCTAATCCTTAGAATGATCCTCCAAAGATAGTGTTATCTCCATAGACGGCAACTGAAATTTGGACACTTAGGGGTTTACCCAAGGCCACACAAACCATAAGTGGCACAGCAGGTTTTGGACTGAGATCTGCTTTTCTCAACAGCCTTCAGTCTTTCCACTGGAACTTGTTCAATTTAGAAAGTGTTCACCTGATACATAGCAGATAATGCTGAAAACCAGTAGGCTTACCTTCATCCTTCTTGAATGTACATGTTACTGTTAATGTCTAATTATGTAAAGCTGTTACTTCATCTGCTTTTCTTTTTTTTAACAGGACATATATGGGTCTTAGAAACCACTTTCCTGGTGAAGCTGAAACATTATATAATTCCCTTGAGCCATCTTATCAGAAGAGTCTTCAAACTTATTTAAAGAGTTCTGGCAGTGTAGCATCTCTTCCACAATCAGACAGGTCCTCATCCAGCTCACAGGAAAGTCTCAAGTAAGGTCATATAAATGATGATTACTAGTCTCTTCCTCTCCTCAACTCCCTAAAGTTTCATAAGTTGGATACTTGAATATCTGTTTGCTTTCACCTAAAGCCTTGAAAGAATGATAACTCTAATATACTTATTTATTTTGGTCTGCTCTTTCCAGCGTTGGATAGCTTGCCAGCATAATTCCTTCTCTTTGGATAAAGAGTTCTATGATTTATATTTTGCTTCAATATGTTTATGTCTGTAAAAGTCTGGGAAGTACTACATTTTTTTTAATACCACAAAAATAGTACTTATAATAAATAACCCATTTAATGGAGGAATTGTAATGGAGATTCAGAAGTTATCTTGAGAATTCTACAACACTATGTGACTGGTAAAAAAAAAAAAAAAAAACTCTGCTACTTTCCTTCCTAACCTCTGACACAGCTTAAAAATTCAGGAAATCCCTCAAGGGACAACATTATCTAGTATCTGACTTAGTTCTCTGCAACTCCATTCTCATCTTGATGTTGACTACCTCAAATCCTTACTGCGTTAGCAACCGTAACCCTGTTTTCTGTCTCTCTGGCCCTATGAGATTGCTGAAATTCCTGATGCCTTCTCTACTTCCTAGCACTGGCCCTGTCCATCTTCGTGACCTCTTGCCCTGTGCCATGTATCTGCAGATTTCCCCCAGGGAAGAGCAGCTCAGAGAATGTCAGCCTAATTAGGCCAGACATGGTAGCTCATGCCTGTAATCCCAGCACTTTGGGAGGCCAAGGCGAGCGGATCACCTGAGGTCAGGAGTTCGAGACTAGCCTGGCCAACATGGGGAAACCCCATCTCTACTAAAAATTAGCCAGACATGGTGGCGGGTGCCTATAATCCCAGCTACTCAGGAGGCTGAGGCAGGAGAATTGCTTGAACCCGGGAGGCGGAGGTTGCAGTGAGCTGAGATCGTGCCACTACACTCCAGCCTTGGCAACAGAGCAAGACTCTGTCTCCAGAAATCCTCTCTGTAATTTTTTTCTTTTGGGGATCTTGACCCCCACAAAGATTGCTGGTTGCCTTGGCAACTCTGATGCAGAACTGGGACCAGGGGGAGGCAAGGGGGCACCTAGGGTACAGAATTTAAACAGGCACTCACTGGGTCGTTCAAATACTGTACTGAAGTTCAGTTTCTTGTAGGTTTTCAGAATAAAAGTAGATACAATCTGGCCGGGCGCGGTGGCTCACGCCTGTAATCCCAGCGCTTTGGGAGGCCGAGGCGGGCGGATCACAAGGTCAGGAGATCGAGACCACGGTGAAACCCCGTCTCTACTAAAAATACAAAAAATTAGCCGGGCACGGTTGTGGGCGCCTGTAGTCCCAGCTACTCGGGAGGCTGAGGCAGGAGAATGGCGTGAACCCGGGAGGCGGAGCTTGCAGTGAGCCGAGATCGCGCCACTGCACTCCAGCCTGGGCGACAGAGCGAGACTCCGTCTCAAAAAAAAAAAAAAAAAGAAGAATAAAAGTAGATACAATCTGATTTCAAAAATAATTGTTGTAGGAATAATGACCTATCTAAACTTTTATTTAAATTTCTGTTTAAACTTCTGTTTAAATTTGTGATAAGTTCATCATCTGAAATGAGCTGTCTTTGTTACTTTTGTTCTCTTTTTATTAACTATGCTCAAACTTTAAAGTATACACGAATCACCTGAAGATCTTGTTAAAATCTGGAATCTGATTCAATAATTTTGGGGTGGGGCCTGAGATTTTTCATTTTTTGCAAGCTTCTAGGTGATGCTAAATGCTGTTTGTTCATGGACCATATTTTGAGTACAAAGGATCTAAAGGAAGATATTTTATATTGCTCTAATATAACATTTTTAAACATAAACAACTTTAGATTCTGTGAACCTTAAAGTGATCTGTCTCAATCTAAGAGAACAACAATTTTAGGAGACACTTACAAAAATAATATAATGTTAGCTTAAACATTACACGGACATTACAACCTTACAACTTAGGTGAGAGAGGCTTTGGTTATGCTGAGTTGCCTATGTGCTAGTGATAACACTACCCCTTTCTTCTAAGTAAAATATCTCAGGATACAAGTGAATAATAATAGTACTGTTATTGAGTTCTCTTTGGTGGTCACCATGATGTGTGTTGAGGAGCAGAGTGAACAAAGGCAACCTGATCTCTATCTCTGTAGAGCTTACAGTCTTTATTCACTGCCAGTATTTTATCTTTGCTTCATAGCTAATTGAGACACCATTGATATATGATGATTGGGAGGAACTGTTCTAATGCGATTTGTAAAAGGAGAGTTAAAATTAGAAGTACCAGCTAGGCATGGTGGTTCACCCATATAATTCCAGCACTTTAGGAGGCTGAGGTAGGAGGATCACACTTGAGCTCAGGAGTTTGAGACCAGCCTGGGAAACATAGGGAAACCCGATCTCTGTTAAAAATGTAAAAATTAGCCATGCTTGGTGGCATGCACCTGCAGTCCCAGTAAACTTGAGAGGTTGAGGTGGGATGATCACTTGAGTTGGGGAGGTCAAGACTGCAGTAAGCCATGATTGTGGCACTACACTTTAGCCTGGGTGACACAGCAAGGCTTTGTCTCAGAAAAATAAAAATAAAAAAGAAATACTTCTCAACTTTCCACAAAATTCAGTAGTATTTTATTGGTTTTTATCAGAGGAATGTTAAATTGTCTTCTTACTAAAAGCATTTTTTATACCTTGCAGTCGCCCTTTTTCTTCCAAATGGTCTACAGCAAATCCATCAACTGTGGCTGGAAGAGGTAATTTTCTCTTTAAGTAAGAGTTATAACCTATTTTATCTTTAAAACAGTAGCTTTCAAACTCTTTTGATGTGCTCCATAGTGAGAAGATCATTTTACATGGTAACCCGGTACCACACATAATGAACTTTACCTGTATATGTATACATGTATACATACATAATATAACCCAAAGTTGCAGGAAGCCATACTTTCTCTTACTTGTGATGCACTCTGCTTTCAGTTGTTTCATTTCTTCGTAATGGCTTCTCATGATGCACTCAGTTGATTTTACAGCTTATTAATGGGTCATAACTCACAGTTTATAAAACTCCTGACCAGACTGGCCAACGTGGGGAAACCCCATCTCTACTAAAAACACAAAAATTAGTCGGACATGGTGGCACATGCCCATAATCCCAGCTACTCAGGAGGCTGAGGCAGGAGAATCGCTTGAACCCAGGAGGTGGAGGTTGCAGTGAGTCGAGATCGCACCACTGCACTCCAGCCTGGGTGATAGAGCGAGACTCCATCTCAAAAAATAAATAAATAAATAAAAATAAAAAACTGAAAATCTAAAGACCAGAAATTGAATGACTTAATTTGCATTTCCACAGAGTGGCAGAACCTCCATTAATTTTTTAATATCTCTACTCCTGGACTAGTTTTTCTTGTATTTTTCTTATAGTAAAAAATGATACTGCTGCCTTCTATTTATCTTGTATAGTGCTTCCTTTGCATAAATCAGTCCTAAACATAATCTCTTCATCTACAAGACAGTCCTGTGAATTTTATAGTCAGAATGTTATCATTTTTCCCATTTTAAAGGAGAGGAATAAGGCAGAGAAATATTGAGAAAATTGCTGAAGACTTAGTTGTGATTGAAACTGAGGCATTCTAACTTTAAAATACTTAATAGTACTGTCCATTTGGCCACTGCCTTTTTGTTGACCATTTGTCTTCAGATTAACTCATGGTGGTCAGGTTTATATAATTTTCATGTTTTCAGTGATTTAAATGATACAGGTTACCTTTGCTTTGTCTTTCATAGTGTCAGCAGGCAGCAGCAAAGCTAGTTCCCTTCCAGGAAGTCTGCAGCGTTCACGAAGTGACATTGATGTGAATGCTGCTGCTGGTGCCAAAGCACATCATGCTGCTGGACAGTCTGTGCGAAACGGGCGCTTAGGTGCAGGTGCCCTGAATCCAGGTTCCTATGCATCACTAGGTAAGACAACTGATTATGGAAAATTGTACCATGTTCTCTCCCTGATCTCTGTGAAGACAAGTTCATATACCTTAATCATTTCTATTCATTCTTATTATTTAAGGATAGTCCATATGTTTAAATATAATTCTGTATTGGGGACATGCTTCTGAGGAATCTGAGCGGCCTTGTTTCTCCTTTTCCCTTGTCTTCATCATCATCTTGATCAAAGCAACAATTCTTGAGTCCATGATTGCCTGTAGAGTTTTCATAACTGCACTTCTACCACATCTAGCCACTAGTTTCTAAGGGGGTTTGGGAAGGGAATTGGTCTTGTATCTAGCTTTCTTGTTTTCTTTCTCCTACTTCTCTTTCTCTTATCAAGAATGTGAAGCCTTTTGGAGATCTGGGAGAATGGCAAAGCTCTACTCTGTCTAACCAAACCCTAAACATATATTCCAAAACTCTATTCAGTTTGTTTTTTTCATGTTTTTATGTCCATCAAATTAAAAAGTTGAGGTTGGTTATCTGTATTGCATATCTCTTCATGCTTCTTTTTTTTTTTTTTTTTGGGGTAGTACTGGTGGAACACTAAGCAAGCAAATGACCTGAACACAATACAAGTTGAGCATACCTAATCTAAAAAATCTGAAATCTGAAATGCTCCAAAATCTGAAACTTTTTGAGCACCAACATGGCACTCAGAGGTATTTCGAACCAAGGCGGGTGGATCACCTGAGATCAGGAGTTGGTGACCAGCCTGGACAACGTGGCGAAACCCTATCTCTACTAAAAATGCAAAAATTAGCTGGGCATGGTAGCTCATGCCTGTAATCCCAGCTACTTAGGAGGCTGAGGCAGGAGAATTGCTTGAACCCAGGAGGTGGAGGTTGCAGTGAGCCAAAATCGTGCCATGCACCTTCAGCCTGGGTGACAGAGTGAGACTCCATCAAAAAAAAAAAAAGGTATTTCGGATTTTGGATTTTTGAATTAACGATGCTTAGGCGTGCTCAATCAGTTAAGTGTGAATGCACATATTTCAAAATCTGAAATCCTAAAATGTTTTTGGCCCCAAACATTTTAAATAAGGAGTACTCTTATAGATTAAGGTTTCTTATAGGTTAAGAAATGCAGAGAATTTAGGTATGAATATAGTACATGATAAAGTTGGCACAGCTGCATTCAGAACCGTGAAGAGGAGTAGATTATTCAGTAAATTGTGTTTAGACACATGGTTTATAATCTGGTATAAAATTAAGTTAGAACCATGTTACACATCATATAGAATTATATTCTAGATGATAAAAACATTAAAAACATAAAGCAACTTGATGAAAACATAATAGGTGAGTATTCCTCAAATCTCAGGTTGACACAGGAATTGCTATACATAAAAGCAAATAAGCCATGAAGGACAAAAATCTCTTGAATTTAAATCTAAAGTATGAAAATATGAAATCTTAAGCAAAAACTAAAAGAGAAAAATATTTTGCCACATACTAGTAAAAAAGTTGAGAAGTTTTTCAAGTCCATTAAAAACAGATGAACTCCATATATCAAGAAAAGCATGTATCACAATTGCCAACAAATACCAGAATAAATGTTGAACCTTAGCTGTAATCAAACAAATGCAAATGGATAGACCTATAACTATAACAAGAAAGTTAAGGGTAGTGCCTACTGTTTTCAAGAGTGTGGTAAAAAGGGCCTCATCAGGCAACGCTGATGTGAATTAGTGATGGGACACTTTTTCTGAGTTCCAATTTGGAATTCCATGAAGCATTTTTAAATCAGAATTTTTGCCCCAGTAATTCAATGTTTACATAATAACATTTTTAAAAAGAATGTTTGTGTTTTTAATAACATTATTAGCATCAACCTTAATGTGTAACAGAGGGGATAGTTGAGCTATATTGTATCCTTATATATGTTGTGTGCAGCCATTAAAAAGTCATATTTTCAACAAAGATTGAATTATGCAGGCTACCAAATAGTATGTAGTAATTTCATCATTTTGTGTAAAATTATACATAGAAGAAGGACTGACGTGATATATTACAAAGGTGTTAACGGGGTTGATTACTGCTTTTAATTTTCAGAAAACTTTTTGTTTCAAAGCATTACATTGCCAAGAATGCAAGGTTATTTCAGTATGTGAAGACCAGTCAACGTATGTACCATATTAATAGAAGAAAGACAAAAACCTCATGATCATCTCAGTACCAGCAGAAAAAGCATTTGACAAAATTAAAGACCCTTTCATAATAAACATACTCAACAAACTAGGAACAGAAGTCATTTTTCTCAACCTGATAAAGAGCATCTTTGAAAAATCCACAGCTAACATCCTACTTGATGATTAAAAAACTGGATATTTTTCCCTAAGATCAGTAACAAGACAAGAATGTGCACTCTTGGCTCTATTTAACATTACGTTGGAGTAATGTTAAATTGGAGGTGCTAGCCAGGGCAGTTAAGCAAGAAAAGAAATGGAAGGTATCCAAACTGGAAAGGAAGAACAAACTATCTCTCTTTGCAGAAAACACAATCTTGTGTTTAGAAAATCCTAAGGAATCCACTATATGTGTGTGTGTGTGTGTGTGCATATATATATATATGAGCAAAACACATTACATTGAATATTATTTTTACAAGAAGAAAAATATTGTATTTAAAGTGTTTTAATGTGCACTAGAAAGCCAATTTGGAACACTATTTTTTTTGCGAGAACCTATTGTTGTTCTTTAAGGTTTGAATTTCATGTTTCATTGTAAAAAGGAGTAATGCCACTACTTTTTTCTTTTCTTCATCTGATCTAGGTTCCCACTCAGGGACAATCAGATACCTGCCTGTGGCTTTTTCAGGGGTTGGATAAAGGATGTTCTCCTTCTTTTTCCTGCTTCCTTTTCTCCCTTTACCCCACCCTACCCGTTGTGTCTCATGTACCCTTCTTACACACATAAGACTGATATAAACTCTGTTTTCTTCTACTTTGAGCCTCACTTATTATGGCTATACATATATGGATTAGAGGGAGTGTTCTATTAGTTTTCAACACACACTTACTTGAGCACTTAGTTTTTGCTAGGTACCAGGGATCCAGAGGTATATGCTTCTATACTGAATCTCTCAGTCTATTGGTAGGTTGCTGAAGGAGGAGCAGCTAAAAGTTTGTTGCGTTTTATGCATTTTGAGTTTGAGGTCCCTGTGAGACTTCAAACTGGCAGTTTTCAGTGGACCCTTGGTATACAGTAGTATATAGAACTTGGCAGAGAGGCCGGCACAGTGACTCAACACCTGTAAACCAGCACTTTAGGAGGTAGAGGCGGGTGGATTGCTTGAGCTCAGGAATTCGAGACCAGCCTGGGCAACGTGGCAAAACCACACCTCTACCAAAGCAAAAAATTAACCAGGTGTGGTAGCACGTGCCTGTGGGCCCATCTACTAGGAAAGCTGAGGTGAGAGGATTGCTGGAGCCTGGGAAGTCGAGGCTGCAGCGAGCCGTGATCACACCAGTGCACTCCAGCCTGGGTAACAGAGTGAGACCTTTCCACATTCTCCAAAAAAAAAAAAGAAAAGACAACAACAACAACTTAGCAGAGATCTGTGCTGATGATTAGATTAGATTTGGAAGTCATTAGATCATTTTTACTTACTGTAATCAGTATTAAACTCAGAGCATTCCTTCTTAAAGCAGTTGCTACTGGTTT
The DNA here is from genome assembly GCF_037993035.2 of Macaca fascicularis. Lineage (NCBI taxonomy): Eukaryota > Metazoa > Chordata > Mammalia > Primates > Cercopithecidae > Macaca > Macaca fascicularis. The sequence goes on from NC_088376.1 coordinate 14,814,588, forward strand.
TTGTTATCTCTAAAGTACTGAAGTTTTTGGCAGCAGGGATATCATAAGTGTTTTGAAGTTCACCCTTTAACTTCAGCCTGAAGGGGAAACTTGGTGGTAGGAAACAGGAATTTAAGTTAAGGTAACCTTGATGTATGAGTGCATATTTATGAATATTTATTCTAGCAATTGAGTTTGTGGAATTGCTTGAGTGGAAAAGAAAATATAATTTCAGTGAGGTCATATGGACAGAAGTCAGATTTTAGTTGGTTGGTTGAGAAGTTGGAAAGAGAATCTGTACAAGTTATTATTATGCCTGATGGTCAAGAAAAGGGGTGAAAGAATGGTAAGAATTATCTGTGGTTGAAAGAACTTACCGTCTTACAAGATTGGAAAAGTGAATTATGTTTGTATCCTAAGGTGGCAAGTCAGTAGAGATGGAAAAGTTAGAAGTGTGAGGATGAAGGGAGATAATTAATAGCTAAGTTGCTGTGGAAGGTGTGAGGAATGGGATATGGAGCATAGTCTGGGAGTTAGTCTTGAATGTGGAAGGGTCAGCCATTTCACTGATGTAGAAGGGAAGGAAGTGGAAGAGGTAGTAGATATCAGATACGATATTTTAGAAAGTTGGGCATTAAGAAGAGTATGATTGGGGAGGTTGTTGTGACTTTCTGCCTAAAGATTCAGTCAGGATCATGTGCTAACAGGTGACTTGAAGTTTAGAATAGCCATTTGGGGGGAGTAGACACAAGAGGTGGGGCACTCGTGGCTGACATTTATTAGAGCAAAAGGATTTATTAGAGCAAAGAAAAAGACCTGTTAGATAGTCTGAAGGAGTCTAGACACAGGCTTTCAAAGTTTGTCTCCCAGAGATAGGGTTGAGGGGCTACTCCTTCCTCAAGCAATGAAATACAGCAATGCGGGCAGGGCACAGTGGCTCACACGTGTAATCCTAGCACTTTGGGAGGCCTAGGCAGGCAGATCACTTGAGGTCGGGAGTTTGAGATCAGCCTGGCCAACATGGTGAAACCTCGTCTCTACTAAAAATACGAAAATTAGCCAGGCGCGGTGGCAGGTGCCTCTAGTCCCAGCTACTCGGGAGGCTGAGGCACAAGAATCGCTCGAACCTGGGAGGTGGAGGCTGCAGTTCGAGTTGAGATTACGCCATGGCACTCCAGCCTGGGTGACAGAGCGAGACTATTAAAAAAGAAAAGAAAAGAAAAGAAATACAGCAATGCAACATGTTCGCAGTGTTTCTGCCTAAGGAAGCTCACTTAAGACTCACGCTGGGGGGCCAGTAGGGGATTGGGAGTAGTCACATAAGGCACTCTGCTTGCACAACCAGCCACAATTACCAGAATCCCAGATTCCCAAAAAGAAAGGAGGTGTTCACCATAAATCACACTGTTTGCAAAAACAGCTTAGGCGAACCGTAGCAGAGTTCTGTGTCCCCACAACTCCACACACACACTTAAAATAACCTTATTAATATAGGGAGGATCCAAAATGATTACCAGAGACCAGCCCCACAAGCGTACACTTCTTAAGAACAATATCAGTCCTGCTATGTTAAATCCTTTTAGCATGGGCACTAAACACCAAGTCAGATATTTATCCCAGTTTCTAGTATTGCCAGTATGCATAACTTCATGGTTGTGTAGTTTTCTCTATGGGGCATCTCAAGTAATAGAATAGAGAAAGTGAGTTAGATTCATTCAGATGTGAAATTTTATAGGGGCTGAAAGTTCTAAGAAAGGATGTGGGTGGGGAAGCAACAAGGTGGTAAACAGAGGCTAATGATGAGAGAGCCTAAGTGTGGAATTTGGGGGTATACTATAGACAAGAGAGAAAAGAAACAAGGCCATGTGACTGGATGGGAAAAACTCAGACTAGAGCAGGGGATTGGCCTGACGGCAAAGTCCAAGGCTAGGACGTGGACCTCACTAACTTTTCTCTTTTTAGGCTAGTGAAAATAAGACTCATTATCAACTTTTAAAAAATTATCTACTTAGTATATTAGGTGAAGTCTTTATCTCATATCTTGTTTAATTTCCTAGTCTGTTTTAGTTGAAAACAAGCTTGATATGTATGTCTGTGCTATGAATTCTGTCTTCTTAAAGAAAATGTTTTCTAGGAATTATAAAAATCATTTCTTCTAATATACTAAGTTTTCCTCTGTTCCTTGCTTGCACTTTCATCAAAGAGGATACTTCTGACAAGCTGGATGGTAAGAACTTCCTTTCCTAATTCTACTAAAGATTTTTATGGAACCTGGATTCTATATAATATTCTTGTTCATTCTTCTCTTATTTTCTGAAAATGTATTATTAATACTTATTTAGTGATAACGTTAATGTAAAAATGGCTACATAATTCTCTGAATAAAGTTGGGGTTATATCCCAGTCTACTCAAATACTAGGTAACTATTTTGTTTTAACTTAATTACCTTAAAATGTTTTCCCGAGCTCTTAGAAGTACGCCTCTGAATATTCTCGATTTAAGTCTTCGTAAAAAATATTGGATTCAGAAGAATGGAAAGAAATCTCCTAAATCATTTCATTCACCTCTTTAGTCTACTAACTGATACGACAAATGACATATTTCATAAGTTCATATGATTGTTTTTGAAAATGAAACGCAAGTTACAGAGGCTGACTTTTTAGAGGGCGTTGTAAACTAACATTTAGTCAAAATTGAACTTTAAACTTTGCCCTTTTAATTTCAGTATTCAGTTGCTTACAGTTTATCTGTAGTGGCTCGGTTCAGTAACAACCCTGTATGATATTTTTTGTCTGATACTAGATAGTATATTATCCACACTTTCCCTTCACTGCAGCAGATACCATAATGTTACCTATGAGCTTGACCTTTTTTAAATAACTTAAGATACTAAATCTGTATGCCACATTATGAGATCTAAGAAAAACAGAGACACTATATATTTTTCTGTAAATTATTATGTAAATGGAAAATTGATCTAATATATCTTCTGTTTTAATGAGATATAACATTTATTAAACGTTGGGTTAGGTACATGACTGCTAGTTATATTAGTCTCTGCTTTTCTATATTATTATAATAAAATATTGAATGAAATGATAACCCATCAAGAGTTGGTTTCTATGTATCAAACCCCTTGGATATCCTAATATTGATATTCTGAATCCTTTAAAAACACTTTTATCACTTTCCCATGCAAAATATTTTCCTGTTTGGGTAGGAAATATCAATCTATTTGAGGAGTCACTTCTGTTATGTGATGTGATACTCTTACTGATGTTCAATCCTATGTTTAAAAAAAATACACAGACATGTATATTATTGCCCTTTAGTAGTGAGTTATGATGTTTGTACTTAGTCATTTTTTATAGATTTCATCGACATCTTAAGGAGTGCACATAAATGTTGAATAAATAGCTAATGAATTGGATTGATAGGTTTTTACTTTGTAGATGCTTTGATGAAAATGGGCAAATGAGGCCTAGGTCATAGATTTTATTCCTATGTTTCTTAGTTAGCTTTTTCTGATTCCTTTATGGGCTACCTTTTGAAAATGCAGAGAAAACATTTCTACCCTGGAAAGAGCTATAAAATTTCATTTTCAAAGAGTAATTACAGAGTTACATTTTTTGAGGGATTAATTTCTCTAATTTTTTATACCATTTCAAATTTTAAGAATGAAATATAGCAGACAAAAAATGTTTCCTATAGATTTTTGTTATTTTCATTTGCCTAGTTTCAGCCTTTTTCTGTGTGCTGTGAATCATTGGATTTCCTCAAATTTTGTTTTTCTCAAAATGAACCTTCCCACAGTTAATTTAAGGCTGTCAAAAAGTTACGTTTTGCTTTTACCCTTCATTATAGTGTTGGGTGGGGATTGTGAGGCAGGTCTTAATATCAACATTGGCAGAATTTGTTGAAATACTGTTTTATTTTTCTTATTTAGGAACAGCATCTGAAGATGGTAAGAATTATATATTTTGTTAGTAACACAAATACATCTACATTACTATTTTCATTGGTAGGAATTAAATATTAAAACTAAAATAGGCTAATTTCTTTGCAAGTCTTTATAATTTGCCAGTGGTAGTAAGTTCTACATTTTATATTTGGTTGTCTTAGTAATGTGTGGATCTTTTTTTTTTTTTTTTTTTAAATTATTCATCCTACTAGTTTGCTTTGTACTTCAGATCATCTCATGCTGGAAAAACATAATTGCTTAACATGTTTAATAATACATAGTATAATGTAAGCATATAATTCATTTTTTATAGTAGTGACATTAATGCTTTTCTTACATGTTTGTAGTTTTTTTTATTTATGCCAATTCATTTATACTTTAAGAGATCATGCACCATTGCTTTATCATTGAAGTTTTAAATGCATTTACTTAGTCTGCTTTTAAAATATGTCTTCTCCTTTTGAATCAGTAAGTGGGGAATTGGTCACAGATTCAAATTGAATTACACCAGAATTGCTACACATATCTTACTGAGTCAGTTCATCTTAAAAATCATTTTTATAGTTTTGAGTTTGTAGAAAGGAATTTAGTGTTTATATTCACTCTACCTGAAATCTGTCTTTTTAAAACCTCTGATTCAAAATGTAATTTTTCCTCTAGGTGTTATGTGAATGACTATTTTTTGCGATACAAAACCAAGTAGAATAAAAAAGTTATTTGGTCTCATGTTTACTCTGATATATTTAAAATAATTTTGTATTTTAAGTTTTAAATTGGAATACTCTATAAAAATATGATCTCTGGCCTGGTGTAGGGGTTCACACCTGAAATCCCAGCACTTTAGGAGGCTGAGGTAGGAGGATTGCTTGAGCCCAGGAGTTTGAGACCAACTTGGGCAACATAGTGAGAACCCATCTCTACAAAAAATTATAAATTTAGCTGGATGCGGTGACACGCTCCTATAGTCCCAGCTATTCTGGAGGCTTAGGTGGGAGGACCACTTGAGCCTGGGAGATCGAGGCTGCAGTGAGCCATGATCGTGCCACCGCACTCCAGCCTGGGCAGCAGAACAAGACTGTGTATCAAGAAATAAATAAAAATAAAAACATGATTTCTGGCACTGTGGAATTGTAATTTCAAATGTTAATATCAAAATAATTAACATTCTCATTTCTTTGTTATATACAATGTAGATAAATTCTCCATTTCAAAAATAATAATTTGGTCATTTTGTTTTACTTTTTAGTCAAGAGAACTTTGTGTCCTGCTCAAAATAGACTGTAAAAGGGTGAGAGGCCTGAACCATGGGCTCATTAGGGGCCTTGAAGTTGATAGTATGCTGGTATTCTACCAATTAAACTTCTGGTTTTGATTCTGTTTTATTCCTAGTTCTTACTACTCTCTTATCTTTTCTCATTTCTTAATTTTGTGATATCTCCTTATTCTTTAAGGAGTTTTTATTCTTATTATTTAGTATGTTTTTTCCTAATTAATATGGTCATATTGGGCTAGCCAGTATTTCATGTATACCCTACAAGTTGTATCTTTTAATTTTAACTAAAAGTAGTTCTGAGCCCTTCTTTTTGAATGACAAACCTTATTGGTTCTGATTTGATAGTAGTTGAGACTATTGCTTAAGAACAACAAAGTACCATCCAATAATATATTCTGTCCTCACTTATTTTTATTAACTGCAGCTAACTTAAGCACTTGAGAAACATGTTTCTTGTGGTTAAAGAGCCCTAGAAATAGAGTGAGGATGTTTGTGGCCCAGTTTTGTGGAGGGGAATGAGGCAGTGGTAGAGTAGGAAGGAGCAGTTCGGGAGGTATGAAAAGAAATATATTGAGAAAAATGCCAACTCTTATGTGATACATATTTCCTCAAATCATTTTCTAAATGAAATGGTTGATTGGAGGAAGAGAGCAGTAAACATGTCCATATACATGTGTAGTAATCTGATATAAAGAGATTAAATCTTTTGCCTAATTATATCTCTTCCTTCAGATCCCTTTAGAAATACATTTTCAGTCAAAAGGATGGTTTGAATTGTTCCTAAGATTAGGCTTATATTTAAAACTGTAGGGTTGAGTTGAGAATAATGTAAACTTCATGGAAACTAAAATTTCAGAATTGCAACTACCAATTAAGAAACAAATGACATGCCTATGGTAATTATCTTAATGATAACTGCTGGACTAATAATTAAACTAAGAATGTAAATCTTTTAGTTTGATTCTTTTTACCCTTGAAGGAAAGTTAGCTTATTGTATAACACGTAAAAACGAAATACTGTTTATAAAATTTTTAAGAGAAATAGAACCCATAATTGATGATTACATTATTACAGAATTTGGCAATACCTAAAAATAGTGAGATTTTTCTCCCCTCATTATTAAACATTATTATAGAAAAATGTTTTTAATTATGTAATTATTTTATTTCTCAGGCCGGGTGAGAGCAAAACTTTCAGCACCACTTGCTGGCATGGGAAATGCCAAGACAGATTCTAGAGGAAGAAGTCGAACAAAAATGGTGTCTCAATCACAGCGTATGTATTGCCTATCAGCCCTCCTATATTTGTCACTATGCTAGGATAAGTGTGTTCCTTGTATATTACTGTATTAGATGATTGACCAGTGGATAAAGACAAAGCTAATTTTAAAAAAGACAAGCCACATACTGAGTTCTTGTTCTGTGCTTTAGGTTCATCATCACCTGACAAAAATGAAGGTATTTTTTTCAATGTTTTGGATCAGTTGTTGTGCATGTTTTGGAATTTTTTGAGTGGGTGTTGTCTTGTCTTTGGTGTGTTATTAGGGCTGCATCATTGATATCTGCCACTTAGAAAGAAAAACTTCATCTGCCTTACAAACTTTTGCATGGAGATATTTTAAATAGCACAAATCCTTAGCATTAAGGTGTTCACATTCTACTCAGACGCTAATGTAGAAAATTGTGCTTTTTAGAGACAAAATAATTGCCATATATTAGCATCAAAATATGGTTATATTTTAGGTAACATTATTCAGGACAGATACATGGTATCTTATTTTCCCCAAAATCTATTAGATTATCTATTTTTGGTTAGCATTTTTGGCAGGTATATGCTAATTTATAGTGAGGAAACGTAATTTGAAATGACCAATTCTGTTGCATTCATGTTAAATTTAGGATTTATATTTTTGCTCTTTCACTGGAAGCTGTCATAAGTGCGATTATTAAAAAGCACAATTTTGAGGTCTAGCTAAAATTAATCATTTATTTCTATGTTTCAGAATAGTAAACATATATTTATGGCATTTTAAAAAATTATTTATTTATTTATTTATTTATTTATGAGAGATGGGGTCTTACTCTGTTGCCCAGGCTGGAATAGAGCAGTGTAATAATAGCTCATTGCAGCTTCCAACTCCTGGGCTCCCACCTTTGCTGTTGAGTGGCTGGTGCCACAGGCTTGCGCCACTATGCCTGGCTAATTTTTTGTTTATTTTAAGAGATGGGGTCTTGCTGTGTTGCCCAAACTGGTCTTGTTCTTCTGGCCTCAAGCAATACTCCCACCTCGGCCTCCCAGAGTGCTGGGATTAGAGGTGTGAGCCACCATGCCTGGCCTCATTTATGGCATTATTAATTTAAAATCATTTGTTCCTCTTCCTTCTTTACCAAGAGATTTTCCTTAGTGCTTACCTCTAAAACCAGGACAGTTTTCTAGGGAAGTAATTGTGGGAGTTATTCATGTGCTTCACTATTTGTTTTTCTTTTTTTGAGACAGGATCTCACTCTTGTCACCCAGGCTATAATGGTGCAGTGGTGCAATCATTGCCCACTGCAAGCCAGGAACTCCTGGGCTCGAGGGATCCTCCTACCTCAGCCTCTCAAGCAGCTGGGACTACAGGTGCATGCCACCACTCCTGGCTAATTTTTTTTTATAGAGGTGGGTTCCCACTGTGTTGCTCAGGCTAGTCTCAAACTCCTGGGCTCAAACCGTGTTCCTGCCTCTGCCTGCCAAAATGCTGGGATTATAGGTGTGAGCCACTGCACCCAGCCTTCTTGGCTATTTTTGAAAGAAATAAATGTAACTATTTTCTACCATTGTTTAGGTGATTTATTAGAATGTGGATGTCCTATTTGTTTGTTTTTAACCTGATTCCTGAATCTTGAAATCGGGAAAGAGAATGGGGCATTGAAGGGCAGGATAGTGATTACACAAGTCTTACCAACCAGATCCTTCTCTTTTTCCAAAGTCAGAAAATCCAGGCAGAGTAATGATTGGAGCACTCAAGAAGAGTCCTAAAAATAAGCGGAAGTAAATTGGTTTGCAGCTTGAAGGTTATTTACGAATAGGAAAACTTTTATCTCAACTAAATCAGTAGATCATATCATGTTCTTCCCTGATCTTGTATATTTTTAGAGTAACTTAATCTTTAGCAGTGTAGCATAGTAGTTAGAAGATGTGTTCTTCCATATGTGCTGCCCAGACCAGTATTAGCATCATCTAGGAGCTAGTTAGAAATACACAATCTCATATGCCATTACAGATCTACTGAATCCAGTCTTTAACAAGATCATCAAGTGATTTGTATCACAATTAAGTTTGAGAAGTACATACCGGTTTAGATCATGGACACTGGAGTCTGCCCAGGATTGAATACTGGCTCTTTGAGGTTATTTGAAGTTACTGTACTTCTATAATTTCATCTGTAAAATGAAGAGGATAATAGCATCTACATAGGATTGTTGTGAGGATTAAATGATGTAGTGTATTTAATATACATAAAATATTGCTTAGCTTTGAATAAGCACTATATATGTTAGCTAATAAAATTGTCATTTTTAAATTTTTTTAAAATTTTAAAAAATTTTAAATACTACAGATGATCCTTATTATTATTCTTAATCAAATGTCAACTGAATTTTAGACTGCTTTTGTGTACTTCTGTACCTTGTTATTCTTAGTGCCTTCAGTAAACAGATAAATAAATAATGAAATTAGGAAAATTAAAGCATAAAGATAACAACCAGGAATTTCCGTGTCCATTGTCTAAGGATAAAAATTAATTGTGAGATATTAGTTCTTTTCTGAAACAATACTGAGGCTGATGTCAGGGCAAAGAGTCCAAGGGCCTTTTTTTTTTTTTTTTTTTTTGCTTTTTTTTAAATACTTAAGAGACCTCCTTTTCATGTACATTGTAAGTAAAGATCACTTCACTAGAAAATAGAATAATTTTTTGCATTTGGCTTTTCACTTTGAAACCCGTTCCATAATCCTCCACATCTCCTAAATTGTGAAAACACAATAATTGGCTTTCTTAGACTAAATAGGACTTTAAGATTAGAAGACTTTCCCTCTGTAAAATCATTTGGGTTTTATATTAGAGGGACTTTTGTTTGTTTGCTTGCTTACTTATTTGAATGACTATATGTTCCATTCCAAATTCTTTTGTTAAAAAGGTATTATGTAATTTGTATGCAAGTTTCTTTACAATATATTTGCACAGAAATATTACTGTGATCATCATCCTTACTTTGTCATAAAGTGATTCATGAGGGCTTGCATGGTCTTACCGTACCTTTGTATCACAACTTAGAAAAAAAAAGTCTCTCAGATCAAAGCAGGTGTGTTCTGATGGCTAACCAAAATAAATAAATAAATGGAGACTCAAAGGAGAGATCATTAGACCTATATTTATGACAGAATTGTGTCTCTTTTTCTGTTGGTAGTGGCTGGTTGTATACAAATGGTTGTACAGCCTGTCAGAAACTTTGTCTCCTCTCCTCCCATCTTTTGTTTTTTTTTGGTGCATCTTAAGAAAGATGACATTTGTAGCTTTTTCATGTAATTTTTCTTAAGCTGTACAGTGTTGTAGTTGTTCCTTGTAAGTAGTTTTAAATTAAATGTTTAATGAAAACAAACATTTAATGATTTTGATTTCGACTGTCAGTAGTAGAAAAGCTGAAGAATTTACATTTACTGTTGCAATCTCATTTCATCTGCTTTGTACATGAGTGTCTGATTTCAGTTGATTAGCTTTAAAAACTACTAAATGTACTGCTTTTGTTAAAGACATCTGTGCTTTTGGGATTTTTTAAAGTTTGCTTTTTTTGCTTTAGGGTTTTTAATTTTCTGAGAACTGACTAAAGCTTTCTTATTTCCATCTGCCATCCATTTAAAAACTGCTCCTTCCCTCTTCATGGATTATAATCCTTACCCTAATTCTGCCTTTACACTTGTTCAGGATCACAATCTGCTAATACCATTGGTGGTAAGAATCTATAGACTTTATGTGTGCATCTATTGTTTGATCCCCTATTTTCATTATGAAGAATGGGTTCTATTCAGCAGAAATTCTTAACATCATAGTCTATCATTTGTAGTCATACTGGGGCAGAAATTGCCAGTTGTGATTTTTCTTTGGCCTTTGTCTTATTACCAGAATTTTGATTTGTTTTTTTTAATGTCACAAGTTAATACTGTGGATATAAACATTCAAAAGAAACAGGAGCTTTTGTCATGCTTTGAAATGCTATAAAAACTATAAAATGGTAGTTTGAAAACTTTAGGTAACACAAGAGAAAATAGGTGTTCGATGTCAAGTTTTGCAAATATGGGTATTTTCTAGTAGCATGCTATTCCTTGGATATATCATGACACTTTTCATCAACTCTGGTTTTCCTAAAAGAAATAATTAGTGTTGGCGGCTCTTTACTGGGGAAGGAGCCTTGGTATTTTTTCCTAAGTATGAATAATTCCAAACTGGGTCATAGGTACTAGAATTATCACACTCTTGGTGGGAATCAGGAGTATTGCACAGGAGAGGGTAATGATTAAAGCAAAATGAACACTGACAATTTTATTTCCTAGGATAGGGCAGGAATGAATTTAAATTTATAGAGTGCACTTGCATAATTTTTAATAAATTCAGTAAATGTAGAGTAGAAAGAGAAGTTACTCTGTTTCTGAACTGTAAGTTTCCTATCTGCTGAATAGACCCACATTTCAAGAAATTCTGCAGTCTCTCCTACCAACACTTCCACCCCCCAAATTTATATTGGTTTTAATAGAATACCATATTGTATGTGCTCAGTTCATTATTTATACATTTTATATTGTTGCGAGTTTTCCCATAAAATATTCCATTGGCCTATCTTGCATTGTGAGTTGTGGCATGTTGGGTGTTTGGATGTTTTTGGTGTGTGTGTTTAGTTTAGACACTGCATGGAGAAAACAGGTTCCTTATATGAGTATCCTTAAGGTTATAACTGAAAGAAACTGGATTTAAAGATTCTTCACTTGAAACATCATGAAACGTTCAAATGAGCTATTTTAAAATACACTTGAATAATTTCCTTACAATAATTTAGAATTCCTTCTATACAGATAGTAAATTGTTAATTGCATTGGAAGCACTGCTTTGTTTTACAATATTGTTATCACTAATAGGAAATAAGTTTCATTTCGTATGCTGGTAAAGTTTAAGAATTAAGCAGGAATATAAATTGTATTCAGCAGGACCATTCCAAGAAAATTGTAGTAAGAATCACAGATCGCCAGCCCATGGACCATGTCTAGTCTGTCTCCATTTATGTATTATTTGGCCTATAGAATATGATAAAAATCTGGAAATATCAAAGCTTTCATTTTTGAAAAATCCCAAGACCTATCCACTATCACCTCAAGACAGAGGTGGCTAGAACTAAAAAGTCACCTCTCAGTCTAGGAAAGGGCAGGCACTCCCCTCTTGATCAGTCGTCTTACTACTCCCTGCTTTACACAGTGCCCCTCGCTTTTTTGACATCCTGTGCTTGTCCCCATTGGCATTTGAGTCTCTGTGGAAATGAAGCCTGTTTGGGTAAAACTGTATATCATGTAATTGTACAGCCCTCTTACTGGGTAGAAGTAGTGCCCACAAAGGGAAAAGGTTGCTTTCATGAAGATTAATTTAACTGCAACTTTAATTTTTCTATTACTCTTCTGAATCTACATTTAGACTATATCTTGGAGTTCTTATCTAGTCCGTTTTTCTATTCAGCGTAGACATAAAGTGCTTTGATTGACAGGGAGCTTATCTCCTTAAAATTTAACCCTTGCATTTCTAGTTTAAAAACATGTTTTTAAAACTTTTTAAACCCATGCACAGTCTCTGAAAAGATTTTACTAACTCTGCCTGTGTTCCTGACCACATGTCCACCTTCCAAAATGGAAAATTACTCATTTGAAAAGAGACCGGGCGTGGTGGCTCAGGCCTGTAATCCCAGCACTTTGGTAGGCCAAGGCAGGCAGATCACGAGGTCAGGAGTTCGAGACCAGCCTAGCCAACCTGGTGAAATCCTGTCTCTACTAAAAATACAAAAATTAACCAGGCGTGATGGCAGGCGCCTGTAATCCCACCTACTCAGGAGTCTGAGGCAGGAGAATCGCTTGAACCCGGGAGGCGGAGGTTGCAGTGAGCCGAGATCGCGCCACTGCACTCCAGCCTGGATGACAGAGCAAGACTCTGTCTCGAGGTGGAGGGGACGGAAATACAAGAAAAGAAAGAAAAGGATCTGATTCATTTGATGTTTTCCCCTTACTCCCTTTCTACCCTTAGAACTTCTGTAACCCAGAATGTCACTACCCAAGAGCGCTCTGTTATTTGAAGACAAATAGCAAAAAGCAAGTTTCTTTTTCAGCTGGCCCACTTTTGTCAGCATTTGAAATTTAATTGTGTTAAGTTTAAAAATATGTCTCATAGTAAGACAGATAGCTTTGCTGTACCCATTCAGAGAAATCTCAGCAGGCAAACTATTTTAAAATGCCAACAGTTTATCATTATTACATACTTAACAAAAAAATAGTGATAGAATTGCTGGTTTTTTTTTTTTTTAAATACAGTCATGCTCTGCATAACCACATTTAATCAATGACCACATATGTGACAGTGGTCCCATAAAACTATAATACTGGGAAGCAGGTGAGGAACAGAAGACTACATATTGGGTACAGTGTACATTGTTCAGGTGACAGGTGCACCAAAATCTCAGAAACCACCACTAGAGAAGTTATGCATGTAACCAAACACCACCTCTACCCCAAAAACTATTTGAAATAAAGCTTTAAAAAATTATAATACTGTACTTTTACTGTACCCTTCTATATTTAGATATTTTTAGATACACAAATATTTACCATTGTGTTACAGTTGCCTACAGTATTGTTAATGGCATACTGTATAGGATTTGTAGCCTAGGAGCAATAAGCTATATGCCATATAACCTAGATCTGTAGTAGGCTATACCATCTAGGTTTGTGTAAGTACACTGTGATGTTCACACAATGATAAAATCACCCAACAACATGTCTCTCAGGATGTATCCCATTGCTAAGTGACATATGACTATATAGCTTGTTCACACAGAACATGATAGCCATAGGAAATGGATTGTCAGATAAGTGATTTCTTTGGAAATCTTGTATACCATTTGTGTTCTAAAAATTATGATGATATTGTCCTTATTAAACATAGTGTCTTATACCTCCAAAACTCGAAGTATATTTAGGTGATTTACCATTCAGTGCTCATATATGTAGTATACCTTTTTTTTTTCCAGGTTATAATTATATTTAAATCTTCCTCGGTCTATTTCCTTTGAGCGTAGAACCTGTCATAGTATCACAGTTTTCTCTGTATTATCAATATTTCTTGAATTTTTATCCTTTCAGCAAATTCTGTTGGTGTTTAATCTTAACATTTGTATATGTGTTTGGTGTTCAGCTGGTAGCCGGTCTGGGTCTCCAGGAAGAGTTCTGACCACAACAGCCCTGTCCACTGTGAGCTCTGGTGTTCAAAGAGTCCTGGTCAATTCAGCCTCAGCACAAAAAAGAAGCAAGATACCACGGAGCCAGGGCTGTAGCAGAGAGGCTAGTCCATCTAGGCTTTCAGTGGGTAAGATTTTTTTTTTTTATGTGAGACATGTGACCCTTTTTAAAATTTTTTTAGTTTTTTCAGGCTTTAGCAACATTGAAGACTTTGGAATACAATTAGGCACTTACAAATTGGAAGAAAATAACTTAAAAATTCAACAGTTGAAGAATAGGTTATGAGTTGAATTAGGTATCTTAAACGTGTAATTCAGGGCCTGGCGCAGTGGCTCATGCCTGTAATCCCAGCACTTTGGGAGGCTGAGCGGGGCGGATCACTTGAGGTCAGGAGTTTGAGACCAGCCTGGCCAACACCGCCATCTCTACTAAAAATACAAAAGTTAGCCAGGCATGGTGTTGCATGGCTGTAATCCCAGCTACTCGGGTGGCTGAGGCAGGAGAATCTTTTGAACTCAGGGTGAAGGCTGCAGTGAGCCAAGATCACACCACTCCAGCCTGGGCAACAGAGACTCTGTCTCAAAAAAAAAAAAAACCAAAACAAAACAAACAAACCCTGTAATTCATAGGAGCTTTGAAAAATATAGCTAGTATTTTAAAGGAAAAGGTTATTGTGGAATTTTATAACATATTTATCACATATACACATATATATATACACAGTTGCTTGTATATTTGACATTCGTGTTATAGTTCAGCCCTATTCAAATACTAGTAAACTTTAATATTTTCTCTGTGTATTGATTAGGACATTTTAAATTTCAGATGATAGAAATGACAGTCGAAGCCAGCTTAAACAATAAAAATGGATTTATTGGTTCTTTTAAGTTTGAAGACTGTACAACCTTCAGGATTGATTGATTAACATTGCTATGATGAACCCAGAATCTGTCTTATTTTCCCTTTCTCTCACTCTCCCTTCCTTCTTTTCTGCTTTATCAACCATGTTGCTGGCTTTGTCCTTAGGATAGCTGCTGCTTGATACGTCATTTCCAGAGCAGAAAGCCCCTAATAATTCCAGTTTATTTTTAATAATTTTTTATTGTTTTAAGTCTTTTGCAGATTACCTATGTAACTTTAAAAATATTCTCATATTTAAAGAAAATACTCACATTTCTATTTCTTGTTTCATCAACCTCAATCAGTATCTCAACTTCCATACTTTTCCTCCCTTCACCTTCCACTCTTAGAGTTATCAATTTTTATATTATTAAAGTTTACACATACATTTTCTTCTGTATCCACAAGCAAGTCTTACGTATTTGTTCCATAAGTTGGCTTTAAAAGATGAAAAGCTATAAATAACATATACTGTGTTATGAGTAAATGAATGTTGTTTGCAGCCAAGACACATAGTGTACTGTGAACCCATTTCTTCCCAAAGGTACACTGATTGTTAGGGACCACTTGAAGGAGAATGTTCCTGTTATAAGGAGATGAATTCTTTTCTCTTATATTCCTACCAGTTACTTACAATTATGCCACGTTTTCATTTGCTGTGTATATAGAAAGTGACTAAGAGTAATGTGCACTTCTCATATCCTTTAGTATTACTTTCCCTTCAGTATTGCTGAAAGGAAATATGCAATTCCTTATTTTTTCCAGACTTTCTTTTCGGTACTCTCTGGATTAGTTGCCGTCTAGGCCTCTTGCTCAGCTATCTTCTTGAGATTCCCATTTGCTGCTTTCCTGGTTTGAATCTCTCCCTCCTGGATCCTCTTTCTCTTCCTTTGCTCTTTTGCTTTGCTCATACACATTCTCAAGTAAATTCCTTAGAAATTGTATGTAAGAGTCAAGCTTTTTGAAACCTTGCTTGTCTGAGAATGTCTTTATTCAGTAGATGGCACAGATTTCTTTTGGGCGTACAGACTTTGAATTACTGTTCCTAGCACTTTTCATTTGTTCTGTGCCTGGTATTTGGCCCATGAGCGTCTCAAGTTTTCATCTAACTAATTCACTTCCTTTTGTTTTCCAGACATTATTTTAAATTCTCTGCTCCACCTTTAGTCAGTCTTCCCTCCTGTTTATTGTTTCTTTCTTTCCATATTTGTGGGGTTTTCATTTGTGAGGAGGTGAGAAAAAGAATGGGAATTGAAAGCACTGGCTTATTTTTTCCTCCTTTGTTTTTGTCTGTTTTAGAGACAGGGTCTCGCTCTGTTACCCAGTCTGGAGTGCAGTGAATGATCATAGTTCACTGCAGCCTGGACCTCCTGGGCTCAAGCAATCCTCCTGCCTCATCTTCTTAAGTAGCTAGGACTACAGGCGTATGCCACCATCCCCAGCTAATTTTTGTATTTTTTTTTTAGTGAGACAAGGTCTCACTATGTTTCCCAGCCTGATCTCGATCTCCCAGCCTCAAGCAGTTCTCCCTCCTCACCTACCCATGTTGCTGGAATTACAGGAATGAGTCACTGCACCTGGCTTTTTTTCCTCTCTATCTTGAACTAAGAACTTAAGAATAGGTATTTTACTTTAGATTAATATTTGATAAGTATAGGGTTTTTCTGTCTATTAAAACCAAGATTTTAACTTAAGATACCAAAAGTGTTAGAAACCTCTATAGTTCTGTGAACAAAGAGAAAAATTAAGTTGTACTATATTGTACAGTATGTTAAATCTTTTTATTTGCAGCATTTTTGGTTTAGTAAAATATTATTTGCCGTTCTAATTTCATACAAACTAGAGGACCATATTTAAGAATTTAACTGTATTCCTGGTAATGCTTCAGCAAAAGTAATTTCTTTTCAACCTTAGAAAAATGTAAGTTACTGATCAGTCTTTAAGAAAGAAAAAAACAAAATTTTTTCAGATGCAAACTCTGTTCTGTTTTCTCCCTACTGTACTGCTGGTGCTTCACACCAGCCCGAAGCAGTCGTATTCCTCGACCAAGTGTGAGTCAAGGATGCAGCCGGGAAGCTAGTCGGGAGAGCAGCAGGGACACAAGTCCTGTTCGTTCTTTTCAGCCACTTGGTATGTATTCTGGCAGGTGTTACGTGCATTGCTGTCCATTGTGTCATCGCTATCCGATTAACTTCAGCATACCTGGGATTCAGCTTTCTTTGTTGACAGATCTTTTTCTGTCATTTTGAGGAAATTTTTTTCTGTCATTTTGAGGAAAGGGAATTACATGTTTGGGAAATTCCTTTGACTTGATTTACATGTCTGAAATGAATATGTTAGTCATCGTATTAACAGATTGCCTTCATAATCAAGTAAATGTCACATAGATTTAAACTTCAGAATATTGAAGTCTAGATCTTTCTTAACAGGTAAACCTACAAATTTAAAGATATTTAAATATTTAATCTCAAGTGAAATGTGGACTAGTTTGATAAAATACTTTTGTCTTTTTCAGCGGAAATGTTAACATTTCAGCTTAGATCATTTAACTTAGGTTACTAAAAAGAATGCCACAAAATAATATATGAACTACTTGTTAATGGTAGGGATTAACATTTTTATAGTATTTTACAGTTTAACAGTCATTTCCTATGAGCTAATGCTCTTGTCACAGCAGTAAAACTTGTTTGTCCCCAATTGTATTGTAACCTTGATTGTAATACTGTATTTACCTCAATTATAAAAATATTAAATGATTTCTTAAACAGTATTAGGATAACTGGAGAGGTATAGTTGTGTATGTACCTTGAGAATCTTTAGAATTTCTGCATAATCCTTCAGCATTTTAACTAGTACTTTGTTTAAATGCACAAGCCTGTAGCCATTTCAGATTTTTTTTCTTTTTAACACAGTGTAGTTTACTGTAAGACTTAGAAGGTTGCTCTTCAGACTTTGAAATGCTCAGGGAGAACATAGTTCTACTTATCCAGTGGATTCTTATTTTCTCAGATATATATGGTAGTATAGAATTTTTTTTTTTTTTTTTTTTTTTTTTTTTACTATGGAGTCTCACTCTCTTACCCACGCTGGAGTACAGTGGCACAATCTTGGCTCACTGCAGCCTCCGCCTCCCAGGTTCGAGTGATTCTCCTGCCTCAGCCTCCCGAGTAGCTGGGATTACAGGCACCCACCACCACACCTACCTAGTTTTTGTATTTTTAGTAGAGATGGGGTTTCACCATATTGGACCAAGCTGGTCTCGAACTCCTGACCTCAGGTGATCCACCCCTTTCGGCCTCCCAAAGTGTTAGGATTACAGGCGTGAGCCACCACACCTGGCCAAGAATTTCTAATGGTTAATTTCTCATTCTCTAGGCCATTTGGCTCAAATATACTAGGCATTTTTGTACTGACCTAGAAAACCCCATTAAAGCTAGAGTCACAGGAATATGCTCAACCCTTGTTTGTGTTCCAGCCCCGGGTGCCAGAGAGTTTCCCTCTTTCTTTTCCCTCTGTGGGGAGGTGCCAAAGTAAAAAGAACTGTTCCACATCACTAAGGCTGTGTGTGGCAGGTACTTTGTCAGAGATATTTTTAGTTCATATGCAATAGAGTTAGTCTGCAGAGTGTCTGTATGTGTGTATGTGCACGCGCACACACATATACGTGGTGCATCCTCATGGATATACATTTAAAGAAATGAAGTAAATCCGGCGTGTGTATAAAATAATCATGCCAATTTCAGAAGTGGAGGGAAGTGGAGTTGGATGTGTAGTGGTTTAAGAATGTATGTTATAGGGTCAGGTGGCCTGGGTTCATTCCCCAGCTACGTAACCTTTCTATGCCTGAGTTTCCTCATCTGTAAAACAAGGACAATAATAGTGTGTACTTCTTAGGATTGTTTCGGAGACTCATAAATGAGAAATACATTAAAAACTCCCTCAAGGCAGTGCTTGACACATAATGAGCACTCTGTCGTGGTCATCATGGTCATCATCACTGCCACCACTGCTGCTGCTGCTGTTACCATTCTACCTCTTCCCCCTGAAACTCTAATCACTTACCCTAGAAACAGTTAAATTACACTGCAGTGGCAAGGATCTCAGATTTCTTAATGGTACGGGCACCTGCATTTATATAATGTTGATATTGCAGGTTACTAGAAAACATACCAAGAAGAAACCAAAATGTGTTTCTGGACTTTGTAAATCTGTACAATAGTTAGAGATTAGAGGACTTTTATAATCCACTACTAATTACTGTAAAAGTAAGCATGGTTTAATATGCCAGTTCTTAAAGAAATATTTTGTCTAGTCGTTAATATTCTAGATTCATCTCAAAGCTTCCATTTGACAATTTAAAAATTACTTAAATTTTGATATTAAAGGAAACCATTTTCCTGATTCTCATGAAAGTTCCTATTTGCACTGAAGATGACTAAACCTTTTAGTCATAGTTTTAGAAGAATTGGCTTTTTTATAGCCGTTTTATTTACATATAGGTACTGCATAGCAAGGCAGCAGATTAGCCCTGTTTGTTTTGCAGGGGTGCAAGGTAGCATTCCCAGACATTAAGTTGTTTTTGCTATTCCCATTCTCTGCTACATTTGCCTACATTCTTTGGTCCTTTCTATTATTTGTTTCTTTGGTGGAATCCCCTTGTTGCTCGTGACTGGATATTGTTACTCAGCAGATGAATCACAAGTTTAGTGTGAGGGCCCTAAAGCATCAGAAATAAATCAGAGCCAAGCAAAGTTTAACTTCTCTGGAACTTGCACCTTTAGTTTCCATTTATTTCTGGAACCAAGATATTTTAAAGGCTTACTTAATTTCAGACACCTATTATCTTCAGTCACAGATAACTATTGATTCTGTAAAGTGTTTCAAAGATTTTTGTCCACTAGACATTTCTAAACTTGTTCAGCTCTTCCTTATCATTTTAGAAATTATTTCTGTTAGGTAAAATTAAAACTAACAATGTATTTTAGTTTATTTTTCTAATGATACCAGTCACCTTTCAGGGCTAACTAAACATTTTGTGCAGCATTCTCTTAATTTAATCCTCCTTTCTTTCAGTCTTCCTGTTTGTTAAGGCTGTCCTGTAGCAAACAAAAGAGTGACATTTTAACTGCTGTAATATATCTGGGGAAGAATAACTTTCTAAATTAAAGTAATATATTTTATTAAATATCAAAATGCATTTTTTGGCTATTCATTTCTATATGTAAGAAAAGTTGACTTTATGGTGTTATGCAAAATATGCTAAATTTAGATTTTAGAGCAGTATTAGGGAGATATGTCACAAATTTCTACATTTTGGTTAAATTATTAGTATGTTTTTATATTCAAATGTGCCTTGATATTTAAATAATCTGCTGAATGCAGAATTGGTGTTATGTGAACCATTATGGAAAATGTTAATGTTAACAAAATGAGGTGTTTTAACTTTTGAACAATGTAAATTAAAGATGGTACATCTACTGTTTAAGGGCAGAGGAATTGAAAGTACAGATACTGAAGTGTATCACTAGTAGTGTGGCTATAATCAAATTAATTAATCTCTCTCTAGGCTTTAGCTTTCTCATCTTTCTTAGTTTGTTCAGGCTACTGTAACAAAATAACATAGATTATGTGCTTTTAAATGACAGAAATTTATTTGGCATGGTTTGGGAGACTAGGAAATCTAAGATTAAAGAACCAGCAAATTTGGTGTCTGGTGAGGACTCATTCCTTTGTTCACAGATGATGCCTTCTCATTGTGTTCCCAAATGTTAGAAGGAGCTAGCTAGCTTTCTGGGGTCTCTTTTATAAGGGCACTAATCCCAATCATGAGGGCAAATTGGCTCCCAAAGGCCCCACCTATCTCCTAATACCATCACCTTGAGGATTAAGATTTCTACATATGAATGAATCGGGTGTTGGAGAAGGTCAGTCAGTTAGACCATAGCACCATCTGTAAAATTGAATACTAATTTACTGCCTCATTGGATGTCAGAATTAAAGGAGATAAGATTTTATTAGTTACTAGTTACCATGGTGGTTTTTTTTTTAAACTATAATGTTCGTATTTTTGTTTCATGCTTGTACCTTCAACATTTCCTTCCATTTGAATACTTCTTTTGTCTCCTGTAGGCCTGTCTGTCCACTTAGGTGTAAGATGTGTTTTTGTGTCAGGAATGATGGTGCAATGCTAATGTTCCATTGCCCGATTTGGCAATACTCTGATCATTGACTATAAAGAATAACACCAGTGTTAACTAACTCTCCTTGCCTGACAGTAGTGCTGCCACTATTCCTTGTTTCTGTGGTAATAGATGAGGTTTGTATGGTCCTGTTATTCCAGCCTCCAGACACCATTCCAGATCAACTGGTGCCCTCTACGCCCCCGATGTGTATGGGGCCTCAGGTGAAGGATGAGTACATTTTCACTATCATCTGGCATTCATCTCAGTTTTCATCCTTTTCCGTTTCCACTAAATAATATTCATGTTTTAAAATTGATTTGTTTTTATTATTTAAATTTAATTCGTTGGAGAATAAACTTTTTTTTTCTTTTCTCCCAAGTAACATTTTCCCCTTTAGCAACTATATTGAGCATTTTTCTTACTGGTATATGGACATTTTTTGTATAACCTGTTGTGTCATTTTTAAATATAGAATTGTTTTTATGTTCTCATCATTGTATGTTGTGTTTTTTTTTAAAAAAAAAAAAAAAAAAACCAAAATGGTGGATGAAGTGTTTTAATTGTAAATGATAGTATAGAAAGCAGTTGAGGGGGAGAATTCATCTCTGGTTTGTCTCTGTATACCTCAGAATGTCGGGCACATAGTAGACACTTAACAGCTATCAAATAGATATCTCTTAGTTGTAGAATAAAACCAACTTATCTTGAAGGAAAGGAGATGATAATTAGAGCTTATTTTCCTTGTAAATTTCTCGTGTCTCTTCATGGATCTCCCTAACCACTATTGGTTGAGGATTGATCTTTGTTCTGGGTTACTCTGTGATTCAACCATATGGATGATATTTGCCTGAACTGATAGAGCTGGATTACAGGGCTATAGACTTGCAAGCCCTTAGTCTGCCAGCCGTGCTTTCTTCTACCTTGTGGTTATAAATAAATAGCGAAATAGTGACTGTTCTTTATTTTTCACACATTGTCAGTAATTTTAATTGCCTTTACCCTTTTATTTTGCCAAAAACTAAATGTGCCCAGAAAATACAATATTGCTTTTAAAATGCTTTGCCCCATTGGTTTTTTTTCCTTCCCCTGTAAGGGTCTTAAAGTCTCCCAACCTGACCCTGTTATATTTATGACTCTTTTAATTCTGTTTTCCTTCTTTTGATGATTTAGGTCCGGGTTACGGGATCAGCCAATCAAGTCGACTGTCGTCTTCTGTTAGTGCCATGCGAGTCCTGAACACAGGTTCTGATGTGGAGGAGGCGGTAGCAGATGCCTTGGTACTCTTCTCCATTTTCTTATCATTATAAATGTTCCAATTATGAAACTATTGAATGAGTAAGCCGGTCTATCCATGTGGGAAAGGGGATGGGGAAAAATCAGTGATTAAATCTAAAGATAAAATGTGGACAGTGTAAAAAGCAGAACAATATAATTATTGATCTTTATTAATCAGAATTGTATACCACGGCCGAAATTACTGATGGGCTATCAGAAATATAAATATAGATGTCTTTAATATGGTAATATGTTTTATACACTGTAGTATACTTAAGGTAAGGGAGATAAATTATATAAATATGTACACTTAAAAGCATGTAATTTCAAGTCTAGCTTAAACTATGGTATTTAGGGATTATTTTACTTTGGTGTTGGATTTTGTTTAGTCTTCTATCTGTGTTTTTTGAACTAAAATAAAGTACAAGCTTGACAAATTATAATTAAGATACAATTATATCTTATAGTTAGATATAATTCATGATTCTTTATGTCTGACACATTAAACAGTGAGATTTAAAAACATGCTCTACAGATCCATGATAGCTTGTCAGAAGATTGCTATACATATATCATTGTTGTTTTTCTCACTTAAAATTATGTAAGAAGTAGCATTTTTTAAAATGTATATAATTGGCTTTGGCTAATTTCCCAAGTTAATTCAGTATCACTTCCTCTTTCAAATTATAATGCTAATCCTATGTTTGAGAAACATTTACTCAGTTTCTTACCCAGAACTTATAAGAGATCTCATCTTTGTTTTGAAATTTAAAAAAAAATGTTTCCTAAAATTGTAGATCCCATCTTAACTAGTGTTGATATAATACAATGTTTGCCGCATAGATTTGAAAAGGCAAGTTTTTAAAAAGATTCATTGGTAATAGCTATAATTTATTGAATATCACATGTGTAGTTCTGTGCTAACCATTTCACTGTGCTGAATATTTCCCGTTACTTCAGCCACTTGATTATTTTTTATAAATTAATATAATTAAGTAGGGACTTTGTTCTCCTCAGCATGGGATATATTGATCACATCTTGTTCTGATGATATTAAATTAATCAGATGTTTTTGATTTGCTATTCCTCATCCCTGTATCTCAAATCATGTTTTCTGGGTTTTTTCAATTGGATAATTTACCAGTTAAATTCTACTTACATAAATGTTATGAATTGATTGGCTTATTCTTGAACTATTACTTAGAACACTGAGATGGTGTGTTTGAATTATATGAGGAATGTTTAACTACCAAGGCTAAAGTTTGACTCCCAGTAATCTGATTCTGAGTACTTCCATTACTTGCAGAGCACAGAAGTTCCACTTACAGCTACCAATTTTAAGGAAAAAACTTTCCAGCTAGTAAGCCTAATTTGTGCTGGAGAAGATCAGAAATACATTTAACTTTGGAAATGACAAAAGGATCCAAATAGGAAGAACATTTAGGTTTCTTTGAGAAAACTGGTTATGGGAATATTTTTGTAGCATCACTATTTCTCTTTGAACTAAAGAATATTGACAAGATTAAAGATAGAGCCTGCTAATAAGCAGTTCTTTGTACCTATGTGTGAAAAAAACGTAATGTTTCTGATCATAGGCATTGTTAATGCCGACTTCACTGTGCTGATTAGCAAAATGTTCTTCATTATTTTCAATTTTTCTCTTTAAAAATTTACTGCTCTCAGCTCTTAGGAGACATACGGACTAAGGTATAGACATTGCTATTTTCTGACATCTTATGATACGATAACTTTTTTTTCTTTCATCAATTTAACAAATGATGGTCTTCTATTAAAAATTAAAGTAGAAGTAAAATCCTTAGACATACATCTATTTTTCTGTAAATATGGTTATCAAAAGAGAGATACTGCTTGAATAATGTCCTCTGGAGGTGCTCATTCTTTCAGCTTGACTACTTCATACAAATGAAATGAGGTCA
This sequence comes from Macaca fascicularis, assembly GCF_037993035.2. Classification (NCBI taxonomy): domain Eukaryota; kingdom Metazoa; phylum Chordata; class Mammalia; order Primates; family Cercopithecidae; genus Macaca; species Macaca fascicularis. Next base: position 14,838,617 of record NC_088376.1, read on the forward strand.
TTCACACTGACATCTATAACAAAAGTGATCCTAGAGCTTAACACAAGAAACATTACCATTCAAAATTAAGCTAGTGTCTCTAAATCAATATAAGGTTTTTAGTGATGGAAACATCTCTTAAAACTATTTTGAATTAAATCGTGTTTTTTTAGATTTTAGACTTTGGATAACTTACTGCCACCTGGAACTATTTTAAATTATTGTGTTTAATCTGTTTCATAGACATCTTCACCACTCATCAACCAAAATTCAAATATCAGATAACATAAAGATTTGTTTTCAACTCTTTTAAGGAAATCTTAAATAAACTATTTATTCTTTCTCATTTCACTTGAAATATGCAAAGTATAACTGGCAGTTACATATATTAAATAAGATTTAGATGTAAAGAAATCAAAGGAATCTGAATATGCTTTCTTATGTTTATTGAAGTAAACAATATAGATACATTGAGAAAAGCATAGAGGGCTCTCAAGGAGTTTGCCTCCTTAAAATAATAGTAGACTAAATAGTTTTTCATCATTCTTTGTATTTTATTTCTCTAGGAGACATGAGGGTTGGGTACAAGGGAAGGAATAGTGGCAAGAGAAGTGGTAATGGAGGTTAAAGGAGAATAAAGAAAAGATAGAAAGACAGAAAAAAAATGGAACTTTATACATGGAAAATATTTTTCTGATCCATTATACTCTTTCTTTAAAAAGGTAATATTTTCTTCTTACCAACTCAGATTTCTAATACAAGTTCTGTTCATTTACATTCTAGTAGTTCTTGGTTTTTCATGAAAAGGGGAAAGGAAAAACCCAATTTTTTAGCACTTCCCACTTTACATATCTGAACTTCCATATATTCTTATTCTGCTTCTACCACTTTCCATAGTTAAAGAATGTTTTACCTTCTGCTAACTTCTAAAACTTGTTTTCTGAAGGAAAACTGAATACTGACATTCTGTTATTACAATGATTAAGAGCATGCTTTGCATTGATTTTAAAACAAAAATCAATCCTTTTGTGGTCAGTAGAAATTATGAAATGCCAATGTATTCTTTTGGCCACTGCTAATGAGATTCTTGATGTATAACAGAAAAAACCAGCTCGAAGAAGATATGAATCATATGGAATGCATTCAGATGATGACGCCAACAGCGATGCATCTAGTGCTTGTTCAGAACGCTCCTATAGTTCTCGAAATGGTAGTATTCCTACATATATGAGGCAGACGGAAGATGTGGCAGAAGTCCTCAATAGATGTGCTAGTTCCAATTGGTCAGAAAGGAAGGAAGGCCTCCTAGGTCTGCAGAACTTATTGAAAAATCAGAGAACACTAAGGTGAGATGTTTTGTCTTATTTGACTTTGTTTCTATAATACTTTAGAGATATTGGTATAGAAACAGACTTGTCCTGAACTCATATGATTGCATCAAAGTGTTTTTCCAAAGCTTCAGTCTTTGAGGACCATCTATACCTTCATTTACTAAAAAAAAAAAAAAAAAAAAAATTGGTTGTTTTTTTTGTTTTGTTTTTTTGAGATGGAGCCAGACTGGAGTGCAGTGGCACAATCTCGGCTCACTGCAAGCTCCATCTCCTGGGTTCATGTCATTCTCCTGCCTCAGCCTCCTGAGTAGCTGGGACTACAGGTGCCCGCCACCATGCCCGGCTAATTTTTTGTATTTTTTAGTGGAGACGGAGTTTCACCATGTTAGCCAGGATGGTCTCGATCTCCTGACCTCGTGATCCGCCCTCCTCGGCCTCCCAAAGAGCTGGATTACAAGCGTGAGCCACCGTGCCCAGCAATTGTTCTATTTAACAAAACATTTTAAAAGGAAACTTTTTATTCACACATAGAAATTAAATTTAAAATGTTATTACTTTTAATATTAAATAATAAAACTGGTTATTAAAATTTATTCCTGGTAAGTTTTTCAATGAGAGGAAGAATGTTTATGCTTATTTGGAAATGAAGATATATTCTTAGTGTGTGTGTAATATGTGAATTTTAGTGTAATACAAAGTTGAATTGGAAGGAATTTCTTTAAGAACAGATATTTGTTAATATTTTGGGTTTGGGGTTTTGTTTCCTTTGCTAATGGCATTATCATGTCTTTTTCCCCCTACTTGCTTTATTGTCCTTGTCTGTGTGATGTTTTAAACCTATAGTTGACCCCTTTGAGAACCTAGCTTCAGATATTTCATAGGGTTAAGCATGGTGGAATGTACAGGGTTACTTCCTGACTTGATACCTGTGAAATAAGAGTTTGATGTACTTACTTCCTGTGTATTTGTTTTAGGACATATTAGAACTATATAATTTAAAATAAATGTTTCTGTATTACCTAAATATATTTTCATGTGTGCATATCACACATCATGAATCACTGCAATCCACCATCATAATATTGTTCCCAGCCCATCAAGATTAAGTTAATATTAGATTCAGCATGCCATTTTAAATGACAAGGGAGTAGGCATAGTTTAGAATGATTTTAGCCCGTAAGCAGCAACATTTAAGAAAATGTCTTAACACCTAAAAGGATAGAATTCATGTGTTGATCATTTTAAATGGCAAGGGAGTAAGCATAGTTTAGAATGATTTTATCCCATCAGTAGCAACATTTAAGAAAACATCTTAACACTTAAAATGATAAAATTCATGTATTGGGAATGCCACATGTAAAATATCCTTCATCCCATTAATAAAGGACAATTGTATTTCTCTTCTTAACTTTTAACCTTTAAGATAGTGTGAGCTACAACAGAGTAATTGTTGTATTTAGTAACTTTGTATTTAGCCCTGACTAGGAAATCCCACAAATTTCTCAATTTTTAGGGCTGATGTTTTTTAATGATTTCGTCGTTGTTTCTGATTTTTAAGAGATGAGATCTCGCTTTGTCACCCAGGATGGAGTGCAGTGGCACAATCATTGTTCACTGCTGCCTTGAATTCATGGGCTCAAACAGTCCTCTCGCTTCAGCCTCCCAAGTAGCTGGGACTACAGGCATGCACCACCACACCCAGCTGATTTTTTTTTTTTCTTGAGACAGAGACTAACCCTGTCACCCAGGCTGGCGTACAGTGGTGCAATCTCAGCTCAGTGCAACCTCTGCCTCGCAGGTTCAAGCAGTTCTCCTGCCTCAGCCTCCCGAGTAGCTGGGATTATAGGCATGTGCCACCATGCCCAGCGCAGCTACTTTTTTGTATTTTTAGTAGATACAGGGTTTCACCACGTTGGCCAGGCTAGTCTCAAACTCCTGACCTCCAGTGATCTGCCCACCTCAGCCTTCCGAAGTGCTGGGATTACAGACATGAACCACTGTGCCCGACCATTCCCAACTGTTTTTTTTTTTTTTTTTTTTTTTTAACTTATAGAGACAGGGTCTTGCCATTTTGCCCAGGCTGGTCTTGAACTCCTGGGCTCAAGCGATCCTCTCACCTCGGCCTCCCAAAATGCTAGGATTATAGCTGTGAGCCACCATGCCCAACCTAACCTTTTTTTTTTTTTTAAGAAAATTATGTGTAAAGTTACTTTTATATGACTTCTTGCTACAGCAAGATATTAATTAACCGCTGTATTATTTTGGCAGTCGAGTTGAACTGAAAAGATTATGTGAAATTTTCACAAGAATGTTTGCTGACCCTCATGGCAAGGTATGTTTTAGTATTTAAGATTATTTATTTCTATAGGGTGTCGTTTGTATATTGTCAAAGTAGAAACACTGTAGGCCTTTCTTATTTTATTGTCCCAAAATGGCAGTAATATTTTCAAACATCATTAAAATTGTTTGGTATCATACATAATTTAGAAATTAATCTCTGGTAACTTTTTGAGCTTCTCCAATGATAGATGGTCTAAGACTGAAAATTAAAGGGGATACAGTTACAACTCATGTAATTTAGTCAAGTTGGTGTATTTTGTGTTACTAAGACTGTTTTAGTGTTTGTAAAAGACATAATTGGGGTAAGCTGAAAAAGTTTTTAACATTTTGTTTTTGTCTGTGATTAATTACAGCATTGATGTAAATATATTTCAATTTGAAAATAATAATTTTGTAGAAAAGAATTGTCATTAATTAACACAAAGGCACAAAATGTGGTTCCAGCCATAGTTTGGTGGTAATATAAGAGACATTTCTTACATTGAAATAGTCTGTAAAAATTTTCAGAACTTTGTTCATTTTTAATGTTGATTAAAACATATTTATTTAAGTACTTATATGTAATCTGCATGTGTACTGTGAAATTTTGGTTTACCTGGATGCATAGTGCTGTTATAAAACTGTGGTCACATATTCCGTTTCCAGCAGTATGTTTGACAATGGTGAAATTTTCCCTTAGGATACCAAATGTCTACAGGAGACTTTCTAACCTAAGTGAGAGGGAAATATGGCAAGGAAATGATAAGAAAAATATTAATGAATTTCACTTTACTGTTTATTGTCTTCACTTTATTGTTGCACATCTCATTTCCTCTTTTTTTTTTCCTATTTTTGGTATTTTCATTACTTACAACACTACTTAAAGATAATGAAATCCACTTTATACATAAACTAAAATCCAGCTAATGATTTAAATCCAGTGGGGGATATACTTATCTAAATAAATTGCTTATACTTTAAAACAATATTTTCAAAGATTATTCTATCAGAAGTTTTATTTATTTAAGGATAAAATATCCTATTAAAAGACAAAGAAGAAAATACATTTGGTAAAGTTTGTAACTTATAATTGAACATGCAGGTAACTGTACCATTCTATATTGATATTGCTATCACTGATTACAGCTGTAAGTCTTTAATGTAAAAATTTCTATAAATCCTGAACAAATTAACTGTTGGTATTTTTAGTTGGCAATATAAGCCGAAGGACAAGACAGTTATTTGGGTTAACTTGTTTTATTAAACATTTAAATTAATAGTCTATTCAACTTTGAAATACATAGTTATTAAGCATCTTCAGTAATTCCTGCTACTGGAAGATATAAGACCAAAGCTAGATTATTTCTTGAAGTCATAGTTTTTGACTTTCTTTTAAGGCAATAATGCAGTTTGGTTGGATGCCATGATATATAGTGATAAAGAAAAGATCAAATAGGAAAGCTGAGTTTAACACTGGTATAGAAACTTAACTGAGCACAAATGTTTGGCCTCTCTTAATACATGTGGAGAACCAGCTACTATTTTCCCTAGGATTGCATCAAATTTCTCTTCTTAGGGCTTTAAAGCAACATAAAATTCTTACCTACCCATCTGGTTTGTTTGTTTGATTTTGGTTTTTGTTTTTTAGTCAATTCTGTGAAGACAAATGTAATGGGAAGATTTTCATATTTTTGTGTGGCCGTTGATTGTCCATCAGAGACTCTGTCAATAATGTAATTCATTAAGGATAGACTAGACATGTCACCATCCTGTGCTGAGTTAAAAATGTTTGAGTTTTTAGGCCGGGCGCAGTGGCTCAAGCCTGTAATCCCAGCACTTTGGGAGGCCGAGACAGGCGGATCACGAGGTCAGGAGATCGAGACCGTCCTGGCTAACACGGTGAAACCCCGTCTCTACTAAAATACAAAAAACTAGCCGGGCGAGGTGGCGGATGCCTGTAGTCCCAGCTACTCGGGAGGCTGAGGCAGGAGAATGGCGTGAACCCTGGAGGCGGAGCTTGCAGTGAGCTGAGATCCGGCCACTGCACTCCAGCCTGGGCGGCAGAGCGAGACTCCGTCTCAAAAAAAAAAAAAAAATTTTTGAGTTTTTGCATTGTATTCTGATATTTTTAAAATAGCTGCACCCCTCCCTTTTTAATGTATTTTTAGACCAACAGTTCCATCTTCAGAATCAAGCAACTTTTTTTGGTATCTTTTTTCTGAATGCAATCTTGTTCTATATCAGACTCAGCCACTATTTTCTGTAAATAATGTAGCTTTGCAGACCATAATGGTCTCTGTCCCAGCTACTCAATTACGCCATTATAGCACGAAGGCACCCTTAACAGGCAATAAATAAACAAATGTGTGTGTTGGGTTGCAATAAAACTCTATTTGTGAACATTAGAATGTGAGGGTATATGTGTGTGTGTGTGTGTGTAATTTTTTTTTTTTTTTTTTGATACAAGATCTCTTTCTGTCACCCAGGCTGGAGTACAGTGGCATGATCTTGGCTCACTGCTTCCGCCTCCTGGGTTCAAGCGATTCTCATGCCTCAGCCTTCCAAGTAGCTGGGCTTACAGTCATGTGCCACCACACTCTGCTAATTCTTTGTATTTTTAGTAGAGACGGGTTCTCGCCATGTTGGCCAAGCTGGTCTTGAACCCCTGGCCTCAAGTGATCTGAGGTGACAAGCCCATCTTGTCCCCCCAAAGTACTGTGATGACAGGTGTGAGCCATCATGCCTGGCCATGTGTTTATATAATTTTCATGTGTCACTAAATACCCTTTTGATTGCTTTTAAAATCATTTTTTAAATGACTGTAAAAACTTTTTAAGAATTAGAAATAGCTTGCAGGCCATACTTTGCTGACCCCTGTCGTATATGATCAACTCTTTGTCATTGACACTAAAATAGAAACATATGTTCAGGAACCTATACCCTTGGAAAGCTGAAATTATTTGATGTCTGTAATTTGATAAATGAACTTTTTACTTCATATGCCCGTATAGAAACAAGTAATTAACCACAATATCTGTAAGACAATAATTTAGACCATAAATCAGCAAATGTGTTATTTTAAAGCCTTTTAGTATTTGTTATAAGTGAAGTAGTACAACAGATGTTGTACTGCAAAATGGTAGGCTTTGGACATTATCTTGAGGGCAGTGAGCGGTCACTGAGTAGATGAGACGTACCTTTGGAAGCATTACTTCAGCAGTGTGAGGGAGAATTTAAAATACCAAGTATGGATAGTGAAGCTAGATTGCTTGGGTTCAAATTCTACCTCCAATTTATTAGCAGTATGTACTTTAATTATTAATTATTAATCTGTAAAACAGTTAATAGTAATATCCACCTCATAAGATTGTGATGATGATTAAATGAGTCAATATATGTAAACCCTTAGAACATACCAAGTACCATATATAAGTTTTTTAGAGATCAAATAAATTTTTTAAATTAAGGAGTTTGAGGCAGATTTTTATTTTGACTGCTCTGGATCCATTTTTTGCCCATCAGATGCAAGCAGTATCAGTTGCCAAAAGCTATCCCATATATTTTTGGCACTTGACTCTGGAAAGAACTGCCTTCACTGTGGTGCTTGCTTTGAATTGACATTTTATGGTATTTGTAACACTACCTCTTGAATCATAATGCTCTTAAGTCTTGGACAGCAAGGATAGGAATTCAGTCTGTGGCTACTAAAATGAGGCACAGTTGAATCTCCTGACAAGCATTCTAGGAAGCTCAGCTGCCTGCAGTCTTGGGATCAGGAGACCATAACACACATCTTACCTAGGGAAAATAAAAAGTACTATAGTTACTTTTATTACTTCCAATCAATAGTTATTGTTTCAAGCCTTCACAGAAATATTTTAACTTGTGAAAGTATTGCTTCTGAGAGGAGGAAAAAAAGAGAAAAGAAAGGAAAAAATTCTATAGACTATGCTTTGGAACCAAATGTTGGCCCTGTTCAGAAGTGGGAGTATGTATCTATTATTCTTGGATTCTTTTCAGATGTTTAACCTCAAGGATTGGTAGGGTCTGGAAAAGAAGAGTTTTTGTCTTTAGTTTTCTTAATTTTCCTGGCAAGGAGGTGCAAGAGAAACAAAATCATATGTTCTTCTCCCATACTATTCATTTAAGTCTTGTTTTAAAAACTATTTTGAGTTTATCATAAAACTTTGAAAACATTTGTCACTTTTATTTTCTAAGTGTTTTTCTTCCATACAGGAACTTTGCATTGATGGCGACTAATTTGTGTGTTTTTCTTTTTTTTCTTTTTTTCTTTTTGCATGCTGTCCCCTGTGTTGGAACTCTCAATAGAGAGTAAGTTGGTTCAATATTTGTTGGAAACCTAACTTTACTGCATGACTGTGAAATTAACCCTTTTTCTCTGTTTTCTCTCCCGAAGAGTTCATGCAGTGTTGGAACCTTTGCAATCCACGAAATGCTATTTGCAGTTATGCAAACTATCATTCTGTTTGGAGATATGCTTTTTAATCTACTAATTAATCTAATTTGATTATGTTCTTCTGTTCTATATTTGATGACTGGCACACCTAAGATATAAGAGAGTTAAAGCAAAGTCTGCCTCAATTGTAATAGCTTGAGTATTTTAATTCTTTTCCAACAAATTATATTTATGAGATATGTGGGATAATAAATTGATTCTGTTGAAGATTGCTTCCATTGAATTATTTAAAAATGATTCTGAAGTTTCACAATTTTTTAAAAAAAATTTAACCCCTACCTTCCCACAATTGACATTTTAATGTCATTCCATAAAAGCAAACAGTGGATTATGGAATAGTAATTCTCATCTTTGTCTTCTGAAAGAAAATGTGAATCACTAGTATTATATTAGCATAGCCATTTTCCACTTTGTTCTTTAATCATAGATAAGGAAATGGGAGCATATTAACATCTGACAAGAACCCTTTTTATTAGGGCAATCAAGTAAGAAATTTTGTATATAATTTTCAACAAATTTTAGATATGGATAATGAAGATAGATTGGTGTATATGTATCTATATGTAAGTACAATTGACTTAGAGAGGGACACAGACCTCTGTGGAATCGAAAATCTATATATAATTTTTAACTCCCCAAAACATAACTACTAATAGCCTAGTATTGACCAGAAACCTTACCAATAACATAGTCAATTAACATATATTTTATTTATTATATGTATCATACAGTGCATTTTTTTTTCTTTTTTTTTTGAGACGGAGTCTTGCTCTTTCGCCTAGGCTGAAATGCAATGGCTCAATCTCAGCTCACCACAACCTCTGCCTCCTAGGTTCAAGCAATTCTCCTGCATAGGGGGGATTACAGGCATGCGCCCACCACGCCCAGCTGATTTTGTATTGTAGTAGAGATAAGGTTTCTCAATGTTGGCCAGGCTGGTCTCGAACTCCGGACCTCAAGTGAGCCACATGACTCGGCCTCCCAAAGTTCTGGGTTACAGGCATGAGCCACCACGCCTGGCCTGTATACTGTGTTCTTATAATAAAGTAAACTAGAGAAAATAAAATGTTATTAGCCAGGCTCATGCCTGTAATCCCAGCACTTTGGGAGGCTGAGGTGGGCAGATCACCTGGGCTCAGGAGTTTGAGACCAGCCTGGCCAACATGCTGAAACCCTGTCTCTACTAAAAATACAAAAAAATTAGCCAGGCATGGTGGCGCTGACCTGTAATCCCACCTATACAGAAGGCGGAGGCAGGAGAATCACTTGAACCTGGGAAGCGGAGGTTGCAGTGAGCCGAGATCGCACCAGTGCACTCCACCCTGGGTAATAGAGTGAGACTCCGTCTCAGAAAGAAAATAAAATGTTATTAAAATTACAAGGAAGAGAAAATATATTTACTTACTAATTATTAGGTGGAATGGATCACCATAAAGATCTTCATTATTGTCATCTTCACCTTGAGTAGGCTAAGGAGGAAGAGGAGGGGTTGGTGTTGCTATCTCAGGGGTGGCAGAGGTGGAAGAAAATCCACGTATAAGTGGACCCACACAGTTTAAAAGCATGTGGTTCAAGGGTCACCTGTGTATGTGTGTGCATATGATCATTTACTAAGTACCATTGATACGATATAAGCATTTTTGAAAAATAATAGTACAGGCTGGGCACATGGCTCACATCTGTAATCCTAGCACTTTGGGAGACTGAGGTGAGAGGATTGCTTAAGGCTGGGAGTTTGAGACCAAGCTGGGCAACAAAGGTAGACCCCATCTGTACAAAACTAAAAAAATTAACTGGACATGATGGTGCATACCTGTAGCCCTACCTACTGAGGAGGCTGAGGTGGGAAGATCGCTCGAGCCCAGAGGTTTTAGGCTGCAGTATGCCATGATCGTGCCAGTACACTGCAGACTGGGTGATAGAGTAAGACTGTCTCAAAAGCAATAACAAAATTTTAAAAATAGTACAATTTCTTATGTAGAGTACAGCAACTAACATGTCCCCATTTTTATTTAGCTGCTCATGTTTTATAACCAAAAAATATTTCTACTTGGGAAACTCAGAGACGCCTTCTTGAAGAAAACGGATCTTAACAGAACATGAGCTTCGGATATGTCAGTGTGAGAATAAAGGCTTATTGGAAGTAGCTAGCCTGAGTCCAGAAAAAGAAGTGGGAGATGCTAGAAAGTTTATGGGAAATAAGAAGTTAATCTTGGCTCGAATAAAGGGAAGGTCTTCCCTTGCATTGAAGAAAAAGGGTTGGATATATGAGATGGGTTCAAGGATAAAGAGTTTATGTTTCCAGATAGCCCAAGATCAATTTGGAGTTAGAAACTTGTCTAAGTATTTTAGACATTATCTTATAGACAGTGAAGGGACATTAAAGGATTTTGTTTCCATCCAAAGAATGATACCACAATCTGATGATGACAAACATGAGTTGACAAACTACAGCCTGCAAGCCATATCTTTCCTGCTTACTGTTTTTGTGAATAAAGTTATATTGGCACACAGCCATGCTTATTTGTTTATGTGGTGTCAGTGGCTGTGCTAAATGGCAAAGTTGAGTAGTTGCGATAGAGACCATATGGCTTGCAAAGCCCTAGGATATTTACTATCTGGCCTGTTACAAAAATGGTTTACTGACCCCTGGTATACAGAAAATATAAAACTAAAGTCAGGCTACTACAGAAATCCAGATCTGAGGTCAGAAAGGTTTGGTGCCTTTAGTGATGGTGTGGTAAACAGATTTGGAGGAGGTCAGGAAAAAGCTGTTCTAGAGGTTCTGAGGCCTCATGGGATAGATCAGAGAGACTATGTCAAGTAGGTCACACTTTTGATAAAAAGAGAATCAGGATGAAGACATGCAAAAGGAGAATTCCTGGCAAACAGAAAGAAGGGAAGTAAGAGGAAAGCCGTGTCAAGTTACAGAACGGCCAAACATACTAAACTTAATGAAGACGCTGTTATACATCACGATTAGAAAGTAATTGGTGGGAGCAATAGGATGGAAACAGAGAGATAATTTATTGGGATGACTTCTGCATCTGTAAGCAAAGGATTTAGGTAGAGAATAAAAGAGTAAAGATAGAGGAGACCATGTTTTAGAGAGCAAGAATATAAAGTAGAAAGATTAGCCTTAAAATGAAGAAAATCACTTCTTTCTTGAAGAAATGATGATTAGAAGGATAGGTATAGAGGAAATCAAATTGAGGGAAGAGTCAATGGAGAATTTCATGTTGAATGACAATAAAGAAGATAAGTTAGGTCATCTGGTAATAGAGTGGATGAGCACAACTGAAAACCAAGTGACCTAGCTTTAAGTCCTGGCCTAGCTATTAACCATCTGTGAAACATTGGGCAGGTCATGTAATTCTCTGGTTCCCTGTTTCCTCATCCATAAAATAGGAGGGTTGACCTAGGCATTCTAATGTCTGTGATTTTCAGAATGGATTTTCATAAAGGAAAGCTTGAGGTTGTAATCTTCAGGAGCATAGACAAGTGTTGAAACAAGGGTGAAAGTGAAACAAAGAATAGGATAATGGTGTCCTAGTAAATGAGCTTTGGGGGAGAGCCAGGAAGCTCTGATTTGTAGTGTTTGCCCATTTCTGAGATGTGAATACCCCATCCACTTCGCAAAATTCCTGAATATTTAACAGTTGACTGTCTAGACAGGTGCAAACTGAAGCCAGCACATCACTGAACAGATTTGCTAGGTAACAATAAGAATGAGTACCAGATTAGTTACATGCATTTGTCATAGACTAGGTCTAGTGAAGTTCCTTGACAGTATTCGTGGCCCTCAGGAGAAGGCCAGAGACAGTTTAATGAAGCAGTTGGCCAAGTTTGGAATCTAAGAGAATCCAAGTTCTTGGGGGATTGTTGGGGTAGGGGTGGGACAAGAGTTAAAGGAATCCACACTGAGTAGGAACACTGTTGAAGCACACACTGCCTGGGGACCAGAGAATACTCAAAAATTTAATTATAGTTTCTACTGTTACCAGTATAGTGCGTCTTAAGCAAATAGCTAAAGTATATTTTTATTTTTAACTCAATTTAAATGTTGAAGCTTAATTACAATTCTGATAAAGAAAATCCTTCATTTCTAAAGAGAAAAAAACAAGAGTTCATCTATAACTGTATAATGGGAATTCAAGAAATAAAATATACATTGAGAGCAAAACCCTTAGTTCTCAAGTTAACATATTTACTTTTTGAGATTAACTTGAAAAGTTAACAATTTTAAGATTTTTTTAACCCATAGTTTTTAATCTATGATTAAAATGTTTATTATAATTTGTCCAGTAATACATTGTGGCTGACAGAGTTTTTTCTTCTTTACCTAGAAACTAATTTTCCAGTATGGTATTGACTATCTTATAAAGAGATACAGCCTTGATAAAGGTCCCTTTTCACAAGTATTTTAATGAGCTGCATCACTTATAAACATTATCTTTCCTTCACTATAATAATTTTTTTCCCGGAGAATGGCGTGAACCCGGGAGGCGGAGCTTGCAGTGAGCTGAGATCCGGCCACTGCACTCCAGCCTGGGCTACAGAGCGAGACTCCGTCTCAAAAAAAAAAAAATAATAATAATAATAATAATAATAATAATAATTTTTTTCTACCTTATAAAAATGTGTAAACCAATAGATTAATATTGGAAGTAAGTAAAAAACCCATAAATGGATATGGAGACTAATAGTATGCCATCTCGGACTTTTTAAAAATCACTAAAATTTAGATGTAGACATTGATCTTGGATTTATTTCATTTTAGATGGAGTTACAGTTGAATCATTTAAAATTACCATTGAGGCAGTTTTAATAAATAATATATCCCATACCAAATTATTTGTGACAGTTGTCATTTTGAGAAGTCTGAGGATTCTCTAATTAGTCTATTATGCCAGGTAAATTTTATACTTTAAGGTCATTGTAGTCTTCTTATTTACTCAGTACCACTCTTCGGAAGAACTGAGAGTTAGTGAAACTATAGTTTTTTCCCCTACATTTTATAGAAAACAGATTTCACTTTAACCAGTTTAAGCTGTGGCATCATTGATAATATTAGGTGTGCCAGCCATTATGGCCAAACTTTCTTTACCAAGTGATGCTGCATGGAATAGCTAATTGTCGAACTTCTGCAGAAGTTGGATAACAGTTCAAATGTACTCTTGTATCACAGAGTCCAATGAAAAGCAAGAGAGATTGTTTTTCCGCTTGGCTGCCAAACGCTGTGCCTCTGATTCCTGTGTTCCTTTCTATATTCATTTTGAATTGAACATAGAGGTCAATATTTCCTCTTTTTTTCTCCCTACCTCTCCCCTTTATCAACTGTAGGTATTCAGCATGTTTTTGGAAACGCTAGTGGATTTCATACAAGTCCACAAAGATGATCTTCAAGATTGGTTGTTTGTACTGCTGACACAACTACTAAAAAAAATGGGTGCTGATTTGCTTGGATCTGTTCAGGCAAAAGTTCAGAAAGCCCTTGATGTTACAAGGTAATATTTTTTTCATATATTTCAAGTTAACCTGATAATAACTAGGAATATCTAACCCCCATATTAATAGTTCAGATTTCTGAGTCCCTTTGAACAATTTAGATTGCATGGACTCCATTTGAAGATTGTTAATTATGCCCACTCATATCGTATATTTAACGCAACATTTTTCCTTGGGTCAAGCCCTGCATTTCTTTTATAAAAATTGTATTAATATTGGTTGACTAGTTCAAGGTGGTGTTTTATCTTAATTGATATATCAGCAGCTGGGCATGGTGGCTCACACCTGTAATCCCAGCAGTTTGGGAGGTTGAGGCAGGCAGCTCACTTGAGGTCAGGAGTCTGAGACCAGCCTGGTCAAAATGGTGAAACCGTGTCTCTACTAAAAATACAAAAATTAGCCAGGTGTGGTGGCAGGCATCTGTAAGTTCAGCTACTCGGGAGGCTGAGGCAGGAGAATCACTTGAACCCGGGAGGTGGAGGTTGCAGTGAGCTGAGATTGTGCCACTGCACTCCAGCCTGGGCAACAGAGCGAGACTCTGTCTCAAAAGAAAAAGTAAAAAAAAAAGGTATCGGCAATGTAAGGTTGAAGATTGAAGATTTTATTTAGTCTACTATAAAAAGTATTTTCTGTGTATTTAAACAATGTTTTATTATGCATTTAAATATTCTAAATCTCTTTTCAGAAGGTTTTGAACCAATGATACAGTTCTACTTTCTTGTATAGATTGTTGAAATAAGAAACACTTATTTCAAATATCTGTTTACTAGGTTGAGGTGAGTCAGAATTCAGATTTTAGGTGTAGAGAAACATTTCTGAGAATGTTAAGCTTTTTGCTGAATACATTTTTCTGATTAAATCTATAGTTGAGGCAAGATAGGCTATTATTTACTGTAGTGTTGCTTTTTGTTTGTTTGTTTGTTTGGGACGGAGTTTTGCTCTTGTTGCCCGGGCTGGAGTACAATGGCGTAATCTTAGCTCACTGCAACCTCTGCCTCCTGGGTTCAAGTGATTCTTCTGCCTCAGCCTCCAGAGTAGCTGGGATTACAGGCATGCACCACTATGCCTGGCTAATTTTGTATTTTTAGTAGAGACTGGGTTTCTCCATGTTGGTGAGGCTGGTCTCGAACCCCCGACCTCAGGTGATCCGCCCACCTCAGCCTCCCAAAGTGCTAGGAATACAAGCATGAGCCATTGCGCCCAGCCTGTGGTGTTGCTTTTTAACCCAGTACTGAGTACAAATTCAGATGTTCATATTCTTCTGAGGATGCATTTATTGTATACTATACCAGATGGTTTATACCACATGCAGATACTACTTCATGGATGTTTTTTGGATGACATTATGTTTGGTATTAAGCATAGTCTTTTGCTATTACATGCGTACTTGCTAACTAAATTTTTGTTTTGCTTTGCTTTGTTCTCGTTTCAGAGAATCTTTTCCAAATGATCTTCAGTTCAATATTCTAATGAGATTTACAGTTGATCAGACCCAAACACCAAGCTTAAAGGTAAAAATTTGAGATCTTTTGAAGACATTATAAGGAATTGAAATATTTATTAATAAAGTTATGTTGATATTTGTATTTCTGTCACATGAGAAGCTGTTCAATCAGTGGGTTTTGTTTTTATAAACTTTCAGACAGTCAAGCCAGCACTTCGGGACCAGCTTCACTCTTTTTGGAGCTCCAAGGTTTTATTGTTTTTGTTTTCATTTGCATTATTTCTTTTCTTAACTCTCTGCAGTGTTTGCATCTATATTCAACTACTAACCTTTGTAAGCCTTTTACGCATGCACATATTTGATTTCAAATGTTATTTAAATGCAATGCCAGACTCTGAGTCTTTTGGAGAAACTTAATGGTAATACACATTTGGAAGGCATCACAGTATTGCCATCTAACCCTAAGCTGGTAATGCAAACGCACTCTATAAAGTCTTATCTAATTTTATGTTTGTGATTTCCCATTACTTTTTTTTTTTTTTTTTAAGTGTCAGGCATTTTAACAGGTATTTTAGGCAAAATGTCAGTTTTGCCTATGTATTAACTAAACACAAATTTTTAAATTTAACCTCAGTCCCTTTCTTCAATTATCCTTAACTGAAATAGTAAGTTTTTTTCTGATGTATGCGTAACATTTGGAGTTATAATTAACTTTCTCATTTGTTACATACACACATTTTCCAGTTAATGTGAAAACTAAGTGGATTCCAATTTGTGATTTAAAATGATGATTAAATTTTACATAAAAGAAAAAAATTAATGTACAAGAATAGCTCGTGAATTCTTTACTAAAGGGTTTTTTTAGTGAGTTTTATTAAATGAGATTAAAGTCAGGGAAATAACAAGCATATGTACTTACACAAGTCCTTTATTTTTCTGCTCTATCCTGCACGAAACATATTTCTACAAGCATTACTGCCCAGGATTGATTTTTCCCTTAAGTTTCTGAATGCAATTGTGCCTCAGAATCACAATTATGTTTCTTATCAGGGTTGACTTTGTAAACCGAAAAGTGTCTGAGACAAGTCTCAATCAATTTAGAGTTTGCCAAGATCGAGGATGCATCCAGGAGAAAGAGATACAAGCTACAGTAGGGTCTGTGGCCTGTGCTTTCTTCCAGAGAAGGCTTTGAGGACTTTAATATTTGAAAGAGAAAGAGCCAGCAGAAGGGGAAAGAGGAACAGTCAGGCATTCATCTAGTGTTCAGTAAATCTGATCTTACATAAGAGAAAGTAAACATAGAGTAGAGGAAGAAGTCAAATATGTGTTTGTCTCTGGGTGAGTGGGGGATGATTTCTAGTCTCATCATTGTCCTCTACCTGTGAAGATAAACTGTTAATTTACATTGTCAGCATGAGGGAGACCACCTGAAGAGCTGTGTAGCCTTCTATCTTGCAGCTGTCTGTGTATGAACAAATGGGAGGCAGTTTTTTGGATGACTCAGTTCCCAAGCCTAACTTTTCCCTTTGGCATAGGCCATTTTATTTTCCTTTCACAACTTACACTCAATATAATGTTGTTTTCTTAGAGCTGCTAGGGGAAAGAGGTTTCATCTGTTTGATTTTGAAAAGGGACTTGCAGAAGAGTAATTTACTTGATATTATTAATAGATATTTTTGAACTCAAAATGACCAAGGCATTGTGCTAGGTGTTCCTGGGAATATAAAGTTTGTAATTTTATCATTATTAACTATAATATATAATAAACTCTAAACAGTAATAAAAGTTATGATATAGGTACCTGTAGTGGTGTTCAGGTGCTACTGAAATGTATGTAGAGTTAACTAGGTGTGGTAGTTCATGCCCATAGTCCTAGCTACTCAGGAGGTGAGGCAAGAGGATTGCATGAACCCAGGAGTTGAGGTTACGGTGAGCTCTAATCACACCACTGCACTCCAGCCTGGGAGCCTCTTTTTTTTAAGAGACAGAGTGAGACCCTGTCTGTTAAAAAAAAAAAAGAAAGAAAGAAAAAAGAAGAAGTGAAGAAAGAAAAAAAGTAGAAAATGTATATAGAGATGTTTCATGGGCCAGTGCAAATGAAGGTCTAAACCAGCTTAAATAAGGGTGAGGCTGGACACAGTGGCTCACACCTGTACTCCCAGCACTTTGGGAGGCTGAGGCAGGTGGATCACTTGAGGTCAGGAGTTTGAGACCAGCCTGGCCAACATGGAGAAACCCTGTCTCTACTGAAAATACAAAAATTTACCAGGGGTGATGTTGGGCGCCTGTAGTCCCAGCTACTTGGGAGGCTGAGGCAGGAGACATCGCTCAAACCCAGGAGGCGGAGGTTGCAGTGAGCCAAAATCATGCCACTGCTTTCTAGCTTGGGAGACAGAGTGAGACTCGGTCTCAGAAAAGCAAATAAATAAAAATAAGGTGTTGATAGTTGAGTTCAGAAGGAGAATAAGTTGCAGGAGACTTGAAGAGAAAGACAAAGCAAAGATTAAAATGAGATATGCACAAATTAAAATTAACTTTCCTATTGGAAAATATTATACTGGAAACTGGAATCACAAGATTGTTTCTCTAAAAGCCTAAGTTATTTATAAATACGTATTTAATATAGATAATAGATATATTAGCAAATCCATGAAGGAAAATCACTTTTTGGCTGGGCATGTTGGCTCAGGCATGTGATCCCAGCACTTTGGGAGGCCGAGATAGGTGGATCATCTGAGGTCAGGAGTTCGTGACCAGGCTGGCCAACATGGTGAAACCACGTCTCTACTAAAAATACAAAAAGTTAGCCAGGCGTGGTGGCATGCACCTGTAATGCCAGTTACTCGGGAGGCTGAGGCAGGAGAATCGCTTGAACCCAGGAGGTGGAAGTTGCAGTGAGCCGAGTCTTTGCCACTGCCCTCTAGCCTGGATGGCAGAGTGAGACTCCATCTCAGAAAAAAAAGAAAATCACTTTTCAACTCTTACATCAGTGTTTAGAATAGCAGGGAAAAGTTATATTGGAGCCATACCTTATGCCAAAAATAAAACCAGCTTTCAAGTGGGTGACAGGATTATGTATAAAAATTTTTAACAGATTATAGAAAACCACACGTAACTTGAGTATCAGATCTAGAAAATTTTTTTATTTATCTTTCAGATAAATGATGGACATTTATATAAAATTTTACATCTCTTTTCGAGTGTAATGTGATTACATGTCAAGAGGAAGAAATGGGGGGAAATGGCAATACAAAGTGATTTTATTTGAATTAGTAATACTTTAAAGATAAATGTAATTTTTGCTGACCTCTTTTTCTGGGTTTCACAAACAAATTAAAGAATTTCACATCCCTTAGCAGCTAGATTGTTTTTCCTTCTCTGAAAAAGAATGCATGTTTGCTGTGTTAAAATTATAAACTAGGTATAATCTAGTAAAATATCCTGATAAATATACATGTTCAAATGATTATATATGTATTGTGGTTATGTTGCCTGTTAGTATAGTAAACACATACTTTCTGTGAAACCCTTGTAAAATTTTGCATGACGATAAATTGCCAAAGCACTGCATTAATTGAATCTCACATAGTGTTAATAAATATATTCAGTTATCGATGGTGGCAAATTATAAACAAAATATATTGATGTTCATTTTTTGATTTAACATAGTCATCTTCCATCTATTAACACTGAGAGAGGATGACATTGCTTCAGGAATTCAGAATATTGGCCAGGGAATGGTGGCTTTTACCTATAATCCCAACGCTATGGGAGGCCAAGGTGGGCAGATCACTAGAGCCCAGGAGTTCGAGACTAGCCTGGGCAACATGGCAAAACCCCATCTCTACAAAAAAAATTTTTTAATTAGCTGGACGTGGTGGTGCATGCCTGTGATCTCAGCTACTCGGGAAGCTAAGGTGGGAGGATCACTTGAGTTGGGATGTCGAGGCTACCAGTGAGTTGAGATCACACCACTGCATTCCATCCTGGGTGACAGAGTGAGACCTTATCTCAAAAAAAAAAAAAAAAAAACAGAATATTATGTGCTATCATAATTTAATTGTGCCTGGTACTTTAAAACTAACCAGAAATCTCTTTTCCTGTCTACTACACATTTCTGATGGCTAATAGGTTAACTTTTGGTTTTTTCAATAAATTTATTTAAAGTTACAAATATGCCTTTTAATTGACAAGTAAAAATTCTATATATTATGGCATATAACATGTTTTGATATATGTATACATTGTGGAATGGCTAAATCAAGTTATTTAACGTTTGTATTACCTCATAAGTGTATCTTTTTTTGTGGCGAGAACACAAAATTCACTCTTTTATCAATTTTCAAATATACCATATATTGTTCTTAACTATAGTCACCATGATGTACAGGTCTCTTTTTGTTGTTGCTGATTATTTATCAAGAGAAACTGTTTCTTACCCCACATATTCATAATTCATAGTTCAGAAACACAAGTTAGTTACAAACTTCTAGGTCATTCAGCCTGAAGAAATTCTTTATATTCCATAATCCCTTTGCACCCTGGAAGATACCAGCCTTTCTCATCTCCTCAAAATCTTTCATGGAATCATAATTTCCATAGAAATCTTCATGTGCCTTCTTTCCTGGTTTAGCTACAGCAAACTTATAAAGAGCTGCTACCCCCAGGGATACAATGAATGCTCCTACAATATGAAATTGCAGACATTTGGCCAGAAGACCGTGCATCTGAGATTTCATCATAGCACTGGGAGCCATGGTAGTTGCTGTCCTTGATATCTATGTCAGCCTCTACACCAACATCTTCCTGGCCGATGGAGAAATCGTATCTCTTAAACCTATTACTCCTGTCTAACTAAAATGCTGTGCCTTTTGACCAACATCTCTCCAGTCCCCTACCCTCCATTTTACTCTCTGTTTCTATAAATTTGACTTTTTTTTACATGCTGCTTGTAAATGAGATCATACAGTATTTGTCTATGTCTGGCTTATTTCATTTAACATATTGTCCTCCAGGTTTATCTTCATTATCACAAACAACAGAATTTCCTTTATAAGGCTGACTAGTATTCCATTGTGTATATATATATACACCACAGTTTCATTATCTTTTCAGCCATTGATAGACACTTACGTTGATTACTTTTTTTTTTCCTGAGGCAGAGTTTCGCTCCTGTTGCCCAGGCTGGAGTGCAGTGGTGTGACCTCAGTTCACTGCAACTCCGCCTCCCAGGTTCAAGAGATCTCCTGCCTCAGCCTCCCGAGTAGCTGGGATTACAGGTGCCCACCACCACGCCCAGCTAATTTTTGTATTTTTAGTATAGACAAGGTTTTACCACGTTGGCCTGGCTGGCCTTGACCTCCTGACATTAGGTGATCCGCCTGCCTCGGCCTCCCAAAGTGCTGGGATTACAGGCGTGAGCCACTGCGCCTGGCTGATTCCATATCTTGGTATTATGAGTAATGCTGCAGTGAACATGGAAGTGCAGATGTCACTTCCACATTGTGATTTCATGTCCTTTGGGTATATACCCACTATGGAATGCTAGATCATATGGTGGTTCTATTTCTAATTTTTTGAGGAACCTCCATATTATTTTCCATAATGGCAGTACTAATTTACATTTCCACCAGCATTGTGGAAGAGTTTCATTTTCTCCACATCATCACCAACACTTATCTTTCATCTTTTTGATAACAGTCATTCTAACAGGTGTGAGGTGAATATCTCAAATGTGGTATTAGTTTGCCTTTCCCTGATGAATACTGATATTGATCATTTTTCCATACACCTGTTGGCCATTTGTATGTCTTTCTTTGAGAAATGTCTATTCGGATCCTTTGCCCATTTTCTAAACAGTTTATTTGTTTTCTTGCTATTGAGTCATGTGAGTTTCTTATATATTTTGAATGTTAACCGCTTATCAGATGTATGGTTTACAGTACAATATTTTCTCCCATTTTGTAGTTGTCTCTTCACTCTGTTGATTGTTTCCTTTGCTGTGCAGAAGCTTTTTAGTTTGATGTAATCTCATTTGTCTATTTTTGCTTTTGTTGACTGTGTAGAGTTATAAATACTTCTTAAAATTCGTTATGAAAGAAAAATGTAATTTGATCTCTTTTTTTAACTGGAAGGAGGAAGGGGAAAATGTACACGTGTCAGAACCTTATTTTAATATTTTACTCCCGTGAATTTATTCAGTATGGCACTTCCCAGAGACCTTATTTCGCCTGAGTGACAAAAATGACATTAAAATCAATACTAAGGGAAGAAAAAGCATAGAAAAACATATTACCTTTAAATTTGACAATTTCTTCTCAAGTTTCAATCATACATTTAAACCTTCGTTATTCTAAGTCAGCAAATTAGCATTTAATATGTGTTCAGCATCCTTGCTGTATCCAAGGACTGTGTACTGTGTCATGTGCTGTTTCTTAAGTGCCCAGGTAGAACATGGTGACTTTAGTTAATAACAATGTATTGTATACTTGAAAATTGCTAATGAGGGGATATGGAATGGGGAGCTGTAGGTCAAAGTGTACATAGTTGCAGATCTATAGGATGAATAAGTCTAGAGATCTAACAGACAACATGAAGACCATAGTTCATAATATTGCGTTATATGTGGGATTTTTGCTAAAAGAGTAGATTTTAGGTGCTCTTGCTACACACACAAAAGGGGTAACTGAGATAATGGATTCATTGATTTGCTTGACTATAAGAAACATTTCACTATGTATATGTATATCAAAACTTGTACACATTAAATATATAAAACTTTAAAATTGAATTTATAAAAAGAAAATTGCCAAGAGAATAGATTTTAAGTGTTCTCACCACAAAAAAAATAAGTATATGAAGTAATGCATTTATTAATTAGCTCAATTATAGCCATTCCACAGATACATATATTTCAAACATCTGCCTTCCGTGCACCTACACATCAAGAATTACTGGGAGAATAGGCCGGGCACGGTGGCTCATGCCTGTAATCCCAGCACTTCGGGAGACTGAGGTGGGCAGATCATGAGGTCAGGAGTTCGAGACCAGCATGGCCAACATGGTGAAACCTCGTCTCTGCTAAAAATACAAAAAATTAGCTGGGTGTAGCGCCTGTAATCCCAGCTACTCGGGAGGCTGAGGCAGGAGAGCTGTTTGAACCCAGGAGGCGGAGGTTGCAGTGAGCCAAGATTGTACCATTGCACTCCAGCCTGGGCAACAGGGTGAGACTCTGTCTCAAAAAAAAAAAAAAAAAAAAAAAAAAAAAAATATATATATATATATATATATATATAAACCTACACAGAACATTTTTATCCACAGAGGTGTTGTCTTTTCTTCAGTGGTACTTGTGTAACTCATTTTTGTGACAGTTCTTTTGGAAGGCAGGTCTAACAACTGGTAGACTCACTAAGGAACCTCATCTCATTATGTGAGTCTGTGTTTAACAACAACAACAAAAACAACTATATTGCCCACCTTGATTGCTACCTTGATTTGCCATACCTTTTTTTTTTAAAACACTTTGGTTCATTTTCCCAAAAACAAAATTACAGAGTTAATAAAGACTAGCTCCCTGTGAGGCTGGCCAAGAGTCAGCCATAAGCTCTGAGGGCTGATTTAAGGAAATGTTTATAATCTTGTCAAGATAGTCTTCAGCAGTTGTTCAAACCTTGGGAATGAAACACCTGGGACCTCGAAGTTCTGATTGTGTGTGAAAAACAAAAGTCATCAACACTGTCATATACTTGTACCTCAGGTAGGTAGGTGATTGTATCACGTGGCTGGGCATGATGGCTCATGCCTGTAATCCCAGCTCTTTGGGAGGCGGAGCTGGGAGGATTGCTTGAGGCCAGGAGCTCAAGACCAGCCTGGCCAACATAGTAAGACCCTTTCCGTATATAAAAAAATAATCATCATCATCACCTGATTATTTTTGAAATGTTCTCTAGTGTCTCACAATAACCATCTTTCTGTCCTTTCTCTTTGTGCTTTCCTCTGCAGGTGAAGGTTGCTATCCTTAAATACATAGAAACTCTGGCCAAACAGATGGATCCAGGAGATTTTATAAATTCCAGTGAAACTCGCCTAGCAGTGTCTCGGGTCATCACTTGGACAACAGAACCCAAAAGTTCTGATGTTCGGAAGGTATGTTTTAATATGAGGTTTAGAAGATAAATTGGGAAAGCAAGTCAGTTATTGTGGATTGCCAGTGAAGTAAGCTAATATTTTCAGCACCTTAGCAGTTAGCAGTGAGTTATGAAGAGCTTTTTAAAAAAATCTTTAAAATTGTTTCAAATTTTACCCAATTAATGTGAGTGTAATTTTCAAACCTAGAATCAAAAGTAGCTGCCCTTACAACGATTCTCACTCTAATTTTATAGCCATTCAGAATATTTCAAATCATTCCCCTTGCATTTACCTATACATTTCAAATAAGAGCTTACACTATTGTTTGATTTATCAATTTTTAGACTTTTTTTAATCTATTGATAAATGTAGACATTAGGTATATCCATCTATCTTGATAAGTGAGGACTTAGCTTTCTCATACTTTCTGTATCCTTTCTAAGGTATTCATAAAATACTTATGAATCAATTACTAGTTGTCAGTAGAAAAGATTTACATTTGACTATGCAGGTATTCACTTCTATACCAAGTGATTTGCGACTGCTTTCTTTCTTATAGAAATGTTATTTGTCCTGGAGTTGATAATTTGCCTTGCTTTTTCATTTGCCTACTTTTTTTTTTTCAAAGTATCATAATATTTTCAACATCTCTGCTATATGTGTATGGCTATTATTTTTCACATGCTCAAAAACATAGATTAAACTTATTTTATTTTCTAGAGAGCTCCTTCCTAGACATTCTGTTGTTTTCTCCAGTTTTGACATGTTTCTCCCGAGGCCTGCTGCACACACGTCTGCCTGCAATTTCTCTTGAGCATCTTCCTGAGACTTATCTTCATCCCTGTTTACTTCTTGCATCTTTTTTTTTTTTTTTTTGAGACAGAGTCTCGCTTTTTCACCTAGGCTGGAGTGCAGTGGCATGATATTGGCTCACTGCAACCTCCACCTTCCAATTCAAGTGATTCTCATGCCTCAGCCTCCTGAGTAGCTGGGATTACAGGCACCTACCACCACACCCAGCTAATTTTTGTATTTTTAATAGAGATGGGGTTTCACCATATTGGACCAAGCTGGTCTCAAACTCCTATCCTCAAGTGATCTGCCCACCTCGGCCTCCCAAAGTGCTGGGATTACAGACGTGAGCCACTGCACCCAGCCTGTTTCTTGCATCTTGTATTTACTTCTATTTACTTTCTTTTCTGGTGAATCATTTCCATCAACATTTGCTGCAAAAGGAGTACACATAGGCCGTACGCAGTTGGCTCAAGCCTGTAATCTCAACACTGGTAGGCTGAGGCAGGGGGATTGTCTGAGCTCAGGAGCTTGAGACCAGCCAGAGCAACGTGGCGAAACCCTATCTCTACTAAAAAATATTAAAAAGTGGGTGCAATGGCATGCACCTGTAGCCCTAAGCTACCTGGGAGGCTAAGGTGGGAGGATCACTTGAGCCCAGGAGGTCGAGGATGCAGTGAGAAAGATCATGCCACTGCACTCCAGCCTGGGTGACAGAGTGAGACCCTATCTAAAAAAAAAAAAAAAGTACACAGAATATACATTTTTTGTGATCTTTATTTCCAGTGACGAGCACTGCACCCAACAACAGAAGAATATTCTTCTCAAGTACACTTGGAACATTCTGCATGCTAGGCCATGAAACAAATCTCAATAGATTAAAATGCTAGAACTAATACACAGTATGTTCTCTGACCACAATAGAATGAAATTAGAGTCAATAATAGAAAGGAGTTTGGAAAATCGACAGACAGCTCACTCTTAAGTAATCAGTGGGCCGAAGAGGAAATCAAAAGAGAAATAAGAAAATACACTGAGAAATACATTGAGATGAATGAAAATGAGGACATGGCATACCAAAATGTATGGGATAAAGCTAAAGCAGTGGTTCTAGGGAAATTTGTCACTCTTAATGCCTACAATAAAAAGATAGCTCTCAAATCAGTAAAATCAGTAATCCAATTCACCACCGTAACACACTGGAAAAAGAAAAGCGTACTAAACCTGAAGATAGCAAAAGGGAGGATATAATCAAGATAAAAGCAAAAGTTAATGAAATAGAGACTGGGAAAACCAGTGAAACCAAAAGCTGGTTCTTTGGAAAGATCAACGAAATTGACAAACCTTTAGCTAAACGTATCAGGGTAAAAAGAGAAAACATTCAAATTACTAGAATTATAAATGTACTGGGTGTGGTGGCTCACACCTGTAATCCTAACACCTGGGTGTGTGGTGGCTCACACCTGTAATCCCAAGGTGGGAGGATCACTTGAGGCTGGGAGTCCGAGACCAGCCTGAGCAATATGACCTCATCTATGCAAAAAAATTCAAAATTAGGTGGGTATGGTGGTGCCTGCCTTTAGTCCTAGATACTCAAAAGACTGAAGCAGGAAGATCACTTGAGCCAAGGAGTTCAAGGGTGCAGTGAGCGATGATCGTGCTGCTGCACTCCAGCCTGGATGATAGTGAGACTCCCAACTCAAAAAAAAAATGAAACCGTAGTCGTTATCTATTGTAGTAGGAAATCACTAGAAAATGTCTCAAGCTGATAATGAAGAAATAATTGTATAGGCCTGTCAATCCTATCAGTAAAAACAAGCATTACAAAAGGGGACTCTGGAAAGCTGAAAAGGGGAATTAAGATTTATAAAATGATGGTCAGGCACAGTGGCTCACGCCTGTAATTCCAGCACTTTGGGAAGCCGAGGCAGATGGATCATGAGGTCAGGAGAGCAAGACCATCCCGGATAACATGGTGAAACCCTGTCTCTACTAAAAATACAAAAAATTAGCTGGGTATGGTGGCACACGCCTTTACTCCCAGCTATTCAGGAGACTGAGGCGGGAGAATGGCCTGAACCCAGGAGGCAGAGGTTGCAGTGAGCCGAGATCGCAGCACTGCACTCCAGCCTGGGCAACAGAACGAGACCCTGTCTCAAAAAAAAAAAAAAAAAAAAAAAATATATATATATATATATATATATATATATAAAATGTTTTCTAAAACTGTTTTTTAAAATCTGTAAATATGTATTTGATTTAAAGACTTAAAAATTATTTTAATATGACTACTGAGCTTACAAAAAAATCTTAGGTGAAATGAACAAATTCCTAGAAAGATACAAACTACCAAAACTGACTCAAGAAGAAGTAGATAGTATGAATAGAACTATAACAGGAAATTGATCCAGTATTCAAAAACTATGCACAGGCCAGGCACAGTGGCTCACACCTGTAATCCCAGCACTTTGGGAGGCTGAGGCAGGTGGATTGCCCGAACCCAGAAGAGACTAGCCTGGGTAACATGGTGAAACCTTGTCTATACAAAAATTTAATTGAGTGTGGTGGCATACGTCTGTAGTCCCAGCTACTCGGGAGGCTGGGGTAGGAGGATCATTCGAGTCCGGGAGGTCGACGCTGCAGTGAACTGTGATCACACCACTGCACTCCAGCCCGAGTGACAGAGCAGCACCCCATCTCAAAAAAAAAAACATAAAATAAAACTGCAGGAAGAAAAGCCCAGGCTCAGATGGCTTCATTGGTGGTAAATTCCACCAAACAATTAATAGCAATTCTTCACACATTCTTCCAAACAAGCAGAAGAGGAAGGAATACTTCCCAGTGTATTCTGTGAGACCAGTTTTATTCTGATACCAAAACTAGACAGAGACATCACACATCAAAAAAACACTACAGACCAGCATCTCTTTATGAATATGAATGCCTTAATCTTCAACAAAATGCTGGCAAGCCAAATTTAACAACATATATAAAAGAATTATATACCATGACTCTGTTAGTACGTTTTCATGCTGCTGATAAATACATATTTGAGACTGGGCAATTTACAAAAGAAACGTTAAATTGTACTTAGTTTCATGGGACTCGGGAAGCCTCACAATCATGGCAGAAGCCAAGGAGGAGCAAATAATGTCTTACGTGGATGTCAGCAGGCAAAGAGAGAGAGAATGAGCCAAGTGAAATGGGTTTCCCCTTATCAAATCATCAGATTCGTGAGACTTATTCACTACCACAAGAACAGTGTGGTGGAAACCACCCCCATGATTCAGTTGTCTCCCACGGGGTCCCTCCAACACGTGGGAATTATGGGAGTATAATTCAAGATGAGATTTGGGTGGGGACACAGAGCCAAACCATATCAATGACCAAGAGGGGTTTATCCCAGGAATGTAAGGTTAGATTAGCATCCAAAAATCTATTAATGTAATATACCATATCAATAGTAAAAATACAAAAACCACATAATCATCTCAATAGACACAGGAAAATAAAACACTTAAAACAGGAATAAATCTTCATGAACTCGGATTTGTCAGTGGATCCTTCGATATGGTATCAGAAGCTTAGGCAACAAATGGAAAAACAGATAAGTTGGATTTCATCAAAATTTCAATTTTGTGATAGTCCAAGAACAAGAATACTGATGTGACTATAGAAATTATTGGCACATTTTTAAGTCACGGAGTAATATGATTTATGTTTTTAAAGATTATGCTGTCTGATGTGACAAAAATGGACTAGTATAAGGGAGAAGAAAGAAGAAAAGGTAGAGCTGATACTGAAAGGAGCCTAAGTCCTCATCTGTTGTAGGAAATCACTAGAAAATGTCTCAAGCTGATCAATGAAGAAATAATTTTATAAACCTATGAATCCTAACTATTTGTAAAAGCAAGCATTACAAAAGGGAACTCTGGAGAGCTAAACAATGGAATTGAGATTTATAAAACCTTTTCTAAAACTGGTTTTTAAAAATCTGTATATATGTATTACTTTGATAGAAAGACTACAAATAGAAATTTGTATTTCTACAAAAAAGAAATATGAAATATATCTAGTAAAACAAATATGACATTAGGAAATTTAAACCACAAGAAAGGAACGATACGATCAAAATACACTAACGCTATGTATTTTATGTCATGTGGTGTTCGTACAGAAATAGAGAAATAGATCAATGGAACATGAAGGAAGGTCCAGAGACACTTAGGTTTATATAGGAGATTAGTTCATTATACAAGTGTCACTTCAAGTCATGAGGAAAGGATATACTCATTGGTAAAGGGTTTGGGAGCAATTGGGATGTCTGTCCCTACAGGGGAAATAAAGCTGAATCTCCAAACCAAAGTAAACTAGATGGAATAAAGTGTATATTAACACTTACTAGTTCATTTGCTCAAGTTTACTTGTGGTCCATTCAATGTGGTGGTTCCAAAAAAAGTATGAGATCGTAACTTTTGTTTTCAAACTGCAAATATTAATAGCTTTATTTAAGCACTATTAACATGTTAGATACCCAGAGTATATACCCACACAACTTATACTTTTTTGTTTTTAACAAAATGTGCTCATATTATAGCACTCCTTTTTTTTTTTTTTTTTTTTTCCCTTCCCTTTTGAGATTAAGTCTCAGTCTGTCTCCCAGGCTGGAGTGCAGTGGCACGATCTCTGCTCACTGCAACTTCCACTTCCCAGGTTCAAGAGATCCTCTGGCCTCAGCCTCCCAAGTAGCTGGGATTACAAGCACACACCACCACACCCAGCTAATTTTTGTATTTTTAGTAGAGATGAGGTTTCATCATGTTAGCCAGACTGGTCTCAAACTCCTGACCTCAAGTGATCCACCTGCCTTTGCCTCCCAAAGCGCTGGGATTACAGGTGTGAGCCATTGCACCTGGCCTGTTAGAGCAGTCTTATATTTTTTCTTCAACAGTATATAATAGACCTTTCTCAATTTCTACATTGAGAGCTATATCATCTTCCAAGATTGTGTTGTATAGTATTCCATCGTTCCAATATAACATAATTTAACCATTCCCCTTAGTGTTCTATATTCAGGTGTATTTTTCATAGAGTGGGTTCAGAAAGGTCCAAAATGAAGTGTGCAGATTTGGATACAAGTCATGTGATCATAAATGATTTGAGTTTCTCCTTAATTAAGTGTATAATTTGAATTTCAAAGTTTGGCTTTTAGTAATGCAGTTGATTACTTCAGAAGCAGAAAAGAATTGTATAACTTTTCTTAACTGATATGAGTAAGCTGTATTTTGTTCCCATTTCCACAGAACATACTTTAGCTTCAAATTGTAGAGTTGTTATGTTAACTGCTTGTGAGAAGATTAGATATTATTTCTCCTTGTAATCGTTTATTGGAAAAACTAAAATACTGTAGTAGTATGTAACAGAGTAACCCTGGAAACCATCATGGTTAACTTTTCCGTTGTCTGTTAGGTAATATTTGTTACGCTTTTCATATTCCCTTCTTACCTTCAAAAAAACTGGTAGGTTAATTTTTTTTTTTCCTTCCAGCAAAACAGTTTGAAAGCAAATAAGAATATCTTCCTTTTCCTTTTTGGGAAAGATGGTCAAGCTTCATGCTATTGAACAGCAATGTAGGGGAAGAAAATGGTCTCGTTTGAGTAACAAAAATATATTCATGTACTGTATGCCTTTGTTTTTTAGGCAGCACAGTCAGTACTGATTTCATTATTTGAACTCAATACCCCAGAGTTTACAATGTTATTAGGAGCTTTACCAAAAACTTTTCAGGATGGTGCTACGAAGCTTCTTCATAATCACCTTCGAAACACTGGCAATGGAACCCAGGTAATTCTTACTTATTTTCTTGGCTGTTATATAATGTGATGGTTGATTTAACAATAATTGCTTTCTTTTATACGAGGTAAACTTGATCCTTAATATATAATTTTTGCATCTTTATTTGGCAGCATTTCCTGAGCAGAATTAAATATTGTCTTGGAAGAATCCCTATGCCTGTCCTGTTCATATAATATTATAATTTGTGTACATTAGGATGGTGGTAAACAGTGGCCAGGTATGAACAAGAAGAGCAAAATGTGAGCAAAACATAGATGAGAGCACCAGCTGGAAGCCATTAGAATCAGGACATGCTCTTTAGATGAACCAATTCTTGTTTGAGGACTAACAGGGATGACTTATTCCAGGGTTAGCAAATAAGATTCGAAGGAGGTAGTGCTTTAAGAAGTGTGGTCACATTAAATGATCGCAGGTTTGTCAGTCCGTTTATACTTGGATGTGCAGGAATTTGTTTTGAAGAAGTAAGTTCTGAGTAAATGAAACATTGAAATATGTATATTTATGTGTATACATATATATTTTACTCGTATGTAATAATTTATATGCCTAAAGAATTGAACTAAAGCATTAAAAAGAAAGACATTTGATAGCAAATAAAAGAGATACACTGATGGCAGGCTTAAAGTCTGAGGAGGGTTAAAAGTAATCCTAAAACAATTTCTTGTGAACCAGAGTCAGTCATCTTTTTAAAGGGAGTAGGGATTATTTTATCATATCTTAAGAATAAATGTATTAGTATGACCAGATTTAACTCGCTTGGTGTAAAGCAAAGTCAAGGAGGGATAAAATTTGAGCATTAGTAATGGTTAGA
Source organism: Macaca fascicularis (assembly GCF_037993035.2). Lineage (NCBI taxonomy): Eukaryota > Metazoa > Chordata > Mammalia > Primates > Cercopithecidae > Macaca > Macaca fascicularis. Next base: position 14,869,264 of record NC_088376.1, read on the forward strand.
AGAAGGAAATTAGCTCAGAACAGGAAGCTACTTTAAAATTATATTCAATCCTTGAGGGAAAGGATGTTGATAATATTTGAGAACAGGTAGCAGGTGAGAACAGAAAAAGACTAAAGAGTTATATTACTAAATAGGGAGAAATTTTCCCCCTGGAAACCAGACATAAGTACATGAATATTTAAAATATTAACCTGTAAATATGGCCCTTTAATATGGTTCAACCTCATGTTTGTGTTAAGTGAACTTACCTGTAATATGTTAATATTTCTTTGACTCCCTTCATCAGAGTTCCATGGGGAGTCCTTTGACAAGACCAACACCACGATCACCAGCTAACTGGTCCAGTCCTCTTACTTCTCCTACCAATACATCACAGAATACTTTATCTCCAAGGTAATAAAAGGATGATTTTTCATGATGGTTTGTATTTGTAAATTCCCTTTTTTTTTTTTTTTTTTTTTTTTTTTTGAGGCAGAGTCTTGCTCTGTCCCCCAGGCTGGAGTGCGGTGATACGATCTCAGCTCACTGCAACCTCCACCTCCCAGGTTCAAGCAATTCTCCTGCCTCAGTCTTCCAAGTAGCTGGGATTACAGGCGCACCCTACACCCGACTGATTGGTGTATTTTTGCTAGAGACAGGGTTTCACCATGTTGTCCGGGCTGGTCTCGAACTCCTGACCTTAGGTGTTCTGCCCGCCTCAGCCTCCCAAAGTGCTGGGATTACAGGTGTGAGGTACCACCCCTGGCTGTAAATTCCATTCTTAAGAAAGCAAGCATTGATATAATTCAAGTCAATTCCCACTTGACTTAAAAGGTCTTAGAAAAGTAGAAACTTAGCACATTAAAAAAATTCAAAGTTTATTTGAAAGCCAACTACTTAAATGATAATGTATAGGATATGGAATTTTTTAATAAGTGGAAAGAAAACCTACTGACAGCTTTTTGAAATAAATTACTGTTTATTACATTAAATGGCATAGTTATATTTCTCAGAGATGCTGTATAAATCCAGTAAATTGCAAATTGTGTCTTTCGATTACATTATACTACTCAGTATAAGTGGTGATGAGGTCAGTTATAATGATGAGTTTAAAAAATTAAGCTTGCAAACAAAACATAAATAACAAATAGGGGAGGGCTGAATATATAATGAATATATGGCATATTATATATGTGTAATATATAATGAATTACATATATAATAAATCACATATGAATTACATGTTTATATAAAATAAATTACATATATAATGAATTACATATATAATATGTCATATTTATATATTTATGACATATATTAGGTCATATTATGCTTTTCATATTCAGAATGATTTATTTCATATTCAGAATGATTATAACTGATTTATATTCATATATTATATATTTATTATATTTTTATATATTTAACACTATTTTTATATTTATTATATATTTAACCCTTCCCTATTTGTTATTTTTATGTTTTGTCTGTAAGCTTAATTTTTTCATTATATATGTATTGAATTAGATATTATAATTCATTACATATATAATATCTATGTAATTCATTGTATATATAATATAGATAACAAATGTCATATTCATTATATATTATATATATAAATATATATAAAATAAATAGTGATACATACCTCTGAGGAAAAAATATGACTCAGATTGGTCCTTAATACAAAATAAAAGATGTGTACAATTTTCACACACTTGTGCAATTCAAGCATGAGCTGTATTTCAAATGACGTTCTTGACTGCTTAGTAGACTAAAATTTTATTTCCTTTTCCTAGCCTTTTGAAAAATTGTTTGCATAGAAGTTCGACATCACTGATCATTAGAGAAATGCAAATCAAGCCCACAGTGAGATACCATCTCACACCAGTCAGAATGGTTATTATTAAAAATTCAAAAAATAACAGATGCCGGCAAGATTGTGGAGAAAAAGGAACACTTTTACACTTTTGGGAGTGTAAATTAGTTGAACTATTGTGGAAAATAGTGTGGCAGTTCCTCAAAGACCTATAGACAGAAATATCATTTAAGCCAGCAATCCCACTACTGGGTATATACCCAAAGGAATATAAATCATTCTGTTATAAAGACACATGCACATGTATGTGCACTGTAGCGCTATTCACAATAGCAGACACATGGAATCAACCTAAATGCCCATCAGTGATAGACTGGATAAAGAAAATGTGGTACGTATACACCATGGAATACTGTGTGGCCATAAAAACAAAATAAGATCATGTCCTTTGCGGAGACATGGATGGAGCTGGAGATCATTATCCTTAGCAGACTAACGCAAGAACAACGACCAAAAAAAAAAAATACTGCATGTTCTCACAAGTAGGAGCTAAATGATGAAGACACATGAACACATAGAGGGGAGCAACACACACTGGGGCCTACCAGAGGGCAGAGGGTAGGAGGAGGGAGAGGATCAGGAAAAATAATTAATGGACACTAGGCTTAATACCTGGGTGATAAAATAATCTGTACAACAAACCCCATGACACATGTTTACCTATATAACAAATCTGCGCATCCTGAACACATACCCCTGAACTTAAAAAGTTTTTTTAAGGAGTTGGGGCTGGCTGTGGTGTATTCCATGGTGTATACGTACCACATTTTCTTTATCCAGTCTATCACTGATGGGCATTTAGGTTGATTCCATGTCTTTGCTATTGTGAATAACGCTACAGTGCACATACATGTGCATGTGTCTTTATAACAGAATGATTTATATTCCTTTGGGTATATACCCAGTAGTGGGATTGCTGGCTCAAATGATATTTCTGTCTATAGGTCTTTGAGGAATTGCCACACTATCTTCCACAATAATTCATTCACACCTGTAATCCCAGCACTTTGGGAGGCTAAGGCGGGAGGATCACTTGAGGTCAGGAGTTCGAGACCAGTCTGACTAACATGGCAAAACCCCATCTCTACTAATAATACAAAAATTAGCCAAGCGTGGTGGTGCATGCCGGTAGTGACAGCTACTCAGGAGGGTGAGGCAGGAAAATCACTTGAACCCAGGAGGCGGAGGTTGCAGTGAGCTGATGTGCCACCACACTCCAGACTAAGTCATAGTGCAAGACTCCATCTCAAAAAAAAAAAAAAGAAAAAAAGAGTTGGTATTTATAGTTAATAGCTTCATGGTCATTAGCCATATATTATAGTGTGCTTCATCAAGTTATTCATTAAAAGTATTGGATAATACATCGACATCTGAGAAAAATATATTGCAAACATTTCCTACCCTATTTTTTCTGTGTTCTACATATATGATAAATTTGGTAGCTAAATTACAGCTTCAGTTGAATTTCAGCGTTTGATTATAAAGTTCATGTCTATAACATGATATGGCTCACACTTGCAATCCTATCTGTTTGGGAGTCCAAGGCAGGAGGATCACTTGAGGCCAGGAGTTTGGGACAAACCTGGGCAACATATTGAGACCCCATCTCTACAGAAAAATTTGTAAAAATCAGCCAGGCATGGTGGTGTGTGTTTGTAGTCCTAGCAACTTGGTAGACTGAGGCAGGAGGATTACTTAAACCTAGGAGTTCAAGGCTGCAGTAAGCTATGTTCGCACCACTGCACTCCAGTCTGGGCAGCAGCAAGACCCTGCCCCTTAAAAAAAAAAAAAAAAAAAAAATTGGCACAGTGGCTCACGCCTGTAATCCCAACACTTTGGGAGGCCGAGGTGGGCAGATCACCTGAGGTTCGGAGTTCGACACCAGCCTGGCCAATATGGTGAAACCCCGTATCTACTGAAATTACAAAAAAATTAGCTGTACGTGATGGCAGGAGCCTGTAATCCCAGCTACTCGGGAGGCTGAGGGAGGCTGAGGCTGGAGATTCGCTTGAGCCCGAGAGGCAGAGGTTACAGTGAGCCAAGGTTGCGCCATTGCACTTCAGCCTGGGCAACAAGAGTGAAACTCCATCTCAAAAAAAAAATTATGTTCGGTATTAAAAATCCTCTACCTTCTTACAAATTTATGTTAAAATACATTTATCTCTTCTTCAAGCAGTACCATTATTGGGAGTTAATCACAGAGATTGGTGAACTTTCTGTAAAGGGTCGAGTGGTAAATATTTTAGGCTGAGTCATGGTCTTTGAGTCTGTTCTCAACTCTGCTATTGTATGAGAACAGCCATCGGCAATAGAAATAGAAAACAGCCATAGACAATACCTAAATAAATAGTCATGACTATGTTTAATAAAATTTTATTTATGGGCCGGGCGCAGTGGCTCACGCCTGTAATCCCAGCACTTTGGGAGGCCGAGGTGGGCGGATCACCTGAGGTCAGGAATTCAAGACCAGCCTGCCCAACATGGTGAAACCCCGTCTTTACTAAAAATACAAAAATTAGCCGGGCTTGGTGGCTGGCGCCTGCAATCCCTGCTACTCAGGAGGCTGAGGCAGGAGAATCACTTGAACCCGGGAGACGGAGATTGCAGTGAGCTGAGATTGTGCCATCGCATTCCAGCCTGGGGGACAAGAGCAAGATTTTGTCTCCAAAAAAAAGAAAAAAAATTTATTTATGAATACTGACATTTAAATTTTATCTAATTTTCATGATTTTTTTTGTTTTTTTTCAACCATTTAAAAATGTGAAAAACGTTCTTAACTTGCAAGCCATCATAGTTTGCTGACCTCTGGTTAATCAGAACATTTTTCAAGGTAGAAAGACAAACCAGTTATTAAGGACTGTGCATTGTAGAGTAACTGTGAGGTGTCCTTGGTGGAAGGACAAAGAGACATGTACTTTATATATAGCTGCTATTTTTTATTTTGCTAATGATGCTCTGAGGATATACATTCTCTAATCTTGTCTTTATAGATATCCTTATATAATCTCCTCAGATGTGTTTGTATTTTATAACTACACTTAAGTAAAAATTAGTGTCGTCTTTTTCATAGTGCATTTGATTATGACACAGAAAATATGAACTCTGAAGATATTTATAGCTCTCTTAGAGGTGTCACTGAAGCAATCCAGAATTTCAGCTTCCGTAGCCAAGAAGATATGAATGAGCCATTGAAAAGGGATTCTAAAAAAGACGGTGGCGATTCAGTAAGTATTTTAATATCCTTACTTTGCAGACTATTTCATTGTTCATTAAGCATTATTTTAATTACATTTTGCTTTCTGTCATTTTCGAATATGCTTTTCTATGGGTCAGTCACTCTACAAGTATTTACTGAGTATCTGCCACATACCAGGCACTGTTTGAAGCATTAGATTTATACGACAAAATCACTGCCTTCAAATTCCTTTTAGATTGTCATATAGAGATGAATATTATAGAGTTTTAGGATAGAATGTGCTTTAGAGGAAAGTGAGTCTGTTTTAGATTTTGTGGTCCAAGAAGGCCTCTCTCCAAAGGTAGCATTTGCATTGAAACCTAAATAAAGCCACATAAAATCTAGAGGAGAATTCCATGAAATAATCAGCAAATCCAAAGACATTTAGATGTGAACAAGCTTTGTATAGTTGAGGACTAGGAAGAAAGCCAGTGTAGGTGGACCATTGTGAGAGAAAAGGAATGGAACATGGGCCAGATCACTTTGAGTCTTGTAAGAACACATAAGGAGTTTAGAATTTTTTTTTCCCTGTTAGGTGTAGTGATAGTAATTTGCATCATCAGTTTGTGTGGCTACAGTTAAGAATGTGTTTTGTTTTTTTAATAATGTGCCAAGTGTTTTATTTCTCTGGTGTGCAAGTAACTGACTCTCAAGTATTTTTAAAAACACAAAACATCATTACATTGAAGCAAGAATGTTATAATCTACAACATTCTTATATATTTAATATTATTGACATATTTGAATATTGTTTATTGCTTCTGCCATTATACACAGAATAGTTTTTTACTTTGCTCCTTCTCAGACTTGTCTCTGACAGCTTAGACTTTTCACAAAATGAGCCATCCCACCGGTTCCTATGGAATTCATTGTTTCTCAATGTTTGCAAAGTTACAGAAAATCTCCAAAGGACTTCTTCCTCTGCCTTCCTGCCATCTGTCCTGCAGTTGTTTTTCTCACTGTGCCTATCTGGCAGAGCTAGATTGTGGTCAGCCTAGTAAACTGGCTGCCCAAACCAGCTTATCACTGATATTTGAGGTTCCCTACTCTTCAAAGCTGCATATGGTAGCAATCGCAGATCAGTAAGAATCACTGCTTCACTGAGACTCAGTTTTGTTGTTTTTTTTCAGACACAGCATGGTACAGGGTAGGGCACTCAAATTGTGAATTTTGGCAGAATGAGTTCAAATCCCAGTTCCTGTCAGTTACTAGCTAATCAGGTGATACCTCTAAGCTTCAAAGTCTTCATTAAGAAAATAGGGATGTCACTGCTTACCTTAAAAGTTGTGAGTATAATAAATACTATGATTCTATTCAGCTTAGACCTCTTTCCTGAGTTCCACATTCACATTCAGCTGCCTGTTTGAACTCCTGGTCTTCCCCCCTAAAGCTGCTCTTTCCTATCTTAGTTAATGGCAACCCTAGTTGCCTAGTCAAAACCCATGGACAAGAGTTTGTTGAGTCCTCTGTTTTTCTCATCCTCTATACCAAATCTGTCAGGAAATGTGCTGACTCCACTGCAGAATGTATCCAGAATTCAGCCTATTCTCACCACTGCCTTTCTGGTTTGAGCCATCGTCTTCATCATTTCTCTCACCTGGATTATTAAAATTTGTCCTCCTTGATTATGCCCTTGACCTCCTATAGTACATTCCCACTCTCACTCAACTCTGTAGGAAGTCTCTGTCTCAGAGTAAAAACCAAAGTCTACACAATACACTTTTTTTCTGTTACCTTTCTGGCCTCATCTCCTGCTAGTTTCTTCCTTGTTCACTCTGCTTCTGCCACACTGGCCTCCTTGCTGTTCCTTGAACTTACTATGCATGTTCCTGCCTCAGGATCTGTGTATTGGCTGAAACACTCTACCTCCAGAGAGCCCCTTGGCTAATTCCCTTACTTCCTTCAAGTGTTTACTCAAATGGCTTCTCAGTGAACCCTACTCATCCTATTTAATCTGTGAACTGTCCTCCCACCTCAGCATTCATGATTCCTTCTTCTGACATGTCATATACTTTATTCATTCATTGAAGTTTTTTTTTTTTTTTTCGTCTGTCCCTCCACTAAAATATAAACTCCATTGGGGTAGACATCATTCTCTCTTTTGCTCACTGATGTATTCCCAATGCTGTGAACAATGCCAGGCATTTAATAATAGGTGCGTAGCAAATATTTTAAGAATATTTGTAAAGCGCCTAGCAAATGGCTTGGCACATAGTTGCCCAGTGGATGGTGGTGATGCTGATACTCATGGTAGTAATTATTTTGATACCAGTATTTGTATCAATATTCATATTCATATTTTGGTAAGTACATTAACGTACCCAAATTCTTTTGGCATCCTTCCAAAAGTTATGCAGGCCTTTTAAGCCTTTCTTTTTTATTTTTTTTCCCTCCTTAAAGCAAGCCTTTTAAAATTTGATTTTACTATGCTTTGTTGACATACTATTGTATGATATACCGTTACCTTAATAATGGAATCTGGCAGCTTGTAGTGCTGTGTTGCTTATGAAAGTTCTTTCATATCTTTAACTGACATGGAGAAGCTGCTGGTAATCACACTGTACATATTGTCTGGTCAATTCATTGGCAAAGGAACTGTAATAATCATTAGAGGCACCATTCTTTTACGGTTCTTATTTGCCTTCACAGCTGTAGTTTATATGTTTAAGCTTTGACATCTGGAATATAAATTGTAACTCATAATATTGATTGCCATTACTTAAATTTTTTAGCTGGTTATTGTTATCTTTTTAAAATTGTCTTTTAAGCAGTAGAGAAATATCTTTGTAGAATGTTAAATAGATACCTGCAAATGAGTTAATTTGCTGTGCCTTCTCCTTGCCATTGATAGATGTGTGGTGGTCCTGGGATGTCTGACCCAAGAGCAGGAGGTGATGCCACTGACTCAAGCCAAACAGCTCTCGATAATAAAGCTTCATTGCTTCATTCAGTGCCTACTCACTCCTCTCCACGCTCTCGAGACTATAATCCGTATAACTATTCAGATAGCATCAGTCCCTTCAACAAGTCTGCCCTCAAGGAAGCCATGTTTGATGATGATGCTGACCAGTTTCCTGACGGTATGTTCTGGGTCACACTGCTACTGTCTGTTTTGGAGAACCTGGTAATCGATGAAGTAGAAGAAATGCATATGCTCTTTTATTATAACTCCCAAAAAGCAACAATTTTTAGAATAAGAGTGTTTTCTCCCGTCTTCTAGGAACTCATCGCTAGTGCTTTGGTCATTTTCTACCCCTGAATGAGAAACAGGGTAGTCATCTTGAGATCATGATCAAAGTCAAGAAGACCTTAGTTACCACCCAGAAATAACTAAAACCAATTGTAGCTGATACATTTACTTTATCTCCAGACACAATTTATTTGATCATTAATTTTTATACCACGATGACAAAACCTTTGAAGAAATACCCATTCTTTATAGTAGCCCTTTAAGCATGAAATCATCAACTTTTTTATTAGTAAAATACATTTCAAGGACGAAATATAAGGAAAGTTACCATTAGGATTTGGATTTGGGTGAAATGGGCTTAGTTCTAAGCTCTAACACTAAGCTGCATAGCCTGTCAAGATGGTTAACTTTCCCGAGTCTCAGTTATCACCTCCAAAAGAGGATGATGATGATTATACCACCTGTCCTAATCCCAGTGTGCAGTAAGATGCAGGTAAGTTATATAAAAATTGATACTATAGTACAAAACACTACGAATGTTTTAGTGTTTTGTTTAAGAGACTAGGTGTCACTCTGTTGCCCAGTCTGGAGTGTAGTCGCTGAAATATAGCTCACTGCAACCTTTTCCTCCTAGGCTCAAGCGATCCTCCCACCTCAGCCTCCTGAGTAGCTGGGACTACAGACCACCATACTCAGCTAATTGTACCTTTTCAAATAAATTTTCTATAGAGATGGGACCTCCCTGTGTTGCCTAGGCTGGTCTTGAACTCCTGGCCATAAATGATCCTCCCACCTCAACCTCTCAAAGTGCTGGGATTATAGGTGTGAGCCTCTGTGCCTGTCCTAGTTATTTTTTATAATAAGGAAACATATCTTTTCTTAATTACTTAATTCATTAATACTTTTTTAAAGATTCTAGTACTATATAGTAATACATAACTCTACACAGATAAACTTGAAAGTCTTTCTGTCAACACTCTCCCATGATTCTATATTCAGGTTTTTCTTTATTCCTATAATGTTGCTGTCAATGAACATATTTCTGCCTAAACCTTTATGCCCATAAATAAGTAATTCTTTTTGTGTGTGTCAAGAATCTTAAGAACAATCAACGGCCGGGCGCAGTGGCTTATGCCTGTAATCCCAACACTTTGGGAGGCCGAGGTGGCTAGATCACTTGAGGCCAGAAGTTCGAGACCAGCCTGACCGACATGGTGAAAACTTCTTTACTAAAAATACGAAAATTAGCTGGGTGTGGTGGCACGCGCCTGTCATCCCAGCTACTCGGGAGCTGAGGCAGGAGAATCGCTTGAACCTCCTGGGAGGTGGAGGTCTCAGTGAGCTGAGATTGCACCACTGCACCCAACCTGGGCGACAGAGTGAGACCCTGTCTCAAAAAAAAAAAAAAAACAATCAAGATAATTTGCTTTTAAGAGATTTCTAGAGATGGAATTGCTCACTTAAAGGATAGGTGAATTTAAAGTTTTAGACTTACTTGCTATTTACATCTCAAAATACTTGGCTAGTTTAAGTAGTGCTGATTTTCTCACCAACACAGAATGTTTAAAAGTTTTTATGATTGTGATGGAATGTGTATTGCCTTGATTATTAGATATTGAGGAATTAAATATTAGAAATCTTTTTAAATTTAAAAAATTTTTATTAATGAGAAATAGCTTCATTTGTAGTTCTTTGATTACTAGCAAAGTTGAGGAGTGTTTTTATTACCTTCTGTTTAATATATCACAAATATCAAAAAGCCAAAATTATGACAATTTACCAAACTAAGTCCAAATTGCATAAGGATATAGAAAATTGCCCCAATTATAGGCTTTGATGTGTTTTAATCTGTCACAAATAGTTGACTGTCTTGCTGAGGTTTAGTTATGATAGCGGTGTAACATTGGTGAATAAATTGGACATGGCATAAAAGTATCCACTGAACACTATGTAGTAGCATCAGCCTGGTAAATTGATACTTAGCTTCAGTAGCACTAATTATTTAAAAATCATTTATGCACATAGGTCACAAACTGTCAGACTAAATGTCAACTGACTTTTCTTGCCTCGATTGTACTATAAATATGTATTTTTTTCATCTTAAAATGATCAAGAACTTAAAAATTGGGAGAACTTTTTCTTCCTGAAATATTTGAAAGTAAATTACCAACCTGATGCTGTGTCACCCTAAACGCTTTAGGATTTATTTTCTACAAAGACATTCTCCTGCATAACAACAAAATACTCATCAAAATCAAGAAATTAGCTAGCGCCAGTAGTCCCAGCTACTCAGGAGGCTGAGCCAGGAGGATCGTTTGAGGCTTGGAGTTCAAGGCTACAGTACACTATGATGATGCCTGTGAAGAGTCCTATACTAAAGCCTGGACAACAAGTGAGATTCTGTCTCTAAAAAACTAATAATTACCAAAAAAAAAAATTTTTTTTTTCTTTTCTTCCCCCTAGACCACAGAATTTTTAAAATTTTTTTTAAATCATGAAATTATCATTGGTATATTAATAACCACCTAATCCTTAAACCCCATTAGAATTTGCCAGTTGTCCCAGTAATGTCTTTTTTCCAATTTTGTTTTGCTGTGTTAAAATACACATAAAATTTATTATCTTAAGCATTTTATATATACAGTTTAGTGATTTTAAATATATTCATACTGTTACACATCCATCACAACCATCCATCTTAGTTAATTCTTTTCAAGCTGTAAAACTGAAACTCTATACCCATTAAATAGTAACTCCCCAATTCCACCCTCCCTCCAGCCCTTGGCAACTGCCATTCTCTTGTCTGTCTCTCTGATTTTTGTCTACTCTTAAGTACTCTGTATAAGTGGAGTCATACATTACTTGTCATTTTGTGACTGGCTTATTTCATTTAGCGTGGTATGCTCAAGGTTGATTCATGTTGTAGCATATGTCAGAATTTTCTTCCTTTGTAAGGCTGAATAATATTCCATTGTGTGTATATGCCACATTTTGCTTATCCGTTCATCCATTGATGGACACTTGTGTTGCTTCCAAGTTTTAGCTGTTATGAATAATGTTTCTGTGAACATTGGTGTGCACATACCTCTTCAACACCCTGTTTTCAGTTTTGATGGGTAAATACCCAGAAGTAGAATTGCTGGATCATATGGTAGTTCTGTTTTTAATTTTTTTAAGACACTGTACTGTTTTCCATAACAGCTGTACCATTTTACGTTCCCACCACCAGTGCAGAAGGGTTTCAGTTTCCCCGTATCCTCACCAATACTATTTATTTCATTGTTGTTGTTGTTTTATAGTATCCATCTGAATGGATGTGTGGTGATATCTTATTGTAGATTTTGTTTTTGTTTTTTTTTTTGAGACGGAGTTTCGCTCTTGTCACCCAGGCTGGAGTGCAATGGCATGATCTTGGCTCACTGCAACCTCCGCCTCCCAGGTTCTGAGTCGCTGGGATTACAGGTGTGCACCACCATGTCTGGCTAATTTTTGTATTGTGGTGGAGACGGGGTTTGTTCATGTTGGTCAGGCTGGTCTCGAACTCCTGACCTCAGATGATCCACCTGCCTCGGCCTCCCAAAATGCTGGGATTACAGGCTGAGCCATTGCACCTGGCCCTCATTGTAGTTTTGATTTGCATATCCCTAGTGATTAGTAATGTTGAGCGTCTTTTCATGTGCTTATTGACCATTTGATTACCGTCTTTGGAAAAATGTCTTTTCTACTCCTTTGCCCATGTTTGAATCAGGTTGTTTATTTTTGTTGTTGTTGCAGGAGTTCTCTGTATATTCTGGATATTAATACCTTGTCAGATATATGATTTGCAAATATTTTCTTCCATTCTGTGGGTTGCCATTTTACTCTGTTGATACAGTTTTTTGAGACACAAAAATTTTTAATTTTCATTAACTTTAATTTGCCTATTTTTGTTGTTGTTGCCTGTGCCTCTGAGGCTGTATATTACATTCTGTTGTTCTATGTGTCGGTCTTTATGCCATTAAAATGCTGTTTTGATTACTGTAGCTCTGTAGTAAATATTGAAATCAGGAAGAAGTATGAGTCCTCTATCTTTGTTCTTTTTCAAGACTGTTGTGGCTATTTGCTGTCACTTAGGATTCCTTATGAATTTTAGGATAATTTTTCTATTTCTGTAAAAAGTGTCATTGGGATTTTGGTAGAGATTGCACTGAATCTGTAGATGTCTTTGGATAATATTGATATCTTAACATTATTAAGTGTTCTAATCCATGAAAATGGGGTGTGCTTCTGTTTATGTATATCTTCTTTTATTTCAGCAGTCTTTTCTAGTCTTCATTGTACAAGTCTTTCGCCTCGGTTAATTCCAATGTACAGTCATGCAGCTCATAACATTTCAATGTCCGACTCCATTTATGACAGTGGTCCCATAAGATGAAATAGAGCTAAAAAATTCCTATTACCTAGTGATATCATTGCTGTCATACCATCATAGTGCAATGCGTTACACATTTGTGATATTGCTGGTGTAAACAAACCTACTGCACTGCCAACTGTATAAAAATATAGCACATACAATTATGTGCAATACATAATACTTGATAGCCATAACAAATGACTGCGTTACTGGTTTATTTATTTATTTTTGAGACAGGGTCTTACTCTGTTGCCTAGGCTGGAGTGCAGTGGCATGATCTTGGTTCATTGCAGCCTCACCCTCCTGGGCTGAAGCTATTCTCCTACCTTAGCCTCCTGAGTAGCTGCGACAACAGGTATGCACTACCATGCCCAGCTAAATTTTTTTGTAAAGTTGGGGTTTTGTGATATTGTCCAGGCTAGTCTAAAACTCCTGGGCTCAGGCAATCCATCTGCTTTAGCCTTGCAAAATGCTGAGATTGCAAGGCATGCTCCACCATGCACAGCCTGGTTTTAGTATTTACTATACTTTTCATCACTATTTTACAGTGTACTCATACTTATTTTTTTTTAAAAAAAAAGTTAATTGTAAAACAGCCTCATTTGGGTCCTTCAGGAGGTATTCCACAAGAAGGCATTGTTGTCATAGGAAATGACAGCCCCATGCATGTTATTACCCCTGAAGATCTTTCAGTGGGACAAGATGTGGAGGTGGAAGACAGTGAAGTTGATCTTGACCCTGTGTAGGACTAGACTAATGTGTGTGTTTGTGTCTTAGGTTTTAACAAAAAAGTTTTAAAATTTTTAAAATCTTTGATAGAAAATGGCTCCTAAAATAAGAATGTGAAGTGGCTCATGCCTGTAATCCCAGTACTTCAGGAAGCCAAGGTGAAAGGATCTCTTGAGGTCAGGAAATTGAGACCAGCCTGGCCAACATAGGGAGACCCATCTCTACAAAAAAATTTTTTTTTAAATGTAGCCAGGGCGCCAGCACATACCTTCAGTCCCAGTTACTTGAGAGGCTGAGGTAGAAGGATCACTTGAGGACCAGGAGGTACAGTGAGTGCACCACTGCACTCCAGCCTGTGCAACAGACCAAGACCTTTTCTCAAAAAAAAAAGAAAAAAGGATGTAAAGAAAGAAAATATTTTTGTACAGTTGTACAGTGCGTTTGTGTTTTAAGCAGAGTGTTACCACACAAGAGTCAAAAGATTTTTAAAAATTTGTTTGTAAAGTAAAAGTGTTATAGTAAGTTAAGATTAATTTATCACTGAAGAAGGAAAAATCTTTTTGTAAATGTAGCATAGCCTAAGTGTATAGTGTTTATAAGTCTTACAGGAATGTCCTAGGCCTTCACTTTCACTCACCACTCACTGATTTCACCCAGAGCAACTTCCAGTCCTGCAGGTTCCATTCATGGCAAATGCCCTATACAAGTGTACTATTTTTTATCTTCTATATTTTTACTGTACCTTTTCTATGTTTAGATACACAAATACTTACCGCGTTACAGTTGCCTGCAGTATTCAGTACATTAATATGCTGTACAGGTTTGTAGCCTAGGAGCAATAGGCTATCTTTAAGTTCCTTTTTAGAGTGTTCATTGTTAATGTATAGAAATGCAAATTATTTTAGAGTGTTGATTTTTGTGTCCTACTGCTTTGCTGAATTCATTTGTTAGTTCTAATTTATAGCCTAGGTATATAGTAGGTTATAGCGTTTGTGTTAATATACTCTGTGAAGTTCACACAGTGAGGAAATCACCTAACACATTTCTAAAAACGTATTCCAGTTGTTAAGCAACACGTGACCATATTTTTTTCTGATTGATGCTCGTGAAATGGAATTATTTTTGTAAGTTACCTTGTAGATTGTTCATTGTTAATGTAGAGAAATGCAAATGATTTTTGGGTATTGATTTTGTGTCCTACTTTGCTGAATTCATTTATTCTAATTTTTGTGTGTGGAGTCTAGAGTTTTCTAAATATAAGATTGTATTATCTGTGAACAGAGATAATTTTGCTCCTTCCTTTCCATTTTAGATGCTTTTTTTTTTTCTTTTTCTTGCCTGGTTGCTCTGGCTAGAACTTTCCATACTATGTTGAATAGAAAAGGCAAAAGCGGGTGCTGTTACCTTGTTTCTGATCTCAGAAGAAAGTATGATGTTTACTGTGGGTTTTTCATATAACACTTCTATTATTTTGGAGTAGTTTCTTTGATTCCTAGCTTATTGAGTGTTTTTTATCAGGAAAGAATGCTGAATTTTATAAAATGCTTTTTCTGTAAGCATGGAAATGATTATATGTGAGGATTGTTCCTTCATTCTGTTAATGTGGTATATTACATTGATCAATTTTTGTATGTTGAGCCATCCTTGCATTTAGGAATAAATCCCATTTGGTCATAATGTATAATCCTTTTAATATGCTGCTGAATTTGGTTTGCTAGTATTTTATTCAGGTTTTTTGCATCAGTGTTCATAAGGGATATTGGTCAGTAGTTTCCTTTTCTTATAGTATCTTTGTCTGGCTTTGTATCAGGGTAAGCTGGCCTCATAGAATGAGTTAGGAAGTGTTCCCTCCTCTTCCGTATTTCAGAAACATTTAAGAAGGGCTAATATTAATTCTTCTTTAAATGTTTGGTAGAATTCAACAGTGAAGCCCTCAGGTCCTGGACTTTTCTTTGTCAGGAGATTTTTGATTACTGATTCAGTCTCCTTAATAATACAAAGATTTATTCAGATTTTTAAATTTCTTTGTGATGTAGTCTTTGTAGGTTTTGTGTTTTGAGGAGTTTATTTCATCTGGGTTATCCAGTTTGTTCATAATACTCTTTCATAACCCTTTTTGTTTCTATAGAATTAATAGTAATGTCCCTGCTTTCATTTCTGATTTCAGTAATTTGAACCTTCTCTCTTTTTGTCTTCGTCCATCTAGCTCTGGGGTTCCAAGCCCAGGCTTGGGACCAGTACCAGTCTGTGGCCTGTTAGGAACCGGGCTACACAGCAGGAGGTGAGGGGCAGGCTAGTGAGTGTTACCACCTGAGCTCCGCCTCCTGTCAGATCAGCAGCAGCATTAAATTCTCATAGGAGCGTAAATCCTGTTGTGCGAGGGATCTAGGTTGCACACTCCTTATGAGAATCTAATGCCAGGTGATCCGAGGTGAAACTGTTTGATCCCGAGACCATCCCCTGTCTGCCCTGGTCTGTGGAAAAATTGTCTTCCACAAAACCAGTCTTAGTGCTAACAACGTTGGGAACTGCTAATCTAGCTGAAGGTTTGTCAACCTTTTTTATCTTCTCAAAGGACCAACATTTGATTTCATTGATTTTTTTTATTTTCTGTTTTTCTGTTCTCTATTTTGTTGCTCTCTGCTCTGATCTTTATTATTTTCTTCATTCTGCTAGCTTTAGGTTTAGTTTGTTGCTTTTTCTAGTTGTAAAGTTAGGTCGCTGATTTGAAATATTTCTCATTTGTTTATTTTTAACTTTTAGGTTTGGAGGTACATGTGAAGGTTTGTTACATAGGTAAACACATATCACAGGGGGTTGTTGTACATATTGTTTCATTACCCAAGTATTAAGCCTAGAACCCAATAGTTATCTTTTCTGCTCCTCTCCCTCCTCCTGTCCTCCCACCCTCACCCCCTCAAGTAGACCCCAGTGTCTGTTTCTTTATTTGTGTTCATAAGTTTTTATCATTTAGTGCCCACTTGTAAGTGAGAACATGCAGTATTTGGTTTTCTGTTCCTGCGTTAGTTTGCTAAGGATAATAACTTCCAGCTCCATCCATGCTCCCAAAAAAGACATGATCTCATTCTTTTTTATGGCTGCATAGTATTCCATGGTGTGTATGTACCACATTTTCTTTATCTGATCTGTCACTGATGGGCATTTAGGTTGATTCCATGTCTTTACTATTGTGAATAGTGCTGCAGTGAACATTCGTGTGCACGTGTCTTTATGGTAGAATGATTATTATTCCTTTGAGTACATACCCAGTTGATGGGATTGCTGGGTTGAATGGTAGTTCTGCTTTTAGCTCTTTGAGGAATTGTCATACTGCTTTCCACAATGGTTGAACTAATTTACACTCCCACCAACAGTGTTTAAGTGTTCTCTTTTCTCCATAACCTCACCAACATCTGTTATTTTTTGACTTTTTAATAACAGCCATTCTGACTGGTAAGAGATGATACCTCATTGCGGTTTTGATTTGCATTCCTCTAATGATCAGTGATACGGAGCTTTCTTTCATATGCTTGTTGGCCATCTGTATATCTTCTTTTGAGAAGTGTCGGTTCATGTCCTTTGCCCACTTTTTAATGGGGTTGTTTTTCGCTTGTAAATTTGTTTAAGTTCTCTATAGATGCTGAATATTAGACCTTTGTCAGGCACATAGTTTACAAATATCTTCTCCCATTCTTTACTCTGTTGGTACTTCTTTTTGCTGTGCAGAAGCTCTTAAGTTTAATTAGATCCCACTTGCCTATTTTTGCTTTTCTTGTGATTGGTTTTGGTATCTTTGTCATTAAATCTTTGCCCTTTCCTATGTTCAGGATGGTATTGTATAGGTTGTCTTCCAGGGTTTTTATAGTTTTGGGTTTTACATTTAACATCTTTAATCCATATTGAGTTGATTTTTGTATATGGTATAAGGAAGGGGTCCAGCTTCAGTCTTCTGCATATGGCTAGCCAGTTATCCAAGCACCATTTTTTGAGTAGGGAGTCTTTTCCCATTGCTTATTTTTGTCATCTTTGTAGAAGATCAGATGATCACAGATTTGCAGTCTTATTTCTAGGCTCTCTATTCTGTTCATTGGTCCACGTGCCTGTTTTTGTGCTAGTACCATGCTGTTTTGCTTACTGTATCCTTGTAGTATAGTTTGAAATCAGGTAACATGATGCCTCCAGCTTTGTTCTTTTTGCCTAGGATTGCCTTGGCTATTTGGGCTCTTTTTTGGTTCCATATGAATTTTAAAATAGGTTTTTCAAGTTCTGTGAAGAATGTCATTGATAGTTTGATAGGAATAGCATTGAATCTGTAAATTGCTTTGGGCAGTATAGTCATTTTAATGATATTGATTCTTCCTATCCATGAGCTGAGATGTTTTTCCATTTGTTTGTGTCTTCTCTGATTTCTTTGAGCAGTGTTTTGTAATTCTCATTATAGAGATCTTTCACTTCTCTGGTTAGCTATATTCCTAGGTATTTTACTCTTTTTATGGCAGTCGTGAATGGGATTGCCTTTCTAATTTGACTCTTGGTTTGGCTGTTGTTAGTGTATAGGAATGCTAGTGATTTTAGTACATTGATTTTATATCCTGCAACTTAGCTGAAGTTGTTTATCAGCTTGGGGAGCTTTTGTGCTAAGATTATGGGGTTTTCTAAATATAAAATGATGTTGTCTGCAAACAGAAATAGTTTGACTTTCTCTTTATGTTTGGTTGCTCTTTATCTTTGTTTCTTTTTTTTTTTTTTTTTTTTGATGGACTCTTGCTCTTTCACCCAGGCTGGAGTGCTGTGGCACAATCTTGGCTCACAGCAACCTCTGCCTTCTGGATTCAAGCAATTCTCCTGCCTCAGCTTCCCAAGTAGCTGGGTCTACAGGCACACGCCACCACTCCAGGCTAATTTTGTATTTTTAGTAGAGATGGGGTTTCATCATGTTGGCCAGGCTGGACTTGAACTCCTGACCTCAAGTGATCCACCCACCTCAGCATCCCAAAATGCTGGGATTACAGGTGTGAGCCACCATGCCCAACCTAGATGCCCTTTATTTCTTTCTCTTGCCTGATTGCTCTGGCTAGGACTTCCAAAACTATGTTTAATAGAAGTGTTGAGAGAGGGCATCCTTGTCTTGTGCCACCTTTCAAGGGGACTGCTTCCAGCTTTGAATAATGTTGGCTGCTGTGAGTTTATCATATATGGCTCTTATTATTTTGAGGTATATTCCTTCAATACCTAGTTTATTGAGAGTTTTAACATGAAGCAGTGTTGAATTTTATCAAGTCTTTTTTGTGTCTATTGAAATAATCATGTGGTTTTTGTCTTTAGTTCTGTTTATGTGATGAATCACATATATTGATTTATATATGTTGAGCCAGCCTTGCATCCAGGGATGAGACCTACATGATCATGGTGGATTAGCTTTTTGATGTCCTGCTGGATTCGGTTTGCCAGTATTTTCTTAAGGATCTTACATTGATGTTCATCAACGATACTGGCCTGAAGTTTTCTTTTTGTTGTTGTTGTGGTTTTTTGTTTTGTTTTATTTTGTTTTGAGACAGTCTGACTCCTTCACCCAGGCTGGAGGACAGTGGTGTGATCTTGGCTCACTACAAACCTCCACCTCCTGGGTTCAAGCAATTCTGCTGCCTCAGCCTCCCGAATAGGTAGGATTACAGGTGCATGCCCCAACACCTGGCTAATTTTTTGTATTTTTAGTAGAGATGGGTTTTAACCATGTTGGCCAGGCTGATCTCAAACTCCTGACCTCAGGTGATCTGCCTGCCTCAGTTTCCCAAAGTTCTAGGGTTACAGGTGTGAGCCACCGTACCCAGACTCTGGCAGGTTTTGGTATTGTTCTGTGATGCTGGCCTCAAAATGAGTTGTGAAGAAGTCTTTCCTCCTCACTTTTTTGGAATCATTTCTGTAGGAATGGTACCAGCTTTTATTTGTACATCTGGTAGAATTCAGCTGTGAATTCATCAGATCCCAGGCTTTTTAAAATTATTATTATTATTCGTATGCTATCTATTACTGATTCAATTTTGGAGCTTGTTATTGGTCTGTTCAGGGAATCAGTTTCTTCCTGCATCAGTTTTGGGAGGGTGTGTATGTCCAGGAATTTATCTGTCTCTTCTAGGTTTTCTAGTTTGTATGCATAGAGGTGTTCGTAGTAGTTTCTGATGGTTGTTTTATTTCTGTGCGGTCAGTAGTAACATTCCCTTCATCATTTCTAACTGTGTTTATTTTGATCTTCTCTCCTTCTTTGTTAGTCTAGCTAGTGGCCTATTTTATTAATTTTTTTCAAAAACAACTCCTGAATTCATTGATCTTTTGAATGTTTTGTGTCTCAATTTATTTCATTTCAGCTCTGATTTTTATTTCTCATCTTCTGCTAACATTGAGGTTAATTTGTTCTTCCTTCTCTAATTCTTTCAGTTATGAAGTTAGATTGTTATTTTGAGATCTAACTTTTTGATATTGGCGTTTAGTGCTATGAATTTACCTCTTAACACTGCCAAAGCTGTATCTCAAAGTCTTGTATCTTTGTTCTCATTGTTTTCAAAGAACTTCTTGATTTCTGCCTTAATTTCATTATTTACCCAAAAGTCATTCAGGGGCATGTTGTTTAATTCCATATAATTGCATGGTTTTTAGCAATTTTCATAGTCTTGACTTCTATTTTTATTGTGCTGTGGTCCAAACTTGCGTCTGGTATGATTTTGGTTCTTTTACATTTCTTGAGGATTGTTTTATATCCAATTATGTGGGCCATTTTAGAGTATGTGCCATGCGATGATAAGAAGAATGTATATTCTGTTGGTTCAGGGTGGAGAGTTCTATAAAGGTCTGTCAGATCCATTTGGTCCAATGTTGAGTTTAGGTCCTGAATATCTTTGTTAATTTTCTGCCTCGATGATCTGTCTAATACTATCAGTGGAATGTTTAAGTCTCCTGCTGTTATTGTGTGGGAATCTATGTCTCTTTGTAGATCTCTAAGAATTTGCTTTATGAATCTGTGCTCCTGTGTTGGGTGCATATATGTTTAGGATACTTAGGTCTCCTTGTTGAATTGAACCCTTTTCCATTACGGAATGTCCTACTTTGTCTTCTTTGATCTTTGTCGGTTCAAAATCTCTTCTGTCTGAAATTAGATTGCAACCCCTGATTTTTTGTTTTACATTTGCTTGGTAGATTTTCCTCCATACCTTTATTTTGAGTCTCTGTGTATTATGACATCTGAGCATTTTGGGAGGCCAAGGCAGGCAGATCACTTGACACCAGGAGTTCAAGAACAGCCTGGCAAACATGGTAAAAACCTATCTCTACTAAAAATACAAAAATTAGCTGGGTGTGGTGGGGCACACCTGTTATCCCAGCTATAAATTTTTTTAAAAAGCAGCAGCAGCAACCTGACCACGCTTTGGTAGAGCATCTATGCTGGGGGAATCCCTTCTGCCCCCTGGTCAGCTCAAACTCTATAAAGCCAGAAGGCTGAATCAGCCAAGTCACCCAAACAGCAAAGATGGCAGCCCGCCCCTCCCGGCTCCTTCTTAGGGAGGTGCGGTGCCGCTACCGGTGGCTGTCTGGAATTCCAAGCCAGTGGGTCTTATCTTGTGAGGTGCTGTGGAAGTGGGGCCTGCAGGCTATCACTGCTCAGTCCCCTGGATTCAGCCTCTTTCCTAAGGCTATGTACGGGGGTCTAAATTCTCACTTTGCCGGAGCTGTAGCTACCTTTGTCTGAAAGCCCGAGTGTGTAAGGCTCCAGGGTCTCCACACATGCCTGAGTGGCTCCACTGCCAAGACTCCACATAGTTCTGACAGACTGAAGGCTGGTGGAGTGGGTGCACAAGGAGATCTCCTGACCCGAGGGTTGCAGAGATCGGTGGGAGAAGCATGGTTCCCTGGGGTCACATATTCACTCACCGCTTTCCTAGGCAGGGGAGGTTCCCCTGGCTCCGTGTTGCTCTCTAGTGGGCTGTTGTCCTGTCTTACTTTTCTTTGTTCTCTGTGGGTCAGGTTGTTTCCTTGATTAGTCCCATTGCGAGCACCTGGATGTTTGAGTTGAAGATGTGTTTACTGACCCCTTCCCTTCCTCTCTGTGAGAGCCATGCACACTAGCTACTTCTAGTCGGCCATCTTGCCCCTTTATCCTTTCTTAGTTTTAAATTAACACATTTATAGCTATAAATTTTCCCCTTAGCACTGTTTTCACTCTCTCCTATAAGTTTTGGTATGTAGTTGTTTTTATTCAGTTGTCTCTCTAGGTTCTCTAATTTCTTCTTTGATCCATTCAGAGTGTGTTGGTTAATTTCCTCAAACTTGTGAATTTTCCAGTTTTACTCCTGTTACTGATTTGTAGCTTCATGTGGTGGGAGAAGATACTGTGTATTATATCCATAGTTTAAAATCTGCTGAAACTTACTTAGTGCCCCAACATATAACCTATATTGAAAAATGTCCTGTGTGCACCATATATGTCTGTTGGATGTAGTTATTTTATTGTATTAAGTCCTCTGTTTTCTTATTTCTGTCTCTTTGTTCTATCCATTATTGAGAGTGAGAGTCCACCTATTATTGTAAAATTATTTTTCCTTTAAGTTCTGTCAGTTTTTGCTTCATATATTTTGATGATCTGTCATTAGCTCTTTATAGTTGTTACTTATTCTTGATGCATAATTGAATCTTTTTAATATATAATGTCCTCATTCTTTATCTCTTGTAACCCTTTTTTCACTTAAGGTCTATTTTGTCTGATTTTTTTTTTTTTTTTCCTAAGGATCTCACTTTCATTGCCCAGGCTGGAATGCAATGGCTCTTGGCTTACTGCAGCCTCAACTTCCTGGGCTCAGGTGATTCTCCCACCTCAGCCTCCCTAGTAGCTGGGATTACAGGCACATGCCACCACGCCTGGCTAATTGTTTGTATTTTTAGTAGAGATGGGGTTTCGCTGTGTTGCCTGGTCTGGTCTTAAACTCCTGGGCTTAAGTGATCTGCCTCCCTTGGCCTCACAAAGTGCTGGTATTACAGGCATGCACTGCCACACCCAGCCTATTTTGTCTGGCATTAGTATAGCCACCCCTGCTCTCTGACTATTACTTACTGATATACCTATTACTATTACTGTTGATATACCATGTAAATAGTAATAGTAATTACTATTTGCAAAAGGATAGAATATCTTTCTATCCTTTTTTATCCATTCTGCTAATCTCTGTCTTTTGACTGGGTGATTTAATTCATTTACATTTAAAGTAATTACTGATAAGAAAGAACTTACTTCTGTCATGTTGCTATTTGTTTTCTGTACCCCTTATAGCTTGTCACTTTTTACATTACTACTTTTGTGTTTAGTTGTTTTGTAGTGAAATGTTTAAGTTTCTTATTTCCTTTAGTGTATATTTTATAGCTGTTTTCTTGGTTGTTTCCATGGGGGTTACATTTAATATCCTAAATTTATAATGCTATTTTAAATGTATGCCAGTTTAATTTCAATAACATACAAAAACTGTGTTTTTCCAGCTCTGGCCCCACCCTTTTCAGTTGTTGACATTATAAAATTACGTTTTTGTACAATTGTCTCCAGAAATATAAACTGTCTTTTACTATATTAGTCTATTAGATTATGTAGAAAACAAAAAGTGGAGTTATGTTCTGTTATTACAATAATAGTAGTTTTTATAATTGCCCATGTATATATTTACCTTTATTGAGATCTGTGGTTCTTCATATGGTTTCAAGTTACTGTCTAGTGTACTTTTAATTTCTCCCTCGCTTTTGAAGGACAGTTTTGACAGATATAGGATTCTTGGTTAACAGTTTTTTTCTTTTAGCACTTTGAATATATCAGCCTACTACCTTCTAACCTCCAACATTTCTAATGAGAAATCTGCTGATAATCTTACTGAGGGTCCTTTTTGTGTCACTGGTCACTTATCTGTTGCTGCTTGCAAGATTCTGTCTTTGCCTTTTGAAAATTATCATGTGTCTTGATGGGGCTTTCTTTGAGTTCATTTTACATGGAATTCATTGAGCTTCTTACATGTTTATGTTCATGTCTTTGATCAAATTTTGGAGGTTTTCAGCCATTATTTTTTCAAATTTTTTTTCTCTCTATTATCTTCTGATACTCCCACAATGAGTAGATTTGTTCACTTGATGATGTCTCACATATCCTTGAGGCTCTGCTTACTAATTCTTTTGCCTGCTCAAATATGCTTATTAAGTAATTACACTAGTGAATTTTTTATTTCAGTTACCATACTTCCTAATTCCAGAATTTCTTTTTGGTTTCTTTTTAGGTTTCCTGTCTCTTTACTGATATTTCCATTTTGTTCATACATTATTTTCATAAATTTATACACATCTTAACTTCTTAGAGCATCTTTAAGACAGGTTTTTTTGTTTTTTTGTTTTTGAGACGGAGTCTTGCTCTGTTGCCCAGGCTGGAGTGCAGTGGCCGGATCTCAGCTCACTGCAAGCTCTGCCTCCTGGGTTCACGCCATTCTCCTGCCTCAGCCTCCCAAGTAGCTGGGACTACAGGCGCCCGCCACCTCGCCCAGCTAGTTTTTTGTATTTTTTAGTAGAGACGGGGTTTCACCGTGTTAGCCAGGATGGTCTCGATCTCCTGACCTCGTGATCCACCCGTCTCGGCCTCCCAAAGTGCTGGGATTACAGGCTTGAGCCACCGCACCTGGCCAAGACAGGTATTTTAAAGTCTTTGTCTAGTAGATCTGCCATCAGATCTTTTTCAAGGGCAGTTTCTGTTTATTTTTCCTTTGAGTATGCTGTACTATCCTGGTTCTTCGTATGCTTTGTGATTTTTTTGTCGAAAACTGAATATTTGAATCTAATAATGTGGTTACATTGGAAATCAGATGCTCTCAATACCCCAGAGATTGTTGGCTTTTGTTATTTTTGCTTGTTGTTTCTGGTTTTGATTGTTGCAGGCTTTCTCTATGCCAAAGATCAGCCTCAGCCTGAGGTATAAACTTAAAGTCTTCTCAGATCCTTTCTGAGCCTGTATCTTTTTCTGGGCATCCATTGTCACTTTCTAACTCTCCATGTATATGCAGTTGTTTTTGAATATCCTGGTCTGTAATGTCTGGCTCCCAACAAGGAAAAAGAGAAAAATGTAATAGGAGGGGCAGGACCTTTAAGCCCCTGGAAGTTACTTTAGCTAGAGGGGGAAGGGCTTGCAATAGTGAGGAAAGGTGCAACAATAATGGCTGCCTGCCTCTTTGTACCTCTGTTATTAGAAGCAGCAGTGACTAGGACTTGGAAAGCGTCTTTAGAAGAAAAAAAAAAAAAGCAGCAGTTAACAGTACACAGATCCTCAGTATTCACAGAATAAGGTTCTTTTTTCATGCCCTGATTCCCACAAGCTCTGTGCAAGCTGCTCCAGCAACAAGTGCACAGCTGCCTGCCAAGGGGCTGGGGCTGGTGGTGGGGGATGAGTAGTTGCTACTGTACTGAGAGCCAAAATTGATAGAAATTAGCCACGTTTTACCATCCAAAACTTTCCCTAGAAGTTATAAGCCTTCAGTAGACTAGAGTTCCAAAATAGTTACATCAGACAGATCCTGTTGTCTGGGTGAGGAGACAGAGTCCTGGTGCTTTCTAATCTACCATCTTCCCAGAATCTCAATAATATCTTACAGCTAAAGGATCCATTTCAGAATCACACATTGCATTTAATCATCACGTCTCCATCAGTGTTCTCATCCAGTGTTCAGTCTTTCCTTAGCTCTCATGACCATGACACTTTTGAAGTTATTTTGTAGCATTTCTCTGAATGTAGTTTTGTCTGATGTTTTCTCATGATTAGAATGAGGTTATACATTCTCAGCATCAGTATTGCAGAAGCGATGGTGCATTCTTTTCATTGCACCCTTTCTAGTAACACATGGTTTCACTGTGCTCCATCACTGGTGATGTTAACTTTGATCTCTTGATTATGGTGGGGCTTACCAGACTTCCTTACTGTGAAGTTACTTTTTCTCTTTGTAATTAATAAGTGTTTTATCAGGAGACACTAATATTTTTAAACAGGTTACATATTCTGTTCATCGTTAAACTTGAATTCATTTATTTAGGAAATTTTTTATTTTGTATTCTAGAAAATTTATTTGGGAAAATTGACATACATATTTGTAACAGTATAGACTCATTGTTTCCCATTATAACGATCATTATTTATTTATTTTGAAGCTCAAATTGCCCTTGATTTGACCAACAGGATTCCATTCAAGCCGGCTTTTGTTGTTCTTTTGACATGTCCCCATCCTTGCATTCTGGTACTGTTGTACTATCCCTGCTTCAGTCCTGGAATCAATCATTTCTCCAAGGATCCATCGTTCCTATTAAGGAAAGATGGTTTTTTACAGGCTAAGATCTGGACTCTAGATGTACTCACTGTTAGTGGGATGTCACTGCTCCCTAGACCTCTCAGTGGTCAGAGCTAGGGAATGTGTGTGTGTTTAGAGATATACATTTCTGTTTCCATATCTATCAAAAACCATGTTTTTACACCAGTAGTTCCAATTCCATTCTCGCACCAAGGAAATTCTAATTTCCAGATTGATAACCCACTTTTCTGACAGTGAGAAACCTAGCTTACGTTGTCTTTAATATATTTACTGATTTGATCAGTCCTCTGTATGCAACCATTTTTTCTGCTACCAATTTTTCTGTTGCCTCTGCTACTACCTCCTTACTTGCACAGATCTACTCCTCATCCTGCTAGGCTTTGCCATTCCATCCTCACTCAAAACCATGAATGCCCTTCTTATTTCACTTTGGCTCCAACAGCTTACACTTGATTACCACTCTATGTGGACGCCCTTCCTACCTGTCTGGGCTTAAAGCTGATACATTCATCAGTGGATACCCTTCTTATAGTTTGTTTGGGAATCTGTCCTAATGCCTGGTCATTTATAATTTTGGTAACTTTTTTAAAATTATCCTTTGCATTTCTTTGATTACTTTTACCATCTTCTCATGTCAAGAGACAATATATCGGCCAGCTGCGGTGCCTTACACCTGTAATCCCAACACTCTGGGAGGCCGAGGCAGGTGGATCACCCGAGGTGAGGAGTTCGAGACTAGCCTGGCCAATATGGTGAAACCCCATTTCTAACAAAAATTAGCCGGGCATGGTGGCGCATGCCTGTAATTCCAGCTACTTGGGAGGCTGAGGCACGAGAATGGCTTGAACCTTGGAGATGGAGGTTGCTGTGAGCCGAGATCACGCCACTGCACTCCAGCCTGGGTGACAGAGCAAGACTCTGTTGCAGAAAAAAAGAAAAAAAGAGAGAGAGAGAGAGACAACATATCAAAAATATCATAAAGCCAAAATTATGACAGTTTGTCAGGATCACTCCCTTATTCCCTAATTATCTTCTCATTTACTAAGGATCATATATTTTATATTTGATAAAGGAAGACTTTATGGAAATCTAAATTGGGTATAGTGTTTTTGAACTTGAGAACACTATTTCATCATAGTCTAATGTGTAATTTACTTCTGAAACATAGGCAGCCATTTTATGTTGAGTAAACATTCTTTGAAGATGGATAAGCCCTCAGCTAAACTACAGTAGTACAAAGAAAAGAAAAAAGAAAAAAAACTACAGCAGTAGTAGTCCCATGCTTTGTGTGGCAGTTGTTTTCATTTATTGTCTATTTTCATTTTTAATGTTGAGATGAAGAAGACCCTGTTTGACATTATTTTATTATGAACATTGTTAACATTATTCTTTTTAAAATTGTTCTCTATTTCTGTTCTGATTTTTCTTTTATTCTCCTCCCCCATGCAGTTTCTCCTCCTTTTTTTATTTTTAAAATCTAAAATTTGGCAAAGGATAATTTTGTTCAAGTCAGAATTTCTATAAAAGGAAATTATTTGAATATCTGATATGTCTCTCACCCAGTGTTTCTGCCCACATTACAATCAGGCACACACATTTATCAAAGTTAACAAGTCCAGAAAAAGCCACTGATAACCTTTGTTAAGCTTACTAGGAACTATAATGTTCTAGAATACTACCTCTAGTGAGGATAGTGCAGTTATTCAGGAAAGATTCATATAAAAGTTTGCCAAGCTGAAAGACTATTTGGTACTTCTTGAGCACTGCCACAAAAATATTATCAGAATTGTAATTGTTTCAATATTTGTCAGAAGGACACAGGAGAATTAACATTAATGAGCTTACTGTATTCTAGGCCCAAGTGCTCACCATGACCCTAGGCGGCAGATGCTGTTTTCCCATTTTACTGATAATAAAACTGCACCTCGGCAGTAATTAGGAAACTGCTCCAATCACAGAGTGTAAGAGGCAGAGATTTAATGAGACTACAAAGCCTATGTTCTTTTCACTTGACCATGGTGCTGCTGTCTGTCAGAAGAGGAAAGATTCAGCACCTTTGGATTATCTCATTAGTATGATACAGATAATTCAGTTTTATAGCAATCTAGGTGCTTTCTCTGGAAGAAATTATTTTTCTGCCAGTCATCTGTCCAGATCATTATATATCAGGTCATTTCTAATTATCTGCTAGAGTAATTACAAAGCTTACTTTCATGGAAAAGATAACTGACTACCTGTGAAAAGCATTTTCTTGTGAATCCCATACATCCAGCTGAAATAAAAGACACTCTTAGAATGATCCTTTAACATCTTCCAAAATCTGTTAACTTACAGCTTTCCAGAAGTGATTTTTTGTGGGATTTATAGAGATACATTCATCCTGCTGCAGGAGTTCTTGTTAAAACCAACAATAGTGATACATTGGTCTGCAGCGTGCTCTATGGTTGTTTCGTTCCAGAGAGATGGGAAGGAAATTAGTCTATGGCACAAGCCCAGGGCACTACCTGCTCTGAAGGGCTGAATTTATCATGTATTTGATCATCAAAAAATTTTAAGAACAACTCTGGTATTTTGTGACGTTCAAATGTGAATTCTTAGATTTAACTGTTATTCCTACAAAAATGGTTTAAAGCACTGTCTGATAACTTGTTTAAAAACAAGCAGTGACTTTTCATGGTTATAAAATCCATGAGTTTGTAATTGTGCTTGTAAAAAGAAGGCAAAAACAAATAAAAACTCCTTGGTAACCACTGGGCCTAACTCAATGCTAAAATTTAAAGAGAACCATATTAAGAATCTATTCTGCCTTTTCTATCGAATTGTATTTCAGGATAATCAGAATAGGTCTAGTTGATAAAGTTATTCTCTACAGAAGAATTCTACCCCATGGAAGGAGTGGTATGATTAGATAATCACCATTTTTAACTTGTATTAAAATAAGTGATTCAACAACAATCAGTGGCCAAAACCATTGATAGTCTGCGCATGGTGGCTCATGCCTATAATCCCAACTCTTTGGGAGGCCAGTAGATCACTTGAGCCCAGGAATTCCAGACTGGCCTGGACAACATGGTGAGACCCCTTCTCTACAAAAAACACAAAAATTAGCTGGATGTGTAGGTACACACCTGTAGTTCCACCTACTCAGGAGGCTAAGTTGGGAGGATCAGTTGAGCCTGGGAGGTGGAGACTGCAATGAGCCATGATCACACCACTATACTCCAGCCTTGGCGACAAAGTGAAACCCTGTCTCAGAAAAAAAGGGGGTGATTTATGAAGAAGTTTACAATAGTGGGATTAGATTGTCATACCTAAATCTAGTGGTCGTTTTTATCATCACTAAAAACCATTTAAGCCTCCTGGCATGAAACCATAGAAATACATACTGAGGTATATAAAGAGGAAATGACATATATGGGATTTGCTAGAAATACTTCAGATAAAAGGGAAGGGAGGACAAAGATGCTGTAAGAATGGTAAAATCTTAAAAACTGTTAAATCTGGGTGATGGGTGTATAAGGGTTCATTATACTGGTCTCACTTTTGTGGATTTTTATTACACAAAGTTTTATGATAGCACCAGTGTTTTGGGAATGACAAAATTAAAAAGAAAATTACTTGTCTTTTTTTCTTTGTCTTTTTTACCGCAAACATAATGGTTTTATCTGTGTTTCATCATATAAAGTTGTTATCCCCATACTTGTGAGAATCACCCTATAAAGTTACAGAAGTAATATCATGTCCTTTTGACAGATCTTTCCCTAGACCATTCTGACCTAGTTGCAGAGTTGTTGAAGGAGCTGTCTAACCATAATGAGCGTGTAGAAGAAAGAAAAATCGCCCTCTATGAACTTATGAAACTGACACAGGAAGAATCTTTTAGTGTTTGGGATGAACACTTCAAAACAATATTGCTTTTATTGCTTGAAACCCTTGGAGATAAAGAGGTAAATGGCAAAATGTGTAAACAGTAGCCTGTCCTTTCTGTCTCTTTTAGATTGCCTGTTAATCCAGTGCTACACGGATTTAGAAATTGGAAGCATGAGTCTCTTCTGCTGCTTCTTTCTGCATGAACTTTTCACTAGGAAGTACTTTTTCTTCTAAACCAAGTAGCTCAATAATTTTGAACAATTAACAACAGGAAAAATGAAAGGTTGCAGGCTGAATTCTTATAGAAAAGTACATGTTACTTGTTTTACATATTTCGATTAGTTGCTCAGGAGCAACTTTTTATTTATTTATTTATTTATTTATTTATTGAGAAGTAATCTCATTCTCAAGCCCAGGCTGGAATGCAGTGGTGTGATCTCAGCTCACTGCAACCTCCGCCTCGCAGGCTCCAGCGATTCTTCTGCCTCAGCCTCCTGAGTAGCTGGGATTATAGGCACGTGCCACCACCTCTGGCTAATTTTGTATTTTTGGTAGAGACGGGGTTTCACCATGTTGGCCAGGCTGGTCTCGAACTCCTGACCTCAAGTGATCCACCTGCTTCAGCCTTCCAAAGAGCTGGGATTACTGGCATGAGCCACCATGCCCAGCTCCAAAACTCCTTTTTATAGTCTGAATGTAGTTGTTGATTTCTTGCAAATACAGTAAGTGTAATATAAATTTTCAACTAGAGATAAGAAAACTTAATTATGTAGTATAACGCATACTTTATGCAGTTGTCTGCAACTCCTCCCCCATTATTAAGACCCTTAAGTTACAAAAATTGAAAATGTTGGCTGGGCGCGGTGGCTCAAGCCTGTAATCTCAGCACTTTGGGAGGCCGAGACAGGCAGATCATGAGGTCAGGAGATCGAGACCATCCTGGCTAACATGGTGAAACCCCGTCTCTACTAAAAAATACAAAAAACTAGCCGGGCGAGGTGGCAGGCGCCTGTAGTCCCAGCTACTTGGGAGGCTGAGGCAGGAGAATGGCGTAAACCCGGGAGGCAGAGCTTGCAGTGAGCTGAGATCCGGCCACTGCACCCCAGCCTGGGCAACAGAGCGAGACTCTGTCTCAAAAAAAAAATTGAAAATGTTAAAGATTATCTACAACCCAAAATATTAAAAACATTTAAATGTTTCTTCTTAGCCTACAATCAGGGCTTTGGCGTTAAAGGTTTTAAGAGAAATCCTAAGGCATCAACCAGCAAGATTTAAAAACTATGCAGAATTGACTGTCATGAAAACATTGGAAGCACATAAAGATCCTCATAAGGAGGTAAGTTACCTGGAGGTTAAATTATTATTTCATTATTTTATTTCATGAAACATGTAAACATTGTATAAAATGTAGCCTTATTAATGATTTTCTTGAACATTTGCCTTGACATTCAGGATAATACCTGATCAAGAAGCAAGCATATTTTTTTCTGTTAAATGAATTAAACAGTGATATCATGGCCTTTCACCTAAAATAGGCCAGCTCTAGGAAATAATTTATTTAATTTCATTTTCTCCTTCACTTTGAGTTTTCTACTTAGAGTTTAGCAATCTTGTTTTCACTTTTCATTTAGCAATAAGAATTTGATTTTTAAAAATAACTAATGAAGATAAGAAATCATGGTTTTGGGGGGGTTGGTTGTTCGTTTGTTGAGTCAGGGTCTCACTCTGTTGCCCAGGCTGGAGTGCAGTGGTGTGATCACAGCTCACTGCAGCCTCAGCCTCCTGGTTCCAGCGATCCTCCCACCTTAGCTTCCTGAGTAGCTGGGACTGCAGGCATGCACCAGCACACCTGGCTAATTTTTGGTATTTTTTATAGAGATGAAGTTTCACCATGTTGCCCAAGCAGGTCGTTGTTATTTTTAAGCGATAAATTGCCTAGAGGAGCTATTTATCTGCTACAAGTTTATTCACCAAAGTAGTGAGGACAGCTTTCACGGAAGAGTTCCATGAACCTGTTTCATAGTACTTGGTAGTCATGATATCTCTCTCCCCTTCTTCACCAGTGACATTGATTAGATAACTGTGAGGATTTGTATTATACTCTCAGAAAGAATGAGAAAAAAAATTCAAATAGGGACTACATTTTTTTTATTTCAATAGATTTTTTGAGCAACATGGTGTTTGGTTATATGAATAAGTTATTTAGTGGTGATTTCTGAGATTTTGGTGCATCCATCACCTGTGCAGTGTACACTCTACCCAGTGTGTAGTCTTTTATCCCTCATCCTGCTCCCACTCTTTCCCCCAAGTCCCCAGAGTCCATTGTATCATTTTATACCTTTGCACCCTTGTAGCCTAGCTCCCATTTATGAATGAGAACGTATGATGTTTGGTTTTCCATTCCTGAGTTACTTCACTTAGAATAAAGGTCACCAATTCCATCCAGGTTTCTGCGAATGCCATTATTTCCTTCATTTCTATGGCTGAGTAGTATTCCATGGTGTGTGTGTGTGTATATACACATACACTTGGTGTGTGTGTGTGTATATACACATACACTTGGTGTGTGTGTGTGTGTATATATATATACACATACACTTGGTGTGTGTGTGTATATATATACACATACAAAATTTCTTCATTCATTGATTGATGGGCATTTGGGCTTTTTCCGTATTTTTGCAATTGCAAATTGTGCTGCTATAAACACCTGTGTACAAGTACCTTTTTCATATCATGACTTCTTTTTTTCTAGGTAGATACCCAGTAGTGGAATTGCTGGATCAAATGGTAGTTCTACTTTTAGTTCTGTAAGGACTATATATCTAAGAGAAAGCAACTGAGAAATAGCATTAAGTATCTCTGGTAGAACCAAGACAGAAGCAAAAGACAGATCAAAAAAGGAAGGTTAAAATAGAAACGAGATAAAATGAATCAGAGCCAAATGCAAGAGCTAAAGCTATAAACCTCTCCAAAGAAAGCAGAGGTATAAATCTTTATTACTTTGGATTAGGCAGTGATTTCATAATATAACTAAAAGCAGAAGCAACCAGCAACAACAAAAAAGATAATTTGGACTTCTTCAAAATTAAATACTTTTGTGCTTTATTAGCTTAGTGGTCAGCTAGAGGTAACACTTTTAAAACAAATTTGGCCAGGCATGATGGCTTACGCCTGTTATTCCAACACTTTGGGAGGCTGAGGCAGGTGGATCACTTGAGGTAAGGAGTTCGAGACCAGCCTGGCCAACATGACAAAACCCCATCTTCACTAAAAATACAAAAATTAGCCAGGTGTCATGGTGGATACATCTAATCCCATCTATTTGGGAGGCTGAGGCAGGAGAATTGCTTGAACCCAGGAGGCGGAGGCTGCAGTGAGCCAAGATCATGCCACTGCATTCCAGTCTGGGTGACAGAGCAAGACTTGTCTCAAAAATAAAAATAAAATAAATTTTAAAAATCAAAGAAAATATTTTCTGTCTTTCAAAGGACATTATCCTGAAAGTGAAAAGATAACTCACAGAATGGGAGAAAAATTTTGCAGACATGTATCTGATAAGGTACTAATATCCATAATATATATTCTTACAACACAGCAATGAAAAGATGGCCCAATTTTTTAAATGGACAAAGGATCTGAATAAACATTTCTCCAAAGATACACAAATGGCAATAAGCACATGAAAAGATGGTCAACATCATTAGTCATTAGGAAAATGTAACCAAAGCCACAGTGAGAGATCACTTAACACCCAAAAGAAATACAGACAATACGTTGGTGAGGATGCAGGGAAATTGAAACCCTTGGGGCAATTACTTTTTTAAAAGATTTGACTGTAACTCTTCTAGAAGAGTGAATCATAACTTTTAAATATATCTGGATTTTTGCAGGGGTTTTGGGTTTTCTTTGTTTTGAGACCGAGTCTCGCTCTGTCACCCAGGCTGGAGTGCAGTGGCACGATAGCCCACTGCAACCTTTGCCTCCTGGGTTCAACAGGTTCTCCTGCCTCAGCCTCCCAAATAACTGGAATTACAGGTGTGCACCAACATGCCCTGCTAATTTTTGTGTAGAAACGGGGTTTTGCTGTGTTTGCCAGGCTAGTTTCGAACTCCTGGCCTCAAGTGATCTGCCTGGCTTGGCCTCCCAGAGTGCTGGGATTACAGATTTGAGCCACCTTGCCCAGCCCAGTTTTGTTTTCTGTTTCTGATTTTGTTTTATTCCATCAGTGTTTAGTAGTGATACACCTATGGCATTTCACTGAAAGTTTAAAAACGATGTCTAATATTTGTAGTTATTTACCTTTTGACCCAAATAAGGCCTGTAGCATCCCTACAAAATATAAAATTGACACTCTTAAGGTATTAAAGCTGAAATTGGCCCTGGGTCTTCTAACGTCCAGTGTATTTTCTTTTTTTGTTTTTGTTTTTGTTTGTTTGTTTGTTTGTGTTTAGACGGAGTCTCGCTCTGTCGCCCTGGCTGGAGTGCAGTGGCATGATCTTGGCTCACTGCAATCTCCGCCTCCCCGGGTTCAAGCGATTCTCCTGCCTCAGCCTCCCAAGTAGCTGGGACTACAGGTGCGTGCCACCACACCCGGCCAATTTTTTGTATTTTTAGTGGAGATGGGGTTTCACCATGTTAGCCAGGATGGTCTCGATCTCCTGATCTCATGATCTGCCTGCCTTGGCCTCCCAAAGTGCTGGGATTATAGGCGTGAGCCACCGCGCCTGGCTTTTTTTTTTTTTTTTTTTTTTTTTAAGTGTATTTCCCACTGTACCTTTCTAAGCATTTTTCACCTATTGAGATCATAAGTGAGACACTGCCAAAGTAGCATCAAAAGCAGTTATTTTTACATGATCTTAAGACTGTCTTTAGAGATTACAGACTCTAATAAGAAGATAGACAGCCATTTCTTGTCATCATCATGAAACCAGTGTTTTACCCTCCCCAAAGCTCAATACAGAAGAAAGAAAATCATTATGAAAACAAGGAGGAATAGTATGTTAACTTTTGACAACACATTAATCATATGATTTTTATTTTATTTATGTGATGCAAAGGGCTCAAGCACTCCTAGAGATGAGAGTACTAATAATGAGCAGGGCTTCAGCGTGGCTTATGCAGGGGACTCCAGTCACATTGTAGTCTTAAGTAAATAGAGCCTCCTCACCCTAATACAACTAGACCACAATTTGATTTAAAAACTACTTTAAGGCGGCGCGCGGCAACTCACACTTGTAATCCCAGCACTTTGGGAGGCCGAGGCAGGAGGATTGCTGGAGCTCTGGAGTTTAACATC
The DNA here is from genome assembly GCF_037993035.2 of Macaca fascicularis. Taxonomy (NCBI): domain Eukaryota; kingdom Metazoa; phylum Chordata; class Mammalia; order Primates; family Cercopithecidae; genus Macaca; species Macaca fascicularis. Next base: position 14,904,206 of record NC_088376.1, read on the forward strand.
ACCCTGGGCAACATAGCAAGACCTCATCTCTACTTAAAAAAAAAAAAAAAAGTTCCAACTACTCAGAAGGCTGAGGTGGGAGTCTCACTTGAGCCTGGGAGTTTGAGGCTGCAGTGATTGATGATCAAGCCACTGCACTCCTGCCTGGGTGACAGAGCAAGACCGTGTCTCAAAAAAAAAAAAAAAAAAACTACTTTAGCCAACAGCAAAAAAGAACACAAGAAGGGAAAATAGTGTAATAAAGCCCATTTATCCATCATCTAGCTTCAGCTGTTAACTGACATTTTGCCAGTCCTTTGTATCTGTAATCTGCACCCTCACTTTTCATGTTTGTTTACTGTAGCATTTTCAAAGCAAATTCCAAATATTATATTAAATACTTAATGAAGTTTATACTTCCAGGACATAGTATAATATTTTAAAAATACTTTCTGGCTTACTTTCCTATTTTTTTTTAGGTGGTGAGATCTGCCGAGGAAGCAGCATCAGTGTTGGCCACTTCAATTAGTCCAGAGCAGTGCATCAAAGTGCTTTGTCCTATCATCCAAACTGCAGACTATCCAATTAATCTGGCTGCAATCAAAATGCAAACAAAAGTGATAGAAAGAGTGTCCAAGGAAACCCTTAACCTCCTTTTGCCAGAGATTATGCCAGGTCTGATACAGGTAAGCAACAAAGCTTTGAGAGGAATGAGCCATGATACATTTGGGGTTCAGTTATTTTAGGTACTTTCCAGGCATCATTACTGGCATGATCAAGCCTTCCTCCTGTTTGTCTGCAATATTCAGGACAAAGACTTTTTCATAACTAGCCAGGGGATTATAGATGTGGGTGTGGTAAAATTTACATAACATATAATTAACCATTTTTAAGTGTACAATTTAGGGGCATTAAATACATTCACAATGTTATGCAACCATCACTACTATCCATATACAGAAATTTTTCATCATCCCAAACCGAAACTCTGTACCCATTAAGCAATAACCCCATTCCTTTCTCCCTCCATTCCCCCCCAGCACCTGGTAACCTCTATTCTATTTTCTGCTAGATTCCTTATAAGTGTAATAATACAATATTTGTCCTTTTAAGTCTGGCTTATTTTACTTAGCATAATGTTTTCAGGGTTCATCCATGTTGTAGCTTGTATTAGAATTTCATTCCTTTTTATGAATGAATAATATGTCATTTATGTATATGCCACAAATTGTTTTTTTTGTTTTTTTTTTTTTTTTTTTTTTTTTGAGACGGAGTCTCACGCTGTTGCCCAGGCTGGAGTGCAGTGGCGCGATCTCAGCTCACTGCAAGCTCCGCCTCCCGCGTTCACGCCATTCTCCTGCCTCAGCCTCCCGAGTAGCTGGGACTACAGGCGCCCACAACCGCGCCCGGCTAATTTTTTGTATTTTTAGTAGAGACGAGGTTTCACTGTGGTCTCGATCTCCTGACCTTGTGATCCGCCCGCCTCGGCCTCCCAAAGTGCTGGGATTACAGGCGTGAGCCACCGCGCCCGGCCCGCCACAAATTGTTAATCTGTTCATCTGTTGATAAATATTTGGATTATTTCCTTTTTATTGACAAATATTATAATGAATTTCCTTGTAATATCTTCATGCACTGACATATATACATCTAGAAACAGAATTTCTAGGTGTTACCAGATTTCACTCCAAAGTGGTTATACTAATTTACAGTCATTGATGTAATGTGTTTCTCTTTAGCTACATAAACCCAATCATAGAAACATTTTAACAAAAATGAGATGTGTTTTATAACATGCTTTAACTTAGCCATACATTGTGAACTCTTTCCATCCAATAAATAATATTTTGCAATGTGATTTTAATGGCTAATATTACATAGTATATATATTAAGAACCCTCCTAAAGAGAACTAATCATTATACATCTATAGTATTGTATTTTAAATTCTATTCTAAGCTTAATATTACTAAATTGGGAGGTCCTAACATAAGATCCAAATCTCTTTGTCTGTGCCTTAATACTAAGAACAGAGTATAGGCTGGGCACAGTGGCTCACACCTGTAATCCCAGCACTTTGGGAGGCCAAGGCGGTGGATCACCTGAGGTCAGGAGTTCAAGACCAGCCTGACCAACATGGAGAAACCCTGTCTCTACTAAATATACAAAATTAGCCAGGTGTGTTGGCACATGCCTGTAATCCCAGCTACTCGGGAGACTGAGGCAGGAGAATCGCTTGAACCCAAGAGGTGGAGGTTGCAGTGAGCCAAGATCGTGCCACTGCACTCCAGCCTGGGCAACAGAGCAAGACTCTGTCTCAAACAAACAAAAAAAAAGATTTATAATATGTATAATATGTATATGTCATATATATAATGGGTACTGAATCCATATTTGCTGGATAAGTAACTTAAAGAGTGTTAGGATACTAGCAAAGAGCCATTATGGCTTTAAGTTCTTATAAATTTATTTCCTCTGATGATAGGTTGGTGCAGGATTTTATTGCATACATGATTATTGGGAAAAGGCATCTTACCTATCAGAAAAGCAAAAGAACGCTAATGAACCTAAATATTAGCATTTTAACTCTTTGCTATAGACTATTAAAATTAAGATGTGTAGGTATTAGGACCAGAGCAATGAAAGGCAAGAAGGCAATGGCAATATGCTTTTTGAATGCCTTCAGATTTTCTCACCAGAAAATTATCTCACTGAGCAGCTAGAATTGCATACAAAAAAAACATGAAAAACATCAACAAAATTAGGAAAAGGTATCCCAGTGAACCCCAAAATATGAGCAGATAAGGCCAAACCACCACTAGCAGCAAGTTCCCTGCAAATATCAGTGGTATGGAAAAGTGTGAAGGAAAGTCAAAAGTTACTTTTAAGACCCTGGGGCCAGAGAATCACCCAAGTTCTCACCCCTAAAAGAGATGTCTCCATTCAGAGTGAAAGGCTAAGTATACGTAACTGATAAAAATTTGGAGGTAAAAGCAAAGATACTGCGGGAAGCCCAAATCATGCTGGGTTGGCATGGATCCTCAGGGCTCTTAGAAATACCTTGCAAAAGCTCCCTTCTGGAAAGAGCTTATTTAGCAAAAAATCCACTGACTAGAGTCTAAACTGAGCATCTACACAACCATAAAAAAGAACAAAACCATGTCCTTTGCAGCAACATGGATGCATCTGGAGGCCATTATCCTAAGTGAATTAACACAGAAACAGAAAACAAAATACCACATATTCTTGCTTATAACTGAGAGCTAAACATATTGGGTACACATGGACATGAAAAATGGGAACAATAGACAACTGGAAACTCCAAAAGCGGTTGGGAGAAAAGGGTAGGGTTGAAAAACTACCCATTGGATATTGTGTTCACTGTTTGGGTAGGGGATCAGTAGAAGCCCAAACCCTCAGCATCACACACAGTATACTTACGTAATAAACCTACACATGTACCCTCTGAATCTAAAGTAAAATAAACTGAGCATTGTAGCAATATTGTGACAGAGGTGGCTACCCAAAGGCCATATTTTTTTTAAAAAGGGTAACAAGAAGAAAGAATCCTGCAGCTGTAAAGCTAGAAAAACTTTCATGGCGCAACCCACTCCCCCACACAGAAAATTCATTTTAAAATATAGAATACAGAAAAGTGTCTTTCGCTTACACATGAGCAATGGAAAAGGGTTGTGGAGGTCAAACCCAAAGATATTGCCTATTCTTCAAAAAAGAGGAAAAAAATAGTGGCGTGAGGTATACCTACAGTGAAGGTACACTAGACACATGGACACAAAGCAAATGAAAACTTAAACCCAAACTTAAGAAAACAAGGTAAAAAAAAATGTAAGAAAACTATAGAAACTAATAAAAAGCATGAATCAGATTTTTTAAAGCTTGTAAAGGGGGAATTAGACAATAGATCTATTCAAAACAGAGCAGCCAGCTCAATAAATAATATTTTACTACCAGTCTTTAGTGGAATATACCCTAAAGATGAAAGAAACTGCAAAGAAATCTTGAACTGCATTCAATATATTCATAGGAAAGATGCTGGTATGGTTATTTTTGAATAGTAATAACATTGATACACATATCGATAGATAAGATAGATTAGGACAAAGCAAATAATGATGCCATAAAATGAAGTAAATCTTAAAATCTTAACTTTGAATTGGATATGTCAAAATGAAAATATTGTTTAATTTCGTATCTCAAAAAATGTTTCCTACTAGCCTCTGGGACAGTATCAACTCAGAAAAACTGAGCATCCCTACCACCCAGATTGTGGTCTTCAGATACCATTTTCCACTCAAAAGAGTCAGGTGTCTTTGGGAAAATGTGAGTCCAGGTTTGGAGCAGATAACGTATAAAATGAGCCTGGGAATTCTTGTCTGAAAGCAAGAAAACTGTTCATATTTGAGGGTCAAAAAGAATAATGCTACAATGAATTAAAATACATCAAATTTTAAAGTGAAATTCATGAGTTTATATTGATACTTTAAAAACTGGCCAACTTTCAAGATTATTGGGTTATTCCCAAAATTGGTTAATAAAGAGAAAGAATCAAAGCACATAGACTACCTATCCTGTTTTCAGGACAACCAAATATTTGATGAGATGAAGTACTTTTAGAAGGATTCCAGTTAGTAAATTTAGAAAAAAATTATTGACTTATAAAATTATTCTTGATCAGGTGTGGTGGCTCATGCCTGTAATCCCAGCACTTTGGGAGGCCAAGGAGGGCAGGTCACTTGAGGTCAGAAGGTCGAGACCAGCCTGGCCAACATGGTGAAACCCCGTCTCTACTAAAAATACAAAAGTTAGCTGGGCTGGTGGCCGGCACCTGTAGTTCCAGCTACTCGGGAGGCTGGGGCAGGAGAATGGCTTGAACCCGGGAGGTGGAGGGGGGTGTGTGTGTGTGTGTGTGTGTGTTTTTTTTTTTTTTTTTTTTTTGGTAGTATGTGGTAGCTCACACCTGTAATCCTAGCACTTTGGGAAGCCAAGGTAGGAGGATCACTTGAGCCCAGAAGTTCGAGACCAGCCTGGGCAACATAGTGATGCCTCGTCTCTACAAAAAGATTTTAATTAGCCAGGTTTTCTTGCCTGGTTTAGTGGCTCATGGTAGCATGCCTGTAGTCCCAGCTATTCAGCAGGCTGAGGTGGGAGAATCACCTGAGCCTGGGAATTTGAAGCTGCAGTGTGCTGTGATCATGCCACTGCATTCCAGCCTGGGTGACTAAGCAAGAGCCTGTCTCCAAAAAATATGTATATATTTTATGTGTGTGTGTATGTGTGTGTATATATATATGCACACACACACATATACACGCTCACACACACACACACACACACATATATATTTGGCCTCATTGAAATGATGGATATATGAAGTGATTTTCAGTAGCCACCAACATCATTAGGTAAAAAGATGATGGGGCAGGGTATATAATGGAGGAGTTAGACTAACAACATGTGAACCTACTGATCAATCTTAATATCACTGAAGGTGAGACAACTAGACGAAAAGTTTTCTTGCCTGGCTTGATGGCTCATGCCTGTAAACCCAACACTTTGGGAGGCTAAGGCAGGAGGATTGCTTAATCCCAGGAGTTGGAGACCAGCCTAAGCAACATAATAAGAAACTATCGCTACAAAAAAATTTTAAAAATTAGCCAGTCATGGTGACATGTGCCTGTAGTCCCAGCTACTTGGGGGGCTGAAGTAGAAGGATAACTTGAGCTCAGTAGGTGGAGACTGCAGTGAGCTGTGATCATACCACTGCACTTCATTCAGCCTAAGTGACAGCAAGACCCTGTCTCCAAAAAATAAAAATAAAAAGTTTTCTTTTCTGAAGCAGTTGAACCGAAATCTAATCAAGTCTTCAGTTTAACTGTCAGTTTAAAGGAAGTTCAGAGAATAGAGAAGTGTGTTAAATTGTACCTTAAGGGTATATTCAGTCAAATTCAGAATGTAGGAAATTCTGTGAGGAAAAATGCCAAATTCCTTTAGTAAAGAAATGGCACGAAGAAAGAGGAAGAGGAGGTTATCAACTGTTAAAGATTTAAAGAGTCTCAAGAATCTAATCAACTTGGCCGGGCATGGTGGCTCACACCTGTAATCCCAGCACTCTGGGAGGCTGAGGCAGGCGGATCACCTGAGGTCAGGAGTTCAAGACCAGCCTGGCCATGGTGAAACCCCATCTCTACTAAAAATACAAAAAAATCAGCCAGTTGTGGTGGTGCACCCCTGTAATCCCAGCTATTCAGGAGGCTGAGGCAGGAGAATCACTTGAACCTGGGAAGCGGAGGTTGCAATGAGCCAAGATCGCTCCATTGCACTCCTGCCTGGGCAACAAGAGTGAAACTCCATCTCAAAAAAAAAAAAAAGAATCTAATCAACTTGAAAAAGAAGAACAAAATTGGAGTACTCACACTCCCAATTTTAAAATGTATTACAAAGCTATGATAGTAAAGACAACATGGTACCGTTGTAAAGGTAGACTTATAGATCAATGAAATAGAATCCAAAAATAACCCTCACATTTATAGGCAATTATCACAGTGTTTTGTGGGGAAGAAGGGTATTTTTAATAAATGTGATGCTAGGACAGCTGGGTTTCCACATGAAAAACAATGAAGATGAACCCCTGCCTCACACCATATACAGAAATTAACTCAAGGAGTGATGCACAGAAAATGGCAGACAGAGTAGGAAGCTCCAAGAATTGATCCTTCTACTTAAGCAACCACTGAGCTGGCAAAAAATGAATAGAATCAACTTTTTTGGAACTCTAGGATCTAACCAAAAACTTGTAGTAACCAAGAGAGTACTTAATGAAAGAAAGAGGCTTACTTTCAGTACTTTAGAATAACGCTACAATCAAATTTTATTTCAAAGCAAATTCTTTTTTTTTTTTTTTTTTTTTTTGAGACAGAGTCTCACTCTGTCGCCCAGGCTGGGGTGCAGTGGCACAATCTCAGCTCACTGAAACCTCTGCTTCTCAGGTTCAAGTGATTCTCCTGCCTCAGCCTCCCGAGTATCTGGCTGGGATGACAGGTGCCTGCCACCATGCCTGGCTAATTTTTGTAGTTTTTAGTAGAGACGAGGTTTCACCATCTTGGCCAGACTGGTCTTGAACTCCTGACCTCATGTTCCACCCGCCTCGGCCTCCTGAAGTACTGGCATTACAGGCGTGAGCCACTGCACCCTGCCTATTTCAAAGCAAATTCTAAGTATCATGTCATATTAAATACTTCATGAAGTTTACACTCTCAGGACCTAGGATAACGTTTTTAAAATTACTTTCTGGCTTAATACTTCCAGAACATAGTATAATGTTTTAAAGATTAATTTCTGGCTTAATTTCCTGTTTGTTTTAGGTGGTGAGTTGCCTGGATAATGTTTTTAATTTTTTGTAGAGACAGTTTCTTATTATGTTGCTTAGGCTGGTCTCCAACTCCTGGGCTTAAGCATTCCTCCTGCCTCCACCTCCGAAAGTGTTGGGATTATAGGCATGAGCCATGAAACTAAACAAGAAAACTTTTTTAGGTGGCATCTGATTGAACGACACATAATGTCTAGTTGTCCCACCTTTAGTGATGTTAAGATTGATCAGTAGGTTCAGATGTTATTAGTCTAACCCCTCCATTATATACCTTGCCCCATCATCTTTTCACCTAATGATTTTAGCAGCTGCTGAAAATCACTTCATATATTATTGTAGAATGATTCTGTTCATTTTTGCCAGCTCAGTGGTTGCTTAAGTAGAGGGGTCAATTCTTGGAGCTTCCTACTCTGTCTGCCATTTTCTGTGCATCACTCCTTGAGTTAATTTCTGTATATGGTGTGAGGTAGGGTTTCAACTTCATTCTTTTTCATGTACTGAAAATACTTTTTTACTTTCAGTAAGAAACTTACTTAACTGCCTACCATCCACCATGCTCAGTAGCCTTGGTGATGGTGGCCCATATTTGTGGTGTAGCTTGCTGGTGCCAGGAGGAACATGGACCTTGTTCTCAAAAAATTGTGGTTGTGTTTTTTGTTGTTGTTGCTGTTGTTTTTATCTCTGGCATTCCCTGAGAGGCTGGCACAGAGATTAGCCTTTGTTTCACCTCCCATCAGGCTTAAGTGGCTTCCTAAGTGGCATCTATTGAAAAGATTTAAAAAACATACTACCCATAGCCACCTGAGGCAAGGGAGAGCAGACAAGACAAGCAGCAAACAAAAGCCTGGGAAGGAGGAAGCTGAGGAAGAAGATAATTGGTGAAATAAAGGTTTTGCTGGGCTACCACGTGTACTGAGGAATCCACCAAAAGTATGCTCACAAAAGACCTTAGAGCAGGGGTCCCTAACCCCCAGGCCATGGACTGGTACTGGTCCGTGGCCTGTTAGGAACTGGGCGACACAGCAGGAGGTGAGCAGTGGGCAAGCGAGCATTACCACCTGAGCTTCGCTTCCTGTTAGATCAGCAGTGACATTAGATTCTTACAGAAGCACGAAGCCTATTGTGAACTGCACATATGAGGGATCTAGGTTCCATGCTTCTTATGAGAATCTAATGTCTGATTGTCTGAGGTGGAACAGTTTCATCCCGAAACCATCCCGCCATCACCCTGCCCCATCCATGGAAAAATTGCCTTCCACGAAGCCAGTCCCTCGTGCCAAAAAGGTTGGGGACCACTGTCTTAGAGGACCCTAGGCTTGGACCTCTGGATGTTCTTTGGGCTCCATGCAAGTAGGAGTTGGGCTAACACAGAATTGTAAGCAGCCTAGCTCACTGAATGATTACCCAGCTCAGAGTCAATCTGCAAAGACTGGGAGAGTGTGTCTTGTTTTGTTTTGACGCCAGGCATTTAAGGAAATCTCTGTCAGGTCATTGACTGACCGCTGAGGTAACAAAGAGACTTCAGTGACCACGTACCATAAACAAAATTTACTCAAACAAATCAGTGATCTAAATATAGCAACTAAAACTATAAAACTCATAGAAGAAAACATGGCGATAAATCTCTATGACCTTAGATTTGAGGTCATCCTCTATGGCAGTGGATTATTAGATATGACACCGAAAGCATCAGTGATAAGTTAAAAATAGGTTAATTGAACTTCATCAAAATTAATAACTTCTGTTCATCTCAGGACCTAATAAAAAAACTGAAAAGACAACCTATAGAATGGGAGAACATTTTTGCAAATTATATATCTGATAACAGTCTACTATCCAGAATATATATAAAGAACTCTTATAACTCAACAACAAACAGATGAATAACTTTTAAATGGGCAAAGGACTTGAATAGGTATTTCTTCAAAGAAGATGTACAAATGGCCAGCAAGTACATGAAAAGATGCTTGGTGTCATTAGTGATTAGGGAAATGCACATCAAAACCACAATAAGATACCACTTCATACCCACTGGGATGGTTGTGATCAAAAGAACAAAAATAACAGGTTTTGATGAGGATGTACAAAAAGTGGAACCCTTATACGTTGCTTGCATAAATATAAATTGGTGGTACAGCTGCTGTGGAACGCCGTTTAGCAGTTCCTCAAAAAGTTAACGTAAAGGCCGCGCACAGTGGCTTACGCCTGTAATCCCAGCACTTTGGGAGTCCAAAGTGGGTGAATCACTTGAGTTCGGGAATTCAAAAGCAGCCTGGCCAACGTAATGCAACCCCATCTCTACCAAAAATACAAAAAGTAGCCAGGTGTGGTGGCGGGTGCCTGTAGTCGCAGCTATGTGGCAGACAGAGGCAGGAGAATTACTTGAACCCTGGAGGTGGAGGTTGCAGTAAGCTGAGATCACATACTGCACTCCAGCCTAGGCAACAGAGCAAGACTCCATCTCAAGAAGAAAAAAAGGGAAAAAGATAAAGTTAACACAAAATTGTCATATAACCCACCAATTCTCTTCCCAGGTGTATACCCAAAAGAAGTCAAAGCAAATATTTAAATAGTTGTACATGTGAATGTTCATAGCAGCACAGTAGCCAAAAAGTGAGAACAACCCAAATATCCATTAACTAATAAATGGATAAACAACATGATATATCATACAATGGAATATTATCCAATCATAAATATTACATTCCTGTTCCACTCCTTGCCCATAATACCTCATTCTGCCATGTGATTCCCTCACTGTTCTGGGAAGGGACAGTGTGTTTCTTTTTGGACACTGAACATTATCTACCTGGCCTGTTCTTGTCACATACCAGGCACTTAAATATTTAAACACTGAATGCCATACTGTTTGCCATGTTATTTGTAATAGGAAAAATTTAGCAGGAAGGAGGTTATTGGGGAGGAAGATTTAAACTTAAAATACTCTAGAATGATTAAATTAGGAAGCATACTAAATGAATGCCTCATATCATTATTATAAAGACCATATAGAAAAATTACATTATAATAACAGTTATATTAAAATGATGAGGGGAAATAAAATTAACATAGTTTGATTGCATGACTTAGGAATAATATACTTCTTTTAGCTAGGTATCTATTGATATTTTAATGCTTCTGCAGTTGCTTTAGAAAGATAAAATGATTAGGATTTTAGTGGAGATGAACTCTATTTTTCCTCTGAGTAAAATGTGCATATTCATTCAGATAATTGATTCAAAAATACTTCATGGATAAGATTGCTGTAGACTATTGAAATAAAGTAGGCCGGGCACAGTGGCTCATGCCTGTAATTCCAGCACTTTGGGAAGCCGAGGCAGGTGGATCACAAGGTCAGGAGATCAAGACCATCCTGGCTAACACGGTGAAACCCCATCTCTACTAAAAATATAAAAAATTAGCTGGGCGTGGTGGTGAGCACCTATAGTCCCAGGTACTCGGGAGGCTGAGGCAGGAGAATGGCGTGAACCCAGGAGGCGGAGCTTGCAGTGAGCTGAGATGGCACCACTGCACTCCAGCCTGGCAGACGGTGAGACTGTCTCAAAAAAAAAAAAAAGAAATTAAGTAGTGTGATCAAAAGCATAAGTAGGGGAGATGGACAGAGAAAGGGAAGATGTTGGTCAAAAGGTACAAAGTTTCAGTTAAAGAGTATTAGGTTCTAGCTATCTATTGCACAGCACAGTAACTAGTTAATAATGTATATTTCAAAATAGCAATTATAAAAGAAAATGGATTTTAAATGTTACCATGAAGAAATGATAAGTATCTGAGGTGATGGATATGTTAATAAGCCTGATTTAGTCATTCCACAGTGTACATGTATTGAAACATCACATATCCCATAAATGTATACAATTATTATTTGTCAATTAGAAATAAGATACTTTTGGCCGGGCGCGGTGGCTCAAGCCTGTAATCCCAGCACTTTGGGAGGCCGAGACGGGCAGATCACGAGGTCAGGAGATCGAGACCATCCTGGCTAACATAGTGAAACCCCGTCTCTACTAAAAAATACAAAAAACTAGCCGGGTGAGTTGGCGGGCGCCTGTAGTCCCAGCTACTCGGGAGGCTGAGGCAGGAGAATGGCGTAAATCCGGGAGGCGGAGCTTGTAGTGAGCTGAGATCCGGCCACTGCACTCCAGCCCGGGTGACAGAGCGAGACTCCATCTCAAAAAAAAAAAAAAAAAGAAAGAAATAAGATACTTTTTAAAATAAAATGAGGTTATTAAAGGCACAATAAAAGCATAGGGGAATAGTTTACATAGACTGGATTATTAGAGAAAGTAATTGCAGGGATGACACAGATGTAAAACTTAATTAGGCCTAGATTATAGGACTACCTTGAGCTACCAAACCAACGAGTTTAGGTTTTATTGGATAGTGAGGAGTGCTGACTGCCTTAAAACCTAATGCTTTAGAAAAGTTAGTCTGGAGACTTTTTCGGGGTAAAATGTCAAGGGAGCAGCCTCAGAGTCAGAGAAGTACAGCTTTCCAGACTAAGTAAGAAACTGATAGAGAGGGCTAACAGAGTGAGGGCGCAGCAGGGGAAGTGAAGGGAGAGAAGGGCATTGTCTATGCTTGAAAAGGTTAAAAAGTTAACTTCAATCTGCACTTTTCTCTCCTCAGTATGCTGGAGAGTTTATCTTTCAGTTGCATCTTCTGTCCCTGTTAAAAAGGTAGTTTTCTCAGATCCCCAGGAGTACTAACAGTGGACTTCTCTCCATAGGGTTATGATAATTCGGAGAGCAGTGTTCGGAAAGCTTGTGTCTTCTGCCTGGTGGCTGTTCATGCAGTAATTGGTGATGAACTAAAACCACATCTCAGTCAACTTACTGGCAGTAAAGTAAGTAGTGCTGCTGTGTTTTAAAGATGGTGGCCATAGTGCATCCTTCAAAATTTAGTTATATGTCTGTAACGGTAAGCTTTTTATTTGGCATTTAGTAAGTCAGACTTTGAGCATCCAACTTGCCCTTATTATATCTATTTTGTATTTTATCTTTTTCTACTCTAACATTTGTTAGATGTTCACTCAGGTGAAGTCAGCAGCTTGTTGGGATGGTTGGTAGGTTTCTGTGAGAGAAAATGCCTTCAGCTGCTAGTTATTTTTAATAGTCAGCTGACTTCTTACAAAATCCCAGACCCAAATCTTTGCCCCTAAGCACTGTTTTATTAAGAATAAATAGACTGTTATGGTTATATATTCATGGATTACTGTATATCTCGCAAAATATAGAATACTTGCACATTTTTAAATTTTTCCCTTAAGAACTATAATAATCAAATTATCCTTCTCTATTATCCAAATTAATGTGCAACTTTAACTTAGTATGTTAAAAGTTTTCTGATTCATTGTTCAGGCTTAAAAAATGAGTAAGTCTTGCCTTCCTCATTTGATTGCTGCTACCAGAACTTTGAAATTTACTCTACTAAGGTGGCCAAGGTGGTTCATACCCGTAATCCCATCACTTTGGGAGACCGAGGGGAATATCACTTGAGACCAGGAATTTGAGACCAGCCTGGGCAACAAATTGAGAAGACCCTCTCTCTAACAATAAAAATAATAATAATTGTTTTGAATTAGAAGTTTGTTCTCAAGGGTGAAGATAACTTACGATTGTTGAATCATGGCTTACGAACCATTTAGCAGAAAGCACTCACCGTCACTTAAAGAATTTCTCAAACCCTAAGGATTGTCTTATTGTGGTCAAATTTATTTTTTAATAGCAAAAAAGCAAAATATACATATAATGGAAAATGAGCCTAGATACATTAAGTATCTAAATAAGTTATAGATAAACAATAATTCTTAACTCTGGGTTACAAACCACTTTGAGACTTAGGTAAAATCTCATCTCAGAAAAATGCATTCAGATAAAACCATGAGACAAAGTTTTAAAAAAAATAGAAAAGTGCATAATGGAAACAATTACGTGTCGTTTCAGAGGGTTCTGTGATCCCCTGAATCCCATAGCTACCAGGTTAAAAACTCTTGGATCAATGAGTTAATGTTTAAAAAGCAAATCTTCTGAAACAATTAAAATTCAGCACTTTTATCAGAACAGTAGGTAGCCAGTAATAATGTTACATATGAAGACAGTAGGTAGGTGGAAAAAATATTTTGAAATAACATTAGATGAAACAAGTAGGCCAGATGTGGCTCCCACAGCACTTGGGAGGCCAAGGTGGGAGGATCACTTGACCTCAGGAGTTCGAGACCATCCTGGTCAACATAGGAAGACCCTGTTTACAAAAAAAAAAAAAAAAAAGTTAGCCAAGCACAGTTGCACGTGCCTGTGGTCCCAGCTACTTGGGAGGCTGAGGTAAGAGGATTGCCTGAGCCCAGGAGGTTGAGGCTGCAGCAAGCTGTGATCACACCACTGCACTCCAGCCTAGGCAACAGAGCAAGGCCCTGTCTCAAAAAAAAAAGTAGAACACAGAATTGTATGTGTATTGATTACAAACTTCATAAAATCATGATCTCATACAAAAACTGCAAAAAGACACAGAGATACTCAAAACATTCTTGGTAGAATAGCAGTGGCTTCGTGGTCTAATATCTTAGGTCCTGTAACCCAAATACCTGAATTCCTGTTTTTGCCTACTTCTTACTCACCCCTGTGACCTTAGTCTGTAACTTAACCATTCTATATTGTGATTTCCTCATCTATAAAATATGAAGATAAAGAGATAACGTAAAACATATTGTGTAACCCCTAGCGCTCAATTGTTTGTTACTGCTTTAATGGTGACTTCTGAGTTTCCTTTAATGTTATAGTAGTCTGTGTTCATGCTGCTATAAAGAACTGCCCTAGGCCAGGTGCGATGGCTCATGCCTATAATCCCAGCACTTGGAGATGCCGAGGTAGGTGGATCACAAGGTCAGGAGATCAAGACCATCCTGGCTAACACGGTGAAACCCCGTCTCTACTAAAAATAGAAAAAAATTAGCCGGGCATGGTGATGGGCGCCTGTAGTCCCAGCTACTTGGGAGGCTGAGGCAGGAGAATGGTGTGAACCCGGGAGGCGGAGCTTGCAGTGAACTGAGATTGCGCCACTGCACTCCAGCCTGGGTGACAGAGTGAGACTCCGTCTCAAAAAAAAAAAAGAACTGCCCTAGACTGGGTAATTTATAAAGAGGTTTAATTGACTCACAGTTCCTCATGGCTGGAGAGGTGTCAGGAAACTTACAATCATGGCAGAAGGGTAAGCAAACATGTCCTTCTTCACATGATAGCAGGAAGGAGAAGAATGAGAGAGCTGCAGAGCGAAGCAGGGAAAAGCCCCTCACAAAACCATCAGATTTCATGAGAATTCACGATCACGAGAGCAGCACAGGGGAACCGCCCCCGTGATTCAGTCACCGCCCACAAAGTCCCTCCCCCAACACATGGGGATTACAATTCAGGTTACAATTCAAGATCAGATTTGAGTGGGAACACAGAGCCAAACCATATCAAAAGTTTTATATGTGATCCCTACAATATATTTTGAAAAGACATAAAATACTCGTCATGAACAACTTTCAAGACTTAAAAACTTTTTTGATATTTTATATATTTTTTTCAGATGTGCTAGCCAAAAAAACAATTTGTTATTCTTAATTATCAACAATAGCTTGGACATTATAATAACCCCCAGCCTAAAATCTATCAGAGCTCACATATATGTATATAATATTTTAATGAGTATCTTATAATTTGGAGCAGCTTGCTCAAATGACATTTATTTGGCTTGAATCTGCAGATGAAGCTACTGAATCTTTACATCAAACGTGCACAAACGGGCTCTGGAGGAGCTGATCCCACTACTGATGTTTCTGGACAAAGTTAGTGAAGCTCATCACAGCGAACCAGGTCTCTCAAAAGAAAGGACAGATAGACCACCCTCATCAATGAAAGGAAATTCTCAAACACATCTTTTGGAACTTACTATTGTTTCCCAGTTTTAGTTTTTTGTTTCGTTTCGTTTTGTATTTTCTGTAACAGAGGACTATCCTCAGTCTGCATGTAACTTTTATGATAGTTATTCCAAATTCAAGAAGAAGCAGTATTAACATCAAATGATCGATACAAAGTAATTTTTAATCTAATTCATCATTTCACATGTTTGTACTTTGTCTTCCCATTAACCTTTGCCAGTGTTATGATTGTATAAATTTTTTTAAATGCTGGTTAAACAGGAATGCTTAAAGCTTTAAAAGTTTAACAGTCTAAAACATTTTTGCTTTTATTCAACTGCAGAATAATATTTTTATTGCTACTTTGAGTTTTGTTCCGTATCATGTCCTATGCTAGAAATATTTAAATGATGTGAAACAAAGCAGGACTAATTTGAACTACCGCTGGACTCTGTTTGTGTGATGGTGATACATGTCATTAGTTGCAACTTCTTTGGGGTGATCTATAGTTTGAAAACTAAAACCTCAAAGACAGATGTTACAGAATCAGCCAGTTCTATAAAACTGATATCGTCTGTTGGTTATTGATCTTGCCATCTTTATTTAAAACCATGTCCCTTCTATGATCCCTTAAGAAAGCTGCACCAAATCATCTGCCTGTGTTTTCTTGATACTTACTGAAATAGAAGGTTTTATTGCAGGGTTGTTTTTTTTTTTTTTTTTTTTTTTGGTTTGTTTATATCTTTGTTGTGAATGATGCTTTTTTTGTATTTATTAATATCAAATTCACTTATGAATAAACTTGATAATGGAAACAGACAAAAAAATCAAGTGCGTGTGTGTCCTTGACCGTCTTCTGTTTCTCATGTAATAAACAAACTAATTATCGAGACATGGAAGTGACCAGCACCTTTTATTTAAATGGTGGAACCTGGTTTCCTTTTACCATGAAATTGTCTTACTTGAAAATACTGATCCTGATGAGAGAGAAGATGGTGCCAAGGCTATCTTTGTATAACGGGCTCAAATTCTCTACCTCTTCAGGGCTAATACTTTTAACTGAGCTGCTGCCTATAGTGTCTTTTGGAAAACTACTTAAAGGGTGATTTTCTGTTACTTCTTAACAAATTTTTTTAATCACCTCTTGCTACACCCATTCTTTTCATGTGCAGCTGACTTTCAAAAATTACCAGTTTTGGTGAAAGGCCAAATTAGATAATTTGGAACCAGGATACTAATGATTTCTCATCTTGACTTTTTTTTAAATCCTAATATAAAGTGAATTTGATTGAAAAGGCAAATAGCTATTAGGGAAGCAATTTGCTATTGTTACAGAGTTATCTGTACTTTGTTTAATTGAAAAAAATGTAGAAATGTATGTAAAGAATTTAAGACAGGAGTACTGAATGGATGATTTGTCATAGGCTTTCCCCTTCCTTTGTTTCTGTTCTAGCAGCAGGAAAAGTTTCTCTATATCCTCTCCCTCTACCTGTAACAATTTTGTTTTCTACTGTTAATTACATTGTGTATTTATAGTTCTATGCTTACTGTTGTGCATATACTGGCAATAAAACTGTACATAACATTACTTGAAAAAGTTAATGTATATCAGTTTTTCTGTCTCACTGTGTAAGAAGTCACTCAGTTTTAACTTTAGAAGGTCTTGTATCAGTGGTGGTCTCTTGAATTTTCTAAGTTGATCTGAGGAGAAAAGATTTTTCAGGTGTAGCAACTACAATCAAAGGTATATAGCTACATACGCATGTATAACAACTTATCTGTAAGAAGAAAATGCATTTTAAACATTGAGCTCTTCTCAGTAACATTTTATAACCTTTGGATATGTTTGTAATAATTTCAAATCAAAATATTGGTTTAATTTTGACCTCTGGTTTAAGATACTGCTTTAACTACTGTTGACAACTAAGTAGAGTGACTTAAGCTGAATAGTAACTCTAACTGGAAAATTAGATCAAGCACCTGGCATCTAATGGTAGACAGGCACTCAAGAAATGAGTTAACTACACAACGGAAAAGTATGGTTTAATGTGTCCAAATGAAAGCTAATAGATATAAACAAGAAAAAATTGTGTTTACAATTCTATAATCTCAGTTGATAAGACTGTAAGAAAGTTATTGATTATTTAAATCACTGTATACAATACACCCTTAATTTGTTCATTCCAGAAACATATTTGGATGTCAGCTACTTAAAAATGGTCACGAAAAGCTACTGTTTAAATTTTTCCTCCTGCTATTCTCTCCCAAATTAGTTATTAGTGTTGTTCATTTACTGCACTGCTGAGAACTAATTAAAATTATATATTCCAGATTGTAAAACATGTTTATTTCTTCTGGGTTTCAAAATCTAATACACTTCTGACATTTTCAAGTAACATGTGGTTTGAACCTGAGGCTTCAATTTTGCAGTTAATCTGCTGTGTTCCTTCATATTTTATTCTTACCAAACTTTAAGGCAAAATTACTTTTATTATCAAGTTATGCCTTATAGTAAAAGACTGGAATCTTACTGATAACATCATTGATAAGGCCAGGTCTATTTGTTAATTCAAATGTAGTTTATAATTGCTCAATTAGAATAGCATTTACAGTAAATATAAATGATAATTAGCATATTACTCCATAATACATAAGGATTTTTAAACCTAATTTTTTATATCTTTGCTTCTGGTATTAGTTCATTTTATTGCAATTAGTAGTTTTGCAGCTGTATAAAAGGCTTGGAATTCCATTGTAAAAAAAAAAAAAAAAAAAAGGCTGTGCATGGTGGCTTACTCCTGTAATCCCAGCACTTTGGGAGGCCGAGGTGGGTGGATCATGAGGTTAGGAGATCGAGACCATCCTGGCTAACACAGTGAAAACCCGTCTCTACTAAAAATACAAAAAATTAGCTGGGCGTGGTGACGGGCGCCTGAGTCTCCCAGCTACTCGGGAGGCTGAGGCAGGAGAATGGCTTGAACCCGGGACGCAGAGCTTGCAGTGAGCCGAGATCATGCCACTGTACTCCAGCCTGGGGGACAGAGCAAGACTCCATCTCAAAAAAAAAAAAAAGTTAAATTATCCATCTTTATCGTAGGATATTTGGAAAATAATGAAAAACTGAAGAAAAAAAATACTTTTAATATCACCACTAAAGATAATCTGTATTGCTTGCTATTTTTTACAATACTAAGATAATGAGTTTGGTGCAATACTGAAAACTGTAAGGAAACATTAAATTTTGTTCACTGGAAGAGTGACAGGACTAGAATAACATTTTGAAAACTTTTGTTCTATGCATGTATTTAACAATACTTTTGGGGGTTTTGTGGTGGCGGGAGGGTGGTTTTTTGAGATGGAGTCTAGCAGTGTCTCCAGGCAGGGTGGAGTGCAGTGATGTAATCTCAGCTCACTGCAACCTCCACCTCCCAGGTTCAAGCGATTCTCCTGCGTCAGCCTCCCGAGTAGCTGGGATTACAGGCGCCTGCCACCATGCCTGGCTAATTTTTGTATTTTTAGTAGAGACGGAATCTCACCATGTTGGCCAGGCTGGTCTTGAAATCCTGACCTCAAATGATTCGCCCACCTTGGCCTCCCAAAGTGCTGGGATTACAGGCATGAGCCACCATGCCCGGCCCTTAACAATACTTTTGAATATATTCTTTCTTCTAAAAGGTAGCTTCTGATGGAGCAAAGTGTTCCATTCCATGTGTGCAGCATAATCCTTGGGTTGTTGATATTGACTGATTTTTTGTTTTTTTGTTTTTTTTTTTTGAGACAGAGTCTCGCTCTGGTTGCCCAGGCGGGATCTCGGCTCACTGCAAGCTCTGCCTCCCGGGTTCAAGCCATTCTCCTGCCTCAGCCTCCTGAGTAGCTGGGACTACAGGTGCCCGCCACCACACCCAGCTAATTTTTTTGTATTTTTAGTAGAGGCAGGGTTTCATTGTGTTAGCCAGGATGGTCTCGATCTTCTGACCTCGTGATCCACCCGCCTTGACCTCCCAAAGTGCTGGGATTACAGGCGTGACCCACCACACCCAGCCCCACTGAATATTCTTATAACAAATAGCTACATCTTTGACAAATCTACAATTATTTCATAGTAGGCAATTTTATACATGACTTTAATATGAAATTGCTAAGTATAGAAAGTCATTGTTTATTTGAAAATACACTAGTTGCTTAAATAGCAGTGTTTAAACTATTATTACAATGGTAATCTACAGTAGAACAGGGAAACAAGATTTTTTTACTTTATACGGACCAGATTTTCAGTATTCAAATTTACCTGCATTCATTCATGCAACAGATATCTGAGTACCTCCCTTCAAGGACACAGTAAAGCACATAACTATAATACCGTGTGGTTAGTGCTACAATAGAAACGCTACAATGATAGGAGCTGGGGCCGGGGAGTTGCAAATAAGGTGTAATCATCAGACGCTTCCTAGAAAAAGAGGTGATGCTTAAACCTAGTCTAAAGGCAGCATGTGTCTGAGATACATTGGGGGTTATAGAGTGAGCAGAGAAGAGAAGCAAAAGTAGAAAGGCAGCGATGTATAAAATGGCAAGAAGCATTAGGGCATGTCACTGGAACTTTATAAACCACAGTTTATTTTCATAAATTTAAAAAATCTCCCTCCCCTCTCCTTTAAAAATATCTTCAGCAAAAACAGCCATGAGTGGTGGCACATACCTGTGGTCCCAGATACTCAGAAGGCGGAGTCAAGAGGATCACTTGAGCCCTGGAGTTTGAAGCCAGCCTGGGCAATATAGTGAGACCCCATCTCTAAAATACAAAAGAAAAAAAATCTGTGCATCCTTGCAAGCAAGCAAACTTGGATATAGATTTTCTTTTAGTGGTTACTATTTCAAAAGTTCTTCTTAAAGTTATACTGTTGAATTTCCTTTTTCAAACTGAACATAGCACTTTGTGTCTCCCCAACTGGCCACTGTCACACAACTTGGTTTGACTAGAACATGAGATAGTGGGGAGCGGCCCAAGATGGACTAACAGATATTCTAAGATATATATTCTATGATATAGTCTGTCAGCTAAGGAGTCCCCCTGAAGACTTCAGCAGAATAATGCAATTAGAATTAACATCTCAAACATTTCAATTTTACATCATCTGAAAACCAGAAGTGAGATGGTTTAGGCTCCAGTTTTTTACATATTGGCCTCTGCTACGAACCTGGTTCTGATGTCCTTCATTCACTTATTAAATATTTGAGCACC
Source organism: Macaca fascicularis (assembly GCF_037993035.2). Taxonomy (NCBI): domain Eukaryota; kingdom Metazoa; phylum Chordata; class Mammalia; order Primates; family Cercopithecidae; genus Macaca; species Macaca fascicularis. The sequence continues at coordinate 14,924,728 of NC_088376.1, forward strand.
TACCTGCTGTGCATCTGACACCCCTACAGTCTGCGTGCTATAAATATGTAGTTGTGGATCTGGTGATAGGAGAAATGTGTTAATGTGTCCTCAGAAATTAGAGTTGTATGCTAGGGGCTGGCCTGTTACTCAGGGTAGGAAAGCGCCCAGGGATGCTGCTTTTTGCAAACCATGCTGACCAGCATGCTTTGTGCAGCTCTGGTCTCCCCATATTCATTCAATGTTAATGTCAGACTCGTAGGGCTGTATTTTTCCCCTTAAGAAAGTGTAAATCTGTTATTTATTGGAAGTGAATGCAAAAAGAGATTGCCTGACAGTTTTGCTAGTTTTAGTCTAAAGCCACATTTACAATAATTTTCATCAAAGTTTAGGTCAGAGTAGAGATGTAAAATCAAAGTTAGATTTTATCAATAAAGCAAAAAAATGGGCTTTTTCTTCTCCATCTTCCCAAAGCAGTGGTTCTCAACTGCCGGTAACTTTTGCCTGCTGGAAGACATTTGGCAGTATCTGGAGACATTTTTGATTGTCTCAATTTGGATGTGGAGGTACTATTACCATCTAGTGGGTACAGGCCAAGGAAGGTGCCAAACCTACAATACACAGGACAGCCCTCCACAGCAAAAAATTATCTGACCTCAAATGTCAACAATGCACAAGTTGAGAAACCTCACCCTAAAGCAAAGGAATTCCCATAGATAGGTCCTAAGATAGCCCTGGTTAAAAGCACTGAATCAGTTTTTATTTCTTACTTTGTCTAGAGATATGTTCTCACTTTGTCACATAGGCTGGAGTGCAGTGGCACAATCAGTTCACTGTAACCTAAACTCCTGGGTTCAAGCAGTCCTCCCACCTCAGCCTCCTGAGTAGCTAGGACTATGGGCACACACCACCATGTCCAGCTAATTTTTGTTTTGAATGTTTATTTTTTGTAGAGATGGCATATCACTGTTTCCCAGGCTGGTCTTGAACTCCTGGCTTCAAGCAATCATCTGTTCTCTGCCTCCCAAAGTGCGGGATTACAGGTATGAGCTGTCACACCTGGCCTGAATCAGTTCTTTACACTGATAAATAGAAAGGTGAACAATTTAGAGATCGCTTCTAGCTGATAGATTTTAGGATAAATTCTCTCATTTTTAATACATGATGAACTCACATGTCAAATATTCAACACAAATCATTGATCCTTAACCCAGCCCAAACTGTCACTGCTAATTGTCTATAGCTTATTCGATTTTGAAGTTTCTGTTTAATGCGAGGCTAGTCCCTCAAATTTTGGTCTCATAAAAGTGATTTTTATTTCAAAAAACTGATATTTGGCCCCATAGGTGAGAATTTCCTTACAGTGAGGTTTACTCCAGGCACGTCAGCAGCGGTGAATGACTTTGGGGTTGGCTGGGCAGTATTAAACATTAGATTGTCATTCATATATTGTATGCTTATGCTTATATGAAGTACCTAGAGTAGTCAAAGTCATAAAAACAGAAAAGAAAATGGTGGCCTATGGCCATACCACCCTGAACAGGCCCGATCCCATCAGATCTCAGAAGCTAGGCAGGTTTGGGCCTGTTTAGTACTTGGATGTGAGAAAATAGGATGGTGGTTGCCAGGGGCTGGGGGCAGGGGGAAAGGAGAAGGTATTTAGTAGGCACAGGGTTTCTGTTTGGGATGATAAGAGGTCTGGAGATGGATAGCAATAATGGTCGCACAACATTGTGCATGCGCTTAATACCACTGAACCAAACACTTAACAATGATTAAGATGATAAATTTTGTTATGTGTATTTCTCCACAGTTAAAAACAATAAAATAACTTGATAGTCATTAAAGTAAGTTCAAAGCCAGGTACAGTGGCTCACACCTGTAATCACACCACTTTGGGAGGCCAAGGTGGAAGGATAGCTTGAGGTCAGGAGTTTGAGACCAGCCTGGCCAACATGGTGAAACCCTGTCTGTACTAAAAATAAAACACAAAAATTCGCCAGGCATGGTGGCGCAGGCCTGTAATCCCAGCCACTCTGGAGGCTAGAGTACAAGAATGACTTGAGCCCCTGGAGGCAGAGGCTGCAGTGAGCCAAGATCGTGCTACTGCACTCCAGCCTGGACGACACAGTAAGACTCGACACAGTAAGACTTGATCTCAAAAAAAATAAAAAATAAACAATAACCGCACCTGTAGTCTCAGCTACTTGGGAGGCTGAGGAAGTAGGATCACTTGAGCCCAGGAGTTTGAAGCTGCAGTTAGCAAAGATTGAGCCACTGCACTTCTGGTGACAGCAAGACCCTGTCTAAAAAAACAAAATTTTTTAAAAATCTTAAATGAGGTCAAAATATGAAAGTGATTAGAACCCTGTTTACTACGTAACCTAATTACTATGAATGATTATATGTAAGGATGTTGAGACAGAATATATAGAATATCTACATAAATGATTTTATATGCATATGAACACAGTAGGCAAATTGAAGCAACTTTTTAAAAAAGCAGCTGTGTTGAGAGTGTTTGCCCGCAGGAATCGTGAGATTTCTGTCTATGATTCCTCTCTCACTTTCTCTCTGCTTACCTTGTTCCTAATGTCAATTTCACTGATTCTGACTTTGTCACTGAGGTCTTTGTTTTTCTAAATTTGGCACATATAATCAGACCCATTTTGTCTAAACCGTACCTCCTGCCGGGCGCGGTGGCTCACGCCTGTAATCCCAGCACTTTGGGAGGCCGAGGCGGGCGGATCACAAGGTCAGGAGATCGAGACCACGGTGAAACCCCGTCTCTACTAAAAATACAAAAAATTAGCCGGGCGCGGTTGTGGGCGCCTGTAGTCCCAGCTACTCGGGAGGCTGAGGCAGGAGAATGGCGTGAACCCGGGAGGCGGAGCTTGCAGTGAGCCGAGATCGCGCCACTGCACTCCAGCCTGGGCGACAGAGCAAGACTCCGTCTCAAAAAAAAAAAAAAAAAAAAAAAACCGTACCTCCTTTAAGGTTCGTACCACAGGCAGATCTACCACCTCCCTCTCATTATCACCCTTGCATTCTGCTGTCGCATCAAGTACTTAGCATCTGGCCCACAAGTTTCCCTGTCTCCCCAAGGGAGGTAGAGCAGAGTGATTAAGAGAATGAGTTATGTGTTGGAACTACTCAAGTAGAAATCACTATTTCCACCACTTGGACAAGTTTACTTAACCTCTGAAAACATTTGAGTTTTTCATCTACAGAACTGCAAAAACAATACCACTTATCACATAAGATTGGTCGTGATGACTGAAATAATGTCTCTCTCTTGAGCATAGCCTTGTATCCGCAAGTGATGGCCTTGAGGACTATAGTCTTAATGGATAGTGGTAGCTGTCCAACTGACATCCCTGACTGCTGCTGCCTTCCTTCAAGCTCAGTTATTTCCCTAGCCCTGGCCCTGAACTGTTCCACCTTAACGATCATAAACCCAGCATTTAATTTGCCAATTGCAGGCTTTAATTTTTTAATTGTGATAAAAAAATACATAACATTAAATTTGTCATCTTAACCATTTTTAAGTGTAAAGTTCAAGTGTTAAGTATATTTACATTGTTGTGCAACAGATCTCTAGAACTTTTTTATCTTAGAATACACTTATATAAAACACTGATTTGGCTGGGTGTGGTGGTTCATGCCTGTAATCCCAGCACTTTGGGACACCGGAGCAGGCCGATCACGAGGTCAGGAGTTCAAGACCAGCCTGACCAACGTGGTGAAACCCCGTCTCTACTAAAAATACAAAAATTAGCTGGGCATGGTGGCACATGCCTGTAATCCCAGCTACTCAGGAGGCTGAGGCAGGAGAATCGCTTGAATCTGGGAGGCAGAGTTTACAGTGAGCCAAGATCATGCCACTGCACTGCGACCTGGGCGACAAAGCAAGACTCCGTCTCCAAAAAGAAAAGCACTGATTCCTCTTTCCTGCTTCCCTCAGTCCTTGGCAACTACTTTTCAACTTTGTTTCCATGATTTTTGACTACTTTAGATACTACATAAAAGTGGAATCATATAGTATTTGTCCTTTTGGGACTGGCTTATTTCACCTAACCATAATTTCTTCAAAGGTTCATTCATATTGTAGAGCCCGTGACAGGAATTTCTTCTTTTTTAAGGCTGCATAATAGTTCCACTGCATGTATTTATCACATTTTCTTTATCCATTCATCCATTGATGAATATTTAGATTGCTTTCACCTCTTGGCTATTGTGAGTAATGCCACACAGGCATTTGTTGTTGTTTTAACCATTTATGTGTTTCCGGCACTGTGAACAATACTTGGAACATAGTAAGTACTTAATGATCATTTAATAAACGAATACAGGAATGAGTTCAGTGAGCCTTTAGAATATCCAAATCCTGGCAGGTCACAGTGGCTCACGCCTGTAATCCCAGCACTTTGGGAGGCTGAGGTGGGTGGATCACCTGAGGTCAGGAGTTCGAGACCAGCCTGGCCAACATGGCAAAACCCCGTCTCCACTAAAAATACAAAAAAATTAGCTGGGCATGGTGGCACACACCTGTAATCCCAGCTACTCAGGAGGCTGAGGCACGAGAATTAGTTGAACGTGAGAGACAGAGGTTGCAGTGAGCTGAGATATCACACCATTGCACTCCAGGCTAGGCCACAGAGCAAGACTCTGTCTAAAAAAAAAATAAAAATAAAAAAAGCTGACCAGGCACAGTGGCTCATGCCTGTAATCCCAACACTTTGGGAGGCCAAGGCAGGCAGATCACCTGAGGTCAGGAGTTCAAGACCAGCCTGGTCAACACAGTGAAACCCCATCTCTACTAAAAATACAAAAATTTGCCAGGCATGATGACGGGCGCCTGTAGTCCCAGCTACTTGGGAGGCTGAGGCAGGAGAATTGCTTGAACCTGGGAGACGGAGCTTGCAGTGAGCTGAGATCATGCCACTGCACTCCAGCCTGGGTGACAGAGCGAGACACCTCAAAAAAAAAAAAAAAAAAAAAAAAAAAGCCAGTAGATATTGTCTAGAACAGAATACCAAATAAAATCACTCAGAGTTGAAAGCGACTCCTTTTTGAAAAGTAGCAATCTCATGAGCCAGGAGACTGGGACAGTTTTGTTAAAAGCCTAATGGTATTAATGGATATTCTGAAGGTTTCTAAGATTTTCCCCTCTTTGATTTTCTTTAAAAAATAGATAAATTACACAAGCACTTCCAGATGTATGCTGTTCATGATGACAAAAACAATAACCAAAAAGAATCAATGCATGTGTGAATGATACATGATTTTAAGTTTGGGAGAAGATGCAAGGATACATGCAAGATTGCAGACGTGCAATACGGAGGTGGAGTAGGAGGACTAAGGAAGAGATAGGAAAGAGTGTTTGACATGTGGGATATATTAATAATTTCATTTATGTAAATACAGATTTGTATTTATGAAAGTCTTACCCTATGATATTGTTTGGCTGTGTCCCCACCCAAGTCTCATCTTGAATTGTAGCTCCTGCAATTGCCACATGTTGTGGGAGAGACCAAGTGGGAGATAAGTGAATCATGGAGATGGTTCCCCCGTACTGTTCTCGTGGTAGTGAATAAGTCTCATGAGATCTGATGGTTTTATAAGGGATTTCCCTTCACTTGGCTCTCATTCTTTCTTGTCTGCCACCATGTAAGACTTGCCTTTCGCCCTTTGCCATGATTGTGAGGCCTCCCCAGCCACATGAAACAGTGAGTCCATCAAACCTCTTTTTCTTTATAAATTACCCAGTCTCAGGTATGTCTTTGTCAGCAGCATGAAAACAGACTAATATACCCTACAAAAAATTAAGTAGGCATTCTAGTCTTTTCTTCTGCTTCCTTGATCCCTCGCCACTCCTCAGTCTACTTTTCCACAGTCAGCCTTTTTCCCTGCCTTCATGTTTAAACCAGTCATTATACATCACAAATGTCAGTCTTGAGTGTGTGATGTTTGGTCAAAGGAAAGTGATATTTCAGTTCAGAAAATCCCCTATCACATCAGTAACCCATTATGGTACAATTTGATCAGATTGATTCTTGCTTCAGATTCCCAGATTTCAGCTTTTAACATCTTTCCTGCAAAAGAAAAAGCATTACTTTTGAAATTTCTGGTTTTAATGTCATGAAACATTTTGCTATTCCACAGAACAGCCGCATCAACATCACCCAGAAACTCATTAATACAGAATGCCAGACCCTACCTCAGACCTACTGAGAAAGAATCTGCATTTTTGACAATATTCCCAGGTGATTTATATGTACATTATTGTTTGTGATTCATATGCATATTAAAGTTTGAGCAGCAGTAATCTAGAGGTATTTATGATAACACAAATTTTAATATTGCATGATACTCTGATTTCAAAATGTCTTTATTTTAGCAACTAACAAGCAGTTCATTGACTCCACTTTTAATGCTTCCAGTTAGCAGCTTCTTTTTTTCATTACACATCCCCATAGGAAATCTACATACAAATGTATTAACTGCAATAAGGGAATTCCAGTACTGCATCCCTAAGATTACAAACACTTTGTTAATGAAATTTCGTGTTGTATCAGCATGAAATACCAACTAGCCTGACTCAAGTTACCAATCCAGTTTATTCTTCTGAGAAATACATAATACAAATGTAATTGCATTCCATTAAAAATATATACATTCAACCTGTACTTGGACGTCTATTCAAATGGCAAGCATTGTTCTTGGCACTAGGAATACAGCACTGAAAAAGCAAACAAAAATCTGTTCCCTCCTGGAATTCATATTCTGGTTAGAGACAAAAGATAAATAAGAAAAATATAACATACATGAGATAGTAGTAGATGTGCCTTGCACATGAGATAAAAACTAAAAAAAAGCAGGGAAGAGGGATTTTTTTTTTTTTTTTTTTTTTTTTGAGATGGAGTTTTGCTCTTGTTGTCCTGGCTGGAGTGCAATGGTGCAATCTTGGCTCATTGCAACCTCCACCTCCTGGATTCAAGCGATTCTCCTGCCTCAGCCTCCCGAGTAGCTGGGATTACAGGCGCCCGCCACCATGCCCAGCTAATGTTTTGTATTTTTTAGTAGAGATAGGGTTTCACCACATTGGCCAGGCTGGTCAAACTCCTTACCTCAGGTGATCCAGCCACCTCAGCCTCACAAAGTGCTGGGATTACAGGCATGTCACCATGCCTGGCTCAGGAAGGGGGATTTTTTTAAAGGAAGAGGCATAATGGGATCTTATGAAGGCTGGTCAGTGAAGACCTCACTGAAAGGGATATTGAGCAAAGACGTGAAGGAAGTGGAGTGTGACAGGCAGAATAACAGCTCCCCAACAACGTCCATATCCTAATGCATGGAACCTATGAATATGTTACGTTACATAGCAAAAGAGACTTTGCAGATGCAATCGAATTAAGGACCTTGAGAAGGAGAGATTATCCTGGATTATCCTTACAAGTGAAAGAGAAGCAGGAGAGTAATTACAGGGATCCTTACAAGTGAAAAGAGGCAGCCAGAGTCAGAGAAGAACATGAGATGGCAGAAGTAGAGACTGTGATAATGCAGACATGGAGGCCGCTTCTGGAAGCTGAAAAAGGCAAGGAAGTCAATTCTCCCCTACAGCCTCCAGAAGGAAGGCAGCCCCTCCAACATCTTGACTCTAGCCCTTTAAAACTAATTGTGGGCCAGTGTGGTGGCTAATGCCTTTTTTTTTTTTTTTTTTTTTAAGTGGGATGGCTTTTATCACCATTTCAATGGAGGAAGTATAACATAGGGCTATAGAGTGAGACTGTCTAGGTTCAAACACTGACTTGAACTTGGGTAAACAGTCTGGCAGTTCCTTAAAAGGGTAAGCAGGCCGGGTGTGGTGGCTCACGCCTGTAATCCCAGCACTTTGGGAGACCAAGGTGGGTGGATCATAAGGTCAGGAGATGGAGACCATCCTGGCTAACATGGTGAAACCCTGTCTCTACTAAAAATACAAAAAATTATCCAGGCATGGTGGTGGGGACTGTAATCCCAGCTACTCAGGAGGCTGAGGCAAGAGAATCACTTGAACCCGGGAGGTGGAGGTTGCAGTGAGCCAAGATCGTGCCACTGCACTCCAGCCTGAGCAACAGAGCGAGGGGCAACAGAGCGAGACTCTGTCTCAAAAAAAGGGTTAAGCATTCCCACATGACGCAGCAATTCTCCTCCTAGGTATATATGTAAGAGAATGAAAAACGTTTACACAAAAGCTTCTACATACATAGTCATAGCAGCATTATTCTTTTTTTTAACCCTCCCTAGTCACAGCTAGTAGGTATTATTCTTAATAGCCAAAAGGTGAAAAAGTGAAAACAACCCAAATATATCAACTGATGAATGGATTAAACAGCATATTGTATATCCATACAATGGAAAAAATTTTCAACCATAAAAAGGGATGAAGGCAGCCATAAAAAAGGATGAGTTCATGTCCTTTGCAGGGACATGGATACAGCTGGAAGCCATCATTCTCAGCAAACTATCACAAGGACAGAAAATCAAACACTGCATGTTCTCACTCATAGGTGGGAATTGAACAATGAGATCACTTGGACATAGGGCAGGAAACATCACACACCGGGGCCTGTCAGGGATTGGGGGAGGGGGGAGGATAGCATTAGGAGAAATACCTAATGTAAATGATGAGTTGATAGGTGCAGCAAACCAACATGGCACATGTATACCTATGTATCAAACCTGCATGTTGTGCACATGTACCCTAGAACTTAAAGTACAGTTAAAAAAAGGGATGAAGTACTGATACATGGTATAACATGTATAAATTTTGAATGCATAAATGAAAGAAAATATAATAAGCCAAACTCAAAAGGCCATATATTATACTGTTAAAGTTTGCAGAATAAAAATGAAGTCACTAATACTGAAAAGCACCATGACAAATAGACTGGGAAAGGCCATGTAGAGAAGGTTTGCATGCCTGATAATGAAAGCTATCGAAAAGACTGCAAAAACCACTACCTTGCACAAAGGCCATTGCAACCTTATACAAAAAATACTTCAGCAAGGACATTTGCCCAGCAACTGCCTTATTGTTTATCTTTGTAGCCAAGAATAACTATTTCAAAACAATTATGTAATCCTCCTCATTTTCTTCCTTTAAGAATCTTTGTCGGCCAGGTACGGTGGCCCATGCCTATAATCCCAGCACTTTGGGAAGCCGAGGAAGGTGGATCACCTGAGGTTAGGAGTTCGAGACCAGCCTGGCCAATATGGTGAAACCCCATCTCTACTAAAAATACAAAATAAATAAATAAATAAATAAATAAAATAGCCAGCTATGGTGGCAGTTGCCTGTAATCCTAGCTACTCGGGAGGCTGAGGCAGGAGAATCACTTGAACCCTGGAGGTGGAGGTTGCAGAGAGCCAAAATCACACCACTGCACTCCAGCCTGGGTGACAGAGTGAGACTCTGTCTCGAAAAAAAAAGAAAGAAAAAAAGGCTTTATCTTCCTTCCCTTACCTCCCTAAATGTGCACATAGTTTACTGTGGCATGTGTATTTTCATTGCAATGCTCTATTCCCAAAATAAATACCCTTTCTTTTAGAGAGCCTCTCTGTTTGTTATTTAGGTTGAAATATATGGTGTCTGAAAAGGGACCCGAAAAAGATCATTCTTGGAAGGAATCAGTGATATTTGGAACTGGCATATGTTATACAGTTCACCTTTTATTCCTTGGTGAGTTTTCTCTCAGGCTGAGCCTTTCTTTTTTTGTTAGAGGCTTTTTAATGTTATTTGGGATCTGATTTGGATTAAGCCATCTAAATAAAGGACTCTGCATACCTCCTGGGATGGTACAAGGCCTTTTAGCTTTTCAAATAAGTCCTTTCTGGTATAAAGACCTATGTCTTTCTGGACTGAGAACAGTGGTTTCTACAGAATTCATATTCCATTTGTGAGGCATGTGTTTTCTGATGAATGTACTTTCCGTTTGGTCTGTGCACCTAGTTTAATATTTTGTTTGATCTGCATGCCTGTGGTTAAAATTTTTGTGATTATTCTTATCTGATTTTTTTTATTTGGTTTGACTCTTTTCCCTTGCTTATTTCTGAAAATTGCCCAAGAGCAAAAATAAACATTCTAAATGGCAGGTGCAGGATGGATAATTAAAAGCCACTAGTGCAGTCGCCACCATCTAAAACACCAGTTTAAACTCCTGACATTCCCTGGCAAGATTTATAAGATTTTCATTGCTCTCAAGAGATTATTAAGAAATAAAATGGGATTCTCAAACATTAAAGTATGCCAGATTTTCTAGGTGGCTACATATTATGGCCTGTTCTTATGCACATTTTTATTTTTTAATTTATATATATATATATAATTTTTTTTTTTTGAGACAGAGTTTTGCTCTTGTCACCCAGGCTAGAGTGCAATGGCACAATCCCAGCTCACTGCAACCTTCGCCTCCTGGGTTCAAGTCATTCTCCTGCCTCAGCCTCCCGAGTAGCTGGGATTACAGGCATGTACCACCATGCCTGGCTAAGTTTTGTATTTTTAGTAGACACAGGGTTTCACCATGTTGACAAGGCTGGTCTTGAACTCCTGGCTTCAAGTGATCCGCCTGCTTTGGCCTCCTAAAGTGCTGGGATTACTGGCGTGAACCACCATGCCCAACACTTATGCACATTTATAAACTGATGGGCAAAATTACATGAAAGAAGATTCAGAGCTGAAATGGTCATTATTTGAAAAACCTGAAACTATACATTAACATGTAGAGTGTTCTAAACTCTTTGTCTATTTTTTTCTGCCTACTTTAAGTCAGCTGACTTTTCTACTGTGTTGAGATAAAACTCATTGCATATGCCATTCCAGCCAAGATATAAAATAGAAAAGTTTTAAGGACTTTTAAATTAATGGCTTTACAAGTTACAATAGCTCCATGGTAACCAATAACCTAGACACCTTTTAGGTTTGCCTAACTAATAACTGTATATGGTGATGGAACACTTAATTGAAAAATTAGTTATCTAAAAGAAAAAGAACTACTAAAATGTTTATAACAGGCTCTCAGATCAAACAGGTCAAAATCTTGAGCTCAGAGTAATGATATAGGGTAACTCTCCAACATAGTTTTTTTTTCTGCCACATAGAGGCCAAAATGAAAAAGCAGAAAGTCCAAGCATGTCATCAATGTCTAAGTCATGATAAATGGTTATGAAAGGGGAATACATCAAAGGAATTTTGTGTATTATCAAGTTGGCTATAATTAGAAGGGAATTATTTGTAAGTCTTTCTAAAGATTAAACTTTATAAGTTTATTTTATTTTTTAAACTGACATATAGTAGTCTGGGCATGGTGGCTTATGCCTGTAATCCCAGCACCTTGGGAGGTCTCTAAAATAAAAATAGAAAAAATTAGCCAGGCAGAGTGGGACACACCTGTAGTCCCAGCTACTCAGGAGGCTGAGGTGGGAAGATTTCGTAAGCCTGCAAAATCAAGGCTGCAGTGAGCTGTGATTGTAACACTGCACTCCAGCCTGGGTGAGAGAGCCAGACCCTGTTGGGAAAAAAAAAAAAAAAGAGACATGTAATAATTGTATATATTTATGAGGTACATAGTGATGTTTCAATACATATAATGTATAATGATCTGATCAGTGTGAGTAGCAGAGCTACCATTTCAAACATTTATCATTTCTTTACGTTAGGAACCTTCAATATCCTCCTTCTAGTAATTTGAAACTATATATTGTTAACTATAGTCATCCTAGAGTGGTATAGAACACTGGAACATATTCCTCCTATCTAGCCATAATTTTGTATTTTTTAACAAATCTTTCCCTATCCCCGCACCCCGCCATTTCCGTTACTCTTCCCAACCTCCATATCCTCTATTCTACCTTTTACTTCTATGAGATCAAGTATTTTTAGCTTCCACATGTGAGTAAGAACATGCAGTGTTTAGCTTTCTGTTCCTGGCTTTTTTCACTTAACATAATGTCCTCCAGTTCTGTCCATGTTATTGCAAATGACAGGATTTCATTATTTTAATGACTGAAGAGTGTTCCATTATGTATATATACCACATTTTATTTATCCGTTCATCTGTTGTTGAACACAGGTTGATTCCATATCTTGGCTCCTGTGAATGCTGCCGCACTAAACATGGAAGTGCAGATGTCTCTTTAATATATACTGATTTCCTTTCCTTTGGATGAGTACCCCATAGTGGGATTGCTAGATCATATGGTAGCTGTATTTGTATTTTCTTAAGGAGTCTTCATACTGTCCTCTGTAGTGGCTGTTCTAGTTTACATTCCCACCAGTGGCGTGTAAGAGTTCCCTGGGAATGCATATACACTGTCAATGGGAATGTAAATTAGTTCAGCCACTGTGGAAAACAGTATGGAGGTTTTACAGAGAACTAAAAACAGAACTATCATTCAACCCAGCAATCTCTTTACCGGGTATATACCCAAAGGAAAGCAAATTGTTCTGCTAAAAAGACACATGGTCATATGTTCATCACAGCACTAATCACAATAGCAAAGGCATGGAATCAAACTAGGTGCCTGTCAAAAGTGGATTGAATAAAGAAAATTTGGTACATATATACCATGGGATACAACACAGCCATAAAAAAGAATGAAATCATGTCCTTTGCAGCAATACAGATGGAGCTGGAGACTATTATCCTAAGCTAACTAATACAGGAACAAACCAAATACCACATGTTCTCTCTTATAAGTGGGAGCTAAGGGGTGGGGCACGGTGGCTCCATGCCTGTAATCCCAGCACCTTAGGAGACCAAGATGGGCAGATCACTTGAGGCCAGGAGTTTGAGACCAGCCTGGCCAACATGGTGAAACCCTGTCTCTACTAAACGTGCCCCCCCCCAAAATTAGCTGGGTGTGGTGGTGCACGCTTGTAGTCCCAGCTTCTCATGAGGTTGAGGCAGGAGAATTGCTTGAACCCAGGAGGTGAAGGTTACACTCCAGCCTGAGTGATGGAGTGAGCCTCTGTCTCAAGAAAAAAAAAAAAAGCAGGAGCTAAACATTGAGTACACATAGACATAAAGATAAGAACGATAGACACTGGGGACTACTAGAAAGGGGAGGAATAAACAGAAACCATTTGGAATTGTGATTTTTTTTTTTTTTTTTTTTGAGACGGAGTCTAGCTCTGTCGCCCAGGCTGGAGTGCAGTGGCCAGATCTCAGCTCACTGCAAGCTCCGCCTCCCAGGTTTACGCCATTCTCCTGGCTCAGCCTCCCGAGTAGCTGGGACTACAGGCGCCTGCCACCTCACCCGGCTAGTTTTTTGTATTTTTTAGTAGAGACAGGGTTTCACCGTGTTAACCAGGATGGTCTCGATCTGCTGACCTTGTGATCCGCCCGTCTCGGCCTCCCAAAGTGCTAGGATTACAGGCTTGAGCCACCGCGCCCGGCCTGGAATTGTGATTTTTGTATAGAATGAGAGGTGGGGGGTCTAATTTCATTCTTTTGCATATAGATATCCAGTTTTCCAGAGCCACTTATTGAAGATACTGTCCTTCCCCTACTGAGTATTCTTGATGCCTTTGTAAAAAATGAGTTGGCTCTAGATACATGGATCAATTTACAGGATCTCTGTTCTGTACCACTGACCTATGTGTCTTTTTTTTTTTTTTTTTTTTTTTTTTTGAGACAGAGTCTTACTCTGTCACCAGGCAGGGATGTGATCTTGGCTCACTGCAACCTCCGCCTCCTGGGTTCAAGCAATTCTTCTGCCTCAGCCTCCCGAGTAGCTGGGATTACAGGCACACGCCACCACGCCCAGCTAATTTTTGTATTTTTAGTAGAGATGGGGTTTCACCATGTTGGCCAGGATGGTCTCAATCTCCTGACCTCATGATCTGCCCACCTCAGCCTCCCAAAGTGCTGGGATTACAGGCGTGAGCCATCACACCCAGCCTATGTGTCTATTTTTATGCCAGTACCATGCTGCTTTGGTTACTATAGCTTTGTAGTATCTTTTAAAGTCTAGTAATGTGATGCCTCCAGCTTTGTTCTTTTTGCTCAGGATTGCTTTGGCTATCTAGGGTCTTTTGTGATTCCATACAATTGTTTTTCTTTTTTCTTTTTTTTTGAGACAGAGTCTTGCTCTGTCACTAGGCTGGAGTGCAGTGGCACGATCTTGGCTCACTGCAACCTCTGACTCTCTGGTTCAAGCGATTCTTCTGCCTCAGCCTCCCAAGTAGCTGGGATTACAGGCACACGCCACCATGCGCAGCTAAGTTTTGTATTTTCAGTAGAGATGGGGTTTCACCATGTGGCCAGGATGGTCTTGATCTCCTGACCTTATGATCCGCCTGCCTTGGCCTCCCAAACTGCTGGGATTACAGGTGTGAGCCACTGTGTGTGCCTGGCCCCATACAAATTTTAATATTTTTTTCTATTTATGTGAAGAATGTAATTGATATTTTGATAGGGATTGCATTGAATCTGTAGAATGCTCTGGGTCATAAATATTGAGATTTTTAAATATATATATATATTTTTAAGAGACAGGGTCTCACTCTGTCATCTGGCCTGGAGTGCAGTGGTATGATCATGACTCACTGCAGCCTTGAACTGCTGTGCTCCAGTGGTCCTCCTGCCTCAGCCTCCTGAGTAGCTGGGACTACAGGTGCATACTACTATGTCTGGCTATTTTTTATTTTTATTATTTATTTGTCTGTTTGTTTATTTATTTTTTGAGATGGAATCTTGTTCTGTTGCCCAGGCGATCTCCGCTCACTGCAACCTCTGCCTCCTGGGTTCAAGCAATTCTCTGCCTCAGTCTCCCTATTAGCTGGGATTACAGGCACCTACGATCATGCCTAGCTAATTTTTTTTGTATTTTTAGTAGAGACGGGGTTTCACCATCTTGGCCAGGCTGGTTTTGAACTCCTGATCTCATGATCCACCCGCCTCAGCCTCCCAAAGCACTGGGATTACAGGCGTGAGCTACCACACACGGCCATATCTGGCTATTTTTTAAAAATTGTTTTGCAGAGATAGGATCTCACTATATTGCTCAGGCTAAGGTTAAGTTTTTACATTGAAAACACACTCATACAAAACTTATTTATTTATTTATGAAATGGAGTCTTGCTCTGTCACCCAGGCTGGAGTGCAGTTGTGCCATCTTGGCTCACTACAGCCTCCACCTCCTGGGTTCTAGTGATTCTCCTGCCTCAGCCTCCAGACTAGCTGGGATTACAGGAGCATGTGACCACATCTGGCTAATTTTTTTTTTATTTAGTAGAGACAGGGTTTCACTATTTTGGCCAAGCTGGTCTCGAACTCCTGACCTTGTGATCTGCCCGCCTCAGCCTCCCAAAGTTCTGGGATTACAAGCATGAGCTACTGTGCCCCATCCATTCATGTAACATTTAAAAATTTCATCTCCTGTGTTAGAACAACAAGGTTTTCTTTTTTTTTTTTTTTTTTGGAGACAGAGTTTCACTCTGTCACCCAGACTGGATTGCAGTGGCTCGATCTCAGCTCACTGCAACCTCTGCCTCCCTGGTTCAAATGATTCTCCTGCCTCAGCCTCCTAAGTAGCTGGGATTACAGGTGTGCGCCACCAGGCCCGGCTAATTTTTGTATTTTTAGTAGAGCAGGGGTTTCACCATGTTGGTCAGGCTGGTCTCAAACTCCCGACCTCGTGATCCACCTACCTTGGCCTCCCAAAGTGCTGGGATTACAGGTGTAAGCCACCACACCCGGCCTCAGAATCACAAGGTTTTCTTAAAGTATTCATTTGTTCTTAGTAATATTGCTAGTGGTTTTGATTTTGCTTCTAAAATGTTTCTTTAACAGCCATCTTCTAAAAACTGTAGACGGTTTCTATTTCTGCCACATTTCTTCCTGAGATCTATTTATTTTTCTTAGTTTCAGGTTGGAAATGCTCTATTTTTCATTCAGAATAGTAATTTCATTTCTTGAGGTAAAATTTTTCTATTTGAAACCTCTCAGAAGTTCAACTTTTGTGTACCTCACTCCGCAGGATTTTCAGGTCAGACATCATTGCCTTCTTTTTTCTCCTTTATAAAAGATGTATCTTTTTGCTTGGCTGGGGTGATAACTTTCTCCTTCAAACTTTTCGTCAATTTCAGCAACTTTTTTTTTTTTTTTTTTTTTTTTCTGGTTCTCACTCTGTTGTTATGACCTGAGGTTGAAATGTTTATCATAAAGGCCTAGAAAAGTAAAGTTTTCTTCAGTATAACTTGATTCTGTACTCACAGCTCTTCTTGCTGTGTCTGAATTGTTCCATGTAACCAAGAAACTTCCCATGCTGTTACCAACAGGCATGTATTGCCCTGCTCAAGGTACCAGTTTTCTTGTTTATATTTCTCTATATAGTATATACTCACAACTCTGGACACGCTCTTCTTGTGTATGATTAATTTCAAGCACCCATTTCATTAGGTTTGACTTCCAGTTTATATAAATGGGCTTTCTATAATGAGAAGCAATCACACTGCAGAAATTAAAAATATATATATTTCTGGTAACTGGCCTAAGAACAACAACAACAAAGATTTTATGTTTTAACAACATAATTCCTGTGTTGTCTTTATTAGATCTTTGATTATTTAGAAAAACTGGGCTTTGAAGGGGTTGAGCTATTTACATCCATGTAACTTTCTGTATTGTTTCTGAGAATTCTTGATATCATTCTGCTTAAATGAATGACAATTATTTTACAGTGACCTGAGAGTCTGTTTTTATCAAGTGTTTTGAACCTCTTGATATCTTTAGTAGGCTCTGCCCACCAAATCAAAATCCTAAATTAAGTCTTTTTGACCTGAGGTTAACTCTGAGATTTTTCAGTTGGGCCCCTGGAGAGCATCAAAAAAATGTATCTCTCATCTTGTAGAGATATAAATGATTGGGCTTATTTGGTAAATTGTATGAGAGGCATTATCAAATGATAAGTGATACTATGTATGGGTATGTTATTGATATATTTCTAAATTATATAAATTCATAGAAACCAAATGTTATCAGCCATAATTTTAATGTTACATCTTTTATAAAGTTATATTTGTATAGATATTATTAATGTGAATATCTAAAGGTTATATGAAATTTATAAAAGACTCGTGGTCCTGTCATAGTTCTGGTTGTTATCATAAAATGCTACCTGTAATAAAAATAACTCGACTTCCTTATCAATTGAGAACTTTCATCAGATTTTTAACTTTAAATATTCTGAGTTTTTGTCATCCACAGTTATTATTTGAATTATTCTCTAAAAGCATTTGTGATTAGCTATAGTCCAAAATTGCTTTTCATGAAGAAGACATGGATAAATACTCTTGGACACAGATTGCTAATAATTTTAGGATCAATGGAATAAATCATAATTTTCAGAGCTCTAATAAAGAAACTGATGGGTTAATGAAATTGCTAATGAAGGTCAAGCAAAACAAAAAATTAATTACATGAAGTTAAGTAATTGATTAAATAATGTTTTATGACTTTTATTTAAAACATTGTTGATTCTTTACTTCAATGTTTTGATTTCCAGATTTAAGGACATTGTTTTCTCATAAGCTATTTATAGTTTACAACAATTTGGTAAAATATACTTTTGTTTTCTTTTGGTTTGGTTTGAGTTTTTTTGAGATAGGGTCCCACTCTGTTACTCAGGCTGGAGTGCAATTGCACAATCACAGCTCACTGCAACTTCCATCTCCTGGACTCAAGCCATCCTCTGACCTCAGTCTCCTGAGTACCTGGGACTACAGGCACAGGCCACAACAGCTGGCTTTTTTTTCTTTTGTAGAGATGGCATTTTGTGATGATGCCCATGCTGGTTTTGAACTTCTAAGTTCAAGCAGTCTGCCCACCTCGGCCTCCCAAAGTGCTGGGATTACAGGTGTGAGCTACTGCTCTAGGCCCAATTTGGTAAACTATATTTTGTGAACAAAGGTAGAAGCATTTGCTTTGTCTCTGTACATGTTTACTCCAAAATTCAGAAAGAATTCATGAGTTTTTTTTTAGATGCAGTCTTGTTTTGTCATACAGTCTGGAGTGTGATGGGGCAATCTTGGCTCACTGCAACCTCCACCTCCCATGTTCAAGCGATTCTCTTGCCTCAGCCTCCTGAGTAGCTGGGATTACAGGTGCCTGCCTCCACACCCGGCTAATTTTTCTATTTTTAGTAGAGACGGAGTTTCACCATGTTGGTCAGGCTGGTCTCGAACTCCTGACCTCAAGCAATACACCCGCTTTGGCCTCCCAAAGTGCTAGGACTACAGGCATGAGTCACCGCGCCTGGCCTATTTATGAGTATTTTTAATTTATGACAATATGATTTAAATAAGTTCAACAAAAATATATTCTCTCTCTTCTTTTTTCTTTTAATGAGACAGGGTCTCTCACTCTGTCATCCAAGCTGGAGTGCAGTGGCATGGTCTCAGCTCACTGCAACCTCGACCTCCCAGGTTCAAGCAATCCTCCCACCTCAGCCTCCCAAGTAGCTGGGACTACAGGTGTGCACCCCCCACACCTGGCTTATTTTTTATTATTATTATTATTATTATTTTTTTTTTTTTTTGTATTTTTTTGTAGAGACAGCTTTTCACCAAGTTGCCCAGACTGGTCTCAAGCCCCTGAGCTCAAGCAGTCCACCTGCTTTGGCTTCCCAAAGTGTTAGGATTACAGGTGTGAGCCACTACGCCTGGCCTTTTGTCTCTTTAGAAGCAGAAAACAGCTGGATAGGTTGGTGATACTGAGAGGTGACAATGTGCTAGCAGCCCTCACTCTCAGTGCCTCCTCGGCCTGGGCGTCCACTCTGGCAGCGCTTTGAGCAGCCCTTCAGCCCGCCGCCGCACCGTGGGAGACCCTCTCTGGGCTGGCTGAGGCCAGAGCCTCCTCCCTCTGCTTGCCGGGAGGTGTGGAGGGAGAGGCGCGGGCGGGAACCGGGGCTGCGAGGGCGGGAACCAGGGTTGCACGCTGCGCTCGCAGGCCAGTGTGAGTTCCGGCGGGCGCGGGCTCGAGGGGCCCCGCACACGGAGTGACCAGCTGGCGCCGGCTCAGGGCAGTGAGGGGCTTAGCACCCGGGCCAGCAGCTTCGGAGGTTGCGCTGGGTCCCCGCGCAGTGCTGGCCCGCCGGCGCTGCTCTCAAGTTCTCCCAGGGTTTAGCTGCCTCCCTACGGGGCAGGGCTCGGGACCCGCAGCCCGCCATGACTGAGCTCCCCGCCTGTGGTGGGCTCCAGTGCGGCCTGAGCCTCCCCGACGGGCGCCCGCCCCTGCTCCGTGGCGCCGGGTCCCATTGACAGCCCAAGGGCTGAGAAGTGCAGGCGCCGCTGGAGACTGCCAGGCAGCTCCACCTGCAGCCCTGGTGCAGGACCCACTGGGTGAAGCCAGCTGGGCTCCTGAACTGGATGGGGACTTGGAGAACTTTTATATCTAGCGGGAGGATTGTAAATGCACCAGTCAGCACTCTGTGTCTAGCTCAAGGTTTGTAAACACACCAATTGGTACTCTGTATCTAGTTAACTCTGTATCTAGCTAACTAGTGCTCAGTGACTCAGTGACTCTATGTCTAGCTCAAGGATTGTAAACGCACCAATCAGCACTTTGTCAAAACAGACCAATCAGCTCTCTGTAAAATAGACCAATCAGCTCTCTGTAAAATGGACCAATCAGCAGGATGTGGGTGGGGCAAGATAAGGGAATAAAAGCAGGCTGCCGCAGGGCAACTCCTTTGGGTTTTCTTTCATGTTGTAGGAGCGTTGATGCTTTGCTATTTGCAATAAATCTTGTTGCTGCTCACTCTTTGGTTCCAGGCTACCTTTATGAGCTGTCACACTCACCACGAAGGTCTGCACCATCACTCCTGAAGCCAGCCAGACCACGAGCCCACCGGGAAGAATGAACAACTCCTGACGCACTGCCTTTGAGAGCTGTAATACTGACCACGAAGGTCTGCACCTTCACTTCTGATAGCAAGACCCCAAACCCACCAGAAGGAAGAAGCTCCAGACGCATCTGAACATCTGAAGGAACAAACTCCGGACACGCCATCTTTAAGAACTGTAACACTCACTTTGAGGGTCCACGGCTTCCTTCTTGAAGTCAGTGAGACCAACAACCCACCAATTCTGGACACAATATTACCAAAGCTTGGATTGAAATGTCATATTTAAGAATGTGCATTAAATGTCTGGCTTCAAGAATTCCCAGCCTTGGAGGAGTGAGTAAAAATTGTTACTTCCTGGAAAGTTGAAGAATCTTCACATTGTAAGTAAAATCTAGAGTCTGCCTTGGTTGGGTTTCCTAACCTCTAGAGGTTTTTAAAATCTGAGATCTCTATATGACCAATGTAGAGAAAGAAAGTTACGTTTCTAAGGAAAAATTATAATACATCTGTTATTAGATTATAGCCCTATGCATTGTTTTCAAGTTCTGATTATTCACCTCTAGACTGGACTAGAGCCTGAATTTTCCTACTTTCCACTTGGCTACAACTCGACTAAAAACAAAAGCTGCTCTGTTCCTAAAGCCCTATAAGATGAAGCTAGATGAAGTTTAAGGAATTAGTCTCATGCTTGATGTACGGGCTACTCAAAATGTTTATTAATCCAACTGATGTCTTTACCAGCGATACTCCAACCGCAAACCAAAAGTTGATGTTTTCATGCTGTAGGCAGTTTTTCCAAGGCATCAGAACAAGACCCCATATCTTTTTTTGGTTTTTTTTGAGACACAGTCTTGCTCTGTTGCTCAGGCTGGAATGCAGTGGCACAATCTTGGCTTACTGCAACCTCGACCTCCCAGATTCAAATGATTCTCTTACCTCAGCCTCCCAAGTAGCTGGGATTACAGGCGTGGGCCACCAGGCCCGGCTAATTTTTTTTTTTTTTTTTTTTTTTTAGTGGAGATGGGGTTTCACCATGTTGGCCAGGCTGGTCTTGAACTCCTGACTTTAGGTGATACATCTGTCTCAGCCTCCCAAAGTACTGGGATTACAGGTGTGAGCCACTGCACCTCGCCAAGACTCCATGTCTTAATGGGACTTTTGCCCACCTTAATGCTACCTTTTTCACTTGGCAGGATAGCAATAGTTTAACTGAAGTTTCACAACCAGTAGCTTCTGGCTAGTACTTAACAGAAACTAACGTAATAAATCCTTCAGTATTCAATGGTTAGGTAAGAAAATGTCTATGCTATTGCTAACACCACAGGCTTTACCTGGATAAATTCCTTTGGAAAAAGGTGAGATCGATATATTCAAAATTAGAAAACAGGCTACATGGTTAAAATAGGTCTCACTTAATTCTCTACGGTCATTTGATTTCTTCAATTGGTTGTCTTTAAGCCTAGGTTCATGGCTCAAAACAATTATGGAAACTGGAATGGTCATATTATACTGTGTATTTTCCATTTTTAAACTTTGTATCTGTTACTTGTTAAAGTTTTGAAGAAGTACAACTCCTAAAAAAAAATTCTGGCCTAGCACTTTGAAATGATAGCAAAATACTATGAGACAGAGAAAATTAAACTTAACAATGGACTCCAGACTCTCATGGAACCTGAGAGCCACTCTGCTCAAACCTCCCTTATTGCTCTCATATGACTCAAACGTTTTGACACTGATTCCTAGTCACCAGTCCCTCTCCCCAACATGACATGAGGCCAACAAATAGGACAGTTTCATCTTGCCACTGAGAGACATCAAAATCTAAAGGATGATTGACCAATGACAATGTTGGAGAAAAAATCTTGATCAAAAAGGGGAAACATGAAAATTGTCAGAATCAAAATGGAATCACTAATGTTAAAAAATATTCTGGTTGAGTGCAGTGGCTCATGCTTGTAATCCCAACACTTTGGGGGGCCAAGGCAGGTGGATCACCTAAGATCAGGAGTTTCAGACCAGCTAACATGGTGAAACCCCATCTCTACTGAAAACACAAAATCAGCCACGTGTGGTGGCATGCGCCTATAATCCCAACTACTAAGGAGGCTGAGGCAGGAGAATCACTTGTACCTGGGAGCCTTGAAACATTTTTTGTTTTCTTTTACCTCCCTGAATATGTTAATACAGTTTACTATGGTACATGTTTTCCCATTGTAATGCTCTATTCCCAAATAAATACCTTTTTCTTTTATAGAGCCTCTCTTTGTTATTTAGATTGATGGCATGATTCTATTTATATGAAATGTCCAGAACATTCAAATCCGTAAACATGTAAATTATATTAGTGTTTGCAAGTAAATGGAGGGAGGTGGGAGTTCTTTTTCAGGTGTTGGAAATATTCTGGAATTAGATTAGGTACATGTTATTACAAATATAGTAAAAAAGACTCATGCATTTTAAAATGATTAAAATGGCAAATTTCTGATATGCAAATTTTATATCAAATACAAATAAATTTAAAGACAGAACAAAACACTAGATATACCAATAGATGTTGTAGATTTTTGCAAGTGAGAATATCTTAGCATGTGTTTACCCATTTTGGGCCTTTTCTTTCCCTTTGTGTCTTGACTAGAATTTTTATTCTAAATTGTTACAGATATAATTCATGGATATATCCTATTTACAAAACAAGTATTTACTGGTTTATTTATTTTTTCTACATACCAGGATGGCCCCTGGATTTATCTTATTGTTGAAGGACTTCCTCTGATTATTTCAAAGGTAATCTTTCTCTGTAAACCTTTTGATGCTTTGTGTGCCTGAAGATGCCTTTGTTTAACCCTTAGAAAAATGGGAATGAAGCACAAAATTTTGGTTTCAAAGTTCTTCTTGGCTGGGCACAGTGGCTCATGCCTGTAATTACAACATTTTGGCACGCCAACGAGGGAGGATCACTTGAATCTGGGATTTGGAGACCAGCTTGGGCAGCATAATGAAACCCCATCTCCACAAAAAGAAAGTTTTTCAAATTAGCCAGGTGTGGTGGTACATATCTGTAGTTCCAGCTACTTGAGGCTAAGGCAGGAATATCACATGAACCCAGAAGTTCGAGGCTGCAGTGAGCTAAGATTGCACCACTGCACTCCAGCCTGACTGACAAAGCCAGACCCTGTCTCTTTAAAAAAAAAAAAGAGGGGGGAGAGGGTGGGGACGGGCACGGTGGCTCATGCCTGTAATCCCAGCACTTTGGGAGGCCAAGGTGGGCAGATCACAAGGTCAGGTGTTTGAGACCAGCCTGACTAACAGTGAAATCCTGTCTCTACTGAGAATTCAAAAATTAACCAGATGTTGTGGCACATGCCTGTAGTCCCAGCTACTCAGGAGGCCAAGGCAGGAGAATCACTTGAACCCGGGAGGCAGAGGTTGTGGTGAGCAAAGATCACGCTACCATACCCCAGGCTGGGTGACAGAGCAAGACTCCATCTCAAAAAAAAAAAAAAAAATTTTGAGTCATCATTTTGGTAAAATAAATAACATGGTAATCTGGAATTGTATATTATAATTTCAAGTGTTTTAAATCTCTAACTTATTAAACAGGTTTCCCAAAATCAGTTTTGAAATTTTCTTTCCTCACCCCTAGCTTTTGGATGCTACAGAGGGCCCCTGAAGCATCCAGAAGAGGGGTAAACAGGATTATTTGACATGTTTAGGTATGTGGATTGCCAAAATGATGTTTAATCTCCTTCAGGTTATATTTTAGAGAAGAATATTAATACATGTTCCAAAATTGTATTGTATGGGATGCCTAAAATTCTAATGTCTGAGTTCTGTGTTTATGCTATCAATGATAATTAAGGTTATTATGTTGAGTTATTGTAAACCACAGAGATAACCAAATTTATCTGTCAATCATGTTTTTAACTAACTACCCTGGACATCTTGTTATTCACAGACAATTCTTGTCTTGTTTTAATCCTCTTCAAAAGATGGTTTTATAATCAGCTATAGAACTTTGGTGTTCTTAAATGCAGATTTCTGATAACTTTGGAGATTGTGACATTGGAATAAAGAAAAATGTACAGGACTTATGAAGAGCTGAAATGTTTATGAATATCAAGCAGCATAAGAGTTAATGGAATAGATTGAACTAATAGAAAACTGAAGTAATCTTTTTGTTTGTTTACTTTTGCTTAAAACATTGCTGATGCTTGTTTTGTTTTTCAGAGTCAAGAAAACTTATTTTGAGCTATTTACAGCATTTAATAATCAAGTAAGTTAACTCCTGTGAACAAAATTTGGAGCGTATTTGTTTCTCTCTGCCTGGCTTCTCCAGAATTTGTAAACTATTTGTAAGTATTCTTAACTTACGGCAATATGGTTATTTGCATCAGTGCAGAAAGAATCCATTTTCTTTTGCAAGAGAACACAACTGGAGAAACTGGTTGTTTTACCAAGGCTTTAAATGGAAGCGTGTGCTTCCCTTTAAGGAATCAAGCTTGACTTGCAGAGCCGATAAAAACTCCTTGGGAAAACTGGCCTCATACGTTGTCTACACTGTCCCCATACAGGGTTCCTAACTTGTGGTAAGAATGTCACTCTCTGGCTCCAGAGAATCTATAATCCACCCCACAAGTATTTATATCAGGTGTTTTTGTATAGATAAGGGAACATGCACAGGGTCTTGCCTGAGCATGCCCACAGTGGACTGGAGGCTCACATACACTGGGGGATTGGGGTGGAGCCACAAGAAATTCATGCCTTCTGCAAGAGAGGAGCCTGGCCTCTTCAGCTCACGTGTGGTGGCCTGGTATTCAATCTTTGAGGTGGGAGCCTGCTGGCGGGACTTCTCGCATTGCTGAGAGCTCCCCTTTTGCTTAATAAATCCCATCCTCCTCACCTTTCAATGTGTCTGTGTGCCTAATTCTTCCTGATTGTGAGACAAGAACCCGGATTTAGCTGAGCTAAGGAGCAAAAAATGCTGCATCAGTAGTTAGGAATCAGGCAGGCAGGGGAGGGTTCTCTCCCAACCCACTATAAATGTCTGGTGATGTTTCAGCAATTATCTCATTGCCTCTGTAAAAATGATAATTTGGCAGAACCAGGGAGAGGCCGTTTCCTGATGGTCTACACCTGTTAATATCAAAATGTGTATTGAATGCAGGCCCCAGGGAGAAACAGCTTCCTGGGCATGCATATTAAGAGACAAAAATGGGCCAGGCGCAGTGGCTCACGTCTGTAATTCCAGCACTTTGGGAGGCCGAGGCAAGTGGATCACGAGGTCAGGAGATCGAGACCATCCTGTCTAACACGGTGAAACCCTGTCTCTACTAAAACAAACAAAAAAATTAGCCGGGTGTGGTGGCAGGCACCTGTAGTCCCAGCTACTCGGGAGGCTGAGGCAGGAGAATGGCATGACCCTGGGAGGTGGAGCTTGCAGTGAGCCGAGACTGCCACTGCACTCCAGCCCAGGCAACAGAGCGAGACTCCGTCTCAAAAAAAATAAAAGACAAAAATGGCAAAGTATGATCTTCTGGGTATACTCCACCAGATAAAGGAAGAAAGCCTCAGATAGGCATGTGTATAACTCCCTAAATACACTGTGTGTGCTCACTTCCCAAGGGTAAGAAGGGTTCTGCGCATGTGGGCAGGTCACCCTAACGGAAGAATCATGGGAAAGAGGCAAGGTCATAAAAGTCCTAGGATCACAGTTAAACAGGACACTTGACCTTCTGTCTTTAACCTTCACATCCCTGCTTAGATCTTTTCCAAGTGCATTTTCTTTTCCGTTCTAAGGCTTTTTTCTTTTTTTTTTTTTTTTTGAGACTGAGTTTCACCCTTGTTGCCCAGGCTAGAGTGCAATGCCACAATCTCGGCTCACCACACCCTCCGCCTCTCGGGTTGAAGCAATTCTCCTTCCTCAGTCTCCTGAGTAGCTGGGATTACAGGCATGTGCCACCATGCCTGGCTAATTTTGTATTTTTAGTAGAGACAGGGTTTCTCCATCTTAGGCTGGTCTCAAACTCCTGACCTCAGGTTATCTGCCCACCTCAATGTCCCAAAGCACTGGGAATACAGGCGTGAGGTCACTGTCTGACCTCTAAGGCCTTTTTAAATAAACTTCTATTCCTGCTCTGGAACTTGCATTGGTCTCTTTTCTTGCCTTATGCCCCCCAGTCGAATTCTTTCTTCTGAGGATGCAAGGACTGAACTTGCTATTGACCCTTAAGGATACGCCACCAGTAACTTTGGTTAACTTGGATCGCTTCCACCAGTAACTGCCTGTGAGCATGACTTCCTCTAGGTTCCTCAAGAAGAAATTCAGAACAAAAAATGGCAGTCAGCCAACCCGGCAACATGGCAAAACTCTGTCTCCACATAAAATACACAAAAAATTCAGGCAGTCATGGTGCTGCACACCTGTTAGTCCCAGCAACTTGGGAGCCTGAGATGTGATTATCTTCTGAGCCCCGGAGATTAAGGCTGCAGTGAGTCTTGATCACATGACTGCACACCAGCCTGGGCAACAGAGTGAGACTGTCTCAAAAAAAAAAAAAAAAAAAAAGAATGGTAGTCATCATTCAGTTCTCAGTTCCCCCTTATCTGAGGTCTAGGTGCCAGTGGACAGCATTTTCTATTTGGTAGGGATCTGGGTTTACTGAGAACAACTCAGAAACATATGTTAAGATGTTCTCTTTTGGGCAGCTGCAGTGGCTCATGCGCGTGTAATCCCAGCACTTTGGGAGGCCAGGGCAGGAGGATCATCCTGGAGATTGCGATCATCCTGGCCAACATGGTGAAACCCCGTCTCTACTAAAATACAAAAAAATTAGCCGAGCATGGTGGCATACGCCTGCAGTCCCAGCTACTCAGGAGGCTGAGGCAGGGGAATTGCTTGAACCCAGGAGATAGAGGTTGCAGTGAACCGAGATCGTGCCATTGCACTCCAGCCTGGGCAACAAGAGCGAAACTCCCCTCTCAAAAAAAAAAAAAAAAGTACATCTACTACCATTTTTGACTTAGTAACTATCCCACTGTAAAGGCAAGAGAACAAAAACAACAAAAAAACCAAAAACTATCCTAAATAAAATATTCATAAAAGATAGGTCCTCAGATAAAGTAGACTTCCCTTTTTTTCAGACCTATCCATATTTAGACAAGACGTAGAGAATACTTTCTTTGCTCTATTCCTTTCCACTCTAAACTTAATAATTTTAGCTAGAAAACAGTAACTAAGTTAAAAACACCACCTATCAAACCAAACCAGTCTTCAAAATATACTTTCTGACATTAAACTATTTTAAAACCCTTTTATTTAAAAAATGTATGACCGTGCACCGTGGCTCATGCCTGTAATCCCATCACTTTGAGAGGCCAAGGTGAGAGGATCACTTGAGATCAGGAGTTTGAGAGCACCTCGGGCAACATAGTGAGACCCCATCACTTAAAAAAAGAAATGAAAATAGCGAGGCATGGTTTCGTGTCCGAGCTACTTGGGAGGCTGAGGCAGGATTGTTTGAGCAGTGAGCTATGTTGCGCCATTGCAACACAGTGACAGAATGAGACCTTGTCTGAAAAAAAAAAAAAAAAAATTAATGGCCCCTTAACCAACAGTAACTGAAAAGCCTATATTTCCAATAAAAAAAACTTCATGGCCGGGCAAGGTGGCTCACGCCTGTAATCTCAGCAGTTTGAGAAGCCGAGGCAGGTGGATCATGAGGTCGGGAGATCGAGACCATCCTGGCTAACACGGTGAAACCCCGTCTCCACTAAAAAATACACAAAATTAGCCAGGCTTGGTGGCAGGCACCTGTAGTCCCAGCTACCGGGGAGGCTGAGGCAGCAGAATGGCGTGAACCTGGGAGGCGGAGCTTGCAGTGAGCCAAGATCGCGCCACTGCACTCCAGCCTGGGTGACAGAGCAAGACTCTGTTTAAAAAAGAAAAAAACCAAAAAAAACTTCATATAGCTTCCACTGTTAAACTCCATTATGACTAAATACTACAAGACTTTAGTACACTATACCAAAATATATTTTCACCAAAAAAAAAACCTTTTTCATAGTCCACTAAAAACTATCACACCCTTCCTAATCCGAAACCCCAAAATTGTGTCTTCTACAGATATTAAAAAAAAAAGACTGCTCTTATCACTCACATTGCAACAAAACTTCAGGACCTCAAACTTTAAGTTCATAATCTTACAACTCAGAATGGCCCTTCCAAACTCTTTTTTTTGTTTTTTTTTTTTCCCCGAGACAGAGTTTCACTCTTGTTGCCCAGGCTGGAGTCCAGTGGTGCAATCTCAGCTCACTGCAACCTCCACCTCCCAGGTTCAAGCAATTATCTTGTCTCAGCCTCCCAAGTAGCTGGGATTAGAGGCATGTGCCACCATGCCTGGCTAATTTTGTATTTTTAGTAGAGACAGGGTTTCTTCATGTTGGTCAGGCTGGTCTTGAACTCCCAACCTCAGGTGATCCACCCACTTCGGCCTCCCAATGTGCTGGGATTACAGGCATGAGCCACTGCACCTGGTGGCTCTTAAAGCCACCGACTCTTAAAACTATATCCCCATTAGAGACTTTAAATAAAATAACAAAAACAAAAAACTAACCAAAAACCAACCAACAAACAAACCCTTTCTCTGAAAACAGACAACATCCTAGACATGGACAACTTTCTCAAGATCACAAATCAAGACTTCTCTACCATCATGAGATTCTTACCTCTTAATTTTTTCCTTACATATGCCTCTATAGACAATAAAAATAAAAGTCTTACATGCACTCACAGAATATAGTTTTATTTATAAAAGATCTCACAGCCCGTCTTCTAACAAACAACTTTGTGCCTTAGTAAATAAAAAAATAGACTGGGTGCGGTGGCTCACGCCTGTAATCCCAGCACTTTGGGAGGCTGAAGCAGGCAGATCACGAGGTTAGGAGGTTGAGACCATCCTGGCCAATATGGTGAAACCCCGTCTCTACTAAAATACAAAAAAATTAACCAGGTGTAATGGCAGGCACCTACAGTCCCAGCTACTCAGGAGGCTGAGGCAGGGGCATCACTTGAACCCTGGAGGAGGAGGTTGCAGTGAGCTGAGATCGTGCCACTGCACTCCAGCCTGGCAACAGAGCAAGACTGCGTCTCAAAAAAAAAAAAAAAAAAAAAGAAAACAATATATTGTGCTGATGTTAATACCTTTATTACTTCACAATCAGTCAAAAACTTTAGTCCACTCCTCTTAACCAATATCATAAATTAAAAAAAAAAAAAAATTACGAAGAGGCCTTCAGTCTTCTAGATACAGACATCATTTATTGTCTCTTTTTCCATAATTTAGAATAAATGAAGCAATGATTAGAAATTATGCCTCATGGCCGGGCACGGTGGCTCACACCTGTAATCCCAGCACTTTGGGAGGCCGAGTTGGGTGGATCACCTGAGGTCAGGAGTTCAAGACCAGCCTGGCCAACATGGTGAAACCCTGTCTCTACTAAAAAAAAAAAAAGAAGAAAAAAGAAAAAAAATACAAAACATTAGCTGGGCGTGGTAGCGGGTGCCTGTAATCCCAGCAACTTAGAAGGCTGAGAATTGCTTGAACCTGGGAGGCAGAGGTTGCAGTGAGCCAAGATTTCACCATTGCACTCCAGCTTGGGCAACGAGAGCGGAACTCCGTCTCAAAAAAAAAAAGAGCCGGGGGCGGTGGCTCAAGCCTGTAATCCCAGCACTTTGGGAGGCTGAGGCAGGTGTATCATGATGTCGGAAGATCGACACCATCCTGACTAACACGGTGAAACCCCGTCTCTACTAAAAACAGAAAAAAATAACCCGTGCTGGCGGTCACCTGTAGTCTCAGCTACTCGGGAGGCTGAGGCAGGAGAATGGCATGAATCCGGTAGGCGGAGCTTGCAGTGAGATCGCGCCACTGAACTCCAGCCTGGGGGACAGAGCGAGACTCGGTCTCAACAAGAGAAAAGAAAAAGAAAAAAAGAAATGCATCCCTCATAATAGACTCTGTAGTTAACTCTACTACAAAGGCCATGGCACAACAGACTAAGTTCTCTTATTAAAGTTGTGCTAGATAATGGAATTGCTGTTTATTAACTTACTGACTGGACAGAGAAATATCTGCAGTTGCTGACACTTCGTGTTGCACAGAGATGAACATATCAGGTATTACAGAGATTCAGTTACAGAGGATTAATAAACAAGCTGCTTGGTTAAAACAGCTTGACCTTTTATCTAGTTCTTTCTTTGATCTATTTGATTTTAGTTAGTTTAGTTCATGGTGACCCTGGCTAAGGGGCACACTCCAAAGTCTTGGTATTATCCTCTTGATAATCTTAATAGTAGTATCCTACATACACTAAGGACTTTCAAAAGTTTTAAATGTTTATATACAATCATCCATAAAATGTCCATAAAATTTAAATAAATAAAAATTCCAACATAATAAAAAAAGTCTCCTCTACTCTAACGCTTACCAGAAAATGACCTAAAGTCCTTATTCCCACCTTACAAAACCCACTGTTGTACTATTTCCCAGTGGGATTTTAGACCAAATAAGTACATTTACAATGGTCAGAAAGTAATGTCAATGTCTACAATTTTGGTCAACCTCTCTATTTTGGTCAAGTTGAGAGGTTGACCAAAAGGGGAGAAATTGTTAAATTGAGTTTAGCCTAAAGTTGCCTCCTTATAAGTTCAGCGTAAAGGTTTCTCTGTACATAGTAAATTGTAACCTAACTGGATGTATAAATGGACTATAACCTATTATAGCAATCACAGAGTTTTGGCCAATCACAGGAGGCCAACTGTTCAAATAATACACTCAACCAATCAAGCTGTTTCTGTATCTCACTTCTATTTTCTGTACATCACTGTCCTTTTTCTGTCCATAAATCTTCTTCTACCATGCAACAGTGTTGGAATCTCTCTGAACATATTCTGGTTCAGGGTGGCCACCTGATTGACAAATTTTTTTTTGCAAAATTAAACTCATATTTAATTTGTCTAAAGTTTTAACACTATCCTTCCTTTATATTTTGGTCTCTTTATGACATTACTATTTAGCACTGCTTGATACTTCTATTTTTTCTTCCAGACAGGGTCTCATCTGTCACCCAGGCTAGAGTACAGTGGCACCATCATGGCTCACTGCAAGCCTTGACCTCCTGGTCTCAAGTGATCCTCCCACCTCAGCCTCTGGAGTAGCTGGGACCACAGGTGCAGGTCCCCAGGCCTGGCTAATTAAAAAAAATTTTTTTGACTAGGCGCGGTGGCTCACGCCTGTAATCCCAGCACTTTGGAAGGCCGAGGCGGGTGGAACACGAGGTCAGGAGATCGACACCATCCTGGCTAACATGGTGAAACCCCGTCTCTACTAAAAATACAAAAAATTAGCCTGGCGTGGTGGCGGGTGTCTGTAGTCCCGGCTACTCGGGAGGCTGAGGCAGGAAAATGGAGTGAACCCGGTAGGTGGAGCTTGCAGCAGTGAGCCGAGATCGCACCACTGCACTCCAGCCTGGGCAACAGAGCAAGACTCTGTCTCAAAAAACATGTTTATTTGTAGAGGCAGGGGTCTTGCTCTGTTGCCCAGCTGGTCTCAAACTCCTAGCCTCAAGAGATCCTCCCCTCTTGGTCTCCCAAAGTGTTGGGATTATAGTTGTGAGCAACCATGACCAGCCAACACTTTTATTTCCATCCTCCAGAATGCTTATTTTTTTTCGTTGTCTTTGTTTTTCGTTGTTGTTGTTTGTGTTTCTAAGGACAGGGCCTCATCTTGTCATCCGGGCTAGGGTGCAGTGGCACAATCACAGGTCACTGTAGCCTCAAACTCTTGGGCTCAAGTGATCCTTCTGCCTCAGTCTCTCTTGAGTAGCTAGAACGACAGGAGCATGCCATCATGCTCGACTAATTTTTTTTTCTTGTAGAAACGGGAACTTGCCATGTTGCCCAGGCTAGTCTCCCAATTACTGGCCTTAAAGCCATCCTCCCAAGTCTTAAGTCTTGGCCTCCCAAAGTGCTGGGATCGTAGACCTGAGACACTGCCCAGCCTGAGGTTCTGTTTCTAAATGTTTGACTCAGTACTTCCTTAGGGCACATCCTGATTGAAAAATTGATGGTAGCTTGTACTTTTACACTCTCTCCAAAAATTTCAGAGAATTATCTTCCCCCAATTCCATTTCTCCAAATTTTCCAACAACAAACAGTAAGCCTGGCTAATCTGGTTATAGACTAGGTTATGGAAGTGAGGTGAGATCATGGAATGAAGACCCAACTGAGACCCCCAATGAGGCCAATGTTTCCCTTGACCATCCGATTGTGCAGATTTATTTGTAATAGTGGAATGGAGCTTCCTGAACAGATGGTCAATCTAATGTTTTCGCCTGGAATCAGAGAAATCTGGATTAGTCAAATAGCCCTGGTTTAGCTACTTACTGTGTGACCTTGCACGGTGTAATCTTTACACATTTTCACCGAAATTACCTCATCTCTAAAGTGTTCTTTTGTATCTACTTCGGTGGCTGTATCAAATGAAATGTTTGCAAAAATGTTGTGTAAAGAGAAAAACATTCTCCAAGCTAATTTTTTTTTTTTTTGAGACTGAGTCTTGCTCTGTCTCCTCCCGGGTTCAAGCCCTACTCCCGCCTCAGCCTCCCGAGTAGCTGGGATTACATGCGCGCGCCACCACACCCAGCTAATTTTTGTTATTTTTAGTAGAGACGGGGTTTCACCATGTTGCCCAGGATGGTCTCCTGACCTCAACTAATTCACTCACCTCGGCTTCCCTAAGTGTTGGGATTACAGGCGTGAGCCTGTAAGTTAATATTTAAATCACACAGGAGTTGAGACTATTTTTTTCTGGCTCAGTGCCACTGTTTCATCAGGCTGACATTTTAATCTATGTATTTTTGCACTTAAACGGGCGAGTTAGGGCGGGGCGCTCAGCATTTGGGTCTTATTCTGAGGCAGTAAGTTCGATGCAGGGCGAAGCCTGGGCCTTGACGTTCTCTTCAGCAGGGATTCCGCCAGTCAGGCGCCAGCAGCCGTACCTAAGGAACTCTGATCCGCACACTGCCTCTGTAAGTCAGCCTCTGCTCCTGCTTTCTATTTCATCTCTTTCGGTAAAAGGATTTCTGTCTTTTGGCCCCAATGGCGCGTGCCCACGCTAGGTCGCTGAGGAAGACCCCTCCGGCCTTCTGAGCAGCGTAGCTGTTACTGTAGCACGTCCTAATGGTTCGGAGCCGAAGGTCACGAGACTGCCTGCAGTTAGGACAACCAACAGCTAGTTCAACTCAGGATAGCCAAGCGGCTCTCTGCAATGCGACCAATGGGGGAAGTCTTTCCAGAGCTCTTTCTCAGGAGCGTTGACTGGCTTATTTTCACGCCAATCAAAGTTTTCTGCACAACTGGCTTTTCTGTCACCAGATGTGATGCGAACCGCTCTCTCCCTCGGTAGAGAGGGCAAAAAGCAGAGCCGACCGGGAAATACCACAGAACAGCAAATCACCTCCGGAAGTGGCGTTTGGGGCCGCTTTCTACCATGGAGTCCAATGAACTCTTTCTTTTGGCAGCAAATTCCGTCTTCGAGCCCGCCCAAGAGGAAGAACAGTTTGATTGGTTGTTTAGTCGGGGGACGCAGAGACTCACGGGAGCTTCGTCCAAGCACTTGCAGGTATTGCTCAGTTGGCCTGTCAATTTTCTCACTCCCTTGAAGGGGCGGAAACTGGCAGCCCTTTTGGCACCGCCTCTTCCTGAGCTGCTGTGCAAGGAGGCAGCGAGGCCGCCCCGGCTAGGAACAGCCGCGTGGGCGGGGCCGCATTGCACTGTCCGGACAGTTCCTGGGCCGCGAGGCGCGGGGAGTGGCCCTAAGCGCGGGGCTGTACGGGGAGGGCCGGGGCGTGGGGCGAACGCGGGGGCGGGGTCGGGGCGGGGCCGGGGAGGCGGAAGCGGCGCGTGAGCCTAAGTCGGAGCCGCGTTGAAGCCAGCGTCCGGGCCGGCGGAGCGGCGTCGGCTGGGTTGGCCGGGGCGGTGTGGAGCTAGAGCCTGGGCGGGCCTGGGGCGAGGAGTCAAGGCTGCGGAGAGGGTGACGGGCGGGCGGAGGGCTTGTCCCCGTGTGGTCTTCGGAGCGGCCAGAGGTCCGGCCTCCGAGCGCTCCCGGAGGAGGATGCGACCGGGGGGCCCCGGGCGGGGCGGGCGGCGGCGGCTGCAGCGCTAGCGGCGCGGGGGCTGGGCGGCGGCGCCGGCATGAGGCGCAGGGCCGGTGTCCGCGGGAGGGTGGCGCTGCCGGCGGCCCGGCCGCTCCCGCTGCAATTGCTAGCTGGGCTCGCCGTGCCCTGCCAGTGGGGCCCCCGCCGCTCTGGTCCCGGCCGCCGCTGGTGACCACTCGCCACCTCCCCGGAGGCTTCACCCGCGCCCTCCCCCAGGACGCGCCAACGGAGCTCCGGCCCCTTCGCCCTGGACGCGGAGGCCGCGCTGTGCGGGGCGACGGCGAGGCCGGAAGATGGCCTGGGTGCTCAAGATGGACGAGGTGATCGAGTCCGGGCTGGTGCACGACTTCGACGCCAGCCTCTCGGGCATCGGGCAGGAGCTGGGCGCCGGCGCTTACAGCATGAGGTACTGGGCGCCCCGGGTGGGGAGAAGCTCTGTCTCCTTGGGGAAGGCCTGCGCAGCCCTGAGTCTCTGCCAGATGCGGCTGCTCCCAGAGGTGCACGGGCCTCCTGGGCTGCGGGGTCGGAGTCCTTGCCGCGTGGCGGTCGGGGGCCATGGAACCCCAAAGGCCTCTGTTCACCCTGCTGACGGGCGGGTGGGGGAGGGTGGCCCCGCAAGCTTCGGCCTCGGACCGCTCCTGAGTGCTTCATATTTGCTGTAAAACACGCCCAGCTATTAGGATGGCTTGGGTTGGTGGGGGAAGGGGCTTCCTTTCCTTACAAGTGATTTACAAGCCCCGTTGGAGCTAGAATACACTGTACGAAAAGGCAGCACTTATATTGGGAGAATACTGTCCAGCGTTTTGGGGTCAGCTGTCCTACATTATGGTTTTTTCTGGCTGCAGGTTTTAATCACTTGATGATAGTAAATTATAATTGAAAGAGCAGCGGTGGGAGTAGCACTGTGACTTCGTTTGGTTTTTTTTGATTGTCTCAAAGTGAAGTTTCCCATTTTGGAGACTACCCTCTCAGGCTATTTCCTCTTGAGGGTTTTAAGATGCAGTGATTGCACCACAAACAATTGTTTAGTCTCTGCTGTCTGTACCAGCGGTCATTCATTTTAATATTGAGAGGTTGAAACAGATCTGAGCTTAGTCTCTGCCCTTTATCCTTTTTAACTGGTAGGAGTTTGGAAGCTCTGTATTTTTTTAGTGGCTCTATTGAAATATAGTTTACCATAGCGTTGACTCGACTAATAAAGTATAAAAGTCAGTGGTTTGGCAGCTTTTCAATAATGTGAATTAAGTGTAGCTTTCTGTTCTTTGGAAAATGTCTAATGTCTTGGAAGTGCTCTACAGTTACCCAGTAGCATTCATACATCTTACTGCAGCTCTAGAGGAGGAATTCTGGGTCAAAGCTGGCCTGGAATCATGGTGGCTGCTCCTTGAAGTAATTGGGTCTTTAAATCTTAAAGAGAAATTCTGAGCCATAAAGAACTCTCAGAAAGGTTGGAGACATTTTTCGGAGTGTGGAAGTGAGTGGTGGAAAGCGTATGAAACCTGGAGTTCCCCACCGTCTGGCTCTGATTTGGTCTCTGCTGGGCTTCCTGAACTTGGCACCTCTTCTCTCTGCAGTTGTATAACTTAAGGCCTGTAGATGAGGTGGCTTATTTTCTAGACAGTTGTCTCAGTTGTTCAGGAAATTGAGCTACTGAAAGTCATGGAGTCACCCCAGAGGGAAGTATTAGAGGCAGTGCTTCGCTAGTGAAAACGCACTCCTCTAGTGCCATTCTGCTCCTTAGCTCTACTGGAAACACGAGGCTTACAGTCACGGCAAAAGAGGCACGTGAAGCAAGTTCATATGTGTCTCTCCTCAACTGCTTCTCTTTTATGGTAAAATGAAAGTTTGCTGCTGAAAAGTTTACTTATTGATAGCTATTTTGAGCGTTTACTTTTTTCTAGGGTTTTATTTGACCTCTAATTTGATTTAGTGATTCAGTCAACTTATTAATGTAATAATTTATGTGTATAGTTTATTTCCGTGAAAAGGAAGTACAATCTTGATGATTTTAAACCTTTCCCTGACCATGTATTTTTAAAGTAGTGTGTGAGATCTTAGTAATTCTGTGTAACCTACAATACTCTTTACAGGGATAAGTTTCCCTTGAATGCTTTTTTGGTTGTGCCGTTTAATCTAAATTTTCAAAGACATTTGAAGGTAATTACCATTTTTAAGAAGCTTATTTTTTTCATATTTAATTGAGTCCTCAAAAACTAAGAGATGAGAGTGCTTGCCTCTTGCAAATTCAAGGCCCTTTGTTTGAAATTCTCAAACTAAGGAAATTCCAAAATTGACTGGATAAGGAGAAAATGTGAAGAAGGCGTTAGCTGCTGCAGGCCTCCCTGGACTGCAGTTGTACTTTCCATGCCTGGCCCTGGAACCCTGAGAGGGTTTGGGG
Organism: Macaca fascicularis; assembly: GCF_037993035.2. Classification (NCBI taxonomy): domain Eukaryota; kingdom Metazoa; phylum Chordata; class Mammalia; order Primates; family Cercopithecidae; genus Macaca; species Macaca fascicularis. The sequence goes on from NC_088376.1 coordinate 14,961,209, forward strand.
TGCCCATGAATGGCTCACTCATTCTCCAGCGTGAGCATTCAGTCACTTCCTCTTGCATCCAGTAGGAAGGAAAGCTTATCTTTCAACGTTCAAGAAGTAAACTTGAAGAAATTACTGGAAAAATGACTTCTTGATACAAATTGGTTTTGTCGGCAGCTTTCCATTTTTCTTTCAAAATGGAACATGATTACTGTATTTGCTTTTTGGATGGCTTCAAAAACAAGAGGTATTTCTTAAGACTTCTTTTAAGGAATGGTTTCTTCATCTTTTGGGAGGATAGTTTGAAAGGAAGAAATGGCTTCTCTCAGCGGTCTGACTTAAAAATAGCCAAGTGTGATGTTTGGTATGCTTGTAGACCTAGCTACTTGGGAGATTGCTTGAGCCCAGAGATTCAGGGGTGTAGTGTGTGCTATGATTGCACCTGTTAATAGCCACTGCACTCCAGCCTGGGCAAGAATGAGACCCCCTTCTCTTTCGTTCCCCCTCCTTCTCTTAAAAAGGTAGGAAAAATATGTTTGTGTAAAATAATGTAGGCTGGTAATATTGGGAATATAGTGGGGCTAATTGATAACATTACCTTTGCTTCTCTTTTTTTCTTTTAGCTCTGGTTCTCATGTGTTCTGTGTGTGCTGTTGTATTATACTTTTTTTGTTGTTTTTGTTTAGTTTTTTTTTTTTTGGTATTGTATTTGGGTGTGAGATGTGAACTGCAGCAGATTCTATTTGAAATGAGGCAGGTCAAAAATATTTTTAAAAATCTTGGTTACAGTAACAATTTTAGAGATGGATAGAGACCTCAGAAACCTTTTAGAGTCTAGACCACTCATTTTCTTATACTGTAAATGCATTATCTGAGGGTCATAGATGTTAAAGTGATTGGCTTAAACAGATGAAGGCTGATTTTTTTCCCCCACACAGAGTGAAGACTGAAACCCATGGTAACTTGAAATCTGGGTCATTCTTGTTTTGTCAAGTATGGAGTAGATAACCAAATGACTTTAAAAAGTAATACTCGTTAAAACTCAGAGACGGTCTTTGGACCACCTGGTAATTTTCTTTCCATCTCACTGTTTGAAATTTGTCATCTGTAGCCAAGTTAATTTTTAGGATTTGGGGGTTCAATATTGAAATACTTTTGAAGATAATAGGAAGTAATGGCTTCTTTAACTTACTCATAAAAATTTTGGTATTAAATTCTCACTTTAAAAAAGGTATTATCTGAGCCCTGTTTGTTAAACTTCGCTGTGGTATAAATCTTTTGAAACAAAAGATAATACATTATGTATTTTGAAATGGGAGGTATGTCCATAGTTTACAAATAATTTGCTAAATCAAAACTGCTTTGAGTTAATGACAGATTTCCTATATTGATTGAAAGGTAAAATGTTTAAGAAATCTATTGTACAACAAGGTTACTATAGTTAATGATACAATGTATTGAAAAATGCAAAGGGTGGATGTTAACGTTCTCACCACAGTGATAACTGAGGTAATATATTTGTTAATTGGTTGAATTTAAACATTGGACAGTGTATATATGTCAAAACATCATGTTGTACAGGGTGGGGGGTTATGCTATTATCTGTCACTTTTTAAAAAGTTAAAAAAAATTAGTGTTGCAGACCCTGTAGGGTAACAGAATTTCAACTTAGATCAGTATTAAGTTAGTAAAAGATTAGTAAGGATAGGGTTTATTATGTAGCTATTAATAGTTGATGATTTTCTTTTGGTCTCATGCTAAAATAGAATGTCCCTGAGTAGGTGACATATATCTTGGAAGTACAGATGATCCCCAACTTAGGATGGTTTGACCTAAAATTTTTGTTGTATAAGCCATATACATTCAGTAGAAACACCTTCAGTAGACACTGTATGTTCTATTTTGAATTTTGGTCTTTCCCAGGCTAGTGATATATGGTATGATGCTCTTGTGATGCTGGGCAGTGGCAGTGAGCCATAGTTCCCAGTCAGCATACTGTGTTGCCAAATGGTTTTCCCCAACTGTAGGCTAATCTAACTGATCTGAGCATGTTTAAGGTAGGCTAGGTAAGCTATGAAGTTCAGTAGGTTAGGTGCATGAAATGTTTGTTTGAGACTAGGTCTTGCTTGCTCTGTCACCGATACTGGAGTACGGTGGTACAATCACGGCTCACTGCAGCCTTGACTTTGCTGGGCTTATGCAATCTTCTCACCTCAGCCTCCAGAGTAGCTGGAACTACAGGCAGTGCCACCATGCCTGGCTAATTTTTAAAATTTTATTTTTAGTAGAGGTAAGGTCTTGCTATGTTGGCCAGGCTGATGAATTTATCTTTGATTTATGATATTTTCAACTTACAATGGGTTGATTGGGACTTTATTATATGTTAGGGAACATCTGTGTAGAACAATTTTAGGATTGGTGAAATTTAAAAATTTTATTATAGTTCTTCAGAATACTGCCAGAATTGGCAGTGATTTCTTTTTTTTCCCCTGGAATCTTTTCATGAAGCAGTTTCTATAAAACTTCTAATTTCAAGGTTTAACCACTTTTTCCTGGATTTAATCTTGGCTGCATTACAGGAAATGATTTAGTAAATTAACTCATTTAAGAAATTTATTGATTTAAGATTGTAGTGTCCACATTTTTAAATTTATTACTATAAAGCTGAGGTTGGCAAACATTTTTTGTAAAGGGCTAGGTAGTAAATATTTTAGGCTTGTGGGATGTATAGATTCTGTCACATTTTGTTTTTTACAACCCTGGCTGGATTTAGCTCTTAGGCCATAGCTTGTCCATCCCTGCTCTAAAGGATAGAGTCACCGGGCACAGTGGCCTAAGCCTGTAATCCCAGCACTTTGGGAGGCTGAGGCAAGTGGATCACCTGAGGTCAGGAGTTTGAGAGCAGGCTGGCCAACATGGTGAAACACTGTCTCTACTAAAAATACAAAATTAGCTGGGCGTGGTGGCACATGCCTGTAATCCCAGCTACTGGGAGGCTGAGGCAGGAGAATCACCCGAGCCTGGGAGGTGGAGGTTGCGGTGAGCCAAGATTGCTCCACTGTGCTCCAGCCTGTGGTGACAGAGCAAGACTCTTTCTCAAGAAAAAAAAAAAAAAAAGGTTTGCTCACTATTGAAACCTTACTTTCAAGAAATTATTTTTATGTAATCTCAGCGAATTTGTGTAATTCCATTGTTTGTCTATAAATTTTTATTGTGTTCAGTTTTTAAAATTAGGGTTCCCCTGCCCCTGTAAGATACAGTACAGTTTATATCCTTCAATTAGGACTGTTTGAAACTTGGTGGTTTATTGATATGGTCTCATAAATTTGATGTTTCATCATAGTGGCATTTGTTGGTTTGCCAGGACACATTTAAACATTTGCTTTGGATGGAAATACCATCTGATGCTTTTTTCTTTTTTTTCTTAGCTCTAGGTTCTATGACTGATATTATTATTATTTTTAGAGACAGGGTCTTGCTTTGTTGCCCAGGCTGGAGTACAGTGGCTATTTGCAGACTTGATCACTGCACACTACAGTCTCCAATTCCTGGGCTCAAGGGATTCTCCTGCCACAAACTCCCAAGTAGCTGGAACTACAGGTGTACCACATGGTGCCCAGCTTCATGACTGAATTTAAAGAAGGCTATGTATTATTTACTTTGCTTGTTTTGGGACAGATCTAACAGATGAATATGCAATTGTCAGCCTGTGGTGTAGAGTTTTTTTTTTTTTTTGAGATGGAGTCTCGTTCTGTCACCCAGGCTGGAGTGCAGTGACGCTATCTCAGCTCACCGCAACCTCAGTCTCCTGGGTTCAAGCGATTCTCCTGCCTCAGCCTCCTGAGTAGCTGGGATTACAGGTGCATGCCACCATGCCCAGCTAATTTTTGTATTTTTAGTAGAGGCGGGGTTTCACCATGTTGGTCAGGCTGGTCTTGAGCTCCTGACCTCGTGATCTGCCCGCCTCGGGCTCCCAAAGTGCTGGGATTACAGGCATGAGCCACTGCACCGGCCTATGGTATTCTTTTTTTAAAAAAGTGGGCAGATCACTTGAGGTCAGGAGTTCGTGACCAGCCCGGCCAACAAGGTGAATCCCTGTCTATACTAAGAATACAAAAATCAGCCGGTTGTGGTGGTGGGCACCTGTAATCCCAGCTACTCAGGAGGCTGAGGTAGGAGAATCGTTTGATCCCAGGAGGCAGAGGTTGCGGTAAGCTGAGATCGTGCCACTGCACTCCAGCCTGGGCGACAGAGTGAGACTCCATCTCAAACCAAAAAAAAAAAAAAAAAATTAACTCTTGAGTTTTTTGGATATTGTGAAATTGTTACCTTGATATGAACTATTACAAAACTAGTTTTTACTCATTTGTGTATTCATAGTTGAACTTTTAACTTATAACTTTTCATTTTGAAATTTTTCAAGTTACAAAAGTAGTATAGAGAGTTCAAATGTACTTTTCACCCAGCTTCTCCTACTTATAAAACCAGAGTACTATTGTCAAAATCAGGAAATTAGACTTGGTGCAGTACTGTTATTTAAATTACAAAATTTATTTGGAATTCAGTTTTCTCCCTTTTGTCCTTTTTCAGATTCCAATCCAGGATTCTATATTGCATTTAGTTTTTTTTTGTTTTTTTGTTTTTTTGTTTTTTTGAGACGGAGTGTCACTCTGTCGCCCAGGCTGGAGTGCAGTGGCCGGATCTCAGCTCGCTGCAAGCTCCGCCTCCCGGGTTCACGCCATTCTCCTGCCTCAGCCTCCCGAGTAGCTGGGACTACAGGCGCCCGCCGCCTCGCCCAGCTAGTTTTTTTTGTATTTTTTAGTAGAGACGGGGTGTCACCGGGTTAGCCAGGATGGTCTCAATCTCCTGACCTTGTGATCTGCCCGTCTCGGCCTCCCAAAGTGCTGGGATTACAGGCTTGAGCCACCGTGCCCGGCCTGCATTTAGTTTTTGTGTCCTGTGACAATTTTTAGTTTTTCCTTCTTTTATGATTTTGACACTTGATGTGTGTAGTGGTTAAAACTGTTTTAGAAACATGTAATTTTTTGGTGTGGGTGGGGAATGCAACGATAAGATATACTTGTGAACACTATTTAGCCTTGAAAGGATCTCTTATTTTTAGCAGTGATTTTGAGTAGAGTAGGACCACAGTTGCTTTTGTTATTACTTAGTCTCTATCTAAACATAAATAGGATGCAGTGTATGTTGTAGTAACTTCATAATGAAAGTATCAAGAAATTTGAAAGCATTAAAAATTTATTTGAATAACAATTACAAACCATTATGTATTAACCATAAAATTTTTTAAAATTAAAAAACTTTGCCAAAACAGAGAACTTAGCCAGAAGAGGGTCACTCTCTGTTACCCAGGCTGAAGTGCAGTGGTGCAGTTATGGCTCACCGAACCCTTCACTTCCTAGGCTCAGGTAATTCTCCCACCTCTGCTTCCCTAGTAGCTGAGATGATAAGTATGCGCCACCATGCCTGGCTAATTTTTTTTCTATTTTTTGTAGAGACGGGGTTTCACCATGTTACCCAGGCTGGTCTCAAACTCCTGGGCTCAAGCAGTCCGCCTGTCTCGGCCTCCCAAAGTGTTGGGATTACAGGTGTGAACCACTGCACCCAGCCAATTTTAACTTTCTTTGGATGAGTAAATGTTTGACTATACATGTAATTTATTTAATGGACATGAAAGTATTCAGATTTTGTTAGTAGTGGTTGGTTCATGACCTTGGCTGTCAAGTATGTCTTTCCTGATGCTCTGTAGTTTACACCACAGCGTTCTCATCTATTTCCTCCCTGACTCTTCTAGAAAGCTTAATGACACCTCCTCAGCTTCACAGCTCATCCTCACAACTCATCCTCGCTGTGCCTATTTTCAACTGATTCCCTTAGTTCTTTACTGGGAAAATAGAACTTTCTTTTTTTTTTTTTGAGATGGAGTCTCACTCTGTCGCCCAGGCTGGAGTGCAGTGGCGCGATCTTGGCTCACTGCAACCTCTGCCTCCTGGATTCAAGCGATTCTCCTGCTTTAGCCTCCTGAGTAGCTGGGACTACAGACATGCACCACCATGCCCGGATAATTTTTTTGTATTTTTTAGTAGAGACAGGGTTTCACCATATTGGACAGGCTGGTCTCGAACTCCTGACCCCATGATCCACCCACCTCAGTCTCCCAAAGTGCTGGGATTACAGGTGTGAGCCACCGCACCTAGCAGAACTTTCATATACTGTACTGGCTTGTGAGTTTTTCTATGGTGTATTTGGGTGTGTATTTCTTATTTATTCTGGTTTGGTCATTTGGGCTTCTTGAATCTGTGAATTGGTTGGTATATTTCACCAGTTCTAGAATTTGCTCAGCCTTCCTGTCTTCAGTTATTGCCTCTATTGCATTCTTTGCTGAGACTTCAATTTAATGCAAAATCTTCTCACTTTGTCCCTTCTTAACTTCTTCATTTTCCGTAATTTCCCTCTCTGTGCTGCTTTCTGGTTAACTTCTTTTTACCTGTATTCCAGTCTCCTCATTCAGTCTTCACTTCTGTCTGAGCTGCTATTAAACCTGAATTCTTAATTTGGACAGTTTTATTTTCCAGTTCTAGAAGTTCTATTTGCTCTTTTTCCGTTTTTGCTGTCCTTTAAAGTTTCCTGTTCCTTGCAGATAGTTTCAGGCTTTTCTTTTATTTCTTTAAACAGAGTAAGCATGATTTTATAATTTGGATCTGATAATTCCAGCGTCTGAAATCTCTGCTGGTCTGTGTACAGTCAGGAAAATAGAAATCAGTTAGCTGTCTCAAGCAGAGAGGGATTTAGTGAAGTACTTGATTGCGAAGGAGCTGGAAGGGTTGGAGGCGGCGGCCATGTTACCTGGTTGTTCTTGGGCTTGTTGCTGGAGGCATGGCTGCTGATCCCCTGTAATTTTCTACAGCTGCGTTCTGTTTGGTTGCCTGTTTTTGCATCTGGCTTTTCCCTTTCCCGCTCTTTAATTTCCCACCAGTGTTTGCCTTTGGAGAACCTGACAAGACTCTGTCTAGCAAGAATTCTTCTATATGTAGTTTTCAGGCTTCTAACCTTCTGCAGTAGAGGCAGAAAAGATCTGAATACCAACAGACGAAATCTGGAACTGGATATATGTCATCTGTTGTTTCTGCCGTTGGTTTTTGCTCCTAGAGTCTTGTTTGACCTTTTATGCCTGGTTATTTTGGGGTACTGGCATTTCAAAATTACTTGGAATAATTCAGTGCCTAAATCTTTTCACTTGCTTGTCAGACCCCTGGGAGCCCTACCTGTCAGTGGTTCCCCGGACCATGCTGGAGAAACTAACCAGTACTTTCTCTTCACCCTTACCCTGTGCATTTAGCTGTTTCCGTTCCGGTTTAATGTGGTTGGCTGTATCCTACACCCATAAGGCCACTAAAACTACAGTACAGCTTTGCAGTTCTTTCCTCAGGTTGGGTAGGTAAAAGCCACTTTCAGTTCTAGGCTTGCTTGGAGTTACTGCACTTTTTCAGATTTTGGCCTGTTTCCTTATCTTGTTAGTTCTTCAATACTTTTAAGAATATATGTGTTCTCTGACAACTTTTTTTTCCCCTGTTCTCAGTGAGGGTGGATGGGGTATAGGTTCGTTTAAATTACTTAGCCTGCCGTTACTGAACAGTCAGTTCTCTATGTTGTTTTTTTCTATTTAGTTTTGTTCATGTCTCCTTAGAATTCTTATTTAGCTTCCATATGTTTTATCTATCTTGTCCTTAAAAAAATTCAAATTTTCACTGTTTTTGAAAATTAGTACATACATTCATATAATTAAATTCAAAGGCTATGAGAGGGTGTACAATGCAGTCTCTGCCTCACAGTAGGGTCTTGCAGTCATTAATTTGACGTCCCTGAAGGCAGCTTACATTGCTGGATTTTTAGGTGACCTAGTAGATTTTTATACTTCATGTAATCAAGCTTGTTGTGATTTCCAGGTCTTTTTTAGCATCCTGATTTTTTTTTTTTTTTGAGATGGAGTCTCGCTCTGTCGCCCGGGCTGGAGTGCAGTGGCCGGCTCTCAGCTCACTGCAAGCTCTGCCTCCCGGGTTTACGCCATTCTCCTGCCTCAGCCTCCCGAGTAGCTGGGACTGCAGGCGCCCGCCACCTCGCCCGGCTAGCTTTTTGTATTTTTTAGTAGAGACGGGGTTTCACCGTGTTAGCCAGGATGATCTTGATCTCCTGACCTCGTGATCCGCCCGTCTCGGCCTCCCAAAGTGCTGGGATTACAGGCTGGAGCCACCGCGCCCGGCCAGCATCCTGATTTTTGGTGCTAAGCTACATTAAAATTTGCCGACATGTAGATCTTTCAGTTTTGCCTTTTAAAATGCATCATTTGGGCCTGGCGCAGTGGCTCATGCCTGTAGTTCCAGCACTTTAGAAGGCCGAGGCGGGTGGATCACTTGAGGCCAGGAGTTCAAAATCAGCCTGGCCAACATGGGGAAACCCTTTCACTTTACTAAAAATACAAAAATTAGCCAGGCATGGTGGTGCACGCCTGTAATCCCAGCTACTTGGGAGGCTGTGGTGGGAGGTTGAGGCTGTAATGAGCCATGATCATGCCACTGCCCTCCAGCCTGGGAGACAGAGTCACGCTCTGTCTTAAAAAAAAAAAAAAAAAAAAGAAACCCTACTTCTTTTAGTTCTGTTTAACATTCTGTCTTTAGTACTCAAAAATGTGTTTCCATTTATGGGATTACAAAAACCATCAAGGTTTTAGCACTTTCAACGTAGTAGAAATTATAATTTTGTCTGGAGACCTAGTTTTCAATCTTAATACTAATTGGTTGATTATTAATGCAGCAATCAGTTCATTGATTCAGCAAGTATTTGAGCTCCTTTGTGCTAGATGCTGGCATCAGTCATTGAAGAAACACATTTTTGGAGTTATGTGCTTATGGCAGATACAAACTTAGTAAGTCATGTATATTGTTGGAAAGTGATAAGAGCTGCGAATAGAGCTAGGGTAGGGAAATTGGGAGTGTGGGTGGGAGGACTCCAGTGTCATGTTGTCACTGAAAAGATGACATTTGAATGAAATGAGCCATTATGATTTCCAGTAGAAGAGTAGAACCAGGAGGCCGGGGTAGTTGGAGCAGGGGGAATGAGGGTGACGAGAAGAGGGGATGAAGAGCAGGTTGCATAGGACTTTGTAGGATTTTGTAAGGACTTTGGTTGAAAGTGAGCTGATGGAAGGGTTCAGAGAACTGAAATGGTTTAACTTCTGTTTAAAAAGGATCACTGGTTGCTGTGTTGACTAGAAGGCATTTTCTTTCTAATTAAGTAAAAAATTAATTGGAAATTCAATAGCAGATGATCTTTATGTGTTTATATGTTTGTTCAGGAGTCGTTTAGCACTTACCATGAGCATACTATTTTCTGTGTGGATCATCGAGACTATAACCAAGTGAATAAAAAGGTGGTTGTCTTCTAGGATCTGAAGTATATAAAATTGTGTCTTCCATATGTAACAATTTATTTATAAAAAGCCATTCTCATGCAGTTATACATTTTATTTTGATGATCTGTATCTAATGATCAACCCAACCCAAGCAGTTAGCACTGAAATGTTAAATTATTCCCTGTGTTATTTTTCAGTGTAATTAATGGTTCAGAGTCACAACTCTTATCTCATTCTTGTTTTCTTTCTCCCTGAGAGGGTTTTAAATGCTTGCATACACATAAAATGCAATATATATTTTCATCTTCCCTGGAGCCAATTTGACTATTATGACCTCTTTTTATAAAGAGGTGATCTGATTCTTTTTGTTTGTTTGTTTTGTTGTATCTGCCCCCAAGGCAGGAGCTTAGATGGGGCAAAATCCCTAGGTCAAGGTGTTGCGAGAACTCTGTGGGAGTGTTGGGGACCACTGCTAACCATGTGATCCTTGGTTATTACTTGTGTACCTAGGAGTGTTTTGACAATTCCTGGGTATAAATAAGAAAGGGAGAATTAGTGGATAGTTAGTATCTTTGAAAATCAGCAGCTGGGCGCAGTGGCTCACGCCTGTAATCCCTGCACTTTGGGAGGCTCAGGTGGGTGGATCACAAGGTCAGGAGATCGAGACCATCCTGGCTAACACGGTGAAACCCCGTCTCTACTAAAAATACAAAAACTTAGCCGGGAGTGGTGGCAGGCGCCTGTAGTCCCAGCTACTTGCGAGGCTGAGGCAGGAGAATGGCGTAAACCTGGGAGGTGGAGCTTGCAGTGAGCCAAGATCGCGCCACTGCACTCTAGCCTGGGCGACTGAGCGATACTCCGTCTCAAAAAAAAAAAAAAAAAAAAAAAACACACAAAGAAAATCAGCACAGTGCAGAAATGCATGTGGGGAGTAGGGACTACTGGTGGGATAACGTTCTCTCCCAGGGTTTCCATCCCATTTCACTTGTTTTCACATTCTGTTTTTGAATTGAATTGAATTGAATTGACCTGGCTACCCAAGTATCTGAGTGAACAGCTTGTAGGAAAAAAAGATAAAATAAGCAGTTCAGACAAGTCCCTATTATTGGTGTTGATATAGTAGTTATTTGTTTGGATGTTTTGTTGTTGCTACTGTTATTATTCTACCTTTTATTGAAGAATGAGTATAGAAAAGTTAAGATACAAATGTACAGCTCAGGTAATTATCTTAAAAACAAATAATCACTCTCCATACATTAATAGGGGAAATGTAAAATGATTGCAACCACTTTGAAAAACAGCTTGGCAGTTGCTCACAAAATTAAACAGAGGCCGGGCGTGATGGCTCATGCCTGTAATCCCAGTACTTTGGGAGGCTGAGGCAGGCAGATCACTTGAGGCCAGGAGTTTGACACTAGTCTGGCCTACATGGTGAAACCCCGTCTCTACTAAAAATACAATTAGCTGGGTGTGGTGGCACATGCCTCTAATCCCAGCTACTTGAGAGGCGGAAGCATGAGGATGACTTGAGCCCAGGAGTCAGAGGTTGTGGTGAGCCAAGATAGCACCACTGCACTCCAGCCTGGGTGACAAAGAGATACTTTGTCTCCAAAAAAATAAGTAAAAGAAATAAAGTTAAACAGAGTTACAGTGTGATCCAGTAATTCCAGTTCTAGGTATATACTTAGCAGAATTTATCTACACAAAAACATAGAAAAGTGTTCATAGTAGCATTATTCATAGTTGCTGAAAAATGGAAACAACCCAGATGGCCATGATGTGAATGGATACAGAATATGGTATGTCTATACAATGGAATGGAGCCATAAAAAAGAATGAAGCATTGGTACATGTTAGAACATGGGTGGTCTATGAAACATGCCAAGTGAAAGAAGCCAGTCACAAAAGACCACATAGTCATATGATTCCATTTAAATGTCCCAAATAGCAAATCCGTAGAGATAGAAAGTTGCCAGGGGCTGAGTGGGTCTGGGATAGTATGGTGAGTGACTGCTAATGGGTATGGGATTTCTTTTTGAGAGGAGAAAATATTTTGGAATTCAAGAATTAGATACTGATGATGTGAATATACTTAAAACCACTGAATTACAAACTTTAAAAGGGTGACTTTATGGCATGTAAATTATATCTCAGTAAAGCTGTTAAACATATCCAGTATGGACAGTGTCCCAGAAGACCCCTCATCACTCTCCCAGTCAGGGCCCCAGATTATTCTTGGGGGAAGAATAGCAGCTGTTGCTGCTGCTACTGTTTACCTCTCAGAAGGAGCCATTGTTTTAGACTAGGCGTGAAGCTTTATGTTCTTAGCACTTGCCAAGGCACAGCAGGGAACTTTTTGTAAAGCCCCATTTTAATCAAATGCTTCTTTGTGTTTCGGTGGTGTCAAATGTGACCTATCTTTGGCAGTAGTATTATTTCTTGCCTTTGAAATCGGGTAGCTATGTACTCTTGACTTGCTTTTTTTAATAGAATGAATCTGGACCTTAAAATTTTAAAAGAATTTTTTAAAGTGCCATATATATATATATATTCAGAGCTGCCCTGCTGCCCCCCACCACTTCCCACCCTGAGATAGGGGTTGTTAATGCCATCCTTTAGGTGAACCACACATAGCATTAATAGTTCTTTTATTGTACATATAATTTCTGATCTTAAATTAAAAAAAACAAAAACTATCCCTAAATGTTTATATGCTTTTAAATATTTCAGACAAGATTGGGCGCATTCAGGATGATATGGCCATAGACAAATATTTCAAATCCAAAGTAAGGTCAGTGTTGATTTTTTGCTTTTCAGTGATGTCTTGGCATTGCCCATTTTCAAGCAGGAAGATTCCAGCCTTCCATTGGATGGTGAAACAGAGCACCCACCCTTTCAGTATGTGATGTGTGCCGCAACGTCGCCAGCAGTAAAACTGCATGATGAAACGCTTACTTATTTGAACCAAGGTTAGTTTGGCTATGTCACATTTGACATGTAAGAATTTACAGAAATACAAACTAATATTTTGGCATTGTAGCCTAGATTATTGGTAATAATTAAAAATTAGGTTCTTTTCTTAAATTTTACAACTTAATGAAAATTGTAGGAATTTTACTGTGAGCAGCTGAAGTACAGTTTGTGTAAACTGATTTGTGTTAAAGAGGGTCTGAGGAGGAAGATTTATTACAGGATTTTTAAAGACATAATCCAAAGGACTAGCAAGTAGGAAAGAAAGTCAGTTATTTTTAGGGCCAGTGATTTCAATATGGAACTTGAGAATGAATCAGAAGTCCAGCTAGCAAGGAACCTGGATTTTGAACATGAAGCAGTTCTGTGCTGAAAATAGACTTAAGCTGCACCAGGATGGAGTCTGTGGCTAAATAAACAACATCACATTTTATCTTCTATATCTTGTTTGTAGTTTATGTCAGAGTGTTACATTTCAGTGATATGAAAGAGATGGTGGGGAAGGAGGGAAAACGGAGATGTAGGGGTACTTTTTTTTTTTTGAGTCTGGGTTTTGCTCTATCGCCCAGGCTGGAGTGCAGTGGCGAGATATCGGCTCACTGCAACGTCCGCCTCCCAGGTTAAAGCAATTCTCGTGCTTCAGCCTCCCAAGTAGCTGGGATTACAGGCACCCACCATCACACCCAGCTAATTTTGTATAATTTTAGTAGACAGGGTTTCACCATGTTGGCCAGGCTGGTCTCGAACTCCTGACCTTAAGTGATCTGCCTGCCTCAGCCTCCCAAAGTGTTGGGATTACAGGCGTGAGCCATTGCACCTGGCTCAGTTTATCTTTGGAAAGAGGAGAGATTGCTCTTTGCAGTTTGGGCACAGGCTGATGTGACTTACCGCTGTAAACAAAAGTACTTTGAATGTAGGAATTAATTTGTTGGATACATATACTGAAAGCATGTTGAATTCTGATTTAAAAAAAATTTTTGAACATTTTTACTGTTATATGCTCATTGTAGAAAAACTGGGAAATACGTGAAGGGATAATGCCAAAAATTGACTAATTAAGCTTTTTGGTCTGTTTCTTGAATGTATATACGTTTCCTTTCAAAAAATTAGAATTATGCATCTCTTCACTTAAGAGTATATAGTATTTGTTTTTCTGTCATTAAATAGAATTTTTACTCCGGAAGTTTTGGAAAGAACAATAGATTTTAGACTTTTACATGTGATTAATATTCTGAAATGTGGAAGAATAACTTATTTCTACCTTTTCATTTGATATATAAGTTTAGAATCTACAAGGTTTTACCTTCAGGTAGTCCTGTCTCTACATTTGTGACAATACCCTGTTTGTTTTTATATTTAGTGTTTGGGTAGGCAATCACTTATTTGAGACTGACGTTTTATATTTGAAAGGACCTTAAGAACTTACTTGGTAATCTGTTTTAGACACAAAAATAACAGAAGAAACAATGTAGGGGCAAGGATATTCACTGTAACTTTATTTCTAAAGATAAAAAAGGAGATAACCTGAATTTTCCTTACTTGTGGAATAGTTGAATAAGTTCTGTTACATACATACCATGGAATGAATTAGTATACATACACACCCTGTTTAAAGGAACATGTAGGATGTGCATCTGTTGGCCTGGGGAATGCCCATAGTTTATCATGGTTGTCCTTAAACCAGATAAAGATATTTCATGTCGATAAAAGTCATAATCTACCATCTGTAGTAGTGATATAGTAGACTGACACTAATTGATACTGTGCATCTAGCATTGTACTAAATACATGTGGTAACCTTATTCAGTTCTCACAGTAACTCTAGGAGAGGTTTATTCATTTTATAGATTAAACTTAGAGCAATTAATTACTTTGCTCAGTGTCAATTTGGAAAGCTTAGGTTTTAACAAAATTTTTTTGAAGTATTACAGTAATGTGCACAAATCTTAATGAATTTTTACATATATATTCCCTTGAAACTATTACATACTTTTACCTTTTCCAGCACTCCAGTAGGCTCACTTGTGCCTCTTTCTCAGGTGATACCTCACTTGAATATAATCAATATAAGGGCAGGTGGTTTTCATGTACTTTATTCTGTTTACTGCAGTATTAATGTTGAGTATTTTCTTGGTTCTGGAATTGTGTTATTTCTTGATTTTTCCTAGTCTTTTCAGAAAAAAGGTAGAAAGCTGAACTGTATATGTAGACATGTTTAAAACAACATATATTTTAGTAATTTTAAAAAATAAGGGCTGGGCACGATGGCTTACGCCTGTAATCCTAGCACTTTGGGAGGCCAAGGTGGGCGGATCCATGAGGTCAGGAGATCAAGACCATCCTGGCCAACATGGTGAAACCCCATCTCTACTAGACATACAAAAATTAGCCAGGCATGGTGGCACACACCTGTAGTCCCAGCTACTCAGGAGGCCGAGTCAGGAGAATCACTTGAACCCAAGAGGCAGAGGTTGCAGTGAGCTGAGATCGCAGAACTGCACTCCAGCCTGGGCGACAGAGCAAGACTGTCTCAAAAAAAAAAAAAAAAAAAAAAAAAAAAAAAATTGAGTAATTTTAAAGGAATTGTACTTTTATGTACCCTTTTAAAAGAAATTATAATGCCTTTCAAAATAATAACTATATGAGGATTATAATATATATATATAATAGTGTGTTGTGTTTTGCACAGACTGTATCTTAGCATTTATCATCTTGACAAAAAGTTTTAAACCCAAGATTTTCCATGAATCCTTAAACAAGTTTTAAAATTTTCTATAAATACATATTTTCTTCTTTCCCTTCTTTTTCTTTCTCTGCTCCTTCTCTCTTCTCCCCCTTTCTCCCTCCCTCCTCCTCTTCCTCCCCCTCTCCCTCCCCCTCTCCCTTCTTTCTCCCTCTCTTCTTGGTCTTGCTCTGTCACCCAGACTGGAGTGTAGTGGTACAATCATGGCTCATTGCAGCCTTGACCTCCCAGGCTAAAGTGATCCACCCACCCTAGCCTCCTGAGTAGCTGGGGCTATAGGCACAGGCCACCACGCCTGGCTAATTCTTTAAAAAAATTTTCGTAGAGATGGGGGGTCTCCCTATTCATTTCCCACACTGATCTCCAACTTCTGGGCTCAAATGATCTTCCTGCCTTGGCCTCCCAAAGTGCTGGGTTTACAGGCGTGAACCACTGAACCTGGCCTTTTTTTCTTCCTTCCTCTCTCCTGCCTTCTTTCCCTTTCCTTTTGTTTGTTTGTTTGTTTTTAGAGACAGGATCTTGCTATGTTGCCCAGCTGTTTTTGAACTCCTGGGCTCAAGCAGTCCTCTTGCCTCAGGCCTCCTGAGTAGCTGGGATGTAGTCCTTAAAGGTATATTTTTCTAATGAGAGGATTCATAGCTTTTTCTACATTGGACAAGGATTGGACCAGACTGAGAGATTTCTGAGTATCTTTCACCCTACCTCTTTGTCTACTGAATAATAGAAGCTTGCTAATTTAAGCTAATAAGACAAACAAAGATCCAGACTAGCAAAGTGTCTTCAGCTCACTAGACTCGCTTTTCTTTTTCTTTTTAATTTTCTTTTTTATTTATTTTTTGAGACAGGGTCTCACTCTGTCTCCTAGGCTGGAGTGCAACGATGCAATCTTGCTCACTGCAACCTCTGCCACCCAGGCTCAAGGGATTCTCTTGCCTCAGCCTCTGGAATACCTAGGACTATGGGCACATGCTGCCATGTATGGCTAATTTTTGTATTCGTAGTAGAGACAGGGTTTTACCATGTTGGTCAGGCTGTTCTTGAACTCCTGGCTTCAAGTGATCCACCCACCTTGGCCTCCCAAAGTGCTGGGATTACAGGTGTGAGCCACCACGCCCAGCTGAAATGGTCATTCTTGATGAAGAATATTTGCCACTATGTAATGCTGTAAAGAAAATAAAAATCAAATTCGGTATAGTCTTCACTTTGTCAGTAGAAATTGGAGCAAGTTTTCCTAGTTGTATTGATGTCTTAGTGTCATATTTTGAGTTCTTTTTGAACTGCAGAGGGACTGAGTTTAAAAACTTATTTGTGTTTAAGGCTGGGTGCGGTGGCTCATGCCTGTAATCCCAGCACTTTCGGAGGCCGAGGCAGGCAGATCACCTGAGGTTAAGAGTTCAAGACCAGCCTGGCGAACATGGTGAAACCGTCTCTACTGAAAATATAAAAGTAGCCAAGCGTGGTAGTGCACGCCTGTAGTCCCAGCTACTCGGGAGGCTGAGGCAGGAGAATCACTTGAACCTGGGAGGCGGAGGTTGGAGTGAGCCAAGATTGTACCACTGTACTCCAGTCCCCCATCCCCGCCCCATGCAAACAAAATAAAAAAGCAACCTGTATTTGTGTTTGCCTGGTTATGCCTGAATAAGAAGAGCAGTTAAGTCCTTGACTTTAACTGTGGAGTAAAAACTGTAGTCCCAACATGGAGCCACCAGAGGGTGGAGTACACATAGCTGGCTTTCCCTTTGGGCAGGGCTCTGGCTGGAATAGACTGCCTTTTGTCTTAACAGCTGGGGGCTGAGCCTTTGATGCTTCCACACGTGATAATATGAGTGAGACTTGTGATCTTACTCCCTTGCTGACTTGCTACTGCTGGATCAACCCCTAACTCTTCAAATAAAAAGAATTTCTCCTTGTTACTCCCCAAATGCATTTTCATTTGGAGACCAAATTCTACATGGAGAATACTCTGCTAAGAATGTTAATTAACAAGCCTGTAATCCCAGCATTTTGGGAGGGTGGATATCTGAGGTTGGGAGTTCGATACTAGCCTGGCCAACATGGTAAAACCCCATCTCTACTAAAAATATAACAATTAGGCTGGGCGTGGTGGCTCACACCTGTAGACCCAGCACTTTGGGAGGTTGTGGTGGGTGGATCACGAGGTCAAGAGATCGAGATCATCCTGGCCAACATGGTGAAACCCCGTCTCTACTAAAAATACAAAAATTAGCTGGGCGTGCTGGCACGTGCCTGTAGTCCCAGCTACTCAGGAGGCTGAGGCAGAAGAATTGCCTGAACTCACGAGGCGGAGGTTGCAGTGAGCCGAGATTGCACCACTGCCCTCCAGCCTGACAACAGAGTGAGACTCCGACTCAAAAAAAAAAAAAAATTATCCAAGTATGGTGGCACACACCTGTAATCCCAGCTACTTGGGAGGCTGAGGCATGAGAATTACTTGACTTTGGGAGATGGAGGTTGCAGTGAGCCCAGATTGCGTCACTGTACTCCAGCCTGGGCAATAGAGTGAGACTTTGTCTCAAAAAAGAAAAAAGAATGTTAATAAAGTACAGGTATAAGGCCCTAGAAACAGCATGTTTATTGGATTAAGAATTCTGTTAAATATTTTGGAAAGTTCTTTTTGCTTAGTTTCATTTTTCACAAAATGAGATTTCCTCCTGATTAGTTTCAGTTCATGTTACTAAAATTTTATGATAGGAATAGGACTTTAGAAATAAGGTTTCTAAAGCATTGAACTTAGCAAAATGGGAACTGTCACATCTTGGGCTCCATATTACCCTGGAGTCCCATTTGATGAAGCTAGAGTATGTGTTTTCAAGGATGGGTGGGGACATGAATCACAACAGTTGTATTTTTCAACTCTGGCAGAATTTTTGCATTTCTGAGCCAAAAATGGAACAAAAAATAAAACATGAAAAGTAAATTGAGAAGATAAAGCTAAAAACAGGACTAGCGTCTCATAGAATATTACTGTTGGTCTATATTAACTTTATATTTCATTAATACTGGATCCTTCTTTATATTTCAGTTACAACCTAGACTATTGTTTCAGGAAGCCATGGTATTAAAATACTTATGGATTGGGGGAGAAATTAGGAAATTTCTGAAAGTCTGGTTGTTCTCTCAGTGGATATTACCATTGAAGAATATAATAGTTTCCAATAGGGAAACCACTTTGAGCATAGCAAGTGTTACAGAGCCTTTTTTCTTCTGTTTTTTTTTTTGTTGTTGTTGTTGTTGTTGAGATGGAGTCTCGCTCTTATTGCCCAGGCTGTAGTGCAATGGCACGATCTCAGCTCACCGCAACCTCCGCCTCACAAGTTCAAGTGATTCTCCTGCCTCAGCCTCTGGAGTTGCTGGCATTACAGGGGCCTGCCACCACGCCCAGCTAATTTTTGCATTTTTAGTAGAGACAGGGTTTCACTTTGTTGACCAGGCTGGTCTCAAACTCCTGACCTCGTGATCCTCCTGCCTCAGCCTCCCAAAGTGCTGGGATTACAAGCGTGAGCCACTGTGCCCAGCCTAATTTTGTATTTTTAGTAGAGACAGGGTTTCACCATGTTGGTCAGGCTGGTCTTGAACTCCTGACCTCAAGTAATCTGCCCGCCCTGACCTCCCAAAGTGCAAGGCTTACAGGTGTGAACCACTCCACTTGGCCAACTCTTGATTTTTGTGCCTCAAGTGAGCTCCTACCTGTCTTTGAGGTTAGGAAATGGTGACTGTTCAATTCCTTGATCAGAAATCGGGAGTAATCCTCAACTCTTCTTTCTGTTACACTTTACATCTAATATAGCAGAAAACTGACGGATTTATGCTGATCTGATAGGTGAAAAATGATTTCAGTGTGGTTTTAATTTGCATTTCTCTAATGGAAGTTGAGTGTCTTTCAATACGTTTAAGAACTGTTGACATTTCCTTCTTTTGTGGACCCCCACATGTCCATTTCATTTGCTCATTTTTTTCTTCTAGGGATACTGGACATTTGTTAGTAATTTTTGGAGACAGAGTTTTGTTCTTGTTGCCCGGGCTGCAGCGCGATGGCACAATCTTAGCTCACTGAAACCTCCGCCTCCCAGGTTCAAGCGATTCTCCTGCCTCAGCTTCCCAAGTAGCTGGGATTACAGGCATGCACCACCACACCCAGCTAATTTTTGTATTTTTAGTAGAGATGAGGTTTCTCCACGTTGGTCAGGTTGGTCTCAGACTCCCAACGTCAGGTGATCTGCCCACCTCAGGCTCCCAAAGTGCTGGGATTACAGGCGTGAGCCACTGTGCCCAGCCCATTTGTTCACAATTTTATAGGAGCTCTTTATGTACTGGGGAGATTAGCCCTTTATCTTGCAAATATTCCCTCTGTGACACTTTTTTTTTTTTTTTTTTTTTTTAAACTTGACCAATTAGAATCCGAGTCAAAGGGCATAGTATTTAATTTGTTGACAGGTGCAGCCACATTGCCTTTTAGAAAGACTTTTTAGTTTATATTCTGTACATTATTCAAGGTTATTTCTCCCCCATACTTGCCCACTTGATTTTTAATTAAATACTTTTTCTTTTGTTTGTTTGTTTGTTTGTTTTTGAGATGGAGTCTCACTCTGTCGCCCAGGTTGGAGTGCAATGGCATGATCTCAGCTCACTGCAACCTCTGTCTCCTGGGTTCAAGCGATTCTCCTGCCTCAGCCTCCAGAGTAGCTGGGACTGCAGGCGCCTGCCACCACACCCGGCTAATTTTTTGTGTTTTTAGTAGAGATGGGATTTCACCATGTTAGCCAGGATGGTCTCTATTTCCTGGCCTCATGGTTCGCCCGCCTCGGCCTCCCAAAGTGCTGGGATTACAGGCGTGAGCCACCGGGCCCAGCCTAATTAAATACTTCTTATGGCCAGGTGTGGTGGCTCACACCTGTAATCCCAGCACTTTGGGAGGCTGAGGCAGGTGGATCGCCTGAGGTCAGGAGTTCAAGATCTGCCTGGCCAACATGGCGAAACCCTGTCTCTACTAAAAAATAATACAAAAATTAGCTGGGCGTGATGGCGGGCACCTGTAATCTCAGCTACTCGGGAGTCCGAGGCAGGGAGAATTGCTTGAACCTGGGAGGCGGAGATTGCAGTGAGCCGAGATTGCGCCACTGCAGTCCAACCTGGGCGACAGAGCGCAGCTCCCTGTAAAAATAAATAAATAAAAAATAATAAATATTTCTTATTGAGCTGATAATCAGCATAAACCTTTTGTTAATTTTTATTTCCTAAATTCTTGTGAGGTTGAGTGTAATTTTAAATATAAATGGTGTATTTTTCAAAAGTTTGTATTCTTCATTTTGAAAATTATTTCTTACTGTTTTCAGAATACAGATCCATTGTTAAATATACTGCATATATCTTCTTCCAATCTGTATCTTAGTTTAACTTTTTAAAGTCTCTTGCCATAAAGGTGTATTTTAGTGTTTCTCTATCTGTTGAATGAATGTAAGCAACTTTTCTTTGTAACAGACTGTATATATGTTGTTTTCCTTCACCAGCCTTGGAGTGATGTAGTTGTATTTTGATAACCCCTTGTTGAATTTTGATCCTATACTCTAGAATCCTTTATATATTTTTCTGTAAGCCCCCTGGGAGTATGGACAAGGTATTGGTAGTTATAAAGATTCTCAACTTCATGTGATACTATAAGCATTCTTTAATTTTTACTGATTTTCTGAATGCCAAATTATACTGTCATTTTTATTATTTAATAACATAATCCAGAAATCATTTTTTGTGGATTTGGAGTACATTATTAATTTTTTTGCAGCATTTTCCTAATTATCTAGATTGATGTGTGAATGTCTGTGTTTTCTAATGAACACTAAAAGTGGAAACAACCCAAATATCCATCAACTGATGAATGGATAAACAAAATTTGGTATGTTCTTTACACAATGGAATAGTATTAGGCAATAAAAAGGAATGAATATTATTTGACAATAAAAAGGACTGACACATACTACATATGGGTAAACCTTGAAAACATTATGCTAAGTTTAAAAAGCAAGGCACAAATACCCACATATTGTATGATTCTGTTTATAAAAGTATCTAGAGTGGGCAAATCATAGAGACAGAAAGTAGATTGGTGATTGCTAGCAGTTGGCCGGGCCGGGGGTGGGAGGTGGGTGTGGGGGAGGGATTGGAAATGACTACTAATATAGGTTTCCTCTTAGGATGATGCAAATGTTCTAAAACTGGTAGTGGTGATGGTTGTACAACTCTGACTATACTGAAAACTAATGTATTACGTACTTTTTTAAAATGTGAATTTTATGGTATGTAAACTATGAGAAAAGCTGTTACAAAAATTAGTCTTAGGTAATGCAAGCATAATAAAAATTTAGTGTCAGAGAGTGGCAGATGAAGATAAATTGACAGAGAAACTCTTGTCTCCTGTAATAATGTAAGGACAGAAGGTTGGTGTGATTTTTCAGGGAAAAGAAGGATCAACCTGAATTTGCTTCTCTAGCAAGTTAACTATCATTGTGTAATGTATGTTCTGAGAAACATGCATTTTGAATTATGTTAAGCAAAGTGATGTTCTTTATAAGGATTGTTTTTTATACACAATTTCTTTAAATAGGTCAGTCTTACGAAATTCGGATGCTGGATAATCGGAAAATGGGTGATATGCCTGAGATCAGTGGAAAATTAGTAAAGGTAAGGACAGTCCATTTTAATTCCCAAATGGATATTGCTGTGATTGAATGAGTTTTTGTTTTAAAAAAATTAATTTCACTTCAATAATTGTTGTATTACAACTTTTTAACTTTTTGAGCTATATTTGTTTATTCACCTGTAAAATGGGAATTATAGCCATTATTGGGTAGAGTAATTGTGAAAGACCCTTGGAAATCAAGGAACAATAGAAAAGTTAGTTGCAGTTATGGGGTAAAAAACTCACCACCACAACAAAAAACTATAAGCCTCTCTAAAAGTAAAAGATAATATGGGGAAGAATGTCAGTGTTGGCATAAAACTTTAAAAAATCCTTTACCTTGTAAAATTTCATTTAAAAAATTGCAATCTCTGTTCACCCTACCCATGTATCTGAATTAAGATGTCAGTCATCCTAGATGTAGGAGGCATAGCTGTTTTCCAGCTAACCTGTTCTTTTAGGATATATCTTCAGAACCATCCCTGCCCCCAGCCCCTCCTCGCCTGTATCCATCATACATCATGGCTAGTTATAAATTCCATAGCATTACAGGGCAGGGTTAATGAAAGAATCTTAATTGGGGAAAGGTGAAACCTCATGTGACTATGTGTTAGCAAGAGACAAGTTCTCTTGATCCTTCCATCTCCCCACAGAGTGGCATGTCAGGGCCCAGGTGCTGCTGGGCCCTCAGTGTGGAGGGGCATCCTATTGGAAAGACACTGCCCTCTGTGGATCTGCCTTTTTGGTGGGTAAACATGGGAAGGGCAGCCTTGTGGTGGGAATTGGATTCAGGCAATCTAAATTTGGTGTGTTAACTAATGTGGCATGTCTGGGAAAGCCAGCTGCCCAGTACCTGGAGGGCACCTGGAAGGTTACTTGGGGATCAAATGATAGGTTACCAAAGGTGCTTTGGAACTTCTTGAATGTGCAGAACATATTCAGCAGTGTGCTTTCTCTGATTGTTCTGTTTTTGTCTTTCTTTGTTCTGTGTGGTTTTTTTTTTTTTTTTCTTTTTGTCTTATTGTTAGGGCCTCATCACATGTAAGATGCTGGGGTTTTTTTGTTTGTTTAAATGTATCAGTGTAAAAGAGTTGGAAAGTTGTTTTAATTGTAAACTCCATAATAAAATTTAGTAGGATTTGATGGGCCCTATATTGAGGTCTTTAAAACTGGATCCAAAAATGTTAGAACAATTTTTAAAATATTTTATTATGGTAAAATTTGAACATACCCAGAAGTAAAGAAAATGGTATAATGAATCCGCATATATCTATCATATGGTGGTATATAATAAATATATCTGGTATATATCATGAGTTCTTATAAGTTCTCCTGCCAACTTCAACATGCTCCACAATTTACCAGTCTTGTTTCATCTATTCCCCCTTGTGCTTTTTTTGTGTATGCTGGATTATAGAATTTACTAATTCGTAATTTTAACTCAGTTCCTCATTCATGACCATTCAGTGTTCTGAGGAAAATATAACAAACTTTGACATCCAGACCAAATGCCAAAATTCAGTGTCCATCAAGGCATTGAAGAAAATCAATTCTGAAACAATTGTCTTTGTCATTTATCAGTGGAGACAGGCTGGCTTTCCAGGGCAGTTCCCTGAATAGGTGGTAGGATTTAGGAATAATTACTCTGATAGGTGATACCTAATGCTTAAAATATTTTGGCAAGCTGGTTGAAATACCTGTCAGATTAACTTGGAATAGCAGGGTTAAGTTGTATAACTGCTTTTAAGTTCAACTTCCTTGTATTTACTTGCAAATTAAAACATGTAAAAACATTTAATACATAAAATTAGTGCAAGTAAATAAAGGGAAAAGTGATACCTCATTATGACATAATGAACTACTGTTAGTAACAAAACCATTAACTTATAAATGCACAATAAATGTTTCGCTGACACAACACTAGTTAAGTGTTAGTATACTAGACAAGTATATTCCACTTATTCTGAAGGCATCAGTATCTAAATATTGAGCTCACTGATTGAAAAGAGTTAATTTTTAAAGCACTTTACATTGGCTTCATCTTTGATAAGCCAGCTGCATGATTTTTGGTGGATGTGCCAGGCATTCAGTTATATTCTGTAAGCTTGTCTGGGATTAAGAGCTACTGTCTGCTGCTACCAAAGACTGCAGGATGAATTTCTTGGAAATCACATCCTTTTTTTAGCTAGAGAGTCCCTAAAATATGCTTCAAACTTCTAGAGTTTTATTTACTGGCCCTAGGATCTTCGACTATGCTACTTAAATCTTGGGGGGAACCTTAGGGATCAAGTGATAGGTTTGCAGAGGTGCTTTGGAACTTCTTGAATGTGCTGAACATATTTAGCAATGTGCTTTCTCTGATTGTTCTGTTTTCGTCTTTTTTTGTTCTGTTTTTTTCTTTCAGTCTTATTGTTAGGGCCCCATCACATGTTGCTAGTTCTGAAAATGTAGTCAATCTCCTTTTAGGGAGAACTTTCAGATAATGAGATTTTTCTCCCTGTTTCATTTAAGAAGTTCCTTTCCTCTCTCCCTCCCTTCTCCTCTCTTTTTCTCTCCCTTCCTCCCTTCCTTTTCTTTCCTTCCTTTTTTCCTTTCCATTCTTTTTTGGGTAGGGTTTTCTGGTAGAAACTGGAAAACCTGCTAGACAAATTCTAAAAGAGCTATACAATGCTAGAATTTTTCTTACATATCTTGTAATTTCCTAACTTTGATCCTCCTTTTATCTGCTTTAGTATTTTAGTCTGACCTAGAATGGGGCTTAGTAAAGCTCTGAAGTCTAATATCTGTATTCTCATACTGTTTTCATCTGAGTATGTGTATTTAGTATGGTTCTCACCGAATATGGAAAAATTAGAATTGTGATATTTTCTGTGCTGTACTTTTGTCTGGAGACAAGCTGGCTAGCAAATGTGAACCGCTGGCACTGGTGTCTTAGGGGCCACCACTAGCCTATGCACCATCACTATGAGAGCTTTGCTGTGGTCAGGTGTGAAGTGGGTGCTGGGTAATGGGTTGGGCAGGCCCTGCAGGTGTGGGTGCAGGTGAGGAAGATGGGCATGGAATAAAGCAGCCACTGAGCCCTATAAATTTCCCCCACATTGGCCTCTTTTTTAAACTATCTCAAAGAAAAAAATTGCTACTTTTAATTGGCTACTGGGACTACAGGTGCCCACCACCATGCCCGGCTAATTTTTTATGTTTTTAGTAGAGACAAGGTTTTACCATGTTAGCCAGGATGGTCTCGATCTCCTGACCTCCTGATCTGCCCTCCTCGGTCTCCCAAAGTGTTGGGATTACAGGCATGAGCCACCACACCCAGCCAAAAAAACTCAATTGTTAACTCTTATTTTAAATTAACAAAGTTTTACCATTGTGCCTGGGTTTCTCTGTCTCTGTCTTTTCATTTTTAATAACTCCTGTATGCATCTGGTATTTTCTTTATAGGAATATAATTCTTGCTCATTAATTTTAGTGGGAAGAACCTTAATTTTGAATTGTAATAACAAATTATTTTATCAAATCAATACGTAAGTTACCATTTTATTTATAATTTTAATTTCTGAGTTATAATTCTTTGCACCAAGTAATTGTACCGTAATCCAGGTATCCAAGGGCAAAAGAGTTCACTTATGGAATGTTTAAAACAGAATCTGGTTGTGTATGTTCTACTGCTATGGGTTAACACATAAGAAGTAGAAATGGTCCTGCATTTTAGCTGGAGCAGTTTAAAAGTACTCATTTTCCCCACTTATTCCACAGAGCATCATAAGGGTTGTATTCCATGACAGACGGCTACAATACACAGAGCATCAGCAACTTGAAGGATGGAAGTGGAATCGCCCAGGAGACAGACTTCTTGATTTAGGTACAGGCAGTGATCAAAAGACCATGGAGATGAGGGCATTGTTTAGCTATGCCCAGTAATGTGTTATGTGGGCATCATGAATTACTTGTGTGGGGAAAGTTTTGGTGTTTGTGGATTTTATGTCTTGTCTTTTTTTTTTTTTTTTTTTGAGACAGAGCCTTGCTCTCTCACCCAGGATGAAGTGCAGTGGCACGATCTTGGCTCACTGCAGCCTCCACCTCCCATCTTCAAGTGATTTTCCTGCCTTAGCCTCCTGAGTAGCTGGGATTGCAGGCATGTGCCACCATGCCTGGCTAGGATCTTGTGTCTTTAGAGTTGTTTTCCATATATACATACACACACATATATATATGTATGCATGTATACATTTTTTTTTTATTTTTTTCCCATCCTTGTATTATAAAGAACCGAGAGAGTTGTTGTATAGTTAAAGAGTCAAGTAACTTTTTGGTGCTAAACTAATGTGAACCTGGAATTCTACGATTTTGAAACCATTTAATTGTAAACTGGTACCATCTTTTCTTTTTTTTTTTTGAGATGGAGTTTTGCTCTGTCACCCAGGCTGGAGTGCAGTGGCATGATCTTGACTCACTGCAACCTCCATCTCCTGGGTTCAAGCGATTCTTGTGCCTCAGCCTTTTGAGTAGCTGGGACTACAGGCATGTGCCACTGCATCCGGCTAATTTTTGTATTTTTAGTAGAGATGGGGTTTCACCATGTTGGCCAGGCTGATATCAAACTCCTGAGCTCAGGTAATCCACCTGCCTTGGCCTCCCAAAGTGCTGGGATTACAGGCGTGAGCCATCGCGCTCAGCCTTATCATATTCTTAAAAAAATGAAATACAAACCATGGTAGGGGAAACTATGATACTTGTTTAGGGTAGGTTTCCATGTTGAGGAAGTTGATCATGGAGACCATTGAAGGACAGAGTTCAAAGCAGTTACAATTATTTCATTAGAATATAATAGGTTGTAAGTTTTTAAGTTATTTAAAGTGGATGAGTTTTTATGTAACTTCTTTTTAAAACATAGATATTCCAATGTCTGTGGGAATAATTGACACAAGGACAAATCCAAGCCAGTTAAATGCGGTTGAATTTCTGTGGGACCCAGCAAAACGCACCTCTGCTTTCATTCAGGTTTGGATTTTTACATTATTAGAAGCATACTAACCTAGTTGTTTAGGTCATGGCAGGATTGAATTTTTTATACAGTATCATTTCCTTGAAATGCCTATTTGTAAACTATGTTGTAGTGTCTTTCTATATAGATAGTTAGGTTTAATCTAGTAAGTTCATCCTATTTTAAACTAACATATATGAAGACATTCTATGATATGGAAAGCATTATTCAAATGTTATTTTTACCACTAGTAGTCCCAATAATGAAAATGTCTGTTTTTCATGAGATGTGTTTCTCTTGAACAAAAGTTGCCATTTAAGAGGATACAATTGAAAAAAGATTGAGGTTTTAAAATTCCTTCAAGCATTATTTTAAAAACATTCTAATACTGAAAAATTCAAACCTCTACAAATAGGATAATAATGATGATTAATTGTCCATGTAACTGTCACCTGGCTTTAGCAGTTTTTTGTAGTTTCTTCCCCCTTTTATTGTTGGAGCACTGTTTTTTTTGTTTGTTTGTTTGTTTTTTGAGATGGAGTCTCATTCTGTCATCCAGGCTGGAATACAGTGGCTTGATCTTGGCTCACTGCAATCTCTGCCTCCCAGATTCAAGCGATTCTTATCTCTCAGCCTACCGAGTAGCTGGGATTACAGGTGTGCACCACAATGCCTGACTGATTTTTGTATTTTTAGTAGAGATGGGGGTTTCACCATGTTGGCCAGACTGGTCTTGAGCTCCTGACCTCAAGTGATCCGCCTGCCTTGTCCTCCTAAAGTGCTGGGATTACAGGTGTGAGCCACCGTGCCCAGCCTGTTAGAGTACTTTAAAGCAAGTTTCAGACATACTATTTCATCCATAAATATCATGTCTCTAAGAGATGATTTTTTAAAAGTAACTATAATATCATTATTCTATATTTTAAAAAAATAGTAATTCTAATACCCAGAATGTTCAAATTTGTATGTGGTGAAATTTAAACTACCAGGTAGGTAATATATACAATAGGAAAACCACTTACTGGCTGACCAGCCTACACAAGCTATGCTTTGCATGAACTGTAAAAATAACTTGTATTTTGCCTTTTGGTATTCTACCAATATTATTCTCCATCAGTTAAATCACTGGGGGCATGGTTTATATCAGCCAAATATTGATATAAACTCATACTGTTGGTGTTTGTCTATAAGGCAACTAGTTATGTAGTAAATCAGACTGATACAAGACCTGGCTTTACATCTCAGGTTGTATTGTCATATTGCAGAGATCAGTTTTAATAGTGAGTCATTAGAAGAGGGGATGTGTAGCAGTCAGAAATGACCAAGGTCTTGCTGTTAACTCTGTGTGAAACCCTAAGGATGTCATCCAGGTGGGTATTAGGAGACAGGGCAGGAGTGGTAGAAGGATGAGTATTGCCCTCTGGATCCTGAATAGTCTTTGAAGAGTTGACCAGAGAGTTTAGATGGATACAGAATAGTATGGGTAGTGGGCTTTCTGGACTATGAAATTTCCCCAGGCAAAGTATCACAAATTAGTGTCTGTAGGAACGGCAGTAAGATAGTTGGCTGGGTAGAGCAGGGCTAATGGCAGTAGAGGACAAACAACAGAAGCTCTAAATGATGAGGTGAAGATTGCTGTGGATTGAACAGGGTTTAGGACCCTGGGTCTGAGATTAGCAGACAGTCCCAGGTGGAGGTGGGCAGTATACATAGGAAGCTACTGTAGTGTTGTACCCCTGATTGGAGCCAAGTCCTGCATTAGAGGAGAGGCATTGTGATGGGCAAGAGCTCAGAAAGTCTGGAGAGGCTCAGCTGGATTTGTGAGAGGGAAGCCATATCTTAAAAACAATTAGAGAGGTTCATAGATAATTTGGCTAGTATGTGTGATGAGTTCATTTTAAAGGATCTTGAATTTATAGTGGTGTCAGGTCACTCAAGAGGGAACAAAATAGAAAAATAACCAGTGGTAGGTCTTTGAATCCATTTCAGCCTGAATCGTTTTATAGGTACACTGCATCAGCACAGAATTTACTCCACGGAAGCACGGAGGTGAAAAGGGAGTGCCCTTTAGGATCCAGGTTGACACATTTAAGCAGAACGAAAACGGGGAATACACAGATCATCTACACTCAGCTAGCTGCCAAATCAAAGTTTTTAAGGTAAGAGAGAGAACCCGGTTTTCCGTAATTAAGGCTCAGTTTTGCCTATAAAGCTGTGTGTCTGCAACCTGATGGATGAAATAGTATACTTTGTTTTTAAGCCTAAAGGTGCAGACAGGAAACAAAAAACTGACCGAGAGAAGATGGAGAAGAGAACAGCTCATGAAAAAGAAAAGTATCAGCCGTCCTATGATACCACAATCCTCACAGAGGTAATGTAGTGCAGCATTTGGTTTTGGAAGAGAAGCAAAGGTTGCATATTAGTCTATTTCCAAGATGAGTTTTGCTACAAAAGGGTTGGGGAAGATTGGGTGGCAGTTTGACACGTTATTGTTTGTGAAATTTGTGGGGAAAATATTTAAATTTGGGGATTTTGTTAGACTGTTTCCTGGGTGGGATCTTAAATGAAGATGCTGAAATCCCAATGAGGTCTTAGAAACAGACCTTAAAAACTTTGAAGTTGGCAAGAGACTTAAGTTGGGGCCTAGAAAGTCCAATTTTTGTCACTGCTGGGGTTTTGCATTTTCTTTAACTTTGAATCCTGTTAGTCATACATTTGTTTAATTGGACTGAAGAGACATGAAACAGGGTGTTAGATCTTTCTTTGTATAATGAAAAGACATTGATCCCAATCTTTGGTGTTTGTCCAGATGAGGCTTGAGCCTATAATTGAAGATGCAGTTGAACATGAGCAGAAAAAGTCCAGCAAGCGGACTTTGCCAGCAGACTACGGTGATTCTCTGGCAAAGCGAGGCAGTGTAAGGGACTTCTGCTTCTCTTTTCATTGTGCAAGAAACCTTGTGCAGTGTTAGATATAGGACCAACTTCCACCGCAAAGTAAAGCCAAAATTGTTTTTGATGTCCATGTCTTGATTTAATTTGCTTTTGTTTAGACTTCCTGCTTCTGTTTGTTCCTCACTGAGGAAAATTTCCTAAATCTAACACTTTAAAACAAAGCAAAAAACAATGTTGACCATATTGGGTGGTTTTGGAGGGAAAAAAAGACACTCAGAGATATGTATTCCCTCCCTGACTCCTTCCCTTCCTCCTTCCCTCCCTCTCTCTCCTCCACACACATACCTCCTTCAAGAGCACTGAAATTAATTGAAAATACTTTCTTTAGTAAATTAGCTATTATTTTTGTGTAACTGAAAAGGGTCTTGCTTTCTCATATGTATACTTGATAAGAAAATTTCGTGGACAGTTAGATGATGGCAGCAAGCTTGACATTAACACGTGCAGTTCTTTGTCACATTTTTCTGCATGTAGCATAAAAATGTGTGTCTGTCTATGCTTCTAAAAGCCTGTTTGGCAGCACTGGTAGAAGAAAAAAACTGATGGGATTCATGTTTCTTCTTGGCACTTGCATTGCGAATTAATGCTTCGGGCCAAAGTAGTGTACCTTGCTACACTTAGACCTGGGTCCCCCTCAATATGCAGTCAGGGTCATCTGGTTGAATATGTGGTTTGTCCGGTTAAGTATAGCAAATCTTTATTTTATGACATGACTCTTCATCTATTAGTCCACAAAGGATGATCCTGCTTTGCAAACTTAGATCAGCTACATACCTTCAGTAAATGTAAACACAGAACATTAAAGAATCATTTAAAATAATTGTCATCATATGTATTCATGACTGCTGTATTCACTGTTGCAGTCTTTGCACTATTAAAGTGCCAGAGGATTTTTCACTCTTACACATATCACAATTACTGTGGTTAAATGTAGACTTTGAATGTTACTGTCACAAGCACTATCACAAGAAACTCATTTCCAATTATAGTATTGAATAAAAATGTTTTAGTGCTTCTCTATGCAATGAAATTGAAATTGTACTCATCCTAGTGCCACTGGAAGCGCACATTACATTTTCTTTAACTGGGCTTTTTTTTTAAAAAAAAAATCGAATCAAAGATTGTTAAAACAGCTGTATATTCTTTCCTAAAACACCCACCACAGCAATTTTGTTTTTATCCTTTTCTGATTTCCCAGCTGAAGACCCACCAATGGTTCTTAGTAAACTTCTTTGTGCGGGGGGATTCTGGTAACTCACTTTTCCTCTCCTGTTATAAACCATTTAACTAGTAAAGAAGTGGGTTCTGGTAAATCCTAAATAAAAGAAATTCATTATAGCCCAGATGTAATCTGAAGATGGGAAAACTATTGGTAAATTCTTAATGATTCTTAACTCAAGTCTGAAGTATGCAAAACGTCAGCAGTTCACTGGCCTGGGATTTCACATCTTCGTCGTGTATTGCTTGCTGCCCTGGCTGTATTTGATTTTGTTCAGATGCTTCTAGGGGTGGTTAGAGCTCATTTTGAAAACCTGTTTTTAAAAAAGCAGGGTATAGATTGATCCCTTAAAAAAGAAAGTTTGCAGAATTTCATGTTTCTTCAAATTTCTACAAAGGAAGGCCAACGTTTCATAGAGTTTTTGTCTTGTTACAGTTGGCTTTCAGTAAAAAGGGATATCCAGATTTACTGTTAGAGTCGAAAAGATGCCGAATGAAATGGTCCCACACTGAATAGTCACTACTGGTTACCAGGAGATGCTGTACAATAAAACTCTTAGTGTGTCTGTTGGTCTTCATCTCTGAGCTGTATATGATTGGCTCAAATGATGACTGCCAATTTCTACAGCCTAAAATGGGTGATCATTCTTTACCTGGGGAGGGACTGTGTTCATGGTGTACTGAAACCATAACTATGAGCGCAGGCCAGGCATTGCTGGCGCCATTATGAATTACAGACTATCTTCAGGAGCATAGGCACTGCACCATTGCTTGCTTTTCGAATGTTAGAAGAATCTAAATACCTAAAAGCAAAATTTTATGGAGTTTTGGTAAACTTGGTGTTTCTACATTACTCTGCCATGCTAACTTGAAGCTTTTTGATGACTTCATTTCTTCAGATGGCTGGCAATAATTACCAAAAGTTTAGAGAGACTTGATACTTTTAATATTAAATGGTTTACATTATTTATATGTGCATGTTATGCTGTGTTATATTTTACGTGTGGAGGGGATGTTGCAGCAGGAAAATCTTTCAGATAGTAGAGGTGAGGCAACAGTGTGTGATGCCCATGATTAGATTTGCTAGTCAGCTCACAGGGTCTTGGGTTTATCAAACAGTGTAAACTGAGGAGGTGATACTTTGTAAGATGGAAAGAAAAACAAGGGTCTAGTTTTTTGTTTTGGGTTTTTTTTTTTTTTTTTTTTTTTGAGATGGGCTTTTGCTGTGTTGCCAAGGCTGGCCTCCAACTCCTCAAGCAGTCTTCCTGCCTCAGACCTCTGAGTAGTTGGACCACAGGTGTGTGTGTGCCATCTCACCTGGCTTAAAAGGCCGTACTTTTAAAAGAATGGGCATTGTTGTGTAAAATGTATTTTATAGCAAAGTTGGTATGCCATGCAATAAGTTTATTCAAAGCTCTCCAGCTAAATTAGATTTCTTTTTTGAAAGTTGACTGGTAATAGAACTAATAAGTCTGCAGTCATTTTTCTTATTTTTAAGGGGATAAATAATTGGGTAGTTGAGATTATTTTCCATGTATCCATTGCTTTTGATGGATGTCAGACAAGCGTTTCAAGCCCCTGTAACCATTGGTGAGACTTAATTTCTGCCCTCACTGTGCTTCACAGTTTCTTAGCTCCATTACACCAGTGGTCTTGACACTTACCTACTCAAAATAATTTAAAAATTTTTTTAGAGACAGTGTCTTGCCTAGTCATCTGGGCCTGGAGTGCAGTAGTGTGATCAAAGTTCACTGCAGCCTCAAACTCCTTAGCTCAAGTGATGCTTCCATCTCAGCCTCCTGAGTAGCTAGGCCTACAGGCACACACTACCATGCCTGAGTACTTTTTAAATTTTATTTTTGTTGAGACAGGTTGCTGTGTTCCTCAGGCTGATCTCCAACTCCTGGCCTCAGAATGATACTCCCACCTTGGCCTCCGAAAGTGCTGGGATTATAGGCATGAGCCATCATGCCTGGCCTCAAAAGAATTTTGAGAAAGGATACACTTGCACCTTTCCAGATTGACATCTGAAAGTTTTCATCATAAAATTTTTCATCATAAATTTAAATAGCTGCAAAGGAAGCAATGTTCTGGCATGGTGGCGATTTGTATTTACAATTTAAGATAAAATTGTAACATTACTCTTGAGGTGCATCCTATGGAATCTAAATGCCATAGCAGTTTGACCACTGCTATTGTTCATTCAAAAAATTCATTAAATCCAAAATTTTACTCTGTTCTTCCTTCTTGGTCTCATGTTTCTAATTCACTCCCTTTAAATTTTATCTTAATATGACATAGTTTTATGCCTGAAAATCTTTAGAAATTTTTTTCTTATTTATTTTCATTTTTTCTTCCTGAGGCTTCAGATGACCAAACTGAAATTTTTAAATGATCACCCCAAAAAAATTACCTTTCAACAAATTTACATAAATTGAAATTTAATTTTTAAAATTTGCTATGACCATAGCGTCTTAACTCGGTCAAGATATTTAAAACTTATTAGTACCAATTTATCAAAACAACAAATCCTACAGATTTTGATGAAAATTTATTAAATGTAAAAATAGAAATATTATTGGAAGTGCATCTTGAATGATGAGACAGAGTAGAATTAACTTCTGGAATTTTATAGATATGAGAAATTTTGTTTTTTCTTTCAGCAATGCCATTTAGGTCCTGGAAGTCCTTTTGAATCATCTGTCAAAAATCCCAGGGACATTTTTGTGTGATCTACTAGATTATTTCAGTATATGTCAGTTGACAATAGGTCCTCCTGAATTATTTTGATAGCAAATAGTTGAAAATCACCTTTTTTTTTTTTTTTTTTTTTTTGAGAGGGAGTCTCGCTCTGTCGCCCAGGCTGGAGTGCAGTGGCCAGATCTCAGCTCACTGCAAGCTCCGCCTCCCGGGTTTATGCCATTCTCCTGCCTCAGCCTCCGGAGTAGCTGGGACTACAGGCACCTGCCACCTCGCCCGGCTAGTTTTTTGTATTTTTTAGTAGAGACGGGGTTTCACCAGATTAGCCAGGATGGTCTCGATCTCCTGACCTTGTGATCCACCCGTCTCGGCCTCCCAAAGTGCTGGGATTACAGGCTTGAGCCACCGCGCCTGGCCTGAAAATCACCTTATTTACAGAAAAACTTAGTCATTAGAGTTATGTACTTTTCTTTTTTTCAAGATGGGGGTCTCACTGTGTTACCCAAGTGGGAGTGCAGTGGTGCAGTCATGGCTCACTGCAGCCTCCCCTTCCCGGATTCAAGTGATTCTCCTGTCTCAGACTCCCAAGTAGCTGTGACTACAGTTGTGCACCACCACACCTGGCTATTTTTTTTTTTTTTTTTTTTTAATCCTAGTGTCTTTAGCTTGGCTTTGAGAGAGTCTTTCTTCATTTTATTTATTTATTTATTTATTTATTTTTTATTATTTTTGAGATGGAATCTCACTCTGTCACCCAGGCGGGAGTGCAATGGCATGTTCTCGGCTCACTGCAACCTCCACCTCCCAGGTTCAAGCGATTCTCCTGCCTCAGCCTCCCGAGTAGCTGGGATTACAGGCGTGCGCCACTATGCCCAACTAAGTTTTTGTATTTTCAGTAGAGATGGGGTTTCACCGTGTTAGCCAGAATGGTCTCAATCTCCTGACCTTGTGATCCACCTGCTTCAGCCTCCCAGAGTGTTGGGATTACAGACGTGAGCCACTGCGCCCAGCCTCATGTTTATTTTATTGTTTTTATTTTTTGGTAGAAACAGGGTCTCACTATGTTGCCCAAGCTGGTCTTGAACTCAAGCTATCCTGAGCTATCCTGGGCTGCTGCCTTGGCCTCCCAAAGTGCTGGGATTAAGGGTATGAGTCACCATGTCCAGCCTGGGAAAGTCTTAAACCCCAAGGCTATGGTTAGATGTGATGCTTTTCTTGTGTAAAATGAGAGAAGGATGATTATGAAAGGGGACCCTTGAAACTGAGTCCTCAGATCCATTGGTTTTTAGAAAGAATACCTGTACAGTGAAATCACATCATGTGATGTCTATATGTCAAGTTTGAAGACTTCTATTTGAGATTACCCTGGCATGCTTAGCATGCTTTTGACTTTGACTTTTTCAACTCTCCTAATTGTAATAGTTCATGTATCTCCGTGTCTTTGTTCTGTTTCTGGTCAGAATTTTGCCTGGAGCTGAAAAATACTAGTTTACCATAACACTTCCAGAAAATATAAAACAGAGAGAGAGAGAGAGAGAGATAGAGGCAGTACTGTACACAGTTGATGTATTTTGATACTCGGCCTGTCTGGTCTGTCTTGAGGATTATTACTCTTTAGAGGTATCAAAGAAGCAAATGGGTACTGGTGAGGCTGCTCATTGGGGAAGAGGGCAAAAGGAGCACTAGTTAGGTCAGAGCCATGTTTCAGGTCACCATGTGATGTCAGATGTTGCTTATAAATTCTTTCTTGTCTTCGCCATTCTTAAATCTTGATAGGTGCCTGTTGGGAAACTGATAAAGAGGATACTGGTAAAGAGGGAGGAGAAAGCTCTTGAAAGCAAATTATACTTAAGCATATATTTTAAATGCCTTTATAAATTTTTGCTGCTGTCATCACTTTAGGTCTTTAATCAGTGTCTAGACGCACACAGCAGGTAAAACTTTTCTTTGCCACACAGAAGTAAATTTGACATGTGTCTGTGAGGTTGCTTGATAAATGTCAGCTGTCTCGCATTTTATAATCTTGCATTTGGCTAGTGAGTGAATTACAAAAATATTTCTTCCACATATTTTAAAAGCATATCATTAATTTATTTCTGTTTCTGTCCTTAGTGTTCTCCGTGGCCCGATGCCCCCACAGCCTATGTGAATAACAGCCCTTCCCCAGCGCCCACTTTCACCTCCCCACAGCAGAGCACTTGCAGTGTCCCAGACAGGTATCTGGTTTGCGTAATCATGTGCCTTCATTTCCCCATCTCTCCATGTACAGCAGCCTTTTGTTTATATTGTACCTGAAGGAAATAGTAAGGGGAAATAGCCTGTATCTCAGTGGCAGAGGACAATCATTGTCTTTTCTTCGCCTACCAGCCTTTTTTACTCCAAGCCCCTTGTGCCTTACATAGTCACAACTATGGTAATTGTAGACAAGGGGCCATTTTCAAGATATAGCCAAGATACATTCTTTGTGAGATTAAAGACAACATTAATAGTGTCTATAGGTAAAGAGAGAATGACAAAGTCAGTTTGTTACTAAGTTCATTCTCTTGTCTATAATGCTTATATCAAATGGGTTATTTTCTGCAGTATTTCTTTTCTCTCCCAATAGATACACTATTTTTTTAATTGAATCTTTAAGGGAAGACCTTTCTGTTTCTACAGATTTGCTGTGGTTTTAGAAATGGAAATGGTGGACTCTTTATTCTGTTATCCAGCCTTGACTGGCAAGAGTTTAGAGTGAGCTTGGGGTGGGAGCAGGAGACTGCATTTGGGCATCTTGAAGGTGCAGTGGTACCCCATGGAGGCTTTCCATTCCAGGGCTTTGCTGCAGAACTGATGCAGAATAGTTCACATCAGAAGTTCCCTATTTTTTAGGAAGTTTCTTGTTGGGGAGGAAAATTATGAAAGCTAAGACCACAAAGGAAAAGGTTCTCAGGTCATGCTGACAAGGTCTGATGAGAAAGCAAGCAAAAATGTGCTCTCCCTCTGAGGAGATGGATAAACTGAGAAGGCAGCTTAGTGTCATGTAGGCTATTATGCTTTAAGAGTAGAAAAATACGCTTGGACTCAGCAACTTAGAGGAGTGACCAGAGGACCAGTAGGTTACTATTTCTGAGGGCTTAGAATAGTTTCCTCGTCAGTCCAGTCTGAATAATCTTAGAAAATGATTATGGCTTTAAAGGTGAGCTGTAAGTTTATGTACTCACTAGTAGGCTGGAGAACTCACTGTGTTCCCAGCACTGTTCTAAGTATTCCGATACATTAGTGACCAAACAGACAGACCCCCGTATGAAGGAGCTTAAGTTCTTATGGGTAGAAAGGATATAAGTAATCAAGATAATAAACCTAAGCAATTGAGGCACGGGGGCTAAGAAAGGAGTTGGTGCTCAAGAGCCAGAAGGTAGCCCTATTCCCTGTGGAGTTTTCATTTCATTTTACTTAGAAGCACAAGGATAGTGGTACAGGTTAATTTCTTTTGTTCTCTTGAAATTCACCCTCATCAATCTTGGATATATGTATTACTTAAAGGAGTATAATTTTATATTTTTGCTTAGGATCATTATACTATTTCTTGTAGCTCTTTTTTTTTTTTTTTTTTTTTGCAATTATTTTCAACTGTTTATCTAATTTGATGTTTCGTATTTTTTCCCCCTAACTTTAAAAAATTAATGTGTAGGCCGGGCGTGGTGGCTCACGCCTGTAATCCCAGCACTTTGGGAGGCCAAGGCGGGTGGATCACAAGGTCAGGAGATCAAGACCATCCTGGTTAACACAGCAAAACCCCGTCTCTACTAAAAATACAAAAAAATTAGCCGGGCGTGGTGGCGGGCGCCTGTAGTCCCAGCTACTCGGGACGCTGAGGCAGGAGAATGGCGTGAACCTGAGAGGCGGAGCTTGCAGTGAGCTGAGATCCCGCCACTGCACTCTAGCCTGGGCGACAAAGCGAGACTCTGTCTCAAAAAAAATTAATGTGTATCCTTCATTTTCCTTGGCATCCCCGAAGATAGTTGGGGAAGCCTTTTTGTTTCACAAAACTTGAATTTCTTACTAGAACAGATGAAGAAGGCACAAATTAAGACACAGTCTTCTGTGTCTTATTTCGTCGTCATATCCACACCCTAAGCTGTTGTGCTTGCATTTTTGTTGCAAACTTTCATAGCTCTCTCCCACTGTTGCCTTACTTGAAATTTGCATAAACAGCTTTTAATGCCTTGATTAAAACATATATGCATTACAAAAATCATAATTTCCTGCTTTCTCCTTTCTCCCCAGCAATTCTTCTTCCCCAAATCATCAGGGAGATGGAGCTTCACAGGCCTCTGGTGAAGTAAGTATCTTTCTACTAAAAACTATCTGATGCTTTCAGGGTCCTACATTTTAAAGTTTTGGTTTTTTGTGCAAATTTATGGAGTAGGTGAGAAGTTTTGTCACATGTATATAATGTGTGGTAATCAAGTCAGGATATTTAGGGTGTCCATCACCTCAGTACATTTTTTTTAGGTATAGTCATCCTACTCTACTATCAAATATTGAATTTACTCTTCTATTTTATTGTATGTTTGTTTGTACCCTTTAATCCAGTTCTTCTCATCCTGTCTCTTATCCCTCACCCATTCTTCCCAGTTTCTGTTACCTATTTTTCCACTATCTTACCTCTACCTTCATGTGTTCAAATTTTTTAGCTCACTTATAAGTGAGAATATAAGTCTGTCTGTGCCTGGCTTATTTCACTTAAGACAATGAAGTGTTCATGTTGTCCATGTTGCTGCAAAAGATGATTTCATTAGCAGCTGCATGATTTTTCTCTTTTTTTTATGGCTGAATAGCATCCCATTGTGTATCATGTTTAAGTTTCTGACAAGGGCCTGCGTCATTATTTGGATTGTTGGAGTCAGACTCATGCTCTTTTTGGGTGTATTTTACTTCAAACTCTGAGGCTTTCTGTGTCAATTGTTTAAGTGTTCTCAGTTTGAATGGTTCCTTTTATTTATGTTCATTTTCATTGTTAATAGCAAATTCAGCCTTCAGCTACGATCCAGGAGACGCAACAATGGCTGCTCAAAAACAGATTCTCTTCCTACACAAGACTGTTCTCTAATTTTTCAGGTATGTGTATGTGTGTGTGTATCTGTGCATGAGAATGTTTTGTTTTTGTTTCTGTGCTTTTATTAACTTTATATTTTTAAAATTTTGAAGTTGCAAAGAAAAATGCACAGAAAAGTTCTTTATATCTATCCCCCAATAGGAATATCTCGTATTTTTATTATATGCTATTAAAGCCAGGCAGTTGACATTGGTTCAGTCAACAGTTTTACCAGACTTATGTGCCCTCATTTGTGTGTACGTGTATATAGATTTACATGATTTTTTTCACTTTATTTTGAAATGATTTTTGTTTTACAGTAAGTTACAGAGCTAGTACAGTGATGTTTTGGTGTACTCTTCACTCCATTTCTCACATAATTATAGTACAGTAGCAAAACCAGGAAATTGCCATTGGCACAATGTATGTTATGGTATAGATTTTTGTAACCACCACCACAGTTAAGATACAGAATTATGCCATCACTGCAAGGATCTCCCTCCTGCTACCCCTTTAGAATCACACCGACACCCTTTCCCTACCATCCCTAATCCTTGGCAACCACTTTATATTCTGTCTCTATAATTTTGTCATTTTGAGAAATGTTATATAAATGCAATCATATAGTACATAACCTTTTGAGATTGGCTTTTTTTCAGTAGCATAATGGCCACCTAAGTTGTTGTGTGTATCAGTAGTTTAATCCTTTTTATTGCTAAGTAGTGTTTCATAGTCTGAATGTACTCAGTTATCGTTTTTATATACTTATGTGTAAGTTTTTTTTTTCTTGCACAGTAAGCTAAGCAAATGTTAAGAAGGAATTTTAAAAGCTATCAAGCACTGCTTCTCCAGGTAGTGCTACAGGAAACCTGTTTAGAGGGACAGTAATAGATACTGCCAGGTGGGGCAGAGGTAGCATTTCCCAGATATATTTGGCTCTAGGAGTCTTTTCCAACGTGACCACCTAGTAACATGTCCTGGCCAAACATGCTGAGAAGTGCTGGATCACAGTAAAGTGGTAGGTAGCTTTCCTTCACCTGCAGTGCAGTAGGGCCATTAAAACACAACTTTGTGAATCCCTTTAAGAGGACAGAACTTGTGTGTGCACACACTCAGCCTGAAGAAAAGCTTGATTTTGCAAAGAACATGGTTTCTTACTATGCCACGTATTGTAATGTTTGTGCAATGAGTAGGTATTCCCGTGTAGTTCTTTGTCTCTTTAAAATTAAAGTTCCAAGTGGAAGTCATTTGCTAGCTGGGGACTACATTTTTATATGATTAAGTAAAGCCTTTTATGTGTGAAAAACTAAAAATTGTAAAATTTCAGGGTGGGGGAGCTGGGGTTTGTCTTGCACTGTTGTATGGAAGGCAGATGAAAAGCATAGCACATAGAAAAAGCGCCGACGTTTGGAACTGAGGGAGGCCCCACGTTACTCCTGTTATATCAGGCAGATCCATGTTTCTATCTGGTGAGTTTTAAGCCCTTTTCGCTGTAAGCAGTGATCACATGGTGCGGCCTTCTGCCTTTTCCTTTTCCTGGGGGCTTCTTCCAAGAAAGTGGGTGAGGAGCTAGCCATGGTACGCTCTTGGCACATCTCTTGAGTCAGAGCACTGACAGTAGCACGGTGAGGAGGGCAGTGAGTCTTCTTGCTGTGATCCTTGTGGGCATTCACATTTCAGGATGGGTTGTACATGCAGTTACCTGTCCAGTTCTCCGTATGGGTTAAGGGTGTGCACACACATACACAGTACTCTCTGGTCACAACTGTGAGGTGCATGTAGTAAGCCCCAGTGGAGAGATGAAAGAGAGCCTCTCTGCCTACCTGACTCTATAAAATGACTCTAATAATGCTCTTGTCTCATGGGAGATATGCTTCTCTGATCTTGTTTTACAGACTAGAAATTTAGTAGGCTTTCGCATTTGAGCCTTTAAAAAATAGAAAGATGA
This sequence comes from Macaca fascicularis, assembly GCF_037993035.2. Lineage (NCBI taxonomy): Eukaryota > Metazoa > Chordata > Mammalia > Primates > Cercopithecidae > Macaca > Macaca fascicularis. The sequence continues at coordinate 15,001,909 of NC_088376.1, forward strand.
CTTCATTATCTTCTTACATATGTAAGTGGCTATTTATCATATGGAAATCAAGCCTTCATCCCAAAGTGCATCTTAATTCCCCCAATAAACTGTATCCTAGCTGTTAGAGAATAAAACAAAAGATTATGGATAAATTCAGACATTAAAAAGTAGAGAGAATATGATTAACTCCCATGCAGCCATCTCCTAGCTTCAAAAACTACCAGCATTTGGTCAGTTTTGCTCTCCATTATTTCCTGTCCTGCCCTCTGTTGTATTTCAGAGCAAATCCTAGATGCTGTATCATTTATGCTTGAAATACTGAGTAGTAGTTCATGGTGTCTATGTACTCAGGTATGGCTTCCATATACTTATGTGTAAGTTTTTTTTCTTCTATAGTAAGCGAAGGAAGTGTTTAGATAGAATTTTTAAAAGTGTCAAACACTGCTTCTCTAGGTGGTGCTATAGGAAACCTGTATAGAGAGACATTTACACTTGTAAATGATGTTGTAAGTAGGATGTGCTTGGGGGAAATCTTAGGGTATAATGTGTGATTCTCTGCCATTCTTCTGTTAAAAGGCTGCTGTGACAGTTGTTTATGTTATAGAATGTTTGACTTTACATTGCACGTTTCAGTATAAAGAGGCCCAGTCCTAGTTCGGCTACCAACTCTTACAGACTTTAGGCAAGTCCCACAAACTCTGGACTTCCATTTCCTTTTTTGTGAAATTAAAGATTGATCGGCCTGGGTGATCTCAGGGTTTGTTTCTAGGGGCTGGGTCAGAATCATGTTTCTTCACGTAGCCACAACCCAGTCACTAAATAAGGTAGATGAGTGAAATCTTGTATTGGGAAGAGTTCTTTAGGCCCGACACTCATTGATTTGATTCATCGGCCTCTGGACTTCTAAGCTCCTTCTTGATACAGGACATGGAAAAGCCAGCATTTTCCTTGGCTCTGAAGGACAGGTGTCTGTCTTTTTGTATTGTTCATGTATATGTGTATATTCAGGATATCTATCATTATTTTGAAGGACATTGGACTGCATGAAGACAGATGCCTGTAAAGCAGTTCTGTTCTTTTTCCATTTGAGAAAAATATTTTTGCTCTTTTCTAGGTGCCGACTTATTAAAACTGACAAAGGAGGATTTAGTTCAAATTTGTGGTGCAGCCGATGGAATTCGGCTCTATAATTCACTGAAGTCAAGGTAAAATACTGTGAACTGTTTTGCTTGAAATAAGAATGTACCTTTCTTCGCGTGGGGAATTTGGGCAGAATGTGTTTCCACGCTAGGTTGGCGTGTGTGCCTGTGTGCGCCATCGAGCATTGGCAGCATTGTGCTCACAAGAAGACTGTTTTGTGTACACCTTCAGGGCAGGCCCAGATATGATGCAGGCACTGATGAGGGCAGAGGTAGACTGTAAGACTGGTAGAAATGCACATGGGCAGTACTGATTTCTTGAAGACGACTGGGTTTGTTGCCAAGAAAACAAAACTTCTAATTTAGGTGAGCTATACAGAATCTATGGTTTTCAAGGTCATGACTATTACTAAACAGTTATTAAAAATGTAAACTAATTGTGAATTAAAATGACAGAAACTGTAAATTGTGCTGGCTTGTAAGAACCATTTACTATCATTGCTCTTTCTATACTTGTGGTGTGAGAATTCCATTAAAATTGAATCTTACTGATTTTTAATTTGCTGACTTAATCTTGAAACTTAAATTTACCAGCATCTGACAGACCATCTCAATGGTTTAGAGTCTGGATCATCATATTAGACCACCTGTGATAGTTGGTGTGAGGTGTGTGGTTTTTATATTTTTATTAGTAAATTATTTTGTATAATGAAATAACATTATAAAGTTCTCATAAGGAAATAGAACTTAGATTCCTTTAGTTGTCACATTTGTACATGTGTAAGGCAGCTTTCTGTCCCAGGCTCATCAGTGGCATCTTCTGATTGCAGGTCAGTTAGGCCTCGTTTAACCATCTATGTCTGCCGGGAGCAGCCAAGCAGCACGGTGCTGCCAGGGCAGCAGCAAGCTGCAAGCAGTGCAAGCGAGAATGGCAGTGGGGCACCCTGTGGTAGGTATTGAGGGTATCTCGAGTCTGTCACTTCTGAAACTGTCAAGACAGAAATGGGAAGGACTTGATTGAGCAGGCTTTGGAGAACTCTTGCTGTGTTAGGAATGCCAAGTTGCTCATGAAGGAGCCTTGCTAGCAATGAGAGGTGGCAGCTCTAGGGCCGAGTCCTTGGGAGAAGAGGAAACTGGCATTCTTTCTCAGTTATTACAGCCACACTTAGGGTCTCTTTTTCATGTGGCCCTTCATGCTGGAAATATGTAACAAGTGGAAAACCTAGCTTGAATGCATTGAGATCTTTCTGGCTTTTATTTTTTTTATTTTTATTTTTTGTCAGATTTACTGAAATGATGAATGTAACACTGGCAGCTTAACAAAAAAAGCAGGAGGGTTTTTCTTTCCTTTTTTTTTTTTTCCCATTTTCCTGACTAGGGATGGGCAAAACTCTTAGAGCATAACATATGTGCAACAGTGCATGCATGTAATAGTCCTAAGCGTGTGGACTTGTCATGACAGGTGTTCGGCCAGCACTGTGCACCTTGTGTGTGGCGAGTCTGATGCCGTATCTTTATGTCATTGTAAATAATACCAGACAGTATGTTATCTCTGGAGGGCTTCTCATCCTGAGCGTTAATTGTATGGTATAGTGCTAGGACAGAGATAAAAATCTTGGCCTCTCCCTCTTCTCGCCTTTAAATACAGCCCTTAAGCATTTTAAAAGGCATATATTTTCTCATTTGTAGTATTGATATATGTTAATATTTCCTTCTTTCCATACGCTGAAGTAGAACAAAGGCAACACGCTCAGAACTTTTCAAAAAAAGATGTGTTAATGGCATTCAGAGATGCAGTTATTTGCCCTAATAATAGATAGAACTCTGAAAAATATTTTGTGATTTGAATTTTACTGAAAAATTGGAAGGATAGCATCACTACTCTGAACTTTTTTGTATTTGGTATCATTTTGACTTCAGAAGCTCTGAATTTTGAGATTATACAGATTCTTAAAAGGATAAAAATTTAAAGGGGCTCTCCATGTATCATCAAGAGCTTATACATCACTTACATATGGCCAAGATTATAATATTTTGGAAGGTGTGTCCTCAGACATGAGTGTTTGTGGAGGGATGTGGGGAAATATTGGATATTTTCCCATAATCAGCAGACTTCTTCTGTAAAAAAAAGGTCAGGTAGTAAGTATTTCCATCTCTTTAGACCATATATAGGGTCTCTCACATTCAACTCTGGTTGTAGTGCTAAAATAGCCATAGACAATATGTAAATTGTAGATAAGGCTGTTTCAGTAAAACTTTATTTTAAAAAAAAAAAAGTGGAGGGCAGGAATTGGCCCATATGGACTGTGGTTTGGTGACACCTTCTCTAGATCATTTCTATAGTCTTACTATAATTTTAGTTCCAACTTCTAAGTTTTATGTAATGGAAAATTCTGGGTTTCTATACTTACAAACCCCTTGTTTGGGGAAGCAAAGTTCTCCGTAATGATATTCCTGAGCCATGTCTGGCTTTAATCAGTAACTGAGCAGGACCTACAAGAGTGAGACTCACTACAGATGTACACTCTGCAGATATCTGCTGATAAGTTCTGTGTAGCAAAAATGCAGAACACTGGATGGAATGTGGCTGGGGCTTTCTGTAAGGAAGCATCACATTTTATTGTTTGTATTCTTAGCTTTTCATGTAGCATCTTTTATATTATTTAAAATTTTTTGTGGGGGGAGGGGCATAAACAGATAGCTTTTATTCCTTAGGATAAATTCCTAATAGTAGGATTACTGGATCAAAAACTGTGATGCTTAACTGGGCGTGATGGCTCATGCCTATAATCCCAGCACTTTGGGAGGCCTAGCTGGTTAGACTGCATGAGCCCAGGAGTTAAGACTGCTTCAGCAACATGGTGAAACCCTGTCTCTATAAATAATAATAATAATAATAATAAAATCAGCCAGGCATGGTGGCATGTGCCCCCACCATAGTCCCAGCTACTTAGGAGGCTGAGGTGGGGAGGATTGCTTGAGCCTGGGAGGCAGAGACTATCGTGAGCTGTGATTGTGCCACCGCCTCCAGCCTGGGCAACAGAGAAGGACGCTGTCTCAAAAAAAGGAACGAAAAGAACGTGACTTTTTTAGGGTTCTTTTTGTATATTGCTAGGAATACATGAAGTATATATTATTTTTAAAAACAGCTTTCTTCAGGCATAATTTACATACCATAAAGTTCTCCCATTTTAAGTATATAATGGTATTTTAGCAAATTTAGAGAGTTTGGCAGCCATTGTCAAAATCCAGTTTGAGTTCCATTATTTCAAGAAGATCCCCCATGTTCATTTGCAGCCAATTCCTGTTTTTAAATTTTGAATACATGAAACTATATTCATTGAATAAAAATATAAAGAAAAATTCAAACCTCAAATCTTTTTGTCCAGGGATTTCTGTTAATGTTTATTAAATTATATTTCTGGATATAAATAATGTATTCTTACGTTTTAGATTGGTAGTTTGAGATTTCAAGGTAGTAAGATGGGGAAAGAAAGAGTTTATTCCCATTTAAAATGTTTTTTACTTTTTTGGTACTTTGAAAGGTGTGACCTTTGTACAGATCCTACAGATCAGGTAGAAAACAGATCAAAGATCACTGTTAAAATGCTCTTCTTTTTGTTTTTTTTTTTAAATTTCAGTTTATCATGCAATCTACTTGGAAGAAATGATTGCTTCAGAAGTTGCTCGAAAACTTGCGCTGGTGTTTAATATTCCTCTCCACCAAATTAATCAGGTTTACAGACAGGGTCCCACTGGTATTCACATTCTTGTTAGTGATCAGGTAAATCAAATCATTTGTTTTTCCTTTTCACACTGGTATTTACTTTTATACATGTAATTGTAGAACTGTAGAAAAATTCTGTGACCTCTTTTGAAAATACTTATGAGAATCATTTCCCGAGAGTTGGGAATCACTTTGGAAGAACTTATAACCATGAGTTACAGGCATCCTAGTGATAACATGAAATACAAGCCAAGGAAAACTGGCTTAGCTTCCCCCCAGCCCTTTAGGATGCAGCCAGTTACTGGGGGACTCTAGGATAGTGGAAGGCTTTGGTCCGTTTTATGAGGTGAGTCACTGGATGTGTTTTCCTTTTGTCTATTATTTGATGACTAATTTTAAAAAACATGTAAGATATATAATTTTCCCCTTAGTGATTGGTGGCAAGCAAGTAATAATAGAAGAGCACTTTATGCAATTTTTAAGAGTCATCATCCACTGAAGCTGGCAGGGGATGTGCCCCTGTGGGTCACACGGGTGACCGACCAGGTCTCTCAGGGACCATTATGGACAGGCACAGTGAACACAAGGCAGTGCAGCACGTGTGCATCTTTGCTGCCTCACACTGCCTTCATGAATTATCGTTTTGGCCATTGAGTCCTGTATTTGTGTGAGAAGAATATTTACTGTTTTAAAATCATTTTTAGTTAAGAAATGACAGTTGGATCTTAATTGTACTTACACATTTACTTTATCCTTCTAGATGGTTCAGAATTTTCAAGATGAGAGTTGTTTTTTATTCTCCACAGTAAAAGGTACTTTGCATGTGTGTGTGTCTTAAAATGCCAGAATCATGAGAGATGGTGTGTGCCTCTAATTAGTGCCTCTCGTGTATTTATTCTTTAAAATGATGGCTTTACTCATTTTAAGAAGAAAGTTTGATAAATGAATTGAGAATATTTCTAGTGGTTGTAATAGAAATTAACAAATAAGGAAGAGGAGTCAGTCTTTCTAGATGACTGGAAAAAAAAATCTCAATTCATTCAGCCAACGTCTTACTGAGCACTTTGTGTCAGACACTGTGCTTCTGTCACTCAGTGGGTCTTGAATAAAACAGAATCCATGAAACTCCTATTGGGGAAAGCAAACCAAAATTGGCCAAGAGACACACAAAATTACCAGTATGGTCAGTGCCATGAAGGAACAGGAAAGTGCGGGGGACTTGTGGATAAGGGAGATCTGGGTTGAGGGGAATGTGAAGCTGTAAGGTAAGGCTTCTCTGAGGAGGTGTCATTAATCCTGAGACTTGAAGAATGAGAAGGAGCAGGAACTGGCCATAGGATTAGCATCCCCAGGCAATGTGGGGCTGTGTGCAAACACCTGGCTTCTTTGAAAGCTTGGCAGTGGGCCATGTAGCTGCCATGCTGTGTGTGAGGATGAGCTGATCAGGGTGAATCAAAGCAGGAGGCCGGGTCCGGCATGCGGGACCGGGTGATGATGGTAGTTCGGATTTACTTGAAATGTATTGGGTTGTCACTGAAGTTGTTTAAACAAAGGAGGAGTAATGTGACTAGATTTTTCTTTCACTTTCACAACTCTGTGGAGACAGATGAGAAGGTGGCAAAATGAGGCAGGTGAAAGGTGCCACTGTGGTGGTATCTTACAGATTTATAGACAGGGCCCCAGTGGGCTGCACATTTGAGGGAGGAATAGTTCTGACACCTGGTTTTCTGTGGAAAGTAACTGGGCCGATGGTGATTTCATTGAAGAGGTAAGTATGTTTGGGGTAAATCAACCAAGAGTTTGATTTTGGATATGTAGAAATGTCAAGTAGGCAGTTGACTGTCACCACTCTGGGGCTCAGAGAAGAGGCCTGGCCTTGAGATGTAAATTTGGAGGCCTTCAGCATATCAACAGTGACTCAAAGCTGTAGAAGTTGTTAAGGTCATTTAGGGAGAGAATGTGAAAAGAGAGCCAGGACCAGGCTTAGGTGGCTCCCACATTAAAGAGGAGGGATTCCTAAATGTAAAATTTGAGAAGAGATCATACATTCATAGACTATTTTAAAAGTCAGGTGAGCTAAGATCCAAATCCGGTCTTAGCACAAAAGCTGCCCCTAGAAGAGGGAGATGTCATGTGTGTCAAGTATCCCCAAACTACTGAAATACTGATTTTACTTTGTGCCTCACATGTTGCATACGCCATCAGGTTACCTGCGAGGCTGAGTTTTAACTCTGAACTGGTTCACTCTAACTTTTACTTTCAGAAACATCTTTAGCCTAGTACCCTTCTGCTCAGTCTTTTGTTCTCACAGCAGTACAGTTTTTACCTTGCATAACTGACATTGTCTAAAAAAGAAAACATATAGTATAATTGTATAGTTTTGTTTTGTGGAACCAGTAGACGTTTTCTGGTGTTAGAAATCATAGAATCTCCCCTCTGATCTCAATTTACTGTGTTTTTTTTTGTTGTTCAAACTTTGTCCTCATGAGAAAAATCATTTTTTTATGAATGCCTATATTGCTTCTATTTACTGAGAAACACTAGGCAACAAAAGGAATGATACATTTTTAAAATGTTTGAAATCTCCCTCTCAGTGGCTCAGAAATTTTTCTGGAAAAGATAGATGTACACATTTGCATTTGCTCCCTCGGGTCCTCTGCCCTGACACAGTATATTTTACCTGTTCTGCTTCTAGTTCTTGCTTCCCTTATGGACAACACTATTATTATTGTGTGTCTTGCTAGATGTCCCCCTACCCCCAGAACTGGCAGACAGTGTTGGAATGGGGGCATTGATAGTGGACCAGGCTTCGCAGAATGTCTAAAAAGGGAATGTGTACATGAAGTGTTTTGGGGGAAGAGGAGCTAGAGCAAGTTAATTTGCTTGTTTATCTAGAATCATTTAAAGGTAACCTCTGAATTGGGAAGGGAGGTTGTAGTTGGCAGGGAGTTTTCCATTTAATAGGCTTAATTTCCTAAGCCTGACTGAAGAAATATTTCTTTCCTTTTCTGCAGCTGAAAATAGTGATGGCATCCACATAATTTTGAAGTGATGTCTTATATAGACTGAACTATATTCAGTACTAAATAGTCACGCTTAAAAGTGTGTGAAGACTGAATCCAAGAAGTCTTGGGATTGGATTTTACCATATGAAATGTTTCATATTGAAAACACAAGATGACCTTTCTAACGAGCTGTATGAGAGGTGAATCTCCTCACTGTCACTGCCATAGCCAAGCACCCTCATGAGAGTGAGCACATCGGCACAGCACGCATCCAGCTCTGGAGGCCACAGTGCAGGCATAGCTGCCCGCTGCTCTGGCAGAGGCCAGTAAATACAGTTCCTAGAAGCAGCCTTTGCTGTCTTTTTACACTGTATGCGGTTTGGAAATGAATGTAGAAACTTACTGTGGGCATTTACCTTTCTGTGCCAGTTTGGCTTTTATTGCCTGAACCTTATGCTGACCTGGAGAGGAGATGGGGGACAGTGCTGTTTTGGGGCCAGCAGTGAATCTGTATGCGGAAAGATGTGTTGTGCTGATGTGGCCGTTGGTGGTCAGGTAAAAGGCTCGGCACCTTCTTGGAAGAAATCATGTCTAAGGGTGTACGTTTGATATGATCATGCCAGATTGGAGAAGATCCAAGCCAGGAAGATGGGCTTGAAGCAAACTGCATTATCAGGAGTACCTTGGTGAGAGGATCAGTGTAAATCCTAATAGGTACAAAGACTTTTGTGTTTTGGCTTTGTCACAGATTTATTGAAAAACTTTTTTGCTTCTGCTTCCATTTTTAGCATTTTAGTTTCTGGTTTTCATTTTTGGAGATTCCTTGCTAAACTCGTGGTTTTTCTCTCGTTTTCTTCCCTCTCTCCCTCCGTCTCTGACCACCCCCCACCCCCACCATCCTGTTAAACATTTTTTAAAGCCCTACCCCAGACATTGGAAATAGGTGACCCAAGTAGGGGGAGAAAGTATTATTGTTGATAGCTTCTGAATAGGTGTTAAGGAATCTTCATTATGAACAAGATGAATTTTTTCGTGGAAACACTAGATGTTATCAAACACTAAAATGTACCATACAAATCCCTTAAGCCTCTCCTCAAATATTGAGCTTTAGTACAATCATGGATAGACATTCTGGTGATGATTTAGGGGCTTTTTATACACCACATAATAGCTTCTTTCTCTATAAAAAGAGTGCCTCTTTCATAAAACCAAATGCTTGTCTGCTAGCATACTTTTCAAAGGGAATCCACTGTTTCCTCACTTTCCTCCCATATCTATCATCTCCGTCCTTCATCCAAAACCTTCCCAGAATCCATCAGCAAGCATGTTTGAGGCCTATGGTGTAGGGGACTGAATTTTTTTTTTAAACTTCTATTCCATTTTAATTGTAGGATCTCTGTCCATATACCCAGGTGTCCTTATTTGAATGTACTATTTGGTCCTCATCTGTGTTCAGGCAAAAAATAGGAAATGAGTAATTTTGAGTTTGTAATCTCTCCCGGAAGACAAACTGCTTCAGTGGGTAAAAGCTTTGACATGTTTTATTCATAAAGGGGGTTAATTATTTGCTACAAAGAAGCACGGTCTGTTTTCATCATCGATTTGAAAGTATCTGTAACTCCTATAGATCCTATAGGCAGAGCTTTCCTTTCTGACTTTTTGCCTTTGCTTTTGTGTGACCACATGTTTCCTGTACCAGTCACTGGGGAAAGAAGTGAGTTTATCTCTTGTTTTAAAAGTTTTGCTTGTCTATTTAGCATTCCTTTTTGGGTCTCAAGATTTATGGAACAATAAATGTCATTTAATGCTGTGTGCTTATTTTGAATTCCTCATCAGGTTTTAGAAGCGGGGTAAAAATACTTAGACGCTTATGAGACTTAAATTTTACTGCGTGGCATTGAACATGAGTTTGTCCCAGTGAAACAGGCTAAATAAATCTTGGCACCAGCAAATTTGTTACTTTGTTTTTTTAATAGTAGGATGTACACATTTCAGTATAATAAATGTTTTCTGATTGTTTTGCAAATGTGTGTCTCATTTAAAATCCCAGTTCCTGCTTCTGTCACTTCATGTCATAGAATCAAGGAGTTTCCCTGTGTGTGTTCTGAGCCAGTCTAAATGTAATGTTAGGCCCATAGTTTTTTCTTTTTCAGTTTATTTTCTCAAAGCTGATGCAACTGAGGATATGTTATTCCAGTAACTGTTCCAGACTTGAAAAGGAAGCAAACCTGATTGTCTTACAAGAGGTTCTCCTGTTTTGTAAATGAGGCCATGGGTCATTGAGCATTGAGTCCAGTAGCTGTGATTGATAGGTTGTATCATGGCTCAAAAGAAATCATGTAGAGAAGGCTCTGGTCATTTAATCTTTTGTTTTGTTTTGTTTTGTTTTGAGACGGAGTCACTGTTGTCGCCCGGGCTGGAGTGCAATGGCATGATCTCAGCTCACTGCCACCTCCGCCTCCCAGTTTCCAGCATTTCTCCTGCCTCAGCCTCCCAAGTAGCTGAGATTACAGGTGCCTGCCACCATGCCTGACTAATTTTTGTATTTTCAGTAGAGACAGGGTTTTACCATGTTGGCCAGGCTGGTCTCAAACTCCTGACCTCAGGGGAGCCACCCGTCTCGGCCTCCCAAAGTGCTAGGATTATAGGCGTGAGCCACCACGCCTGGCCTTAAGTTAATTTTTTAAATAGAAACTCTAATTCATAATCACTAAAGTGAGTCTGTTATGTGCTCATTTATTGAAGTTGCTTCCTGCATCAGTCTTCCTCCCCCGTCTCCTCCACAACAGTAGGTATAAATGTATATTTAAGGAACTGCTATGGTATCCACACAATTTTTAGACCAAGTAATGCTGGAATATAGCATAAGGCAATAAAATGTTTGATAATCGTGCTAAGTCCATTTATGGGCAGATATATCTATCTGCTTTCGCTTCCTAGAATGCAGCCGAGGTAATATATCCTTAAAAACACTTCTAAAACTGCCCAATAAAGGTATTGCTAGTCACAGGAAAACATCTTGTTTTTGCCGTTTTACTTACGTTTCTCATGAGCTTCTGGCCCTTCAGTTTGGGGGGAGTGGTGGTTAGGAAGGGCCAGCCACCATGAACACCTACGTTTACAAGGAAGGTGGTGATAGTTTCTTAATAAAGATCACAAATGTGGACAGCATGGAGCAAGAATCAACCACAGCAGACAGTAGGGTCATTTTACCAGATTTCAGATAACATCATGAAGGTCTGCATTTGGAAAATGGTTTTGCTTGGATGTGTCTGCCATAAAATCATAGCAATAAAACCCTCTGACTTAATTTTTTTTAAAGCATTGCAATGGTTTATTCAATTTTATGAGTCTAAAAGGTACCAACACTTACTGATCTGAGTTTTAAGTCTGTAAAACTTTTGAGTAGCTATGGTGTAACCTGATTTCTAAGATTGCAAAATAAGCTTGAAAAAAAAATCACATCCATTTTACATGCATCCATTCATTACTTTTAATTGATTATACTACAGATAACTTAAGCCTTAGTTCTTTTTCTTTAAGGTTCCCCCCAGTTTTATGAGAGGCATGGACATAATTAGCTTTTTTCCTTTAATAAAAATGCATTATGTGCTGTAGCATACACCAGAGCTTCTACTTTCCAATCAGGCAGGCACAGACTCTCTGAGCTGCTTTTGTTTTTGGTCCCTGGAGGTGTGTATGACAAGTTGACAGAAACAAAAAGGTGAAGACCCTGCTCCACCCAGTATAGAGTCCTCTTTTCTTTGGTGTCTCATGGAAACCTATTAACATGCCTTCCACATAAGTCTCTACATATAAAACTATCAGGCATTATGAATTTGCAGTACAGTCACTTTGACAAAGTTGCTATTTTATCTTCAAAGTGGAAAAGTCCTGCTAATCAAAATGGAACTGTTGTGAATTAAAGTAGGCCACTGGCTTAAATATCAGGTAGAAAATCAACAGCCTAGTTTTTTGCTCAGTTTGTGCTAACACTGATGGTCTTTTTGAGGAGTGCTGATAATGCCAAGGGTAGAACTTTTGTACCTAGGTAGGTACCAATCTCTTAAGAGATCCAGGTTTCTGGCATGGTCCTAGCTGCATTGAAACCACTTGTCCTCTTAACTGACACAAGGCTTTGATTCGATTGTTTCACAGCAGAATAAAGGTGAAAACTCTCACCAGAGTTACTGCAATCCATACAGAAGTCTTTACCTGTAAATGCCTTTCCCAATGGAGAATCAACAGATTGGGTGATGGTGGAGTAGGTCAGGAAGACTCAGGTCTTCTAGAGGAAGGGATGCCTCATCACCCCTTGGGCCCAGGCAGCTGCTGTCAGAGAATGACACAGCACCTGCACAGTCGCTGGCCACTTCCTGCCACTGCTGTCGGTGGGGTGACGGGAGCAAAGTAGGCGTGGACTTTGACATGAGGGAGCTGAGCCTGGAAGGATGAAGAAAAAAGTGGAGTCTACACTGGTATTTTTAGGATTATGGTCATAATTCTAGTCCGCTATTAAAGATCTTCACCTTAGTCAGTTCAAATAGAATTTATGCTATAGATTGGAGCTGCTACTGTTACTCCCCCAACCCTCTGCCCCGCATTAGTACGTGAAAACACTTACGTTAATATATTTTGATATGTTTCTAAGGATAAGTGAAAACACTTACGTTAATATACTTTGATATGTTTCCACCCGGGGTAGTAACCAGCCCTGTGTGCAAACTAAGTGAATGTTCTCTACAGCTGTAGCACCCTGGATGGGGCTGTTTTGATATGTAAATGCAGTTGCCTAAACTTAAAGCATAATCAATAAAACAATGTAGGTGAACTACATGGCAAAAGCCAAATTCTGTTAAGCCCTCTTACCTGGAAATTAGCCAAGAGAGTTCTACCTCCCACTCATAATGACCTTAAATTGCTTGCCTTTAACACAGGCCTTTTTACTTTTTTTGAGACAGTTTCACTCCTGTCCCCCAGGCTGGAATACAATGGTACAATCTGGGCTCACTGCAACCTCCTCCTCCCGGGTTCAAGCGATTCTCCTGCCTCAGCCTCCCAAGTAGCTGGGATTACAGGTGTGCACCCAGCTAATTTTGTATTTTTAGTAGAGACGGGGTTTCACCATGTTGGTCAGCTGGTCTCGAACTCCTGACCTTGTGATCCGCCTGCCTCGGCCTCCCAAAGTGCTGGGATTACAGTCGTGAGCCACCGCGCCCAGCCCAACAAAGGCTTTCTTATAAGGGCTCCGATCACCAGACTATGTGGAATCTCCATCCCAGACCCAACTCAAGTTGAATCTTCCAGGGCAGAGTCTAAGCAAGAACATTTTGAAGAAGTCTATAAGGTGCCACTATTGTGCCAGATCAGTTTGCGTAACTATTGCATAACAGAGAAAATGGGTGTTGATTTATTTTGAGATGGAGTCTCACTCTGTGGTCCAGGCTGGAGTGCAGTAGTGCAATCTGGGCTCACTGCCTCAGCCTCCCGAGTAGCTGGGATTACAGGCGCCCACCACCACACCCAGCTAATTTTTGTATTTTTAGTAGAAACGGGGTTTCACCATTTTGACCAGACTGGTCTTGAACTCCTGACCTCAAGCGATCCGCCCACCTTGGCTTCTCAAAAGTGTTGGGATTACAGGCATGAGCCACCACACACCTGGCCCCGGCCTGATTCTTGATGTTTTCCTTTGTTGCTTAGAAATGTCAGGTGTGACCGACTCCCCTGCCCCACACCTACCCGCATCCGCTTGATGCCTGCACGGGTAACCTGCTGGCAATCGTACAGCTCAAGGCGCTCCAGGCCTCGGCAGTTCTCTAGGTGTTCCAGGGCCACATCAGTGATGAGGAGGCAGTTGTCCAACTCCAGTACCCGGAGCCTCTCATGGCCACAGGTGCTGTTGCTCAGGTGCAGGATCCCATCATCTGTGATGAGTTCACAGTGGGACAGGCTCTGGAACAGGGAGACATTAGTAAATGTTTGCAGGACCCTTATTCCAAGGCTCAAGTCCTAAAAAAAAGCTGGAAGCTAGCCTTTTTGCCCTTCTGCAATGGAATGACACAGCAAGAATGCCCTCAGCAGATGCCAGCCCCAGGACTTCCCAGCCTTCAGAACTATGAGAAGTTTCTGTTCATTACAAATTATCCAGTCTGTGGTAGCAGCACAAAACAGACTGAGACATTTAATCAGGCAGTGAGGACCAAACACAAAGCCTTGGGGCCCTTTGGTTATGGGTTTGCTACACTGGGAGTGGCTTCTCTCCTAATTGTGTAATGATGGAAATAAAATTTTCAGGGGAAATTCCAGAGTTTACCCCCTTGACAGCAGTTTTATTGGCCAGTTCTCCATTTGAGGGGATGCAAGTGAAATCAATGCATCTAATGTCATTTAGAAAACTGCATAAATAGCTGTGACCCAGAGATGTACTGAACATCTTTGAAGGTTATAATCAAATAGACCTTGAACGGTGTGATCTGACATTACTGACTTCTCTTGGGTAAACAGTAACAGTTGCAGAAGATAAATTCAGATGAATATTACATAGCCAAATGACAGTTGTGTAATTCTCTTAAGTTCTCCATATCAAAAACAGTTTTAGACCTGACAGTTTCTCCCAATGCATATCAAATGTAAGATTCACCCCACCATAAAAACTGGAGAGGCAAAAGTACTGCATCAATGTCCCATTTGTTCATTCAAATATATGAGCTCCAACTCTGTCCCAGCCCCCACGGGTGCAATGATGAGTAAAAATACACTTTTCTGCACTGGCGGAGCCCAGACTGGAGAGTCTAGAAAATCAAATAATGCTAATCTTTTAAACTGAAGCTGAGATGCTTCGACAGCATATGATAGCAGGATTTGTCCTGGGGAAGAGACCACTGAGTTGCTATTTGAAGGACTAGGAGCTAATCCTAGGAAAGAGAGCAAAGAGTTTGTTGTGTGCAAAGCCCAGGGGTAGCAGGAGAATGGCAAGTACTGTTTAGGAAGAAGGTCAACATATAATAGGTGGGAAATAAGAGGATGCATGTAGATGCAGATGAATTGGGGAGGTAAGGGCCAGATCACAGAGTTGTGTAGATTATGTAAAGAAATTTGATTCCAAGGTCAGTGGGAGGAGTTGTAAGGACAATGTGATGTTACAATTGTTTTTCAAAAAAGATGGAAAATAAGTGTTGGTGAGGATGTGGAGCAACTGGAAGTCTCATATGCTGCAGGGGTTATTTCGATGTTTCTGACTGAAATGCATACATGTGTTAACCAAAAAACATAGGAATGCTGGCTGTAATAGCCCCAAACTAGAAGCAGTACTCAAATATTCACAACTAGAGAAAGGATAAATAAATCACAGTGTCCCCATTCTATAAAGCTGTGAGAATGAACAATATACAAACTACATGTAACAATATGGATAAGGAAACCAGATGAGTATACATGATGGTTCCCTTCATATCATTTAAATAAAATACAAAAAGAGGCAAAACTGATATATGCTATTTGGAAGTCACGACTTTTGGGGGATCAGTGATTGAAAGGGAGCAGAAAGGGCCTTTCTGGGGTCATGATAATGTTGACCTTTGATTGGGGTGTATTCAGTTTATGGAAATGCATTGATCTGTACACCAATGATAAATGTACTTTTCTGCATGTATATTTTACTTCAGTAAAGTTAAAATTGAAAAAACAAACCACTCTGCCAAATTTTTTAGTGCGGAAGTGGATACAGTTTAGGGCAAGTGAATGGCTACTGCAGTCTATGAAGCAAGGAAATGTCTGAGAGTTTGGACTTGAGTCCTGGCAGGGGAGACCTAAGTAGATGGGTGTAAGGTATTCCTGCAGAATAAAAAATCTAAGACATAGCAGTAGTACTGGTTGTAACAGCCCCAAACTAGAAACTACCACTAGAAACTAGAACTACTGGCTATGTAACTGAGCAGCAGAGTACAACCTCGAGGGAAGAGAAGCTAAAGAAGAGGAATTCTGTTGGATCTTGATACTTGAAAAGTTCTTCTCTGAGCTTGATCTTAACAATATGGAATATATTTCCTTTCTCATGAATCGAATCACTCTACATGGTTTACATCAAATAGTATTTATGTAATCAATGCTGTTCATTGGTGTTTAGCTTTTAGAATTGACTTATGAGTAAAGCCAGAAAACTGGTTCTTTAGGAGGCTGTTTAAAATTGGTAAATCAAAAAATAGAATTTTGATTACTTACAATAAAATGGAATCAAAAAAGTATCTCTCTGTGTATGTATTTATTTCATTTTATTTTAAATTTTTATTTATTTATTTTTGAGGTAGAGTTTCCCTCTTGCTGCCCAGGCTGGAGTGCAATGGCGCAGTTTCAGCTCAATGCAACCTCCACCTCTCAGGTTCAAGCGATTCTCCTGCCTCAGCCTCCCGAGTAGCTGGGATTATAGGCATGCGCCACCACGCCCGGCTAATTTTGTATTTTTAGTAGAGGCGGGGTTTCTCCATGTTGGTCAGGTTGGTCTCAAACTCCCGACCTCAGGTGATCCGCCCGCCTTGGCCTCCCAGTGTTGAGATTACCGGCGTGAGCCACCACGCGTGGCCAATTTCATTTTATTTACATATAGATTCACACATATATATCTGTATATTTACAAACACAGATTGGAGAAAGATGATGGAGGTGGTGTATGAATGCTAATTTCTCCATTGTTTTAATATAGGGAAATTCAGAAATCAAGAAGTTAGCAGTAATACGAGACTGAGGAGATACTGTTATATTAATTGAAAAACTTAGGTACTGGCATATTCAAGTATTCATAGAAATTTTTAAAACCTGATTGAAGGAAAATCAGAGGGTGCTTGGCCTTTTCCAAGTTAACAGGAAAATCTGCTGCCAACAGGGTTCGCATAGCAGTGGGGCCTTCTATATTAACACTAACAACATAGTCAATAGTCAGAGCTGTCTGGTTCGGGCCAATTCTGCAGAGTAGGTGTCATTATTCCCTTTTTACAGATGATGGCATTGTGGCTCAAAGAAGTTGAGACTTGCCAATTATACCCAGCTCAGGCTGGCCTCAAAGCCTTTTCTCCTGCCATGCACTGTCACTCACCCCCGGCGGGAGTGGTGCATTCTGGAAGTGAGCAGCTTGTATCACATTCCTGACTCAGAGGCGGTTAGGGTGGTGGGGCAGAAGATGCAGAATGGGAGGTGGAACTGCTTTTAATTGCCATCAGCAGGTGTCTTCTGCTCCCATGGGTGTGGTGTGGATGTGTGTGCGTGAAAGACACCGGGAGGAGAGGGACAGAGAAAGACAATCACTTTTCATTGCACAGAGAATTTCTCGAGAAGGACAGAAATGGGCCATAGTGGTTATCCCTGTGTAGGGAACATGGCAACTGGGGATTTTCCTCCTATTCCTGGTACTTTTTCTTTTTTGACGGAGTTTCACTCTTGTTGCCCAGGCTGGAGTGCAATGGCGTGAATCCACCGCAACCTCCCGCTCCCAGGTTCAAGCGATTCTCTCAGCCTCCTGAGTAGCTGGAATTATAGGCGTGCACCACCACGCCCGGCTAATTTTTTGTGTTTTTCGTAGAGACAGGGTTTCTCCATGTTGGTTAGGCTGGTCTCGAACTCCTGACTTCAGGCAATCCGCCCGCCTCAGCCTCCCACAGTGCTGGGGATTACAGGTGTAAGCCACCGCGCCCGGCCTCCTGGTACTTTTTAAAGTAACTTTTACTTTTGAATTTTTTTTTTCTTTTTTTGAGACAGAGTCTCACTCTGTCGCCAGGCTGGAGTGCAGTGGTGTGATCTTGGCTCACTGCCACCTCTGCCAGGTTCAAGCGATTCCCCTGTCTCAGCCTGCCGAGTAGCTGGGACTACAGGCGTGTGCCACCACACCCAGCTAATTTTGGTATTTTTAGTAGAGACGGGGTTTCACCATTTTGGCCAGGATAGTCTCAATCTCCCAACCTTGTGATCTGCCTGCCTAAGCCTCCCAAAGTGCTGGGATTACAGGTGTGAGCCACCATGCCCGGCCCTCTTTTGAATTTTGTCAGTTTTTTTTTCTGCATTAGTTGATGTGATCATGTAATTTTTCTTCTTTAGTTAACATGGTTGATTACATCAGTCAGTTTTCAAATATTAAACTGCACTTGTGTCTCCGGAGTAAATCCTGCTTGGCCATGGTATTATAATTATTTCTATATATTGCTACATTCTATTTGCTAACATTTTGTTACAGATACTTGCTTCTATATTTATGAGGAACATCAGTCTGTAGTTTTTTTGGTACAATTTTTGTTTGGTTTTGATAACAGGGTATTACTGGCCTTGTTAAAAAAAAAAAAAGTTTTGCGAGGCCGAGGCAGATGGATCACTTGAGGTCAGGAGTTCGAGACCAGCCAGGCCAACATGGTGAAACCCTGTCTCTTCTAAAAATACAAAAATTTGCTGGGCGTGGTGGTGCACACCAGTAATCCCAGCTACTCGGGAGGATGAGGCAGGAAAATAGCTTGAACCCAGGAGGCAGAGGTTGCAGTGAGCCGAGATTGTGCCACTGCAGTCCAGCCTGGGCGACAGAGCAAGACTCTGTCTCAAAATAAAGAGTTGTAAAATGTTTTACTATTTCCTAAAAGAGAGTGTATAAAATTGATGTTAATTCAGGTCAGACACAGTGGCTCACACCTGTAATCCCAGCACTTTGGGAGGTCGAGGCAGGCAGATGACCTGAGGTCAGAAGTTTGAGACCAGCCTGGCCAACATGGTGAAACCCCGTCTCTACTAAAAATACAAAAATTAGCCAGGCGTGGTCGCACATGTCTGTAATCCCAGCTATGCACAAGGTTGAGGAGAACCACTTGAATCTGGGAGGCAGAGGTTGCAGTGAGCTGAGATTGTACCATTGCATTCCACCCTGGGCAATAGAGTGAGACCCTGTTTCAAAAAAAAAAAAGATGTTCATTCCTTAAATGTTTGGTAGAGTTCCCCAACAAAACCATCTGGATCTGGACATTTCTTTTTTGGGAATCCTGAAACTGCAAATTCAATGAAAACAGTAATCAAATATTTAGATACCTTGCCTCCCAAGTTAGCCCAATTAATAGATCTTTGAAATCGAGAGATGATACCTTACAGAACGAGAACCCAAACAGCTTCCTGCTGTGGTGGGAGGGCTCTTTCATCTTTAAGAGGTGAATAATGTCAGAAAAACTCAAGACTCACCAGGGCTTGCAGTTTAGGACAGTGAATGGAGAGCTGGATGAGTGTGCTGTCGGTTATCTGGAGAGAAACACGCTGTGTCAGTGTGGCTTCTACACCAGAACTTAATACCTAATCCTGGCTTCTCCTGAACATGAGAATCAAAAGGTGTAAAAGAGAATTAAAAACTCATCTCAAACACTCTGGGGCTGGGAGCTCCTCTCTTCACCAGCACTCTAAAATCTGCCCACTTCTACAGATGCGTAACTGTTTTTCGGTCTCTCCTCTGGTGCCCCAAGGAGACCTGGGGCAAGAGACAAAGTGGAGTGGGCAAGGAGGGTTCCCAGGATTCTCCTCTTTGGAGTCATCCCACCACTGGACATGCAAGCTTATTTTACAGAGCTATCCTGAACTTCTCTTCTGTAGTTCTGTCTGATGACTGAGAATGGCCAAAAGTTCACACATCCACTGCCATGGCCTTCACAGGTTTCCAAGCCCTGCCACTGAGGTTGATCAAGGAGGGTCAGGATGACAGCCAGTCAGTGTCTCTGGCTGTGCCGCACTGGCCAGCAGTGACTGAGGGGCAGGCTGCCCTGCAGGGCTGTCAGGAGTCCACTCACCAGGATGCATTCTTCAAGATCCATCTTCTCCAATTCGTGGCAATTCTGGAAGAGTCCACAAGACACACCCTACATGTGAGTCAGTGGTGAGGGCAACAATGGTGGCTTGCCCCACCCCTCTGAGTATTGGCCCAGTGTCCTTGTTCTCTTCTATTAAGAAGCATGCCCTGTTCCTAAAGCTACCCAGTAAACCAGCACTTCTGAGCAGCTTCCTTTTGAGTTACATGCGGTGCTTCGGAACTGGGAACAGGGCTGCCTCTGGCTGCGTTTCCTTCTCTCAACTTGGAAAGAGAGTTGTCCAAAACCTTCCCAGTGGCTCGCAGACATCAGCAGGTAAATTTTAGCCCTAGCCTAGGCTCCGGGAGGGCATGGGGATGGGGCACGAAGCCACACTGTGGCAGTTGGGTGGAGGTAGCAGAGTGTATCAGCAGCCCCAGGAGGACATGGGTTCCTGACAGCAGGTCCAGAGGGGCCCCCAGTGGTGTTTGCAGGGCAAAGGGCAGAGTACAGCCCAGTTACGGGGAGCTGCTGAGAGGCCAAGTTGGGGTCCACATGAGGAATGGAGCCGACTGCCAGGAGGAGGCTGGCCCCGCTTGAGCACACGTGAGGCCCAGACCCTTTACAGAACCCTCTACAGGACTTCCCTAGATGTCTGGCTAACCGGAGAAACTGCAGCGCACACCCCAAGGGCTCTGCTCTGCTCTGCTCTGCTCTGCTCCGCTCTGCTCTGCTCCGCTCTGCTCTGCTCTGCGCCTGTCTTTGCCGAAGACAGTCTTCTGCACACCCGAAACTACTCCAAGTCACTTTGAATTCGGGAGGTGAATTAGAGTTTGGTTGTATTCTTTAAATCTATGCCTTACCCGAGCTAAAAGTGTAAAACCTGCGTCCGTCAAATGGGAGCATCGGGCAGCCTCCAAAATTCTGAGGAGAAAGTATACAGGGGAGAAAACGGTACCAACTAGTTAACAGTGGAAGCACAGAATGTATGATGCATACTTGAGTTTTTGCTGCTCTTTGACATGCTTTTCCTTCTGTTAACAGCCCTGAGGGAGTGTGACCTGCCCAAAGCCCCAAAGTTCCATCCCAAATTTGGAAAGTAAGAATCTTCCTGCTATAGCAGCATGTTGTTTTCAAATAGTATTCTAATATTTGTTTTTTGGGTTTTTTTGTTTGTTTTTTGCAAACGGAGTCTCACACTGTCACCCAGGCTGGAGTGCAGTGGCAGGATCTTGGCTCACTGCAGCCTCCGCCTCCCAGGTTCAAACGATTCTCCCGTCTCAGTCTCCCCAAGTAGCTGGGACCACAGGTGCCTGCCACCATGCCCAGCTAATTTTTGTATTTTTAGTAGAAACAGGATTTCATCATGTTGGCCAGGCTGGTCTCAAACTCCTGACCTCAGGTGATCCACCCTCCTTGGCCTCCCGAAGTGCTGGGATTACAGGCATGAGCCACCATGCCCAGCCTTGTTCACTTTTTAAACACATTTAAAATGAACTTTTCTCAACGAAATCATCTTGATATTTACTGCATTTATAGAAATTCCCGGGTACCCTAAAGGAAATTTAAAAAATTTGTAGACAATGAAAAATAAGTTAATTCTCAGTTACCCAGGCTTAATAGGGATGGGTGCATGAGTAACATTCTAAGTTAAACACTCTCTTACAGCAACAATTTTGACCTCCTTTCTGACCAGTTTTGATCACCCAAATTCCTTCTAAGCAGAAATATCTAAATGATATAGTACCTTCTCTACAACAGTAAGAAAAATTGGTAAAAGCAGAAATATACGATTCTTAAAAGATACAGAACTGGTGTGAGCGTGGGAATGGATCAGTTTCATTGGGAAGTAGAGATTTTTAAAAAGTATCTTTTTTTCTGCCTCCTGGGTAGAGTTTAAAGGTTGCTGGTTCTGAAGTCAGTTTCTATTGTTACTATTGTTAAAATTTTAATATTCATAGCTGGTAATGATAATCTATTACCTTGAAGATCAGAATACAAATTATTGGGTTTTTGTTTTTTTTTTGTTTTTTTTTTTTTTCCTGAGATGGGATCTCACTCTGTCGCCCAGGCTAGAGTGCAGTGGCACAATCTTGGCTCACTGCAATCTCCGCCTCCCGGGTTCAAGTGATTCTCCTGCCTCAGCATTCCGAGTAGCTGGGACTACAGGCGCCTGCCACCACACCTGGCTAATTTTTGTATTTTTAGTAGAGACAAGGTGTCACCATGCTGGCCGGGCTGGTTTCGACCTCCCAACCTCAGGTGACCCACCCGCCTCAGCATCCCAAAGTGTTGGGATTAAAGGCGTGAGCCACCGTGCCTGGCCTAAATCATTATGTGTTAAAAACAAAACCTTCTTCCTACTGGGGAAGAAGCTAAGTGATTGTGATGTTCCCCTCATTCTTCTGTTTGGCGGCAGGTCTGGAGGACGTGAGGCTACCACTGCTCACTATGTGCTCACTCAGATGCTTAAAGCAATAACAGGATGAGGTAAATTAGGTGGAAAACTGTGACATTCACTGAGAAATTAAAGTTTGGATTCACTGGTGGTGGACATTTTATACTCTCCCAGTACATCCTTCAATGAACTGGATTTATACATTGTCCCACCCCAATTTACCCAACAAAAGCCAACAACAACATAACTCCTGCCTCCACCACCCCTACCTGGCAAGCCTGTCCTCTCCTGCAGGAAGCCCTCTTGGTTAACTCAGCCAAACTCTGAGCTGCAAAGCAAAAAGTGCGGTGTACTCACTGCAGTCGTGGACAGTTCAAACCCAGCGCTGTGAGAGAGGCATCTGTGAGGTTGCTGCAACCCGAAAGGCAGAGAGCCTGCAGCCGGTGACAGCCCCTGCATATCTGCACCACACCCTCATCAGTAATGCGCTGAGGAAAAGCAGCACAGAAAGAAAAGTCAGAGGACACCAGCAATGCCGAAACGGGAGCAGCAGAAAAATATCTGCTGTTGTTCAATGAGTTTTGGTTGCTGATTACTAGCATTTTATCCAAATAACTCCAACAAAATAAGAAGTACAGGGTAGACATGTACTTGTGTTATCTCTGCATAGCTTTAAAATATTCCAGCAATTTAGATAAGACACATGCATCCAGGAAAAAATAAAATTTTTAAATAATACAAATGGAAAATAAAAGTTTAAAATTCCATTTCTCCCTCACTAGAGTCATCAAAATACAGATTTTTTTCATAAAATTCATAAACTCATAATTTAAAAATCTGATTAAATAAAGAACTTTTGAGGCTTCCCGAGTTTAAATGACATTAATGTTTGATTGGATTTCTGCAGATTAATGCCTTAGATATTTACAATATACACATGTATATTTATATTTCATCAAATGTTTTAGACAACAGGAAAATTAAATACATCACAAAATTATTGATACATATCTTAAATTCTATGAATTTGGCCATGAAGATTCAAAATAATATGTTCACTTGAACAGACTACTTGATACAGAAATAAACACACACATCTATATACTTCAAGCCATCAGCCAGTGCTGTCCTATACATAAGTCAAGGTCCTATTTTTGAATAGTCCTGGCCCATAAGGTCAACATTTGTCCAGCAGATAGTTTCTGGTTTTTTCCCCACCACCAGGGACTCTAAAGATTTATAATATATTCATTTAAAGCTGAATGCAAGGGCTTTCCCTTACCTTTCTCAAAACCTACGTTCCCCTTGAAAAACCTGGCAGGATGTAGCAAAGCATCCTCTTCAATTATCAACGTTTACAATGGCAGTGGGGAAGGACCAATAGTTTTCCACAGGCTAATGTCCGGATGAAAATGCCACCTTGCTCTTGCCTATGCGTTTTATTCTTTAAAGCATTTTTGCATGTGTTATTTCGTATTATCCACTGAAACAACGTGAGAGGAGTCATCATCCTCAATTTATAAGTTAAAAAAAAAAAAAGACACTTCATGTCTTATAACTATTTAGTGACCAATTCACGGCATTCCTCAATAGTGTCCCTAATACTCTATTCAACAAAATCAAGACCTGGTCTATATTATTTTTAGGGGCGATGTCGGTGGCTTTGTACTGCGTATGATTCCTTTTTGTTGTTGTTCTTCCATCTTGTGACAAATTGGTAGGTTCTATAAGGACACAGGATGAAAATCAGGGTGTGGCAACATAGCCCATCTCAGCTGCCCGGGGGGCAGATTGCTTTGGGAGACAACATAGAGCCAACGGTGTTCAGGAAAGGCGTGCTACTTACTGAACAGGACTGCAAGTTGAGGCTCACAAGCTCATGGCAGTAATTCTGAATGTGTTTCAGAGCTTCATCTTCTAACTGAGCGGACAGAGAAAACAAAATTTGACAGCTGGAATCCAGGTGAGGGAACAGTGGGACACCAAGAAAAATGCAAAAGCAGCTCCCTGGATGATGTGCCCACACCTGACACATAACACAAACAGCTGTATCAACCCTCTGGTACCTGTGTGCAGCCCCTCAGGAGCAGGGCTTTCAGGCCTCGACAACCTCGCACCAGTGCCTCGATGCCATCCTTCGTGATCTGATCACACCAAGAGAGGTTCAGGTACTCCAGGTTTCGGCAGCCCTCACTGAGAGAACAAGAAACAAAAACTATGTGCAGTCTCTCCTGTAGAGAGTTAACGACCAACTCTGAGTTTAGTACATCACCAGAGAAATAACTCTGAGTTTAATAACTCTGAGTTTCATCACCAGAAATTCAGAAGGGGAGACCCATGCCTGGGACCTCTTGGAGACACCTATTTCTTGCTGGATCCAATGTGACCATTAGGAAGGCTTCCAGAATGTTCATAGTTTTGGGTATTCTCTTGACACAAACAATGGGCACTCTTACCTGATCCCCTTCAAGGAGCTGTTTGTAACAGACACACAGGAGGTCAGATCCAGATGTTTCAGCTTGGAACAGAATCTGCTAAGGCTATAACACGTGCTGAAAAAGAGCAGACGCACTAAAGATATTTTCAACCATGTTTCTTTCCCTTCTCTCTCCCTGTGGCTATTTGGTCACCAATTAATCTTCATTATTTACCTGTCAGTGATTTTTGTGCATCCGTTGAGGTTTAAATGTTCAATGTTTCGGCAGTTCTGTGCAAAGGTCCTAAAATGAGAAAACATTTTAAAGCTCCCTGCAAGTTGCTGGACAGCCACTAGAGGGCATATGAAACCATTCACGCTTAGAACAGTGCTCCCTCAAACTTAATTAAAGCGTGTAAGACTCAGCTAGGGTTCTTGTCACAGTGCAGATTCTGATGACAGATCTAGAATGGAGCTTGACAATCTGCAGTTTAAAGAAACTCCCAGGTGATGCCAGTGCTGCTAGTCTAGGGACCACATTTTGAGAAGCAGAGTCCTAGACTACCTATCAATCAGTTCTCCTTTACACACAGCTTGGTGAGTCATCACCAAATCATGAGAATAGAGGCCTAGCTCCCTGCTCCCTCCGCTCTACAAAAAAATCAATTTGAAGCAAGGGGGCAAATCTTCTTGTACTGTGCCATGCTGTCACTTGCTTACCCTAGAGCCTTTCCAGAGAAACCATTTCTGGCGATTGATAGAAGACAGCAGTTAATCAGTATCAAGACCCACTCATTTTACTGGTGAGGACGTTCAGTCATGAAGAGAAACTTCCTCATTGATCTGTGGGTTGGTAGCAAGGCCAGAAGCAGCAAATTAAAACCCCCTATTCACCACTCACTGCTTAACATATTCAGCAAGGACTAGCTCAGGTCATCTCCATCATTCTGAAATACAGCTTTCAGATGTGCTCCTTCCAACCTGCCCTGGTACAGGTAGGGGGAACCAAGCTGGAGCCTGATGGACTGTCTGAGATGAAGAGATGGGGCTGAAAGTCTAGGAAGACCAAGGCAGCCGGAGTTATCTGGCAAGAGCACTAGAGCAGAGAGAACATCACAAAGAGAACTCCAGAGATCTGTGGAGGGTGCCCCTCAAGAATTAATTACAGGCCAGGCATGGTGGCTCATGCCTGTAATCCCAGCAATTTGGGAGACCAAAGCAGGAGGATCACTTGAGCCCAAGAGTTTGAGACCAGCCTAGGCAACATAGTGAGACTCTATCTCCAAAACAACAACAACAAAAAAAAGAACTCAGTCCCACACTGACCAATGTACGCATGTGATGAAACTACCCAAAGCCCAAGGCCAGGGAATAAGAATCAACAAAAAGCATTAAAGGAAACAGTAGCCAGAGCTCACCAAGGGCAAGGAATAGTGCCCATTTCTACCAACCAAGGGTGAAAAATGCCACAATTCTTGGGGCATTGGATAGAGTATTGAGAATAGTCTTCCTTTAGGAGTGGTGCACAATTAGCCCTAAACACTGCTTTGGGCCGGGCACGGTGGCTCAAGCCTGTAATCCCAGCACTTTGGGAGGCCGAGACGGGCGGATCACGAGGTCAGGAGATCGAGACCATCCTGGCTAACACGGTGAAACCCCGTCTCTACTAAAAATATAAAAAAAAAATAAGCCGGGCGAGGTGGCGGGCGCCTGTAGTCCCAGCTGCTCGGGAGGCTGAGGCAGGAGAATTGCGCGAACCCGGGAGGCGGAGCTTGCAGTGAGCGGAGATCTGGCCACTGCACTCCAGCCTGGGCGACAGAGCCAGACTCCGTCTCAAAAAAAAAAAACAAAACAAAAAAAAACACTGCTTTGGTACAACCTAACAAATCTTAAAAACAAGACCTAACAGGAACTATTCCCAATTAAGTCAACTGTATCCCAGAACAAAACTCGAGTATCTATAGGAATACAAAAATATCTGCACCCAACAAAGTAAAATTCACAATGTCTGGCACTGAACAAAAAATTATGTTTTCATAGAAGGAGGAAAATATATCCACAATAAAGAGAAGATGTAATCCACCAAAACCTACTCTAAACTGACACAAATAGCAGAAACAACAAAGGCATTAAAAGTTACAATGTTATTGCCTAGAATACATTTCTATGAAGCTAACAGTTAAACATTATGTAGACACTTGGAAAAATAAAAGCGATCCAAGATGCAGTCGCTCACACCTGTAATCCCAGCACTTTGGGAAGCCAAGGCAAGCAGATCACTTGAGGTCAGAAGTTCAACATCAGCCTGGCCAACATAGTGAAACCCTGTCTCTATTAAAAAAAAAAAAAAAAACAAAACAAAAAAACGTAGCTGGTGTGGTGGCACATGCCTATAGTTCCAGCTACTTGGGAGGCTGAAGCAGGAGAATCACTTGAACGCGAGAGGTGGAGGTTGCAGTGAGCCATAATCACACCACTGCACTCCAGCTTGGGCCACAGAGTGAGACTCCATCTCAACAACAACAACAACAACAACAAAAAAAGATATGAAAACCACAATGGCTGATATAAAACTTTATTGGATCTTTATTGGATGAGATTAACAACAGATTAGATATGGCAGAAGAAAAGATTAGTGAACTTGAAGACATAGCAATAGCAACTATCAAAAATGAAACACAGAGCGGAATAAAACAGAAAAAGAACAGAGCATGAATGAACTGTGGGACAACTTCAAGCAACCTAATATACATGTGATTGGAATCACTAAATAAGAGGAGACAGAGGAAGGAGGAAAAAATACTGAAGAAATAATTGCCAAAATTTCCCCAAACTTTATGAAAACAATAAACCTATGGACCCAAGGAACTCAAAGAACTACAAGTGCAAGAAACATGAAGAAAAACACACCAAGGCATATTATAACCAAACTGATCAAAACCAGTGACAGATTAGCCATTCGTGGTGGTGTGTGACTGTGGTCCCAGCCACTTGGGAGGCTGAGGTGGGAGGATCACTTGAGCTCAGGAAGTGGAGGTTACAGTGAGCCAAAGTGGCACCACCGCACTCCATCCTGGGTGACAGAGTGAGATTCCAGAGAGAGAGAGAGAGGAACCAGTGATAGAGAAAACCCTAAAAACAGCCAGAAAACAAAGCCATGTTATGTGACAGCAGTTTTATCACTGGTAATGAAAAGGCAAGAAAACAGAGGAGCACCACCCTTAAAATACAAAAAAAATAGTCACTATAGAATTCTATACTCAGCAAATTTTTGCTTTTTTTTTTGAGACGGAGTCTCGCTCTGTTGCCCAGGCTAGAGTACAGTGGTGCAATCTCAGCTCACTGCAAGCTCTGCCTCCCAGGTTCACGCCATTCTCCTGCCTCAGCCTCCCAAGTAGCTGGGACTACAGGTGCCCATCACCAGGCCCAGCTAATTTTTTTTGTATTTTTAGTAGAGACAGGGTTTCACTGTGTTAGCCATGATGGTCTCAATCTCCTGACCTCATGATCCACCCACCTCAGCCTCCCAAAGTGCCGGGATTACAGGCTTGAGCCACTGCACCCGGCCCAGCAAAAATATTTTTTTTTTAAGTGAAGGAAAAAATAGATTTTTTTAGACATAGAAGAGCTGGAAGAATTAATCAGGCTTACAGTAAAAGAAATGTAAAAAAATTTCTTTATGCAGAAAGAAAATGATACCAGTTAAAAATATGTGTCTACAGAAAGGAAAGACTGGATGTAGCAACTACTTGGGTATATACAATTTTTAAATTTAAATCTCTTAAAAATAGGCAGGGCACTGTGGCTCATGCCTGTAAACCCAACACTTTGGGAGGCTGAGGCAGGCAGCTCACTTGAGGCCAGGAGTTTGAGACCAGCCTGGCCAACAGGGCAAAACCTTGTCTCTACTAAAAGTACAAAAATTAGCCAGGCAGAGTGGTACATGCCTGTAGTCTCAGCTACTTGGAAGGCTGAGGCACAAGAATCACTTGAACCTGGGAGGCGGAGGTTACACTGAGCCTAGACCATGACACTGTACTCCAGCCTGGGTGACAGAGTGAGACTGTCTAAAATAATAATAATAATAATAATAATAATAACAACAACAATAAATCTCTTAAAAATAGTTGACTGTTAAACAAAGGTACTAAATCTATGAAGTGTATATAAGTAGAATTAAAATGTATGACAACAATAGCATAAAGACGAAGTGAGGAGAAATGAAAGTTTTACATAATACAATATGAAGGTAGACTGTACTAAATTAAACATGTAGTCAATAAACTCTAAAGCAATGACTAAACATATGAAGAGTTATAGAAACGAAGCGAAAAAAGAATATAAAATGAAGTCATTAAAAAACACTTAATCTCGGCCAGGCATGGTAGCTCACGCCTGTACAATCCCAGCACTTCGGGAGGCTGAGGCGGGCAGATCATTTGAGGTCAGGAGTTCGAGATCAGCCTGGGCAACATGGTGAAAACCTGTCTCTACTAAAAATACACAACTTATCCAGGCAAGGTGGCCCATGCTTGTAGCCCCAGCTACTTGGGAGGTTGAGGCACGAGAATCGCTTGAATGCAGGAGGCAGAGGCTGCAGTGAGTCGAGATTGTGCCACTGCACTCCAGCCAAGGCAACAGCGCAAGACCCTGTCTCAAAAAAAAAAAAAAAATCTAAAAGAAGAAAGAAAGAGGAAAGGGGAAAAAAGAATGTATAGGACAAATAGAAAACAAACAGCAAGAGGGTGGATTTAAACCTAACCATAATCATCATATTAAATGCAAATAGTCTAACCCAAATTAAAAAGCAAAGACTGTCATATTGGATAAAAAGCAACACACAGCTGGGCGTGGTGGCTCACGCCTGTAATCCCAGCACTTTGGGAGGCTGAGGCGGGCAGATCATGAGGTCAGGAGATCGAGACCATCCTGGCTAACATGTTGAAACCCCGTCTCTACTAAAAATATAAAAAATCAGCTGGGCATGATGGCGCGTGCCTGGAGTCCCAGCTACTTGGGAGGCTGAGGCAGGAGAATGGCAGGAACTCAGGAGGCAGAGGTTGCAGTGAGCTGCACTCCACTGCACTCCAGCCTGGGTGACAGAGCAAGACTCCGTCTAAAAAAAAAAAGCTACACCCAACTATAAAAAATCAACTTTAAATATCGATACAAATAGATTAAAGTAAAATGATAGAAAAACAGATATAATGCCAACACTAGTCAAAAGAAAGCTGGAGTGACTATATGAGACAAAGTAGATTTTATAGTAAAGAAAATTATCAGGGATAAAAGAAGGACATATCAATGAAAAAGACATAGCAATTCTAAATGTTTATATACATAATAACAGAGCTTCAAAATACACGAAGCAAGAGCTGACAGGACTGTGAGGAGAAATAGACAAATAAAAAATTATAGGCAGATATTTCAATACTTCTCTCTTATTAGTTGATAAATTAGTAGTGGAAAATTAGTAAGAATAGAGAAGATCTGCTCAATACTATCAACCAACCTGTCCTACTGGCATTTATAGCAAACTTCATCTAACAGCAGAATATACATTCTCTTCAAGTGCACATGGGACACTTGCCAGGAGTGGCCATATGATTGGCCACAAAACAAGTCTCAATAAATTTAAAAGGATTCAGGGTATAACTATGTTCTGTGATCACGACTGAATTGAATTAGAAATCAGTAATGTGCTCTTCTGGAAAATGTCCAAATATTTAGAAACTAAATAATATTGTTCTAAACAACCCACGGGTCATGAAAGAAATCAAAAGGGGAATTAGAATGCATTTTGCATGAAGATGAAAACATAGCATATAAGAATTTGTGGCATGAATTTTCCCCAAAATACTGACTTAGTTTATGTCATTATGTCATTAAACTCCCATACTAGAAAAAAAAGTCTCAAATCAATGACTTCAGCTTCCGTCTTAAGAAACTAGAGAAAAAACAAAAACAAAAACAAATGAAGCCCAAAGTAAGCAAAAGGAACGAAATAATAAAGATCAGAGTGGAAATAAATGAAGCAGAAAACAGAAAAACAATGAAAAATGGGTGAAAACAAAAGCTGGTTCTTTGAGAATATCAATAAAATTGATAGACCTCTTAATAGACTGACAAGGACCAAAAAAAAAAAAAAAAAAAAAAAGACAATTACCAATTTCAGAAACGAGAGAGGGTATATCACTGCAGATTTTACAGATATTAAAGTAAGAGGATATAAACAATGTTAATAAGTCCAAGAACTTAGGTGAAATGGACAAATTCTTTGAAAGACACAGACTACCACAACTCATTTATGAAGAAATAATCTGAAGAATTCTATACATATTAAAGAAATTGAGGCTAGGTGAGGTGGCTCACGCCTGTAATCACAACACTTTAGGAGGCCGAGGCAGGCAGATCACCTGAGGTCAGGAGTTCAAGACCATGGTGAAACCCCTGTCTCTACTAAAAATATAAAAATTAGCCAGGCATAGTGGTGGGTGCCTGTAATCCCAGCTACTTGGGAGGCTGAGGCAGGAGAATTCCTTGTGTTTGCAGTGAGCCAAGACTGTGCCACTGCACTCCAGCCTGGGCAACAAGAGTGAAACTCCATCTAAAAAAAAAAAAAAAGAAATCAAATTTGTGATTAAAAACGTTCCCCCCAAAAAACATGCAGAGCAGATGGCCTCAATAGTGAATTCTACAAAACATTTTTTAAAAATATAAATTGTACATAAACACTCCCAGAATTTTTAAAAATTGTTTTTATTTTTATTTATTTACTTTTGAGACCGAGTCTCGTTCTGTCGCCTAGGCTGGAGTGCTGTGGTACGATCTTGGCTCACTGCAAGTGCCACCTCCCGGGTTCACGCCATTCTTCTGCCTCAGCCTCCCAAGTAGTTGGGACTACAGGTGCCTGCCACCACGCCAAGCTAATTTTTTGTATTTTTAGTAGAGATGGGGTTTCACCACGTTAGCCAGGATGGTCTTGATCTCCTGACCTCGTGATCCGCCTGTTCAGCCTCCCAAAGTGCTGAGATTACAGGCGTGAGACACCACGCCTGGCCAAATTGTTTTTATTTTTTAGAGATAGGGTCTCACTCTGTCACCCAGCTTGGAGTATGGTCGTGTGATCATAGCTCACTGCAGCCTTGAACTTCTGGGCTCAAGCGATCTTCCCACTTTAGCCTCCCAAATAGCTAGAACTACAGGTATGCACCACCACACTCAGCTACTTAATTTTTTTTAAGAGATGGGGCCTTGCTGTGTTGCCAGGCTGGTCTCAAAATCCTGGGCTCAAGTGATTCTCCCACCTTGGCCTCCCAAAGCACTGGGATTATAGATGTCAGCCACTGAACACATCCCCAGAAATGTGAATAGGAGGAAATACTTCCCAATTCACTACATGAAGCCAGTATTACCTTGATACCTAAACCAGACAAAAGCATTATAAGAAAATAAAATCATAAGGCAATATTCCTCATGAGCCCAAATGCAAAATTTTTTAACAAAATTGTAGCAAATAGGATCCAATAATATTTAAAATAAATAATACATGGCAATTCAAGTGGGCTTTATCTGAGTGATAGAAAGTTGTTTAAACATGTTTAAAGGTGTCAATCTAATTCATGATTTAAAGAATTTTCTTGATTTAAAGAAAATCATTTTTTTCCATAACAGTTACTAAGTGAGTGTTTTTATACTTAAAAGATGTTGTGAATCAATTTTTTTTTTAGCAATGGTATAGCAGATGTTTGAATTGTAAATTCTACTGTCTGCATTCACTGTGTGTTGCACATTCTTACTGGAAGTCTGTGATTGCTGTACATTGTGGTAATATTTAGGTCTGCAAGAACACAAAGTGTATTCCAAGGTTATGGGGGGTACACCCTAATTTAGCCAACCTCATAAGCAATACTAGAGGCCATGAAGATAAAGACATGAAGGTTTTAATCATCTCTGTCTCCAGAAATCCTCAAGGCACAAATGTGTTTTTTGTTTTTGTGTGTTTGTGTGGGGTTTTTTTTGGTAGAGGAGTCTCATTTTGCTGCCCAAACTGGTCTCAAGCTCCTGGCTTCAAGGGATCGTCCCACCTCAGCCTCCCAAAGTGCTGGGATTACAGGCCTGAGCCACTGTGCCTGGCCAGCACACATCCTTAACATTGATAACATTCCCAATTGCCCAGGTGCAGTGGCTCACGACTGTAATCCCAGCACTTTGGGAGTCCAAGATGGCTGAGGTCAGGAGTTCAAGACCAGCATGGCCAATATGGTGAAATCTTGTCTCTACTAAAAACACAAAAATTGGCTGGGCGTGGTGGTGCACGCCTGTAATCCCAGCTACTCAGGAGGCTGAGGCAGGAGAATCGCTTGAACCTGGGAGGCAGAGGTTGCAGTGAGCTGAGATCGCACTGTTGCACTCCAGCCTGAGCGACAGAGCGAGACTCGGTCTCAAAACAAAAACAAAAATAAAAACAACCCCCCCACCAAAACCCCAATAAATAATGGTTATCCAGTAAGAGATGGGCAAATATTTGGTTGGATAGGATATATTGCTAACAATAATAAAATTAATGTAAAAATCATATCCCATCATTATGAGTAAGCAAAATTCTAGCTTATGCCAAGGAAAGTTTTGAAATATTTTATCAATTAGTAAAACTTATAAAGGTGGCTAATATGAGAGGAAAACTAGGAAGATGCAGAAGTGAAGAAGGAAATAGAAAAGAGGTAGGCACTTCATACATGCTATTTCTTGTTATGCCTATGACAGTCCTGTGGGAGCTATAACTGCCCTGACTTTGCAGGAGAACTGATACTCAGGCAAAATAATTTGTCCCAAGGTCACATCCCTAACAACAGTACAGCTCGGTTTCCAACCCAGGTTAGATATTCCAAAGTCCTGGTCCTCTCATTACTCTATGCAAATTACCACAAAAAGAATTTTAACAGAAGAAGAACATATAATAGGCTTGGTTTATTTTTGCTGATGAAAATGCTACAAGCTGCCATGACAGAGTGAGCCACTGGATTTGACTTACTTCAAGGAGGAGTCCCCAACACCAATGCAGCCTCGCAGGCTGAGCTTCCTCAGGAATCCACCGCATCGCTTCGAGATATTTTCCACCACTCGACCCTTTAATCAAGAAAGTTCGGGGGGAAAAATACTGTTTTTTCATGCTGCTTATCTAACAGCAAAATAACCTGAAATCTAGGAACAGAATATATTTTTCCAAGTGTAACAGAAAATATTTTGGAACATTCCTCTAACACCTCAGTTCTATCCTTAATGCATGAAGGGGCTGCAAGCGCTGAAAAATGTTCTCAATTAAAGCATTAAGTATTCTAAAACCAACCAACAAACAAAAACACACACAAACACAAAAACCAAAACCTGTACACTGCCTTTTGAAAGCCTTAGCCCTGGGGTTAGGCCCTCCCTACCCAAGGGTCACAGCTATTCCGCCAATCAAAAGGCTTTTTGAGGTTAGCTGTGGGAATACCAGCCACTGAGCAGAGATCTAAGACAATGCGGCTTTAAAAAGAAAATCCTACTTGAGCTAAACATTACCACTTTAAAAGTATAACAATATATTGCAAAAGCTCCCCCTCATCCTCCTTAGCTGTCCCCTACTTAAACACATTTGCTTTGAAACAAGAACTTTCGCTGCGTACTGGCAGAGATATTAGAGGAAGCAAAAAGAAAATGAACAATGAACAATGATTAAGCACTTCCACTTTTTAAAAAACGTTTTCTACTTCAAATCACTTTTTTTCTTTAGAGATGGGGTTGCTGTTTGGGGGTCTCACTCTGGTGCCCAGATTGGAGTGTAGTGGTGTGGTCATAGCTCATTGTAGCCTCAGACTCCTGGGCTCAAGCGGTCCTCCTGCCTCAGCCTACTGAGTAGCTAGGACTACAGGCACAGGCCATGGCACCTGGTTTACTTCTACTTTTTGAGGAACAATTTCTTGTACCTATTATGGCTCATTTAATAGATTTAATAGTCAAAAAACTTCATGAACACTCCCAAAACGGAGGTAAGGAAGAGTATGTGTAGAATACAGAAGATCCCTTAGGGCATCTTGTAGTAGTACCATGCCCTATGATTTATGCCAGTAGCAAACTACAACAACCCAATCCAAGCACGACGATTAATGACCAGACCCTTCAGGAATAAAAGTCTGAGTCATTCCACCAGGTAAAGAACCATGACCAGCTGAGGTGCTTGCTGAAGGCAAAGGAATACAGAAATTTATTGTGGAAGAAGGTAGTTATAAATACTAACTACAACCTCCACCTCCACAAGGGAGGAAAAGTTCAAAGGGACAATTTGATTTGTTTTGAATACTATTATCCTCATTTTATAAAACAGCAATCTTGGCACTGAACTGTGAGCATGACGAATTCACCAAGATACATCAAAACCACAGGGGGCGGGCGCAGTGGCTCAAACCTGTAATCCCTGTACTTTGGGAGGCTGAGTCAGGATTTTGAGACCAGGCTGGCCAACATGGTGAAACCCCATCTCTACTAAAGATACAAAAATCAGCCAAGCGGCCAGGCATGGTGGCTCACACCTGTAATCCCAGCACTTTGGGAGGCCGAGGTGGGTGGATCACGAGGTCAGGAGATCAAGACCATCCTGGCTAACACGGTAAAACCCTGTCTTACTAAAAATACAAAAAATTAGCTGGGCGTGGTGGCAGGCACCTGTAGTGCCAGCTACCTGGGAGGCTGAGGCAGGAGAATGGCGTGAACCCGGAAGGCAGAGCTTGCAGTGAGCTGAGATCACGCCACTGCACTCCAGCCTGGGCGACAGAGCGAGACTGTTTCAAAAAAAAAAAAAAAATCAGCCAAGCATAGTGGGGCACACCTGTAGTCCCAGCTACTTGGGAGGCTGAGGTAGGAGAATCGCTTGAGCCTGGGAGACGCAGGTTGCAGTGAGCCAAGATCATCCCACTGCAGTCCAGCCTGGGTGACAGAGCAAGACTCTGTCTCATAAAAACAAACAAAAAACCCCACAGGATACATATTGTTACCTAGCTAACATCTTAATTACGTTGAAAATCCAATCTTTGATACTGTTAGCATCTATTTATACTTTCTTGAGACTACCTGCATTAATAATTATTAATTTTTTTTTTTTTTTTTTGAGACGGAGTCTCACTCTGTCGCCCAGGCTGGAGTGCAGTGGCACGATCTCGGCTCACTGCAAGCTCCGCCTCCCGGGTTCACGCCATTCTCCTGCCTCAGCCTCCCGAGTAGCTGGGACTACAGGCGCCCACAACCGCGCCCGGCTAATTTTTTGTATTTTTAGTAGAGACGGGGTTTCACCATGGTCTCGATCTCCTGACCTTGTGATCCGCCCGCCTCGGCCTCCCAAAGTGCTGGGATTACAGGCGTAAGCCACCGCGCCCGGCAATTATTAATATTTTTTGAAGCAAAATTCCAGACAATTGTAAAATAAATCTTTCTCACAGAGGGAAAAAGATTATGACTTAGAAATCAAAGATATGTATTTAAGTACCTAATAAACAGAAACAAAAAAAAAAAAAACAGCTCTACACCAATGTCTACAAACGGAGCACCTAATATACTGTTCCCATTTCAAGTTAGTAACATTTATATAAACTTTCTAGTCCTCCTTTTTTGGGGCAAAGTTCTTGTACTGGAATACAAAACTACATACACAATATTCTGTTCCACTCTTTCCAACTAAGAGGGGGAAAAATGCAAATCCATTTCAGTGCAATATTCAAGCCAATGATTCTGTGTCTTATCTACCAGACAATATGTTGTAGGCATGCATTTTAGAATGAAGGGCTTTAAAGAAAAATAAGCCCTAAAATGGGCTAAAGACCCTTGGAGTTACCACTTTCAGATTCACACACTACTTAGTTATTTTTCATTTTTGGCCTAGCACAATCTTCAGTAACCATGAAGACACTGACAACAAAATGTACAAGTTTTAAAGGCACAGAAAATGCCAACCCAAACTTCAGGTAAACCACACGTATTCACAAAAGAGAAGATGAAGGAAAGGTACCGTGTGCACTTGTCACCTAGATGCTTTACTCTGCCTTTTCTTCATGTGCCAGTCATGCAACCCACCGTTCAAGATACCTACAGTCTCCTCTTAGTAGGTGAGTGACCTTGGGTAAGTTACTCAACCTTTTCTGTGCCTCAGTTTAATATGGTGCTTATGACAGTGTCAGACACACAGCAAATATTATTAGTGTGTTGATCCTGATCCTTGACAACTTCTCTTTTCTCTCACATTTCCTTCCCAAAGTGCATATTTTTAAGACTATCCATAAAATGCTTCCTAGGGCAAGCATCCTCCAAAGGGTCTTGTTTAAGGACTATGAAAGACCCCAAGACTTGGTTCATAATCTAGGCTGGACCAAGGGGGCTAGCCCAAAAGGGAAGCTAAGTGTTATGACTAGATTGCAACCCTGGTGTCAGCTATTTTAGGTTTTCACATGCAATTATTTATATAACTGGTGAACCATAAATTGGCTTCCCCTTTGGTGCATGGACTTTTAAGTATTTCTGGGATGTGTTTACATGGCAGTTAGCTGAAAGTCAGCAGTCAGCTAAAATCTTGTAATCAAATAATGCACAAGGTAGTGATATTTAGTTGAAATAGTAGTACTTTTTAATATCAGAATAATTTTTTTTTTTTTTTTTTTTTTGAGACCGGGCCTCACTCTGTCACCCAGGCTAGAGTGCAATGGCACAATCAGAGCTCACTGCAACCTCTGCCTCCTGGGCTCAGGTGATCCTCCCACCTCAGCCTCCTGAGTAGCGGAGACTACAGGCATGTGCCATTGTGCCTGGCTAATTTTTGCTTTTTCATTTTTTTGTAGAGACGCGGTTTTGCTATGTTGCCCAGGCTGGTCTTGAACTCCTGGGCTCCAGTGATCTGCCCCCTACGGCCTCCCACAGTGTTGGGGTTTCAGGTGTGAGCCACCGCACCCAGCCTGACTTTAAAAGTTCTTCACGTGCTTTCCAAAAAAGTTGTATGGTTGGAAAAGTCATCAAATTTGAGGAGACATGAAGAACCACAGAAAGAGAGAAAGTATTTTGCTCAGTTTTTTCAAAACAATAACTCTCCTTTGTGGTCAGTAGAAATGACTACAATTTTTAGAAATTAAATGTCCTCCACATCGTCACTAAGTAAACACAGTGAACAAATATTTAGATATGATCAGTTTGAAGGGGAATTATATTCACTGGCATGGAATGTTGGCATGTTTAGGTGGAGCACTGTTGTAATCACTGCTGTTAACTCTCAAAAGCGTACTAAAGAACACCTAATTCAGAAACTACAGTGTTAAGCCAGGAACTAGAGCTTATCGTTCCAGGATGGGCGTGAATCCTCTTCCAAGAGCAGAGCACCACAATATGACAGAAATAAGGGGTTCCCCCTTTATTTAATAAAGGGAAATCTTCTGCTCTGCCCCACTTACTGTAAGTATTGTGCTCCACTGGTATAAGATGAGAAGCAGAGACTCTCAAGCAGTAAGTAACCTAGAGAAGGAGGTGAAGAGTCTCCACAACTGACCTAGACCATTAGTTTGTCTAGGTCAAACCAGGTTAAGCAGCTAGCAGGAAATTGCTTAGCTCAGTCCTACTGTTAAACACATGCATTTCCTTATCCAAAAAAAAAAAAAAAAAAAACAATAAATACATCTTGGTAAAAACACATGGCAAACATACTGTGTGAGTAACTAAATTAAAATGCATTTCCACTACTGTAAGTTTGCTAAACTGGAAATACATTAGGTTTTACATTAGGTAGAAAATAAACTTCAGAATCTCAAGACCCTCAAACCAGCGCTTCAGACAAATCCTAAGTACAATGCTCTTTATTATTCCCTGCCTTAACTTCCTTTTTGGTTAGAAATTTCGTATTGAATATCAAAGTTGTTCTAAATAAACTGTGCTCATTTCATCAGGTTTACCATGCTTAAATGGAGATATTTACATATTTACAGATAAATATATCAGAATCTTGGAATTGTATAAGACTTAACTATTACTTTACTTCTTTATTTTATAGATAATAAAACAGAAGTACTGAGAGATTACACGACTTAAGTGGCTGAGCTGGGGTGACACTTTAGATCTCCAGCCTCACTCTTGGGCCTGTGCTTCTGCCATTTCTCCATTTTTGATGATGAATTAGAATTCTCAGTGGATTTTTTAGGTCAATAAGTGTTTGTTAAGTCTCCTAAGGTTAAAGCATTGAACCAGGTGATAATGATGCAGGTGTGTGGCTTTAAAAAGCTGAGTAGTAAAACTCAGACTATAAACTAAAGGAGAGAAAACCAATCTGTTACTGATACAATTTAAAATGCAAGCAGGATTTTGTTTTATGTATGCAAATCCCTTCCAGTTTTTCTTCTTTCTGTTCTACCTCGGCACTTTAGTATTAGATCTAAATGCAGTAAAATTAAAAGGCAGGAAAGAGGGAACAGTTACTCATCTTTTTAAAAAGTTTTCTGTCTAAACCAAAGCTAACTTACCTCTACATCTGTTTGAAAGTTAAAAAGATCTATTCTTTGCCAGTTGCTTCCATCCAGGGCTAAGATGTTCCAAGCCTGGAAGGTGGGAGGTAAAGGAAGAGGGATTGGGGGTGAAAGAAACACATTTATTGAGACTCTTAAAGAAAGTCTTGATTAACCTTTATTTCCAAACCTCTACTTTTAATGTATATTAAGTCAATCATCAAATGCAAAATTATACCATTGTGTTATATTAAGTATAAAAGATAATAAAATTTTAATTTTCAGTAATTTGAACTAAAACTCATTCTAATAAAACTTGATATTTATTGATTAAAAATCTGGTGAATACTCTACCTTGGAAATCTGTGCACATCGGCACAAAGTTACTATATCCAAGAAGGAAAATATTCTACAGAGAGAGGAAAAAAACACAAAAACGAGATGGTGTTAACATTTCAGGATAATTATAAGTTGAAAGAAAAAATCTAATCCGCCACCTGGATACATAAGTTTTTTCAAGATTCCTCAATGTGCAATATACAAGTGCACTATAACTTTATATCACTACAGTGAAATACTAAATGCTTGCATGTTCAGAAGCTGTTTTGGACACACAATACAAATTACCTTAGAACTCGTTAAGCTTATATTTCCCTTGTTCTAAGAAATGGACACAGGAAAGACCCTAATTTGTTCTATTTGAAGACCACCGCTCTAGCATAAGCCCTCTTTTGGTGGTAGATGCGCTGAACAGGCTCAGATGCCTGAGCCTCAAACAACATTGTCAAAAAAAAAAGCTTGATGACAAAGCCCATTTGGTTTGAAGTATTTGTTCGCCTGGCAGAAAGATGGAGCTCATTAGTTGGCAAAGTCTATAAGTGATCAGTTTTTCCTAAGCAAAAGCCAAGGAGCCAGAGAACACAGGAAAGATGAGGGGGAAAGAAAAGCAGACAGAAGCAAACAAAATCTTGGTTGGCATCAGTAATGCCTTAGAGGAAGCAGTAGCTGCCAGCATGGCAGGGGACTGAGTGAAGCCTCGACATTCTGGCAGTCAAGGAGAGGAGCTGCTGCTGCTAGTACGTGAGCAAACAGCCATGTGCGCCTCAGCACTGTAGAGTGACAGCTGGAAACAAAGGGCAGCTTTTCTGTGAGAAGGATGGATAGGGTTGAAGTCAGGAACAAGAATAGTACTTCGGTTCTGAGAGTCCTGGAAAGTAAAGATGAGAGTCTGTGCCTCTGAGTGTGGAAGGGGGAGAGTGGTAAGATGGTGAACAGCCACCTATAATATTCCTCAAAATTCTTTAAAGGTAACAATAGTGGTGAGATAAAAATCCATGGCCTCAGGAAGGAGAGTAGAATCATAAAACATCAAAGTGTTGTACCCTACAATAATGTACCCACATGCAGTACCATGGGATACTGACTGTAGAGATGCCATCCTACAATACAGGCTACAATCATTCTCTAGTGAAAAGCAAAGGATAGAAGCATAATAAGGGTTACACTGACTTTAAAAGATTCAGTGGATCTTTGTACATAGAAAAATGCTGGTGGCTAAAATATATGTACTTAAACATATACATCCAAGTATTTTAGGATATCTACACATCTACATTGCTCAACCCAAAGGCTCTCCTGCCCCTAATAGCTGTGTTCTGTGACATACGACCATCCCACAGCTAGCCACATCTGATTGTCAGCTCCCTACAGAAAACAAGCACCAAACAGAAACTAGCCTAGTACAGCAGAATCACATTTCATGCAGGGATTGGGTTCTAAAAGCATATGCCAAAGGTAAAAAAAAAAGAGTTAGCTGTTTCCCTTGAAAATCCCTTAAGAGCATACCACCTTTATCATGTCTCAGTAATAACAATACTGGTAATAACAAAAATAATCAACACTGATTATGCATCGACTATGTGCCAACCATAGTTTACATGTGAGTCATTTAATTGGCACAACACTGCTATGAGGTGCTGTGCTATTACTATCTCCATTTTACAGATAAGGACACTGAACATAGAGGTTAAGTAAGGTGCCCTGGGCACGCTGATAGTAAAGGTGGAACTAGGATTTGAATCCAGGTAGTCTGACTCAAGAGCACAAGCCAGGACCACTACATATACTGCTTTGGAAAGCTTAACACAGCTGTTTTTCCCTCAGGATTGGGCTAGATCCTAAGAAAGAAACTTAATCTAAGAGATATGAGCCGCTATGTGAGCTCCAGAGTGACTGACACAAGTAAGCTATAAAGTAACCTAACAATGCCATATGCTGGATACTCTAACTCCTACCCGATAGTTCAACAATGTACAACCAATCACTAATCAATGTTACTTCTGGAAACCGGTAAGAGTTCCCAAAAACAACTTTTGTAATTGCCCCCTCCTGATTCATCCTTTTTTCTTTAAAA
This sequence comes from Macaca fascicularis, assembly GCF_037993035.2. Lineage (NCBI taxonomy): Eukaryota > Metazoa > Chordata > Mammalia > Primates > Cercopithecidae > Macaca > Macaca fascicularis. The sequence goes on from NC_088376.1 coordinate 15,043,291, forward strand.
ACTCGAGCAGGCCAGGCACGGTGGCTCACACCTGTAATCCTAGCACTTCAGGAAGCTGAGGCAGGTAGATCACAAGGTCAAGAGATGGAGACCATCCTGGTCAACATGGTGAAACCCCATCTCTACTAAAAATATAAAAATTAGCTGAGCGTGGTGGTGTGCGCCTGTAGTCCCAGCTACTCAGGAGGCTGCGGCAGAAGAATCGTTTGAACCCGGGAGGCGGAGATTGCAGTGGGCCGAGATCATGCCACTACACTCCAGCCTGGGCAACAGAGAGAGACTCCATCTCAAAACAAAAACAAAAACAAAACAAACAAACAAAACTCAAGCAACTCCTTTTTTCTCAGGATCACTTCCCAGTGTTTCCTGAGCTGCAATCTCAAACTTGCCCCAAATAAACTCTCTAGATTAATTTTACCTCAGTTTCCTTATTTAGGTCAACAGTGCTATTTCTTAACTGATAATAACAGATGAAGTAGTTTTCATTGAGTGAGTGTGTTGCTTGGAACAAACTGGACTCCTGCCTCACTGACATGTGAAGCAAGAGCTCACACGTTGAGACACACGCAGGAACCAACACATGGAACAGGAATTCACATTTCTCATCTCATGCTTACTACCTAGGTTTATGATTACTGAATGAAAAAACAGATTGCCTAAAGTATTTACATTATTTCCCCTCTCTCCCCAACCTTTTAAACTGAAAGTAGTTGAATTTGCACAAATAGGCGTGGCGATACTCCAAACTACCACACTGACGGCCAAAGCCAATTCCTGACTCATGTTTCAATGAGTAAAAGTAATGCCCTCAATTACAAAGCCTGGGATACTGGCAATAGAAACGTAGATAGCGACACGAGTGACAAACTGAGTTCTGACCCCTCCAAAACATTCTTTCCTAGAAAGTGCTTCCTTATCTCAAATGTGATCGCCTCAACTTTACAAGGCAAGCACTGCAATAGCGCCTGGTTATAAATATACACAGCGGAGCGAGGGATTGGATGGACTTTTGGACTTTGTATTCTGCTCCATTAGTCTGTTTGCCTTTGTGCCAGTAAGGCTGATTTCATGAAGCTTTAATAATAAGTCACAATGTCTGGTAACGTAAGTCCTTCAACTTTGTTCTTCATCAAGATTATCTTACTTATTCTTGATTCTCAGAATTTCCTATTAAGTTTCAAAATCAGCATATCAACTTCCACAAGAAAACTTTCTGAAATTGTTACTGGGACTGCATTGAATTTACAAAAAATTTGGGAACAATTGAGATTTTTACAATATTAAATTTTCCGATCCAGAAACATGATCCATTCCAAAATTTATTTAGGATTTCTTTAATTTCTCACAGTAATTTTTGTAGTTTTCCACATAGATACCTTGCTTATCTTTAGATTTTTTTTTCTGGTTATTTGATGTTCTTATTATTAAAATGGAATATCTTTTGGCAGCACATGGTGGCTCACACCTATAATCCCAGCACTTTGGAAGGCTGAGGGAGGAGGATCACCCGAGCCCAGGAATTCGAGACCAGCACGGGCAACATAGTGAAACCCCATTGCTACAAAAAAATACAATTACTAGCCAGGTGTGGTGGTGCATGCCCATAGTCCCAGCTACTCAGGAGGCTGAGGTGGTGGGATCAACAGAGCCTAGGGAGGTCAAGGTTTCAGCGAGCTGTGAACCTGGGCAACAGAATGAGACCCTGTCTTGAAAAAAAAGGAATATTTTAAATGTCATTCTTTAATTGTTGCTAGTATATAACGTTAATTTTCATATACTGACCTTGTACCCAACAATATTTCTAAATTTGTTCATTCATTCTGATTTTCTACATAAAACATCAATTCACCAGTGAATAATGAACTAACTTTCCTCCTTTCCAACAATTATACTTTCTATTTCTTTTGCTTATTACAGTGGCTATGATTTTCTCTAGTACAATGATAAATAGAACTGGTAATGAAATACATCTTTGTCTCATTCTCATCTCAGAGAAAAAGCTGCCACTATTCAATTATTATGATGTTTACTATAGGTTTTTTTTTCCTGCCTTTCAATTAGTTTATAATTCCTTTGTTATAGCCTATAAAATATTTCCATTTGGCGCATGCACAATTTTAACACCTTTCACATTTGTTTATCTCCCCTTTAAATTTTTTTTTTTTTCCAGATGGAGTCTTGCTCTGTCACCCAGGCTGGAGTATAGTGGCGTGATCTCAGCCCACTGTAACCTCCGCCTCCAGGTTCAAGCAATTCTCCTGTCTCAGCCTCCCAAGTAGCGGGGATTACAGGCGCATGCCACCACATCCGGCCAATTTTTGTATTCTTAGTAGAGATGGGGTTTCACCATATTGGTCAGGCTGGTCTCGAACTCCTGTCCTCAGGTGCTCCACCTGCCTCAGCCTTCCAAAGTGCTTGGATTATAGGCATGAGCCACCAGGGCCAACCTAAAATTTTTATTTAAAATAAGAGCAAGTAGTACAGATAGTTAGCATATACACCCCCACCAAAAGACCCACATAGATCCCCCTATCATTAACATGTCATATTAGTGTGGTATATTTGTTACAATTAATGAACCAATATTGATACATTATTATTAACTAAGGTCTATAGTTTACAACATAGTTCACTCTGTATTAGTTAGTTCTAAAGGTTTTGCCAAATGCATGTCATGTAGCTGCCATTACAGTTTCACATAGAATAGTTTACTGTCAACAACATGTTTCACGTATTCATCTCTCCTCTCTTCCTCATGAACCCTCGGCCACTACTGATATTTTTCTTCCCAGACATGGTCTCACTCTGTCACCTAGGCTAGAGTATGGTGGTACGATCATGGCTAACTGCAGCCTCAACCTCTTGGGCTCAATCAATCATCCCGCCTCAGCCTCCCAAGTAGGGGAGACTAAAGTCACACGCACCATGCCCAACTAATTAGAAAAAAAATTATTTTGAAGAGACGGGGTCTATGTTGCCCAGGTTGGTCTTGAACTCCTGGCCTTAAGCAATCCTCCTGTCTTGGCCTCCCAAAGTGTTGGGATTACAGGTGTGAGCCACTGTGCCCAGCCCCACTGATCTTTCTAATGTCGCTATAGTTTTGTGTTTCCCAGATGCCATATGATTGGAATCAAACACTATGTAACTGTTCAGACTGGCTTCTTTTACTTAGCAATATGCATTTAAGGTTCCTCCAAGTCTGTTCATGGCATGATAACTTACTGTGTTTTATTGCTGAATACTATCTCATTGTGTGAATATAGCAGTTTGTATATCCATTCACCTATTGCAGGACATCTTAGTTGCTTCTGGCTTGGGGTGATTATGAATAATTCTGCTATAAACATTTGTGTGTAGTTTTTTGTGTGGATATAAATTTTCTACTCATTTGGATAAATACTTAGGTATGTGGCTGCTTGACTGAATGATACATTTATGGTTAGCTTTGTAAGAAACTGCCAAGCTATATTTGAAACTGGCTGTACCATTTTGAATCCTCACCAACAGTGAATAAGTGTTCCTCTTGCTCTGCATCTTACCACCATTTTGTATTTAGATTTTTGAAATTTACCCATTCTAATAGGTATACAGTGGTATCTCATTGTCTTAATTTTCAATTCCCTAGTGACATATCGTATTAAGCATCTTATGCTTGTCATCTGTATATCTTCTTTGGTAAAATATCTGTTCAGATTTTTTGCCCATTTAAAAAAATTGAGTTATTTCTCACTATTGAGGGTTTTGTTTTTTTGTTTGTTTGGTTGGTTTTGTTTGTTTTTGAGATGGAGTCTCACTGTGTTGCTCAGGCTGGAGTGCAGTGGTGCGATCTCAGCTCACTGCAACCTCTGCCTCCCGGATTCAAGCAATTCTCTGCTCAGCCTCCCCAGTAGCTGGGATTACAGGTGTGTGCCACCACACCCAGCTAATATTTGTATTTTTAGTAGAGACAGGGTTTCACCATGTTGGCCAGGCTGGTCTTGAACTCCTGACCTCAAGTGATCTGCCCACCTTGGCCTCCCAAACTGTTGGGATTACAGGCGTGAGCCAGAGCCCAGCTGATTTACTCACCGTTGAGTTTTAAAAGTTCTTTACATATGTTGCACACAAGTCCTTTATTATACATTTGGCAAATATTTTCTCCCAGTTTGTGGTTTTCATTCTCTTAACAGTGCCTTTCTCAGAGTAAGATGTTTTAAACTTTAATAAAGTCCAACTTACTCACTTTTCCTTTCATAAACAGTGCTATTGGTGTTGTATCTAAAAGCTCATTGCCAAATCCAAGGTCACCTAGATTTTCTCCTACACTTTCTTCTAGAAATTCTGTGTTTTACTTTTAGGTATATGATCCATTCTGAGTTGATTTTTGTGAAAGGTCTGTGTCTACCTTCATCTTTTTAAATACAGATGTCCAATTTTCCAACACCACTTGTTGGAAAAAAATGTATACTTTCTCCATTGACTTGCTTTTGCTCCTTTGTCAAATATCAGTTGACTATGTGGCTGTATTTTTAGGCTTTCTATTCTGTTTCATTGGTCCATCAATCTATTCTTTCACCAGTGCTACATGTCTCGATTACTGAAGCTGTATACTAAGTCTTAAAATTAGTCCAATAGCGTCAGTCCTCTGACGTTGTTCTTCTTCAGTACTGTGTTGGTTCTCCTCAGTCTTTGGCTTTTCCATATTAACTTTTTTTTTTTTTTTCTCCAAGTAATAGGGGTCCTACTATGCTGCCCAGGACAGTCTCAAACTCCTGGCCTCAAGTGATCCTCTTGCCTCAGCCTCCTGTGTGGTTGGGATTACAGGCACAAGCCGCTGCACCTAGCTTGCTTTTCCAAGCAGGTTTACAAACATCCACAAAACCAGTTTTGTGACTTAAATATGTGACTGTTTGACTAAATGATACACTTATGGTTAGCTTTGTAAGAAACTACCAAGCTATATTTTAAACTGGCCGTATCATTTTGAATCCTCACCAACAGTGAATAAGAGTTCCTGTTGCTCCTGCTGCTCGCAAAGTAATTTAGTAAAGTTTTGATTTGGATTTTGGTGAATCTACACATCAACTTGAAAAAAGTTAACATTTTAGCAATACTGAGTCTTCCGATCCATGAATATGCAATATCTCTTCACTTATTAAGATATTCATTGATTTCTTTCACTGGAATACTGGAGTTTTATAGTTTTCCTCATATAGATCTTACAAAATTTTCTTCAGAATTATACTTAGGTATTTCATTTTTTTGATGTTAACAGTATTATTTTAAATTTCGAATTTCAGTAGTTCATTGCAGGTATATAGGAAAGTAATTAACTTTTATAATATTAACCTTAGATTCTGTAACCTTACCATAATTGCTAATTAGTTACAGGAGGAGGTTTATTTATTTTATTTTATTTTATTGAGACAGAGTCTTGCTCTGTCACCCAGGCTGGAGTGCAATGGCACCATCTAGGCTCATTGCAACCTCTGCCTCCCGGTTCAAGTGATTCTCCTGCCTCAGCCTCCTGAGTAGCTGGGATTACAGGCGCCACCACCATGCCTGGCTAATTTTTGTATTTTTTAGTAGAGACAGGGTTTCACCATGTTGGTCAGGCTGGTCTCGAACTCCTGACCTCAGGTGACCCACCTGTCTCAGTCTCCCAAAGCGTTGGGATTATAGGCGTGAGCCACCGCACCTGGCCCAGGAGGAGGTTTATTATTACTAATTATTTTGTCAGTTCTTTGGGGTTTTCATGACATGGGCAATCGTGTCAACTGCAAACAAAGCCAACTTTCTCTCTTTCCAATGCATATCTTTTATTTTCTTGCCTTATTTTATTACATTAGCTAGGACTTCCAATACTGTGATGAACAGGAGTGGTGAAAGGGGACATCTTTTTCTTGTTCCCAATCTCAGGGAAAAAGCATCTAGTCTCTCATCATTAAGTATGATGTTGGCCAGGCACGGTGGCTCACGCCTGTAATCCCAGCACTTTGGGAGGCCAAAGTGGGTGAATCATTTGAGGTCAGGAGTTTGAGACCAGCCTGCCCAATATGTTGAAACCCCATCTCTACTAAAAATCCAAAAAAGGCCGGGCGCGGTGGCTCAAGCCTGTAATCCCAGCACTTTGGGAGGCCGAGATGGGCGGATCATGAGGTCAGGAGATCGAGACCATCCTGGCTAACACGGTGAAACCCCGTCTCTACTAAAAATACAAAAAAAAGAAAACTAGCCGGGCGAGGTGGCGGGCACCTGTAGTCCCAGCTACTCGGGAGGCTGAGGCAGGAGAATGGTGTGAACCCGGGAGGCGGAGCTTGCAGTGAGCTGAGATCCCGCCACTGCACTCCAGCCTGGGCGGCAGAGCCAGACTCCGTCTCAAAAAAAAAAAAATAAATAAAAATAAAAAAAATTAGCCAGGCATGGTGGCACAGGCCTGTAATCCCAGCTACTGCGGAGGCTGAGGCAGGAGAATCACTTGAACCTGGGAGGCAGGTGTTGCAGTGAGCAGAGACTGCACCACTACACTCCAGCGTGGGCAACAGAGCTGGACTCTGTCTCAAAAAAAAAAAAAAAGTATGATATTAGCTGTAGGTCTTGTGTAGATGTTCTTTATCAAGTCAGGGAGTTCTTCTGTATTCCTAGTCTGCTGAGTATTTTTATCATGAATGGGTGCCACAATTTGTCAAATATTTTTTCTGCACTTTCTGATGTGACCACATGATTTTTTTCTTTAGTCTGTTGGTGTAATAGATTACACTGACTTTTGAAGGTTAAAATATCCTTGCATAGTTAAAATAAATTCTGCTTTATTGTGGGATATAATTATTTTATACATCACTGGATTTGACTTGCTAATATTCTGTTAAAGGTTTTTGCATCTATTTTTATGAAAAATGTTGGTCTTGAGTTCTCCTTTTTTTGTAATATTTTATATGGTCTTGGTATTATGGTAACACTGGGCTCCCAGAATGAGTTAGGGAAGTCTTCTGCTTCCATTTCCTGGGTTTAAGTGAGAATCAATGTTGTTAAAATGTCCATACTTGTTGTTTCCTGACTTTTTAATGATTGCCATTCTAACTGGTGTGAGATGGTATCTCATTGTGGTTTTGATTTGCATTTCTCTGATGGCCAGTGATGATGAGCATTTTTTCATGTGTCTGTTGGCTGTATGAATGTCTTCTTTTGAGAAATGTCTGTTCATATCCTTTGCCCACTTTTTGATGGGGTTGTTTGTTTTTTTCTTGTAAATTTGTTTGAGTTCTTTGTAGGTTCTAGATATTAGCCCTTTGTCAGATGAGTAGATTGCAAAAATTTTCTCCCATTCTGTAGGTTGCCTGTTCACTCTGATGGTAGTTTCTTTTGCAGTGCAGAAGCTCTTTAGTTTAATGAGATCCCATTTGTCAATTTTGGCTTTTGTTGCCGTTGCTTTTGGTGTTTTAGACATGAAGTCTTTGCCCATGCCAATGTCCTGAATGGTACTACCTAGGTTTTCCTCTAGGGTTTTTATGGTATTAGGTCTAACATTTAAGTCTCTAATCCATCTTGAATTAATTTTCGTATAAGGAGTAAGGAAAGGATCCAGTTTCAGCATTCTACTTATGGCTAGCCAATTTTCCCAGCACCATTTATTAAATAGGAGAGGATATGGAGAAATAGGAACACTTTTACACTGTTGGTGGGATTGTAAACTAGTTCAACCATTATGGAAAACAGTATGGCGATTCCTCAAGGATCTAGAACTAGATGTACCATATGACCCAGCCATCCCATTACTGGGTATATACCCAATGGATTATAAATCATGCTGCTATAAAGACACATGCACACGTATGTTTATTGTGGCACTATTCACAATAGCAAAGACTTGGAATCAACCCAAATGTCCATCAGTGACAGACTGTATTAAGAAAATGTGGCACATATACACCATGGAATACTATGCAGCCATAAAAAAGGATGAGTTTGTGTCCTTTGTAGGGACATGGATGCAGCTGGAAACCATCATTCTTAGCAAACTATCACAAGAACAGAAAACCAAACACCGCATGTTCTCACTCATAGGTGGGAACTGAACAATGAGATCACTTGGACTCGGGAAGGGGAACATCACACACCAGGGCCTATCATGGGGAGGGGGGAGGGGGGAGGGATTGCATTGGGAGTTATACCTGATGTAAATGACGAGTTGATGGGTGCTGACGAGTTGATGGGTGCAGCACAGCAACATGGCACAAGTATACATATGTAACAAACCTGCATATTATGCACATGTACCCTAGAACTTAAAGTATAATAATAAAAAATAATTAAAAAAAAATGTCCATACTACCCAAAGCAAATGACAGACTTAATGCAATCCCTATCAAAATATGAATGACAATCTTCACAAAAACAGAATAAAAACAATCCTAAAATTTATATGGAATCACAAAAGACCCATAATATAGCCAAAGCTATCCCGAACAAAAAGAACAAAACTGGAGGAATCACATTACCTGACTTCAAATTATACTACAGAGCTACAGTAATCAAAACAGCATGGTACTACCATAGAAACAGACACATATGGAACAGGATAGAGAACCCAGAAATAAATCCATATAAACTACATACTACAATAAACTCAAAAGTCCCAAGAACATACCCTGGGGAAAAGACAGTCTCTTCAATAAATGTTGTTGGGAAAACTGGATATCCATATGCAGAAGAATGAAACTAGACCCCCATCTCTCACCATACACAAAAATCAAATTAAAATGGATTAAAGACTTAAATCTAAGACCTCTAACTATGAAACTATTACAGGAAAGCATCAGGGGAAATGCTCCAGGACATTGTTTTGGGCAAACATTTCTTGAGTAATATCCCACAAGCACAGGCAACTAAAGCAAAAATGGACAAATGTGATCACATCAAGTTAAAAAGCTTCTGCACAGCACAGGATACAATCAACAAAGTGAAGAGAAAATCCACATGATGGGAAAAATATTTGCAAACTACACATCTGACAAAGGATTAGTAACCAGAATATATAAAGAGCTCAAACAACCCTATAGGAAAAAAAAATCTAACAATTCAATTTAAAAATGTGCCAAAAATCTGAATAGGCATTTCTCAAAAGAAGACACAAATGGCAAACAGGTATATGAAATGGTGCTCAACATCACTGATCATCAGAGAAATGCAAATCAAAATACAACGAGGTATCATTTCACCCCAGTTAAAATGACTTATATCCAAAAGTCAGACAATAACAAATGCTGGCAAGGATGTGGAGAAAAGGGAACCCTCACACACTGTTGGTGGGAATGTAAATTAATACAACTACTATGGAGAACAGTTTGGAGGTTCCTCAAAAAAACTAAAAACAAAGCTCCCATATGATCCAGCAATTCGACCGCTGAGTATATACCGAAAAGAAAGTAAATCAGTATATTGAAGAGATATCTGCACTCCCATGTTTGTTGTGGCACTGTTCACAATAGCTAAGATTTGGAAGCAACTTAAATATCCATCAGCAGATGAATGGATAAAGAAAATGTGGGACATATATACAATGGATACATTCATCCATACATCCAACATATATCCATCCAACATCCAACATATATACATTCAGCCAAACAAAGAATGAGATCCTGTAATTTACAACAACACGGATGGAACTGGGGGTCATTATGTTAAGTGAAAGAAGCCAGGCACAGAAAGACAAACTTCGCATGTTCTCGCTTATTTGTGGGGGCTAAAAATTAAAACAATTGAACTCATGGGGGAAAAGAGTAGAAGGATGGTTGCCAGAGGTTGGGAAGGGTGATGGCAGGAGGATGTGGGGGGGACATGAGGATGGTTAATGGGTAAGAAAAGTAGTTGGAAAGAATGAATAAGACCTAGTATTTCATAGCACAACAGAGTGACTACAGTCAATAATAAATTCTACACTTAAAAATAACTAAAGAGTATAATTGGATGGTTTGTAACACAAAGGATAAATGCTTGAAGGGATAGATATCCCCATTTACCCTGATATGATTATTATACATTGGATGCCTGTATCAAAGTATCTCATATACCCCATAAATGTATATGCTTCCTATGTAACCACAAATTTTTTTTATGTGAACACAGAGTTGTTAATATTCCTTTATTATCCTTTTAATGCCCATGTAACAATGATCCCTTTCATTTCTGATCTTGGTACTTCCGCTCTTCTTTTATCCTGGTTAGTCTGGCTAAAGGTTTAGCAATTTTACTGAACATTTCAAAGAACCGGCTTTTGGTTTCACTTATTTTCTCCATTGTTCTTAATCTCCTTGATTTCTACTCTTCCTTTTTTATTTTTAAAACTTATTTATTTATTTTTAGAGACAGGGTCTTGCTATGTCACCCAGGATGGAGTGCAGTGGGGTGATCATAGCTCACTGTCACCTTGAAATCCTGGGGTCCAGGGATCCTCCTGAGTAGTTAGGACTACAGGCACATGCCACCATGCCCAGCTAATTTTTTTTTTTTTTTTTTCTTGATAGAGATGGGGTCTCACTATGCTTGCTTGGTCTCGAACTCATGATCTCAGGCAATCCTCCTGCCTCAGCCCATTATTTCATTTCTTTAGCTTGCTTTAGACTTCCACTGCCCTTTTTCCTCTAATTTCCTAAAATGGAAGCTAAGATTCTTGATTTTATTTTTATTTTTTATTTTTTTGTGAGATGGAGTTTCACTCTTGTTGCCCAGACTAGAGTGCAATGGCACGATCTCAGCTCACTGCAACCTCCGACTCCCAGGTTCAAGTGATTCTCCTGCCTCACCCTCCCAAGTGTCTGGGATTACAGGCACACACCACACCACGACACCCGGCTAATTTTGTATTTTAAGTAGAGACAGGGTTTCACCATGTTGACCAGGCTGGTCTTGAACTCCTGACCTCAGGTGTTTCACCCACCTCAGCCTCCTAAAGTGCTAGGACTACAGGCATGAGCCACCACACCTGGCCAGATTCTTGATCTTAGATATTTATTTTTTCTAATTTATTCATTCAGTTCAGTAAATCTCCCTCTAAGCACTGCTTCCTACAAAGTTTGGTGAGTCGAATTTTCATTCTCATTTAAAAATATTTTTGCTTTCCTCTTAAGACCTTTTCTTTGACCCATGTATTATTTAGAAATGTGTTCTTTAATCTCCAAATATTTTGGGAATTTTTGGCTTTCTGTTGCTGATTTCTGGTTTAACTCATTGTGGTCTGTAAGAACACTTTGTATGCTATTCTTTTAAATGAGTTGAGCATTTTATGACCTAGAATGTGGTCTATCTTGGTGAATGTTCCATGTAACTTTAAGAGGAATGTGTATTTTGTTGTTGTTGTTGGATAAAGCATTCTATAAATGTCTATCAGTTCTAGTTAACTGACGTTACTGTATATTCTGTAGGATTTCTGCATTATGTTCACAAGAAAGGCTCGTCTGTGTATTTCCTTTCTTATAATGTCCTGGTAGGTTTTGATACCAGAATTATCCTAGTCTCATAAAATGAATTAGAAAATGTAGTGGGTTGAATGACACGTGCCCCATCACCACCAAATAAAGATGTGTTTGTGACCTAATCAACAGAACCTGTGAATATTACCTTATTTGGAAAAAGGGTTGTACAAATGTAATTAAGTTAGGGATCCTGAGAAGAGAAGGAGGCAATGTGACCACAGAGGCCCAGACTGATGAGTGATACAGCCAAAAGAAGCTGGGAGAAGCAAAGAATGGATTCTCCCCTAGAGCCTTCAGAGGTGGCATAACCATGCTCACACTTTGAATTCAGACTCTGATCTCCAGAACCGAGAAAGAATAAATTTCTGTTGTTTTAAGTCATCCAGTTTATGGTAATTTGTTAAAGCAGACATAGAAAATGAATATATTCAATGTTCTTTTTCTGTTTTCTGGGAAAAGTCAACATAAGACTGACATTGTTTCTATCTTAACATGTGAAACATGTGAAAAGATTCCCAAGTGAAGTCATCCCAGCATGGAGGTTGCTTTGTGGATTCAATTTATTTACCAGATATAGGAATCTTCAGACTTTGGTTTTTTCTGTTGTCAGAGTTTGTAATTCTGTAGACATTATAGTGATGTCCCCCTTTTGTTTCTGGTATCAGTAATTTGTGCCTTCTTTCTTTTCTTAATCAGTTTTAGTAAGAATTTATCAATTAATCTTTTCAAAAGGCCAATTTTCGGTTTTGTTAATTTTCTCTAGTGTGTTTGTTTTGTATTTCCTTAATTTTGGTATAATTTTTCTTTCCCACCACTTCTTTTAATTTATTTCCTTCCTACCACTTTCTTTAGTTTTAATTTATTTCCTTCCAATTGATGCTCAAGTAATTGATTTTCAGTTTTACTACTTTTTCTCTTTTAATAGTGTACAATTTTACTTACCACATTTTTGGTTTTCAATCCATCTGGAATTTATTTTTGAACACTTACACACTGATTTATTTTATCTCAATCCTATACTGAGTACCTATTTGTGAATAGATGTTACTATATTTTTTATTCTTTTCCATTGTATTGTTCCAATATAGCATCATTATAATTACTATAGCTTTATAATGTTAGTATGCAAAAGGATAAATCTACTCAATTTGATCTTCTTCAAAACTGCACTAGCTATATGGGCATCTTCACTATTATACATAAATATTAAAATCAATTTGTTAAATTATCCATAGCTTCCTCCTGAGATTATGACTGAAATTACATTTTTACAGTGTTGAGTCTTCACATCTAGGAATGTGGTTTACTTTGACATTTATTTGCATTTTGTTTTAGTCTTTCAGAAAATTTTAATTTTCTCCATAAAAGTCACATTTTTTGTTCAGTTTATTCCAGGGTATTTTATAGTTTTTTTTTTTTTTTTTTTTTTTTTTTTTTTTTTTTTTTGTATTATGAGTGTTATCTTTTTTGTATTTATTTTCCTAATAATTGAAATTGATTGTTAGATATTAATTGTATATCCAATATTACCATACTCTTATACTGATTCTTTTGATATTGCTATGTAGAAGAACAGATTGTCTCAATTAATGATACCTTATAAATGCTTATATTTTTTATTTCTGTTTCTTGTCTTATTTCATTGGCTAGTATGTCTGGAAAATACTATGTAACAAAAGTAATAGACTATCTATAACATTTGCAGGCCCAAGGGCAAGAGTACAAATGAAGACCCACATACCACAGGTTTAAGTATTTTAAAGTTATAAAAATCAAGCTAGAAAACTCTTAAATACGCTCTTCCTTCCCTCCTTGACAGATATATCTTCATGACAAAATTTTTTAAAAACTGGAAAATTACACTATATAACTGGAAGTAGGCAAAATACTACAGATTGAATATAATTATTGTTTCACATGACTGGGTGCCCTACTGAAGAGTTTGCAGTATTAGAATAATAGAATAAAGATACATGGAATACTAAATATTGTATTTCTAATCAATAAAATATTTTTGTTTCATTATGTTGCTATAATTAAGGTTTTTACATAATTTTTGTTCCATTATTATTGATGCCAAATTAGAAAACTTTTCTTGAGTCATGTAGTTTTAAAAGTTTTTTATTAATCTAAATTTGGAGAAACTTCACTAGGCTGAAGTTTCAGTTGGGAACAGCAACTGAAATCTAAAAAAAAAAATACTTAAGTTTAGAAAGTATACCAAAAGTGTTTGCATATAATGTTCAAGTTTAGTAACAAAGTAGCACAAGATAAATTAAATTGTTATTGCACAAAATCATATTGGTATTGTTACATGTTAGAACTAGACCTACATATACATAAAGTGTCATATGAATATTACAAAATGTTCCTTAACTATCATACATATATAACTGCGATGAATACTATACTAATTCATGAGTACCTGCAAAATCATAAATTATAACATGCATATAAGCAAAAAAAACAGATGACTGAAAAATACTAAGAAGTTATATTTGTTGGCCTGGCGCGGTGGCTCACGCCTGTAATCCCAGCACTTTGGGAGGCCAAGGTGGGCAGATCACGTCAGGAGATCGAGACCATCTTGGCTAACACGGCAAAACCCTGTCTCTACTAAAAATACAAAAAAATTAGCCGGGCGTGGTGGCAGGCGCCTGTAGTCCCAGCTACTCAGGAGGCTGAGGCAGGAGAACGGTGTGAACCCAGGAGGTGGAGCTTGCAGTGAGCCGAGATCACACCACTGTACTACAGCCTGGGCGACAGACTCCATCTCGGGAAAAAAAAAAAAAAAAGTTGTATTTGTTTTGCAAGAATCTAATGGCTGTAAATAAAGAATAATTTTATGATTCTGTATTTGGTCCTCAAGTTGGGAAACAAAGTATTAAAAAGCATTGTTAGAAATTTACTCTTCATCATAAATAACTAAAACAAAAATGCTTACAGTGTTGGTTCAGAATGGCAGTATTTAAAATAAACACAGTAACAAATGCTAATGTTATCAGAAACTCTATTTTTTTCATAATTGAGGAACTTTGGTTAAAATGACTTATGAGAGTGAAAAAAGTAGAGCAAGTCTACTAAAAGCAAGTCTTACTGAATTTTTTTCTTTATCATTCATAAGCTTTAAATTTTTAATATACACATTTTAAAAATCTTCCTATTAGCAATGTAATGGATATAAAGAAAACTGCATAAATGAAATGTATAGACCAATGACTTATAAAACAAACATCTTATTATAACCCCTACCCTGGTCAAGAAATAGAACTTTGTCAGCAACCCCAGAGCCCCAGAGCCTTCACATGTCCTTTTTTTTTTTGGAGACTGAGTCTTGCTCTGTCGCCCAGGCTGGAGTGCAGTGGCGTGATCTCAACTCACTGCAACCTCCACCTGCCGGGTTCAAGCAATTCTCCTGCCTCAGCCTCTCCAGTAGCTGGAATTACAGGTGCCCACCACGATACCCAGCTAATTTTCATATTTTTAGTAGAGATGGGGTTTCACCATGTTGGCCAGGCTGGTCTCAAACTCCTGACCTCAGGTGATCTGCCTGCCTCAGCCTCCCAAGGTGCTGGGATTACAGGCATGAGCCACCATGCTGGGCCCTACATGTCCCTTTCTAATCACAATACTACCCTCCATTTCTTCTAAGTGTAGCCACCATCCTGCCACTTTATACTCTTCTCTTTCTTTTCTGTATTTATTATTCAATTTATCATCTCCAAACATTACAGCAACTGGTTCTCATTTGCCCTTTTAAATCTTTCAATCTGCAGGCACCCTCCTTCCATCCCTTCTTTCTCCCCCATGCAAGTTATTTGTTGAAGAAATCAGATTATCCTGTAGTTTCTCACAGTGGATTTTATTAATTGTACCCATGTTAATGTTGTTTAATATTCCTCTGACCTCTGTATTTTCTATAAATTGGTAGTTGGATCTGTAAAATTGATCAGTTTCAGGTTTGACTTTTTTGTCTGAGCAAGACTCCTTCACAAATGGCATTTTTCATCAGAAGGCACATAATATTTGGTTATTTCTCCTTTTGTAATAAGAAGCAGTGAAAGCTCAATGCCTAGATCTATTAATTTACTAAGGGCTATAAAATGGTGACATTCTAATTCAATCATTCTTCTTTCATTTGGGGTTCCTAAGGAAAATTCTCATTCACTGTTCTTTTACTTAGTACAGTTTGTGTAAGATAGGTGATTTAAATACTTCCTTTTTTTTTTTTTTTTTTTTGCGAAGGAATCTCACTCTGTCACCCGGGCTGGAGTGCAGTGGCGCAATCTCAGCTCACTGAAACTCAACTCCACCTCCCAGGTTCAAGTGAATCTCCTGCCTCAGCCTCCCTAGGATCTGGGATTACAGGCACGTGCCACCACACCCAGCTAATTTTTGTATTTTTAGTAGAGACAGGGGTTTCACCATGTTGGCCAGGCTGGTCTCGAACTTCTGACCTCAGGTGATCTGCCTTGGCCTCCCAAAGTGGTAGGATTACACGCATGAGCCATGATGCCTGGCCTACTTCCTTCTTTTTTTAATCAAAATAACCCATTTTGGCCAGGGGGAGACTCTTCAAGTTGGTTCCTGAGTACTTTTCAAACAACTCTTTCAGTTTGGCGGTCTTTTGCACTAAGGTGTTCTAGTTCCATCATACACTTTCTGTCTCAGTCCTACAATCAGTGTTTGTCCAAGCCCTGGTTTCTTTTTGTGGAAAATAATATTTCAAGACCATAATCTGGATGCTAAGGCAGCACAATGATATCGGATGGTCATTATCTGATAGCATGTTAATTACTGAACTAGCATGTTCAGTAGCCAGATCTAAAATACGCCCCCACAAAAATGATTTTTTATTAAAGTATAACATTCATCCACTGAAGTGTACAAATCCTAGGTATAAAAATACATATACAAACTTATGATACCACCATCTCACTCTCGACATAGAACACATTCAACACCAAAAGATTCTGTTTTGCCCTTTTATGCACCCAGAGGTAAACAAAAAACCTCCCTCCCAGAGGTAAACACCTCTGAATTTTATTACCATAGATTAATTTCCACTGATATTGCACTTCACATAAATGGAACCAAACACTATGCAGTCTTTGGTGTTACTTTTTCACCTTTAACTGTGAAATTTGTCCATGCTGTTGCATGATAGAGCAGTTTGTCTTTGCTCTGTAGTGTTCCCTTAATGAATATACTACAATTTATTTTTCCATCCTGTGGTTAAGTGACATTTGGGTTGTTTCTAACTTTTGGCTATTATGAACAAAACTGCTATAAATATTCTTGTGCACATCTTTTGGTAGACATATACATTTATTTCACTTGAACATATACCTAGAAGAAACTGCTACACTAAAGGGTTGGAAAGTATTTACTTTTAGCAGTGTTTTTTTTCCTTCTAACTTTCATTTTAGGTTTGGTGGGGTCCATGTGCAGGTTTGTTACATGGGTAAATCGTGTGTTGCTGGAGTTTGGTGTATAAATTATTTTTCCATTCAGGTAAAGAGCACAGTATCCAACAGGTAGTTTTTCAATCCTCATCCTCCTCTTACCCTCCACCCCAAGAAGGCCTCCATGTCTACTGTTTCCTTTTCTGTGTCCATGTATGCTCAATGTTTTGTTCCCACTTATAAAAAAACGCAGTATTTGGTTCTCTGTTCTTGCATTAGTTTGCTTAGGATAATGGCCTCCAGCTGCATCCATGCTGAATGGTAGTTCTGTTTTAAGTTATTTGAGAAATCTCCAAATTGCCTTCTACAGTGGCTGAACTAGTCTACAGTCCCACCAGCAGTGTATAAGCATTCCCTTCTCTCTGCATCCTCATCAACATCTGTTTTTTGACTTTTTAATAATAGCTGTTCTGACTGGTGTGAGATGGTATCTCATTGTGGTTTTGATTTGCATTTCTCTAATGATTAATGATGTTGAGCTTTTTTTCATATTCTTGTTGGCCACATGTATGTCTTCTTTTGAAAAGTGTCTGTTCATGTCCTTTGCCCACTTTTTAAAATGGGTTGTTTTTCCATTTGTGGATTTATTTAAGTTCCTCATAGGTTCTGGATATTAGACCTTTGTCAGGTGCATAGTTTGCAAATATTTTCTCCCATTCTGTAGGGTGTCTGTTTACTCTGTTGATATTTTATTTTGCTTTGCAGAAGCTCTTTAGTTTACTTAGGTCCCACTGATCAATTTTTGATTTTGCTGCATGGCGCCTTGTCATGAAGCCTTTGCCAGGGCCTATGTCCAGAATGGTATTTCCTAAGTTTTCTTCTAGGGATTTTACAGTTTTAGGTTTTACACGTAAGTCTTTAACCCACCTTGAGCTGATTTTTGTATATAGTAAAAGGAAGGATTCTAGTTTCAATCTTATGTATATGGCTAGCCAGTTATCCCAGCACCATTTATTGAATAGGGAGTCCTTTCCCATTGCTTGTTATTGGCAGCTTTGTCAAAGATCAGATGGCTGTAGGGTGCAGCTCTATTTATGGGTTCTCTAACCTATTCCATTGGTCTGTGTGTCTGTTTTTGTATCAGTACCATGCTGTTTTCGTTATTGTAGCCTTGCAGTATAGTTTGAAGTCCATTTGGGTGATGCCTCCAATTTTGTTCTTTTTGCTTAAGATAGTTTTGGCTACTTGGATTCTTTTTTCATCCCATATGGATTTTATTTATTTTATTATTATTTTTTGAGACAAAGTCTCGCTCTGTCACCCAGGTTAGAGTGCAGTGGCATGATCTCAGCTCACTGCAACCTCCACCTTCCGGTTCAAGTGATTCTCCTGCCTCAGCCTCCCAGATAGCTGAGATTACAGGTGCCTGCCACCACACCCAGCTAATTTTTGTATTTTTAGTAGAGATAGGGTTTCACCATGTTGGCCAGGCTGGTCTCGAACTCCTGATCTCAAGCGACCCACCGGCCTTGGCCTCCCAAAGTGCTAGGATTACAGGTGTGAGCCACCATGCCTGGCCCCACGTGAATTTTAGAATATTTTTTTCTAATTCTGTGAAAAAAGTCATTAGCAGTTTGATAGGAATACCACTGAATCTGTAAATTGCTTTGGATAGTATGGCCATTTTAACAATATTGATTCTTCCCATCTATGAGCATGAAATGTTTTTTCCTTTTGTTTCTGTCATTTCTCATTTCTTTCAGCAGTGTTTTGTAATTCTAGTTGTAGAGATCTTTCACTTCCCTAGTTAGCTGTTTTGCTAGGCATTTTATTCTTTTTCTGGCTATTGTGAATGGTATTGCATTCTTGATTCAGCTCTCAGCTTGGACGTTATTGGTCTATAGAAATGCTACTGATTTTTGTACATTAAGTTGGTATCCTAAAACTTTGCTGAAATTGTTTATCAGATCTAAAAGCCTTTGGGCAGACACTATGCCTGAGGATCATCTGAGAAGACAGATAGTTTGACTTCCTTTCTTCCTACTTGGATCCCTTTTCTTTTTTTCTCTTGCCTGGGTTGCTATGGCTCTAACTTCCCATTTAGTAGTTATGGCTAAAAGTTTTCTAAACTACAGTAGTTGTGCCAATTTATCTCTCCATGAATAATTTACAAGAGTTTCAGTTATTTCATACCTTTATGGATACCTGGTATTGTTGGTCTTCTTAACACCATCCTTCTAATGAGGATATAATGATACTGTATTATTTAAAATGTATTTCCCTGCTATGAGCAATGATTTTGAGCATGTATTCATATAATTATTGGCCATTTTGGGGGTTTTTGTGAAGCACCTATTTTTTAAATTGGGTTTCTTTTTCTTATAGATTTGTAGTTCTTTATATGTTTTAGATATGAGCATTTTGTTGGATGGGTTGTCTAACTCCGTCCTTTTACATTCTCTTAAGGTTTGTTTGTTTTCAAGACGGAGTCTCGCTCTGTCACCCAGGCTGGAGTGCAGTGGCACAATCTCAGCTCACTGCAACCTCCACCTTCTGGGTTCATGCGATTCTCCTGCCTCAGCCTCCCAAAAAGCTGGGACTACAGGTGCACGCTGCCACGCCCAGTTGATTTTTTGTATTTTAGTAGACAGGGTTTCACCATGTTGCCCAGGCTGGTCTCAAACTCCTGAGCTCAGGCAATCTGCCCGCCTTGGCCTCCCAAAGTGCTAAGATTACAGGCATGAGCCACTGCGCCAGTCCAAGGTTGGTTGGTTGTTTTGAGATGGAGTCTAGCTCTGTCACCAGGCTAGAGTGCAGTGGTGGGATCTCAGATCGCTGCAACCTCCACTTCTTGGGTTCGAGCGATTCTCCTGCCTCAGCCTCCCAAATAGCTGGGACTACAGGCACACACCGCCACGCCCAGCTGATTTTTTGTATTTTAGTAGAGACAGGGTTTCACCGTGTTGCCCAGGCTAGTCTCAAACTCCTGAGCTCAGGCAATCTGCCCGCCTCGGCCTCCACAAAGTGCTAGGATTACAGGTGTGAGCCACTGCACCAGGCCAACATTGTTTGTTTTGAGATGGAGTCTTGCTCTGTCGCCAGGCTAGAGGGCAGTGGCGGGATCTCAGCTAACTGCAACTTCCACCTCCTGCGTTCAAGTGATTCTCCTGCCTCACCCTCCCGAGTAGCTGGGACTACAGGCGCGTGCCACCACACCCAACTAATTTTTGTATTTTTAGTAGAGATGGGGTTTCACCATATTGGCCAGGATGGTCTCGATCTCTTGGCCTCGTGATCCACCCAACTCAGTCTCCCAAAGTTCTAGGATTACAGGCATGAGCCACCACGCTCAGTTGTTTTTTAATAAACAGTTCCCTACTTTAGTGAAGTCCAATTTATCAATTATTTTAAATGGTTGTGAAGATACAGTATGCCATGTTGAAGAAATACTCGCTTACTCTGAAGTTATAAAGATATTCTTGTGTATTTTCTTCTAGAATCTGTTTTTCCTTTCACATTTATATCTATGAACTATTTCAGATTACTCTTTGCATATGTTCTGAGGTAGGTATCAAGGTGTGTTTTTCTTTTCCATGGTTTTTCAATTGACCCAGCACATTTTACTGAGAGGTCATCCTCTCTCCATAGAACTGTTTAAATGTGCTTTGGTAAATCAGGTAATCCTTATATGGGGATCTGTTTCTGGAATCTGTTGTGCCAATAAATTATGTATTTTTCCTCACATTGATACCATTCTTTCTTGATTACTGCAGTTTTATAATACGCCTTTACATATGGCCATATAAGCCCTCCAACTTTGCTCCTGTTCTTTGTGATTGTGTTGGCTATTCTAGGACATTTCTATTTCCATATAACATTTAGAACCAGTTTATCAACTTCCAAACAAACAAAAAACCCTGCTAGGGTTATGATTAAAATTGTTTTGAATCTATAATTCAGGTTCCCAATCTATAAACATGACATACCTCCTCATTTATTTAGGTTATTGAAATTTCTCTCCAGCAACATTTTTTAGGTCTTAAACTTGCAAATCTAACAAAGTTAGATTTAGTCTTAGGTAATTTTATGCTAGTGTGAATGGCATAAAATTATCTCCCCACCCCCTTCTTTTGAGACAGGGTCTCACTCTGTCATCCAGGCTTTTAATGGGAGTGTTAGGCTAATCTACATTTAATCATGAATATGGTTCAAATCTAACATCTTGCTATTTGTTTCCCATTTGTCCCATCTACTTTGTTCCTTTGCTCCCCCCTTTTCAGACCTCTTTTGAAATAATTAAATATTTATGCATATTTTATGGTTGTTCTATATGAAATACATCCTTTTTACAGTCTGAAATAATATTATGTTTCTACCACCAGAATAACAGTGTATTTTCCTCTAATCCTTTCCTGTATTTCTAAATTTTTATTTTTTCAGACAGGGTCTTGCTCTGTCTCCCAGGCTGGAGTGCAGTAGTGCAATCTTGGCTCACTGTGTTTCCTATCTTGTGTGTTACTGTCAAATATTTTACTTGACAACAAAACATCATTATGATCCTTGCTTTAAACAGTTAATTATTATTATTATTATTATTTTTTTTTTTTTTGAGACGGAGTCTCGCTCTGTCTCCCAGGCTGGAGTGCAGTAGTGCAATCTGGGCTCACTGTGTTTCCTATCTTATGTGTTACTGTCAAATATTTTACTTGACAACAAAACATCATTATGATCCTTGCTTTAAACAGTTAATTATCTTTTTTTGGTTTTTTTTTTTTGAGACGGAGTCTCGCTCTGTTGCTGAGGCTCGAGTGCAGTGGCGTGATCTCGGCTCACTGCAAGCTCCGCCTCCTGGGTTCACGCCATTCTCCTGCTTCAGTCTCCTGAGTAGCTGGGACTACAGGCACCCGCCACCACACCCCGCTAATTTTTTGTATTTTTAGTAGAGACGGGGTTTCATCATGTTAGCCAGGATGGTCTCCATCTCCTGACCTCGTGTTCCGCCCGCTTCGGCCTCCCAAAGTGCTGCGATTACAGGTGTGAGCCACTGCGCCCGGCACAGTTAATTATCTTTTAAAGGACTTTTAAAGAGGTAAAAGAGATTTCATATTTATCACACTTAGCATTTATGGTGTTCTTCATTCCTTCCTACAGATCTGAGTTTCATTTCTCTTCACCTAAACAATTTCCTTTAGTATTTCTTAGTTGTGGAAATGTTAGTGATGAATCCTCTCAGCTTTTTTTTTTCCCTAAAAGTTTTTATTTTTAGAAGATAATTTCAAATATATATAATTTGGTTTTCAATTATTTCTTAAAGGTCAGTGAGTATTCTTCTTTTTATTATTATTTGAGACAAGGTCTCACTCTGTTGCCCAGGCTGGAGTGCAGTGGTGTGATCTCAGCTCACTGCAACCTCTGCCTCCCAGGCTCAAGTGATTCTCCTGCCTCAGCCTCCCAGGTAGCTGAGACCACAGGTATGCACCACCGTGCCCAGCATATATATATATTTTTTGGGGGGGAGGGGTATTTTTGGTACAGATGGGGTTTCACTACGCTGCTGAGGCTGATCTCAAATTCCTGGGCTCAAACATTCCACCTACCTCAGCTTCTCAAAGTGCTGGGATTACAGATGTGAGCCACCACACCCAGCCTCCTCCCAATTTTTTTCGCCTTCCTTCTTGTGTCATCTTAAGGTTTCTCTTTATCGTTGGTTTCTAGTAATTTAATAGTGTGTGTAGGTGTGTTTTTCATATTTACTCACTGAGCTTCTTGAATCTGTGGGTTGTCTGTCATCAGATTTGGAATTTGGGGGCCATTATTTCTTCAAACACTTTTATGCCCTATTCTTTCTCTTTTTTTGCACCTCCAATTACATATATGTTAGACCTCTTAATATTTCCTTATAAGTTGCTGATGATGTGTTAATTTTTTCTATCTTTTTTCTCTTTGTGCATCAGTTTGGATAATTTCTATTAACCTGTCTTCAAGTTCACTAATCCGTTCTTGTGCAGTGAATAATCTGCTGAAATGCCTATTCAATGATTTTTAAAATTGGAGATTTTTCAGTTACAGAAATTCTATTTGATTCTTTTAGAACTTCCATGAATCCCTTGAAATATCTCATCTCTTCACTGCTTGTATCTATCTTTTCCTGTTAATTCTTTAACATATTTGTCATAGATGTTTTAAGGCCTTCATCTACATAATTCCAAAACTGGGTCACCAAAAAGTCAGATTGACTGTTTTCTCTTGTTTACAGGTCACGTTTTTCTGCTAATTTGTGTATCTCATAATTTTAGAACATATTCCTGACAGAATAGTTAAGAATGTAGTATAATTTTATTTTGGCTTGTTATTTCCCCGAGAGTATAAACCCTTCCCTTTGTCTGAAAGTTAAGGTTAGTGTCTGCTCATTGGTAATCCTTCTCGAGTTGAGCTGGATCACAACTAAAAGTACACTTAGATCAGCTGGGTTTGGCTCAATACCCAACCCCTTGAGTCACTACATTAAAAAAAAAAAAATCTTGTTAGTAAGTGATATAGAAGTGTTTAGCTGCAGTTTCAGATAGTCTGTTTTCTTTTTGGTTCAAGTGTGGCAAGTATACTGAATCAATCTGCAAGAATGTGAAGAACTAGATGGTTTCTCGCTAGAGAAATCTCTCTGGGGGGTTGGGGGGAAGGGGAAGAATTTCTAGGCCAAATGATTCCTCTTTGCATTTGGGCCTCTAGGGCATGGGTGATAAAGTGTCTAAGTCAGGCCCACTTGTACCATGACCAGGCACCTACCCCCAGGTATGAAGCTGCTGTGGCTTCCTACTCATTTATGAAGGCCTTATTTTTCTGTGAAATTCAGACTTTTCAGACCTCCTCTTGTCTGCTGCTCTTTATTGCCCTATAACAAGTACGATTTTAAAACTTGGTAACTTCTATGATTATCATGGGAGCAAAAGTCTTTCATGTCTTCCGAACTAGAAGCAGTAGTCTTTGTAATAATGTCTATTATCTTAAGGTCTATTTTATCTTATGCTAATATTTCTAAAGTTAATCAATACCTCTATCCAGCAACCTTAATTCATTTTAATCACCCTCTTCCCATCATCCAACTGAAACTGTTGACTAGTTTAACTCCATCTTGTTTCATCAAATCCTCAACATACTGGTTATTGTCAACATTTTCTCTTTTAAACAATCAACACTTACTGATATTTACCCGAATGGTTACATTATTTTTTTAAAAAGTGTGCAATTTAATCTATTCACAATGTTGTATAACCACACTTCTATCTAGTTTCAAAATATTTTCGTTGCCCCAAAAGAAAACACTGTACCCATTAAGCAGTCACTCCCTATCCCCCACTCCCCTCAGCTCCTGACAATCAGCAGTATGCTTTCTGTCTCCATGGATTTATCTACTCAGCATAGTTCATGTAAATGGAATTAGGCAATATGTGACCTTTTGGGTTTGGCTTCATTTCTTCATATAATGTTTTTGAGGTTAATCCACATTGTAACATGTATCTGTAATCCTTTCCTTTTTGTGGCTGAATAATATCCCACTGTACATATATACAATCATGCATCTCATAATGATGTTTTGCTCAACGATCAACCACATACATGATGGTGATCCTGGATTACAGTACTGCATTTTCACTGTATCTTTTCTATGTTTAGATACACAAATACCGCCGTATTACAATCACATAGTATTCAGTACAGTAACACGCTTTTACAGATTAGTAGCATAGGAGCAATAGGCTACCATATAGCCTCCACGTGCAGTAGGTCATACTATTTAGCTTTGAGTAAGTGCACTCTGTAATGTTCACACAACTGCAAAATCACCTGACACATTTCTTAAAATACAGCTCCACTGTCAAGTGACACATGACTATACCACAATTAGTTTATACATTTATCTGTTGATGGACATTTGGATTATTCCCACATTCTGGCTATTGTGAAAAATACTGCTATGAATATTTGTGTACAAATATTGTTGGAGTTTTCAGTTTTTTTGGGTATATACCTAAAAGTGGAATTTCTAGGCCATATAGTAATTATATGTTTAACTTTTCAAGGAACTCCCAAACTGTTTTCTGCAGTGGCTGTACCGTTATAGAAAAGGTTTTTATTTCATCTTCATTTTAGAATAGTTTAGCAAAGTAAAGAATTCTAGGTTTACATTTCCATGGGCACATGGAAAATATTTTTCCACTCCACTTCTATTTTGGCTGATGAGAGATTTGTTGTCAGTTTAATTGCTGATCCTTTTGGGTAATCTTATTCACCTTGCAGATTAATTTAGGACTTTGTCTTTAGAGTTCTTCTATTTTATTATATTGTATCTAGGTATTTTTTATTTAGGTATTTATTTTTATTAATCCTTTCCAGAACTTGATATGCTTTTTCAATTTGGTGATTTATATCTTTAATCCATTCTAAAAAATTGCAGCCACTATTGTTTCAAATAATATCCTTCCCACATTCTCTCTCTATTCTTTGTCTATAATTTCCTTTAGAAATCATCTAATCCCATCATTTGGGTCTCTTAACCTTTTCTATATTTCTGTATCTTCATCTCTCTATGCTACATTTTGTATAAATTCCTCATCTGTGTTTTTCAGCTTTCTCATTCCATTTCAGCTTGATCTAATAGTTATTTAATCCACTTACTCTCCCTGACCAAGGATCATTTCCTTAAGTAACTTATAAGAGCTATCATGACCTCATTTTCATCTGATTATTGAGGTATGGAAAGCTCAGGAATCTTAGTTTGTGAAATGTCCCTATAAAGTTGTTTTACATTTGATTATGCCTAGTTCCCCCAAAGGTTTCATCCTTCTAGAATCAGTTTTAATTTAGTTTCTCAGCTTGGAATTTCTGCATCATCTATAAATACTACTAGATTTCTCAAGACAAGCTTCCCCCGCTTCCCCCAAAGCCCTGAGAAGAAACAGAGATTTCTCTGTTTAAGAAGAACGGGGGAGGGAGCCTTTCCAGGGTCTCTGCATTGTGTAGTGGTCACATATCCAATTCCTCCACCTGTACATGCTCAAAGACCTCATCTCCCTTCTCTGTGAGGGCCACTAGCTATTACAGACAGCCTGGTATCTACTTTGCCTAATCTTAGGATACTTGTAACAGGAATGTATAAACTTTCTTAAACAACATATTTACTTTTCTGTTTTACTTTATTGTAACCATTTTTTCTACTTATGCTTTCATGTTAGTCCCATTCCAAAGTTACAAAATCCTAGATTCAGGTGTTTTTTTCCTTTTATGACAATTAATAGTACAGTAGTCTGGTCTATAGGTTAGAATATCAACTACCCTGTACTTCCATTATTATAGCAAAGAAAACTGAGTACATGGGCTAGTTGATTTAAAATATTTAAAAAACTTTTATTGATACATAATAGACGTACATATTTTCAGGTACATGTAAGATACATATTATATACATACAACAGAATATTTTATAATATATATTTTATATGATATAGATATATTTTTGTGTGTGTGTGTTTGTGTGCGACAGAGTCTCGTTCTGTTGCCCAGGTTGGAGTGCAGTGGCATGATCTCGGCTCACTGCAACCTCCGCCTCCCAGGTTTAAATGATTCTCCTGCCTCAGCCTCCTAAGTAGCTGAGATTACAGGCACACGCCACCATACCTGGCTAATTTCTGTATTTTTTAGTAGAGACAGAGTTTTGCCATGCTGGTCAGGCTGGTCTCAAACTCCTGGCGTTAAGTGAGCTGCCTGGCTTGGCATCTCAAAGTGCTGGGATTATAGGCGTGAGCCGCTGCACCAGCCACATGTGATATTTTAGTACATTCATATAATGTGTAAAGATCAAGTCAGGGTAATTGGGATATTCATCTCTGTAAATATTTATCTTTATACTAGGAACATTTGAATTATTTTCTTCTAGTTATGTTTAAATACACAGTAGATTATTGTTAACTATAGTCACTCCACTGATCTATCAAAAACCAGGTATTATTTCTTCTAACTGTATATTTATACCCATTAATCAATCTCTTTTCATCCCCACAACCCCGTACCCTTCCCAGCCAGTGTTAACCATCAATCTACTCTCCTATCTTCATTAGATCAGCATTTTTTTCTTTTTGTTTTTTTGGACAGTGTCTTGCTCCATCACCCAGTTTGGAGTACAATGGTGCAATCACAGCTCACTGCAGCCTCAACCTCTGTGGCCCAAGAGATCCTTCCACCTCAGCCTCCTGAGTAGCTGGGACTAAAGGTGCACAAGACCACAGCTGGCTACTTTAAAAATGTTTTCTACAGACAAAGTTTTGCCATGTTGCCCAGCCTGGTCTCAAACTCTTGTGCTCAAGTGGTCCTCCCTCCTTGACCTCCCAAAGTGCTGGGATTATAGGTGTGAGCCACCACATTGGACCAGATCAACTTAAATAAACAAAAAACAGGGTCTCACTCTGTCACCCAGGCTGGAGTGTGATGTCACTATCATCTCACTGCAAACTTGAACTCCTGGGCTTGCTTAACTAATCTTCCCACACCAGCCTCCCATGTAGCCACCACGCCTGGCTCATTTTTTAAAAAGTTTTGTAGAGATGGAGTTTTGCTATGTGCCCCAGGCTGATCTCAAACTCCTGGCCTCAAGCAGTCCTCCCACCTTGGCCTCCCAAAGTGCTGGGATTACAGGCGTGAGCCACCATGCCCATCAACTGTTTTAGCTCTCACATATGAGTAAGAACATGCAATATTTGTCTTTCTGTACCTGGCTTATTTCACTTAACGACCTCTGGTTCCATCCACCTTGCTGCAAATGACAGGATTTCAATCTTTTTATGGCTAAATAATATTCCATTATGTATATATAACATTTTCTTTATCCATTCATCCACTGATGGACACTTAGGTTAATTCCATATTTTGGCTATTGTGAATAATGCTCCAATAAACAATGGAGTGTAAATATCTCTCTGATATATTAATTTTCTTTCTTTTGGATATATATCCAGTGGTGGAATTAGTGGATCACATGGTAGTTCTATTTTTAAAATTTTTTAGGAACCTGCATACTGGTCTCCATAGTGGATGTACTAATTTACATTCCCACCAACAGTGTACAAATGTTCTTCTTTCTCTACATCTTTGCCAGCATCTGTCACTCCATCATCTTTTTGATAAAAGCAATTTTAAGTGGGGTGAGATGATACCTCATTGAGGTTTTAATGTCTATTTCTCTGGTGATTAATGGTGTTAAACATTTTTTCATATACCTGTTGGCCATTTATATTTCTTCTTTTAAGAAATGTCTCTTCAGCTCTCTGGCCTGTTTTTAATTGGACTATCTGGGTGGGGGGAAGGCAGGTGTTTGTTTGTTTTGCTACTGAATTGTTTTGAGTTCCTTATGTATTCTGGCAACTAATGTCTTGTCAGATGGATAGTTTGCAAACATTTACTCCCATTCTGTGGGTTGTCTCTTCACTTTGTTTATGGTTTCCTTTGCTGTGCACAATCGTTTTAGCTTGATGTAATCCTAATTGTCTATTTTTGCTTTGGTTGCCTGTGATTTTGAGGTCTTACACATACACACACAAATTTGCCCAGACCATCGTCCTGGAGTGCTTCCCCTATGTTTTCTTCTAGTAGTTTCACAATTACAGGTGTTAAATTTAAGTCTTTAATCAATTTTGGTTTTTGCATCTGGTGAGAGACAGGGGTCTAGTTCCATTTTTCTGGATATGGTTATCCAGTTTCCCCAGCACCATTTATTGAAGAAACTATCCTTTCCCCATTTTATGTTCTTGGTGCCTTTGTCAAAAATTAGTTGGCTGTAAGTTCATAGATCTATATCTGGGTTCTCTATTCTGTTCCACTGCTCTATGTGTTTGTTTCTATACCAGTACCATACTGATTTGGTTACTATAGCTCTGTAGTATATTTTGAACACAGGTAGTGTAATGCCTCCAGTTCTGTTTTTTGCTCAGGATTGTTTTTGCCTATTTGGAGTCCTTTGTGGGTCCATATAAATGTTAGGATTTTTTTCTATTTCTGTAAAGAATATCATTGATATTTTAATAGAAATTGCATTGAATCTACAAATTGCTTTGGGCAGTGTAGTCATTTTGACAATATTAATTCTTCTAATCCATGAGCATGGGATTTCTTTCCATTTTTTGGTATCCTCTTAAATTTCTTTCATCAATGTTTTAATCCATGAGCATGGGATGTCTTTTCATTTTTTGGTGTCCACTTCAATTTCTTTCATCAGTGTTTTACAGCTTTCCTTGTACAGATCTTTCATTTCTTCGGTTAAATTGATTCCTAGGTAATTTTTATTCTTTGTAGCAATTATAAATGGGATTGCCTTTTTCAGTGTCTTTTTCAGCTTGCTCACCATTGGCATATATAAATGCTACTGACTTTTGTATGCTGACTTTGTATCCTGCAACTTTAGTGAATTTGTTAATCAGTTCTAACAGGGTTTTTTTTTTTTTTTTTTTTTTTTTTTTTTTGGTAGATTCTTTAGCTTTTTCTAAATATAAGATCATTTTGTGTGTGAACAAGACTAATTTGACTTCTCCCTTTCCAATTTGGGTGCCCTTTCTTTCTCTTGCCTAATTGCACTGGCCAGGATTTCCAGTATCATGCTGAATAAAAATGATGAAAGTAGGCATCCTTGTTTTGATCTAGATCTTAGAGAAAAGGCCTTTATGATTCAATCTTAGTAGATTGTATATGTCCCAAAATTTATCCATTTCTTCTAGGTTTTCTAATTTGTTGGTGTTTAGTTGTTCATAATTGTCTCTAATGAGTCTTTGTATTTCAGTGGCCTTGGTTTCTATATCTTATTTTTCTATTCTGATTTTATTTGGGTCTTCTTTTTCTTAGTCTTGAGTTAGCTAATTTTTGATTAGACACATGACCTGTAGTGGTGAATAATCTGTAAAACTGGAAGTTTGTGCTTTACAGAACAGAATAAAAATTATATGCCTTATCTTTTATAGGTAGATAGATAAAAACCTGTGAGGGATTTTTGGGGGTGGATTATGGGACAAACATTTTCAAAACTTTTTTTTTTTAAAGGAGCAATGACATATAGAGGAAAGAACAAAAGATTTGAAGTCAATAGGCTGCGATTCAAGTCTCAGAGCTATGCAGACCCTTTAAACTCCAAGTTTCATGTTCTTCCCAGCTGTGGAATCTTGATTATGTCATTCAACTTTTGAGCCTCTGGATTTTCATGTACAAAATCAAGATGATTATAACAGCTTTACCTTACAAAAGACTGTTTTGAGTATCAAGCAATGATTATAAAATTGCTGCAGTGTACTCAAGAAACTTTTTAAAAAATAATAATCATTAGTAAACATTAGATAGAATATATGGTACACATCATGAATTAACAGAACTATCAGCAGTTTCTCTCAAGCTGGAGGCGGAATCTTAACAGGACTTTAGAAAAGTCTGGGGACCTTCAAATTGTTACATGAACATCAGCTGTTCTGCTTAGAATTACTGAGCAGAAAGCTTCAGAATATGACAACTTTCAGCATTTTTTTTGTATTTACATACCTCCCCTATGTCTTTAGATCACTAGGATAACAAAAAGTGATGCCAGGCCCTAGGTTCTTGAAAGAACTACCTAACTTAGAGTAATACCTCCAAAGATGAAACTATAGGCTCAATTCTTTTGTGAAAATGTCTAGAGTCTTTAAGTCTGGATATGGAAGATAAATTCTTTTCAAAAGACCATTAAGCCTGTGCCCACATACCAAGGTACATGACTGAATAAAAAACCATTATTTTACCAGAACATCAAAGATACTGATGTGTTCTTTAAGCAAAAGTTAAATTGGAGGTTTCATAGTATTAGTTTAATAATATCATTGAAAAGAAAAAACCTTGAATTCTATGAGGTATTTTCTTTAAGGGCAACTTCAAAGAATTCAACTGAGAAGTATAGACATTATTTACATTTGTTATCTCAGAGAGCTAAGGGATGCTGAAGGGAGATTTACATTTTTCCTTATGTACTTTTGTGGTTGTTTGATTTGCTAAAACTATCATGCCTTTGAATTTAAAAGGAATCTAATAAAGAAATATTTAAAGAAAGAAAAATGACACCAGAATAGCAGAATTAGCCTAATATGTAGGCACAATCTCACTTTGGTTTTGACTCTCTATATTTTCAAGGGGAAGTTAGAGCTAAATTAATTAGCACATTCTTAACATTTGTAATCACTACATTTTTTGGTAGAGAATAGAAATTTTTATGGCTGGGTTCCATTTATTCTATTACTAATTCATGAATAAAGGTTTCATGATAAATATTGAGCACTAAATAGTTACAAAAATAAAACACATTATAAAATCAAATAAACTTCTGATGAAATTAAAAAAAAAACATTTTAACAAGAAGAGTATAGTCAAAGGAAAGACCAATGATTTAATGCAAATCCAAGAGGCTTAAACAATGATTAATCCACTTTAACTGTAATGCTAGTATGATCTTTAAGAATCCAAAATTGAGTCCCTAGATGAAGAAAGATTTGGTTCATCAATGACAAAAACCACATGATTATCTCAAAAGATGCAGAAAAGGCCTTCGATAAAATTCAACACCCCTTCAAGCTAAAAACTCTAAGTAAGTTAGGTAATGATGGAACGTACCTCAAAATAATAAGAGCTATTTATGACAAACACACAACAAATATCATACAGAATGGGCAAAGCTGGAAGCATTCCCTTTGAAAACCAGCACAAGACAAGGATGCCCTCTCTCACCACTCCTGTTCAACATAGTATTGGAAGTTCTGGCCAGGGCAATCAGGCAAGAGAAAGAAATAAAGGGTATTCAAATAGGAAGAGAGGAAGTCAAATTGTCTCTGTTTGCAGATGACATGACTGTTTATTTAAAAATCCCCATCATCTCACCCCCAAATTTCCTTAAGCTGGTAAGCAACTTCAGTACAAAAATCAATGTGCAAAAATCACAAGCATTCCTATACACCCATAATAGTTAAATCATGAGTGAACTCCCATTCACAACAACTACAAAGAGAATAAAATACCTAGGAATACAATTTACAAGGGATGTGAAGGACCTCTTCAAGGAGAACTACAAACCACCACTCAAGGAAATAAGAGAGGACACAAACAAATGGAAAAACATTCCATGTTCATGGATAGGAAGAATCAATATCGTGAAAATGGCCATACTGCCCAAAGTAATTATTATAGATTCAATGCTATCCCCACCAAGCCACCATTGACTTTCTTAATAGAATTAGAAAAAACTACTTTAAATTTCATATGGAACCAAAAAAGAGCCAAGACAATCCTCAACCAGAAGAACAAAGTTGGAGGCATCATACTACCTGACTTCAAACTACACTACAAGGCTACAGTAACCAAAACAGCATGGTACTGGTACCAAAACAGATATATAGACCAACGGAAAAGAACAGAGGCCTCAGAAATAATGCCACACATTTACAACCATCTGATCTTTGACAAACCTGACACAAACAAGCAGCGGGGAAGGATTCCCTATTTAATAAATGGTGTTGGGAAAACTGGCTAGCCATATGCAGAAAACTGAAACTGGACCCCTTCCTTACACCTTATACAAAAATTAACTCAAGATGGATTAAAGACTTAAATGTAAGACCTAAAACCATAAATATTCTAGAAGACCTAGGCAATACCATTCAGGAAACAGGCATGGGCAAGGACTTCATGACTAAAACACCAAAAGCAATGGCAACAAAAGCCAAATTTGACAAATGGGATCTAATTAAACTAAAGAGCTTCTGCACAGCAAAAGAAACTGTCATCAGAGTGAACAGGCAACATACAGAATGGGAGAAAATTTTTACAATCTACCCATCTGACAAAGGGCTAATATCCAGAATCTACACAAGGAACTTAAACAAATTTACAAGAAAAAAACAACCCCATCAAAAAGTGGGCAAAGGATATGAACAGACACTTCTCAAAAGAAGACATTTATGTGGCCAACAAACATATGAAAAAAAGCTCATCATCACTGGTCACTAGAGAAATGCAAATCAAAACCACAAGGAGATACCATCTCATGCCAATTAGAATGGTGATCATTAAAAAGTCAGGTAACAACAGATACTGGAGAGGATGTGGAGAAATAGGAATGTTTTTACACTGTTGGTAGGAGTGTAAATTAGTTCAACCATTGTGGAAGACAGTGTGGCGATTCCTCAAGGACCTAGAACCAGAAATACCATTTGACCCAGCCATGCCAATACTGGGTATATACCCAAAGGATTATAAATCATTCTACTATAAAGACACATACACAAATATGTTTACTGCAGCACTATTCACAATAGCAAAGACTTGGAACCAACCCAAATACCCATCAATGATAGACTGGATAAAGAAAATGTGGACATATATACCATGGGATACTATGCAGCCATGTCCTTTACAGGGACATGGATAAAGCTGGAAACCATTATTCTTAGCAAACTAACACAGGAACAGAACACCAAACACCGCATGTTCTCACTCATAAGTGGGAGTTGAACAATGAGATCACATGGACACAGGGACGGGAACATCACACAACGGGGCCTGTTGGGGGTGGGGAGCAAGGGGAGGGATATCATTAGGAGAAATACCTAATGTAGATGACAGGTTGATGGGTGCAGCAAACCACCATGGCATGTGTATACCTATGTAACAAACCTGCATGTTCTGTACATGTATCCCAGAACTTAAAGTATCATAATTAAAAAAATGAAGATCTGGTTCATTTTAAAACCATAAGTCAACTGATAGCTGAGAAATGTGAAATTTCCCAGCTAGAAAACTGCACCATGAAGCTGTAGAGGAAAAATGTGCAAAGTTAACATTATGAAACTATATTGAGCCTAAGAAAGAAAGACTTTTGCAAAGAAAAGCTAGGTAGAATGCATTCTTAAGATCAAATCAAATTACCATAAAGGACAAAACAACTTTAGATTTTATTAAAAGTCATTTGAGGAATTAATAGTGAACTTAGTAAGGTAGCAATTCAAGAGGCTGGAACACAGCAAATGGGAATCATTCTGAATTGAGAAACAGGGAAACAAAAGATTAGGGACACCTATTGCTAAAGACAGCAAAGGGAGACACAGCAAGACTGTGAGGCACAGGAAGAAAAAACAGTAATCAGAAGACATCAAGGAAAGAATAAAACATAGTAGACTTCATCATACCTTTCAAACTTTTAACAAATCTTTTATTAAATACATTTTGACACACACACAAGAATATATGATGCCTTACAATAAAACAGTATGATCACCACTCAAACTTAACCAAAATGTTACCAGTAATTGCATCTACTTTGTGTCTCTCCCTTATTTCCTTTCTCTACTTCTCCACTAATATACATGTTCATGACTTCTGTTTTTTAATTCTTTGTAGTTTTTTCACAAGGTACACATTCCTAAATGACACATCATGTAGTTTGCTTGATTCTGAACTTTATAAAAATGGTACATGCTGTATATGTCTTCCACAACTTTTTTTTTTTCACTCACCATTAGAAGACTAAGATTTATCCAAGCCACTGTGTAAACCTGTAGTACATTTCACTGCTTTGCAATATTTCAGTAAATGAACATTTGGTTATTTCTAGTATTTTTGTTATTATGAATACCGCTGCTACAAACATTTTTATAAACATCACCTAGCTGGCCAGGTGCGGTGGCTCATGCCTGTAATCCCAGCACTTTGGGAGGCCGAGGTGGGTGGATCACGAGATCAGGAGATCGAGACCATCCTGGCTAACATGGTGAAACCCCATCTCTACTAAAAATGTTAAAAAAGTAGCCGGGCGTGGTGGCGGGCACCTGTAGTCTGAGCTACTCGGGAGGCTGAGGCAGGAGAATGGCGTGAACCCAGGAGGCAGAGCTTGCAGTGAGCCAAGATTGCACCACTGCACTCCAGCCTGGGCGACAGAGCAAGACTCAAGTCTCTAAATAAATAAATAAATAAATAAATAAATAAATAAATAAATCACCTAGTCACCAGGTGTACATTTGCAGGTTCCTAAGGGTATACTCAAAAGTGGCAATTCAGGTCACAGAATATGCCAATGTTCGATTTTACAGAGCAGTGACAAACTATTTTCTGGAGTGGTGGTACTAACCACCTTCCCACCAGCAATGTACAGTCATGCACTGGATAATATTTCAGTCAATAATGGACTACATATACGATGATTGTTTCATGAGATTATGATACCATAATTTTACTGTACTTTTTCTATGTTTAGATATACAAATACCATTCTGCTACAAGTGCCTACAGTATTCAGTACAGTAACGTGCCATACAGGTGTGTAGCCTAGGAGCAACATGCTATCTACCATACAGCCTAGGTGTCCAGCAGGTTATACCATCTAGCTTTGTGTAAGTCAACTCCACGATGTTCACACAATGACCAAACTGCCTAACAACAAATTTCTCAGAACATATCCTGGCATTTCTGAGGACATAACCCCATTGTTAAGTGACAAATTAACTGTGTCTAATGTCTAAATATCTAAATGTCTAGATATGTAATGAGAGTAGATGGTCACTTGTAATCTTTATTTTGAAATTCTGTGATTACTGATGTGAAATATCTTTTCATATTTTTTCCATCATTTATGCTTCCTCTCCTTTAAAATACTAGTTAATGCTTTTTGCACATTTTTCTTTTTCCTTTTTTTTTTTTTTTTGAGATGGAGTCTGGTGCTCTGTCACCCAGGCTGGAGTGCAATGGGGCAATCTTGCCTCACTGCAACCTCTGCCTCCCGGATTCAAGTGATTCTCCTGCCTCAGCTTCCCAAGTAGCTGGGATTATAGGTATGTGCCACCATGCCTGGCTAGTTTTTGTATTTTTAGTAGAGATGGGGTTTTGCCATGTTGGGCAGGCTGGTCCTGAACTCCTGACCTCAAGCAATCCACCTGCCTCGGCCTCCCAAAGTGCTAAGGTTATAGGTGTGAGCCACCACGCCCAGCCCCATTTCTCAGTTAGATTGTTTGTCTTCTTCTTCTTGATTTGTAAGAGCTCTTTATAAATTCTATAAATTCTGAATACTAAGAATATGTTGGTTTTATATATACAAATATCTTTTAGTTTGTGGCTTTCCTTTCAATTTTCAGGGTGTTTTTTGATGAATAAAGTTTTTAATTTTAATGTAATAATATATAACAATATTTTCTTTCATGGTAAACAATTTTTGTGTCATGTTTTAGAAATACTTTCCTGGCTGGTGTGGTGGCTCACACCTGTAATCCCAGCATTTTGGGAGGCCGAGGAAGGGGGATCACCAGGTCAGGAGTTCGAGACCAGCCTGACCAACATGGTGAAATCCCGTCTCTACTAAAAATACAAAAATTAGCCAGGCGAGGTTGTGCATGCCTGTAGTCCCAGCTACTCAGGAGGCTGAGGCAGGAGAATCGCTTGAACCTGGAGGCAGAAGTTGCAGCGAGCTGAGATTGCACCACTGCACTCCAGCCGGGGTAATAGAGCAAGACTCCATCTAAAAAAAAAAAAAAAAAAGAAAAAGAAATGCTTTCCTACCCCACGATCATAGCCTCCTATACTTTTTCTAAATGTTTTAAAGTCTTTCCTTTCACATGCAAGTCTTTAATTCAATTATGGTTTTTTTTTTGTATGTGTGAGTTAGGGATCCAATTTCTTTATTTTCCCCATATAAATAATCATCCCAGAACCATATATTGTCCCTCATTTCCCTGTGTTATATCGTGTACTCATGCATTGGTCTGTTTCTGGTTCTCTATTCCATGCCAAACACCTTACTGTTTTACTTGTTATAACTTCACAATACATTTTGATGGCTTATACAGCAGTCCCTATATTTATTTTTCTTCAAAATATCTTGGCTATCACTTGATCATATATATTTAGAGTCAGTTTTTCCAATGCCCCCCCAAAATTCCAGATGGCATTTGGATTAGAACTGCATTGAATCCATAGATCTAGGGAGAATGGGTATATTTGTAATGCCAAGCCTATCCATACATGAATACATTTCTTGACACTTATTAATATTTCCTCTAATGTCTGTTAATAACACTGAATCACTTTCTCCATATAGGACTTGCACATCTTCTGTGAGATTTTGTCTTTAGATATATATTTTTTGGATGTTTGAATTTGGGTAAATGAAACAAAAATAAAGTGACACTTTCCTAAATGACATTAATTTCCTTCTTGTGCCCCTAGAAAAGTGTGTGAACCAAAATAAGCACCAAACAAATATGAAATGAATAAAGAAATGCTTTGATATTTCAATTAAAAAAATAAAAGCTATTTGTGGTTAACAAAGGATGCCTTCTTTTGGAAATAACTCACAAATTAAAATACATAATCAACTGTATAGATGCTAAAGGTATTATTTCTTACATTTAAGAGAACCACTTAAGTTCCAAAAAATACATTCTATTTCCCCAGGCAGTGATACAGTTTCCATGATTGTGATATTGCTCATTGAAGTAAGTATGTAAGAATTCAATAATTCAACATTCTAAGCACAGTGGTATTCAGGAAGTAGTTAAGTGAAGGAATGTCTTCATGAATAATTTCCATAATTATTTCTTAAAGTTAAAAATTCATAGATACTTCATGTATATTACATCATACATCCACTTGATGAATTACTTTATTTTTAAATTTATTTAATAGGCAATACATTCAAACGATTCCAATAATAGTTAAAATAATAAAGAAATATACAAAACATTATTTTCAATAAGTCATCACTAAAAAAAAAAAAAAAATCATCCTTAGGTTAGATAAACTTGCCATGGGCACTCCCACAAGGGGGCTCCCATACTTGAAGTTTGTGCTGAACCACTGTTGTACCTAGTTTGTAAAATCTGAACAAGATACAAAAGGGATGATCAAAATTATAATTCTGTCTTGATATATCCCGGGACTGTGACATCTTAAAACACCTAAGAGAAAATCTAGAAAACTCCCATCTTGCCTGGGATTCATGCTTAACAAATAATGAGGTTTGTGTTAGAAACTGCTGGCTGCTCACCAAATCCACATTCCCCTCTCCTTCAGGGGAACACACCTATACTACATTTCCCAACCCCCGCTACAGGTACATGCAGCCATGTAACTGAGATCTAGCCATGAAAAGTAAGCTGGATAAACGGAAGCCATGGTTGAAGACAGAAGGGTTTCTTTCAACAAGGTCCTCAATAACTATAGAGAGGAGGATTGCCCTGCTGACCTTTCACACACCGAATTCTATTAGTCGAGCAATAAGTAAACTTCTGTTATGTTTAAAAAATTAGATGTATATGCCACATTAGCCTACTCTAACTACACTAATTTAGAAACAGATATCTTGATATGGGGTACTACTTCGAACAAAAATCTAAAATATGTGACATCTGTCTAATGTGTCTGCCTAGGGGTAACAGCACAGGAAACATGCATCTGAAGCTGGCAAGATAAAGACATGTTATGTAATATAATTGCTTATGATTATCTGGACAGCAGACAAAGAATGCAGATCTAGAGAAGAGGTTACAAAGTGCTAAAAGGTTAGAAAATAATGGTTTCTCCTTCCTATATTTAGCAAGGCATTAAAAGAGTACTCAATAAAGAAGTAGTTGGTTTACAAGTAGAAGTAAAAGGGGAGAGAAAAGAGAAACTTAGAGCCTCAGATTGTTGGAAAAGCCAACTATTTCTAAATGCCACATAGTAAAAAATAAGATTGAAAAGCACTTTGAGCCGCAAATCTCTGTTAAACAGAACAACTAAGACCTGTAGCAAAGATCAAGTTGCTTTCCTTCATCCCACACCTACGTTTCAGATGTCTCAAGATAGATACCAGTGAGAAATAGCCATGGGGAACAGGAAACAAAACAAAACAAAACAAAAGATGTCTGGGGCAACAGTCTAAGAATGAACTTTGAGCATGGCAATTAGAAGACTAAATTCTTAAATTCTGTCAAAACAAACAAACAAACAAACAAAAAAACCCCAGAAACCTGGCCCAAAACGTGCTGTGATTATCAGCTAATCCTCAGGTTCCTAAAACTACACAGGTAAGAAATGGCTGTGAAATAAGTATGGGCTGAGTATCCCTAATCCAAAAATCTGAAATCTAAAATGCTCCATTGAGGATTTCCTTTGAGTTTCACACCTGTGTTCAAAAAAGTCTCAGATTTTGGAGCATTTCAGATTTCTGATTTTTGGATTAGGGATTTTCAACATGTACAGTCCCCAGTAAGGGCATATTCCCTAACATCCGCTTCAGATGTAGTCATGGAAGATAATGAGCTAGTAAGACCTTTCTGAGGCTGGAGTTAAAAGTCACCAAGACCAACGGTAAGGGAGCCCCTCCCAGTAAACAAAACAGGGAATGGAATGGCATGGCATGGCATGGCATGATACCCCTACTGCTAGGATAAGGGGAGCTTCATAATATCTGCTTAGCAGAATCTCATCGTTGCTACAAAACAATGATGTGTGTCTTCCATTCTTCCTTTTTACAAGTTTTATTGTTTATTGCTGCTGTCCTGTCCCTGCTCCTGAATATGGGGTGAGAGACAGTAGTTGAGGGAGAGTAACAAAACTATAAAGTACTACATCCAGATCTGATGGAGAGGAATGCATATCACCCACAGATCCTGAACTATGAACTGGATGCAGTAAATGAATGGGATTTGGGTGTTCTCTCTTGAGGTTGAGGTGTAAGTGTATTCTCTGTGAAAAGAAGAATCACCAACACGGTGCTAGAGGTGGGGAAGGGGAACTGGTACAAAGGGACACTGGGGAACTTTGGGGGGTGGTGAAAAATTCATATATTAGGCTGAGCACGTTGGCTCAAGCCTATAATCCCATAGCTTTGAGAAGCTGAGCCAGGAAAATTGCTTAAGGCTAGGCGTTCAAGACCAGCCTGGGCAACATAGCGAGACCTGCTCTACAAAAAATTTAAAAATTAGCCAGACATGATAGCATGCACCTGTAGTCATAGCTACTTGGGAGGCTGGGGTGGGAGGATCACTTGAACCCAGGAATTCAAGGTTTAAGTGAGTTGTGATCATGCTACTGTACTTCAGCGTGGACAACAGAGTGAGATTTTGTCTCAAAAAAGAAGAAAAAAGAAAAACAGAGAAAATTATATACACTGACTGTGGTGATAGTTATGTGTTTGAAAATGTTTGCCCAATTCATAGAACTGTATGCCTTAAAAGGCATATTTTATTGTCTATAAATTATACTTCAATAAGTAATGCATTTGATGGTTGAAAAAAGCCTAAGTGCTAAAGTATCCCCACAAACCCCAAAATACAGGTGGAATGAGGGCCAAACCGCCAAGTGCCAAAGGACCCACTCTATTATCAGTGTCTATGCAGGAGGAAGCCAAGGGGCCTTTGACCTCAGGAGAACCCCAAAACAGCTAACATACCCTAGAGAGCACAGGTAGCCAATGTGAGAACAGCAGCTGATGATACTGGGAGGAAATTGTGACCAATCAAATAGCATGTGAGTGGAGGGGTCCACACTAATCTCTAAAAGGGGCTGAAGCATTCTGAGCCATATGAACTCAAAAACAACTGCCAAAGCTACCTTTTAGGATGGGATCCCACACTTAGGAAACTGCTAAGAGTGGAATAAAAACATTACACAGGATGCTAGGCAGTGGCTCATGCCTGTAATCTCAGCACTTTGGGACGCTGAGGTGGGCGGATCACTTGAGGTCCAAGAGTTTGAGACCAGCCTGGCCAACACGGTGAAATTCCATCTCTACTAAAAACACAAAAATTACCCAGCCATAGTGGGGTACACCTGTAATTCCAGCTACTCAAGAGGCTGAGGCAAGAGAATCACTTGAACCCAGGAAGCAGAGGTTGCAGTGGGCTGAGATCATGCCACTACACTCCAGCCTGGGCAATAGAGTAAGACCCTGTCTAAAAAAAAAAAAAAAAAAAAAATTTAAGCAGAACAGAGAACACAGAAGTAGTAAAGTCCATGTAAAGGCCAAAGGCTGAGGATGAGAAGAAAGTCAGGAAATGAGAGCAACCTGCTGCTTTCTTAAACACTTAAACAACAATGGCGATGACTAAGAGGAAACTTTATGAAATTCCAAAGGCTTTCCTCACTTACATCTCCATTAAGAAAAACTAATTTCACAAATCCCATGCAAAGTTTTCAAAGAAAAAAAAAGAGCAGAATAATATCCCTATGATTAAAACACAACAGAAATATATGTCCACAAAATAGATTAAAACTGTAACCTATTTCAAAATAAGTTAAATGTAAGAAAATCATAAGCGACATGAAAGAACAGTGTAAGTCAGAATTAGAAAAATTTAAGATGAGGTAACAGAACTCAAGAATAGAATTATAAATGAAAGAAAAATTTTCTGAAATAAAAACCACAGAAGAACACCAAAGTGAGTAAACAAAACAGACAACGCCTTAGGGCAGCAGTCTCTAAAGTGTGTTCCAGTCCTCTAGACACCCTTAGGGAGTCTGTAAGGCCAAAACTATCCTCACAGTTAATACTAAGATATTATCTGCTTTTTCCACTGTGGAAAAAGCACATCTTTTTTTTTTCTTAACTAACAATTGCATTGATAATACAAAAGAAATGGCAGGTAAAACTACCTTAGCACAAATCAAGAAAGTGACAGTATATCATATTTAGAGTCTTCACTGCCATGGCGAAAGAAGGGAAGGGGAAGGGGAAGAGGAAGGGGAAGGGAGGAGAAAAAAGCTGATTTCACTTTAAGCAGGAACAAAATACTAATTTTATTGAATCTTGACTTTTGAGCACACATCTTTTTGATTTCTGTGTGACACATTTAAAAGTCTCAAGAAGAACTTAAAATGTCTTAAGGAAAAGCAATTGTTCGCGTTGCAAGCTAAACTAGTCACTTTTTTCATGAAATACATTTTCACATATAAGAACAACTGACATAAATTATGGTAATTCAGACAAGGGTACTTGGCAGACATTTCAAAAAAATTAATGAATTGAGCATGTCACTTCAAGGAAAATTATACCAATGATAAAATTCAAGTTCTAAGAAAAAATTAGAATTTTGGAAAACTTGTATTGGCTTCTGAGTTGTTAGCTTCTCAATTCTTAAAGACTTTTCTGATAAGATCAATGGTGATATTAATGTGATATTTTAATATTATAAAATGTATTAACAAGGGGAATATTTGCATTACTTCATGGACCATATTATCCAAATGACCAATACATGTTTCAAAATCAACTTTAAATGAGGAAAAAGATCCACTGAAAGTACCAAGGAAAGTGGAGTTTAATGTAACAGAATACAAAAAGTTCACTACCATGATTTTAGATTCCACATTTTAACTATACCATAGAATATTCTCTAGCCATAATGGAGCCTGCCTGCCATTTGTGACAACATGGATGAACCTGTAGGACACTATGAAATAAGTCAGACATAGAAAAGACAAGCACTCTATGATCTCACTTACACGTGGCATGTAAAAAAGTTGAACTCATAGAAGCAGAGTAGAACAGTGGTTGCGAGGGGCTGGGAAAGCAAGGGAAATGGGGAGATGCAGGTCAAAGGGTACAAACTTTTAGTCATAAGATGAACAAGTTCTGAGGATTGAATGTACAGAATGAATGGTGATAGATGTGTCATTTTGATTGTGGTAATCATTATAGAATATATACATATATTAAATCATCATGTTGTCATGTACACCTTGAATATATTCAATCTTTATCAATTAAATATTTCACAATAAGTAAAAAGCAAAAAAAATTAAAGGGGCTATCAAGGATATATAAACAATATAAAAAGCATATAGAGATATAAAGGAATAAAGATTAGATCATCATCAGAGTTTTAAACAGCAAAGCTTTACGCCAGAAGAAAATGGAATAGCATAATTAAGATAATCAGGAAAAAAAAATATGAACCAAGTTAATATCCAGCAAAATTGACTTTCAAGTATAAAAGGCACAAACTATTATCAATGTATAAAAACTCAGAGAATATTGTTCCCATTAACACTTCCTGAGATATCTTCTGGAGAACAAGCATCACAATCACAAAACAAAATGACAACATAGAAATTGAATATGGACTGATAATGAGTACTGAATAAGTTAAATGAGGCTGGATGCAGTGGCTCATGTCTGTAATCCCAGTAGTTCAGGAGGCTAAGGTGGGACGATGGCTTGAGGCCAGGAGTTTGAGACCAGCCTGGGCAACATAATAAGACCCTGCCACTACAAAAAAAAATAATTCTCTGAGCATGGTGGCATGTATCTGTAGTCCCAGCTACTTGGGAGGCTGAGTCAGGAGGATTGCTTTAGCCCAGGAAGTTGAGGTTGTAGTAAGCCATGATCTCGCCACTGCACTCCAGCCTGGGTGACAGAGTGAGACCCTATTCTCTAAACAAACAAACAAATTTCTGGAAGAGTTTATGTAGAAATTGATGTTTGTTTTGTTTTTTAATGTTTGATAGAATTCACCATTGAAACCATCTGGTTTTGCATGTTTTTGGAAGGAAAGGTTTTTCAACCACCAATTCAATTTCTTTAATATGTATAGAAATCTTTAGTTTACCAGGACTTGATGGAGTTTAAAATTTAAAAAAAAAAGAATTATTTAGATTATCTATTTCTTTGCAAGTGAGTTTTGGTAGTCCGTGACTTTCAAGGAATTTGTTTATTTCATCTAAGTTCTTAAATTTATTGGCATAAAGTTGTTTATAATACTGTCTTATTATCATTTTTTTTTTCTTGGAGATGGAGTCTCACTCTGTCACCCAGGCTGAAGTGCAGTGGTGCGATCTTGGCTCACTGCAACCTCCACCTCCCAGATTCAAGCAATTCTCCTGCCTCAGCCTCCCAAGTAGCTGGGACTACAGAAGCACATCACCATGCCAGCAAATTTTTTGCATTTTAGTAGAGATGGGGTTTCACCATGTTGCGCAGGCTGGTATCAAACTCCTGAGCTCAGGCAATCCACCTGCTTCAGCCTCCCAACGTGCTAGGATTACAAGTATGAGGCACCACTCCTGGCCTATCATTTCAATAACTGTAAAACCTGCAGTGATATCTCCTCTCTCATTCCTGAAACTGGTAATTGTTGTCTCTTTTTCCTCCTAGTCAGTCTGGCTATTAGGATAATAAATAATTTATGTTAAGTAAGTTAAATAAATAAAATAAATAAATAAGTTAAATAAGCATTAAAGAGAGAATATAATATATGGTAGCTAAAACCTTTAACAAT
Organism: Macaca fascicularis; assembly: GCF_037993035.2. Classification (NCBI taxonomy): domain Eukaryota; kingdom Metazoa; phylum Chordata; class Mammalia; order Primates; family Cercopithecidae; genus Macaca; species Macaca fascicularis. The sequence continues at coordinate 15,087,439 of NC_088376.1, forward strand.
GTAGATTTAATACAACAATTAAGAAATGGGGGCTGGAAGCCAGAGAGCCTTCCCAGAATCTCTTGATGGGCTGACTGGTGATGAGCTCTCCCTGCTAAAGCCACTCTGCAAAGACCAGAATAAGTCCCTATTTCTTCAAATGCATAGACACCAGTGCACAGCCACAAGAATCACAAAAATCAGGGAAACATGACACCATCAAAGGAACAAAATAAAGCACCAGTAACCAGCCCTAAACATGGAGATTTACAAACTGCCTGACAAATAATTAGAAATAGGCCAGGTGCAGTAACTCATGCCTGTAACCCCAACACTTTCGGAGGCTGAGGCAGAGGACTGCTTGGAGCCCAGGAGTCGGAGACCAGCCTGGGCAATATGAAGAGATCCTGTCTCTACAACAAAATTTAAAAATCAGCCAGGTGTGGTGGCATACTCCTATGGTCCCATCTACTTAGAAGGCTGGGGCAGGTGGATGGCTTGAGCTCAGGAGGTCGAGGCTATAGTGAGCTATGATTGCACCACTGCACTCCAGTCTGGGTGACAAAGTGAGACCCTGTCTCAAAATAAAAATAAAAAAAGAATAAAAAATAGTTGTCTATCTATATTGCATAACTCACTGAGCTACATTAAGACAACTAAATGAAATCAGGAAAACAATACATAAACAAAATTAGTTCAACAAAGAGAGAGAAACCACAGAAAGAACCAAACGCTGGGCACAGGAAAGCATGCCTGTAATCCCAGCACTTTGGGAGGCTGAGGCAAGGGATCATGGGGTCAGGACATTGAGACCATCCTGGCTAACACGGTGAAACCCCGTCTCTACTAAAATACAAAAAATTAGCCCGGCGTGGTGGCGTGCACCTGTAATCCTAGCTACTCAGGAGGCTGAGGCTGGAGAACTGCTTGAACCTGGGAGGCAGAGGTTGCAGTGAGCCGAAATAGTGGCACTGCACTCCACACTGGGTGACAGAGCAAGCCTCCGTCTCAAAAAAAAAAAAAAAAAAAAAAAAGAACCAAATTCCGTAGCTAAGAACACAAAGACTTAACTGAAAAATTCCAGAGAGAGCTTCAGCAGCAGACTTGATCAAGCAGAAAAAAGAATCAGTGAGCCCAAAGACAGGTCATTTAAAATTAATCACTCAGAGGAACAAAAAGGAAAAAGAATGAAAAAAAGTGAACAAAGTCTATCAGAATTACGGGACACCAACAAGTGAAGTAATATATACCCATTATGGGAAGGTGGATACCAAAAGGAGCAGAGAAAAAGAAAGGTGGGGGCAGGTAGAAAGCTTATATAACTAAATAACAGAAAACTTCCCAAGTCTGGGAACAGATATGAATATTCACACACAGGCAGCTCAAAAATCTCCAATCAATCCAAATAAGACTACACCAAAACACAGGATTGGTAGACTGTCAAAAATTAAAGAAAGAAGAGGATTGTGAAAGCAGCATATCACATACAAGGAAACTTCAATACACTTATCAGCAAATTTCTTAGCAGAAACCTTACAAACTACAAGAGAATAGGATGACATAATCAAAATATAGAATTTGGCTGGGTATGGTGGCTCACGCCTGTAATTCCAGCACTTTGGGAGGCCAAGGTGGGCAGATCACTAGAGGTCAGGAGTTCAACACCAGCCTAGCCATCATGGTGAAACCCTGTCTCTATTAAAAATACAGAAAAATTAGCCAGGAGTGGTGGTGAGCGCCTGTAATCCCAGCTAATCAGGAGGCTGCAGCAGGAGAATCACTTGAACCTGGGAGGCAGAGGTTGCACTGAGCCGAGATTGCACCACAGCACTCCAGCCTGGGCAACAGAACTAGACTCCATCTCAAATGGTTTTTTAAAATATATATATATATTTAAAACCTCCCTACTAAGAATACTTTACCCAGCAAAGCTGTCCTTCAGAAATGAAGGAGAGACAGACTTTCCCAGACAAACAAAAAAAAAGCTTCGGGAGTTCATCACCATTTGAAATCACATCAAATATGTTTTCTAATCACAACAGTATGAAACTAGAATCCAATAAAAAGAATTTCTAAAATTAAACAACATGCTTCTGTACAACCAATGGGTCACAGAAGAAATTAAGAGGAAAATATAAAAAATCTTGCGATAAATGAAAGTGGACACACTGCATACCAAAACTAAAGGATGCCACAAAAGCAGTTCTGAGAGGGAATTATAATATTGTAATATAGCATTAAACACCAACATCAAAAAAGAAGAAAGATCTCAAAAAATGGGGGCTGAGAGAAACAGGAAGAAGAAAAATAATTAACTGTTTTTAGTACTCATGTTGATGACAACTGTGTTAGTGTTATTCTGAGGCTGTTGTGTGTGTAATGTGGAATAAAGCAAATGAATAATTACAGGATATTCTAATTCTATAATCTCCTGTGCCAGAACCAGGACTATCCGTGTGGATGATGAAAGAAGATAGAGACATAAGATTGATGACATTAAGTGATACCTGCAGTCCTAAATTTGAATGAGTAATATAAGTAATGAAATTATGAGTTTCTCATATGATATAAATTCAGTGTACTGAAAATGCCTAGAAATAATAACCAGCCCAATAATCATTAATATCTCTAGCAACCAGACTATAATCTTGAAATACCCTTTCCCATAGAAAGAAACTAATACTTCTAAAGAAATGGCTAATTCCAGGTCTGGGGAAGGGACTATATTAGATGAGTCTGGCATATCTTATCTTAGATAGGAAGCAAACCAGCAAAAGCTACAAAAAGCCAGGTGCAGTGGCAGGTGCCTGTGGTTCCAGCTACTGAGGAGGCAATGGCAGGAACACTGCTTGAGCTGAGGAGTTCAAGGCCAGCATGGGTAACACAGTAAAACCCTGCCTCAACAAACAAACAAAAACAACAACAAAAAACTAAAAACAAACAAACCCTACTAAGATCATGCAAAAGGACTCAGGAGCCAAAGACAGGACAATTTGATTTTCAATACAGGTAATTTCAATGGACTGAAAATTATCAAATATGTTTAAATTCATAAATTTATAACTATTTTTTAAAAATCTATGTGGTCACCTTCAGAGGATGAGAAATCAACTAATTTTTATTTTTAAATAATTTCTGATTTACAGTAAAGTTGCAAAAGTATGACAAGGAATGTTTGCATATTCTTCACCCCAATTTGCCAAAGCTAAATTATACTGCATTTGCATTTTCTTTACATATTTAATATATATTACATATATATCTCATTTTCTCTGAAATGTTTGAGAATACGTTGTAGACATGATGCCCATTTACCCTCACATTTTCAAATATTTCCCCCAAACAAGAATATTCTTTTATAAATGCAGTATAATTATAAAAATAAGGAAACTAACAGTAATCTATTACTATTATCTAATCTACAGATATTATTCAAAATCTGCCAACTGTCCCATTAATGGTCCTAATGCAGAAGAAAAAAAAAAATCTGACCCAGGATCCAATTCAGGATCATATACTGTATTTGGCTGTCATGGCTTCTCTTCAGCACCCATTAATCTGGAATACTTCCTCAGACTTTATCTGTTGTAACTTCAATATTTTCAAAAGCAAATAGGCCAATTACTTTGTAGAATGTCCTTGTGTGTATATCTGATGCTTCCTCATGATTAGATTCGGGTTACAAATTTTTGTCAGGAATGCCACAGATAGGATATTGTGCTCTTAGTACATCGCATGAGGAGGCATATGATGTCCATCTGTATTGTTACTGGTGATGCTAACTTCGATCATTTGCTTAAGATGGTATCTGCCAGACTGCCCTATTATAGTTAGCATTTTTCCTTTGTAATTAACATTTATCTTGTGGAAAGACTATTTGAAACTATGTAAATATTTTGTTTCTCATCATGTCTTTATATATCTCATTATGTCTAAAACTGGCAAATAAAAGGATAGAATCAAGCATTTTCCTGCCTTTATATATATAAAATATAACACTGGGTACTCAAATAGAACTGAAGTGCCTCTTTATAAAAGTATTCCAATAAGTGGGAAAAAAAGAATGAGAGTATCACCACTTTGTAGCCCCAATAAATTAATGATGTAGACAATAAGCATCAACACTAGCATCTCAAAAAAGATAAAACCAGAGATTGTATGACTTCTGATGAACAAATACAGCACCACAGAAAGTCCTACCAAACTAGTAGAATCAATCTGATAAAGTCTCTGGATCCAACTGTCAATCTTCCAAGAAATATAAAAGATGGAGGAAACTTGAAATTGCACCATGAGGACACAATAAGCATCCAGACTGTGGGAACTTTTACAGGCCAAATAACCCAAGTTCTTCAACAGACAAATGTATGGAACAGAAAGATATGGAGAGGGGACCTGTATATTAACTAAGATTTAAAAGATTTACAATTTTTTTAGATGGGCAAGACTAAGCTATAATTTCTAAGGATGCACATATAGGTGATAAATCTACAAAGCAATGAAATATAGTGATAGCTATAAGTCAAGATAGTGGTTCCTTCAGAAGAGGAAAAAAGCAGTTGTGATTTGAATGGGTGCAGAGGTGCTTCTTTGGTGACTGGCAAAGTTTACTGACTTAGGTGGTGTCTATAAGGATATTTGTTTCATATATTTGTTTTGTGTAGTTCTCTGACTATATATTATATATTACAATAAAGCCTTTTTTTAAGAAAAAGTATGGGTCAAAGAAGCAAAAGTGGTACATGATAAATATTTGAAACTGAATAAGAAAAACACTACAGTTCAAAATCTGTAGAATGCAACAAAAGTAGAGCTTTCAGTTAATTGTCTAAGGCTCAAAAAATAAGCAATTAAACATTCAACTTACGAAGGTAGCTAAAGAAAACAGAATAAAACTCAAAGAAAAAATTTTTACAGAGATATGAATGGAAACTATTAAAATAGAAATGAAGAAACAAGCCAAAAGCTAGTTCTTCGAAAAGACTAATGAAATAGGTAAACTTCTAGTGAGATTAATCAAGAAAGGAAGAAACACTTGAGCATAAACTAACGATATTAAGGAAGAAAGTAACATTACAACAGATACAGCAGAGTTTACAAAGCAAATAAAAAGACAGTTACCAAGACAAAATGTAAAACTCTAAGTGGACATATTCCTAGAAAAATAAAATTAGTAAAAGTGACTCAAGAAAAAACAGAAAAAAAACCTTGAAAAATACTATTCATTTCTAAAAATTAAAGTAATAATTAATTTCCCACGAAGAAAATTCTAGCCTCACGTAATTTTATCGTTCTAACAGACTTTCAAGCAACAATTAAACCAAGATAAATAGATGCTTTCAGAGAACAGAAAAACATGTGAATACTGCTCAACTCAATTCTTTGAGGCTTATATTAATTTAAAAATCAGATAAAGATAGTAGGAGAAATAAATTTGTGGGCCCTGGCCACTCGAAAATATAGATGCCTTACCAAATATGTAGTACTGACACACAGAAAATACTAAATACTAGAAAAAGACTCATACATACATTACAGAGGTGATAGGGCATTTCTATGTAGAAACAGAAGGATCATTCAACAAATGAACCTAGAAAAATCGATAATCCATATAAAAAAGAAAACAAAAATGTATTCCTATCTTACATATAAACATATGTACCAGAGTGATTAAAAACTGAAATATCAAAAACAAAATTTTTAAGCTTTCGGAATAAAATACATGTGACTATCTCTTTGTCTTCAGGGTAAGGAGGAAGTTCCTTAAGAAAGCACAAAAAACGCTAAGCATAAAAGAAAAGACTGATATATTCGACTTCACAAAAGGTATGGAAAACAGTGTGGCGATTCCTCAAGGATCTAGAACTAGAAATACCATTTGACCCAGCCATCCCATTACTGGGTATGCAACCAAAGGATTATACATCATGCTGCTATAAAGACACATGCATACGTATGTTTATTGCGGCACTATTCACAATAGCAAAGACTTGGAATCAACCCAAATGTCCATCAGTGAGAGACTGGATTAAGAAAATGTGGCACATATACACCATGGAATACTATGCAGCCATAAAAAAGGATGAGTTCGTGTCCTTTGTAGGGACATGGATGCAGCTGGAAACCATTATTCTCAGCAAACTATCGCAAGAACAGAAAACCAAATACTGCATGTTCTCACTCATAGGTGGGAATTGAACAATGAGATCACTTGGACACAGGAAGGGTAGCATCACACACTGGGTCCTATTGTGGGGAGGTGATAGAGGGGAGGGATAGCATTAGGAGATATACCTAATGTAAATGATGAGTTAATGGGTGCAGCACACCAACATGGCACATGTATACATATGTAACAAACCTGCACGTTGTGCACATGTACCCTTGAACTTAAAGTATAGTAATAATTTTAAAAAAAGTTAAAAAAAAAGCCTTAGAATGTGAAAAGAACAAGTTAGAAGATGGGATAAAGTACTTGTCAGCTAAACATTAATATCAGTACAAAGATTATACTGATAATATAAAGAACTACAAATCAATAAGCTGATCATTCAATAGGCCAAAAACAAAAATATGTGTTTCACTGAAGAGGAAACACATGTGACTAATAAACATATGAACAGATGCTCAACATTACTAGAATCCAGGAAAATTCAAAACAAAAGCACAATAAGGTGCCATTCTACACTTCTTTGGCAAAAATTAAGATATGTGACACCACTAAGTGTTAGAAAGAGATTCAGTTTGGCACTGAATCTCTTATCCACTCTTTGTATGAATATAAACTGCTAAGATCTCTTTGGAAAAACAATTTAATATTTCTTTATAAAGTTAAATATCTGTATAGCGTATAACCCTCAGAAATTCTACTTTCAGAGAAAATTGCGTATTTGTGCACCAGGAAACATCTACAAGGATGTCCAAAGCAGCACGGCTCTTAACTGACAAAACACTGGAAACAACCAAAATACTCAGTAAAGGGGGAAAAAAATAAAATGTTGGTACTTTCACACAGTAGAATACTATACAGCAGTAAAAATGAATGAGCAACAGCCAACCAGAGCAACAAGAATCACCTTTCGTAACATAATTTTGAGTGAAAAACATTTCTAAGAATATAACATATACTTTTTTTACAAAGTTAATAAACAAGCAAAAGTAAACATCATATTGTTTAGTCAAAATATAAGATAAAAAGTTTTAAGAAGCAAGAAATGATAAATACAAAGTCGTTAATAATATTACCTTGATGATGGGGAACGAGAAGGGGCAGCATTTGTGTACATTCCTTATATTACAAAATGAATAAAAGAGGGCAATGCATGGATCAATGGTAAAATGTTTCATTAACCAAGAATTATGAGTAATCCAATTCTGCATAACTGAAGTTTTTAAAATGCTGCAGTAATCATCCTGCACACATGCCTCAGTGTGCTTTTGCAAATATATGTTAGTAAATTCCTAGAAATGGAATTTGTGAATACATACATTTAGCATTTAAAAATTTTTTTCCAGTGGCCCTACAGAATGGCTGCTACAGTTTATATTCCCACCTAAAGTATCTCACATCTCCTTGCCAAAACCTAATATTATCAAACTTTTGGGTAATATCTTATTGTTATTTTGATTTGTATTTAAATATGGGCCTTGTTGAGCATCTCTTTATACATTTATTAGCCATTTGTATTTCTTCTTTTGTTCGTGGCCTCTTCAAACTGTATTTCTAATAAAATCAATCTACCTTATTCTTAATAATTTTGAGTTTTTTTCTTTGCATATTGAAGAATAATGCCCTTGCTTATAATGTGTATCTAATTATTTCATCCACCACTGTAGTATTTATCTATAGTATGGTATAATTTTACCATACTTCACTATTCATAGAGTCAAATTCACCAATCTTTTCTGTGTACTGAATTCACAGTTTTCAAATGAATAGATCTCTAATACAATTTGCTAGGGATAAATAAGGGTCTGGGGCAAAATGTATCTAGCTTCTATCCTCCTATCAGAAGAGATTTATTGGTGTTTCATGGCATCTCAATATAGATATAAAATCCAAAGTCATCCTCGGAGTTTTCATATACAAGCATAACCCCAACCTAGTCTAAAGAAAATTTGCTTCTGCCAATTTGGACCTTGGTGCCAACTCCAAAATAGTACATAACAGTTTAGGGAGATAATGAACATGAGGGCTTTTAAGCTGCTGCATCTGATTTCAATATACACATTTATTCAGTCCCACATTGCCACACACAAGTCAAAAGACAACCAGAGAGCAAGCAAACCAACCTAAAACAACTCTTTGGCAAAGAGGAAAAATCTGCATAGATGCTTAAATTTGAAATTGCAGAATGTACCCCCAAAAGAGCATCTTACCTGTTAGGATGCCCTGGAATATATATAAGGCAGCAGGCATCACAGACAGCAGGAAATAGAGGCAGCAGTCCTTAAAAAAGTCCATGGAGTGCTGAAACCAACCAGCAGGCAACAGCACCTACTCAATGACACCCATAGCAGGAATGAGCCCTTTACTGCACTGCTTGCCAAGCACCTATGAGAAGCACTGGGCTACATCTTAATGATTCCAACAAAAACCACAATGATCTTCACTCATGGGACTGGCTTACAAATTTGAGAAAAGGAAAATTTGAAAATGTATGTGCTAGTCATTTTATAATTCTCCCAAGCAAATTTAACTACTAAAACTGTCATATTATATGAAATTGTGTCTTTGATTTCATGTCGCCCAGAATTATTAGGCTCAAATCCCTCATTTGGGGCAATGAAATCTTCCTTTATCAAGCCAATAAATTTTATCATGTATCTACACAAATTTAAAAAGGAAAGAAATTACATCGATAATGGTAATTTAATTTTTTTAATGTGTCTAGTAATTTTCTTTCATTATTATTTATGACTAACTAGAGCTTTGACTCCTCAGGATGTTTGAAGCTGTTTACTGCAGGTATCACTTGCTGTCTCCTATGAGGGGGTTTACATGTGCTTTTACTTCATCACTAACATCTGAAAGCAACCTAATAGAAATTAAAACTTAAAGTCAAATCACTATTAAAATTTATAATCTGAGTTTTTTTTTTCTGTCTTCTTTCATTCATTCAGCTAATATATATATTTTTAAATTTATTATTATTATACTTTAAGTTGTAGGGTACATGTGCATAACGTGCAGGTTTGTTACATATGTATACTTGTGCCATGTTGGTGTGCTGCACCCATCAACTCGTCATTTACATCAGGTATAACTCCCAATGCAATCCCTCCCCCCTCCCCCCTCCCCATGATAGGCCCCGGTGTGTGATGTTCCCCTTCCTGAGTCCAAGTGATCTCATTGTTCAGTTCCCACCTATGAGTGAGAACATGCGGTGTTTGGTTTTCTGTTCTTGTGATAGTTTGCTAAGAATGATGGTTTCCAGCTGCATCCATGTCCCTACAAAGGACACAAACTCATCCTTTTTGATGGCTGCATAGTATTCCATGGTGTATATGTGCCACATTTTCTTAATCCAATCTGTCACTGATGGACATTTGGGTTGATTCCAAGTCTTTGCTATTGTGAATAGTGCTGCAATAAACATACGTGTGCATGTGTCTTTATAGCAGCATAATTTATAATCCTTTGGGTACATACCCAGTAATGGGATGGCTGGGTCATATGGTACATCTAGTTCTAGATCCTTGAGGAATCGCCATACTGTTTTCCATAATGGTTGAACTAGTTTACAATCCCACCAACAGTGTAAAAGTGTTCCTATTTCTCCACATCCTCTCCAGCACCTGTTGTTTCCTGACTTTTTAATGATCGCCATTCTAACTGGTATGAGATGGTATCTCATTGTGGTTTTGATTTGCATTTCTCTGATGGCCAGTGATGATGAGCATTTTTTCATGTGTCTGTTGGCTGTATGAATGTCTTCTTTTGAGAAATGTCTGTTCATATCCTTTGCCCACTTTTTGATGGGGTTGTTTGTTTTTTTCTTGTAAATTTGATTGAGTTCTTTGTAGGTTCTGGATATTAGCCCTTTGTCAGATGAGTAGATTGCAAAAATTTTCTCCCATTCTGTAGGTTGCCTGTTCACTCTGATGGTAGTTTCTTTTGCTGTGCAGAAGCTCTTTAGTTTAATGAGATCCCATTTGTCAATTTTGGCTTTTGCTGCCGTTGCTTTTGGTGTTTTAGACATGAAGTCTTTGCCCATGCCTATGTCCTGAATGGTACTACCTAGGTTTTCCTCTAGGATTTTTGGAAAGGATTCCCTATTTAATAAATGGTGCTGGGAAAATTGGCTAGCCACAAGTAGAAAGCTGAAACTGGATCCTTTCCTTACTCCTTATACGAAAATTAATTCAAGATGGATTAGAGACTTAAACGTTAGACCTAATAATCTGAGTTTTAGGTCAGTATTCAATTCACAGAAGACTTTTTTTTTTTCCCTCAAAAAGGAATAGTTCCCTCCAAGAGACTACCTTTTGTTATAATGCAAGGTAACTGCAGTTGTAAATCAGATGTCACAACACCACACATCTGCTTAAGCAATAGTAATTGTCAGTTTAATATAAGATAGTAGTATGCAATTGCTATTGAGATTGAATTAGTCCAGTTTAATGAACGGAAGCATTGGGCCTTCACAGAGTTACTTAATAACCAGGTACTTTACTGAGATATTTTTAGCAGTAGCATATATTTAGATCCATATTAAGAGCTGGATTCATCAGTTGTTTGTATTAAAGCTGACCGCATTGTCAAATAGCATTTATTAAATATTCAGGCATCCAAAAATTGACATTAATAACAATAAGAGCTAACATTTATTTAATACTTACATGCCAGGTACTCTAAGAACAACAACCCCATAAGGTAAGAACTATTACTATTCCCATTTTACAGATGGGCAAATTAAGGCCCAGAGAGTTAAGTAAGTAAGGTCACACAACTAATAAATGAGAAGAGTTGAAGTCTGAACCCAGAAAGTCTGATTCCAACAGTAATATGGACAATAACAATGTGGAAAAATATATGCAAGGATAATCCAACTCACTAATAGATAATGATTGCAACAGATTAAGTACTTCCATTGTTACAAAAATTATGTAACTGACTCCCCAGGAAGGATAATATTAAAAGCTGTTTGTTGGGCTATGTGAGAGCAAAGGTAGAGAAAAAACTTCCGTAGCCTTAATTCATGAGCAAGAGCTGGATTTAAAAAAGCAAAATTGTAAAAACTTGTTCAGTAACCAACTAAAAATGGGTAGTAGAGAAGGAATCTGTGAATAATATATATTCTTAAAACTATCAATAAAATCAGATGAAAAGAAAACACAGATTTTTCTGAGTGGATTCAAAGTGATAACAGAGAGATGAAAAGCAGCATATTATTCCAGATTATGCTTGTTAATGGTTCCAAAGGGGAAGGTGAAGCTTCGGTTGATGGGATCAGTATTGGAAGCTAGTTGAGAATTAAAGATGGCGGTAACAGAAGCAGTCAAAAGTGGCGGAAGAGAAAATGATCTGGACTGAAAGCAATTAAGTCTGTCACAAAGTCCAAGAATTCACATGTATTGAGGAAGTAAGACTGAAGGTGAATAGGAATTCAACAAGATTAGGAACAACAGACTACACTGTCACAAAGAAATCTACAATATGAAATAAACACATAAGCCAAGGGTAGACAATGAAGACATAATTTAACTGAGCAGAAAATAATAAAGACTTAAGCTTCATGAGGTGGGGGCTTTGTTATACCCAATGTTGTGGAATTAACTAATGATGCAGATGGAGGCTCAGGTAATCTGGTTCAAACCCTTCTTCAAAATTTTTCTTAGAAAGGGTAGCTAGGAAAAGGGAAAGCCACACAGAGAATGGAAAGTCTGAAAGTAAAATGATAGAAATGATTTAAAGGCCAGCAAAAAACTCTTAAAATACATGGTTGCTAGAGTTAATTTTGAGACTCATGAGTTGGAGAAGATCTGTAGTGGCAATATTTTTAAATTCCCCTTACAGACTCTGAAATAAGAATATAAGTGGGAATGTGAGTCTATGAAGAGACATTAACATTTGCTCTCAAGTGGCAATTCTTTCTGAAAAGTGATCTATGTATGAGCTTTATGGCATGATTCAAAAGCTGTAAGTAGTGATGACAACCTCCAGAATTCCTAACAGCTGAGTCCATCACGGATCTTTAAAAGAACTGAAGTTTCCAAGACTGCAGTTTAGAAATCACACTACATAGAAAGTGATATAATTCCTTTTTATTTTTTTGGTATCAACAGACAGAAACTGTTCCATGGCTGAGTAGAGTACAAAAGCCAACCCTACCAGAAGGAAAAAAACCATTCAGTTAGTAGCCTTGAGTCATAGCAGAAGTATGCATGAGAAGGGTGGAGTTTAATCACACCCTAGTGTTTAGTGGCCAACAGAGGCCTGCCTGAAGCTGCTTAGGATTCCCCAGGGTAAGAACACCATATTGAGATTACAGCTTGATGCCCGATCTAGAGAAATGTTCAGACCCAGACTGGAAGCACTACATAATCCTAGGGGGGCACCATCTACACTGCAGTCTATGTGGATGGCATCTGTGCAGTTGTATAGTGACAGCCTGCCCACCCTGACACAGTTGTATTGCTTCTAACAACTTACGGTGCTTGAGCAAAGCCTTTTGGGTTTATATGGGAAACATACATTTCTTTCTTGTCACCACTTTCTTAAACTTGTCAAAAATGCCAAAGAACATTCTCTTTTATCCAAATATTTGTTTTATTGGAATAAAATACAATTGATATTTTTCATACAATCCTGTCTCAGTTTTTCTATCAACTGAGAAGGAGCTCATGACAACAGTGTCAAACAACACCTGATGACTAATGAAACACCCTTTGAAGTCCCTGAAATGTGATCACTACCACAAAGAAGCCAAGTTCTTACCCCATTTCTAACTCAAGGAAAAATGTCTAATAACCTGATGACAGTAAAGGTGAGTAATCTGTGGCATCTAAAAGTGGTTCTGTGGTGAACTTGGGAAGAGATGAAAATAATTATTCCCAATATTTAAACAAAACTCATATTCATTCCCCAAATGTTAAAGTGAGATTTAGTACAGCCACGGAATGGAGTCATCTGGTCAATCTCTTATTGTATGTCAGCATTTCCCCCAAATTTTCTGTGGAATATTAAAAGGATTCCATTGTCAGTAAGTTTGAAATGGCACAATTACCCAACTTGTATCATCGCCATGCACATTAGCCTATTAAGGCCCTGTGAAGTCCTATAGGTTTTGTTAACCCTATAGGACTACAGTTTGTTTCCTACAGTTATTTGATCACAAAACCTGGTTTCTGATGCTGTTGTTTTGTGGAGTATCAGTGATAAGAGAAACAGAGTTAGGGAAATGACTCTCAAGGATTACTGTGTATACACCTATTAATTCCTTGTAAAGAATTAAAATATAACAACATCTAAAACGAAAATGAGTTTTTTTGTTTTTGTTGTGTTTTTTTGTTTTTGTTTTTGTTTTTGTTTTGAGACACAGTCTCACTCTGTCACTCAGGCTGGAGTGCAGTGGCACAGTCTAGGCTCACTGCAACATCCACCTCCTAGCTTCAAATGATTCTCCTGCCTCAGCCTCCCAATTCTTGTGCCTCAGCCTCCCCAGTAGCTGGGATTACAGGCATGCACCACCACGCCTGGCTAATTGTTTTGTATGTTTAGTAGAGACAGGGTTTCACCACATTGGCCAGGTTGGTCTTGAATTCCTGGCCTCAAGTGATCTGCCTACCTCAGCCTCCTAAAGTGCTGGGATTACAGACATGAGCTACCACTCCTGGCCTTAAAATAAGATTTCTTTTGATGATTGCATAATACTAAAGAAAACTGAAGTACCTCCAGGCCAACAAATGTTGGTTGATAGCTTTACTTGGTAAAAACAACCACCAAAATAACATTTACTGTATATTTAGTGATGCCAGAAATAAAAGACAAAAAGCCTATTTTATACTACTGTCACTTATACTTCTCATATGAATAAAAACATATCAATACTTGGGGTTGACAGTATTTTAAGTGATCACTAAGAACATATCATAACTGTGCTTATTTTTTGTATTTAAAACTCATTTGTCTGAAAACATCAAAAACTTTATGACTTCAGGAGCTCACAACCTTGCAATAATCTCTCCTCATATTCCTGACTTCATCACGATTATCTACTGAAACCAAAACAATGGCACCTACTGAAGATTATTACAATACTTACCACATTACAAAAAGAATCCAGACCAATGCTATGTACATACTTAGTACATTCTGGATTAGACCAAGTAAAATTTAACAACAAGCTGAACAGCATTCTATAAAACAAAAACAAAAAGTCAGTTAGGCTAATTCTGTCTGTTTTTCTATGCTATGGACTCACAGTGAGAAAGAAGATAGGCTTGGAACTTGATGACTAAATCAGATCTAAACTCTTCATCCAGAATTTATCTCCACTTACCTTAACAGAAGTTCTTTGGGTAACTTTTTGTTAATAAGGCCTTCATCATTGTTTGAGAAAACCTGGAAAGACAAAAAAGGAAATTGTGAAAATGTTCTTCAATCGATGTGGAAAAAAGTTATTTGTTTTTATACTAGTAGATCAGAACAGCCCCAACTGTTGTCCTACAAATAGGACATGCAGCCACCATATTCTAATATTTCATGCAGCCACCATATTCTAATATTGAGTAATATAAAACATTTTATGCCCTATCACTGTTTCATAAAAATGGCAACACATGGCCATTAGATACTACATTGTATTGGAGGTTCCAGCCAAAGCAATTAGACAAAAGATAAAAAAGATGTCCAGACTGGAAAGGAAGAAGTAAAACAACCTCTATTTGCAGATGACATGATCTTGCACATAGAAAATTCTAAAAATGCACAAAAATCAATTAGAACTAATCAAGGAGTTCAGCAAGTCTGCAGGATACAACATATATACAATATAGTTATATACATATAAACTGTATTTCCACATAGTAGCAATGAACATCCTGAAAATAAATTTCAGAAAATAATCCTATTTACAACAGCATCAAAATGAACAAAATACTTACGAATAAACTTAACAAACGAAGAATAAGGCTTCCATATTGAAAACTCACACATTGTTGAGAAAAATTAAAGAAGGCTTAAATCAAAAGACATTCATGTTCATGAACTGAAAGACTTATTAGTGTTATTTTAGCAATGCTTCTGAAACTAATCCATAGATTTAATGCAATCTTTCTCAAAATTACAACGGACTTTTTTACAGAAATTGAAAGGCTGATCAAAAAATTCATATGAAATGCAAGGGACCCAGAATAACTAGAATAATCTTGAAAAAGAAAAACAAAAGTTGAAGGATGCAAACTTCCAGATTTTGAAATTTACTACAAAGCTACAGCAATTAAAACAATGTGTTCACTGGCATAAGGGCAGACATACAGATCAATGGAACAGAACAGAGAATCTAAAATAAAATTATAAAATTGGCTAAAATAAAGAGAATCAAGAAATAAACTCTTAAATTTATGAGCACTGATTTAAATTGAGAAAGAATAGTCTTTTCAAGAAATGGTACCAGTACAACCGGATATACACAAGCATAACAATGAATTTGGACCCCCATCTCACTTCATCTAAAAAAATTAATTCAAAATGGCTCAGAGACTTAAATAAATATAAGAGCTAAAATTATAACCCTTAGAAGAAAACATAAGCATAAATCTTGGTGGCCTTGGATTATGCAATGGTTTCTTAGACATGACACTGAAAGCATAAACATCCAAAAAAAATTGATAAACTGGACTTCAACAAAATAAAAGACCTGGCTGGGTGCAGCAGGTCACGCTTGTAATCCCAACACTTGGGGAGGCCAAGGAAGGCAGATAGCTTGAGGTTGGGAGTTCGAGACCAGCCAGGCCAACATGGTGAAACCCCATCTCTACTAAAAGTACAAAAATTAGCAGGGCATGGTGGCGCGTGCCTGTAGTCCCAGTTACTCAGGAGGCTGAAGTGGGAGAATAGCTTGAACCTGGGAGGCGGAGGCTGCAGTGGGCCAAGATCGCGCCACTGCACTCTAGCCTGGGTGACAGAGCAAGACCCTGTCTCAGAAACACAAACAAACAAACAACAGACCTTTGTACTTCAAAAGGCACCATCAAGAAAGTGTAGGAAAAAACCCCACAAGATTGGAGCAAATATCTGCAAATCACAGATCTGACAAGGCACTTGTATGCAAACTACATAAAGAACTTCTGAAACTCAGTAATAAAAGACAACCCAATTTTAAAATGGGCAAAAGATTTGAATAGATATTTCTGCAAAGAAGATATGCAAATGGCCAATACATACATGAAAAGATGCTCAACGTAAGGGTAAGTCAAGGGTAAGTCAAAACACAGTGAGATACATCATACCCATAGGATGGCTAAAATGAAAAAGATAGTAATAAGTAATGGTGAACACATGGAGAAACTGGAAATCTCATACACTGCTGGTGGGAATGTAAAATGGTATAGCCACTTTGGAAAACAATCTGGCAGTTCCTCAAAGGTTAAAGAGTTACCATATGACCCGGCAACTCCACTTGTAAGTCAATACTAAAGAGAAATGAAAATGTATGTCCATACAAAAACTTGTCCATGAATGTTCACAGCAGCACTATTTTTAATAGCTAAATAGTGAAAACGATTAAAAAATGTCTATCAGCTGATGAAGGGATAAACAAAATGTGGTATTCCAAAACATGGAATACTAGTCAGCAATAAAAAGGAATTAAGTAATGATATGTGTTACAACAGGAATGAGTCTTGAAAACATGCTACTGAAAGCAGACAAAAAAGGGTACATATTTTATGTTTCCATTTACATTAAATGTCCAGAAAAGGTAAATCCATGGAGACAGAAAAAAGACTAGTAGTTGCCTAGAGCTGGAAAGTGACAGCTAATGTATATGAGGTTTCTTTTGAAGTATGAAAAAAATTCTTGAATTAGACAGTTGTAATAGTCACATAACTTGGTGAATATACTAAATCCCACTGAATTGTACTTTTTAAGTGAGGAAAATTTATAGCATATGATGAATATCTCAATTTTTAAAACCTGGATTAAAAAAACAATCCATCAAAACAAACTGCCGAAGTGGAAATAGTGGCATAAATAGTACCCTACATTTATTTTCAAAGTAGTGTCAATGATGAATCTTTGTGTTGGATATATGAGACTAATATTTAGTAAGTGCCTACTGTGTTGCAAGTTCCAGTAAGCACTATGTTAGATTAAATAGCTAAATTATCTAATATATTTCTAGTTCCTTGAGGTGCAAAGTTACTGACTAGTTGGGTTTTTTTTGGAAACAGGGTCTCACTCTATCAGTCAGACTGGAGTGCAGTGGCATGATCACAGCTCAATGTAGCCTCAACCTCCCTCGCTCAAGCAATCCTCCCACCTCAGCTTCCCAAGTAGCTGGGACTACAGGTACATGCCACCACACCCAGCTAATTTTTAAAACGATTTTTTGTAGAGACAGGGTCTCCCTATGTTGCCCGGGCTGGTCTCAAACTCCTGGGCTCAAGTGATCCTTCTGCTTTGGTCTCCAAAAGTGCTGGGATTATAGGTGTGAGCCACTGTGCCTGGCCTTTCTTCTTTTGTAATGTAAGCACTTACATTTATAAAGTTCCCTCTAAGTACTGCTTTCATTGCATCCCATATATTTTCATTTCTATTCATCTCAAAGTATTTTAAAATAGTCATTATTTCTTTCACCTATTAATAATGTGGTTAATTTGGGGTCAGGCACAGCGGCTTATGCCTGTAACTCAAGCACTTTGGGAAGCCAAGGCAGGAGGATCACTTAAGGCCAGGAGTTCAAGGCTAGCCTGGGCAACATAGTGAGACCCAACTCTACAAAAAAATTTAAAAATCAGCAAGGCATGGTGGCATGCCCTATAATCCCTATAATCCAAGAGGCTAAGCCAGGAGATTGAGCCTGCAGTGAGCTATGATTGCGCTACTGCACTCCAGGCTAGGCAACAGAGCGAGACTCCGTCTCAAAAAAAAAAAAAAAGTGTCTTTACATGATTGTGAATTTTCCAGGTTTCTTTCTATTGTTGATTTCTAGCTTCATTCCATTGTTATCAAAGAAGACACTTTGTATTATTTCAATCTTTTGACATTTATTGGAACTTTTTTTTTTTCAAATGTTTTACTGAGTGTAGACATCTGGAGTACTGTAAAACATGCATTATCCGTAGATTCAAAAAGGAGTAAGCCGCATTGTCCTCACTGTCAAATGTGTCAGGCTTGGCATACACGATGGAGATTAATGAAGTATCATGAGAGTAATATGGTTCCTGAAAAGCTTCTACAATTTGGAGTAGGGTCTTAATCATGTGAAAAGCAAAGCTGTTCACATTTAGTGAATTTGCATTTCATTGGTGGAGAGGTACACAGTATTTTAATTTTAAAACAAATAAAAATAATTTGTTGAAGATTCCCATCTTCCCAACTTTAATTGTTCCATCGGTTTTCAGAAATTTTAATTTAAAAAAAATCAGATGCCTTTTGGAAGTTGTATGTTTATCTGAGCAATAACTAAATTTTATTTCTTCTTCGGTTGTTGAGGTGTGTTAAATTTGAAGAAGACCATATCTCCATCTTCAACAATATAATTTCTGCCCTGTTGTCTGTACTTTCCAGCAGCCTTGACTTCCTCATCTTCAAGCTGATTTCCTCATCTTCAAGCTTGATTTCCTCATCTTCAAGCTGAAGCTCTTCATGTATTATTTCTATATTTCGAATAGGATCTACACTTCCTTCAACACGTGTGATATCATCATCTTCAAAAGCATGTGTTAGATGAAAGATGCCATCACAGGCACGAATATGAGATAAAAAAGCATTCTCCAGGCCCTGCCCATTGTGAGCTCCTTTCACAAAGCCAGCAATAACCACTACATTTAGAAAGGCAGAAATTTTGCTCACTGGTTTGTGGTATTGGCAAAGAAAGTCAAACCTTTCATCTGGCACAGGTACTCTGCTCTCATTAGGATCAATAGTGCAGAATGGGAAGTTTTCTGCTGAAGCCTGACTACTGGTTAATACACTGAAGAAAGTAGATTTCCCAACATTGGGCAATCCAACAATACCAATTTTCAGTGAGGTTCCAAATCTTCCAATGATTGGGGGTGGTTTAATTCCCTCACCTCCCTTTTTAGGGGGCATCGTGCTCGGCCTGGGTGATGACACAGGGTCCCAGCAGCAGTGAGAGAAAGGTCCTGCCAGCAGCCGGAGGTGGGGAAGAAGCTATTGGAACTTGTTTTGTGGTCTTACATATGTCTATCCTGAAGAATGTTCCAGGTACACTTGAGAAGAATGTTGACTCTGGTGTGGTTGGGTTAAGTGTTCTACATAAATCTGTCAGGTTTCATTGACTTATAGTGTTGTTCGAGACTTCTGTTTCCTTATTCTGCTGTCTAAATGTTCTTTTATTGAAAGTATGGTATTGAAGTCTCCAACTGATGTTGGGGTTGGTGGTGAATGACATGAAAACCTTCACATATCTCAACAGTCAGAACAATGGGCTTATTTTCTGTTATTACAAAGACTAGTGAATCAAAGTTGTGATATTTCACCTCAACATAGGAAAAAAAACTTTCTAGCAATTACAATAGCCCATACTAGAATGTCTTGCTGTTGAAGCAGTGATCTCCCATCTTCAATGCTCCTGCAGAGTCCACAGAACCAGGATTGTCAGAGAAAGGAATCCCTTCCTCAATGGGAAATGAGACTAGGAAACCTCTAAGGATCAAATCTAATTTCCCAAAAGAGTCTTATAATCCAAGATCTTCCACTTACACCTTTGTAAACCTTGGGCACGTCATTTAACTTTTCTATGTCATAGTTTCCTCTTCCTCAAAATGGGGATATGAATGGAACCTGCCACTTTTCTATGCCATAGTTTCCTCTTCAGCAAAATCGGGATAGTAATTGAAGCTGCCACAAGGGCTGTTGTGAATGAAATGAGTTTATAAACGTAAAGTGCCTAGGATAGTCTTGGCATATACTAAGTGCTTAACAAATGGTAGCTATGATGACAGCTGTGCAGTCTCCAATTACTATTATAAAACCATTTCTCAGCTAGGTGCAGTGGCTCACACCTGTAATCCCAGCACTTTGGAGGGCCAAGGTGGGAGGACTGCTTGAGGCCAGGAGTTCAAGACCAGCCTGGCCAACATAGACAGACCTCCATCTCTAAAAACAGAAAAAAGAAGAAAAAATTCTCCCTTTATTTTTGTCAGTTTGCTGCATATATTTGTGGCTCTGTTGTTTGGTGCATATGTGCTTATAATCATTATGGTTCCTGTAGGAATTAACCTTTTATCAACATATAATCACCTTTGTCTCATGTAACAATTTTTATTATAACTTAGTCTATTTTGTCTGATATTAGTATAGCCAACCCAGCTCACTTTTAACCTGTCTTTTGATCTAACAAGGATCTCTTGTAGACAACATAAAATTGGATAATGCGGGAAGTTTTTTGCTCGTTTTTGTTTTTATCCATTCAGCCAGTGTCTACATTTTAGTTAGTAAATTTAATCCCTTTGTACTTATAGTAATTACTGATAAGGAGGGACTTACGTCTGCCATTTTGCTATTTTTAAAATTCTGTAGTGATGTGTACTGCTTCATAAATGCCAAGTATCAAGTTGGTTGATAGTGGTGTTCAAATCTTTTATATCTTTACTGACTTTTTTTTCTCCACAAGTTCTGTCAATTAGTGATAGAGGTGTTATATTCAGCTATGATTGTGGTTTTGCCTCTTTTTCTCTTTGGTTTTATCAATTTTTGTTTCACATATTTTGAAGCTTGTTGTGAGGTACATACAAGTTTTTTTTTGTTTTGTTTTGTTTGTTTGTTTTTTTGAGACAGAGGCTTGCTCTGTCACCCAAGCTGGAGTGCAGTGGCATGATCTTGGCTCACTGCAACCTCTGCCTCCCAGGCTCAATGATCCTCCCACCTCAGCCTCCCAAGAAGCTGGGATTACAGGTGTGCATCACCATGTCCAGTTAATTCTTGCATTTTTAGTAGAGATGGGGTTTCACCATGTATGCCAGGCTGGTCTTGATCTCCTGAGCTCAAGTGATCCACCTCCCTCAGCCTTCCAAAGTGCTGAGATTACAAGCATGAGCCACTGTGCTCGGCCTGTTATGTATTTTTAATAAATTGATTCATTATGATAAATGATCCTTTTTTCTAGAAATGATCCTTGTTTTAAAGTCTACTTTGTTAATATAGCAACATCAACTTTCTTATGCTTTTTGCATGGTACATCTTTTTCACCCTTTTTCAATCTGTGTTTTATATTTACAGTGATTCATAAAGACAGCACATAGTTGGACCATGCTATTTTATCCAGCCTGACAATTGCTACCTTTTAATTGGAGATGATGGTCTTTACATTTAATGTAATTATTGATATGATTTTTAAGTCTGCCATCTTTATATTTATTTTCCATTTGCCTCTCTTCTTTGTTCCTCTATTCTGCTTTCCTTTTTCGTAATGTGATATTTATTACTTCCTTCACTGATCTTATAGCTATACGTCTCTCTATTTTTTTCAATGTTTGCTTTAGTGATTGCAGAGTGCATCTTTAACTTATCAAAGTCTAACTTCATTTGACCTCCCTGGCTTGTTGTGCACTTACTGTTGGATAGCTTACTTCTACTACTACTATATACCAAATAATATGTTATTATTTCTGCCTTAAATAGTCCATATTTTTTTAAACAAATGTATGTATTAAAGCAAGATATTTTAAAAGGTCCCTTATATTAATCCATATATTTACCCTTCCTGGTGTAATGCATTCCTTCAGATCTGAACTTCCTTTATTATAACTTCCCTTCAACTTAAAGAACTTCTTTTAACACTGCTTGTAATATAGGTCTGATGTAGACAAATTGTTTTTGCTTCCTTCAAAAATATCTGTATTTCTCCTTCACTTTTGAATATTTAATTCCAGGTTAGCAGATTTGCTTAAAAAATAAAATACAGCACTTTAAAAAAGTTAGTCCAGGCCAGGCACAGTAGATCACACCTATAATTCCAATACTTTGGGAGGTGAGGCAGGAGGATCACTTAGCTCAGGAGTTTAAGACCAGCCTGGGTAACACAGTAAGACACTGTCTCTACGGAAAATTTAAAAAGTAGTTGGGCATGGTGGCATGCACCTGTAGTCCCAGCTATTCAGGAGACTAAGGTGGGAGAATTTCTTGAGCCCAGGACATTAAGGCTATAGTGAGCTATGTTCACACCACTGCACTCCAGTCTGAGCAACAGAGTGAGACCCTGTCTCAAAAAAAAAATTTCATTTTCCTCTGACCTGCATTGTTTCTGACAAGGTGTCAATTATTCATATTACTGTTCACCTTTATGTAATTTTTTCTTTTCTACCTTTTAAATTTCCTTTATAAAAATTTTTGATTTTCAGAAAGTCGACTCTGATATACCTCAATTTAGACTTCTGTCCCTGCTCTTCCTCCTCTCCTTCTTGAACTTTAGTTGCATGTATGCTAGACAATTTTGTATTGTCCCACAGATCTTGAATGCTGATTTTTATTGATCTGTCCCTAAGTTTACTGGTGCTTTCTTCTGCCGTGTGCAGTCTGCTATTAAGCCTATCAAATGAATTCTTCATTTCTAATATATTTTTCATTTCTAGCATTTCCACTTGGAGAAATAGTTTACATCTTTCTGCTGAAATTTTCTCTGTTTATCCATGTTGTTCAACGTCTGGGCCATCACTGAGACTGTTTCTGTTGCCTCTTTCTTCCCATGACCATGGATCACATTTTCTTGTTTCTTTCTCTATCTCATAATTTATTTCATGCCAGATACTGTGTATAAAAGAACATTAATTTATCTCCATAAAGGGAAGTTCCTTCTTCAATTAAGTTGCTGGGAAACTGGGAGTGACAGCTCAATCCTTTTAATCCATAGTTGAGCTGGGTTTGAGATTGTAGTGTTAGTTCATGATTGGCTTATAATAATTTCAGTGTGAAATCAGAACTTTACCTTCAGGAGAAGCTAAAATCTGAGCACTGTCGAAGCTTCATACATCTCTGAGCTTCATAACCTATGCTAGCTTTCCGAACTGTGAGATATCTTCCCTCCTCTCTGCCCTCCCCTCACATTCCAGCTTTCAGCTAGGGTGTTGTCCTTGGTCTCCAGCAGCACCTTCTGTTTTCTGTGCCTTGAGGAGATCTCTTTTTGCTCTGTTACCCTGACTATGCCTTCTCAAAGGCTGACTTGTCCTCAGTAAAAGCCTAGATAGTCATAAAGAGATTTCTTAGCTGTCTTGCCATGCCCCCAGCCTGTTGCAGGCCCAGCCTTAGACTTCATAAAGCCCCTGGTGTACTACAGGGATTTCTATTAACTCTCCTGCCCTGCCCCCAGCCTTCAGCAAAATCCACCTACCTCAGCAGGATCCTTCTTAGCTCTCTTTCCCTTGCCCCTGCATCCGAACTCCTATTCCAATGTACTAATTGAAGGCCCATGGGGGAAAAGTTGGCAGGTAGGTGTAGTCCTGCACTGTAGCTGGAACTCCTCAGGACTCCAGATTGTCACTCCAGCCTACATGCAGTCAGTAACAGTTGACTTCTCTTTATATGGCAAATTCTTCCTCTTGCTGTTCCACCATAGATGAAAAGTATCTATGTATCTCTCTCTCTCTCTCTCTCTCTCTCTTTTTTTTTTTTTCTCTTGAGAAGAAGGGCTCACTACTTTCCAGATTTTTGTTTCTTTAGATTTTTTGTGTCAACTCTGATAGGTTTTTTAAAAATTATGATTTTGTACCTTCTCTGACTTTTCTTACTACCAGAGTGGGAGCAATAATGTCAACTGTTGCAACTTTCAACATTGTAACAAGAAATGGAAGTCTTTATTATCCTTTTTGATAGAAGAAAAACAGACTTGGAGAAAATAAATGACTTGACCAAGGTTCAGAGCTAAGAAACAGAAAAGCTACAATTTGAACATGACTACAACTCCAGGGCTCTTTATGCTGCACAACAAGTAGTATAGGCTGTTTGACTCTGGGAAAGTCATTTAACCTCTCAGTATTTAGTATTTCTAGCTGGTAAAAGGAAACAATTGTACTAGATAAACTCAAAGTCTCTTCCAACTCTAACACTCCGAGAGTCACTGAAGTCGAATTTCTGCTTTCTTCATCCTTACCCCAAATTTGCTCCTTCCATGGTCTTCATCTCAGCAAATGGCAGGTCCTTCTTCCTCTTGCTGAGGCTCAAATCATCAAAATCATTTATATTCCATAACCAATCCATCAGCTAATCCTATGGATGACTGCAACAATAATGCCATAGTCACCCTGCTTTGTCCCTTCTCCCCTAATTTTACTCCAGAATGACTCTCTTATAAAATATAAGTCATTTATGCCACTCCTCTACTTAAACCCCACCAATCCCTTCCCCTTCCATCAAAGGAAAAGTGAAAATCCTTTACACAGGTTAAAAGTCCTATGTGATTTGACTCCCTTAACTACTTTGATCTTACTTCCTACCACGCTCCCCTCTCTTACTACACTCCAGCCTCACTGGTTTTCTTTCTGTTCATCCAACACAACAGGCATGTTCTTGCCTCAGCACCTTTGACTAGTGACACAGTCTTTCTTCAGGCATTCCCATGGCATATCCTCTGCTCAAATGTCACTTTATCAGAGAGGCCTTCCCTTCTATTCTACATTAAAAGCAACACCTCCCTTCTCTCATTCACTTTCCAACCCTGCCCTAGAATTCTTTCTGTCCTACCCAGCTTTATTTTTCTCTGAAGTACTTTTCACCACCTTATCTGTTTATTATCTGTCTCACTGCCACTAGAATATAAGTTCCATGAGAGGAGAGCCAACTTCTGTTCGTGCACTGCTGGATATCCACTGACTAGAACAGTCACTAGCACACAGTAGCACAAAATAAATATGTATTGGACAGAAACCCAAAGAACAAAAAAATCAATGGAAAGACACAGTTGTAGAGGCAGCACTGAGAACTGGGAAATCTGGGTTTGAACTTTGATTCTGACTCCATTAAAAACTTCCAAATAAATGCCCTGTTCTGTTTCCTTAGACTTCCCTGCTCCATCCCTGTCTCTCTCATGGCCACCCTAGAGCTGGAAGAGGCAGTAGCTGATATAGACACTACACAGGGTAGCAGTGAGATTCAAAGTGAAGTAGGAAAAACAGCAGTAAAAGTGTAGCCAACCCACAGCTGTCCATATCTGAGCTTTGGTTGTCTAAACTGGGGTTGGGGGGGAGAAAAAAAAAACCTAAATCCTTCAGGATGTCATTAGACAACATGACAACAGTTTGCCATAAAATGTAAAAGAGCCTGCTGATTCAGCTAAGACATTAAGACTCTTAATCTTGGTGTAATTAGTACATATGTGCCAGGCACTGGGCACAATCTTTAGGTTGGCAAGAAGCCATAATGTAATGGTTAAGAGCCCAGGCTTTGGAAACAGACTGGTTGAGTTCAAATCCTGGCTCTGCCACTCACTCACTATATGACCTTGGGCAAACTGCCTACTCAGTTTAGCCCTATTAAATGGGAATAATGTCAAACTCAGGCTGGGTGCAGTGGCTCACACCTATAATCCCAGGACCTTAGTAGGATGAGGTGGGAGGATTGCTTGAACCCAAGAGCTCAAAGCTACAGTGAGCCGAGCCACTGCACTCCAGCCTGGGTGACACAGCGAGGCCTTGTCCCCAAATAAAAAATAAATAAAATAAAATAACAAATGTCAATTTCTTAGGGACATTGGAAGAATTAAGATAAATGTGATCAGCCCAGAACTGGATACAGAGAATGGGCTCTATAAAAGAAAGCTATTATTACAATTACTAAAAATTACTCCCTGCCCCACAACAGTGGAGAAAAAAGGGAGATCAATATTGTCAAGAGAAGAAAAATTAATAGGGAAATCTCTACTTTTCTTGATCTATTAACATAGATCTCATCATATAAATTCTCTTACCTATGTCATATAATGACAAAAAGACCAAAACTGTCTGTAAACCTTGAGTTTAAAAAAAATCACTTTAGGGTGGGAGGTTCCAAGAGGGCCGAATAGGAACAGCTCCGGTCTACAGCTCCCAGCGTGAGTGATGCAGAAGACAGGTGATTTCTGCATTTCCAATTGAGGTACTGGGTTCATCTCACTGGGGCTTGTCGGACAGTGGGTGCAGCCCACGGAGCAGGGTGGGGCATCACCTCACCCAGGAAGCACAGGGGGTTGGAGAATTCCCTTTCCTAGCCAAGGGGAGCCATGACAGACAGTACCTGGAAAATCGGGACGCTCCCATGCTAATACTGAGCTTTTCCAACAGTCTTAGCAAATGGCACACCCGGATATTATATCCCACGCCTGGCTTGGAGGGTCCCACGCCCACAGAGCCTCGCTCACTGCTAGCACAGCAGTCTGAGATCGAACTGCAAGGCAGCAGTGAAGCTGGGAGAGGGGCATCTGCCATTGCTGAGGCTTGAGTAGGTAAACAAAGCAGCCAGGAAGCTCGAACTGGGTGGAACCCACTGCAGATCAAGGAGGCCAGCCTGCCTCTGTAGACTCCACCTTTGGGGGCAGGGCATAGCTGAACAAAAGTCAGCAGAAACTTCTGCAGACTTAAATGTCCCTGTCTGGCCGGGCGCGGTGGCTCACGCCTGTAATCCCAGCACTTTGGGAGGCTGAGGCGGGCGGATCACAAGGTCAGGAGATCGAGACCACGGTGAAACCCCGTCTCTACTAAAAATACAAAAAATGAGCCGGGCGCGGTGGCGGGTGCCTGTAGTCCCAGCTACTCGGGAGGCTGAGGCAGGAGAATGGCGTGAACCCAGGAGGCGGAGCTTTCAGTGAGCCAGGATCGCGCCACTGCACTCCAGCCTGGGCGACAGAGCGAGACTCTGTCTCAAAAAAAAAAAAAAAAAATGTCCCTGTCTGACAGCTTTGAAGACAGCAGTGGTTCTCCCAGCACAGAGTTTGACATCTGAGAACAAACAGACTGCCTCCTCAAGTGGGTCCCTGACCCCCGAGTAGCCTAACTGGGAGACACCTCCCAGTAGGGGCCGACTGACACCTCATACAGCCAGGTGCCCATCTGAGACGAAGCTTCCAGAGGAAGGATCAGGCAGCAACATTTGCCATTCTGCAATATTTGCTGTTCTGCAGCCTCCGCTGGTGATACCCAGGCAAACAGGTCTGGAATGGACCCCCAGCAAACTCCAACAGACCTACAGCTGAGTGAGGGTCCTCACTGTTAGAAGGAAAACTAACAAACAGAAAGGACAACCACACCAAAACCCCATCTGTACATCACCACCATCAAAGACCAAAGGTAGATAAAACCACAAAGATGGGGAGAAACCAGAGCAGAAAAGCTGAAAATTCTAAAAATCAGAGTGCCTCTTCTCCTCCAAAGGAACTCAGCTCCTTGCCAGCAATGGAACAAAGCTAGATGGAGAATGACTTTGAGGCAAGAAGTCTTCAGACGAATGGTAATAACAAACTTCTCTGAGCTAAAGGAGGATGTTCGAGCCCATCGCAAAGAAACTAAAAACCTTGAAAAAAGATTAGACGAATGGCTAACTAGAATAAACAGTGTAGAAAAGACCTTAATTGACCTGATGGATCTGAAAACCATGGCACAAGAACTACAGGACAAATGCACAAGCTTCAGTAGCTGATTTGATCAAGTGGAAGAAAGGGTATCAGTGATTGAAGATCAAATGAATGAAATGAAGCAAGAAGTTTAGAGAAAAAAGAGTAAAAGGAAATGAACAAAGCCTCCAAGAAATACGGGATTATGTGAAAAGACCAAATCTACGTCTGATTGGTGTACCTGAAAGTGACAGGGAGAATGGAACCAAGTTTGAAAACACTCTTCAGGATATTATTCAGGAGAACTTCCCCAACCTAGCGAGGCAGGCCAACATTCAAATTCAGGAAATACAGAGAACGCCAAAAAGATACTCCTCGAGAAGAGCAACTCCAAGACACATAATTGTCAGATTCACCAAAGTTGAAATGAAGGAAAAAATGCCAGAGAGAAAGGTCAGGTTACCCACAAAGGGAACCCCATCAAACTAACAGTGGATCTCTCTGCAGAAACTCTACAAGCCAGAAGATAGTGGGGGCTAATATTCAACATTCTTAAAGAAAATAATTTTCAACCCAGAATTTCATATCCTGCCAAACTAAGCTTCATAAGTGAAGGAGAAACAAAATCCTTTACAGACGAGCAAATGCTGAGAGATTTTGTCACCACCAGGCCTGCCTTAGAAGAGCTCCTGAAGGAAGTACTAAACATGGAAAGGAAAAACTGGTACCAGCCACTGCAAAAAACATGCCAAATTGTAAAGACCATTGATGCTAGGAAGAAACTGCATTAACTAACGAGCAAAATAACCAGCTAACATCATAATGACACGTCAAATTCACATATAACAATATTAACCTTAAATGTAAATGGGCTAAATGCTCCAATTAAAAGACACAGACTGGCAAATTGGATAAAGAGTCAAGACCCATCAGTGTGCTGTATTCAGGAGACCCATCTCACATGAAGAGACACACATAGGCTCAAAATAAAGGGATGGAGGAAGATCTACCAAGCAAATGGAAAACAAAAAAAGCAGGTGTTGCAATCCTAGTCTCTGATAAAACAGACTTTAAAGCAACAAAGATCAAAAGAGACAAAGAAGGTCATTACATAATGGTAAAGGGAACAATTCAACAAGAAGAGCTAACTATCGTAAATATATATGCACCCAATACAGGAGCACCCAGATTCATAAAGCAAGTCCTTAGAGACCTACAAAGAGACTTTAACACCTCACTGTAAACATGAGACAGATCAACAAGACAGAACATTAACAAGGATATCCAGGAATTGAACTCAGCTCTGCACCAAGTGGACCTAATAGACATCTACAGAACTCTCCACCCCAAGTCAACAGAATATACATTCTTCTCAGCAGCACATTGCACTTATTCCAAAATTGACCACACAGTTGGAAGCACTCCTCAGCAAATGTAGGGAGACCCCCTGAAACTATTGCTGCGGAATAAAAGATGAAATGCTCCTGATTATTGTAAATACAAAATTGCATGCAGGATTGTGTAAAGACAATGCCAGGTTGGACTGCCAGAATGAGCCAACAGTGTGTGACGTGCTTCCTCCTGCAGAGAGCCTATGAATGGACGTGCAGTCAGGTAGGTTTCACATCACCAAGATTCCTATCCCAGAAAAGCAGATGTTCATAGCTCTGGGAATGGAATGCGACCCTTGTGGAGAGCCTATAAATGGACGCATGGGGGGGACACCTGTCCATGTGGATAAGATAGGGCTATAAACACCCTCATCTTGCCACAGCTCTTCTAGGCCTCTTTAGGGTTAAGGCATACTCCCTTCTGATAATTTCTGGTCTAACCAGTTGTCTAGCTTCAAGTCCTGTTACTATGGATTGTTTGTAACCAGCTTTTGCTGCAACGGTTACTGCTGATTAATATCTTGCTAATCATAGGTTATGGAACTACTGTGTTTCTGTTTTAAGGCTCTGTTAGAAATTACTGATGCACACAATATATTATAAATTCTTATCTCTGTATACTGTACTTCTGCATACAGATGTTATGTTAAAGAATTACTTCATCATCATGTGACCATCTCACCTCATAATCAAATTATCCTAAATCCCTCACTAACCTACCCCTGCCCTCAATAAACTTAATAATAAATGCTGGTATGTCCAGTGCATTGTTGGCACCACAGGACCAGAAGGTGGTGACCCCCTCTGGACCCAGCTTTCACTATCTTGCGTGTGTGTATTATTTCTTGACCTGCTGATCCACCTGGGAACAAAGAGAGAGAGACCCGTTGCATTGTGGGCTGCTGGCCAGATCCCACAATAAGCAAATGTAAAAGAAGAGAAATTATAACAAACTGTCTCTGAGACCACAGGGCAATCAAACTAGAACTCAGGATTAAGAAACTCACTCAAAACTTCTCAACTACATGGAAATTGAACAACCTGCTCCTGAATGACTACTGGGTATACAACAAAATGAAGGCAGAAATAAAGATGTTCCTTGAAACCAATGAGAATAAAGACACAACATACCAGAATCTCTGGGACACATTTAAAGCAGTGTGTAGAGGGAAATTTATAGCACTAAATGCCCACAAGAGAAAGCACGAAAGATCTAAAATTGACACCCTAACATCACAATTAAAGGAACTAGAGAAGCAAGAGCAAACACATTCAAAAGCTAGCAGAAGGCAAGAAATAACTAAGATCAGAGCAGAACTAAAGGAGAAAGAGACACAAAAAACCCTTCAAAAAATCAATAAATCCAGGAGGTTTTTGAAAAGATCAACAAAATTGATAGACTGCTAGCAAGACTAATAAAGAATCAAATAGACGCAATAAAAAATAATAAAGGGGATATCACCACTGATCCCACAGAAATACAAACTACCATCAGAGAATACTATAAACACCTCTACGCAAATAAACTAGAAAATCTAGAAGAAATGGATAAATTCCTGGACACATACACCCTCCCAAGACTAAACCAGGAAGAAGTTGAAGCCCTGAATAAACCAATAACTGGCTCTGAAATTGAGGCAATAATTAACAGCCTACCAACCAAAAAAAGTCCTGGACCAGACAGATTCACAGCCGAATTCTACCAGAAGTACAAAGATGAGCTGGCACCACTCCTGAAACCAATCAATAGAAAAAGAGAGAATCCTCCCTAACTCATTTTATGAGGCCAGCATCATCCTGATACCAAAGCTTGGCAGAGACACTACAAAAAAAGAGAATTTAAACCAATATCCCTGATGAACATTGATGCAAAAATTCTCAATAAAATACTGGCAAACCGAATCCAGCAGCACAGCAAAAAGCTTATCCACCACGATCAAGTTGGCTTCATCCCTGGGATGCAAGGCTGGTTCAACATATGCAAATCAATAAATGTAATCCATCATATAAACAGAACCAATGACAAAAACCACATGATTACCTCAAAAGATGCAGGAAAAGGCCTTCAACAAAATTCAACAGCCCTTCTTGCTAAAAACTCTCAATAAACTAAGTATTGATGGGATGTATCTCAAAATAACAAGAGCAACTTATGACAAACCCACAGCCAATATCATACTGAATGGGCAAAAGCTGGAAGCATTCCCTTTGAAAACTGGCACAAGACAGGGATGCCCTCTCTCATCACTCTATACAACATACTGTTGGAAGTTCTGGCCAGGCAATCAGGCAGGAGAAAGAAATAAAGGGTATTCAATTAGTAAAAGAGGCAGTCAAATTGTCCCTGTTTGCAGATGACATGATTGTATATTTAGAAAACCCCATTGTCTCAGCCCAAGAGCTCCTTAAGCTGATAAGCAACTTCAGCAAAGTCTCGGGATACAAAATCAATGTGCAAAAATCACAAGCATTCCTACACACCAACAACAGACAAACAGTGAGCCAAATCATGAGTGAACTCCCATTCACAACTGCTTCAAAGAAAATAAAATACCTAGGAATCCAACTTACAAGGGACGTGAAGGACCTCTTCAAGGAGAACTACAAACAACTGCTCAACGAAATAAAAGAGGACACAAACAAATGGAAGAACATTCCATGTTCATGGATAGGAAGAATCAATGTTGTGAAAATGGCCATACTGCCCAAGGTAATTTATAGATTCAGTGCCATCCCCATCAAGTTACCAATGACTTTCTTCACAGAACTGGAAAAAAAAAAACTACTTTAAAGTCCATAGGGAACCAAAAAAGAGCCCACATTGCCAAGACAATCCTAAGCAAAAAAGAACAAAGCTGGAGGCACCACACTACCTGACTTCAAACTATACTACAAGGCTACAGTAACCAACCAAAACAGCATGGTACTGGTACCAAAACAGAGATGTAGACCAAAGGAACAGAACAGAGCCCTCAGAAATAATACCACACATCTACAACCATCTGATCTTTGACAAACCTGACAAAAACAAGAAATGGGGAAAGGATTCCCTATTTAATAAATGGTGCTGGGAAAATTGGCTAGCCATAAGTAGAAAGCTGAAACTGGATCCCTTCCTTACACCTTATACAAAAATTAATTCAAGATGGATTAAAGACTTCAATGTTAGACCTAAAGCCATAAAAACCCTAGAAGAAAACCTAGGCAATACCATTCCAGGACATAGGCATGGGCAAGGACTTCATGACTAAAACACCAAAAGCAATGGCAACAAAAGCCAAATTTGACAAATGGGATCTAATTAAACTAAAGAGCTTCTGCACAGCAAAAGAAACCACCATCACAGTGAACAGGCAACCTAAAGAATGGGAGAAAATTTTTACAATCTACCCATCTGACAAAGGGCTAATATCCAGAATCTACAAAGAACTTAAACAAATTTACAAGACAAAAATCAGATAATCCCAGCAAAAAGTGGGCAAAGGATATGAACACTTCTCAAAAGAAGACATTCATGCAGCCAACAGACGCATGAAAAAATGCTCATCGTCACTGGCCATCAGAGAAATGCAAATCAAAACCACAATGAGAAACCATCTCACACCAGTTAGAATGGCAATCATTAAAAAGTCAGGAAACAACAGATGCTGGAGAGGATGTGAAGAAAAAGGAACACTTTTATACTGTTGGTGGGACTGTAAACTAGTTCAACCATTGTGGAAGACAGTGTGGCGATTCCTCAAGGATCTAGAACTAGAAATACCATTTGACCCAGCCATCCCATTACTGGGTATATACCCAAAGGATTATAAATCATGCTGCTATAAAGACACATGCACACGTATGTTTATTGCGACACTATTCACAATAGCAAAGACTTGGAATCAACCCAAATGTCCATCAGTGACAGACCGGATTAAGAAAATGTGGCACATGTACACCATGGAATACTATGCAGCCATAAAAAAGGATGAGTTCGGCCGGGCACGGTGGCTCAAGCCTGTAATCCCAGCACTTTGGGAGGCCGAGACGGGCGGATCACGAGGTCAGGAGATCGAGACCATCCTGGCTAACACAGTGAAACCCCGTTTCTACTAAAAAATACAAAAAAATAGCTGGGTGAGGTGGCGGGCGCCTGTAGTCCCAGCTACTCGGGAGGCTGAGGCAGGAGAATGGCGCAAACCCGGGAGGCGGAGCTTGCAGTGAGCTGAGATCCAGCCACTGCACTCCAGCCTGGGCGACAGAGCCAGACTCCGTCTCAAAAAAAAAAAAAAAAAAAAAAAAAAAGAATGAGTTCATGTCCTTTGTAGGGACATGGATGCAGCTGGAAACCATTATTCTCAGCAAACTATCGCAAGAACAGAAAACCAAACACCGCATGTTCTCACTCATAGGTGGGAACTGAACAATGAGAACACTTGGACACAGGGTGGGGAACATCACACACCAGGGCCTGTCATGGGGTGAAGAGATGGGGGAGGGATAGCATTAGGAGATATACCTAATGTAAATGACAAGTTAACGGGTACAGCACACCAACATGGCACATGTATACATATGTAACAAACCTGCCCGTTGTGCACATGTACCCTAGAACTTAAAGTATAATAAAAATAAAATTAAATGAAAAAATTTTTAAAAGTCACTTTATTGTGCAAAACTATTTTTGCAGTGTTTCCCTCCATCTTCTGCTTCCCAATACCTGTGACGTCTTGACCACAAATACAGAAAGAGAAGTGTCAAAATAGGAAAGTCCAAATGAACAAATTAAACTGGAAAATTATATGATAAAATATTATTTATTTCCAAAAAATAAATCTGCTTTACATGATAAAGTGTTAAACAGTAACAAAAACTTGACAAGTCATATATATTGCAACAGATTTTGTTCCATATGAATTAAAATTTAAACAATTATTAAATGCCCTTTTTTCTTTTTTTGGATACAGGGCCTTGCTCTGTTGCCCAGGCTGGAGTGCAACGGTGTGAACACAACTCAGCACAGCCTTGATCTCCTGGACTCAAGGGATCCTTCCACCTCAGCCACCCAAATAGCTGGGACCACAGGCGTGCACCGCCATGCCTGGCTAATTTTTCAAATTTTTAGTAGAGATGGGTCTCACCATGTTGCCCAGGCTGGTCTTGAACTCCAGCACTCAAGCAATCCTCCACCTCAGCCTCCCAAAGTGCTGGGATTACAGGTGTGAGCCACTGAGCCCAGCCTTGAAGTCTTTTCATAATGATTGTAGAATATGAAACTAAAATCTAAAAATTAGGAAAATCTCAGAGAATACATTTTTAAAAAACACTGTTACATCCTCCACATCCAAAAGGCTTTATGTAAAACACTTGTCTTTGTGATTCACACAAAAAGCGGATGCCAATTCCTTAACTGAACTGATGTGACAGGAGAAACTCAATGCTAGTATAGCCGTGAGTAAGAACGCTGATCTAATTCATATCTTTATTAATTCCTTCTCATTTCAACTTTGTGAAAGAAGGAAAGAAGAAAGAGGGGAGAGAAGGGTAGGCATGCCTACCCTGTTCTGTAATATCTAACCCAGTGCTAGAAACAACAAAACACAAGTCATTTATAAGTGTTCAAAAACCTTAAAGTCCTAATAAGAAAGAAAACTAATTTCCTAAAATATATATGAGGAAACATATAAAGATACACTATACATTACAGTACAATCCATAAACAGGTTGAGAGAAACTGCCGGGTTTTAAACGTGGCTCAATTTATCAGTGGGGTGACCTAGGCAAGTTACTTTACCTATCTTTGCCTCAATTTCCTCATCTCTAAAATAGAATAAAGGTATCTTCATCACAAGGTTGTTGTGACCATTTAAGACTCTCAGAAAAATTTCTACTGCCTCTATAGTAATAACGATGTACATATGTACACAATGTTAGCTGTCATTATTACAGAGTAGAAATAAATGGCTTAATTGAAGAAATTTTCATTGAGAAATAGTCCCAAAATTAATGTGCCAAGTCATTTATATCAATGGCTGAAGTTTTATATTTAGATTCAAGCAGTTAAGGAAGTGCAATGTGATTTAGAATACAGTTCTGGGAGCCAGGCGTGGTGGCTCACGCCTGTAATTCCAGCACTTTGGGAGGTCAAAGCGGGAGGATCACAAGGTCAAGAAATCGAGACCATCCTGGCCAACATGGTGAAACCCCATCTCTACTAAAAATACAAAAATTAGCTGGGCGTGGTGGCACACGCCTGTAGTCCCAGCTACTCAGGAGGCTGAGGCAGGAGAATTGCCTGAACCCGGGAGGCAGAGGTTGAAGTGAGCTGAGATTGCACCACTGCACTCCAGCCTGGAGACAGAATGAGACTCCGTCTCAAAGAAAAAAAGAATACAGTTTTGGGGATGACATATACATGCAGCCGCTTCATCCCTCTCCCTCCTGCACCAACCATTCCCCACTTCCATGGAAGCCTAGGCACCTTATCAATTAAGTTCCTATGAGTTAAATTCTTAATGCTTAAAGACATACAAAAAGCAAAGCATTATAAGTTCAGCAAAGCAACCACTAATACAAAACTACAGTAAATGCTTTTATTTTAAAGTAAAACTCTAAAATTCACAATAGCGAATGAAGGTGGGCTGTGGGTCAGAATGAAAGAAGTGGAAGAAGTAAAAATAAAGGAAAATGGATGACAGGAGGAATATGAGACTTCAGAGAGCTGTGAAAATTTAATTCCTGGATATTCCTTCTCCTTGCTACAATTGTTACAGTTTTCTCACATATAACATGTAACAGGAAATTACTGCAATATTTGAAACACTTATATCTTTGTAAAATTCGCTTTCTGAAACTCTTGCCAGCTCCATTAATTTGTCACTTAAAAAGCAATTCGCAATTTAAAAAAGAAACATATACAAAATAAAGGCGTTACATGGTACTGTGATTTGTGGGTGATGTTCTTCTCCTGCCAGCAATAATGCCACACACTTGGAAGTTGCTTTTCCAGAGTCAATGAGAGACACCATCCACCTCCTACCACCACCCCTCTCCTTGGTTATTAAGGAAAAAAACTGAGCCAGCCAGGATTCCTAATGATAGTTTTTTCTCCACGAGGCCAGCTGGCACTTGGGGAGCACCCTGCATTCTCAGCTCATCAGCACTTCCACTAAACTCCTGCAGATAAGAAGAAAATCTCCACTTAATCACCCATGGTTAAAACAAAAACCTGTTTCTAAAAACTAGCTATTTCCCTATTACCTGCACCTACCCCCATACCTCCTCAAGTATTCTATACCAAGGGTGTGTCCCCAAGCAAGGAGTCTAGCTCCTCTCTTTTCTTACACCCCATGAAGGCCTCTGGAGAACCATACCTTCGGTTGGCAATTCTCTGAACTTGTCTATTCAAGCCAGCACCTCCGACGAGTGAAATCGAGTCACGTTTTTAAAACGAGCTTAAAGGGGGACAGGTGTTATGCCCACGCCGTCTGAAGTTAACTAATAAAGGTAATGATTTAAGACGTTTACAATGTACTAATTATGAATTAATTAAATCCCTCAGTGAGGGTGCGGCACTCAGAAAAAAACCCTCCAGCTTAATGCCCCCTATTTTTTAAAAAGGAGGGGAGGGAGCTCTAAAATCAAAAATGTTAATTTCCACGTGCTAAAAAACCTATCAGAATGATGATTTTGAAAGGAAGATCTATGTCGTATATTAGTTATATATAATTGCATATAAACAAAACTGGAGGCACATAGACTGCTTTGGTGTAAATATAAATACATATGATATTCATATGTATGATTTTTTGTTTAACCACACCCTCCTTGGGTGGCTTCCCAGGCTCTCTCGGGCCAAACAGCGTCACGTCGTCCGGCGGCCCACTGGGTGGGGGTCCGGGCTGTCACCCAGACTCCAGCGGCAGGGAACGCTGCATCGCGGTCGCCCCCCGGCAGGCGGGCGCTCTGAATCCCCCAGGTTA
The DNA here is from genome assembly GCF_037993035.2 of Macaca fascicularis. Lineage (NCBI taxonomy): Eukaryota > Metazoa > Chordata > Mammalia > Primates > Cercopithecidae > Macaca > Macaca fascicularis. The sequence goes on from NC_088376.1 coordinate 15,124,480, forward strand.
TCCCTCCCCGGGCCCGCCCAGCCCTGCCCTGCCCAGCAGCCTCGCAGGCCGCGGCCCGGCCTCTCCACGACCCCAGCGCCGCCCGCCCGACCCTAGCGGGCGGCAGCTTGGGGACCCAGCCCGGTAGGGGTAGGGCGCGGCGGCTGGGCAGACGCGGGTCCCAGACTCACCATGGCCGAAGAGCCGCTAGCGAGCCCACAGCTCGAAGTCACACGGCGCCGGCGACGCCCGTTGTCCTGGTGACGCCAGCCAGGCGCCCCGCCCCGTCCCCAAGGTGGGCTCGGAGGCGGCCATTGGTGGCCGGCGAGCACGTGACCCGCAGGGGCGGTGCCCTTTGGACCGCCCAGCCCTCGCCCCCGGCCCTGGAACGGGGCCTCTTCGCCTCTCCCACTTTGTATCTGGTCCATCCTCTCAGCCTGATCACCTTGATGACCCTCACCTGACAGATTACCCAGCTGCAGACTGCCCAGCTGAAAGAGACCATGGATTTTTTTTTTAATTTAAAAAAACGTTATACAGGTAATGCATGATTATTGAAAACATTTTAAATTACCAATAACAAGAATTTAAAAGGATAAAACCACACTCATCCCAGCACCTGAAGTAGCCACTGCTCAGATTCCATTCTATCTGTTTCAAGCTTCCAGTGAGATGTTATAACATACTGTATTCTTAAAAATGGTGGCAAACCATAGGTAACTGTTTTATAATCTACTTTTTTAGATTAAAAATGATTATCTTGGGGCCGGGCGCGGTGGCTCACGCCTGTAATCCCAGCACTTTGGGAGGCCGAGGTGAGCGGATCACGAGGTCAGGAGATCAAAACCATCCTGGCTAACATGGTGAAACCCCGTCTCTACTAAAAATACAAAAAATTAGCCAGGCATGGTGGGGAATGCCTGTGGTCCCAGCTACTCGGGAGACTGAGGCAGGAGAATGGTGTGAACCCAGGAGGCGGAGTTTGCAGTGAGCCGGAATTGCACCACTGCACTCCAGCCTGGGCAACAGAGCAAGACTCCATCTCAAAAAAAAAAAAAATATCTTTGCATGCCACTTCATGGAATAGCATTCTATGCATGTTATCTAATTCATTAAATCAACTGGCAGTTTCTTGAATGTTTTTAATATGGTTGAAGGGAACTCTAGACATCCTCAAATCCAGCCCATTAACTCTATGAAGAAGGACCCAGTGCGATGGTTGACACCTGTAATCCCAGCACTTTGGGAGGCCGAAGCAGGAGGATTGCTTGAGGACAAGAGTTTGAGACCTGCCAGGGCAAGACCCTGACTCTACAAAAAATTAAAAAAAAAAAAAAAGAAAAAGAAGGAAAAAAATAAAAGAATGTGCTTGGTGTGTTAGAAGCAGAAAAAAACCTGACAAAATAAAAACAACAACAACAAAAATAAAGTTACCAAAAAAAGAAAGAGAATTTTAAAATGTAAAAAAAAAAGAATCTGTGAAGAAGAATCATATTCAACAGCTGACCTGACACCCCCCCCACCCCTGGAGTGCCTAATAGACATCACAGTGTAATATGGCCCAAATAAACCCCTTGATCCAAGTTTCTTACTCCCCAGTCTTCTCAAAGCAAAAGTCCCTACTATCCCCTTGATTGTTAAGACAAAAACCTAGAAATTGTCCCTGATTCCTCTGTTTTCTCACACTTCACTTCCAGTCCATTATCACATATTCTTGACTCCACCTTAAATTCTCAATCTATCCACTCTACAACATCTCCACTTCACAGCCACTATCGTCTCACCCCGATTCATCTCCACATGTGCTACGATTTGAATGTTTGTGTCCCCTTCAAACTTTGTGTGAAAACGTATCAAATGTGACAGTTTTAGAAAGAGGGCCTCAAGGTGGGGAGTAGGCCGTGAGAGCTCTGTCCTCATGAATGGGATTAATGCCCTTATAAGAGAACTTGAGGGAATGAATTCAGCCCCTTTTTGCCTTTTCATCCCTTCTGCCATGTGAGGACACAGCAATCCCCTCCAGAGGATGCAGCAACAAGACACCGTCTCAGAAGCAGAGCAGCCCTCACCAGACACCAAACCGGCCAGCACCTTGATCTTAGACTTCCCAGCCTCCAGAACTGTGAAACATGAATTTCTATTGTTTATAAATTACACAGTCCTGTGGTGTTTTGTTATAGCAGCACAAGTGAACTGTGATCCCATGTCTTCCCTCCTGCATCCTACACAACAGCAGCATTTTCAGTGGCTTCTCATAGCACTTGGAAAAAAAATACAGGCTGGGCAACGTGGCTCAATTACGCCTGTAATCCCAGCACTTTGGGAGGCCGAGGTGGGAGGATCACCTGAGGACTCCGTCTCAAAAAAAAAAAAAAAAAAAAGCCTCAATAATATCTGCTTCCTTTATATGGAATATTCTTCCTGCAGAACTTCATGTAGGCCCTTCCTTCATTTGATACAGGTCAGTTATCTCCTCAATCGTCATCTTCGCAAAAGCCTTTACTGACCTAAAATAGCTCATTCCAGTCACTCTCACTTTAGTCAGCCTCTCTCATTTAACTCTGTCTTGTTCTCAAAGTACTTAGTCCCCCTCAAAACTATCTTTTTTACCTTTTTGTTTATTAATTACTTCCTGTCTCCCTGCTCTGTAATGCAAGATGTCTATCTTGTTCCATTCTGTATTCCTAGTGTTTAAGAACAGTTCCTGGCTTATAGTAGATGTTCAATAAATACCGATGATTGAATGAACATCTATGCTGGGTCTGTATGGTCAGTTTGAAGATCCAAATAAGAATATGACTTGATAGAGTAGGGAGTATAATAGAAAATAAATACTGTAATTACTGGCAGCCTTTATTTTTATCTTTTTTTTTTTTTTTTTTTTTTTGAGACGGAGTCTCGCTCTGCCACCCAGGCTGGAGTGCAGTGGCCGGATCTCAGCTCACTGCAAGCTCCGCCTCCCGGGTTCATGCCATTCTCCTGCCTCAGCCTCCCTAGTAGCTGGGACTACAGGCGCCCGCCACCGCGCCCGGCTAGTTTTTTGTATTTTTAGTAGAGACGGGGTTTCACTGTGTTAGCCAGGATGGTCTTGATCTCCTGACCTCGTGATTCGCGCGTCTCGGCCTCCCAAAGTGCTGGGATTACAGGCTTGAGCCACCGCGCCCGGCCTATTTTTATCTTTTTATTATGAGATATAAATACAAGTAATAGAATGCAAATGTACATTTTGTTAAAGTGAACACTTCACACCACCCAGTTCAAGAAATAGAACATAGCCAGCAACCCAGATGATCCTCATGTCTACTCTCCTAATCTGAATTCCCCCCTCAACTTTTCCCCTAAGGTGATCACTGTCATGAAATTTATGGAAATCATTTTCTTGCATTTCCTTATACATTTGTTTTATCTTTTTTTTATCTTTTATTTTTTGGAGAGGGATATCTGGCTATGTTGCCCAGGCTGGCCTCAAGTGATCCTTCACTTCAGCCTTCTCAGTAGCTGAGACTACAGGTGCATGCCACTGTGCCTAGTACTTCTTGTAGTTCTTTATAAATGTTTATACTACATTTTTATAGCTATAAAGTATCTCACTGAATGCACATAAGAATATATTTATCCCTTCCACTGTTGATAGGCATTTGAATCATTTCGCATTTAGGACTCTTATAAATGATGACGCTATGAGCATTCTCCTAGTGTACATGGACACATTTCTCTAGATGATGGTTTCTCAATCTTAGTTAGCACTTTTAGCATTTAGGGCCAGATAAATCTTCGTTGCTGGAGGTTGGAGGGAGAGTGTAGTCCTGCGTATTGTAAGATGTTTCACAACATCCATGATCTCTACCCACTAGATGCTAATGGCACACCCCAGTTGTGAAAATCAAAAAATATCTCCAGGCATTTCCAAATGTCCACAGAGTGGCAAAATTGCCCCATTTGAGAACCACAGCTCTGGAATGTCAACAAAGAGTAGAGTTGTTGGTTTACAGATTTACTACATAAATCTGAAGAAAATTAGGCCGGGCGCGGTGGCTCACACCTGTAATCCCAGCACTTTGGGAGGCCGAGGCGGGCGGATCACAAGGTCAGGAGATCGAGACCATGGTGAAACCCCGTCTCTACTAAAAATAGAAAAAATTAGCCGGGCGCAGTGGCGGGCGCCTGTAGTCCCAGCTACTCGGGAGGCTGAGGCAGGAGAATGGCGTGAACCCGGGAGGCGGAGCTTGCAGTGAGCCGAGATTGCGCCACTGCACTCCAGCCTGGGCGACAGAGCAAGACTCCGTCTCAAAAAAAAAAAAAAAAAAATCTGAAGAAAATTATGTTTCCAAATTGTTTTCTAAAGTAGTTGTAATAGAAGTGACATCACGGAATTAGCAGAATAGGGAACTCCAAGAATTGGTCCTTCTACTGAAGCAACCATTAAGTGGGGAAAAATGGACAGAATCGACATTTCAGACTCTGGAGTCTAATAAAACATTTAAGTCAACCAAGGAGTGCTTAATAAAGAAAGAGGCAACTGAATTTTGATAGGAAAGAATTATGGGGGATTTTGCTTGCCCACCTAGCGTCTCCTACTCCCCAGCCTGGTGGTAATCTTATGGATGGTGCCTTGTGTTCTGATGCAGCTTGCTGGTCCCAGCCTGAGCAATACGACCTTGTTCTCAAAACATTTTGGTTATGCATTTGATTGGTTTCCACATTCTCTAAGGCAGCAGTTCCCAACCTTTTTGGCACCAGGGACTGGTTTTGTGGACAATTTTTCCATGGACTGGGATGGGGGATGGTTTCAAGATGATCCAAGCACATTACATTTATTGTGTATGTTGCTTCTATTATCATTACATTGTAATATATAATACATTAATTATATGACTCACCATGATGTAGAATCAGTGGAAGCCCTGAGCTTGTTTTCCTGCAACTAGACAGTCCCATCTGGGGGTGATGGGAGGCAGTGACAAATCATCAGGCATTAGATTCTCATAAGGAATGCACAACCTAGATCCCTTGAATGTTCAGTTCACAATAGGGTTTGTGCTCCTATGAGAATCTAATGCTGCCATTGATCTGACAGGAGGCAGAACTCAGGTGGTAATGCAAGCAATGTGGAATGACTGTAAATACAGAAGAAGCTTCACTCGATGGCCACTCACCTCCTGCTATGCAGCCCAGTTCCTAACAGGCCACTGACCAGTATTGGCCCATAGCCTGGGGGTTGGGGACCCCTGCTGTGAGAGACTGACCTGGAAGTTGACCCTTAGTTTGACCTCCTTAGGTTGGAGGGCTTCCTGCACAGGATCTGATGGAAATATTTAAAGACATACACTATCTACTGCTGCCTGGGGTGAGAAATGCAGGATGAGGCAAGCAATAGACAGACCCAAAAGCCTGAGAATGAGGAGGAAGATTCTTGGGGGAATAAGAGCTTTGGAGGGCTATAGCATATGCTGGGGAATCTGACATATAGTATACATGCACAGGCCCAGATGCATGATCAGAAAAGGCTTAAGAGGATCCTAGACTTACACTTGTGGCTGATCTTTGGACTCCACACAAGCAAGAAGTGAAGGGTAAGGTAGGGTTGCTATCAGCTTGGCTTAGCATTGAAGGAGTGTCCTAGCTTAGAGCCAGAATGCAAAGACCAGAGGCAGGGGCTTGTGGTTTTGTGGATGTTTTTCTTTTTCTTTTTTTTCTGTCTCTAGGTATTTAAGGAAATCTCTTTCAGGTCACTAGTCAACTGCTAAGATAACAAAACAGAGACTTCAATGGGCACACTTGACAAGGAATACAGTCTTTGCAAAAACAATTTGGAAACTCATTAAATAAGTGGATGGCTGCAGCCCTCAATAATGAAAATTAAAGCCTTGGATAGAGTCTTATTTCCAGAGTTCCACATTATAATATTTAAAATGTCCACTTCTCAGCAAAATAATTACAAGGCATGCAAAGAAAGAGGAAAGTATGGCCCACTCACAAGGGAAAAAAATAAATTCACAGAAACCATCTATAAGGTACATGGATATGCTTTAGTCAAAGAATAGGCTGAGGCAGACATCCAGGCCTGCATGATTCAGCGGGACTGGTGCACGGGCGCACACCTCCACTTGTTATATAACCTGTTTGTGTTAAGTTCATAGTTGGCTCAAAGTCTGTAGAAGGTATAACTGTCGGTAGAAAGTATAACTGCCCTGCTGAAATTGTGCACAGGGCTCTCAGGCATGGCTTGTCATGGCACTGGTGCCCAGAGAAAGAGAGAGGGAGAACCACAGCTGTCCATCTTGCAGACGAGCCACGGCATGGCTCACGCTGGTGCCCAGAGAGAGAAAGAGTTAAACTGCTGACCCTGAAAGCAAGGGAGAGCTGGCCATGCAGCTACTGGCGTGGGGGTGGCAGGAGCCACAGAGCCAGAGCAGACAGCTGAGATAAAGATGGACAGAGTGAGAAAGCTGGTGTAAGTAAGTTGCTGATAAGAAAGCTGTTGATGAGAGCTGCTGCTGAATAAAATAATATTCACCTGCCTACGGCCCCCTGAGTGTTCTTTCAGCTAAATGCCCATCCACCCCCTCCCCTCAGACCTCAGCATGGGCCAGAACCTGACCGAGTGGACAGTTGGCATAGTCGTGGACCTAACACCATCTCTATGAAATCCCAGACATTAAACTTACTAAAGAGAGACTTAAATCCACTATCTTAAATATGCTCAACTAGCTAAAGAAAATCCTGAACAAAAGAACAACAGGAAACCAAGAAAACAACATATGAAGAGAATATCAATAAAGTGGTAGAAATTATCCAAAGAAACCAAATAGAAATTCTGAAGCTGAAAACTGCAATAGCTGAAAACAAATTTCACCATGGGGGTTTAGCAAGAGATTGAGCAAGCAGAAGAAAATCAGTGAACAATTGAAGTTATTCATCTGAGGACTAGAAAGAAGAATGAGAACATGACAGATAGGAGACAGGACTAATGTGCATCTCCCACTTGGACAGAGAGAACAGCATGTGGAGGCTCACACTGTGAACTTTTGCTCCAAGAACCACAGCAGGAATGTGCCAGGAAGACTGAAAAAGTTCACAGATCCTATGGAAGAAGCGGCTTCTGGCTGCAAACTGTGCGAGACAGCTAAAAACCTGAGTTCCCAAAGTATGAGAGGGGAAAACCTGCCTCAGAACACATCCCCACTGGGGAATCTGAAAATCCAAATCACAGGAGAATAATTTAACTTTACCTAGAGTTGGAATGGATTTAGGGAGCTGAGCAAAATATTAAAATACAAGAAGCAGTGAGAAGAGCCCTATAGGCACTCCCAGTCCCCAGCTCAAGCCTAGGGAAGCCATTCCTGACTCTATCTCACAGGGGTCCTTGGGGAGGGCATGCAGCGGAACTAGGTAGGGGTCACTGGGTGAAAGAAGTTTCCAACTAAATTTTGTAATATTTTTCTTTTTGAGATGGAGTCTCACTTTGTTGTCCAGGCTGGAGTGCAGTGGCATGATCTCACGTCACTGCAACCCTCGCCTCCTGGGTTCAAGTGATTTCCTGCCTCAGCCTCCTGAATAGCTTGGATTACAGGCATGTGCCACCATACCTGGCTAATTTTTGTGTTTTTAGTAGCGACAGGGTTCCACCATGTTGGCCAGGCTGGCCTCGAACTCCTGACCTCAGGTGATACACCCACATTGGCCTCCCAAAGTGCTGGGATTACAGGCATGAGCCACCACGCCCAGCACTGAATTTTGTAATAATTTTGACTGAGCACGAATTTTCCTGAGCAGAATCTGCAGGGCAAATGGGAATTGCTGCAGGAGTCACAGTCAATTGTGCGGACAGGTGGGGAGGGGCAAGGCCTGAAAGCTGTACTTACTTTCTCAGCAGGAGGCTTGTAGTTTGGGGCAAGGTCTGAACCCCATGCACACGTGTGGGGATCCTAGATATAAACTCAGCACTGTTGGTGGGGCACAGCGGGAGTGAGACCAGCCTTGCCGGTTACGTGGAATCTGGGTAAGGCCTGTCACTGCTGGCTTTCCCTCACTTCCCTGGTGACCTATGTTACGCAACAGGGGCAACCATATTCCCCTTGGAACGTAACTCCATTGGCCTGAGAACCATCACCCATCTTCCACAGTGGCTGCAACAAGCCCTGACCAAGGAGAAACTGAGCTCAAATCCACCTAACCCTGTCCCCACCTGCTGTTTTTTCTCTACCCACCCTGGTAGCTGAACACAAAAGACATAAATTCTTGGGAGCTTTGTGTCCCTGCCCATCACCTGAGAAACCCAAATATTTATCCTGGCCAATTTAGGCCAAGCTTATATCCCACTTCTACTACAGCAGCTGGTGCTCTCTTGAAAGCACCACCACCTGGCTGGAGGTCAACCAACTCAAGCCATTACCGAACTCATGACAGAATAACCCTGCTCCAAGGAAAGCTAAAACAACAGCTAATTTCACTGCCTACAACATCCTGGCCTACCAGAGGTCCTGAGTCTGTCCACATGACAACTTCACTGCTGGCATAACCAGCATTCGACAAAACCAGCACACTAAACAAAACCATAACCAAGGACTACTACAGCGCTTACTTCACTCCCCTGCCACCTCCAGTAGAGCAGGTGCTTGTATCCATGGTGGGAGACCTGAAAATGGATGACATCACAGGACTCTTTGCAGACATTCTCCAGCACCAGCCCAGAGCCTGGTTGCCTCAGTAAATGGCTAAACCCAAAAGAGCAATAACAATCACTGCAGTCCAACTCTCAGGAAGCCCCATCCCTAGGGACAGGGGGAGAGCACTGCATCAAGGGATCACCCTGTGGGACAAAGGAATCTGAACAGCAGCCCTTGAGTTCCAGATCTTTCCACTGAAATAGTCTACCCAAATGAGAAGGAACCAGGGAAGTAATTCTGGTAATGTAACAAAACAAGATTCTATAACGTGCCCAAAAGATCACAGTAGCTCCCCAACAATGGATTCGAACCAATAAGAAACCTCTGAATTGCCAGATAAAGATTTCAGAAGGTTGATTTTTCAGCTACTCAGGGAGATACCAGAGAAAGTTAAAAAATAACTTAAATTAAAAGCAAATACAGGATGTGGATGACAAATTTTCCAGAGAAATAAATCCCATAAAGAAAAAACAATCGCAACTTCTGGAAATGAAAGACACACTTAGAGAAATACAAAATAAACTGAAAAGTTTCAATAATAGACTAGAACATGTAGAAGAAAGAACTTCAGAGCTTGAAGACAAGGTTTTCGAATTAACACAATCAGACAAAGACAAAGAGAAAAGAATTTTAAAATATTGAACAAAGACTCCAAGAAATTTAGGATTATGTTAAATGACTGATATGGTTTGGCTGTATGTCCCCACCCAAAGCTCATCTTGAATTGTGCTCCCATAATTCCCACATGTTGTCAGGGGGACCCGGTGGGAGATAATTTGAGTCATGGGAGTGGTTTCTCCCATACTGTTCTCTCGTGGTAGTGAATAAGTCTCATGAGCTCTGATGGCTTTATCAGGGGTTTCTGCGCTTGCTTCTTCCTCATTTTCTCTTGCAGCTGCCATGTAAGAGGTGCCTTTCACCTCCAGTCATGATTCTGAGGGCCTCCCCAGGCATATGGAACTGTAAGTCCAATTAAACCTCTTTTTCTTCCCAGTCTTGGGTATGCCATTATTAGCAGCATTAAAGTGGACTAATACAGTACATTGGTACCAGGAATGGGGTGTTGTGAAAAGATTCCCAAAAATGTGACTGGGTATCAGGTAGAGTCTGGAACAGTTGAAGGGCTCAGAAGAAAAGAGGAAAATGATGTGGGACATTTTGGAACCTCCTAGAGGCTTGTTGAATGGCTTTGACAAAAATGCTGACAGTGATATGAACAATAGGATGCAGGTTGAGGTGGTCTCAGATGGAGATGAGGAACTTCTTGGGAACTGGAGCAAAGGTGATTCTTGTTACGTTTCAGCAAAGAGGCTGATGGCATTTTGCCCCGACTAGAGATTTGTGTAACTTTGAACTTAAAAGAGATGATTTAGGGTATCTGGTGGAAGAAATTTCTAAGCAGCAAAACATTCAAGAGGTGACTTGTGTGTTGCTAAAAGTATTGCATTTTAAAAGGAAAACAGATCATAAAAGTTCAGAAAATTTGCAGCCTGACGATGCAGTAGAAAAGAAAAATCCATTTTTTGAGAAATTCAAGCTGGCTGCAGAAATTTGCATAAGTAACAGGGAGCCAAATGTTAATCCCCAAGACAATGGGGAAAATGTCTTCATGGCGTGTCATAGGTCTCCACAGCAGCCCCTCCCATCACAGACCCAGAAGCCTAGGAGGACAAAACGGTTTAGTGGGCTGTGCCCAGAGTCCCCATGCTGTGTGCAGCCTAGGGACTTGGTGCTCTGTGTCCCACCTGCTCCAACTGTTGCTAAAAGGGGCCAAGGTACAGCTTGGCTCATGGTTTCAGAGGGTGCAAGCCCCAAACCTTGGCAGCTTCCATGTGATATTAAGCCTGCAGGTGCACAGAAGTCAAGAATTGAGGTTTAGGAACCTCCACCTAGATTTCAGAAAATTTATGGAAACACTTGGATGCCCAGGCAAAAGTTTGCTGCAGGGGTGGGGCCCTCATGGAGAACCTCTGCTAGGGCGGTGCAGAAGGGAAATGTGGGGTCAGAGCCCCCACACAGAGTCCCTACTCAGGCACCACCTAGTGGAGCTGGGAGAAGTGGGCCACCACGTTCCAGACCCTAGAATGGTAGATCCACTGACAGCTTACACTGTGTGCCTGGAAAAGCTGCAGACACTCAACACCAACCCATGAAAGCAGCCAGGAAGGGGGCTATATCCTGCAAAGCCACAGGGGTGGAGCTACCCGAGACTATGGGAAACTACCTCTTGCATCAGCATGACCTGGATGTGAGAAATGGAGTCAAAGGAGATCATTTAGGAGCTTTAGAATTAGACTGCCCCATTGGATTTCAGACTTGCATGGGCCCTATAAACCCATTGTTTTGGCTAACTTCTCCCATTTAGAACAGCTGTATTTACTAATATGTGTACCCACATTGTATCTAGGAAGTAACTAGCTTGCTTTTGATTTTGCAGACTCATAGGCAGAAGGGACTTGCCTTGTCTCAGATGAGACTTTGGACTGTGGACTTTTGAGTTAATGCTGAAATAAGACTTTGGGGGACTTTTGGGAAGCCATGATTGGTTTTGAAATGTGAGGACATGAGATTTGGAGGGGCTTGGGGTGGAATGATATGGTTTGGCTCTGTGTCCCCACCCAAATCTCATCTTGAATTGTACTCCCATAATTCCTACGTGTTGTGGGAGAAACGTGATGGGAGATAATTTGAAACATGGGGATTGTTCCCCCGTACTGTTCTCTTGTGGGAGTGAATAACCCTCACAAGATCTGATGGTTTTATCAGGCGTTTCTGCTTTTGCATCTTCCTCATTTTCTCTTGCTGCCACCATGTAAGAAGTGCCTTTCACCTCCAGCCATGATTCTGAGGCTTCCCCAGCCATGTGGAACTGTAAGTCCAATTAAACCTCTTTTTCTTCCCAGTCTTGGTTATGTCTTTATCAACAGCACGAAAATGCACAAATACAATGACCAAGCCTAAGAATAATTGATGTTCCTTAGGAATAAGAGAAATCTACAAGTTTGGAAAACATATTTGAGGAAAAAATCAAGGAAAACTTCCCTGGCCTTGCTAGAGATCTAGACATCCAAATATAAGAAGTGCAAAGTACACCTGGGAAATTCATCACAAAAAGATCATCACCTAGGCACATAGTCATCAGGTTATCAAAAGTCAAGATAGAGGAAAGAATCTTAAGAGCTGTGAGGCAAAAGCATCAGGTAACCTATAAAGGAAAACCTGTCAGATTAACAGCAGATTTCTCAGCAGAAACCCAACAAGCCAAAAGAGAGCGGAGTCCTATCTTTAGCTTCCTCAAACAAAATAATTATCAGCCGAGAATTTTGTATCCAGCAAAACTAAGCTTCATACGTGAAGGAGAGATAAAGTCTTTTTCAGACAAATGCTGAGAGAATGTTCCAATACCAAGCCAGCACTACAAGAAATGCTAAAAGGAATTCTAAATCTTGAAGCAAAAATCTCAAAATACACCAAATTATAACCTCCTTAAAGCATAAATCTCACAGGGTCTATAAAACAATAACACAATGAAAAAAAAAAGCAAGGTATAACACAATGAATTAAGAAATAAGGTATCTAGCACAATAGATAAAACAATACTTCACATCTCAATACAAACATTGAATGTAAATGGCCTAAATGCTCCACTCAAAAGATACAGAATGACAGAATGGATAAAAAATCCACCAACCAAGTATCTGCTGTCTTCAAGAGACTCACCTAACACTTAAGGACACACTCACATAAACTTAAGGTAAAGGGTAAGAAAAAGATATTCCACGTAGATGGAAACCAAAAGCAAGCAGGATTAGCCATCCTTATATTAGACAAAACAGACTTTAAAGCAACAACAGTTTTAAAAGATGTAGAGGGACATTTATAATGGTAAAAAGATTAGTCCAACAGGAATATATCACAATCCTAAATATATATGCACCTAACTCTGGAGCTCCCAGATTTATTAAATGATTACTACTAAATCTAAGAAATGAGATAGACAGCAACACAATAATAGTGGGGAACCTGTAACACTCTACTGACAGCACTACCGTGGTCATCAAGACAGAAAGTCAACAAAGAAACAATGAACTTCAACTACACCTTAGAACAAATGGACTTAACAGATATTTACAGAACATTCTACCCAACAACTGCAGAATATACATTCTTTTAATCAGCGCATGGACCATTCTCCAAGACAGACCATATGATAGGCCACAAAACAAGCCTCAATAAATTTAAGAAAATTGAGATTATATTAAGTACCCTCTCAGACCACAGTGGAATAAAATTAGAAATTAACTCCTAAGGAACCCTCAAAACTATACAAATATACAAATTAAATAATCTGTTCCTGAATGATCTTTGGGTCAACAACGGAATCAAGAGAGAAATTAAAATGTTCTTTGAATGGAAAGATAATAGTGACACAACCTATCGAAACCTCTGAAATACAGTAAGAGCAGTGCTAAAATGAAAGTTCATAGCATTAAATGCCTACCTGAAAAGTCTGAAAGAGCACAAATAGACAATCTAAGGTCACATCTCAAGGAAAGAGAGAAAAAAGAATAAACCAAACCCAAATACAGCAGAAGCAAAGAAATAACAAAGATCAGAGCAGAACTAAATGAAATTGAAACAAACTAACAAAAAAAAGATGAATGAAACAAAACACTTGTTCTTTGAAAAGATAAACAAAATTGATAGACCATTAGCAAAATTAGCCCAGAAGAGAGAAATCCAAATAAGCTCAGTTAGAAATGAAATGGGAGATATTGCAACCAATACCACAGAAATGCAAAAGATCATTAAAGGCTACTATGAACACCTTTACATGTACAAACTAGAAAACCCAGAGGAGATGGAAAAATTCCTGGAACCCTACAATCCTCCTAGATTAAACCAGGAAGAAATAGAAACTCTTGAACCGACCAATAACAAGTAGTGAGATTGATACAGTAGTTAAAAAATCATCAACAAAAAAAGTCCATGACCAGATGGATCCACAGCTGAATTCTATCAAACATTCAAAGAATTGGTACCAATTCTACTGAAACTATTCAGAAAAATAGAGAAAGAGGGAATCCTCCCTAAATCATTCTATGAAGCCAGTATCACCCTAATACCAAAACCAGGAAAGGACATAACAAGAAAAGAAAACTACGGACCAATATCTCTGATGAACATAGATGCAAAAATCCTCAATAAAATACTAGCTAACCAAATTCAACAACATATCAAAAAGGTAATACATCATGAGCAAGTGGGTTTCTTTTTTCTTTCTTTTCTTTTCTTTTTTTTTTTTTTTTTTTTTTTTTTGAGACGGAGTCTCGCTCTGTCGCCCAGGCTGGAGTGCAGTGGTGCAATCTCAGCTCACTGCAACCTCTACCCCATGGATTCAAGTAAGTCACCTGCCTCAGCCTCCCTAGTAGCTGGGACTACAGGCACTGCCACCATGCCTGGCTAATTTTTGTATTTTAGTAGAGATGGGGTTTCACCACGTTGGCCAGGCTGACCTCAAACTCCTGACCTCAAGTGATCCACCTGCCTTGGCTTTTCAAAGTGCTGGGATTACAGGCGTGAGCTATCACGCCTGGCTTATCAAGTGGGTTTCATCCTAGAGATGCAAGGATTGTTTAACATATGCAAGGCAATATTTATGATACATCACATAAACAGAATTAAAAACAATAATCATATGATTATCTCGATAGATGCAGAAAACGCATTTGACAAAATCCACCATCACTTTATGACTAACACCCTCAGCAAAATTGACATAGAAGGGACATGCCTCAAGGTAATAAAAGCCATCTATGACAAACCCACAGCCAACAGTATACTGAACGGGGGAAAAGTCAAAAGCATTCCCCCTGAGAACTGGAACAAGACAAGGATGCCCACTTTCACCACTTTCAACTTAGTACTGGAAGTCCTAGCCAGAGCAGTCAGACAAGAGAAAGAAATAAAGGGCATCCAAATCAGTAAAGAGGAAGTTAAACTGTTGCTGCTGCTGATGTGATCCTATACCTAGAAAACCCTAAAGACCCATCCAAAAAGCTACTAGATCTGATACATGAATTCCATAGTTTCAGAATACAATATGAATGTATACAAATTAGTAGCACTGCTATACATCAACAGCAACTAAACTGAGAATCAAATCAAGAACTGAAATCCCCCCCCTTTTTTTTTTCTTTTTTTGAGACAGAGTTTCGCTCTTGTTGCCCAGGCTGGAGTGCAGTGGCATGATCTTGGCTCACTGCAACCTCTGCCTCCTGGGTTCAAGTGATTCTCCTGCCTCAGCCTCCTGAGTAGCTGGGATTACAGGCATGCGCCACCCCACCCAGCAAATTTTGTATTTTTAGTAGAGATGGGGTTTCTCCATGTTGGTAGGGCTGGTCTAGAACTCCCGACCTCAGGTGTTCCCCCCTCCCCCTTGTGCTGGGAAAAGTGCTGGGATTACAGGCCTGAGCAACCATACCCAGCCAAGAACTCAAACCCTTTTACAACAGCTGACGAAAAAAAAAAATTTAGAAATATACCTAACCAAGGAGGTGAAAGATCTCTATAAGGAAAACTATAAAACACTGTTGAAAGAAATGATAGATAACACAAACAAATAGAAACACATCCCACACTCATAGATGGGTAGAATCAATATTGTGAAAATGATCATTTTGCCAAAAGCAGTCTATAGATTTAATGCAATTCCCATCAAAATACCATCATCATTCTTCATGGTACTAGAAAAAAAACTCCTAAACTTCATATGGAACCAAAAAGGAGCCTGCATAGCCAAAGCAATACTAAGCAAAAAGAACAAATCTGGAGGCATCACATTACCCGACTCCAAACTGTACTACAAGGCTATATTTACCATAACAGCATGGTACTGGTATAAAAATAAGCATGTAGACCAATGGAACAGAATATAGAACCCAGAAACAAAGCCAAGTAGTTACAACCAACTGATCTTTGATAAAGCAAGCAAAAACATAAATTGGGGAAAAGACACCCTATTCAAAATATGGTGCCAGAATAATTGGCAAGCCACATGTAGAAGAATGAAACTGGATCCTCATCTCTTATCTTACACAAAAATCAACTCAAGATGGATCCAAGACTTAAATCTAAGACCTGAAACCATAAAAATTCTAGAAGATAACATCAAAAAAACTCTTCTAGACATTGGCTTAGGCAAACAGCTCATGACCAAGACCCCAAAAGCAAATGCAACAAAAACAAAGATAAATAGATAGATAGGACCTAATGAAACTAAAAAGCTTCTGCACAACAACAACAACAATCAGCAAACAGACAACACACGGAGTGGGATAAAATATTTACAGACTATGCATCCAACAAAGGACTAATGTCTAGAATCTAAAAGGAACTCCAACAAATCAGCAAGAAAAAAACAAATAATCCCATCAAAATGTAGGCTAAGGATATGAATAGACAATTCTCAAAAGAAGATATACAAATGGCAAATAAACATATGAAAAAATGCTCAGCATCAATAATTATCAGGGAAATGCAAATTAAAACCACAATGTGACACCACCTGACTCCTGCAAGAGTGGCCATAATTATAAAATCAAAAAATAATAGATGTTGTCATGGAGGTGGTGAAAAGGGAACCCTTTTACACTGCTGGTGAGAATGTAAACTAATACAACCACTATGGAAAACTGTGTGGAGATTCCTTAAAGAACTAAAATTAGATCTACCATTTGATCCAGCAATCCCACTACTAGGTGTCTACCCAGAGGAAAATAAGTCATTATATGAAAAATACACTTGCACATGCATGTTTGTAGCAGCACAATTCACAACTGTAAAAATATGGAACCAGCCCAAACTCTCAACAACCAATGAGTGGGTAAAGAAAATTACATATATGTGTGTGTGTGTGTGTGTGTGTGTGTGTGTGTGTGTGTGTGTGTATGCGCCATATAAAGGAAAGAAATAATGGCATTCACAGCAACCTGGATGGAGTTGGAGACCATTATTGTAAGTGAAGTAACACAGGAATGAAAAACCAAACATCATATGTTCTCACTTATAAGTGGCAGCTAAGCTACAAGGATGTAAAGGCATAAGAATGATTTAATGGACTCTGGGGACTCTAGGGGAAGGATGAGAGGGAGGTGAGGGATAGAAGACTACACATGGGGTACAGTGTACACTGCTTGGGTGACAGATGCACCAAAATCTCAGAAATTACTACTAAAGAACTTACCCATGTAACCCAACACCCAAAAACTATTGTTCCCAAAAAAATGTTGAAATTAAAAAATTAATTTAAAAAAGTTTAAAAAAGAATTACGAATAAAACATTGGACAGAAGTTAAGGCCCCCCTAAGATACTATCAAGCATATCAATATATTTATTATGGAATCCACAGAGGAAGAAGAAAGGGAAAAAGAGAAGAAAGAATATTTGAAGAAATTATGGCCAAAACTTCCCAAGTTTATGAAAAACCTGAATCTATCCATTCAGGAAGTTCGACAAACTCAAAGTAGGATAAATTCAAAGAGATCCCACTAAGACACATAATAATCAAACTGTTGAAAGCTGAAGACAAGGAGAGAATCTTGAAAGCAGCAAGAAAGAGAGAAGCAACTTACCACATACAGGGATTTTCAGTAACATGAACAGTTGATTTCTCACTGAAAATCATTGAGGTCAGAAGACAGTAGGATGACGTGACATAAAACGAGTTGGTGGATGTATTCTGTTTTTCTGTTGAATAATTTGTGAATGTTTTCTTAAATATTTGGTAATACTTGCTATTAAAGCCATCTGGACATGGAGTTTTTGTGGGAATAAATATCTAATTCAACTTTATTGACACTTAGGGAATTATTTGGCTGTTCTGTTTCTTCTTGAATCATTTTTGTTAAGTTACAAAATATGATGAATTTTCCATTTCATCTAAATTTTCAAATTTTTGTCATATCTAGTTCATAATATCCTCAAATTATCTTAAAAATCTATAAGATCCATAGTTATCCTTTCTTTTATTCCTGATATTGGTTATTTGTAACTTCATTCTTTTTTACTTAATCAGTCTTGCCTAGAGTTTGCTGGTTTTATTAGTCTTTTCAAAAAAAAAACAAATTTATTATTTGTTGCATATATTCTGTTTAGTCAGTTTTGCTCTTAGCTTTCTATTTTCCAGCCTTTTTATAGCATCTTGAGATGGATGTTTAGCTTATTTAATTTCAAGATTTCTCCTTTCAGATTTTATTTTTAAGGTATAATTTTCTATCTAAATATTTCTTTGACCAGGGGCAGTGGCTTGTGCCTGTATTCCCAACACTTTGGGAGCCCGAGGTGGGTGAATCACTTGAGCTCAGGAGTTCAAGACCAGCCTGGGCAACATGGCGAAACTGCGTCTCTACAAAAAAAATACAAAAATTATTCGCTGGGTGTGATGTCTTGCACCTCTAGTCTGAGCTACCTGGGAGGCTGAGGTGGGAGGATTGCTTGAGCCTGGGAGGTGGAGATTGCAGTGAGCTGAGATTGTGCCACTGCACTCCAGCCTGGGTGACAGAGGGAGACCCTGTCTCAAATTTAAAAATACATACTTTTATTTTATTTTATTTTATTTTGTTTTGTTTTGAGACAGAGTTTCACTCTTGTTGCCTAGGCTGGAGTGCAGTGGCACCATCTCAGCTCATTGCAACCTCCACCTCCCCAGTTCAAGCGATTGTCCTGTCTCAGCCTCCTGAGTAGCTGGGATTACAGGCATACGCCACCACACCCCGCTAACTTTTTGTATTTTTAGTAGAGGTGGGGTTTCACCATGTTGGTAAGACTGATCTCGAACTCCTGACCTCAGGGGATCCACCCGTCTCGGCCTCCCAAAGCGCAGGGATTACAGGCGTGAGCCACCAGGCCCGGCCCATTTGTTTGTTTTCATTACTAAAATTTTGTATGTAATTTTTTCATAATTGTTCAGTGTAAATATTTTCTGATTTTCATTATGATTTCTTTTTTTCTTTGACGATATTTTAAAATTTCTAGACACATGAAGGGTTTTAGTGTGGTAACACATGTATTGGATTTTGTTTTATTTTCTTCATCTTTTACAAGTGGCTTCACTATTTTTGCACATTTACTATTCCATAAAAATATTACAAAAGTTTTGTCACATTCTAAACAAAATCCCGTTAGTATTTGGACTTGGATAGTACCAAATTTTAGATTAAATTAGGGGAGAATGGACATTTGCAGAATATTGAATTTTCCCATTTATATATACAGTTTATCACTCCATTTATTTGCTTTATTTTAGTTATCTCAGTAAAATTTTATCTTTTTCTCCAGCTTTTTCTTTTCTTTTTTTCTTTTTTCTTTCTTTTTTTAAAGACAGGGTCTCAATCTGTTGCCCAAACCGGAGTGCAATGGCACAAACACAGCTCACTGCAGCATGAACCTGCTGGGCTCAAGGGATCCTCCCACCTCAGCTTCCTGAGAAGGCAGGATCGCAGGCACATGCCACCACACCCGCCTAATTTTATTCTATGTTTTATTTTTGGTAAAGATGGGGTTTCCTAGGCTGGTCATGTTTCCCAGGCTGGTCTCAAACTCCTAAGCTCAAGCAATCTTCCCATCTTGGACTCCCAGATTGCTAGGATTGCCAGGTATGAGCCACTGTGCCTGGCCTTAAACTTTTTTTTGTTGAGTTTAATATCTAGGTTAACCCCTCAAACCACATGTGCTCTCAATCTATCACGACCATTTCACGTGGAACCCCTTAGAGTTGTAAGCCCTTAAAAGGGCCAGGAACTCTGTCTCCGGGGAGCTCGGCTCTTGAGACACGAGTCTGCCGACGCTCCCGGCCAAATAAAAAACCTCTTCCTTTAATCCGGTGTCTGAGGAGTTTTATCTGCGGCTCATCCTGCTACACCACCACACCACCACACCTGGCATATCTTTGTATTTTTTATAGAGATGGGGTCTCACTATGTTGCCCAGGCTGTTTTTGAACTTCTGGGCTCAAGTGATTCACCTGCCAAGGCCTCCCAAAATGCCGGGATAACAGACGTGAGCCACTGTGCCAGCCTGGAGTCTGTTTTTTCCAGGGTGCTAATCCCAATCATGAGTGCTCTGTTCTCGGTATCTAATCACTGCGCAAAGGCCCTACCTCTTACTATCATCACCTTGGGGGTTAGATTTCAACAAATAATTTTGGGGGTACACAAATATTCAGACCATAGCACTTTGCATGTCTTATTTTTGTGACAAGATTATCCCAACCCCACAAAATAAATTAATTAAATGTGTGGTACAAAATAAATTAAATGTGTGGTACAAGAAATATATTTGGTCTGTGATCCCAGTGCCTGGCACAAGGCTTCTAAAACCCTGGGAATTGAAAAGATTGTCTTCTGTTATTCATAAGTAGCTTCTTTTGATCACACCTGAGTTTATCTAATGAGTAACTTAGGGTGAGACCCCTAGATAGCCTCAGGATGGAACTGGTCACCAAAAAACCAAGTAATTAGAGGGTTGAAACCTTTAGCCCCACCCACCAGCCTCTGGAAAGGGGTTGTAGGATTCTGGGGATTAAGCCATATAAAAACTTTTGAGCAACAAATGGGATTAAATTGTAGGACACTCAGCCGGGTTGTGGAGAGTTGTAAAATTGCCTGGTGTGGGGGAAAAAAAATCCACCTATTTGCTGTCAGAAGTGTTGTATGTGTACAGAAACAGTGAATGTTTTATCAGAAATAGTTTTCCATATTTTCTAGGCTCTGGAATACTTTGTGTAAGATAGCAATTTTCTGTTCCCTAAAGTTTTTGCAAAACTTGTTTGTAAAATTGTGGGACACATTTGGGAAATTACACAAAAATTTCCATTTCTTGTGTGGTTAGTGGTCTATTTAGGTTTTCTATACTTTCTTCAGTCGATTTTTGTAATTTCCATCTTTATAGAAAATGATTATTTTCATCTGGATTTTCAAATGTATTAGTGCAAAATTATCTCTTACAATGTTTTAAATGCTTTTACATGTCCTCCCTTTTTCACTTAATATTATCAGGACTTAATATGTATTATTTTATGACTTTTTTCAAAAAGCCATCTTATGGTTCCGTTCAATTCCATTTTTCCCATGTGATTCATTTCTGCCTTTATTTGTTTTAATTACTAGACTGTTTTTTAGAACTGTTTTAAGTTTACAGAAAAATTGAGCAAAAAGTACAGAGTTCATATACACTTCATATCTCTTCAGCCCATACACACAATTTCCCCTATTATTAACATCTTGCATAATAGTAGTTCATTTGTTAACGGATGAACCAACACTGATGCATTATTATTAACTAAAGTCCATAGTTTAATTAGGGTTTATTCCGTGTTGTACAATGGGTTTTGACAAATGTGCAAGGTCCTGTATCTACTATTACAGTATTATACAGAATAGTTTTAAGCTCTAAAAATCTCTTGTGCCCCTCCCTCCCACCGCCACCCCTCAATCTCTGACCCCTACTGACCTACTGATCTTTTTTTTTCCTCTTTTCTTTTCTTTTCTTTTTAGATGGAGTATCTCTCTGTCACCAAGGCTGGAGTGCAGTGGCGTGATCTTGGCTCACTGCAACCTCCGCCTCCTGGGTTCAAGTGATTCTCCTGCCTCAGCCTCCCGAGTAGCTGGGACTACAGGTGCCCACTACCACAACCGGCTAACTTTTGTATTTTTAGTAGAGATGGGGTTTCACCATGTTAGCCAGGATGGTCTCGATCTCTTGACCTTGTGATCTGCCCACCTCGGGCTCCCAAAGTGCTGGGATTACAGGGGTAAGCCACCGCGCCCAGCCCCCTACTGATCTTTTTACTGTCTTTATACCTTTGCCTTTTCCAGAATGTCATAGTTGGAGTCATACAGTATGTAGCCTTTTCAGACTGGCTTCTCTCACTTACCAATATACATTTAAGGTTCTTCCATATATTTTCATTGTTTCATAGCTCTTTTATTTTTATTGCTGATAATAGTCTGTTGTGTGGATGTACCTCTTTATCCATTCACCTATTGAATGACATATTGGTTGTTTCCAAGTTTGGACAATTATAAATAAAGCTGCTATAAACTTTGTATGCAGGTTTTTATGTCCATTTTCAACTAATTTGTGTAAATACCAAGAAGCACAATTGCTGGGTCATATGGAAGGAATATATTTAGCTTTCTTTAAAAAAGTGCCAAACTGTCGTCCAAAGTGGCTGTATCCTTTTGCACTCCCACCAGTAATGCATGAGCATCCTTGTTACTCTATAGCCTCACCAGCAGTTTTGGATTTTAGCCATTCTAATATGTATATAGTGGTGTATAATTGTTCTAATTTGCAGTTCCCTAATGATATATGATATTGAGTGTCTTTATCTTTTCATTTGCTTATTTGCCATCTGTATAGTGCTGCTATCATAACTCACAGCAACCTCAAACATCTGGGGTCAAGTGATCCTCGCAATTCAGGCTGCTGAGTCGCTAGGACTACAGGTACACACCACCAGCTAATTTTTTAATTTTTTTTAGAGACTGGGTCTTGCCATGTTGCCCAGGCTAGTCTTGAACTCCTAACCTCAAGCAATCTTCCCACCTCGACTTCCCAAAGTGCTGGGATTACTGCACCTGGCTAAGAAGTGTTTTTTAAACTTCCACTATGGCTGTGAATTTCTTTTGCATCCGTTGTCAATTTTTGTGTTAGAGAAAATTTAAGGCTATATTGTCAGTGCAATAGAATTGAGAGTCCAGAAATAAACCCATACATCTATGGTCAATTTTCAGCAAGGAGGTAAAGATCTTTCAATAGGAGAAATAATAGTCTTTTCAACAAATAGTGGTGGGATAACTAGATATCCACATGCAAAAACAAAAGTAAATTTGAGTTCTTACCTCACACCAAGCAAACAATGAACTCAAAATGGATCAAAGACCTAAATGTAAGAGCTAAAAAATAAAAGATTCTTAGAAGGAAATATAGAGATTAATCTTCATCATCTTGGATTTGACAAAGAAGTCTTAGATATGACACTAAAAGCACAAGCAACCAAAGAAAAAATAGATAAACGGGGCTTCATCAAAATGAAAAACTTTTGTGTATCAAACGACACATTCAAGAAAGAGAAAAGACAGCCCACAGAATGGGAGAAACTTTTTGCAAATCATATTTTTAATAAGTGACTTGTATCTGGAATGTATAAAGAATATTTACAACTCAATAATAAAAGGAAAAATACCTCAATTTAAAAATGGGCAAAGGCTCTGAATAGACATTTCTCTAAGAAAGATATATAAATAGCCAATAAGAATGTGAAAAGATACTTAGAATCATTAATCAGGAAAAGGCAAATCAAAACCACAATGAAGACCACGCACAGTGGCTCACACCTGTAATCCCAGCACTTTGGAAGGCTGAGGCAAGTGGATCACTTGAGGGTCAAGAGTTCGAGACCAGCTTGGCCAACATGGTGAAACCCCATCTCTACTAAAAATACAAAAATTAACCAGGCGTGATGGTGGGCAACTGTAATCCCAGCTACTTGGGGGGCTGAGGCAGGAGAATCACTTGAACCCAGGAGGCGGAGGTTGCAGTGACCTGAGATCGCGCCACTGCAATCCAGCCTGGGTGACAGAGTGAGACTCTGTCTCAAAACAAAACAAAACAAAACAAAACAAAACAAAACAAAAAAACAAAAAAACTCACACAGTGAAGTACCACTTCACACCCACTAGGAGGACTAGAATCGAAAGGTCAGATAGTAACAAGTGTTGGCGACAATGTGGAGAAATTGGAACTCTAATAAACTACTGGTGGGAATATAAAATGGTACAGCCACCGTGGAAAACAGTTTGACAGTTTCTCAAATGCTTAAACATAAAGTTATCATATAACCCAGCAATTCTTGTAAGTAAATACCCAAGGAAAATGGCAACATGATTATACACAAATTTTTACCTGAGTGTTCATAGAAACACTATCCATAATAACCAAAAGGAAGAAACAGGCCAAATGTCCATCAGTAGATGAATAAACAAAATGTGGTACATCCACATAATGTAATGTTCAGCCATAGAAAAGAAAATACTGATGCATGCTAGAACTTGGATGAGTCTTGAAATCATTGTGCTAAGTGAAAGAAGCCAGTTACAGAAGCCCAATTATTATATGATTCCATTCACACAAAAGTTCAGAAATCTATAGAGATAGAAAATGGTTGTTTAGGACTAGGGGAGGAATGGGTTGAAAGGGTGATGATGACTAAAGGGTATGAAGTTTCTTTCCAAGGTGATGAAAATATTTTAAAACCGACTGGTGATGGTTCCACATATCTATGAATATACTAAAAACCCTTGAATTGTGCACTTTAAATGGGTGAAATGCATGGTTTGTAAATTATATCTTAATAAAACAGCTTTTTAAAAAATTATATATTTTTAGCTCCTACACATTCTTAACAAATATCATTTGGATAATTTGTCATTTTATCAATATCCCTCTTGGTCCTGAATTTTTCACCGTGAATCCTATTTATTCTTTATTACTTTATCAGATATCTTGCGTTATTATCAATCTGGTGTATCTTTCTCTATTCCTTTGTTATCAATGTTTCTGTGTTTTTTTCACTAGGTTTTTGTTTGTTTTAGAGAAGCGAGTCTCACTGTGTTACCTAGGCTGGCCTTGAACTCCTGGGCTCAACCAATACTCCTGCCTCAACCTCCCAAGTAGCTGAGACTACAGGCATGAACCACCATGCCCACCTTCTGTGTTGTTTTGCTCTAGCTTGTGTCTTCTGGAAGGTTGATTTTAGATGATAGAAAGAAAGATAAATAATTTTTCATATATATGCATGGATAGATAGATGCCCTGTCTTTGAATAGATGAGTTTATAGATAATTTTTCATATATATACATTTATATATTACGTACATGATTTATATAGGAATATACTGATACATACATATACATGTATTTCTCCAATATGAGATGCCCTCTCTTTGAATTGATGGGCTTAATCTGTCTACATTTATTATTAATACTTTTGTATTTGAACTTGTTTCTGCAAACTTATTTTATAGGTTCCAGGTACTATTGTTTGGGTCTTTTTGCTTGTTTCTTCCCTACTGTTTGATTGAACAAGTTTTTCATTTTTCCCTCTAGTTGTTTGAAATATATACACATTCTGTTTCTAAACTTTTAGTAATTACTCTTAAAATATCAAAACAAACACACACACATTTTTCTGTCAAAGTAGTTAATCAGTTGCTCTAACTTTCTACCAAATAAAACAAGAACTCTAGTATGATTTTCTTCTTCTTTATATCCTCAACCCTTACTTAACTCATATTATTTTTTAGAATTTTTTCTAAATATTTGAAATGGTTTCAAACCCACAGAAAGTTATGGTAAAAGAAAAGTTGCAAGAATGGTGCAAGAACTCCCACGTACTCTTAACCTAGATTCCCTAATTGTTAACATTTTATCACATTTGCTTCACTTTTGCTTAGTAGAGAGGTAGATAGATATATAATTATAAAATACTTTACTGGCATGGTGCTGCATTATCCCTAAAAACTCTAGTTACTGCTTTCTCCTCTATTACCACGAAGCAGGCCTCCAAATCAGGAAATCAGCATTGATCCAATACTGCCATCCAATCCGCAGACTCCATTTGAATTCCACCAACTGTCTCAACTATGTCTTTTTTTTTTTTTCCTATCTGCTCCAGAAATACACTGCATTCCTTTAGCAGACTGTTTCTAAGGTGGCCCTCATGATCCTTGCTTCCTGGTGGTCAGGCCTGTGTATTATCCTCTTCCACTGAGTATAGGCTGGACTTAAACTGTCTTCTAACAAATAGAAAACAGCAGAAGTGATGGGATATCACTTCTGATATTTGGTTACAGAAAAACTGTGACTTTTTCCTTGGGCAGTCTCTCTTGCTCACTTTCAAGGAAGCAGCTGCCGTGATATGAGTTGTGCTATGGAAAGGAATAGATAACCATCAATCCCCGTGTGATAAGGAATTGATGTCTCCAGTCCCTAGTCCCGTCCATAGCTTCATAAATGAGCTTGGAAGTAAATCCTCCCCTATTTGGGCCTTGGGATGACCACAGCCCTTAGCTAACAACTTGATTGCTGCCTTGTAAGAGACCTTAAGCCAGAAATGTCCAGCTAAGCCACATCTGGATTCCTGTCTCACAGAAACTGCAAGATAATAAATGCTTGTTGAAATCAGTATATCAAAGAGATATCTGCATTTCCATGTTTGTTGCAGCTCTGTTCACAATAGCCAAGATTTGGAGGCAACCTAGTGTCCATCAACATATGAATGGATAAAGAAAATATAGTACTTATACACAATGGAGTACTATTCAGCCACAAAAAAAGAAAGAGATTCAGTCATTTGCCCCAATGTGGATGGAACTGGAGGTAATTATGTTAAGTGAAATAAGCCGGGCACAGAAAGACAGACATCACATTTTCTTACTTATTTGTGAGATCTAAAAATAAAAAAAAATCGAACCCATTGAGATAGAGAGCAGATGGATAATTACCAGAGGCAGGGAAGGATATTGTGGGGTGGGGGGTGAGGAGGGCATGGTTAATGGGTACAAAAAGAATAGTTAGAATGAATGGAATGAGACCTGGTATTTGATAACACGACAGGGTGGCGAATAGTCAATAATAATTTAATTGTACATTTTTAAATAACTTAAAAGAGTATAATTGGATTGTTTGTAACACAAAAGATAAATGCTTGAGGGGATGTGATGTGGTCTGGATAGGTGTCCCTGCCCAAATCTCATGTAGAAATGTAATCCCCAGTGTTGGAGGTGGGGCCTGGTGGGAGGCAATTAGATCATGGGGGTGGGTTTCTCATGAATGGCTTAGCACCATTGTCTTGGTACTGTCCTTGAGACAGTGAGTGAATGCTCCTGAGATCTGGTCATTTAAAAGTGTGTAGGGCTGGGCACGGTGGCTCACGCCTGTAATCCCAGCACTTTGGGAGGCCGAGGCAGGCGAATTATGAGGTCAGGAGATCGAGACTATCCTGGCTAACATGGTGAAACCCCATCTCTACTAAAAATACAAAACATTAGCCGGGCGTGGTGGCGGGTACCTGTAGTCCCAGCTACTCGGGAGGCTGAGGCAGGAGAATGGCGTAAACCCAGGTGGTGGAGCTTGCAGTGAGCCAAGATTGTGCCACTGCACTCCAGCCTGGACGACAGAGCGACACTATCTCAGGAAAAAAAAAAAAAAAAAGAGTGTGTGGCACCTCCCCACTCGTTCTTTCTGTTTCTGCTCTGGCCATGTGAGATGACTGTTCCACTTTGTCTTCTACCATGACTGTAAGTTTCCTGTGGTTTCCCCAAAAGCTGAGCAGATGCCAGCATCATGCTTCCTGTACAACCTGCAGCAATGTGAGCCAATTAAACCTCTTTTCTTTACAAATCACTGAGTCTCATGTATTTCTTTATAATAATGCTAGAACAGACTAATACAGGATGGATACCCCATTCTCCATGATGTGGTTATTATGCATTGCATGCCTGCATCAAAACATCTCATGTATCCCATAAACATATACACCTACTATGTACTCACAAACATTTAAAATTTAAATTAGGTCTGGGCACTGCAGCTCACACCTATAATCCCAGCACTTTAGGAGGCCAAGGTGGGAGGATTGCTTGAGCCCAGGAGTTTTGAGACCAGCCTGAGCAACATGATGAAATCCCATCTCCACAAAAAATACAAAAAATTAGCTAAGCATGGTCGTGCATGCCTCTAGTCCCAGCTACCTGGGAGCTTGGGGTGGAAGAATCACCTGAGCCCAGAAGGTCGAGGCTGCAGGGAGGCATGTTCACACCACTGCTCTCCAGCCTGGGTAACAGAGTGAGACCCTGTCTAGAAATAAATAAATAAATAAATAAATATTAAAATAGATAAATAAACTATATTTTTAAACATACAAAATAAATGATAGTTGTTTTCAGCTGTAAGTTTTGGAATAATTTGTATGCATCGATACATAACTAATATAGTCGTCATGTCTCTTCAGTCTCCTTCAATGCAGAACAGTTCCTCAGTCTTTCCCTGTCTCTTATATCCTTGATGCACTTAAATAGTAGACACTTTTCATTCTGTAGAGTGACCTGTAACTTGGATTCATCTGATGTTTGCTTATGGCCAGATTCAGACATGTACTCTTGGCAGGAACACCATAGTAATGACACTGTGCTTCTCAGTGTATCACGTCGGGAGGTAATGATATCAATGTGTGCTATCACTTGTGAGGTTAACCTGGACTATTGGTCAAGAACCAGGACTGCTCTATAAAGTGTTCCCACTGTAAAGTCACCATTTTTCCCTTCATAGGGGATTTGAAAAATTGTGGGAATATATTTTGATAATATGTCAAAATTAAACCTCCATATACTAACCTTAGCAAACATTGACCGCCATTACTCATATCAACTACCACTATAATGTTTGCCTATTGATGGTTATCTATTTCCATTATTCCTTCTACACTTATTCGTACATTTTCTTCTGCAAGGAAGAGCTTTGCCTTCTCCACATGCATTTCTGCACTTATGTATTTATATCAGTATGGACTCAAATTCTTATTTTATTCAATGGATTGTAATTTAATATTGTTGTTATTTATTCTGTTAAAATTGTCCTGGATTTGGCAAACGGGAGCCCCTCCACAGTTTCATTTGTCCTTTTAATACATCCCTACCATTCCTTGATCAGCTCTTTATTTTCCAGCACAAAGAAGTATCGTAAGCTCATCTGGATACTGAAAGTATTCTAGGGCCAAAATTATTTTCTCTAAGACCAATGTTCCTCAACCTGGGTGGTATTGCTTCCCTAGAGGATGTTTAGAAATGAGAAGGGGGGTGGGTATGTTGGCTCACACCTGTAATCCCAGCATTTTGGGAGGCCAAGGCAGGAGGATCCTTTGAGGCCTGGAGTTCGTGACTAGCCTGGGCAACACTGGGAGATCCCATCTCTACAAAATAATTTAGAAATTAGCCAGGCATGGTGGCATGCACCGTCAGGGCTACAGTGAACCTTGACTGCACCCTGCACTCCAGCCTGGGAGACAGTGGAAGACCCTGTCTGGAAAAAAAAAAAAAAGAAAGAAAGAAAGAAAAGGCCCAGCACGGTGGCTCATGCCTGTAAGCCCAGCACTTTGGGAGGCCGAGGCAGGTGGATCACTTGAGGTCAGGAGTTCGAGACCAGCTTGGCCAATATGGTGAAACCCTGTCTCTACTAAAAATACAAAAATTAACCAGGCATGGTGGTGTGCACCTGTAATCCAAGCTACTAGGGAGGCCGAGGCAGGAGAATTGCTGGAACTCAGGAGGCAGAGATTGCAGTGAGCCAAGCTCGTGCCACTGCACTCCAGCCTGGGCAACAGAGCAAGACTCTGTCTCAAAAAAAAAAAAAAAAAGCAAATAAACGATAGAAAGAAAGAAAGAGAGAGAGAGAGAAGGAAGGAAGGAAGGAAGGAAAGAAAGAAAAAAGAAAAGAAAGAAAGAGAAAAGAAAAGAAAAAAGAAAAGAAGGGAGGGAGGGAGAAAGGAAGGAAGGAAGGAAGGAAAAATGGAAGGAAGGAAAAATGGAAGGAAGGAAAAATGGAACAAAGGAAAGGAAAAGGGGAGAATTGTCCTAAGGACTGGGGCAAACTATTAGCCTTTAGTGGGCAGGGTTTTGGGTACTAGCACATTCTGTGATGCACAGGGAAGTCCTGCACATGAAGAATTGGTTTAATCCAAATGTCAGTAGTGTCCAATTAAGAAATTTGACCCAAGCCTTTTTTTCTTTTTTTTTTTTTTTTGAGACGGAGTATCGCTCTGTCGCCCAGGCTGGAGTGCAGTGGCGCCATCTCGGCTCACTGCAAGCTCCATCTCCCGGGTTTACACCATTCTCCTGCCTCAGCCTCCCGAGTAGCTGGGACTACAGGTGCCCGCCACCACGCCCGGCTAATTTTTTTGTATTTTTAGTAGAGACGGGGTTTCACCATGTTAGCCAGGATGATCTCGATCTCCTGACCTCGTGATCCGCCTGCCTCGGCCTCCCACAGTGTTGGGATTACAGGCTTGAGCCACCGCGCCTGGCTGACTTTTACATTTTTATATCAGTATTTTCTGGATGAGAAGTCTGATATCAAACTGATTCTCATTCATTTGTACACATTTGTCTTTCGGGTAGTTATTAAGATTTTTCTCTCTTTCATAGATATCTGAAATGTTCCTCTGTGTGTCTAGATGTGATCACTATTTTAATTCTTCCTGCCATTTGGTAAGATTTCAATCAATTCAAAGACACATGTCTTTCTTCATTTCTGGGAAATTCTCAGCCATTATTTTTCAAGTAGTTTATCTTCATTTCTTTCCCTATTATTTTTTTTCTGGGATTTCTAGTATACATGTAGTGGAACTGCTGGATCTATCTGGCACATTTCTTACCCCAACCCCACATTTTCCATCTTTTTATCTTATCGTTCTATGTCTTGAGAGATATCTGCAGCTTGATGTTTAGTTCTTAATTCTTCTTTGTCCATGTTCAGTCTTATTCAACTCATCTATTTGGGTTTTTATAATGATGTTTTGCATTTTCAAAATTTTTTATTGTTCCTTCTCTCACAGCTTATGGCTCGTAATGTATAATGGTAGTACATTTTTATTGCTGAAATAATCTTTAAACGTACTAAATACTTTAAACGTACCAAATACAAAGATAGGACAGAGAGTTCCCATTTATCCCTTACTCAGGTCCCCCTAATGCTAACATGTTAACCATGGTACAATTATCAAAACTAATAAATTAACACCGGTACAATATTACTACCTAAATTGCACTTTATTCAGATTTCACCAGTTTTCCTCTAATGTCTTTTCTGTTTCAACATGAAATTTAGGATCTCACATTGTATTTAGGAGTCATGTCTCATTAGTCTCCTCTAAACTGTGACAGTTCCTCAATCTTCTCTTTTTGACCTGAATGCCTTTGAGGAGTACTGATCAAGTATTTTGTAGAATGTCCTTCAAGTTGTGTTTGTCTGATACTTTCTCATGGTTAGTTTGAGGCTATAGATTTGGGTGAAGAATACCATACAGGCGGTGTGCCCTCTTAGTGCATGATATCAGGGAGTACATTATGCCAATATCTTATTACTGGTGATGTTAACATTGATCATTTGTTTGAGGTAGTGTTGGCCAGATTTCTCCACTGTAATGTTACATTTTCCTTTTTAATTAATACTTATGGAGAGATACTTTGAGGTTATGTAAATATCCTGTTTTTTCTTAAAAATTTGCCCACTAATTAGCACATTCATAGGCAGATCTTTCAGCAGCTAATATTATTGTGGTATTCTAATTGTGATTTTTTTACTCCCCTCATTCTTTTTAAATTTAATGTGTTATTGAAGTTCTTCTGTAAAGAAGAGTTGTTCCTTTTCCTTAATTTATTTATGGTTTCATTCACTTATTCATATCAACAAGGGCCTCATGGATATTTACTTTATTCAGTGGGTTATAACCCAAAACTATGGCTCTTATTTTGTTATTCAAATTGTTCCAGCATTGGGAACTGTTGGACATGCCCTCATCTTTTTTTCCCCCCAAAAACTTCCTTATTCTGGCACCCCAAGGCACTCCAGGCTCATCTATATCTTCCTTGACTCAGCCCTAGGGTCAACCGCTTCTCCAAAGACCCTTGGTTCTTTATATTGGAGAATGGTATTTAGAAACCACGATCTGGGTCTTAGGTGTATCCATTGCTGCTAGGATAGCGCTGCTTCTAGGTCCTCTAAGTAAACAGAGCTAGAAGATGTATGATACATGTATGCTAACTCATGTCTCATGTGTTACCTCTCTGAATATGTATTAAAAGTAACCATGAGTTCATACAGATGCTTTAGATTCCAATCCAGCAACCCAGGGTTAATTCTAGCATTCCTCCTTTGTAACTTCTTTTTCTGGCAGTGAGAATTTTTGTTATTCTTGTATATCTACCATATATTTACTTATTTGTTCAACCATAGTATAGTATACATGTAATTTCAGAATGCATATTCCTATAAGAAACGTGTTTACCAACTAGAGTACATTGGCTATATAGTTATTTTTATCTCTGGCATTAAAATGTCTACTCAAAACACTGTTTTCCAAAGTTACTTAGGGCATTGCCTTTCTTTCCCATCCTCTTCAGTGTGGTTATATTATACATAATATATATGTCATATGTAATACAGTTAGATTTATTTGTCATACTCTGAATTCCATCTTGGTGTTTGGTTTTTAAAAATTTGCATACACTAAAATATTCTCCTTGTGGTGTACACTCTGTGAGTTTTTGGCAAGTGCATAAGTTTGTGTGTCCCCCCCAGTACCAAATAGAACGGTTTCATCTTTTCCCAGATTCCCTTACTCTACCTTTTTGTAGTCAATATCTTCTTCCACACTCATGCCTTAGCAACCAGTGACCTATTTTTCATCGCAAGTCTTACATTTTTCAGAATGTCTTATAACTGGAATCATACAATATTTAGCCTTTTGGATCTTTCACTTAGCAAAGTGCATTTAGGATTCATCCATGTTGTTACATGAATCAATAGTTCATTCCTTTTTATCAATAAGTAGTATTCCATTGCATGGACATCACACGGTTTGTGTATTCCTTCACCTGTAGGAGAACATCTTGGTTATTGATATTTTTTGGCTATTTTGAATAAAATTGCTACAAACATTCAAACACTGATTTTTGTGTGGACATTAGTTTTCAACTCATTTGGGTAAATAACCAGGAGCAGGATTTCTGGGTCTTAGGGAAAAAGCATTCTGTATCTCACCATTACACATAATGTTAGCTGTAGTTTTTTTGTAGATGCCCTCCATTAAGTTAAGGAACTTCTCTTTTATTTCTAATTTGCTGGGAGACTTTTTTGTTTGCTTTATTTCATACTGAATATATTTCAAATTTTGTCCAATGCTTGTTATACATCTGTTGAGATTATCAGGAGGTTTTTCATCTTTAGTCTGTATTACGGTGAATTACGTTGATTGATTTTCAAATGTTGAAAGTTGAATAAAAGGTTTCAAATGTTGAATCAATTCCTTGGATGAACTCCACTTAGTCATGGTGTATTATCCTTTTTATATATTGCTTGATTCAATTTGCTATGTTATTGAGGATTTCTGCATCTATGTTCATGACTGATATGGACTTGTGATTTTCCTTTTGTGTACTGTTTTTGTCTGGTTTGAATGTTAGGATAAGGTTGGTGTCATGAAATTAATTCATTTCAACAGTGAAGACATTTGGCCCAAGAATTTTCTTTGTGGGAAGGTTTTAATTATAAGTTCAATTTTTAAACTTAGATATAGGGCTATTTAGATTATTTGTTTCTTCTTGAGTGAACTTTGGTAGTTTATGTCTTTCAAGGAATTTGTCCATTTCATATAAGTTCTCAAATTTGCTGGAATTACCTAATAAGTTGTGTATAATGTTCTATTATCCTCCCCATCTTTTTTTTTTTTTTTTTTTTTTTTTTTTTGAGACAAGCTCTCATTTTGTCACCCAGGCTGGAGTGCAGTGGTGTGATCTGAGTTCACTGAAGCCTCAACCTGCTAGTCTCAAGTGATCCTTCCACCTTAGCCTCCCAAGTAGCTGGGACTACAGGCTCAGGCCACCACACCTGACTAATTTTTTTTCCCCCATAGAGATGGGGTTTTGTCATGTTGCTTAGTCTGGTCTACAGTCCCTAGGCTCAAGCAATCCACTCACGTTGGCATCCCAAAATGTTGGGACTCTAGGTACGAGCCATGTAAGCCACCATGCCTGGCCCTATTATCCTTTTAACATCTGTGGAAATTGTAGTAATATCACCTTTCTCATTCTTGTTATTGGTAATTCGTCTTCCTCCTTTTCTTACTCATCAATATTGCTAGAGGCTTATCAATTTTATTGATCTCAAGTAACCAGCTTTTGTTTTTATTGATTTTTCTCCATTGTTTTTTCATTTTCAGTTTTCAGAGGGTATTGACTTCAATTTTGAAAGAAGTCCTAGTGGATAAAATGCTATCAAACATCATTGCATGTTACAGAGATATCTTTTGTGAAAGGAAGTCAATCAATATGGCAAACTTCATTGTTGCCTTATTTTAAGAAATTGTTACAGCCACCCTCAACTTCAGCAACAACTACCCTGAGTCAGCAGCTATCAACATCAAGGCAAGACCCTCTATCATCAAAACGCTTACAACTCACTGAAGGGTTAGAAGCTTGTTAGTACAGTGGTCAGAAGGTTGTTAGCATTTTTTAGCAATAAATTATTTTTATTTCATTCCATGGTGATTAGGGAAAGAAATAAATTTAATAAAAGTCTATGCATTTTTTAAGACAATGCTACTGCACACCTAAGAGACTACAGTATAGTGTAAACATAACCTTTAAATGCACTGAGAAATGTAAAAATTTATGTGGCTTGCTTTATTGTAATACATGTTTTATTGCTACGGTGCAGAACTGAACCTGTAACATCTCTGAGGTATGCCTTTATAGCTACTGCAGTGTTTTTGTCTGTCTAGTGTTTACATGGTAAGACTTTCTCCCTCCTTTTACTTTTAACCTATCTATGTGTTTATATTTAAACTTAGTTCTCATAGACAACATATAATTGGTTCTTGACTTTTTGTCCATCTGGAAATTTCTGTCCTTTAGCCAGTGTGTTTATACTATTCATCTCACATACTTATTGGTGTGATTGGATTAAAACCTGCCATCATGTTAGCTGTTGGCTATTTGTTCTTTGTTTACTATTCTTCTTTTCATGCCTTCTCTTGGTCATGAAAATTTGTCATTTTTGTGATTCCATCTTGATTTATACCTATTTTTAAGTTTTGGTGGTTTCCCTAGGGTCTACAATATACATTTTAAATAATCTAGTCTACCTTTGAATAATATTACACAAGATCATATGTGGTGCAAGTAACTTGCAGCTATATATTTCCAATTCATTCCTTCCATCTTGTGCACTATTATTGTCATATTGCCATATATTTTACTTTTAAATATGCTATAGATAGGTAATAAACTTTTTACAAATTTTGCTTTACATAGTTACCTTTTAGAGTAATTAAAACAAAGAAAAAATAAATTTATCTTTATCTATTCCAGTTCCAATGCGCTCCATTTATTTACATAGATTAAGACTTCTGTCTTATTATTCTTCTGCCTGAAAGTTACTTTTCTTATAAAGTAGATCTACTACCAATGAATTTCCCTGGTTTTTGTTTGTGTGAGAAAGTATTTATTTCTCCTTTATTTTTGGAATAATATTTTTGTTGAATCTAGATTTCTAGGTTGAATTGTTTTCTTTCAGCACTTTAAAGCTGTCACACTATTATCTTTGTGTTTGTCTCGTTTCTGTCAAGAAGTCTGCTCTAATTCTTATCCATCTTTTTTTGTAAGTAATATGTTATTTATCCCTGGCTGACTTCAAGATTTTTCTCTTTGTTTTTGTTTTTCAGCAGTTTAAATGTGATATGCCCTGATGAGTATTTTGTTTTATTGGGGATTTGGGGGCAGTATTAATTCTGTTTGGTACTTTTTGAGTTCATTGCATCTGTTGTTTAGTGTCTTTCATTAATTTTGGAAAACTCTTAGCCATCATTTCCTCTAATAATTCTTTTGCCATGTTCTCTTATTTCCTTCTAGGAGATACTATGCATATATCATACATAATTATAATAATTATGCATATGTTAGACCATTTATCTAGATTGTTATCATGTTATCTCAGAGTTCTTGGATGCTGTTTTTCCTCATTTTATTTTCCTTTTTGTTTCACTTGGGTAATTTCTATTTATTTCAAGTTTATAGATTATTTTCTCTGTTATTGTGGTTTCTATTCTTAGAATTTTCATTTGGTTCTTTCTCACAGTTTCCATCTCTATGCTGAAATTAACCATCTGGTTTTGCATATTGTATTAATTATCTGTTGGGAATAGCAAATTGTCCCCAAAACTGGCTTCAAATAAACATTTATCTTACAGTTTCTGTATGTCAGAAATCTGGGCACAACTTAGTTGAGTGTCTCGTTGCAGTATCATCTGAAAGCTTGCTTGGGGGAAGATCCACTTCTAAACTCTCTCTCTTCCTAGTAGGCTTTTGGACTGAGGGCCTAAATTCCTGGCTGGCTATCGGATAGAGGACTTCCTCAGTTCCTTGCCATGTTGGCCTCTTCACAGGGTAGCTTATAACATGGCAGATGGTTCATCTCAGAGTGAATGAGAAAGAGAGTGAAATAGGACACTCAAAATAGAAGCCACAGTCATTTTACAATCTGATCTAAGAGGAGACATCCCATCACTTCTGCCATGTTTTGTTAATTAGAAGTAAGTCACTAAATATGCCCACATTTAAGGGGAAGAGATTACACAATGGCATGAATTCCAGAGGCACAAAACATTGTGGGTCATAGTAAAGCCTGTTTACCATAGAAAATTTCTCTCAAGGGTTTTTATTGTTTAAGTCCACTGTGAGGTTCTACAACTTTACTGATCCTCAGACCAAAGTGGTGAGATGAAGAAAAACAAAACAGGTAATTAAGTTTTGACTTACATTTCCAATTCACCTGCTGTTAATAATGGCCGTCTCCATCTACTATTGTCTACGTTTAGGTTTCAGGTGGTTTTTCTATTCTGTCCGAAGTATTTTGTGGTGACATATCATGTAGATAGACTGTAGTGGGCATAGTCCATCTTGGTCAACATCAGAGGTCCTCAAAGTCTAATCTGAATCAATACTTTCCCCCTTTCCCAGATAATACAAACCCTTTGAATATCTTCACTCCATTCCCTCTCTCCTACTTGTATGCTGTTATCACACATTTTATTGAACATGTAAAACTTCATAAGATATTATTGTTTTATGAAGTCAATAATTCTCCATATTTACCTACTTTATTCACTTTCATTTTTTTCTGTATCTTCAGTCTTCAATCTTAGATCATTTTCCTTCTACCAGAAGAATAATGTTGGTATTTCTTTTAATGTGAATATACTGGTGTTAAATTCTGTAGCTTTTTTAATGTCTGAAAACTGTAGGTCCTCATTTCACCTTCACTCATGAAGGATGTATTCACTAGGCATAGAATTCTAAGTTGGCAGTCATTTTCTCTCTGCAATTTAAATTTACCATTCTGTGGTCTTTGGCTTTTCATTGTTTCTGAGGGAAATTAGCTGTAAGTTTTGTTGTTTCTCCTTTGAAGATAATCTCTCTCTTTTTTCTTTAGCATTTAGCTTTCTTTGGTAATATTTGGATTTCAGCAGTTTTACTGTAATGTGCCTAGGTATGGCTTTCTTTGTATTTATCCTGTTTGGCTTTGTATGTCTTCTAGCATCTATGGCTTTATATATTTTATCAATTGAGGAAAATCCTCAGCCATAATCTTGTCAAATTTTTTTTGTTTCATTCTTACTCTTCTTTGGAAAATTAAAATATCATATACTAGATTGTCACACTGTAGTCTCAATATCTCTTATTTCTTTTCTATTTTATGCCTTCTTCCTTTTATCTCATGTTTCATTCTAGTTATTTTCTTCCAACAGATATTTCAGTTCATTAAATCCCTACATGGCAATGTTTAATCTACTGTTAAAATTATCCATTGTGCTTGGCCAGGTGCGGTGGCGTGCACTTGTAATCCCAGCACTTTGGGAGTCCGAAGCAGGTGGATCACTTGAGCCAGCAGCTCAAGACCAGCCTTGGCAACATGGTGAGACCCTATCTCTACAAAAACATACAAAAAAGAAAATTTGCCGGGTGTGGTGGTACATGTCTGTAGTCCCAGCTACTTGGAAGGCTGAGGTGGGAGGATTGCTTGAGCCTGGGAGGCAGAGGTTGCAGTGAGCCAAGATCACACCACAGCACTCCAGCCTGGGTGACAGAGTACACTATCTCAAAAATTAAAAAAGCATATATATATCCCTTGTGTTTTAAATTCAGTTATAATTTTTAGTTGTAGACTTTCCATTTTCTTCTTTATTTATTTTTTTTCCAAATATAAGGCTGGATAGCATTTTGTTCTTCTTTAGTGTTTCTAGTTCTCTCTCATATTTCTCAGTCATTCCTTTTATCTCTCTGAACACAGTGAACAGAATTATTTTAAAATGTTGTCTGATAGCCACGATATCTGGTTTCTCTGAAGGTTTCCTTTTTATCATTTGGTTTTTCTGCTGGTTTTTATTTTTTTCATTGTATCTCCTATTTGCCCATTTTGCTTTAAATGTAGGCCAGATATGTATATGCAAATTATTTGTAGAATAATTCTTTGCTCAATATGATGTATTTTTCCTTCAGAGGAGAGTTTCATTTTTTCTCACATCCTTGAGCAAATAATGATATTTCCTTAAGCCAGATTCAAAGCTGAGCTGCAATCGCTGCAAAAACTTGCCTACTCTTGCATGCCCTTATTACTATTGTGGAGTATTGAAACTCCAGCACAAAGCAAGGGAGCTTTACCAGGGAACCCCCATTCTTGGTTGAACCTTGTCATTTTCCTGTTCTCTTAGCCTAACAAGACTATCAAAAGAAACTTTCAGTTTCTTGTCCTCTCAGCAGTCCCTTGTAAATGGTGAAATAACCCCCAAAGGAAAAAGAGATTCTATACACTGGGATCATCTCTCTGAACCCTTACCCTTCCTCGGATCCTAGCCTAATAATTATTCATTATGTTAATAGCTCCTTGACACCTTTAAATAGATACCTTTAAGTAGATGCCTTTCTACCATTACCAGAAGTAGAAATTCCCTAAAGCCTTTTCTATCTATTTTCACATATATAGACATAGCTATTCATAGATAATTATTAGATATATTGGCCAGCTGTGGTGGCTCACGCTTGTAATCCCAGCACTTTGGGAGGCCAACGTGGGTAGATCACTAAGGCCAGGAGTTCAAGACCAGCCTGGCCAACGTGCTGAAACCCCATCTTCACTAAAAATACAAAAATTAGCCAAGTATGGTGGCACACACCTGTAATCCCAGTTACTCAGGAGGCTAAGGCAGGAGAATTGCTTGAACCTGGGAAGTGGAGGTTGTGATCGTGTTACTGCCCTCTAGCCTGGGCAGCAGAGTGAGATTCTGTCTCAAAAAAAAAAAAAAAAAAAAAAGATGTATATAATATTAGATATCTATATAGCTATACATGTATAAAATGGATAAAAAAGGTTTGGAAAACATCTACTTAAAGACATCAAGGAACTATTAACATAGTGAATAGACAGGTAGATAGATGCTATACAGTATTATCTAGAGTGTATTTTGTTTTTTACGTGAATAGTATCATAATGTATACTCAGTGAATTTCTTTATTTTCTCAACATATGTATTGGACTTCTAAATTATACCATACCGATCTATCTCATTCTTTTGAAAACTTTAAACCTGGCATGAGCTACCATTATAATTCCAGCACTTTGGGAGGCTGAGGCAGGAGGATGGCTTGAGCCCAGGAGTTTGGGACCAGCCTGAGAAACACGGTGAAATTTTGTCTCTACAAAGAAAAAAACCCAAAAACAAACAAACAAAAATAACCAACAACAACAAAAAAGCTAAGTGTGATAGCACACGCCTGTAGTCCCAGCTACTCGGCAGACTGAGGTGGGAGGATTGCCTGAGGTTTGCGGCTGCAATGAGTTATGATTGTGCCAGTGTACTTCAGCCTGGGTGACAGAGGCTGAAACAAACAAACAAACAAACAACAACAACAAAACAAAAACACAACTTTACCCATCAAACTTATAGTGGTGGATACTTTTGGTCTTTGATAGAGTTGGTGTTTAAAGTTTTTATACAGGTGAAAAGGGCATTTTGGAGTAAGAACAGAACTTTGGGGAAAAGAACATCATTTTGTCAGACAGCTTCTTTGGCATTTTGGGATTATTTTTTAATGTGCTATGTTTATAGTAGATTTTCCCCCTACAGCATTTCAAAGATCCTACTGCTTCTCCATTTTTCCCAATAATTTGTCAATATCATTGCCTAATCAATCCATAAAGTGCCCTTTGTTCACTGGTAGCAGAATCCTTTCCTCTGAATACTAAGTCATTCTTTCCATTCTTTTCTCCCTTTTGCTTCTGTAGGCACACATTGTACATTTTTGTGGAACCTGGAGAAACTGAAGTTAGAGTTTGTTTATTTTTTCATGTGAATGAAGATAAAGTCCCTTAAACACCAAGTCCAAATAGCTACAAAGCAATCTTTTTATTTGCTCATTTACTCTTACACAGACTGTTTGGTAGGGCCCTCTTAAAAGTCATATTTCCTGTGAAATATGCTCTCTTAAAATATAATGTAATGAAAAACAGTGGGCTTCTAATTATTCTCCCAAGGCTATTCCTACCCTTTGCAATAAATTAAAGCAAGCTTAGCCACTGTTTTATGGATGGCATAAAAGTAAACAGGGACTAGGATAGCAGATACCAGAACTAGCAATCCAAGATGCAGCTAATACAAATCTCCCCAGAGCAGCGATACCCTTCTGCAGGGTTTAATTAGGCATTAAAGAGCCCAATTCAATCCCCAATTCAATCCTCAGGGCTATATGCCTACAGTACCTCCCAGGTGCTCTGGCGGGCTTCTCTGGATTCCAGCCTAGCTTCACCCCTAGGCTATGGCTGCCAACCTCCTCTAACTTCAATGTTCCTTGAGTCTACTTCTCAACTTCTTATTTCACCATCACATGTTTATTGCACAAAATGAATGAATGAGAGCTAAGCAATTTGCTCTTTGTTATAGTACTACAAAGTGGCAAATCCCATGTGTTTCTCTCTTAAGCATTTTGTTACCCACTGTAGGGAACAGAGGAGAAACACAAAATATATTTCTCTCCTTTTCTTTATTGCCTATCTGGGACCAAGTCAATTCTAGTCAAGTGCCTGGAAAATGGTCATGTGTATAGTTCTATAGATGTGTGTATCTTACATTTTATAGATGACTTAGCCTAATTATTGTTTATTTGTTAACTCAGTAGTGAGTAGTTTTAATCTCCAGTGCATGATATTAAAGGAGGAAGACATTTTTACACAGTCTGATACATATCTTCAGACAATAAACTGAGGCTTCAAATGAATATAAAAATGTTTAAGGTATATAAGTTGGTATGTTGAATAAGAGTGATACGTGGATTGTGATCAAAGCAGAAGTTCATTTTTGCCTCCCAGTGTTTCTCTGAATATTATTATTATTTTATTATTATTTTTTGAGATGGAGTCTTGCTCTTGTAGCCCAGGCTGGAGTGCAGTGCCACGATTTCGGCTCACTGCAACCTCCGCCTCCCAGGTTCAAGCAATTCTCCTGCCTCAGCCTTCTCAGTAACTGGGATTACAGGTGTCCACCACCATACCCGGCTAATTTTTGTATTCTTAGTAGAGACAGGGGTTTCCTCATGTTGGACAGGCTGGTCTTGAACTCCTGACCTCAGGTGATCCACCTGCCTTGGCCTCCCAAAGTGCTGGGATTACAGGTGTGAGCCACCACGCCTGGCCTGAATATTATTTAATACAGTAACTGTTCCTGTCCCCCAACCTACAGTGGATCCATGACTTTTTTCCACTTTATTTATTATTTATTTATTTACTTATTTATTTTGAGACGGAATCTCACTCTGTCGCCCAGGCTGGAGTGCAGTGGTGCGATCTCTGCTCACTGCAAGCTCTGCCCTCCGGGTTCATGCCGTTCTCCTGCCTCAGCCTCC
Organism: Macaca fascicularis; assembly: GCF_037993035.2. Taxonomy (NCBI): domain Eukaryota; kingdom Metazoa; phylum Chordata; class Mammalia; order Primates; family Cercopithecidae; genus Macaca; species Macaca fascicularis. The sequence goes on from NC_088376.1 coordinate 15,165,918, forward strand.
TAAGTAGCTGGGACAGGCGCCTGCCACCATGCCCAGCTATTTTTTTTTTTTTTTTGTATTTTTAGTAGAGACGGGGTTTCACCGTGTTAGCCAGGATCGTCTCGATCTGACCTCGTGATCCACCCGCCTTGGCCTCCCAAAGTGCTGGGGTTACAGGTGTGAGCCATCGCACCCGGCCTTTTTTCCACTTTAATGGGTAATGGTCTCACTGCCACTTTAACTTACAAACACAGTTTCATTTCAGAAATTGGCACTAGACACTTAATAATCAAGATATGGGCTGGGCACAGTGGTTCATGCTTGTAATTCCAGCACTTTGGCAGGCCAAGGCAGGAGGACTGCTTGAGGTCAGGAGTTTGAGACTAGCCTGGACAACATACTGTATCCTCATTTCTTTAAAAAAAAAAAAAGTTTTAATGAAAAAAGAAAAAATTAAAGCAAAATGCATAACTTTGCTTGGCATGCGTCTTCTCCTCTTCACTGGCTTGGTCTCCCATGTCTCTTGTGGATGCATCTTTGTTTGGGGATCCTGGGCAGCTCTTTTCTCAGCTCTTGGCAGCTGATATAAATTTCTGTCCTCTTCCTGCAAAAGTCTCTTTGCTTCTCCAGAAGAACTTGCGTGGCAGGCTCAAAATAATACTGTGCCAACTCTCTGTCTTGCATGGTCCAGATTTGGTCCCATACTCTGACCAATTTTGGGAGAGGGAGTGGAAACTCCAGCATGGCCAATAGGAGGCATTCGAAACACAGAAGACAGGTATGCATGAAGAAAGTGGCCTTTCCCACACAGAACAATGGAAATCTCCTTAGAAGTCATCTCTCCACTTGCTGGGCTTTACTAAACAAGAAACGGAGGGCAAAGGAATGATTAACCCAACAATAAGTTGATGATGGTAGAATTCAGTTTTCTGATGGCCCTAGTTTTGGGCCCACATTATTTCTCAGGAAATTTTATTTTATTTTTAATTTTTTTTTTTGAGATGGCGTCTTGCTCTGTCGCTCAGGCTGCAGTGCAGTGGTGCCATCTTGCCTCACTGCAACCTCCACCTCCTGGGCTCAAGCGATTCTCCTGCCTCAGCCTCCTGAGTAGCTGGTAGCTGGGATTATAGGTGCCTGCCACCACACCCAGCTAATTTTCGTATTTTTAGTAGAGACAGGGTTTCACCATGTTGGCCAAGTTGGTCTTGAACTCCTGACTTCAGGTGATCCACCTGCGTCGGCCTCCCAAAGTGCTGGGATTACAGGTATGAGCAACCGTGCCCAGCCTCGAAGGAAATTTTGAAAAATCTGTGCCTTTGCTAAACTTCAGTAAAAAGCCAAAATCAGCATATGGGTTCACATGAGTGATTTTAACATGTCACATGATTAGCTTTTCCTGCTGTCTCACCATGTCCCTCGTACATGATAAGTCTTCTTCTGGAAACAAAGATTTGCTGCATAGCCTGACAAGCACGTCTATACCAAAGAGTACAGTAAGACTGTCCACAGGTTGTGCATCCCACGTCCAAAAATCCAAAATTTGAAATGTTCCAAAATTCACAACTTTTTTGATTGTGCACATGATGCTCAAAGGAAATGTTCATTGGAGCATTTCAGATTTTGGATCTTCAGATTTATGATGCTCAATTGGGATAATGCAAATATTCCCAAATCTGAAAATATCTGAACTCTAAAACATCTGGACCCAAGCAGCTTTAATAAGGGACACTCAACCTATATTAACCCGTGGACTATCTGGGGAAGATCTGGGATGAAGATCTGGGATGAAGATGCCAGAATACTCATCGTGTTCAATGGCTCAGAGTTCCACAGGGAATTCAGTGGAGATGGTCAGTTTGCCCTGCTTTCCCAGAGCGAAAAGACATAGTTCAGTGGTTATCTTTAAAGAAGTGAAGATCTTAATGTTAGGCATGATAGAAGGTTAGAGTATACTTAAACCTCCTGCTGCTGTAAACTAGCCCTGCTCAATCTGCCTGTCCTTTATTGGCACCTGTTCTTCCCCCTGTACTGAGCTAGTTGCGGTGAGTACAAAATGAAACACAGTCCTTGCCCTCAAGCGGTTTATAGAGAGATACAATGTTGCAATGTGCTGAGGTACCATGCATGTAGAAATTATTACAGATACTACTTTTATCTATAGAAAGTTTTCTTTAATTGACAAAATAATTCCAACATCAAAAATCCTATATGTCACGTGGCATAATCAACTCTATTTAATGAGTAAAGCAACTGAGGCCCGGAGATGTAAATTGTTGTGTTCATATTTCCAAAAGTTAAGTTGCAAAAGCCAGAATTAAACTCAGTTCGTCTGACTCCTTTCTAGGGTTGTCCTTCTCAGTGGCATTTGTATTTCAATAAGAAACAAAGAAAGCAGCAGGATTCGAACTAGGGCCAACAGGAAATATGTGGGAGACTGGAGCACTGGAGACTTCCCAGGGTCCTGGGAATGCCAGCACAGAAGCAGCCTGTGGACAACACTCACCTGGAAATGAGACTCATGCTGAAGAGGGACGCCACAGCCCCACTCCTTGCTGTCCTGGACGCCTTCCCGCCAAGTTCAAAGCCTGTCTTCCTTTGGGGCCAGGGCATCTGAATTGCTTTCTGAGGGCTCATTACCGTTTTTCAGTAGATTAGGTGCAAATACTCTGAGTAAACAAAAGAAAATTTTCTACCATTGGCAGCCCACAGCTAACTGCTACACCCTGGTTATTTTTCTTATAGTTAATTTTAAAAAAAAGAAGATGAAGAAGGGAAGGGTAAATTGGAGGTTGTGTGAGGGCTTGGCAGGGACTTGGCTCTGGCTGCAAATCAACTTCAGACCCCAGGGGAACTTAAAAGAACTACCAGTGGCCACAATGGCTCTTCAGTGCAGCCTGTGTTTACTCAGGAGCAGCCACCACCTCCACAGCCCTGAAGGCAGCCAGCTTGAAAATGCCACATTGTGCAGTGATTTTTCAGTTACTTCAGGGGCTTCAGGCTGGTAGCAGATGATTTGTGAGACTGCTACAGATCCATCAGCTTTTGAAATTCTACACAGGCTGGTATATGTTGCTGTTGAGCCTCACTTATTCACCTTTCCATTTGGCAAAGCTTGATCAAATAAATGCTTATTATGTGCTAGGCACTAGAGTAGCCACTAGGGATAGAAAAACATGACAGACAGAGTCATTGTCCTAAAAAGAAGATGCTAAGACCCATGCAATCTCTTGGCAAGTTCCTCATTTTAATGACAGCCTTGCCATGATCCTTGCTCTCTCATTGGAGTCCTTTGATGAATTACCCTGACAGATCGGGTATATGATTAATTCATCAAACATAGACTGAGGACCTACCGTTAGCCAAGCACTTCTCAAGGCACTAGAGATTCAAAACACAGAAAACATGTGGCCTCTGCCTACAAGGACATTCAGACTATTGGGAGGGACAGATCTACAGTTCCATTAGAGCCACAGTTGCTAGACAACTGTTGAGGGCACAGTAGACGCACAAAGGATACAGTTATCAGTGGAGTGACTGGGCTTAGTCACAAAAGAAGACTTCCCAGAGGTGATGCTAATACTGAATTAAGAAAGATAAACTTATTTCCAGCTGGGTGCAGTGGCTCATGCCTGTAATCGCAGCAAGTTGGGAGACCAAGGCGGGTGGATCACCTGAGGTCAGGAGTTCGACACCAGACTGACCAACAAGGTGAAACCCCACCTCTACTAAAAATACAAAAAATTAGCAGTGCGTGGTGGCTCACACCTGTAATCCCAGCTACTGGGGAGGCTGAGTCAGGAGAATCACTTGAACCCGGGAGGTAGAGGTTGCAGTGAGCCGAGATTGCGCCACTGCACTCCAGCCTGGGCAACGAGAGCAAAACTCCATCTCAAAACAACAAGAACAACAACAAAAGATAAACATATTTTAATCTTATGTAACAAGATGATATGGTCATCCTTGTGATCATCACATGACAGGAAACCCCTGCTACATGTTTTAAAAAAAACTAGTTTAATAATTGTGAGCTAATAGATGTCCTGCTACATGGTTTTATTTAAGAAGTGGACCCCCACCATTGCCATCAGCATAACTACCCTGACGCTTGAAACACACTCAAGTTTTATTATTTGCATGTTGTCAGATAAGGTCCTCCTGTTCTGCAAGATTGAAACATGGTTAGCTCAATTATCTACTAAGTTCTGCAAAAAGTCCAAAGTCTACCCAAAGGTTTCTGAAAATTTTTGAAGCACTTGGGTTATCAGAATCACCTCTAGTTTCTAATTCCTTACCCTTCTTTACTGGTTCTTCAGAAAATGGCTGTTCCTTTGTCTCCACCATGATGTTCACCCAAATGTAAAATTCATTTTGGAGTACTTTCTATTTCCATTCAAAATCCTTAAGCCAAATTCACGGAAGGCTTTTACCTATGAAACTGCCTTTTATCAAAGCTTTTAGAAAAGTGATGAGTTTTGTCACGTGAATGTAAACAATTATTAAAACTGGGTATGAGGCTTCCCTATTCTTTTTTTTTTTTTTTTTTTTTTTTTTTTTTTTTTTTTTTTTTTTTGAGACGGAGTCTCGCTGTGTCTCCCAGGCTGGAGTGCAGTGGCGTGATCTCGGCTCACTGCAAGCTCCGCCTCCCGGGTTCACGCCATTCTCCCGCCTCAGCCTCCCAAGTAGCTGAGACTACAGGCGCCCGCCACCACGCCCGGCTAGTTTTCTGTATTTTTAGTAGAGACGGGGTTTCACCATGTTAGCCAGGATAGTCTTGATCTCCTGACCTCGTGATCCACCCGCCTCGGCCTCCCAAAGTGCTGGGATTACAGGCTTGAGCCACCGCGCCCGGCGAGGCTTCCCTATTCTTAACAGTTCTTTTTGTCCAGTCTGTCATTCTCCTTGGTCATCTTCTTTTGTTCTTCACTCCTCCCCCAGGTCCCCTCTTCTTTGCTCTCTCCTACCCCCAATTTCTTCCCGTTTCAGGTCCCTGCCTCCCTTAGCTTCCCATCATTACTATAAATACACCACTCACATCATCCTTGTGATCATTGCGTGACAGGAAGTGTCAACGTGATGGAAAAACTGACATCAATTATGCTGTTCAAGGTAAAAGATGCACCTTACCTATATATGGACACGCACGGAGAAAAAGGAATCCAGCAGCACTTCCCGTAGGAGAAGGAGCTCTCCTGGATTTCAAGTCCCATGAAAGGGCCCACTGCCAATGAAACAGCCTCATCAGAGTCATTTAGGAATGTGCCTTTTGACATTTTTCTGGTTCTTCTGGTTGTAGAGACTCTGGCTGTAAGTCTGCCTTCTTGCTGGATACAAGTAACTGGTAACAACCTACAGAAATCCTAGATATATTTTGCTGAGAGCCCAGGCAAGGTGAAAGTCAATATCCCAGGTGTATCGTTCCTCTCTAGTCTCAAGCTTCATGTCTGGGTCTCTTCCTGAGTCTACATTTTGGAGATGGTGAAGGGAGCATGACTTCTAGCTGTGGGAAGCAGTGTAATGTAATACAAAGCACATGGACTTAGAAGTCAGATTTGCCGATTGTTTTGATTTCCTCATCTTCACCCCATCAGTGAGCAAGGGATTCCACCCTAGGGTTATGAGAATGGCTGAACATGTGACACCCGAGATGACATTGACAACAGTTTATTGGGTACATACGGTCACAGTCTAGGGGAAGAGGACACCGCATGCCATGCAGGGCTATACAGAGATTGCATTTGGGAACAGAGAACACAGTGAACAAGCGAGGGCTACGGGCCACAGGCTTTGTAATAACAAGAGAGTGGGGTGACTCCTGGTTCTTGAGGGAGGGTGTGATTGGCTTGTTTGAACAATTCCTCAGACTGACAGAGAACTGAAGCCCACTACTCAGGGTTAGCAGACATAGGGTTACACAGAAACTGTGCCTGGCCCCTATGATAAGAAGGGTTATTTGGGTAGGGGACCTTATCTTTGGGAATACAATGGGGAGGAAAACTTGAGGTTAGGCCATTGGAGATTTTACTGGGTATCACGACTTTGGGGAAACTGTAAGCACTGAGTCTCACATCCTTATCTGTTAAATGGGGATAATAATACAATAATACTACACTCATAGAGTTCTTTCTTTCTTTCTTTTTTTTGAGATGGAGTCTCGCTCTATTGTCTAGGCTGGAATGCGATGGCACAATCTCCATTCACTGCAACCTCTGCCTCCCGAGTTTGAGCAATTCTCCTGCCTCAGCCTCCCGACTAGCTGGGATTACAGGTACCTGCCACCATACCCAGCTACTTTTTTGATTTTTGGTAGCGACAAGTTTTCACCATCATGGCCACACTGGTCTCAAACTCCTGACCTCAGATGATCCACCTGCCTCGGCCTCCCAAAGCGCAGGGATTACAGGTGTGAGCCACTGCGCCCAACCTAATTTTTGTATTTTTAGTAGAGATGGGATTTCACCATGTTGGTCAGGCTGGTTTCGAACTGCTGACCACAGGTGATCCACCCACCTCGGCCTCCCAAAGTGCTGGGATTATAAAGGTCCCAGCACATTTTAAACACAGTGCAGTAATTGGTTAAGCAACAGTTCTGTAATTCATTTTCTTAATTGCTTGGGAGACACAATCAAAAAAGAAAGAAGGTGATGTAGTCAAATCTCCTTGTAAACATGTTAATGACAGACCTCCTGGTACGCAAACTGGTGGTATTTGCCAGCAGGAGAGTGTGTATTCCTGGAATGTTTTCAGAAGGATGTACCTGATTGTCTAGGATTGCCTATGGTAAACAAACCTGCAATCTATGGATTTATGTGGCACGGACCCTAGGAAATATCATGCAAATTATGTAATCATTTAAGTGTAAAACGGGCATGCATGTCTCACGATTCAGATGGCTCCCTGTGTGTAAGTATCATTACAGTACACATCCCTTAATGACTTCATATATTGATGGGAAGACAATGCAGGATCGCCAGGTATAGAAGGAATAGCTATACTATGATAGATAAAGTTCTAACTAAAGAAACAGGAAATAAGAGCAGTCTAGAAGAAATCATGCAGGGGCATAAAAATTTTGAAAGCAATAACCTTACTTTCCTCATGGAGATAAGACACTCTACTCCAAAATGTAGAACCAAAGGTTTTATCACAAAAAGAAATGTTCAGAGCATAAAAAAATATTTCTTGGAAACTAAAATATTATGTCATGTCACAAGTGAAAAACTCAATAGATGAACTAGAAAATAATGTTGAGAAAAGTCTCCCAGAAACTATAGCAGAAAGACAAAGAGATGGAAAATTGGGGAGAAAAAATAAGACAATTAGAGAACTATGTCAGGAGATGCAACATGTTAAAAGTAGGAAATTTTTTAAAATACAAGAGATAGCAAGACAGGTGTGGTGGCTCATGCCTGTAATCCCAGCACTTTGGGAGGTCAAGGCAGGCAGGTCGCCTGAGGTCAGGAGTTCGAGACCAGCCTGGCAAACATGGTGAAACCCCATCTCTACTAAAAATACAAAAACTAGCCGGGCGTGGTGGCACGCACCTGTAATCCCAGCTACTCAGGGAGGCTGAGGCATGAGTATCATTTGAGCCCGGGAGATGGAGGTTGCAGTGAGCCAAGATTGAGCCACTGCAGTCTAGCTTGGGTGATGGAGTGAGACTCTGACTCAATAAATAAATAAAATAAAATACAAGAGATTATAAAGGGGAGAGGAAACATCATCAAATATGTAATATAATAAAAGTTTCCAAAACTGACAAATATCACAACTTGTTTGAAATGATGAATTATGTGTGCATCATAACTTATCAACAATTCAAGAAATATCCAGAGGGTTCTTAGTGTGAATATTACTTTTACTACCAAAATTTGTATTTGTATAATCACCAGAAAAAAAAAATGAGGTGAATTTCATATAGTCTTTAAGTAATATCAGTTGTTTCTTCTCTGACAGAATGAGCTTCAAAAAGATTTATCTTAATTTTGAGTATTGGATGAAATAATTGAATCATTATTGAAGTTAACCGATTTCCTGTTTAAAGTGTCGGATAACACTGTGTAAAACTGGCATCATATAAGTGTTCATGGAACCAACATATGTGTACAAAAAAAACATGAATGAAATTAATTTAGAAGAATAGCCATTTGATCTAATTGAAAAGTCATGTTTCATAGAATGATATGTAAATGGATCTTCTGCACTGCACCTATTAAAATATTATCTTCACACAGTGCTCTTAACGTAACTTTTGGCCAGGCACAGTGGCTCACGCCCATAATCCCAGCATTTTGGGAGGCTGAGGTGGGAGGATCACTTGAGCCCAGAAGTTCAAGACCAGCCTGGACAACACAGTAAGACCCTCAATACAAAAAATAAATAAATAAATAAAGCTACGGTACATGTCTGTAGTTCCAGCTGCTTGGGAGGCTGAGGTGGGAGGATCACTTGAGCCCAGGAGTTTGAGGCTGCAGTGAGCCATAATTGTGCCACTGCACCCCCGCCTGGGCAACAGAGTGAGACCCTATCTCTAAAAGAAAAATAGCCAACTTTTGAAATGGTTGCTGAAACTCCTTCAGTAGATTCATGTATTCTGATGTTCACGTTGTCACTTAGTCCCATGATGGATAGTAAATGTTGACAAATATTTTGGGCAATGTATATGTTTATTATTAACTATCTTAAAAATGGAAATAGAATACTTTTTTACATTAAATATGTACTTCTATTCTTAAACTTAATATCATAAGGACTTACTAAAAAATAAATAGGTTATCAAACAATAAAGTAAATAAATAGTTGTAGGTTTATACCATAAGGTAAGTGATCATTCGATGTAGCAAGAGCATTCAAACTACACACTAATGGCTCCAGGACAGGATTCATTAGTCTCTATTTTCTGCACATATTTTACAGAAACCTAACCTATAATGTCTCACATTTCCTACTGGCCTGCAGCATTTCTAGAGGCTACTGAAAACTGCCTAATGAACTGAGTGGCTGGCAGAGGCTTTGAATATTCTTCCACCATGAACAGAGACCATAAAGAGCGAGCGGTCCCTAGATATTTGTGTCTGAGTGCACTTGATTTATGTAGGTGATCATTCTGCATACTGTCCTTGAAAGAGAGAAGTTAATTACATTACACCAGGAACAGATCAGGGAAAATGAGATGTGTCTCTGATTACTGTTCATGTTTAATCATGTTTTCAAGGGACAACTGCACATATATCTCATGCACTACTAGATGAGAACATACAGAAGCTAGAAGTGCAAAACTGAGGACTACCATTCTGGTTTATGCTAATTCTACTGTTAACATATATTTAAAACAATGAAAAATCTGGGTCAAATATGAAATTGGATGGAATTCTGGGACAACAGGTGTAAACGTGAGCTATAAACCAGGATATTTGGCTATTCAATGTTTTCTTTCCAGTTTGCAAAAGCAAAAGCCAGAAGAGTTTGGGAAAGATTCTTTATCTTCAACTTAATCAATCATTGATTCCAACTGTGACTGTTCTTCCAGGTGTATTGTCATGACTAGAAAAAACCAACACTGTCTCTGGTACTTGTTATGTAGCTATTGACCCAGTAAATGCTTCATTTTATTTATTTATTTATTTATTTATTTATTTATTTATATTTGAGAGAGAATCTCACTCTGTCGCCCAGACTGAAGTGCCGTGGAGCGATCTCAGCTCACCGCAACCTCCACCTCCCAGGTTCAAGAGATTCTTCCATCTCAGCCTGCTGAGTAGCTGGGATTACAGGTGCCCGCCACCACGCCCAGGTAATTTTTTGTATTTTTAGTAGAGACAGGGTTTTACCATGTTGGCCAGGCTGGTCTCGAACTCCTAACCTCAAGTGATCTGCCTGTCACGGCGTCCCAAAGTGCTGGGATTACAGGCATGAGCCACCATGCCCAGTCTAAATGCTTTATTTTTAATTCAATCAGCAAACAGAAACAGCTGGCTTTCACCTACCAAGGATAGCAACCTACTTTTACTATCTTATCTCAGGGTTGTATCCAGAGACAAATTGATACCCATGTACTACTCTCACATGTAAAAAGATACGATATTTCTGAAGCCATTTACTATGTGGTAATCCGTAAGGTTTACAGTTTTGAAAGCAAGAGGGAACTCTGCACCATCTACATTGCAGCACAAGCTGCCTTGCTGCTTTGGCCTTACGTTACAAGAGGTACAACACTTTAAGTGACTGTGGCGTATGAAGCACTTGTGCAAACCAAAAAAAATTGCAGTGAAGACTCCTACAGTTTTCGTGTACAGTCAATTATTCACCATACGATAAGCAGTTCCTACCTTGCTGCTGGCCCTGGTAGAGATTGACAGCTTGACCACTAGAAACCGCATGAGTATGACACCTTAGTTGGTCTCATGAATGAGGTATTTTGAATCACAAAGCAAAATTCTACTATTAAATGAAAATGGTACATACAAGAGTAGGCTTGGAATGAACATGTAAATTGCATGAGCAGGAGGCTTAGACTCTGTGGCACTTGCTTCCACTGCTTTTCTGCCTTTCCCTCAACCCACACCTATGGCCTCATGGGGAGCTTTACTTAATGGAAGAGAAAAAACTTGAACCTGCTTTATGCTTGGGTGTCCATGGGGTAGCACTAGTTAGTCTCACACTGGTATAGCACTAAAAACAGTGGCATGAAAAGACAAATATTATGTGATTCCACATATAAGAGGTACCTAGAATAGTCAAATTCATAGAGGCAAAAAGTAGAACAGTGCTTACTAGCCACTAGAGGGAGGAGGGAATAGGGAGTTATTGTTTAACGGGTACAGAATTTCCGTTTGAGATGATGAAAAACTTTTGGAGGTGGCCGGTGGTGATGGTTGCACAACAATGTAAGTGTTCTTAAGGCCACTGATCTGTATACTTAAAATGATTACAATAATAAATGTTATGCATATTTTATTAGAGTAACATTTTTCTATTGAAAAGTAAAAACTAGCAAAAGAGAATCCTCCCAATGGGTGGAGCTTTGTTCCACATGAAAGGAGAGATGGCCTCATTTATGGATCTTCACTGATGTATGGACAATGCCTAATCATCAGTCAGTGACTTGAAAAGTTCAGAACTAGGAGACCGATAGCAAGGATGTCAGTGTGGTTCTCTTGGGATGGGCACAGCCTGTGTGTGTGTGTGTCTGTGTGTAGAGAGAAAGAGAGAGAGAGAGGGAGAAAGAGCGAGCACACACCGTGAGTCTTCACATGGCATTGTTCCCCAGCCAGCCTCTCCTGGTGGCTACGTAGAGAAAGGTTATTTAAATTGGATCTTTTTTTTTCCACAGAGACTGCAGTTATTTGTCCTTATTGGAATAAATTATTTTATTTTCTTGCTTTATTTGTTGAAATAAATTCTTATCCTAGATCTGATGTTGCCTTCCTTGTCTGGCTTTCTTCTACTAGCACCACTATATGTAGATGTATATAGAACGTCTTCTCACCTGTGGCCATAGCAGCACACATTACAGCATCTCTAATCAAGAAGCTGATTGTGTAGAAATCAGTGGGACAATAGACTCATTTCATGATATTTACCTAGAAGCAGGTGGCTTGATAGAAAGATAAGTCATAGTTAGGATACCAGCTAGAATACAGCACTGTGGGAGTTTGGGGCACTCACTCAAGTTACAAGATATGCCTTAAACCAGTAGCCAATATGTAGTGTAATTTTTCTTACAGACATAATAGACTGGTTTAAGGACCAAGGTCGAAGTAGGACCTCTCTATTACATATAATAACCCACCTATCAAAGTTTTGCATAATATCCCTACATCCTTTAGATTGGTGAGCTGGGATACAACTCTTAGTGGTGGATGAAACAAGAAAAAAAAGTTGGTGAGTTGGGAGGTTTGGGTGCCCATGACAGAAATGCTTCCACCAGTAAACAACAGGAATGGCCCTTGTAAATTGGAAGCTGAGACCGCTCTCTGGCAATTTTGTAGTCCTCATGTGGAAGAACAAAGACGCAGAAAAGGTGGTTAGTTTGCTGACTGGGTGATTGATCCTGATTACCAAGGGGAAATTGGATTCCTGCTTCATAATGGGATGACTATGTCTAGACCTCAGAGGACTCCCATATCCAATAATTATGGTCAGTGGCAAACTAATAAAGATAAGTCTTTGGCGAGAATGAAATTTTAGGCCCCTCTCATCAGTTAAAAAAAAAAAAAACTATTCATGCAGGCCAAAATGCTCAGAGAGTAGAGGAGAACATTGGAATGATTGTCAAATAAGGCCTCATGACTAGTTACAGAAGTGGGGACAGTAGAATCTATATTTTGTGACAACTGTTTACTTCTCCCCTTTTCTGTTTATGTGAAACAGTATTTATGTGAACGTAACCGCTGAAGGTTAATTTCACAGTTTAGCTCCAAGTGGAAATTTGATTGAGTTGACATTATTCCCAGGTAATACAAGAGAGGACTCACAGGATTTTGTGTTTCTCCTGTTTTATTTCTAGTTATTCTTATTCAAATGAAAGAAAAAAGTAGATGCGCTGTGCTGATTGTTTCTCATTTGCCATTCCAGATCCACTCTTTATCCTTCTTTGGCCAACTCTGCACCCTAACGGGGTGACTTCTAAGGACCACTGCACCTGTGCTTCTCTACCCTTTAGCTTTTAAACGGCTCCGCCAATGGAAGGCATAAAGAGGAAGATGAAGGATAGAAGGAGAGAGAAGTCAGGGTCTTTCTTCCTCACTCCCTCCCTACCAGACCAGTGGCAGCATCTTGATTCTTCTACCGCTTTCACGGCCACAGCTATTGCTGGTTTGGTAACACCTCAATCTTCCCTCACACCTTCAGGCCTCAGCGTGGCTATAGCTTCCAGCTGTTGCTAGACCCAGGAGTTACACCATCCCTTATCGGTTCTCTTAGTCCTGTCCACATCACTGTAAGTGGTCCTTTCATCAAACTCTCCTCTGTTAAACCTTTTTTTTTTTTTTTTTAAAGACAGAATCTCGCTCTGTCATCCAGGCTGGAGTGCAGTGGAATGATCTTGGCTCCCTGCAATGTCTGCCTCCCAGGTTCAAGCGATTCTCCTGCCTCAGCCTCCCGAGTAGCTGGGACTACAGGCGCGTGCCACCTCGCCTGGCTAATGTTTTGTACTTTTAGTAGAGATGGGGTTTCACCATGTTAGCCAGGATGGTCTCAATCTCCTGACCTCTTGATCCACCCACCTCCCAAAGTGCTGGGATTAAAGGTGTGAGCCACCACACTCGGCCTTCTATTAAACCTTTTTTATTTTTTAGGGCAAGGATTGAAATTCCAATTTTTAAAGTATTTGTTACTGAAGTATAAGTATTCAACGAAATGCAAAGATTTCAAGTGTACAGTTTAGGGATGTTTGACAAACATATACACTCACGTGACCACCATCCCCAACAGGATACAGAACATTTTCATCACTTCAGCTGTTCCCTTGTGTTCTCTTTCCGTCAAAGGCAACCACTGTGTTGACTGTTGTCACCACAGATTAGTTTTGTCCTTCTTGAACTTCATATAAATGGAATTACACAGTATGAATTGTTTTGTGTAAGGCTTCTTTCACTCTGTATGCTATCCTTGAGATTAACTCATGTGTTCAGTAGTTCATTCAGTAGTTCATTCCTGTTATTGTTGAACAGTATTCCATTGTGTGAATATGACAGTTTTTTTTTTTTTTTTTTTTTTTTTTTTTTTGAGACGGAGTCTTGCTCTGTCACCCAGGCTGGAGTGCAGTGGCCGGATCTCAGCTCACTGCAAGCTCCGCCTCCCGGGTTTACGCCGTTCTCCTGCCTCAGCCTCCCAAGTAGCTGGGACTACAGGCGCCCGCCACCTCGCCCGGCTAGTTTTTTTGTATTTTTTAGTAGAGACGGGGTTTCACCGTGTTAGCCGGGATCGTCTCTCGATCTCCTGGCCTCGTGATCCGCCCGTCTCGGCCTCCCAAAGTGCTGGGATTACAGGCTTGAGCCACCGCGCCCGGCGACAGTTTTTCTATTCATCTGTTGATATCTGACTTGCTTCCAGTTTTTGATCATTGTAAATAAAGCTGCTACGAACAGTTGTGCACAAATGTTTTTGTAAATATAGGTTCTCATTCTTTCGGATATACTCCTAGGAGAGGAATTTCTGGGTCCTAAGGCAGGTATATGTTCAGATGAAACAGCCGGTCTTCTAAAGTAACCATACCAATTACTCTTAGAGCATGCCATCTCCTCACATCAGAACAGGCCAAGACAATTGTGAATAAACATACTCTTTAAAATGTCAGTAGAATTAAGTAGTAATACTCAATTGACTTTTAAAAATGTTATGGTCTGGCGCGGTGGCTCACGCCTGTAATCCCAGCACTTTGGGAGGCTGAGGCGGGCGGATCACGAGGTCAGGAGATCGAGACCATCCTGCCTAACACGGTGAAACCCTGTCTCTACTAAAAATACAAAAAATTAGCCAGGCGTGGTGGGGGGCGCCTGTAGTCCCAGCTACTTGGGAGGCTGAGGCAGGAGAATGGTGTGAACCTGGGAGGTGGAGCTTGCACTGAGCCGAGATTGCACCACTGCACTCCAGCCTGGGCGACAGAGTGAGACTCTGTCTCAAAAAAAAAATAAAAAAATAAATAAAAATAAAAATGTTACTAGGCAAAGCTCCTGAGTGAGTTGGTAGCTCTGGCAGGTACCTTCTGATCCCTCCCCTCTGTTCTCAGCACTAACCAGGCTTTAAAATGTCCCCTGCAGTCCAGACATGTAAAGTCTCACTCCTTAGGTTACCAGCTAACTGTTAAAAGGGAAGGAGCTGGCCAGGCGTGGTGGCTCATGCCTGTAATCCCAGTACTTTGGGAGGCCGAGGTCAGTGGATCACGAGGTCAAGAGATAGAGACCATCTGGCCAACATGGTGAAACCCCATCTCTACTAAAACTACAAAAATTAGCTGGGCATGGTGGTGCACACCTGTAGTCCCAGCTACTTGGGAGGCTGAGGCAGGAGAATCGCTTGAACCTGGGAGGCAGAGGTTGCAGTGAGCCAAGATCGAGCCACTGCACTCCAGCCTGGCCACAGAGTGAGACTCCGTGTCAAAAAAAAAAAAAAAAAAAAGAGGGAAGAAGCTAAGTAAATTCATTTATACTTGTCAGGCCTCACTGCATTTAATGCCTCATTGCATTAATAGCTACCACGCCCGGCTAATTTTTGTATTTTTGTAAAGATGGAAATTTCACCATGTTGGCCAGGCCAATCTCCAACTCCTGACCTCAGGTGACTGGTCGGTCTCCGCCTCCCAAAGTGCTGGGATTACAGGCGTGGGCTACCGTGTCCGGCCAGTATTTGTATTTTGAAAGCAAAGTTTAATTATCCAAAAGAATTACTCACTAATAGTAGCCCTTGTAGTTGATGGGAAGTAATAAGGAGAGAAGAAATCTTTTCAGTACATTTTGACAATTAATGTAAGCTGAAAAATGACACCTGTAGTAAATCAGATGTGGATTCAAATCCAAGTTCTTACCGTGAAAAGAAAGTAAATTCTTTCAATGTCTATGTCCTGGTTCGTTAAATGAGGATAATCATCTGCGCCTTTAGCATCAATCACTTGTTCAATTGTAAGTATGTTTTACTTAAGTGTGAACATTTTTAGGACAGATTGCAGCCACATTCAGGGTCTAGCACAGGGGCAGGCATGTTGTGGACACTCAATAGATGTTTGTTGACCCATACATGAATATAAAAGGGATTTGCAAATTGTAGAGCACCACGCATGCCTCAGTTATAACAATACTTATCTTTATTACTCCACCTATGAAGAAAGCAAGTTCTTCTCTCACTGGAAGTGCTGGTGGTGGGGAGAGAGGCTGGGGGCAGCAGGAAGAAGGAATGAAGTCAAACTGGGACCCCTGCAGCAGAATCCACTGGGACACTTACTTAGAATGTAGATTCCCAGACCAGACCGATAAGAGTCCGAATCTCAGACCCTTTCGAGGTCAAACAGCCCTGATTTGGGAGGTGGGTGATAATGGTGACAACCTCATTAGCGCTCTTATTGCTCCTTGAGAAATACTAGTACCAGGCAAAGTGGTGAAGGAAGCCTTCCCGAAGCTGTCCTTTCCTCAGTGACTCTCAAACTACGCTTTTACGAAAGAGGAATTTCGCTCTTCCACGCGTTTCATACCTTAGAGTGAGGGTGGTAGGTAAGTTAAGATTTTCCTCTCTTCATTAAAAAAAAAAAAAAAAGTGATGGTGGGGAGGGGGAGAAGGCCAGCTGAAAAGTAGAGGCTGAGGACAGAGTTAGACACCCGTTTTCTAACGGTCCTGCCGGAGGGGCTCGGCCTCTCAGACTGCGTCACCCTTTCGCCAAGGGTCCCCAAGACGGGCGGGGGCTCCTTGCGGCCGGCTCGCTACTCTCCCCGCCTCCCTGCGCCCTCACCCTCCGCCCCGCTGTGCCCGCGGAGAGCGCGGTCCGGCGCAGCCCCTTTTGGCACCGAGGTTTCCAGGTGCCCAGCGCGAAGGCGGAGCCGGGTTACAGCCGCCTCCTCGGCGCCACAGAGAAGACCCCCGGGAGTTCGGCGGCCCAGGCGCTCCGGCTCCGCGTCCCGAGCCTCCCCCGGCTCTCCGCGCTCCTCCCTCTCGGCGCGCCCGGCGCGAAGCCTGCGATTCGCGAGCCGAGCGCAGAGCGCAGAGCCGAGTGGCGCACGCTGGGCAGTGGCCTGGGCAACCCCAAGCGCAGCCAGAGCCCTCACCCGAGCCCGCTGGCCCGCGCACTCCCGGACCATGACTGCCGAGGAACCCAGCCCGCCTGCCCGTTGGCACAGCCGCCTGCCCGGGCTCTGGGCGGCGGCGCTGCTCCTGCTCGGTCTGCCGCGCCTTTCGGTGCGGGCGGATGGTGAGTGTGCGGGAGGCGGCGGGGCGGGGGGTGGAGCGTGGGTTCCGGGCAGGGAAGGCGTAGCTCGCCGGGGCTGCTCCGTCTGACCAGCCTGGCAAGCGGCAAGCGCAAGTCTGAGAGGAACGAGCAAGCGGCGGTCCTGGGACCCGGCATCCCTCTCCTGGCCCACCAAGTCTCCTCGTGCCCGTGCGCCCAAACGCCCGCCTGGTGCCTGGACCTCCCTTAGTGCGGAGCGCGCAGGTCCCGCAGTCCCGCCGCTGGCTTTCCTAAGGTCTCCAAGAAAGCTCAAATGAAATCACCTCTAAGGTACCCTGGAACCTCCTCTGCTAAGGAGTGATTTTCCGCAGTCCCTCAGTTTCTCAACGTCTATTTAATGTGCCCCCGAGGACACCGCCGATGGTTAGAAAACTCCCTCGGATATTTTGGCTTGGTCCAGGAAGACGTGAAAGAAGTGGGAATCAACGAGGCAAAGAGAGAGAGAGAAGAATAGCCTGGGCAGAGGGAATAGCACGTGCAAAGGCTGTGACAGGAAAAACGGGACAAATGATAAAGCAAAGTACCTGGAGGAGAGGGGACGCCTTGAGACATGAGGTAGAGAAATGGGCAAGGGCCAGATTATGGCAGGTTCTCTGAGAATTTATCCACTTTTTGTTTGTTCGCTTGTTTTTTGAGCCTGAATTTAGCTTTTAATACCTGCCCTAGAATGAGCAGGATTGAAACTCTGTATCCATTCCGTTTTGAAAAGCTAATTCAGCTGTGTTTTCCTATTGGAACAAAATCCCGCTGACATGGTACAGGAGCATCTGAAGGAAGCAAGCTTAAAACCAGCAGTTCACACACCCATGAGGGAGTTCTAGCTTAGGACGAATTAGATTGATAAAAGAGAAAAGCCCTCCGTCGATTTAGGATGCGTTGTGTATTTTAAAATGTGATTCTTGTTTAGCCAACGATATTGGGTGCAACTAGAAGACACGAAAAAGAAAAGAAAAGAAAAGAAAAGAAAAAAAGCATGGTTGTCAGGGAAAGGGGAAAGCCAAGGAAAAAACCCTCTAGGTCTTAATTTTTAGTGCTCTCTGGTATAAGTGCAGGCTTGAAAAGCTCTTCGTTCCTAATTAAGGATGAATGTCTTATTTCTCCATATCCTCAGAGACTGTTAGAGACAAAACAGTGTTAACTTTGAAGGCTGTTAGTAACCACTGTTAATTTTTTAAATTGACATGTATTTCACATAAAATTCGTCATTTAAAAATGTACAGTTAAGTGGGTTTTAGTACATTCATTATGTTGTGAAAACCATGGTTTGCATGCATCTAATTCTGGAACGTTTCCATCACCCCCAAAAGAATCCCATACCTACTAGCAGTCTACTGATAATTCTTCACTGTAGTGTTTTTTGACTGACATTGAACCATGAAAATTAAGCTGATTTTAAAGAATGCAAGTAGAATAAATTGGAGCTCATATTAACCTTTGAACAAGATATATTGTGCCAATTTTAATTCCTTTTAAGTAAATATTTTTGTCATCCGTAAGGTTTTAGAGTTTCACCCCATTATAACTGTTTAAGTGGAATGCCATGTGGATAAGGATCAATATTTTGTGCCTCTCTAGCTTGATACGGGTCATAGAAAATTAAAGGCAGAAATGTCACTGGTCAAAGAGAAAGTAAGGACAACACCAGAGGACATGATTCTTTGTCTCCTTCCTTTTCTTTCCCCGCTTCCTCAATGGACAATTATAGGCATATTTCCTTTAAAGAAACTCAATTTTCTGAGCCCCAACATTTATACCAAAACCAGGAAGAGTTATAAGCTATATTATCAAAGGATTCTTTTTGGTACTAAATTCTTAACTACCACCAGTTCCTACATTTAGTTATTTGTGTGCTGTGGTGATGGGAGGAAGAAGAAGAAATGCTCAGCTCAAGTATGATGAATTACAGATATTTGAAGAGAGAGATTTGGAGAGAAACTATTTCTAAAAACATGTCATCTGTATAAGGATGGTCTGTGAAATTGTATGCGTGGGCAGAATCCTAAGGAAAAATTTTACAGCAAGAAGACATAGAACTGAGCCTGGAGTGAGGGAAGCTGGTTTGGGATTATTGAATCTATGTTCATGAAATATATTGGCCTATAATTTTCATTTTCTATAATATCTTTGCCAAGTGTTGATATCAAACTTATGATGGTTCCTAAACCAAATTGGAAAGTTGTTCCCTCTTTAACTCTCTGAAAGGGTTTCTGCTGGTGAGGGCTTTTGTTTGTTTGTTTTGGTGTGAGATCATCTGTGTCTGAAGGTTTTCTTGTAGGAAGATTTTAAATAATAAATTTAATTTCTTTAGTAGATAAAGAAATATTCAGATTTTAAAATTAATTTTGTGTCAATATTGCTAAGTTTTGTTTTTTAAAGTTTTTTCCCCACTTCATCTAGATTGTCTAATGTGGCATATGCAATGTAATAATTTCTAATTATCATTTCGGGGTCCACGGGATCTGTAGTGATGTTCCCTTTCATTCTTGATATTGGTAATTTGTGTTTTTCCTATTGGTAATTTGTGTTTTCTTTTTTTGTCTTGATCAGTCATACTAGGGGTTTATCCATTTTATTTTCTCGATTGTATGTCTGCTTTCCATTTTATTGATTTCTGCTCTATCTGTATTATTTCCTCTTCCTACTTTAGAAGATTTGATTTTGTGGGACTTTTGTGTTAGTTTTTTGAGCTAGAAACTTAGATCATTGATTCTCAACCATACTTTTTTTTGTATTAATAATATGAGTTCTGAGGCTATAAATTTCTCTTAAACTACTTTAGTTTCTCCATAAGTTTTTGGCCCTTGAATTGACATGTTTTATTTCAGTTGTGATTTCTTCTTTGAACACAGTTTATTTAGAAGTATATTTTGTAATTTCGCACAAGGAGATTTTCCTAGTTATTGCTTTGTTATTGATAGGCAGTATAACCAAGTGATTGAAATCACTAACAGGGAGCCATACTGCCTGATTTTGTATCTCTGCTGTGTGATCTTGGACAAGTATTAATACTAAACCTTAACTATAAAATGAGGATGATAATACCACATATATCATAGAGTTGTCATAAGGATTAATATAATGAGTATTTGTAAAGCAATTTGAACAACATCTGGCTCATAGTAAATACTATGTAAGTGTGTCATATATAAAATCAGTGATTTTAGCTTTGTTGTAGTCTAAAAGGCATGGTTGGTATGATTTTTGTCTTTCAAGGTTTTTTTAGATTTGCTTTATAGCTCAGTATTTAATCAGTGTTACAAATATTCTGTGTGTGCCTAAAATGAATGTGTATTCTGTAGTTTGGTATGCAGTACTGCACATAGGTTCTTACATCAAGAGTGCTAATTTTGTTTTCTGTTTTAACAATTACTGAGAGGGACAGTAGTTTAAAATTTCCTCAAGGATTGAATTTTTTTGTTTTTCCTTGTAGTTTTGTTGATATTACCTTTTTATAGTTAAATGTAGGAGTACCAGTCACCTATGGATATGTTTGTTTAATTTTTGTATTATTATAACTTTTGGTTCCAAAGCTGGGGAATTGTTATATTTATTATAATAATTTTGCAAGTAGATGGCTTGTCTTAGTCTTTTGCAAGCAGATGACTTGTGTCTTAGCTGTGTCTTAGTCTAATAACTGATGTATTATGAAAAAGTTGGTGACAGATGTAAGTAAATGGTCTCATTCTAAGTAGGTGTTTTCTCCCCCTGCCTTTACCTTAACTTGATAGGGCCACCCAAGGCATTGCTTCATTCCTCCAGGAGGCTCCTGGGGACCTCAGCGCTCCCTCCGGTACCATGGTTTTCTTGCCTAAAATTCTCATCTGCTTTCAGCCTGGGCTTTCACCTCTGCCTGAATTCATGTTCCCATCCCCCCATTGATCACACATTCTTTAAGGCTCACTACATGTCCATACATTATTGTGCTTAGGAAGCCAAGGTGTACCAGACATCATCCCTGTTTTCTTGTCCAGTAGGAGAGAAGTACAGCAGACACAAATGAATGAATTGTGAAAGGGGCCTGGTAGTATACTAAGGCAAGGGACAGAGAGAAGGGAAGCAACCTGTTGTATAGGGGGTCATCCTAGGGCTGAGGGAGGCAGAAGAAAGCAGAGCTGAGGCCTAAATCAGTGCCTTAGACATCAAGTGACCTAACTTAGGGAAGCCCAGGACACTGAGCCTTGACATATGATATTTGTAAAACACCATTTTAAAAGAAAGATTTGAAGGGCTTTTCCAGATCGACACGCCGGAGCAGATGGTTAATTTTGGGGAAAAAAAAAAAAAAAAGGGTGAAAATGCTAGTGTAATTGTCATCACCTGATCCCAGGGATGGTGTGCAATGTGGTAGCTGCTGCACTTCGAACTTCAGGGAAGGCTTGCAGTTCTAACTGGCGTCTGCCAGAGGATGAGTTTGCTGAGACTAACTTCCCGTGGATCCTGAAATCCACATGTGTTTGTGCTTGTCCCCACACAGGAAAGCTCTTTGTGCTGGAGTCTCAGAATGGCTCTCAGGGCCTAGAACTGGAGGCTGCTCGGCTTTCCTGCAAGAGCAGGGGCGCTCACCTGGTGTCTGCAGACGAGCTGCGGAGAGTGGTACAGGATTGCTCCTTTGCGGTGTGTGCCACTGGCTGGTTAGCAGATGGCACTCTTGGGTAAGTCAGGCGAGCGCTCCTTTTCCAACTCACCCTAATTGCACCACCAAGGCTTATATAGGGCTCAGTGATTGTTCTGTTGAGATACCAGTACAGGGAGAGTACAGTGGGCAGTAGCCTCCAGTGTGTTCATGTTTTGCTTTCTTTTGTGTGAGATGGAGTCTAGCTCTGTTGCCCAGGTTGGAGTGCAATGGTGCAATTCTAGGCTCACTGCCACCTCCGCCTCCCAGGTTCAAGTGATTCTCCTGCCTCAGCCTCCCGACTAGCTGGGATTACAGGCATCTGCCACCATGCCCAGCTAATTTTTGTGTTTTTAGTAGAGGTGGGGTTTTACCATATTGGCCAGGCTGGTCTCAAACTTCTTACCTCAGGTGATCCACCTGCCTCGGCCTCCCAAAGTGTGAGCCACCGCGCCTGGCGTGTGTTCATGTTTTGAGTTTGCTTATAAAAGCATTTTTCTGGAGTTCTGTCAGAATTCTTTTATCCTCTTACTTTGTTATGTTGAATTTTCTTTTTTTGTTTTAGACATAGGGTCTCACTCTGTCAACCAGGCTGGAGTGCTGTGGCATGGTTACAGCTCACTGCAGCCTCAACCTCCTGGGCTCTAATGTTTCTCCTGCCTCAACCTTCTGTAGCTAAGACTACAGGCATGTGCCACCACACCTAGCTAATTGTTTATTTTTATTTTTTATAGAGATAGAAAATGCTTGCTATGTTGCCCAGGCTGGTCTCGAACTCTGACCTCAAGCAATCCTGCTTTGGCTTCCCAAAGTGCTGGGATTACAAGCATGAGCCACCCTGCTTAGCCTCGAATTTTTTTAAGTAATAAAAATAATACATGCTTATTGCAAAAATTTCAAATAATGCATATATATACATAAAGTACAAAGTAAGTTTCTCTCTTCTTCTCCATCTCAGAGATAATGACTATTAACTGTTTGGTATGCATTCTTTATCCCTTTTTTTCTGTGGACACTCATCTGCATATATATATATATATATATATATATATATATATATATAGAAACATGGCATGGAGGTTTTAAAATATGGCCACAATTTTTTTCACACCACTGGCATCAACAGGTGTGTTCACCTCTACAGCAAAAGTGAAATTACTTGACTTCTGAAGTTAGGCTGGAAAAATCCATGCTGCATCTGTCTAGATTTCTGGGGACACTCACTTTTGTAGCCTTGAGATGCCATGAGGAGTCTGACTGTGCTGAGATGGGTGTGCTGTGAGGAAGGCCAGATCACATGGAGATATCTCCGTTAGGGGCTCTTGCCAACAGCCGTAACCAATGTCCTAGCCCGTGGCCAGCATTGACTGCCAAAAATGTGAATGAAGATGCCTCTAGGTGATTCTAGTCCCCAGCCATTGAGTTATTGTCAGCCTATGAGTCTTGCCAGCTCAGCCCCTAGACCTTAGATGCAAGACAAGCCATTCCTGCTGTGGCTATCTGAGTTCCTGACCCGTGGAATCCTTTAGAGAAGTAATTGTTATGGCCAGCTAGGAGAAATCTTTCCAATAGTGCTGAAACCTGCTTGGTTTTACATTTTTATTTATTTATTAATTTATTAATTTTTTTGTAGAAACAAAGTCTTGCCATATTGCTCAGGTTGGTCTCAAACTCCTGGGCTCAAGCAGTCCTCTGGCTTTCATCTCCCAAAGTGATGGGTTTACAGGTGTGAGCCACCATGCTTGGCCTAATTTTATTTTTTAAATTGACAGATAATAATTGTATATATTCATGGAGTACGTAGTGATGTTTTGACACACATAATGGAGAGTGATCAGATCAGGGTAATTAGCATGTCTGTCATCTCAAATATTTAGCATTTCTTTTTTGCTGGGAACATTCAATATCCTCTTCTAACTGTTTGAAATGATGTTATTGTTAACTACAGCCATCCTACAGTCGTATAGAACACTAGAACTTAGAACTCTCATTGGGGAAAGGATAGTATCTTCAATAAATGGTGCTGGGAAAACTGCATATCTATATGCAGAAGAATAAAACTAGACCCCCACCTCTCACCTCATATAAAAATCAACTCAAAATAGATTATAGACCGAAATGTAAGACCCAAAACTGTAAAACTACTAGAAGAAAACATAGGAGGAATGCTTCTGGATATTGGTCTGGGAAAATATTTTAATAAGATCTCAGAAACACAGGCAACAAAAGCAGAAATAAACAAACACTTCTTTAGTCATGCTCAGAGAAGGCAGGAGCCACTTCACTTTTTCCTTCGTGCCACAGGAAATGTGAAAGCAAACAAGGCACCAGGAACTACTTTGGTAGATGATTATCCTAAGATGTCTGGCTGGCAAGTGGCCATGGAAAACATAGACAGCCATGCTGACTCATGTCTCCAAATGTGCCTAGTATGAAGCAGCAACTGAATAAAGGGACAACTGAGGCTACATCCAAAGCCTTTTGGTGAATCTGGAACTGTGGTCCTCTCTGCCTTACGTTTTATATCCATGCTCTTGAATAGACAAAATATACCCTGTGCATGCATTTCCATAATGTAGTCAAGCAGGAATATTTTTTCATAATTCTGTTACTATAAAATTTCATCAGATAACCAGAGTATTCGCAGATTCTGAAGAGACAGCTTGCAACTAGGCTTAGGTCTCTCAGGCATTCTATGCCAGGACTGGACAATTACAAAGGTCCATCTTCTGTGGGTTTACTATAAGGTGTTAAGGCATATTAGTGGATCTCTGCAGGCTGAAATGATATTACCTTACAAAGAAAACATACAGCTGGGTGCAGTGGCTCATGCCTGTAATCCTAGCATTTTGGGAGGCCACGGCAGGCAGATTAGTTGTGGTCAGGCGTTCAAGACCAGCCCGGCCAATTTGGCGAAACCCAGTCTGTACTAAAAATACAAAACTTAGCTGGGCATGGTGGCGGGCGCCTGTAGTCCCAGCTACTCGGGAGGCTGAGGCAGGAGAATCGCTTGAACCAGGGAGACAGAGGTTGCAGTGAGCCGAGATGGCGCCATTGAACTCCAGCCTGTGCAACAGAGCTAGACTCCGTCTCAAAATAAATAATGAAAGAAAGAAAATAAAGAAAATATACTTGTTATATTTACTACAAAATGTATTAAAAATCGTTTTTCTATCCCTTTTTTATTTTTTAAAATATATTACTCTCTTTTCACCATTCCTATTCAATATCCTTTCATTTTAATTTTCTGGAAACAAGCATCTGACCATTAGTATGTCCATTCCACTGTGGGCCTTTCCTGCATAATTCTCCACTCCCTCACCACACACTGAAAAGCAATAATTAAATGTGTGGTGCATCTTGTAATTGATGGCATAGTAGACATCTAGCACATCTGCCCTATATCTCTATGAATTTATGTTGAGTGTACACGTAAATCCAGAGAATGATAAAGGCCTAGAGTGATGAATTTAGACTTTTGGGCCACTTGTCTCCTGGAAACTTTTGCAGATTCCCTAAAGGGTGACTAAAAAGCTGAACAGCAGTTTTAATAGCCACATGGGACTAGGAAGATGGAGATTTGAATTCACCTTCTGTGTAGGAGAGGACCCAGTGAGCCGTTTTGCTTTGGGTTGGGACCTTGCAGGGCTATGCCCTAAGGGTAAGCTGGACACAGTACACTGTACAGTGAACTGGACGCAGCCCCTCCTGGGAGAAGCAGCATATCTTCAAATACTCTATAGCCATGAATTTGGATTGAGATGACCCTGAATTTCCAGTGCTCCAGATATCTAGGAGAATCAAATAAAAATTATCTTTTGAGGGAGATAGTATCCTAGACCTCAATTTATTTTAACAAACAATTTAGCCAATGTAGGATTTGTCTCACAATATAAAATAACTAGTTGCGTGAGGAGACAAGGCAAGTAGAATAAAATTCAGAAGAAACAATAGGTAATAGAAACTCCAGACATTAGGATTAGTAGATGCAGACTTTAAAATAACTATCCTTGACATGTTCAAAGATATAAAAGATGAGAAGGAGAATTTTGGCAGAGAGTGGAAACTGTAAAAATAACTAAATGGAAACTCTAGACATGAAAAATTCAGTAGCTAAAATTAAGAAATTAATGGATAGACCTAATAGCTGATTAAAAAGAGCCAAAGAGGGCTGGGCATGGTGGTGCATGCCTGTAGTCCCAGCCACTTGGGAGGCTGAGGCAGGAGGATCACTTGAGCCAAGGAGTTCAAAGTTTAAATACAGTCTAGACAACATAGTGAGACCTTGTCTCAAAAAGAAAGAAAAGAAAAGAAAAAAAAAGAAAACAAAGAAAGAAGAGAGAGAAAGAGAAAGAAAAGAAGGAAGGAAGGAAAGAGAAAGAAGAAGAAAGAAAGAGAAAGAAAAGAAAGAAAGAAAAAGAAAGAAAGAAAGAAAGAAAGGAAGGGAGGAAGGGAGGGAAGGAGGGAGGGAGGGAGGGAGGGAGGGAAAGAAAGACTTTAAAAAAAAGAGCCAAAGAGAAGATTAGTGAACTGGAAAATATTTCAGAGGAGGATATCCAGAGTCAATAACGGAGGGAAAAGGATGAAAAATTATACAACAAAGGGTAAAAGACAAAGAGGATGCAATATAATTTGAATTATGAAAGGGGAAGAGAAAGAAAAAAGAAAATAGAATAAAAGTAATATGAAAATGATCCACAATTGAAGAAAAACATCCAGACACAGACTCAAGAATCACTGCAAAGCTCAAGTAAGACAAATACAAAGAAGTTCACAGCTAGGCACATCATGGTAAGACTGGAAGAATCATATATGAAGAAAAGAATATTTTTAAAAATTAAAAATGCTGAGATTGTCTTTAAAGGAGGAACAATAAACTGACAATGAAACCCCAAAGACTTTTGATATTTTGAAGGTACAGGAAGAAAATTACTGCTAACCTAGAATTTTATCCCCCAATGAAAAATATCTCCCAATAATAAAGGTGAGATAAAGAAATTTTCAGACAGATGAAAGGTGAGAGAATTCATTGCATCCAATCTGCACTTAAACAAGTGCTCTTCAGGCAGGAGGAAAATATTGCATGAGGAAGACTGGAAAGGCAAAAAGGAATAAATGGAAGGAGTAAATATGTGGACCAATTGAAATTATGTAATTTTCTGAAGCAGTAATAGTAACACTGGATGCTAAAAAAATGATTTATATAAGTGGGAAGTGTTTTAAGTGTATTCATATGTAGTGTTTTAAGTATTCAAGTTGTATTATTAGGGGCAATGATAAAAGTAATATTACATTTCAATAAGTAAAAGAAGTTGTAATTTCTGGGTACCACTGAAGAAAATAGTGAAAGGATATTTAACTTCCAAATCAATACAGAGAAAAAAGAGAATACTGCCTCCAAAAATGAAGAAGAAGAATTCAGATAATCCAAAGTGGGAAAAAAGAAAGAAGAGGAAAGGAAGAGAGAATGGGCAGAACTAATAAAAAGCAGATTTCAATTAATTGATGATTAAATTAAGTATAAATAGACAAGAGGCTCCAATTAGAAAACAGAGATTGTGAGATGAACTTTTAAAAATTCAAATATTTGCTGTTTAGAAAAAATATTCTTAAATAAATTATGGGAAAAATTATAATGGAAATTATCATGTATTTAGAACTCAGTGATATTAAAAATATACATAACCAAACTCATGGGGTGCTGCCAAAACTATAGAAGGAAATCTAAAACATTAAATGTTTGTTAGAAAAGGAAAAAAGCTGAAGGTTCATGAACCAAAGATCTAAAGAAATTTGAAGAACAGCAAAATTAGAGAAAAAGAAAAGAGCAGAATTTTATGAAATAAAAATCAACATAATCTAGAAGAGATCAACAATATATTGCCTTTGAAACTCGAATTGATACCTATTACTTCAACTGAAGCATCACCTGTATTTCTGAATTTAGACTTTTTTGCAGAGAATGTGTCCAGATTTATGCTTTTAGACAGAGCTCATGAATTCGGAGCTCATGAATTCAGAGCTCACGATTCGGAGCTAACAACAGAAGAGAATTATTCCTTATTATTTTCAACCCAGAGTTCTCCTCATTCAGTGCCTTTTTTGTCTGTTTCAGAACAACCGTGTGTAGCAAAGGAAGTGGAGAACAGCAAATCATGAGAGCTGTCGATGTGAGAATTGAGAGCAACCCAGTTCCTGGTGGCACATACGGTGCCCTTTGTATTAAGGATGAAGGTCAGTGCCAGAGTCTTCTTAAAGGTGCTGGAGGGTGTGCTCTTGGGGGTTGCTATATTAGGTTGGTTTCTCTAAAAGAAAACCTTGAAGTGAGGATTTACTGGACATGGTTTATCAGGAAGTCTTCCAAAGAAAAGCCAGTAGTATGGTGGGGAAGTGGACAAGACAGGGAAGGGGGTCAAGCATCGGTGCAATATTGAGTGAAATTCACAGTGGTGGTGAGGCACTGGGTAACTTTGGCTCAATCTCTCAGGAAACCCCTGGAGATAGTGTATGTATGTAACCCCCGTTTTTCCAATTGGGGTGAGGGAGCTGCAGTAGTTATACCACACCTGTCAGGCATGAGTGAAGGCTTGCTTTAGGAGATATAAATTCCGAGGTTCTTCTGTTTTTTGCGTGTGCACAGGCAAAAGGTTCCAGTAGCCTGAGTGCCACCTTCCAAAAAGAGGCGAAGATGCCTACCAGGAGTCCCTGTGCATGGGAATGGTAAAGGTGTCTAGAGAATATGGGTAGAGCCCTAGCAGCATCTGATACAGCGGCTGATGTTCAAAGCTTGCCCTCCAGTCTCTCTTCGTATTGGACAGTACGCTGAAAAGAAAACAATACGTTTTTCCCAAAAAGGAAATGTATAGGATTTAGGAAACTGTTCACAGTAAGGAAAATTCAAATTCCTATTGGGAAATCAGCTGAGTGGTGAGGAGAAAATCATAAAGAAGCCTCAAGGGCAGCATTTTGTATGCACCAAATAAGTACACCTCTGTTATCAGAAACGTGTGGTTGAAAAAGGAATATTCGTGTGAATGGGGAAGGGGAAGCAAGCTTCTTACTGATCAGTCATAGCAAGGAGCACAGGTTCTTCTTGGCTGCACACTGGACTCATGGGGGGGGGGTGTTAAAAAATACTGATGCCTCAGTGCTAGCGCTAAAGATTCTGATTTAAATGTTCTGGGTTTTTTTGTTTTTTTTTTTTTTTTTTTTTGAGACGGAGTCTCGCTCTGTAGCCCGGGCTGGAGTGCAGTGGCCGGATCTCAGCTCACTGCAAGCTCCGCCTCCCGGGTTTACGCCATTCTCCTGCCTCAGCCTCCGGAGTAGCTGGGACTACAGGCGCCCGCCACCTCGCCCGGCTAGTTTTTTGTATTTTTTTAGTAGAGACGGGGTTTCACGGTGTTAGCCAGGATGGTCTCGATCTCCTGACCTCGTGATCCGCCCGTCTCGGCCTCCCAAAGTGCTGGGATTACAGGCTTGAGCCACCGCGCCCGGCCCAATGTTCTGGGTTTTTTTAAACTCCCCTGTGATTTTAATGTGCAGCCCAGGTTGAGAACTCCTTCTGTAATGTAGTGTTTCCCAGACTCCCCT
Source organism: Macaca fascicularis (assembly GCF_037993035.2). Taxonomy (NCBI): domain Eukaryota; kingdom Metazoa; phylum Chordata; class Mammalia; order Primates; family Cercopithecidae; genus Macaca; species Macaca fascicularis. Next base: position 15,195,029 of record NC_088376.1, read on the forward strand.
GATAGTGTGAAATACCAGAAGAACTTGTTGAAAATACAGATCATCTGACTGCATCCCAGAGGCACCAAATCCTTATCTCCAGGAAAGGGGTCAGAAGAGTTGGTAAAAGTAAGAGTCATGGTGATCCCTAAGGGCCTTCTGCTCTGGGGTCCCTCTCTAGGAAGGGCTCTGCATCTGCTGGTTTCTATGGAAGGGTGTTGGGAGAGTCTCCTGTCATCATTGATCCAATCAAGCAACTGAGAGATGTGACTTGGTTTTCAAAAAATCCAGGGAGAGCAGTATCTGTGGTTTATTTTTTTTCTTAAAACACCCACCCACACACACACACACACACACACACACAGACACACATTAGTAAATTTTTTATTTTTATTTATTTATTTTGAGACACAGTCTTACTCTTGTCACCCAGGCTGTAGTGCAATGGTGTGATCTCAGCACACTGTAACCTCTGCCTTCCAGGTTCATGCGATTCTCCTGCCTCAGCCTCCTGTGTAGCTGGGATTACAGGTGCGTGCACCACCATGCCTGGCTAATTTTTTTTGAATTTTTATTAGAGACGGGGTTTCACCATGTTGGTCAGGCTGGTCTTGAACTCCTAACCTCAGGCGATCCGCCCGCCTCGGCTTCCCGACATGCTGGGAGTACTGCGCCTGGCTCACATTAGTAAATTTAAATAATCTTTTAAATTCTAAACATAAACAGAGGGTCATATCCCTGAGGGAGACAGGACAGAGCCAGAAGAAAAACAGGACAACATTTTTTCTTCAGTAATGTCAAAGAAATACGTAGGGCTTCTGAGTCTTATTTCTTTCTCCAATAAACAAGATGTATTGGTTAGCTTTTGCTAGCTAACATATCACCCCAAAATGTAGTGGCTTAAAACAGCAACTATTTATTTAGCTTACAATTTTGTGAACCACCGATTTGGCTGTTTTTCTGCCGGTCTTGGTGGGACTTCTTCATAAGTCTGTGGTCAGCTGCTGCTAGCTAGGTACCCTTGCTTCTAGGAGTTGGCTGGCCTTTGGCTTGGGTGACAAGGGCAACTGAACCATGTGTTTCTCCTCACCCAACAGGCCAACCTGGGCTTTCTACCTCACAGACCATCGAGCAAGTTATGTGTATGCAAGTGTGTGCCCCTTTTGCCCACAACTGTAGTGCATGAAGTCAGAGGTTGAGAACATCCATTCACGTCCTATAGGACACCAAAGTCAACATCATGATAGTGACTCCAGATTAGTCATGGGTAACTCAATATATATGATACATTGCACTCAGAGGAACACATTGATTCAGTGATTCATTTTTTGCATATTCCTTCCAAAAATGTGTAACTGAATCTAATCACAAGGAAACATTAACCGAACTCAAATTGAAGAACATCCTACTCTTAAAAAAAATGTCAAGAATAAGAAAGGCTAAGCAACTGTTCTAGATTAAGATAGACCAAAAAGACTTGTCAATGAAATGCAATTCATGATCCTGGATTGTATCCTGAACTAGGAAAAAATAGTTATAATTGATGAAATTTGAATATGGATCATGAATTAAATAATAGTATTGTATCAACGTTTAAATTTTCTGATTTGGATAACTGTACTGTAGTTATATAAGAGAATATCCTTGTTTTTAGAAATGCACACCAAGGTTTTTAGGGACGAAGGGACATCCTATCTACAACTTACTCTCCAATGGTTCAAAAAAGAATTATAGATACACATATATACATATTCACATATATATGTATACACACATGTATGCGTGTGTGTGTGTGTGGTATGGAGAGAGGAAGAGAGAGAAGAGAATGATAAGGCAAATGGGAAGATGAAAACACATTGGTGAACCTGCAAGAAGGGTGGGTTCCTTGCTTTTATAATGTTTATATAACTTTGAAATTATATAAAAATTTAAAATCTCGAAAAGCTCAGGCTGTAGCCAGATGTAGTGGCGCATGCCTGTAATCCGAGCCACTCAGGAGGTTGAGGCATGAAAATCACTTTAACCCGGGAGGTGGAGGTTGCGGTGAGCCGAGATCACATCACTGCACTCCATCTTGGGCGACAGGGCAAGACTGTCTGAAGAAAGAAAAAAAAAAAAAAAAAAAAGAAAACCGAACAAACAAACAAAAAAAGCAAAAAGCTCAGGCCGGCATGGTGGCTTATGCTTGTAGTCCCAACACTTTGGAGGATAACTTGAGCCCACAAGTTTGAGACCAGCCTGGGCAACATAGCAAGATACGTATATATACATATGTGAATATGTATATATGTGTGTATCTATAATTTTTTTTGAACCATTGGAGAGTAAGTTGTACATATGATACCCTTTGTCCCTAAAAACCATCCCTTTGAAAAGTAAAAAAATTCGCTGGGCATGGTGGCACGCCCTGTATTCCCAGCTACTCTGGAGGCTGAGACGAGAGGATCTCTGGAATTCAGGGGTTTGAGGCTGCAGTGAGCTATGATCATGCCACTGCACTCCAGCCTGAGCAACAGAGTGAGTCCCTATGTCTCTCTCAAACAACAACAACAACAACAACAAATGGTCTACATACTCCTCCAAAAACAGCAAAAACAACAGCAGCAGACAAAAATAAACCTAAGACACAAAATAACACTGAGTCATGGGGAGCCGGTTGGAGAGAGCCAGTGGAATGGGAGGGTGTGGAGACCCGGGCACAACGAGAGCACGCTGCCAGAAAGCTCGGCAGCGAACTGTCCGGATGTGTTCCAGAGGCAGAGTATCCATGTTGCTGTCGGCTTTTGGGCTTCCTGAGCTCATCATGGCCATGCATGAGCCTAGCAGAATGGCAAGCTTTAGATGAGGCATGTGCTGAGGCTCCCGTGACACCTGTTGGCATGTGTGTGAAGACTGGATGCCATTTGAAAGGAGCGGGCATTATGTGTGGTTCATCGCTGTTACAGTGCTCGAGGGCCCTGTATCCCAGAGCAGCTCGCCCTACCCTAGCCTGGGCAAGAGCTGCAAAGGGCAGGGGTTACAGGGAAGACAGGAGCCTTGGTCCTGCTGGGCCTACTTGGTGAGGAAGCTTCAGGTGAGCCATGAAGAGGACGCGGGAATGCATGCGGAGATGGCACGAGGACTACAGGACTGTTCTCCTGGGGCCTAACAGAAAAGCAGGATGGATTCCCACAGTTACTCAGAGAGAGTTCTATCCCTGCCCCTCTGCCTTTTCTCCTTTAGAAAGAGCTTGTAAACGGCTCCTGCAGGGCCCTCCGCCCTTCTCAGCAGAGTTGCTGCTTTTCCTCAGTAGAGCCTTTGTTGACAGCACAGTCAACAAGGGAAATCTGTTTGCCCAAGGAAGGTGCAGTGCCTTGGCGGAAGCAGAGGAGAACAGGCTGTGCTGTGAGGTTCCCGTGTGAGTGTAGGTGAGGTCCAGCTCAGCAGATGCCCCCGTGCAGCGTTCCTCCAAAGCTTGCCTTTTTCCCCGTGATGCTGCGTGGCGCTAAGCTGCTTCTCTTTGGCAAGACTGGAAGAATGAAGAGTGCTAATTCCAAAAACGGCAGACATGTGCCTCATAAAGAGCCCAGAAGGAAAACAGAGCCTGTGGAATGTTGAGGCAGCTTCCTCCTGTGTTTCTTTATAGAAATAAAGTTCATCGTGAATGTAGACTTTTCTCAGTTTCCTTTCAGTATTTTTGTTTCACTGACAGTGAATTTCCAACCCTGTGGTGATTTCACTTAAACTAATAAGTGAAGTTATTTTTAACCGACTGGATTCTGATGAAATAAGCTGCCTCCTCTTGGGTCTTCTGGCGTTGCTGCTCTTGGCAGCTTGTCTGTGGGGTCTGCAGCTTGGGGTCTGGAGGCTTTGATTTTCCTCTGACCCTCTGTTGCCCTGATAAGCCTCCACTGAGTATATGCTTCTGTTTCTCCTGATCTAAGACAGGTCTGGCCTTGCTTCCCTCTTCCTAGCCCACTTCACCTTCTTAGTACTGCATTCCTCCTCCCCTGCATACTTTATGATTGCCTCTATTGCCCTTGAAAACAGGAGTGAAATTATTCCCGTCCTTTATGTCATTAAGAAGACAGCTGGATGCTCCCCTGTCTTGGTGAGTGATCAGGAATTTTTGAAAGGAGCTAATTTCCGGGACTGCCTGGAGAAGGCCCGGTGTCTCAGGAATAACTTTGGGGAAATTCTCCAGCTGTAATACCAGATTGGAACCAGTTAATTGCATTGGTTGGTACAGCTGATAGAGAACACTTAGTTCAGGGTCTCCCAGGGAAGTGTGAAAGCCTCTGAGCTCATTACCATGGACCTGCTGTCAGTCATTTATGTGTTCATTTATTTGTCCAGGGTCAGGCAAAGTTCAATGCTGAGACTTGTGGGTGCTTCAGATAGATGATAGATAGATGATTAGATAGATAGATAGATAGATAGATAGATAGATAGATAGACAGACAGACAGACAGATAGATAACTCCTCCCCTCTCTCAAGGAGTTAACAGTGTGTCGGGATAGGTAAGAGAGGAATATTTTTCCATGACACAAAGGAGAAAGGTTATTAGGGAGACTTCCTAAGCAGTGGCATTTGAGATGGATAAGTTGAGGGGATAATAGGTAGGGAAGAGAGGACAGGACATTGAGGACAGGAAGAACAGGGGTAGCAAGGGCTAGGAGTCTAAAGATCCCAATGGCTTTGGGAGACTAGCTGTGGGTGAGCCATTGTACTGGAGCTCTGGGAGAGTGGGCTGGGTCAGCACATCCTTGGGGGCTTGAGTAGTTGTTGGCCAAGGCTGAGGTGGCTGCAGAGGGCAGCCCAAATAATTCCCACACAGTAAGCAGTGATGCCCTCTCTCCTGCCACCCACACACCCAGGCCTGGGTGGGCATCAGGTCTTGTTTTCTCAGACCTGAGGTCTTCTGCTCCAAAAATGTGGGCTAGACCAGTCCTGATGCACCAACAGCCAGTTTCCATGAATGCCAGGTGTCTGGGCAGCCAGAGAAATGTTGCCAATGGGTCTTTTGGCCCCAAAGGCAGATACCTCTGTGGTGTCTTTGTGGCCTGGGGCCGTGGGCACCAGCAACCCAGACAGACTTCTCCACTTCTGTGCTACTCAGAAGAACTGGGGCTGTACATCTGGACCTGTCGGTGTGGTCAGGGACTTGTGGTTTGGTTTTCTGGCGTGTGGTAAATGTGAGGAGTTCAAAGTCCTTCCTTGCAGACACATACATGTGTGCCCAGGGCTAGATGCGCCCGGGGACAGCTTTATTCTTAAGCCTCTGCTGATCCAGTGAGGGTCCACATGATCTGTGAGCATGGACTTGGAGATATCTGCCTACATGCTGTTCTACGGCAGCCTCTGGACCTGCAAGCACCACTTAGTAACAGTCTGTTATTTGCCTTTTTAGAAAGGGCCTTGATGCTGTTCTTTCCAAGACAGGCTTTCTCATTGTTTTCAATAACGATAAGCTAAGAATTTTCCAAATGTTTTAGTTCTGGTTCCTTTTTGCTTAACAATTCCATCTTTAAGTCATTTATTTCTTCTCAAATTTTACTGTAAGCAACAGTAAAGGAGCCAGGCCAGTCCTTCAAAACTTTGCTTAGAGATTTCCTCAACCAAATATTCAATTTCGTGGCTTGCAAGTTCTACCTTCCGTAAAACCCTAGGACACAAACACAACTCAGCCAAGTTCTTTGCCATTTTATAACAAGCATTCCTTTTCTGCTGATATTCACCAACATGTTCCTCATTTCCATCTGAGACCTCAGCAAAATGGCCTTTATTGTCCATCTTCCTACCAGCATTCTGTCCAGAGTTATTTAGGTATTGTATAAGAAGATGAAGACTTTCTCTACAGCTCTCTTTTCCTTCTGGGCCCTCACCAGAATTGCCCTCAATGGTCCATTCATGGCAATGTAGTCTTCTTCTAGCATGCTTGACATTGACATGGCTACCCAGCCTGGTCTTATCTCCTAGACCCGTAACACTAAGGCTGGAGGACTGGAAAATCCACAAGAGATGTGATGCACTGCAGAGGAAGCACCTAAAACATTCTAGCACCTCAAAACTTTTCTAGCTTCTACCTGTTAATTCCAAAGCTGAATCCACATTTTTAGGTATTTGTTACAGCAAACCCCCCACTTCTTGTTACCAATTTCTGTTTAGGCTGCTATTTAAAAATAACATAAATGGGGTAGCTACAAATGACAGAAATATATGTCTCACGGTTCTGGAGGCTGGGAAGTCCAAGATAAGGTACTGGCAGGTTCAGTGTCTGTGAGAACCCACTTCCCAATTCACAGATAACTCTCTTCTTGTGGAGCCTTCACATGGTAGAAGGGGTGAGGCAGTTCTCTGAGGTCTCTTTCATAAGGGCACTAGTCCCATTCACGAAGTTTCTACCCTCATGGTCTGTCTTGTACTGCTATAACAGAATGCCTGAGACTAGCTGATTTATAATAAACAGAAACTTATTGGCTCAAAGTTCTGGAGGTTGATGAGTCCAATATCAAGGTGACAGCATCTAGCAAGAGCCTTCTTTACGTGGCAGAAGGTGAGAGGAACCGAACTCACCCTTTTATAATGGTACCAGTTCCACCTAGGAGGGTGGAGCCCTCCTGGCTTAACCACCTATTAAAGGTCCACCTCTTCATACTGTTACAATGGCTATTAAATTTCAACAATGAAGTTTGGAGGAGTCAAACATTCGAACCATAGCATGGCCTAATCGCCTCCCAAAAGTTCCACTTCCAAATAGCATCACACTGGGGATTAGGTTTCAACATATGAATTTTGGGAGGACACAGACATTCAGTCTATGGCAGAGTGACAGCTATGACATGAAAACTCTTCTAAGACATATTATGCAGATCTCAGAATATGTGTAGTATAATCCAATTTATTCTTTAAAAAACTTATTTTTATGTATATGTGTAAACGTGTGTGTGTGTGTGTGTGTGTGTATGTGAAATTTCCCCCCAAGAAAAAAAGACATCTGAAGGAGAAACACCCTAGAAAGGGAGTAGCAGTGAGACTGAAGGGAGATGTTTATAGTTCATGCTCTATATTTTGTATATTTTGATTTTTTTTAATAGTGCACATGCATTATTGCATTTCTTATGTAGCTTTAAAATATCTCCCTTCTATGTGTCTGTTCTCAGCCTGTCTTTTATCTTTTACGTGGGCGTTCTTGAGGCCAGGGTCTGTGCTTAGAACAGGGCCTTCTTCAATATTTTGGGTGTGCCATGTTCACACTCCTGTGTCTGCTGACTCCAGTGTCCCAGCAGTGGGTAAAATATGGGTGATTCTTCCTAACTCTCTTTCCCCCAAGTAAAAGGTTTCCTCTGCAGTGCACCACATCTCTTGTGGATTTTCCAGTCCTCTGGCCCTGTTGTGGGTCTAGGAGATGAGACCAGGCTGCATAGCCATGTCAGACAGCAGGCAGGAAAGAGCTTGGTGTGTTTGAGAAAACAGTGAGCCTAGATGGTTTCAGGTGAGAGCGAGCGGTCCAAGACCGGGCTGAACAGGTTGGGATAACAGCTGGATATGCAGGGGTGAGAATATTGGATTGAATTTTTAGGAGAAACAGGAAACCATTGTAGAACCGGTTCTCAGCTAGGATGCACGCTTTGAACATTTTCTGAAAATCGTTGTGGCTGCTAGTGGTGCAGTCCAGTAGATCAGGAACCCCCAAACTTGTCCTTTATGCAAATTCCTCCAAGCCCCATGTTTATGACAAGAAAGTGAATCAGAGCTAAACCAAGGTGTTCTCAAAGGAAACACCTGGAACACAATAGGTTAGAACCATGGGCTCTATACCCAGAATACCTGGGCTTGAATCTTGGCTCTACCATTTACTTGCCTTGGGAATAGTATTAGAACCCATGCCATAGAGTTGTCAAGAGGACAGAATAGGATAATACAAGTGAGCCACTTAGCCTAGTGCATAGCACAGAGTAACACGTCAATAAGTACGAGCTATGACTGTGATTAGTATCTAGCACCACATAACTCTAACAACATAAAGTGATACTAATAGTACAGTTTATTCACCTTGATGTTATACTGTTTTCAATAAATCAACCCATAATTTCTTTCAAAATAATTCAGCGAAGTTTAATATGCATATATATATTTATAATGCATACAGCTAATATGCATACAACCAAGTAATTCCATGCCTGGGTATTGATCCAAGAGAAGTGTATGACCACACAAAAATGCGTACACAAATGTTCATAGCAATTTTATCAGAAAAGCCCAAAACGGGAAGTGACTCAAATGTTCATCAACTGATGAATGGATCAAAATATGTGGTATATCTATAGCATGGATTAGTATTTGGAAATAAAAAGAATGAAATATTAATACGTGCAAAAACATGGATGAAGCTCTATAACATTAAGCTAAATGAAAAAAGTCAAACACGAAATATACATACTATATTATTCCATTTGAATGAAATTCTAGAAAAGGTAAAACTACCAGTGAGAGAAAGTAGCTTAATAGTTGCTTGGGGTAGTATGGAGTAGGGGAGGGTGTCTAGGGCCAAAGGCAAGTAGAATATGGTTTATGAGAATTGTTCTATACCTTGATTGTGGTGGTGGTGGTGGTTATACAATTGGATACATTCAGCAAAATTGACTAAGCTGTACAGTTAAAACTGATGAATTTTATTTATATAAATAATACCTTAAAACACACAAAAAACGAGAAAAAAATTATTGAGCAGCTTTACAGTTACATAACTCCAAAATTGTATTTTTTCAGTGTTCCCACAAATGTTATCTCATTTAATCAGCGAGGCAATACTGTAGGCAGGGTGTTATCATTCTCTCTATCCAGATGAGGAAACTGAAGAACAGAGAGATTTGGTGCTTTGTCTCAAGTGACACAGCTCCTGGGAGATGCAGATGAGACCTCTCACCCACGCACCTTCCTATTCCTGTCCCCACCCATCCCAATCCTGTGCAGCAAGTCTCAAGATCCAGCTAAACCTGATGCAAACATCTCCACCACTTTTTTTTGACCCTGAGGCTGCAGCTCTAACTGTGGGCTTTGCTTCAGATTCTCAACCTCAGGAGGAAAATAGTAATAGCTAACACCTGCTATAGTACCCAGTGTTCACTCATTTAATCCTCACAACAACACTGCAGGAATTTACTATTATCCAAATTTTACAGATGAGTAACTGAGGCACAACAAAGTTAAGTAATTTATCCAAAGTAAGCAGGGGAGCAAGGACTCAAACCCAGACTCTATAGGCTTTTTGTTTTCTGAGATGCTCCTTTCTTCTTACTCTTGAATATCTTACCTTCACAGGCACTGCTGTTTGGGCCGGGATGGACGATGCTCATATTAGGGTGCCCTGCCTTCCAATTTGCTCAGCATTGTTCTTTCTTGTGCTGGTAATTATTAACCAGGGTGCTACTCATTTTCAAAAGTGTCCTTATATGGGTGATAAACTATACGGTCAGCCTACCCTGTTGCTTAGAAGAAAACTTCCCCAGGGAGCCCTGCTTACCAAAAGTAGAGCGTGTGAGAATGGTAGCGTAGTTACATGTGGATCTGTGCTTTCCCCTGCTCTCTACAGAAGTTCTTTTTTGTTACAACGAAGATATCCTTACAGATCCAGAGACGCAGCCATTGTCTGTGTTAGGGCAAGGGGAACCTTTGTCTGTGTCAGGGAAAGGAGAACCTTCCAGCAAATCACCATTGCAAATTAAACTGATTCTTTGCTGCATTCATGGACCAGAGCCCAACCCCGAGAATCCGTCAGTAATCCTCTGTGTTCCCAATTCTACTGGCTTCTTCTCACCTTGAACCAAGCCTCCATCACTGACCATTATTGCTCTGTCAATAGTGGGCAAATACAGGTTCATATCTGGTTTTATCTTTTTATGAGCATTTTCTTTTTCCCCTTTTCATGGCCCCAGGTGGCATTCAATTCCAATTTAGCCATGGTGTGGTTGGCTTTATTTGGTTTAAGGACAATGGGTATTCAATTACCATCATTACTTGAAGATCTATTCAGGGCCATTCAAAAGACCATCAGTCTCCAACTATTTATATGGGAAATGGAGCTTGTTTTTATTCAGGACCTTATTAAGTTCCAGGCATGTGGTAGGCACTGGGAAAGGCATACGTTCATTTAATTCTAGTAACAACCCTATGAGATAAATGTCATTAGCTCCATTTTTACAGTTATAATAGATTTTTCTATTATAAATATGAATATGTGGTCATTTTAGTGGAAAGTATAAAGAAAATTAAGGTCTCTCATAATCAGTCTTCCCTAATATAAGTATTTTAGCATCAGTCTTTTGTGTTCCGGACATGGTTTATTTAGTTTACTAAATTGGGATTATATGAACAACATAAAAGATTGCATTCTGTTTATTTCTCATTTATATAGATATAGATTTATATCTCCCCATGACATTGAATATGCTTCAAAGGGTGACTCTTAATGGCTATAATAATCCATTATATGAATGTACTATAAATTAAACATTCCCTGTTATTAGACGTTTTGGTAATTCCATGGATTTCACTGTAATAAATACCACAATTGAACATCTTCATGCATGTATCTTTTTACTCATCTTCAATTACTTCAGGCTCTTTTTTTAGTTTCAATTTATCTAGAACTGTGAGCCAGCAATTACATTAAGACTTTGTCTATTGTGCACTGCCTCAGACCTTGTCAATTACCTGCACAACAGCCATTCCCTCCCCCATCCCCAAGCAATTTCTCCCCTCCCCAAGAGAGCTGGTTGTTAATATTTAATATTTATCAGCACATCACTGATCAATTGGGGACTAAGCAAGCAGAGAAGAATTATAGGACAAGTGAAAGGAGTTTGCATTTCAGAAAGGAGGGAATTATTTTAAGGACTCAGAACAGATAACACCACTTGCAGCTGTTTAGAAAATGATTATTTATTGGTTTGTTTGTTTGTTTGTTTTGAGACAGAGTCTCACTCTGTCCCCCAGGCTGGAGTGCAGTGGCACAGTCTTGGGTCACTGCAACCTCCGCCTCCTGGGTTCAAGCGATTCCCCTGCCTTAGCCTCCCGGGTAGCTAGGACTACAGGTGTGCACCACCAGGCCCAGCTAATTTTTAAATTTTTAGTAGAGATGGGGTTTTGCCATGTTGGCCAGACTGGTCTTGAATTTGTGACCTCAGGTGATCCACCCACCTCGGCCTCCCTAAGTGCTGGGATTACAGACGTGAGCCACCGCGCCCAGCTGAAAGTGACTATTTATTCTTGCCTCTGAGCTAAACAAAGAAAGTGATTATTTATTCATAATCCATATTTTCATCAAATATGAATTATTTAATTTATTAGATTATTATATTATTTATTTTTTATCATATTAAATAAATTAAATTTATTTTATTTAATTATTTAATTATTAATATATAATTCATATTTCCGTATCCCTTTAGCTACCATTCCATCTCTCTCCTCCCTTTCATAGCCCTCAAAATCCTCTGCACTCACGGTCTCCATTATCTCACCTTCCATCATTCATTCTTCCATCCACTGCCTTCTGGTTTCCGCCTTATCACCTAAGTGGAACTACTGTCACCAAGGCTACTGGTAGTTTCTCTGTGGCTAAATATCATGGCCGTTTCTCAGCCTGCCCTTTGCTTATTGTTTCTGAAGTTTTAAATACTTGACCACACACTTCCTTGAAATATGTTCTGCCTTGTCTTGCTCCAGGTTTTCTTTGTGTATGTCTGGCTACAATAATGTCCTTTGTGAACTCTTCTTTCTCTGCTGACTTCCTCTGGGCTCTGACCTGGCCCTCATCTCCCCTTGTAACCAACCAACCAGTGGGTTCCTCTTGCCTGCTGCTCAGAAAAAGCCAATTTGTCAAGACAGAGGAAATGCAATAGAGAAAGAGTTTAATACCCATAGAGCCAGCTAAATGGGAGACCAGAGTTTTATTATTACTCAAATCAGCCTCCGAAAATTCAGAGGCTAGGATCTTTAAAAGATAATTTGACGGGTAGGGGGCAGGCAAGAGAATGAGAAGTGTGGGTTGATTGGGTCAGGGATGGAATCATAGGGAGTTGAAGCTGTCCTCTTGCTCTGTCAGTTCTTGGGTTGGTGCCACAAGATCAGATGAGCCAGTTTAGTGGTCTGGGTGGCACCAGCTGGTCCATCAGAATACAGAGTCTGAGAAATATCTCAAACACCAATCTTAGGTTTTACAATACTGATATTATTCATAGGAGCAATGGGGGAGGATAGGAACCTTGAGGCCTCTGACCACATGTCTCCTGGGCCATAATTTCTAATCTTGTGGCTACTTTGTTAGTTTTGCAAAGGCAGTCTGGTCCCCAGGCAAGTGGCAGGGGTGGGGGTGGGGTGTTGTTTCAGGGAGGGGCTGTTACCGTTTTTGTTTCAACGTTACACTATAAATCCTTCGCAGTTAGTTTGGCCTATACCCAGCAGTGAACAAGGGCAGTTTGTAGGTTAGAAGCAAGATGGAGTCGGTTAGATCAGATTTCTTTCACTGTCATAATTTTCCTATGGCAGATTTTTCTCATTGTCAAAATTTTTGCAAAGGTGGTTTCACCCTCATCTCCCCTCACTCGCTCAACACTTCAAAGGCTTCAGTTTCATCTAAATGCCCATTAATTTCAAATCATTTCTCAAGCCTAATCTCCTCCCCAGACCCCTGAATTCCATATATGCAGCTACTTATGGACATTGCTCGTGGCCCATCAAAATCCACAAGTCCCAAACTTATACTCATATCCCTCAGCTTCCTATGCCCTGATCCTCGTCTCACCCCTAACATGTTTCAGTTAAATGTTCTGTAAAAACTTCCCTTCTCAGTATCTCCCAGATCCACCTAGTTCCTGCCCTCTGCACCTCATTTGGCTCCTGTGCTGCTATCCTGGACAGCTCAAATGGCCTCCTCACTGGTCCTCCAGTCTCCAGGCATGTTTCCTCAGTGCATCCTCTACACTGCAAATAGTGTTTCTATACCGCCAAGGGGATCATGTTATTTTCTGTGTTAAACTCCTTAATGGTTCCTTGTTCTCCTCTGGACGAATTCCAGACTTTTTACCTTGCTTGTGAGGCCCGTCATGAACTCATGCCTGCCTCCCTGCAGCTTCATCACTTGCAACTCCCCCATTGCTTGCTTCAGTCTTATCAACTTATTGCCATTATTTCAATGATGTAAGAAGCTCAGATAGCAAAAAAGGTTGTTTGGCACTGAGACACAGACAGACAAGTACTTCAATGCAAAAGACTGGAAACACCAAAATAGACCCAATATACATAAGTATATGGTAAGAATAGTGAAACTTCAAGATATAGGGAAAAGGGTGGACAGATTATTTGATAGTACTAGGCTAATTGGTTATGAATATGGGAAAATAAGGCAATGGATTATTAGATATATTTTTTTTCTTTTTTTTCTTTTTGACAGAGTCTCGCTCTGTCACCCAGGTTGGAGTGCATTGGTGTAATTTTGGCCCATCACAACCTTCACCTTCTGGGTTCAAGTGATTCTCATGGCTCAGCCTCCCAAGTAGCTGGGACTACAGGCATGCACCACCACATCTGGCTAATTTTTTATGTTTTTAGTAGAGACGGAGTTTCGCCATGTTGGTCAGGCTGATCTTGAACTCCTGACCTCAGGTGATCCACCTGCCTTGGCCTCCCAAAGTGCTGGGATTACAGGCATGAGTCACCGCACCTAGCCTGGGTTATTATATAGATATATGTAGATATCTTACTAGATTGAAAGGAAAAGATAAAGACCACAATAGAGAAGTATTTTGAAGCAATACGATTGGTCAATAAATATTCAACTCTCTTGCCAATCAAAGATATGTGCATTAGGCCGGGCAGGGTGGCTCACGCCTGTAATCCCAGCACTTTGGGAGGCCAAGGTGGGCAGATCATTTGAGGCCAGGAGTTCAAAACCAGCCTGAGCACCATGGTGAAATCCCCATCTCTACTAAAAACACACACACACACAAAAAAAGAAAAAAAAATAGCTGGGTGTGGTGGCGCATGCCTGTAGTCCTAGGTACTCAGGAGGCTGAGGCAGGAGAATTGCTTGAACCCGGGACATGGAGGTTGCAGTAAGCTGAGATAAGGCCACTGTACTCCAGTCCAAGCAATAGAGCAAGGCTCTGTCTCAAAAAAAAAAAAAATGCACATTAATATGAGAAATCACTTTGTCAGCCTGTAAAATTGTCAGAGTTTACAAAGAATGATAGCACTCAGTGTTCTGAAAGGAAATGGTCAAATTTATATGCCACTTGTAGGTATATAAATTCTTTTGGTTTTTTAGAGACAGGATCTTACTCTGTCACCAAGGATAGAATACAGTGGTTTGATCAAAGCTCACTACAGCTCCTGGACTCAACAGATCCTCCCACCTCAGCTGCCTCAGTAGCTAGGACTACAGGCACACACCACCGTGCCTGGCTATTTTTTATTTTTTAGTTGAGATGGGATCTCGCTATATTGCCCAAGCTGCTCTCAAAACTCCTGGCCTGAAGCAATCCTGCTGCCTGAGCCTCCCAAAGTGCTGGGATTACAGGAGTGAGCCACTGCACCCAGCCAGCCTGAGTGTAAATTCTTAAACACTCATATTCAGCTTGGCAGAACCTATCAGAAGCTTAAAAACTACATATTCCCTTTCATCCATCAATAGTACTTTGAGTATTTTATTCTAAGGATATTAGCATGGCTAGTACTGTAGGGGAAGGAAGCCTTTCCTACGCTGTGAGGGCTCAGTAACTGAGTCTATGAACATTGACAACAGACAGATCAATAGGAAGAAAAAAGGTGTACTGATTTATTATATGCACAGGGCATCACAGGAAAGAAAAGTGAATACCCAAAACCCAGTAAGATTTAGGAGCTTATGTACACTCTATGAAGAGGGTGGAGAGGGTACATAATAAGCTCTATGAAGAAGGTATATAAGCTCCTAAATCTTACTGGATTTTGGGTATTCACAGTGGAGTCTGATGGGCCAGGGGTGGGGGAATGTAGACAATTTAGGGGAGATTAAATGATTTTGGGGAGAGATGAATGAGCCCTCAGAAAAGTAGGTGTAACAAAGTCTGTCTAGGTCCTCTGCTGTGATAGGAGTAAATCTTCTCTGGTTAATGAAATTCCTGGGAAGGGGATTAATGACAGCTGTGTTCCTTTTGAAGGATCTGTCATTAGGCAGAAAAGGGAAGCCCAGGGAAAGCCTCTGCCTGTGTCTTCTATCCCCCATGTGCCCTCGGTTTGAAGTAATCAGCTTGCCAAACAGAGTTGCATATTTTTGGGTGGCATTTCCTGAACTCCCTCAGTATAAAGGTATGTTACAATGTTCATTATTTAGTAAGGAAGAAATGGAAACAGAGTTAGTGTCCCACCATAGGGGACCCATTATGGTAAATCCATACAAATGGAATAATATGTAGTCATTTACAATAAAATTTTAAAATACAAATATTTATTGATAAGGGGAAGATTTCACAATATAATGTTAAATTAACAAGCTACAAACCAAAATGGTTATATCGTATTACAGCATAATGCTGTGTGTATGTATTTGTGCGTATGTGTGTAAAACTGAAAGAGTAAAAACCATGTTAGAAGTATATCCCTGGAACAAAAATGATCTTTGCCAGCATTAAGAAGGCAGAAAGGGCAGACTTGATAGCTTATCTCAAAAAAACTACTAACAAGTACTAATTGGCCATTGCTTATTTATTACAAAACAGAAATGTCTTACGAATTTTTTATGTGTACCATAATTTAATAAATCTCATATACCAGAATATGAGTGACTGACGAATATTTTTGTTGGGCAGTCCTGATTTAACTAAGACTGGCTGTGGTTAAATGAGTATGTTCAGTTTTTTGAATTTGAATAGTAATTCCAATCCAGTAAATGCTATCACTATTCCACTTTTAAAATATGATTGTACTTCACTAGTAATGGTCAACTTTTCACAAAGATGGTGAATGTCATCTTAAAATCTAATGGAGATTGGTTTTACATATAGATTTATATAACTGGTTATGTGAATATGTTTAAATATTGGGGAAATTCCTTCATTGTCTCAGAACCAAGCAAGACTCACTTGTGTTTTGTATTCATTTGCATCTTAAAGGCAAGGGCTGAAGAAAAAGTAGCAATGTATACTTTATATTTTTGGTCTTAACTATGCCAATCTAATTAGAATTCCCTGTATCTAAAATGGTTCTTTTTACTTATCGAAAGGCATTTTAATGTGATTTATATGTAATATCAAATAAAGAACATTTAACACTTCTCAAAACAAAAACAGTGGTTGTCATTGATGAGGCTAAAGGAAAAATTTAATTTTTTTTCCCAAAGCTTTCTTCTCCCATTGAGATATTTTAAAGCAAATCCAGGGCATTATATCATTTCATTCTAGAATTTTTTTTTTTTTTTTTTTTTTTTTTTTTTTTTTTTTTTTTGAGAAGGAGTCTTGCTCTGTCACCCAGGCTGGAGGGCAGTAGCATGACTTCAGCTCACTGCAACCTCCGCCTCCCCGGTTCAAGTGATTCTCCTACCTCAGTCCCTGAGTAGCTGGGACTACAGGCATGTGCTGCCACATCTGCCTAATTTTTGTTTTTTTAGTAGAGACTGGGTTTCACCATATTGGTCAGGCTGGTCTTGAACTCCTGACCTCGTGATCCACCCACCTCGGCCTCCCAAAGTGCTGAGATTACAGGTGTGAGCCACAGCGCCCAGCCGGCTAGAAGATTTTTTAAACAAGTTTTTAGGAGGAGAAACTCAAGGAGTAGTATCATGTAGATTTCCATGTGTTAGTAATTGATTTAGAGTTATTGATTGATTGACACAGGGTTTATTTGCATATGAACTTGCCTACATCTTGCAAATACCATATTGCTTCCCTGGTAGAATCCCTACAAGTTGGAAATCACTATCTTAAGTTATGAAGTATCCCTTGGGAGAGGTTGTGAATAATTTTCAACCACTTAAACCTCATGCTGAATAAATTACAGATTTTTCTAAGGGGAGGTATTTTTTAAATTAACTTAGTTCATTAAGGCATAATTTACATCAGCAAAATGCACAGATCTAAAGCTGACAAGTTTTGACAAATGTATACACCTGTGTAATCAACACCCAGTCATGATATAGAACATTTCCTTCACCCCAGAAAGTTCCCTGGAGCCCTTTTCCAATAATCTTCTGCCCCTCCCTACTCCAGCAGAGCCAGAGGCCCATCTCTATTCTGATTCTTATCACCATATATAGGTTTTGCCTGTTTTTGAGGATAGGTTTTTGATCTAGAGCAGCCGTTCTCCAAGGGTCGTCCTTGTACCAGCAGTCTCAACATTACCTAGGAACTTTCAAGAAATACAAATTTTGGGGCCTCAGCTGCAGTCGGAAACTCAAAACGAAGTCCAGATGTATTTTTACAAACCTTCCAGGTGATTCTGACGCATGTTCATCTTTGAGAACCTCTGATGTAGAGGAATGTAAGAACTAACTATTCTTGGGTAGGACAATGCTGGTTGTGTGTTGTGGAGTGGGTGGGAGGGAGCTAGCAGGGGGCCCTAAAGACACATAGTTAGGTAACACCAAAAGGAAGGAGGAAAGATCAAGCATTTGTTTCAGAATTTTTACATTTTTGGCTTGCAAAGTAATAATTGAGTTTTGCAGGCTCTTCTTTAAAATTTCAAAGGTCAAGATGAAAGTCAACAATTTCTCAGAATAAAAGCATCAACTTTCATATGAGTTCTAAACTCTGTGGAAACACTGGTTATCAGAAGCTCTGATTGGCAGGCAAATGTGCCCTTTTAAATTGAAAAATGAGTGAAATAAATGTGCTTATGAATAAACATTTGTTTGATAGATGAAATCTGGTATAAAATCTTCTTTTCCTGGAAGGAAAAATAATAGATATATCTCTTGATGTTGAAATGGTTGAAACCCAGGTCTTAAATCTGTGTTCACAAACCACAATTTCTATCTACAGAATAATCGAGAAACAACATTAAGACTTAGTACACTTACGAAATGTAAGTTTCCCTAGAGAGGAGAAGAGGATCCAGGTATATAGCCGGCTGTTTTCCATAGCTCCCTTGTGAGGTTCAAAATGGGAAGATTAGTGAAAAGAACTAATTCAAGTTGCACTTGGATATGAGTGGTGTTTCTGGCATGCGCTTGGTTGTGTTAACGCATAGCACTGTTGTGCTGGAGCTTCCGAATCACACCAGCTCAGAAGTGTGTTTCCTGTCTTGAATGTTTGCAGGAAATCCAGAAACATATGGTATATGTACCTAGACTCTCAGCAGCATTATTGCGGTTTTCCTGAGCCACATTCTAGCCTGTATCGTTTTGAACATTAATTCTGAAGGAGAAGATCTCATGAGTCTGGTGGGATCTGAGTTTAGCCTGAAGTCCCTCCTTCTCTACTTCCAAAACAGTTTCCCTGTGTTCCTTAGGTAGATTTATGTGAGACTGAAAGTATTAATCAGTCCTTTCATAGTGTTTGCTGAAAAGCCTTCCAGTAGATCCTGGTAAGAAAACAGTGGGGCATCCAGCGTGAGTCATGGGCAGCTGAGGAAGGTGGAAAGTCCAAGCCTTTTGCCTTTGAGATACTAGCTGGAAGGTGGTCCAGCCTGACATAACTGAGGTGGATGACTTTGGTTCATTCTTCACCTACATGATTTTCCTCTACTCACCCTGTGGAGGGTACATCTGAATTTGTGGCAAGGGTTTCAGATGACTGCCTGTCCTGACTGGCCATATAGGTGAAATAAGCACTTGATCTCCTAGGCTCCTTGACTCAGAGAGCCAAGGTAGTTTTGGTCAAAATATGTCACTCTGTGCTGTCTTCCTGAAGTACAGCCACACACTTCATTCAAAATCTCTCTCATTTGAAAGGATATGTATAGCAATAAGTGTCTTTAAGAGAGTGCTGACGGGGTGCGGTGGGTCACACCTGTAATCCCAGGACTTTGGGAGGCCGACGCGGACAGATCATGAGGTCAAGAGATCAAGACCATCCTGGCCAACATGGTGAAACCCCGTCTCTACTAAAAATACAAAAATTAGCTGGGCATGGTGGCAGGAGAATCACTTGAACCCAGAAGGCGGAGGTTACAGTGAGCAAAGATCATGCCACTGCACTCCATCCAGCCTGGCGACAGAATGAGACTCCGTCTCAAAAAAAAAAAAAAAAAAAAAAAAAAAAGAAAGTGCTACCAAACTACAAGCTGTGAGGCCAGTCAGGGTGGCTTAAAGCACAAGTCGTATTTTTTTATTTTCATCATTTCTCAGTCTATCTTCTTTTAAGCAATATGCTTCTTAGGTAACTTGACTGCATATGGACTAAAGGAAAACAATCTGTAAAATTAGAAGAGGAAATTTGAATTTGAATTTTTTTTAATTGTGACATTACTTTGATGCAGAGTTCTTCTTCTAGAGGTTTATTCTAAAGAAATAAGATAGGTACAAAAATGTGCATGTGAGACTGTTCATTGAAGCATTGTTTATAATCGTGAAAAATTGGAATCAACGTAAATATCTAATGATTAAATAATGTGTGCTACCAAAGATTGAAGTAGATTATAGTATTAATGTGGAAAGAAGTGTAGTATTAAAAAAAAAAAAAAGACTTCTGGTTTCTGGCCCAGCATGTCAAGAGCTTAGAAGTTACTGCTCCATCATAATAAGTAAAAAACTAAACAACTGACACATCCATAGCTCTTCTTAGATCCATCAGCAAAGTGAGGTCACAGGGCAAACTGCTGTCCCTAGAATTGCAGACACAGGTGAAAACAGATAATCACAAGTTACCTAAGCAGAACAATCAGAAGAAACCAATGCCAGGGTAGGAAAACTTAAACTGTTTAATTGATGAATTGCTGGAAGCTCAGGGTGGACAAGTTTGTGAGTTAAAAACTCCAGGGGGACCCAGTCATCAAGGGGCCCCCATGCTTTTGAAAGTTTTACCTCCAGGAGCTCTATGAGGTCCTTACTGAAAATATCAGAGAAAAATCTCGTGCTTTCAACGAAGAGAGAGGAAAAATAACCATTTTAAAATACCCCAGAATATTCTGTTCTTAACAAGGCCTGTGCTCAGGAACGAAATATTTTTTCAGAGCCTAACCTACTGCGGGGAGGGAAATTCCCAACTCCAGCTCCCTGTAGCCATCCTCTCTCACCTAGATGGGAGGGGAAAAAATGAGAAGCACTGATGAAGTTCACAGTCCTGGGGCACAGGCTCACAAAAGACCAAGACCTAGTCACAGGACTCTAGAACACTTCCTCTCCCCTCCACACCTTCCCACCACATTCCCAGAGACCTGTTTACCACAGTTGCTTTTGCTCAGAACATCATGTCCACTTTTCAACAAAAATTACAAGGCATTCTAAAAGACAAAAGATACAGTTTGAAGAGACTGAAAACAAGCATCAGAACTAGACTCAGATATGGCAGGGACGTTGAATTTATCAGACCAGGAATTTAAAAATGCTACGGTGACTATGCTCAGGGCATTAATGGGAGAATTGGATGACATACAAGAACAGATGGGTAATAGAAACAGAGAGGTGGCAATTCTAAGAAAGAATCAAAAAGAAGTATGAGAAATCAAGAGCACTATAACAGAAATGAAGACTTCCTTTGATGGGCTCATCAGTAGACTGGACACAGCTGAGGAGATAATCTCTGGTTGAAGATATGGCAATAGAAACTTCCAAAAACTGAAAAACAAAGAGAAATAAAAGACAAAAAAAGAGAATAGAATATTCAAGAACTATGGGATACTAAAAAATTATAACATACACATAATGGAAGTATCAGAAGGAGAAAGAAGGAAGGAACAGAAGCAATATTTGAAACCATAATGACTAAGAACTTCCTCAAATTAACATCAGACAACCAACCACATATCCGGGGAACTCAGAGAACACCAAGTAGGATAAATACCCAAAAAACTATACCTTGGCATATCATTAAAAAACACAAAACAATTAAAGATAAATTTAAAATCTTGAAAGAATCTAGAGGGAAAAAAAACTACCTTATCTACAGAGGAGCGAAAGTAAGAATTATTTGCAATTTCACCTCTGAAACCATGAAAGAAAGAAGAGAGTGTAAGGCCAGGCGTGGTGGCTCAAGCCTTTAATCCTAGCACTTTGGGAGGCTGAGGTGGGCAGATCACCTGGGGCAAGAGTTCGAGACCAGCCTGGCCAACATGGTGAAACGCCATCTCTACTAAAAATACAAAAAAATTACCTGGGTGTGGTGACGCATGCCTGTAGTCCCAGCTACTCAGGAGACTGATGCAGGAGAATTGCTTGAACCCGGGAGGTGGAGGTTGCAATGAGCTGAGATCACGCCCCTGCACTCCAGCCTAGGAGACAGAGCGAGACTCCATCTCCCAAAAAAAAAAAAAAAAAAAGGTAGTAAAATATTTAAAGTGTTAAGAGGAAGAAAACTCCACCAACCTAAAATTGTATGCCCTAAGAAATCGTCCTTCAAAAGTGAAAGAGAAATAAAGACTTTCTCAAACAAAAAATGAGAGAATTTGTTGCCAGTAGACCTGTCTTGCAAGAAATGTTAAAAGAAGTTCTTTAGGAAGCAGGGAAATTATATAGGTCAGAAACTCAGACCTATGTAAATAAAGGAAGAACATCAGAGAATAAATAAGTGAAGGTAAAGTAAAAACTTATTTTTTTATATTCTTAATGATCAGAGAGATAATAGCAGCAATTCAGTAGTGAACTGAATGACAGCAATGATACGGGGACAGGTGGGAGGAATTAGGCATATTTTGTTATTATAAGGTACTTGCAGTACCTGTGAAGTGTAGTATAGTGTTATTTGAAAGTGAAGTTGGACTTGCAAATGTATATTGCAACCACCAGGGCAACAACTAAAAAAGATAAAAAAATAAAAAGTAAAGGTATAATTGATATGCTAAGAAAGGAAAGAAAATGGAATTATATAAAATGCTCAATTAAAACCATAAAAGACTTAAAAAACGGAAGACAAAAATAGAAACAGAAAATAGGGTAACAGATAGAAAACAATAACAATTATAGTGGTTATCCAATTATATCAATGATGACTTTAAACATCAATGGTCTAGATACACTAATTAAAAGACAGGTATTATAACAGTGCATTAAAAAACAAGACCCAACTATATGTTGTCTATAAGAAACCCACTATAAGTATAAAGACACATATAGATAAAAAGTAAAGGGGGTTGGGCACGGTGGCTCACGCCTGTAATCCCAGCACTTCGGGAGGCCAAGGCAGGTGGATCACGAGGTCAGGAGATCGAGACCATTCTGGCTAACACGGTGAAATCCCATCTCTACTAAAAAAAAAAGTACAAAAAATTAGCCAAGCATGGTGGCGGGCACCTGTAGTCCCAGCTACTCAGGAGGCTGAGGCAGGAGAATGGTGTGAACCCAGGAGGCGGAGCTTGCAGTGAGCCAAGATCATGCCACTGCACTCTAGCCTGGGCAACAGAGCGAGACTCCTTCTCAAAAAAAAAAAAAAAAAAGGAAAGGGATGGAGAAAGATATACCATGCTAACACTAATCAAAGTAAAGTGGGAGTAGCTATACTAGTTTTAGACAGAGCAGACTTTAGATCAAGAAAAGTTATCAGAGATAAAGAGAAGAATTACGTAATGGTAAAAAGGGCAATATTCTAAGAAGACATAACCATCTTTAATGTATATGTGCCTAACAACAGGATACCAAAATACATGAGGAAAAACTGATAGAACTACAAGGAGAAATAGATGAATCCACTGTTGTAGTTGGAGATTTAAACACACTTATGTCAGAAATGGACAGATCTGGCAGGCAGATCAGCAATCACATAGTTGAACTTGACAGCCCCATTAGTTAAGTAGATATAATTGACATATTTAGACCACTTCATCCAACGACAGCTGATTACACATTCTTCTCAGGCTCATATGGAACATTTGCTATGATCGACCACATCCTGGGCCATAAAACACAAATTAACAAATTTTAAAGAATAGGAATATGACATCTGCTCTCAGACCACGGTGGAATTAAGGTAGAAAACAATAACCGAACAATAGCTGGAAAATCCCAAAGTCCTTGGAGATTGAACAACACATTTTTAAATAATGCGTGGGTCAAAGAAGATATCTCAAGAGAATTTTAAAATATTTTTAACCACATGAGAATGAAAATACTTTTCAAAAGTTGTGAGAAGCAGTGCTTAGAGGCAAACTTATAGCAGTGAATACATATATTAGAAAAAAAGAAAAATCTAAAATCAGTAATCTTAGCCTCCACTTTAGAAAACTCAAAAAAGAAGAGCAAGTTATATCTAAATTAAACAAAAGAAAAAAATACAGTATTCATTGCCTAACAGCAGGGATACATTCTGAGAAATGCATTGTAGATGATTTTGTCATTGTGTGAACATCATAGAGTGCACTTACACAAACCTAGACAGTATAGCCTACTGTGCACCTAGGCAATGGTACAGCCTATTGTTCCTTGGCTATAAACCTGTAAGTGTGTTACTGTACCGAATACTGTAGGCAGTTGTAACACAATAGTAGATATTTGTGTATCTAAACAGAAAATGTACAGTAAAAAATATAGTGTAAAAGGTAAAACAAACAAAAAAAATGGGCCAGGCACAGTAACTCATGCCTGTGATCCCAGCACTTTGGGAAGCCTAGAGGGAGGATCATTTGAGCCCAAGAGTTTGAGACCAGCCTGGGCAACATAAGGAGCTCCCGTCTTTCCAACGGGGGAAAATATATCTAGGCCGGGTGGCATATGCTCTTGGTCTCAGCTACACAGGAAGATTGCTTGAGAGTCCAAGAGTTCAGGGCTGCAGTAAGACACGATCATGTCACTGCATTCCAGCCTGGGCAACAGAGTGAGATTTTATCTCAAATCTCCCCACCCCCAAAACAAAAACCAAACAAATGCAAGAAAAAAAACAAAAGATGAAAATGATACATCTATATGGGGCACTTACCACGCATGGTGCTTGCAGCACTGGATGTTGCCATGGGTGAGTCAGTGAATGAATGGTCAGTGCATGTGAAGGCCTAGGACATTACTGTATACTACTGCAGACTTTATAAACGCTGTACACTTAGACTACACTAAATTTATGAAAATATTTTTTCATCAGTAATAAATTAGCTTTAGTTTACTGTAACTTTTTTACTTTATAATTTTTAATTTTTTAAAACTTGACTTTTTTGTAATAACAGAGCTTAAAACAAAAACACATTGTACAATTGTACAAACATATTTTCTTTATATACTTAGTCTATAAGATTTTTATTTTTTTAATTTATGATTATTATTATGATTATTATTTTTATTATTTACTGGGTGTGCTGGCTCATGCCTGCAACCCCAGCACTTTGGGAGGCCTGAGGCAGGAGGATCTCTTGAGGCCAGGAGTTAAAGAACAACCTGGGCAACATAGTAAGACCCCATGTCTACAAAAAGAAAAAATTTTTTTTGAGGCAAAGTCTTGCTCCATCACTGAGGCAACCTCAGCTCATTGCAACCTCTGCCTCCTGGGTTCAAGCTATTCTTAGCCTCCTGAGTAAGTGAGATTACAGGCATGCACCACCACGCCCGGATAATTTTTTTTGTATTTTTATTATAAAAAGTTATTTTAAGGTTTCACCATGTTGGCCAGGCTGGTCTTTGACTCCTGACCTTAAGTGATCCATCTGCTTTGGCCTCCCAAAGTGTTGAGATTACAGGTGTGAGCCACTGCGCCTGGCCAAAAAGAATTTTTTTAATTAGCTGGGCACAGTTGCATGTGCCTATAGTCCCAGCTACTCAGGAAACTGGGGCAAGAGGATCACTTGAGCCCAGGAGTTCAAGGTTACAGTGAGCCGTGATCATGCCACTGCACTCCAACCTGAGTGACAGAGCAAGACCATGTCTCAAAAAAAATTTTTTTTAACTTTTTAAACTTTATTGTTAAAAACTAAGACACAAACATGCACATTAGCCTAGGCTTACACAGGGTTAGGATCACCATCATCACTGTTTGACACCTTCACATCTTGTCCCAGTAGAAAGTCTTCAGGGGCAGTAACACACATGGAGCTGTCATCTCCTATTATAACAATGCCTTCTCTGGAATATCTCTTGAAGGACCTGC
The DNA here is from genome assembly GCF_037993035.2 of Macaca fascicularis. NCBI lineage: Eukaryota > Metazoa > Chordata > Mammalia > Primates > Cercopithecidae > Macaca > Macaca fascicularis. The sequence continues at coordinate 15,220,184 of NC_088376.1, forward strand.
CTGAGGCTGCTTTAGTTAACTTTTTAGAAATAAGTAGTAGTACACTCTAAAATAATGACTAAAGTATAGAATAGTAAATATGTAAACCAGTAACATAGTCATTTAGTATCATTATTATTTTGTACTGTACATAATTTTATGTGCTATCTTTTATACAGTTGGCAGTGCAATAGGTTTGTTTACACTGGCATCACCACAAACACATAAATAATACATTGCTCTATGGTTTTACAATGGCTACATCATTAGGTGTTAAAAATTTTTCGGCTCCATTATAATCTTACGAGACTACCCTCATATATTCAGTTCCTCCTTGACCAAAATGTCGTTATGTGGCGCATGACTGTAATAAAAATTAGAAATCAGTAAAATTACAAACATAAAATCAATAAAATCAATGGAACAAAAATTTGGTTTTTTGAAAGCATAACCGTTTTGAAACTGATAAGCCTCTAGCCAGACTATAAGAGAAGATGCAAATTACTAATATTGAAAATGAAACCCCAAAGCAAGCTGTAAAACCTAGAAATATTATTCTAACTTTCTCCCACCTTTCTGTGTAGCACCTAGCCAGAAAGAAATAACTTGACCTACCTTTTGGTAATAGGTCATAAGACCTATTTTCCAGAGGAGTTCTGCCTGTATCTCGGAGAAAAGAATGCTACACAGAGAGGCCAACAAGAAGCCCAACAAACAAACCTGGCTGGGTTTCCCCCTTTAGTATATTACCATTTGATCATACACCTTTTGTCCAATCACATTTCTACACAGCTGTCCATTCTTCATTGAATCTAAACATAAAAATCAGTTTTCCCTGGTTCTTTGGGTATTTATTTCTGAAGGCTCAGAGGTCACATAAAACTTTGATTAAACAATTAGTTATGCTTTTTAAAAAAAATTAGAGGGGACATCATTACAGATCCTATGGACATTAAGAGGAAAGTAAAGGAGTATTATGAACAACTCTATGCCCACAAATTTGATAACCTAGATTAAATCGTCCATTACAGAGAAGAAATGGACAATCTGAACAGGCCTATAGCTATTAAATAAATAAACTGAATCAATAACTAATCACCTTCCAAAGAAAGCACCAAGCCCAGAGGGTTCACTAGTGGATTCTGCCAAACATTTAAGGCAGAAATTATGCCAATTCTCTACAATCTTTTCCAGAAGTTAGCAGAAGAAATACTTTCTAAACCGTTCTATGAGGCTAGTATTACCCTGACACCAAAACCAAAGACATTACAAAAAAAAACTACAGACTGGGCCAGGCATAGTGGCTCACACCTGTAATCCCAGCACTTTGGGAGGCTGAGGCAGGCAAGTCACGAGATCGAGACCATCGTGGCTAACACGGTGAAACCCTGTCTCTACTAAAAATACAAAACCTAGCCGGGCGTGATGGCAGGCGCCAGTAGTCCCAGCTACTTGGGAGGCTGAGGCAGAGAAATGGCATGAACCCGGGAGCTGGAGCTTGGAGTGAGTTGAGATCGTGCCACTGCACTCCAGCCTAGGTGACAGAGGAGACTCTGTCTCAAAAACAAACAAACAAACAAAAAAACAAACTACAGACCAATGTATCTCACGAACATAGATGCAAATATCTTCAACAAAATATTAGCAACTAAAATTCAACAATGTACACAAAGATGTGTACACCAAAACCAAGTGGTATTTATCCCAGGTGTGCAAGGCTAGTCTTCAAAATTAATATGGTCCATCACATCAAGAGGCTATGGAAGAAAAATCACATAATTATATTGATAGAGGCAGAAAAAGCATTTGACAAAATCCAACACCCATTCATGATAAAAACTCCTAACAAATCAGGAATAGAGGGGAACTTCTTCAACTCAATAGAGAACATCTAAAAACAAAAACAAAAACAAAAAAACTACAGCTAAAATCATGATTAAGGGTGAGAAATTTGAGGCTTTCTTGCTAAGATCAGAAACAAGGCAATCTGTCTCTTTTCACCACTGCTTTTTGGCATTGTACTGGGAATCCCAGCTCATACAATAAAACAAGAAAAGAAAATATAGATTGCAAAGGAACAACTGAAACTGTATTTGTCTGCAGATAACATAATTGTCTATATAGAAAATCTGAAAGAATCAACAAAAAAAACCTGGAACTAATAAGGAGTTATAGTAACAAACCTGCACATTCTGCACATGTATTCCAGAACTTAAAGTATAATTTTTTTTTAAAAGAAGCAATTATAGCAGGATTGCAGGATACAAGGTTAATGTACAAAAGTTAATCACTTTCTTGTGGACCAGCAATTAAATAGTGAAATTTTAAATTAAAAACACATTACCGGTTGGGTGCAGTGGCTCATGCCTATAATCCCAAGACTTTAGGAGGCCAAGGTGGGAGGATCACTTAAACCCAGGAAGTCAAGGCTGCACAGAGAGCCATGATCGCACCACTGCACTCTAGCCTGGGCGACAGAGTGAGACCCTATCTCAAAAAAACAAAAAAGTCAAAAACACCACGTTACCATTTATATTAGCACCCCAAGAAAAAATGAAATTCTTAGGTGTAAATCTAACAAATTATGTGCAAGATCTATATATCTAGATGAAGAAAACTGTAAAACGCTGATGAAATATATCAAAGAAGAACTAAATAAATGGAGAAATAGTCTATGTTCATGGATTGTGAAATGTCCGTTTTTCCCAACTTGATCTATAGATTGACACATCCCAATAAAAATCCCAGCAAGTTACTTTTACGGATATTAACCCATTTACGCCTCGTGTTCCATTGTTGGAATGCTAAGCTTGTGGCAGTTATTTATATCCTACTGCTCCAGGTCATTGCCAAGGTCTGATTTTTCACACAAAAAAATTTGCGACCTCTGGCATAAACGGGTTAACAAACAAAGTCTGTAGTTTATGTGGAGAGGTAATAGACCCAGAATAACCAACTAAATATTGAAGAAGAAAAACAAAGTCAAAGGGCTGAACCTGTTGGACTTGAAGACGTCTATAAAGCTACAGCAATCAAGATAGTGTGTTATTGGTAAAAGAGCTGAGAAATATCAAGGGATCAGAGTAGAGAGCCCAGAAATAGACCCACATAAATACAATTGATTGATCTTTGACTAAGGAGAAAAGGCAATATAATGAAGCAAAGATAGTCTCTTTTACATAACTGCTGGAACAATTGGACATCCGCATACAAAAACCATTACCTAGACACAGACCTTACACCCTTCACAAAAATTAACTCGAGAGGGACCATAGACCTAAATGTAAAACCCAAAACTGTAAGACTGCTAGAAGTTATCATAGGAGAAAACCTAAATGACCTTGGGTATGGCAATGGCTTCTTAGACTAAAGGCAAGATGCATGAAAGAAACAGTTGATAAGCTGGGATTCATTACAAGTTAAAACTTCTGGTCTGTAAAAGACAATGTCTAGAGAATAAGATGGGTCACAGACTTGGGAAAATATTTGCAATCCAGAACACAAACCAACAAATGCTAGCAAGGATGTGGAGCAACAGGAACACTCATTCATTGCTGGCGGGAATGCAAAATGGTACAGCCATTTTGGAAGACAGTTTGACAGTTCTTACAAAACTAAACATACTCTTCCCATACAATCCAGCAGTCATGCTCTTTGGTATTTACCCAAATGAACCAGAAACTAACGTTCACACAAAAACCTGTAAATGGATGTGTATAGCAGCTTTATTCATAGTTGCCAAAACTCGGAAGCAACCAAGATGTACTTCAGTAGGTGAATAGATAAATAAACTGTGATACTTCCAGATAATGGAATATATTCAGTGCTAAAAAGAAATGAGCTCTCAAGCCATAAGAAGACATGGGGGAGCTTTCATTGCATGTTACTAAGTTGTAGAAGCCAATCTGAAAAGGCTACATACTATGATGCCAACTATGTGAATTCTGGAAAAGGCAAACTACGGAGACAGCAAAAGGATCAACTGTTGCAATCTTTAGGGAGGAGGAAGGTATAAATAAGCAGAGCACAGAGGACTTTGGGGCAGTGAAACTATTCTGTATGGTACAATAATGGTGGACACGTGTCATTGTGCATTTGTCAAAGCCCATAGAATGTACAAGACCAAGGTTACCATAACCACTCAACGTTATGGACTTTGGGTGATAATGAGGTATCAGTGGAGTTTCATCAGTTGTCACAAATGGACCGCGCTGGTGCAGAATACTAATAGTGGGAGAAGTTGTGTGTGTGGAAGGGTCGGGGGTATGGGGAGCTCTCTGTACTGTCTGCTCAGCTTTGATGTGAACCTAAAAAATAGTTTATCAACTTTTTTAAAGCAGGGTACTCAGTAATGCATATGATATAAATCCCATTTATGTTTAACAAACAGAAATATGTATGTATTTATATATGTGTGTGTATATATATATTTGTATATACAGGGTGTGTGAGTGTGTGCATGCGTGTATGTCACTTTTATATTTACCAAACTGATGACGTTGTTGCCGTTGGTGTTGAGGTTGTGAGCAGGGTGGTGGGGGGAAGGTACCCTCTGCTGTGCTCTGTAGTCTGTACCATTTAGCCTTTGTCAGAGTTCCTATTCACTTATCGAAATATGGCAAAAGGGAGCTTGCTGCTAGGTATGTATCTCCAGACACTCCTTTCAAGGAGACATCAGAAGGTAACATTGTTTGGCAGCTTAAAAATGCAAAGTTGTAGCACTTTCTGTCGCATTTATTCATGCAACAATTATTTTTGAGTGCCTCTTCTATTCCAGGCATTCTGCCAGGCCTTGGAGTTGCCAAGGTGACCAAGAAACAGCCCCTGTGATCACAGTTGAGGGTGCGGTGGGCGGCAGGGGAGAGCTGTGTTTTAAGTCTGTTTTCTCACAGGCTGAAAAAGTTCCGCACAGTTTGGAAAAGCTGACTGTGATTCCTTCTCCTCAGAGAAGCCGTGTGGAGACCCGCCTTCGTTCCCACACACCATCCTGCAGGGCCGCACCGGCTTGGAGATGGGGGATGAACTGCTGTACGTGTGCGCCCCAGGCCACATCACGGGCCACCGGGAGACCGCCTTCACCTTGCTATGTAACAGCTGTGGGGAGTGGTACGGCCTGGTGCAGGCCTGCGGGAAAGGTAAGCAGCCCAGGGATGGGCCACCTTCGCATACCCACACAGTGCTGGCAGAGGGCTCCGCGGCTGCTGGCTGCATGCCGTGGGCTCTTCTCCACCAAGGTGCCTTTGAAAAGAGGCTTTCAGACCTTTCTGCTGAGCTCTGGACCTAGCAACATCTCCACTTGGGGATTCCTGTAGCATTTCAAATGTGCAACTGAGCTCTTCATCTTCCGTGCTGGGAGTAAAGGGTTAACAAGTTAAAATCCCCGCTTCTTCTCTAAGTACACAGTTGACCTTGAGGTAACTTTCTAGTTTATTTCCCTGGAAATCTGGTCAAGATGGAACATCAGCTGTGGTACAAAGCAGCATTTTTCTGGGGAAAATGACCCCCGGTTGGTAAACTGGGCTGGGAAGACTATAATGCGCACATGTTAGGAAGCCCAGCTCTGTGCTGCTCTGAGGGTGGTGATTCTTGTATCTGAGCATGGCCTGTGTGGGGACCCTGAGAACTATTCTGTGGGTTGTTGCAAGACATTTGAACTCTTATGGGGCATGGGACTTCCAAGCATCATCGATCCACACCACACATATGAGTTCTGATCCACCTGAGCAATCTTGGGAGGAAGGCTGGGGTGGTGAGGGGTGGAGCAAGGAGACGAACTCCAGGACAGCTGTATGGAACTGATACAAGGGCTCTTCCCACAGATGAAACTTGCTTGCTGTTTCCTGGCGGCCTTGCTCTGCTCCCTGGCCTGGAGCCTTCTGAATGCCAGGTGTGACCTGTGGAGTCTGAATAGTTAGTTGAAACTAAAAAGAGTCCTAGTGGACAGAGTCCCCCACACCGGATCTGATTTCCGCAGATGTCCCCATTCCATCAACATCACATTTCTAGGAGTCCTAGTTTACTGCAGCCTCCTTAACCCCTGCTGCCCAGCCCCTGGGGAATTTTTCCAGCAGCAGAAATCACTGTGTCCAGCCACACCCAGTCCTGGCCTCCCCACCCCCACAGGGACACAGCAGCCAGCAGGCGGCTGGGACAGCCCCATGGCTGACCTGGCTTGTGACTCCTATACCTTGGACCTCATGCCAAACCCTGAATTGTTCCCTGATCTCACAGTGCTCCTCTCACTCCAAGACTTTTTCAAGAACCCCCGCCCTGGCCTCCCATGACATCCAGGTAACAAGCGGAGGCTGGTCCTGCGGAGGGAAATAACTCCACACCATGATGTTACCGAACTGATAGGACAGTTTGTCCCTGGAATGTCCTGCAGATCCCATGAGGGAACTCAGATGAGACCTAGGGCACTGTCACGACTGTGAGAGTCATTCACGTTGTTGCCTGAAGCTGTGGTTTCACTGCTACTATAGTCTTCACTGGTATTTACTATCCACAATGTGAATACGCCACTATTTATTTATTCAGTCAGCTGTTGGTGGACATTTTGCGGCTGTCACAAACTATGCTGCTATAATTGTCCTCAGCCTCCTTTGGTTCCCATGTGAACACATTTCAGTTGGTTCCTAGCAGTAGAATTGATGCCCATGGAGTATGTGTGTGTTCAGCTGCAGCTGATGCTGCCAAAGTGTTCTCTAAAGTATTTGACCAGTCTGCTTTCCCATCAGCTGTGTCTGAGAGTCCTTGTCGTTCAGCACCTCATCAGCTTTAGGACTGCCAGTCTGGTGATGGCTCTGTGGTGACTTGTAGTTGTAATATTCATTTCTCTAATAATAGTGAGGTCAAGCACTTATCACATGTTAATAGGGCATTAGAATTTCTTTGTGTAAAATGTCCAGATACTTTTCCCATTTTTCTAATTGATTTGAGTTTGATGATTTAAATATTATAGAATTTTTTACATGAAATATTCATAATTAATGTGTTGCAAGCATTTCCTCTCATTCTGTGGCTTATCTTTTCACACTTGCACTGTCTTTTAATGAGTTGGTTTTGTTGTTTTCTATTTCACTACTTTTCAAAGTCTTTGTGGACTCTTTTTTTTTTTTTTTTTTGAGATGGAGTCTCGCTCTGTCGCCCAGGCTGGAGTGCAGTGGCACAATCTCAGCTCACTGCAAGCTCCGCCTCCCAGGTTCACGCCATTCTGCCTCAGCCTCCCGAGTAGCTGGGACTACAGGCGCCCACCACCATGCCCGGCTAATTTTTTGGATTTTTAGTAGAGACGGGGTTTCACCATGTTAGCCAGGATGGTCTCGATCTCCTGACCTCGTGATCTGCCTGCCTCGGCCTCCCAAAGTGCTGGGATTACAGGTGTGAGCCACGACGCCCGGCCTCTTTGTGGACTCTTACCCATTTTTTCTAGTCATTAGCTGATTAATACTTTAGTAAAATGCAATAAAAATGAATTAATGTAAAATAAAATAGATTCCAAATATAAATGCAATTTTTGTTGAATTAAATAGACATACCATTCCCCTGTCAAATTGTTGCAAAAGTGTTTAAAAACTTTCTGGGTGTTTCTGCTTGCCTTGTTGCATACCTAATAACAAGTTACAGACTGGGACAAGTGCTGAAAGCACAATTCGAGCAATCTTCTAGAACTTTCCTTATCTTTCTTCTGTTGCTGTTGCTGTTGCTTTGTGCCAGGCGGGAGCTACTTGCCAATTCTGATCATTCACCTGCCCAAGAAAATCAAGCATAAGCACCAAGCTTTGCCTTGAAGCAGGCCCATACCCACCCTGAGTTGTTAATGTTCCGATGAGGTGCTGAAGTTGCACCATCTCATGAGCCACGCCCACAGCCAAATGGGTTGTTTGCTAGCTCTAGTCGAATGAGCACTAAATGCGGGTTTTGTGGGTCTAAAATGACTATTCCCACTGCAATGCAGTTGTTAAAGCTTTAAGCTGCTGGGCAGGAATTCTGGTTTATACGCTTGGGCTGGATATACAGATTGTTACAGTGTCTGTGGATTTAACATTTAAGCTATCTGTGTTATTGTAAGAAGAGTGTGTGTGTGTGTGTGTGTGTGTGTGTGTATGTGTGTGTGTGTGTATTTCAAGAATACCTTCACCAGATGAATTGCTTCAGATTGGAGAAAAGTCGACTTGGGGGAGTGGGTCAAACAAGGATTTTGGAATTGGACCCATCTGGGTTTGGATAATCACTCTTTGTTGTACTGGCTGATTGGACATTGATCCATTCATTCATTCCACATCCCAGCATTTGGCAGGATCCTAGGTGCTGTCTATACAAGTTGAGTAAATACTGTCTCAACCCTAAAGGAAACGCTAGTAAACTAGGTTCCTCAAAGACACAGAAAAGCAGTAGATGATGAGATAGAGATTGGAAAGTGAGGTGTCACAGATGGTGACATTTTAGAGGAAGTGTGTTTCCAGATAGAGGAAGTGCTCAGTAAATCCAGAGGCTATAGAAAACAAGTAAATGAAAGCTCACATGTATGCATTGGCTTCACTGTGTGAAGGAGGTTCTGGCAGCCTTGTGTTTTCAGTGTATATGTCGGGGGTGGGGAATGTACCTTAGCCACACTGCAGTGCATACAGGAATGAGATGCAGGGAGGAACAAGGCCAAGGACAGACAACTCAGGTTCAAATTTCTGCTGCTCATGAAGAGGAATAGGGAAGACACAAAGGATAGAGCTGGAAGAAGATCAGAGGTCCAAAGAGGTTGTGGGGGTTTGTTTTGTTTGCTTGCTTGCTGTTGTTATTTTTAAGGTGATTTCTTTTAAGATACTTTAAAAAAAAATTTCCTACAACAAGTGATGTGAGCTTATTTAAACAATGACAGAAAGGATGAGAAGAGAAAACTATTTTCTTTACTTTCCTGAGCCTTAATTTGCCCATAATACCCTTTTTTTCCCTTTTTTTTTTTTTTTTTTTTTTAAAGACAGTCTCTCTCTATTGCCCAGGCTGGAGTGCAGTGGCACATCTCGGCTCACTGCAACCTCTGCCTCCCGGGTTCAAGCAATTCTCTTGCCTCAGCCTCCCGAGTAGCTGGGATTACAGGCATGTGCCACCACGCCTGGCTAATTTTGTATTTTTAGTAGAGATGGGGTTTCACCATGTTGGCCAGGCTGGTCTTGAACTCCTGAGCTTAGGCAGTCCATCCGCCTCAGCCTCCCAAAGTGCTGGGATTACAGGTGTGAGCCACTGCCCATAGTACCCATGATTTAAAAATAGGTACTAGTTATCACAGAGCTACCTTAGAGGTGAGGTTCTTGTGAATACATCATTTAGAACAGGACCTACAATATAGTATGGGGGTCAGTAAATGTTCATTCTCTTTCACCTGTATGCTGATCAATGAGACCATTCAGACCCTTTCACCTAAGGTATCCGAAGGGATTTGTGCATGGCACCATGACACTGGCTGCTCCAACCGTCTGTTACTTGGGTGAGAAGTTAATCTCTGCCAGCAGGCTTCTCAGATCCTGGAGACCGGCAGCTGGTCTTTTTTTTTTTTTTTTTTTTTTTTTTTTTCGAGACGGAGTCTCGCTCTGTCGCCCAGGCTGGAGTGCAGTGGTGCAATCTTGGCTCACTGCAACCTCCGCCTCCTGGGTTCACGCCATTCTCCTGCCTCAGCCTCCCAAGTACCTGGGACTACAGGCGCCCGCCACCACGCCCGGCTAATTTTTTGTATTATTTAGTAGAGACGGGGTTTCACTGTGTTAGCCAGGATGGTCTCAATCTCCTGACCTCGTAATCTGCCTGCCTCAGCCTCCCAAAGTGCTGGGATTACAGGCGTGAGCCACCACGCCCGGCCTCAGCTGGTCTTTCCAGAAAGGCATGGCCAGTGTGACTTTCGGACTTGATAGAGACCCACGCAGCTGGTAGCTTCCTAGTGTGTGGCGTGCATACCTGGTGGGTAGCAAAAGGTGAGGGAGTGGATGGTGTAGGAGGGTCCCTCAGCCACACGCCGCCCAGGCTGTGTGTTCACAAGCAACATTCCAGGCTTAAGTGGTGGAGATGCAGTCTCTCACTTAAGCACAGGGACTTTCGTCTTGACCATTCACTGAAATGGATGAGGACTTATTTAACTGCCACTTTCTCCCCTCTGTGTGTTGGTACTTCTCTAGCCCTGGTCCCTAGAGTTCAGGTCTGGTTCTGGCCATTTAGTCTTCCGTACTCCTGTCAAAATCCACACATGTTCTTCTTGGTTTCCATTCCCAGTCTGGCAGCAGGAAATGTCTGTCATGCCCTCTCTAATGTACTCATAATCTGAATAAAATTGGTTGTTGCTCTAATTACAGAAAAGTCCTGATGCGGCAGGGCGCGGTGGCTCACGCCTGTAATCCCAGCACTTTGGGAGGCCAAGGCCGGTGGATCACCTGAGATTGGAAGTTTGAGACCAGCCTGACCAACATGGAGAAACCCCATCTCTACTAAAAATACAAAATTACCCAGGCGTGGTGGTGCATGCCTGTAATCCCAGCTACTTGGGAGGCTGAGGCAGGAAAATTGCTTGAACCCGGGAGGCAGAGGTTGCGGTGAGCTAAGATTGTGCCATTGCACTCCAGCCTAGGCAACAAAAGTAAAATTCCGTCTCAAAAAGAAAAGAAAAGAAAAGTCCTCATGCTTTGCTCCTTAAGCATGAATGCAGCAGATTGTCATGCTAGGTGTGTTTTCCTTCGGGCCTCTTATTTCTTATTATGCCAAGTCCCGTATCTATCTTCAAGGCCATGTTTTCTCCTTGGACAATTGCATCCTAACAACAGTCTCTGACCTCCCAGCACTCCAAATTACCACCCCTGGCCACATGCTCCCAGTGTTGGCCTTCCTAAGAAGCCCTCATGGTCCCCTGGACATGCTGACCCTTTTCCCAGCCTGGCCTCGCCTTGCCTTCAACACCTCTGCTCTCTCCTAACTTCAGGACTCAGGGGTTCCATGGCCTCTGCTACTGGTTCCAGATGAGGCCATTTATCCTCTTTCTGTGACTGAGGTGGGAGAGAACAGCTGCTGGCAACAGTAGCCTAACACAGAGAACCCAGGAAGTGAGAGTCATAGACTTTCTCTAAAATTTGCCCCTTGTTACACCTTGAAAACATGCCACTGGGGCCGGACACGATGGCTCATGCCTGTAATCTCAGCGCTTTGGGAAGCTGAGGCGGGAGGATTACTTGAGGTCAGGAGTTCAAGACCACCCTGGCCAACATGGCAAAACCCCATCTCTACTAAAAATACAAAAATTAGCTGGGCGTGGTGGCATGTGCCTGTAATCCCAGCTACTCAGGAGGCTAAGGCAGGGGTATTGCTTGAACCCGGGAGTCAGAGATTGCAGCAAGTCGAGATCACACCACTGCACTCCGGCCTGGGCGATAGAGCAAGACTCTGTCTCAAAAAAAAAAAAAGAAAGAAAGAAAGAAGGAAGGAAAAGAAAAGATGCCACAGGGCTATCTGCCGCCACGTGTAAAGACAGGCTCAGAAAGGCCTACCCCTACTCCCAGTTCCATTGGTTCTGTTTATTGCTTTCTGGGCTGCAGTATCAGGAAAGTGCTTGACCCTAAGCTGCACCTCCCTCCACCAGCCTCGCCACCTCTGAGTCCAGTAGCAAATGCACAACTTTTCTTTTTCCCTTCCCTGATCTGACACAGCCATGGAAACAAAACACATTCCCCAGTTAGGCATTGAGAACAAAGCTGTTATAAACCACTCACTCACTCCATGCTGTCTCTTTCCTGGGAGTTGTTTTTTGGGCCTGCTTTTTTAACAACTCTATTGGGTTTAATTTGCATACTGTAAACTGTACTCATTTAAAGTATGCATTTATCTGAACTGTCAGCCGGGCGCGGTGGCTCACGCCTGTAATCCCAGCAGTTTGGGAGGCTGAGGCGGGTGGATCACGAGGTCGGGAGATTGAGACCATCCTGGCTAACACAGTGAAACCCTGTCTCTACTAAAAATATAAAAAAATTATCCGGGCATAGTGGTGGGTGCCTGGAGTCCCAGCTACTCGGGAGGCTGAGGCAGGAGAATGGCGTGAACCCGGGAGGCAAAGCTTGCAGTGAGCTGAGATCGCGCCACTGCACTCCAGCCTGGGCGACAGAGCAAGACTCCATCTCAAAAAATAAATAAATAAATAAATTTATCTGAACTGTCGCAAGTGTATACACTCATGAAACCACCATTATAACTAAAATATAGAACACTTCCATCATTCCCAAGTTTCCTTGTGCCCCTTTCTACCATAGTTTTACACACTTCATCTCATTTAATCTTCACAAGTCTGGAAGCAGAAATGGCGAGTTCTGATTTACAGATGGGAACACTGAGATACAGGAAAGTTCAGTGACTTGCCTGTGTCAGACGCCAGAAAGAAGCAGAGCCAAGGTTTAAAACCAGGCACGTCTGGCCGGGCGCGGTGGCTCATGCCTGTAAACTTTGGGAGGCTGAAGCAAGCTGATTACTTGAGGCCAGGAGTTTGAGACCAGCCTGGCCAACATGGCAAAACCCTGCCTCTACTAAAAATACAAAAATTAGCCAGGTGTGGTGGCACATGCTTGTAGTCCTAGCTTCTTGGGAAGTTGAGGCATGAAATTCACTTGAACTCAGGAGGCGGAGGTTGCAGTGAACCAAGATCACCCCACTGCACTCCAGGCTGGGCAACAGAGTGAGATTCTGTCTCAAAACCACAAAAATAAAAAATAAAACCAGGCATGTCCTATCCTGATATCTGCATCATGCAATGTGCTGCCTCCGGGGGCTCTGAGATGGGGAGGAGAGCGAGGCCTCGGGGCAGCACACCTGCCCACTTGCAAACTAGCTGTCCCCTCAGTCAGTTCCTTTGCTCTTTTCTGATTTCTGCAGGTATTATTTTGTTTTCTTAAATTAACTTCTCTTTCTGTTTTTCTCTGTCTTTTAGACTTAATTTCCTTCATAGAAGAATGCATGAGACTGAAACTGAATTTAGAATTTCCTTGTCAGGAACAAAAATTGCCATATTTGTTCAGAGGTTCATTGAACCAGTGGTTATTTCTGGCTTGTCTGGTTGTCTTTTTTTAAAATTACTATTTTTAAAGGCTGTGTAGCCAAGAACAGAGGGGGAAAAAAAAGAGGGTACGTGTGGGGCTTCCAGAAAGGCAGCAAAGTGAAAAAAGATGGAAAGTAGCAGCCCTGGGAGAACCCTGGATTTTGGGCTCTGGCCTGTCTCCTGCAGCCCCCAGCCACATCCCACTCTGATAAGAGACACAAGCAGCGCGCAAGCCAGCCTGCGCTTTTCAGTCCTGACGTGTGCTTTTCTTTGCTCTTCTGTTTTCCAAAAGTAGCAGTTAAATATAAATGCACAGTGAATGACCTGGGTTTTGCCAGGAGAAGCCACAAAGCTTACATTTCCTAGACTTGTTTGTCTAAATCAGAAAGCCCCGTGTTGTGTTAGCACAGGTTTTCACAGAGAGGGTCGGGTGAGGGCAGGGCTAGAAGGATAGCTGAATGATCTGAGTCAGAGCGCAGACTCAGGAAAGCAGAGCGGAGGTGAGAGATACAGCACCTCCACGGGCAGGGAGCTGGGCTTCTCCATCTTGTGGGCAGAATGTGCTTGTTGGTTGAACTCTGATGAATAACAAATGTTACTGTTCCCCATGGGGAGAAAAATAAGCTTTGGATACTTCTTCATAAGTAGGCTATTTGTAAACACTCATTCTTGTCTTCATTTGAGGTTTTGGGGAAACTGTGATATACTGACAACCTGTTTTTAAGTCAGGACCTTGACCTGCGAACCCGGGGAGACAGGAAGAACTTAGTTCGGGGCCCTGGGCTTCTGCCCAGGGTTGCTGTAGCCTGAGGGAGCTCTGGAGGCAGAACCTTAGACACACATACAGACACAATCACGTGCAAATCCATGCATGCACACATACCCACACATGCATGCGCACACACAAACACACAGCTCAGACTGTAAGTGTCCAGGTCAAGGCCACAGCCAGGGTGAGCTGACCTTTCCCAAATCCTCGCTCTAACATTAAACACTAGGCCAGTGTTTCCTGCACAAAAAAGGTGAGAGAGGAGAACATACTCATCTTCTGCCCATGTTCCAGGTACCTTTTAACTTTATGTTTTATATATATATATATATATATATATATATATATATATATATATATCTTTTTTTTTTTTTTTTTGAGTTGGAGTCTCACTCTTGTTGCCCAGGCTGGAGTGTGGTGATCTCGGCTCACTGCAACCTCTGCCTCCCGGGTTCAAGCTATTCTCCTGCCTAGCCTCCTGAGTACCTGGGATTACAGGCGCACACCACCACGCCCAGCTAATTGTTGTACTTTAGTAGAGACAGGGTTTCGCCATGTTGGCCAGGCTGGTCTCGCATTCCTGACCTCAGGTGATCCACCTGCCTTGGCCTCCCAAAGTGCCAGGATTACAGGCATGAGCCACCAGTATTTAAGCTCATGGGATGGGTAACACAGGAGGTGGAAGTTAGCGGACACTGATTATCCCCAATACTGGAACTCAAAAGTCATTTATCATTCTTTGCCTCTCTCACGAATCAAATGATGCCTTGGCTGATGGACTTCCAGAATGCATCAAGCTTTGTAAAAACTGGAATTCACATCCACTAATTCATTTCTTCACTAATTTATTTATTCAACAAACATTTGTGGAGTGCCTACTATATGCCATACACCACGCTGTGTGTGTGTGGGATACAAAGGCAGGGGGGACATGCCCTTGTTCTCAGGAAGTGCCTGGGCTAGTGGGGAGTTGGGCAGGCTGTGCAGCGAGGGCAGGGTGGTGCGATCCGCGCAGGGTGACAGCGGCGAACTCTGTTCTGGATGGATGCTGTTCCCCACGTTCTGGTGAGTAACACATTAGTCCCAAAATGAGACCTTTTAGGGTTCAAGTGTCAAGCACCATCAAGATCTAAATTGGTTTTACCCTGTCCATATAAGGGCATGAAGTATTTCTAAGGTATCTTTACCCAATCCCCATATCATATATACCTTTCATTTTACTAGTGAAAACCCATTTCTAATGTTTATCATTGGTAGTTAATAGGTCACTAGTTTTGTTTTTTTTTTTTGAGATGGAGTCTCACTCTGTCGCCCAGGCTGGAGTGCAGTGGCCAGATCTCAGCTCACTGCAAGCTCCGCCTCCCGGGTTCCCGCCATTCTCCTGCCTCAGCCTCCCGAGTAGCTGGGACCACAGGCGCCGCCACCTCGCCCGGCTAATTTTTTGTGTTTTTAGTAGAGACGGGGTTTCGCCGTGTTAGCCAGGATGGTCTCGATCTCCTGACCTTGTGATCCGCCCGTCTCAGCCTCCCAAAGTGCTGGGATTACAGGCTTGAGCCACCGCGCCCGGCCTAGGTCACTAGTTTTACCAATAGAAAGCCATTTCAGATATTCAGGGTACTAATTAGCAAAGCAATGTTTTTGGTCAAGGTACAAATAAAGAAGTACTTGTATTAGCCACATATGGAGGATGAATTTTTCTAGTGGGAATGCTAACTGTCCATCCCAGAGTGAATTCTTAATTGGAATACCAGCAGCAGCTGGCTTACAGGGTGACATAAGTAACACATGCGTAATATTACACCGTGTGTTTTCTTTTTCTTTTTTTTTTCTTCTTTTGGAGATGGGGGTCTCACTGTCTCACCCAGGCTGCAATGCAGTGGGTCTCACTATGTTGTCCAGGCTAGTCTTGAACTCCTGGATTCAAGTGATCCTCCTATCTCGGGCTCCCAAAGTGCCAGGATTGTAGGCATGAGCCACTGCACCTAGTCACACAGTATATTATTCTTGAGATAGCACAGACATCTTAAGATGAATGAATGCCTACTGTTAATATAAAATCGAATGACATCTTAACAAAGTACAATATTGTTGAATTACATTTTCTTTCCCTCAAAGATTATAGTCATTGTTCTTTTCTATCACTGAACATGATGAGGTTAAATTTTAGGCAAGCCTGATTTAATTTTGTTCTTGCATGGGATTTGCCTTTTCTTCCTGAATATCAGTTAAATTGTTTCTTCATCCTTGGCATTCAGCAGCCAAATACTGGGCCAGTTTTTCCTGGTACGTGGTGTCCACTTTTGATTGTCTATTCATATTTTTACTTAAGAGTAAGATAAATACAGAACATTTCAAAATTAAAGATTATAGAGTTCAGTGAATTATCATACCATAAACACACCCATGTAATCAGCACCCAGGTCAAGAAATAGACCTTCACCAGCCACCCAGAAACACTCCTGGTGCTCCCTTTCAGTCCCAGCGTCCCTTAGAGTAACCACTATCCGCACTACTTAAACTATAAATTACATTCACCCCCCTCGCTTGAATTTTATTTAAGTGGAAGCATACATTATGTACTCTTGTATACAGCTTCCTTTACCCAACGTTATATCTGTGAGACACATACATGTTGCTCTGTGAGCTGTTCATTCTTTTTCTTTGCTGTGGGGTATTCCATTCTACCGTTAGGATTATTTTTCATTGTTTCATGTTTGGAGCTATTATAAGGACATTCTTGCACAGGTCTTTTGGTGACCATGTTACACGTATTCCTCTAGAGTTTTGCGTTTTCTAGAATTTTGTCTATATAATAATTTACAGTTGAATTGCTGGATCATACAGGGGTATGTGTGTGTGTGTGTGCACACGCACATATGCGTGTTCAACTTTAGTAGATAATACTCAACAAGATAATGCCCAAATGGTTGTAACAATTTACCCTCTGAAGAGCAATGTATAAGAGTTCTAGGAGCCTTACCTCCCTACCAACAATTGGTATTGACAGTCTTGTAAATTTTTAGCCATTTTGATGGGTATGTTGTGATATCACTTAATTTGAGTTTCCCTGATTAATGATGTTAAGCACCTTATCATATGTTTTCTGGCTATTAGAATACCTCATTTGTGAAGTGCCTATTCAATTCTCTTGCCCATTTTTCTACTGGGCTGTCTGTTTATTTTATATTTATTTGTAGGAGTCCTTTATATTATTCTGGATACCAGAACTTTCAAGGTTATTTATGTTGCAAATGTCTTCTGTTAGGTAAGTTGCCTTTTCATGTTCTTCATAGTATCTTTCATAAATAGAATTTTAATGTAGTATAACTTACTAATCCTTCCCTTTTTTTGAAAAAACTTGTGATAAAAACCACATAACATAAAATTTACCATCTTAACCATCTTCAAGTGTACAGATCAGTAGTGTTAAGTATATTCACATTGTTATGAAACAGATCTCCCTAACTTCTTCATCTTGTAAATCTGAAACTTTATACCCATTAAGCAAAAACTCTTCTTTTTCTCTTTTCCCTCAGCCCTTGGTAATCACCATTCTACTTTCTGTTTCTATAAATGTGACTACTATCGAAGCCTCATGTAAGTGGAATCACACTGTATTAGGTTCATTTTTGTGACTGGCTTTATATAAAGGAAACTATGTATCTATATTTATATCTTTTTTTTCTTTGAGACAGAGTCTTGCTCTGTCACCCAGGCTGGAGTGCTGTGGGAAGATCTTGGCTCACTGCAACCTCCACCTCCCGGGTTCAAGTGATTCTCCTTCCTCAGCCTCCTGAGTAGCTGGGATTACAGGCAGGTGCAACCATACCTGGGTAATTTTCTGTATTTTTTTAGTAGAGATAGGGTTTCACCGTGTTGACCAGGGTGGTCTAGAACTCCTGACCTCAAGTGATCCACTCGCCTTGGCCTCCCAAAATGCTGGGATTATAGGCATGAGCCACCACACCTGGCCCAGCCTATATATATTTAAAAGAAACAAAAAGGTATATTTTTAAAATCAGGTTAAGGAAGTTTCCTCATATTCCTAATTTCTAAGGGTTTTATCTTGTTGACTTTTGTCAGGTGCTTTTCTGAAACTCCTTTTTTTCAAACGTTAAACCAATGATGAATTCCTGGGATAAATCTAACTAGGTATAAGTATTATTCTTTTAATATATTAACTTTTAACATATACTTAATATATTAAAGCTTACCCCAGCTTACTGACATTAACTTATTGCTGGATTCAGTTTGCCAACATTTTATATGGGACTTTTGCATCTATGTTCAGTGAGATTGGTCTGCAATAGTTCCTTTTTATCATATCCTTGCCAGGTTTTGGTACCAAGGTTACACTGTATGTATAAAATACATTGGGAAGTATTTCCTCTTTCTCTGTTGTCTGGAGGACTTTGTATAAGATTGGAATTATCCTCCTAAACATTTGATGTAATTCATTGGCAAAGCCACCTGCGCCTAGAGTTTTGTGTGTGTGGAGAGATTCAGTTTTGTTAATGGTATATAAAAATTTTCTATTTCCTCTTGTGTCACTTTTGGTAAGTTGTATTTCTCTAGAAATTTTTCTATTTCATCAGAATGTTTAGTTTGCTGGACATAATTTTTTTTTTTTTTTTTTTTGAGATGGAGTTTTGCTATCATTTCCCAGGCCGAAGTACAATGGCAGGATCTCAGCTCACCGCAACCTCTGCCTCCCAGTTTCAGATTACAGGCATGTGCCACCACGCCCTGCTAATTTTGTGTTTTTAGTAGAGATAGGGTTTAACCACGTTGGCCAGCCAACTTCCTGGATATAAATTTTTATCATGAGGTCCTGCTATTGTCTTTTCTAATACCTGAAACATCTGTGATGATGTCCCTTTTATTCCTAATGTTTTTAATTTGCATCTTCTTTAAATTCTTCTTAATTAGCCTTGCTAGGAGTTTATCAATGTTACTAGTCTTTTCAAATAATTAACTTTTGACTATGTTGATTTTCTCTATTGTGTGTTTTTGTATTTATTTCTGTTCTTTTAAAAATCTCCTTCTTCTATTTCTTTGTGTTTAATTTAATTTTATTTACCCAGCTTCCAGAAATCAATTTGATTTTTCAGCCTTTCTTTTTTTCTCACATAGATATTTAAAGATATAACTTCCACCGAGCTCAGCTTTTGCTGTTTCCCACATGTTTTGATATGTCATATTTCCATTATCATTCAGTTAGAATGTTTTCTGATTTCCACTGTAATTTCTCCCTTGACCCATGAGTTATTTAGATGTATTTTGTTTAATTTCCATACATAGGGGGGAATTTTAAAGTAATTTTTTGTCTAAATTAATCTCACTATGACCAGAAAATGTATGTATGATTCAGTCTTTTAAAGTTTGTTGATACTTCTTTTATGGTCAATTTTGTAAAAATTACTCGATGTGCACTTGAAAAGAACATTTATTCTATAGTTGTTGGATGTCATCTATGTATTTCAAGGAAGTCGTATTTATGAAGTGTGTTGTTCAAATCTGTATTCTTACCTTTTTTCTATTTGTTATAATTATTAATGATAGAGATGTTTAAAATATCTCATTATGATCATGGATTTATCAGTGTCTTCTTTTAGTTCATATCTGTTAGATTCCTATATTTTGAGGCTTTATTTTTAAGTACATACAATTTTATAATTTAATATCTTCCAGGTGAATTGAAACATTTATCTTTATGAAAGAACCTTCTTTATCTCTACTAGTATTTTTTGCCTTAAAGTCTTTTTTGCTGGTTAGCCTCTTCATGACTTTTTTTTAAGTCTTTGACTTTCAACTCATCTGTGTGCTTATATTTAAAGTGTGTCTCTTATAAGTACTGCGTACATGGGTTCTGTTTCTTTATCCAAGCTGACAACTTTTGTCTTTTAATAGTAGCATTAATCTATTTTACATTTAACCATCAGTAGATTTGGGTTTAAAATTACTGTTGTTTTTGTTTTCTCTCTTTCTTATTTGTCCTTTGTTCCTTTTTCTCTGCTTTCCTGCCTTCTTTTGAAGCAATTAAGCATTTTTTACTTACTGTATTTACCCCTTCTATTACCTTCTAATCGTCTTTTACTCTCCTTTTAGTGGTTACTCTAGAAATTATAACAGGCACCCTTGACATATACAAGTTTAATATTAATGAATAGTTACACCATTTCCTGGCTAATTTAAAGCCATCAAACACTTTGACTCCATTTACCTCCTCCCAGCTTCTATGCTATTGTCAAATGTTTTGAATGAATATTGTGTGTGTGTGTGTATATTGTTGTTTTATGCAGTCAACATTCACTTGGCTCTGCCTCCATATTTACTATTTCATTGTTCTTTCCTTCCTGCATCTCTGAGCTTCCATTTATGACATTTTCAGAGTAAGAAATTCCATATTGGCAGTTCTTTTCTTCTAACATTTTGAAGATTTTATCACATTGTCTTCTGGCTTTTATGGTTTCTTTTGAAAAGTCACCTCTCAATCTTATTGTTGCTTTATCAAACATTATATATTTGCTTTCACAGGTTGCTTTTACATTTTTCTGTCTTTGGTTTTTAGCAGTTTTAATTTGGTATGGCTATAGGCAATTTATGTGAATTTATTCTGCTTGAGGTTTGTAGTGATTCTTGAATATGTCTTCTGTCTTTTTTTTCTGTTTTATAAAATTCTCAGTCTGCTCTGTTCTTTGAAGTTTCTAACTGATTTTTTAGCTCTGTCATGATGCTACATTGGTCCTCAATTTGATGCCTAAAGTTTATAACCACCCTTTTCATAACATTCTGTTATTTTACACATTACCTTTGAGCTTTGTTTTGTTGCACTCACTTTCTTATTAAGTTTTGTATTGTGAAACAATCCTTTAATCCAGAAGAGGGAATGGTGGCAAGTCAACTGAAGTAGTATGTTGCCCAGGCTGGAGTGCAGGGGCACGTCATGGCCCACTGCAGCCTCAATCTCCTGGGCTCAAGTGATCCTCCTGCCTCAGCCTGCCGAATAGCTAGGACTACAGGTGTGTGTCACCACACCCAGTTAATTTTTTTTTAAGAGAAGGAGTCTCGTTTTGTTGCCGAGGCTGTTCTCACTCCTGGCCTCAAATGATCCCCCTGCCTTGGATATTTACTCTTGTTTGTTTGTTTGTTTGTCTTTAAAATATCTGGGCTTGACTGGGCATAGTGGCTCATGCCTGTAATCTCAGCACTTTGGGAGGCTGAGGTGGGAGGATTGCTCAAGACCAGAAGTTCAAGACGAGCCTGGGCAACATAGTGAGATGCTGTCTCTACAAAACATAAAAAAATTTTATTTAAAACTCTGGGTTCTCCTTTTTCCTCAGAAATGTTTTAAATGTTTTATATCAAAGTTTCCTTCCCCTGAACAATGTGAAGTCTTGGCATTTTTTATTCTGTCAGGAAGAAGCAGCCCTCCTGGTTACTGGTTCTCTCCATCCACTTTGCTTCTCTCTAGGATTTGTTGACTCCCAGTACCATTTCTGAAGGATGAGGGTGGGTGAGGAGCTAAGGCAGGCCATGCTTTTCTACTCTTCTTTAGAACCCTCTGTTTCTCCTCTTGGTAACTAGTGTATGAAATTCATTGCAATATATTATTCCCTTTTCGTGAGGTTGCTATTGGTAAAACGTTTTTACTGATGTTTAGTATAGTTTCCTCATTTTTAGAAATTCACATTCAGTAAGCCTAGTTTTGTGTGTGTGTGTGTGTGTGTGTGTGTGTGTTTGGTGGTGTTTTCCCATTTTGGTAGGTACAGGGGAGGAAAAATATATGATACAGTTTCAACTGGAACACTTAGATATTTTCAAGCATGGCCTGTAATGCACCCTGTTCATAAGGCAATTTTGGCCTGTGTCCCCAATACATATTCAAGTGGTCTGGAACATAAGTGATGAGGTAGAAGAAGGAGGAAGAAGAGCAGATGGAGGGGCAGTCAGAAGCAAGAACAAAAAAGCAGGGGGCACTGGGGCGGATGGAAGTGAAATGTGGGGTGTGAGCAGAAGAGACAGGGAAGAAGCCGGAACAGAGGTTACAGCGAGACTTATCAGGGCCACAGATATTCTGAGGTGCTGGAAGATTTTGAGTATCCCTACAGCCACACTTCTTTTGGCTGTTGGTTATTTGGGTAGAATTCTGCCTTCCTATGGACCGTATCAGTCTTGGCATCTGCAGAGGTGACAAGATGGCGGTCTGTGAGGACAGTGAGGAAGCACTTAGACTCAGCACCCACATTGGCACCAACAGGCCGCTGGCTTTCCCATCAGCCGGGACTGCCTTTGGTAAAGCTCTGTGCAGATGTTGGTCCCTTTCATCATGCTGACTGAGTTCAGCACAAACAGCTTGTTTACTCCCGACAGTCAGTGAACTGAAAGTCAGTGAGTTGATGACCTGAAAGAAAATTAATGCACTGTCCAGATTCGTGCAAGCAAGAACGGGAAATGACAAAAATACCATGGAATAAAATAGAATCTGGGGTCCTTCACGGTTTGATGTCTTGGGGCTGCAGTGAGGCAACAAAAAATATTCCATAGTAAAATAACATGTGGAAAGAGGCCTGGGCATTACAGCTGGTGCATGAAGTGTGACCTATGCTTTCAAGTGGGTGGAAGCTTCTTGAGGAAAAATGATCTTGGAGAGTTACTGCTTCCTACCTTATCCCCTCATGAAAGGGGGCTGGGTTCTGGCTGAGGACAGGGATATTCATCCTCAACAGCAGAACCTCTAGGAGACAACTGGCAAATGTGTATTGTTTCGCAAAGATAATTTCTTCTGCAGTACCGCAGAATATATTATTTTCTTTAATTAAAAACAAATTGGTTGGGGCAGATTTGGGGCGAAAATGACCGGTCAGACGTGTGGAATGCCAAGTTTCTATGCATTAGGAGCAAACTTTGATGGAGCAGGATCACCACTCTGCTTGAAACTGACTAGCAGTGGGGAGGGAGTTCTACTAGGCCACCGTTTTAAATGGATAAGAATATGGGCACCAAGGAGAGGCTGGGATGAGAAGAGATGCTCTCACCAGCTAGGCTGTGACAGCGATTTGCTCACCAGTATGTGAGGGTGTGTGTTGTGTGCATGTATGTGGTGCACACCCGTGTGTGTTTTTGTATTCAATTGGTCCTTCAACAATGGCGTCTTTTCAGAGGGTCTTTGGGGTGTTATGAGAGACTATGGGTACAAGTAATTCATTCCATGTAATTTAGAAGTGGGCCTATAGTCCTCTTGTGTTTTGGGAGACTGTGCTCCTGGAAATTGATCTCAGTGCGGAACAGTTTTAAGGTAGGGATGAAGAGAAGCTTGGGATCTGAGCTGTTGCAGATTTTCCCCATTTTCCTCCCGGAACCATTTACTTTTTCACTCAGTCAAGAATACCTATAAGAATACCTATAGTAGATAAGCACTGTTGTACTTTAGGGACACAGTGCCTTGGGCCCTGCCCCGCAAGCAGCTCATTACTATTGCTAGTGTGTCAGTTAGCTTTTTCTGCATAATAGACCATCCTCAAAAAGCTTAGTGGCATGAAACAACAATCATTTATTCTGCTCCAGTTCTTTGAGTCAGCAGTTTGGGCTGGGCTCACTCAGGTGAATGTGGTCAGCCAGAGCTGACTGATCTAGGGTGGCCTCAGTTGGGACGTTTGCCTCTCCTTCATGGGGTCTTTTATCTTTCAGCATCCCGGTTTGTTCACATGGCAGCTGGCAGGGCTCCAAGGCAGAGAGCAAAGGCATGCAACACTTTCATTGCATTCAGTAGGTCAAAACAAAGGACGAGGTCAGCCCAGATTCTAGAGATGGAAAAACAGGCCCAAACTTTTCATGGGAAGTCGTGCAAAGGCACATTGCAAAAGGACTTGATGCAGGAAAAAGTGGAGATTTGTGGCCACTGTCTTCCACAGCCAGTAAGGACACACATGTGCATAAGCAATCTAATCCCCTTATCCTGAGGTCAAAGATACAAGTCATGACCTTAAATCTCAGTGTGACTTGTCTATATGTTTTGGGTAAATTGTAGAGAAAAGTTCTGTCATAGTGACATTCATTTCATTTTGTTGTTTTTGAAGGAAGGACAGTACTTCAATGCAAAACCTGATGTTCGTTCAGAATATTGGGTGAAAATTTGTGCACACAAAATCATTGAAGTTCAATCCTATAGGATGCAAGAGAGATTCTGTCCCATATGCTCCAAGGGGGAAGGGAGTATTTATCCTATTCACCAGTGATCCCAAGCTCTAGCACATAGTCAGCACTCAGTGAGGTCTGTTGAATGAAGGAGTGGGTCAGTGCAGAATTTGAAATGAGGATATAACAGGGAATGTGAAGGGAGGCGCCTGGTTGAGCACTGGGAGCCTGTATTTGAATTCTACAAGGCTGATAAGAATGGTCCAGCCATCTGATGTGTTTTTTGTGTGAGGTTTTGTGAATAGGACACAATGGGGTATAATCATTGGCCATCCTTTTCTAAGCATAAAACACACATGCATTTGATATTTATCAGTGATGTTTGCTCTTCATCCACTCTTTCCCTTTTCTGACCGAGGACACATGTAAAGTGAATGGGCTTACATTTCAGGAGCAGATCAGAAAAGATTGTTAAATTTTATGTATAACTCTGTCAGTCATTAAATAAGCAAGATACAGAGTCTTATTCTCTTAATAGCCTTTAGAAATAAGCCAGATACCCACGAATCTAGTTTCAGAACCCAGGAGTGCACCGCATGACACCTCAGCATTCCATCTAGACCTTGACTCTGGAGCTCTGTGCATTTTGTTCTTCCAAAGTTGAAAGTTAAGTGGGAGAACCAGTCTGTTTTAATAATTTAAGTGTATCTTCCAGCAGGACTTGGCTTTCAAAGACCATTGAGAGAGGGGAAGCTCAAAGGGCTGCTGCTGTCTTCTGAGGACACCAGCTTCTTGAGCTTTCCTGACCAGTTGATTCCCCTCTCGTCGGACTGTCCTTACATTCTGGGCTCCTAGTTGTGGGGCTCTATTGAAACTTATTCAGTTGGATTCAGAATACTTTACAGCATCATCCCATGACTTGGAAGTTTTACAAAGAACAAATCAGTGTTTTAAAAGATGCATTGGGGGCCGGGCGTGGTGACTCATGACTGTAATCCCAGCACTTTGGGAGGCCGAGATGGGCGGATCATGAAGTCAGGAATTTGAGACCAGCCTGACCAACATGGTGAAACCCTGTCTCTACTAAAAATACAAAAATTACCTGGGCGTGGTGGTGTGCACCTGTAATCCCAGCTACTCGGGAGGCTGAGGCAGGAAAATCGCTTGAACTCGGGAGGTGGAGGTTGCAGTGAGCCTAGATTGCGCCATTGCACTCCAGCCTAGGAGACAGAGAGAGACTCTGTCTTAAAAAAAAAAAAAAAAAAGATGCATTTTTAACTTAATTATAAAATACATACAAATCATAAGGGAACAAACCAGGTGTTTATCAAGCATAAACACAGATATTTAGGGCTTGACACAGTGAAGAAATCAAATATTGCCAGCACCCTAAAAGTCCTGTTTGTACCAGACCCAATCATCACCCCTTCTCTCTTACCCAAGTGTAACCACCATCCTGAGTTTCGACATCCATAGATTAATTCTGCCTGTTTTTTAGCTTTATATAAATAGAATCAACACAGAGTGTGCTCTTTTGTGCCTGGCTTAACATTATGGCCATGCAATTCATCTGTTTTGTTGTGGGAAGCAGTGGTTGGTTCATGTTTATTGATGTCCAGATTTGCATTGTTTGAGTATCCTGTAATTGATGTACCGGTTCTGCAGTTAATGGACACTCGAATTGCTTCCAGTTTTTTACGATTATGAACATTCTTAGGCATGTCTTTTGGTGCCCATATGCACACATTACTGTTAAGTGTATATTTAGGAGTGGAATTGCTGTGTCATGGAGCATCCATATGTTCAATTTTAGTAGAGATGCACAAACAGTTTTCCATCGTGGTTGTTCCAGTTCACACTCCCACTAACAGTGCTGTATATCCTAGTTAACATGTGATATTGTCGATCTGTTTAATTTTAGCCATTCTGGTGCTATGCAATGGTATCTCATTATGACTATCTTACTAGTGAGGTTGAGCTTCTTTCCACGTTTAATGACTAGTCTGATATGTTTCTGATGATGTGCCAATTCAAATATCTTGCCAATTTTTCTATGGTTTGTCTATCTACTTAGTATAGATTTGTGGGAGTCCTTTTTAAATTCTGGATACGAGCCCTTTGGAGTTATATGTGTTGCAGATATCTTCTCTAACTCTGCCTTGCATTGTAACTCTCCTCGTGGTAGCTTTTAATGAACAGAAGATCTTAATTTTAATGTAATCTAATTATCTGTCCTTGTGCCAATACCACAGCCTTAAAAGGTAATTCAGTTTTATAGTAAATCTTGAAATGTTTTGCATATGTCTTCCAGCTTTTTCTTGTTTTTCAATATTGCCTTGTCTATTCTTGGTTCATTGCATTTCCATAAACTTTAGCATTCAGTTAATGTCTGAGATTTTTTATTAGAATTGTATTAGATCTATATAGATCAAATTTGGACAGAATTGCCAACTTAGCAATCTTGAGCCTTCTGCTACATGATCATGATCTATTCCTCCATTCATTTAAGTCTTCTTTAATTTTGCTCAGCAATGTCTTATATCATTCCATGTAGAAGTCTTGCACATCTTTTGTTAGATTTATTCCTATGTGTTTGGTTTTTTTTAATGTTATTGTAAATGGCATCCTTTTAAATTTTAATTTTCTATTTATTGACAAGATTTAGAAATTTAATTGATGTTTATATTTACTGTAGACCTAGTATCCCTAATAAAGTCACATGTTTTTTGTTGTTGTTGTTTTTGAGTTGTTGTTTTTGTTTTTGAGTCTCACTCTGTCACCCAGGCTGGAGTGCAGTAATGTGATCTTGGCTCACTGCAACCTCCACCTTCTCGGTTCAAGCAATTCTCATGTCTCATCCTCCTGAATAGCTGGGATTACAGGCATATGCCACCATGCCTGGCTGTTTTTTTGGTATTTTATTAGAGATGGGGGTTCGCCATGTTGACCAGGCTGGTCTCGAACTCCTGGCTTCAAGTGATCCACCTGCCTGGACCTCCCAAAGTGCTGGGATTACAGGTGTGAGCCATCATGCCCGGTCTAAGCTCAGATGTTAATTGTAATTAATTGTAATGTTCATATGTAGATTCTTTGGGTTTATCTATGATATGCAGTCATATCATCTGTGAATAATAACAGTATTATTTATTCTGTCCCAGCCCTTATGCTTTTAATTTCCTTTTCTTGTGTTCTGTACTGGCTCTGTGCCTTTGGAGCTAATGAGGTTTTTCCCTCTTTCCTTCCAGATGAGGCTGAGGCACACATTGACTATGAAGATAACTTCCCTGATGACAGATCTGTGTCATTCAGAGAGCTCATGGAGGATTCCCGGACAGAGGCAGAAGAGGACAGGAGTCAGGGAGACTCGTCTGAGAAGGCTCCAAAACAGGACCATCTGGTCTCCATTTCTGTGGGGAGAGAAAACATAGCCCAGGATAAAGGCTTTGTGCCAACCACAGGCTTGCCTGGCGCTGGGAGCAGTGTCTCTGCAGACTCGCCAGGATCGCGGCTGCTCCAGAAGCACTTGTTCTGGTTTCCTGCTGAGGCTTTCCACAAGCCTGGGTTGGAAAAGGAGGTGGATGATGACACCAAAAAGCAGTTTTCTGCTGGAGACAACCACAGTGGTGTAAAATTGGTCCCAGGTGAACCTGAAACTAAGGTGATCTATGACAACACTGATGGTCCCTTGGGGCCATTTGTGGGCAAGAATGATAGCAAGGCAGGGGATCCAGTGGTGAGCAGCAGTGATGAGTCCTGGTTAGATGGCTACCCTGTGACAGATGGGGCTTGGAGGAAGACAGAGGCAGAAGAGGAAGAAGATGGGGACAGAGGGGATGGGTCAGTAGGACTAGATGAAAACATCCTACTTACTCCTGATCAGCCCATTCTTGTGGAAGTTAAGAAGCCCTGGAGTAGCACCCTCACACCAAGCGAGGGCATGACCCATAGTTCAGTTCTTCCATCTCAAATGCTAGATGTGGAAGCTTTGGCGCTCAGACCCGTGAGTGTGTCCGAGACTGAGGGCAATGGGGATGGTGACTTGACCAAGTACCAGTCAACTCTATCCTGGAGATTCACCACAGAGGAGTCTCCGATGGCCACCCTGCCCTATGAGCTTACCAGCTCCACCCTGGAGATATTAACAGCGACCACTGTCAAGCAGACACCTAACCACATCCCCTCAACGATCATGGCAACCACCCAGCCTCCAGGAGAAACCACTGCTCCTGAGATCCAGGACAGCTTCCCATACCTGCTGTCTGAAGACTTCTTCGGACAGGAAGGCCCCGGGCCGGGTACGAGCGAGGAGCTTCATCCCACCTTGGAGTCCTGTGTGGGGGGCGGATGTCCTGGCCTCAGTAGAGGCCCTGTGATCGCCACCATTGTCACCGTCCTGTGCCTACTGCTGCTCCTGGCAGGTGTGGGGATGGTGTGGGGCTACCGCAAGTACCAGCACAAGAGCTCCGTGTACAAGCTGAATGTTGGCCAGCGGCAGGCTCGGCACTACCACCAGCAGATCGAGATGGAGAAGGTCTAGGCACCTTCGGAGTGGGTTCTCCCAAAGCCACTGGGGAGGAAAATAACTGTGACACATCACACTGATAATTTACTAGAGCATGACGCAGGTGGACTGGGGCTCATCATGTTTTCCTCAGCCCTTTGTTTTAAAGGCTGAGAAGTGTCTCTGGAGCACCTGGGAGGGCAGGGAGGCTTTGGTGGCATCATCACTCACATCAGTGTCTTCACCATCTGCCGTGGAATTGACTACACTAATCCCAGACCTGTGCTTGGGCCCTGCTTCCAGTGTGAGGTTGAAAATCGCCCCTTCTTTCATCACAGTATTATTATTATTATTGTTTTGTTTTTGTTTTTGTTTTTGTTTTTTGAGATGGAGTCTCATGCTGTTGCCCAGGCTGGAGTGCAGTGGCACAATCTGAGCTCACTGCAACCTCTGCCTCCCAAGTTCAAGCAATTCTCCTGCCTCAGCCTCCCAAGTAGTTGGGATTACAGGCATGCACCACCATGCCCGGCTAATTTTTTTTGTATTTTTAGTAGAAATGGAGTTTCACCATGTTGGCCAGACTGGTCAAGAACTCCTGACCTCAAGTGATCCACCCTCCTTTGCCTCCCAAAGTGCTAGGATTCCAGGTGTGGGCCACATGACAGTATTACCTTTTTGAAGAAAGAAGATCACCAGCTTCATGCCCTGAAATTTTATAAATAGCCATGATAAACCAAGTGTATGAGAGCAGTATTATTTAGGACATGGATATTGAATTATCGGGAGAGGAATATGGAAGAATAATGGGTTGTTTCCTTTTAATGTTGTGATGTTGCTGAGGGCAGATGAACCAAGAGCCAGGACACAGTCCAGAAGCTCTGAGGTTTCTTTTTTCATTGTTTCTTGAAATTAGAGGGAATTTAAGACTGACATTTTATTGGGGGAGGTGAGGAATGAAGAAACACACATCCCCCTCTGTTCCCTCCATTTTGTGGGACAGCCTATCATTTATTATATTTTATTTTCAATCTTTCCTGGTTAAGGATTTGCTATTATTTTTTAAAAACAAAGTTAGCTTTGTACCAGTAAGTACCATTTCCTCTCAGAAGCAGTGGCCTAGTTGTCCTTGACCAGTCTGTGCCTAGGAATGTCTTGGAATTTTTGCCAGGACTAACAAAACTCAGTCCTTGGTTTCCTCTCTCAGGATTAACCATTTCTCTGAACTCCAGTAGAGGGAATGACACGGGAGAAAAAAAAAAAAAAGAAATGTTTTCAGAGGGCCGAACACCAGGATATCAAGTATGGACACATATTTGATGGAGAAGCAGAAGAATCTGTAAAAGAGTATGAAATGATCTGTGCTGATCTGTTCTCTAGTGTGGAAACCGGGAGCTCTGTGGAAACAGAATCCATCCTGTCTGTTGGGCAACCGATTTCATGGCATCTAAATCCTTTCTTAGGGTGGCTCAGCCAGTATGGTTTATGGCAGTGGTTCTCAAAGTGTGGTCCTCAGACCAGTAGCATCAGCATCACCTGGGAATTTGTTGGAGATGCAAATTCTCTAGTCCCACCCTAGACTCAGGAAACAGGAACCCTGGGAGTAGGGCCCAGTTCTCTGTGTTTTTAACAAGCCCTCCAGGTGATTTTGATGTGCACTCAAGTTTGAGAGCCTATTGGTTTATAATAAGCTCAAATGTGAACTTCAAGGCCAGCTGAACTCCTAAAGGCACAGAAGATGAGTATGTGGTGTGTGTTGTGTGGAAGTCAGGCATGGCTGTGTGCAGCTGAGGTGGCATTTGAAGCTGCCCAAATGCTACCTGCAATAGTCTCCTGTATGTTGGCACAGAAATGAAACATGTTATATTTTTCTAATATGAATCACCTTCTTGGAAATAGTTACCAGTGGTAAAAGGTGAACACAATACATTTATTTTGAGACACCATAGGAGTCTAAGTGTTTTTGTGTGGTAGAGGGAAATCCTGATCTTTTTTATGATTGAAAAATTGTTGGTGTTTTACCTAAGGAAAAAAGAATTCACAACATGCTTTCTACCCTGCCACCTCTTTTCAGCAAGCTTTGGAAAAATACTAGGTGAAGTAGCCATAAAGAAAAGCAGCATAATCGAAGATCTTAGTCCCCATAGTTGGGCAAAATAAAGCCTGAAGGCACCAACTAGAATACCTATGCATCAGATGAAGTCAAGAACAATAGGAATAAAATGCTTTCTGCATGTAGCCAAAGCAAAACATAATAGAATAAAAGCCAGAGACTGTATATATTTATAAATTAGATCCTAATCTACTGCAAGAAAACTTTTCTATTTTTAACTATATAAAATAACCTCTGTTCCAGCATTGGGACTGTGTTAGTAACTATTATTATGGAATAACCCAAAACATTGAATTTATACCAACAAATAAATAGGCAATATTAATACATGTGTATTAATAAATTTATTACAAATTATCAATACATGTAAATGTTTTATTTGTAGACATGAACTGTGAAATAAACCCAACACATCAGTTTTTAAGATCTTACTGGTGTGGTATCCTCTAAATTAATGTTATAGAATCTAAAACTGCATGTTGAAAGGGAATGATTAAAATACTATAAATCTAAATTGTATGTCATGCATGTTTTGAGAATGGTGAATGTTTAATGCTCATGAAAATTGGGGGAGGAGGTTCTATTAACACAAAGCTTCTGAGATATTTAAAATAAATAATTATTGCCCCAACAGTTGCTGAATGTATTTTATTTCTAGGCTACTGCACCATGGTTTAAAAAAAAAAAAAATCTCACTGGGCACAGTGGCTCACACTGGTAATCCCAGTACATTGGGAGGCTGAGGCAGGCAGATCACTTGAGGTCAGGAGTTCAAGACCAGCCTGGCCAACATGGTGAAACCTTTTCTGTACTAAAAATACAAAAATTAGCTGGGCGTGGTAGTGCACGCTTGTAGTACCAGCTACTCGGGAGGCTGTGGCAGGAGAACTGCTTGAACGGGGAGGTGGAGGTTGCAGTGAACTGAGATCATGCTACTGCACTCCAGTCTGGGGGGACAGAGCAAGGCTCCATCTAAAAAAAAAAAAAAAAAAAAAAAAAAAAAAAAAAAAAATTCTCTAGTAATCTTGAAAATAATGTCTTAATACTTACTATATCTAAGATCTAAGACTGTCCTTTCTAAACCCACCTCCCAGCTATGTTACCTCCTGCAGCAGGATTTTAGGGAAGTTTGTGGCACTCTTGCCCCTCCTCCCTCCCTACTTCCCTCTTCCTTGCCCCAACCAGAGACCACTCACTTCACTGCAACGAAACACCCAGGACCTCACTATTCAAAGTGTGGCTCCTGCCCCGGTAGCCCAGGCACTGCAAGCAAGTACACAATCTCAGGCCGCACCCCAGGACTGCTGAATCAGGATCTGCATCTAACAGGACGCCCAGGTGGCGGGCATGAATGGTAAAGCTTGAGAAGCGCTGGCCTAAGAGAGAACTGATTATCCCCTTTCTCTTCACAGGACACTCAAAGGAGTAATTAGAGGGTTAGCTGAAGGGACTGTTCACAAAGGTGTGGGGAGAGTTAGGGGAACCATCAAGGGATGGTGGGGACCTGTTAGGGAGCCAACAAGAGCTCAGCAATAGGAAAGGCCCTGCAGGACAAGGGCTCTGGCCTCAAAGAGAATGCAGCCAGTGTCCAACTGTGGCCTGGAGGAAGCAAAGATTTTAAGGACCCAGACCTTGTCTCACCCTGCCATCTCTTGCTGGCATGTCCCAGTGGCAACTGGAAATCAGAGGGTGAAGTTGTCCAGGCAATGGAACCATAGAGGTCAGGCTCCTGGGACACCAGGCATGTTGGAGGGGCATGTTGGAAGAGATGTGGAAGGGCAACTAGCAAATCCAGCTCAGACACCATCAGCACCAATCCCATCTGCCTTACGTCCATTTTCACGTCCATGACCACCACAGATCCATGCCTCCCAAGCCTTCCAATGTTGTGGACATTGTTGATGCCCCTCCCAGGTCCCCTTTGCTAGGTAGGTGAACCCATCTTCCAGCTGCCCTGAGTGTTGGCTGCTAAAATGCTCATAAGCACATAAGTGTACCCTTCCAGTGCAGAGAAATGCCCTTGGCCTACTGGGAGTTCCCTCACCCAAGAAGTTAGACCACCTTATACTCTGCTAGGGCAGCCTATAACCAATGACCAGCTGTCATGGGAATGCAAAAGGCTGGCCTCCTTGCCTCAAGGTGGGACCAACTCCAATGTGATTCATGCTCCAGAGCTCCCATGAGATCAGGCTGAAGCCAGTCTCCAACTGAAGACACATCCTTACTAGCTCCTTCCTGCTTCCCTCACACCCCTTCTCTTGAGAGCACCGCATCACTTCCCTTGCTTCAAAGGATTCTGACCTAAGACATCCATCAACTCAACTGTTATTCCCTGCACCTCCTCTCCTCCTCAGTCCAGATTTTTTCACCACATCCTCTGGAATTCTTGGGCTCATCTCCATGTCCTCCTCCACCTCTTCTTCAGACAGCTGTTTGAACTCTCCATAACGTGGACTTCTTTTTGTGCTGGCTGGTTCCTCACTCTTTCCACCTGCCTCCTTCTACTATTCTTTCTCCTGCCTGCCCCTTAGTGGCATGCATGGAGCATAGTTGCTGTTGACAGTCACACCTGAAGATGCGTTGGGTCCCTGTCTGAAACAGATTCCAAATGTTTTTCCTAGTGGGATTCCAGATCTCCTCTGAAAGACAATCTTCCTGGGGAGAGGCATGAGCCTCTACTGCCCGACAGGACCTCAGCCAGCTCATGGCTAGCAAGGACCAGTCCTCCTGCATGAGATCCAGGAGTCCCTGGTGTGAAGTTTCTACTTTGTTAGATGAATGTCAGAAATTTCACAGACCTGAGAAAACAGAGCTCATTATAACACAGCTTCTAGAATGTGGTGAAGACATCCCCGTCCAGTGGATAGAACAGAAAATAGAGAATAAGCAAAGTAAAACATTTAATGTGATGTAAAAAAACAAAAAGCTTTTGTTTTCAACTATTTTCTGAGTTCTAATTTTCAACAAGAGTGAGCTTGTACATACCACACTAACCCAAAGAGAGGAGGCAGAGAAAGACATCAGCAGTGGCCTTTGGAGTTTGGCCTACTGACTGCCACCCTAAAGTGGGAGATAAAACTCTGGAATCTTTATCTTGTGTCTGTTGGCCAAATTGCTTACTTCCTTCCTATTCTCTTCTTATAAAATGAGGCACTAATATCTTACCTGCTAGCTCCAAGAGGATATACAGCCAACTCATTCATTCAACAAGCAACGAAAGTCAGCTATTTGTGTGGGGACAGTGTCAGGTGCCAGGATATGTGGCCGGCTAAGGATAACCATGGCTGCTCTTGATTCTTATTTCTGGGGTAGGAGTGGGTCAGTCAAGGCAAAGCCGGGCTGTCATGGTGTCTTCTCTTTCAGGGAGATGTCATGGGGACAGGCATGGGGATCGGTCTTGCCCCTGGCTGCAGGCACAGGAAGTCCCATGCATAAAACCTTTGGCTGAGGCTTACTTAAGGTTCCTTTCCGTTTTTTCTTTGCTCCCTTGTACATA
The DNA here is from genome assembly GCF_037993035.2 of Macaca fascicularis. Taxonomy (NCBI): domain Eukaryota; kingdom Metazoa; phylum Chordata; class Mammalia; order Primates; family Cercopithecidae; genus Macaca; species Macaca fascicularis. The sequence goes on from NC_088376.1 coordinate 15,254,230, forward strand.
GTTTAAACTCTCCACACTAGGTCATTCAGGCCTGGAGTCACCAGAAAAAAAGAAGTCCCTGTTTGGGGGATGGCAGATGATCAAGAGTTCAGACAGCTGCGATGAAGGATTAGTTGTGGGTTTTTCTCAGTGCCTTGCTACAAACTGTGTTGCAGTTCCATGTTCCGACACTATTAAATAATGTTTTCTCTGGCACCGATCCACCTTTTCCCTACAGTTTAAGTATTGATTTTTTTTTTTTAAACTGAAGTGGCTTCGGTTTACAGCTCACATTTAAAACTTAGAAACGTTATTTCCATAAATGTTGGCAGAAACCGGTCACTGTTTATTCCACCAGCAGTCATAATAAACCCCTTCGCACTGACAATCTAACAAATCATTTTCTGTTTGCCACTGAGGTGGGTTCAATAAAATTTTTGTGCTCTTAAAATTCCCCTAATAAGAACTGAAAGCACACATTTCCTTCCTAAGGCAGCCCTTGTGGTCAGTGCTCGCAGTGGCTCTCTTTCTGAATTCCAGAGGTGAGCACAACAGGTTAGTTGTAGTAATTAGAAAGTCTCAAAAATCAGGAAGGTATTAGTATGTTGCGTATATTGGTATGTGCTCACTTCGGTCAGTTAGTCACTTTTAATTACATGTGTGTACACAAACCTCCCCTCAGCCCTTCACTTCTCCGCAAGTCAAATGTGAACAGTAGCAGTGGCCACAAGGAGTATCTTTAGACCCTTCCCAGCGGGTGCCTCCTGCTTGGATGCCCTGAGTGGCAATGGGGCTGGACAGATGCCCCACCACGATGGGCGGCCTCCCCACCAGCCTGCAGAACCAAAGAGCAACCACTGAACTCCATGCTGATGGGCCAAAGGACAAGCGAGGCGTCTTACAGCGGGCCTGGAAGCTCCCACAAAGCTTACAAATGTGTTTGTTTTTTTCAAGACAGGCCAGACTGAGGCTGAACCAATGGGGTCTCAATCCAGGAATCTTCTAGGCTCTTCCAAGAAACACAGGGAGGTGTTGGGTTGAGGTCATTGAGTGCAGCCTGCACATCAGGGTTTCACGGTAGGTTTGGAAGAACCAGCCCACCTTTTTTTTTTTTTTTTTTTAAGGTTTGGTTTCCTTTGAAACAGAAATTTTGGTAACTCAGCTCCACAGCCTTCAATCAAAGCAAAGTACTGACAATATTGACTGTACTATCACCAGGGTCCTCAGGGGACATCGCTAGGGTAGGGGTGGAGGTGCTTTTCAATCCCCAGTGAAAGGAAGCCAACTTCAGAGAGTAAACAAGGACCCCTTACCATGCCAACTCAACCCATATGTGGAACAACATCATGTACAGAAAGCTCACCCCAAGCTCACAAGACAAGGACCCAACGGGACCTCTGCAGGGCACAGAGGTGGAGTAAGTCACAACACCCAACCCAGCCTGGGTCCCTGTGGACGTCGGCTTTCATTGTCTCACACAGCTGGGAAGGACATTGCAGCCCAGGGCTATAAGGGGAGTTCACAGCTGCTGGGCACACTATCTACAGACTCAGGAATCCCGGAGCAGGGCGTCCACTCGCTGGGTCCTCCACTACTTTCTAGTCCTGTCTCATCACCCTCTTCCCCACTGAGTTCAAAAGGAAGTTTCTCTGGTAGAGTAGAGGGTGGGGTGAGGAAATAAAGGAGAACCCGGCATCCCGTGGGCAAAGGCCATCTCCCCCAGCAGGAAGCCACATAAGATCTGACGCATCGCTGGGATTGGGGGGCTGCTGTGGACATGGTGCATCCACCAGTAATAACACTGACTCTTCGGGTCAAACACCCCCGCTGGGAGTACAGACTCTGGGGACATGGGCAACTTCAGCCCAAGACAGAAGTGGTAGGGGACTGTCCTTGGTTGGGCACCCTCAAAAGAGAACCTGATGCAGGGATTCTTGTGCAGGTGAGTGAGGACATGGTGTCAGAGGGATGAGGGAAGCAGGATAGAACTGAAGGAGAAACAGAAGGATGCGCCCAAGTTCCCCGAGGTTGGTAGTGTTCTGAGGGATAAGGAAAGCCCAGAAAAAGCACAGTGTGTGAGTGTTCCACCCCAATTAACCACCATTACACAAAAACCCAAACACTCTATCCCTTTATTCCTTCCCAGGCTATTGCAGGAAAAGTCTTGTTTCCCAAATGCTGTGCCTTTCTCCTCTTGCCTTCAACCCTGGAGGGGCCCAACTACGCAAGTGGCTTCTTTGGGGAAGGGAATGAGCCTGAATAAAGAAAGCTCAGCTTCCAGAACACCACACTCTCTTGGTTTTCTCTGACCTTAAGGTAACTCCTTCTCAGTCTCTTTGGCTGATTTCCGATTTCCCAGAGAGCCCAAGGGCTCCATCCATGGCTCTTTTCTGTTGCTTCTCCATAATACTCAGAGACAATCTCAGTGGCCCCTCCGGCCGCATGGCTTTAAAGGCCACTGACATGCTGATGGTTCAGTAGGGGGCGCTGTGGTGCCCTCCAGATCCCTTCACAGAGCCAGTTCCCAGGACCCCACACCCACCAACACACTACCATGCATGGTAGCCGCCAGATGCCTACAGCCTCTTTCCAGAGACTTGCCCTCAACTGAAGCCACTTGCCTTCAAATGTACCAGCACTCCCAGAGAACTTCTCACAGCCAATAAATGACTGATAGAGGCTTTCACAGGTTCCGAGAGCACCCCCCACAATAAACCAAGTGCATTAAGATCCCTGTCTCGAGCTCTGCTGCAGACCTGACCTGAGAAAACTCTCCACTTTGATTTGCAGCCAGAACCTCCCATTCCAACCACAGACAGCCTGCTTTGCACCAAATTCCTTACTTACCCAGCCCATCCTTCCGTTTCAGTAACTGGTAACTCCATCTTTCCTGCTATTCAGGCCGAAAACCTTAATGTCATCATTAACTCTTCCTTCTCTTACACTGCACATTCAACCTCTCAGCAAATCCTATTGGCTCTGCTTTCAAAATAAATCTAGAGATTTGGCCACTTCTGTTGCTGTGGCCCAGGCCCAAGACTGGAATCTTGCAGCAGCTTCCTAACAGGTCTTCCCTCTTCCTTCTGCCCTTGTCCACTAAAGTTTTTCACAATATGGCAGCTAGAATGACCCTTGCAAAATATAAATCAATCAAGGCACTCCTCTGTTCAAACCCTCCAGTGGCTCCCATCTCACTCAGCAGAAGCCAAGTCAAGGCCCTCCACCACCTGACCTCCTCCCCAGCCGTCTCTCCTTCCATTCTCCCCTGCCCATGACTCTGCTGGGTCTCCCTGCTCTTCCCTGACCATGCAGAGCAGGGGCACTGCACATCCTGTTCCTCTGCCTTGAATGCCTTGGCCAGGATCCACTTCCCGTCTCTGCTCTAATGTCACTTTCCCAGTGAGGCCCCATTTAAAACTGCAGCCTCATCTCTAGGATTTCTTACTCCCTCCCCTGCTTTATTTTTCTCCATAGCAATTATCACTATATGATACCTTGTATATATTTATTCCTATGTATTGGCTATCTCTTTCTCCCTGTAGAATGTAAGCTCCATGAGCACAGGGAACTTTCCCGTTATTCGGTGAAGTATCTGTAGTTCCCTGGTCAATGCCTAGCACACAGTAGGTACTCAATAAACATTTACTGAAAGAATAAATGAAACTAGACAGCTCTGACTTTCTTCTTTTTCCATCTCGGAGACTTATAACCAAGCATTGTCCTCAAATGGGATTGGCCAACCGTTGTAATTTTGGAGCTGCGAAGTGGGGCAAAAGCCACATTTCTGTACTCTACACTCTCTACTCAACTTGTTTTTCAGTGGGTGCTAGAACTGGTACAAGTCAGACCAAGTGAAGACCACTGTGAGGCTGGAGAAATTTAGCCTTTGTCTTCCACCATCTTTCCTGGATGGGGAGAAAGGAGACTAAAATCTGGAAGAGCAAACAAGCCAAAGGAGGTTTTCACAATTATCATCTTTTAGGAAGGTTTTTCTTATTTAAAAAATAATACTGATTTTCTGGGGAAAAAAAAAAGAAACAAAACAAAAAAACAAGCCAGAGAAGACTGTCCTTCAAACCAAAATGGTGAGAAAGTCAGGCATGAACACAGGGAAGACAAGTGTGAACATGAGAAAGACAGGGGTGAAGGTGTGAAAACAGATGTGAGGATAAGAAGACAGGTGTAAAGGTGAGAAAGAGGCCGGGCACGGTGGCTCACACCTGTAATTCCAGCACTGTGGGAGGCCAAGGCAGGTGGATCACCTGAAGTCAAGAGTTCAAGACCAGCCTGGCCAACATGGCGAAACCCCGTCTCTACTGAAAATACAAAATTAGCCAGGCGTGGTGGTACATGCCCGTAATCCCAGGTACTTGGGAGGCTGAGGCAGGAGAATCGCTTGAACCCAGGAGGCAGAGGTTGCAGTGAGCCGAGAACGTGCCAAATGACTCCAGCCTGGGCGACACAGCGAGACTCCATCTCAAAAAGAAGGTAAGAAAGATAGGTGTGAACACGAGGTGGCAGGTGTGAAGACGGGAAAGGCAGGCTCACCCCTGGTGACATGTAGTGAGAGAGATGGGGGCTTCCCGTTCACTTCGGAGAGTAAAGGGAAGGCTCTGAGGTATCAACAGCCTGGGCTGTTGGGAAAAGGACGAAGAATCTGTGTTTCCTGAACGTCAACAGGAAGTCTGGTTGCTGTGGGCTAGCTGGTCTCCTCCAGTTCTAAGAGGTCATCCACGTATTCCACAACTTCTCCCTGTGAGAGACAACAGGACAACTTTGTTAAATGGGCTCATTGGACTTTTAAAAGTGCTGATGAGCAGAAAGAGTATCCCGAGAGGCCATTGCCACTGTCTGCTTTGGCTGAAACAGGTTTCCTCTGCTGGTCTGGGGCCCAGAGGACCTGATTTCTCCCTGTGGAGGGGACCTCGGCTTTCACTCCATTTGAACTTGCTAACAAGTGCTCTGCGAGATCCGCCAACATGCTGTGTGAGGCAGACAGCCCAGCCTGTGAACAGCTCTACCAAGTGCCCCTCCTGTGTGCATCTCTGCCTACTCCTCTTCCTCCCCTCTCACGTGCAGGTCTCCCACAGAAACACTTTCTATCTGTTCCCTTTCTGCCTTGACCACCAGAACACAAACTTCTCAAGGACCAGGGCCTGGGTTGATTCTTCTTCTCCAGAGCCCAGCACACAGAAGGTGCTCAATAAATATGTTGAAGAATGAATGATTGAGTGCATGCATACATATTGCTGGTATGACTGAAGCAATCACCCCTCTTACAGGAGAGACACACAGGGACAGTGGGATCCACTTGCCCAGTGTCAGTACCAGGAGCTCACCTGCTCCCTCCTGCAATCAGCCTTACACTTCAACTTGAAGCAGCCCAGCACCCTTCCCAATTTCTTTCTCCGCATTGACTTCTCTCCTATAACCCTCCTGGACCACCAGCTGATGACACCCTTTCTCTTTTCTGCAGAGAATGAGTGAATGACCAAGGCTGAGGCACCTTCCGTAAGAGTCAGCACAGACCGGCCCCACCACCCCTGCTAAAGCTCGACCCCTTCACTGAGCTCACCATCCCAGGCCAGAGTTGGCTCCTTTTGATGTTTTAACACAGAGAAATTTATACAAATCTTGCAGCATTTGGGAATAACTGGAAAACCTATCAAGTACATGAGACACAAATGGGAGTCTTAGTATTATCATCAAATACTTCTACTATGTCATGCCTGAGATTAGAAACTCAAATTGTAACAGTAGAACACTATGGCTTGGAAAAAGTGTTTTTCAGTTGCTTTCTAGACCCCAAAAGGAAAACACAGCATAGTAGAGGGATTATGTGTATAGCCACAACTTCTGCTTAGGGAGTTACTATATCCTGCTGTGTGTCTGTTGTGACTTGTGGGATGATGGTATTACTTGCTTTTAGCTCACTAGTAACGAGTGCCCGAGGCAGCACAGAGGAAAGAACTGCATCCCCTGCATGGCTGTTGTAGTGAATACTGCTGGGGCCTCACTCAGATCTCCTTCCCAGCGCACCCATCCCCAACTCCGGCAAGGGCTGTTTGCTAATGGCTGGCAGCTGCCCCATCTCTGGGCAATTGCTTTTGGCCAAACAACAACAACAAAAAAACAACAGCAGTCTTGCCAGAGAGGCTACACACCAGCCCCTCCTGACAACAAAGAATGAATGACAGACTGATAAGGGGGACTACAAAAGGCAGGAACAACTCTGCGGTGCAATTCATGCTCCAGAGTCCCCCGTGGGAGCAGGCGAAGCTTGACTCCAGCTGAGACCACATCTTTGTTGAGCTCCTTCCTCTGACCCTCATTCTGTTCTTACCTGAGAGCACTCCCTCAATAAATCCTTCCAACAAATTATATTCTGTTTCTTTGGACTTTCCTGAAGCAAACAACCATCAGAACTTGAAACCTGAAGCATCTATTTCAGCCTGTTTTAAAAAGTTTCTGAAACTGTAATAAACCTCTGCAAAATTTTGAACCAGTGTGTAGACTTTCAGGAGTGCTTATACACATTTCAATGCCAGAAAGATAATAAGGAAGAATGCCACACATATCAGCAGGTAAAGTAGTAGTATGTCCTTTGGAAAATGGAAGGATTAAACTAAGAATTTTATGATTTTGGTTATATTTTCATTTCAGAGTATTACTTGCCATAATTTGGTATATAGTAAGAAAATGGTTCATTCTTTAGAGATGGATTAGTTCTTTCACAATTCTAAAGCCTCAATTAATAAGCAAACTACTCCAGAACCTTCAACAAAGTCCTTTTATCTTGAAAGTGCCAAATCCAAGAATCCTAGGAATTTTAAAGCCTGCAATAAGCTTGGTGTGTTCATTAGATGATTACTAACCCTCTGTGTGACTATGAGCAAGGCACTCTATCTTTCTGAGTTTGTTTCCTTATCTGTGACATGAGAGAGCTTTACTGAATCCTGTGAAAAATCTCTTCGTGTTCTAATATATACGATTTGCTATATATGTTGTTCTTATACATCAGAAGTCTTCAAAGTGTTCACAGCCTTAGACCAGGAATTTCACCACTGGGAATTTTTTCTAAGGAAATGATTAGAGAAGAAGTAAACAATTTAGTCCCTGCTATGCTATTTGTAAAAGCAAAAAAGTTAGAAGCAAACTAAATGCCTACAAAAAGGCTATATTTCTAAAAATTCTGTATCATATAATAGTAGTCACTGAAAAGTCATGTTTATAATGAATATTAACTAATAAGGGAAACAAAAATCATGTGACCATCTCAATAGATGCAGAAAAAGCATTTGACAAAATAATGATTTATTTCAAGGGTACCAAGACAATTCAATGGTGAAAAAGTCTTTTCAACAAATAGTGCTGTAACAACTGGCTATTCACGTTCAAGAGAATGAAACTAGACCTCTTCCTAATATCATACATAAAATTAACTCAAATGGGTTGTAAATTTAAATGCAAGAGATAAAACTATAAAAATCATAGCAGTAAAAATCAGGAGTAAATCTTTGTGACCTTGGATTAGGCAATGGTTTCTTAGATATAACACACAAAACAAAAGCAACAAAAGAAAGAACAGATAAATTGAATTTCATCAAATTTGAAAACTTGTGCTTCAAGACACCATTTAGAAAGTGAAAAAACCCACAGATTGTGAGAAAATATCTACAATTCATATATCTGATAAGGAACTTATAACTAGAATATCTAAAGAACTTCTACAACACAATAATAAAAAGATAAATAACAATTTTAAAGTGGACAAAAGATTTGAATAGACGTTTCTTCAAAGATATACAAATGGCCAATCATGAAAGGATGCTCAACATAATTAGTCACTAAGAAGGTGCAAATCAAGCTGGGCGCAGTGGCTCACACCTGTAATCCCAGCATTTTGGGAGGCTGAGGCGGGTGGATCGCCTGAGGTCAGGAATTCGAGACCAGCCTGGCCAACATAGTGAAACCCCATTTCTACTAACAATACAAAAAATTAGCTGGGCATGGTGGTGCGCACCTGTAATCCCAGCTACAGTGGCTGAGGCAAGAGAATTGCTTGAACCTGGGAGGCAGAGGTTGCAGTGAGCCAAGATCGCACCATTGCACTCCAGCCTGGGCAATAAGAGTGAAACTCTGTCTCAAAACAAACAAACAAACAAAGTGCAAGTTGGAACTGCAATGAAATACTACTTACATCCACTGGCATGGCTATTAATAAAAAAAACAATATTAAGTTTTGTTGAAGACATTGCAAAGTTGGAACTCTCATACACTGCTGATGGGAATGTAAATGGTACAGCCACTTTGAAAAACAGTTTGGCAGTTTCTCAACAGGTTAAACCGTTACCAGATGGCCCAGCAATTCCATTCCTAGGTATGTACCTGATTTGGTTTGGATATTTGTCCCCTCCAAATCTCAAGTTGAAATGTAATCTCCAGTGTTGGAAGTGGGGCCTGGTGGAAGGTATTCGGGTCAGGGGGCAGATGCCTCAAAAATGTCTTGGTGCTCTCCTCATGATAATAAGTGAGTTCTCACTCTGAGTTCACACGAGATCTAGTTGTTTAAAAGAGTGTGGCACTGCTCTTGCCATGTGACGTATGCCAGCTCCCCCTTTGCCATGACCATAAGCTTCCTGAGACGTCACCAGAGGCCGAGCAGATGCCGTTGCCACACTTCCTGTGCCACCATGCCCAGCTAATTTTTAAATTTTCTGTAGAGACAGAGTCTCACTATGTTACTCAGGCTAGTCCTGGGCTCAAGCAATCCTCCTGCCTTGGCCTCCCAAAATGCTGGGATTACAGGCATGAGCCACTGCACCCAGCCAGGTATTTCTTTACAGTGATGCAAAAATGGCCTAACATGATACCTATGTATATACTCCTAGGTATAAAAAAAAAAACTGGAAAGCTTATGTTCAAACAAAAATTTGTACACAAATGGTCATAGCATCATTATTCAAAATAGCCAAAAAGTGGAACCAACCCAAACATCCATCAACTGAAGAAAGTATAAACAGAATGTGATATATCCATACAGAAGAATATTACTTGGTAGTACAAAGGAAATTTTACAGGTAACATGTTCAACATGGCTGAACTTTGAAAATATATGCTCAGTGAAAGAAGCCACTCACAAAAGACCACATTCCATTTATATGGAATGGCCACAACAGGTGAATCAACAGAAACTGAAAGTAGATTAGGATATTCCAGGGGCTAGAGGTGGAGGCAGGAGTGGGAACGTTGGCCCGGAGGAGAAATGGGAAGTGACTTAGCGATGGAGTTTCTTTTGGGGGCGATAAAAATGTTCTAAAGTTAAATAACAGTGATGGATGCAAAATTTTGTGGATACAGTAAGTACCACTGAATTATATACTTTAAAAAGGAGCACTTTACTGTATGTGAATAACATCTAAATAAAGCTGGTTTAGAAAAATATAACAAGAGAAACTGCTCATATTATAATATCAAGTGAAAAAGTCATGAGACATAATTATAGCTGAGTTTATAATAAATATATAGAAAAACATAAATTTAAAACTATAAAATTTTTTTCTTTAATAATAAAAAACAATGGAAAGATATATACCAAAACATCCATGGTAGCCTGCCTCTAGATAACTGGGAACTCAACTCCTCCTACCTTTTCTAAATATATATATATATATATATTTTTTTTTTTTTTTTTTTTTTTTTGAGACGGAGTCTCACTCTGTCGCCCAGGCCGGAGAGCAGTGGCCAGATCTCAGCTCACTGCAAGCTCCGCCTCCCAGGTTTACGCCATTCTCCTGCCTCAGCCTCCCGAGTAGCTGGGACTACAGGCGCCTGCCACCTCGCCCGGCTAGTTTTTTTGTATTTTTTTAGTAGAGATGGTAGAGATGGGGTTTCACCATGTTGGCCAGGATGGTCTTGATCTCCTGACCTCATGATCCGCCCGTCTCGGCCTCCCAAAGTGCTGGGATTACAGGCTTGAGCCACCGTGCCCTGCCTCTAAATATATTTTTCTATACTTTCCTTTTATTTTTTTTTTTTTGAGGCAGGGTCTTACTCCAGTTGCCGAGTCTGGAGTGCAATGGCGCAACATCAGCCTCAACCTCCCCAGACTCCTTCAGCCTCCCAAGTAGCTGGGACTACAGGTGCACTCCACCACACCCAGTTAATTTTTTTGTATTTTTTGTAGAGACAAGTTTTCGCCATGTTGCCCAGGCTCGTCTTGAACTCCTGGACTCAAGCAATCACCTGCTTTGGCCTCCCAAATGCTGGGATCACAGGCGTGAGCCAGTACACCCAGCCTCTGCTATACTTTCCAAACCACAGTGGCCAATCTTGTTGGTATCTGGCTGGTGTTCCTCCCTTTAGGGAGTGGGGGAATGGCCCCGGTGGCATCTTGGGATCCTGTCTCAGGCTCTGCTTCAAGGATACACAACCCAAGACACAGGCATGTGCATCACTTTCCAGTTTAGAAAGCATTTCCACATGCAACACAGTATTTTATTCTCCAACCCTGGGAGGGCAGTATTATTATTCCCATTTTATGGATAAAGAACTGAGGCTCAGTTGTTTAATACCAGTGATGAGTTCATCCCACACATATTTGTAGACAGAAAACAAATTCCATGAAGACGTCTTATTCAGAGGTGCTTCACCTAAAACCAGGGTATAGGAAGAGCAGACCTGGAGGCTCAGGAAACTTGCTGGCCCCATGCTCCTCATCTACAAAACGAAGGATCAGACCAGAGCAAGCTCACAGCTCTCTCAGAGCTCCAATAGCTGACACGTCCCCAGCTTTCTCAGTAAGCATTTTCCTGTTTGTTCCAAACACATCTCTCTAAATACTACCGCTAATGATGGCTTTTCTGTGACCAGGCTGCCCCACCACAAAATGACCACTCCATAACCAGATGAATCGGGGTCAGAAAACGGGTCAGCTGAGTAAGGTGAAATCAGGAATTTCAAGCAATTCTAGAGAATGAGAAAATGCTTACAGTAAAGATGCAATTTAGAAAAAATAATTATAGCAATAGTCTAATAGAAAAATTGGGGTGGGAGTATCCATGTATCTTCAGAGTGCTGAGCAATTAAAAATTCACCGTTTTTATATAAAGTGCAAAGATGAAGAGTGACCACTGTGAATTCCTGGAGCATCGCCCCACACCCGTTTCACTATCAGGAAATGTGGCACTCCTGCCTGGGTTTCCTAGAAAGCTGCTCTTTCCCATGCCAGCGTTCTGGCTGTCATTGAAACACCCACAGTAACTGTTCTTCTCAAGGTCCCCTCTGTTTCTTACTTCAGGGAGGACTCGGCCTTCCAGTGATTTTTAACAAAGATGTGAGCAATATTTTCTTTTAGCCACCAGACATGTGCTAAGCATGAAAACTCACCTCATCATCATCCATTATATTTTCCTTAGCAAAGTCATACAGCTCCTTCTGGAGTGTGGTCACGTTAAAGAACTGAACCGCTTCCTGTTCAGACACAACAGAGAACAGTTTATAGGACCAACGTTTTCATCTTAGAACTGGGAGGAGGGAGGAACAGGATATGGGGTTTTTCTAAGGTGATGAAAATGTTTAAAATTAGATAGTGGTAATGGCTGTACAACTCTGAATATACTAACAACCACTGAACTGTATGCTTTAAAATGGTGAATTCTATCCTATATAAATTATATCTCAATTTTTTTAAAAAAAAGAGTGGCCAGCCCTCAGTGGAAGACAAATTTATGAAAATCAAGATGGCATATAGAAATCCCAATGAAAATACAAGTAAAGAGCAAAGATCAATTAGGAAAAATCTTTTGAAAGTAATATATGATGAATGGGGTTTGCTAACAACACATGCTAAGTGGTGAGTTTGCCTATCAAGGGAATTAAATGATGGTCCATCCACAAAAGAGACTACCAGGGAGCTGTTAAAGGATAATAATTAAGAAGTTACATGGATGTGACATGGAGAAATATTCACGACTAATTGTTAGAAAGACAAAGAAAGTTGCAAAAAGTTGTAAGACTATGTAAATATGATCTTGTTTTTATAAAAATACACAAATATTTACTATATATATGAGTAAATATATACCTTTAAAGCAGGGGATAAAGAGATGGCACAGGTTGGGCGCAGTGGCTAGCACTTTGAAAGGCTGAGGTGGGTAGATCACCTGAGGTCAGGAGTTCGAGACCAGCCTGGCCAACACGGCGAAACCTCATCTCTATTAAAACTACAAACATTTGCCTGATGTGTTGGTGTATGCCTGTAATCCCAGCTACTCGGGAGGCTACTCGGGAGGCTTGAACTCAGGAGGCGGAGGATGCAGTGAGCCGATATCACGCCACTGCACTCCAGCCTAGGCGACAGAGCAAGAATCTGTCTCAAAAAAAAAGAGAGAGAGTGAGAAGGTGTAGGATTATGAGAGAATTTTGCTTTCCAAGTAAAATATTTCTGCAATGATCGAAATTTGTAGAGTTTTTACAGATTCAGAAATCAGAATGAAGCAGTAAAATGTTACAACACACGCACGCGCAAAACTACAGAAAAAAATGACTTTTCCTTTACTTCCTTTTTTTTTTTTCAGACAGAGTCTCGCTCTATCTCCAGGCTGGAGGGCAGGGGCCCAATCTTGGCTCATTGCAACCTCTGCCTCCCGGGTTCAAGTGATTCTTCTGCCTCACCCTCCCAAGTAGCTGGGACTACAGCCGCGTGCCACCACGCCTGGCTAATTTTTGTATTAGTAGAGACGGGGTTTCACTGTGTTGGCCAGGCTGGTCTCGAACTCCTGACATCATGATCTGCCTGCCTCGGCCTCCCAAAGTGCCAGGATTACAGGCGTGACCCACCGTGCCCAGCCCCTTTATTTTCAAAATAACCCTTTCTCTTAAGGTACAAGGTAGTCTCCAGAAGGCGAGAATGAAGAGAAAAGGGAAGGTGTGGTGCACCAGACTTACAGGTCTGGGCTGGAAGTGCTCATCCGAGAGGCCCCAAGTGTCCCTGTGGTACTGGTAATACACCAGGTTCTGCTGCATGACCTTGTCATTCTGATCAAAGAGCAGGTAGCTGACTGCACAGGGGGCTGCATTCTTCAGGTCGTTCACTGGGGTTGGGAAGAAAAGACAAATGAAGACATCAGCAAACCACGCCCTATAATTCCTCTCACTGGTTCTGCTTCTAAACAAAAGGTCATATGAACAAGCCCCTTCTCCACTGTCCTTCCTTCAGAGAGCCTGGGGCCGACTGGCAGCCCTGGGTGGGCACGCCACAGATGGGGTCTCCACAGTAGCCTAGAAGCCAGGCTTGAAACTTAGTTCTAGTTAGGCACATACCTACGGAGAAATGCCTATGTTCCACCTCCAGCTCTGGTGACCCGAGCTGGTCTCAGGTGCCTGGAAGGAGCTGGAAAAAGCTGGATTGTCCTGGGGCTGAGGGAGATAGGGAGGATGTGCTCAGTAAACAGGTTTCTCATTTGGGGCCTAGAGTATCTGGATCCCATCTGGATGGGGCCACAGTCTCCAGATCTAGGTTAGCTCCCCTACGGCTAAACCAGACCTGGAAAACCCAAAGGATGGTGGAGCCTCTGGGCTGGAGGGGATTTGGAAAACCGCCTGGTTTTGACACCTCCTGAGGATAGAACTCCCACCTCCAACCTCTCTGTTTGGTGTTGCCCACCTAAGACAGTACCTTCAGCAGAGGGATTTTGCAGGGCTTGGGATTTGTCTTGGGAGTACAGGATAAGAAGGAAGAGGTGATGAGACACAAAGCCCCTCGTATTTATTCCGGCACATTCCACTCTAATTTACACAACAGTACCTCTGCTAAAGCTGTGGTTGGCCAGAGTAGCCAAAGCTTGGGTATGAATAAATTGTGCCACCCAGTGACTGTTTCCTGTAATGACTACTTTAAAGCCAGCCTTTAGGGGCATTTACTCTTCAAATATAAACACCAGCACCTGCCCTCAAGCAATGTAGTGTGGTAGACGGTCTAGGAAAAATTCAAAACAGGGCAGATTTTCAGGAATCTCATTTCAGGAAGTACATTTCATTCATACTGTTGATCCCCGAAAGCAGATTTCCTGGGAAGCAGCAAGCATGGCTAGAGGCCTCAGTCTACCAGTGTTGATAAGTGTTTGCCAGTTTCCGTTATGCAGGGCGATTTTCAGGGCATGTGAGGATTTCAGAGGGCCAGGGAGCTGCCAGAGCCCGGATGTGTCCAGAATACTTCTAAATTCCTAGTGTTCTAGCTTTATACATTTAGAACCAAGCCATGCTCAGTGAGCTAGAAGACCTTATGGCTTTTTATATTTATATAATACATATTCTTTTTTTTTTTTTTTTTTTTTTTTGAGACGGAGTCTCACGCTGTCACCCAGGCTGGAGTGCAGTGGCGCGATCTCGGCTCACTGCAAGCTCCGCCTCCCGGGTTCCCGCCATTCTCCTGCCTCAGCCTCCTGAGTAGCTGGGACTACAGGCGCCCGCCACCGCGCCCGGCTAATTTTTGTATTTTTTTTAGTAGAGACAGGGTTTCACCGTGGTCTCGATCTCCTAACCTTGTGATCCGCCCGCCTCGGCCTCCCAAAGTGCTGGGATTACAGGCTTGAGCCACCGCGCCCGGCCTACATATTCTTTTTCTTTTTCTGACCTTCAGGGTGCAAGGCTCACCCTGTGTTCTGAAGAGGATGGGAGGTGAGATAATGAGGAATCCCAACAAAAAACAAAATTATCACAGTGGGAAAGGAGGGCTAAAGCCAAGATCACCTCTCTCACTTTTCCCACGGCACCCTGAGACCAGCCACTCCCAAAGGGAGTGAAGGGGCAACCCGGGGGATCTATTCTAGCCAGAAAGCTGCCACCACTAGACCCTGGCACTTCATTAGGGCAGAAGCATTCCTGCTGCCACTGTCCCTAATAATTCTTCTATGCTTGGAACTGAACTGCCAAGGGACACACTGCTTGAACAAGTGGCACTTGGCAAAGTCAGGCACAGGGAGAGGAGGAAAAGCCGAAACACACAGCCTCTGAAGTCTAACTCTGTACTTCCTTCTCACCCATGTTTGCCTCCCATTGTCCACTAGAACGTTCTGATTGAGAAACTCCCATTTCAGATCAAGGGAGGGCGATGGGTGCAGTGGCTCACACCTGTAATCCCAGCACTTTGGGAGGCTGAAGTGGGTGGATTACTTGAGGTCAGGAGTTCAAGACCAGCCTGGCCAACACAGTGAAACCACATCTCTACTAAAAATACAAAAAATTAGTTGGGTGTGGTGGTGCACACCTGTAATCCCAGCTACTCGGGAGGCTGAGGAAGGGTAATCACTTGAACCTTGGAGGTGGAGGTTGCAGTAAGTCAAGATCACACCACTGCACTCCAGGCTGGGTAACAGAGCAAGTCTCAAAAGAAAAAAAAAAAAGAAAAGAAAAGAAACTCAAACAGTCTGAAAAGTAAAGCCAGTGATGAGGAGGAAGGCAAATAATGGTAACAAAAACAAACACACAGTTTGCTATGTGCCAGTGTGGGGGGAATACCCCAGACATTTCACATCTATGAATTCATTTAGTCCTTATGACAATCCTATAAGGTTAGTACTACAATCTGTATTCACAATGAGGAAACTAAAGCACAGAGAAGCTAGTAAGTGATAAGGCTGAAATCGAACCCAGGCAGTGTGGTTACAGGCTCTGCCCTGAATCACTAAGCCATGCTGCCTTTTTGCACAAAGCATGGCACCAGAGTTGTCAGTGTGACCTCGATGAACTCTCAACAGCCATAGCTAAGAGTTATTACTTCTATTTTACAGTCTTAGAAGGACTCACCCAAGATGACACAGAAGATTACTTACACTTATAATAGGCAAACTGCAAGTAATGATACATGGTAGCCACAAATTTCTCAACTGGATAGCCTCCTATAACTGGGGTGAGGTTCTCTTCACACTGTATTTTGCATTCCAGAACTTCTATATAATGATCTGAAACAAAACGTAAAATTTTCAGAGCAGTGAATCCATTATTTTCTTAATACGCTACTTCTGCTTCCTGCCCAAATGAAAAAGGTAAAAGAAGAATATTTGCAACACCCACAAGGAGCTGAAAATCTTTAATATACAAAGTTGTTTCAAATCAATAAGATGAACATCCACTATATAAATGGCCAAACGGTATTAACAGAAATTATTAAAATGTCTAAAAAACATTGTGAGAGATGCTACACCTCTTTTGTAATTAAGAAATACAATTACCCCCAAAATAATTTAAACTACTAAATTGCAAAATTTTTAAAAATTCATAATGTAGTATTAAGAAGAGAACAGTGAAATTTACACTCTCATATTCTGTTGATGGAAGCAAAACAGGAACAAACTTTTTGGAGAACAATTTGGTAAAATTTATCAAAGGTTAAAATATACATATTTTCCAACCCAGCTGTCTACTTTTAGGAAATTTTCTTTAGACATAGGCATACATAAACACTGTTTAAAACAACAAACAAACAAACAAACTTGAAAGTACCTAAATGCCAGTCAATAGGATGATTAATAAATTACAGTATATAAAAATAATAGAATCTATATAGCCTTTGAAAGAGAGTAAGGTGAACCTAAATATAGTCAAAGACTACATTTCCCATGCAGCTAGGTTGGGGCCATATGACTAGTCATGGCCAATGACATGTTGAGATAACAATTAAGGAATGCTACTTCCAGGCTTAACCCCTAAGACCTCCCACATGATCCCTGGCTCCCTCCCTTTTCTCCCTTTATGCAGCTAGAAGCAAAAGACTCCAGGAGGGTTGCACACATTTTGTAAGTAAGACTGTGGAGGAACAGGTACTTTCAAACATTGCTGGTAGGTAGTACGAAATGATACCTTAAAACACTAAAATTAATTTACAGAAACATTTACTCTTTGAACTATTAATTCCACTTTGGTTGACTTTGAAAACACACCTCCATACTTACTACCACCACCAACAAAAAAGTCTTACATACTTACTACCACCACCAACAAAAAATTAACATCAACAATAAGGGTACAAACAAACATCATACATATCTTGACGTGATATCCTGAGGAGGACATTTATATACCGGTCCAGCCAAAATGACATAACCTGAATGTAACTGTGAAGACACATCATAGAAACCCAAATTGAGGAATGTTTACAAAGTAATTAGCTTATATTCTTAAAAAATATCATTGGCATAAAAAGACAAAGAAAGGCCAAAGGACTGTTCCAGATTAAAGAATTCGAAAGGAAGATGACAAATAAATAGGAAACTGGCCGGGCGCGGTGGCTCAAGCCTGTAATCCCTGCACTTTGGGAGGCCGAGACGGGCGGATCACGAGGTCAGGAGATCAAGACCATCCTGGCTAACATGGTGAAACACCGTCTCTACTAAAAAATACAAAAAACTAGCCGAGCGCTGTGGCGGGCGCCTGTAGTCCTGGCTACTCGGGAGGCTGAGGCAGGAGAATGGTGTAAACCTGGGAGGCGGAGCTTGCAGTGAGCTGAGATCCGGCCACTGCACTCCAGCCTGGGCAACAGAGCGAGACTCCGTCTCAAAATAAATAAATAAATAAATAAATAAATAGGAAACATGATTCTGAACTGGAAACTATACCAGGAAAAAAAATGGTGCTAGAAAGAACATTATTGTGACAATTAACAAAAGGGGAATATGAACTACAGATTAATACAAGCATTGTATCTAGTATATTAAGTTTCCTGAAATTAATTACTATGGATATTTAGATAGTATTATTGTTCTTAGGAAGTAAACTGAAGCATTATGGGGGGTAAAGAGTAATAATGCATGTGCAACATACTTCCAAATAGTTCTGAAATAAAAATAATTATACACAGCTGGGCACGGTGGCACAAGCCTATAATCCCAGCACTTTGGGAGGGCAAGGCGGGCGGATCACTTGAGGTCAGGAGTTCAAACCCAGCCTGGCCAACACAGCAAAACTCCATCTCTACTAAAAATACAAAAAATTAGCCAGGCGTGGTGGCACTTGCCAGTAGTCCCAGCTACTCAGGAGGCTGAAGCAAGAGAATTGCTTCAACCCAGCAGGCGGAGGTTGCAGTGAGCCAAGACCGCGCCACTGCACCACAGCCTGGGTGATAGAGCGAGACTCTGTCTCGAAAACAAAATAAAATAGGCCGGACGTGGTGGCTCACGCCTATGATCCTAGCACTTTGGGAGGCTGAGGTGGGTGGATCACCTGAGGTCAGGAGTTCGAGACTAGCCTGGCCAATGTGGCGAAACCCCGTCTCTACTAAAACCATAAAAATTAGCCAGACATGTTGGTGCACGCCTGTAATCCCAGCTACTCAGGAGGCTAAGGCAGGAGAATTGCTTGAACCTGGGGGGCAGAGGTTGCGGTGAACCGAGATCATGCCACTGCATTCCAGTCTTAGCAACAAGAGGGAAACCCCATGTCAAAAAATAATAATAAATAAATAAATAAAATAATAACAATAATAATTATACCCACAGCACATACGGAGAGAGCAATAAAGTAAATGTGGGACAATCAATGTTACAAATTGGTGAATCTAGGTAAGGTGTACATGAGAGTTCTTTGTATGATTCTTCCGTCTTCTCTACAAGTTTGAAATTATTTAAAAATAAAAACTAAAGGCCAGACGCGATGGCTCATGCCTATAATCCCAGCACTTTGGGAGGCTGAGGCGGGCGGATCACGAGGTCAGGAGATCGAGACCATCCTGGCTAACACGGTGAAACCCCATCACTACTAAAAATACAAAAAATTAGCCGGGTGTGGTGGTGGGCGCCTGTGCTCCCAGCTACTCAGGAGGCTGAGGCAGGAGAGTGGTGTGAACCCAGGAGGCAGAGCTTGCAGTGAGCCGAGATCGAGCCACTACACTCCAGCCTGGGGGAGAGTGAGACTCCGTCTCAAAAAACAAAACAAACAAACAAAAAAATAAAAACTAAAGAAACTCTAAATATCTATATATCTACACTGTGAGAGGAAAATAAATCTCAGGACCCCAAAATCACTAAGCCAAATGGAAAAGTCAAGCTGGGAACCATGTAGGACAAACCTGTTTCCCATCCTATTCCTAAATAAGATAGCTACAAAGATTAAAAAAAAAAAAGCCACAAACCTCTCTTATAATTTGCCCACAAAGAAGTTTTGTGGACAAAGGAAGGCAGAACTCAAAGTCATCCCTCTGCTCATGTGGAACAAATGTACATATAATTGTTTCCTTTTCTGTGTCGTTTCACTAAGCCAGACTAAAGCATAAATGGCTATTCCTCTAAATTGCATATTCAGTGAAAGGCTAATCAGAAATTCAAAAGAATGCAACCATTTGTCTCTTACCTACCCATGACCTGGAAACCCCCTCCCACTTCAGGTTGTTCTGCCTTTCTGGACTGAACCAATATACATCTTACATATATTGACTGATGTCTCATGTCTCCCTAAAATGTTTAAAACCAAACTGTGCCCTGAGTACCTTAGGCATATGTTGTCAGGACCTCCTGAGGCTATGTCACAAGTACATTCCTAACTTGGCAAAAATAAACTTTCTAAATTGATTGAGACTTGTCTCAGATACTCTTTGATTTACAATACACATATATCTTAGCTATATCAAAGATAGATGGAGAGAGACCGCAGCCATTATGTGCCTCCTGATGAAACATCAGCATCAGCTATGAAGCAGTTGACTCCCATCAAAAAAAACCCCCAAAACAAAATCAAACTGAGCCTATTCAAGCCTCTACATCCAATCACCAATTTACAAGAAATACAGAAGACAGAGGAACATGGGGATACAGTCAGCAAAACCCAGACCATGGGAATCTCTACAGGACAAAAATGCAGGTTCCTCAACAGCAAGGCGGAAAAGATATGGCCCTACGGATTAAACGAGATGTAAAACGTAACCAGCTTGCTACAATATGGATGAAACTTGAGGACAGTATGCCAAGTGAAATGAGCCAGTCACAAAAAGGCAAAGACTGTATGACTCCACTTATGTAATGTATGTAGAACAGTCAAATTCTTGAAGACAGAAAGTAGAAAGGCCGTTGCCAGTGGCAGGGGGCAAGGGGAAATGGGGAGTTATTGCATACAGAGTTTCAATTTGGAGAAACATAGAAAGTTCTAGAGATGGATGGTGCTGATGGTTGCACAATCACGTGAATGTAGTCAATGCCATGGAGTGTACATTGAATGATGGCTAAAATAATAAAGTTCATATTATGTATATTTTACCACTATAAAAATTTTCAAAAGATAACCCATTGCAATGGATGGACCTTAATTGGATCCTGACTCAAACAAATGGTAAATTAAAGGCACACACATGTATTTATGACATTTCTGAAACGACTGGGATACTGTTTAGGTATTTAATGATGAGATCAAATAATGATTGTTAAAATTCTTACAGGGGTAATAGCTTGGTGTTATGTTTAAAAAACAAAGAGTCCTTACCTTCTAAAAGTATATACTGAAATATTACAAATGAAATAATATGGCATCTGGAATTAGCTTCAAAATAACATGAGAGGAGGCCGGGCGCGGTGGCTCACGCCTGTAATCCCAGCACTTTGGGAGGCCGAGGTGGGCGGATCACAAGGTCAGGAGATCGAGACCATTCTGGCAAACACGGTGAAATCCCGTCTGTACTAAAAACACAAAAAAATTAGCCGGGCGTGGTGGTGGGCGCCTGTAGTCCCAGCTACTCAGGAGGCTGAGGCAGGAGAATGGCGGGAACCCGGGAGGCGGAGCTTGCAGTGAGCCGAGATGGCGCCACTGCACTCGAGCCTTGGCGACAGAGCAAGACTGTCTCAAAAAAAAAAAAAAAAAAATGAGAGGAAAAATAGGTGGGAATTAGATGAAGCCCAAGTGGCCATGAGTTGACAATCATGAAGCTGGGTCATGGGTACATGGTGGTTTATTTACTCTTCTCTCTGATTTTTGTATATGTTTGAAATTTGCCATAATAAAAAGTTTTCTTAAGACAAAACAAAACAAAACAAAAAAAACCCTACTTTGTAGAAAGAGATTAATGAATAAAAAGTGACTGAAAAAAAAACAAAACCGAAAACCCTGGATTCAATAACTTTAAACGAGCTTCTCTACTGCAGGATTTCTAAGGGCCTTTAACCATTAAAGTGCACAATGACTCTTCAAGAAGGAGACACAGTGCTCAGCCCATTCCCAGACTTATTTAACAAGTGCATAGATATGATGCCTTTATCCAAGGTACAGTCCAGATTTTACTTATCTAGTTGTTTCAGGGAGGCACAGTTCTAGGATCAGCGTTCTCAAACCACTTTGGGAAAGAGCTCCCTTAGCCATTTCCCAGTTTCTGGAGTGATGCTGCCCAGTAAATGCACTTGGGAAATGTCTAGGCACTATACAGAAATCTGGGTTACCTATGCGTAGAGTTTTATGTTTTCTTCCTTTCTTCATTTTTCCTTTCTGTGTTTTCCAAACTTCCTATAATGAGCACACATTGTTTTATAACCAGAGAAGAAAATTTCAAAAAGCTACCTTAGTGATAGCCACTTAAAGGTTCATTCTACCTTTGTATGTGTTGGAAAATTGCCATCGTCAAAGTTATCTCAGTAATGTAAGTCACTGAGGTGCTCCTGGGCCATTTTTATTTTTCAAAATGCCTGTAGGAAATCTGTAAGTAGGGCAGACACAGAATTCTACCTTGGCAGGCCTGTGCTTGAACCTTCTCTCAGTGATTTCACTAGAAGCCCTTGCCAAGTCAAAGGTTTATCTATGCAGGTGGTGACTACCCTCAGTTACCCATTAATAAATATGCTCAAAAGTTCCTCAGAGGCCACTCCAGGCATCTAGAAGGCATGCAGGCAAAGAGCAGACATCTAAGGAAGACTATTCCATAGGAGTAGCGAGCCTATTGACCTACCACCAACCTGCTATGGAAAGGTAGAAATCCTTGAAGTCCTTGATCTCCCTGGAACCCTCACAGGCCGCGAGACACTCGTAAAAGGCTTTGAAGAAGTCGGGAAGGGCCAGCTCCATGTCTGTGATGGATGTTCTCCAGTTCTCACCGTTGTACGCTCGCACTGCTCGGATGAACAGGCTCTGAAAAGCACGGAGAAGCTAGTGAAGCTCGCTCCTGGTGTGAAGGGAGACAGTCATGAGCTCTCAAAGGGAACCAAGACCACCACCAAGTTTGCTCTCATTAGCTCTGAAGCCACACTGACCCTTAAAGAAGTCAACCAGTGAGTTACTTTATATCTAGATTTTTCTACTCTGCTTATGATAGATACACTTCTTATTTAGTTCAATTCAAAAAGTAGCAGGCCCTTGATAATAATCTGAATCAAGGAAAATGGGAAAACTATGACAGAGATCAGATCAGCGGCTGCCAGGAGTCAGGGGTTACAGCAAAAATTTGACTACAAAAGGACAAGAGGAAATTGTTCAGGGGTGATGAAAATATTCTATGTCATGATTATGGTGGCAGTTACAGGACTGGATGTATTTGTCAACACTTACTGCATTATACACTTAAAAACTGATAAATATATTGTAAATAAATTGTACCTCGATAAAACTGGTTTTTAAAATGGAACGAAAATAAAAATATAAGTTTGAGAGCAGGTATATTAGTCTGTTCTCACACTGCTATAAAGAAGTACCTCCAGCCTGGCCAATATAGCAAAACCCCATCTCTACTAAAAATACAGAAATTACCAGGTGTGGTCACACACCTGTAGTCCCAGCTACTGCGGAGGCTGAGGCACAAGAATCACTTGAACCCAGGAGGAAGAGGTGGCAGTAAGCTAAGATCGTGCCACTATACTCCAGCCTGGGTGACAGGGCGAGACTCTGTCAAAAAAAAAAAACAAAAAAACTCGAGACTGGGTAATTTATAAATTAAAGAGGTTGAATTGGTTCATGGTTCTGCAGGCTATACAGGAAGCATAGCAGCTTCTGCTTCTGGGGAGGCCTCAGGAAACTTACAATCATGGCAGAAGGCAAACGGGCAGCCAGCACTTCACATGGCCAGAGAAGAAGGAAGAAAGAGAGGGGGAGGTATTACACACTTTTAAACAACCAGGTCTCATGATAACTCACTCACTCACCATCATGAGAACAGCCCAGAGGCGATGGTGCTAAACCATTCATAAACGATCCACTCCCATGATCCAATCACCTCCCACCAGGTCCCATCTCTAACCCTGGGGATTACAATTCAACATGAGATTTAGGTGGAGACACAGATACAAACCACATGTGCAGTTGTCTGTCACCCCACTTCCTCCAACAATTAATTAGTAGTTAAACAGAAATGCCACCATACCTCAGCACTAGTTACTAGGAAGGGCAACCATGTGCCAGATAGTGGAAACTTCAAGGACTTTCTGCTAATTGTTGATTAGACTCAATTAGAAGAGAAATAAAGGGAGGCTGAGGCAGGAGAATCATTTGAACATGAGAGGTGGAGGCTGCAGTAAGCCGAGATCGTGCCATTGCACTCCAGCCTGGGCAACAGGGCAAGACTTCATTTCAAAAAAAAAAAGAGAGAGAAATAAATAGGACCAAGGAAGCAACTTAGTCTCCAAGAAATAAGTAGAGATCCTGGATATACACAAAACCTGCTAACTTGCAGAGGCCAGGAAAGGCCCTGAATAAGCATGAGACCCTCCATTTGGAGTTCCTTCTCAGCTCTTCCTGAATGGGGGTATCTGAGGGCCCCCCTTGGACCTAGAATTTTCACCAAGCTTAAGGCCTCAGATAAAGAGGGCAGATTTTTTTCTTCTTCTTTTTTTTTTTTTTGAGAGAGAGTCTCACTCTGTTGCCCAGGCTGGAGTGCAGTGGCGCAATCTCAGCTCACTGCAACCTCCGCCTCCTGGGTTCAAGCAATTCTCTTTGCCTCAGCCTCCCGAGTAGCTGGGATTACAGGTGCCTGCCACCATGCCCGGCTAATTTTTTTGTATTTTTAGTAGAGACAGGGTTTCACCACCTTGCCCAGGCTGGTCTTGAATTCCTGACCTCGTGATCCACCCACTTCAGACTCCCAAAGTGCTGGGATTACAGGTGTGAGCCACTGTGCCCAGCCAAATTCCCATTTTCAACCATGCCCTGCCCTTGCTTGCTACCCAGGCCCCCAGTGCCTGAGTTCCAGAAGACCTTGACAATAGTGAGTGCTCAAAAGGACAAGATCCTTCTTTCTTATTGTTGTTCTTATGACTAATTCTCATCAAAACTCTTCTTCGTAGATGCGCAGATTTTAAGTATCCTCTACTCTTGTCACATCAGCCTTCCTAACTCGTCTTTATCTTCCACTTTAATATATTTGGGGCATGTTTGTGTGCATGTGTATATAAAAACATATGCCTTCTCATTTCAATCTTCATCAAAACTGGAGATTTATGTTTCTATTTCTTGTGTTCCTGGTCATTTTTAGATGATTTCCAAGATGTCTTTACTCTCTTAAAACTAAATGATTAAATGACCATATTTCTAAAATGTAGCATTTAAAGGGAACATGGCTTTTAAAATCATCACGGAATACAAAATGTCATTGTTAAATGGATCACTTTGTGCTAAAAGTCAATCATTTCTATTGTCATAATATTCAGCAAATGTCACCAAAAATCACTAGAGGTCCTTAGCTATCAGTAGCTGCTTATGGAGAGACATTTCTTTAACAGTCCAGGTTGCCACTAATTGCCACGTAAAAATCCAAATATACCTCATACGACTTGGTTTCCAGGTCTTTAATGTAGTCCTCGGCACCAGGCAGGCTCTTATAATACGCCATGTTCCTCTTCATCATTTCGTCATCAGGATGCTTCAGTAGAAAGGTGTGAGCAGCTGCGATGGCTTTGGGGAGATTATTTGCCTAAAAGGACAAAGAATATAAAAGCTACTCCATGGATGCTGAGTGGTAATTTTTGTAAAACAAGAATATCTGCTCAGGCCTTCAGAAACTTTGTGTTGCTATAACTTTTCCAGCTAAAGGTTCCGTGACTTCCAGGGACCCTCAAGACCAAGTCCAGGCATTGCGAGATGAGTGTTGATTTCCTAAAAGCGACTGTCTAGATGGCCTCGGTCTGCCTTTCCCAATCTACTCTGCGCTGGCTATGCCTGTCCATGCCCCAGGAGGCTGGCCTGTGTGGACTCTAACAACAGACTCCCTCGCCCTCTGGCTTCCAAAGAGATTCAGCCATGAGGAGCCCCAACAGGACACTGAGGAAGGGAAGAGAGTAAGGTCATATTATTTCATTTCCTGGTTCCCTCGCTGCACAGTCAACTTGGGCTGCTAAGTCCCCTAATTGAAGGTCACAGCTCTTCTCAAGGTGACCCTCTCCATAGAGTCTCCCTCCTTCCTGGTTTCAATCATTGCTCTCTCCCCTGCCCCTTTTGGCCTAGGGGTGGTCATATCCCACTGCTACCAGCCCTGGGGCTCAACATTATCCCTGTGGATTCCCCATGTACCGCACACGCCTTTGTAAATAACCACCTTCTTAAACTTTCCTCCAATTACCCAGTGTGACTGCACCAAATCTTTCCCACTGGAAACTTGACAAATACATTGTTTTCCCAAATCCCCCACAGACCTTCTGCTAACCTCCTCACTTATTCATCCATTCATGCAGCAAATAAATGTCATATTACAAGAGCACCATTTCTAGGATGTGGGTCTATAACAATAAGCAAAACAGGAAAAAGAAAAATCCCCACCTGCATGGACCATATATTCTGTTAAGTTCTCCCTGTCTCCTAGTGGCCTCAATTAAGAGCCTCTCTATTGTATTAGTTCTGGGTTCTGTCTTCCCACGTTTTACGCCACCCTGCAATCTCAGCTGGTATGTCTATCTCCCCCATCAGACTATGATCCTACCCAGCTGTGTGTCATTCATTGTCTGGATTCCCAGGGCCTCACACTGTCCTCAGGACAAGGCAGGACACGATGAGTGTCTGTGATTTGAACATAATGACATTACGACAATAAAATATAATAAAATTAATTTATATTTTCCTCTCTTTTCCCCTCAGTCTTCTCTCCATTGAATGGGGGCCAATGATTCTGAGTTTCACTGCCTCAGGGAAGGTAGGTGTCTGGTCAGAACCAGCAAATTATTCATTTGAAAAAAGCCTGTCCTCCCGAAAGAACCTGGCAGGTTTGAGGAGAGAAAGAAATTAGGGAGGAGCTGCAGGAAGAAGCTGACTGGCCTGGAGGAAGAAGAGGGAGAAAGGGAATCTCCCAGACTAGGAAAAAAGTTTCCCTTGGGATCTGTGGGAGCAGCAGGCCTGTGGGCCCCAGAGTTTCAGGGCTGGCACTTATCGGCAGTGTCCAAGAGAGCAGAAGTCCTCAGGGAGAACAGGTATGTTATGGGGGGGCCTCAGGAGGGCAGGCAAATAGGGATGCAGAGGCCTCCCTGTGGGGACGCATGACCACCAACCAGAGGGCCCCCCACACTGATGGACTCTTGGCACAACCTGGTAGGGAGAAGGGCAGGCACCTGTGCATGTGCACAGAGACTCAGCCAATCCAGAGGGACGCTCCAAGGCAGGAATTAGGGAATTCGGTTTAGACAGAGAAAATAAAGGAATATTTGGTATACCCTAGATTTCTAAGAGTCATAGGATGGCATATATCTGTACTGAATTGCCCCAGAATTGGAACCACGTCATTTTGAGACAATAGCAGTGGCCACATCAGAGAAGTGGTGGGTGGTGATGAGGGCAGACTCCCAGATGTCAATGCTGATGTTTTGGGAATGCCAATTAGTGGTCTGTGGCAGGGCTGCCTTTAAAACAGCCCTACAGAAAGCTTCATACTCCTGGCTGGAAAAAGGCTGGATTTCAGCTAGAAGGAAGGGAGAGGGTATGAATGCTGCCTTTTAAAGCATTTGCCAATGAAATCAGAGTTGCTAATTCTCAGAAGAGCATTTAGAAAGGGGGCACAGAGGCCGGGAGCAGTGGCTCACACCTGTAATCCCAGCACTTTAGGAGGTCGAGGTGGGTGGATCGCGAGGTCAGGAGTTCAAGATCAGCCTGGCCAAGATGGTGAAACCCCGTCTCTACTAAAAAGACAAAAATTAGCTGGGCGCAATGGCAGGTGCTTGTAATCCCAGCTACTCGGGAGGCTGAGGCAGGAGAATCGCTTGAACCCAGGGGGGCAGAGGTTGCAGTGAGCTGAGATCGCGCCACTGCACTTCAGCCTGGGCGACAGAGCAAGACTTTATCACAAAAAAAAAAAAAGAAAGAAAAGAAAGACGGGCACAGAGTAGGATTTTAAGGCCTCTAACTTAGGATGTGAGTTTTACAAAACAGAAACTCTTCCTGAAGAGAAAAGTGTGATTTTATTTACTTCAACTCAGGTTCTGCAGCTGGAACATGGAGACACATCTTGGCGGCTAAACCTCTGACAGACCCCAGGCAGATTTTGGAGAAGGCGGTAGAGATGTGGGGAACCACCCTGCCTTAGATTCCTGAGACAGTCACCAGCATGAGCCACCCTAAATCAGCCATGACACAGAGGCAGGCCCTGTGGTTCCGGGGAGATTAGAGGCCACTGCCAGGCAAGGCCTGGGGTAAGAGGGCCTGTGAGTCAGTGTTCTCTGTCCAGGTCAGAGCTCAACAGTCATTAAGGATTTGATGAAGTGCTTGGGCCTACTTTTTACTTGGCCTATGGAAAAAATTAGTTTTTCATGGAAGATGATAGTCATGAAGAGAACCCAAAGAAAGCTAACGACATGGACCTAGAGTAGGCTGGTGATGAGAAACCTATGATGCCCTTGAGGCTGCACACCAGTAGCCCGGCCCTTTTCTACAAAAGCACACATGCAAGCCTCCTCGCCTCCCTCTGGCAGTCGGAACCCACCACTGCTATTGCGGTTATCAACTGAGGCATTTCTCCTTAATCACCGAAACAGAGAACTGCAACTCCAACAGCAGAGTAGCATTTACCCATGTCCTACCACAGTGCACTAGCTACCTCTATATCGATCTCCAGCCTTCAGGTGCCAGGTGGAACGTAAGTGCCTGCCACCCATCTTTTCCTCTCTATCCATAAACAGAGTTTAAACACGTAAACATCACTTTTTTTTTTTTTTTTTTTTAAATACAAGAGTCTTGTTCTGTCACCCAGGCTGGAGTGCAGTGGTAAGATCTCAGCTCACTGCAGCCTTGGCCTTCTGGGCTCAAGCGATCCTCCAGCCTCAGCCTCTTGAGTAGCTGAAACTAGAGGGGCACGCCACCATACCCGGCTAATTTTTTAATGTTTCTGTAGAAATGAGATCTCTTTTTTTTTTTTTTTTTTTTTTTTTTGAGACGGAGTCTTTGCTCTGTAGCCCGGACTGGAGTGCAGTGGCCGGATCTCAGCTCACTGCAAGCTCCGCCTCCCGGGTTTGCGCCATTCTCCTGCCTCAGCCTCCGGAGTAGCTGGGCCTACAGGCGCCCGCCACCTCGCCCGGCTAGTTTTTTGTATTTTTAGTAGAGACGGGGTTTCACCGTGTTAGCCAGGATGGTCTCGATCTCCTGACCTCGTGATCCGCCCGTCTCGGCCTCCCAAAGTGCTGGGATTACAGGCTTGAGCCACCGCGCCCGGCCAGAAATGAGATCTCTTTATATTGCCCAGGCTGGTCTTGAACTCTTGGGCTCAAGAGATCCTCCCACCTTGGCCTCCCAAAGTGCTGGGATTACAGGCATGAGCCATCATGCCAGGCCATAAACATCATTGAGAAAAAATAAATCATACAATATCTCCACCAAAAATTACTTTTTCAGTTATATCTTCCACTGAAATAATTAAGTAACATTCATGTTTATCAATAAAATTCTTAGCTTTTTCCTGCCCTCTAAGAGATCTCAAAATGTTAAGATGGTGGCCAGGCACAGTGGCTCAAATCCCAGTCTGTTATCTCAACATTTTGGGTGGCCGGTGGATCACTTGAGGTTAAGAGTTCGAGACCAGCCTGGCCAACATGGTGAAACCCCATCTCTACTAAAAATACAAAAATTAGCTGGGCGTGGTGGCACATGCCTGTAATCCCAGCTACTCAGGAGGCTGAGATACAAGAATCACTTGCACCCTGGAGGCAGAGGTTGCAGTAAGCCAAGATCGTGTCACTGCACTCTAGTCTGGGTGACAAAGTGAAACTGTGTCTCAAAAAAAGGGGATATTTTACAGACCTTCAACTAAGTGATTGTTACAAGACCTGTAAAGGGTTTTGAAGAGAAGCTATGACCATCCTAACTTTTTGGGGCCACCATCATGAAGGAGAAAACCCATGCCTTATGGTCATATTGAGTAAAATGTTCTTCCCCTCCTCCCTGTATCACCAGTTCAAATTCATCTGTATATTAAAGAAATCAGAGCTTCTAGTATTCTCTAGGTTTAAAAATAAAATGTTTTCCTCTTGATTATGTGACCTAAATTTGGTTCAGACTGTATTTGCCAAAAGCTATACAAAAAAAGAATTAGATAAGTCATTTTTAGCTTAAAAAATGATGCTTCGTTTGAACCAGCCCTCATTTTCAACAGTCTGGAATTTTATTATTAATCCCACTCCCTGCTTCTATTTTAAAACTGCTTATTTTTTAATTGCCAGAACAAACATTCACAAAATTGATATTTTATATAAAACTGTAACTAAGCATAGAAGTATAGAAGTAACCCAGCTTTTCTCCTCTTTGGGGTTTTGTGTTATTTTATTGCTCATATAAACACAAAATACACGTGGCTCTGTCTCGGTGGAAATATGAAAAACAGATCTTGCAGTCCAGAGACTGAAAACAAAGTTTAAAAACAAGAAAAATCTTCTACCTCAAGAGTCTAGGATATGCCATGAATCTATTTTTGTAGTTATTAAAATAAACACAATATATTCCTTTTAAAATCTTTCTCAGAGGAAGTAGAACCTGGACTTTGAGAGGGCTTTTTTAGCCAAACTCTGTGAAGACCCACCAAGCTAGAGCCTCTTTATCTAGTGACAGGGAATTCGACCCATTCTTAAAACTTGTGGGTCCTCAGCGTAAGAACCCATAGGATAGAGAACTGCAATTTGTGGCTATTTTTAGTCAGCAATCACAGAGAGAACTTAAGCAGCCATTAAAAGGAGGCAGTGAACTGTGTTAAATTCTAGATGAAAGAAACAGCGGAGAGGGCCAATCCTGATGACTCACGGTGCAAGAGTTCGCCTTCAAGCAGGGATGTGTCCTTGCAAGGAGTCCCTGCTCTTCCCTGGCCTCAATTTCATTCTCTTTAAAAATAACTAGTCAGCTAGGCGCAATGGCTCACGCCTGTAATCCCAGAACTCTGGGAGGCGAGGTGGGAGGATCACTCGAGTCCGGGAGTTCGAGATCAGCCTGGGCAACGTGGCGAAACTCTGTCTCTACAAAAAATACCAAAAAAATTAGCCAGGTGGGGTTGCATGCGCCTATAATCCCAACTACTCAGGAGGCTGAGGTTGAGGATGACCTGAGCCTGAGGAGGTGAAGGCTGCAGTGAGCCATCCATGATCGTGCCTCTGCACTCCAGCCTGCGCGACAGTGAGACCCCGTCTCAACTAAAAATAAAAATAAAAGGTACTCGTCGGCTCCTCAGGTCTTCTGCTTTATTATCGCAAGTCACCGCTCAGAAAAAAGGCGACTGGCTTTAATGGTATATACAGAAAAGAGGCGTCTGCCCTCAAATAACAGAGAACATTTATCAGGCACTTTGTTGGGTGCCTGGCGCTGTGCTGCGTTCTGTGTACATATGCTCTGCCTTAGAGCTAGCGTTCAAAAAGGCATTTTCATCTTTACTTGAGATGAAGAAGGAGGCAGGATCTGGAGGGAGACTTTTGGCAGGGCTGGGTGGGAGGGAGCCAGGTCTAGAACTGGCGATGCAACGCGGTCCCGGGCGCAGGGGCGGGGCCAGGGCCTGGGGGCTGGGTCAGGGGCGGGGCCGGGGCCGGGGCCTGGGACGGGGCGAGGCGGACTTGCCTTGAAGTAGGCGAACTGCAGGAACTTGTAGGG
Organism: Macaca fascicularis; assembly: GCF_037993035.2. Classification (NCBI taxonomy): domain Eukaryota; kingdom Metazoa; phylum Chordata; class Mammalia; order Primates; family Cercopithecidae; genus Macaca; species Macaca fascicularis. The sequence goes on from NC_088376.1 coordinate 15,285,199, forward strand.
CTCGCGGCGCTGGAAGTCAGCCAGCACCTCGCGGCTGGGCTGGGACTGGCGGAAGGCTGGCAGGCCTTGCTTGCAGCGCTTGAGGCAGTGCGCGCGGCGCAGCAGGCCCCCGAAGAGGCGCAGCTCTGGATAGCTGGCGAGGCCGGAGGCGGGCTCGGGCTGCGGCGCGGCGCTGCAGTTGCGGTGGCAGAAGGCCTCGCTGTCGCGCAGCAGGCGGTGCAGCCGCAGGCTGATCTCCAGGTAGCCCACGCTCTCAGCCCAGTGCTCGCCACTATACTTGTCCAGCGCGTGCCGGTAGGCCGACTCGAGCGGCATCAGCTCGTCCCGTGGGAAGCTGCGGAAGCTGTAGCGTTCGTACTGGGCGCGCCCGGCGCGCAGCGCACAGGCCACGCACAGCAGCGCCAGCAGCGCCGCGACCCCCCGACGCCCCGGCTCCATCGCGCCTGGCGAAAGGAAGGAAGGAAGGGACGAAGGAAGGGAAAAGGGGAGGGAGAAGGAAAGGAAAGAGGACGGCTCGACGCGGCGGGCCGAATGCTTTCGGGGCGGGGACGCCAGCTGCCGGCCCGCCCCGTCCGGCCGCCCCTCCCCACCCAGGCGGGGGATCTGGGCGCCAGCTGCCAGCGCCGAGAGGGTGCGCGTGTAAGGCGCGCTGCGCACTGGTTCACGAAGGCTGATGCGTGTGATGGGGCTCCGCCGCTCATGCACTTGGAGACTCGCCTGCAAGGCCGACGCGGCCCTACGATCTATATAATCTACAATCTTTATAGTCGCTTGAAGGTTTGTGAAAAAGAAGATTCCCGGGCTGTGCCCCCAGAGTTTCTGATTCAGAAAGTGTGGGGTGGAGGTCTGAGGATTTGTATGTTTAACCAGCACCCTGGTGAGGCTAATGCTGCGGGCTCACGGGCTGCACTTTTAATAGCACTGCCCAACCTTAAATTTTAGTGAGAGAAAAAGACAGTGCAAAAATAAAATTAATAAGGACGTCAGTGGCACTTTGTAAATTGTATAGCTAGTCAGGTTGAAGATGTGCACACCTTGTGAATCTGCGACACCATTCTGTGGAATATGCTGGAGAAGCTTGCGCGTGTGCATCAAAAAATATGGATGGAATGTTAGTGGCAGCACTTTAAGAAAAAAATCTTTAAACTTTTTAATCTTGAAATAATTTACAAGAAAGTTGCAAAAATAGTACAAAAAGTTCCTGTATACCCTTCATCAAGATTCACAAGTTGCTAATGTTATACCACATTTCTATGTTTACATTTTTTTCTGACTCATTTGAGATAGGTTGCATATATCATGCCCACTGTCCCTTAGTCGTTTTATTTTGGTTTTTGTTTGTTTGTTTGTTTGTTTGTTTGTTTTTTGAGACGGAGTCTCGCCCTGTCATCCAGGCTGGAGTGCGGTTGCACCATCTCGGCTCTCTGCAACCTTTGCCTCCCGGGTTCAAGCAATTCTTCCTGCCTCAGCCTCCCAAGTAGCTAGGATCACAGGCACGTGCCACCACGCCTGGCTAATTTTTCTGTTTTTTACTAGAGATGAGGTTTTGCTGTGTTGGCCAGGCTGTTCCTGAACTCCTGACCTTCGGTGATCTACCTGCCTCGGCCTCCCAAAGTGCTGGGATTAAACAGGCGTGAGCCACCGTGCCCAACCCCTTAGTCTTTCAGTATGTATGTCCTTAGAATGAAACTACCAATCAAATTTAGGAAATTTAATACTGATAGAAGACTTTAATCATGTTCCATTTCCAGTTTTGTCAGCTGTTCCAATTGTGTCTTGCATAGCACTTTTTTCTCTTAGGATGCAGTCCATCCATGATCGCTGTCTATTTCATATCATCTAATCTAAACTGGTTCCTCGGCTTTTCTGGTCATGCCATTAGCATTTTTGAAAAATATAGGCCTAAACAGCAATGAAATACCACTACAAAATTCAAAACACTGACATCACATGCTGACAAGGATGTGGAGCAACAGGAACTCTCATTCGTTGATGGTGGCAATGCAAAATGGTACATACACTTTAGAAGACAGTTCGGCAGTTTCTTACAAAACTAGGCATACTCTACTCATACAATCCAGAAATTGCACTTCTTGTTATTTACCCAAATGGGTTAAAACTTATGCACACACCTGCAAATGGATGTTTGTAGCAACTTTATTCACAATTACCATAACTTGGAAGCAACCAAGATGTCCTTCAGTGGGTAAGTGGATACATAAACTGTGGTATATATACACAATGGAATTTTATTCCAAGCCAAAAAGAAATCAGCTATCAAGCCGTGAAAAGACATGGAGAAGTCTTAAATGCATGTTACTAGGTTGAAAGAAGCCAATCTGAAAAGGCTACATAGCCAAATGACATTCTGGAAAAGGCAAAACTATGGAGACAGTAAAAGGATCAGTGGTTGCTGAGGATAAAGGGAGGGATGAACAGGTGGAGGGCAGAGGATTCTTGGAGCAGTGAAGCTATTCTATTTGGTACTAGAATGGTGGATACATGCCATACATTTGTTAAAATCCATAATAAGTACAACACTAAGAGTGAGCCCTAATGTAAACTGTGGACTTTGGGTGATAACGATGTGTTGATGTAGGTTCATTGATTGTAACAAATGTACCATTCCAGTACAAGACATTGACAGTGGGGGAGCTTGCGCATGTTGTAGGGTCATGGAGTATATTTGAACTCTGTACTTTCCGCTCAGTTTCACTATGAATCTTAAACTACTCTAAAAAACAAATTCTGGTTGTTTTTTTTTTTGAGATGGAGTCTCGCACTGCCGCAGAGGCTGGAGTGCAATGGCACGATCTTAGCTCCCTGCAACCTCCACTTCTGGGGTTCAAGTGATTCTCCTGCCTCAGCCTCCTGAGTAGCTGAGATTACAGGTCAGTGCCACCACGCCAGGCTAATTTTTGTATTTTTAGTAGAGATAGGTTTCATCATTTTGGTCAGGCTGGACTCGAACTCCTGACCTCATGATCCGCCCGCCTCAGCCTCCTAAAGTGCTGGGATTATAGGCATGAGCCACAGCGCCTGGCCTTTATTTATTTATTTTTTTTAAAGAACACAGGCCAGTTAACTTTATAAAAGCTTCCTCATTTGAGGTTTTCCTGATGTTTCCTCATGACTAGATTCAGAGTAAGCTCTTTGGCTAGAATGCCATAGAAGCAATGTGCCATCTGGCTCAGGGTAAAATCTAAATAGCACAATGCCCACCCCTTGTCTGTGTTAATTTTGATCACTTTATTACGGTGATGTCTATTTTCCCTACTTCATTTGTTTTCTTTTGTAATTAACAAGTGTTTACAGTAAGGTGCTGCAACATTGTTCTTAGTGGCAGAAAGCAGAAATAACCTGTCCATACACAGAAGAGTAGATTTTAAAAAAAGAGAGTAAATGCATATAGAAGAATATATTACAGCAGGGAAAATGAAAGAATTAGAGCTACAAATAGTTCAATGTGGGGGCGGGGGGAACCATACAGAATGGTTCCATTTGCCTAAAGTTTTTTGTTGTTTTTTTTTTTTTTTTTGAGACAGAGTCTCACTCTGTCGCCCAGGCTGGGCTGCAGTGGCACCATCTTGGCTCATTGCAACCTCTGCCACCCAGGTTCAAGCGATTCTCCTGCCTCAGCCTCCCGAGTAGCTGGGATTACAGGCACCTGCCACTGCACCCAGCTAATTTTTGTAGTTTTTAGTAGAGAAGGGGTTTCACCATCTTGGCTAGGCTGGTCTTGAACTCCTGACCTTGTGATCCACCCACCTTGGCCTCCCAAAGTTCTGGGATTATAGGTGTGAGCCACCGTGCCTGGCCCTAAAGTTTTAAAATATGGAAAAGTACACAGTGTATTATTAAGGAGTGCAAATAATATAGTCCTACCTTATACAAACACACAGGGTAAAACTATATTGAAAAGAGGATGATAGGCCGGGTGAAACTCCCGTCTCTACTAAAAATACAAAAAATTAGCTGGGTGTGGAGGCACACACCTGTAATCCCAGCTACTGCGGAGGCTGAGGTAGGAGAATAGCTTGAACCCAGGAGACAGAGGTTGCAGTGAGCCAAGATTGTGACACTGCACTCCAGCCTGGGTGATAGAGTAAGACTGTCTCAAAAAAAAAAAAAAGAAAAGAAAAATCAAGAAAGAAAAGAAAAGCGGATGATAAATGGAAACTTAGGATAGTGGTTTCTTTCCAATAGGAGGAAGAACATGAAATGGCAGAGGGTCAGACGCAGGGGAGGGGTTGGGGAATAAATGGGAGAATGTTCATTGCAACGTTACTTTTTATGCCATACATATATTTTGTAAATATTATTTTATATATTTATATTTCATGTTTTTGTTTTTTAAAAAACAATTTTTGGAAAAAGAAAAGATTGCAGCAGTGATATGAAGAAAATTAAAAAGCTGAATGAGATGGGGTGGGGGAAGATTGTTTAAGGAGGGCATTTGGGAAGAGACGTGAAAGGGGAGGGCACCTGTGGAAAGAGCTGTGCTGGGAGATGGTGCACAATGTGTACCTGATCCTAGAACATCTTACCCTGGAAATCACCAGTGACCATCATTCCCAATAGCAAAGAGATACAATTTGGAATCATCTCACACAATTACTCAATTGAACAAGATGCTAAGCTCTGTCACAGCTTCTTCCTCTGTCTTGCCTTTGCCTTACCAACTCCTTTGAAAGGGCCTTTGCCCAGGGCTGTTGTTTCAGATTTGGGAGGCCGACGTGGGTAGATCACCTGAGAGGTCAGGAGTTTGAGACCAGCCTGGCCAACATTGTGAAACCCCTTCTCTACAAAAAATTAGCTGGGCAGGCACCTGTAACCCCAGCTACTTAGAAGGCTGAGGCAGGAGAATTGCTTGAACCCAGGAGGCAGAGGTTGCAGTGAGCCGAGATTGTGCCACTGCACTCCAGCCTGGGAGACAGATGAGACTCTGTCTCAAAAAGAAAAAAAAAAAGGCCGGGTGAGGTGGCCACACCTGTAATCCCAATCCCATCACTTTGGGAGGCCGAGGTGGGCGGATCACAAGGTCAGGAGATCGAGACCATCCTGGCTAACACAGTGAAACCCCGTCTCTATTGAAAATACAAAAAATTAGCCTGGCATGGTGACATGTGCCTGTAGTCCCAGCTACTCGGGAGGCTGAGGCAGGAGAATCGCTTGAACCCGAGAGGTGGAGGTTGCAGTGAGCCGAGCCCAGGCCACTGCACTCCAGCCTAGGCAACAGAGTGAGATACCGACTCAAAAAAAAAAAAAGTTTTAAATTCCTGCCTTCTCCATCTCCATGCCCCTTGGCAATCTCCACCAAGAGGAGCTTCTCCACCAAGAAGGAGAGTTGGTTTCTCCACCCTTTGGATGGGGTTTGGATATGTGATTTACTTTTGTCAATGAGACAGCAGAAAAGGTCCCAAATGTGCACTGGGACTTGCCTCTTTCATGGTACTGGGAGCCCTTCCTTGATATGCTTATACGTAGGCTAGCCTGCTGAAGGATGAGACATGTGACCCAATTGTCTTTCCATTGTTTCTGCCACTTCTCAATTGTATGCGTGAGGCCATCCTGGATCATTCCACACCAGGAGATTGACCAGCTGTCTGCAGAGACATGGGAAGTCCAGTAGAGCGAAAACCAGAAGAATCACTCAGCTAACCTACAGAATCATGAACTAAATGAACAATTGCTGGCTGGGCGCGGTGTCTCACGCCTGTAATCCCAGCACTTTGGGAGGCCGAGGTGGGCAGATCACCTGAGGTCAGGAGTTCGAGACCAGCCTAACTGACATGGAGAAACTCCATCTCTACTAAAAATGCAAAATTAGCTGGGCATGGTGGCACATGCCCAGCTACTCGGGAGGCTGAGGCAGGAGAATTGCTTGAACTCAGGAGGCGGAGGTTGTGGTGAGCCGAGATCGTGCCATTGCACTCCAGCCTGGGCAACAAGAGTGAAACTCATGTCTAAAAAAAAAAAAAAAAAAAAAAAAAAAGATTGCTATTGGCCTCTAAGTCTGGGAGGTAGTTTGTTACATAACACTAGCTAATAGATGCGTTGGCCAAAAGTTCAAGAAGGATAACTGTCCTTTCTTCTTATATTGCTCCTTCTCTTGTCCTTGAAGTCAGTTTGAGTCAACCTGGTGGGATTGATGGGGAGAGACTGTCGTATGTGCACTCTGGCCTCTGCTGAAACATCGTCGGGTCCTGGATGGTCACCATTGATAAGTCATTCCCCATCCCCTTTAGCCAAGGCCCCTCAGGTCCATCAGCTCTGTGCTACATCCAGACCACTCAACTTTGACAATGGAGTTTGGGGAATCTCAGGGAGCTGGTTGGGTCCCAGGCTACCTCCAAATATCACAAGCCAATGCATTGCTCCCACAGAAGATGGGGGGAAGGAGACATAAAGATTACAAGAGACTGAGAGAGGGCCACTGTGGAGAGAGCATAAAGCATAAAGAAAGGGAGTGTGGACCGGCAGAAGTCAGGTGGAATTGCCTTTGAGGAGCAAGGCTGTCGGTGGACAGGTGGAGGTGGAGGGAACAGTTGCTTTCCATTATAATTCCATAGAATTTTATTTTTAATGGAGTCTCACTCTGTTGCCCAGGCTGGGGTGCAGTAGTGCGATCTCAGCTCACTGCAACTTCCACCTGCCAGGTTCAAGCGATTCTCGTGCCTCAGCCTCCTGAGTAGCTGGGATTACAGGTGCACACCACTACGCCTGACTAATTTTTGTATTTTTTGTAAAGATGGAGTTTCACCATATTGGCCAGGCTGGTCTCGAACTCCTGACTTAAGGTGATCCACCCACCTCAGTCTCCCAAAGTGTTGGGATTACAGGTGTAAGCCACCATGCCTAGTCAATTCAACAGAATTTGTAAAAGGAAATGAAACCAGATATCTAGCGTGCTGCCTTCTGCTTGAGTGGCTGCTTAGCCTCATTAGAGCTTTGTCTAAGGGTGTCTCCTCACCAAAGAAGGCAGTATTCCCCCAGGTGACTTAAGTGACAAACTCTCTTTTATATCATGAATTTATTCATTCTTTCAATACACTGTTCAGCATCTACCTTATACCAGGTGCTGCACTTGGTGCTGAAATGCAAAGATGAAACAGACATTCTTCCTTGACTGTGTAGTAGAGGAAATACAATATTTATTTATTGTTTCATTTGTTACATAAACCTATAATAAGTTATATTCCAGATGCTATATTAAAGAAATAGTATCAACTTTTGCCTCAGAGAACTCAAAATTAGGAAATGACAGGTAAGTAAACCTTTAATTACCCTACTGATAGAGTTGGAATAGAGATGTGGACAAAGTACTTGTGGGGGCCCCAAAGAGGGATGGGTAATCTAGTCTGAAGGTGAGTCTGGAATGTCTTCTCCAAGAGGCCATGCTTGAATTCCTTTAAAGGGTATGAAAAGATAGAATAGAAGTTGACTGGAGATAAAAATGGAAAAGGAAGAAGATTGTTGGCAGAGGGCACAACATATGCAAAGGCTTATGGGAAAGAAAGTGTTGGGCCTGGAAGCCATAAAGCAGTATGGGAGACTCCTGAAGTGATTCCCACAAGAAATGTGAGGGCCTGAATTGAAGCACAGAACATAAAGACCCATAACACAGATAGAGAAAAAAAATAAATATCAAAAGTTAGGCTGAGCACAGTGACTCACGCCTGTAATCCCAGCATATTGGGTGGCCGAGGTAGGTGGATCACCTGAGGTCAGGAGTTCAAGACCAGCCTGGCCAACATGGTGAAACCCCATCTCTACTAAAATAAAAATTAGCTGGGCGTGGTGGCGGGTGCCTGTAATCCCAGCTACATGAGAAGCTGAGGCAGGAGAATTGTTTGAACCCAGGAGGCGGAGGTTGCAGTGAACTGAGATCACATCATTGCACTCCAGCAAGAGCGACAGAGCAAGACTCAATCTCAAAAAAATAAATAAATGTCAAAGTTACATGTATGTAGAACACTACGAGAATTTCTGGAAGGAAAGAACTCCTTTAGCTAGTGCAATCAGTGATTACTTCATTTTAAAAAAGGCATTAGATCTGGGGTTTGAATTGGGGATGACCTGTAAACCCATAATCCTAAAAACAAAATCTAACAGACTTCCCCAAAACCCTAGGCTGGAGAAAGCTCAAGAAGAGCATAGGCTGGAGAAAGCTCAAGAAGTGCATAGGCTGGAGAAAGCTCAAGAAGTGCATAGGTTGGAGAAAGCTCAAATAGTTCATCATGTTGAGCAAATGATTATCTCATCTTGAACTCTCTAGGAAACAGAGCCTGTGGCAAGAACTAAATGCTAATCTTGTATTTGGGAGGTACAGTGCACGACAGTGAGAATGAAAAGAAAGGGAAATGAGGCAGCAAAGGAGGAAAAGTAGTACCAGATAGTGAGTTACTGTGCAGACTAGTGCTTTATGCCAGCCTTAAAGGCATGGAGACAGTTTCTTGGCAGGTGCACCCACTATACCATGTGGAATGTCTATGGTCAGAGAAACCACACCTTGAAATACTTCAGCAGAGGGAGGAAGGGAGAGGAAATTTATTTACTGGCTCGCCTCTGGTCTTCCATTGCACTGGGCTTCTCCATGTGGGAGTTAACTTACCTGCCCTTGGGGGTAGCACCACCTAGCTAGCCTCTTTGGCAGCCACTTGGGAAGCATGGTGCCTCATTCCAGTGAGTCCAGAAGTGTCTGGAGGAGCCAGAGACTCCAGATGGTTGACTTTGGGTGGCAGATGTGCTGCAGCAGTAGCTATGGTAGAGGGGCAGCTAAGAGTTCAGCAGAAAGGTGACTAGAGAATCTGGGCATCATATAGTATGTCGTATACAGCAATCATGGAGGTTCGACCAAATTACCACTGAGACTCTCTGACCCAGAAGTTGCAAATTTCAATTTATTCTGCCTTGGGGCCTACTGCAGTTCATGTCAAAACAAAAGGCAAACCAAAGCTAGGTGTGAGACCTGTAATCTCAGTGTTTTGGGAGGCTAAGGTGAGAGGATTGCTTGAGGCCAAGAGCTCAAGACCAGCCTGGGCAACATAGCAAGACCCTATCTCTAAAAATAAAACAAAAATTAAAAAAATTTAAAAAGTGCATATCTGTAGTCCTAGCTACTCAGGAGTATATCTTGTGCCCAGGAGTTCAAGGCTGCAGTGATCTATCATTGCCCTTCAGCCTGAGCAACAGAGTGAGACCCTGTCCCAAAAAAATAAAATAAAATAAAGTGAATCAGATGGAGAGGGCCGCCAACTGGAGAGACATATTCTGCCTAAGGAACGTCCCAACGCGTATCTCTGGAGTACTGTTACCTCATGGGATCTTGGGCCTGGTGTGGCCAGACCTTCTGATCTTCTAAGAGAAACTGGAAATCCAGATTATGTAAATTCCCCAATTAAATGTTGACAACTACAGTAATTAAATACAATCAAAAACACTGGTGGATCAACATGGACAGTGTCAAATCAAATAGCTTTTCTGGCCACATCTAGTTTTAACCTTCAATCTAGCTAGAAAACTACTATGATCATTCAGAGAAGGAGGGAGCCACAAATGCAGGCATGGCTACAAAAACAAAGAGGTGGGCTAGCTCCGGGGGTCCAGGTGAAGAAGAAATGACAGGCTTTGGTGGTAGAGTAGATATGAGACAGGGGGAAAAGAGAAACAGAATAAAGAAATAGGCTGGGTGCAGTGGCTCATGCCTATAATCCCAGCACTTTGGGAGGCTGAAATGGGTGGATCACCTGAGGTCAGGAGTTCGAGACCAGCCTGGTCAACTTGGTAAAACCCCGTCTCTACTAAAAATACAAAAATTAGCCAGGCGTAGTGGTGTGCACCTGTGATCCTAGCTACTCAGGAGGCTGAGGCACGGGAATCGCTTGAACCTAGGAGGTAGAGGTTGCAGTGAGCTGAGATCACACTGCTGCACTCAGTCTGGGCAACAGAATGAGACTCCATCTCGAAAAAGAAAGAAAGAAAAAACAAACCCTGCAAAGATGCATCTGAGAGACTCTGGGGAGCAGATGTCCATGGCAGATAGGAAGGTGACAGAAAGAAGACAGGAGAAAAGAATGTTTGAAGCAACATCATTTTTTTTCTTAGGGCAGGCCTCACTTGAGGCATTTTATGTTTTCAGATATCTCAGACTCCTAGAGGGTAACCATAGGGACAAAGCCATCTCAAAACCCGTGACTACCATAAGGCATAGTCCTGTACCTGATCACAACTATCAACTTTTATTGGGAACTGTGGGGAAACTGTTGGCTGATGATTTCATAATTTTATTTTTTTATTGTTTCATAACCACACCCATCAAATTGGTTGCACGACTTAACCCCAGGACAAGTTAGGTTTCAGGACTTTTTGCATCAGAAAACTCAAAGACATGTGAGGAGGCTAAGGAATTGCTGCACAGCAGAATTGCTCACATTTGTAGGCCAGAGACCTTGTTATTTTCAGCATTTAAAATAACTTCTAATTTTGACATAAGAATTATTGTATGCCGTTTACCTACTTCATCAATTGTTAACATTTTGCTTTATTTGCTCTATCACTTGGTCTCCCACCATTTTCATGTAATGTACATGTGTATTATGTGTAATATATAATCATAAGTATGAAAGTATAAACATATTATTATGGTTATATGAGAATAAGAGGTAGACATTATGCTCCTTTTTTCAAGATGGGGTCTTGCTATGTTGCCCAGGCTAAAGCACAGCAGCTATTCACAGGCTCAGTCCCACTACTGATCAGCACGGGAGTTTTGACCTTCTTGGTTTCCAACCTGGGCCAATTCACCCCTCTTTAGGCAACCTAGTGGTCCCCTGTTCCCAGGAGGTCACCATATTTATGCCAAACTTAGTGTAGACACCCGATCAGCATAGCGTAATACAGCCCAGAACTCCTGGACTCAAGCAATCCTCCTGCCTCAGCCTCCTGAGTAGCTGGGAGTACAGGCGTGCAACACCACACCTGGCAACATAATGCTCCTTTACTCCTACATAATTCTGGGTGTATTTCCAAAGAACATGGCCACAATATCACTTATCAAAAATAGAAAACTTAATATTGACACAATATTATTTTCTCATCTATAGTCTATATTCAACGTTTGTTAATTTTCCCAATAATGCTCTTACCACTTTTTTTTTTTCCTGGTTTAAGATCCAGTCTAGGACAACGTATCACATTTATTTTTCATGTCTTTCTAATGGAGATCTTGTTTGTTTTTCTTGCCTTTAATGTGTGTAATTTAATACTCTCTTAAAACCTACTCCAAATTATAATCACTTTAATGGCATTTAAAAAATATTAGAAATATAAAATTAGGCCAGGTGCCATGGCTGTCACCTGTAATCTCAACACTTTGAGAGGCTGAAGTGGGCAGATTGCTTTAGCCCAGGAGTTTAAGACCAGCCTGGATGATATGGGGCAACCCCATCTCTACAAAAAAAAAAAAAAGAAAAATTTGTCAGGCATGGTGGCCTGTGCCTGTAGTCTCAACTACTCAGGAGGCTGAGGTGGGAGAATCACCTGAGCCCAGGAGGTCAAGGCTGCAGTGAGCCATGATCATGCCACTGCACTCCAGCCTGGGCAACAGAGTGATACAAGAAAGAAAAAAAAAAAGAGGGGGTGGGGAGAGAGAGAAAGAGGAAAGAGAGAGAGAGAAAGAAAGAAAAAAGAAAGAAAGACAGGGAGAAGAGAGAGAGAAAGAGAAAAAAGGAAGAAAGAAAGACAGAGAAAGAGAGAAAAAGAAAGAAAGAGAAAGAAAGAAAAAGAAAGAAAAGAAAGGAAAAGAAAAGAGAAAGAGGGAGGGAAGGAAGGGAGAGAGGGAGGGAGGTTAGATAACATTTTTTACTGAAATGCAGGTCAGAGTTGACACTGGAAATGAAAATTTGCTGAGTAGGAAAACTCCATAAGGGAAAATAGATCAAAGAAATTGAGTTTGATTCTTAACTTGTGTGTAGAGCCCTGTTAGGACAGAAAAACAAAGTTTTCCTATGTTTTGGGGCCACACGTTTTTCTCCCTCTCATTGTTCTTATGCTACTGACGAGGCCTCTGTGCTTCTCAAACTATCTTTGGTAAAGGATCAGTTCTGTTTTTTTTTTTGGTTTTTTTTTTTTTTTGGTTTTTTTTTTTTTTTTGAGATGGAGTCACACTCTGTCACCCAGGCTGGAGTGCAGTGGCGCCATCTCAGCTCACTGCAACCTCCGCCTCCTGGGTTCACACCATTCTCCTGCCTCAGCCTCCCAAGTAGCTGGGACTACAGGTGCCCACCACCACGCCCGGCTAATTTTTTGTATTTTTAGTAGAGACGGGGTTTCACCATGTTAGTCAAGATGGTCTCAATCTCCTGACCTCGCGATCCACCTGCCTCAGCCTCCCAAAGTGCTGGGATCACAGGCGTGAGCCACCGCACCCGGCCTTGTTTTTGTTGTTGTTGTTGTTTTGTTTTCTAAATTATTAGTGCTCTTTCCTGTCTATCAAGGATTGATCCTTTCCAAAAAATTCAATAAAAATAAATTATTAGAAAAATAGGCCGGGTGAGGTGGTTCATGCCTGTAGTCCTAGCATTTTGGAAGACTGAGGGGGGGCGGACTGCCTGAGCTCAGGAGCTCAAGACCAGCCTGGGCAACATGGTGAAACCCCATCTCTATTAAAATACAAACAAATCAGCCTGGCATGGTGGTGTGCACCTGTAGTCCCAGCTACTCAGGAGGCTGAGGTTTAATTGCGTGAACCCAGGAGGTGGAGGTTGCAGTGAGCCAAGATCATGTCACTGTGCTCCAGTCTGGGCAACAAAGTGAAACTCTGTCTCAAAAACAAACAAGCAAACAGAAACTACTAGAGGCCAGGCGCGGTGGCTCATGCCTCTAATCCCAGCACTTTGGGAGGCCGAGGCAGGCAGATCACCTGAGGTCGGGAGTTTGAGACCAGCCTGACCAACATGGAGAAACCCTATCTCTACTAAAAATATAAAATTAGCCAGGCGTGGTGGCGCACGCCTGTAATCCCAGTTACTCGGTAGGCTGAGGCAGGAGAATCGCTTGAACCTAAGAGGCGGAGGTTGTGGTGAGCCGAGACCGCGCCATTGCACTCCAGCTTGGGCAACAAAAGCGAAACTCTGTCTAAAAAAAAAAAAAAAACTAGAACAATGAAATAAAAATAGATGTATAATAATTTTCTTCATTATTAGATTCAACAGATATACTTACTTTCTTAAACTGCTCCACGTTTCTAAGTGCCTAGGCTGAATTTCTGTACTTATTGCACAGCACTGGTCTGAGGATCAGACTTTGAGAAGTACTGGTCTATATTAGAGCATGTACCACATTTACAGATGAGTTCCTGCAGGGTGACAGCCTTCTCATGGTCCCTTCATATTCTCTAGTATGCAGGGACTTTGCATCCAGCACACTCTGTGCATTTAAACGGGAACTAAACAGTACACTATGGGCAGAAGCATAGCCTGGTGAAAATAACTCAGACCCTAACATCAGGCAATGTAACTTTAGAGACTCGACTACTTCCCAACTCTGTGGCTACTGGCAAGTCATTTAACTCCTCTGGGTCTCAGCTTTCTCATCTGTGAAATGCGGATAATAGCATGTAGCTCGGATTGGGAGCAATAGTGACACATACTGGTAAAGCATTCAGCACGACGACGGCTATTACTACTATTGCTATTTCAACTACAATACATAGTCAAGTACTAAAAATCTCAGAAACAAACTACAATCTATATTCCTTTGGCAAGCTTATACTGTAAAGGGCTAGAACATAAATATATTCAGTTTTGTAGGTCCTAAGGTCTGTGTTGCAATGACTCCATTCTGTCGATGTAGCGTGAAAGCAGCCATATGCAATATGCAGAGGATTGCAGGTGGCTGTGTTCTAAGAAAACAATTTACGTGTAATCTTGGCACTTTGGGAGCCAAAGTGGGCAGACTGCTTGAGGCCAGGAGTTCAAGACCAACTCTGGCAACAAGGCAAGATCTCATCTTTAGGAAAAAAAAAACATTATTCAGGCATGGTGACACTCGCCTGTAGTCCCAGCTACTCAGCTACTCAAGAGGCCGACATGGGAGGACTGCTTGAACCCAGGAGTTCGAGGCTGCTGTGAGCTATGATCGCACCACTGCACTCCAGCCTGGGTGACAGAGCAAGACTGTGTCTCAAAAAAACGAAAAACATAAAAACAAAAACCAACCCCACAAAACTTTATTTATGGACAATGACACAGGAAACTTACATCATTTTCAAATGTCATAAAATATTATTCTTTTGATTTTTTTTCATTCATTTAAAAATGTAAAAACTATTTTTAGCTGGCAGGCCATAGAAAAACTGGCAGCAAATTGTGCAGATTCTTAATAAAAATAATTTTAAAAAAGAAAAAAACAGGCAACAGGCCAGATTTGATCCTCTGCCCTTAGTTTGCCAACTCCTGCTCTAAACCCTTTCGACCTCAATTTAGTGAAAAATACCTATTGCATATGATAACCTTGAGTGTACAGAGTAGGAAAGAAGGTAGAAAAAGTAGAATCTGCCTTGTGGTAAGGATTTTTGTTTTGTTTTGTTTTTAAACTTCATTTGCAATAATTTCAGGCTTAGAAACAAAAAGTTGAAAAAAAGTTAAAAGAACTCCTTCATTGATTTTCCAAATGTTAACATTTTACCACATTTGCTTTTCTTTCTCAGGTTCTTTTCATGCCTGGAATACCATTTCTCTCCTCTCTCTACATTTTTTTTTTGTGTGTGTGTGTGTGTGAACTGTTTGAGAATCAGTTGCAAAGATGATGCCCTTTTGTTTCCTAAAAAACAAGGATGTTCTTTTATATAACCATTACCAAAATTACCATTACCATTACCCAAATCAATACACCAATACAAAACTATTATTTCATATTTAGATCGTGTAACATCAAAATCAGAAAGTTAACATTGATGCGGCCGGGCACAGTGGCTCATGCCTGTAATCCCAGCACTTTGGGAGGCCGAGGTGGGCAAATCACTTGAGGTCAGGAGTTCGAGACCAGCCTGGCCAACATGGTGAAACCCCATCTCTACTAAAAATACAAAGATTAGCCGGGCCTAATGGTGGGTTCCTGTAATCCCAGCTACTTGGGAGGCTGAGGCGGGAGAATCACTTGAACCTGGGAGGCGGAGGTTGCAGTGAGCCGAGATTGTGCGACTGCACTCCAGCCTGGGTGACAGAGTGAGACTCTGTCCTCCCACCCCCAAAAAAGGAAATGAACATTGATGCATGGTACTAATCTAGCCTACAAGTCTAATTGTGATTTCAGCAACTGTCCCACTAACATCCTGTATATGCCAAGCTGCTTATCGTCATCATCGCTAGTAATTTCCCCAATTATCCAGTGAATTTGATATTATTATCCCTGTTTTACCAACAAAGAAACTAAGCTCAGAGAGGTTAATTTGCCCACAGTCACACAGATCGTAAGTGGCAGAGATGGAATTCCAACTCAAGTGTACTGCCACCAGAGCCCTTGTTCTTTAATACTGAACTAGAATTGCAGAGCTTGGAAAGGACTTCACAGTGCAAGCACACGGAATTGGTACTCCAGACACGAAAAGAAGCCAGGCACGGAGGCTCATGTCTGTAATTCCAGCATTTTGGGAGGTGCAGGCAGGCAGATTGCTTGATTCCAGAAATTCAAGACCTGCCTGGGTAACGTGGTGAGACCCTGCCTCTACAAAAAATACAAAAATTAGCCGGGTGTGGTGGTGCGCGCCTGTAGTTCCAGCCACTTGGTAGGCTGAGACGGGAGAATTGCTTGAGCCCAGGAGGCCAAAGCTGCAGTAAGCCGTGTTCGCGCCACTGCACTCCAGCCTGGGAGGCAGAGTGAGAACCTGTCCCAAAAAAACAAAATCAAAACCAAAAAAAAACCCCCAAACCAAAAAACAAAAACCTGAGGAAGAAAAGCCAGTGACTGATACTTTCTTAATCTCTCAAGGAAATGTCCGGTAGGAAAGGAGAAAGGAGTGAACAAATAGAATTTTTGGCTACTTTGTTATACAATGTAAAAGGCTTTTTTGGAACACCAAGGCACAAACTAAGGTTATTATTATTATTTTTTTAACTTTTTTTTTGAGACGGAATTTCACTCTTGTTGCCCAGGCTGGAGCGCAATGGCTTGATCTGGGCTCACCACAACCTCCGCCTCCTGGGTTCAAGTGATTCTCCTGTCTCAGACTCCCCAGTAGACGGGATTACAGGCGCATGCCACCACGCCCGGCTAATTTTTGTATTTTTAGTAGAGATGGGGTTTCATCATATTGGTCAGGCTGGTCTGGAACTCCTGACCTCAGGCGATCCGCCCGCCTCGACCTCCCAAGTGCTGGGATTACAGGCGTGAGCAGAATTTTCATTCTAACAAGTTCCAGGTGAGTTGATACAGTGGCTCCAGGGACCGACCACATTTTGCTAACCCCTAGTTTAGAATTATTCAAAGAGCCCGTATATGATACGCGGACTTGATCTAGGGCGTTTAGGTTTAGTAATTAACAATTTCCCTCTTCTGCTCTCTCAAGGAAGCCAGAAAACAGGGAGACCATGATTCATGTCCAATCTCCGAGGCGCGTTATCAAGCTGCTGAAAGCAGGGCCTCCCGATTGCCGTTACAAAGGGTCCCCTCCCAGGCAAGACGCCTGCAAAACCCAGATAGTACTATCCTGGAGTCACGCGGCCGCGCGCAGCCTCCTAGCCGCCCCCACCCGCCCGGCTCGGCCACAGCGGGGCGGAGCGCGGGGCTGAGCAGGCGCGAGGGCTGGCTGCTGGGCGGACGAGGGGCGGTGCCAGGCCGCGGGTCCTTAGTCAAGTGACGCGGAGCGGCCGGCCTGGGCGCCGACTGCAGAGCCGGGAGGCTGGTGGTCATGCCGGGGTTCCTGGTTCGCATCCTCCCTCTGCTGCTGCCTCTGCTGCTTCTGGGCCCTACGCGCGGCTTGCGGGTAAGTCTGCGGGACTCGGGTACGGGGAGGCATTGCTAGGGGACAGGCTGGCGGGGAACCGGACTTGGGCCGCAGCCACCCGGGGTCCCGCAGGGCGGAGAGCCTGAGCCCCGAAGTGCCCCCCAGCAGGCAGGCGGCCGGCGGAACGCAGGCAGTGGACCGGCCTTCCCGTCGGGGGCGGGCCGGGCGGGGCGCGCGTCCTTCCAGGCAGCTCGGTCGCTTGTGCGTTCCGCTCCGGCTGCCCTCTGCGCTTGGACTCACTTCCCTATCTGTAACGAGGTGGTGAGACGAGGTGCGCCTAAAGATTTCCTTAGTTGGCTTTCCGGGAGGGGATTCCAAGTTGCGCGGGTTAGAGGGTGCCTCGGGTTCTGGTTTGGGGCGCCCTTGCTTTCCCAGTCCGTGCTCTGCGGAGCGCTCCGGAAGGAGAAAAATGGGGTCAGGAGAGGCCCCTGCTGTGGGAGCACTGGGTTATTTTCCCTCTGGGTGCTCGCCCTCTTCGTGCATCTTGTTGCCTTCTCACCACTCCCCGTCGCCTGCCCTTTGGCTCCGGTTTTTCTTCGTATTTGTGGGACCCTTTTCCTTCGGCGTTTGGGGGTCCAGGTTGCGTGGGGGAATAGGCAGGCTGCCGGGGGGATCCCAGCATTGATGGGGGGAGGTCTGGCGAGGCGAATAGGTGAGGTGCGGGGCGTGCACGTTTGGTGGGAGAGTAAGGGCAGCTTCACTCGCTTCGTCCGAGCTGAGGCGACGGGCTTAGGGGGTTCCTAAGCGCTGCCTGGGGAGGTTTGCATCAGACCTGCGGAAAGGAGAGTGGATAGTTGCAAGCTGCTCCTCTGCACGTTCCGCGGACCAACTTTGGTTCCTTCAGGGTGTAGGTGGGCCGAGCCTGCAGCACGCTTTAAGTAAGAGCTGGTGGCATTTGACACCGTGGACTTGTAAGTTACACCCTTTAATAGGGCTTTCAATAACGCGCCTAGTGCAGAGAAAAGTGGTACATTTATCTGCAACCAAGATTGAACATCTTAAGTATTTGGAAAACAGCTGCTGAAAATGTTTTCATTTTGGGAAAAAGTCAGCACAGATTATTTACTTTTCCCTCTTCACCCCGTCTGTGGTTCCCCTACCCCAGTTATGTAGACAGAGTTCTTGTCCACAAGGCCCGTAGGACCTTAGGAGTCAGAGCTAGCCAGCTGTGAGAACCACTGGGGAAGGTGGAAGTGGGGCACAGTTCAGGAGAACAGTGGCAGGGTAAGGGGCTGGGGGAAAGGCAGATTTTAACCAGTATCTGGGAGTGGGGGTAGAGAGAGAGAGAAGGATTTATGAACCAGGAGCAGGTGGACAGGGTCAGTCTGTCTGATGTAAGCTTATCAGTCTAGTGCAGCATCAGTGGGTCAGGGTGGATGCCCTGTGGCTACCATACCTGAGGCCCACACAGGGAGGCTGGCATCACCCCAGGAATTCTAATGTCAGGTGCCTAGGTGTCCCTCTTGGGCTCCTGTGCCCACAGCTGAAGAAAGATACTAGCAGTCTAGCTTTTCATTATCTCCTTGTTTACATTTCTTTACAGTCCAAGACATTCTCCTGCCTCAGCCTCCCAAGTAGCTGGGACTACAGGTGCCTGCCACCACACCCAACTAATTTTTTTTTTTTTTTTTTTTTGTATTTTTAGTAGAGACAGGGTTTCACTGTGTTAGCCAGGATGGTCTTGATCTCCTGGCCTCGTGACCCAGCGGTTCTCAAATTTTAACTAAATTTTAGCTGTCCTAGAAATTAAGAGAATATTTTCTTCCTTTTTTTTTTTTTTTTTTTTTTTTGAGACAGAGCCTCACTCTTTCGCTGAGGCTGGAGTGCAGTGGCATGATCTTGGCTCAGTGCAACTTCCACCTCCCAGGTTCAAGTGGTTCTCCTGCCTCAGCCTCCCGAGTAGCTGGGATTACATGTGCCCGCCACCATGCCTGGCTAATTTTTGAATTCTTAGTAGAAACAGGGTTTTACCATGTTGGCCAGGCTAGTCTTGAACTCTTGACCTCAGGTAATCTGTCTGCCTCGGTCTCCCAAAGTGCTGGGATTATAGGCGTGAGCCACTGTGCCCAGCCCTAGAGAATATTTTAAACTATTTGTTAAGAAATAATACATCATTATACATTAATAAACTATATATATTTGAAAAACAATAGTATTTCTCCCCAAATTTTAGGGTGAAGAGTTGCACTGTTTTACATTTCTGCAAATCTCTTTCAATGTCTCTTAATAGAAGACAGTCAAATTTTCATGTTTATTTCTGCATGAAATCTGTTGCCATATCACATGTCACATAGCCTCTGGAAAATTCCACCCTCAGGACAGAGTGAGAATGGAAAAGGCAGTAATGGCTTGGAATTATAATAAAAATAGTTTTGACTAATTGGACCCCTGAAGGGCTCTCTCCAGACCGCACTTTGAATACCGCTGATTTGGAACATTCTTATAAAACAAGTGCATGCTCACTGTAGAGAAACTTTAAACGTATAGAAAATGTGGTAAGAAAATGAAAACTGCCCATCATGTCACAATGCTGTGAGTTTCTTTTTGAATCATAAAGTATAGCTAGCAACTCACTGGTATTTGAGTGGCTTGGATTCAAGGTGGGTTGGGCAGACGTAAGTGGCCTTTGAGTTTTGAATGGGTACAAGGATGCTCTAATATCCCACAAAGCTGATGCTGGTTCCTGGTTGCAGGCGGAGTTGACCTGGAAACCTCTCCTTGGCCACTGTCCTTTCTAAAGAACTCATTTCCAGAGTCCACCAGCACAGAACTGGTGGGGGAGCCTCCTAGGAGCAGAGAAAATGGCCATCTTCAGGCAGCTGTCCCTAGGCGCGAAGGCCACCCTGGCTGCCGTCACTGTCTTCGTGTCCATGATCGCCTCCCGCTCATATCTGGCAGACAGCCTTGAGCTCAGGGCCTGGCGTTGGCTGCTTCGCTTGCAGCTTGCCCTGTTTGTCAACTCGCTCTTGCTCATTGGCTCCCTCTACATTTGGCGCAGCACAGTTAGCAACCTCTGCCACTCCCCAGCTGCGGAGTCGACCTGTTTTCAGCTTTGGAAGGTGGTGGTTCTGGCATTTCTGGCCCTGGCCCATTCCAGTTTCTTCACCATGTTTTTTTTAGTGGCCGAGGAGCCCTATCTCTTTTCCTTGGCAGCCTACTCCTGCCTGGGTGCTTACATCATCATGCTCTTCTTCCTCTGCATCCTCAGCGGCATGGAGCAGGCCTACCAGCTCTTGGCCTGGCGCAGTGGTAGGGTCGTGGGCAGCCTTGACAAGACAAGGAAGCTGGTGCTCAGGCCTGCCCTGGCAGTGGGAGTGACTGCTGTGCTCAGCGTGGCCGGGATTCTGAATGCTGCGCAGCCCCCGGCTGTGAAAACTGTGGAGGTGCCCATCCATCAGCTGCCCGCCTCAATGAACAACCTCAAGATCGTGCTCCTCTCAGACATTCACTTGGGCCCCACAGTGGGCAGGACCAAGATGGAGATGTTTGTGGGGATGGTGAATGTGCTGGAACCAGACGTCACCGTGATCGTGGGTGACCTCTCCGACTCGGAAGCCTCGGTCCTGCGGACGGCTGTCGCTCCTCTGGGCCAGCTTCATTCACGTCTCGGTGCCTACTTCGTCACAGGCAATCATGAGTACTACACGTCAGATGTCAGCAACTGGTTTGCACTTCTGGAATCCCTGCATGTCCAGCCTCTTCATAATGAGAACGTGAAGATTTCCGCCACACGGGCCCAACGTGGTGGTGGTGGCAGTGGCGGTGGGAGTGAGGATGAAGACTGGATCTGCTTGGCTGGGGTGGACGATATTGAAGCAGACATCCTGCACTACTCTGGCCATGGCATGGATCTTGACAAGGCCCTGGAGGGCTGCAGCCCAGACCATACAATCATCTTGCTAGCTCACCAGCCCCTGGCTGCCAAGAGAGCTCTCCAGGCTCGGCCAGATATTAACCTGATCCTTTCTGGGCACACACATGCTGGGCAGATCTTCCCCTTGAACGTAGCAGCCTATCTCCTGAATCCCTTCTTTGCTGGTCTCTACCAAGTGGCCCAGGCTACATTCGTATATGTCAGCCCGGGCACAGCCTACTACGGGATACCCATGAGGTTGGGTAGCAGGGCGGAGATCACAGAGCTCATCCTGCAGCGGTCTCCCTGAACCGGCCCTGCCCTGTGCACCTCTGCCCTGCCCTTGCCCTCAACCCTCCATCCTGCTTCAGAGTGGTTTGCCTGCTTTTCCCCTCCAGCCTGGCCCACCCAGCCTTGCCTACACACCCTTGGTCACAAGCCTGATTCAAACAGTGACTCCTGGTGGGGCTGCCTGGCATGTTCAGGCTGGTTTAACCGTTTCCTTGGCCGGTTGCTTTTTTTGATGCACTTGTGAGATCACTAAGGTCACATATATGAGCACTCCCCTCTATTTTCCAGGTGGTGTGGAGTGGGGACCTTCTCCTGCAGAGCTCCCAGGGATGAACCTCCCCTTGGGGTTGCTAGAAAGGAATACCTCTAGAAGGTGGGGCCGAGGAGGAGCAGGAGCATTTTTCTCTTGGTGTTTTAAAACTGTCTTTAGGACTTAATTGGTTTCCAGAATCATTGATCCAGAGCCGTTCTGGGGAAGGGGCAGTGTTGCCAGGTAATTTGGGAGAACAGGCAAGATGGAAGGGCCCCTTGGCTGCTAGAGAAGAATATTTTCTTTTCCTCTGCTTCTATCAGGATCACCTCTATTGAGGGCATCAGCAAAATCTACTGGAATGCAAAGCTCCTCCTGTTCCAGGCCTTGAGGGATGCTATTTAACTGTCTGTGCTCCTGGGCCTTTGGGGGCAAGGTCGGGGGAGAAGAACGATGGGCGCCGTGGTCGGTGATGGTGGGAACGTGGCTGCTTAGGAATTCGGAAGGCTTTGCCTCCCTTGCCTCATTTTATACAACCCTTTGGGGAGCTAATTGGGGACAGGCTGCTTTTCCCTATTTGGAGATGAGGAAACCAAGGCAAAGAGAGATAGGGCACAGGCAATATGACAAGATGTGTAGGAGATTTGGGGCTAGAAACCAGGTCTTTTACCTCCCAGTAAAAGCGGTGCTTTTCCACCATGTGTTGATGAAGTAGCTGCATCTGTTGCAGGTGGTCTGTTGCAGGTGAGCGCGGGATTCAAATGCAGTTCACCAATTCACAGTGCAGAGAGAATGAACAAGGGCCTAGGACCCCATGCTCTTTCTAAGTGGTTTGCTTGAGGCTGATTTCAACTTACCCATACCGGCATGGACTGGAGCCTGGAAGGGAGTCAGCTAGTTTCAGTGTAGGATGTCTTACATTTGAAGAAGAGTCAGGAAACTGGAACCCTCCACCTCCGACCCCACGTTTGGGTTTGATTTTTCTGTGAGCAGCCGGGCTCACTCTGTCAGTGGGGGAGATGAGGCCTGCATGGGAGTGGCAGTGCTGTGTGCCTCTGGCAGGGCCTGCAGACTCCTCTCCCTGGGCCTGGCTGTGGAATGCAGACTGTTCTTCCTGCTAGGTGGCTTCCAACCCACTTGCTTGACCCTTTAAGAGCTGCCCTTGGGCTCTGGCCATGAAATGATAGGGCCATCCCCACTGGCTTCTAGACCCATAGAAAAACCAGGCAGGGATTATGATGTCTGGAGTGACCCTGTTGGCCTGGCCCTTTTGCCGGAAGCAACAGATTGTTTGATCCTGAGATGGAGATAAGCACCTGTGTTAGAAAAGGCCTCACTGAGAAGACAGGGCTGGGCCAGTTTCCTGCTGGGTGATTTAGGCTTGTGATGGATAGTCTTCCTCCGATGGGGACTGAAGAAACTCGCTTTGACTGGAGAGGCTAACCCTGCTACTCACTCGTTGGGCAGCGGTGGGTGGGTAACTTTCCCTTACTGAGCCTTGGTTTCCATCAACCCTAAAATGGGGATAATTATCGCATCTACCTCAAGATTGTTTTGTCAGGAGGGATCCATCAAGCCTTGTGCATGAGTTCCACATGGCACAGTGTGCACAGTGAACACTCAATGTTAATTTTTCAGCTTTCCAGTGGAGCTTGCTAAGGAACTGTGTTGGGCACAGGTGCCCGGAGGATTCATGAAGCAGCCAGTCCTGAGGAATGTGAGTGGGTAACGAGTTGCCTGCTGCTGGGGCCGGTGATGTGTCAAAGCAGCAACTGCTGGGGGTTTGCCTTCCTCCCCTCGTGCGCATTCTGGCAGGCAAAGGGGGTTTCTTCCTTTCCTCTTTGTTTTCCTGGTGTATAGTGCGGTTCTGGGGGATCTGGAGACCACCCTTTTTGTTCCCAGGCAGCCACAGTATTGACAGTGGGCCATCCCATGCAGTTTAAAATGTATCTTTGAGTTGAAATTTTGGTGGTTTCCTTATTCTTTTCTCTCTTCCCTGTCCTTCCAAACTCACTTTTCTTGTGACCCGACTGCATTTTGTGAATCATCCTTCCTCCCTTTCAGTTCTCGCTTTGGATTTCACTAGGTGGGCTCCATGGTGCCATTTCACTTCCACTGTTTGGTGCCACTGGTAATGTTTGACTCACCTGTCGTGTGTTATTTCACTGATTTCTTGATTTTGCATCTTTCTTATCAGTGACCTGGGCTTGATGAAATTAGCTTTCATGAAGTCCTTTTTTTTGTTGTTTAATTTTGCATCCTTACCTCTTTTCTTTCTCTTGAATGCCATCATTGTGTGGTCTTATATACCCTTCATCCACTCTGAAGTCCTTGCTTGACTGATTGCTTTCTATTAGCAGAAAGAAAACAGGTCCATTCCATGTATCTGAGAAACAACATCAACACCCTCTCATATCTGGTTTGTATTCCCTGGCTCGGCGGACATTTTTCCAGCAGAAATTTCTCCATCACTGTCCAGATTCTGGCCCTGGTGGGCAGGACTCCATGACACCTTTATTGCCTCTGTTCAACATTCTTAAACCATTGACCTTCTTTTTTTTGTTTGTTTGTGGCTGGGGGAGGTGGTGAGAGACATTACTTGAAGCTTGATCATTCTTTCAGTTTCATTTGTTTATTTTTAATCTGTTAGATGCAAATTGAAATGCAATGCTTTTTGAAGATTAGCAATAGCATCTGTAGTATATGATGCTGTTACAAAATAATAAATTAATCCTGCTTCCATTCCTACCAAATACCCATCCATGCTTTTTTCCCCTCGTATTTTGTTTGGTTCGTTTTAAACTTTTCGTACATGTACCTATCTCCCAGCTTTCACAAGGATGACAAGACCATTCTGCCATCATTTCTCGGCTACCCCTGCCCCACTTGTACTCTTTATTTTTTGGCTGGAGTATAATTAAGGTAAATCATAGAAAACATAACGTTACCCCAAAATTACTTCAGTATGAATCCTTTTTCAAAAAGCATACCTATAATGTCATTATCGTATCCAGTGAAATTAACAGTGATTCTTGAATATTATCTAATAGCTAGTTAGGAGATTTGGGGCTAGTAGCCAGATTTTCGACCTCTTTAAAGAAGTGTTCTTTCCACTGTCTGAGTATTAAGTAGCTGTATCTGTCACAAATGAGTATAGGATTCAAATGCAATTAATTGTGTGAAGAGTTAGTGTTTAGTTTTCGTGATTATCTCAATTATATTTTTTATTGTGGCAAAAAATTGACTGTCTTAACCATTTTTTTTGTTCTTTTTGTTGCTGTTGATCTTAACCATTTTTAAGTGAACAGTTCAACAGTGTTAAGTATATTCACATTGTTGTGAAATTGATCTAATTGATCTGTAGAACTTTTTCATCTTGCAACTCTATACCCATTGAGCAACAAGGCTCCATTTCCCCCTTCCTCCAGCCCCTGGTGACCACAATTCTATTTTCTGTTTCTATGGCTTTGACTACTTTAGATACCTCATAGAAGTGAAATCATGCAGTTTTTGTCTTTTTGTGGCGGGCTTGTTTCAGTTAGTATAATGACCTTAAGGTTGTGGCACGTGACTGGATTTCTATTCTTTTTAAGGCTGGACCACAGTAATATTCTGTTGTATTTTTATGCCACATTTTGTTTATCCATGTTGAGCATGTTTTCATGGGCTTGTTGGCCACTTGTATACCTTCTTTGGAGAAATGTCTATTCAAGTCCTTTGCCTATCTTTAAATCAGATTATTTAATTTATTGTTGTAGAGATGTAGGAGTTCTTTATGTATTCTGGATATTAACCCCTTATCAGATATGTAATTTGCAGATATTTTCTTCAGTTCTGTACATTGCCTTTTCACTTCTTGTGACCTTTGATGCACAGAGTTTTAAAGTCTGATGTAGGCCCATTTCTCTATTTTCACTTTTGTGTTTGTGCTTTTGGCATCATATCCAAAAAATCATTGCCAAATTCAATATCATGTAGCTTTTTTTCCCATGTTTTCTTCTAGGAGTGTTATAGTTTTGGGTCTTATGTTTAGGTCTTTAACCCGTATTGAATTAATTTTTGTGTATGGTGTAAGATAAGGGTCCAACTTCATTCTCTTGCATGCGAATATCCAGATTTCCCAGCACTGTTTTCTGAAGAAATTGTCCTTTTCTCATCAAGAGGTCTTGGCATCTTTGTTGAAAATCATTTGACCATATACACAAGGGTTTATTTCTGGGTGTTCTATTCTCTTTCATTGCTCTATTTGTCTGTCTTTATGCCGTTACCATGTTATTTTGATTACTATAGCTTTGTTTTGAAATCAGGAGGTATGAGTCTTTCAACTTTGCTCTTCTTTTTCAAGACTGTTTTGTCTATTTGGTGTCTGTTTAGATTCTGTATGAATTTTAGGATAAATTTTTCTATTTCTACAAGAAATGCTATTGGGATTTTTATAGGGATTGTGTTGAATCTGTAAATTGCTTTGGGTAGTATGAACATCTTAACAATATGAATCTTCCACTCCATGAACATAGGATGTTTTTTCCATTTGTTTGTATCTTCTTTAATTTCTTTTAACAGTGTTTTGTAGTTTTCAGTGTCGTCTTTCACCTTAGTTAGGCCTATTTCTAAGTATTTTATTCTTTTTGATGCTTTTTTAAATGGAATTTTTTAAAATTCCATTTAGGATTGTTCATTTTTAGTGTATAGAGATGCAACTGATTTTGGTGTGTTGCCTTTGTATCCTGCAACTTTGCTGAATTCATTTATTAGTTCTAACAGTGTTGTGTGTGTGTGTGTGTGTGTGTGTGTGTGTAATCTTTAGGGTTTCCTTCATCTAAGATTATGTCATCCGCAAACAGATCACTTTACATCTCCTTTCTAATTTGAATGCCTTTTATTTCTAGTTGCTCTGACTAGGACTTCCAAAACTATTTGAGTAGATGTGGCAAAAGCAGACATCTTGTCTTGTTCCTGATCTTAGAGGAAAAGCTTACAGTCTTTCACTATTGAGTATGATGTTAGCTATGGGCTTTTCACATGTGGACTTTATGATGTGGAGGTAGTTTTCTTCTATTTTGCATTTGTTGAGTTGTTGGGTTTTTTTAAATCATGAAAGGGTGTTGAATCTTGTCATGCTTTCTCTGCCTCAATTTAGATTATCATGTGGTTTTTGCCCTTTATTCTGTTAATTTGGTGTATTACATTGATTTTTATATGTTAAACCATTCTTGCATTTTAGGAGTAAATCCCACTTGATCATAGTATATAATCCTTTTAATGCATTGTTGAATTCAGTTTGCTAGTATTTTGTTGAGGATTTTTACATCAATATTCACCAGGAATATGATCGTACTATAGTTTTCTTGTAATGTATTTTTCTGGCTTTGGTATTAGGATAATATTGGTTTCATAGAATAAATTTGGAAATGTTCCTTCTCCTCAACTTTTGTAAGAGTTTCAGGAGGATTGGTATTAATTCTTCTTTAAATGTTTGGTAGAATTCTCCAGTGAAGCCATCTGGTTCTAGGTTTTTCTTTGAGGTGTGTGTGTGTGTGTGTGTGTGTGACACATAGTCTCGCTCTGTCGCCCAGGCTGGAGTGCAGAGGCGTGATCTTGGCTCACTGCAACCTCTGCCTCCCGGGTTCAATCGATTCTCCTTCCTCAGCCTCCCAAGTGGCTAGGACCACAGGCACGTGCCACCACGCCCGGCTAATTTTTGTATTTTTAGTAGAGATGAGTTTTCACCATGTTGGCCAGGCTGGTCTCAAACTCCTACCTCAAATGATCTGGCCGTCTCCGCCTCCCAAAGTGCTGGGATTACAGACAGGAGACACCGTGCCCAACCTCTTTGAGGTTTTTGATTACTGATTCAATCTTTTTAATAGCTATTGGTCTGTACAGATTTTCTGTTTCTTCATGATTCAGTCTTGGTGGGCTGGGTGTGTCTAGAAATTTATCCATATCTCCTATGTTATCCAATTTGTTGGCATACAGTTATTCATGCTATTCTCTTACAATCCTTTATTTCTGTGGCATCAGTTATAATGCCCTCTCTTCATTTCTGATTTATTTATATATTCTTTTTTTAAAATCTAGTTAAGTTTCTCAATTTTGTTGATTTTTTTTCAAAAACCAACTCGTTTTTTTTTTCTACTATCTTTCTATTCTCTTTTGTTTATTTCTGCTCTAATCTTTTATTGTCTTTTGCTAGCTTTGGGTTTTTTTTTTTTTTTTTCTTCTTCTTCTTATGGAATTGTCTTTTTATAGTTACTTTGTTTGAAACAGGAATGAAAAATAGGTCTATATTTTGCCTGTGGTATGTTTCTTCAGTTTCCTTAAGTCTATAACATCCCCCTTTCCTTATTTTATGTCATTTATTTGTTCAAGTTATCTGGGTCGTATGTCTTAAAATTTTATGCATTTTGGATTTTGGTGTCGTTTAACGTGTTCATATTTTCTGTGAGTTCGTAGAGCTAAAGCTCTCTAAAGGTTAGAGCTAGAGGCTGGATAGATTCAGGTTCAACCTTTTCCCTTTTTGGGTAGGAAGACCTTTGCTTCAGTGATGCTAAGATTGACCTGTCGGCCCAGGTGTTGTCAGCTTGATCGCTCCACTAGAAAATTCCTCATTATCTTTCCATTTAATGTTTCAGCAGTCATTGGTGATTGTTGCCTAATGTCATTATTTCACTAAAGATTGCAAAATGATGATTCGTAAAATTCTACCCTTTTTTCCCCTGCATTTACTAGCTATGGATCCTTTACAAAGAACCTCCTCATCAATTGTGTGGTTACTCTGAAAAAGCCTATAACAAAGGCAAGACAGATACTAGATTCTTTCACTTGATTCCTTAGTTTATAGCATAA
The DNA here is from genome assembly GCF_037993035.2 of Macaca fascicularis. NCBI lineage: Eukaryota > Metazoa > Chordata > Mammalia > Primates > Cercopithecidae > Macaca > Macaca fascicularis. The sequence continues at coordinate 15,313,447 of NC_088376.1, forward strand.
TGAGCTGATACCACAGCAACCTCCAAGAATGACTAATAAGCTTTTCTTCTGAGTGGGTGAAAATATTGTTAGGAATTTAGATATTTAGATATTTTATATGTCTGATGCTTTTTAGTTCATCAAAGTGTTACATCTTTTAATACTCAAAATAGCCCATCTTTAGCCAGTTGGGACCTTTTCATTTTTCATTTTTTACTTTTTAGAGTCATGGTCTTGCTCTGTTGTTCAGTCTGGAGTGCAGTGGTGTGACTATAACTCACTGCACTCTCAATTTCCTGGGCTCAAGCGATGCACTCACTTTGGCCTCCAAGTAGCTAGGACTACAGGCACGCACCACCACACCTGGCTCTTTTTTTTTTTTTTTTTTCTTTCTTTTTTTGGTAGAGACAGAGTCTCTCTGTGTTGCCCAGGCTGGTCTCAAACTTCTGGCCTCGGCCGGGCGCGGTGGCTCACGCCTGTAATCCCAGCACTGTGGGAGGCCGAGGCGGGCGGATCACAAGGTCAGGAGATCGAGACCATCCTGGCTAACACTGTGAAACCCCGTCTCTACTAAAAATGCAAAAAATTAGCCGGGCGAGGCGGCGGGCGCCTGTAGTCCCAGCTACTCGGGAGGCTGAGGCAGGAGAATGGCGTGAACCCGGGAGGCGGAGCTTGCAGTGAGCCGAGATCGCGCCACTGCACTCCAGCCTGGGCGACTAAGCGAGACTCTGTCTCAAAAAAAAAAAAAAAAAAAAAAAAAAACTTCTGGCCTCAAGCAGTCCTCAGCCTCCCGAAATGCTGGGATTACTGGTGTGAACCTGTAATCAGCCTCACAAAATGCTGGGATTACAGGTGTGAACCACTGCACTTGAGCTGGTTGGAGCCCTGTCATCTTGTTGTTTTGATGAGACCCTAGTAGTTTTTTGTTTTTTGTTTTTTTTTTTAATAGTTCTAGCGCTGTTTTGTACATCTTATGCCACAGACTTGGATTAACTAATTTGTTGAAGAAGCAGTTCTGGTTACTTTTAGTGGGAAATGTTTGCAGACCACAATTTAGGCACTATATGGGTTAGATTGCTTAGATTAGATTGCTGCCTGCTGATATCATTTCCAAACTGTGTCTGTGGGTATTGCTAGGAAATGCAATACTTTTTTAGGGAGAAAAAACAAATCATAAATGTGTACTAGTATTTCCAATTCAAATGAGAGATTGTGGATTTTATTGTTTTTTAATGAACTATATTTTTTAGAGTAGTTTTAGCCTTATAGCAAAATTGAGGGGAAGGTACAGAGATTTTCCTGTATCTCTTGATTATGGGGTTCTTAATTTTGTTTGGTTTTATGTTTGTTTCTCTCTCTCTCTCTCTTTTTTTTTTGAAACAGAGTCTTGCTCTGTCACTCTGATTGGACTGCAGTGACGCCATCACTACTCACTGCAGCCTCAACTATTCTGGGCTCAAGCAATCCTCCCACCTCAGCCTCCCAAGTAGGTGGGACCACAGGCGTGTGCCACCATACCCAGCTAACTTTTATTTATTTTTTGTAGAGATGGGATCTCATTTTGTTGCCCAGGCTGGAACTTCTGGGGTCAAGCCATCCGCCCACCTCAGCCTCCCAAAGTGCTAGGATTACAGGCATGAGCCACTGCACCCAGCCTGTTTCTCTTTCATACTGAAAAATTTGGTTCTTAGTAACCTAATGTAGTTACTTAGTTTTTTTATCTTACTACATAGATAACAGAACCAAAATAGTAATGTCAATGTGGTTATTAAGATGAAGTCTACTGAATGCAGTTTGCTTTTGTTTTCTTCCTGAATGCAATTTAAGCTGTATTTTTATCCTTAGGCCAAATATGGTCAATGTAGTGTGGAAAGTTAGGTCTGTATGTTTTTAATTTTAAAGAAATTATATATTTTTAAATTTAATTTTTATTTTTTTAAACTGCGCATTTACCTTTTCTCTGAGATGAGGGGGCACATATTTTAAATCTGTGCATGTCCAGAGTCCGTGAGGATTGGGAATCAGTCCAAAGCTGTGCTCACTTCTCCTCCTCTTCCACTGTGATTTGTCTTCTTTACCCAGTCTTTTGGAATGCTGAACAAAAATGTTTTTGGCACAAGACAGGCATGAAAAAATAAAGTTAATAAAAATTGAAAGCATAAGCTACAGCAGATTATCCACAGATTCCTCCATCTCCATATAGATTATCACCATTGCTTGCACCTGTTTTCCTTCTCCAGCCTATCTGATGGAATGGTGCTTCCATGGCATGTGGTGTTTGGAAGGCTCTTAGCTCTGACATAGTCAGAGTTTGACCCATAGTCACCTGAAACATTTCTTCTCTTTCTCTATGTTCTATGAACTGAGGGGTCTGAGAAGTCCATGGTATGCAAATAGCCTTCCAGCCCGTTCCCTCTCCCCTTGCCTCTATCCATGTTCCCTCAGCCCCAGGGTGCTTGCAGGCTAAGAGGACTGAGTCTCTGCCATCCTGGAGCTGAACAGCTCGTGTCAGGAATCCCCCAGGCCCTTGAGTCTCGAAGGTGAGTTGTAGGGGTGTGTAGGGTGCTGGGGATTGAGATCTGCTGAGTAGGTGCTTACCAGAGTTACACTGAGGGACCTGAAGACAGATCATCTTCACATAATCAGCATGACCCAGAATCTGCGATGTCACTGGGCTTCTTTTATTTCTTTAGTCAAGGAATGTGCACAAGTAATACAAATATAATTATTTTTAATCCCAGGGATTAGGGAACTTGGGGGGTGTTCACATTACCTGATGATGTCAATATTGTGTTGTGTTTAATTTTTGTTTTAAAAGAGATGCTTATTACTGAAATAATCTAACCTGAATAAATAACTTTTTTAAAATTACATTGGCCAGTATTAGGTTCCTGGTATGTATTTGGTGTTTTGTTTGTACTGCTGGGTTTTTTTCCCTCCAGTATTGGATGCGTTAATGGGGGGCCTTAAGAAGTTATGAATTTTGATTTGTTCAGAATTGCTTTTTATAAGTTTTCTGTGACCTCATGCACTAAATACTGATGCTTCCACACTTCTGCAAGTATGAAATAAAAGTATGTGTCTTCAGTATTGCATTCCTGCGCCAATTCATTTAGAAGGATATAATTTGCACTCAGGTCAAATCTTGCATTATTTGCATTTGGGAGGAATACACTATGAAGGCAGTTTTCTCTCTCTCTCTGTCTCCTTTTTCCTCCTCCTTTCCTTCTTTCTTCCTCCTATTCCCACTTTTTTTTTTTTGAGATGGAGTTTTGTTCTTGTTGCCCAGGCTGGAGTGCAGTGGTGTGATCTTGGCATCCTGCAACCTCTGCCTCCCAGGTTCAAGGGATTCTCCTGCCTCAGCCTCCAAGTAGCTGGGATTATAGGCATGGGCCACCACACCCAGCTAATTTTTGTATTTTTAGTATAGATGAGGTTTTGCCATGTTCATCAGGCTGGTCTCGAACTCCCGACCTCACGTGATCCACCTGCCTCCGCCTCTCAAATTTCTGGGATTACAGACGTGAGCCACTGCGCCTGGCCTATTCCTACTTTTTTTGATCGCCTTCTGTCAGTGGTGCCACAGCTCAGAGGAAGCTCAAAGGAAGCTGGCTCTTTAGGTGGGATCTTCTTAGGTCCGTAACTTTTGAGAGGGGTCACCTCGGGTCCATGAAGTGGACTGTCCCTGTTTACTTTAGTTGTGACAGTCAACAATGATGAGCTGTCTTTTAACTGATACTGCCTGCAGCTGTTCATCTCGATCCCCTCTCTGCGGCTTTTCCAGGTTTTTGTTTCAGAGACATGTCCCCTGCTCACCTGGTTCAAATAACATGGTGGTGTTCGTGTCTCAGACCATGACGGTCCATGAATGCACAGACAGTCCAGGTCTCGTGTGATACAGCAGGGCAGTGGACACAGCCCCAGGCAAGAGGGAGAATATACTGCTATCCTGCCCACTCACGAACTGTTTTCAATCCTTTTTATCAGTAGGATTTGAAAAGATTAGAACATTAATTGCAAACCAAATATCAGAGGCTGTGTTGTTCTGTCCCAGTGGTAATCCCACACCCACGTGGTAGCTGCTGTTGGAGCTACTACTCAGTTAATTAAGTGGCCACCATCATGTACCATGATCTGTTTTTTCTGGCAGAGGCTCACAGGCAATTTGAATGAACATGATGGAAATGATCTTTAAGTCTTTGTGGAGGGGGCACTCATAGCTACAATTCCCAGAGGATTGTGGTCTTGCTTCAGATTTATCTTGAGTGGGAGTGGGGAGTGGGCAGTTCCAGAGCTTCCCCTTGATTCGTGGTGGCTCCTACTCATGATGAGGGTTCTGCAGGCCATTATGTAAAACCATCCCACTTTGAGCTCAGAGCCAGGGAAATAACCATGTGACGGATCCTCTGATTTGTTGGACTCTCTGTGAAAAGGACTGGGGCCAAGGCTCCCTTTATCCCTGGCCTCCCTAAGAGTGATAAGGGAGAGTGATGGCATTTCAGGTTCCCTGGTGCTACCATGTCAGTTCACACTGTATCCAACAGTCCTCAGAAGGGGGTGGCCTTGGGGTGCCCCTTTTCTTAGGACACAGTTACCCTGAATCTTGTTGGGAAGGACTGGAGGAATATTCACTGTGTGGACTTGGGGTGGTGTTATAGGGGCCTTCCTCAAGGGGATCCATCCAGCCTTTCCTTCAGTCAAATTTTGTTGACTGTATGTTGGAGAACTGGCTCAAAGCTAGGAATTGGATGTAGGAATCTCAATTTTCCATGCAGTTGTTGACATTAGCCTTTTGCTCACAAGTTTTTAAATATGTCAAGCAGTACTCTTGTCGATTGCCTGGCCATCTCACCCCACAGGAATGTGTGTCTTACGAGCCACCGGGTAAGGTCACTCCTGGTCCGCAGGTCAGCACACCCTGGTTGCCACTGTGACCTTGGTGGTCGTTGTGGTAATTGTGCCTTCCTGCTTCTGATGGTTAAGCGGTCTCACGTTGGTTATGCCAGAACCTCATCATCCCCAGTGACACTAGAGCGTCCCTTGCCATGGCAGCATCCCCCGTCATTCTTGCCTGCAAAGGATGGGCTTCCCAAGCATGCCAGGGCCCTCCTCACCAGTGCCTTCCTTCCTGAAGGGAGAGTTCTCTGGGCTCTCCTGGGGAATAGAGCCAGGTAGTGGGGTCTCTGGTCATCCTTTCTACATTCCCACCTCTTGAGCCATTTCTCAGGATGCAGTCCTGGCATCCTCACCTCATTTCCTGTTAACCAGTGTCATGTCTAGTTTCCAAGGATCCTCCCAACAGCATAGAGACTGGGCTCTTACCAATAGAATATGGGTCATGGGAGAATACACCCTACCAGTAACTTCCCCATATCTGGCCTGGGATCTTCCCCCTCAAGGTCCATTCTCAGTGACCCCCATGGTTAGGTCTTACTTTTCTGGCTGGAGATGTGACTCTCTTTAAACACTGCCACAGAAGCCTCTGACATTCATAGGATGCCCTGAGTGGATGGCTCACCTGAGCCTATCAAACAGTCACTGTCTTCAAAGCTTCCAAATCACTTAATAAAAGCCAGCTAACCTCACACTCTTTTCAATGACCAGTAACCCCCACCTCTGCCCTGCTCCAGGGGTGGAGCCAGTGCAGATACCAACTGCTCCCCTTCTCTCCATGCCTCCTCCCGGTCCTGCATAGTTGAGGGACTTGGTATTTGTCTTTGAGGCATTACTATGCCCCTTAGCACCAGCTATAGGGTTCTTGCTATTTGACATTCATGAGACAACAAGGTACAGACTCACATCCTGATGATCTGCTCTTGAGGCCACTCCTGGTACCAATTGTCATACTTTGGGTCCCTCTAGAAGCAGAACATTGGGTGCAGGTGGTTTGAGAAGTGATCCCAGAGCATAGGAGCGAGGGATAGGTGGAAAGAAGGGACAGCCTGGGTCAGAATGCATATCGGGGTTATCACTCTGGGAACCGGGACATGATTCTTCTGAGACTTCCTGAAAAGTGCACAAAGTGTCTCCAGAATGATTTGCCTAAAAGACAAGAGAATGCAGTTCTCCACCCTCTTTATCCCTCATTGGCTGAAGGTTGCCCCCAGGGGCATGGACTACCCAGTGCCCCTGGACTTCTGGGCTGAACCCATTCCCCCAGTGTTGGGGCAGGAAGGCAAAAAGACTTGAGATCTGAGTGTGAGTTGAGACAATCAGCACAAAGCATACTGAGCTGGCACAAGACCATTCACAGAGCTACAGCTGATGTAGGCATGTTTTTAAAACCCTTTTCAAGGCCAGGCGTGGTGGCTCATGTCTGTAGTCCCAGCACTTTGGGAGGCTGAGGCGGGCAGATCTCCTGAGGTCAGGAGCCCGAGACCAGCCTGGCCAACGTGGTGAAACCCTGTCTCTACTAAAAGTACAAAAATTAGCCAGGCGTGGGGGCGGGAGGCTGGGACAGGAAGATCGCTTGAACCGGGGAGGCGGAGGTTGCAGTGAGCCGAGACTGCGCCATTGCACTCCAGCCTGGGCCCCAAGAGTGAAACTCCATCTCAAAAAAAAAAAAACCCAAAAAAACCAAAAAAACACCTTTCAGGCTGGGCACGGTGGCTCATGCCTGCAATCCCACAACTTTGGGATCATGAGGTGGGAGGATTGCTTGAGGCTAGCAGTTGGAGACCAGCCTGGGCAACATAGTGAGATCCTGTCTCTACAGAAAATTTGAAAATTATTAGCTGAGCATGGTGGCACGCCCCTGTGGTCCCAGCTACTTGGGGACTGAGGTGGGAGGATCACTTGAGCCCAGGAGGTCAAGGCTGCAGTGAGCTATGATCATGCTGCTGCAATCCAGCCAGAGCAACTGAGCAAGAAAGACCCTGTCTCAAAAACAAAAAACTCTCCTCCTCTGCCTTCACCATATATCCATCAGAGACCATTTCACACTGGCAAGGGCTGCATACTCTCCAGAGCTGCATACGTTTGATCATGTATGTGTATTTGTATATATACAAACATACATGTACAATACACATACAGTATAAACCATAATTCATTTTATCAGTCTGCATTTTTATTTGTGTCAACATTTTGCTAGGAAAAATATTCAGAGAGAGTTGAAACATTATACCGTTAACATATTACTGTCAGTCCATCCCTCCATCTATCAATTCATCTTATTTTTTGGATGCATTTCAAAATAAGTTGCAGATATCAGTGCCCTCCTCTTGTTAAAATAAATACTTCAGCAGGCATATCATTAACTAGCAGTCAGTGTTTGTTAATAGCCCCTTTTTTCCCCAAGATAAAATTTACATACAATGAAATGCATATATCTTAAATGTACCATTTGATGAGTTTCAACAAATGCCTACACCTGCATAATCCAAAACCCTTATCTAGCTGTAGAACATTACCATTACCCCAGAAAGTTCCCTCATGTCCCTTCCCAGGCAATACCTGCCTCCACTCTCCCAGAGTTAACTATTCTGATTTTTTTCTCCCACCATGGATTAGATTTGCCTTTCCCAGGACTTCATATAAATAGGTTCATGCAGTATGAACCCAATTGTGTAAGGCTTCTTTCTCTCAACATTTTTGAGATTTATGTACATTATTACAAATACCAGTAGTTGTTCTTTTTTATTGCTGAGTAGTAGTCCATCATATACATATGCCATAGTTTGCTGAGGCAGGAGAATAACTTGAACCCAGGAGTTCAAGACTGCAACGTGATGTGATTGAGCCATTGCATTCCAGCCTGGGTGACGGAGCAAGACCCTGTATCCAAAAAATCTTAAAAAATTATAATAAGAAATAAAAAGTACTAAAAATAAAAGAATTAGGATCCAAACCAGGTTCACGCTGACCTAATGAATATCGTATCATGTCATATTACAAATATCATATCATACCTTATTACACATACCATATCACATATAATGATCTAATGCAATCATTAGGCGATGATTCCTCTGAAGTTCTTTCATTTCTAAAATACTCTCTTTCTTTTGATACCATTGATTTGTTGGAACAACTGAATCATTGGACTTTTAAAATGTCCCACATTTTGGATTTGGCTTATTGCTTCCTTACGGTATTGTTAGATTTGGGTTCAATTGTGATTTTGATTCAATAATGAGGACCACTTTCTAGGTGAGACTGTACTTCGTGTTAAATCATAACATGACAGACATAATGTCTGGCTATTCCACTTTTATTGAGGCTGAAATTGAGCAGATGGAGCACAAAAAAATATGCCCAGTCCTTCACACAATTTCCATCAGTGTTTCTAATGGTTTTAGCATCTATTGATGATTATAGCTTAAATCCATTTCATTAAGTGTTGGGAAAGAGGTGTTTTTCAGATGCTTTTATTCCTTCTGCATTTATTATTATTTTGAGACAGGGTCCCTCTCTGTCACCTGGCTGAAGTGCAGTGGCACCATTAAGTCTCACCATCACCTTGACTTCCTAGGCTCGAGCAATCTTCCCGCCTCAGCCTCCTGAGTAGCTAAGACTACCGGTGCCTGCCGCCACACCTGGCTAATTGTTTGTTTGTTTATTTATTTTAAACAAGAAATTTAAACAACAAGCTTCTTGACTTGAAGAAAAAACTATCTAGGATTCCTTTTTTTTTAGACTAATTTATCCCTACTTAAAGACAAACTGTCCTACATGTAACAGCTATGTACAATGAAGTTATAAAATTGTTCTTGGTTTTACAATGATAAATGAAAAACATTAACATTCTACAATTGAACAAGGTATGCAAAATTTTTATATATTTTTTTTTTGTTAAAACAGCCAAATAACTTACTGAAATATAAAGATAAGAGCGGAATGAGCATGCCACTAATGAAGAAAAGGGAGTATTTTAACAGAATCGGTATTTTTCCCCATCCCATCTCCACTTGATATCAGTCAAAATGTACCATTGGCTGTTTAGTAAAAAAATATGTATATATATACACTTGTGCACATATACCAGTTACTTTATGTACAATAAAGGAATGGGGAAAGGGGAAATGAAAGAATAGAGAAAACTATACTGTAGTAGTCAGGATGTGGTAGAACCAAATTGCAGTTTTCTAATTGAGAGTGTAATCTTGGTCTGTAAAGAACAGAGTTCTGGAGTGAAGTGGGAGGTTCCCTTTTTAGTAGACACCCCCTGTCTGCTGGTAGAACACATCAGTTGTATCTTCATCCTCCATTTCCAACTGAGGCGGTCTGTCTCTTTCATTGGTTGCCTGTCAAATTGGAATCTGATCTGTCTCATTGACCATCCCTATCATTCACAATAGGCTTTTCATTAGTTTACTAAGTGATGTATGCCTCTTAATCCTAAACTGCACCACAGAACCCGCCACCTTCAAATTAATATGATCATTGTTCTCAGTCTTGATTCTTTCCTTGGGCTTTTTGTCTGCCATGGCAGGCGCCGGAGTCTCAGCTGCCGCTTCACAAAAGAGGTACCAAGTCTGCACCGAATGAGTACATAAGCAGCACCAGGAGTGGAAGAAGAAGGAGGCGGCAGCGGTGGATGAAGGAGACACTAATTTTGTTAGCTTTTTTTTTTTTTTTTTTTAAATAGAGACAGGGTCTTGCCATGTTCCCCAGGCTGGTCTTGAACTCCTGGGCTCTAGCAATTCTCCTGCCTCGGCCTCCCAAATTGCTGGGATTACAGGCATGAGCCATTGTGTCCAGGCCCTTCTATATTTAATTAACTGGGATCCAGTGGAGAATTTTCCATTGTCAATGTTTTGGTAACCCTGAAATACTGCTTTTATGTGAACGGGAAGTAAACTGGTTGGCTCTTTCTCTGTATTTATCACAGAGTAATGAGTTGGTACTCTAGCAGTCTCCAAAGGTGACCAATGAATTTTTTCTCCTTGTATATTACGATGAACTGATCGGTGTTAATATACACGTAGTCATATTTTTTTTTATTGATATATCTCTTAAGTCTTTCACATGCTCTCTCTCTCTCTCATTTTGATACTCAAATTTCTCCCCAAGAACAGTAGGAGCCTCTTCAGGTTTGCGCCTGTGCCTGACATCTAACTGGCCACCGTCCTGTAATTTCCTCCTTCCGCTTCCTGCCCACCTCATTGTCACCACCATGGGCCACAGCCACATCTCTTCTGCCTTTTTTGCCCATTCAGGAAAAAGCCAAACATTTGGAAACACGTATCTGGTCCTGTCTTTCTTTCATTTCGGTGGTTCTCCATGGCTGTCAGCATAAAGTCCGGGCCCTTGAATCTGGACTTCAGGGCTCATTGGATCTGGCCCTGGCCTCCTCCTCCGCCTCAGCAGCTGCCATCTTTTATCTGTATCTAGGCTGTGTGGCTCCTGGCCTGTAGTCCTGCCCTCCCTCTCCCAGGCCTCGCACACAATGTTTTCTCCATCTGTGTCACCTTCCCCCGTGGCTAACTTCACTTCATCCTAGGCCTTGGCTCAGGCCAGTGGTTCTCAATTTTGCCTGCACGTTGCATCATCTAGGCAGCTTTAAGAAATTCCAGTGTCTGGGTTCCTCCCAAGACCGATTAAAACCTGAATGTCTGGGGTTGAGGTCAACTTTGCTTTTTTTTTTTTTTTTTTTTTGAGACAGTCTCACACTATTGCCCAGGCCGGAGTGCAGTGGCGTGATCTTGGCTCACTGCAAGCTCTGCCTCCCGGGTTCACGCCATTCTCCGTGTAGCTGGGACTGCAGGCACCCTCCACCATGCCCGGCTAAATTTTTTTTTTGTATTTTTAGTAGAGACGGGGTTTCACCATGTTAGCCAGGATGGTCTCGATCTCCTGACCTCGTGATCTGCCCACCTCGGCCTCCCAAAGAACTTTGCTATTTTTAAAACCTTGCACAGGTGATTTTGCCATGCAGCCAAGATTGAGAAACACAGTTTGGGATGTTTCTTCCTTTGAGAAACTTGCCCTTGCCCCTCCCCTCCACCCCGCCTCGACCTCACTGTGTTAACCGTTGGGTTTCTTCCAGGCTAGATGGAAGCTTCATATGGGTTGTGGCCATATCTGTGTGGTTCTTGTCTGTGATTACTCAGCATGTAATAGGTGCTTGGTAATATTATATTTGTCAGTGAATGGTGAGGAGATATTTAGACTGCACTTTGAGGTCATTGGAGGGTAGAGATGGTGTCTCACCATGTATGGGACAAAGGCCAGATTCCATTTTCTCCCACCATCTTTTTTTCCAGCCTTATCTTCTGCTCCTCTGAACTCTTTCACTTAGGTGGATTTCAAACAGCTCTACCCTTTTCCCAATTCTACCAGAAGTTGCTTGACCTCCTTTCTACCTGTCTGATGAATGTTCCCACCTCATGGGCCACCTTTGAACTTAGGAAACTTGTGGGGAACCCTTATTTGACACTTAGCCGTGTATATACTATGAGAATGTTTCCAAGAGCATCCATTGAGGCACCTGGTGTAAGAAATAATTTTTATATTTTTGTGAGTTTAGGAGACTTTTCCTTTGAACAGAAATTAAAGCCTTATTTACTAGAAGAATAAAGTGATGTTAAATTGACACTTGCCCTTTTAAAAATGATTCCTAAATTAGTTATTTGTGTTTATTTAGCTTTATTGAGATGTAATTCACATACAATAAAGCTCTCCATTTGCCCCTATGAATTCTTCTCTGAGTTGTTTAACTTCAGCTCCCCGGTTAGATTTCAGGCATGTGTGATGTAGGACTCATGCTGCCACAGCTGCTTCCAAATACAGCTTCAAGGGTAACCCCCAAAGCCACCATGGACTAGGATGCTACTGTGACTAAAGCTAGTATTGTGACCTTCAAAAGCCTAAAGATGCACAAGGAATCTGACCCATAATGGAGAGCACTAGTTGATGGCTTCTTAAAACCCTGGTTCTATTGGCACCTGTGGCCTGTTGCTGCCTTATCCACCAGAGGGCAGTGTTCCACTCGGCTTAAAGTCAAACCCCAACCCCTACCACCCGTTGAGGTCATGCCTTTCAAAATCCTAGCATTTTAGCTCCTGAAGTGACCCAAAAACAGTGTTTCTTAAAATTTTGCTTGATAGAAATAAATCTTACATTGCAACCAAATATACGTGCATACATGTGCAACTCCACATATGTATATATAACAAAAGTTTTATAAAGTAATACTTTCCTATGTGTAATACACTGTTCTTTCTTTTTCTTTTTTCTTTTTTTTTTTTTTTTTGAGACGGAGTCTCACTCTGTTGCCAGGCTGGAGTGCAATGGCATGATCTTGGCTCACTGCAACCTCCACCTCCCCGGTTCAGGCGATTCTCCTGCCCCAACCTCCCGAATAGCTGGGACTATAGGCGTGTGCCACCATGCCCAGCTAATTTTTTTATTTTTGGTAAAGATGGGGTTTCACTATGTTGGCCAGGATGGTCTTGATCCCTTGACCTCATGATCCACCCACCTCAGCCTCCCAAAGTGCTGGGATTACAGGCATGAGCCACCACACCTGGCCTCTATTTTCTTTCTTGCCCTTTTTTTTTTTTTTTTTGAGACAAGTGTCTTGCTCTGTCACCCGGGCTGCAGTGCAGTGGCATGAACATGGTTCACTGCAGTCTCAACCTTCTGGGCTCAAGCAGTCCTTCCACCTCAGCCTCCCAAGTAGCTGGGACCATAGGTGTGTGCCACCATGCCTGATTTTTTTTTTTTTTTTTTTTTTTTTTTTTGTAGAGATGAGGCCTTGCTGAGTTGCCTAGGCTGGTCTCGAACTCCTTAGCTCAAGCGATCCTCCAGACTTGGCCTCCCAAAGTGCTAGGATTACAGGCATAAGCAACTGCGCCTGCTATTCTTTGATTTTTATTTTTATTTATCTTATTATTTTTTTTTTGAGACAGAGTCTCGCTCTGTCACCCAGGCTGAAGTGCACTGGCATGATCCCAGCTCACTGCATCCTCTGCTTCCTGGGTTCAAGTGATTCTCGTGTCTCAGCCTCCCAAGTAGCTGGGATTACAGACGTGCACCACTATGCCTGGCTAATTTTTGCATTTTTGGTGGAGATGGGGTTTCACCATGTTGGCCAGGCTGGTCTTGAACTCCTGACCTCAGGTGATCCACCTGCCTCAGCCTCCCAAAGTTCTGGGATTACAGGCATGAGCCATCATGCCTGGACAATTCTTTCATTTTTAAAAGGTGCTTATTGCCACCAAAAATGAGTTTGTTATTCACAAATCAGGTCACCCCCCACAATTCGAAAAATATTGCCTTAAAGTTCTTTTAATCCAATACCCTGGATAGTTATAGATGAAGATAGGTAGGGTTAGAGACGGACTTACCCAGGTCACTCTGGGATTCACGCAATACCTAGGATGGGGCGTCGGGGCTCTGGAGTTTTAACCCATTGCTTTTTGTCCTGTATTTTACACTTAGAATTTTCTTAATGGATCTTGGTTATCCCAGTGACATTACAGTTGAGGTGCATCCAGTGCTCAGGCAGGTCACAGCAACAAGGGCGTGTGTGTGTGTGTGTGTGTTCTCCAGCCCCATGAACAGCGCAGTGGAATATCATCTCAGCCACTGATTGTCAGCTCAGTGCTGGCCTCTAGAAGCTGAGCCTTATGGAATCCTGCCTGTGGATCCTCTTTGATAATTTCTCTTACCTGAGTACCTCTGGTGGACCTGGCTTAGCAATGGTTTGTATGATAGCTCAGAAAACAAGCATTAAGTCCATCAGCACATTACATAAATTAAATAGGCAGAGAGTCACTTGCCACTGTCAAAGGATCAGCTTCTGAAATGCAGAAGGTGAAAGTTCTCATGTGACCCCATCCTTGCTCTGTAGAATGCCACCCGGAGGGTGTTTGAAATTGCCTATAGCCAGGACCGCTTCCTCAAGGATGGCCAGCCGTTTCGCTACATCTCAGGAAGCATTCACTACTCCCGCGTCCCCCGCTTCTACTGGAAGGACCGGCTGCTGAAGATGAAGATGGCTGGGCTGAACACCATCCAGACGTAAGTAGGAGGGCACATGGCTGTCACCTAGGCCAGAACACCCACTCTGGAGAGAGGATACAACTGTGTTTCTCAGGGTGGCTATTTGGTTGCTCAGAAATGGGAAATAGTCCAGTGTGGTGTGCTGGGAGGGGCTTGTCATGAACCGGACTGGCCCTTTTTCAAATCATCAACTACTTCTTCCAGTCTTCAATTTTAATCATCAGAAGTCATTAAATAAATAGCTTAAAAAGGCAAAGGATGGGGGAAGCAAACAGAAGTAACAATGATTGAGCCCTTACCAGATCCAGGGTACTTTATACGAATGATTCCATTCCCTTGAGATAGGTACTATTGTTCCTGTTTATAGCTGGTGAAGCTGAAATTTGCCTAAGGCCATATCTTTGGCTAGTATTGGAAGGGAAGGGAAGGCATGCAGGCAGCTGTAGCGCAGGTATGGCTGTAGTCATACACAAAGATAGGCTAACAGGAGAAAAGCATCACAGATCTGTAAGTTTTATCTGACATGAGAGTCTTCAGAAAAGAAGACCCAAGGAAAACTTTTTACACTTAGGTTCTATGACCTAGTGGTAGTAGACTGAAGCGGGAAACCCCACAAGGCCTGCCTCAACGGATACTTCTTGGCCTTTCTGGGTGGCATTCCTTCCTTCTGGGTATGGAGCAGGACCCCTCTGCAATGAGGATCTAGAAGGGAGAAGGGAGAGGCGACTTTTCTAGGTTTCATGGCTTGCTTTGGGAGAGAGGGCTTCTAATTTCTATGACCCACACTGGGAGGAATTCTGGTTTGACTTGCTTCAGGGGAGAAGAAGGGGTGGGAGACAGAAGAGCAGGAGAAGGTCAGAGAAAGAAGATGTGCTCCTAAGGCCTTCCAATCTCCTTTAGTTCAAAGGACTCAGCATGCCAAGGTGCCATACTTTGGGGTATTGTTTTCTGAGCCCCAATAACAGAATAAGCCTTGTGCTTAGGTAGATTTCTGAAACCCAGTTTGGCTTTGTGGTTCTGCTGGGGTAATTGTATAACTTCAGGGTATAGAATTATCCCAACAGTTACCTCTCCGCATCTCTTCTGCTATTGCAAAGTAACTAACAGGGAAGAAAGTTGGTGTGGCTGGCCGCTCTGGCTTTTGCAGTGCTGATGTGGATTGCTGATAACTTTTCAAAGATAAAGAGTGAGAAAACCCAGAGGCAGATTCCGAAGATAGATAGTGAGGGAGAACCCACTCATTATTCTGGTTCTAAGGCCACTGGCAGAGTGAACCCAAGTTCACCTGTTTATAATTCTGACACTGAGTTCTGGAAGACCAAGACTGTTCCAGGGAACCCTGAAATCGTGGGATCACACACACACAAAATGACACAAACCAGGGTCTTCAAAGAGAGCTTTGTGATGGTAATGGATGGCTTCATATTTAACTTTGTATCTGTCTGTCTGTGGGTAGACAGAGGAGCTGATAGAAGGTTTTGTCATTTTACCTCCTGCCACATGATTCCTGACAAAATCTTTTGTCAGGATCTGGGGATTGGAGTTTTTCCTACACTTACTAAAAATTATTTCTTCAAAAAATAAATGTGTCTCTTACTACTTTTCAGCAAAATATTTTTATTTTTCCTAAGCCTTACGTGGGCATATATAATTTTTATTTTTATTTATCAAAACAGTTTTCTAGAGCTGGGGTCTTGCTCTGTCACCTGGCTGGAATGCAGTGGCTCAGTCATAGTTCACTGAAACCTTAAAGTGGGCTCAGGTGATCCTCCCACCTCAGCCTCCTGAGTAGTTGGGATTACAGGCACTGCTACCACACCAGCTAATTGTTTTGTTTTGTTTTGTTTTTAGAGATGAGGTTACACTATGTTTCCCATGGTGGTCTTCATCTCCGGGCCTCAAGCGATCCTACTGCTTTGGCCTCCCAGAGTGCGGGGATTACACAAGTGAGCTACTGTGCCCAGCTATAATTGTTATGTAATAGGAATTAGTGCTGATATAATTCTGGAATTTTCTGTTGTTGTTGTTGCTTTTAAGAAGTGTCCCCACCAAGTTTGATTAGCTTGGGGAGCTGCTGTAAAAATTCATAACAAGGCCCCTCCCAAGAGGCTGCCAAATGGGAAAGTCTGTGTGTCCTGTGGTTTATGGTTCTACAAACAGTTTAGACATTTATGTAGGAGATCTGGATTTTTGAGCTCTTTCCCCTTCCACAGAGCACCTCAATTCAATTATTTATGCAAAATATAATTATAAAAAGCTAAAAACATGACTTACAAACAAATATATAACGGACATATATCAGAAATGTATTTAACTGGATAAAGAAAATGTGGTACATATATACCATGGAATACTACAAAATCACAAAAAAGAATGAGATGATGTCCTTTGCAGCAACCTGGATGCAGCTAGAGGCTATTATCCTGAGCAAACACAGGGATGGAAAACCAAATACTGCATATTCTCACTTATAAGTGGTAGCTAAACTTCGAGTACATACATATGGACACAAAGAAGGGAACAACAGACAACGGGGCCTTGAGGGTGGAGGGTGGGAGGAGGGTGAATACCCCTATCGTGTACTAGGCATATTACCTGGGTGACTAAATAATCTGTACACCAAACCCCCATGACATGCAATTTACCTGTATAACAAACCTGCACATGTACCCCTGAACCTAAAATAAAAGTTTTGAAAAATTTATTTAACTTGTTACCGAGGAAACTAGCTATATGGTAAAGCCAATTCAAAGGAGAATTTGAGGAAGGGAGGTTTACAGCCAGTCAAGAAAGGCATGTTCAAATAAAGTTATCTTTAGAGATAAAACTGGTTAATATCATAAAGGGCAATGAATGAAAGAGTTACCTTTGGAGTTGTCTTCTCTGTACGACAATCATCATTTGTTTCTCTCCCAGGCAATAATCTACAAATTAATCTGTAACTTCAAAGTTCTTCCCTTAATCAATAGTAAATAGTAAGTCAAACAAAATATTTCCCTTGGAGAATGAAAGAAGCCTCAGTGGGCCCATTGGACAGTCCTCCATTATAACATGGAAAGGAAATGCAGTCACTGTTTTGCCTTATATCCAAATTCTGGATAATTTTTCTTTTCTTTTCTTTATTTGTTTTGACACAGGGTCTCTGTCATCTAGTCTGGAGTGCAGTGGCACAATCACTGCTCACTGCAGCTTCAACCTCCCGAGCTTAAGCAAACCTCCACCTCAAGCCTCCAGGATAACTGGGACCATAGGCATGCACCCTGGCTAATTTTTTTTGTAGAGATAGGGTTTCACCACGTTGCCCAGGCTAGTGTCAAACTCCTGGGCTCTGCCCACCGTGGCTTCCCAAAGTGCTGGGATTAGAGGCCTGAGCCACGTGCCAGCCTTGGATCATTTTTCTTCCAAAGCACCTTCTCCCTCTTATCCTTGTGTTAGCAATAGTCATAATGAGGCCCCTTCCCCACTCTTCCTTCTTCTTGACTCTGCCAAGTATCCAGGAAGGGGCTATGTGTATCTTGGCAGGTATGTGCCCTGGAACTTTCATGAGCCCTGGCCAGGACAGTACCAGTTTTCTGAGGACCATGATGTGGAATATTTTCTTCGGCTGGCTCACGAGCTGGGACTGCTGGTTATCCTGAGGCCCGGACCCTACATCTGTGCGGAGTGGGAAATGGTGAGTGTGGCTAGACTGGGTTCTGCCTGGTGTGTGAGTTGGCAGGCAGCAGCCCTGGGGCAAAGGGCATTAAGGCAGACCTGCATTCCAGAGAGCATGGGGCCTGGGACTGTACCCAACACAGGTGTCTTTTACCTTGGCAAGGTACCCAGGCAGAGAGAAGCAGGCCGGGGTCAGGGCATGGGCTCTCCTCTTGGTGGTCACTCATATAACTCAGCTTGCTCGTCTGTAAGAAGCAGTTAATGGTGTCTTCTCTGTCTACCTCGCAGGTAGTTGTGAAACTAAATTGAACAATCTTTATGGAAAAGGCTTTGGTCCTCAAAACATTGCATTCATGCAGAGTGATCTTAATTGTACTACATTCCAATGTCTAATTTCCCTGCAAGTTATAAACCAAAAAGCCCAGCTCAAATACCTCTTGTCCCTTGAAGCTTTTATTCTTTTCCATAACTGCTAATAGTAATTTCTGTCTCCTCTGAGCTCCCTTCACAGAATGGACATTATAATGGCTTATTTTTCCTGACCTAGGGAGGATTACCTGCTTGGCTGCTAGAGAAAGAGGCTATTCTTCTCCGCTCTTCCGACCCAGGTAAGTTGTTACAGATGTCTTGAGAAGATTTATAAAAGCTTCAGGCCGTTGTGCACATGTACCCTAGAACTTAAATTATAATAATAATAAAATTAAATTAAAAAAAAAAGAAAAACAGCTTCTGGCTAGGTGCGGTGGCTCACACCTGTAATCCTAGCACTTTGGGAGGCTGAGGCGGGTGGATTACCTGAGGTCAGGAGTTCGAGACCAGTCTAGCCAATATGGCAAAACCTCGCCTCTACTAAAAATACAAAAAATTAGCTGGGCGTGGTCGTGGGCGCCTGGAATCCCAGCTACTAAGGAGGCTGAGGCAGGAGGATTGCTAGAACCCCAGAGGCAGATGTTGCAGTGAGCCGAGATCGTGCTAATGCACTATAGCCTGGATGACAGAGCGAGACTACGTCTCAAAACAAACAAACAAACAAAAAAAGTTTCAACAATTTTTATCGAAAGGGGGAGGTATTTTGAAGTTTGGGGTACCTCTGCACAAATACTTTTGAAAGTTTACTGAAAGTCTGAGTGTTTATCACCGTCCAGTGCATAGCATCAAACTAAACCTCTAGGAAATTAGGCTCTGAACTACTTAACCAGATCTTACTGATAAACTGGTAATTCTTTGAATTGGCATTGAGCCCTGTTTGCGGTTGACCAGCTGACTTCAATGCTTTCTCTTCCTATTTACTTAGCATATTCCACAACCAATGATAGCACCTAGCTAATCAAAATGACAAGCCAGGCATGGTGGCTCACACCTGTAATCCCAGGACTTTGGGAGGCCAAGGAGGAGGGATTGCTTGAGCCCAGGAGTTTGAGACGAGCCTAGGTTACATAGTGAGACCCCATCTCTAAGAAAATTTTAAAATTAGCCAGGTGTGCTGGCATGTGCCTGTAGTCCGGCAGGCTGAGGTGGGAGGATTGCCTGAGCCTGGGAGGTTGAGGCTGCAGTGAGCCATGATTGCACCACTGCACTCTAGCCTGGGCAACAGAGAGGGACTTTGTCTCAAAGAAAGAAATAAGGCCGGGCACAGTGGCTCAAACCTGTAATCCCAACATTTTGAGAGGCCGAGGCAGGCAGATCACCTGAGGTCGGGAGTTCGAGACCAGCCTGACCAACGTGAAGAAACCCTGTCTCTACTAAAAATACAAAAATTAGCCAGGTGTGGTGGTGCATGCCTATAATCCCAGCTACTTGGGAGGCTGAGGCAGGAGAATTGCTTGAACCTGGGAGGCGGAGGTTGCAGTGAGCCCAGATTGCGCCATTGCACTCCAGCCTGGGCAACAAGAATGAAACTCTGTCTCAAAAAAAAAAAAAAGAAATAAAAACAAAATGACAGTTTCTGGGATGGTGTCATTGGATTGCTTGGTAGCTGCAATGCCTTCTATTTTTGTCTACTTCTACAGAGCAATGTGTAAATGATGGTTTTTTTCTTTGTCTTACTCCAGGACCTTCATGTTTTGCACACTTAGCATATTATTGGTGTTTTCATATGTAGTAACTCCTTTAATCCTTATGCCAACTTTATGTGGCATGTACTTTTATTATTCCTATTTGACAATATAACTATATAATTTGTTAGAACTTCATTTTATACAGAAAAAAATCTTCCTGTGACTGAGAAGAGGACACACTGTTCAGTGACTCTTTTCTTCATTCAGCAAACGTTGCTTGGATATGTTCTATGCTCCAGGCTTTGTGTCCGTCCTATGGCAAGGATGGTGTCTTAGTCCATTTTCTGTTGCTTGTAACAGAATACCTGAAGCTGAGTAATTTATAAAGAAAAGCATTTATTTCCTACAGTTATGGAGGCCGAGAAGTTCAAAGTGGAAGGGCTGTATCTGGTGAGGGCCTTCTTGCTGGTGGGGACTCTGCAGAGTCCTGACGGGGCACAGGGCATCACATGGTGAGGGGACTGAGTGTCCTAGCTCAGATCTCTCTGCCTCTTCTTATAAAGCCACGAGTCCCGTTCCCATGATGACCCATGAATCCACTAACCTATGAATCTATTAATCCATGAGTGGATCGATCTGCTTATGAGGGCTGAGCCTCTTAAAGGCCCCACCTCTCAGTGCTACCGCACTGGGGATTCTGTTTCAGCGTGAGTTTCGGAGGGGACAAACATTCCAGCCGTAGCAGACGGATACAGGCACACTGGTCCTTGTCCCCTGAGGAGCTCAGCTGAGGAGACAACTACATGCAGGACAACTTTTATGAGACTTTTATTTCAGAAGGTACTTGTCGAGTCCCGTATATCCTGATCTCTGCTGCCAGCCCTGGTGTAATAAAGCTGCACTGGCTGCATTGGTGTCTCTTTGTACTAAAAGGTGTGTGATGGTGTTAAACCAGGGGTGTTCAATCTTTTGGCTTCCCTGGTCTACATTGGAAGAAGAATTGTCTTGGGCCACACATAAAATACACTAACACTAATGATAGCTGATGAGCTAAAAGAAAAAAAAAAGCCTGCAAGCCACATGCAGTGAATTTCTGAGTGCAGAAATTCTGGCCTCCCAAAGTGCTGGGGTTACAGGCTTGAGCCACTGTGCCCAGCCAAAAAACTCAGAATGTTTTTAAAAAGTTTACAAATTTGTGTTGGGCCACATTCAAAGCCATCCTGGGCTGCATGTGGCTTGCAGGCTGTGGGTTGGACAAGCTTGTGTTAAACTTTTCTTGTTTTCCAGATTACCTGGCAGCTGTGGACAAGTGGTTGGGAGTCCTTCTGCCCAAGATGAAGCCTCTCCTCTATCAGAATGGAGGGCCAATTATAACAGTGCAGGTAACCCTGGAGTTGAGCATGGATGGATTGGGGGAGGGGTTCCCATTCATCTATATTATATAAATGATAGGAGTGATGCAGACATGAGCCTCATAGATCTGTTTCTTTAACAGATAATGCTGCAGATAGTGCTTTTAGTTAAATTGTATTTGGGAAGGCATTACCATTTTTGAATGCCTGCTATGTGGCAGGCTTTCTGCTGGGTGCTTTGTAAATGCTATTCAATTCTTCCAACCACTGTCTCTTTTCAATGAGGAAGTTTGAAAAGGTTGAGTGACTTGGCCAAGGTCAACCAGCCAGCAGGTGGCAGAATTAGGATAGCATCCTAATTCTGCGGATTCCAGGGTTTGTCTCTCTGTCTCTCCTGCAATATTATTTTCTGGCAGCAGTAATGCAGCATGGACTGAAACACTTTGGTATCGGCACTGCCTCAGCAGTCAGATAAACCTGGAATGGAAAAGGATGTGGTCAACTGGGGTTGTTAAGTTTCCTCTCTTGCTTTCTGCCCCATTCTCCTTCTTCCATGTGTTCTTGGCTCTGCAAGAACTAGTATACTGTGGGGTACATTGAACTTCAACAGTTTTTGGTGTCGGTAAAATTACTTAGGTGAAACATAAAACCATGTTCATTGGGCAATGACCAAGGATACCAAGGATGCTTTTTGGTTTTTTTTGAGACAGAGTCTCACTCTGTCGCCCAGGCTGGTGTGCAGTGGCGCAATCTCGGCTTACTGCAACCTCTGCCTCCTGGGTTCAGGTGATTCTCCCACCTCAGCCTCCCATGTAGCTGGGATTACAGGCGCACGCCACCACGCCTGGCTGAGTTTTGTATTTTTAGTAGAGGCAGGGTTTCACCGTATTGGCCAGGCTGGTCTCAAACTCCTGACCTCAGGTGATCTGCCTGCCTTGGCCTCCCAAAGTGCTGGGATTACAGGCATGAGCCACTGTGCCTGGCCATGACCAAAGATGCTCTTATGGAAAAGAGTAAAGATTTTTTTTTTTTTTTTTTGGAGACAGGGTCTCGCTCTGTTGCCCAGGCTGGAATGCAGTGGCACGACCTCAGCTCACTGCAGCCTCTGCCTCCTGGGTTCAGGTGACCCTCCTGCGTCAGCCTCCCAAGTAGCTGGCATTACAGGCGTGCGCCACGATGCCCGGCTATGTTTTTATATTTTTAGTAGAGGTGGGGTTTCACCATGTTGACCAGGCTGGTCTCAAACTCCTGACCTCAGGTGATCCACCCACCTCGGCCTCCCAAAGTGCTGGGATTACAGGCATGAGCCACTGCTCATGGCCACGACCAAGGATGCTTTTATGGAAAAGAGTAAAGTTATGTAAAGGTGGCTGCATCCTGGACATCCCAGGGATGCAGAGTGGCACTCCCTAGGGGAGTGTGGGCCAGGCTTCCTTCTTATGAACTACAGGCAGCTTGTGGGGATGGATCGTGGTAGGGCGGGAGCATGGGCACTCCCTCGCCTTTCAGGTGTGGGTGGACAGAGGTGCTGAGAGGGCTGCACTGGCCAGGGTGCCCGTTCTGAGGCTTTGCGGTGGGAGGAGATATTTTCTTGAGAGAGGCCAGGTTGCTGCTCACGGCGGGATGTGTGAGTCGCCCCACATGCCCCTATCTTTTACCGTCTTGAGTCTGTACTGGTTCAGCTAATAGGAACCACATTTTCCTACATGAAGATATCAAGTCTGAAACTTGGGTGCATCTTTGCTTTGCATGGCTATGTTGTCTTCCTTTCTTCTGGTCTCAGGTGCAAACCCTCTTTAGATGCCCTCTTTTTTTCAGTCTCTGCTTCTCCTTGAATCAGTTTCAATTTCTGCTCACAACTTTTCTGCCCCTTTGGTTTTGGAAATGCCATGAAAAGTATAATCAAGTATTAATTCTGCAGAGGTGAAGTTGACTGTCGTGGAGATATTTCTTCTTGTGTCCATCCCTAGCAACCTCAGATGACTTTAACTTGACCCTGAGTCCTGCCAGTTGACTCTGCCCTCCTCCTCCTCATCCTCTCCCCTTCCCATCTCCACATGCTTGAATCCCACCTAATCATTTTTACCCCTTGTTTACAAAATAAACAAGTGTAGAGAGACACAAGAAAGCAGAAAAAACATAATTGTTACTCAGACCTCAGGAGCCATAGCAAAGCTCTTCACATTTTTGGGAGTTTCCTTGAATATTTTCTATGCCTTTTTTCTTTCTTCTTTCTTACAGAGTAAGTTCATTCTCTGTGACCTATTTTCTGTGTGGCTTTTTTTGCTTCATTCTTTGTCATGAGCATTTTTTCATATCGTTAACAACTCTTTCATCATCTTTCATGGTTGTCCTACTTACCTTCCGACGCACAGTTCCTATATGTGTTCCCTCTGTCCGGAAGCCGTCCCAATTGACATATTGGTTTCCATAAGACTTTCAGAACCGTCACTGGTGCCTCCTTTTGTGAAGCACACGTGGGAGCAGTTTCATCCCTGACACACTGTGTCTCTAGTCTTCTGGCCCCCCACGCCTCTGCCTGGCAGCCATGAGGGCACATCATGTGTTTGTGCACATCACATACGCACCAAACAGCTCTGGAATGGAATAGAAGCTGATTGACTTGATAAGAAGGAACTGGGGGATTTGTAGACAGTATTTCTTTTCGTTGCTGTTATTATTTTTGTTTTTTGAGACAGAGTCTTGCTCTGTCACCAGGCTGGAGTGCAGTGACACGATCTTGGCTCACTGCAACCTCCACCTCCCAGGTTCAGGTGATCCCTCCTGCTTCAGCCTCCCGAGTAGGTGGGACTACAGGTGTGCACAACCACACCGGCTAATTTTATGTATTTTTAGTGAAGATGGGGTTTTTACCATGTTGGTCAGGATGGTCTCAATCTCTTGACCTCGTGGTCCACCCACCTCGGCCTCCCAAAGTGCTGGGATTACAGGCATGAGCCACTGCCCCAGGCCTGTAGACAGTAATTCTATCTGTAAAGATTTCTGTAAAAGGGCCAAGCATGGTGGCTCAATGCCTGTAATCCCAGCACTTTGGAAGGCTGAGGCAGGAGGATCTCTTGAGCCCAGGAGTTCAAGACCAGCCTGGGCAACATAGTGAAACTCCATCTCTACAAAAAATTTAAAAATTAGCTGGGTATGGTGGCATGCGCCTATGTTCCCAGCCATTCAGGGCACAGGGGCAGGAGGATCACTTGAGCCTGGGAGGTTGGGGCTGCAGCCAGCCGTGGTCACACCACTCAGTGCACTCCAGCCTGGGCAACAAAATGACACTCTATCTCAAAAAAATAAAGATTTCTGTAAAAGGCAATTTCTGTGTCTGTCTTAATTCATGTTGAAGGGTAGAAAATGGTGGCTTTACTCAATTCTTGATGTTAATTTTCTCTCTCAGTGCTCAGAGTTTGAAATGGCCAGGGAGGAGCTACGTGTTTGCAGCCAGGGTAAAAATGAGTCAGACCAGAAGGCTCAAATCCCTGTCTGAGAACATTTAGGGCCCTCAACACTGTTGTGTTACAGATACAGGAAGCCAGGTCTGTGCCTTTATTCATCCTCATGATTCAGTCAGATATGCAGATGTTTCTCTTTTGGGGGGATTAGCTGAGCCAGTGCCACCTATGATGGTTTGCATATGTGGATGTTTATCTCAGTTTCTGCCTGAAAAAACTAAAGCCATTGATAATATCCAAGGTGAAAATAATTAGGAGTGGACGACCTTCCACCCACAACTTTACTTCATCCAATTAACAGGGCATTCATCATGCGGTAATAAGCCTATTTATGACTGTTTGGAATAGCAACATCTTTAAAAGTCTCTGGTGCTTAAGGAGCTTACAGAATGGAGACAGTTGCTCTAGAACAAAGACCTGCAAATTATGGCCACCACCTACATTTTTTTGTAAGTAAAAGTATATTGGAATCACCACACTATTTGTTTATATATTGTCTGTGGCCACTTTTGTACTATAGTGGCAGAGCTGAGTAGTTGAGATGGAGACCTCTATGGCTGCAACGCCTAAAATATTTACTCTTTGGTGGTTATTTGTTTGTTTGTTTGTTTTAAGATGGAGTCTCACTCTGTTGCCCAGGCTGAAGTTCAGTGGCGTAATCTCTGCTCATGGCAACCTCTGCCTCCCAGGTTCAAGCAATTCTTGTGCCTCAGCCTCTCAAATAGCTGAGATTATAGGCGCCTGCCACCACACCTGGCTAGTTTTTTTTGTATTTTTAGTAGAGATAGGGTTTCATCATGTTGACCAGACTGGTTTTGAAATCCTGACCTCAAGTGATCCACCTGCCTCAGCCTCCCAAAGTACTAGGATTACAGGCATGAGCCACCACTCCCGGCCTGGTGTTGTATTAAAAAGGTTTGTTGACTCCTGCTCTAGAAACATCAGTGTTCCTCTGAACCTAGCCATGAATTTTTCTATGGGTTTTTCAAGCCTTTTCATTTGTATGTTTCACCTACCCCCAGCCTTCACACATCTTTTTTTTTCCTAATTGGTAGTAACATAGAACTTGCGTAGAGTTTTAGCTGCTAGCATTTTGAACACTTACTAGATGCCAGATCTGTGCAAAGTTCTAGTCATGTATTGACTCAGTTAATCCTCGTGATAACCCATCAAGTTAGGTACACTTTACAGGTGGAGTCCCATGGGTAGGAAGTGGCAGAGCTCAGATTTGCATGTAGATGGTTGGGCCTTTGCCAGCCATGCCTGTGACTAGAACTCTAAGCTGCCTCACAATTGTGCTTTTCTTGCTCTCTCAAAACCTAACCAAATTATGTGTATACATTTTTTACAAGCCTGTTTATTTTAGGGTGTATGATACAATGATGATAATGGATGAATAAGATCTGGAAAAGCAAGATGATAAGAAAACCAAGGTTGGGTTGGGGTATGGGGGTGGGCGGAAGAGAACACGAGGTGCAGAGGCTGTGAGACCATTTAGTTGCTGGAGCTGACTTTTAAGATCTTTAGCTCTGAATTTCTTGACAGCCAGATGATAAAAAGGAGACATAGTCATGTAAGTAGCACTTATAAAGGAGCAGAAAAGAACCTTGCCAGTATTTACAAAGCTTTTCTTAGCATTTATCTAAATTATTGCAAAAGGAACTTTCATGGAACTCATCAATGGGAGTTTTCTACTCTGCGTAAGCAGCAAATACGTCCTCTTCCAGGATGGTTTCATGACCAGTGAAGTCTCTGTCCTGGGCATGCATGCTAGGTCTGTTTCACTTCTTGAACCCAAAATCTGAAAGTATTGCCAGAGGGATCCTCTCTGAGAGAAGGATCATTCATGAAACCATTTGGGAGGCAGGACTGTGCAGATAATGACGGCAGCATTTAGTTCATTTTCATCACTCACCATTCTTCTCCCACTCTCCAACTCTGCACATGGACGAAATTGAGCTGTTGGCGATATCAAATATGTAGGAATACCCTCTTCCCATTCCCTTCCCAAGTTCAGAGCCTTTTCTTCTAGAGCTACCTCAGGCTGTCCCTCCAAGGAACCTTCCCTACCAATCTCTCCCAGCCACTCAGGCTAAGCACCTCTTTTCTGGGGACTCACAGTTTCTTGTGCTTATGTTTAAAGATCACGTATTCCCAGGATCTCAAATATTTTTGTATTATGTGTATGTTAAAATTTTATGGTTGGGCATTTTTAAAATTTTTATAAATGAAATATAGCATACATATATAAATGTGCAGTGTAATGAATCACTATGGTGTGAACACCCACATAAACACCAACCAAGGTCAGGAAACAGCACGTAGCCAGTGCCCCAGAAGCTTCCCAGGTGTCCTCATTGATCATACACCATTTCATCCCACTGTGCTGACTCTTATAGCCATCAGTTTTTTGCTTTTCTTTATACTTTTACCACCTATGTGTGTACTCAGACTTTATAGTTAGGTTTTGATTGTTTTGAATTTTCTTTAAAGGGGATTGCACTGTATGTATTTTTCAGTGTCATGCTTCTTTCACTTGACATTATATTCCTAAGATTCTTTGGTGTATTGGGTAGAGCTGAAGTTCATTTGTTTTATTGCCCAAGAGCAATGTTTCTTAACCTGTTTTTTTTCATCATTGCCCCCAAGGATCCCTTTTAAACTTTTTTTCTAAGTGCCTTCTCCTCTTCACCATGAAATTTTAATACCTGAGATATTGTATATTGGTTTATTTGCTCTGTGTGTGTGTGTGTGTGTGTGTGTGTGTGTGTGTGTGTGTTTAATATATTTTATCCCCAAAGCATCCATTTTTACCCCCTCGGGGATGCTACCCACCTCATTGAGAATGCATGCTTCAGAGCAGGGACCCCGCCCTCAGCACTATTGCCATGTTGCACCTGATAATTCTTCACTATGGGGCTTCCCTGTGCACTGTGGAATGTCTAGCAGCATCCCTGGGCCTCTAGCCACTGGATGCCCTCAGCACGTCCCCTGAGGTGTGACAATCACAAACATTTCCAGACATAGCCACATGTCCCCTGTGGGGCTAAAGAGCTCCTGGTTGAGAACCACTGATGTTATTGAGCACAAACTGAACACCAGTGTGTGTGTGACAGCAGGTCGAATAAACATGCCGTGTCTGTCCCTGGCATTCACCCTTCTTATTGCCATGGAGATTTTGCATAGTATATTAAGGGAAAACACAGTTACAACCGGTGCATGTAATATGATGCCAGTTTTGAGGAAAGAAAACACTGCTGTGTATTATTTGTGTATATTTGGGGAGTGTGTGGGTCTGTGTAAATCTAGACAGCTGTATACTAAAAGGCTTGCAGTGATTATCTCTGGGCAATGGAATTAATGGATACTTTTCCTGTTTTCATTTTTCTAGCATTTCTACCATGGGAAGGTATTATTTATGTGATGTTTAAAGTATCTACTTTCTATTTTAGGGAAGAATACTACTACTATCTGAACACCAGTTTGGTGTTTTTTTGTTTTTCTTATTTCTCAGTGGTGGGAGAGGGTTAATAGGAGGTAAAGTTTTATGGTGAATTGTTGGTGGTTTTTTTTAGTCAGTTTTGAGGTCTGAGTGAAGGAAGTTTTTCTGGCAATCATTAAGCCTTGTCATCTTAGCAGATGCTCAGATATTTTCCCACACAAAAGCCTGCATTAGGATGGCTACATTGGGATCTCCTCATTTTTCCCTGCTCTTTTTTCACTCACAGGTTGAAAATGAATATGGCAGCTACTTCGCCTGTGATTTTGACTACCTGCGCTTCCTGCAGAAGCGCTTTCACCACCATCTGGGGGATGATGTGGTTCTGTTCACCACGGACGGCGCACATGAGACATTCCTGCAATGTGGGGCCCTGCAGGGCCTCTACACCACGGTGGACTTTGGACCAGGTTGGTGTTTGTAGTAACAGAAATTGCAGCTTCACATCAGCTTTTTCCTCAGTCAGTTGCTCTGGGCAGCTGTTGTTTTAAGTGTCATGGGCAGATTGAGATTTTTCACTTCCTTTTTCAAGGAACAGTTAGAATAGAATACTTGCACCCCTCAGTAACAGGGTCATCTGTAGGCCAAGAGCTTCCAGGGTAGCTGCATTTTCAGCGCTGGTGGAGCTAGCCTGGAACATGGAGTCTCAGGGGCTGGGCTGGCCCACCCGAGATGAAGAAGCAGGTGGACGGCTCCAGCTGTGAGAAGCGCTGCCTTGAGGCAGTCACCTTTGAGGCTGTGTCTGGGACCTGCTTCTCTGCTCTTTCTGCCCTCCTTGCCCTCCCACTCGGGGTTATGTCTTGGCTGTAGCCAACCTTGAGGTCAGCCACTGGCTGGGAACTTACCGAACGCTTTGTCACCTTTCTGCATAACTTAGAACACCGAACTGTCAGGGCTGGAGATGGTTTGGCAGATGCTACAAAAGCTGTGTCAGATTCCTTACACAGTGCTGGGTAAACTGTGGAGATGCTGCAAGTGAAAGTCACAGATGGGCGGGCAATGTGGTTACGATGCTTCTGGCCATAAGTAATATTAAGAGAGTCTTCATTTAGGAGAGCATCTTTCATAAAGGATATGACAGCTGTATTTGTCCATTCTTGCACTGCTCCAAATAAATACCAGAGACTGGGTAACTTATAAAGAAAAGAGGTTTAGTTGACTTACAGGCTGTACAGGAAGCCTGGTGGCAACAGCTTCTGGGGAGGCCTTAAGAAACTTAAAATCTTGGCAGAAGGCAAAGGGAAAGCAGGTACATGTTACATGGCCAGAGCAGGAGGAAGAGATAGGAGGGGAAGTGCTACACACTTTTAGACAACCAGCTCTCGTAACTCATTCACTCTCTCTTAGGAGAATAGCACTGAGGGGATGGTGCTAACCCATTCACAAGAACTCTGCCCCCATGATCCAGTCGCCTGCCACCAGGCCCTACCTCCAACACTGGGGATTACAATTCAACATGAGATTTGGTGGGGACACAGATCCAAACCATATCAACAGCTAAATGTCTGACTGGACTTTTGTGTGTGTGTGCGGCTATGAAAGACATTATTGAGACAATTGCAATCTTTCAATAAAGTCTGTAGACTAGATAAGAGTATTGTATCAGTGTAATTTCCTGATTTTTGTAAGTATATTGTGTTTATTTAAAGAATGCCTTTGTTCTGAGGGAATGAACACTGAAGTATTTAGGGATAAAGGGCCATCACATCTGCAATTTATTCTCAGATGGCTCAGAAAAATGTATATTTTTATAGAGAAACTGATAGAGTAAATCTAGTAAAATGCTAACAATTGGGAAATCTAGGTGAAGGGAATAGGAGAGTTTTTTGTACTATTCTTACAACATTCTGTAAGTTTGAAATTACTGCAGAATAAAAAGTTACAGGCTAGGCGTGGTGGCAAGTGCCTGTAGTCGTAGCTACTTGGGAGGATGAGGCAGGAAGATCACTTGAGCCCAGGAGTTCAAGGCTGTAGTGAGCTGTGATCGTGCCACTGTACCCCAACCTGGGCAACAGAGCAAGACTCCGTCTCAAAAAAAAAGATAACACACACACACAAAAGACCAGTTCCTTGAGTAGCATAAAGACCCTGATGTTTTCCCCTCTGAGGTATAAGACACTTCATGCACATTGCACATCCAATGCTTGCCTCTCTTGAGAGGGATGTACAGAAGACTGAAATGAGGAAATTAGCCTGGTGTCCCTTTTTTTTTTTTTTTTTTTGAGATGGAGTTTCTCTCTTGTTGCCCAGGCTGGAGTGCAATGACATGATCCCAGCTCACTGTAACCTCTGCCTCCTAGGTTGAAGCATTCTCCTACCTCAGTCTCCCAAGTAGCTGGGATTACAGGCACCTGCCACCATGCCTGGCTAATTTTTGTATTTTTAGTAGAGATAGGGTTTCACCATGTTGGCCAGGGTGGTCTCAAACTCCTGACCTCACGTGATCCGCCTGCCTCGGCCTCCCAAAGTGTTGGGATTACAGGCGTGAGCCACGGCGCCCAGTCTATAGTCACATTTTTAAAGAGGTTCTTCTACCATATCAAAAAAGAGAAGAACAGAAAAGAACTGACCTTAAGTGAATGGAGTGTTTCGAGAGCAATTGGTGATAAAAGGACTCATCCGTTAGGTTGGTTACGTTGGTGCAAAAGTGATTGCAGTTTTTGCCTTAAAAAAAAAAAATAATGGGCCCAGTGCAGTGCCTCCCACCTGTAATCCCAGCACTTTGGGAGGCTGAGGTAGGCGGATCATGAGGTCAGGAGTCTGAGAGCAGCCTGGCCAACATGGGTGAAACCCCATCTCCACTAAAGATAAAAAAATTAGCTGGTATAAAAATCATGGTGGCACACTCCTGTAATTCCAGCTACTCAGGAGGCTGAGGCAGGAGAATTGCTTGAACCCAAGAGGCGGAGGTTGCAGTGACCTGAGATCGTGCCACTGTGCTCCAGCCTGGGCGACAAAGCGAAACTCCATCTCAAAAAAAAAAAAAAAGAAAAAAGAAAACCATGACAAAAACCACAATTACTTTTGCACCGAGCTAATACGAAGTGCTGCAGAGGAAGCGACGTGCCGGTTTCCTCCTGCTTTGGCCAGGCTTCTCATCACAGGGACGAAAAAGCATGACATTTTTCTGTCGGGAAGAACAAATTCAAGGTGATTATGAATGTGTTTTAAGCATAATTCGTATGAGGTGACAGTATGACTGTCACTGCTGGGGGTTGGAGAAGAGACAACCACAGGGCCAGGGTGCCTGGGGCAGACAGACCCTCCAGTCGGAGACTTTTGCCAGCTTCATTGCTTTGTGTGGGAGAGGGGCATTGCCCGGTGGGTCTCATGAGAACAGTGTTTAAAGATCTGAATGCCACCTAATGCTTAATAGTGAAAAAGACAGCCAATGAGATTCTGCTCTTTCTCGATCAGCATATTCTGTCCTGAAAGCTGGCCTTACAGAGAAGCCAAATGCCCATCTCAGAGCAAGTGATTATCAGAGGGTGTTGGCTGGGGCCACATCCACCCTGGGATACCTGTTGTGGGAACTGGGTCGTGAAGTGTGGGGCCAGGGCGTCCTCTGCTCGGGTTGTTGTGGACACTGCTCATGCTTCCTCTTTCCCCAGTGTTTGGCAGCCCATTCCTTCTCTGTGGAGAAATTCTTTTTCTTTTTTTTTTTTTTTTTTTTGAGACGGAGTCTCGCTCTGTCCCCCAGGCTGGAGTGCAGTGGCCAGATCTCAGCTCACTGTAAGCTCTGCCTCCCGGGTTCCTGCCATTCTCCTACCTCAGCCTCCCGAATAGCTGGGACTACAGGTGCCCGCCACCTTGCCTGGCTAGTTTTTTGTGTTTTTTAGTAGAGACAGGGTTTCACCGTGTTAGCCAGGATGGTCTCGATCTCCTGACCTCATGATCTGCCTGTCTCGGCCTCCCAAAGTGCTGGGATTACAGGCTTGAGCCACCAGACCCGGCCTCTTTTTCATTTTAGAGGAGGGAGGGAAAATGGAAGACACAAGAGGAAAGACAAGACACCCCTAATGGGATATTTCATGAGGAAAACTTGAGAGCAAGTGGTTTGGAATGGCTAATGTACAAATTAGAATCCAGAGTGTATTCCAATATCCAGGGGTAAACACAACTACAGCACCCACATCCTTTTGATTTGTTAATTAACTGGCAAATATTTGTGGCACTATCATGTGTATGGTGTTATGGAGGCTGTAAGTGTCTTCAAACCAGGCTCATCCTGTGGGGTGCATCCAGGTCAACCAGATGTTCTTGTGAAGAGATAAGCACACAAGATATGTATCCAGGCCCTGGGGAAACACAGGTAAAGAAGACAGGCCTGTGAAGGGAACTGTTGTGCAGACAGGAAAGGCCATGGGGACCTCCTCAGAGAGGAAGTAATGTTCTCGGGTTCACACACATCCTCAGATGGGTCCAATCTGAAGCTAGCCTGGAAGTATTCCAGTCCCATGGGGTGTGGGAAGGGAAAGGGGCCTGCCTTAGTCAGTTTGGGCTGCTATAACAAAACACCTTAGACTGGGTAATTTATAAACAAAAGAACTTTATTGCTCACAGTTCTAGAGGTGGTGAAGTCCAAAATTAAGATGCCAGCAGATTCAGCATCTGGCAAGCACTTGCTCTCTGCTTCAAAGATGGTGCCATGCTTTCTTGCTGTGCCCTCAGGTGGCCAGGAAGCTCCGTTA
Source organism: Macaca fascicularis (assembly GCF_037993035.2). NCBI lineage: Eukaryota > Metazoa > Chordata > Mammalia > Primates > Cercopithecidae > Macaca > Macaca fascicularis. The sequence goes on from NC_088376.1 coordinate 15,346,033, forward strand.
AGCCTCTTTTTATTTATTTATTTATTTATTTTTATTTTTATTTTTTTAATTAAAAAAAAATATTTTTGAGATGGAGTCTCGCTCTGTTGCCCAGGCTGGAGTGCAATGGCATGATCTCAGCTCACTGCAACCTCCACCTCCCGGGTTTAAGCAATTCTCCTGCCTCAGCCTCCTGAGTAGCTGGGATTACAAGTGTGTGCCACCACGCTCAGTTAATTTTTGTATTTTTAGTAGAGATAGGGTTTCACTATGTTGGCCAGGCTGGTCTCGAACTCCTAACCTCAGGTGATGCACCTGTCTTGGCCTCCCAAAGTGCTGGGATTACAGGCATGAGCCACCATGCCAGGCTGGAGCCTCTTTGTATAGGGGCACTAATCCCATTCATGAAGGTGGAGCCCTTATGACAATCACTTCCAGTGGCCTCACCTCTTAATACTATCATATTGGGTGTTAAGTTCCAACATGAGAATTTTAGGGGGATACCAACATTCTGACCGTAGCAGGGCTTCAGGCCTGAGTCCCATGAAGGGCTCTTGTTATTTAACTTCTTGTCATTTCTATGACTGACCTGGCTTCTCCCTCTTCAAATTTTCAGGCAGCAACATCACAGATGCTTTCCAAATCCAGAGGAAGTGTGAGCCCAAAGGACCCTTGGTAAGAATCGAGGGTGAGGTGTGGAGAGACTGTTGCAGCTGTTAGGAGAGAAAGGTTACATGCTGCTGAGACTGGGCAGCAGGCACTTGATGTTTTTGGCTCTGGGGTCAGCAGCTAATGGGATTGTGGAGTCAAAGCCATTCTGGACATGTGAATGACAGCAGAAACAATGTTTCTATTTGAAATTGAGCTCCTGCACTGGGGTGGAGCACACTGGGGACCAACATGAATGGCCTGTTACACATCAGGTTCTGTGCTTCTGCATCCTGGTCTCCTTTGGCCCTCAGGGCAACTCTCATAAGTGGTCTTATTGTCTCCATTTTTATTGAGGCTCAGGGAACCTATGTGGTCTTATTGTCTCCATTTGAGGCTCAGGGAACCTATGTCACTTGCCAGGGTCATATAGCCAGTGAGTGGCTAGGCCAGGATCTGAGTTCAAGTCTGTGTTAAGTGACTCTTTGTGAGCTTCTCCACCTTTAAAGTATTTACAAATCACTTGGGGATCTTATTAATCCTCACGTGATTCATAAACACAGCAAATTTTGATCTGCTTGGTCTGGGCTGGGGCCTGAGATTCTCATTTCCTTTTTTTTTTGAGACAGAGTCTTGCTCTGTTGCCCAGGCTGGAGCGCAGTGGTGCCATCTGGGCTCTCTGCAACCTCTGCCTCCTGGTTCAGTGATTCTTGTGCCTCAGCGCCCCAAGTATCTGGGATTACAGGTGTGTACCACCACGCCCAGCTAATTTTTTTGTATTTTTAGTAGAGACGAAGTTTTACCATGCTGGCCAGGCTTGTCTCAAACTCCTGAGCTCAAGTGATCCCACTTTGGCCTCCCAAAGGGCTGGGATTACAGGTGTGACTCACTGTGCCTGGCCCTGAGATTCTTATTTTTAATAAACAGCCAGGTGGCTTTGAGGATGTAGGTTTGCTGACCACGCCGAATTGCAGGGCTTCATGGCACACAGTGTAGGCTGCTAGGAGGAGGGGATGGTGGCAAGATGCAGGTGGTTGTAAACAATCTATCAATCCTTCTGTCTCCCTTCTTCCAGTCTTTGGCTGAAGTTGCTCTTCTTGTTGTCACTCAGCCCAGTTTAAGGGGTTAATATCCTGTGCCTTCTCTGTACCAGGTCAGACTGCCCCACCTGTGTACAAGCCTGATTTATAAAACAACCTTTTCTGAGTCCAGTCTCTGCATAGACTTTGGGTGGAGCTTATTTCCTGGAACCTAAAACAAGAAGTGCCCACGAGAAGGGCCAGATTTCTTTGTTCTCTAGACCAAGGCTTGGCAGGGCAATGCCCGAGAAAAACATGAAGTGTTTGAGGCCTGCTTTGCAGAATACTGGGACAAGTCTACCTCATTATACATCAACCTGAGATCTGAAAATCTGGATCCATACAAAGGGCGAACTTGGAGCTGTTATTCTTTTTTTTCTTTTCTTTTTTCGGAGACGGAGTCTCACTCTGTCGCCAGGCTGGAGTGCAGTGGTGCAATCTCGGCTCATTGCATCCTCCACCTCCCGAGTTCAAGCGATTCCGCTGCCTCAGCCTCCCGATAGCTGGGACTACAGGGGCGCACCACCACACCCAGATAATTTTCCTATTTTTAGTAGAGATGGGGTTTCACCATGTTGGCCAGGAGGGTCTCAATCTCTCGACCTCGTGATCCGCCCACCTCGGCCTCCCAAAGTGCTGGGATTACAGGTGTGAGCCACTGCGCCCGGCCTGGAGCTGTTATTCTATGAAACTATTTTGCTATACAGTTTCTTTGCCCAACAAGACTTTTCTACTGTGTTTAAAACAGGGGATCAGCTATCTAAATTTTAATGTAGGCACCACTTTTCAGGAATATTTACATTGTGTAAGATGAGATCTCACTTTAGGCTGGAACCTGAGGACTGAACATAGGCATTGCTGGTATTGGAAGTGCTCATTGGTACCCCAACTCTGGGTTAAGCAGTGCATGTCAACCCCTTTTCCACCTGTCATAGATGGGGCATTGCAGGGAAGCCCTGGCATTGGAAGGTCATAAGTCTATCCTAAGGGCCACATTCTTTTTTTGTTTTAGATCAATTCTGAATTCTATACTGGCTGGCTAGACCACTGGGGCCAACCTCACTCCACAATCAAGACTGAAGTGGTGGCTTCCTCCCTGTATGATATACTTGCCCGTGGGGCGAGTGTGAACTTGTGAGTGTTCATTGCCTAAGGGGCGGGTGCCCTCAGTAGCCGTGGGCTCACGGTAAAGTACTGTGTTCTTTTGTTTCTTTGTAGGTACATGTTTATAGGTGGGACCAATTTTGCCTATTGGAATGGTAAGAGCACTTTAACATCTGTAGAAACTTATGCTAGAATGTTTCAGTTGATTAATTTGGGGAGGGGTGTGCCCCCAGACAATTTTATTTTCTTTTTTTTGTTTATCCTCTCCTAAATTTTCTTTTTTTGTTTGTTTCGGAGACAGTCTCACTCTGTCGCCCAGGCTGGAGTGCAGTGACACAACCTCAACTCACTGCAGCCTCCACCTCCCAGGTTGAAGGGATCCTCCTGCCTCAGCCTCCGAGTAGCTGGGATTACAGGCACGCACCACCATGCCTGACTAATTTTTTGCATTTTAGTAGAGACGGGGTTTCACCATGTTGGCCAGACTGGTCTTGAACTCCTGACCTCAAGTGATCCTCCCACTTTGGCCTCCCAAAATGCTAGGATTACAGGTGTGAGCCACCGTGCCTGGCCCTAAATTTTCTAACATGTAAGGATTACCAATATAATTTTTAAAAATAATGTTTCTTACATTTTTTTTCTTTTTTTTTTTTTTAGACAGAGTCTCACTCTGTCGCCCAGGCTGGAGTGCAGTGGCACAATCTCGGCTCACTGCAAGCTCTGCCTCCTGGGTTCACGCCATTCTCCCGCCTCAGCCTCTCTATTAGCTGGGACTACAGGCACCCACCACCATGCCCGGCTAATTTTTGTTTTTGTATTTTTAGTAGAGATGGGGTTTCACCGTGTTAGACAGGGTGGTCTCGATCTCCTGACCTCATGATTCACCTGCCTCGGCCTCCCAAAGTGCTGGGATTACAGACGTAAGCCACCACGCCTGAACAAAATAATTTTTAAGGGAAATAAATGTGAGCATTTAGAAGCCTTACTGTTTTAAACCAGGCTAGTTGGGCAGGCTTCAGTCACAGTCTATAACTATAGCTTATTTGTTCAAATATTCTACTGTGGTCTTTTTCTTTTAACATTTTATTTTGTTGAGGTATAATTTACAAACCATAAAATTTGCAGTTTTTAAGTATATGATGCAGTGGTATTTACTGTATTCACAAAGTAGTGTAACCATTACCATTATCTGATTCAGGAACATTTTATCACCCCAAAAAGAAACTCCATACCCATTAGCATTCATTCCATACTCTCCCTCCTCCCAGTCCCTGGAAATAATATACTTTCTGTCCCTGTTGGTTTGCCGATTCTGAGCATTTCGTATAAATGAACCATGTATATATACCTGTCTGACTTCTTTCATTTAGCCCAATGTGTTCAACGTTCGTCCATGTTGTTGCATGTATCAGTGCTTCATTCCTTTTTATTGCTGAATAGTATTCCCTTGTGTGGATGTACAGTATTTTATTTATCCATTCATTGGTTGATGGACATTTGGGTTATTTCCACATTTTGGTTAGAGTGTTGCTTTGAACATTAATGTACAAGGATTTGTTTGAATTCCTGTTTCAGTTCCTTTGGGTGTATACCAAGAAGTGGAATGGCTGCGTCATATGGTAACTCTATGTTTCGAGTTTCGGGAACTGCCATAGTGTTTCCCAAAATGGCCACACCAGTTTACATTTCTATATTTTTTTTGTATAGGAAAAATTATGACAAAATTTTTCTGCAATGTCTTTGATTTTTTTTTGTCTTTTTGCAAAGACAAATGATGCTGTACTGGCTTTTCTCTAAGCTTCATTCCCTACCTGTCTCTGTATGTGCATTTTTCTCTCTGAATCATGGAGGATGCCCAGCTGTTGAGTTTTGAAGGCTTAGTTTGGGCCTAAATCTCTCAGGATCTGAAATTGGATACTGTCAGCTCTTAATGAAGTTTCTCCTTTGAACTGCTGTCTTTTTTGCAGGCTGAGATGGTCTAGGAGAAGACATTGCTTACAAGCATTATCAATTTTAATACTATTATTAGAGCCAAGAAATGAAGATATTGCAAAACTCAAATGTCACTGCATATAAGATAATAGCGTGCCCGAGGCCTGTCTGGGGTGCGTGATGAGGGGAAGGAGAGCATCAGGATAAATAGCTAATGCATGCGGGGCTTAATACCTAGGTGACCAGGCTGGGTGCGGTGGCTCACACCTGTAATCCCAGCAGTTTGGGAGGCTGAGGTGGGTGGATCACGAGGTCAGGAGTTTGAGACCAGCCTGGCCAACATGGTGAAACCCCATCTCTACTAAAGATACAAAAAATTACCCAGTTGTGGTGGCGCTCACCTGTAATCCCAGCTACTTGGGAGGCTGAGGCAGGAGAATCACTTGAACCCGGGTGGCGGAGGTTACAGTGAACCAAGATCGTGCCATTGCACTCCAGCCTGGGTGACAGGGTGAGACTTTGTCTCAAAAAAAAACAAACAAAAATCCCTAGGTGACCAGTTGATAGGTGTGGCAAACCACCATGGCACACGTTTACCTATGTAACAAACCTGCACGTCCTGCACATATATCCCAGAACTTAAAATTAAATTAAATTTTAAAAAAAGAAAAGATAATAGTGTGCCAAGGTTGGTCATTGATATTTTAGATCATCCCTGTGTGTTCATCTTATGAGAACAGTTGAGACCTGGTGGGTACCTTTTTAATTCAGTAGATGGTGATTCCCCCTAGCTGCCATTGATAGGATCGAGACCAATCATCCAATCCAGGAAAAAAGACATCGTTTTTGGAGCTTTATGGTTCATGACACAAATTTTTTTAAATCTTACTGTTATACTTAAAATAACACATTCATCTTAGAAAAAAATTGGACATTATAGAAACTGTCAGAACATAGAAGTTGTCCTTAATCCTCTACCCTGCCGCTCCCTCTGCCATAATCCATGGAATTCCTCTTTCTTCCTCTGTTGTCTTAGTTAGCCTGCATATTAGCTTCATCTTAATTAGAGATTATCAACACCACTTTACAGATAAGAATAACTGAATGCAAAAAAAAAAGTCCACACGTTTTCTGTTCAGCTGGCAAGGGGTGGAGCTTGGACTGGAATTCAGGTAGTGGTGAGCCAGAGTCACTGCCCTTTGGATCACCCTTTGCACCCTGGAGCCCCTGAACCAGCCCCCACACCCGCCCCGCTGTGTTCTGCCGAGCCTCTCTGAAGCTGCCTTTTTGCCCTGTCACTTTGAGGAAGTAAGAGAAGGCCAATCTGTACTTAGCAGCTGTTCTTCAGGCCGGCTTCCCAGAGGTCAGCAGGGAGAGAAAACTATGGGGAGTGGGGAGCTCACTGCCCATCCCACCCACAGGAACATGCACCTGCCTGTGCAGGTATGTGTCTCCTTGACTGTGTGTGTCCAGAGCTGTGTGATGGCTGCCTACAGGGTCCAGGCGCTCCTGTACTTCTCACACAATGTGGAATGTTGGTGAATGCAAAGTCTCACCATTTCTTTCGCCTTCACACCTCACCCCTCTTAGGTGGCCAGAGGAGGCTTGAATCTGCACCATTTCTCTGTGATGCTGCCCTATGGTGGTCTAAAAACACCCAAAGTAAGATTCTGCCAGTAGAACTAGAACAAAGACTTAGTCTTCCAGTCCATCCTGAAACCCACTGGACAGCTTCCCAGCCTGGGCTCCCTCGGCCTGTAAAGTGTGCTTCTGGAGGTCATACTTTCCCAACTCAACCTGGCAACCCCCTCCATGCCGGGCTCTGGCTGAGGACCCAAGGGCAAGTGAGGCAGTCTCTGCCCCTCAGGTGCAAGCAGTGTAGTGTGGAGAGAGACATACAAGTAAGAAACACAGCGCAGCATGGGTGGCTACCACATTAGAAGCAGACGAGGGCCACGAAGAAGGTGAGTTCCTTGCAGCAACGGATGTGGGTTTTTTTTTTTTCTTTGTGTCTCACAGGAAGGGATGTGTTTTAACCTATGCATCCCTTAAGGCAGGCAGACCTGTTGACTGTGAGTTGTCTCTGATTAATAAGAAATGGGAGAAATGGTATGACTAGATCAATTCAGTTGGTTGAGTGGTCCAGATCTTTCAAAGTTTAGATTCTGTGCAGAGAACTAAGGAAAAGGTCTTTGGAGCTGACCTGCTTGATCTGATCCTCAGCCTTGCTCATCTGTCACCTCCACCATCAGTAGGTCACCCAAGGTGGCTCCATCATTGGTGAGCTGCATCCAAGGAATTTATTACTAATCCTAGGTAAACTATCATGTTTTGTGCCTCATTGTACAAATTAGGTTGGACAAAAGACTATTCCTAAAAATAACTTCACTCTCACACACGTGCATTGCAATATGCTGTCTGAAGTAGAGAAGGAAGGCACAAAGCCTTGCTGGTCTATGGATGGTAGTATCAGCATCACCTGGACGCCTGTTAGAAATACAGTTTCAGGCCCCACTCTGGACCTGCTGAATCAGAATCTCTGGGATGGGGCTTAGGAATCTGTTTTAACAGGCTCTCCGTGTGACACTTAAGCACGGTAAGTTTTGGAAGTACCACCCAATATTGCAGACAACCTCATACCTGTGAACATCATCCCTGACAAGGTTGGGATCCTCTGGTCTAGATACCGCCCCTTGCACAGTAATTGCAGGAGTATTCGTTTTTCTAGTCCTTTTGTGTACTCAGTATTGGCACAATCCTTTGGCCTTTGTTGTAGGTCAAGTTCCCAGGGAAACAGACTCCGAGATTACCTGGCAGAAAGCTTACTGAGTGTGCTCTCTGGAACAATGCCTGTAAGATAAAGAGGGAGAAGTGGGGCTGTGGTGCAGCTTCACAAGTGGCCTCAACCAATCTCAGAGGGAGCTCTGCAGCTGGGATGACTGTTTGAGGCACATTGGTCAGTTGTTGGGTGTGGGTTATCCCTAAGGGTTGTAACCTTGGGTGAGGCAGCTTAGCAGAGGCCAGCACCCAGAGACGGACACATCTGAGAAATGTCAGCAGACAACAGCCCTAGCTGCTGGGAGAATGAGCAAGTGCCCTGGTTCTAAAGGGGGATCCAGGAGGTGCACCACAGCCCCATCGACAGTCTTCGATGCAACAGAGGCCCTCGGATTACGTTTGAACCTCTGTGGCTGATGTGGGTCTGCCGTCGTCTCCCTCTGTTTGGTTTAATAAGCCCTCGGTTTTCTGCCGATCCATGGCCTAGTCATCTGTGTCTTCACCACTGAGCTTTTCTCAGCCACAGCTTGAGGACATGAAGAAGTTCAGAGTTGACAGGATGAACAGTCGGAGATGGGGGTCACATCATAAGCCCTGCCATTACTGGTTGTGAGGTGTTAGCAGATTTTTGTGGGGAGCTTCAGATTCCCTGCTGGTCCAGTGGGGGTGACACCTGTGAGAATCACAGCTGTGGGCTTCCGTAGAGAGTGGATGGAAAGCGTGCTTGGTACACGCAAAGGTGCCTGGTAAGTGCTGCCTTTAGAAAGAAACTCCTTCCTCTAAACCTTGCATCCTGAGGGCCACATCTGTGTCTCCCAACAACTGGTTTTAATGTGTCTTCTAGTTTTCTCTCTCCACAGTGCTGAGCTCATGGATCCCAAAGAACTTGTCCCAGAGCTGGGCCATCAGTAATAACTAGTGGCACATTTTTGTCTTCTAGGGGCCAACTCACCCTATGCAGCCCAGCCCACCAGCTACGACTATGATGCCCCACTGAGTGAGGCCGGGGACCTCACTGAGAAGTATTTTGCTCTGCGAAACGTTATCCAGAAGGTGGGTGCTTTGTATGAGCTGTGGTGGGCTGATCGTGGACAGAGCCTCTCTTGAACTCACTGTGGCTCTGTGGACAACTTCCTGCCCGGAGCCCTCCTGTTTAAAAGGATGGATGAAGGGAGGCATCAGCTAGCCTTGGGTTTGCGTCTTGTACCCACGTGATTAAGAATGAGTCTATGAGCAAATCAGTCTGCTGATTATTAATTTGTAAAACTGGGATTACAGCATCTGGTTGTGTTGTAAAGATTGAAAAGAATGTATGTAAGCCATCTAGGACAGTTCCTGACACATACATGTCTAATAAGTGGTAGCTGTTAACTATTATTTATCTTACATGTAAGAAAATGTGTGTCTACGTAAAAAGCTGATGTACATAGGAAAACAAATCTTCAGACACTGTGAAGCATGGTGCAGATGTCAGCTGTCAGTGAAGCTTCATTTTTCTATATGGAGCAAGTGATTGCTGTTTCCTTCTGGACTGCACCTGAACTGCTTAGTCCTGCTAGCATTGTAACATTTTGAGGCACCTAATGCACCTAGGTGGGGTTTCCTGTCTCTGCTGTGGGTTAAAAGAAAAAACCCACAGTTTTTCTGCTCAGTCACCTGAGTTTTGAAGTTAAAAAACAAAGGTTTTCTGCCTATAAATGGTATGGGGTTTTTTTTGTTTAAGTATGATGTCGTCTTAATTTTAAGCATGTGTTAAAATGAATATTACACATTTTTTAAAGATAATATAATCTAGACTTACCACACTTATAATTTGTCCATTTCATCTAAATTTTCAGATGTATTGTTAAAATGTTGCTTATGCTATTCCTTTATTATGGGTTTAACCTCTACAGAATTTATAGTAATGTCTCCCAAGCTCTCTCATATGTTTGTTCTGTTTTGAAGCTTTTGGTTCCTGTCTTTATTATTTTCTTCCTTTATTTGAAGCTTAGCTTTTTAATGCAGCCTTACTTCTTTTCTAATATAAATATTTAAGGTTATAAATTTCCTTCAAGTACTACTGTGGCTTTATCTCATAAGTTTTGATGTGCAATCTGTTTCTTACTGTTTGCTTCTAAACATGTCTATTTTGATTTCTCTTTACCCTTGATATGTGCAGAAGCATATTTTTTAAATCACTAGAAATAAGTACTTTTCTGTTTTTTTTTATTTCTAGCCTCTTTGCATTCTGGTTAGAGAATATAATCTGTGTGATACCAATCCCTTGAAAGCTATTGAGCCTAGTCCTAGAGCCTGACATACACCAATATTAATGGTCAATGTGTGCATAAAAAGAAAGTATACTTTACAGTTGTTGACTATATTCTACATACACGTTCATCAGATTACGTTTATTAATGGTGCCATTGATATCTTTGATCTGCTTCCTAATTTTTTGTCAGATCAGTCTACTATTTATTAAGAGTTGTCCTCATGTATTTCCCCTTGTAGCTCTGCCAGTTCTGAGGTTATGTTATTAGGTGGGCAAACTGAGAATTAAATCCTTCAGTACTTAATAGTAAAGGTATTATATAACCCCCTATTTCTAATAAGGCTTTTTGCTTGGAACCTTTTTGTTTGTTTGTTTGTTTGTTTGTCTGTTATTCATTAACACCATTTACCTGCATACTTTTGCTTGGTATTTTTCTGAAATATCTTTCCCAATGCTTTAATTTCAACCTTTTTATATCCTTTGTTCTCTTTACATGTGTCTCTTATAAATAAGATATAATTGAATTTTTAAAATATCAGTTTGAAATTTCTTGTCTTTTAACTGGTATATTTACGCATTCTCATTCATTGTACTCGATATACATAGATTAATTTCAATTATTTTATAATTTCTGTTTGTTTACCTTTTCAGCTTTTTCTTTCCCTTTATTGCTTTCTTTTAGATTGAGGTTTTTTGTTTTGTTTGTTTGGTTTTTATTCCTCTTATTTCTTTCCCCCCTCTTCTACTTCGGAAGTTATTCACTGCATTCTAATTTTTTTTAGTGGTTGCCATTTAAGTGTGACATATATACCCCCAGAAAAAAACAACTCATAAGTACACAGCTCAGTGAATTCAGACAAAGGGAGCACAGCCCTGTAACCAACACACATTTCCCCAGAAGCCCCTCTCATACCTCTCTCTAGTCATTAACACACATACCCATCCCTGAGCTCACGGCTGGCCTCACCTCTATCGCCAGAGGTTCGTTTTGCTTGTTTTTAGGCAGCAAGTTCCTACAATATACACTCCTGTGTCTGGCTGTCTTGTAATAGTTTAAAATTAATCAATGTCTTTACTTTTTCCCTATTGCATCCCTTTTTAACTTACTGTAACTCCAATTACACCCCTCTTGATTTGTATGTTATTATTGTCATGTATTTTAATTCTCTGGGTTTAGTGTTCATGTATTTTAGTTCCCTCCTTAAAAAATGAAACCCATGGGGCATTACTATAATGGCTTCAGATAGTATTTCACTTGACCCACATAGTCCATTTATTTGCAAATGATTTAACAAGTATTTATCAAGTACTCTCCATGCTCCAGGTGCAGTTTTAGCTGCTTGGTGTATGTAGGCTTTCCTGAGAAGGTGGAGCTCGAACAAAAACTTTAAGGTGGTGAGAGGGCCATGTGGAATATCTCCACCAGGACAAGAGCATTCCAGGCAGAATTCAACCAGTGAGAACTTGGGAAGGTATATGGCATTTTTAGAGTCTAGCAAGGAGGCCAGTGTGGCTGGAACTCAGTAAATGAAGAGGTAAGAAGTAGGAAATGAGGTCAAGGAGATAGATGGGGAACTGATCACATGGGGCATTACAAGCCATCATAAGACTTTGGCTTTTACTCTGAATGAAATGGGAGTCCATTGAGGAGTTGAGCGAACCATTGTTTAAGCATTCCATTAAAGCAGAATGCGGCTGCTGTTTTGAGACTAGACCCTGGGAGGTGCGGCAAGGGTAGAGTAGGAAGACCAGTTAGAAGGCTTTTGCAGCCATCTCAGTGAGAGGTGATTGTGGCTTGTGAAGGTAGTAGGAACTAGGCAGTTTCAGAATATATTATGAAACTAGTGCTAATGTAATTTTCAGATGGGGAGTGTGAACGAAAAGAGAGACAGGTGACTCTAAAGTGTTTTAAATGGCAACTCGAAGGACGGAGTTACCGTTTATGTGGGGGAAGGTCAGGAGTTCAGTTTTGGCTGTGCAAAGTTAGACTTGTCTAGTATATGTCCTAGTGGAGATGCAGAGTGAGCAGTGGATATATGAATGCACAGTTTGAGACAAAGGTCTGGTACCTTTGTCCCAGGACCACACTTGCTTTATCTTTTGTTCCTTCTTGCAGCTCAGTCTTTCCATCTGAGGTCACCCTTCTTCTGCCTGAAGCATATTCTTTAGAATTTCACTTAGTGAGCAAATTATAGTAATTCTTCTTTGTCTGAAAATTGTTTTTCACCCTCATTTTCAAAATGCAGTTTTTCTTTTCTTCTTCTTCTTTTTTTTTTTGTAAGGCAGGGTCTCACTCTGTCGCCCAGACTGAGTGCAGTGGTGAGATCTTGGCGCACTGCCCTCCTCTGCCTCCCAGCTTCAAGTGATTCTCATGCCTCAGCCTCCCAAGTAACTGGAATTACAGGTGTACATCATCACACCTGGCTAATTTTTATATTTTTAGTAGAGATGGGGTTTCACCATGTTGGCCAGGCTGGTCTTGAACTTCTGACCTCAGATGATCCACATGCCTCAGGCTCCCGAAGTGCTGGGATTACAGGTGTGAGCCACCATGCCCAGCCTCAAAATGTAGTTTTTCTAGACTGACAGTTTTCTCTCAGCATACTGACTTCGGGCCTCTATTGTTGCTGGTGAGAAGTCAGTTTGCTGTACGCTGTCACTCTTCTGAAGATAATCTGTCTTTCCTCTTGGACAGCTTCTGAGATTTTCTCTTTATATTTGATGCTGTATAGTTTCTTTGTGATGAATCTAAGTGTGACTTTCTTTTCGTTTATCTCACTTGGTAGTTTTGGAACTTGTGGCTTGGTATCTTTTTTCACTAGTCCTAAAAAGTTTACGCCATTATGTCTTCAGATATTTGTTTCTATTAGATAATTTGTCAGAGCTTCTGATTCTAGCCTCCACGGCTTATAATCTCTTTTTCTCTGTACGGCATTCTGATTATCTTCAAATATGTTCTTCAATTGTTCTTTTTAGCAGCTATAAATTCTGAGATTAAAACCTTTCCATTGAGTTATGAAATTATATTTTTCATTCTATAAGTTCACATTGGCAGTTCGAATTTTACTCAGCCATTTTTAAATTCTCTTGCTTTTTCCTTATGTATACATGTTCTTCTTTTATTTCTTTAAACATACTAGAGATAGTTCTGTTATATATCTCTATTTGATCATTTCAGTATGCAGAGTCTTTCTGTGTCTCATTCTGCTTTTTGTTGTTTCTGTGAGCTTTTGCTTATGATGCCTTGTTTCTGTGTGTGTATTGTGATTTTGACTGAGCTTAATTTCTTGGAACTGTTTGTAGTTGTTGTTTTTGTTGTTGTTCTTCTTAGAGACAGGGTTTCACTCTGTCGCCCAGGCTGGAGTGCAGTGGTGCAATCAGGGCTCACTGCAACCTCAACCTCCCTGGCTCAAGTGATTCTCCTGCCACAGCCTCCTGAGGATCTGGAACTATAGGCATGTGCCACCATGCCTAGCTTATTTATTATTTATTTATTTATTTATTTATTTATTTATTGTAGAGCGAGGGTCTCACTATGTTGCCTAAGCTGGTATTGAACTCCTGGGCTCACTCGTGGAACTTTTATCTTTTTTTTTTTTTTTTTTTTTGAGATGGAGTCTCGCTCTGTGGCCCAGGCTGGAGTGCAGTGGTGCAACCTCGGCTCACTCCAAGCTTCGCCTCCTGGGTTCATGCCATTCTCCTGCCTCAGCCTCCCATGTACCTGGGACTACAGGCGCCGGCCACCACACCCGGCTAATTTCTTGTATTTTTAGTAGAGACGGGGTTTCACTGTGTTAGCCAGGATGGTCTCGATCTCCTGAGCTCGTGATCCGCCCGTCTCAGCCTCCCAAAGTGCTGGGATTACAGGCGTGAGCCACCGCGCCCTGCCAGAACTTTTATCTTTAGGAATTATTTGAGATTTGGGGTGAACGTGGGTTCTTCCAGAGAGAATTAGCATTTGCTTCTGGCAGATACCAGGGAACATTACACCTTAAATTAAAATCTTAAATTGAGGGATTTTTTGTACTACAGAAGCAGTGTGAATTTTAGCTACAAATATATCTGAGGGCCGATTGTGAATATGAATTTTTGAAGCATATTTGTTTTCTCCTTACGTATTGCCATGTAACAAAGAACCCCTAAACCTAGTAATTCAACATAACAAATATTTATTATATTACAGTTTCGTAGGATGAAGGATCTAGGAATGGCTTAGATAGATGTTGTGTCTAAGCTACTCCTAGGGCTATTTTTTATTTCTATCAGTTTATACGGTTTTAAAAATCAGCATTTTCAAGATGCCATTCCATATTTGTATGTATGACCTCCATCATTTCTTTTGAAAAATCACCTGTCACTGGCTTTCCTTTGATGGTATAGGTCTTTTTTCTCCAGTGCTTTTAAGATTTCCTTTTCATCTTTGATTTTTAGGAATTTTCCTATGGTATGCCTATGCATAGTTTTCTTTATATACATCTTGTTTGAGGGTGTTTGAACTTCCTAAATGTATGGCATTACTTCTTTTGTAGATTTTAGAACATTCTTGGCTATTATCCAATGTTATGTTTACTTCATTCTCCCACCTTGCCTTTCAGAACACCAGTGGTATGTGTGTTAGACGTTTTTTCCTGTGTTCTGTGTACCTCTTAAGCGCTTCCATTGTTTCTATCCTCTCCCCGCAACATATTTTACTTTAGATTTTATTCTGACCTATCTTCTAGTTTATTAATCCTCTTTTCAACTGAGTGAAACTCATATTACAGACTCAATTTCAGTGATTGCATTTTTCAGTTCTAAAGTTTCCATTAGATTTTAAAGATTGTTTCCGGTTCTCTGCTGAGATTCCTCATCTTGTTTTGTTGTATGTTTATCAGCATTATTTTAAGCTATTTTCAGATTACAGTACAATAACATGAAGTCTTATGGGTCTGTTTCAATGGTTTTTTTTTTTTTTTTTTTTGAGACAGAGTCTTGCTCTGTCGCCCAGGCTGGAGTGCAGTGGCACAATCTCAGCTCACTGCAACCTCTGCCTCCCGAGTTTAAGTGATTCTCCTGCCTCAGCCTCCTGAGTAGCTGGGATTACAGGCATGCACCACCATGCCTGGCTAATTTTTGTATATTTTTAGTAGAGATGGGGTTTCACCATGTTGGTCAGGCTGGTCTCAAACTCCTGACCTCATGATCTGCCCACTTCAGCCTCCCAAAGTGCTGGGCTTAGAGGCGTGAGCCACCACTCCCAGCCCTGGCTTTTTTTTCTACTCATTTTTGATCAGATAGTGTTGTCTCCTATATGTTGGGTTTTTTCTCATCCAGAAGTCAATAAAACAAAAAAGAAAGAGACAATTTGGGTTATATATGTTTTTTCTTCCAAAAGAGATTTACTTTTACTTCTACCAGGCAGTTAGAGTAGAGAGAGACCATCTTCACGCAATCAGGAGTTAAGCTAATTTGAAAGTGGGCTTCTGTCTTCTTGAGGGTTGGTCTGCTTGTGGTTCACTTTCTTAGGGGTCTCAACTGAGAACTTGAAGTCTTTACCAGGGTTCCTTCTCCATTATGATCTCTGAAGTCCCATTTTTATCTTCTCAGCCCTAGAAGACTCCCAGAAGTTGTGTTCGGCTTCTAGCCTCTCAGTTGGCCTTTGTGAATTGGCAAATACCTTGATGGGAAAACTAGTACAAATATCAGACTTGCATCATGGCATTTTCCTTTTTTTTGGAATTGTAACCACTTAATTCCTTTCTACTTTGGTAGCTTTCTGATACCTTCAAACAGATATTTTAAAACATCTTGTACAATTGTTCCAGATGTTTTCCACAGGAAGATTTGTCAACAAAAACCTAGTTTCAGAGATTTATTTACTCCCTAAGAGATTCTCCAGAATTTGCTATCCACAAAGGTGTTAACCTTCAGAGCACAGGGAAAACCTTTCACAAATGATTTTTCTGAGATCTGTGGATCATCCACTTAATCATTATACAAACATTCAGCACCAGTCTTGCAGATGCTGTGTTAAATGCTAGAGAGGTGAGCAGTAAGTCTACCATGGTCCCCTGTTGGAGGGGCTCCCAGAAGAGATCAATCAGAATTTTTTTTTTTTTTTTTTTTTTTTTTTTGAGACGGAGTCTCGCTGTGTCTCCCAGGCTGGAGTGCAGTGGCGTGATCTCGGCTCACTGCAAGCTCCGCCTCCCGGGTTCACGCCATTCTCCCGCCTCAGCCTCCCAAGTAGCTGAGACTACAGGCGCCCGCCACCACGCCCGGCTAGTTTTTTTTTTTTTTTTTGTATTTTTAGTAGAGACGGGGTTTCACCATGTTAGCCAGGATAGTCTCAATCTCCTGACCTCGTGATCCACCCGCCTTTTCTTTAAGCATCCCTCTTACTCCAGAGTTTCTCCAGATAGACTGAAATCACCTTTAAGCAAGTTTTAAAGATATGGCAGATATGTAATTTCTGCCATATCTTTGGCAGATATGGCAGATATGTAAAAACCAGTCTGGCTTTTTTTTTTTTTTTTTTTTTGAGGAGTCACCCAGTATTGTGTGAGAGGTAGAGTCACAGATTGGAGAAGCTTTGGAGAGGGACAGAACAAAACTTGAGTGTTGACTCCAGTACTTAGTGGGCAAGGTACCCTCTTTCCACATCTGTGCAATATGGTTAGCACGTCTTCTCAGAGAAGAATACATAGCAGTTATTTTTAATACTGTTTTTCTTCACTTATGTCGTTGTAAAATTTCAAACTAGAGTTAAATATTCCTCTGGAAAGTCATGCCCACTTATGCTCAAAGCCTCTGTGGACAGTTCCCTTTAGTAGCTGCAGTAATCACTATTGCTCAATTGCTCCCGAGAAAATCAAGGAGGAAGTAATACTCGGCCATTCTACTAGTTTTTATGTGGTGTCCAGACCCAAAGGGTGTCTTGTTACAGAGAGTGACATGAGCACTGTAGTTTTTTCTAGATAAGAGTTACTGTTCCATGTTTACTTTGGGTGTCTTCTATCAGCCAGGACTACTGATTTACTTGATTTGATTATAACGCCTGTGGACTTATTTCTTTTATAGACTATTGCTTCATTTCACAATCCACTTCAGGTTTATTTATTTTCTCAACAGATTTGTTGAGGTATAATTCACATACATTTCTCCCATTCGAAGTACACCATTCATTGTTTTTTGGTATATTATTAATTTTTTAGGCCAGGCGTGGTGGCTCATGCCTGTAATCCCAGCACTTTGGGAGGCTGAGGCAGGCAGATCACCTAAGGTCGGGAGTTCAAGACCAGCCTAACCAACATGGTGAAATCCCGTCTCCACTAAAAATACAAAAATTAGCCTGGCATGGTGGTGCACGCCCGTAATCCCAGCTACTCGGGAGACTGAGGCAGGAGAAGCGCTTGAACCTGGGAGTCAGAGGTTACAGTGACCTGAGATCACACCACTGCACTCCAGCCTGGGCAACAGAGCGAGACTCTGTCTCAAAAAAAAATAAAAATAAAAATAAAAAAAATTAAATTTTGGTAAAATATATTTAAAACAAAATTTGCCGTTTTAATCATATTTAAATGTAAATTCAGTGCCATTAGTTATATTCACAATGTTATGCAGCCAACACCATTATCTATTTTCAAAACTTTTTCTTCCTTCCAGACAGAAACTCTGTAACTATGAAGCAATAGCTCCCCAGTCACCCTCTCCTCAGCTTCTAGTAGCTCCTAGCCTATTTTCTGTCTCTGTGAATTTGCCTATTCTAGATATTTCATATAAGTGGCGTCATAAAATATTGGTCCTTTTGTGTCTGGCTTAATTCACTTAGCACAGTGTTTTCAAGGTTCATGTTGTAATGTGTCAGAATTTCATTCCTTTTTATGGCTTCATATTCCACTGTATGCATAGATGTATTTTTAATTATTCATTTTGTTCATCTGGTGACGACCATTTTGGTTGTTTCCATCTTTTGGCTATTTGAATAATGCTGCCCTGAACATCAGAATACGAGAATCATTATGAATAAGTCTCTGCTTGTCATTCCTCTAGGGACATACCTAGAAGTGAAGTTGCTGGTAGGCTTATTTTTAGAATTATTTTCTTTCTGAAATAGTGAACTTTCCTAATGTGGAAAAAATCAAATCAAGTTTTACAACACTTATTTACATATGCTTTATTGTATACAATATCACTTTACATTTGGCCTCATCGTAACAGCACATTTTTATTCTCTCATACTTCTAGCTACTTCTTCCTGCCATCCCCTATCCCTGAAACTCCACACACTTTTCTTGACCTTCCCTTGCTCTTCTGATCGATGGTGGATAGTCTTACACTATCACCCTCAATCCGTCTGTATGCGGCTGTTTAAGAGGCCCTGCTCTATGAACCACTGCTGGGACCATTCTGACTGTCCCACTCTGGAACCAGAGCCAGGCAGAAGAATTTTAAACTTTAGTATTGACTGGCCGGGAAGGGATCTTACTTCCAGTCTGATTTGGATCTTTCATGATCTCTAGTTCTCTTTATGCCCTTTGTCATTTCTTCTTCTCACTGTCTAGTATAAACCATCACCCTTACACTTTATCCTAATGTGCAGGAGACACTGTCTCCTACTTCACCAAGAAAATAAATGCTATCGAATACACCAAATTAAGGAGCTTGAATTATAGGTAATGGTGCCTTTGAATTAGTTTAAAGAAGAAAATGATGTAATCGGCTATGCATTTCAAAATGACTATTGGATGAGGCAACAAAAAGGAATGTGTAGTTAGAATGAATCAAGAAATCATTACAAATTCCAAGTGTCTTCGTCAGTTTGAGCTGCAATAACAAAGTACCACAGACTGGGTGGTACTTATTTCTCATGGTTCTGGAGGGTGAAATGCCAGCATGGTTAGGTTCTGGTGAGGGCCCTCTTCCACACCGCAGAGCACTGACTTCTAAATGGATCCTTAATTATAAAAAGGGGGCCAAAGAGCTCTCTGGGATCTCATTTAAGGTACTAATCCCATCTCAAAGTCCCTACCACATAATACCATCACCTTAAGAGTTAGAATTTCAACATATGAGTTGTGGGAGGACACAAATGTTCAGTCCATAACAAAAAGATTAAATGATTAAAATAATCACAAATATCACTTTTTTTTTTTTTTTTTTTTTCTTGAGACAGTGTCTTGTTCTGTTGCCCAGGCTGGAGTGCAGTGGTGCAATCATAGCTCACTGCAGCTTCAAACCCCTGGACTCAAGCGGTCCTCCTGCCTCAGCCTCCTGAGCAGCTAGGGCTACAGGTGTGCACCACCACACCTGACTTTTTAAAAATTTTTTTGTAGCAACGGAGTCTCCCTATGTTGCCTGGGCTGCTCTCGAACTCCTGACCTCAAACAATCCTCCTGCCTTGGCCTCCCAGAGTGCTGGCATTACAGGCATGGGCAATTGTGTCCAGCCTACAACTTTTTTTTAAAAACATCATTTGGTTTTATTAACTGCTTGAAACCTCTACCATTCTTCATTCCTTACCTTTTGTTTTTTTTTAATAAGCAATATGTCTTTATTTAGTGACTTTGGAAACAAAACCTCCCAAATAATGCCTGAACCCAAAGTTACATAAAAATGGCTTAAAATATTTTAAAATAATAGATTTGAACATCATTTGTAGTTTCTGCCGCATAACATGAATGCTTTGAGCTGGACAGTAGATTACAAACCATCTCTGATCATGTTTAGACAGATTAGATGATCAATCTGTGGTTGCATTTGTAACTACCCCTAGGAAAAGAATCTCGTTGGAGTTGGGAGCTCTTCACAGTTGCTCAGTCAGTTGGCTCAGGATGGGGCAGTCCTGGAGCTGGCAGGTGGGAGGCTCCACCTGTCTTGCCACTGCTCGTTCTGCTGGCCCTCTATGACTGAAGCTGACACAGAGCCCTGGCCCTTGTTGACATCATTGATACACACCCACTGCCCGTCAACCGACTGCTTCCACAGGGTCACCTTATTGTCTCCACCAGAGATGGCCAAATGTTGGCTGTGATGGACCTGCCCACATGCCACATGACATCATTGAACTTGTGCAGCAATATGGGAGGCCATATATTCCCAAGGCATCATCACAGGTCCAAATGAACACACAACCATCCCGGGAGCAGCTGGCCACGGTGCTGGTGGGCAGGCTGATGGAGGGGGCCCAGGCCACATCTCAAACCCAGTCACTGTGTGCTTCCAGCTTCTGCTCCTCCTTCCACTGGCCATCCTTGAAGAGATTGTCACCGCTACCCGATGCAAACTTCTTGACATAATTGGGTTTCTGCCTGGACAGCTGGTCTGTGAGGCTTCCAGGTACAACAGCAGGGGCCCAGCTGACAGCATTGCAGCCAATGGTGTGAGCGTTGTTGATATTCTTCACTTCCCATTGGCCTTCCCCTGTATAAGTCAGCAGGAAGATGGCCCCATCTGAACTCCCACAGGCCAGGATTAGGCAGTAGTCATGGGGGGCCCAGCACAGAGTTCACTGAGGAGTCATATCCTGAGGGGTCGTGGGTCTTCTGCCAGGTGCCATTTTCCTCTTTCCAGATAATGACTTTCCAATCGTAGGAGCACAATGCCAGGATATTGCCATATGTGGGGTGAGCCCAGGCCACATGCCACAAGGACTCTCATGACTTCTGAGGTTGGCAATGAGGATCTGCCCTCCATTGTGCACTTTGAAGATTTTGACGGATTTTTCTGACGAGCAGGTTGCTCAGGTGGGTGCCATAGTAGTCCATCTGGGCATCATGAATCATGTCCTTATGGGAGGTATCCACAGTATTAATTACTGACACCATGATTGCAGCGTGGCTGCTCTAGGGACGTGGCAGCTCCTGGTGGTGCCTTCCCATTCCTTACCACCTTTTTTTTTTGAGACAGTCTCACTCTCTCACCCAGGCTGGAGTACAGTGGCACAGTCTTGGCTCACTGCAACCTCTGCCGCCCAGGTTCAAGCGATTCTCCTGCCTAGCCTCCCAAGTAACTGGGATTACAGGTGCGTGCCACCATACCTAGCTAATTTTGTATTTTTAGTAGAGACAGGGTTTCACCATGTTGACCAGGCTGGTCTCGAACTCTTGACCTCAAGTGATCCGCCTGCCTGGCCTCCCAAAGTGTTGGAATTACAGGCGTGAGCCACCCCACCTGGCCTCTTATCACCTTTTTTTAGCAACAGTGTTTGCCTCTTCACATGGCAACAGTGTTTGTAATCTTTTCCTCTGGAGAGAATAGGAATCTTTCTTTTTAGCCTGGCTGATTGAAATTTGTTTAGTATTGATAGTTTAGAAAAACAAAAAAGCTTCACATTTTGTTACTGATAATATTGTATAAATGTTTAAGATTGTAATCAAAATTGGGGAACTATCTCTCCAGTTCATTCATATATGAGCTGTAATTTTTGGAAGAAATTTTCACAGACAGGTTCTGACCCCATACAGTTCAAACCTTGCTTCTCCACAACCCATGTACTTCCGGGGCTGGGTGCCTTCAGGCATGATTATATCGCACTACGATGCTAAGTGAGTCAGCACATTGAGTGGAGGGATGATCTATTAATCATAACTTACCTACTCATGGAAGTAACCAGGAATCATATCAATATATCCTACTGTACCCATGTAAAGTAAATCCCTACTTTAACTGTTTTTTAGTTGGGTCGCCAAAATGCCTATAGCAACTGTAAAACCTCCCAAAGGAAGAGGACATTTGACACAGGGAAGCTGGAGCAGAAAGAGACAAGGATGTTAGCTTGTTATGGTCAAATTATATTACTTTCGCAAGTTTTACAAAAACATATGACAGTGTGAACATGCTGGTGGGATTCCTCCCTTGGGGCACTTCTGGATGCAGCTGCCACGGTAGCCTAGGAATGAGACGATGGCAGGGTCATCAGGGAGTGGAGAGGAAGCAATCAATTTGAAAAACATTTAGGGCTGGGCACAGTGGCTCTTGCCTGTAATCCCAGCACTTTGGGAGGCCAAAGTGGGAGGTTCGCCTGAGGCCAGGAAATCAAGACCAGCTTGGGCAACATAGTGAGACTCTGTCTCCACAAGAAAATTAAAACATTTAAATTAGGAAAGAAAAGTGTTCAGGGGGTAAAATTGATAGGATTTTGGTGATGGACGGAACACAGGTGTGAGAAAGAATGAGGAATTGTTGATTTGTCCAGGTTACAACCTTAGTTAGAGAACTAGGTGGGTACTGGGATCGGCACCTAAGATAGAGGATTGCAGAGGAGGCCCTGGCAGGGACAGGGGAAGCAAGTTCAGTTCTGGGCTTGTTCAGCTCAGTGTTTCCGGGAACATCCAGGTAGAGAGATTTCTCCATAAGCACCAACACTTAATAGTAAGACACTCCAGGGAGAAGTCTGAAAGGCTGGCGCAGATTCTGGGGCCATCAGTGCAAATGGAAACCGAAGTCCAGGGAGAAGTTGAGGCTGCACATGGGGAACTGACTGAGGAGGACGATGGGCCAAGCAAAAGACAAACCCGGGGAATCCAAAGCTTTAACCACTGGGCAGAGTAAGAGAACCCACAAAGGAGACAGAGTCTTTAGAAATTGCCAGGCTCAGTGGCTCATGTGTGTAATCCCAGCACTTTGGGAGGCTGAGGTGGGATCACCTGAGGTCAGGAGTTCGAGACCAGCCTGGCCAACATGGTGAAACTCCGTCTCTACTAAAAATAAAAAAATTAGCTGGAATGGTGCACTCCTGTAGTCCCAGCTACTCTGGAGGCTGAGGCAGGAGAATTGCTTGAACCCAGGAGGCAGAGGTTGCAGTGAGCCGAGATCACACTGTTGCACTCCAGCCTGGGTGACGAGCAAAACTCTGTCTCAAAAACAAAACAAAAAAAGAAATGAACGTAATTCAATAGCTTATGATAGATTGCAGCTTAACATGTCATATTTTCCATCTTTGATATTTCTGGTTTGAAAGAGAAATTAACTACAAGATTTAGTGGAGATATATCTGTTTTGTTTTTGTTTTTGTTTTTTTGTTTGTTTTTGAGACAGAGTCTTGCTCTGTCACCCAGACAACTTCCACCTCCCTGGTTCAAGTGATTCTCTTGCCTCAGCCTCCCAAGTAGATGGGATTAGAAACATACACCAATGCATATGGCTAATTTTTGTATTTTTAGTAGAGACGGAGTTTCACCATGTTGGCCAGGCTGGTCTCAAACTCCTGACCTCAAGTGATCCACCCGCCTCGGCCTCCCAAAGTGCTGGGATTACAGGTGTGAGCCACCGCACCCAGCCAGTGGGCTCTTTCTTATGAGACTTTGTAGATATTCCATTAGCTGATTTGTTAAAGGATCGTCAAAATATTTGCTTGCGTCAAGTAAGGGAATTGGATGGTAAATATCCCCTATATATAGCTGTACCTGCCTCCTTCCTTCATCAAAGACTCAAAAAGTGGAATACGTCTCCTCTTTAATCCATTTCAAGAGCACATTAGGTGGTGATGGGCAATATATTTCACTGACATGGACTCCTGGGGATAATCTCCCAGCAGGTTGCATAAGCCTATGCTCAGTGGTGAAGGCCCCCAGGCGGCTCTCTTCATAAGAATCTTCAAGGCATGGCAAAGCTCATGACGTTTGCATTTTAAAAGGCATTTGCTTTGGTGTGGGTAAAACTCAACCAAACATGGTTAACACTTTGACCTCGAGGATGAACCATAAAAATATAGGGCAGCGACCTCCTCTTCCCTACTGATTCCTGAGAGGGGCAGTGGTGAGTTTATTTTTGTATGCTGTCAAATCAACTGAGACCCATTTTAAGAGTTTTGTTTCTGTTCTTTATAGGGATTCCATCAAAGTCAGAGTTCCGCTGATTTTTTGGAAACGGGTCACTGTAAAAATTAATCAACTGGTAGTTGAGGATCTTGATAATTGGAGTGGATTCTGGGATTCCCAAAGGTAGTAACTGGGCTTAGTGGTGAAGAGGGGATGGGAGAAGAGCCACAGTGATTTTTCTGTACTTCAAAAGCTTAATGAAGTTTGAAATTTGATCCAGGATTTGTCTACACTGGCTGATTGATCATCCTGCTCTGTTCATGACTGGAATGCCATTGGCTTGATACGCAGACACAGCTGTCTCTTGCTGATGTATAGTGACATGTGCATCCCTGTGAAGAGACCACCAAACAGGCTTTGTGTGAGCAATAAAGCTTTTTAATCACCTGAGTGCAGGCGGGCTGAGTCCGAAAAGAGAGTCAACGAAAAGAGATAAGGGTGGGGCTGTTTTATAGGATTTGGGTAGGTAAAGGAAAATTACAGTCAAAGGGGGGTTGTTCTCTGGTGGGCAGGAGTGGGGGTCACAAGGTGCTCAGTGGGGGAGCTTTTTGAGCCAGGATGTGCCAGGAAAAGAACTTTCACAAGGTAATGTCATCACCGAAGGCAAAGACCAGCCATTTTCACTTCTTTTGTGGTGGAATGTCATCAGTTAAGGCGGGGCAGGGCATTTTTACTTCTTTTGTGATTCTTCAGTTATGTGCAAGTCACAGGGGATGCGATGACTTGGCTTGGGCTTAGAGGTCTGACATTCCTGCCTTATATTAATAAGAAAAATAAAACAAAATAGTGTTGAAGTGTTGGGGCGGCGAAAATTTTTGGGGGGTGGTATGGAGAGAGAATGGGCAATGTTTCTCAGGGCTGCTTCAAGCGGGATTAGGGGCAGCGTGGGAGCCTAGAGTGGGAGAGATTAAACTGAAGGGAGATCTTGTGGTAAGAGGCGATATTGTGAGGATGTTAGAAGGAGCATTTGTCTCATAGAATGATTGGTGATGGCCTGGATATGGTTTTGGATGAATTGAGAAACTAAACGGAAGATACAAGGTATGAATAAAAGAAGGAGAAAAAATAGGTATTAAAGGACTAAGAATTGGGAGGTCCTAGGACATCTAATTAGAGAGAGCCTAAGGGGGTTCAGCATAATTACTTGCTTGGTTGGTGAGTTTTTAGGCTCTACGTTTTTGGGGTGCAGTTCAAGTTGTTCCGGTGTCTGGAATGAGACTGGGGCTTAATTAAAAAGGAGTGTCCACACAAGAGCTCAAATGGGCTGTAACCTGTAGCATTCCGAGGACAGGCCTGAATTTTGAGAAGGGAAAGTGGTAAAAGTATTGTCTAGTCCTTTCTAAGTTGGTGACTGAGCTTGGTGAGGTGTGTTTTTAAAAGACCATTAGTCCATTCTACTTTTCCTGAAGATTGAGGACGGTAAAGGATATAAAGGTGTCACTGAATACCAAGAGCCTGAGAAACTGCTTGGGTAATTTGACTAATAAAGGCTGGTCCGTTATCAGACTGTATAGAGGTAGGAAGGCCAAACTGAGGAATTATGTCTGACAGAAGGGAAGGAATGACCGCGGTGGCCTTCTCAGACCCTGTGGGAAAGTCCTCTACTTATCCAGTGAAAGTGTCTACCTAGACCAAGAAGTATTTTAGTTTCCTGACTGGAAGCATGTGAGTAAAGTCAATTTGCCCATCCTGGGCGGGGGCAAAACCTCCAGCTTGATGTGTAGGAAAGGGAGGGGCCCTGGACAATCCCTGAGGGGCAGTAGAATAGCAGACGGAACCCTGAGAAGTGATCTCCTTGAGGATAGATTTCCATGTTGGAAAGAAAATGAGAGGTTCTAAGAGACGGGCTAGCGGCTTGTAACCTACATGGAAGAGGTTATGAAATGACGACAGAATAGAATGGGCCTGTGAGGCTGGAAGGAGATATTTCCCTTGGTCTGAGAACCATTTGCCTTGTGTGGGAAGAGATTGACAGGTAGAGGTTTCAGTGGGGGAGTAGGTGGGAGTGGCCAATGTGAAGAAGAAAAACATAGAAGTTGGAACACTAGCTGCTTTTTTAGTTAACTTATCAGCATAAGCATTGTCCTGAGCGATGGTTGGGGGAAGAAAACAGATTTTGGAAGTTATGAGAACTGTAGAGAGTTGAGCATAGTTTGTGATTTTTAGGGCCTCTAACAGTATTAAAGCAGTGGCAGCCGCTGCACGCAGACATGAGGGCTAGGCTAAAACAGTAAGGTCAAGTAGTTTGGACAGAGAGGCTACAGGACGTGGTCCCGGCTCTTGTGTAAGAAATCTGTCCGCACTAACCATGCCTAGGAAGGAAAGGAGTTGTTGTTTTGTAGAAGGGATTGGGTTTTGGGAGATTAGTCGGACACGATCAGCAGGGAGAGTAAGTGTGTATTTGTGAGAATTATGCCGAGATAGGTAACAGATGAGGAAGAAATTTGGGCTTGACTGAAGTAATGGGTCTGTCTGTGAAGCCTTGCGGCAGTAGAGCCTAGGTAATTTGCTGAGCCTGATGGGTGTCAGGGTCAGTCCAAGTGAAAGCGAAGAGAGGCTGGGATGACGGGTGTAAAGGAATAGTAAAGAAAGTATGTTTGAGATCCAGAACAGAATAATGGGTTGTGGAGGAAGGTATTGAGGACAAAAGAGTGTACGGGTTGGGCACCACAGGGTGGATAGGCAAAACAATTTGATTAATAAGGCTCAGATCTTGAACTAACCTGTAAGCCTTGTCTGGTTTTAGGACAGGTAAAATGGGGGAATTGAAAGGAGAGTTTACAGGCTTTAAAAGGCCATGCTGTAGCAGGCGAGTGATAACAGGCTTTAATCCTTTTAAAGCATGCTGTGGGATGGGATATTGGCATTGAGTGGGGTAAGGGTAATTAGGTTTTAATGAGATGGTAAGTGGTGCATGATCAGTCACCAAGGAGGGAGTAGAGGTATCTTATACTTGTGGGTTAAGGTGGGGAGATACAAGGGGAGGATGCGAACGAGGCTTTGAACTGGTAAAAAACACAGAAATGAGGCATGGCTGTAGCCCAGGAATAGTCAGGGAAGCAGATAATTTAGTTAAAATGTCTTGACCTAATAAGGGAGGTGGGCAGGTGTGGATAACTAAAAAGGAGTGTATAAAAGAATGTTGTCCTAGCCGGGCGCGGTGGCTCACGCCTGTAATCCCAGCACTTTGGGAGGCCGAGGCGGGCGGATCACAAGGTCAGGAGATCGAGACCACGGTGAAACCCCGTCTCTACTAAAAATACAAAAAACTAGCCGGGCGTGGTGGCGGCGCCTGTAGTCCCAGCTACTCGGGAGGCTGAGGCAGGAGAATGGCGGGAACCCGGGAGGCGGAGCTTGCTGTGAGCCGAGATCGCGCCACTGCACTCCAGCCTGGGCGACAGAGCAAGACTCCGTCTCAAAAAAAAAAAAAAAAAAAAGAATGTTGTCCAAATTGGCACCAGAGTTGGGGAGTTTTAAGAGGTTTAGAAGCCTGGCCGTCAATACCCACAACAGTTATGGAGGCAAGGGAAACAGGCCTTTGAAACGAAGATAATGTGGAGTGGGTAGCCTCCATATTGATTAAGAAGGGGACAGACTTACCCTCCACTGTAAGAGTTATCCAGAGTCTGTGATGGTCCAGGAGGCTTCCGAGGTAATGGGACAGCATCAATCTTCAGCCACTAAGCCAAGAAGGTGTGGGAAGGAGTCAGTCAGAGAGCCTTGGGCCAGAGCTCCAGGGGCTCTGGGAGTGGCTGCTGGGCGAGTTGGACAGTCCGATTTCCAGTGGGGTCCTGCACAGATGGGACACGGCTTAGGAGGAATCCCAGGCTGCGGGCATTCCTTGGCCCAGTGGCCAGATTTCCAGCACTTGTAGCAAGCTCCTGGGGGAGGAGGTTCTGGAGGAACCCCTGGCAGCTGCGGTTCAGGCGTTCAGAGTTGTGTGCTGGAGATGTGGCTGGGCTTTGTCTCACAGTGGAGGCAAGGAATTGCAACTCAGAAATAAGTTGCTACTTGGCTGCCTTTACTCTATTATTGTACACCTTGAAGGCAACGTTCATTAAGTCCTCTTGTGGGGTTTGAGGGCTGGAATTTAATTTTTGGAGCTTTATTTAATGTCGGGAACAGATTAGGTAATAAAATAAAATGCATATTAAGAATAAGATGGCCTTCTGACCTTTCAGGGTCTAGGGCTGAAAAGCGTCTCAGGGTTGCTGCCAAACGAGCCATGAACTGAGCTGGGTTTTTCATATTTGATGAAAAAGAGCCTAAACGCTAACTGATTTGGGAGAGGTCAGATAAAGGAAAAGGAATATTAACCTTGACTATGCCTTTAGCTCTAGCAACTTTTTTAAGAGGAAATGCTGGGCAGGTTGGGGAGGGCTAGTCGTGGAACGAAACTGTGAGCCAGACCGGGTGTGAGGAGGGGAGGTGATAAAAGGATTATAGGATGGGGGAGCGGAGGCTGAGGAAAAATTGGGACCTAGCTCGGCCTGGGAAAGGGGAGAGGTCAGATGTGTCTGTAGAAAAGGAAGACTGGAAAGACTCAGCAGCACTTGGGGTTGGGACTGAGGGGACAGGCGGGAGGGAAAGAAGGAAGATTTGGGACAAGCTGCATTGGGAACAGAGACTAGGGAGGGACCGATGTGTAAAAGAATGCCTGGACGTCAGGCACCTGAGACCGTTTGTCCATTTTACAACAAGAATTATTTAGATCTTGTAGGATGGAAAAATCGAAAGTGCCGTTTTCTGGCTATTTGGAACTACTGTCGAGTTTGTATTGGGGTCAAGCGGCATTGTAGAAGAAAATAAGGCATTTAGGTTTTAGGTCTGGTGTGAGTTGAAGAGGTTTTAAGTTCTTGAGAACACAGGCTAAGGGAGAAGGAGGAGGAATGGAGGGTGGAAGGTTGCCCATAGTGAAGGAGGCAAGCCGAGAGAAAAGAGAGAGAGTAGAGACATGGAGAGAAGGAGTTTTGGGGTTCTTGCCCTCCAGAAAAGCGGGAAAGGGGTCGAGGTGCGGAAATAAAGGATTGGGGTACAAAAATAAGTTGGGGTGCAAAAATAAGAGTTCTGGGCACAAAAATAAGAGGTCAGGGTTCTTGCCCCTCCCCCAGAAAAGCAGAGAAGGGGTAGAAACAGGGAGAGAAGGGGTCGGGGTGCTTGCCCGTAACCCAGAAAAGCAGAGAAGGGGTAAAGACAGGGAGAGAAGGGGTCAGGGTGCTTGCCCCTCCCCCAGAAAAGCAGAGAAGGTGTAGAGACAGGGCGAGAAGGGGTCAGGGTACTTGTCCCTCCCCCAGAAAAGCAGAGAAGGGGTAGAGACAGGGAGAGAAGGGGTCGGGGTGCTTGCCCCTCCCCCAGAAAAGCGGGACTTGCCACTAAGGGTGAAGGACCAAGGCAGGCATCCCTGCAGCATGGTCAGACACCTCTGAAACATGGGTGAGTAATCAGAGAGGCGTCCCTGCAATGATTAAACACCAAGGGAAGGCTGCCTTCCCCAGTCCGTGACCAACACTAGCGTTTTGGGTCCATGGATAAAACGTGTCTCCTTTGTCTCTACCAGAAAATGAAAGGAATTGAAATTAAGAGAAGGGAGAGAACGAAGGTTGGCACCAAGATTGAAAGGAGAAAGAGGTGAGAGAGGTTGGAGAAGAGAGTAAAAAGAGGCCACTTACCTGATTTAAAATTGGTGAGATGTTTCTTGGGCTGGTTGGTCTGAGGACCAGAGGTCGTAGGTGGATCTTTCTCACGGAGCAAAGAGCAGGAGGACAAGGGATTGATCTCCCAAAGGAGGTCCCCTGACCTGAGTCACGGCACCAAAATGACATGCGTGCCCATGTGAAGAGACCACCAAACAGGCTTTGTGTGAGCAATAAAGCTTTTTAATCACCTGGGTGCAGGCGGGCCGAGTCCGAAAAGAGAGTCAGCAAAGGGAGATAAGGGTGGGGCCGTTTTATAGGATTTGGGTAGGTAAAGGAAAATTACAGTCAAAGGGGGGTTGTTCTCTGACGGGCAGAAGTGGGGGTCACAAGGTGCTCAGTGGGGGAGGTTTTTGAGCCAGGATGTGCCAGGAAAAGAACTTTCACAAAGTTTTCACTTCTTTTGTGGTGGAATATCATCAGTTAAGGCGGGGCAGGGCATTTTCACTTCTTTTGTGATTCTTCAGTTACGTGCAAGTCACAGGGGATGCGATGGCTTGGCTTGGGCTCAGAGGCCTGACGTGTAGTGCTGGTGAAAACTAATGTTTTATGTCTGATGTTACAGATGAGAAAGGGAATATTACTTAGCAACTGTTAAATCGTCTTTTAAAGTGCCTACTGATCTCTTCATTTCCTGTAGAGTTGGCTTTTCTAGTCCATCTTCCAGAGTGATTTCTCTGAAACACTGATGTGATCGCTTATCAGTCTTTTGGCTAAGATCAAGTGTAGTATCAAAAACACTGATACGGTCAGGATACCTTCCATGACTTGGCCCCTATATTTTTCCAGCCTCATCTTTCAATTCTCCCTTCTTAGATGTGACTCCCTGGCCCTAAGATGGAGCTATATACAATTCCATGAATGAGACATTGCTGTTTATACTTCCTGGTCTCTGCACCCTCTGCCTTTGTTCACCTGGAAATGAAGACACACCTCACTTGCCTTATCTGCAGAGTCTTCTTTGATCCACTTGTCAGCTGAGTTAGTCACATTTTGTTTTCTATCCCTTATATTGTAGAAATCTTTTAAAAACTTTTTTTTTTCTTAACTTTTCTTTTAGGTTCATGGGTACACATGCAAGGTTGTTGTGTAGGTAAACTGTGTGTCACAGGGGTTTGGTATACAGATTATTTTGTCACCCAGGTAATAAGCATAGTACCTGATAGGTCATTCTTTGATCCTCTCCCTCCTCCCACCTGCCACCCTCAAACAGGACCTGATTCTGTTCCCCTTTTTGTGTCCATGTGTTCTCATCATTTAGCTCCCACTTATAAGTGAGAACATGCAGTATTTGGTTTTCTGTTCCTGCATTAGTTTGCTTAGGATAATGGCCTCCAGGTCCATCTGTGTTGCTGCAAAGGACATGATCTTGTTCTTTTTTTATGGCTGCGTAGTATTCCATGGTGTATATAAACCACATTTTCTTTATCCAGTCTACCATTGATGGTCATTTAGGTTGATTCCGTGTCTTTGCTATTGAAAATACTACTTTTCATGGTATGTTAATATAACTGATTTATACACATTTCTTACTCTCTGGAATAGGAGCTGTTTATAAGTCTAGTACCAAGCATAGGACCTGACACAAAGTATTTTCTTAATAAGAGTTTGTTGAATGAATGTATGAAAACATTAAAGGTCTTGGTGAAGGAAAAGCTGGTCACCACTGAATCTAGTGGATTCCACAGGGAAAAGAGCAGCTTCCTGTATTGAATGTGTCCAGTTAAGTATGAGAAGCAACATTTGCAATTGCTCTGAATAGTATGATTAAAGCACAAATTGTTATGGAAAAATAATGGTTTAGAAGTATAGCATTTTGGTATATTTGTTCATTTCTTTTCTGAAACGTTAATTAGCTAAGGTAAAGATGAGGATTTTGCTATATAATAATCAAACTAGTATCAATGAAAAATCAATATTAAAATGAAAAGTTAGAAAATTGTAATAAATGGGATAGACAGATGAAAGCTTAATATCTATATTATAATGAGCTAATACCACTGATCAGAATATCAAGATCTACATAGAAAATTGGATAAATGACAGCCAGGCGCAGTGGCTCACGCCTGTAATCCCAGCACTTAGGCTGAGGCGGGCGGATCACCTGAGGTCGGGAGTTTGAGACCAGCCTGACCAACATGGAGAAACCTCGTTCCTACTAAAAATACAAAAAATTAGCCAGGCGTGGTGGCACATCCCTATAATCCCAGCTACTCGGGAGGCTGAGGCAGGAGAATCACTTGAACCTGGGAGGCGGAGGTTGCGCTGAGCCAAGATTGTGCCATTGCACTCCAGCCTAGGCAGCAAGAGCAAAACAACGTATCAAAAAAAAAAAAATGGGTAAATGACATAAACAAGTATGGATGCTTGGTGAAAATGTGGGTATACACTATTTTAAGAGTCATATAAAATACTCATATCCTTTGACCTAGTCACCCCACACTTGGGGCGTTACTTTTAAAAAATAAAAATTTAAAAGAAGGATAATGCTATAGACATGAAGTTGTTTGTTGCAACTTATAAATTTTGATATTTATGATATCAAAATTGGAAACAATTCAACCCCTAACATAGGAAGGATTATGTAAATTCTGTCATATCCACACAAAACACTATAATATGCAATAAGTAAAATTGTTTTCAATATTTAACCATGTCAAAAGTGCTTTTAGTAAGTGGCAGTAGCAAATTACAAAATTATCTCTTAAGTTTATGTTATATGTATGCATAAGGGGAGAGTCTAGGAGGGAAACTGGAAGAGAAGGTTTTGTGGTGGCTTTGGGGGTTGTTTTGTTTTGTTTTTGGAATTGTGGGTGAAAAAACTTTCTTTTTTTTTTCTTTTTTTGAGACGAAGTCTTGCTCTGTCGCCCAGGCTGGAGTGCAGTAGCACGATCTCAGCTCATTGCCACCTCTGCCTCCTGGGTTCAAGCGATTCACCTGCATCAGCCTCCTGAGTAGCTGGGACTACAGGAGCGCGCCACTGTGCTTGGCTAATTTGTTTGTATTTTTAGTAGAGATGGGGTTCTGCCATGTTGGCCAGGCTAGTCTCAAACTCCTGACCTCAGGTGATCCACCCACCTCAGCCTCCCAAAGTGCTGGGATTACAGGCATGAGCCACCACACTGGGCCTAATACTTTCTGTTCTATTGTTACAACAATAAGGAGGCAGGGCGGAGCAGTGGGAACAGCGCTAGACTTGGAGCCACAGTACCAACTCCCTCCCTTGTTCTCTTTATAACCTCGAGCTAGTTTCTCAGTCTTCTCTCTAAAGAGGAAATATAATAACTAGGTATGAGAGCCTTTGGAAGTAGTACATGAGATAACAGTACAGGCGTCTAAGCACTGCATCAAAGTGAGCTGAGTGTAGGTTGAACAAGTATGTCCATACGATGACTTTTTCTTCCAGTGTGGTAGAAAAGATTGCAGTCCTAGTTAAATTGGAATCCGCCTTGAACTTTAAGAGATAAATGACATGGTCACTAATATGTGCGGGTAAGTAGGGAACCTCAGGAAACCGATCATACTGTTCTCAGGTCCCTCTTTGTGAATTTGTGTTTTCTGCTTTTATTGGCCAGAATGGGGAGTGAGAAGGGATGGGTAAACGGCTAGCGGAGGAGTGTGGTCTAGACTTCAGGGAAAGTGGGAAAAGAGATCTTACAACATTTTTCACTTTCCAAGATAAATAGTAACTCTTTGATCCCACATTTATTTCTTTTAATATTATGTTTTAAAAGTTTCATAGAGATAATAGATTCATCTTGTGGGTACAAAGCACTTTCCAGAGCAAGATGGCCAACTGACCACCTCCTTATCTCTTCTCCCTTCCAAAATGTTACTTCTTTCAAAACATGGGCATCTTTTTAAAAATGGAGACAGTAAAGGGGGAGTTGTTCATGCATAACAGATTTCAAAAGATCTGTGGTGGCTGAGGATGTAGGATAAGGAAATCTCAGTCCCTAGTGAGTGTGGAATAGAGTTACAGGAACAGAGAACAGGGAGTAGACTGGTCTCAAAGAACCACGGAGACCAGGTCCTGGAAATACATGAGTGGCAAAAGATAGGAATGAAATGCAGCTGACAGTGAGAAGGTTAATTAAACCTTACGTATTTTCTGTTAGGTCCTCCGCTCCTTCACCTCAGTCTCAAATACAGACCGTCCACCAGGGAGGCATCTTTCTACCAGTCAGAAAATCACAGGGGATTTTCCTTAAAACATTAAAAAAAGTAAACAGCCCCAGATTAAAGACCCTCCCCATTACATCTGATTCTGTCAAAGCACCCTAAAACAAAACCCCTAGACCTGGGCGTGGTGGCTCACGCCTGTAATCCCAGCACTTTGGGAGGCTGAGGCAGGCAGGTCACCTTAAGTCAGGAGTTCGAGACCAGCCTGGCCAACATGGTGAAATCCCGTCTCTAGTAAAATTACAAAAAAATTAGCTGGACATGGTGGTGGGCACCTGTATTCCCAGCTACTCAGGAAGCTGAGGCAGGAGAATCACTTGAACCTGGGAGACGGAGGTTGCAGTGAGCTGAGATCGTGTCACTGCACTCCAGCCTGGGCAACAAGAGCAAAACTCGGTCTCAAAAAAAAAAAAAAACCCAGAGGACAAGCCCTGCTCCTGTGCACAGAGCAGGAAGCACTGTTAGAGACAAGACAGTTATGCAGATGCTGGGGCATTCATTTGCATTACCATTAAATAGGAATGAACAACCAAGCATGGGCAGACACTGAGGACAACCATAAAACCTGCAACAGGAAAGAGAAAGACCAAGATGAAATAAACAGAAGAGTGACTGTAGAGGCAACAAAGAATTCAGGGGACAGGAGAGATCTTAAGTACAAAAAACAAAATCCATTAAGTTAATGTCTTTCAGAGGTATATTACATCCATAAGGTAAGAATGGGATACTTTGAAAAAGAAGCTACTAGAGAACAAGAGTTCTTGGATATTAAGAAGAATCTCCTAGAAACTAGAACCAGAATACAGAGATGGAAATCAGAAAAGATACGAGATAATGAGGAACAATCTAGGATGTCCAACTTGTTACTGATAAGAAAGAAAAAATTGGAGAAAAAATGTCAAAGAAGTAATACAGAATTTTTTCAAAATTGAAAGGGATATCTGAGTTGTTGAACATAAGGAATGCAAAGAAGGTACATAGTCAGATGTATTTCTGGGAAATTTTAGGACATTGAGAATAAAGAGGTGACAGAGGACTGGGTGTTATGGCTCATGCCTATCATCCCAGCACTTTGGGAAGCTGAGGTGGGCAGATCACTTGAGGCCAGGAGTTTGAGACCAGGCTGGCCAACATGGTGAAACCCTGTCTCTACTAAAAATACAAAAATTAGCCAGGCATGGTGATGTGAGTCTGTAATCCCAGCTATTCAAGAGGCTGAGGCATGAGAATCACTTGAACCCAGGAGGTGGAGGTTGTAGGCAGTGGAGATCACGCCACTGCACTTCAGCCTGGGTGACAGAGCGAGACTCCATCTCAAAAAAACAAAACAAAACAAAAAGAGGCGACATAGGGTAATATGCTAATTGATGGAACTAAGAAATAAAGATATAAGGATATTATTTTAAAGGTAACTAGGAGAGAAGCTGAAAATGTTGATACAAACATAATAGCAAGAAAGGAAGATAAAGTTTCTTTATCTTCTGGGCCGTACTCTCATGTGTTGAAGAAATCAATGATAAGAAAAAGCAGTACACATATATTACTTAGAGACCAGAAGAAGCAAAAATAGGAACAATTAAATAATTTTAAAATGTGCTGGGCGTGGTGGCTCACACCTGTAATCCCAGCACTTTGGGAGGCCAAGATGGGAGGATCGCTTGAGTTCATGGGTTCGAGACCAGCCTAGGCAACATAATGAGACCCCATTTCTACAAAAATAAAAATAAAAATTAGCAGGTCATGGTGGTGCATGCCTATAATCCCAGCTACTCAGGAGGCTGAGACAGGAGGATCGCTGGAACTCAGAAGGTTGAGTCTGCAGTGAGCCATGATTGTGCCACTGTACTCCAGCCTGGGCAACAGCCTATCTCAAAATAAAATAATAAAAAATGATAATTTTTAAATGGCTTCCTCTGAAAGACAGAACTAAGAAAAAAGTGAGGCAGGGGACTCTTGCTTTTCACCATAACAGTCTTTTGTCCTCCTATTTTATTTTATTATGTATTTATTTATTTTGAGATAGAGTCTCACTCTGTCGTCCAGACTGGAGTGCAGTGGTGCAATCTCAGCTCGCTGCAACCTCTGCCTCCCAGGTTCAAGCAATTCTCATGTCTCAGCCTCCCAAGTAGCTGAGACTACAGGTGTGTGCCACCACGCCTGGCTAATTTTGTATTTTTAGTAGAGATGGGGTTTCACCATGTTGGCCAGGCTGGTCTCAAACTCCTGACCTCAAGCGATCTGCCTGCCTCCACCTCCCAAAGTGCTGGAATTACAGGCGTGAGCCACCGTGCCAGGCCTTGTCCTCCTCCTTTTAAAAATTATTAGTTTTTATTATTGTTACAGGATCTTTGGGGTGTCGCTTTTCTGGCTGGAAACCTCTGTGGCCTGTGGCGCCTTTGCCTGAGTTTTGCTTGGGCCCACTGGGCTCGTTCTGCTCGCTTGGCCTGGCAGGCTGCACTTGGCTCATGCTTCCTGCCTGGATCCCATACCTGCCAAAGACAAGTCAGGCATAGAACGGCAAGGGGTGTGTGAGCAAGCATGTGGTTGAGCCACTGTGCACCGTCAGACACACTGGCTGCTGCTGCAGGGTGAGCAGCTCCAGGTGTCCGCACAGGCGCCAGCCCTCTGCAAGGCTGCAGCTGGACCAGGCACACTGCAGACAGCTTCTCTGGCTGGCATCAGGGTATGCAGTAGTGCCCGGAAGCTTGGAGATGCCAGGAACCACAGGGCCCCAAAAAGGGAGTCACAGCCCCAGCTCTGGGAGCTCCCAGGTCTGCACAGCTCTTCTCTCCTTCTCTTCCCCCACAACGTGGTGAGCAAGGTGCATGTTTCAGCCCTATTTGTGTCACAGCTCTTTTAGCCTCACCATTCAGCGGATCTTGAGTTCTTGTCCTACATCCAGGAAGAATGAGGTACACAGACAAGTGGAGGGTGAGCAAGATGAAGAGTAGCTTTATTGAGTGATAGAACAGCTCAGAGGAGACCCACAGTGGGTAGCTCCTCTCCATAGCCAGGGTGTCCCAGCGAGTGTTCAGGTCTCAGCAAAGAGGGTGGTGCCTCTCTGTGGGTAGATTGTCCCATCCTCTCTCCATCCTCTCAGCGGAGAGAATAGCTTTTCTCTGTAGCTGATTGTCTCCCCTTGTGTCTCCATTTTCTAGTCCTGCTGAGCTTGTGGATGTTAGGGGCCTCAGTGGGGAGGAAGTGTGGCTTGGACCATGGGCGGCCATTGGCGGGTCCAGGGAAAAGCACCACCAGTTACCCCTCTGGTCCGTGAGACCAGTGACTTGAACCCCAGGCTTCCAGCCCTCCCCCGCTTGAAGGTGGGGCTTCATCACCCACCCACTTCCATCCAGGAGCCTGCCTACCTCCTGCCACCATTCATGGCGCCCAGGCTGTTTGTGCCAAGAGGCACCTACAGGCCAGTACTGAGCTGCCCTCAGCGCCCCCTCGGCCTCCCTCCTGTGCTCATCGGTGCCCAAAGTCCAGAGGGGGCTGAGGTGGCAGGAGGCTGGCATATCAGTGCTACCCTGAGCATTTGCACACCCAGCTAGCGTGCGACAGCACGTGGGCCACTCAGCCCCATCCTTGCTTCGAGATCGGAGTGACACTGGGAGAAGAGAGAGGCTAGGCAGTGGCAGCAGACACCTCTTAGCCTTTCGGGGGACGGGGGCCTTCCCGGGCACCGAGAGAGCAGAGATGCCTCCGTCTGCCCCTGCAGCTTGGTAGCTGCAGCCACGCCCAGCTCCTGCTTGGCTCCGTGGATCATGGCACTGCCCCGGGCACAGCTGTACCTCAGGGACCTTCTCTGTCCGTCCCTCCATGCCCAACCACGCTGCTACCCCACCAGCAGGTGACTCGGCCCAATCCCATCGTGGCGGGCTTCAGGGACTGTCCACTTCCTCCCTGCTGCACCCTTTCCACCGCAGCAGCAGGCAAGAGCAGCGATGCGGGGCCGGGGTCAGTAGCGGCAGAGGCTCCAGGCCTGGGAGTAGATCCTGCCTGGACCCGTGAGGCTGGGGACTGCA
This sequence comes from Macaca fascicularis, assembly GCF_037993035.2. Taxonomy (NCBI): domain Eukaryota; kingdom Metazoa; phylum Chordata; class Mammalia; order Primates; family Cercopithecidae; genus Macaca; species Macaca fascicularis. The sequence goes on from NC_088376.1 coordinate 15,383,503, forward strand.
CAGTCAGCTGCCTTGGGGATATGGGGCACAGGGGTCCTCCCCGCTGCCCCTACTGGCCCTGCAGCTGCTCCCAACGCCACTGCCCACGACCTCCTTCCGCCACAGCCAGCGTGATGGCAGCAGCTGCTCCGGGCCATAAAGAGGCGATGCTGCCAGCATTGTGTCTTTTAGAAAGGGAAACCAAAAAAAAGAAGGAAAGAAAGAAATAGAAGGATCCTGAGAGTTCACAGTACACTCTACTTGAAAAGGCAGATGGCCACAGACATTTCTAAGACGTGAGACTTTCTCCCAGATCCTCTTACTCCATAATTATATACATACATGCACATATATGTGTGTGCATGTGTATATGTCCATATATAATATTTAACATTTAAGAAGGATTTATTTTTTAAAATAGTTTCAGACTTCCAGAAAAGTTACAAGAGTAAAAGTAGTTTAAAAAAAGAGCATGTGTGGTCAGGCGCGCTGGCTCATGCCTATAATCCCAGCACTTTGGGAGGCCAAAGTGGGCGGATCACCTGAGATCAGGAGTTTGAGACCAGCCTGACCAACATGAAGAAATGCGGCCTCTACTAAAAATACAAAATTAGCCAGGTGTGGTGGTGCATGCTTGTAGTCCCAGCTACTTGGGAGGCTGAGGCAGGAGAATCGCTTGAACCCGGGAGGCAGAGGTTGCAGCAAGCCAAGATTGCACCATTGCACTCCAGCCTGGGCAACAAGAGCGAAACTCCGGCTAAAAAAAAAAAAGCATTTGTATATTCTCCACCCAGACTCATCTGCATCAACATTTTACTTGCTTCATCACTTGTGCATAGGCTTGTTTCTTCTCTCTGTGTGTGTGTGTATGTGTGTGTATGTGTGTGTGTATGTGTGTGTGTGTGTGTGTGTGTATGTGTGTGTGTGTGTGTGTGTTTTCTAAATCATTGGAGGATTGCATACATCATGGCCTTTACCTTTAAATACTTTATTATATGTTTCATAATAATATGGAGATGTATTCTGTCTCATAACCACAGTAAATTTAACATTGATACAGCACTTTAGCAATAAGATTAATATTTTTCCTATGATAGGCTATCTCCCTTCAGAGTCTGTCTGTCATGTACCTGTTTCCTTTTTTCCTCCCACTCCCTAGCCTTCTGCTGTTTACCCTCATTCTCTCTACTTGTTTTTGCTCTTTTGTCTTGAGGTCTTTCGGTTTATAATTATTTGGATATTCCTGAAGCTTAAAACACAGACACTCACTTTGAGGTAAAAAATTTACCAGATCCTGCTTTTGTAGAACTCTCTAGTTCCTTTGATTTTCAAAAAAAGCACTGGCACTGTTGAGTCTTTGACCTTCCTTTCAAAAAATAAATTTTTGAATATGTTTCTGAAGGTTTAACAGCTTTTTTTCTTTTCTCTCTTTTTCTACTCTGGTTTATAGTTTGAAAAAGTACCAGAAGGTCCTATCCCTCCATCTACACCAAAGTTTGCATATGGAAAGGTCTCTCTGGAAAAGGTAAGAAAAAACAGAAACTTTGAAAGTGAGAGATGGGAGTGAGAAAGTGGAATTTAGCAGCAGTGAGTGAAAGTGCTGTGCTGGAGGAATTGGTCGTTATTTTTCTGAGAATTTGTTTTCTGCGAGCCTAATGGGGTAAATGATGTTTCTGGGAAAAGGGGGAGAGAGCGGTGAGAAGATACTTATGCTTGTTGACAGGATGAGCAGATGGGACACAGGTGGGAGTAGTAGGCATTCTTGGATCATTTGGGTCATCTTGGTTCCTTTATCAGTGGTATAAACAGTGTCAAGTTCCTTTGTGGAAATAACATGCCACCTCATTGTTTTGGCTGTCAAGGCTCTTTGTCGTCATTTACCTTTTTTTAGGAGTTCCGCAAAATCACAGGCATTTTGATAGAGCTCTGCCCTAAATTATATACTTCCCTCCATCTCAAAGTTGTGTCCTAATTTTTATGGTCTGTGGTTTATATGTTAAATGGGGACACTGGAGAAAAAGCTAGAAATCAATCATAAATAGGAGTTAAGGGCAATGTATTCTAGGAAAAGCGAAAAAGAAGAAAGGTTTTACTTAATAGTCAGAGGAGTGACATAGCCGAAGTCAATTTGTTTTGACCATCTGTGTCTTCAGGTTTTCCCCTTTTATAATCCCTAACTCCTACATGTATTAACTCACAAGAAAAAAAAAAAAAAAAGAACCATTACCTATTTCTTAAGAATCTCGATATCCTAAAATAGTATCATAAGTTTTTATCTTCAAGCAAAATGCCAAACATGATTATGTAATTTTTCCATCCAAGAAGCCCTTTGACATGGTTGGTTGGTTGAGTTCTTGTAACATTTTCCACGTAGTGTCAGATACATGTGCTACATTCTACAAAGAATGTGGTCTTTCTCTCTGATAGGGATCTTTCTTTAGTTTAATCAGACTTTAGTCATTCTTGTAAAGGGAGCACCTTCTACCTGTTCATTGCTACAGCTACTTAAGGAAAACTTTGGTTTGTTTGTTTCAGAGCCGTGACAAATCTATTTTTATGCAACAGAAAATAGCTCCAAATGTTCAAAACAACAACATTGCTAAAACAAAGCTAGCTTAGTACCAAAAGCACATTCTGTTTACCGTGAAAGAAAATCGTGTGAGCAGAAATGACTTTTTATTTTTAAATAAATATATACAATTGAAGATAGCAAATCAGCATACAACTGAATTAACTTTATGTAGAACCCAGTTATATGGAAAACAGGTTTTTACCGTGAGTTGAATTGCTTAGTGTCCAGGCGGGAAAACACCCAGATGAGTAGCTGGCTTGATGAAATTGTAAATCAGATTTTTTTCCTTAATGCTGCACATCAGCAAGGTAACCGTGGGAAGTGTTTATGAAATTCCTAAATGGGCTGGGCATGGTGGCTCACACCTGTAATCCCAGCACTTTGGGAGGCCGAGGCGGGAGGATCACCTGAAGTCAGGAGTTCAAGACCAACCTGGCCAACATGGTGAAACCCCATCTCTACTAAAAATACAAAAATTAGCCAGGCATGGTGGCACGTGCCTGCTCAGGAGGCTGAGGCAGGAGAATCGCTTGAACCTGGGAGGAGGAGGTTGCAGTGAGCCAAGATTACGCCACTGCACTCTGGCCTGCCAGCCTGAGTGACAGAGTGAGACTCTCTCAAAAAAAGAAAAAAAAATCCTAACCAGTATTGTGTCATGGAAAATCCTGGGATTTGGAGCCAAATCTAACTACAAATCCTGGCTCTGTCATTACTCAAGTGGACTTCTGTGAGTCTCCACAACACAGGGAGGCCAGTAGCACCTGCCCCACAGGGTAGTTGTGAGTAGTCAGTGAGCTAGTGCTTGTAAACGCTGTATCTCTTCTGGAGTGTGTAGACAGGCAATGACTGGTAGCTGTTATTATCGTTGTTATCACATCAGAATAAGTATCCTGGGTTCCAAAATAACCAGTCCTTTGGATTGAATATAATAAATAGTTGCCAAGTGTCTACTGTGTTCTAGGCATTGGGGCTGAGTATGGAACATATCTTATTCTTAAGGAGCTGACAGTCTGGTGAGGAAGACAAAGATGAACAACTGAAAATTGATACAGGCATGGAAAATATGCCACACACAAGTTCAGAGGAGGGTGAAGTAACTAGGAAGTATTAAATATTAAGGTGATATAATAATAGTGTATCTAATCTTAGTTGAATGTAATTGGCCTCTGGTTACTACTTTTACTTCTTAGTTATTTCACTTGGGAGTGTTCAGAGAGGGTTTATAAGGAGGCCGCATCTGAGCCTTGGTTTTCATTCATTTTAAGAGCCTTTTATAGGTCTCCGAGCAGGTTGAATTTCTGAATAGGTATGTTTGAAACCTTTTTTAAGACTACCATCATCATAGTTTTCTTCAGGGAGTAGATGGAGAGGACTGAAGGAGACTGGGAAGCAATATTGAGTGGAATCTGAATGATTTAGGTTTATTTAGGGGTTTGGTCAAACCCACTGATATCTTTGCTAATTAGGAAATGGCACTACTCTCTACCCTGATGACCAGTGAGGGGTGCAGTGTCTCAATGCTGCTTTTGTTTCTTTTCAGTTAAAGACAGTGGGAGCAGCTCTGGACATTCTGTGCCCCTCTGGGCCCATCAAAAGCCTTTATCCCTTGACATTTATCCAGGTGAAACAGGTAGGCCTTCAAAGGTAATGGCTCGCCAGTTTTCTATTTGCAAAAATGTGCTTTCTGCACTGCCTTGCAGTGCCCATTCTGAGTTCAGGGGCCAAAATGGTAAGCAAATGCATCAGATCCCAGGTAAATGAACCATGAATTTCCAGGCTCTCTTTAGCTTGAAGGGCTGCATGGTGGGCTGATCATGCCTATGTTTTTTGCCCCACTTCTCACTCATGCAGGAGGTAGCCCAACCTGCTTCACCATAATTCTGTGCAAGTTATAAATTGAGTTCACTGACCAATCTAATTAATCTTTTTTACTAGGCATCAGTGGAAGATCACTGTTTTAATACTCAAAACAGACAGTTTAATTATTTGTCTGTTCTTAGCTCAATGGCATAAGGACTGTGTTTTTTGGTAGACTGGGTTCTTTGAGATTCTTTTTCCTGCTTTTAAAGAGAACAGAGCAGCCGGGCGCGGTGGCTCACGCCTGTAATCCCAGCACTTTGGGAGGCCGAGGCGGGCGGATCACAAGGTCAGGAGATCGAGACCACGGTGAAACCCCGTCTCTACTAAAAATACAAAAAAAATGAGCCGGGCACAGTGGCGGGCGCCTGTAGTCCCAGCTACTCGGGAGGCTGGGGCAGGAGAATGGCGTGAACCCAGGAGGCGGAGCTTGCAGTGAGCCAGGATCGCGCCACTGCACTCCAGCTTGGGCGACAGAGCAAGACTCCGTCTCAAAAAAAATAAAAAAATAAAAAAATAAAAATAAAGAGAACAGAGCACATCTTTTTTTTTTTTTTAGTGTTTGTATATGTGTGTGTTTGATCTCCAGACACTGCCTCGTCTTTTTTTTTTTTTTTTTTAATTTTTCCCAGCGTTTTGTTTTGGAAAATTTTAAATCCAAAAAAAGTTGCAAGAATAGTACAATAAACACCCATATACTTTTTACCTAGATTCACCAATCGTTAACAGTGCTTTCCTTGCCTTTTTCTCTCCATGTGTATGTAGTCAACTGCTTTTCTTTTTCTAACCATTTGAATTGTCAGCACCATGTCACTCCACATTTAAATACTACAGCATACATGTTTTAAGAAAAAGAACATTATCCTGCAGGACCACAATACAATGATCACACACAAGAAATTTAATATTGATGCAATCCTATAATCTAATATAAATTCTATAGTCAAGTGTCCCTGGTCGTTGCAATAATGTCCTTTACAGCTTAATCTTTTCTCAATCCAGTTTCCAATCCGTAATCACACATTGCCATTAGTTATATTCTCCTTAGTCTTCTTCTGTCTGAAACTGTTCCTAAGTCTCTCTCTCATGACGTGGACATTTTTGAAAAGGTCAGGGTGTTTGCAGACTTTGCTTCACTGATTAGATTCAGTAAAACATTTTGGGCATGAACACAACGAAGGTGATGTGTCCTTCTTAGGGAATGATAGCAGGATGCCCATGAAACCAGCTTGTCCCTTCACTGCAATGTTAAGCTTCATCACTTAGGATCTCAGCCCCATGTTTTGAAATAGAAGGTTATCCACGTCCTCCTTTCTGATTTTCTGTGGTGATCACCTTCTGGAAGGAGTCTGAACAGTAAGGCAAAACAATAACAGCATATCTAATCTTAGTTTAGTGAAGCTTGCCATCAGTTGCTATTTTTACACCTGTGATTTTATTCCAACAATTCTATTTTGTAATAAAATGAATAATTAAGTCCCCCCCCCACACACACACATTCACTGTTTTATGAACATTGTATAGGGTACTCTGCAGTCCTAGCACCCACATCTATAAATGGAACTTACCTGCACTTTGCAGGGCTGTTGAGCACTTCAGACAATGATCCAAGAGCACGTGGAGCCTGGGGAGGGAGTTTCAGGTTATATATGAACACGTGCAGCCATTGTTCTTTCTCAGACCCCTTCTGCTTTCTGATCTTTGACCAAGGCAGTGGTCTCAGATTGGGTGGGGCTTCCTGGGCCCTGGCTATTTCAGATCTGGGACAAGTCCACAGAATATATATTTCCAGGAAAAAAACCCAAAGGGCACAGACTTCAGGGAGTGGGGCTCAGCCTACTGTCTCTGCAGGGACCCCCTGAGCCTCAGCCACACCTGCCTGGAGAGCATCACAGCTTCTACCCCTCCTTCTGGAAGCCCTTGACAAAGCTTTCCTCAGCCCTTGAGGAAACTTACCACTTTAGCTAGTTTTCAAAATAAGTAAATAAATAAACAAAAAGGAGATGGAGGTGTGGAGTCTGGGCGGGAGGTGTTCTTGTGCTATAAGGTTTGTGTGGTCTTAGCATTTCTTGTGCTCAGCTCATTCCTGCAACACAGGAAGGTGGATTAATGCTTTCCTCAGCTCCTCCCAGTCACCTTTCCACTTGCCTGAAGTTTACTTTCTTTCTTTCTGGGCCCTAGAAATAGGGAACCTTTTCTCTGTTCCATGCTGGATCTCTATTTGCATTCTCTTCCATAACTCAGGATTTTGTCCCAGCTCAGCCTTGCTAATAATGTCCACAGCAGGAAGTAAGTAAGCAAAGTCAATAACTATAATTCTGTGGATTATTATGTCAGTAACTATAATCTGTGAATAATTCCGTTCCTGCTGAGGCTGATTGTTTAAGGCTTTCCTTTTGGACCAGGGATATCAGCATCTAAAAATATTTTCTGATTTAGTGGTCGGTTACAATCTAGTCTCTTAACTATTTCTTTCCCCTGTGCCTCCACTTAAAACGGTTCTGATGGACTTTGTTGTTGTTGTTATTATTAGAGATGGGGTCTTACTATGTTACCCAGACTAGCCTCGAACTCCTGGGCTCAAGAGATCCTCCCAGTTCAGCCCCCCAAGTAGCTGAGACTACAGGTGAATGCCACTACACCCAGCTCATTGCCTTTGGTTTTGTATGTTCAAGCAGATTTAGCCCAAGAAACTGGAGACAGTTTTGCTGAGCAGAACTTCATCTCTTGGCTTTGCTGTTTGTTTACCTTGTTTTTTTTGTTGTTGCTGTTGGTTTTACTTAGTTTTGTTTTTGGAGCTAACATCCATAACTTTTGCTATGTATGATACAATCCCTTGTATGACCCTGGGCAAGTGACTTAATCCATTCAGGGTCCAGGTTCCTCTTATGGGAAAGGGATGCTTGATAAGACACTGTTCACGGTTCCTTGCAATTTACTATTATGATAGATCTTTGATGAGCTAAAAATGTAAGCCAGTTTCCTTTTTCAAATGTATGTTTTTCTGGAGGTGGGGGAAGATTTTCATTCCTTATGGTTTCCAAAACATCGCTTTCATACAGGACTAGGGTAACCAAGTTCTCTAAACGAATGGCAATAGTGATGTATTTTTCTTAAATCCTTTTCTAACCAGTATTATGGGTTTGTGCTATACCGGACAACACTTCCTCAAGATTGCAGCAACTCAACACCTCTCTCTTCACCCTTCAATGGAGTCCACGATCGAGCGTATGTTGCTGTGGATGGGGTAAGAATCATCTCTGAACTGTGTGTTTTGTCCCGGTGAGGGTGGGGATGAGCAGCCTGCACTTGTTAACACAGTATTTGGGGGCTTTGCTCACCTCTTCAACCTCAGGCTCCCCCCATCACTTTTTTTTTTTTTTTCAGACAGGTTTTTGCTCTGTTGCCCAGCCTGGAGTATAGTGGTGTGATCACAGCTCACTGCAGCCTCAACCTCCCAGGCCCAAGTGATCCTCCTACCTCGGCCTCCAAGTAGCTGAGACTACAGGGGTGCACCACCATGCCTGGCTAATGTTTTGATATTTTTGTAGAGACAGGGTCCTACTATGTTGCCCAGGCTGGTCTTGAACTCCTGAGCTCAAGTGATCCTCCTGCCTCAGCCTCCCAAATTGCTAGGATTACAGGAATGAGCCACCACACCACCCTTCTTCTTGGTGACCCTTAGCTGTGCCTCTTGCTTGCTGTGAGGCCTCATGCATGTGCCATTTGCTGGAATCCACCCTACCCACCATCTTAACCCAGAGGGCTGTGCTTGACACCCCACCCTCTCAGAAGCCTCTGGGTCTCCCCAACCAAGGTCACCCTTCTCTGACTGATGTTGCCTGTGCCTTCTTTGCTCCTTAAGGGTGGGGTCCATTTCCAATTCAATTTTGTACCTGCCACTGTACAAAGTTTGTTGAACTTCGTGCCTTTATCCTACATGAGAAATTATATTCTAAAGGACTGCTGGTGACAGTTATTACTGAAATGCACAAAGAATCGTGTTTCATAACAAAAGCAGATGCAGTTCAGGACTTCCAGTCCGCTCACTGAAATGGTCACAGGAAGAAACACAGGAAAAGAGCTTCCTCACCAAGAAAATGTGTTCGGAAGATTTTAAAATATTTCCCATTCTCTTGTAATCAACAGCTTTCTTTTCAGTGGGAGCAGATTACTAAGACATTCTACTCTTTTGATGGTGACTGTTTCTTCGCTTCTAACTTGGGTGTTGTCTTAGTGAATTACGATCATTGTACGGTCAATTTAAAAAGTCTAACCTTTAAAAAAGTTAGGAATATGTTGCTGATCAAATACCTGTTGTTTTTCCTCATTCTATTATATAATGTTCGTGGTTAATGCATCATGTCAAGTATTTTGAGGTGAAAATACTCCACCTAACTCTCTGATTTTATCTCGTTTATCTGATTTTGTCTTATCTCTCCATGTTGTTCAGAAGCAATTTTTTGTAAGTGACTTTTGTGCTGTCAGAACACGAAGCAGCTCCTCTAATAAGAATCCTCCCCTGGAATTTGTCTCCCTCTTGTTTCCACTAAAAGTAGATGGCAGTAAAACATTCCAGGGCAAAGGAAACCAGCTTAGACCGTTCTGTGCTCTCAGCTGTGTCTGGCAATTTTCCTAAACAGGAAGCAGTGATTGGGGGAACTTTCCGACCTGGCCAGTAATTTGGGCTAAGATGCTATCAAACCATTTCTTTCCAAGTCTGGTGACACTTCAAGGCAAGAAAATGAGTGCTAAATTAACTGAGCATGCTTCCTCTCCTTGCTGACCTTCTTACCCTCAATTCAATTGTCATTTGGTCTTGAACCCCACAGATCCCCCAGGGAGTCCTTGAGCGAAACAGGGTGATCACTCTGAACATAACAGGGAAAGCTGGAGCCACTCTGGACCTTCTGGTAGAGAATATGGGACGTGTGAACTATGGCGCATATATCAACGATTTTAAGGTAGGACAAACCACACTGTCAAGACTAAGGTTCAAGGGGTGACAGCTTAGAAGTTGAAGCCCAGTACAGTGGCTCACACCTGTAATCTCAGCACTCCTCCTGCCAAGGCAGGAGGATCACTTGAGGCCAGGAGTTCAAGACCAGCCTAGGTGAAATAGACCTCTACGAAAAAAAACTTAGCCAGGTGTAGTGACGTGCACCTGTGGTCTCAGCTACTCAGGAGGCTGAGGCAGGAGGATTGCTTGAGCCCAGAAGCTGGAGATTAAAATGACCTATGATCATGCCACTGCACTCTAGTCTGGGTGACAAAGTGAGACTTTGTCTCAAAAAAAAAAAAAAAGAGAAGTAGTTGAGCTATTTTGAAGAGCTATTTTCCTCTGTAGGTGATGAGAAAGTGGAGCTTTGCAAACAGAACCTTTCCTCTGTATTTGAGTTTGGTCATCCTATAGAAAGAAACAGAAAGAGGAAGCCCGTCCACCATGCTCTTCCTCTGCTTAAAAAGACCACCGAGCTCACTGAAGGCACTCCTTTGCCAGCAAAGCCAGCTGAGCCTCTGTTCTGCCCTGTTTTATGGGTTTGGATGGTTAGTCCGTGGCAAACTCTTCACTTGTAGAAAGCCTCTTCCCTTGGGGCACTGGCTATCACCTCTGTTGATTACTCCTGTGTCCAGATGTGTAGCCCAAATAAGTTTTTCTAACACATATTTTTAGAGCATTATTCAGCAAGCATTTGTTAAGCTCCCGCTCCGCAAGATGCCCCGCCAGGTGCTTTGGGGAATGCAAAGGTGTCAAGAGACAGGCTCCTCTCAGGGAGCTCACCCTCCACAAGAGGAGAGAACACCTCATCAAGGAAACAATGGCATCACCCAGGCTAGGACAGGACAAGTGTCTAGGCTATTTCCTGACCCTCTTGGGATCAGGCAATTACATCTTAGGGAACTCCGGGAATAGCTGTATGCAGGCCACCTTTGCCTCCAGTATAAATGTCTCTCTCATAGTTCTTGTGCTCAGGGTGGACTTCGTGGCCTCCTGCCTGGCTCTCAGAGGCCACACTGACCCATGAGAGTGACTCGACTCTGTAGTGTAGTCTCTGGGTCCCCAGTACCTGTCAAAGAGCCTGACACACAGCCACCTGGTTAATATTTATCAAATTACTAAATGAGCAATCGAGACTTGGTATCTGGGATTCTACTGGGAATGGGGAAGTTCCCTACATACAAGCCAGGGAAGGGGAAGTTAGCTGAGCCTTGACAGCCCAGCCCTGGCCTGTGTGGAACAAATAGAGCAGCTTCTGAATTCAGGTCTGAGATTTGCCATCATCATCATTACCCTTCCTATCTTCCTAAGGTGTCACAGTATTCTCATGTATGTTATCTCACTTGGCCCTCATAACAGGTGAGTGACTCGGGTGTGGTCCTCCCTGTGACGACAGCTGAGGTGCTGAAGGCCAATATTTCTCCTGGCTGCATCCATCGTGCGTGCTGCATCCGCAGTGGGGTGACTGTTCCTTTGTATCCCCCACTCACTCATTCCTTTTGTCCCTAGATTCCATCTTGAGACAGGATCTCGCTGTTACCCAGCCTGGAGTGCAGTGGCACAATCTCAGCTTACTGCAACCTCTGTCTCCTGGACTCAAGCAATCCTCCCTCCTCAGCCTCCCAAGTAGTTGGGACTATAGGTGCATAGGCCAATTTCTGTATGTCTTGTGGAGACTGGATCCCTTTTTGTTTTGAGACGGAGTGTGGCTCTGACACCCAGACTGGAGTGCAGTGGCATGATCTCAGCTACTGCAACCTCTACCTCCCAGGTTCAAGTGATTCTCATGCCTCAGCCTCCTGAGTAGCTGGGATTACAGGTGTGCGCCACCACACCCAGCTAATTTTTGTATTTTTAGTAAAGATGGGGTTTCACCATGTTGACCAGGTTGGTCTTGAACTCCAGACCTCAAGTGATCTGCCTGCCTTGGCCTCTCAAAGTGCTGGGATTACAGGCATGAGCCACTGCACCTGGCCCATCTTTTTTGGTGCCCATCTTTCTCTATTCTAGCAGTGACTCTCAGCCAAGCTCTGAAAATTTGGGAAGTTGGGATCAATCACTCTAGCAGCTCAATGCCCTTTCTGTAGAAGCAGAAACTCTGGGCCTTCTATGGAGACATCATGACCTGCAGAGGAGAAAGTTATAGTTTGGGGAATATATCTCTTCCCAAGGATTTGTAATTCAACCTCCAGTTAGATCTGTGTTACTTTGATGTACAAATATTTTGAGGTTCATTTCCTGTTGATGTTTTGTATCCCGGTTTGCTTTTCCCATTTCCATGGAATGCAGAGACATGTACAGCCTTTTTCCTTCCCTCCCCAGCTCACTGTGCTCTGTTTCTGCTCTGCAGGGTTTGGTTTCTAACCTGACCCTCGATTCCAATATCCTCACCGGCTGGACGATCTTCCCACTGGACACTGAGGATGCAGTGCGCAGCCACCTCGGGGGCTGGGAACACCGTGACAGTGGCCGCCACGATGAAGCCTGGGCCCACAGCTCATCCAACTACACGCTCCCGGCCTTTTATGTGGGGAACTTCTCCATTCCCAGTAGGATCCCAGACTTGCCCCAGGACACCTTTATCCAGTTTCCTGGATGGACCAAGGTACGTGTCTTCATGGCAAGGGTTTGAATTCAGGCCTCAAACTTTTGGTTGTTAGTGTCTGAGAAAGAATCACAAAGAGCCGTTAGCAAGATACCATGTGACGGTTTTGAGTGTGGCGTTTTGGACATTCTTCAGGAGGTGGATTGTGGCAGATTTTCGGGGATTCAGTGTTCAGAGGTGGCGCCATCTGCCCCCTTGTCATTGGTTTCCTGTAGTGAATGACACCATCCTGCCTCCTCCAAGAAGAATCATGACGCCCTTTGATACCGATTATAGGGGTGCTTTCTCTTTATCTTGAGGAAAATCCAGTCTGGACAAAGGGGTGGATCCCTCTGGGAGAGTCTGTCTGTTTTTCATTTATGCCAAGCCCAGTGCTCCCAGAATATCCCCGCCTGCATCCAGCCCCGCACCCCTGAGGCTCCTGCCACGGTCTGTCTGCTCCTCCTCCCCTCCTCATCCATTTCACTTCCCAGTCACTGCCCCTTGTTGTTTGAAGACACTGCCATATCTTCCTTCACCGCCTTCTCCTCTCCCTTACATCCTGTTTTCATCCTAGATCGTCTTACCATCCCTCATTCAACACACTTCTCATTCTGTGGCCACTATGTGCCCAAGGTGTGTGCCAGGCACTAAGGATACAGTCGTGAATAAAACCAGACATGGTCCTTTCCCTCATGGAACTTTCAGTCTAGTGGGGGAGGCAGACCTATATTAAACAGTAAAACCATAGCTGTGATGGATACTAAGAAGGGCTATGGGGTTGATAATTATTGGGGCATTTGGCCTTGTCAGGGAGGTCAGGGAAGCCTTCCCTAAGATAGCGATGCTTGTCAGGATATGAAGGATGACTAAGAATTAACATGGCAAGAAGGGAATAAAGCATGTTTCTGGGAGAGGGAACAGTGTGTGCAAAGGCCATGGGGTTGGAGGGGGAAATGTCAAGTGTGGAAAGTAGGTAGAGACTAGATTGGGACCGGTCTTATAGGCCACGTTAAAGTTTTGTCTTTGTGTTGAGAGCCATTGAAGCAGGAGAGTGACATCATAAGGCTGTGATCTGACAAGCTCCTCTGACCCCATTGTGCAGAATGGTTTGGGTAAGGACACTTACAGATTCAAGGAAACCATCTAGGAGGCTGGACCATAGTCTCATTGAGAAGCTGGGATGGTGGTATCTAAGATGGAGATGACATCAACTATTTGAGAGATGTCTGAAGTTGGATCAATAAATTGTAACGATGGACTGGACATGAGGGTTTGGGAAGAGGGATATGTCTTGGATGACTCGGGTCTCAAGCTTGCAGCTAGGCAGAATGGCACCCTTTGCTGAAAGAAGCAGGTTCAGAAGGGGACTTGGGCTTAGAGAGGGGGGGTCATGAGTTTGAATTTAGACAAATTGTGTTTGAAAAGCTGCCTTAGTCCATTTGGGCTGCTATAACAAAATACCATAAGCTGGGTGGCTGATAAACAACAGACATTTATTTCTCACAGTTCTAGAGGCTAGGAAGTCTCCAAGATGAGGGCACCAGTAGATTTGCTGTCTGGTAAGAGTCTACTTCCTGATAGACGGCACCCTCTATGTCCTTACATGGCTGAAGGGGCAAAGGAGCTTTCTTGGGTCTCTTTCATAAGGACACTAATTTCATTCATGAGGGCTCCACCTTCATGACCTAATCACCTCCCAAAGGGGGCCCCGCCTCCTAACCCATCACCATGGGGGCTAGAATTTTAACAGATGAGTTTTGGGTGGACACAAACATTCAGACCACAGCAGAGGCCTTGGAGAATGGCTGTGAACGACAGTATTAGGAGAAGGTTGTTGGATCTACAGACTGGGAATTTAGGGCAGGGATCTGGGCTGGAAATGTATGTAGAATATCATTGTTGTATAGATGATTGTTAAAAACATGGGCTGGATGAGGTCCCTTAAGGAGAGAGGATGCAGAGGGAAGAAAAGAGGACCTAAGGCTGATCTTTGAGGGACAAAAACATGATGAAAAGTGAAGAGGAGAGACCAAACAAATAGAAAACCAACATTTTTGCTGCCAAGAGTACAAATAAGATAAAGACAGAAGCGATTCGGTGGATTTAGAAGCAAGGAGGCCCTTGGGAATCAATAAGCCTTGTTCCAGTGGAGTGAAGCATCTCCCAGCCAGATTGCATTCTATAGGGAAGAGCAGGGTAAGGAATAGGAACATGAGTACTTGAATATAAACATTCTTTTTGAGAAATTTAACTCTGAAGAAAAGGAGAAAATTATGTTAATAGCTGGAGGAGGAGAGGGCAAAAGATGTACATGGTGTGTGTTTAATAAAAAGACCTTTTATTTATTTATGTATTGCTTGTTTAAAATTTATTGAAACGTATTTTTATTATTCTGTTTGAAATATTTTCTTTTTTTTCTTGAAATGGACTCTGTCACCCAGGCTGGAGTGCAGTGGTATGATCTCTGCTCACTGCAACCTCCACCTCCCAGGCTCAAGCGATTCTCCTGCCTCAGCCTCCGGAGAAGTGGGAACTACAGGCACGCGCCACCACGCCTGGCTACTTTTTTTTTTTATATTTTTAGTAGAGATGGGGTTTCACCATGTTTGCCAGGCTGATCTCGAACTCCCGACCTCAAGTGATCCACCCACTTCACTCAAATGATCTGCCCACCTTGGCCTCGAAAAGTGCTAGGATTACAAGCGTGAGCCATCACAGCCAGCCCGTTAGAAATATTTTCTAGTTTCTCTTGTGATTTCTTCTTTGACCCATAGATTATTAAAAAGTATGTTTTACTATGCACAGTGGCTCACGCCTGTGAATCCCAGCACTTCGGGAGGCTGAGGTGGGTGGATCACCTGAGGCCAGGAGTTCAAGACCAGTCTGGCCAACGTGGCAGAACCCCATCTCTACTAAAAATACAAAAATTAGCCAGGCATGGTGGTGAGTGCCTGTAATCTCAACTACTTGGGAGACTGAGGTGGGAGAATTTCTTGAACCTGGAAGGCAGAGGCTGCAGTGAGCCAAGATCATGCCACTGCACTCCAGCCTAGGTGACAAAACGAGACTCTGTCTCAAAAACAAACAAACAAAAAGAGTATGCTGTTTAATTTCCACAGATTTTGGGTTTGTAAAAATATCTTGTAATTATTAATTTGTAACTGAATTCCTCTATAAAACTTCTAACATTTCTCTCTAGGGAGAGAAATCTCCATGACCTTGGGTTAGGCAAAGACCTCTTAGAATTGGCACCTGAGGCATTATCCTTCCTTAAAGAACAAAAATTGATAAATTGGACTTTGTCAGAATTAAAAATGTTTGTTCTTCAAAAAGCGTTATTAGGAAAATAAGAATCCAGGCCACAAACTGGGAGAAAATAATTTTCAAATCATATATCTAACAAAGGACTTGTATCTAGAATATATAAAGAATTCTTACAATTCAATAATAGACAAACAGCCCAGTCACAAAATGAGCAAAGGACTTGAATAGACATTTTACCAAAGAAGGTATAAGATGGCTAAGTACATTTGCATTTGTATACCTTCTTTGGTAAAATGTCTGTTATAAACTAAAGTTAGTGGCTGATTAATACTCAACATTATTAATCATCTGGGAAATGCAAGTCAAAACCAAAATGAAATACTACTTCACACTCACCAGGATGGCTATAATAGTAAGAGAGGCAATAGGCAATGTAGGAAAGGACATGTGGGGGAAAGGGAATCTTCCCACATTGCTGGTAGAAAGATAATATGGTACATTTGGGAGCATAGTTTGGCAATTTCTTCAAGGGCTAAACGTCGATTACCATGGAACCTAGCAATTCCACTCCTAGATACTACACAAGAGAAAGGAAAACATGTTCACATAAAAACTTACATGCAAGTGTTTACAGCAGTATTATAATAACTATAAATTATAATTAATTCAGATGTCTATCACCTGACAAGTGGAGAAAGCATGTATATCCATACGATTCCTCAGTAAAAAGGAATGGAGTACTGATAACATGCCACAACCCAGATGAATCGGAAAACTATTATGCTAAGTAAAAGAAGCCAAAAGTAAAAGGCTACATAATGTATGACTCCATTTCTATGAAATGTTCAGAAAAGGCAAATCCATACAGACAGTAGGTTACTGGTTGCCTAGAGCTGAGGGTGGGAATGGAAAGTGACTGTTAAGTGGGCATAGGGTTTCTCTTGGAGCTGATGGACATGTTCTGAAACTAACTTGAATGATGGCTGCACAGTCTTCTTAAATGTATTTAGACTTATTTTATGGCCCAGCACAGGCATATATCTTGGTGAACATACCTTTGGAATTTTAGGCTTTAATATCCTCTCTCTGGCTGCTTGTTTCTATGCACCAAACTCTCATGCCTACCAACCTCACTCTTAAATCTTTTTTTTTTTTTTTTGAGACGGAGTCTTGCTCTTGTCACCCAGGCTGGAGTGCAATGGCGCGATCTCAGTTCACTGCAACCTCCGCCTCCCGGGTTCAGGTGATCCTCCTGCCTCAACCTCTCGAGTAGCTGGGATTACAGGCACCCGCCACCACACCTGGCTGATTTTTGTGTTTTTAGTAGAGAAGGAGTTTCACCGTGTTGGCCAGGCTGGTCTTGAAATCCTGACCTCATGATCCGCCCAACTCGGCCTCCCAAATTGCTGGGATTACAGGCGTGAACCACTGCACCCAGCCTTAAATCTTATTAATGACCTAAAACATTCCACCATTAAGGCTACAGTTCTTCCTCTACCAAGCCTAGGCCTTACCACAATCTTTTTTTTTTTTTTATTAAGACTGAGTTTCGTTCTTGTTGCCCAGACTGGAGTACAATGGCGCAATCGCGGCTCACTGCAACCTCCGCCTCCCAGGTTCAAGCTATTCTCCTGCCTAGCTTCCCGAGTAGCTGGGATTACAGGCACGCGCCACCACGCCCAGCTAATTTTGTGTTTTTAGCAGTGACGGGGTTTCTCCATGTTGGTCAGGCCAGTCTCAAACTCCCAATGTCAGGTGATCCACCCACCTCAGCCTCCCATAGTGCTGGGATTACAGGCGTGAGCCACTGCGCCCGGCTACCGTGATCTTTTTTTGAGAGCCATCAGTCTGCCTCCCGCCTTGCCCCTTTGCCTTTCTACTCTGCCTCCTTCATTCCTCCTCCATGTAGATCCACTGCTGGCATCTCTGCTGGTTCACCAGTCACCGAGCACAGCTGAGGGGCTTCTTAGCGCATTCATCGTGGCTACCATCCCCTCATTGTTGCCAGCCTCCAGAAGCCCTCAGATTTGCTCAGCAGTCCTTGGTCTCTCTCTGCTCCTTTGCCCCACTGGCCTTTTCAACCTTCACCACCCTCCTAAAGCCACCTGAAGACCTCATCCTCCTTGACTGCTATCAGGTGTAACTCCTTTGTTCCCTCAGCTTCCTGTCAGACTTATCTCTCTGCCTCCGCCCTCATTTCCTGCCCAGTGGTATCTAGGAGGAAGTCTGAGTTCTGAATCCCCTCCCCACTGTCTTCCTCCAGGCCAAGACCCTGTTCTCATACCTCCCCTACCTGCATTTTGTCAGCCCTTTCCATCTTTCTGCCAAGTCCCATTTTTCAGCCAAAAAGTGGTAACTAGGAGCTCTAGGACTTAAAAACAAAGACCTCCCTGGATCTTCCCCTTTAGCTAGCAAGCATGTTCTTGTTCCCTCGATCCCTCGATCCCTCTTTTCCTCCCCTCCTAATGCAGTTGAGACAAATGGAAACTAGGACATGTTGGAGGTCAGAGGGAGGTTCATCTTGATCAAATCGTAAAGGTGTCACATGCAAGAGTTACTGACCCAGGAGTTCTGCTCAACACTTTATAGACACTATCTCCATAGCCATCAAAAGAGGCTCCTGTGGTAGATGGATCATTATCTCCAGTTTGCAGATGAGTAGCTGGAGGCTTAGAGAGCTAAGTAACTTGTAGGAGGTACAGAAGTGCTCAGTGGCACAGGTACCTGAGCCCCATGTGAAAAAGCAGGTGGTATTGAGAACCAGTGAGAAACTCGTACTCATTATCGAGGCTGGGGCTCTTTACTTATTTGATCAGTCTGATGAATGCTCTGCATCTCCAGGCTTGAAAGTACATCTCCACACAGTATTTGTGAATGTGTCAAAGGGTTCAGACCCCCGAAAGCCCATCTAATCCATATGTCCACTCAAAAACTTGTACACAAGTATTCATCGCACCATTATCCATAATTTCCATAAGGCGGAAACAGCCCAAATGTGCATCAACTGAGGAATCAATAAACAAAATGTACTACATCCATACAATGCAATATGATTCGGCAATAAAAAGAAATGAAGTATTGATACATGTCACAACATGGAAGAATTTTGAAAACATTGGGCTAATGAAAGACACCAGTCACAAAGGACTGTATGTTGCATGATTCCATTTACATGAAATGTCCAGAACAGGCAAATTCATGTAGACAGGAAGATCTGTGACTGCCTAGAGCAGGGAAAAGAGAGTGTTGGTCAGATGGGAAGAGAATGTTAAAGGGTACAGGGCTTCTTAATGGAGTGATGAAATGTTCTAAAATTGACCGTGGTAATGGTTGTGCAGCTCTGTAGTATACTAAAGACTGCTGAATTGTATGGTATATGAATTCTAGGTCAATAAAGTCACACACACACACACAAAGGCCCATCCAAGAAGTTTGTGGACTTTGGAGTGAATGGGTGTGAAGGTCCAAGGGTACGCACACGTCCTACCTAACACAGGACTGATGTGGTTTACAGAGGTCCCTGCTGCCGAGGACAGTCCCAGGCCAGCTCTGGAGCTTCTAAATGATCAGCCACCTCAGAACAGGCAGATCACACTCCCACACTGAGTGCTAAGCTCTGACATTTGAAAGGATGAACACATTAGCACATAGTTTGAATGCAGGGAGCTGGCCGTTGTGGTGGGGGGTGGACAAAATGATCCCTGAAGCCCCAGCTGTTTCTAAGGCTGTGCACTAACCCCCACATCCTTCATCAGGAGAGGCCCTTGTCAAAGCCCCTGGCACAGGACTCTATGCTCTTCCTATTCATTTCACTGTAAAGAAACTACCTTGATTTAGAGGGCAAAGTCACTGATAAGGGCGATTCATGAGATTAAAAAAATCACTTTTGTTTACACTGGCTTTACTTGAGTCAGATGTGGCTTTCTGGTTAATGCCAAATGTGAATGAATATCAACTGGGACTTCAGTAGAAAGGGGTCAGGCATGTTCTGCTCTGTCCAGGAGACACAGGGCAACGCTTTGACCTCACTGAGTTCTTATCTGACGAGAAAGTCCCTTAGACAGGAAGCGTTCTCCTCCAGTGCTTTCCGCGATGTGTCCTGTATGCCAGTGGTCCCCAACCTTGTTATCAGGGACTAGTTTCGTGGAAGACACTTTTTCCATGGGCTGTGGGGGGTAAGAGGGGATGGGAATGGTTTTGGGATGAAACTGTTCCACCTCAGATCATGAAGCATTAGTTAGATTCTCATAAAGAGGGCACAGCCTACATCCCTCATGTACACGGTTCACAATAGGGTTCCTGCTCCTATGAGAATCTAATGCTGCTGTCAATCTGACAGGAGGTGGTGCTCAGGCAGTAATGCTCACTCACCTCTCACTGTGTGGCCTGGTTCCTAACAGGCCGCGGCCAGTCTGTGGCCTGGGGTTTGGGGACCCCTGCTATATGCCAAACCTGAAATGTCATGTCCTGCCAGCACAGCAGTGCTTCTGCTATTTACCTCTCTTTCAGATGGGTGTGGATAAGTCTCATGTCAATATCCTATGCAGCCTTCCAGCCTTTAACATTTTGTGGTAGGTTTAGGTGCATGACAGAGCATGGTAGTGAGTGGGATAGTGTCCCATTTTTCCTCAACCAAAATTATGCTTTAAAGAGCCAAGAATCAAAATAGAATACTGATCAAAAGTAATTCTGTATTTTAAAGATAAATTATCCCACCTTCAAGATGTAAAATAATTATGAAATAAAACAATGTACAATAAATAGCTGAAAGAAATTCCTTCTTTTAACTATTTGTTACATCTTGCTTTTGAAATTTTCTGGCTGATGCGATGGCTCACACCTATAATCCTAGCCCTTTGGGAGACCGAGGTGGTAGGATCACTTGAGCTTGGGGGTTTGAGACCAGCCTGGGCAACTTAATGAGACCTCATCTCTACAAAAATTTATTTTTAATTAGCTGGGCCTGGTGGCACGCACCCGTAGTCCCAGCTACCTGGTGGGAGATGGGAGGATTGCTTGAGCTGAGAAAGTCTAGGCTGCAGTGAGACACGATGATGCCACCAAAGAGTATGTAAATCTTTTAAAACCTTATCCATGTTAGTCACTTGGTCTCAATCCATTTGGAGAGATAGAGGTATAGACAGAGCCCAAGAGAATTATAAGAGTCTGTAAGAGATCTGTAAACCATGCAGTTGGGCCTTGGAGAGGAGGAAATTGTAAGTGCCTAAGATTGCCGGGAAAGGTCTGGTCCACCTAGTGGGAAGGACATTTTGTGCAGAGGGACTGACATTTTTCAAGGGAATAGTATAATAAGAAATATATTTGGTCTTTGTCCCTGGTTCCAGGGCCCTAAAACCCTTGGCATTTTCTGAGTGGTAGGAGTGTCTTTTGTTATTTGTAACTAGCCCTTTTCAGTCACACCTGGGTTTATGCTAATGAGGCGACTTAGGATGGCGCCCCAGATAACTCTAGGATAGTTATAGGGGCATGGTGGCACCTGCAGTCCCAGCTACCCGGTGAGAGGTGGGAGGATCGCTTCTCCTGACTTGCGTGCCCAAACTTCTCCTGGTTTTCCTCCCTCTCTTTGTTCCTTCTCAGGCTTCTCTCTCAGCTTCTATGTTGCAGTCCTCAGGACTTGGTCCTGGGCTCTCTTCTTACACTTTTGGGGGATGTCATTCTCACAGATGTGCTGGACTTGCTCACGTTTCCTTTTCCAGCTCCGCTCTTACAAGACTCTGGAGCCCACCTTTGGGGGTCTCATAGGCACCTCCAGCCTGATAGGTATAAAACAGAACTCTCTCCCTGTTACCCCTGAAAGCTGCTCTTCTGCTGGAGAAGTGGTCCAGGGAGAAGAAACAGAGCCGGACTTGAGTGTGGCAGTAGGGAGGGAGGGCGGTCCAGGTTCAGGAAATAATAGCAGTACCAGCCACATCTGCTGTGCTGGCCACTGTACTGAGTGCTCACAGGTGTCTTCTCAGCCAGCTGTTCTCAGCCGTCCTGAGAAAGGCACAGACATGACTGAGGAAGCCCCGATGGGATTTGGTGATTGATCAGTGAAAGCAGAACTAAGTAGTGGATGGCTCTACTATTTTTAAATTGAGTTTTTAAAGGTCACTCACTTTCCTGAAAAGTAGCATGCTTAGGCACCTTCTGACCATGGAGATGTGTATCAGTTAGCTTCTGCTGCGTAACGAGTCACCCAAAACTTAGTGGATTCAAACAGCAGCAGTTTATTTGGTTCACTATTTTAAGTATTGGCAGACCAAGTGGTGGTTTTGCTGGTCTCAGCTGGGCATGACCACCTGGGTGTTAGCCATCTGTCAGCTGAGGCAACAGAGAAGATGAGACCACGTCTATTTCGTCATCCAGCAAGCTAGCCTGGGCTTGTTCACATAGCGACTGAGCCGTGTTCAAAGAAAGAATGCAAATGCTCAAGGCATCTTAAGGCCCAAGTCAGGATTCACATGTCACTTCTTCCACGTTGTTTGGCCAAAATATGTCACTAGACCAGCCAGATCCAAGGAATGGAGAAACATATTCTACTCCTTTTTTTTTTTTTTTTTTTTTTTTTTTGAGATGGAGTCTCACTCTGTCGCCTAAGCTGGAGCGTGGTGACGCAATCTCAGCTCATTGCTACCTCTACCTCCCGGGTTCAAGCGATCCTCTTGCCTCAGCCTCCTGAGTAGCTGGGATTACAGGCGTGTGCCACCACACCTGGCTGATTTTTGTATTTTTAGTAGAGTTGGGGTTTCACCATGTAGGCCAGGCTAGTCTGGAACCCCTGACCTCAGGTGATCCACCCACCTTGGCCTCCCAAAGTGCTGGGATTACAGGAGGGAGCCACCATGCCCAGACAGATTCTACTTCTTGACAGACGGAACCACTAAGAATTGGGGCCATCTTTTCAATATGCCACAGGTCTTAACACTATTGGACCCTACTTTCATCCTAAATTTGATATGCTTGTTAAACTTCTTTTTTATCTAATTTGTAATTACGCTTACATCCTACAAGACCCACTATTTCCATCTAATTCACTGTTTCCAGTCACAAGTCCCGTGAACTTTGAAACTAGACCATCAGACTTCTCTCAACAAATATTATATTAATTTAGTAACAAAACTTCTTAGAACTTTTGTAGATGAGTAAATAGGCTAGAAGTGAAAGAAGGTCTCCTACAATTTTTAGGTTGTGAACTTTAGAAAAAGTATGACATAAGGCAGTAGTTTTGCTTATCAGTTCTTAGCTTGGTTCCAGATATGTGAGGTGGTTTGACGACTGTTGTTAGGTGAGCATTATATTAAAAAGGTCTAGCAATGGTGGAACTGTTGGGAGTTGAGAAGGAAAAAGAATTTTTATTTGGGATTTGATGAGAAGTGATCTATGTTTTATGCTATTATTGTATGCATTTGATGGCTTCAGTTCTGTTTGGATCTGTCCCAAAATATAGAGAAACCATAAAGTGATTTAACTTTATTACTCTAAGACTGAAGAGGAAGTTGCAGAGCCCTTTGGGGTTCTGAAGGAAGGGGAGAATTAATCTTCTCCTGTGTATTTCAGTGAGATCTATTTAACATCTTATTTCTAAGCAAGCCCTGTGAGAGGCTTTTACCTTTTTTCTTTTCAATTCTCCTCTTTGTCTTCTCTTTCTCCCAGGTGAGCATCACAGTGATCCATGAGCTGTGTGTGTGAGAGCCTTTAACTTTGGGAACTAACTGGACCTTTGTCTTTTCCATTTTAAGTCCTGCAAGTGTGTACATGTTTTCTTTCAGAGAGTGACAAAGGCAGCATCCACCCTAAGCTTATTGTTGCTTTTAAAGGAGCTCCCAAAAATTTTTGGAAAATTTTAAACTACAACTTAAAACAATAGTGAGACCAGGCACAGAGGCTCACACCTGTAATCCCAGCACTTTGGGAGGTGAAAGCAGGAGGATCACTTGAGGCCAGGAGTTGGAGACAAGCCTGGGCAACATAGTGAGATTCTATGTCTATTTTTAAAAATGGTTTTTAAGTTAGCTGGCCATGATGGCTAACAACAACACGTGCTGGCCTCCCCCGACAAATAGTTTCACACCTGTAGTCCCAGCGACTCGGGAGGCTGACACAGGATGATCGCTTGAGTCCAAGAATTCGAGGCTGCAGTGAGCTATGATAGTGCAGCTGCAGTCCAGTCTGAATGACACAGTGAGACCCTGTCTCAGAAGGGAGGGAGGGAGGGAGGGAGGGAGGGGAAGGTAGGAAACAAAACTTTTGTTTTAAATTCCATTTATCCAGATAGTTTAAAACAGACAGACAAACACATGAATCTGTCTGATCAACAAAAAAGTAGGTCAGGCATTTCCAGGAACCTCACATTTATGAAACTATTATTATTGCCTTGGTGATTACAGCAAAGGGTGGGGAATCTGCCAGGGTCAAGCCATGGTCAGAGAAAGTCACTTTGTCATGGAACTGTTTTAACTGAGACTGCCTTAGGCAGCCCCGGAAACCACTGGTGTTCACTGTATAAATGCTTGGCCCCCCCGGGGCTAACTTCATTAAGAGTGTATCAACTTTTAGATCATATTCAGCAACACGTGCATACCTCCCCACCAAAAATAATTGCAAAAGCATAACTTTTTAAAGAGAAATAAAGATCAATGTATATATTTTTTAAATAGAATGTTTAAAGTTAAATTATATTAATGTGTTTTTCATTGGTTCTAATCAAGGAGGGAAGGCAAATGTTTTTCTTTGAGTGAACAATATTCTTTAAAACTCTTGAACTGGGAGCAGAGGAACGTGAAGAATTCTTTCAGAAGGGCTTCACGTCACCTCTTCAGTGAATCTTTTCTTGGCAAAATTATCAACAAGTATCAGCAGCCATGAGTGCTACTAAGTGTATATTGAGTATCACTCTCTTGCATGTGGAGAATCTCGCCTCAAACAAAATGGACAAAGCCTTTCCCTTCCTAAAGCCTGTGTTATAGCTGGAAATAGCTCCTAAACTAGTCATCAAACAGAAGATATGAATTTCAAATCATGATAATAACTAGAAGAAAAAGAAAAAATTAAAGGATAGTGAGTGACTTGGAATGGAAAACCCAGCATTAAGGAGGAGGATCGTGGCCCTGCCTGAGTGATGAGAAGGCTTCAGGTCAAGGTGAATAGTGTTCGCGCATGGTGACGAGCTGATATCAGCCTTAGTGAGACTAACTTAAAGTAATTGGGGAGCTGTGTGTGGTGGTGCACATCTGAAGACCCAGCTTCTTGGGAAGCTAAGGCAGAAGGCTGTATTGTGCTAGAATTGTGGCTGTGAATAGCGACTGGACTCCAACATAGCCTGAGAGAGAGAGAGAGAAGAAAGGAAAGAAAGAAAAGTAGTGGAGAGTGGAGTGAGCAAGGGGGAGTGCGGCAGAGACAAGGAGGAAAGGGTGAAGGTATGGGCTGTGGACCACAGGAAGGAGGTTAGAAACAGAAATGTGTGAAAAGCATCCTATTTTCACTTTGGCAGCTATGCAGAGCCTAGATTCTAGAGTTAATAGAGTCAGGAGACTATGAGGAAGCCGCAGCAGTCTAAGACAACATTGATTTATGACTCGCTCTGGAAGTCAGGCTGCGAGGATGGAGAGAAATGGAGAGATCATGGTCTAATGATGAAGCCACTAGGATCTCACCATACCTTAGCGCTGTAGTCCAGTGCAGTAGCTTCTTGTGTAACATTGTTTTTGTTTTGTTTTGTTTTGTTTTTTTCAAACTGAGTCTTGCTCTATCACCAGACTGGAGTGCAGTGGTGCAATCTCAGCTCACTGCAACCTCCACCTTCCAGGTTCAAGCAATTCCCCTGCCTCAGCCTCCTGAGTAGCTAGGATTACGGGCACCCGCCACCATGCCTGGCTAATTTTTGTACTTTTAGTAGAGACAGGGTTTCACCATGTTGGCCAGGCTGGTCTCAAACTCCTGACCCCAAGTGTTTTGCCCACCTTGGCTTCCCAAAGTACTGGGATTACAGATGTGAGCCACCACGCCTGGCCTTGTATAATATTCTTTATAAGAATGTTCATTTTTGCTGGGCATGCTGGCTAACGCCTGTAATCCCAGCACTTTGGGAGGCCGAGGCGGGCAGATCACAGGGTCAGGAGATCGAGACCATCCTGGCGAACACGGTGAAACCCTGTCTCTACTAAAAATACAAAAAATTAGCCGGGCATGGTGGCGGGCGCCTGTAGTCCCAGCTACTCAGGAGGCTGAGGCAGGAGAATGGTGTGAACCCGGGAGGCGGAGGTTGCAGTGAGCCGAGATGGCGCCACCTTACTCCAGCCTGGGCAACAGAGCCAGACTTTGTCTCAAAAAAAAAAAAAAAAAAAAAAAAGAATGTTCATTTTTAACCACATATGAAAATTCAATTCCTCCTTCACACTTTTTTAAAAAATAGCTACTCTTTACAGTATCACTAAAATTGGACACAGGCATATCCCATGACCCAGCAATTCCATTCCTAGCATTGCCCTCCTGTAAGAAACATGTGCATGGCCAGGCGTGGTGGCTCACGCCTGTAATCCCAGCACTTTGGGAGGCTGAGGTGGGAGGATCACTTGAGACCAGGAGTTTGAGACCAGCCTGGGCAACATGGCGAAACGCCATCTCTAAAAAAAATACAAAAATGAGCCAGGCACGGTGGGACATGCCCATAGTCCCAGCTATGTGGGAGGTTGACACTAGTGAGCCTTGATGGTGCCACTGCATTCTAACCTGGGTGTCTGGAGTGAGACCTTGCCTCAAAAAGGAAAAAAAGAAGAAGAAGAAGAAAAAAGCCAGGCTTGGTGGCTCATGCCTGTAATCCCAATACTTGGGAGGCCGAGGTGGGCGGATATCTTGAGGCCAAGAGTCAGAGACCAGCCTGGGCAACACGGCAAAAACCCATCTCTACCAAAAATACAAAAATTAGCTGGGCATGGTGGTGCACGCCTGTATTCCCAGCTACTCAGGAGGCGGAGGAACAAGAAGCTCTTGAACTTGGGAGGTGGAGGCTGCAGTGAGCCAGGATTGCACCACTGCACCCAGAGCAATGGTTGCTACTTCCCTCCACCTTCCCGATCTCAAGCAAGGGCCCCTTCTGACCAACACTTACCCAGAACCATCCAGGGAAGGGGATCCAGGGAAAACAATTCCCAGCTTACCTACCAGGTGCACAGTCCACCCAGCGAATGAGGGCCCATCTCTTAGATGCTTATGAAATGGAACTTGAGGTTTGAGAAAGGACCAAACCTCCACTCTGATCACCTGCTATTTGGTCAGGAGTTGACTTGGCCTATGTCCTGAGCATAGCATGAAGCCTGTAGTCATGCGTGCCATTCCTCGGGTGCTGCTCACGAAGACCTCCCACTTCTCTGTCTTCCCCCTTGACCGCAAAAGTAAAGTGCTACTGTTCTCTAATACTGCAAAAACAAGGCGCCGGCAGATTTTAAGCTGATAAAAACCTGGTGAAGCTGTCATTGTGTATACCTTTTAGGATGGAATGAGATAACATATCCCAGCGTAAAAACAAGAGTGAAATAGTTCTGAGAACTGTGAAACTGTCGTCCTCTTTCTAAATGACTTAATCCAACAGACAGGTGGTTTTTAATCACGGACCCCCTTCTTTTGTAGGCATGTGAACACCAATATCTTTTCACTTTAATCATGTAAGGAGTGCTACCACTTACAGGCCACACACTGTTCCTTCATCATCATTGTCCCCAATGACTGGTATGAAAAATTCAGTTGAGACCTGTCCAAGGTCAGACAGCTAGTAAGTGGCAGGACACAGATATGAACCCAGGTAGGAAATTCAGAAGGATCTAAAATAAAGGGGACACTTGGAGGCTGAAAAATACCCAAACATAAGAAGACTGAGGATCCCTGGGGTGAGCAGCAGCAGTAGTGTTGCAGAACGTGATGAGGATTAGGGCTCAGCAGGTGTCAGCCATAGCTGGGCCTCCTCCCAGCTGTCTCCTAGGATATCTGGGCCACTGCGGGTTGCAGTTTCTTTCCTGCCTCCGTCCCTTCTTCCATTCCTCTTTCCTCTTCCTTCTCCCTTTATGTTTTCTTTTCCTCTCCCAGATTTTCTCTTTCTTTTGCATATATGTGATCTCCCCTTCTTCACTTTCTTTCTTTATAATAGAACGTTCCATCTATTTAGCCAACTGTTGATCCTTGCCTTTATCTTTGAGCAATTTTTTTTTTTTTCTTGAGACGCAGTCTTGCTCTGTCACCACCCAGGCTAGAGTGCAGTGGCGCAATCTCAGCCCACTGCAACGTCTGCCTCCCCGGGTTCAAGTGATTCTCTTGCCCCAGGCTCCTGAGTAACTGGGTTTACAGGCATGTGCCACCACACCCGGCTAACTTTTGTATTTTTAGTAGAGACGGGTTTTCAGCATGTTGGCTAGGCTGGTCTCGAACTCCTGACCTCAGGTGATCTGCCCGTCTTGGCCTCCCAAAGTGCTGGGATTATAGGCATGAACAACTGCACTCAGCCCCTTTAAGCAAATTTTAGCACATACAGAGAGGCTGTGTAGACAAAGCTAAACAGGGTCCCTGTTTTTTAGGAGTTTATCCTCCACTTTCAGTTTTGTTATGGGAAGCAGCTTCCCCTACTCACAGAGATTGTTTCTGCAGCCTATAGCATCATCTCTGCTCCTGAACCAAACATGGAATCCACACCCTAACTCTGAGGGTGCCTGTAAGAGTCATTAAAACATAGCAGTAATGTAGATACCCAACTGGATGAGCCTCTTCCTCTCCCTCACCCAAACCCCGTATCCCTCTTGAGGGGTTGTTTTGGGGACCACTCCTGGTACCTGTCTGACCTCAGGATGCAGGCCCTGGAGTCCTATGTGCCCTGTGTTCACCGGGTGTGCAGCAGATAGTGAGGTCAAGACCTGCCTCTAAGAAAAGAGAATGAAGAAGGAAAAGATCTATTTAAGGAAGCAGTTCAGCAGTTGTCTTCTGTGTACAGAAAAGTCAGGGAGAGGCTGGTCTGTGGGGACAGGCAGCACCCTGGAACCGGGATGAAATTCAGAAACTTCCACACTGTTCTCTGGTACTGACATCTGTGGCCACTGAAGTCTGTCAGAGGCACCAAACCTGTATTTTCCTGAAGCAGGGGTGGGTCTTTGGGGCAAGTTTTTGTTATCCCCCATCCACCTTGTTCCCACCTTGGCCAGTTATCTCAGCAGGAAGCTGAAACCAAGGCTGGCATGGGCCTGGCTGTCAGCCCCACCTTTCTGGGGGCATTTCTTTCCTCCATTGCTGCTGACCTGCCCTACATCAGGGCCCCCACCTTCCTCAGGGCTTTCGCTGCATCTGGGGTTGATGGTTTTGTCTCTCTCTCCCTCCAGGGCCAGGTCTGGATTAATGGCTTTAACCTTGGCCGCTATTGGCCAGCCCGGGGCCCTCAGTTGACCTTGTTTGTGCCCCAGCACATCCTGATGACCTCAGCCCCAAACACCATCACCGTGCTGGAACTGGAGCGCGCACCCTGCAGCAGTGATGGTCCAGAACTGTGTGCTGTGGAGTTCGTGGACAGGCCAGTTATTGGCTCATCTCAGATCTACGATCATCTCTCCAAACCTGTTGAGCAAAGACTCATGGCCCCACCCCCCAAAAAAACAAAGATTCGTGGCTGGAGCATGTATGATGATGAAAGCCTGTGACTTTGAGGGATTCTACTCTGAATGTACCTCCCAGATCCTCCCTGTCATGCCACATTGCACTGATTGGAGTGTGGAATTGGAAAGGAATTTCGGATGTGGATTTTCACCTGAGGTTTCCCTGCATCCCTGCGGTGCCAAAGCCCCACCTTCAGGGACCACCTGGAATGTGTGAGGGGCTAACAGCACAGTAACGTGCATACATATCTGCAGGGTTGGAATGGGAGCTTTAAAGGTGGTAGTGATTTGTATTTTGGAAGAATCATGTTGCCTTTTTGTTAAATAAAATCTGTACTCAAATGATAATGTCACTGTTTTTAATGTGCAGGTATTAAATTATATGGTCTGACTTAAATCATAACTAGACTTGAGTGGGCTGAATAAACCACTTCACTAACTTGAAGTTCAAAAGGATGGAAAATAGTCTTTGTTTGATCTGCGGACTGCTGCTTTTCTGATCGTTATTTGGCTTGCTTTTGGATTAGATAACTGACAAATACAGCTCAAAACAATTATGCAAACAATCTAAGTGATTCACAGTTGCACAGTGTACATAGTATGATGTATCTATATAGAAGCATAGTATTTTAGCCACTAAAATGGTGAGAGATCTATACTTATATGCAAATGTCCTGATACATGAAAAAACAGATTACCTTAAATTGGATCCCATTTTGTGTGTTTCAACATAAGAACTTCGCATATTCACACAGTACAGGCCTATACACATATCAGTAGTTAGGCATGCACGTGTGTGTGTGCTGTGTATGTGCACAGATAGGAAAGGACATGGTGTTTCTGATATTCCCGTCCTGACATGGAACAGTAGCTCTCATTTGTCAAGGACTTGTTCTATGCCATGCACAGTTCTGAGGGTGTGTTTAACTCACTTGCCCCTCACAAGAACACTGAGGAATATACTGTCATCCTGCCAGTTTACCAGATCTCACAGATGTACGTGGCAAGACAGGGTTTGAGCCCAGGTAGTCTGGCTCTAGTGTCTGGGTATATATTGCATACACAGAATATTAATACATGCTTGTGTTGCACAAGAAAGGTTAGGAACAACTTTAAAATGTTCATATAATTATATCTGGATGGTAAGCATTTGAGAGATTGCTTGCTTTTTCTTATCTGTATTTTTAATTATATACCAAGAATATGTAATTTTTTTTTTTTTTTGAGGCTGGGTCTTGCTCTGTTGCCCAGGCTGAAGTGCAATGGCACGATCGTAGCTCATTGCAGCCTTGAATTCCTGGCGTCAAGTGATCCTCCTGCCTTGACCTCCCAAAGTTCTGGGATTACAGTTATGAACCTCTGCACCCAGCCCTGTAGGGGTTTTTTTGTTTTTTTTTTTTAAGGAGGGAGAAAGGAAAGTTTTTTTATGTCAATCTGTAATGTTTTCTTGGTGGTATATTTTCCCCTCTCTCATAGGCGCAAATAAGAAATATCTGAGATTGAACAGCGAGTCTTTAAACGCTGGTTGAGCTGCAGGTGGCATAGATGAGCTGAAACAAACACTGGAACTTAGTTGAGGACATTGAGGACGTTTTTCTGTAGTACCTTTTTCTAGATGTTCTGCACCATTTGATGTTCGGGCAGATCACAGGGCGAAGGAGGTTCTACATGGACCATTACCATCATTTCATTACTCCTCCACTGCACAGTTACCAAAAACACAAAATGATACTCAAGAACCATGGCCAAACAGTGAGAAGCTTTGGAAAGAAATGTGAAATGACTCCTTTAAAGGAGCGTGTGCATATGTACACTGGTGAATTGCAGTTCCCCTGTGCCAGAGACAAGCAGAGAATCTCCAGAAGGCATGAGCAGTGGAGTGTGGTCGCCTCATCAATGTGTACACTTGCCTTATATGTCTCTCATTCAGTCTTCAGAACTACACTGTCAGGTCAAGTAGCAATAAATCCATTTTACAGTTGAAAATATTTAAAACTTTGGCAAGAGGCAGAGTTGATTTCAAACCTGGCCCACCTCCCTCCAAAGCCAGTGTTTTGTCTTATCAATGTGAGGGAATTTGGATGGGTTTTCCCACCTACAGCACTCTGCCACCCCTTACCCAGGAAGATTTTGGAAAACAGAATCTTTTTTTTTTTTTTTTTTTTTTTTTGAAACAGAATCTCGCTCTGTTGCCGAGGCTGGAGTGCAGTGACGTGATCTCGGCTCACTGCAACCTTCGTCTCCCGGGTTCAAGCAATTCTCCTGCCTCAGCCTCCGGAGTAGCTGGGATTACAGGCGTGCATCACCATGCCCAGCTAATTTTTGTATGTTTAGCAGAGACGGGGTTTTGCTGTCTTGGCCAGGCCGGTCTCAAACTCCTGACCTCAGGTTATCTGCCCACCTGGGCCTCCCAAAGTGCTGGGATTACAGGCATGAGCCACTGCGCCCGGCCGGAAAACAGAATCTTAATACATAGCTAGTGCCACCTGGACTCTGGACTCGACTCAACCCTTCCAACTCTATGCTGCCTCTCATGGGCACACATTTTGCCTGCTACAGTGTTCTTCCTAAAATAAGATGTACCTTCAGCCATTCCTGATTTCTCTGAATGACCTTATTTCAGATCTGTCCACGAATTGATTGAAGATGTAACTCTCTCTATGGATGCTACCTTTGGAAAATAATAAGGGGAGTACCTTTATTACCTACTATCTAAACCTTTTATATGAAATTTATCTTTCAGCCACCGTGCCCGGCCTCACAATATACAGTCATTTGTGTCTGGTCTCTCTCATTCAGCATACCATGAGGTTTGTTCCATGTTGTAGCGTGTTCAGGAATATGTGCTCCTGTGTGTTGCTGAATCGCATGCCGTTGTAGGAATGTACCATATTTTGTTTATCCATTTGCCAGCTGATGGGCATTTGAGTGGTTTCCAGTTTTGACTATTATGAAGACTGCTGATATGAACATCCATACACAGTTCTTTGTGTAGTCATCCGTTTTCATTTCCCTTGGACAGATGCCCATGAGTGGGATTGTTTAGTCATACAGTAATTTATATTGAACTGTTTAAGGAACGATTAAACAATTTCAGAATATCTTTTTTGAAGACAGTGAATAATGAAGAAGAGGCAGAATTACCCTTAGACCTGTAACCCCAGCACTTTGGGAGGCCGAGTGGGTGGATTGCTTGAGCCCAGGAATTCGAGACTAGGCTAGGCAATATGGCAAGACCTCATCTCCACTAAAAATACTAAAATTAGGCCAGGTGCAGTGACTCACACCTACAATCCAAGCACTTTGGGCTGAGGCAGGTGGATCGCCTGAGGTCAGGAGTTCGAGACCAGCCTGGCCAACATGGTGAAACCCCATCTCTACTAAAAAGTACAAAACTTAGCCGGGCATGGTGGCAGGCACCTGTAATCCCAGTTACTCAGGAGGCCGAGGCAGGGGAATCGCCTGAAAGCGGGAGGCAGAGGCTGCAGGGAGCCAAGATTGCGCCACTGCACTCCAGCCTGGGTGACGAGAGTGACACTCCGTCTCAAAACAAACAAACAAACAAAACAAAATTTAGCTGGATGTGGTGGTGCATGCCTGTAGTCCTAGCTACTCGAGAGGCTGAGGTAGGAGGATCGCTTGAGCCCGGGAGGCAGAGGTTGCAGTGAGCTGAAATCACACCACTGCGTTCCAGCCTGGGTGGCAGGGCCAGACCTGTCTCAAACAAAAGAAGAATTACACTTAGAATTTGCAGACTTATCATCTCTCCTGTCCCCTCTCTCTTCCCTTCTCCACCTTACACTACCTACTTTCTTTATCTGTCATTGTCAGTCTGTTTATCTTTGTTTCTCAGTAAATCCAGTTTATTCAGAATGAAATTGTTTAGTGCTAATCCGAGGTGGGGTTTTTTTTCATTGTTTCCCCAACAAGAAATATGTCTTCTGTCAAATGACACAAATAGGAAATGATCTCATGTGGTCTTTATTTCTCTCCTTTATGAAAAAGAAGTCATTTTCTGAAATCACCGTTTGAGTCAGTCTGAGGGATCCTGACTGGTCTGTGGTAGCACACATAGCCAGTGTGGACCATCAGCACATGGGCTGCAAGGAAAGTTGCCCTGATGTCCAGACAGTGGGGCCAGGTGGTTTCTGGGTTTTGGCCTAGCCCCTGCTCTTGGTCTGACTGAGCAAATACTTCCCCAGGTGTCCCTTGCCCTTCAGCCCACTGGCCCTGACCTTTGTTAGAAGTGGATGCTCAGCAGCTTTCTGGTTGTCTGCAAATGCCCGGTGAAGATTCTGAACTGATTCCTCACCAGACAGTTGCTCTACTTGCACTGCAAGGGGCTTTCCCACATGTGAGCAGGCCTCCCACCAGCTTAATTCCTCCAAACTCCAAACCAGCAGCACTGTCTCCTAAGATACAACAGGACAGGCTTTGGGGTGAGAAACCCAGGGTCACGTTCCTGCTCCATCACTTTCCATCAGCATGGTCTCGGGCAAGGGAATCGTGTAAGTCTAAATTTCTTATTCTCCTAAATGTGGCGCCCACCTTGTGGGGTTTTAAAATTAAATGAGGTCACCATAAAAGTACCTTATATAGCATTTGCCATGTAGTGGCTGCTTACTAAATGCTAGTTTGAGTCTTTCCTATCATATTCTGCCACAGAAGCAGGTAACTGATCATCTGGAAATCTGGGGGACAAGAGGGAAGAAATGACACCGAGGATGCTCCATCCTTTCCCTGCATCCCTTTGTGTTCAGTTCGACAATTTGGGTCTCCTCCTGACCAGCCACTGTGCTTAGCTGAGGACACAAAGGTGAAGGAGACAGTCTATTATAAAACATGACACAGACCAGACCCGACAGGGAGGAAGAGGTGCTGTAGAAAAGGTGAAGGGGCATCATTCACCAAGCCTCTCCAGCATTAACCAGAGACTGCTGGAGGGCAGCGTGAGCCTACGGAAAAGACTCGAGATCCGGGGTTTGGGCTTAAAGTCCCCAGTGTGGACTTCTTCAGTGCTCCGCTTCCTAAAGATTCTGTTGGCTTGTTCTCCAAACGTAAGCAACTTTCCAGTGCCAGCATATTGAATTCCTTGCCCACAGGACATTTCTCATCATTGTGTGCTGCAGTGTGTGCTGTTGTCTGTTGCTGTATAATAAACCAGTAAGTCTGCTTAAATGGCATAGAAGCACAACTCTTGTTATGCCCATGATTCTATGGATCAGGAATTTGGATAGCCCAGCAAGGACGGCTTGTCTTTTCTGTGACGCTGGGGCTTCTGCTGGGTACCAGAACCATCTGGCAATTCCTTCCCTCACTTGCCTGGTGTTTGGGCCGGGATGACTTGAAGTTTAAGGTCACTTAGGACAGTCAACAGAGCCTCTACAAGTGATCTTTCCATGTGACTCAGGTTTCTTATAACACAGTAGCTGGGTTCTGATGGCGTGTTCCAGAAGGGAGCTTCCAAAGAGTGAACACTGCAACAGAAGCAGGTGGAAGCCGCATGGCCCTTCAAGGCCTAGAGGCAGAAGTCACATAGCATCAGTCCGCTGTACTCTACTGGCCAAAACAGTCATAACCCAGATTCAAGGGGAGGAAACACAGACCCCCATTCTTTGTTGGGAGAAGTAACAAAGAATTTGTGTTGGCTGGGCGCGGTGGCTCAAGCCTGTAATCCCAGCACTTTGGGAGGCCGAGACGGGCGGATCACGAGGTCAGGAGATCGAGACCATCCTGGCTAACACGGTGAAACCCCGTCTCTACTAAAAAATACAAAAAAAAAACTAGCCGGGCGAGGTGGCGGGCGCCTGTAGTCCCAGCTACTCGGGAGGCTGAGGCAGGAGAATGGCGGGAACCCGGGAGGCGGAGCTTGCAGTGAGCTGAGATCCGGCCACTGCACTCCAGTCTGGGCGACAGGGCGAGACTCCGTCTCAAAAAAAAAAAAGAATTTGTGGCCATTTTTAAGAAATCATCACATGTGCACCCAGTGCTGTGTTGTTGCACACTCCAATTTGTGTATTTCTGTCCACTTCACTAAAGGTCTGAAAGTCCAGAAAGCATGAATTGAGGTCCAAGGCCCCACTGGTAAGGAACAGGAGGCCATTGGCTAAGTGGTTCATTTAGCCTGTGTTTAGTGAATTGGATCCCTTTGTCTCTTTTGCAAATTGCCAGGCCCCTGGTGGTCTCACCAGATATTAACTGAGGGGAACTGACACCGGCAGGAAATCCACTGTGTGAACTCCCGAACAGTCAGAGTCTATGGAGGTATGAGATGCTGGGCACTGCACACAAAGCTCAGTGTGGTTTCTTTGTTTCTTATCTTTGGGTGAAATCTTATGATTTGATTTCTGATCAAGAGGTGCAGTCTGTCCAATGTACTTCAACTTTCTTTAATTTTTACTAAACAATAGGATCTTTTTTTTTTTTTTGAGACAGAGTCTCACTCTGTTGCCCAGGCTGGAGTGCAGTGGCACGATCTTGGCTCACTGCAAGCTCCGCCTCCCAGGTTCATGCCATTCTCCTGCCTCAGCCTCCTGAGTAGCTGGGACTACAGGTGCCCGCCAGCATGCCTGGCTAATTTTTTTGTATTTTTTAGTAGAGACAGGGTTTCACTGTGTTAGCCAAGATGTTTTCGATTTCCTGACATGATCCACCCACCTCGGCCTTCCAAACTGCTGGGATTACAGATGTGAGCCACCGCACCCGGCCGCAATAGGATATTTTTACCAGAGTGCTTTGGCTGTCGTGGACCATCTGTGCTCTTTTCTGGGACCTTTGAAATCAGAAAGTGTCCCAAGCAGTGCCCAGTGAGGAGTCCCCAGGGTTTCAGGTCATATCCCTTCTAGTGTGATGGATAAGCCCCTCAGCATTTAACTATTTTAGTAGGTGGGTTTTGTTTTGTTTTTGTTTTTTCATTTACCCAATAGACATTCATTCAATACTTACTCTACACCCCATGCCACCTGTGTGGGACACATTTCTTGCCCCTCAGGGAGCACACAGATCTATTAATGAACAATGCAGTATTGTGAGGGGTAGACAATGACAGGGATGAGATCAGAGGGCTGTCAGCGTGCTGAATCCAGTCTTAGACTTGATGTGGAGCAGAGACTGGTCACGGCAGGCTTTCTGGAGCTGAGCCAGGTGAAGAATAAGAGAAGAAGGAGAAAAGATAGGCGTGAGTACAGCAGAAAGTGCTTCTCAGAGGGAAGCAGCATCTGCAAAGATCCAGGGTCTGGAAAGACAATGGAGAATTCCAGAAATTCGTGACATGCACCTCAATCTGGCTGGGGTTGGAATGAACAGAGATGAGGCAGGAGAGATGCAGGGATCAGAGCTATCTCCAACCAGATTGTAGTATCCTGAAAAATTGGTTATCTTCACACATCTTTTGTCC
The DNA here is from genome assembly GCF_037993035.2 of Macaca fascicularis. Lineage (NCBI taxonomy): Eukaryota > Metazoa > Chordata > Mammalia > Primates > Cercopithecidae > Macaca > Macaca fascicularis. The sequence goes on from NC_088376.1 coordinate 15,419,785, forward strand.
TCTGAAGTTTCTAGGTTCATGTCTTCAACTTTGATGGTGCTTAATAAGAATAATAACATTCATAAAGTGGCTTTAATATGTTATTTTGCATACAGTATCTCATTCAGTCTTTATAAGAACCTTTTGAGGAAATAGGGCAGGTGACATGCAGCTCAATTTACAGTTTAGGAAAATCAAGAAGTCGGAAGAATTGTGATTTACACAAAATCAGGGGCCTGAAACTTGGACCCAAGTCTCTTGCCTCCAAATCCCACTCTCTTCTCACTATGCAGATTGCCTTGATTGAGCTGCAAGGAGAAAGTTTTGTACTGTATTTGAGAAAACTCACAACACAGAAGAACAATACTTCAGCCTTGTTGTCAGCATTTAACTATTTTAGTAGGTGGGTTTAGTAGCCCTGACAGATCAGGTCTAAGCTGTGGCCCCAGGTTTTGGTGATTGACCCATGAGTCTTGTGTGTGTCTCTGGTGAGCAGAATGCCCAGGATATGTGGGTCCCCAGTGGACACAGGTCAGGGAGCAAGTAATCCCCCACCCTGGAAGATGGCTTGTTCACAAGGCTGGGCATCCCTCTCAGACAAAACCCACTATCATATCTCTTCTGGTTTAATTCATGTTTTGACACTCAGCAAATTCCCCAACAACTTAGCTGAAGAGTTTCGTGAGCCAGAAGTGCCTCTGAAAGAAGTGAGCAGAGAGAACGTACACGGAACTTTATTCATAGTTGAGCAGGCAAATGATGACTCTCGGTTTTTCTCTGAAGGGGAGCTCTTCCTTGACGTGAAACAGGGGCTGAGGAGACATGAGAGAGAGAAGCACCACAGACTGACATCAACCTGAGGCCTTCTGATGCTAAGAACATCACAACTTCCCTGGTGGGCAACTGGGTTCATCTGTCCACTGTCTGCCATGATCGGCAGATATCAACAAACCACTTGCAAAGTCCAAAGAACAAATATGGTAAGATACTCAAGAAACTCACCAAAGAGTTTATTTGTAGTGGACCAGAGGTCACTGTGCTGCTGCTAGCACCCCACCCCCACCCCAGTGATCTTGATAAGTCTTTCATGATTTTGTACTCCAAAATTGTGATTACCTGGAACCCAACCTTACCATGCCAAAGCCTTCCACTAGATGGGATTTTTGCAGTACTAAATATCTACGAGAAAAAAGAGCTAGATTGGAGACAGTTGTTAGGTGGAGGACTAGTTTTATCTAGCTTTCTATTAAAAGCTTCTGTGATTGCCTGATAGGCTGATAACAGGAAGGTATTATTGAAATACATATTACAGAGTCCTGTCCTGAAGTCCCTGCAGATTCATCTCAGTTCATTGCAAACTCTGCCGAAGCCAACCTGGTAAAAGACAGAATTCTGATTGCTCAGGAGACAGAAGTGGAGGATAGAGAAAAGAGACTGAGATAACTGTATGGTTTTCTTTCTACTCTGGGCACCAGAATTTTGCCTCTTAATAGCTAGGAAGAAGCCACCCATCTCAAGAATTCAGATAGAGCAATGCTGTTGAGAGCAGCCAACTCTTCACTCTGATATAAAACCTCAGTGCCCATGTTATCTGAATAGTAACAACATATGTAGAATGTGAATACCATACAGCAGATGTGAACTGAACTTTCAGTTCCTCCTCACTGAGCAGGACACTTCAACAATACATTGGTCCCAACTGTTTCTCTTTCTCTTAGTGACCAAATTTTGCCATTTGCTGCTCCCATGTTCTTTTTTTTTTTTTTTTTTTTTTGAGACGGAGTCTCACTCTGTCGCCCAAGCTGGAGTGCAGTGGCGCGATCTCGGCTCACTGCAAGTTCCGCCTCCCAGTTCACGCCATTCTCCTGCCTCAGCCTCCCGAGGAGCTGGGACTACAGACGCCCGCCACCAGAACCGGCTAATTTTTTGTATTTTTAGTAGAGACGGGGTTTCACCGTGTTAGCCAGGATGGTCTCCATCTCCTGACCTCGTGATCCGCCCACCTTGGCCTCCCAAAGTGCTGGGATTACAGGCGTGAACCACCACGCCTGTCCCCACCCACCCCATGTTCTTGTACACTGAAATTTCCCCTTCTTCATTTCAGTGAGCCTATCACTTAAGTCCTTGGTCTTTGCACCTTAAAAGTCTCTAAGATCCATTCTTTTTTTTTTTTGGAGATGGAGTCTTGCTCTGTCACCCAGGCTGTAGTGCAATGAGGTGATCTTGGCTCACTGCTACCTCCACCTCCTGGGTTCAAGTGATTCTCCTGCCTCAGCCTCTCAAGTAGCTGGGACTACAGGCATGCTCCACCACACCCAGCTAATTGTGTTGTATTTTTTAGTAAGATGGGGTTTCACCATGTCAGTCAGGTGGTCTTGAACTCCTAACCTCAAACGATTTGCCTGCCTCAGCCTCCCAAAGTCCTGGGATTACAGGCGCGAGCCACCATGCCCAGCCTCTAAGATCCATTCTTTATGGAAATGTTATTAAGCTCCAATATTCTCTACAAAAATGCCTGTAGCCTGCATCTCTTTGTTAAATCCAGGACAACTTTGATTCATTCATTAATTCATTCAACTATTAGGGTGTACCTAATACATGCTAAGCATTGAGATTAAAATGATAACCACTTAATCACCCTATCGCTCAGTCTCTTTTTAAAAGAGTATTGACATACTACCAATAGCAATAGTAATAAAAACATGACCCATGCCTTGAAAACGTTTAGTTAGTAGGAGAGATAAGTAAATAGACAGTCAGTGCAGTCTCATGGGCACCATAGTGAGAGACAGTACAGAGTGGTAGAGCAGCACAAGGGGGGTTCACAATCCAGGCCTGGGCAGCCAGGCATTCTGTCTTACTGCAGAGCCAAAGACAGGGCTTTTTGTGCACGTGGTTTATGGAGGGGATGCTCTAAGGAGAAAGGGAGTGAGGGAAGGGTGCAGGGCAAGAGAATAAAGGTAAGCAAGGAGACTACTTTCAGCTTAAACCCACTGTTTAGTTCATGACTGTGCTGTGTGGTTCTTCTGGTCTGGAACAGGCTCCACTGAGGTTGGCTTGGCTCCCTCATGTATCTAGGGTAGGTCAGATCAGGCTGCTAGTTCCAGAGAAACTCACACATATTAATTTCACCACAAAATTGGATGCACCCTGAGTCAAGGGGGCCAGTCTTTTAACCTTCCATCCATGTCAGCCAGCCACTGGCTGCAGGCTGCCACTGATGGGAGGGGAGGACTAGTTGTACTGTGGGAAGGTAGTAGGGAGTTGGCCATAAAAAAAGAGAAGAGGGCATCTGTGAGCTGTTAGCAGCCAACGCTCACAGTAGCTGGGGACTGAGTACGCCGGTCCACAAAGGGGAGTTGGGTGAGCATGATCAGCATCTGCTATCGGATTGGCCTCCAAGCTGACTTGAGTGATGAGCAATAGTTGGTCAGGTGACCAGCAGGGGAAGAGAATTCCAGGTTAAAGAAACGGTCTATTACAGCGGCAGTTCATGGCTGTAATCCCAGCAGTTTGGGAGGCCGAGGCGAGCAGATCATCTGAGGTCAGGAGTTCGTGACCAGCCTGACCAACATGGTGAAACCCCGTCTCTACGAAAAATACAAAAATTAGCTGGATGTGGTGGCGCACACCTGTAATCCCAGCTACTTGGGAGGGAGGCTGGCACAGGAGTGTCACTTGAACCCGGGAAGCAGAGGTTACAGTGAGCCGAGATCATGCCACTGCGCTCCAGCCTGGGAGACACAGCGAGACTCCATCTCAAAAAAAGAGAGAAACAGTCTATGCAGATGGCCAGAACTAAGAGAGAGCAAGACCATTCACAGCAACATAGGTGATGGGGATGGGCAGTGTTGAGAACACATGGGGCTGTAATAATATCAGGGAGCTCGATGTGAAGGGTCTTGTATGATTGTGTAAGAAGGAAAATATTTTTGAAGTATTTGCCCAATATTTTTGTATTAGTCAATATAGGTTAAGTTACGTTACATAACAAGCAGCACCCAAACCTTAGTAGCTTCAAACAAAAAGATTTATTTCTTATCCTTACTACATGTCCTTTGCCAATCAGTTGGGCTCTCTATTGCCCAGTGTTTTGATTCTGGGACCCAGTCCATAAAGGAAATTTGGACAGGCATCAGCAGCGTCTGCTACGGGTCTCCAAACTGAGACCTGAACAATGAGTAGGAGCAGCTGACAGAGCAGCTACCGCCTCAAGCACTGCTTCCATAATTGCCAAAGCAGGCAAAAGGGAACATGGAAAATCACACACTGACTTAAAGCTCCACTTGCAAGTGATAACAGAAAAACAAACACATTTTAATTTTTAAAGCATCATTAAAAATAGAGAGTTGTCCAGGCGCGGAGGCTTACACCTGTAATCTCAGCACTTTGGGAGGTAAAGGCAGCTGGATCACCTGAGGTCAGGAGTTCAAGACCAGCCTGGCCAACATGGGGAAGCCCTGTCTCTAATAAAAAATATAAAAATTAGCCAGACATGATGGTGCATGTCTGTAGTCCCAGCTACTTGGGAGGCTGAGGTATGACAATCTCTTGAACCCAGGAGATGGAGGTTGCAGTGAGCTGACATCATGCCACTGCACTGAAATCTGGGTAACAGAGTGAGACTCCATCTCAAAAAATATACATAGAGAGAGTTATCACAAAAGTGATATAATTCCAATTTATCAAGAAGACACATCAATACTAAACACGCATATGCATAAAATAAAATATGTATAAAAGTACATCATAAAATTAAAAATATAGGCCAGGCATGGTGGCTCACACCTTAATCCTAGCTCTTTGGGAGGCCAAAGCAGGCAGATCACTTGAGGTCAGGAGTTTGAGACCAGCCTGACCCACATGGTGACACCCTGTCTGTACTAAAAATCCAAAAAATTAGCCAGGAGTGGTAACAGACACCTGTAATCCCAGCTACTTGGGAGGCAGAGGCAGAAGAATCACTTGAACCCGGGAGGCAGAGGTTGCACTGAGTTGACATTGCACCACTACACTCCAGCCTGGGCGACAGAGGGAGACTCCATCTCAAAAAAAAAAAAAAAAAAAAAAAAATTAAAAATATAAAGATACATCACTTCCAAACATGCAGATGCATAAAACAAAATATGTGAAGAAAATTTATACAACCACAAAAAAAATGACAAATCCTCCATTGTATGGTATTAAAAAGCTGATGGAATAGTAAGAAAGAGATAAATAAATCATTCAGAGACACTTTTTTTTTTTTTTTTTGAGGCAGAGTCTCGCTCTGTCGCCCAGGCTGAGGTGCAGTGGCCGGATCTTAGCTCACTGCAAGCTCCGCCTCCCGGGTTCACGCCATTCTCCTGCCTCAGCCTCCCGAGTAGCTGGGACTACAGGCACCCGCCACCTCACCCGGCTAGTTTTTTGTATTTTTTTAGTAGAGACAGGGTTTCACCGTGTTAGCCAGGATGGTCTCAATCGCCTGACCTCGTGATCCGCCCGTCTTGGCCTCCCAAAGTGCTGGGATTACAGGCTTGAGCCACCGCGCCCGGCCCAGAGACACTTTTGCTTTTTTTTTTTTTTTTTTTGAGACAGAGTTTCACCCTGTTACCCAAGCTGGAGTGCAGTGGCATGAACACAGCTCACTGCAGCCTCAACCTCCTGGGCTCCAGCAGTTCTCCTGCCTCAGCCTCCCAAATAGCTGGGACCACAGATGCAGGCCACTACACCAGGCTAATTTTTTTTTTTTTTTTTTTTTTTTTTTTTTTGAGATGGAGTCTCACTCTGTCACCCAGGCTGGAGTACAGTAGCGTGATCTCGGCTCACCACAACCTCTGCCTCCTGGGTTCAAGTGATTCTCCTGTGTCAGCCTCCTGTGTAGCTGGGACTACAGGCACGTGCCACCATGCTCAGCTAATTTTTGTATTTTTAGTAGAGACGAGGTTTCACCATGTTAGCCAGGATGGTCTCAAACTCCTGACCTCGTGATCCACCTGCCTCGGCCTCCCCTCCCAAAGTGCTGGGATTACAGGCGTGAGCCACCGCACCCGGCAACACCAGGCTAATTTTTAAATTTTTTAATAGAAACTTGGTCTCACTATGTTGCCCAGGCTAGTCTCAAATTTCTGGGTTCTGGTGATCCTCCTGCCTCAGCCTCACGAAGTGCTGGTATTATAGGCATGACCCACCACACCCAGCCATGTTTACATTTTATTATCCAAAGTAAAGTAAGTATGAAACTAAAAACTCTGTTTGGAAGGGTTTACCAAAGTTGAGAAGTCTAATAGGAAACTGACCCACATTAAGCTGAGTGGCTCTAGCTGGGGGATGCACTTGTCAGGGTAGGAGTATAACAGATGGAAAGCAAACCCCTTGAATTCTCCCCTGAGCAACGCCCTTGAATTCCCCTCAGAGGAACCCCTCTGAATTCTCAGGGGGATGTAGGGACAAATACCTTGATGCTGAGCAAGGCAGGAATAACTAACAACCCATCTCTGATTGGTTGTAAGCACAGGCCAGCCTTAGTGTGGATTTATGTTCTAAATTTGTGTCACAGGATTAGTCCAATAAACTTAAGGTGATTAATTAGAGCATAATACAGAACTAATATTGCTTCTACGTGTCTGACAGAAGCAAACTCAAAATCATCTTGGAATAAGGGTATATTTATCCTAAACTTGGGAAATCCTCTCAAACAATATTCAAGGTCAGGCTAGGAGTGGCAGCTCAGGCCTGTAATCCCAGCACTTCGGGAGGCTGAGGTGGGAAGATTACTTCAGCCATGGAGTTCAAGACCAGCCTGGGCAACATAGGGAGACCCTGTCTCTACAAAAAAAAATTTTTTAGTTAGCTGGGCTTGGTGGTGGTACATCTATAGTCCCAGCTACTCAGGGGGCTGAGGTGGGAGGATTACTTGAACTCAGGGGATCAAGGTTATAGTGAGCCATGATTGCACCACTGCATTCCAGGCTGGGCAACAGAGTGAGACCTTATCTCAAAAACAATAATAATAATAATAATTATTATTATTATTTTCAAGGTCAAAGAGTAGCCCCAGCCAAATATAATCAAAGGCACAATGGAACAAAGCAACATAAGGACCACAGAAACAAATCCACATAGGCCTCAGATATTGAAATTATGAGACATATTTTAAAATAAACATTCCTACAATACTTAAATAAAACAACCTTGCAAATATTTACAGGAAGAGAAAACTACAAGGAAGCATCATAGATTTGCAAAAGAACAAAATAGCACTTTTGGAACTGCAAAATAAAATAACCAAATTTTAAAACACAACATATGGGTTTGGGAACTGGTTAGACACAGTAGAAGAGAGAATCAGTAAGTGGAATGTAGATCAGAAGAAATGATGCAGAATGTAGCATGGAAAGCAAACAAAAAGGAAAACATGAGAGAAACGTTTAGAGACATGGAGGATAAAGTGAAATGATTAAACATGTGCTTAATCCGAATTCCAGAAGTAGAAGATAAGATGAAGTAGAGGTAGTATTTGAAGAAATAATAGATGAGGATTTTCTAGAATCAGTGTTTAAGACACCAGTCCCAGCCGGGCGCGGTGGCTCACGCCTGTAATCCCAGCACTTTGGGAGGCCGAGGCGGGCGGATCACAAGGTCAGGAGATCGAGACCACGGTGAAACCCCGTCTCTACTAAAAATACAAAAAAAATTAGCCGGGCGCGGTGGCGAGCGCCTGTAGTCCCAGCTACTCAGGAGGCTGAGGCAGGAGAATGGCGTGAACCCAGGAGGCGGAGCTTGCAGTGAGCCGAGATCGCGCCACTGCACTCCAGCCTGGGCAACAGAGCAAGACTCCGTCTCAAAAAAAAAAAAAAAAAGACACCAGTCCCTAGATTCAAGAAGCCCAACAAATACCAAACATTTAAATTGAAGTTCACACCTAGACGTGTCAAAGTAAAATTGAAGAGCACCAACAACAAATAGAAGCATCTTAAAAGCAGCCAGAGGATAGTCTACTGCCACTTCAAGGGAGTGGCAGTAGACTCAAAGAGGATTTCTCAAAAGTAAAAGCAGAAAACCAAAGATAATACAGTGATATATTCAATATACTGAAAGGAAACAAATGCGGACCTAGAATTCTATATCCAATGAAATTCTCCCTCAAGAATGTTGGCAAAATGATGACATTTTATGATAAACATAAACAGAGACTCTCATTGAAGGGTATACTAAAGTATGAACCTCAGTCAGAAGGAAGATGATTCTAGAAAGTTCTAGGATGTAAAAAAGACTAAAAAGCAAATAGAGTGGTAAACCTGTGTATAAATGTAACTAAATATTAAATTCATGACATACAATAATAATGGTTAGTGGACCTCATAAGATTGAATTACAATATACCATTGTAATTGTGTAAATTACAACTCGTGAAAACAAGAATTATAAGACAGGAACAATAGAAGTAGAGTTAAAACTTCTACTTCTGTTGTTTGTCTTTGGGTTTTTTTTTTTTTTTTAATGTCTGTAATAAGGGCAAAGGTAATTGGTTAATTTTAAACTTTGAAAATTAAATATACTCCCCCAAAAAGGCAAAGAATGAGAGAAAAAGAAACCTGTAACAGGTGGTACAAATATAATCTATGAAACAAGATTTTTTTTGTTTTGAGACTGAGTTTCACTCTTGTTGCCCAGGCTGGAGTGCAATGGTGCCCTCTCAGCTTACTGCAACCTTCACCTCCCGGGTTCAAGTGATTCTCCTGCCTCAGCCTCCCAAGGAGCTGTCATTACAGGCATGCACCACCATGCCTGGCTAATTTTGTATTTTTAGTAGAGATGGGGTTTCTCCATGTTGGTCAGGCTGGTCTCAAACTCCCGACCTCAGTTGATCCACCTGCCTCGACCTCCCAAAGTGCTGGGATTACAGGCATGAGCCACCGCACCCGAAGGAAATAAGATTTATACAGGACTATCAGAAGTTGCATTAATATAAAATAGGGTGTATGCAACAGTGAAAAGACCAAGATTGTCAGATTGTGTCCTTAATAAACTATGCGTTGTCTACTAGAGATCAAGTTGAAAACATATGAATACCAAGAGGTTGAAAGTAAAAAGATGGAAACAAGTATACCATGCAAATTCAAACCAAAAAACAAACTGATGTAACTTTGTTAGCATCAGGCAAAATATCCTTTTTTTTTTTTTTTTTTGAGATGAAGTCTCGCTCTGTCTCCCAGGCTGAAGTGCAGTGGCACAATCTCAGCTCACTGCAGCCTCTGCCCCCCAGGTTCAAGCGATTCTCTGCCTCAGCTTCCCGAGTACCGGGGATTACAGGCATGTGCCATGATGCCTGGCTAATTTTTGTATTTTTAGTAGAAACGGGATTTCCTCATGTTGGCCAGGCTGGTCTTGAACTCCTGGTCTCAAGTGATCCACCCACATCGGCCTCCCAAAGTGCTGGGATTACAGATGGGAGCCACTGTGCCCGGTCAGTATCAGGCAAAATATCTAATGTAAAAAGAGATACAGAAGATCTTTTCTTTTCTTCTTTTTCTTTTTTTTTGAAATGGGGTCTCACTCTGTCACCCAGGTTGGAGTGCAACGGTGTGGTCTTGGCTCACTGCAACCTCCACCTCCCGGGTTCAAGGGATTCTGCCTCAGCCTCCCGAGTAGCTGGGACTACAGGTGTATGCCACTACACTCAACTAATTTTTGTATTTTTAGTAGAGGTGGGGTTTCACTATGTTGGCTAGGCTGGTGTCGAACTCCTGACCTCGTGATCTGCCCACCTCTGCCTCCCAAAGTGTTGGATTACAGTCGTGAGCCACCACGCCTGGCCCAGAAGATTTTGTTGTTGTTGTTGTTTGTTTGTTTGATTGATTGATTGTTTTTGAGATGGTGTCTCGCTCTGTTGCCCAGGCTAGAGTGCAGCAGCGTGATCTCGGCTCACTGCAACCTCTGCCTCCTGGGTTCATGTAATTCTCCTTCCTCAGCCTCCCAGGTAGCTAGAATTACAGGTGTGCACCACCATTCCCAGCTAATTTTTGTATTTTCAGTAGAGATGGGATTTCACCATGTTGCCCAGGCTGGTCTCGAACTCCTGACCTCAAGTGATCCACTTGCCTCAGCCTCCCAAAGTGCTAGGATTAGGGGCGTGAGCCACTGTACCTGACCCTGATTTTTTTTGTTTTTTGTTTGTTTGGGTGGTTGGTTGTTTTCTTGTTGTTGTTTTTGTTTGTTTGTTTGTTTTGAGAGGGAATCTCACTCTGTTGCCCAGTCTGGAGTGCAGTGGCATGATCTTGGCTCACTGCAACCTCTATCTCCCAGGTTCAAGCGATTCTCCTACCTCAGCCTCCCAAGTAGCTGGGATTACAGGTGTGCACCACCATGCCTGGCTAAATTTTGTATTTTTATTAGAGACAAGGTTTCACCATGCTGGCCAGGCTGGTCTCGAACTCCTGACCTTGTGATCCACCCACCTCAGCCTCCCAAAGCTGATGGTTTTAAATTAAGGATTTTAGGATACAGTTTGAGCTGAGGAATATAGAAAGCATTACATATCAAAACTTGTGAGATACAGCTAGCGCTATATTTAGAGGGAAAGTTATAGCCTTAAATGTTTTTATTAGAGAAAAAAGTCTGAAATTTAATGAGCAAAACATCTTCAAGAAGTAAGGAGGGCCAAGTGTGGTGTCTCATGCCTGTAATTCCAGCTACTTAGGAGGCCAAGGTGCAAGGATCACTTGAGGCCAGGAATTCCAGACCAGCCTGAACAACATAGCAAGATCTTGTATTTTAAAAAAATGTAAGTAAGCCAGGAATGGAAAGAGGCTGATCAACGGGTTCAAAGTTATATTATGAGGAATAAATGCTGATGTCCTTATTGCACAGTAGGGTGACGATAGTTAACAATAATGTATTGAATATTTCAAAATAGCTAGAAGAAAGGATTTTGAGTGTTTTCACTAAAAAAAGACAAATGTTGAGGTGATGGATATGCTAATTATACTGATTTGATCATTACACAAAGTATGCATGTATTGAAACATCACATTATACCCATAAATATGTACAATTATTATGTGTCAATTACAATTGACACAATTGACACATAATCTGAAAAAAATTAATCTCTTAAAAGCTTCCTTTTCTTTTTTTTCTTTTCTTTTTCTTTTCTTTTCTTTTTTTTTTTTTTTTTTTTTTTTTTTTTTTGAGACAGGGTATCACTACATCACCCAGGCTGGAGTGCAGTGGCACCATCACAACTCACTGCAACCTTGACCCCTGAGCTCCAGCCATCCTCCCACTTCAGCCTCCTAAGTAGCTGGGACAACAGGCACATGCCACCATGCCCAGCTAATTTTTTATTTTTTGTAGAGACAGTGTCTCACTATGTTGCCCAGGCTGTTCTCGAAGTCCTATTCTCAAGAAATCCTCCCATCTTGACCTCCCAAAGTGCTGGGATTACAGGTGTGAGCCACCACTCCCGGCCAAGCGTGCCGTTTTGACAATAAAAATCTACCATTTCTTACCAAAAAAAAAAAAAAAAGAATTTTTTTAATGTGAAAGAAATACATGTAATACATGTAAAAGCAGAAAATAACGAAATAGAAAAATACATATTCAATAGAGAACATCAACAAAGTCAACAGTTTTTTATTTTGACTCATAAGTTGATAAACTCAGGGATGAAAAGTGTTTCCTCACCTCTGTAAGTGTTTTAGCCTAAGAGCTAAAGAAACTTTCTTTATTAGGAAAGTCTGGATCCACCCTCTAAAACAATGAATGTGACTTTATTGGGTTTCAGAAGGACAGAACTGTAAGGGAACTCAACTTCTCAATCTATATCATGAAGGCAGAGAACTTTGAGTTCCAGAGAAGGGAAACAGAGGCTCAAATCATACAGCCAGTCAGCAGCAAACAGAAACCTAGGCACAGCCGGGTACAGTGATTCACTCCTGTGATCCCAGCACTTTGAAAGGCCGAGGCAGGCAGATCACTTGAAGTCAGGAGTTTGAGACCAGCCTGGCCAACACATCGAAATCCCATCTCTAGGTTGGTCACGGTGGCTCATGCCTGTAATCCCAGCACTTTGGGAGATCAAGGCAGGTGGATCACCTGAGGTTGGGAGTTCGAGACCAACCTGACCAACATGGAGAAACCCCGTCTCTACTAAAAATACAAAATTAGCCAGGCGTGGTGGCACATGCCTGTAATCCCAGCTACTCGGGAGGCTGAGGCAGCAGAATTGCTTGAACCCAGGAGGCAGAGGTTGCAGTGAGCCGAGATCACGCCATTGCCCTCCAGCCTGGGCTACAAGAGAGAAACTCCATCTCAGGGGGAAAAAAAGAAAAGAAAAGAAAAGAAAAGAAAAGAAAAGAAAAAAGGAAAGGAAAGGAAAGGAAAGGAAAGGAAAGGAAAGGAGGAAGGAAGGAAGGAAGGAAGGAAGGAAGGAAGGAAGGAAGGAAGGAAGGAAGGAAGGAAATCTTGTCTCTACTAAAAATACAAAAAAAAAAAAATTAGCCAGGTGTGGTGGTGGGCACCTGTAATCCCAGCTACTCGGGAAGCTGAGGCAGGAGAATCACCTGAACCAAACCGAGATGGGGGTTGCAGTGAGCCGAGATCATGCCACTGCACTCCAGCCTGGGCCACAGAGCAAGACTCCGTCTCAAAAAAAAAAAAAAAATCTAGATAAGGTTTGTCTTAAAAACTTTCCCACAATTTCTGTGAACCCCGGGAGCACTCACTTTCTCATGGTTTCCTCGGTCTAGACATTCTGCCTCTGCTTCCACTAAATCCATTCAGTTCATGAATGATCTCACCATCCTACACATTATTTTGCAGTATCTTGACTCAAATGTGGAACAGAGTCCCTTGAATTTCACAAAAAGCTTATCCACATTAGGCCTCTTTAATGTGTAAAAACTTTACAGAAGCGTTAAAGCGATGGAGGAGGAGGTGCAGTCTACATTGTCACAGCACAAGCTCAATAGTATTGACTGTCAAATATCCCAGTTTGTAAAAGATATTCTACCACCATCTATTTTCTTGATCATCCTTTTGTCTTCACTCTTCTCTTCTTTGTCCAACCCCACCTCCGAATTTCAAATAATTTTAAAATTAAAGCTGTCCCATCTGTATTCCTGAAATGACACATCCTCGCCTTTCTTCTCCAGGTCCAGCTTCTGAGGAAGGGGCCCTAAGAAGCATGAGGCTTCCACGGGCTAAGGCGGGAGGGAGAGAGGAGTCAGAAAGAAAGCAGAAGGCTTGGGAGCCTCCCAGAGAAGAGTCCGGGCACTGCTGCCTCCCATGGCCAAGCCCTTGGGATAAGGAAGCACAATAAAATCCCCACTCAGATTTTGGGATGTGAGAAAATAGGGCTTTTGGGCCACGTTCCCAATGTCAAGCTTGGGGAGGAAGCAAGATCCCTGAGTTCCCCATCACAGTGCAAGGGCAGATGCAACACAGTGCAGGTTGTATCTGCATGTGGACCAAGGCAGCCTGCAAGAGTTCCCATGAACCAGCCATGGAGGGGAGAGAGTAGGATGGTTTCCCACACCAACCTGAGCAGCAGGAAGCAGAAAAAGCCCTTGATAGCTCCAGTAAGTCTTCTGAGGCCACAGAGAAGAGCAAGAGAGAATAGAGCATTTCCCATGTTCCAAAAGGAGTGCCAGGGAATCTGAGTGAGACATAGCCCGGTATGTGGGAATGGATCAACTTAGCAGGTGACTTCATGGATGGATGGTTGAAACCCAGACAGGATGCAGTTACAGGCAGGAGCTGACATCAGCAAATCACAAAGACCAGAGTCACACTCGCAAAATTGCAACACCAGATGTTACTGAGGAAAGGGGGGATGGGTGAAATGCTGAATTGACTGAGATTAAGCCCCTGCCTTCTGGGGGAAATGAGGTCTGAAAATAAAAATGAAGTTCAGTTCTAGAAGGAAGTTTACCGTTGACAACCATGTTTCTCTCTCCTAACACCCTTGATCAGGAGCCACCTCCCTGGTGTCAGCAAATGTTTTACAATCTTTCGTTCTTTCTTAGTGGGTGTTACTTTATTCTCCTCCAGATAGGTCGGCATATTTATTTAAAAGTGTTTTCCACACTATCCTGTTATGGTGATTTCATCTCAAGTGAACTGCTGTTTGGATTGTTGATCTCGTTCATTGTTTTAGAATTATATTTCTTCCTTAGGCTATGGAACTGTGCTGTGCACACTCATTTTAAATGGGAGATTTTCTATTTGTTTGTAAATATTTGTTGCTCTTTCTCTCACAGTCTCTCTCTCTCTCTTTCCCTCTTTCTCTCCTTTTCTACTAATCCATCTTTGTATAGGAATTTTGAAGTTGCCCCGGTACTGGGTATTGTTGATGTCCTACCAAAAAAACCTATAGCTGCTTGTACATGACTCCCCTACCTGCTGTAAGGGTTGGTTACTCCCTTCCCCCAGAGAACTACTCTTTGTTTAATGGGAAGATGCCTCACTGACATATGAATAAAAAAGGCAAGACCCAGCCAGAGGCGGTATCTCACGCCCCTGTAATCCCAGCACTTTGGGGGGTCAAGGTGGGAGGATCATTTGAGCCCAGGAGTTTAAAACCAGCCTGGGCAACATAGTGAGACCCTATCTCTGCAAATTAAAATTTAAAAATTAGTTGGGCATGGTGGTATATGGCTGTAGTCCCAGCTACTCAGGAGGCTGAGGTGGGAAGATCACTTGAGCTTGGGAGGTTGAGGCTGCAGTGAGCCATGATGATGCCACTGCACTCCAGCCTGAGTGACAGAGTGAGACCCTGTCTTAAAAATAAAAATAAAGAGGTGACACACTGCCTCAAAGTGGAATTCATTGTGTCATGTAATTCATGCTCCAAAATCTCCATGAGATCAGGCTGAGGCTAGACTCCAGCAGGGAACTTGTGACGGTTAATTTAATGTGCCAACTTGACTAGGTTACAGGGTGCCCAGACATTTGGTCAAACAGTATTCTGGGTGTGTCTGTGTGGGTGTATCTGTATGGCACTAACATTTGAATCAGTAAATTGAGTGAAGCAGATCACCCACCCTAATGTGGGTGGGTCTCATCCAATTAATTGAGGGTCTGAATAGACCCTTTCATGAGTAAGAGGGGACTCCTCTTGCCTGACTGACTTGAGCTGGGACATCAGTCTTTTCCTGCCTTCAGACTCTTAGTGGAAACATCAACTCTTCCTGGGTCTCAAGATGGCCAGGTTTTGGACTTACACCATAGGCTCTCCTGGTTCTTAGGCCTTTGGACTGAGGCTGGAACCACATCCTCAGTTCTCCTGGATCTCCAGCTTGGCAACTGCAGGCATTGGGACATTTCAGATTCCATAATCATGTGAGCAAATTTTTTATGATATTTATAAATTTACAGATATAGTACATAATATAGACACAGATATAGATATGGTTATAGATACACATAGATCGATGATATAGATATAGATATGGATGTAGATATATATCCTATATTCTGATTCTCTGGAGAACCCTAATACAGAGCACATTCTTACTTAGCTTCTTCCCTTTCCTGGTCTTATTTCTTTCCCTCCCTCCCCCTCTCCAGGAAGCACCCCCCATAAATTACTTGCATTAGAATCCCCGCCTCAGGTTCTGCTTCTCAGGAACCCAGTCGAAGACTCCTTCCAGTTAGCAGCCTAGAGTTGCAATCCAAAATCAGGTCTTCTGTTGGTGGTTTGAATCTCGCATCCTGTAAGGGTCTGGGCATACCACAGTTCTAGTTGCTGAGCAGTGAGCTCAGGGGTTGCTTCGAATCTTAGTCATGAGTTTGTGTTTATCCTCCAGCCTAACAAGCCTACAGCTGCCAACCAGCAGTTTCTTTGTCTCCTTGCAGATGAGGAATAACTCTGCCTTGCCCTAACCTCTGACTGTAGCCCCCCTCTCCATATTAGATGCAGCAGAGTTACCCTACAGGATCTGAGCTCCTGGCAGCTGCTACCTGCTTTGGGTGCCAAGACCCAGAGGACTTACAATCTCAGCTTTGCTCAACACTTTGCTTCTATTCCCTAGTTCTTGACCTCAAAGATGCTTAATCCTATTTGTTTGTTTGACATAGTGTTTATTTTTTATTGGTGTATAATTTACATGCCATAAAACATGTAGACCTTTAAGTATATAGTACAATGAGTTTTGATAAATTTATATTAGGTTGGTGCAAACATAATTGTGGTTTTGGTCATTGAAAGTAATGGCCAAAACTGCAGTTAGGACAGGCGTGGTGGCTTATGCCTGTAATTCCAGCACTTTGGGAGGCTGAGGCGGGTGGATCACTTGAGGTTGGGAGTTCGAGACCAGCCTGGTCTCGAACGTGGTAAAACCCCATCTCCACTAAAAAATACAAAAATTAACTGGACATGGTGGCATGCACCTGTAATCCTAGCTACTGGGGAGGCTGAGGCATGAGAGTCACTTCAACCCAAGAGGTGGAGGTTGCAGTGAGCCATAGATCACTCCACTATACACCAGCCTGGGCAACAAAGTAAGACTCCATCTCAAAAAAAAAATGCAATTATGTTTACACCAACCAAATATATATATATACACACACACAGGTCACCCACATCCAAAAGATAGAGAATTTCCATCATCCAAAGTGTTCCCTTGCACTCCATTGTAGCGGGATTTTAAGGAATCAGAGAGACCGATGGGGTTCAGGAGGATATTTATTAATTATTTATGTGCACCGGCCCAGTCGGATTAACATCCAAAGGACTGAGCCCCGAACAAAGAGTTAAGTTACCTTTTAAGCATTTCTTGGGTGAGGGGAGATCTGTGCAGGGGGAAGCATACTACAGAAGCGAGAAACAAAGACAGTTATTCAGTTGAGACATGCATTACATCATTTCTTACGTTTCAAGGAAAAACATGTTTTGCGACTTGAGTTTATCTGTCTAGTGACCTTGCAGCTGCACAACTAGGGAAACAGGGTCTTTACAATGCCTGGGAAGGGAGGAGAGATAAGGCTCGCTAGCCACAGAAAAACAGGCAGTTTTTAAATAAGGACTCCAGCGCTTTCTCTTTCGCAGGTGGAGTTGGGTTTTCTCACATACAACTGAGTTTCTGCTTACGCACTCTTCAATTTCTCTTAATTCCTGTTCCATTCCTCCCTGTGGTGCTTTTTTATAACAGAGGTGTTAACAGAAAGCACCACTATTTGCCACCTCCTCGTAGAGCTGAGCTGCTTCTTCTACCGGCAGCGGCTGATATCTGGTTAATGTCATCAACTGCGCAGTAATGTGTCAGACTACTGTTGCCTCCATAGTTGACTGAATACTACCAATAAACAGGGGTAAAAGGCAAGGGAGGATGAGGCAGATGCCAAGAATAAGCAAGAACCCACTAATGATGGTTTTGAATCCTCCAAAGGCTGAGAACCATCCTTCAAACAAGGAATCTGGGGACCACCCGGACCAAGTCTGAACTGGAACATAGGCTAACTTGAGCATTCTAACTGTGATTTCCATGACAGCTCGGCCATTATCATTGATTTCTAGGCAACAGTTGGTTAAATTAAATTTTCCACATACTCCTCCTTTCGAGGCTAACAGGTAATCTAAAGCCAGCCTATTTTGTATATAGCATTCCTCATTTGTGTTGCTTGGATTGCCAATAAATCTAGTGCCTTTGATGTTTCATTGGTTATGATTTCAAGGACTGCCTGCAACCTTATGATGCAGTTGAACATATAAATGGGGGTATGGTACCCCCATGACCTGTCTTGCACCCAGGTAGCTGGCCCATAGTATTTAATGATTCTTTCAGGAGGCCATTCGTTATCTTTCCAGTTTCCTATGTCCATATTCTTTTTGATATTTGTGTCTATTTTTGTGATTATGCTTCTTCTAGTTTTTTTTTTTTTTTTTTTATCATAAACTGGATATCTTAAGAGTTCCTCTTGCTTTAGAGGAATTAGAAAGAAGGATGGCTTGATTGCTTTTAACACACATGCTCCTCTCCATTTAGCCAGCAGTTGCCGATATGCCTGTGCTCCACAGATCCAATATAGGCCAGAGGGTGCCTTTCAAGAAGCTGGAGCCTCTAGCTGATGCCAAGAGTGGCTTAGAGTAGAGAACCAAGAGAAAGGTTTGGATCTGGTAAGTAGGAGTCATTCTGGGTGTGTCTCCATAGAGTTTTGTTTTTAGTCTCATCATAATGCTGTTGCCTTAGGCAGGTTGTTTCTCCTACTGCCTCTGTGAAAGCCTTTCCCCATCAGGCGATACAGTACTTTCCAATTATGGAGGCTTTGAACAACCAAACACGGGCTGAGGCTGTTGATTTACTGGCAGGGTTAGGCGAAGTGAAGTTATCTTGTGGCATTAATTCCTTTGCCTCCCACGGCTGCATTAATTCCTTTGCCTCCCATGGCCACATTAATTCCTTTGCCTCCCATGGCCACATTAATTCCTTTGCCTCCCATGGCCACTGGTCGCCCATATTAGTTCCTCCATATACATAACATGAGGAAATTCCTAAGCTGCCAGCTATGTTTTCAGCTAGCTGAGCAAATAAGTTTTTGGTTGATGGAAGAAGCTTGGGCACTGGCTGATTAAAATGCTTATAGAATGACTTATGGACCCAGAATTGTGGGGTTGGATGCATTTGAGTCCTTCTAGTCTTTTTGACAATTAGTAGTGGAACTCCAAGGCCTGCTCCTTTATCAACTCATAATAGTGCTGTCTGTCCTATAGACCAAAAAGGTAGCTCTGGCTTTAAGATGGTACAATTTAAAGGATTGCATGTCCTTGTCTTACAATCTGGTTTGGTTGACCTACTATTTAGTAGAGCAGTCCTTCCTGAATATAAATGTTGGAGCTGTGTTAGCGTAGACCACTGAATGTTGCAGTCTGGGCGTCCGATTTGTGGTTCTCCACACAGATGTTTAGGACTGTTGCTGCTAAGCCTTTCTTGTGTCAAACCATTGCAGACTGCTTCTGGTTTTTTTATGATTATGAACATACATGACATGGCAGGTATCAAAGTATAAGGAAATAGGCTCTTTATAGGAGGGAGGGGCTTCTTTGGTTTGAGCTATAAGCTTTCTTTCTTTTTCTCCCTCTGATTTAATATGTACCTCAAACCAGAATTCATAGGGTAAGAGCTTAGAGTCATAACATACACATAGCTGATTATTTCCTGGGTCACAGCCTGAGTAGGTGGTCTGGTTGTATGTGCAGGTTCTTAACTTGGTTCCTGTACATTCATAGTAGGTATGGTACAGTAGAGTTTTAACTATGGTATTCCTCCTTACCCAGGTAGTGTGTACACAGTGTGGGCATCCTTCTAGAGATTTCTCCCCTTTTAGTATAAGCAGAAATGGGCCGGGCACGGTGGCTCACACTTGTAATCCCGGCACTTTGGGAGGCCGAGGTGGGGGGATCACGAGGTCAGGAGATCAAGACCATCCTGGCTAACACGGTGAAACCCCATCTCTACTAAAAATACAAAAAATTAGCCGGTTGTGGTGGCAGGGGCCTGTAGTCCCAGCTATACTCGGGAGGCTGAGGCAGGAGAATGGCGTGAACCCGGGAGGCGGAGCTTGCAGTGAGCCGAGATCGCGCCACAGCACTCTAGCCTGGGCGACAGAGCGAGACTCCGCCTCAAAAAAAAAAAAAAAGTATAGGCAGAAATGGTAACAACATTAGTGTATGTAATAGAAACATGCTTACACTACACATGGGCACAGCAAACCTTCTTCCGGGCATAGACATTTGCAGCATTTGCAGTAATAACATAACAACAGAACAATCAGTATTGACAGAATTATAGCTAGGCTTATAAACTGTATATCTGGAGAGGGTTCTTTTAGCTTTGGCTGTGCATAGACTAGTCAGGTTCCTGGATGTGACTAGAGCAGAGCTTGCAGGATCCTCAAGCTTCAGCCGTGCATAGACTGACCAGCCTCCGGTGTGGCCAGAGCAGGGCAGTTGTCCTTCTTACTGGTGGTTAGGTTTCGCCGTAGGACTATTCGGGTGGGGCGATTTGGGTCTTGTTGGCCAATCCACTGGTCATCGTCAGGAGTCACTGCTGCTGCTGGTTTCAGCCAGCTATGGTGAATCCAAGGTGTGACACCTGCAACTTTAACAGCAGTGGGAGTAGACATGATCACAATGTGGGGCCTGTCCTATATGGGTCCTAGAGTGGTTGGATTCTGTTTTTCAACCTAAACAAAGTCCCAAAGTTTGAAAGGGTGTATGGGTCTGTTAGACTTACAGGCATTCTTTTCCACACCTTAGCCATGCATCTTTTGCGTGGCCATACTTAAAGCCTGCATTTGCCTTTTTAAAGTTAGTTTTTCTAGTTTACAGAGATTACCTTTAATCTGACTTATCATGGGGGGTGGCCGCTGAACAAAATCTCATAGGGCGAATACCCAGTTTGTTAGGTGGGCGTGCACCTGACTCGGAGGAGGACCATGGGCAAGACCTTGATCCCACCATGAGTTTCTTGACAAAATTTCTTCAGCATCTGTTTGAGTGTTCAGTCATGCACTCCAGTTTACCTGAGATCTGCAGCCTGTAGGCTCTATGTAATTTCTACTTTATTTTTAATAGTCGAGCTAAGTCCTGAACTCTTTCAGCCACAAATGTTGGTTCATTGTCTGATCTTAGAGTTAGAGGCTGTCCAAATCTGGGAATAATGTCTCTTAACACCTTGGTCCACCTCTAGTGCCTTCTCTGTCAAGGTGCGGAAGGCCTCGACCTATCCTGAAAAGGTGCAAATGAACACCAACATGTACTGATAGCCTCCCTCTCAGGGCAATCTGGTGAAGTCCATAAGCAGTTTTTCACAGTGCATGGCTCCTGTTTCCTGAACTCCCGGGAGCCAAGTAGGCCCTTTTTGTGGATTGTTCTGAGTACAAGTTAAATACTGTTTGTTTACAAATGGCTCAAGTAATAGCAGTGAGTCGTGGCACATAGAAATGATGCCTTTAATAATGTCTTTAGTGCTGTTTTTCCCATGTGAGTTCCTTGGTGGAACTCTTTGACAAATCTGGGGACCACTATTTCAGGTATGGCTAGCCTCCCATTGGAGAATTTTTACCATCCTCCTTCAATGTAGTTCTTCTTTTCCTGGGCAAGCCAAGCCTTCTCATTTGGAGTGTAGCTTGGGATCTCCAGGAGGGGAATCTCCAGGAGGAGAGGCATAGCTAAGGCTTCTTCTTTAGAAGGTGGAGTTATCATTGCAGCCTACTTTGCCTCTTTGTCCGCCCTTCTGTATTCTTTAGCCTTTAGTGTTCTTGCTTTTTTTGGTGCCCCTTGCAGTGCATCACTGCCACCTCTTTTGGGGCCCATGCAGCATTTAAGAGCTGTAGAATTTCTTCCTTGTTACTTTATTTCTTTACTTTCAGCAGTTAAAAGTCTTTTTTTCTTTATAAGTAACCTCATGGGCCAGGCGCGGTGGCTCAAGCCTGTAATCCCAGCACTTTGGGAGGCTGAGGCGGGCAGATCACGAGGTCAGGAGATCAAGACCATCCTGGCTAACACGGTGAAACCCCGTCTCTACTAAAAAATACAAAAAACTAGCCGGGCGAAGTGGCGGGCGCCTGTAGTCCCAGCTACTGGGGAGGCTGAGGCAGGAGAATGGCGTGAACCCGGGAGGCGGAGCTTGCAGTGAACTGAGATCCGGCCGCTGCACTCCAGCCTGGGCGACAGAGCGAGACTCCGTCTCAAAAAAACAAAACAAAAAAAAGTAACCTCATGAACATACAAAGTGGCAGAAGCATATTTGGAATCTGTGTAAATATTTGGTTTTTTGGCCTTTTGCTAGCCAGAGAGCTCTTGTCAGAGCTATTAGCTCTGCTTTCTAAGCAGAAGTTTCTGTAGACAAAGACTGCACCGCTATACTGAGTCCAAAGTTACCAATGCATACCCAGTTCGACGGACTCCCTTTAGTATGAAACTGCTTCCATCAGTAAAATAGTCAATGTCCGGGTCCCTAAGGGGCCAGTCTGTGAAATGGCTTGAGAACACTTTATCTACCACATCCACACAGCAATGAAGGGGCCTCCTGAGACTGACTCAGTGAGGAACTAAGTAGCCGGGTTTAGGCTATTCACAGTTTTTAAAGTCAGTTTATTAGCTTCCTGTGCCAGTAGGGCAGTATCAGCTAGTGCTTTAAAACCAGGAGGCCATCCAGGTGCCATAGAATCTAATTGCCTGGGTAAGTATGTCACTGGGCAATGCCATGACTTTATGGCTTGAGTTAGAACCTCTTTGGCCTCCCTTTCATTTGTGGACATACAAGAAGAAAAGCTTAGTTAGTTAGATCTGGCAGTCCTAAAGCTGGGGCCTGAGTCAAGGCTTCTTTGATTTCTTTAAAAGCCTTCTCCTGGTTGGCCTCCTTCTTTCCTCTTCTTTGTGGCTTTGTGTAATGGCTTAGCCATGAGCAACAAATTTGGGATCTAAATGCAGCAGAACCTTGCTGCTCTTAGGAACTCTCTTATTTGACGCCAGGTGGTTGGAGTAGGAAGTGCACAAACAGCCTGCTTTTGTTCATTACTAAGCCATCTTTTCTCTTGGCTTATATAAGAGCTTAAATGTTGGACACTTTTAGAGCAGATTTGAGCTTTTTTTCTTGACATTTTATACCCTGCCTTCCACAGCAGGTGCAGGGGTCTTGGGTTTCTCCTGGGTGCAGTAGCCCTTGGCCAGTGTTTTTTTCATACCATGGCCTTGACCATTCTCCTTATTCTTTTGACATATATTCTTCCAATGTCCTTTCCTTTTGCACCATGCACATTAAGCTCTCTCTAGACTCGGCCAGCTTTTAAACTCCTGTCCAGACTAGCCTTTTCCATGACTGCGTTCACACCCATGTCCATGCCTCCTTGCAAAGCAGGCTTCTCTTCTTTACTAGCTGCTGCTAGTAAATTAGCCTTTCTTTTTTTTTTCTTTTTTGAGACGGAGTCTCGCTCTGTCGCCCAGGCTGGAGTGCGGTGACGTGATCTCGGCTCACTGCAAGCTCTGCCTCCTGGGTTCAGGCCATTCTCCTGCCTCAGCCTCCCGAGTAGCTGGGACTACAGACGCCCGCCACCACACCTGGCTAATTTTTTGTATTTTTAGTAAAGACAGGGTTTCACTGTGTTAGCCAGGATGGTCTCAATCTTCTGACCTCGTGATCCGCCCGCCTCGGCCTCCCAAAGTGCTGGGATTACAGGCGTGAGCCACCACGCCCAGCCTAAATTAGCCTTTCTTAAGTTTCCGATCAGCCTCCTTCTTTGCCTCCTGATCTCGGTTAATGTACACCTTGGTAGCCACTTTCACTTTGTTAGTGGGGACACGAGGTTCATCCAAATTGGAAAGCCACTCCTGCCGCGGCTGGGGGCGTTGGATTAGTGGTCATTCCCCAGGAGGTGATAAAGCTCCCCTTTGTCCTTATGGGACGGGCTTCCCTGCCTTGGGCCCTTGCTCCTTACCATGGTTCCCAAAGTGCTGGTATTGTCCTGCAGCCCCATCCCCGGTTCCATTGCGCTACCAGGCAGGGTGCTGGGACACAGGGAGAGCTTGTTTCCATCCAGGTGAAGCTCCCCCATGACACACCTTGGATGCCAGGTCTTCACTGGCCCTGGGGCTCTAGTCCCACAGACAAAGGAGACAGTAAATCTGTTGTCTCCAATCATGGGTGAGTTCCCAGAAATATAACAGGATTTTAAGGAATCAGAGAGACCAATGGGGTTCAGAGGATATTTATTAATTATTTAGGTGCACCAGCCCAGTTGGATTAACATCCAAAGGACTGAGCCCCAAACAAAAAGTAACTTAAAAGTTACCTTTTAAGCAGTTTGTGGGTAGGGGAAGATATATAATTCACATACCAACTTGAACCTCCACCTCCCGGGTTCAAGCAGTTCTCCTGCCTCAGCCTCCCAAGTAGCTGGGTTTATAGGCGCGCACCACCATGCCTGGATAATTTTTGTATTTTTAGTAGAGATGAGGTTTCGCCATGTTGGCCAGGCTGGTCTCTAACTCCTGATCTCAGGTGATCTGCCTGCCTTGGCCTCCCAAAGTAGATACAATTGGTTTTTGTAAATTGATCTTGTATCCTGCAACCTGCTGAACTCATTTATAAAACTCACTAATAGTTTTATAGTGGATTTCTTAGAATTTTCTACATATAAGATCACATCATTTACAAAAAGAGATAATTTTACTTCTTCCTTTTCAATCTAGATCCCTTTTATTTCTTTTTCTTGGTGATGTTTTCCTGATGAGAACTTCCAATACAATATGAATAGAAATGGAAGAGCAGACATCCTAGTCTTGTTACTGATCCTGGGGAGAAAGCAGTCCATCTTGCACCATTAAGTATTGTATTAGTTCATTCTCATGCTGCTAGGCTGGGGAGGCCATCATGGCAGAAGGCAAGGAAGAGCAAAGGCACATCTTACATGGCAGCAGGCAACAGAGCATATGCAGGGGAACTGTCCTTTATAAAACCATGAGATCTTGCAAGACTTATTCACTATCATGAGAACAGCATGGGAAAATCCACCACCATGATTCAATTACCTCCCACCAGGTCCCTCCCAAGACACATGGAGATTATGGGAGCTACAATTCAAGATGAGATTTGGATGGGAACACAGCCAAACCATATCATTCTGCCCCAGCCCCTCCCAAATCTCATGTTCTTCCATTTCAAAGCCAATCATGCCTTTTCAACAGTCCCCTAAAGTCTTAACTCATTCCAGCATTAATGCAAAAGTCCAAGTCCAAAGTCTCATCTGAAGCAAGGCAACTCCCTTCTTACCTATGAGCCTGTAAAATCAAAAGCAAGTTAGTTACTTCCTAGATACAATGGGGGTACAGGCATTGGGTAAATACGGCTGTTCCAAATGGGAGAAATTGGCCAAAACAAAGGGGCTACAGGCTCCATGCAAGTCCAAAACCCAACAGGGCAGTCATTAAACCTTAAAGTTCCAAAGTGATATCCTTTAACTCCATGTCTCACATGCAGGTCATGGTGATGCCAGAGGTGGGCTCCTACAGCCTTGGGAAGCTCTGCCCCTGTGGTTTTGCAGGGTATAGCCCCCTCCCAGCTGGTTTAACAGACTGGCATTGAGAGTCTGCAGCTTTTTCAGATACACAGTGCAAGCTGTTGGTGGATCTACCATTCTAGGGTCTGGAGGACGGTGGCCCTCTTCTCACAGCTCCACTAGGCAATACACCAATGGGGACTTTGTTTGGGGACTTCAACCCCACATTCCCTTCTGCACTGCAGAGATTCTACATGAGGGCCCCACCACTGCAGCAAACTTCTGCCTGGACATCCCAGAGTTTCCATACATCCTCTGAAATCTAGGCAAGGTTCCCAAACCTCAATTCTTGACTTCTGTGCACCTGCAGTCTCAACACAACATGGAACCTGCCAAAGATTGGGGCTTGCACTCTCTGAAGTTCAGCCTGAGCTATACCTTGGCCCCTTTTAGCCATGGTTGGAGTGGCTGGGATGCAGGGCACCAAGTCCCTAAGCTGTCACTGCAGGGGGACCCTGGACCTGGCCCAGGAAACCATTTTTCCCTCGTAGGCCTCCAGGCCTGTAATGACCAGGGCTGACACAAAGGACTCTGATATCCCCTGAAGATATTTTCCACATTATCTTAGTGAATAACATTCAGCTTCCTGTTACTTAGCAAATTTCTGCAGTAGGCCTGGATTTCTTCCCAGAAAAATTTTTTTCTTTTCTATTACATCATCAGTCTGCAAATTTTCCAAATTTTTATTCTCTGCTTCCTCTTGAACACTTTACTACTCAGAAATTTCTTCCACCAGATACCCTAAATCATCTCTCTCAAGTTCAATATTCCATAGATCTCTAGGCCAGGAGCAAAATGCCACCAGTCTCTTTGCTAAAGTATAACAAGAGTCACTTTTGCTCCAGTCCCCAAGAACTTCCTCATTTCCATCTGAGACCACCTAAATCTGGGCTTTATCGCGCATATCACTATCAGCATTTTGGTCTAAGCCATTCAACAAGTCTCCAGGAAGTTCCAAATTTTCCCACATCTTTCTGTCTTCTTCTGAGCCCTCCAAACTGGTCCAACCTCTGCCTGTTACCCAGTTCCAAAGTCGCTTCCACATTTTCAGGTGTTTTTACAGCAGTGCTCCACTACCTGGTGCCAATTTACTGTATTAGTCTGTTCTCATGCTGCTAATAAGGATATATCTGAGACTGGGTAATTTGTACAGGAAAGAGGTTTCACAGACTCAGAGTTCCACATGGCTGGAGAGGCCTCACAATCATGGTGGAAGGTGAAAAAGGAGCAAAGGCACATCTTACATGACAGCAGGCAAGACAGTGTGTATGGGGAACTGCCCTTTATAAAACCATCAGATCTCATAAGACTTATTCACTATCACAAGAACTGCATGGGAAAAACCTAACCTCATGATTCAAATTACCTCCCACTGGGTCCCTCCCATGACACGTGGGGATTGTGGGAGCTACAATTCAAGATGAGATTTGGGTGGGGACACAGCAAAATCATATCAAGTATGATGTTACCAACATTCTTGAATGAGTCATTTTATGGACCAAAGTTTTCATTTCTCTTGGATCAATACCTAGGTATAGAATTATTGGATCATAAAATAGGTATATATTCAACTTTACACAGAGTTGTCTAACAGTTTTTCAAAGTGGCATTTGTACCCAGACATCAATCAGGCTTCTGTTGTTGTATATTGTCTATCACATTTCAATTAGTTTTAGAAAACAGGAAGATCCCCAAACTGTGAACTTTTACTGCACCTTAATTGGAAGTCTTTCTAGTAATAGAATGAACAGATCTGTAACCCTCAAGAAGTTCTTAAGGACTCAGATTAGAAACAACTCTTGTATTTACAACTCAAATTCATTCCCTCATATATTTACCCTCTGTCCACTGCACAAACTCCCTCAAATTCTTCCCTGGTCATTCCATGAAGAGGAGCCCAACTAGATCACACAATGCTCCATGTGAACCACCGTTCACTTTATTTGCGTCTGACATTTTTCTAGTGACATCAAAACAATTAGGAGGAATCTCCCTAACCAAGGTAACCATGGAGAGGTGGTTGTACAGTCTAGTCTCGACGCAGATCTTTTTCCTGCCTGCTGCCCTCCCAATGATCATCTGTTTATATCAAGTATGATCAAAAGAATTCAAACATTCTGCAGGCTTCAGCATGCTATCTGGTGCCTATCTCATACCACAAACTCAGCTATCCATCCTCAGGACTGATGTCAGCATCTTCTTCAAAGCACTGCACATCTCTGTGGGCAGGTGTTACATCAGGATGACATTCACATGCTCAAGTCACCTGGGAGCCCTATATTCTAGAATATCTCTGTGTGGTTTATTTTAGTCAGTTCTCCATCATCATAAAGTTCTCCTTTTTTTCCTAAAATGGAAATATTGCTACTGCTTTGGCAGATTATGAAAGTAATGCATGTTTGCTTAAAGAATTAAAGAAGCCTAGAACATACAAAGCATAATTTTTTCCTCTATAAAATGGCTGTTTGGGATTTATACTTCCGGGTTTTCAAAATGCACTTAAGATATTATGGACATTTGTGAATGGTATAGGTATATAGCTGAAAGTTATTCTTTTTAATGGCACCATATTTCATAGTATGAGTATATGTTAATTTACTTATTATTAAGCATTTCAGCCATATAGAAAAGTACCAAGAATAATGTAACAAATATCCATGTGCCACTTGCTAATTTGAAAAAAGTTCAGTTGCATTTAACTGCCATCAAATGACCCTGTTTGTCATTTGTCTTTTGAGTTTTTCTTTGGGGATGTTTTTGTCATGCATATTTTTAATTCACAGAGTTGAATTTATTAATCTTTTCCTTTATGGCTTCTGAATTTTCCTTATGGCTTCTGAATTTTGAGTTATTTTTAGAAAGGCTTTGCCTGCTGCACAAATTGTGAAGAAATTGTCCCATGTTTTCTTTTAAAACTTTTATTTTTCCAATTTTTACATTTAAATATTTTTTCTGTTTGGAATTAAGCCATGTATAGTGTAACATATGAATCAAGCTTAATTTTTTTTCCAGATGCCAATACATTTGGCCCACTTCTGAATAGTTTATTGTAGTCCTCCTTTGATTTAAGTTGCCATCGTTAATATGCACCAAATTCTCACGTGTATTTTGATCTCATACTAAACTAGATTTCCCATTCTGTTTCACTTGACTTTCTGCAACATTGCTGTATATTTTAATTAGCTAATTAATTTAACATACATATTAATTTATAATATGCATATCCTCATTGTTCTTCTTTTTCAGAGTGGTCCGGGTTATTTTTGTTGTTGTTCATTCTTACGTAAACTTTTAAATTGGTATATGTAATTATTAAAAGGCTATTAATATGTCTTGAAGAATAACATTGTATTTAATAATTTAACTGAAAATAATTTGCGTTTTTTATACCATTGAGCCTGCTTGTATAAGGCCTGTTCTGGCCTAGTGCTGTAATAGTGTTTTAGAGTAAGTTGTTCCCATATATTTTCTATCTATTTCATACTATGTATAGATAATATATATTTTAATTATTATTTATTTCTATTCTCTTTCATAATGTGGGTCTGTTATCCTACATCTTCTGACTGTTATTTGTAAATATAAAAGTAATTGAGTTTGATGTATTAACATCTTCCCTCATTAACTTACATAATTATCTTATTGTTAATAATAGTTTTTCAAGTAATTCTCTTGGGTGTTCCGATTATTCAACAGTATCATTGGAGCTGGAGATATTTTCCCTTCCCCTTTCCAATTTTTTAAATAAACTTTGTATTTTAGAACAGTTTTAGATTTCCAGAAAACTGGTGAAGATGGCACAGAAAGTTCCCGTTTACCGCACCTCACATTCCCCCTATTATTAACACCATACATTAGAATGCTACATTTGTTACACTTGCTGAACCAATATTGATACATTATTATTAACTAATGTTCATTCTTTATTCATGCTTCTTTAATGTTTAGCTAATGTCCTCTTTCTGATCCAGAACTAATGACATGTAGTTGTCTCCTTAGACTCCTCTTGGCCGTGACAGCTTCTCAGACTCGCTTTTTTTTTTTTTTTTTTTTTTTTGAGATGTAGTCTCACTCTGTCGCCCAGAATGAAGTGCAATGGCGGGATCTCAGCTCACTGCAACCTCCGCCTCCCGGATTTAAGTGATTCTCCTACCTCGGCTCCTGAGTAGCTGGGACTAGCCGCCTGCATCACCACGCCCAGCTAATTTTTGTATTTTTAGTAGACGGGGTTTCACCATGTTGGCCAAGCTGGTCTCAAACCCCTGACCTCCAGTGATCCGCCCGCCTCGGCCTCCCAAAGTACTGGGATTAGAGGCATGAGCCACTGACAATTTCTATGCCTCTAACTTATTCCCCTTATCTTGTGGAGCTGGTACCTCCAGAGCAATGTTATACAGAAGTGGAGATCACAGGCATTCTTTCCTATTTTTAGCTAGCTGGAATGCCTCTGGAGTGGCCTATGACGCCTTCTCAGCTGAGATAGACATATTTTATCAAGATAATGAAATCTTTTCTGTATTTTCCTATATTTCTCTAGTATTCCTCTCCAGATTACAGTCAATGGTGTCATTTTTCTTAGTATTTGTCTTTGCATTGTTTAATGTGCTTATGTTCGTGTTTCTGCCTAGGAGGAAAGGAATGGCAGCAGTTTTCCAGGCTAGCTGGCCTCACAACCCGATGGCTCTCTTCTGTTCCGCTGCCACAGACACAGACTGTCTGTCTCCTGAGAATTTGAAATTTGGCCAACCTGCCCCCTCTGCTTCTCTGAACCAAACTGGGGTCAGGAGGACTTCTGACCCAAGTGCTGATCACCTCTCTTCCTACAGCGCACCGTGCACCCTCTGCTCAGGAAATGCCTTTGGTGTGTTGCTGACGTCTGTGCCTGCTGCATCTCTCACCGCCCTGCACTTCACCCTATCCCACACAGGTTTCGCCTGATCTCAGCTGCTTTGGGCAGACCATCCAGGTATTTTGGAGTCCGAAAAGGATCTCTGTCTCCAAGTATGGTGCAAATGCAGTTTGGGGGTTTTAAAATTCATTCTTCTTAGTGCTGGTTCATAATTTCTCAGAAAAGGTGAAAATGCAGACTTTTGCAGTTACATTCAATATGAAAAGTCTTAACAAAGTAATTTTTGACCTAAAGCCCATCAGTATTTCTGGAACAATTCAGTCAATCTTTGAACTTGGTCACATAAAGTCTTATTAGAAATACAATGGGGATTTTGGAGATAGGACTAGCGAACTTTGTGTAGTTAAACAGAAACTTGAATTGCCAGTGTAGAGTACTTGATTAAGAGATAAGGAAATCCACTCATTCAGTAAAAAATAATTGAGCTTTGTGCTAGCCATTTTACTAGGCAGTTAGGTGGCGGGTATTTTTGGTGGAGTGAGCCTAATTCATGATTAAAATATTGTTTCTCCTGAACCTCAATTTCTTGGAGTAATAAAATCAACCTTATCTACTTTAAGAAGAGGGTAAAATGAGTGTCAATATATAAAAGCACTTGGATTTCTGATTTTCTGAAAGGGGAATTTAGAGCTATTGTAAGCTTTCAAGGGGTAAAGTATTATGACCACAAAAAATAGGTGGAGTTTAGGTCTAGTTCATTTGAGTCAAGAAAGGCTGGAGATGGAGTGGACAGTCTCTGACTGGATGTAGGGTACAGGATACAGAATGACAGATGGTTGTGGCATGACCAAGGGTAGAGATGGGCTGTAACGATAACAGGAATAAGATGTGTAGGAAAGGCCGGGCGCGGTGGCTCATGCCTGTAATCCCAGCACTTTGGGAGGCCGAGACGGGCGGATCACGAGGTCAGGAGATCGAGACCATCCTGGCTAACACGGTGAAACCCCGTCTCTACTAAAAAAAATACAAAAAACTAGCCAGGCGAGGTGGCGGGCGCCTGTAGTCCCAGCTACTCGGGAGGCTGAGGCAGGAGAATGGCGTGAACCCGGGAGGCGGAGCTTGCAGTGAGCTGAGATCCGGCCACTGCACTCCAGCCTGGGTGACAGAGCGAGACTCCGTCTCAAAAAAAAAAAAAAAAAAAAGATGTGTAGGAAAAAGATGCCTGAGGGCTTGAGACAGGCAAATTATGGGGCCAAAGGAAAACAGGAGCCAACAGTTAAGTGAGGTTGATGGTTAGAAGACAATGAGTGAAACACATCCCTGATGCAAAGATTATGTCTCCTCATTTTCCCACTCCTAGGTCAGTTTCCATTTATGTTAGGTGCTCACGTCCCCAGTGTGATCAGAAAGTCCTTGTTTTAGGCTGGGATTCTGGAAGCATGCTCTGAGGCTCTGAGATTAGCATGCAGGAGATTTAGTAGGGAGTCCTCTTGGAAACCACACCTGTAAGGGCATAAACAAAGCAGACTGGGGCTGGACGCGGTGGCCCACGCCTGTAATCCCAGCACTTTGGGAGGCCAAGGCGGGCGGGCCACCTGAGGTCAGAAGTTTGAGACCAGCCTGGCCAACATGGTGAAACTCCATCTCTACTAAAAAATAACAAAAAATTAGCCAGGCTTAGGGGCGGGCACCTGTAATCCCAGCTACTCAAGAGGCTGATACAGGAGAATCGCTTGAACCCAGGAGGCAGCGGTTGCAGTGAGCCAAGATCACACCACTGCACTCCAGCCTGGGCAACAAGAGCAAAACTCCATCTCAAAAAAAAAAAGGAAGAAAGGAAGAAAGCAGTTTAGAAAGTGGGAAACGTGGAACTGCAACACAGTTGCAACAGAGGCCTCAGCTAATCTTATTGGAGCTCTGGAGTAGCAATGGCCCTTGAGAGTTATCCCAAATCTAGGCAAGGGGCAAGTGCTTGCATCTCCTCATTATCCAGTCACTGAATATGAGCTGCCCCCAGGGAGGATGAGTCCTGAAGGGAGACCAGCTGAGAGCTATCAGGGCCAACATTCCCGATGACTAGTAGAGTGAGTGCTTCAGTCCTGAACTGGTGGGTGTGTGGACAGCACCCCTTAACACCCTGACAGTCTCAAGCGCAGAGCAGGATGGCAGCTGACTCAGTCTGTGACTCAAGGCTGCTGCCTCTTGGCTCTGTACTTTCCTTTGGTCTCACCTTTCCCTACTTTGCTCCACTGCCCCACTCCCATGCACTTTAACTACAAGAAAACCCTACAACTACCCCCTGACCACACAGTGCCCTCTTAACACCACTCTGCCTTCTCAGAGGCTATTTCATCAGCCTGGGGAGCCCTTTCTCCCTTCCCTTCATCAAAATCATGCCTCTCCTACAAGGTCTACTTCAAAAGTTAATCATATTATGAGATTTGAAATGTAATCAACCTCTCCTTTCTCTGGAGTCCCAAAGTATCTTTCTTGTGGCTCGATGATCACACTTGTCTTGCTTGCAGTATAGTTAATCCTGTTTGTGTTTCCTTTATCAGATTGTTAATTCCATGAATGGCAGAATTTACTTCTTTATTCCTTTATTAGTTCCATAAACTAGCATTCTGCTTGGCACAAAATAGGCAACTATTTCAACAGAAATCGTTCCAAATTGTTATAAGAGTCTCTTGCAAATAATCTCCCTAAAGGTCTAAAGACCCTTTGGCTTCACCCTGTATTATTCCTTCTCATGAGAAGCAAATGAAATTAATTTACTTATTCTATAGAATTTGAGAGCCTACTATGGGACAGATATTGGCTGGACTAGTTCCTGTCACTCTTATTGTTATTGTTGTTGAGGTAAAATTCACATAATATAAAATGAACCATTTTTAAATGCACAATTCAGTAGCATTTAGTATATTCACAACATTGTACAACCCACCCTTCTATCTAGATCCAAAACATTTACATCACCCCAAAAGCAAACCCACTTCTATTGTTCCTGAGCAAATTACACCTAGGCTAGGTATGTTGCAACAAGAAAGACAGGAATCTAATGTCTGAAAATTTATAGTTAAACCCATCTTTGTTTAGAAATCATGCTGGCTGGTCGGGTGCGGTGTCTCACACCTATAATCCCAGTACTTTGGGAGGCCGAGGCAGGCGGATCACCTGAGGTCAGTAGTTCCAGACCAGCCTGGCCAACACGGTGAAAGCCTATCTCTACTAAAAATACAAAAATGAGCCAGGCGTGGTGGTGCATGCCTGTAATCCCAGCTACTCGGGAGGCTGAGGCAGGAGAATCACTTGAACCTGAAAGGCAGAGGTTGCAGTGAGCCAAGATCGCACCATGACACTCCAGCCTGGGCGACAGAGCAAGACTCCATCTCAAAAAAATATATATATATAGAGAAGTCATGCTGGCTTTCTTTCTATGATTCTTTTGCTTAATGGGAAGAAACTTTATTTTGGGTGTTCTAAGAGGGTTATGTTTGGATGTCACCAGAGGTTCTACATTCCTGTCCTGAGGGAATATTCTCTCCAACTTTGGAATAAGAGGAGCTCTCACTGACTTTGAGAAAATGAAAGACCCATTCTCAGGCAGAGATATGGAAGCCACTTGGATTGCACCTCACAGACTTGGTACAGCCTGTTATGGAAATGAAGGGGCAGTAAAGCCCCTTTGACCAGCTTTTGTATTTTGGTGCCCTAAAGTTTATGTCTTGCTATGATTAAATGAATAAAATTAACAGCTCTACCAGGAAAAGAGGCTTCTGATTGGGCATATCCAAAACTTTCCTTTATCTATGACCTAGGAACATAGGTGCTTTGCATTCATCATCTTTTTTTTTTTTTTTTTTAATCCCTCTGAAGTATGTTTTACAGAAGAGAAAACTGAGGCTAACAGAGAAAAGTAACATGCTCAGACTAACAAAGGAATGCAGAGCTAGGATTTGGCAGATCATAGCCTGCCTCACAGAGGTTGTCTAAGGAAACACTGCCTAGGAACTGGCCCATCCCTAACATCTTTTTTTTTTTTTTTTAGACAGAGTCTCACTCACTCTGCACCCAGGCTGAAGTGCAGTGGCATGATCTCTGCTCACTGCAACCTCTGCCTCCCAGGTTCAAGTGATTGTCATGCCTCAGCCTCCAAAGTATCTGGGATTGCAAGCACATTGGCTACTTTTTGTGCTTTTAGTGGAGATGGGGTTTCACTATGTTGGCCAGGCAGGTCTCAAACTCCTGACCTCAAGTTATCGGCCCACCTCTGCCTCCCAAAGTGCTGGGATTGCAGGCATGAGCCACCATGCCCACCCCCTAACTTATTCGCTCTTGTCTCCAAGTCCCCTACAGCGAGACAGCAACACACAGCCCAAAGTGGAGATGGCAACAGTGAACGCTTTGATTCCTCCCCTTGGGTGAGTTCACATCTACAGCATGTGGTGAAGCAATGGCTCATCAGCAGCTCTGATTCTCATCCACGTCAGGAGATTTAACACAGACACAATCAGGAAAAAAATGCTCCCTGGGGCTTTAAACGAGTTTATTTTATTTTATTTTCTATGAAGACAACATCAACTTTCCCTCTTTAAAATCACTTTACTGAAAATAAATTTTCTGGAAATGCATTCTTTATAAATGTAAAGCGTGCAAGAATGTATAAACATAACAGAAGCATTTGTAACTGGTTAACTCAATTAATAGCTTGCAAGATAAGTTTTTGTTTTGGGAGGAATTGGAGGTCTCCCAGATTTTGTTGGAGTATTTGCTTAATTAAGGCTGTAAGGACAGAGATAGCAATTTATCTTAATAGTATGAAAGGATTAATTAAGTGATTTAAATGACTTGTAAGAAATGACTAACCGGCTGGGCGCGGTGGCTCAAGCCTGTAATCCCAGCACTTTGGGAGGCCGAGGCGGGTGGATCACGAGGTCAGGAGATCGAGACCATCCTGGCTAACATAGTGAAACCCTGTCTCTACTAAAAATACAAAAAACTAGCCGGGCGAGGTGGTGGGCGCCTATAGTCCCAGCTACTCGGGAGGCTGAGGCAGGAGAATGGCGTAAACCCAGGAGGCGGAGCTTGCAGTGAGCCGAGATGGCACCACTGCACTCCAGCCTGGGCGACAGAGCGAGACTCTAGCATCAGAGCAAGATCCTAGCTCTGCATTCCTTTGTTAGTCTGAGCATGTTACTTTTCTCTGTTAGCCTCAGTTTTCTGTTTTGTAAAACATACTTCAGAGGGATTAAAAAAAAAAAAAAAAAGATGATGAATGCAAATAAAAAATAAAAAAATAAAAATAAAAAAAATAAAAAAAATAAATGACTAACCAGTCCGGGCGCGGTGGCTCACGCCTGTAATCCCAGCACTTTGGGAGGCCGAGGCAGGCGGATCACCAGGTCAGGAGACCGAGACCATCCCAGCTAACAGGGTGAAACCCCGTCTCTACTAAAAAATACAAAAAATTAGTCGGGCGTGGTGGCGGGCGCCTGTAGTCCCAGCTACTCGGGAGGCTCGGGCAGGAGAATGGAGTGAACCCGGGAGGCGGAGCTTGCAGTGAGCCGAGATCGCGCCACTGCACTCCAGCCTGGGCGACAGAGCAAGACTCCATCTCAAGGAAAAAAAAAAAAGAAATGACTAACCAAAAGTTAACAACTAGGGCCAATGGCTGGGCCCAGTGGCTCACACCTGTAATGCCAGCACTTTGGGAGGCCGAGATAGGTGGATTGCCTGAGGTCAGGAGTTCAAGATCAGCCTGGCCAACATGGTAAAACTCTGTCTGTACTAAAAATACAAAAAAATTAGCTGGGCGTGGTGGCGGGCGCCTGTAATCCCAGCTACTTGGGAGGCTGAAGCAGGAGAATTGGTTGAACCCAGGAGGCGGAGGTTGCGGTGAGCTGAGATCATGCCATTGCACTCCAGCCTGGGCAATAAGAGCAAAACTCTGTCTCAAAAACAAAAACAAGGTCGGGCGCGGTGGCTCAAGCCTGTAATCCCAGCACTTTGGGAGGCCGAGACAGGCGGATCACGAGGTCAGGAGATCGAGACCATCCTGGCTAACATGGTGAAACCCCGTTTCTACTAAAAAAAAAACAAAAAAACTAGCCGGGCGTGGTGGCGGGCGCCTGTAGTCCCAGCTACTCAGGAGGCTGAGGCAGGAGAATGGCGTAAACCGGGGAGACGGAGCTTGCAGTGAGCTGAGATCTGGCCACTGCACTCCAGCCTGGGCGACAGAGCGAGACTCTGTCTCAAAAAAAAAAACAAAAAAACTAGGGCCAATATTTTAAGAGAGGATGATACTTTTCAAATTTCATAATTTTTTAACAACCATATTTGTACAATGTCAACAATAACTTTTAGTTGATTATTTTTATTTCAATTGATAGCAGGCACTTCAAAATGATTGAGATATTGTCACGCTTTATTAATCCTTAATTTTAATTACGAAGGCATTGTTTATAAACAAGTAAAAGAACTTGGCTGGGCGAGGTGGCTCTTGCCTGTAATCCCAGCACTTTGGGAGGCTAAGGCAGGCAGATCACCTGAGGTCAGGAGTTCAAGACCAGCCTGGCCCATATGGTGAAACCCTGTCTCTACTGAAAATACAAAAAATTAGCCTGGGGTGGTGGCGCTTGCCTGTAATCCCAGTTGCTTGAGAAGCTGAGGCAAGAGAATCGCTTGAACCCGGGAGGCAGAGGTTGCAGTGAACCTAGTACCACTGCATTCCAGCTTGGGTGACAGAGTGAGACTCCATCTCAAAAATAAAATAAAATAAGATAAAATATAAACAAGTAAATGACCTCAAATAAATGTATTCCTGGCCTATGTATTATTTAATTTTTTTTTTTTTTTTTTTTTTTTTAGACAGTGTTTCACTCTTGTTGCCCAGGCTGGAGTGCAATGGCGTGATCTTGGCTCACCGCAACCTCCATCTCCCGGGTTCAAGCGATTCTCCTGCCTCAGCCTCCCGAGTAGCTGGGATTACAGGCATGTGCCCCCATGCCTGGCTAATTTTGTATCTTTTAGTAGAGACAGGGTTTTCTCCACGTTGGCCAGGCTGGTCTCAAACTCCTGACCTCAGGTGATCCACCCGCCTCGGCCTCCCAAAGTGCTGGGATTACAGGCCACCGTGCCCAGCCTATTTAAAACTTTTTAATATTCCTCTGTTATAATTAGAACAAAACATGGCCACAAACAAGTGAGAAACTGTGTTTGAATTTTCACAGATATGTTTGGATTTTAAATGCCTTGTAGTTTGTGTTGAGAAATCAGACCATTCTAATGTCTTCATATCCTCACCCTTATATCAGTATAAAAAGTTTGGCTTCAATGAACAGATAATCCTTTACAATAAAGAATTGAGATCTGGTTTCATCACTTCGCTAATTGTTTCTTCATACATCTGGCTCAATGGAATATACTATGCCTGAGATATATTATTAGAAAAACAGTTTTCTATATTGTTCCACAAAAGCAAGAAATTAATCTAGAGGGCCCATTTGCCACAGCAAAAGGTAGGGATTTACTCTATCAGCCAATGCTCTGCAATTCCCTCTGGAGAAACCCATCAGTTCAGGTTAGAAGGGAAAGTCTTTGCCTTGCAATATTACCTACAACTTCATTCAAACACTGCTCAGAGTTCTCATCAGACTGACTCATGGCTGCAGGCAAGCCTGGTGTGAGGAAGGATGCCTCAGCCCAGGTGAACCCTTGCCAGGCTGGACTTGTCTAGTGGGAGAGAAAAAGTTGCCTGCAGGGTGAGAATCCATCTTTCCACTATGGGTGTAGGCCTTCCTCCTGACACTGGCTCAGGAATCTCTTACTAAAATACAATTTTAAGTAAGCTTTGAATGTGGAAAGTTCATTGACTGTGCATTTCAGCTTTTCATTTTTCTACAGAGCATCATGGAGATCATGATCCATGGTGGACTGCGTGTAAGATGAGCTGGGGGTGTCAGCAGAATATATTTGGAGGAATCCACAGTATTGGCAGAGCACAAAAAGGCCCCTGCAGGTTTTGAAGAGCTGTAGGATGTACTTGCGAAATTTCTCCCCCAGAAAAAAGTAGATGATGGGATTAAGGCAGCAGTGAACAAAAGCCAGAGTTTCTGTGGCCTGGATGGCATAGTCCAAGTATCGTTCAAAAGTGCAGTCCTGAAGGACTTCTAGATCCACCAGGGTCTCTAGGAAGAGCACTATGTTGTAAGGTGTCC
This sequence comes from Macaca fascicularis, assembly GCF_037993035.2. Lineage (NCBI taxonomy): Eukaryota > Metazoa > Chordata > Mammalia > Primates > Cercopithecidae > Macaca > Macaca fascicularis. The sequence continues at coordinate 15,457,870 of NC_088376.1, forward strand.
AGAACCCAAGGAAGAGGACCACCACGGCAAAGATCATCTTCACCGCCTTGTTCTTCTTCTCGTTTTTACAGTGCTGCAAGGTTCTGATGATCATGGAGTAGCAAAACAGCATGATCCCGAAGGGGATCACCAATCCGAGAATGTTGATTTCCAGGGAGCTGATAACCTTCCAGGTCGTGGAGTTGAGCGAGTACTTGGTTTTGCAGTAAGTATGGTTGCGCTCAGTATAACAAGTGCTGAACAGAAAGCCAGGAAGGGAGGCGAACACAGCCACTGACCATGTAGCTAAACTGGTGATGACCCCATAAGTCAAGGTCCTTGCCCTCAAGGAAAACACCGCATGCACAATTGCCAGGTATCTATCAATGCTCATAAGCATGACGAAGAATATGCCGCTGTAAAAGCCCACCAAGTAAATCCAGGAAATCATCTTGCACAGACCTAGCCCAAAAACCCACTGGTCTGCTGCATAGTAGCCCCAAAACGGGAGGGAAAACACGAAGAGCAGATCTGAGATGGCAAGGTTGAGCAGGTACACGTCAGTCATGGACCTGAGCCGCTTGTATTTGAACAGGACCAGAACCACCACAGAATTTCCAAGCAGCCCAAATACAAAAACCAAGGAGTACAGCGGGGGCAGGAAGAGCTCCCCAAATGCCTTGATGCCTTCTTTGGTGCAAGGCTTGGGGATACTTTCATACAGATAGTAATTGCTGTATATGCTTTCATCAAGGGTGGTGTCTGCTATATCCGTGGGGTTCATTTTTTAACTCTACAGGCTCCTCAAGGCAGGTCTGGGCCCAACCTGAAGAAGCTAATGAGGGGAAGAGCAAAGGAGATTTTTGTGAGAACAAAAATAAACCAAAGTGTTGCTAAATGCAGAGCATAGCTGCGTACTGTTTTGCTCTAGGTCTGTATATGCCTTTCCCAAGATGAAGGGCTCGATTACTCACAGGACCCTGCAGCCAGATGAAATAATTTTGGGCTTTGGAGGCAGACAAGTTTGTTTCAGATTCCAGTTCGGGCACTCACTAATGTTCTTACCTCTCTGCTAGGAGCTTCAGTTCTCTCGTTTGTAAGTGAGGATCGTAAAACCTCCTTTTCAAGCAGGTGTTCTTCAAGGATGTATTTCAAAAAGATATTTCATAGTCTGGGGTTACTGAAATCACTTTCAGGGATGACAAAATCAGTTGAACAATTCTCAATTGGGTGTATTTTATATGCATGATCATGATCATGATCATCGTCAAACTGCATATAAAAATCATTTCTATGCACAGAATCCTATTAGAGTGGGAATTCGCCTGATGGATCTAGAAAACACATATTGCAGGCAGAAGTAAAACCTCTATCTCCCCAACCACCTTCACTCCTATCTCAATTGGTAGATAAAGAGGTTGAAATCTTCTTAAAATTTATCATATGCTGACAACATGTCTATCAGAGGGACTCAGGGCTAAAGGACTTTCCGACTCAAGGCCACTCCCTTGCTTCCTTTTTGAGGCTTTTGTGGGGCCCTCACATTCCTTGTTAAAATCCTTTTCACATTCGTCAGTAAATTCACATTCGATCTCTCCCCACACCCTCACCACCACACACCCAATGCCCAAACTGTGTTTCTCAAGAAAGAGCTTCTGAAACCAGGTGTGCGGTGGCCCATGCCTATAATCCCAGCACTTTGGGAGGCCGAGGAGGGAGGATCACTTGAGCCAAGGAGCTCCACACCAGCGTGAGCAACATAGGGAGACCCTGTCTCTACAAAAAAATTGTTTTAAAAGTTAGCTGGGTGTGATGGTATGTGTTGATAGTACCAGCTACTCAGGAGGCTGAGGCGGGAGGATCCCTTGAGCCCAGGAGTTCAAGGCTGCAGTGGGCTATGATGGCACCACTGCACTTCAACCTGGGCAGCAGAGTGAAACCCTGTCTCAAAAAAAAAAGGAAAGAAAAGAGAAGAGAAGAAAAAGAAAAAAAGAAAAAGATTTTGGTTTACTCATGCAAATAGACACTGAACACCTGTTGCATCGCAGAGTCTCCAAAAAAGTTTGTTGAATGACTAACAATTCTACTCTTTCTCCACCATTTACCAGTAAAAATGAAAGGCATAAACAAGGCTGAGGAGTTAGGAAATTATCAGGAGAACAAAAAACCAGGAGACAGAGCTGGTAAGGGTCTGGAATTATTCTGTAGGTCTTGTGTGTGTGGTATTTCTTGCCTGGGAGTCTTGCTAGAAGCAAGAAGCAGACAAGTGTATATTTTTAATGAAAATGATCTATTTATTTTGGGCATGTGGACTCAGGCCAGATGTGTGCAGGAGGAGAGCCCCACATAAATGAATGCCCATCACATGAGGGCTCGGAGGGTGTGAGGACAGGTAGAAGGTGTGTGGGCTGCAAGGTAGGTGCCAAGTGTAAGCCCTAGACTCGCGAGGGGCCTGAGTGTCTGAGCCAGGTCCAGAAAGCGGTGTGCGACCCAAGACCCTGAGAATGTCCCCATCCCCACTTACCTTGCTTTTCTGAAAGCGGCTCTGAGGAAGGTCTGTGAGGGTCTGTGAGGCAATGCCAGGCTTGCTCAGGAAGCACGATGCTAAGAAGGACCGGTGCCTTTCAAGGGTGCGTGGCTTCCTGTGAGCACGAGTTCTCTCCCTCACCCAATTGTACTGAGTTCAAGTGGGGTTTTTTGATAGAAGTAGGAAGCAGAAAATGATTCTTAGTCATTTCCCAAGACTGAAGGCCAAGAAGATGTGCTAAGAAAAGATCAAGGAAAAAAATGAAGTCAGTTTCTTTTTAAAAAAGAAAATTTTTAGTTTTAAAAAATGTATTTGTTGGCTTTTAAAAAAGAGATGTTTTTAAAGAAATAGGGTCACCCAGACCGGTGTTCAGTGGTGCAATCACAGCTCACTGTAACCTCGAACTCCTAGGCTCAAGTGATCCTCCTGCCTCAGTCTCCCAAGTAGCTGAGACTAGAGGTGCAAGCCACCATGGCTGACTAATTTTATTTTTTGTGGAGATAGGGGTCTTGCTACATTGCCCAGGCTGATCTTGAACTCCTGGCCTCAAGTAATCCTCCCACCTCAGCTTCCTAAAGCACTGGGATTACAGGCATCAGCCACTGCTTTTTGGCTTTTTAGTTTAAAAAAAAAAATTCCATTTAACTGGCCATATGCTGTAGCAACAATCTCTACATTTTGGATCAGCAACCTGTTTGTTAGTTTCTCATCATGGATATGCAGGGACCAGCAATCAAGATGTGCCATGTTCTCCTGACAACTGGGATCTGAGAGGCCAGAGTGAGAAGGAAGGCCAGAGATAGTCAAGAAAAAGGATATTCAAGAGGAGAGAAGAGAAAAACTTGTCCAAATGTATGTGTCTGTGAGTGACTTGGAGGGCATCAGCCAACCACATTGTTTGATTCAGTAGTTGACACGGCCTCAAACCGGTGTGAAGTGACCTGGCAAAATAGCTTCAAGTCCTTTTGCAACAGGAAGACCCTCACCCAAGCGCCTTCTGCTTGGAGATTGCGGAGCTTCGCTGGCCGTGGTCTTGGCTGAGGTCTTGATCTTCACTTTGGATGTGGGTAGCAGTCATAGCCAAGGAGCGGACATGAGCCCTAAGTCTCTCATAGCCTCAGCTTTTGGCAACTTCCAGATGCTTTCCCTGTGTTTCAACAGTTGCTTAGCTCTTTGGTTCAACTTAAAAGAGCCATAAATATCATTCTTTCTGAGGAATTGGCATAAATAGGAACTAAAACACTGAGCTAGAATGGAGTTAGAGAACCCTTTTTTTTTCATTATCACTTCCCCCAAGGAGTCTTTTGAGACTTTTTTTTCCTAACACTCCCTCATAAAATTTTAATGCTACAGATATACTGTATATCTATTTATACAGTGTATGTGTATCTGTGCTTTATACATAAAATGAGTAAGAAATTTTTCTCCCTCCAAGAGCTAAGTTTTACCTTGGGGGCAATATCGCCTCTACTGAGAATGCACGAGTTAGAGTAGAGAGTAGAGGCACTCAACTCAGGCTCTGTGTCCCTATGAGGCATAGCAATATCTGCAATATCTGGAGACATTTTAGCTTGGGGTGGGAGGGAGTTACTACTGGCTGGTTTTTTTTTTTTTTTCTTTTTTTCTTTTTTTTGAGACGGAGTCTTGCTCTGTCACCAGGCTGGAGTACAGTGGCGTGATCTCAGCTCACTGCAACCTGCACCTCCCAGGTTCAAGCAATTCCCCTGCCTCACCCTCCCGAGTAGCCAGGACTACAGGTGCACGCCACCACGTCCGGCTAATTTTTTGTATTTCAGTAGAGACGGGGTTTCACCATGTTGGCCAGGATGGTCTTGAACTCCTGACCTCAGGTGATCTGCCTGCCTCAGCCTCCCAGAGTGCTGGGATTACAGGCATGAGCCACCACGCCTGGCCTGCTACTGGCTTCTAATGAGTAGAGTCCAGGAACGCTGCTAAAGTCCTACAATGCACAGGACAGCCCTCCACAGCAGAGTTATCTGACCAAGAAGATCAGTGGTGCTGAGGTTGAGAAACCCTGAACTAGAGCAGTGTTCCCCAGAGTATGAACTGTGGAACCAGATTCATAGATAGCCTGCAAAAGAGAAATGGGGACAGGTGCTCAGGTAGGTCTGGGGAACGGTAGGCTTGGGTTCAAGTTAAACACAGTTCCATCCTGCAGTGCTTCCGGGGGCCCTTCCAATGCTGATATCATGTTGAGCCTCTGGAAGAAGGAGTTGCAATAAAAGCATCCCACGTGTATTTGACTAGCTAATCTATGCCCATTATATAGAGTAATTTATAAAATGAATGTATTTCCAGAAACATGGGGCCTGAAGAAGATTCTGCCATTAAATTATAGACTTTGAGATACAAGTTAGAGAGCTGGCCGGGGGCAAAGTGTGAAGGACAGGAAAGCACATGCCTCGGCAGGGGCCTGGGCAAGTTCATCTGAGCACACCACCTACATCTCCATGAGCTCTGGCCTGGGTGGGGGCAATGTTAAGGTTCTAGAACATATGCTATCTAGAGGTCCAAATCATCATAAATGAGCATTGATTCATGTAGGTCTATAGATGATCCCTGGAGAGCCAGTTAGTCCTCCCTTGACTGAACCTGGCCGTGTGACACACCTCCTGGTCCCATGAGTGAGGCAGAGTTTGAGCTCCAGTGGCCTCATTGGTTGAGAGGACTTGCTTTGAGTCTGAGTTTGGATCTCAGTACCACCACTCACTAGCTGTGTAAACCTAAATTTTCTTATCTGTATAAAGGGATGATAATACTTGAGGATTGTGAGGGAATTAAATGAGCTGATGTTTGTAAAACACTTAGCATAGTGCCTGGTACATACAGGTGTTCAACAACGCACTAGCAGTGATTAGAAATTAGTAGGATAGGCCAGGTGTGGTGGCTCACGCCTGTAATCCCAGCACTTTGGGAGACCAAGGTGGGCAGATCACGAGGTTAGGAGATCGAGATCATCCTGGCCAACACAGGTGAAACCCCGTCTCTACTAAAAATATGAAAAATTAGCCGGGCATAGTGGTGGGTGCCTGTGGTCCCATCTACGCGGGAGGCTGAGGCCGGAGAATGGCGTGAACCCATGGGGAAGCGGAGCTTGCAGTGAGCCGAGATCTGGCCACTGCACTCCAGCCTGGGAGACAGAGCTAGACTCCGTCTCAAAAAAAAAAAAAAAAAGAAAAAACAAGAAATTAGTAGGATAAATACAATACACAGGAATAGCTTCCTCTCTTGAAATAGCTGAGCCCAGAGCGTGCCCTTGGCCATTGCTGGGATCCCAGGAAATATTTGGATTTAGACTTTTTGGGCCACATTCAATTTCCAAGTCAGGGTTCAGGTAAAAAGCAGGTTTCAGGTTTCCAAGTTGCAGAGGTTACGCCCCGGAGATAGTCAGTCTTCAGGTTGGCAAAGTAACAACATTACTGTCCTGGAGAAATACTAAGTAGGTGTCCCTTCAGTAAAGGTTTCAAAATTAAACATCCAAAAAAAAGGACCTCAGCCCCCAAAAAAGAATCTTTTTTTTCCCCCCCACTGAGACGGAGTTTCGCTCTTATTGCCCAGGCTGGAGTGCAGCGGCGCGATCTCGGCTCACTGCCATGTCTGCCTCCCCAGTTCAAGGGATTCTCCTGCCTCAGCCTCCCGAGTAGCTGGGATTATAGGCGCCTGCCACCACAGTCAGCTAATTTTTTTGTATTTTTAGTAGAGATGGGGTTTCACCATTTTGGTCAGCCTGGTCTCAAAATCCTGACCTCAGGTGATCCAACTGCATTGGCCTCCCAAAGTGCTGAGGTTACAGCCTTGAGCCACGGCGCCCAGCCAGAATCATTTTTTAATTAATGCCCATTTCATTTCATAGATGGAGAAGTAGGAACACAGAGAGGGGAGGTGGTATGCTCAAGGCAACCCAGCCAGTCAGCGACACTCTCAGGGCTACACTCACACTCCTGACATTTTCATGGACACATGTCCCGTTAGGCTTAGTTTCTGAAACCTAAGCAGAGAGGAGCAGGCCAACAAAAAAGACTTCAAAGCCTACCCCAAACCATGGTGGTACACAGTGCAGCGCATGCTTCCAACACGAAGGAAAGCTGGAACATGAGACTACAGCGCCCCCTGGTGCACCAAGCCTTATTTCAGGGTCAAAGACATCAAGGTACATTGCCCAGGCTCTGGGCACAATACCAACCCACAGGGACCAGCATATCTGAAATTGTGCCTTCAAAAGGAGCGCCACAGGACTCAGCTGCAGAGCTATGGTGATTAAGCCTTCAAACCTGTTATTTACAGCTCAAAATGAGAGAAGGCTGCCAGGCAGGGCCACACCAGGAGTAACAGGGACAAGGTAACAATGAGCCAGAGCTGTACGGGCAGTTCATGTATGGCAAGCATGTGAGGTTACTTGGATTTCAAGGGCTTTCTGTCCATTGGCTATTTTGAATAATTTTGTGTGTTCAGAGCAATGGGGCTGTCCCTAGTGCCTGGTATCTGGCCTCAGGGCAATTAGAGCTAATGCACAATGGCCCCTGAGTATGAGGGCCTGATAAGGGAAGTGATTGGGGTGTGAACTTAGCTGTTCAAAAAGGGGAACTGACTGGCCTCTAGCCAGCACCTTAAAACTGGGTCAAGACAGCATTTAAAAACCAACAACAACTATATTACAAAGGAGTTCTGAATAAGCAGACAAACCTTTGGTAAGGAAATAGAAGGCTGCAAATGACTAAATTACTAGTCAATTTTTTTAAAGATAACTAAAAATTCCTACACATTTGGAAATTAGACAAGACATTTTCATGTTCATGTGACCCGAATGTCAAAGAAGATACAATGGAAAACAGAAAACACTTATAAGTGAATAAAAGTAAAATATCACTCATCAATGTTGTGGTGGGTAGCTAAATTGGGCCATAGAAATAGATGCCTGTAATCCCAGCACTTTGGGAGGCTGAGGCGGCCGGATCATTTGCGATCAGGAGTATGAGACCAGCCTGGCCAACATGGTGAAATCCCATCTCTACTAAAAATACAAAAAATTAGCTGGGCGTGGTGGCGTGCCTGTAGTCCTAGCTACTCAGGAGGCTGAGGTATAAGAATCGCTTGGACTCAGGAGGCGGAGGTTGCAGTGAGCCAAGATCGTGCCACTGCACTCCTGCCTGTGTGACAGAGTGAGACCCTGTCTCAAAAAAGAAAAAAAAAAAAAGAAAGAAAAAGAAAATAATAGCAACATGTTGAGCCAAATAGTGGGGCCATGAACTACAAAACCCAGGCTTTCAACAAAGAAAAGTGAACCTGTTCAGAAACAGTAGAAGAAACCCAGGGCCAGCCCCTTAGGGTTACTCCTTCCTCAGAGTCCTCAGGTGTCAAATACTGTCAAATACTGTCTCTCCCATCCCTTGGGAGTAGATATCCTTTTCCTCCCCTCATCCCTCTCCCTCAGTCTCCTTTAGCCCCTGTCATTTCTTGGACACTCCCACATCAACACTCAGCCACTGACCCTGCTTAAATATTAGCACCACAGGGTTAAGGGCTGGGAAGTACTAAGCCTTCCTAAGTGCCAGATGTCAGTGTGGAGAGGGAAATGAAATATGAATGGCTGAACATCGTCACTGTGGTTCTCTCACTGCATTTGGACATTTGGACATTCCAAAGAACATTCCAAGATAAGTGATACTTAATGCGAAATTTAGTTTTTAAAAAGCTTTTTTAGAGAGACAGTATCTCTGTCACCCAGGCTGGAGTACAGTGCACTGTACTCACTGCAAACTCAGACTTCCTGGGTTCAAGTAATCTTCCTGCCTCGGCCTTCCAAAGTTCTGGAATTACAGTAATAAGCCATGTGCCTGGTTGAAACTTAATTTATTTTGATTCAAAATATTTTCAAAGGCCAGGCGCAGTGGCTCATGCCCGTAATCCCAGTACTTTGGGAGGCCAAGGTGGGTGGATCACCTGAGGTCAGGAGCTGGAGACTAGCCTGGCCAACATGGTAAAACCTCATCTCTACTAAAAATAAAAAAATTAGCCAGTCATGGTGGCACATGACTGTAATCCCAGCTACTTGGGAGGCTAAGGTAGGAGAATCACTTGAACCCAGGAGGCAGAGTTTGCAGTGAACCGAGATCGTGCCATTGCACTCCAGCCTAGGCAACAGAGCAAGACTCTATCTCAAAATATATATATATAATTTTTTTCATGTAATATTAATGGTACTTAAACAAAATAACTTTCTTTCTCTGAAAATATTTATAACTTTATATAACAAAATACCACGAAAATGATAACAGGAACATCTTATCAAACCACAGTGTGTTTCTATGTGTGTGCCTAAGTATACACATACCTTTGAGAACCAAAATCACTTATGTGAACAATATTTATAACACACAACAAGCAGATGTAATCAGTTCATGTAATAAAATACATCCATGGCACAACAGTATATCTCAATTATAAAACCCGTCATCTATCATCGTTTTAGGATCCAGGCTTATTTCCTGTATGAGACATGAACACGTGGTTAAAAATTCCAAGATGTATTTCTTTGAGTCCCCTGGTTTACTAAAAAAGGAAAAGAGATATGTCATTAATTACTGAGTGCTGGTGAATGATCCTTCTTGCATATAATTGAGAATGGCATCAATTTGGTTAAGGTTCAGTCAAGTTGAATTGTGAGATTTAAGAAAAATGTGAAACTGTTCACATTTCATTATGCAATATCAAAATCTCAGTGTGAGAGTTTTTTGTTACTGTTGTACGAAACCACCACTACGAAATTCAGCAGCTTAAAAAACGTGAATTTACCACCTTACAGTCTGGCAGGCAAAAATTAGAAGTCAGTTTCTCTGGGTGTTAGTAGAGCTGGTTCCTTCCAGAGGTTCTAGGGAAGAATCTGTTTCCTTGTCTTTTCCAGCTTCCAGTGGCCACCTACATTCCTTGGTTCATGGCCTCTTCCTCTGTCTTTAAAGCCAGCAGTATAGCATCTTCTCTCCTCTCTTAACTCATGCCTTTTTTTTACAAGGACGCTTGTTATTACATCTAGCCCAGGTTCCTTTGGAATGTAGAGAAACACATTCACTGGTTCTGGGGATTAGAACATGGACATCCTTGGGGGCCATTATTCTGCCTACCATATGGGATTCAGTAATGTCACACCGATCTCATCAGAAAATTCTTCCTGGCAAGTTGTCATATTCATGGTAACAAATACAAATTTTCCTAGATTATAATTTTTGCTTGAAAACTCAAATATTATCATTGGTGACAAACATTATCAGTTGTTTCACTTGAAATGACAAGCTTATTTTATTTATTTTCAATAAAATATCTACCAAATACCTTGTTTAAAGAATCATAAAGGGGCCTTGTGCAGTGGCTCATGCCTGTAGTCCCAGCACTTTGAGAGGCCAAGGCAGATGGATTGCTTGAGCCCAGGAGTTCAAGGCCAGCCTGGGCAACATGGGAAAACTCCATCTCTACAAAACATACAAAAATTAGCCAGGCGTCGTGGTGCATACCTGTAGTCCCAGCTACTCAGGAGACTGAAGAAGGAGGATCACTTGAGCCCTGGAGGCAGAGGTTGCAGTAAGCCAAGATCCCACCACTGCGCTCCAGCCTGGGGGACAGAGCCAGACCCTATAGCAAAAAAAAAAAAAAAAAAAAAAAATTCGTATGTGGTTTGTCATTCTTTCAAGCAAAATGGAGTTCCATGTGAATTCAAGGGTAGAGATAACAAAATTACTTTTTCCTACTTTATCAAAGAGATTATTATTATTATCTTTTTTTTTTTTTTTTGAGATGGAGTCTTGCTCTGTCACTGGAGTGCAGTGGCGCGATCTCAGCTCACTGCAAGCTCCGCCTCCTAGGTTCATGCCATTCTCCTGCTTCAGCCTCCTGAGTAGCTGGGACTATAGGCACCCGCCACCACACCTGGCTAATGTTTTGTATTTTTTGGTAGAGATGGTGTTTCACCGTGTTAGCCAGGATGGTCTCGATCTCCTGACCTCATGATCCACCCACCTCAGCCTCCCAAAGTGCTGGGATTACAGGCATAAGCCACTGCGCCCAGCCTATTATCATTATTATTATTACAGACAAAGTCTTGTGTCACCCAGGCTGAAGTGCAGTGGCATAATCATAGCTCACTGTAACCTTGAACTCCTGGGCTCAAACGATCCTCCTGCCTCAACCTCCCAAATAGCTAAGGACTACGGGTGCATGCCACCACACCCAGCTAATTTTTTTAATTTATTTTTTATAGAGATGGGGTCTTGCTAGGTTGACCAGACTGGTCTTGAACTTCTGGTCTCAAGTGATCCTCCTGCCTCGGCCTCCCAAAGTGCTGGTATTATAGGTGTGAGCCACCATGCCTGGCCCTGCAAGGACATTATTAAGTGAAACTGGTTCTGGGAGTGCACAGCAATGAAGAAAGTACATTTTTCAGTTCAGTTTGGTGGTTGTGCCTTAATTTGTCCAAAGATCCCCAGTGGTTTTGCCCACCATCAGAGCAAATACCAACAGAGTGAAAAAGATAAAGTTATAGTATTATCAGGAATACAGTTTTGATATCATGGATACTCAGGAAGGGATCTCAGGGACCTCTTTCCCTGCATTCCCCACAGGATCCATAGACCACACTTTGAAAATTGCTGTTTTAAGGAAATGAAAGCTGCCAGCAGATGGCAGCAGGTACAGCAGCATTTTCCAATTTAGATTGACCATTATTTAGAAAATTGATTTCATGATAAGTTTAGTTTTGCCTTTAAAACTCACAGACAGCATTTCATTTCAGAAAATGTTTTTAACTATATAAAAGAATTCCACGAAATAAATGCTACTTCAGCTCACAACTTAAATTATCCAAGAACGTTTTCTTTCTTTTCTTTTCTTTTTTTTTTTTTTTTTTTTTTTTTGAGACGGAGTGTCGCCCTGTCGTCCAGGCTGGAATGCAGTGGTGCGATCTCAGCTCACTGCAACCTCCGCCTCCCGAGTTCAAGCGATTCTCCTACTCCAGCCTTCCAAGTAGCTGGGATTACAGACGCACACCACTATGCCCAGCTAATTTTTGTATTTTTAGTAGTGACGGGGTTTCATTATGTTGGTCAGGCTGGTCTCAAACTCTTGACCTTGTGATCCACCTGCCTCGGCCTCCCAAAGTGCTGGGATTACGGGCATCAGCCACCACGCCCAGCTTATCCATAACTTTTTCTTTCTCCCTTTCTTCCTTCCTTCATTCCTTCCTTCCTTCCTTCTTTCTTTTTTCTTTTTTTTTTTTTCTTTTTTCTTTCTTTCTTTTTTTTTTCAGAGTCTTGCTCTGTCACCCAGGCTGGAATGCACTGGTGCTTTCTTTCATGGCTTATTGCAACCTTGACCTCCCAGGCTCAAGCAATTCTCCCACCTTTGACTCCCAAGTAGCTGGGACTACAGGCACATGCCACCATGCACAGCTAATTTCTTTTACTTTTTGTAGAGATAGGGTCTCACTAAGTTGCCCAGGCTGGTCTGAAACTCCTGGCCTCAAGCAATCCTCCCACTCTTTGTCCTCCCAAAGTGGTGAGATTACAGGCATGAGCCACTGCACCAGGCCCCAATAACTTTTTCTTGAGGCAACCATCATATTTCAGTACAGTCAGGACATCATAGCTGCAGGTTCTGCATCCTCAAATTCAACCAAGAAAGAATCGAAAATATTTGAGAAAAAAAATTTAAAAATTAAAAATAGGTGCCGGGCGCGGTGGCTCAAGCCTGTAATCCCAGCACTTTGGGAGGACGAGATGGGCGGATCACAAGGTCAGGAGATCGAGACCATCCTGGCTAACATGGTGAAACCCCATCTCTACTAAAAAATACAAAAACACTAGCCGGGCGAGGTGGCGGCCGCCTGTAGTCCCAGCTACTTGGGAGACTGATGTAGTCTACTCAGTCCAGCTACTCAGGAGAATGGTGTAAACCCAGGAGGCGGAGCTTGCAGTGAGCTGAGATCCGGCCACCACACTCCAGCCTGGGCAACAGAGCGAGACTCTGTCTCAACAACAACAACAAATTTAAAATAGACTAGGTGCAGTGGCTCACGCCTATAATCCCAACACTTTGGGAGGCTGAAATATGAGGATTGTTTTGGGAGGCTGAGGTGGGAGGATTGCTTGATGATGATAGGACTGTATACCTAGAAATCCCTAAAGACTTATCCAAAAGGCTCCTAGATCTAATAAATTCAATGAAGTCTCAGTTTACACAATCAGTGTACACAAATCAGTAGCACTGCTGTACACCAATGATGACCAAACTGAGAATCAAATCAAGAATTCAATCCCCTTTATCACAACTGAAAAAAAAAAAAAACCTAGGAATATACTTAACCAAGGGAGGTGAAAGATCTCTACAAGGAAAACCACAAAACACTCCTGAAAGAAATCATAGATGACACAAAAAAATGGAAACATATACCATGCTCATGGATGGGAAGGTAATATTGTGAAAATGACCATACTGCCCAAAGCAAACTACAGATTTTATGATATTCCTAACAAAATACCATTATCATTTCTCACAGAACTAGAAAAACAATCCTAAAGTTCACATGAAACCAAAGAAGAGCCTGCATAGCCAAAGCAATCCTAAGCAAAAAGAACAAATGTGGAGGCATCACATTACTGGACTTCAAATTATACTACAAGGCTACAGTTACCAAAACAGCATGGTACTAGTATAAAAATAGGCACTTAGACCAATGGAACAGAATAGACAACCCAGAAATAAAACCAAATACAGCCAACTGATCTTCAACAAACCATATAAAAACATAAATTGGAGAAAGGATACCCTATTCAATAAATGGTGCTGAAAGGCCAAGCATGGTGGCTCATACCTGTAATCCCAGCACTTTGATTACAGGCCAAGGCGGGCAGATCACAAGGTCAGGAGTTTGAGACCAGCCTAGCCAACATGGTGAAACCCCATCTGTACTAAAAATACAAATATTAGCCTGGTATGGTGGTGGGCACCTATAATCCCAGCTACTTGGGAGGCTGAGGCAGGAGAATTGCTTGAACCCAGGAGGCAGAGGTTGCAGTGAACCAAGATCACACCACTGCACTCTAGCCTGGGTGACAGAGCAAGACTCCATCTCAAAAAAATAATAATAATAAAAAAATAAAATAAAATAAATAAATAAATAAATGATGGTGCTGGGAAAACTGACAAGCCACATATAAAAGAGTGAAACTGGATCTCCATCTCTCACCTTATACAAAAATCAACTCAAGATGTATAAAGACTTAAATCTAAGACCTGAAACCATAAAAATTCTAGAATATAACATTGGAAAACTTTTCTGGACATTGGCCAAGGCAAAGAATTCATGACTAACACCCCAAAAGCAAATTCAACAAAACCAAAAATAAATAAATGGGACCTATATTAATCTGTTTTCATGCTGCTGATAAAGACATACCTGAGATAGAGCAATTTACAAAAGAAAGAGGTTTAATTGGACTTACAGTTCCACATGGCTGGGGAAGTCTAACAATCATGGTGGAAAGCAAGGAGGAGCAAGTCATGTCTTACACAAACGGCAGCAGGCAAAGAGAGAGACCTTGTGCATGGGAACTCCTCTTTTTAAAACCATCAGATCTCATGAGACTTATTCACTATCATGAGAACAGCACAGGAAAGACTTGCCCCCATGATTCAATTATCTCCCACCAGGTCCTTCCCACAACACATGGTAATTCAAGATGAGATTTGGGTGGGGACACAGCCAAACCATATCATCCTGCCCCTGGCCCCTCCCAAATCTCATGTCCTCACATTTCAAAACCAATCATGCCTTCCCAATAGTCCCCCAAGTCTTTTTTTTTTTTTTTTTTTTTTTGAGACGGAGTCTTGCTGTGTCTCCCAGGCTGGAGTGCAGTGGCGCGATCTCTGCTCACTGCAAGCTCCGCCCCCGGGTTCACGCCATTCTCCCGACTCAGCCTCCCAAGTAGCTGGGACTACAGGCGCCCGCTACCACGCCCGGCTAATTTTTTTGTATTTTTAGTAGAGACGGGGTTTCACCGTGTTAGCCAGGATAGTCTCGATCTCCTGACCTCGTGATCCACCCGCCTCGGCCTCCCAAAGTGCTGGGATTACAGGCTTGAGCCACCGCGCCCGGCCATAGTCCCCCAAGTCTTAACTCATTTCAGCATTAACTCAAAAATCCACAGTCCAAAGTCTCATCTGAGACAAGGCAAGTCTCTTCCACCTATGAGCTTGTAAAATCAAAAGCAGGTTAGTTACTTCCTAGATACAGTCAGGGTACAGGCATTGGGTAAATACAGCCATTCCAAATGTGAGAAATTGGGCAAAACAAGGGGGCTACAGTTCCCAAGCAAGTCCAAAATCCAGTGGGGTGGTCAAATCTTAAATCTCCAAAATGATCTCCCTTGTCACCATGTCTCACATCCAGGTCATGATGATGCAAGATGTGGGCTCCCATGGTCTTGGGCAGCTCTGCCCCTGTGACTCTGTGGGATACAGCCTACCTCCCAGCTGCTTTCATGGGCTGGCGTTGAGTGTCTGTGGCTTTTCCAGGTGCACGGTGCAAGGTGTCAGTGAATCTACCATTCTGGGGTCTGGAGGACCCTGGCATCTAGTGGCCCTCTTTTCACAGCTCCACTAGGTGGTGCCCCAGTAGGGATTCTGTGTGGGGGCTCTGACCCCACATTTCCCTTCCGCACTGCCCTAGCAGAGGTTCTCCATGAGAGGCCCACCCTTGCAGCAAACTTCTGCCTGGACATCCAGGCATTGCCATACATTTTCTGAAATCTAGGCAGAGGTTCCCAAACCCCAATTCTTGACTTCTGTGCACTCAACACCACTTGGAAGCTGCCAAGGGTGGGGCTTGCACCCTCTAAAGCCATGGCCCGAGATCTACATTGGCCCCTTTCAGCCACAGCTGGAATGGCTGGGACACAGGGCACCAAGTCCCTAGGCTATGCACAGCACAGGGACCTTAGGCCCAGCCCACAAAACCATCCTTTCCTCCTAGGCCTCTGGGCCTGTGATGGGAGGGACTGCCATGAAGACCTCTGACATGCCCTGGAGACATTTTCTCCATTGTCTTGGGGATTAACATTTGGCTCCTTGTTACTTATGCAAATTTCTGCAGCCTTGAGTTTCTTCCCAGAATATGGGGCTTTCTTTTCTATCACATTGTCAGGCTGCAAATTTTCTGAACTTTTATGCTCTGTTTCCCTTATAAAACTGAACACCTTAACAGTACCCAAGTCACTTCTTGAATGCCTTGCTGCTTAGAAATTTCTTCTGCCAGTACCCTCAATCATCTATCTCAAGTTTAAAGTTCCACAAATCTCAGTCAGGTGTGGTGGCTCACGCCTGTAATCCCAGCACTTTGGGAGGCCAAGGCGGGCAGATCACAAGGTCAGGAGATCAAGACCATCCTAGCTAACATGGTGAAATCCCATCTCTACTAAAAATACAAAACATTAGCCGGGCGTGGTGGCGGGCGCCTGTAGTCCCAGCTACTCCAGAGGCTGAGGCAGGAGAATGGCGTGAACCCAGGAGGCGGAGCTTGCAGTGAACCGAGATCATGCCACTGCACTCCAGCCTGGGTGACAGGTGAGACTCTGTCTAAAAAAAAAAACAAGAAGAGGTTTAATTGGACTTATAGTTCCACATGGCTGGGGAAGCCTCACAATCATGACAAAAGGCAAGGAGGAACAAGTCATGTCTTACATGGATGGGTAGCAGGGATAAGAGAGAGAGAGCTGTGCAGGGGAACTCCTCTTTTTAAAACTATCAGATCTCACCATGTGTGGTGGCTCACACCTGTAATCCTAGCACTTTGGGAGGCCAAGGCGAGTGGATCATGAGGTCAAGAGATCAAGACCATACTAGCCAACATGGTGAAACCCCATCTCTACTAAAAATACAAAAATTAGCTGGGGGCATTGGTGCGTGCCTGTAGTCCCAGCTGCTTGAGGCAGGAGAATCACTTGAAACCAGGAGGCGGAGGTTGCAGTGAACCGAGATCATACCACTGCACTCCAGCCTGGCAACAGAGTAAGACTCTGTAAAAAAAAAAAAAAAAAAAAAAAAAGCATCAGATCTCATGAGACTTATTCACTATCCTGAGAACAGCATGGGAAAGACTTGCCCCCATGATTCAATTATCTCCCACTGGGTCCCTCCCACAACATGTGGGAATTCAAGATGAGATTTGGGTGGGAACATAGCCAAACCATATCAGGACCTAATTAAACTAAAGAGCTTCTATACAACAAAAGAAATAATTAGCAGAGTAAACCGACAACCCACAGAGTGGGAGAAAATATTTGCAAACTATGTATCTGACAAAGGACTGGTATCCAGAATCTACAAGGAACTCAAACAAATCAGCAAGAAAAAAAAACAAATAATCCCATCAAAAAGTGGGCAAAGGCCATGAATAGACATTTCTTAAAAGAAGACATACAGCCAACAAACATAGGAAAAAATGCCCAACATCACTAATCATTAGGAAAATGCAAATTAAAACTGTAATGAGATACCACCTTACTCCTACAAGAATGGCCATAATTAAAAGCCAAAAAACAATAGATGTTGGCATGGAGGTGGTGAAGAGGGAATACATTTACACTGCTAGTAAGAATGTAAATTAGTACAACCTCAGAGGAAAATAGTATGGAGATTCCTTTAAAAAACTAAAAAGTAGGATCTACCATTTGATCCAGCAATTCCACTACTGGGGATCTACCCAAAGGAAAAAAAGTCATTCTATGAAAAAGACACATGCATACACACATTTATAGCAGCACAATTTGCAAATGCAAAGATAACCAACCTAGGTATCCATCGACTAAAGAGTGGATAAAGAAAATGTGGTATGTATACACCATGGAATACTTCTCAGTCACAGAAAGGAATAAAATGATGTATTTTGAGCCAACTTGGATGGAGCTGGAGGCCATTATTCTAAGTGACGCAACTCAAGAATGAAAAACTAAATACCATATATTTTGACTTATAAGTAAGAGCTAGGCTATGAGGATGCAAAGACATAGAGTGATATCATGGAGTTTGGGGACTCGGGTTGGGGAGGCTGGGAAGCGAGTGAGGGATAAAATACTACATATTGGGTACCATGTATACTGTTTGGGTGATGGGTGCCCTAAAATCTCAAAATTCACCACTGTAGAATTCATCCATGTAACCAAAAACCAATTGTACCCCAAAAGTTATTGAAATAAAAACAAATAAATAATAACAACACAACAATAAAAATAACACAAATAAAAACAATTCTGTGTAACAACTATTAAAATAGCACTTGCATTGTATTCGGTAAAATAAGTAATCTAGAGATGATTTATGTATTTTGGAGGATGTGCATAGGTTATATGCACATACTAACCATTTTATACAAGGAACCTGAGCCTCCTCGAATTTTGGTAACAACGGGGGGTCCTGGAACTAATCCCCTACTGGATACTGAGGGACCACACTGTATGCAGAATTGCTGTAGCCCAAAATAACTTCTCATTTTGTCATCCAGAATACTAAGAACAGCAACAGCCTCGGTATAGCAATTCTGTCATTTTTTTTTTTTTTTTTTTTTTTTTGAGACGGAGTCTCGCTGTGTCGCCCAGGCTGGAGTGCAGTGGCGCGATCTCGGCTCACTGCAAGCTCCGCCTCCCGGGTTTACGCCATTCTCCTGCCTCAGCCTCCGAGTAGCTGGGACTACAGGCGCCCGCCACCACGCCCGGCTAGTTTTTTGTATTTTTAGTAGAGACGGGGTTTCACCATGTTAGCCAGGATGGTCTCGATCTCCTGACTTCGTGATCCACCCGCCTCGGCCTCCCAAAGTGCTGGGATTACAGGCTTGAGCCACCGCGCCCGGCCAATTCTGTCATTTTTTTAAGCTGAAAAAATTTAAATGTTCTACCAACTGGAATTACTATTAAATTAAAGCATTTGGCCAGGCTTGGTGGCTCATGCCTGTAATCCCAGCACTTTGGGAGGCCCGAGATGGGTGGACCACTCGAGATCAGGAGTTCGAGACCAACCTGGCCAACATAGTGAAATCCTATCTCTACTAAAAATACAAAAATTACCTGGGTGTGGTGGCATGTGCCTGTAATCCCAGCTACTCAGGACGCTGAGGTAAGAGAATCACTTGAACCTGGGAGGTAGAGGTTGCAGTGGGCCAATATCACGCCACTGCACTCCAGCCTGGGTAACAGAACAAGACTCTGTCTCAAAAAAAAGTAAAAATAAATATTAAAGCATTTATCCAAAAAAATATTGTATACAGTTTAATAAATTCCATCTTTTTTATTTTTTATTTTCTTTACTAAGGGTCTCACTGTCCCCCCAGTCTGGAGTGCAGTGGCACGATCACAGCTCACTACAGCCTCGACCTCCTGGGCTCAAGTGATCCTCTCACCTCAGCCTACCAAAGTGCTGGGATTACAGGCATGAGCCACCACATCTGGCATCTTTTTTTTTTTTTTTTTGAGACGGAGTTTCAGTCTTGTTGCCCACACTGGAGTGCAATGGCGCCATCTTGGCTCCCTGCAACCTCCACCTCCAGGTTTCAAGCTATTCTCTTTCCTCAGCCTCCTGAGTAGCTGGGATTATAGGCGTGCGCCACCATGCCCAGCTAATTTTGTATTTTTAGTAGAAACAGGGTTTCTCTATGTTGGTCAGGCTGGTCTCAAACTCCCGACCTCAGGTGATCTGCCCGCCTCGGCTTCCCAAAGTGCTGGGATTACAGGCATGAGCCACTGCGCTCGACCAGTGTTGAACATATTTTCATATGGGTATTTGCTATCTGTGTATCTTCTTTGGTGACCAGATGTTCCCAACTCTAGGACTCTAGGAGTCTGATTATTTTCACCACAAAAGTGACCAGTGAATGGCCCTCATCAGTTGTGATGCAGCCACCCAGTGTCAGTGGTGAAACAGATCCCCAGTCTATCAATCCAGCACCATCCTAGCTGGGTGCAGTGGCTCACACCTGTAATCCCAGCCCTTTGGAAACCCAAGGCAGGAGGATCCTTTGAGCCCAGAAGATTGAGGTCAGCCTGGTCAACATAGTGAGACTCCATCTCTACAAAAAAATTAAAAATTAGCCAGGTGTGGTGATGGGTGCCTCTATTCCCAGCTACTCCGGAGGCTGAGGCAGGAGGATCACTTGAGCCCAAGAGTTTGAGGCTGCAGTGAGCTACGATCGTACCACTATACTCCAGCCTGGGTGACCTGCCTGAATCACAGAGTGGGACCCTGTCTCCAAAAAGGCAGGGCTTTTGGAGAAAAGCCTTGAGAGGCCAAGGCGGGTGGATCACGAGGTCAGGAGATCGGGATCATCCTGGCCAACATGGTGAAACACCATCTGTACTAAAAATACAAAAAATTAGCCAAGCGTGGTGGCGCATGCCTGTAGTCCCAGCTACCAGGGAGCCTGAGGCAGGGGAATCGCTTGAACCCAGGAGACGGAGGTTGCAGTGAGCTGAGATCGCGCCACTTCCCTGCAGCCTGGCAACAAAGCAATACTCCATCTCAAAAAAAACAAAAAAACAAACAAAAAAAACCACCGTCTTAAAAGATTCTTCCAGCCGGGCACGGTGGCTCAAGCCTGTAATCCCAGCACTTTGGGAGGCCGAGACGGGCGGATCACGAGGTCAGGAGTTCGAGACCGTCCTGGCTAACATGGTGAAACCCCGTCTCTACTAAAAAATACAAAAAACTAGCCGGGCGAGGTGGCGGGCGCCTGTAGTCCCGGCTACTCGGGAGGCTGAGGCAGGAGAATGGCGTAAAAACCCGGGAGGCAGAGCTTGCAGTGAGCTGAGATCCGGCCACTGCACTCCAGCCTGGGCGACACAGCGAGACTCCGTCTCAAAAAAAAAAAAAAAAAAAAAATTCTTCCTATGTGAAGCGAATTTCAGACCTACACTGGTGTGTTATGCCTTTACCAACACCTTGCGCTAGACAATGCCTTTCCTAACACAGGCAGCTGCCATCATCACGCTGGCTCCCATTCACCAAGGGTTTACACTGAGCCAGATACTCAGTGAGGCCCTTTCCATCCATGATTTTACTTCTTCTCGCCATGACCCTGCACAACAGCTAATAATCTCCATTTTTATAGGTGAGGGAATTGAGATTGAGAGGTGACCTGCCCAAGATCACCCTGCTAGTAAGTGATGATTTTGAAATCATTGCTGAACTGGGCTTCTCCTTCCCTTCTTACTGATGTCATTTGCTTTGCAGCAGATTGATAGCAATACTTGACTCCCAGCCTGAGGCCATTTTTAGGACATTCCCCAGACAGTGAATTGTTTGGACTCCACCACAGTTCTGTGGGGCAAGACAGGGAAGGGTTTGGTGATTTGCACAAAGGTTCTTGGTTTGCTTGGAAGATGAGAAATGTGAGCCAAAAGTTAAGACAAATTCAGACTTTGGGAGGAGGCAGCAGGATCTGAATTAGAGTCCTCTGAAGGCTGAGATTTCTGGGCCACAACCCACAGGGGTCTTTTCCTGTGGGATGGATGACAAAAGCTGGGCAAGAAAAGAGAAAAGCTCCCCGTTGATGGACCCGGACCAAAATATAGAAAGATCACAGCACAGGCTGGAACCAGACCCTCCTGTTCTCGGACCCCTCTCTGACCTTGGGCAAGATACTGAACTAGAGGCAGAATCGCTCTGTTCTCCCACTTCCAACTCCACCTGTGTCTCTAAGCCTTCCAGATCCCCACTAACATCCTCACTCAGATTTTCCTTTTCTTTTCTTTTCTTTTTTTTTTTCTTTTTTTTTTTTTGTGAGACGAAGTCTCACTCTGTTGCCCAGGCTGGACTGCTGCAGTGGCACAATCTTGGCTCACTGCAATCTCCACCTCTTGGGTTCAAGCAATTCTTCTGCCTCAGCCTTCGAGTACAGTAACTGGGACTACAGGTGTGCACCACCATGCCCAGTTAATTTTTGCATTTTTAGTAGAGATGGGGTTTCACCATGTTGGCCAGGCTGGTCTCGAACTCCTGACCTCAGGTAATCCGCTCGCCTTGGCCTCCCAAAGTGTTAGGATTACAGGCATGAGCCAGCACGCCCAGCCCTCACTCAGATTTTCTTAGTTGGCAATCTTCCCACTTATTCCCACTCTCCCCTCTGGACCTGTCTCTGGCTTTTCATCCCTCACCTTGGCCTCCTGCACCTGCAATAGAACCAGTCTTCCCAGTGTGGCGATTCCTCAAGGATCTAGAACTAGAAATACCATTTGACCCAGCCATCCCATTACTGGGCATATATCCAAAGGATTATAAATTATGCTGCTATAGAGACACATGCACACATATGTTTATTGCGGCACTATTCACAATAGCAAAGACTTGGAACCAACCCAAATGTCCATCAATGATAGACTGGATTAAGAAAATGTGGCACATATACACCATGGAATACTATGCAGTCATAAAAAAGGATGAATTCGTGTCCTTTGTAGGGACATGGATGAAGCTGGAAGCCATCATTCTCAGCAAACTATCACAAGAACAGAAAACCAAACACTGCATGTTCTCACTCATAGGTGGGAATTGAACAATGAGATCACTTGGACACAGGGTGGGGAACATCACACACCAGAGCCTGTGGGGGACTGGGGGAGGGATAGCATTAGGAGATATACCTAATGTAAATGATGAGTTAATGGGTGCAGCCCACCAACATGGCATATGTATACATATGTAACAAACCTGCACGTTGTGCACATGTACCCTAGAATATAACAATATATTATAAAATATATCATTATATTATATAGTAATAATATATAGTATAATATATATATAATATATAGTATAATAATAATAATAGAACCAGTCTTCCAACACTTCACTCATCCCGACCCCGTTATTATCCCGCCCCATAAAACAAAACCACCGAAATGAGCTCCAGGGCCCCTTCCCTTCTCTTAGAACCCGTTTGTCTTTGCAGGAATCTGGGCCCAAGTGAACTGGGTTCCTCCTCACCCACACCTCCCCCATGTAATAAGCTCATCCCACTTATTCCAGAGTCTCTCCCAATCCAGAGCCATTTTTCCTTTGCAACCCCAACCCTGGGTCTGGAGAATTGGAGTCTTAGGCCTGGATTAGGCCTTTGTTTCTCTGCCTTTGTTTAGCTGTGGTAATTTATCTTGAAAGGTGGATGTTAAGGGAAAAATGAGAAATTTATATGAAAGTAACTTTTCTTTCTTCTTCTTCTTTTTTTTTTTTTTTTTTTTGAGACAGGGTCTAGCTTTGTCACCAGGCTGGAGTGTAGTGGTGCAATCACTGGTCACTGCAGCCTCCCTCCTGGGCTCAAGTGATCCTCCCCACTCAGCCTCTCAAATGCTGGGACTACAGGCATGTGCCACCATGACCAGCTAATTTTTTTTTTTGAGACGGAGTCTCGCTGTGTCGCCCAGGCTAGAGTGCAGTGGCCGGATCTCAGCTCACTACAAGCTCCGCCTCCCAGGTTTATGCCATTCTCCTGCCTCAGCCTCCCGAGTAGCTGGGACTACAGGCGCCTGCCACCTCGCCCGGCTAGTTTTTTGTATTTTTTAGTAGAGACGGGGTTTCACCGTGTTAGCCAGGATGGTCTCGATCTCCTGACCGCGTGATCCACCCGTCTCGGCATCCCAAAGTGCTGGGATTACAGGCTTAAGCCACCACGCCCAGCCATGACCAGCTAATTTTAAAAAAATTTTTTGTAGAGATGGGGTCTCAGTATGTTGCCCAAGCTAGTATTGAACTCCTGGGTTCATATTATCCCAGCCTCAGCCTCCCAACATGCTGGGATTACAGGTGTGAGTCACGGTGTCTGGCCTCTCCTTTTCTTATGTCACTACTTCCTTAAAGAGTTTTTCTGGGAACACTTCCTGATAGAAACACTTTTAAGGCCAGACGTGGTGGCTCACGCCTGTAATCCCAACACTTTGGGAGGCTGAGGAGCGTGGATCACGAGGTCAGGAGTTCGAGACCAGCTTGGCCAACATGGTGAAACCCCGTCTCTACTAAAAATACAAGAAAATTAGCCAGGCATGGTGGGGGGCGCCTGTAGTCCCAGCTACTTGAAAGGCTGAGGTAGGAGAATCGCTTGACCCTGGGAGGCAGAGGTTGCAGTGAGCCGAGATCGCGCCACTGCACTCCAGCCTGGTGACACAGCAAGACTCCATCTCAAAAGAAAAAAAAAAAAAGAGGAAAGAGCCAATGATGGGGTCGTTTGAGGAAGACAAATCAAATGATCTGGTGAGAGACTGGAAACAGGGAATACAGTATGTGAGCTCCATGAGGACAGAGTTTTATTGGTGGTGTTCACTGTAGTGTCCTTAGTACTTTGAATAATGCCTGGCACATAAAGGCATTCAAAAAATGTGAGCAGACAAGGTGACGCGATGGAAGATGAAACAAAAATCATCATAAAGTGGGGTGTAGTGCTACACACCTAGTCTCAGCTACTCAGGAGGCTGAAGCAGGAGGCAGTCTGGAGACTGGGAGTTTGAGACGTGATGCATAATGATGATGCCTGTGAATAGCCACTGCACTCCAGCCTAGACAACACAGTAAGCAGTAAGACCCTGTCTCTAAAAAAAAAAAAAAAAAAAAAAGAATGGGCACGGTGGCTCACACCTATAATCCCAACACTTTGGGAGGCCAAGAAGGGCAGATCACCTGAGGTCAGGAGTTCGAGACCAGCCTGGCCAACACAGCAAAACCCCATTGCTACTAAAAAAATTCAAAAATTAGCTAGGCATGGTGGTGGGCACCTGTAATCTCAGCTACTCAGGAGGCTGAGACAGGAGAATCGCTTGAATCCAGGAGGCAGAGGTTGCAGCAAGCTGAGATCACACCACTGCACTCCAGCCTGGACAACAGAACGAGACTCCATCTCAAAAAAAAATAATAATAAATAGACTGGGCATGGTAATCCCAGCACTTTGGGAGGCCAAGGCGGGCAGATCACCTGAGGTCGGGAGTTCAAGACCAGCCTGACCAACATGGAGAAATCCTGTCTGTACTAAAAGTACAAAATTAGCCCGGCATGGTGGCACATGCCTGTAATCCCAACTACTTGGGAGACTGAGGCAGGAGAATTGCTTGAACCCGGGAGGTGCAGGTTGCAGTGAGCCTAGACTGCACCATTGCACTCCAGCCTGGGCAACAAGAACAAAACTCTGTCTCAAAAATAAATAAATAAATAAATACATACATACATACATACATACATACATACATACATAAAAGTTAAAAATAAAATAAATAAAAGCAGAATTCATTAAATTTGTATTGCTTACTAAATTACAAATATCTTCCATAGATTTGTTCATTTATTCTTCAAATATGTGTTGAGCGTTCATTCCATACTGGACACTGTATTAGGCAATGTGAGTACAGCAGTGAATGAGCTCAATGAGGAAGAGGTAAAAAAAACGACAAGCCAGGCGAGGTGGCTCCCACCTGTAACCCCAGCACTTTGGGAGGCCGAGGTGCGTGGATCACTTGAGGTCAAGAGTTCAAGACCAGCCTGGTACATGGTGAAACCCTGTCTCTACTAAAAATACAAAATTAGCCAGGCATGGCAGCGAGTGTCTGTAGTCCAAGCTACTCGGGAGGCTGAGGCAGGAGAATCGCTTGAACCCAGGAAGCAGAGGTTACAGTGAGCTGAGATTGCACCACTGCACTTCGGCCTGCGCAGAGTGAGACTCTAGCTCAAAAAAAAAAAAAAAAAGAAAAGATAATAAGCAAGATAATTCAAGCTAGTGATAACTGCTAATAAAAATGAGAAAGAAAGAGGCCAGGCACAGTGGCCTACGCCTGTAATCCCAGCACTTTGGGAGGCCAAGGTGGGCAAGTCACCTGAGGTCGGGAGTTGGAGACCAGCCTAACCAACATGGAGAAACCCCGTCTTGACTAAAAATACAAAATTAGCCAGGCATGGTGGCACATGCCTGTAATCTCAGCTACTCGAGAGGCTGAGGAAGGAGAATCGCTTGAACTGGGGAGGTAGAGGCTGTGGTGAGCCGAGATCCCATCATTGCACTCCAGCCTGGGCAACAGAGTGAAACTCCGTTTCAACAAAAAAAAAAAAAAAAAAAAAAAAAAAGAGGAAGAAAAAGAAATGTTTGCTGGGTGCAGTGGCTCATGCCTGTAATCCCAGCACTTTGGGAGGCCAAGGCAGGCAGATCACAAGGTCAGGAGTTCAAGACCAACCTGGCCAATATGGTGAAACCCCCATCTCTACTAAAAATACAAAAATTGGGCCGGGCGCGGTGGCTCACGCCTGTAATCCCAGCACTTTGGGAGGCCGAGGCGGGCGGATCACAAGGTCAGGAGATCGAGACCACGGTGAAACCCCGTCTCTACTAAAAATACAAAAAAATTAGCCGGGCGCGGTGGCGGGCGCCTGTAGTCCCAGCTACTCAGGAGGCTGAGGCAGGAGAATGGCGTAAACCCAGGAGGCGGAGCTTGCAGTGAGCCGAGATCGCGCCACTGCACTCCAGCCTGGGCGACAGAGCGAGACTCCGTCTCAAAAAAAAAAAAAAAAAAAAAAATACAAAAATTGGCCGGGCACAGTGGCTCAAGCCTGTAATCCCAGCACTTTGGGAGGCCGAGACGGGCGAATCACGAGGTCAGGAGATCGAGACCATCCTGGCTAACACGGTGAAACCCCATCTCTACTAAAAAATACAAAAAACTAGCTGGGTGAGGTGGCGGGTGCCTGTAGTCCCAGCTCCTCGGGAGGCTGAGGCAGGAGAATGGCGGGAACCCGGGAGGCGGAGCTTGCAGTGAGCTGAGATCCGGCCACTGCACTCCAGCCTGGGCGACAGAGCGAGACTCCATCTCAAAAACAAAACAAAAAAAATTACAAAAATTAGCCAGGCGTGGTGGCACATGCCTGTTGTTCTAGCTACTTGGGAGGCTGAGGCAGAAGAATTGCTTGAACCTTCAGGCAGAGGTTGCAGTGAACCAAGATGGCACCACTGCACTCCAGCCTGGGTGACAACGTGACATTCTGTCTCAAAAAAAAAAAAAAAAAAAAAGAAATGTTCAGTAAGTATTTGAATATGTATTTGAATATTGAATGAGCTCATGAATAAGTAAAGGAGCATTGCTAAAGCCTCTAGTCTGAGAGTGAAACAGTGAAGGAAGCCCTCCCTGGGAGGAATGAGGAGGTTTCTAAGGGAAGCCAGCGGCGGGAAGAGAGGAGATGGGTTCAGTTTGACAGCATGTTGAATTTGGTAGTGGCAGAGGTTTCCTGGAGAACTGACAAATATAAAAATGACCTTTTAGGTGCAAACACACACGCCTGTCTGGCACGATCAAGAATAAAAATACTTACAGCAGAAAAGAACCCAGATGAGTAAGGAGTGGCTCTTCAAATACCAAGGGTGGTTAATTGGCCTGTTTCTCAACTGGGCAAATTGCCCCACTCACAAAAGGCACACACCAGGGTCTTGCTGTGTCTCCAGCACACATTCTCGTTCCTCAGAAGCGGACTTCTGCCTGCGTCTTGGCCTTGCTTTTGGAACAATGTCCTGGAGGGAGATCTTTTCAGGAGACATGTTGTGTGGAAGATGTAGCAATAATGGGTGGTGCTGGAATCACGACAGAGCTTGTTTCTCAGAGAATCTGCCAGAATTGGCTGGGAACCTTGACATGCTGGCACCTGCCCAGCCCTTCTTTGCATGAGGGACAGGGAACAGTGTGTTCTGGGTGGGTCCTTCACCCCTTCTCTTCTCATTCCCATCACAAACCTTAAAGTTGTGGGCACATTCCTAAACCGAGTTGCCAAACCTCAAAAGCAGATTGCTGAATCCAGATTAGAGGCCGTGTTTCAGTCTCTACCCCACCCTACCCCATTCTCACTAAGCACTCATCCCAGTGCCAGCCTCACACAGACAACCAGTGCCTCATCTGGCAGAAGGTGGTCCATAGTGCAGTTGAAATCTCCCTGTACAATAGGATCTCCCTGTGGCTAGGACATAGTGTAAAAAGTTATAATTTTCAGATTAGTGCCAGTTAATTCAGTCCAGAGAAAATACTGTCTTTAGCCCTTTTTTTTTTTTTGAGATGGAGTCTCACTATGTCACTCAGGCTGGAGTCCAGTGGCACGATCTAGGCTCACTACAACCTCCACCTTCCAGGTTCAAGCGATTCTCCTGCCTCAGCCTCCTGAATAGCTGGGATTACAGGTATGTGCCACCACGCCTGGCTAATTTTTGTATTTTTAGTAGAGACGGGGTTTCTCTATGTTGGTCAGGCTTGTCTCAAACTCCTGACCTCAGGTGATCCATCCGCCATGGCCTCCCAAAGTGCTGGGATTACAGGCGTGAGCCACCGCGCCCGGCCTCATTTTTTAAATTTAAAAATTGTTTTGGCCAGGCATGGTGGCTCACGCCTGTAATCCCAGCACTTTGGGAGGCCGAGACAGGCGGATCATGAGGTCAGGAGTTTGAGACCAGCCTGGCCAGTATGGTGAAACCCTTCTCTACTAAAAATACAAAAATTAGATGGGCCAGTGGCGCGTGTCTGTAGTCCCAGTTACTCAAGCAGCTGACACAGGAGAACTGTTTGAACCTGGGAGGCGGAGGTTGCAGTGATCCGAGATCCATCCACTGCACTCCAGACTGGGTAACAGAGCCAGATTCCATCTCAAAAAAAAAAAAAAAAATTGTTTTTAAATTTTTTATAAGCGGGATCTCACTGTCACCCAGCTGGACTACAGTGGCACTATCACAGCTCACTGTATCCTTGACTTCCTGGCACAGGCAATCTTCCCATCACAGCTCCCTGAGTAGCTAGAATTAGAGGCTTGTTCCACCACACCCCGCTAATTTTTTTCATTTATTTGAAGAGATGGGGTCTTGCTATGTTACCCATGCTGGTCTCAAAATCCTGGCCTCAAGCGATGCTCCCACCTCAGCCTCCCGAAGTGCTGAGATTATATGCATGAGCCACCACACCTTGCCTGAAACCCATTTTAAAACATACTGAGGGCCGGGCGCGGTGGCTCAAGCCTGTAATCCCAGCACTTTGGGAGGCCGAGACGGGCGGATCACGAGTTCAGGAGATCGAGACCATCCTGGCTAACACGGTGAAACCCCGTCTCTACTAAAATACAAAAAAAATTAGCCGGACGAGGTGGCGGGCGCCTGTACTCCCAGCTACTCGGGAGGCTGAGGCAGGAGAATGGCGTGAACCCGGGAGGCGGGGCTTGCAGTGAGCTGAGATCCGGCCACTGCACTCCAGCCTGGGCAACAGAGCTAGACTCCGTCTCAAAAAAAAAAAAAAAAAAACAAACAAACATACTGAGAATGCTTGACCATAAAAGTTGTCAAGATTAGCCTCCATCACTAAAATAAAAGTTGACATCTTTTGAGAAAAACACCAGGAAATTACTCCACCCAAGAAAACAAAGTTGTTTTTGAGCCACCTGTTTTAGCAGGCCCCAAGGGGTTGGTTCAGCAGAAAATACATTCACATCACAAAACTCAACAGGCAAAAGCATGTGACTACCCAGCCAAACCATGTATCTGTATGACTTTTGACTCAAAAGGTCATAGTCACATTTGTCAACATTGCAGAAAGTATCAGGTTCCAAACCCAGCCCCAAACTCCACTCCATATGTCTTCTTCCTCCCTACAAAAGAGTTCCTTTCCCAACCTCCTCACTTCTTCCAGGAGAGCCTTCATTTCTGTCACTAGGCTAAGTATAGAGAATCAAGAATAAATATAAGCCATAACGCTGCTTTCAAAAAATAAAACTGCTGGACATGATGGCTCGTGCCTGTGATTTCAGCACTTTGGGAGGCTAAGGCAGGAGGATTACTTGAGGCCAGGAGTTCAAGACCAGTCTGGGCAAACATAGCAAGACCCTGTATCTAGAAAAATTTTAAAGAGTGCTTACTTTGGCAGCACATATATAAAAATTGAAAAAAGAAATTATTCGGGCATAGTGGCACATGCCTGTAGTCCCAGCTGCTTGGGAGGCTGAGGTGGGAGGATTGCTTGAGCTCAGGAGGCCAAGGCTGCACTCTAGCCTGGGCAACCGAGCGAGACCCTGTCTCAAATAAATAAATAAATAAATAAATAAATAAATAAATAAAAGAGAAAAGAAAAGAAAAAAGGCTGGGTGCGGTGGGTCACACTTGTAATCTCAGCACTTTGGGAGGCTGAGGTAGGAAAATTGCTTGAGGTCGAGAGTTTGAGACCAGCCTGGGCAACATAGCAAGACTGTGTCTCATCCTTTCTTTAAGGTATAAAAATGTTAAAAAAAAAAAAAAAAAAAAAAAAGTCTTGTTGAGAGAAAAATAAAGATACACTGGAAATGGTAAGTTAACTGAGAAGACAGTAATTTGTTTTAAATTGTCAGAAAGAGACTTAGCAAAATGGACTCTAGTGAACTTTTTTCCCCATCTTCCATTACTGGAAAATCTAATGATCAGAATGTCCTAGATAATGCCCAAACTAAATTACCACTCTTCCTAAATATGAAGATTTAGAAGGAATGAGCCAATACACCACAAATCATTTTGCAAGTAGGAACATGGCCCCAGCTTGTATGTGAAACTGCTAGAGGTCAGCCACAAGTTCAGTCTCCAAATGGACCATCTGGCTTTGCTTATGTCTATCAACATAGTTTACCTCCAACACCATCTAATATTCACCCTTCACCCTGAATGCAAGAAATGTTGGTTGTTGAGAGGACACTATGAAATCATATCAAATAACGAGAAAATTAAGCCCATAGATTTCTGAAAAGGACAATAGCATCAAAGGCAGAACTACTGAGGAGACTCCTCAGTGAGAGTGGTCCAGAAAAGAGCTCTGGGAAACAATACCTCAATGAACAGACAAAATTAAGCTTCAATAAATAAATTTTATTAAACATTTCTTTTTTTTTTTATGGAGTTTCGTTCTTGTTGCCCAGGCTGGAGTGCAATGGCGCGATCTTGGCTCACTGCAACATCCGCCTCCCCGGTTCAAGCCTCAGCCTCCCAAGTAGCTGGGATTACAGGCATGCGCCATCATGCCCAGCTAATTTTATATTGTTAGTAGAGACAGGGTTTCTCCATGTTGGTCAGGCTGGTCTTGAATTCCTGACCTCAAGTGATCCACCAGCCTTGGCCTCCCAAAGTGCTGGGATTACAGGCGTGAGCCACTGCACCCAGCCTAAACATTTCTTTTAAATCAAGAAAGTGGGCCAAAATATTTTTGTCCTAAAATTTAAAAAAGAGTATCTTACTAACTTCTTCAGAAAAGCCACTAACTCATGATTGACTTCTTACAATTAATGACACGTCATTTTGTGAGTTTTAGGGAGCAAACTGTTGATGCTGAGAAAGACAGCAATAGGGCTATAGGCCATTTTTCTGAGTTGTCCAGGCCAAGCCCAAGGCCATTCCACACCTGGACATGAGAGTCTTTTTTTTTTTTTTTTTTTTTTTTGAGACGGAGTCTCGCGCTGTCACCCAGGCTGGAGTGCAGTGGCCGGATCTCAGCTCACTGCAAGCTCCGCCTCCCGGGTTCACGCCATTCTCCTGCCTCAGCCTCCCGAGTAGCTGGGACTACAGGCGTCCGCCACCTCGCCCGGCTAGTTTTTTGTATTTTTTTTTTAGTAGAGACGGGGTTTCACCATGTTAACCAGGATGGTCTCGATCTCCTGACCTCGTGATCCGCCCGTCTCGGCCTCCCAAAGTGCTGGGATTACAGGCTTGAGCCACCGCGCCCGGCCGACATGAGAGTCTTTTTTTTTTTTTTTTTTTGAGACAGAGTCTCGCTCTGTCGCCCAGGCTGGAGTGCAGTGGCGCGATCTCAGCTCACTGCAAGCTCCGCCTCCCGGGTTCCCGCCATTCTCCTGCCTCAGCCTCCCGAGTAGCTGGGACCACAGGCGCCGCCACCTCGCCCGGCTAATTTTTTGTGTTTTTAGTAGAGACGGGGTTTCGCCGTGTTAGCCAGGATCGTCTCGATCTCCTGACCTTGTGATCCGCCCGTCTCGGCCTCCCAAAGTGCTGGGATTACAGGCTTGAGCCACCACGCCCGGCCCCCTGAGAGTCTTAACTTCAGCCACTGGGGACCCTAGAATCTCATGCTATGTTGTTGTTGTTGTATATATTTTGGGTAGTATGGTATAAAGGAAATAAATTTAGACTGCTTCTTTCTTTCCTTCTTTTGTGCTCAAGATTTTACTAATACTTGTTTGGTGATCAGTATGTAAACACCATGAAAAATGTAAGTCTTAATATAAGCATGAGCTTCTAAAGTCATGTAAATATAATTCCTTAAATGGTGATTCCAACCACATTTCCAATTAAAATATACAGGCAATTTTTCCATAATACGAAAATTTCAAGTCCCAGTACATTAAAATGTTGAGAAGTTTTGGAGTCATTTATGAAGACTATCAGGACTTAATGACACAGGGAGTAATGTTATCAGGGACAATTGAAACAATCAGTACCAAAGAGAATATCATAGGCAGCACACAGTTGTGATGGGTAAAGCCAAGACAAAATAACAGTTATATTTAATAAAACATAATTCTTTAAAAAAATTAATTAATTTATTTATTTATTTTTGAGACAGAGTTTCACTTTTGTTGCCCAAGCTGGAGTGCAATGGCGCCATCTCAGCTCACCGTAACCTCCACCTACCAGGTTCGAGCGATTCTTCTGCCTCAGCTTCCCTAGTAGCAGGGATTACAGGAGCCCGCCACCATGCTTGACTAATTTTTTGTACTTTTAGTAGAAACGGGGTTTCACCATGTTAGCCAGGCTGGTCTCGAACTCCTGACCTCAGGTTAACCGCCAGTCTCGGCCTCGAACTCCTGATCTCAGGTTACCTGCCAGTCTTGGCCTCCTAAAATGTTGGGATTACAGGCGTGAGCCACCGCGCCCAGCCAGTAAAACATAATTCTTAAAGGGGAAATAAGACATAAACAAATAGATTTTGGAAAGGAATAAATAGTAACTTTGCAGACACCACCTTGACCAAGTCATCAAGGTTAACATCACCAACGATAAATCATTTTGAGAGTATGTACACCCTGATAGCAATAGAAACATTGATAGCAACAGCAATGAGAAGAGTACATCACCTCTGGGGCGTTCTATCCCAAAACTCCATAACACAGCTAATCATTTAAAACATCAGACAAATTCAAATTGAAGAAATACCTGACCAGTACACCCCAGCAGTGCCACGGTCATCAAAAACTAGGAAAGACTAATAAACTGCCAGACTGGAGCAGATGAAGGAAGGCCACGCACGGGGGCTCACGCTTGTAATTCCTGCACTTTGGGAGGCCAAGGCAGGTGAATCACCTGAGGTCAGGAGTTCAAGACCAGCCTGGTCAAAAAGGTGACATCCCATCTCTACTAAAAATACAAAAAATTAGTCAGACATGGTGGCACACACCTGTAGTCCCAGCTCCTTGGGAGGCAGGAAAACAAGTGTAATCCATATAGTTTTCTTAATAGCATTGTACAAATGTCAGTTTATCAGTGTTGAATAAACGTACCACGGTTATGTAAGACATTAATATTAGTGGAATTTGGATGAAATATATACAGGGACTCTCTTCTACTATCTTTGGAATTATTCTGTAAGTCTAAACTTATTTCAAAATAAAAAGTTAAAAAAAATAGCAGTAAGAAGAAGAAACAGGTAAAGGAGAAAAGCAAAGAAGAAGAAAAAAACAGTAGGTAAGTTTTAATGCTTAAAACACTTTATGACTGGGCGTGGTGGTTCACGCCTGTAAGCCCAGCTCTTTAGGAGGCCAAGGCAGGTGGATGACTTGAGGTCAGGAGTTCAAGACCACCCTGACCAACATGGCGAAACCCTATCTCTACTAAAAAAATACAAAATTAGGGCCGGGTATGGTGGCTCACACCTGTAATCCCAGCACTTTGGGAGTTTGAGGCGGGCAGATCACGAGGTCAGAAGATCGAGACCATCCTGACTAACATGGTGAAACCCTGTCTCTACTAAAAATACAAAAAATTAGCCGGGCATGGTGGTGGGCACCTGTAGTCCCAGCTATCAGGAGGCTGAGGCAGGAGAATGGCATGAACCCCGGAGATGGAGCTTGCAGTGAGCCAAGATTGTGCCCCTGCACTCCAGCCTGGACAACAGAGCAAGACTCCATACCAAAAATTAATAAATAAAAAATACAAAATTAGCTGGGCATGGTGGCACACGCCTGTAATCCCAGCTACTCAGGAGGTTGAGGCAAGAGAATTGCTTGAACCCAGGAGGCAGAGGTTGCAGTGAGCTGAGATCACACCATTGCACTCCAGCCTGGGCAACAAGAGCGAAACTCCATCTCAAAAAACAAAAACAAACAAATAAAAAAAAAAAAAACTTTATTAGTATTTTATTTTTGTAGAGATGGGGTCTCACTTTGTTGCCCAGGCTTCTGGTGAACTCCTGGCCTCAAGTGATCCTCCCACGTTGGCCTCCCAAAGTGCTGGGATTACAGACACGAGCCACCATGCCCGGCTAATTTTGTATTTTTAATAGGGACGGAGTTGGCCGGGCGCGGTGGCTCAAGCCTGTAATCCCAGCACTTTGGGAGGCCGAGACGGGTGGATCACGAGGTCAGGAGATCGAGACCATCCTGGCTAACACGGTGAAACCCCGTCTCTACTAAGAAATACAAAAAACTAGCCGGGTGAGGTGGCGGGCGCCTGTAGTCCCAGCTACTCGGGAGGCTGAGGCCGGAGAATGGCGTGAACCCGGGAGGCGGAGCTTGCAGTGAGCTGAGATCTGGCCACTGCACTCCAGCCTGGGCTACAGAGCGAGACTCCGTCTCAAAAAAAAAAAAAAAAAAAAAAAAAAAAAGGGACGGAGTTTCTCCATGTTGGTCTCAAACTCCTGACCTCCAGTGATCCACCCACCTCAACCTCCCAAAGTGCCGGGATTACAGGTGTGAGCCACCACGCCTGGCCATGTTAGCCACAGTCAATAGCCTATGCTCCTGGAATGGAGGGCAGGTGCTTGGTGCATGCAGAGTTCATGCCACCCGCACTGGATGTCCAGGAGCTCATAGAGACCTCTCTTTGTTTCTTTTTCATGAACTTTAATTTTTTCCTCTACTTTTTATCCCCCCAGTGGAACAAGTGACAATCTTAGTGAGAACAACTAAAAAAGCTGAAAAAATACTGAAAACATCCCACAGTAGAGAGTTAACTAACTACTGAAGAATTATTAGAACTTAGGAAAAACAGGAATCCAGAAGTTTAACTCAGCTCTTTGGGAGCTTTGTCAATTATTCAAGAAGTAGCCAACAGGCTCTTTGCACTTTTGACTACCTGTAGGGCTAAAAGGACAAAAGTCCGAGTCCGGGGCCTCTAGAGGAAGGTATGCCTGGTAAACACCCTTAACTTCGAGTTTGCACTCTGAAGAGCTGCCCTGTAGCATTACAGTAGACCAGGCCTCATGGATCTGAAGCCAGCTCCAAATCATCTCAAGCCCCAAAACCTGGTGATCCCCACTGTTAGTGCCCAAGGCGTCTGGTGAGACTTTCTGACTCTCTAGCCTAGTCTAGATAAAGATGACACTATTCTAGGATTCAAACAATGCCCCCAAAGAGGTTTTGAAATACAATATCTAACACGATCGAAGTGACCACGCACACAAAGAAATAGGGCCGGCGCAGTGGCTCACACGTGTAATCCCAGCACTTTGGGAGGCCAAGGCAGGTGGATTACTTGAGGTCAGGAGTTCAAGACCAGCCTGGCCAACGTGGAGAAACCCGGTCTCTACTAAAAATACAAAAATTAGCCAGGTGTGGTGGTGCACACCTGTAGTCCCAGCTACTTGGGAGGCTAAGGCACAAGAATGGCTTGAACCCAGGAGGTGGAGGTTGCAGTGACCCAAGATCACGCCTTTGCACTCCAGCCTAGGTGACAGAGTGAAACTGTGCCTCAAAAAAAAAAAAAAAAAAAAAAAAAGTGACCATGTACACAAAGAAATAGGACAAGAAAGAGAACACTGTCAGCATCAACAACAATAACAATAACAATTATTGGGCCGGCACGATGGCTCAGTCTTGTAATCTCAGCAATTTGGGAGGCCAAGGTGGACAGATCACAAGGTCAAAAGTTCGAGACCAGCCTGGCCAACATGGTGAAACCCCGTCTCTACTAAAAATACAAAAATTAGCCGGTTGCAGTGGCACGTGCCTGTCGTCCCAGCTACTCTGGAGGCTGAGGCAGAAGAATCACTTGAACCCGGGAGGCAGACATTGCAGTGAGCCGAGATCGCACCAGCCTTGGTGACAGAGCAAGACTCCATCTCAAAAACAAAAACAAACAAACAAAAAAATTATCAAACACTTTTACATAACTACTCCTAATACATTTAAAGAGACCAGAGACACAACTTAGAATTTCAGAGAACTTGAACCTGTAAAACGATATAACAGATTAAACTTCCTTATTTATTTATTTATTTTTATTCTTTTCTTTGCAACAAAAGCCACATTCAATAGACTAAACTTTCAATAACTGAAAAATATAAAAATCAAAATTAAAAACTGAATGGGGCCAGGCGCAGTGGCTCACGCCTATAATCCCAGCACTTTGGGAGGCCGAGGCAGGCGGATCACAAGGTCAGGAGATCGAGACCATAATGGCTAACACGGTGAAACCCCGTCTCTACTTAAAATACAAAAAATTAGCTGGGCGTGGTGGTGGGCACCTGTAGTCCCAGCCACTCAGGAGGCTGAGGCAGTAGTGAACCTGGGAGGTGGAGTCTGCAGTGAGCCGAGATTGTGCCACTGCACTCCAGCCTGGGCAATAGAGTGAGACTCCGTCTCAAAAAAACAAAACAAAACAAAAAAAAACTGATGGGTTTAACAGCAGATTAGACACAAATGAAGAGAGATTTTTGTGAACTGGAACAGGTTTAAAAAATCCAAGAAGCCAAGTGTGGTGGCTCACCCTGTAATCCCAGCACTCTGGGAGGCCAAGGCAGGTAGATCACTTGAGGCCAAGAGTTTGAGACCAGCCTGGGCAACATGGCAAAACCTCTTCTCTACAAAAAAATACAATAATTACCTGGGCATGGTGGCACAAGCCTGTAGTCCCAGCTACTTGGGAGACTGAAAGGTGGGAGGATCACCTGAGACCAGGAGGTTGAGCAACGATTGTGACCCTGCACTCCAGCCTGGGCAATAGAATGAGATCCTATCTCAAAGAAAAAGAAAAATCCAAGAATAAAGCTCAGAAAAATAAAAAACGTGGAAAATTCAAAAGTACATTTTGGGCTGGGCATGGTATCTCATGCCTGTAATTCCAGTACTTTGAGAGGCTGAGGTGGGAGGATCCCTTGAGCCCAGGAGTTCAACACCAACCTGGACAATACGGCAAGACCCCATCTCTAGCAACAAATTTAAAAATTAGTAGGACATGGTGGCATGTGCATATAGTCCCCGCTATTCTGGGGAAGCTAAGACAGGAGTATTGCTTGAGCTCAGAAGGTTGAGGCTGCAGTGAGCTATGATCATGTCCCTGCATTCCAGGCTGGATGATGGAGCAAGACTGACTCAAAAACGTAGATTTTGGAAAAGATGGAAAATTCAGTGAGACAAAAATGATTTATGAGAAAGTCCAGTATATATTTAATAGAAGTCCCAAAGATAGAAGTGAAAATAGGAGGCTGGGTGCGGTGGCTCACGTCTGTAATCCCAGCACTTTGGAAGGCCGAGGTGGGCAGATCAACTGTGGTTAGGAGTTTGAGACCAGCCTGGCCAACATGGTGAAACCCGTCGCTACTAAAAATACAAAAATTAGATGGGTGTGGTGGCGGGTGCCTGTAACCCCAGCTACTTGGGAGACTGGGGCAGGAGAATCGTTTGAACCTGGGAGTTGGAGGTTGCAGTGAGCCGAGATCAAGCCATTGCACTCCAGCCTGGATGACACAGTGAGACTCCATCTCAAAAAACAAAAAGAAAAAGAAAATAAGGTAGAAGAAACATTTGAAAAGAATCTGACCAAAACTTTCCAAAACTGATGAAATATGTCAAGGCAAATTAAACAATACAAAGAATCCAAAGCAGGATAAATAAAAATAAATCAACAAGTAAGCCCATCTGAAAACCAGAGAAGATCAGAAGGCCGGGTGCAGTGGCTTATGCCTTGTAATCCCAGCACTTTGGGAGGCTGAGGTCGGAGGATCACCTGAGTTGAGGAGTTCGAGACCAGCCTGGCCAGCCTGGCAAACATGGTGAAACCCCATCTCTACTAAAAATACCAAAAAAATTAGCCAGGTTTGGTGGCAGGTCCCTGTAATCCCAGCTACTCGGGAGGCTGAGGCAGGAGAATCGCTTGAACCTGGGAGGTGGAGGTTGCAGTGAGCCGAGATCACGCCACCGCACTCCAGCCTGAGCAACAAGAGCAAAACTCTGTGTCCAAAACAAAAACAAAAACAAAGATCATAAAAGGGACAGAGCCCATTATAAAAAGACAAATTACACTCAAAGGGGCCATACTGAAGTTGACAACAGACTTCTCGACAGAAACAACAGAAGCCTGAAGAAAAACTGTTTTCAAAATGCTGAAAGATTGTGGCAATGGTTGCACAATATTGCAAATCTGCTTAATGTCACTAAATTGTACATGTTAAAATGGCTAAAATGGTAAATTTATATATATATATTTATTATTTTTGAGATGGGAGTTTTGCTCTTGTTGCCCAGGCTGGAGTGCAATGGCACCAACTCGGCTCACCACAACCACTGCCTCCCAGGTTCAGGCGATTCTCCTGCCTCAGCCTCACAAGTAGCTGGGACTACAGGTGTGTGCCACCATGCCCGGCTAATTTTGTAGTTTTAGTAGAGATGGGGTTTCTTCATATTGGTCAGGCGGGTCTCTAACTCCTGACCTCAGGTGATCCGCCTGCCTCAGCCTCCCCAAAGTGCTGAGATTACAGGCTTGAGTCACCATGCCCAGCTTATTATGTATATTTTACCACAATAAAAACTTAATTTTTTTTTTTGAGATGGAGTCTCACTCTGTTGCACAGGCTGGAGTACAGTGGTGCGATTTCAGCTCACTGCAACCTCTGCCTCCCTGGTTCAAGCGATTCTCCTGTCTCAGCTTCCTTAGTAGCTGGGATTACAGGAGCACACCACCACACCCGGCTAAATTTTGTATTTTTAGTAGAGACGGAGTTTCGCCATGTTGGCCAGGCTGGTCTCAAACTCCTGACCTCAGGTGATCCATGAGCCTTGGCCTCCTAAAGTGTTGGGATTACTGGCGTGAGCCACCAAGCCTGGCCGAAAATTTAATTTTAAAAAAGGCTGAAAGAAAATAAATTTCAACCTAGAATTATATTTCCAGCTAAAATGTCTACAAAATTAAAGGTGAAATACAGGCATTTTCAGACATGGAAAAATGAGAGAATTCATCATCAATGGACCCTTGCTAAAGAAAATAACGAAGAGTATTCTTCAGGCAGAGAGAAATGATCCCAAAAGGCAGCTCAAAGTTGCGGGAAGGTATGAAGAAAAAAGAATGAGGTAAATATGTGGGTTGATCTAAATGGATAGTGACTGTATAAAACAATTGTAATGTTCTGTGGGTTCTAAGAACATAGAGAATATTAAAATACAGTCAACAAAGATATCTAAGTCAAAGAAGGCTGATTAACGGTGTTAGTGTTTTAAGGAACTGGCACCAATGAGAAGGGTATATAAGTACCAGTTAGGGCTAGGCGTGGTGGCTCACATCTGTAATCCCAGCACTTCGGGAGGTTGAGGCAGGTGGATCACCTGAGGTCAGTTTGAAACCAGCCTGGCCAACATGGTGAAACCCTGTCTCTACTAAAACAAGAAATTAGAAAAATTAGCCAGGCGTGGTGGCGGGTGCTTGTAATCCCAGCTACTCGGGAGGCTGAGGCAGGAAAATGGCTTCAACCCGGGAGGCAGAGGTTGCAGTGAGTGGAGATCACGCCACTACACTCCAGCCTGAGAAACGAGAGCGAAACTCCGTCTCAAAAAACAAAACAAAGCAAAACAAAACAAAACAAAAAAACTCATAAAAAAATTTTTTTAAAGTACCAGTTAGCATTAAACTTTCTTTTTAAAAAAAGATTTATTAGGCCGGGCTGGTGGCTCACACCTGTAATCCCAGCACTTTGGGAGGCCGAGGGCAGTGGATAACAAGGTCAGGAGTTTGAGACCAGCCTGGCCAACATGGTGAAACCCAGTCTCTACTAAATATACAAAAATTAGCTGGGCGTGGTGGTGGGCGCCTTTAAACCCATCTACTTGGAAGGCTGAGGCAGGAGAATCACTTGAACCCGGGAGGTGGAGGTTGCAGTGAGCCGAGATCATGCCACTGTACTCCGGCCTGAGCAACAGAGCAAGACTCTGTCTCAAGAAAAAAAAAAAAAAAAAAAAGATTGGTTTTAAAATAATTTAAAAATTATAGAAGAGTTGCAGAAATAGTATTAAGAAATATTCCACTCATCCAGATGTACCAGTTTTTAACATTTTGCTATACTTGCTTTATCACTGTCTTCTTTTCTCTCTTCTTCCCTCTCTCTTCCTGTGTATTTATATACACTCTTCTGAATCATTTGAGAGTAGGATGCATTCATTATGCTCTTTTAAATCTTCATAAAAAGATATTTTACATAACCATTAAATACATCAAATTTAGGAAATTTAATATTGACAGAACACATATCTAATCTACTGATCATTTTCCAGTTTGCAAATTGTTCTTATAGCAAGATCATGTACAGTATTGCACTAGTTGCCATGTCTCTTTGGTCTTTTTTTTTTCTTTCTCTTTTTAAATCTGGAACACTTTCTTTGTCTTATTGACAATGATAGTTGAACAATAAAGACCAATTATTTTATAAAAATGTTAAGATTTTGACAGATTAAGCATGTATTACAATCTCATGGATAATGGCCATGAAACTAATGAGACATTCGCTTCTGTCTCCTTTAGGAAGCCAAGTTGGCTTTTCTGCCCTGATGGTGCTTGTTGTGTTGGTTATGTGATTGTGTTTTTGTTAAGATTTACAGAACCGTGTTCTAAAATGTGTGAAGTTTATTGTATGTAAAGTATACCTAAACCATAAAAATGCTAGTCTCTAAAAGTTGAATTGCCTGAATATTCCACCAAATTATATGCTTCAAGCGTGCTATTCTGGTGCTCAAACCATCTCCGTCTCAAAAAAAAAAAAAAAAAACAAATAAAGAAATTAAATTTTAAAAACTCGGATTGTCGCTTGGGAGACATGAAACTTTGTATTTTTTTGCCACGTTGTCTCACTCTGTCGCCTAGGCTGGAGTACAGTGGCATGATCTCAGCTCACTGCAACCTCCGCCTCCTGTGTTCAAGGAATTCTCCTGCCTCAGCCTCCTGAGTAGCTGGGATTACAGGCATGTGCCACCACGCCCAGGTAATTTTTTGTATTTTTAGTAGAGACAGGGTTTCACCATGTGGGCCAAGCTGGTCTTGAACTCCTGACCTCCGGTGATCCACCCGCCTCGGTCTCCCAAAGTGCTGGGATTACAGGTGTGAGCCACCGCGCCCAGCCAGATTCCCAGCCTGAAACGCATTTTTTGTCTATTGCTATATACTTAGGGACAAATATTGTTGTTAAAGGTAGAGAAAACAACATGTTTTGAAGAAAAGGAAGTGTTGGTGGGGGTGAGGTGGGGGCAGTTGCTTGTCTGTCCCAGAAAGGCAATTTCTTACTGCTTCATACCCTGGTATATACCCGTTTTGTACCCATTCCATTCTTTCTAGAAACACCGATTTCTGTCCTCATTGTTTTTATATTTCTGTCTCCTATTGTCATGTTTTATGAGCAAGTCGTAAAGGGAGGAAGAGGGAAAACAAAGTTCTGAGGCTTTCTTAATCTACTTGCTCAACCTCCATTTTTAGTAACCATAAAGAATTTGGTTTTTTTTTTTTTTTTAGTTTCCTCTTCTAGCAAGAAGTCCCACCACATGCCATCCACCTAGCCACTAATGCTCGCCGAACAAGTCAAATCCACAGCAAATACGTAGTCTTGTTTTGTACTTTTTTTCAAACGTTATGTAAAAGGTATACTGTAAAATCTTACCAGAACTTATTTCACTCAATACGATTTTTAGATGTACCTACACACATGTAGCGACCCATTCACTTTAACTTGCACTGAATAAATATATCAAAGGTACTCTTCTATTTCCCCACTGACAAGATACTTGGCATTACCTGCTCTAGACGACCAGGCAGCGACTTCTTCTTACGCTGTTGTTTGTGCTAGAATTTCTCCACCGCGTATTTTGTAGGTGAATTGACTGGATCCATGTGTGTGTCTACATCTTCAGCTTTACTGGACATGGACAAATTCCCCTGCAAAGAGGTTGTACTCCTTTTCCCTCCCACCGGCTGTGTAGGACAGTTCCCATTTCTCACCAACAGTTGCTATAATTAGACTTGGGTATTTCTATCAAAAGGATGAGTATAACATTGTATCTTATTGTTGCTTTGGTTTGTATTTCCCTGAGTTCTAGGGCAGTTGAGCTCAGGAAAGAACTTAACCCCATCCTTTGCCTCGTTGTTTGTAATTGGAGTATGTTTTCCTTATTGTAGTTCTTTAAATGTTCTGAATGGCAATCCTTTATTAGTTATACCTTTATATTCTCCCATTCTGAGGCTTATGCTTTTGCTTCTTTAATACTGCTCATTAGTTTTTCAAGTTTCATTTTTTGTAATTTAAAAATTGATATATAGGGGCCGGGCGCAGTGGCTCAAGCCTGTAATCCCAGCACTTTGAGAGGCCGAGACGGGCGGATCACGAGGTCAGGAGATCGAGACCATCCTGGCCTACACGGTGAAACCCCGTCTCTACTAAAAAATACAAAAAACTAGCCGGGCAAGGAGGCGGGCGCCTGTAGTCCCAGCTACTCAGGAGGCTGAGGCAGGAGAATGGCGTCAACTCGGGAGGCGGAGCTTGCAGTGAGCTGAGATCCGGCCACTGCACTCCAGCCTGGGTGACAGAGCGAGACTCCGTCTCAAAAAAATAAATAAATAAAATTAAATTAAATTAAAAAAAATTGATATATAGTAGTTGGACATATTTTGGGGGTCCATATGAGTTTTGAACTTGTAAAATGTGTGATTATTAAATCAGGGTACTTGGGGTATCCATCATCTCAAACATTTTTCTTTGTGCTAGGAACAACACAAATCTCTTCTATTTTGAAATTTACGATACATTATTGATAATTTCCCTACTGTACTTCATTGAACTGATTTTTAAAACATAAAACCACAACCAGAATATATATTTTTATCACATGTGCATTCCTGGTTGCCTGGTGTGTTGCTGTGTCAGCCTCTCCCAGATCCAGGCTGATGACACTTCCTGCCACCAGGAATACTAGAATACTGCCTGTGGTCATGGGAGGTGAAGAGAGATCTAACAGTTCACTTGGATGCAATGAAATACAGCCATCCCTCAGCACCACGGGAGATTGCTTTCAAGACCGCTCACAGCTACCAAAAACGGCGCATGCTCCATTCGGCCACTCCGTGGAACCTGCATATACTCCATGCAGCTACTCTGTGGAACACAGGTATTCCATATGGTCTGCGGGACCCGTGGATACAAACTCGGCCCTCCACATAGGTCGGTTTCACATCCCACAAATGTTTTCCGTCCCTGTTTGTTTGCAGATGCGGCACCCGTGTTGTTCAAGGGTCAACTGCACTGCTGCTCACACTAGTTGCATGGAGGTCAGAAAAGAAAATCAAACCTCTTCACTTAACAGAAGTTTTTTGCCTTTTTTGTTTTTCCCAGAGACAGTCTTGCTCTGTTGCCCAGGTTGGGGTGCAGTGGCGTGATCTCGGCTCACTGCAACCTCCGCCTCCGGGTTGAAGCAATTCCCCTTCAACCTGGATTGTAGCTGGGATTATAGGTGCCCACCACCACGCCTGGCTCATTTTTGTATTATTAGTAGAGACAGGGTTTCACCATGCTGGCCAGGCTGGTCTTGAACTCCTGACCTCGTGATCTGCCTGCCTTGGCCTCCCAAAGTGCTGGGGTTACAGGCATAAGCCACCGTACCTGGTCAAACAGAAGTTTTTAATGCAGTCAGATATAAATCTGATTTGTTGCTGTGCCTTCTCATAATCTATATACCATAAAATGCACTTTACATTTAATATGTAAAGTTCAGGAATCTCCAGTATTTTCACCAGTTGTGAAACGACAACCACTATCCAATTCCGGAGCACGTGCATCACCCATGGCTGCCATGGAGTTTCACAAAGAAAACTGCCAATTCCTCCCAACCTCCAAGGCCCTGGCAACCACAAATCTATTTGCAACTATTTGCCTCTTCTGGACATTTCACATGTGAAATCAGTTATGTGCCTGACTTCTTTCCCTTAGCACTTCAAGGTTCACCCACGTTGTAACATGCATTAGTACCTCATGGCTGAATAA
The DNA here is from genome assembly GCF_037993035.2 of Macaca fascicularis. Classification (NCBI taxonomy): domain Eukaryota; kingdom Metazoa; phylum Chordata; class Mammalia; order Primates; family Cercopithecidae; genus Macaca; species Macaca fascicularis. The sequence continues at coordinate 15,501,878 of NC_088376.1, forward strand.
TACTTCCCCTGAAAGGACATACTGCTGTTTGTCCAGTTTTCAGTTGAGGGAAATTTGGGTTGCTTGCATTTTGGGCTATTATGAATCATGTCACTATGAACATTCATATACTAGTTTGTGTGTGGACATGTCATCAGTCCTCTTGGATATGTGCTTAAGACTGACATTGTTGGGTTCTATGTCTAACACTATGATGAACAGTCAAGAAGTGTTCAACCAGTGTCTGTAACGTTTTACAATCCCACCAACCATATACGAGGGCTCCAATTACTCCACATTCTTGCCAATACTCACTACTGTATTATTATTGGCTGTTAACCTTTAAGAAAGGCAGCCTAACGGCCTGCTACAAAGAGGTATAGGCATTCTTAGAAAGTTTAAGCCCTTTCAAGGCTCATCTCACCCTGTCGAAGAGGCTGTGAAATCAGGGAGGCTGAAGATCCGGTGTTCTTTGTATGCTTCCCTTCCCTGCACTTCCTTCAGAAATGGGTCCTGCTTCATTGTATTAGCTTCTCTTAGGTCTTTAACAGATTAAAGAGAAAAGACTCCTTATTTAAAAGAAAAAGTGCATCCACCCAACTTTTATATTCAACAAAAAAACACCTCCCGTGTCCAGCTATGGGTAAAAGGGAAAGTGAGATGGAAGATGGAATCATGGAGACAAGAATTCGGAGTCCATTAAGTTATACTTCAGGGTCTTTTTCCAACTGCTTAGGATGTGTTAATGTTGAAGCTGAAGGTATCAACACCAACAGGGGAACGAATGAAGGAAAGAGCAGTGGTTCCCAAGCCAGGTGCTGAGGCTCTGCACTTTTAGGAGGGTGTTTCCTGTACTGTAGTGTAAGACCCAGCACCATTAGAACCTGTGTAAACGTCTCACGGCAGGAAAAGAACACAGGACAGGGAAAAAAAAAAAAAAATCAGGAAAAGCAGAACCTAAGGGTGGTTTCTCTAGTTTGTCAGATACTGCATTCAAAAGTCAAGCCTGAGGCTGTATGACTCGAAAGAAAATAGGTGAGCAAAGTTGGGAAAATGAAATCCAATGAAAAATTAAATCCCCAAATAAATTCTGAACACATTAAGCTCATGAGAAGAGTGTCGACCCACCTAGCATCTACAGTATCCCCCCGCTCAGGGAGAAGCCAGTTGGACGAGCTGCTCACATCTCCTGCGGCCACAGTTTAGACCCCAAATGGCTCTCTGGTATCCCTACTCAGGCAGAGGTGATAAGGCCAAGACCTTCCAGAAAAAGGGGGACAGGGCGCTGGCAGTTGGGAATCACGTACTTGCCTCTAGGGTGACATCTGCTACCCAGCTCCTTGGGAGAAGATACACACAGGGCTTCCAGGTCTGAAATTCCGTGATGATCCAGAACTTTTAAGCTCTTTAACATTTCCTCTATTTAAAAATGCTCCCATCACCGTTTTTTGAAGGCACTGCACCGGCCCAATCTGGCCCAGCAGTCACAGTGCAGCCCCTGAACTGTCCACCTCAGAGACTCCCTTTCCCTCCAGTACAGTGCACACACCCTTATTTACTATGGATTAAAGGACCACACAGACACACTGTAGCCATGGAAAAACCCTCTTGTTTATTTGATTAAACAAAAATAAAATAAGCTGCATAGGAACAATTTTAAAGTCCAAAGAGACACCAACTTTGTTTTAAGGCTGTAGTAGCTGATACAGCATCTCCTTGCTACCTTCTCCAGCCTTCTCTGTGGACCACAGCGATACATTCAGAAGCCTGTTAGCTCACACAGGAGTTTCTGAATACTTTTCCATTGGTTCTTCACCTGCTCATTGCCTGTCATGCCTGCGGCCTGCAACAGTTAACATTTAAGATTTAAAATGTGAAAGCCAAGAGGAGGGGGGGAAAAAACCAAAACCAACCAAACAAAAACTCACTTTTGCCTAAAGATTTGGGGGGAAATCTTCATTTCCCCACCCATCTACTGAATTGATGGGATTCACATTACCATGGCAATGCTCATTTCAAAGTGGCAAACGGCAGTCAGCACCCCACCCCGGACGGGCTGGCAGTGTGGTTTCTGCAGCCAGGGGAGTTACTACGGTAGTGCATATTCCTTATATCATGTCTGCCTTGGACAAATACAAATTAAGAGGTTTAACTTAGTCATTCTAACATAAGGCAACATGCCCAGGCTAATTCCCCCAACTCTGTGTTTACTTAAAAAAAAAAAAAAAAAAAAGACAAAAAGACTCAACCGAGTCATATGTTCTACAGTTAAAAATTAAAGCATTTTGCTGACCCGGCATGAGAGCTAATGGACAGTATTAAGCAAGATTCAGTTTCACAACCCTCCCACCCACCCAAGTATAACTAACATGCTAGTTAAAAAACAACACCCCTTACCCACCCACCCTCACCTGCATCGATTTTAGGAGAAATGGGAAAAAAAAGAAAGGAATCTTACCACCCTAAAAGCAAGAAAATCCCAGAAATGTGAAAAATCTTCCTCTGAAGAAGACAACTACACAGACGGCTAGAAACACAAAGAACTTACAGAGTTACAGAGCTGGTTATTTAAAGAAAGTAAACACTTCGCTACACACATCAACATTCAGTCAGTGTGCTCTGAGATAAGAGTCTTCAGAAAAATACTACCTGAGCTTGCAAGTTAATACAATCATTAAAAGGAGGTCTACGACCATGTGGATACACAAAACTTTTAGAACCATTATTGGTTAAATGATGATGGAAAACATCCCACCAGGCTGGCTTGTTAACCCGTAAGATCAGTTTTAAAAATAGACATCATTGAGGTATTTCTTCACCATGACATTTATAAGCCCCTCATGATAATGACAGTGGTCTTAGGACCCTCCTCTCTTCCAACCAACCAAAAATTAGGGCAGAAGAGAGGTGGGAAGGTCAATACAGTATATCCTGGTAATGTGCTTCTCAACTTTATCAAGTATTTAATAAACAAGGGGGAAAAAAAAAAAAAAACCCGTCAACATGTTACCTTTGGTAGAAAAAAATCAAAACACAAAACAAAAGAGCAATACATACTTCAACAGTCACTGCTCAGTCAAAACAGTGATTGCTGCAACATCATGGTGATGAACGTCCTGCTGGGTCCAGAGAGCTACAAATACAATCATGAAGTCAAGAGGATTCTCATTCCCTTCAAATATTTGATGTTTCCAAGAACTAGACCTTTAGAATTGCTCCTAAAGGGTATTAGTTGCAGACATTTGAAATATAGATAAAATATTTTTCTCTTGAAGAGAAAGAGACCTAAAGGTCCTTATTTGTAGTTAAGTCCTCCAATAGGCCAGATTAACCAGTAGTTTCATAATACTGAACAATAGTAACGGCATGCATAATTCTTTTGGAGGGGGAAAAGGCCAGATTGAGAAGAACTACTTGGATTTATGACTACATTTGCCTGACATTTCTCTTTCAAGGTAAATAAAACATTTCTCCTGGGAGAAATCAGTTGTAGATTTATAGTAACATTTCTTTTAGAGGTAGCTTCCCACTCCCACCCACTCCCCACTGGATTAATACTATTCTTTTTGAGACCTGTCAGATGCTAACATGAGGTAGATGACTTGCCACAAGTGAGGTAGAAACTCAACAAAAGCAGTCAGTGTGGTCTGGAATGCTGTGTCCTATGCCCTTGGCCCTACAGAAAGCCAGAGAAAGCCGTAGAGATCTGGAGGCCTGGCCCTGTGACACCATCACCTACAAGTACAAGAGTGTGACTTTTATACAGCCCCAGACTGTTGGAAACTCATTCAGAGTGATGTTTTAAATATACCTTAAATATACCCTAAATACTTTTTGGCACCACTGGATTAAAAAATAAAATAAAATCAGAAAAACAAGCCTAAAACTTTGGCATATCTTTCACCACCTACCAGAACAGAGCAATCTTAGAATCTTCCAATGAGGAAGGCAACATATATATAAACAGTATTTTGCTGCTTCAAGCCTAAGGGACTTTCCTCCTCAAATAATTAAGCTTTGGCTTAACTAGAATAAATCCGACTGAGCCGATCTCAAGCTATTCTCTTGCAACTCCATCACAAAGTGCCTCAATTCTGGCAACATTTTTGGCCCAACACGTAATCTGGATTCGGTTTATGGTACCCTTTGTTACGTGTTTTCCCAAGTAAGTTAGACTTAAAAGGGCATTGAGGAGTTAGTGCACTTGGGGTACAGCCCAGGTCACTGTGCTCTAGTCAACTTGAGTGCCACTTGCAGCCACAACAGGGCACATGTTCTGAGACAGCATTAGATCTCGGGACCACAAATAGCACTTTTGAAATGTTAAGTGTCAAGCAAAAGTAGTTTTTACCAATGGGTTAGATTTCCTTTAAACACCTCAATACCCAAACCTATATATCCAAACCCAATGGGCATCTCCAAACAGAAACTGAGCTTACATCATACCCCACCCAACCCTTGCCACCTGACCAGATCAGACCTCCATGGGGACTACTGTCTAATTGTCACATTTACTCCCCAGAAACCTTTTTATTCTCCTACCTCCTAACACCCAGGACCTTATTTTTTCCATCAGGCTGAAGACTCCCTTCTTTGACCCAACTCCTGGCTACCCTGGCATTACCTCATAACGGGCAGGAGATTACGTATTTAAACACAGGTACTTTTCACAGTTTCACACTAGGGACTGCCAAATGTTGGCTTTTATCATCTTTCTTTGATTTGAACACTTCACATCATACAATGAACTCTCCAAAGTGCTTCGCACCAATCCCTATGGGTCAGGAGTCAATCGTGGACAGCCAGAAACGGCCAATGTTTTAAAAACAGAAGCTTTCCAAGTGTGACCATGTTTCTCAAATACCAGTCATGCACCACTCTGGATACAGAACGGTAAGGAGATACACCACCCCTGAGGACAAAGGTAGTAGTATCTCTGACCTACACACATATTTCAGGGGATAGTTTCTAGTTGCTCTAAGCCTGCAAATTTTTAAGTCTGTAAATTAAGACCTGATAATTTCAGCCATGGAGCAAAAATCTTGGCTTTTGAATCACATTCATAGTAAAACGTCAAATAAGGAGCTCTAGCAACTGTTACGCACCAAGAACATTTCTCATTCAGGTCCCAAAATTTTCCTACATCTGGGGAAATTAGAAAGAAAAGAGCAGGATGAAAATGACTATGAAAGGATTTTAATCAAGATCCATCTCCTCAATAAATTTTTTTTTCAAGCATTTAAAACCAGTTGTCTTTGGTATTTAAAGGGTGGTTTGTTGGGCGGCTGCGGAGAGGGAAGGATCAGCACCAAGTTACTCCAAAATAGAAAACAGCAAAAATGTTTAATTATATTAACTCTTTACCAGAAAGAGCTTCATGGCCAACAGGCAACTGAACAGGCATTGGGGAAGGATTCGCTATTAAATTCTACAGTAAAAGGAGCTTCTAACAAACAAGATTTCTTAACACCTTCCCACCCTGTAACAGCAGCTGGGAGCCAGCAGCAGTTTGAAGTTACTTTCCAACTTTTGAATCTTTTATTGCATGCAGTTCTCCTCTGTGAGATGAGGTTTTTTTTTTTTCCCTTCCCATTTTGGTCACTCAGAAACCCTAGAATTAAAGCAATGGGAAGAGACAGCGTAGCTTGTAGTAGTAGTAAATTAAACGTCCAAAAGAGGTATATGGGAAAAGAAACTTGATTGACTTGTCACATTGTCCCCATCATCTCCTTTTCTATTGGGATAATAGAAACAAATTGCTCCATTTGTTAATCTGTTTTGTTCATTTAAAACTATACCCATTTTGCAATAGAAATTTCTCTTAAATAGAGAACAGAAGTTGATCCCTAAGTCTTTATGTTTAAACAAGAGGTCTCCCTTGTAAGTCACTGACGTTTGTTTCCGAGTCCCTCTTTTCCCTGAGGAGGGCTCCTCCAGAATTTGGTTCTTATTTCAGTATTTGGGGCAATGCAGGAACCCACTGGGTTCTGACAAGCAGGGTATCAGCTACATCTGCTTTGCACTTGAGAGACAGACAATGCCCAGAAGCACAAGTTTTGTACCCAAGTCCAGCTTACAACCAACCAATCCTGTAAAGTGACACAGATTCTACCCCACAGTTCTGCAGTGGGAGCCTTAATTTTTCATTCTTTGGTACCGAGTTACAGGTTTAAGAAAAGACATTACATCCTACATTTCAGGTTTGGACAATTTGGTTTCTAGATCCTTTATGTTCAAAGGCCTTGAGGGGAGGGGGGCGGGGGGATTCATGTTAACCACGAGGTCCTAAAGCACGGCCTGGGTGCAAACAATCCTATAAAAAGTGACCCAAGCAGAGGGTGTGGGACTGGGCTGTTGGTATTATTTTGACTTTCAAACATTGTATTTCCCTGAACTTTCAAAGCAGGAAAAAAATTGTGCTTGTAAAATGAAAGTTCTTTCCTTTGCCTGCTCTTCTTAGGAAAAGAAACTCCAAGGACTACAGAACAACTATAGATTAGGGGTGCCTTGTTCTTTAATGTGCTCCCTGACTCCCTCAGCACACACGTCCACCCACATTCATGTCCACATCAGCCCATGCCTGAAAACCCTCTCTGAGAATGAGGTTAACTTCCTTCTTCCTTCCATTTAACCCTTTATAACCTAACAGCAAAATAAGAAAGCTTAACTTTTGAGAATACGTTTAATCAAAAATCCTGAGCTACCATCTATATATTTTTTCAAGAAACCAAAGTGTGAAAAGGAGAGGTTCTTGGGGAGGCAGTGTGTCATTTTCAGCTACTTGGGTGCAAGATGGCTTTGAAACAAACACGCACACACCCTCCCTTAAAAGAAATAAAGATTATATACCCTAAAACAGGAAGGGTCTGCTTTTCTTGGCTAGCAAGCCACAGCCACAACGTCTAAGATTAAGAAAAGATACAGAAGAGGATGTTAAACACACTGAGGTATGAACGGAGAACAGAGGAAATTTCTCTGTTGCAGCATTTAAAAAAAGAGAAGATTTTCCAAAAGATCAAAACGACACAACATAATCTAACCCCATATAAACACAGTATTCTCAAGAACACAGATACTCTATAATTATGCATTTCAAATCCTATTTTTTCCATGTTTTATAGTTTTTTGTTTTTTTACTTAGTAGTTTTTTTTGTGTTTCCTTGGCTCAATCTACAGAATACACCCCACCACACACATCCAGTGCCCTCCCAGCCATACGGATGCCAGGCTTGTGCATATCATGCCCCACGCAGGGGAAGAGGGAAATGCAAACTCCACTGAGGAGGGGAAGAGGGCCTGCTGCAGAAGGAAATGTAAAGATTTATGAGGTAGATAGAAATTATCACTTCACAGGCTCAATCCCTGCAGAAAAGATAAGTACATTCATCTGTAAAAAAATAAAGATGAGGTAGGACTTAAGCAATGTTGTACTTTTCTTGTTCTCTTTTAAAAAAAAAGAAAAAAGAAATTTCCCTGAGACTGTTTCTTCTTTGAAATTCAAAAAGAGAGAGAGAGAGAGAGAGAAAGAGAGGGAGAGAGACGCACACACACCCCAAACACAGAAACCTAGGAAATGCAATTAGAAGACTAGGATTCGATTGTTGCCAAAGTCCACCACCACGATCATTCCGTCGGGGGTGATGGCGACGCCAGAAGGGCGGTCCATCTGCCCAAAGCCGCTGCCTTGAGCGCCAAACTTGCACAGGAAGCTGCCGTTGGATTCAAACATCTGTACCCGATGGTTCCTGGAATCTGCCACAATGATGCGCCCTTCCTGGTCCACGGCTACGCCTTGTGGGCGCAAGAACTGCCCATTGCCCGTGCCCTCCGAGCCCAGAAAGCGTGCCGACTGGCAGTCAGGGTGAATCACCAGGAGCCGGTGGTTGTTGAAGTCGGTGACCACCAAGTGGCCCTCATGGTTGAAGGCCACACCCCGTGGGGAGTCAAAGTGCTTCCAGAGAGCCCCCTCGAAGCCATACTTATTTAGGAAGACGCCATCAGGCCCAAACAGCTGGATCCGGTGGTTCCTCGTGTCTGAGACCAGGATCTTGCCCTCAGAATTCACCGCCACATCCCAAGGGTAGTTGAACTGCCCATTCTTGGTTCCTTTCTCACCAAACTTGAGGAGGAACTGGCCCTCGAAGGTGAAGATCTGGATGCGATGATTGTCCTTGTCAGCCACCACGATCCTGCGTGAGGCGTCACAGGCCACCCCGGCTGGTCGGTCGAACTGCCCAGGCCGGGAGCCCAGGGTGCCGAATTTGTGATGGAAGGCGCCGCAGGGCTTGAATACCTGGATGCGGTTGTTGCTGCGGTCGGCAACGATGATGTAGCCCTCCTTGTCTACACTCACGCCCCAAGGGCGGCAGAGCTTGCCATCGCTGTCACCCTCGCTGCCGAAGCTCAGGCCCGGGAGCCCAATGCCCACGTAGCTGCGGCCTGACTTGACCACCACCTTGAAAGGGCTGTTCTCAATGTGCTGGTTGCACAGTGTCACAGATACCAGGTGCTCACCCTCCAGCTGGGGCCGGTAACTCACCACATATGTCCCATTCTGCTGATCGCTCACCTCTGCACCAAACAGGTTGCCATCAGGGCCCAGGACCACAGCTGACATCAGGTCACCTCCTGAGAGACGGGGCTCACCATCGTGGTCATAACCAATGACTGTGAAGGAGGCCACCTTACCCTGGAGGGCGCGCTTGAGGCCATCGCCCGTGGCCTTGGTGAGTGGCGCAAAGGCCCCGCTGCTAACAAAGCCAAAAGACTTGATGGCAAGGTACAGTGCCTGATCAGGGGGTGTGAACATGACTCGGTCATCTTCCTGGGGCTGCAGGAGGCTCCGCACGGTCTTCAGCTCCTGCACCTGGGCCAGCATCCGGTCTCGGGCCAGCAGGATGTCTAGCGCTCTACCCTCCTCCAGGACCTGCTGCACGGCACTGATGGTGCTCTCAAGCTTGTTGAGGTTTTGCCGCAGCTTCTCCACCTGCAGGTACAGAGACTTGGCTTTCACCTGGCGGATCTTTTCTACCTGGAGGGAAAAGCAAGAGTGGAGAAAGACACAGAGGCTTAGAGCCAAGCACAGAAAATACCACATAAGCCACAACTCATCACAAGGAAGCACCAGACAAACACATATTGGGGAATGGTCTACAGAAGACATTGGGCTTTCTTCAAAGGCAGCAAAAGCAAAATGGACCAAAAAAACCCTGAAGAACTGTTCTGGGTTACAGAAGATAGTTACTAGAAACAGGACAACTATGCAATCAGTGGCCCTGGACTGGGGGAAATGGCTGGGGCTGGGGTGAATAGAGTGCTGTTGGGACAATTGTGGAACCTTAATTATGGACTGAAGAATAGATGCTAGTACTGTATCAAAATCAAATTTCCTGATTTCTATAATTGCAATGTGATTAGGGGTAAAAGCGCTGTGCTTCCAATACGCCAACTCACTCTCAGATCACAAACATATATACATATACATACATACACACACACACACAAGATGCACACGCACACGCACGCCTCATGCCTGTAATCCTGGCACTTTGGGAGGACGAAGCAGGCAGGTCATCTGAGGTCAGGAGTTCGAGACCAGCCTGGCCAACATGGCAAAACCCTGTCTCTACTAAAAATAACAAAAGTTAGCCAAGTGTGGTGACGGGCACCTGTAATTCCAGCTACTTGGGAGGCTGATGTGGGGAGAATCCCTTGAACCTGGGAGGCGGAAGTTGCAGTGAGCAGAGATCACGCCATTGCACTCCAACCTGGGCGACAGGGCAAGACTCCATCTCAAAAAACAGTAATAGTAATAATTGGAACAAAACGTACATAACCAGTAAATCTGGATAAGGAATATATGGAGTTGCTATAATTAATGCAACTTTTCTGTAAGCTAGAAATTAAAGAAAAATAAAAGTTAAAACAGCCATCTAGAGCTGGGCACAGTGGCGTGCACCTGTAGTCCCAGCTACTCGGGAAGCTGAGGTGGAAGAATCACTTGAACCTAGGAGGCTGAGTCGGTAGTGTGCCATGACTGTACTTGTAAATAACCACTGCACTCCAGCCTGCGCAATACAGTAAGATCCCACCTTAAAAAAATAGCAAGATCCCACCACCAAAACCAAAAACAGCCACCTGACAAAGGAGTTTACTGAGCACCTACACTCTGCCAGGCATTGGAGGTACTGCCGTAATCCACAGAAAATATAAAATATGGTCTTTGCTTGCACAGAGTTGTAGTTTAGAAAAGGAATATTCGAAAGCAAACAAAGAAATATGTATCATGTCAGATAGTGATAGCCGTTAAAAAGTAGAAAAAGGGGCCGGGTGCAGTGGCTCACGTCTGTAATCCCAGCACTTTGGGAGGCTGAGGCAGGTGGATCACGAGGTCAGGAGTTCGAGACCATCCTGGCTAACATGGTGAAACCCTGTGTCTACTAAAAATACAAAAAATTAGCCAGGTGTGGTGGCGGGCGCCTGTAGTCTCAGCTTCTCGGGAGGCTGAGGCAGGAGAATGGTGGGAACCCGGGAGGCGGAGCTTGCAGTGAGCTGAGATTGTGCCACTGCACTCCAGCCGGGGAGACAGAGCGAGACTCCATCTCAAAAAAAAAAAAAAAAAAAAAAAGTAGAAAAAGGATGTGGAAGACAGTGACTAGGGGCCCTGATACAGACAGAGTGCTGAGGGACAGTGCCTTTCACAAGTTCAGACCTACAGGCTGAGACCAGACAAAAGGCCAAAGGGAGAGCTATCTCAGCAAAGGAACAGCCAGCATGAAGGTCCTACTGCGGGCACAGGCTCAGCATTTCAAAACCACAGCTTTTAGTAGGGGAATGACATGACAGATTCATATTCTTAAAGCATTAGTTTGGGGCCGGGCACAGTGGCTCATGCTTGTAATCCCAGCACTTTGGGAGGCCAAGGTGGGTGGATCACCTGAGGTCAGGAGTTCAAAACCAGCCTGGCCAACATAGTGAGACCCTGTCTCTACTAAAAATACAAAATAAGCCGGGCGTGGTGGCGCCTGTAATCCCAGCTACTTGAGAAGCTGAGGCAGGAGAATCGCTTGAACCCAGGAGACGAAGGTTGCAGTGAGCTGAGATCATGCCATTATACTCCAGCCTGGGCAACACTAGCAAAACTCTGTCTCAAAACAACAACAACAACAACAACACAAAAGGATTAGTTTGGGAAATGTTTATTAAAGGGGAACAAATGAGGGAACAGAGACCAGAGATCACCCAGCTGTGGGTTGGAAGTGGTTTAGCCAACAGAAGTAGCTGTGAAAGTGGAGAGAGTGACAGAGAGGCTACCAGAGGCAAAATCAGGCAGGACTTCATGGCTAGTCTTACCCCGCAAGAAGCCTGAAACCTCTTAAAGAACACACACACACGTAGTGTGTGGGTGCGGTGGCTCATGCCTATAATCCCAGCAATTTGAGAGGCCGAGGCAGGCGGATCACTTGAAGTCAGGAGATTGAGACTATCCTGGCCAACATGCTGAAACCCCGTCTCCACCAAAAATACGAAAATTAGCCGGGCTTGGTGGCGTGTGCCTGTATATATATATGTGTGTATCTCTCTCTCTCTCTCTCTCTCTCAGAGAAGGATAAAGACTATGTGTTGACAATGGGCTCACTGCAGCCTCAGAACTCCCAGGCTCAAGTGATCTTTCCACCTCAGCCTCCTACGTAGCTGGGACTATGCATGCACCACCATAGGGCATCAAAAAAATTTTTTTTTTCGTAGAGATGGGGTCTTAATGTTGCCAGGGGTGGCCTCAAACTCCTGGGCTCAAGCAATCTTCCCACCTCAGCCTCCCAAAGTGTTGGCATCACAGGCGTGAGTCGCTGTGCTTGGCCAGTTTCTCTTTACTTCTGTATTTTAAAAACAGTTTTAAAAACCCAACTGGGGGTCGGGTGCGGTGGCTCAAGCCTGTAATCCCAGCACTTTGGGAAGCCGAGGCGGGCGGATCACGAGGTCAGGAGATCGAGACCATCCTGGCTAACACGGTGAAACCCCGTCTCTACTAAAAATACAAAAAACTAGCCGGGCGCGGTGGCGAGCGCCTGTAGTCCCAGCTACTCGGGAGGCTGAGGCAGGAGAATGGCGTAAACCCGGAAGGCGGAGCTTGCAGTGAGCTGAGATCCGGCCACTGCACTCCAGCCTGGGTGACAGAGCAAGACTCCATCTCAAAAAAAAAAAAAAAAAAAACCCAACTGGGAACCTGAGAAGCCCTATACCCCAAATTTTAAGATAGCACGCTTTTGGTAATAATTTGTCTATATTATTTCCAAAAGAGCCCTTTAAATCTAAAATGCTATAATATATATGGACATGGATTCTAACTTGCCGAAATAATTCCTGCTTGAGGTTCTCAAACCATGCTATTTAGAAATACGGGATTTTGTTTTGCCAGTGAAACATTAGTTTCTCTATTCTTTAGAAGTTCTCTAATTCTAAGCAATTTTCCCCTGTGAAGGGAATGAACTTACCCAAATAGTTTTCACAGAGGATCGTGACTTGAGTCGTTCTACAGATCTGAAAGCCATAGAAGGCTGTTTCAGAATAAGCGTCCACTGTTGAAAGAGCTGGATTTCAACCTGACTTTCCCTTTAGGGTGGGAGGGGTGATTATATGATTTCGACTCATTCCTGCTTTTTCATCTGTTCAGTGAACCAGGATACATGTGTACGGAGAGGCCCACGTGGGGACAGATTTAAAGAAGCTTTGCCCATTGGGCCAAACCTCCACCTTTGGTTCTTACCCATGAACTATACATGCAGCTAACCCCATGAGGTAGCCAAGTCCACTGAAAATACATAAGGCCCAAGAATGAAGAGAGGCATCTGGATATTTACAACAGGATTGTCTTAATCCTTGCACTTACATATCTTAAAGTGAAGTAACCAGAGATGCACGAAAACAAAACTTGTAACAAAGAGATGCCCAGACACAGACAGGCAAGGCAAGAGGGCTTTGCTGGGAAGGAACAGGGGGAAAAAAAAAAATCAGTAATTAGAGAGGGACCCCCACAGGATTCGGAGCAAGGTTCTACAGCAAAAGTGTCCAAACTAAGGCAGCTTCTTTTGGAATGCTCTGAGGATGAATTTTTGGGCACGCACTAACTGCTTACTACAACGAAGAAGGGATTTGACTCTTCTTTCAACAGGCTTCTCCCAAGAGTAAAAACTTGCTACTTCTTCTGAAACAGAACTGCCTTTAGAGAGGACAGTGGGTCAGCCTCACAGGAGGGAGGGTAACTAAGGTGAAAGCGGCAGAAACCCCCACACACAAAGGCCTTTTTCATCAGGAAATCCAGAAGAGCGAGTTTGTGGCAGAGTTCACTACAAAGCTCTCAGGTTGCAAGAAGTGGGCCCCTCAGTTATAATTAACATTCGTGGGTGGCATAACACTGGCAGACCCATGGGGACATCTGAGTGTCTGAAAACGATGTCATGCCCACAAAGGTGCTCAAAAAATGTGAATTAAAAACCTTGGGACTAACACCTCAAAAGTCTCTTCTTGTCAGAAAGCAATTGAGCCATATTCCTTAAGAGGTGAGAAGAGGCAGAAAGCATCCAGTTGTGAAGTTAACTAAATGGAAAATGCAATGCAAAATCCAGCGATGCCTTGCAGAACAGTGTAGGGCACAGTAGTTAGCAAAGGTCACTTGCAGAAACTGAGGCCCATGCCCACCATCATCATATTGTTTGGAGATGGAAACAGGCACGCTCCACAAGGATACTCTTTTAAGTCAGCTCTAGCCTTTTTCATGTGTTCAGAGAATGTAATTATAGCTAAAGAACTGGCATGGAGTACTGGCCCTTTCATAGACATAACTCTCCTCCTTTCTGAGCGGGGACATAAAATCAGAAAAGGAACAGTTGGAATGCTGGCCTGGGTGGGGCGAGTAGTCCTTCCAGCTGATTTTTATCTAAACCGCACACTGGTGTGCTCGGCACTCCTTCCTGCTCCAACAGGAAGAAAGGGCACACACTCACTGCCTCCGAAGAGGAAAACTGGTTTTCCACAAGAGATCAGGAAGTGCAACCAGCCAGGTCACCGAAAATAGGGATGCTTCCTACCAGCCTGCCTTTCTGAACAACAGTTTTGACTATGCTCCCTTCTTTAGCCTCCCTTTGAGTGAATGCAATATAAAACTGGAGACCGCTTCACCGCTTCCAGTCTTGGCTACCCATGTACTTCTGAAAACCCTTCTTGTTTTACCGCACACAGCACCCACAATGTTCCAGGGACCCCCTGCATCTTTCTGCCAACAGACTTTCTGGAAAATTACCAAATGTTTTACACTTAAGAGCTTGGCTCCTGGATCTGAAAAGAGTCCTGTAGAGCGCTGCTGGGGTTCATGGAAGCCAAGTGGGCACAGCGTGGGTGGGGGAGTGCTCCGTTACCTTCCACAGCAGCTCGCACTCACGCTCCTCCAGGGCCTTCTTATGCCTCGCAGTCACCGCTTTGACCTCCGACTGCACAACCTTCGCCTTCATCTCCACCTGTTCTGCCACCGTCTGGGCCTGCTCGATGCTCAGCTGCAAAAACAAACAAAAAAAAAACAACTTCGAGGCATTAGAAGGACTGTCATTCCTTATACAAAACATTTGAATCTGCTCTGCCAGACTTGAAAAGCTGACACCCCGGGCTCCCAGACCACTTGATTCACTCCCTTGGAAGGAAAACAGGCACTTAGGGAGAGACTGGCATCTCTCTGACATGTAACTAAAGGAGTTGCTGGCAAGAGCTGGATTTCTTTGCATGAGAAATGGCACCTACACAGTGAATGTCAGAACTATTAAGAGATACTCTAACACAGTGAAACCAGTGTAGCTGGGTGACAGCCGAAAATGGGGAAGGAGGATCAGATGTAAAATGTGCAACTCCAGCCACACAAGTGGCTTCCCCAGACTTCCCTGCCTCACTCTCTTGCCTGGGCAAAACCCCATAGGCCAGGCCCATCCCTCACGTGAGGGTGTGCGATAGACTAGTGGCTAATCCATCCTGTTTTTGTCAAGGTACTGGCAACACAGCTCATCTCAGCCAGAACGAACGCCAAGTGCACACTGGGAATATCCCCCGATCTACCTAAGAAGCTGTGCCCCGTGGTCAGAGACCATCTACACGTCACCATACACGTCACCCTGTACCAGCCCTAGTAAATCAGCCAGTTTAATCAGACGTATTATTGTTCATAAAAAATTAATCCAGACAGAAGGCATGGTGTTTTCATTAATATTACATGCTGTGTCTTGAAAAGCCACAAGGATTTCTTTGAGATACCGAGGTATTAAATCAGGGATTCCAAAGTGATTGCTCTTGGTGCAACAGGTTTCAGGGCAGGTGATCCAATCAGGAGCGTGTCAGGGAAGCACAACGGGTTTGGAGCCTGGCATGGGCTTAGGAATCAGAGTGACCAGTCACCCAGTTTGCTCTGGACTGAGGGGTTTCTAGGATATGGACCTTTCAGTGCTAAAACTGGGACAGTCCTAGGCAAACCAGGCTAGTCAGTCATCCCTGGAGTCAGGTAACCCAGGTTCCAATCCTGGGTTAGTTTAGGGCCTCTTACTAGTTGTAAGGCCTCGGACAAGCTCCTGGTCTTCTCCAACCTTGGTAAAGGGGAGATGTGAGGGAAATGCAGAGCAATGCATGGGTTGAGCTGAGCTCAGCACCTGGCACAGAGTAAAACACTGTTATTAGTAGTTCTCATCTGATAAACACCTGGGACAAAAGTTCAGCCATTGTGTCTCGTCAGGCCACTTAGCTCCTATCATAAGATTTACCATGAGTCACATTTAGTATGTGCAGTGTTGTGTAATCATCACCAGTACCTAGCTTCAGAACATTTTCATCACCCAAAAAGCAAAGGCCATAACCATTAAGGAGTCATTTCCACTTCCCTCCTTCTCCACCATGGCGATCACTAATCTACTGTGTCTCTACAAATCTGTTCTGAGCATTTCTCCCTCCCTCCCCCCACCCCTTCCTTCCTTTCTTTTTTTAATAGAGATGGGGGAATCTTGTCATGTTGCCTGGGCTGGTCTCAAACTCATGGGCTCAAGTGATCTGCCCACCTAGGCCTCCCAATGTGCTGGCATTACAGGCATGAGCCACTGCGCCTGGCCTGTTCTGGGTATTTCATATAGATGGCATCATCATACAATACACAATCTACCTTATTTTTATGAGTATTCTTCCTGCCCAACAGTTTGACTCAGTCTGGATGAGAGCTGACACATTCATGGCATGCAAGACACGCTCAAAGGTACAGCCCCAAAAACACTCATGGTGGCTGGGCACAGTGGCTGACGCCTGTAATCCCAGCACTTTGGGAGGGCGAGGCAGGCGAATCACTTGAGCTCGGGAGTTTGAGACCAGCCTAGCCAACATGGTGAAACCTGGTCTCTATTTAAAACAAAACAAAACAAAACAAAACAAAACAAAACAAAAAGCACACCACCCATGACTCCAATGGTTAGCGGCCACACTGCATTCCCTGCCTAAGAGGATCCTGTGTGTCCTAAGGATCCACTGAACTGATTCACAGGGGAACTGGGTAGATCCAGAGGGCTCACAGGCTGTCCCCAGCCTGGAATGCTTCACCCTAAATTTCCAAACCCAGTTCCGATGCCACTTCCCTTCTGAAGCTGGAAGGGAACAGCATATTTCTATAACCTTTCTGCTCCACCTTTACAATCCTGTCTCAAGTACCATTACATATCAATCAGAGGAGGAGCTAAGTACAAAGCCCATGATACTTATGACACCTGGGATTTAGCAGAACAATTAGCAGAACAGTCTATAAATTTTATATTTGCCCATCTCTAGCCATAATCGTGTTTACCAAAGCACTAGGTAGCTGCGTCAGGGTAAACACTGTCCCTCCAAACTCTGGGCTCAACTAAATGGGGGCCAGGATGTGACCTTGTGTGGAAATACGGTCTTTGTAGATATAATTAGCTAAGATGAGGTTATAGTAGATTAAGTTGAATCTTAAATCCCAAAACTGATATCCAGAGAGGGTCATGTGCAGACCCAGATACACAGAGAACAAAGCCATGTGAAGACCAAAGCTGAAATGGAAACTGATGCAGGTACAAGCCAAGGATGCTGGCAACTGCCAAAAGCCCGGATGAGGAAAGCAGTGAGTCCTCCTGAGGGCCTTCAGAGGGAGCATGGTCCTGACACCTTGATCTTGGACTTCCGGCCTGCTGTTTTTAAGTAATCCAGTTTACGGTAAATTGTTACAACAGACCCGATAAACTAATACAGAAGTCAGTAACGTGAAGCAGACAGATATTACATCCACATTACCTAGAAGTTAAAAAATTAGAATGGCCAATCAAATGAGCATGCACATAAGCAGGTATCATAATAGCACTGATACATGTGTAGTATCTCAGGCTGTCAGGATTCATCCAGGGAAAAACAGAGAAAGCGAGAGACAGCCAGAGAGCTCCCTAGACATTTAAAGAGAATTTAGCGTAGGGAAATGGTTAAACAGGTATGGGAGAACTGCTGGGGCAAAGAGCACACGGAGGCAGACAGCACCTGCAGAAACAGCTTCTTCTGCTTTGTCTGAGAGAACAAAGGAAAGAAAGCTGTGGTTACAAGAACACAGAATAAGGTGGCGAGGTTACGTCCAGCTAATTCTGGTAGTGGCAAGATCTGAAATTGAAACCAACTTCTGCTGTCGCAGTGAAAAAGAATTGCTATTAAGAATTGGGGCCGGGTACAGTGGCTCACACCTGTAATCCCAGCACTTTGGGAGGCAGAAGGATAGCTTAAGCCCAGGAGTTTGCGATCAGCCTGAGCGGCAGTGGCGGGGGCCAGGGGCCCCAACCCCTGCTCTGCTGCGCCGGGTTTTTTTTTTCCTTCCATCAGTCTCTACAAAATAAATAAATAAATAAATAAGCCAGGCACGGTGGTGCTTGCCTGTAGTCCCATCTACTTGGGAGGCTGAGCTGGAAGGATTGCTTGAGTCCTGGAAGATCGAGGCTGCAGCAAGCTGTGACTGTACCACCGCACCCCAGCCTGGGTGACAGAGCAAGACTCTGTCTCAAAACAAATACATAATATGATAATAATATAATTTAAATGAATTGGAAGAAAAAGGGAAGAAGTCCTTTTCCCATACATGTAGTTTGAAGAGTCACAGCCCCAGTATCACATGGCAAGAGTGTGACAGGGTTAGAGCCCAAAGAGTAGAACTTAGTAACTGGCACCCTCTATATTTTTAGATGTGTTGGTTATTAATTAGCACAACTGGTGTCCAAGCTAATATTTGACCAAGGCAACCAAACCTATGTCTGTAAGATTTCTTAAGCATTCCTCAATAGAAAGCAGAGGTGGCAAACTAATACTAATGTCATACTACTTACCAAACTAATTTTATTTTTTACATCTAACGTCTATCAGATGTAAAAAAAAGAAAAAAAAAAAAAAAAAGGCCCAGCCTGGGCAACAAGAGCAAAACTCTGTCTCACAAAACAAAAACAAAACCAAACAAACACAAAACCACTCCCTTTGCACAGGAATGGGTGTACTACCCTACTCACCTCTTCCCCTAGTCTCCTAGCCAGGCTTATCCCTCATGTTTGGAACTCACATTTTATGATAAAAACGGTTCCTTCCATTTTTCAAACAGGTTCAGGGGATTCAAAGCTTTTGTTGCAATTTTAATAATCAGCAAGTATGCAAAAATACTCCTTGGGCTGAGAGTCACAAAAGCCCTACCCAATGCATAGTAGAAAAATAGGTCTTTCCCTTCCAAACTATGCAGTACCCAACCAAGCACCACATTCCAAGATGTGCAGACCAGGACTTACTGAAATAGTTCCCAACCTCTAACAGCAGGGCATTTGAAGAAATATAAGGCAGATGGATTGGGGGAAATGACAATGTAGAAAGGCTGGGTAAACTTCCAAAACAGATAAATACACTTCACACTAAGGAAAGAGAAATCACCCAACAAGCATGGTGCTGGAGAGAAAATTTAACCATCTTTGAGATGTTAACAGATCGAATCAAACATTTGAAAGTTGAGGGTCTCCATTTGGACTGGTGCATCAGTGCACTTTCCAGTGCACTTCCTCACTCAGTATGGAGGAGACTCGAGGGCTTTGAAGGGAAATAATACAGATATCGATCAGTGATGCCAACTGTGGAGAACAGTGGTGGCATAATGACCTGTATTTAAAGAGACCAATGGTCAGAAGGTAAGAGAATGCAAACATCACCCATACATATTGCAGGCGACCATACCGGGTATGGGGAGCTACTGTGGTCCACTCTAAAATGTAATTCTTGGCCAGGCGCAGCAGCTCACACCTGTAATCCCAACACTTTGGGAGGCTGAGGCGGGTGGACTGCCTGAACTTAGGAGTTCAAGACTAGCCTGGCCAACATGGTGAAACCCCATCTCTACTAAAAACGCAAAATTAGCCAGACGTGGTGGTACATGCCTGTAATCCCAGCTCCTCGCCTGAACCTGGGAGGCAGAGGTTGTAGTGAGCCAAGATCTGTCACTGCGTTCCAGTCTGGGAAACACAGCAAGACTGTCTCAAAAAAAATAATAATAAAAAATATAATCATAAACTGTAGCCATACCTCATTTTATTGCACTTCATAGACAGAAAAGAAAAACCCACATTTTCTCTTTTGAGACAGTCTTGCTGCGTTGCCCAGTCTCGCTGTGTTCTTTTTTGGGCTCTGTCGCCCAGGCTGGAGTGCAGTGGTGCAATCGTGGCTCACTGCAACCTCAACCTCCAGGCCTCAAGCAATCCTCCCGAGTAGCTGGGACTACAGACGCTCAACACCAGGCCCGGCTAACCTTCTTGATTTTTTGTAGAGACAAGGTCTCACTATGTTGCCCAGGCTGGACTAGAATTCCTGAGCTCAAGTGATCCTCCTGCCTCAGCCTCCCAAAGTGTTGATGTTACAGTTGTGAGCTACAGTACCCAGCCAGTGATTTTTTTTTAATTGAAGATTTGTGGCAATACTGCATCAACCAAATCTATTGGTGTCATTTTCCCAAAAGCCCGTACTGTTGGTGTCACACCTTGATAATTTTTGTAGTATTTCAAGTTTTTCATTATTACTTTATCTGGTGCGCTGATCTGTGACAAGTGATCTTTGGCGTTTATCAGGCCACTTAGTAACCCTACAATGGCCATTAGTATTCAAGTGAAAGAAAAGGTCCCACAATTCTAAAATGATTAAGCTTAGTAAAGAAAGCAAGTAGAAAGCTACAGTCAGGCTGAAAGCTCGGCCTCTCACACCAAACAGTTAAAGCTGTGATTGCAAAAGATCTTGAAAGAAATTAGAAGTTCACTCCAGTGAACACTCAAACGGTAATAAGGCAAAACAGCCTTATTGCTGATATGAAGAAAGTTTAATGATCTGGAGAAAAGATCAAACCAGCCATAACATCTCCTTAAGGCAAAGTCTAATCCTTCCTGAGCAGGGCCCTAACTCTTCAATGCTATGAAGGGTGAGAGATGAGGAAGCTGCAGAAGTTTGAAGCTAACAGAGGCTGGTTGATACGGTTTAAGAAAACAAGCTATCTCCAAAACACGTATGTGTAAGGTGACACAGCAAGCGCTGATATAGAAGCTGCAGCAAGTTACCCAGAAGAACAAGCTAAGATAATTGATGAAGACAGCTAAACAACAGACTTCAGACATTTTTTTTGGAAGGAGACTTTTATTGGAAGAACACAGCCTGATATTGGAAAGAGATAGTCTTATATTGGAAGAAGATGCCATCTAGGACCTTTCATAGCTTCAGAAGTCAATGCCTGGCTTCAAAGCTTCAATGGACGGGCTGACTCTCCTGGTAGGGACTAATGTAGCAGGTGACTAAGTTGAAGCCAACAGTCGCTGTCCATCCTGACAATCCTAGGCCCCCTAAGCATTATGCTAAATGTACTGTGCCTGTGCTCTACAAATGGAACAACAAAGCCTGGATGACGGCATGTCTGTCTGCAGCACGGTTTATGGAATTTTTTAAATTTTTATTTGTTTATTTTTTTGAGACGGGGTTTCACTCTTGTTGCCCAGGCTGGAGTGCAACAGTGCAAACTTGGCTCACTGCAACCTCCGCCTCCTGGGTTCAAGCAATTCTCCTGCTTCAGCCTCCCAAGTAGCTGGGATTACAGGCATGAGCCACCATGCCCGGCTAATTTTTTGTATTTAGCAGAGAAGGGGTTTCTCTATGTTAGTCGGGCTGGTCTCGAACTCCTGACCCCAGGTGATCCACCTGCCTCGGGCTCCCAAAGTGCTGGGATTACAGGCTTGTGCCACCGTGCCTGGCCAGTTTATGGAATATTTTAAACCCACTGTTCAGACCTACCACTGAGAAAAAAAGATTCCTTTCAAAATATTACCGCTGACTGACAATGTGCCTGGTCACCCAGAAGACTCTTCACCCAGAAGACTCTGCTAGAGATGCACAAGGACATGAAAGTTGTTTTCATGTCTGGTAACACAACATCCATTCTACAGCCCATGGATCAAGAAGTAGTTTCAACTTTCAAGTCTTATTATTTAACAAATAAACTTTGTAAGGCTGTAGCTACTACAGATAGTGATTCCTCTGATGGGTCTGGGCAAAGAATTTACCATTCCAGGTGCCATTAAGAACATGTGTGGTGCTCACTTTGGCAGCACATAGACTAAAACTGGATATACTATAAAAGAGCATTCGTGATTCATGGGCAGGGGTCAAAATATCAACATTAATAGAATGTTTGAAGAAGCTGATTAACTTCTTGTAGCAGAAAGAAGTAGTGGAGGAAGTCACTAAAAATGTGGTGAAAATATAAAGAGAACTAGAATTAGAAGTGGAGTCTGAAGATGTGACTGAATTGTTGCAATCTCATGAGAAAAATAAAGGGATGAAGGCTTGTGTTACATTTTAAGAAATTGTCAGGCTGGGCAAGGCAGCTGATGCCTTTAATCTCAGCGCCTTGGGAGGCCAAAGTGAAAGATCGCTTGAAGCCAGGAGTTTGAGATCAGCCTAGACAACAAAGCGAGCCCCATCTCTACAAAAAATACAAAAATTAGCTGGGCGTGGTGGAGCATGCCTGTAGTCCTAGCTATGTGGGAGGCCAAAGAAAGAGGATCGATCGCCTAAAAGCCCAGGAGTTTCAGGCTGCAGTGAGCTATGATGGCACCACTGCACTCTAGCTGAGTGACAGAGATACTGTCTCTTAAAATAACAACAACAACAACAACAACAACAATGGCCAGGTGCGGTGGTTCACACCTGATATCCCAACACTTTGGGAGGCCGAGGTGGGTGGATCACCTGAGGTCAGGAGTTCAAGACCAGCCTGGCCAACAACACGGTAAAACTCCGTCTCTTGCTAAAAATACAAAAATTAGCCAGGAGTGGTGGCAGGTGCCTGTAATCCCACCTACTCAGGAAGGCTGAGGCAGGAGAATTACTTGAAACTGGGAGGCGGAGGTTGCAGTGAGCCGAGATTGCACCATTGTACTCCAACCTGGGTGACAGAACAAGACTTAAGGATGCTAAGTACACACAAGTTATGGTTAAACAAAAACCTTCTAGGAAATCACAATCTATGTAGTGTACCTGGCTGTGGCCTTAGAGATTAACAGATCTAAAATGCCTCTACCCAAAATACCCCATGATCTAGAATTCAGATTAATGTTGGGCACACACTTTTAACTAACATTTAAATCATACCTCTAGGATTTATGCCTAGGTTCTCACCACTTATACAGTTGACTATATTTATTTTTCCCACACTCTTTTCTCTCCACAAAAAGTCTGAATTTCCATTTCTCTGAGATTTCACCATGTTACCCACTCACGATTTGTTGGGTGCTCTCCTTAAGTCTCCAGCAAATTGTTACAAGTCATTTTTCTCCCCCACAGTGGCTTTTCCCACTAAGCACAGAGAGTACCAGCATTCTCTCAATAATTCTCCAAGTGTTTTCGACCTCCTAAGACAGTAAGAGCATAATAAAATCATAACACAATCTAGGAGTTCAGACCTAGACACCAGTGGCTCTTTTTGTTTGTTGTTTGTCTTTTTGAGATGGAGTCTCATTCAGTCGCCCAGGCTGGAATGCAGCCGCACGATCTCGGCTCACTGCAACCTCTGCCTCCTGCGTTTAAGCAATTCTCCTCCCTCAGCCTCCTGAGTAGATGGCACTACAGGTGCCCGCCACCACGGCTGGCTAATTTGTGTATTTTTAGTACAGACAGGGTTTCACCATGTTGGCCAGGTTGGTCTCAAACTCCTTGACCTCAGATGATCCACCCACCTCGGCTTCCCAAAGTGCTGGGATTATAGGTGCGAGCCACAGTGAAGGCTGGGCACCGGTGCTGAGGAGACACCGGCAGGGTAAGGCATTTGTTTGTCAAGGTCCTAACTGTCATGGCATAAAATGAAAGACACAAATCAGCCGGGCGCGGTGGCTCAAGCCTGTAATCCCAGCACTTTGGGAGGCCGAGACGGGCGGATCACGAGGTCAGGAGATCGAGACCATCCTGGCTAACACGGTGAAACCCCGTCTCTACTAAAAAATACAAAAAACTAGCCGGGCGCGGTGGCGGGCGCCTGTAGTCCCAACTACTCGGGAGGCTGAGGCAGGAGAATGGCGTGAACCTGGGAGGCGGAGCTTGCAGTGAGCTGAGATCCGGCCACTGCACTCCAGCCTCAAAAAAAAAAAAAGAAAGAAAGACACAAATCACTTCATCCACAGGGACGGACACACTGATACACAACAGAATGGCGCGCAGGTGAAGACAATGACAAAGGAGAAGAGCAACAGAGACACTCAAGGCATTTTAAAGACGACAAACAATACTGGTGTAACGATGACAGGATGAGTCATTCCAGAAAGTCTCTCAAACTTCCAGTTTTATAATCTGAACATCATAAAATCTGACTCATCAGAAAAGACTGTTTCAGTATCATGCATGGGAATGTGATAGCGGCTGAGAAACTTATTAAATCACATCCTCCCTCTTCTGTAAGACACGTGATCTCAATTCTTCAGCACTTTCAAAATAGGGTTTCTTTTTTTTCTTTTCTTTTTCGAGACAGGCTCTTAACTGTTGCCCAGGCTGGAGTGCACTGGCATAATCTTGGCTCACTGCAACCTCCACCTTTGGGGCTCAAGCGACCCTTCCACCTCAGTCCCACAAGTAGCTGGGATTACAGGCGAGTGTCACACCAAACCCGGCTAATTTCTGTACTTTTTGTAGGGTTTCCCCATGTTGCCCAGGCTGGTCTCAAACTCTTGAGCTCAAGTGATCCACCCACTTCGGCCTCCCAAAGTGCTAGGATTATAGGCGTGAGCCACTGCACCTGGCCAGAATCTTACTTTTAAAACAATTCACTTATATAAATATTCTAAAATGGTTCCTATGTTATTTCTCCTAGAGGGTGAACAACTTTTCTTGACTTTCAAAGTATCCTACAACACAGGGAAAACGTCACAATTTTCTGATTTCCTAAAACCTTGTCACCTGAATCAGACAAGATTTAACAGCAATTCAGGGACACTATCACCTAACTATGTAAGAGAACCCTGCCAATTCTCAAAGTTACA
Organism: Macaca fascicularis; assembly: GCF_037993035.2. Lineage (NCBI taxonomy): Eukaryota > Metazoa > Chordata > Mammalia > Primates > Cercopithecidae > Macaca > Macaca fascicularis. Next base: position 15,526,456 of record NC_088376.1, read on the forward strand.
CATGCCCCTCCCTAGCTGTTGATACGAATTCAACAGAAACGACAGTTTCAATTACGGGGGATTTGCCATCCAGGAAAGGACTGTAGACACGGAACCTCACACAACATTCTCCTGCTCACTAATTTCTCACATATAAATAAGTAAATCTGTATCATAAAGGTCTCTGTCTAAAAAGCATTAGGCCGGGCATGGTGGCTCACGTCTGTAATCCCAGCACTTTGGGAGGCCGAGGCGGGTGCATCACCTGAGGTCAGGACGAGTTCAAGACCAACCTGGCCAGCATGGTGGAACCCCAACTCTACTAAAGAAAAATTACTGGGAGTGGCAGCGGGCACCTGTAATCCCAGCTACTTGGGAGGCTGAGGCAGCAGAATCACTTGAACCTGAGAAGCAGAGATTGCAGTGAGCTGATATCCCGCCACTACACTCCAGCCTGGGTGACAGAGTGAGACTCTGTCTCAAAAACAAAAATAAATAAAAGGCATTGGCTGGGCTCAGTAGCTCCCAGTACTTTGGGAGGCCGAGGCAGGTGGATCACCTGAGGTCAGAAGTTCAAGACCAGCCTGGCCACTGTGGTGAAACCCAATTTCTACTAAAAATACAAAAATTAGCCAGGTGCAGCGGTGCATGCCTGTAATCCCAGCTACCCGAGAGGCTGAGGCAGGAGAATCACTCGAATCCGGGAGGTGGAGGTGTGGTGAGCCGAGATCATACAACTACACTCCAGCCTGGGTGACAGAGCAAGACTCCATCTCAAAAAATATAATAATGATAATAATAATAATAATAAGCATTAAGCACCCAGCCTTTCCGCGGTCCTGGCTGGAAGTGCCAATGTCCGCTCTGATTTCGGGAGGCAGCCAGGTGGCACACGTGCAGGTGGTATGCTAGGACCCAGGCCAGGTGCTTAGAAATCTGACCAGTAACTTTGGACATGTCCTTGACATCTTCACAAGACTAGCAGAACCCCTAAAGGGATCGCTGCTGCAGGGATGTCACCTGAGCTCATCTGGGTCACTATTCCACCCCCCACACTGGAATCTGCCCCAAATGTCTGTCCATGCCACCTGACAGAAAGGGGGACCCGATTCACATGGGAACTGCGGAAGGGTAGGGAAGGCTCACCTGGATTGCCTGTCGTCCCTGCTGGGCATCTGCCAGCAGCTGGATGGTGAGTGCCCGTGAGTCCTGCAGCGCCTCCTGGAGGTAGATGAAGCTGTGGCCCCCGTGCCTGCCCATTGTGCACTCACGACAGATGGGCACGGAGCAAGTGTCACAGTACAGGTGCAGCACCTGGTGACCAGAGAGAGGACAGGCATAAATAGAGATACAGGACGGGAGGAGGAGGGAAGACAGCAACTTGAGGGTCCTGGATCCCACAACCGAACCACCAGCTTCCAAATGGCAAGCACACCCCACAGGGAGAGACAGCAGCGGAGTAACTGCAAACATAACCAAAACTGTCTGCTTCCCTTTTTCTCCCACTCTCTCTGCCCCAAATCAAGAGGGAATGGAGTGGGGAACACAACTGAATGCCACATCCCACTGTAGTCTCACTCAGAATGTAACAGAGACACTTCAAAGGCAGAAACCAAACCAAACAAAAACCTCCCGGCACGAGAGTTTCTCCTGAATCTTAGCTTCATTATCCAGAAAAGTTGTTTAGACTGTGTTGCCTAGTCTGATATTGGTGGCCTGGTTGCAAGAATATACCAGAAGAGTTTCCTTTGCTGCTCTAGCCTGGATGTGTAAAGCAAGGTTAAGAGCCAGTAACAACCATCCTCACACCACAGCTTGTCATGCAAAGTGCAAAGTGCAAAGCATGGTTCTCCCAGGCACTCGAGCAAGCTCACAGGCTTAAGTTTCTGGAACGAAGGCAAAAAGCTAGTGGTAAGGTCAGCCAGCTCCTTGCCTTTCTTCTTCATGCCAAGTTATTCCAAGGAGTTGAACCTGGGAGGCAGCCAGTGCTGACAGAACTGCTTTATGTGATGTTCTACACTTCCCTGGGGCCCAGCACGCTGGGAGGGAGGGAGGGAGGGAGGGAGAGGGAGAGAGAGAGAGAGAGACAGAGAGAGAGAGAGAGAGAGACAGAGAGAGAGAGAGAGAGAGAGAGAGAGAGAGAGAGAGAGAGAAAGGGTTGGCACAACCTTTACCTGCTAATAAACAAGCAGCTCTCAAGAGAGAAAACTCCTTGGCACAGAAACTGGGCCAGTCTCATTACTGTGTATCTCTCCACAGAGCAGGGCACTTAGCACCAGTCTGCAAATGTTTGCTGGATTGCTTTCAAGAGCAGAGTTTAAATCTGCCTCTGGTACACCTGGGCATGAGGGGAAGCTAGCTAACATGCAACAGGCAGGGAAGCAGTAGGCAAGGGGAATTCTTCCACAAATACACCACCACACTTCATCTCCAGGGGAAGACAGGAGGTGGGGGGTGCTCAAGGCCACAGTGTTAGCAAAGACACAGCAGGGAAGCCAACATGAGCCTTCGGCAAAGCTGGGTCCAACACAGGAGACACCGGCTCTCTCATCCCCAATACAAAGCACCTTGCTAGGTATGGTGGAGATCCAGGCGATTCCGCGCAGACTGAATAGAAGCTCATTCTGGCGAGAAGCAGGGCAGAAGTGTTGTGGGAGACACAGATGGGGAGAAGGCTTGGAGGCGGCCCAGAAAGTTTTCTTAGGTGGAGAGCTCCAAACAGAGAGGGCTGGGGGCAAATAGAGGGAGACTCCTGCTTCTTTCCTTCTCCAAGATGCTTATTTTATTAATAACCAAAATCTTTGCATAAAATGTGTCCACTAGAAAAATGCTTCCCCTAACTGGTTCAGTCAAGCACACAGAGTTACTCCACTCAGGGCTGAGTTAATAGGGAAGCGTGTAATCTAGCATGGGTTAAACTGGTTCTCCAGAAACTTTACAATTCAGAAACAGGAAAAAGGAAAGATTCAGGATACTGTGTTTTTACTTTTGTAAAGAAACAGTTCTGCTATAACCATCAGGTTTTATGGATCCTACTTTATTTGTTTGTTTGTTTTGAGATGGAGTCTCACACTCTGTTCCCCAGGCTGGAGTGCAGTGGCGCGATCTCCGCTCACTGCAAGCTCCGCCTCCCGGGTTCACGCCATTCTCCTGCCTCAGCCTCCCGAGTAGCTGGCAGTACAGGCGCCCACCACCAGGCCCGGCTAATTTTTTTGTAATTTTAGTAGAAACGGGGTTTCACTGTGTTAGCCAGGATGGTCTCAATCTCCTGACCTCGTGATCCGCCCATCTCGGCTTCCCAAAGTGCTGGGATTACAGGCGTGAGCCACCACACCTGGCCCAGATCCTACTTTATACAAGGGAAATGTGGTAAGGTTTGCAACTTTGCTGCCAGTTTTGATCACTGCAGTGCTTTGCCAGCAATAGTGGCAGACTGAAATCAGGCAACAGCAACTTGCCTCCTTTAAGTCAGTTGCTTTTTAAGCTGATCCATCCTTTAGAGATTATCTAATCCTAATAATCTTTTAAATCTAAAATTCTCAAGTATAAATACTAACCAAAAGATGCTGAGCTGGATAAATTCAGGAAAAATTTCTGGCCGATCCCTTTTTTACGACATGGTGCTAAAGCAATTCTACCAGCTTGAACTACATTCCTTTCCTTTGCTCTCTCCATTTGTCAAGATAATGTAGAGATCACTCCTATGCTGATGTGAAGTGTGAAAAACCTTCCATCAGAAAACTCTCTTTTACATGTGAATAAAACATGCCACTAAACCTTCGGGTGGCCTCCCTGCTTCTAACCGCTAAGCAACCTTGAGAAGGCATCTCTTGTCTTTCCCTCAAGACAGCTGTGTGGACTGAATGGCACTCTCCTGCTTCCTTCGGATAACTACCTACATTGTTCTCATCTCCATGGCTAGTGAGTAGAAAAGAACCTCAGGCTGTAAACTTGAGCCTGGCACAACCTGGCTATGGAACCCTCTGTCCAGTCAGTTCTCTTGACCTGTCTGGGATTCAGTCTCATCTGTGAAACAAAAGGGTCCTGACTAGGTACCTCCGGAGACCCCTTCCACCGCAGAAAGCCTATCTATAGAGACTTGACAACAGAAACTAAAGAGCTTCAAAATTAAGTTCTAGTAGCTGGACATGGCAGCTCATGCCTGTAGTCCAAGCTCCAGGAGAAGCCGAGGCTAGAGGAGCACTTGGAGCAAACTACAAAAATTAGCTGGGCGCGGTGGCTCATTCCTGGAGGCTGAGGTGGGAGGATCCCTTGAGCCCAAGAAGTCGAGGCTGCAGTGAGCTGTGACCATGGCAATGAACTTAGCCTAGGCAACACCGGCTAAGAGTGCAAACAAACAACAACAATAACAACAAAAAACAACAACAACAAAACAAAACAAGTTCTGGGCTGAGCCAGGGTGGCCACTCCAGACTCCAACTGTGCAACTATAAAGAATTAAGATGATTTTTCTTAGGTTTAGATCAACCTTAAAACACAGAACCTGGATGATGCTGGACATTTGCAATGCCCCCATGAATGGTAGGTTTTAAAAGATTCTGCAGATGCAGTGTCCAGAAAAAAAAATGCTGGTCAGAACAGGTAGTGGGCGGTGATGGCAGCGAAAGGCAGGGTGCCCTTAGCCGACACCAGAGCCCTCCCATGACCAGCCTTGAGAGCCCAGATACACAAATGAAAGGGGTCTCTGAATGCAATCCCTGCCTGGTATCATTTTATACAGGATCGATGCAGTTCTAAGTACCCAGAACACGCTGTGGTTTCAGAAGAGCCAGTGATTCCACAGCTCCAGGCTGCCTGCAACAGAGATGGGGGCGGGGAGCACCCAAACGGTTGATAATAAAAAGCTACCAGTGAGTAAAAGAATGGCCTCAATGTGCTTGTAATTAGTAAACAATGAATTTTTAAAAGAATGCATTGTCCCAAAACTATAAAATGAAATCCACTTTTATAAACCTTCCAGCTATAAAAGTTGGAGAAAAACTTTGGTAAGATTTCATTCTTCATTTAGAAGCTCCACGTCTCATCTAACCACAATTTCTGAGATTGAAAAACCACAGTTTTAGAGCTGTTAAAACAATCGATAGGAGAGGATGTGCATGGGTGCAATTATCTCTGAAACAGGTGTAAAATTATTTTTAAGGGAATAAGCTGGAGCTGTGTGGAGGGTCCTATAGCCAGAAATGTGGGAGCAGCCATGAACAGTGGCTCCCGGGAAAGGGGGGAAGGGACTGGGAAGAACAGGTCGTCTAGCAGCAGGAATTCCAAGGCCTGTTTGGGGCTTCCCGGGCAGATGCACAGACACGCCCCCTCGGGCCTGGCGACAATCCGGCTGCCCCAGCTAAATGGAGGAGGCTTGACCTCTGACCCTGCAAGTGACCACCCTCTTCCCTGCCCCCAGCTTCCAGAACGTCCCACCCATTGCCTTCCTCTCCCAAAATTTCTAAAATACCAGGCAGAGACAAAGACCTAGGAATGTGAGCCCAGCAGGAAAGGAACGGGCGGGGGACTGGTGGGGGGGAATGGGGGAGGGAGATTAAAGGAAAAATAGAAAAATAAATAAATAAAAATACAAAATACGCATGTTTGTTTCTTAGCGAGTGTTTAAATAAAATGCTTTGTTAATGAACGTGTGTGCACGCACGTGTGCACATGCGAATGCACACGCATCCAGGCTTCTGGAATCTAGATTCTGCACTCCTATCTGTGGCCCAACAAGAACACACACACCAAGGGACCTCTGTTGCAGCCCCGCACATCTCAAAGAATGAGCTTGAGGTTTAAAATACAACTACCCCTATCAGTGAAGAATGTAAGCTGGAAGGATGGAGGAAGGCCCAGATCGCCATTTAAGTTCATCAAAATGTCTCAACTCAAATACGTAAACTGCTGTAAACGTTTTAAAGATTACTTCAATATCCCTTAAAATGACTGAGGACATTTACTTGGCCTCCCACAAACCAAGGCTGAACCGTGACGCCTGGCTCGATCTCCACCCACCCCAGAGGGTTTCTGAGTTTCCCACTACAGAAGTAAAGTGGAGGCAACAGAAGCAAATGAGGCCCACAGGAAGCCTGACCTGTGTGTGTTACTCTGCAGGTTCTCAGGTGGGACAACAGAGGATTCGTTTTAAAAATGGTAAGCCAAGTTCAAGGGAGTAAAGTCTAGCCATGAAACAAGTCTATTAAGTAATATTAAAACGAAGCTTTACTTGACTTAGACAGACTGAGTGCTTGGGCTCAAACCCGCAGCCCAAACCCTCAGCAGAAGCCCCTCCTGTAGCTCTGGCCACGTGCTGCCCCACATCCGTGGCCTGGATAAACAGGAGAAAGGAATAGGGACCCAGTTCATACACAGTGCTCACCAGTTAAAGACAAGAGAGTCCCCGCCAACATTTTTCATTTGGCTAGGTAACAAGTATTTGTTCAAATGCAGAAAGTAATACAAGCAAACAGTTTTTTAAAAAAAATCCTTAATGTCTCGCTCAATTGTCTCCACTTTAACCATGGAAAAACAAAGCTATATTCTAGACATAATTGAATTTTTTAAGACAAAAAGTTTCTCTTAACTATATTAACTTGTTCTGAATGTTCTGGGTCACTCCATGCAGAGAGATGCCTGGCTTTCTGAATGGCTGCATGGTATGCTGCTATATGAATGTACTGTCAGTATATACTAATACAATTTTAAAACTCTTTCCTGATTTTTGAAAAAGCACAAGCAATGCCACAGTTAACATCCTTGTTCTTTAGAGAAACCCTAGTTTTCAATTTGGTAATATATTCAATTGTTACATCACTTGATATAATGGTTATCGGTGGAAACCTACTTGCAAGCTTGGATAGTAAGAATTACCGAATTCTTTTCAGTCAGGTCGACCTTCACCCATGTGAAGGGCAAAGTACCAGTTTCTGTTCTCAACACAACCGAACACAAAAGGCCAGCAGGGGATGCCAGGAGAGGCAGTCAGTATGGACACAGTTCACAGTTGGGACTGGAGTTAAGATCTGCGTCTGCTTGGGTGGAAGGCTTTGATGGGTGCCAACATTGAAAAGGGGCCTAGAAGAGGAGCAGCCCAAGGAAAAAGTGTTGTGTTGCGTTCTGGCAGTCTCAGTAGTGTCTGTTAAATAGATTAAGCGGGGCTGCTTCATGGTATCTCTACAAATTGAAGGAATCTCAGGCAATAAAAAGGAAGAGGGGTGTTAGGAATTAAAACACACACACACACATACACACACACACACCCACACACACACACATACACACACCCGAGGCCCACAATCCTCTTTCTGCAACTCCAAAATCCAAAATGATGCTCTGGAATACAAAGTTTTCCATATACTATTTGGCAGCAAAACTCATGTACGACAAGGTACTATAGCTATTACAGTATTTTTGACCATCGCTGAGTACATTTTTATGTATTCTCACTACAAAAAAATATGTGAGGCAATGCATGTTAATGAGCTCAACATACATACTCTACAATGCATACGGAGTTCAAAACATGTTGTACACAATAAATATATAAGATTTTTGGCTAGGGATGCTGGTTTAGGTCTACAATACCAGTACTTTGGGAGGCCAAGACAAGAAGATCACTTGAGCACAGGAGATGAAGGCTATAGTGAGCCATGATCGAACCACTGCACTCCAGCCTAGGCCACAGAGCCCGAGACCCTGTCTCAAAAATATGTATGTATATATACACACATACACTATACACACATACGTACATACACACACACACACAATTGTCAGTAAAATAATTTTAAAAACTGGAACTGGTGTGAAAAGGATTAATCATTTTTGCCTATGTCATTCAGTAAATTTTTATGTATCTCACTGCAAAAATAATGTTATTTTGCAGTCCCATTATACGTATTATGTAAATGCACAGTATTAACTTTCTAAAATCTGAAATTTTGAAGGATGAGGCTCAACTGACCTCAAAGGTTAAGGTAAGAAATGCACACATGTAATATTGTCTGGCGGAACAAGATTCATTCTCAGACTAAATAAGCAATATAACACTTGAAGATCTAAAGGGGCGGGGGGTAGGGTGAAAGTGGGAGTGTCCAAGAACAGCCTCAAGTGGGGTCAGAGGCATCCACTCATCTCCAATTTAAATGTTTAGGCTCCATGGACAAGGCAATTTGAAAGGAAAACTTGAAATCAGAGAGGGATGCTGTTACCTCTGCATCTGAACTCACCGCAACGGCTGGTGCCCAGGGAGAAGCATAGTTTGACAATCACAAAATGTCATCTGTTAGCATTTGTTCACTTAAAGTTTTTATGTGACTCCAAAAGCCACACCATGCTCCCTTCCTCCCTAAATTGTCTTCAAAAATTCTTCACTACCAACTGCTGCTCCCCCAACAGTTACCATTACTCCTCCCCAACAGCAGCCAACCAACCACATCTAGAAAGCCCCTGCTCCCCCAATGCACCATTCTATAAGGCTTCCACAAACACTGGGTAGTTCCTTCTCCTATCACCTGCTCCCCGGCTTGTGGGACCAGGCCCCAGAATCACACAGGCCCTTGGTAAAGTCCAAGGGTCCAGCTTCACCAGTCCCTGAACTATTTTCCATCAACATGGCCCTGTGCAAAGTCTCAGGGCTCAGAGCCTCAGCATACTCCAGTAGCACACCACCATGTCTGGGTGTTTCTCTGAGCACACAGCTCTTACTAGTATACACAAAACACAAAGCGTTGATCAGGCGTGGTGGCTCACACCTGTAATCCCAGCACTTTGGGAGGCTGAGGTAGGCAGATCAGTGGAGGCCAGGAGTTTGAGACCACCCTGGCCAACATGGCAAAACTCATCTCCACTAAATATACAAAATAGCCAGGCGTGGTGACAGGCATCGGTCATCTTAGCTACTCAGGAGGCTGAGGCAGGAGAATTGCTTGAGCCCAGGAGGCAGAGGTTGCAGTGAGCCAAAATCTTGACACTGCCTCCAGCCTGGGTGACAGAACAAGTCAGACTCTGTCTTAAAAACAACAACAACAAAACCTAGCAAATTAAAAGGCCCAGATAATGAAAGTGACTAAATTCTGTTTACAGAGTTGAACGCTGGAATTTGGCTGAGCTTACTTGCTGACTTGATAAAAAGAGAAACAGCCCCATTTGTGGCTCACAGGAACTATCAGAACTATTAAAAGTGTGAAAATGAGTTCATCCTGGAAGAAAATCATTTTCCCCCAGCAATGACTCTCTTAAGGAAGATGAAAACCCAGATAAGAACAATGCCCTGGGCAGCACAGCGAACGCCTTCCACCAGTTTTGGCAGAGTCAGACAAAGCAGTTTCATGAATATGTCCCTTGCTGCCGCCTAACCCCGAGCGCACAGTGTGGCCTGAGAAAGGGTGCTGTAACTCGTGTTTGTAGTTTTCTGTGATTCCGACCTCTGCGGGCTGCTGCAGTGGGTTTTTTGGGGGTTTTTTGTTTTTGTTTGTTTTTTTTGTGACAGAATCACGCTCTGTCCCCTAGGCTGGAGTGCAGTGGGGTGATCTTAGCTAACTGCAACCTCCAACTCCTGGGTTCAAGCGATTCTCCTGCCCCAGCTTCCTGAGTAGCTAAGATTACTGATGCCTGTAACCATGCCTGGCTATTTTGTATATTTTGTATATTTAGTGGAGATGAGTTTTGCCATGTTGGCCAGGCTGGTCTCAAACTCCTGACCTCCAGTGATCTGCCTGCCTCAGCCTCTCAAAGTGCTGGGATTATAGGTGTGAGCCACCATGTACAATATGACTTATTAAAACATGATGCTTCCAGGATTTTTTTTTTTTTTTTTTTTTTTTTGAGTAGCTGGGACTACAGGCGCGTGCCACCACACCCAGCTAATTTTTTGTATTTTTAGTAGAGACGCGGTTTCATCATGTTAGCCAGGATGGTCTCAATCTCCTGACCTCGTGATCCGCCTGCCTCGGCCTCCCAAAGTGCTGGGATTACAGGCGTGAGCCACCCCCCAGCTGGCCCTGCTACATTGAGTTTTACAAGGCAGGAGCAATCCTCCAGGTGAGTCATAAGGGGCAGAGGTCGAGGTAAAAGGAGATTCCGGCAGGGAAAATGACAGGGACCTCCCATGTTGAGCTAAAATTAGCACTTCTCCAGGCCTTTGTGAAGACACACACACACACATACACACCACTTAATATTTAAAAGTATGATCATGATGTTGCAAAATACCAACTGTGGGACAATACACACGCCAAGTGGGGGAAGAGGGATGCGTGGTGGGGAATGTAGCTATGCCTGCCATTTCCTTTACCCAGACTTTCCATCCTACACCAGACCTGAGCCTGAGCCTGAGCCCTGAGGGCAGGCGGCAGACACTCGTGCTCTGCCCCTGGGGGCACTGCGGTGTCAGGACCCTGCTGACATCCTGCATCCTGCCTTTCAAAGCATGGGATCTCGAATAACATGTTCTCCAAACTCTGCCTCTGGCGAACCCAGAGGGCACCCGCTCCCTAGGCCCTTTGGACTTATTTGCCTCCCAGATCAGAATCTGCTTTTTGGGCTGGCACCCACCCCACACAGCTTGAGGCAAACTCATGGCCCACCGGCCCACCGCCTTCAGTCTCTCACACATTTCCTGAAGGCTCTGCAGCAAAAGGGCATTTTCCTGAGGGTGGCAAGTGCCACACCTGTGCTTGGGGTGTCCTCTAACAGATCCAAGTTACACTACACAATACTGAGAGACGGCTTAGAAAGTGCCAGAGTTGTGTTTTGGATTACTGCCTCCCAAACACAGTTTTGAACAAATAAGTATGTTTACTTAAATAAAACTTGCTAGCTACTCAGAAGGCTGAGGTGGGAGGATGGCTTGAGCCCAAGGAGTTCAAAGTTACAGCAAGTTATGATCATTCCATTGCACTCTAGCTTGGGTGACAGAAACCCTGTCTCAATCAATCAGTCTTGGATGTTTAAAAGTAAAAACAAAACTTCCACATCAACATACACCGTGGTACATCCACACAATAGGACGTTTGTCAGTAATTACACACAAGAAGTTCAGGCATGGTGGCTCAAGCTTGTAATCCCGGCACTTTGGGAGGCTGAGGTGGGTGGATCATTTGAAGTCAGGAGTTTGAGACCAGCCTGGCCAACACAGTGAAACCCCATCTCTACTAAAAATATAAAACTTTAGCCAGGCCTGGTGGCGGGCACCTGTGGTTCCAGCTACTCAGGAAGCTGAGGCAGGAGAATTGCTTGAACCCGGGGGGCAGAGGCTGCAGTGAGCCAAGATCTCACCACTACACTCCAGCCTGGGTGACAGAGTGAGACTCCGTCTCAAAACACAAACAAACAAAAATAAATAAATAAATAAATATACCTACAGACAAGAAGTTTAAAGGCACTAGACTGGCGGAAAAAAGCCAAAATCAAGAGAATATATTGCATAACTCCATTTATTAACATACGAAGATAAAACTAAACGTCGAAGAAATCACAACAGTAGTTGCAGGTGAGAAGGGAGATGAACTGGAGGGAACCCAAGGGAATCCTTTTGGAGTGAGGGAAATAATCTATATTTGATGGGGGAGGACTGATTACACAGGTATATATAAATCATCAAAACTCAAAATGTACACTTAGCCTGGCCAACAAAGACAGACCCTGCCTCTACAAAAAAAAAATAAACATTAGCCAAGCATGGTGGTGCATGCCTCTAGTCACAGCTGAGGCAGAAGGATGGCTTGAGCCCGCCCAAGAGTTTGAGGTTGCTGTGAGCCATGAATGCACCACTGCACTCAGCCTGGGAGACACACCAAGACCGGCTCAAAAAAAAGGGTGGGGAGGATTCAATTCTACTCCTCCCTCCCAAAAGTGAGGGGAGAATCCTTCCACTGGCAACCTAAGTGTTGAGGGGGTGATGCTTGGAGCCTGGCCACAGCGCAGCACTCTTCATAGCTAAGGACCTAATAAAATACTCATGGAGCCCATAAATGAGTTAACTCCAATGGCCCCACATAATTTACTTCTAATAGGTTGCTACCATTTTTTCCACAATGTTCCCATTAGGTATTATTTTTCCTTTGCCCTCTACTATAAATATTATCTTAAGTTCTATCTCGCAAGAGGCAACCTCCCTGGAGGTTTTGAAAAAATTAGAACCCTGAGTCCCGATTTACAGCACCACAGGCGGCCAGCGGTCATACAAAGCCGTATGAAATCATTAGTGTCCCAGCTGCTGCCCCGGCATGCATCTGACCTCTGATGTATTAATGAGTGGCCCATGCAGCTTCCAGCAGCAAATAAAAGAGATTTGTTCCAACACTGAGATCACTGCCCATGTAAATTATATATTTTTAAACTGGACACGAAAAGACAGATTTGGACGTAGACACACAAGTTTTCCGGCTGCCTCCAAGGTCGCAAAAGCAAGGCACGGTTTTACTCTGTTGTGCTATGGACAAGAGTCAGTGGTACTTTGGGGTTGACATTTAAAAAATGGTCAGACTCTGTAGGTGGCCATGTAACTCAGTCCTCGCCTCTTAAACAGCGGGCAACAGTGTACACCTGAAACCGTTTCAGTTCCTAAAGAAACTAAGTAGGTTTCAATCGCCCATGTGGCTGAGATGGTGTAGAGTGGCAGATTTTTTTAAAGCAAGGGAAGGCACTCATCACCTGGGTAAAACTGTCCTGAGAAGAGAAGCAGAAATACAGACTCAGATGAGAATACACTAGTAATAAAAACTGTTGGTAAATATTACTAGTCATGCTTTCTACCGTTAACACAACCTAACATTTCACTCCTCTCTGCAAGTTCCATCATCTTCTGTCCTTGTCCCCTGCGTTACTTAGTTGCCTTCTGTCTTGATTAGGGTTAGTGAATCAAGGTGACACTGTCCTATCCGTTGATAAGGCTTAGAGCCACTTACCTTTCTAGGCAATGCCTACTCTCCACCCAAAAAGGAGGGGGGCAGAAAGATATTACCATAGAAATTTTGTTTTAATACAGAGTTGTTCACAGAGAGTAACTGTTTTACGTTGGGAAGAGACCAATCCTGGGAAGCAGTAGGTAGCACATATGTGGCCTCTGTGAATTCTCTGAATGCCAAGAAGTGCCCATGCTGCAGCGGGGATTGCTGAGGCTCAAGTGGGGTGTGGGGGTGTGGAGGAGTGGGTGCTGGGGTGTGTCTGTGAATTACGGGGATTTGTCTCCCAAGTACCAAGTCTGGGCTCTTCTATGGCATTCCCCAAAACTGCACCTGTCAAGGAGAGTATTAAAGAGAGAAGCCAGACACACTCTCCCAGTACCTCATCTTCCCCCAGACATTCCAGCAATTACCAGAGCCTTTCTTGACATCTTTCTCTGTAAGTAAAAGGCAAAATGAGCGAGAGCAGAGCAAACATCTTCAGTGCAAAAGCGGGGGAACGGGGGGATGCTTAGTCTTGTAAAGAAAATGATTTTTATTTTTTTGTAGAGACAGGGACTCACTCTGTTGCCCCGGCTGGTCTTGAACTCCGGAGCATTCCTCCCACCTCGGCTTCCCAAAGTGTTTGGATTACAGGCGTGAGCCATCCACCTCATGCCTGTAATCCCAGCATTTTGGGAGGCCGAGGTGGGTGGATCATCTGAGGCCAGGAGTTCGAGACCAGCCTGGCCAACGTGGTGAAACCTCAGTTTCTACTTTAAAAAAAAAAAAAAGGCCGGGCGCGGTGGCTCACGCCTGTAATCCCAGCACTTTGGGAGGCCGAGGCGGGTGGATCACAAGGTCAGGAGATCGAGACCACGGTGAAACCCCGTCTCTACTAAAAATACAAAAAATTAGCCGGGCGCGGTTGTGGGCGCCTGTAGTCCCAGCTACTCGGGAGGCTGAGGCAGGAGAATGGCGTGAACCCGGGAGGCGGAGCTTGCAGTGAGCCGAGATCGCGCCACTGCACTCCAGCCTGGGCGACAGAGCGAGACTCCGTCTCAAAAAAAAAAAAAAAAAAAATTAGCCAGGCGTTGTGGTGGTGCATGCCTGTAATCCCAGCTACTCAGGAGGCTGAGGCAGGAGAATCGATTGAACCAGGAGGCAGAGGTTGCAGTGAGCCGAGATCAGCCACTGCACTCTAGCCTGGGCAACAGAGTGAGACTCCATCTCAAAAAAAAAAAAAAAAGGTTATTTATTTATTTTATTTTATTGAGACAGTCTTGCTCTGGCTGGAGTGCAATGACACGATCTTAACTCACTGCAACCTCTGCCTCCGGGGTTCAAGCGATTCTCCTGCCTCAGCCCTCAGAGTAGCTGGGACTACAGGCATGTGCCACAACACCTGGCTAATTTTTGAATTTTTAGTAGAGATGGGGTTTCAGCATGTGGGCCAGGCAGGTCTAAAACTCCTGAGCTCAAGTGATCTGCCTGCCTCGGCCTCCCAAAGTGCTGGGATTACAGGCATCAGCCACCACGCCCGGCCCCACGATTTATTTTTAAAAACCCTTTTCAAGTTAGTGTTTGTAGCCTCTACTCCAGAAGTAGGAAACCTAGCCCTGCAGACACCTCTACAAATGTCAAAGGGGCACAGACCAGGCGCGCAGAGCCCAGGCCGGGCAGCTTGCTTTAGGAGCTTCTGAGATGGAAGCTACCCGTCTGTCCCCCACACAGGGAGTAACCTGAGGCAGGTGGGCCCCACGGCTGTGATCTAGGCAGTTACTGGGCAGGTAAGAGTCCTCCCACCTCCCCAGGAGAAACCCCAAACTGTAGAGAGCAATGGTGATTTTCTCTTACCAACCATCAATAATCTAGAGTGTCCTGGGTAGAGCAATGAGGAGAGTAGGGCAACTGAAATGAGGCATAAAAGGCAAAACACACCTCAAATTTCAAGGCCTTTTTAAAGGAAGGTGTTGAGGGATCAGACGTGATGGCTCACTCCTGTAATCCCAGCACTTTGGGAGTCCAAGGCGGGTGGATCACCTGAGGTCAGGAGTTCGAGACCCGCCTGATCACAGTGAAACCCCGTCTCTACAAAAAATACAAAATATAGCTGGGCATGGTGGTGGGCACCTGTAATCCCAACTACTTGGCAGGCTAAGGCAGGAGAATCACTTCAACCCAGAAGCAGAGGCTGCAGTGAGCTGCGATCGTGCCATTGCACTCCAGTCTGGGCAACAAGAGTGAGACTCCATTGAGGAGGGAAGGGGAGGGGAGGGGAGGGGAGGGAAAAGGGGAGAGAGGAGGGGAGGGAAAGGGAGAGGGGAGCAGAGGAGAGGAGAGGGGAGGGGAGGGCAGGAGACAGGAGGGGAGGGCAGGGGAGGAAGAGAAAGCACAACAAAGGGTGGGCCAAAAGGCCTAGGCAAAGCAGAAGAAACTGGCCCAACAGGGAACAGAACTGGGTGGCAGGAAAGCTGGATTCTAAGTCTTAGGTAGTGTGACCTGAGGAAGAAGGGCCCACCCTGTGCAGGAATCACATGGGGATCAACCCACTCACTGTTATCAGTTCAGCTGCCACACCAGGAACCATGTTACTGGGCTCCACTAAGGCCAGAAATAAAGTCCCAGTCCCTTGGCTTCCCCGAAACCCTCTTCCCACCAGTGTACACAGTCCACTCCAAAGAAGCAGTCATTACAGCAAGATGTAAGCAAAGACGAAGTGAAATGATCCCTGGAAAGCCAGGGAACCCAGGCACCCAGGTCAGCAGCATTCCAGGCAGGGAAATGTCAACTAAATGGTAACGAGATACAACCAGAAAAAAGACCAACATTTGGGGACACTGTACGTAAAACCACTGGACTCAAACCCCTCCCTCTTCAGAACCCCAAAGTTGGCCAGGCACAGTGGCTCATGCCTGTAATCTCAACACTTTGGGAGGCCTAACCTCAGGAGTTCAAGACCAGCCTAGCCAACATGGTGAATACAAACATCTTTATTAAAAATACAAAATTAGCCAGGCATGTTGGTGTGCACCTGTAATCCCAGCTTTTTGGGAGGCGGGAGAATCGTTGAATCCAGGAGACAGAGGTTGCAGTGAGCTGACGTCATATCACTGCACACCACCCAGGCAACAGAGCGACACACTGTCTCCAAAAGAAAAAAGAAAAGCTTAAAATTGCGGTACCACTCATCGTGTTTTTCCTCTTTTAGCAAATGATGGTAATGAAAAATAATTTCAAGTCTCAGATGTGAACGTTTCTCAGAAATCCTACCTCATTCCAACAAATGAAGCTTGTTGGATGCTGTTCAACAGAACTTGTGAAACAGGCACCCACCGCCCAGATTCAGCAGGTCATGGAGCCAAGAGAACCCCCACACTTCTGCCCTATAAAGGCCATGAGGGGCAGAACCTGACCATGCACTCCGTCAGATAAGCAAGGGTAAACTTCACGAAGATGGGAGAAGCCAGACCTGCTATGATGGAAAAAAGAAATTTCACAAGCTCTTAGCTGGTGAAACAATCAGGTGATATCAGTTACATAATCGAAGTTTTCAGGAGGCTTTTCTAAGCCCCCAAGTTAGTCTTTACTTGGGTCCTGAAATTCCTGTCTTGCTCCATCTGGCCCTGAAAAAGTCACCTTTACTTCTTTGCTTTGTCTATCACCTAAAGTCAGGAAAAGGTGATACACATGGCACAAGAAATCTAAATATTTGGCTCTGTCCTTCCCCCAAATTGTTCTGAGGCCCTATGTGGCTTTTCCTTAGTCTTTCCACAATACTCATCCCACTGCATCTAAAACTCTTCCCCAAGAAGAGGTGGCCAGGGAGGCTCGGGCTGTTTAGCTGAGCCTCCTGGCTCTCCCAGAACTTCCTCCTGGGCCTCCAACTCCATCTGTTTTAGAGACAGCTCTTAAAGTTGGTCTGTACTCAGACTCAGAGACTACGAGGCCACAGTATCCTGGCCTCATAGTCAAGTGTGCTGTGCTCACTGCTAATTTTTAAACTGTTTACATCGGATTTAAGACTGGGCTAAAAGCCTTGAAAGAAAAAACAACTTGAGAAGCTTCTAGTCTCTAGAGGTGTTGGTTGGTCAGTCTGGACAGGTTTGCTCACGATGTCTAGGCTTAATTTTTTTTTTTTTTTTAAGGCTTAATTGATAACAGCACCCCCTTCACACTCAGACATGGCCTGATTTGGAAAATATACCCCTGATAGAGAGGATCAGTAAGACAAATGAGGAATTACCAAAATACAGCTGACCCTTGAACAACATGGGTTTGAAACACAAGGGTCCACTTATAAATGGATTTTCTTCTAGCTCTGCCACCCCTAAGACAGTAAGACTAAACCCTCCTCTCTCTCTAACTCCTCAGCCTACTCAATATGAGATAAGGAGGATGAAGACCTTTATATAATGATCTGCTTCCACTTAAATAGTAAATACATTTTCTTCTGCCGGGCGCGGTGGCTCAAGCCTGTAATCCCAGCACTTTGGGAGGCCGAGACGGGCGGATCACAAGGTCAGAAGATCGAGACCATCCTGGCTAACACGGTGAAACCCCGTCTCTACTAAAAAATACAAAAAACGGCCGGGCGCGGTGGCTCAAGCCTGTAATCCCAGCACTTTGGGAGGCCGAGACGGGCGGATCACGAGGTCAGGAGATCGAGACCATCCTGGCTAACAGGGTGAAACCCTGTCTCTACTAAAAAATACAAAAAGCTAGCCGGGCGAGGTGGCGGGCGCCTGTAGTCTCAGCTATTCGGGAGGCTGAGGCAGGAGAATGGCGTGAACCCGGGAGGCGGAGCTTGCAGTGAGCTGAGATCCAGCCACTGCACTCCAGCCTGGGCGACAGAGCGAGACTCCGTCTCAAAAAAAAATAAAAAATAAAAAATAAAATAAAATAAAAAATACAAAAAACTAGCCGGGCGAGGTGGCGGGCGCCTGTGGTCCCAGCTACTCTGGAGGCTGAGGCAGGAGAATGGCGTAAACCTGGGAAGCGGAGCTTGCAGTGAGCTGAGATCCGGCCACTGCACTCCAGCCTGGGCGACAGAGCCAGACTCAGTCTCAAAAAAAAAAAAAAAAAAAAATACATTTTCTTCTTCTTTTAGTGTCCTCCCTCCTCCCAGCCCCAAGACTAAGTCTCGCTCTAACACCCAGGCTGGAGTGCAGTAGCATGATCTCAGCTCGATGCAACCTCCAGCCCCTGGGTTCAAGGGATTCTTGTGTCTCAGCCTCCAGAGTAGCTGGGATCACAGGCGCCCACCACCATGTCTGGCTAATTTTTGTGTTTTTAGTACAGACAGGGTTTCTCCATGTTGGCCAGGCTGGTCTTGAACTCCTGACCTCAAGTGATCTGCCTGCTTCGGCCTCCCAAAGTGCTGGGATTACAGGCATGAGCCACCGCACCCGGCCGTTATTAATTTTCTTAGTAACATTATTTTCAAGCTCACTTTATTGAAGAATACAGCAGCATATAATACATGTAACATACAAATAATACACACATGTGGTAACTGACTTATTATTATCTGTAAGAATTCTAATCAAAAGCATACTATAAAGTTTTGGGGGAGTCTACATACAAATTTGACTGCACAGGGGGTCAGCACCCCTAACCCCCCACATTGTTCAAGAGTGAATTGCCCAAGAGGCCAGTTAGAGAAAAATTGCTAAAAATGGCTAGAAATTTTGCACAAAATGACTCCATTCAACAACAACTTCAACCACTGTCTAGGAGACACTGCAGCAGCATGCCCGTGGGATAAGCAGGTAAATCAGAAATAGCTTCTCAAGGAGAATGGGACAGACCCAGGAGGACTGAGGTGGAAGATTTACAAATCTGCCAGTTAAAAGAACGGCTTGAGCAAAGAAGCACGCTATTCCTGGCCAAAGTGTAGAACTCAAAGTAAAACAGAGGGAACAGGGGACCCAGTGAAAGCTCCTGAAGAGAAGTATGTATGTGATAGCTGGGTGACCTTGAGGGGCCAGCGGTTAGCGAACGTTCCAGCCACGTGGAAGGAGGCCAGGACACAACTTTGGGCCACCTTGTGTTGAGGAGTCAGAAACCCTGGGTTCAAATGTTGAGTGGTCCTTCTCCAGCAATTTTGGATAAGTTGGCTCACTGAGCTCTGTTTTCACCCATAAATGGGGATACTACATTTCCTCTCGGGGTGGTGGTAGAGAATTCATCCGAGGACCCTACATGAAACCCAAAAACGTCCGTGGCAGTTCCAACAGAAAGAAAAGGCGTGGTTATGAGCCCAGAAGGGTTCCGGCCTGGTAAGCGGCAAGGCAAGTTAAATCACAGTGTTTGCAAAGCAGGACTGACAATGAGCCAAGAAGGCACTGCTGCCCCAGGTTCGCTGGGTTACTGTGCTCGTTGAAAAGAAGGTTGAGAGATTTCATAAATAAGAGTGGGAGAAAGCATGCTGAATGATGACCTCTGACCCTACGTGTCCCAAATTCCTCTGCAGGAGGCCAGTGACTCCACTCTTATGCATGTCCAGTCAAAACAACCTTTCTTCCCTTCCACCTTCCACCAACAGAGGTCCTATTTTTAACACCCAGTACAGTTCGTTATTGCCTCATGCTTGGCACTATGATGTCCTTGCCCTCAAAGTGCTAACAGTCTAATAGAAGGGACAACTGAATTAAGTCCAGCTGAGATGTAATCTCCTAGAACTTCCTGGAGGAGGAGAAGTCAAGTCTTAAAAGTGCAAGTAGATGGGGGGTGTGAGGGGGCGGTGGTAGTGAAAGTTCCAGGTAAAGAAAACTATCGGAGAAAGCAGGTACCTCACAACCCTTTTCAATCCCTGAAAATGTGTACACCACCTGCCCATTCGAATTTAAGTGCAGTAGTTCCCTCTTATCCTTGGGGGATACATCCAAGACCCCCAGTGGATGCCTGAAAGCACTGATAGTACCAAACCCTACATATACTATGTTTTTCATTATACATATATATTTATGATAAAAGGTAAGAAGAGTAACAACAACCAATATTAAAAGAGAACAATTATAACAATGTATTGTGTAACAATATACTGTGTTATGTGAATGTGGTATCTCTCTCTCAAAATATCGTGTGCTGCACTCAGCTATTTTCCAACTGTGGCTGCCTGTGGGTAAGGGAGATCACTGTACAAGGAAGGCTGGAACTGACTTTTCCCTCTTGTTCACTGCTTCATTCCAAGCATCTAAGTGTCTGGCACATGGATGCTCAATACACATTTGAACAAACAGAAAGGAGGAAATAACCACTTATGCAATAGCTCTACTTAAGTGGGTGGTGAGCACTGTATCCCACCAGCATCCAACTGTGGCCAGAAAATGATCATCATAACACCATTCTCATCTATTAAAGAACAGAAAACAGCTTTGTGAGGAGTTGGGGCTGAGGGCTAGAAAGATTTAGCCAGATGATGCCGCCTTGTTTCCTCCTTGAGTAAGGCCTAGGGAATGAAGAGGATATTCAAACTAAGGCTCCTTCCTAGCTCTGCCCACAGCTAATTCCATCAAAATTTCATTCATGGATTCCATTCCAGAGCTTTGGTCAGCTGGGTAGCCACAGAGAGTCAGAGGAAAACTCAAGGTTTCCATGAGCTGGTCACAACCTCTCAGAGCCTAAACAGCCTAAGCAATGTCCAGAAGCATCTTTCCATGTGTATGTCCACGAATGAGATGCCTCTCCAGAAATAACCATCTTTGAGAACGTGCTAGGGAACAAAACTATTACAATGGGAATGTAGGCCAGGCGCGCAGTGGCTTACATGTGTAATCCCAGCACTTTGGGAAGCCGAGGTGAGCAGATCACTTGAGTCAAGGAGTTTGAGACCACCCTGGCCAACATAACGAGACCTCTGAGTCTCTACAAAAACTTAAAAAATCAGCCAGGCATGGTGACACATGCCTATCATTCCAGATACCTGCGAGGCTCAGGCATGAGAATTACTTGAATCCAGGAGGCAGAGGTTGCTGTGAGCCAAGATGGCCCAAAGGGGCCAACACCAAGGCTTTTCTTCCCTTTCTTTCTTTTTTTTTTTTTTTTGAGATGGAGTCTTGCTCTGTCACCCAGGCTGGAGTGCAGTGGTGTGGTCTGAACTCACTGCAACCTCCACCTATTGAGTTCAAACGATTCTCCTGCCTCAGCCTCCTGAGTAGTTGGGACTACAGACACACGCTTTGCCCGGGTAATTTTTGTATTCTTAGTCAAGATGGGGTTTCACTCTGTTGGTCAGACTGGTCTTGAACTCCTGGCCTCAAAAGTGATCCACCTGCCTTGGCCTCCCAAAGTGCTGGGATTACAGGCGTGAGCCACCACACCTGGCCTCCCACAAACTTTTGACAAAACCAAACCCCAGACTTGACAAACTCACCAACGGCTCAACATTATCTCAGCACAAAATTTTAACTTCCATTTCTCCTCAGGAAAAATGGTGGCCCTTCTCTCGTAAGAACACTTACAAGTTACAAGACAATCTTTAGATGTTCACCCAGGCAGGAATGAAGCACTTCCTCAAAAATAAATGATTTATAGTAGCACATGAGACTGGAAGTAAACTAAATGTCCATTAATAGAGTACTAGTTAATAATTGTTAAATAAATTGACTCCAGGGCAACCATTTTTTTAAAAATGGGATATTCTGGCCAGGTGCGGTGGCTCACGCCTGTAATCCCACCACTTTGGGAGGCTGAGGCGGGCGAATCATGAGGTCAGGAGATCGAGACCATCCTGGACAACATGGTGAAACCCCGTCTCTACTAAAAATACAAAAAAAATTAGCCAGGCGTGGTGGCGGGCGCCTGTAGTCCCAGCACTCAGGAGGTTGAGGCAGGATAATTGCCTGAACTCAGGAGGCGGAGGTTGCAGTGAGCTGAGATCATGCCATTACAGTCCAGCCTGGGTGACAGAGTGAGACTCTGCCTCAAAATATAATAATAATCTCCAAGATACGTTACTATGGAAAAAATAGGAACAGAGTAATGTACACAGTATGTTACTATCTGTGGAAAAGAAGAAAAATAGGTAAAAGTATTCCTTGATAACCAAATCTATAGTGAGAGGGTACAGTTCAGAGGGATAGCATACAGGACAGATGCCCCAAGATGTGGGTAGCTGGCATCTCCCACAGGCCCCATCTGAGCAGAGCCTGGATTGGAGTTCAGTGTTGATGCTGACTTAGGCACACATTATTTGTATGTCATAGAACAAAATTTCATACTTTTTTTTTTTGAGACGGAGTCTTGCTCTGTCGTCCAGGCTGGAGAGAAGTGGCCGGATCTCAGTTCACTGCAAGCTCCGCCTCCTGGGTTTACCCCACTCCCCTGCCTCAGCCTCCTGAGTAGCTGGGACTACAGGTGCCCGCCACCACGCCCGGCTAATTTTTTTGTATTTTTTTTTTTAGTAGAGATGGGGTTTCACCGTGTTAGCCAGGATGGTCTTGATCTCCTGACCTCGTGATCTGCCCATCTTGGCCTCCCAAAGTGCTGGGATTACAGGCGTGAGCCACCGCGCCCCGCCCATACTTTTTATTCACACCAAACTGGGGTGTATTTGTGTAGCTACTTAGAACTTAATTGCAAACACCTTTTGCTGTTCTCTTCATGTTCCTGAAATATTTGCCAAGACAAAGCTACAAAGCTGCATGTTTCATTACTGCTTATACTAAATGAATACCAAAGGGGTTTTTTTGGTTTGTTTTTGTTTCTGTTTTTTTTAAAGACAGTATATGTGGGAGGCTGAGGCAGGAGAATGGTGTGAACCCAGGAGGCGTTGCAGTGAGCTGAGATCCGGCCACTGCACTCCAGCCTGGGCGACAGAGCGAGACTCCGTCTCAAAAAAAAAAAAAAAACAATAAAGACAGTATACGAATACAAACCTTCCTCTACCCAGTTAGGGTTCTGTAATCCTCAGGCAGAGGCAATTCTACCTGTGTGCCATCAACCACTGCTAAATTCAACTGCTTTCTTTTTTTCATTACTTCCAAACTCAAGAACCCTCAATGGCTCCCTATCCCTCCAGGTCGAGAATAAATGCCTGTTGGGTTTAACAAGCCTGACTTTAATAGCACATCCCTATAGCTCCCTACAATGAGCCTAGCACAAGGAGACCTCTCTGGCAAAATGTTCTTGTCTTAATTTGGGTCGTCTGTAAGTTCTCACATCTGAGAGCCCCACTCTCCTATCACTGCATTTGTTTGAACCACTGTTTTGCTTCCCAATACTTTATATGTCTACACAACACCCTCAGGCATAAACCCAGTAGTGGACATATGGAGAAGTTGGAGAGACCTAATTATCTACCTCCCAACCCCCACCCTCCCTCTGGTCAGAGAGAAGGAACACAGCCCTCAATGTCCTTCTCCAGGATGTGCCTCCGGGGCTCCAGTTTAGGCCGTGACACTGTCCCTGTCCCCAATTTCATTCATAGCCCCACAATCCAAAAGGCTACCCCCAGGGAATCTGTAGCCACTTTGGTCCAAGGTCGAGGACCGGCCATAAAACAGCCTGGTCCAAGCTGCAGCAGGTCCAATACAGAGCCTTTGTTCCCACAGGACTCCCCTGGGCACGCTCCAGAGGGTCTCCGGTACGTGCAAGTGGGAAGTGAAGAGAAAATTCCTTTCCTGCCCACGCGGCAAAAGCAAGCTGTTGCTATGCCTAAGTGATAAAATCAGCTTTCCTTTCTCTCTTTTGCAATTTTGATACTCTTCAGACCTCTGTTTTGCCACCCTGAAATTTAAGTTTGAAATAATTAAGTTTCCCAAGATTAACGTCACACAGAGTAGAACTGCCCCACCCCTTTCAAAGTTGCCAGTTATAGCAGGGTGTGGTGGCTCAAACCTGTAAACCCGGCACTTTGGGAGGCCCAGGCAGGCAGACCACCTGAGATCAGGAGTTCGAGACCAGCCTGGCCAACATGGTGAAACCCCATCTCTACTAAAAATACAACAATTAGCCAGGCATAGTGGTGGGTACCTGTAATCCCAGCTACTCAGGAGGCTGAGGCAGAATTGCTTGAACCTGGGAGGCGAAAGCAGCAGTGAGCTGAGATCGCACCGCTGCACTCCAGCCTGGGCAACAGAGCAAGACTCTGTCTCAAAACAAAACAAAAACAAAAAAACAAAGTTTCCAGTTTGCCAATTCTCTTTTATTAATCAAAGGTGAGGACAACACTATGTCTTCAAAGAACTTTATATTTAGCTGGGTGGATTCAGTTAAGGAGGGAAATACACAAAATCAGTCAGTTCTGCATACCCTCCTTATTGGCTTGGCCATTTGTTCACTGTATTCTACTCTATTACCAATTGTATTCAATTATTTTACTAATTGTAGCCTGAAATTCAAATTTCACCATCTACTTAGAAATTTTCTGAAAAGTGAAAGTGAGGAAGAAATTGAGATGTAAGGCTTATGAAAAAGAACAAACTTCTCCCCACAGCCTAAGAAACACAAGGCTTTAAAATGTGTAAGCTGAACCAGTAACATTTCCATAGTCACATTGAGAAAGTGGAGCTTTCTAAAAGGCTTGACAGAATCATAAGAAAACAAAACAGCAAAGTGGAGAGGCTTGTTTTGAAAAATAATGATTTGTTTTTCATTTTGTGTATTGTGACAGAGAATACCTTTTCTATTTAAACCCCTCCCCCACCTGCACCTCAGGATGTCTAATTAGAATGAGGTGGGTGGTGGGGGTGGAGAATGACTTGAGATTTCGGGATCTGATCAATGCAACATGTTAGGGGCAGAGCACAAGGTCAAAAGGAAATGATTAATCCCACAAGAGGAACAGGCGGATGGGGCAGGGAATGGTCCCCCTACAAAACCCTCACTAACAAGCGGGTCAAGATACCTTGCTTAGCAGCGTTCTCTCCATCCTGCACTCAGCATTTCAGCTTAAAATTCAAAGAACGTTCGTCTACACAAGCTAGTCTTCCTTAAAGGTTATTTTTATTTGCTGATTATGTTCCAGTGGTTGCAAAAGAAGGTCCAGAATTAAGCAGGAGAGAGAATGACTCTAGTCATTAGGATGACTAAGACATTCTACGACAATTTGACAATTTCCATTCCTGGCTGGAGCCATGCCGATCATTAATGGAGGAGGGAGTATTTTGGGCCTATTTAAAAGCAGTTACCAGTCAAGACATACAATATCCCTTTGAAATACTATGACATCAACACTCTGAAAGTACATAAATAGGTCAAACATAAGAGGAGGGGGAAGGGAAATGCCTTTTGCGAAAATCCTTTGAGAAACAATTTCCTCTTAGCTTTTCACCCTCCCTAACACTTGCTTTTAGAGAATTGCACACAAAAAATCTGTATTCCCAATTAACGATGCAAACTTCACCCGCTAATCACCACATCCTCCTATAGAAAACCCTAGATTTGCCACAGGATTAGTATTTTAAACTCAGAAATGCTTCAACACCTTTCTGTCCCATTACCTGCCTTTGGAAAAGAGGCACGGAACGGAGGGAGACTGGAAGGAAGGCTTTACCACAATGAACCTCCATGCCACAGGGCCTAAATTCTGAAACCACCCGGATGTGTGGGGGTTTGTTTCGTTTTTGGAAATACATAACAACAGATTACTATTTTGCTTTGAAAGACACTGAAGACATACCCCAAGAACACTTTGAGCCACACAAGCTTAGGAGCCAGATGGGAGCTACCTTCAATTTGTGTGCACAACTGTGACAATCTCAGGGCCTGGTAACCCCTCAGTTAGTGTGCAAAATTTTGAGTGTGCAGTTCCTTCTGGAGAGAAAGTACACAGGTCAGATTCTTAAAGGGGTTCTTGACAAAAAAGTTAAGAATCCATAACCAATGCACCCAACTCTTACCCCACCAGACAAAAAAAGTAGAAGGGGAAGGAGGCCTGTTTACCTAGTAAAACAGCCACAGCTTAATTAAGAAATAAACATTAGAATTCCAGGCCCTAGGCCAGGCTCACGCCTGTAATCCCACCATTTTGGGAGGCTGAGGTGGGTGGATCACTTGAGGCAAGGAGTTCGAGACCAGCCTGGCCAACACGGCAAAACCCCATCTCTACTAAAAATACAAAAATTAGCTGGACGTGGTGGCGCACGCCTATAATCCCAGCTACTGGGGAAGCTGAGGCAGGAGAATTGCTTGAAGCCGGGAAGCGGAGGTTGCAGTGAGCTCAGACCGCACCATTACATTCCAGCCTGGGTAACAGAGTAAGGCTCTGTCTCAAAAGAAGAAGAAGAAACAAAAAAAACTCCAGGCCCTATACAGGATCCTTCCTCTAACCACACTGTTTAAAAATTGGTCCTGGGGGAAACTGCAGTACTGGGGTTTCTCATCTAAGGCAGGTAAATGAACTCGCTCTGCCTTCACCATGAAATGATGTTTAACTACCAAGAAGTAGTTTCACAAGACTGTGTTCCTTCTGTCCTTATCCATCCAAACTGAGGGGCTTATTTTCCAACATGCAGCTTTTTAAATTAAATTGCAGTTATCATGCCCTTAAGTCCTCTGTCCACTTAGCACACCCAGCTTAAGGCTCCCCTGACTGCCCAGGGCCAGGATCCCACTTTTTCCCATTTCCTAAAATAAGAGTGTTTGAAAAAATTTAAGTATCATCTTAACCTCTCTCCAACCCTAGACCCCCAGAGTTTCAGGGAACTCACTGAATAGGGGTGAGGAATTAGGGTTTAGGGGCTTAGGGATGTGTCTGGCAGGGCTCTGAAACCCAGACGTTTCCACTCCATGACACTACCACATGAAAGCGCAGCTTTCTGGTTTTCCAGTCACCTCAAGTCTCAGCTAACCAAGGTGATTCCCACCATCCCCAGATTCCACTGGGTCCATGGCCTGGCCACTGTCCCAGGTTTCGTTTAGCTGGCCAGGGCTGGTGTTTAAGAGGCAAAGATGAAGAGGCATCAGGCATTTTAAAACTGCCTGGGGCAAGGGAAAAATAACCTCAGGATCCTAATCACAGATAAAACTAGGTATATTTTTGAGCCTCATTTCCCAAAAAGAACCATTAAAAAAAAACAGTATTAAGAAAAATGAGATAAAGAGATAGGAAAGAATTAGCAAAGACAATCCCCTTATTTCTTTGGAGGGAACCTTCCACAACAGCTTCATGCCCGGATGACTCAGGCCCCCACCCCTCCAGGGAAGAGGGGTGGTTATCAGGGAAAGAAGTGACAAGACCAGCTGACTTCTGCAGACAAGATAAGAGTTTATGGGCCAGACCTTGCAGAACTCCTTTGGCAGGATTCCTCTGACCTGTAGAACTAAGAGGGCAGAAAGAAATGCACACTACCCTGGGGTGCACAACTGTCGAAACTCACCATCTATTCAGATCTGTGCATTTCGTCAGCGCACAGGATACCATTAAGTGTCTACCTATCATCTCTATTTAACAAATTAAAAATCTAAGGCAAAGAGATTAACTCACACGAGGTCACACAGTATTAAGTGGCTCTTTGCCACGCTTGTATAAAGTCCAGCCGTCTCTCGTTATCTGTGGAAGACTGGGTGTCCAGGACCCCCTTGGATACCAAAATCCAAGGATGCTCAAGTTCCTTATATAAATGGTGTAGTATTTGCATATAACCCATGAACATCCTCCCATATACTTCAAATCATTTCTAGATTGGTTATGAATACCTACTACAATGTAAATACTATGTCAATAACTATACTGTATTTGAATTTTTATTGCCTTATTTCTAATATTTTCAATCCACAGTTGGTTGAGCCCATAAATATACAAAACATTACCAGTCCCAAAGCAAAACAAAAAAACAGAGCGCCATATTGAGAGCCAGCTAAGCCAAGACTCAGAGGCAAATGTGGGAGGAAGCCGACTCCAGGCGAATCTCTGGTTGTCAGCACATTCATTTGTCACATATGGAAGGGGCTGCATTTAACTGAGCACAAAGCTAAGCTCAAAACAGATAGTCAATGTGTACTTGCCAAATGTAAGGATACAGTAAGTCAGGCACTGGTGATGCTTCCCTGTATCAACTCACTTAAAATGCACAACCTTAAAGTTAGTACAGACACTATGGAGAGGGGTATGGAGGTTCCTCAAAAAGTTAAAAACAGAACTACTCTGGCCCGGGGCAGTGGCTCACACCCGTAAACCCAGCACTTTGGGAGGCCAAGGTAGGTAGGTGTATTATGAGGTCAGGAGTTCAAGACCAGCCTGGCCAATACGGTGAAACCCCGTCTCTACTAAAAATTCAAAAATTAGGCCAGACGCGGTAAGTCAGGAGTTTGAGACCAGCCTGAACAACGTGGAGAAACCCCGTCTCTACTAAAAATTCAAAAATTAGGCCAGCTGCGGTGGGTCATGTCGGTAATCCCAGCACTTTGGGAGGCCGAGAAGGGTGATCACCTAAAGTCGAGAGTTTGAGACCAGCCTGACCAACGTGGAGAAACCTCGTCTCTACTAAAAATACAAAATCAGCGAGGTGTGGTGGCGCATGCCTGTAATCCCAGCTACTGGGGGGGGGGGGGGGGGGGGCGTGGAGGAAGGAGAATCACCTGAATCCAAGAGGCGGAGGTTGCGGTGACATCGTGCCATTGCACTCCAGCCTGGGCAACAAGAGCAAAACTCAGTCTCAAAAAAAAAAAAAAAAAATTTCAGCCGGGCCTGGTGGCGTGAGCCTGTAGTCCCAGCTGCTCCAGAGCATAAGGCAGGAGAATCGCTTGAACCAGGGAGGTAGAAGTTGCAGAGATCGTGTCACTGCACTCCAGCCTAGGTGACAGAGCGAGACTTTATCTCAAACAAAACAAAACAAAACAAAAACTACCACATGATCCAGCAATCTCACTTCTGGGTATATACCCCAAATAACTGAAATCAGTATGTCTAAGAGCCATCTGTCCTCTCATTCACTGCAGCACTGTTCACAAGACAGTAAAATGTGCCATATATGCATGGGTAAATACTATTCAGCCTTTAAGAGGAAGGAAATCCTGTCATTTGCAATAACTGGGATGAAACTGGAGGTTATTATGCTGAGTGAAACAAGCCAGGCACAGAAAGACAGACACCACATGATGTCACTAAAAAAGCTGATCTCACAGAAGTAGAGAGTAGAGAACTAAAGGAGAAGTAGAGAGTAGAATACCAGAGGCTAGGAGTGGGGTGGGGACGGGGGTGGGTATAGGGGAGGGGCAAGGGGAGATATGGTTAAAGGGTACACACAAAGTTTCAGTTAGACAGGGAGACTTATGTGTTCAAGAGCTAATGCACAGCATGGTGACCACAGTTGTTAATGATGTATTGAGAACAGATTTTAAACATTTTAAATAATATTATCACAAAAAACCTAAGTATCTGAGATAATTACCTTAAAATAATCATTCCACAATGTATGTATATACTAAATATCACATTGTACCCTCTAAATATATATAATTATTATACCAATTTAAAAATAAGAAGTGGCTTACCAAGTTAGTTTCCCACCCAAAAACACAATAAATAAATGCACAAGCTAGTGAGCCATAATCTCCAACTCCATTTTTTAAAAAAATGATGCAAACTGTTGGGCGGATCACCTAAGGTCAGGAGTTCGAGATCAGCCTGGCCAACATGACGAAACCCCGTCTCTACTAAAAATACAAAAATTAGCCAGGCATGGTGGCAGGTGCCTGTAATCCCAGCTACTCAGGAGGCTGAGACAGGAGAATCGCTTGAACCTGGAAGGCAGAGGTTGCAGTAAGCTGAGATCACACCACTGCACTCCAGCCTGGGTGACAGGGAGACTCTGTTTCAAAAAAAAGGATCCAAACCGAAACTTTGCCCAGGTCGCATGGCAATTTGACCCAGTAACCTCATGTAAGATCCCAAGGCCTTTTGTTCTCTCAGAGCATATTGTCATTAACAATACATACAACTGGCTTATAATATCATATGATCTCATTTACCTAGTGACCACCGAGTTTAACAAAGGTTTGTGCCTGTGAGCAACCCCAAACTCAAGACTCCCTGCAAACCCGCTAGAGGGAAGGAGGGCTGCCAAGCGAGGTGGCAGTAAGACTGTTCATGGTGTGGTGGCAGGAGCTGCTTAGCCAGATGAGGGACACTGGGGACTCCTGAATATACTAAACACCTGCATTCTTTTTCATCCTTTTTGCCCTGGCTCCTGGGGATTCCTACATCTTTGCAAGCCTTCTGTGGGTCTGAGCCATGTGTCTCCCACATTTTCACCCAATTAACCCTGGGAGTGAAATGGAAGCCCTGGCATGGTCTGGGAGACACGGCCACAAACATTTCAGCTCTGTCTGAAAATTACTGTACTCCCCTCCATGGCACAGCACCAGCTGTTTTTATACAATCCAGACAGGTACCTGGAAAGCCTCCAGGTGGCTCCCGTTCAGCTCCATTTAGAGAGAGAACAGAGATGCCAACTAGAGGTGAAACCAGAAGGGAAAACCTGGCAAGGCCCTCGAGATGCACAGCCTCACCCCAAGAGCAGCTCCATAACCTAGTTCTAAGCTGCCCTTGCTTGTGTCGAAGGCAGAGTCCCACATGAAACAACTTCGGGCAGTTTAGCTCAAATTCAGTCCAAAAACTCATTGTCTTCACTATCTTGTCTTAAATTGAATTTCCATCCCAATGTCATTAAAATTGGGGAACTTTGGAAGTATGGAATGGCTTCTCAGAAATATAATGTCCCCATTGGCTATCTTTTCAAGGTGGCTCAGGAGAGGAACGGCTAAAAGTTGATTCAATATTCTAGGAATTGTTACGTCTTAAAGTTGGTTAACCTACTTCATCAGCTAAGTTAAAGCTTCATTATTATCAAGGGCTGCTTAAACCCACCAGGCATCTGATAATAATATAGGTCTGCCAACTTACAATTCAGGAGACATCATGTAAAATTAAATAGAAAAGTTATGATTGGCCAGGCATGGTGGATCACTGGTGAGATGCTAGGCATGGTGGAGAGTGCCTGTACTCCTAGCTATGCCAGAGGCTGAGGCAGGATTGCTTGAGCCTGAGAGGCTGAGGCTCCAGTGAGCTGTGATCATGCCACTGCTCTCCAGCCTAAGTGACAAGCTGAGACCCAGTCTCAAGGAAAGGGAATAAAAGTAAAGTTATGACTGACAATTGGGTAAAATGCCAATTCACAAAACAAAACAGTGTGCTGGGAACTCCGTCATGACCTAAAGTCCCCTCCTTCCTTCTAGGGCAACATTTAAATCTGTTTCTCAAAGGGGCCACCAGCATTAGAATCCCCTGAGGTACTTGTTAAAGATGCAAATTTGAGCCCCACCCCAGTTTCAGAGAATCAGAATCTCCACGGGGTAGGGAGCCCCAGGGCTAACCAACTCCCAGGTCATTGTTAACCAGGGAAGGGCTGATTTACGCAACCACACAAAATAACCCAGACACAGCCAGAAAGCATGGGTAAGCACATAGTAGGCAGTCACCACAAATGATTTCCCGTAAAATACTTCGGCTCTCATCGTTTTTAGGACACTTATTTTTTCTGTATTTCACATTAAGACATCTTGAGATTCTAACCAGAAAAAAGTGCATTATCTGGAGTTATTTGCATAACATTAAATCCAGCAGGATTTATGGAGCTCCTCCACAAAGGCAGGGTGGGCGGGCAGGGCCCAGATTAACCCTTGCCCACACCCTGGCTGCTTTCTGGGCCGGCTCTGCACCTTCCCAAAAAGCAGCACGACAGGAAAGGAGCTCAGGGAGGTTCCCTCAGCTAATGGCCCTTGGGCGAAGACTCCTCCAGAATGTTACTTGTCCTTGGCTGGGCTGGAACAGAAAACCCAGCGGGTAACGGGATAAGCACGCAGGCGGGCATTAAGCCTGCTTCCCGGGGAAGATTAAACACAGTTAATTAAAACCCTGCAGAATGGGAGGCACGGGGATTAGTTGGCAGGGAAAGGGAGGGGGACCTGCTAGCAGGAGAGGTGATGCCTGCCCAGATTTCCTTCCCAGAGCTCTTTTGCCACTAATAAAGATTAAATGTGCTAAGCACAACTGGGCCATCCACTCCATTTTCACAGATCCCGGTATCCCTTACTTGAAGGTCCCTGGGCAAGCCTGTCCCAAGAGCTGGGCAAACCAAGAAATAAGCTTACTGGGGAGTTACTGCTATGCCTTAAAACTCTGGTGGATGAAAAAAAAGGATCCTGGGGAGTTGGGGGGAGTGTCCTGAGGTGAAAGCCAGATCAAACCTCAATTACGATTACCTTCACATTTCTCCTACCCCCTGTTACCATGCAGGTCAGATCTTGGGGGGTGAAAGTAACAGGAAGCAGAGGGCTCCCTTGGAGGGTGAGGCCCTGCCCCCTTGGATTTCTCAACAAAAGCATGACTTGACCAATTCCGTCAAACCTAGTCCCAGCCCCCTGGAAGCCCTTGCCCGATCACAACGTTCCAGGCCCATATCCAGCTGGAGGGGCTGTGGCCAACACCCCGATAATCCTACAAACAGTCCCACCCCCACCCTCCAATTACAGAAGACCAAGGGAATCACCATCAAAAAGCATTTATTAAGCACCTAACTGCCTAGAGTCCAAGCAAAGACTCATAGGGGCTTCACCCTGCCCTGAGAGAGGGTCATTTATGACCATTAAGGCCAGAGTAAGGCAGGCTCCCAGAGGCCCATAAAACTCCCAGGGAAGGAAGTGGGGATTAACCACTTCCTCCCACCTCTCAAGAAGGGGTTTCAAGATGTACCAAATTGCAGAATAGAGCGTTCCTGGGTGGCGGCAGGGAGACGGGGATCAGAAGAGCCTACACCTGGCTAAGGCCTGTATAAGGGGACATGAATAACCCTGGGGTTTCTCAAATCACTTTGATTTTTACAGAGGAGAGCTTTGTAGTCCTCACTGCCCAGACTTCTCTGTGAGGCACATGCTAGCAAGTCTCTGCACCCGCCCCCTGGCACGGGTCTGGACTCTATCCAGGAAGGGACAGAGCATACATGGGGATTACGTGCGTGTTTGACAAGTGCTATGCTGGTACAATGGCTTAATTCTTTTACCTACTCAGCAGTCTGATTTGTTGGATCAAAACCTGTCTATCCTGGACAATTTATAACCCCATCATCTTTCACTCAATTTTTACTGAAATTTATTTCAGGAACTCTCATCCAAATCTAAGAAAAAGCAGCTTACAAAGAAGACAAACACAAGCAAGCTCCAGTCAAGAAAGGAGAAGAGCAGCATGCGGATAGGACTTCCTGGATTGAGACCAAGAGTTTGGCTCTGAGCTTCCTGGCAGTCAAAGCAAAATGAGCAACACTAAATAATTATGCCATTATCAAACTGTCAGTTTTCAATACGGACAATGTTTTCCCAGCAGTAAATCTAGACAGTGATGGAACTGCAAATTCCCCTTCTGAGAATATGAGGACCAGCACTGAGAGAAGGGAGAACTCCTCCCTTCTCTCCCTGCTGAGCTGTGGGGAAATCCCTGCTGAAATTACAGTGGCAATCTTTATTATGCTAGAGCAAAGCAGGTAGAGACAGCTGCTCAGAAACGAGTGGAGCTGTTCCTAGGTGTATGCCGTGAGTTCAAGAACTGCACCCTGGCTGGGCACCATGGCACATGCCTACAATCCCTTGGCTTTGGGAGGCCAAGGATCACCTGAGTACAGGAGTTTCAGACTAGCCTGGGCAACATGTCAAGACTCCTGTCTCTACAGAAATTTTTTAAATAAAAGTAAATATTAAAATAAATTAAAAAGGAAGCTTCCTGGTAAGTCCTGGGAATCCAACTTAGGTGAAGTCCCACAAACCTCTTGAAAAAGGAAACAATAAACCTTACAAAGCTTCATCAGTAGAGAAGCCTCGTTAAGCCAAAGAATGGGTACAGCACTAAACATATTAACCAATCCCCCGCCTCTGGGGCTTTTTCTTTTGGGGGGTAGGGGTTGGGGGTGGGCCTCACTCATTGCCCAGGCTGGAGTACAGTGAAGTACAGTGGCGTAATCTTGGTTCAGGGCAGACACCACCACGCCCAGTTAACTTTTGTATTTTTTTGTAGAGACAGGGTTTTGCCATGTTGCCCAGGCTGATCTCCTGACCTCAAGTGATCCACCCACCTTGGCCTCCCAAAGTCCTGGGATTAGAGGTGTGAGCCACCTCACTAGGTAAAGATACTTAGTATTCTTTACCCAGTTTCCCCTACTGGTAACATCTCCCAAAACAATAGTATAATATCACACTCAGGGTGCTATCGATATAATCAAGGCACACATTTTCCCTGTGCCTGGCTCCCTGGCTTTTTTAAATGAGGAAGGGATAGAATCTTTAGTTTGTGGATAAGATAAAAGCTGGCTCACTTAGACTAGCCCACAGGTGACTGAGAAGGGAGGCCACCACTCAGGGCCAAACGCATGCCCCCTTGCACCCCCAGCTGAGCCCTGAAAGCTCCCCAGCAGCAGAAACACAAGGCTTCACCAGTGTTAGCCACTTGGGCCAAGGTGATCAACATTCCAGGAGGCAGCCATTCCTGCTGAACAAAGAGCCCAGGGTGGAATTCCTCCTGCCCCAAGCATGTGGGTTGGGGGTGGTATCCAAACAAAACTGGACAGAAGAAAGCAGCCCCAGCAAGGGGCCCTAAGGAAGCCTACCCCCACTGCATGCCCTGTTGGAGGAATGGAGAAAACTCAAGGAAAAGGCTCCAGCACAGATTACAACTGGACCTTATAAACACAGAAGGCAATTTGGGGGCTTTGTCTCAAAACATAATGGAGTAAAGTTCAGGAGAGAGCAATCTGTATAGGAAACAGGCCAAAACCTCTGAATTTAATCATTAACTTTATCTCGAGGGGCTTTGTATTCATGCCATGTACTGGCTTTTACTGTAACCAGTGCAAACATTTTACTGTCCTTCAAAGCACAGAATGTGGGGCTTGTTGGCCTATTTAAAAGACTGCCTGCATCAACATGAGATGATTCTAGGGAGATTCCAATCAGAGATCCCCAGCAAAAAGGACCTCTGGAAGAGAAGAGGGGTGGGGAACACAGGAATTGGTGAAAGCAAACTTTTCTCCCTCCCTGTGCTGGTGCACTCCTCCACTGACAATACAGTGGGTACATCTTCAAATGAACAGGAGATGAACAACTTCTGTTTTGGAGGAGGCTTGCGGGGGCCTTGGGAAAGACATTTTGAGGCATACTTACAAAACAGCAAGGTTCTCTCTTGCTTTGAAGGGCAGAGGTGGCAAGTTTTTAAACTGCAGCCAGTTTGAATGAACTCTGTAAACATTGGTTGAACATTTGCTTTGTAGATACAGTTCTAATCGTCAGTGGAGTCCTCAGCAAAGTGCTTCCCAATTTTCCCAACACCCAGCTCCTCAAAAGCACCCAGGTCTTTCTTCTGGGACCTGCAAGTGGCTCTTATACCCTCTTCCCCGGGTAGTACCCCCACCCTCAATGCCCGTACCCCATTCTGGCCCAACAAACTCTGACTTGCCAGCAGATCCACGCATGAGGGAAGAATTAGATATGAGGAACCAATTCCGAACCCTGCTAGTGCCAAGTGATAAGGGACCTTGCCCCCACAAAAAAGTTCAATAATTAATTTGACTTTCTACAGTGAAGACTCAACAATTATGCACGATAGCCGGGCACGGTGGCTCAAGCCTGTAATCCCAGCACTTTGGGAGGCTGAGACGGGCGGATCACAAGGTCAGGAGAT
Organism: Macaca fascicularis; assembly: GCF_037993035.2. Classification (NCBI taxonomy): domain Eukaryota; kingdom Metazoa; phylum Chordata; class Mammalia; order Primates; family Cercopithecidae; genus Macaca; species Macaca fascicularis. The sequence continues at coordinate 15,561,991 of NC_088376.1, forward strand.
CGAGACCATCCTGGCTAACACGGTGAAACCCCGTCTCTACTAAAAAATACAAAAAACTAGCCGGGCGAAGTGGCGGGCGCCTGTAGTCCCAGCTACTCGGGAGGCTGAGGCAGGAGAATGGCGTAAACCCGGGGGATGGAGCTTGCAGTGAGCTGAGATCCGGCCACTGCACTCCAGCCTGGGCGACAGAGCCAGACTCAGTCTCAAAAAAAAAAAAAAAAAAAAAATTATGCACGAGGAAAACAGCCTAAAGCCTACTGTAAGTTCTGGGGCTTGGGGGATCAGACGTCCCTCCTTGGTAAGATCATGTCTTCCGGGTGCGGTGGCTCACCCCTGTAATCCCAGCACTTTGGGAGGCCAAGGCAGATGGATCACGAGGTCAGGAGTTCGAGACCAGCCTGACCAACATGGCGAAACCCCGTCTCTACTAAAAATACAAAAATTAGCCAGGCGTGGTGGTACACACCTGTAATCCCAGCTACTCAGGAGGCTGAGGCAAGAGAATCACTTGAACCCAGGGGGCGGCGGTTGCAGTGAGATGGTGCCACTGCACTCCAGTCTCAGTGACCAAATGAGACTCTTGTCTCAGAAAAAATTCATGTCACTTTCACACAGGACCTTACCATCCATGAAAGGCAGTTCTGAATGGCATGTATAATAGCTGATCCATGACAAGAAACACCCTCCACTCACACCCCTGAAATGAAACGTCCTTGTAAGTTTAGATTTCTGATTAAGGAGGCTCTAAGCTAGGCATGGTGGCTCACGTCTGTAATCCCAGAGGCCCAGGCGGGCAGATCATCCGAGGTCAGGAGTTCGAGACCAGTCTGGCCAACATGCTGAAACCCCGACTCCATTAAAATTACAAAAATTAGCCAGGCATGGTGCCATGTGCCTGTCATCTCAGCTAGTCAGGAGGCTGAGGCAGGAGAATTGCTTGAACCGGGCAGGCAGAGGTTGCTGTGAGAGCTGAGATCGCGACACTACACTCCAACTTCAGTGACAGAGCAAGACCTCATCTCAAAAAAAAAAAAAAAAAAAGAGCTCAGAACCCAAATTTTTCCTGAGAAGAAGAGTCTTCAGGAATGGAAACCACCAATCTGTCACATCCAATTGACCAGCAGGCCTGAAAAGCTATGAACTTTCTCATAAGCCTTCACTAGTCTCTACAAGCAACCTTCCTCCAAGGACAAAAGAGCTTTAGCTCCCCTATACCAAGCGCCACTAGGAGAATACATAGAAACTGGCATTCTGCGTTAGGGCTTCACTTCTCCACTGCATGCCCCTTCAGTGCTTGACTTAATTAAAAAAAAAAAAAAAAAAAGCCAGGCGCAGTGGTGCCTGTAATCCCAGCACTTTGGGAGGCGGAGGCGGGTGGATCACTTGAGGTCGGGAGTTTGAGACCAGCCTGATCAACATGGAGAAACCCCCTCTCTACTAAAAAATATAAAATTAGCCGGGCGTGGTGGCGTATGCCTCTAATCCCAGCTATTCGGGAGGCTGAGGCAGGAGAATCACTTGAACCTGGGAGGCGGAGGTTGCAGTGAGCCAGAGATCGTGCCATTGTACTCCAGCCTGGGCAACAAGAGTGAAACCTGGATAGTACCTAATCCAAAATAATATAGTACTTCTACATGTACATCATTATCCACGGTACCCCAAATCCCCAGTAATTCTACTTCCCTTTATAAGTGATGTAAGGGCCTCCAGAGGGCAAGCCCTATTTATTGCTTTATGTCCTCCAGCACCCGGAGAGTGCCAGGCACATGGCAAATGCTCAATGACAAGTGTGTTGATTGAGCGAAATTCACATCCACATGAAATTCACATCCACATTTTTCGAGCAATCCTTGAGGAATTTGCCTGCCAGCAGGCATCTGCTCAGAGGACAACAATGTGCCCTGGCCATTTGCATTGTGGCCCTTAAAACAGAAAAAGAGAGAGAATCTGAGCCTTCTGAGAAGCTAAATGCCATAGAGGTAAAGAATTTAGGAGGTTTTTTTTTTTTTTTTTTTTTTTTGAGTCTGTCACCCAGGCTGCAGTGCAGTGGCGTTATCTCAGCTCACTGAAGCCTCTGCCTCCTGGGTTCAAGCAATTCTCCTGCCTCAGACTCCCGAGTAGCTGGGACTACACGTGCGTCCCACCATGCCCGGCTAATTTTTTGTATTTTTAGTAGGGACGGGGTTTCACCATGTTGGCTAGGATGATCTCCTGACCTCGTGATTCGCCCACCTTGGCCTCCCCAAAGTGCTGGGATTACAGGCGTGAGCCACCATGCCCAGTGACGTTAGTAAGTTTTACAACTATTATCAGATCAGTAGTAAGCCAGGACATCAGACATTGCAACTTTTCATCCTTAGAGACTTGACCATATCCGCAGCCCCTCAAACTATACTTTTCATAAATCTTTTTGAGACCCATGACCAGAGAAGCAGGCCAAATTCTCCACAGATTTGTACTAAAAGGCAACGTAGTAAAGGAACTTTCTGGGCTGGTGGAAATGCCCTATCTTGATTGTGGTGGTGGCAACACAAACTTATTAGACAGTACAAAATGCAATATATATTTCAAAACACCTTTATATCAATGTGTATACAACTAAATTACAGTCAGTCATAAAGATGGCATTGCATACGCTTAGGAAATAAGAACAATGATATTATCCATGCTGTTAACAATGATTACATTTGGGGAGTGAAACTGGTAAATTTTTTTTTTGTTTTTAAATATACTTCAAGTTTGCCTGTGTTACAGTGACTATTTATTTCTTTTGCAATTTAAAAATCCAATGAAGATAAAAAAATTGAGGGGGGAAAAGGCACCTATAAGACAGCAATTCTGTATGTTTTTGAAAAAGCCCAGCCCGGGAATAGGTACATGCTGAAGGAATGGGTGGTTTGTAACAAGACCTAGACCAATACAAGCACCATCACTTGTCTGCTATGAATAAATGAACGTCTGCAGAGACTATTTCCTTAATAGCTACCAGTATAATAGCTACCAGTATATGGCCACGAAGCATGAACACTCAACTGATTGCAAGCCAGCTGGCATTCACAAGTTAAGGACCTTCATATACCTGCTCTTCATCCACAGCCACTAGCTATTTTCAGAATGGCTTCCCTGAAATCTAAGGTACAAAGAAAAAAAGGACAAGAAACCATTCACCAACAGAGACAGGACATTAGGCTCATCATTTGTTCTAAATAAAATTAGATCCACCTCATATGATATACCAAGACTATATCCTAAAGTGGGACCTAAAGACACAAAATGTAGAGAAAGTAAATGTCTATCACACTAAAATTTAAAATGTATACCAAGTTAAACTAAATGGAGGCAAACCATGGCCTCAGAGAAATCCTTTGTAACACACAACTAGTAATCAGTATTTATCCAAAATGCCTACAAATTGAAATTTTTTTAAACCCAAGAAATCAACCCAGGAACAGGAGCAGGGAACTCAGGAGGAAAACTCAAATGGCCAATAAACATACAAAAAGCTCACGCACACCTCATAGCGATTGCAGAAATGAAGAGTAAAACAACAGGACGAACCCTTTTTTTCATTAGATTGATGGCAATAAGGGAGGGGTGGAGAGGGAGGAAATGTGGCTGGTGGGAGGCAAGCTCTCAGGAGCAAAGTGCTGGGATTTATTAACATCTCAAATGTGCCTCTCCAGGGTTCCAGAGATCTCCTAGCTGGGGAAGCAGGCGGGGGAGGGGAGGATCTCCCTTCTATAAGAGAGGGTAACAGGGACACAAGGATGTGCATTGCTGGCAACAGCCAAATAAAAGAGGCAATCAGAAGCAGAGAAAGGCAAAATAAATTTCACACTATAAAGGCCAAGTTTAGTACAAATAACGACCAGCAAGTCAGTACAGGGTGGCATCTACACATGTTTTTTGAGACTAAACTCTATATGCTTGTGTATGTAAATGGTTGCTTGAAAGGAACCCCACGAACCTGGAACACCACACACTTTGGAAAGAAGTGGGACAGAAGTACATTTTAAAAATAAAATTTGGCCGGGCGCGGTGGCTCAAGCCTGTAATCCCAGCACTTTGGGAGGCCGAGACGGGCGGATCACGAGGTCAGGAAATCGAGACCATCCTGGCTAACACGGTGAAACCCCGTCTCTACTAAAAAATACAAAAAACTAGCCGGGCGAAGTGGCGGGCGCCTGTAGTCCCAGCTACTTGGGAGGCTGAGGCAGGAGAATGGCGTGTACCCGGGAGGCGGAGCTTGCAGTGAGCTGAGATCTGGCCACTGCACTCCAGCCTGGGCGACAGAGCATGACTCCGTCTCAAAAAACAAAAAAAAATAAAAATAAAAAAATAAAATAAAATAAAATTTACAGATAATCCAAACAACAAATAGGTTTATATTACTTACGATTAGAGTTAACTACAGTTACTTCCTAGGATAAAAGGTATCCCTGAGAAAAATCTCAGTTTTCTATTCATCCAGCAATTACGAGCTGACTAAGGATGGTGAAGGAAGGAGAAATGAAAAACATCAAATATTATACTCACAGGCATAGACATACTCAGAAAAATTACAACCTAAAATGACAGGCGTTGTGAATTCTAAACAAAACGTCATTTTCCCAAAACCATTAAACGTTGTTGTCTTTTAAACACACATTTAAAACAAAATTGTTACCCCTTCCCTCCCTTTTTCACCCCTATCAAGTGTTAACATACTTTTGATTAAGCATTCATTCATCTGGGTTCCTCTTTTCTGTTCACAGTGAGTCAACCTGTCTGTTTTTACCATTTAGAGGGGGAGAGGACCCTCGCACAGTGATAACATTTACAAATAGGTGTAAAGTCAAGGAATTAAAATGAGAATGTTTCTTAACCTGCTGAAGCTACAGAACTGTTACACGTTGGACATTCTGCCCCCACTCCCCCGCCATCATGTTACACATGCAAAACCTGTGATTTGTCCAGATGTCCTTAACATGCCAATAACGGGAACCCAACAGAGCCTGAAACTCAACCTCTTCTCTCAAAGCAGAGCTTAACATCACCTCCTTCTCATCTTCATAGTTTCATCTTGCACACGGCTTTTAAATTTTATTCCATTCGATGCTTTACATACCTTTCATGATGGGGAAGACAACTGGTTTTACGTCTCAACAAGCAAACAAAAAAATCTGTATAAATTAAATTCTATGGGGTTAGGACAAAAAGGCACTGACAGTTCATTCTGCCAGTTCGGGCAGAATTTGTCTGAATGTCATTACATTCAGACAAATTCTGTGCTCAGATTCTGTAGTAGACCATAGACAAAACGAATGCTCAAAATGCCAAATGTGAACATCATCCCTCCTTTTTTTTTTTTTTTTTTTTTTGAGATGGAGTCTCGCTCTGTCACCAGGCTGGAGTGCAGCGGCGCAATCTCGGCTCACAGCAACCTCTGCCTCCCGGGTTCAGGCTATTCTCCTGACTCAGTCTCCAGGGTAGCTGGGACTACAGGCACCCGCCACCCCGCCTAGCTAATTTTTGTATTTTTAGTAGAGAAGAGGGTTTCACCATGTTGGTCAGGATGGTCTCGATATTGACCTTGTGATCCACCCACCTCGGCCTCCCGAAGTGCTGTGATTACAGGTGTGAGCCACCGCGCCCGGCCTCCCACCATCCCTCCTTTTATGAGAAAAGGAAATGCTCATTTTCCAACTTTAAAACTGGCTATACTAGAAGTAAAATTCCCCCGATCTAGGAAACCCTGGTATACTTAATGCCTTTCATTGTATGCCTGTGTATGTTAACATTTGTGTATGTAATTAACACACAATCTACTTACATAAACCAACAATAAAGCTGCAGATGAAGACAGGAAACAACTTCAGCTACAGGATCTCAATCAAGGCAAGTCTGGATTTATTGCACAACAGGCTTAACATGAAATCTGTAGCTGCTTTGTCAAGTCCCAAACATCATCTAGACTTAATCACTATCTCCTGCTATGAGAGGCTTTGCTATCCTTTCTTCAAATGGTTTCCATTTATGACCATAACAAACACAATCACTCTTTCACCTACCAAACTTCAGTTTAAAAGTGGAGACGCTGAAACCTTACTTAACTTATACACACGGAGGTAACTCTGAGCCCCAAAGCTCCAAATATTTTGGGTCAGTCCACAGCTGAACAGACCTGTGTTTTTTCTTTGTATTTGCAGCACCTATGTGGTTTTCAAAATCAAATTAAATTGGAAAAACTAATTTTCCTCTTGAAATATTCCTCTAAATCCCTGAAGGCTCTTTTCAAGCTAACGACAGAAACAAAGGAAGTAGAAACCTGTTGTATTAGGAAAATGAAGAAAATTAAAAACAAACAAAGACGCATTTTTTCCCCCAAAGATCAAGGATGGGGGTGGGGCACAGTAGGTGCTTCCATTAGCCCTATGCAGCACTGTCCCCATATTAATTCTTTCACATTAAATTTCTACATAAATGTCTTCACTTATAAATAGGGCATATTGCAGAAAATATTTCATTTGATTCTCAAACAAAAAAGTCAGGTCGTTCTTCCCACTGCACTTTAGCCTGAGCAAAAAAAAAAAAAAACGTGCTCAGTACTCCTGCAGCCTGTACTCAACTTCCCCATCTCACTCTTAAGATTGTAACCATCGGCCGGGCGCGGTGGCTCAAGCCTGTAATCCCAGCACTTTGGGAGGCCGAGGCGGGCGGATCACAAGGTCAGGAGATCAAGACCACAGTGAAACCCCGTCTCTACTAAAAATACAAAAAATTAGCCGGGCGCGGTGGCGGGCGCCTGTAGTCCCAGCTACTCAGGAGGCTGAGGCAGGAGAATGGCGGGAACCCGGGAGGCGGAGCTTGCAGTGAGCCGAGATCGCGCCACTGCACTCCAGCCTGGGCAACAGCGTGAGACTCCGTCTCAAAAAAAAAAAAAAAAAAAGATTGTAACCATCATGCACTGAATGTCTTACTTCACACCGGGGAGACAGCCGGGGGGTTCCAAACCAGCTATCCACAGACGCTCCCTCTGTGCAACAGCAGCAGCCTCCACTCCAGTCAGAAGCAGATTAAGGACACAGCCAAGGCAGGGGATCATCTTATTATCCCAAATGTGAAGTCTACAGCAGGGATGAGGGACTGTTTTGCTCTCTGCTGTTTCCCCAGGGCTTACTTTACCAGTTTTCATAGAAATTCCAGTTTCCATAGAAATTACAATATTCTGCACCCCTATTTCATCTTTACTTGAGCTGGGTTAATTACAATAAGCAGGTTTGGGAACAACAGCCTTTTTTTTTTTTTAAGACAGAGTTTCATTCTTGTCACCGAGGCTGGAGTGCAATGGTGAAGTGGTGCGATCTCAGCTCGCTGCAACCTCCACCTCCCGGGTTCAAGTGATTCTCCTGTGATTCTCCTGCCTTAGCCTCCCAAGTAGCTGGGACGACAGGTGCATAACACCAAGCCTGGCTAGATTTTGTATTTTTAGTAGGGACTGGGTTTCACCATGTGTTGGCCAGGCTGGTCTCGAACTCCTGACCTCAGGTGATCCACCTGCCTTGGCCTCCAAAGTGCTGGCATTACAGGCGTGAGCCACCGCGCCCAGCCCAGTCAATAATTCTTTATATTATCTATTATTTAATGTGGCTCTGGCCCCTGATATTATTTCTTCAATGTATCAATCATCCACCCCCTAGGAAGGGAGGAAGAGGAGGGTAATAATTAGGTAAAAGGTCTGATTTTTAAACTTGTATTATTTTTTATTGAGACGGAGTCTCACTTTGCAACCCAAGCTGGAATGCAGTGGTATGATCTCAGCTCACTGCAACCTCCACCTCCCAGGCTCAAGCAATCTTATCTCTTGAGTAACTGGGACCACATGTGTGCCACCACACCTGGGTAATTCCCCAACATTACTGTTCATTCAGCCCCAAACTCATCTCCCCATCTGAACTTACTTGGATTCCATCAACCTTAGCAGACAGGATCTCATTCCCTTGCTCAGGCTGAAGTGCAATGGCATGATCATAGCTCACTGCATCCTGGGCTCAAGTGATCCTTCCATCTCAGACCCTCCCCACTCCTCCAGTAGCTGGAACCACAGGGGCACAACTACGGTGCTCGGCTAATTTGCAGAGACAGGGTCTTTCTTTGTTGCCCAGGCTGGTCTTGAAATTCCCAGTTTCAAGCCATCCTCCTGTCTCAGCCTCCCAAAGTGCTGGGATTACAGGAATGAGCCAATGTGCATGGCCAACTTTAGCATTTAAATTTCATCTAGTAATTTAAATAAAGGCCGGGCGCGGTGGCTCAAGCCTGTAATCCCAGCACTTTGGGAGGCCCAGGCGGGTGGATCACGAGGTCAGGAGATCGAGACCATCCTGGCTAACACGGTGAAACCCTGTCTCTACTAAAAATACAAAAAACTAGCCGGGCGTGGTGGCGGGCGCCTGTAGTCCCAGCTACTCGGAGGCTGAGGCAGGAGAATGGCGTGAACCCGGGAGGCGGAGCTTGCAGTGAGCCGAGATCGCGCCACTGCACTCCAGCCTGGGTGACACAGCGAGACTCCGTCTCAAAAAAAAAAAAATTTAAATAAGGCCACATATAAAGAGGCCATATAGGGAAGTAGAGAATGCCCTCCCCGCAATTCACCTTTTCCTTTTCAGTTTTATATTCCCAGTCAAACCACAAGACTAAAGCAAGGAATAGAACGTAGACTGCTCTTACACACCTTCAGCGAAGAGCACAATTCACACTGAACAGAAATAGGCATTCAAATATTTTGAAGGCAAATTTTAACACATCCAAGTTCTGTCAGCAATGAGGAACTGCCCAAGTTATTTCATGGCATCAAATACTGCTTGGCCATCAACCAAAAAATATCTTTTAAGGAAGATAACGGCTGGGTGCAATAGCTCATGCCTATAATCCCAAGTACTTTGGGAGGCCAAGGAGGGCAGATTACTTGAGGTCAAGAGTTCAAGACCCGCCTGGCCAACATGGTAAAACCCCATCTCTACTCAAAATACAAAAATTAGCCAAGTGTGGTTGCATGCGCCTGTAGTCCCAGCTACTCCGGAGGCTGAGGCAAGAGAATCACTTGAACCCGGGAGTCAGAGGTTGCAGTGAGCCGAGATCACACCATTGTACTCCAGCCTGGTCATCCCAGCGAGATTCTGTCTCCAAAAAAAAAAAAAAGGAAGATAAGCAACATTGTTTAATTTCACGAAAACAAACTTTAGCTGTTTGGCTGCAACTTGCAGGAAAAGTTGAAGCCAAATTTTTTCATGATATTTACAGTTACGGGCACATACATTACAATATAAATTTTTCTATCTCTTTCAAACCACCTTCATGTGAAAGAAATCCCCATAAATAGGTCTGGAAGATGTAGCCACCCCTATCACTCCCATCTTAAGGGTCAGAAATCAAGTCAGTTAAGTGACTTGTCCAAGGTCACACAGGGCAATACTAGGACTTAAATCCAGTCGTTATCCTATGGCTCATGGTCTTACCTATACCAAGAAGCTGTGAGCATTTTTCAAGCTACTCTTCCCCTTTCATCTCCAAAATCCCCCAACAGTCCCCCACCCCCATCTTTATAATGTGGTTGGAAAAGTCCATCAAAACTCAACATTTGCAGGCAGGCACAGTGGCTCACGCCTGTAATTCCAACACTTTGGGAGGCCGAGGTAGGTGGATCACCTGAGGTCAGGAGTTCGAGACCAGCCTGGCCAACATGGTGAAACCCAGTCTCTGCTAAAAAAAAAATATCAAAATTACCCAGGCGTGGTGGCGGGCACCTGTAATCCCAGCTACTGGGGAAGCTGAGGCACAAGAATCGCTTGAACCCAGGAGGCGGAGGTTGCAGTGAGCCTAGATCACGCCACTGCACTCCAGTTCCGGCAAAATAACAAAACATAGAAACAAAAAAAAAAAAACCCTCAACATTTGGGGCAGGAGGAGGCATCCTATGGCTTGAAAACTAAGAAGTGTCCTTTGTTTCTGCAAAGGAATGAAGGGCATCTTCTGAGGGTCAAACCCAACTTGCACTAACTCATTGGAAGTTGACAATCAGGCAAAAGCTGGAAGTGGTCCTTAAATCCGCTGATATCGACAAGAGGCCAGACTTAGTGTAAAAATCCCCACTCCATTAATGTCAAATTGCTCTGAGGTGTTGGGGCCAGGGTGAGAGGGCATGGGGACAGGAGCAGGAGGTGGGCTCCATTCCCGGCAATCTGGAATAGAATATGCCCAGAGGATGCACCTCACCCTGACACTATGAGATGCAGTTATCATTTCAAGAGATTTTAACAAAACTCAAAGCTTTCTCCTTTGCTAAATTATCGTTCTGGTAATACTTACTAAATTAATTTTGGAATGACAAGCAGTTTTTTGCAAGATGGTTACACTCAGTTTTTGGCTAAGAGACCAGAGCCCATTTATGCTTTTTAATTTTCTCCTTAATGACTTAGGTCAAAGCAAGAAGATAAAATCAAAACAAACAAACAAACAAACAAAACACATGTAGAGGCTGGGCACAGTGGCTCACACCTATAATCCCAGCATTTTGGGAGGCCAAAGCAGGCGGATCACCTGAGGTCAGGAGTTCAAGACCAGCCTGGCTAACATGGCGAAACCCCATCTCTACTAAAAATACAAAATTACCCGGGCATGGTGGCATGCACCTATAGTCCCATGTACCTGGGAGGCTGAGGCAAGAGAATGCTGGAACCCAGGAGGCAGAGGTTGCAATGAGCCAAGATGGTGCCACTGCACTCTAGCCTGGGTGACAGAGCAAGACTCCATCTCAAAAAAAAAAAAAAAAAAAAAAATTCAGGCCGTAAATTTAGTATTAAGCAGATTTTTAAGGATTAATCTCAAAAAGCTGTTTGTCAGTAACACATGTTATTGTCACATAAAGAGCAATGTGGAAAGAGTGCTAGACTAGGAGTCAGGACAGTTTCTGATCAAGTCATTTCATACCCCAGGCCTCAGCATTCCCATTTGTAATGGAGAAGCTTCTTCTATGAAGACTTAAGGCCTTTCTTGTGACAATCTGATTCTTCTTCAGATGCCTCCTCCAATGCATACAGACACACACACACACACAGAGATACAATACCATGACATTAATGCTTACTAAATACTCTAGTTGCAGAGATTAGACTGTTCCATTGAGCAAGTTGATCTGCTTCCTTGATATGCCACAGTTTCCCTTCCTCTCCCCAGCCTCCACACAATATCCTGGCTTTAAAGATTAGTGATGGTGGCAGGGCACGGTGGCTCATGGCTGTAATCCCAGTACTTTGGGAGGCCAGGTGGGTGGATTACAAGGTCAGGAGTTGGAGACCAGCCTGGCCAACACGGTGAAACCCCGTATCTACTAAAAATACAAAAATTAGCCAGACGTGGCCGGGCGCGGTGGCTCACGCCTCTAATACCAGAACTTTGGGAGGCAGGTGGATCACCTGAGGTCAGGAGTTCAAGACCAACCTCACCAACAGAGAAACCCTGTCTCTACTAAAAATACAAAATTAGTCAGCTGTGGTGGCTCACGCCTGCAATCCCAGCTACTCGGGATCACACCAAAGAGTGAAACTCCGTCGCAAAAAAAAAAAAAAAAAAATTAGCCAGGCATCGTGGTGCATGCCTGTAGTTCCAGCTACTCAGAAAGCTGAGGCAGAAGAATCGCTTGAACCGGGGAAGTGGAGGTTGCAGTGAGCCGAGATCACACCACTGCACTCCAGCCTGAGCGACAGAGCGAGAGTCTGTGTCAAAAAAAAAAAAAAAATTAGTGTTTTCTAGTGGAGGGCAGTGGCTCATGCTTGTAACCCCAATACTCTAGGAGACTGAAGTAGGAGGATCACTATCACTTGAGGCCAAGAGTTCAAGACCAGCCTGGGCAACAAAGTGAGAACCCCGTCTCTACAAAAAAAATTAAAAAGAAAAATTAGTGGTTTTCAAACACATCATAGAAAATGTAAACAGGGGCCAGGTGAGGTGGTTGATGCCTATAATCCCAGCACTTTGGGAGGACAGGCAGGAGGGTGGGCTTGAGCCCAGGAGTCGGAGACAAGCCTGGGCAACATGGTGCAACCCAGTTTCTACAAAAAGAATTTTTTTTAATTAGCCAGGCTTCGTGGCATGCACCTTCTCGGGAGGTTAAGGTGGGAGGATCAGTTGAGCCGGGAAGGTTGAGACAGCAGTAAGCTGTGATTGCACCACTGCACTCCAGCCTGGGTGACAGAGCGAGACTCCACCTCAAAAAAAAAAAAAAAAAGTTTACAATTGCCTTCAATTGTAGGGCACTGTGCTATAAGACTTTACATGTCAGCTCTAATCCTTACAACACCGCAAAGGGTTACCCTCATTTTACAGATGCAAAAACTGAGGCAAAGCAGAATCTAACCTAGAACCAGAGCACTCAAGCAAAGCCAAATAATTAAACGGACACTTGATTAAGACTGCCTATCAGGAATCTTACTTTTTTCCAACTATTACCCTAAACTTTCTACTCTCCCGCTCAATGCTTATCTACAACATTTCTGGAAGCATTTTCAGTACAAATCTATTGATAATCCTAAGTAACAGAAATGTCTCCCTTTGACATTGATCTCAGAGCGCACAGATCAAAATGTGGAGATAAACGATCTAAACTCCTGACTTCCTTTAAGTGTCCCACACATGGTAATAATGGCTGCTGATGCCACTCATTCACAATTCTCATTTTTAAAACACCAGTGCTTAAGTAGTCATCAAATCTATACTCAGCAGCAAACCTTAAGTGCAGATTTTTTTATATAACACCATTTTAGTAATTATCCCAATCAGTCTCAAAAGAGTATGAAACGACTTCCCCAAATCCACTGGCATTTCAAGAAAAACATTTGAACTGCAAAAGATTAAGACAAGAACAAAATGGCTGGCCAAACTTTCCAGAAGTAACAGCTACAGGATGCAGCAGCCAACAGATGTTTTACAAAGGCTCTCATTCTCAGGGGCGCCTGACCTGACTGACCACTCAGGCTCCAAAGTCCATTCAAGGGCCCGTGGAATTCACAGGGTGTCAGACCCAGAAGGGTATGTCCTCAGTCTACACAACTGATCTGCATCCACTTTATTCTTTTTGTGCCCACCGCTCTATTTAAAACCTATTAATGTTGACAAAATGTGCTATTCTGCAGAAGCTTATATAAATGATCACAATCAAGAGTTATGCCCCCTTGCAGGGCGTGGTGGCTCACACCTATAATCCCAGCACTTTGGGAGGCTGAGGCCGGTGATCATTGGAGACCAGCCTGGCCAATATGGCGAAACCCTGTCTCTACAAAAAATACAAAATTAGCCAGGCATGGTGGTGCATACCTGTGAACCCAGCTACTTATGAGACTGAGACAGGAGAATCGCTTGAACCCAGGAGGCAGAAGGTGCAATGAACCGAGATCAGACCATTACACTCCAGCCTGGGCAACAGAGTGAGACTCCACCTCAAAAAAAAAAAAAAAAAAAAAAGAATTATCCCCCCACACTTCATGACAAAGGACCTCATTCCCAATAATCACAACTTCAATACGCTAACATAATTACTGAAAACAGTATTTTTATTGCTAAAGACTACTACTTCTATGTGGAAAATTGTTTTTGAGTGAAATACAACTGGCTGCTAATTTTTTTGTTCCAACTGATAATTTAACTACAGCTTCATTAAAAACAAACTCACAGCCGGGTGCGGTGGCTCATGTCTGTAATTTCAGCACTTTGGGAGGCCGAAGGTGGGCGGATCACGAGGTCAGGAGATTGAGACCATCCTGGCTAACTCGGTGAAACCCTGTCTCTACTAAAAAAAATTACAAAAAAATTAGCTGGGCAGACGCCTGTAGTCCCAGCTACTCAGGACACTGAGGCAGGAGAATGGCGTGAACTCGGGAGGCAGAGCTTGCAGTGAGCTGAGCAGAGATCAGGCCACTGCGCTCCAGCCTGGCAACAAGACTGCATCTCAAAAATAAAAACAAACTCACCTGGCCGGGTGTGGTGGCTCACACCTGTAATCCCAGCACTTTGGGAGGCCAAGCTGGGTGGATCACTTGAAGTCAGGAGTTTGAGCCCAGCCTGACCAATGTGGTGCCACTACACTCCAGCCTGGGTGACAGAGCAAGACTACCTCTCAAAAAAAAAACAAAAAACAAAAAAAAACAAAAAAAAAACAGAACTCACCTGATGGGAATTAAAGTTCAGGTTAGAAACCATCTAGGATTAGAAAATCTACAGTAAGGAGCCGGGCGCGGTGGCTCACGCCTGTAATCCCAGCACTTTGGGAGGCCGAGGCGGGCGGATCACAAGGTCAGGAAATCGAGACCTCGGTGAAACCCCGTCTCTACTAAAAATACAAAACAATTAGCCGGGCGCGGTGGCGGGCGCCTGTAGTCCCAGCTACTCGGGAGGCTGAGGCAGGAGAATGGCGTGAACCCGGGAGGCGGAGCTTGCAGTGAGCCGAGATCGCGCCACTGCGCTCCAGCCTGGGCGACAGAGCAAGATTCTGTCTCAAAAAAAAAAAAAAAGAAAAAAAAAAAGAAAATCTACAGTAAGGATGACCCAAAAAACTATTAGCCTAAGTCTAATATGAGTATCTCTAAAACTCAGGTTTGGATGGAGTTTGTTTTTGTTTTTGAGACATAGCCTTGTTCTATCGCCCAGACTGGAGTGCAGTGGCACAATCCTGGCTCACCGCAACCTCTGCCTCCCAGGTTCAAGTGATTCTCCTGCCTCAGCCTCACTAGCTGGGATTCGCCCGGATAATTTTTGTATTTTTAGTAGCAAAGGGGTTTCACCATGTTAGTCAGGCTGGTCTCCAACTCCAGGCCTTATGTGATCGGACGTCGGCCTCCCAAAGTGCTGGGATTACAGGCATAAGCCACCGCACCCCCCGGGAGGGCAGTTGAGTGGGATCGTCCCCCATTTCATTTCATTCTACCTTCAAAGCCAGTTTGTAAGTAAACTGCATTTATCTACACCACGAGGAAGGCAAGAAATGGCATGGGAGAGGCAAAGATTTACCTTGGAATATGGTTTAAGTCAAACAGTTTCAAATGTAAAGGGACACCACTAGGCCCCCTACTCCTCCCACTTTTTAGGTTGACAAGTCAGAGTCTTGTCAATCAAAACAGTCAATCTGGTTTCAGCCAACTCGGTTTGTGAGTATAGACAAAACCTCAAAAGGAGGGGAATAATTTAGTATCGAACAAGTAGGAGGTCACATCAGCTTTAGAGGAAAGATGGATCAAGCTTACTCTTGCAAGCCACAATGCATGAAAGGTCAAGAAGAAAAGCGGTAACAGAGTGGGCTTCAATGGGTGGCATCTTGCTCCCTTAAGGCCACTGTAATTATCATTATCTTTCTCTTGCTCTCTTCCGAAATGGCAGAGATAGCAAAAACAGCCTTAGTGAGCCAGCCCTTTAACCTTTATTAGTTTTATGGGTGGGAGTGGGAGAAGGGAAGCACTATTTTGAAACTGCCTGCATAGTATAGAATTCATCTCACCCTTTTGCCTAAGCGTCAAAACTGACACTGAAATGGTCCTTTATTTGCTAAGAATGAATACAGACAAAATAAACCTTGCCCTGTGTGGAGAACCGGATGGAGAAATGGCAAACCATGTGACTTTTAGCACCAAAAATAACTCGGAGGGGGTTAAATTTTAGACCTACAGAAATAATGAAAATTCCTCTTGAACCAGAAAAACTTACAAACACGTTTTACTCTGGCAAAACACTTCAAAAAGCATTTTAGCCTTTTCACCTCACTGACAGCTTCCACAAGAGCTCTTACTATACACGCGCGATTATTAGTTATTTTTTTCAGTAAAAAGACAAAAAGTCCAATTATGCTCATAATTTTACGTGTGAGGAGAAAGTTACATCCATATTAAGTAGTACTTGAGAAAACTACACATTTTAGCCTCCTGAGATCCTTCTAGAAAATAACTATCTAGGCCGGGCGCGGTGGCTCAAGCCTGTAATCCCAGCACTTTGGGAGGCTGGGACGGGCGGATCACGAGGCCAGGAGATCGAGAGACGATCCCGGCTAACACGGTGAAACCCCGTCTCTACTAAAAATACAAAAAACTAGCCGGGCGCGGTGGCGGGCGCCTGTAGTCCCAGCTACTCAGGAGGCTGAGGCAGGAGAATGGCGTAAACCCAGCAGGCGGAGCTTGCAGTGAGCTGAGATCCGGCCACTGCACTCCAGCCTGGGTGACAGAGCAAGACTCCGTCTCAAAAAAAAAAAGAAAAAGAAAAAAGAAAATAACTATCTAAGGGCCAGGCACAGTGGCTCACACCTGAATCCCAGCACTTTGGTAGGTCGAAGCAGGCAGAGCACCTTGAGGTCAGGAGCTCTAGACCAGCCTAGCCAACATGGCAACCCCTCGGCTCACCGCAACTCGGCTCACCGCAACTCGGCTCACCGCAACCTCCGCCTCCTGGGTTTCCCCATTTCAAGTACATCTATTTCACGTTGAAAACAATGTTGGCCGGGCGCCTGGCTCACGCCTGTAATCCTAGCACTTTGGGAGGCCGAGGCGGTCGGATCACGAGGTCAGGAGATGGAGACCATCCTGGCTAACACGGTGAAACCCCGTCTCTACTAAAAATACAAAAAAATTAGCCGTGCCTGGTGACGGGCGCCTGTAGTCCCAGCTACTCGGGAGGCTGAGACAGGAGAATGGCGTGAACCCGGGAGGCGGAGCTTGCAGTGAGGCGAGATGGCGCCGCTGCACTCCAGCCTGGGCGACAGAGTGAGACTCCATCTCAAAAAAAAAAAAAAAAGAAAACAATGTCAATGATAAAGAACAAATATTATTGTCAAATGAAGACCTGGCAGTTTAGAAAAAGTACCCGTTTTGTTCCCAAATATCTTGTTTTCCAAAATGTATATTCCCAGAATTGGAAATAAAAATCTTGTATCAAATCTATGCAATCCCCAAATCACTACAGTTTATCTTTTCAAAGAAAGGAAACTGAACAAATAATCACAAAAGGTTTCCCAGACAGTGCTGATACTACAACAGCCTCCATATTACTAGCACAGTTCATGACACCTTATGCCTTCAAGGCAACCTCATCAGCACAGGCTTGCCAAACTAGCCATGGCCCCCACTTCCTGAGGGTCCACGTTGAAAAATCCATTCCTATGCACTTTAGTGGAAATAGCTTAAGGCCACAAAGGCTAAGCAATTAACATATCAATAATGAACATTTCCCTCCTATATATTTTTATCAAGCGTTTTCTGAATTCAATAGGCTTCCAAATGTCTACCTGCTGAACTGGATTCAAAGCAGCAACCTCTGTTAAAGTTTGGTTTTCCAGCCAGTAGGTGAGATGTCTGCACTCAGAGGACATATTCACCCGGTAGTGTAGAGCAGGTACAGAAATACTAGAATACCCATTTCTGTTCACTTTCTCTCCTTGTCCTTACTTAAAAAAAAAAAAAGCTGTTGAAATTAATATGAATCAATCAGATTCCAATTGAAATCCCAATTTCAGCTAGAAATTCTCAAACTGTATCATAAATTTCACCAACTTAGTTACATCTGATAACTTCTAAAGAAGGAAAAGATAGGACAGTATAACTGGGAAATTTGTATTATGCTTTTAAAAATATTTTGGTATGGATTTTATAATTTACGCAAGAACATGCATGTAATTTAAAAATAAGCGTGCATACACTGAGTATATGCAGGCTCGAAAAAACTTAAGACTTTGGGAACGGAGAATAATATACACTGGTGCTGAATACAGGTACGGTCCCATTTACTCGCAATATACGAAACAGAAATTCACACAACCACCGATTATTTTAGGCAGCAAATCTTGTTCCAAGAGTCTGAAGCCACTTTAAGTTCCCTGCCAGGAGACAGTCCCAGGGAGTGCTCAATGTTCAGGGTCAAATCAGGTTGGAATTCTAGAACTTTTATCTTCAGGTGGCATTTTAAAACCCAACACAGGGACCGCATGCATACTACCAACACCTGCACCTCTTTTTCCAACCAGAGACTCCAGAAAATTCCACCCCCGGACCCGCCTAACTGGGAACAATATTGCCATCCTCGGGTGGGGCGGGCTACAATGTTTTCCAGGTGGCAACAATGTCACCCCCACTGCCCCTCACCACTAGTGACAGAGGCTTTCCTGGGTTCAAACCTTGCTCAACTTCCCGCCATTCACAGAATCCTGACGCCCAGCTTAGGCACATAACACACCCAGGATTTGTGCTCCCAGTGTCGCCTCCAAGGCTGCAAAGGGCTCATGTCCTATGTGCCAAAAGCAAAACAATGCTAAAAGGCCACTTGTGAGCAGATGGAGCAGCGCTCACAGCTCCCTAGTTGTGAAACTCTTCCTCCAAAACTCAAGCGAAGACCCTTCTCCATGACCAGAGCAGCCGTGAACACCCCAGTGGGTGCCTGCAGGGAGAAGAGCAGCCGCCGGCCAGGCCACGTCCCCAAAGCCGAGACAGGCTCCGGGCTGGCCGGGCGGCGGCACAGGCCCGTGGCGACTCTGCCTGCGCCCGCCTCTCCCGGGACCCGCGGCACGCAGCGGGCCCGAGGCCAGCTGTTCCGGGGACAGCGGCCTCAGATTCCCCCCCCCCCCATGCTGGCTGGGACACGGAGCCTGCAGGTCTTTCGGACTCTGGAGGCACAGAACTAGTGAAAAGCCCCAACTATGCTGTTGAAATAAGCCAAAGAGAGTAGCAGCAAGCAAGTCTCATTATTTCGTTGAAAAACCCAAAGATTTCCAGGTTATCATCACTACGGCTTAAAGCCAATTGCTCAGACAAGACACCTCACTTGCCAATCTTAAGGAGACATCTCCAAGGGGACACTTATGGAAGAAAGTCCCCTTGGGCGAGAGACACTGTAGGCTGGGGTAGGGTGTTTGGGCCTCCTTCCCAAGGTCAGGTGGCCTTAGTCACTATGAGGAAAAGGTGCTGCTCTGAATTATTTAGCGGAGCCTGTTGACAAGGGAAGTAACTCAGTTAAGGAGCCTGTCTTAAAAATTGAGGTAGACAGTATACACATTAAAATAAGTGGATTTAAGCATTCAGTATACCACAGTCAAGATATGGGCCTATCATCCTCCAAATGTAAATGTCCTAAAGCTCCTTCCCAGCCAGAGGGATGTCTTTTTAAAGGAACAATATTCTCAAACTGTTAACGTGATCACTTTCTTCAAAGAAAAGGAATTATTTAAGCTGTGGGTGGAACCGTTTATGAACCTCACTACCTGGCAGTGCTTTCTCTCCTAAACACTTGTCTTCTACTCAGAACACTGGTTTGTCACCTTTAATCTCAAATTTCTGGCGTTCTAAATCCAGGAATGAATAAAAGGGCCAAACAATTAATTTCCAAAACGTTTTTCATGAAAAGCTAAAGAGAGTAAGTAGAATCTTGCTCAAAACTGAGCAAATTTTATGTTAAGTATTAGTTACTTCAACCTGACATTGCACATGCTAAAAAGTGAATCTGAAGAGCTTCCGAGTACCTCCCACCCAGGGTGAGTGGAGAGCTTCACTTCTCAATTCACACTCCCCAGTGCAGTTTGAAGGGTTTTCTAATTTTAAAAGTGAATCAATCTTTTACAAGTCTGCCAACACTGAGCATCTACTGTTTCAGTCTAAATAAAAATATAGGTGGATCTTTAACTGGAAATATAAACTGACGTTTAAACTAAAAGCAGCTCTCAGGAGGGAAACTCCTGGATTCAACCCCATTCTGCTCGCCCTGCATTTGATCCCAATCTGCAAGTGAACTGGCTCCATTTTTCTGTTCCTGGGATTTGGATCGGTATTTACCTCAATCATTCATTTTTCTAAAAGTGCTTAAAGAACATGAACCCATATGTTAAAACTAGGAGTCCATTCAAAGTTTAAAAATGAAAACTGCCCCCTAGCTTCTTACCTAGAAGAAACCCTTTAAAAGGAGATGCCCACAACAAGTAGATTAGAATTTCAACTTTTTCCCAACAGGAGAAGCCAGCTAAAGGCCATCAGGCAATGGCTCCGCCCTCCTCCCCAAATAGCAGGTTAGGAGTGGAAAAGGTAGCAGCGCTGGGCTCACCTTTGCGGTGCTCGGTACCCACTCTCCAGCTCACACAGGCCATGACCCCCACTATGGTTTTTAAAGCCTCTGCAGTCTCCAGCTTACGCTATCAAGACTTTCACCAACACCCTTTCTCACCGGTCTACAGGTAGATCGCTTAAGTTACTGACCCCCTCCGGCAGAGCCCGCTTCTCAAGACTTTTGGCCTGCCTTTATTGGGTTCGGGGGAGCAGAAGATACTCGCGTAATACCAAAGGAAACGAGAAAGGGTTCACACTGTGTGAAAAATAAGCAAAAGTTTACTCGACAGCCCAAAGGGCGAAATCAAGCCCGAGGGTTGCGATGTAGCCCTAAGACCCTTCGCGCTCCGGCGTTCCAGCAGCGTACGGCTGCCTTGGTCTTTTCCAAGGAAGTGGAGCCCCTGGTTGAGCCGGGTGGATACCTCCTAACCAGGGAAACCGGTTCCTGTAGGGCTTGGAGTCCGGGCAGGCGGGCGCGGCCCAAGAGACTCAGGCGGGTGAAGATAACGTCGTCCCCTTATTCTGCTTCTATCTCGGGGTGGAGCCGTGGGCCTACGAACGGCGATTTCACGCTAGGAGAGTTCAGGGGCCAGAACACGCATTTCAAACAATATAGGAAGCAGCCGCGGCGAGAAGGCCTTAAGACGGGGGGCCCTTGGCCCTCAAAGATCCACAGACTCTCCCACTCTTACCCAACATAAGGAGGCAAAGACTACCACGCTGTCCCAACAAAAATAAAACCAGTCTTCCCCTCACAAGTGCGCACGTGGAAACCAGGTCTACGGAGGCACACCAACTCCACGCACTCACCCACACAACCACCACACAACCACCCCTTCCGGGCTCACGCCCTATTTTAAAGGCAACAACCTATGAGTTTTCCAAACAAAAATCTGAAAATAAAGGAGCCCCTTCTCATCACGTTGGGAGGCCTCTGGCGTGCCCGCGCCAGGAGGCCACGTCTACACAAACACACCTATCTCTTCCCAACTCATGCCTAACTGAAGACGATTGCCGCGTTTTGCCACACACAAATTAAAATCGGAAAAGGGAGGATCCCACGCTATGGGATATTTCGGGGCCCCTCGCGACACTTACACAGAATCCACTTCCACATACTTCCCAGGTCATGATCTACTTTGGTAGCAAGGACTGCCACGTAGCTGAAGAAAATACAAAGCAAATCCGGAGAGGGCCTCCCCCCCTCGCTACGGGACCGGCCGGGAGACCACTGTTGAGCATACACGCAGTTATCCGGTGAACACAAACACACGCCCCCACGCACTCACCTCGTCGTCGTGGTGCTGGCAGAAGCCGAGGCGCTCGGGAAACACTGAGAGGATGGAGAAGGGTGGGCCAGGAAAGGGCGGCCCGAGCCCCAGCTGCTGCGCCGCTGCCGCGGCACCGGGACCCGGCGGGCCGCGCTCGATGTAGTGGTCCTTGGTGAGGCGCACGCGCTGGTGCGCTCGGACGCAGTTGTCGCACAGGTGCTCCTGGCAGTCGAGGCAGCGCGAGGAAGCTGCGTTGCCCTCATCGCACGAGCTGCAGCCGTGAGGCCGGCGCAGCAGCAACGCCGACGGGGAAGCGGCCGGGCCGCCGGGTGCCGAGCGGGAAGCCGCGGGCGGCGGCGGTGCCTGCGGGAGTGGCGGTGCGGAGGCGGACGCGCGCGGGTGCGCGTGGTGAGCGTGGTGCCGGTGGTTGCTGTGGCCGCTGGCGCCCGCCGGGGCGCCGGCGCGCCCGTTTTTGGGCGGCGGCTCGTCGGCAGTGGCCACCACCGCGTCAAGCAGGTTGCTGAGCAGGAAGGCGGACGAAGGCAGCGCGTCCATGCCCGCCGCCTCTGTTAGCACTACTTTCTGGTCGCACACCGGGCAGCGCAGCTTGAGCGGCTCTCCAGGCGCGCCGCCGCTCGCCGCCGGCAGCCGGTGCGCCTCGAGGCAGGGGCGGCAGAAGGCGTGCAGGCAGGGTAGGACGTGTAGGCGGCGCGCCGCCGCCCCAGGGCCCCCGCCACCGCCCCCCGACGACGTGGACGTCTGCGAGGAGGACGACGACGCGGACGAGTTGGAGGAGAGCGGCGCCGGCGAGCCGCACATCTCCTTGCACAGCAAGCAGATCTGGAAATCGGTCTCGGGGAACGAAGCCATTTGCAACCCAGCCCGGAGGAGGGAGGAGACCAGAGAGGAAGAGGAGGAGGAGGAGGAGAGAGCGGACGAGGTGGGTGGGGGAGCCACCGACTCACTCAGAAAAATGCATCGATTAGGCCTGCAATCCGGGAGCCGGCACCAGAGCAGCGCTGCCCGCTAGGCTTCGCCACGTCCGGCCCGAGCGCTGCCACCCCCGACACTGCAGGCATTAAATGCCACTATCCAGCGGCAACACAGATTCCTCCGGATAACTTGGGGGCCGCGTGCCTTCCGAAGAGAGAAGACCGGAACAAGCCCCAACAGGCGAGGGGCGAGCGGGGGCAGGGAGGTCGGAAGACTCCCTGGAGCAGCTGGCGCTTCGCTTCGCGATAGCCGAAAGGAGTTACCAAAAGGAGGGTTCTCTGTGCAGTCCCAGTCCTGGCGAGAGCAGAATTTGGTTCTACGAGTATTTGGTGCGTTGCTTTTCTTTAAACGAATCTAGTCTGTTCTTGGGAGGGGAAGGCGCCCCAAACTAGTAAAGGCGGGAGCGGCGCGTCGCCAAGCCGGTGTCTCCCCGCGCGACGCCGGCTGCCCCGCCGCATGACGCGGCGGCTAGGGGCTCCTGGGTGGCCCGGCGTGCTGCGCTTGGGGCTTGCGCACCGCCAGGCGCGGCCTCGTCTGCAGGGCGGTGGGCCCCGCAGCAGCTGCAGCTCGTGGTGGCCCAGCCGCGGCCGCACGCGTGCAGTACGCACGCGCGTCCCACGCGCCTCGAGTCTCCCGCGCGCCTGCCCAGCCGGGCCGCGGCTGCCCGCGCTTAACACGCACGCGCGCCCCACGCGGCCCGGAGCCCTCGTGCCCCCGCCTCGCCTGGCCTGGGCGCTTCCCGCACGCTCCTTCCCCTTCGGCTTAGCGCGCGGGGCCGCAGGTCCCCGCGGGCCGCCCTGAATTATTCATCGGCAGGAAGATATTAGATGTACCCGCTCCGCGCGGGCCGTCGTGCAATGCTATCCGAGCTCCGCGCGCGCCCTGCGCCCCTCCTCCTCCTCACGTCCGTCCTCTCTGAAACCTTGGCAGCGAAGGGGGATCACATTTCCTTTGTCATTGGGCCATTTCGCCCTCGCCTTGGTCCCCCCTCCGATCCCGAGCCTCGGGGATGGAGGCTCCTCTCAGGCGCGCTGGAATCAGTGGAACCGGCAACAACCCCGCGCGGCGAGCTCGGGAGCCGCGTGGCCAACGCCGCCGGCTCGCGCCCGCGTCATCTTCTTTCTGAAACGAATCGCCGATCCGGACGCGGGTGGCCTCGGCCGCGCTGCGCCTACCGGGCTTTGCTCTCGCCGTGCCCCGGCCTCCTGGGGCTTTGCACAACTCCCCCAATTCGGGTTGCGTGCGCGCGCGCGCGCCCCCTCTTTCTCTGCTTTGCCGCCTCTTCCTCCTCCTCCTCCTCTTCTCTTCAGTACGCCGGTTATTGGGACTGATCGGAATTCGGAATCCTTTTAATCTCCAAAGGAGCAAACTCACTTCCGCCCGAGTGCTGGGAGGGGGCTGGGGGAGGGGAGGCAGGGGAGGGGGCTCCAGGCAAACAGGAAACATTAGCCCTCTCAGCACGGCCCGCTTTTGTGTGCTCCCTCCCTCCTCCCTCCAACCTCCTCCCTTCTCCCGGCCGCTGGGGAGATGAACGCCCCCGGGCTTCAGTGTGACGACCTTTGAAACCTTCTGAGCGAGGAGCAGAGAACGACTCTTCCGTTTATTTAAAAAAGAAAAGATTTCATTCTGAATCCCTGGCTCAACCGAGACTGATATCCACTGCCTTGGAGATCTCGGTTTTTACCCACCTTTTTTTTTTCTTTTTACGTTTTTTAAAGGACTGTGCATATCTGTGATCACCAAAACATCCCACAGTTGTGTGCAGTTGGATGCGTGGAATTAAGCGAATCTGAATTCTGATCGGCAGAGGGGCCAGAGTTCCCTTTTGAGTTTTAATGGGGCTGGGGGGAAGCAGGGGGCAGCTGTTCTGGGGAGGCGACCTGGTGATGGCCCCGCAGCCATCTGGGTGGTGCCCGAGGCCGCCTGAGCGGTTCTGGGAGAGAAACTTGCATGGCCCTGGAGAGAGACTCACTTGGAAGGGCGAAGAGGGCCACTTACCAGGATTTAGGTAGTATCTGGCCTGGAGGCCAACGGGGTAAAAATTGTCCCTTCTTAACACTATCTCGCTGTTAGTGATATCCTATTTAACCTGGTACAGGCAACAACCTGATGACTCTCAAAAACATGGTGTTGTGAGAAAGAACCCAAACACAAAAGAGTTCATACTGCGTGATTCCATTTCCAGGAAATTCTAGAACAGACAGAACTAAGCTATGGGGAGAGGAAAAGTACCCTTGGGGATGAGGAGGTATTGACTGGGAAAGGGCATGAAGGAACCTTCTGGGATAGTGAAATAAAAATAGATTGCCATGTGTGTACATTTGTCAAAACTTATAAATGCCGTTTAAGATCTGTGCACAATTTCACTGTTTAAATTATACTTCGATAAGCAATTTTAAAAAACACCTCGGTGTCCAACCTTCATAACTATGCCTGGATCATAAAGATGGAGAAATTTAAAAATACACTACGTGGACCTCCCCAGCTCCTCTGGTTTTGCTCATTGGAATCCATGGGATGATCACCCTGGAAAGAGCCCTTAAATCAACCCAGCTAGACACATGTGCCGAATGCCCTAGGAAGCTGCAGAAGTACCTCTCCAAAAGGATGAAGCCATCTCAGGGGCCAGGGTGCTGTCCTGTGATGGGAGCATTTCCCAGGCTGAGGAAGAGCCTGGCAGCCCCACCAGGAATGCCTAAGCCCTCAGCTGCCCCCAGAGCTCCCTCCTCAGCACCTGGAGCAAAGTGAAGATCAGTGAACATTTACTGAAATGTGTAAGGAATGAAAAATTACTGATCAAATAAAACCAAAACAGAACCCCTCCGTTGCCAAACGAAGAAGCAAAGTTTGTATAATTTAAAAATTAAAAGAGGAAGCTTCTCATGCCACCATCTATTGCCTAAACAATGTATTTCTTCCATAATTTGAGACCTGTGTGGAAACATGGAATGCTCACATGAATCAATGCACTCCTATAATTTTTTAACCATAATTTTCTACCGTACTGGCCTTGCCATAGAGATGTTTCATGTAATTTTGTTTTGTTTCGTTTCTTTTCCTTTCTTTGATTGTTTTTCCTTCTCTTTTAAAAAACAAAAACAAGAGGAAAACAGATGGGGGAAGAGAATTGCCAGAAGGAAGATGGCCCCAGAGGGTCAGAGGAGGGATGGCCCAGACCTGCTGTCTCCCTCTTAGTTTGGCCCCACCCACCACCAAAAAAAAGAAAGAAAGAAAAAGAAAAGAAAGATGACAAGGAAAAAAATCTCAATCGTCCTCCTGGTCCTGGTCCTAAGACTCAACATGTATTTTGAAAACGAGTAGCAGAGGTGGTGCGTCCGCTGAGCCATCACGGAGGAGCAGGAAGGCTGTAACTCCAGAAAGAGGAATCAGACTTGACAGCGGTTTGTGGGTTTGTTTCCTGGGGACCATTGCTCAGAGGGAAAAAAAAAAAAAAAGGAAGAAAAGAGAGAGAAGTGGGGGTGAGGTTTGATTTCTCATCATGAAGTAGCTTGCTTGCTTTCTTTTCTTGAATTGACAGCACATTGCCAGGCAGCAGGCCTGTAGTGTAAATTGTTAAATTAGCACATTCCTAATTTTGTTTAACAATTTTTTAGCACCAGTAGGAAAGAGGGAAATCTTTAAATCAACTAATTTAACCCCACTTGTATAAGAAATACAGTTCATAGCTATGTTTTTTTTAATATGGCATAGTGACAGTATTTGAATCTAATAAGGCTTTATACAGCTTATCCATGAGAAGCCAGAGCTACACATCCAGATGAGGAGCCAAAGACACGGTCCACTGCTATAAACTACATTGTATTAAATGTTTCATTGCCATCCTAGCTAATAAACACCCTTTGTTAGCCAAGGAGGAGGACTGCAGGCTTCCGGTTTTACCTCCACTCGTTTACATTTGAAAGGGAGTCTATATGCCTTCAAGAATCCTTAAATCATCTTGTATTTTAATAATTAATCATTTGTTAAAAGAAACTAAAAATACAAAAAATTAGCCGGGTGTGGAGGCAGGCGCCTGTAATCCCAACTATTTGGGAGGCTGAGGCAGACGAATTGCTTGAACCCGGGACCCAGAGGTTGCAGTGAGCTGAGATTGTGCCACTGCACTCCAACCTGGGTAACAGAGCAAGACTCCGCCTCAGAAAAAAAAAAGCCCTAAAATTATATAAGCAATACATTCTCACTCTTTCTTGAATTCGTCTGTAGCCATGTTTTGTATTCAAAGGTGACACTAGCTTTTGCCACTCTCAGACCTTGGGTTGGGGGGTTAGGCCACATTTCCATCTGAGCGACTTTGCATCTGCTTTCTTCATCTGATCCTTTAATTAAATATTCGATGCACCCGCTTGTTTTGATGTCAAAATTGCACCTTTCACCATCATCCTCAGGGTGCATTTAGATAACTTTTAAGTCCATAAATCATCAGAGTATTTTTTTAAACATTAAACCAACATTATATCATAATTACTATTTTGAATGATGGCAGGGGGTGAGGAGATGGGGGAGGTGACCAGCCTCACCTACTGAATCATTGCCTGCATCCTGCCAGTTAAGGGGGGATGGAGTTCTTACACACCGGGCCAACTCTTCACTCCAGCCTGACTCTGGCTTGGAATCATTAACAGAGTATGTCAGCTGCTTTCAACAACCCTGAGTCCAGAACAGCAACATGTCAGATGGTATCATGGAAGCTCTAGTCACCTAGAACTTTATAAATTAGAATGGAGAAACCCGAATTGCACATATAAAAGGTAAAAGTAAATATCTAGCTTTGGTAGATAACTACAGAACTCAGCTAAACTAACACTTCATCTCCACTATTTTTTTTTCCCCCTTTTTTCTTGTTTTTAGAGACAAGGTCTTACTGTGTTGCCCAGGCTGGTCTCAAACTCCCAGCCTCAAGCAATCCTCCTGCCTCAGCCACCCAAAGTGTGGGGACTACAGACTTGAGAGCTCCACCACGCTTAACTGGAGCTTTGGACAAGTTACCTAACCCTTTGGTGCCTCAAATTTTTAATCCATATAATGGGAATGATACAGGTACCTGACTATCAGGGTTAAATGGGTTACTAAATGTACAGTATTTAGTATAATACCAAGCATGTGTAAGTGCTCAATAAATGTTCACTGCTTTTTGTTTATTTATTTATTTATTTTTTTGAGATGGAGTCTCCCTCTGTCACCAGGCTAGAGTGCAGTGGTGCAATTTTTGCTCACTGCAACCTCTGCCTCCCAGGTTCAAGCAATTCTGCCTTAGCCTCCCAAGTGGCTAGGACTACAGGAGCATGTCACCATGCCCAGCTAGTTCGTTTGTATTTTTAGTGGAGATGGGGTTTCACCATGCTGGCCAGGCTGGTCTCGAACTCCTGACCTCGTGATTCACCCACCTCAGCCTCTCAAAATGCTGAGATTACAGATGTGAGCCACGGCGCCGGGCCCCATGTTCACTGTTTTTTAATCATTGGTATTCACCGTGTGCAATGGCTCACGCCTGTCATCCTCACTCTCATGGAGGCAGAAGCGGGAGGATAGCTTGAGCCCAGGAGTTCGAGACATACCTGGGTAATATAGTGAGACCTCGTTATCCACAAAAAGGGGGGAAAAAAGACCAAAAAAAAAGTATAATAATTGGTATTCAGCAGATTGGTTTGCAAATTGCCTGCCAACCCTTAAGTCTGTCATTGTCTAATCACTACCCTCCCCTGGACCTCAGCATCTCACACAATAAACCACATCCTCCTTCTCCTCCATCAATGAAAGTTGCAGTCTTGCCTCCTGTCATTCCCAGCTCAAGACCCCAAAGTAGCTACCTGCTGCCAACCATTTTAAAGCTCAACTGTCATTCTGGATTTTTGAAAATGAAATTTGTATCTTTCATAATAAGGGTAAAACCAATGAAAGTTGTTTTTAAAATATAGGCTGGGCATGGTGGCTCATGCCTGTGATTCCAGCACTTTGAGAGGCCGAGGAGGGCAGATTGCTTGGGTCCAGTAGTTCGAGACCAGCCTGGGCAACATGGCGAAAACCCATCTCTACAAAAAATACGAAAAATTATCCGAGCTGGGCATGGTGGCTCACCGAGGCAGGCAGCCTGGCCAACATGGTGAAACCCTGTCTCTACTAAAAATACAAAAATTAGCAAGGCATGGTGGCACACGCCTGTAATCCCAGATACTTGGGAGGCTGAGGTAGGAGAATCGCTTAAACCCGGGAGGTGGAGGTTGCAGTGAGCCGAGATCGTGCCCTTATCTCAAATAAATAAATAAAGCAGAAAAATCAAAAGATATATAAATCAATACATGCTGTTAAGCCTGACCCGCTTCTTACTCCAAATGCTGCCTGATTTTGTAGCTGAAAATTTTTATGTCATTTATTCATCCTTGTTTGGCCTAATGCTGTCTTTTACTCATTCGTTGACTTCATCTGCTGTAGAATTCAAGGACTACCCTCTTACCTAGAAAAGGTAACTCAACTGCTTAACCTGGCAGCCGAGGACCTCTCTGGTCTCTCATAACTCCTACCCAGCATTGCTTCCTTTTTTTGTTTGTTTTTAAACTTAATTTAATTAATTAATTAATTTTTTTTTTTTTTTTGAGACAGTCTGCTCTGTCACCAGGCTGGAGTACAGTGGCGCGATCTTGGCTCGCTACAACCTCCACCTCCCAGGTTCAAGTGATACTCCTGCCTCAACCTCCCGAGTAGCTGAGATTACAGCCATGCACCACCATACCAGCTAATTTTTGTATTTTTAGTAGAGACGAGGTTTCACCATGTTGGCCAGGCAGGTCTCGAACTCTTGACCTCAGGTGATTAAACCGCTTCGGCCTCCCAACGTGCTGGGATTACAGGCGTGAGCCACCGTGCCCGACTCAGTATTATTTCCATCACTCTTCCACACAAGGCCTACCCACAACCATCATATACCCAGACTCAACTGCTTAGGACCCATTATGGCTTCCTTTTTTATTTTGCATTATTATTATTATTATTATTTTTTTTTTTTTTTTTTTGAGACAGAGTCTCTCTTAGTCGCCCAGGCTGGAGTGCAATGGCGCGATCTCGGCTCACTGCAAGCTCCGCCTCCCGGGTTCACGCCATTCTCCTGCCTCAGCCTCCCGAGTAGCTGGGACTACAGGCACCCGCCGCCTCGCCCGGCTAATTTTTTGCATTTTTAGTAGAGACGGGGTTTCACCGTGTTAGCCAGGATGGTCTCGATCTCCTGACCTCGTGATCCGCCCGCCTCGGCCTCCCAAAGTGCTGGGATTACAGGCGTGAGCCACTGCGCCCGGCCAATTTTGCATTATTATTATTATTATTATTAGAGACAGGGTCTCACTGTGTTGTCCAGGCTGGAGTGCACTTGTGCCATCGTAGCTCTGCCTGGCAGTTCCAACTCAGCCTTTTCCCTCTTCCCAGAACATGACTACTTTGATTAATAAAGCATGGCAGAAGTAATGCTATGTCAGGTCCAGGCCTAACCTTTAAGATAATTGGCAGCTTCCACCTTGGTCTCTCATAGCCTGAGCCATGATGTAAGAAGTCTGACCTTCCTTCTAGAGAGACCACATGAAGAGGCTCAGAATC
Source organism: Macaca fascicularis (assembly GCF_037993035.2). NCBI lineage: Eukaryota > Metazoa > Chordata > Mammalia > Primates > Cercopithecidae > Macaca > Macaca fascicularis. The sequence continues at coordinate 15,591,950 of NC_088376.1, forward strand.
TCCATGAAGGACAGGGACCCACTGGAGCCCAGCCTCCCAGCTGTCCCTGCCAAGGTGGTAGGTGTAAGAATGAAGCCATCTTGAAACCTCCACCCTTGAACATCCCACCCAGCCAAGCCTGTCTGAATTCCCTGATCCACAAAATTGTGAAACATAATGGTATGACTGTTGCTTTAAGCCACTATATTTTGGGGTCATTTGCTGCAGCACAGGAATAAATAATGGGGACATCTGTTACTCCCAGCTCTTCTTCTTTTTTTTAGACAGGTCTTGCTCTGTTGCCCAGGCTGGAGTACAATGGCACAGTCTAGGTTTACTGCAACCTCCACCTTCCAAATTCAAGTGATTCTCCTGCCTCAGCCTCCTGAATAGCTGGGATTACAGGCGCACACCACCACACCCAGCTAATTTTTTTATTTTTTGTAGACAAGGGGTTTCACCACGTTGGCCAGGCTGGTCTCAAACCTCTGACCTCCTGATCCACCCTCCTCAGCCTCCCAAAGTGCTGGGATTACAGGTTTGAGCGACAGTGTCCGGGCACTCCCAGCTCATTTTTAAAAACAGCTTCATTGGCCAGGCACAGTAGCTCATACCTGTAATCCCAGCACTTTGGGAGGCCAAAGAAGGAGGATCTCATGGGCCCAGGAGTTTGAGACCAGCCTGAGCAACACAGCAAAACTCTCATCTCTACAAAACATTTAAATTAAAGAAAAAATTTTTAAGGCCAGGCATGGTGGCTCACACCTGTAATCCCAGCATTTTGGGAGGCTGAGGCGGGTGGATCATGAGGTCAGGAGATTGAGACCATCCTGGCCAACATGGTCTCTACTAAAAATACAAAAATTAGCCAAGCATGGTGGTGCACACTTGCAGTCCTAGCTACTCAGGAGGCTGAGGCAGGAGAATCGCTTGAACCCAGGAGGCAGAGGATGCAGTGAGCCAAGATAGCACCACTGCACTCCAGCCTCGGCAACAGAGCGAGACTCTGTCTCAAAAAAAAAAAAAAAAAAATTGGGGGAAGACTTTTTTTTTTCTTTTTTTCTTTTTTTATTTTGAGACAGTGTCTTGCTCTATTTCCCAGGCTGGAGTGCAGTGGCGCCATCTCGGCTCACTGCAGCCTCCACCTCCCAGGTTCACGCCGTTCTCCTGCCTCAGCCTCCTGAGTAGCTGGGACTGCAGGTGCTCGCCACGATGCCCAGCTAATTTTTTGTATTTTTAGTAGAGACAAGGTTTCACCACGTTGGCCAGGCTGGTCTCAAACTCCTGACCCCAAGTGATTCACCCGCCTTGGCCTCTCAAAGTGCCGGGATCATAGGCATGAGACACCACGCCCAGCCTTTTTTTCTTTTTTTGAGACAGAGTCTTGCTCCGTCATCTGGGCTGGAGTGCAATGACCTGATGTCAGCTCACTGCAACTTCTGCCTCCCGGGCTTAAGAGATTCTCATATCTCAGCTTCCCAAGTAGCTGGGATTATAGGTATGCACCACCATGCCCAAGTAATTTTTGTATTTTTAATAGAGACGAATTTGGCCATGCTGGCCATGTTGGTTGTGAACTCCTGGCCTGATTCATCCACCTTGGCCTCCCAAAGTGCTGGGATACAGGCATGAGCCACCACACCCAACCTATTTATTTTTAAATTAAGGTTTTTTTCAAGGGTTACTGAAGTGTAATCGATAAATAAAGTGTATATGAGGGCACAATGTCTTACGCCTGTAATCTCAGCACTTTGGGAGGCCAAGGCAGGAGGATCTCTTGAGGCCAGGAGGTTGAGACCAGCCTGGGCAACATGGCAAGTCTCTGTCCCTATAGAAAAAACAAAAATATTAGCCAGGTACGGTGGCACATGCCAATAGTATATTACTAGCAGGAGGTTGAGGCGGGAGGAGCACTTGAGCCTGGGAGGTTGAGGCTGCAGTGAGCTGTGATTGTGCCACTGCACTCCAGCCTGGGCAACAGAGCAAGACAATGCCTCAAAGAAAAAAACGAAAACAAGCCAGGCACAGTGGCTCATGCCTGTAATGCCAGGTGTAGGCAGATCACCTGAGGTCAGGAGTTCGAGACCATCCTGGCTAACATGGTGAAACTCCGTCTCTACTGAAAATACAAAAATTAGCCAGGCATTGTGGTGCATGCCTATAGTCCCAATTACTCTGGGGGCTAAGGCGGGAGAATTGCTTGAACCTGGGAGGCGGAGGTTGCAGTGAGCCAAGATAGCGCCACTGCACTCCAGCATGGGCAACAGAGCGAGACTCCATCTCAAAAAAAAAGTCATGGCCTGGCGCAGTGGCCCATGCCTGTAATCCCAGCACTTTGGCAGGCGGATTGCCAGCTCAGGAGTTTTGCGACCAGCCTGGGCAACGTGGTGAAACTCCATCTCTACTAAAATACAAAAAATTAGCTGGGCATGGTGGCAGGTGCCTGTAGTCCCAGCTACTTGGGAGGCTGAGGCAGGAGAATCACTTGAACCTGGAAGGTGGAGCTTGCAGTGAGCCACGATCGTGCCACCGCACTCCAGCCTGGGCAACAGAGCAAGACTCCGTCTCAAAAAAAAAAAAAAAAGTCATATTGTGAATAATACAGACAATTGGTGGCTTGTGCCTGTAATCCCAGCACTTTGGGAGGCTGAGACAGGCAGATCGCTTGAGGTCAGGAGTTCAAGAGGAGCCTGGCCAACGTGGCAAAACCGCATCTCTACTAAAAATGCAAAAATTAGCCGAGTGTGGTGGCACACGCCTGTAGTCCCAGCTACTCGGGAGGCTGAGAGAGGAGAATTGCTTGAAATCGGGACACGGAGGCTGCAGTGAGCCAAGTGCCCATTGCACTCTAGCCTGGGCGACAGAGGGAGACTCTGTCTCAAAAAGAAAAAAAAAAAAAAACAGCCGGGCGCGGTGGCTCAAGCCTGTAATCCCAGCACTTTGGGAGGCCGAGACGGGCGAATCACGAGGTCAGGAGATCGAGACCATCCTGGCTAACACGGTGAAACCCCGTTTCTACTAAAAATACAAAAAAAACTAGCCGGACGAGGTGGTGGGCGCCTGTAGTCCCAGCTACTCGGGAGACTGAGGCAGGAGAATGGCGTAAACCTGGGAGGCGGAGCTTGCAGTGAGCTGAGATCCGGCCACTGTACTCCAACCTGGGCGGCAGAGCGAGACTCCGTCTCAAAAAAAAAAAAAAAAACAAAGAAGGTGTCCCTCTGTTACCCAACCCGGAGTACAGTGGCACAATCATAGCTCATTACAGCCTCCACCTCCCTGGAGTAGCTGGGACTACAGGTGTACACCACCATCCCTGGCTAACAACATAACATTTTGTTATGCCTACACATTGTAAGATAAGTGCCACATCGGCTGGTCACGGTGGCTCATGCCTGTAATCCCAGCACTTTGGGAGGGTGAGGCGGGTGGATTGCTTCAGCCTGGGAGTTTAAGACCAGCCTTGGCAATACGTTGAAATGAAATCCTGTTTCTACAAAAGATACAAAAATTAGCTGAGCTTTGGGAGGTCGAGGCGGGCGGATCACGAGGTCAGAAGATCGAGACCATCCTGGCTAACACGGTGAAACCCCGTCTCTACTAAAAATACAAAAAACTAGCCGGGCGAGGTGGCGGGCGCCTGTAGTCCCAGCTACTCGGGAGGCTGAGGCAGGAGAATGGTGTGAACCCGGGAGGCGGAGCTTGCAGTGAGCTGAGATCCGGCCACTGCACTCCAGCCTGGGCGACAGAGCAAGACTCCGTCTCAAAAAAAAAAAAAAAAATCGCTGGGCGCGGTGGCTCAAGCCTGTAATCCCAGCACTTTGGGAGGCCGAGACAGGCGGATCACGAGGTCAGGAGATTGAGACCATCCTGGCTAACACGGTGAAACCCCGTCTCTACTAAAAAAAATACAAAAAACTAGCCGGGCGAGGTGGTGGGCGCCTGTAGTCCCAGCTACTCGGGAGGCTGAGGCAGGAGAATGGCAGGAACCCAGCAGGCGGAGCTTGCAGTGAGCTGAGATCGGGCCACTGCACTCCAGCCTGGGCGACAGAGTGAGACTCCGTCTCAAAAAAAAAACAAAAAACAAAAAATCAGCTGGGCGTGGTGGTGGGCCCCTGCAGTCCCAGCTACTCAGGAGGCTAATGCAGGAGAATGGCGTGAACCCAGGAGGCGGAGCTGGCGGTGAGCAGAGATCACGCCACTGCACTCTAGCCTGGGGGACAGAGCTATACTCCATCTCAAAAAAAAAAAAAAAAAAAAAAAAAAAAATTAGCTGAGTGTGGTGGCATGCACCTGTAGTCCCAGCTAGTTGGGAGGCTGAGGCAGGAGGATTGGTGGAGCCTGGGAGGTTGAGGCTGCAGTGAGCAGGGTTTGCACCACTACATTTCAATCTGTGTGACAAAGCGAGACCCTGTCCCAAAAAAAGAAAAAAAAAAAAAGATAATTACCACATCAAGCTAATTAACATATTAAACACTTCACATAGTTAACTTTTTGCTTTTTGTGCATGTGTGAGAACATTTAAGATCTACTCTCAGCCGGGCGCAGTGGCTCATGCCTGTAATCCCAACAGTTTCGGAGGCTGAGGTGGGCAGATCACGAGGTCAAGAGATCGAGACCATCCAGGCCAACATGGTGAAACCCCATCTCTACTAAAAATACAAAAAATTAGCTGGGCGTGGTGGCACATGCCTGTAGTCCCAGCTACTCAGGAGGCTGAGACAGGAGGATCACTTGAACCACAGGAGGTGGAGGTTGCAGTGAGCCGAGATTGTGCCACTGCATTCCAGCTTGGTGACAGAGCGAGACTCAGTTCACCCTCCAACCCCCCCCAAAAAAACTACTCTCTTAGCAAATTTCAACTGTACAATACAGTATTATTAACTATAATTGCCGTATATTAGATCTCCAGAATTTATTCATCTTGCATGACTAAAACAGCTGTATAATAATAACTGACCAGTATCTCCCCATTTCCTCCACCCACCAGTCCCTGGCCGCCATCATTCTACATTCTGCTTCTATGAGTTCAGCTTTTTAAGATTCCACATATAAATGACATCATGCAATATTTGTCTTTATATTTTCACTTAGCATAATGGCTTATTTCATTTAGTATGGCTTATTGCATTTAGCATGTCCTCCAACTTCATCCATGTTCCAAATGGCCACATTTCCTTCCTTTTTGAGGCTCCATGATATTCCATTCTCTGGATATACCACATTTTAAAAATTCATTTATCCTTCCACAGACACGTAGGTTGATTTCATATCTTGGCTATTGTGAATAATGCTGCAATGAACATGGAAGCTCAGATACCACTTCAACATACTGATTTCGTTTTCTATGGAGATATAGCCAGAAATGGGATTGCTGGATCATATGGTAGTTCTTTTGGTTTTTTTGAGACAGGGTCTTACTCTGTACCTTCAGCCTCCCGAGGAGCTAGGACTACAGGTGCGGCCACCAGGCCCTGCTAATTTTTTATTTTTTGTAGAGATAGGGTCTCACTGTGATTCCCAGGCTGGTCTCAAACTCCTGGACTCAAGCAATCCTTCTGCCTTGGCCTCCCGAAATGCTTGGCTTACAGATATGAGCCACCACGCTCAGCCTGTGGTTCTATTTTTAATTTTTCAAGGAACCACCATAACTGTTTTCCATAACAGCTCTACCAACTCATAATCCCTCCAACAGTATACAAGGGTTCCCATCTTTGTTATCTTTTGTCTCTTTGATCATAGCCATTTTAACAAGTGTGAGGTGATATCTTATTGTGCTTTTGACATGCATTTCCCTGATGAGTGGTGATGTATTTTTCTTTCTTTCTTTTTTTTTTTTAATATGGAGTCTCACTCGCCTCACCAGGCTGGACTGCAGTGGCACAGTCTCGGCTAACTGCAACCTCCGCCTCTCCGGTTCAAGCAATTCTCCTGCATCAGCCTCCCGAGTAGCTGGGACTACAGGCATGTGCCACCATGCCCAGCTCATTTTTGTATTTTTAGTAGAGACGGGGTTTCACCATGTTGGCCAGGATGGTCTCAATCTCTTGACCTCATGATCCACCTGCCTTGGCCTCCCAAAGTGCTGGGACTACAGGCGTAAACCACCGTGCCCAGCCAATGTTGAACATTTTTTCATACACCTATTGGCCATTTATATGTCTTCTTTTGGGGTATATCTATTTGAGTCCTTTGCCCGTTAAATTTTTTATTTTTATTGTTTTAGAAATGAGGTCTCCCTATGTTGCTTGGGTCTGCCTCAAACTCCTGGACTCAAGCAATCCTCTCACCTCAGCTTCCTAAGTAGGAGGGCCTACAGGTATACACCACTGCACCTGGCTCTTTGCTTTTTTTTTCTTTGAGATGTAATTTTGCTCTTGTTGCCCAGGCTAGAGTGCAATGGTGCAATCTTGGCTCACTGTAATCTCCACCTCCTGGGTTCAAACGATTCTCCTGCCTCAGCCTCCCGAGTAGCTAGGATTACAGGCATGTGCCACCACGCCCGCTAATTTTGCATGTTTAGTAGAAACAGGGTTTCACCGTGTTGGTCAGGTTGGTCTCGAACTCCTGACCTCAGGTGATCCACCCACCTCAGCCTCCCAAAATGCTGAGATTACAGGCATGAGCCACCGTGCCTGGCCTCTTTGCTCATTTTTTGATTGGGTTATTTGTTTTCTTGCTGTTGAGCTACTTGAGTTACTTATATATCTTAGATATTAACTCTTATCAGATGTGTGGTTTGCAAATATTTTCTCCCATGCTATAGGTTCTCTTCAACTCTGTCGTTGATTTCCTTTGCTGTGCAGAAGCTTTTTAGTTTGATGCAATCCCGTTTGTCTATTTTTGCTTTTGTTGCCTGTGGTTTTGGGGTCATACCCAAAAAAATCATTGTCCAGACCAATGTGAATAAGCTTTTTCCCTGTTTCTTCTTAGTAGTTTTGCAGTTTTTGGTTTTATATTTTAAGTCTTTAATCCACTTTTAGTTGATTTCTGTGTGTGTTGTAAAGGTCTAATCTCATTCTTCTGCCTGCAAACATTCACTTTTCCTGACACAATTTATTGAAGAGACTGTCCTTCTCCCATTGTGTGCTCTTGGCACCTTTGTTGCAGATTAATTGAGCATAAATACATGGATCTATATCTGGGCTTTATATTGTGTTCCATTGATCTATGTATCTGTTTTATGCCAATACTATGCTGTTTTAATTACTATAGTTTTGCAGTATAATTTGAAATCAGGTAGTGTGATGCTTCCAGGTTTGTTCTTGTTGCTCAAGATTGTGACCAGGAGTAGTGGCTCACACCTGTAATCCCAGCTTTGGGAGGCTGAGGCAGGCAGATCACTTGAGGTTGGGAGTTTGAGAACAGCCTGGCCAACATGGTGAAACCCCATCTCTACAAAAAATACAAAAATTAGCTGGACATGGTGGTGCAAATCTGTAATCCCAGCTACTTGGGAGGCTGAGGCAGGAGAATCACTTGAATGCAGGAGGCAAAGGTTGCAATAAGCCAAAATTGCACCACTGCACTCCAGCCTGGGCAACAAGCAAGACTTCGTCTCAAAAATAAAAAAGAAAAAAAAAAAAAAAAGAGATGAAAATGGAACCTAGGGCCAGGCGCGGTGGCTCACGCCTGTAATCCCACCACTTTGGGAGGCCGAGACTGGTGGATCACAAGGTCAGGAGATCGAGACCATCCTGGCTAACACGGTGAAACCCCATCTCTACTAAAAGATACAAAAATATAGCCGGGCGAGGTGGCGGGCGCCTGTAGTCCCAGCTACTTGGGAGGCTGAGGCAGGAGAATGGCGGGAACCCGGGAGGCGGAGCTTGCAGTGAGCTGGGATCCGGCCACTGTACTCCAGCCTGGGCAACAGAGCGAGACTCCGTCTCAGGAAAAAAAAAAAAAAAAAGAAATGGAACCTAGTGCTCTGGGTGATTATGAAAATTAAATGAGATAGTGCTTTTAAAACAAAGCTGGAGGCATCATACTACCCTGCTTCAAACAGTACTACAAGGCTACAGTAACCAAAACAGTGTGGTACTGGTACAAAAACAGACACATAGACCAATGGAACAGAATAGAAAACCTAGAAATAAAGCTGTACATCTACAACTATCTGATCTTCGACAAAGTTGATAATAACAAGCAATGGGGAAGGACTCCCCATTCAATGTATAGTGCTGGGATAACTGGTTAGCCATATGCATAAGAATGAAAATGGATCCTTCCTTCTCAACTGAAGATGGATTAAAGACTTAAATATAAAACCCAAAACTGTAAACACCCTAGAAAAAAACCTAGGAAATACCATTCTGGACACAGGCCTTGGCAAAGATTTCATGCCAAAGACTACAAAAGCAATTGTAACAAAAGCCTAAGTTGACAAGTGGGACCTAATTAGGCCAAAGAGCTTCTTCACACAGAAGAAACTATCACACAGTAAACACATAGTCTACAGAATGGAAGAAAATATTTGCACACTATACATCTGACAAAGATCTAATATCGGGAACCTATAAGGAACCTAAACAAATCAACAAGCAAAACACAAACAACCCCATTAAAAAAATGGGCAAAGGACATGAACAGACACTTCTCAAAAGAAGACATACATATGGCAAACAAGCATTAAAAAATGTTCAATATCACTAATCATTGGAGAAATGCAAATCAAAGCCACAGTGTGATACCATCTCACGTCGATCAAAATGGCTACTTTTTTTTTTTTTTTTTGAGATGGAGTCTCGCTCTGTCGCCCAGGCTACAGTGCAGTGGCGCCATCTCAGCTCACTGCAAGCTCCGCCTCCTGGGTTCACGCCATTCTCCTGCCTCAGCCTCCCAAGCAGCTGGGACTACAGGCGCCCGCCACCACGCCTGGCTAATGTTTTGTATTTTTAGTAGAGACGGGGTTTCACCGTGTTAGGCAGGATGGTCTCGAGCTCCTGACCTCGTGATCCGCCCGTCTCGGCCTCCCAAAGTGCTGGGATTACAGGCTTGAGCCACCGCGCCCAGGCAAAATGGCTACTATTAAAAAGCAAAAAAATAGGACCGGGCGCGGTGGCTCACACCTGTCATCGCAGCACTTTGAGAGGCCAAGGCAGGTGGATCACGAGGTCAGGAGATCCAGACCATCCTGGCTAACACGGTGAAACCCCGTCTCTACTAAAAATACAAAAAATTAGCCGGGCGAGGTGGCGGGCGCCTGTAGTCCCAGCTGCTCGGGAGGCTGAGGCAGGAGAATGGCGTGAACCCGGGAGGCGGAGCTTGCAGTGAGCTGAGATCGCGCCACTGCACTCCAGCCTGGGCGACAGAGCGACTCTGTCTCAAAAATAAATAAATAAATACATACATACATACATAAATAAGTAAAAAAATAACAGATATTAGGCTGTAATGGAGGCTCACACCTGTAGTCGCAGTACTTTGGGAGGCCGAGGAGGGCAGATCACTTGAGCCCAGGAGTTTGAGACTAACATGGGCAACATGGCAAAACCCCTCTCTACAAAAAATACCGGCCGGGCGCGGTGGCTCAAGCCTGTAATCCCAGCACTTTGGGAGGCCGAGGCGGGCGGATCACGAGGTCAGGAGATCAAGACCATCCTGGCTAACCCGGTGAAACCCCGTCTCTACTAAAAAATACAAAAAAAAAAAAAAAAACTAGCGGGCATGGTGGTGGGCGCCTGTAGTCCCAGCTGCTCAGGAGGCTGAGGCAGGAGAATGGCGTGAACCCGGAAGGCGGAGCTTGCAGTGAGCCGAGATCGCACCACTTCACTCCAGCCTGGGGGATAAGAACGAGACTTCGTCTCAAAAAAAAGAGAAAAGAAAAGTGACTCTAAGTCCCCTGCTTTTCCAGAACACTGAGTCAGAAGTTGTTTTTCCTCCTTGCCACCTCCCACCTTTGCTGCACTTAAGCTAGTACTCTCTTCTGAAATTAGCTGTTGGGGTAGACTGTTGTAATCGTGGCCCCCGATTGTTCACGCCTCCCTGTATGCTTGCCTTTTGACTGTGCCCTCTCACCATGACTCTGAGAAGGGCCACATGACGTGCTGTGGCCAATGGAACAATAGCAAACATGACACAAGCAGAAGAGAATGTGGAGCTTGCCTTCTTGCTGCTATTCAACCTATGTGATCACCTGGGCTACTTTGCTGGTGGATGAAAGACACGTGGCTCAGTTACCTCCATCTCCCCACAGACAGCTGGCCAACTAACAACTATGTGAGTGAGACCCTGCGGGAACAGCCATCCACCAGTCTGCTTGCCAACTGTCCTGAGAAGTGATTTGCCTGAGGTTACACAGTGAGGAAATGAGGCAATAAGTGAATTCATTCAATTAGTATTTATTGAGCACCTACCATATACCAGGCTTTGGGAAAGCAGCAGTGAGCAAAACAGTCCCAGCCTTGTAGGTGGAGACAGACAATGCACATGTAAATGAATGTGGAGCAGATTAGCCTTTTGTGATCAATGCTGTAAAGGAAAGCACAGCAAAGCCATGCTAGGCGTGGGGAGAGAGTGATAGAGTTGAGTGTGCTGTTTTTGGATGGAGAGGTCAAGGAAGGCCTGTCTGAAGAGATGACATCTGAGTAGAGACCAGAATGAGGTGAAAGATATCTATGTAGATCTCTAGGTGAGAAGTGTAACAGAAAGAGGGAACCACAAATTAAAACACCCTGCGGTATGAATATGATAGATTCCTTTGAGAAACAGCAATGTTGCCAGTGAAACAATGGAATGAACAGGCGGGTAAACTGCCAGGAAGTAAGGTCAGCTATAAAGTCAGGGGTTTGATTATATAGGGCCTTATAAGTCCAAGTTAGAACTTTGGATTTTCTTCTGGGTGATAAGAAGTTGATAGAAGATTAAGATCAAGGCAGTCTATGATATCATTTCAGTGTTTTTGTTTGTTATGGGTTTTTTTTTTTTTTGTTTGTTTTTTGAGATGGAGCCTTGCTCTTGTCACCCAGGCTGGAGTGCAATGGCATGATCTTGGCTCACTGCAACCTCCGCCTCTTGAGTTCAAGCGATTCTCCTGCCTCAGCCTCACAAGTAGCTAGGATTACAGGTGCCCCCCACCATGCCCGGCTAATTTTTGTATTTTTAGTAGAGACGGGGTTTCATCACGTTGGCCAGGCTGGTCTCAAATTCCTGACCTCAGGTAACCTGGCTGCGTCAGCCTCACAAAGTGCTGGGATTACAGGTGCCCGCCACCATGCCCGGCTAATTTTTGTATTTTTAGTAGAGACAGGGTTTCATCATGTTGGCCAGGCTGGTCTCAAATTCCTGACCTCAGGTGATCTGCCTGCCTCGGCCTCCCAAAGTGCTGGGATTACAGGCATGAGCCACCACGCCCGGCCTGTTTGTGGGCTTTATTGTTGTTTTTTTGAGACAGGGTCTCACTTTGTTCTCCAGGCTGGAATGCAGTGGCATGATTCACTGCAGCCTCCACCTCCCAGGTTCAGCCCCGCCAAGTAGCTGAGACTGCAGGCATGAGTCACCACGCCTGGCTAATTTTTGTATTTTTAGTAGAGACAGGGTTTCACCATGTTGCCCAGGCTGGTCTTGAACTCCTGATCTCAAGTGATCCACCTGCCTCGGTTTCCCAAAGTGGTAGGATTACTGGCATGAACTACTATGCCCAGCCATGATTTATGCTTTATAAGGATCACTCTGGCTACTATGTAGAGAGTAGATGGTGAGGGTGCGTAGGAGAGATGGAGTGGAATCACTGAGGCAGATGGATGGTGATTATAGCTTGGACCAGGGTGTTAGCAGTAGAGGTTGTGAGGGGTACTCAAATTCAAGATGCCATATTTTGTGGACTCTAAGACTCCACTAATTTTAAGATACACTGTGGCAGTTCTAAAACATAGCCCCAAATTCTTTGACACTCTTCTTTTTTGTTTTTTGGGGTTTTTTTTGGAGACGGAGTCTTGCTCTGTCGCCCAGGCTGGAGTGCAGTGGCACGATCTCAGCTCACTGCCGGCTCCGCATCCTGGGTTCACGCCATTCTCCTGCCTCAGCCTCCTGAGTAGCTGAGACTACAGGTGCCCGCCACCACGCCTGGCTAATTTTTTGTATTTTTGGTAGAGACAGGGTTTCACCATGTTAGCCAGGATGGTCTTGATCTCCTGACCTCGTGATCCGCCCGCCTCGGCCTCCCAAAGTGCTGGGATTACAGGCGTGAGCTACTGTGCCCGGCCGTGACACTCTTCTTATGGAGAGGTCAGGGGTCTGTGTGCCTTCCCCTAAAATTTGGGTGGGCTTATGACTGCTTCAAGCAGCAGAGTACAATGGAAGTGATGTGATGTGACTTCCGAGGCAAACTTTCGTCTTGCTCACTGGGTGCTATTGTCTGAATGTGTGTCTCCACAAAAGTCATATGTTGAAATCCTAACACCCAAGGTGATGGTATTAGGAGGTGGGGCCTTTGGGAGGTGATCGGATCATCAGAATGGAGCCCTCATGATCAATTAGTGCCTTTATAAGAGACCCCAGGGAGATCCCTCACCCCTTCTGCCCTGTGAGGTTACAACGAAAACATACTTTCTTTTTTTTTTTGAGATGGAGTCTCACTCTGTCTGTCGCCCAGGCTGGAGTGCAATGGCGCAATCTTGGCTCACTGCAACCTCCGCCTCCCAGGTTCAAGCGATTCTCCTGTCTCAGCCTCCTGAGTAGCTGGGATTACAGGCGCGTGCCACCACACCTGGCTAATTTTTGAATTTTTTTTTTTTTTTTTTTTTGGGACGGAGACTCACTCTGTCGCCCAGGCTGGAGTGCGGTGGCGCGATCTCGGCTCACTGCTAGCTCCACCTCCTGGGTTCACGCCATTCTCCTGCCTCAGCCTCTCGAGTAACTGGGACTACAGGCACCTGCCACCGCGCCCAGCTAATTTTTTGTAGTTTTTTTTTATTAGAGATGGGGTTTCACGGTGTTAGCCAGGATGGTCTCGATCTCCTGACCTCATGATCCGCCCGCCTCAGCCTCCCAAAGTGCTGGGATTACAGGCGTGAGTCACTGTGCCTGGCCAGTTTTTGGATTTTTAATAGAGACGGGGTTTCATCATGTTGATCAGGCTAGTTTCAAACTCCTGACCTCGTGATCCACCCACCTTGGCCTCCCAAAGTGCTGGGATTACAGGCGTGAGCCACCCGCCCAGCGAGAAGATGCCTTCTATGAAGAAACAGGCCCTTACCAGAAACCAAATCTACTGGTACTTTATCTTCAATTTCCTAGCCTTCAGAAAGGTAAACTGTTGTTTACAGGCTACCTAATCTATGGTATTTTATTATAGCAGTCCAATTGGAATAAGAATCTGGGATACTGGCCCTCAGAACCATGAGCTGCCATAATAGAGAGGCCATGTGGAGAGTCCACATGGAGAAGTTCCGAGAATATATAACAATAGATGATAGATAGATAGATAGATAGATAGATAGATAGATAGATAGATAGCCAGCCAGTGAGCCCCCAGCTATTCATGTCATCCCAACCAAGGAGCCAGACTTGAGAGTGACTCCTCTCCAGATGACTCTAGCCTCCAGCCCTTACAGTCATCCCAGCCATCAGCTAAGACTCCAGGCATTGTGAAGATGAGACAAATATTTCTTGCTGTGCCTTCTCTCAATTCCAGACCCACAAAACCTGTGAGCAAGGTAAAATGGTGGTTGTTTTATGCAGCTCAGTTCTCAAGTGGTTTGTTTTTTTGTTTGTTTGTTTTTGTTTTTGTTTTGAGACGGAGTCTCGCTGTGTCGCCCGGGCTGGAGTGCAGAGGCCGGATCTCAGCTCACTGCAAGCTCCGCCTCCCGGGTTTTTACGCCATTCTCCTGCCTCAGCCTCCCGAGTAGCCGGGACTACAGGCGCCCACCACCTCGCCTCAGCCTCCCGAGTAGCCGGGACTACAGGCGCCCACCACCTCGCCCCTCGTATTTTTTTTGTATAAAAAAATACAAAATTTTGTATTTTTTAGTAGAGACGGGGTTTCACCGTGTTAGCCAGGATGGTCTCGAACTCCTGACCTCGTGATCCGCCCATCTCGGCCTCCCAAAGTGCTGGGATTACAGGCTTGAGCCACCGCGCCCGGCCTCAAGTGGTTTGTTAAGCAGCAATAAATAATTGAAGCATATACCATTATTATAGCCACACAAAGAAAAACTCCACTAGTTTAGTCCTCTGAAAACTTCATCCCAAATTCAGAAATGTCAAGTGAAAAATGTGCCTCTTTGCCAGGCATGGTGGCTTACGCCTGTAATCCCAGCACTTTGGGAAGCCGAGGCAGGCGGATCACGAGGTCAGGCGATCGAGACCATCCTGCCTAATATGGTGAAATCCTGTCTCTACTAAAAATACAAAAAATTAGCCAGACGTGGTGGTGGGTGCCTGTAGTCCCAGCTACTTGGGAGGCTGAGGCAGGAGAATGGCGTGAACCCGGGAGGCGGAGCTTGCAGTGAGCTGAGATGGCGCCACTGAACTCCAGCCTGGGCGACAGAGCGAGACTCCATCTCAAAAAAAAAAAAGAGACGGCTGGGCGCGGTGGCTCAAGCCTGTAATCCCAGCACTTTGGGAGGCCGAGACGTGCGGATCACGAGGTCAGGAGATCGAGACCATCCTGGCTAACACGGTGAAACCCCGTCTCTACTAAAAATACAAGAAAATTAGCCGGGCGAGGTGGCGGGCGCCTGTAGTCCCAGCTACTTGGGAGGTTGAGGCAGGAGAATGGCGTGAAGGGGGGGTGGAGCTTGCAGTGAGCCGAGATCGCGCCACTGCACTCCAGCCTGGGGCACAGAGCAAGACTCCCTCTTAAAAAAAAAAAAAAAAAAAAAAAAAAAAAAAAGAAAAAGAAAAATGTGCTTCTTCAAACTAATGAAATACATAATGTTTTTAAAGTAGAGCCCTTGCCGTGCGCTGTGGCTCATGCCTGTAATCCCAGCACTTTGGGAGGCCAAGGCGGGTGGATCATGAGGTCAGGAGATTGAGACCATCCTGGCCAACATGGTGAAACCTTGTCTCTACTAAAAATACAAAAATTGGCCGGGCACAGTGGCTTATGCCTGTAATGCCAACACTTTGGGAGGCCAAGGTGGGCAGATCATCTCAGGTCGGGAGTTCGAGACCAGCCTGACCAACATGGGGAAACCCTGTCTCTACTAAAAATACAAAATTAGATGGGTGTGTGGCGCATGCCAGTAATCCCAGCTACTCAGGAAAGCTGAGGCAGGAGAGTCGCTTGAACCCGGGAGGCGGAGGTTGCGGTGAACCGAGATCGTGCCACTGCACTCCAGCCTGGGCAACAAGGGCAAAACTCGGTCTCAAAAAACCAAAAAAATAAAAAATAAAAATACAAAAATTAGCTGGGCATGGTGGCGCATGCCTGTAATTTCAGCTGCGTAGGAGGCTGAGGCAGGAGAATTGTGTCAGGCCTCTGAGCCCAAGCCTGCAAGTATTTGTCCAGATGGCCTGAAGCAAGTGAAGAATCACAAAAGAAGTGAAAATGGCTAGTCCCTGCCTTAACTGATGACATTCCACCATTGTGATTTGTTCCTGCCCCACCTTAACTGAGCGATGAACCTTGTGAAATTCCTTCTCCTGGCTCAGAAGCTCCCTCACTGAGCACCTTGTGACGCCCCGCCCCTGCCCGCAAGAGAAAAACCCCCTTTGACTGTAATTTTCCACTACCCACCCAAATCCTATAAAATGGCCCCACCCCATCCCCCTTCACTGACTCTCTTTCCGGACTCAGCCCACCTGCACCCAGGTGAAATAAACAGCTTTGTTACTCACACAAAGCCTGTTTGGTGGTCTCTTTACACAGACGCGTGTGACATTTGGTGCCGAAGACCCGGGACAGGAGGACTCCTTTGGGAGACCAGTCCCCTGTCCTCGCCCTCACTCCGTGAGGAGACCCACCTATGACCTCGGGTCTTCAGACCAACCAGCCCAAGGAACATCTCACCAATTTCAAATCGGGTAAGCGGTCTTTTTACTCTCTTCTCCAGCCTCTCTAGCTACCCTTCAATCTCCCTGACCTTCCAATTGCAGTTCTTTTTCCTCTCTAGTAGAGACAAAGGAGACACATTTTATCGTGGACCCAAAACTCCGGCGCTGGTCACGGACTCAGGAAGGCAGTCTTCCCTTGGTGTTTTTTATTTATTTATTTATTTATTTATTTATTTATTTATTTATTTTTTTGAGACGGAGTCTCGCTGTATCGCCCAGGCTGGAGTGCAGTGGCCGGATCTCAGCTCACTGCAAGCTCCGCCTCCCGGGTTCCCTCCATTCTCCTGCCTCAGCCTCCCGAGTAGCTGGGACTACAGGCGCCCGCCACCTCGTCCGGCTAGTTTTTGTATTTTTTAGTAGAGACGGGATTTCACCGTGTTAGCCAGGACGGTCTCGATCTCCTGACCTTGTGATCCGCCCGTCTCGGCCTCCCAAAGTGGTGGGATTACAGGCTTGAGCCACCGCGCCCGGCCCCCTTGGTGTTTAATCACCGCGGGACTCCTGCCTGATTATTCACTCACACTCTATTGGTGTCTGATCACCGCGGGGACACCTGCCTTGGTCATTCACCCACATTCCCTTGGTGGCAAGTCAACTGTGGGACGCCTGCTTTGGCTGCTCACCCACATTGCAGCCCAGGGCTGCTCACTACACCCGCTTCTCCATGTCTTTACTCTGTCTTTTCTCTGGGCTTGCCTCCTTCACTATGGGCAACCTTCCACCCTCCATTCCTCCTTCTTCTCCCTTAGCCTGTGTTCTCAAAAACTTAAACCTCTTCAACTCTCGCCTGACCTAAAATCTAAGCGTCTTACTTTTTTCTGCAACACCGCTTGGCCCCAATACAAAGTCGATAATGGTTCTAAATAGCCAGAAAATGGCACTTTTGATTTCTCCATTTTATAAGCCACTGCACTCCAGCCTGGCAACAGAGCTGGACGCCGTCTCAAAACAACAACAACAAACAAACAAGCAAACAAAAACAAGATAGAGCCCTTAGGATTTGTTGATGGATTGGATGAAAGACAGAAGTCAAAAGGTGAGAGTGGGGTTGACTCCAGAGATTTTTCGTGAGCATCTGGAGGTATGGTGGTACCATTTCCTTAGCCGAAGAACACTGGGGGATTGAATGGGTCAGTGCTGACACATGGACAGAAAAGACTGCCCAATTTATGTGTGGGACTGAAAACAGCTCCCATATGGACTGCTTCTGGGTCTGGGTGCCCTCAGATCCATTCCCAGCCCTTCCCCTGGTCTGTCCTGGATCACAGCGACGCTGATCCTCAGGTATACTCCCTCAGTTCCTATGTCAGTTGGCTTTGGCTGGGTTTAGCCAATAGGAGGATGACAGTTGACTAGAGGATGAGAAGGGAAAAACCAGGGTATTCTCTCCTCCCTCTGCCTTGGGTAGCAACTCCCGTCTTCAGTAGTGGCTGCATCTCTTCCATGGCTCCAGTTACAGACCTGTTGTGGCTTCAGCTTCCAGTAGGTGACCTCAACCCCTGGGTTCAGGTAACATCACTTCCTCCCTTGACCCTCCAGCCTAGAAGTGGCAGCGGCTTCCTGCTCTAGCTGACCTCTTGATTCTATCACCTGTCCAACAAAATCCCCCCATTCAATTTCTCTGTTATAAATATGTGAAGTCATTTCTGTTTTCCTGGGTTGACCCTGACCATGGGACTATAGGCTGAGGCCTCATGTGAAAGCCTGCAGGCTCAGGTGAGAAGCAAACACCTTGCACAACCTCACCTGGTGCAGACGCCCAGGCTCCAGAGTGTTTACCGTCCCCTCAGCCTCGGGATTTGCTCATTCCTGACCTGTGTGCTCATTGCCTCTGTTTGTCTATAATACGTGGTTTTCATGAATCCTTGGCAGTCTCCTTCTTCAAATCCTAGCTCAAACTAGCCTCTTCGAAGCCTTTCAGCGGTGACTCGCCTGTCCAGACTCCTGCCTGATGCTTTTCAGCACCCACTTTGCTTAATGTGCCCTTGTTGCTTGGCTGTTGCATACTGTTTCCTATCTCTGTGCTTTGCAGACCGTCTCGTCTACCAGGGCTCACGACTCCCTTCTCCGACTCCTATTCAGCCTTCAGAAACTACTTTCAGTGTCACATGTTCTGAGAAGTAAGTTTTTTCTGGCAGGTTCCCTCCCCAGACTGAGATGCACACTTCCACGTTTATGCTACCATCACAATTCTTGTGGACACTGCAATAATTTTGTGTGTGTTGGTTTCTTGCATAAAACTGCCAGCTCCTTGGAGGCAGGAGCTAAATCACAAACTCTGACCTGGGAACCAGAAGTCTTTTTTTCTTCTTCTTCTTTTTGAGACGGAGTCTCGCTCTGTCGCCCAGGCTGGAGTGCAGTGGCCAGATCTCAGCTCACTGCAAGCTCCGCCTCCCGGGTTCACGCCATTCTCCTGCCTCAGCCTCCCGAGTAGCTGGGACTACAGGCACCCGCCACCGCGCCCGGGTAGTTTTTTGTATTTTTTAGTAGAGACGGGGTTTCACCATGTTAGCCAGGATGGTCTCGATCTCCTGACCTCGCGATCCGCCCGTCTCGGCCTCCCAAAGTGCAGGGATTACAGGCTTGAGCCACCGCGCCCGGCCCAGAAGTCTTCATTAACTCTTTGTTGAATGATGGCTGCTGGACACATGGATGACCACAGGTTTTCAATTACTGCAAGTGCCTTAGGTCTTCCTAGTTTGGTTACAAACCTCTTTGGGGTGATTCTTATGTAGCCTATTAGCACCTGTCTTGGTATATTATGGGGCAAGAGGAAATCAAAAAATGTCACAGATTGTTTCCCTATCTACCTCCTTTTTGTTCTTTCTTTCTTTTTTTTTTCTTTTAAGGTTTCTTTTCATTTATTCATTTGTTTGTTTATTATTTATTTACTCATTTATTTTTTTGAGGCGGAATCTCACTCTGTCACCCAGGCTGGAGTGCAGTGGCACGATCTCAGCTCACTGCAACCTCCGCCTCCCTGGTTCAAGCGACTCTTCTGCCTCAGCCTCCCGAGTAGCTGGGACTACAGGTGTGTGCCACCACACCCGGTTAATTTTTTGTATTTTTAGTAGAGACGGGGTTTCACCGTGTTAGCCAGGATGGTCTCCATCTCCTGATCTTGTGATCCGTCTGCCTTAGCCTCCTAAAGAGCTGGGATTACAGGCGAGCCACTGCGCCCAGCCTATTTGTTTGTTTGTTTATTTAATAGAGATGAGGTCTCACTATGTTGACCAGCCTGGTCTTGAACTCCTGGCCTCAAATGATCCTCCTGCCTCAGCCTCCAGAAGTGCTGGGATTCTAGGCATGAGCCACCATGCCTGGCTTTTTTTTTGAAGCTTTTATCTCTTCTTAAATTTATTTAGTTTCACTTAATTTTTTATTACCTTACCTTGTATGTTGAAATAATTTCAAATGTAGAGAAAAACTGTAATAGTACAAATAACCCCAATATATCCTTAACCTAGAGTCCCCAAATATTAACACTTTGCCCAATTTGCATTATCACTTCTTCTCTCCCATAGATTTATATATATATTACTATATCTTTATATTATATATATGTGTTACATGTACACAGTATGTATATGTTGGGATACGTAAATACGTGTGTATAAGTGTGAGTATATATATCTATACACACGTATACTATTTTTCTTGAACCATCTGGGAGTAAAGTTGTGGATATGACGCCCTTCTATTTCTCGAACTCATGACCTCATGTGATCTGCCCACCTCAGCCTCCCAAAGTGCTGGGATTACAGGCGTGAACCGGTGCTCCAGTGATGCCCCTCTATGTCTAATCACTTCCTTGTGCATTTCCTAAGACCATGGTCATTATCGTACATAACGAAAGTACAGTTCTCAAAGTCAGGAAATTAAATGTTGATATACTACCATTATCTAATCCATAGACTAGATTCACGTTTCACCAGTTGTCCCAAATCTGTCCTTTCTGGGCAAATTTGTTTCTCCCTTCCCAGGATCCAATCCATGATCACATGCTACATTCAGTTGTCAAGTCTCCGCAGTTTTCTTTTTTTTTTTTTTTTTTTTTGAGATGGAGTCTTGCTCTGTCACCCAGGCTGGAGTGCAGTGGCACAATCTTGGCTCGCTGCAACCTCTGCCTCCCAGGTTCAAGCAATTCTTGGCCTCAGCCTCCCGAGTAGCTGGGATCACAGGCGCCAGCCACCACGCCTGGCTAATTCTTTTGTATTTTTAGTAGAGACAGTGTTTCACCATGTTGGCTAGGCTGGTCTTGAACTCCTGACCTTGTGATTCACCTGCCTCGGCCTCCCAAAGTGCTGAGATTACAGGCGTGAGCTACTTGCCGGGCCCAGTTTCCTTTCATCTGTAGCAGTTCTCTGGCCTTCCTTTGTCTTTCAAGACCCTGGTGGTTTTTTTTTTTTTTTTTTTTGAGATGTAATCTTGCTCTGTCACCCAGGCTGGAGTGCAATGGCACGATCTGGGCTCACTGCAACCTCCGCCTCCTGGGTTCTAAGTGATTCTCCTGCCTCAGCCTCCCGAGTAGCTGGGATTACAGGCGAGTGCCATCATGCCCATCTAATTTTTGTATTTTTAGTAGAGACGGTGGGGGGGGGCGGTGGTTGCCATGTTGGCCAGGCTGGTTTCGAACTTCTGACCTCAGAAGATCAACCCGCCTCGCCTCCCAAAGTGCTGGGATGACAGGTGTGAGCCACCGCGCCCTGCCATGAAGTGTTTAAGCGCCTGGCCAGGACCCTGATATTTTTGAAGCATCTAGGCCAGTTGTTTTGTTTTCTCCCAGGTCTAAAAATGCCCCCCTACGATTTTACCTCTCACCACGTTGTTACAAACTCTCTTCTCCAGACTTAGGGGAGGGACTCTTTGCAGGGCCTTGTAAAACCTTAAATAAACTACACGAACAAATTCCACTTTGACCACTATCTTGTTAAAATTCCTTGAAAAAGTTAACTCATTGGGCCCAAAGTACCTTAACAAAAGCCAGGCTGTACTTCTCCTAGTATTCACTCTTCCTCAAAAGGTTTTATGTGCTGTTTAATGATTTTTCACAAATAGTTTTTCTTGCCTTTAAAGTTGGATTAATTGAATTTTAATTCAGCAGAATCACTCTCTAAAGAAAGAAACACTGACCATGCAGGTCGAGTTAGGGCCACTAGGCCTCATTAAGACCTTTTTCAAGCAGAAGGGATTCTGAGGGGTGAAAAATGCAGCCGTACGGCACCCTAAACTCACCTCTATTTTAGATCAAAAATTTTAAAGCCCCTCTTCTTTCAGAGCAAAGGAAAACCTAGTTGCCCTAAGAAAGGAAATCTACCACTTTGGCTTTGTCTGGCTTGAGCTCCTCACTCTCTACAATTTGATTCTTGTGCCTCTGACTCAGTGGGCCTGAGAACACTTCACTGTGCTCCAAGGCCCCCCTGTTAGCTCCATTTTCTTCCATTTGTTCCTGACCCTTTCAGAACTTCACTCCCACTCAAAACAAAACACAGAAAAAACTCAGCCATTAAAAGTTTTCATGAACAGCCAAACCTGATTAAAATTTCCAAAACAAAAGAAAAAAACCATGTCGATCTGTTTCTGCTGAATCTTTTTTTTTTTTTTTTCAAAGGGAGTTTTGCTCTTGTTGCCTAGGCTGCAGTGCAATGGCGCGATCTCAGCTCACTGCAACCTGCATCCCAGGTTCAAGCAATTCTCCTGCCTTAGCCCCCTGAGTAGCTGAGATTACAGGCATGTGCCACCACGCCCAGCTAATTTTGTATTTTTATTTTTAGTACAGATGGGGCTTCTCCATGTTGGTCAGGCTGGTCTTGAACTCCCGACCTCAGGTGATCCGCCCGCTTTGGCCTCCCAAAGTGCTTTTTTTTTTTTTTTTTTGAGATGGAGTTTCGTGCCCAGGCTGGAGTACAATGGCAGGATGTCACCTCACTGCAACCTCCGCCTCCTGGGTTCAAGTGATTCTCCTGCCTCAGTCTCCCAAGTAGCTGGGATTACAGGCGCCCACCACCATGCCCAGCTAATTTTTGTATTTTTAGTAGAGACGAGTTTTCTCCATGTTGGTCAGGCTGGTCTCAAACTCCTGACCTCAAGTGATCCACCCGCCTCGGCCTCCCAAAGTGCTGGGATTACAGGCGTGAGCCACCGCACCCGGCCTTGAATCCTTTTCTATGAATTTTACTGCAGGAATCAGTGAAGGAGGGACCACAGCTTGTCATCTCCTTCAAGAATCCTGTTCTCTAATTTTTTTTTTGAGACAGAGTCTTGCTCTGTGGCCCAGGCTGGAATGCAGTGGCACAATCTTGGCTCACTGCAAGCTCTGCCTCCTGGGTTCACACCATTCTCCTGCTTCAGCCTCCGGAGTAGCTGGGACTACAGGCACGCACCACCACACCCGGCTAATTTTTTGTATTTTTAGTAGAGACGGGGTTTCACCATTCACAGGATGGTCTCGATCTCCTGACCTTGTGATCCACCCGCCTCGGCCTCCCAAAGTGCTGGGATTACAGGCATGAGCCACCGCGCCTGGCCCCTGTTTTCTATTTTAATGATTAGTCTAGCCTGGATTGTAGTAAAAAATGATAGATGATAGATGATAGATAGATAGATAGATAGATATAGATAGATAGATAGATAGATAGATAGATAGATAGATAGATAGATAGATAGATAGATAGATAGATAGATAGAACCTATACTCAAGAGTTCTACAGAGCATCAGACTCATTTTACCTCTCACCACGTTGTTACAAACTCTCTTCTCCAGACTTAGGGGAGGGACTCTTTGCAGGGCCATAGCAATACTGGGCTCCACGACAGCTGCCCCACTTTTGGGGCCTGTGAGGGGCTGACAGGCCAAATGAGGGGTTGCATGTGACTTCAGGGTTTTGATCACAAAACCACTCCTGTGATTTTCAAAGTTTTTCACACTGTTCTCTCTTTCTTTTTTTTTTCTTTGAGACAGAGTCTTGCTCTGTCACCAGGCTGCAGTGCAGTGGTGCGATCTCGGCTCACTGCAATCTCCGCCTCCCAGGTTCAAGCAATTTTCCTGCCTCAGCTTCCAGAGTAGCTGGGACTACAGGTGCCTGCCACCACACCCAGCTAATTTTTGTATTTTTAGTAGAGATGGGGTTTCACCATGTTGGCCAAGATGGTCTCAATCTCTTGACCTTGTGATCCGCCCGCCTCGGCCTCCGAAAGTGCTGGGATTACAGGCATGAGCCACGGCGCCCAACCACAACTGTTCTTATGAAAAACCAGAAGGAAGAAAAAAGCCTATTTTTTACCCCCCATTCTGGGAAAGAAGGCCTGAAAACTTCAGGGGATTCAGGGAAAGTATAGGCCAGGGAAGGTTCACTCTTACCCACTTCTTACACCTGTGGCAGCTGCCATCCCTAGTGGACTGGATTTTCATAGGCAAAAACCAGAAAACCTCAGGAATCACTCTGACAAGAGCAGAGGCCATTTACTGTGTAGCCTTAGCTAAGGAAACTCTTTTCCTTACCACTGCCCTGCAAAGTGAGCATTATTCTCATTTTACAGGTGTGGGGGCTGAGGTTCAGAGGCCAAGAAGCTTACACGCTCACGGAGCCAGGGAGTAGCAGAGCTGGGATCTGAATCCAGGAGCGTCTAATCCCAACACTCAAGACTTTTCCGTGAACCCATCCTGCTTCCCTTCCAAGTCTGCAAGGGAGGTCTGGATACAGGAGTTCCACATGGCATTGATGGTAGCTTCTGCATTTACTTAATTTATGTAACTTTCACTGAGCTAGTATAATACTGAGTACTAGGGACTGTTTCTTGAGCTTTACAAATACAACCTCATTTAAGCTTTGTTAACAGGTCTAGGGGTCTGTATCATTATCATCCTGTTTTACAAATAAGGAAATTGGCTGGACACAGTGGCTCACGCCTATAATCTCAGCACTTGGGGAGGCTGAAGCAGGCAAATTGCCTGAGCTGAGGAGTTCGAGAACACCCTGGGCAACATGGCGAAACCCATCTCTACTAAAAATACAAAAATTAGCTGGGTGTGGTGGTGCATGCCTGTAATCCCAGCGACTCGGGAGGCTGAGGCACGAGAATTTCTTGAACCTGGGAGGCGGAGGTTGCAGTGGGCCAACATAGCAAGCACCACTGCACTCCAGCCTGGGAGATAGAGCAAGACCCTGTCTCAAAAAAAAGGAAACTGCAGCACAGAGAGGTAAAGTAACTTGCTCTAGGTCACACAGGAAATAGTAGGGCTGGGAATTGGACCTCAGTAGTTTGGTTCTGAGAACATGTTTCCCACCTTCCCTGAAGTGCTATCCAGGAGGAGGAGGAAGCATACACATGGACGCATCACAAAGAAATTAGAAAGCAGCAAAGTGAAAATCCAAAGTCCATGGAAAAGAACCCACCTTTTGCCTGACTTGAGTGACAGGAGCCTGTGTTGGTGGGACTCATGTGCCTGGTGGTGTCATCACTGGGCCTGTAGCTAGTGTTGCTCTTCTCAGGGGGACAGCAGGAATCTTGTCCAAGTAGGCTCCTTGTCCCAACCATTTAGTGTGGCACGGGAAGAAGGCTTCTTTCTTTTTCACTTTACTTTCTTTTTTCTGAAATGGAGTCTCACGCTGTTGCCCAGGCTGGAGTGCAATGGTGCCATCTCAGCTAACTGCAACCTCTGCCTCCCAGGTTCAAGAGATTCTCTCACCTGTGCCTCCTTAGTAGCTGGAACTACAGGCACGCACCACCATGCCTGGCTAATTTTTGTATTTTTAGTAGAGATGGGGTTTTACCATGTTGGCCAGACTGGTCTCGAACCCCTGACCTCAGGTGATCCACCCATCTAGGCCTCCCAAAGTGCTGGGATTACAGATGTGAGACCTTGTGCCTGGCCGAAGGTTTCTTTCTTTACAACCTTTCCGATCTATGCTTCTTTCCAGTCCTGCCATTAAACCAAACCCTATCTGAGATAGAGGACCTTAAAAATCTGCCCCCACCAGATGATGATGGATTAATCCCCACCTCAGGACTGCTGTCCACCCTGCATTTCACCAGATGTAGATCAAGAAAGAGCAGCCACACTAACCACTTCTCAACCCCGTGCTGCATCTCCTCATCCTAACAGGCTCCTCTAACCAGTGTTTTGACTATTGCCTGCATCTGCAGCCACCTCCCAAATCTCCCAGATTCCTCCCTTTCTGGTGTTCAGCGCTAATGAAAGCCACAATAATTAAATGGAAATTGGAGTTTCTCAACCTAGAAAACATGCCATTTTTACAAAGGGAAATTTGGATGTCTTTGTGCTTTCCTTATTGGATTGTTTTGGAAGCAGTGTGGGGACAGGAGTGCTGGGAGCTAAATAGACAGAAAAGCACGAGCAAACTTTTAAAGATACCAGCTGGGTGCAGTGGCTCACACCTGTAATCCCAGCACTTTGGAAGGCCAAGGTGGGTGGATCACTTAAATCCAGGAGTTTGAGACCAGCCTGGCCAACATGGTGAAACCTCGTCTCTACTAAGAATACAAAAATTAGTGGGGTGTGGTGGTGCCCGCCTGTAATCCCTGCTACTCAGGAGGCAGGAGAATCGCTTGAACCCAGGAGGCAGAGGTTGCAGTGAGCTGAGATCGTGCCACTGCCCTCCAACCTGGGCGATGGAGTGAGACCCTGTCAGGAAAGGAAAGGGAAAGGGAAAAGGAAAGGAGAGAGAAAGACAGAGAGAGAGAAAGAAGAAAGAGAGAAGAAAGAAAAGAAAGAAAAAGAAAGAGAGAGAGGAAGGAAGGGAGGGAGGGAGGGAGGCAGGGAGGCAGGGAGGGAGGGAGGGAAACCAGTTCCAGCTAAGTGAGGACACAGGGAGAAGGCAGCCATCTATAAGCCAGGAAGAGAGCCCCATTAGAACCTGACCGTGCTGGCACCTTGATCTTGACGTGTGGTCTTCAGAACTAGTGAAGCTATACAACAGCAAATCATCAGGAAGGCATTCCATTTGGTATCTAAGAGGAAAATGTAGTTTCCTAGAAGGGGGATTTTGATATTAGTCTTTTTTTTTTTTTTGAGATGGAGTTTTGCTGTTGCCCAGGCTGGACTGCAGTAGCGCGATCCTGGCTCACTGCAAGCTCCACCTCCCGGGTTCACGCCGTTCTACTGCCTCAGCCTCCTGAGTAGCTGCGACTATATGCGCCTGCCACTATGCCTGGCTAATTTCAATTTTTCGTATTTTCAGTAGAGACGGGGTTTCACCGTGTTAGCCAGGATGGTCTCAATCTCCTGAACTCGTGATCTGCCCGCCTTGGCCTCCCAAGTGCTGGGATTACAGGTGTGAGCCACTGGGCCCGGACTTTTTTTTTTTTTTTTCTTAAGACAGGGTCTCACTCTGTCTCCCAGGCTGGAGTACAGTGGCACCATCTCGATTCACTGAAACTTCTGCCTCCTGGGTTCAAGTGATCCTCCCACTTCAGTCTCCTGAGTAGCAGGGAGTACAGGCGTGCACCACCATGCCTAACTAATTTTATTTTATTTTTATATTTTTGGTTGAGACAAAATTTCACCAAGTTTCCCAGGCTGGACTTGAACTCCTAAGCTCAAGTGATCTGCCTGTCTTAACCTCCCAAAATGCTGAGATTACAGGCGTGTGCAACTGTGCCTAGCCTCAATTGTTTTTTTTTTTTTTTTGAGAGGGAGTCTCACTCTGTTGCCCAGGCTGGAGTGCAGTGGTGGGATCTGGGCTCACTGCAACCTCTGCCTCCCGGGTTGAAGCGATTATCCTGCCTCAGCCTCCCGAGTAGCTGGGATTACAGGCTCCCACCACCATGCCTGGCTAATGTTTGTATTTTTAGTAGAGACAGGGTTTCACGGTGCTGGCTGGAGGTTGAACTCCCGACCTCAGGCGATCAGCCCGCCTTGGCCTCCCAAAGTGCTTGCTCACAGGTGTGAGCCACTGCGCCCAGCCCAAAATTCATTCTTAAAAGTCCAGTAGAGGCCGGACCCGGTGGCTCATGCCTGTAATCCCAGCACTTTGGGAGGCTGAGGCAGGCGAATCACCTGAGGTCAGGAGTTCGAGACCAGTCTGGTCAACATGGTGAAACCCCGTCTCGACCAAAAATACAAAAATTAGCCAGGCGTCGTGGTGCACACCTGTAATCCCAGCTACTCAGGAGACTGAGGCAGGAGAATCACTTGAACCCAGGAGATGGAGGCTGCAGTGAGCCGAGATTGCGCCATTGCACTCCAGCCTGGGCAACAAAAGTGAAACTCTGTCTCAAAAAAAAAAAAAAAAAAAAAAAAATTAGCTGGCCGTGGTGCATGGGTGACAGAACGAGACTCCAAAAAAAAATTTTTTTTCAGTAAGAAAAGATAGATACATACATACATAAAGGGGTGTGTGTGTGAGAGAGAGAGAGAGAGTGAAAGAGAGGAAGCATGCTACAGTAAATGCTGTCAAAGAATCAGTTGGTGGATCTAGGACATAAAGAGGCTCATTAAGCGACTTTTCCATCTTTTTTTTTTTTTTTTTTGAGACAGAGTATTGCTCAGTTGCCCAGGCAGGAGTGCAAATGTGTGATCTTGGCTAACTGCAACCTCTGCCTCCACGGTTCAAGCAATTCTCCTGTCTCAGACTCCTGCGTGGCTGGGATTACAGGCACCCACCATCATGCCCAACTAATTTTTGTATTTTTGTAGAGATAGGTTTCGCCATGTTGGCCAGGCTGTTCTTGAACTCCTGACGTCAGGTGATTCGCCCACCTCGGCCTCCCAAAGTGTTGAGATTACAGGTGTGAGCCACCGGGCCCGGCCATCCATCTTTTCTACATACTTAATATTTTTTAAAATTAAACGTTGGGGGAAAGTAAGGTGAATATTCAGAAGTGCAATTCATTGTGCTTTCTAGAGAACTGATAGCAAATAAATAGGGAATCATCTTCCCCTATCCTCAAAATAATACATAACACACACCATATTGTACATGGTATGGGGGGAGGATGTCACAACCTTGAAGGCCCTCCCATGGAAACCACAGAACCATCAGGACCAAGAGCCGAGACTTTCCTGGCCTAACTCGAATTGCAGACAGCTCGCTGCAGCACAAGAGACTCTCCACAGTGTGATGGAACGCCTCCGTCCTTGTATTGATCTGGAACATGGCTCCTATTATCCAGGCACCTGAACCAGCCTCCTATCCCTTTGTATCTGCCCACCTGAAATGACACTTCCTCCATGGAGCCTGGTTTGAATTATTGGGTCTTTGTCGTTTGTCAGTTTGGCTTGGGGCTCTTGAGCCTAGGACTATGTGGTCATCTCCTCATTTCTGCCCTGTACACTGGGCAAGGCATCTTGCCTAGAGCAGGAAGGGGTTTAAAAATATGACTGAGGCCGGCAGGGCGTGATGGTTTACGCCTGTAATCTCAGCACTTTGGGAGGCTGAGGAGGGTGGGTCACCTGAGGTCAGGAGTTCGAGACCAACCTGGCCAACATGGTGAAACTCCGTCTCCACTAAAAACAAAAATTAGCTACGTGTGGTGGCGCACGCCTGTAATCCCAGCCACTCAGGAGGCTGAGGCAGGACAATCACTTGAACCTGGGAGGCGGAGGTTGCATTGCGCCACTACACTCCAGCCTGGGCAACAAAGCGAGACTCCGTCTCAAAAAACAATAACAGCAACGAAAAATAAGACAAAAAAGGTATCCGCCCTTTACCTTCACCCACAAATAAAGTAGTGAAACAAATAAATACTGAGACAGAATAAAATTAATTAATTAATGGGGAAAACAGAATTAATGAAGTAAAATTAATGGGCCGGGCGCGGTGGCTCACGCCTCTAATCCCAGCACTTTGGGAGGCGGAGACGGGCGGATCACGAGGTCAGGAGATGGAGACCATCCTGACTAACACGGTGAAACCCCGTCTCTACTAAAAATACAAAAAATTAGCCGGGCGAGGTGGCGGGCACCTGTAGTCCCAGTTACTCAGGAGGCTGAGGCAGGAGAATGGCGTCAACCCGGGGGGCGGAGCTTGCAGTGAGCCGAGATCACGCCACTGCACTCCAGCCTGGGCGACAGAGCGAGACTACGTCTCAAAAAAAAAAAAAAAAATTAATGAAGTAAAATTAATGAAGTAAAACCATAAATCAAATAAAACGTTAAAGTGAAATAAATGAAACAAAACAAAATAAACTGAAATGATTAAAAATAAAGTTCAAGAAATAAAACGAAACCGAGTTAATGAAGCAAGCGCCACGGTGGCAGGTGGAGACGTGCGGGTACCCGCTGGCCGGGTTTTGGCGTTTCCGCCGCGCTCTGGGCCCCGGATGTGGGCCACAGCTGAGGCTCAGCTGAAGGGCGGGTGGGGCTCCTTGGTGAAGGGCCCCTGGGCTTGACAGCGTCCCTTGCCTTTCTGGGGCTCGCTGCACCGACCGTGCCGCCGGTAGGTGGCGCTCTGGGTCCCAAGCCTCTCGCTGCGCCCGCGATTAAGTCCGCCTGGCGCCGCTGGGTCAGTCCGCGCATTTGCGCTTCGGGCGCCTGTGCTCAGAGAGGAACCCCGGTGGTCCCTCAACTCTCTGGGTTTTGTCTCCTTCCGTAAAATGTGCATGAAATACCCTTACCCCTTCGGCCCCGCCACCTGCGGTCTCTTGGATACCACTGAAGACGAAGCACGTAGTGGGTAGTTTAGGGCCCCTAGTGTCACGCCAAACACAGGGTATTCGCCACAGGACATAAATGTGACGCTGGAGCGGGGCATGGCTCAGCCAGCGCCGTGCCCTTCCTCGCTGGAACGGAGGTGGTTGTTCCAGATACAACTCAGTGTATCAGTGTCTCAAGTATGGAGTAAAACATGTTCACCTGCCCGGCAACCCCAGGGAAAGGCTATTCATCCAGAAAGTAGCTATTTGTGGCTTTAACCGGGATATAATGACTGCAGAGGACGTTTGCGGGCCAGCCCGAGGACAGAAGTCTGCGGCCAGCCGTGCTGGGGTGGGGGAGGGCCGCGGGTGGGG
Source organism: Macaca fascicularis (assembly GCF_037993035.2). Classification (NCBI taxonomy): domain Eukaryota; kingdom Metazoa; phylum Chordata; class Mammalia; order Primates; family Cercopithecidae; genus Macaca; species Macaca fascicularis. The sequence continues at coordinate 15,621,896 of NC_088376.1, forward strand.
ACGGGGACCCGGGGCCGCTCACATGCAAATACGGCCGGGACAATCCGGCCGGGCGCCTCTGCGCCTCCGCGCCTCCGGGAGGCCGAAGCAGGAACAAAGCATTAGCATTTTCTACATGTGAAAGGCCTGCATTCCTGGGCGGGGAGGCCGCCGGGGCGCCGCCCCCCTCTTCCCATTCACACCCGGGACCACACAGAGCGCCTCTCGCGCCAAAAGCTCCGAGGTTCGTTTCAGCTTTTCTTTTCATCCGAGCGATGCATACGAAATGTAGATATTTCCCTAAACGCCGGCTTTGACATTTAATACGATCCTAAGTAGTCTGAAATGTGGACGGGATTAGGAGGAGGCTGGGGGCCCACAGGGACACTTGGCCAAATCCCCCTAAATCCTCCAGGACAATTGTTTGTCACCACACGGATTCCTATTGCCCCAAATGAGGGGGCTAATGAACTTCGCTGCCTCCTCCCGTCGCAGCCCCACTCCCACCCCAGAGCCTGCATTTCTGTCCGGTCCTTCCCAGGAAAAAAGGGAAGATGAATTTTTAAATTGCAAGTTTTCTGCATGGGTTTGGTTACTTTAGGCTGGGCCAAGTTGACTTGGAGGATTGACTTTGACCAGTAACTAACCCACCCGTCCCAGGCTACTATTTAACTCTCACTCCATAAAGGCGCAGAGGTCAAGGATGCTGAGGCCCTGTGAACCTTGGGCTTATGTTAATAGGCCTTCCCCACCTTGAAAGAAGTAGGCCCTGGGTGTCGTTGCCAGGCCTAGAAAGGACGTGTCACCAAAAATTCTGTTTAGCAGACTTTATTGTTCACCTAGAACAATCCACACCCTATATAATGCACGGCCTGTCTTCAAAGGTACTTACAATCCAGTAGGGGAAAGAAAACGGTCAACAAAGAACACGTCATGAAAGACATGCGCTTGCAGATTTGCCTAGTTACTATGGGGCTCAAACAAGAAAGCTTCTGGGACCAGAGTATGCCCTCAGTAAGCATGTGTGAAATGAAGACTGGGGACACAAGAGGAAATCCCTGGGAGGAGGTTAGGGCTATGGAGAGGCAGTGTGGGATGCCCAGGATGTTGACACATTAAAACTGGAAGGGAGAAAATTCTAGGCAGCAGAAGAGACTGAAGCAAAGCTCTGAGGGTAGGAAATGGTGATCCTTTTAGGGGATGGCAGAGAATCCAGTGGTGGAACAAATGGGGCATAAGGGAGGGATTAATAGTAGCTAAACTGGCTGTGGTGGCTCATGCCTGTAATTGCAGCACTTTGGGAGTCCCAGGTGGGAGGATCACTTGAGGCCAGGAGTTTGAGACCAGCCTGGGCAACACAGTGAGACTGTCTCTATTAAAAAAAAAAAAAAAAAAAAAGGCTAAGTAGGAAGGGCAGAAAGAGACCTTCAGGTATCCCTGAAGTGACCCCCAGGCAGGAGCCCGAGCTGTGCTATAGGAAGTTACAGGCTGTGGTGAGGAAGAAACAGTGGGACAGGGAATCTGAGGCAAGGAGATCTGGCACCTCCTGTCATCACAAGATGAGGTCCTGGGCAAAGCAGGAAAGAACAGGATGAGAACACAGGATGCCACTAGGTGTTGAGCAACTACTATGAACCGGACACCAGGCATATCAAAAGTGAAGGACTGGGTGCAGTGGCTTGCACTTGTAGTCCCAGCTACTAGGGAGACTGAGGTGGAAGGATCATTTGAACCCAAGAGTTTGAGGCCAGCCTGGACAACAGAGTGAGACCCCGTCTCAGGAAAAAAAGTGAAGGAGGTGGTAATTTACCTCAAGGAGTTCCCCTCCATTCTCCACTGTCCAGCCCCAGCGCTACTGTCACATAATGTCAGTGGTTCAGGAAAGTCTTTGCTTTGATATCACTTTTACACGATGCAGTGAAAATTATGGTGTTCCCTTTCAAACATTTGGGAGTTCAAGGCACATTCAGCAAGAGTACAATGGCCGCACCCTTAAACATCATTCTAATCCTATGAATTAGTATCCCCATTTTACAAATGAAGAAACTCAGGCACAAAGCAGCAAAGCAACTTGTTTCATATCAAATTTGTTCCAGTGAGAGAACCAAGATTTGAAGCTAAACAGTCTGGCTAGAAGGTCCATGATGTCATCAGTCACTTTTCTCCAGGTGGCTTCCAAGAACAGGAAGGAATGAGAGCGCCTCAGAGGTAGCACTGAGATGAAGGAAGTACAGAGGGAGACTGGGCTGAGCGGAGCCTTTCGGTAACAAGAGGGGTAAGTGAACTCACCTGTAGTGAGTGTCCGCTAGGCACATTTTGCATTCATCACCTCATTTTAATCCTCACACTAGGCCCTGGAGAAAAGCGTTTTAGAAACTGGTCAAAACACCTCAAGAGAGATGAAGTCATTTGCTCAGAGTCACTCAGATTGAGTAAGGGCAGAGCTGTCAGAAAACTAGTCAGAAAAGGGACTATGAGAGGTGGCACTCTGATACAAAAGAGGAGGCGGAGGGTGGATAGTATCCACATGCAGGCAGATGGCAGTGCATCGGATAAGGCCACACAAGGTTGCCGGCCTATGTTCCAGTCAAGGGCATGGCTTTAACAGAGCTCTGAAGGAGGCCAAATTATGGGTTAAGGGCCAGAGGGCGCAAGAGAAGACGAAAGCTGTTCTGAGGGTTCATGCCACGTGGTTTTGGAGACACTTGCAACAACATCCTCCTGGGTCCATGAAGAAATTCATGAGGTAGATTTTGTCCCATATTGTAGATGATACAGCTGAATGAGTGGTAGAGCTTGAATTGAGCTAATGGCTCTCAGAATTCAAAACCCCAGCAAAGGCCAGGCACGGTGGCTCATGTCTGTAATCCCGGCACTTTGGGAGGCTGAGGCAGGTGGATCGCTTGAGCTCAGGAGTCTGAGATCAGCCTGGGCAACTTGGTGAAAACCTGCTTCTACAAAAAATATAAAACTTAGTTGGGCATGGTGGCTCTTGCCTGTAGTCCCAGCTACTCAGGAAGCTGAGGTGGGAGGATCACTTGAGCCCAGGAAGTCCAGGCTGCAGTGAGCCTTGATGGAGCCACTGCACCATTTGCCTGGGTAACAAAGCAAGACCATATAACAACAACAACAACAACAACAAAACCCAAAATCTAAAACGCAAACACCAGCAAGTTAGTTGCCATATTTTGAGACTGATGCCTATGGTTCTCATACTTGTTAAATTCCTGAAAACCATACACCATAGAAGAAATTGTATGTACTAGGGAAGATACAAAGGCGGAAGAAACTGGAAATAGCCAGGAAAAACTCTAAATAAAGTTACATTTAAAGCTTTTTTTTTTTTCTTTTCCAGATGGAGTCTCGCTCTGTCACCCAGGCTGGAGTGCAGTGGTGCAATCTCAGCTCACTGCTAGCTCCGCCTCCCGGGTTCACGCTATTCTCCTGCCTCAGCCTCCCGAGTAGCTGGGACTACAGGCACCCGCCACCACGCCCGGCTAATTTTTTGTAGTTTTAGTAGAGACAGGGTTTCACCGCATTAGCCAGCATGGTCTTGATCTCTTGACCTCGTGATCCGCCCGCCTCAGCCTCCGAGAGTGCTGGGATCCACCGCGCCTGGCCTTTTTTTTTTTTTTTTTTTGAGACAAGTCTTGCCCTGTTGCCCAGGCCAGAGTGTAGTGGCATGATCCTGGCTCACTGGAACCTACACCTACCAGGTTCAAGTGATTCTCCTGTCTTAGCCTCCCAAGTAGCTGGGATTACAGGCACCCGCCACCACGCCCATTTACTTTTTATATTTTAGTAGAGACGGGGATTTTGCCATGTTAGCCAGGATGGTCTTGAACTCCTGACCTCAAATGATCCACCCGCCTCGGCCTCCCAAAGTGCTGGGATTATAGGCGTAAACCACCGAACCTGGCCAAAAGCCTTTTTGTACAGATAACGTTGTTACTGGAAAGGATCTAGATTCCAAGAGAATTGAGAAAGACTTCAGCGTAAGTCTGTAAAGTGAAAGCAAGTTTATTAAGAAAGTAAAGGAATAAAGAATGGCTACTACACAGCAACCCTCGGGGCTGCTGGTTGCCCATTTTTATGGTTATTTCTTGATGATGTGCTAAACCAAGGGTGTATTATTCATGCTTCCCCTTTTTAGACCATATAACTTCGCAATGTTGCCATGGCATTTGTAAGCTGTCATGGTGCTGGTGGGAGTGTAGCAGTAAGGACGTCACTCTCATCGCCATCTTGGTTTTGGTGGGTCTTAGCTGGCTTCTTTACTGCAACCCGTGTTATCAGCAAGGTCTTTATGACCTGTATCTTGTGCCGACCTCCTATCTCATCCTGTGACTTAGAATGCCTTAACCACCTGGGAATGCAGCCCAGTAGCTTTCAGCCTTATTTTACCCAGCTCCCATTTAAGATGGAGTTGCTGTGGTGGTTCACACCCCTCTGACAGGGCTACCTCAGTTAGCAGAGGTGGCTTTAACAAATTGTGGCACAAAAATCGGTGAGAAGCCTTCCTGGCTATGGGAACCAGTATGAGTCCGGACACAGAGGTGACGAGCTTATGTTTAATTTGCTGGGCTCTGCTGACAGTAGGCAGTAGAAGGAAAAGCTGAGCTGCTGGAACATCAATCTGAAAACACTGAATTGGCCTCCCTTAGGATGTGCAGGGCTGTGCCAGCAACTGCAGCAGACACGGTAATCACATCTTTGCCAGGCTTCCCTGCAGCTTAGGATGGCTCCATGACATGATGTGACAAGAGATGTTAAGCTGAAGGCTGCTGGGGGTTTCTAAGAAAGTTTTGTTCCAGATAGTCTCCCATCAAGATTAGCTAGTTTTTGCCCTATTTTTCTTGCCTTCAATGCTGATGTGATACTGGAACATCTTGTGACTATGGAAACAAATGCCCAAATGCTGAGGACAGTGGCATGGAAAAACAGAGCTGAGTCCTGGATGGCATCGCGGGACACTAGAACCCAGGCCAGCAGCTGCCTTCGTATCCCCTTTTCCAGTGAGAGAAAAAGAATCTTTGTTTAAATTTATAGGGCTTTTCCCGCTTCATACTACCAAGACTATGTGAGTTCCTAGCAATTTATGAAGTCTGTGGACTCACTCTCCAGAAAATCCCCAGGCTAAGCAATTCTGCTCATTTGAGTGGGTCTCACAGTGCTGCTGTCGGTCTGGAGTATGGGGAATCAGAGACGGCAGACTTAAACCAACAACAGTGCAGGTTATAGGTCCTATGGGCCTACTTGGAAGGGGCTTCGAGAGGCCCAAGGAAGCTAGGCTATCTCTGCTTTCTATGTCCACCTGTAAAGATCTACTCTGTGTAAAACACAACTGCAATGTGGCACTTGATCAATGGAGCCCCTAAATACATCCATCCCTGTTTAAGAAAAGAAGGATATTCTCCCCTTCTTTGAGTCTGTTGGTAATGCCTATCTCAATCACAAATACTCGGTTCTAGTATATATCATTACCTGAGTTCTGTTTCTTATCAGCAACAGAATAATTCAGATACACTAGGCTCAGTGGCTCACGCCTGTAATCCCAGCACTTTGGGAGGCTGAGGTGGGCAGACCACCTGAGGTTGGGAGTTCGAGAACAGCCTGACCAACATGGAGAAACCCCCGTCTCTACTAAAAATACAAAATTAGCCAGGCATGGTGGCGCATGCCTGTAATCCCAGCTACTCTGGAGGCTGAGGCAGGAGAATCGCTTGAATCTGGGAGGCAGAGGTTGCGGTGAGCCGAGATTGCGCCATTGCGCTCCAGCTTGGACAACAAGAGCAAAACTCCATCTCAAAAAAAAAAAAAAGCCAGGTGCAGTGGCTCACACCTGTAATCCCAGCACTTTGGGAGGCTGAAGTGGGTGGATCACGAGGTCAGGAGTTCCAGACCAGCCTGACCAACATGGTGAAACCCAAACCCAGTCTCCACTAAAAATACAAAAATTAGCCAGGCATGGTGGCAGACACCTGAAATCCCAGCCACTCAGGAGGCTGAGGCAGGAGAATCACTTGAACCCGGGAGGCAGAGGCTGCAGTGAGCCGAGATCAGCCACTGCATTCCACCGTGGGAGACAGAGTGAGACTCCGTCTAAAAAAAAAAAAAAAAGAAAAGAAAAGAATAATTCAGATAAAGTTTCAGATAAATCAGTGCTTCTCCACACACTTGTCTCTCTAGTTCTGAAACTGAGGTAACATGTAGATTCAGCTAGTGTGTCTCTGAACTAGGGAAGTGAAGGGTTGTGATGTTAAGGGATACTCCTAAATGGCAAGCTTTGATGAATCTACCAAACACCATCTTAACTAGGGGGACACCCAATTTATTAAAGGAAATCTACATTATCTTTTTTTGTTTGTTTGTTTGAGATAGGGTCTCACTCTATCAATCAGGCTGGAGTGCAGTGGTGCCAACATAGCTCACTACAGCCTTGAATTCCTAGGCTCAAACAATCCTCCCACCTCAGCCTCCAGAATAGCTAGGACTATTGGCATGGGCCACAATGTCTGGCTTTTAAAAATGTTTTAGAGGGCTGGGCGCGGTGGCTTACGCCTGTAATCCCAACACTTTGGGAGGCCGAGGCGTGCGTATCACAAGGTAAGGAGATGGAGACCACAGTGAAATCCCGTCTCTACTAAAAATACAAAAAATTAGCCAGGCATGGTGGTGGGCCCTTATAGTCCCAGCTACTCAGAAGGCTGAAGCAGGAGAATGGCATGAACCCAGGAGGCAGAGCTTGTAGTGAGCCGAGATTGAGCCACTGCACTCCAGCCTGGGCGACAGAGCAAGACTCCGTCTCAAAAAAAAAAAAAAAAAAAAAAAAAAAATTAAAGTTTTAGAGACAGAGTCTTGCTATGTTGCCCAGGCTGGTCTTGAACTCCTCAAGTGATCCTCCCGCCTTGGTCTCCCAAAACACTGGGATTATAGATGTGAGCCCCTGTACCCACTTGTACTGTTCTTTTCTCCCTACTCAATGTTAGTATATATCCATCCTATTGACAAGTTTTTCACTGTCAATCCCATAACACACAACTGTCTATTGGGAAAAAGCTATTAAATTCTTGTTTGCATTTGCAAAAGGGTTAGTAATGAACCTTGAACTGCCTGCTAACAGACTCCAGAACCTAGGAGAGTGAACAAGGCCAGTACACTGAACCCTGTTGTATTTGCACTTTTTAAGCAAATGATTCCTAACAGATCAGTTGTGTCTTTTTTTGACACTGTCTTGTTCTGTTGCCCAGGCTGGAGTGCAATGGTGTAATCTCAGCTCACTGCAACCTCCACCTCCCAGGTTCAAGTGATTTTCCTGCCTCAGCCTCCTGAGTAGCTGGGACTACAGGCATGTGCCACCACACCTGGCTAATTTTTGTATTTTTAGTAGAGATGGGGTTTCACCATGTTGGCCAGGCTGGTCTCGAACTCCTGAGCTCAAGGAATCTGCTTGCCTCAGCCTCCCAAAGTGCTGGGATTATAGGGATGAGCCACTGTGCCTGGCCCAGTTGTGTCTTCTTAACCAAATTTCTCAACACATTTTCTCGTCTTTTCAGTCATCACACTAGACATAAAACACATCAACTCTCTTTCCCTCCCCTTTACTCCCAGGTCAGCTTCTGAATTGGCTATCTACTGTTGATATTCTTCTTTGTCAATTTTTAAACATTAACACAAAACCTCAGATGCTAAAATAATCTAAGAGTCAAGAAAAGACTTCTGATAAAATTATGTTTTAATTGCCTATGGCATACATTACATAATGTCTCAAAATTAATAGTCTGGCTGAAATTAAGAAAAACAGCAGGCCGGGCGCGGTGGCTCAAGCCTGTAATCCCAGCACTTTGGGAGGCCGAGACGGGCGGATCACAAGGTCAGGAGATCGAGACCATCCTGGCGAACACGGTGAAACCCCGTCTCTACTAAAAAGTACAAAAAAACTAGCTGGGCGAGGTGGCGGGCGCCTGTAGTCCCAGCTACGCGGGAGGCTGAGGCAGGAGAATGGCGTAAACCCGGGAGGCGGAGCTTGCAGTGAGCTGAGATCCAGCCACTGCACACCAGCCTGGGCAACAGAGTGAGACTCCGTCTCAAAACAAAACAAAAAAAAAACAAAAGAAAACCAGCTGATGAGACCTAGTAAATCCTTAATTTTAAGTAAGCTTTTGGCAAAAAGTCAGGGGTAGAACCGTCTCAAAATTAACAGCCTTCACCATCTTTTATTCATTCTGCTGTGATACAAGTAAAATGGCCAGTAAATACTCCCCTGGGTCTCAGGTAACAGTTTTCCAAAAGCGAAGTATCACTTTCTCTGCACAGTGGTGAAAGCCGGCATTTGGATGGGCTGGATCGGGTGGACAGGCTGAAACACTGGCTTCTTTCTCACTTCAGAGTGTGTTTTCACTGCAGGGAGCAGCTGATTCCTTTTGATGATCTGTAAGGCCAGCTGAGTATTACCTATAAAAACACTTCCCGTTAAAAAAGCAAGCAACAATACTACCACACACAAAGCAAGCCATGAGAATCCTGCTAGGGAGGTAAAAGATGATCTAGAAGAGCCGTCATCTGCAGCCTTGGCTGTACACTGGAATCCCATAAAGCCTCCATCCTATCCCCAGAAATTCCAATTTAAGTGATGTAGGGCATGGCCCGGGCAATGGAACTTTTTTTTTTTTTTTTTTTTTTGAGACGGAGTCTCCCTCTGTCCCCAGGCTGGAGTGTAGGGGCACCATCTAGGTTCACTGCAGCCTCCGCCTCCCGGGTTCACGCCATTCTCCTGCCTCAGCCTCCCGAGTAGCTGGGACTACAGGCGCCCGCCACCACGCCCAGCTAATTTTTTGTATTTTTAGTAGAAACGGGGTTTCACCATGTTAGCCAGGATGGTCTCGATCTCCTGATCTCGTGATCTGCCCGCCTTGAACTCCCAAAGTGCTGGGATTACAGGCGTGAGCCACCGCGCCCGGCCAGGCAATGGAATTTTTAAAAGTTTCCCAGTGATTCTAAGGTACAGCCCAGATAGAGAACTTGTTATAGGTGGGCTGTATAAAAGAAACAATCAGCTCGGAGGGTTGGTTCACGTCTGTAACCCTAGCACTTTGGGAGGCCGAGGTGGGCAGATCGTCTGGGCTCAGGAGTTTGAGACCAGGTTGGGTAACATGGTGAAACCCTGTCTCTAGAAAAAATACAAAAATTAGCTGGGCGTGGTGGTGTATGTCTGTAGTCCCAGCTATGTGGGGGGCTGAGGCAGGAGGGCTGCTTGAACCTGGGAGGTCAAGGCTGCAGTGAGCTGAGATCACGCCACTACATTCCAGCCTGGGTGACAAACTGAGACCCTATCTCAAAACAAAAAACAATGAAACAGTCTAGGGCAATGCACTAACCCTAATCACATCTTTAAGGAGGCTAAGTCTGGCTGGGTGCCAGGCACTTAAGACCCCTTCTTCAGCTATTAAAAAAAAAGGGGAGCCTTGTAAGAGTTCCCATGGTCAACAAGGAGTTATGCCTTTGAACACTGGGTTTTCTTTGAGACAGAGTCTTGTTCTGCGGCCCAGGCTGGAGTGCAGTGGGGTGATTATGGCTCACTGCAACCTCCATCTCCGAGGTTCAAGCGATTCTCCTGCCTCAGCTTCCAGAGTAGCTGGGATTACAGGCATGAGCTACTGTGCCCAGCCTTTTTTTATTTTTTATTTTTTAAAAAAGAGACAGGGTCTCACTATGTTGCCCAGGCTGGAGTGCAGTGACTGTTCACAGGAGCAATACTGCACACTATAGCCTTGAACTCTTGGCCTTAAGCAATCCTCCTGCCTCAGCCTCCAGAGTAGCTAGGACTCCACGCCTGGCTGTGACTTCATTTCTGTCCCTTTTTTGTTTTTTGAGACAGAGTCTCGCTCTGTCGTCCAGGCTGGAGTGTGGTGGCACGATCTCCCTCCGCCTCCAGGATTCAAGCAATTCTCCTGCCTTAGCCTCCTGAGTAGCTGGAACTACAACTGCGTGCCAACACGCCCAGCTAATTTTGTGTATTTTTAGTAGAGACAGAGAAAATAACATTTATTTTCACCATGTTAGCCAGGATGGTCTCGATCTCCTGACCTCGTGATCCGCCCGCCTCGGCCTCCCAAGTGTTGGGATTACAGGCGTGAGTGAGCCACTGCACCCGGCCTAGTTCTGTCCCTTCTAATCTCTCTCATTCATGTCTCTTTTCTACTTCATGCTATCTCATATCTAGAGCCGACAGCCTTTCTTCTAGTGAGATACATCTTGCAGATCGTATATGCCCTAGAGGCATGACCTGAATTTATGTTTGAATAAATAATTCTCAGCAAGAACTGGCTTACTGTAAAACTTGTTAATATATGTGTTCAAAATACTATGGTGTACAACTCAAAGCAACTACAGTCTAACTCATGTTCTCAATTAGTCATTTAGCTGCCTATGAGAAAGGTTAATAGGGATTAATTATAATTAAGTGTCAGAAGTTATGATTCTGTATTTTCTCAGATAAAAGGAGATAAGCTTAACTTGTAAGGAGTATTTGTAGGATACCAAAAACTCCCCAACTATATCTATCAGTCAATCTATCTATCTAGATATAGATATTTTTTATTATTACTATTTGAGACAGGGTCTCACTCTGTTGCCCAGACTGGAGTGCAGTGGCGTGTCTCGGTTCACCGCAACCTCCCACCTCCCAGGCTCAAGCGATTCTTTTGCTTTAGCCTCCTGAATACCTGGGATTACAGGCGCGCACTAGCACGCCTGGCTAATTTTTGTATTTTTAGTAGAGATGGGGTTTCACCATGTTGGCTAGGCCAGTTTCAAACTCCTGACCTCAAATGATCCACCTGCGTCGGCCTCCCAATGCTGGGATTACAGGTGTGAACCACTGCGCCCGGCCCATTATTATTTGTTTAGACAAGGTCTCATTTTGGCATGATCTCAGCTCACTGCAGCCTCAACCTCCAGGGCTCAAGTGATCCTCCTATCTCAGCCTTCCGAGTAGCTGGAACTACAGGTGCACATCACCACACCCAGCTAATTTTTGTATTTTTTGTAGAGATGGGGTTTTGCCATGTTGCCCAAGTTGGTCTTAAACTCCTGGACTCTGGTGATCAGCCCACCTCAGCCTCCCAAAGTGCTGGTATTATAGGCATGCACCACTGCGCCCAGCTCCTAACTATATTTTTATGTAGAAGAATTTGATGGGTCATCCGCTCTGGCTCACTCCTGTAATCCCAGGATTAATTTACTAAAAATACAAAAATTAACCAGGCATGGTGGCGGGCACCTGTAATCCCAGCTACTTGAGAGGCTGAGTCAGGAGAATCTCTTGAACCTTGAACCCGGGAGGCGGAGGTTGCAGTGAGCTGAGATAGTGCCACTGCACTCTAGCCTGGGTGACACAGCATGACTCAATCTCAAAAAAAAAAAAAAAACAAAAACAAAAACAGAATTTGATGGGTCATATCTTCAAGGAAGGCAGTTTTGAATCTGAAGAGAAAAAACAGACATTAAAAATCCCAGCCTTGGCTGGGCATGGTGGCTTATGCTTGTCATCCCAGCTACTAGGGAGGGTAAGATGGGAGGATTGCTTGAGCCCATGAGTTTGAGAGCAGCCTGGGCAACAAAGCGAGACCACATCTCTACAAAAAATTTAAAAAAATTAGTTGGGCTCTGTGGTGTGCACCTGTAGTCCCAGTTACCTGGGAGGCTGAGGTGGGAAGGCTGCTTGAGCCCAGGAGTTTGGAGGCTGCAGTAAGCTCTGATGGTACCACTGCACTCCAGCCTGGGCAACACAGTGAGACCCTGTCCCCCAACCAAAAAATGTCGGGCTCGTTGAAGGGATACAGTCCTAAACAGAGAGAATTACTCACCATTCTGCAGCTCAAGGTAGACTGCCAGCAAGATGGCCTCAGGGGGCACCTCTTTAGGATGGATCATTGAAGCCGCCTTTGCTCAAAACAGAAAGATGCCCATGAAAAACCAACAGCTTAAGATACACACTCCAAGTACATCTGCCAACCAACAAGGTAACAAATTTATTCAAGCTCATTCCCTCGTGACTTCCTAGAGACTACCTGTTGTTTTGCTGTGATGAGCCTCAGCTCCTTTTGTCTTAAAACCTACCAATTAAGCTAGACATGTAATACTCTGGGTTTTGAGATGTGTGACTGGATACCCTGATACTACAATCAACCATGCAAGTCTGCTGGTGGCTTTCACAACAGACACACACAGTTGCATTTACATAAAAATCTGCAGGCCCATTTGTTTTCCTAAGTAACACCTCAGTATTATAAACTGTAAGTTGTCAATGTCAGGAATAACAATTCAAACGTAAATAGTAATACAGAAAAAATGTACCACATAGCATGTTTGGTGTCCCCATTCTTTTTTTTTTTTTTTTTTTTTTTTTTTTTTTTGAGACGGAGTCTTGCTCTGTAGCCCGGGCTGGAGTGCAGTGGCCGGATCTCAGCTCACTGCAAGCTCCGCCTCCCGGGTTTACGCCATTCTCCTGCCTCAGCCTCCCGAGTAGCTGGGACTACAGGCGCCCGCCACCTCGCCCGGCTAGTTTTTTGTATTTTTAGTAGAGACGGGGTTTCACCGTGTTAGCCAGGATGGTCTCGATCTCCTGACCTCGTGATCCGCCCGTCTCGGCCTCCCAAAGTGCTGGGATTACAGGCTTGAGCCACCGCGCCCGGCAGTGTCCCCATTCTTAAGGACTGAAACACAGTACAATTTAGTCCAATAAAATAATTTACTAGTTTAGGCACCATGCTGCCCTTAGATCTGAGAAAGAGCCGCAGCATCGGCCAGCAGTTTCTCTCTGATCCAGTCCTGAGAAAAGAAGCCTGAACTGCTCTGGACAAAAGTGCTGAAATTACAGGTTTATTTCTTCAGTCTGGGCCTCTTTGGGTTATAGCCAAAATATTCCTCACCTTATTATCAACTTGTATTTCCCCATCTAGTTTTAGTTGCTCATTGCTTCCAGACAGCTCTGCCTCTTCTCTTAATCTAATCAGATAATGGACTTCTACAAATACTTACTGACCAGAGGTGGGTATGGAGATAAGTCAGGGACTTCCCCTGATAATAAACAACCATGCAAATAACTAACAGTAATCCAAACAAAGTTACATAAATACCAGGGAGAAAGGCAGTGAATGTGCTGTGAATATGGAAAGAAAAGAAGTTTCTTTCAAATAGAGCTTTGGGGTAATGGAGGCCTGCTTTAGTCCTTGCAGGGTAGATATCTCATAGGCAGAAAATGGGGAGAAATGGTACTGAAGGTCTAAGTAGAAGCTTGAATGTGGGAGATGTTGGGGAGAACCAGAAACGTGTACTAGGTTGGTTTCTGGCAGCATCAGGAGAAATCCCAGACTAGTGGGGCATCTTGCCCAGAGCACGTGCTTCTAAGAAGTTCCTCATGAATGAGGTGGGGGAGCTTTTATTCCTCTCGCCACATCACTGAGGTATAACAACTCTTTTCAGAAAATGAAATTTTATACATCTAAGCCTAGCTTTCTAGGTAAGCTGTATAGGCAAGATTGTCTTTACACCATTTTGTGGATTTTTTTTTGAGACGGAGTTTTGCTCTTGTTGCCCAGGCTGGACTGCAACTGCACGGTCTCGGCTCATTGCAACCTCTGCCTCCTGGGTTCAAGCTATTCTCCTGCCTCAGTCTCCTAAGTAGCTGGGATTACAGGCTCCTGCCACCATGCCCGGCTAATTTTTTGTATTTTTAGTAGAGATGGGGTTTCACCATGTTGTCCAGGCTGGTCTTGAACTCCTCACCTCAGATGATCCACCCGCCTTGGCCTCCCAAAGTGCTGGGATTACAGACATGAGCCACTGTGCCAGGCCCATTTTGTGGATACTAAAATCTCTATTTTCCATCCAAGTGGCTAGTAACACATTTTATTTACTATTTTTTGCAATGACTAGTCTGAAGCTTTTTTTAAAATACAAGAATTCAAGACAACATCTTTATGATACTTAATGGCATTTTGCTTACTGGCTGTTCAGAATGGTTAGCAGTGGGCAGGCAACCTTGGAAACATCTACTCGGAGCCCTTTCCAACTCTTCACATTACTGTTCTTCCCTCCCAGGCAGGGTGGGCCTCCCAATTAACAAAGTTCCAGCCATTGGATTAACCTAAAAACCAAGGGACCAAAACAAGACCCCCTTCAGACCCCGAACCAGGCCTGACCCCATCTGTCTCTCCCAGCGTGGCAGCAGCCATGGCCACCTGCTGTATGAGAACCTGAGCTGGACTGTACACACTGTAACTTTAGATCAAAAGCTCTGTTTGCTGCAGTGATTGGGGTCTGGGGGCACTTTGAGAGGGGCTGTTAAACACCCTAGCCTTGCTACTGGGAAGACTGAAACATTGTAACTCTTACTGGTTTAACTCATACACTCAATGCCTAGATAGTATCAAACATGTTACCCTGGACAGTCTGTGACTTAACTTGTCTGATTTGGGATCAGACATGCTGACCAGATGCCATTAAGTTGACTAAATAGAATTTGTAGTTATTTTCCACATGGTAAAGCATCATCACTTCTAGGCACAACAAGGTTGCTTACATAAGCAGGAACCTATGTGAAAGTCACATAGGCTTTTTTTTTTTTTTTTTTTTTTTTTGAGACGGAGTTACGCTCTTGTTGCCCAGGATGGAGTGCAACGGCACGATCTCGGCTCACTGCAACCTCCGCCTCCTGGGTTCAAGCAATTCCCCTGCCTCAGCCTCCCGAGTAGCTGAGCTTACAAGCATGAGCCACCACGCCCAGCTAATTTTTGCATTTTTAGTAGAGACAGGGTTTCTCCATGTTGGTCAGGCTGGTCTCAAACTCCCGACCTCAGGTGATCTGCCCGCCTCAGCCTCCTAAAGTGCTGGGATTCCAGGCGTGAGTCACCGCGTCTGGCTGAAAGCCACCCTATCTCCTGAGAAGAGGTTTAATTTCAACTTGAGTTGCTGTGGCAAGCATGTGGGGATGTGGGCCTTCTCAAGTGCTGCTGGAGAATGGACCATTTGATACAAACTTTCTAGATCAGAAGTCTTAAAATCCTGCATACCCTCTGAATTGCGTGGCAATTCCCTTTTTAGGAAGGTGTCTCCTAACTGCAAAGGTCTACAAACAAGGGCAAGGTTGTAGCATGTCTGCTTATTTGCAGTCTTATTCCCATGGATTAGCTCAGAAGTAAGTACTCAACAGATATTTGCTGGATGAATGTCCTTTTGAGGAATTATTTCTAATTTTGTGAGATTCCTCTGGGGCTGCCAATGGTGATACCTAGTCCCCTACGACAGGTATGGCTCCATGCCCATGACTGGTCCAGGGATTGGCAGGTGACCTAAAGAGATCCAATCAAAATCTTCCTTGAAGCTTCATGATGCACCATTTCAGCGGTAGAATTCAGAGGTTTATTTTAGTTATGTATTGCTGGCAGCTTTCTTTTTTTTCTTTCTTTTTTTTTTGAGATGGAGTCTCGCTCTGTCGCCCAGGCTGGAGTGCAGTGGCACAATCTTGGCTCACTGCAAGCTCTGCCTCCCGGGTTCACGCCATTCTCCTGCCTCAGTCTCCCAGGTTGCTGGGACTACAGGTGTCTGCCACCACGCCCAGCTAATTTTTTGTATTTTTAGTAGAGACGGGGTTTCACCATGTTAACCAGGATGGTCTCGATCTCCTGACTTCAGGATCTGCCTGCGCTGGCCTCCCAAAGTGCTGGGATTACAGGCGTGAGCCACCGCGCCCGGCCTTGCCAGCAGCTTTCTTTAGTATGTATGGAGTTTCTCTAGTATTGGCTTTCTGAAAGGTGGATTTATAATTCACTTTTTTTTTTTTTTTTTTGAGACAGAGTCACACTCTGTTGCCCAGGCTGGAGTGCAGTGGCACGATCTTGGCTCACTGCAAGCTCCGCCTCCTGGGTTCACGCCATTCTTCTGCCTCAGCCTCCCGAGTAGCTGGGACTACAGGTACATGCCACCACGCCTGGCTAATTTTTTTGTATTGTTAGTAGAGATGGGGTTTCACCGTATTAGCCAGGATGGTCTTGATCTCCTGACCTCAGGATCTGCCCGCCTTGGCCTCCCGAAGTGTTGGGATTACAGGTGTGAGCCACTGCGCCCAGTCTATAATTCACTTTTTGAAAAAAAGATTTACACAACTTAAAATTTAAAAGCATAAGAGTATACACTGAAAAGTCTCCCGTTCTACTGCTCCAGCCATGTAGTATTCATCCTGCCACCCCTACAACTAATATTCACAGTTTCTTGGTGTGTCCTTTCAGAGATCTTTTATGCATGTATACAGGGTTGTACAGAAACTGTTTCACACCTTGCTGTTTTCATTTAGTATGTCTTGGACATCTTTCAATTTAGTACCCAGAGTTTATAGCTGCATTGTCTTCAACTGTACAGATGCACTATTATTTATATAAGTGATCTGTTAGACAGTTTTCCATCTTTTGGAATTTTAATAATTAAAACTGTCAAGTTACTCCTTCGTTTTTTTTTTTTTTTTTTTTTTTTTTTGGGACAGGGTCTTGCTCCAGTTGCCCCGGCTGGAATGCAGTGGCATGATCTTTGCTCACTGCAGCCTTGACCTCCCAGGCACAGGTGATCCTCCTACCTCTGTCTCCTAAGTATCTGGGACTACAGGAATGCACTACCATGCCTGGCTAATTTTTGGTATTTTTAGTAGAGCTATGGTCTCATTATGTTGCCCAGGCTGGTCTCAAACTGCTGGACTCAAGTGATCTGCCTGTCTCAGCCTCCCAGAGTGTGGGTGAGCCACTGTGCCTGGCCCCAAGTTACTTTTTATTCTGTTGATTTGAAATTTAAACATTCTTTTTTTTTTTGAGACAGAGTCTCGCTCTGTTGCCCAGGTTGGAGTGCAGTGGCGCGATCTTGGCTCACTGCAACCTCCGCCTCCCGGATTCAAATGATTCTCCTGCCTCAGCTTCCTTAGTAATTGGGACTACAGGCACGTGTCACCAACCTGGCTAATTTTTGTATTTTTTAGTAGAGATGGGGTTTCACCATATTGGCCAGGCTGGTCTCAAACTTCTGACCTCATGATTTGCCCACCTCAGCCTCCCAAAATGCTGGGAGGCATGAGCCACCGTGCCCGGCAAAAAAAAAAAAAAAAAAAAAAAAAAAAAAAAAAAAATTAAGTAAAATCATCAAGAAAAACTCTTCATTAAGTGTCTAGGTTAATTTACAATGCTGATCAGTTGTTTATGTTGCAAGAATATTTTTAAATCTGGGAAAGTGATATTCCAATGTTTAACAAACTGACCAGATGCCTCAAACAAAATAACAAAAAAAATATATAAACCTCAAACTTGTGTTGGCTGCTTTACAAGGTTCAGTTCCTCCCAGTCTGGACTCACCTGGTGGAGACACTTTCGGGCTTTGTCATATTCGCTCCTCAGGCAGTAAGCACTGCCAAGGTTGAACAGCATCACAGTCCTGGCAGAGTTGACGGAACTGGGGTAGCACTGAGGGGCCCGCTTCCCAGCTGAGGAAAAAGAGTGTAGACACTGGTGAAGAGGCTGTGCAAACAACAAAGGAGCAACCCCACCTATTGCCTTGAGGAGCCACTCAGCACAGCAGTATTCCTCAGGCAGAAAAACGAACATAGAAGATTTAGAGTCTAATTTTTGGAATGCAGGCCAGGCTACTTAAGTATCACAAAACTTCTTACTTACAGGATTCCATTGCTTCATTTTCACCTTTGTCTGATCCTACAAAAACATGAAAATAAATCTGAGGGGCAGAACAACAGAGCATATTTTCTTTTTTTTTTCCTCAGGCTCAGAAGGCAAAGGGCATATTTTCTTTCCTTTTCTTTTTTTTTTTTTTTTTTTGAGACGCAGCCTCGCTCTGTTGCCCTGGCTGGAGTGCGGTGGCACGATATCGGCTCACTGCAACCTCCACCTCCTGGGTTCAAGCGATTCTCCTGCCTCAGCCTCCTGAATAGCTAGGATTACAGGCATGCGCCACCACGCCTGGCTAATTTTTGTATTTTTAGTGGAGACGGGGTTTCACCATGTTTGTCAGGCTGGTTTGTTTGTTTTTTTTTTGGAGATGGAGTTTTGCTGTTGTTGCCGCCCCAGGCCGGAGTGCAATGGTGCGACTCACTGCAACCTCCGCCTCTTGAGTTCAAGTGATTCTCTGGCCTCAGCCTCCTGAGTAGCTGGGATTACAGGGGCATACCACCATGCCTGGCTAATTTTGTATTTTTAATAGAGACAGGGTTTCACCATGTTGGTCAGGCTGGTCTTAAACTCCTGACCTCAGGTGATCCACCCACCACGGACTCCAAAAGTGCTGGGGTTACAGGCGTGAGCCACTGTGCCCAGCCGAGAGCATATTTTCTAAAAACCTAACTTTCTTTATGAAATGGAAATTTAATATAAAGCAATTTATTTACTTTTCACGTAGTGGAGATTCCATTAAAAGATGTCAGAATGCTACCACCCCACTACCATCTCAAACCTGAGCACTAATCTTGAGTAAAGTGAATGTCATACAGCTTAAATTATTTAATTTTTTTTTTTTTTTCCCAGACAGACTGTCACTCTGTCACCCAGGCTGGAGTGCAGTGGCGTGATCTTGGCTCACTGCAACCTCCACCTCCTGAGTTCAAGCGATTCTCCTGTCTCAGCCTCCTGAGTAGCTGGGATTACACACACGTGCCACCATGTCCCAGTAATTTTGTATTTTTGGTAAAGACGGGGTTTCACTATGTTGGCCAGGCTGGTCCTGAACTCCTGACCTCAGGTGATCTGCTCACCTCGGCCTCCCAAAGTGTTGGGATTAGAGGCATGAGCCACCACGCCTGGCAATTATTTAAAAATTTAGCAATGATTTAAAACAAACTTTTCTCTCCTTATTTTTAAAATAGAGACAGGGTCTCACTAGGTTGCCCAGGCTGGTCTCGAACTCCTGGGCTCAAGTGATCCTCCTGCTACTGCCTCCCGAAGTGCTGGGATTACAGGTGTGAGCCACTGCGCCCGGCCTGAAACTGACTCTTGAATGCAGTATTTTTACGCCCCTGTGGATTTTAGAATCACTCCAAAGGAAAACAAATAAACAGTATCAGAACCACATTAACCATTCTAACAGTACCAGCCTTTCAAAAGTGAAAATTTAGACAATGTGACCATTAACTCTCAGGTCTACTTAGCAAACAACTGCTACAAAGTAAATACAAACAAAAATGTGGAAAGCCGACCTAAAACTTTTCTCCTCATTACCACCATGCCCTGAAATTTCCACACATCCTGAATTATGACAGGAAGGAAATGGAAACAGTGACCAGTTCGGATCAAAGGTGTCCTCATTAACCTTGGTCCTGCTCATTTGAAGAGATCCCTAAGGAGACATCAGTGACGTTCTCCGGGTTCAAGTGAGTAATGGCATCAGATATCCTGTCGAGAGAGATGAGGGCTTCTGCAGCATATAAATGTCCCAAAAACCTAAAATGAAAAAACAGATTCCAAACTGAAAAGTACAACACTACAAAAATACCCAATGTAAAATAATGCTGGGTATATTATGTTATTATACACTGGATATATGTCTCATATTTCATGTCCTTAAATTGAAATCTAAATTTATTTAGGTAAAACGAATCAACTGGCTGGGTATAGTGGCTCATGCCTTTAATCTCAACACTTCAAGAGGCCTAGGTGGGTGGACTGCTTGAGCCCAGTGGGCAACATGGCAAAACCCTGTCTCTACAAAAAAAATACAAAAACTAGCTGGGCGTGGTGCTATATGCCTGTAGTCTCAGCTACTCAGGAGGCTGAAATGGGAGAATCACTTAAGCCTGGGAGACTGAGGCTGCAGTGAGCGGTGATCATGCTGTACCTCAGCCTGAATGACACAGTGAGACGCCGTCTCAAAAATAAATAAATAAATAAATAAAAATAAAGAGTTACTTGACGGGTGTGGTGGCTCATGCCAGTAATCCCAGCACTTTGGGAGGCCAAGACGGGCGGATCACGAGATCAGGAGATTGAGACCACCCTGGTTAATATGGTGACACCCCGTCTCTACTAAAAATACAAAAAATTAGCTGGGCGTGGTGGCGGGTGCCTGTAGTCCTAGCTACTAGGGAGGCTGAGGCAGGAGAATGGCGTGAACTCAGGAGGCGGAGCTTGCAGTGAGCCGAGGTCACGCCACTGTACTCCAGCCTGGGCGACAGAGCGAGACTCTGTATCAGAAAAAAAAAAAAAGAGTTACTTAAATTTTATCTCTTTAAAAACATCTTAAGGCTGGGTGTGGTGGCTCATGTGTGTAATCCCAGCACTTGGGAGGCAGAGTGTGAGGACTACTTGAGCCCAGGAGTTCAAGGCTACAGTAAGCTATGATTGTGCCACTGCACTCCAGCCTGGACCATGGAATGAGACCCTGTCTCTAAAAAAATATATAAGTACTATAACAATTTTCATATTAGCTAAGTAGAACAAAGTATACATATCAATTCAGAAAGTAGTTCGCAATTGGCAAATTTATGCTGTTCTATAGAGAGAGATCCAAGAATAGATGCCCGTGTGTAGAGCATGAGAATCAGATTCCTCCAGTCTCCGCTGCTGGAAGAGTCTAAAAGCACCAGAGCGCCAGATCAGATTCTATTTGAAAGGTTTCGTGCTTTCGCATCATCTATTTTATCCCCATGAATGCCAGGTCAGACGCACACCCTCCTGGCTTACAACAGCCTACTTCTTCCAGTCTCTTACTTTGAGCCATTTTCCTGATGATCACCTGATGGAATTTTTCAAAATTAAAATAGCCTTAGACATACTTCATCCCTGCTAAAAATGTGTCTCTCTCTCTCTCTTTTTATTTTTCTTTTTGAGATGGAGTCTCTTGCTGTGTTGCCAGGCTGGAGTGCAATGGCACGATCTTGGCTCACTGCAACCTCTGACTCCCTGGTTCAAGGGATTCTCCCATCTGAGCCTCCCGAGTATCTGGGATAACAGGCACATGCCACCATGCCCGGGTAATTTTTTGTATTTTTAGTAGAGACGGGGTTTCACCATGTTGGCCAGGATGGTATCAATCTCCTGACCTCATGATCCATCCACCACGGCCTCCCAAAGTGCTGGGACTACAGGCGTGAGCCACCACGCCTGATTTTTTTTTTTTTTAACTGGGGACCTTCTGATCTGCTCAAAATCTTAATGACTTTCTACATAAGAACAACACAAACTAAACTTTTACAGTTTTAAAGCTCTCCAGGTTTGGCGTGGTGGCTCACACCTGTAATTCCAGCACTTTGGGAGGCCGAGACGGGCAGATCACCTGAGGTCAGGAGTTTGAGACCAGCCTGACCAACATGGAGAAACCCCGTCTCTACTAAAAATACAAAATTAGCTGGGAGTGGTGGTACATGCCTGTAATCCCAGCTACTTGGGAGGATGAGGCAGGAGAATCGCTTGAACCCAGGAGGTGGAAGTTGTGATGAGCCAAGATCACACCACTGCACTTCAGCCTGGGCAATAAGAGCAAATACAAAAACTAGCCAGGCACGGTGGCTCATGCCTGTGAAACTCCATCTCAAAAAAAGAAAAAAAAAAAAAAAATTAGCAGGGCATAGTGGCGTGCGCCTGCAATCCCAGCTACACAGGAGGCTGAGGCAGGAGAATCGCTTGAACCGGGGAGGCAGAGGTTGCAGTGAGCTGAGATCATGCCACTGCACTCTAGCCTAGGTGACAGAGTGAAACTCTGTCTCGAAAAAAGAAAAAAAAATTAGCCGGATGTGGTGGTGGGCTCCTGTAGTTCCAGCTACTCGGGAGGCTGAGGCAGGAGAATCACCTGAACCCAGATAGCAGAGGTTGCAGTGAGTTGAGATTGCGCCACTGCACTCTAGCGTGGGTCACAGAGAGAGACTCAGTCACACACACACACAAAGTCCAGTTCTCTCATAATGGCCGTATACACCACAATCTGAACACCAGCAGGAGCTGCAATTCCCAACATTGGTATTTTGAGTTGGGCAATGGTAAGAATGGAAGGTACTTTAGAGGCAACCCAAATGCCTTGAACTGAAAATTAGGATCTTCCCCATCTCCAAGCCTGAATATTGGACAAGATTTTCTTGCAGAAGAGCAGGAGTTCCCTTATATTTGAATTGTGACAAAGTCTCTTATATTGTTGAATGATTTCTTAGTACTTTTTTTTTGAGATGGAGTCTCACTCTGTCACCCAGTTTGGAGTACAGTGGTACAGTCTCGGCTCACTGCAGCTTCTGCCTCCCAGGCTCAAGCAATTCTCGTGCCTCAGCCTCCTGAGTAACTGGGATTACAGGAGTGCGCCCCCATGCCTGGCTAATTTTTGTATTTTCAGTAGAGATGGGGTTTCACCATATTGGCAAGGCTGGTCTCCAACTCCTGACCTCAAATGATTTGCTGCGTAGGCCTCCCAAAGTGCTGGGATTACAGGTGTGAGCCACCGCGCCTGGCCTTAATTACCTTTTTTTTTTTTTTTTAAAAAAAAAAGCACTAGGTATGTCTGGGGATCACTAAAAAGCAAAAGAGTAAGTAGTTATATTTCGGCATTTATAAGTATATACCTATACGATGAATGAAAGAACAACTGTTCTAATGTTATGCAGAATACTCGTGGCTTTTGATAAAATTTCCAGGATCAGCACCACACAAAAATTTCAAGCTGTATGCAGTTTATTTTTATTTTTTTGAGAGGGAGTCTTGCTGTGTCACTCCGCCTGGAGTACAATGGTGCAACCTTGGCTCACTGCAACGTCCGCCCCCCAGGCTGAAGTGATTCTCCTGTTTCAACTTCCCGAGTAGCTGGAATTATGGACGCCTGCAACCACACCTGGCTAATTTTAATATTTTTAGTAGAGATGGGGTTTTACCATGTTGGCTGGGCTGGTCTGGACCACAAATGATCTGCCTACCTCGGCCTCCCAAAGTGCTGGGATTACAGACATGAGCCACCACATCTGGCCTGTATTTTACTCAATTTTGATAAAAGAAAAAGATAACGTGCTTTGGAAAATTTTAGAATGACAATGATATTAACGAAGAAGTATTTGGAGTCTCACTAAAACTAGCTCATTTTGGAATGATACAGTAGCTTGGAAAGATATTTTAAAATTCTTGTCTATTTATTTTATTATTAATATTATTTTTGAGACAGAATCATGCTTTGTAGCCTAGGCTAGAGTGCAGTGGTGTGATCTTGGCTCACTGCAATTTCTGCCTCCTGGGTTCAAGCAATTCTCCTGCCTTAGCCTCCTGAGTAGCTGGGACCACAGGCACCTGCCACTATGCCCAGCTAATTTTTTGTATTTTTAGTAGAGGCGGGTTTCACCATGTTGGCCAGGCTGGTCTTGAACTCCTGACCTTGTGATTTGCCTGCCTTGGCCTCCCAAAGTGCTGGGATTACAGGCGTAAGCCACTGTACCTGGTCCCTCAAAGTAGATTTACCACATTGACCAAACTCCTTTTTTGTAGGTCTTCTCCCTGAGGACTTGACTTATTTGGGGAATTAAAGTGCTGCAGTGAAGCCTAGAAGTGGACACTAGAGTCCGAAGTTTTTGTCTCCTAATGCTCAGTACAGCACAAGTGAAAACATTTTCACTGCTGAGGCATGGCTTAAAAAAAGTTCATTTAAACAGCTGCTTTCCTTACAAATATATATTCCACTGGAAGAATAAAAAGAAGCAACATAAACCACAAACCAAGGAGAAACCTCAAAACAAAAGAAACCAGGGACACACAGGGCAAGTCACACTTACTTAAGAGATCCTGACAGCTTGGGCTGCTGAAGAAGTTTATCTGCATGATTCAAAGCCATAAGGTTATCACCCAAAGCCAGAGCCACATAGGCACTGCAAGCAAGTATGGAGCACCTACAACACAAAAGGGAAGGGGCCGAAAATCTCATTTTAAAAATTGATAATGGTTATATTTGCTAAATAGGAAAAAAATGCCCTTTAACTGTGACAATCTGGACACCAGGAAAGAGGAGAGGAAGCCACAGTACTAATGGTAAGAATTAGATTGATGTATAAGACAATTCTGAAGCATAGTTTGGCTATTTACATAAGTCATCTTCGGCTTTCATCCAATTGACCCACATCGCCAACAAAATAACCAAATGGATTACAATACATAGCCTGTATGTATGTATGCATGCATGTATGTATGTATGTGTGTGTATACATATATATATAGAGAGCCTAATGAGAACTTACTTCCATAGAAGTTTGCTTTTAATAACCTAGGAATAAAGCTATAGAATCAGATCTTATTCTTTCTACATGTATTTGTGATATGCTAAGAAATAATTAACTTACTAAAGCATTCATTTACTCTAAATGTTCTTTTCTCAACCAATTAAGTCTACAGTTCTTGCTAAACAATAGTATCAAGAGTAACTAAAAAATTTTATTCACACAGTTACTATTTTTCTAAATGAATACTGAAGGAAAAAACAGGTTAAACAAACATATGTGAAGACAACATTTAAGTTACATTGATTTTTGCAAAGTTGGATTGGAAATCTAAGTTTCTATAATATTTGGTTTTCTACTTAACAGACAGCTCATTTAAAACAAGTCTGGTTAAAGACTTAACACTAATAGATCACTTGAATGTTAAACAACTGCTCCGCAAAGCAATCTTAAAATAAACGCTTGTCAAATAGAAATGAAGTCTGAATGGCGAACCACAAAAGACCTGACTCAGATACAGGGTTTTGAGTTATGTTTACAAATTACAATACACATATGTATCATTAAGTGCATTCAGGTTGTAATTTTAGTCTAAGGAAGAATGTAACCAGCATATCACCACAGAGTTTTAAAATGCTCTGAAATCCTCTGATTAGAAATGGCTCTTCCTATAAAAAGCACAGCTGGGCAAATTCAAAAGTATTCTGTTTCCTCTTCACTTGCTAACTTTTGGTTCCTAGAATCTTAGAAAACTACCCTAGAATTTGGTTCCCAGAATCTTAGAAAGGCAGCCCCTCAACTCTTAACGACACAGAAAAGTAGACTGGTCCTGGAGAAGCGTAAGGAAATTGAGGTTTATGCCTTATACTACCATGGGAGGGCTGAAAGACTGACTGTCTAGTGTGGTTCCTTAACTGATGTGGAAACTGAGACTCAAAGTGATTAAACATAGTCTTTAATTTACTGTGTGATTAGTTAGGACTAACATTTGACATTGTAGACTCCCAATCCGCTATTCTTCCCATCCAATCACATTGCTTCTTTATTAACTCACAAGACCACTTACAAAAAACACAGCAGAAAAGATTCTTGTACATTGTAATTTTTCTAAGTTCTAGGCATACACAACACAGGTATTCTAACTTCTCTTTTTAAACAGGAAGAAAAGTTTAATCCAAACACAAGTTTATATTTTGTCCCTGAGTATATAATTTTCAATCTGAACCTTGTTACAGAGGATAGTAATTTGAGAGCAAGCAAGCAGTGCCACTTCCAAAGGAATTTTCCTGGCAAGCCTACTATCAATATCTCTGGCTCTTCAACAGCTGGCTTTACCACCAAGGTTGTCCCATGGCCAGTCTCTACAATGAACCCTCTCCATGAAGGAAGACTCAGGGACCCGCGGCAGGAGGCTAGTTATCTCCCATCTTCAGAAGCATGTTAGTAGTTAAGTCCGTGTGGCAAGACTGGCGACTTCATTTCTCCTTTTGGCTTACTTGTATTTTTATTTTAAAATGGCAGTGACATTCATTCAAGAAGTATACTGAGTAACTACAACATATCAGATATGTACTGCTTACGAACAAAACTACAGACTATTAAAGGTCTGGTCTCCAGAGGCTCAAGAAGACCATTAGTGGCTGGGCACGGTGGCTCACGCCTGTAATCCCAGCACTTGGGAGGCTGAGGCAGGCGGATCACCTGAGGTCGGGAGTTCGAGACCAGCCTGACCAACATGGAGAAACCCCGTCTCTACTAAAAATACAAAATTGGCCGGGTGTGGTGGCACATGCCTGTAATCTAGCTACCCGGGAGGCTGAGGCAGGAGAATCGCTTGAACCTGGGAGGCGGAGGTTGCGGTGAGTTGAGATCGCACCATTGCACTCCAGCCTGGGCAACAAGAGTGAAACTCTGTTGCAAAAAAAAAAAAAAATTAGTTCAGGGCCCATGTGAATGACAGTCACAAAATTTAATATCCTTTTTTTTTTCTTTTTCTTTTGAGACGGAGTCTTGCTCTGTTGCCTGGGCTGGAGTGTAGTGGCGCAATCTTGGCTCACTGCAACCTCTGCCTCCTGGGTTCAAACTATTCTCCCGCCTCAGCTTCCCAAATAGCTGGGATTACAGGCGCCCGCCACCACGTCCAGCTAATTTTTTGTATTTTTTAGTAGAGACAGGGTTTCACTATGTTGGCCAGGCTGGTCTCAAACTCCTGACTTTGTGATCTGCCCGCCCTGGCCTCCCAAAGTGTTGGGATTATAGGCGTGAGCCACCGCGCCCAGCCCAATATCCATTTTCATATGTGACTCTGCCAAAGGTCAGTGTAAAACATAAGCTCCTTAAAAGCAGAAGCACACTTCTGTGGTTTCCTACACAGACTAGAGCAGTATCTCACATAGGCGGTAGGTGCTTAATAGGTATTTGTTAAAGAAACACAGCTTTCAACATTTTAAATCTGCTTCTCCAGACCCCCACCTTTCCTGTTGGTAGGTCACTTTGCTGATGAAGCCAACTCTTTTCCAGCTCCCACAAACAGGGGACTTTTCCTGCATGATCTAGGTCCTAGAGTCTAGGACAAGACCCACTTCAGGCAGGCTTGCTGGGAAATGCCTGCCCTGGCCTCTCCCGACAGTAGGTGGGCTATTACTGCTCCAGCCCACTGTCAAACCCACTTTGGGTCCAGAAATCAGTCATGTAAGATTTGCAGCAGGATTCTGTTTCCCAGGAAGCCCAAACTATAATTACGTACAATATAAAAATCTGCTTTCTTTAACTTCTAAATCAAAACAGGGTAAAAGACTCTATAAAAAATAATCATTCAATTAAAAGTTCTCAACTGTGAATATGAAACTTTAGGGCTGACATTGTGATTAAGAGCCATCAGGATTAAGCAAGTTTCGTTGCCCAAAACTCAAACCAACATTTATGTTCCCTTCTCTTGGTGCGTTACAATCCATCCCAACTCACCTCTCATCACTCTCACACTCATCCTCCTTTTCCTCTTAGAAACCACCACCACACTCTGCACAATTCCTGCAGACTGCTAACGCTAGAAGCATACATGGCTCTACTGAGCCCCCAGAGAATCACTTTACTTTTGATAGTTACTACTTAAAATATTGTCCCCACCCCCACTTCCTCGAGTCACTGTCCAATCTGCTTTACCAATCACTCAGTGGATCTGACAGTTCATCAGACTGGAAGAACTATACCTCAAGGGAAGAGACACTAGCTTTTCCCCCCTGTGGAGGATCTGACAAAACCCTACTCTCCCCTTCACATGCTGCAGGAACTAGCTCTAGGTCCCCAGAATGCCAACCCTTGGAAAAGAAGATAAAAAAAGAAGGAAAAAAAAAAAAAAAAGGAAATGAAAAGAGTAAACATTTTCTTCAAGCACCAAGTTACAACAAGCTATGCAAGACTGGGCATTAAAATTTGTCAAGCCATAGATCCTGTGAGTTAAAGAAATCTAAACCAAATATCTGAAATAGTTTAACCCTTATTAAAAAAGGCTAAAATGAGGGTAAATCCAGTCAGTCACCATTTGTCAAAGGAAAATAAATTTACAAAGTAGCTTCACAGCAAACATTTGAAAAATTTGCTTACAAAATCCAATAATGATACAAAAAGTTACTCAGGCGTGGTGGCACATGCCTGTAATCCCAGCTACTTGGGAGGCTGAGGCAGAAGAATCACTTGAACCTCGGAGGCGGAGGTTGCAGTGAGCCGAGATCATGCCATTGCATTCCAGCCTGGGAAACAAGAGCGAAACTCTGTCTCCAAAAAAACAAATAAATAAAAATGAAAATAAAAATAAAAAATCTAATAATGTAATTTTTTTTTTTTTTTTTGATATGGAGTTTTGTGCTTGTCACCCAGGCTGGAGTGCAATGGCATTATCTCTGCTCACTGCAACCTCTACTTCCCGGGTGCAAGCGATTCTCCTGCCTCAGCCTACCGAGTAGCTAGGACTACAGGGATGCACCACCACACCCGCCTAATTTTGTTGTTTTAGTAGAGATGGGGTTTCACCATATTGGCCAAGCTGGTCTCGAACTCCTGACCTCAGGTGATCTGCCTGCCTTGGACTCCCAAAGTGCTGGGATTACGGTCGTGAGCCACCGTATCCGGCCAATAATGTAATTTCTTTCAACAAACTGAATATGGGAAATTATATACTAAATATCTATATATTTTTTTGTAATGGTCCTTGGAGAGCAGGGCTACCCCACAGGCAGTATGCCCAGAGTAGCCGAGATTTTTAAATTTCAAAAGAGGCCAGGCACGGTGGCTCAGGCCTGTAATCCCAGAACTAAGGGAGGCTGAGGCAGGCGGATCACCTGAGATTAGGAGTTCGAGACCAGCCTGGCTAGCATGGTGAAATCCCGTCACTACTAAAAATACAAAAATTAGCTGGGCGTGGTGGTGTATGCCTGTAGTCCCAGTTACTCAGGAGGCCAAGTCAGGAAAATCGCTTGAACCCAGGAGGCAGAGGTTGCAGTGAGAGATCACGCCACTGCACTCCAGCCTGGAAAACACTGCAAGACTCTGTCTTGAAAAAAAAAAGTAAAATAAAATTTCTAAAGAAAAAAATTCATGGCTGGGCACGGTGGCTCAAGCCTGTAATCCCAGCACTTTGGGAGGCCGAGACGGGTGAATCACGAGGTCAGGAGATTGAGACTATCCTGGCTAACACGGTGAAACCCCTTCTGTACTAAAAAATACAAAAAACTACCTGGGCGAGGTGGCGGGCGCCTGTAGTTCCAACTACTTGGGAGGCTGAGGCAGGAGAATGGCATAAACCCAGGACGCGGAGCTTGCAGTGATCTGAGATCTGGCCACTGCACCCCAGCCTGGGCGACAGAGCCAGGCTGTCTCAAAAAAAAGAAAAGAAAAAAAATCATGCCAATTTGTCTACAATAATCCAAAAATGTTAAACTTGCCAACCTTCAACTTTTTTTTTTTTTTTTTTTTGAGACAGAGTCTGGCTCTGTGCCCCAGGCTGGAGTGCAGTGGCGCGATCTCAGCTCACTGCAAGCTCCGGCCCCCCGGGTTCACGCCATTCTCCTGCCTCAGCCTCCCGAGCAGCTGGGACTACAGGCGCCCGCCACCTCGCCCGGCTAATTTTCTTGTATTTTTAGTAGAGACGGGGTTTCACCGTGTTAGCCAGGATGGTCTCGATCTGACCTCGCGATCCGCCCGTCTCGGCCTCCCAAAGTGCTGGGATTACAGGCTTCAGCCACCGCACCCGGCCCAACTTTTTTATTTATTTTTTATTTTTATTTTTTAAATTTTTTTTGAGACGGAATCTCGCTCTGTTGCCCAGGCTGGAGTGCAGTGGCCGGATCTCAGCTCACTGCAAGCTCCACTTCCCGGGTCTAGGCCATTCTCCTGCCTCAGCCTCCCGAGTAACTGGGACTACAGGCGCCCGCCACCTCGCCCGGCTAGTTTTTTGTATTTTTTTAGTAGAGACGGGGTTTCACCGTGTTAGCCTGGCTGGTCTCGATCTCCTGACCTCGTGATCCGCCCGTCTCGGCCTCCCAAAGTGGTGGGATTACAGGCTTGAGCCACCGCACCCGGCCCCCCCACTTTTTTTTTTTTGAGATAGAGTTTTTTGCTCTTGTTGCTCAGGCTAGAGTGCAATAGCATGATCTTGGCTCACTGCAACCTCTGCCTCTCGGGTTCAAGCAATTCTCCTGCCTTGGCCTTCCAAGTAGCTGAGATTACAGGCCCACGCCCGGCTAATTTTTGTGGTTGTTTTTTTTTTTTTTTTTTTTTTTTTGTGAGAGCAAATTTATTTATTTAGTACTTTTTCCATTCCATATCATCAGGAGAATTGATTTCAACTTTCTTTTTACCTACATCAGACCAGTTGGGACTCAAAACTATACCACCAGACTCCATAAAGGATTTGTTCATGGCACATTTCATTTCATCAGAACCCTCTGAATAGATCTGCTGAAATAACGTTTAAAGCTGCATTTCCCTCCAACTTTTCATTCTTTTCTTCTTCTTTCATTTCACCCACTAATTTATCCCAGTTTCTTGTATAAGGACATGATGATGGCTATAGATAGGTTCTTTACACCTGCTATGAATCGTTTTGGCATAGGTACATCTCCTTGCCCCTCTAGCTTTTCCCATCTCACAGCCTCTGGCTTTTTCAGTTTAATTTCAATCTTTGTTGAAACTACTTTAAATGTGCTCTGTTCTGGTATTATAGGATGAAGTTCCAGTTTCAAATTGTAATCTTCCCCAGAAGGAAGTTTAACCAAAGCAGATAACTCTTTTTCTGAAAAGTCCACATTTATATCATTCTTCTGAACATTCTTGATCGTAAGTGTAATGACTACTTGAGATTGATAACAGTCACACTTTTTTTTTTTTTGAGACGGAGTCTCACTCTGTCGCCCAGGCTGGAGCGCAGTGGCCAGATCTTGGCTCACTGCAAGCTCCGCCTCCCGGGTTTACGCCATTCTCCTGCCTCAGCTTCCTGAGTAGCTGGGACTACAGGCGCCCGCCACCTCGCCCGGCTAGTTTTTTGTATTTTTAGTAGAGACGGGGTTTCACTGCATTAGCCGGGATGGTCTTGATCTCCTGACCTCGTTATCCACCCGTCTCGGCCTCCCTAAGTGCTGGGATTACAGGCTTGAGCCACCACACCCGGCCCACACTTGATTTTTGACTGATGAGTCCACACCTCAAGATTCTGAACCATTCTGAGCTTCTTGACATCTTTTAATCCAGACACTGAAATTAGCATCTGCACTATCTAATTTTTGTCCTTCTGTAAAAACTTCTAGGGCAGCAACATAGTTTTTTTCATAATATTCACATATTCCTTTTCTCAACATATCAGTGGAATTATTTGGATTGAGTTCGACAGACTTCTTTGCATCAGCAACAGCAACACAGTAATTCCCAAGAAGAATGTGACAATAAGCTCTTTGACATGAATATTGTGCATTATCTGGTTTGTTTCAAAGCCTTAGTCAGCTCCTCTAACGCTGCTTGGGGGTCCTCGTCTATTACAGCATCCAAGAAGCTTTGGAAAAACCTCTGGGATGTTGCAGGTCCTGCTGCAGCTGGTGCCATCTCTCATAGTCACTGTTGCTGCCGCCGGAGCTGCTACTATCGCGGTTACCACCTACGCCACTGCCCAAGGGGGAAACTTCTCAATTTTTGTATTTTTAGTAGAGAAGGGGTTTCTCCATGTTGGTCAGGCTGGTCTTGAACCCCCGACCTCAGGTGATCTGCCCACCTCGGCCTCCCAAAGTGCTGGGATTACAGGCGTGAGCCACCGCGCCCGGCCAACTTTCAACTCTTAACAGAAGTTTAGATGTTCAATTAGTTTTTTTTTTTTTTTTTTTTGAGACGGAGTCTTGCTCTGTCACCCAAGCTGGAGTGCAGTGGCTGGATCTCAGCTCACTGCAAGCTCCACCTCCCGGGTTCACGCCATTCTCCTGCCTCAGCCTCCTGAGTAGCTGGGACTACAGGCGTCCACCACCTCGCCCGGCTAGTTTTTTGTATTTTTTTAGTAGAGACGGGGTTTCACCATTTTAGCCAGGATGGTCTCGATCTCCTGACCTTGTGATCCGCCCGTCTTGGCCTCCCAAAGTGCTGGGATTACAGGCTTGAGCCACCGCGCCCGGCCCCTCAATTAGTTTTTAATTTTGTCTTCTGTAAACATTTTGCTAATAACACTTCTGTGCAAAAAGAATCTTATTGACAAACATAGTTGACATAGTCCAAATCTAACACAAATAGAAGTCTAACACAAAAAAGCTAAAAAAGTTTTATCTTTATCAAATCTAGCATCCCAAAGAACCCAGTCTTATCCTGGGCAGCAAATAAAATATAAAGTCACAGAGACTTAGCATTTTACACATGGACAGGACCTTAAGATCACCTAATTCAATTGCTTTATTTGACAGAAAAGGAAAAGGCGGCCCACAGGAGTTGAATGATTTATCCACATCAGTGTCCCTGTGTGGTTTCCACAGAATGGCTGACCACTAAATTTTTTTTTTTTTTTTGAGACATAGTTTCACTCTCGTTGTCCAGGCTAGAGTACAATAGTGTGATCTTGGCTCACCACAATCTCCGCCTCCTGGGTTCAAGCGATTCTCCTGTCTCGGCCTTTTCTACTAGTTGGGATTACAGGCATGCGCACAACTCCCGGCTAATTTTGTATTTCTAGTATAGATGGGGTTTCTCCATGTTGATCAGGCTGGTCTCAAACTCCCAATCTCAGGTGATCCACCTGCCTCGGCCTCCCAAAGTGCTGGGATTACAGTGAGCCATCCCGCCTGGCCTGAAGAATTATTTTAACCCTGGTTTGTGATCAATCTGATCACCAGTTCATCTAAATGAGATCCTTGGAGGCAGATGTGAATCATGCCAACGTGAACACAAATTGCTGATGGCATGAAGGAAACGTCACACAGGCAGGCTCCTTCTATGGTAGAGTTTGTTAGATGCACAAGTTTCAGAAGGACCACACTCAGTCGTAAGACTGAAATGGGGCTGGATCTCTAGCAAAAACAATATAAGATTCAAAAGATTATTAGCCATAATCCTCTTTTAGTTATGTCTTATGGGCTACAATATCACCAACGGGCTAACAACAGAAGAAATATGGTTTCCTAAGCACACTAAAACTGTCTATAATATTTATGTTATCAACCATTTGTTTGATTCATCTTCTTTTATAAACACTGGACCACAGGAGGTACCTTTTAATTGAATGGAAAATAATTCACTAAGTGTCACATTAGAGTCTGAAAGAACTAATTAAGCTTTATAATTTACACTTGTGGAATAACTTAATGGGCTTAATTAAATTTGCTCCAAATATTTCCTTTTATCCCTTTTGTGGCCTACCATTTTAGAAATGACCAATTAAATTAAAATTTCATTTTCAGGCCAGGTGCTGTTGCTCACGTTTATAATCTCAGCACATTGGGAGGCTGATATGGGAGAACTGCTCAAGCTCAGCAGTTTGACACCAGCCTGGGTGATAGAGTGAGACTTTGTCTCTACAAAAAAAAATTTAAAAATTAGTGTAGCATGGTGGTGCACAACTGTAGTCCCAGCTACTTGGGAGGCTGAGGTGGCAGGACTGCTTGAACGTGGGAGGTAGAAGCTGCAGTAAGCCAAGACTGCACTCCAGCCTGGGCAACAGAGCAAGACGCTGTCTCCAAAAAAAAAAAAAAAAAAAAAAACTTATTTAAATTTTGTATACTTTGATTTTAATTTCTTGTACAGACATTTCCCATGTTGGCTCCAACATTATTTCCTACCTTTTTCAGTTCTGTTACACTCTTTTCCAGACTCTTGAACAGCCTCCATTAAGTTCAGCTAATATCACAATCTCAGAACGAATAACAAAGACGTTCTATAATATGCAACATGTAAGAGTCAGTTCATACCCATGACAGTTATTAAGCCACTATGCAACAATGAAATATTGTTACATGACTAAATCTATGAAATTACTTCTTTATTTTTTTTTGTTTGTTTTTGAGATGGAGTCTTGCTCTGTCGCTCAGGGTGGAGTGCAGTGGTGGGATCTCGGCTCACTGCAACTTCTGGCTCCAGGGTTCAAGCAGTTCTTCTGTCTTTCCCTCCTGAGTAGCTGAGACTATTAGCTGGGTGCACATCACCGCACCCAGCTAATTTTTGTTTTGTTTTGTTTTGTTTTTTGAGACGGAGTTTTGCTCTTGTTGCCCAGGCTGAGCCACCATGCCCGGCTAATTTTTGTATTTTTAGTAGAGACGGGGTTTCACCATATTGGTCAGCTTGGTCTCAAACTCCTGACCTCAGGTGATCCACTCGCCTTGGCCTCCCACAGTGCTGGGATTACAGGCGTGAGTCACTGTGCCCAGCCCTTTACTTTTTTGACACAGTATCTAGCTCTGTCATCCAGGCTGGTGTGATCTTGGCTCACTGCAGTCTCTACCTTCTGGGCCCAAGTGATCCTCCCACCTCAGTCTCCCAACTAGCTAGGACTACAGGCGTGAGCCATCATGCCTGGACTAAATTTTTTGTAGAGACAAGGTCTCACTATGTTGGCCAGGCTGGTTTTCAACTCCTGGACTCAAGGGATCCTTCCACTTCAGCCTCTCAAAGTGCTGGAATCACAAGCATGAGCCACCACACCCAGCTATTTCCTTTCTTCCTCCCTCCCTTCCTTCCTTCCTTCATTTTATTTTCATAGGTATTTGGGGGAACAGGTATTTGGTTACACAAGTTGGTGCACCCATCACTCGATATTTCTCTACTATTAATAAGATCCTAGTATGCCAAAAAAATGAAGTTGAACCTTATCTCCTCATCTATAAAAATTAACTCAAAATGAGGCAGGCCGCAGTGGGTCATGCCTGTAATCCCAGCACTTCGGGAGGCCAAGGCAGACAGATCACCTGAAGTCGGGAGTTTGAGACCAGCGTGACCAACATGGGGAAATCCTGTCTCTACTAAAAATACAAAATTAGCCAGGTGTGGTGGCACATTCCTGTAATCCCAGCTACTTGGGAGGCTGAGGCAGGAGAATCGCTTGAACCCGAGGTGGAGGTTGAGGTGAGGCGAGATCACACCATTGCACTCCAGCCTGGGCAACAAGAGCGAAACTCCATCTCAAAAAAAAAAAAAAAAAATTAACTCAACATGGATCAAAGACCTAAATGTAAGTGCTAAAACTTAGAATTCTTAGAGGAAGACATGGTAAATCCTCATGATCTTGGATTTAGTAAAGAAGTCTTAGATATAGTATGAAAAGCACAAGAAACAATGTAAGAATTAAATTTCCTCAAAATGAAAAACGTTTATGCTTCAAAGGACACCTTCAAAAAGTGAAAAGACAACACTCAGAATGTGAAAAGATAACTACAAGTCATATATCTGATAGTTGCATCTAGGACATATAAATAACTCTTGGCCGGACGCGTTGGCTCATGCCTGTAATCCCAGCACTTTGGGAGGCCAAGGCAGGTGGATCACCTGAGGTCGGGAGTTCGAGACCAGCCTGGCCAAGACGGTGAAACCCCGTCTCTACTAAAAATGCAAAAATTAGCTGGGCATGGTAATGCATGTCTATAATCCCAGCTACTCGAGAGGCTGAGACAGGAGAATTGCTTGAACCTGGAGGTGGGTGAGCCAAGATTGTACCACTGCACTCCAGCCTGGGCAACAGAGTGAAACTCTATCCCCCCTGCCCCCTCCCCTGCAAAAAAAAAAAAAAAAAAAAAAAAAAGGGCTGGGCGAGGTGGCTCATGTCTGTAATCCCAGTACTTTGGGAGGCCAAGGTGGGTGGATCACCTGATGTCAGGAGTTCGAGACCAGCATGGCCAATATGGCAAAACCCCATCTCTACTAAGGTACAAAAATTAGTTGGGTGTGGTGGCAGGCACCTGTAATCCCAGCTACTCGGGGCTGAGGCAGGAGAATCACTTGAACCCAGGAGGCAGCTTTTGCAGTGAGTTGAGATGGCGCCACTGCACTCCAGCCTGGGCGACAAGAGTGAGACTCCATCTCAAAAAACAAACAAACAAAAACTCTTATAACTCAATAATAAAGACAAATAACCCAATTAAAAAATGGGCAAAGGATCTGCATAAACATGTTTCCAAAGATAACATACAAATTGAGTAACAAGCATAGGAAAAGTTGTTCAACTTCATTGTTCTTCAGTGAAATGGATATCAAAGCCACAATGAGATACCACTTGCTACTCATTACAATGTATAAAAAGATGTGGTACAATAATAAGTGTTGGTGAGAATGTGAAGAAACTGGAATCCTTTACGCTGCTGGTGGGATTATGGACTGGTGCAACCAGTTTAGAAAACAGTTGGGTGCTGAGTGCGGTGGCTCATGCCTGTAATTCCAGCACTTTGGGAGGCTGAGGTGGGTGGATCACCTGAGGTCAGGAGTTTTGAGACCAGCCTGATCAACATGGAGAAACCCTCTCTCTACAAAAATACAAAATTAGCTGGGCATGGTGGCAGTGCATGCCTGTAATCCCAGCTACTCAGGAAGGCTAAGGCAGGAGAAATCGCTTGAACCCAGGAGGCGGAGGTTGCAGTGAGAGGAGATCGCGACATTGCCCTCCAGCCTGGGCAACAAAAGTGAAACTCCATCTCAAAAAAATAAAAATAAAAAAAGTAAACAGTCTGGCAATTCCTCAAACAATTAAACAGAGCTATCTGTGACCAGGCAATTCCACACCCAGGTATATACCAAAGAGAAATAAAAACAAATGGCTGGGCACGGTGGCTCACGCCTGTAATCTCAGCACTTTGGGAGGTCAAGGAGGGTGGATCACGAGGTCAGGAGATTGAGACCATCCTGGCTAACACGGTGAAACCCTGTCTCTACTAAAAATACAAAAAAAATTAGCTGGGCTTGGTGGCAGGCGCCTGTAGTCCTAGCTACTTGGGAGGCTGAGGCAGGAGGATAGCGTGAACCCGGGAGGTGGAGCTTGCAGTGAGCTGAGACTGTGCCACTGCACTCCAGCCTGGGTGACAGAGTGAGACTCCATCTCAAAAAAAGAAAAAAAAGTTCACACAAAAACTTGTAGATGAATGTTTATAGGAGCATTATTCACAATAGCAAAAAGATAAATAATCCACATGTTCCATCAATGGATGAATGGATAAATAAAATGTATGTCTAGATAATGGAATCAAAAGGAATAAAGTACTGATACAAGCTACAACTTGGATGAACCCTGAAAACATTATGTGAAGTGAAAGAAGCCAGTTACAAAAGCTCACATATAGATCATTCCATTTATATGAAAGTTCAAAATAGGTAAATCTATGAAGACAGAAGGTAGATTAGTTAGGAATGAGGAAGGGGGGTGGTAATAGCTGAGTGTATAGGGTTTGTTTTGGGGGTAATAAAAATGTTCTAAAATTGACTGCTGATGGTTGTACATACTATGAAAATAATAAAAACCATGGATTGTATACTTCTAATGGATTAACTGTATGCCATTTGAATTGTTTCAATAAAGCTTTTTTTTTTTTTTTTTTTTGAGACAGAGTCTCACTCCATCGCCCAGGCTGGAGTGCAGTGGCGTAATCTTGGCTCACTGCAACCTCTGCCTCCCGGGTTCAAGTGACTCTCCTGCCTCAGCCTCCTGAGTAGCTGGGACTATAGTTGTACACCACCACACCTGGCAATTTTTTTTTTTTTTTTTTTAAGACAGAGTTTGGCTCTTGTCCCCCAGACTGGAGTGCAATGGCACGATCTTGGCTCACTGCAACCTCTGCCTCCTGGGTTCAATCGATTCTCCTGCCTCAGCCTCCCAAGTAGCTGGGATTACAGCTGGCTGCCACCACGCCCAGCTAATTTTTGTATTTTTACTAGAGATGGGGTTTCCCCATGTTGGCCAGGCTGGTCTCAAATCCTGACCTTAGGTGATCCATCCACCTGGGCCTCCCACAGTGCTGGGAATACAGGCATGGGCCACTACACTCGCTCCCTGCCCCCGGCTAATTTTTGTATTTTTAGTAGAGATGGGATTTCGCCACGCTGGCCCGGCTGGTTTCAAACTCCTGAACTCAAGTGATCCACCTGCCTTGGCCTTCGAAAGTGCTATGATTACAGGTGTGAGCCACTGCGCCTGGCCACAATAAAGCTATTTTTTCTTTTTTCTTTTCTTTTTTTTTTGAGATGGAATTTCACTCTTGTTGCCCAGGCTAGAATGCAATGGCATGACCTCAGCTCACTGCAACCTCTGCCTCCCGGTTCAAGCAATTCTCCTGCCTCAGCCTCCCGAGTAGCTGGCATTACAGGCATTTGCCACCACCCCTGGCTAATTTTTTTGTATTTTTAGTAGAGATGGGGTTTCTCCATGTTGGTCAGGCTGGTCTCAAACTCCTGAACTCGGGTGATCCACCCGCCTCGGCCTCCCAAAGTGCTGGGATTACAGACGTAAGCCACCACGCTTGGCCAATAAAACTATTTTTTATTTTTGAGACAGGGTCTCACTCTGTTACCTAGGCTGGAGTGGAGTGGCGTGATCTCAGCTCACTGCAGCCTCGACCTCCAGGGCTCAAGTGATCCTCTTGCCTTAGCCGCCCAAATAGCTGGGACTACTGGTGTGCACAATCACATTAGGCTAGTTTTTTTGTATTTTTTATAGAGACAAGGTTTCACCATGTTTCCCAGACTGGTCTCAAACTCCTCAACTCAAATGATCCACCTGTCTTGGCCTCCCAAAAGGCGAGAATTACAGGGGCGAGCCACCGCAGCCAGCCTCGATAAAGCTATTAAAAAAAAAAAAAAGGTGGCCGGGTGTAGTGGCTCACGCCTGTAATCCCACCACTTTGGGAGGTCGAGGTGGGTGGATCATGAGGTCAGGAGATCAAGACCATCCTGGCTAACACGGTGAAACCCCGTCTCTACTAAAAATAGAAAAAAGTTAGCTGGGAGTGCACTTGTAGTCCCAGCTACTCGGGAGGCTAAGGCAGGAGAATCACTTGAACCCAGGAGGCAGAGGTTGCGGTGAGCCGAGACTGCGCCACAGCATTCCAGCCTGGGCGACAGAGCGAGACTCCCATCTCAAACAAAAAAACAAAAACAGACTGGGTGTGGTGGCTCACACCTGTAATCCCAGCACTTTGGGAGGCAGAGGTGGGCAGATCACTTGAGGTCAGGTGTTTGAGACCAGCCTGGCCAAAATGGTGAAACCCTGTCTCTACAAAAACTACAAACATTAGCTGGGTGTGGTGGGCAGCTGTAATCCCAGCTACTTGGGAGGCTGAGGCAGAAGAATAATTTGAACCCAGAAGGCAGGGGTTGCAGCGAGCCAAGATTGTGCTACTGCACTCCAGTATGGGCCAGAGTGAGACTCCATCTCTAAATAAATAAATAAATAAATACCAAAAAACATATCAGAAGAAAAATACATTATTCTATTATAATCAATCATTGTATTTAAAAAACCTATTATCTCCCAAATGGATGCAGCAAACATTCACATGTAAATCAAAGCATATAGCCAAAATATCAATCCTGCCCAAGAAACTATGTTCTAAGATGATTCCTTTGGGAATTAGGCCTTTTAATGAAAAAAAATTTTCTAAAGAGATAAATAATTCAGTTAAAACTTGTGGTACAAAAAAACTGTGGCATAGTAACAACATTCACACACGTAAAAATCATGTTATACAAACATCCAAACACACTTGTCTTAAAACCTTAGAGCAGTTCTATTCAAGAGAAATATAATTAGACCCACAGCCAACTGCAGTGGCTAACACTTGTAATTTTAATGCTTTGGGGGGGCCAAGGTGGTAAGACTGCTTGAGCCCAGGAGTTTTGCTTCAGCTCAGGAGTGTAAGACTACACTGGGCAACACAGCGAGACTCTGGCTCTACAAAAAATAAAAAAGTAGCTAGGCACGGCGGTACATGCCTGTAGTCTTTTTTTTGGGGGGGCTAGGGAGGACGGAGTCTCACTCTGTCGCTGGGCTGGAGTGCAGTGGCACAATCTCAGCTCACTGCAACCTCTGCCTCCTGCATTCAAGCAATTCTCCTGCCTCACCCTCCCGAGGAGCTGGGACTACATGCGTGCACCACCACGCCCAGCTAATTTTTGTATTTTTAGTAGAGATGGTGTTTCACCATGTTGACCAGTATGGTCTCGATCTCTTGACCTCATGATCTGCCCGCCTCGGCCTCCCCAAGTGCTGGGATGACAGGCATGAGCCACGGAGCCCAGCCCATGTCTGTAGTCTTAGTTATCCGGGAGGCTGAAGTGGGAGAATTGCTTGAGGCCAGAAGTTTGTGTATGGTGTAGTGAAAGTTTGTGGTATCGTTTTTTTTTTTTGGTAAA
Organism: Macaca fascicularis; assembly: GCF_037993035.2. NCBI lineage: Eukaryota > Metazoa > Chordata > Mammalia > Primates > Cercopithecidae > Macaca > Macaca fascicularis. Next base: position 15,661,932 of record NC_088376.1, read on the forward strand.
AGATAAAAAAAAGGAAGAAATACAATTGAAGCCATAAATGTAATTTAAAATTTTCTAACAGACACGTTTAAAAAATAACATTAAAAGAAACACGTAAAATTATTTTTATTTTATTTTATTTATTTATTGAGATGGAATTTCGCTCTTGTTGCCAAGGCTGGAGTGCAATAGCGCCACCTGGGCTCACAGCAACCTCCACCTCCACCTCCTGGGTTCAAGCGATTCTCCTGCTTCAGCTTCCTAATAGCTGGGATTACAGGCACGCGCCACTACACCCGCTTAATTTTTTGTATTTTTAGTACAGACAGGGTTTCACCATGTTGGCCAGGCTTATCTCAAACTCTTGACCTCAGGTGATCCACCTGCTTTGGCCTCCCAAAGTCCTGGGATTACAGGTGTGAGCCACCTCGCCTGGCTTACTATATTTATTTTTTTTGAGATGGAGTCTTGTTCTGTCACCTAGGCTGGAGTGCAGTGGTGCAATCTCGGCACACAGCAACCTCCGCCTCCCGGGTTCAAGTGATTCTCCTGCCTCAGCCCCCCATGTAGCTGGGATTACAGGTGCCCACCACCACACCTAGCTAATTTTTGTACTTTTGGTAGGGAGAGGAGGTTTCATCATGTTGGCCAGGCTGGTCTCAAACTCTTGAACTCAGGTGATCCACCAACCTTGGCCTCCCAAAGTGCTGTGATTATAGGCGTAAGTCACTGCGCCCGGCCTATTTTTAATATATTTAATTTAAGCTACTATGTTTAAAATATCAATTCAACATATAATTGATTTAAAAGTTATTAATGACATAGTTTCCATTTTTTTCATAGTATGTTTTGAAACCTGGTGTGTGTCTTACACTTGAACAGTGCACCTGAATTCACACTGGACACAATTCAAGTGCTTGTAGCCATATGTGGTGAATGGCTTGGATACTGCAGCCTTAGAATCTAAGGAATACATATTAAATACAAGTAGATAAGTATTTTCTTCTTTTTTAGTTAAGAAACCAAATTTGGCTGGGCACAGTGGCTCACGCCTGTTATCCCAACACTTCAGGATCACTTGAGGTCAGGGGTTTGAGACCAGCCTGGACAACATGGTAAAAACCCTGCCTCTACTAAAAATATATATATTACAGGTGCATACCACCACACCCTAATGTTTGTATTTCTGTATTTTTAGTAGAGACAGGGTTTCACCATGTTGGCCCGGCTGGTCTCAAACTCCTGACCTCAGGTGATCCACCCGCCTCAGCCTCCCAAAGTGCTGGGATTACAGGCATGAGCCACCACGCCTGGCCCGCTTCATCTATATTTACAGCTGCTCCCATGGCTTGCATTACTGCCTGAGATCTGCCTCCTGTCAGATCAGCAGCAGCATTAGATTCTCATAGGAGTGTATATCTTATCGTGAACTGTGCCTGTAAGGAGCTCCATATGAGAATCTAATGCCTGATGATCTGTCACTGTCTCCCATCACTCCCACATGGGACCATCTAGTTGTAGGAAAACAAGCTCAGGGCTCCCACTGATTCTACATTATAGTGAGTTGTATAATTATTTCATTATGTATTACAATGTAATAATAACAGAAATACAGTGCACAATAAATGTAATGTTTTTGAATCATCCTGAATCTACCTCCCCTGCAACCCTTTCCACAGAAAAATTGTCTACCATGATCCCGGTCCCTGGTGCCAAAAAGGTTGGGGTCTGCTGCTTAAATTGATGCGTTTACATTTCTTTCCAGTCAATTCCCGCAACCACTGTTCTGATTTCTAGCAACATAAATTAGTTTTGTCTATTCAGAAAGTTTTGTTTGTCATGGTATAAATGGAATCATACAGTATATACCTCATGTGAAGGAAAAGAGGAAACAAAAATGTTTTGAGATTCATCCATGTTAACTTGTGTATTAGTAATTGGTTTTGGTTTGAGACAGGGTCTCACTCTGTCACCCAGGTTGGAGTGCATCGGTGCAACGTCAGTTCACTGTAGCCTCAACCCTACAGGGCTCAAGTGATCCTCCCACCTCAGCCTCCGGAGCAGCTGGAACTACAGATGCGCAGCACCATGCCTAGCCAATTTTTTGTACAGATGGTGTTTCACCATGTTGCCCATGCTCGTCTCAAACTGCTGGACTCAAGCAATCTGCCTGCCTGGACCTCCCAAAGCGTCGGGATTACAGACATGAGCCACTGTGCCCGATCTCATTGGTTCTTCCTTATAGCTGACTAGTATTCCAAAATACAAGTGTAATACAACTTAGTTATCCATTCTTCTACTGACGAATACCTCGGCTATGTCTAGGTTTTGTCTACCAGGAGTAAAGCTACTATAAAATTCTTTTGTGGACAAGTTTCTGTTTCTCTTTGATAAACATCTAGGAACAGAATCACCTTAAAATTTCAAAGTCATAGCATTTAATTCCAGAGCATAGAATGTTTGTGTGAGTGTGTTATCTCCTTAATTGAATAATACTTACAGCTTCATACAGCACTGAGTAGTTCAGAAACTGAAGCAAATTTCTAAAAGTGTCATTATATATACAGTTGGTGCTTGGAATCCACAGGTTCCAAATCTGTAGATTCAACCAACTATAAATAGAAAATATTCTAAAATATAAAAATAAAAAATAACACTACAACAATTTTTTAAAAATTAAAAACCAACATAGTATGATAACTGTTTATATAGCATATACAGTGCACTAGGTATTATAAGTACTCTAAAGATGACTTAAAGTATATGAAAGAAGGCTGGGCGCAGTGGCTCACACCTGTAATCCCAGCACTTTGGGAGGCCAAGATGGGTGGATCACTTGAGGCCAGGAGTTCAATACCAGCCTGGTCAACATGGTGAAAGCCTGTCTCTACTAACAATACAAAAATTAGCCAGGCATGGTGGCACACACCCGTAATCCCAGCTACTTGGAAGGCTGAAGCAGGAGAATCGCTGGAACCCAGGAGGCGGAGGTTGCAGTGAGCCAAGATTGAGCCACTGCACTCCATCCTGCATGACAAGAGCGAAACTATGTCTCAAAAAAATAAATAAAATAAAAATAAGTAAAGTATATGAGAGGCTATGCATAGGTTATGTGCAATTACTACACCATTTTATATAAGAAATTTTATATCTGAGGACTGTGGTATCTGTCGGGGGCCCTGGAACCAATCCCTCAAGGATACCAAAGGATGACTATGTAACTTTATTCATCCATTATATCTCTAAGTTCATCCAAGTCTTACCATTAAACTAGTTAGTTGATTTCTGAAACATTTTCCTAATTTGGGGCCACATTTTTATTTCAATTGTGAGAATATTTTTCTGAAAACTACCTTGATTTAATATAGAATCTCACAACTTCTTTAATTATTATCTGCCTTCTAAAACCATACTTGGTAACTTGGTTAGAATGAAAGTTTTTGTATATAAACAAAAATACTCAAGGGGCTATGAACCCATATCATAAAAAGTGGCCATTGGAAAAGTCATGCTAATTTACTGCGTATCAGTTATGCTGGAAACAGAAAATGGGGCTTTGCATTGGTGTCTTGGGTATTATTGAGCCCAAGGGGTCAAAATAGTCCATAAAAGCTAAACTATACACTAGTCACATTTTCAATAACCTAAGAGTTCAGGTCAGAAACAGATGAAATCTCGAAGAATTCCACAATCTTAAAACACAGTGCTCAGGCTCCTTATATAGAAGACAGCTGGCTCCTGCCACAGAACTGCCCTTTAACACATCCAACTGCATTGTGAGCTTTATGGCTTTGAAAATTATGACACAATTCTTTTACAACTCCTCCCCTTCACCATTTGTGTCCACATTACCATTGCTACTGTCTGGCATAGCAGTCCTTTTTATAAATCTACCCTAAGGCTCCTTCCATCTTGTACTGTTTCCTTTCTCCCTCCCATCTGCTCCATAAGAAAAATATATACATACACACTACAGAATCCACCCTTGCCTCACTTTATCATGACGGCATTCTCTATGGAAGCCCTTTGCTTCTTTTCACACACACACACAAAAACGGAAGTGATATTATTTTCTCTGAAAATCATCAATCCTCCTATGACATATGCAAAGCAAACAGCTGTACCCATGAAAGGTACAAAACTCTTTGAGAGTAATCCCACCCTGTATACACACTTCTCTTTAATGACATTCTCAGAAGGTAAAGTTAAATTACACAACTCTGCAGATGTTTAACCATTATAAGACAATATACTACTCTTTTTTTTTTTTGAGACGGAGTCTCGCTCTGTCGCAGGGGCTGGAGTGCAGTGGCACCATCTCGGCTCACTGCAAGCTCCGCCTCCCGGGTTCACGCCATTCTCCTGCCTCAGCCTCCCGAGTAGCTGGGACTACAGGCACTCGCCACCACCTCGCCCGGCTAGTTTTTTGTATTTTTTAGTAGAGACGGGGTTTCACCGTGTTAGTCAGGATGGTCTTGATCTCCTGACCTTGTGATCCGCCCATCTCGGCCTCCCAAAGTGCTGGGATTACAGGCTTGAGCCACCGCGCCTGGCCCTACTTTTTTTTTATTTTTTTATCTTTTTTATTTTTTTGAGACGGAGTCTCGCTGTGTCGCCCAGGCAGGAGTTCAGTGGCACGATCTCGGCTCACTGCAAGCTCCGCCTCCCAGGTTCACGCCATTCTCCTGCCTCAGCCTCCCGAGTAGCTGGGACTATAGGCGCCCGCCACCGCGCCCGGCTTTTTTGTATTTTTAGTAGAGACGGGGTTTCACCCTGTTAGCCAGGATGGTCTCGATCGCCTGACCTCGTGATCCGCCCACCTCGGCCTCCCAAAGTGCTGCGATTACAGGCATGAGTCACCGCGCCCGGCCTATACTACTTTTTGTGTGTGTGTGAGAGACAGAGTTTTATTCTGTCCCCCAGGGCTGGCGTATAGTGGCATGATTTCGGCTCACTGCAACCTCTGCCTTCTGGGTTCAAGCAGTTCTCCTGCCTCAGCCTCCTGAGTAGCTGAGACTGCAGGTGTGCGCCACTATGCCCAGCTAACTTTTTTTGTATTTTTAGTAGAGACAGGGTTTTGCCACGTTGGCCAGGCTGGTCTTGAACTCTTGACCTCAGGCGATTTGCCCGCCTTGGCCTCCCAAAGTGCTGGGATTACAGGCGTGAGCCACCGTACCTGGCAGAAACAATATACTTCTTATATTGCACACATAAATAAAGCAATCCTAAAATTAGTACTCATTAAGCCGGGTGGGTGGCTCATACTCGTAATGCCAGCACTTTGGGAAGCTGAAGCAGATGGATCTCCTGAGGTCAGGAGTTTGAGACTAGCCTGATTGACATCGTGAAACCCCATCTCTATTAAAAATATAAAAAAATTAGCCCGGTGTGGTGGTGTATGCCTGTAATTCCAGCTAGTTGGGAGGCTGAGGCAAGAGAACTGCTTGCACTTGGGAGGCGGAGGTTGCAGTGAGCCAAGATACGCCATTGCACTCCAGCCTGGGGTACAAGGGCAAAAATCCATCTCAAAAAAAAAAAAAAAAAAAAAAAGATTAGTATTCATTCAAGTAAACCTGTAAAAATTAAATCAAGTTTAAAAAACTGTTTCAAATGTCTTCTTCATTAAGGATTCCCTTTAAATGTGTATAACCATACTTAACTGCAGCATTATTTGTAACAGCAAAAACTGAAAACATTATAAACAGCTCAATAAAAAGCAATGTTAGACAAATTAGATCATATCCACAAAATGCAACTCTAGGCACCCATGAGAAAGAGTGAAACAAAGGTTTATGCTGATATGGGAATAAAGTAAGGTACAGAGCAGTGTACAGACTACAAAATTACTGGTAAAGGCCAGATGTGGTGGCTCACGCCTATAATCCCAGCACTATGGGAGGCTGAGGCGGGCAGATCACTTGAGCTCAGGAGTTTGAGACCAGCAGACCAACATGGTGACACCCCGTCTCTACCAAAAATACAAAAATTAGCCGGGTGTGGCGGCACATGCCTGTAATCTCAGCTACTCAGGAGGCTGAGGCATGAGAGTTGCTTGCACCTGGGAGGCGGAGGTTGCAGTAAGCTGAGATCCTGCCATTGCAGTCCAGCCTGGGCAATACAGCGAGACTCGGTCTCAGAACAACAGCAACAACAATGACAACACACAAAAACAAAACGAAAAGCTATACCACATAAAAAGAAGTTCATGGCTGGGCGCAGTGGCTCACGCCTGTAATCCCAGCACTTTGGGAGGCCGAGACGGGCGGATCACAAGGTCAGGAGATCGAGACCACGGTGAAACCCTGTCTCTACTAAAAATACAAAAAATTAGCCGGGCGTGGTGGCGGGAGCCTGTAGTCCCAGCTACTCAGGAGGCTGAGGCAGGAGAATGGCGTGAACCTGGGAGGCGGAGCTTGCAGTGAGCTGAGATCGCGCCACTGCACTCCAACCTGGGGGACAGAGCGAGAGTCCGTCTCACAAAAAAAAAAAAAAAGTTCATTAGAGAAATGCAAATAAAAATCACAATGAGATAGCACTACACATCTTATTTCCTTATTAGAATGAGTAAAGTAAAAAGTGCCTACAAGAGGCCGGGTGCGGTGGCTCATGCCTGTAATCCCAGCACTTTGGGAGGCCAGGGCGGGTGGATTGAGAGGTCAAGAGACCATCCTGGCCAACATGATGAAACCCCGTCTCTACTAAAAATACAAAAATTAGTTGGGCGTGGTGGTGCATATCTGTAGTCCTAGCTACTCGGGAAGCTGAGGCAGGAGAACTGCTTGAACCCAGGAGGTGGAGGCCGCAGTGAGCCGAGATCACGCTATTGTACTCCAGCCTGGCGAAAAACAAAAAAAGTACCTACAACACACACAAATATCAAAACAAGTATGTGATGAAAAAATAATTTTTTTAAAAAAGAAAATATGAAATATTGTGGTAGAGAACCTGGATCACTTATACATCCCTGGTGGAAATGTAAAATGGTACAGTCACTCTGTTAAAAGAGTTTGGCAGTTTTGTTTCTTTTTCTTTCTTTCTTTTCTTTTTTCTTTTTTTTTTTTTGAGACGGAGTCTTGCTCTGTTGCCCAGGCTGGAGTGCAGTGGCGCGATTTCAGCTCACCACAACCTCTGCCTCCAGGGTTCAAAAGGTTCTCCTGCCTCAGCCTCCGGAGTTAGCTGGGACTACAGGTGCACGCCACCATGCCCGGCTAATTTTTGTATTTTTAGTAGAGATGGGATTTCACTATGTTGGCCAGGCTGGTCTTGATCTCCTGACCTCGTTATCCGCTCACCTCGGCCTCCCAAAGTGCTGGGATTACAGGCGTGAGCCATCACGCCTGGCCACAAAGTTTTTAAGAAATTGAATGTAATGAAAATATTGTAAAACAAACAAAAAAAGTTCTGTATCTTGACTGTATCAATGTTAATATCCTGACTGTGATATTGTACTAAAGTTCTTGTTTTGTTTTGAGACGGAGTCTGTCGCCCAGGCTGGAGTGCAGTGGCACAATCTTGGCTCACTGAAACCTCCCTCCGCCTCCCCAGTTGAAGCAATTCTCCTGCTTCAGCCTCCCGAGTAGCTGGGACTACAGGCGTGCACCACCACACCTGGCTAATTTTTGTATTTTTAGTAGAGATTGGGTTTCACCATATTGGTCAGGCTGGTCTTGAACTCCTGACCTCATGATCCACCCACCACGGCCTCCCAAAGTGCTGGGATTATAGGCATGAGCCACCACGCCCATCAAGTACTAAAGTTCTGTAAGAAGTTACCTTTGGGGAAACTGGGTAAAGGGTAGATTAGGTCTCTATATTATTTTTATTTTTAGAGACAGAGCCTCTATCTGTCATCCATGCTGGAGTTTGGTGGTATAATCACAGCTTACTGCAGTCATGACCTCCAGGGCTTAAAGTGATCCTCCTACCTCAGCCTCCCAGCTACCTGGAACCACAGGCATGCAACATCATGCCCAGATACTTTTTTTTCTTTTTTCCTTTCTTTTTTGAGATGGAGTTTCACTCTTGTTGCCCAGGCTGGAGTGCAATGGTGTGGTCTTGGCTCACTGCAACCTCTGCCTACCGGGCTCAAGCGATTCTCCTCCCTCAGCCTCCCAGGTAGCTAGAATTACAGGCACCTGCCACCACGCCCGGTCAACTTTTGTATTTTCAGTAGAGATGGGGTTTCACTGTGTTGGCCAGGCTGGTCTCGAACTCCTGACCTCAGCTGATCCACCTGCCTCGGCATCCCACCAATGTGCTGGGATAACAGGCGTGAACCACCGCACCCAGCCTAGTTTTTTGATTTTTTTAGAGACAGAGTCTTACTATGTTGCCCAGGCTTCTGTATTGCTTTTTAGACTATATGTGAATCTACAATAGACTATGTGTGAATCTACAATCGTCTCTAAATGAAGTTTAATTTTTAAAAAAAGACACCATGGAGTCAAATAAACAAATAAAACATAACTAATTATTTGTGGAATGAAGTCACAGCAGGCTTAAAGGGAACTGTGTAGAAAAGGACCATCTAAAAATCAGTGACCAGCGTAAGAAGCTAAAAAAAGAGCAAAATAAACTCACAGTTAGTAGAAAAATAAAATAAAGAGCAGAAATGAAAGAGAAAACAGAAAATGAAGTACAAGTCTATTCTCTGAAAACATCAATCCAATATGTAAATCGCTAGCGGAATTGCTTAGGAAAGAAGAGAAAGCGAGAGATCCCACAAATATCACATATGAAAATTGGCTGGGCGCAGTGGCTCATGCCTATAATCCCAGAACTCTGGGAGGCTGAGGCGGGTGGATCACCTGAGGTCAGGAGTTTGAGACCAGCCTGGCCAACAACATGGTAAAACTCCGCCTCTACTAAAAATACAAAAATTTACGCAGGCGTGCTGGCAGGCACCTGTAATTCCAGCTACTTGGGAAGCTGAGGCAGGAGAATCGCTTGAACCCAGCAGGCAGACGTTGCAGTGAGCCGAGATCACACCACTGCACTCCAGCCTGGGACAAAGAGTGAAACTCCATCTCGAAAAAAAAAAAAAGAAAAAAAGAAAGAAAATAGAGGTATAACTGTAGATTCTACAGACATTAAAAAGGTAAAACAATATTATGAACAATGTTAGTCCAATAAATTTGACAACTTGGAAAATTCCTTGAAAAATAAAACTTAACCAAACTGAGATAAGATGAAATACAGGCCAGGCGCGTGGCCTGTAATCCCCAAACCTTGGCAGGCCAAGGTGGGCAGATCACGAGGTCAGGAGATCAAGACCATCCTGGCTAACATGGTGAAACCCCATCTCTACTAAAAATACAAAAAATTAGCCAGGCGTGGTGGCGGGTGCCTGTAGTCCCAGCTACTTGGGAGGCTGAGGCAGGAGAATGGTGTGAACCCAGGAGGCGGAGCTTGCAGTGAGCCGAGATTGTACCACTGCACTCCAGTCTGGGCGACAGAGCGAGACTCCATCTCAAAAAAAAAGATGAAATACAAAATCTGAAAAAAGTGTTCTGTTGAACAAGTTGAATTCATTATCAAAAATTTTCCAGCAAGGAATATCCTAGGCTGGATGGTTTCACTGGTGAATTCTATCAAATACTTAGGGAAGAAGTAATACCTGTCCTTTTTATTAGTTCAGGGGTACATGTGCAGGTTTGTTATACAGTAAACTTATGTCATGGGGGTTTGTTGTACAGATTATTTCGTGACCCAGGTACTAAGCCTAGTACCCAACAGTTATTTTTTCTGATCCTCTCTCATCCTCCACCCTCCAGGAGGCCCCAGTGCCCGTTGTTCCCCTCTTCGTGTCCATGAGTAATACCTATCTTACACAGACTCTTGCAGAAAACAGAGGAAGATGAAGTACTTCTCAACTCATTTATATGGTCAGCATAATCCTGAAACCAAATCTGACAAAATAATTTCAAGGAAAGAAAAGTATGGACCAATCTTCCTCATGAATATAGAAGCACTTATTCCCAATGAAGTATTAACAAATCAAATCTAAAAATTTATACAAAAGGAAATACATTCTGACCAAGTAGGGTTTATCACAAGATTGAAAGATTAGTTTAATATTTGATCAGTGTAATTCATCATATTAACAGTATAAACAAGATAAAAAAGAATGTGTTCATTTCTTTTGTTTTGAGATAGAGTTGCTCGGGCTAGAGTGCAGTGACACACTCACTGCAACCTCTGCCTCCCGGGTTCAAGCAATTCTATTGCCTCAGCCTCCCAAGTAACTGGGATTACAGGCGCCCGCCACCATGCCCAGCTAATTTTTGTATTTTTAGTACAGACAGGGTTTCACTATCTTGGCCAGGCTGGTTTTGAACTCCTGACCTAGTGATCCACCAGCCTGGGCCTCCCAAAGTGCTGGGATTACAGGTGTGAGCCACTATGCCCAGCCATGAATGTGTTCATTTCAATAGATGCAATGCTAATTTTGTTTAGATACTCACTTTAAGTTTTCTAATTCCTGTTTTCTCAGTGGAGAAGAAGGTGGAGCTGGAATGAATTTATCTCCATCATGGCTTTTACTGCTAAAATAGAGGTAAGAGTCTTAATTATGAAGAGCAACAAATAAAAAATTAAATGTAAAATTTTGTTTCCCTATCCTTACTCCCAACTTTTCTTTTTCTTTTTTCGAGACAGTTTTGCTCTTGTTGCTCAGGTTGGAGTGCAATTGCACGATCTCGGCTCACTGCAACTTCTGCCTCCCGGGTTCGAGTGATTCTCTTGCCTCAGCCTCCCGAGTAGCTGGGATTACAGGCATGCACCACCACACCCAGCTAATTTTTTGTATTTTAAGTAGAAACGGTGTTTCACCATGTTAGCCAGGCTGGTCTTGAACTCCTGAACTCAGGTGACCCACCTACCTTGGCGTCCCAAAGTGCTGGGATTTACAGGGATGATCCACCTCACCCTGCCTCCCATGTAACTTTTTACAACAAAAGTGTAAAAGAGTTAAACAATGGAAGTGCTTAGTAATTTGGTAACACTAACATGTTAAAGCTATATTGGGCCGGGCGCAGTGGCTCAAGCCTGTAATCCCAGCACTTTGGGAGGCTGAGACGGGCGGATCACGAGGTCAGGAGATCGAGACCATCCTGGCTAACATGGTGAAACCCCATCTCTACTAAAAAAATACAAAAAAACTAGCCAGGCGAGGTGGCGGGTGCCTGTAGCCCTAGCTACTCGGGAGGCTGAGGCAGGAGAATGGCGTGAACCCGGGAGGCGGAGCTTGCAGTGAGCTGAGATCCAGCCACTGCACTCCAGCCTGGGCGACAGAGCGAGACTCTGTCTCAAAAAAAAAAAAAAAGCTATATTGCATATTTAGTTTCTTTGCCCCCCAACACTGCTTTAAAAAATCTCTAACTGAAGCCGGGCGCGGTGGCTCAAGCCTGTAATCCCAGCACTTTGGGAGGCCGAGACGGGCGGATCACGAGGTCGGGAGATCGAGACCATCCTGGCTAACACGGTGAAACCCCGTCTCTACTAAAAAATACAAAAAACTAGCCGGGCGACGTGGCGGGCGCCTGTAGTCCCAGCTACTCGGGAGGCTGAGGCAGGAGAATGGCGTAAATCCGGGAGGCGGAGCTTGCAGTGAGCTGAGATCTGGCCCCTGCACTCCAGCCTGGGCAGCAGAGCGAGACTCCATCTCAAAAAAAAAAAAAAAAAAAAATCTCTAACTGAAAACAGTATCTTTACTACATAAAGGAAATAACTCAAAACTTTCACACATTTCTCATTATTCTAATTCCCCTTACCCCTCCCAACCCCACCTTTTCTTGAGACTGGGTTTTTGAGACTCTGTTGCCCAGGCTGGAGTGCAGTGTGGCATCATCATAGCTCACTGCAGCTTCAAACTCCTGGGCTCAGGCAATCCTCCTACGTCAGCTTCCCAAGTAGCTGGGACTAATGGTGCCCGGCACCACACTCAGCTAATTTTTTTATTTCTTGTAGAGATGGGGTCTCGTTATGTTGGACAGGCTGGCTTCGAACTCCTAGCCTCTAGCAATCCTTTAGCCTTGGTCTCCCTTAGCACTGGGATTACAGGTGTAAGCCATCATGCCCAGCCTAAATTTTTTATAGTAAACATGTATCGACTGCTATTATAATCAAGAAAAAACGCTGGGATGTGAGACGTAAGTTTAAAGATGCCATGTATAAAAAACAGAATTTCCGGCTGGGTGTAGTGGCTCATGCCTGCAATCTCAGCACTTTGGGAGGCTGAGGAGGGTGGATCACTTGAGGTTACGAGTTCAAGACTGTCCTGGACAATGTGGCAAAACCCTATCTCTACTAAAAATACAAAAATTAGCCGGGCATAGTGGCACTGTGCCTATAATCCCAGCTACTTAGGGGGTTGAGGCAGGAGAATCGCTTGAGCCTGTGAGGCGGAGGTTGCAGTGAGTTGAGATCGTGCCACTGCATTCCAGCCTAGGTGACAGAGGGAGACTCTGTCTCAAACAAACAAACAAACAAAAAAAAGAAAGAAAAAAAGCAGAATTTCCTATATATAAAATGTTGTTTTGTCCTTACAAAGTTCTCCCAATTTCTATAGAGTCACATAATTTTTATTTATTTTACATTTTTTTTGAAGAGATGGGGTCTTGCTATGCTGCCCAGGTTAGACTTAACTCTTGGCCTCCTCCAGTACCCTGCCCAGATTTGCATAATTTTGAATTTATACTAGAAAACCAGAAACATACAAAAATATTCTGGAGGTTAGTGATTATATTATATTAAGAGGACAGGCAGAATATAATAAGAACTATGAGCAGCTTTAGGAGTTAAGTGTGTATTTTAACAAATTTTTTGTTTTTTTGAGACGGAGTCTCATTCTGTCACCCAGGCTGGAGTGCGGTGACATGATCTTGGCTCACTGCAACCTCTGCCTCCCGGGTTCAAGTGATTCTCTTGCCTCAGCTTCCCTGGTAGCTGGGATTATAGGTACCCGCCACCAGGCCCAATTTTTGTAGTTTTAGTAGAGACGGGGTTTCCCCATGTTGGCCAGGCTAGTCTTCAACTCCTAACCTCAAGTGATCCACCCACCTTGGCCTCCCAAAGTGCTGGGATTACAGGCATGAGCCACCACACCTGGTCAATTTTTTTTTTTTTAAAGCTGTCTGACAACAGGACTTCTTACAAATATCCCCGTTGTCAATGAAAAGCTGATACTTCCTTTTTTTTTTTTTTTTTTGAGATGAAGTCTCACTCTGTCGCCAAAGCTGGAGAGCAGTGGCACAATCTCGGCTCGCTACAACTGCTGCCTCCTGGGTTCAAGCAATTCTCTTGCCTCAGCCTTTTATAGGCATGAGCCACTGCATCCGGCCAAAACTGCTACTTTCTACTTTTCTTTTTCAAGGATCTCTCCTAACTTAGCCTTCACCTTACTTCTCTCTTCCAGAAAGACTTAGAAACATAAATGCTTTCCTTTCTTGTTATGCAAAACAGAGAATTTCAGAAATTTAGGTTGAAGAATTTAGGAATTTACTTAAAGAACAAAAGGGTTTACTAAAGAAGTCCTGAAAGGATTTTGCCAAGGGAGGTCACAAGGATTAGAATACCTGCAAGTTTCACTGCTTTCGCTGCTCTCTGTGTTCCCACCTAATTGATTACTATTTTTAGCCCCATTTTCCTGCTTTGGATCTTGCTGTTCTTCAGGTAGCAGCAACAAGGCATTTCTGAGACATATGGCTGCAAACTCCATACTGGCTACAGGAATGGCCGAAGACTGCCCATCACTTAAAAGAACAAAACCAAATTAGCTAAGTGGATAAAATATTTTAAAATAAGGCTTTTTTATTATGAGGAATAAAACCAATCGATAATAAATGAAAGCTATGCCTTTTAATAGGTAGAAATTTTAATATAAGCAGTTGTAAAAGCATGCTAAATAACCCAAATCCTAAGTATAGGTTGCAAATAGTATAAATAATGGGTTGCAAGTATATAAATTACATACACTGTGTCTCTAGGAATGAGACCAAGGAGAAACAATTTGATGTACACAATGTTAATGTTAACATACTAGAGAAACTGCAGACAAGGGCAACTGTAATGAGGGCAAGGAGCGGTATATTAAGAATGGGATGAAAGGGAAGAAAATAGATTTTCACACTTGAGCCTTACTTTGGTTGATCCTTGCTTTCAAAAATGCCTCTATACACTTTGAAACAGCAACATTACTTTTTGTCTTATAATTTCATTGACACTTTATACAACTTTCTGTTGGTTTGATATGCCCAAATAGAATCTTTATTAGGGAAAAACAAAATTTTGAAAAGTAGTAACAACTTTGAAATGGCTTTAAAACTTTGAAATGCTTTATCATAATAGTTTTAAAAAATATTCCTGCATCATAGTTTAACTAAATTAAGACTAAATTATCGTGTATCAGATATTTTCTATACTTTGGAAACACTTTTAAATGGCAGAGAACAATTTTGTTCTTTGACAAAAACAAATTAAGGCAGTTAATTATTTGCAAAGTTTGCCACTTTACAAATAATGGCAATTCCAAATTGTCAAACGAACGTTATACATGTTGCAGCTTCTATACTGCTTTGGTTGCTTTATGTTTTCATACACCTTTTTTCTTCCAATAGTAAGAATTCACTTTCATGTATTTTCAGTCCTAGGGAACTATAAGAAAATACCTAAATGAAAAGTATCAATGATAACCAAAACTACATAAAAAGGAGATACCAAGATGCCCTCTTCTGGACATTCTTAATAATGGCACTCAACAGACTAGGGTTTCCTAGGCCATCAATAATTACAGCACCCATGGACGTGATAAACCAAAATCACGTTAGATAACATTCACTATGGACCTACACGTGAGGGTCTGTTTGTTGAAATAGCAATAAACCTAGTTACAAAGTGGGTACTCCTATGCAATGATAAATCCTAAGCATACTTTTATATATAAGTAACATTATGTAAACTAGTATTAAATATATATACTTTTTCTTTGCAAAATACTTACTTATAAACAGTATTCTGTATAGACTGTGATGCCAAAACTATTTTACGATGATAGCCTTGACCAACAATAGACTGTACAATTCCTTTTTTGCTGGGAAGGCCTTTAGTTTCTTGTTCAGAGGTCTACAAAATACAAATAATTTCCAGTAAATTCTAGGGAATTGTAAGATGTGGTATAAAAAATGGGGGAATACCTCTCACAATTACTCTAAATTTAAGAAAGTTCTTAAAATCAACGAGGACTTTTTTTGGTGACAATGAAAACATGTTTGGTATTAGTGGAAAAAGTACGTAAGGCTGAAAATCTGGGATATATGCTACATTTTGTTTACATGAGATTGGAGAAAATTCTAAGAACAAAATCCAATTCAATTATGTCCCCAAAATTTATTCAGAATTATTTACTTAGAATATTCTATACCTCCAGTGCCATGCTACATATTACAGGTACTTTGACATCAGAGTAAGGAAAATGAGAGCCTAAAATACAGTGTAAAAGAAAAGTGAAGCAGCTCCACTTCCTAAAACACAGATCATTTCCTTCTTAATTCAAAGTATTAATTACATTGTCAACAATATATAAACTTTAATAAGCTGTATATGGTAAAAATTTACATGGACACAATACTTGCCTTTTAGGACATTAAAATCCCCAAACCAAATGAATAAATATTAAACTGAAAATAATAAAAGCTACTTACACATACATAGTTACTTTAGGATATCTGATTAAGATATATTATCTCACGACAGAGCTCACAGTGATAATTTCATTTATCACCCCCCTTCATTCTAAGCCTCTAATTTGGTTGGGTGCAGTGGCTCATGCCTGTAATCCCAGCCCTTTGGGAAGCTGAGGCAGGAGGATCACTTGAAACCAGGAGTTCCAGACCAGCCTGGGCAACATAGTAAGACCCTGTATCTACCTTTTTTTTTCTCCTTTCTTTTTTTTTTTAAAGACAAGGTCTAGCTCTGTTGCCCAGGATGGAGTACAATGGCATGATCTCGGCTCACTGCAACTTCTACCTCCTGGGCTCAAGTGATCCTCCTGCTTCACCTTCTCAAGTAGCTGGGACTACAGGTACAGGTGCGTGCCACCATGACCAGCTAATTTTTCTATTTATTTTTTTAGAGGCAGGGTTTTGCCAAGTTGCCGAGGCTGGAAATTTTTTTTTTTCTTTTTTTTTAAGACAGAGTCTCACTCTGTCGCCCAGGGTTGGGTGCAGTGGTGTAGTCTCGGTTCACTGCAACCTCCACCTCCTGGGTTCAAGTGATTCTCTTGCCTCAGCCTCCCGAGTAGCTAGGATTACGGGCGCCTGTCACCATACCCGGCTAATTTTTGTATTTTAGTAGAGACAGGGTTTCACCATGTTGGCCAGGCTGGTCTCAAACTCCTGACCTCAAGTGATCTACCCGCCTCGGCCTCCCAAAGTACTGAGATTACAGGTGTGAGCTACCATGTCCAGCCAGGAAAAATCTTTTATTATTATTATTATTATTATTATTATTGAGATGGAGTATCACTCTGTTGCCCGGGCAGGAGTGCAGTGGCGCAATCTCGGCTCACTGCAACCTCCATTTCCCAGGTTCAAGCAATTCTGCTGCCTCAGCCTCCCGAGCAGCTGGGACTACAGGCGTGCACCACTGTGCCCAGCTAATTTTTGTATTTTTTTTAGAGTTGTTGGCCGTGTTGGCCACGCTGGTCTTGAACTCCTGACCTTGTGATCCACCCGCCTCGGCCTCCCAAAGTGTTGGGATTACAGACGTGAGCCACTGTGCCTGGCCCGAAATTTTTTTTTTTTTTTTTTTAGAGAGTCCAGCTCTGTCGCCCAGGCTGGAGTGCAGTGGCACAATCTTGGCTCACTGCAAGCTCCGCCTCCTGGATTCACGCCATCCTCCTGCGTCAGCCTCCCGAGTAGCTGGGACTACAGGCGCTCGCCACCACGCCCGACTATTTTTTTGTATATTTAGTAGAGATGGGGTTTCACCGTGTTAGCCAGGATGGTCTGGATCTCCTGATCTCATGATCTGCCCACCTTGGCCTCCCAAAGTGGTGGGATTACAGGCATGAGCCACTGTGCCCGGCCCCGAAAAACCTTTTTAATTTTTTTTTTTTTTTTTTTTTTGAGAAGGAGTCTCATTCTATCACCCAGGCTGGAGTGCAGTAGTGTTATCTTGGCTTACTGCAACCTCTGCCTCCCGGGTTCAAGCAATTCTCCTGCCTCAGCCTCCCAAGTAGCTAGGACTACAGGTGGGTGCCACCACATCCAACTAATTTTTTATATTTTTAGTAGAGACGGGGTTTCACCATGTTAGCCAGGATGGTCTTGATCTCCTGACCTCCTGATCCACCCACCTCAGCCTCCCAAAGTGCTGGGATTACAGGCATGAACCACCACTCCAGGCCAAATCTTTTTTAATTTAAAAAATAAAACTAAGCTGGGCAAGGTGGCTCACACCTGTAATCCTAGCACTTTGGGAGGCTGAGGCAGGTGGATCGCTAGAGCCCAGGAACTTGAGACCAGTGTGGGTAATGTGGTGAAACTCCATCTCTACAAAGAAATACAAAAATTAGCCAGGTGTGGTCATGCATGCCCCAGCTACTAGGGAAGCTGAGGTGGGAAGATCACTTGACACCAAGGAGGTCGAGGCTGCAGTGAGCCATGATCACGCCACTGCACTCTAGCCTGAGTGACAGAGTGAGACCCTGTTTGAAAAATAAAACAAGTCTCTAATTTACCTGCAGGTGGAATCCCAAGTAGTTATCTTTTTTTTTTTTTTGAGACGGAGTCTTGCTCTGTCACCCAGGCTGGAGTGCAGTGGCCGGATCTCAACTCACTGCAAGCTCCGCCTCCCGGGTTCACGCCATTCTCCTGCCTCAGCCTCCCAAGTAGCTGGGACTACAGGTGCCCGCCACCATGCCTGGCTAGCTTTTTGTATTTTTTAGTAGAGACGGGGTTTCACCGAGTTAGCCAGGATGGTCTCGATCTCCTGACCTCGTGATCCGCCCGTCTCAGCCTCCCAAAGTGCTGGGATTACAGGCTTGAGCCACCGCGCCCGGCCTCCAAGTAGTTATCTTATAATGACATCCAAATTATCACATACCAGAACAAACTGGAGTCAGTCAATATGAATTTGCAAAACTAATCTCTGCCCTGCAAAGTCTTTTCTCTAAACACAAATGTTTTTGTACTGTTACTTATTGCTTCTGAATGTAACTTATTATAGTCGCACTTCCATACATGACTTTTAATAAAGAACATACTACACAGTGCTAAAAAATACAATAAAACTGCTCTGATCAAAACTAGTTGTGTATAGAGAATGCCATGCAATGTTAATGAAAAAGTGGATATTTTAAACTATTATTGTGAGGACTTCCATTCTGACTTATTTTCCTAGTCGTGGTGATAAATTTACATTGATTCATCTATATTCTCTTGTCTTATTGCTAAGGCCACTTATTGCTAACTGATCCAAATGGCCAGATCTGAAGATGTAACAGATGAAAACAAACTGGCCCATGGTAGAATGTTCGGAACTAAAAAACGTACAATAATCCATACCTTCAATCACCGATAGCCAGAAAGTGTGCCAGATCAGTTTTAAGGTAAAAGGATCATACAAAATTAAAATACTGAGACTATTTTTGTTTAGCAGATCTTTTCCCATATATTATACACTGCCCAGGTAAACACAAGCCTTGCCTCTGCCAAGTCTAAAATAATACGTACCAGATATTCAGGACAAAATGTCCTCCTTAGCATAAACAAGTTAATTTTTTAAAATCCAAAATGAATTTATTTCTGAAGGTACAAACTGCTTTGTTCAGCATACCTCCTGTCCTGACTTAACAAATTTTATGAAATTTTATTTGGAGTTTACAGTTACTCCTGTTGAGATTTGTCCTCTGATTTTATTAGTGTTTTGGGCTTGTTTTTACTGTTTTTTAGGTTACCCTAAAGTTTTTTTTTAGGAGGAAAAGCACAGTCAAAGATATTACTGGTGGCAAGTTTCCTATTAGCAGCACAAATTTTGTGTGTTCATGAAGTTATGGCAATCAAAAGTCATCTTTACCATTTTTAAAAAATTACAAATTTACAACTTTTCTAGGAAAAAAAAAAAACAGGACTAGCAGCATATTAATATGGAAAATACTTATCCTCCCCTCCCGCTCCTTCTCCTCTAGGGGAAAGGGGGGGAGACCTCATAAGCTCAATGGCTTCTGTAGAACAAACACAATCCCAAAAGTACTATTTCTAAAACCAGTTAATTTAAAAAGAAAATATTGAACTTTACAAAATCAGGGAGTTACTTTTTTCTTTTCCCAGAAAAAAGTAACTCCCTGGTTTCCAGTAAATACCAAAGAAAGGCCCCCAACACTTAAATTTATAAACAGATTAAAGAGAATAGGCAATTTCTATTTGCTTCTTTTATCTTTAAGAAGTATAAATTCTACCTAGAACTGTTTATCAGTTAAGAATTAACCAATAAGAAAGTTGTCTTGCCGGGCGCGGTGGCTCACGCTTGTAATCCCAGCACTTTGGGAGGCCGAGGCAGGTGGATCACCTGAGGTCGGGAGTTCAAGACCAGCCTGACCAACATGGAGAAACCCCGTCTCTACTAAAAATACAAAATTAGCCGGGGTGGTGGCACATGCCTGTAATCCCAGCTGCTTGGGAGGCTGAGGCAGGAGAATCGCTTGAACCCGGGAGGCGGAGGTTGCGGTGAGCCGAGATCGTGCCATTGCACTCTAGCCAGGGCAAAAAGAGCAAAACTCTGTCTCAAAAAAAAAAAAAAAAGTAAGTTGTCTTTTAAAAAGCAAACTATAATTAAATAATTAAAGTCTTTGAAAGACAAATCACTCATCTCTTCCTCTATTGGTATACTCAAATCATAAACTACCTAAGTACCATGTATGAAAACTAGCAAACACACTTCTTTAATCCCCTTAGTTCTTGTACTTCTCAGAAACTGCTGTGCAGCAGGAGAGCCTCAACATCACCTATGGCAGGCATGCAAGGTAAAACCTCCAGGTATCATATCTTCCCAATGTTTCACAGCAAGGGCAGGGGGTGGGGTAGCAAATGGAAGATACACACATCTGGTAATTCTGATACAACTCATCTTTCCCCTATCTCCTATTGATCCCTCCCAAATTGAAATTCAAAAAGCTTCCACCAACTGCCATTTGGAGATAATCTAAGCATGGACATCAATGTAAACTGGCCTATTTGCATAGCTACCACGGGCAATCATGTGTCAGAGAGAAACAGCCTCGTGTAATCCATAAACTCTGTATCATTTACTGAAACCAAAGTAAAACCCTCAGGCATTGAAGAAAATGCAGTTCTTTCCACATTGAATTATCAGACCTTTTCTAATTATCAGGCTACACAACACTATTCTTTTTTTTTTTTTTTTTTTTTGAGATGGAGTCTGGCTCTGTCGCCCAGCCTGGAGTGCAGTGGCCAGATCTCAGCTCACTGCAAGCTCCGCCTCCCGGGTTCACGCCATTCTCCTGCCTCAGCCTCCCGAGTAGCTGGGACTACAGGCGCCGCCACCTCGCCCGGCTAATTTTTTGTATTTTTTTAGTAGAGACGGGGTTTCACCGGGTTAGCCAGGATGGTCTCGATCTCCTGACCTCGTGATCCGCCCGTCTCGGCCTCCCAAAGTGCTGGGATTACAGGCTTGAGCCACCGCGCCCGGCCACAACACTATGCTTACGCCAGCAGATGGCATGGCTCCTGAGCCGTGGAGCAGCTAGCAGACCACTGTTCCAACATACATGACTTTATCACTGGCTTCAACTCTTTAATGTTGCCACACTTACTTACCAAGAATGAGAATGTTAACAAATGACTTTATACATTTTTATTTTTTTTGAGACAGAGTCTCGCTCGGTTGCCTAAGGTGGAGTACAGAGGCTCTATCTGGTCTCACTCCAACCTCCACCTCCCAGGCTCAAATGATCTTCCCACCTCGGCCTCTTGAATAGCTGGGACTACAGGCACTCGGTGCCACACCTAATAATTTTTTGTAGAGATGTGGGTGTCTCACTGTGTTGTCTAGTCTGGTCTTGAACTCCTGAGCTCAAGAGATCCACCCACCTCGGCCTCTCAAAGTGCTTGGATTACAGGCATGAGCCATTGCGCCCGGTCATCAAATGACTTTTTGAAACTAAATTTTTTTTCACCAGTGGTTAAGGAAGACTACATATACATTTCACTGAAATCAAAAGAAAAGAATGACCATCATCATTCTCTTTTTAACCTTCACGCCTGTAATCCCAGCACTTTGTAATCCCAGCACTTTGGGAGGCTGAGGTGGGTGGATTGCCTAAGGTCAGGAGTTCAAAACCAGCCTGGGCAACATGTTGAAACCCTGTCTCTACTAAAAATACAAAATTAGCTGGGCATGGTGGCATGTGTATGTAGTCCCAGCTATTCGGGAGGCTGAGGTAGGAGACTCGCTTGAATCCTGGAGGTGGAGGTTGCAGTGAGCTGAGATTGTGCCATTGCACTCCAGCCTGGGCACAAGAGAGAAACTCCGTCTCAAAAAAAAAAAATTAAAGAAAAAAAAAAGAGAATGATGTCTTATGTATGTTTCCAAGGTTTTTTTTTTCTTTAACATTCCATGTAGTAAGTTGGGGGAAGATAGGGTTCAAAAAGATACCCAAGTAGCACTCACCCCCTTATTGGCAGCAATGCAGCATTCAGCCAGCCGTAGCCAGAGGCGAGGATTTGCATGATAAACCTGAACAGCTTCAATCAGACATTCGAAGGCAGCAAGAGGCCTTCCAATGTGAAGAAGCTGAATTCCACAGTTATACAGCAACTCATATCTCTTATTGGTTAGTAACGTACACATGGGTCTTCCTGAAAATTTTTTGCCTAGTGATAAAAATTAGATAAGAATACATCATTAGATTTAAAGTAATAGTAACCTTGAAAACATTTACTCCATTAAGTACTTAGACACTACCACGTTTAACACCAATAATCCTGATCTGAGTTATAATGGCTCTCAACAATGGTGGTCTCTTGCCGGGCGCGGTGGCTCATGCCTGTAATCCCAGCACTTTGGGAGGCCGAGGCGGGCGGATCACAAGGTCAGGAGATCGAGACCATCCTGGCTAACACGGTGAAACCCCGTCTCTACTAAAAATACAAAAAATTAGCCGGGCGAGGTGGTGGGCGCCTGTAGTCCCAGCTGCTCGGGAGGCTGAGGCAGGAGAATGGCGTGAACCCGGGAGGCGGAGCTTGCAGTGAGCCGAGATCGCGCCACTGCACTCCAGCCTGGGTGACAGAGCGAGACTCCGTCTCAAAAAAAAAAAAAAAAAAAAACAAAACAATGGTGGTCTCCGTCCTCAACCCCACAAATATTCTCCAGAGTCATCTCAGTTGTCTACACTGGCAGAGCCAGAGATGTCTCTTCTCATTTGCCAGCTCCTCAGGCAACAAAGCTCCAGGAAGGCAAAGATAAGAGATGGGACCCACTCTCACTCCTTTGAACCTTATCCTACTTTTCTACATTTTTACTTTATTCTCTTTTATTTTTTACTTTTATTTTTGTAGAGATGGGGGTCTCACTATGTTGCCCAGGCTGGTCTTGAACTCCTGGACTGAAGTGATCCACCTTGGCCTCCCCTAAATGTTGGGATTACAGGCATGAGCCATCTTGCCTAGCCAATATTTTTAGAGTCTGTATGAAGTTTCCACTTTTTAAAATTTTTGGCTGGGCTCAGTGGCTCACGCCTGAGCTCAACTCCTCAGGCTCAACTCCTGACCTTGTAATCCACCTGCCTTGGCCTCCCAAAGTGGTCAGGAGTTCAAAACCAGCCTGGCCAACACAGTGAAACCCCGTCTCTACTAAAAATACAAAAATTAGCCAGGCATGGTGGCGCGTGCCTGTAGTCCCAGCTACTTGGGAGGCTGAGGCAGGAAAACTGCTTGAACCTGGGAGGTGGAGGATGCAGTGAGCCAAGATCATGCCACTCCAGCTTGGGAAACAGAGTGAGACTTCATCTCAAAAAAATAAAATAAAATAAAATAAAATAAAAATTTCATCTTGGTTAACCATTTTATTGCCATGTGTTATCATCTATTCAATGTTTCAGTCAACCTTGATTTATAATACATTTGGCATCAATTAAATAGGTTATTATTATTATTATTTTTGAGACAGAGTCTCGCTCTGTCGCCCAGGCTGGAGTGCAATGGTGCCATCTCGGCTGACTGCAAGCTCCGCCTCCCAGGTTCACGCCATTCTCCTGCCTCAGCCTCCCGAGTAGCTGGGACTACAGGCGCCTGCCACCATGCCTGGCTAAATTTTTTGTATTTTTTAGTAGAGACGGGGTTTCACAGTGTTAGCCAGGATGGTTTCGAACTCCTGACCTCGTGATCCGCCTGCCTTGGCCTCCCAAAGTGCTAGGATTACAGGCGTGAGCCACCACACCCAACCTAAATAGGTTATTATTTTTAAAAGCTAAATAATTGTTTGATTTTAGGCATTTCAGATCAAGGATCCATATGATAATGCATATTAAAGGATCAATGTGAGGAAATTGCTTAAAGACTGTCAGATGCTGCCAGTAGTATCACATGTAAAACTCTGCAAAGAATCTATAATAAGCCAGGCACAGTGGCTCATGCTTGTAATTCCAGCACTTTGGAAGACTGAGGCGGGAGGATCACTTAAGCCCAGGAGTTCCAAACCAGCCTGGGCAACACAGCGAAACCTTATCTTTACAAAAAACACAAAAATTAGCCAGGTACAGTGGCATGTGTCTATAGTCCCAGCTACTCAGGAGGCTGAAGTGGAAGGGTCACTTGAGCCCAGGAGGCACAAGTTGAAATGAGCTGAAATCGCACCATTGCACTCCAGCTGGGTGACAGAGCTAGACTCTGTCTCAAAAAAAAAAAAAACAAACAAAACTATAATAAACCTAGTTTGGCACAGTCATGTTGTGACTAATCAAACATTCTGTTACATAATACTACCATAGGGAATTTTTTCAAATCGATGAAAAATGGAATGCAACTTAAATTTCTGGAAAATTCAAAATTACTCTTAACATCTTGTTATTGCTATTCAAAGTAGCATTATCTATTAAAAATCCCCAGAGCCAAACTTGTTGGGTAAGATCAGAGTTAACTATATGTAAGCCTATATGGTGGGTATTTTAACCACATTCATGCTTTTTAAATCATGCTTTTCTGATGTAGTAAATACAAACTGGACCCCAGTACTGGGCTTACCTGGATCAGTGCTACCTGCACTGAGCTGTGCACAGACATTATCATTCTCCTGCAGAGCCTTTTTAAAGTAGAATATTCCCAAATTGTGCTTGCTCATGGCAAAATGGATGCAACCAAGGTTATTCCAGAACATGCATCTCAAGCATTCACCTGAAAAAAATGCAAATAAATTTGTCCACAGAAAAATTTTAATGTTGGTGTCCCTCAGACAAGAATTGGGCTCGTCTTGCATGAGTTAACACTGTTACCATTCCACTTACTTCCTAAAGAACAGTTCACAAGGTATTTGAAATTTAGGAAATATCTGAAAAATTTTAAAATTCCTTTTAAAATCTATTTTGTTAAAGTTCATAAAAATTATTTTTAAAAACCAGTCTTATTTTGTTAGTCTAATTTTGTACTGATTTTTTTTTTCCTTTTTAAAAACAATTTTTAAAATAGACGGGGTCTCACTATATTGCCTACCCTGGTTTCAAACTCCTGGGCTCAAGCAACACCTTCCACCTTGGCTTCCCAAAGTTCTGGGATTACAGGCATGAGCCACCATGCCCAGCTAATTTTTAGTAACTGTAGACAAATGATACAAAAATGCAAAAGACAAAATATGTTCATCAGTAATATAATGTATACACATTGCCTCCACCAATGAAATATTATATAGAAATTAGAAACAAGGAAGCAAGTATATATGGAAACAACCAAAGTATATTAAGTGAATAGCAAGAATATATAGAAAAGAACAGAGTGAGGCTGGGTACGGTGGCTCACGCCTGTAATCCCAGCATTTTGGGAGGCTGAGGAAGGTGGATCACTTCGGGTCAGGAGTTCGAGATCAGCCCAGCCAACAAGGTGAAACGCCACCTCCACTAAAAACACAAAAATTAGCCGGGCATAGTGGAGGGCGCCTATAATCCCAGTTGCTCAGGAGGCTGAGGCAGGAGAATTGCTTGGGCCTGGGGGGCAGAGGCTGCAGTGAGCCGAGATCGCACCACTGCACTCCAGCCCGGGTGACAGAGTAAGACTGTCTCAAAAAAAAAAAAAAAAAGAACAGAACAGAGTATGCTTGTTAAACCGTAAGTCTCCACTGATTTTAATTTACACTTCTTTAAATACCATTGCAGCTAAGCATCTTCTCATGTTTGGGAATTTGTATTTTTCAGCCTGTGTTGCCTCTTCTTGTCTTTCACCCTTATTATTTTTTTTCTTTCTCTGAGACAGGGTCTCCTTCTGTCGCCCAGGCTAGAGTGCGGTGGCATAATTAGGGCTCACTGCAGCCTCGACCTCCTGGGCTCAAGCAATCCTCATGCCTTGGCCTCCTAAGTACCTGGGACTACAGGCGTGGGCCACCATGCCCAGCTAATTTTTAAATTTTTTTGCAGAGATAGGGTCTCACTTTGTTGCCCAGGCTGGTCACAAACTCCTGGAATCAAGTGATCCTACTGTCTCGACCTCCCAAAGTGCTGAAATTACAAGAGTGAGCACCATTCCTGGCCGATCTATTTCTTTATTTGGTTACAGATGTTTTTTCTGTTGGTTATTAGTTGTTTTGTATGTTATAGAAACCTTCTGTCACATCTGTTTCAAATATTCCTGCCCACCTCTGTTTGTTATCTGTTTTGTGACTTGGTTCAGTATGTGTATGTGTGTTTACATTTTTAATCATAAAATGTTTAACATTTCAATGTGGTCAAATTTAGCAATGTTTTCTAAACTCTATGGTACTTAGATTTAGATTTTGGAAAATGTTTACTCAAGCCTTCCCCATCACAAAATTAAAATATTCATCCAAGTTTTGTCTTACTGCTTTTATTTATTTTTAAATGTTAATCCTTCATCTCTCTGAATTTTATTTTGGTGTAATGAAAGTAATCTAAGTGTTAATTTTTTTTCCTTTTTTTTTTTTTTCCTGAGACGGTGTCTCACTCTGTTGTGCAGTAGCACAATTTCAGCTCACTGCAACTTCCACCTCCTGGGTTCATGCCATTCTCCTGCCTCAGCCTCCCCAGTAGCTGGGACTACAGGCACCCGCCACCCCACCTGGCTAATATTTTGTATTTTTAGTAGAGACGAGGTTTCACGATGTTAGCCAAGATGGTCTCGATCTCCTGGCCTCGTGATCTGCCCGCCTCAGCCTCCCAAAGTGCTGCAATTACAGGTATGAGCCACCGCGCCCGGCCTTTAATATTTTTCTTCTAAACAGCTACCCAAACATTCTAAAACAACAGCCCTTAATGGTATAAAATGCCTGACTAGAATGACAAAATTAATAATCAGGATATTTAAGGTTTAGCACTAAAAACTAAAGGTAATCTTCTGACATGGTTTTTTTTTTTTTTTGAGACGGAGTCTCGCTCTGTCACCCAGGCTGGAGTGCAGTGGCCAGATCTCAGCTCACTGCAAGCTCCGCCTCCCGGGTTTACGCCATTCTCCTGCCTCAGCCTCCCGAGTAGCTGGGACCACAGGCGCCTGCCACCTCGCCCGGCTAAGTTTTTGTATTTTTAGTAGAGACGGGGTTTTACTGTGTTAGCCAGGATGGTCTCGATCTCCTGACCTCGTGATCCGCCCGTTTCGGCCTCCCAAAGTGCTGGGATTACAGGCTTGAGCCACCGCGCCCGGCCCTGACATGTTTTTAAATTAAGCAACGACAATATTTAAAAAAGAAACACAAGGCTGAGCTCGGTGGCTCACGCCTGCAATCCCAGCATTTTGGAATCCTAAGTAGCTGGGATTTCAGGTGCACACCATCATGCCCAGCTAATTTTTGTATTTTGTGTAGAGACGGGGTTTCTCCATGTTGGCCAGGCTGGTCTTGAACTCCTGACCTCAAGTGATATGTTGGCCTCGGTCTCCCAACGTGCTGGGATTATAGGTGTGAGCCACCCTGCCTGGCCATCTTTATTTATTAATTTATTTTCAGAGACAAGGCCTTGTTCTGTTGCCCAGGCTGGAGTGCAGTGGCATGATCATGATTCACTGTAGCCTCGAACTCCTGGTCCTCCTGCCTTGGTCTCCCAAAGCATTAGAATTACAGGCATGAGCCACCGCTTCCAGCTCCTGCCTCCAATTTAAAGATTGACAATGTCAATACTGAGATCTACATCAAGAAAATCCTAAGCAAAAATTTCTCAAAGTATATTATCTTTTTAGTTTGAGGGATCATTGCATGTTGTGTTAGTGGACCTCTGAGGAGAAACTTTGACAATGAAAACAAAACACTAAAATCGAGCAGAATTAGAAATGGGAATTTAGAAGAGAAATAATACCCACAAGAGAATTATAAGGAACAAAGGGCCTTTCTCCATCTTCCATCACTCCTGTGAACTGAAAGGGTAAATAGGGGAAGATCTGAGTATGTTTGCATGTGTATTCTGTGTGTGTATCTGAATAGAATCCAAAACAAAACAAGACAAAACAAACCAAAAAACATATTAATTGTCTGCATTTTAAACTTGAGGCAAAACATACATTTTCAACAGTTTATCCTCATTTCTTGAATAAGTGATTTTCCTTCTCCTGCCCCATCAAATACTGATGATATAAACCTAAATGACAGTCACAATTTTTACTTTCATGTTACCATTAATATCAAGGGATTTATAAGACTTTTTAAATAGAAGCAAGAATATGTAATAATACTTATTTTCCTAGCTTTATAGAAAGATTTTTGATATAGTTAATGATCTAAATAAGTCATATTAATTGGGTAAGTTACAGAAAAAAATTATATTATTAACTGCCTTTATGGCAGAAAGAAATAAAAACATTATATTATTCACTTAAAAGATCTCACTTTTCTGGTACAGAGAGTAATTCACTAAAAAAAAAAAAAAAAGAAAGAAAGAAAGAAAGAAAAAAAGTCTACTTTATAAAGCAAAAGTCCAAGGATCTTATAAAAACAAATTAAAGGGCCAGGTGCGGTGGCTCATGCCTGTAATCCCAGCACTTTGAGATGCTGAGGCGGGTGGGTCACTTGAGGTCAGGAGTTTGATACAGCCTGGGCAACATGGTAAAACCCTGTCTCTACCAAAAAATGCAAAAATTAGCTGAGCATGTGGTGCGTGCCTGTAATCTCAGCTACTCAGGAGGCTGAGGTGGGAGAATTGCTTGAACCCAGGAGGGAGGTGGAGGTTGCAGTGAGCCAAGATGTTGTCACCACTGCATTCCAGCTTGGGCGACCAAGCAAGACTCTGTCAAAAAAAAAAAAAAAAAGAAAGGAAGGAAGAAAGGGAAAAGAGGGAAGGAAGGAAGTGAAGGAGGGAGGGACAAGAAAAGAAGGGAAAGAAGGAAGGAAGGGAGGGAGGGAAAAGAAAAGAAAAGAAGGGAAAGAAGGAAGGAAGGAAGGAAGGAAGGGCAGGACGGCGGGCAAGTCAGGTTAAAGAAAAAAGAAAAGCTATCTGGGCCAGGCACAGTGGTGCACGCCTGTAATCCCAGTACTTTGGGAGACCGAGGTCAGCGGATCACTTGAGCCCAGGAGTTTGAGATCAGCTTGAGCAACATAATGAGACCTTGTTTCTACAATAAGTAAGCCAGGCATGATGGTGCATGCCTACAGTCCCAGCTACCTGGGAGGCTGAGGTGGGAGGATCACTTGAGCTCAGGAGGTTGAGGCTGTAGTGAGCTGTGATTGTGGCACTGCACTCAGCCTGGGCGACAAAGCAAGACTATTTAAAAAAAAAAAAAGAAGGTGCGGGGATGCGGGGAGGGGAGGAAAGCGATCCAACACGGAAAAGTAAAAAAAGGAAAGAAAGCAAAGTAAAAGAAAGAAGTAATGAGGTTTCTTCTAAAGTAGAAACAGGATGGAAATTTTTGCAGTAGAAATATTAAAACATTTTCATTAAAAAATGAGCATAAATCACTTGAAAGACTGGGTGTTGGGAGCTGGACAAGCAAGAAGGGGTAGAAGAGTCAGGCAAAAAAAGTTAAAATTTCACAATTTTCTTTTACCTGTTTTCATGAATCCTGGATGCTCAGCAATGTTTGAACTATTTAATAGCTTCACAGCTTTTCGATAATTACCTCGTAAGTACTCAAAATTGCTTTTAAGAAAGAGAGAGGGTGCAGACTGTAGAGAAAATATAAAAGTTACTGATAATTTGTTTTCAGATGCCTAATGTAAGATCTTAATTATACTGTTGTACTGACATGTGTTCAAAACCATAAATGAATTAAGTCATAGTCACAAAAAACTATATAGTCTCTAAATGTTTCATTGCTCTCACAATCTAAAAAATTGAACCTGTCAGAGAGCACTTTGTAAAAAGAATTACTAAGGGTCCACCTGAAAAAATAAATATAGGTATATGTATATGTATAAGAATACAGTCTGGGCCAGGCACGGTGGCTCACGCCTGTAATCCCAGCACTTTGGGAGGCCGAGGAGGGCAGATCACGAGGTCAGGAGATCGAGACTATCCTGGCTAACACAGTGAAACCCAGTCTCTACTAAAAATACAAAAAATTAGCTGGGCATGATGGTGGGCGCCTGTAGTCCCAGTTACTCGGGAGGCTGAGGCAGGAGAATGGCGTGAACCTGGGAGGCGGAGCTTGCAGTGAGCCGAGATCACGCCACTGCACTCCAGCCTGGGCGACAGAGCGAGACTCCGTTTCAAAAAAAAAAAAAAAAATACAGTCTGTAGATTATCAACTGATTGTGTTCATCTACTATACGACTAACTGAAAACCAATTTGACAGCACAATCTATGTCCTTCATTTTTTTTTTTTTTTTTTTTTTTTTTGAGACGGAGTCTTGCTCTGTCGCCGGGGCTGGAATACAGTGGCCGGATCTCAGCTCACTGCAAGCTCCGCCTCCCGGGTTTACGCCATTCTCTTGCCTCAGCCTCCCAAGTAGCTGGGACTACAGGCGCCCGTCACCTCGCCCGGCTAGTTTTTTGTATTTTTTTAGTAGAGAAGGGGTTTCACCGTGTTAGCCAGGATGGTCTCGATCTCCTGACCTCGTGATCCGCCCGTCTCGGCCTCCCAAAGTGCTGGGATTACAGGCTTGAGCCACCGCGCCCGGCCTATGTCCTTCATTTTAATAGTTATTAGAGAGACTGGTGATCTTTCTTACTTTCTAGGATACAAATGCACCTTTCATTAGCACCTACAGAGATATAAATAATCAAATACTTTTCCAAATAGGAAAAAAAAAGTGTCATTCTACAAATGGAAGAATTTTTCAACAGAATGCCTTATTGGCAAGCACTAATCTTGCTGTTCCAAGATTATTATTTTGAATAGTAGATCACTTTTCACTTCTCCTAAGCATCCTCATGGTGGAGGACCCTCTAGATAGTACTACCTGTTTAGAGTACAAAAGCATGCAGAGAGCTCTGGAGACTAAACATCCATCCAGGAGGACATCTGGAATCCTGATTGATTGATTGATTGACTGAGACGGAGTCTTGCTCTGTCGCCCAGGCTGGAGTACAGTGACACGATCTCAGCTCACTGCAACCTCCACCTCCTGGGTTCAAATAACTCTCCTGCCTCAGCCTCCTGAGTAGCTGGGATTACAGGCATGTGCCACCACGCCGGGCTAATTCTCCTGCCTTAGCCTCCTGAGTAGCTGGGACTACAGGCGCATGCCACCACACCCGGCTAATTTTCGTATTTTTAGTAGAGGTGGGGTTTCACCATGTTGGTCAGGCTGGTCTCAAACTCCTGACTTTGGGATCTGCCTGCCTCAGCCTCCCAAAGGGCTGGGATTACAGGCGTGAGCCACCGTGCTCGGCCTAATTTTTTTATTTTAGTAGAGATGGGGCTTCCCCATGTTGGCCAGGCTGGTCTCGAACCCCTGACCTCAGGTGATTTGCCTGCTTCAGCCTTCTGAAGAGCTGGGATTACAGGCATCAGCCATCACACCTGGCCTATGTATTCACTTAATTTAGCAACAGGCTTTCCTTCTAAATCCTAGTTTATCCTTTGCTCTGCCTCCCGCCCATCCCAAAGTTCTGGTCACTAAGGAAACAAGGGTTTTCAGCACTTATCCTTAGTGGTAGCTATTCCTTCTGAAGTTTTCGCTGATTTAGGATGACTATTACACTGAATTATAATAATTTTCATTTGTCTTTCCTCTATGACTATGGTCTCCTTTAAAGCAGGAATTATGTCTTTTATCATTTAAAAAAAAGGTCTGATAATGGCTGGCTGGCTGGCTCACTGGGCTTCTCCCTCTTAGGCTCAGGTCTAGGCCACAACTGTTATAAAAAATCACTAGCATATTAACTAACTCAGTGACTAATCTGGATCCTGCCTGAGATTTTTAACCATATTTTCTCATGGCTTTATACTTCTAAATTTATAGTTTTCCTAGAAGCATCAAGATTGTTCACAATTTTGTTTCTTTCCTACACCATCTTAAAAATTATCAATGAAAGATTAGGGTGGAGGGAGTGGAAGGAAGAAGTAATTCTATCTCAAATACTTTAGTACTAGTTAAATTGAAGGTACTGTCAAGCCAAAAGTCATTTGGAAGGGGCAGGTTTTGGCTACAACTTGACTGTTAGATTTTTAATAAAAAAAATTTTTTTTTTTGGACATGGTCTCACCCTGTCACCCAGGCTAGCCTGCAATGGCACAATCTCAGCTCACTGCAACTTCTGCTTCCTGGGTTCAAGCGATCCTCCCACTTCAGCCTCCCCAGTGGCTCAGTGGCTGGGACTACAGGCACACACCACCACACTGGCTAATTTTTGTATTTTTAGTAGAGACAGGGTCTCATCATGTTGGTCAGGCTGGTCTTGAACTCCTGACCTCAGGTGATCCTCCCACCTCAGCCTCCCAAAGTGCTGGGATTACAGGTGAGTCACTATGCCTGGCCATAAATGTTTTGAGTATAATACTAAAAAATTCTAAAATAACCTAAACGTCTAATATTAGCAAAATGTTTAAGTGAATTGTGATAAACCAGTCACAGAACAATAGGCAGTTATTTAAAATGGTGGTTTTGAAGGTTACATAAAATAGAAAAGTGCTTGTTGTAATTTTAAGTAAAAAAAAATTAAACTACAGACACAGTATTATTACTACTTCCCAACTTTAAAACAGCAAGGTTCATATCTGGCAGTATATATAATAGACTAAGATAAATTATTTAAAACTGACAAATACCCATAGTCTAAATAAGAAAGACACAAATTGAAAAACAAAAGTACAGAAGAAACTTACATTTCCAGCTGTATTCATGACTGACTTGATTTCCCTTTTACATGCTTTCAGAGACTTCATTTGGATATAAGCTCGTACTTTGTACTGTCAAAGTGAAAATGTTACTACGTTAAGACTATGGTAGATTTACATAAAGTTTTACTTTCTAGTTAGGAAAATTAAACCCAATGTATTTACAACATAGTTATACTAATTACTTGCTAAAACAAGTTTGCAATTTTAGAAAATATGCTATTTTCACTGTACTCTTTGAATATACTTCAAAATACTAAACTCATGGTAGAATAAAAACTTGGCCAGGTGTGGTGGCTCACGCCTGTAATCCCAGCACTTCGGGAGGCTGAGGCAGGTGGATCACCTGAGGTCAGGAGTTTGAGACCAGCCTGGCCAACATGGTGAAACCCTGTCTCTACTAAAAATACAAAAAATTATCTAGGTATGGTGACGCACGACTGTAATCCCAGCTACTCAGGAAGGCTGAGGCAGGAGAATCACTTGAACCTGGGAGGCGGAGGTTGCAGTGACCCGAGATTGCGCCACTGCACTGCAGCTTGGGTGACACAGCGAGACTCCGTCTCAAAAAACAAACAAAAAACTTAAATACTCAAGTTCCAGGCAAAAATCCTATCAGTCCTCTTCTGCACATGGCTAATGATGACTTTTTAAAATTCCAGTTGATTTTATCATGCAGTACATTCCCATGCCATTTCTCTCAAACTTTATTTATAGAGCAATTTAAATAAATTATATTATCCTCTTAAGCAAAATATATTTACGATAAATGTGCTTCTAAACTACAGTACTTCAAAAGACAAACAAATATATGCACCTTGAATTACTGACTGCTTCCAATGATCTATCTCATTGCTTCATTTGTCCTAACTACAATTAAATGTATGTGATGTATTGCCCCCCTTTAAAATTTACACTACCTGATGTATCTTTGATTTTGCAGCTTCTATTAGAGCTCCACTTTCAGCTTTATGATTAGATCCATCTTTGTTGTTGTTATTACCAGTCTGCAGGGTGATGAGACAAAGTTTATAAAAATTAAATATTTTTGACCACAATTTAAATCAGTGATTTCCAAGTGAGGTAACCTAAATTACCTAGAGAGCATTTTCAAAATGTAGAATTTGTGGGGCATGGTGGTTCACGCCTGTAATCCCAGCACTTTGGAAGGCTGAGGTGGGCAGATCACTTGAGCCCAGGAGATCGAGACCAGCTTGAGTAACATGGCAAAATCCCATCTCTACAAATACAAAAATTAGCTGGGCATGGTGGCATGTACCTGCAGTCCCAGCTACTCAGGAAGCTGAGGTGGGAAGATTGCCTGAGCCCAGGAGATTAAGGCTGCAGTGAGCCGTGACTGTGCTACTATACTCCAGCCTGAGGTGGCAGAGTAAGACCCTGTCTTTAAAAAATGCAGAATCCCAGGTCCCACTCCTAGAGACTGAGGTTCAGTAGTCTAGAATGGGTGACAGGAAGCTCTACTCATGAGAAGCTCACAGTAGAACGTAATGAACATAACGTAACGATGAGCTGGTTTTATTTATTTGCTAAGTTTAATTTTTCATAGAGACAGGGGTCTCCCTGTGTTGCCCATGCTCATGTCAAACTCTTGGGCTCAAATGATTCAAAGTGCAATCACTTTGTAACAGTCTTGTATAGGGTTAAATATAGAGTTAAGATACCATATAACCCAGTGATTCTACTCCTAAATATTATATCCAAGATAATTGAAAACATATATCCCTACAAAATTTTTACATGAATGTTCGTAGAAGCACTATATATAATAACCAAAAAGTAGAAAAGAACCCAAATGTCCACCAACTTATAAAGAAATTTTTAAAATGTGGCATATTCATATAATGAATGGAATATTATTCAGCCACAAAAGGCATGAAGTACATGAAAAAAAAAAAGTATATGCTACAATATGGATGAAGCTTGAAAGCATAGTAAAAAAAACCAGTCACAAATGGCTGCATATTATGATTCCATTCGTATATAATGTCCAGACGGTAAATCCAGAGACAGTAAGTAGATTAATGGCTGCTTAGGGCTCAGGAAAGGGGGAAATGGGGAGTGACTGCAAATGGTACAGGGTTTCTTTTTGGGGTGATAAAAATATTTTGAAATTAGATAGTAGTGATGGTTGTACAAATGCGAGTACACTCAAAACTACTAAACTCTACACTTTAAAACGGTAAAGCTTATAATATGCAAATTGTATCTTAAAGCTGTTAATAGTTCATAATCACAAATATTAATCATATTTTAATTGTTTTCTCCTTTTTAATCCAGTAAACCAACAAGCAGAGAGAATTAATCATATTTTAGATTTTAGTCTGATTACCTTTAAACACTCACCTCATTCTTTCCATTTTTGTTATTGTTACCCTGTGAAATCATTTTTTCTAGGACAGCAAGAAGATGCAAAGCCTTCTCAGCTTGGTAGGTCAATATATACAGGTCTACAAGCAAAAAACACACTGCTTGGGCAAATTTTTCTTCTGGGAGAAAAAAACACAGGAAAAGAATAGTCACAATCTAAAGTAAAGCACACATCTTAGACCACCCTCCAAACAAGGATACAAAGCTTTAAATAGCAAAGCATAAATCTTTACTCAAATGAATGCATATCACCTAGAGCTATGAATGAGAGCAACTTGCAATGTCAACAATGTCATTTTATTAGGCATTGCAAGGTCTCTCATTTCAGAAATTCCAGTGATTAAATCTTCCTTGGGAAAATATCTACTAAACACTAGCACATGTAATGAGGAAATTACTTTAGGCGGAAAGAAACCTGAATTCCAGGCCGGGCGCGGTGGCTCAAGCCTGTAATCCCAGCACTTTGGGAGGCCGAGACGGGCGGATCACGAGGTCAGGAGATCGAGACCATCCTGGCTGACACGGTGAAACCCCGTCTCTACTAAAAAATACAAAAACTTAGCCGGGCGAGGTGGCGGGCGCCTGTAGTCCCAGCTACTCGGGAGGCTGAGGCGGGAGAATGGCGTAAACCCGGGAGGCGGAGCTTGCAGTGAGCTGAGATCTGGCCACTACACTCCAGCCTGGGCGACAGAGCGAGACTCCGTCTCAAAAAAAAAAAAAAAAAAAGAAACCTGAATTCCAATAGAGGTTAAGCATTCTTAACCTGAAATGTTGAAATCTGAAATTTGTAATCCTCCAAAATCCAAAACTTTTTTTTTGTTTTTGAGATGGTGTCTCACTCTGTCACCCAGGCTGGAGTGCAGTGTTGCAATCTTGGCTTACTGCAATCTCTGCCTACAAGGCTCAAGAGATCCTTTCACCTTAGCTTCCTGAGCAGCTGGGACCACAAACATGTGCCAGCATGCCTGGCTAATTTTTTCATAGAGACAGGGTTTCACTATGTTGCCCAGGCTGGTCTCAAGCTTCTGAGCTCAAGTGATCCACCCACCTTGGCCTCACAAAGTACTGGGATTACAGGTATGAGCCACTGTGTCCAGCCTCAAAATCCAAAACTTTTTGAGCCTGTGGCTACTTCTGATTTTATTTCCTATTATCCTCCCCACCTAGCTCCAGTCACGATGACCTTGCTGCTATTGCTCTCACCAAATACAGCCTCTCACTTCAGGTCTTCTCCATATCCCATTACCTCCAGTGGGAATGCTTTCTCTCTAAACAGCAGCAAGGCTAACGTCCTTTCTTTATTCAGGTCTCATTTCAAATATCATCTCATCCCAGGCCTTGCTTGATTACCTTACTTAAAAGATCCCCACTCAATCTCTATATTCTCATTCAATTTTAGCTTTACTTCACAACATTCAATATTCAGCCAGCCCCCTGTGTCTGTGGGTTCTGCACCCACAGATTCAACCAACCTCAGATTGAAAATATTAAAAGAAAAAAAAAGAGTTGTTGCATCTGCAATGAACATGTACAGACATTTTTCCCGTCATTGTTCCCTAAACAATACGGTATGAAAACATTTTCATAGCATATACAGTGTATTGGGTATTATAAGTAATCTAGAGATTATTTTAAATGTACAGGAGGATGTACACAGACTATATGTAAATACTACACCATTTTATATAAGGGATTTAAGTATCAGCAGATTTTGGTATCTGAGGAAGGGTGTCCTAGAACCAATCTCCATTGAATACCAAGGGATGGCTGTTTTTTTATTATGTTGCTTTCTCTCCCATTAGAATAGAAGCTTAACGGGGGTAAAGAGTTTCTGTATTTCATTCACTGCATTATCTCTAGACCCAGAACAGTGTCTGGCCCTCAGTATTGGCTCATGTCCTCAATTAGTATATGTTGTATGAAGAATCTGAGTACTGGCCAGGCACGGTGGTTCACACCTGTAATCCCAGCACATTGGGAGGCCAAGGTGGGTGGATTGCTTGAGCCCAGGAGTTCTAGACCAGCCTTGGCTACATGGCGAAACCCAGTCTCTGCAAAAAAACACAAAAATTAGCTGGGTGTGGTGGCGCGTTCACTGTAATCCCAGCTACTCAAGAGGCTGGGGTGGGAGGATCACTTGGACCTGAGAGGTGGAAGTTGCAGTGAGTGGAGATCACACCATTGTACTCTAGCCTGGGCAACAGAAAGAGACCCCATCTCAAAAAACAAAAAAAAAAAAAGGAAGAAGCTGAGTAGTTACGATTCTAAGTTTGACACTGTAGAAAAGGCAAAACTATAGAGAGAGTAAAAAGATCAGTGGTTATAGGTAGAAAGGGAATTAACAGGCACAACACAGAATTCTTAGGGCAGTGAAAAATACTCTGTATGATACTATAATGAATACATTTGTCCAGACACATAGAACATACAACACCAAGAGTGAACCCTAACGTAAATTATGAACTTTGCATGACTATGAGGTATCAATGTAGGTTTATCAATTATAACAAATGCACCACACTGTTGAGGGATAATGGTAATGAGAGAGGCTATGGATGTGTTGGGGCAGAGGACACACGAGAAATCTCTGTACTTTCCTCTTGGTTTTGCTGTAAATCTAAAACTTCTCTAAAAAATAGTCTTTAAAAAATCCAAGCAGTAAAAGTTAAAAAAAAAAAAAAAAAAAGCCATAATATTTTCAAAGAAAAATGGATGTGAATACTGACGAGTTGATTACTATTAATATATTCTGTTCAGCCACAGTGCAGATTAACAGGATTTCATGAATTCTGGAAATTCTTTTTTTTTTTTTTTTTTTTTTGGAGAACAAGCTTCATTCTTGTTGCCCAGGCTGGAGTACAGTGGTGCGATCTCAGCTCACTGCAACCTCCGCCTCCCGGGTTCAAGTGATCCTCCTGCCTCAGCCTTCCCGAGTAGCTGGGATTACAGGCATGCACCACCATGCTCGGCTAATTTTTAGTAGAGATGGGGTTTCCCCATGTTGGTCAGGCTGGTCTCGAACTCAGATGATCCACCCACCTTGGCCTCCTGAAGTGCTGGGATTACCGCACCTGACTGAATTCCGGAAATTCTAAGAAGCATCAATAACAGTAACTTTATAGAAAAATGTGTACAGTCCTAAAAGTGTAACTCTGATTTCTAGCTATACAGAAGGACCTGGTCACTAATTACATAATCCCTTACCACTGCTGGCTCTCCTGCCCAGCCTGTCCAGCTACCAAGCTCTCAGGATTGAGGGAAAGAAGAGAAGCACCTCAAAATGGCTCTTTGGAGCCATAGTAATCAGCTGTTCAACCACTGTCAGCAAAAGGGGACTCTCTACCTCCTCCCAAAGCACCACAGAGTGCTATCACACCCCACCACTTGTCCTGTGGTAACCACATCAGCAATCAGGCGTTCCTGATAAATTAGGAATTCTCATTTGTGTTTTGGATGTAAAAGAAAGCAATCATGAAAAAAAAAAAAGACAAAAATGTAACTCACAAATGGAATTTGACTGCTTGTGGGCTAGGAACCAACAGCCCTCTCTAACAACCATTTCCTGGGTCCAGCTTTCTCCTTTGCTCTTCTTTTTTCCTTTGCCCTTACTTTTCTTGCTACTCCTCCTTGAGGTTAGTAAGCGAATTAAGATAGCAAAAAAACTAATGTTCTATACTTCCTACTCCATAACTACCGCCAAAAATTTCAGTTAGGCAATAGGCAAAAATGAAATACCTCACTGTCCCCTAACATTCCAAAATGCTACTTCCTTAACGTACTAAAGAAAGAAAGGATCAGGTATAATAAAATAGCGTTTAAACAGCAAAACCCCCACAAACATCACTAAGTGTTTTCAATACTTTCCAACAGCATTTTTAACAGTTATCTTCAAAATTTGGGAAAGGACACTCAAAGAAAACCTGGATTATATTTTTATCTTTTCTAACCATTAAGCAAAGCTGATACGGTTTTTCTTTTTTTCTTTGAATATTGACATGGACTTCTCAGATTTAGGTTATCTAGGTAAAAGTACCAGAGAACTTTGCAAGTATAGGGAAGATAGGGAAATTTTTGACTTGACAGATAACATACCAAAAGGCTCTATGAACTGATAAAGTTTTTCACCAACTGATATGGCTTCTGTATACTGCCGCAGATGATAAAGAATGACTGCTTGATTATAGTACAACATGCTGTTTTCAACATCATCTAATCCATCCATTTCTTCAACAGCTGAGTGGACCTATAAAGCAATCAACAGAGATTATATTTTAACAACATTAAGGAAATAAAAAGCAAAAGTGAAATAATTCACATGAATAAAAAGGAACACAGGCCAACATTCTTATTCTGAATTTTTCCATACTTTCAACACTATCTTTAGATTTTAATTACTCTCACATACTAAAAATTATTTTCATTCTTCTATGCCACACATAATAAAATTTTAAAATGTTTTGATGAGACTTTATTAAGTACCCAGCACATGGCTAGACAATTATCTTCCTTGTCACTGTGAAGCTATCTTCCCTGTTTCAATTGGTAACAGGGCTTCTGTGCAGGATTCCCACCTCCTAGTCTCACGACCTACAAGAGGCTACACCAGGCACGCAACAAACTCAAAATGACCTTTCCCATAAAAATGTCACGTAATATTCATAGTTTGATTTCATTTTGTAAAAACTTAGGTAAAATTTAAATGTTAATAACAGCTGGCCAGGCATGGCAGCTCATGTCTGTAATCCCAGCACTTTGGGAGGCCAAGGCAGGCAGAACACTTGAGGTCAGAAGTTCGAGACCAGCTTAGTCAACATGGTGAACCCCGTCTCAACTAAAAATACAAAAAAAAAAAAAAAAAAAAAAAAATGCTGGGTGTGGTGGCACGCGCCTGTAGTCCCAGCTACTCAGGAGGCTGAGGGAGGAGACTTGCTTGAATCCAAAAGGCAGAAGCTGCAGTGAGCCAAGATCACATCACTGCACTCCAGCCT
The DNA here is from genome assembly GCF_037993035.2 of Macaca fascicularis. Lineage (NCBI taxonomy): Eukaryota > Metazoa > Chordata > Mammalia > Primates > Cercopithecidae > Macaca > Macaca fascicularis. The sequence continues at coordinate 15,701,723 of NC_088376.1, forward strand.
GGGCAATATAGTGAAACTCTGTATCAAACAAAACAAAATGAAAATAGTTAACTATTTACCATGTGCCAGACGTGCTATGTTAAAATTTTTACAGGTTAATCCTGACCATACCACAAGGTCATAGATAATTTTTTTTTTTTTGAGATGGAGTCACCCAGGCTGGAGTGCAGTAGCACAAACTCAGCTCAGTGCAACCTCCACCTCCGGGGTTCAAGCGATTCTCCTGCCTTAGCCTCCTGAGTAGCTGGGACTACAGGCACGCGCCACAACACCTGGCTAATTTTGTATTTTTAGTAGAGATGGAGTTTCACCATATTGGCCAGGCTGGTCTTGAACTCCTGACCTCAGGCGATCTGCCCACCTCCGTCTCCCAAAGTGCTTGGATTACAGGCATGAGCCACCGCACCTGGCCAAGGACATAAATAATTTCATTTCCACTTTATACATAAGGAAATCAGCACAGAAAACTTAATTATCTTACCCAAGACCATAGGGCTAGAAAGTATATTTTCAGGTTTTGTTCCCATAAAAAAGGACAGATTTTTTAAAGTACTCAATAACAAAAATATATTGTTGCACACATGATGGTTAGAAAAGGCTTTTATGGGCTTCACTAAAGGCTAACATCCGTAACTGACACCAAAAGAAAAAACAAAAAGCATGACACTTTGCATTCTGAAACTGTATACCCCCTTCTGTAAGCTGTAGCAACAGGTTTTTAAATTTTAATCAAGCTTTACAACCATTGCACAATTCCATATAACACATGAAATTGGAAGTCTACCTGTATTAAAACTAAACTTTGCCATTATGAAGATTGCAATAAATTATTGTTCAATATTAAGTAATTAATTCTAAGACCAACACTTCCTTAGAACTCTGATATACAGTACATGGATTTAACAGCCTTGGTTTGACTAATGGCAAGGAACCTGAAGGTTCACAACACACAGTGATTTGTAAATTTTGTAACTGGACTTCAACAGACATCAATCACCCATGTGGTTAAGCTTGACACGATTCAAACGTTAGCAAGTGGTCTTAGCTGACCAACAACATGTGCATCTCAATGAGTTTGGGAACTCTTTAAAATCTTCACTTATCAAGTCACTATCTTAAAGAGATTAAAAACAGTATCTTCAAACAGTGAAAACTCAATTTCCAAAGGCAACTCTTTCTGTAGTTAGGTAACGGAGACAGAATGAGTTAAGAGTTTAGCCACAAAAGCTTTTAGATAAACTATGACGTTTTGGATTCAGCAATGGTTGAATAATTATCACATGAATAACTTTGCCACATATTCTATGACTCACCTAAATAGTCTAGTAATTGCTCCAGCCAAAAGAAAAACTACTCATTAAGTGAAATTAGACGTTTGTTAATTAAAATGGAATAGGTTGAAAAAGTATGTCACTGTGCCCAAGACATGTGACTGCGAACAGAAGTATGATTTAAAGAAGCCAGTAACCACAAGTACAAACACTTCTAGGAAACTCAAGAGTTGGAAGGCCCTAACAAACCTTATAAACAATAAAAGCTAGTGAAAGAACTTCACAAAGTTTTTTTGGCCTAACTGGAAGTTTGCAGGAATTGCTTATTCAAAAAAAGTTTAAAAGCTGAACTTGTTCTCAAAAACCAAACAAATCTGTCCTGGAAGAAACTGTCTATGGGTCATAGGGTGCATGTACTAGATTACCAGTAAGCACCATTTTTCCTTTGATTCCAGAACACCAGATAAAGTCATCAGTAATAATACTGGAGTAATAAGGAAACGTGAGGACATATGAATTTATGAAGACTGAGACAGGTAGGAGAACAGGCGCAAGAGTCAGAAGGCCTGGTTTAAATCTGGTCTTCCCCTTCCTAGTTGTATAAATTTAAATTAGACTTCCTAAACCCTGGTTTTAAAACTGAGATAATAAGCACCTACTGCCTCAAGAGTTGAATGTGAGGATTATATGAGATAAGGCATAAAAAGCACTTAATACAGAATTTGGCACCAAGTATGCATTCAATAAATGGTAGCTGTTATTCTCATTTTTGAATTTTTTTTTTTTTTTTTTGAGACGGAGTCTCACTCTGTCACCCAGGCTGGAGTGCAGTGGCATGCTCTTGGCTCACTGCAAGCTGCGCCTCCCGGGTTCACGCCATTCTCCTGCCTCAGCCTCCCGTGTAGCTGGGACTACAGGCACCCACCATCACGCCCGGCTAATTTTTTGTATTTTTAGTAGAGACGGAGTTTCACTATGTTAGCCAGGATGGTCTCGATCTCCTGACCTCGTGATCCGCCCGCCTCGGCCTCCCACAGTGCTGGGATTACAGGTGTGAGCCACCGCGCCTGGCCTCATTTTTGAATTTTAATGGGGTTTAAAAATTACTTTATGCCTATAAAGGTTTATAGAGAGCCTGAAGGAACCACTTGCTTCTACCTGTGTCACACTTCAGGGTGATACGATACAGTATCGTGGTACTCATGATTACAGGCAAGATCTCATGACTCCCTAACAGCATGAAACAGTAACTAAAATTACAGGCTCTAAAGTTAAACCCAACTGAGTTCATGTAGCTCTTACTACTCAAAAACTTTGTGTCTTTGGACAATTTATACAGCTACCTGTGCCTTGGCCTTCCCATTTTTAAAATAAGAAAAATTATATAGTTATTTCACAGGGCTACTGAGAAGAACAAATGAGAAGTTGCATCCAAGGTTCTTGGCAGTGCCCTGTCACACAGTGAACACTTAACATATGCTAGCTGATCCTATCAGCATCATCACTGTTATCAGCCCTCTTGAATACCAAAAGTCTAGCCCCAGGATTCAATAAACATTGGGTTATAACCAGACCAATCCGCAATTCAAGCCCCAAACCAGATATAAAGCAGAATATCTTCTATTTAATCAATCATCTCCTGATCCAAATGCGAAAACAACTTGACATTAGGATTAATCATATTTTTGTAATCATAAACAAGATATATCTCCATAGCTAAACTTCTTCATATAGTTCTTTCTTTCTCAAAATTTCAAAGCTCATTCGAATTTGGTATATTAGTCTATTCTGTTCAAGTTAATTAAAACCCCAATTTAAAAAAAATCACACAACATACCTTTTATCTCCTGGAATAATAATTTTATGGAAATAAAATTAATGCTAACAAATGTTTCAGACAAGAAATACCACACAAATCACATTTATTTTCCTTAACTATTTGTATTTGATAAATTAAAGAACAGAACAATATTTTTTATAGTTAAATTCATTTGTGTATCACCTGATTCTTCAGCTGGTTAAGTGTTTGTCTCAAATTATCTGTTGTTGTTTGGTTACTTTTAAAAAACTCAGCTACTGCTGTATTCAAAATTATTTTATAATCATCTTTGTTTATATCTTGTAGACAGGCAAGGTGTTGTAGACAGGCATCATAATTTCCAGACTAAAAAAAAAAAAACCACACACACACACACAAAATTACATACCAGCTTTAAGAACAGTATATCATTCCAAATACATTTCATTCATCTTTATCTTAAAAGTTCTTAAAAAGAAAGATGTAGTTTCCCTACATATACTAATCAAAGTCACTAGATAAAGCAATATTCATGTCAGTTAAGAAACTGTGGATATTTACTTCCTAAGACTCAAAACCCTGACATTGACACATATAAGACACATATATTGGTATGATAAATATGTTGGTATATACACATAGTGCTAGCAGGGTATTAATGGCTGAGGCTAGTCAAGAAAGGTAATATAATCACTCCAAATTTTATTTTCTTTTTTCTTTTTTTTTTTTTTGAGACGGAGTCTCGCTCTGTCACCCAGGCTGGAGTACAGTGGCCGGATCTCAGTTCACTGCAAGCTCCGCCTCCCGGGTTTACGCCATTCTCCGGCCTCAGCCTCCCGAGTAGCTGGGACTACAGGCGCCCGCCACCTCGCCCGGCTAGTTTTTTGTATTTCTTTTTTTTTTTTTTTTTTTTTTTTTTTGAGACGGAGTCTCGCTCTGTCGCCCAGGCTGGAGTGCAGTGGCACGATCTCGGCTCACTGCAAGCTCCGCCTCCCGGGTTCACGCCATTCTCCTGCCTCAGCCTCCTGAGTAGCTGGGACTACAGGCGCCCGCCACCGCGCCCGGCTAATTTTTTGTATTTTTAGTAGAGACGGGGTTTCACTGTGGTCTCGATCTCCTGACCTTGTGATCCGCCCGCCTCAGCCTCCCAAAGTGCTGGGATTACAGGCGTGAGCCACCGCGCCTGGCGTTTTTTGTATTTCTTAATAGAGACGGGGTTTCACCGTGTTAGCCAGGATGGTCTCGATCTCCTGACCTCGTCATCCGCCCGTCTCGGCCTCCCAAAGTGCTGGGATTACAGGCTTGAGCCACCGCGCCCGGCCCAAATTTTATTTTCTAGTAAATATATTTCGAATACCCAAGCGTTAAGTTCTTCTGCTTACATGCACGTAACCTGATAACCAAATAAGGTTTTCTTTCATATTGTTTAATGTCAGAAAAGTTAAAATTCTGCCAATAAAGTTTTGGGGTTCCATTTTAAAGTACCTTCAAGAAAATAATTTTTGAATCTGATATTTTCATAAATAAATAAATAAAGAATTGAACGGCATAGTGAAATGAAAAGACTGATCCACATACTTACAAATCTAAATTTAAAAGACTTAAAAACAACAGTATATGAGTTAAAACATGTTTACAAAAACACAAAAACTTGAGAATGGCTCCAATTACTCTCATTTCTTTTACCATATTTAAACTCTAAAACATTTATTTTTAAAATTAAATAAACCTACTTATCTCTAAATTAACTCTTGAATTATTACAGAGTAAAAATTGTAAATTTAAAAATTCACTATGAAAAGATTCTTATTTGACAGAACCCTACAACTTGAGCAGATTAAGAGAAGCCATTTCTTACTGTGAAAGCTTGGAAAGCATTGGTGGATAACTCCTTTTCTTGATCAGTGATCCCAGAGGACTGACCTGTGCCTTCATGTTTCTCTGCTCCCTGATCTGCAAACATATAAGTTTTACAGTTCTTTAGAAATAAAAGTTGTACAGTGGTCCCTTCTTATCCAGTTTCACTTTCTGCAGTTTCAGTTACCCAACGTCAAGTATGGTATGAAAATATCAAATGGAAAATTCCAGAAATAAGCAGTTCTTAAGTTTTAAACTGCAATGTTCTGAGTAACATGATGAAATCTCTTGCCATCCTGCAGTGTCCCACTCTGTCCCATCCAGGAAGTCAATCATTCCTTTGTCCAGCATTCCATGTTGTATAAGATACCTCCCCTTGGACACATAGTAGCCATCTTGGTTATCAGATCAATAGGTCATAGGAAGAGAGGTGAGTAGGGTATAGTAAGATATTTTGAGAAAGAGAAACTACACTCAGATAACTGTTATTTTATTACTGTTGTTGTTTATCTCTTACTATGCTTCATTTATAAACTTTATCATAGTTATGTATGTATAAAAAAAGCAGTATAGATTCAGTACTATTTGTGGTTTCAAGTATCCACCGGAGGTCCCTGACTGTATCTCCTGAGGAAAAGGTGGGGGACTACTGTATAGTGAATTTGTCCCTAGTTTTCATCTTGTGTTCTTCCTAATAAAGTTGCCAAAGTTAGGGCTCTCTCAACAATGACTGACCAATGTTACAAGCTAGTAAGAAGCTACTCCTCTGAAAACTTGAAAAGCTTCCTTTGGCCAAGTTGAAACACAATGAAAACCTGCCCACTTAAATAAAGACCACAAGCTCTGTTGATAAGGACATTCAAGATGAGAATATTGTGATCTTTAAAAAATATTAGATCTGCCACTCAGCAACATACAGTACCACACAGTCAAGCAACTATGCCAGGTGCTGGAGATAGAAAAAGATAAACACACCTACGATGCCTTTAAGAGATTTATAATTTAGTTGGAAAGTAGTAACACTTAGTCAGAAAACTACATTGATAAGGGCTTACAGCTAATTTCCAGGCAAGGAATATTTTCATAGGCTCAGAAATCTAAAAGATTAACACATTTAAAAAGTTTCTTTAATATGTTACGTGTCCATATAAATTCGCAGTAAAGGTTAATAATCTGTTTAGCTGGGAAAACTACCTCCTACCTCTATAATCTGCTATTTTAAATATTAGATTTTTTGCTTTTTGTTTTAATTTGAAAATAGAATTCCAAATTAAAGGTAAAAATCTCAGCTGAACCAAACCTAAAACTACTAACTCACTTAACAAAAGTGTGTTAAGTACTCTAACAAATGCTTCAATACTTTTTATAGTTCTCTCAAGAGTCTTTGTTGGCTGGGCATGGTGGCTCATGCCTGTAATTTCAGCTACTTCGGAGGCTGAGGCACAAGAATCGCTTGAACCTGGGAGGCAGAGGTTGCAGTGAGCTGAGATCACGCCACTTCACTCCAGCCTGGGCAACAGAGTGAGACTCTGTCTTGAGGGAAAAAAAAAAAGGCCAGGTACAGTGGCTCACGCCTGTAATCCCAGCACTTTGGGAGGCTGAGGTGGGCAGATCACGAGGTCAGGAGATCAAGACCATCCTGGCTAACACGGTGAAACCCGGTCTCTACTAAAAATACAAAAAATTAGCCAGGAGTGGTGGTGGGTGCCTGTAGTCCCAGCTACTCGGGAGACTGAGGTAGGAGAATGGTGTGAACCTGGGAGGCAGAGCTTGCAGTGAACTGAGATTGCGCCACTGTACTCTAGCCTGGGCAACAGAGCGAGACTCTGTCTCAAAACAAAAACAAAAACAAACAAACCAACAAAACTACCAGAGACTGGACAATTTATAAAGAAAAGAGACTCAATTGGCTCATGGTTCTGCAGGCTGTACAGAAAGCACACATGGGGAGTTCTCAGGAAACTTACAATCATGGCAGAAGGCAAAGAGGAAGCAAGCACATCTTCACATGGTCGGCAGAAGAGAGAGCAAAGGGGGAGGTGCTACACACTTTTAAATAATGACATCTAGTGAGAACTCACTCACTATCACCAGTACAGCAAGGGAGAAATCCACTCCCATGATCCAGTCACCTCCCACCAGGTCCCTCCCCTAACATTGGGGATTTACAATTCAACATGAGATTTGGGTGGGGACACAGAGCTACACTATATCATTAGGTCATTGTTTTTTGGTTTTTTATTTTTTTCAAAAGAGTCTAAGCCAATTAGAATTAATTAAATAGAATCAGAATGCCCTACATTCTGAATTTTTCTGGTTATTTCCTCAATATTACATGCAGTTTAACATTTCTGGCAAGAATACTACATAGGTAATGTAAAATTAGCCATTTTTATTTATTTTTTATTTATTTATTTAGATGGAGTCTTGCTCTGTCGCCCAGGTTGGACTGCAGTGGCACAATCTTGGTTCACTGCAACCTCCACCTCCTGGGTTCAAATGATTCTTTTGCCTCAGTCTCCCGAGTAGCTAGGACTATAGGCGCCTGCCACCACATCTGGCTAATTTTTGTATTTTTAGTAGAGACGGGGTTTTGCCATGCCAGGCTGTTCTCAAACTCCTGACCTCCCAGGTGACTGCTGGCCTCAGCCTCCCAAAGTGCTAGGATTACAGGTGTGAGCCACTGCACTTGGCCTAGTCATTTTTAATGTTAAGTTTTCTTTTCTGCAAAACATTTATCATTTGTTTTTAAAAGGTGCCTTTTATATTTTATTACCTCCCAAAGAATATTCTGTTTCTTGGTTCTACTCACTAGCAAAAGGTCCATGCATCACTAATGGAAATATCATTAAAAGGAAATGTGACCATTGCATAAATGTGATGTCATGGGCCGCAAACATAGGTAGGTGATGGCAATGTCACTGTGTATGACTTTAAAGAATTTCAAAGTCGGCCGGGCGCGGTGGCTCAAGCCTGTAATCCCAGCACTTTGGGAGGCCGAGACGGGCGGATCACGAGGTCAGGAGATCGAGACCATCCTGGGTAACACAGTGAAACCCCGTCTCTACTAAAAATACAAAAACTTAGCCGGGCGAGGTGGCAGGCGCCTGTAGTCCCAGCTACTCGGGAGGCTGAGGCAGGAGAATGGCGTGAACCTGGGAGGCGGAGCTTGCAGTGAGCTGAGATCCGGCCATTGCACTCCAGCCTGGGTGACAGAGCGAGACTCCGTCTCAAAAAAAAAAAAAAAAAAAAGAATTTCAAAGTCTCACAATATTTGAATTTCTTATTTATACACGAATTTTTTTTTTCATACAGAATTGTTGCTTCGGACTGAAACTCAAAGACCTCCAAAGCTTGAACTTATCTGCAAAAGGGGGATAAGAAAACCCTTTTTCAAGTTATCGTAAGGCTTTAGTAAGAATATATGTAAAGTAATTGGCATGTACTTGGCAGAGTAAACCCCTAATACGTAGCACAATAGTGCAGATTCTATCCTTTTCAACATACAGTGGGAGGCAGGTTGCACAGCGACGTACAGACAATTTTTAGAATTGAACTAAGACTAAAACTTTAATGTCACTTCTGAAATTAAACAGATGCTACAGAAGTGGAACTGGGGCAAATTTCAGATTCCCTATTTACTAAAATGCGAGTCTGTATTATATAGTTTTTAGCATCCCTTCCAACTCAGATTGAGTAACTCCAAATACGCTTCTATAAAGAAACTGAGGCGGGGTGCAGTGGCTCATGCCTGTAATCCCAGCACTTTGGGAGGCCAAGGCGGGTGGATCACCTGAGGTAGGAGTTCAAGACCAGCCTGGACAACATGGTAAAACCCCATCTCTACTAAAAACACAAAAATTAGCTGGGTGTGGTGGTGCATGCCTGCAGTCTCAGCTACTGTGGAGGCTGGAGCAGGAGAATCACTTGAACCTGGGAGGTGGAGGTTGCAGTGAGCCAAGATCATGCCACTGCACTCTAGCCTGGGTGACAGGGCAAGACTTTATCTCAAAAAAAAAAAAAAAAAAAGAAACTGGTATGTTTGTTCCTAAAGCAGCACTCATATCCAATTAAGGTATCAATGGAAGACAAATCCCCACATGAGAAATAGTAGACCATCTTGTCCCCAAGTTTACCCCTCAAGAGTGCCTACAACCAACTTTCCAGAAAGTTGTCAAGAATCACACCAGTCATGGGGTTCTTTTGCTTACCGTCTCCTTTCCATTCTTCCCTCTCCTTCAACAGATCTGCCAACATGGACTCAAGTTGGGGCTAGAGCTGGCAGAATGCTCCCCCAGTATAGTGCCCCAGAGTTCCATCTTTCACAGTAGCCTCTACTTTGGCACCTCATCCATCACAAGCCCCCTTCCAGGATACTGGGAAGTGTGACTCCCTCTATAATGGCTCCCAGGAGTTGCCTAGATAAACAAGCTCCCTTATCCTCAAGAACCCTGCCACAGTCCTTCATAGTGTTCCTGAAACACCAGAAACTTGCTGAAAGAAGAATAAATATGAATGGCTTAATAACAGGGAATGAAATTCAGCCTCATTATTTATTAAATAATTGTAAATTATACCATGGCACATTAACAGTTATTAAGTCTACATAACTTGATGTGGAAAAATATCTACAACATGTTGTTAAATAAAAGAAACAGATTGCAAACTGCTTTGTACAACTGAATCCCATGTTTTATAAAAACATATACACAAATATGTACCTCTGAATAAGTATAGAATAAAGTCTACAAGGATACACAGCAAACTATTCATCAAACTGTATGTGCACTTATGATCTGGGCACTTTGTGATTACTGCCTAGACACCAGGAGCATCTCAAAGCACCAGTTGTTGGCCAGGTTTGGTGGCTCACACCTGTAGTTCCAGCATTTTGGGAGGCCAAGGTGGGTGGATCACTTGAGCCCAGGAGTTCAAGACCAGTCTGGTCAGCATGGTGAAACCCCGTCTCTACAAAAAACACAAAAATTAGCTGGGCATGGTGGCATGCGTCTGTAGTCCCAGCTACTAGGGAGGCAAAGGTGAGAGGATTGCTTGAACTCAGGAGGTGGAGGGTGCAGTGAATTGAGATTGTGCCATAGCACTCCAGCCTGGGCAGCAGAGTAAGACCTCATCTTAATAAACTAAAAATAAAAGAACCAGTTGTCAACAGAACTAACTTTGGGAAGTCCTAGCCTGGCACATGTCAGCAGTCAGTGAAGAATGCCAACTTCCTTTTTCCAAGAAGGCAATATGACATAATTAAAAGAATCAGTCACATCTTCAGTCCAGTCTTTCTTTGGCCTGTCTTTAATTGGAGATGCTAAATAAATACAGCTCCCTTCCCCCCTTTCCTTTTACCAGAACTAAAAATTCTTGTATTTTTACAAATGTATTTACATTTGTACTTTAAACATAAAAATTAACAATAAAATTCAATTTCATGTGACTTGACTATGAAACAGCTCTTTAGATCACTATGAAACCTCCAGAAGACTGCACACCCTTTTGAGAGTCACCACTTACAACAACGTAATACTGTTAACTTGTACTTAAAAAAACTCATCTAAGATCTAAGAACTTATCTGCTCTATAAAAAAAGGCATTCTAGTATTTGGGCTTATTAAAAGTGTTACTTCTGATAATTAAAGTTAGCAGGTCAATTAGTATTTTATTTCCACTTTAGCATACAATAGGGAGGAGGAAAAGCTAAGAGTTAAGTGAATTAAGTTTGCCAGTTTCAAAAGACAATGTTAAAGTTTTTTCTTTGGAAAGTCAATAACAAGGAGTTTCACTGCAAGAACATACTGTTTACCCAACGCATGTGTTTTGCAAAACTGTCAGGTGCACAAAAAAGGTAAGGACCAATTATTTTAAAATGTGTAAAAATGGGACACAGGACTTTAGGACCTCAGACAGCAAGTTAGAAATTTAGATTGAAACAGAATCCTCAATCCACCATATTGTCACCATAAAATTTTAACAAAGAATATAAATACCTTTCATGTTTCATTTATTATTAAATATTTTAGAAAACCTAACATTTTTAAAAACGTGTCTTCTCTCATAAAGAAGCATAATAGATTTAAACCAAATGCCAAAAATTCTTAGTTTGCCATCAAGTTATCTCTAAAGCTTCTTCTAAAATATGCCCCTTGGCTGGGCACAGTGGCTCACACCAATAATCCCAGCACTTTGGCAGGCCAAGGCAAGAGGATTGCTTGAGCCTAGGAGTTCGAGACCAGCCTGGGAAACAAAACGAGACCCTGTCTCTACTTTAAAAAATTGTTTTAAGGGCCGGGCGCGGTGGCTCAAGCCTGTAATCCCAGCACTTTGGGAGGCCGAGGCGGGCGGATCACAAGGTCAGGAGATCGAGACCACAGTGAAACCCCGTCTCTACTAAAAATACAAAAAATTAGCCGGGCGCGGTGGCGGGCGCCTGTAGTCCCAGCTACTCAGGAGGCTGAGGCAGGAGAATGGCGGGAACCCGGGAGGCGGAGCTTGCAGTGAGCCGAGATCGCGCCACTGCACTCCAGCCTGGGCAACAGCGTGAGACTCTGTCTCAAAAAAAAAAAAAAAAAAAAAATTGTTTTAATTAGCCAGGCATAGTGGCATGTGCCTGCAGTTCCAGCTACTTGGGGGGCTGAGGTGGGATAATTGCTGAAGCCTCAGAGGTTAAGGCTGCAGTGAGCCATGACCATGCCACTGCACTCCAGCCTGGGTGATAGAGTGAAACCCTATCTCAAGAATAGTAATAATAATAATAAATATGAATAAAATAAATAAGTAAAATATGCCCTAGATTAGATGACATTCTTTAATGGGACTTCTGGCCCCAACTGTAAGAGTACCTTAGAAATACAGGAGAAAGGGGAAAAAAAAAACCCCAACAATTCACCCAGGTGTTGAAAATTTTGAGCTTCTATTCTCCACTAAAAGCAGAGTAGTTCATGTGGCCACTGCTGTCAGCAACCCCAGAAAATGGAAATCTCAGGCTGGACATGATGGCTCATGCCTATAAATCTCAGCACTTTGGGAGGCCAAGGCGGGCAGATCACCTGAGGTCAGGAGTTCCAGATCAGCCTGGCCAACATGGTGAAACCCCGTTTCTACTAAAAACACAAAAATTAGCTGGGCATGGTGGCATACGCCTATAATCTCAGCTACCTGGGAGGCTGTGGCAGGAGAATCACTGGAACCTGGAAGGCAGAGGCTATAGTGAGCCGAGATCACGCCATTGCACTCCAGTCTGGGCGACAGAGTGAGACTCCATCTCAAATAAAATAAAATAATAAAAAATAAAAGAAATATAAAAGAAAAATAAAATGTAAGTCTTCTAAAATTCTCCAGAAAAGGAGAGCAGCCAATTTACAAAAAAAGTAAATATATAAGCTGGGCTGGACACAGTGGCTCACGCTTGTAATCCCAGCACTTCAGGAGGCCGAGGCAGGTGGATCTTGAGCTCAGGGCAACATGGCAAAACCCCATCTCTACCAAAAACACAAAACTTAGCCAGGTGTGGTGGCACATGCCCATAGTCCAGGTACTTGGGAGGCTGAGGTGGGAGGATCACTTGAGCCCAGGAGGTGGAGGTTGCAGTGAGCTGAGATTGTGCCACTGCACTCCTTGGGTGACAGTGAGACTCCATCTCAAAATAAATAAATAATAAATAAATAAATAGATAAGCTGGACTCTAAGGCTGACAAGAGTCTCTGAAATTCCCATTTCTACACACGTTTGAGAACTGAGCTCAATAAATAACCTTTTACTTGTTGACAAACCATTATTTTACCTACATTCTTTAGCTTCAGGATAAAAATTTTCTGTTTTTAAAAAAACACACTTCACTACTCAGGAGGCTTAGGAGGGAGGATTGCTTGAGCCTAGTATGTGACTACCAGCCTAAGCAATCAGCGAGACCCCATTTCTTCTTTTTTTTTTTCTGAGACGGAGTCTCGCTCTATTGCCCAGGCTGGAGTGCAGTGGCACAATCCCAGCTCACCGCAACCTCTGCTTTCTGGGTTCAAGTGATTCTCCTGCCTCAGCCTTGTGAGTAGCTGGGATTACAGGCGCCCATCACTACGCTTGGCTAATTTTTGTATTTTTAGTAGAGGCGGGGTTTCACCATGTTGACCAGGTTGGTCTTGAACTCCTGATCTCAAGTGATCTGTCCGCCTCAGCCTCCCAAAGTGCTGGGATTACCAGCATGAGCCACCGTGCCTGGCCAAGACCCCATTTCAAAAAAAAAAAAAAAAAAAAAAAAAATATATATATATATATATATATTTCAACAGGATTATTTTTATTTTTCCTGTTATATATTTTTACATTTCTCAAGTTTTCTGCCAGAGATGGGTATTCATTTTTGTAATCAGTTTTTGAAATGTTTTAAAAACATCTATTATTTATAACTGCTGACTTCTTACCAGACAGAGTCTGCACATAATCCCACAGCATTTCTTTATTTGTCCAAAAGTAGTCTCCATTGCCAATTGAAAGAGTATACGACCGTTCACCCATAAGCTTGCCTTTCCTTCTACTCTGGCCTAATGAACATGGCTGACCTTCTATGCGTACAGAGGTCTTTGACCCACAAACCTTGACAGTCTTTACACCAATAGACTTCATTTCTAATCAAACAAATGCCTTTAGGTTTGAACTAAGCAGAAAAGAAATGCACCACATTTTCAAAACTGAAAATCATCAGTTAACTGAAGGCACAGACACATTCCAATACAGAATGTTAATCATTCAAATCTGATTGGAGGAGACTACAAGCTACACTCATCAAAATACAGCTCCACTGATATATCAAGAAAAGAAAACTTTTCTAAAGAAAAAAGGGATGTTAAATGACCTAAGGAGATCAACGATCACAGTCACAAAATACCAATGATATCCTTGTGAAGGAAAGTTTTAAATCTTAAGGAGGAGGCCACTTTGAAGAAAAACAATTCAGGCCCACTAATGTCACTATACAGCTCAGCTAGGTTAACATACCTCACGTATGGTTTCTATCATCTGAACAAGTATACTTGACTTACCAAAACCTCAAACGGTTTATTCACTAAACCATATTCCCCCCACTTTAAGCTGGACAAGAGGAGCTGGAGAAATAGGAAAGCACACACTTTGCAGTCAAAGAATAAGCCATTCATAACAAGCAATGCTACAGAATTGAGCATCCTGCTCATAAATGAAGAAATAAACGAACAGAAATTCAAATCAACAATATTAGCATGGCTGGCACAGTGGCTCAGGCCTGTAATCCTAGCACTTTGGGAGGCCAGGGCAGGAGGATCACCTGAGGTCAAGGAGTTTGAGAGCAGCCTGGCCACCATGGTGAAATCCCATCTCTACTAAAAATACAAAAATTAGGCTGGGCACGGTGGCTCACACCTGTAATCTCAGCACTTTGGGAGGCCAAGGCGGGTGGATCACAAAGTCGGGAGTTTGAGAGTAGCCTGACCAACATGGTGAAATCCACATCTCTACTAAAAATACAAAAATTAGCCGGGTGTGGTGGTGCGCGCCTATAATCCCAGCTACTCAGGAGGCTGAGGCGGGACAATCACTTGAACCCAGGAGGTGGAGATTGCAGTGAGCCGAGATCATGCCACTGCACTCTAACCTGGGCAACACAGCAAGACTCTGTCTCAAAAAAACCAAAACCAAACAAACAAACAGACAAAACCAAAAAACAAAAAACAAAACTGAAAAAACAGTATCAGCATGCTTTAAGGAAGCTAGGCAAAGCAGAATATTGCCACTGCTGATGAGTATTTTGTTTTCACATCTAAGAGGAGGAGTTTTTAATGCATAGAAAAGACTGATATTTACTCGTTTTAAAATATGAATACTTAATTTACTAAAGTTACAAATCCAAAACGCCTAGATTTTACTCAAACTTTTACACTGAACTTAGACAACTTATTCTACTTGGAGGTCTAATTTTAAAGGCCTCTGATGAATGTTTAAACTCATTTCAAAGTTCACCTACAACATAACATTTTCAAACATAAATTTAACTACTTAAACAATTTTATGAAGACTACACTTTCAGGTATCATTTCTACAGTTCATTACTAGAGAAGTTTCTCCAAAACTGTAGAGTACCAAACCTTTTTCTTAATTAAAAAAAAATGTTATCGAGTGAGAACTATTGCAAACCCCTCCCACAAAACCCAAACAATATTCAATTTTAAGTATAATTGTTAGACTTAAGAAGACAACATTTTTGTATTTTAACATGTCAAGAAAAAAAATTTTCCTGAGAATAACTTATAAATCTAATGACTCTTAGGTACTCTCTAATGTCCACAAAATAAAATAACCACAGTAAGGTTTCAATTTAAATTCACAAGTATAAATCAATATTCAGTCAATTATACATTTTAAATTGAAATCATAAGACTAATATAAGTGCTGGGCATGGTGGCTCATACCTGTAATCCCAGCACTTTGGGAGGTCAAGGTGGGAGGATGGCTTGAGCTCAAGAGTTCAAGACTAGCGTGGGCAACATGATGAAACCCCATCTCTACAAAAAATACAAAAATTAGCCAGGTGTGGTGGTGCGTGCCTGTAGTCCCAGCTACTTGGGAGGCTGAGGTGGGAGGATTGCTTGAGCCTGGGAAGTCAAGGCTGCAGTGAGTAGTGTTCATGCCACTACACTCCAGCCTGGGTGACAGAGTGAGACTCGGTCTAGAAAAAAAAAAAAAAAGACCAATATATTACTGTAAATTCTAATATTAAAAACACTTAAGAAGTTGGGCACAGTGGCTCACACCTGTAATCTCAGCACTTTGGGTGGTTAAGGCAGGAGGCTTGCTTGAGTCCAGAAGTTTGAGACCAGCCCGGGACACATGGCAAAACTCTGTCTCTACAAAAAAATAGAAAAACTGGCTGGGTGTGTTGGCATGCACTTGTAGTCCCAGCTACTTGGGAGGTTGGGGTGGGAGGATCACTTGAGCCCGGGAGGTCAAGACTGCAGTGAGCCAAGATCATGCCCCTGTACTCCAGCATGGGCAACAGAGTGAGACCCTGCCTCAAAAAATTAATTAAATTTAAAAAAGAAAAAAAAAAAGCACTTTAAATATCAAACATTGGTCACTACCACATCAACTCCTTGTTCTGAAAACTGGTAATTGAAAAGAATGAATTAAGCTTTTAGCATTTAACATGTCTTTCTGGGAAGAATAGTCAATATGGGAAAGCTATTCCTTTTTGTTGTTGTTTTTGAGACAGGGTCTTGCTTTGTAGCCCAGGCTAGAGTACAGTGGTGTGGTCACAGCTTACTGCAGTCCTGACTTCCTTGGCTCCAGTGACCTTCCTACCTCAGCCTCCCAAGTAGCTGGGATTACAGGCATGCAGCAGCACACCGACTAAGTTTTTTCAATCTTTTTGTAGAGACGGGCTCTCCTTATGTTGCCCAGGCTGCTCTTGAACTCCTGGGCTCAAGCAACCTGCCCACCTTGGCCTCCCAAAGTACCGGGATTACAGGAATAAGTCACTGTACCCAGCCCAGGAGAGCTACTCTTTAAAGAACATTCACTAACAAATGTAGAAACTACAATAGAACTAGGTAAAAATCATTTTGTAACCCTCAATAATACAACTGATTGAGGAAAGAAACAACAACAGTGGATATTTACGAAATGCCAGTTACTCCATAAATTAACTCTAACTGAAAATGGAAAAAGATGTTCCTGTCAGCACCTCAAATTGATCAAATTTAGCAACACTAATACTGGATAACCTGACATCATGTACTTTGTACAGAAAATAAAGTATATACCATCAACCACAAAGTATCTCAAAAATATGTTGAACCTAAATCTAATCAAGCCTGTAGAAATAAATCAGAGTTTAAGAAAATACAAGAGATAAAGCTGGGGCAGTGGCTCACACCTGTAATTCCAGCACTTTGGGAGACCAAGCTGGCAGGATTCCTTCAGGCCAAGAGTTTGAGACCAGCCTGGGCAATATATTGGGACTCTGTGCCTACAAATAAATTTTAAACATATAGTCATAGCTGGGACTATAGGCACATGTCACCACACCCAGCTAACTTTCTGTATTTTTTGTAGAGACAGGGTTCACCATGATGCCCAGGCTGGTCTTGAACTCCTAGGTTCAAGCAATCCACCCACCTCGGCCTCCCAAAGTGCTAGGATTTATAGGTATGAACCACCATACCTGGCAGGAAATTGGCTTTTTTTTTTTTTTGGTGACAAGGTCTCAGTCACTCAGGTTGGAGTGCAGTGGTGTAATCTTGGCTCACTGCAACCTCTGCCTCCCAGGCTCCAGTGATCCTCACACTTCATCCTCCCTTATAGATAGGATGACAGGCATGCGCCACCACTAATTTTTTGCATTTTTGGTAGAGATGAGGTTTCACCATGTTGCCTACACTGGTCTCTAACTCCTCAACTCAACTGATCCTCCCGCCTCAGACTCCCAAAGTGCTGGGATTACAGGTGTGAGGCACCGTGCCCGGCTGGCAGGAAATTTTTAACATATTAAAACATGAATTGCCTAAAACATGACAACGGTATTGTGATTATGTAGGTGAATGTCCCTATTTTAAAGAAATGCACGTTGAAATATTCAGAAAACAAGTGTTATGATGTTTATAACCTATTTTGAAATGATTCAACATGAAAAGTCATAGCTAGAGTCGGGTGTGTTGGCTCACATTGGCACTTTGGGAGGCCGAGGCTGGCAGATCACTTAAGGTCAGGAGTTCAAGACCAGCCTGGCCAACATGGTCAAACCACATCTCTACTAAAAATACAAAAAGTAGCTGGGCGCAGCCAGGCACGGTGGCTCACGCCTGTAATTCCAGGACTTTGGGAGGCCAAGGCGGGTGGATCACAAGGTCAGGAAATCGAGACCATCCTAGCTAACATGGTGACATCCCATCTCTACTAAAAATACAAAAAATTAGCCAGGCGTGGTAGCACACGCCTGTAGTCCCAGCTACACAGGAGGCTGAAGCAGGAAAATCACTTGAACCCGGCAGGCGGCGGCTGCAGTGAGCCGAGATCGCACCACTGCACTCCAGCCTGGGCAACAGAGCGAGACTCTATCTCAAAACAAAACAAACAAAACAGCTCGGTGTGGTAGTGTGTGCCTGTAATCCCAGCAACTTGGGAGGCTGAGGCAGGAGAATCACTTGAACTCGGGAGGTGGAGGTTGCAGTGAGGCAAGATTGCACCACTGCCCTCCAGTCTGGGCAACAGAGTGAGATTCCATCTCAAAAAAAAAAAAAAAAAAAAATACAGAGTCATAGCTAGTGATATAGGAAGCAAATATGGTAAAATATAACAATTGCTGAACTAGGGGGTAGATATATAGACATTCACTTTATTTTTTAAATTTTTTAGGTGTCTGCAATCATTCACAATAAAAAGTTGAAAAAATGCCAAATAATGCCGGGTGCGATGGCTCATGCCTATAATCCTAGCACTTTGGAAGGCCAAGGCAGGAGGATCACGAGGTCAGGAGTTCGAGACCAGCCTGGCCAACATGGTGAAACCCCATCTCTACTAAAAATACAAAAAAAAACTAGCCGAGCATGGTGGCATGCGCCTGTAGTCCCAGATACTTGGGAGGCTGGGGCAGAAGAATCACTTGAATCCAGGAAGCAGAGGTTGCAGTGAGCTGAGATCCCTCCACTGTACTCCAGTCTGGGCAATAGAGGGAGACTCCATCTTTTTTTTTTTTTTGAGACGGAGTCTTGCTCTGTTGCCCAGGCTGGAGTGCAGTGGCCAGATCTCAGCTCATTGCAAGCTCCGCCTCCCGGGTTGACGCCATTCTCCTGCCTCAGCCTCCCAAGTAGCTGGGACTATAGGCGCCCGCCACCTCGCCCGACAATTTTTTTTTATTTTTTAGTAGAGACGAGGTTTCACCGTGTTAGCCAGGATCGTCGCCTCGATCTCCTGACCTCGTGATCTGCCCGTCTCGGCCTCCCAAAGTGCTGGGATTACAGGCTTGAGCCACCGCGCCCGGCCGAGACTCCATCTTAAAAACAAACAAAACACAGGCTGGGCACGGTAGCTCACACCTATAATCCTAGCACTTTGGAGGCCGAGGTGGGTTGATCACGAGCTCAAGAGTTCGAGACCAGCCTGACCAACATAGTGAAACCCCATCTCTACTAAAAATACAAAAATTAGCTGGGCGTAGCGCACGCCTGTAATCCCAGTTACCTGGGAGGCTGGGGCAGGAGAATTGCTTGAACCGAGAGGCGGAGGTTGCAGTGAGCCGAGATTGCACCACTGCATCCCAGCCTAGGTGACAGGGTGAGACTCTGTCTCAAAAACAAACAAACAAACAAACAAACCAAATAATGCAGATTCCTCACTGGACCTTGAAGAAAGCAAATAGCAGGACAGTGTTGCTGTAGTATACTCAACTCATCTCTGTAAATTATATATAGATGACTTAAAATACAATATGAGCTTTTGTAGGAATAGAAAAAGTGTGGAAGAATGGCAAACTTGGTACTAGTTAGTGGAAAGAGAGACTAGGTAGGTAGGTATAGAAAACTTATACATTTGGTTTTTTTTTTTTCGAGATGGAGTCTCACTCTGTCCCCCAGGCTGGAGTGCAATCTCGGCTCACTGCAAGCTCCACCTCCCAGGTTCACGCCATTCTCCTGCCTCAACCTCCCAAGTAGCTGGGACTACAGGCGCCCACCACCACACCTGGCTAATTTTTTTTTTGTATTTTTAATACAGACAGGGTTTCACCGTGTTAGCCAGAATGGTCTCAATCTCCTGACCTTGTGATCCACCCACCTCAGCCTCCCAAAGTGCTGGGATTACATTTGGTTTTATAGTCTTTTTGAGCTGGAGTCTTGCTCTGTCACCCAGGCTAGAGTGCGGTGGCACCATCTCGGCTCACTGCAAACTCTGCCTTCCGGGTTAAAGTGATGCTCCTGACTCAGCTTCCAGAGTAGCTGGGACTACAGGTGCCCATCACCACACCGAGCTAATTTTTGTATTTTTAGTAGACACAGGGTTTAACCACGTTGGCCAGGCTAGTCTTGAACTCCTGACCTCAGGTGATCCACCTGCCTCGGCCTCCCAAAGTGTTGGGATTACAGGCATGAGCCACAGTGCCCGGCCTAAATAAAAATAGTCTTGACTTAAAATAGTCTCATTTGTTCGTTCTTCCTACAGTTTTTCTGGTTGTCCTGGCTTAAAACTTTTCTTTTTTTTTCTTTTTTCTTTTTTTTTTTTTTTGAGATAGAGTCTCACTCTGTTGCCCAGGCTGGAGTACAGTGGCACGATCTCGGCTCACTGAAAATTCCACCTCCCGGGTTCATGCAATTCTCCTGCCTCAGCCTCCTGAGTAGCTGGGACTACTGGTGCATGCCACCACATCTGGCTATTTTTTTTTTTTTTTTTTTTGAGGCGGAGTCTCGCTTTGTCGCCCAGGCTGGAGTGCAATGGCACGATCTCGGATCACCGCAAGCTCCGCCTCCTGGGTTCACGCCATTCTCCTGCCTCAGCCTCCCGAGTAGCTGGGACTACAGGCGCCCGCCACCATGCCTGGCTTTTTTGTATTTTTAGTAGAGACGGGGTTTCACTATGTTAGCCAGGATGGTCTCGATCTCCTGACCTCGTGATCTGCCTGCCTCGGCCTCCCAAAGTGCTGGGCCTAAGTGAGCCACTATGCCTGGCCTAAGTTTTTATATTTTTGGTAGAGACGGGGTTTCGCCATGTTGGCCAGGCTGGTCTAACTCCTGATCTCAGGTGACCCACCCCCACTTCAGCCTCCCAAAGTGCTGAGATTACAGGTGTGAGCCACCATGCCCGGACAACATCATAAAGTACTCTTGTCTTGATTTCTTATTACTCATCTGGTTCTGTTTTTCCCTTCTTCATAATGCTATCAATCTTTTCTTACTGAGACTACCATCACCATCTTCCTAGTGCAAATTCTCAGAAAACTTCAAATTTGGGATTTTGTGTCCTAACTCCAGCTACCTTCTCCTTTCAAATAACCCTAAAAAGTACCAAAAAAAAAAAAAAAAAATCCTAAAACACTGTTGGTATTTATTTCCTTGGTCAAGAATGACACTGGCTTCATATTACTTTTCCATGCTATATAGACACACAAACCTTGTGAACCTTCCACTGCCCCTTTGTTTTTGCTTGTTGCACCTACCTACAACCTAAGACACCCCTCACTGTAGGATTTGGTTGAAATACAATTCAGTGGCTCAAGCCTGTAATCCCAGCACTTTGGGAGGCCGAGACGGGCGGATCACGAGGTCAGGAGATCGAGACCATCCTGGCTAACACAGTGAAACCCCGTCTCTACTAAAAATACAAAAAACTAGCCGGGCATGGTGGCAGGTGCCTGTAGTCCCAGCTACTCGGGAGGCTGAGGCCGGAGAATGGCGTAAACCCGGGAGGCGGAGCTTGCAGTGAGCTGAGATCCGGCCACTGCACTCCAGCCTGGGCGGCAGAGCGAGACTCCATCTCAAAAAAAAAAAAAAAAAAAAAGAAATACAATTCAGGATGTGGGATCAGCTGGGTGATCCATCACTGAGAAAGCATGCAACCCAGAAGCACAGGTAAATTAGTTCCCCATGGGGTGAGTCCTAACCAGCTGGCAACCGAAAATAGGAGGAACAGACAGATAAATCATCCCTCCTTTCTCTCTTAAGTTTCTCCTCAAAATCCCTCCAGAAGACTCTCACATGCAAGTGACCTGCTATCTCTTCACAGCTCAAAGTGAAGCAGTAGCCAAGGATGTAACCTACTGTGTCTTCCTTTGCCTTACTTCCTTCTCTCCCTTACTTTCACTACCCCAGGTTTGTATCTTTCAAATAAAAAGGTAGCACCTTAATTGAGTTTTGCTTCCCAGAGGATGTGGGCTAAAACATACAACTTACCTCAGGTGAACCTTACAAGCTAAAAACCCTGTGAAGCAAATACAACAGAAAGCTATTAGGATCCCCATTTTATGAATGTGGAAACTGAGGCTCAACTAATACGTTTTCCCAAGGCGCACGGCTTTCTAATTAGTCACCAAAATCTGCCAATTTTAATCTTTAAACATTTCTCCTGGCCGGGCGCGGTGGCTCATGCCTGTAATCCCAGCACTTTGGGAGGCCAAAGTGAGCGCGCATCACCTGAGGTCGGGAGTTCGAGACCAGCCTGACCAACATGGAGAAACCCTGTCTCTACTAAAAGTACAAAATTAGCCAGGCATGGTGGCACATGCCTGTAATCCCAGCTACTAGGGAGGCTGAGGCAGGATAATCGCTTGAACCTAGGAGGCAGAGGTTGCGGTGAGCCAAGATCGCGCCATTGCACTCCAGCCTGGGTGACAGAGAGACTCTGTTTCCAAAAAAAAAAAAAAAAAAATTTCTCCCATTTGCCTCCCCTCCCCATCCTACCACTACCCTAAACTAATAATAGTCAGCATTTAGAAAACACCAGGATCTGCTGGGAGGATCGCTTGAGGCCAGGAGTTCAAGACCAGTCTAGGCAAAATAGCAATACCCCGTATCTACAAAACATTTAAAAATTATCTGGGTACAGGCCGGGCACAGTGGCTCACGCCTGTAATCCCAGCACTGTGGGAAGCCAAGGTGGGCGGATCATGAGGTCAGGAGATTGAGACCATCCTGGCTAACGTGGTGGAACTCCATCTCTACAAAAAATACAAAAAAATTAGCTGGGCGTAGTGGTGGGCGCCTGTAGTCTCAGCTACTTGGGAGGCTGAGGCAGGAGAATGGCATGAACCTGGGAGACAGAGCTTGCAGTGAGCCGAGATCTCGCCACTGCACTCCAGCCTGGGCGACAGAGCGAGACTCCGTCTCAAAAAAAAAAAAAAAAATTATCTGGGTATGGTAGTACACACCTGTAGTCCTAACTACTCAAGAGTCTAAGGCAAGAGGATCACTTGAGCCCAGGAGTTCGTGGCTGCAGTGAGCTATGATGGTGCCACTGCACTCCAACGTGGGTGACAGAGTGAGACCCTGTCTCAAAACAAAACAAAAAAACAAAAAAACAAAAAAACTCAGGGCCTGAGATTGTATCGTTTAACCTGTTACTACACCTGTGAGGTAGACACTTTCATCATTCTCATTCTACATGCAGGAAAGCTAAAGTTTAAAAAAAAAGGCTTCTTGAAATTTGCCCAATGTCACACAAATACCAAGTAGTACAGCTAGGATGAATCTAAACTGTCTGATTTCAAACCCCTTACTCTTAATTCTATCATTCCTCACCTGGCTCAGTTAAATATAAATCAGATCACACCATCATGCCCTTGTTGAAAACTTCCATTGGCAATTCAAACTCCCTCCATAGCCTATAATGCCCAACATACACCAACTCCTGACACAACTGTGACTTCATCTCTTGCCATGCTGCCTTTGCTCACTATGCTATAAATTATGTGTATTGGCTTTTTTGTTTTGTTCTCTGTTTGAGATAGGGTCTCACTGTCACCAAGGCTAGAGTACAGAGGCCCAATTATAGCTCACTGCAACCTTGAACTCCTGGGCTCAAGCCACCCTCCCACCTCAGACTCTGGAGTAGCAAGGACTTCAGGGTCACGCCACCATGCCTAGCTATTTTTTATTTAATTTTTATTTTTTATGGAGACGAGTCTGGTTATGTAGCCCAGGCTGGTCTTGAACTCCTGGCCTCAAGCGATTCTCCCACCTCAGCCTCCCACAGGTGTGAGCACCTCTGCCCAGCCTGAAACTATGTGTTGTCTCTTATTTGTCAGATATTGTTCTAGGGACTAGAGCTAGAACACAACTAACACAGACAAAAGTCTGTATCCTCGGGGAGCTTGTATTCAAGAGGTCAGCCTGATGTTCTTTAAACATTTTCCAAGCGAGGGTTCTGTACATTTGTACATGCATTGTTCCTCTTACCTGGATCATTCTTCCCAACACAGATGGCTCTTTATCCTTAGCGTCTCTGTTTAAACGTCAACTCTAAGAAAGCCCTTCTCTAACTAACCTATCTGAAAAATAGGGCTTCTGCTTTCAGTCATCCTCTATTCTCTCTCTCTCTCGTTTTTTTTAGATGGTGTTTTGCTCTTGTTGCCCAGGCTGGAGTGCAATGGCACGATCTTGGCTCACTGCAACCTCTGCCTCCTGGGTTCAAGTGATTCTCCTGCCTCAGCCTCCCGAGTAGCTGGGAATACAGCTACTTTTGTATTTTAAGTTAAGACAGGGTTTCACCATGTTGGCCAGCCTGCTTGAACTCCTGACCTCAGGTGATCTGCCCACCTCAGCCTCCCAAAGTCCTAGGATTACAGGCGGAGCCACTGCGCCCAACTCTCTTACTGATTTTTATTGTATTTATTTATTTATTTTTGAGATGGAATCTGACTGTCGCCCAGGCTGGACTGCAGTGGTGCAATCTTGGCTCACTGCAAGCTTCGCGTCCCGGGTTCACAGGCTCCTGCCTTAGCCTCCTGAGTAGCTGGCACTACAGGTGCCTGCCACCACGCCCAGCTAATTTTTTTGTATTTTTAGTAGAGAAGGGGTTTCACTGTGTTAGCCAGGATGGTCTCGATCTCCTGACCTTGTGATCCGCCTACCTCGGCCTCCTAAAGTGCTGGGATTACAGGCATGAGCCACCATGCCCGGCCTTTTATTTTATTTTTTGAGAGAGGGTCTCACTCTGTTGCCCACAGTGGCCTGATCATAGCTCACTGCAGCCTTTAACTCCTAGGTACAAGCAATCCTCCCACCTCAGCCTCCCTAGGAGCTGAGACTATGGGCACATACCACAATGTTTGGCTTTTTATTTTTTAGAGTCAGGGTTTCACTTATGCTGCCCAGGATTGTCTCAAACTCCTGGCCTCAGGCAACCCTCCCACTTCAGCCTCCCAAAGTGCTAGGATTACAGGCGTAAGCAACTGCAGACGGCCTCTCTTCCTCATTTTTTTCTTCTGAGTTTTTTTTTTTTTTTTTTTTTTGAGATAGAGACTCACTCTGTCACCCAGCCTGGAGTGCAGTGGCGCGATCTCGGCTCACTGCAACCTATGCCTCCCGGGTTCAAGCAATTCTCCTGCCTCAGCCTCCTGACTAGCTGAGATTACAGATGTGGGCCAGCATGCCCAGCTAATTTTTGTATTTTTAGTAGAGATGGGGTTTCACCATGTTGGTCAGGCTGGTTTGGAACTCCTGACCTCAGGTGATCCACCCTCCTCAGCTTCCCAAAGTGCTGGGATTACAGGCGTGAACCACCACACTCAGCCTTCCTCAGAGTATCTATCACAACTTGAAATCATCTTATTTTTCATTTTGTTTACATGCTTATCTGTCCTTCATACTACATAAGCTCCAGAACAGAGACTTTGTTTTGTTCCTGCCCAGTTCCTAAAGTAGTACCTGGCAAAACAGGCCATTGGTGAATATTTACTGAATAAATTAATATCACAACATTAGCTCGTCTTAGGTGGTCTCTGGGCTTCCCATCTTGCTTCATTTAAATCCACCATCTACAACTCTCAGCGTGATCAGATCACTCATCTTAGGTCCTTTCATGACCCTTTTTTCTTACCTGATGAAGAACACACACACAAGACCCTCCATGACAAAGATACTGACCTCATGAGCTGAGAGAGGAAGCAGCGTGTAAGACAGACTTTGAATGAATGGTGTTCAACAGACTGAGAAGAGAAAGGACATTACGGCTGAGAAGCTCAAAAAGCACAATGCTTTGCAACAGTAATTTATGATGTG
The DNA here is from genome assembly GCF_037993035.2 of Macaca fascicularis. Taxonomy (NCBI): domain Eukaryota; kingdom Metazoa; phylum Chordata; class Mammalia; order Primates; family Cercopithecidae; genus Macaca; species Macaca fascicularis. The sequence goes on from NC_088376.1 coordinate 15,727,381, forward strand.
AAGAGCTGGGTAGGTTGATATAGAAAAACCAGCTGGAAATAGATTTTGAAGATGCTCACAAACCACATTAAAGAGTGAGGACGGTCCGACGCGGTGGCTCACGCCTGTAATCCCAGTACTTTGGGAGGGCGAGGCGGGAGGATCACAAGGTCAGGAAATCGAGACCATCCTGGCTACCACGTGAAATCCCGTCTCCACTAAAAAATACAAAAAAATTAGCCAGGCGTGGTGGTGGGTGCCTGTAGTCCCACTACTGGGGTGGCTGAGGCAGGAGACCATGTGAACCTGGGAACCCAGGAGGCAGAGCTCGCAGGGAGCCAAGATCCTGCCACTGCACTCCAGCCTGAGCAACAGAGGGAGACTCTCAAAAAAAAAAAAAAAGGACTTAAAAGGAGAAAGAAAATATAATAAAAATTAAATAAAAAGAATGACTTGATGCCCAAAGCATGTACAGTCTTAAAAACTTCATAGGAAGGGGAATGATAGGATTCAATGAATGCCTTAGGGGATAAAAAAAAGGGGGGGGGCAGGGTGACAGTGAGGAAAATGGATGGGATAGGAAGAGACAAGAGACAAACACCAGTGAGACTACTTAGTGCGACATAGATCATACTAAAAGACAAAGGCCAGAAACACAGCAGTTGAGATGGACATGAGCAGAAATTCAAAGGAGCCACACTAAACATTCATCTATTTTATACAAATTTAACCTTATATCTAAGCAGGAAGTTTCCTTCAACATGGCCTCTGAACTTAAACCAACGAATAAAACAGTCTCCTAATCCCTGTGGACCTTATTCTTCAACTACACACATTACACAGCTCTTACTAAACAGGAGTGCAGCTAGGATATGTCCGTCTCCTCCAACAGACTGAACAGCAGGTCTTCAAATGCAGGGAGTGTGTCACATCTATTATTCAACACTCAATCGTTGCGAATGAATAAATGAACGAGTAGAAGACTTTATGACTGAGGATTTGAAAACTGGATAGGCTTTAGGTCTAACAAGGTGATTTCGGGCAAGCGCAATGGTATGAGCAAGTAGGAATGGTAAATGTGGGGAACACAGACACCATTCTAAAATCAGGAGGATGTTGGTCCCCTTGTCCAGACTTGGACAGGCCATGCCTCTTTCCTGTCTAATAGTCTCTCCCTCATCCACCTTTCCCCATTCCATATCCGCTCATTCCCTCACTTCTTTGAGGTATCTGCTCAAATATCTCACCAGAGGCCTTCCCTGATCAACCTATCCAAAATTTCACAGCACATTCCTTATACCCTCTCTAGGTCTTTGTTCTGTTGTTTTTCTTCTTAGAAGATTATTGAAGAGATCCTCTAACGATTTTTATTCCTCTGTATCTAAAATATAATTGGCTTAAATTTCCAAGTGAAGTTCACTTGTCAGTTACTGCGATCAGAACCTACTAAAATCCACAGGATACTGAGATTTTAAACTAAATTCACTGTAAAAATTTTAAGTTCCATCACTTTTAAATTCTGTCACTTAAGTTCTTTCCAATAAAACCTGGATGCCACAAAGAATATTAATTTATTGCGGGAAACATTCCGGACACGGTCAGGAAATAATTTTATGTTCCTTAATGGGGAAGATTCTAGGAATGGGAGCAATAATCCATAAAGAAAACCATCGAGATTAAGTAATTTCGAGGAACTACGGCAATTAGGTACCAAACCCAAGATTTTACAAGCATAGACTGTAGAGAGGCAATATGCCTATTTAAATAAGTGGTTTACTTTGGGAAGCCGAGGCGGAAGGATCGCTTGGGCCCAGAAGTTCGAGATCAGCTTGGGCAAAAGAGCGAGACCCCCACCCGTCTCTATTAAGGAAAAAAAAAAAGTGGTTTTTACAAAGTTAATTCCATAGAAGTCAATGACCAGACGAAGCCACGTGTGACCAGAACAGCCCAGGTGAATCCCAGCCTGAACCACGAGATATAGGCAAATGTGTGCTCCAGGGTGACTTTCTCTTGTCTGCTTTTCCCACGAAGAAGCGGAAAATTCTGCGAAGCGGCAAAATACACTTAAGCTTTTTGGGCCGGAGTTATTCTGGAGAGCAGGGCAAAGGCGGCCAGCAGCGACTTCACACTGCACTTGAGTAAAACAACTACTGGACCCGGGGCCCGAAGACTCATGTTAGCGACAGCCGAGATAGAGGATGGGGTAAAGAAATGCACGCCCAAATTCAAGTCGCCCTGGAGTCCCCATCCGGGGCCCCGCGCCTCCGAGTTCAGGGTCCGCCCGGCCCCGCACGTCCCGCCGTCTCGTCGCTCGGGACATTGGCGTCCTACCTGCAGGCTTGTCTGCAGCCATCTTCCCGCTTCGGCTTGGGTTCTTCCCTGCAGGTGGCGTGGCCCTGACTCCCGCCGCCGGGCTGGCCGCTGTCCTGGACCTATGAGGACAACTCTGTGCCTACCCCGGCTCTGGGCCCTCAGGTTCCGGCTTGGGGAGTGGGCAGACGGCTGGCTGAGGAAGTGACGAGCGCTAGTTCGCGTCGTCTAGCAACAGCAACAGCTTCCCCACCCAGAGAGCGCCACAGCCTCCCGCCATCCACAGCTTCCGCCCCACGGCGTCCCGGTACCCACTACTTCCGGGGGCGGCAGCCTGCCGCGCCTGGAGCGCCGGCGTGGGAACTGCTGCTGGCCCCGCCCCACGCCGACGTCCCCTCCGCGCCCCGCCCCCGGCCGGACGTACTCTGGCTGGAACCTCTGCATGTTCGCAGGGCGGATGCGGTGGGACGTAAGCACCTCTGTCCTTTGGTTATTCTGATTAAAATACCAAAGTGTCAGAGCTTTTGTCCCTCAATGTCACATAAGATTACAGTAATCACATCTGACATTTATGTGCTAAGCACTGAGCCCTGCACTTGGTTTGTACTATCTCATGATTTCTTGCAACCCCGTGAGAGAGGCGCTGTTGAGGATCCCCGTTTAAAAACAAACGCTTTTTATTTTAGAATAGTTGTAGTTGTGCAGAAAAGTTGCAAAGATGACACCTAGAGTTCCTGTCTCCTCACCTAGTTTCTCCTAGTATGAACATCTTAATTATTTTACTATGGTACGTTGATCACATCCAATAAACCAGTTTGATAGGTGCATTATTACTCACTAAACTACACATTTCATTCACATTTACCAGCTTTCTTTCAATGTCCTTTCTTTGTTATTGTTCCAGGATCCTGTCCAGGACACCATATTGCATTTATTCATGATGTCTTCTTATGCTCTTTTTGGCTGTGGCAGTTTCTCAGATTCTCCTTGTTTTTGATGACCTTGACAGTTTTGAAGAGTTACTCCTCGGATATTTGGTGGAATGTGCCTCAATTTGGGTTTGGCCAATGTTTTTCACATGGTTAGACTGGTGTTTTGGGTGTTTAGGAGGAAGACCACAAGGTGACTGGCTATTCTCATCACATAGAATCAAAGGTACCTGCTCTCAAAATGACATCACTGATCATGTTAACCTTGATTACCTTTCGAAGGTAGTGCTTGCCAGTTTTCTCCGCTATGAAGTTACTCCTCCTACCCTTCCACACTACATTGGAACCAAGTCAATAAATGCAACCCACACTCAAGGTGGGAAGGTGGGGTATTTAAGCTCAACCTCCTGCAGTGGGGAGTATGTACATAAATTATCTTCCCCCAGGGAAATTTGCCTCTTCTCCCTCATTTAGCTATTTGTATCAGTATGGACTCATGGATGTTTATCTTATACTGGTTACATTCCAATACTACATTATTTTGTTGCTAAAATTGTCCCAGCTTTGTTAATTGGGAGATTTTTCAGGTTTATACCTGTTTTTTTCTTTTTTTAAAAAAACTTTTGTTTTAAACTTTCTTCTAAAAAAGTATTTGTTTTTGGCCAGGCGCGGCGGCTCATGCCTGCAATCCCAGCACTCTGGGAGACCAAGACCAGTGGATCACTTGAGGTCAGGAGTTCGTGACCAGCCTGCCCAACATGGTGAAACCCGGTCTCTACTAAAAATACAAAAATTAGCCGGGTGTGGTGGTGTGCATCTGTAATCCCAGCTACTTGGAAGGCTGAAGCAGGAGAATCGCTTGAACCCAGGAGGCGGCGATTGCAGTGGGCCAAGATCGCCCCACTGCACTCCAGCCTGGGCAACAGAGTGAGACTCTGTCTCAAAAAAAAAAAAAAAGGTATTTGTTTTTTCTTAAACTTTTAAATTCAGGCTAACATACACAAAGAAAAGTGCATGAATCATAAGTACAGCTTATTGACTTTTCATCAACTTAACGAATACATGTAACTAGCACCCAGAGAAAGGACAGAGCTTTACCTGTACCTGGGAGTTCCCCTCATGCCTCTTCCCATCTCTCCACAAAGATAATCATTATGCTGACATTTAACACTATGGATTAGTTTCACCTGCTTTTACACTTAATGAATACACATTATACAATATATGTTTTAGGATCTAGCTTCTTTTGCTTGATAGTATGAGATTATTCACATTGTTGAGTGAGGTTGTATTTGTTTCTCATTGTTACATATATTATTATGTTACATTATGTGACTGTTCCTTAATTTATGTATTCATTTTGTTGTTGGGCATTTGGATATTATATCTATTTCAAATATGGCCAATATGAATACTCTAGTATGACTTTTGATGAATATGTGCCCACCATAAAAAGGCATACCTGGCCGGGTGCGGTGGCTCACTCCTGTAATCCCAGCACTATGGGAGGCCGAGGCAGGCAGATTACCTGAGGTTAGGAGTTTGAGACTAACCTGGTCAACATGGTGAAACCCCACCTCTACTCAAAAAAATACAAAAATTAACTGGACAGTGTGACGGGTGCCTGTAATTCCAGCTACTTGGGAGGCTGAGGCAGAAGAATTGCTTGAACCCGGCAGGTGGAGGTTGCAGTGAGCTGAGGTCGTGCCATTGCACTGCAGCCTGGCCAGCAAAAGCAAAACTCCATCTCAAAAATAAATATATACATAATAATAAATAAATAATTAAAAATAATAAAAATGCACACCTGAAGTGTAGTAGGGAGCCTCTTAATGAGAAGGAATTAGGAGGAACTTCCTATAGAATTTGGGCTTATGCTAACGGGATTGGGAAAGTAGGAGGCCAAATTTGAATTGGATGCTGTCAGGAAACAGGCAATTCAGTCTTGGTTTTATCTAAACAGAAGGAGGAACAAAGCAAGCTACAGCTGTCACTGGTAAAAAAAAAAAAACAAAAAAAAACAAACAAAAAAAACAGGCCGGGCTTGGTGGCTCAAGCCTGTAATCCCAGCACTTTGGGAGGCCGAGGCGGGCGGATCACAAGGTCAGGAGATCAAGACCACAGTGAAACCCCATCTCTACTAAAAAATACAAAAAATTAGCCGGGCGCTGTGGCGGGCGCCTGTAGTCCCAGCTACTCAGGAGGCTGAGGCAGGAGAATGGCGTGAACCCGGGAGGCGGAGCTTGCAGTGAGCCAAGATTGCGCCACTGCACTCCAGCCTGGGGGACAGAGCGAGACTCTTTCTCAACAACAACAAAAAAACCCAGAATTACTCATATTAGAAGAAGGGGATGTTTTCTCATTTTTATGGTTGTTGAGGGCCTTGTTTCTGTCTTGTCCAAAACATGATCATGGTGAAACTGTCTATGGACATTGTTCATATTCTGTGAGTGCTGTTTGTGTCTAGTTGGGAACATTCTACTAACAGAACTATTTTTTTTTTTTTATTTTCTTAGTCCCCCTTTCACTTTCTCACATGTGGTCACATGTATGTTGGTTTTTGTCCCCCATTTCATAGATAGGGAAACTGATGCACAGATGTTAATCCACTTTCCCAAGCCACCAGACTGGTAAATGGCTATTACCTTAACCACTACATTCTAGACTCTAGGATTTGCTATTATATTGAAGATATTTGGGCTCTCTTCCCTCCACTTTCAATATCAGCAGCTTTCCCTTTTATCACAGTCAGGCTGACATCAATGACAGAGAATTAATTCAGGAGTGGGAGTTGGAAAAACTCAGTAGGACTTTGCTCTGTCATAAACTATGGTGAGTCACTTTGCCTCTAGCTAATAATGATACCACTATCCATTCACAGTACTTTAGACTGTATGTGGTTGGTAGGTTTGTTTGTGTGTTTTGAGACAGGTTTCACTCCGTTACCCAGGCCGTAGTGCAGTGGTGTAATCATGGCTCACTCCAGCCTCTAACTCTCAGTTTCAGGTGATTCTCCCACCTTAGCCTCCCAAGTAGCTGGGACTACAGGTGCACACCACCATGCCTGACTAATTTTTTGTATTTTTGTTATTTTTAATTTTTTTTATTTTTAAAATATTTATTTATTTATTTATTTATTTTGAGATGGAATTTCTCTCTTGTCATCCAGGCTGGAGTGCAATGGCATGATCTTGGCTCACTGCAACTGTCTCCTGGGTTCAAGCAATTTTCCTGCCTTAGCCTCCCGAGTAGCTGGGATTACAGGTGCAAGCCACAATGCCTGGCTAATTTTTGTTGTTTTGGTTCACCACATTGGCCAGGCTGGTGTCGAACTCCTGACATGAGGTGAACCACCCACCTCAGCCTCTCAAAGAGCTAGGATTACAGACATGAGCCACCTCGCCTGGCCTAATTTTTTGTATTTTTGGTAGAGACCGGGTTTTGCCATGTTGCCCAGGCTGTTCTCAAACTCCTGGGCTCAAGGGATACACCTACCTCGGCCTCCCAAAGTGCTGGGATTATAGGTGTTAGCCACCGTGCCTGGCCTATATGTGATTCTTACTGCTTGTGGAAGACTGCCTCCAGAGAATCATATACTATGTGACCTTTTACGTCTAGCTTCTTGGTTGACAACTCTTACCATCCCAATATGCACATGCTGCTCCTCCCACCCATCAGGAGATTGAGTCAAACCCAATGTATAGCATGGTGACTATAGTTAATAATAATATATTGTAAGGTTGGGTGTGGTGATTTACACCTATAATCCCAGCACTTTGGGAAACTGAGGCAGGTGGATCACTTGAGCCCAGGAGTTTGAGACCAGTCTGGGAAACATAGTGAAACCCAGTCTCTACAAAAAATACAAAAATTAGCCAGATGTGGTGGCATGCACCTGTAGTCCCAGCCACTTGGGAGGCTGAGGTGGGAGGATTGCTTGAGCCTAGGAGGCAGAGGTTGCACTCCAGCCTGGGCAACAAAGCAAGATCCTGTCTCAATAATAATAATAATAATAATGTATATGTGGAGTCTTCAAAAAGCTCATGGAAAATATGTATTATGAAAAAACTATGCATGGATTTCAAACTCTTTTTGCACCAAAATAAACTCATACTAACTTATTATAACATGTCAAAATAGGATCCAGTTTGAGGCACTAAGAAAGATAAGACATCAGTTTGAAAAGAGCCCCTTTCAGAGCAATATGAATTCTGCTAAAATTGAAGCAAGAACAAACACCAAATTTATGATAAAGCTTGGATGGAAGAATGGTGAAATAATTTATCCTTTATAAAAGGTTTATAAAGAGAATGCCCCCCCCAAATCAGTAGTTTACAAATGCATAACTCGTTTTAAGAAAGGATGAGATGGCCAGGTGCAGTGGCTCATGCCTATAATCCCAACACTTTGGGAGGCCAAGGTGGATGGATCACTTGAGGTCAGGAGCTCAAGACCAGCCCGGCTAAAATGATGAAACCTTGACTCTACTGAGAAAATACGAAAATTAACCAGGCATGGTGGGGCGTGCCTATAGTCCCAGCTACTCAGGAGGCTGAGGCAGGGGGATTGCTTGAACCTACCCAGGAGGTGGAGCTGCAGTGAGCCAAGATCGTGCCACTGAACTCCAGCATGGGTGACAGAGTGAGATTCCATCTCAAAAAAAAAAAAAAAAAGAAGAAGAAGAATAGATGAGACAATGTTGAAGACAAAGTGCCAAGTGGCAGATCATCCACATCAATTTTCAAGGAAAAAATATATCTTGGTTTGTGCCATAATAGAGTAAGATGGACAATTAACAACAGAAACAATAGCCAATATCACAAACATCTCAATTGGTTCAGCTTACACAAGTCTGACTAAAAAATTAAAGTTGAGCAAAATTTCCCTTAAATAGTTTCCCAAACAGTTGCACGCTGATCAACTGTAGACAAGCAAAGGTTTCAATGGAAATTTTAAACAAATGGGATCGAAATTCTTAAGCATTTCTTCTAGGAATTGTAACAGAAAATGAAACATGGCTTTACCAGTATAGTTTTGAAGACAAAGCATAATCAAAGCAATGACTACCAAGAGGTGGGAGGGGTCTAGTCAAAGCAAAAGCACACCAATCAAGATCAAAGATCATGGCAACAGTTATTGGGGATGTTCAACTCATTTTGCTTCTTGACTTTCTGGGAGGTCCAAAGAATAATAACATCTGCTTATTATGAGAGTGTTTTAAGAAAGTTAGCTGAAGATTTAGAAAAAAAAAAAAATCCCGGGTGCGGTGGCTCACGCCTGTAATCCCAGCACTTTGGAAGGCCGAGGTGGGTAGATCACGAGGTCAGGAGATCAAGACCATCCTGGCCAATATGGTGAAACCCTGTCTCTACTAAAAAAATACAAAAGTTAACTGGATGTGGTGGCGTGTGCCTGTAATCCCAGCTACTTGGGAGGTTGAGGCAGGAGAATCGCTTGAACTAGGGAGGCGGAGGTTGCAGTGAGCCGAGATCACGCCACTTCACTCCAGCCTGGCGACAGAGTGAGACTCCATCTCAAAACAAAACAAAACAAACAAACAAACAAACAAACAAACAAAAGAAAAGAAACAACCACACAGGAAAGCTTTATTAGAGAGTCTTTCTCTACCACAACAACGCTCCTGCTCATTCCTCTCATCAAACAGGGCAATTTTTGAGAGTTTTGATGGGAAATCATTAGGCATCCACCTTACAGTCATGATTTGCCTTCTTCTGATTTATTTATTTTTTTCTAACCTTAAGGCTGAGGCAGGCAGATCACTTGAGGTCAGAAATTTGAGACTAGCTTGGCCAACTTGGTGAAACCCTCTTCCTACTAAAAATAAGCCGGGTGTGGTGGTGCACACCTGTAATCCCAACTACTCCGGAGGCTGAGGCATGAAAATGACTTGAACCTGGAAGGTGGAGGTTGCAGTGAGCTGAGATCATGCCCCTGCGCTCCAGCCTGGGCAACAGAGGGAGACTCCATTAAAAAAAAATCTTAAAGGGCACCCATGTTTCTTCAGCTAACAATGTAAAAAAGACATGTATTGACATAGGTTAAATTCCCAGGCCCCTCAGTTCTTTAGGGATGAACTAAATGGCTGGTATCATCATTTACAAGTGTCTCGAACTCAATGAAGCTTATGTTAAGAAATGAAGTTTATCTTTTTAATTTGATTTTTCTTTTTTGATATGAAGTTTTGCTATTGTTGCCCAGGCTGGAGTGGAATGTCTTGATCTCGGCTCACTGCAACCTACGCCTCCTGGGTTCAAGTGATTCTCTTGCCTCAGCCTCCCAAGTAGCTGGGATTACAGGCACCCACCACCATGTCCAGCTAATTTTTTGTATTTTTAGTAGAGATGGGGTTTCACTATGCTGGCCAGGCTGGTCTCAAACTCCTGACCACAGGCGATCCACCTGCCTCGGCCTCCCAAAATGCCAGGATTACAGGTGTGAGCCATCGCGCTGGGCCTGCATGAACTTTTAAAAGTCCTTCTGTACTTGAAATTTGCTAGGAGAGTAGGCCTCAAGTGTTCTCACAACACACACACACACACACACACGCACACACACACACGCACACACGGGCCAGGCGCAGTGGCTCATGCCTATAGTCCTAGCACTTTGGGAGGCAGAGGTGGGAGGATCAGTTGAACCCAGGAGTTTGAGACCATCCTGGGCACCACAGTGAGACCCTGTCTCTACAAAAATTTTAAAAATTAGCTGGGTGTTGTGGTGCACGCCTGTAGTCCCAGCTACTCAGGAGGCTGATATGAGGGGATGACTTGAGCTTGGGAGGCTGCAGTGAACTGTGATCATGCCACTGCACTTTGCACTCTAGCTTGGGTGACAGAGAAAGACCCTTTTTCTTTTGCTTTTTTTTTTTTTTTTTTTGAGATGGAGCCTCCCTCTGTTGCCCAGGCTGGAGTGCAGTAGTGTGATCTCGGCTCACTGCAACCTCTGCCTCCCAGGTTCAAGCAATTCTCCTGCCTCAGCCTCCCAAGTAGCTGTGATTACAAGCATGAGCCACCATACCCGGCTAATTTTTGTATTTTTAGTAGAGACAGGGTTTCACCATATTGGCCAGACTTGTGTCGGACTCTTGACCTCAAGTGATCCACCTGCCTCAGCTTCCTAAAGTGCTGGGATTACAGGCATCAGTCACTCTGACAGACCAGAAAGACCCTTTTTCAAAGCAAACAAACAAACAGAAAATGGTAACTACGTGAGGTGATTGATATGTTAATTAGCTTGGTTGTGGTAATGATTTCACAATGTATATGTATATCAAGACATCACATTGCATACCCTAAATATATGCACTTTTTATTTGTTCAATCATACCTCAGTAAAGCTGGGGGGTGAAGAAAGGTCGTGTCAAGTTCTCCTTCCCTTGAGTCTGGGTTGGCCTTGTGCTCTGACCAATAGAATGCAGCACAAGGGATGCGGAGGTAGTTCTGGGCCTGGCCCTTAAAAGGCATGACAACTTCCATTTCTCTCTCTTGGAGCTCAGCTGCCATGCTGTAAGGAGGCTCAGATTGTTCTGCTAGAGACAGAGACAGAGAGAGAAAGAGAGAGAGAAGATGTGGAGGAGAACCAAGGTGTTGCAGCTGACAGCCAGCACCAAGGTTCCAGACATATGAATGAGGCCTCCTTGAATCATCCAGTCCAGCCCAGCTACCAGCTAAATACAGTCACATGAGTGATCCTAGCTATATGAAAGCAGAAAGCCTGCCCAGTTAACTCCGAGAATTGTGAAAAGTAATAAACCATTGTCTTTTGTGTTCTTTTAATATCTAATTTTTAAAATTGTATAATTCATATACCATGTAAATAATCCCTTTATAGTGCACAACTCCATGAGTTTTAGTATATTCATAAAGTCATGCAACTGTCACCACTATCTATTGCAAAACATTTTCATCACCCCCCAAAGAATCTCTGTACCCATTAGCAGTCATTGTCCGTTTCTCCCAGCCCCCAGCCACTAATCTGCTTTCTGTCTCTAGAGATTTGCTTATTCTGGACATCACATATAAAGAGAATCATACAATATGTGACCTTTTATGTCTAGCTTCTTTAATTTGGCATAATGTTTTCAGGATGCATCCACATTGTAGCAAGTATCAGAAGTTCATTCCTTTCTACGGCTGAATAATATACCATTGTAAGAATATATTGGGCCAGGTGTGGTGGCTCAAACCTATAATCCCAGCAGCTTGGGAGGCTAAGGCAGGCGGATCACGAGGTCAGGAGTTTGAGACCAGCCTGGACAAGGTGAAACCCCATCCCTGCGAAAAATACAAAAATTAGCTGGGCATGGTGGCACATGCCTGTAATCCCAGCTTCTTGGGAGGCTGAAACAGGAGAATCGCTTGAACTCGGGAAGCCATTGCACTATGGCCTGGGCGACAGAGCAAGACACTGTCTCGAAAAAAAAATCGCATTCTGTTTATCTGTTCATCAGCTGATGGACATTTGATTTGTTACTGTTATTCAGCTACTGTGAAATAATGTTATGTAAACATTCATGTGCAAGTTTTTGTATGATATATGTTTTCTCTTGTATCTGTAGCTATGAGTGAATTGCTGAGTCATAGGGTAACTGTTTAATTTTGGGGGGAACTGCCAAACTGTTTTCCAAAGTGGCTGTAGCATTTTATGTTCCCACTAGTAGTGTATGAGAGTTTTTATTTCCCCACATCCTCACCAACACTTGTTATTGTGTTTTTGATTATAGCTATCCAAGGAGAATGGAAAGGGTTACCTTATTGTGGTTTTGTTTTGCATTTCTCTGATGGCTAGTAATGTTGAGCTTATCTTCATGTGCTTTTTTTTTGTTTGTTTGTTTTTGTTTTTTTTTTTTTTTGAGACGGAGTCTTGCTCTGTCGCCCGGGCTGGAGTGCAGTGGCCGGATCTCAGCTCACTGCAAGCTCCGCCTCCCGGGTTCACGCCATTCTCCTGCCTCAGCCTCCGAGTAGCTGGGACTACAGACGCCCGCCACCTCGCCCGGCTAGTTTTTTGTATTTTTAGTAGAGACGGTGTTTCACCGTGTTAGCCAGGATGGTCTCGATCTCCTGACCTCGTGATCCGCCCGTCTCGGCCTCCCAAAGTGCTGGGATTACAGGCTTGAGCCACCGCGCCCAGCCTCTTCATGTGCTTATTGGCCATTGTACATCTTCTTTGGAGAAGTGTCTATTCAAGTCCTTTGCCCATTTTTATATTGAATTATTTGTCTTTTTTTTTTTTAAGAGTTGGGGCCTCACCCGGGACTGGAGTGCAGTGGCTCAATCATAGCTCACTGCAACCTCAGTCCTCCCACCTCAGCCTCCCAAGCAGCTGGTAGCTGGGACTACAGGCATGCGCCACCACACCTGGCAGATTTTCCCCCAAAGTAGATTATTTGTCATTTTTTTTTTTTCCTTTAAAGACAGAGTCTCACTCTGTCATCCAGGCTGGAGGGCAGTGGTGTGATCATAGCTCACTGCAGCCTTGACATCCTGGGCTTGAGCAGTCCTCTCACTTCAGCCTCCTGAGTAGCTGGGACCACAGGCATGTGCCACCATGCTAGTTAATTTTTTTATTTTTTTGTAGAGATGGGGCTCACTATGTTGCCCAGGCTGGTCTCAAACTCCTGGGCTCAAGTGATCCTCTTGCCTCAGCCTCCCAAAGTGCTGGGTTTACAGGTGTGAGCCTCCATGCTTGGCTATTATTTGTCTTTTTAAAACAATTTTTTTTGGCCAGGTGTGGTGGCTCACGCTTGTAATCCCAGCACTTTGTGGGGCCAAGGTGGGTGGATCATCTGAGGTCAGGAGTTCAAGACCAGCCTGGCCAACCTGATGAAAACTCATCCCTACTAAAAATACAAAAATTAGCTAGGCATGGTGGCAGGCACCTGTCATCCCAGCTACTTGGGAGCCTGAGGCACTCCAGCTTGGACAACAAGAGCGAAATTCCATCTCAAGGAAAAAAAAAATCGTTTTATTGCCAGGCACAGTGGCTCACACCTCTAATCCTAGCACTTTGGGAGGCTGAGGCGGGTGGATCATCTGAGGTCAGGGGTTCGAGACCAGCCTGGCCAACGTAGTGAAACCCCATCTCTACTAAAAATAAAAAAAATTAGCTTGGGGTGGTGACGGGTGTCTGTAATCTCAGCTACTTGGGAGGCTGAGGCAGGAGAATCACTTGAACCTGGGAGGCGGAGGTTGCAGTGAGCCAAGATCACGCCACTGCACTCCAGCCTGGCAAGAGAGCAAGACTCTGTCTCAAAAACAAAACAAACAAACAAAAAAATTATTATTTCTATTTTATTTATTTATTTATTTATTTTGAAACAGCGTCTCACTCTGTCACCCAGGCTGGAGTGCACTGGTGTGATCAGGGCTCACTGTATCCTAGACCTCCTGGGCTCAAGCACTTCTTCCATTTCAGCCCCCAGAGTAGCTGGGACTACAGACACGTGCCACCATGCTCAGCTAATTTTTTGTATATTTAGTAGAGACGGGGCTTTGCTCTGTTGCTCAGGCTGGTCTTATACTCCTGGACTCAAGCAATCCGCCTGCCTCAGCCTCCCAAAGTGCTGGAATTAGAGGGATGAGCCACCGTGCCTGGCCTGTTTGTCTTTTTATTGTTGAGTTGTAAAAGTATATATTCTGGATACAAGTGTTTTATCTGATATAAGATGTACAAAAATTTTTAATCTATTATTTGTTTGTTTTGAGACAGGTCTTGCTGTCTTGCCACAGGCTGAATTGTGGTGATGCAATCATAGTTCACTGCAGCCTTAAACTACTAGGCTCAAGCGATTCTGCCACCTCAGCCTCCCGAGCAGCTGGGACTGCAGGCATGCACCAGCACACCTGGCTAAGCTTTTTATTTCATTGTAGAGACAAAATCCTACCCAGGCGGGTCTCAAACTCCTGGCCTCAAGTCATCCTGCTGCCTCAGCCACCCAAAATGCTGGGATTAATTACAGGTGTAAGCCACCATGCCGGGTCAGTTTTTAATCTTACTGAAGTCCAATTTATCAACTTTTTCTTTTACCACTTTTGCTTTTGGTGTCAAATGTAATAAACCACTGCCTAATGCAAGATCATGATTTACTCCTATGTTTTCTTCTGAAAGTTATACAATTATAAAGTTTTAGCTCTTACATTTAGGTCTCTGATTCACATTGAGTTAATTTTTACATATAGTGTGAACTATAGGTCCAACTTTATTCTTTTCATGTAGATGTCCATGTTATTCTTTTAAACTGCTAAGTTTGAAGATGCTTTGTTGTGCAGCAACAGGTAACTGAAACATCTACTAATTCATTTCCCCATCTGGTTCAACCAGCCAAGGTCTGTGCGTTCTACTTCTTAAATAGGCTGGATCTTCCCATTCTCACTGCCACTCCGTTCCTAAGCCTAAATCCTTTCCCACTGAGACCAGCGCCACTTCAACCTTGTCATCTTTTCTGTTTTCCTCCAGAATGCTTCCATTTTTTTTTTTTTTTTTTTTTTTGAGACGGAGTCTTGCTCTGTCACCCAGGCTGGAGTGCAGTGGCCGGATCTCAGCTCACTGCAAGCTCCGCCTCCCGGGTTTACGCCGTTCTCCTGCCTCAGCCTCCCGAGTAGCTGGGACTACAGGCGCCCGCCACCTCGCCCGGCTAGTTTTTTTGTATTTTTTAGTAGAGACGGGGTTTCACCGTGTTAGCCGGGATCGTCTCTCGATCTCCTGGCCTCGTGATCCGCCCGTCTCGGCCTCCCAAAGTGCTGGGATTACAGGCTTGAGCCACCGCGCCCGGCCCAGAATGCTTCCATTTTGCCAAAGATTTTTAAAAATACGAATCGGATTATATCCACACCCATTTAAGACAATTCAATGCTCTTAGCACCAAGTCCAAACTCCTTAAAAGGACTTTTTCTTTTTCTTTTTTCTTTTCTTTGAGACAGAGTTTCGCTCTTGCCCAGGGTGGAGTGCAATGGCGCGATCTTAGCTCACTGTAACCTCCACCTCCCAGGTTCAAGTGATTCTCCTGCTTCAACCTCTGGAGTAGCTGGGATTACAGGCGCCTGCTGCCACACCTGGCTAATTTTTTGTGCTTTTAGTAGAGACAGAGTTTCCCCATGGTGGTCAGGCTGGTGTCGAGATCCTAACATCAGGTGATCCACCTGCCTCAGGCTCCCAAAGTGCTAGGATTATAGGTGTGAACCACTGTGCCCAGCCTAAAAGGACTTTTAAGGCCCTTCACAATCTGTCTCTGACCTTTGGCTTCATGTCTCCATACTCACCACTTTGGCCATATTACTGGGGTTCCTCAGAGGCACTACATTGTTTTTTGCATTTGCCATGGCATTTGTCTATAATCCCCTTTAGCTTCCACCCCACATACTTTGTTTGTTTTTTTTTTTAAGATTGAGTCTCTCTGTCACCCAGGCAGGAGTGCGGTGGCATAATTTCAGCTCACTACAACCTCTGCCTCCTGGGTTCAAGCGATCCTCTTGCCTCGGCCTCCTGAGTAGTTGGGACTACAGGTGTGCACCATCATGCCTGGCTAATTTTTGTATTTTTAATGGAGGTGGGGTCTCACCATGTGCCCAGGCTGGTCTCGAATTTCTGACCTCAGGTGATCCACCTGCCTTGGCCTCCCAAAGTGCTGGGATTATAGGCATGAGCCACTGCGCCGGTCACACACTCTCTTGTATAGGCAATGCCATCTCCTTACAAGGAAGGACAAGTGTCATTTTCCCAAGAAGACTTTTTGACTGTCAAAGACTGTACTACCAGCACTTTGGGAGGCCAAGGCGGGTGGATCTCAAGGTCAGGAGATTGAGACCATCCTGGCCAACATGGTGAAACCCTGCTTCTGCTAAAAATACAAAAATTAGCTAGGCATGGTGGCATACACCTGTAGTCCCAACTACTAGGGAGGCTGAGGCAGGAGAATCGCTTGAACCTGGGAGGCAGAGGTTGCAGCGAGCCAAGATCACGCCACTGCACTCCAGCCTGGCGACAGAGCGAGACTCCGTCTCAATAAAAAAAAAAAAAAAAAAAAAAAAGACTGTACTAATACCTTTCAAATCTTCTATTACACTTTGGGGACAATCTCTTGGCACAAATCCCCTTGTTACCACCCTAACTGTAATCTCCAAATTCTGCCTTTTAAATATTATCCATATTGTATTTCCATTAGTTTGTATACGTGCCTGATGCTTAGTAAGCACTGTAATATCTGTGAGCACACAACTTTAAAATATAACTCCTCACTGTATCAGGCTGTCAGTCTTTACTTTTGTATGGCCTTTGATGGTTTCATGCAGAGTTTATACAATTATTTCTCTCTTTTTTTTTTTGAGAGGGAGTCTCGCTCTGTCTCCCAGGCTGGAGTGCAGTGGCCGGATCTCAGCTCACTGCAAGCTCCGCCTCCTGGGTTCACGCCATTCTCCTGCCTCAGCCTCCCAAGTAGCTGGGACTACAGGCGCCTGCCACCTCGCCCGGCTAGTTTTTTGTATTTTTTAGTAGAGATGGGGTTTCACCGTGTTAGCCAGGATGGTCTCAATCTCCTGAGCTCGTGATCTGCCCGTGTTGGCCTCCCAAAGTGCTGGGATTACAGGCTTGAGCCACCGCGCCCGGCCTATTTCTCTTTTTATCCTTAACATTCCTGTGATATGGATATTCATACCCGTTTTATAGATAAGGAAATGGGGGCTTTTTTTGATTTCCGAAAAGTAAATCTCTATGCAGATACAAAATACTGTTGATAGGCTGGGCTTGGTGGCTCATGCCTGTAATCCCAGCACTTTGGGATGCTGAGGTGGGCAGATCGCCTGAGGTCAGGAGTTTGAGACCAGCCTGGCCAGCATGGTGAAATCCCATCTCTAACAAAAATACAAAAATTATCCAGGTATGGTGGCAGGTGCCTGTAATCCCAGCTACTCGGGAAGCTGAGGCAGGAGAATCGCTTGAACCCAGGAGGTGGAGGTTGCAATGAGCTGAGATCGCGCCACTGCACTCCATCCTGGGCAACTGAGCAAGACTCTGTCTCAAAAATATATATATATATTTTTAATAGAAGTATTAATAATACAATGAGATTTTCCCTATTATATCTGTATTTTGTAATTCTGTGTCCAATTACCAATGAAGAGTGTTTTTCAATGATCTATTGGTGCCATCTCCTGTGGACATTTTAAATTTACATGTGAAGAAAAAATATATATTTTAGATATACTTTTATTACTCTTTAAAACATAAATCCAATCAATTATTTCAACTATAAGTATAAGGAATTTGAGGAATAATATTTTTATCATCATCATTATATTTCAAAACACTGCAAAGTACAGAATATAATATGATAAGTCTATTTACCACCCAGATTGAAAAAAGCTCAATGTTTGCCACATTTACTTGGGATATTTTATTGAGAAATATGCAGGTTAGTCCAGGTGCGATGGCCCACACCTGTAATTTCACTACTAATCAGTCTGTAACTGTCTTTTTTTTTTTTTTTTTTGAGACGGGATCTCTCTCTGCCACTCATCCTAGAGTGCAGTGGCACGGTCATGGCTCACTGCAGCCTTGATCTCCCAGGCCCAAGCATCCTCCCACTTCAGCCTCCTGAGTAGCTGGGATTACATGCATGCGCCACCATGTCAACTTATCTTTAAATTTTTTTGTGCAGACAAGGTTTTACGATGCTTCCCAGGCTAGTCTCGAATTTCTAACCTCAAGTGATCTGCCAGCTTCAGCCTCCCAAAGTGCTGGGATTAGGGGCGTGAGCCACTGCTCCCAACCCCTTTACCTTTTTTTTTTTGAGACGGAATCTTGCTCTGTCGTCCAGGCTGGACTGCAGTGACCCAATCTCGGCTCACGGCAACCTCCTTCTCACAGGTTCAAGCGATTCTCCTGCCTTAGCTTCCCAAGTACCTGGGATTACAGGCGTGTGCCATCATGCCCAGCTAATTTTTTTTGTGTGTGTGTATTTTTAGTGAGACGAGGTTTCACCATGTTGGCCAGGCTGGTCTCAAACTCCTGACCTCAAATGATCCACCCACCTCGACCTCCCAAACTGCTGGCATTACAGGCAAGCGCCACAGGGCCCAGCCTCCTTTACTTCTTCTTCTTCTTTTTTTTTTTTTTTTGAGACAGGGTCTCACACTGTTGGCCAGGCTGGAGTGCAGTGGTCGTGATCTTGACTCATCACAACCTTGGCCTCCCAGGCTCAAGCGATTCTCCTGCCTCAGCATCCTGAGTAACTGGGTTTACAGGCGCACGCCACTACCGCCCAACTAATTTTTGTGTTTTTAGTAGAGACGGTGTTTCCCCATGTTGGCCAGGCTTGTCTTGAACTCCTGATCTCAAATAATCCACCCGCCTTGGCCTCCCAAAGTGCTGGTATTACAGGCGTGAGCCACCGCACCCAGCCCCTTTACTTCTTTAATCATAGTTTCCTTTAGTTTGTTCCAACATATCTCTAACCACTATTATACCTTGAAGAATTTGTTTGTTAAATCTGAAGTCTGGTTGCTCTCACATGCAGTATCTGTTGCCTGTTTTTTTTGTTTGTTGCTCGTTTTCTAGTGTGAATCACACTTTCTTGTTTCTTTGGATGTCTATAATTGTTTTTGTCAGAAACATTTTAGATAATACATTATAGTAACTCTGTATACTGTCCCCTTCCTCTGTTGATTTATCTAGTGACTGGCTAGGTTTTTTAGTGTAGTCTGTTCTCGCTGCCTCCCCTCACTGTATCAAGCTCCTTGGGGAAAAGACTGCTGCTCCTTAAGGGAAAAGGCTGCGTGCCCACTGTCACTCCAGGATGACAGTGGTTTTAACTGCTTTCTTAGTTCCATTCCCTCATTCTGGGAGTTCAGATATGTTTTCTTATTAAAACATAAGACAATACTTTTTAAAAACTGGGCAAAAGAATATGAAATAACTACTGGCTTTAATATTCACATCATTCTATATTCAATATTTTTACACCAAATGCTCTACTGACATTTGTAGACACACACCTTTTTTTTTTTTTCCCCTGAGACAGAGTCTCACTCTGTCGCCCAGGCTGGAGTACAGTGGCGTGATCTTGGTTCACTGCAACCTCTGCCTCCCGGGTTCAAGCAATTCTCCTGCCTCAGCCTCCTGAGTAGCTGGGATTACAGGTGCCTGCCACCATGCCCAACTAATTTTTGTATTTTTTAGTAGAGACGGGGTTTCATTGTGTTGGCCAGGCTGGTCTCAAACTCCTGACCTCGTGATCCGCCCGCCTCAGCCTTCCAAAGTGCTGAGATTACAAGTGTTAGCCACCGCGCCTTTTTTTTTTTTTTTTTTTTTACAAAAAAAAAAAAAAAGAAAAAGAAAAAAGAAATTAACCGGGCATGGTGGTGTGTGCCTGTAGTCTCAGCTACACAGGAGGCTGAGGTGGGACAGTTGCTTGAATCCAGGAGGTAGAGATTACGGTGAGCCGAGATTATGCCACTGTGCTCCAGCGTGGGTGACAGAGTGACCCTGTCTCGAAAAAACAAATAAAAAAAAAAAACCAGAAAACTTTTTATTTTTATCTAATTTCAGACTTAGAAAAAAGTTCAGAGAATTCCCATATACCTTTCAATCAGCTTCATCTAATGCTACCTTCTTATATGTCATAGTGTAGTCATTAAAACCAGGAAATTAATCTTGGTATAACTCAGGCATACATTGTTTTATTGCACTTTGCTTTATTGTGCTTTGCAATTTTTTTTTTTAAACAAATTGAAAGTTTGTGGCACCCCTGCATCACACAAGTCTATCAGCACCATTCTTCCAATAGCATGTACTCACTTTACGTCATAGTGTCACATTTTGGTAATTCTCACAATAGTTCAAACCTTAGTATTATTATTATATTATTGTATCTGTTATGGTGATCTGTATTTAGTGATGTTTGATGTTACTATGTAATTGTTTTGGGGTGCCATGGACTGTGCCCACATAGAACAGCAAGGTTATTCATCAATATGTGTGTTCTGACTACATCGTGGATCGGCCATTCCCATATATCAGGGTTCCCCAACACCTGGGTCACAGACCAGTACCAGTCCATGGCCTGTTGGGAACCGGGCTGCACAGCAGGAGGTGAGAGGCGGGCGAGCCAGCAAAGCTTCATCTGTATTGTATTTACAGCCATTCCCATTGCTCACATTGAAGAATTTGTTTGTTAAATCAATTTGAGCGCCACCTCCTGTCAGATCAGCAGCGGCATTAGATTCTCATAGGAGTGTGAACCCTGTTGTGAACTGCACATGTGAGGGATCTAGGTTGTGTGCTCCTTATGAGAATCTAATGCCTGATGATCTGTCACTGTATCTCATCACTCCCAGATGGGACTGTCTAGCTGCAGGAAAGCAAGGTCAGGGCTCCCACTGATTCTATATTATGGTGAGTTGTAAAAATATTTCATTACCTATTACAGTGTAATAATAATAGAAATAATGTGCACATTAATTGTAATGCGCTTGAATCACCCCCAAACTACTTCCCCATCCCCCAGTCCATGGAAAAATTGTCTCCACGAAACTGGTCCCTGGTGCCAAAAAGGTGGGAACTGCTGCTCTCTCTCCCTCTTTTTGGACCTTCATATCCCCTAAGACACAGCAATACTGAAATTAGGCCAATTAATAACCCTGCAGTGGCCTCTGAGTGCTCAAGTGAAAGGAAGGGTCCCACATCTCTCACTTTAAACCAAAAGCTAGAACTTTCAGTACAATTTTGAACATAAGCAGTGAGAATGATTAACCTTAGTGAGGAAGGCATGTTGAAGGCCAAGACAGGCTGAAAGCCAGGCCTCTTGCTCCCAACAGTTAGCCAAGTTGTGATTGCAAAGGAAAAGTTCTTGAAAGAAATTAAAAGTAGTACTCTAGGCCAAGCATGGTGGCACACACCTGTAATCTCAGTGCTTTAGGAGGCCAAGGCAGGAGGATCACTTAAGCCCAGGAGTTCAAGACTAGCTTGGGCAACATAATGCGACCTTATATCTATAAAAAATAGAAAATAAAAATTAGCCAGATGTGGTGGCATGAGCCTGTAGTCCCAGGTACTCAGGAGTCTGAGGCAGGAGGATCGCTTGAGCCCAGAAGTTCGAGGTTGCAGTTAGCTGTGATCACACCACTGCACTCAGCCTGAGCAACAGAGCAAGATTCTGTCTCAAAAAATAATAACAAACAAATAAATAAAAGTGCTACTTCAGTGAACACACAAATGCTAAAAGAGTAAAATAGGCTTATTGCTGATACGTAGAAAGTTTGACTGGTCTGGGTAGATCAAACCAGTCACAATATTCCCTTAAGCCAAAGCCTAATCAAGAGCAAGGCTCTAACTATCTTCAATTCTATGAAGACTAAGAGAGTTTAGGAAGCTTCAGGAAAAAGTTTGAAGCTGGCACAGGTGGATTCATGAGGTAAAGGAAGGAAGCCATCTCCATAACATAAAAGTGCAAAGTGAAGCAGCATGCACTGTTGTAGAAGCTGCAGCAAGTTACCCAGATCTAAGATCATTGGTGAAGATGGCTACACTAAACAACAAATATCCAACGTAGATGAAGCAGCTTTATACTGGAACAAGATGCCATCTAGGACTTTTATAGCTAGAGAGGAGAAGTCAATGCCTGGCTTCAAAGCTTCAAAGGACAGGCTGACTCATCCTGTTAGGGGTTGATGCAGCTGGTGACCTTAAGTTGAGGCCAATGGTCATTTACCATTCTGAAAATCCTAAGACCCTTAAGAATTGTGTTAAATCTACTGTGTCTGTACTTTACAAATGGAACAACAAAGCCGAGATGACAGCACATCTGTTTACACATCTGGTTTACTGAATATTTTAAGCCCACTGTTGAGACCTGCTGCTCAGACAAAAGATTCTTTTCAAAATATTACTGCTCATTGACAATATACCTTGTCACCCAAGAGCTCTGTCACCCAAGAGATGTCACCCAAGAGATGTACAAGGAGATGAATGTTGTTTTCATACCTGCTAACACAACATTCAGTCTATAGCCCATGCATCAAGAAGTAATTTCAACTTTCAAGTCTTATTATTTAAAGAATATATTTTGTAAGGCTATAACTGCAATAAATAGTGATTCCTCTGATGGATTCAGGCAAAGTAAATTGAAAACCTTCTGGAAAAGATTCACCATTCCAGATGCCATTAAAGAACACTCATGATTCATGGAAGGAGGTCAGAATATCAGGATTCATAGGAGTTTGGGAGAAGTTGATTCCAATCCTTATGGAAGACATTGAGGAGTACAAGACTTCAGTGAAAAGTCACTGCAGATGTGGTAGAAAATAGCAAGATAACTAGAATTAGAAGTAGAGCCTGAACATGTGACTGAATTGCTGCAACCTCATGATAAAACTTAAATAGATAAGAGATGTTTCTTACGGAAGAGTAAAGAAAGTGGTTTCTTGGCCAGGCATGGTGGTTCATGCCTGTAACCCCAGCACTTTGGGAGGCTGAGGCAGGCAGGTCGCTTGATGTCAGGAGTTTGAGACCAGCCTGGCCAACATGGTGAAACCCCATCTCTACTAAAAGTACAAAAATTAGCCCAGCGTGGTGGTGGGCACCTGTAATCCCAGCTACTCAGGAGGCTGAGGCAGGAGAATCGCCTGAACCCAGGAGGTGGAGGTTGCAGTGAGCCAAGATTGCACCACTGCACTCCAGCCTGGGTGACAGAGCAAGACTTGGTCTTGAGAAAAAAAAAAAAAGAACGTGGTTTCTCGAGACCAAGTCTACTCCTGGTGAAGATGCTGTGAACATTGTTTTGTTTTGTTTTGTTTCGTTTTGTTTTGTTTTGAGATGGAGTCTTGCTCTGTGGCCCAGTCTGGAGTGCAGTGGTGTGATCTCAACTCACTGCAACCTCCGCCTCCCAGGTTCAAGTGATTCTCTTGCCTCAGCCTCCTGAGTAGCTGGGACTACAGGCACATGCCACCATGCCTGGTGAATTTTTGTATTTTTTGTAGAGACAGGGTTTCACAGTGTTGCCCAGGCTGGTCTTGAACTCCTGAGCTCAAGGAATCTGCTTGCCTCAGCCTCCCCAAAGTGCTGGGATTACAGGTGTGAGCCACTGTAACCCGGCCAGTGATCATTGTTGAAATGACAACAAATAATTTAGAATGTTACCTACATTTAGTTAATAAAGATGCAGCAGGGTTTGACTCCAATATTGAAAGAAGTTCTACTGTGGGGTAAAATGCTATCAAACAGCATCGCATGCTGCAGAGAAATCTTTCATGAAAGGAAGAGTCCATTGATGTGACAAACTTCACTGTGGTCTTACCTTAAAAACTGCCACAGCCATTCCAACCCTCAGTAACAACCACCCTGATCGGTAAGCAGCATCTACATGGGGGCAAGACCCTCTAACAGCAAAATAATTAAAAACTTGTTGAAGGCTCAAATGATTATTAGCATTTGTTAGCAATAAAGTATTTTTTTTTTTCTTGAGACACGGTTTTGCTCGTCACCCAGGCTGGAGTGCAGTGGCATGCTCCCTATTGCACTCTTAACAGACTTAAAGTATAGTGTAAACATAATTTTTATATGCACTGGGGAACTAAAACATTTATGTGGTGTGGTTTATTGCAATACTTTATTGCAGTGATCTGGAGCCAATCCTGCAATATCTCCAAGGTGTGCCCGTACTATCATCTAAAGCATAGAACTTATTCAAATTTCAGCAGCGTTTCCAATGATGTCCTTTTCCTATTCCAGGATTTCACATTCACATGGCATTTAGTTATTATTTCTCTCTCTCTTTTTTTTTTTTTTTTTTTTTTGAGACAGCGCCTCACTCTGTCGCCCAAGCTGGAGTGCACTGCATGACCATGACTCGCTGCCGCCTCTACCCCCAGACTCGAGTGACCCTCTCACCTCAGCCTCCTAAAAAAAAAAATGAGGTGAGTATGGTGGTGTGTACTTATAGTCCTCCCAAGTAGCTAGTAGATAGGACTATAAGCACACACCACCACACTCACCTCATTGTTTTGTTTTTTTGTAGAGACGAAGTCTCACTTTGTTGCCCAGCCTTCTCCTTAGTCTTTTGCTGCTGTTATTTTAGAGTTAGGGTCTTGCTCTGCCACCCAGACTGGAGTGCAGTCACACAATCATAGCTTACTGCAGCCTTGACTTCCTGGGCTCAAGTGGTTCTCCTGCCTCATCCTCCCCAGTAGCTAGGATTACAGGCATATGCCACCATGCTGAGCTAATTTTTTCAAACCTTTTTTTTTTTTTTTTTGAGAGACAGAGTCTTGCCATATGGCCCAGACTCTGAGTTTCTCCTAATGTCCTCAGTCTTTCTTTATCTTCCAATGATCTTGACAGTTTTTGGAGACTACTGGTCAATTTGGAGAAATTTGGAGAAGGTCCCTCAATTTGGGTTTGTTTGATGTTTTCTCATGGTTAGAATAAGGTTATACATTTTGGGAAAGGATATTACAGGAATACAGCCATGCATTGCTTAAGGACAGGGATACCTACTGAGAAAAGTGTCATTAGCTGATTTCATCATTGTGTGAACATCATAGAGTGTGTTTACACAAGCCCGGATAGTATATCCTACTACACACCTAGGCTATGGTGTAGCCAATTGCTCCCAGGCTACAAACCTGAACAGCATGTTACTTTACTGAATACTGTAGGCAACTGTGATACAATGGTAAATATTTGTGTACCTAAACATAGAAAGGACACAGTAAAGGATAGTACAAAAGATAAAAAATGGTACACCCTTATAGAGCACTTGCCACAAATGGAGTTTGCAGGACTTGAAGTTGCTCTGAGTGAGTCAGTGAGTGAGTGGTGAGTTAATGTGAAAGCCTACGACATTGCTGTACACTTCTGTAGCCCTTATAAGCACTGTACACTTAAACTACACTGCATTTATAGAAAACAAAATTTTCTCTTTATTATTTATATATTTATTTATATAGAGACGGAGTTTCGCTCTTGTTGCCCAGGCTGGAATGCAGTGGCATGATCTCAGGTCACTGCAACCTCTGCCTCCCGGGTTCAAGTGGTTTTCCTGCCTCAGGATCCCGAGTAGCTGGGATTACAGGCACGTGCCACCATGCCCGGCTAATTTTTGTATTTTTAGTAGAGATGGGGTTTCACCATGTTGGCCAGGCTAGTCTCAAACTCCTGACTTCAGGTGATCCACCTGCCTTGGCCTCCCAATGTGAAAGGATTACAGATGTTAGCCACTGCGCCAGGCATTATTTATTAATTTTTTAATTAAAAAAAAGAGACAGGGTCTCACTATGCCGCCTAGGCTAGTCTTGAACTCCTGGGCTCAAGCGATCTTCCCACCTTGGCCTCCCAAAGTGCCGGGATTACAGGTGTGAGCCACTGCACCTGGCCAGAACACCATTTCTCTTCAATGATAAATTAACCTTAGTTAACTCTATAATAACAATGCCTGGCTGGGTGCAGTGGCTCACGCCTGTAATCCTAGCACTTTGGGAGGCCAAGGCAGGTGGATCACCTGAGGTCAGGAGTTTGAGACCAGCCTGGCCAACATGGCGAAACCTCGTCTCTACTAAAAATACAAAAATTAGCTAGGCATGGTGGCGAATGCCTGTAGTCCCAGCTACTCGGGAGGTTGAGGCAGGAGAGTTGCTTGAACCTCGGGGGTGGAGGTTTCAGTGAGTTAAGATCGTGCCACTTCACTCCAGCCTGGACGAAAGAGTGAGACTCTGTCTCAAAACAAACAAAAAGAAAAACAATGCCTTCCTCTGGAATACCTGCTGAGGAACCTGCCTCAGGCTGTTTTACAGTTAACTTTTTTTGTAATAAGTAGAAGGAGTACACTCTAAAATAATGATAAAAGTACAGCATAGTAAATACATAAACTAGTAACATAATTTTAAAATATCATTACCAAGTATTATGTGCTCTACATAATTGTATGTGTTATACTTTATTTCTGCACAAGACAGCAATGAACTTTTTTTTTTTTTTTTTGGAGATGGAGTTTTGCTCTTGTCATCCAAGTTGGAGTGCAATCGTGCGAACTTGGCTCACTGCAACCTCTGCCTCCTGGGTTCAAGCAATTCTCCTGCCTCAGCCTCCCAAGTAGCTGGGATTACAGGCGTGTACCACCACTCCTGGCTAATTCTTGTTTTATTAGCAGTGACGGGGTTTCACCATGTTGGCCAGGCTGGTCTCGAACTCCTGGCCTCAGGTGATCTGCCAGCCTTGGGCTCCCAAAGTGGTGGGATTACAGGTGTGAGCCACTGCACCTGGCCAGAACACCATTTCTCTTCAATGATAAATTAACCTTAGTTAACTCTATAATAACAATGCCTGGCTGGGTGCAGTGGCTCACGCCTGTAATCCTAGCACTTTGGGAGGCCAAGGCAGGTGGATCACCTGAGGTCAGGAGTTTGAGACCAGCCTGGCCAACATGGCGAAACCTCGTCTCTACTAAAAATACAAAAATTAGCTAGGCATGGTGGCGAATGCCTGTAGTCCCAGCTACTCGGGTGGTTGAGGCAGGAGAGTTGCTTGAACCTCGGGGGTGGAGGTTTCAGTGAGTTAAGATCATGCCACTTCACTCCAGCCTGGACGAAAGAGTGAGACTCTGTCTCAAAACAAACAAAAAGAAAAACAATGCCTTCCTCTGGAATACCTGCTGAGGAACCTGCCTCAGGCTGTTTTACAGTTAACTTTTTTTGTAATAAGTAGAAGGAGTACACTCTAAAATAATGATAAAAGTACAGCATAGTAAATACATAAACTAGTAACATAATTTTAAAATATCATTACCAAGTATTATGTGCTCTACATAATTGTATGTGTTATACTTTATTTCTGCACAAGACAGCAATGAACTTTTTTTTTTTTTTTTTGGAGATGGAGTTTTGCTCTTGTCATCCAAGCTGGAGTGCAATCGTGCGAACTTGGCTCACTGCAACCTCTGCCTCCTGGGTTCAAGCAATTCTCCTGCCTCAGCCTCCCAAGTAGCTGGGATTACAGGCGTGTACCACCACTCCTGGCTAATTCTTGTTTTATTAGCAGTGACGGGGTTTCACCATGTTGGCCAGGCTGGTCTCGAACTCCTGGCCTCAGGTGATCTGCCAGCCTTGGGCTCCCAAAGTGGTGGGATTACAGGCGTGAGCCACCGGCCCCGGCCAGAGCCCTCTATTGACATGTGTCTGCACAGTTATCATGCAAAGGAAGACAAGTTACATGTAAAAAGATGGTGGTTGTAATATTCTTTGAAATAGCAAAAAATTGGAAAATATCTCACATGATCATTGTGGAAGATTGGCTAGATAAATGGAGACTATCATGGAATACTAACTACCATTAAGGAAAAGGTAGAGAAAACAATTTAAAAGGGGGAAAAAATACATATGAAAAACAATGGTTTTCAAAACATTGACTATCAGGTTATAAAGGACAGTGATCCTTGGAGACATGCATTTTACGTAAGTATTGAATACTTTTGTGCCTTTGCTTGTACATACCTAAGTTGAAAACACACATTTGCCATTGACCACTAGGTGGTACCATATCACAAATTATTCTACAGTCAGGGTAGGCATTTTTAGACAGGCTTCTTGTTTTGAGAGTGTCTGATAATGTCTCCCTCAAAACTGGCAGGTTTAAACCTTGTGGGTCCAGTTCCAATATGAATGTAAAGAACTTAGCTGAACTACATACATAAGTAACCACATAGTGAGACTGATTGGGGTCTGTGTTCCTCCACTCAACTTGTATTTGTTGTGTCTGTGATGGATTAGCCACTATCTTTCTGATACATCTCAGAGAAGAAATATCTCTTCTCTGACTTATTTCTGTCTGGACTACCAGATATCCCTATGCATACCATCTCTTGTTTCTCCTCCTCAGTTCAACTGGTTCAGTCTGAGAACTTTATTGACTGTGGCTACGTCTTCCACCTTTGCCCTTTCATTTATCAATAAAACCAAAGAAAGAACAATAGTCCATTTCCTTAGGGTCGTACAAGGAGGCCAAGGCCTCACTATTTATAGCAAATAATGCAAATGGAAATAAACCTAGGTATCTTGTCCTGCAGGTAACTTTGTTTTGGATCTTTGCTACTGTTTAACTTCCTTTGGTGACCAGCCATATTTCATTAACCTTGCAAGCAGTTGGACCTTGCTCAATTGCGGGAAACGCTGGGAAATCCCACTCAGCTGTCGCTACATCTTGTCCCAAAGCACTTGTAGACTGGCAAGGCTTGTTATCTGATTTCCTGTCATGGTAATTTGCTTTATTTCATGTCCCTTATCTTTTATTTCATTTTATTATTTTTTTGAGACAGGGCCTTGCTCTGTTGCCCAGGTTGGAGTGCAATGACATGCTCACAGCTCACTGCAGCCTCGACCTTCCAGGCTCAAGCGATCCTCCCACTTCAGCCTCCCTAGTAGTTAGGTTTATAACAATGCACCTCCATGTCCAGCTAATTTTTGTTTGTTTGTTTTTGTAGAGACAGGGTTTCACCATGTTGCCATGTTGCCCAGGCTGGTCTTGAACTCCTGGACTCAAGCAATCTGCCTGCTTTGGTCTCCCAAAGTGCTGGGATTATAGTCATGAGCCACCGTGCCTGGCCATATTTCATTTTTAATTGACAGATGATAATTGTATATATTTATGGGGTAAAGTGTGATGTTTTGATACATGAATACATTGTAGAATGATTAAATCAGGCTAATTAACATATCCATCACCTCACATACTTATTTCTTTGTGATAAGAACACTGAAAATCTCACTGAGCAATTTTGGAAGATATAGTCCACTATTATTAACTATACTCATGCTGTGGGGTGGCTCACTAGAACTTACTCATCTCGCCAAACTGATTAACAGTTCTTCTTTCTCCCTCCACTCCCTCCCCTCAGCCCCTGGTAGTCACCATTCTACTCTCTACTTCTATGAGTTCCATTACAGGTGAGATCATGGGGTGTTTGTCTTTCTGTTCCTGGCTTAGTGCACTTAGCATAATGTCCTCCAGGTTCATCCAAGTTGCCACAAATGACAGAATTTTCTTTTCTTTTTTGGGGTGCTGAATAGTATTTTATTCTGTATATATCTTACATTTATTTGTATTTATTTATTTATTTACCTATTTATTTATTTATTTTTTGAGACAGAATTTGCTCTTGTTGCCCAGGCTGGAGTGCAATGGCGCGATCTCGGCTCACTGCAACCCCCACCTCCCAGGTACAAGCGATTCTCCTGCCTCAGCCTTCCAAGTAGCTCGGATTACAGGCATGCGCCACCATGCCCAGTTAATTTTTTTGTATTTAGTAGAGACGGGGTTTCACCACGTTAGTCAGGCTGGTCACAAACTCCTGACCTCAGGTGATCCACCTGCCTCGGCTTCCCAAAATGCTGGGATTACAGGCGTGTGCCACTGCGCCTGGTGAGGTACTATACACTTTCAAACAACCAGTTCTCATGAGAACTCTACCACGAGAACAGCAAGAGGTAAGTCCACCCCCATGATTCAATCATCTCCCATCGGGATATTCTTTTTTGTTGTTGTTGTTGTTTTTTTGTTTTTTGTTTTTTGTTTTTATTTTTTGAGACGGAGTCTCGCTCTGTCGCCCAGGCCGGAGTGCAGTGGCCAGATCTCAGCTCACTGCAAGCTCCGCCTCCCGGGTTCACGCCATTCTCCTGCCTCAGCCTCCCAAGTAGCTGGGACTACAGGCACCCGCCACCTCGCCCGGCTAGTTTTTTGTACTTTTCAGTAGAGACGGGGTTTCACCGTATTAACCAGGATGGTCTCGATCTCCTGACCTCGTGATTCGCCCGTCTCGGCCTCCCAAAGTGCTGGGATTACAGGCTTGAGCCACTGCGCCCGGCCGTTTCCCATCGGGATATTCTAAGATAGAGTCTGAGAGATAAGATTCCTGGGTTAAAAAATGAATTCATATGTAACTGTGCTAGATATAGACAGATTCCTCCACATAGGCTTTACTAGTTTGCATTTCCCCAGCAACACTTGAGTGTCTGTTTCTGCACAAACTTGCCAAGAGAGTGTGTTGTCAAACTTTAGATTTTGTCTGTGTAGGAGATGAGAAATTGTCAGAATTAGTTTAGTTTTCTCTTATTATGAACATGGTTGTACATCTTTTCTTATGGCTAAAGGACATTGCATTTTGTTTTCTTGTGAAGTGTCTTTTAAAATCTCTAGTCCATTTTTCTATAAGGTTGATGGTCTTTTTCTTCTCTCTACATTTCCTAGATCTGTCCATTGAAAAGGTCTAGAAACAGTGATAAACCAAAGAGAAATGAGCACCCCAAGCACCCAGCGAGTGGTTTTCAAAGACCATTTCATACTGGGAAACTCAAGACTCTTTGGGGAAAATGGCTGCTTCGAAGTCTGGGATAGAAAATGAAACGTGCAAGATAAGCCTGGAGCATCTTGTCAAAGCAGCTTTCTAGGAAGCTATCAAAGAGGTTGGTGTCAAAAGTATTCAGAAATCACCTTAAAGAGGTTGCGCTGGTCAAATGTGAGATAATCTGAGTGTTTAAAAATGCAATGGATGGTTCCATCCTGGCTAACACGGTGAAACCCCATCTCTATTAAAAAAAAATACAAAAAATTAGCCAGGTGTGGTGGCGGGCTCCTGTAGTCCCAGCTGCTCAGGAGGTTGAAGCAGGAGAATGGCATGAACCCGGGAGGCAGACCTTGCAGTGAGCCAAGTTCGCGCCACTGCACTCCAGCCTGGGTGACAGAGAGAGACTCTGCCTCAAAAAAAAAAAAAAAAAAAAAAAAAGAAAAGAAAAGAAAAAGAAAAAGAAAAAAATTGCAATGGATTGAAACACATAAAATAAATGTAAATTCATGAGTTTATAGTGCTGCTCAAACAAATTATTTAGTCACTGTTGCAGGATGGTAGAAAATAACTCATTTGGAAAGCTTGAAAATAAAAGTAGAGAATCAGGTATGTTTGCTGCCTTTCCAGTACCGCCATTTGGTACAGTACTTCTATGTCACCAAATAGTAGGTGAGGGGAAGTGGAAGTGTTCTTTATAAAAGTAGTCCAGCTAATACACAAAGAAGAAATGAAAAAATTAGAATATAACTACATGTAAATCCCTAATGGAGTTGTTGATCTATTATTGACCATCAATAGCTGATGATGAGAGATAAAGTTGTTATGTGCCTCCTAACTGAAGAACACAATATGAAGCAGTCTTGGCAAAAAATCAATCAAGCAAGCAAGCAAATAGACAAAACAAAACAAAAAAACAAAGTTGATTAAGCCTCTAGATCCAACTACAGAAAATTTGGAAGGCAGAAGAACATGTTAAATAAACCAGGAAGAATGTATCAACAAAATTGAGTCAGCACTTTCTAATAGAATTTTCTACAATGATAAAAATATACAATATTTGCACTGTCCAGTAGCCATTAGTCAGTGCATTGTACGGACATATCTGTCAGCCAGGTGTGAGCTTTTTGGCAAAGCTGGTCATAGGAGAGTCTACACAAGACCATGGATGTGGATTGATGGAGGGGCAGCAATGCATCAAGAGTAGGTGTCAAAGGAGGAGCAGATATTGAACAAGTCAGAGCCATGTGCCTATATGACTTACTTATGCCTTCTAGGCATGCTTCATTCCGTATCATATATACCACCACCATCTGATGATGGATTGCTGCACA
The DNA here is from genome assembly GCF_037993035.2 of Macaca fascicularis. Classification (NCBI taxonomy): domain Eukaryota; kingdom Metazoa; phylum Chordata; class Mammalia; order Primates; family Cercopithecidae; genus Macaca; species Macaca fascicularis. The sequence goes on from NC_088376.1 coordinate 15,759,270, forward strand.
TGCCTCACTTCATGGCTTGGCAGGTGTATTAGTCCATTCTCACACTGCTATAAAGACATACCTGAGGCCAGGTATGGTGGCTCATGCCTGTAATCCCAATACTTTGGGAGGCTGAGGCAGGTGTATCACTTGAGGTCAGGAGTTCAAGACCAGCCTGGCCAACATGGTGAAACCCGATTTAGCCAGGCATGGTGACAGGTGCCTGTAGTCCCAGCTACTTGGGAGGCTGAAGCAGAATTGCTTAAACCTGGGAGGTGGAGGTTGCAGTGAATTGAGATTGCACCACAGCACTCCAGCCTGGGCGACAGAGCAAAACTCTGTCTCAATGAAAAGATGGCTGGGTGCGGTGGCTCATGCCTGTAATCCTGATACTTTGGGAGGCCAAGGCGGTGAATCACCTGAGGCCAGGAGTTCAAGACCAGCCTGGCCAACATGGTGAAACCCTGTCTCAACTAAAAATACAAAAAAATTAGCTGGGCATTGTGGCAGGTGCCTGTAACCTCAGCTACTTCGGTACGGTGATGCAGGAGAATTGCTTGAACCCAGGAGGCGGAGGTTGCAGTGAGCTGAGATTGCGTCATTGCACTCCACCCTGGGCGACAAGAGAGAAACTCTGTCTCAAAAAAAAAAAAAAAAAAGGACATACCTGAGTATCTGAGACTGGGTAATTTATAAAGAAAGGAGATTTAATCATTTAATCGACTCACAGTTCTGCAGGCTGTACAGGCTTCTGCTTTTGGAGAGGCCTCAGAAAAACTACAATCACGGCAGAAGGTGAAGGGGAAGCAGGCACATCTTCGCATGGCTAGCGGGAGAGAGAGGGAGAGAGAGAAAAAGGGGAGGCGCTATACACTTTCTTTATTTCTTTCTTTTTTTTTTTTTTTTTTTGAGATGGAGTCTCACTTTGTCGCCCAGGCTGCAGTGCAGTGGTGCAATCTCAGCTCACTGCAACCTCCGCCTCCCAGGTTCAAGCAATTCTCCTGTTTCAGCTTTCCCAGCAGCTGGGACTATAGGTGCGGGTCACCATGCCTGGCTAATTTTTGTATTCTTACTAGAGATCGGGTTTCACTGTATTGGTCAGGCTGGTCTTGAATTCCTGACCTCAGGTGATCCATCTGCCTCTGCTCCCCAAAGTGCCGGGATTACAGGCATGAGCCACCATGCCTAGCCAAAATCAACTCAAAATTACTTAAAGACCTTTTTTTTTTTTTTTTTTTTAAGATAAAGTTTTGCCTTGTTGCCCAGACTGGAGTGCAGTGGCACGATTTCAGCTCACTGCAACCTCCCCTTCCTGGGTTCAAGCAATTCTCTTGCCTCAGCCTCCTGAGTAGTTGGGATTACAGACATGCGCCACCACACCTGGCTAATTTTATATTTTTAGTAGAGACAGGGTTTTACCATGTTGGTCAGGCTGGTCTTGACCTCCTGACCTCAGGTGACCCACCTGCCTTGGCCTCCCAAAGTGCTGGGATTACAGGAGTGAGCCATTGCATCTGGTGAGGTACTACATGCTTTCAAACAACCAGATCTCGTGAGAACTCTATCACGAGAACAGCAAGGGGTAAGTCCACCCCCATGATTCAATCATCTCTCATCGGGCTCCTCCTCCAACACTGGCAACTACAGTTGGACAGGAGATTTGGGTGGGGACACAGAGCCAACTCATATCAGCAGGTCAGAGAGTTCCTTGTTCATAGAGTTGCAGTCATGCGTCACCTAACAACAGTGATGTGTTCTGAGATATACATTGTTAGGCAATTTCATCACTGTGTGAACATCATAGAGTGTGCTTACTCAAAACTAGGTGGTATAGCTTACTACATACCTAGGCTATACGGTATAGCCTATTGCTCCTAGACTACAACCTGTACAGCATGTTACTGTGCTGAATGCTGTAGGCAATTGTAACACAGTGGTAAGTATTTGGATATCTAAACACAGAAAAGGTACAGTAAAGATACAGTGTAAAAGATGAAAAATAGTACACCTGTACAGGGCACGTAAGAATGGTGCTTGCAGGACTAGAAGTTGCTCTGGGTGAGTTAGTGAGTGAATGTGAAAGCCTAGGCCATTACTGTGCACTACTGTAAACTTTGTTTTATTTATTTATTTATTTATTTAGAGACGGAGTTTTGCTCTTGTTGCCCAGGCTACAGTGCAGTGGCACAATCTCGGCTCCTGGATTCAAGCAATTCTCTTGCCTCAGCCTCCTGAGTAGCTGGGATTACAGGCATCCACCACCATGCCTGGCTAATTTTTTGTATGTTTAGTAGAGATGGGGTTTTGCCACGTTGGGCAGGCTGGTCTCGAACTCCTGACCTCAGGTGATCCGCCCGCCTTGGCCTCCCAAAGTGCTGGGATTACAGGCATGAGCCACTGTGCCCAGTCACTACTGTAGGTTTTATAAACACTATACACTTAGGCTATGCTAAATGTATAAAAAATATTTTTTCTTCAATAATATTTTTACCTTATAAAGTTTAAGAAACCTTTTTGACTCTTGTAATAACACTTAGCTTAACATACAAACACACAGCGCAGCTGTACAAAAATATTCTTTCTTTATATCCTTATTATACAAGTTTTTTTCTATTTTAAAATTTTTGGGCTGGGCACAGTGGGCAGGGGTGTGTGCCTGTAATCTCAGCACTTTCGGAGGCCAAGCTAGGTGGATCTCTTGAGCTCAGGAGTTTGAGACCAGCCTGGGCACCATGGTGAAACCTCGTCTCTATGAAAAATATAAACATTAGCTGGGCATGATGGTGTGTGCCTGTAGTCCCTGCTACTCAGGAGGCTGAGGTGAAATGATAGCTTGAGCCCAGGAGGTTGAGGCTGCAGTGAGCTGTGATTGCGCCACTGAACTCCAGCCTAGGTGACAGAGTGAGGCTGTATCAAAAAAAGAAAAATTATTTTGTTTTTTACTTTTAAATTTTTTGTTAAAAGCTAAGACACAAACACAAGGCTGGGCACAGTGACTCATGCCTGTAATCCCAGCATTTTGGGAGGATGAGGAGAGAGGATCACTTGAGCTCAGGAGTTCAAGACCAGCCTGGGCAAAATGGTGATATCCCATCCCTACTACAAATACAAAAAACTAGCTGGGCATGGTGGTGCATGCCTGTGGTCCTAGCTACTCAGGAGGCTGAGGTGGGAGGATCGCTTGAGCCTGGAAGGTAGAGGTTGCAGTGAGCTGGGATTGTACTACTGCACTCCAGGCTGGGCAACAGAGCCAGACTCTACTTCAAAAAAAAAAAAAGAAAAGAAAAGAAAAAAAGTAAGACACAAACACAAATATTCTCCTAGGTCTAGATAGGGTCAGGGTCATCAATGTCACTATTTTCTACCTCAATATTTTCTCCCACTGGAAGATCTCCAGAGGTAATAACATGCATAGGGCTGTCATCTCTTATGATAACAATGTCTTCTTCTGGAGTTCCTCCTGGAGGACCTGCCTCAGGTTGTTTAACAGTTAACCCCTTTTTCTTTTTTAATGAGTACAAAGAGTAGACACCATGATTAAAAATATAGTATAGTAAATACGCCGGGCGCGGTGGCTCAAGCCTGTAATCCCAGCACTTTGGGAGGCCGAGGCGGGCGGATCACAAGGTCAGGAGATCGAGACCACAGTGAAACCCCGTCTCTACTAAAAATACAAAAAAATTAGCCGGGCGTGGTGGCGGGCGCCTGTAGTCCCAGCTACTAAGGAGGCTGAGGCAGGAGAATGGCGGGAACCCGGGAGGCGGAGCTTGCAGTGAGCCGAGATCGCGCCACTGCACTCCAGCCTGGGCAACAGCGTGAGACTCGGTCTCAAAAAAAAAAAAAAAAAAAAAAAAAAAAAAAAGTAAATACATAAGCCAGTAACAAGTCATTTATTATCATTATCAAGTATTATCTGCTTACCTAATTGTATGTGCTACACTTTTGCGCAACTGGCAGTACAGATTTGTTTACATCGGTATCACCATAAATGCACAAGTAATGTGTTGTGCTACAATGTTATAACAGCTACAATGTCACTAGGTGACAGGAATTCATTTTTAGAGTTTTTAAATTTTTACTTTGGTAGAGACAGAGTCTTACTGTGTTGTCCAGGCTAGTCTCAAACTCCTGGCCTCCAGTGATCCTCCTGTCTTGGCCTCCCAAAGTGCTGGGATTACAGGTATGAGCCACTATGCCCAACCTTCCAACAGGAATTTTTAAGCTCCATTATAATCTTATGGGACCACTGTTGTATGTGTGGTTCATGATTGATTGAAATGTCATGATAGTGGCCGGGCGCAGTGGCTCACACCTGTAATCCCAGCACTTTGGGAGGCCGAGACAGGAGGATCACGAGGTCAGGAGATTGAGACCATCCTGGCTAACACGGTGAAACCCCGTCTCTACTAAAAATACAAAAAATTAGCCAGCTGCGGTGGAGGGCACCTGTAGTCCCAGCTACACGGGAGGCCGAGGCAGGAGAATGGCATGATCCTGGGAGGCAGAGCTTGCAGTGAGCAGAGATTGTGCCACTGCACTCCAGCCTGGGCGACAGAGCAAGACTCTATCTCAAAAAAAAAAAAAAAAAAGAAATGTCATGATAAAGCACATGGCTGTGCTTGACTTCCCATAGTCAAACATTCAGTCTTTAGCAGGGCTTAGTAGTAAATCAGAAACTGTTTCTTAAAAGGAGAATAATTAACAGCAAAAGAGGGCATGACTTTGCTCCAGAATTATACATATGTGTGCTAAGATTCTCCTCCTGGGGCTCACCAGTGGCTTTGTCTAGTGCCTTTAAAAAAATTTTTTTTTTTTTGGCTGGGCATGGTGGCTTACGCCTGTAATCCCAGCACTTAGGGAGGCCGACGCAGGCAGATCAAGAGGTCAGGAGATCGAGACCATCCTGGCTAACACAGTGAAACCCCGTCTCTACTAAAAATACAAAAAATTAGCTGGGCGTAGTGGCAGGTGCCTGTAGGCCCAGCTATTGGGGAGACTGAGGCAGGAGAATGGCGTGAAGCTGGGAGGCAGAGCTTGCAGTGAGCCAAGATTGCACCACTGCATTCCAGCCTGGGCAACAGAGTGAGACTCTGTCTCAAAAAAAAATAAAAATAAAAATAAATACATAAATAAATAAAATAAAAATAAAAAAATATATATTTTAACCAAAGAACATTCAAAGTGTTATGTGTCCAAAGGCGCAAGTGGCACAGTGGCTTGCACCACAGCCTGGATTTGCTGCAGAGTCTTTTATTGCTTTGGGACATCACTCAAAATTGGTTCCTTTACGCTAAGTGGGTTGGAGCAGCACACCCAAATATAGTATGTTTGCTTTCAAAATCCCAAGAAGCTAAATCTATAAAATCCTTAGAAGAAAATAGGCATAAAACTTTGTGACCTTGGATCGTGCAGTAATTTCTTAAAGTACAGCAACCAAAGAAAAAATAGATAAAATGACTTTATCAAAATTAAAAACTTTTGAACATCAAAGAACACTCTCAAAAAAATGAAAAGACCACCTACAAAATGGGAGAAAATATTTCGAATATTATATATCTGATAAGGTCTAGTATCTAGAATATATTTAAAAACTCTTACAACCCTGTCATAAAAAGCCCAATTTAAAAATTGACGAAGGATCTAAACAGGCATTTCTGTAAAGACATACAAATTGCCAAAAAGCACATGAAAAGATCTTTAACACCATTAATTGTTAAAGAAATGCAAATCAAAATCACAATGAGATACTGCTTCATACTCACTAGAATGGCTATAATAAAAAAGATGGACAGTAACAAGTATTGGCAAAGATGTGGAGAAATTGGAACCCTTATATATTTATTTCCTGGTCAAAATGTAAAACAGTACAACCACTTTTGCTAGCAACTTGGAAGTTCATAAAAAACGTAAACATGGCCGGGCGCGGTGGCTCAAGCCTGTAATCCCAGCACTTTGGGAGGCTGAGACGGGTGGATCACGAGGTCAGGAGATTGAGACCATCCTGGCTAACTCGGTGAAACCCCGTCTCTACTAAAAAATACACACAAAAAAAACTAGCCGGGCGAGTTGGCGGGCGCCTGTAGTCCCAGCTACTTGGGAGGCTGAGGCAGGAGAATGGCGTAAACCCGGGAGGCAGTGAGCTGAGATCCGGCCACTGCGCTCCAGCCTGGGTGACAGAGCGAGACTCCATCTCAAAAAAAAAAAAAACAAAAACGTAAACATAGAGTTACCATGTGACCTAGCAATTCTACTCCTAGGTATATACCCAGGAGCATTGAAAACATATGTTTGAGGCTGGGTGTGGTGACTCACACCTGTAATCCCAGCACTTTGGGATACTGAGGCAGGTGGATCACTTGAGGCCAGGAGTTCAAGACTAGCCTGGCCAATATGGTGAAATCATCTCTACTAAAAATGCAAAAAATTAGCCAGGCATGGTGGCACATGCCTGTAATCCCAGCTACCTGGGAGGCTGAGGCAGGAGAATCACTTGAACCTGGGAGGTGGAGGTTGCAGTGAGCCAAGATCGCACCACTGCACTCCAACCTGGGTGACAGAGTGAGGCTGTCTCAAAAAAAAAAAAAGTCCCCCAAGTACTTATACATACTTATATATAAATATTCCTAGCAGCATTATTCATAATATTCAAACAACCCAAATGTTCGTCAACTCATGACAGATAGATACACAAAATGTGGTATATCCATACAATGTAATGGTATTCAGCCATAAAAAGTAATGAAGTACTGATACACATGACAACATGGATTATCCTTAAAACATGTTAAGTGAAAGAAGCCAGCCTCCAAAGGCCACATATTGTGATTCTGTTTATAAGAGATGTCTGGAATAGGCAAATCCATAGTCATAGAAAGATCAGTGATGGCCAGGGGCTGTGGGGAGGACTGTTAATAGGAATGGGCTTTTTCGGGGGGTGATGAAAATGTTCTGGAATTCGATAGTGGTGATGACTGCACAACTCTGTAAACGTGCTGAAACCCATTCAACTGTACTTTGTTCTTCTTTAATCTGAAAGTAGTTCTTCAGTTTTTCTTTGTTATTTGTGACACTGACACCTTCGAAGAACACAGGCTGGTTATTTTGTACAATGTCCCTTGATTTGAATTTATCTGAAATTTCTTCATGATTAGATTCAGGTTATGCATTTTTGAGCAGAAATGATGTGCCATTCTTAGTGTATCATTTCTGGAGACACACAACATCGGTTTTCCTGATGTCACTTTGTCCCAATATTGATGATGTTAACTTGGATCATTTGATGAAGCTTGTCCAGGTTTTGTCACTGTCAAGTTACTATTTTTCTTTTTACAATTAACATGTAGTTTGTGGGAAGATACTTTGATACTATGAAAATGACTTATTCTTCATCAGACTTTCACACATTCATGATTTTCTAAATCCTCTATGGTTTAAAATGACTTGTTTCTACTCACACTAGAGACTGTGTAAATGTATTTGTGTTTTACTCCTAAATTAACACTGTTAGCTTTACATAAGAATGTTTTTCAAGAAAATTCCTGATACTCTGAATATCCTAATCAAAAGGGAAGCATCCAGGCTAAGAAAAATTTGCTACAAATAATTAAAAAACAGTAGGGGCCGGGCACAGTGGCTCACGCCTGTAATCTCAGCATTTTGGGAGGCCGAGGTGGGTGGATGATCTGAGGTTGGGAGTTTGAGACCAGTCTGGCCAAAATGGCAAAACCCTGTCTCTACTAAAAATACAAAAATTAGCCAGACGTGGTGGCAGGCACCTGTAATCCCAGCTACTCGGGAAGCTGAGGCAAGAGAACTGCTTGAACCCGGGAGGTGGAGGTTGCAGTGAGCCGAGATCCCACCACTGTACTCCAGCCTGGGCGACAGAGCAAGACTCTGTCTTAAAACGAAGAAACCAGTAGGGTGCCTTCTCTTTTCTGTTCTCTTTTGTTTTCAAATGTAAACTCTATGTCTAGACATAGAAATGAACACACCATTGTTCAGTATAATTATATCCATTGTTTATGGGGCTGAATCAGTCTGGTGGGGGAGGATTGACTAACAAGGAGGTTAACAGAATTTCCTCCTTCCCATTCAAACACAGATTGGAACAAATACAGGTTTGGAAATGAAAAATAATGTTTTAAATGCTTTTATTAAGGTTATCATTTGATTTTTTTTTTTTTTATTGTAGTCCGGGTGATGGTGCGTGCATACAGATTTATAGAAAAGCTAGTGGTTTAGGAGACATTCTGGAAATAAAATACTACAGAAGGAAGTGATTGGGCTCCTTCGATTGATATTTCAGCAGCACTGCTTCCTGGCTACATGTGACCCTAACTTAAGCATTGTAAGCCTCAGTTTCCTCATCTGAAACATGGTGGGGTAACAGTAGTACTCAACTCATTGTTTAGCAGATTAAATGAGACTTGTCAAGCACTTGTTGTGGAATTGGCACCTAGTAAGTACTCTGTAATGTTTGTTATTATTGTCCTTATCATTGAGCAATCTTTTTTTTTTTTGAGACAGGGTCTCACTCTGTTGCCCAGGCTGGAGTGCAGTGTCATGATCTCAGCTCATTGTAACCTCTGCCCCCGTACTCAAGCGATCCTCTCATCTCAGCCTCCTGAATAGCTGGGACCACAGGTGTGCACCACCATGTCTGACTATTTTTTCGTATATTTAGTAGAGATGGCGTCTCACTATGTTGCCCAGGCTGGTCTTGATCTCCTGAGGTCAAGCGATCCGCCCACCTTGGCCTCTGAAATTGCTGGGATGATAGGCATGAGCCACTGCACCTGGCCTACATTGAGCAGTTTTAACTGGGCTGGGGTTATTGCAGTGACAATGTTTTTAGAAGGAAGATTATTGACATTGCAAGGCTGAGTGCACAAGCTTAAAGTCTTACCACTGCCTATTAATTCTACCAATGTAGCCTCATTCCTTTTGGGCCATGAAGGAATTTGTAGCTCCAGATGTTCCAATCAAAAAACAAAAGGCCTGAGGACATGATCACCCTCCTGAGCTGCCTTAGAGAGCTGCATCCTGGAAGGGCCAGGAGCAGAGGCAGGAGAACACCAGCTCTAGAAGAATGGTTAAGGGAGTGGCCATAGCACCCAACCTCTGGGCTTAAATCTCACCTCCAGGAACAAGTGGTGTGAGCTTTCATTATTTGTATCACTCTGATACTTGAGTATCCCCATTTGTAAAAAGAGGAGCATTATTAATTACTCTTTATTAACAAGAGAAAAGCAAACAGAAGTTTAATAGCAGTGTATCTCCTGTACATATGAGAGATACCCAGAGAAATAAGTAAATCTCCTAGAATAGATCTCAAAAAGTTGTCTTAGAGTTCGGGCTTAAATACTATGTTTCCTGAAACAAAGGAAGAAGGGTATGGGGAAAGCCTGGTTAGGGAGAGATGATCAAGAAAAGCATCTGAATAAGGGCAAGGTTTGTTATGACTTTTTCTTTTCTTTTTAAGACAGGGTCTCACTCTGTTGCCAGTGCTGGAGTGCAGTGGCTCTATTTCAGCTCACTGCAGCCTTTACCTCCTAGGCTCAGGTGATCCTCCCACCTCAGTCATCCAAGTATCTGGGACTGTAGGCATGTGCCACCATGCCCAGCTAATTTTTGTAGAAATGGGGTTTTGCCATGTTGCCCAGGCAGGTCTCAAATTCCTGGGCTCAAGCCATTTGCCCACCTCAGCCTCCCAAAGTGCTGGGATTACAGGTGTGAGCCTGTTATGACATTTTAAGTCAATTATTTCTCCATTGATAAGAGTCTCTAGTGATTTAGTTATCCTTCTCTTTCTGGTGCAGAGAGAAACACACCTTTAAAAATGGAGATTTCCTTCATAAATGTCAGTTTGTCTTTCAAAAGGGTAACTTTTCTGAGCTTCTCCTGTGTCTGCAGTTTCTCAAAAATAATCCTTATGCCACAGGGGCACATTTAGGGTAGCATATTCTGGTCTTCTACCGTCATATTTTAGGGTGGCATGTCCTGATCCCCATCAATAGTATTTTCTATGTATTGCACTGTGGGGAATTTAACAAAGGCAGTGGATTCTGGCATTGTTAACCCCTCAATAACTAGATGCATACCAGTTTTTCCTCCTACTCAAAGAGAACAGCTGGAGTTGGTTCTGTGTGTGCACAACACGGAACTGGATTTTTACCAAGGGCTGGCTTACTCAATGTTCTAAATACTTAACATGTATTAACTCATGGAATTTTTTTTTTCTAGCAGACAGGTGTCTCCCCATCACCCAGGCTGGAATGCAGTGGCATGATCATAGCTCACTGTAGCCTCTAACTCCTGGGTTCAAGCGATCCTCTTGCCTTAGCCTCCGGAGTCACTAGGATTACAGGTGTAAGTCACCATGTCCAGCTTAACTCAGTGAATCTTAACCATAAGCCTGTGACATAGGTTATATTAAATTTCTGTTTTACAGATAAGAAATCTCAGGTACAGAGAGGACACGGTAAGAGGTGGAGCCAATTCAAACTCGGGCAAGTTTATACTTTTAATAAATCGGCTGCCTTTTAATATCTGGAAATATAAGCAGGAGCAGAACCTAAGAAGAGTCAGATCCTCCTAGCTGGTTATTAGGCACTTATGTCTTGACTTATGGAAACAGAAGGTTGGCATCCTGGGAGGTCACTGACCTCTTTGTAGCTCGTCCAAGCTAGAGTCTCTGTGCAGATATAACACGTTGCTGCCCTCTCTGTGGAGACTTGTATACACTGGGGCAGGAGCGGAGGAGCCCATGGTGCTCAAAAATAGAAGAAAATGATAAATAAAAGCTTTAAAAATCAACAGCTCTCAGTGGATTCTCATAGATGAAAACAAGCTCATCCTAATTTGTTAAATTTGGCGACCTGAGGTACTTGCTGCTCAGCTCCTCCACATCATGTTCCCCCCTTTTGACCATCTCTTCCAGTAGTTGCTGCAGAAACTGGCCGTGAACAAGTGTAACCTAACAATACCTTGCCTCAGCTGCCCTGTGTATCTCTTGCTTTCTGCCCCTGGGGCTTCTGAAAGCCATGCTGCTGAATGAGATGGCTGCAAGAATCTGTTCAGCCATGCGGTTGCATTGGCAAACCTGGAAGTTCGAGAGTTAACACCTTATGGTGTAACTGTTGACCAAGGGGAGATAGGAACTAATAGATAAATAACCCTTCTTCTATTTTCTGGCACAAAACTGAGGCTCATCCTACACAGCTCCTTAGAGTCCCCAGTGGAATTGAGCTCCAGGTGCCTACAGCAGTGACCTTGCAACACATCCTTGCACTGGCATCCCTTCCTTGTTTCTCTCTTGTCCCCAGATCTTTTCCCAAAACAAACTCCCGAACACATATCCTTGTCTCTGTTTCTGCTTTTTTGAGTGGAGCTTGGGGTAAGACATCCATTGCTGACGTTAGAAAATGCAAGGACTTCATGTTGTCACGTCTTCCAATTTTTCAGGAGAAAATAAACGTTTACATTTTTGTGTGAAATCTCCTGATTGTAAATGGATGTCCCAAATACATATAACATTGTCCAGATCAAATATTCATCAGACTAAATATGAAAGCAACCTGAATATAGTGGTTTGTAAAATTTTTTTTTTTTGAGACAGAGTCTCACTCTGTCACCCAGGTTGGAGTGCAGTGGCGTGATCTCAGCTCACTGCAATCTCCGCCTCCAGAAGTGATTCTGCTGCCTCAACCTCCCGAGTAGCTAGGATTACAGACACACTCAACCATGCCTGGCTAAATTTTGCATTTTTAGTAGAGACAAAGTTTCACCATGTTGGCCAAAGTTGGTCTCGAACCCCTGACCTCAAGTGATCTGCCTGCCTTGGCCTCCCAAAGTGCTGGGATTACAGGCATGAGCCACTGTGCCCGGCCTTTAAAATTCTTTATACCTAGAAATTGAGGATACAGTAATAGAAGGCCTTTTTGTTAATTAAACTTAAAAATTATAACTGTTTGGTCAGGTGCAGTGGCTCATGCCTATAATCTCAGCACTTTGGGAGGCTGAGGCAGGCAGATTGCTTGAGCTCAGGAGTTTGAGACTAGCCTGGAAAACACGACGAAATCTCATCTCTACCAAAAATACAAAAATTAGCCAGTCTCATAACCTGGTCTCAAAATAAATAGATTAAAATTTAAAAAAAACTGTTTTATAGGTATTTACATTTTATCAAGTATTTTTATATACATTATCTCATGCAATAAATTAGAGAATTCTTGTTTACAGATCAAATAGTTGGGCTGAAATACCAAGGTATGAGAGGACAGGAAAAGTGAGAAAGAAACAGAGACCTTGTGGCCTCCCCAACATTCGGGGCCATTTGGGATGCGTAGGACATCTGGCAGACCACTAAACCTCCACCCTTCTGAAGCTGTAAAATCTCATCCTGTTTGATTGATTTGCAATATCACCACATCCCTTCTTAAAGTATTAGTTTGCTTTTTGCCTTTTCTTTTTGTAAATTTTGAAGAAACGATTTGTGGTTTGGGGATCACTCTGAGCATTACTGCGATTTGGATGCTTCTGATTATTCTTTAACGATGTGGCAATTATATGGTTCATTTGTCACTGTGTAACGAATTTCCCAAGATATGGCAGGCTTAAAACAATATGTGTAAACCCTCATGATTCTGTGGATTGACTGGGCTCAGCTGCTGGGTCTCCTGCTCCTGTGATATCAGCTGGGGCTGTAGTTGCCCTGGGGCTTAATTGGGCTGGAAAGCCTAGCTGGCTGTCACGGCTCACAGCTCCAAGCTGGAGCTCAGCTGGGCCGCTCTGATGAAACGTCTACACGTGGCCTCTCCACGTGGCTTGGGCTTCTCACAGCATGTGTCTGGGTTCTGAGAGGGAGTTTCCCAAGAGTGAGGATTCCGAGAGGGAGGAAGCAGAAGCCCAGAACTTTTGCTGGCCCAGAATTAGTACACAGTCACTTTAGCCACAGTTCTATTGGTAAAGCAGTCACAGAGCCCAGATTTAAGGGAAGAGAAATAGAGTGCACCAAGGAGTTTGTGGCCGTCTTTAATTTCCTTTGGGAATTAAACCATTTCTTTCACACAAAAAAATATTCTCAATTACATCTATCTGATCGGGGCAATTCTTACGTTTCTCTTTTGCTGAACCTCAGATGTAGGGGGCTGAGTTAGTGATGTCATTGTTCATGACATCATTATCACAGTCCACACAAGACCTCTTGCATTTTATTTCTTGATCCTCTTGTTACTCCCGTTTCCCTTTCCATCCTCTTCCCACTGCTGGCAAACACTCGCAGGCATTTAAAATCCACATTTTGTTTACCGGTCTTCCTTCTAAATGTGTATTGCTGATTTGTATGCATGTATTTTGAATTAACATAAGTGACATTCTCATAATTACATCAGCACTGTTTTAAAGATTTGTTCGTGTTGCTATATATTTATTTAATCCCTTTCTTCTAACAGCTGCATGGTGTTCCACCATATTTTGCCTATTGACTCCTCCAGTGTGACCTCTCAGACTGCATCCAATTTCCCATCAATACAAACTAGACTATGATAATACTGTTTCCTTTGTCTTCAGATGGGCCAGTATCAAAATTCCTTTGGGATATTTAACCAAGAATAAATTATGTGGCATAGGGTAAGCGTATTCCTCTTTTTTTTTTTTTTTTTTAAAAAAAAAAACCAGATCTTGAAAAATCCCCAGTGCCAGCCAACAGTTGTATTATCCATCTTTCTAATTTTTGCCAGAGGTGTAAAGTGAAATCTCAATGGTCTTTCATTCTTATTTCTCTGATTACTAATGAGTTTGAGTATTCCAGCATATGCTTGATATAGCCTGTTTGGTTTTGCCTTTTATTAATTACTCATTTACTGGGGTTCCTGTCTTTTTCCTGTTGATGTATGAATCTCTTATATATTCTAGATATTAGCCACTTAGCAGTTTTAGACATTACGACTATCTCCTCCTATCTTGTTACTTGTTTGTTAACTCTTGCACAGTGGTCTTCACTGCATACGAAGAGTTGATTAAATTTATCACATTTTTGTCTTATGGCTTACGCTTTTGAGTTTCATTGAAGAATTCCTTCTCAACATAAAGTCCCCCACATTTTCTTACTTAACGTTATATATTTATTTTCAAATTTAGGTCTTTAATCCATTGACAATCACCTTTGTATGTGATATTAAGTAGGAATCTGGCTTTATTTTTCCCCAAAATGTGGGCCAGTTTTTCTAAGAAATTTTACTAAATGACCACCTCTTCCCTCCTTGCTTTGTGGTGCCAGGAAGTGCTATATTTGTCATGACTTGGCAGAAACTTCTTGAGAATACAGACAAGGCAGAAGAAAGCACAACTGAGCAATAGAGAGTGAGGCAGAGATGCTATTGTTTGTAGTTTTGATATGTCTAAAGCCAGAAATCCACCTCTTCATTTTTGCTGGGTTTTTGTCCTTCGTAACTAAAATGACCATTACAACCATGATGTCCTAATCTCGCTTCTATGTAGAGAGCTAATGTCATAGCCTGCTGAGATTCAAATGACAACGATAATTCCAGTTAACATGATTTATTCTTACTTGTATCAGTTATTTGAATTTGTGATATGGTTGGTTGGATTATTTTGTTTCTTTTTAACTTGAGACAGAGAAACATGCAGTTTATTATTTTTTTTTGAGACAGAGTCTGGCTTTGTCGCCCAGGCTACAGCGCAGTGGTATGATCTCGACTCACTGCAACCTCTGCCTCCCAGGTTCAAGTGATTCTCCTGCCTCACCCTCCCCAGTAGCTGGAATTACAGGCACCCAGCACCACGCCTGGCTAATTTTTGTATTTCTAGTTGAGACGAGGTTTCACCATGTTGGCCAGGCTGGTCTCGAACTCTTGACCTCAAATGATCTGCCTGCCTTGGCCTCCCAAAGTGCTGGGATTACAGGCATGAGCCACTGCACCCGGCCAAGACAGAGAAATAATACAGTTGAAATGTGGTTTTTTGCTGAGATAACTGGGAAACATTTTGAGAAACTGGCAGATTTTGAGAAACTGACAGTTTTTCCCTATTAAAAGTTCACAGGAAAAACATAGGGAAAAAATATGTATATATTTTAGAGACAGAATTTTGCCCTGTTGCCCAGGCCGAGTGCAGTGGTATAATCATAGCTCACTGCAGCTTCAAACTCCTGGGCTCAGGCAATCCTCCTGACTCAGCCTCCCAAGTAGCTGGGACTACAAATGTGTGCCACCACAGGCAGCTAATCTTTTTATTTTATTTTTTAGAGTTGGGGTCTTGCTATGTTGCCCAGGCTTGTTTTGAACTCCTGGCCTTAAGCAATCCTACCACCTTGACCTCCTAAAACATTTGAATTATAGACATAAGCCATTGTGTCCAGCTAGGGAAAAAAACATTTTGAGCTTGGGGTAGGCAAAGATTTGTTAGATACAAAACCAAAAGCATAATCCATAACAAAATTAGTAAATTAGAGTTCTTCAAAAGTCAAACCTTTTTCTCTTTGAAAGATACTGTTAAGAGATGGAAAAGGCAAATTATAGCCTGGCAGAAAATATTTATAAGACACTTATCTGATAAAGAACTTGTGTCCAGAATACACAAAGAATTTTCAAAACTCAATAATAAAACAACCTACCCAATTTTAAAAATGGGCAAGAGATTTGAATGCTCTTTACTAAAGAAGATGTATAGATGGCAAATAAGCACATGAAAATATGTCCAACAACATTAGTCATTAGAGAAATTAAAACCACAATGTGATATTACTACACATTCATTAGAAGGGCTAAAAAGATTGACTATACCAAGCGCTAGTGATGATCTGGAGTAACTAGAAGTCTTATATACAACTAGTGTGAATATGAAATGACCAAACACTTTTTTTTTTTTTTTAGACAGGGTCTCACTTTGTTGCCCAGGCTGGCCTCGAACACATGAGCTCAAGGGATCTTCCCACCTCAACCTCCTGAGTAGCTGGGACTACAGGAGTGCTACTGTGCCCAGCTCCAAATGATCAAACGCTTTGGAAAACTGCTTAGTGTAAGTTCTCCAAAAGACACTGTATTTGTTTCCCAAGGCTGCTGTAAAAAAGCACAAATTAGAAATGTATTGACAGAACAGAAATCTATTCTCTCACAGTTCTGGAGGCTAGAGGTCCCAAAACAACCCTGTCGGTAGGATTGGTTCTTCTGAGGGCTCTCAGGGAGGGTCTGTTCTGTATCTTTATCCTGGCTTCCACAGATGGCTGGTAAGTTTTGTATTTCCTTGGTTTACAGCATCACTCCAGTCTCTCTCTTTGTTTCCACATGGAGTTCTCCCTGCGTGTCTCTATTTCGGTTTCTTTCCTTCTCTTCTATAAGGATATCAGCCATATTGGATTAGAGTCCCCCAAATTGAATATGACCTCATCTAACTTTGCAGATATCTGCAAAGATTATTTCCAAATAAGGTCACATTCACATGGACCAGAGGTTTCGGACTTCATATATATTTTTGGAAGATGCAGTTTGACCCATAATATACATGTGCTCGAATATTCATAAAAGCACAATTTGTAATAGCCTAGAACAGCAAACGATCTCGCTACTCATCAATAGTTGAATAGATAAATAAATCATGATATAGTCATGTGATGTATACCATAATACAATAAAAATTAACTACCTACAACTATGGACAATATGGATGAATCTCACAAATAAAATGCTGGATAAAATAAATAAAACAGCATATACTGGCTGGGCACAGTGGCTCACTCCTATAATCCCAGCACTTTGGGAGGCCGAGGCGAGTGAATCACTTGAGGTCAGGAGTTCAAGACCAGCCTGGCCAACATGGTGAAACCTCATCTCTACTAAAAATATAAATTAGCGAGTGTGACGGTACATGCCTATAGTCCCAGCTACTCAGGAGGCTGAGGCAGGAGAATCACTTGAACCTGGGAGGCAGAGATTGCAATGAGCCAAGATTGTGCCACTGTACTGCAGACGGGTGACAGAGTAAGACTCCGTCTCAAAAAAAAAAAATTCTTTTTCACAGATTTTGTTGTTGTTGTTGTTAAGATATAGGATCTCACTATGCTGCTTAGGCTGGCCTTGAACTCCTGGACTCAAGCGATCTTCCCATCTCAGCCTCCTAAGACTACAGGCTTGCAGCACTATACCCAGCTAAGAATTCTTAATTTGCTTCCTTAAGAGAAGTACATCAATAAATATGATTTCTTCAAATGTAGCAACTCTGAAATATTCACTTAGAGTCCCTCAGAGATCAAAAGAGGTTCAGACTACTTAATTTTTTAGGCTCTTAGTTTTATATATACACAGAAATGAACAGACAGGGTGACAAATATTGTGTGATACATTGTGTAATATATTTTATATTTTTACATTTACTAAATATAATAATTTTAACATAAAAGAATTCCAAACAATGTCAATGATGTCAAAAGTCCTAACACAGGTCCTTCTCACTGTGAAGGCACTATTCTAGATGGTGGAGATACATAGAGAACAGAATAGACAAAATCCTTGCCTGCTAAGAGCTTGCATTCTAGCTGGCAGGAGACAGGCAATAAACAATAAACATAAGAAATATGCTAATTCTGTGGTATGATAGAGGGGATAAGTCACCATGGGAAAAAAAAGTAAAGCAAGGAAAAAGTGTTCAGGGGAGAAGGGGAGGGACTGTGTTTTAATGGGGTGGGCAGGGTAGACCTCCTTAAGAAGGTGACAGTTGAGCGAAAATTTGAAGAAGAAAAGGGAATGAGCCATATGAATATCTGGTGGGCGGGGGGAATCACTTCAAATAGATAGATGTTCCAAAGACCCTTAAGATGTAGCCATACTGGCGTGTTTGAGGCAAAACAAGGACAAATTCCATTTGTATAAATGGAGAGAAATATGTGTGAAGGAGAGTAGTAAATGAATCAGACAGGTAAAGGGCATTCAGATTATACAGAGCATCTTCGGCGCTATGAGAACTTTAGCTTCCTCTCTGACAGAAATGGAAAGCCATTGCAGGGATTTGAGCAGAAGAGTGACATGATCTGATTTCCATTTTATTTTTTTGAGACAGAGTATCATTTTGTCATCCATGCTAGAGTGCAGTGGCACAATCATGGCTCACTGCAGCCTCAAACTCCTGGGCTCAAGCGATCCTCTTACCTCAGCCTCCCTAGTGGCTGGGACTACAGGCATGCACCATGATACCAGGCTAATTTTTAAACTTTTTGTAGATACAGGGTCTTGTTATGTTGCCTGGTCTGGTCTCAAACTTCTGGCCTCAAGGGATCCTCCTGACTCAGCCTCCCAGAGTGTTGGGATTACAGGTGTGAGCCATCACCCCATCCTCACTTCCATTTTAACCTAATTTTTCTGGCTGCCATGTTGAGAATAGATCTTAAGAGGCAAGTATAAAAGTAGTGAGACAAGAAAGGAGGTTAATTAAATAATTCATGTGGGAGGTAACGGGAGTTTGGATCCGGATGATAGCAGAAGTGATAAGAAATGGTTATACTTGGATATATTCTGAACGTAGGGCCAGGAGAATTTGCTGACAGACTAAGATGGGTGAGCAGGAGGTAGAAGAGAAAAAGAAGAGTCGTGGAAGATGCCAACCCAAGAACCAAGATGTGAAAGAGGGCAGACTGGGTAAGTTTGAGGCAGAATATTAGGAGCTCAGTTTGAACTTGTTAAGACTGAGATGCCCTTTTTTTTTTTTTTTTTTTGCTTCCCGGCCATCTTAGCGGCTGCTCTTGGTTGAGGGCTGTCCCGCACCTAAGGCAGGAATATGATGGCCGCAAAGAAGACAAAAAAGTCTCTGGAGTCAATCAACTCTAGGCTCCAACTCGTTATGAAAAGTGGAAAGTACGTGCTGGGGTACAAGCAGACTCTGAAGCCAAGGCAAAGCTAAATTGGCCATTCTTGCTAACAACTGCTCAGCTTTGAGGAAATCCAAAACAGAGTACTATGCAATGTTGGCCAAAACTGGTGTCCATCACTACAGTGGCAATAATATTGAACTGGGCACAGCAAGCGGAAAATACGACAGAGTGTGCACACTGGCTATCATTGATCCAGGTAACTCTGACATCATTAGAAGCATGCCAGAACAGACTGGTGAACAGTAAACCACGCAAAAATTTTCCTTTAATAAAATTTGCCGGCCGGGCGCGGTGGCTCAAGCCTGTAATCCCAGCACTTTGGGAGGCCGAGGCGGGTGGATCACGAGGTCAGGAGATCGAGACTATCCTGGCTAACATGGTGAAACCCCGTCTCTACTAAAAATACAAAAAACTAGCCGGGCGTGGTGGCGGGCGCCTGTAGTCCCAACTACTCGGGAGGCTGAGGCGGGAGAATGGCCTGAACCCGGGAGGCGGAGCTTGCAATGAGCCGAGATCCGGCCACTGCACTCCAGCCTGGGAGACACAGCGAGACTCCGTCTCAAAAAAAAATAAAATAAAATAAAATAAAAAAATAAAATAGGCCGGGCGCGGTGGCTCAAACCTGTAATCCCAGCACTTTGGGAGGCCGAGACGGGCGGATCACGAGGTCAGGAGATCGAAACCATCCTGGCTAACACGGTGAAACCCCGTCTCTATTAAGAAATACAAAAAACTAGCCGGGCGAGGTGGCGGGTGCCTGTAGTCCCAGCTACTCGGGAGGCTGAGGCCGGAGAATGGCGTGAACCCGGGAGGCGGAGCTTGCAGTGAGCTGAGATCCGGCCACTGCACTCCAGCCTGGGCGACAGAGCGAGACTCCGTCTCAAAAAAAAAAAATAAAAAAATAAAAAAAAAATAAATAAAATAAAATAAAATAAAATAAAATTTGCCTGAGCTTGTTTAAAAAAAAAAGAAAGATTGAGATACCCCATTTGTCTTAAATAAAGATATTCAGTAGATTATTGAGTTCATGGTTCTGGAATTCAGCGGAGAGGATGTCTGTACTAGAGATACTTTTGAGAGTCATCATCATATAGTGATATTGAAAACTGTAAAATTTGGATGAGTTTGCCATGAGAGTGAGGGTAGAAAAGAGACTCTCCTGGCTAACATGGTGAAACCCCGTGTCTACTAACAATACAAAAACAAAAGTAGCTGGGCGTGGTGGCGGGCACTTGTAGTCCCAGCTACTTGGGAGGCTGAGGTGGGAGAATGGCGTGAACCTGGGAGAGGGGACCTTGCAGTGAGCCGAGATCGCGCCACTGCACTCCAGCCTGGGTGACAGAGCGAGACTCCGTCTCAAAAACAAACAAACAAACAGATCAATAAAGCAGAATAGAGATCCCAGAAATAGACCCACATAAATATAGCCAATTGATCTTTGACAAAGGAGCAAAGGCAATATAATGGAGCAAAAAAAGTCTTTTCTTTTCTTTTCTTTCGTTTTTTTTTTTTTTTAGACAGAGTCTCATTCTGTTGCCCAGCCTGGAGTGCAGTGGTGTGATCTCGACTTACTGCAACCTCCACCTCCTGGGTTCAAGCGATTCTCCTGCCTCAATCTCCTGAGTAGCTGGGATTACAGGAATGTGCTGCCACTCCTGGCTAACTTTTGTATTTTTAGTAGAGACCGGGTTTCACCATGTTGGCCAGGCTGGTCTCAAAATCCTGACCTCAAGTGATCCACCCACCTCAACCTCCCAAAGTGCTGGGACTACAGGCATGAGCCATCACACCTGGCCAAAAATAGTCTTTTCAACAAATGGTACTGGAAAAACTGGAATAACAAACAAACAAACCCAAATCTAGATACAGATCTTAAACTTTTCACAAAAACTAATTTAAAATGGATCATAAAACTAAATGTAAACCTCAAGACTCTAAAACTCCTAGAATGTCACTCCAGGAGAGTGACACAAGGAGCCTGAAGGTCACCTGACCCAGTGTCACTCACTGGCTGCCAGATGGCTTCATAGCTGAGGTTTTTGGTAGGAAAGGAATTCACAAAACATTTTTTTTTTTTTTTTTTTTTTTTTTTTTGAGACGGAGTCTTGCTCTGTCGCCCAGGCTGGAGTGCAGTGGCCGGATCTCAGCTCACTGCAAGCTCCGCCTCCCGGGTTCACGCCATTCTCCTGCCTCAGCCTCCCCAGTAGCTGGGACTACAGGCGCCCGCCACCTCGCCCGGCTAGTTTTTTGTATTTTTTTTAGTAGAGACGGGGTTTCACCGTGTTAGCCAGGATGGTCTCGATCTCCTGACCTCGTGATCCGCCCGTCTCGGCCTCCCAAAGTGCTGGGATTACAGGCTTGAGCCACCGCGCCCGGCCTTTTTTTTTTTTTTTTTGAGACAGAGTTTTGCTCTGTCGCCCAGGCTGGAGTGCAGTGGCACCATCTCGGCTCACCACAACCTCCACCTCCCGGGTTCAAGCAATTCTCTTGCCTCAGCCTCCCGAGTAGCTGGGACTACAGGAACACGCCACTACACCCGGCTGATTTTTGTATTTTTAGTAGAGATGGGGTTTCACCATGTTGGCCAGAATGGTCTTGATCTCCTGACCTTGTGATCCACCTGCCTCCACCTCCCAAAATGCTAGGATTACAGGTGTGAGCCACTGCGTCCGGCATTCACAAAACATTTAAAAATTTTACTTGCCAACATTTAAAAATCAAGAGATTTCATATAAAAACTTGATTTCCAGACTTACTAAATTACAAGATTCTGCAACCCTGGGCCTGAAACCCTGTAGCACAGCCTTCTTCTGTGGTACAGAATAAAGGCTTCCTCCTTAGCTGTGCTGGTGTCCTCCAGTGCAATACAGCCCTACTGTTTCCAGCCCACTTGCTTCTCTCATTTGCTCCTCCCTGGTTCCTGCAGGCACCTGAGTTTGTAACTTCTAATTATTTCAATCCTTCCCTTTTTAGATGTGGAGGCCGAGGTCCCGTAGAGAAATAGAGAGCTGGAACTGGAATCTTAGCCATCAGACCAGGGCTCTTTTACATGCCTTGTGTTGTTTCTTTTATATTTGGTTGTTTTGAGAAAAAGATGATAGCTTAAAAAAAAAAAAAGAAAAAAAGGTAAGACATGGTGGGGGGCCGGGTGCGGTGGCTCACACCTGTAATCCCAGCACGTTGAGAGGCTGAGGCGGGCAGATCACGAGGTCAGGAGTTCAAGACCAGCCTGGCCAATATGGTGAAACCCAGTCTTTATTAAAAGTACAAAAAAAAATTAGCTGGGCGTGGTAGCATGCGCCTGTAGTCCCAGCTACTTGGGACGCTGAGGCAGAAGAATCGCTTGAACCCGGGAGGCGGAGGTTGCAGTGACCTGAGATCACACCACTGCACTCCACCCTGGTTGACAGAGCAAGACTCCATCTCAAAAAATAAAAAAAAAAAATAAAAGACATAGTGGGGAAAACTAAAATTTAGAGATTTTTAGGCACCATTTAGGTGATTAAATTGAGATGAAGGAAAAAGTGGAGGTGAGTAGAATTCTTTTTCTCTGTAGAAAATAGCTTCATTGTTGGCCAGGCGCAGTGGCTCACGCCTGTAATCTCAGCACTTTGGGAGGCTGAGACAGGCGGATCATGAGCTCAGGAGGTCGAGACCATCGTGGCTAACACGGTGAAACCCCGTCTCTACTAAAAATACAAAAATTAGCCGGGCGTGGTGGCGGGCGCCTGTAGTCTCAGCTACTCAGGAGGCTGAGGCAGGAGAATGGCGTGAACCCGGGAGGCAGAGCTTGCAGTGAGCGGAGATCGTGCCACTGCACTCCAGCCGGGGAGATGGAACGAGATTCCGTCTCAAAAAAAAGAAAAGAAAATAGCTTCATTGTTTTGGGGGAAATGATGTATGTTCAGTGCAAAAGATTCCAGCAATACAGATAAGTACAAAGAAGAGAGTAAAGATTCCCCCAAATTTCACACTTCACTTATAATTTCCATTAACATTTTGATATGTAAATCTCTACATCCCCTCTTGACATATTTATAGATACACTTAATCTAACACTGTCTCAGCCAGGGATTATGTGTGAGTGTGGGGTTTTAGAGTTCCCACATAATCTTCATCAGTTTCCCTCCAACCAATTATTTGATATAGCCAATTGGGATATTTTTCAATTATATTAAGGTGCTATGCAACTACAAGGTCAAGCCTTCTTTGTCCCAACTCCCTTCCAATGAGATTGTTATGGACACATCCCGCCCACCTATAAAGAAATTCTGAAGTTGCTAGATTGCATGTTTTTCTGAATGAGAGTGTCCATACAAGTCACTTTCATTATGTTCTGTAATTTGATTTTCCCACCAATAATACTTCTGGAATATTTGTGTCTAGTATATAAACACAGACTTTTAAAACCCCCCACAAATTTCCCTTTTAAGAACACCTTCAGCATCCTCAAGAGAAGCCAGTTGGTCTCTTACACAGACTTTGCTCCATCTGATTGATGCCTGGGAAAATGGGAACAGCTGATTGAAACCCATTATGCACATTCAAGTCTGTTTGATTGTTCACAATAGGCACTGATGAGAACAATTAGTTTCTCAATGATTGTATTAGTCAGGATTTGCTGCAATAATGTTGCATAACAGACAACTCCCAAATGTCAGTGATTCGTAAGAACAAATATTTATTTTTCACTCACTGGTCTGTGCACTGCAAGTGGGTTGTCCGGGCTCGCTTGGGCTTAGGTTTGGGTCTTTTCTACGTGTTTCTCATTCCAGGACCCAGGCTAAGTGGGCAATGGCTACTTGAGGCATTTTCTCCTCAAATCAAAAGGCAGAAATGCAGGAGGTCATGCTAAATTTCACAAACTCATATAAAGTCTCTGGTTAGATATAGCATATGATATATCTGCCCACATTGTATTGAGGCAAGAGAATGGGAGACGGGAGGTTGCAGTGAGCCAAGACTGTGCCACTGCACTCCAGCCTGGTGACAGAGCAAGACTCCGTCTCAAAAAAAAAAAGAAAGAAAGAAAAAGAAAAAACAGCTTGAGCAACATAGTGAGACCCTGTCTCTATGAAAAATTATTTTAAGCATAAAAAATGATAAAACAAAACAAAAAGGAAGATATACAAATGGCCTATAAGCACATGAGAAGATGCTCAACATCACTAATCATCAGGAAAATGCAAATCAAAAACACAGTGAGATACCACTTCACAAACATTAAGATGGCTATTATTAAACAAACAAACAAACAAACAAACAGAAAATAGCAAATGTTGGTAAGGATGTAAAGAAACTGGAACACAGGTAACTTGTGGTAGGAATGCAAAATGGTTCAGTCACAGTAAAAAACTGGTGGTTCCTCAACAAGTTAAACATAAAATAGCCGTATGACCCTACAATTTCATTCCTAAGTATATACCAAACAAATTGAAAATGAGCACTCAAACAAGTACATGTACATATTCATTAGCAGTACTATTCACAATAGCCAAAAAGTAGAAAAAGTATAACTGTCCATCAATGGAGAATAAACAAATTATGGAATATATATACAATGGAATATTATTCAGCCATAAAAAGAAACAAAATACTGATGTATGCTACAACGTGGATGGCCTCCAAAATATTATGCTAAGTGAAAGAAACCAGACACAAAATGTCACATTTTGTACAATTCCATTTATATGAAATATCCAGAATAGATAAATCCACAGAGACAGGCTCAAGCGATCTTCCCATCTCAGCTTCCTGAGTGGCTGGGACTATAAGTGCATGCCACCATGCCCAGCTAATTTTTTTTTTTTGTAGAGATGGGGTTTCGCCATGTTGCCCAGGCTAGTCTCAAACTCTTAGGCTCAAGCGATCTATCCACCTCAGCCTCCCAAAGTGCTGGGATTACAGATGTGAGCCACTGTGCCCAGTCAAAAAGGCTACCTTTTAATTAGAAAGGCCATACTCAAGCTGGACACAGCAGTACATGCCTAGTCCCAGCTACTCAGAAGGCTGAGGTGGGAGGATGGCTTGAGCCCAGGAGTTCAAAGCCAGCCTAGGCAACATAGTGAGATCTCATGCTTTGAAAGGAAAAAAAAGTAAACAAAAGGCCACACCCAGAGAGTCCAGTTTTAGACAACTTGAGTTGGAAGCACCTGCACAACATCCAAGTGGAGATGTTCAGGAAGCTCCTGGGTATAAGGCTCTGGAGTTTAAGAGAAAACTTGAGGCTAGAAAAACAGTTTTAGAGAAATTAGTACAGAGTTAGTAACTGGAGCTGTGGAATTACATGAGATGTCTCAGAGAGTGCCTTCACTTCACATTACCCTGTTAGAAAACGAAACAAGAAAATACAACCAATTGTTTCTTTATGGACAAATCACCAATTTGGCAAGGTAATAAACTTGGTGAATAACTCAGACTTTCTTCCCTTGAAATGTTGTTACATTTTAAATTTCCAATAAACCAAATTGGTTAGGTCACCAAATGGTCTACATGATAAATTACACATATATGTTATTCTAGGAGTGTCAACCTAAGTGTCAACAGTGGTTGTGGCAGAGACTGATGGTAGCCTCCTGCAATCTTCCTCTTCCTTAGCATTAAAAATCCTGATTATCTTGGCACATTGATGCCCAGATTACTAATTCATTCTCTTCACTTCTTATAACTCTATTGAGATTTTCTATTTCTAGGTTATCTAATTTGTTAACATACAATTATTCATAGTAGTCCCTTATAACCTTTTGTACTTCTGTAAACTCTGTGGTAATGTTCCCTCTTCTATTCCTGATTTTAGAAACCTGCAAGTTCTCTCTTTTTTCCTAGCCTAGCTAAAGATTTAGCAATTTTGTTGATCTTTTCAAAGAACCAACTTTTGATTTTGATTATTTTCTCCATTACCTTTCTGTTCTATATTTCATTTATTTCTGCTTGAATCTTTATTATTTCCTTCCTCCTACTTGCTTTGGGTTTAATTTGCTCTTCTTTTTTTTTTAGTTTCATAATGAGGAAGGTTGGCAATTGTTTTGACATCTTTCTTTTTTTAAATTGTAAGTACTTACAGCTATAAATTTACTGTTAGCACTGTTCTATCTGACTCCCATAAGTTTTTGAACATTGTGTTTTCATTTTTACTCAACTCAAAGTATTTTCTAATTTCACCAGTGATTTCTCTTTTGACCCTTTAGTTATTTATGAATGTATTGTTTCATTTTCACATATTTGCAAATTCCCCAGATTTCCTTCTGTTGTTGAATTTAATTTTATTCCATTGTGATTGGAGAAGATAATTTGAATGATTTCAATCCATTTACATTTTTAACATTTTTGATATTTGGGAGGCTGAGGAAGGAGGATCACTTGAGCCCAGGGGTTAAGTCCTGCATGGGCAAAATAATGAGATCTGCCTCTCTTAAAAAGAAAACACATCCTCCCTCCCCAAGATGGCTGCTGAAGATGAGTCACTGTTGCCGCGGCTCCCGGAACTGCTCGAAACCGACAAACAGCTTCTGGATGAAGTAGAAGTAGCGACTGAAACCACCTGTCACCGGATAGTCCAGGAGAAGGTGTTCAAGGGCCTGGACCTCTTTGAGAAGGCTCCCGAAATGTTATCGCAGCTCGACTTGTTCAATTGAAATGAAGATTTGGAAGAGATTGCTTCCACCGACCTGAAGTAGCTGTTGGTGCCAGCGTTTCAAGGAGCCCTCGCCATCAAAAAAGTCAACCCCAGCAAGCGTCTAGATCATTTGCAGCGGGTTCGAGAACACTTCATAAACTACTTAACTCAGTGCCATTACTATCATGTTGCAGAGTTTGAGCTGCCCAAAACCAAGCACAACTCAGCTGAAAATCACACTGCTAATTCCTCCATGGCTTATCCTAGCCTCCTTGCTATGGCATCTCAAAGACAGGCTAAAATAGAGAGATACAAACAGAAGAAGGAGTTAGACCATGGGTTGTCTGCAATGAAATCTGCTGCGGAAAGTGGTCAAGCAGGTGATGAGCGTGTTCATGAATATTACCTTCTTCACCTTCAGAGGTGGATTGATACCAGCTTGGAAGAGACTGAGAGCATTGACCAGGAAATAAAGATCCTGAGAGAAAGAGACTCTTCAAAGAGGCATCAGCTTCTAACTCGTCTCTCCAGGATAGGCCTCCAGTGAAACCCTTCATTCTCATGGGGAACACGGCCCAGGCCAAAGTATTTGGAGCTGGTTATCCAAGTCCAGCAACTATGACAGTGAGTGACTGGTATGAACAACATCGGAAATATGGAGCATTGCCAGATCAGGGAACAGCCAAGGCAACACCAGAGGAATTCAGGAAAGCGGCTCAGCAACAGGAAGATCAAGAAGTAAAGGAGGGAGAGAATGATGAACACTCTGCAGAGTTTGGGAGTGGGATAACTGGAAGGACACCCATCCTAGGGGCTATCACAACTGACAGAACATGGACTGATCTTCCCACAACACCACAGGACTGCAGGGTGCACACCTCCCCCGCCAAGGAAAACCATGCATTCTCCTCCTCCCTGGGCTCCTGCTTCAGCTGTGTACAATGAAGGCAAAGATTCTAAGTATTGCTTTGCATTCGATGAAGTGTCAAGTGATTAAGTAAGTGCGTATTTGTACCCTAGATGATGTGAGCCAGCAATCTTGTTTTGGCATCATCCTTCTCATCATGCTGTATTCCAATTTCTTAAGTGGAGAGAAAAGAGTGCCGAGAAATGGCTCTGTTTAATCAATGGTTGTCTGAATTCTCTGAAAAAATAATAAAATTCCCTTCTATTAAAAAAAAAAGAAAAACAGTGATAGATTTTGATATGCATTTTATGGCTTAACATATGTTCTGTCCTAGAGAATGGCCCATATATACTTGAGAAAAATGTGCATTCTGTTGTTGTTGGGTGGAGTGTTCTATAGATGTCTATTAGACCTAGTTGGTTTATAGTATTATTCAAGTCTTCTATTTTCTTCTTGATCTTCTGTCTAGTTGTTTTATCCATTGCTGAATGTGACGTATTGAGATCTCCAACTCTTATTGTTGAATTGTCTATTTTGCCTTTAATTCTGTCAGTTTTTGTTTCATTTACTTTTTGGCTCTGTCATTAGGTTAATTATGTTTATAACTGTTATACTTTCTTGAGGGACTGACTCTTTTATCATTAGAAAATGGCCTCTGTCTCTAGTAAAAATTTTTTGTCTTAAGTCTATTTTGTCTTATATTAATACAGCCATTTTAGCCCTCTTTTAGTTACTCTTTACATGGTGTATCTTTTCCCATCCTTTTGTTTTTAAACTCTTTATATCTTGAATCTCTTGTAGAATGAAATAATGGCGTTTGCAGCACGTGGATGGAATTGGAGACCATTATTCTAAGTGAATTAACTCAGGCATGGAAAACCAAACATCATATGTTCTCACTCATAAGTGGTAGCTAAGCCATGAGGATGCAAAGGCATAAGAATGACACAATAGACTTTGGGAACTTGGGGGAAAGGGCGGTAGGGGGTGAGGGATAAAAGACTACATGGTGGGTACAGTGTACACTGCTCAGGTGATGGGTGCACCAGAATCTCAGAAATCACCACTAAATAACTTATTCATGTAACCAAACACTGCCTGTTCCCCAAAAAACCTTTGAAATAAAATAATCATAATAACAACAACAATAATAATAAAAATAAAGTGTGTCACTTGTAGACACAATATAGTTGGATCATGTTTTTCATCAGTTTTGCTAATCTCTGCCTTTGATTGGAGTGTTTAAACCATTTACACTTAATGTAATTATGAATAAGAGGTTTTATAATTGTCATTTTCCTACTTTTTCCTATACTGTTAAATGTTTTACTGTACCATTTTTATTCCCTTGTAATTTATTTTAGCATTCTTTGAGTTATTTTGTGATTGCCTTAGAGATTACAATTAACATCTAAACTTAAAACAATTTAGTTTGTATTAATAGCAGGTTAATTTCAATAGGATACACAAACTTTTTTCCTGTATAGCTCATTTCTTCCCTCCCCCTTTGTCCTATTATTGACATAAAAATTATATCTTATACATTATATACCCATTGACATAGATTTGTTTTTTTTGTTTTTGTTTTGTTTTTTTTTTTTTTTTTTTGAGACGGAGTCTCGCTCTGTCGCCCAGGCTGGAGTGCAGTGGTGCAATCTCGGCTCACTGCAAGCTCCGCCTCCCGGGTTCACGCCATTCTCCTGCCTCAGCCTCCCGAGTAGCTGGGACTACAGGCGCCCACAACCGCGCCCGGCTAATTTTTTGTATTTTTAGTAGAGACGGGGTTTCACCGTGGTCTCGATCTCCTGACCTTGTGATCCGCCCGCCTCGGCCTCCCAAAGTGCTGGGATTACAGGCGTGAGCCACCGCGCCCGGCCTTGAGCCACCGCGCCCGGCCTGACATAGATTTGTAAGTATTGTTTTATGTAGTTATCTTTTAAATCAGATAGGAGAAAAGGAACATTTCAAACAAAAATTACCTTTATACTGCTTTTTGTATTTACTTATGTAGTTACCATTACCAGTGGTATTTCTTTATTTCTTCATGTGGGGAGAGAATCTGTAAACAGGGCTAATTAAAATGTCACAAGGCTCACTGTTTTTTGTTTGTTTTTTTAATCATGATTCAGCCAATTTCTTCAAGAAATGCTTTTTGTATTGTTGCAAGCCTTGGATTAATATCCAGTGTTCTGAAAAAGTTGATTTTGACTATTTTTGTCAGTATTTTTATTACTGTTATGGAGGAGTAGATTTTTGGAGATCCTTATTCTGGCATTCCCACTCCAGTGCCCACCTAAACATTCTATATTTCCCATTTTTTTCTGGCAGCTATGGCGCTGTATGACTGAGTTTGGTCAATTAGTTATAAAATATATTGTGTGGCAGCTTCTTGGAAAATCACCTTATCACAGATGTGGCGACTCACACCTGTAATCTCAGCACTTTGGGTGGCTGAACTGGGAGGATCACGTGAGTCCAGGAGTTTAAGATCAGCCTGGGAAACATAGCTAGACTCTATTTCTATTATTTATTTATTTACTTATTTATTTAGAGACAAGATCTCACTCTGTCACCCAGGCTGACGTGCACTGGTGTGATCACAGCTCCGTATAACCTCCTGGGCTCCAGCAATCCCCCAATCTCAGCCTCTCAAGTAGCTGGGACCACAGGCGTGCATTGCCAGGCTCAGCTAATTTTTAAGTTTTTTGCAGACAGGTTCACACTCTGTTGCCCAGGCTGGTCTTGAAATCCCAGGCTCAAGTGATCCTCCTGCTTTGGCCTCCTAAAGTGCTGAGACTACAGGCATGAGCCACTGTGCCCAGCCTACACATTTTTTAAAATTAAAGAAAAAAGCAAAAAAG
Organism: Macaca fascicularis; assembly: GCF_037993035.2. NCBI lineage: Eukaryota > Metazoa > Chordata > Mammalia > Primates > Cercopithecidae > Macaca > Macaca fascicularis. The sequence goes on from NC_088376.1 coordinate 15,789,512, forward strand.
AAAACCACTTTAAAAGGACATGGCCTTTGTACCTTTCTTGTCTCATTTCTCCAATCTGCTACTTGGAATGTGAATGTAATGACTAGAACTCTGGCAGATATCTTAGACCATGAAGATGGGGATTATACCTTAAGAATGATGGAGTGAAGATCTGGAAGTTGATGGATTATGATGGCTTTGGAACCACTGTACAAGCACTAGATAGCCAGTGGACAGACATTTTATATTAGAGAAATATTCTTCTGCTTTATTTGATGTTATTTTGGATATTTTTTCTGAGTAATTGTAGCTGAAATTAATTTTGACTCATACAGTAGCTATTACTGGACTGTAGGAGTATTCATGATTTTTATCTATTTCTCTTCTCCTTCCTTCCTTCCTTCTTTCCTGTAGCTGAAATTAATTTTGACTCATATAGTAGCTATTACTGGACTATAGGAGTATTCATGATTTTTATCTATTTCTCTTCCCCTTCCTTCCTTCCTTCCTTCCTTCCTTCTTTCCTTCCCTTCCTTTCCTTCCTTCCTTCCTTCCTTCCTTCCTTCCTTCCTTCCTTCCTTCCTTCCTTTCCTTTCTTTTCTCTCTCTCTTTCTCTCTTTCTCTCTTTCTCTCTTTCTCTCTTTCTTTCTTTCTTTCTTTCTCAGTGTCTCGCTCCTGTAACCCAGGCTGGAGTGCAATGGCGCGACCTCGGCTCATTGTCACCTCCACCTCCCAGGTTCAGGCGATTCTCCTGCCTCAATCTCCCAAGTAGCTGGGATTACAGGTGCCCGCCACCACGCCTGGCTAATCTTTTTTGTATTTTTAGTAGAGACGGGGGTTTCACCATGTTGGCCAGGCTGGTCTCGAACTCCTGACCTCAGGTGATCCACCCGCCTCAGCCTCCCAAAGTGCTAGGATTACAGGTGTGAGGCACTGTGCCCGGCCGATTTTTATGTATTTCTTTATATTTTTTGTATTACCTAGTTTTCCCATAACTAGTATCTATTACTTTTTTAGTCAGAACAAAAAGTATTTCCATGTAAATAAATGCATATGGTAATATTAATGTATATACTAAAACATACATATATGTATTTAATATATAAAATGTTTATACATGCATTTATAATATATGTCATATTGGTATATGTATTTCTATATTTATTCACACAAAAATACACACACATACATATATTTCCATAGCTTTATGTTTTAGAAGATTGAAAACTGTCTTCTATTAGTTGGTCATATATCAGATGGATGAATTTCCAAAATAACTAGAACACAGCCACAACAATCAAGCAAATCAATAATTAAATCCCAAAACTTTGTTTCAGTTGCTATAATGGGGAGAGACAAAGATAAACAAGAGCTGATGGTAGAAATCACAGTGTTTGGGAGATGAGATGAACGGAGATTTGGCAAAGGCATACTATTGAAATAAGAAACATTGACACAAGTCAGTAAAGCAACATCTGCAAACCTTCCCCTCTACCTTTTCTGGAGGGACACAACCCACGCAGATCCAGCGACTCTAATGTTATTTCAGTGTTCCTGTAATATTTACAGTAGTGCCTTTAGTTGTTTTCTCTGACTACTACATGATTGCAACCAGGTAAGCCAGTTCTGCAGCCAAAATCATCTGGGAGGAGGCAGCCTGGAGATATCTCGGAAAAGAAATAAATATGACTCATTTATAAAAGCTAGATGACTGCCATACTTGGCCCTGGGTAAAATATAAGAGAATACGATTTAGGTGAGATTAAAAACAAAAGATCAGAATAAGTGCTTCTTTAATCTATTTGAGAATAAGAATTTTAAGCCTCTCCCTGGAGCTTTTTACTTAGAATACTGAATTGCTCATGTTCTCTTTTTCCCATATTTTATTTTTTATTTTATTATTATTATTTTTTGAGTTGGAGTCTCGCTCTGTTGCCCCGAGGGGAGTGCAGTGTGGTGATCTCCGCTCACTGCAAGCTCTGCCTCCCGGATTCACGCCGTTCTCTTGCCTCAGCCTCCGAGTAGCTGGGACTGCAGGCGCCCGCCACCATGCCCGGCTAATTTTTTGTATTTTTAGTAGAGACAGGGTTTCACCGTGTTAGCCAGGATGGTCTCGATTTCCTGACCTCATGATCTGCTCACCTCAGCCTCCCAAAGTGCTGGGATTACAGGCGTGAGCCACTGCGCCCGGCCCCAGTATTTTATTTGTATTAGCTATACAAGCATACATTTTAAAAAACAAAATATTAAAAAGTTCAAAATCACCTCTCCTTTGCTCTCCAGTCCTACATTCTAGAAGCAACTACATTCAATACTTTTGTTTATTCTTTTATTGGTTGCATATTTTTAAATAATATGCTTATTGTGTTAATTTCTGATTGATCGAATTTAGACATTGTGTATAGCTTTCTGAATCAGGAAGCTTCAAGTCAGAAAACTAAAACCCTTAGCAAAGTTAGTAGCGAAAATTTAATACAGTCATAAAGAGGTTGGAACTTCAGATCCTTTCTTTTCTTTTTTTTTTTTTTGAGACAGAGTGACTCTGTCGCCCAGGCTGGAGTGCAGTGGCACGAGCTTGGCTCACTGCAACCTCCGCCTCCCAGGTTCAGGCGATTCTCCTGCCTCAGCCTCCTGAGCAGGTGTGATTATAGGCGCATGCCACCCCGCCCGGCTAATTTTTGTATTTGTAGTAGAGATGGGGTTTCACCATGTTGGCCAGGCTGGTCTCAAACTCCTGGCTCAAGTGATCTGTCCACCTCAGCCTCCCAAAGTGCTGGGATTACAGGCCTGAGCCACTGCACCCGGCCCAGCCTTCAGTTCTTAATTAGGGGTGATTTTGCCCCCTAGGGAACATTTGGCAATTTCCGGAGATATTTTTGTTGTCACAGCTGGGTAGTGACTATTGGTATCTAGTGGATAGAGTCTGTCAAGGAATGCTGCAACTCATTTTATAATACACAGGACAATCTCCGAAAACAAAGAGCCATCCAGACCAAAATGTCAATAGTGCTGAGTTTGAGGACCCTGGCTTAGAAAACCTGGAAGGATAATTAGGGGAAGTGGAGGTGCCCTTAACTTAAGCAACTGCAGAAAACCATTCTTATCTCCAGAGCCAGAGGGGCTCTATCCACGGCAGAAAGAGTGGGAAGGAGAAATATCCTGGTTTCTCCTTTGCTGCCATCCTCCAATCCCTGGCTACCACTTCCTGTTGGCTGAACTCAGCCAAAACAGTCATCGATATCTTGGAAGCATAGTTTACAGAAGTAGCCTGTGCAATATGAGCCTGGGAAGGGGAAAGGCAGGAAATGAATTTAAGAACAAATAGGCAAATACCCAGCATATCCTCCCATTATGGATGACAAGGATCAAATTCTATTCAATGGCTTTCCCTTTATGTATATATTTAATATTAATCATATTATAATGAATAATGTTGCTTATTTATGTTGAAAAATGTTGCTAATTGTAGTTACATTTTCTTTCTTGTACAACTTTTTGTTTTTTCTAGAGTTAACCTTTTTGTTTGTTTGTTTCATTTTCTGTGCATGTATCACTAATTATTCCCAAATTGCCCATTAGGTCTATAAGACTTTTTCAATATTTTTTTTTCTGGTTCATTTCTTCAAATGCATTAGAAAGTATATTAGTTTAATTTTTTTTCATTGCCCTCCTTCCTAGAACCCTCTCTCCTCTATCCATTGTTCATTGAAAATGTCCATAAGTTTCCAAGTCCTTTTTTTTTTTTTTTAACCCATTTATAATTTAGAAAAAAAAAAGTGCAGCTCGCTGCCAGTGCAGGGTTCTTGGGGCAAATGGGAAATGGTTAAAGAAAATTTACTTCTTTATACTCTCTGTTGGCATTTCTTTGTTAATCACATCATTGTCCACGATGAAACAGCCACACAATAAATAATCCATCTCTTTCGTTTATTCTGTCCCAGAATTGGCGGTAGTCCCAGGATCCTGTGGTAATCATGGGATGTGGCAGTCCATAGATGGGAAGTCTGGACTTAGTGAATTAAATTCAGGTACCTTGCCTTTATTATTATAATTGTAATCAACAATGTCGGTGCGCCACCCTCATCCCCTATACTGTGCTGACATCCCCAGCCTCAGCTACTATAAGCATTGCCTGCTAATGGCACAAACGTACGCTTTTCTCTGGAGAACTGCTCTTGGTCAATGGGAGCCAATTTACCTAGAAATGCTTGGGAGGTTATATTTTCTATCAGGAGGGCATCATGCACCCAATGACTGACTGATATGGGGGCAGGCAGATAAACAATGATGAGCCCTTTCCTTAAAGACGATGACTCTGTGATGTAATTCACACCGTCCATGGGATCAGGCTGAAATTAGACTTAAGCTGAAACCCTATCATTATTTAACCTCTGCCCCTGCTCTATCCTTTACCTTCTTATAGGTTTCTACTGAAAGTACATCTTCAATATGTCTCTAGTACAAGAATCCCTGCCTTGATACCATTTGACCCAGCCATCCCATTACTGGGTATATACCCAAAGGATTATAAGTCATGCTGCTATAAAGACACATGCACACGTATGTTTATTGCAGCACTATTCACAATAGCAAAGACTTGGAATCAACCCAAATGTCCATCAGTGACAGACTGGATTAAGAAAATGTGGCACATATACACCATGGAATACTATGCAGCCATAAAAAAGGATGAGTTCATGTGCTTTGTAGGGACATGGATGCAGCTGGAAACCATCATTCTCAGCAAACTATTGCAAGAACAGAAAACCGAACACCGCATATTCTCACTCATAGGTGGGAATTGAACAATGAGATCACTCGGACACAGGAAGAGGAACATCACACACTGGAACCTATTGTGGGGATGGGGGAGGGATAGCATTAGGAGATATACCTAATGTAAATGACGAGTTGATGGGTGCAGCACACCAACATGGCGCATGTATACATATGTAACAAACCTGCATGTTGTGCACACGTGCCCTAGAACTTAAAGTATAATAATAATAATAATAAGAAGAATCCCTGCCTTGGTTTCTTCTTCTGGGAGCTCAATTTAGACAGTGATGAACATTTGATATTTTTGGCCTTCATTCCCTCTTCCTAACAGAACCAGAGTTTCTGTTTCTTTTTCTTTTTCCTTTCTTTTTTTTTTTTTTTTTTTTTTTTAGACAGAGTCTTGCTCTATCCCCAGGCTAGAGTTCAATGGCGCAATCTCGGCTTACTGCAACCTCTGTCTCCTGGGTTCAAGCGATTCTCCTGCCTCAGCCTCCCGAGTAACTGGGACTACAGGCACACGCCACCATGCCCGGCTAATTTTTTGTATTTTTTTAGTAGAGACGGGGTTTCACCATGTTGGCCAGGATGGTTTCAATCTCCTGACCTCGTGATCTGCCCACCTCGGCCTCCCAAAGTGCTGGGATTACAGGCATGAGCCACTGCATCTGGCCCCAGAGTTTCTTTTTTGGGAAGTCTGCTTCCTTTCCCTCTTTGTGGACAGTCTTGTGTCCTCTTCTGTGGACAGTCTTGTTGTGACTGTAAATCTAGGTACTCGCCCTTCCATCTAGAAGCTGAAGTAGTTACTGCATGTTCCTTCCACCAGACTCTTCCTCTTACTGCCCTGGTACAGCAGGCCCAGACACATAATCTCAACTTAGCCAATTCGACACTGTCTCCTGAGATTATGAGTTTTGAGTGAGTTAAACAAAGACAGAATAGCCTGTTGAAATTGACTTATCTCAGCATAGGCTTCTTCTGGATGCTTCTGTGGTTCTTGCCCACTTCCAAGTTATTTGGAGGGCCTTTTTGGAATGCCCCAAATCTTTTGGTAAATTCTCTTTTGTGTAAGTTCTCTCAACTTGAGTTATCTTGTTTATAATAAAAAGAATCATAAATAATGCAGTTATCTAATTTTTTTTGGTTCATATGCAGAGTGAAAAAATCTGGAACCAGATCACTAATTCAGGAGATGGGAGACTCAAGGCTTCTAATCTTAAAAAGGAAAAGCCTACCTGGATAGCCCTCCTTGCTTCAATGAAGAGGTAGGAGTTTGCAAAGCTTCTCTCACCTGGTTAAATTATACTTTGATCTTTTGTGAGATGCTGAACCAGATTCTTCTCTTAGAAAGCTGGCGTCTGAGCCGGGCGCGGTGGCTCAAGCCTGTAATCCCAGCACTTTGGGAGGCTGAGACGGGCGGATCACGAGGTCAGGAGATCGAGACCATCCTGGCTAACACGGTGAAACCCCGTCTCTACCAAAAAATACAAAAAACTAGCCTGGCGAGGCGGCGGGCGCCTGTGGTCCCAGCTACTCCAGAGGCTTAGGCAGGAGAATGGCGTAAACCCGGGAGGTGGAGCTTGCAGTGAGCTGAGATCCGGCCACTGCACTCCAGCCTGGGCGACAGAGCCAGACTCAGTCTCAAAAAAAAAAAAAAAAAAAAAAAAAAAGAAAGCTGGTGTCTGGCTTTTAGTCTCAAAACATGCATCTCCATCTGAAACATCCTCTCAGCTGGCATTTTTTCTTTTCTGATATGTTCACGCACCAGCCCTGAAAATAGAGGGATTCAACTGCATGAAGACAGCTGCACTTACTAATAAAAATATCTTCTGAAAGAAAATAGTCTTTTCTCTGAGTGGAATTTTACTCCAGAAATTGTTCAGTTTTGGATTGCAGGGAAGGAAATGAGCTCAACAGAAAAACCAAAATAGACGCACATGATTGCAGAGGATCTAAAGACAACCTCCCAGTCTGAGTTGCCAGGCAACTGTCTCTCCAAAGTTGCTGTCATTTTAATTTATAGAATAATTAGGTACCCAAATTTCTGACTCAAGATGTCTTGGGATAACAATGAACTCATCTTTTACGATTTTTTAAAAGTATAAGCAGAAACCTCTTTCTTGCTTGGAGTACATGTTTTACTGTTTATTTGTTTCCCCACCCCCACCCCCCACCCCGCCCCGCCCCACCACAGTATCTTTGTTGTGTTTCTTCAAAACAAATAAGTTTTCATTTCTTTGGGATGTTCTTGCTGGATCCTGCTGAGAATGGGGATGGATGGAAGAACACTTAGGATGTTGATTTCTAGCAGCTTCAGATTCTGATCCTATGGTTATTAAGATGTTTTATCCACAGGGAGTGAAAGAAAAATATTCCACATAAACATCAATATTCCACTTAAAACACCAGTCATGGGAAACTTGGCCTTATGATTAGAAGCAAGGTCCCTGCACCTAAGTAAACAAAATATTAGGCCAGGCGCGGTGGCTCATGCCTGTAAGCCCAGCACTTTTGGAGGCCGAGGCAGGCAGATCACTTGAAGTCAGGGGTTCGAAACCAGCCTGGCCAACATGGCGAAACCCCATCTCTACTAAAAATACAAAAATTAACCAGGAGTGGTGGTGCTCACTTGTAATCCCAGCTACTCTGGTGGCTGAGGCAGGAGAATCACTTGAACTCGGGAAATAGAGGTTGCAGTGAGTGAGATCACACCACTGCACTCCAGCCTGGGCAATAAAGCAAAACTCGGTCTCGAAAAAAAAAAATTAAAACAAAACAAAACAATTTTTTTTCTTTTCTTTCTTTCTTTCTTTCTTTCTTTCTTTCTTTCTTTCTTTCTTTCTTTTTTTTTTTTTTTGAGATAGAGTCTACTCTGTTGCCCAGGCTGGAGTGCAGTGGCGCAATCTAGGCTCCACCTCCCAGGTTCAGGCAATTCTCCTGCCTCAGCCTCCCAAGTAACTGGGATTAACAGGCACCTGCCACGGCGCCCAGCTAATTTTTGTATTTTTAGAAGAGATAGGATTTTGCCATGTTGGCCATGGTTGGTCTCAAACTCTTGACCTCGAGTAACCCACCTGTCTCAGGCTCCCAAAATGCTGGGATTACAGGTGTGAGCCACCGCATCCAGCCCTGGACAAATAGCTTTCTAATTGGCCTTCACATATCCACCCTAATGCCCTCCAGCTAATCTTCAGTATCTCGGTTATCTGATCTTAGCACTCTCCTGCCTCAAAAGTTTTAATAGCTTTGATTTTTATCTGTGAGGGTTCATTTGCAGACAACTTACCTATGACTCTTTCCAGTAAAAAGGAGTTGATACAGGGAATTAAGTGCTTATGAAACTGTTGGGAGGACTAAGGGGAGTGGGTTCTAGGTTGGGTCCCCAGGAATGACTTTCAGGATACAATAGAACTGGACTGTTAAGGGAGCTGTTATCTTCATCCCAAATGGAGAAACTGGAAGCTGCCACTGGAACTGTGGGCTCTAAAGCACACGACCTTATCCAGGGATGAGGGCATTGCTACTGCTATGCTTGTTGGCTCCAGAGTAATGCTGCCTCTCCTAGATCTGCAATGGCCCAATGAATAAATATGTAAATTTTAGAAGACCCCCCACATGTTCTTAGAACATTGGACCCCTTGACCCCAGAGGCCTTCGTAACTATGCTCTGGACCATGCTCACCAGCAGAAACTGCAGAAACAGTGAAGCATGGACTTGCCTCATCTCCACCTTCCAGGCCTCATTTAAGTGAATCCGATTGGCTGAATCTAGACGCCTCCAGTGCCCTAGTTGCAAGGTGTTTGTGAATGTAGTTTTTAGCTTTCCAGCCTCTGCAGTCACATCAAAGGGCAGAATGGATGGGCACCAATCTGTCACACTCTTGCGTTTAGGATGGAAACCATTCTTCATGTGGTTTGTAAGCTTTTTCATGGTCTAGCCTCTATCTCCCTCTTGGCCTTATCTTTCCCATGCTCCCTTCGTGCCGTTCACGCTCTGCCTTTCAGTCTTTCATATGTGCCATCCTCCCACTACAGGGCTTTGCACATGCTGTTTTTCTTCCCGAAATACTCTTCATCTACACCCGTTGCTCTTGACCTAGTTAATTCCTATTTCCCCTTTCAACTCAAGTGTCACTTCATTCTGGAAACCTTTGCAGCCTTCCCATCTCCTGGCCACATACCCCAGCTACAGGCTTTCATGGCACCTAATAGCTTTCCTTGGTAGACACTTGCTGCAATTGCAATGTTGTAATTGTCTGATCATTTCATTAATACTTGGCTCCTCCACAAGGGTGTAGGTTCCAAGAGATTACGGACCTTATCTGTTCATGCTCCCCATATTCTAGAAGCATAGAGAAGAAACTTAAATTCCTTTAGGGGGAAAAACTGGAGGTAAAGGGGAAGGAAGGCTGTTATGTTTCATTTTATATCTTTCTGAACTTTTTAATGATTCATGTACATGTATTTTAACCTTAAAATGTGTAGTAGAGGCCAGGCGCAGTGGCTTAATGCCTGTAGTCCCAGCACTTTGGGAGGCCAAGATGGGTGGATCACCTGAGGTCAAGAGTTCAAGACAAGCCTGGCCAACATGGGGAAACCCCCCCCTCCACTAAACATACAAAAATTAGTCTGGTGTGATGGCGCATGCCTGTAGTCCCAGCTACTCAGGAGGCTGAGGCATGAGAATCGCTTGAACCCGGGAGGCAGAGGTTGCAGTGAGCTGAGATTGCGCCACTGCACGCCAGCCTGGGCACAGAGTGAGACTCTGTCTCAAAAAACAAAAAACAAAAAAGTGTGTAATAGAATTGGGGTGGAGGAGTATTTTCCCAGAGTGATTCAATTTCAGGGCCAGAATTAGGGACTTTGAAATCTTCAGAAGTTGACTTTCAAAAACCTATTAATTTCTAGTTAACTTATTGAAATTGCCTTTAAGAAAAGCCTAGAGTAGGCTTTTCATGGAAAAATTTTCCATGAAATATAATTTTCATGGAAATCCTCCTCAATAAAACAGAAACTTTTCTAGGGATAAGATCCTTCAAAATAGAAGGAATCCCAGTTAGAGAAAAATGTTAAAGGATGCCACCCCTAGCCCTGGACCCATGAAACTCAAATTCGGCTAGTATAACCACAGAAACAGTCTTCCACATAAAGTGCTACTGTTATTTTTCTCTTTACTACACTTTCTAATTACTCTGTAATAAACACACTAAAAATCATAAAAGTTAAAGTAAAAAAGAATTAATGTGATTACAACTATTCTAACATTTTTCTCTATTGAACCCTTTGAAAAACAGTTCACATAGATACTAGTACATGATGGCTCCGAAAGACAATAATGAAACTGCGTCATTTACATAATCATCTTGCAAGTAGAAGCATGTGTTTTACTGCGTTCTGGTGCTACCAGTCATGTTAAATCACAATTCCAAGGAACAGCAGGGAAGGATTTAGAACTTACACTCAATAATGGGGTTGAAATGTGGACATTTCCTTTCAGGAAAAGGAATTATTACTGTCAAAGCACCCCTCTGGCCTAAGACCAGTAGCTTTGGTTAGAGGCAGCAAAATAAAAGGACCTGAGAACACCCCAGCATATCCAGGGCTGTACTCTGAACTCCAAGGGCTATGAGAGAGGAAAATCCCTAGACTATTCTAGAACCAAGGATTTTGTTGAATCTTGACGTTAGGAGAAAACTTGGGGGTCATCATTCTAGTCTAAACTCTGTCCCAGTTCAGAAACTTCTTCCTAACATCCTAGCCAGATACTTGTTTGGTACGAGTGTAAACACTTAAAACAAGTTAAATAATTAGACATTAAGCAATTAACACTTAAACCTTTTAACAAGTTAATACCAAAGGATCATTAAAAATAAGAAGTTGAAGGACCACCTGGGAGCATTCAATGGAGAGTAACGGCCTCCAAGAATCCAGTGAAAGTATTTCTTCTCTTTCTTCTCCTATTGTGTTGAATTTCATCAACATTGCTTGAGTATGTGGTCTCTGGAGGAAAAACAAATTTATACTCCTCTTGCTTTTGTTTATATTTCTTCTTCATCAAAGTTTCCTCCCAATTAATTAGCCTATCCCATGACCTATCTTTGTTTCTTAAACGTAAAACATTTTATATACTAATTAGTGCTAAATTGCTTTAAGGCTTAAAAAAAAAAAAAAACAACCTTGGTGGCTCACGCCTGTAATCCCAGCACTTTGGGAGGCCGAGGCAGGTGGATCACCTGAGGTCAGGAGTTTGAGACCAGCCTGACCAACATGGAGAAACCCCGTCTCTACTGAAAATACAAAATTAGCTGGGCGTGGTGGCGCATGCCTGTAATCTCAGCTACTCAGAGCCTGAGGCAAGAGAATCGCTTGAACCCAGGAGGCGGAGGCGGAGGTTGCGGCATTGAACTCCAGCCTGGGCAACAAGAGCGAAACTCCGTCTCAAAAAACAAGCAAACAAACACCCTTAACTTGAATTTAGGAGGTCTCTGAAATGCAAATCAGGTTGGTTAATACACTTACACAGCTAGTGAAGTAAACCATTTGGGCATCATCTTTGATTTCTCAAGTCACACTATTCAGCCTTACTCCATTAACTTCCTTTCCTTCTTAGCAACTCTATACTCTGCACCTTCCATTGCCCAGTTTTGTTCTCTTAATTTAGAAATCGTAGCAATTGCAGTTTAGGAATTTTGCTAAATTTTGCTTCATTTTGCTAAATGAAGAGACGATGACTGTGCTCAAGATTTAGTCTTTTTTAAACTGCTATAATAAACCAGTCCTATAAGTAAGGAGAAAGAAATTTGGAGATATGTTAATGAACTAATCATACATGCTGTTGCCACAACTCTTCCCAAGCATCTTGAGAGAGAAAGCCAAAGAAATCAGGTTTGTCATCATCACAGACAATTAGGCCAGCAGAAGGATGTTCTCAGGCACAAAACAACTGGTTTTGCTGGCGGCAGCTTCTGTTGAATCATCAGTAAAATTTAAACAACACGTTGGAGTAAACGGCAAGAGTCAAAACAGGAGAAATACAGAGACATAAGTTGGTCCTGTCTTCTGCTTATCAGCAGAACAGTCCGTAGTTATTTTAAAGTAATTTGAAAGTTCAGACAAACAGAATAAGTTATTTAAAGGATTTGCAGGTATGGCAGCTTAGGTGGGAAGTCTGGGAAAGCCAGAAGCTTAGGAATAAAACATATGGAGGCAAAGAATATGCTTTTGTGAGTGAAGGAGAAAAAAATGGACTTGAACTCACAAGAACTGTGAAATGTTCTCATTTTTTTGCCATTTGAGGATCTGTGACAAGGATGTGTGTTACTAAGGGTGTCACTTAATAATGGAAAACAGAGTCTATGGAAAACACTTAAACATGTGAGGGTGTGACAGCTAATGAGAAGGAGGCCTTCTCTTCCTGCTTCCAAAGCATGACCTCATTTTGCCCTCGGGTGGCTGAAGTGTACCCATCAAAGCAGAGAACCATCTGAACATGGGAGCACACCCACTAACACTGCTGTTAATTAACTCTGGACCTGTGAAAACAAAGCCACATCCTCACTCTGAATATGGAAAAGCTGAGCTCTTGCTTAGCTTTCTGGATTCCATCCTTGCAATAGCAAGACATGGCACCATTTGTGGAGACCCACTATGTGCCAGGCATTGCTAGGCCATCATACTGACTATGGCACAACATCTCCTGAACAATTCAGCGAGATTGATATTATCCCCACCCCATTTTTTACATGAGGGAACTGACTCTCAGAGAGCAAAAATGACTTGCCCAAGACCACAGGGAGTAGAAAGCAGAGAAGACAGCCTTGTCTGACTCAAAATCCCAGGCTCTTTGCTGCTAAGAGATGTCTGGAAAAATAGAAAGTTGTTTGCTGCTTCTCAGAGCTGCAGAAAGATGTCCATAGCCCATCCCTTCCCTTCCTTACTACTTAGTAGCACATCCTTGCTAAGTGTGTGTGTGTATATATACATATATATATACACATATACACACACACAGCAGTATACAGCAGGTCCTTGAATAATAGTGGTTCTTTTTTTTCTTCTTTCTCTCTCTTTCTTTCCTTCCTTCCTCCCTCCCTCCCTTCTTCCTTCCTTCTCCTTCCTTCCTTCCTTCCTCTTTCTTTCTTTTCCTTCCTTCTTTCCTTCCTCCTTCCTCCTCCTCTCATCTCCCCTCCCCTCCTCTCCTCCCCTCCCCTCCCCTCCTCCCCTCCCCTCCCCTCCTCCCCTCCCCTCCCCTCCTCTCCTTCCCTCCCCTCCTCTCCTTCCCTCCCCTGCTCTCCTCCCCTCTCCTCCTCTCCTCCCTCCTCTTCTCTCCTCTTCTTTCCTTTCTTCTCCTTTTTTTTTTTTTGAGATGGAGTCTCACTCTGTTGCTTAGGCTGGAGTGCAGTGGCAAGATCTCAGCCTCCTAGGTTCAAGCAATTCTCCTGCCTCAGCCTCCCGAATAGCTGGGACTATAGGCGAGTGCCACCACGCCCAGCTAATTTTTGTATTTTTAGTGGAGATGGGTTTTCACCATGTTGGCCGGGCTGGTCTCGAACTCCTGACCTCAAGTGATCCACTTGCCTTGACCTTCCAGAGTGCTAGGATTACAGATGTGAGCCACTGTGCCTGGCCCTTTCCTTCTTTCCCCTTCCTTCCTTCCTTCCTTCCTTCCTTCCTTCCTTCCTTCCTTCCTTCCTTCCTTCCTTCCTTCTTTCCTTTTTCTTTTAACTAGGAATTAAATTATCAGTTTTATTTGTCAAGAATTCACAACATAATGACTAATTGTATGTTGACAACGTTGAACTTTACCAGAGTCTGTGATTCCGGAAAGAAGGGCCCCGACCTCCGTATTATGGGAAATGGCTTGCTGCAAAGGGATGACCACTCTTTTGATTTACAAGACCTGGAGCAACCCTCTTTATTTGATTTAGTAGCACTATTTCCTACATGTAGTTCATCCTAAATTCACATGGTAATTGAGGTTGTCATTTGTGTTAGCTAATTGCCTTTATCCAAAGGAAAAATTAAACTTCTTATGGCTCTTGAATATAGAGATATAGCAGGTAGTTTCAGCTTGGAAGCAAGTGCCTAGGCTGAGACAGGGAGACAGAAGTGTGCTATTGATGCAAGAAAGTGCCTTCACTGGGGCTTCACCCGGGAAATAATTCAACTGGTGACGTTAAACAATAATCTTTCATTGAGGCTGGGCGCAGTGGCTCATGCCTGTAATCCCAGCACTTTGGGAGGCCGAGGCGGGTGGATCGCCTGAGGTCAGGAGTTTGAGACCAGCCTGGCCAACATGGTGAAAACCCGTCTCTATTAAAAGTACAAAAAATTAGCCGGGCGTGGTGGCAGGTTCCTGTAATCCCAGCTACTTAGGAGGCTGAGGCAGGAGAATCCCATGAACCCGGGAGGCAGAGGTTACAGTGAGCCAAGAAGGTGTCATTGCACTCCAGCCTGGGCAACAAGAGCGAAACTGTGTCTTAAAAAAAGAAAAGAATCTTCCATTGAACCAGAGCTGCTCCCTCTAGAGCGGGACTAACTCCTAGGTGTGCCCAGAGTCAGCCCCTTCCTTCCTTCCTTCTTTCCTTCCTTCCTTCCTTCCTTCCTTCCGTCCTTCCTTCCTTCTTCCTTCCTTCCTTCCTGCCTTCCTGCCTGCCTGCCTGCCTGCCTGCCTTCCTGCCTTCCTTCCTTCCTTCCTTCCTTCCTGCCTTCCTGCCTTCCTGCCTTCCTGCCTGCCTGCCTGCCTTCCTGCCTTCCTGCCTTCCTTCTCTCTCTCTCTCTTCTCAGCCTCCCAAGTAGCTAGAAGTACAAGCACAATCTACCACATCTGTCTATTAAAAACATTTGTTTTGTAGAGACAGGGTCTTGCTATGTTACCCAGGTTGGTCTCAAACTCCTGGCCTCAAACAATTTTCCTGCCTCAGCCTCCCCTAGTGCTGGAATTACAGGTGGGAGCCACCACACCCAGCCAATAACATCGTTTCATTCAACATCATTTCATTATAATGTCAACGAGAAAAAAAATTCATTCCTGGCCAGGGCCACTGTCTGTGTGGAGTTTGCACATTCTCCCCATGTCTGCATGGGTTTTTCCCCAGTATTCTGAGTTCCTCCTGAATCCCAAAGATGTGCACATTAGGTGAATTGGTGTATCTAAATGGTCACAGTCTGAAGAGTGTGCATGTGCGCATGAGTGTGGCCTGCGATGGAATAGGTCTTGTCCAGGACTGGTTGCTGCCTTGCCCCTGGACTGCTGGGATAAGCTCCTGCCACTGCAACCCTGAACTTGAATAAGCAGGTTGGAAAATGAATGAATAAAGAAAAACTATTATAAAATAAAAATGTGTAAAGTATCTGATCATCATACAAATGCACCACGATAAACAATGTGGGACAGAAGCACTTGGTGGGCCCTTCCTATGATTGTTGGTGAGCCCTGTGGTCGCGGGAGGTGCTCCTCACAACTTTCATTTTGCAAACATTGATTTCTTGATTCATTCCACAGCCACTATAATCACCATCACTCATTGATTCCCCCAAAACTGGGTAAATGATTATCTTACTTATTTTTATTAATTTTTCTTAAATGTATGAATAACTCATATTTATGTCAATGTTAATATTATAAGTGTTTATTTAGAATTTCGCTGATGCTTTTGTGACCAGAAATATGCCATAGAAATTTAAGTCTTGTTTGTATCATCTACCCTATGGTAGAATTGGTTTTGTTATGCACCGTTTCACTTAAAACCTATCGATGACATTAAGTGAGGGTTTCCCATGTGTGCATACGTCTGTGTGTGTATATGTTATAAAGGTATGTATCCTATTTGTTCTGTTTCTCTGGAGAACCCTGTCTAGTACATTAAATGTGGTTCCCAGACCACCTCCGCCAGCAGCAGTGTCTCCTCAAAGCTTCTTAGACATCTGGAAACTCAGGCCCCGCCCCAGACCTACTGGATCAGAATCCGTTCTTTCAAGCTTGAGAAGCACCAATCACCTTCCTCACTGTTACATTTAATATGGGCCTTTAATAAAGTGCTAATTATCCTGCAGCAAATAGCGACTCTGAGAAATAGTTCCTGTGCCCTTCATTAAGTCTTTGACTTTCAAAAGAACAGTCATTTCTACCCACCCCTTGCCAGCCCCAGAATCCCCATCAAGGAAGCAGGGGGAAGAAAAGCAAGGAAGTGTTTTTAAAGGGTTTGCTGATAAGGCTTCAGGCAGCTGCCCTGACTGGCACCTGGGTAGTACAAGGTAATGCTAAATATTAACACCTAAGAAGATTAGCACAGATTGCAGGAGGATTCTAATTGGGTTAAAGGTCACTTGCTTACACATCCCTTCAGTTTGAGGGAGCCTCGAACCGTGTGGGGGGAGGGGCCTCAGAGTGGATGTGGCAAGGCAGGAGGCCCGGAGGAAGAGCCCAGGCACAGTTTTCGTGACCTCCTGTGGGGTGTGAGCTCTGCTTTCTTCCAGCCTCAGTGGGGACCGGTTATGGGGACTCTTCCGGAGAAGAAGGTGGATAAACACGGGAAGGGCTTCTTGAGGCTCCAGGTTTTGAGCTAGAACAAGAGGTTACTTGGCAGAGGAAACTATTCAATAAGAGATAAGAAGAAAAAGAGTAAACTTAAAATAGAGGCAAGAGATTGCTAAAGAGAATAAAAAAGTCAAGATGGAGGAAAAAAAATAAAAACTTCTGCATTCGTGCAACCATATAATATTATCTATTTTTTTCATTGGGATCATTTTTTTTGTTTTGAGATTTAAACACCGTTGCCTCCAACTTCTGATTCCTTAGAAGTCTAAAGCTCTCCCAAAGTTTTTTTTCAGGTTGCCAGGAGCTTATGTTCTCATGATCCCATCAGGTTTACAGTCTACATGCCTTTCAAATGCTTGAGTCTCTTCTATGAAATCTCAGGCAGTGAAGGTTCCAGGCACAATGCACAATTGAATACACACAATGATTCTGCCCGGGAGAAATGATATTCTAATTATTTTACAGATAAGAAAGGAAATGGTGGCTCAGAGAAGTGAAGAAATCAAGCCAAGGCAATATAGCCCGTAAACTGAGGAGACCGGATCTGGATTCCAGTCCATCTGATGCGTGGTAGTCGGATATATTGATGGTCCCCAGTGTCCCACGCCTCCTGGTGTCTGTACCCTGTGTGCTCCCTTCCTCTGGACTCTGGGCTGGGCCTGTGACTTGCTTTAGCTAATGGAATGCCATCACTGTTGAAGGCCTAAGCTCTTGGTAGCCTGAGCTGTCTTGTAAGAAGGCAGACTACCCCGCTGGAGAGACCACACCAGTACTCAGATGACAGTGTGAGTGAAGCCCCAGGCACATGACCTCAATTTAAGGGATCCCATTTGTCCTTGGCCTTTCCAGTGATCTCAGCTGAGACCTCAGATGTGTTGGATGTTAAGCTGCAGCAGACAGCACACGGAATAGATATGATGAAGCTGTGCCCTCTTCAAATTCCTGACCCATAGAATTGTGAAAAATAATACAATGCTTGTTGTTTTAAACCACTGTGTTTGGGGTAGTTTGTTATGTAGCCATAGCTTAAAAAGACACACACTGCTGTCCTGTGGCTGAGGAGAGTGAGATAATAATGGGCTCAAGCAGTCCCCGAACAAGGACAAGAGAGCAGGGTTAAGAGTGGGTTAAGCAGAATTGTGCGGGTGGACTGCAAGGGTGGAGAGAGGAAAAGAAAAAGGGTATAATTATGCAGTCCTCTAGCAGGAGAAACAAGAACTAACAGAATTTTTAACCTTAGGTCAAATACCTTTGTCAGGCAGCATTTCTGGCCCAGTGCAAATCCTCATAACAGAATTAATGAGTATGACTCTTAGCACTAGATCAAAGAGAGAATTAATGAATGGAAAAGGAAAAGGCAAGACACAGAACCGTCTATTTTAATTTCGACAAGAAGATAATAGACCAAACTATTTACAGTGGCTCTCTCTAGGTGGCAGGATTACAAATAATACTTTATTCCTTTGTATTCTCTTCTAGATTTTCCACATTTTCTACAATCACCTTTTTAAAAATTTAATCTTTTCGCCGGGCGCGGTGGCTCAAGCCTGTAATCCCAGCACTTTGGGAGGCCGAGACGGGCGGATCACGAGGTCAGGGATCGAGACCATCCTGGCTAACACAGTGAAACCCCGTCTCTACTAAAAATACAAAAAACTAGCCGGGCGAGGTGGCGGGCGCCTGTAGTCCCAGCTACTCGGGAGGCTGAGGCAGGAAAATGGCGTAAACCCAGGAGGCGGAGCTTGCAGTGAGCTGAGATCCGGCAACTGCACTCCAGCCTGGGCTACAGAGCGAGACTCCGTCTCAAAAAAAAAAAAAAAATAAAATAAAATAAATTTAATCTTTTCAAATTTTCTTTTTTTTTTTTTTCATGGTCACTTCTTTATTTTTGATACAAATGTACATGACACATGTCTTGACAATCAGCCCAGCCAGCACCACACAGGTAGGGTCTGGTCCCTCAGGGAAGAGGTGGGACGGGGAGAGGAGCTGGTGGGTGCTGCCATCTTCCTCTCCAACCTTCCCAGGCTGCAGCAGGTTCCCAGGCCTCCAGAGGGTGGGAACGCAGCAGGTGCAGGTAGCAAATTTTCAATATCTAAGAAATATAAATACATGGATTTTTAAAACTGTCATACGGGCCAGGCATGGTGGCTCATGCCTGTAATCCCAGGACTTTGGGAGGCCAAGGTGGGCAGATCACTTTGAGTCCAAGAGTTCAAGACCAGCCTGGGCAACGTGGCAAGACCCCATCTCTACAAACATGGCAGGACCCCATCTCTACGAAAGATACAAAAATTTAACCGTGAGTGGTGGCACATGCCTGAAGTCCCAGTTACTCAAGGAGGCTGAAGTGGGAGGATCGCTTGCCTGAGCCCACCAGGCAGAGGTTGTAGTGAGCCGAGATTGCGCCACTGCACTCCAGCCTGGGTGGCAGAGCGAGACCCTGTCTCAAAAACAAAACAAAACAAATTGTCATACGTACAGTGCCGCAGAAAGGCACTTACCTAACTCTGCCCTATCTTTCCTCTTCCCATCTTGTACCCTACAGGCAACTCCTTAAAACGAATTCTGGGCCGGGCGCGGTGGCTCACGCCTGTAATCCCAGCACTTTGGGAGGCCGAGGCGGGCGGATCACGAGGTCAGGAGATCAACACCATCCTGGCCAACACAGTGAAACCCCGTCTCTACTAAAAACACAAAAAAATTAGCCGGGCATGGTGGCGGGCGCCTGTAGTCCCAGCTTCTAGGGAGGCTGATGCAGGAGAATGGCGTAAACCCGGGAGGTGGCGGAGAGCTTGCAGTAAGCGGAGATTGCGGCACTGAACTCCAGCCTGGGCGACAGAGCGAGACTCCATCCCAAAAAAATAAGAAAAAAAAAAAAAAAACTAATTCTGGTTTTAGTTCTTTGAGCGGTTAGGTCCACATGTCTAAAAATATTCTTGTAGTTCTATTAATTGGTTTATTAACCAGAGGCATCTACTTGTTTCCTGATACAAAATTCTTACCTTTTTTTTTTTTTTTTTGAGACAGAGTTTCACTCTTGTTGTCCAGGCTGGAGTGCAATGGTATGATCTCGGCTCATTGCAGCCTCTGCCTCCCAGGTTCAAGCAATTCTCTTGCCTCAGCCTCCTGAGTAGCTGGGATTATAGGTGCCTGCTACCACGCCCACCTAATTTTTGTATTTTTAGTAGAGATGGTTTTGTCATGTTGGCCAGGCAGGTCTCGAACCCCTGAACTCAGATGATCCACACCCCCCCGGCCTCCCAAAGTGCTGGGATTACAGGCATGAGCCATGATGCCTGGCCAAAATTCTTACTATTTTAATCAATATGTTTATTACCTATTATGTACAGGCACCAGCAGGTACTGGTGAGAGGGTAGAGAGTAACAGAGAGAGTTTTTGCCGTTTCAGAGCATATATTCCAGTAAAGGGAGGTGGTTCACTAAACACAAATAAATAAATAATATCCAATAAGAAAAAGGATGAGGGAGAAAAAAAGTTGGGTGCAGGATAGAATGGTTGAGTGTATTTTTCCAAAATTGGCTGCAAAATATCTCCCACATGCTCATCTAGCATATTGCCACTTACCTACCAAAAGATAGATTTTATTTTCTTTGCTCTTGAATCTGGGTGTGTTGGTGACTTACCTGCAACAAAGAGAACACAGCAGAAGCAATGCTGTGTGACTTCCAAGGCTAGGACATGCAGCGGTGGTGAAGTTCTCCTCCTTTGCTGGAATAGTTGTTCTTCAAACTCCCCAATGCTGACCAGGCATGGTGGCTCAGGTCTATAATTTCAGCACTTTGGAGTCTGAGGTGGGCAGATCGCTTGAGCTCACAAGTTTGAGACCAGCATGGACAACATGGCAAAACCGCATTGCTGGACTAGTCATATGATAGAATACCACACTGCAATAAAAAGAATAAACTACTGAGGTAGCAACAATAGAAGTAATTTTCGTTATGTTTGGTGAAAAAAAAACATACACAAGAAAATATACTTTTTGGTTTATCTGAAGATCAAGAACAGGCAAAACAGATCAATGGTGATAGAAGTTAGAATAGAGATTATTTCTAGGAAGAGGTGGATTGACGGGGAAGGAGCATGAGGAAATGTTTTGGGATAGCAGTGATGTTCTATGTCTCCATCTGAGTGATAGCTGCTCTGGTGTACACACATGTAAAGAGTCAGCGAGCTGTTCACTGAAGATCAGTGCACTTCAAGCACTCATTGTATGTGCAGTTGGCCCTCTGTATCCGTGGGTTCAACCATCCATGTTATTCCTAAATGCTGAAATTCAAGAAATAGAGTTTACATTATTATGCAAATATTACTCCTGGCTGAGTCAAGTTGGATGACAGAAGTACATTTCCTTCACAACAGGGCCAATCAATGTCATGACCTCTGTAATCACTTGAATATTCTTTTTTTTTTTTTTTTTTTAAGACAGAGTCTTGCTCTGTCATCCAGGCTGGAGTGCAGTGGTGCTGTCTTAGCTCACTGCAGTCTCCACCTCCTGGGTTCAAGTGATTCTTCTATTTCAGCCTCTTGAGTGGCTGGGATTACAGCATGCACCACCACGCCCCGCTAATTTTTTGTACTTTTAGAAGAGACGGAGTTTCACTATGTGGTCAGGCTGGTCTCTACCTCCTGGGCTGAAGTGATCCACCCATCCAGGCCTCCCAAAGTGCTGGGATTATAGGTGTGAGCTACCGCACCCGCCATCACTTGAATATTTTTAACATCCAAGTCAAATTCTCTTTTATTTCTGTGTCAGTTAGCATTACAGTATAGCAAATTGCTCTTAAATTTAGTGGTTTGAAATAACGATGGCGAGTCTATAGGTCAGCTAAGCAGTTCCATGGATTTGATTGGGCTTGGCCGATCTTGGATGGACTCATTCCCATGTCTATGGTTGACTTCTGGATTCAGCTGAAAGGCTGATTAGGATTGTCTTGGCTTAGTTTTCCTCCATGTATTTCTCATATCTTTCCAACAGGTTAACCTGCGTGTTTTATCATGGTGGTGCTGGTGGAACTTCAAGAGAGAAAGCAGAAATATGCAAATATTTTTTCATGCTTCCCTCTTACAACAAGTTTGCTATTGTGCTATTGGCTTAATCAAGTCTCATGGCCAAGTCCAGAATTGGGGTATTTGCAGGGAGACTACAAAAGGGTGTGGACACAGGGCAGACATTCATTGGGCCACTAACGCAATCACTCTACACTTACACTACAAATTCCTCAAAACCATACCACTTCTTTTTTTTTTTTTTTTTTTTTTTTTTTAGATAGTCTCACTTACTCGGTCTGGAGTGCAGTGGCATGATCTTGGCTCACTGTAACCTCCATTTCCCGGATTCAAGCAATTCTCTTGCCTCAGCTTCCTGAGTAGCTGGGACTACAGGTGCTCACCACCATGCCTGGCTAATTTTTGTATTTTTGGTAGAGACAGAGTTTCACCCTGTTGACCAGGCTGGTCTTGAACTCCTGACCTCAGGTGATCCACCTGCCTTGACCTCCCAAAGTGCTGGGATTATAGATATGAGCCACCATGGTTGGCCTGCTTTATACTTCTTGTACATTTGTTTCCCAGACATATGCTTTCTTCACTACATGACTAATATCATTATCTTCTTATTCTTTTCTCTTTTTTTGTTTTTTTACAGACAGGGTCTTGCTTTGTTGCATAGGCTGGAGTTCAGTGGCATGAATATTGCTCTTTATAGTCTCGTCTTCCTGGGCTCAAGCAATCCTCCCACCTCAGCCTCCGTAGTAGCTGGGACTACAGGTATATGCCACCACACACGGCTAATTTTTGTATTTTTTTGTAGAAATAGGATTTCGCCATGTTGCCCAGGCTGGTCTTGAACTCCTGGCCTCAAGCAATCCTCCCACCTTGGCCTCTCAAAGTGTATTATTTCTATTGTTCAAAATTTATTCTATGCTTCTTGAAAGCATTCTTGTGGGAGTTCACTGAGGTTTTGATTGAATGTGAACTGCATGCGTTTAGGTTGCTTAAATAGCTGATATCTTAGAGTGTCTTTTCATAGCTCTTCCCAGGAAGTTCCACTGTTTCTTATATACTACATCTTTATTCTGCAGAAAGAGGAGACAAAATTTCTAAGACTTCCCATGAATGATAATAAACGTGATGCTAGTATAAATCTTGTTCCTTTATTGGTGATCTTTTTTGTTTCTTTATTGTTTCTTACCCTTCCCTTCAGCTTTGCACTGTAAAATTTATTTTACATGAGAGAGGAATAACCTCTCTTGTTTAAACTACTGCTAATTTTTCTGCCTGTTTTATGTACCTAACCCTAATTGTAATAATTATAATTTGGCTTCTGCCTGTCAGCCTGGGATCCTTCTCCACTACAGCCATCGCCTGCATTGTTTCTGAGTTGCTTCCCTTTCTCCGTTTCATCTGGAGAAATTCCACTGGGCTTTTAAAATATCTTCCATGTCTTTTTCACATGGTCAATCTTCCCTCTAGTTTTTCGAACACATGGAAAACAGAGTAGTGGTTTGAATGTGCTTGTCTGCTGAATCTAACATCTGTAACAATTAGTATCTGCTACACTAACTGGTTTCTCTTGTCAGGGTTTCCTGCAATTACCCTCAAAGGGCTAGACTGTCTTCAGTTGGGTTTCCCAAGAAGCAGACCTTAACACAAGGATGTGAGTTGGGGCTGATGCCAGAAAGACTAGAGGAGAGCCTGATGGGCCTGACCAAGAATCCTGAAGTTAGAGAAAGCTCTTAGATAAAACTTCTCAGGTGCTTGCAGTAGGAAGTGGATGGTGTTTTTGGAAACATAAGTACGGCTGTGACAATGTCTGCAAAATACATCCCATATCTGAGAGTCCAAGTCCCCATTTAATAAATAAGGAAAGAACGAGCCAATCTCATGAAAGCACTTTGCCCTTGACCAGGCGCGGTGGCTCACGCCTGTAATCCCAGCACTTTGGGAGGCCGAGGAGGGTGGATCATCTGGGGTCAGGAGTTTGAGACCAGCCTGCCCAACATGGAGAAGCCCCATCTCTACTAAAAATACAAAAGTAGCCAGGCGCAGTGGCGCATGCCTGTAATCCCAGCTAGTCAGGAGGCTGAGGCAGGAGAATCGCTTGAACCTGGGAGAAGGAGGATGCAGTGAGCCGAGATCACGCCACTGCACTCTAGCCTGGGCAACAAGAGCGAAACTCCGTCTCAAAACAAAACAAAAACAACAAAACAAAACAAAAAAAAGGACTTTGCCCTTTCCAATGTGGATTTTATTGACTCAGTCTGACCCAGTGGACTGTTTCTCCTGAAGGTTTATTTTTGCTCCAAGGCAGTCCACCAAACCTCGTGGTTCCAAATGTAGGAAGAGATAGTTTATCTTATTATGTGTAGTCAGCAAATGAAAGAGGTACCCTTTCAGGCTCCTGAGAACCAGAAGAGCATATCCTCCCTTCTGGCTGGGAAGCCAGCTGTCTAGCCATTCTATCTTCTGTGTCATGATGTAATTTAATTTCTAAAAACAACCCAAGTCCAGAGTCTGATGGCCTGGCCAAGTCTCGTCCATTTGTGCTCTCTCAGAGAGGCTTGTCAAGGGCTTACATTTGTGCCCAAAAGAAATGGTAGATAATAGCCAAAAATTGCAAATGACTTAACCTGTTTGAAATTCAGTTCCTTTATCAGAAAAACAAAGAGCGTGTGGGGGGAGATAATCTCCAGGGTTTCTACAAGCTTGAGGTCTCTGATTCTATATGGTGGCAGATATGGCCTGCGACTCCACAGCCAAGGGGGGTCATCTCTGTATGTCACAGATTTCCACTGAAGACCACTGGTAGGAGATGGCCCCTTACAACTCAGTCCCAGATGTCTGGCCTTCTTTCGACTCTGTAATCTCACATCTGAGAGTACACCCCAACAAAATACTCAGATGTCAAGTGGTCAGTACAAAAGTGTTCACCACAGTTACTGTAAATGGAGATTCACAGAAGAATCACCAAATGGTTTATGGAACACCCAGCTGATTAAATATGATTCGGACAATAGAAATATTTCAAAGAATGTTCAGTGGCATACAGAATTATTTATACAGCCTATTAGACACCATATAAAAAAAGGATACGGGCTCATGCCTGTAATCCCAGAATTTTGGGAGACCGAGGTGGGCAGATCACCTGAGGTCGGGAGTTTGAGATCAGCCTGGTTAACATGGTGAAAACCTGTCTCTACTAAATATACAAAATTAACCGGATGTGGTGGCGCATGCCTGTAATCCCAGGTACTCAGGAGGCTGAGGCAGGAGAATTGCTTGAACCCAGGAGGCGGAGGTTGCAGTGAGCCAGGATCGTGCCACTGCATTCCAGCCTGGGTGACAAAGTGTGACTCTGTCTCAAAAACAAGCAAGCAAACAAACAAACAAACAAACAAACAAGCATACAAAAAAACAGAATATAAGGCCAGGTGCAGTGGCTCATGCCTGTAATCCCAGCACTTTGGGAGGCTGAGGCAGGCGGATCACCTGAGGTCAGGAGTTCAAGACCAACCTGGCTAACATGGTGAAACCCCATCTGTACTAAAAATACAAAAATCAGTGGGGTGCAGTGGTGCATGCTTGTAACCCCAGCTCTTTGGGGAGCTGAGGCAGGAAAATCACTTGAACCCGGGAGGTAGAGGTTGCAGTGAGCCAGGATCATGCCACTGCACTCCAGCCTGGGTGACAAGAGTGAAACGCTATCTCAAAAACAAACAAGCAAAAAGCCAGGATATAAAACTATATGCTCTACGTAGAAAGATCCAACTGATTCCAATATACAATTACATTATAAAAGAGCTGAAATTTATATATTTAAAATTATATATATATATATTTATCAATGATCATAAGATGGAATTTTAGTTTTCCTCTTTATCTTTTTCTGTATTTTCTACATTTTCTACAAATACCAGAAATATGTATTATTTTTACAAACAAGAAAAAAACAAGTGTTTTTTCTTTTCAGAAGAATTAAAACAGTACACATTTGGACTTTTGTATTTGTCTGCAAGAGTTCTAATATGGGCACCAGGCACTATTCTGAACATCTTTTACTCACTGGATTTAATTGTCATGGTTGTCATAGGTAATTAGCATTGCTACTTGCATTGTCTAGATATAATGATGGAGTCTGAGCCCCTATTCTTTCCTGTATCTTGCAAATCCTGCTGTCTCAGTTTTTGAGTGTCAGTGGTGTCACCTTCTGCCCAGACTTGTGCTGACACTAAAGAGAGAGGGTGACTTCATTTACTCTTAGTGCTGTTGGAGTTGGGGGATGGGAATTGCAGATGATGAGGCCTTTAATTCCACACTGTGCTTGCTCCATGGCTAGTACGTACAGCTGGATTTTCTGCTACTTTATTAAAGGCAAACAGACCTTGCAAGGCAAAAATGGTTTTCCAAATGACCATACTGTATCTTAAGTGAGGAATACATAGTTCATTTATGAACCCAACTTTGACCCTTGTAGCAGATGCTGTCAGTGCCCCACCCATATGTTCTTTGCCTACCTGGAGGACTTCCTATGTCTCTCTGTTCTAGCACTCTCTCTGTCCTTGCAGTAGGAGTTGTTCAGTCCACTTCAGAGTAGTTCAGAAGTGTCAGGTAGTTAATGGCCCAGGAGCAGCTCTCAATCACTGAGGGATGGGCATTGGAATATGAATACCTCAACTCTCTCACTCCACAGTGGGAGGGTTTTGAGGCGTGTTCCAGCAGACTCTCAGCAGGATTACAACCCATTTGCCAGCTGGGCACGGTGGCTCACGCCTGTAATCCCAGCACTTTGGAAGGCCGAGGTGGGTGGATCACTTGAGGTGGAATTCAAGACCAGCCTGACCAACATGGTGAAACACCGTCTCTACTAAAAATTCAAAAATTAGCTGGGCATGGTGGCACATGCCTGTAATCCCAGGTACTCGGGAGGCTGAGGCAGGAGAATCGCTTGAACCAGGGAGGCAGAGGTTGCAGTGAGCCGAGATCATGCCATTGCACTGCAGCCTGGGAGACAGAGCGAGACTCTGTCTCAAAAAAAACAAAAAAAAGAAGGAAAAAAAATTTGCCTACAACAGAATTATTCTTATTAACATACGCTTTCTTAGCTTTCCTTCCTTCCTTGTCTCCCTTACCCACTCTCTCACTTTGGTCCTGAATAAACGATTTGCCCCCAAATCCTTGCTTCAAGGTCTCCTTTGGGGAAATACAAACTAGGAGAACCTCATTCCTTATGTATCTGACAGTACTCACAGGGTATCACTTTTACCTCCAAAAAACCACGGTGAAATTAGGGGGACATTAAGTTTATTTTGATAAACATAGACCATGAAGCTGGAAGGTGTCCTAAATTCCAATGGTCTGAAACTTTCTAAGTTGGGTATTTTTAGCACCAGTTTTTAAAACCCTCAGTGCAAGTAAGCAGCGAATCATTTCATGTTACTACAGAGAGAAAACTCTTTCTGGACAATGGCCAGAAAAGAAAAGACAATAACCCACTTCATTTCTCTAAAGGGTTGAAGATATTTCCCCCTAGGCCAGCAAGAGCTTTTAAATTATTGTGCCCTAAAAATAGCATTCTCACCTGAATGGGTTATAAAAACTGAAATGATGGGTTATTTTCATCCACCTCCAGAGCAGCTGCTCAGGAACTCCGAATGTGAGAGGAGATTATGCAATGACTTGGTACTGTCTTCGCCTTGCCAAAGCACATCATGGTTCTCCTGTGACTAGCTTTTGAGGTAATGCAATAGGACATTTCAGGATCTATGCCTGGAGGGAAAGAAATGGGTGAAGAGTGGGAAAGACAAAGAGAGGATTTGAAGGTCTGGAAGGATGTAAGATGAACAAGTCTAGAGAGCTAATGTATAATGTGAGGATATAGTTAATAAAATTGTGTTGTATTAGGGATTTTTGTTAAACAAGTAGATTTTGGCAGCTCTTGTTACAAAACAGAAGTATTTGTGAGTTGACAGGTATGTTAATCTGCTTCATTGAAGTAACCATTTTACTATCTATTAATATATGTATCCCATAACATCATGCTGTAAACTTCAAATATACACAGTAAAATTAATTCAGGCTAGGTGCAGTGGGATAAAGCCTGTAATACCAGCACTTGGGAGGCTGAGGCGGGCGGATTGCTTAAAGTCAGAAGTTCGAGACCAGCCTGGGCAACACAAAGAGATCCCCATCTCTACAGAAAGAAAAAAAAGATTAGCTGGCAGTGTAGGCCAGCACCTGTGGCCCCAGCTATTCAAGGAAGCTGAGATGGGAGAATCGCTTGAACCCAAGAGGCGGAGGTTACCCTGAGCAGAGACTGCGCCACTGCACTCCAGCCTGGGCCACAGAGAGAGGCTCTGTCTAAAAAACAAAAAAACAAAAACAAACAAACACACACAAAAACAGATAAACTGATAACATGGTAACTTTCTTTTTCTAACCACAATAGGTGGCCGGGCAGCAAACTCAAGGCCTGGAGGGCGGGGGCAGCTGGAAGCAGTGGAGTGGCCACCTGGTGGGGAGGCAGCGGTCCCACAGCCCCAAGCCCCAGTGAGAGTGCCTGGGGCTCAACCCTCGAGGCTGCCTCGGGTGCCAGCGAAGGCCTTGGTGAAGGCCGACCCTGACGTGAGGCTGGCGGGACAGAGAACAGTCATTCTGGCCTGAGCCAGGGAACTGTGTGTGGAGAGGGAAAGAGGAAAACTCCAGAGGAGAGATGTGGATAATGCAATAGAAGCTGTGGATGAATCTGCTTTTCTGGAAGGTCCTTTGGGTCGATTGTGCAGCGGTGCAGGTTCCGGGCCTTCATCTGTATCCTTCAGCTCGCCCCTCTCCGCAGGCCTCAGCATTGAAGAACAGTCTTGGCACTTGCATACATACTCTTCTTGTTCTATTCTCACCCACATCGGGATGAGCCACGATCGCAACCATTGGCTTTTCCGTACAAGATCTTCCACAACGTGTGTCCATCTTCCAGTCAGGCCTGGATGCAGCTGCTGCTGCTTGGAGCAGAGATGAAGAAAGTGTTCTCCTTAAGTGGCTTACCGAATGACGAGGAGCAGAATAAAGGTCTTTGATCAAAACGGAAGGGAAGGGAAGGGGAGGGGAGGGGAGGGGAAGGGAGGGGAGGGGAGGAGAACTATTGGTTACTGGGCTTAATACCTGAATGACGAAATGATCTGCACAACAAACCCTCATGACACATGTTTACCTATGTAACAAACCTTCACATGTACCCTCAAATCTAAAATAAAAGTTAAAAAAAAAAAAAAAAAGAAAATCTGGAAGGAACTAGGGCTTTGTGGGGCCTTAAGAATAGGGCCTCCAGGATTGTCCCAGTTTATGCCTGTCATCCTGGTGTAGCTACAAATAACCTCCTCTTTCACTCTCAAAAGTGCCTTGGTTTGAAATAAATTATGTGGTCACTCAGCCAGTTTAAGGAGGCAATTGACTTGCTTAGCACTGTCTTTATGTCTCCCTATGGGGTAGCCTTTACTATTCATTGTTTGCCCAACTCTGAACACATCCAGCTGTCACTCAACCTTCTATTCCTGGTGTCTTGCAAATGATGGGTATATAAAGGTGTTGGTTGAAGGAATGAAAGAATGGGAAGAGGCACTACTTGTTGATGGTAATTGGGACCTGGAATCATAGAGTTAATTTGGGAAGAGACCTTCAAACTCATCTGTTTGTAGGTGTGGAAACTCAGTCTCAGAAATGTGAAGTAGCTTGCTCAAGGCCATATCGTTACTGGCAAATCCAGAGCTTAATGTTTCAAAACTATTACTACTCAAAATGTGGTCCCTGGATGAGTAGTACCAGAAGTACCTGGTGGTCTGTTAGAAAGGTGGACTCTCAGGTCCCACCCCAAGAACTATGTCAGTGTCTATGAAGGAGCCAATATTTTATCCTATTTCCAGGCTAATGAGTTAGGCTGTTACTGTTTCATGGATGCCGACAGAGCACACAAGCCCTGGGTCAGAGATAAAGGATTTTATTACTGTCATCACAACTGGCATCATGAACATAATGTTGTTTTTAATCAGTTCCCCATGTCTCCCAAGTCTCACAGGGGAGATGTGGAGAGGCCCAGGTGATGCTGGGTTTGTGTCACAGCTGGGACATGCTAAGATTAGGGAGCTAAGCAGTAAACAAGCCTGCTCTTGGTTTTTTGTTTAGGGTGGGGGGTGCTGGGGAGAGAAATTACTTCATCCCACGATGTTACTCTCTGCAACAATAACCCTATGAATTGGTCCTGGTAATAAGCAGCCAGAGTCTTGCATTCTTGTGATACAGAGCAAGAACATGTAGGCGCATTGAGGGCCCGTGGTGCACTGCTTCTCCCAAGAATCTACAGAATCAAAATCTACATTTTTTTTTGAGACGGAGTTTCGCTCTTGTTGCCCAGGCTGGAGTGCAATGGCGCAATCTTGGCTCACTGAAACCTCCGCCTCCCAGGTTCAAGCGATTCTCCTGATTCAGCCTCCCAAGTAGCTGGGATTACAGGCATGTGCTACCACGCCCACATAATTTTATATTTTTATTAGAGACGGGGTGTCTCCTGGTTGGTCAGGCTGGTCTCGAACTCCCAACCTCAGGTGATCTGCCCGCCTCGGCCTCCCAAAGTGCTGGGATTACAGGCGTGAGCCAGGACGCCTGGCCAAAATCTGCATTTTAAACAAGATCCCTTAGTGATTTGTTTGTACATTAAAGTGTGAGAAGTGCTGTTCTAGACTGCATGTCCAGAGCATCTGCTGTTTACAAATTAAGCCATTCATATACATGGAATCAACCTAGGACTCATATCATTACCACATGATATGGTTTGGCTGTGTCCCCATCCAAGTCTCATCTTGAATTGTAGCTCCCATAATTCCCACGTGTCGTGGGAGGGACCTGGTGGGAGATAATTGAATCATGGGGATGGTTTCCCCAATACTGTTCTCATGGTAATAAACAAATCTGACGGCCGGGCGCGGTGGCTCAAGCCTGTAATCCCAGCACTTTGGGAGGCCGAGACGGGCGGATCACGAGGTCAGGACCATCCTGGCTAACCCGGAGAAATCCCCGTCTCTACTAAAAAAAAAAATACAAAACACTAGCCGGGCGAGGTGGCAGGCGCCTGTAGTCCCAGCTACTCGGGAG
This sequence comes from Macaca fascicularis, assembly GCF_037993035.2. Taxonomy (NCBI): domain Eukaryota; kingdom Metazoa; phylum Chordata; class Mammalia; order Primates; family Cercopithecidae; genus Macaca; species Macaca fascicularis. The sequence continues at coordinate 15,819,967 of NC_088376.1, forward strand.
GCTGAGGCAGGAGAATGGCGTAAACCCGGGAGGCGGAGCTTGCAGTGAGCTGAGATCCGGCCACTGCACTCCAGCCTGGGCGACAGAGCGAGACTCCGTCTCAAAAAAAAAAAAAAAAAAAAAACGACAACAAATCTGACAAGATCTGATGGTTTCATAAGAGGTTTCCCCTTTAGCTTGGCTCTCATTCTGTCTTGCCTGCTGCCTTTCGCCTTCTGCCATGATTGCAAGGCCTTCCCAGCCATGTGGAACTGTGAGTCCATTAAAACTTTTTCGTCATAAATTACCCGGTCTTGGATATGTCTTTATCAGCAGTGTGAAAGTGGACAAATACACCAGAATTTGCATCTCTTCCTCTCACACCCCTATTCATTTTCACTGGCCCTGACTTTACAGTATAACAATGCCCGGGAAGGGAGAGGGGAAAAGAGTCAAGAGTGGAGAAGAAAAAGAGGAGCTCGTACAGTAAGTTCCAAACAGGGAATTATTTTTCTCATATAACAAATCCAGAGATAGTAGTCCAAGACTAATATGCTAAATCCACAATGCCATTAGGAATCCATATTGTTTTCATTTTTCTGCTTTTTCATCCTTAGCTTTTGGCTTTCATCCTCATGATTGCAAAATAACTATTGCACCTCCAGGCATCACGCCTTTATTCAAAGTAGAAAGGCAGAAGAGAAAAATCCATGTCAGATGAGCAGTTCCTTTCTATTATTAAAATAATGACTTTGCTGAAGCCCCATGCAGTGTACTTTTGTCCAAATTCCATTGTCCAGGAATGGGTCACATAGCCCACACCAAGCTATAAGGGAAACTGGGAGACTATGTATTTTAAGTCGCCCATTGCCCCTGAAATAAAGTTGCAGTTTGCTTAGAGAGGAAGATAAGAGTGGTGGATATTAGATAGACAATTAGTAGCTCATGCCATAGAGCCCACCCAAGCACACTGGGAATGGGGAGGGAGCAGGGGGATGTCTGGTCCCAAAGTTTATCACGAGGAGTAAAGAGGGCCATTGGCCTTGGCCTTGCAGTCACAAAGGGCCTCAAATTTAGTCTTTTGGCTTCACATATATTCAATCATTGCATTTTGTATGTATATTAAAATTATAAATGTATTTAAGGTAAATATAATACACAGTACATTTTAAATAATTCTCTTTTGCTTTTTTTTTTTTTTTTTTTTTTTTTTTTGAGACGGAGTCTCGCTGTGTCACCCAGGCTGGAGTGCAGTGGCCGGATCTCAGCTCACTGCAAGCTCCGCCTCCCGGGTTTACGCCATTCTCCTGCCTCAGCCTCCGAGTAGCTGGGACTACAGGCGCCCGCCACCACGCCCGGCTAGTTTTTTGTAATTTTAGTAGAGACGGGGTTTCACCATGTTAGCCAGGATGGTCTCGATCTCCTGACTTCGTGATCCACCCGCCTCGGCCTCCCAAAGTACTGGGATTACAGGCTTGAGCCACTGCGCCCGGCCTTTTTTTTTTTTTTTTGAGATGAAGTCTTGCTCTTGTCTCCCAGGCTGGAGCGCAATGGCGCGATCTTGGCTCACTGCAACTTCCACCTCCTGGGTTCCAGTGATTCCCCTGCCTTAGCCTCCTGAGTAGCTGGGATTACAGGTGCCTGCCACCACGCCCAGCTAATTTTTGTATTTTTAGTGGAGACGGGGTTTCACCACGTTGGCCAGGCTGGTCTCGAACTCCTGACCTCAGGTGATCCACCTGCCTCAGCCTCCCAAATTGTTGGGATTACAGGTGTGAGGCACCACACCCAGTCTTTTTCTTTTTCTTTTCTTTTTTTTTTTTTTTGAGACGGAGTCTCGCTCTGCCGCCCAGGCTGGAGTGCAGTGGCCGGATCTCAGCTCACTGCAAGCTCCGCCTCCCGGGTTTACGCCATTCTCCTGCCTCAGCCTCCCGAGTAGCTGGGACTACAGGCGCCCGCCACCTCGCCCGGCTAGTTTTTTGTATTTTTTAGTAGAGACGGGGTTTCACCGTGTTAGCCAGGATGGTCTCGATCTCCTGACCTCGTGATCCGCCCGTCTCGGCCTCCCAAAGTGCTGGGATTACAGGCTTGAGCCACCGCGCCCGGCCTATTTTTCTTTTTTTGAGATGGAGTCTCGCTCTATTACCCAGGCTGGAGTCTCGCTCTGTTACCCAGGCTGGAGTGCAGTGGCACCATCTCGCCTCACTACAACCTCCACCTCCTGTGTTCAAGCAATTCTCCTCCCGAGTAGCTGGGACTACAGGCATGCACCACCATCACTCAACTAAGTTTTGTATTTTTAGTAGAGATGGAGTTTTGCCATTTTGGCCAGGCTGGTCTCAAACTCCTGAGCTCACATTGATCTGCCCACCTTGGCCCCTCAAAGTGCTAGGATTACAGGTGTGAGCCACTCTGCCCAGCCTCTTTTGGCTTTTCTTTACTAAAAAAAAATAAAAAATAAAAACCACAAAACTTCCAGGAGTTTAAAATATGGCAGTAACCTATGTCTCTCTTCTTATGTGGCCCTTTTGCAGTGGCATAATTAGTAAGAATGGGCAGTTGATGGAGTCCCACATATATCAAAAAGAATTATCCTCTGTGATCTGGAGAAGTCAGTTGGGCTAAGTAGGAGCAAAGCAAAGCAAGAGACATTTTGTAGTTTTGGTGTTGTAGTTTTGGCTTTCTCCATGGGCGGTAGAAGGTGGATATCTTGGGTCTGGGAGCCATTTCGATGGCTTTACATGCTATCCAAGGCACTTCTCAAGGCAGGACAAAAGTAAAATTCCTGCCTCAGTGTAACCAAAGTCTGTTCTCTTAAGCAGAACAGTAGACTGATTCTGAGTCAAGATCATGACGCCCAGGGTGGCTACTTTCCCCTGTTTCTTATTCCTCCCTTTTTCTTAACTCACTCCTTGAAGGAATCTCAGTCAGTATGCGTGTAGGGCAGATGCTGTGAAAGGGAAAGTTGCTATAGTAGGTTTAGTGAGAGCAAATTGGAGCACTGAACTTTAGCTAGTGTCCACTTACTCCAAATCTAGGCACCCAAAGCACCCCTAGCCCATGGTTCCCCATGCGGTACTCTGGCTGCATTACCTGCTTCCCTCTGATTGTTAGAGAAAATACCAATAATGTTAGGAATGATGCCTTAGGTCCTTCTACTCAAAATGTGATCCACAGACCAGATTATCTAGGAGCTTATTAGAAATGCAGAATCTCAGTCCCGCCCTCTGATATTCTGAACCAGGATCTGCACTTTAACACGATCCCTGGTGATTCGTGTGCACACTGAAGTTTGAGAAGTTCAGCCTTAGCTGTGTTTGAGCCAAACTGTGTTTGAGCCAAACTGTGTTTGAGGTTTGAGAAGCTCAGCCTAACAATGTGGTCTTCAAATCACACATCTAACTCTTTGCTCATTCAGCCACTTATGATTGTAATTTGGTAGCTGCAGCAGGAATACCTATCTCAACATCTTTTTCATTCCCTTCCTAATAATAGAACCTCCACTTTATTTGGGGTAACAATGTGCCTGGCTAAAAGACTACACTTCCCAACTGCCCTTGTAGCTAGATGGGGCTATAAGACTAGATCTTCATCAATGAAGTGTAAGTGGAAATATTTATGGGACTAACAGAAAGTCTCTTGAAACTCAGGGGATGCATCCTTCTTTCTTCTTTCCTCCTTATTGCTGCCTGGGACATGGACATCATGAGTGGCTTCTAGCAGTCATCTTGGACCATGGAGTGACCTTGAGAAAGGAAGTTACAGGTTGAGGATGACAGAGCAGAAGCTTATAGTTCAGATGACACATTGAAATTACTGTATCGATTTGGACTTACATATGACCAGACTTCCTATATGGGAAAGAGAAATGACTGTCTTGTTTAAACCACCATAATTTGGGTTTTCTGTTTCTATAACTGTTATTTGTGTGACTAGAACTTACTGGCAAAAATAATGCAGATGTTCAGCTCCTCAGAAAGGAGTCTCCTCGTAAATCAATAAAATAGAATTCTAGTTTATATATCAGTCTCTCTGAACTCCACTAATGTGAATCTGTCCCTGAGAGATGACCTGGTGACTAAGTGCTGGGGGAAGGCAATAAGGGTGCCAGCTGGGGAGGAACACTTGGTGGCCAGCTGGTCCCTCTCAGGCAGCACACCTTCTTGCTTTTCATTTTCTTCTAACCTTAATATGTACAATTAGCAAGAGATAGAGGGAAAACAAAAGGCCTACATAATTTCAGACTGAATAATCCATTGTTCAATCTCTAAGAATCAACTTATTTATAAACTATTACCTGAGTTAGGAAGTTAAGTGGTCTTTGTTGTTGTTATGTCTTTGAATGTTCTAAGTAGAACATTCATCTCTTTTGAAGGCTATTATTGTATTCTTATTATTAAGCATGCAGAATTTCACTGTCATTCTGACATCTTAAATCACCTTCCACACTACAGGGATGAGTGTTAATAATTAATATTTGTATTATTCTATCTTATGAACCCTTTTGAATACTCAGTTTATTTAATCCTCAAAAGCCCCATGAGTAGGTATTCAACCCATTCATCTATAGATGAAGAAACTGAGACTTAGAGAGATTAAGTAATGTACCCAAAGATACACAGCTCAGAAGTAGGATTTTTCCAGTCTCCTTGCCACCACGCCACACTGCTCTAATTCTATGCAGAGACTCACATTATGAGGCCAGAGTATATGTGGATGGGACATATTGGGGATGTGGCACATAGAAACTTTTTCAATCACACCATGTAGACATTGCATATTTATACATGCAACTGTCTATTTACGGCTGCAGGTTACACATTGGCTGCAAGCTGGTTTAGTTTTTCTTTTCTGAAAAGCTAGAAGGCACAAGAGATTATCCACATTACCCCCTCATCCCTCAGACTCCGAAGTCTAGAGAAGTGAAATGATTTATCCAAGATCTTAATTAGGTACAAGTCCTAGACTATACACCCCAAACCCCTTAACTCCATGAGAATGAATGTTCCTTCTAAAACATCATCATGATTCTCAGTAAATTCTGAGCAGATCATGGATATCACAGCAATGTTTTGGCCAAGATGAAAAAGTACTCTGGCTTGATAGTTGTATCAAGGTGCAATCCTGTTCCCTAGTTAAATCTGGCCCTGACTTCCAGTCATTAACACCAAAATGAATCATTGGCTTTTTTGGGACCTGCATATTAGTACAGGAATTAATTCACTTAGAAGCCACACCCTGCACAGCAGCTCTGGTCTTAAAACAGCACATAACTACCTTCAAAATACTTTGTGTTTTTTTTTTTGTTTTGTTTTGTTTCATTTTGAGACAGTGTCTCACTCTGTCACCCAGGAGTGCAATGGTACAATCTCAGCTCACTGCAGCCTCGACTTCCTGGGCTCAAGCCATCCTCCCACCTCAGCCTCCTAAGTAGTTGAGACTACAGGCATGCACCACCACAGCTGGCTATTTTTTGTACGTTTTGTAGAGATGGGGTTTCACCACATTGCTCAGGCTAATCTCGAACTCCTGGACTCAAGCGATCTGCCTGCCGCAGACTCCCAAAGTGCTAGGATTACAGGCATGAGCCACCGTGCTTAGACAATACTTTGAATATGTATTTGAAAAGAGCCTGAAATCAATCACAAGGTACCTTAAGACATAAATATTACTCTGTGGAGCTACAGACATGAAATTGGCTCTAGGTAAGCTCTAAACCGTCAACTTGTCTTCTGATGTAGGAAGAGCTAGCTGTTCTTTTGAGCACCAGATGAAGTAGTTAGACTTCATGTTGTAGTTACAGTTAGACTTCATGTTGTAGTTACAGTTAGACTTCATGTTGTAGTTACAGTTAGACTTCATGTTGTATGAAAAACTCCGTATCTTTATATGCTAAAAGCATATTCAATATGGTCAAGATGTCCCCACCACAAGAGGTAGGTGAGCAGTAATATGCTGGTAGGCTGGCTCCCTGAAATAAAGCATCCTGATTTGTAGCATTTGCTGATATCCATGGTGTAAATTTCCCCTATGGTCAGATTGAAGCTCCCAACATAATGTAAGTGAACACAGCATTGGGAAGAGATGCACTCTTTAGCTCTGGCACTTTACTGAGAGTCCAGAACTGAGATTGACTTAGGGGTCTGTAGATTCATATCTCCCACATTGCTCTCATTCCAGGACATATGCTTCTTGTCCAGAACATAAGTCTGAACCATTTAATTTTTTCTTGTTCTTTTTTGTGTTTTGTTTTTTGGACCAATGCATTCAAATGAGTCAATGCAAATAAACTGCATATGTGATTCTTCTTTCCCTTATTTGAGAACCCGCAAAATTCGTTGCATCTTAATGAAGATCCAGCGATATTCACCCAGGTCATTTGCGAACCAACTGTTTTTGTGACATCCTGGTTGAATTTATGAAACACAGAAGAATATGCTCGCCCATATCCACCTCTGCAATGCTCCCAGATTCCCTACTGCCCTGGTCTCTCTGGGTAAACAGAATGAAGAGCTAAGTTCATACCAGCTGCAGTTTTAATATCCCCTAGCTGTGTAAATGGATGGATGTTAAAGCCTTATTTTTTCTGTTACTTAGTATGACATTGGTGGATATTATTTATGCAGGCAATAAAAAATTATATTACTGTGTCACACTAAAAATAAAAATTAGAATATGCAAACATTTAATTTCCATTTTTGGCAAGAAGCTTTTTAAAAATCTTTTTATTGAAGTTCACATACATACGTTAAATTATATAATGTACATTAATCTTAAATGCACAGCTTGGTAAATTTTTACCTAGGTACACACATATAACAACCATCCAGATCAAGAACTAGAACATTTCCATCCCAGAAGTCTCCTCCTCATGCCCCTCCCCAGTCAATATATGCCCCTCGCCAAGGTATTTTAATATATTTGTTTGAAGATAGTTCTTAATCGTAAACTCATAATAGTAGAACTGGTCCAGAATGCTTATTGTACAGATGAGACAATGGAAACTCAGAGGTTAAGTGGCCCATTCACACTAGTTTGTTGTCTGGGCTAAGTCTAGGATGCAGTATCTAACCCTAGCCCGATGGCTCTTAAAGGGTGCCCCCAGACCAGCAGCATCAGTATCACACGTGAATTCATTAGAAATGCAAAATCTTACGCACCCACCCCAACCTAATGAATTAGAAACTCTGGGGTGGGACTCAACGATCTGTGTTGGAACAAACCCTCCAGTTGTTTCTTATGCTCATTCAAGTTGAAGAACCACTGGACTACACCAAAGTCTATAAGTCAAATATTAAAGTTAATAGAGTTCTTGTTTAATTGTGAGATTTTACTTAATACCAGGCATGAAATAGTTTTAAGGGGGTGCTTAGGAAGCATGGGTGTTTGTCTATCTCATTCAGTCAGTATAAAAAGGTACCCATTATTAGCATGATGTGGAAAAAGAATATGGTCTTAGTCTGCCATTCATTAGCTGTGTAGATTGAGCAAGGCACTTAATCTCTTTGAGACTATTACATTTGTTTTGTATAATGTGTGTATTAATATATCGATAGGTATATATTACCTTATTTTTAGTAGTTGTATATGTGAAATATTTTGTAATTAAAAATTGAGGCGGGACGCAGTGACTCACAACTGTAATCCCAGCACTTTGGGAGGCTGAGGGATGGATAGCTTGAGCTCAGGAGTTTGAGACCAGCGTGGGCAACATGGTCAAACCCTGTCTCCACAAAAAATACATAAATTGGGCGGGCATGGTGGTGCGTGCCTGTAGTCCCATCTACTCGGGACACTGAGGTAGGAGGATGGCTTGAGCCAAGGAGGCAGAGGTTGCAGTGAGCCAAGATCACACCACCGCACTCTGGCCTGGGCAACACAGCAAAACCCCGTCTCAATCAATCAATCAATCAATCAATCAAATAAAAATTGGAATGAAAATTTTATATGGGTTCAAGAAGGATTTCAATGAGATAACTCAAGAAAAGATACCCAAATATTGTAAAATAAAAGAAGAAACTCCTTGAAATTGTACCACACAGAAAGGTCAGGTTAGACACATAACGATTTGCCTTTATTTTGAAAGGTTTTTAGGTAATTACGAGGCAGAGCAAGCTATTTAACACTCTTGTCCCTTGGTTTTTTTCTAGTAGCTGAACTATGAAGTCCCTTACAGCTCTAGTATTTTATGAGATCCTAGAACTAAAAGCACTTTTTGAGAGCCTAGAATTCAGATCAGCTTGCCAGGGGTGCCCTGCTCCTGGCAAAAGTTAAAGGCAGTTTATTTCTGTCAGAGATAATTAAGCTGGGAGGGCTTAGAATGCAGGGGACAATTTTAAGGATGTAATCGAGACCCAGAGCTGGCAGACCAATTAAGAATCAGCCGGAGCAGTGAGAGGAGGGATGCCGTGAATGTCATAGCTGCTGATAAGACAATGACTGTTCTGCCCTCCTTGATAACAACAATGTTCAGGGAACAAGTGTATTTACCTTGTTCTTAAGTGTTGGGTTATTTTGAATTCCACTTTAATAGTTATCTCATTGCCTAGTAAAATTGGATAATAATTAAAATATATACTATAAATTCAATGTCATTTTTGAATGAATTATTATGACAGTATTATGGTTATGCTTTTTAAAGTTAAGAGTCCTTTTTAAAAATTATTTTATTTATTGTTTTTTTGAGACGGAGTCTTGCTCTGTCGCTCAGGCTGGAGTGCAGTGGTGCGATCTTGGCTCACTGCAACCTCCCCTCCTGGGTTCAAGTGATTCTCCTGCCTCAGCCTCCAGAGTAGCTGGGATTATAGGCGCATGCCACCACGCCCAGCTAATTTTTGTATTTTTAGTAGATACAGGGTTTCACCGTGTTGATCAGGCTGGTCTCAAACTCTTGACCTCATGATCCACCCACCTTGGCCTCCCAAAGTGCTGGGATTTACAGGCGTGAGCCACTGCACCCGGCCAAGAGTCCTTATTTTTTAAATATATGCATTGCAATATTTATAGATCAAATACTATGTCTTGAATGTGCTTTAAAATAATTCAGAGAAGGAGGAAGAGGGAGGAAGGTAAACTAAAGATTGGCCATGTGCTGATAACTACCAAAGCCGAATGATGGGTATGTGGGGTTCATTATATCACCCTCTGTACTTTTATGTTTAAAATTTTCCATAATAAAAAGGGTAGAAGAAAATAATAGTAAAATAAAATGCTTCAGAATTAGCTCCTTTTCCCAGTTATCCATGCCTGCAGAAATCCCACCCACTCTGTCTCCAAGTCCCATTGCTTGCCTGGGGCATTTTCCCAATCTGTTTGCTCGCCATCTGGTATGAATTGATTTGCTTGCTATGCAATGACAAACTTTTAAACCAATGTTGACGTTAATTTCATCAAGTTAGAATTCTAAGAAGTTTTCAAAGGAAATTGGACTTTTCCATTCTTTTAGGAATGGAAACTATCACAACCCCTCCATACTGGACAGACCAATAAAGCATTTCTTACAGAAAAATTGAACACACACACACACACACACACACACACACACACACACATATATACATATATATTTTTTTCAGTTGGAATCTTGTTGTGTCACCCAGGCTGGAGTGCAGTGGTGCGATCTCGTCTCATTACAACCTCCACCTCCCCGGTTCAAGCAATTCTTCTGTCTCAGTCTCCTCATTAGTTGGGATTACAGGTGCATGCCACCATGCCCAGTTAATTTTTTCTGTATTTTTAGTAAAGACGGGGTTTCACCATGTTGGCCAGGCTGGTCTCAAACTCCTGACCTCAGATGATCCACCTGCCTTGGCCTCCCAAAGTGCTGGGATTACAGGTGTGGGCCACCCTGCCCAGCCTGAACTTATATTTGTTAAGCACCTACAGTATGCCAGGTACTATTTTAGTATACTATTTTTTATTTGATGAAAATTGATTTAATTAGAAATAGATATTATTATCTCCCTCTTAGAGAGGAGGAAGTTTGACCTTGCCTAGGTCACACAGCTCACCAGGATTCCAGTTCATAGAAGGATAAATCCAAAGCTTATGTTTTTTCTATTGTGTAACCGTGTTCTGCATTCAGTGATACAAATGTCCACCTGGAGGTTTGTTAGAGATGAAGAACCTCAGACTCCACCCCAGTATAACTGAATCAGAATCTGCATATATATATATATATTTAAGACAGAGTCTTGCTGTCTTAAAAAAACTGGAGTGCAGTGGCAGGATCTTGGCTCACTGCAACCAACCTCCACCTCCCAGGTTCAAGTGATTCTTGTGCCTCAGCCTCCTGAGTAGCAGGGACTACAGGTGTGTGCCACCATGCTGGGCTAATTTTTGTATTTTTAGTAGAGGGAATTTCACTATGTTGGCCAGGCTGGTCTCGAACTCCTGGCCTCAAGTGATCCACCCACCTCAGCCTTCCAAAGTGCTGGGATTACAGGCATGAGCCATGAATCTGTATTTTAATGAGGATCCCAGGGTATCTGTGTGCACATTTAAACCATTCAAAATTGAGAAACTATGCAATAAAAAAATAGCCTTATAAATCTATCTCAAATAAAAATAACAGTAAACATTTCTGCTAACATTTATTGAGTTCCTACTATGTGTCAGATTTGTGTGGTTGTTTATTCCTCAGAAGAACCCTATTAGAGTTGAGGAAATATGCTTTGGCATTGAAGGAACTCCAGTGACACAGAGCTAATTAGTAGCAAGAGTCTAAATTTGAACTCGCCTTCGTCTGATTCTGGAGCATGGACTCTATAATCCATTACCCTTACCACAAACATTAAATCCAAACATTCTATATCATCTAAATAATGCAAACGAACTGCCATGCTCCTCAATTTAATATGAACATAATTTGATTCAAGACTTACCTTTGATGGGCCAGGCATGGCAGCTCACACCTGTAATCCCAGCACTTTGGGAGGCCAGGGTGGGTGGATCACCTGAGGTCAGGAGTTCGAGATCAGCCCGGCCAACATAGTGAAACCCTGTCTCTACTAAAAATACAAAAATTAGCCGGGCGTGGTGGCACACGCCTGTAATCCCAGCTACTCGGGAGGCTGAGGCAAGAGAACTGCTTGAGCCCGGGGGGCGGAGGTTGTAGTGAGACAAGATTGTGCCACTGCACTCCAGCCTGGCTGACAGAGCCAGACTCTGTCTCAAAAAAAAAAAAAAAAAAAGACTTACCTTTGATGAGGAGAGGACAGTCTAAAACGTTGGACTCAATATAATATTGCTGTCACTTTAGACAAATCTTTAAACTATGAGTTCATGCCGCCAATGTTTCTTAGACTAGAGCCAGTGTATCCAAATAAGAATACATTAAGGCTGCCATGGTGGCTTATGCCTATAATCCGGGCACTTTAGGAGGCCAAGGCAGGCAGATCACTTGAGCCCAGGAGTTCAAGACCAGCCTGGGTAACACGGTGAAATCCCGTCTTTACTAAAAACACAAAAATTAGTGAGGCGTTGTGGGGTGAGCCTGTAGTCCCAGTTACTGGGGAAGCTGAGTTGGGAGGATTGCTTAAGCCAGGAAAGTCGAGGCTGTGGTGAGCCACGACTGTACCATTGCCTGATCTCAGTTCACCACAACCTCTGCCTCCCAGGTTCAAGTGATCCTCGTGGCTCAGTCCCCCGAGTAGCTGGGACTAGGTGGCACAGATGCGTGTCACCATGCCCAGCTAATTTTTGTATTTTTACAAAAGACAGGGTTTCACCATGTTGGCCAGGCTGGTCTCGAACTCCCGGCCTCATGTGATGTGCCAGCCTCTGCCTCCCAAAGTGCTGGGATTACATGCATGAGCCACCACACCCAGCTTGCTCGCATGCACGCGCGCGCTCTCTCTCTCTCCATATATATATACACACACACACACACACACACACACACACACACATAAAAATATATTTTAGGCTGGGCATGGTGGCTCATGCCTGTAATCCCAGCACTTTGGTAGGCCGAGGCTGGCAGATCAACATGGTGAAGCCTTGCTTCTACTAAAAATATAAAAATTAGCTGGGCGTGGTGGTGGACGCCTGTAATCCCAGCTACTAGGGAGGCTGAGGCAGGAGAATCACTTGAACCTGGGAGGCAGAGGCTGCAGTGAGCTGAGATTGCACCACGGCACTCCAGCCTGAACAACGACAGCAAAACTCCGTCTCAAAAAAAATATATATCTATATATAATATTTCATATAATATATGAAAATATGTATCTATGTATCTATATATAGATATATATTTTGGATATATATCTATACATATTGATATACATATTGATATATTTTACATATATACTATATCAATGTATTATATTGATATATATTTTATATATGTATATCAGGGTGGAAATTTTACACATATATGTATATATCAGAGTGAAAATTCCAGTAGATTTGGATATTCCTCATTTATCAATATGTGAACTGAATATAGGATGAAGCTGAGCCCTCAAAACAATCCTGGGATTTATTGAGGAAGGATTATAAAAGACAAAGTGCTTCCTGATTCCACTTTCACATTACTAGACAACTTAAGCTTTTTGTTTCCAGTAGCAAAAAGTTTAGGATCCTTAGAATCTCCTTAAATATCTTCAAATAAACAACTTTGTAATATTGTATGGTGTAAAAGAATGGATTCATTTTGCTTATAAAAAAATTCCCACTGGGCAACTCTTTCATCCTCTTTCCCATGTGAGGAAAAAAGAAACATACATAACGTTTTGGTTGGTGGAGAATATAATAGACTATAATTCTAGGCTTACTTTTAGTAAGAGCAATAAGAAGTCATAATTAGCTCTAAAGTAGACTAAATTGGTATGAATATGAAATCACCTACAGCTACAAAAGATAGCACATTTCTAAAAATACCAGAGAATTATATTTTTTTCCGGTTTGGCCTAACTCAGAGCCTCCAAAGAGGAAAAACTTAATTACCTTTGTGATCCAGTGTTGGCAGATCTCAATCTATAAAATAAGTTATTAAATATCTTCTCCTTTAGGAAGCAAAGAGGGCGGTAGAGTGTCACACTGGAAATCAGAGAACTAAGTGGCATTAAAATCACTATCTAAATAAAAGTAATGAACTTGAACTTCAGAGTATTTGATTACAAGAAAATTAGATCCTCCAAAAATATGTATAATAAATATGCAATTAACAATACATTAGTCAGTGGACCTTTTTCTTTCCTCTTTTCAGTGGCAAAGAATAGATTAAAACAGTGATAACTAAGCACCCTAAAATTCCTATCTGTTTAGTATTGAAAAATGTGTAAGTAGATAATTAAAACAGTTAGATGAAGAATACTTCCAGCCTAAAAAATAAGTCTCTGTGTTTTCCCTGTGCATCTCACTTATTGTCCACTCAAGCTGCTGTGAGTATGAGTTGATTTTATAGGTTACTATCCTTCCATTCATCACCCATTTTCCAAGAATGAATATGGAAATTGTGGTGAGGAGTTCAGTCTGAAATGAAGGGCAATTCCACTATTACCTTATCCTGGAATTAAAAAAATAAATATTCTGGCCAGGCGCGGTGGCTCATGCCTATAATCCCAGCACTTTGGGAGGCCGAGGCAGGCGGATCACCTAAGGTAAGGAGTTCGAGACCAGCCTGACCAACATGGAGAAACCCTGTCTCTACTAAAAATACAAAATTAGCCGGGCATGGTGGCACATGCTTGTAATCCCAGCTACCAGGGAGGCTGAGGCAGAAGAATCGCTTGAACCTGGGAGGCAGAGGTTGCGGTGAGCCAAGATCGTGCCATTGTACTCCAGCCTGGGCAACAAGAGTGAAACTCCATCTTAAAAAAAAAAAAAAAAAAATCAGAGAGGTTTATTTCTGAATGATACATTTCTAAGCCAATGAAAAACAATTTCTTGGCCAGGCACGGTGGCTCATGCCTGTAATTCCAGCACTTTGGGAGGCCGAGGCGGGCGTATCACCTGAGGTCAGGAGTTCGAGACCAACCTGGCCAACATGGCAAAACCCCGTCTCTACTAAAAATGCAAAAAAATTAGCTGGTCATGGTGGTGTACTCCTGTAATCGCAGCTATTCGGGAGGCTGAGGCAGGAGAATCGCTTAAATTCGGGAGGAGGAGTTTGCAGTGAGCTGAGATTGAGCCATTGTACTCCAGCCTGGATAAAAAGAATGTAACTCCATCTAATAAAAACAAACCACAACAAAACAAAACAAAAATTTCTTTGTAAAATTTTGTCCTAAAGTATACTTGGGTATGCGTGTGCACGCGCGCACACACACACATACACCAGTACTTTTTTTTTTTTTTAAAGAAATGAGGGGCCAGGCATGGTGGCTCATGCCTGTAATCCCAGCACCTTGGGAGGCCGAGGTGGGTGGATCACGAGGTCAGGAGATCGTGACCATCCTAGCTAACGTGGTGAAACCCCGTCTCTACAAAAAATTAGCCGGGTGTGGTGGTGCACCTGTAGTCCCAGCCACTCGGGAGGCTGAGGCAGGAGAATGGTGTGAACCTGGGAGGCAGAGCTTGCAGTAAGCTGAGATCGTGCCACTGCACTCCAGCCTGGGTGACACAGCAAGACTCCGTCTCAAAATAATAATAATAAGAAAGAAAGAAAGAAAGAAAGAAAGAAAGAAAGAAAGAAAGAAAGAAAGAAAGAAAAGATTTCACATTAGATGTAAAAATAAAAGGGTTTTTTTTTTTTTTTTTTTTTTTTTTGAGGTGGAGTCTCACTTTGTCGCCCAGGCTGGAGTGCAGTGGTTCGATCTTGGTTCACTGCAGCCTCCATCTCCCGGGCTCAAGCGATTCTCCTGCCTCAGCCTCCCGAGTAGCTGGGATTATAGGCATGCCCCACCATGTCCGGCTAATTTTTGTACTGTTTGTAGAGATGGGGTTTTGCAGTGTTGGCCAGGCTGATCTTGAACTCCTGGCCACAAGTGATCTGCACTTCCGCCTCCCAAAGTGCTGGAATTACAGGTGAGAGCCACTGTGCCTGGCCCTTTCTATGAAAAAACCAATCCACCAAGAGAGTCTATTTCACTTTCTCTTAGGTATTTCTCCATCTCTTTATTTGTGCTAAGATACGATGTTCTGTGAGGGTTCACTTGACAAAAATTCCTAGGTGAGAAGTAAGAGGAAGGATAGGTCTATAATTAGAGGGGCTGGCGACTGCGAAATGAATTAGATACCCATCATTTCATTCTAAGGAAGTACTTAGAATGAGATAAACACGACTCAAAGGAAAGCAAATATAAATGACCGTAGGTGTTTGCTCCGTCTTTAATGGCATCCCTGGCTGGGTCTGCTGGGAGAGATGGCTCGCAAAGACTCTGCCAATTCTAGCATTACCAGTTTGTCTCAAATGTCAGGAATGTTACCAAAAAAAAAAAAAAAAAAAAAAGATTCATATATTGTGTAGCGGATGGGACTATTTAAACTCAGAAGTCCTTTTCAATGCTATCATTTGAGTTGCTCATAGAGTGAAACTTTAAGGGTCCACTCATCTTGTTTACTTCCTTTTTCTCTTGATTTTGGCCTTTCAGCCAGCATTTAATACCAACTGTGACTGCCACCATTTGGTGCCACGGGTGAAGCAGGTTTTATCTGAAAATCTGCTGGTGGCAGCCTGTGGAACTGATGCAATAGGAAGCAGCCTAAGTGGTAGCTGCCTTGTTCTGGTTCCCAAACACGGAAGTCATCCCCAAAAGAAAGAGGAAGTGGTTCTACAGTCCCCCGCTCCAGACCTTCGGAAAGTTCCCCTCCCAGTCAAACTAGGTTTCTGCATCACTTTTGTTGAGATAGAGAAATACCCAATGTGACCTTGAGAAAGCTGATGAGTTTGCAGAGGACGCTGGTTGACAGAGAGAGGAGAGAAGAGAAGTAAGCAGAGAGGAGAGACGTGTAGCTCTTGGGAGACAGGAAGCTGGAGAGAGGAGGAGCTGTCTCTCTTTTGGCTGGTGTTCCATTTCCCACTTACAGGCCCTGAGGCTCAGCTGAATTAGAAACCAAACCAAAAGGCAGAGTCATCTGGGATACACCCGGGGAATCCCAGTAGGACCTGAGCACTTCCCAGATATAACATGGTAGTATTATTGACGAGCCTAAGGAAGCCAAGGGCCTTTAGGAAAACATAAATCTATGTTTATATAACTTGTTAAAATAGGAAAGGAGTGGTGTGTATAATATACTTTTAAGTGATTTATATTTTTAAAATGGTTAAGGCTGCGTGTGATGGCTCATGTCTGTAATCCCAGTGCTTTGAGAGGCTGAGGCAGGACGATGGCTTGAGTTCAGGAGTTTGAGACCAGCCTGGGTAACATAGTGAGACCTTGTCTCTACCAAAAAAAAAAAAAAAAAAAAAAAAAAAATCAGCCTGGGTAACAAAGCAAAACCCTGTCTGTATAAAAATTTTGAAAATTAGCTAGGCGTGGTGGCGTGCACCTGTAGTCCCAGTTACTCAGGAGGCTGAGGTGGGGGGATCACTTGAATCCAGGAGGTTGAGGTTGCAGTGAGCTGAGATCAGGTCACTGCATTCCAGCCTGGATGATAGAGTGTGACTTTGTCTAAAAAAAAAAAAAAAGAGCTGGAACATGGTGGCACATGGGTATAGTCCTAGCTACTCAGGAGGCTGAGGCAGGAGGTTCACTTAAGCCCAGGGGCTCGAAATTACAGTGAGCCATGATTGTCCCACAGCACTCTGGCCTGAGCAACAGAGCAAGACCCTGTCTCTAAATAAATTAATTTAATGGTTAAAATATCATAAAAGAGAGCTCCTGCTTTCAGGTGTTGGAATGAAGAATTTTTATCTTCTCTTAAATACACACACACACACATACACATACACAAGCATGCACACACGCACCCACACACATATTCTGAAATTTTGGAACACTGGTAACAAGTAGATTCATTCATTTATTCATATTTTCAGCAGATCTTTACAGAAGGCCTGCTATGTTCCAGGTACTAAGTGCTTGGGGTACATTACTGAAGAAGATAAAGATCCTTGCCCTCACAGAGCTTGAGTTCTACTAAACAAGTAAATCCTATACTATGTTAGGCAATAATAAGTGCTATGGAGAACGAAAAAAGAGCAAGGTAAGGAGAATCTGGAATTTCAGAGGTGAAGGGCCAGGTTGCAATGTTAAATGGGGTGGTCAGGATAGACATCACTGAGAAGTTGAGAACGGAGCACACTCACTGCAGGAGAAGAGGGAGTTGGCCAACTGGCTACCTTGGGGAAGACACTGGGATGGACAGCTCCTCACCGCCTTCAAAACAGAAGGAACAGCTAGAACAAAGGCCTCAAAGCAAAGAGACACACCACAGATTCAAGAAACAGCAGCGGGGCTGAAGGTGGTTGAAAGGGGGAAATTGAAGGGAAGAGTGGAATGGAGGTCAGAGGGGCAGTGGGGCCAGATCCTGCACGGCGTTATGGGTCATTGTAAGGTCTTTGGCTTTTCCTCCAACTAAAATGAGGAGCCACCATCGGGTTTTGAGCATAGAAGTGACGTGGTCTCACTTACATTCTTAAAGGATCACGCTAGATTTTATGTAGAAGAGCCTTTTACAGTATTTAGGCACGAAATGATAGCTCAGGTCAAAGGGTATCAGGGGAAGTGTGGTAAGAAGTTGGATTGTGGGTATGTTTTGAAGGTAGAGACAACAGGATTCCTCATGGATTCAATGTGTCATGTGAAATAGAGAAGTCAAGCATGACTCAGGTTTTGGGCCTAAGCAACAAAGCAACAAGGAGTTGCTACCTAATGGGGAAAGCCATAGGTAGAAGATTATTTTGTTCCCACAGGACAGAAGTTCAGTTTGGGGCATGTTGAGTTTGAGATATCTATTAGATATTGAAGTGGAGATGTGGAATAGGCAGTTGGCTATATTAACTTGGAGTTCCAGATGGAGCTCTGGGCTGGAGCAATAAATTTAGAAGTCTTTATCATGTAGATGGAATTTAAAGTAGTTAGACTGGATGACATCACCAAGGGAATGAGTATAGAGAGAGAAGAGGAACAAAGACTGAGTCCTGAGGTCCTTGACTCAGAAAAATGGGTAAAGAAAAGGAGACTGGGAAGGAACAAGTACCAAGGGAGGAAAAACACAAAGAGAACATGGTGACCTGGCAGCCACATGAAGGATATCCAGAAGGAACGAGCAACTGTATCCTGTGTTGTTGATAGGTCAAAAAGACAAGGATAAAGAGCATACCATTGTATTGAGCAACAAGGGGGTCATTGACAAGGGTAAGAGCAGTTTCTGTAGAGTCACAGGGGTAAAAGCCTGATTGAAGTGAGCCATAAGGGCAAGAGGGAAGAGGAATTTAAGATAGCATAGAGAGAAAATTCTTTTAAAGAGTTTTGCTGTTAAAGCAAGGAAAGAGGCCCGGGGTGGTAGCTCACGCTTATAATCCCAGCACTTTGGGAGGCCGAGGAGGGCAGATCTCCTGTGGTGAGGAGTTCAAGACCTGCCTGACCAACGTGGTGAAACCCTGTCTCTAATACAAAAATTAGCCAGGTGTGGTGGTATGCACCTGTAATCCCAGCTACTCAGAAGGCTGAGGCAGGAGAATCGCTTGAACCCAGGAGGCAGCGGTTGCAGTGAGCTGAGATTGCACCACTGCACTCCAGCCTGGGTGACAGAGGGAGACCCTGTCTCAAAGAAAAGGAAAGAAATGTAGTAGTAGCTGGTGAAGGAGTGGGGTTCAGAGAAATTTTTCTTTCTTTTTTTAAAATTAGAGAATCAATAGTATGTTTGTATGTTAACGGCAATAATCTAGTGGAAATAAAAAATGATTATATAGAGAAAGAAAGGGAATAATTGTTGGAACAATGTCCTTGAGTTGAAGTTAGGAGATGGGTTCTAGTGCATAGAGAATGCTTTAGTATAAGAGTGGATTATTGGCCGGGCGCAGTGGCTCAAGCCTGTAATCCCAGCACTTTGGGAGGCCGAGACGGGTGGATCACGAGGTCAGGAGATCGAGACCATCCTGGCTAACATGGTGAAACCCCGTCTCTACTAAAAAAGACAAAAAAATAGCCAGGTGAGGTGGCGGGTGCCTGTAGTCCCAGCTACTCGGGAGACTGAGGCAGGAGAATGGCGTAAACCCGGGAGGCGGAGCTTGCAGTGAGCTGAGATCTGGCCACTGCACTCCAGCCTGGGCGACAGAGCGAGACTCCGTCTCAAAAAAAAAAAAAAAAAAAGAGTATGGATTATTCTTTCAATACTTAGAAGGAGGGAAGAGTAGGAAAGTGCAAATAATGGAAGGGGGATAGATGTGTTAGTGGGAATCTGTGGAAGTTGCAAAGGATTCCAATAAGGAGAAAAAAAAAACACAACAAAGATTCAGAAATCAGAATGGCTTTGGATTTCTCAATGGCAGCACTGGAATCTAGCAGACAAAGGGGCCAAGGCTTTAAAAACCTAAGGGAAGATAGCTTGTAACCCAAGAATTCTACACTTAGCCAAACTATTATTAAGTGAGGATAGATTAAATGCATTTTCAAACACAGGAGGTGTGCTAGATACCTTGTTTGCCCCTTGAGATCCTTCTCTATTCCTACTTTGTGCTCAGGGAGGTAGACCTGCATGGGTTGCTTCACTTGGGTCTCTTGCCCTCAGGCTCCTGGGTGAGTTTGGTCAAAGTGTGACACTGGTAGGAGATCGGGGGCAGAAAGAAAGAGATGGATACTGTGTTCCTTTACTGAAGACTATAGATCTTGGTGGGCAACCCTTTCCTATAAGCTGCATCTCTCTCTGGATTCTAGTAAACACTCCTTCCTCTATCCCTTTCAGGCCTAAGGCTTCCTGGTATTGCTAGTCCTATCTCTTCAACTGTTCACACCTTTGTAAACAGTCCCTCCATTAAGCTTTCCTCTAGCACCCCCTTAAGAATGCCATTTTTCCTCTGGTTGACCTTGACTGGATACACAGGTATCCAAAGACTTACCAGTGAGCCTTTTTATCATAAAACTATTGGAGGAAGTTCTACACTAAAACAAAAAGAAGACACGAGATTGAGGCAAAGGGAATCTCCTGAACAATGGTGAAAGATAACAGGATGACAGCTGTGTATTCAGTTTCAGAATAACCAACTTAGATGTAGCAGGCCAGAAGGTTCTTAAAGGTATCTTTAAGAAGGTAAAAGTGTTAAAATATCTAACAAGGAGTTTTACACAGCTGGGACAGGAATTTGAAACTGAATGAAAGACATGGAAATCTAAGCAAATGAAAAAGAAGATGGTTGGCCAGGTGCAGTAGCTCACGCCTGTAATCCCAGCACTTTGGGAGGCAGAGGCGGGTGGATCACCTGAGGTCAGGAGTTCAAGACTAGCCTGACCAACAAGGTGAAACTCCGTTTCTACTAAAAATACAAAAATTAGCCAGGCGTGTTGGCAGGCACCTGTAGTCCCAGCTACTCGGGAGGCTAAGACAGGAGAATTGCTTGAACCCAGGAGGCGGAGGTTGCATTGAGCCAAGATTGTGCCACTGCACTCCAGCCTAGGCGACAGAGCAAGACTCTGTCTCAAAAGAAAAAAAAAAAAAAACAAGATGGTTATTAATTTTAGATGTAAGAAAACATTGGGCAATAAAGAAAAAGCAATCATAGTATAGAAAACAGGTCAATCATCAAACAGCATTTATGCAACAAAAATTCCAAGGGACTGCTGAATTATTTCCTTTTATAGACTTCCTCATAATATATAGCTTCCCTATTTTTGTAATGTAAAGCTTTTCACAGAAGGTATTTACCAGAACAGCACCTAAAATTACCAGGACATTTATTTTAACATGATTTGACCTAGGTCATTTTACAGACTAGATAGTAAAAAATCTCAGTTTATCTATAAACTTCTGATCTGTGTGACCTGGGGTAGGTTACTTAATTTCGCTGACCCTTACAAAGTATGAGGATTGCAAATATCACACACAGAGTGCCTGGTACATAGGAGGCATTCATAAATGACCACTTTTGTCAGCCACCTTAATGGAAGAGTGCTGGTTAGGGATATTATAAAACCACAAGGAATACAACTTTGACCTCAGTTTAGGTGGGGAATTGAGCATCTGGAAGTCATGAGGTGTTAGAAGCCTGACATTATTATAAAAGTAAACACTTCTGGCCGGGCGCGGTGGCTCAAGCCTGTAATCCCAGCACTTTGGGAGGCCGAGATGGGCGGATCACGAGGTCAGGAGATCGAGACCATCCTGGCTAACACGGTGAAACCCCGTCTCTACTAAAAATACAAAAAATTAGCCGGACGTGGTGGCGGGAGCCTGTAGTCCCAGCTACTCGGGAGGCTGAGGCCGGAGAATGGCGTGAACCCGGGAGGCGGAGCTTGCAGTGAGCTGAGATCCGGCCACTGCACTCCAGCCTGGGCTACAGAGCGAGACTCCGTCTCAAAAAAAAAAAAAAAAAAAAAAAGTAAACACTTCTCAGACTAAGCAAATATGATATGGAACTGACAACAAAATTGATGGGAAAATGCTCTGAGGAAAAAGATGACTGAAAGAATAAAGTAGACTAAACTGGCTTTCAGAGGGGCCAAGAGCAGTATACAGCTCTCCTTTAGAACAGTGACATAAAGACTCAGCTTCTCCTGGTGGTGTAGGACTACTGGGGAGGGTTCTGGTTCCTTTCCTAAGTATACAAACAACAAAATCAAAAGTTTTATTTTATTTATTTATTTATTTATTTAGTGACAGGGTCTTGCTCTGTCACCCAGGCTGGACTGCAGTGGCATGATCGCAGTTCACTGCAGCCTTGATCTCCTGGACTCAGGTGATCCCCCCACCTCAGCCTCCCAAGTAGCTGGGATTTGGCTAATTTTTTGTATTTTGTTGTAGAGCTGGGGTTTCGCCATGTTGCCCAGGCTGATCTCGAACTCCTGGGCTTAAGCAATCTGCCCGCCTTGGCCTCCCAAAGTGCTCACATTACAGCTGACAGATAAAGAATTTTAGCTCCAAGAGTTCTTTAGGCCCATCACTTCTAGAGGTTGGTCAGATATTAATGGTTTGAAAGGTAAAGAAAGTCATTGATAACAATTAACATGTGGTGAGCGCTTAAGATTTGCCAGTCGTTATTCTAAGCCATTTTACATGAATCATCCCGTTTAATCTTCACAACAATTCTAGGTCCTTTTATCCTCATTTCACAGATAAGGAAACCGAGACTCACGGAGGTTAAGTAAATTGCCTAAGGTTACACAGCCAGTAAACTCAAAAAGCTAGACCTGGACTCAGATTTGCCAGCCTCCAAAGGCTTCCAGACTTCTAACTGTAACGCTAATATACAGCAAATAGTCTTTAGTTGTGGATTTTCTCACTAGCATAACAGCATTGATCAGGTCATATTTTAGCAAGTGATTTTCAAATATGAAATGATAGAGATAACGTACAAAGGTCAGGCAATTTTAAGCAAATGCTCTTACAGGTGTGTACTAGGATAGAGCCTTAAAACCATTGACTCCTTCTAAACATGGAGTTCAGACATTCGAATACATTTACCTAGTAAAGTTCTAATAGAAAAAGAGTTATTTTAGGGCTAGTATAAGGCCATCCATGTATTCCCAGTGTCAACTGTGCTCGACGTAGTAAGTGTGGAATTAATGTCTAGTGACCGGTTAGAGGACCCGCGTAGTGGGTCTTTTCAAATCTCACATGGAGGATCTCATACAAAAACATCAAGAACATTAAAGCAAGCCCTGACAATAATTTTTTTAAAATAACAGTCTATTTCCAGGGTAAACAATTACTTTGTCACGCCGCTGCTTAGGGGTGGGAGAACCTGCTTCTGATGTGGGTCCAGGTTGAGGAACACTTCGCCACTTGAGAATGCAAGTAAAGTCCAGAAATCCAGGACCACAGCAATACTCCTGCCCAGGGTTGCAGGGCAGCCTCTTTACCAGCCGGGCGACCCATTTCTATCTAGGCGCCCGCGAAGCACCGGTGTGGGCGGGGGACCGCTCCCAGCCTGAACAGTGGGTGGGCCCGCAATGACAATGCAGGAATTCCGCGCCTGCTGCAGGGTTTGGGGATCTGTCGGAAGGGTGGGAGGGAGCACTTTTCACCTGACACACCCAACCCCCCTGCTGCAGTCCAGGGCCGCGGATGAACGGAAGGCAAGCGGTTCAATACTGTCAGATCAGTGGACTTGAGCTGCAGCAGAGCGGCCCACCCCGCCGCCCGCACACGCTCAGTCCCTCCGAGCAGGCCAGGCAGCAACGCACGCGCAGTCTGTTCTCGCTCGCTCCATCAGTCCCGGCCCGGGGCCCCGCCCCCGCAGGCCCCGCCCCGCTCCCGTGCGCTGAACGCCCCATATCCGGGTTCCCGCCGCCTCCACCGCCGCCGCCTCAGCCGCCTCGCATATTTAGTCTTGCCGGGAGTGGTGTGATTCCCGACCAAGATGGCGGCAGTAGGGAGAGTCGGCTCCTTCGGTTCTTCTCCGCCGGGATTATCTGCGACTTACACAGGCGGCCCCTTGAGCAACGAGATAGCGTCGGGCAACGGTGGCGCCGCGGCAGGCGACGACGAGGACGGGCAGAACCTTTGGTAACGACTCCACCCCTCCCTCAGCCCCCGCTGGTTCCCCGGGCCTTGCGCGGACGCCTTGGGATCCCGTGCCCGCTGGAGCTCGGCGCCGGGCCCGGCCACTGCGTTCCCGGCAGCCCCATCCCCGGCGCGCCAAGGCCGGGTCCGTTCCTCCCGCGCTGCGGCTCCGGCCTCCGGCCTCACCATACGCCTTGCTTCCCGTTAGGTCCTGCATCCTCAGCGAGGTCTCCACCCGCTCGCGCTCCAAGCTCCCTGCGGGGAAGAACGTGCTACTGCTGGGTAAGAGTTCCCTGCCTCGCCCCGCCCCGCCTGGCCCCCAGCGGCCCGGGGTACCTGGTCCGCCGGCTAGCTCGCTGGCTCTCTTTGTGCGGACAGCCGGCCCAGCCCCGCCCCGCCGCCCGACCTGTCGCGGAAGGCTGGGCAAGAAGGGGAACCCGAGACCCTCGACCCAGGACCTACGGGAACCCGCCCTCCCTCAGGTTCCTCCTCCTCCCCGGGATATGGGGGTGGCCCTGACAGCCTCCCCTGGGAAGGACAGAATTCGATCGCTCATCTGAGGGATTCTGGTGGCCTAGGGTTTATCTAGAAATTGACAGTTTTTCTTTCATCCCAAAAATTGGTAGCAGGAGACTCTTTGCAAGAGCTCCGGCGCAAATGGCTTGCCATTAATATTTAATAGCTGACTCTTTGTATAATTGACAGAAGCTACAACTAAGACCTGGCGATAAATGTTCTTGATCCAGTGTTCTCTGGTACAATGTGCTCGTGTTGCAGCTACCTTAACTGTCACATGTAATTCTGAAATCTGTAAAAGACAGTAGAACACACCTTTCTAGTTAAGTCTCTTCAGCCAAATGGATGTAATAGGGAGAAATGGTCCAGTGTCAGTTCTCCTGATTGTTCTGTATCTCCTCGGCTCTCTGGAAGTTGTGTATTCTGTTTCTTTAGTGACTCTGGGGGTGGGGATAGAGGACTGAGGGAGAATAGTTCGCAGGTTCGCATTTTTGCAGGCTTAGGTCCTGAATCATTTATAGGAGAAATTTCTCTCTATAGTTCTATACATGCAAGATAACTGAAGTTTGGCTTATGCGATGATTAAATTGAAAAACTTTGGTGTTTGATATCGGCTCAATACCGGAGGTTCTTTTTTTTTTTTTTAATGTCCATCTAAAAACAGGAAAGGAAACAAAGAAGTCAAATGCTACTTGATAGGCTGCATGGTTAAATATGAATGTTTACACAGAAAAAATTACTTTTTTAATAGACTTCTGCCAAGCAAGAACATATGATTATTGATATTCTTTAAAGCTGCATGGAGCTAGTTGAAAAATTAGTTTTTACTCTTGTTTTTAATGTGATTGAAAGCACCTACTGCAGATTAGCCTGGATTGAGTCACTGTCCTATCACATATAAGCCCTAAGATCTTAAGCAAGTTGCTTGACATCTATAAACCTCAGTTTCTTCATTTTTAAAATGGTTGTTATGGAAATAAAAATACCCGCCTCTAGGGTTGTGGGAGGATCAAATGAGTTAATGTTTGTATAGTGATAATATTTGCAAGTGATATATTTATCTTAAACTGAATTAGAAAATATTTGTGCTCAGAACTTTTTAAAAAATTGAATTAGTGCCTTCATAAGTGATATTAATAGGGCAAAAATAAATTAGGCTCCAAAAGCAAAAAATTGTAGAATATGTTTTTAATTTACTAATTTAAACAAATTACCACTCATTACTAAGCTAAAATGGATTTAAGATCATATGACCTCATTGAAATCGATTCTATTTTAATTACTTTAAGTAAGACTTATTTGGAAACACTGCCATGGTAAAGGTAAGATTCAGTAGTTTTATTCTTATTTTATACATTTCCTCCAGTTATTTCTGCATATTAGATATTGCATAGATTATTCTGTTTGTGGTAAAACAAAAGTGGCAGTTTTGTTCATTTTTTGGTATACCGAATTTGCACTGAGGTTGTGCCATGGTTTTTTTTTTAAAACCCCCCTTTGACACTGGGTCTGTGCATGGGACTGAGTGTTCTTAGAGGTCCCAGCCTCCTTCACGCCACCATACAAGAATAGATTAAATTTCCTTTTTTATGAACTTAATAGTTCATAAAGTTCCATCTAGTATCAGGTAATATGAGCTTGAAACTTAATATTTTTCTTTCAGTACTGTTGGGATTTTCATCAGAGTCCTTTTCAGCTTTGGAAGAAGCTAATAACTGATTTGTATACTGGTTACAAAAATAGAGTTAACTTCTAAGATACCCCTGAAGATTTCTTTCAGACATTTTACTATCACATATGGCAGCATTCACTCTGTGCTGGTGGAGGAAAGAAATACACAAATAGGGATTGTGGTTTTCTTTGTTATGAGTTTGAAGGTGCTAGGCAGGAGGATGCTTGGCCCTAATATATCTTTCATGAATGCAAGTGGTCTCTGGAGTCTCTTATTTTAAAAAACAAATCTAGGCCGGGCGCGGTGGCTCAAGCCTGTAATCCCAGCACTTTGGGAGGCCGAGACGGGCGGATCACGAGGTCAGGAGATCGAAACCATCCTGGCTAACACGGTGAAACCCCGTCTCTATTAAGAAATACAAAAAACGGCCGGGCGCGGTGGCTCAAGCCTGTAATCCCAGCACTTTGGGAGGCCGAGACGGGCGGATCACGAGGTCAGGAGATCGAGACCATCCTGGCTAACACCGTGAAACCCCGTCTCTACTAAAAATACAAAAAACTAGCTGGGCGCGGTGGCGGGCGCCTGTAGTCCCAGCTACTCCGGAGGCTGAGGCAGGAGAATGGCGTAAACTCGGGAGGCGGAGCTTGCAGTGAGCTGAGATCCGGCCACTGCACTCCAGCCCGGGCTACAGAGCAAGACTCCGTCTCAAAAAAAAAAAAAAAAAAAAAAAAAAAAGAAATACAAAAAACTAGCCGGGCGAGGTGGCGGGCGCCTGTAGTCCCAGCTACTCGGGAGGCTGAGGCCGGAGAATGGCGTGAACCCGGGAGGCGGAGCTTGCAGTGAGCTGAGATCCGGCCACTGCACTCCAGCCTGGGCGACAGAGCGAGACTCCGTCTCAAAAAAAAAAAAAAAAAACAAAAAACAAATCTAAAGCCAGGCACAGTGACCCAGCCTGTAATCCTAGCACTTTGGGAGGCTGAGGGGTGGATTGCTTGAGCTCACGAGTTGGAGACCAGCCTGGGTAATAATGTTGAAACCCCATCTCTACACAAAATTAAAAAATTGGCCTGGCATGGCAGCTCCTGCCTGTGCTTTAGGAGGCCGAGGTGGGTGGATCACCTGAAGTTAGGATTCCAGACGAGCCTGGCTAACATGTTTAAACCCCATCTCTACTACAAATACAAAAATTAGCTGGACGTGGTGGCATACACGTTACTCGGAGGCTGAGGCAGGAGGATTGCTTGAGTCCAGGAGGCAGAGGTTGCAGTGAGCCAAGATCGTGCCATTGCACTCCAGCCTGGGTGACAGAGTAAGACTCTGTCTCAAAAAAAAAAAAAAAAAAAAAAAAAGGTTGGGTATTATGGTGCATGCCTGTAGTCTCAGCTACTCAGGGAGGCTAAGGTGGAGGGACAACTTGAGCCCCAGAGGCAGAAGTTGCAGTGAGCTGAGATCGCACCATTGCACTCCAGCCTGGGCAACAGAGTGAGACCATGTCTCAAAAAATAATACTAATAAATAAAGTAAAACAAATCTGAGCCTTTTGCAAGGCTTTACATTTCAGAAACAACCTAGAATAGGAACAATGGTATAGACCTAAGTACTCCCCTCACAACACACACAAATGGCAGTTTAGCTTTCCACATGCTCTCTTCTACTACCTGATGGGAGAAAAGGGACATGACTAGTAATGTGTGTATGTGTAAGAGCCATTCTCAAAGGATTTTAATACAAATCTCATTTCGCCTCCTCTCTCCTCCCAGATCAGGGCACCAATTTATAGATGGGTAATGAATTGTAGAGACCTGTTGAGTGGATTTTCCAAGGTCACACAACATAAGGGCCCTGTTCTGTGACTCTGGCATGGATTTCTGACTTGATAGAAGTTCCCACAAGGGAGAGAGTGCCAGGTACAAAACTCTTTCTACTCAAAGCCTGTCTTTGAGCAAACGTACTGGTAATTATTTTAAAGGAAAATCCACATATTTATTGGATTCTGGGATGCAGCTGTCGCCATGGCACTTGTGTTTAAGTAATTATTTAATCTGCCTAGGCCTGACTTCTAATGAAATCCAGAAAGTCTATGATATTAACTCTTCTTTCTTGAAAGGTTTTGAGAATGGATTTCAGTAAGATTTGTTTTTAATAAAGGTAGGACTTCTTGCGCATGTATTTTAAGTAGATTCTAACTTCTAAATTGTCCTTTTTAAGAACAACATTTTCTTTTTTATCTTTTATATTTAATTACTTTTAATACAATTGATTATATTTTTTGTTTGTTTGTTTGTTTGTTTGTTTTGAGATGGAGTTATCCTGGCTGGAGTGCAATGGCATGATTTCGGCTTACTGCAACCTCCGCCTCCTAGGTTCAAGCAATTCTCCTGCCTCAGCCTCCTGTGTAACTGGGATTACAGGCATGTGCCACCACACCAAGCTAATTTTGTATTTTTAGTAGAGACAGTTTCTCCATGTTGGTCAGGCTGGCCTCCAACTCCCGACCTCAGGTGATTTGCCTGCCTTGGCCTCCCAAAGTGCTGGGATTATAGGCGTGAGCCACCTTGCCGGGCATATTTGTATTTTAATAGCTGCCTTTAAAGGCAGTTTCTCCATATTGATTACTTTCCCATGTTTTGATAAGAAAACTCCCTAAGGAAAATAATAATTAATAATACCTAACATAGAGCACTTAC
This sequence comes from Macaca fascicularis, assembly GCF_037993035.2. Lineage (NCBI taxonomy): Eukaryota > Metazoa > Chordata > Mammalia > Primates > Cercopithecidae > Macaca > Macaca fascicularis. The sequence continues at coordinate 15,848,368 of NC_088376.1, forward strand.
AGGTACTAGTCATGTAAGGATTGTTTATGTACTCTGTCCCCTTAAAGATCAGGAAACAGACACAGAATTTGTGTTTTGTTTTTGAGGCAGGGTCTTACTTTGTCACTCAGGCTGGAGCATAGTGGTATAATCTCGGCTCACTGCAACCTCTGCCTCCTGGGCTCAAACCATCCCCCTGCCTCAGCCTCCTAAGTAGCTGGGACTACAGGTGCATGTCACCACTCCTAGCTAATTTTTGTACTTTTTGGAGAGATGAGGTCTCACTGTGTTGCCCAGGCTGGTCTTGAACTCTGGGCTCAAGCAGTTCTCCTCTCACCTGAGCCTCCCAAAGTATTGGGATTACTGGGGTGAGCTACCACACCCTGCCAGACACAGAAATGTTAAGTAAATTGTCCTAGGGTTACATAGCCAGGAGGCAAAATCGGTATTCAAAATTTTGCAGCCTGAGGCCGACCGTGTGGCTCCTGCTTGTAATCCCAACACTTTGAGAGGCTCAGGGGGTGGATCACCTGAGGTCAGGAGTTTGAGACCAACCTGGCCAATAATATGGTGAAATCCCATCTCTACTAAAAATACAAAAATTAGCTGGACATAGTGGTGGGCTCCTGTAGTCCCAGCTACTCAGGAGACTGAGGCAGGAGAATCGCTTGAACTGGGGAGGCAAAGGTTGCAGTGAGCCGAGATCGCACCATTGCACTCCAGCCTGGGTGACAAGAGTGAAACTGTCTCAAAAAAAAAAAAAAAGTGTGCAGCCTGGCTCCCAGAGCTAGTACCCTTTTTTTCTTTTTTTTGTTTTGTTTTGTTTTTTGAGACGGAGTCTCGCTCTGTCGCCCAGGCTGGAGTGCAGTGGCCAGATCTCAGCTCACTGCAAGCTCCGCCTCCCGGGTTCCCGCCATTCTCCTGCCTCAGCCTCCCGAGTAGCTGGGACTACAGGCGCCCGCCACCACGCCCGGCTAATTTTTTTTGTATTTTTAGTAGAGACGGGGTTTCACCATGTTAGCCAGGATGGTCTCGATCTCCTGACCTCGTGATCCGCCCGTCTCGGCCTCCCAAAGTGCTGGGATTACAGGCTTGAGCCACCGCGCCCGGCCCTAGTACTCTTAATCTATACAATCTCCCTAAAGGAAAAGAGCTTCCCTTGTAAGTAAGCGATGCTTAGCAGTTTTTAAGGAATTTTATCTGATTCTTCTGGGTGTGTATCTTTTAGTGCAAAAAATATCACTTACTTAGATTAATTGAATTCATTGTCAACAAAGATAACATATGTAACCCTGGTCCCAAGCACAGTGCCTGGTTTTTAGATAGGACTTCAGTATAACTTTTTGATTTGCGGTGTGAATTAATGAAAACTAGCTGGTCCTTTGTCAAGTCATATAAGCCTCATCTTTCTCATCTGTAAATTAGACTATTTGAATTTAGTGATCTCCAAAGCCTTGTTTGATCTGACATTTTATAAATTTTCTTGTTTTAATCTTGTGAGTTATTGAATATTTTTAAAGAAATGTTTTAAGGCACATTGAAATTGGGTTTTAATTAATTAATATAGATGTGGGCCATTTAATTCCCCCCAGGAAAGAAATGTAAAGTCGCTATATTGTTCCCTGAAGGTATTAGTCCGCGGTAATATGCAGCAGAAAAGTCCCACAAAATGCTGAACATCATCAGTAAGTACATGTGAAAGTCTTTTTTTCCCCCCTTCAGGAATAAAACTCTATTATGCTTGAGCTATTGTAGGAAACCTTAAGATATACACAGTGGAATTCAGAGATCTGTGCAGAGAAGTAACTTGTAACTGGCAAGGGAGTGTATGGTTTTCTATGTGAGGACTGATTATAAAAATAATGAGAGTGTTCAGTCTGAAACTATTGATTTGTGGAGGAGCTGGGATTAAAGATCATCAAGGTTCCATGAGTTATGCTGTTTTCTGGCATGACTGGTTATGGGAATATGCAAGGAATAGACTGTTACCATATATATGATATTGAATTTTTTCAAAGAATTAACATGAAATTATTACATGTTTATTATATGTTACGGCTACTAAAAATACACCAAATATAAAGTGTTTTGAGAGTAAGATGGCATATTGGCATCTTATAATAGGGTCAGCAAACTTTTCTGTCAAGGGCCAGATTGTAAATAGTTTAGGCTTTGTAAGTCATATGGTCTCTGTTGCAACAACTCAGTTCTGCTCTTGTAGTTCCAAAACAGCCATGGATAATATGTAAATGAATGGATACAGCCTTGTTTCAATAAAACTTTATTTACAAAAACAGGCAGCAGGCCAGTTTTGGCCTGTGGCCTGAAGTTTGTGAACCTCTGTGTTAGTTTGTTTATTTATTTAGAGACGTGGTCTCGCCTTGTCACCTAGGCTGTAGTACACTGGCACAATCATAACTTATTGCAGTCTCAAACTCCTGGGCTCAAGTGATCTTCCTGCCTCAGCCTCTTGAGTAACTGGGAATGCAGGCATGTATTCCCACCATGTTGGATAATTTTAAAAATTGTTTATATTTTTCTAGAGACAGGGATTTACTATGTTGCCCAGGCTGGTCCCGAACTCCTGGGCTAAAGTGATCCTCCCACCTGTCTCCTGAATCACTGGGATTATAGGTATGACGCACAGCTCTTGGCTGTGTTAGGTGATTATTGGCGTCAGTTTTATCAGTAAGCACAGATGCCAGTTAATAGAGATTTCTGGTTAATGGGATATGGTGTGTGGCACATAATAGGTGCCTAATGAATACGTGTTGAACAAATGATGAACAGTCTTTACTTAAAGTATCATTGTTATTCCAGTTAGGTATAGTTTGAGCACAGGTTTAAGAATTGTTAAGAGGACTTCATATAATATTTCCCCCAGTGCTACTGTCAAAAGCAGAAAACAGAACTGGCGAATCACAGATATAGGCTGGAGCAGTAATTCAGTTGGTGTGAAATCCATGTGAGAGAGAATGTCAGCAAAAGCACTTAGAAAATATAAAACAGAAAGGAGTCTTGAAATAGGAAAAGAGAAGTCCAAAATTTAGTGTGGGACCCTGTCACTAATAAGTAAGTGGCCGGGCGTGGTGGCTCAGGCCTCTAATTCTAGCACTTTGGGAGGCCAAGACAGGCAGATTACTTGAGGTCATGAGTTCGACACCAGCCTGGCCAACATGGTGAAACCCCGTTTCTACTAAAAATAGAAAAATTAGCCAGGTGTGGTTGTGGGCGCCTGTAATCCCAGCCACTCGAGAGGTGGAGGCAGGGAGAATTGCTTGAACTCAGGAGGTGGAGGTTGCAGTGAGCCGAGATCATGCCATTGCGCTCCAGCCTGGGTGACAGAGCAAGAATCCATCTCAAAAAAAAAAAAAGTAAGTGACCATGGACTAACATTTTTGGGCTTTATTTGCTTCATGTGTAAAATCAAGACAGTGGCTATTAGAAAGACTCCCCAGATTATCATTTTATTCTTTTTTTCACCAAACATTTATTGGAGACATGTCACATATAAAATGCTTTATTGAATCATCTGGGGTAAACAGGATGACTGAGACTCAGCTCCTGCCCTCCAGGAGCTTATAAACTCCCGTGGGGAAGAGACTCAAAGTAGTAAAGATCAAGTATGCCAGTATGAAATGATTGCTAAATAGGTCACAAAATATTTTGTGGAAAAGGTGGTATTTTTTTATTTTCTGAGTTTTTATCTCACCTGACCAAAAGTCTTTTTTTTTTTTTTTCCCCCTGTGGTATGCTTCCTTATTTATTTTATTTTATTTTTTATTATACTTTAAGTTCTAGGTACATGTGCACAATGTGCAGGTTTGTTACATATGTATACTTGTGCCATGTTGGTGTGCTGCACCCATCAACTCGTCATTTACATCAGGTATAACTCCCAATGCCGTCCCTCACCCTCCCCCCCATAATAGGCCCCGGTGTGTGATGTTCCCCTTCCAGAGTCCAAGTGATCTCATTGTTCAATTCCCACCTATGAGTGAGAACATGCAGTGTTTGGTTTTCTGTTCTTGCGCTAGTTTGCTGAGAATGATGGTTTCCAGCTGCATCCATGTCCCTACAAAGGACACGAACTCATCCTTTTTTATGGCTGCATAGTATTCCATGGTGTATATGTGCCACATTTTCTTAATCCAGTCCGTCACTGATGGACATTTGGGTTGATTCCAAGTCTTTGCTATTGTGAATAGTGCCGCAATAAACATACGTGTGCGTGTGTCTTTATAGCAGCATGATTTATAATCCTTTGGGTATATACCCAGTAATGGGATGGCTGGGTCATATGGTATTTCTAGTTCTAGATCCTTGAGGAATCGCCATACCGTTTTCCACAATGGTTGAACCAGTTTACAATCCCACCAACAGTGTAAAAGTGTTCCTATTTCTCCACATCCTCTCCAGCACCTGTTGTTTCCTGACTTTTTAATGATCGCCATTCTAACTGGTGTGAGATGGGATCTCATTGTGGTTTTGATTTGCATTTCTCTGATGGCCAGTGATGATGAGCATTTGGAAAAGGTGGTATCTGAGTACAATTTTGCTAAGTAGGGTGGAGAGGAAAACAACCTGTGAAAAGGGCCTAAAACCCAGAGAAGAGGGCCGAGGCAGTTTAGGTATGGTGGAAGGAGCCCTGACAAAAGCCGCAAGATCTTTGAGTCAGCCTCCCTATCCTTTGAAGCGGTGGAGTTGTGGACAAATTAGAACCCCTTGACCTGTAAACTGAGATTATTTCATACATTATTTCATACATCATGGGATTAAAAGAACCAAAAGAAATTATGTCTAAAACACTTTCCTCTCACAATTGGAAATCACTATTTTAAATGATGAAAGTAATGCATGTTTCTTGCCAGAGAAAGAAAAGAAAAAGGTAAGAAGATAAAGTGAAAATAGCCATGCTCAGTGGCTCCTGCCTGCAATCTCAGCACTTTGGGAGGCCAAGGTGGGGGCATGGCTTGAGACCAGCCTGGGTAGTACAGCAGGACTCTGCCTCTACAAAAAAAATTTAAAAAATAACTGGTGTGGTGGCACATGTCTTTTGTCCCAGCTACTTGGGAGGCTGAGGCAGAAGGTTCATTTGAGCCCGGGAGTCCAAGGTTGTAGTGAGCTGTGATCACACCACTGCACTCCAGCCTGGGTGACAGAGCGGGACCGTGTCCCAAAAGAAAGAAAGAACATGAAAATAATGCATGATCCTACCACTTAGAGGTAAGTGTTCATTTTTTCTTATTTATTTATTTTTTATTTTTTAGAAAGTTTTGCTCTGTTCCCCAGGCTGGAGCGCGATGATAGTGTAATAACAGCTTACTGCAGCCTCCAATTCCTGGGCTCAAGTGATTTTCCTGCCTTAGCCTCCTGAGTAGCTGGTACTACATGACACCATACTTGGCTATTTTTTGGAAAGATGGGAGTCTCACTATGTTGCCCAGCCTGGTCTCAAACTCCTGTGCTCAAATGAGCCTCTGTTCTTGGCCTCAAAGTGCTAGGGTTATAGGTATGAGCATCTATTAACATATCAGGTCGTGTTCATTTTCTCTATGTGAATATTTTTTTCTGAAAAATAAACTCATGATTTATATTATATTACTCTTTTGCAGTCAGATTTTTTTTAACTTCATGTACCATGGTTCACTTCATGTAACATGAGTTTTTTTCATGTGAATAGATACGGCTTTATGTTTCTTATTGACTGAATAGTATATATAGCTATACCATAATTATAATGGATTGATATTATAATGGACAGATTATTATTGTTATACCTCATTTTCCACTTGCCCAGTATTTTCTTTGGTTGGGATAAGTTCCCAGAAGTGGAATTGTTAGGTCTTCTAAATCTTTCTGCATAAGTATTGTCAGTCTTCTAGGAAAATTGTACTATTTTACTATTTTTTTTTTTTTTTTTTTGAGACAAAGTCTTGCTCTATCGCCCAGGCTGGAGTGCAGTGGTGCTATCTCAGCTCACTGCAGCCTCCGCCTCCTGGGTTCAAGCAGTTCTCCTGCCTCAGCCTCCCGAGTAGCTGGGACTACCGGCGTGTGCCACCATGCCGGGCTAATATTTCGCATTTTTTAGTAGAGACGGGGTTTCGCCGTGTTAACCAGGATGGTCTCAATCTCCTGACCTTGTGATCCGCCTACCTCGGCCTCCCAAAGTGCTGGGGTTACAGGTATGAGCCACCGTGCCCGCCTTTTTACCATCAGTATGTGAGAGTACTTGTTTGTTTAGCACCATTGCTAATACTAAGTATTATTCATTTTAATCTTTGGCTATCTAGTAGGTTAAAAATTTGCATCTTAATATAAAGATGATTTAATTGTAGAATACATACCATATTTGATTAAGAACCATTGCTTTAGTGTGCCTTTGACCTCCTAGGGCATGGGAACTATTAATAGCCATTGTAATCAACCACTGTGGTTAGCATTTACTGATCTCGGTAAATATTTATTGGATTAAACTAAATGTTTTCTTTGTTTTTGTTTTTTTTTTTTTTGAAACGGAGTTTTGCTCTTGTTGCCCAGGCTGGAGCGCAATGGCACGATCTTGGCCCACTGCAACCTCCGCCTCCCTGGTTCAAGCGATTCTTCTGCCTCAGCCTCCTGAGTAGCTGGAATTACAGGCATGAGCCACCACATCTGGCTAATTTTGTATTTTTAGCAGGCGGGGGTTTCTCCATGTTGGTCAGGCTGGTCTTGAACTCCCGATCTCAGGTGATCTGCCCGCCTCATCCTCCCAAAGTGCTGGGATTACGGGCGTGAGCCACTGTGCCCAGCCAACTAAATGTTATTTTTAATTCATATCTAGACAGCCTGTGGGAGTAAGGAAAATGATTAAGGATAAGTTCTATTTTTTTTAATGTAATGTAAATTGCTGAATGATCAAAGGTGGAGCTTTGGCCAGCTGCAGGGATAGGAACTATCATGTATTGCGTCTGTGACTTGTGTTGAGTGTTCTGCTAGGTGCCGTATTATGTAGCATGTTTACTGTTTTACAGGAAAGGGTTTTAAGCCCCAGGTTACACAACTGAACTGGAATTCATTTTATTTATTTTTTGAGATGGAGTCTTACTCTGTTGCTCAGGCTGGAGTGCAGTGGCACGATCTCGGCTCACTGCAACCCCTGTCTCCCTGGTTCAAGCGATTCTCCTGCCTCAGCCTCCGGAGCAGCTGGGACTACAGGCATGCCACCACACTTGGCTAATTTTTGTATTTTTAGTGGAGATGGGGTTTCACATTGTTGGCCAGGCTGGTCTTGAACTCCTGACCTCAGTTGATCCACCTGCCTCGGCCTCTGTAAGTGCTGGGATTATAGGTGTGAGCCACCACTCCTCGCCTTGAGCTGGAATTCAAAATTGGGTTTGTCTTTTTGCTCTACAGGCACTCCTTGACATGTTGGAGGGATGTAGTCATAAATAGGCATGCATAAATGTTTATTTACAGTCACTTTGTCTGTGTCCTGCATTTGGTTAATAGTCTCTCCCTACTCTTAGCTACCAATGTGAGGGAGGATGATGCCCTCTAGGAGATGGGGAGCACACCAAAAGTCCCTCACCTTACCTGGGTCCTCCAGATAACCTGTGGAAGGCCATGCAGAAGATGTATGCCACAAGTAGTTCAGTGAAGACCCCTCATGACTCTTCTCACCAGAGCTTTCAGATAAAATAGGATAATTTATGTCATATAAGGCCAAATCAAAAATGTCAGCTTTACAATGTTGATATCTCAATTGGATAAGGAAGGGATATAGCAGATTAGAATTCCCTGTCTCCTGATGATCATGATGCTGGGGACCATGTCAAACAGTGGCATGCATACTTGGGAAGTGTTCAAGATAGCTATTATCATTAATGTATTATGTGTTCTTAATTGTTTTGCTTTGACTACTCATTTTTCACAATTCCTGTTTTTATTGTTATATATATATTGTTATATATTTTATTGTTATATTGTTATTTTTTATTGTTTTATAGATATATGTTTTTATTGTATCTTATATTGCTGATATAAGATACAAAGGAGTTGGGCTGGGCATGGTGGCACATGCCTATAATCTCAGCATTTTGGGAGGCCAGGGTGGACAGATCACTTGAACTCAGGACTTTGAGACCAGCCTGGGCAGCATGGTGAAATCCTGCTCTACAAAAAAATACAAAAATCAACCAGGCATGGTGGATGCACCTGTAGTCTCAGCTACTCAGGAGGCTGAGGTGGGAGGATCACCTGAGCCTAGGAGATCGAGGCTGCAGTGAACTGAGATCTTGCCACTGCACTCCAGCCTGGGCAACAGAGTTGCCCTGTCTGTCTCACACACGCGCACACACACACACACACACACACAGAAACTATATATACACACACACATACACAAACACATGTATATACACGTATATATACACACACATATATACACACATATATGTATACACACATATATACACACACATATATACACACATACACATATATAATACGCATATATATACATATATATTAATTTTATTTCTAGCATATTACTGATCAAGAAGTAATGGATGAATCTGGGCACAGTACCTGTAGTGCAAGTTACTCGGGAAATTCAGGTGGGAGGATTGCTGAAGCCTAGAAGCTCAAGACTAGCCTGGGCAACACAGCGCGACCCTGTCTTTAAAAAAAAGAAGTAGTAGTGGATGATAATAGTAAAGCATTTTAAATCCATCACTATAGAGATGGTCTGATCTTACTCTCTTCCATTTAGAAGTTGGAGAACAAATGAAATTATCTGACCAGGTTTGCACAATCAATAATGACAGTGTTGCAGTTAGAAGTCACATTTCTAAGTCTTCACAGTTCTAATCTGTTAATTGTTATTATCTTTTGAGACGGAGTTGCGCTCTTGTTGCCCAGGCTCGAGTGCAGTGGCACGATCTTGGCTCGTCGCAGCCTCTGCCTCCACAATCTCGGCTCACTGCAGCCTCTGCCTCCTGGGTTCAAGCGATTCTCCTGCCTCAGCCCTCCTAAGTAGCTGGGATTACAGGCATGCACCACCACGCCCGGCTAATTTTGTATTTTTAGTAGAGACAGGGTTTCTCCATGTTGGTCAGGCTGGACTCAAACTCCCAACCTCAGGTGATCAGCCCACCTAGGCCTCCCAAAGTGCTGGGATTACAGGCGTGAGCCACCGTACCCAGCCCCCTGTTAATTGTTATTATAAAGTTGATGGAGATTAAGTTCTATTGTTGAGTTAGAGATCTGTCAGGGGGATAAAACAGTATAACCCTGTACTGTTTTGGTGACCATGTATGGAATTTGAGGAGTTTTTTTTTGTTTTTTACATTTTTAAAGAGATGGAGGAATAAAACAAAAATGTGTAACAGAGACCTATGTGGCCTGAGAAGCTTAAAATATTTGCTGTCTAGTGCTTTACAGAAAACGTTTTCTAGCACCTGCATGTAGACATGAAAATAGCTTTATTATAATAGTATTGCTTTTATGAAATTTTTGTTGTTGTTGTTTGAGACAGGGTCTTGGCTCTGTTGCCCAGGCTGGAGAGCAGTGGTGCAATCACAGCTCACTACAGCCTCAGCCTCCTGGGGTCAGGTGATCCTCCCACCTCAGCCTCCTGAGTAACTGGGGCTATAGGTGTGTGCCACCATGCCCACCTAATCTTTGTATTTTTTTGTAGAGATGGGGTTTTGCCATGTTGCTCAGGCTGTAATGAAATGATTTGTTTTTTTAAATACACCCTCTTTAGGAAAATCTAGTATATAAACTTGCAAATTTAGATAAAATCTTCAGAAAATAATTTTAGCATCATCACCTAAAGGGTTTTTTATGGAAGAGCTTTCATCCAGTCTTTGAACAGGAACTCTACTTGTGTAATTGTATGTTTACACATCATTAACTATTTGGCTGGCAGTCTTACAACTGATGTGTCTGTTTCACTGCCAGCTGAAGGCCAAGGAACTGAAGATAAGTAGCTGGATTATTTCAAGTATTGTTTGAAACCCCTTTTCTATACTTGCCACTTTAAAGGTGTAGAATAATGGTGTAGAATAAGGTAAATTTTTTTTTGTTTTATTTTACTGGAGCTATTAGGTGTGTTGTTTTCTCCAAACAATAACTTATAATTTGGTGACTTAATTTTTTAAATTGCTTGTCATTAAGCATTTTTAAATTTTTATTATTTATTTTATTTTTATTTCTTTTTTTGAGACAGAGTCTTGCTCTCATTGCCCAGGCTGGAGTGCAGTGGCACAATCTCGACTCACTGCAACCTCCACCTCCCGATTCAAGCGATTCTCCTGCCTCAGCCTCCCAGGTAGCTGGGATTACAAAGTGCCCACTACCATGCCCAGCTAATTTTTTTTTTTTTTTTGTATTTTTTTTTTTTTTGAGACGGAGTCTTGCTCTGTTGCCCAGGCTGGAGTGCAGTGGCCGGATCTCAGCTCACTGCAAACTCTGCCTCCCGGGTTTACGCCATTCTCCTGCCTCAGCCTCCTGAGTAGCTAGGACTACAGGCGCCCGCCACCTCACCCGGTTAGTTTTTTTTGTATTTTTTTAGTAGAGACAGGGTTTCACGGGGTTAGCCAGGATGGTCGCGATCTCCTGACCTCGTGATCCGCCCGTCTCGGCCTCCCAAAATGCTGAGATTACAGGCTTGAGCCACCGCGCCCGGCCTTTTTTTTGTATTTTTAATAGAGCTAGGGTTTCGCCATGTTGGCCAGGCTGGTCTCAAACTTCTGACCTCAGGTGATCCACCCGCCTCGGCCTCCCAGAGTGTTGGAATTACAGGCCTAAGCCACCGTGCCCAGCCAAGCATGATTTTTAAACATATCAATGTCAAAGGGCAGGCATCCTGAACTTTAAAATGTTTTATCCTTCTAATTGTATAGGTGAATAAAGAGAAGAGGGTTCATGATGGAGTTTTTAGTATCTTCAAACATTGTGCAGCTTGGTTGTGGCAAGGCAGCTAAGGACTAACCCTCAGTCCAATGGCTAGAAAAAGTTTTCCTAAGTTAGTGAAGGAGGAATGTATTATGAGCTTACACTATTAGTTGATCTGTTATTGATGAGAGGTGGCCATTTGAGTTTTATATATATGACTAATGAATGTGATAAATGGCCAGGAAAAGCATATTTATGAAGTATATTATGAAAATAGAGACTGTGGTTGGAATCAAGAAATAGGAAAGTTTGGGCCAGATGCCCTGGCTCATGACTGTAATCATAACATTTTGGGAGATTGAAGTGGGAGGATTGCTTGAGTTCAAGACCAGCCTGGTTAACATAGGGAGACCGCATCTCTACAAAAAATTAAAAAATTAGCCAGGCATGGTGGCACACCCCTGTAGTCCTGATTACTCAAGCTGAGGTGGGGTGATTGCTTGAGCCCGGGAGGTTGAGGCTGCAGTGAGCCATAATTGCACACTGTACCCCAGCTTGGGTGACATAATGAGACCCTGTCTCAAAACAAAGAAACAAGAAACCCACAAAGCAACAAAAAGAATATGAAGGTTGGTGAAAAAGCTATACATAAGATGTAGTTTCTGTTTTTGGTGAGCAAGCAATCTCCTTAAAAGCAAAGACTTTATATCTTGCTGACTGTTACTCGTTGAATGAGGGGCAGACCTGACACACTTATAGACTGCTGGAGGAAACACATGTATAAGATGACCCTCTGCAGTACAGTGTGCTAGAAGTCTGCAGTGGGCTATTCAGAGCACAGAGAGGGCACTTAACCAAACACGTGGAGTCAAAGAAAGCTTCCTCGAGACCAGAAGAAGATAGCGTTCTCCCAGGTGAGGGGAAGGGAAGAGTATTCCAAGAGGAGTGATGGCATATGTGAAGGTGTAGAGTTGGGAGAGAATGAGGCCTCTGACTAGAAGTTCCTGAAAGAAATTGTGTGTCTAGAGCCTAGCATGTTGGTAGGGGACACGGTGAACAATGAGCAGGAAAGATAAGGGAGCTTTTTGTAAGAATGTTGACCTTTACATTTTGCCCTTTACCTGTAAGAACAGTAGGAAGACCTGACAGGTTTTTTTCTCAGATCTTATGAAAATTCCAAACATACAGAAAAGTTGAAGGGATTTTACAGTTAATACTCATATATCTCAACCTAGATTCTACCATTAACATTTAATTACATTTGCTTTATCTCATGTGTCCTGTTCTATTACCCATTTTTTAAAAATGCATTTCGAAGTAAGTTGCAGATATCAGTGCACTTTCCTCTAAATACTTCAGCATATGTATCGTTAACTAGAATGCCCTGATGAAGGGTCTTAAGAGGGAGAGTGGCATGATGAGATTGGTTCAGGAAGATCACTCAGCTGCAGGATGGGAATGGATTTGGGGGTGGTATATACTTACTGAATGCTCACTTTTAAGTGGTGTATTAATAGAGTGAGGAGAAGAGAACTGGGAGGAGGCCGTGTGTTAAGCTTTGTGCCTAAAGACATAAAAAGAGAAAAACAGTTTAACAAACAATATAATTGGAAGATGTGTATAACCCTAGAACAAGACTGCATCTTTGCAGATACCTCAGATCAGATTCCTGGAAAATAGGAGATAAAAAATGGGATTTTGTTTACAGAATCTTTGTCTTCTTTAGCTTTTTAGACCTTTTATAAAACAGATCTGTTTTCAAATGTTGCATTTGCCATCAAGACAAATTATGTCAGACTGCATTTAGGTGTAAAGAAAGTGAAAGCTACATAATCCCCTGAGGGGTCTTAAAAGGATTTTGAATTGAAGCTTAAGATGTATGAAAAGAAGAAGTGGCCTTAAAATGTTTATAAAACATGAATGTTCAATTTTCAATTACCAGGACCTGATGAGATGGCTCATGCCATAATGCCAGCACTTTGGGAGGCTGAGGTAGGCGGATCACTTGAGGCCAGGAGTTCGAGACCGCCTGGGCAACATGGTGAAACCCCGTCTCTACTACAACCACAAAAAGTAGCCAGGCATGGTGGCGTGCGCCTGTAGTCCCAGCTGCTTGAGAGTCTGAGGCAGGAGAATCGCTTTAACCCGGGAGGCGGAGGTTGCAGTGAGCCAAGATTGCGCCATTGCACTTCATCCTGGGTGACAAAGTGAGACTCAAAAAAAAAAAAAAAAAAAAAATCAAAAATTTCAATTACCAGATGTTATTAAAGTTGATAAGTGAGAGAGGAGGAAGAGTGGTTGATAGAAATTTTGCTCCCAGAAAGATTTTGTTTCAATAAATAAAATGCTTCCTGAAACATTTTAAGAACCTTCTTCCTGCCAAAGCACTGTGTGAGGTGGTCAGAATATTCTTGGAAATAAGTTTTTGTTTTTTCCTTATTCTGTTTACCCTAAGAGCTAAAGGGAGTTGTACCCTTGCAGAGGTTGACCTGAATTCTCTTCGGAGGCATGGAATATTCTATGCTACCACCAATCTTTGTGACTATAGCCTTGGCCTCAGTTTCCCCATTTGTAAGAAGCGGGAATTTATTACAGTTCCTTGTAGCCCCAAAATGCTGTGTTTATGAAATGTTATTGATTCTCAATGTGACCATTTCTAATTTGTTACAAGAAGTGAGAAATTTTGAAATCACAGGGTGGGGAAATAATCTGAAACTACCATGTTTAACATACTACGTTTATTTGACCATATGCTCTTTCCTTTTTCAAATTTTATGTTGTAAAGTTTACTTAAAACACATTACAAAGTACTGAATGTTAAGAGGAGTAGCTGTCATTTAAAATTCTAGCAGAGAAAAAACTATCAGCATAGTAAAACAAACTTCTGGTACTTCAAGTTAGATTCAGAAGACTAGGAACATATCCACCTGTCACTCAGAGGAAGTCCACAGAGAAGAATGCATTAATTCATTTTTCTTTCTCTTCTGAAAATAGCAGTGACTCTTGGAAGTGGAGATAACTGTTTTCTTCAGTGAGTCATGATACAAAATATAAAAACAGTCTTTGTTGTCGTCGTTGTTGTTGTTACATAGATTAGAGATTTCTGTGTTGCCCAGGCTGGCCTCAAATGCCTAGCCTTGCCCTCTTATGCACCAGGACAATAGCCCTGAGCCACCACGGCTGCCAAACAGTCTTGCTTTAATGGTCTCTAAAGACATCAGCACTGTTGAGTATTAGGAAGAGTGTGCCTTGGCATTAAATTCCTATGAATTTAGACCTAGCTCTGTCATTTCCTACCTGTGTGAACTTGGATAAGGTACTTAACTGAGCCTCAGTATCCTACCTGCCAGATGGGAGATAATCACGCCCCTCAGAGTTGTTGTGTTAGTTATTGTTGGCAGGATACTCTTGCAGATAGGCACTCTGTAAGTGTTCACTGCTGTATGCTGCTTGCTGCTTCTGTAGAGAGGGAAGTGGGAACACTAGTGGCTCCATTTGACTAAGGTATGGGCAAAGGGACATAATTCTAGTCTTTAATTTTTATTGTATGGAAACATGTTGACTTCATCCTTTTTCTGTCCTAGTTTTTCAGGCCTTTGCATTTCAAACTCGTTAATATATAATATAGTTTTAAAATAATCTCAAAGTAGGTAAGGGGACAAAATTTGTATCCTGCATTCAAGGATTTGTGAAACTTAGATCAATTTTTGGCTGCAACTGAATTGATAGCACTTTTTTATGGTTTGGTTTGGGTTTTTTGTTTTTGTTTTTGAGATAAGTGTCTCACTCTGCTTCCCAGGCTGGAGTGTAGTGGCATGATCACAGCTTACTGCAGCCTTGATTCTCCCATGCTTGAGCTATCCTCCCACCTCAGCCTCCTGAGTAGCTGGGACCACAGGTGTGCACCACCACACCTGGCCAATTTTTCTTTTTTTTTTTTTTGTAGATAGAGGATCTCCCTATCTTGACTAGACTGGCCCTGAGCTGCTGGGTTCAAGTGATCCTCTTGCCTTGGCCTTCCAAAATGCTGAGGTCCATGCCCAGCCAATAGCACTTTTTGTTGTTTGAGACAAGATGTGTCAGTGGCTGCTCTGTAGGAGGCTTAGAAGTATACATTTTAGGCTGGGTGCTGTGGCTTATGCCTGTAATCCCAGTATGTCCGGAATTGGTGGGTTCTTGGTCTCGCTGACTTCAAGAATGAAGCCGCGGACCCTCGCGGTGAGTGTTACAGTTCTTAAAGATGGTGTGTCCGGAGTTTGTTCCTTCAGACGGTCAGATGTGTCTGGAGCTTCTTCCTTCTAGTGGGTTCGTGGTCTCGCCGACAGGGGTGAAGCTGCAGACCTTTGCGGTGAGTGTTACAGCTCTTAAAGGCGGTGTGTCTGGAGTTGTTCGTTCTTCCCGGTGGGTTTGTGGTCTCGCTGGCTTCAGGAGTGAAGCTGCAGATCTTCCTGGTGAGTGTTACAGCTCATAAAGGTGGTGTGGACCCAAAGAGTGAGCGGCAGCAAGATTTATTGCACAGAGCGAAAGAACGAAGCTTCCACAGTGTGGAAGGGGTCCTGAGCGGGTTGCCACCGCTGTCTGGGGCATCCTGCTTTTATTCCCTTATCCGACCCCACCGATATCCTGCTGATTGGTCCATTTTACAGAGAGCTGATTGGTCTATTTTACAGAGAGCTGGTTAGTCTATTTTACAGAGAGCTGATTGGTCCATTTTGACAGAGTGCTGATTGGTGTGTTTACAATCCCTGAGCTAGACACAGAGTACTGATTGGTGCATTTACAATCCTCTAGCTAGACATAAAAGTTCTCCAAGTCCCCACTAGGTTAGCTAGATACAAAGTACTGATTGGTGTATTTACAAACCCTGAGCTAGACGCAGAGTGTTGATTGGTGCGTTTACAATCCTTTAGCTAGACACAGAGTGGTAGACAGAAAAGTTCTCCAAGTCCCCACTAGATTAGCTAGATACAGAGTGCTGATTGGTGTATTTACAAACCCTGAGCTAGACACAGAGTGCTGATTGGTGTGTTTACAATCCTTTAGCTGGACATAAAAGTTCTCCAAGTCCCCACCAGGTTAGCTAGATACAGAGTACTGATTGGTGCATTTACAGTCGGTTAGCTAGACATAAAGGTTCTCCAAGTTCCCCACTAGACTCAGGAGCTCAGCTGGCTTCACCCAGTGTCTCCCCCACCAGGGCTGCAGGCCAAGCTGCAAGCCCATCATGTGCCATGTGCCTGCACTCCTCAGCCCCTGGGCGGTTGATGGGACTGAGCTCTGCGGAGGAGGTGGAGGCGCTTCTCAGGGAGGCTCGGACTGCAAGGGAGCCCACCGTGTGGGGGCGGTTGGGGCATGGTGGGCTTTAGGTCCCGAACCCTGCCCCGCAGGGAGGCAGCAGAGGCCCGGCGAGAACTCGAGCACAGCGCTGGCAGGTGAGCACTGCTGGGGGATCTGGTGCACCCACCACAACTGGGCCCTGGTGCTAAGCCCCTCACTGTCCTGGGCTGGTGGTGCCGGCTGGCCGCACCGAGTGTGGGGCCCGGAGCCCGCACCTGCGGGAACTCGTGGTGGCCTGTGAGCTCCGCCTACAGCCCCGGTTCCGCGGGCTTCTCTCCCTCCACACCTCCCCACAAGCAGAGAGAGCTGGCTCCAGCCTCGGCCAGCCCAGAGAGGGGCTCCCACAGTGCAGTGGTGGGCTGAAGGGCTCCTCAGGCGCCGCCAGAGTGGACGCCGATGCTGAGGAGGTGCTGAAGAGTGAGGGCTGCGAGCACATTGTCACCTCTCACCAGCACTTTGGGAAGCTGAGGCAGGCAGATCACGAGATCAAGAGATCCTGGCCAACGTGGTGAAACCCGGTCTCTACTAAAAATACAAAAACTAGCTGGGCATGGTGGGTGTGCCTGTAGTCCCAGCTACTCAGGAGGCTGAGGCAGGAGAATTACTTGAATCTGGGAGGCGGAGGTTGCAGTGAGCCAAGATTGCGCCCCTGTACTCCAGCCTGGCAAGAGAGGGAGACTCCATCTCAACAACAACAACAACAAAGTATACATTTTGCTGTGAAAGGAGCAGAGTTTATAGGCACGTTTGTCACATGTACTTTTTAGATACTAGGGATGCAGCAGTGAACAAAATAGAAATTCCTGTTTTTCTGGAGCTTGCTTTTGAGGTTGGGGGAGACTAAGTAAAATACATAGTAACTTAGTATGTTCAGTGGAAAAAAATAAAACAAGAAATAAAGAATGTTGGGAGGTTGTAATTGTAAATGAGATGGGGGAAGAAAAGGTGGAGGTCTCAGTGACTCATGCTTGTAATCCCAGTGCTTGGGAGGCTAAGCGGGAGGAATGCTTGAGGCCAGGAGTTTGAGACCAGCCTGGGCAACGTAGCGAGACCCTGTTTTAAAAATGAATGAATGAATGAAGAAAGGTAACAGAGTGAGACCTGTCTCTAAAATGAATGAATGAATGAATAGTAAATGGTTGTTTGTAAGAAGGAATGAATGAATGGAGGTGGTCAGGGAGGCCTACCTGAGGAGGTGATATTTGAGGGAAAGCAAAAAGGAGTTTAGGCAGCATGCAGATATCTGAAGGAACTTTGTTCTAAGTGGAGGGAATAGTGGATATAAAGGCTTTGAGGTTGGACTCTTATATTAATTATGTAAGTCAATGTTTTGGGGGAAGTGGCAAGATGATGATAATGCTTTGTGCATATTGAAATGTGAGGTATTCATGGGACATCCAGTAGTAATGACTAGTAAGCAGTTCAGGAGAAGCTGATCCTTGAAGGAAGTCTGTGGGGTCACCAGATTTTAGGTGGAATTGAAGTCATGGATTTGCAGAGCCTCTGGGAATTACATATACAGTGAGAAGAGCAGAGGACTGAGGAACGAACCCTAGGTAACAAATGTTGGGTAGGGATAGAAGAGCAGTCTGCAAAAAGACTTAGGACCAAACACTTCAGAGGCAGCTGGAAAAGAGGATGGTGTTTCTGAAGTTATAGCCAGGCAGTCTTCTCTGACTTCTGTGTCTGCCTTTTCTCTGCCAACTCCCAACCAAAACAGCCTTTGAGTATAGTTGTCTCTGCCTCCATACCTTAGATCAGAACTACCTCATTTTTTGCTAGGACTCCGTTAATAGTCTGTTGTCTAGTCTCTTTACTCCTTAACTTATTCTTGTCAGTCATTCTTCCACACTTTTCCATAGTAGTCTTTCTAAAGTACCTAAACTGTTCCAGTGGTTCCTCATTTTCAGAATAGTCTGACCTTGTCAGCCTGATATAAGATGCTCTTCATGATCTGGCCTCTGTTTGTTTTCACCTTTTGTTTCCTTTCCCCTTCACATCCTAAATTACATGCATTCAAATTATTTGTCCTTCCTAGAAGGACACTTCTTTGCTTCTGGGTCTCTGTACGTGGTTTTCTCGTGTGTTCTTACTTCCTGGAATGACAAACTCTCCATGGTTCATTAACCATACAAGATTTGGCTTAATTGTTACCTTTTCTGCAAAGACTTCTGACTTCCAAGCAAAACCAGGCTCTTCCCTCTGGGCTGACTTCCTGATTTGTTGCATATCTCTGGTGTAGTCCTAATGACAGTATCTTGAAACTGTTTCCTATTTGTTATCCCCTTCCAATTTATGAGCTCTTAGAGGACAACAATGTTGATATAAGGATCTTCACATTCTTAGTGTATGGCTTAGTGTAATAAATATCTAATGCAGTGGTTTTCTTTTTTTTTTTTAATTTGCTGTTAAATTTTTTTTTTTTTTTTGTAATTTAAAAACAGATAGAGATGGGATCTCACTTGATCACCCAGGCTGGTCTTGAACTCCTGGGCTCAAGTGATCTTCCTGCCTCGGCTCCCAAAGTGCTGGGTTTGCAGGCATGAGCCACCACATCCAGCCATGGAGTGGTTTTCAGTGTGGCCTCTGTACCAGTGGCATCAGCATCTGTGGAAACTTGTTAGAAATGCAGATTCTTAGGCCCCACTCAGTATTTACTTGATTAGAAACTAAGGGGGTGGGCCCCAGTAATCTGTGTTTTAACAAACTTCTCAGGTGATTCTGATACCTTATAACAAATCCTGCAGGTGATTCTGATAGTTCTAATAGTTAGAAAATTATTAAATCGTCCAGTGAAATGAATGATTGACAACATTCACAGAGAGGAATAAACTCTGATCTCATGATAAGTGAAGGAGAACCCTTCCACTTGTGTTCAGTCTTTAGAAAAAGGAAACAGCCATGCCTTAGTGATGGCTGCAAGAGCTTAAAATAGTGAGCATATATAGTTACATTGACAGTTTTGTTTGTTCGTTTGTTTTGAGATGGAGTTTCGCTTTTGTTGCTCAGGCTGGGGTGCAATGGTGCTATCTCAGCTCACTGCAACCTCCGCCTCCCTGGTTCAAGCGATTCTCCTGCCTCAGTCTCCCGAATAGCTGGGATTACAGTCATGCACCACCATACCTGGCTAATTTTGTATTTTTAGTAGAAACGGGGTTTCTCCATCTTGGTCAGGCTGGTCTCAAACTCCTGACCTCAGGTGATCCACCCGCCTCGGCCTCACAAAGTGCTGGGATTACAGGAGTGAGCCACCGTGCCTGGCCAACCGTATTTTGGCTCAAAATCTGTTCTGAATCTACTGACTTAAACCTTTACAGATCAAAAGGAAGACACAAGCTTGTTATTGAAAAATTACCCATAATATCACCATCAGAGATAACCAAATTATCAATAATTATTTCTAGGTAATATGGTTTCTATTCTTTTGCTTAGATTTGTGAGATTTTCTGCAGTTATGTATTTTTTATTTGGAAACCTTTATATTTAAGTAATTTCAAATGTTAATATTTTAAGAAATAAGTTGAAATAAACTCATCTGAAGTTTTTACCCTTATGAAGATATCTTTTCACTTTTTTAAAACTGACAAAAATTGTGTTTATTGTGTACAATATGTTTTGAAATGTGTGTACATTGTGGAATGGCTCAATCAAACTAGTGTCTTTTCATTTTCTAACATTTAAAGTGGGAATTAAAGAAATAAGATAGATCCTGGGTCATATTATATGTAGTTTTACTTAACTGATTACTGCTTATTTTATGGATCTGTGTATGCTTTACAAAATACTTACTGAACATTGTGTTGTTCAATAAGCTTCTGTTATAAGGCTGGGCACTAGGTTTTTACTTACAGTGCAAAACATTGTTTTTGTGGGATAATCCAAATTAAGTTGATATCATGTTAACTTAGAGGATTTCTTTCAGGAAAGTAGCCTGTCATAAGAGTAAAAACTTTAAGAAATCTTGATTCTTTTCCTAGTTCTAGAACAGATTCAGGCTCCTTTTGAAAGAAGATCTTCATAGATCTTTTCACATGGTGATTTAAATTAGTTTTATTATATAAAGTCTAATGCTTGTGTCTACCGAGGCAACTAGATATACTTTTTTTTTTTGGCTTATGGTTCCCAAATAACTCCAAACCCCAAAATTATAAATTAAATGTACTTATAAATTAAATGCCATAGAAACTCTACTAATTTATATAAGTACTTATAAAATTAAATGCCATAGAAACTGTAGAACTTGATAAAATTCAAATTAGCAACATTAATATAACAACTGATGTTTTGCTGAAATTAAATGCCAGTGTTGGGTTTAGTAATAGAAAGAAATATTTTTATATTTTATTTTTTACTGGTTATTATTTTTATTTTAAGCATTTTAGACATGATCATTATGGGAATCATTGTCATCATAGATATTACTGTTTTTAAACCTAATCTGTTTTGTTGATTGGCCAGTTTAATGGCACATTGTAAAGATAGTACTGAAAAATACTAATTTAATGTCAAATTCTTTTTTTTTTTTTTTTTGAGACGGAGTCTCACGCTGTTGCCCAGGCTGGAGTGCAGTGGCGCGATCTCGGCTCACTGCAAGCTCCGCCTCCCGGGTTCCCGCCATTCTCCTGCCTCAGCCTCCTGAGTAGCTGGGACTACAGGCGCCCGCCACCGCGCCCGGCTAATTTTTTGTATTTTTAGTAGACACGGGGTTTCACTGTGGTCTCGATCTCCTGACCTTGTGATCCGCCCGCCTCGGCCTCCCAAAGTGCTGGGATTACAGGCTTGAGCCACCGCGCCCGGCCGTCAAATTCTTTTTTTAAATTAGGTTAAATTGTATGTATTTACAGGACATGAAGTTTTGGAATATATATGTGCGTTATGAAATGGCTTAATCAAGCTAATTAATATATATATTACCTCACATAGTTGTCATTGTTGTGAGAACACTTAAAATCTAATCTCTTGGCATTTTTCAGTACAGTATATTGCTAATAACTATAGTCACCATGTTGTACAATAGGTCTCTTGAAGGTATTCCTCCTGTCTAACTGAAATTTTGTAACCTTTGACCAACATCTATCTCCCCAACTCCCTCCTCCACCATGGCCCCAGTCCCTGGTAACTACCATTGTGTTCTCAACTTCTGTAAGATCAACTTTTTAAGGTTGCACGTATGAGTGAAATAATGGAGTATTTGCTTTTCGGTGCCTGGCTTTTTTCATTTAACACAGCAGTCCCCAGTCTTTTTGGCACCAGAGACTGACTTCATGGAAGACAGTTTTTCCATGGACTGGGTGGTGATGTTTCAGGATGAAACTCTTTCACCTCAGATCATCAGGCATTAGTTAGATTCTCCTAAGAAGCATGCAGCCTTGATCCCCAGGTATGCGCAGTTCACATTAGGGTTTGGGCTCCTATGGGAATCTAATGCCAGCACTGCTGATCTGACAGGAGGCGGAGCTCAGTGGTAATGCTGTTGGCTCACCTCCTGCCATGTGGCCTGGTTCCTAACAGGCCACAGACTGGTACCTGTCCACAGCCCAGGGGGTTGGGGCCCCCTGATTTAACATAATGAAGAACCTTCCAGGTTCATTCATATTGTTGCATATCATGGAAATTCTTTCCTCCTTTGAGGCTAAATAGTATTGCATTTTGGGTATGTGTGTGTATAATATATATGTGTGTATATATTATATGTACATATACACACATACACATACCAGATTTTCCTTATCTATTCATTTGTTGATGGAGTTGATGGACAATTAGGTTGATACCATATCTTGGCTATTGTGAATAATGCTGCAGTGAACATTGGGAGTACAGATATTCTCTTTAATATATTTACTTCCTTTGGATTTCTTACTGTCACCTTTTTTATTGCCTATGTAAAGGTACAGTTATTACTATGAAGTATTAGAAAATGCTTCATAAAAAGAACCAGTCTGCCCAGTGCAATTGAATATGGAATTGACTGCTCTGGGATACTTTGAATTTGGTGTGCCTGTGTGTTGACTCTCTTTTCTGTTCTGTCTGCTTCACTTGGCTTCCCCTTGGCCCCAGCAGGATTATAAACACCATTGCAGAGGTGGGCACTGCAATCTTGTGGCAGCATTCAGATACAAAGACCTAAGACGTATTTTTTTTTAGCTTAACATGAAAATGAAGACAATTTTTAAATTCAGAGAACTCATAAATCTCCAGGCATAAGTCCTTAGATCCAAGCAACTCCAGTTTTATATCTATAAATACTATTACTGTGATTCTAACAAGTCCATGAACAGTAACATATAAGTAGCATTTAAATACTCACAATATAAAAAAGCACTCACCAAAACATTGAACAGCTAGCCTAGTTTTGTTTTGTTTTGAGACGGAGCCTCGCTCTGTCGCCCAGGCTGGAGTGCAGTGGCACGATCTTGGCTCACTGCAACCTCCACCTCCTGGATTCAAGCAATTCTCCTGCCTCAGCCTCCTGAGTGGCTGGGATTACAGGTGCACGCCACTGTGCCCGGCTAATTTTTTGTATTTTTAGTAGAGATGGGGTTTCATCATGCTGCAAGGCTGGTCTCGAACTCCTGACCTCGTGATCCACCTGCCTTGGCCTCCCAAAGTGCTAGGATTACAGGCGTGAGCCACCGCGCCTGGCCATAGTTAGCCTAGTTTTAAACCTTTTTAAAAAAATACTTGTGTCAAGTTTAAATCACGTGATTTTCTGCCATTAACACTTTTAAGTCTATTTTTAATTTTTGTCTGTTGTACATTCCCCCTACACTTTTTCTTGCCCAGTTTTTTATCCCCATTTTCTCCCCATCTCTCCTGCTATGTATTTATTATGGCTTCATGGTTCTGGTAAGGGTCACAGTTCCCTGTCCTGATGTACAGGGAACTGATTGATGCACCGTCCATCCCCCTTCATTGGCCCTTAGGTGGACATATAACTCAAACTGGGCCAATTAAGAGTCTTTAACTGAGGTTCTTCAGACTGAAAGCCAAGAGTAAGAGTCTTTTGTTCCTTGTGGATTAAACTGGGATGACATGAGAGTGGAAATTCCTGAAACCTAAGGTGTTTCACTTTACCTTCTCATCTCCTGAAAATTATCCATAGAGGAAGTCATTTGCAATAGGATAGGACAAGATTTAACAAGACCGGGAGAGAGAATCCTGGTCGTGATGGAGTCTGCATCTTTATCTCTTTTTTTTTTTCTTCAGACAGAGCCTCACTTTGTTGCCCAGCCTGGAGTACAGTGGCACAATCTTGGCTCACTGCAACCTCTGCCTCCCAGGTTTAAGCAATTCTTCTGCCTCAGCCTCCTGAGCAGCTGGAATTACAGGCGTGTGCCACCATGCCTAATTAATTTTTCTACTTTTAGTAGAGATGGGATTTTACCATGTTGGCCAGGCTGTTCTCGAACTCCTGACCTCAGGTGATCCGCCTGCCTCAGCCTCCCAAAGTGCTGGGATTATAGGTGTGAGCCACCGCACCCAGCCAAGTCTGCATCTTTGATACTGTAGCTGCTCCATTATATTTCATCAAATTGTCTTTTTGGTTGAAGCTAGTTCCAGTTGGGTCTTTCACTTGATACTAGAAAGCATCCTTAAATAATCTGTGTTGTAATTTATAAGATGTATCCTTTTTTTTATATCTAGGTGAAGATGGAGCCGGAAAAACAAGCTTAATAAGGAAAATTCAGGGAATAGAGGAGTATAAGAAAGGAAGAGGACTGGAATATTTGTACTTAAATGTGCATGATGAAGACAGGGATGGTGAGTGTCATTTGTAACATAAATTTCTGAAGTCTGTTGTGAGGTGCACTGCCATTCACATTAGTCTTTGATTTTTTTTTTTGGGGGGGGTTAATTTTTTACTAGAAGTTCTGTGATGTCATGCTGGTCAAGAAATAGCTATGTTTAGGCATACTTTTATTAATTTGGGATTGGGATTCGTATATGATACTTTTAAGCATCTTAAGCTATCCTGGTGTGCAGATATTTCTTTCCGGCCATACTTGAAGAATCTCAATTTTTCAGCTCATCTTCCCTCAGATAGTGATTGTTTTGTTGACTCCCATTTCACCTTCTAATTTTCTGATAAAAATATTATCTACTTAGCTTTTATCTATCAGCTATTTTTTCTTCTGTAGATAACTTGCCTTCTCATTTTTGTATATAATATCTTGGTATGCATATCTCTATCTGCTGATGGTAAAAACAAACAAGTTATGCATCCTCTGGTTTTAGATTAAGAAATATGAAGTAGAGGATGCTACAGTGAAGTCATTTTAGGCCTTTAGATAAATTAGAAGATGGCCTAAATAGTTGAACTTTACTGGCAGTTAAGTCATTTTAGGCCTTTAAATAAATTGGTAGATGGCCTACATTGTTGAATTTTGTCAAAGCCAATAGCACATCTCCTGTGGAGATGCACTAAAATACCAAGTGGTACTGTTAGTTGGATGATGAAATTACTTAATCTCGTTGCCTTGGTTACTTTGTTTTGTCTGTTGTAGATCAAACAAGATGTAATGTATGGATCTTAGATGGAGACCTATATCACAAAGGCCTCCTTAAATTTTCACTGGATGCCGTATCTCTGAAGGATACCCTAGTTATGCTGGTTGTTGACATGTCAAAGCCTTGGACTGCTTTGGATTCTTTACAGAAATGGGCAAGTGTTGTTAGAGAACATGTTGACAAACTGAAAATCCCTCCTGAAGAAATGAAACAAATGGAGCAAAAGTGTAAGTAGTCTAGAAATAATAATGTAGGTTTCAAAAACAAAATATCTAGGCTGACTTTAATCATTAGAAATTTTTGACTATGAAAAAGGTTTAATGAAGTAAGCATATTGTAAGTACTTTTTTTTTTTTTTGAGACAGAATCTTGTTCTGTCACCCAGGCTGGAGTGCAGTGGCATGATCTTGGCTCACTGCAACCTCTGCCTCCTGGGTTTAAGCTGTTCTCCCTCAGCCTCCTGAGTAGCTGGTATTAGAGGCGCCTGCCACCATGCCCTGCTAATTTTTGTATTTTTAGTAGAGATGGGGTTTCACCATATTGGCTAGGCTGGTCTCGCACTCCTGACCTCATGATCCACCGCCCTCGGCCTCGCAGAGTGCTGGGATTACAGGCGTGAGTCACCGGCCTGGCCTGTAACTACTGTTTTAAAAATTCTGTGTAGATGATGTGCTAGGTTTTAATACAGTTTCAAATTAGAAACATAAGACACAATGGTAAACTGTTTAGTAGAGATGCCTTTTCTCCTTGCCAAAAAGCTGTGTGTGTTCATTTTGGAAAGTAGCTTTGCAGGGTGAAAAAATGGAATCTTTCTTCAGCTGCTCATTTTCAGCAGTTTCATTTTTTAACTAGTAATCTTACTGACCTTGTCAAAATGAAATGTGCCTAGAAAGATGTTGACAGTATACATATAAAGATATTAAAATGGTTTTATGATTTACAAAGTACATATTTTATACATGCTCATGTGAATTGGAGATTTTTATGGGAATTATGAAAATTGTATGAGTCATTTCTAACAGGTTGTAAGCCAGTAACATTTTTTATTTACTTTTTTTAAATTTTTGAGTCAGGGTCCCACACTGTTGCCCAGGCTGAAGTGCAGTGGCACAATCTTGGCTCACTGCAATGTCTGCGCCCCAGGCTCAAGCCATCCCCCAACCTCAGCCTCCCGAGTATCTGGGACTACAGGCACGTACCACCATGCCTGGCTAATTTTTTTATTTTTCGTAGACATAGGGTTTTGCCATGTTGCCCAGGCTGGTCTTGAACTCCTGAGCTCAAGCGATCCACCTTGCTCAGACCCCCAAAGTGTGCAGGGATTACAGGCATGAGCCACCACATTCAGCTGCCTGTAATATTTTTTAATGTCACTTAGAGTTCTTCATTTGCCAATATCGTGCTTTGCATAAGAAAATACATAGATGGGCCAGGCATGGCGGCTCACATCTGTAATCCCAGCACTTTGGGAGACTGAAGCAGGTGGATCACGAGGTCAGAAGTTTAAGACCAGCCTGGCCAAGATGGTGAAACCCCGTCTCTACTAAAAATACAAAAAAAAAAAAAAAAAAAAAAAAAAACAGCCCAGCATGGTGGCAGGCACCTGTAATCCCAGCTACTTGGGAGGCTGAGGCAGAGAATTGCTTGAACCCAGGAGGCAGAGATTGCAGTGAGCTGAGATTGTACCACTGCACTCCAGCCTGGGCGACAGAGCAAGACTCCGTCTCAAAAAAAAAAAAAAAGGAAATACATAGATGAGCTCCTTTGTTGTTATTTACTGACAGTAACTTTTAAAGCGAATTTGACGGCTTGCTGGAATTTATGCGTAAGAAAACAGTAAAACTTGTATGTACTAAATCATTGAAAGAGATGTCTAAATACTTTTAATTTTGTTTGTTTGTTTGTTTGTTTACTATTGCCTGTGGAGTTTTTGTTGTTGTTCTTCTCTAAGTCTAGATTTATTCTAGAGTAGTAGTTGTTCAACTGTGGTTCCCTGGACCAACAGCACTAGTATCAGTATAGCTGGGAACATGTCAAAAATACACATTTTTCACTCCCCATCCTAGACCACTGAACTAGAAACTCTTGAGGGTGGAAACAGTAATCTGGGATTTAACAAGCCTTTGAAGTGATTCTGGTGCATGATAAAATTTGGTAGCCACTGTTAGATTACAGCCTCTGATCTTAAGGGTGGTAGTCACCAAGGCTGCTAAGGGTTAATACAGACCCCTGTGTTTCTGGAGGGAATGGTGCCCAACTGTTCGGGATTCCCTATTCCTTGACCCCATGTAAATTCAGAACAGTTTTCCTCCATATGAGTCAGTCTTCACGATCCAAAGATCTGGCTCATAATTACTTAAAGAGAAAACACACATTTTTTTTCTAAGTAAGTAATAATGTACATTCTTTGTTTTTTGAAAATTGAAAATAGGGCTGGGCGCAGTGGCTCACGCCTGTAATCCCAACATTTTGGGAGGCCAAGGCAGGTGGATCACAAGGTCAGGAGTTCAAGACTAGCCTGGCTGATATGGTGAAACCCTGTCTCTTCTAAAAATACAAAAATGAGCTGGGCGTGGTGGTGGGCACCTGTAGTCCCAGTCCGTTGGGAGACTGAGGCAGGAGAATCACTTGAACACAGGAGGTGGGGGTTGCAGTGAGCCGAGGTTGTACCACTGTACTCCAGCCTGGTGACACAGTGAGACTCCATCTCAAAAAAAAAAAAAAAAAAGAAAAGAAAAAGAAAATAGCCAGTCACAGTGGCTCACCCCTGTTATCCCAACACTTTGGTTTGCTGAGGTGGGAGGATTGCTTGAGCCCAGAGTTCGAGACCAGCCTGGGCAACATAGTGAGACCCCAGTCTCTACAAAAATAAAATAAAAAGTTAGCCAGGTGTGGTGGCACATGCCTGTAGCTACTCAGGAGGTTGAGCTAGAAGATCACTTGGGTTAGGGCTATAGTGAGCCATGATTGCACCGCCGCACTCCAGCATGGGTGACAGAGCAAGACCCTGTCTCAAATCAGTAAATCAGTAAATCAAACTTTTGTGTATTTTTCCCAGTATTTTTATTTCTAAGCTGGAATCATACTTTGGCTTTATTTATATCTCTTTTAATGTTACTATTTCCTGCAACATTAAATATTCTTTGAAAACTTGACATTTTATAGTTGTGTATAATTTTTTCTCATATACCATTTTAATCCTATGCTATGGACAGTTTGTTTCCAAATGTGTTTTGCTTTTAAACATGAAGAAAAGAGTTATATGGAAATCCCTGTGTGTGCATGACTGATTGTGCCCTTGAGAATTCCTAGGAGAATAATTACTGAGTCTAAACATACATTTTCAAGTCTCTCGTTACGTTCACGTTTACTTTATATTTTTTAGTGACAATTTTGACAACCTTGCAAATAACTCCTAAAAACTGATTGGCACTGGTAATATTTCATTAAGTTGTACCAGGGTTGCAGAATGAGCATGGACTAAGATTGAGCCTAGGTAAAAAAGGAGAGACCTGAGTAAAGGGTTTAGTGAAAGGAGTTAGTATTAGAAAGTCATCTAGGCTGTCTTTTAAATTGTGGGATTTTTTTCTCCCACATTTATTTTTCTTTTATCTGTATAGTGCCTTTTGTGAATTAGAGAAGGTAGAGAGACAAAACCAATTGTGACTTGACCAAAAGAGTTTGCATAAATTGAGCCAGGTCTAGATAGAACCCTACTTTGTAGAGCCATCCCTTGCAGTAGTAGTATTCTGCCTCCTAATTATTAATGTGGGTTCGTTGTTTGTATATTCTCTTTGAAATAGGTTTCTCAAACCCTTTTTGTTTTTTCTCTTATACAAGACTAAGTATAAATTGGAGTAAATTTTATCTTTAGATTATGGCAAGAAAAGTTACCTGCTGAAATAAAGCAATTTCTAAATTGTGTTTACTTTGATTTTCAGTGATTAGAGACTTCCAAGAATATGTAGAACCAGGAGAAGACTTCCCAGCTTCTCCCCAGAGAAGAAATACTGCGTCACAAGAGGACAAAGATGACAGTGTAGTTTTACCTCTGGGTGCGGATACACTTACACATAACTTGGGCATTCCAGTACTAGTAGTTTGCACAAAGGTTAGTTTGCTTCCTAGGGATTCTGCTACTGATATTCACTGAGGATGAACAACTGTTTTGTTTTCCAGGTTTTTTGGAGTTAACACATTAGTTCTCCTAGATGATTTTTTGTTAACAAATAATAGTTTAAAGTATTGAATGATATTAACATGTTGCTTTTGTGGTCTTAATTATAGTTTCTTTGAAAGAAAATGTTATTTCAAATACTCATGATTGAATCTCATTTTCATAATTCCCATTGAACTTCATTGTATGATCAGTCAGTTTAATAGAAATAATTTACAGGTAAAATGATAGTTTATTGGTTTTTATAAACTTGTTTTTCAACTTTTTTTTTTTTTTTTTTTTTGAGACGGAATTTTGCCCTTGTTGCCCAGGCTGGAGCACAATGGCACAATCTTGGCTTACTGCAACCTCCGCTTCCCTGGTTCAAGCAGTCTCCTGCCTCAGCCTCCCCAGTAGCTGGGATTATAGGTGCCCACCACCATTCCCAGCTAATTTTTTGTATTTTTAGTAGAGATGGGCTTTCACCGCGTTGGCCAGGCTGGTCTCAAACTCTTGACCTCAGGTGATCCACCCACCTTGGCCTCCCAAAGTGCTGGGATTACAGGTGTGAGCCACTGCACCCAGCCTCAACATTGAATTTTTATATGTTCTCTAATGTCAGAGGATTATGTACTTAAAATAGACTTTTAAACATGTAGCCGTGCTCATTATATGAAGTTGACATGCAGTTATCAAGTGTTTCTGGTTTTTAAAAAGGTTCTGATAGGATCACTATTATCAAAATTATATTATTGGTTATTTCACTGTATATGTTTTGTAATAAAATTAAGTTTCCTTTAAAAATAATTAATAGAAGACCAGGCGCGGTGGCTCAAGCCTGGGAACCTGGAAGGCGGAGCTTGCAGTGATCGTGCCACCGCACTCCAACCTGGGCGACAGAGCGAGACTCTGTCTCAAAAATAAATAAATAATTAATTTAAAAATACTTAATAGATCAGCCGGGCGCGGTGGCTCACACCTGTAATCCCAGCACTTTGGGAGGCCGAGGTGGGCGGATCATGAGGTCAGGAGATCGAGACCATCCTGGCTAACACGGTGAAACCCCATCTCTACTAAAAATACAAAAAATTAGCCAGGCGTGGTGGCGGGTGCCTGTAGTGCCAGCTACTCGAGAGACTGAGGCAGGAGAATGGCATGAACCTGGGAGGCAGAGCTTGCAGTGAGGCGAGATCGTACCACTGCACTCCAGCCTGGGTGACAGAGTGAGACTCTGTCTCAAATAATATTAATAATAATAATAAAAAGATCAAGTTCATGTTCTCCCCGCTTGGTCCTGAGTGTGTGTTTTTACTGTTTGTAAGTCATGGAATAGTTAAGAAAATGACAGAACATAAGTCCTTTTCAGACCTGAAATTAATGCTTTTTAATATGTAAAATTTGCGCATATAAAATTAAAGGAGGGTATAGAATTTATTTATTGTTGGAGTAAAATTGATTAAAGTATTTAAAACCTACCTTAGGTTTTACTTTACTACAAAAATGATCCATAACAAAGGAATGGAGTGACAGCATTTAAAATAATTAAGTTAAAGTCTGCCATCTGCTTTCAAGTGGTGGTTCTGGTATAGTTGTTACGTACACCTTTTCTGTAAAACAGTATCTTAAAATCTCACACTGAAATCCTTCTGTGTGATTTGTTTTTTATTTTGTTTTGGTTGGTGAAGAGCTGTTTGTTTACTGGAAGTTGGTTCCATTTTACAGCACTACATGCCTTATGAAAAGCAGTCTTACTTTCCAAAAGAAAAATGTTAAGCTTAAAGGGTCCGGAATCAGTATCAAGTGAGTCATAGAGTCATAACATTTTCAAACCAGAAGAGATCATCTACTGTATTTCATAAAATCTAAGACACTATCAGATGTATTTCAGTTTATGAACTTTTAAAATGTGTTAGGCATATGGAGAAATGTGTGTTTCCAAAGGGAGAGAAGTATAGTGGTTCAATGCCATCAGTTTAAAGACTCCAGAAATGGAGATTTCAGAGAGACTAAGTTTCTTGTCTTAAGTCCAGATCCTCTGATTTCAGTTAAAATATTTTTATTTTATTTTATTTTATTTTTGATATGGAATCTTGCTCAGTCGCCCAGGCTGGAGTGCAGTGGTGCGATCTTGGCTCGTGGCAAGCTCCACCTCCCGGGTTCACACCATTCTCCTGCCTCAGCCTCCCGAGTAGCTGAGACTACAGCCCCCGCCACCACGCCCGGCTAATTTTTTTGTATTTTTAGTAGAGATGGGGTTTCACCGTGTTAGCCAGGATGGTGTTGATCTCCTGACCTTGTGATCCGCCTGCCTTGGCCTCCCAAAGTGCTGGAATTACAGTCGTGAGCCACCGCACCCAGCCTTAAAATATTTTTATTTAATACTAAACCACCATGCCTTTCCAAAAGTGTCATTAAGTCAAAGTATAATAATTATTTTTAATCTTTTGAAATCACTGTATTTGATAAAATGGGCAATGAAATGCTTATTATAATTCTGTAATGAGACTGTTCCGTGCCGTATATATGTTTTTATTTTCATTTTTATGGAGAGTTTTGCTATGTTGCCCAGCTAGCTTTGAACTCCTAGGCTCACTCCTCCCTCCTCACCCTCCGAAGTAGTACAGGCGCATACCACTGCACCCTGTTAGGTTTTTTTGTTGTTGTTGTTACTTTATTTTATTTTATTTATTTATTTATTTATTTATATATATATATATATATATAGTGTGTGTGTGTATATATATATATGTAACAAAAAAATACATAGCAAATTTAACCCGAAACTAATATTGGGTGTAATGACCATTATTAAATGTTTATTTTTATATTTTACACCTTCAATTCAGAAGTGTTTTGGTGAAATTATTTGGATGTTGTGATATTTGAACATGACTTCTTTGTATTTTTCTTAGCATTTTTCTGTAGCAAGCAGCATTCAGAATTGTCTCATTGATTGTACGGGTGACATTTCAAAAATCAGTTGTAATTTCCTTATTTTGTTATTAGTTGAGATTGTAATAAGCGTGAATAAAAACACCAGAAAAGAAATTAAGGTCACTTGAGAATTATCAGATAAACACAGGAACAAAGAAGAAATGGTGAGAAGTAGAGACTCCCTGGATATGCAGAAGAGTTTTATAAAACTAAAATGGATGTTAGATCTTTTAAAACTTTGTTCCAGGTTATATAAGTAGTTGAGTTAGCAAGTATGATTTCTTAGAACACGCTAGGCTTGTTATTCTTCCTTCCCTTATGTACTAAAACTTTCTCTTTGGTATTCTGACCAGATTTAACGTTAACATAGAAGTTAATGCTTTTTAAAAAGATAAAATTATCCGTTAGTCCCTCCAAGTTCATAGAGCACTTGATATTCTGTGTCCTGCTGTTCATTTACCATATCAGAGTGGTACTTTTATGATGTTCCCCTATCCAGAATTGAACTGTTTACATTACTATATTTAGTTTTGATTATTTTAAATGTATTATTTTTAATTATTTTAACTTAACAGTGTGATGCCATTAGTGTATTGGAGAAAGAACATGACTACAGAGATGAACATTTTGATTTTATTCAGTCACATATCCGGAAGTTTTGTTTACAGTGTATCCTTTTAAATACATTATTGATTCAGTGTACCACTTTCCACTTTACCTTTTTTTGTTTTTTAAAGTTAAAAGAATTAAATTGATGGACTTGAGAAATTCTGTAAACATTTCTCCTTCTGCCTCTGGTTGGAAATTTCATTTTAATTCCCAAATTATTTATATTTGGATATTTCGAGATAGAAAAGCAAATATTGAAGTATATTACTTTGATTTGCTGTGTTTCAAGTATGCTTAAGAAAAATAATTATTGCCGGGCGCGGTGGCTCACGCCTGTAATCCCAGCACTTTGGGAGGCCGAGGCGGGCGGATCACAAGGTCAGGAGATCGAGACCACGGTGAAACCCCGTCTCTACTAAAAATACAAAAAATTAGCTGGGCGCGGTTGTGGGCGCCTGTAGTCCCAGCTACTCGGGAGGCTGAGGCAGGAGAATGGCGTGAACCCGGGAGGCGGAGCTTGCAGTGAGCCGAGATCGCGCCACTGCACTCCAGCCTGGGCGACAGAGCGAGACTCCGTCTCAAAGAAAAAAAAAAAAAAAAAAAAGAAAATTATCAATTGTATGTGGAAAAGTCTAGTAAGCTGTATGAACAGATCTGATTGAAAAACTGTATTTGTTGGTGGGTGGTAGGGCAAAGTCAATATTGCGTTTTCTGTGTTTTCATTTTTAATTTATTTAGTGTGTTGTCATCTTCTCCACATATAGCCTAACAGTGGTTTCAATATCTGGCTCTGCCTATCTAGACATATTGGATTAGAGTATTCCAAAGGGAGGCTGGAGAATCATCTATACATTAGAAACCTTCCTGGAAAATCTATCATAGAAAGTCTTGTTAATCTAGATTGCAAGGATTAGGTAAGCCAGTGAGTAATAATTACATCTAAAAGAGGGAGAAAATGAAAGTTAACAGTGAATACTTTTTAGAGACTTTACTGTTGAAAACTTAGTTACACCTTGAATACACTGAAGAGTAAACTCACCAACCCTCTTGGATCAGATATTTTGCAGTTGCATTCCCCAGCCAAAGCTTTTGAGTCTGAAATGTAATGAAATGATATTAGGAATAGATAGTAATGAGTAATACACACATGTTTATAGTGTCTACAATTTATAAATCATTTTCATTAGTGGGCATTTAATTTAAGGACCACTTATAGAAAGCCTGAGTGAGATCACTTGACACTGATAGTTTCCCTTTCCCCTTTTCCCTTCTGTTCTTTCTCTTTATGGGCCTTTCTCTTTTGTCACCAAATGGCTGAGTTGGTTGAGTTAAAGGATACTAGTCTACCATAATGTCTTCAGAAATAAAAAGTGGGAGTAATTGTAGTATAGGTATCTATAGCCCTTTTTTAATGTTATCTTTGGGGATTAGAAAATTTGAGAATAAACAGTCTCTTTAATCATTTATTTAATGCTATACTTAAAAATGTAAATACAGGGCCGGGTGTGGTGGCTCATGCCTGTAATCCCAGCACTTTGGGAGGCCGAGGTGGGCGGATCACAAGGTCAGGAGATCGAGACCATCCTGGCTAACATGGTGAAACCCCGTCTCTACTAAAAATACAAAAAAATTAGCTGGGTGAGCCACTCTGAACCCATCAGTGGTCAGTGGTCACATTGTCCACGTATGTCTTAATATTTACATCCACTGTGTCTTTTGGATAAAAGGTCATCTTCATGTGAGGTTGTGTGATTTCAAGTTTTGTCATGAAATGTGCTTTTGCCTTGGGTTATTCCTGAAAGCTTCCTCATTGGTACCTGCTGGTTCACCTTTCAACACTGGGTTTCTTTTGCCCTCTGCAATGAGTGTCCTGAGCCTTATCCCTGAAGTCTTAATTCCTGTCTTTAGTAAAAACTACAAAGAAGCACTGTTACATACCATTTTTGTTGAAAAGGCAAACAAAACAGCTGTTGATAAGTAATATCCCCTCCATGAAGTTTAGGAAAGTTAAAGTCATAAAAATTTTCCTTTCATGTGCTTTAAATATAGAAGTAGTAGTAGTGTCAGTATTTCTAGATTTACCTTTACTTAATGAGACTTCTACCTTCCTAGGTTAAATTGATCATGTAAAAATTCTTTTATCAATTGTAGCCCATATGAAGGTAGTATTTTTTACTTTTGAAGTTCTTGATTACCATATAGTATACCTTTAGAGTTATTTCTGAAACCAAAATGCATAGAAATAAAAGTTAAGCTGAAAACACAGAATTTTACGGTATTTGCTCATGATATTTGTCCAGAATTTTCTTTAACCATATTATTCAGATGGTGCAGCACTTATTTACACTTCAGTAAAAGAAAACAAAAATATAGACTTAGTATATAAATACATCGTTCAGAAACTATATGGATTTCCCTATAAGATTCCTGCTGTTGTTGTGGAAAAGGATGCAGTATTTATGTAAGTGCACTCTTAAATACGTAATTTTATCATGTATTATTGCTACTATTTGATGGTGAATCATATTTTCAGTTTTGAGTTGGGACCAATAGACCTTTCCATGATGAGTAAGTGAGAATCTATCTGTTCCTAGATTGGTTTTTGTTTATAACCTGTCTTGATTTATCTATTATTGCCTTTTAGATTTACTGCTGGCCTGAACCCTTTTTCAAAGGTTTTTACTATTATAGCTAAACTGTCTACTGGTTGCCTATATTAGTGTATTGTATCTGCTTATTCTTTAATTGATTATGATAGATAAATGGCCAAATATGTGATCTAGACATGCTTTTAAAAAGTTACCTGGCTGAGCACGGTGGCTCACGCTTCTAATACCTAGCACTTTGGGAGGCCAAGAGCGGATCACTTGAGGTCAGGAGTTCGAGACAAGCCTGGCCAAGATGGCGAAACCCCCCTCTAATAAAAAATACAAAAATTAACCCAGATGTGGTGGTGCATACCTATAGTCCCAGCTACTTGGGAGGCTGAGGCCCAGGAATTACTTGAACCTGGGAGGCAGAAGTTGCAGTGAACCGAAATTGCACCACTTCACTCCAGCTTAGGTGACAGAGTGAGACTCCATTTCAAAAAAAAAAAAAGAGAGAAAAAAGAAAAAAAATTACCTGAATAGTCCAGGCACAGTGGCTCGTGCCTAAAATCCCAGCACTTGGGGAGGCTGAGGTGGAAGGATTATTTGAGCCCAAGAGCCCAAGACTAGCCTGAGCAACATCGTGAGATCCCATATCTACCAAAAGTTTAAAAATCAGCCAGGTGTGGTGGTACGCACCTGTGGTTCAGCTACTTGGGAGGCTGAGGTGGGAGGATCACTTGAGCCTGGGAGATGGAGGCTGCAGTGAGCCATGGTTGAGCCACTGTACTCCAACCCGGGCAACAGAGCAAGACTCAGTCTCAAAAAAAAAGATAACCATATAAAATTAGGAGGTAATAATTAGTGCCCCCTTCCCCCAAGTTAACACCAATGACATTTGTAATATTGGTAATCTTTTTTGAGACAGGGTCTCACTCCTGTTGCCCATCCTGGAATGCAGTGGCGCAATCTCGGCTCA
Source organism: Macaca fascicularis (assembly GCF_037993035.2). Lineage (NCBI taxonomy): Eukaryota > Metazoa > Chordata > Mammalia > Primates > Cercopithecidae > Macaca > Macaca fascicularis. Next base: position 15,884,342 of record NC_088376.1, read on the forward strand.
TTTCAGCCCCTACCTCCCAGGCTCAAGCTCCTCTCTCAACCTCCTCCCAAGTAGCCGGGACTACAGGTGTATGCCACCATGCATGCCCAGCTAATTCTTTTCCTTTTGTATTTTTTGTAGCGATGGGGTTTTGGCATGTTGCCCAGGATTTCATTTTAAGTAGAAATTAGTAAAACGTGGACATCATGGACATCATAATAAAAAGCTAATTCGTTTTACATAATTGTTCAGATTGACTTCGTAAAAGTGTTCCTTTTACATGATCTTGGACTGAATGCAAGAATGACTATATAAACGCTTGAGAATTTACCATATGTGTTTCTTTCCAGTCCAGCAGGGTGGGATAATGATAAGAAAATAGGAATATTACATGAAAATTTTCAAACATTAAAAGCAGAAGATAATTTTGAAGACATCATAACTAAACCACCTGTTCGAAAGGTAACCATTTTAGTAAATAATTTCAATATTTAGACTTTAGACTGAGGGGAAGTCCATATTTTAAGATTGAAGGTAGAAAGGCAAAAATGTTCTTTTTCCATCTGGAGGCTTTCTAAGTATAATTTGGGTGTGTTTCTAATGTACGGTTTACATAAGGATTTGTTTTAGCAAAATATACATCAGCTATTCAGCTAATTAAATCTTTGCCCTTGGCATATTTATATTAGCAATTGTTAGTGCAGAATCCATATTCTAATATAGTGCCTTGGAAATCAGAGATTGGCATGAGTGAATATGTGGATCTTACAGAGTTTGAATAGGTAGAAGCCGTGAACTTTCCAATCTAGAGCTTGGCCAAGAGCCAAGAAGACATTGCTAGAATAATTCTGTTGGTTCTATCTTTTGAGGCAGGTCTTGGATCTTCTCTCCAGTTAGTTACCCACATTAGCTCACAGCTATCCAAGAACTTGCAATTTTTTATATTGTTTTAGTTTTTTTTTTTTTTTTTTTTTTTTTTTTTTGAGACGGAGTCTCGCTGTGTCGCTCAGCCTGGAGTAAAATGGCATGATCTCAGCTCACTGCAACCTCCGCCTCCCAGGTTCAATCGATTCTGTCGCCTCAGCCTCCCAAGTAGCTGGGATTACAGGCACCCACCATCTTGCCCAGCTAATTTTTTTGTATTTTTGTAGAGGTGGGTTTCACCATGTTGGCCAGGCTGGTCTCGAACTCCGAACCTCAAGTGATCCGCCTCCCTCGGCTTCCCAAAGTGCTGGGATTACAGGTGTGAGCCACTGCGCCTAGCCCAGTTTTAGTCTTAACTCTATCTATTAAATCAGATGCCAGAAGATACACTGCTTTCTTATATCTTGATTTCATGTTAAGCAGTGTATAGTGTTCTATAGATAGAGATGTTTCTGAAAGCTCTATAAAAACGAGTATTTGCATAAATAGACTATCCCTAATCTGAAAATCCAAAATGCTCAAAAATCTGAAACACTTTGAGCACCAACATGACTCTCAAAAGGAAATGCTTATTGAAACGTTTTGGATTTTCAGATCATGGATGCTGAACTGGTAGGTATTAATGCAAATATTCAGCAACCTGAAACACTTCCACTTCTGGTCGCAAGCATTTCGGATGAAGGACACTCAACTGGTGGTATTTCTCACTGACTGACTTTAATCTTGACATACGTATCAAGAAAAAATAATTTTGATTTAGAGTCTTCAGAATCCAAACACTCATAAAGCATCCATCTTCTGTTCGTGGGTTATTGTTAGTAATAAAAAAAGGTTAGCCAGGCGCGGTGGCTCACACCTGTAATTCCAGCCCTTTGGGAGGCCGAGGTGGGCGGATCACGAGGTCAGGAGTTCGAGACTAGCCTGACCAACATGGTGAACCCCTGTCTCTACTAAAAATACAAAAATTAGCCAGGCGTGGTGATGCGTGCTTGTGATCCCGGCTACTTGGGAGGCGGAGGCATGAGAATCGCTTCAACCCGGGAGGCGGAGCTTGCAGTGAGCTGAGATGGCACCATTGCACTCCAGCCTGGGCAACAGAGTGAGACTCCAAAAAAAAGAAAAAATGAAAAAGTCAAATGAAAAATCAGTTGGTGTGGTATTTGGTTTGGATATTTATTAAAAGAAATGCATACATAAAAATAAAAGAGCAAAAATATTTTGCATTCTTTTACTAACAGATTATGCTTTTTTAATTTATCTTTTTCTTTTATTCATTCCACAAATATTTATTGAGTATCACCTCAGGCCCTGTTTAGGTTCTAAGTGCTAAATGGGAAGGAGAGTGATACATATAATAAACCAATATATAGACACCTGTCAAGTAGTGATAAGTGCTACAGAAATAAAGCAGGGTGTAGGGAGAATAAGCGAGGGGACTGGGCTATGAGGCATGCTGTTTATGAACGCTGGGGGAACGTCTTTGATAAAGAGGGGAGAATGCTGAAAGCAGAGGGAACTAAAAGTGCACATGCCCTGAAGCAGAAATGTATGAGGAAGACAGAGCAGGAAAGAGCTGTGAGGAAGGTTAGAGTGCTAGGAGATGAGAGGCAGAATTAAGTTATTGTGGGTCTTTTATCATTAGGCTACAGTAAGGACTTTAGGTTTCATTCTGAGTTAGATGGAAAGTGATTGAGAGTTTGAGCAGGGGAGTGATATAATCTGACTTAACCTTTTAAAAGAATCACTGGCTCCTGGGAAGAAAATAGGTTGGGTATGTGTTATACAGCAAGAATAGAAGCAGGAGACTTTGCAATTCCTTTTCCTAATTACTCAGCTCATAGAAGAGCCATTATATTTTGATTTCAGAGAAGCAAGGGACAAGTTGCATTTCACTTAACTAGGATATTAATGGCCCTTTTAAAACACCGTAACTGCTGTTTAGCAAATTTTGTAAGCATGATTAATATGCTTGTGACTCTAGGGTTGTGCTGTTCAACACAGTAGCCACTTGCCTCATATGCCTTTTAAATGTAAAATTAGATAAAATTAAAAATCAATTCCTTAGTAACACTAGCCACATTTCAAGTGCTCAGTAGCCACTGGTGGCTAGTGACTGCCATACTGAACAGCAGAGATATAGAACATTTCTAGAACTGTAGCTAATTACTGGACATCTCTGCTGGAGGCCTCGGGTAGGGCAGCTCACACATGTGAACGTAAATATAGTATAGGTAATGTTCACATTCTTGAACTGTTTTTTAATTAATCTAGAGAATAAGTTACTAATGGTGTTAGCATAATATATTAAACTTGCTCATTTGTGCGTTGCTCATTTCAGTTTGTACATGAGAAGGAAATTATGGCAGAAGATGATCAAGTGTTTCTTATGAAGCTACAGGTATGAAATTATATCAGAAGCAGACTTAGTATGGTTAATAAGTAAACTGTTCTTGTGTGTATTTTCTTTAAAAATACACCAGTATATGCTATGAATGTCTAAACTAGGATTATTTTGGTTTTTTTCAGTCCCTTTTAGCAAAGCAGCCACCAACTGCAGCTGGAAGGCCTGTGGTCAGTATTACAAATTTTGACAAAATGATTAAAATGCAGTACATATTATTTTAGTTCTTTTTTCTTAATTATGTACATATTTCATATGGGTGTGCTTTGATATAAACTTGAATTCAGAATTCTTCTGTAATTTGTGAGATTTTAAAAGTGTAAAGATCTATTGGTAACATTTGTTGTGTGTCAATACTCAGCCATTTATGTGTCATTTTACAAATTCTCACAACCACCTTATGAGGCAGAGCTGTTATTAGCCCCATTTTGCAGATGAGGAAATGGGAGCCTTAGGGAGGACATTGTGGCTTGCCTGAGATTATAAAGCTAGTAGAATACAAGTCCAGATTGGAAACCAAATCTGACTCCCAAGCTTGTAACTATACATCATCAGTCAATATGTTCTTTATTTTCTGTGAAAGGAAAATTAGTATGTTAAAATGTAATGAGCCTCTGTCTGGCATTCTCTAATAATGAGGACAGGATTGCTAACAATTTTGTCAATGGCTTGCATTATAAAAGTACCAGCAGAACAGGGGATAGTTGCAAAGTAATTTCTTTTTACAATAATAACTTTTGTGAAAATGGAAGTTTCAGGTTTTTATAATTGTATTTTCCTATTTTTAATAGGATGCCTCACCAAGAGTCCCAGGAGGCTCCCCGCGAACACCAAATAGATCTGTATCATCTAATGTTGCCAGCGTATCACCCATCCCTGCTGGGTCAAAAAAAATTGATCCAAACATGAAAGGTACATCTCTTTTTAGGAGATAACAAGACAATACATTTTACGATAGAAATCTAAAATTCCACCTTTTGCCATAACTATTTTCATTCTTGTGCAGTATCTTTTAGGCTTTGTCTCTATGGACATATAATCTCATAGTTAATCAGATTGTAAACCATTTTACAGTGTATTTGTGATGTATCATTTCCATGATAGAAGTTTTGTTATATTTAATCACTTTCCTGGTAGATCATTGAAGAAATTCACAATTTACACTATAGTAGGTAATCTGCAATTAACATAAAGAAAAAAAACTATATGCATAATAGTTATTTCTGTAGGAACAATTGCCATAAATTGGATTAGTAGGTCAAAGAGTTTATGTTTTTATGCCTTTGGATAATATTTTTTCAAATGGATTATTCAACTTTGCATGTCATCAACATTGAGTGCTGCAGTTTTACCACAACCTAATTAACATGCTTTAAATACTACCTAATAAGAGTTTTTCCCCTAGTATTTTCCTTGTATTTTTGTTTCTCTTCTGTGAATTGTTTATTGCTATCATTTGCCCATTTATCTCTGGGAACTGCTACCGGTTTTCATGTAGGATACCTAATATTTGAGGCAATTTCTCAACAGTTCTATTTTTAAAGAATTCTTTTCAAAAGGGAGATATATATTAGTATATAACATCTTTTTGTTTAAAATACCTTTGACCTTTTAAAAATAACATTCTAATTTTTAAATATTACACTCTTAAAGTTTACTCATTAAAGAAATTACTCAGCATCAAAAGATCAAACTAGACTTGAATTTGGAATATAAAACTCTTAAATTTTAAGTTTATTCATTTTCTGTGTGTGATTACTATAATAATTATGGAAAAATCTTATGTTTTGACTAAAGCTTTTTTTTTTTTTTTTTTTTAAATAGCTGGAGCTACAAGTGAAGGCGTTCTGGCAAATTTCTTCAACAGTTTGTTGAGTAAAAAGACTGGCTCTCCAGGAGGCCCTGGTGTAAGTGGTGGTAGCCCTGCAGGTGGGGCTGGAGGTGGAAGCAGTGGTTTACCACCATCCGCCAAAAAGTCAGGTATGCGTATGGGGAGCAAGTCACTTTTTTAAAATAACAGCTTTATTGAGATATAATGAAGTTCACTGATGCATAATTCTGTGGTTTTGGTATCTTTACTAAGTTGGGCAGGCCATTACCATAATCTGATTTTAGAACATTTTTATCTCCCCAAAAGAAACCTTGAATCTTCTCTCTTTCTTCTGTGGATTTGCCTATCTGGACATTTCATGTAAATGGAGTTATACAATGTATGGCTTTAACAAATGTTTTTGAAAGTCATACATGTTGTAGTATGTATCAATACTTCATTTCTTTTTCTTTTTTTTTTTTTAGACGGAGTCTCACTCTGTTGCCCAGGCTGGAGTACAGTGGCGTGATACTGTAGCCTCTGCCTCCAGGGTTCAAGTGAGTCTCTTGCCTCAGCCTCCCGAGTAGCTGGGATCACAGGCACCTGCCACCATGCCCAGCTAGTTTTTGTATTTTTAGTAGAGATGGTGTTTCACCATGTTGGCCAGGCTGGTCTCAAACTCCTGGCCTCAAGTGATCTGCCCACCTCAGCCTCCCAAAGTATTGGGATTACAGGTGTGAGCCACCACGCCCAGCCTTCATTCCTTTTTAATTGCTGAATAATATTTCATTATATGGCTATACCGCATTTCATTTATCCATTTACTGGGTGATGGACATCTGAGTTTCATCTACTTTTTGACTATTATTAATATGGTGCTGCTTTGAACATCCATTTTTGTGTGGATATTTGTTTGTAATTCTCTTGGGTAACTACCTAAGTGGAATTACTGGGTTGTGTAGTAACTCGGTTTAAACAAAGGTTTTGAAGAACTGCCAGAATGTTTTCCAAAATGCTGTATCATTTTAAATAGTCAGAAGGTTAGGAAAGTTTGTTTCTCCATATCCTTGCTACATTTTTATTGTCATCTATTGTTACCACTCATCATCTTCTCTAGATGCTAAATTTTTGTTGCTGTTTTCTGTTTTACTGTTCTTATTGTCCTGTGCCTTAAAAAAAAAAAACAAAAAACCTTTATGAGGTTAAATGATAGGTGCCAGTTTTAACTCCATTTGGTAACAGATCTATAATTTAAAATGAGGGAATTTGTTTTTTCTTGAAATGTATTTATTTTTATTTTTTATTTTTTAGACAGAGTCTCACTCTTGCCCAGGCTGGAGTGCAGTGGTGTGATCTCAGCTCACTGCAACCTCCACCTCCCGGGTTCAAGCAGTTCTCCTGCCTCAGCCTCCCGAGTAGCTGGGATTACAGCAGGGTTTCACCATGTTGGCCAGGCTGGTGTCGAACTCCTCACTTGAAGTGATCCTCCCACCTTGTCCTCCCAAAGTGCTGAGATTACAGGCGTGAGCCACCACATCTGGCTTGAAATTTTTAAATTAAGGGTTGTTTATATAATTTAGTGTGCTAAATAAAGTTAATGAAAGTGTTAGCAATTTTTAAATGAAGAGATATTGGTGAAAACGATACTTTCACTTATATCTAAATCTTGTTTCTTTTCTTTTTCTTCAATGTAGGCCAGAAGCCTGTCTTAGATGTTCATGCGGAACTAGATAGAATTACACGAAAACCAGTTACAGTTTCTCCCACAACACCTACATCTCCTACGGAAGGAGAAGCTTCTTGAAGATACCAAATAAAGCCATTTATTCAGTTTTCTGGGATAAAGTAAACATGCCTCTGCCTTTTCCTTCAAAAGTGGAATTACAAAGCTGGAGTGCTTCTTCAGATGGACTAAATTTATGTCTTTTGTGTGTGTGTGTGTGTGTGTGTGTGGTTGCCCATTTTTTAGAAGGAGCTATACAGAAGAAAAATTATTCTACATTATGTAGGATTGCTGTTTGCATTGCCATTTTGCATAAGGAAGTAATTTTTGATTTTGAAAATCTCAAAACTTTTAGATCTGAAATACAACCATGTGATCGTATTCTAAAGGCTATTTAAAACGTAAAAGGGTTTAGGGGAAGGGCAGAAAACATGCAATCTGGGCATTGACTGACTTGGAAGTCTAAGCTTATTTTAGTTATAACTATTAAAATCATTTTTAAAAATTTGTTCGTTTTGCTGACAGAGAAAAATCGTCAGTTGTCAGATTTTGCACACCAAAATAAACGTACCACCACACACGGAATATGCTAAGAAAATTATCAGATAGCGTTTGATACACTAGTCATTGTCTCAATCACTGATCCTGTAAGTTGTCACCAAAATATGATTTAGAAATACTGGCCAAGGTGTTTCTTTAACTGAGAAGAAAAGAAAGCACACTGCCTAAATGTATAAAAGAAAAATGCAGAGGTTATTCAAATGTAAAGAGGTAACAATCTTTGGATTTGTCTATACATATATATATATATATATGGCTTTGCCTTAATATACCCCCTTTTTTGTTTGTGACTTTCAACTGTAATCAGTTAATAAAGTATTTATTCTCTGCATTCAGGTTCAAATAACTTGTTGCATTCTCTTATGTTTAAATTTACATGTGTCAGCTAATAAATGAGATTCATTAGTACAGTCATCCCTTGGTATCCATGAGGGATTGGTTCCAGGACCCACCTCAGGTACCAAAATCTACAGATGCCCAAGTCCCAGATATAAAATGGCATAGTATTTGCATATAACATTCACATCCTCCTGTTTACTTTAAATCATCTCTAGATGATAATACTAATTCACTGTAAATGCTATGTATATACTTACATTGTGTTGTTCAGAGAAAAATAACAAAGTGCCTGTTTAGTTGCAATTTTTTTTTTCCAAATATTTTCCTTCTGCCATTGGTTCAATCCATGGATATGGAACCCACAGATACAGAGGGCTGACTAATTTAAAATGTTTGACCTAATTAGTAATATAATTATTAAGCATTCTGACCTAAGAGATAAATGAATACATGAGATTCCCTATCCTATAAATTTCCTTAATTTGGGAATTTGCCTTGGTCAATACATCTTCTTCACAGGCCTGCCTCAAACTGTAGAATCGTATGTCAGCATATCTAGTAGATAAAAATACAGCCTTTTATCATTTAACGGGAAGAAGTTGTTTTAAAAGCTTGGCAGTTGCACTAACACATAGCCACTCCCTTACAGGTGAGAACACCTGTTACTGAGTCCACCTTTTCAATACTCAGTTTTCAATTACTGTTTTAGAAACTTTAGTAAGAACACATGGATCTTTTTATTGAAGTTCAGCTAAAGAACACATCTACATTTGACCTGAGTCATTTATATAGTTGGGGGCAAAATGGTTACTGCCCTTTAAATTGGTCTTTGTTGCTGCTTTGAAATCAATATTCCGAAGTTTTTTTAAACAAAAAGTTTGAAGACAATACCTCTATTATCTAACACAGTCACTTCATTAAAACTTTAAAATCTATTTAGTCTTAACAGTATTTGACACCTTATATTTAATATAAATGTTAAAAATACATGAGAGATTGGGTGTGGGTGGTTCACACCTGTAATCCCAGCACTTTGGGAGGCTGAGGTGGGAGGATTGCTTGAGCCCAGGAGTTTGAGACCAGCCTGGGCAACATGAGACGACATCTTTACAAAAAGTTATCAGGGTGTGGTGGCACATGCCTGTAGTTCCAGCTACTTGGGAGGCTGAGGTGGGAGGATCACTTGAGCCCAGAAAGTCGAGGCTGCAGTGAACTGTGATTGTGCCACTGCACTCCAGTTTGGGAGCTAAACCTTGTTGCAAAAAAATACATATATATATAATATATATGTATAAATATATGCATAGATGTATATGTGTATATGTATATATACATGTATAAATATAGATATACACGTGCGTGTATATGAGAGGATAAAATGGTGTTCATGGACATACCAAAATTTATGAAAACATTTTGTCTGATAAAATATTTGAGGTAGGCCGGGCACGGTGGTTCATGCCTATAATCCCAGCACTTTGGGAGGCCGAGACGGGCGAATCACAAGGTCAGGAGTTCAAGACCAGCCTGGCCAATACGGTGAAACCCCGTCTCTACTAAAAATACAAAAAATTAGCTGGGCATAGTGGCGGGTGCCTGTAATCCCAGCTACTCGGGAGGCTGAGGCAGGAGAATCACTTGAAGCTGGGAGGCGGAGGTTGCAGTCAGCCAAGCTCCCACCACTGCACTTCAGCCCCAGTGACAGAGTGAGACTCTGTCTCAAAAAAAGTAAAAATAAAAAAATCTGAAACCTATTTTTGTAGCATTTTTTTGCAAGTAAATTTGTTTTAAAGCTATTTGTTTTTAAGCAAACTTTATTGAAGTACACAATACAGAAAAAATGTACAAGTGTATGGTTTGAAGTATCACAAGGTGACCACATATAACCAGCACCAAAATAAGCAACAGAACATTAGCCAGCACTCACAGAAGCTTCCGGTGTGCCCCCTCAATCAGTATCACCACCCACCAAGTAACCACTGCCTAACTTACAAATACGCAGATAAGTTTGACTTATTTGTAAGCTTTATATAAATTGAATCTTACAGAGTTAGTATTATTTTAGTGCCAGGCATCTTTCAATATCAGGTTTGTGGTTAATCCATTTTGTTGCATGTATCAATAGTTATTGCAGCATGTTATTCCATTGTGCAAATACAGTATCTATTATGCTATAGATGGGTATGTATTAGTTTCCTGTTACTGCAGGAAATTACCACAAATTTGGTGACTTAAAACCATACAAATTTATTATTTTACCATGCTGGAGGTTAAAAGTCCAAAATAAGCCTTACTTGGCTAAAGTTAAGTGTCAGCAGAGCTGGCTTTTTTTTTTTTTTTTTTTTTTGAGGCTCTAGAAGAGTATCTGTTGTCTTTCTTTCTGGCATCTAGAAGCTGCCTGCATTCTTTGGCTCTTGGCCGCTTCTCCAAAGTCAGCAGCCTAGCATCTTCAACTCTGCATCCATCACATCACTTTCTTTCTGATCTCCCTGCCTCCCTCTTGTAAGGATTGAAGTGATTAAATTGGGCCCCCTTGAATAATTCCATATACCCTCCCTCAACACTTTAAATATTTCACTGCACTCTCTTGCTTGCATTGTTTCTGAAAAGGAATCAGATGAAATTCTTATCTTTGCTCCTCTAAAGGGGCTTTTTTCCTCTGGCTTCTTTCAAGACTTTTTCTTTAATTTTCTGCAATTTGAATATGATATGCCTAGGTGTAGGGTTTTGTTTTGTTTTTTTTTTTCATTTATTTTCATTTTATTTTATTAATTTAATTTTATTTTTTGAGGCAAGGTCTCACTCTGTCACTCAGGCTGGAGTGCAGTGACTCAATCAGGGCTCACTGCAACCTCTGCCTCCCAGGCTCAAGCAATCCTCCCATCTCAGCCTCCCTAGTAGCTGGGGCTACAGGCACGCACCACCACACCCAGCTAATTTTTGTATTGTTTGTGAAGACAGGGTTTCACCGTGTTGTCCAGGCTGGTCTCAGATTCCTGGGCTCAAGCCTCTTGCCTCGACCTCCCAAAGTGTTGGGATTACAGGTGTGAGCCACCGCACGCAGCCCATTTATCTTTCTTTTTTTTTTTTTTTTTTTTTTGAGACAGAGTCTCGCTCTGTTACCTAGGCTGGAGTGCAGTGGCGCCATCTCGGCTCACTGCAAGCTCCACCTCCCGGGTTCACACCATTCTCCTGCCTCAGCCTCCCCGGTAGCTGGGACTACAGGCGCCCGCCACCACGCCCGGCTAATTTTTTGTATTTTTAGTAGAGACGGGGTTTCACCAAGTTAGCCAGGATGGTCTCGATCTGCTGACCTTGTGATCCGCGCGCCTTGGCCTCCCAAAGTGCTGGGATTACAGGCGTGAGCCACTGCGCCTGGCCCATTTTTCTTTCTTAATGCTTCCCGAACTTCATGGATCTGTAGTTTGGTGTCACATTAATTTGGGGAAATTCTCAGTCATTGCTTCAGATATTGATTTTATTCCTTTCTTCTCTTGGTATGCCTACTATCTATCTATATATTACACCGTTTGTAGTTGCCCCACAGTTCTTGGACATTTTGTTCCTTTGTGTGCGTGTGTGTGCATGTGTGTCTGTTTTCTGTTTGCTTTTCAGTTTTGGAAGTTGCTATTGACATGTCCTCCAGCTCAGCAATTCTTTCCTCAGCTCAGCAATTGTCTCCTTCGGTCCAGTCTATTAGTGAGCCCATCAAAGGCATTCTTTGTTAGCTTTTTCTTAGTCTCTAGCATTTCTTTTTGATTCACTCTTAGACTTCACCTCTCTGCTTACATTACCCATCTGTTCTTGCATGTTGTCTACTTTTTCCACTAGAGTCCTTAGCGTATTAGTCATAGTTGTTTTAAACTCATGGTCTGATAATTCCAACATCCCTGCTATATCCCAGCCTGGTTCTGATGCTTGCTCTGTCTTCAAACTGTTTTTTTGTATGCTTCACACTTTTGTGTTAACAGTTGGATATGATGTGCAGTAAAAGGAACTCTGGTAAGTAGTGTTTTAGTGGTATGTAGAGAGAGGAAGCTTTCTATATTCCTATGATAAGGTCTCAGTTTTAGCAAGCCTGTGCTCCTGGGATGTAAACCTCACAGGTGCCTTTCAGTACCCCCACCCCTTTTAGGTGGGACAGGATGTCTAGAAGGGGCTGGAGTTAGGTGTTTCCCTTCCACCAGGTTGGTTTGGCTCTGATAAAACCTCAACAGGTGAGACTGTGGTAGAATAATTTCTCTTGAGGACAGGGCTTGTTAAGAACAGAATGCTCTGGCATATTTCAAAATGGTTACTTTTTACCCCTCCCCTGCTAGAAGCATGGGAGATCTTCACTCTGATCTTCACTGTGAGAACCTGGGAGAGCTCCTAGAGGTAAAACTCATGAAGTGTGGGGACCCTCTTATGACTGGGTCTTTGTAGGATTACTAACTCACACACTTACCCAAACTGAGCCTCTGGGCAATTCATCAATTACAGTTCAGATTCCTCTGTCCCAGTACCGGTTCCCGCAGAGGTGTATGCCCACTGGTTTCTGCTCCAGTAAGTTGTGATTGTGTGTCACTGGTCTGCCTCCAATTTGGGAGGCAGTGGTTTGCCCTGTGACCATTTCTCTGACAGCTCTACTTCTTTTTTTTTTTTTTGAGACAGAGTTTTGCTCTTGTTGCCGAGGCTGGAGCACAATGGCACCATCTCAGCTCACTGCAACCTCTACCTCCCGAGTTCAAGCGATTCTCCTGCCTCAGCCTCCCAAGTAGCTGGGACTACAGGCACCTGCCAACACGCCCGGCTAATTTTTGTATATTTAGTAGAGACGGGGTTTCACCATGTTGACCAGGCTGGTCTTGAACTTCTGACCTTAGGTGATCCACCTGCCTTAGCCTCCCAAAGTGCTGGGATTACAGGCATGAGCCACCACTCCCGGCCCTGACAGCTCTACTTCTTAGGACAAAATGATGACCTCAAAACTCCTTACATGCTGAACTGGAAATCTTATTTATCCCCCTCAAGATCCTCAGTCATATCTGCAAAGTTTCTTTGCCAAGTCATGTAACATTTGCAGGTTCCAGGGATTTGAAAGTGGACGTTTTTTGGGGCACTGTTACTCAGCCTAACCACAGGATGCCTGGGTGATTTTTAGTATTTCAATTGTTATTATGAATGATGCTGTTGTAAACACTGTTGAATATTTCTGATGGAAAACATGTTTTCATTTCTGTTGGGTGTATATGCAGGAGTGGATTATTGGGTCCATAGATTATATATGTTTCCAACCTTAGCAGAGAAAGCCAAAGTTTTTCCAAAGTGGTTTTGAGAATTCCCATTCTTGGGAGGAAATATTTGCAATCATAGATCTGAGAAAGGCCCAGTATCCAGAATATATAAAGAACTCTTACAAATCAATAACAAGACAGCCCAATTTAAAGATGGGTAAGGGATTTGAAGAGGCACTTCTCCAAAGGAGATATAAAAATGTAAAATAAGCATGTGAAACGGTACTTAACGTCTTTAGTCATTGGGAATATGCAAATCAAAACCACAATAAGATACCACTTCACAACCACTAGGATGGCTAAAATAATGAGTGTTGGTGAGCACTTGAAGAAACTGGAACCCCCATCCATTGCTGGTGGGAATGTAAAGTGGTGCAACTGCTTTGGCAAACAGTTTAGTGGTTCTTCATAAGGTTAAATGTTACCATATGACCTGGCCATTCCATGTCAAGGTTTATACCAAACAGAAATGAGAACATATGTCCTCACAGAAACTTGTATACAAATGTGTACAGCAGCATTATTCATAATAGCCAAAAGGCAGAAGCAACTCAAACATCCATCAGCAGACAGATAAATGAAACGACATATCCATACAATAAAATATTAGTCATGAAAAGAAATGGAGTGTTGATGTATGCTATAACATGAACGAACCTTGAAAACGTGTTAAGTCAAAGAAGCTAGTCACAAAAAGTCATGTTGTGTGATTTCATTTATGTGAAATATCTAGAACAGCAAATTCTCTGAGACAGAAAGTAGATTAGTGGGTTGCTAGAAGGTAGAGAAAGGAGGAAATAAGGAGTGGCTGCTAGTGGGGTTTATTTGGGGGGTAAGGAAACTACTCTGGAATTATATAGTGGTGGTAGTTGCACAATCTTGTGAATATACTAAAAACTACTGACTTGTACACTTCAAAAGGGTGAATTTTGGGCCGGGTGCAGTGGCTCACGCCTGTAATCCCAGCACTTTGGGAGGCTGAGGTGGGTGGATCACGATGAGGTCAGGAGATCGAGACCATCCTGGCTAACACAGTGAAACCCTGTCTCTACTAAAAATACAAAAACTTTGCTGCGCGTGGTGGCGTGCCCCTGTAATCCCAGCTACTCAGGAAGCTGAGGCAGGAGAATCGCTTGAACCTAGGAGGCAGAGGTTGCAGTGAGCTGAGATCACGCCACTGTGCTCCAGCCTGGGTGACAGAGAGACTCCTCATCTCAAAAAAAAAAAAAAAAAAAAGGTGAATTTTATGTTAATTATATATAATTTTTTAAAAAAGAATTTCCATAACTTACCAGCAACATGAGAGTTGCAGTTGCTCCACATCCTTGTCTACACAAACTATTGACTGTCTGCAATTTTAGACATTCTGCCGATGTATGGTAGGATCTTGTGGTTTAAATTGTATTTCCTTGATAACTAATGAAATGAAACATATTTCATGTTTACTGGCCTTTGGATATCCTCTTTTGTAAAGTACTTGTTTAAGAGTCTTGTCCTTTTTGGAGGTGGAGAGGGCGGCTATATGACTTTTTCTTATTTATTTATTTATTTATTTGAGACAGAGTTTTGCCCTTGTTGCCCAGCTGGAGTGCGATGGCATGATCTCGGCTCACCATAGCCTCCGCCTCCCAGGTTCAAGTGATTCTCCCGCCACGGCCTCCCAAGTAGCTGGGATTATAGGTATGCGCTCTCACGCTGGGCTATTTTGTATTTTTAGTAGAGATAGGGTTTTTCCATGTTGGTCAGGCAGGTCTCGAACTCGTGACTTTAGGTGGTCCACCTGCCTCGGCCTCCCAAAGTGCTGGGATTACAGGTGTGAGTCACCATGCCCGGCCTGACTTTTTCTTATTTTCTTTCTTTCTTTCTTTCTTTCTTTCTTTCTTTCTTTCTTTCTTTCTTTCTTTCTTTCTTTCTTTCTTTCTTTCTTTCTTTCTTTCTTTCTTTTTCTTTCTTTCTTTCTTTCCTTCTTTCCTTCCTTCCTTCCTTCTTTCTTTCTTTCTTTCTTTCTTTCTTTTTCTTTCTTTCTCTCTCTCTTTCTCTTTCTTTCTTTTTCTTTCTTTCTTTCTTTTTTTTCCCTCTCTCTCGCTCCTTCCTTCCTTCCTCTTTTTTTTCAGTCTCACTCTTTTATCTCTTCCTTTGTAATGTCTTCTTGTTTATTACACCTGCACTCCAATACAGAATATTATAGAACTCGTGAGAGGAAACACCTTTAATTGTTCCCCATCCCAGAGTAAAAGCTTTCGATATTTCACCATTAAGTATATTCGCTGCATGCTTTCTGCAGAGACTCTGTCAAAAAAGGAAGTACTCTCAGATGAGAACATGTCCTGGCAAAAAAAAAAAAAAAAAAAAGGAAGTGCTTTTTTTCTGTTCTTTGTTTGAGATGGAGTTTCACTCTTGTTGCCCAGGCTGGAGTGCAGTGGCACAATCTCGGCTCACTGCAACCTCCGCCTCCCGGGTTCAAGCGATTCTCCTGCCTCAGCCTCCCGAGTAGCTGGATTACAGGCACGCACCACAACGCCCGGCCAATTTTGTATTTTTAGTAGAGACGAGGTTTTTCCATGTTGGTCAGAGCTGGTCTCCAATTCCCGACCTCAAGTGATCTGCCCACTTCGGCCTCCCAAAGTGCTGGGATTACAGGCGCGAGCCACTGCGCCCCACCTGGAAGTGCTCCTTTTTTCTAGTCAGTTTATGTTACGAGTTTTGTCATGAATGGGTGTTTAATTTTATCAAATGCTGTCTTCATCTATACAGATTGTTTTCTTTTTTTCCACTAATGGTATGAGTACATTATTATTTTTTCTTTTTTTCTTTTTCGTTTTTTTTCTTTTTTTCTTTTTTTTTTGTTTTGGTGAGACGGAGTCTCACTCTGTGGCCCAGACTGAAGGGCAGTGGCGCTATCTCCGCTCACTGCAAGCTCCGCCTCCCAGGTTCACACCCGGCCTACATTACCTTCTAAAATATTAAGCCAGCCGCGCGCGGTGGCTCACGCCTGTAATCCCAGCACCTTGGGAGGCCGAGGCGGGTGGATCCCGAGGTCAGGAGATCGAGACCATCCTGGCTAGCATGGTGAAACCCCGTTTCTACTAAAAAAAAAAAAAAAAAAAAAAAAATTAACCTGACGTGGGGAGCGGGCGCCTGTGATCCCAGCTACTCGGGAGGCTGAGGCAGGAGAATGGCGTGAACCCCGGAGGCAGAGCTTGCAGTGAGCCGAGATCACGCCACTGCACTCCAGCCTGGGCGACAGCAAGACTCCGTCTCCAAAAATAAAAAATACAATACAATACAATACAGTACAGTACAATACAATACAATATAATACAATACAAAGCCAGCCAGACGCGGTGGCTCACGCTTGTAATCCCAGCACTTTGGGAGGCGGAGATGGGCGGATCATGAGGTCAGGAGATAAAGACCATCCTGGCCAACACTGTGAAACCCTGTCTCTACTGTAAATACTATAAAGACAAAAATTAGCCAGGTGTGGTGGTGGATGCCTGTACTCCTAGCTACTCAGGAGGCTGAGGCAGGGGAATCACTTGAACCCGGGAGGCAGAGGTTGCAGTGAGCTGAGATCGGCCACTGCACTCTGGCCTGAGCCACAGAGCGAGACTCCGTCTCAAAAAAAAAAAAAAAAAAAAAAAAAAAAAAAAATTATGCCAACTTTGTATTCCTTGATATATTAGTTGTATTGTATTCCTGATTTTGATTTGCTAACTTTTTTAGAATTTTGCATTATGCTCCTGAGAAAGGCTAACCTGTAATTTTCATTTCCCCTAATGTTTTTTTCAGTGTTTTATATCAAGATTATGTTGACCTCCTAAGACAATTCCGTTTGTGTTCTTTGTAAAGAGTTCATGTAAGATTGCTGTAGTACCTGTCAAATTTGTTTCTGTAGAATGATCAAATGTCACTTTATAAGTCCCCTCATGGAACGGAATAATGAACCTAATGGTAATATCCAGTATAGTTTTCTTACTTGTGGGCTTTCATTTAGACAGAAATTACTAGCTGTTTAAACTGGCAGAATCCCAGAATATGGGAGTTCTTCCTTCACGTAATGGTTACTAATGTTTTTACTAAATAGATGTTCCCCATGCTGAAATAAGATTGTAGAAAATGATGCCAGGCAATTCTTGCTGAATGTGTAAGACTTATCCTGTGATCATTATCATTTTATAAAATTATAGGAAAAATGAGTGAATCTTTCACTATAATAGCTTAAACTTTAATAAACCCTAGGGAGAAATTCAAGCTATGTATAGTATAGGATAATTTGCTAGAATTCTCACCTCTTCTTTCTTGAGCCACATGGCCTAGAAAATAGCTAAGATGTATGAATACCTTATTTGGAAACATCCGGAAGTATAATTCTTAACTGATTACAGGTGTTTGGTTTGGTTGAGGAAAATCATGACTATTATGTCGAGAAGCTTCCTTTATCATAGGTTAAGCCAACAGGTAGCAAAATTGGCTTACATGAGGAATTATTTAAAACATTTGGACGGCCGGGCACGGTGGCTTAAGCCTGTAATCCCAGCACTTTGGGAGGCCGAGATGGGCGGATCACAAGGTCAGGAGATAGAGACCATCCTGGCTAACACGTTGAAACCCCGTTTCTACTAAAAAAATACAAAAAACTAGCCAGGCGAGGTGGCAGGCGCCTGTAGTCCCAGCTACTCGGGAGGCTGAGGCAGGAGAATGGCGTGAACCTGGGAGGCGGAGCTTGCAGTGAGCTGAGATCTGGCCATTGCACTCCAGCCTGGGCGACAGAGCAAGACTCCGTCTTAAAAAAAAAAAAAAAAAAAAAAAATCACACCGTAGCCTGACACGGTGGTGAACACCTGTAGTCCCAGCTACTCAGGAGGCTGAGATGCAAGGACCATTTGAGCCTAGGAGTTTGAGACCAGCCTGGGCAACATAGGGAGACTGTCTCAAAAAAAAAAAAAAAAAACCAAAAAAAAGTCCCATCTGTTAATATTACTACTAATCTCACTAGAAAAGTCTAAGTGTTGGGAAGGTATCAAGCTCACTGGTACATACAAGTGTTCCAAAGTGCTAATTTTGCTGGAAAGTTCAAATGTTATGAATGGCAACAAATACTGTCAGTTGTATACCTTGTATTGACAGGCTTATTTTGTTCATTTTTGAGAAAATGTCTGCCAAATACCTAAATCTGGAAACCTGTTCTTTCAAGTAAGATGGTTAAAAAAGTGGCTAGTTTTGCTTACTTATAACTCAATAGCATGAGTTGTTCTCCTAGAGCTGCCATTGTCACTCAGCGTGCAGCAGAAATGCTATATGTGTACTTCCTATCTTATCATATAGAATTGTAAAAGGACTTGTACTAAATGACTGCAGTTTAACAAAATTAATCATTTACTTGTTCATCAAGGGAATTTTTAAGTGAAATTGGCTTTATTTTTTCCCATGTAGTGGTGAAGAATACAATGACTACAAATGGAGCTTGGCATCACTGTCTTGTTTCATGCTATGGTGCTGGCAGTTTTACTCCATTAGCAGTGCAAACAAATGTCCTCACAGTGAAAAAGGCAAATGACCTCTTAGTCGTCTTTTGAAAATAGTCTACCTTATACAACCCCTGTAAGGAACCCCTGGTGGTCTACAAAAAATACAAAAATTAGCGGGGTGTGCATGCCTATAGTCCCAGCTACCTGGGAGGCTGAGGCGGGAGGATGGCTTGAGCCTGGGTGGCAGAGGTTGCAGTAAGCTGAGATTGAGCCATTGTACTCCATCCAGCTCTGGGCAACAAAGCAAAACCCTGTCTCGGCTGGGCGCGGTGGCTCACGCCTGTAATCCCAGCACTTTGGGAGACTGGGGCAGACGGATCACAAGATCAGGAGATTGAGACCATCCTGGCCAACATGGTGAAACCCCATCTCTACTAAGATACAAAAAATTAGCCGAGTGTTGTGGTGCATGTGGTACATGTAGTCCTAGCTACTTAGGAGGCTGAGGCAGGAGAATCACTTGAACCTGGGAGGCAGAAATTGCTGTGATCCAAGATCGCGCCACTACACTCCAGCCTGGCAACAGAGCAAGCCTCCATCTCAAAAAAAAAAAAAAAAAAGACATGAACAGACAAATCAAAAATAACATAAAAATGGCCCTTGATATGAAAATGTGATCAGCTTTCCTCATGGAGAAGTACACATTAAAACTACACTGAGGCCAGGCGCGGTGGCTCACGCCTGTAATCTCAATGCTTTGGGAGGTCAAGGTGGGTGGTCAGGAGTTTGAGACCCGCCTGGCCGACATGGTGAAACCCTAAAAATACAAAAACCCTAAAAATACAAAAATTAGTTGGGCGTGGTGGTGCATGCCTGTAGTCCCAGCTACTCAGGAGGCTAAGGCAGGAGAACTGCTTGAGCCGAGCAGTTTCATATCAAGGTTTCATATTTTCAAAAAATAAAATTTAACCCATAATGAAGACAAAACCTCTAAGATTGATTCTATGACCTGCAATGGCACTCATTATGAGGTTAGACTGTGTTAGGGCTGCTTGGGGATGATGGGGTCTCCCTGCAATCCAAATTTCATATTGGACCCCACCCTTTCCCTTCCCCAGGCACTCAGAAGCTCCTACCTTTCTTTATCACATCCCTCACTCACGTGGTCAAACTGTCCTGGACTAAAATACCCAAATAATGATAAAAGCAAGGAGGTTAAGTGACACACCATCTTTTCCCCCTAACGACACCTAAGAACTAACCCTGCACTGGTTGAGTACAGAAGCCTTAGCATTCCTTTGCTTTTGTGGCCCTCTGCTGGTGTAAAGAAAATGTGGAGGTTGATGATGTTACTTGCTTATTCTCTAGTCTAGTTTTGTTGGGAGAGGAGCATTGATAAGCTGTCTTTCCTAGGAGATCTCTGACCCAAACTTCTTGCTTATCTGGTATTCTTGGGCACTTTGTGGAATTTGGAAATATTCATACAATTCAAGACGTTTCCTTTTCCTTTGCCTTTCACATCACTGCTCTTGTCTCCTCCTGCTCTTTAACCACTGCTTTTCCTTGGTTCTTCTTCACCTTCTTTCCTACTCCCTCCAAAGTTCTGGCCTCAATCCTCTTCTTCCTATAAGTTCATCCCTTTAGTACTTTTATGGCTGTAACTATTTAGTTCTATGAGTATTTCCCAAATGCTTTATTTCCTCCCTCCAATGCTCCAGATCCTTTTTTTTTTTTTTTTTTTTTTGAAACAGAGCTGGTGCCTCAGCCTCCCGAGTAGCAGCTGGGATTACAGTCATGCACCACCATGCCTGACTAATTTTTGTATTTGTAGTAGAGACAGGGTTTCACCATGTTGGCCAGGCTGATCTTGAACTTCTAGACTCAAGTGATTGGCCCATGTCGGCCTTCCAAAGTGCTGGCATTACAGGTGTGAGCCACCACACCCAGCCTCCAGATCCAAATTTGAAACTATTTATCACAAATTCCACTTGATCCCCTCTGGCACCTCAATCTCAGTATGCCCTAATCTGAGTTCATCTTCCCTCTGTTGGAACAAATGACCCCAGACCTGGAAATAAGGATTACCAAGTACCCTTTCAATGTCACACTAGCACGCTAGTTCTCAAAGTGTGGTCCCTGGACCAGCAGCATCACCATCACCTGGGAACTTCTTAGGAGTGCAAATTTTCAGGTTCCACCCAAGATCTACTGAGTCTGAAAGTCTGGGGGTTGGACCCAGCAGTCTGTGGCTTAACAAGCCTTCCAGGGGATTCTGATGATCCCTTAAGTTTGAGAACTACTGAACTAAAGCAGGAGCTAGCAAACTGTGGTTTGTTGGCCAAAGCCAGCCTACTGCCTGCTTTATTTTTTTTAATTTTAATTTTTAATTTAATTTTATTTTTTTGAGATGGAGTCTCGCTCAGCCGCTCAGGCTGGAGTGCAGTGGCATGATCTCGGCTCACTGCAACCACCATCTCCCGGGTTCAAGCGATTCTCCTGTCTCAGCCTCCTGCGTAGCTGGGATTACAGGCACCCGCCATTAAGCCCGGCTAATTTTTTTTTTTTTTTTTTTTGAGACGGAGTCTCACTGTGTCTCCCAGGCTGGAGTGCAGTGGCGTGATCTCGGCTCACTGCAAGCTCCGCCTCCCGGGTTCACGCCATTCTCCCGCCTCAGCCTCCCAAGTAGCTGAGACTACAGGCGCCCGCCACCACGCCCGGCTAGTTTTTTTTTTTGTATTTTTAGTAGAGACGGGGTTTCACCATGTTAGCCAGGATAGTCTCGATCTCCTGACCTCGTGATCCACCCGCCTCGGCCTCCCAAAGTGCTGGGATTACAGGCTTGAGCCACCGCGCCCGGCCAATTTTTGTATTTTAGACGGGGTTTCACCATGTTGGCCAAGCTGCTCTTGAACTCCTGACTTCCAGTGCTCCGCCCGCCTTGCCCTCCCAAAGTGCTAGGATTACAGGCATGAGCCACTGTGCTCAGCCTATTGCCTGCTATTGTAAAAGTTGTATTGGAACACAGACACACACATTTGTTAATATATCACCTACAACTACTTTTATTTTACAACAGAGTTGAGTTGAGTAGTTGCGACAGAGACCATATGGCTCTCATAGCCTAAAATAGTTACTATCTGGTTCTTTAAAGAAAAAATTTGCCGGCCTCTAGACTAGACCATTGTCTACAAAACCCTCCTAAGGGTCATCTGATGGTCTAGGGAAAGACAATTTTCTTTGAGTTAGTATTTATTACTGACTTGGACCCAGATTCTGTAATTAAGGTATCAATTATAGAAAATTGGTAAATTGCAAATGATTTTTGTTAGAGGGAGATAAAAATGATTTCTCTGTGTTAGAGTTCATCACAAAGCTAACAATTTTATTGTCCGGTAGACCATTAACCAGTTTTGGATTTAACCTAGCAATCTTATTCTAGCATTATTTTTTTTCTTTACTGAATACACACACTCACACGTCTCTCATATCCTCCTCTAAACCAGTTTTACATTCTTCTGATTACTTGACTAATAAATTAGGTAGTTGTTTTTTTTTTAACTTTATAACTTTATTTGATGTATTTAATGATCAGCAATTAGTTCTCATCCACATTGACTGTCTGTAGATTTTTTAAAGTGTTGGCCAGGCGCGGTGGCTCACGCCTGTAATCCCAGCACTTTGGGAGACCGAGGCGGGTGGATCATGAGGTCAGGAGATCGAGACCATCCTGGCTAACACAGTGAAACTCCGTCTCTACTACAAATACAAAAATTAGCCGGGCGTGGTTGCGGGCAACTGTAGTCCCAGCTACTCGGGAGGCTGAGGCAGGAGAATGGCGGGAACCTGGGAGGCGGAGCTTGCAGTGAGCCGAGATTGCACCACTGCACTCCAGCCTGGGCAACAGAGTGAGGCTCCGTCTGAAAAAAAGAAAGAAAGAAAGAAAGTGGTAACAGGTACATATGTAGCCAAAGTATAGAGCTTATTTGGTGAATCTTCATCCTTATTCTGGATAATCACACGTGGATTCGGTATGTGACATTCCTTATTCCTTTGGCCCAGACAGCTTTGTTGAGCCTGGTATCAACTCGCACATCTCATCTGGAGCTCCCATCTCCTTCATGGCAAATTTCCGAATCTCTTTGAGTGCCCAAGGGGCACGCTTCTTGAAGCCCACTCCATGGATGTGCTTGTGAATGTTAATGGTGTATTCTCGGGTCACCACCTCGTTGATGGGGAACCGCCCTTTTGCTCTTTGCACACTTCTTTGCGGGAACCATTCTGCTGGGTCCAAGCTGGAAAGGCAATATTTTATTTTATTTTATTTTATTTTATTTTATTTTTAAGACAAGGTCTCACTCTTGTCACCTAGGCTGAAGTGCAGTGACACAATGGCACAGTCAAGGCTCACTGTAGCCTCAACTTCCCGGGCTCAAGCGATCCTCCTACCTCAACCTCCCAAGTAGCTGGGACTACAGGCCTATGCCTCCACACTCAGCTAATTTTGTATTATTATTATTATTATTATTATTATTTTAGAGATGGGATCCAGTCTGGTCTTGAACTCCTGGACACAAGGAATCCTCCTGCCTGGATTACAGGCATGAGCCTGGTCTATTAATAAGTTAGATAAATCTTTGAAGCATGCTTACCATATGCTTGTATGAAAGTTATCTTTTTAATTTTTTGAAATTTGTACTTTGACACCAACAAGTGTTACTGCCTCCTATATTACCTCTGTCTGTTATTATTCTCCCTCAATCTCTTCGTTATCCAGACTTGAAATATTGGCACCTGCTCCAATTCCTTTCTTACTCTCTAAACAAATCAGTCCTCAAATCTCACTGGTTTTACCTTCAATGTTCTCTTGGCGCCATCCCCATGACTACCGTCAGAGTTTAAGCTTCTATTCCCTCTCTCCTGAAGTTTTATAACAGCCCTTACCTGGATCTCTGTAACCAGTGTGCCCAAGGCTGCTAGAAAAATATCCCCAAGGAAAAGCTCCGATAATTCCACTCCCTTTGCTAAAACTTGCTGCGGTTCTTCATTACCCAACAATAATGGAAAGGCCCAGTTCCTTAGCTTGATTTTCAAAGCCTTCCAAAATTTG
The DNA here is from genome assembly GCF_037993035.2 of Macaca fascicularis. NCBI lineage: Eukaryota > Metazoa > Chordata > Mammalia > Primates > Cercopithecidae > Macaca > Macaca fascicularis. The sequence goes on from NC_088376.1 coordinate 15,907,933, forward strand.
ATCTCCAGCTTATATTCCTTAACTACTCTGTCCTTCCCTGTTCCCTTCATTCACTGTACTTCATTCACTATGCATACTTTCTTTGCCTTCCTTCATACCACCCTACTGCCTGAATACATTCTGCCCTGTATCTGTATGTCCAAACCGAAGTATAGTTTAACCCCAACTTGAAGCTCCACTGTAGTGATCCTTTTAACTGAAAGTTATCTCTCTCTGCTCTGAATTAGCAACATATTTAATTTGTATCTCTTCTATAACACATATCTCTTTCTATTTTGTAACATAGTCCTTTGTGGACATTACTGTGGTATCATTGTAGGATAGCGTCTATAATCTAACTTTGTATCCACATTATTGCCTAACTGTGCTAATATCCATAAGAGAGCCAGTGAAAAATTGTTTAGCAGGAGCTGCTGAAAAAATTAAACTCTGAACTGAAAAAGTAGTACTGAGGCAGGATAGATAGTCAAGGAAGTGCCCATATCTTCAGGACGCAGCAACCGTGGTGACCCGAACAGTCAATACAATAAGCCTTAGCATTTGAATTGTGATTGAACTCAATCGAGCAAAGCTATCTTCAATAGGGAATTTCTCCTGTAGACAGCATGAGCACTTTGATTTTACCGTCCTCAGACTGACCCTTTGCTCATTATAATAGCATAAAACACACCCCTGGGTGGAGATTTACGATGCTAATGGGACACCTGAGGGATGAACATGCGTGCACAGCTACTGCACATGTGCAGCCAGAGGACCAGCCAGAAGATGCTTACTACTAGGTTGGTGCAAAAGTAATTGTGGTTTTTGCATTTAAAGTAATGGCCAAAACCGCGATTACTCTTGCACGAACCTAACGGTAACACTTCTTCCCACCTCCTTATGAATAATCATGCAAATAATACATGATTAGCAATAATCTCCAGCATTAATCAACGCTGTCTCGTCCTTTCGAGCAGCCTGCCCTGAATTCTCTCTGTCTCTCAGGGTGTGATGTCTATTCTGTATTTAGTTTTCCAAATATTTTTTTCTTTCGCAATAAATTATGCTGCATCTCTTTTGCTGTGTGTCTCTTGTTTAAATTATTTTAAACTAAGAAGACAAGAACTGAGGTCTTGCAGCAGCCTCCAACACTACCACATTATTTTTTGAATGTCTGAAATCCCATCAAATTATGTTCCCCAATCTCTTCTTGTGAATGTTTTTCTTTCTTTTTTAAAAAATTAATATCTATTTTTAAAGGAAAACAGTGAATATTCTTTAAAACCTAAATTTAGTGTATCTTCCTTTCTTCTTTTTGTGGTATTTTTTTCACCATAAATAAGATTTCTCATTTCAACATAGTGAGTCCCACCATTTGACTATTCAGTTGTTTTATTCATTAATGAGGGTGACAGTTTTCTGTGTGAATATGCCCATCAAAAGAGTTTCCTATACAAGTATTTGCTCATGAAGCACTAACATTTTTATTTGGTCTTTCAATTTATGAAGAAAACATAAGGGATGCCCATTTCTTTACCTGGGTGAAATATTAGTCTCTAAATCCTGGGCACCCCCAAATCATTCAGAGCGAAGAAAATATGGCATGTCTACTGTCTACTACACAATGGCTTTCACTTTTATCACATTATAAAACAGTGTTTCTCTATGTGGATGGATTTGTTCCCAGATTCACATGAAGAGCTTGTTACAAAAGTATATTCCCAAGCCCCATCCATATTCAGAATCTTTGGGGCTAGATCTCCAAGAATCTTCATTTTAAATTAACATCACAGAGGATTCTTTGCCATCTTGGAGTTTATGAATCACAGGCTAAATTCATGTCTTCTTCTAAAAATGCAAAGAGAAGCAGAGACCCCTAGAGAATTGCATAAGTATGCCCTAAACGAACCAAGAGGGTTGACGAAGTCTGTTCATCTTCCCTCTTGTCTCAAAGTATCCTTGTTTCTTTGTAACTTTCCCCCAATACTTTATTTTGAAAATCTTTAAACATACAGAAATGCTGAAATAATTGTACAGTGCACACCCATATACTTCACCTAGATATTACCATTAATATGTTACTGCAGTTGCTTTGTTTTGTTTTTTGTTTTTTTGAGACGGAGTCTCGCTCTCGCCCAGGCTGGAGTGCAAGTGGCGCGATCTCCTCCGCTCACTGCAAGCTCCGCCTCCCGGGTTCCCGCCATTCTCCTGCCTCAGCCTCCCGAGTAGCTGGGACTACAGGCGCCAGCCACCACGCTCGGCTATTTTTTTGTATTTTTAGTAGAGACGGGGTTTCACCGAGTTAGCCAGGATGGTCTCGATCTCCTGACCTTGTGATCCGCCCGCCTCGGCCTCCCAAAGTGCTGGGATTACAGGCGTGAGCCACCGCGCCCGGCCAGCACTGCAGTTGCTTTATCAAAAATCTTTGTTTTTTGTTTGTGGTTTTTTTTTTTTTTTTTTTTTTTTTTGAGACGGAGTCTCACTCTGTCATCCAGGCTGGAGTGCAGTGGTACGATCGTGGCTCACTGCAACCTCCGCCTCCTGGGTTTGAGCGATTCTCCTGCCTCAGCCTTCTGAGTAGCTGGGATTACAGGCACGTGCCACCACGCCCGGCTAATTTTTGTATTTTTAGTAGAGACAGGGTTTCACCATGTTGGTCAGTCTGGTTTTGAACCCTTGACTTCAGGTGATCCACCTGCCTTGGCCTCCCAAAGTGCTGGGATTACAGGTGTGAGTCACTGTGCCTGGCCTATCACAAATCTTTTATCCATCTCTCTAGTCATCAATTCATCTTAATTTTGGATGAATTTCAAAGGAAATTTTAGACATCAGTAGTGTAATTTGGGAGGATAGTGACTTGAAGAATAACGGGACAATGAATCCTTGTAGCCCTGGTGAAAATACAGTGGCCTTCTTTTATTGGACAGAATTGGTGGCATCTTGGCCTTGAGAGGACATTCAGAATGCATGTAATCAAAGACAGAAGGGTAGTTCTGGCTGGTTCAAGGTGGCCCCTGTGGGGCAGTATCTACTTGTCTCTATTCATTTGAATGGGAGCTTTCGTTTGTTACTGGAAGAAGAAAGGGAGGTTTGGGGCCACGGAGAAGATGTAGCAGCTGATGGCAGCAGAAACCCTCCTCTCTTCCATAGGTTTTGAGACTCCAATGGAGAGATGAGTTAGAAGCTGATGTTTTCTGGGTTAGTGTTTAGCAGCAAGGTTTCGAGTCAGACTGCTTAGGCCTGCATTCCAGCTGCTCTTGGCTGTTTGTCCTTGGATATGATCTCAGCCTCTTGGCCTCGGTTTTCTCATTTGAGAATGAAGGTAACCGACTTTATACTGTTGAACCTACTTTATATTGTTGTGAAGACCCTGTAACTCAATCAACTTCAGTTGCTAAAATATAATTGCATTCCTCGACAAGTTCACACAAAATTAACATATGTGACTGCAGCAGTTGGTGACCAAGAAAGAGACAAAGGAAATGATTTTGAAAAGTGAGCCTAAATGGAATTTGGGGAGACGCGGGAGGAAGCCATCCTGAAAGTCCTTACAGACAACTCATTGTACTTAAAATGAAATCCGAATTCTTCTCTTGGTCTGCAAGGCCTCCACATTATCTGGCCTTTGCCTACATCTCCAACATCTCCTTTCCTCCTGTACTTATCCCTAGTGACACAGGCCTTTGGGCTTCAGATTGAGCCAAACTCATTTGGTCCTTGGGACATTTGCACTTGCATGAAAGGCTCTCCCCAGAACTTTACAAGCCTGGCTTCTCATACTTTTTGAGTCTCATTCAATTCAAAGATCATGGTCCTCAGAGAGGCCTTTCCTGACCACTCAGTTTAGTAGTGGCCATTTAAGTAGAGCACCTTAAGTAGAGTACCTTAAGTAGAGCTCCATCCTTTTCTCCTTCTCCTTCCTCTTCTCCTCCTCCTTCCTCTTCTCCTCCTCCTCCTCCTCCTTTTTTAAACTAAATTTACCAAGCCATCAGAGGTGCTGAATCCATTATTTTCGTGTCATATTTTCACATCACACTATTTTCACGTCACTTATCACTATCTGAAATTACTATTCATCTGTTTTCTTGTTTATTGTCTGTCTCTGTTACTAGGGATCCTGTGATTTTGGGTGGTACTTGGCTGTCACCCAAGCACCTAGAACGGGGTTCACTACACACTGAAAGTACGCAAAAATATTAAGTGAATGAACGAATGTCAGGATGAAAGATGGAGGGAGGTGAGAAACCCATCAAAGGCTCACAGAAAGAACTCAGTCCTTGGATGAAAATAGGAAGAATCCCAAGCGCTAACAGGCAAGTTTGCTGAGAGGGGAGCGGGCGGGCCGAGGGCGGGGGCGGGAAGGGGCGGAGTCGGGCGGAAGAAGGGGAAGAGGCCCAGGAAGTGACGGCCGCCTCCCCGCTACCGGGGACTTCTGGAGTCCGAGAAGTCAGCGGTCCGGTTGCTGCGGCCGCCGTGCTCACCGGCCCGAGGCGATGGAGAACGGAGCGGTGTACAGCCCCACTACGGAGGAGGACCCGGGCCCCGCCAGAGGCCCCCGGAGCGGCATCGCTGCCTACTTCTTCCTGGATCGGCTCCCGGGGCCCCGGCGCGTTCTCAAGGGTTTGCAGCTGGTGAGTCCGCGGTCGGGGAGGGCGAGCCCAGGCCGGGGAGCGGGGTCTGGCCTGGGCTTGGGAGGCCGCCGAGCTGCTTCGTTTCAGCTTGGTTGTTCAGTAAGAGGCGGTTTCCACACCTCTAGTTCCTTTCCTCTCCGCCTGGGGAGGGGGGCGTTACCCTCCGCCCTTCCGCCGGGCGGCCCCCAGGCCCACGGCGCTCGCCATCGGGATCCCACGACCTGGGGCCACCCAGTATTAGGCGGGCTCAGGAAATGCATCGGAGACCCAAGTCAGCCACTTCAGCATCTTTCGCTCATCCTCTGTGGCGACTTTCCTCTCTTCTCTCTGCTGCTACTCTGCATTATCGCCCACAGTGCCTGCATTTAGACTGTGAAGCGCTTTGTGTTTATCTTTCTCTGGCTCTTGCGGTTTTCCTGCGGCGAGCCCATGGGGGCAGCTTAACTTGCTGGACAAAGTCCTGCGATACCACGCGTGGCATTGAGATGTGTGTGTGTGTCCAGTAAATTGTCTTCTAAAAGTTTTATATTGACTGGAAAATAATTATTTCAAAATTGAGCAATATGGATTCTAAGTGGAAAGTCGAAAGGACAGCTTTTTTTTTTTTTTTTTTTTTTTTTTTTTGAGACGGAGTCTCGCTCTGTCGCCCAGGCTGGAGTGCAGTGGCCAGATCTCAGCTCACTGCAAGCTCCGCCTCCCGGGTTCAAGCCATTCTCCTGCCTCAACCTCCCGAGTAGTTGGGACTACAGGCGCCCGCCACCGCGCCCGGCTAGTTTTCTGTATTTTTTAGTAGAGACGGGGTTTCACCGTGTTAGCCAGGATGGTCTCGATCTCCTGACCTCGTGATCCGCCCGTCTCGGCCTCCCAAAGTGCTGGGATTACAGGCTTGAGCCACCGCGCCCGGCCGAAAGGACAGCTTTTTGTGAGTGTGTGCGGAGAGCAGACCTAGGACATGGTACGCATATTTCCGTTTTATTGAGTTTATTTTAAGCAGTTAAAGTACCATAAACCTATTAGTGAAAACATCAAAGCATCTTTGGGATTTAAATTATTCACTTTACAGTCGTGTTGAGCTCCTGTGTACTGTTTCAACCACTGATGAGCAACATTTTCTGCAATAGAACCAGTTTAGGAAAAATCCGAATGCTTACAATGTTTATGAGTTTTGTTTTGTCTTACTTTGTTTTGTTTTTTAACCATTCTAAGTAAAAATTAGCTCATTGGTTTCCTTGGAAATAAATTCTTACAACTCAAATGACCAGAAGTTAAATTCTTAGAACTCAGGTGACCTACTTTTATTGAATAGAAAAACAGAAGTCGGAAAATCGGCTGTTTAGCGATCAAAACGATCACATCTGCTGATGACTGGGAAATCATTTGAAAGCAAGGGATAATGCCGCCTATGGAACCCAGTATCCCTGTAGGTAGTTCCACACTGGCCACCTTTAATTTATTACGAGGCATCCGGGGCTCTTCCCTGCCACTGTTCCTTTGCATAAGCTGTTCCTTCTACCTTCTTCCTTCTGCTCTTCTCTTGTCAGCTGTCACATGATTTTTAGGTATTAGCTGTATTTCTCTGCAGTAAAGCTAAAATTTTCTACGTGAATAGTAGAACTCTTTAGAACAGAAAAGAATATTCATCTGAAGCTTTTTTTTTTTTTTTTTTTTTTGAGACGGAGTCTTGCTCTGTCGCCCAGGCTAGAGAGCAGTGGCGCAATCTCGGCTCACTGAAACCGCCTCCCCGGTTCAAGCAATTCTCGTGCCGGGTAGATGGGACTACAGGCACGCACCACCATGCCCGGCTGAATTTCTTTTTTTTTTTTTTTTCCCCCCTGTATTTTTCATAGAGACGGGGTTGATCAGGCTGGTCTCAAACTCCTGACTTCAGGTGATTTTCGCTCCCCGGGCCTCCCAAAGTGCTCGGATTACAGGCGTAAGCCACTGCGCCCAGCCCATCTGAAGCATTCTTGCTGCTCAAAAAAATCATCTGTATTGGTTTGCTGCCCACAAAATCTCCTGTTTTCAGTTGCCTTTATTTTTTTTCTTTCTAATAAAAAGTGGCAAAGCTAAAGTAAATTTTCTCATTACCTTCTTACAGTTTAGTAAACTGTAGTTTTGTATCTTTGGACTAGAACATAATCAGTTTCCTTCCTTATTGCTATTATAGAAGAAAACATGGAACAACCAGAAATGGTTGTGGTAAATGTTATACTTGGACACAGAGAAGATGAATTTGCCTTAAAAGATCGTTAGATTGTATTTGTTCTCCATGATTCATAAGAAGAAATGGAAAAAGAATAAAAACTAGTATCTCTTTATGAAATCTATTTGTTTGTTTATGGGGAGATTGTCATGTTACAAGAATGCCTTTAATGTGGAGATTTAAAAGTACTTTTTCATTATTGCCTTTCACTTTGATGGTTGTCTTTTTGTTCCTGGTTTGTCTGTTTTGATAATGTCTTATCTCTTCACAGTAACAGTATATTACAGGAATTATCCACCAAGTCCCAAGAAAGTTACATATGAAGTCAGTAAAAGTTGTCTTCCAGCCTGGAGCTATAGGCAAGGCCTTAACTCACATTCTTCCTTTAGATAGATTGGTTGTTTTACTTTAGATGTTTAATTTTTTAAAAAAACTAAACAGAATTGGGAGCTCCAGTAAGGAAACAACTGTAATGGAGAAACCCATAATCAGAAGAGGAGGTGTTTTAACAAGGGACCTGCAAACCCTGCGAAATTTTATTCAAAATATTGTACACTTATATGTTTGAGTATATTATTCTGGACCCATAAATCTTAACAGGATTTATAAGATCCTACAAGAGAAAAGAAGCTTGCTCTGAAACTTAAAAACTAGACACTGTATATACTTAGGAAATTCTTACATTAGAGTCTTCGGAGGTTGAATTGGATTACCTCTGAGGTTCTTTCCACTCTTAAACATTTTTTTTTCAAACTCTGAGACTCCATGGGGTTTGCTATTACAGAACTGAACATTGAAGGGATAGAGAGTGGAGCCTGTATACAGAGGAGATTAGAGATAAAAGAACGTAGCTTCTCGGTCTCTTGAAGTTACATAGCTGTGTCTACCATTCAGATATGACCTGAATTTTTTTAAAACCCTGAGCATCCCCCAACTACCATTCACCCTTCCAGAGCTTAAGAAGAAATGCTCAGTTGAGAATTCAGTATAAGGAGTTACTGGAGTCCTAACTGTATGCAGTTTTTCAGTTTATACTATCCTTAGATTTGTCCATATGTTCATGTTTTATTTTGTGAATTTTTTTGAGGGAGTTTTTGTTTTAAGGGGAGAATTGACGTTTGGTAACCTAATTGCTTGCTGGATACGCTGGTGCAGTGACCTAAATATGTGTAATTTTCTGTGCAACAAGCTCCACATTGTGTCCGTGCAGTCAGTTGACTGTCCTGATAGCTGCACAGTACTGGGATTCTAGTCGCTCATCTGGCAAGCGGTTTTAGAAATCACCAGTGATTTTTCAATTTATTACATTATAAATGTTACCCTATAAGTACCAAGAAACAAATTACTTAGAAGCATTTCTTATATTAATGCTCTTTTCATTATTTAAATATGAAAACTGATGTGTAGTAAATTGAAATGTTCTATTTTTACCTTGAGGAAGATTCATAATGTCAGCAAATTATATCTTTGAACGTTTGTAAGAGTAAATATTTGCCTAAGGCAAGGGAGGCCTGGACTGTTTCTTAAGACCAATGGATTTTTAAATTTGAACTTTACTTACAACTACAAGGTTTTTAATAGTAAAGTTCATTAATTTATAATTCATATCATTTTGTAGATGGAGCCTTATAATTAATGACAAACATTTAAAAGTTCTTTTTATAAAATATAAGTAGTAGACTGTTAAATTAATGGAGAATTCATATTTAATATAGTGACCATTTTAAGGAACACTTGAAATTTCAGAAAAGGTAGTGAAACTGAGGCTGGGTGCGGTGGCTCATGCCTATAATCCCAGCACTTTGGGAGGCCAAGGTGAGCAGATCACAAGGTTAGGAGATCGAGACCATCCTGGCCAACATGGTGAAACTCCGTCTCTTCTAAAAATACAAAAATTAGCTGGGTGTTGTGGCATGCGCCTGTAATCCAGCTACTCAGGAGGCTGAGGCAGGAGGTGGAGACTGCAGTGAGCTGAGATCGTGCCACTGCACTCCATCCTGGCAACAGGAAAAAGAAAGGTAGTGAAAAAAAAAAAAAAAGGAAAAAGAAAGGGTAGTGAAACTGAAATGGAGAGACAGATGCAGGATAGTAATTATCCAGTGTTTAAATAACCAGAGCTGTAAGATCATCTTTTAGTCACTGAGACTTCCCCAATCTGTTGATGCTAGCAAATTGTTTTTAATGTATGATTTAATACATTAAGGGAAATATACAGAACTGTGGGTTTAACTTCACAAAGCCAGTCTTACAGGGAAAACCTACACAAACATACATACTCGTAAAAGGAATTTAACAAACGTTTCATGGGGAGAGTCAGAGACTTGGGTTCTTGTCTGTGCGGAGCTAACTTGGGGCTTAACTGTCAGTAGCTTAATTCCATCTTTGTAAACATGACGGTGGGAGACTATGCCCTCTAAGGGCCCTCCTGACATTAAAAGCTTGATAATTCCCTTAATTATATTTGGGTAAAATTTTATGTCATTAAAAGGAGTTACATTGGGTATACAGTTGTTAGGTACTTAGCTTAATATTCAGTAAGCAATATTTAGTGTGATGACTTCATGCTATTGAGAACAAAACTGTTTACCAAAAAATAATAATTGAGCCTTTTTACTTCTGGGTTACATTTACTATGAAATTCTTAGCTAATTCAGTGACATTTTTCTCTCTTCCTATTCTTGACCACTTTGGCATTTAATCCTGGTGACCACTCATTTCTCGAAATTCTTCCTTCAACTTTTACACTTTTTTTTTTTTCAAGACGAAGCCTAGCTCTGTCACCCAAGCTGGAGTGCAGTGGCGCAGTCTCAGCTCACTGCAACCTCTGCCTCCTGGGTTCAAGCAATTCTCCTCCCTCAGTCTCCTGAGTAGCTGGGACTATAGGCGTGCACCACCATGCCCAGCTAATTTCTGTATTTTTGGTAGAGACAGTTTCATTATGTTGGCCAGGCTGGTCTCAAACTCCTGACCTCGTTATCCACCCACCTTAACCTCCCAAAGTGCTGAGATTACAGGCGTGAGCCACCACGCCTGGGCAACCTTTACTCTTTTTTCTTTTTAATACAAAAAAGTGTCTGCTGGCCGGGTGCGGTGGCTCACGCCTGTAATCCTAGCACTTTGGGAGGCAGAGGCGGGCGGATCACAAGGTCAGCAGATCGAGACCATCCTGACTAACACGGTGAAACCCCGTCTCTACTAAAAATACAAAAAATTAGCTGGACGTGGTGGCAGGCGCCTGTAGTCCCAGCTACTGGGAAGGCTGAGGCAGGAGAATAGTGTGAACCCAGGAGGCGGAGCTTGCAGTGAGCCAAGATTGCGCCACTGCACTACAGCCTGGGCGACAGAGCAAGACTCTGTCTCAAAAAAAAAAAAAAGGTGTTTGCTTACCAAAAAAAAAAAAAAAAAATCAACTAAAAATATTAAAACCACTTTCCTACCCCTCATACTGCCAGGTGTCACAGTGTGATAATAGTTTGGAGTATGTTTACTTGGTGCTTTTTAAGGAGTTTTCTTTTTTCTTTTTTTAATAACACTTCCTGTGGCTTGCTTATCCTCTGTTAGTTGCTCTTTTCCCTCCTATACTCGAACTGTAGAATTCCTTTAGGCCCTACCCAATCCTCTGTTCCTCCTGTTTTCTAACCTACTAAACCAGGCAGGCGTTCCCTGCTGCCTTTATCTAGACATCCATATTCCCTTGCATGATCATCACACAACCACACCCAACTCCTAAACCATTTTTTTCTTCATCCCCATCCAGTTAGGTCAGTTGCCTTATTATCATTTTTGGATTTACTATGCAAATTCTTGCCCTTATGAATATGTTTTTTTTCATCCTCCACCTAGAATTAGAATGTCATCTGTCTCTCCACGTTCTGTGTGTGTCTCTACCTGGTTTGAGTCCTGCTTTTCCACTCATTCTTCTCCAGCTCCTTAGAACATTTTCTTGAGATTTTCTAACCTACATATAATGAATGCTCAGTTAATGTGGTATAAAATGTGTGGTTAGTATTGTTTCTTGTACACTGAGCTTATTACTCCATCATTACATCTTCCTGTACATAGAACAGTGTTGGAGTGTTGCTAATTCAAGTACACTTTGAACTAGCAATTGTATAATGCTGTGGGAGCTTACAGAGGAAGGTTAGTAGCCTCAGAGATGGGTAGTCAGAGAATTTTTTTTCTTTTTTTTTTGGTGGAGACGGGGTTTCACCATGTTGCTTAGGCTGGTCTCAAACTCCTGAGCCCAAGCAATCCTCCCGCCTTGGCCTCCCAAAGTGCTGGGATTACAGGTGTGACCCATCGCACCTGGCCAACAGAATTTCATATTGACTATAGCTTGTAGTGCCAATTTCTTGGCCTTTAACTTGAGATGGGAGCTAGTAAATGTCCAAACCTTTTTTTTTTTTTTTTTTTTTTTTTGAGATAGTCTCGCTCTGTCACCCAGGCTGGAGTGCAGTAGCGCCATCTTGGCTCGCTGTAACCTCCACCTCCTGGGTTCAAGCAATTCTCATGCTTCAGCCACCCAAGTAGCTGGGATTACAGGCATATGCCACCACGCCCAGCTAATTTTTGTATTTTTAGTAGAGACGGGGTTTTGCCGTGTTGGCCAGGCTGATTTTGAACCAGGTTGGCCAGAAGGACTCAAGTGATCTGCCCGCCTTGGCCTCCCAAAGTGCTGGGATTACAGGTGTGAGCCACTGTGCCCTGCCAGATGTCCATACTTAATATTGTACTCCTTCATTCTCTTTTAAGATGTCCAGGCAGAATGCCTCTTAGTGTTGCTCTGAGGCAATAGGTCAGTAAGGTCAGTAAGAATGACACCTGTTAATGCATTTGGAATAGGACTTGTAATGACTTGAGACTGACTGCTTCTGGACAAGCTGGATCCCATCCTTTTTTTTTTTTTTAAACCGAGAATAGACAAGCAGCCTGTGTCTGTCCTACAGATAACATTTTATTGCCATATAGCCTTCACACATGAGTGTGCCTAGTAATCTAATTGTAACATGAATGGTTCAACTATTCCCAGACCCTAATTAGAGTTTTAGGCTGGTATCTTCTCTCAGTTAATTGACTTTTATACACCTGAGGCATATTTTGTAAATTTCTCAGAGAGAAACTTTCAAAACTTGGACAAGATTTAACATAGAGGCAAGAAAAAGGCAAGTGAAATGTCAGCTATTTAGTATTTTATTAGACCATAGTCATGTTAGAACTCATCCTGTAATTCTGATTATAGGAGACTAAGGAAGTGTCTTTACACAGTGGCCTTCTGGGATTTGTCTTGGTGTTGTCACTGTATATCCTGTGGTGTAATGATTGGGAGCGCCTTACCTAACACCTGTCTGAAGGAGTTGTTTGGGACATGCTGGGCTATTTCATGCTTCACTAACTTACAGGAAATCAGAGGGATATCTATTTTTTTCTTTTATATAAATTCTTTGCTGTTGTGGGGATATATACATTTTGTGTAATCAGTAGGAGGGAGAGGAAAGCCCTTAAAGGTTTGGATAGCAGTACAGATTTGAATTTTTTTTTAACTTTTTATTTTGAAATAATTATTGATTCACAGGAAATTGCAAAAAAAAAAAAAAAAATACAGGGAGGTCCCATGCACTCATTTGTATGTGCATGTGTGTGTAATTCTGTGTAATTTTATCACATGGATAGCTTTCTATAATCACCACCACAGTCAAGATACAGAACTGTGCCATCAGCACAGGCTTCCCTGTGCTACCCCTTTGTAGCCACACCTTTCCCCTTTCTCTTGGCTGCCACTAATTTGTTAGCAATCATTATTTTTTTTATTCTAAGAATGGGCTGTGAATGGACTCATACAATATGTAACTTTTTGAGATTGGATTTTTTTTTTTTTACTTTGAATAATTCTCTGGAGATTCATCTAGGACATGACATATATCAAGTTTGCTCCTTTTTATTGCTAATATTCCATGGTATGGATGTACACAGTTTTAACCATTGGACATCTGGGATGTTTCTAGTTTGGGGCTACTATGAATAAAATTGTTATAAACATTCATGTACCGGTTTTTGTACAAATGTTAAGTTTTCATTTCTCTGAGACAGATGCCCAAGAGTTCTGTTACTGGGTCATATGGTAGATATATGCTTAGTTTTTAAACAGTTCAGCTATGCCGAACTCTTGTTCAGGATGGCTGTACCCTTGACTCTTTTTGATGAAAATGTTTTGTAGGATAAGGTATTTTCTATTACTATGAAATGTATCTGTTGATTTTGGTAACAATCTTCTTGCCATTAACCTGTCTGGTTGCTTCTACTGGCCTGACTGGTGTGAGAAGGGAATTCCCTTTAGCCTCTGACTTAGGTCATCAGTCGTTTTGATGGTTTTGGCCCTCAGCAGGAAATTCCCTCAGCTTCCACAAAACCCACACAAACTGCCCAAGCAAAATATTCTTCTTCACTCTCTTCCCTTCTATTTCTAGAGAAGAGTTAGCCCCAAACCTGAGCCCTGAATCCTATCTTTAGGGAGCCATTTTTCTACCTCTGTCTTTAGATCGACCCATCTTACTGGTTTCTGCGTAAACATGCTCAGTTCTCCCCCATGTTGAAATTCCCTTCTCTTTGACCTCATCCACTACTGCCCTATCTGGCCATTCTTTCCCAGCCACACTTACTGCCTATGCTGTCTCTCTTTCACTGCCTTACCCTCCCCTTATTTCCCAATACACAGTATTGTCATCGAGCTTCTCTCCCTGACTACCCTGGAACTTTTCGTGCTGATGTCACCAGTAACCTTCTTATAGCTCAATCTAAGGTAGGTGTTTCAGTGTTGTTCTTACTTGACCTCTAAGTAGCATTTAGCACTCTTGATTACTTGTGTGTTTGTGCATGTGTGTGTGTAAATACTTTTTTCTTGTTTACTACCCCTTTGATTGCTACTCCTGGTTGTCCTTTGCTGGTTTCTTCCCTTCTGCATATCCTAGAAATCTTTAGATTCCTCAGATTTCCACATAAGGCTATCTTTCCTCCTTTGGGTCATCTCACCCTCCCACTCTGCTGCCTCCCACATCTTTATCTGCATGTTAGACCTCTCCTTTGAGCTCCAGACCATATATTCATTTGCTTTCCAGCTACATCTTCACCTAACTGTTCCACAGACCTCCTCAATCACAGCACGTTTAAAACTGAATTTATTCTTTCCCCAGCACCCTTGCCTTTTAAAAAGAAAAAAACCTGACTTTCTTCAGTGAGGACCAGTATGTTAGTATCACATACACAGCAGTTGGAAGTAGTTAAAACCCACTTGCGTGTAATTGAGTTACCAAGTTAACCAGAGTTAACATTCTCCACTCACCATACCAAGCATCCTGACCTCACACCGGTCACCCACAGCCTGCCATGGCCAGTAGGCGTCTCATTAGCACACCCGAACTCCTGCTTCTGTTATCAGTTGAGTTGTGTTGTTCCCATACTGGTTTATGCTAACTATACTTTTATGGCCATACAGTTAAATACTACAAAGCTAAAACTGAGTGTGAAAAGGAATTGTTTTTTTAAAACTAAATTGAATGCTTTGGAAAGACTGAAAGATAAGTTACTAAAATATTTATCTGCCATGGAATTAAGGAAGAGCAAGGCAACTGTAAAAGGCTGGGAAAACTAGTCTGACTCTAGAAAGATTCTGAACTCTGTTTCTCAAGTGTTTACGATGTCACTTCACTTCAGATAACATCAGTCTGGAAGTGGTGGTCCATAGATGATGAAAGTGAGTTATTCAGAAAATGTGGAATTCCAGTCAACAGACCCATAAAGAAAAAACTCACTCCAAAAGATTGTTAATAAATGTGCATTTTTAAGTTAAAATGTTTAAGGTACATATGTGTTATCTTATGTTCCATATTATTTGTACGCATCTTGTCTGATATGAGCTTTTGCATCCTGTGCGATAAGCGCTTCTGCTGCATCTCTCAGTGATTGCCACTCTTCTCCATTGCTGCTCTCTATTCGCTATTATTTGCCCTGATTTCCTACATCAGCTTCCCAGTTGGATGTCCACCCCAAGGTTTGCCTTACCTCTGGTGCCTTCTCCATATTGTAGCCAGTGAGAACTACTGAAAGCATAAACCTGATCATTGTCAACCTTTACTTTAAAACCCTTAAAATCCAGACTCTTTGATTAATGAGGACGTTTAGATCCGGCCTCAGCTTACCTCTCTAGCCTCATATAATAATTTTTGTGCTGCCGTTCTCTTCCCTCAAACTCTATACTTGAGCCGTGTTGATTTGACTCACTTTGGCAGTTCAGTTGGAGGTCAGGGTGTGTGTTGTCTGTATGTTGGGTCGGGGGCAGGTGCCATGCTCTCATTTCTGAGCCTTCCTATGTACTGCTTCTCTGCTGCGAATTTCTTTCCTTAATCTTTCATCCCCCAAACTGACTCTGTTCTTCAGGTCTCAGCTTTCTCCTTCAGGAAGCCTTTCCTGACCCCAAAGTTGAGCTTCTCTCCTATGTGCTTTTATAACAATATTATATATTTCCCTTGTTCTGGCATTAGTACATAATGGGTTAATTCTTTATTTACCTGTATTTCCTTCAAATCGGCCAAACTGTAAGTTCTGTGTAGATGAGGTTTATTCATTAATCTTGTTTGCCATAGTCTCCTCATTGTAAATATTCGAGTAAATGTATTATTCAGAAACAGCTTTCTAAATACTGTAGGTTCTCTGAAAAACACTTAAGTGAAATGTTTTCTTCATTTGTAGTTGCTGTCTCTGCTGGCCTTCATCTGTGAAGAAGTTGTGTCGCAGTGTACTTTGTGTGGAGGACTTTATTTTTTTGAGTTTGTAAGCTGCAGTGCCTTTCTTCTGAGTCTCCTTATACTGATTGTGTATTGCACTCCATTTTACGAGAAAGTTGATACTACAAAAGTAAAATCATCGGTAAGCATGAGAAAATATCATCCCCATATTAAGAGCATAGCTATTTTGTAATCTGGCATAGTTTTATTGTTTAAAGCAGTAATGTTTTCAAAACTCAGCAACGTGAAAAGACAGTATCCCTTGTTCCAACTTGCTCTGCTTCTAAGCACCTCTGTTTTTTCCTACCGAGGGGATGATAGAGAGGGAAAGTGAGATTAGAGTGAGAGTGGCAGACACTGCCAATAGTTTACAGTTATTGGTAGTTTAATGTAATTCACATTCGACTTAAAAAAAGCCTAGGATTTTGTCACTTCTGATTTCTCACTTTTGAGTGTCACTCATTGGTTCTACAGTTATTAATTGTGTGCCTTTATTACATGCCAGGCATTTATATGCTAGACACTGGAGATAGAGTAATGAACTAATGTGAAATATTTCTGGAGCTTTAAAATAAAACATTTAAAGCTTAAAGCTTCAGTGATCAGGGAAAATAAAGCAACATGTAATTCTTCCTATATTTTGCTTTAATGGTATTATGAAAAGTTGTCTGTGAGTGAATTAAGAATGCATTTGTTGAATTTATTCATACATTTTCTTATAAAAATAAAAACTACTTGAGAGTCTTATTTTTTACAAAATTAGAAATGCTTAACTTTTTAACACTTAGTATGCTGACCCGATAAGGTTTTTTGTTTTGTTTTGTTTTTGAGATGGTGTCTCACTCTGTTGCCCAGGCTGGAGTGCAGTGGTATGATCTCAGCTCACTGCAGCCTCTGCCTCCCAGGCTCAAGCAATCCACCCACCTTAGCCTCCCCAGTACCTGGGACTATAGGTTTGTGCCACCACACGTGGCTAATCCTTATATTTTTTGTAGAGACGGGGTTTTGCCTTGTCGCCCAGGCTGGTCTCAAACTCCTGGACTCAAGTGATCCACCCACCTCGGCCTCCCGAAAGTGCTGGGATTACAAGCGTGAGCCACCATGCCTGGCCCTGACCCTATGTTTTTGAGTATAGTTGAATGTGTGAGATGACACATGAAATAATTTTTATTTATTTATTTTTGAGATGGAGTCTTGCTCTGTCACCCAGGCTGGAGGGCAGTGGCACAATCTCGGCTCACTGCAACCTCCGCCTCCCGGGTTCAAGCGATTCTTCTGCCTCTGCCTCCCAAGTAGCTGGGATTACAGGTGTGCACCTGGCTAATTTTTGTATTTTTAGTAGAGATGGAGTTTCACCATCTTGGCCAGGCTGGTCTTGAACTCCTGACCTCGTGATCCACCCGCCTTGGCCAACCAAAGTGTTAGGATTACAGGCATGAGCCACTGCACCCGGCGAAATAATTTATATAGTTACTGAATTTAACAATTGAGCAATTTACTTCTTTAGTAGCATTTGAGTTGTCAGTAGTAGTTTGTGAAGAGTTGTACGTGTCAGGGTTGGCAAAATAATCTACATTTTTGAGGGAAGGGATTATGGTAGATTTTGAACTTTTTTTTTTTTCTTTTTGAGATGGAGTCTTGCTCTTGTTGCCCAGACTGGAGTGCAATGGCAGGATCTCGGCTCATTGCAACCTCTGCCTCCTGGGTTCAAGCAATTCTCCTGCCTCAGCCTCCTGAGTAACTGGGATTATAGGTACCCACCATGGCTAATTTTTGTTCTTTTAGTAGAGAAGGGGTTTTGCCATGTTGGCCAGGCTGGTCTTGAACTCCTGACCTCAGGTGATCCACCTGCCTTGGCCTCCTAAAGTGCTGGGATTATAGGCATGAGCCACCGCAGCCAGCCTTTTTTTTTTTTTTTTTTTTGAGACAGGTCTCCCTCTTTTGACCAGGCTGGAGTGCAGTGGCATGATCACGGCTCACTGTAGCCTTGATCTCCTGGTCTCAAGCAATCCTTGTGCCTCAGCCTTCTGAGTAGCTGGGGAGTAGCTGTGACTACAGGCGTGTGCCACCACGCCCAGCTACTTTTTTTGATTTTTTTTAGCCATGAGATCTTGCTATGTTGCCTAGGCTGGCTTTGACCTCCTGGGGTCAAGCAGTCCTCCTGCCTTGGCCTTCCAAAGTACTGGGCTTAGAAGCGTGAACCTATGCCTGGCCCGATTTTGAGCTCTTACAAATAAGAAATAACAGTATAAAAACAAACCAGTAAGATTCTATTATTTTAGATTAATAAGAAGCAAGCATTAAATTATATATTGATTAAACACCTAAGATACTTTTTTCTGTATAACCTTTTGTACCTCTTGAATTTTGTGCTATAGGAATCTATTACCTTTTTATAAAAATATATTCTAAGTTAAAAAATAGACTGGAGTGGTGGCTCACACCTGTAATCCCAGCACTTTGGGAAGCTGAGGTGGAAGGAGCACTTGAGGCCAGGAGTTCAAGAGCAGCCCGGATAACATAGTGAGACCCCATCTGTACAAAAAAAGGAAAAAATTAGCTGGGCATGGTGATGCGTGCTTGTAGTCCTAGCTACGCAGGAGGCTGAGACAGGAGGATCAGTTGAACCCAGGAGGTCAAGGCTGCTGCTGTGCGTTATAAATCACACCATTGCACTCCATCCTGGTGACAGAGTGAGACCGTCTCAAAAATAAATAAAGAAAAGTTTATACCAAACAGTTAAAAATTAACTTTGAAAAACAAGTGGAGTCTGAACCAAATCTATCAAGCATTTTATGAGCACATATACACAGTTCTTGGTATAGTCAGTATGTGACCATTCTGTCATCTGGGCTGGTAATACAGGTAGCTGCTGTCAGCATGGATGTACTGGGTGCCAATTACTTTATGTGCTGTGATTTAGAATCCTTACACCTCATGCTCCATTTCTCTTTGAGGAAACTTAGGTTCAGGGTGATTAAGGAACTTGCCCAAAGTTAACACAGCTAGGATGGAAAATAAACTGAATTTGAACTCAAGGCAAGCGCTTACACCACACTCTGTGACCTAGGCAGACTCCTTTTTTTTTTTTTTTTTTTAATTTTTTATTTCACTTTAAGTTCCAGGATACGTGTGCAGAACGTGCAGGTTTGTTACATAAGTATACATCTGCCATGGTGGTTTGCTGCACCCATCAACCTATCATGCTAGGTTTTAAGCCCCGCATGCATTAGGTATTTATCCTAATGCTCTCCCTCCCCTTGCCTGCCACCCCCCGACAGGCCCTGGTGTGTGATGTTCCCCTCCCTGTGTCCATATGTTCTCACTGTTCAACTCCCACTTATGAGTGAGAACATGCGGTGTTTGGTTTTTATGTTCCTGTGTTAGTTTGCTAGGAGCAGAATCCTATTAGAACCAATGCCCTACCATCTTGAGGTGCTGTCATGGCTAATACCATCACTATAGGAATCTCTATGACAATGACAACAGGACTCATTTTTTTTTATGAAATGTATATTAAGAGGATACAGATACTCCTTAGAATTTTTGTTAATTATATTTGTAGTCTTTGGACATTTTCTTTTTTACAGATGAATATACCCTAAGATTTGGACAAGGGAAAAGTTCTCAAGTATCTGAGCTGGTTGATTTATAGTTCGAATGTGTAAATATAAATATATATATAGACACACACACACCAAATTCTGACTGGAAAAATTTATATTAAAAAAATTAAAAGTTGAAATCATTTTGGGCCGGGCGCGGTGTCTCAAGCCTGTAATCCCAGCACTTTGGGAGGCCGAGATGGGCGGATCACGAGGTCAGGAGATCGAGACCAGCCTGGCTAACACAGTGAAACCCATCTCTACCAAAAAAATACAAAAAACTAGGGGCGAAGTGGCGGGTGCCTGTAGTCCCAGCTACTCGGGAGGCTGAGGCAGGAGAATGGCATAGACCCGGGAGGCGGAGCTTGCAGTGAGCTGAGATCCGGCCACTGCACTCCAGCCTGGGCGACAGAGCGAGACTCCGTCTCAAAAAAAACAAAAAACAAAAAAAACAAAAAAAACAAACAAAAAAAGAAATCATTTTGTCATTTCTTATCTCAACAGTGAAACAACATCACCATAAAAATATTTTTAGAAATGTTTAGTTTTTATTTTAATGCTGCATCTGTAATGTTTAAAGCACACTGATCATTTTGACAAGAAATGGTGTTATAATATTGTCCAGTTTAGTATCATTTTGACAAGAAACAACACTGTAATATTGACCAGTATAGTATAATGGTGGAACCTGAAAAAAGTAAAACACTTATTATATCAAACTTGAGCATTTAAAAAGTCATTTTAGAGTAAATACTAGTTTAAAAATACTGAGAAAAAAGAAAAATTAGTCCTTTCATCCTAAAATAGCTTTTGTATTATTTTGCTGTATTCCTTTCAAATCTTTTGTTTCCATTTGTAGGTGATTTTTAATCATAATTTAAATGATTTGTAATCATAGAACATATATTCTACTTTTTACCTAATATCATAAGGATTTCATGTTTGTTTGCATGGTTTAAAAATCACTTTTTACTGTCTGCATATTAATACACTTAAATTTTAAATATTTTTTCATGCAAGAGAGGTTTTCTGTTTTAGAGGAATGTGTTTTGAGTGTGTGGTACTGGTGGTGCCTAAAGAGGAATAACTTTTTTTTTTTTTTTTTTTGGGAAGATGTCTTGCTCTGTCGCCAGACTGGAGTGCAGTGGCGCAATAGGAGCTCACTGCATCCTCCACTTCCTGGGTTCAAACGATTCTCTGCTTCAGCATCCCGAATAGCTGGGATTACAGGCGTGTGCCACCACGCCTGGCTAATTTTTGTACTTTTAGTAGAGACGGGGTTTCGCCATATTGGCCAGGCTGATCTCAAACTCCTGACCTTAGGTGATCCGCCCACCTCAGCCTCCCAAAGGAATAATATTTTTTAAGAGAATGTTTTCTATCCCGTGCCATTGCAGTCACAGTCTATTAGGAACAACAGTAGCCAACATTTTTGGGACATTTACATTTACTAGTGGTATATAGCTCAACATTTACATTTACTAGTGGTATAGCTCAGATTTGAACTCAGGTAGACTGGCTCTAGAACCCATGTTTGTTGAACACTGCATTATTGTCTCAAAATGATTGTCTTACTTCAGTTAACTTGAATGTATTCTAAATATTAGTAAATATAATTTTATATTTATATGCAATAAATTTGAAATAACCAAAGGAATTAAAAAATAAAGTACTACAAGGAAACACCTTTTAGAAGCAGAGAAAACTTCTTTTTTTTTCTTTTTTGAGACAGAGTTTCGTTCTTGTCCCCCAGGCTGGAGTACAATGGTGCGATCTTGGCTCACTGCAACCTCTGCCTCCCAGGTTTAAGTGATTCTCCTGCCTCAGCCTCCCAAGTAGCTGGGATTACAAGCGCCCGCCACCACACCCATCTAATTTTTGCATTTTTAATAGAGACGGGGTTTGACCATGTTGGCCAGGGTATTCTCAAACTCCTGACCTCAGGTGATCCACCCGCCTCAGCCTCCCAAAGTACTGGGATTACAGGCGTGAACCACTGTGCCTGGCGAGAAAACCTCTTACATTTTTTATAAATGTTAAGTGAGTGATTGACAGTTTAGGAATTTTGTGTTAAATAGTTTTATTGATTTTTTTTTTTTTTTTGAGACAGAGTCTTGCTCTGTTACCCAGGCTGGAGTGCAGTGGTGTGACCTCGGCTCACTGCAACCTCCGCCTCCTGGGTTTGAGTGATTCTCCTGCCTCAGCCTCCAGAGTAGCTGGGACTACAGGTGCCCACTACCATGCCCGGCTATTTTTTTTTTTTTTTTGGTATTTTTAGTAGAGAAAGGGTTTCACCATGTTGGTCAGGCTGGTCTCGAACTCCTGACCTCATGATCCGCCTGCCTCAGCCTCCCAAAGTGCTGGGATTACAGCTGGGAGCCACCGTGCCCGGCCAGTTTTATTGGTATTAGGTTTAGTGGAGTTTGCAGTTCAGAAAACTCAAAAAGTATCAGACTTTGGAGTGGCTATCATTTTACCAAGTTTCCCTTTCTGAATCAAGTATATATGTCATTACTGTTTTCAGTTGGCATATGAGGGCCTTATGAGATAATGCCTGAGAGAGCACTTGGAAACCCATGAAACATCTCATGATTGTAAGCTGCATTATGATGATATATGGAAGTTTTATGTAGTAGATAAGCTCATCATACAGGCTCACTGTGGATTACCGACTTGGAACAGTTGAAGGCAATATGTTATTCCAGAAAGCCTAAGTGTCTAAAAAACACACTCTTGGCATACTTCTATTTAATAATGGGTAGTTTTAAAAATTCTTTCTTTTAGAAAGTGCTTTCAAAGCATTGGAATACTCTCAGAGATGTCATCCTACCATAAAATACTTTGAAAGGAAAGACAAATGCTTTTTTGCTGGAAGCAAGGTGGAATTGTAATAAGTGCTTTGGCTTAGATAATTGTATTATGTCCCAGAGAAAAAGAGGCACACACAAACACTTGTACACACGCACACGAGATCTTTTCCGGGACTGTGTTTTGTTTTGTTTTTTTTTTTTTTTGAGACTGGATAACAAAAAACGTCCCAATTAGCTGGGACTACAGGCTCATGCCACCTCTCCTGGCATAGGGGGCTGTTGTTATTAAAAGATTATCTTGTAATGTGTTCTCTTAATATGCCCAGCCCAGTGTGGGTACTGTTTATTTTACACAGTATTTATTGAATGCCAGGCTTATTGAAAAGTTAGAAGTTTGGGTATGTAAGTTTGGATTGTATCAAGAAAAACAAACAGCCAGAGCTTTTTAAAGTTAAAAATGAAAAAGTTCATTTCCATGAATCTAACTGTATTGTATTCCTTTTGTGTTTTGTATGTATGCATAGGATTTTTATATTACTTTGGGAACAGGATGTGTGTTTTTGTTGGCATCCATCATTTTTGTTTCCACACATGACAGGACTTCAGCTGAAATTGCTGCTATTGTAAGTACCTTGTATTTTTAACATTGCTTATTTTTGTTTCCTTAGAAATATGGAATTTGGAGAGTACTTGACAAGTTATACAGTATGTTAGAGTTGTTTTTCTTTTAACTTATTTTTTTAGTGTAATTTTGAATAGAAGACCTTAAAGCAAATGAGCATGATAGCCTTTGAAACCTAGAGCCTATAGAATTTGACTGAATTTTGTTTAAAAAAAATCTACTTACTTCACATATCAATGTGCTATTGCTAATGGAAGTGGTAAAATTGACTTTATTTTATATTTCTCCACTTTCAGTACAATAAATGCACACCTACATGCCAGGAGCTATTCTAGGTATGGAGAATATATGGGAGATATGATTCAGAGGCTCAGCCTAGAAAAGGAGACGGAAAAGTAAAATTGTAATGGAGTTTGTTACATGAACCAATAGAAGTTGTTCTGAGACTGGGTGCTGTGGCTCAGGCTTATAATCCCAGCACTTTGGGAGGCCAAGGTGAGAGACTTACTTGAAGCCAGGAGTTCAAGACCAGCCTGGGCAAGCAACATAGTGAGACCTCATCTCTACAAGAAGAAAAAAAAATTAATAATAAAAAAGTTGGTCTAGACAGCAGTTTTCAGTGGGTTATACATATCCTTAAAGGTTCACCAGGACTTTTCAAGGAGTACGAGGCAGAGATAGTTTTGAGGAAATTAATTTCCAGCTTTTTAATCTCCATATGTAATCTTTTTTAAAACTAGTATGTCTGAGAATTTATCTCTGGTGAAGGAGTGTCACCAACTCTTTTCCACCTTCCCATTCAAAGTCGCCACCCACCTTGCCCCCTCAAAAAGAAAAAAATACTTGCGTGTCCTGAATCTTGCTGCATTAGTTCCTTCTCGCACTGCTATATAGAAATACCTGAGACTGGGTAACGCATAAAGAAAAGAGGTTTAATTGCCTCATGGTTCTGACAGCTCTACAGGAAACATAGCAGGGAGGTCTCAGGAAACTTACAGTCATGGCAGAAGGCAAGGCAGAAGCAGGCACATCTTAACGTGGCCAGAGCAGGAGGAAGAGAGAGAGTGGGGAGGTGCTACGCACTTTTAAACAACCAGATCTTTCAATAACTCACTATTACAAGAACAACACCAAAGGGGAAATCTGCTCCCATGATCCTATCACTTCCAACTAGGCCCCACCCCCAACATTGGGGATTACAATTTAACATGACAATTGGCTGGGGACACAGACCCAAACCATATCACTTACTGTGATGGATTACCTGAGTTGTAAAACAAAACCCTTGAGTATAACAAAGAGACCGTTGAAAATAAAGATCCAATTTTTATCCGAAATTCTTGGGGCCAGAATTTTTTTTTTAGAATTCAGAATATTCTGGATTTTAGAAAGGTAGTGCTGTACATATCCTATATTACACAACACCCATTTGAGGGCCTGGGACAGTACCCTGTCATCTAACATTGGTTTATCTGAAGTAAAACATATGAATATTTATAGTAAAAGGGATAAGAAAAGACTGGAAATAGTCTTACTTCGTGTCAATTTTGAGCCAAGTGAATCATGAAAACCTTGAGTTAATGTAGTTCTTTGGGCTTCGGAATTGTAAATCACGGATCATGGCCTTGGACTGGTGCCAGTGCTGTGAACTTGAATGACTAGAAACTGGACAACAAATTGTCTTGCAAGTCAGCTGGTTTCCAACTAATACTTTGTTTTTAACAAAATTGAAGTTAGGCCGGGCGTGGTGGCTCACGCCTGTAATCCCAGCACTTTGGGAGGTCAAGGTGGGCGGATCACGAGGTCAGGAGTTTGAGACCACCTTGGTCAACATAGTGAAACCTTGTCTCTACTACAAAAATTAGCCGGGCGTGGTGGTGGGCGCCTGTAGTCCCAGCTACTCAAGAGGCTGAGGCAGGAGAATCGCCTGAACCTGGGAGGCAGAGGTTGCAGTGAGCCAAGATTGTGCCACTGCACTCCAGCCTAAGTGACAGAGTGAGACTCTATCTCAAAAAACAAAAAAACCCCCCAAAATTGAAGTTGTAATTAATAGAGTTGTCAGCTAATACATCATTAAAACTGCTTTTTGTGATAGAAAACTCAAAAGGAGTTCAGAGAATTGCATGGCTATATTTACCTATTCATGTGACAACAGTTTCGTAGCACTTACATGTGTAAAAACAAAACATAGAAATAAAATTAACACTGAATCTTGATTCATTCTAGCAATAAGCAATATTTATTCATGGGTACATAAACCAATAGAAGAGAAAAATCAAAGTTTTAATAGGGCTTTATGGTTAATTTCAGTTTAGAATCATTTTTGTTGCAGAGGAGTATGAGATGGTGATAAATAAAATTATGAGTATAAAAATACATTACTATAAAATTCTGTGGGGAAAGTGAAATGAAGTTGAGGAACAATTGAGTTCCAGTGAAAAAATTTACAGCTATAAAAAAAATTTGGATTTTAATTAGATGATGTATTAGACTGTCCCAGTATTTATATTTCACTGGGTATATTTAGTAGTGACTGGTAGTTCAAAAAGCCGATATCTATAATATGCTGGACATTACCTTTTGTAACTATTTAAATTATGAAAAGTTTTACAGACGTAAATGCATGAGGAAGTCCTTTTTGTTTTTTAAATTCAGAAGTGTGTAAACAAAAGAGCTCAAAGATCGAAGATCGCTTGTCTGGAGTATGTAGTATAGAGGGCCTTGTATGGACTGGAGCTCTTTGAGGCGATCAGAGACAGCTTCAAAAACAAGGGTGACATTTAGTCTGAGTTTGATGTATTTAAGAAGATTGCCAGGAAAATAAGGGGATAAAGGCCATCAAGTCAAAAATAAAGATTCCAGAGGGAAAAAGACTTGGCTTTTGTGGCGGGGGATGGGAGGGTGGGAGGCCTTGATAATTAAATTTACATCGGATATGTTGGGGATATCTGGGGGAATTAATGAATTTGGAGCTCAGCTTACTTTGTGGCAAAATGAGGTGGAATACATACTCTTTAGAGGGGGGAGGACAGGTCAGGAGACTGCAACAGACTGTAAGAGAATGTTATGAATAAAAATCGTGGAGATAGAGAGTATTAGATTTGGAAGAGACTTTAGCCATCACCTACATCAATTTTCTCTTTTCTACAGAGCACTTATTTGGCCCCCATATCCTTAAGGGTTTTGCTAGTGGAGAAGCTAAATTTGAAGCAGACGCATGGTCTTCTGTCTCTTGATAGAATTCTCAGAATGTTTGATCATATTTTAGAAGAGAACAATTGAGGAAGTGACTTAAGGAAGAGGAAGTAGGTAGTGGCGTCGTGCCACTGTGTCATTGCAATGTGACAACTGGAACGTGTATTTTATTTAAGTAACTTAACCTAATAGTATCTTCAAAATGGAATTTCTGTTTTGATATTAATAACTTTTTTCATTTTCACCTAGACTGAGTTGCCTAGTCACATTTCCTTATCACATCTGTGGGTCAGTCTAACAATGCAAATATTCTTGTGTTCTGTATCATTTTTTAGGATTTAATGTTTATCTGTTAACCCTAGTTTCATATATTAGCCCTCCACATATAAACATGCACACATAAGGCAGAACATTAGTACTTTGTGGGACTTCCGACTGATAGCCATTATTCTGGAAGTTTTTCTAACTTCTTTCCATTTTTTGATGACTTAAAAAAATTTTTTTTTAACATTAAAGAGTAGTTGTGTATAAGATAAAATTCATAAACATCTCGCTTATATGAAACACTGTCCAAGCCAAGTAGGAAATGTAAGATTATATTCCCAAATTCCTCCTATAACCTTTCCTCATTTTTTTCCTCAGGTGTTTGGATTTTTAGCAAGTTTTATGTTCCTACTTGACTTTGCCATTATGCTGTATGAAAAACGACAGGAGTCCCAGCTGAGAAAACCTGAAAATACCACTAGGGCTGAAGCCCTCACTGAACCACTTAATGCCTAAAGACTCTGGGGAGCACACGTTAACTAAGGTAGTGACTCTGCACTGTGGTGCTTGAGCCCTGGCAGAAGCTCTTGTAAAATCTGCGTAATTGTTTAAACCACTTCTTTCGGAGAGCAAGAGGAAGGTCAAGTAGGCAGTTTTATCAATATTGTGTCAGCCACCACAAATTAGGCGAGCTAAGTTAAAAAATTAAAAAAAAAATAACGATTGAAACTTATCTCAAATGGAGATTTTGGTGGGAGGAGGAGATAACAATTGTTTTTTAAATCACACAACTCAAAGGTTGATAAATGATTCTGTCCTTCTGTTACAGGTCATTCTTTTACTAGGCTTAGCTTCCAAGTGATGCTTTATAGCTGTATAAACGTGATTATATTCATCTACTTAGAAACTGTTTTATTTTTAAATTAATTTGCTTAGCTGTTTGTTTTGATGCTTAGATTATGTTTTGTTAATGGGAATTTAACATATTTAAGAAACCAATATTTAAAACATTGGTCTAGGTTTTTTTCCTTAACATATATTACCAGGCTTCACTGTATTTCACTCAGCCTTAAATTTTACAATATTTTTGGATAACTTATTAATTCTTTCTGAGACCCTGGTATAGCCTATAAAATGTATGGAGATGTTGGTATTTTGTGTGTATAGAAGCAACAATATCAGCAACTTCGTGTTTATACTTCACCTTGGTTGTTGATGTCAAGTGAGAAAGAGATTGTTTTGTAACACATAAAAAAATGGAAGAAACTGATACCACACCTAAGGACCAAAGATAAGAAAGACTTTTTGCCCAAAACAGTGAAAGTAATTATAAAAACAAGCTTTGACCACTTACCAAGTATCTGAAGAGATGAGTTCATACTATGATTTAGAAAGTGGTTCAGTTCCCCTGTTGGCATATGATTATTTTTACTAAAATTAATACAGCCCTGTGGGTCTTCCTTAGTGTTTTCTTTGAAGCCAGTCTGTTTTTTTAGGACCCCAGCCTTTCGTTTTTCATCGTTCGAGATGCCTCTTTCCTGTCTCCTTATCAGATGGAAATGGAACTATGTGCTGCTGCTTCATCTAGCAGAGGTTGACCTCTGGCTCTGACGCTTACTTTTTGTCAGTTGTCTTTAGGTGGTCCTGAATCTTGGGCCCTTTTAATTGTGAATACTGTGTAGCAGGATCTTGAGAGTCCTTGTTCTTACATAGGCATTGGTCTAGTTTGTCTTTGGCAAGGAACATCTTAAGAAAGTAAATATCCAGGGAACCCTGCCCAGACTAATACTGTTGGTGGCATAAAGGAGAATCAAGCCATTCTCAAGAAATAACTTCATAACCAGAATTGTGTGTTGGCTAGCAGCTGTCACAGGTAGGCAGGACGCTTGGGATATGACCTTTCTGTCCAGGTGGTTCACAGACTAGACCTTTCTTATCCTCCTTCTGGAGTTTTGACCTGGGACTCTAGTGTTAAGATGATGAGCCCATACATCAGGTCCTTCTGCACTTTGGTAGAAGTCTCCCAGGGTAGGTTTCCTATATTTGAAGCAGTGGAATCATGTTTCCAGGGATAAAGTTGAATGACCTCATCCTTTTTTTTTTTTTCTCATCTGCCATTTGTGTGTCGTAGATGGGTTTTAGTTGCATGAATGTGGCTAATGTGGTTCTCAGAAATTGGTCAGTATGGCCTGACATAGCTTCTGCTCTGTCTTACTGACTCAGTACCTTTAGGATTTGTGTCAGAGTTTGGATACTAGTGTTAGTGGTAATGTCACCACTATTTAGTTGGGAGATAATGAAACCAATCATGGATGCTGTTTTTATTGGGCATGTCATCTAAGAAAGGAGAAATAGCTGAGTCTTGGGTCTAAGAAAAAGGACTGATTCAGAAAACTAGTTTATGATAGGTCGACTAGAGTTTCACATCAAACCGTACCATTGTGATTTTTAATGTCATCTAGACCTATCTAAAATTCAGAGCATATCATCTGGCCTTCCTCAGGGTCACCACCCATGCATTGGGCTTAGTCAAGATTGACAGATACATTCTCAGCTGGCCTGACATACAAAACATCTTGTCATTGAGCTTAAGTTCTGCTTGTTCTGAGGTTTCACCTCCATGTGTTTCATTGGTACAAAAATGGATCTCTTAGTTGGTCACTTAATTCTTTCTTTTTCAGAAAGATAGTCTGTTCACTGGTAGATTTGGTCACTCTTAGAGTCTTCCTTCACATTGTTTTTTATGGGACCCATGAATGGTTAGCCTTTCTTTTCTATTGTAGCAGGAAATAGGAGTAAAAAGACCATTGTAGTAAATACGTTCAAGGGGAGCTTGGGACCAGAAACCACTGTTGCGTACAAAAAATTGCAAACTCAATAAACTCAAATTTAAAATAATTTTTAAATTAATAGTTATGATACATTTAATTTTATATTTTATACAAATAGATTGCTTAGAATGGTTCTCAAGAATTATAAGGGAAATGAACTCAGTACAAAAATTTTATAATTGCTCTACTTATGTTTTGTTTGGGGGCTGGGAAATGTATTTTTACATTGTTTATAGCCAATCATTTTTATATTTGTCAATTTAAATCTTATGGGTCTTTTTTATCTCTCTTGATGTCAAATTTTATAGTCTTTTTAAATAAATCCATTGAATTAAAATGTTCATACCTTTGTAAGTGTTTATTACAGAAGTGTGATATTTAAATGAAACACTGTCTCTGTAGTTGTGGGAGTCGCTGCACAATCTTGTTGAGTGCCTATGTAGAATACTAGATTTTGGATATATCTAGGATAGAAAAGAAACAAAACCATTTCCCCGGGCTGTCTCTCTTGTTGGAAAGTTAGAATACACATTTAAACAACATTTTCAGGGAACCACAGAGGAAGACTTACAAATGCCTTTAAATACTTCCAAAGAAGCAATTTAGACTCTGTCACATTTCTAGATGTGGCTAACAATGCTGAAAACAAAATAGGCACATTCTGTTAGGAACTGTTCAATGATTGGGAAAATGTGAAGCAAAACTAGGGTGGTTTCTGGTAAAACTACAGCTATTTGTGTAGTTTGCGAAATTCCTGCCTCCACCCTCTATGAGAATAACAGGATCTTTATAGTCATCGAGAACTCACCAGGATTTGTACATTCTTCAGAGTTTAGAGTTTTGTTTTGATAAAGAGCATTGTATCAATATGCAATAAGCTGCAAGGAGCAGAAAATCTAATTAAATATGTCTTAAACAGTAAGAAAAACTTATTTCACAAGACATCTGGGTAGGGCAATTCCACATTGGTAAATTCAGTGGATAAATTACAAGTACAGTAATGTGTGTCATAGAAATTGATATAATAAAAGGGGGAGGCTGGGCGCAGTGGCTCACGCCTGTAATCACAGCACTTTGGGAGGCTGAGGCAGGTGGATCACCTGAGGTCAGGAGTTCGAAACCAGCGAGGCCAACATGGTGAAACCCTGTCTCTACTAAAAATGCAAAATTTAGCTGGGTGTGGTGGCACATGACTGTAATCGAAGCTACTTTGGAGGCTGAGGCAGGAGAATCGCTCAAACCCCAGAGGCGGAGGTTGCGGTGAGCTGAGGTTGTGCCATTGCTCTCCAGCCTGGGCAACAAGTGCAAAACTCCATCTCAAAAAAAAAAAAAGAAGTATTATCTTTTCCCCAACATTTTTATTAGCTACTTTTTAGAATGTTTGATTTTTTTTGGTTTGTTTTGGAGACAGAATCTCGCTATATCTTTCAGGCTGGAGTGCAGTGGCGCCATCTTGGCTCACTGCAACCTCTGCCTCCTGGGTTCAAGCGATTCTCCTGCTCAGCCTTCTGAGTAGCTAGGATTACAGGCGCATGCCACCACACTCTGCTAATTTTTTTGTGTTTTTAGTAGAGACGCAGTTTCTACATGTTGGTCAGACTGGTCTCGAACTCCCGACCTCAGGTGATCCGCCTGCCTTGGCCTCCCAAAGTGCTGGGATTCCAGGCATGAGCCACCATGCCCCGCCTGAAATATTTCAAGCACTGGAAGCACAGAGGATAATACCTGTTGTAGACTCCACTCACCTTTAATAGATTATAACATTTTGCCGTATTTGCTTCAAGGTTGTAACTCTGGTTCATTCATTTTTGAATGCTGTTTGGTATTTCATTGTATGAATATGTCACAGTTTACTTACTCTCCTACTGATAGAAAAATTCTAACAGCATTTTCAGCTTTTGACCATCTTAACATTACAGTGAACAAATGTATTTGAACATCTCTTCTTGTGCACATGTGAAGGCTTACATGGTGGGTAAGTACTTAGAAGTTAAATTGTTAGGTGAGTCAGAAGGTACGTTATAATTTCAGCATGACTAAATATTTCCAAATAGATCTCCAAAAGGTAGACCCAGTTTATATTTCCCTCAGCAGTGAATGAGGTGCTGGTTTCCCCTCTCTTGTCCTGCACTTAATATTAGTTCAACATAACATTTTTGCTTGTCTGGTACTGAAATGGTGCCTCATTTTTTTTTTGTATTCTTCCTGTTTCTGGTGAACCTGATTGTCTTTTCACTTGTTTATTGACTGTTATTTCTCAGAAATAGAAAAAATAGTCTGAAAATTCATATGGAAATGCAAAAGATCTGGATTGCCAAAGCAATCTTGAGGAAAAAGAACAGACTGGAAATTAGCCAGGCGCAGTGGCCTGCACCTGTGGTCCAATCCACTCAGGAGGCTAAAGTGGGAGGATCGCTAGAGGATTCGAACAGCATTTTTGCCCAGGAGTGTGAGGCTGAAATGAGCTGTGATTGTGCCACTGCACTCCAGAGTGGGTGACATAGTGAGACCCCATCTTAAAAAAAGAAAAAAAAAAGCCAAGCATAAAACAGTTTTGAAATTGTACTGTCAGAAATTTTAAGATTTGATCAAGTCTGTGTTATTAGCATAGGTATTATAAAATACCCAAGAAAGCCAGCAACAGACCTATACATATATATCCACTTAAACAGAAGCAACAAGTATGTCAGAGAAGGGGCCACCTATTGAAACAATAAACTAGATGGTGTGAGGCATTCACACAATACACCAAAATCAAGGTAGCATCAAGTACTAAATATAAGATGTAAACCTTTAAACATTTTAGAAAGTATAGAATATTCCTTTTTTGAATTAATTTTTTATTTATAATTGACAATTTTACATATTTATGGGGTACAGTGATGTTTCAATATAAGTGTGCATTGTATCAAATCAGGCTTTATCATATCCATCACTTTAAACATTTATTTCTTAGTGGTGATAACATTCAAAGTCTTCTAGCTATCTTGAAATACACACTACATCGTTGTTGTTTGAGACAGGGTTGTTTTGTCGCCGGGGCTGGAGCACAGTGCAGTCTTGACCCCCTGAGTTCAAGCGTTCCTCCCACCTCAGCGCCCCGGAGTAGCTAATTTTGTAGTTTTTGTAGAGACGAGCTTTGCCATGTTGTCCCAGCTGGTCTTGAATTGCTGGGCTCAAGCGATCCTCCCAAAGTGTTGGAATTACAAGGGTGAGCCACCACTGGCCCGCCTACATTATTCATTACTGTAGTCACTCTGCTGTATAATAGAACACCAGAATTTATTCTTCCTGTCCAACTGTAACTTTGTATCCATTGACCAACCTCTCCCAGTCCCCACTCCCGCAAACTCACTACCCTCCCCAGACTCTGGTAACCATTATTCTACTCTCTTAATTTATGAAATCAACTTTTTTAGATTCTGCAGATGAATGAGATCATGTGGTGTTTGTCTTTCTGTGCCTGGCTTGTTTCACTTAACATAATGTCCTCCAGGTTCATCCATGTTGCTGCAAAAAAAAAGCAGAACTTCATTGTTTTATGATTGGCCAGTATTCCATTGTGTATATATACACACACACATATGCCACATTTTCTTTAGTCATCTGTAGATGGACATTTGGATTGATTTTGTATCTTGGCTATTGTAAATAGCACTGCAATAAATATGGGAGTGCAGATAACTCTTTGACATACTGATTTCACTACCATTGAATATATTCCCAGTAATTACACTGCTGGATCATATGGTAGTTCTGTTTTTAATTTTTTGAGGAACCTCCATACTGTTTTTCATAATGGCTGTACTCATTTACATTCCCACCCACAGTGCATAAGCATTTCCTTTTCTCTACATCCTTGCCAACATTTGTTATTTTTTGTCTTTTTTTTTTGAGACAGAGTCTTGCACTGTCGCCCAGGCTGGAGTGCAGTGGCGTGATCTTGGCTCACTGCAACCTCCACCTCCCGGGTTCAAGCGATTCTCCTGCCTCAGCCTCCCGAGTAGCTAGGAAGACAGGCACACACCAACACGCCCAGCTAATTTTTGTATTTTTAGTGGAGATGGGGTTTCACAATGTTGTCCAGGATGATCTCGATCTCTTGACCTCGTGATCCACCCGCCTTGGCCTTCCAAAATGCTGGGATTACAGGCGTGAGCCACTGGCAGCCGGCCCTATTTTTTGTCTTTTTAATAGTCGTCAATGAGATCATAGTTCATTGTGGTTTGATTTGTATTTCTCTGATGATTGGTGATATTGAACATTTTTTTCATCTATCTGTTGGCCATTTGTATGTCTTTTCTTGAGAAATGTCTATATAGGCGTTTTGGGCATTAGTGTTTTTTTGGTTCTTTGTTTTTTGTTTGTTTTTCTTTTTGTTCTGGGTTATTGAGCTGTTTGAGTTTCTTGTGTTTTCTGGATATTAACATCTTGTCAGATGGATAGTTTGCAAATACTTTTCTCCCATTCTATAGATTGTCTCTTCACTCTATTGATTGTTTCCTTTGCTGGGCCACAGCTTTTTGGTTTAATGTAATTCCATCTGTCTGTTTTTGCTTTCATTGCCTGTGCTTTTGAGGTCTTATTCAAAAAATCCTTGCACAGTCCAATTTCATGAAGCATTTTCCATTTTCTTGTAGTTTCGCAGTTTCAGATCTTTTAAGTCTACAATCCATTTTGAGTTGATTTTCATATATGGTGAGAGAGAGGGGTCTGTTTCATTTTTCTGCATATGGATATCCAGTTTTCCCAGCACTGTATTTATTGATTTCCCAAGTTACCATTAACCGTCACCATTTATTTAAGAAATTGTCTTTTCCCCAATGTATGTACTTGGTTCCTTTCTCAAATATCAGTTGGCAGTAAATGCATGGATTTATTTCTGGGTTCTGTGTTCTATTTCCTTGGTCTGTGTACCAACCTCCAAATTTGTCCTTCCTTCCCTCCTTCCCTCCCTTCCTCTGTCTTTTCCTTCCTTCCTCCCTCCCTCTCTCCCTCCCCTACCTCTCAGCAGGGTCTTACTCTATTGCCCATGCTGGAGTGCAGTGGTGTGCTCTAGCTCACTACATCACTGCAGCCTTGAACTCCTGGGCTGAAGCAATCCTCCCACCTCAGTCTCCCAAGTAGCTGGGACTACTGGTACACACCACCATACCTGGCCACCTTTTACAAATTTTTTGTAGAGATAGACCTCACCTATCTGTTGCTTTTTTCTTGGAATTGCATTTAATTGGAAGATTAGTTTTGGGGGAAAATGGCATCTTACTGGTTGAACTTCATATTCATGAACATAGAATCTCCATTGATTTAGGTCTTTTTTTTTTTTTTTTTTTTTTTTTTTTTGAGACGGAGTCTCGCTGTGTCGCCCAGGCTGGAGTGCAGTGGCCGGATCTCAGCTCACTGCAAGCTCCGCCTCCCGGGTTTACGCCATTCTCCTGCCTCAGCCTCCCGAGTAGCTGGGACTACAGGCGCCCGCCACCTCGCCCGGCTATTTTTTTGTATTTTTTTAGTAGAGACGGGGTTTCACCATGTTCGCCAGGATGGTCTCGATCTCCTGACCTCGTGATCCGCCTGTCTCAGCCTCCCAAAGTGCTGGGATTACAGGCTTGAGCCACCACGCCCGGCCTCAATCTAGAATTCTATACCCACCTTAGCTATTTTTAAGAGTAAAGGTAAAATGAAATTTCACTCTTGCAGAAAAGACATCCAACACCAGAGTTAGAAAACAGTAACCAAAAATAAGGTGGGATGCAAAGACTAAATGATGTTGGTAAATCTAAATAAGTAATGACTGCATAAAACAACATTAATAGTTAATTTAGGAAGTTGCTAAGATAAATGTAAAATACTAGAGAGTAACAACATAGTACATGAGAAGAATGATGGCCATTAATTCTAAGGTCTCTTAGTATTATTCAGGAGATGAGCAGGAGTTCTGATTAATATTACAAATCTTTATGAAATCAAATATGCATGCTAAAAATTTGATAGTATGTTATTACTGAGGAATTCTAGCAAAGAAAAGTGGCAGGAATTACAGAATTATAAAGTTGCTATTTTGCAACTGCTAACAAAGTAACTGATTTAGGCAAAGATCCATGGATGAAACCTTTTAGCTAAAAAGTTGATGGGAAACCTCACAGTGAGTGGGGAGCACATGGTCAGCACCTGACTCCACTAAGTGTGCACTGAGTGTGGTTATTACCAGAGAATACAGAAAAAAAAAGTTTAATCTGAATTTAAGCATGCCTTTAGGGCTATCTTTCAATTTACAGGAAATATGGAAATAAAGGAATAAGTTAAATAACATGATAACAGAAATTGATAAATCCAGAATGTGAGATATCTGACAGAAATCCATAGACGAACTAGTAGAGGTGTGTAGAGTATTAGGAATGCAATTGATTTTTGATTATTGATCTTATATTCAGCAAACCTGCTGACATCTTCTGTTACTTTTACTAGTAATATGCTAGTATGCATATCAGAATATGTAATTTGCTAATCAGAATATGTAATTTCTTATAAATATCTCATTCCGGGTAACTATAAAAATAAGGTATCTAGGACAAATCTGACTAAAGATACGTAAGACCTTTATGAAAACAAAAGAAAATTGCTGAAAAACAATAAAAGACCTAAATCTAATTTGCTATTTAGCAAGTCTATTGAGTTTTTGACTTCATATACATTTTCTTTGAAACCATTCTATTAAGATCTTAAGTTCTTTTGGTGCTAATTCTCCTGTTTGTTGGATTAATGGAGTCTTCCTTCTCATATTGGTTCCATTTTATCATTTGGGAGTGTGACTCTAAGTTGCCAGTGGCTCAGTCCTTTTTATTTGATCCTCAGGTACTTAATCACCTCTGCACTTGGCATAGCCTCTGGATACCTTGCCTAGCCACCTCTCTCATCTGAAGTCAGAACATTTAATGCCCAGAAGGATTGTTCCACTAGAAGCAGAATGGGACCTGCCGTTGGCACTGGGCAAACCCATGTCAATCCATTGCTTTTCCTTTGGAATCCTCTTACGTTAAACCTCAGGTTTATGTGGGCTACAGAGAAACCAGCCTCTGTGGGTAGGTGGCATGGATGCAGACCCTGAAGTTTTAAATCACCCTTGGGTCCAGGTGCGGTGGCTCACGCCTGTAATCCCAGCACTTTGGGAGGCCAAGGCGGGCAGATCACTTGAGCTCAGGAGTTTGAGACCAGCCTGGGCAACATGGCGAAACCCCATCTCTATAAAAAATACAAAAAGCTAGCCGGGCGTGACGGTGCAAACCTGTAGTCCCAGCTACTTGGGAGGCTGAAGCGGGAGGTGGAGGTTGCAGTGAACCGAGGTTGTGCCACTGCACTCCAGCCTGGGTGACAGTGAAACACCATCTCAAAAAAAAAAAAAAATCACCCTTGGCACCTCCTGTATCTGTCACCACAAAAAATGATGAATACTGTCACCCCAAAACCCAGTGGCTTAAAACAAAAACTAGTTCATGGGTCTATGGTTATGGTTTAGGTCGCAGGGCTCTTACATATCTGGGTGCAGGCTCACTGGTGACGGGAAGCTCATGCTTCTGGGTTAGCTTGTTGTCAGCTGGGGAAACTGGCCCCCCGTGTGTCTCTCATATCCCTTCCGCAGGCAAGCCTGGGAATATTCACATGGCCGTGGCACAGGGGCAACAGGGACAAGCCCCCAAAGGTAAGTGGTTTTCAGGCCGCTTTTATCACATTCGTTAGCATTCCCAAGCCCAGGGTCAGAGGGAGGAGGTTCTACAGAGTGAGGGGGCAAAGGGCATGGTAAAGGGAGGGATGGAGGATGGGGCCATTTTTCAGCAGGCACTCATTCCTTATATCCCACTCATCTATCTATTTCCTTGAACTTGTGCCCTCAAAATCAAGAGCAGTCGCTCCTGCCATCATTGAGCATTCTCTGATTAAAGAATATTTTTACTGAACGAGGGAATACGTTCACACAGTGAAATACAGAAATTCTCTACTGAGATGGAAAGCTGTCTAGCTTAATATGACATTGCGCTTCGTAGTACAGATAAAAGTAACGCACTGGAGAAACGAGCAGATTAGCAGTTGAGTATGCAGCCCGGGCAGCATGGCAAAACCCTGTCTCTACAAAAAATATGTAACAATTAGCCAGGCCTGGTGGCATGTGCCTGGAGACCTCGCTACTTGGGAGACTGAGGTGGGAGGATCACCTGAGCCTGGGAGTTCGAGGCTGCAGTGAGCTGAGATCACGCCACTGCACTCCAGCCTGGGTGACAGAGTAAGACCTTGTCTCAAAAAAAAAAAAAAAAAGATGTTGGGTACGCACAGTTCCCCAAGCTTTTATTATCCCACAATTTATGCTGGACATAAAGAGACTACATGCAGAGAGGGACCTGACCCGTGGTGCTTCACGTGTTCATAGGGAAGTTGGAGGAGGCAACAGTACTTACGCAATTTTATAAGAATGAAAGCCGCTGGTAGAGTAATAAATGGCTTTTTTCAAAAAGGGGCTCTTCCAAAGGTTCAGGGGCTGGACTCAGTATGTTAGTCCACTGCGCTGATTTGGACCTTTTCAGCCATCTCTCCAATAAGCTACTAACATGAGGGAGGAAACAAACCTCCACGCCGTCCACATTTGTCTTAACCCCTGACCCTTGGGGTTCTACAGCTGGGCTGGGTCAGGGGTGACATATTTAACAACATGAGAACTGGAAGGGTAGTAGAATCTGGACATTTGGGACTGTTGTTCATACCTGTAATAGAAAAAGAGAGAGTGATTCACTTCCCCTTGGCCCTCAAGCACTTCTAGGGTCAAACATTTACACCAGATCAGTTGGGATCTGTCATCCTGTCTTAGGGATGACCCAGGTTGTCCTTTTTTCTGGACCCACGAGCTGCCATTTTGTTGTAAGTACACAGCAGGCAGAGGAAGGTGGCCATGGAACACCTGATTAATAGAGTATCCAAGTTTTAGTCTGTCCACAGAAATCTGAACAAAATGAACCATTCATCTATTTATCCATTGAAGGGAGCTCGGGTCAGCAGAGGGGACTATCAGCTTGTACAACTTGTAAATAGATGAAGATGGACCAGCTGTCCCTGTAGAAGTCCGCATTGAAGAGTCCAGTATAGTTGGCAGATAATACAGTCTTTGCAGTTAAACATGGCCTCCATAATTGATCACTGGGCATCTCAATCCTTTATGGTGGTTCCATGCCTATGGTGGATTTGAGCACAGGTTGATCAGTCTGTAATGGAGGTGATGGCCACGTATGTTTGATTGACTTTTTCACTCTAAATGCTTTTCACTAGATGTGGTTGCTTCATATAACCATACAGATAAATACTGAGTTTGTAATTAAATAGTTACATGTCCCCAAGGTAAGTGCCACCCAATATATGGTATGTCTTCTCTGGTCCAGTCCTGGTTGGCCCAAAGATCTGACCATACAGATGGGCCATTAGTGACAGCCCATGCAGCATGTTTAATCTTAGGGCAGTACTCTCTGAGGCCAGATGTCCCATCTGGAATTCAGCCCATTGCACAGAGTGCCCACAGCTGGGGGCCATCACCCTTGCGCCATCACTGGATGGCTGTAGCATTCCAAAGGCCCTGCTCGCTCAGAGGTGGGTGAGCTCTTTCTTCAGTGATGCTTTCTTGTCAGGTGGCCTATTTCATAGGTGGCACCTTCATTAAACCAGCAGTTTTGGTAAAACGGTAGGAAAGACACTATTTTTGTCTCCTGCGTGGGCCACCACCTGTTTGGCCCACCCAGAAGATGGCTAAAGGCTGAGGAGCTGGGTTTGGCCCTTAATTGGAAGATCCATTTTCTTCTCGTGATGGGATGTTCTGGAGCTTGTCCCACCCATTTATGAAACTTAGTTCAGAACTGCAGGATGAGAATGTCAAGTTGAAGACTGTTTTGGATAGGTAGGGCTCAGTGATGCTGGCGGTTGCTTCTCAGCAGCAGGAAGAAGTCTTCAAGTTCAAACGGTCGAAGACTAGAAGAACCAGAGAAGTCTGGTTTGCCAAAGGCTCTAATCAACCGTGCAGTTAGTCCCAGACCCCTGTAGTTCCTTGAGGTCCGAAGGAAATACAGGCTCTAGGGCAAGGCTTCTTTTACTACTTTCTGGGCTGATTCTAAGATTCTTTGTTGTTTGGGCCCTCGTGCAAATGTGGCCACATGTCTCATGACTTGGGGGGTGGAAGCTGTAGGAATATTCCTAGGTTTGGGATGTACTGTCTGGCAGCCAATTTTGCTGCAGGGCCACTTTTTTTCTTCTTCTTCTTCTTCCTTCTTCTTCTTCTTCTTCTTCCTCCTCCTCCTCATCCTCCTCCTTCTCTTTTCTTCTTTTCTTCTTCTTCTTCTTTCCTTTTTTTTTGTAGTTTGCGGCTATTACAAAGTTTTTATTGATTTAATTGTGAAGTATCTATTTGAGCTGTGATACAGCCCCCAAGATGGCCACTTGAAAGGCAGGGCGCTTGGGTTTTATCCTTGCTCAGGGCCCACCTGTCTTTCGTCAGTGGTCCTTGGGTGGCATGTTTTCTCTGTGCAGACATGATGGAAATGCCTGCCCATACACCACCAGTTCACACTGTACTGGGTTTGTCCAACCCACTGATGCCATATCACTGGGAAATTCAGGGCAATAAAAGTGTGCTATATGCTGTGCTGGTGAAAGCAGGGGGATCTAAAATAATGCATTCGCAATACCCTAGGTTGCAAACCAAGTACCAGGTAGGATGGCAGCAAAACATGCCTTCACTTTTATTATGTCAGCACAATGGAAACAAAAGGTGGCCACACTCTTGTTGAAGCTTCCCTAATCCACAGTAGAGTTCCCGGCATCCATTCGACAGACAGGGATGTTCAGCTTAAAGAAAGCTCTGTATAGGCCAGGCGCAGTGGCTCCTTTGGGAGGCTGAAGCGGGTGAGGTTGGGAGTTCGAGACCAGCCTGACCGACATGGAGAAACCCTATCTCTAGTAAAAATACAAAAAAATTAGCCAGGTGTGGTGACTCATGCCTGTAATCCCAGCTACTTGGGAGGCTGAGGTAGAAGAATTGCTTGAACCTGGGAGGCGGAGGTTGTGGTGAGCCGGGATAGCACCATTGCACTCCAGCCTGGGCAACAAGAGCAGAACTCCATCTCAAAGAAAGCAAGCTCTGTATAGCACCTCTTGTGGGTATAAAACCTGTGTGAGAAGACCAAATACTTTTTCTTCTCCCAGAAAGAGGCATTGTTTCAAATGTTATGGTTGGCAAGCTTTATGAGAAAACACCGTCCTTGGGTATGCATCTGACTGCTCCT
Source organism: Macaca fascicularis (assembly GCF_037993035.2). NCBI lineage: Eukaryota > Metazoa > Chordata > Mammalia > Primates > Cercopithecidae > Macaca > Macaca fascicularis. The sequence continues at coordinate 15,948,159 of NC_088376.1, forward strand.
GATATGAGTCACCAACGGGTCACAATAAATGTATCCAGTGAACAGTTTCTTGCAAAAGAGAAGCACAATCCAGGCGCACACACACATACACACACACACACACATCCCACCTCACAAAACCGCAGCCAGTACGTAGTAAGTTTAGGAATATTTAGGGCGTCCTCCGGGGTGGGAGTAAATCAGGGGATGCAACCCCATATCTAATTCTTGTCCCTCTGCTGTCATTTGCCCCAGACTGAGTCGTATCAGCTCAGACTTAGATCTTTGCTCCACAGGAACTGTGATATCCACTCCAGGTTTTGTATCAGGTCATCTGCTGTTCTGAGCACCCTTACAGCTCCCTAGCTAGTCCAGCTCTGCCTGTCCCTTTCATTCCATCCATACCTGGCTTTCAGCCATAACGTGTGTTATGCAGGGTTTTTCCTGGGCTTTTTTTCCCTGACATTCAGTGGCCTCATTACTCCGGGCTTGCATTTTGTAAGAAATCCACCTTTTGTTCAAATGACTTGCTTGTTTGAGAAGTTTAGTGGCTGAAGACTCGTTTTGTCTCACCCATCTCTCTGGGGCCTTGAGATCTTTCTCTTTCCAGTCCCCTGGCCAATCAGCCAAGCCGTTCACCACTCCCTGAGTCTGTATATTTTCTTTCCAGCGGATGATCAGATGCACTGCCCAGAGCTTTGCCCACTGGGAGTGTTTCCTTTCATTATTTCTTTCAAGGCTACCCCTAGAATAAGGCTATTAGTGCAGCCAGCACACATTTTCAGCTTGTATCCACGTGGCCCGCTGAGCCATCATCATGAGCGAACCAGGGAAGGAGAGTGAGCCAGTATGAGGATATTACTGAGTTAGCCACCACTATGTGATTGGTTGCTCGATCCCACAGGACTGTCCTCTGAGAAGCTGTGTAAAATGTGCCTCAGGGTGGTCTGGTCCAGGAGAGAAGGAGGAAGAATGCACGCACTGGTTCCTGTGTCCCATTGGTCAGTGTTACCGCACAAGGAGTGAATTCCCCTGCGCTTGCGAGTTGCACTGTGTGGCCACTGAGCAGGTCCCATGGCAGTGTCCACAGGAAAGCGCCAAGGTGACAGTTGAAGGCCCAAAGCACAGCTATCAGGTTATGCTGGCATGGCATGGTCATAGGCCTTGAGGGCTGGCACTGCAGTGGTGGCTGGATCAAAGGATAGGTGAGCCAAGAGGATGTAACATGTTGCATAATGGTGAGTGAATAAAGTCCTGGAAGATTACATACAGTGTGGTATCTTCTCCATTTAATTATGAAGTACCAAGATTACAAGACAACGCAAACCCTTGATGAATGGGGGATCTGGGAGGTTACCTTGGGAGGGGAAAGATGGGAGGGTGATGAGCTGAAGTAGCATATTGTTACAGTTAAATGTAAGTTGTCATGATTCTAGCTTCAGTGCTGACTATAAAAAAATAGGGAGGGAGGGAGGAAGGAGGCTATGCATGGACCATGATTAGAGTGTAAGAGTGTTATAAACTCCAGATGATGATTAATCTGTGTACCTGAGGTTCAAATAAAATGTGCAGGCTGGGCGCGGGGGCTCATGCCTGTAATCCCAGCACTTTAGGAGGCCGAGGCTGGTGGATCATGAGGTCAGGAGTTTGAGAACAGCCTGACCAACATGGTGAAATCCCGTCTCTACTAAAATACAAAAATTAGCCGGGCGTGGCGGTGGGCGCTTGTAATCCCAGCTACTCGGAAGGCTGAGGCAGGAGAATTGCTTGAACCTGGGAGGTGGAGGTTGCAGTGAGCCGAGATCGTGCCACTGGATTCCAGCCTGGGTGACAGAGTGAGACTGTCTAAAAAAACAAAAAACAAAACAAAACAAAACAAAACAAAAAACAACAAAAAAACGTGCAAGTGGATGCTTCTAATGTGAACCCTGAACTTAGCTTTCCAGAGGTGTGGCTCTCCGCAAGGGATACGGCGGCGATGCTTCCTGATGGCCACCAGGGGACGTGCGTGGCCAAGAGCGGGCGCGTCGCCTGCGGGCTCCCGCAGCCACCTGCGCGGTGGGTTTTGTTTTCGCTACAGGAGAGCTGTGTCCAGCTGGGAGGAGTGGCAGCAGGCACAGCTGTTGGCCGGGGACCCCGGGGGCTCCCCAGGGAGGGCCTCCGCCCAGCGCGCTGCCCCTGGGTTGGGGAGGAAGCATCTGCCAGACCAGCGGGGCCCCGACTTCCCTGAGAACAGCCAAGACCCTGAGGCAAGCGCTGGAGGGCCCTGCCGGGAAGGGTCGCTAAACTGGGGCAGGCTGCTGCAGCTAGGCCCCAGCAGGTGTGTTTGGCCTGAAGTGTATCTTTGAAAAGATACTTGGCAACATTTAAAAATCGGGAACTGTTTAGCCTGCAAATCCAGATGACCATTTCTCTGGGTCACTTGGGGCATCTGGCAGCACTTGGACAGCAGCTCACTCCACACGCACCCCTGCCCGGCTGATGAGATTGGTCATAGTTTTGGTCAAATCAGTATTCCGCGTGACGATTATTCTGGCTATTATCACCATTCGGAACTGAGCCAGGTGGCACACTTCATGCTGTGGTAACATTTCCTTTTTTGCACAACTCTACGTGGAGTATTATTATTATTATTATTATTATTATTATTATTTTTATCTTTTTGAGACGGAGTTTCGCTCTTGTTGCCCGGGCTGGAGTGCAATGGTGTGATCTCAGCTCACCGCAACCTCTTCGCCTCCCGGGTTCAAGTGATTCTCCTGCCTCAGCCTCCCGAGTAGCGGGCATTACAGGCATGCGCTACCATGCCCGGCTAATTTTGTCTTTTTAATAGAGATGGGGTTTCACCATGTTGGTCAGGCTGGTCTGGAACTCCCGACCTCAAGTGATCAGCCCACTTCAGCCTCCCAAAGTGCTGAGATGACAGGCGTGAGCAACCGCACTCGGCCTATGTTGTTTTCTATGTACATAGAATATGGCAATAAAACCCAAACAGTCCACCGGTTGTCTCCCCAGCCCTCCTCCAACCTGGGCCCTTTCCATCCACCTGCTGCCCGGTGGTTCCTGGCATTTCCCTTTATGTGAGTGGTTTCCACTTTTTTTTTTTTTTTTTTTAAATAGCAGAGAAATCCCCCTCTTCAATTTAAATTATGCATGAAACTCCATTATATAAAACGGGAAATATGGTATGAATATCAGTGACTAATTTACATTGATAACATTTACTTATTATAAAGTCAGTGCATAGGAACAATGGGATTAATTTGGAAAGTCCACAACTTGGGTAAGTAAGGAGATAACTGCAGCTGCAGCTTCACGGTCGGATTCGTTCCGTGGCTGCGTCTGGGTTGCCCAGGATGGAGGAGTCCAGGCTTGCCCAGTGGGGTGGTGGCGGGGTTTTTAGCAGCTCGCTTCACACTCTGGGTGGCCTTGCACTGACGGTGGCTGCACGAGGTGAATTACCCCGGGCAGAGGGCACGGAGGCCGAGGGGCTCCCCGTGTCCGTGTTTGCTATTGAAGGCTGGAGAGTGTTTTAAGTGTTTGCATATATTTTACTCATAAAATCGGGTATCTGTGAGTCCGAAGCACCTCTGAGAGTTCACAGGATGCAGTTCAGAAACTGCCACAAAGGAGGGAAGTGGTGGTTGCTGAGGAGGGGCCCCAAAGACCTGCTGTGTTTCCATGGCAACAGAAGTTTGCTTTTCATGCTAGTGAAGAGGCCTGCAGGTGGGTGGCCCAGAGAATGGGCCAGCTCTGGGTCTATCTTCCCCCACCTGGGGCCTCTTCAGTGGCCCGGCTGGAAGCCCGGCTGAGCTCAGCACCAGGCTGTGGCACAGGGGGCGCCTCAGGCCCGGGTTAAGGGAGCCCCTTCAGGAACACACTTGTTCTCCCTCTGGGTCTGTCTGCAGACATCCAGCTCTGGCCCTGCCCTGTCATCCCAGCAGCCCGCAGTGGGGTGGTCCCAGGCCACGCCCAGAAGACAGCCAGGCCTGGGCTCACACCGGCTCCATCACTAACCTCCCTTCCACTTGGCTTTGTCCTTGGGTCTCCCTGCTTCACTGTCCTTAAAGATTGGGAGTTCTATTGCCACAGGCCCCACCCCGTGTTACAGAAAACCCCACAGATGCTGCAGTCTTCCAGAGCCTGGCTGCGCAACAGTTTTCTGCCACTCTTGTGGGTAATGAGAAAACCTGGCAGAGGCGTGCCCAAGGGATGGCACCGCTCTCGGCCTTCCTCCCTCCCTCCCTAGGAGCATGGCCAGAGAACTGGCTGCTTGTGGAGGGGGATGTGAGCAGACCGCCGTCGGCCTCATCTCCCAGTGCCCCTTGTGGCCACGGGTGCCAACACCCTTTCCTGGGGCCTCAGGTTGCCATGATGGCTCTCCTGGCTCCCTGCCCCTCCCCCATGGGCACATCCCTTCCTCCTCTCACATCTTTGCTTGGACCTGCCTGGCTGTGACTGCTCTGGGAGCAGGGGTAGTGGGTGCACAGTTTGGGTTCCACAAGGCGCCTGGGTTGAACAGCTCCCAGAGAGCCTGGATTGGAGAAGACAACTGCACCCACAGCTGTGTTCTCCAGGACCCAGAATGCTTAGCTGTTAGAACATGGGGTGGCTGCTGTTGGGCTGTGGGTTGCCATTTTGGGTTGGTGTAATTTTTGCTCTTTCAGCTACTGAGTTGCCTCGACATAGGTCATGAATTGGCTTTTGTTTTTTTTTTTTTTTAAGACAGAATCTTGCTCTGTTGCCCAGGCTGGAGTGCGGTGGCTCACTGCAACCTCCACCTCCCAGGGTCAAGGAATTCTCATGTCTCAGCCTCCTGAGTAGCTGGGACTACAGGTGTGCGTCACCATGCCCAGCTAATTTTTGTATTTTTAGTACAGATGGGGTTTCACCATGTTGGCCAGGCTGGTCTTGAACTCCCCAGGTGATCTGCCCACCTCAGTCCCCCAAAGTGCTGAGATTATAGGCATGAGGCACTGAACTTGGCCCTGAATTGTTCTAAAAATTATGGTAAAATAAATAAAATTGACCATCTGAACCATTTTTAGGTGTACAGTTCAGTAGCATTAAGTGCATTCATTCATACTGTTGTGGAACCACCATGACCATCCATCTCCAGAACTTTTCATCTTCCCAAACTGAAACTGTACTCATTAAATAATAACTCCCATTCCCCCTGCCACCGGCCCCTGGCAACCACCCTTCTAGATTTTGTCTCCATGATTTTGACCACCCTAGGTACCTCCTATAAGTGGAATCATGCAGTGTCTGTCTGTCCATGTCTGGCTTATTTCACGTGGCATAACGTCCTCGGGTTTCATCTGTATTGTAGCTTGTGGCAGAACTTCCTTCCTCTTTAAGGCTGTCTGTATTGCTTTTGAGTAGTTTATACAAGTATAAACAGTACAAAATACGGAAATCTCGAGATCACTATCTTCTTCAAACTCTACTCTTCTTACCTCCAGCGGGGCACAGAAACTCAGGTGTTCCCCCAGGTAGCACGAAGCAGCCCCTTCATTTCCGCAGCTTCTCCTCCCCGGGGCAGCAGGAGTACGGTCACCCTCCTTCCAGTGAGCTCCCTCTTCCTAGTTCACAAAGCTCTGTGACATCTGGCCTCAGTGGGAGGGGAGTGGAGCACGTTATTGTCTCACCCGTCCCCTGGGGCTGGAGAGTGCTTGTATGTTCCTCGCCCCAGGCCCCAGAGCTCTGGCCAGCCTTCCTCGAAAGCTCCCAGGATCCAGGGACTATGCTGCTCCCCACGCCCTCTGCTCTGCCTCTGGGTCTTCTCCACAGTGCCCCGAGGGGCAAGGGGCTCTGAGGGCTGAAGCCAGAATTTGGGAAGGGTCAGGAATTCAAAAATACCAAGACAGGAGGCAGTGGAGGTGCTTTTTTTTTTTAAATCAACTTTTATTTTAAGTTCCAGGGTACATGTGCAGGATGTACATAGGTAAACATGTGTTACATAAGCAAACGTGTGCCATGGTGCATGGTGGTTTGCTGCACAGATCAACCCATCACTTAGGTATTAAGCCCAGCATCCATTAGCTCCTTTTTTTTTTTTTTTTTGAGATGGAGTTTTGCTCTTGTTGCCCAGGCTGGAGTGTAATGGTACAATCTCGGCTCACTGCAACCTCTGCCTCCCAGGTTCAAGCGATTCTCCTGCCTCAGCCTCCCAAGTAGCTGGGATTACAGGAATATGCCACCACGCCCAGCTACCTTTTTGTATTTAGTAGAAACAGGGTTTCACCATGTCGGCCAGGCTGGTCTGGAACTCCTGACCTCAGGTGATCCACCCGCCTCGGCCTTGCAAAGTGCTGGGATTACAGGCATGAGCCACCGCGCCCAGCCCATTAGCTACTTCTTAAAAGGATCTTCCTTCCAATGCAGCTGTGGATCCAGTGAGAAGTAGGGTTTACTTCAGACACCCGCCAACTGACACCATTTCTCATCTCCTTCCTCCTTCGGTGAAATCAGCCTCAGACTTGCACCCACCCTAGAGCGTCTTTGATTCCAACAGTGTCTCACAAATATTGCAATGCACACACACCACTGGGACTTGGTTATGATGCAGATGATTCTATTTTAGTTGGTCTTTGTGGGGCCTGGATCCTGCAATTCTAACCAGCTGCCAGGTGGTATCCACTTTGTGGACAAGGCTTAGGAATTCCTGGCTCCCATTTCAGACCTATTGCATCTCAATTTCTTGGAGGAAGGCTGGTCGGCTCCCCCAGGGCACGCTGCACTGTGATGTGTTAATGCCTGGGTTTAGAGGCTGGTCCTCCATGGGGCAGCTGAATGGTACTGCCGCCCTGGCTTAGATATTCACTCCCTAGGGTTGAAGCTGTGTCCAGGGGGGTGAGTCACCATAGGAAAACCAGAGGGTCTCCTTCTTCCTACTGTCAACAGCATCCTCAACTGCCAATGGAGAGCCAGCTGTGTGCAGAGGTTGCCAAGATTACAGGGGCTCAAAGGTGCTGGCCCTGCTTCTAGAACATCCCTGACTGGCTGGGGCGCCACCGGGGCTAAAAGAGCTGAAGGAGCAGAGGATCCGAAGGTCATTGTCTTACTTTTTTCTTTTTTTTAGACGGAGTCTCACTCCGTCGCCCAGGCTAGATTGCAGTGGCACGATCTCGGCTCACTACAAGCTGCGCCTCCCGGGTTCACACCATTCTCCTGCCTCAGCCTCCCAAGTAGCTGGGACTACAGGTGCCCACCACCACGCCCGGCTAATGTTTTGTATTTTCAGTAGAGACGAGGTTTCACCATGTTAGCCAGGATGATCTCCTGACCTTGTGATCCGCCTGCCTCGGCCTCCCAAAGTACAGGGATTACAGGCGTGAGTCACCACACCCGGCCCATTGTCTTACTTCAAAAGTGAAAGGCCAGTGTCCCCTTCGGGGAGGACCCCCACAACTCAGCCCAGAGCCGGCTGCTGGGGTATGTTCACCCACCCAGTTCCCTACAGGTGTCTCATCTTGCCCTCTGTCCACCATGGGTCCCAGCGCTTGGCTGAAAACTGCCCTCAGCTTCCAATCTTGACTATAACAAAATTTAAGGTCCAGGGAACTAAAAGTAAATTATGTTCTCCAGCTCCCTCATACCCAGGCGAGTCAATCACTTTTGCAACATTCACCTGCTCATTTCCTGTCATTCTGGTAGCTCTCTGGGGATTAAGATAACGCTAAGGTAGGCACGCTGCTATGTTACTGAATTCCAGGAAGGTCACAGGCAGGCAGGATGGGCTGCTTCTCTCCGTTACACAAAGGGGGAGCTCAGGTTCAGCGAGATGACCCGCGCCATGTCGGGGGCTAGTCAATGGCAGAGCTGGACTCAACCCCACGTCTGCTGGCTCCCAGCCTGACTTTCTTCCCACCATCCTTAGCTCTTTGCTTAAACATTTACTCCCTGGTGCTGGGGATGTGGCTGTTTAGAAGCGGTGGTTTTACCAGTTTCTGGGAGGTCACAGAAACCCTTGTTTCTAAAAAGGCCCTGTGGTCTCCAACAGCCACCCCTCAGCCAAGCTGCTGGCTGCACGGTCCGCTGCTCGCTGTCTGTGGAGGCCTCACCTGGTTCTGCGTTTTGCTTTCCTTCCTCACTGAGCAGACTCTGGCTCCTGCTACTACTCCCCCAACTGTCCTCCACCCACCTTTGCCCTCCTAGGGGGAGGCTCGAATGGTTACACCCGGATCCTCGTTGCTTGGCGAGGCCCACATCGTCACTACACAGGCTCCTCAGCTGAGGCTCCTCCATTCCATTGCCCCGGAGGAGCCGACCGTGCCAGGGTCAGCTCAGCCGTGTTCCTGCTTCGGCCCAGCTGGTACACAGGATCCCCTCCCATTAGCAGCACTGGGCTCCAGATACACCATGGGTGCTGCTTCCTTAGATCATCCCAGACAGCCCGATGCCCCGAGCTGGCCAGCAGCCACAAGAGCAGCCCCAGAGCGCCAGCTCAAAGCCCACAGGGGCTGCCTCCATTTCCGGCAACAGTCAGCAGAGGCAAGGATGGGGCTGGGAGTCAGGCGAACCTAGATCCTCAGCCCACCTCCCCACTGGCTTGCCCTGTGCCTTGGGCTAGAGCCCCGATTTCATTTCTAAAAATGTGGTCCTATAACCTGCCCCCTTGGAGTCACTATCATCGCTATTGGCTGTGGTCGTGAATGTAGGTGCTTGCACACAGGGTTGCTCAAACATTGTTCCATCCCTCCTTTTTCTAGCCAACCGAGCAGCTCAAGATCAGGGAAACCGCGCATTTAGGGCAAGATCATTAATCATCACAGTGTAAACACAATCCTTAGCTTGCTCTAAAGCTCTTTCCAGGAGAAGGAGGACGTTAATATAAATGAGAACCTGCACATTTACCTAAAACTCAGCCCTGCTATACCATCCCCCAAGATGGAGAGAAAACCTGAAGTCCAGCAGTTCAGCAAGGGGCACCCACAGAGCACGGGTGGAGGGCCACGGGCCAGACACAAGCTTGAATGGAAACTGTTTCAGGCCGGGTTTTACGGTCTTCATCTGGTTCAATAAGAAATCCTTGTGCAACTGGCCGAGTCAATATTTTATTAAAAAACGCATAAACATGTGTACAATGGTAACAAAGGCGGAGACGGAGAGGAGACGCGAGATCTCCTTAGGGACAGGCTAACCACATAGTGTTTCTACAGGCACGCCTCGCTTCAGGAAAGAGGATATCTCTAAGACTGGATTGACAAGCTAGATAAATTAGGAGGGGGCTTTGTTTCTTAAGGCGCTTCACTCCCCACTGAGGAGTGAAGTAGAAGGGATTTAGGCAGGAGTATTCACAAACCCCTCCAGTACCTGAGGTGGTTCTAGAAGCAGGAAGGCAGAAAACAGATTTCCCTGGAGGCTGCTTTCCTTTTCCAGAAGGGGAGGAATATTCTCCCCGGAAGGCTGGAGGAAGAGTTTCCGGCTGGCTCAGGAGCTCTGGGAGCTGGCTTCCGGGGAGAACAGGAAGAGGGGGCAGGCCTTTCTTTCCTGGTTCCCACCAGCCTGACAGGACTTTGGCACAGGAACACAGGTCCACAGGCCTCGCCTGGAGTACACGTCCTCTTTGCAAAGCTCCTGAGGGGCCCAGGGGTTGTGGCCTCATCAGACGGCTGTATCTTGGGAAGGAAATGGCAAAGTCAGGACAGCTTGCCAGGGATGTGGCCCACCCACAAGCCACACTCCACAGGTTTGACTCCAAGTTCTGCTCGGGGGGCACCTCTGTCCTCCACCCAGCGCCGACTTTCACTGAGATGATTCTATTTTTTAAAAATACATTTCCAAACAAGAAAAAAACTTCGGTAGCACAGAGGAGACTCCCATCCCCACGCCCCACACCTCAGTCTTACCTCAGCAGTAACCTCCATAAGCCCTTTAGTTGTTTCTTTTGGTGATTCTTCCATAATTTAAAAACCGACTTATACCAGTATTTATAGATTTATCCTGTTAGACATCACCTATTAACTTCTTTTTCCCCTTACATTCTCTACTTTTAAAAACCATTCTTTTTTGTCTTAAACAGCTTTACTGGGATATTTTAATAATTCATATACCATACAATTCTCCCATCTAAAGTGTTTTTCAGTATATTCACAGACTGCGGCAACCACAATTTTAGAACCTTTGCATCACCTCAAAAAGAAACCTCATCCTCATTAGCAGTCACCCCTGAGTCCCCTCCCCCAAGCCCCAGGCTGCCGTAGGTCTACTTTCTGTCTCTATGAATCTGCCTGTTCTAGACAATTTTTATTAGAGAAATCCTACACTCCATGGGCTTAGTGTAGGATTCCATGAGTAATGCCCTCAAACAGGAGGCAAGTTAAATAAACTGCCCAGTCATGCCATGGACTTCATGCTGCAACCCACGGAGCCACTAAGAATTCCTAATGATGCTGGGAAAATGTTTGATAGGTGGCTAAGGAGGAGAAAAAACAGGTTATGAAACAGCACATGAAATTTGATCCTTTTAATAAAAGCAACAGATACGTATTTTTTCAGAGAGAAAATACCAAAAGGATAGATACTCAGTGCTACTTCTGGGTAGTGTGATGACAGATGGCTTTTTCTTAATTTTTTAAAATACATTTTTCTTTTTTTTAGAGACAGAGTCTCACTATGTTGCTCAGGTTGGTCTCAAACTCCTGGGCTCAGGTGATCCTCTTGCCTCAGCCACCTGAGTAGCCGATACTATAGGTACACACCGCTGTCCCTGGCTCAGACGGTTTCTATTAAAAATATGTTTTTATCTGTATTTTCTAAAAACCTACATTTTATTTTTGTCATTAGGAAACTTAAGAAAAAGCTGGCTGGGTGCAGTGGTTCATGTCTATAATCCCAGCACTTTCAGAGGCTGAGGTGGGAGGACTGCTTGAGCCCAGGAGTTTGAGACCAGCCTGGGCAACATGGTGAGACTCCATCTCTTAAAAAAAAAAAAAAAAAAAAATTGAAATTAGGCATGGTGATGCTGCACACATGTAGTTCCAGGTACTCACGAGGCTGCGGTTGAAGGATCACTTGAGGCTGGGAGGCAGAGGCTGCAGTGAGCTCTGATTGCACCACTGCGCCTGCCTGGACAACAGGGCAAAACCCAATCTCAAAAAAAAAAAAGAAAAAGAAAAGTAAAGAAAGAGAGAAAGCAAGCAAGCAAGCAAGCAAGCAAGAGAAAAAAGCTTGGCCACCCGAGGCTGAAATGCTAGGGCATCCTTGGATGTGTGGAGATGGGCATGTGAGGGGAGATTCTGGGGCCACATCTCCCCCTTTGCCGGCCCCTGGGCTCTAATACTACTTCTAAAGTCCCCTTGGGACACAGCCTTCTCACCAGCAGGGTTTGTCCCTATGGCTGAAGTCAAGAACAAGCCATCCCCCTGTTCCTGGGAGACCCTCTGTGCACAGATAACCAGAACTCACCTGTGGACTGGGTTACACACGAGATCTTGTAGGACAGCCATACGCTTGCCATGCAGAGGAAGGTGGCCATGAAACCAAAGATCTGCAGTGGAGAGAGGGGAGAGGAAGTTCACGGGCCGTAGGGCCAATTACTCGGGCAATCCTGTCTGCTTCTCATCTCTGCGCTTGTTCCCTTCATGCCTCTGGCCAGAAAGGAGCTTGGAGAGTCATCTAACCCAACCACCTCATCCTGGATCAGGTGCAGAGAGGAAGCCCCAAGAGGCCCAGCCGCTGGCCCCGGTCCCCCAGGTTGGGCCAGGTCAGGGCTGGCAGCCAGGCCTCTCGGTCTTTTGGCAGCCTCAGTGCCTGGTTTGGGTTTACATTTACAAGAGAGCTGGGGCTAAGCCAATGGACTTGGATTATCCTAGACCAGTAGAGAAGAAAAGGGTGAAATTTTAACTTGGGCTTAAAAAATCTGAACGTTCACATGATTTGTGGTGTAGTGGCGTTGTTCGCATTTCATCTGTAATGGTTTTCTGTTCCGTTCTGGCTTTACAGCCGTATAAGAACCAGAAGCTGAGGTCTTTACATCTAGGTTTATGTTTGTACATATTAAACAGTATTAGACTAAACTAAGTTAAGGCAGCAGCCTTTCCCTTTTTCAGGGTCATCCGGCGCTCAAGTGTGAGGAAGGCTGACCTAGTCCAGCCCCCTCACTTGTAGATGAGACTCGGGTGCTGGGAGAGGAAGAGCACCTGTGGGGAGGCTCATCAAATGGTCGAGGGAGAGGCAGTAGCTTCTTCTGGAATCTCTGGGCTTTGAAGCCTGCAGCCGTTTTCCTTGCTTGTGAACAACACTGGGAGCTGCAGTGGTGAAAACTTACTGACCACTTTACTACATCCCTACCAGGGTGCGAGGCTCTGTGGGTGTATTGATTCCTTTAACCCTCACAACTCAGCTGGGTGGGAGCTACGATTACCCACCCCTGCTCCTCCATTTCACAACTAAAGAAACAGAGGTACAGGCGGTCAACTATTTTGCCAAAGGCCACAGAGCCAGCAAGGGCCAGATATGGGATGGGAGCCCAGGAAGCCTGACTCCAGAGTCTGCGCTCTGCAGTACCCAGTGCCTAGGTATTCTCGGACCCACGCAACAGCCTCCACTTCACTACACCAGCACTGGCGTCCAGTGAGAATGGCACAGGGGCAGCTAAAGGGTAGGATTTTCAACAAGGTTTGGTTTTCTTTTCAAGCCCAGATGCTGCTTTACATAAACAGCTGCCCCCACTTCTTCCCTGGGTTCCTTTTCCTGGGCTCCTTTTGTACCAGTTGTCTGCAGCACATAATTAGCCTATTAAGAGCCTGTCCCGGCCTCCCATTGTCTGTTCTGCACAATTAGCACATTATATACCATCCCAGCCTCCAAGTGTCTGCATTGCATAATTGAACAGTTTATTGTATCGCTACAGAATGCTATTCTAGACTACAATGCCTTGTTTGCTAATTGTTTCATGTGTCTTGTCTCCTAAGCTAGATGACCACTTTCTTATAAGCAGGGACCATATTTGAAAAATTTCTTCTAACTTCCTCATAGCCCAGGTTTGGTCCTAGGCACAAAACAGCATATGATGAATGTTAGCTATAGACATTCCAGGGCTAAACAGTTACGTGCAACCTGAATTACCAAACACAGTGGGAATCTCCCCAAGTGGGCCCGGAAACACAGTGGGCACAGGTCTCCTGCATGCCTCTTCCAGCACCCTGCACTGTAGCTGGGCAGGTGTTAAGCTGCAGGGGGCAACCATCCCTCTCTTCAGAGAGGGCAGAGAGAGGGGGCAGAGGGGTGGGGCGGTGGGCTGTGGGAGGGCCATGTGGAGCATCAGTGTTGGGAGGTTTGGCCACCCTCTACAGTGACCTTCTGCCCCCATGCTGACCTTCAGAGGACAGACTCCATCCCTCAGTGGAATTCCAGGAGCCAACCCACTCCCAGGCCAAAGTCTGGAAAGTTTTGGTAATATGTGTAAGTGAAAGACAATGAATGTCACATACAGAAAGAGCTTTTCTTTTTCTCTTTTTCTTTTTTTAAGACACGGGGTCTCAGTATGTTGTCCAGACCAGACTCGAATTCCCGGGTACAGGCATTCCTCCCGAGGGCCTGGGACTACAGGTGCATGCTACCACGTCTGGCTTCAGAGAGCTTTTCATAAAACTCATTTTTAAAATCTTGTCTACTCATCAGTGAAGCCAATCAGTGTTGGCCCACAGGTCACTGAACTATAAACAGCTAAATCAGAAATCAGATGACAGGAATCTATGACTCTTTAAAAAATAGTATATACATCTGTATGTATATACATATATATGTATGTATATATCTCACAGGACTGTAGTTTTGTATATTTCCATCTGCTTCTATTTATGGCTATCAGATGGATCAATTTTTGCCTCTGAAAGATACAGGAGTATTATTTCCTGGCCTGCATACTGTTAAAAATCAGGAATGGCAAAGCTCAGGCTCATGGCATGTATCTCTAACTGATCACAGTACATTTCCCACTGGGCCCAAAAGAGGCCCCAGAATCTGTCTCCGCACAGTGTTGAGGCATCCAACGAGCAAATGATCAGAGTGGGTGTGTGAATTAAAACCCGCTTGGCCCCCTGATTTCAGTAGTGGCTGTAAGAGAGAGTGGCCTGGGCTGCTGGGGCTCTGTGAATTTGCCGGCAGCCCTGACAATCCACCTTCTGGGACTGGACGCCTCTGCTTAAGGCTCTTTGAAGAGAGCTGATGACTGGATCAAGGTAGGTGTTGATTCTATGAAAGGAATGCCCCAGAAACCAAACCCTTCTCTTCCCCCATCAGGAAGAAAATGAGCATTTTAAATATGAATTCATTCCTAAAGGCTCCCCAAAACGTCCTCACCGCTCCGGCTACCAGTCCGCTCTGATTGTAACTCTTGGAAGCTGCCACGATGGAGGCGATGAGGAGGAGCAGGGTACCGATTAAATAGTGCAGAAGTTCCTGGGGGCAGAAACAAAGCAAAGAAGTGGGTAGGGTGGTCCATTCCTGGTTCGGGAAGAGCAACTGGGCATCAGAAGAGATGAAAAGAAAGGGAGAGAGTGACGCTTCCTCTTCTCCCTTGCAACACACAGATGGGATGAGCAATGCAGCTCGCAGGCAGCCAACGTGGGGGCTGAACAGGAAGAGGCCAAGCAAGACAGAAGTGATGCCGGGCAGGTGGGAAGGGAAGAGGACAGAGAGAAAGGAAGCTTCCAGTGTGAGCAGAGATAGCCACTAAGGACTCCTCTACTCCTGAGAGCAATATGTGGACAGTGCCTTCACCTTTGGCTAAAGCTACTAAAAGGCAAACGAGCTTCTTGCAACTTCCTGGCTGGAGAGTTTAAAGAAAGCTCCAGCTCTGAGAAGCACAGTGCCTTAAAGAGATATTTGCCTTTCTCTTCTGCTTCAGAGGAAGTTCTGGGCTAACAATATGCTGGTCTCGTGTGACTGACTGGAGTGTCTGCCCACTATGTGAACGGCCCCGAGTGTGGACCTGAGAGGTGTTCATTCCCGGGGCCTGTCAGACTCAGACTCTAGAATGAGGTCAGTGGCACTTCCGTGACGTGCCTGTGGATGTGTGGTGGGAGCTGGTTTTCTCACTCCTGAGCCTTCCTGCCCCCTCCTTTTTTTTTTTTTTTTTCAGTCGTTCCCTCTTCTCTTTTCTCCAGAAGAGTGCCCTCCCGGCCAAGCTCTGCCGATGAATCCACTGGCGGGACTAGTTCCACCTCTGCTTCTTGCCTTGGCCCATGGGCTGTGTATCTCCACCCCACTCACTCATCATGATTAATCAGCATCCTTGCAGGCCCTGGATGAGACCAGGCCTTTCAGTAGCGAGGGAAAGCTTCCGCCTCACCCTCTCTCTTCCCCATTAAACATCAGATCAGAGAAGAACTGAGGCTGGCGGCCACTTCCAGTGCTTGCCCTGAATCCAGGGTGCATCCATTTTCAGTTGTCTTCAATGAGAATTTAGAAATCATTCCTTCATGAAGTTTTGTCCCTTAGGGCAGGCAGCTATTAAATTTTGGAAAAGCATTCCAATTTAAAGCTGTAGCTCCTCTCAAAGCTATGTACAATCAAAGACCCTGGTTTCTCCCTTAGTGACTAGAAAGGAATATCACAAGATAGATCACAGAGATTTTAACTAAAGAGCAGATGAGTAACTGCAAGTTCCCCACCTCCAAGATTCTCACCTATTAAGACAGAGGAGGATGACACGGGGCAGAGAAAACCTACTTGAGAGAATCCTAACCGGAAGTACCTACACAGTAACCAGAAATGTGTGGCTCAGTCTGTCCTTCCAACTTTCACTCCCCACGCAGCCCACTCTTGTGCTTGTCGCTGAGCTTCTGTTCTCTCCTTTGCTTGTTCAGTATCTGCATCAGGTAAGCCCCGGAGGAATTTGTTTTCAAAAGAAGCAGAAAAAATGCCATAGCTTTGAAAGGGTCCTTAGAACTTAGAAACACAAAGGAAATTTCTCTCAAGATAACAGTGGGTAATATGTTAAATGTGAACAATTAAACAATCTAATCAAGATGCAGAGGTGGTCAGATTGGATTAAAAAAACAAAACAAAACAAGATATAACTACAGTATGTGCTGTCTATGGGACAGAGACTTTATATTCAAAGATAAGGATATGGCATGCAAACGACAACCAAAACAAAGCCGGGGTGTCTGTACTGCATCAGACAAAATAGAATCGAACACAAAAAAAGTTACTAGAAATAAAGAGGGACATTTTATAATAATGAAAAGCTGAATCCATAAGGAAGATACAACAATTATAAACATATATACACCTAATAAAAGAGCCAAAGCACATGAAGGGAAAAATGAAAAAAACGAAGGAGAAAAACAGACAATTCAAAAATAATAGTTGCAGAATTCAATATCCCTCCTTTCAGCAATGTATGGAACAACCAGGAAGAAGGTCAACAAGGAAACAGAAGATTCAAACGCCACCATAAAATGACCAGACCTAAAAATCCTGTATAAAAACTCTATCCAACAAAAGTATAATATGCAAATATACAACGTATAAAAGTACATCCTTCTCAGACGTACACAGAACGTTGTCCAGGACAGACCACATATCAGACCATAAAACAAACTTCAATAAAGGTAGAAGGACTACAAAATATGTTCTCTGAACACAATGGAATCAAATTAGAAATCAAGAGCAAAGGGAAATCAGGGAAATATATAGAGATTAAACAACATATTCCTAAATAATGAATGGATCAAAGAAAAAAAATCATAAGAGAAATTAGAAAATACCTGGAAATGAATGAAAATGAAGACATACTAAAATTATGGAATACAAGTAAAACAGTTATCAGGGGGAGATTTATAGCTGTAAATGCCAATATTAAAGGAGAAGGAAGGTCTCAAATTAGATGACCTTCCACATCATCTTAGTCTGTTTTGCATTATTTTAGTAAAGGAATACCCACGGCTGGGTAATAAATAAAGAAAAGATGTTTATTTGGCTCATGGTTCTGCAGGCTGTATAAGAAGCATGGCACCTGCATCTGCTTCTGGTGAGGGCTTCAGGGAGCTTCTATTTCCTGAAGCAAAGGTGAAGGTGAGCAGGCATCACACAGCAAGAGGAAGGAAGCAAGAGAGAGAGGGGAAAAAGGTGCCAGCCTCTCTTTAACAATCAGTTCTCATGGGAACTAACACAGCAAGAACTCACTTATTACCACTAGAACAGCACCAAGTCATTCATAAGGGATCTGCCCCCATGATCCAAACACCTCCCACTACGCCCTACCTCCAATACTGGGAATCAAATTTTAACATGAGATTTGGAGGGGACAGATATCCAAACTATATTATACATTAAGACACTAGGAAAAGAAAATCAAACTAAACCTAAGGCAAGCAGAAGAAAGAAAATAATAAAGATTAAAGCAAAATTTATTAAGGTAATAGGAAAACAATTAAAAAAATCAATGAAACCAAAAACTGGTTCTTGAAAAGATCAACAAGATTGACAAATCTTTAGCTAGACTGATCAGAGAAAGAGAGAGAGAGAGAAGATGCAAATGAAAGAGGAAACATTACTACTGCACTTACAGAAATAAAAAGGATATAAGAAATATAATAAATAATTGCATGCCAATAAATTCAATGACTTAGATGAAATGGACAAATTCCTAGACATATATACTACTAAAATTGACTCTAGAATAAATGACACAATCTGAAAAGATGGTAAAATTAGAGTTTGAATTAACAATAAAAAAAATTACCCAGACCCAGATGGTACCACTGCTGAATTCTATCAAATATTTAAGGAATAATTAATACCAATTCTGCACAAACTCTTTCAAAAGATAAAAGAGGAGGAAATATTTCCTAAATTATTCTGTGAGGTCAGTATTACCTTGATACCACAACCAGATGGACATCAGAGAAAAAGAGAACTACAGACCAATATCTCTTTTAAATACAGATGCAAAAAATCCTCAACAAAATATTAGCAAACTGAACATACTAGCATATAAAATGGGTTATACATTACAGCCAAATGGAATTCACCCCAGGAATGCAAGGTTCGTTCAACATATACAAACAAATCAGGCCAGGTGTGAGGGCTCATGCCTGTAATCCCCACACTTTTGGAGGCTGAGGAAGGAGGATCACTTGAGCCCAGGAGTTCAAGACCAGCCTGGGCAACATAAGGAGACCTCATCTCTACCAAAAACAAAAAAAAAAATTAGCCAGGCATGGTGGTGCACACCTGTGGTCCCAGCTACTCAGGAGGCTGAGGTGGGAGGATCGCTTGAGCCTGAGAAATAAAGGCTGCAGTGAGCCGTAATTATACCACTGCACTCCAGCCTGGATGACAGACCAAGATCCTGTTTAAAAAAAACAGAAACAAAAAAACGAAAAACAATGTAAGACACCATATTAATAATGGGGGAAAAACTCAGCACCTCAGTAGATATGGAAAAAGCATTTGGCAAAATCTAAGACTCTTTTATGATAAAAACACTCAACAAAGTAGTGCTAGAAGGGAACTTCCTCAACTTGATAAAGGGCTTCTACAAAACACTCACACCCGGCCGGGCGTGGTGGCTCACGCCTGTAATCCCAGCACTTTGGGAGGCCGAGGTGGGCGGATCACAAGGTCAGGAGATCGAGACCATGGTGAAACCCCGTCTCTACTAAAAATAGAAAAAATTAGCCGGGCGCAGGGGCGGGCGCAGGGGCGGGCGCCTGTAGTCCCAGCTACTCGGGAGGCTGAGGCAGGAGAATGGCGTGAACCCGGGAGGCGGAGCTTGCAGTGAGCCGAGATTGCGCCACTGCACTCCAGCCTGGGCGACAGAGCGAGACTCCGTCTCAAAAAAAAAAAAAAAAAAACCACTCACACCCAATGTTATGTTTAGTGATGAAAGAAGGAATGCTTTCCTCCTAACATCAGGAAAAAGATAATGATGGCTGCTCTGCCATTTCTATTCAATATTTGTCTAATTTATTCAACTAATTTCTTGCAATAAAGCAAGACAATGTTATGGCATCCAGATTATAAAGGAAGAAGTAAAAATATCTCTATTTGCAGATCCTGTTTATAGAATATCCTATGGAATCCACTAAAAATATATTAGAAAAATATATTAGAACTACTAAGTAGTTTAGCACAGTTGAGGACACAAATCAATATGCAAAAAGTAACTGGACTCCTGTGCACTTGCAATGAACAATCTGGAAATAAAATTAGGAAAAAAATCCATTTAAAATAGCATCAAAAATAATAAAATACTTTGACACAAATTTAATTTTAAAAGTTCAGGCCAGGCACAGTGGCTCATGCCTGTAGTCCCAGTATCTTGGGAGGCTGAGGCAAGAGGATTGCTTGAACCCAGGAGTTTGAGGATGCAGGGAGCTATGATCTTGCCACTGCAGTCCAGTCTGGGTAACAGCAAGATCCTGTTTCAAACAAAACACAAAAAACACTTTTACTCTGAAAACTACAAAACATTGAAAGAAATAAAAGATTATCTTAAAAAATGGAAAAACTTCCCATGTTCATGGATCATAAGACTTAATATTATTAGGAGAGCAATATTCTCCAAATTGATCTATGGATTCAACATAATTCCTATTATAATCCCAGCTGATTTTTGCAGAAATTGAAAACCTGATTCTAAAATTCATATGGAATTGTAACGATCCAAATCAATCCTAAAAAAGAAGAACAAATTGGGAGGCTGCATATTTCCTAGTTTTACAACTACAAGGCTAGTTTTACAACTACAAGGCTACAATAACCAAAATAGTGTGATAATGGCATAAAGACAGACATATGGATCAATGGAATAGAATTGAGAGTCCAGAAATAAATCCATGTATTTAATGTTCAACTGATTTCAACAAGGGTGCTAATACCATTCAATGGGGGAAAGAATAGTCTTTTCAACATATGGTGTTGGGATAATTCGATATCTACATGCAACAGAATGAAATGAATCTTTACCTCACACCCTATGCAAAAAACATTAACTCAAAATGGATCAAATACTTAAATATATGAACTAAAACTACAAAACTCTTGGAAGAAAACATAGAAGTACATTTTCACAATTTGAATTTGGCAATGGCTTCTTATATATAAGAAAAGCGTGAGCTTAAAAAAATAGATAAACTGAATTTATCAAAATTAAAAACTTGTGCTTTAAAGGACACCATCAAAAAAGTGAAAAACAACAGAACGGGAGAAAATATTTTCAAGTCATATAGCTGATAAGGGACTTTTATCCAGACTATAGGAAGAATTCTCACAACTCAATAATGAAAAGACAAATTACCTAATTAAAAAATAGGCAAAGGACTCAAATAGACATTTCTTCAAAGAAAATATACAAATGGCCAAAAGCACATGAAAAGATGATTAACATCATTACTCATTGGAGAACCGAAAATCAAAACCACAGGAAATAACACTTTACACTCACTAGAATGGCTGGAATCAGACAGTCAGATAATAAGTGTTGGCAAGGATGTGGTGAAATTGGAACCTTCATACACTCCTGGTGGGAATGTAAAAGTGCAGCCACTCTGGCATACAGTCTGGCAGTTCCTCAAACAATTAAACACAAAGCAACCATATGACTCAGCAATTCCACTCCTAGATATATACCAAAGAAAAATGAAAATATGTCATTTTTCTTACATATGAATGTTCATAGCAGCATTATTCATAATAGCCAAAAGGTAAAAACAACCTAAAGGTCCACTGATGATGAATGAAAAACAAAATGCAGTCTGATCTATCCACACAATGGAATAATATTTGGTTATAAAAAGGGCTGGCATGGTGGCTCATGCCTGTAATCCTAGCACTTTGGGAGGCCAAGGTGGGAGGATTGTTTAAGGCCAGGAGTTTGAGATTGGCCTGGGCAACACAGTGAAACCTCATCTCTGTAAAAAATGCGAAAACTAGCCAGGTGTGGTGGCATGCACCTGTAGTCCCAGCTACTTGGGAGGCTGAGGTGGGAAGATCACTTGAGCCTGGGAGGTTGAGGCCACAGTGAGTCGTGGTCACGTCACTGCACTCTAGCCTGGTGACAGAGTGAGACCCTGTCTCTAAAAAGAAAAAAAGGAATGAAATAGTGATACATGCTACAACATGGATGAACCATGAAAACATTCTGCTAAGTGGAAGATGCCAGTTACAAAAGACCACAAATACAATTCCATTTACATGAAATGTCCAGAGCAGAAAAATTTTAGAGACAGAAGATTAGTGATTGCTTAGGACCGGAGGGATGAGTGTTAGGGTGGTGACAGCTAAAACATATGGAATTTCTTTCTGAAATGATGAAAATGTTCTAAAGATGACTGTAGTAATGGTCGTACAACTCTGGAAATATACTAAACTCCATTGAATTGTACCCTTGAAATGGGTGAACAACACAGCATGTGAACTGCATCTCAATGAAACTTAAAAAAATAATACAGTGGGAAGAAAAAGTCTGGCAACTTCTGACTGTCTCTTCAGCCCCTACTAGTCCCTTTTAGCCAGAAAATCTTATCATTCGATCCTCACAACAGCATCAATACCCTTCCTTCCATGTTCCTTTTCTCAACTCATACATCCACAGCCATTCTCTGTTGCTTGAGAAAAGAAGCACGAGGCAATAGTCACAGCCTTCTTGTAGCTGGAAAGTGAGTTTTAAAAACCAGCAGGACATCAGGCAGAGATGTTCACCAAACAATAGGAAATTCAGGGCAGAGGCAGCAAAGAATGGTTAAAGAGGTGAGATGGGCAGACGGGAAAAACTCCGTCAGGTCTCAGTACGCCAGCTAACATCCTGACTTGTGCATGAGGAGGACAGGGCCAGGCCACTCTCTTACCGACAAGGGCCAGCTGATACAGGTGAGCACGCGGTAGAAGCGGAACAGGTGGACCAGGTAAAAGGCGAGGATCATTATCAAGTCGCAAATGGTGACCACTTCAAAGTAGCTGTAGGCGCTGTAGTTGGTCCACGGGGAGCTCCGCACGCAGATGAAGGCAATCAGCAGGGTGACCTGCCACATTAAAATAGAGACATCAGAGAAATGCTTGCCCAAGACGGGCACCCAGGGAATAAACAATGGAAAACAAACCAAGCATCCCCCGGCAGTCCCAAATTGAAGAACTGCTATTAATACAACTCAGGTTATTTCCACACAAACTGGCTGGAAGGTTGGAAGGTGCAACTTCATGTGGTACACACTTTGAAAACTACACACTGGCTGTGAACACTGATGACGGCAGAGACTGACTTTGTCCTCTCTGAAGTTCGTTAGATTGTGCTGGCAGGAAGCCCCCTCAGAAGCAGCAGGAAAACAGTAAAATATAAAAGCAGAACCATCCCTTTCATCCGCTGGATATCCACAGAGCAAAGAAGACAGCGTGATGGTGACCTGGGGTTTACACATTAGGTCCAATTGTATGAAGTTGCCAATATTTGATGGTTTTCGACCTACAAAGATGGCAATTCATACCTTACAGCTATCAACTGACAGATAACAAGTTACCATTTACTGAAATCTGACGTACATGATCTCACTAAGGCCATGCAGAACCCTGCCAGGTAGACAAAATCATCCCCGTGTTCATAAGGGTAGACTGAGGCATGCAGGTTCAATCTCAGTCCAAGGCTATCTGGCTTGTAAGCAGGAGAAGTGGGATTTGAATCCAGATCTGTCTGACTCTAAGGACCATGTTCCTCCACGTCAGATGGAGTTCTGCCTCCCAAAAGTGTAAGCTCTCATCATAACAAGCCGAGAAAGGTGGACGGGTTCTCAACCCTGTGGGAATCCTGTTTAAGAGATGAGGCTGCTCGCCATCATGGCATGTGGTGAGAGCTCACTAAGAAATATCGCAGCACGAGTGAACATGCTTAACAGCCCACTACTGGATTAATAATCAGATGAAATATTATTAGCAATGCATGAGTACAAGAGAGTAGAATGAGTAAGAGTCAGAGCTTCTGTGAAGGCCACTCAAAGAGAAAACCTGTCTACTCCATGTACAGGACAAACCAGTAACACACAGGGTTCAATGTGTGTAAAATCTTAGAATCTATTTTATTTATTTATTTGTTTATTTTTTTTTGTTTTTGTTTTTTTGAGATAGGGTCTGGCTCTGTCTCTCAGGCAGGAGTGCAGTGAACCAATCTCAGCTCACTGAGACCTCTGCCTCCTGGGCTCAAGCCATCCTTCCACCCTAGCTTCTCAAGTAGCTAGGATTATAGGCGTGTGCCATCATGCCTAGCTGATTTTTGTATTTTTAGTAGAGACGGGGTTTTGCCATGTGGCCCAGGCTGGTCTCAAACTCCTGAGCTCAAGCAGTCCGCCCGCCTTGGCCTCCCAAAGTGCTGGGATTATGGACGTAAGCCATTGTTTCCAGCCAGGAATCTATTTAAAATGCACAACCAACTTAGGAAAACGATTATTTTATACTGCCTCTTTCCTATAGAGGAGTGTTTTTTTTTGTTTTTTTTTTTCCTTTGACATGGAGTCTCGCTGTGTCGCCCAGGCTGGAGTGCAGTAGCATGATCTTGGCTCACTGCAACCTCTGCCTACAAGGTACAAGTGATTCTTGCCTCAGCCTCCCGAGTAGCTGGGACTACAGGCATGCAACACCATGCCCAGCTAATTTTTGCATTTTTAGTAGAGACGGGGTTTCACCATGTTGGCCAGAATGGTCTTAAACTCCTGAACTCAAGTGATCCGCCTGCCCCAGCTCCCCAAAGTCGCTGTGATTACAGGCGTGAGCCACCACGCCTGGCCAGAGCAGTGATTCTTAAAGTGTGTGTGTGCGTGTGTGTGTGTGTGAGGGGGTATGTGAATGGGTGTGCGATTTTGTGTCCTGTGAGACATTTGGCAATGTGTGGATATATTTTTGGTTTACACAATTTGCGGGGATGGGGGTTGCTACTGGCATTTAGTAGGTAGAGGCCCAGGGTGCTGCTAAACACCCTGCAATAAATAGGAGAGCTCCCATAGTAAAGAATTACCCAGCTCCAGCCCCAAATGTGGCCCCTCAACTACAATACTATTGTTGAAAAACTGCTGTAGAAAATGTCAGTCTACAATGAGAATTAAATCACAAAATGGGGCCTGGTGCAGTAGCTCACGCCTGCAATCCCAGCACTTTGGGAGGCCGAGGCGGGTGGATCACCTGAAGCCAGGAATTTGAGAAGCCTGGGCAGCAAGCAAGACCCTGTCTCTACAAAAAATACAAAAATTAGCTGGGCGTGGTGGCGTGCACCTGTGGTCTCAGCGACTTGGGAGGCTGAGGTGGGAGGATGAATTGAGCCTAGGAGGTCGAGGTTGCAGTGAGCTATTATTATGTCACTGCAGTCCAGCCTGCAAGACAGAGTGAGAGTGCGTCTCTAAAAAATCAAAATCAAATCAAATCACAAAATGGATCTAACTCCAGTTAAAACAGTTGATGCTGAAATGCTCCTAGTTTCTAAAGCCCCTTGTGGCTAGCCCGCTACCAAGATCCTCAGCAACAGGTACAACAGCTAAAAGAGGACTCTCAGCCAGAAGAAGCCTGAAGTGGGCATGGAGAGTGCTCTGCTTACCAGATCAAAACAGAAGACTGTGGCTCTGACACGAAGAGTCCCTCAACATTTGTGTATTTCCCTTTGCTAATGAGCAACGCCAAGGGTTTTCATTTTTTCGGTTCCTCTGAAGGTAGCCAGCCATGGTGATATAATGATTCACACCTCTGCCTTACTCAGAAGTGTGCATGATCGCCAGGGCTTTGCTGCTACGTCAGTCTTACTTCCAGGCCACACCTACACGGGGAAGTCTAGGGGTCTTCCCAGCCCCACACTGACCTCCTCATGAACTCAAGAAGTATTATTCAAGGCATGACTGAAAATGTAGATAATGTGCAATTATGCAGTGTGATTCCTAGGTAAAGAGGCAATTTTGCATCTAGTTTAATGCAGAGATTAAAATAATTTTCCAACTCTTCATTGAAGACAAAGTTAGCTCTTTATCATGGTGACACAGGGATGTGGAAGTTTCCCAGCGCACAAAAGGGGCCTGTGCAGGTCTCCCCGCTCCGAGCTTCCAGGGCTGAGTACTGTGTGACAGGAAGTGCATTCCTGCTCTGTGAGAAACATCTCAAACCTCCGTGGGAAACGTGCTCATGAAATAACACTTCCTGAATTCGGTTCACTTGGCCTATGGCCGTCTACCATATGCCTTTCTTTAGGAAAGCCCAATTTTAGAAAATCTAATTTAGCCAGAGTATGGTGTGTGCTTATGCATGCTCCTAAAAGCTTCCTTTTTGCCCAGGGATTCATTCATTCCAAGTTTAAATAGCGAGCATCTTAGCCAGCACATTAAATTAAAAAAAAAAAAAAAATTCACTGACATCAAACTTTTCAGAAATCCTTCTAAAGCCAGTAGGTAACTTCTGCAAATGCTGGGGCCCCCTGAATTATTTAGAGGCTTAATTCCTGGGTGTCAAAATAATCTGTACAACAACCCCCTCCCATGACATGAGTTTACCATATAACAAACCTACACGTGTACCCCTGAACTTAATATACAAGTTGAAAAAAAAAGAAAGGTGAAGTAGAAGAAAGAACAAGACGGCCGGGCGCGGTGGCTCAAGCCTGTAATCCCAGCACTTTGGGAGGCCGAGACGGGCGGATCACGAGGTCAGGAGATCGAGACCATCCTGGCTAACACGGTGAAACCCCCTCTCTACTAAAAAATACAAAAAACTAGCCGGGCGAGGTGGCGGGCGCCTGTAGTCCCAGCTACTCGGGAGGCTGAGGCAGGAGAATAGCGTAAACCCGGGAGGTGGAGCTTGCAGTGAGCTGAGATCCGGCCACTGCACTCCAGCCTGGGCAACAAAGAGAGACTCCGTCTCAAAAAAAAAAAAAAGAACAAGACAACAGTGGGGAAAAGGCGCTGGGGTGTTTATCCCTGCCCTCCTCCCGCCAGCTCTACCCCTCTCAGGTGTCTTCATGTTCCCAGTTAGAAAAGCAAATGAACGGCCGGGCGCGGCGGTTCACGCCTGTAATCCCAGCACTTTGGGAGGCCGAGGTGGGTGGATCACGAGGTCAGGAGATCGAGACCATCCTGGCTAACACGGCGAAATCCCGTCTCTACTAAAAATATAAAAAATTAGCCGGGCGTAGTGGCAGGCGCCTGTAGTCCCAGCTACTCAGGAGGCTGAGGCAGGAGAATGGCGTGAACCCCGGCCTGGGCGAAAGAGCAAGGTTTCCGTCTTGGGGGGGAAAAAAAAAAGGCACATGAACAGACATGCCTGAATTGAGAGACGACTGGAGGTCGGGGTTCCGACTTGAGGACCGAGTGAAGCAGCTGGGAGGCTCCTGGAAGACGATGTTTCTGTGTAGAGTGACTTCAAAGTGATGCTGTCCAAAGGGTTCACTTGTCTCTTAAGGTGCCTTCTAGCTCCTCTCATAACGGTTTCTTATTTTATATTGAACTGTCATAAAAATAAAATATCTAACATAAATGTCCAGGAGTTTATTTCATTTATTTTATTTTTTTGAGATGGTGTCTCACTCTGTCGCTAGGAAGGAGTGCAGTGGCAACATCTTGGCTCACTGCAATCTCCAACTCCCTGATTCAAGGGATTCTCCTGCCTCAGCTTCACGAGTAGCTGGGATTACAGGCATGCGCCACCATGCCCGGCTAATTTTTGTATTTTTAGTAGAGACAGAGTTTCACCATGTTGGCCAGGAGGGTCTCGATCTCCTGACCTCGTGATCTGCATGCCTTGGCCTCCCAAAGTGTTGGGATTACAGGTGTGAGTCACCGAGCCCGGCCTATTTTTTTCTTTTGAGACAGAGTCTTGCTCCAGGCTGAAGTGCAGTGGCGCAATCTCCACTCACTGCAACCTCTGCCTCCTGGGTTCAAGTGATTCTCCTGCCTCAGCTTCTCGAGTAGCTGGGACTACAGGTTTGTACCACCACGGCCAGCTAATTTTTGTATTTTCAGTAGAGACAGGGTTTCACCATATTTGTCAGGCTGGTCTTAAACTCCTGACCTCAAGTGATCCACACACCTCAGCCTCCCAAAGTGCTAGGATTACAGGTGTGAGCCACGGTGCCCAGCCATGTCCAGGGGTTTAAAAGTAACACTGCAAGAGCCCTCAACTCAAAGCAAGGGTCCCACAGACCAGCCATGACACCACAGAGTCACTGGAATTAGAATTCCAGATTAAAAACATCACTCCCCGAAACCCGTGTCCTTTCTGACTCCATTCTGTCAGAATTCTTACTAGAAAGAAGAGATTATTTTTTTGAAGGAGCAGAGGGTTTACATTTCACAAGAGATGAAGCAAGCTGACATGATCTGAGAAAGTGACGGTCCCCTGAGGACTCTGGAACCAAACTAGTCTGGTTGCAGCTTGAGTGTATACCCACAGCCAGCCAGGTGCCAGAAAGTTTGCCCAGGTTCTCAGCCTGGCTGAGTATCCTCCCAGAAAGAAACGAGATTTTGATGTCTAAGATGAAAAACTCTAGAGAAAACTCAAGAGGCAGTTTTCAAGAGATGCCTGCTTCTGAGCTGGGCTGGGGAGGTGTCTGGTGGTCTCAGGACCCTGTCTCCTGCCACCCATGCTGGGGAACATTTCCTCAGCAGACCTGAGCCCTCGTGCCTCTGCCAACTCTGGTCCACTGAGTGTGCCTGTGTCTGGCTAACGATGCCACCCAGACACCTTTTGTTTTGGAAGCCCTGGGCTGCATGCTGGTAGGTCACCCAACCCCACTCTCCCTGCATCTGACCTTGGAATGAAACTTCAGTGAGAGAAGGCAGGAGGCGGAGAAGTAACTGATGAAAGCCAACATCAAAAGTCTCAGACCCAACTCTAAGAGGCTTTCCAGGAAATCCCCAGGATATGAAAGCCAGGCTTGTTCAGAAAGTCAGAGATGCGGATGAGGATGCAGTGCCTGGAACCTGCATTTGTAAATGCAAGTGGGCCCATAAATGACTGCTTGGCAGTGGCAGACAGGAAGAGGAATGTGGTATGCTCCCAACTTTGGCTGAATTTTGCACTGAGTGTAAGGAGATTTACCCGTGCCTCCCTGTTAAAGTCATCATCATCTAATAGCCTTTGTGCAATCTCATTAACACCGACTGGCTGAGAAACCTGCCCCGTGGCTTCCTCTAGGTCCTGTCTCACTCACCAACATCAGAATCTTGCCCCAGGGTCTGCCCATGGCCCTATCCTCCCCCAAAACAAAACATAGTTCTGTTTTGTATCTACAAATGAAAATGCCATAGAAACCTGAGGGAGGGAGAATAATCTAGGAAACATGTCAGGGGTCCTGAGCTCTAGGACTTGGGCAGGTCAGTGATGCACCACTGGTTTCTGAATGTAACTGCACAGCAGAGTCACCTGTTTACAGCATACCGAAAACCAGATTCTATGTTGGTCCACGCTGGCGTTAATTCTGGAAGGACATAAGAATCTGGTAACAGCACTTGCCTCTGCGGAGGGGAAGTGATATGTAGTAGTTTTAAAAATCCACTTATTTTGTTTTCTTACATTGTAAGAATCACATATTAAGTTTCAAAAAAGCAGTTTTAAAATAACACATCTTAGAGATCTTTAATGTCATGCAAATATAATTTTACCTTTTTCTTTTCATTGGCTATATACTATTCCCCAGTACGGCAGTGGCTTTATTTAACCCAGGGTTTCTCAACCTTGGCATTACTGACATTGGGGGCTGGGTAATTCTTTGTTGTAGGTGGCTGTCCTATAGGTTGTCTTATCACAGCATCCTGGCCTTTACCTACGAGATACCAGCCTTTACCCACTCACCACTTGCAACAATCAACAATGTCTCCAGACATTGCCATAGGTCCCCTGGGGGGCAAAATTGCCTCTGGTTGAGGAGACCTACTTAATCTTTTATTGGTGGGCATTTAGCACATCTCCAGTTTTTCATTAATACAAACAACCTGGCAAAGCATTAGACGTACTTCTTGGTAACTGTATGAATATTTCTTTTTTTTTCTCTTTTTTTTTTTTGAGATGGAGTCTCTCTCAGTCACCCAGGCTGGAGTGCAGTGGTGCAAGCTCCGCTCACTGCAAGCTCCGCCTCCCAGGTTCACGCCATTCTCCTGCCTCAGCCTCCCGAGTAGCTGGGACTGCAGGCGCCCGCCACCACGCCTGGCTACTTTTTT
Organism: Macaca fascicularis; assembly: GCF_037993035.2. Taxonomy (NCBI): domain Eukaryota; kingdom Metazoa; phylum Chordata; class Mammalia; order Primates; family Cercopithecidae; genus Macaca; species Macaca fascicularis. Next base: position 15,977,270 of record NC_088376.1, read on the forward strand.
GTATTTTTAGTAGAAATGGGGTTTCACCGTGTTGGCCAGGATGTCTCAATCTCCTGACCTCATGATCTGCCTGCCTCCGCCTCCCAAAAGTGCTGGGATTACAGGTATGAGCCATGGCGCCCGGTCTCTGTATGAATATTTCTGATAGATTCCTAGAAGTGAAATTACTGAGTGAAAGCATATGCACATTTAAAATTTTGTTGTTTGTTACCAAAATGTTATCCAAAAGAGATACCTGTCTCCCTCCACAGGGAATCTTGCCAACACAGATGAATAGTATTTAAAAAGAATGGAAATAATACCTTATTTGAATTTTCATTTCCTTAATTACTAGTGGATTAGATATCGTTTCATATGTTTATTGGCTACTGCCTTTTCATGTTCTTGGCTTAATTTTCTATTGCTTCTATTTTTATTATGAATTCAAAGAACTCTTTATATTCTAAATACTAACTTACTTAGTCTCTTATAGATACTGCAAATATATTCTCTCCATTTCTCATTTGCCTTTATTTTTAGTCTTTTGTTTGACTAAAGTTAAAAGTTTTTATACAGTCAAATCTATGCATCAGTTTTTATAGTTTCTGGGTTTTGTGTCTTGTTCTCTATCTCAAAATTATTAAAAAAAAAAAAAAAAAAAAAAAGGCTGGGTGCAGTAGGTGTAATCTCAGTGTTTTGGGAGGCCAAGACAGGCAGGAGGATAACTTGAAGCCAGGAGTTCGAGACCAGCCTTGGCAACATAGTGAGACCCACATCTCTACAAAAAAAATTTTTTAATTGGCCAGACCTGGTGGTATGCAACTGTAGTCCCAGCTACTCAGGAGGCCAAGGCAGGAGGATCACTTGAGCCTAGGAGTTAGAGGCTGCAGTAAGCTGTGGTTGGGCCACTGCACTCCAGCCTGGGTGATAAAGTGAGAACCTAACTCATAAATAAATAAAATAGTCTCCTACATTAAAAATAAATATTTGCTGCCTTTAAAAATATACATACAATTTTTAGCTCTTTAATCATCTGGGATTTATTTTATTATTATTATTACTATTATTATTATTATTTTTTGAGATGGAGCTTCACTCTTGTTGCCCAGGCTGGAGTTCAATGGCGTGATCTCGGCTCACTGCAACCTCTGCCTCCCAGGTTCAAGCAATTCTCCCACTTCAGCCTCCCAAGTAGCTGGGATTACAGGTGCCCACCACCATGTCCAGATATTTTTTTTGTATTTTAGTAGAGACAGGGTTTCACCATGTTGACCAGGCTGGTCTCAAACTCCTGACCTCAGGTGATCCACCCACCTCGGCCTCCCAAAGTGCTAGAATTACAGGTGTGAGCCACTGTGCCCCGCCTGCGATCTATTTTTGTAGATGGCATGAACTAGAGCATATAGTAGGGTTCTGACTGTATCCAGTCAGTCAGTCGACTGTATTAACCTATCTACTGGACAGCTCATTCTTTCCCCATTGGTTGAAATGCCACCATTAATAAAAACTTCTATCCACTGTCCAATCCACTGTCCACACAGCAATCATCATCAACTTTAGAACACCTTAAAGTCTTAATGTAAAACCCTTCGATAGTCCCGTACTCTTGAATCAGTTTCAGCATCCTCTAATGAGGCCCAGTGGAGCTGCAGGTTCGGATCCCAGCTACCTCTGCTTCTCTAAACACATTGGGTTCCTAGAGTTCCTCACACCCTGCCCCTCAGGAAGGTCTCGAATATTCTCTTAGGGTACCTTTGCAACCTGTACTATATCTGTGTTTGTTGGTTAACTTGTTTACTGCTAACCTCCCCACCTAGGATGCAAGCTCCACGAGTACAGGGACCCTGTTGGTTTCACTTGTATCCTTTATGTGTCCTGCACATAGTAGGTGCTCAGTTCAACACTGGGTGAATGAATGGTTCCTGGGCTCATCCCGCCATCCTCTATGACAGCTCCATGACACTCTGTTGCATTTAAAAAGCCTACCTCCCTCCTTCACTGGTCTGTAGGACTTTAGGAGAGAACTGTGCTGTGTTTTTGCCAAACATCAATTATGGACCCAGCACAAGGTCCCTTGTGACTAGGAGAGGAGGTGATTTTGGAGGCTGCCCTCAGAGCCTCTTTCCACTTGGTAGAATGTACTCATCAAATGCCCCCAGAGGGTGCCATTCAGGCTCTCCAGGCAGACTACCCAGGGTGTGGGTATGATGTAGGGATTCAGGTTCCAGATTCTTGGCTAGTGATGGGGCCAGAACATTCTCTGCTTGTTATTCAAGCCAGGCCATGTTCTCTTCATCCCTAACCGATTTCTCACAACAGGTGCAGCCCAGACAGATGGCCTGTACCCCAATCACATCACTGAGTCACCACTGTACTTCACTGGCAAAAGGTCTTCAGGATCACATTTAGAAAGATCGGGCTGGGGCCAGGCGCAGTGGCTCACACCTGTAATCCCAGCACTTTGGGAGGCCGAGGCAGGTGAATCATGAGGTCAGGAGATCGAGACCATCCTGGCTAACACGGTGAAACCCCGTCTCTACTAAAGAATACAAAAAATTAGCCGGGCATAGTGGTGAGCGCCTGTAGTCCCAGCTACTCGGGAGGCTGAGGCAGGAGAATGGCGTGAACCCAGGAGGCGGATCTTGCAGTGAGCCGAGATTGTGCCACTGCACTCCAGCCTGGGCGACAGAGCGAAAAAAAAAAAAAAAAAAAAAGATCGGGCTGGAAAGCTCAACTTGTCAAAAATGTCACTGTGTCCAAAAGGGCAAGAAGCACCATTGACACTTATTGTGTAGCAAACCTGGTGGTTTGGTGCTTGTGTTGAACTGAACTGAAATCACAAATTTTGGTTTGCAACAAGCAATGGTTTTTCTCTAGCTTGTTTCTCTTTCGGTGTCTGACACAATTTCCTGGTTTCTTTTGGGGCTGACTAAATTTCAAGACAGCAATAAGAGCATTTTCTGCCGCTCACTCTTGTCATCACTGCAGGAGGACATGCTTCTTTAGACGGGCATGAGAGCGAAAGGACGGGGCTGTGGACGGCCATCTCCACAAGAAAATCCCTGGAGGGGTAGGTCATCAAAGGGAACCAAGGGCAGCAGACACAATGTGGGGATGCCACAGGGCATTGAGGATTGAACCCCAAAGAGAAGGGTATCTGCTATGGCTATCAGCATGAATCCTAGGATGACAAGAAGAGCAAAAGTAATCACTAACCCTGATTGTACGCTCACCGTGCACCAAGCTCTATGTGCCTTACATCTGTGTGCCATCATATCCTCACAAGCTTACAAGGTAGGCACTATTACTGTCCTCACTGTATCAAACGGAAGGTGAGACACAGAGACATTGAGTTATTTGAGGTGATCATACAACTAGTGCATCCAGAGCCAGAGCTGGGACCCAGGCAGCCCAGCTCAGCAGGCACCCTCTTCAGGGCTGCTGCCTCTTGTTGCCATAGCAATGATGTCCCTCGCCATAGAGGCTGTGGCTCCAAAGGGTACCCCGGCCTCACCACTGGTTATTGACATGTGGTCACCAAAAGTGAACAGCATAGCGAGGAATGGGCAGGGAAAATGTCTGGGGGTCAGGGCCATGGGAATCCCCAGGGGCAAAGGAAGCACTAGCTGAGGCAGGGCGGAAGGTATGGAAGGCCAGGGAGTGATTTGGGAAGCCCATGGTGGGAGGAGGCAAGTGGAGCGGCAATCATCTACGGAATACCTGCTAGATACCAGGCAGCGCAATGCTGGTACATTTAATCCTCACAACTGTGGCCAGGTGGCACTCTGCCCAATTCCCAGATCTAAAGAAAGTGAGGACCAAGGGCAGGTCACTTGCCCAAGGAAGATCACCTAGATGGCAAGTGGTGGAACCAAGAAGCAAATCCAGGTCAATCTGAATCCAAGGCTCATAAGAGGGAGCACATCCCAGAGGGAGGCCTCAAGAAGTGAACTTGGGCTGAAACAACTCAGTGGTTTGAGCTTGTACCCACGCCCAGGGTAGGGGGTGTCTCCTCTGAAGTCAGCAATGTTGACTGGGCTGGTCTCGAACTCCTGGCCTCAAGTTATCTGCCCACCTCAGCCTCCCAAAGTGCTGGGATTATAGGCGTGAGTCACCGTGCCCGGACTAAAATTTTTTTTTTTTCCAGACAAAGTCTTGCTCTGTCGCCCAGGCTGGAATGCAGTGGCGCAATCTTGGCTCACTGCAAGCTCCGCCTCCCGGGTTCACGCCATTCTCCTGCCTCAGCCTCATGTAGCTAGGACTATAGGGGCCCACCACCACGCCTGGCTAATTTTTTGTATTTTTAATAGAGACGAGGTTTCACCATGTTGGCCAGGATGGTCTCGATCTCCTGACCTCATGATTCACCTGCCTCGGACTCCCAAAGTGCTGGGATTACAGGCATGAGCCACCGCACCCGGCCCCTAAAATTTTTAACTAAGTTCATCACAACAGTCCTAGGGGGTAAGTACTACTATCATCTTTTCATGTAGAAACTGAGGCACAGAAGGTCAAGTAACTTGCTCAAAGTCACACAGCCAGGTTAAGGAGCCAGGCCTGGGACCATGGCCTGCAGCTGCAGAGTCCCTATTCCTAACCACTACGCTGCTCCATTACAGGCTGCACTTGCTTGTATACAGAGCCCCCTGTCCCAGCTTCTGGCCTCTGTTTTCAGTCAAGGGCCTCAGTCCTGTCCCACCTGGGAGTGAGCACTGAGAGCTAGGTGACAGAAGGAAAGTCCGTAGTTTAACACTGCCTCAGATTCCCTCACACTGGCCAGCAGGGCTCTGGGACTCCAACTCACAAGGCTCAGCCCATTAGATAGGTTGCTCATGTCAAGTCTCTTGCTTTAATAAAAGTGTTACTCTAGTTATAGGATCAATACTTGCTCACTGTAGAAATTAATTCAGGCAGGTGTCTATTTAAGAAAACAAAAATTACCCATAATGCTACCCCTCAGAGACAACCACCTCCTCTGGCATTGCGAGGTATTTCTTTCCATGTATGTATGTTTCAAGCACATATGTGCTATTTCCTCTTTTCAAAAACGGATCATACTGTACACATAGTTTTATCCTCTGCCTCTTAAAAAGATATTTTCTCATTTGCAGACGCCACTCATTCAATTCAATCCCCTTATCACTGCCCAGGAAGTTGTATATTTTACCTGTCTGCTTACTGTCTGTCACCCCAGAATGTGAGTCCTGTGATGATCTGTTGTGTTCACTGTTGTTTTACCAGTGCCAGAAACCTTGAATGGTATATTGGTTCTCCATAGATATCTGCTGAATAAGTGATTGAATGAACAAATGCAATTTTATATCCTTTTTCTGAGGGCCTTCTGTAGCCCAGGCATTGTGCTGGGCCACGTTCTTACTCCATCTCCACGTACTGTCCAGAGGAGAGGTGAGTAAAGAAACACAAAACCATCACCCTGGTGCGAAGTCTTCTCTCTAACATGTGGGATGAGAGCAGCACGGTCACTCTCTCCTGTCCATCCTGAAACAAGTAGGGGCTTTACACTCAGAAGCAAAGGGTCATCAGGAGCGCTGTGTCACACACACACACACACACACACACACACACTCTCAGATCAGGGCAGAATGATGCTTCAGTTGGAGACAAGCAGCCTACTAAACGCACATCCCATCGAGGCTGCCTCTGATGACTGCATCATCAACTATGTGCACAGTCTGACCTTGTGTGCACACAGCAGGGACTACATGGATTCCCTGTTTTGTCCCTAGTGCCCAGCACATAGTAGGCTGTCAATAAGTCATGTAGAACTGAATCTGGGGTTGAATCGAATTCTCAACAGTAAAAATGGCCAGCAGGCTGAGCGCAGGCTCTTTGGGGTTTGTAATAGGGAGTAGCCCTGAACACATGTGCTTTTATTTATTTTATTTTATTTTTTTTGAGATGGAGTCTTGCTCTGTCACCCAGGCTGGAGTGTAGTGGCACAATCTCGGCTCACTGCAAGTTCCGCCTCCCAGGTTCACACCATTCTCCTGCCTCAGCCTCCCGAGAAGGTGGGACCCCTTCTCGGCGCCCCCCACCATGCCCGGCTAATTTTTTGTATTTTTAGTAGAGACGGGGTTTCACCGTGTTAGCCAGGATGGTCTCGATCTTCTGACCTCATGATCCGCCCGCCTCGGCCTCCCAAAGTGCTGGGATTACAGGCGTGAGCCACCGCGCCCGGCTGCTCACATGTGCTTTTATAAAGGCATCAGCAGAATGGGGACTGCCTGAAAAGGCACCGCCATGACAAGCAGGCACGCTGGCCAGCAGTTTAGACACATACTGTAATGATTGCAGATGAGATGAAACAACGCAGGATCTGCTTCACAACAATATGGGAGCAAACGAGTACGATGGATCTTTGGGTGGGGGGGTGACAGAAATGTCAAAAATTGGATTGTGGTGATGGCTGCACAGCTCTGTCAGTTTACTAAAAATCACTGAATTGCACACACTTAAAAAGAATGACTCTTTTGATATTAATTTGTATCTCAATAAAGCTGTTAAACAATAATATGGCAGTGAAACCACAGCTCCACAAGGACTGACCATGAGTTGGTGACTGTTGCAGTCGGGTGACAGGTACACAAGTGTTCACTGTGCTATTCTCTCTACTTTTGTGCATGGCTGAAATTTTCCATAAAAAATGTTTTAAAAATACACTGCTCCAGCCAGCCGTGGTGGCTCATGCCTGTAATGCCAGCACTTTGGGAGGCCAAGGCAGGTGGATCACTTGAGGTCAGGAGTTTGAGACCAGCCTAGTCGACATGGTGAAACTCTGTCTCTACCAAAACATAAAAATTAGCTAGGTATGGTGACACACGCCTGTAGTCCCAGCTACTCGGGAGGCTGAGGTGGGAGGATCACTTGCACCCGGGAGGTGGAGGCTACAGTGAGCCGAGATCATGCCACTGCACTCCAACTTGGGTGACAGAGTGAAACCCTGTCTCAAAAAATAAATTAAAAAAAAATACACTGCTCAATAAGCTTAGAGAAAGAATTAATAGTCATTAAGACAAAAGAGGGGAGGGGGAAAAAAGGATTCAGATTTGCAGTCATCACTCTTCCCCTAAAGGCGTGAGAGGAAGTTGTGAATTTATTCTTTTCATTTTTAAAACTATAAAATAATAATTCTGTTTAATAAGCAATTTGAGCAGTGTGATACACAATAGGGCTTCACCCAAGAGTAGACAACGATTTTTGGTTCCTTTCCATAAACTGAATGAAAGTGCAATAGTTCACATTCTGACCACAGCCAGACCAAACAATGAGGCTCTCTGTTCACAAGTCACCAGTGCAAATACCAGCGCAGAGCCTAGGTGGGAGCAGGTCTGATGCAGTCAAGCAAACCTTGGCTGGTGTCTGAGAGTGGGGCCAGGTGGGCCGCAGGTGGACAGCTGTTGTCTGCGGCTTTCCATGACTCTCAGGTGCAAGGTGGGCTGAACACAGCTCATCTAAGTCTCCGTGAAGAGCGGAAGAAACCTTCTGGAGCAACGACGATCAGGACTGGCTGGAAAAACCACCCAGCTGCTTGGATCAACTTGGCAGCGACGAGAGCCTGAGGTGTCTGGAAATACGTCTGGCATGGTACAATTTTCCAAGCCAAACAAAGATGTTATATAAGCAGAAAAAGGAGCAAAAGGGCTCACACTAAGATGAGACTGACTCCTTACAGCCAAAGTCCAGGCTGGCTTAGCCCCCAGCAGGGAAGTCACCCCACAACACCTCAGCTTCGCTCCTTTCTAAACCTCTCACCTGCCTGAATCTCACAGACACCCTTGACCTCCTACTCTCTAGAGGCTCAGCAGATGCTTAAACCCCTTCCTGAAAGCTCACTGAAACTCCTGTTTATTTTACATTTCTCCTCCATGAAGTACCCGGATCCGGTTGGTAGTGAGAGGAGGAAATGAAGGGAAAATTCACTGTCAGGCAGGTGGCTCCAGGAGACGGACTCTGAGGCTGCAGGGAGGACTGAGGCTGCACTCTGGCCACCTCAGGCAATGGGGTTTGTTGCAAAGGGCCTGGGGAGCCCTCTCAGCACCTCTCAGGCAGGCTTTGGAGAGAGCTGGCGGGCCTTCCTCACCACTCAGGGTACAGCCACAAGTGGCCATCCTTCTCTCCTGCTCCGGTGTGTCCCTGCCATGTATTCTGGGACCCAGCCTCTCTCACAGCACACTCTTCACAGGGAGGACCGTATTTACCAGTCACTTCATGGGCCTCCGACCTTCCTTGTGTCCAGACTATGGCTAATGCAGTCCCTGCTCTAGCCAGTTTGGCCCAAGGTTAGGTGATACCACACACTGGCATAGCTTCCTCACAAGAGGCTATGGGCATGATAGACACGTGAGAGTTTGATCTAACGATCTATTCTAAATACTGCAGAGGTCTAATACAAACTCCACACAAAATGAGGCTCACTGAACATGCCAAGGAATAGCCCCAAACTCCCTTTCCAACGTCTGCTTCTACTTTCCCATGCGTGACCCATGTCCAAATTGAAGTAGACTACAGGTCATTCTCCATCCCTTAATCCGCGCCAAACTCCTGCTTCTTGATCAGATTTCCAATAGAACTTTCTGTGATGATGGAAATGTTCTCTACCTGTGCTGTCCAATACGACAGCCCATGGCCTCCTGTGACGACTGAGCCTTTATGATGGGCTAGTGTGACCAAAGAACCGAATTCTTGGTTTGATTTTCATTAATCTAAATTTAAATAGCCTCATGTGGCTAGTGGCTATGGTATGATACACTTCTAGACCGTCTAAGAAGCACTCTGTGCCCTCCTGGTCCCCATACTGAGGGCATCTCTCCTGCCCACGCTTTCTCTAGCATGTGCCACAGCTCCTTCCAGTCTCATTCTCACGCCCTTCATGAGAAGAAACTTCCTTCAGATCCAGGCAGGGTTTGGGTTACTTTGGATCTCACAAGGCGGCCACTCAATAAAAGAACTCACTATGTGTTTGTCCTACTCAGTGGGACCAGACCTTTGTCCCTCCTTAGATTAAGTATTGGGCTTCTAGGAATGGCTACTCAGCTAGTCTGGAGAAGTCAGTAACCTTTCATAGATATCAGCCAGGGAGAGGTCCCTCCAGCCATGCCCTGAGTTCATTTCTATGTAAACCCAGTTGTATTTCCACTCAGTTCAATGGCTGGTGCCATTTTCAAGTGGTGTGGCCTTAACTTTATCATGTCTCAATTTCTTCACCTATATAATGGAAGTGATCATATACTCTACAAGGAAGTTATGAGGGTAAAATCAGTTAATACATATAAAGCACTGTGCTTGACACAAAGTAAGTATATAATATAGCACATTATAAAGTACATAATAAGTAGTGAAATAACTACTAATATTTAAGGGTTGATGGTTGAGCTTGGGTCTAAAAGGCACCTCTGGACTTAGCATTAAAGTATCGAATATCTAAAAAAAAGTGCATATTCTGTGACCCAATAACTTCACCTCTAATAATTTTAAAACACTCATGCATATAGGCCAAGATTTATTTACAAGAACAGTCATGACAGTGTTATAAAAGTGGAAAAATTACAAAACCTGTAGATATGAAATAGTACTTGTTAATTAGAGAAATTATAGTTTAGCCTTATGACAAAATACTATGTAGCCATTAACAAAAACATTCACCTAGCAAAGAAAAAAAAAATCAGGCATAGAAGTTGTAACTCCACCCTTTCCACCACCCTAATAAAACCACAGACAATATATTTAAAGAAAAGTACTGCGGACAAAATGCTAACTGGGACTCTTTGGGGGTCACGGTATTATGGGTGATTATTTCCCCTTCATGCTTTTTCTGTGTTTTCTAAACGTTTGTATTAAAAATATTACTACTTTTGTAATTGTGAAAAATGTAGCTTTAAATAATCTTGCTTTCATAACACGGGAAAATATTCATGACATACACATTAAAAAGGTTAAGAAAGACTCATGGTGCGAAAATACAACCAATGAGAGAAGAAATGGAAGCCAAGGGCCTGGTGTGTTAACTGTGGTTAGCTCTAGTTTTAACTCAGGGTTTTGGGTTAGGGGAGCAGATATTCTAGTCTGCTCAGGCAAATCCCAGTTTTTACTTTGTTTTTTGTTTTTCTTTGAGACGGAGTTTCACTCTTGTTGCTGAGGCTGGAGTGCCATGGTGCAATCTTGGCTCACCGCAAACTTTGCCTCCCAGGTTCAAGCGATTCTCCTGCCTCAGCCTCCTGAGTAGCTGGGATTATAGGCATGCACCACCATGCCTGGCTAATTTCATACTTTTAGTAGAGACGGGGTTTCTCCATGATGGTCAGGCTGGTCTCAAACTCCCAACTTCAGGTGATCCGCCCACCTCAGCCTCCCAAACTGCTGGGATTACAGGCATGAGCCACCGCACCCAGCCAAACCCCAGGTTTTATGCTTGTGACCAGGTGCAGACCGGGGTCCTCTCCTGCTCAAAAGTTTCCTGCTAAAACTACACACCCAACCTAATTATAAGGAGTTCTAAGGTGTTTTTCTAGACTTCTAAATTCTAGTGAACTCAATGTGTTTCCTTAATTCCAATTTGTACCTTTCTATATTTTAGTGTTGTTGAGATTGGAATGTACTATACAACAGATTGGCACTCTTCCCCCACCAACCTAACAAGTTATAAAAATCAATGGTCTTATGTTTGGGGGGAGCTTAGAATTGAGGAAACAGAGCATGTTAATTTACAAATGAGAAAAATTTAGAAAATACAGTAAATGCTCTTTTTAAAAAATTTTTTTCCTGGAAAGTCAAGATTCTAAGACCTGGGTAACCAGATAAAATCAGACAGATGAAATCCCTATATATGGCTAGGATCTTACTGGGATTAGGAGCTCATGTTTCCCGCAGGTTCCCTGATGAGGTCAATAACAAAATAAAAGGGAGTGACTGCCAAGAAATCTTCTCCAGGACTGGCAGGAGTGGGGCAGGATCTATAGCCCTTGCTGAGACATAAGCTTTTTTGTTTACAAGGAGCTGAAATAATACCAATAATGATAATTAGTTTCATAAATGGCTAATACTCATTAGGCACTTATGTGCCAGGCATAGGGCTGTCAAATTATGATGACAACCCTATTATTCCCCTCATTCTACAGATGAGGAAACTGAGGCACAGAGAGGCTCTTGCTCTAGGCCACAGAGCGGTCTGCACAGAGTTGGGCTTCAGTCCTTTCCATCTGGCTCCAAGGTCTGCTTCTTAACCACTGACACTGCTTCCTGCCTCTTCTATGTTTTTTCTACGTTTTGGGCCTCTGGCTCTGTTTTCAGCAAAGCTCTAACTGTAAAGGTTTCCCAGGACAGTGACTCACGCCTATAATCCCTGCACTTTGGGAGGCCGAGGTGGGCAGATCTTTTGAGCTCAGGAGTTCGAGACCAGCCTGGGCAACGCGGCAAAACCCGTCTCTACAAAAAATTGAAAAGTTAGCTGGGTGCAGTGGTGCACACCTGTGGTCTAGCTGCTCGGAAGGCTGAGGCTGGGAGGACTGCTGGAGGCCTGGGAGGTTGAGACTGCAGTGAGCCATGATCATGCCACTGCACTCCAGCCTGGGTGACAGAGTGAGACCCTGTATCCCCCCCATTGCAAAAAAAACAAAAAACAAACCACCTTTCCCCAAGGCCTCAGTGGTCTGGGAGAGGGGGCAAGAGGCTTAAACAAGCTCCCTGTAAGCAGATATTCTGAATCCTTTGGCCTTGGTAATGGGATATAAAAGAACACCCAACACTGCGTTCATGTAGGGTGACTGTGTTTTCCAAAAACGGCCACAGCGATACTTTTAGTCTCATATGCTCTTGCAGAACCTTGCCACTCCCCATCAAGAAGTAGAATCTGTTTCCTCTCCCCTTAAAGCTGGGTAGGGCTTGGTGGCCGCCTGTAATGTGATGGAAGTGACAGGACATGATCTGTAAGGCGAGGTCGCAGTCTACCATACCAGTTCTTTCTGGTCCGCACTCTCAGGCTGCTCACCCTAGGAACCCTGGCACCATTTGACGAGAGGCTTAGAGCACTGGAGCGGCCATGTGTAGGTGTTATGGCCGGTAAGGCCCCCAGCCAGCATCAACTGCGATGTGAGACAGTAAGCCTTCAGATGACTCTGGCCCCAACTTTCAAGTCTTCCCAGCCCAGGCCTCAGGCATTGTGGAGTAGAGATAAGCCTTCTCCACTGTGCCCTGCCTGGATTCCTGACCTGCAGAATTTGTGAGAGTAAGTGATTGGTTTACACCATTAAATTTTTGAGTAATCCGTTACAGAAAAAGCACTTAAAGAGAAAAAGGCCCTATCTGGCCTCTATTGAAAGTAACATATGCACCGTTCTGGGTTTCATGTTTTGATTCTTTGCACAGGGAAGTTGAAATCTATCCAGAGGACAGTCACAGGCACAGGTGAGAGAGACACCATCTGTGACCTGCACCTGGGGGTCTGGCTTAAAAATGCATCCTCAGCAGATACTCTCAGGATGGCTCAGCTAAAAGGCAGCTGTCACCTCTGAGAAGCTTGTTACTGAATATTATAGAATGAAACCACCCTGGTGGCCAAACCTTGAGAAAAGTGTGAGAAACCCACACCTCCATACTACATCACTGCAGTTCTGCTCGTTCTGAAATCTCTGCAGGCTAGAGACTCTGACAGGGCTAACTGCTGGGCCTGGGGCATCCACGCTCTGCTTCAGGTCAATGAAGAATGTCAGCGACAGAGGCACTTTCGAGAGCTCCTGGTTTTGGCTTCCCAGTAGCCACAGAAACTGAGAAGGAGCAGTAGGAAGACACAGAACTTTTGCCTCCACCCTCCTCTCGGCCCCTACCCCTGAGCAGCTTATAAGAATCATTTACTCATGTTCTCTGTAAGATTCCATCTGAAAAGAGAGTCCTATCAGCAAATATATCTACATATTGATTTTTCTTAAAATGAAATGTGGCCACTCTTCAGTGCCACAGCACAGGAAGGTCCTTTTGAGTTTGGTGTGCTCATACCACCAACGTGTGCTTTGTGACAATGCAATTATCTGACCACTTTTCCCTACTCAGCTGGCCTCAGAAGGATAAGAGGCACATGTACAGTGCTGTCACTGCAGTTACCCCAGCTGAAACCAGCCCAGATCGGATGACAGCAGCCAACCCCCAGCCACAGAAGCAAGCCTAATTTATAATGAGCACAGTCAATCCCCAGCTGACCTCAGTCATGTGAGCAATGAACTCTTATTGTTGTATGCCACTGAGGTTTTGTGCCCAGTTATGATGGCTGGACTTATGATAGTTCAACTTATGATTTTTCAACTTTACAATGGTATGGAAGTGATACACATTCAGTAAAACATTAATAAATTACTTGGGTTATTCAACACTTTATTACCAAATAGGCTTTGTATTAAATGATTTTGCCTAACTGTAGGCTAATGTAAGTGTTCTGGGCATGTTTCAGGTGGGCCAGGCTAAGCTATAATGTTTGGTAGGTTGAGGGTATTAAATGCATTTTTGACTTAACAGTACTTTTAACTTACAATGGATTTCTCGAGAGTAACCCACCATAAGTTGAGGAGTGTCTATATTTGTTATCCAGCAAAAGCTAACTGATACATCTGTTTTCAGAATTTTCCTGGTTTCCCAGTCAGGCAACCCTAGCTTTTAAAAAGGAAAAGAGAATGAAGTTATTCATTCAAGGATTATTTATTGACGGCCAAACACATGTCCAGCTCTGTGCTTGGCATTAGGGATACGAGACGACACTGGGTGCCATTTTGCCAAAGAGAATCCTAAGGAACCTTGACACAGAAGAAATAGTTCTGCTGCTGAGTACTTTGGCCACTACCCTGGGGAAATAAATATTTGGAGAAGCTGTGGGGCCAGTCCCAGCAGGAGGCCTGGCACCCAGCCCTGGGCCCGTGCCACAAGTGAGTGCCTGTTGAGTTTCACAATGTGGGTGTAGGCCGCCTTGATTGAAACCCCAGGCAGCACAATGCCAAATAAGTGCCAGCCTGGGGAAGAAGAAATTAGTCTGGGATAAAAAACGACAAAGCAAGAATACAAAAGCCATTAAGGGATTTGTAAGCGTGTGTCACGGATGAAAAATCACTATTGTTGAGAACGTGTGATCATTGCGTGGTGCCCTGCGGGGCCTGGGGAAGGAAGTCTGAGTGTTAGCCAAAGGCTGGCCTTCCATCAGAGGAAGGAAGGCCAAACGGGAGCAATAAAGCATGGCTAGCAACCCCCACAGGTCAGACAGTCATTCAACACAGCCAGTAGGGGCTAGTTAACCCCGCTGGGCCTGAGTTTCCTCATCTTTGGCATGAGGGACAATAATCAAACGTACCACAAAGAGTTGATGAGTTAATACAAGGATTAAATGAACTAATTCAGGCAAAATATTTAGAACAGCCTGGTACTGCTCCAGTAAATGCTCAACAAATGTTAGGTATTAAAACTCCTTTCAGAAGTTTGTTGGGAGGAAAAAAATGGGATAATGTTTGAGGTCTTGGCACAGAGTAGCACAAAAATGATGATTCCTCTGAGTGCAGTGTGTTGTCACCAGGAGATGAGGACAGCTTAGACACGGACCCCGTCCTAAAGGGTAAGGAGCTTAAGATCCAGACACAAGTAATGGCAACAAACCAGGGGATAAATACTACCAGAGAGCTACAATTTGTGAGGAATAGAGGAAGGAGGTGGTCAGGCATGGCCCCGATGAAGAGCAGACGTGGCCCTGGTGTGGACTCCACAAAAGCATTCCAACACACAGAGAAGCGGAATCAGAGGCTTCTGGCAGTGGGAACACAGCCACAGAAGGCATAGGGGTGGGAAAGCACAAGAGTATATTTGGGAACAAGAGGGTTGTTGTCCATATTAGGCAAACTGCACAGGTGTGTGAAGAGGTGTGATGGGAAGCAAAGCTGGCGGGATGGAGTGGGGATCAGATTCCAGGCTGAGGAAGTAGATACGCCAGGTGGGCAATGGGGAGCCAGTGAAGGTTACTGAGCAGAGAAGAGCCACAGCAGAATTGTTCTTGAGGAAAATGAATCTAGTAGTAGGTGGACTGGAGATGGGAGAGAAGAGACACAGAAGTCAGTTTGTAGGAGGCTGTGTCAGTTCTAGCAAGGTAATGGGGACTGAAATCAGAATACTGGCCAGAAGAAAAGGGAGAGGAGCTGGGTGGGAGAGGAGGGCAGCAGGTGGCAGGAATGTCCCAGGGAGCCTCCAGGGACCCAGGCTGCATGGTGAGGTGGGGGGCAGGGTCGCCTCCAATGGGAGGGTCCAGACAGCTGGTGAGACCAACAAAAAAACTCCCCCGACTGACTGGCTTGGCTGCCTCAGATTGTTGACACTATGCTCAAGCGATTCCATCTGTGCAAACTCTTCCACAAACTAAACCGCTGAGTCAAGCAAGCAAGGCAGCAGGCCTTGCCACTTCTGCAGGCCATTAGCTGGCCCCCTCTCCTGCCCCCAGACCCAGCTCTGAGGAACAACGCCCTGGAGAGGGCCTTTCCCACCTGCTCTCTGGCCGCTGTATTTGCTAGGGAACAAAAAGCCAGCTGTGGTAAACCGCCCTTCAGTCAGGCAGGCAGTGGCGTGGACACCTTGCCCCTTTCTTCCTCTTCCAGCCTTTTCAACCGTTCAAAGGCATGACCACTGTGACCTGCAGCCCAGGGGGAGCTGAAGTCATTTCAGAAGGCAGGCGAAGAGTCAGCCTGCATTCTCCTTTGCTCTCTCACTTTTGAGTCATCTAAGTGCCAAGTGAAAACAAAGACCTCCCTTCAGAAAGTTCCCCACCTCCCTGGGCTTCACTTTTTAAAAATAACCTGTTAGGCCGGAACCTGGTCACTGCCTACACTTCCCCTTGCCCTGCCTGCAGGGTCATTCTCAGGCCTCCTGGCCGCTGCAAAAGTCTCCTGGTGGAAAGACAAAGAAGGCCTTTCAGTCCCCATGGAGCGGGCTCTGCCTCTGCCCTGATCTGGATGCCTCTGGAAGAAACAGGGAGGCCACAGAGAGACATGGAGGAAAGGTCCATCCTCAACAATACCTCTCATGTGCCTCCTAATGGAGAACCGGACTGCTCAGATAGACACAAACAAACTGTTCTTCTAAGGTGACAAGAGGGAACCAGCACTTGGTAGGACCTCAATAATGTGAGACAAATCAATTTGAATCTTGTTACTGGACTCAAATACGTCTTCGTAAATCCTGTTCCTGAATTGAGTTGCGTAACTTCATGTTTTCCTAACATGTAGGCAAAAAGGAGAAACACAGAAAGCCAAAAGAACACCAATCACAGAGACAGGAAAGAGAGACCCGGATTCAGAATAACTCACACTAGACTATGAATACATGAATATCTCAAAAGGAAGGATGCAAAGTGGGTTGAGTCATTAACAAGCTTACAGAGAAACTCCAGGCTCTCAAAAACCCTCCATAAAGTATCAGCATATCATATCCAACATATATAAGAAATATAAATGCACCATAGCTAAGGTTCGTCACAGGAATGCATGACAGGTTCAGTACTTCCAAATGTTTCAAAGGTATATGCCTTATGAATAGACAAAACAAGAAAACTCATATATTGGTATGAATTGAGACAGAAAAAGCATTTGACAAAATTCAATATCCAGTCATGATAAAAAAAACAAACAAAACAAAACAAAAAAACTTTCAGCAAGCAAGGATAGGAGGGAACTTCCTTAACTGAGAAACGCATCTACAAACCCACAGCTAACTCATACTTGGTGAGACACTGCATGCTTTCCCCTAACACAGCGAACAAGGAAAGGATGTCTTTTCTCACATTCTCATACTGCTGCGAGTTGCAATAAGGTAAGAAAAATAGAGGCATATGGATTGAAAAGGAAGAAACAAAACTACTTCATTGGTAGACAACATAATGATCTATGTTAGAAAATCCCAAAGAATCTACTAAAAACCTCCGTAGAACTAATAAATAACTTTAGTAATGTCATGGGATGCAAAATCAATTTACAAAAATCAACTGCATTTCAATATCTTAGCAATGAACAACAAGTTAAAAATTAAAAGCAAAGGAGAGGACTATTTACAATAGCAGCAAAAAGGGAAATATTTATTAGGTGTAAATCTAACTTTACAATATGGTGAAAACGATAGAACACTGGTGAAAGAGATCAAAGACCTGAATAATTGGAAGGGCTCACCATGTTCATGGATTGAACAACATGGTATTGTTAATGAGCCAATTCTCCTCAAATGGATATGCAGGTTCAACACAATTTCAATCAAATCCCAGCGACAGGCTTATTGTTATTTTTGTAATATTGGAAAACTGATTCTAAAATTCATATGTAAAGGGCAAGGAATCAGAATAACCAAACAATTTTGCAAAAGAGCACTATCCAATTTCAAGATTTACTATTAAGTTATGGTCATCAAGACAGTGTGGTACTGGTGAAAGCACAGACAAATAGATCAATGCAGCAAAACAGAGTCCAAAAATAGACCCATATGAATATAATCAGCTGGTCTTTTGAGAGAAGTGTAAAGTAATTCAGTGGAGAAAGGATATCCTTGTCAACAAGTAGTGCTAGAACAACTCGATATCCACATATAAAATAACGACCCTTGGCCCATACTTAACTCCTTATGCAAAAATTAATTCAAAATGGATCACAGACCTAAAATATAAAACTGTAAAACTTCTGGAAGAAACACAGGAGAAAATCTTTGTGACCTGGATTAAGAAAAGAGTTTTTAGATAAGATACTGAAAACACAATCCACGAGGAAAAAAAAAACACAATCCACGAAAAAAAAAAAAAAAAAAACTGATAAATTAGACTTTATCAAAGTTTACTTTTGCCCTGCTCTTTTGAGAGACTAAGAGAAAGAAAAGGCAAGACACAGAGCAGTGGAAATATTTTGTAAATCACATTTCTGACAGAGAACTTTATCCAGAATATACAATGAATACTCAAAACCTAAAAATAAAAAAACAACAAGCCTATTTTTAAAAATGGGCAAAAAATGTGAACAGATACTTTACCAAAGAGGCTATGTGGATGGTAAATAAGCACATGAAAAGGTGTTCAACATTATAGTCTTTAGGGAAATGGAAATTAAAACCACAATAAGGACACGCGCGGTGGCTCACAACTGTAATCCCAGTACTTTGGGAGGCTGAGGCAGGTGGATCTCTTGAGCCCAGGAGTTCGAGACCAGCCTTAGCAACATAGGGAAACCTGGTCTCTAAAAAAAATACAAAAATTAGCTAGGTGTGGTGTTACACACCTGTAGTCCCAGCTACTCAGAAGGCTGAGATGGGAGGATTGCTTGAACCCAGAAGGCAGAGGTTGCAGTGAGCTGAGATCATGCCACTGCACTTCAGCCTGGACAACAGAGTGAGACCCTGTCCTAAAAAAAAAAAAAAAACCAAAAACCAAAAACAAACCACAGTAAGATATCATTACATACCTATTGGGATAGCTAAAATTAAACAAAATCCAAACTAGAAAATTCTGATAATATCAAATGCTGGCAAGTGTGGTAAACAACTAGAACTCTCATACATTGCTATGGGAATGCAAAATGGTATAGCCACTGTAAAAAATAATTTTGTAGTTTCTTACACATTTGAATATATACCTAACATACAAACCAACAAAACTACGGATAGGTATTTACTTAAGATAAATGGAAACTTACATTTATATACACAAGAAAAACGTGTAAGTGAATGTTTATAGCAACTTTATTCATAATTGCCAGAATCTGGAAACAGATGTCCTTCAACTGGTAAACAGACACATATCCATATAGCGGAACACTACTCAGTAATAGAATATTTTTATTATCCATGTGATAACGTGGATTAATTTAAACCCCTTTTCCTAAGTGAAAGAAGCCAGTCCCAAAGCTACATATTATATGATTCCATTTATATGACATTCTGGAAACAGCAAAACTATAGGAATGGAAAACAGATCAATGGTTGCAAGGAGTTACTAGGTGGGGAAAGGGCTGACTACAAAGGGGCAGCATGAGGGAACTTGAGGGGGATGGAACTGTTCTGTACACACTGTGGCGATGGATGTATGACTCTATGCATTTGCCAAAACCCACAGAACTGTTCTAAGTGTTCTGAAATTGATTGTGGTGATGAAGGTACACACTCTGTGAATAGACTAAAAACTACTGAATTGTCACTTTGAATCGATGATTTCTATAGTATGTGAATTCTATCTCAATAAAACTCTTATTTAAGAAACTTAAAAGAAAAAGACATCTGCCAAGAAATGGCACAATCACACTACTGCGGAATGAGAGTTAGATTGTGAAGAAGAGATGAAATTCAGAGGTCCCAGCCCTTAGTACACTTTGTAAGAAGTTCACTTCATTTCCATAGAGCTTTTTTAGAACTCTTACTTTCTCTGCCCCGGAATTTCTTGATACCAAAAGAAAACCTTGCAGCAATGCCACAGCCCCCAGTACTCACAGTTCATCTATATCAGAGCCCAGGCTTTTTTGAGCTTGCCCAGCAATTCATTCTTAACAAGTACATATGATTGGGCACGGTGGCTCACGCCTGTAATCACAGCACTTTGGGAGGCCGAGGCGGGCGGACCACAAGGTCAGGAGTTCGAGACCAGCCTGGCCAACATGGTGAAACCCCGTCTCTACTAAAAGTACAAAAAAAATCAGCCCGACGTGGTGGTGCATGTCTGTAATCCCAGCTACTCGGGAGGCTGCGGCAGAATTGCTTGAACCCGGGAGTGAAAGCTACAGTGAGCCGAGATGGCACCACTGCACTCCAGCCTGCGTTGCAAGAGCAAGACTCTGTCTCAAAAACAAAACAAAACACAACACAAAAAAAGTACTTATGTGCACATATATATCATGATTAGAACAATGCTGATCTCAAAAAATCTCCCCCTACTTCATAAGAGAAAACTGAGACCAAGAGAGGGGACGTGATTTACCCAGGATTACCCATCTAGTGGGCAGCAGAGCCAAGAGTCAACCCAATGCTCTTTCTTCATCACCTTGATGTCTATGCTAAGTCAAAAACACGAGCCCGGCATGTATGATATGCTCTACAGATGACAGCTAACTGCAAAATCAAACGTCTGAAATGCCTTGAACAAAGACCAAGTGAACTCTCTCCTCATGCGGACACAGACCTGTGCTAATCTAATATTCTTATGAAAGGGACTAGCATAGATTTGTAGAGGCAAAGTGGAGATGTGCAAAGGGAAGAAGGAAATGAAGACCTTGTAGAAAGTATTATGAATATGGAATAGCAAGAACAGACTCACCTGACTTCTGGAGAAAAGATTAAAGATCTCACTAGACTACTGAAAGGAGGTAATAAAATAATAACTAACATTCACTCAGAGCTTAAATACTTCAGAGAAGATCTGCACAGTAACCCTGTGCCGGTAATATTATCACCCCCATCTCACGGAAGAGGGAACTGAGGCACAGAGAGGGTAGGTGACGTACCCAAGATTTCACTGAGGAGTAGGAATCCAGCAGTTCCACTGCCCCACTTTCCCTCCCTTATCAGGAGATGAAGAGCAGCATGAAAGAAAGTACTCAATCCCAACAGGAGGGCCTACTGAAAAGGCAGCATGAGAGTGGAAGCGACCTGCAGGTGTCACAAAGGTGCTGATGGTCTCAGGTCCCTGCTGGTTTGCTTGACACAAGGCAAGGGAAGTTATGAAGGTGGCCTGTGATCTGTACGGCAGTGAGAAAGTCACTACTCGACATTCTCATCCTTTAGAGAGTGCATCCACAAGGGGACGTGTTAAAATGCAGGTCCCTGGGCCCCTCAGCCAGAGTTTTTATTATTATTATTATTATTATTTTTATTATTATTATTTTGAGATGGAGTCTTGCTCTGTCACCCAGGCTGGAGTGCAGTGGCATGATCTCGTCAGTCAGAGTAGTTTTTAATCCAGTAGGTCTGAGCTGGGGCCCAGGAATCTGCATTTTGAACAGGTTTACTTCCCTCCCCAGCCAAAGTACTTTGGCTGGTCCCTGGGCTAGACTGTGGACAACCTTGGCCTCTACAGAAGAGAGGAAATACAGATTAAGAACCTGGGTTTGGAGTCAAACAGTTCTGGGGTCAAATTCCTACTGCCTCTTAGCTGTGTGACCTGGAAAGGCTATGTAACCTCCCAGGGCCTGTTTTCCACCTGGAAAGTGGGGGTGACAAATAGTAACCCACTTAGAGAGTTAGCTCTTCTAATACCTGAAAAGCACTATGCATAGTTCCTGGCATGCATCACATGCTCTGCCCACAAGAGCCAAATGCAAAAGTAAAACTCTCACTGGGTCCATGCAGCACTTCTGTTGTCGTAAACAATTGGCAGGCTGCATTATCGTAACATTCTTGGGTTATCATTTCCTCTTCCTTAGCTGAATTTTCTGGAAGGAATCTCTTCCTGTGTATGAATCAGAAACTCAATACAAGCCACACTTCCCCAGCGTCCCTTTTCCTCCCATGAAGCTTCAATGGTAAAGTTTCTTCACCTCTCCCCTTGCCCCATGGATGGAGACTGACATTGACCTAAAGTGGACATCTGTTCAGGGGCAGATGGTCTGTGCAATCTGAGTATTTATTATCATGGTAATTTGTACTTCACCTCTTCCTAAGGTAATGAGGCAATAAAAGGAGCCTTAGTAAGAAATGCCAAAGACGCGGGGAAGAGCAGAGACTTGCACCCAACAGAAGCTGTGAACACAGTGCTGAAATACAGTAGTAAAGAAGGTGCAAACTTTCAAAGTCAATGGAGAGTGAAGAATGAAAACTGAACCAAGAACATGTAGCTTGGTCATTTGGGCCTGGGGTGGTGGAATTCCCTGGAAATAGACTCAGAGAAAGATACTTGCATTCAAAAAATTAACTGGGGAGTGCTCTCCAGGAGGTAACAGTGGGAGAGTAAGCCAGGCAGGACCAGGTGGAGGGAGGATTTGAGCAGTCATAATAAAGGCCTTGGCTGATGCTCTGAGGAGTGCTGAAGCTAGGACCGCTCTTCAGAGTTTTCTCTGTTGAAGCAAGGAGACCAGGCCTCCCTGACTCTCCACTGACCACTGGATACAGGCTGTCTCCAGGGAGAGGACAGGCATCATCCTGGGTGAGGAGAGTCCCTTTGGTGGACATCGATTTGTGGGGAGGGACTCGGCAGGTCACATTCTTGGAACCTGCGGGGGATGAATGCCTCAGCAATAAAGGGGATATCTGGGCACACAACAGTATGTTCACTGCAAGTGTTTAAGTGGGCTCTTTCCCCAAAAAAGTAGTTAAAAAAGAACAGAAAAATCTTGGCCCGGCCGGGCGCGGTGGCTCACGCCTGTAATCCCAGCACTTTGGGAGGCCGAGGCGGGTGGATCACAAGGTCAGGAGATCGAGACCATCCCGGCCAACATGGTGAAACCTCGTCTCTACTAAAAATATAAAAATCAGCTGGGTGTGCTGGTGCATGCCTCTAGTCCCAGATACTCGGGAGGCTGAGGCAGGAGAATCACTTGAACCCAGTAGGCTGAGATTGTAATTAGCCGAGATCGTGCCACTGAACTCCAGCCTGGTGACAGAGTGAGACTCCATCTCAAAACAAAAACAAAAACAAAAACAAAAAAAAAAATCTTGGCCCAAACGTGAATAGCCACAAAGGAAAAAGCTGCCCACGGACCAGGAACCCCCATGCTGGGGTTCCTAAATGGGGGAGGGAGAAAGCTGTTGTGTCAAACCAGTAACATTTGAGAGTTATTTGTTACAGCAGCTAGTGTTACACTAATAAAAAAATGTAAAACTATGAAAAATGCTGTGAATGAAAAGAACTGGGTGCTACTAGAGGAGTTATAATGGAGATGAAGATTAGTTATTTCTGAGTACAAATGAAATGGACCAAAGGTGCGTTAATAGTATCTTCTAATCACTCTAATCTTATAGCAGTTAATAAATGAATGTATCAATGAATCAGCTAATTCATTTGTTCTGATATGTCAATGTCTTTAAGGCCATATTCATGTTACAAATAGAGGTTATTTTGAAATCAACAAACTAAGTTATATATCCTATGAATAAATATCTATCTCTCAGAATTTATCTTAAGGAAAAGAATCTAAGTCAAAAGAAAACTGTACTGCATACTGTAAAACAGGGATTGGCAATTTATTTTTGGTAAATGACCAAATAGTACATATTTCAGGCTTTGCAGGCCACACAATCTTTATAGAAGTGCTAGTGCGAAAGTGACCATATGTAATACATGAATGAATGGGTCTGGCTGTGTTCCAATACAACTTTATTTACAAAAACAGGTGGAAGGCCAGATTTGGTCTGTGGGCTGTAGTTTGCCAACCCCTGAAAATGTTCAGTGTAATATCACTTACAGTAGCTAAAAGCTCAAAAGCAACCTACATGTTTAAAAGTGAGTGGTCACGTAAATTTAAAAATATCCACTTAGATGTCTGTATATATTATGCGCAATTATGAAGCTTTTATAGCAACAGGGACATTACCAAATACTAAATTTTGTAATAGAAAAATAAGCAACAAAGCAGAATCTATTATTGTCAGTAGCGTAACAGCCCTGCAAACTTCACACATATTCTCAAATAAGGGCCAAAATATAACATTGTAGAAACTGTGGAATGGGGGGCCTATGGGTGAATTTAGTTGTTTCAAATAACTTTCAGATTTAATTATATTAATATTTCCCTATTCATATTTGTATAATAAAATAAACATCTCAAAAACTTAAAAAAAAAAATGCTAGACCTATAAAATCCTTCAACTTAAGACCCAGATGAAAGAAAAACTGCTGGAGAAATTAATGATGCAGTGAGTGTGTGTGTGTGTGTGTCAGTCTCAATCTGTCACCCAGGCTAGAGTGCAGTGGCATGATCTCAGCTCGCTGCAACCTCTCTCTTGGGTTCAAGCAATTCTCCTGCCTCAGCCTCCTGAGTAGCTGGGACTAGAGGCGCGCGCCACCATACCCGGCTAATGTTTTTACATTTTTGGTAGAGATGAGGTTTCACCATGTTGGCCAGGCTGGTCTCAAACTCCTGATCTCAGGTGATCCATCTGCCTCGGCCTCCCAAA
The DNA here is from genome assembly GCF_037993035.2 of Macaca fascicularis. Classification (NCBI taxonomy): domain Eukaryota; kingdom Metazoa; phylum Chordata; class Mammalia; order Primates; family Cercopithecidae; genus Macaca; species Macaca fascicularis. The sequence continues at coordinate 16,001,348 of NC_088376.1, forward strand.
GTGCTGGGATTACAGGTGTGAGCCACCATGCCCAGGTTACAATGGATATTTTAATTTAGGTATATTAACATGCCCACTGCATCATTAATTCCTCCAGCAACTTCTACGAGGCAGTCAGCTATGGTGGGGATGCTGGCAAAGCCCAACAGAACCACTACCATTTTTGTGGCTAACAGCTCTTCCATACTTCCCACTAGCAAAAAGCCTACTTTATGAACTGACCAAGAAGACTGCAAACCCTTTACTTTCTCTCCCAACTCTGGGCCTTTGCAGAGACTGTTCTCTCCTCCAGGACACCCTTCCACCTTTTCCTCCTGCCTTGCCCCTTCCCGTGCATTAGGTCTCAGCCTGGAGCTTTGTTCGAACTCCTGACCTCAAATGATCCGCCTGCCTCGGCCTCCCAAAGTGTTGGGATTACAGGCGTGAGCCACTGCACATGGCCAAGTCGGGGTGTTTCAATGGCCACTGGAAAAACAGTTGTGTAGTTATCACTGCCTATGCACGTGGCAAGGTCAGACACACCAGCATCAAAACGTGTGGCATAGGTGCCAGCAGGAGGAAGAAAATCCCAGAGACAAGAGTAGAGCACCTTGACCCCTAGGGTGTGGGACTGATGGCAGGGACAGTGACTCAGGGGTCGCTAAGCATCATTCCCAAAGTGGGAGTCAAAAGCCAGTGCACAAACCCAGCACTGATGGCTTGTAGTTTTTGTATGGATTCTTCTGAGAAATGCTGCATGGCTCACACTCTTGATGGCATAGAGGACAATAGCTTGTGTAGAAATATTCTAAAAATAAAAAGATTTAGAAGAGAATGCTCTGGCTGTAAAACAAGTTTTAGGGATATCTTAACCAATTTATTTTTCTTCACCTATTTTCCTTTTTATATATTCATAAAAATATATAAAATCTATATTTAATTAAAAGTCATTTCAATAAGCATAAGACAAAAATTCTAAACGATAAGAAAGATTTGTGTTACCACATAATAAATATTTTTCTTTCTTTCTTAGGGAGTGCCTAAAACAACGGTGCCTTCAATGTGGTGAAATACCATCCTTGTTTAGGGTCTTGATTTTCAGTGACAGGGAAGCCGGCTCTGTCTCATTCACAGCTGTATCCCCTGCGGGTGACACAGAGCTGGGACACAGCAGCCATTCAATAAACATCTGATGAAGTGACTTAAGGTAGCGCCTCTGCCAGGCAAAGAGCCACGGCTAGGACCACACCAAATGGCTAACACTCGAGTGAGGAATGGTATCAGAAACTGAGCTTGCCATTTCTGGCATTTGATTCTTTTAGCCTTTAATCCAATATAGTAATGCCACTATTCAGTGTTTCCTGGTGTTGCTTTAAATTAGAAACCCTGCCCTGACAGCTTGATGAGCTGACAGACACTTCTGTCATCCCTCTGCTTGTCTCTGTTTGCTTCTGCTGTTTTGATTGTGAGTCTGCCGAAACCTGTCAACTCAACTAAAGAAAAAAGAAAGGCGCTATCACAACAGGCTAGCAGCTACTACAGAAACTGCATCTCTATCGCAAACTGTGGGTGGGGGGGTGGGGGGGGCTGCTCCAGGACAGGCATCCTAGCCTCTTTTCGCTGGGGTACCCACCTGTGCCTTCTTCCAGCTTCTTGGCCCACAGGCTTGAAGATATGTGCCCCAGGCCCCATGGCCTGTTCTGGGCCCGGCAGAAGGGCTCTTTCCACCGCTGGGCCCACACCCCAGCCCCCTTCCTCAGCACGTGTCTGACACAGCATTATTTCATCTTCTGGAGGAGACCCAAGTCTCTCAAGCACTTCACCCATGCTGACTTTTTGGAAAGCAGTGTTATTACCAAAGGCCTTGTCAAAGAAAATATGCACGTGTTCATTTGAAAAAAGATTATGAGTATTTCCTGTGTTCCAGGCACCACCTTAGGGACTGGACACCCCGTGGTGACCTGAACAGAAAGATGGCTGCACCTCTGCAGCTCAGGGCTTGGTAGAGAGGGCCCACCATCAACAGGTAATTAAGTGAACAAAGGCATTCTGGCTGGCAAAGTGCTGGAATGCAATCAGAACCAGGAGACAGGGTAGAGTGATGGTAGCAGGGTGGTGCAGGGGACTACTTAAGCTGAGAGGCTGGGGAAGGCCCTTCTGAGGCAGGAGAGGGGGCAGTCCAGCCGGGAAGCAGGCACACCCTAGACCTGGGTTTGTTTTTGTTTCCTCACTATACAATAGCAAAATAAGAGTACCTAAATGATAGGGCTATTGTGAGGATTAAATGAGGTGATTCACATCAAATTCACACAATAAGACTTGGTAGTTAGCCATTGTCCCAAGGAGGTGACATCTGAGCTAAGGCTTTTTAAAAGAACAGGACATCCAGCAAAGCTTAACTTTAACTATTAACTATTAACTTCAGATAAGACACCTGCAAAAGGGACTTTGGTGGAAACAAAAGCATTCAAATTGAGACAAGTTATGCCAAACATGATTTCTTTTCTTTCTTTGCCTTCTGCCTTCAGTGTAGCTACAAAATGCTGAGAATCAGAGGGTCCCACCAAACCGACTTTAATATCCAACAAAGGCACTGCTCTGTCCTGGACTCTCCATAAATGTCAAGGTCATGAAGAATAAGAAAGACTGAGAACCTGTTCCAGATTGAAGGAAATTAGAGATGTGACAACTGAATACACCTTATGATCTGGGATGGGATCCTAGACCCAAGGACATTAGTGGGTCAATGGCAAAATCTGAGTAAAGCTTGTAGATAAGGTAACAGCATTTGTGTTATTAATTTCCTGATTTAAGTAACTGTACTGCAGTTATGTAAGAAGGGGTCTTTCTTCTTAGAAAATGCATGCTGAAGTACTGATGGACAAAAGAGCATGATGCCTGCAACTCACTCTCAAATGGTTCCGAGAAAATAATAGCATGTATACAAATGGAAAACAATCAAACAAATGTAAAACGGTAACAAATGGAGAACCTGGGGGAAGGAGATATGGGGAGTTTTTTGTGCTGTTCTTCAAAAGTTTGTATAAACCTGGGATTATTTATAAATAAAAAGTTACGGCCGGGCACAGTGACTCATGCCTGTAATCCCAGCACTTTGGAGGCCCAGGTGGGTGGATCACAAGGACAAGAGGTTGAGAGATTGAGACCATCCTGGCCAACACGGAGAAACTCCGTCTCTACTAAAAATACAAAAAATTAGCTGGGTGTGGTGGCGCGTGCCTATAGTCCCAGCTACTCTGGAGGCTAGGGCAAGAGAATTGCTTGAACCTGGGAGGTAGAGGTTGCAGTGAGCCGAGATTGCACCACTGCACTCCAGCCTGGCGACAGAGTGACACTTTGTCTCAAAAAAAAGTTACAAAAATATATAATTAAGAGACTTAAATCATCCTATACTTCTACAAACACTAAAAAGATAGCAATCAATTCACAACTAGTAGACTAAGCAATACTAACTTGACTACTTTAATACATATGTTTTTGGGTTGCAGTAGCTCATCTTCAAAGATTCTACTAGGGGCCGGGCGCGGTGGCTCACGCCTGTAATCCCAGCACTTTGGGAGGCCGAGGTGGGCGGATCACGAGGTCAGGAGATCGAGACCATCCTGGCTAACACTGTGAAACCCCGTCTCTACTAAAAAATACAAAAAAATTAGCCGGCGTGGGGGCGGGCGCCTGTAGTCCCAGCTACTTGGGAGGCTGAGGCAGGAGAATGGCGTGAACCTGGGAGGCGGAGCTTGCAGTGAGCCGAAATCACGCCACTGCACTCCAGCCTGGGCGACAGAGGGAGACTTCGTCTCAAAAAAAAAAAAAAAAGATTCTACTAGGATGCAATAAGATTTATTTGGCATTCTGATGGTTTGGGGGAATCTGGGGATACTTTATTCATCATCTGTGGAAGGCTAGAAGCAGTGCTTCTTTGGAATGTACTTTCCATCTTTTGCCCCCACCCTGCCATCTGAGAACCACTCTCTGATGTTTTCTTCTGTCTTTATTGTTCTGTTTTTCTCAGCAGAAATTCAAGGACTGCTTCTCTCATTGAATAAGCTACCAAGGAAAAAGACTCCCTTGGTGCCCTGTTCAGATTCCCAGGTTCCCTTTCACCAAGTCTGTGCATCCATCCCCCAGCTACTGCAGGTGCTGCTGCTAACTTGTTATGCATGCACCCTTCTGCTAGTGGTTTCCATTGAACAACTAGAGCTGTCTGATTCAGAGATCCCTGGGAGTTTATGTACCCTCCTTTCTGGTCTGTAGGCAACGAAAGGTGTACAAAAGCCCAGCTCCCTTGCCTCAGAACAGGGCAATCTTTGTGGTGCAGTTCATTCTCCAGTGTTCCCCACAGAATCAGGCTGAGGCTGGGCTTCTGAAACTCGTCTTTGTCCTCCTCTTTCTACCCTTGCTTTCTTTCCTCATTCAATAAACCAGTTGCACAAGAATCCCCATATCTAGTTCTGCTTTTAGGGAAGCTGACTTGAACACTCCGTGTTAACGAACCTTGGGAAACACTAAGAAAAAAGGTAGTCAAGCAGGTCTTCTTCTTCCCGACTTAGACGCCTCTGGTTCCTAATATGCTAAAGAAATTTGAGTGGGATATGAGAGCAGTGGAACTCTGAACACTGTCTCAACACTAAGTAGAGTCCTTCTCCATGACAGCGGACGCAGAAGACCCCTAAAACCCGCTGGGAGAAGATCACAAGTTGATGTTTGAGAAGCTGAGTTTCAGAACGGATGAAAAAATGTTCAAACGCATGCAACATTCGGTGCAGGTCCTCCACTTCCAGGAGCTGCTCCTCCTCATATTCTTGTACATACACAAGACTATATGTACAAGAGTAACCATGACAGCAGGCTAGATAACAAAAGGGGGAAATACCCTAAATGGCTGTCAATAGGGGACTAGTTAAATAAATATAGTAAATCCATTCTCTGGAATACAATGCAGCTATAAAAAAGCAGGAGAATGAGGACACTTTCTGAATGGATGTGGAATTACCTCCAAGTCAGAAAGTTAGGTTATAAAAGTACAGAGCAGTGAGTGTACGTATGCTCTTATCTGGCACAGGAAGGGAGGCCGACACAGAAGTGTGAAACAACTCCTAAAGGTTACACAAGAAACTGGTATCACCAGTAGCCTCCTGTATATTTCCAGAGAGGAAAACTGAAAATTGGGGGACTTTGGTACATTCTAAATCTTGATCATGTAAATGTTATCTATTCAAAAAAGTAAATACAACTTAACAATGTACAACCACAGTTACTGTTTGCATCAGGATTTGGCTTTGGACTTGCTCCAAGAAAATACCATGGATTAGAGGCTGACAGCCTGGAGATGGAGTCAGTCTGTATAACTTACAAGATATTTATTTGTTTGTTTATTTAATTTTTCAAGAGATGGGTTCTTGCTCTGTCACCCAGGCTGAAGTGCAGTGGCACAGATCAGAGGTCACTGCAGCCGTGAACTCCTGGGCTCAAGCAATCTTCACGCCTCAGACTCTCGAGTAGATGGGCCCACAGGCGCGCACCACCACACTTGGCTCAGACAAGATAATTAAACTCCCTGCCTCAGTTTCCTCATCTGTAAAGGGGGAATACTAACATCTCATAGGGATATTGTAATAATGAATGAGTTCTTGCATGTAAAACAAGCCACAGGATGCCAAGAGCAATAACTTGATACATGGATTTACTCCATATGAATCTAATGACTACGTGACCAGAGCCCAGTGATAAACACGGCCACTGCCCCTGCTGCCCACTGCACTGCTATTGCTCCATCTTCCCTTGCTGAGGAGCAGCCATCAGAGCTCCAGCTTTGATGCAGGATAAAAAGGCTTTTGTGAGTGCGTTACTTATCTATTGCTCTACAACCAATTACCACAAACTTGGCACCTCAACACAACATTCATTTATCATCTCACAGTTTCCATGGAGCAGGAGTCTGGGCAGAAGTCCACTGTTCAGGGTCTCACAAGACTGCAACAGGAGGCTGGCCAGGCTTGGGGTCCTCTTCTGAGCTCACATGGCTCTTAGTGGCTTTCAGTTTCTTGTAGCCACAGGTCTGAAGTCCCGTTTTCTTTCTTTTTTTTTTTTTGAAACGGAGTCTCGCTCTGTCGCCCAGGCTGCAGTACAGTGGCGTGATCTCGGCTCACTGCAAGCTCTGCCTCCCGAATTCACGCCATTCTCCTGCCTCAGCCTCCCGAGTAGCTGGGACTACAGGTGCCTGCCACCTCAACCAGTTATGTTGTATTTTTAGTAGAGATGAGGTTTCACTGTGTTAGCCAGAATGGTCTCGATCTCCTGACCTTGTGATCTGCCCACCTTGGCCTCCCAAAGTGCTGGGATTACAGGCGTGAGCCACCGCACCCAGCCTGAAGTCCCGCTTTCTTGCTGGCTGTCAGCTGAGGGCTGCTCTGCCTTCCAGGCATGACCCTTGCATGCTTGTGACATGGCCCCTCACAGGCTCTCTCTCAACAAGGCAGTTTACTTCTTCAGGGCCAGCAGGAGACTGTCTCCCTTTGGGAAGGACCCAGTACTTCTTTTAAGGCTTTTACCTGATGAGGGCAGGCCCGCTTGGGGAAAATCTTTTGATTAACTCAGAATCAACTCCTTTGGGACCCTAACTGCATTTGTAACATCCCTTCACCTTGGCATATGACATCCTGCCACTTGTGCCATATTCCATTGGTTAGAAGCAAGTCAGAGAATTCACTCACACTCAAGAGGATGGACTTACACAGGATGTGACTGACTAGGAGTCACCCTCAGGTGTGCGTACCATGGTGGGCTAGGGTGGGGGACTGCTTTCTGTACACAGACAGCACACCACGGTGGAAAAAGAAGACTTGCTGGACCTGGGTTCAAATGCTGGATCCACAACTTCATAGATGTATTCAACTTTGGACGGCTATGTATTTAACTTTTAACCTCTCAGCTCTGTTCAACCAAAAGGAGGAAAAACTGAATACTCCACAGAGTCATTAGAAGAGTTAAACAGGCTGGGCGCAGCGACTCACACCTGTAACTCCAGCACTTTGGGAGGCCAAGGAGCAGGGATTACTTGAGGTCAGGAGTTTGAGACCAGCATGGCCAACATGGTGAAATCCCGTAATCTACAAAATTACAAAAATCAGCAGGGCATGGTGGCATGCAACTGCAATCCCAGCTACTCAGGAGGCTGAGGCAAGATAATTGCTTTAACCTGGGAGGTAGAGGTTGCAGTGGGCTGAGATCAAGCCACTGCACTCCAGGCCGGGCAACAGAGTGAGACTCTGTCTCCAAAAAAAAAGAAAAAAGAGAAAAAAAAAAAAAAAAAAGGAAGAAAAGGTAAAACAAAGGGAAATGGCATGTAAAATCACCAGACATAGTAGAGCAGGAATTGAAACTTTAGATCCCCTCTCTCTTCTCAGTCCTTCCTGGAGAAACTTAGAACTTAAAAATGAAGATAATAATAACGTTGGGTAATGTGAAAATGCTTCCTAAAATATGGCATGTACTTAGTCCGTTCAATACCCCAGGGAGGCGTTTTCCCCACTCCAGCCGAATTCATCTCTGGCAAAGGATGAAGTCACACTAGTACCTGCTGTTATGTCTCAGCACCTCCTTCTAGATCTGCCACAGCCTGCCCATCAAGCAAGAGCCAAATGAACATAGAGTACGACCAAGTAACGGACTGAATGCAGTGATCACAACACCATTTTCAAACAGTGTTTAATGACACAGGAAAATATACACAACATAATGATCATGAAAAAAATATCCCAAATTGTCCTTTTAAGAGCTCAAGTGGTAGACTTGGACCGCCTGGCTCCAAATCCACCTTCAGTATTTATGACTCTGTGCCTCAATTTCCTCGGTGGATTGGAGATAATGATATGACCCACCCCATAATATTGTTGTGAGGATTAAGCAAGGTAACACATATAAAAAAAATACCTAGCCCAGCCGGCACCGTGGCTCATGCCTGTAATCCCAGCACTTTGCGGGGCCGAGGTGAGCTGATCGCTTGAGCCTAGGAGTTCAAGACTAGCCTTAGCAACACAGCAAAACACAGTCTCTACAAAAAATTAGATAGGCATGGTGGCCTGCGTCTGTAGCCCCAGCTGTTAATACTAGGGAGGCTGAGGCAGGAAGATCGCTTGAGCCAAGGAGGTCAAGGCTGCAGTGAGCAGAGAGAGCGCCACTGCACTCCAGCGTGGATGACAAAGTGAGACCCTGTCTCAAAAACAAACAAGAACAACCAAAAGCAAAGCAAAACAAAACAAAACAAAAACCACCTAGCCCAGTGGCTGTCACCTAAGGAGGTCAAAGTGCTATTATTTAGTTAAGTACCACTCTCATAACTTAAGAGGAAACGTTTAAAGAGATTTCTTCACAAACAATGTTGAGAGCTGACGCTGGCTTCTCAGGGAATAAAGGAAATCTGAAGAGGAAGAAGAGACAAAGTATTCAGAGGTCACACTACAGTAATTCTCTCTGCTTTCCAGAAGGCTCCACTTCACTCTGTACCCAAAAGCATTTAATTAATTTCTCCTTTTCCCCTTCCCATTTATTTCAGAAGGAACTTCATTTTTCTCTTTTAAAAAAAAATGAGTGGCCAGGCATGGTGGCTCACGCCTGCAATCCCAACACTTTGGGAGGCCAAGGTGGGCAGAACACAAGGTCAGGAGTTCAATACCAGCCTAGCCACATGGTGAAACCCATCTCTACTAAAAATACAAAAGTTAGCCGAGCGCAGTGGCGGGAGCCTGTAATCCCAGCTACTCGGGAGGCTGAGGCAGGAGAATTGCTGGAACCCGGGAGGCGAAGGTTACAGTGAGCTGAGATCAGGCCATTGCACTCCAGCCTGGGCGACAGAGCGAGATTCTGTCTCGAAAAATAAAATAAAATAAAATAAATGAGCATGACACAGCTTTTAAGCTTCAGATCAACCCTTTGGGAGTAGTAAGTGGAAACTGCGGGTTACCTTCTCTCTGGTTATCAATCGGTCTTTCTAACTATCTGAAGTAAACTGGCAGGGCGCCTGTAATCCCAGCACTTTGGGAGGCCAAGGCGGGTGGATCACTTTAGGTCAGGAGTTCGAGACCACTTTGGCCAACATGGAGAAACCCCGTCTCTACTAAAAATATAAAAATTAGCTGGACGTGATGGCCCGCGCCTGCAGCCCCAGCTACCTGGGAGGGCTGAGGCAGGAGAATCTTTTTTAACCGGGCAGGAGGAGGTTGCAGTGAGCCAAGACTGCACCACTGCACTCCAGTCTGGGCGACAGACTGGAGACTTTTTTAGACTCCGTCTCAAAAAAACCTAAACCAAACAAACAAACAAAACCTTTGCTTAAAGTAAACTAAAGAGAGAGGGCTCGGCAGAGGGAGGAGCGTGACTGCCCCAGGAAAAGGAAGAGCCGCGTCACTGCCCTTGCTGATTTAAACACAAGCCAGGTGAGGCGCGTTTTCTGCAGGAGGCTGAGAAGGGCTCTGCTCGCGATTTCCGCCCAGAAGCGCGGGGTGCCTGGAGCAGTGCCCGCGTCCCAGCCCCCTTTCCCCTCCGCAGTCCCCGGGCTGCTGCCGGCGCTGGGCTCGAAGCCAGGCCCCTGCCGATCCCAGGAGTCGCCCCGGACGCTGCAAGCCCTGCCAGGGAATGAGCAGCGAGCCCAGGAAACCACTGAGCCAAAGTGGTAACAAAGAAGGCCAGCGTGCGCGGGCGGCGGCCGAGCCAGGCTTCCAGGGCCGCACGCTGGGCCGGGCGCGAGGCAGATGGCAGAGGGGGAGGAAACAGACGGCTGTCCAGTGGCGCTGCACAGGAAGCGCCAGGGCTGGCAGGAAGACAGAAGGGCGGCCTTCGCTGCAACGAGAATTTAAATAAATACACCGGCCCACACAGGGACTCCCCCAGGATTCCAGGGTCCTGGCGTGCTGGCGGGGGCGGGGGTCTCTAGGGCCCCTGCAGTGGAGAAAACCAACCCCGAACCCCTCCTCTACCCGCTTTCGCCCTGGCTGCCGGGCAGCCTGGAGGACCTTGTGCTGGTGTTTCCATCCCTATCGCCTCACTCCGGCCAGTGATTCCCAGCCGGAGTGTACGTGGTTATTTGAGGTGTCCTGGATGGGAATTCTTGCCAGTGATTACTAAAGCCTTAAGCTCTGCAGCCTGAATGGATAAGGTCTTCCACAAGAGTGGAACTTCCATTCTTCAAATATATGCAGCTACTGAGGCCATTACTTAAATACAAGAACATTTAAAAGCATTTTTGAATTTTCTAGTCTGTCTGTCACTGTTCCTTTTCCAAATCATCAGACACCAAAAATACGATGACAGCTTAAATACTATTACTATCGCACTTGGCTCCTTGAAACTCCTGGATGATAAAGGGGCGCTCATTAATTTCTAGATGTTAAAAAGTCTAGAGAATTGTTTTATGCCAGCCACCTGAGTAGGGCAAGAGGCACTTCATTTCTCTCTCGGAAAAGGTCAGTGCCGTTTATCCTGAAGAAGTATTTACAGATGTGTACACCAGGATTCTCTACAAGGAGGTTCATCACAGCCTCCTTTGTATGCAGGTAGAACTGGAGGCTCCCTGAGCCACAGTGTACCATGGTACACACAACCACGGTACCTCCATGACTGGCCACGACAGCACTGTTAGAAACCAAACTGCAGACGAACAAAATGCACCACATATTAAACAAACAGCAAGAGAAGCATTTACAGCCAGGCATGGTGGTTCATGCCTGTAATCCCAGCACTTTGGGAGGCCAAGGTGGGCGGATCACGAGGTCAGGAGATTGAGACCATCCTTGCTAACACGGTGAAACCCCATCTCTACTAAAAATACAATAATTAGCTGGGCGTGGTGGCCTATATCTGTAGTCCCAGCTACTCGGTAGGCTGAGGCAGGAGAATGGCTTGAACCCAGGAGGCGGAGGTTGCAGTGAGCCCGCGCCACTGCACTCCGGCTTGGGCAACATAGCGAAACTCCATCTCAAAAAAAAAAAAAAAAAAAAAGAAGAAAAAAAAAGAAAAGCATTTACAAAATATGTATAGAATCATCCTAGTTTTGTTTAAAGCAAAACACCACCAGCCGGGCATGGTGGCTCACACCTGTAATCCTAGCACTTTGGGAGGCCGAGGCGGGTGGATCACCTGAGGTCAGGGGGTCGAGACCAGCCTGGCCAACATGGAGAAACTCCATCTCTACTAAAAATACAAAAATCAGCCGGGTGTGGTGGCGCATGCCTGTAATCCCAGCTACTTGGGAGGCTAAGGCAGGAAAATCGCTTGATCCTGGGAGGTGGAAGTTGCACTGGGCTGAAACCGCGCCACTGCACTCTGAGATCACACCATTGCACTCCAACCTGGGCAACAGAGTGAGACTCTGTCTCAATTAAAAAAACCAAAAAAAACCCACCACCAAAATTATGTGTATCTACTATAAAATAGTTTTACTTTTTAGTCTTGGGGAAGAGGGAGTGGGTGAATCTATTTTCTTCTTGTGCTCCCCAAAGTCTCCACAATGAACAAGTATTACTTTTGTTAGCAGGAATAAAGTCAGTAACTTATTTTATTATATTTTAGTTTTGCATTTGTTTGGTCACTGATGGAAAGTAGTTTCTTGTCAGGAATGGGCCGAGGTCAAAGAATCTTGGCAGTTAGGTTCTTTGCTGCTTTTTACTCTCCAGCTTCCAGGAAGTAGGACATGGTGTGCAGACTGCACTTGGGAACCAAACTAGACCCCCGCCTCCCCCCCACCATCCAGGTCTAAAGCAGAACATAAAGCGGTGGGCCCTTCTGGATGAGGCTGGGCTGTTCTGTGCTAACAGGTCTATTCACAGCTATACCAGAGGCAGACATCCCCCACAGCTGAATTCCACTTGCCACCTAAGCTGTGAACTCCCAAAGTGAAGCCTGGAATTGCCCAGGCCTCTCAGAGGGTCTCTAGGACCCACCCTCCTGACAAGAAACCTTAGTGTACTCCCCGTAGCACCCAGTCTGGGAAGGCATCTTCAATCTTATTTCAGACAAAACACCCTTTTAGGATATAAAGTATTTTGCACTGTCAAAATCGCACTGTCAAAATTCCAGTTTGCATTACTATTCTGAAATGAATAAAATGTTTATGTAATATGACCCTAATCCCTGTGACAACCAAAAATCGCACTGTCAAAATTCCAGTTTGCATTACTATTCTGAAATGAATAAAATGTTTATGTAATATGACCCTAATCCCTGTGACAACCAAAAAAAAAAACTTCCATAAAATTCCAAAATAACCCCTAGGGGGCAGTACAGCCCCTAGTTAGGAGTCACTTCATGAATGGTGAGTTGATAGGATGCTCTGCTGATTTTTCTTAGACTAAGGACTATATATTCACCAAGATTTGGCAGACCCTGGGGTCTGGTCCCTGCATACCTCCAGTCTCATTCCCAATACTCCCACCCTGTTCTCTCCCCTCCAGCCCTAGAGATACTCCTCCCTCCACTAAGGGTCCATGCTCTTTTCTTTTTTGGGGGGATGGGAGGACAGTGTCTCGTTCTGTCACCTGGGCTGTATGGAGTGCAGTGGCGATTACCACTCACTGAGGCCTAGACCTCTGAAGCGATCCTCCCATCTCAACCTCCTGAGTAGCTGGGACTACAGGCACGTGCTACCACACCCATCTAATTTTTGTATTTTTTGTAGAGACTGGGTTTCACCATGTTGCCCAGGATGGTCTCAAACTCCTGGGCTCAAGCCATCCGCCTGCCTCGGCCTCCCAAAGTGCTGGGATTACAAGCATGAGCCATTGCGCCGGCCAGTGCTCTTTTTTCTGCTTGTGATGCAGTTTCCTCATGCTCACATCAGATGTCCCTTCCTCAGAAACACCCTTCCTGATCCCCAAAAGGTCACACCCTCTCGTATATGCTCTACACCACTGAGTATTTCTCCTTCATAATTTGGAACTGGTTTGTAATTACATATTCATAACCATTTCGATTAATGTTTATTTTCTCTATTTGAGTATAAAGAGGCAGGGGCTCATCCGTCTTCTTTCCACAGTGCCCTAGCACACAGTCGTGATCACCTACTAGTTAGCTGATCACAGCAGGTGATCAACAAATATTTGCCAAATAAATAAATGAACCTCCCGGAAGACATTTAGATTTCCATCATTGCCGCTTGTGAAATACATTCTGATTCTCTGTCCATGTTATGGTTATGCAAATGTCACAGTCTGTTTTGCTGCAGAGGCAGAAAGAGTCTATCTTGTTAATAGCTGTATTTCACATAGCATAAGAGTAAGAGCATAGCAGATGCTCAATGGATAAGATGGCACCCATTTCTAAGTGTCTGGGATGGGATGATTAAGATAATTACCCCAATACTTGCTCATTTCTTGCTACATCTTTTTCCTTTCCACCCCTAACATATCACTTATCTCTAACTTAAACATATACTGAATAAAGGCACTAAAGGGGTAAATGAGCCACTCCCAACCTGAAAAACTTACACTCATCTGTCAAGATGCAATTTAAATATCACCTTTGCCCTCTGACCCTCTTCCATAAGGTGGGCAACTATCAGAACTTTTACCTTCCTGAGCAGCCAATTTTGGTAGTTGTTCATCCCCTCAGCTCGTCAGAGGCGTCCTAACCAGAGTGACTCCATCTTGAATAAAGGCCGAGAGAAAGCCAAATCTGCTAGGTTACATTCCCAGGGGTTGGGCACTCTCGGTCACAAGATGTTTATGGCTGAGGGAATGAGTTAATAATTTTTTTTTTTTTTTAAGACAGAGTCTTGCTCTGTTGCCAGGCTGGAGTGCAACGCCACAGTCTCAGCTCACCGCAACCTCTGCCTCCCGCGTTCAAGCGATTCTCCTGCCTCAGCCTCCTGAGTAGCTGGGACTACAGGCGTGTGCCACCACGCCCAGCTAATATTTTGAATTTTTGATAGAGACGGGGTTTCACTGTGTTAGCCAGAATGGTCTCGATCTCCTGACCTAGTAATCTGCCCGCCTTGGCCTCCCAAAGTGCTGGGATTACAGGTGTGAGCCACCATACCCGGCCCGAGTTAATAATATTAACTAACTAAATAAAGACCCAGAACTTATGGAAATGTCCCAGTACTTTAAGAAGAAAAAGTATTCTTAGTTTAAGAATAGGTTCTGCTTTTAAAATAATGGCCCACTCATAAATTCTCGCTAAGATCAATAATCACATAGGAAAGTAACAATACTAATAGCTTGTCACAAGCTGACCACAAACTTTTGTAATAAAGTACACTATTTTTAATAACCTGTATAAGCAAGCATTGTATTTGCAATGGGTGCATTCCTCCTTTTGCTTTCTGAAGACTCCCTACTCTGTAACTGAGTCGTCTCTAGTAAACTATCTTGACTTCACTATACTCTACAACTTGCCCCGATTTTTTTTCTGCACGAGATCCAAGAACCGGCTCTTGGGATCTGGGACAAGACCCCTCTTCCCATGACAAGCTGAACCACAGATTACTTGAGGGCAAGAACTTTGTCACAGTCATCTGCTTCTGCACAAATGGAGACGAATGTGGCAGTTATAAATGTCTGCTGAATGAACAAATAGATAGGGAGTGTTGGCAGGGCCACAAGCCCCATCCTGGGGTCTCCTTAATCCCACAGCAAAGATATCTAGACCCCTTCAGATCCCAGAGCATCCCTTTCAGCTCAGACCCTTCAGGCACTCAGGGGATGCCCTTCAGCCCACCTTTTGTGACTCCTGCAGGGGACACCCCTTCTTCTAGGAGTGGATGTGGCGGGAACACCACAGGGATTTCCTGAAGTGTAGCTGTTGCCTCCCCACACCCAGTGGCTGCATGCAGCGCACCTTGCCCCCTCACACTCATCGACAGGTCTGTTTACATAATTACATACCATCCAGTTCACTCATTTAAAGTGTAAATCTCAGTGGTTTTTAATATATTCACAGGGTTGTACAACTATCACCATCACCAATTTTGTTGTTGTTGTTGTTGTTTTTGAGACGGAGTCTCGCTCTGTCACCCAGGTTAGAGTACAGTGGCGCAATCTCAGCTCACTGCAACCTCTGCCTCCCGGATTCAAGCAATTCTCCTGCCTCAGCCTCCCCAGTAGCTGGGATTACAGGCGCCTGCCACCACATCCAGCTAATTTTTGTATTTTTTAGTAGAGACAGGGCTTCACCATATTGGTCAGGCTGGTCTTGAACTCCTGACCTCAGGTGATCCACCCATCTTGGCCTCCCAAAGTGCTGGATTACAGGCGTGACCCACTGCACCCGGCACCATCACCAATTTTTTGAACATTTTCATCACCGCTAAAAGAAACCCCATATCCATTATAGCAGTCACGTCCCATTTCCTTTCAACCCCTGCTCCCTGACCTAGGTAACCACTAATCTACTTTTTGTGTCTATGCATTTGCCTATTCTGGACATTTCATATAAATGGAATCATGTAACACGTGGTCTTTTGTGATTGGCTTTTTTTCACACCTTAGTGTTTTCATGGTTATCTATATGGTTACAGGCATCAGTACTTCATTCTCCCTTTTTATGACTGAATAATATTCAATTGTATGAATGTACCACCTACTTTTAGTTGCTGTTTATACATTCATCATTTGATGGGCAGCTGTGTTGTTTTCATTTTCTGGTTATTATGAATAATACTATTATGAACACATATGAACGTGTAAGTCTTCATGTGGACATCTGTTTTCATTTTTCTTGGGTAGAGCTGGGAGTAGAAGTGCTGGGTCACATGGTAATTTTTGAGAAACTGCACAGTTTCCCAAAGTGGCTGCACCATTTTTGCATTCTCATCAGCACTGTATCAGAGTTCCAATTTCTTCACATCCTCCACATCTTCATCACTTGTTATTTTCTATTGTCATCTCCGTGGGTGTGAAGTGTTATCTCACTGTGGCTTTTATTTCCCTAGAACTATTAACAAGCAATAACTCTGCCAGAGTTATGAGTTTTAGAGATCAGGCCATTAGGCCTGGATCGGTTCCATCACTACTGCTAAGGGCTGTGTGACTTTAGTGTCTCTTTAACTCTTTAGCCAGTTTCCTTACCTATCAAACATGTTACTTCACTGGATTCTTAGAAACATTTCATGAGATTATACACACATGGTATATAGTATATAATTACTAGAACATTATCAAGAACAATAATAGGGCTAAAAAATATATAGCTATTAAAAAAAAGAGTCTCATACAGGTGCAGTGGCTCAAGCCTGTAATCCCAGCACTTGGGGAGGCCCAGGTGGACAGATCCCTTGAACCCCCAAGTTCAAGACCAGTCTGGGCAACATAGCGAAACCCTATCTGTATCAAAAAATACAAAATTTAGCTGGGATCATGGTGGGTGCCTATAGTCCCAGCTACTTAGGAGGCTGAGGTGGGACAACCGCCAAGCCCAGGAGGTCAAGGCTGCAGTGAGCCATGATGACACCACTGTCCTCCAGCCTGGGCGACAGAGCAAGACCCTCTGTCTCCCTCAAAAAAAAAACCAGTCATTTAGCCGGGCACAGCAGCTCATGCCTGTAATTCCAGCACTTTGGGAGGCACAGGCAGGGGTGGATCATGAGGTCAAGAGATTGAGACCATCCTGGCCAACATGGGAAACCCCATCTCTACTAAAAATACAAAAATTGGCTGGGTGTGGTGCTGCGTGCCTGTAGTCCCAGCTACTCGCGAGGCTGAGACAGGAGAATCGATTGAACTCGGGAGGTGGAGGTTGCAGTGAGCTGAGATTGTGCCAATGAACTCCAGCCTGGCGACAGAGCAAGACTCCCTCTCAAGAAAGAAAGAAAAGGCCGGGCGCGGTGGCTCATGCCTGTAATCGCAGCACTCTGAGACGCCAAGGTGGGCGGATCACGAGGTCAGGAGATCGAGACCATCCTCACTAACAGAGTGAAACCCCGTCTCTACTAAAAAATACAAAAAAAAAAAAAAAATTACCTGGGCGTAGTGGTGGGCGCCTGTAGTCCCAGCTACCTCAGGAGGCTGAGGTGGGAGAATGGCATGAACCCAGGAGGTGGAGCTTGCAGTGAGCTGAGATGGCGCCACTGCACTCCAGCACTCCAGCCTGGGTGACAGAGCGAGACTCCATCTCGAAAAAAAAGAAAAAGAAAGAAAGAAAGAAAAAAAAAAAGAGTCCTTTAAAGTCAAAAGTCAAAACTTGTGACTGTGTCTCTACTCTGAAAAGGAAGACCGAAGAAACTGAATTATCATGGCCAGAAGATTATAAAAATTACACATGTATAAATGACATGTCAAGTATACACATTCACTTAGAAACTCATTTTCTAGTAATGGTGGACCCAGAAGAGGCCCAAGACAAGGGAAGTCATTCTCCAATGGAACAGCCTTTGCAGTGATTTCTTAAGACAACGTGTTGGCAGATCTATTGATCAGATCATGATGAAAACATCTCATGAGAAGCTGAGGACAAAAGGGTCAGCCTGTTCAGCATGCAACTGAGAAATCAATGGTCAAAATGAGAGACCCATAGAAAGAGAGCCCAATGGGTGGTATTAATTTAGCTGCTTCTGTCCTTCTCCAATGTTAAAACTTGGCTAAACAAGCATTTTCCAGCAAAGAAGACAAATGAATCTCAAATGCCGAAGCAGAGCCTTAGAAAGGAGGAGAAGGGGGAAAATAGGGAGGAGTTAGACAAGAGGCCCAAGCACATAGCCCTAACTAGGACTAACAAGGCCATCCTGCAAGGGCAACTTTGCTCCCAGAGGGTCTGATCAAACAAGCCTGCAGCAGTGATGGGGAATCCTCCAGGGCAGGTGTAAGACTCCTCAGCATGGTTTTAAGAGAGGCACACAGAGAAGCAGGAGCCACATAAAGAAATTCTTCAAGTCTTTGTTCTCTTTTTTGGAACAACAGGCCCCACTCTTGTCACCTGTAAATTGGCCCAAGGGCCAGAGGCTAGCTGAGAAGCTTAAAATGAGATGGAGATTTTTCATCTCCCAATATCTTTATTCATCAAAATCATGGACCACATGAAGGCTTCTCATCTCCATTACCCTTTCTTTTTTTTTTTTTTTTTTTGAGACAGGATCTCCCTCTGTCATGCAGACTAGTGCTGTGGTGCAGTTCACTGACCACCTCTGCTCAATCAATCCTCTCACCTCAGCCTCCCAAGTAACTGGGACTAGAGGCCCCTGCCACCACACCGGGTTTAAAATTTTTTTTTGTAGAGATGGGAGTCTCGCTATGTTGCCCAGGTTTCATCTCCATTATGTTTGTGTACCAAACTCATAGACCAACAAGGAGACTTTTCATCCCACAATATCTTTGTCCAGCAAACTCATGGGCCAAGATGGAGGCTTCTGATCCCATTCTCTACCAAACTCATCCCTTCCAATGCTCAGGTAGGGCCTGTCTCACCCCAGCCCTTCTTTTAAGGATGGTGAGATGGGCTGATCTCTTCTATTTGGCTGATCAAATCTCTTAGCCTGGGCCAAAAAATGCCCTGCTCAAACCCAACAATGCTCAGCACCAGATATTTTTTTGTACTTTGCTAAAATGCCTCTATTTCTAATTTTTGGTCTATCTAGACACCCTTCCTAGGGAGGCAGGAACTCAGTGCCCCTTCTCTTTAGGTCTGGCCCAAGCAAGACATGAGGGCCACCTTATGCACACTCAGTGTCTGGAATAGCAATGCTATAGATGCACAGACGTCCTGTGCCCAACCCCCTGGGGCCAGTCCACCTTAGCAGGCCCCAGCTTCTGGGTCTGTGACCTTGTCCAGGCCCCACACGCCTTTCCCCACACCTCTTTTTGAAACTTACCGCTGCCCTCCCCACCATTCTTGGTGCAAACATTACAATGGTGGAGAGTCACAAACAGCCCAACCCAGTTTCAAAACACATCATACAAACGGAAAAGGTGTTTTTTAAAGAAGAAAAAAACGGGAGGGGAGAAGAGAAAAGAGTGGGGAACAAGAGAATCGGCCAGGCAACGTCTGCCCTGGTAGAAGGCCCTTGTGCTGAGCTGGTCACAATCCAAGCCCAGACACTCATCCTGCCTGGCTCCACGGGTGACTCCCATTCAACAGTCTGGCTCCCCCACATGAGTACCAGCCCCTGAGAACAGGCCTTTCCCAGCTGACCACCTGCCGTCCAGAGTCCCCTGAGACCCGGGCCCTCCCTCGGAACTTGAGAGCGCAGGGGGCCAGGACGGCCGTCTCAATGGTCCCAGTTCTTTCTCCCTACCATGGAACGGAAGACCCTCTGACCTCCTCCTTCGAGCGAAACTGCACACACAGCAGGGAAGCCCTGCCGCGCCGGGTTCGGAGGAAAGAGGAGGCCATGGACGGGGAGGAGGTAGGGTTTCGCTGCCTCAGCGCCGCCGCCTGGGCGACTCTTCCACCCCCGACTCGGGTTCGAAGCGGCGCGGCCCAGAGAAGAGGAAGAAAGACGAAAAGGAACTGTGCCCGTGGCTTCAGTCAGTAGGAGGGTCAGGCTCCGCAGGGGGATGGCCGGAGAAACTTGCAACCCTGGCGACCTGGGTCCCCGGGAGCAAGGTCGGGGGCGGCGCTGGGGGCTGAGCTCCAGCGCGGCGGACTGAGCTCCAGCGCCGGGGCTGCGGCAGCAACTTTCCCGGAGGAAGCCTGCCGCGAACTTTAGCGACGCGCTCCCCCGCCCGCTGCGCGATGCTCCCTGGGCTCCGGCCCGGTCCAGCCGCCCGGCGCGTCCGCTCCCCGACCCCTGCTTTCCCGGGACGCCTCGTGGGACCTCGGCCTCGCGCCCCGCGCTAACTTACCATCTGCGCCACTTTCAGCAGGGCCGCGTGGGTCCGGGGATAGCTGGGGTCCAGCAGCCCCTCCAAGGGGCTGGCGCTGGGTTGGGCCGCGCCGGCCCCGGGTCCGAGCGCGCTGCCGCTGCTGCACGTGGTGCGGACGAGCCCGGCTCCGTGTGACATCGCGCGGCCCCAACTCGCTGGCCGCCTCCCGGGACAGCTGCCCAGGGGCCAGATACGGAGGGCGGGCTGGGGGCGGGCTGGGGGCGGGCGGGGGCGGGCGCTGGCGAGGGCGGGGCGCCCGGGTCTCTGCCCCGCAGCCGGAGACTGGGAGCCGCCTCCTGCGGGATTCAGCCGGTGACTGGCTGGCCGGCGCCTTCCAGAAAGGTAGCTGCAGTCCCGGCCCTCGTAAGCGCGGAAGTTGAACTGGAGCGAGAGGAAACCGGATGCCTTGGGTCGTGGCCTCTCCGAAGTGGGTAAGGCCCGGACCACAGCTGGTACTGAGCCTCCTGGGATTTTGTGTGGGTGTGGCTGCGGATGTGTGCCGAGAGCACTTTACTGAAGTTTAACTTACATACAGTGCGATGCCCAGACCTTACGTGTTCAGCTCCACTAATTTTTATATATGTGTACACCTGTGTAACCGTCGCCCAGATCAACAAATAGAGCGTGCCCATCACCCCAGAAAGTTCCGTGTGGGCCTTCCTGACCTACCTTCCTTCCCTGTCCCGGTTCTTAAGACCTCTCCCCATCCAGCCTCAGGCAACTACTACAGTGTATTCTGCTTTCTGTCACTGTAGGTTCATTTTGCCTGTTCTTGTACTTCATAAACTTGAAGTAATACAGAATATTCTCATTCAACATAACAAATTAGAAGATCCATCCTGTTGGGAATATAAGTAGTTCATATCAGTTCCTTCCTTTTTATTGCTGAGTAGTGCTCCACTGTGTAAAGATACCGTATTTTTATTTTTTTATTTTTTGAGATGGAGTCTCGCTCTGCCGCCCAGGCTGGAGTGCAGTGGCGCGATCTCAGCTCACTGCAAGCTCCGCCTCCCGGGTTCACGCCATTCTCCTGCCTCAGCCTCCCGAGTAGCTGGGACTACAGGCGCCCGCCACCTCGCCCGGCTAGTTTTTTGTCTTTTTTAGTAGAGACGGGGTTTCACCGTGTTAGCCAGGATGGTCTTGATCTCCTGACCTCGTGATCCGCCCGTCTCGGCCTCCCAAAGTGCTGGGATTACAGGCTTGAGCCACCGCGCCCGGCCGATACCGTATTTTTAAAAAGTTTACCCAGTTGATGGACACCTAGCTTGCTTCCCACCTGCCTGCCTGCCTGCCTGCCGGCTTACCTACCTCTCTTCCTCCCTTCCTCCCTCCCTCCTTCCCCACCTCCCTCATTTCTTTTCTGGCTATAGTGACTATTCTGTTACAAGTTTTTTTTGGTGGATACAAACTCTCATTTCTCTGGGATAAATATCTGCAAGTGAACTTACTGGTTACAAGGAGAGCATATATTTGCTTCTATTAGAAGCTGTCAGCATGGGCAACATGGCCAGATCCCATTTCTACAAAAAACAAAAAATAAAAATAAATTAGCTGGGCTGGGCGCGGTGGCTCACACCTGTCATTCCAGCACTTTGGGAGGCCGAGGTGGGCGGATCACGAGGTCAGGAGATCGAGGCCATCCTGGCTAACACGGCGAAACCCCGTCTCTACTAAAAATACAAAAAAATTAGCCGGGCGTGGTGGTGGGCACCTGTAGTCACAGCTACTCGGGATGCTGAGAATGGTGTGAACCCGAGAGGCGGAGCTTGCAGTGAGCTGAGCTTGAGCCACTGCACTCCCGCCTGGCGACAGAGCGAGACTCCCTCTCAATAAATAAATAAATAAATAAGCTGGGCGCTGTGGCACATGCCTGTTCAGGAGGCTGAGGCAGGAGTAGCCTTTGAGCCCAGGAGGTTGAGCCTGCAATGAGCCACGACAGCGGCATTGCACTCCAGCCTGGGCCACAGAGCAAGACCTTGTCTCAATTAAAGGAAAAAAAAAAGAAAAAAAGCTGTCAAACAGCTATCCAAGTGACGTTCTATTCTGTATCCCTTCTGGGTTGTTTGAAAAATGAAGAGGCCAGGCGTGGTGGCTCACGCCTATAATCCCAGCACTTTGGGAAGTCAAGGCATGAGGATCACTGGAGGCCAGGAGTTCAAGGTTGCAGTGAGCTATGATCTTGCCACTGCACTCTTGTCTGGGGGACAGAGTGAGACCCTATCTCTTAAAAAGAAAAAGAAAAAAAACATAAAAATGAAGATAGGCCCGAACAGGACTACCAAAACGAGGTATGTTATCAATGTTCCTTTTGAGCAGTGTCCCTGTGGCCAACATTTATTCATTTGGAGATAACATCAAACAATCTGGCTGGGTGCGGTGGCTCGTGTCTGTAATCCCAAAGTCAAGCTCATGAGCCCAAGTTTGACACCAGCATGGGCAACATAGCGAAACCCCATCTCTACAAAAAATACAAAAATTAACTGGGCATGGTGGCACATGCCTGTAGTCCCAGCTACTCAGGAGGTTGAGGTGGGAGAATCACTTGAGCCCAGGAGGTTGAGGCTGCAGTGAGTCATGATCACAACACTGTACTCCAGCCTGGGTGACAGAGCAAGACCCTGCCTCAAGAACACAACAAAACAAAACAAAACAAAGCGAAACATAAAACTACCTTTGTAAGTTTATTCCCTGCCAGTGCTGTCTTGTCATCAAAAGAGTTTTCAATGTGGCGAAGTCCTAATAATTCTTATTTGTGGATGATACCCATGCAATCTCTGTTTTGGCAAGTCTTTTAGGTGATTCTGATGCACACTCAAATTTGAGAACCACTGTCATTGCCAGAGTCCACTGCAGTTGAGACATTTGGGGATTTATTACACTATTTATTCCACCTTTATGTACATTTGACAATTCTCATGACCAAAAAAATTGCCTTCCATGTGTGTCTTCTCTGTAGAAACAGTCACAGCTGCCTGGTACCTCCACTTCTTTCTCTGTAATACAGGAATAATTGCATCTAGGGGCTGTTGTGACAATGTGATAGATATGCAGGCGTGCTGTGACATTTCTGGCTCTATACCCACAGGCATGAAGTTAGCATTGTGTATCATTTTTTATGTAGATGTACATTTCACTCCTGTACTTGTCCAAGGCTTCAGGACCCACAATGGAGATGACAGGGCATCTTTGTTGAGATGAGGGTTTCAGGGAAGCAGAAAAAACAAGTGCTGGATCATTTCTCCTTTGAGGGGCCTTTATCCAATTCAGCAATCTTCTAACAGTGATTTTCAATGTATAGCCCCCCGACCAGCAGCACCTGTGAACTTGTGAGAAATGCAGATTCTAGGGGCCCACTCTGACCTGCTGAATCAGAAACTCTAGGGGTAGGGCTCAGCCGTGTGTGTCTTGACAAGTCTTCGCAACCCCACCCTTACTCCCCACCCGCTTCACCACCATTCTCTGCAATTCTGATGCATACTCAGGTTTGAGAACAACTGTCACTTTCTGAGTCTGCTCAGAAACATTGCTGGGCTTTTCTGCCTGTTGTTGACTAATGCACCACCCACCTCTGATAGGAAATAATCATTGTTCTGGACACTCTGTGTTAATCACTGTATTATGAGCACTTAAGAGCTTGAGCAAGATGCTTGCCAGTGCAAGGGCCATTGCTGGCCTGACTCACAAGAAGAGGCTTCAGAGGCTTACCGAGTGCACTGAGATGTCTACACCAGCGTGTTGTCTGCTAGGTGTGAATAGCTGCCCCTTGGGAAAGCAAGGTCTTAGGCAAAGGGCTTCATAGCCCACTTTAAAGATGTCACACTCTAAGAGGGAGCCAGCCAGGTTGGTGACCTCTGAATACCAGGTGAGAAATCAAGATGTCCAAATTCTCCTTTTCTTTGCACCGAGGGATTGCAGGTGGCTTATTAACAGTTTAAAGCTTCAATTCGAGTGGTACTCTGACTACAACTCTTTTTCACCAGTGTGCTTATGATGTTATATCTGATCAGATATAATGAAAAAAGTAATAAAATTAGAGTTGACTCTGTATTAGTCACGGTGCTTTTGATGACAGAAACTAAAATCAAGCAAAAAAAAAAGAGTTCATTCAAGCTGGGAGCAGTGGTGCCTGCCTGTAGTCCCCAGCTACTCAGGAGACTGAGGTAGGAAGATTTCTTGATCCCTGAAGTTCCAGGCCAGCGTGGGCAACATAGCAAGACCCTGTCTTTAAAAACAAAACAAAACAAAATAGGCTTGGCATGGTGGCTCATGCCTATAATCCCAATACTTTGAAAGGCCGAGGCAGGAGGATCATTTGAGGCCAGGATTTTGTGGCCAGCTTGGGCAACATAGTAAGACCCCCATCTCTACAAAAAATTAAAAAATTAGCCAAGTGTGTAGTCCAAGCAACTTAAGAAGCTGAGGGGGGGAAGATCACCTGCGCCCAAGAGTTCAAGATGACAGTGAGCCATAATCGTGCCACTGCACTCCAGCCTGGGCAACAGAGTGAGAACTTGTCTCAAAAACAAACAAACAAACCAATAAAAAGCAAAACAAAATAATTCATTGGCTTGAGTAACTGTGATGTGCAGAGGTATAGACCCACTTCAGGCATGGCTGGATCCAGGTGCTCCTCAGGCACAGTCAGGACCTCCATCTCCTGGCTTCACTTTGCTCTGTGTTGGCTTTTCTGTCAGGCAGGCCCTCTCATGAGCTCTGACAGCTCAGGCTTACATGATAATCCCACCTTCGTTATAACAGCCTGTCTTTTCCACTGGCTCTGGTACTGTCTTAGTCTGCTTGGGCTGCCATGACAAAATATCACACACTGGGTGGCTTCTCAACAAGAATTCACTTCTCACAATTCTGGAGACTAGAAGTTCAAAATCCAGTTGCCATCAGGGTTGGTTTCTGGTGAGGCCTTTCTTTATAACTTTAGATGGCCCCCTTCTTGCTGTGTCCACACATGGCCTTTTCTCTGTGGGCATGGAGAGGGACAGAGAGATCTCTGGTGCTCTTCCTAAAGGGACACCAGTCCTATTGGATTATGGCTCCACTCTTATGACCTCATTTAACCATATTATCTCCCCAAAGGGTCCATCTCCAAATACAGTCACATTGGGGAGTAGGGCTGCAACATATGTATTTGGGGCAGGGAGGACACACGATTCAGTCCATAATAGGCACTATCTCTCATTGGTCCAAATATGGGTCATGGTTCCATCTTTCAATGAATTACTATGACCAGAGGAGTGGAACATTTTTGGTGGCCAGGTCAAGTTCTACCTACCCATGAAGCTGGGGGTGGGATAGTTTCAGCCCAGTAGAACCACAGGAACTGAGTGAGGAAGGGGTGGTTCCAAAAAGGAAAATCAGGGTGCGAGCATCAGAAAGGGGAGTGAATATTAGGCAGTGTTATGGACTGAATGTTTGTGTCCCCCCAGCATTTATAAGTTGAAGCCTTAACACCCAGTGCGATGACATTTGGAGATGGGGCCTGTGGGCAGTAATGAGACTTAGGTGAGATCATGAGGGTGGAGCCCTCAGGGGGGGATTGGTGCCCTTTTAAAAAGACATCAGAGAGCCTGCTGGCATTCTCTCCACCATGTGAGAATACAACGAGAAAGCAGCCTTCTGCAAGCTAGGAAGAGAGCCCTCAACAGGAACCAAATTGATGAGCACCTTGATCTTGCACTCTCCAGACTCTAGAACTATGAGCAAATAAATTTCTGGTGTTTAAGCCACCTGGCTATGGTATTTTGTTAGGAAGTCTGAGCTATGCCAGGCAGGCAAAGGCATCAGGTATCCATGAAACTCTTCCAATATCAGTCTTTAAAATCTCTTTCCAGTGAACTTATTTATTTTTTGTTTATTTATTTAGTTATTTAGACGGAGTCTCGCTCTGTTGCCCAGGCTGGAGTACAGTGGCGCGATCTCGGCTCACTGCAAGCTCCGCCTCCCAGGTTCAAGCCATTCTCCTGCCTCAGCCTCCCGAGTAGCTGGGACTACAGGTGCCTGCCACCACTCCCAGCTAATTTTTTGAATTTTTACTAGAGACGGGGTTTCACCGTCTTAGCCAGGATGGTCTCGATCTCCTGACCTCGTGATCTGTCTGCCTCGGCCTCCCAAAGTGCTGGGATTACAGGCATGAGCCACCACGTCCGGCCTCCAGTGAATTTTTAAAAGTTTATTGGGTTCTGTAAATCAGTCAAACTCTCAGGTCCTTCTGAGAATCCCCAATCAGCTGCCTTATATCCATTGGAAATTTATTGCATCAGGGTGGCTCCTGAGCCAAGGGCAGCCCATCAGTGGGTTGGCCAGTAGTGTTTGGAGTGGCCTTATAACGGAACTTTGCCTAGTAAGAGTGGGAGCTCCTCTGATGATTCTGTCTCCTGCGGAGTTTGAATGTGAGGCATTGAGAGGGATTTAGCAGTTGGGACATAGAGAGAAGGTGGAAGCCAGGAGGCTGGATGAGCCATGGGAGGAAATAAGAAGGGCAGAGCAGAAGAGAGTGGCCCAGGCCCAGCAGAGGGAGAGCAGCATGTGCCCACCACAGCGGGGCCAGCCAGGACATCTGGTCTTTAGGGCCAGGTGGGACCCTGAAACCTTTGTCTTTGTGCTGCCTGACTGTGACTGAGACGCAGGACTCTGGAACCAAACTGCCTGGGTTTGGCCCTTAGTTCCATCACTTGCTAGATGTGCAACCTTGGGCAGGCCTCTCTGAGCCTCCATTTCCTTCTCAGTAAAGAGGAACAACAATAGAAATGAGCCCTCAGGGTAACTACGAGATCTAAATGGGATAAGAACTATGGAAACTGCCTAGAGTAGCGTCTGGCTCATAGTAATAAATGTGACCTATTTAATCATTTTTCCTAAGTCCTTATGTATCGAACAATGAGGATTCATTATCTGAGGGCTGAGGGACTCCTGTAGATTGCCATTTCCATAACCGTAAGCATCAAAGACCATCTTTAAGGGTGAAATAAAAGACTTTTTGGATTTAGGTAATCCAAGGAATTTTGAGAGCTGCTGGGGAAAAGTTTTACTGAGAGAGGAAGGGAGGAGAGGAGGATTCACCTTGTTATTTGCTCACAACCCTCAATCAGCAAATGTTACTGAGAGCCTTCAGCATGCCTGACCCAACACTTCCCAGAAGAATTCCCTCCCCCAGGGAGATTGTAACCATAGCAATACAGGGAAATAGAGTCCGATAACTGAGGAAGCTGTGGTCGTCATCTCCGTTGGGAGGAGTAGAGGTCTGGGCTAGACGGTTCCCTGTTTGTGTCCAGTATTATTTAGCAGAGTGCCTGACCCAAAGTAGTACTCAGTGTATATTTGTGGGATTAATGCAGAGCTGTAGCATCCCTGTAAGGGACAGCCCAAAGCTGGGGGTAACCAGCTTGTCTTGAACTGGGAGGAGAAAGTTTCAAAAAAGAATTTGTGCTTGGAACTAGGCCTTGAAGGGCGATTAAAAATGTATGGGGTGGGCAAAAGAGGGAATGACACATGTTGAGAAAGGAGGCATGAAACCGCACCATGGATTCCAGGCATTCCCAGTCCTTTGGCGTGACTGGAGTGTGGGGACGTGGGGAAAGGGCTGGGGGCCTTGGCTGGAGAGATACCACAGGACTGTGGATGCCCACCTTAGGATTTGTGCTTTATGTAGACAGTGAACACTGTGAGGCTCAAAGGGGTTAAGATAT
The DNA here is from genome assembly GCF_037993035.2 of Macaca fascicularis. Lineage (NCBI taxonomy): Eukaryota > Metazoa > Chordata > Mammalia > Primates > Cercopithecidae > Macaca > Macaca fascicularis. The sequence continues at coordinate 16,028,832 of NC_088376.1, forward strand.
GTCAAATGCTGAGAACTGTTGCTGACAGTAAGATGATGAGTATGATGATGATAATGAGATCTGTCTTATCTTTCCTTATCCCATGCTGTCATTTGCAATCACCTGTGAAACCTATGAAAACTGTCCCTGCCCAGGCTTAGCCTTAGAGATTCTGATTCAGTGTGCTCAGGCAGGGGCTGGACATCCATGTTCGGGAAGAGTTGCACCGGTGATTTCCATGCATATATGACCCTGGTTGAAAACTGCTAACCTGGCAAATGTCCACCAATCTCACAAAGTCCAGCCAAAATGTTACGGCCTCTGAGAAGCCTTCTTTGAGTGATGAGTAATCCCCATGGCAATATTTACTGAGCATCGACAAAGTGCCAGGCCCTGTGTCAGGCACATGAGTACATGTTCTTTGCCCAGACTGAGAAAACAGGCAATATGTATGATAAATGCTAATGATAAAAGTGGGGTACTATGGGAGCCCATGGCGTGATACCTTACCCTGTCAGGGATGTGATGGGGAAGTCAGGGAAGGCTTCCCGAAGGAGGGGCCATCTTAGCTGCATACTGAAGGATAAAGATGTGTTAACCAGCCTTGGGTGGGTAGAGAGGAGAGAGTTCCAGGTAAGTACTTGGGCATGACAGATTAGAGGGTATGAAGTTCATGCAAGCTTAAGCATGAGGTCCAAAGAAGTGGGAGGTGCTACCTGAGGCTAGATAGGTGGCAAGATAATATGGCAAATGTGGGTGAGCTACCTCACTCCTGTATGTGCACCCAGCCCTCTGCCCACACTGGAAGTGTGTGTGACATATCTCACTTAAGTCTTGGCTGACTCTTTTGAGACTGGGAGCTCATAGAAAGAAGAAGTCATGTGTGGAAACTCGGCAGTCAGGGTCATGCTGCCTTGGGTTTAAATCCTAAATCTGCCACCTACCAGCTCTGTGGAGTTGGGAAATTTCTAAACCCAGATGGGACAGATGGGTCACGCTTTCCCATCTGTCCCAATGGGGATGAAAACTCATACCTATGTTTCCTAATCCAATTATTTTCTGCTGCAAATCAAAGCAACACAAAGGTTTGTGGCTTAAATTATCTCTCATGGTTCTGTGATTTGACTGGGCTCAGCCGGGTGGTTCTCATCTGGAGTCTCATGCTGTTGTAGTCAGAATGCAGCTGGGGATACAGTCATCTGAAGGCTCAGCTGGGTTGGACATCCGAGATGGCTCTCACATGGCTGACAGCTGATGCTGGCAGTTGGATGGGAGATCAGTGAGGGCTGTCACTGGAATGTCCACGTGTGGCCTCTCCACATGGCTTGGGCTTCTCAGAGCATGATAGCTGGGTTCTGAGAGGAAACATTGCAGAGTAGGTATTCCAGGAAGCAAGAAGAAGCTGCCAAGACAGATGAGGACTACGCCTGGAACTGAACATCATTACTCCCTCTGTGTGCTACCAGTCAGGGCCTGCCCACATTGAAGGGGATGCTGAAATAAACTCCACCACTGGATTAGGAAGGTGTATGATGATATTGTTGTGATCATCTTTGGAAAACAGAATCTGCAAAGCCTTCTGTGAGGATTCAATAAATTAAGGCATGGAAAGTCCTCAGCACAGTGCCTGGTACATACGAAGTCTTCTGAAGTGTGCAGGCTCTTCTTGGCCTTCATCCTGACATCCTCAACACCAATCACAATGCCTAGTATGCAGTAGTGGAGCTTTATAATTTTTAAATTAGGCAGGGGAGACCTGTTTACTATTTAGTTATGCTTAATTGCTATGCAGCCCAAGAATAATTATGACTGTCATTAAACAGGGAAGATCAACTTCACTCTTTTATGAAATTGAGTCTAACTCTAAACATGAAAGCTCAGTCTGCATTATTTGTTGAGCATGCAGAATAACTGTCTACTTAAAAATGGGCAACAGGCCAGGTGTGGTGGCTCATGCCTGTAGTCCCAGCATTTTGGGAGGCCCAGGCAGGTGAATCACCTGAGGTCAGGAGTTCGAGACCAGCTTGGCCAACATGGCAAAATCCCACCTTTACTCAAAATAAAAAATTAGCTGGGCGTGGTGGTGTGCACCTGTAATTCCAGATACTCGGGAGGCTGAGACAGGAGAATTGCTTGAACCCAGGAGGCGGAGGTTGCAGTGAGTCAAGATTGTGCCACTGCACTCCAGCCTAGGTGACAGAGCAAGACTCTGCCTCAAAAAAAAAAAAAAAAAAAAAAAGTGGGGAATAAATTAGAGGAAACATCTGGGAATTCAAGAAAAAAGTGGAAAGAGCACTGGATTCAGATTTAGAAGACCTGGATTGTAATTTAGGGGCCTCAGAGCCATTCTGCGTATCAGTCTCCACATCTGCAAAATGGGGTTCACATATCTTACCTCACTGGGCTAAGGACTAAATGAAATTTTACTTATTCAGGTATTTGGTTCCCATTAGTGGCCTCTGAAATAGGCTGGGATGAAAGTGGTTGGGCCTGGCATGTTGGGAGTATTGGCAGACAAGTGCAAACAGCACTTTGAGCCAGAACCTAGCAAAAACAAAACAAAACAAAACGCCCCTCTGGGTTGCCCTTGGCTTAGTCCCACCCTCTTTTGCGTAGCTCTCGCCCAGCTTATGTGCATCGTCCAGGGTCCCCTCGGGTTCCCAAAACAGAGCTCTGTGCACAGTTGCGGGCGGACAATAAAATTGGTTAACAATTGTTTCCCAGCTCTGGCCACTTGTACTTAGTTTCAACCGGCAAGAGATGATTTGGCGCTGAACTGCACAGGTGGTCCCTGCATTACCCCATCTCCCCGCAATGTATCTCTAGAAAAACCAACATAAAGTTGACTGTCAACCAGCAGACAGATCACCACTGATGTTTGTGTGCTTCGACATGATTGGCAAAAAGAGGTTTGACATTGGCCAGTGAGGGCATGGTGACATTTCATGGGTCAGGCAGTGAAGCTTTAGACAGTTGACTCTCATTTTTTGATGACTTCCTGTGTGATTATTTGCCGTGTCTCCCCAGGTAGACAGACCGTGGCCTCCCTGCGGACATTTCGCTTCATGAGTGCTCTCTATTGGTTATAACTTGCAGGAGGGTCACTTCCTCATGCTTTTGGCTGTACCTGCAGAAAGGGCGGGACAAGGGGAGCAACCCCTCATTTTGTAAGCAGTGAGGTGGTCTGCGTTAAGGCCAGTTTTGCTTCACTTGACCTCTGGAATAAGCAAGTGGGACTCCAGCTGCTGGTCTGCCTGCCTGCAAATGACATTGTCCGGACCTCAGTGATTGCTTTTGTGAAATGTTCACCCAGAAATGGGTTTGAAATGTTGAGAAAGGCCATCAAACACCACACAAGTGTAGGGCATTATTAGTCTTTATGCTAATGCTTTCTGCCAGAACTGGTCCTTTTTTTTTTTCTTTTTTTTTTTGAGACAGAGTCTCGCTCTGTCGCCAGCCTGGATTTGCAGTGGTGCAATCTTGGCACACTGCAACCTCCGTCTCCTGGGTTCAAGCCATTCTCCTGCCTCAGCCTCCCGAGTAGCTGGGACTACATGCTCAAGCCACCAAGCCCGGCTAATTTGTTTTGTATTTTTAGTAGAGATGGGGGTTTCACCGTGTTAGCCAGGATGATCTTGATCGCTTGACCTCGTGATCCGCCCGCCTCGGCCTCCCAAAGTGCTGGGATTACAGGCGTGAGCCACCGCGCCCGGCCTAGAACTGGTACTTCTTTATGAAGCTACCAGCAGAGAAAGGAGAGGAAAAAGTGGAGACAGAGAGACAGGGAGACAGACAGAGACAGAGGGAAAATACATGTATCTGGGGAGAAAAAAGCATTACCATTTGTTATGGGCTAAATTATGCCTCGCCTGATCCGCCACCAAATTCGTATGCTAAAGGCCAAACCTTCGGTACCTTGGAATATGACTGTATTTGGGGACAGGGCCTTTAAATAGGTAATTAAGTTAGAATGGGGTTGGTAAGGTGTGCCGTAATTCAATATGACTGGTGTCTTTGTAGGAAGAGGAGATTAGGAACAGGCGACACAGTGAGAAGGTGACTAAGTGAGGACACAGTGAGATGGTGGCCATCTGCAAGCCAAGGAGCAAGGCCTCAGAAGAAACTCAATCTGCTGACACCTTGATCTTGGGCTTCTAGTCTCTAGAACTGTGAGAAAATAGATTTCTGTTGATTAAGCCACCCAGTCTGTGGTATTGTGTTACGGCAACCCCAGCAGAATATACCATTTATGTTTTGCATTCAGAACCAATCAAGAATTCTTCCAGAAAACAAATCTCTTGATCATTCTCAAAAAATCAAAAGCATTTTTTAAAACATTAAAAACTGTTTTTATCCTTAAAATTTGGGAATATCTTTGCCTTTTTTCTGAATGTAAATATATTATAAAACTGTCAACGTTATAGTAACAACAAAGAGGAAACAAGCAAGAAAAATAAAAGCCTTTTAACTAAGGCTTAAACTTTTTTTTCCCCTGTCTATCTGAAACTTTGTACCCTTTGACCAACATTCCTCTCTCCTCCCCTCGGCCCCTGGCAACCCCCGTTCTAGTCTGCTTCTGTGGAGTGTGACTTCTTTAGATTCCGCACATAAGTGCGATCATGCAGTATTTGTCTTTCCGGTGCCTGACATTTCACTTAGCATAATGTCATCCAGGTTCATCCTTGTTGCAAATGACAGGATTTCCTTCTTTTTTTAAGTGGAACAGCATTCCACTGTATGCCCACATTTTCTTTATCCATTTGTCTGTTGAAGGACATTCAGGTTGCCTCCATTCTCAGTTATGGTGAATAATGCTGCAATGAACACGGAAGTGCAGATACCACTTTGACATGCTGAGTTATTTTCCTTTGGGTGTATACCTAGAAGTGGGATTGTTGGATCATAGGGTAGTTCTATTTTTAACTTTTTGAGGAACTTCCATACTGTTCTCCATAATGGCTGTACTAATTTACATTCCCACCAACAGCGTGCAAGGTTCCCTTTTCTCCTTATCCTTCCCAGCCCTTATCTTTTTTGAGAATGGCTGTTCTAATAAGTGAGAGGTGATACCTCATTGTGGTTTTGATTTGCATTTCCTTGATGATTAGTGATGTTGAGCATTTTTTCATGTACCTATTGACCATCTGCATATCTTCTTTGGAGAAATGTCTGTTCACGTTCTTTGCCCATTTAAAAATTGTGTTGTTTTTTTTCTTGAGTTCCTTATATATTTTATTATATTTACTCCCTTATTAGATTTGCACTTTGCAAATATTTTCTCTCTAAACTTAAACATTTCGTTAAGACCAAGTTTAAGTGCTCAAGCATTAAGGATCATGCCCTAAACTTATAAGAGATGCTGCCCTTCAGCCTGTGCCAGCTCTCATTTTATATACCATTCCAACAAGTCTAGTGAAAATTAAGAACACTTCATTAGAAGGGGTTAGACTGCTGCGAGGGGAGATGTACGATCATAAAAGAGAGACTGTCAGTCTGGACAGTGAGGAAAGAGCCTGTAAATCTATGAAAAGTAGACACAGGAATTAAGAATGAGGCCATTTGGGGTGGGACTTTGCTGGATTACAGTATTATTCATAATGAACATCATCCCTTATTTTATTTTTTACATTTTATTTATTTTTTAGAGACAAAGTCTTGCTCTGCTACCCAGGCTGGGGTGCAGTGGCATGGTCAGCGCTCACTGCAGCCTCGAACTCCTGGGCTCAAGCAATCCTCCCATCTCAGCCTCTCAAGTAGTTGAGACTATAGGCATGTGCTACCGCACTAGGCTAATTTTTCTGTTGTAGTTATTTTATTTTATTTTATTTTTGTAGAGACAGGGTCTTGCTATACTGCCCAGGCTGGTCTCGAATTCCTGGACTCAAGCAATCCTCTTGCCTCAGCCTCCCAAATTGCTGCGACTACAGGCACATGCCATCATGCTCAGCTATCGCTTATTTTTAAAAAGTTAAAGTCCCGTGTTATTTAAGAAATCACAGAAGACTATTACATGCTATACATTCTCTAAGTATGGTGAACGAATATTCTAGAATTGTGTAAGACAGCAGAATAGTGTGAATGCAAGAACTTCTCTCCATGTAGGGTAGGAATACAAATGTAAATTCTCATAGTTTTTTTTTTCTACTATACATAAGTAAACAGATATAAATTTTCACAATAATCTTGTTACTCAAAATTTGTAAATGAGGGATTTGCAAGCAGGCAGCCACTGAGTAGTAGATAATAACCTTTAAAGACTGAAATCCACTTCTTTCACGCTTAGCTCTCTTTCTTACTTTATCCATGAAATCTTTCATAAATGAGATAAATGATGACCAAAGCTGACTGCACTTCCTTCCCCAAAAAAGGCAAAGGCAACAGGTGCAGTCCTCTCAGTGGTCCTCATGCAACTGCCCAGGCTGCTTATTTGCCTTTGCAAAGAGGCTGGAAGATTTTAATTTTTCCACAAGTAGGATCCTGATTAACCTAGTAAGACTACTGCTTTATCTTGTCTTTTAGTTAAAAATATTTATTTCCAGATTATGAATGTGTTTTATGCTTACTGGAGAAAATTGGGAGAAATACAGAAAAACATAATAAAAAATCACCTTGCAATCCTGCCACTCTTTACTACTCAAGTTTGCTCTGCCTTTTGTAAATTCGAAGTTACACCATAAATATTTTCTACTAAACACTCCTCGTAAACAGTTTTTAGTGCTACTGATATTTTTGTGTGCACAACTTTTCTCCATTATGTATTTTTAGAAAGACAACATGTTAACTGATCTTCGATTTCATAAACAATCTAGCAACCACGGTTCAGCACAGCTTGAGAAATATATCTGTTAAAAATACAAAGTGGAGTCATTAATAATGGTGTTAGCTGATTCTGATTCTCAAAAATCTTGGGAGGGGATATTGGTAGTATATTAATTTCTAAAGGCTCCTTGAGTAGATTTAACTACTTACTTCAGCTTTCTCCTACCGTTAGGGTTTTAGGCTGACTCCAGTTGTTTCCCTGGATTAAAGACATGATTAACATCTTTGTGCATCAATCTTAAACTCCTAAGAGATGCATCCCCAAATCAAGGGAACAAACATATATACGACTTTTCATATACAATGCCAAACAGATTTCTGGAAATGTACTACCTTATCCCCACACCTTGCAGAGTTTTCACTTGGTTCCTTTCCTCGCAGTTCAGATGTCTTCAGTAAACTAGGCTGGAGCAGTTGCGACGGAGTGAGAAAATCTGTGTCAGCCCAAGCTATTCTAACTGTGTAACCATGGGCAAGTCATTGACCACTCAATGAAGCCTCCATTGTCCCTATCAGATAAATGGAACAGTGGACACCTGCCTAATGTAAGGCAAAGATTTTTTTTTTTTTTTTGAGATGGAATCTTACTTTGTTACCCAGGCTGGAGTGCAGTGGCAAGATCTTGGCCTACTGCAACCTCCGCCTCCCAGGTTCAAGAGATTCTTCTGCCTCAGCCTCCCGAGTAGCTGGGATTACAGACGCCCAACACCACGCCCAGCTAATTTTTTGTAGTTTTAGTAGAGACGGGGTTTCACCATGTTGGCCAGACTGGTCTCAAACTCCAGACCTCAGGTAATCCAACCGCCTCGGCCTCCCAAAGTGCTGGGATTTATGTGAGCCACCGCACCCGGCCAAGGCAAAGATTTGAGGATCAACCGATATTATGTTTGAAACTCAAGTATAAAGTTGTAGGTTGAGTTGTATGAAATTGCCATTTTTGTAGGACAGAGTCTAATAGTGACCATTTCACATGGCTCAACCTAATACCGTATCATTAAATGGTTGGAGGTTATTTGGCTCCACAGCTCATAAACAGTCATTTCTATATTCTAGAAACCCATGTACTGGTTGTGTGTTTTCCCAGGTACCCAGTTCATTAGCCACCTGGTAGCTGCTATTTATCAAGCACTGTTCTGACAATCTATTTCTGGGCAACACAGATGCATCCACAGATTCAGCTCTTCACTTCCAGGTTCCTGGTGGCCTCATCACCCAGCTGTAGCCTCCTGCATCTCCTGGCAGTCTCTCATCCCCACAGCTGTCATTTCACAGACCTCTCTTCAGCTTGCCCTCTCTATTGCTTTACCTCTATTGTCTTCTGACTCGATAACCCTTCACGGTGTTCCAGGACTCTTCTCTAACTTCCTAGTCTTTTCACTTCAGTAGACATTTAATTGAACACATACTACATTCCAGGCACTGTGCTGAGCTCCAGAGGGAAGATGGGGATGAAACCTCACCTTCCCAACTCTCCAAAAGATCATAAACCAGATGGAACATAGGAGGTAATAAACAATTCAACAGCATGGCCGATGGGAGAAGGGCTACAGTGGACATTTTAAAATATCCCACTTTTTTTTCTTTTAAAATCAACTTTATCAAGCTATAATTTATATTAAAATACACCCATTTTACGTGAATATTTTGTGAGTTTTGACAAATGTATACACCCATGCAATCCCCACCACAATCAAGATGTAGAATATTTCTGTCACCTCAGAACATCTCCGTGTGCCCCTTTCTAAGCCAACTGCTCCATCCCTATTTCCAGGCAACCACTGATCTGCTTCCTGTCACTATAGCTTTGTTGTGCCTTTTCTAGAATTTCATATAAATAGAATCAAATGATTTTTTTGGTCTGGCTTCTTTCATTCAGCATAACGTTTTGGTGATTCATCCGCATTGTTGCCTATATCAGTAGTTTGTTCCCTTTTATTGCTGAGCAGTATTCCATTGTAGAGATACACAATGTATTCATTCACCATTTGATAGACATTTGGGTTGTTTCCAGTTTGGGGCAACTATGAATACAGTTGCTATGCATATTCTTGCACAATCTTTTGGTGGATATATTTCTCATGGGTAGATATCTAGGACTGGAATTGCTGGGTTGTAAGTATGGTTTAACTTTGTAAGTAATTATACCATTTTACATTCCCACCAGCAATGTATAAAAATTCCAGATGCTGCATAACCTTGCCAACACCTGGTATTTTTAAAAAAAATTTAGCCCTTGTAGAGGGTGTGAAATAGGATCTCATTGTGGTTTTGATTGGACCATATTTGATATCTAAGTTCTTTTTCCTAAATGCCAAGAGTTTAGGTCTAGACCTCATTCCCAACGTTCTTTGGCACTTAATGCTCAACTTACCCAGAGAGAAAGAAGCCACCTCTCCAGTGGCTATTTGCCTTTACGACAACACAACATGGTGGAATTCTCCTAAGTCAAAATGGCTGGAGGCCAGATGGTTCGTGTTCCTCCTCCACACTCAGCTTTCCTATTGCAATGGCCAAAGACAGGTCACGCGGTGCTCCTTTGAGTACCCATCCTCCCAGCTCTTTCTCTTTCTAGGATTTTCCCATGCTATTGCCACCTTCAGCAATAACTTTAGGAAGGCCCGAGTCACTCTCAAATGGGCTCTCAAAATGTCCCTTTATGTACCCTTCTACTGCTAAATAGCACTGGTGCTAAAGGTGGCTCCTCTTATCATCACTACCATCTCTACAGGCCCCTGTGGTGACTTGCTTGAAAGCTGTTTGCCAGGATGTCCTGTGTAATGGTTACGATGCATGTTGTTGCAAGTAATGGAAATTAGTTTAAGTGGGTAGAAATGCTCATGTAATTGCAAAGTCAAAGCTTGGTAGCATTCAGGGCTGAACTGATTTAATGGTTCAATGATGTCATTGATGAAGTTTCTTAACACCTCTTTACTCTTCGTTACTGTTATCCTATGACTGACTCCCCCTTGTGGTCACAAAATATTTGCAAACGACTTTCTGGCTACGTATTTTCTCACCCAAGGAGAGGACTGTTGGTTCTAAGGGTTCCATCAAAAGAGCTGCAGGCCAGGCGCAGTGGCTCACATCTGTAATCCTAGCACTTCGGGAGGCAGAGGCAGGTGGATTGCTTGAGCCTGAGAGGTTGAGACCAGCCTGGACAACATGGCGAATCCCTGTTTCTACAGAAAATACAAAAATTAGCCAGGCGTGGTGACACATGCCTGTAGTCCCAGCTACTCGGGAAGCTGAGGTGGGAGGATCATCTGAGTCTAGGGAGGTCGAGGCTTCAATGAGCCGTGATTCTGCCACTGCACTCCAGCCTAGGTGACAGAGTGAGACCCCGTCTCAAAAGAAGAAGAAGAAGAAAAAAAAAAGAGTAAGCACGGATTTAATAATTCCACACTGTATACAAAAATCAAAACATCACATTGTGGCCAGGCACAGCTCATGCCTATAATCCCAGCACTTTGGGTGGCTGAGGCACAAAGATCGTTTAAGCTCAGAGTTCGAGACCAGCCTGGGCAATGTAGTGACACCTCATGTCTACGAAAAAAATAAAAAATTAACCAGGTGTGGTAGTAGACGACTGTGGTCCCAGTGGTCCCAGCTAGGCTGAGGTGAGAGGATTGCTTGAGCCCTGGAGGTTGAGGCTGCAGTGAGCCATTATTGTGCCACTGTACTCTGGGTAACAGAGTGAGACCCTGTCTTGAAAAATATAAATAAATAAATAAAAAAGAAAACCCCCCAAAGCCACATCACATTGTACCCACAAAATACATACAATTATTGTCAATTAAAACAAAACATTAAAAAAAATGAAGGAAAGGGAAATCATTTGTTGAGCACCAACTGTGTGCCAGGTGCTTTAAATACATAATACATTAACCCCAGCAGTTAATATGCTTGCTTTCCACACTTGCTAGCTAGATGACTTTTATAACATTTTATAAAATTGCTTAACCTCTTTGTACCTTAGTTTCCTCATCTGTAAAGTGAGGATAATCTAGTATCTACTGTGCAGGGTTCCCCTTCTGAGAGTTAAATGAGATAATAGATGGAAGGCCCTTTAGTACAGTGCCTGGCATAAAGGGTCAATGTATATTACGTAACACACACATACACAGCATGCCTCTTTCCCAGAACTCCCAAGCAAGCCCTGGGTCACATGACCATCTCTGAACCAATCACTGTGGCGGAGGGTGGTCTCATGCGGATGAGCTGAGGCAGAGCCGTAGGCTACATTCCTAGAGTGCTAATGGAATTGGCCTCTCACAAAACACTGGGGCTATAAGAGGGTGTTCTGGATACTGAATTAAAAACTAGGGCAGTTTGAGACTATGAGGAGGAAGAAAAGATGCTGGGGAGGCAGCCACAAGGTTCACTATGCCCTGGGTTCATTTAGCTATTCTGAATATTCTAGCAAAAACAATGCTGCCATAGATAGGAAAGTTTTCTCAAAACATATCTTCCAAATGGAATATCTTTTTAATCAACACCTTTCTTCCCACTTACCTTCCTAAGTTTCTGAAAAGTCATCACTCTGTGATGCCAAGCACTTTCTCCCAAACCCTATCTTCTTTTGTATTTACCAAAAACCCAAGTTTATATACTCCCCAACTTATAACAATATACATTATAATCTTCCCCATTATTCTAGGTCACCATCAACACTGGAAGTTATCTTACCTTCCTTCCCAGGTGTCTGCTTACAATTCACATTTGGCGGCAGATGTTGCCAGCAGAATGAATATTCATGTGCAGCCAAGTTAACAAGTGCTCAGGCTGCCACCTTTCAGAGTGTGTGGGCTTGTGTGTGTGTGCGCATCTGCTTGCATATATCATATGTCCAGATTTTTTTTTTTCTGTGAAAATTTATCTTTTCAATTAAATTTCAATAAAACCAATTTTTTTCTGTGAAAACTCATCTTTTCAATCAAAATAATAATTGTCTAGAGGACAAAAATATGGACTTTAAGTTGATTTTCTACCCAGGGCTGCATCTTCAGTTAGCATTTCTAAATGTCTACCTTCTATTACAGAGATACTTCATGTATTTATAATCTTTTTTGTGCTGATGCCCTGAAGGGATTTTCCTGTGAAGGCAGCAACTTAAAAATAAAAAATAAATTACTGATATCGAACATCCTCTTCTCTAGATTTTCTTGTAGTTTTCAAAGGTTGGCCAAATATTTATCTTTTGGGAGAAGTAAGTTGGAAATAGCAATAAAGAGAGATTAATTGCCTAAAGCATTTTATTGATTTTCCATGAGTGGGTAAATATATCAAGTTAAAAACTCACTGTGCTCCACCAAAGAGGACATGAAGGTTTTGGAATGGCTGAGAGGTGAATGCAGATGGCGAGTGCAGATGGCAGAGATGAGTTTAAGTACCTTGTATACTATCCCTGTAATAATATTTTTCAAGCTCCCAGAAACCTATGCTTATGTTGACTGCATTGTGTGTGGCTTTGTTTTCTCTTGTTATTAGAAAAAAAAAATTAAAGCAAACCCAATACACAACTTACAGCTCCAATCTGAACAATGGAGAATCATTTTGTTGTCTAAAAACCTATACTTAAAGCTTATTCATGAACGAAGCCTCAGTATTCAAAAGATGAAATAATTATTTTTCAGCTAAAAATAAATGCTTTTCGGTGTTGTTTTAGTGAACTCTCAGGTAACATAAAGGATCATGCTTCTGAAAAAACACCAATAAAATAAGACAGCAAGTGCCTCTGCATGGACACAAACTAGGCATTGTTCTTTTGAAACAGATGCCTTGGTGCTACCAGTTCAAGAAAGAACTAAAATTACAGTCTACTTGGAGAACATTTCAAAGTGTGGTTTATGGCACTCTTCACCCCAGAAGTTACATTCTATAAATGTGGCCATCATTATAGAAATGACACACACATGCTTGCATGGAGCATAAAAGCACGCTTCTTTCTGTTTCCAGAAGCAGGCCTCTGTAAGTTACTGTTTTTCTGACTTTTATGGAGTGTTGTTTGCAACATAAAGTACTTGAAAAACCCACAGGGTATGTGAAAGGTGCACATGGTTTTGTGAGTGTGAGAGGGAGAGCTGGACGGAAAGGCAGAGCATGCCAAATGGGACTAGTTATTTCAGCTTTTCTGCAAAATCAGTGATGACGGCCGGGCGCCGTGGCTCACGCCTGTAATCCCAGCACTTCGGGAGGCCGAGGCGGGCGGATCACGAGGTCAGGAGATCGAGACCATCCTGGCGAACACGGTGAAACCCCGTCTCTACTGAAAACACAAAAAAATTAGTCGGGTGTGGGGCGGGCGCCTGTAGTCCCAGCTTCTAGGGAGGCTGAGGCAGGAGAATGGCATGAACCCAGGAAGCGGTGGAGCTTGCAGTGAGCGGAGATCGCGCCACTGCACTCCAGCCTGGGCGACAGAGTGAGACTCCTTCTCAAAAAAAAAAAAAAAAAAATCACTGATGACTGGGAATCAGCTCCCCAAAGATCACAGCACCAATTGCCTACAGGTCTGTGCTATGGAAGCTCCGCCTTCCATGGCTTGCTACATTTTGGGCACAGAGTGGCCTTGTGTGCCCGCCAACACCACCCGCTCACACACATCCATACCCTACACTCACCTCTCATTTTTGGAGCTCCCCTCCCCACTACCTCTTTGTGGGGGCCTAGTCCACAACCCCAGAACATTCTTCATTGGTACTTTCAAAGGTCTGTGGTGGGTATGACTAGACACTGAAGAAATCTCAACTCTCCTGTGTAGGGGTAATCAGAGCTTGGATACGGAATTAGAATCAGAAAAAGAGAACCAGCACAAACAGAAAAAAACAGCACTGCTAAACAGGTGAGAGACCAAGAGGCAGAGGCCATGGGAGTCATACCAACAGAGCTCACAGCTTCAGCTTTGTGCATTCTCATCAGCTACACGAACGTTTCTGTGGTTTTTTGTTTTTCAAAAGCTCATATTGAAAAGTCATCCAAGATACACTGCTGTACTAACAAGAACCGTCCTACCTAAAAACACTTCCTCTAAGTACATACTGCCTTGCTGAGTTCTTCTCCTTACCTGATAATATCTAATAATGATGTTGTTATAATATTTTTGCACTGAAGATTTGGCATATTGAAACCTTTTGGTCCAGCAGTGTCTTATTATTTATTTATTTATTTATTTATTTTTTTTTTTTTTGAGACAGGGCCTTAATCTGTTGCTCAGACTGGAGTGCAGTGGCATGATCACGGCTCGCTGCAACCTCTGCCTCCCAGGTCCAAGGGATCCTCCTATCTCAGACTTCTAAGTAGCTGGGACCACAGGGGTGCACCACCATGCCCGGCTTATGTTTTGTATTTTTGATACAGATGGAGTTTTGCCATATTGTCCAAGCTGGTCTCGAACCCTGACCTCAAGTGATTCACCCACCTCAGGCTCCCAAAGTACTGGGATTATAGGCATGACCCACCATGCCTGGCCCAGCCCAGTGGTTTTCACAAAAGATAGTACACGTGTTACTGTGGTCAGCAATTTTTTTTTTTTTTTTAGACACAGTCTCGCTCTGTCACCGGGCTGGAGTACAGTGGTACAATCTTGGCTCACTGCAACTTCTGCCTCCTAGGTTCAAGCGATTCTCCTGCCTCAGCCTCCCAAGTAGCTGGGACTACAGGCGCCCACCACCACGCCCAGCTAATTTCTGTATTTTTAGTAGAGATGGGGTTTCACCATGTTGGCCAGGCAGGTCTCCATCTCCTGACCTTGTGATCTGCCCACCCTGGCCTCCCAAAGTGCTGGGATTACAGGCATGAGCCACGGCGCCCAGCCAGCAAGATAATTTTAAGATATATTCAATAAATTCAGATATTTATCCTTTTAATGGTTATATATTTTTTTCTAATGCATATTAGAAAAAACATCACAAGCACGTCAGTCACTGCACTTGGTAGCATAGCTTCCCATGAGCTTATCACTGATGTCCAAGGCCAGGTCTGAATAGGTGCTTTCTGGGGCAACCTGTTAGCATATGAAAATCATGAACACTGATCGATGATCCCCAGAACTGGGGAGATGAATCTCCTGCCTCTTTGCCCTGGGACTATGGATAAGTGTCTCCTGACAATATCATACCATGCAGCCCTGTGGAGAGGGAGACTTCCCAGCCTCCTGCCAGCCTTGACAGCCTAGCCTCCGGCTTCAACAGTAGGTCTCCTTTCTCCAATCAAACACATTAGTTGGGATTTTGCAACATTTAATCAAAAAAGAATCTGGCATCTTAAAAGTTAGGTTTACAAACTTGATACATTCTCGATATTAGCAATTTATCTATTTAAACATTGTCTAAGAAAATACCATCTATGAAGACATTAATACATTAATAAGATACTTAAGAGTTCATTATAAGCTACAACACTGTGCAAATAAGTATCCAGTTTAATTGTAACAAACCACAATTTGTGAGCAAATTTAAGAATATAAAAAACATTAATTAGTTAAATACAATTCTCTGGGAATATACATTATACCTACAGCTGTTTTTACAGTGACAGTCTTCCTTTTTTTTCCCTTTTAATTATCAAAATGGTAAATCACTGTATGGTCCTGGATCTCCATGCTATAAAACTGAAATATGTATTTCCAGCGTAGCAGATGGTGACCAGGAAGGCAAAGAACTGGAGAAAACAAAGCATAATAGAAGTGGGGTTTAGGGCACATCCTAATTAGCAAAAGTTATCATTTCACCTCCATTGAATCATGCACTCACTACCTTCTCTTGATACCAGGCTTTGTCATCTAAAACTACTTTATTGGTTCAATTGCTATCCTTCTCAAATGATTTCTGGCTATGCTGCTTTTATTTTAGAGAACATCTGAAAGCCTGTAGTTTTGCTCAAATAACCTCAGGGAGTTCACTTAGGAGTGAATGCACCGGCAGTGCATCTGAGAAAAGTATATCATTTCTAATTTAGCACAGACAACCTAGGTCCAGGGTACAATCTGGGATTGCTACAGTGTCAGTTCACATAAATGAGTGGAGTGGGCCAGAGTCAGCAATGAGCCCACATGGTGTGTGTGGTGTGAACAGGGAGGAGGAAATGCAGGCCCTTCTGAATTAATGGGGCAGCGTCCACCCAGTTCTAGTCCACTCTTGCTATGTGTTAACTTGAGCCCAGTCTTGACGAAGCTTGTGATTTTTAATGTCACCGGCATCCATGTGCTCTACTTTTATTTTATTTTGTTTTTTTGAGAGGGAGTTTTGCTCTTATTGCCCAGGCTGGAGTGCAATGGCGTGATCTCGGCTCACTGCAACCTCTGCCTCCTGGGTTCAAGTGATTCTCCTGCCTCAGCCTCCCAAGTAGCTGGGATTACAGGTGCCCACCACCACCCCCGGCTCATTTTTTTGTATTTTTAGTAGAGATGGGGTTTCACCATGTTGGCCAGACTGGCCTCGAACTCCTGACCTCAGGTGATCCACCCGCCTAGGCCTCCCAAAGTGCTGGGATTACAGGCATGTGCCACTGTGCCCGACCAATCTTCTTTTAAATAGAGATCTTCAAATAGAAATAAAAGTAAAGAATATGATGAACCCCCATGTACCATCAATCAGCTCTGACATAATCATTCTGGCATTTCTGTCTAACTGCCTCCCCTCCTCTGATAGGCTTCTTTTGGAGATGGGCTATTTTAAGGCCAATCTCAGAGAGATTCTTAATACCAGTATTTTCTTTTTAATTAGAAAAATAATATACACTTATGGTTTAAAAATGCAAACAGAAGTATATAAACTAAAAAGTAAGGTCAGGTGCGGTGGCTCACTCCTGTAATTCCAGCACTTTGGGAGGCCAAGGCTGGAAGATCACTTGAGCCCAGATCCAGACCAGCCTGTGCAACACAGCGAGACTTAGTCTCTATAGAAAGTTAAAACATTAGTTGGGCATGGTGGTGCAGATTCTAGTCCCAGCTATTCAGGAGGCTGAGGCAGGAGGATGGCTCAAGCCGAGGAGTTCCAGGTTGCAGTGACCTATAATTATGCCACTGCACTCCAGCCTGGGTGATGGAGCAAGACCCCTTCTCTAAAAAAAAAAAAAAAAGTAGAAGTTCCTCGTCCCACTCCCCTCATTTCCCAATCCCATTCTCTAGAAGGAACCTCTACTGGTATATATTTTTCTAGGCATTCTCAATGCATAAACAAATGTTTTCACTTTAAAAAAAAACTAAATGGAATCATATTCTGTTCATTTTCTGCAACCTTCCCCCACTTAATAAATTATAGGCAGTAGAATTATTCTTAGCATGCTTTACACAGTTTTTCTCCCTTGAATCCTTATCTTGTTCCAGTCATTCAGCATTCACTCAAGCATCTCCCAGCCTTTTCCCACTTCAGGCCAGGAGGGCCCCTGCCAGTTTTAGATATTTTCAAACCAATAAGCCAATTGCTAATTTGTCACTACTGCAAGCGCTGCTTTTTCCTGTAAATGACTCTGTCCTCCCCAGCCCCAAGCAAGCCTTGGAGAGGGAAGAGGAGGATCATGTGGGGAGGGAGGGCTACTCACCGATGAGGCCGCCCAGCTGTTGAAGTTGTGACTGTCCCTCTCAGGGGAGACGGAAGATGCATCTACAACAGCGGCAGAGAGGTACAAGACGAAGGCACTGCCGTTAAAGCACAGGCCCTGGGGGGACACAGGGGCAGAGTGTTTAGGGAGAGGGGAGGGTCTGCACATCTCTGGACTTCAGAAGTGACCAGGGCTGTACCTCTGGTGAGGGAAGGGGCCCAAGTGGGACACCTGTGGGAGGGTGGGAGACAAGGCGGTGGGAAGGCAGCTCTCAGGGCCTTGGGGAGGCAGCAAGTGCGAGAGGAGAGGGTTTTACGGCAGCTCATACCAGATGCCACCCCCTGCCCCCACAAGACACTGAGACTGCATGCCACCCCTTCAGTCATTTTGCTTCTTCGGTTTGCTCCTGAGCCTCATCTCATCCAGATGTCAGCCGAGCTGACACTGTCTGAGGATGGCAGGCAACAGTGGCGCCCACTCAGTGGGCTCAGCCTCAGCCCCTGGCCCTCAGCAGCAGTTGTGGTCCTTGCATGTGTCCCTGACATAGAGGTGCAATAGAGTGTCCCCCAAAACAGACCCAGCTGACTCCCTAACCTCCTGTTCCAAACAGGGAGGGATATTTAAGTGAGCTTCTCTGTCCTAGCTGTAAGTTCTTAAAAAGGCGGTTATAGACACTATTACAGCCCTTTGGGAGCTAACGTCACCCTTGGCTTCACCTTATTTTTTCCTATTTTTAGAGAAGTTATGTAAGTCCCGGTAGGTATTTGGTTTTCAGTTATGTCTAAACTCTAAGAAACCATGCTCTGAACCATGCAAAGCTGGGTCCTGCCTGAACAGGGGAGGGGCGGTGGTGAGGTGAAACCAGAGCAGAAACCAACTGGGGAGGAAGGGGGATGCCTCTCAAGGAGCGGGCCCTCTGCGGTCTAACATCTTTCCCTCGGTAACTTGGAGACAGAGGAAGGGGTAGGGGAAAGGGAGGAAGCAATCTTTTTCTTCTCAGAGAAAAAAAAGGTACATAGAATTTTCCCACTGCAGGCCCTAGCACTGTGGCAGAGGTTGGATGTCCTTGTCACCACCTCCACCTGTGCTCACATTGTCCCCAGGTCAGGGCACTTCACCTTTAAGATAAGGGCTTCATCACAGTCAGACCCAGGGTCAGGCTGCCGAAACTGTCCCCTAAGAAGCCCTGGTCTCACTGAATGACTCATTAGGATTGTTGGTTGTTTTTTTGTTTACTTTTTGGTCTAGAAACACATCTGTGCATTCACACAGAAGCTCTTACTGGTATTTTTTCCGCCTTATCACCTCTTAGAATATAGAGTTACGCACATTTAGTACTTGCCAAGCCATTTAGTCTTGTCTCGTCACTAATACTTCATAATTTAACTTTTTCCCTAGTGATGGGCATTTCAATGTTGCTAATTTTTCCAGGATTACAAATGCTACTGCAGTGAACATCTTTGAGGATGTGTTTCAGGGCTGTCATGCATGTCTAGTTCTTTATACAAGGAAAGAATGAGAATGAATGAAAGAGAATTCAGGGAAAGCTCAGCCTGGCCAGAACTGCCCTGATGTCCTGGGCCTTGTGCATGAACCCATGTGGATGAGAGGGGCAGAGGGGAGATGGGGGAAAGAAAGACTCTCTGAGTCTAGGACCTGTGAACATGCAATGACCCCATCTCTCAGTAAGGATGGCCCATTTTTCTGAACTCTAGAGAAAAAACAAACTGCTATTTCCCTTGGAAAGAAATGGGGAAGGGGAAGAAGGTTGGTAGAGACGTAAGTAGAAGGCAGGGGCATTCTCCCGCTGTGCACCCCCCACGCTGGGGGCTCTGCCAGGTTATTAGAAGCCTCTCTCAGGCACTATCTCATAGTACCTAACTTTGTGACTTCCCTAGTCTTGTTTAACACTCCCAAAAGTAAACATATCCAGGGGAATGCCTGGGTTGGAGGAAATGTAGTGAAAATAAGTGGAGAGATGAAAGAAAAGAGAAGAATAAAGAAACCAGGATCATCATAAAGGTTAAAAAAAGAAATCTGGGCTACAGAAGTGAAGGAGGGATACGTGAAGCTTCAGAGGGCTCTAGAATGGCACTGAGCTTCACAGAAACATGAGGTCTTGTTGCTATAGAGAAATAGGCCCTGGATCAGAGAGTCTTCAAGTTGAAAAACCTTATAGCTCCTCCAACTGAAATGCCAGTTCCCTGGGCCATGGTGAAAGACAGCTACAAGGACAATATAGTAACTTAAAATTTCCACCGGGTGCAGTGGCTCACACCTGTAATCCCAGCACTTTGGGAGGCTGAGGCGAGTGGATCACCTGAGAGGTCAGGAGTTTGAGACCAGCCTGGCCAACAGGGTGATGCGCCATCTGTACTAAATATACAAAAATTAGCTGAGCGTAGTGACAGCCACCTGTAATCCCACCTACTCGGGAGACTGAGTCTTGAGAATCACTTGAACCTGGGAGGGGACGGTGCAGTGAGCCCAGATCATGCCACTGCATTCCAGCCTAGGTGACAGAGTGAGACTCCGTCTCAAAAACAAAAACAAACAAACAAACAAAAAACCCAAAAGGTTTCCAACTTCTTTTTTTGGAGGAAGGGAGGAGAGAGAAGTCTATTGTTTTCTGAAAGCCAATCCCTCCTTGGTATAAAAATGTTCTCTCTCTTTTTTTTTAATTCCTCAAATACTGGCTTATTTTTACCCAGCTACGCATAGTACTTGTGGACATATTAAGATAAATCTCAGGTCTCAAGATAATGGAAAGAAGCCCTGAGATAATATACAGTTAGTAAGTTTGGCTGTGGTGACATGGCCCAAGATGGTGGCCTAGGAAAGAGAGTTCACTCCTATCTAAGGCGTAGGCAACCAGAGCTGCTCCGGCAGCCTCAGGGTGACAGGGACACAGGCTCCATCCGCAATACTTGGTCATCTCTAGGGTCTCACCATTCTCCACATGGCCCGGGAGGTGTCCCACTACCACAGCAGAATCCCAGCGGCTAGGAAGCGGGGGTGGGGGAGGAGAAAAGCAGTAGCCTCACTTTAGGGCCATGAAGCTTCACACATCACTGCTGCTAACATCCTCTCAGCTGGAACTCAGTCCCAGGGCCCACCCAGTGGCAGAGTGGCCAAGGCTCAATGGAAACTTCTATTACTACAGAAGAAAACGGATACTGGGGGATAATGAGCAGCTCCTGTCCCTGTTGTTACATCTAATCAGACAGCTAAGAAGGCAAGATTTTCAGGCATCTGATATTGGGTCCTCAAGAGTTTAAAGACATAGCTACCTAGGTTCACCATCTGGCATACCCAAACTGCCGAAAATTTAAGTGAACAGTTGGGAAGGATGGCTCCCCTGGAGCTTCACCTGCCTTTCTTTTCAGCATTTATTTAAATATCCCTTTTATTAGTATAATCAGCATTGTACACATCTTTTCCATCAGAGTCCATTTCTTTTCTCTCTTTTTTTTTTTTTGAGACAGAATCTCACTCTGTCACCTAGGCTGACTGCAGTAGCGTGATCTTGGCTCACTGCAACCTCTGCCTCTTGGGTTCAAGTGATTCTCGTGCCTTGGCCTCCCGGGTAGCTGGGACTACAGGCGCGTGCCACCACACCCAGCTAATTTTTTGTATTTTTAGTAGAGATGGGGTTTCACCGGGTTAACCAAGATGGTCTCAATCTCCTGACCTCATGATCTGCCTGCTTCGGCCTCCCAAAGTGCTTGGATTACAGGCGTGAGCCACTGCGCCCAGCCTAATTTTTATTTTTAGTAGAGACAGGTCTTGCTATGTTGCCCAGGCTGGTCTTGAACTCCTGGGCGTAAGTGATCCTCCTGCCTTGGCATCTCAAAGTGCTGGGATTACAAGGCGTGGGCCACTGCACCTGGCCCAGAGTTCACTTCTTAAGGGTGGTAGGGATGTCCTCTTCACCTGCGGCTTGCTTTTCTGGCCCTCTAGTCCCTATTACCACACATTAGTGGAAGAGACACTCATGCTTGACAGAAAATTGGGTCTGGGCAAAGGCTGAGAAAAAGGTATAGGCTGATGCTGGATAAGAATCCCCTTTTCCCTCCCCACCTTGTCTACAACCAGCTAGTAAAGGAACTCAGTGCTACTAAAAGTGCAGGAGTGGTATCAGCACTATCCGGAAATCTGTCAGAAAAGCATGTTCTCAGGCCCTACCCCAGACACACCGATTCAGGTCTGTTGGGAATCTCCATGTAGGTTTCATCTAAAAAGCTGTATTTTGAATCCACAACCAAAAAAGAAAGAAGGAAGATATAATAAGCAACTAGAAGAAGGGCTGCTGGATCCAGGAGATGGGCCAGTAGCGCTCATAGCTATGTGGCTTTGGGCAAATAACCTCTTTAGCTGTTTCATCGGTGGCAGAGCTGCTGGCTGTCCCCGGCTATGTTTCTCTCTTTTTATTTGGTAACGGAGTTTCCAGCTGAGCACATGGCCACCTAAAAATTCCACCTTCCAGCCTCCTTTGGAAGGAGATGTGGTCAGGTGACCCCGTTTAGGCTAACAGAATGTGAGCAGATGTAACATATGCAACGTCAACACTATGCCTTAAAGGGAGGAAGTGTGCCCTCCATTGCCCACTTTTTACCTTCCCTCCCCCTGACTAGGATGTAGATGTGGTGGCAGGTGCTGAAGCTGCCACCTTGGACCACAGGCCAACTGTTAAAGATGGCAGAGATGCAAGAAAGGAGGAACCTGGGGCACAGGTAATCTTATAGAACGGGTGACTTACCTCGGGACTATCACAGGAGAGAGAAATAAGTTTTAAACCAATGCTATTTTGGACCTCTCTTATAGGGATTAAACCTTCCATCAAACTGATTGTACTCCATTTACAAAATGGGAAAAACTGTACAAATCTCACCCATCTCAAAGGGGACCATATTGCTAAAGAGTTGTGTAAACTATAAAGTATACACAGTAGCTTACTTTTCTTATTCCTGTTTAAGGATTGTATCAGCTAGAGGCCAGAGGCAGTCATTTAGAACCTGACTGTGCCTGTCAGGCTAAGGCATTTGGACTGACTGGTTAAGAGGAGACAGGAAGACTCAGTGGATCCTGATTATAACGTGATCCCACCAGGTGACAGCAGGGACTGAGGCCTGTAGGTTCAGGCAGGCTGGCTGGAGACAGTGCCAACAGGAAGGTCTCATTTTCTGACTCTCGGCCCCTGCTAATAAGTCATGTGCTCCGTTCTGGCACCATCCTTAGTAGAAGGGTCTCTTGGAAGATTTGTAATAACAAATGGTGCTCTTTAGAGCTGCTGTGCTGAAAAGACTGCCAAGACCCAACATCTGGGCTGGCACTTCCTGCTCAGGACGGTACAGTGGAAATGGCTACTTCCAGGGGCAAGAGAAACTGGAACATCTGTGTATACTGGGAGCCAAACAGACGCCAAGGTTCACAACTGTGGTTGGTATTAGAAGACCTGCATTCCATTCCTGGCCCTCAAGCATCCTCTCAGTTTCAGGCCCTCAAGTCCCAGTTTCTCCATATGCAAAATGGACAGAATGCATTCCATCTTTGCAGAGTTACTATGAGGATTAAATAAAATGATATAAAATATAAAGGACCCAGTGTGACATCTGGCACACAGCATGTACTTAAGAAATAGTAACTGCTGGCCAGGTGCAGTGGCTCACGCCTATAATCTCAACACTTTGGGAGGCCAAGGTGGGCAGATTACCTGAGGTCAGGAGTTCAAGACCAGCCTGGCTAACATGGTGAAACCCCGTTTCTACTAAAAAAAAATAAAAATTAGCTGGGCGTGGTGGTGGGCACCTGTAATCCCAGATACTCAGGAGGCTGAAGCAGGAGAATTGTTTGAATCTGGGAGGCGGAGGGTGCAGGGAGCCGAGAATGCACCACTGTACTCCAGCCTGGGCGATAAAGCAAGACTCCATCTCCAAAAAAAGAAAAAGAAATAGTAGCTGCTTTTACTGGTAAAGGGAGACAAACGCCCTGTTCTCTGGAGCTCACAAGGCTTGCAGTGAGGTCAGCAGGATGAGCTACAGAGAATGAATCCTCAGGAAACACATGTGTGTAGACCCTAGTGCTTGGTGCTATGAGGAAGGCAAATGTTATTGCTTTGACCTTTTAGCTGAAATCAGATTTGTTGGAAAACCTATCGAAGCCTCTCTGAATAAATGGTATCATAACCGTTGTGGCCCAGGAGCTTAGAGGTGCCAGTAGGAACCAGCTGTGGTTCCTGCTGCACATTAAAAATGGATATAGGTCACTTTCTATCTTCCTAGACATATTAAGGGAATGAGCTATTGTTAAGATAAGATTCCAATGCAAAGTTCATGCCTTATCAATGGAGGCGCTACATGCGAGATTATAAAACTCTGGTTTCTGCAGTGGTCTCCCAGACAAGTTCCCAGGGGACTAAAACCAAGTCTACCAATCCCTTCTCTGCAATCGTAGATTCCCTAAATCCTCTGAAAAGCAAGAGTAAATTCAAAAGTCATTTGGCAGTAAAAGCTGACCTGAGCTGACATGGGAGCAATGTGGTCCTCATTATCCCTCTTAGCAGGAAAATCCACGTGTTCTTGCAGAAACATGAATTTGTCTCATTACAGTGCAGTCCCAGACTCAGGGGTACATGTCACATATTGACATAAATGCACAAAATTACCTTATTACCTTTCTAAAATTTGGAAGAAAAAAAAACCTCTTAGGCCGGGCACTATGGCTCACGCCTGTAATCCCAGCACTTTGAGACAGAGGCAGGTGGAGCACCTGAGTTTGGGAGTTTGAGACCAGCCTGACCAACATGGAGAAACCCCATCTCTACTAAAAACACAAAATTAGCCAGGCGTGGTGGCGCATGCCTGTAATCCCAGCTACTCGGGAGGCTGAGGCAGGAGAATTGCTTGAACCCGGGAGGTGGAGGTTGTAGTGAACCGAGATTGCACCACTGCACTCCAGCGTGGGCAACAAGAGTGAAACTCCATCTCAAAAAAAACAAAACAAACTCTTAATTCACATCTGACCCAAAGGTTTTGACTCAGGGATTATGGATCTATATTTTTAAACCAGTGTTTCCCATACTTTAGATGCCTAAGAATGATCTGGAAATCTTGTCATAATAGAGATTCTAAAGCCCTCTACAGAATTTCTGATTCAGTCAGTACAAATCAGAATTAGAGTAGGGCCTAACATTCTGTATTCTTAATAATCTCCCAGTGATGCTGCTGGTCCAGGGACCACACTTTGAGTAGCAAGAGTTTAGGCAGTCCAATTCGGCACCAGGAGCCTGTCAGCTGCCTCAGCACGAAGTCCCAGCCTGACACTTGCTACGCTCCTGATTTGTGCTGGGACACGACAGTTGGGCTGGGATCTGAATCCCCCACAGGCTGTTCTGTAAGAGATTCTGCTGGGTAGTAGAAAATATGGAAGTTTAGTCAGAGTCTTTAGTTGTTAACAGACGGAAACTTTTTCCAGTCTCCACTCTGGATATTTGGTTAACACCATGTACCCAACTCACAAATGCTTTAAGAAGTTACAAAGGTGTATTTATTTGTAACAGTAAACATAAACCCCAACCAGAAGTCAGACATGTTTGACCTGTAGCTTCTGCCAGCAGCAAATGAATTTTAAGACTATGGCTGTAAGCGTTTTAAAACTGGGAGAGTTCACACCAAAGCCCAGATTTCTAGATCGCCTTAGAAAACAAACAGAACAGTTAGCAATCCTGGGAGCACATTTCCAGCTTATTTATTTGTGAAGTGAGAATATTCTCAAGTTGTTTAAGATGCTAAGAAAGTGTGTCTGGGTGGCAAGGTTCAACACCATGCCGAGTTTACTCACTTGTCCGACCTGACTGGTGCCTCACACATCTGAGTGTGCAACCCCTGACCTGGAGGCTGACAGCCTTGCTTAAGGGGGATAAATGATTAAACCCTTCTAAAGGGACTAGGAGTCCTGGTTTCCTGGTGTCTGGTTGCAGTTGTTACCTACCGCTCAGGCAGAGGAGGCCTGGAGCAGGATGAGATCAGAAAAAAAATGCAGATGGAAGTCAAGAGATGTGGACCCCTGCTGTGTATAAATCTGTGCAAAGTCACAAGACTCCAAACCTCAGTTTCCTTATCTATAAAATGGGGACATACCTTATGATAATAAATTCTGATAATGCAAATCAAAGCATTTTAAAACTAGGGGTGCCGGAAGAAGGCATGTTAATATTCTTTTTAAAATCCCATTAAAGGCAATCTTTTTAAATTTTTAATGTAATAAATCAGTGAAGGAGTTTTAGGCTTGGAGAAGAGAAAGACTATATATGATCTAGACAAGAGGTCCGTAAACTATGGCTTGTGGGTCAAATCTGGCCCACCACTAGTTTTGTTTTGTTTTTTTGAGACAGAGTCTCATTCTGTCACCCAAACTGGAGTAGTGGTGTGATCTCAGCTCATTACAACCTCCGCCTCCTGGGTTCAAGAGATTCTCCTGCCTCACCCTCCCGAGTAGCTGGGATTACAGGTATGCGTCACCACACCAGGATAATTTTTGTATTTATGGTAGAGACAGGATTTTGCCACGTTGGCCAGGCTGGTCTCAAACCCCTGACCTCAGGTGTCTACCCAAAATGCTAAGATTACAGGTGTGAGCTACCGTGCCCAGCCACCATCCGTTTTTATAAATAAAGTTTTACCTGAACACAGCCATGCTCATTCATTTACAAATTGCCTATGGCTTCTCTCAATGCTGCAGGCAGAGTTGAGTGGCTGGGCCATGGGAGTATAGCCCAAGACGACTACAATACTTACTATCTGGTCCTTTACAAAGACAGCATGCCAACTGCTGATCTAGATAACATACTAGAAATTGAGACTCAGGCAAAAGTGGAAACAAGGGTACTGTCCATTCCTCCATCCCAACAATTTGCTCCCCTACTACACTGTCCAAGTTCCTCTTCTTTCAAGTTCACAGGCACTTTCTTCAAGACCCACCCTAGAACACAACTTTCTCCAAAATGGCATTCCTTAAATTCCAACCAACTTTGATTATTCCCTCATCCTGTGCTTCTGTAGTTACTATTACTTCAAAGTGCTAACTGTTTTTGAATCCAGCATCTAAACGAGTCTTTCCCTCCGGATGCCCACCTGAGGCAGCAAAACACCAGTTCTGACAAGGCTGCTTCCCCCACCCTAGACAGTGATTAAGCACCTTGTTTGGAATTACTTTTCAAACTTGCAACGCTTTCTTGAAAACCTTAATAAAGAGTCCTTACTTTTGGATTTGGGGAAATGGTCAAGAGTCAGTCAAACTGCTTTGTGAAATAAAATAAGACTTGTTTTCCTGGGGGACTTAGCAACACAGAAAGAACAAAGCCAGGTGCATTCTGAACAATGATAGTGTTGTCTGAAAGTCTGCCAACTTAACTTAGTTTATAACTACAAATAGACTATATTTCAAATTTGGTTCATAAGTCAGTTATTTGGAATTAAATATTTTTTCTCACATATTGGTTGAAAACAGACAAAAAAATAGTGTCACTGGAGAGCTCTGTTTTATACATAAACACATGTGGTACCACTGGAATTTCTTTTGTAAATCATTTAGCTACTTTGAATTTCCCAACCAGATTGTCAATGCTCTTAAGGCAAGGGGAACCCACCTTCCGTCGCTGTGAATCCACTTAGGATGTGTGTGTTCGATCTCCAGGATGAAGCTAAATGTCCCTTCCTCTCTGAAGAGTTCCCAGTCATCCTAAGCTGAGGTGGCAGCCTCCATCACACTTTCTACACAGCCCCACTGCAGTGTGTGCCACAGGGTTTCGTATCTTCTCATTTTTTTACCTATTTCCCCTGGACCGCATGTTCACCATCCTGCATCCAGCATGGTGCCAGAGCCAGGATGAGAATCCAGTCATTCCTGACAATTCTCTTTGTCAAATATAGAAGAACACCTATGTGTTCTAATTTCAATTTTCATTTGCATGCTAACTCCATACACAATGTGCTCCAGCATCAAAGAGCTGTGATGTACAAAGGGTTAAGGCCACAGCCCCAGGAGAGGTTTGTAGGAAGCATGACCTGCAGAGGTTGGCGCCCTGACATATTTATTTCCACGTGACATTGTTCACAGGGAAATAATAAAATGAGAGTCTACATGAGAGAACTTGGCTTTTCTTGATTCAGTCTTCTGAGAATTGGTTTGCAATTCTGCCTGAAAGGAATTTCTGGACCTTCTGATGTGCCCAGTTTCACACCCAGCTGTAAGCCACTTGAGAGGCACTTAGAGGATGTTGAGATTGTCTGCTGTGTCGGGTTCTCCATGGTATGGCCCACCTTTTTTGGGCAGAGAGACAGTCTTGGATTGACTAGTGGAGGACTAATGCCATCCTACCGAGCAGGCACTGGACAAGACCACCACCCACAGCTTCCTTACCACTGTTGTCCAGGGCACCTGGGGAATCCTGGTGTAGGTCATTGTTATGTAGACAATGAGGAAGAAGACGGTGAGGACCCAGTAAAATACAGCTACAAACATGACCCAGCCAAATGCGGGGACCCGGAAGTACTCAGTTCCAGCGATAAGCGTCCATACCAGCAGCCCCAGAACCTGTAAAATGGTAGAAGCAGTGGAGAGAGGAAGGGAAAGTAGAAGATAAAGAAAAAGAAGGAAGTAGGGACAAAGAAAAAAAAATTATACAGAATGTCAATTACAACTTATTTATTTATTGATGTATTTGAGATGGAGTCTTGCTTCCGTCACCCAGGCTGGAGTGCAGTGGTACGATCTCGGCTCACTGCAACCTCTACCTCCCGGGTTCAAGGGGTTCTCCTTCCTTAGCCTCCCGAGTAGCTGGGATTACAGGCGTGCAGAACCACGCCCAGCTAAGTCAATTACAACTTTCATGCATATACCCCCACCTTCCCCTGCCGTGACTTAAAAATATTACAGGGTTTGCAAACTCATGTGCCTACAAATGCCAGGAAGGTAACCATGGCAGTCCAGGCAGGGATCAATAATGTCTTGTTTTAGGGGGTTCTCTTAAAATTCAGCCCTAGCTGATAGTTGTGGGCTGGTTTTGCCAGGTCTCCTCCACCCCAGGAGAACACAGAAACTCAAGCTTGTACATAATAATCTCGATTTTAAATATTAGCACTAATCAGGGGTTTTAAAACACCACTTGGTGAAAAACAACATCCAAGGCTGGAATTTGCTCCCAGGCTGATACGTGCCAAGGAAACAAGACTGCAGGTGCACTTGGAGGTGGTCCCTGGAGCTGATCTGCTTTCAAGGGACGAACCTCTGGGCATTCCCTGCTGTTCTCACAGATGGCCAGTAACATGTGGTCTGAGACAGCTTTCAGAAGAGAGAGTGAGCAACAGCCCAGTCCAGATGTAGACACTCAGTATTTTACCACACGTTGTGCATTTACCCCAGCAATAGTCATCCAGCTGCTGATGAGGAAGACCATACCCAAACAAATTAACACCACTCACTGACTAAAGGAAGGCTTCATCAAGGAAAAGGAAACTGACCTAAACTGTAGGTGTCTTAAGTCCTGGACAAAGGAAGGCTAGAGCAAGGTATGCACTCACATTCTAGCACCTTCCAAGTGGACTTTATTCCTAAGTCCCAAAAAGTTGAGATGTGAACCACATGCCCAGGACACAGTAACAAGAGTCCAGGGTGGGTTCTAGCCCTGCAAGTCCTGGCTTGCTGTGTGTGACTCAGGACAAAGAATTTCATTTCTGGTTTAGCTTTCTTTGTGGTATATGAAACAAAATACTAAAGTAACTCTAATCACCAGGCTTGGAAGACAGATTTCCTTTATTTGTTTAACACAGGAGCACCTACAATATCTGGGCTTCCTGCTGTCAGGCTCCAAGGACAGTGGTATACAAATTGTACAGATCCTGCTTGTAGAGAACTAAAGTCTAGTGGAGGGAAATACCTGACAGATTACAACTGTGGCAAATGTTATGAAGAAGGTAAAGGGTATGATAAGGGTCTGTGATGGGGGAAATGACCTTGCTGGCAGGCACAGGAAGCATCGGAGAAGTCCAGGCTGAAGAATAACCTGAAGGCTGAAAGCACTGGCGAGACAGAAGCGGGAAGGCAACGTTATAGGCAGAGGGCACAGTGTTGGCAAAGGTCTGAAGGTGGGAAGGGCTCTGCTACCTTCTAGAACCTATAAGAACAAGTAGTAAGTTAGGATATTGGTGCAAAATGTTAGAGACCTGGGGAAGGTGAGATGATACGAGCCCAGGAGGCCTACAGATTTTGTGCTTTATCCAAAGGGCAGTGGGAGAGTTTTAAGCAAGAGAATGTTAAGATTAGGCTAGATTTTTTTATAAAGCCACTCTGGCTGCAGGTAGAGAATGGACATGTGGAGGGGAAGGGGGGAGCAGTGGTGTGGAGACAAATTCAGAAAGCGTGCAATAATCCAAGCAGGAAGAATATGAAGTCTTTAAGACCAATATGGTGGCAGTGAATATCAAGAAGTGAGTGAATTCATGACAAATTTCAGCAGATGGGACTTTAATGGATTAGATATGGGGTTGGGGGAGGAGAAGGGAGAGGATACAGTGGAATGATCCCTAGGTCTCTAGAAAGATTTCTGGAGTAGATCAGGGTTTGACTTGTTCTGTTGGAACAGTGGAAGAGGAACAGGTTAAGGGAGTGTTGTTCATGAGTTAAATTTTCAAACTACTCAGTTTGAGGTAGTTGGGGACCTTCAAACAGGGATTAGAAGAAGTGGATGTTGAAGAGAGAAGACTTCAGGCCATTCTTTAAGAAGGAAGACTTCCTGTGAAGATCTTGAAGCCATCAGACAGGTTTCCAAGGGACGTGTTAAACCGCTTCCCGAGAGAAGCCACTTTCCCGCTACAGTTTGGGTGCCTGTGCCGGGGAGCAGCTAAGACTCTAAATGTTGCTGTTTCTGCTCTTTAGATTTGAGCATCAACATTCTTTTATCTGCTTGATATTAGTATATGAATTCCAGAGACAAGATGCTTAATGGAGATGTGCTTTTGTGTTTACATCTGTGGCAACAACACTTATTGAAAGTGAAGACACACAGAATGGGATATAATTCCAGAAAGCGCTAAGCCTCACACTAATGAGGTTTTTGGCCCAAATTGATTCTGACAGGTAATCTATACAATGTGTTTGACATTCTGTTGGATCAGTAAGACTGGTAATAGATGTAATCCGGCATGGCAGCGTCTGAAACATTTCAGGCTTCTTGATTGAGTTGGGGTCAGAACGGCCCTTTGTGGATGATTCACATAGGAAACATAACAGTGAGTGAAGAGGCACTGTAGATGTGTTGATAGTATCTCTCTGTGTGATCACAAGGGCTTAAGAGTTTCCATCACAAGTCTGTATCCAGCTAAACAGGCTCAACTCACAGCTCTTGGCTCTGAATGCAAAAACGTTTTTCATTATTAACACAAGTGAAGCCTGCTGTCCCGGGCTGCATTGTCTAGTTTGCTGGCTGTGGTCATCTTTTACACAAAGGCACAATATTGTTAACTGAGCCGTCTTTCAAAGAACAGGAATACTTGACACATGACCTCACAAGCAAACAAAGTAAAAAGAATGTCTCCGTCAAGAAAAGAATTGTTCTACCCAAGTGAATTTCCTAGGTAACTGAAATATATCAAGAAGCAAACCTTTTCTCTCCACCATAGCCAATACTGACAAAAACCACTCTTCAAAAATGTGACTCATCTTCTGCTTTAAGATAAACCTAAATCTTTATTTGCTTAGACTACAAAAATACTGTTTGTTTTTGTTTTCTCTGATAAGCATTATAAGCATGTTTTTTTTTTAGGCTAAGACTTTTTTTTTTAATGGCAGAACTAACCTTTCAAAGTGATAAACGCAGGTAAAAAATTAACACAGGGCCAAGCACGGTGGCTCACGCCTGTAAATCCCAGCACTTTGGGAGGCTGAGGTGGGCAGATCACGAGGTCAAGAGATCGAAACCATCCTGGCCAACATGGTAAAACCCCGTCTCTGCTAAAAATACAAAAATTAGCTGGGCGTGGTGGTGCATGCCTGTAGTCCCAGCTACTCAGGAGGCTGAGGCAGGAGAATCGCTTGAACCCAGGAGGCAGAGTTTGCAGTGAGCCGAGATTGCGCCACTGCACTCCAGCCTGGGTGACAGAGGGAGACTCCATCTCAAAAATAAATAAAATAAAATAAAATAAAATAAAATGAAATAAAAAACACAGAAGTAGGCCGGGCGCAGTGGCTCATGCCTGTAATCCCGGCACTTTGGGAGGCCGAGGCAGGCGGATCACGAGGTCAATAGATCAAGACCATCCTGGCTAACACAGTGAAACCCTGTCTCTACTAAAAATACAAAAAACTAGCCGGGCGTGGTGGTGGGCGCCTGTAGTCTCAGCTACTTGGGAGGCTGAGGCAGGAGAATGGCATGAACCCGGGAGGCGGAGCTTGCAGTGAGCTGAGATTGTTCCACTGCACTCCAGCCTGGGCGACAGAGCGAGACTCCATCTCAAAAAAAAAAAAACAACACAGAAGTATATAAAGAAATGACAACCCCATTCCTATCCACCAGTTATAAAAATTCAAGAAAAACCAACATAAACAATTTTGTATTTACCCTTTCTAGCCTCTTTCCTAGCATTTATAACCACTGCCTGCACATCTTTCTTTTTCTCCCGTATAAATATGGATCACTCTGTTCACGGAGTCTATAACTTGCTTCTTTCAGTCAGTAATACCATAGAGGACAACCTTCCACACTACTACACACGCATCTCTGCCAATTTTAACAGTTGCTCAGTCTTCCATAATTCATGTAACCAGTTCCCCATCGATGGAAATTTAGGTTGTCTTCTTTATGTTTGTACAAAAATACCCAGAAACATTTTTATAACCTATGCCTTTGTATACCTGAATTCCAGGAGATGTCTAGGAGGAAAATTTCTAGAATACATATTTTAAGCTTTAGAGGTACTACCAAATTGTTCGGCAAAAGCTTGTACTAATTTACTGACTGGGCACAGCGGCTCACGCCTATAATCCCAGCACTTTGGGCGGCTGAGGCAGGTGGATCACTTGAGGCCAGGAGCTTGAGACCAGTCTGGCTAACATGGCAAAACCCCATCTGTACTAAGAATACAAAAATTAGCAGGGCGTAGTGGTGAGTGCCTGTAATCCCAGCTACTAGGGAGGCTGAGGCAGGAGAATACCTTGAACTGGGGAGGTGGAGGTTGCAGTGAGCTGAGATTGCACCACTATACTCCAGTCTGGGTGACAGGGCGAGACTCTGTCTCCAGAGGAAAAAAAAAAATGCTTGTATGAGTTTACTCTATTATCAGTATATGCATGTTTTCCATCTTCACCAGACTAAATTTCTATGTTTTAATGGCTAAAAACCTGATTTTAAAAAACAGAACTCTCACTGTTTTAACTTTCACTGCTGTATTGAAATATAGCATAAAGAAAAGTATACAAGTCCTAAGTGAACAGCTTGGGGAAGTTTCACTAACTGAACGAACCTGTGTAACCAGCATCCAAATCAAGAGACACAACACTGCCAGCACCTGAAAATCTTACCCCCATTTCTAGTTACTCCTCTCCTCTAAGGGTGACAATTGCCCTGATCTCTATCATCCTAGATTAATTTCTGCTTTTGATCTTCATATAAATGGATCCTATAGTACTCAGTCTTATGTCTGACATCTCTTGCTAAATACTGTGAGGGAGTCATCTGCAATACCGAAGGTAGTTCCTTCTTTCTCCTGGTGTCTCAAATTTGACCATCAGAATCACCTGGAGGGCTTGTTGAAACAAATGGCTAGGCCTACCACTTGCCTGTGATTCAGGTCTAGGATGCATCTGAGAATTTGCATTTCTAACAAGCTCTCAGGTGATGCTGATGCTGCTGGCCCAGGGACTACACATGAAGAACCACTGATGAATAGCATCTTGTTTCTACTTTAATTTGCATTTTTCTTCATCAGTGTCAAGGACAGTAGAGCATTTTTTTTTGAATGCTTATAATGCTATCAACCATGTAGAGTTCTCCTCTTATTTCCTGATAGTTTCTTTTTCTTTTTCTTTTTTTTTTTTTTTGTCAGTGTGTGTGTGGTTTTTTTTTTAGACAGTCTCACTCCATCACCCAGGCTGGAGTGCAGTGGTGTGATCCTAGCTCACTGCAACCTCCATCTCCCAGGTTCAAGCAATTCTCATGCTGTAGCCTCCCCAGTAGCTGTAATTACAGGAGTGCACCACCATGCCTGGCTAATTTTTTGTATTTTTAGTAGAGACGGGGTTTCACCATGTTGGCTGGGCTGGTCTCAAACTCCTGACCTCAAGTGATCTGCTTGCCTCAGCCTCCCAAAGTACTAGGATTACAGGTGTGAGCCACTGCACCTGGCCAGCCACTATGCCTGGCCTGATAGATTTTTAAAAGTCACTTTCTGATTTGTAGAGATCTTTACATAAGAGAGATGGTAACCAACCATATATGTGGCAAACATTTTCCTGATCCAGTTTTATTTTTCAAAGCCATACAG
This sequence comes from Macaca fascicularis, assembly GCF_037993035.2. Taxonomy (NCBI): domain Eukaryota; kingdom Metazoa; phylum Chordata; class Mammalia; order Primates; family Cercopithecidae; genus Macaca; species Macaca fascicularis. The sequence goes on from NC_088376.1 coordinate 16,062,701, forward strand.
TCTTTTGTCTATGGAAGTTTTAAGTTTTTACATAATTTTTTTTTTTTTTGAGACAGGGTCTCACTCTGTTGCCCAGGCTGGAGTGCAGTGGTATGATCAAGGGTCACTGCAACCTCTACCTCCTGGGCTCGTGATCTTTCTACCTCAGCCTCCTGAGTAGCTGGGATTACAGGAATGCACCACACCTGGTTAACTTTCTGATTTTCATTTCTTTGTAGAGATGAGGTCTCGCTATGTTGCCCAGGCTGGTCTCGAACTCCTGGGCTCAAGTGATCCTCCTGCCGTGGCCTCCCAAAGTGCTGAGATTATAGTTGAGAACCACCATGCCTGGCTGACATAATTGGTTTTCTTTAACTCTTTTATTTTTTTACCTTCTTAGCAAGGTCATTCTCAACAGAAGATTACAAAAACATTCTCCTATATTTTTATAGTTTTGTATATATGCTTACATCTTTACTCCAACTAGCATTGAGTTCTATATATGGGGTAAATAAAGGCAAATTTTATTTTTTCTAGCAGATAGACACTTATCGGTGTCTTCCCATATATTGTGGCAGTTTCTGGAATCTTTATTCCATTCCATTCACCCGTGTTCATCTGCTGTGTCAGTGCCAATGACTGTAGCTTCAACATGTATTTCATGTATTTTAGCATTCTTGGAAAGTATATCAGACTGAACACCTAATTTTGCTCTCTCCAAAAACCCTTTTAAAATTTTCAAGAGGATGGGTTGAATAGGAGAAGAGACAACAGTAACATTTTTAGAAGCTTAGAACACAGCCAGGTGCAGTGGCTCATGCCTGTAATCCCAGTACCTTGGGAGGCTGAGGCGAATGGATCACCTGAGGTCAGGAGTTCGAGACCAGCCTGGCCAACATGGTGAAACCTCATCTCTACTAAAAATACAAAAATTAGGCCTGACATGGTGGCTCACGCCTGTAATCCCAGCACTTTGGGAGGCTGAGGTGGGTGGATCACCTGAGGTCAGGAGTTCGAGACCAGCCTGGTCAATATGGTGAAACCCCGTCTCCACTAAAAATACAAAAATTTTCCGGGCATGGTGGCACATGCCTCTATCTAGTCCCAGCTACTTGGGAGGCTGAGGCAGAAGAATCACTTGAACCCGGGAGGTGGAGGTTGTAGTGAGCCAAGATCACGCCATTGCACTCCAGCCTGGGTGACAGCGAGACTCTGTCTCAAAAAAAAAAAAAAAAAAAAAAAAGGCTTAGAACACATATGAACAATGGATAACTGACTTAATGACCCTGAGAAAGCCGAGTTCTAAGGTGGTTAACAGGTAAGTCAAGAAACAAACCAACTTCACTGCAAAGTCTAAAAAGACTCAGTAGCTCTAGGACAGAAAACGAAGGTTGGGGGTGGGAGAGGAGCGGCTAAAATAAGGAGGATTGGTGGGAAGCTGTTTGAAAGTCACTAAGTCCTTACCCTTTGCTCTACTGCAAGCTGCTGGTTGATTGCCCCACTTCTGTCATTAGTGTAAAAGTTTATTCTCTAGATTAGGATTCCTCAGTCTCAGGCATATTGACATTTTGCGTCAATAAAATTCTTTTTTTTTTTGAGACATAGTCTTGCTCTGTCGCTCAGGCTAGAGTACAGTGGCACAATCTTGGATCCCTGCAACCTCCGCCTCCCAGGTTCAAGTGATTCTCCTGCCTCAGCCCCCTGAGTAGTTGGGATTACAAGTTGGGATCACACCCAGCTAATTTTTGTATTTTTAGTGGAGATGGGGTTTCACCATGTTGGCCAGGCTGGTCTAGAACTCCTGGCCTCCAGTGATCTGCTTGCCTTGGCCTCCCAAAGTGTTGGGATTACAGGCGTGAGCCACTGCGCCTGGCCTGGGCCAATAAAATTATTGATCTGGAGTGCTGTCCTGTGCACTGTAGGATGTGTATAGCAGCTTCTCTGTCCTCTACCTACTTGATGCCAGCAGCTGTGCTCCACCTCCCCACTCTTAATGGCAATCGAAAATATCTTTAGGAGGCAAATGTTCTTTAGGAGGCAAAATTACTTTTGATTGAGAAACACTAAAAAAGGTAAAACGAAATAGTCTCTGGATTGAGGGACACAGTTGAAGGTTTGAACATTATAGTGAAAACCAGGGGCTTAAATGACTAAGTATTCAGTATGAACACTTCCTCATCTGTCCAATCCCTAACCTTTCCCTCTGCTTGGTCCTAAGAATACTGGCAGCCAGGTCTTCATTAGCGTAAGAAAAAAGACAAAGATACTGACTTTGGGGATTCCTCAACACACAGCCCAGCCAGGTCAATCTTCAATGAAGTTCAAGGTTCATAAGCCCCGTCTACCTGCTCAGAGCATCCAGACAGCTTTGCACTCTTGAAACATAGGCAGATAACCAAGATTATTGGATCTGTGAAGAAAGCAAAGCCTATATAACAGGGCAGAGAGTACAAACCAAAAAATAAACTGGAAGAAAGTACCTTTGAAGCGGTAGAAGAAAACATTTCCCATCCCCAAAATCATCAGAATCTTAGAGAGAAAAGATATTACAAAAGTGAAAAAGGAACTGGAGGTTGCAAGAAGGACACAAAAATAGTCCTTTAAAACAAAAATAGTTTTTGAAATTAAAAACAGAATAGTAGAAATTAACTCAATAGAAATGCTGCATGATAAAATCAAGAAAATTTCCTAGAAAAGATAACAATGAAAAATTAAAAAACAGGTGAGATAAAGTAAAAAAGTTAGAGGATGGGTTCAGAAGGTCAAACATCTGATTAATAAGTTCCAGGGGCCAGGCGAGGTGGCTCATACCTGTAATCCCAGCACTTTGGGAGGCTGAGGTGGACGGACTGCTTGAGCCCAGGAGTTCAAAACCAGCCTGGGCAACAGGGCAAAACTCCATCTCCATCAAAAAAAAAAAAAAAAAAAATTTAGCTGGGTGTGATGGCACAGGCCTGTAGTCCTAGCTACTTGGGAGATTTATGTAGGAGGATTGCTTGAGCCTAGGAGGTCAAGGCTGTAGTGAGCTGAGATCAGAGTCAGATCTTGTCTCAAAAAAAAAAAAAAAAAAAAAAAAAAAAAAAAAAAAAAAAAAAAGGTTCCAGGAAGAGAGAGTGAAGAAAAATAACTCAAGGAAACTCAGAATTTATGGATGTGAATTTCTATATAAAAGGACTCCTCTAGGTACCCAGCACAGTGGATGAAATAGACCCAAATCAAGGTACATGATGAAATTTCAGAACATCAGGTACAAAGAGAAGGTTCTTTAAACCACCAGAGAACAAATAGGCTGCCTAACAAAAGAAGTGGAAACAAGAATGGCTTTTAACCTTTTCTAAAAGTAAATAGAATGTTAGAAGACAATGACCAATGATTTCAAATTACTGAAAGAAAATTATTTTTGATCTAGAAATTACCTGGCAAAAATGATCAATGAAGGGCAAGTGGAGAATATTTTCTTTTTCATACATGTAATATCTGAAAAATTTACCTTCCATGCACTCTGTCTTAGGAATCTACTGAAGGACATGACTCACCAAAAGGAGAGCATAAAACTTTAAAAAAGGCAACATGGAATAAACCAACAAGAGAACTACAGAGAGAGGTGAAGGTCATCCCCAGGATGAAGGGAAATCCAAGCATGACAGGTGCCTCAGACATAGAAGGTAACCAGATTGGAGCAGAGTGACTCGAAAGACAGCCACGCCACGTTAAAGGCTCTCATCACCATGCCTGATGTCATTTTCCTCCCTTTTTATTGATTGAAGCTATTAGGGAACTTGCTCCATCACAATGAGGGAGGAAAGCAAGAAAGAGGACAATAAGGAAGATAAGAAAACAAGAAATTCAACCTAACAGAAAGGCAAAAGGAATTCCACAGATGACAGTGAAGGGAGGACCCCAAGAGAAATACATCCAAGATAAAAATGGGAACTCTGATTATGTGATGTGATTGGCCTTGTGGGAAACTTCACTGAGAGGCAATTGGAAAAAATGTGAGACAAAATTAACTACAAAGCTGGGTCCTTGAGAGTACTGAGGCCCTGGGCCCCCCAGCACGTGTGTGTAAAGCCCCTGTCCCTGCCCCCTCCAAGCCCTGCCCTGCTGGACCTAACTTATTTTATCGTCACAGCTTAGTGCTATGCTGGGAGGTGGCCAAAGTACAGCCCACAATGGGCCTGTAAATAGTCTAGCCCCGTCAGCGTCAGTGTGTGCTGGTCCAGCCAGCCAGCTGCAGGCGAGCTGTTTCTAGAACCAGAGTCTCTATAAATAGAGAGAACAAACACCAAAAAACAAAACAAAACAAAACAAAAAAAACTAAACAAAAAAACGACCAAAAAAACTAAAGAAAACAAAACAAACCCACTCTATTATTAACCTTAGCAAAAACAAAATCACTGTTCACTATGATACTCAGCTCTAAATAATATTTACATAAGGATAATAAACACAGAATATTGACTTAAATCATAAACTAATAGGCTGAGAACAGTGGCTCATACCTTGGAATCCCAGCACTTTGGGTGGCTGAGGTGGGAGGATTGCTTGAGCCCAGGAGTTCAAGACCAGTTTGGGCAACATAGGAAGACTCTGTCTCTACATTAAGTAAATAAGCAAGCAAGCAAGCCAGGCATGGTGGTGCATGCCTACAGTCCCAGCTACTCAGGAGCCTGAGGTGACAGGATTGCTTGAGCCCAGGAGGTTGAGGCTGCAATGAGCTGTGATTGTGCCACTGCATTCTAGCTTGGATGACAGAGTGAGACCCTGTCTCAAAAAAGAAGAAGAAGAAGAAAAAAGGAATTATAACATGGAGAAAAGACGCTTCAAGCATGTAGATGGTGCCACAGATCAAATGTGTGCTTCCCAAATTCATATGTTGAACCCTAAATCCCAGCGTGATGGTATCAGGAGGTAGGGCCTTTCGTAGGTAATAAGGTTTAGATGCAGTCTAAACCTCTCATGATGAGATTAGTGCCCTTATAAAAAGGGACACCAGAGAGCTTCCTCTCATGTTTTCTCCACTGATATGCACCAGAGAATGGCCATGTAAAGACACAGCAAGAAGGTGGCTGTCTGCAACCAAAGGAGAGAGCCCTCACCAGACACCTACCTGTTGTCACCTTAATCTTGGACTTTGTCTATAGCACTATTAGAAAGAAATTCCTGTTGTTTAAGCCACCCAGTCTATGGTATTTTGTTATGGCAGCCCAAGCTAAGAAAGAAGGTAACGAGAGGTGACTAGTTAACATGTAGAACTGAATCAAAAGATGGCAGCTCACATATTATTTATAACTACAGATACAGGTAAAGCCAGAGTAGCTGTCTCTGAGGAGAAACATGGGGAGTTATGGAAGTGACTGTTTTTCACAAGCCTTTTGGGTCTACATGTATTTGACCACCCTACTGATGTTAGTTGATTTCTAGAATTTTCTTTTTTCTCTTCTTTTCTTTTCTTTTTTTGAGACAGAGTTTCACTCTTGTTGCCCAGGCTGGAGTGCAATGGCATGATCTTGGTTCACTACGACCTCCACCGCCTGGGTTCAAGCGATTCTCCTGCCTCGGCCTCCCAAGTAGCTGGGACTACAGGCATGAGCCACCACGCCCCCGCTAATTTTGTATTTTTAGTAGAGACAGAGTTTCACCATGTTGGTTGGGCTGGTCGCGAACTCCCGACCTCAGGTGATCTGCCCACCTTGGCCTCCCAAAATGCTGGGATTACGGGTGTGAGGCACTGTGTCTGGCCGATTTCTAGAATTTTCTGGCTAAGCCATCTGCAATAACAGCAGCTTTGGTCCTTTCAAATATTTGTATCACCTGTTTCTTTTTCCTGAATTATTGCATTAAATATCCAGAACAATCTTCCAGAACACAAGTGATGGTGGCAATCCTTATTTTATTCTGTTTTATCATTTTAATGTTTTACATTTTTATATGTGTTGTTGGTTTTTGATAGATGATGGATACCTTTTATGGAGCTGAAAGTTTCTACTTTTCAGTGACCTAAGGTTTCTTTTCCAACCTCTCCGGTGAACAGTAAGTTGATGAGCTCAATTAAATATATTTTCTGTATCTCCTTTTCAAAATTAAATACAGTATTACTAACACAGCTAAACCTTCTGATGACCCAGCGTCATCACAAACATGAAATATTTCAATTGCTGCCTTGTGCTATAGAAGGAAATTGCTTGCTTCTATTTGGAATGGTACCAGATTATGTGTGTTTTTCTATGACCAAAAAAAATTGTTTTTTTGAGACTGGTCTCATTTTGTTGTCCAGGCTGAAGTGCAGTGGCGTGATCACTGCTCACTGCAGCCTCGACCTCCCTAGGCTCAGGTGATCCTCCTACCTCAGCCTTCTGAGTGGCTGGGACTACAAGTGTAAGTAGGTGAGACTACACCACCACACTCAGGTAATTTTTTAATTTGTAGAAACGAGGTCTTGCCATGTTGCCCAGGCTGGTCTTGAACTCCTAGGCTTAAGTGATCTGCCCACCTCGGCCTCCCAAAGTGCTATTATAGGATTACAGGCAGGAGTCACCATGCCCAGCCTGAAGAAATTTTTTAAATTGAAAATCAACTCACCTCTTGCAGCTCTCAGTGAGCTGATTTCAACTGCCCTCCTCTGTCCTTTGTGTGTACCCTCCTACCCCCACATCATCTGTATTTGAGTATTCTATGGACTAAGAAAACAAATGTCAGGTTTTTGTTTTTGAGACAGGGTCTTGCTCTGTCACTCAGGCTGGAGTGCAGTGGTATAATCACAGCTCACTGCAGCCTCGACCTCCTGGGCTCAAGTGATTACCCCACCTCAGCCTCCAAAGTAGCTGGAACTACAGGTGCATGTCACCATGCCCAGCTAGGTTTCAAATTTATTGTAGAGCCGGGGTCTCACTATGCTGCCCGGGCTGATTTTGAACTCCTAGACTCAAGTGATCCTACTGCCTCAGCCTTCCAAAGTGCTGGGATTACCGGTATGAGCCACTGATTCTGGCACAATTTTCAAAATCTTCCAGAGAGACAATAAGTTTGTCCCTGAGGACTCCCTGTGGTATCTATGAGCTTTGTGACAGCTATTCTGCTGCTCAGAGGAATTATCTGATGGCAGTGTTACAAAGTCTCATTTATTCAAATACCTACTGAGCATTATTATGACACAGGTTTTCTAGGCACTGTTGCTGGGGCAGGAAATGCTACGTTGCTATAGGACATAAGTTGGCTGATTTAGTTTTGACTTTAGCCTTGACTGGCAGGAGTACCATTATTGAAAATGTACTCTAGCCTTGAAAACAGGTAACTTTTGACAATTAACTAGGCTAACCTAGAAGCAATGCACCAGCTGTTCCCATCTGGCTTCGCATCGTTCTGGTGCGATCTCAGCATACCTCTGAAATACCTCATTAGATTTTAAATCATTTATCATACTAATTCCTTGCAATGAAGCGGCATTGGAAATCAGTGATTGCAGATTTGCTATTATGTGGCCTGCCAGAAGAGAACCAACCAATATTACCATGCCTGGCTGTTCTACTTCTGGTGCACATTTAATATGGCGCACATGTGGCAACATTCATTCATTCAAAAACCTGAGGTCTTGGCTGGGCGTGGTAGCTCATGCCTGTAACCCCAGCACTTTGGGAGGCTGCGACGGAGAGATCACTTGAGGTCAGGAGTTTGAGACCAGCCTGGCCAACGTGGTAAAACCCCATCTCTACTAAAAATACAAAAAATTAGCTGGGCGTGGTGGCACATGCTTGTAATCCCAGCTTCTTGAGAAGCTAAGGCAGGAGAATCACTTGAACCCGGGAGGCAGAGGTTGCAGTGACTTGAGATCATGCCACTGCACTGCAGCCTGGGTGACAAGAGTGAGATTCCATCTCAAAAACAAAAACAAAACACCTGAGGTCTCAATGGCAGTGCAACGATGGGGAAAAAAGACATGGTGTCTGGCCCTAGAGAAGGTATGTCAATTGATATTTAATTATAAGCTGTAATAAATCCTATGAAAAGAAACTATGCTGATACAAGAATGTAAAGCATAAGGACCCAACCCAGTCTGGAAGGTCAGAGGAAGTCAGAGACAAATAGGTGAATGAGAGTTAGCCAGGCAAAATTTGGGTGGTGGGAGGAATGCCAAAACTCTGAGACAGACACCCCAGCTGGTGACATGGGTCCTTTCGAGGTCTTGATTTGATACATGAAGACCAGGTGGGAATCCACTTGCAAAGAAAGCCTGGCATCAGACAGCAGTCTCCAAGGATGGCACCTTTTCTTAAAGCCAAGACTTATCCCATAGTGGTTTGAAGGCCAGAGAATGTTAGTGTTGGATTGATTAACTCATTTCACACATGAAGAGATGCTTACAAATGAAGAGAAGTCCAGGACACGTTCAGAAGCAACCAGCCTAGGGTCATGGAGCTAGTCAGGGGTCAAAGCAGAACTAGTGTTCAGCGGCATCTTCCAATCTGGTGCTGTTTTTATTTATCCTGTAGTCTTCACTGTTTGATTCCCTGTTCCTTCCTCCTCCTTCCTCTCTCACTGAGGTGACACTACCACACATGGTAATAGCAGACCGAAAGGCAGAGTTTGCTTCATGGGGAAAATCCTTACTGTGGAGTCAGTCTACCTGAATTCCATTAGCCCTTGGGCAAGTTACTAACCTGAGCTTCGGTTTCCTCAACTGTAAAATGGGGATACAGAGGCTTCCCTCCTAGGGTGTGCGAGGACAAAATGAGTTAATCAGTGTGTGCACAACAGTGCTTGCGAGGTGCTGTGGCAATTATTACTGCTATGCTAATATTATTGTCAGGGTTTACAATGGCTCTTAGGAGGAACACCTCTCCTGTTTCTCAGGTAAAACACCTACTTTTCTCTGTAACTGAAGCTTTTTACACTTGTGTGGAGCCAAGAAGTCTATTTCCAGCTCCCTGGATGTATGGACTGAGCTTGAGAGCTCTCTCGTAAGTAATAACGCCAATACGATGTCAGGCTAAGTGAACCGTGAATGCTTAACCCTGAACCTCTGTCTTCCCTGCCCTGTGTGGACACCTGAATGCCACATGGCCCACCTCAATACCATGGTTAGCATGCCCCTGTTCCTGTTTGGTTAAATGGTATAATGCCAAGGCCATCTGGCCTGGTAGGAAGAGCTGGGCTTTGAATTCTTACCACCTGTGTGACTAGGCAAATAACTTTCATCTAGTCAACCAATATTTATCGAGGACCTATGTGCCCAAGCCCCTGGTAACAGTCTAATATCTACTATGGAGTAAGGAAACGCTTCTTGTACCTTACCTCATTTGGCCCACACAGCTAGCCCCCTAAAATAGGTTTTTGTTTTTTTTGGGTTTTTTTTTGAGATGGAGTCTCGTTCTGTTGCCTATGCTCGACTGCAGTGGTGTGATCTTGGCTCACTGCAACCTCCGCCTCCTGGGTTCAAGAGATTCTCCTGCCTCAGCCTCCCGAGTAGCTGGGATCACAGGTGTATGCCACCACACCCAGCTAAGTTTTATGTTTTTAGTAGAGACGCGGTTTCCCCATGTTGGCCAGGCTGGTCTCAAACTCCTGACCTCAGGTGATCCGCCCACCTCGGCCTCCCAAAGTGCTGGGATTATAGGCGTGAGCCACCACGCCCAGCCTTAAAATAGGTTTTATCATGATGATTTTATAGATAGGAAAACCAAGGCACAGTGAGTTAAAAAAACTTAGTCCAAGTTTATTTATTTATTTTTTTTGAGACAGAGACTTGCTCTGTCGCCCAGGCTAGAGTGCAGTGGCAACCCTGGCTCACTGCAACCTCCGCCCCCTGGGTTCAAGTGATTCTTCTGCTTCAGCCTCCAGAGTAGCTGGGATCAAAGGTACATGACACCACACTGGCTAATTTTTGTATTTTTATTAGAGTGGGGGTTTCACCATGTTAGCCAGACTGGTCTTGAACTCCTGACCTTAGGTGATCCACCTGCCTTGGCCTCCCAAATTGCTGCTGGGATTACAGGCGTGAGCCACCATGCCCGGCCTCAAGTTTTACTGTATTACACATCAACACCATGCCGCAAGTAATGTAACTCTTCTGTGCCTCAGTTTCTTCATCAATACGTAGAGATAATACATATTTTCTAAAATCCACATAAGACAATAAGCTCTACAAATGATAGTTGCTATTGCGATTAATACTTTAAAATAACAGAGCAGTTTGGCAGACCATAAGCCTGCCTTAGAGGAATAGGCTGGTGTTTGAGACAGAGAAGCTGGCTCCTGCCATGTTCTTAGGGATGGGACATTACCTGGAATGCCACCAGCCAGTCCCTTCCCACGTGCAAAGTTCTGGGCATGTGGAGATTCTAGTAAAGGCAGTAGACGCCCCTGTGCAAACCCACTCCCACTTCTGCAAAACAAGATGCCCGGCAGCTGCCCACCACTGTTGGCCCACGAGGGAGTGCCATCTTCAGACTGAATAGGGCTGATCACGACAAGGCCTTTTGAATCGCTGGTCTTTCACGTGGCATCTTGGTTAAGGACAAGTACACGGAAAACAGGATGGCAACTAACCCTATGTGCTCTGATGGCTTAAACATCTAAGTTAGAGAGCATGCGGCTCTTAATTCAATGAATTCCAAGAAATCTTGCAAGAAAGGTGATATATTACAGAGTTTGACATAGGAGCCTTATTGAGTCAGTAAGCAGGCTGTGGGCACCTGCCACAGGCTAGGCACAATACTGAGTGCCCAGGGTACAAAGGTGAATGAGGCTTGGGTCTCTGCACAGGAGGAATTTGCCATCTAGTGCAAGAGACAAACACAATTCAGTTCTTTCTTTTTCACCAGGGGTTGGCAAACTTTGGCCCATGGCCACATGTGGCTCACTGTTTTGTATAGTCAATGAGTACAGCCATGCTTATTCATGAATGTATTATCTCTGGCTGTTTTCACACTACAACAACAGAATATGTGGCCTCTTGGCTACAAAGCCTGAAATATTTACTATCTGGCCCTTTATAGAAAAGGTTTGCCAATTCCTGTTTACCACGACATACACTCTTTGCACTAGGAAATACACACACATGCACATATATGTGTCCTTATGTTTTTGTTACCTGTTTTTCAAATCAGGTTATTAAATATATCAAGCTGGAGACAATTATACAATGAAAGAGTATACCTCTTTCCTGGACCATCAAGGAGTTACATTATCCTCAAACTGACCTCTCCCTACATTTGTTTTCCAGAGTCAAAGGGGCTCTTCAAGCCCCAGTCACCTCCACTCCCATCCCAGGTTTGGAGCCCTTCTGTTTAGCAAGCATGGCGACCATCTTCACTTATCCACTAGAGGGTATCCAAACACTGCTTATGAAAGACTAAGGCACTACAACCAGACCCTATTCAATGGAGAGAGATCAGAGTTTACCATCTGTCTGAATGAGTTCCTACACTTAAAACGCCTTGCATAGAGGTGGCAGGGCATAGAAGAATAAACTCGACTCTCACCCATTAGTACCAGATGTTGCCTGGAAACAGATCTGACAAGAAATGCAGTCAGCTTGCTGAGATAAGGATGAATTAATACAAAGACTTGGAAGGGCGAATTTAATCCACAAATTCACAGCCTCCTCCTTCTACCCCTGCAAAGTTCTTTTTATTTATGTATTTATCTTCTTGAGATGGAGTCTCGCTCTGTAGCCAAGGCTGGAGTGCAGTGGTGCGATCTCGGCTCACTGCAAGCTCCGCCTCCCAGGTTCACGCCATTCTCCTGCCTCAGCCTCCCGAGTAGCTGGGACTACAGGCGACTGCCACTTTGCCTGGCTAATTTTTTTTTTTTATTTTTAGTAGAGACAGGGTTTCACTGTGTTAGCCGGGATGGTCTTGATCTCCTGACCTCGTGATCCACCCACCTCGGCCTCCCAAAGTGCTGGGATTACAGGCATGAGCCACCGCACCCGGCCTACCCCTACAAAGTTCTTACTGAAGTGTGTTTAATACTTTATAGGGGAACTGTGTGGAGCATCAACCAGTACAACCGAAGGGCTTCAGGCCTTGTTGCTTTCTCCAACAAGGCACTTGGCCTTTGGGCTAGAAAGGTAGTTTTTAATTGGGAATGGAGAGCTGGCCGTTAGGAGAAGCATGTCTGATTGCGTGGGAGGATTTCGAACCACGTGGTCGTCTTTCTGTTTTCAAACACAGCATGAAGATGGGCATCTCCTTCTGGCCCTCGCTGACCTTTTCTGAAGTCCATCTGTAGGATTCCTTTGGGTACACTACTCCAGAACAGAACAAAACTTGAGGCCTAGATGTTGCTAGTAATTTGTGAATTACCTTATTCTTGCTTAGGACTTTAGTCTCACATTCTACAATCAACTAAAGACCAGCACTGTGACAACACCACAGGACCCTGAATTTTCCCAGCAGGCAAGGGAATGGAAATGGGCCTACTAGGCTGGCTTTAAAATATGCCCACAAGTTCTTTGACGCTCTTCTTGAAGGTACGCTGGACTTCCTGACTTGCTTTTGATAAACAGAAACATGGCAGAAATGATGCTATGTGACTTGGGAGGCTGCGTCATAAAAAGGAGATAGCATCCCCCAGCTGTTTCACTCTTGGGTCATTTCCCCTGGGGAAGCTAGCAGCCATGTTGTGAGGACACTCAAGCAGCCTTGCAGGGAGGTCAACATGGAACAGAAATGAAGTTTCCCACCAACAGCCAGCACCAACTTGCCAGCCACGTGAGTGAAGCTGATTCTCCAAGCTGAATCCTTGGAAGTGGATTCTCCAGCCCCAGTTAAACTTTAAATGACTGCAGTTCTGGCTGACATCTGATGGAGCCTCAGGAAAACACCTGAGCCAGAACTGCTCAGCCAAGTTGATCCTGAATTCCTTACGTACAGACACTGTGAGCAATAATAAGTGTCTACTACTGCTTTAGGCCATTACATTTAGGGGTAATTTGTTACACAGAATTAGATGACCAATATACCAAGTACCATCCAATTTTGCCTTATATACAATAGATAGTGTGTTAGGTACAAAGCCTGGAAGACCCGCGTTTGTCACTAATTTGCTGTGTGACCACAGGCATAACTATTTCTCCTCTGAGCCTTCGTTTGTACCTCCTCAAGATGGGTACAGCACCACCTAGGTTGCTACAGGGTCTTAAGGTGTTTTGTGATCTACAAAGAGAGAGGTAAAGCAGTGATATCAGTCTCACGTTTTTTCTTCCGGAGAATATGATTTAATGCTTAGCATTTCTAAGCATTAGAAATTCTTAGCAGTAGTGGTCCTAGGTACTCAGTCAGTGAAAGAGAGGAGTGGGAGGTATCCCATGCCTGTAATTAGAACCACTGGGCTAAGGGTGCTGAGGAACTGCAAGAGCAGAGGTTGGCATGCTTTTACTGTAAAAGGCCAGGCCGGGCACAGTGGCTTATACCTGTAATCCCACCACTTTGGGAGGCCGAGGCGGGCAGATCACAAGGTCAAGAGATCGAGACCATCCTGACCAACATGGTGAAACCCCCGTCTCTGCTAAAACTACAAAAATTAGCTGGGCGTGGTGGCGCACGCCTGTAGTCCGAGCTACTCAGGAGGCTGAGGCAGGAGAATCACTTGAACCCAGGAGGCGGAGGCTGCAGTGAGCTGAGATTGCGCCATTGCATTCCAGCCTGGCAACAGAGCGAGACTCCGTCTCAATCAAAAAAAAAAAAAAAAAAAAAAAAGGCCAAATAGTAAATATTTTTGGCTTTGTGGGCCACATGGTCTCTGCCACAACTACTCAATTCTGCCACTGTAGCATGAAAGCAGCCATAGACAGTATGTAAATGAATGGGAGCAACTGTGTTTCACCAAAACTTTATTGACAACAGGCAGCTGGCAGTAATTTGCCAACCTCTACCTTGTAGCCTTGGCTTCTCCAATGATGTGGTCTGGTCCCAGGCCAGCAGGATCAGCATCCCCCAGGAGCGTGTGAGAAATGCAGACTTTTAGGTCACACCCAGACCTGCTGAATCAGCATTTCTGGGAAGGAGCCCAGCAAGGTGTCTTCCCAAGCAGCTCAAGTGTTATTAAGAAGTACTATATTCTTCCTCTTTCTCATGGGTTGCTCCACCCACCAGGGATTTAAGAGGAATACTGGATGCTGATGACCCAATCCAAGATCTTCTCAGGACTCACAAAGAACACAAATCTTCCCCCAGAATCAGTGAAAAACACCTGGATCATGGTCCTGGATCACCAATAAGTAAAGTAGCAGCCAGCCCCAGCCAAACAGCTTAGAGTCTTCAAGAACACTGAACAAACTGTGTGAAAAGAAGACTCTTAGAGTGAGAGGATTGGAGTTGGTGATATTCCAGGGCCACCTCTGTCTGTGCAGGCCTGGATGGTGTTGTCTGTGGTCAGATGCTAACCTGGCTCCCACATTTACTTACTTCTTTAAACACTTTTCCATTTCACATGTTGGTTTCTGCTGTGGTTTGAATGTGTCCCCTAAACTTTATGTGTTGGAAACTTGGTCCTCAAATGCAGCAGTGTTGAGAGGTGGGATTTTTAGGAGGTGACTGGATCATGAGGGCTCTGCTCTCACAAATGGATTAATCCATTCATGGATTAATGAGTTATCATGGGAGTAGGTTTGTTATCACAAGAGGGAGGCTGTTTTAAAAGCCAGTCTGGCTGTCTCTCGTGAGCCTCCTTGCTATGTGATGCCCTGCACCGCCTCAAAACTCTGCAGAGAGTCCCCACCAGCAAGAAGGCCTTCATCAGCTGCAACCCCTTGGCCTTGGAATTCCTGCCTCCAAAACTGGAAGAAACAACGGTTTTCTTAATAGATTACCCAGTCTCAGGTATTCAGTCATAGCAACAGAAAACAGACAATTTCCTTCTGTTTTGGTGAAGCGGGTGGATAAAAGGCAAAGAGGAGAAGGAAAAAATGAATGCTATCTCCTAAGGAACAGAACTGAGATAAAGGCTTACAGGAAAGAAGCAACAGGAAAGAGGATGAGAGAGTAGTGAGGAGGAGGCAAGAGTCCCTATACAAACAGCTTTTTCCATTTCTGTGTGGGAGAGAAACGTTTATTGAATGACAATAAACGTCTCACTTCCAGTACCATCAGTATTTGTATAGGATGTCACCAGTTACATCACTCACATCTCATTTAGCCACACACCAGTTGTATGATGGAGATATGATCGTCTCTATTTTAGAGAGGGAAACCGAGGCTCACAGCAGTGAAAGGCTATGTTCAAAACCATGTTCTGCAAAGCTGCTGGAGCCTTGGCTGAAAGCCAGGTCTAAGGACTCCTTTCTGCTACAGAGCCTCCCAGCACTGCCTCAGGTCCACAGCTCAGTTTGAGGTCAAGATAAAATCTTACATGTACAAGCCTTGATTTGTGCCGACTCCACTTTATCACAGGTCCCCTGAAGGGACTGCACAGAGCTTGAGAACCGGCTCCACTTGGGATAGCTCCACCTCTGTCCTTCTACCTTTAGGCACTAAGGAGGAAGTTGGGAGGAGGGAGGGACATCACACAAAAAGGTTCAGATGCAGTTGTACAACTGTGCATGTATCAAAAGTCACACGGCTACTCTTTAATGTCAATCTCAAAAGCAACGAAATAAAAATCAAACAAGGAGGATGATGAAATGCTTGCCTCCACCAAAGATGCCAAGCATTTGCCCCAGCGCCGGCAGGTGTGAGAATCCATGCCCTCGTGCTGAGAGTCGCTGCCCTGGAGGGCCTCTCCCACTTGGCCAGGGCTGCTTTCTGGAGTCTGCCATTCCCGCAGTCCACTTGCCCTCTGGATGTGTAACTGCCTCTGAGTGCAGGAAGCAAGACTGCGCCTCATCTTCCAGGGAAGAGTTCTGATCTCCCGCCCTACAAGTATCCTTGCTTTTGTGAAGCTGACAGGGCCTGGCAGACATACATGCCCTTTAGGAATCTATACTCCTTTGTCATGTCCATTTTTACTTCTAAAATTCCTGGGTTATTGGACCTTCTTTCAAACACAAGAAAACTTAGGAGGGCCTTGAATCATAATGATGAGTCCAGGAAACACACGAGAACAGGTGACCTTGAACACATCTGTTCTACCCAATTAGCCTTTGCCCCCACAGCTGCCAGCTGCACCAGGCTCAGTAGGGTCCAATGGCCAAGGGCAGTAAACTCATGGCTGCAGAGATGGAGAGAGTTGACACCTGGCGCCTGAAAACAAGTTTAGTAAAGTCAAGCCCTCCATGGAGGTGAGTCTGACTGCACACATTTCCATGTGGCCTTTTCCCCAGGCAAGCTGGTCTGCTTCCGACGGGAGATGTACAGCTTACTAGAGAGTTCCACCACCTACTGTGCCTGACTCCGACATGCCACAGTGGTCCTTCTTTGTCTACACCCATAAAGAGATGAGCACAAATACGCTCAAGGTGGGGAGAATGAGATGTACAGGAAGGCTTCATACTCTCCCAGCTCTCCCAGGAAAGGAGTCGGATGGGGGTGCAGCCTGGTGTCAGCTTGGCAGACCCACTGGTGCCCCTGGAGACCAAGCCAGGTCCTTGCTTCCATATCTGACATAAGAGCCCTGGCAGGACAGAGTTCTTGCCCCTGGCCAGGCCTCCCCACTTGGGCACAGTATGTCAAAGGTATGCTATTACTCAGGGAGCAATAGTAGGCACTGAGAGACCCAGCCCCCAATGTGCCAGCAACTTCTCCCTTCCCTCCCTCCCTCACCAAGATGGCCCAGGGGCTAGGGGAGCAAAAGTGCAGGAGACCCTTGGCCTCACCTTCTGGAAGGTAGGAGTTGGCCTAGGATTTCAGTTTTCAACTGAGGCAGTGGAGGGCAGGCATGAGCAGGGGATGTCACAGGGTAGTAACAACCCATCTTCCTGTAGCTTTCACTATACACAATTTTTTTTAACTAGGGGAGGGGAGGTGAACTTTAAGTAGAAAGAAATTTAAAATTTAATTGTCACATTACGGCAAAAGAATATGGCAAATACAAATTTGAATGTATTTTTAAGAGAAAAACTTTTTGGCTTCAAAAAGTTCAAATTGTGCTGAATTGGGGAGCTTCTGGGACACGCTCCTTCGCCCTCTTTTTTTTTTTTTTTTGTTAATAGACATTTTTTAGAGCAGTTTTGGGTACACAAAAATTGATTGGGCCAGGCATGGTGGCTCACGCCTGTAATCCCAGCACTTTGGGAGGCAGAGGCGGGTGGATCACCTGAGGCCAGGAGTTTGAGACCAGCCTGGCCAAGATGGTGAAACCTCGTCTCTACTGAAAATACAAAATTAGCTGGGTGTGGTGGTGTACGCCTGTAATGCCAGCTACTCCGGAGGCTGAGGTAGGAGAATCGCTTAGAACCTGGGAGGCGGAGGTTGCAGTGAGCTGAGATTGCACCACTGCACTCCAGCCTCGGTGACAGGAGACTCTGTCTCGAAGAAAAAAAAAGAAAAATTGATTGGAGCATGCAGAGTTCTCACATATCCCCTTCTCGCCTCCCTGAGCTCCCCTATAATTTATATAATTGATAAGCCAATTAATGACACATTATTATTGACCAATGCCCATAGTTTACATTAGGGTTCACTCACGGTAGTAGGCACTCTATGGGTTTAGACAAATGTATAATGACATGTATCAATCATCAGAGCAGCACACAGTATTTTCACCACCTAAAACAATCCGTGCTCTGCCTATTCATCTTTCACCTGCATCATTTCTAACCCTCGACAACCGGTAATCTTTCCAATGTCTCTGTACCTTTTCTTTTTTTTTTTTTGGTGGAAAAATGAATATGGAAATACTGTGCTGCAGTTACAAGAAATGGATTAGATCTAGCAAAATGGTTTGGTCTTTGGAAGAGTGCTAAATGAGAAAGGATATAAAAAAAAAAAAATGAAGTGTAGCCCAGTGCTTCCCAAACATCAGTGTGTACACAATCACCAAGGATCTTGTTAAAATGCAGGTGCTGACCCAGCAGGTCTGGGATGAGGCCTGAGATCTGCATTTCTAACAAGCTTTCTGGTGATGCCCCTGCTGTGGGTCCACAGAACATACTGAGCAGCAAGGAGCTAGATGAGGAATCACACAATTACAACCCAGTAGCCAAATCTGGCCACAGTGTGTTTGTACGGTCCACAAGCTACAAGTGGTTTTAAACAGTTGGAAAAAAATCAAAAGAATGTTTTGTGACATATAAAAATGATATGACATTCAAATTTCAGTGTCCATAAATAAAGTTTTATTAGAACATAGCCGTGCTCATTCACTTGCATATGTCGTTGGCTGCTTTTGTGCTACAATGACACAGTGGAGCAGTTGCAACAGAGTCCATATGGCCCATAAAGCCTAAAATATTTACTATTCTGGCCCTTTACAGTTTGCCAACTGCTGCTCTAGACTGCTACCATCTATGTACACTAAAAGCACACACATTCCAAACCTTCTTGTTTTATAAGAATACATACAAACAGCATATGCATCAAACACATATTATTAATGGTAACCCATGGGAGAAGGGGAGGGAATAACAGTAAGAAACAAGGATAAAAGGCAACAAACCAAACAAGGGGGGCCTTTTGAGGACCAATGAGGGTACAGTGCCATGAACTGGGTGGGGAAGTTAACTCTTTTCCCAAGTCCAACACAGTTTGAGAATCACCGACCAAGACTGTCTCGCTAAGCATCTCTCTCCTCTTACAGGGATCCCCTAGAGGCCCCATCGAATGGTCTCTATTTTCAGAGACTGGCTGCTTTATACAGATTCAAGAAGGATCCAGGCCATTGAGCGTGCTCAGGACAGCATTAGAAGGCACTTCCCTAACCAGCCTGAATTCATGTCTCAGCAACCTTGTTTCTCAGCCCCTCCCCATGAGGCCTTTACCCTACAGGCCAGATCTCCATTCCTATCACCTCCTTCTGTGCCCCCTCCAAGCTCCCCACCCCTCATCTCCTGACTCCTCTCTGCCACTCCTCAGGTATCAAAACCCACTGTGATTTTGCTTGAGATTCTATCCCAGCTAATAAGCCCCGTCTCTCTTCCAGCTGGGTTTCACATGGCAGAGGTCACCTTCCTTATATATGCCTGAGGCTACTGACGCTCAAAGGTAACTGTCCCCACTGCAGGTCTGCAGCAGGTGGAACTAGAAACCAGCACCCCAGCTTTACATTTTGTGCTGCGTCCACTGTGACGGGCTGCACCTAACCCAGCCCCATATGGACAATGCCTTGCTTTTCTAATTGCACTGTGCTTCTGTAGGATTTCAACTTTTTCATCCAAAATTTGCTTGAATCCTCATCTGTTTTACAGTTGCCTCACAATTTAGGTGTTGCTTTTTTTTTTTTTTTTTTTTGAGACGGAGTCTCACTCTGTCACCCAGGCTGGAGTGCAATAGCGCAATCTCGGCTCACTGCAAGCTCCGCCTCCCGGGTTCACGCCATTCTCCTGCCTCAGCCTCCCGAGTAGCTGGGACTACAGGCGCCTGCCACCATGCCCGGCTACTTTTTTGTTTTGTTTTGTTTTGTTTTTTTAGTAGAGACGGGGTTTCACCGTGTTAGCCAGGGTGGTCTCGAGCTCCTGACCTCGTGATCCTCCTGACCTCGTGATCCATCCGCCTTGGCGTCCCAAAGTGCTGGGATTACAGGCTTGAGCCACTGTGCCTGGCCAGGTGTTGCTTTTTTTTCCTTTTTATTCATGGTGTGTGTGTGTGTGTGTGTGTGTGTGTGTGTGTTCAAAAGAACGTAACATTTAATACCTTAATCATTTTTAAGTACACAGTATAGTAGTGTTGACTGCACACTGCTGTGTAGCAGATCTCTAGAACTTTTTCATCTTGTAAAAGTGAAACTGTAGATGCACTGAATTGCAACTCCCCCTTGCACCTTCCCTTTATCCCTTGGCATTCTACTTTCCATTCCACTTTCTAAGCGTTTGATTACTTCAAATAAGTGAAAGCATGCAGTATTTGACTTTCTGTGACTGGCTTATTTCACTTAGCATGATGTCCTCAAGGTTTATCCATGTGTAGCATATGACAGAATTTCCTTTTCTTAGGCTGAATAATTCTCCATTGTACGCATATCCCACATTTTCTTTACCCATTAATCTGTTGATGTGCATTCAGGTTGCTTCTAACTCTTGGTTATTGTGAATAATGCTGCAATGAACATGAGTGTGCAAATATCTCAAGATCCTTTTTTTTTTGTATGGTTTATTTGTTCATTTTTTTTTTTAATCAGCTGAGTGTAAGATTCAAAATCCTGTTTTTAATTCTTTTGCATCTGTACACAGAAGTGGGATTGTTGGGTCATATGGTAAATTTTATTTTTAATTTTTGAGGATCCTCCATACTGTTTTCCAGAGTGGCCTCAGCATTTTACATTCCCATGAACAAGGCACAAAGGTCCCAATTCGTCACATTCTTGTCAATACTCATTATTTTCTGTTTATTTATTTTTAAATTATACTTTAAGTTCTAGGGTACATGTGCACAACGTGCAGGTTTGTTACATATGTATACATGTGCCATGTTGGTGTGCTGCACCCATTAACTTGTCATTTACATTAGGTATATCTCCTAATGCTATCCCTCCCCGCTCCCTCCACCTCATGACAGGCCCCAGTGTGTGATGTTCCCCACCCTGTGTCCAAGTGTTCTCATTGTTCAATTCCCACCTATGAGTGAGAACATGCAGTGTTTGGTTTTCTGTTCTTGCAATAGTTTGCTGAGAATGATGGTTTCCAGCTTCATCCATGTCCCTACAAAGGACATGAACTCATCCTTTTTTATGGCTGTATAGTATTCCATGGTATATATGTGCCACATTTTCTTAATCCAGTCTGTCACTGATGGACATTTGGGTTGGTTCCAAGTCTTTGCTATGGTGAATAGTGCCACAATAAACATACGTGTGCATATGTCTTTATAGCAGCATGATTTATAATCCTTTGGTTATATACCCAGCAATGGGATGGCTGGGTCAAATGGTATTTCTAGTTCTAGATCCTTGAGGAATCGCCACACTGTCTTCCACAACGGTTGAACTAATTTACAGTCTCACCAACAGTATAAAAGTGTTCCTATTTCTCCACATCCTCTCCAGCACCTGTTGTTTCCTGACTTTTTAATGATCGCCATTCTAACTGGTGTGAGATGGGATCTCATTGTGGTTTTGATTTGCGTTTCTCTGATGGCGAGTGATGATGAGCATTTTTTCATGTGTCTGTTGGCTGCATAAATGTCTTCTTTTGAGAAGTGTCTGTTCATATCCTTCACCCACTTTTTGATGGGGTTGTTTTTTTCTTGTACATTTGTTTGAGTTCTTTGTAGGTTCTGGATATTAGCCCTTTGTCAGATGAGTAGATTGCAAAAATTTTCTCCCATTCAGTAGGTTGCTTGTTCACTCTGATGGTAGTTTCTTTTGCTGTGCAGAAGCTCTTTAGTTTAATTAGATCCCATTTGTTAATTTTGGCTTTTGTTGCCATTGCTTTTGGTGTTTTAGATATGAAGTCCTTGCCCATGCCTATGTCCTGAATGGTACTGCCTAGATTTTCTTCTAGAGTTTCTATGGTTTTAGGTCTAACATTTAAGTCTCTAATCCAGCTTGAATTAATTTTTGTATAAGGTGTAAGGAAGGGATCCAAATTCAGCTTTCTACACATGGCTAGCCAGTTTTCCCAGCACCATTTATTAAATAGGGAATCATTTCCCCATTTCTTGTTTTTGTAGGTTTGACAAAGATCAGATGGTTGTAGATGTGTGGTATTATTTCTGAGGGCTCTGTTCTGTTCCATTGGTCTATATCTCTGTTTTGGTACCAGTACCATGCTGTTTTGCTTACTGTAGCCTTGTAGTATAGTTTGAAGTCAGGTAGCGTGATGCCTCCAGCTTTGTTCTTTTGGCTTAGGATTGTCTTGGCAATGCAGGCTCTTTTTTGTTTCCATATGAACTTTAAAGTAGTTTTTTCCAATTCTGTGAAGAAAGTCATTGGTAGCTTAATGGGGATGTCCTTGAATCTATAAATTACCTTAGGCAGTATGGCCATTTCATGATATTGATTCTTCCTATCCATGAGCATGGAATGTTCTTCCATTTGTTTGTGTCCTCTTTTATTTCATTGAGCAGTGGTTTGTAGTTCTCCCTGAAGAGGTCCTTCACATCCCTTGTAAGATAGATTCCTAGGTATTTTATTCTCTTTGGAGCAATTATGAATGGGAGTTCACTCATGATTTGGCTCTCTGTTTGTCTGTTATTGGTGTATAAGAATGCTTGTGATTTTTGCACATTGATTTTGTATCCTAAGACTTTGCTGAGTTGCTTATCAGCTTAAGGAGATTTTGGGCTGAGACAATGGGGTTTTCTAAATATACAAGCATGTCATCTGCAAACAGGGAAAATTTGACTTCCTCTTTTCCTAATTGAATACCCTTTATTTCTTTCTCCTGCCTGATTGCCCTGGCCAGAACTTCCAACACTATGTTGAATAGGAGTGGTGAGAGAGGGCATCTCTGTCTTGTGCCAGTCTTCAAAGGGAATGCTTCCAGTTTTTGCCTATTTGGTATGATATTGGCTGTGGGTTTGCCACAAATAGCTCTTATTATTTTGAGACACGTTCCATCAATACCAAATTTACTGAGAGTTTTTAGCATGAAGGGCTGTTGAATTTTGTCAAAGGCCTTTTCTGCACCTATTGAGATAATCATGTGGTTTTTGTCTTTGGTTCTGTTTATATGCTGGATTACATTTATTGATTTGCATATGTTGAACCAGCCTTGCATCCCAGGGATGAAGCCCATTTGATCGTGGTGGATAAGCTTTTTGATGTGCTGCTGGATTCAGTTTGCTGGTATTTTATTGAGGATTTTTGCATCAACGTTCATCAGGGATATTGGTTTAAAATTCTCTTTTTTTTGTAGTGTCTCTGCCAGGCTTTGGTATCAGGATGATGTTGGCCTCATAAAATGAGTTAGAGAGGATTCCCTCTTTTTCTATTGATTGGAATAGTTTCAGAAGGAATGGTACCAGCTCCTCCTTGTACCTCTGGTAGAATTCAACTGTGAATCTGTCTGGTCCTGGACTTTTTTTGGTTGGTAGGCTATTAATTATTGCCTCAATTTCAGAGCCTGTTATTGGTCTATTCAGGGATTCAACTTCATCCTGGTTTAGTCTTGGGAGAGTGTATGTGTCCAGGAATTTATCCATTTCTTCTAGGTTTTCTAGTTTATTTGCGTAGAGGTGTTTATAGTATTCTCTGATGGTAGTTTGTATTTCTGTGGGGTCGGTGGTGATATTTATTATTTTTTATTGAGTCTATTTGATTCTTCTCTCTTTTCTTCTTTATTAGTCTTGCTAGCAGTCTATCAATGTTGTTCATCTTTTCAAAAAACCAGCACCTGGAATCATTGATTTTTTGAAGGGTTTTTTGTGTCTCTATCTCCTTCAGTTCTGCTCTGATCTTAGTTATTTCTTGCCTTCTGCTAGCTTTTGAATGTGTTTGCTCTTGCTTCTCTAGTTTTTTTAATTGTGATGTTAGGGTGTCAATTTTAGATCTTTCCTGCTTTCTCTTGCAGGCGTTTAGTGCTATAAATTTCCCTCTACACACTGCTTTAAATGTGTCCCAGAGATTCTGGTATATTGTATCTTTGTTCTCATTGGTTTCAAAGAACATCTTTATTTCTGCCTTCATTTCGTTATGTACCCAGTAGTCATATAGAAGCAGGTTGTTCAGTTTCCATGCAGTTGAGAGGTTTTGAGTGAAATTCTTAATCCTGAGTTCTAGTTTGATTGCACTGTGGTCTGAGAGACAGTTTGTTATAATTTCTGTTCTTTTACATTTGCTGAGGAGTGCTTTACTTCCAACTATGTGGTCAGTTTTGGAATAAGTGCAATGTGGTGCTGAGAAGAATGTATATTCTGTTGATTTGGGGTGCAGAGTTCTGTAGATGTCTATTAGGTCCACTTGGTGCAGAGCTGAGTTCAATTCCTGGATATCCTTGTTAATTTTCTGTCTCATTGATCTGTCTAATGTTGACAGTGGGGTGTTAAAGTCTCCCATTATTATTGCGTGGGAGTCTAAGTCTCTTTGTAAGTCTCTAAGGACTTGCTTTATGAATCTGGGTGCTCCTGTATTGGATGCATATGTATTTAGGATAGTTAGCTCTTCTTGTTGAATTGATCCCTTTACCATTATGTAATGGCCTTCTTTGTCTCTTTTGATCTTTGATGGTTTAAGGTCTGTTTTATCAGAGACTAGGATTGCAACTCCTGCCTTTCTTTGTTTTCCATTTGCTTGGTAGATCTTCCTCCATCCCTTTATTTTGAGCCTATGTGTGTCTCTGCCCGTGAGATGGGTCTCCTGAATACAGCACACTGATGGGTCTTGACTCTTTATCCAGTTTGCCAGTCTGTGTCTTTTAATTGGAGCATTTAGTCCATTTACATTTAAGGTTAATATTGTTATGTGTGAATTTGATCCTGTCATTACGATGTTAGCTGGTTATTTTGCCCATTAGTTGATGCAGTTTCTTCCTAGCATCAATGGTCTTTACATTTTGGCATGTTTTTGCAGTGGCTGGTACTGGTTGTTCCTTTCCATGTTTAGTGCTTCCTTCAGGAGCTCTTGTAGGGCAGGCCTGGTGGTGGCAGAATCTCTCAGCATTTGCTTGTCTGTAAAGGATTTTATTTCTCCTTCACTTGTGAAACTTAGTTTGGCTGGATACGAAATTCTGGGTTGAAAATTCTTTTCTTTAAGAACATTGAATATTGGCCCCCACTCTCTTCTGGCTTGTAGAGTTGCTGCAGAGAGATTCTCTGTTAGTCTGATGGGCTTGCCTTTGTGGGTAACCCGACCTTTCTCTCTGGCTGCCCTTAACATGTTTTCCTTCATTTCAACTTTGGTGAATCTGACAATTATGTGTCTTGGAGTTGCTCTTCTCGAGGAGTATCTTTGTGGTGTTCTCTGTATTTCCTGAATTTGAATGTTGGCCTACCTTGATAGGTTGGGGAAGTTCTCCTGGATAACATCCTGCAGAGTGTTTTCCAACTTGGTTCCATTCTCCCTGTCACTTTCAGGTACACCAATCAGACGTAGATTTGGTCTTTTCACATAGTCCCATATTTCTTGGAGGCTTTGTCCATTTCTTTTTATTCTTTTTTCTCTAAACTTCTCTTCTCACTTCATTTCATTCATTTGATCTTTAGTCACTGATACCCTTTCTTCCAGTTGATTGAATCGGTTACTGAAGCTTGTGCATTTGTCACGTAGTTCTCGTGCCATGGTTTTCAGCTCTATCAGGTCATTTAAGGACTTCTCTACATTGGTTATTCTAGTTAGCTATTCGTCTAATCTTTTTTCAAGGTTTTTAGCTTCTTTGCGATGGGTTCGAACTTCCTCCTTTAGCTTGGAGAAGTTTGATCGTCTGAAGCCTTCTTCTCTCAACTTGTCAAAGTCATTCTCTGTCCAGCTTTCTTCCATTGCTGGCGAGGAGCTGCGTTCCTTTGGAAGGGGACAGGCGCTCTGATTTTTAGAATTTTCAGCTTTTCTGCTCTGTTTTTTCCCCATCTTTGTGGTTTTATCTACCTTTGGTCTTTGATGATGGTGACGTACAGATGGGGTTTTGGTGTGGATGTCCTTTCTGTTTGTTAGTTTTCCTTCTAACAGCCAGGACCCTCAGCTGCAGGTCTGTTGGAGTTTGCTGGAGGTCCACTCCAGACCCTGTTTGCCTGGGTATCAGCAGCAGAGGCTGCAGAAGAGTGAATATTGCTGAACAGCAAATGTTGCTGCCTGATCATTCCTCTGGAAGCTTTGTCTCAGAGGGGTACCTAGCCATGTGAGGTCAGTCTGCCCCTACTGAGGGATGCCTCCCTGTTAGGCTACTCGGGGGTCAGGAACCCACTTGAGCAGGCAGTCTGTCCGTTCTCAGATCTCAAACTCCGTGCTGGGATAACCACTACTCTCTTCAAAGCTATCAGACAGGGACATTTAAATCTGCAGAGGTTTCTGCTGCCTTTTATTTGGCTATGCTCTGTCCACAGAGGTGGAGTGTATAGAGGCAGGCAGGCCTCCTTGAGCTGCGGTGGGCTCCACCTAGTTTGAGCTTCCCAGCCGCATTGTTTACCTACTCAAGCCTCAGCAATGGCTGGTGCCCCACCCCCAGCCTTGCTGCCACCTTGCAGTTCGATCTCAGACTGCTGTGCTAGCAATGAGGGAGGCCCCGTGTGCATGGGACCTTCCGAGCCAGGCGTGGGATATGATCTCCTGGTGTGACATTTGCTAAGACCCTTGGAAAAGTGCAGTATTAGGGTGGGAGTGACCCAATTTTCCAGGTGCTGTTTGTCACAGCTTCCCTTGGCTAGGAAAGGGAATTCCCTTACCCCTTGTGCTTCCTGGGTGAGGCGATGCCTTGCCCTGTTTCAGCTCTCGCTCGGTGGGCTGCACCCACTGTCCTGCACCCATTGTCCGACAAGCCCCCGTGAGATGAACCTGGTACCTCAGTTGGAAATGCAGAAATCACCCATCTTCTGTGTTGCTCACGCTGGGAGCTGTAGGCTGGAGTTGTTCCTATTCGGCCATCTTAGAACCTATTTTCTGTTTATTTGATAGTGGCCATCCTAACAGGTGTGAGGTAATATCTCATTATGGTTTTGATTTGCATTTTCCTAATGACTAGTAATATTGCTCATATTACCATATGCTTATTGGCATTTGCATATCTTTTTCTGAGAAATGTCTACTCAAGTCCTTTCCCCATTTAAAAATTTGATTTTTATTGTAGTTGTTGAGTTATAGGAGTTCTTTATATATTCTGGATATTAACCTCTTATCAGATACATGGCAGGTATCTTTTCCCTTTCTGTAATCATTGTTTCCTTCGCTGGGCAGATGTTTTAAGTTTGGGATAGTCCTATTTGTCTACTGTTGCTTTTGTCATCTGTGCTTTTAGTGTCATATGCAAGAAATCATTGCAAAGTCCAAAGTCATGAAGCTTTTCTCATTTTCTTCTAGGAGTTTGAGTTTCAGGTCTTACATTTAGGTCTATAATTTATTTTAGTTACTTTTTATACATGGTGTCAGGTAAGGATTCATCTTCATTCTTTTGCATGTGGATATCTAGTTTTCCCAACTGTTTGTTGAAGAGGCTGTCTTTTCTTTCTCATTGTGTAGTCTTGGTATGTTTGTCCATTTTTCCATAGACCGTTTGGAAAATGATCTATTATCCATATATATTGATCACAAATTATGAATGTCCACAGATCATTTGACTACATACATGAGCGTATATTACTGGGCTCTCTATTCTGTTCCATTGCTCTATATGTCTGTCTTTATGCCAGTACCTTTATGTAGCTTTGTTTTATATACATATAAAACAAACATATACATATTTTTTTAAAAGGGCCTTATTATGTTGCCCAGCCTGGAGTGCAGTGGTTATTCATAGGTGAGATTATAGTTCATTACAGTCCCAAACTCCTGGGCTCAAGAGAGCCTCCTGCCTTAGCCTCCCAAATAGCATGCCACTGTGCCCAGCTTGTATCACCTTTTAAAATCAGAAAGCGTGGGGCCTGTGGCTTTATTCTTCTTTCTTTCTACTGTTTTGGCTCTCTGGGGTCCTTTGTGGTTCCATAGGAATTTTAGGATTTTTTTTTCTATTTCTGCAAAACAAAACAAAACAAACAACAAAAGCCACTGGGATTTTGATTGGGATGGCACTGAATCTGTAAATCATCTTTGGTAGTATAAGCATTTTAACAATATTACATCTTCCACTCTATGAACATAGAATGTCTTTCCATTTATGTCTCCTTTAATTTCCTTCAGCAGTGTTTTGTAGTTTTCAGTGTAAAAGTCTTTTACACCTAAGTGTTTTATTCTTTTTTATTGTATTGTAAATAGAATTTTCCTAACTTCCTTTTTGATTGCTCATTGTTAATGCAGAGAACTGCCAACTGATTTTTTTGTGTGTCGGTTTTGTATCCTGCAACTGTACTGAATTTATTAGTTGAACACTTTTTTGGTAGAATCTTTAATGTTTTCTACATACTAGGTCATGTCATTGGTTAACATAGATAATCACTCTTTTTCCTTTCCTATTTGGATGTCTTTTATTTCTCTTTCTTGCCTGGAAAGGACTTCTGGTCTTATGTTGAATAGAGGTAGAAAGAGTAGGCATCCTTGCCCTGCTCCTAGTCTTAGCCAAAAATCTTTTTTGTACTATTAAATATGATGCTAGCTGTTGGCTTGTCATATAGGGTCTTTAGTATGTTGAGGTACTTTCCTTCTATTCCAAGTATGTTTAGTGTTTTTACCATGAAACGATGTTGAATTTTGCCAAGTACTTTTTCTGCATCAATTGAGATGATCATGTGGTTTTATCCTTCATTCCATTTATGTGGTGTATTACATCAGTCTTCATGTTGAACCATCTTTGCATTTCAGAAATAAATCCCAGTTGAACACATATAATCCTTTTACTGTGTTGAATTTGGTTTACTAGTATTATGTTCAGAATTTTTTAATCAGGTCAGGCGTGGTGGTTCATGTCTGTAATCCCAGCACTTTGGGAGGCTGAGGTGGGTGGATCATTTGAGGTCAGGAGTTCAAGACCAGCCTGGTCAACATGGTGAAACTCCATCTCTACTAAAAATACAAAAATTAGCTGGGCTTGGTGGCGGGCACCTGTAATCCCAGCTACTCAGGAGATTGAGGCAGAGAATTGCTTGAACCTGGGAAGTGGAGGTTGCAGTGATTGCGCCACTGCATCCAGCCTGGGTGACAGAGCTAGACTCTGTATTGGGGAAAAAAAAGAAAAAAGAATTTTTGAATCAATATTGATATTGGTTTGTAGTATAGTATCTTGGTCTACTTACAGTATCTTTGTCTCATTTTGGTATCAAGGTAATGACGGCCTTGTAGAATAAGTTTGAAAGCATTCTCTCTTCAATTTTTTGTAAGAGTTTTAGAAGGACTGGTGTTAATTCTTCTTTAAACATTTGGTAGAATTTTCTAGTGAAGCCATCTGGCCTTGGGCTTTTCTTTGTTGGGAGGTTTTTGATTACTGATTCAATCTTTCTAGTAGTTATGGGTCTGTTCAGATTTTTCATGATTCAGTCTTGGTAGGTTATATGTTTCTAGAAGTTTATCTGTTCTTCTAGATTATCCAATTTGTTGGCATATAATTGTTCATAGAAGTCTTTTATGATACTTCAACTTTTTTTTGAGCAATGTCTTTTCTTTCATTTCTGATTTTTGTTATTTGAGTCCTTTCTCTTTTTTTCTTAGCTGAGCTAAGGGCTTGTCAATTCTGTTAATCTTTTCAAAAAACCAACTAAATGTTGCTTTTTTTTTTTTTTTTCTTTTTTGGTCCTGCTCTGTTGCCAAGGCTGGAGTGCAGTGGCACGATCAGAGCTCACTGTAGCCTTGACCTCCTGGGCTCAAGTGATTCTCCTACCTCTGCCTCCAAGTAGCTGGGATTACTTTTTTTTTTTTTTGAGACAGAGTCTCACTCTATTACCCAGGCTGGAGTGCAGTGGCGTGATCTCGGCTCACTCCACCTCCTGGGCTCAAGCAATTCTCATGCCTCAGCCTCCTGAGTAGCTGGGATTATAGGTTGCACCAACATACCTGGGTAATTTTTTGTATTTTTAGTAGAGATGGGGTTTTGCCATGTTGGCCAGGCTAGTAATCCACGTGATTGGCCCCAAGTGATCCACGTGTCTTGGCCTCCCAAAGTGCTGGAATCACGGGCATGGGCCACTGTGCCCAGTTACCTAATTTTTTTTTTTTTTGTAGAAATGAGGTTAATTTTAAAATTTTTTGTAGAGATGAGGTTCTACTATGTTTTCTAAGCTTGTCTCGAACCCCTCAGCTCAAGCGATCCTCCTGCCTCAGCCTCCCAAAATGTTGGGATTACAGGCATAAGCCATTGCACCTAGCCAGGTGTTGCTTTCTTGATTGCAAAAATCACATATCCTTTTAGCATACAAATGTATAGCATATAACTGTATTCATGGGTTCTAATATTCACTGATTATAAGTTCACCTATTGCTATAATAGAAAAGAATCTGCATGGAGAAAGTGGCCAATCTGCCATAATACTAAAGATGGTGCAGGCAGTTTCTCCTCTCAATGTATTCCAAACTTCAATCTTTTTGACCTGCCACATAAAAAATGAAATTTCTACCTACATTAAATACTAGGAGAGGCTGCAGCACAGTTTATATAATTTGGCAGATGGGAATAGAACCCTCCAGTTACCCTCTGAAAGCCCCTATATGCTAAATCTGGTATTTTGCAACTGAGAAAAATCCAATTTTGCTTGACAGTCTCAAATTCAAATTTCATTCCAAGAGGAGAAGAATCAAAACCTTCAGGCAATCAAAGTAGGGCAACTCCTTAAAAATAAAATCCTCCTTGGAGAGAGATGAATTATTGAGTTTAGGAGTACGTTTTATTTTTAAATTTAACAGCCATCAATATTGCCTTTCTAATATCTTTTAAAAATGCATCAACAACCATATTTTTAAATCTAGGTGAGGCCCAACATTTTAAGGGATTTTTTTCTAAAAGATGTTATCAAGTTGCTGTAAATCAAAATTTATTTTAAAAGCCTCAGAGGCCGGGCGCGGTGGCTCACGCCTGTAATCCCAGCACTTTGGGAGGCGGAGGCAGGCAGATCACAAGGTCAGGAGATGGAGACCATCCTAGCTAACGCAGTGAAACCCCTCTCTACTAAAAATACAAAAAATTAGCCGGGCGTGGTGGTGGGTGCCTGTAGTCCCAGCTACTTGGAGGCTGAGGCAGGAGAATGGCGTGAACCTGGGAGGTGGAGCTTGCAGTGAGCCGAGATCGCGCCACTGCACTCCAGCCTGGGTGACAAAGCGAGACGCCCTCTCAAAAAAAAAAAAAAAAAAAAAAAAAAGCCTCAGAGAAGTACTATTCAGAAGAGAATGCATATAATTCTATTTGGAAGGACAACCATTTTCTAATTTAGTTTCCATGTAAACTTGACTTTTCCTGGATTGCACCTGTTTACAGCACCTTTATGAAAACCTCTTTTTTTTTTTTTTTTTAAACTCTTGTAGCAGCAGAATGAAGGTCACTAAGGTTACTGGACACCAGGACAACGAAGGAAGTCATGCACAAGGCCAGTGTATACAAGAAAGACAATAGAGCCCCTTCCCTCGAAGAATGTTCAGTGTGGCCAGGGAGATAAAACAAATAGAAAACTAGCACTGCAAATGTAGCCAACGGCAAAGGTCCAGAAAGTGGAATCCCATCAAGACATGTTGAGAGCTTCATTCTTGGGGTATGGGGTTGACCAATAAATGACTCTGGGTGCCCGGAGAGAACTCACTGCCTCAAAAAGGCCAGGACTGACTGTTCCTGGTGGCTCACACCTGAAATCCCAGCACTTTGGGAGGCCAAGGTGGGCAGATCACTTGAGGTCAGGAGTTTGAGACCAGCCTGGCCAACATGGTGAAACCCTGTCTTTACTGAAAATACAAAAATTAGCCAGGCATGGTGGTACGCACCTGTAGTCCCAGCTAATTGGGAGGCTGAGGCAAGAGAATCACTTGAATCTGGGAGGCAGAGGTTGCAGTGAGCCAAGATCATGCCACTGCACTCCAGCCTGGGCAACAGAGTGAGACTGTTAAAAAAAAAAGAGAGAGAGAGAGAGAAAGAAAAGTCAGGACTTCAGTGTGAGCACTTGTACTCCAGGCCGGGCTGAGGCTGGGATTTGGCACCTACCTGCTTTGAGGACACGGTAAAGGGCCATAAAGTTGGCAACACTTTGGACGGTAATGTGAGATATGGAGGGAGAGGTGGTTGGGGCTGCACTGGAGTGCTCGGAATGGCAGGTTAAGGAGTTCAGATTTTAGTCACTGAGCAGGCAGTGATAGAACCAGAGGCATTTTCGAAAACCTATTCTGGCATCAGTGTTGCAGAGTTGGCACATCTTCAAGATCTCCTTTGCCAATGGCTGTATGGGGAGACCCAGTCATGCGATCGAGTGTGACTAGTCAGCAGGATTTGCTTCGATGCAATGTTGCCTAGAAGGCCAGCAGATGAGTGGTGTAGTGGGGAGGGCCCTGCCAGAGTGGGGTCTGTGCCTTTCCTGGCTGCCTTTGCCCCTCTTGGGAGCAGACCTGCATTCCTGAGAGAAGGTTTCGTGCCAGTCATCCTGCGCTGGCTGCTTCACAAGTCTCATTAATAAACGCCCCCATCCTGGCTGAAGCCACTGACGCCACTGCCCCTGGGAGAGGAATAGCCCTCCCCTCGGTGGGCTCGAAAGCTCCACGGGCATTTCACAGTTAGCTGCTCACCCCTTTGGGCTTCCTTTGTGACTACTGAGTGATGAGAAGGAAAACTGTGCAGTGCCCAACTAATTTTGGAGATCTGCTGGAGTATGGAGAATCACTTTTATTCAAAAATTTGGGAGTCAGGTAGGGAAGCAGCACTGTCACAGAGAAATAAATAAATACATTTTCACTGAAAATCACAACCAGAAATATTGTAGGGGAGAAGACAGCTCACAGAAATTTAAAAAGTAAAACAACACTTCAAACTAAAATTGAACCTGGGTAGTTCTGGGCCTCACCTTAAGACCCCTGAGAGAGTAAGTTCACTGTCAGAGGCGTGAGATAGTTTGGCTGCAAAGCTTAGAAAGTCCAGGCTTACAGAAACGAGACTTATTAATTTAGATGCCTACTGTGACATTTCTGTTCCATTACGTCTTAAAAAAAAGAGAAGTCCCCTCCCCTACTCTAGGAGCAAGTGATTATTCATGGCTCAGCATGGCCTTTTATCTGAACTGACAATTGTGGAGGCTTCTTAAGGATGCAAATAATAATGCATCTCTATTATTGGAACTTTCCCCCCTGTAACTGAGTTACACAGAAGCACCCCTTGGTCTATTTCACAATTTAAATAGGCATGTAATGACCCACTGGGGATGGTCATAAATCAATGCCCCCACTAAAACTGGAATAAGTGCTGCTGCCAAGTGAGCTGAAATTTTAAACAGTTCACTGCAGGATGGCAGAATATGCTACCCTGAAATATGCCACTTTGGCATAGCATTAATTTGAGCTAAAGACACTTGGAAAACAACAGGTGCAAGAGGGGTGCTCTGACCGCCCACTTTTCTTCCTGAAAGCAGGAGATAAAAAGATGCCCTCCCTGCCCCAGAAGGAAAGGGAACATTCTTATCACCAGAAGTGGGGAACTGAGGCCAAGAAAATTCTGTGCAAACAGAACTTCCTAACATAACTCTGATCTTCCTTTGGTCTCCTCTTATGTTACTTTTTCACGATTGCCTCTTTTTGTCCAACCTAGTAGATAAACATTTGGGCTTTGCAATTTCCTTGGGTCTTTGTTTTCCTATGGGGGTTCCCACATATGTGTAAAAATCTATAAATCTATACACTTCTCTCCCGTTAACCTGTCTGATGTCAATTTGATTCCCAGCCAGATGCAGGGGGTTGGTAGGTAATTCTGCCTCCTCTACATCACTGAGCTCCTTCCTGGGTAAGATGCTGCCAAAAGACCTTGCCATCTTTGTCCTTAGACAAGTTTAACAGTAATAATTCCCTAAATGAGGAAAAACAGACCATCTGCTACCTTTTCACCCTCTTAGAGGAGCATGGCATAGTTTTACGTAAGGGAAAGACATACCCAAAATTAGCCAATAAACCTGAGACAATTACACTTAAATCAACAGCTTGTGCACTGTGGACAACAAACCCTCCTCTCAAATGTTAACAGACAGGTATTGATAATATTTATAACAAGTCTGCGTTCTCTTTTGGAAGGAAAGGCCCAGGGAACCCTTTTTCTCTGGGAATAGCTTGAAAGCATTTTTGGATGGAAGTAGATTTTCCAAACTCACCAGATTCAGCTACCAGACTGGAAAAAGTTTTTTTTTTTTTAATGTTATAAGCATACGACTTCATAACCAGACCTCTACTTTGTTATTCTTAAATAAACGGGGTAATAGGTCATGTTGCAAACCACTGGTGAAATTAAAAGTCTGATAATTGTGAAAGACATGGAAATTAAGGAAGGGGTTCAAATAGAAAACTAAAGCGCAGCCGACTCAACTAGCAGTAGAAACAGGAGGGCTGGCATATCAAAGTTTACCATCCATCTCCCAAATTCACTTGAACAGATTCAAAGCCATTTACTTCTTCTTCCACCCAATTTTCTACAGAGCTGTTGGCAACTAGCAGAACTGGTCAGTTTTGGCCCTGGCCTGCATCATTTTGCAGGGGAGAAAAAGAGAAACAGTGAACACTCTTGGAGTCCCTAGCATGGGCTTCCTAAGTATCACCACTCATCTCTGCAACAACTTGATAGTGTTGATTTTATCCACGTTTTCAAAGTGGAGAAACAGAGGCTAACTCGGCAACTTGCCCAAAGCAGGCAAATAAGAGGCAGAATCTGTACCTGATTTTCTGACTTCTAGAGGTTTTACTCATTTATGAGATCTTCGGCCCTCTCTAGAGTTATGCTCAAAACGCCCAAGGGGATGCAGCAGTTCAGGGTCACAGACGTCCTCAGTGTGAACCTGAGCAGGAAAGGGGCTTTGCTACAAGGCTCTGGGAGTCTCATACGTTCCAAGGAAGCGTGTGATGATTCAGTCTCTGGTCTAAGAACAACAGGTAACTATTTATATGGAAGGACTATTGGTGGTAAAAGTTACAAGGTTACCTTATAGGTAAAAGTTACAAAGTATGAGAGTCAAAATCTGGCCATGCCCACAATAACTTAAAAAAATATATTTTATACATGGAGTAAAACAAGCTTGTTTTTGTAAACTACATAAAATAGAGATGGTGAGTTGGGAAAGAACGTGAAAACGGTTATTCCACTGTTGCTGCTTGCTCCCAGAAATCCATGAATGCATCTCAAGGAAGTGAACTCGGGACAGGAACCTGGATGGAAGCGTGGCTAGTAGAAAGCTACCCGAACAGGCCCTCAATAGCTGTCCAGCTGTCCCCATCCTTCCTGCCCCCAGCCAGGCTGGCCTCGGGAGCTCAAAAGCTGCCAGATGTGCAACTGGGAGGTCTCACTCCTAGTCTTGCCACCAAAGCATCTGAATATCATCTCCCCTTGGCTGCAGCATCCCTGGTCCTCCAACTGCTAGGCTGACCTCACTGTCTCTTTGCTTGTAGGAAAGGCCAGGCCTCAGGGCTAGCACCTGGGCCAGGGTCTATGGTGAGAGCCTATGCAGCATCCCCTGAGGTCTCGCCCCGCCCAAGCCATAAAATACCCACTCTGGAGAAGCAGGAACCAAGATCTTCCAAGATGTCATGGGGAATGCAAGATGTCCCCTTCTGCTATCTCGGTCTCTGGATTATTCTGTATCCTAGCCACATGAAAGAAAAAGGCAATCCCAGTTGTAAATGTTAGAGCTCCGGTTACTTAGAGAGAGACTTACAGCAACCCGGTCTGAGGTCTAATTTCCCAGGGAACGCTATGCCACTATTGGCTCAGCTTGGGCCAGGCACCCACTTTTGAACCAACCATCTATGCCATGGCTGGGGTGGGAAGGTCGGTGGGAGGATATCACAGTAAGTGAACACACCCTTCCCACTGCCACCACACATGTGAGTCTGTTAGAAGGACTAACAATTCCTAGAAACACCGTGAACAAATAACTCAACAGGTATCCATTACCAGGGCAGTATGAGAAGCAGCCCAGTCAGGAAGCTACTTAGGTTATCAGTCCATGAGGAGATTACAAATCCTCACGGGGAAACATTAAACTTGGTGTCATACAACTTCATCCTTTAGAAGCCAAATGTAAATTAGTCTCATGCCTGCTCCTCACTGACTCCAAATGCTCTGGTAATTAATAAACACACCACTAAAAAATATTTGAAAGATGACCAAATAATTACCTTCTTGACTACTCCAGGGAGGAAAAAAACCAAAAACAAGCCATCTAATGAATACACAGCCAATGTGCCATGTCAGAATAATCTGAATTGGACTGCACGCTCAGTTGGGTTCTTAAACCCCTAGGCATACAGCTCTGGGACCTGTGGTTTTCCTCATACACACAGTAGACTCAAATTCCAAGTACCACCAATAAAGGCCTCTTCGGGGACTCCCATGGGAAGGGAATTCCATCATTTAGCACTGAAGTCAGCAAACTTTCTCTTAGACAGGGCCAGATAATGAACGGTTTAGGCTTCAGAGGACAGACAGGCGCTAACCCATCTGTGCCGTTGAGGCTGGAAAGCGGTCAACATATAAACGAATGGGCATGGCTGTGTTTGAACAAAAACTTCCAAAATCAGGGGCCAGGTGCCATGGCTCACGCCTGTAATCCCAGCACCTTGGGAGGCCAAGGCAGGTGGATTACTTGAACCCAGGATTTTACGACAAGCCTGGGCAACATAGTGAGACCCTGTCTCTACCAAAAATAGAAAAAAAATTACCAGGTGTGGTGGCTTGCGCCTGTAGTCTCAGCCACTTGGAAGGCTGAGGTGGGAGGATTGCTTGAGCCCGGGAAGTCAGGGCTGCAGTGAGCCATGATTGCACCACTGTACTCCAGCCTGGGGGATGGGAGTAAGACTCTGTCTTAAAAAAAAAAAAATTCTAAAAACAGGCAGTAGGCCTGATCTGGTCCCCAGGTTGTAGTTTGCCAGCTCCTGATTTAGCAGATTATGGTCATAATTTCCCTTCACAGCAAATGGAGTTTGGGGGGTCCGAGGCTGGGGGCTCCCACTCGGGAGGGCACACTCCTCCTCAGCACAACATGGCACTGAAAAAGTCAAGCCTGACCTCCCTCCTCTTCCTCACAAGGCTCCACGGAGGCATCAGGGTCCACGTGCACACCCAGGCCCCCGTCGCACGTGCACGCCGGGGTGAATGCGCTCCTGCCCCTCTTCCCACCACGGTTTTCTACATTCAGCAGTTTTTCAAGGGAATAAGCTGACATATGAACCCAGTGTTGTTTAACCAGAGTCGCGTTTCTCTGGGAAACAATGCTGGCCGCTCCCCGCTTCACCCTAGGAAAACACACCACTGACCTGGTGTTATTTTTAAACTCTGTCTGCTTGACGGGTCCTGTAAATAAAAGGGCCTGTCTTTAGCTGATACCAATACTGTGTTTTGAAGACTAAAGCAATTCCTGACCCAGGAAAACTCCAGAAAAAAGGAAAGTCATTGACTGTTGTCTATGAAGTACAAAGATGCTTTACATTTAGTTTGAGGGGAGTGGGTAGAGAAGGAAGGAGTTACTTTATCATCTGTTAAAGTAACTCCAATGAAGAACTGGAAGTAAAATAAGACCACAGGACCAAACGAAGTCACCACTGTTTCATGGGTGATTTTTGAGGAGAGGAACTAAGTTTACACAGAGTTTTAAAGATGAAGGGACACCGGTTTTCCCGCACCCTTGTATTACCCAGCATACCCCCCACCCTGGTCCCGCACTGCACCCCAACTCAAAGAAAAAGATAAAAATCAATGCCAGTGAAGACCTCTGGGCATATCTTGAGGCATCAGTGTAAATGAATCCTATTTGATACATAACAGCTTTATTGAGAGAGAATTCATACACCATAAATTCAACCACTTAAAGTATTCAATAGATTTTAGTATATTCATAGAATTGTATAGCCATCATCACAATCAACTTTAGAGGATTTTTATCACCCTAAGGAAATCTCTTCTGCATTAGCAGCTGTTCCCCATTCTCTCCCACCCCTACCACCCTCAGGCCAAGGTAACCACTCATCTATGGGCTCTATGGGTTTGCCTATCCTGGACATTTCACATAAATGCAATCATGTGAGATGTGGCCTTTTGTGTCTGGCTTCTTTCATACACCTTAAAGTTGTCAAGGTTCCTCCTCGTTGTGGCATGTAACAGTGCTTCGATCTTTTTAATGACTGAACAATATTCCACTGTTCAGTATACCACGTTTTGTTTATAGATTCATCAGTTGACAGGCATTTGGATTGTTTCTACATTTTGGCTATTGTAAAGAATGCTGCAAAAGACACTCGTGTACAGTTTTTGTGTGTTTTCATTTATCTTAAACCAAACACACTTTCAAATGCACAAGGGAAGCTTGCTCAGGAGCTGAGGGAATGGCCCAGCAAGGGGTCAATTTAGATTTTTAGATCAGAGAGTCATCAGGTCTCTAGTCGGAAGGAACACAAGTTTTTCCTGGTGCTGCCCCTCCTACAAGCTGCACGGAGCAGAGCGTACCTATGTTAAGAAAGTACACATGGGCCTCAAATTTCAAGTTCAACTTTGGCACAGTACTGACTGTAACCCCCAAAGACTTTTATGTTAAGCATCCTGACATGAGCTGAAAAACCAATATTTCCAAGGGTTGTTTCCTCAAGGGCTGTTTTGACAGTTCTGCCATGCCTGTCTTTGCAGCAGCAAGAGTTTGCACAAATATCTGAATATTTCCTTGCCTTTTACCTTTATTAGCCTATTAAAGTGAGTGGAAGATGGAACAGCAGAACTGCTGATGCTAGTGCTAATACTGTTAATTACATGTTCACAGGATGACAGTCACTAGACTGTTCAATTAAAAAGGGCCACTTAACATGTAGGAAATGCTGGAAGTAATTCTCTACAGAGCATCTAAAAAGCAAGGTGGAGAAAACTCAGTATGCACTGAGGATTCGTGTTTTTAAGAAAACCTAGCATGGCAAATTTTCAAGTATGATAGTATTGTGATTTTGTGGGGGCATAGGGAGAGAGAGGGAGGGGTGGAGGAGGAGAGAAGTTAAGCTTAACTCACAAATTTATATTTTATGGCCAGATGTGGTGGCTCACGCCTGTAATCCCAGCACTTTGGGAGGCCTAGGTGGGCAGATCACAGGAGGTCAGCAGTTCGAGACCAGCCTGGCCAATACGGTGAAACCCCATCTCTACTAAAAATACAAAAATTAGCCAGGCATGGTCGTGGGTGCCTGTAATCCCAGCTACTCAGGAGGCTGAGACAGGAGAATCCCTTGAACCTGGAAGGCAGAGGTTGCAGTGAGCCAAGATTGTGCCACTGCACTCCAGCCTGGGTGACAAGAGTGAGACTTCGTCTCAAAAAAAAAAAAAAAAAAAAATTATATATATATATATATATATATATATATAAAATGTTAATATTTTCAAAAATATTAAGGAAAATTCCTATTGTTTAGGGCTACCTATGAAAATATTTATGGATGAAATGATATGCCATCTAGAATTTCATTTAAAATCCTGCTGGAAGAACAGGTAGGGACATGGATGAAACAATACTGACCATAAATTAATAATGACTAAAGCTGAGTAGTGGGCAGATGGGATTTTATTGTGTGCAGTTTCACATTTCCCACAATCAGATAAAAATAAAACTAGCCATTCCTGAGACTTAAACACAGAAAGAAGCTCCCGGGGTCTCAGCACCGCTAACAGGGCTACGGCTTGCTGCAGACACCTTTATAAAAGGAGGAAGGGTGGGGTTGAATTCCTTCTAATTATTTTAATTCTTCAAATAGATAACACATTGACGTGGTTAAAAAATGAAAAAGTGTAAGAGGTTAGACTGGGAGAAGTCTCCTTGTCTCTGGAATCACCCTTTGGGGTCTTCCTTGCCACGGCTTTTACTGCCTACTCTCTAGAGGTGGACAGTGTTCTTAGTTTCTTGTGTATCTTTCCAAAGTCATCATTAATCCCCCCCCGACATCCCACAGGTTGCTTTCCTGATTTAACGCATTTGCATTTGGGAGATCTTTTCTAAGACGTTAGAACACATTTTTTTTTTTTTTTTTTTTGAGACAGAATTTTGCTCTTGTTGCCCAGGCTGGAGTGCTGTGGCGTGACCTGGGCTCACTGCAACCTCTGTCTTCTGGTTTCAAGTGATTCTCCTGCCTCAGCTTCCCAAGTAGCTGGGATTATAGGTGCCCACAACCACGCCCGGCTAATTTTTTGTATTTTTAATAGAGATGGGGTTTCACCATGTTGGCCAGGCTGGTGTTGAACTCCTGACCTCGTGATCCGCTCACCTCCGCTTTCCAAAGTGCTGGATTACAGGCATTAGCCAATCACACCGGGCCCTTATTTCTTTTTAAACTGCTACAAAGTTGGTATTCCTGAATAAGACAGTGTGTCTACTAGTTCTCCATTGGTGAGCATTTCTGGTTGTTTCCAGTCTCTTCCTATTGCAAACAGTGTTGCATAGTATCACCTTTACACATGCCACTTTGTATGTGTTCAGGTTCACCTTAGGGTAAGTTTATATGGAAGTATAACTAAAAAAAAAAAAAAAAAAATCAAAGGGTACCTGCATTCATCATTGTGATGGCTACTGTTAAACTGACTTTCATAAAGGTTTGACCAATTTATTTCCCACCAACAATGTGTGAATTCAAAAATAAAATCCAAAGTCATGACCATTTACCTCCTTCCCTTTAGCAGTAAGTCTTTCTTCCAACATTAACGTTTATTTTCCTACTAACTGTCATTTCAAGTAAGATGGACCAAGGTAAAGGTGAGGAATTTACTTTAAAAAAGTAATCACAATTGTCCATACTTACGGTTTAATCTATATTTTAAGTATATAAAAAATAAACTAACATTTACTGAGAAGTCCCTGTGGTCCAGGCAGCTCTGAGCCCTTTCCACGTACTGAAAAACTTAATCCTAGCCTGGCCCTGAGGTCAATCCTATGACCAACTGTGATTTCGGATGAGGAAAGTAGCACAGATATGAGTCCCTGTCCCAGGTCCCACAGCTTGCAAGTGACAAGCAGATTTCAGATGTACTTCACCCTTTCCCTTGGCTGCCTATCTGCGCAGAGCTCTCTGAAGCGTTAGAAATTTAGATCCCAAGACACTTCCAATATTCAGTTCTCTTAGAGTAAAATGCAAGTCTAATGTTCAATTTCCAAACACTGGCTTGTCCTACATTTTTAGGAATAAATTATATGCAAAAACATCCTCCTATCATAGGAAGATATCTACCATATTGGCAAACTGACTTTCAAGTCTGGACTTACAGTCAGGGATTTGATCCTGCCATGTAATAACTGGTTTCTAAAAACTTTACTGAAAAATTTAGCTTTCAACTCAAGTCATTCAACTCACCTTCCCATCTCACTCCCAAATATTATTTCCCCTGAATAAATCTGGAGTTTCAATGAAAATTGCCGCTGTTTTAGGGGGAAAAAAATTCCCAAACAAGCAGGAACTTCTAGGTGCAGCTTTCATTTCATATTCGGGTAGCATAGAGCTCAACAACTGATTCAACATCTCCATCAGGCTCTATACATTTAGCCATAAACCTTTCAACAATAAAGGTTGCATTCTTGTCATGCCTTCTGTCAACCTTTTACTAAGCTGCTCTGAAACGCTGCCCATCTGTCAAGGCTCAGGACACAATGTATAAACACCGAGCATCTGGGAAAGTCAGAAGTATTCTCAGGGGAATTTTATTTTTAAGACAATGGCCAAAACTTCATCAAATCTGCTTAACTAGTGAATGGACTTGAGAAAGTAAAAAGGCGAAATCACAGAAAAGATCAAGTAAAATGTTAGATCTTGGTAATGTTCTTTTGTAACTTTCCAGAGGATGTGTAGTTATTTGAGAGTACACAACTAAGGAGAACTAAGGAGTTTCTCAAAATAGATCTGATTCATTAAAAAGAGAGGGAGTGAGAGGAATCTGGGTTTCTTAAAAGAAAGAAAGTATAGGTTGTCAACTCCAGATAGTTTAGGAATTAGTATTTAATACTACACAAGCCACCAAAAATATGCCATCTGTTCCATAAGTCACCTTTTTCAAAGCATGTTCTCAGAAATAGTTTATGAAGCAAAGGTTCATGGTCAAATCTGGGAAAAGCTGGACTCAAGCCATCTCTTGGAAATGTGTCATATTAAAGCTAACCTGGCCTTCCAACCTTGCTCAGCCATGGACTCTCTTTTGCTTTAACATTCCGGGGATCCCACTGTGGGTGCCTTCGCTGAGCACCTGGCCAGTGGTGCCTCTATTCTAGCAATTGGTTCATCCTGCCCTGTTTCGTGGTTCAGTGTCCACATCTCTTCCTTGAACTGCAAAGTCTTTGAAAACAGCGCTGAGCACAGTGACTCACGCCTATAATCCCAGCACTTTGGGAGGCCAAGGCGGGTGGATCACTTGAGGTGAGGAGTTTGAGACCAGCCTGGCCAACATGGTAAAACCCCATCTCTACTAAAAATACAAAAATTAGCCAGGTGTGGTGGTGCGCACCTGTAATCCTAGCTACTCGGAAGGCTGAGGCAGGAGAATCACTTGAACCCAGGAGGGAGAGGCTGCAGTGAGCCGAGATGATGCCACTGCACTCCAGCCTGGGCAACAGAGTGAGACCCTGTCTCAAAAAAAAAAAAAAAAAAAAAAAAAAAAAAAAAAAAAAAAGAAGAAGAAGAAGAAGAAAATAGAGGCTGTGGCTTAGTTACTTTGTTTCCCCATAGCACTTAGTTCACCACTGAACTACAGACCAAAAGCTCATCGGGGCACTCAAAAGTCAGGAAGTACGAACAGGGAAACAGGGACAACTGTGATGGGAATTTTTTTGGCACTTACTAAGTTTTTACCTGTGTTCACTAGAACACACAAAAAATAAAGATCTGTGTAAAAGGCTATCAATATCTCCATCAACAAGGCCTCAATTGGACCCCCCTACCCTGAGCCCACCCTAGAAAATTTTCCTTCCTTACCAATAATGGAAAGAAAAAAAGAAAGGCATATTAACATTTCTGGCCCAGGTGTGGTGGCTCATGCCTGCAATCCAAGCACTTTGGGAGGCCAAGACAAGTGGATCCCTTGTGCTTAGGAGTTTGAGACTAGCCTGGCCCACAGAGTAAAACCCTGTCTTACCAAAAACACAAACATTAGCTGGGCGTGGTGGCATGTGCCTGTAATCCTAGCTACTTGGGAGGCTAAGG
Source organism: Macaca fascicularis (assembly GCF_037993035.2). NCBI lineage: Eukaryota > Metazoa > Chordata > Mammalia > Primates > Cercopithecidae > Macaca > Macaca fascicularis. The sequence goes on from NC_088376.1 coordinate 16,105,586, forward strand.
CACGAGAATTGCTTGAACCCGGGAAGCAGAGGTTGCAGTGAGCTGGGACGGTGCCACCGTACTTCATCCTGGGCAACAGAGACTCTGTCTTAAAAAAAAAAAAAAAGATAAAATTTCTGGCGTAGTCTGCCTACCCGGCCTCTCCCCAGTAGGACCTGCCTTCACACCCCTGGGGTCTGAAGGGCTGGCTCCTCTGGAACTAGGAACTTGCATCAACCCTCTCTCAATTTCTGCTGAGCAGCCACTGGTCTGGAGCTTCCAGCACTCATCAGCAAATCCTCTGGTACCTCAACCAGCCCCCACAGTCCTGTACACCCAACATTGCTCTCATGTCATATAACAAGGTTGCCCTTTTCTTAACTCACACTGCTCCCCTTTCTCCAGACGGCCCAATGGTTGATGGAGAACAAAGTAATGATGCTTTACTTTTGTAGGGTATAGCTGCTACTGCAGCTGTACCAGCCTCCAAAAATGAGAACTAGATCCTGTAGAACCCTCTCCAGGAACTAGCCTTGGCAGCTTCTCTGAGACTGAGTCATCTTCTCAGATGCTCAGACTAAAGTGTGATGCTTAGACTACTGGCATCCAAATCTTTTTCTGAGACAGGGTCTTGCTCTGTCACCCAGGCTTGAGTGCAGTGGTACGATCATGGCTCATTGTAGCCTCAACCTCCCAGGCTCAAGCAATTCTCCCACTTCAGCCTCCTGTGTAGCTGGAACTACAGGCTCATGCCACTATGCCCGGCTAATTTTTTGGTATTTTTAGTAGAGAAGGGGTTTTGCCATGTTGCCCAGGCTGGTCTCGAACTCCTGAGCTCAAGCAAGGTGCCCACCTTGGCTTCCCAAAGTACTGGGATTACAGATGTGAGCCACCAGGCCTGGCCCGGCATCCAAATCTCTTGGAGAAATTGTTAAAAATGCAGACATCTGGGACCCATCCCAGAACTACTGGGTCAGAATCTCTGGGGGTTTAGTGCTCTGGAATCCATTTTCACAAGTTACAGGTAACTGATACACTTTGCAAAGCACTGCTTTAAAAGACTAGGTGAAGAAGGAAGAGTGGGAGGAAGAATGACTCATTGTGCTGTTATAGAAAAAAAATGTTCTTGTCACACGACCAGGAAAGATTAGGCTCATGGACACATAGAAGGGTGAGGAATGGAATTTACTGGGTGAAAAGGAAAAAGGAAAAACAACTCAGCAGAGTGAGATGGAATCCTGCTAATAGGCTCTCTACCTGACTGACTGAATCCCACCTCACTACACAGGAACACGAAACGCCAGGCTCCTCCCTGCTGCCAATGGTGTGAACTTTCCAAGGCCCCATGCTGTCCTCCCAGTGCTCAGGTGGGCATTATTCAGAAAGAATCAGTTGGGAAAGAGTGGGCTTCATCCGGGACCAGCAGTCCGGTTTTTCAGCTTTCAGGCTGTTCTAGGCTTAAGATGGGGTTTCATTGGGGGCAGGAGTTGGCTGCCTCCTGTCTCCATTGGTGGTAGGCAGAATAATGGCCTCCAAGAGATGTCCATGTCCTGATCCTCAGAACCTGTGAATATGTTACCTTACATGGTGTGATATTGTGAAATAAGATGTACATTTTGGTCTTCATCCATGGTTCTTGCCTTATAGCTCCTAAAACCCTTATAATTTCCTAAGTGATTAGAGCAATAGGAGTATCTTTTATTATAAGATTTGGTCTTTTGTCCTTGGTTCCTGGAACACCTCTGGACCAATAAAGGTGAAAAGAAGTCTTGTTATTTAACAAGCCCCTTTCAACCACACCTGAGTTTATGTTAATAAGATGATTTCTGGAAAGCCACTAGATAACCACCACAGGATGGGGGGGCGGTTGCTAGGGGCACAAATCATGTGATTAGAGGGTTAGAACCTTCAGCCCAGCATCCCAACCTCTGGGTAGGGGAGAGGGACTGAAGATTGAGTTGATCACCAATGGCCAGTGATTTAATCTAGCGTGCTTCTGTCATGCAGCCTCCATAAGATCCTCAAAGGACAGAGTTTGCAGAGCTTCCAGGTTGGTGAGCAAGAACACGTTCACATGCCAGGAGGATGGTGACCTCCAACTCCATGGGGACAGAGCTGCTGCTCCATGCCCCTGCCCACATGCCTTGCCCTGGGGACCCCTGCCTCTGGCTGTTCATCTGTATCCTTTGTAATATCCTTTACACTAAATGTGTTTCCTGAGTTCTGTGAGCTGTTCCAGCAAGTGATTGTACCTGAGTGTGTGGCGGTGGGGGTGGGGGGAGATCACAGGAACTTCAATTTGTAGCTAAGTCAGACAGAAATTGTGGGTAACCTGGGGACTGAGAAAGAAAAGAAACTTTTAATCTGAGGAATGCAGCCCCCCTTTAAATTATCAAGCCTAGGGAGGCACTGAAATGAGACATTTCATTTCAGGGGTCACATCCTCCCGCTCTGAGCTTGAACTAAGTAATCATCTCCGAGTTGCTGTGCTACGAGGGCTCTAGACTGACACCACAAATAGCTATAAATTAACGTAATGATGCCATACACTGGACACCATAACCCATACCCTATAGTTCAACAATGTATAGCCAGTCACTCATCAATGTTACTTCTGAAAACCAAGGAGAGAATTCTTGAAAAACAATTTTTATAATCGCCCCTCCTCTGAGTCATCCTTTTTTCTTTAAAAGCTGAAGCTTCTCTTTTGTTCTCCAGAGGACTTCCCAGTGCTTTCCGGGCTGCAGTCATCAACTTATCCCAAACCAATTCTCTATCTATATTAATTTGCCTCAGTTTCTTCCTTTAGGTCAACAGGACCTACTACTTGCAATTGACATTTGAAGTGGGTAGGGGCAGTCTTGTGGGACTGAGACTTCAACCTGTGGGATCTGTGCTAACTCTAGTTCCTGTCAGAATTGAACTGATTTATAGGACATCCAGCTGGTGGAGAATTGGTTGGTGTGGGAAAAAGAAGTGCACACGTGACCACAGAAGTGGGCTGATGATGAATACTAGAGAGGAAACAGGAGTTGTTCTATTCATATGGCAAAGAGGACATTGCACATGTGATTAAGAATCTTTTTTTTTTTTTTTTTTTTTTTTTTTTTTTTTTTTTTTTGAGACGGAGTCTCGCTCTGTAGCCCAGGCTGGAGTGCAGTGGCCGGATCTCGGCTCACTGCAAGCTCCGCCTCCCGGGTTCACGCCATTCTCCGGCCTCAGCCTCCCGAGTAGCTGGGACTACAGGCGCCCGCCACCTCGCCCGGCTAGTTTTTTGTATTTCTTAGTAGAGACGGGGTTTCACCGTGTTAGCCAGGATGGTCTCGATCTCCTGACCTCGTGATCCACCCGTCTCGGCCTCCCAAAGTGCTGGGGTGATTAAGAATCTTAAAGTGAGGAAGTTCTCCTGGATTACCAGATGAGCCTGATATTGTCACAAGGGTCCACAAAGGTGAAAAACGAGTCGGGAGAGTCAGATTTGAAGATGACTTTGAAGATGGAATAAGGAGCCATGAGCCCAGGAAGGCAGCTGGAGAGACAAGGGAACCAATTCTCTCCTAGAGCCTCCAGAAGGAGTGAAGTCCTGCCAGATGGCAAATATTTTAAGCTTTGCAGCCATACGGTCTCTGTCACAATGACTCAACTCCGTCCTTGGAGCACAAAGGCAGCCATAGACAGTTCACAAGTGAATGGCTGTGTTCCAATAAAACTATTTGTAGACACTGAAATTTGAATTGCATATAATTTTTTACAAACTGCAAAATAGTATTCTTGTTTTAATTTTTCCACAGTCATTAAAAAATATAAAAGTCATTCTTAGCTTGTGTCATGGGGCGGGTGTGGCCTGTAGGCTGTGGTTTGCTGACCACCCCGATACCGTATATACTCTTTTGTGTCTGGCTTCTGATTCAACACAATGTCTAAAATTCATCCAGGTTGTGTACATTAGTAATTAACATTGCTGTGCAGTGTCCCATTGTTGACTATGCCACAACTGTTTATTCATTCACCTGTTGAAAGGTTCAATTGTTTACCTTGTCTTCATCATAATCATTATTAATTATTGCAATATTAAGCATATGCTCTAAAAATGTCCAGAATGAAAAGCAAAAATTATAGTAGCTTAGGTGTTTACCATTTTTTTCCAACTTTGTATATTTCCAAATTTCTATGTTTTCCTCCAACTTTCTACAATTCACAATTCTTTATACTTGTATGATATGAAAATGCAAACCAATCCCATAAAACAAGTCAGAGTATTTCCTAGTTTGTTTAGACATTCAGAGTCACACCTGGCACCACTCAAAAGCGTGAGCCCATAGCTGACCATAAGGATAATCCTGGCAGAGGAATTCTCAGGTTCCTGGGAGGAAATGGCGCACATGATTGCTGTGTTGAGCCTCGCAGTATGATTTCTTCCTCGCGCTGCAGGAAAATAACCCTAGGAGAAAGTAGTAAACGGCTATTTTTAAGCCGGCCTAGTTTACTTGAACTCATTTCTTCCTTTGGCACCCCTCATTGGCAAGGACAAGGCCTCCCATTAAGACGTTATTTACTGGATGGGAGATTTCTAAAGCATCTCCAGACAGTGTATCTACAGCTCGGGTATATGTTTTTTCTTGGAGCAAAAACACAGCTGAACTGTAAATTTAAGCTGAAGCCTGACAGTGTCAGCAACATCCCTTTGCTCTAGAATTCTGCCATGCTGGAATGCTGATGGGACCTTCCTTTGGAGAGCCATCTCCCAGATCTGCCCCCCACAGCTGGGTACCTAATTTCAAAGCCACACTTTAGCCTTGATAAACTCAATTTTTTGGGAAAAAACCCACAAAAATTTTTAAATCATCCACAGCGCCACTACTCCTTTCTACACATGTGAGAACAGTAAAAACAAGAATGGATGGATCTCTTGTGTTCACTTAGTCTCATCTTGAGATGTCCTTAATTTGCTTTCTCTTTTCTAAAAACTGACCTGTGAAAATAAAGACTGGCTGTGAGGACCTCAAATGGTCCTGCAGAAAGCAGGGCTGACCAGGCAAGGTTGAGGGTGACTGAACTCAGTCATCTGATGCCTGGGGGGTGTGAACAGACATTCTCATCGAAAGTTCAGGATGCCCACAGTATGAGGGGTCTTCCCTGCCTAAAGCTCCCATTCCCTACTGTGACTTGGGAAATCATAAACTGCAGGAGCAGAGACAGGGCTAGCACAGGGTATGAACATCTGTTCTGGACTTCTGATGGACCACAGGCTCAATTAGAATAGCCAAGTTACTGAAAGCATGGCCGACCTTTGAGGAAAAGTGAGACACCTAGGTTCTGTAAGTCTGGAATACCACATGGACACAAGAGTCGAGCATGGGGGCATAAGAAAAAAATTGGTTGGCTGGGTGTGGTGGCTCATGCCTGTAATCGCAGCATTTGGGAGGCCGAGGCAGGTGTATCACCTGAGGTCAGGTGATCGAGACCAGCCTGGCCAAGATGGCAAAACCCTGTCTCTACTAAAAACATAAAAATTAGCCGGGTGTGGTGGTGCACACCTGTAATCCCAGCTACTCGGGAGGCTGAGACATGAGAAGCACTTGAACCCAGGAGGTGGAGGTTGCAGTGAGCTGAGATTGCACCACTGCACTGCAGCCTGGGTGACAGGGCAAGACTCTGTCTAAAATAAAATAAAATAATAAAATAAAATAGGTAAATTGGTTGAGAGCTCAGGCATGTTCTTGCCACAGCACCAAGTCTAGAAAGGCTCAGGCAATGCTCTGCCCCACCCACCATTTCTGTGAACCAGCAGTAAGTGTGTTAAGGATGCTTGTCTGGAGATGAGCAACTTGGTACACATGCATACATATGATCCAGACTCAGCACTCCCCAGGACACCGAGCTCTCACTAAGAAACATCCAATGACCTTTTAAACCTCCTGATTCTCCCAACCTCATAATGCCATAACCTCAGGGATGATGGCTGTCTGGAGACTGGGGCCAATCCCTTCCAGTCATGGTTGATACAGAGCTGCCACGATGACTTTCCAGTACAGGAAGGACCATCTCTAACTGGTGGGGCTGCTGTGACCCCAAACTCTGAAAGAGTTTTGAACCATAGGTTCCTAGAGGTGTTACCACCTTATTTTCATGTGACAGTTGCACCATAGGATCTAATGGATAATATATATTAAAGTTCACTAAGCATCATTGTGTCTATCAACCCATATTAAAATATATTAAGAGCAGATTATGTCTATTTTGAGTACCTCATACATACCTTGCAGTGTTCTAAGGGCTTTCCATGTATTCTTATTTAATTCTCATCATGATTCTGAGGTAGGTACCATAATTAGTTCCATTTTACAGATGGAGAAACTGAGACACAGAGAGGTGAAGTCATGCTGAGGTCATGAACAATGAAACAGCCCTGATCTCATGCCTTTTCCAACTCTAGCGCACTCTCCACTGTCCCATCCAAGCAGCTAAGTTCTGGAGAAGAAACTGCGGGGTGGAAATGCTTAGCTGTGTGCTCAAGAGCTCTCCTGCAATTGTTTTCTTTTAAGCATAACCATGCGTATGGAGAGAGACTTTACATAATTGTTTTTCTCTATAAAGACAACTCAGTATATTCTCTGTAGCTTGATTTTTTATTTCTTCACAGTATATCACTAACATCTCTCCCACTGTAGACATGAATCTGCTTCTGCATTTTCTGATGCTGTGGAAAGGACGACCATTTAGTCTGAATGTCTCCTCCTCCCTGTGCTAAGTTAGAGACAAGGAGTCGGTAGAGTCTGAAGGAGGTGTGACTCTTTCATCCTGAAAGGATGCTTAAGTCTCTTATGATAACAATTAAATGGTAAGGAAAAATCCTCGACACCCTGTGGTGTCTTCTATTTTCTGCTCTCTTCTCTTTTTGAATTGAGCCACTAAAAGGAATGGTCTTAACTGGGTATCTCAGTATTCTCTTGGCTTCTCTGAGCCTAAACTCTCTTAAATGCTTTAGCTGACTTATTTCCCTTTGCCCGCTCCTTGACCATGGCCTGCCAGGGCTCTCTCCATTTGTACCTTTGCCCCAGACTGGCTCTCAAAGCGTGGTCCCAGACCAGCAACATCAGCATCACCTGGAAGCTTGTTAGAAATGCAAATTCTATGGCTCCACTCCAGATCTACTGACTCAGGAACTCTGGGGGTGGGGCCTGGTGACCTCCGATTTAACAACCTTCCAGGTGATTCTGATGCAGCTAAAGTTTGAGAACCATTGCCTTAGACAAACCCACCCCCAGCAGTCACCCCCTCCCATTGACTGGAAAGTCCCACATCTTCATCTTCAACCTTAACTTCTCTTCAAGCTACGCACCTACATATGCAAGTATGCTCTCTGGACATCTCTGCCTTGCCACAGTCTCCTATACTCAACACTGCCAAAAAAGGACCTACTTCTCATCTCCTCCAAGATCTGTTCTTTCTCCCTTATTCCCAGCAACTCATGCCAACACCATCTCCCCACCTACCCAAGACAGAAACCAGGAAGTCATCCTAGACTCCTGCTTTTCCCTCATCCAGTCAGCCACCAGGTCAGGTTGATTCTACCTCCTCTCCCCCCCCTTTTTTTTTTTTTTTAAGACAGAGTTTCGCTCTTGTTAGCCAGGCTGGAGTGCAGTGGTGTGATCTCAGCTCACTGCAACCTCTGCCTTCTAGTTTCAAGTGATTCTCCTGCCTCAGCCTCCCGAGTAGCTGGGATTACAGGCGTCCGCCACCGCGCCCAGCTAATTTTTGTATTTTTAGTAGAGACGGGGTTTCACCATGTTGGCCAGGCTGGTCTCGAACTCCTGACCTCGTGATCCGCCTGCCTCGGCCTCCCAAAGTGTTAGGATTACAGGCGTGTGACATTGTGCCTGGCCTCTTCTCTCCATTTTTATGACCTTAATTCAGGTTCTCAGCTGGCCTAAGTCAGCTTCCAATGAGGCACCCAAGGACCTAACGTAGTATCTGTCTTTTCCACCCTCACACTCTTGCCAAGATAATCCCTCTAAAACATGAGTCTAAATGCATTAACCCTACCTAAAACTCAAGGTTGCCCACTAAACCTTAGCACCAAGTCCCAACTTCTCAACAAGGAAGTCCCCAGTCTCATCTCCTGCTGTTCCTACAGACATTCCAGATAGATGTAACCACATGCCTCAGCAATCTTACTCCTGAGAATATAGCTCCCAAATTATCAAACAGTTCCATAAGGTGACTTGTACAAAGATATTTATCACAGCATCCAGAGTTGGAATCAACTTTGGCTTCCATCACTGGAAGAGTGAATGCATCACTGGAAAAGGTGGTGGATGCATACTCTGACTAATCAATGGCTCTAATTAAACTCCCTATGCAATGTCACTTTTCAGCTCCTCCCATCAAGTGGTGGAGTCTATTTCTCCACACTTTGAATCTAAATTGGACTTGTGGATTGGACTCATGCCTTGGTTTAGCCAACAGAATATGGCAGAAATGACTGTGTTCAAGTTCCAAGTATAGGCCTTGAGCAATTCTCCTCCCTTGAATTCCTGGCCTTGCCATCAGGTGACCAAGCTCAGGCCAAACTGATGAAGGATAGCAATAAAGTGCCATGGCCCTCTTAAATCATGCAGTCTCCAGCAGATCACAGAGGAATGAGTGACACCAGCTGAGATCAGCCGACCCAGACACAAATCAGCCAAACCACTCAACCAACCCCACAGACTCATGAAAAAGGAGTGACCATTGTTTTAAGTCACTAAGTTTGGGATGGTTTATCACAAAGCATACTAACTGCTACACACTCCAAGGAGTATCAGGAAGCAATCCGAAGCAACAGAATAGATGGGTCCATAGCAACATGAATCGATTTTAATAGCGTAGGGTTAACTGGAAAAGAACTGAATGAGATATCTTAACACAATTTCATTTACATAAGTTATCTATAGTCAATACACATTTTACTTTTTAAAAAATATGCAAAATTAAAGAGTTCTATTATGTTTAACCCATGAATATGGTTGCCAATGGCACGGAGGAAAGAAGGCACAAATGAGGAAACACTAGGAGGCCTCCTTGGACCAAGCTGTGTGAACTGAAGAGTGGGATTTCTCAACCCTCCACACTTAGTAATGCCTACTCATCTGGTAAATCCCAGCCCAAATGGGGCTCCTGTTTACAGCCTGCTGTGCCATCTTCTCTCAGATCATTAAGGTTTGCAGATGAATAAGAAAGTGTATTTACCATAGTTTTGTGATTGTCAACAGCTGTGATCTAACTAGCTTTGAAGGCAGGGTCTAGGACTTCATTTTCTTGGAACACCCAGTATCTCATATCCTGCAAACATTTGTCAATAAATGTTTTCTATCCTGGAAAGCAGTTTTTCCAACCTTGGCATTAGTGACATTTTGTACGTGAGGCTAATACCATGCTCCTAGTTGTGACAATCAAAAATGCCTTCAGTCGCAGGAGAATGGTGTGAACCTGGGAGGCTGAGTTTGCAGTGAACAGAGATTGTGCCACTGCACTCCAGCCTGGGTGACAGAGCAAGACTCTGTCTCAAAAAAAAAAAAAAAAAAAAAAAAAAGAAAGAAAGAAAGAAAAAAAGAAAAAGCCTCCAGTCATTACCAAATGTTCCCTAGGGAAAAAACACTGCACCCTGACTCTGAGAACCACTGCCTTAGCCACTTGAGTCCATAAAGCCACAACTCGAAAGATGGCTTTGTAGAAACATTTAATATGTTTGAAACAAAAATGTTTGAGATCAGGAATTACATCACTCTCTACCTAATACTGCCTAAGGGAGATTTAGATTGCCAAAATATTTCCTTCTTAAAGAGATGGTTCTCAGCGACTAGCCCAAACTAATGTTTTAGTTCACTACCCTATGGGGAAAGATTAAATACAAAATTCACTTGGGCTTTCTCATCTATGCAGAAATATTCCTCCTCATAAGCTTTAGTCAAATCTTTTATTTACAAAGTTTAAATCTGTCTCCTTAAGTCAATGCTATAGGCTGCTGATTTCTGTCATACTGCAGAAGCTGTTTATCTAGCTGAGGCTGCTAAAGCAGACGTTCCTACTCTGTACTATTAACCAGAACATGAAAAACCAACACGTAACCAAGCTGAAAGAATTCTGCCTCATTTATCTTGTGTGTGCCACCAGGGCAAACACCAGGCATTTTAATAACCTCATCTGGACCTTGGGTAATCATTGCAGGCTACTAACTCCAGACAAATATTTGCCTTGGAGGTTTCTCTACAGAGACAAGTAAACTAAGCTTCTTTTGTTCATATAGATTGAGTATCACAATCTAGAAAATACAGAGCACTCACATAATTCATTTCTTGTAACTATACAAATAAAGGAGCAATGGAAATGATTCTACAAAGAGCTGATGGAATACATTTCCTTTATACTTTTCCTTTCCCCCATGCCACCTCCAACAACAAATCAAAGTACAGCTGAGAAGATCAGTGGATGTTACAATCAGAGAGGCCACGTCTGTTGGGGAAGAATTCATTCTCCTTGTCTCAGAATAGGACCCCCATTTTCACCCCCCTGCCAACATCCAGACTTTTACATGAGAATAGGGTCCCTTTTATAAGACCTGGCAGATGCTACTGTAACTAAGTGACCAAACTTGGCAACACTGATTTTGGTATAACCAATCATCATGTCATCACAACCAGATATATGCCAGCACCACCTGGGCTGTATTCTTACCCAAATGGTCTAACAGGCTGGGGATTTTTCCAGATTAAAGGTGACTAAAGAAACATGGCAACTAAATGAAATCTGTTGATCCTTGACTGGATCCTCAAAAGGCTGAGGTAAAGAACATTCTTGGGACAATGCAGGAAATTTGAATATGGACTGCATCACATATTAGGAACTGATGCTAAATTCCTTGAGTGTGAAGGTATTACAGTTAATTTAAATAATTTAATAGTTATTTAACGATTTTTGGGAAATACATACTGAAATACCTAGGGAATAAACGTCAGGCCTGCAACTTCCCAGTGGTTTAACAACCACCAAAACAAAAATATGATCACACACATTCACACAGAGAGAGAAAGCAGATGTAAAAAAATGTGAACTGGCAAATATAAGTGAGGGAGTCTACAAAATTTAAGCGAAGGAGTCTATATTGTTCTATCGTCCTATAGATTTGAAATTTTTCGAAATTATAGTTGGGTGGAGGAGGGAGAAGCTTGGTTGCCATCAATGTGTAAACAAGCCAAAATGTTTCAGAAATGCAACATACGAGAAAAAAGTATAAGAACCAAATAGTATTTCCTGCCTCAAATCTGAAGATAAGCGACCCAATTTACTTCTAAGTGTTTGGAGGCATAAGATAATAACAAAAACGAAACACCTGAATCTAATCCAACATGTTTGACCCTGTCACCACATTAAGAACGAGCTGAACTCAGACATTTTGATACATCAGAGTTCTCAAAAATACTAGAAATATCTCACTGATATGATAATGGCCTTGAAGATTTATGCCGATACGAAATGAATTCCAAGCAGAGCATTAAAGTAATCTTCATAACTTGTTAACACAACTGCTCTCAAGAGAATGTTGAGAAATCTTGCCAGGAAAGGCCTACAGTTCCCAGCAAGCAGTAACTATCAGCAACTTAAGAAGACAAAGATCTTTTTTTTAAAAACCTTACTTATTTGCAACCTACATTTATTTTGGATCCTAGACTTGTGCAGTTTGGACACTCAATTTAGAGTTTATGTAATAGTGATCGAAAATGATGCGCTGAAGAAAGGGGGAAAGCTGTGCAATCGGGCTTGTGAGTTTAAGAGCTGGGGGTTAAAGAGACAAAATTGGTTTAATAAAACAAAATGGGGCCACCTGGGTATTTAAGTGTGAGACCAGGTCCCTCTCCAAAGACAACAAAGTTCTACATCTAATGCGCCAGGGTTCCTCTGTTCAAATTCAGCCAGTCAGTTTCATGCCACGGGTCTTGAAAGATCCTGAAGTTATAGACAAAACTTGGTGTGTACGCGCACAGGTTTCCAAGGAGAGGGACCTAGCCGCCTTCTGTTCTCAACAGATTCCTCACCTCCTCAAATAGGTGAAAACCCATACCTTGTGAAATTTGCTCCTATCTCTTCTCTAGGCTTGAAAACCCAGGGAATTCCGAGCACCACAAGTCTACTTCTAAATTCAAAAGGGCCTCTGATTCCTTCTCTTCTACTTCCATCTGTCTCACCACTGTTCCGGCTCTGTTAGGGGGCCAATAGCCTTTTGGGAGCCTTGTTTCATCTTATCCTCCCTTAGGCAAGGAAATCTTTGTTCTCAGACTTAAAACTAACTTTGAACTGGAAAGTGACCTAAGATGTCGGGAACAACCATAAACTGAACAGCATACAGGGACAGTCAATTCCATTTTGTACTTTTCTATCCAATGCTGTGCTACTTGTTCCAATAAAGAATTAACGTGAAGGTAGTTATTTTATGGGGGTATTTTGTTTTGTTTTTGAGACAAGGTCTTTGTCACCCAGGCTAGAGTGCAGTGGTGCAATCATAGCTCACTGCATCTCCAATTCCTGGGCTCAAGCAGTCCTCCCACCTTAGCCCCCACTCCAAGTAGTTAGGACACGTGCCACATTCCAGCTAATTAAAAAAATTTTTTTTTGTAGAGACAGGAGTCTTACCACATTGCCCATGTTGGTCTCCTGCCTTGGCCTCCCAAAGCATTGGGATTATAGGCATGAGCCACCATGTCCAGTCTATGCTATTCTTATTTAGGGAAAAAAAAAAAAGTCAGCAGTCAGTGATCACTGTTAATTCCACCAAAAGGAATTTGGGTCTACCCTATTTTTGTTGCAAAAATTTTAGCACCAGAAAGAATATTAATGACTATGAATTCAAGCTTTTCATTTGACACATGCAAAAACAAAAGTACTGTGATCTACCCAGTGTCACATGGCTGGTTAGCCAGACTTGAAATGGAAACCTCTTGACACTCAGTCCAATGTTCTCTGACATCTCCTGCCTTTTCACACTAATGCCCTCTGAAAAATACTATTTTTCCTTTTTGTTTGTTTCATATCAAGATAAGAACTGCTGGATGGAAACCAAAATCATTAGTGGAAAACTGTATGAGATTTCCGGAATCTCCACTGCAATGTCACCATTAATGCTGGGAGGAGTCACACTGCAGCTTGATGAAGTCCAGGTAGGCAGAGGACCCCTCCCCAAGGACTGTGTCTCCCCATCCCTCTGCATCCACAACTCTCCCTTGACCACTTTCTGCACCACTGGTAGGAGGGAAAGATAAGGTAGAATCCTTTTGCCCATATATTGAATGATTATTTAATTGCCCTGTTTCTAGTTTTAAAAACAAAAGGATAGAAATTTATACATTGTTATTTAAAATGTCTTATGTTGCTTTACATATATATGGCTGTCAAAGTATAATTTTTTTTTGAAAAGGTCAGCTCTTGACTCATATAGAGTATGCATATGCCAAAGATTCTGTAACTTGATGAGTTTGTCAACTTAAGCAGAATGACAAAGCTGGCTCAAAGGCGGATGGCACAGAAACCTAAGTAGGGCAAAAAAATCTGTGGAAAAATGAATGCTGGAATAAGGCTGGAAACTTAGAAACAAACCTGGTTAACGTCCTGCCAGGCATAAAGCAGTACCCCTGATGCTCCTTTTCTGCCTTAGAAAACCCTTCCCATCTTAACTGGACAAAAATCATTTGCAGTTTGTTAATCTCAGCCATTTGTTTTTGTAAGATCTACAGGTGAAGGATGATTTTTGTATTTTTAAATAGTTGAAAAAAATTAAAATAATTTTTTTTTTTTGAGATGGAGTTTCGCCCTTGTTGCCCAGGCTAGAATGCAATGATGCAATCTCGGCTCACCGCAACCTCCACCTCCCAGGTTCAAGCAATTCTCCTGCCTCAGCCTCCCAAGTAAATGGGATTACAGGCATGCGCCACCACACCCAGCTAATTTTTTGTATTTTTAGTAGAGACAGGGTTTCTCCATGTTGGTCAGGCTGGTCTTGAACTTCCGACCTCAGGTGATCCACTTGCCTCAGCCTCCCAAAGTGCTGGGATTACAGGCATGAACCACCGTGCCCGGCCTAAAAGAATATTTTATAACATAAAATGAAACATGAAAATGCTATGACATCCAAATTTCAGTGTCTATAAATAAAGTTTTATTGGAACAGTGTTAGGGCTCAGAAGACAATACCCTAAAGTAAGGACTCAGAAGCAGTTTCTCTCTGACGTTCTCCTGCTTGCCTCTCAGCCTCATTCCCCCTTTCCCCCAAAAAGGCAAGCCACAGATACTAGAATCCCTCTTCCCCAATGGAGATCATGGAAACCAAAACCCTTTTTCCCAAAGCCAGTCATAAAATCTAAAACTTTCCCCTACTTTTCTGTGTAAGAATTGGCCACGAAGAAATAATCTGACCGACCTTGTTTGGTCGTAGGTCATGAGACCCCCATTCCAGATAGGGTTCTGCCCCATAGCTGGAAGGAAATTATGCTGCAGAGAGTCCAAGAAGAATCTGAACAGACAGCCCTTGCTGGGTTCCCTCCCTCAGCCTATTAGCGTTAGATCATACCCTTTTGGTCCAACCACAGTTCCACACAGCTATCCATTCATCATCAAACTCAAGCATAAAAATGGACAGCTTCCCCTGTATCTTTGGGTCTTCGATCTGAAGACTCCTGTGTCATGTAAAACTATGATCAAAGAAATGTGTTATGCTTTTTGTCTGTTAACCTTTTTGTTATAGAGATGCTGGCCATGATTTTCATGATGGAGAAGAAAGGCATCGTCCCTTTTTAGCACCGACAGTGGCTGCATCCATTCACTTATGTATTACCCGTGGCTGCTTTCACACTATGATGGCAGAGTTAAGTAGCTACGGAGAGTACATATTTTGGCCTACGAAGCCCAAAATATTTACTATCTGGCCATCTGCAGAAAAACATGGCTATGTTTTTCCCTAGAATATCAGATGATCTTTGCTGGGTTTGTCAGACAATGTTATTCTAGTAGGATATTAAAAGGGCACTCAGTCATCTGCTTGAACCTTTTTCTAAGTTTCAGGTAAATTTTTCTTGAAGACTATAGTCAATGATAATTTAATTATAAATTTAAAAAGAAATGAGTATAACTGGATCGTTTGTAACTCAAAGGATAAATGCATGAGGGAATAGATACCTCATTTTCCAAGATGTGGTTATTATGCACTGCATGCCTGCATCAAAACATCTCATGTACCCCATGTACATAAGCACCTACTATGTAGGCACAAAAATTTTTTAAAAAGTTTTCTTAAAAATGACCTAATACAAGTTTATATTTTCCTCTTGAATCAATGACTCCTATAAAAGGGAAGTTGATCTCTGGTGTAGAGACAGCTGAGCTAAATAGAATCTTGGCATTTCAGTGGTTAAACCAAGTACTCCAACAAGTTTACAAAATACAGAGTAACCTAAGCCAGTATTTTCACTGATTCAAACCAACGGTCCTTTTTAAATTCTTCTCCAAAAGGAAGGAGTAAAGGAAGAAAAATTAACATTTTGAAATCGTGCCTTGAAATTTTCTCACCTCACACTGTATGATAATACAGGCTCTAGGCCCACGGGCTGTTTTCTGTGAAAATACGTCAGGACTCTGAGGTGTGATCCCAAGAGGGATTTGAAGCAGCAGTCTGGACCAGGCACAGTGGTTCGTGTCTATAATCCCAACTCTTTCGGAGGCTGACGTGGGAGGATCATTTGATTTGGCTTGGGCAACATAGCCTGGACCCCTATCTCTTAAAAAAAAACATATATATATATGTGTGTGTGTGTGTGTGTGTATGTGTGTGTATATATGTATGTGTGTGTATATATGCACACATACATATATATACATATATACACACACACACATACATATTAGCTGGTTGTCATGGTGCATGCCCCTAGTCCCAGCTATGTGGGAAGCTGAGGTCGGAGAACTGCTGGAGATCAGGAGATGGCTACAATGAGCTGAGACTGCACCACTGCACTCCAGCCTGGGTGACAGAGTGAAACCCTGTTCTCAAAAGAACTTTTTTTTTTAAAAGCAGCAATCTGATAAGGAGCTGAATGGTAGGAGAGCAAGTGAAATATGAAGTCAGGATTGTTTCAATTTAATTAGCAGAAGCTGGATGTAAGAAAAATACCTAGCAAGGATCGCCCTGGAAAGAGACCAAGAGTTCTTATTCTGAAATTTTTTAAAGAGAACGAAAGATTTCAGAAAGTCAAAAAAAAGAAAAAGTCATATGTTTATAGTATCTCTGTATTTTAGATCCTCAAATATTTATACAGAGTTTTTAATTAGGGGCTGGACGTGGTGGCTCACGCCTGTAATCCCAGCTCTTAGGGAAGCCAATGCGGGTGGATTGCTTGAGGTCAGGAGTTTGAGACCAGCCTGGCCAACGTGGCAAAATCCCGTCTCTACTAAAAATACAAAAATTAACTGGGCATGGTGGTGGGAGCCTGTAGTCCCAGCTACTGGGGAGGCTGAGATAGGAGAATTGCTTGAACCTGGGAGGCAGAGGTTGCAGTGAGCCCAGAATGCGCCACTGCACTCCAGCCTGGGTGACAAAGCAAGACTCCAGCCCCCACTCGCATCCCCCCTGCCCCCCGCCAAAAAAAAGGTTTTAGTTAGGCGATTAGAGAGCTTTTGTTGGCACTCTGAGCAATGGCTGCTGCTAACGACCATGAAACCAGCTGAAGAACACAAGCCAGACTTCTTTACCTCGGTCCTTGAATTTCTCATCATCTCCAATTTTAAAAATGTTATTCTTACCCAGGGTTCCCTCATAAACACTTCAAGTCCTTAAATTAGTACCCAGCCCATTTTCCCAAATCCTTCCCACACACAAACCTTATTTTCCCCACCCACAGACCTTTATTTTAAACTGCCAAATCCCTCTGAGTTTAATAACTTTATTTTTCCTTAACTTCCACAAGCTGGTAATTAACTTTCCAAATGAGGCTGGTGAACAATAGAAGAAATTGTTATCTTTCACCATCAATGTTTTGCACAAGATGCTGTGATGACACTGCTGGGATTTCAGACAGATAAAGCAGCCTGGCATGTCTGTGCCACCCTGAACAGGGCTGCTGCTGGCCACAGCATTCTCTGTGCAAGGCTACCACTGTATTCCCCAAGGTGAGCTTTAGTCACAAATGTTGGTCATAGATGAGAATGGCCTCATCAAAGTTTAGGTACAGGCCAGGTACGGTGGCTCATGCCTGTAATCCCAACACTTTAGGTGGGTGGATCACCTGAGGTCAGGAGTTGGAGACCAACCTGGCTAACATGGTGAAACCCCATCTCTACTAAAAATGCAAAAATTAGCTGGGCATGGTGGCGGGCGTCTGTAATCCCAGCTACTTCGGAGGCTGAGGCAGGAGAATCGCTTGAACCCAGGAGACAGAGGTTGCAGTGAGCCAAGACTGCACCACTGCACTCCAGCCTGGGTGACAAGAGTGAAACTCCATCTCAAAATAAATAAATAAATAAATAAATAAATAACCCACTCCAGCCTGGGTGACAAGAGTGAAACTCCATCTCAAAATAAATAAATAAATAAATAACCCACTCCAGCCTGGGTGACAAGAGTGAAACTCCATCTCAAAATAAATAAATAAATAAAATAAAACAAAACAAAATAAAATAAAATAAAGTTAGATATCCCCAGACTGTGTACATTCAAGGTGAGAAAATGATGTAATCTTTCTTCAAACCCAGAGGGCAATTTTTCTAAAATCATCTTTTTGCAACAACACGTCCTAAGGGGATGTTTTTCTCTCTGTTCAATGGCTAGACCACAAACCTTCCAGAAAAACAACCGTCCTAGGAGAGCAAACACATGGGGAGGGGGCGGAGAAGGCATCCTGAGGATCCCTTATTTACAATAACAAAAATGTGGAGATCATGGTGGATGGCTCTGTTGCCCTCTACTGGCCAGGTCAAGCATCACCAGCCACAATAACACAGCTGCCCTGGTTTTTCCCTTTGTGGTTTAATTAGGCACTGCTCCTCCCAGGGAAAACCTGGGTGAGACAGGCAGGAGGCCCCCGCCCATGGAACCTCAGATCTGGTAGGAACATCTAATGCAACATGGGCACATTACACAACCCTAAGGGGTGCCATTCCTGTGGAAGACATCAACAGAGCCCTTGCACTTAAGCAATCCTGCAGCCCCAGTGGGTCATTTAATAAATGCCCCAGAATGGTAAGTGATCATTCCAGGGTCATCAGACCTGTGATGGGCCAGAAGCAGGACCTGTTGCTTGTCTCAAGGGAGGGGCAAAGGGAAACAAGATTTCTACAAAGGAAAACAGGTTCCGACTGGGCTGGCCCCTGTGAGGAGAGCCAAGTCAGAACATGTATCCACTTCCTATTCTACGCTTCAGCTATCCATCTGTCTTCTGTCTAGCCATAACTCATTGTGCCAGGTACTCACTGCAGATACATACCACCAGATGGGTGAGACATGCCTACGCCGGAGGGGGCTGAACAATTAGGGAGATTCGGACAAGTAAACCAGCAATTACCCTATAATGCTGTAGAAGTCTGGGTCAGGTGTGGTGGCTCATGCCTATAATCCCAGCACTTTGGGAGGCCGAGGTGAGAGGATCAGTTGAGCTCAGGAATTCAAGACCAGCTTGGGCAACATAGTGAGACCTCATCTTTATTTAAAAAAAAAAAAAAAAAAAGTCTGAAGCAAAGAAGTCCTGACTGTTACTGAGCACAGCGGGGCTGGCACATGACCCCGACTGAGGGGGGAAAATCGAGGATGGTTTCCTGAAGGCAGTGACACACGAGAGAGAACAAAAGGATTTAAAGGATATATAGATATTAGCCAGGTGAGATAGGCATGGAAACCACTACAGGCAAGTGGAATAGCAGGTAGAATAAAGCAGAGATGAGACAGCATGGAGCAATCTAGGAACTGGAGGTCCAGTGGGGCTGGAACATATGGTGGATAGATATCCAGGCAACAAATAAAGCCAGAGAGAAAGGCGGGCCCCGGACGACGCAGGGCCTTGCAGTCCAGGAAAGGGGTCTGAACCATAGCCCAGAGGCCACGAGGAGCTGCTAGGGGTTTAAGCAGAGGGGAGACCTTAATAGATGTGGGTTTGGGTTTCCTCCATTGTACTAGGCTCTGAGAAGGTTCCATGAAGGGCAGTCATCCTTCCTGCCCCCAAGGAACTTACAGCTCCTTAACAAAACGATATACAGTAGTTGGATCTACACTTACTACTGTATCATTTACTTCTATTCATTGGGTGTCTATCACCCTAATTGGATGCAAGCTCCACAAAGGCAGGGATTTTCTGTTTCCACTGCTACATCCTCAGGTGATTTTTTTTTTTTAGATGGAGGCTCGCTCTATTGCCCAGGCTGGAATGCACTGTCGCAATCTTGGCTTACTGCAACCTCCACCTCCAGGGTTCAAACAATTCTCCTGTCTCAGCCTTCCGAGTAGCTGAGACTACAGGTGCATGACACCATGCTCAGCTTATTTTTGTATTTTTAATAGAGACAGGGTTTCACCATATTGGTCAGGCTGTTCTGGAACTCCTGCCCTCAGGTGATCCACTTGCCTTGGCCTCCCAAAGTGCTAGGATTACAGGCACGAGCTACTGCGCACAGCCTAAATCCTCAGTTTTTAGATCTATGCCTGGAACAAAATATGTGTTCAAATAATGGCTGAATAAATCACCATTCACTTTCTATAACTTTTTTTTTTTTTTTTTTTTTTTTGAGACAGAGTCTTGCTCTGTCACCAGGCTGGATTGCAGTGGCACGGTATCAGCTCACTGCAACCTCTACCTCCCAAGCTCAAGAGATTCTTCTGCCTCAACCTCCTGAGTAGCTGGGATTATAGGTGTGCACCACCACGCCCAGCTAATTTTTGTAGTTTTAGTAGAGACAGGGTTTCACCATGTTGGCCAGGCTGGTCTCAAACTCCTGGCCTCAAGTGATCCGCTCGCCTGGGCCTCCCAAAGTGCTGGGATTGCAGGTGTGAGCCACCGCATCCGGCCACAGTTTTGTGTGTTAAAGAACAGATACAATATTTACCGCGTACAAAGGCACATGGAAGGCAGGCCAGAAAACAAGAAGACAGGTCTGCCCTTGAGGAGCTGATGTTTATTAAACGCCTATCTGCTGCTGCATACTTCATGTGGCTTCTCCTAGGGAAGTACTGTTCCCATTTTATAGGTGAGAAAACTGAGCCTCCAAGAAGAAATTTGACCAAGGATCCAGAGATAGTAAGTGATAAGACTGGAATTCAAAACCAGACCTGTCTGACCGCAGACTCCCACCTGGCTCTGGGCAACAGCTATGTGACTGGCAGCTGCACAAGGCAGCAGCAGTAAGCTAGAGGGAACGTGGAGAAGGATGAAAATGGAGCATAAAGCACAATCAGAAAATGTTTCTTGGAGAAGGCGGCACCTGGAAGCCTCACAGGATGTGAAAATGTCTGAAGTGAAACGGAAGAGCATTCCTGACAGAGGGACAGCAAGCACAAAGGCCTGGACACAGACGTGCACAGGACACTTGCCACTCAGGGAAAAGCAGAGTAGGCTGAGTTCACTTAGCTCCTTGTTCACGCTATGTAAGGCTGGATCAATGTTATGCAGGTTAAGAAACATGAGACACTTCTCATCTATGGGATAGGCAACAATTCAAACGTTTCATAATCCTGTTGGTGAGGCTGTGGATAAACTGGCCTCTCAAGTCACCGCTGATAAGAGTACCAAAGGGCACGACTCTCATGGAGGAGAGATCTGGAGGTGGCCACCAAAATGAGGTGTATATACCTTTGATCCTGCAACCCCAGTTCTGGGACCTAACCTAGAGATACACCCACACAACCAATACACCCACACAACTGATACACCTGTACAACAGATACACCCGCACAACCGATACACCCGTGCAGCAGATACACCCGCACAACCGATACACCCGTGCAGCAGATACACCCGCACAGCAGATACACCCACGCAGCAGATACACCTGCACAGCAGATACACCCGCACAACCGATACACCCGCACAACCGATACACCCGCACAACCGATACACCCGCACAACCGATACACCTGCACAAAGAAGAATGACACATGAACAGGCTTACAGAGCACAGTTTATTTATTTATTGAGGCTGAGTCTCCCTCTGTCACCCAGGCTGGAGTGCAGTGGCACAGTATCCCAGCTCACAGCAACCTCTGTCAGCCTCCTGAGTAGCTGGGACTACAGGCGCGTGCCACCACACCTGGCTAATTTTTGTATTTTAAGTAGAGACGGGGTTTCGCCATGTTGCCCAGGCTGGTCTTGACCTCCTGACCTCAGGTGACCCACCTGCCTCGGCCTCCCAAAGTGCTGGGATTACAGGCATGAGTCACCACACCTGGCCTATTTATTTCTTGAGACAGAATCTCACTCACTCTGTCACCCAGGCTGGAGTGCAGTGGCACGATCTCAGCTCACTGCAACCTCCGCCTCCTGGATTCAAGCAATTCTCCTATCTCAGCCTCCCGGGTAGCTGGGATTACAGGTGTGCACCACGCCTGGCTAATTTTTGTACTTTTAGTAGAGATGGGGTTTCATCATGTTGGCCAGGCTAGTCTCGAACTCTTGACCTCAAGTGATCCGCCCCCCTCAGCCTCCCAAAGTGTGGGGATTACAGGCATGCGCCACCACGCCTGGCCTGAGCACAGTTTAATAGCTACAGATTGGAAACAAGTACCCAACTAACCACAGTGGACAAGTTCAATCAATGATGGCACCTCCACACCATGGACTGCTGCACAGCTCCAAAGTGAGGGCAGCCTCCACTGATTCAGAGATCTCTAGGATATCTATACATGTAAAAGTTAAATATATACACACACACACATATGCACATATATACACACATATATCATCTATTCTGGGATATATGTATCAGGATATGCATAGATGTCTATCAGGACATGGATATATATCTATCTATTAGGATATGGATATATGTCTATCAGGATATATGCATGTCAGGAAGAGAAGCTATGTATATAGATTGCTCAAGGAAAAGGGTGAAAATCAAAATACATGTTCACATTTGCCTCTATTTGCATAAAGCAGTGGTTTTCAACTACATGTGATTTTGCCCTTCACAGAGCATTTGGCAACATCTGGAGACATTTTTGTCGCCAAGACTCAGGTTAGGGGGTTGCTACTACTGGCATCTAGTAGGTAGAGGTCAGGAATGCTGCTAAGCATCCCACAATGCACACAACAGTCCCCTACAGCAGTGAATTATCCAGCCCCAAATGTCAACAGTGCCCAGGTTGAGAAACCCCGGCCTAAAGGATAAACAGTATCCTTTGTTTATATAAAGAAAGAGAAATAAGAAACCTAAAGTTGTCATGTGTAAGAGGTAGCGTTAATGGCAGGAAGGTGGGGGAGAGCAAGATTTCTGTGCACAGCTTTTCATACTTTTGAACCATGTAGATGGATTACCTAGTCTATGCCTATTTGAAAATTGAGTTTAATTGAGAAAAGAGAAACACAAAGTTGCAACATATGGGAAACAGGGGAGGCTTTAGATCAAGACTCAGCTGGGTTTCCAGAAACTCACAAAGCATCCTTGTCTCTTGGCCCCTGTCTTATCTGCCAGGCATCTATACGAGAGGAGCTCAAGGTTCCTTTGAAATCTCCAATTTCACAATCTCCTCTGATTTCAAGCTGCCCTGCATGATGAAGGTGGGGACAATCCAAGGTGGCGTGGGTTGAATGTGGGAGGCAGACATTTCTACCACACACAAACTCAAGCTCATGAATACTTGGATTCTCCTGAACATTTTCTCCAGTAATCTCTCCTCGAAACACAAAACATTCTGTTTCCAGGCCAGGTTGTTAAAACTCAGACCACAAGGCTGATCCGGATAGAAGGTAACGAGAGCTATAGACCTGCAGGAAGAGTTCAAGTAGATATAATCTCACCTAATTTATTTTTCCACCTTCCAAGAAAATATTTACATCCTATATGCAATCACCAAGTAATAAAAAAACAACAGTCATACAGGCCATGAAACTAGTCGCGACTAGTTATACAGAGTGGCAGGGAAGGACGCCCCCTCTAATCATACATTCTAGGAACTAGGTTTAAGGAAGCCGGGCTTGGGACCCAGCCACACAGTCCCTAGGTCACAGGCTTAACAGACCATACACCAGGCAGGTGATGGATATCACAGGTTTTCTAGTGGGAAAGGGCAATTCAAAACTAAGGTTTCCAGATTCATTCCTTTATCTGGATTCCCCTGTGGCCATGCCAGAGTGGCTACTACTCATCCCTGTATTATCGCTCGATAGAATGCAATCTGAACTGACAACCTACCTGCTTCACTTTCTAGCTATGTAGCTTTGGATAAGTTACTAAACATTTCTGAGGCTCAGCTTCCTCATTTATATAAGGGAGAAATTATCTCATGGGGTTGTTTTGAGGGGAGTAAGTGCCTAATGACTTGTCAACAATTGACCTTCAATAAATTTTCTTCTCGGCTGGGCACGGTGGCTCACGCCTGTAATTCCAGCACTTTGGGAGGCCGAGGCAGGCGGATCACGCGGTCAGGAGATCGAGACCATCCTGGCTAACATGGTGAAACCCCGTCTCTACTAAAAAAATACAAAAAAAAAAAAAAAAAAAAAAAAAAAAAGCAGGGTGTGGTGGCGGGCACCTGTAGTCGCAGCTACTCAGGAGGCTGAGGCAGGAGAATGGCGTGAACCCGGCAGGCAGAGCTTGCAGTGAGCGGAGATTGTGCCACTGCACTCCAGCCTCGGCGACAGAATGAGACTCCGTCTCAAAAAAAAAAAAAAAAGAACGAAAAAATTCTTCTCTACTCAAACTCACCTTTGCCTCTTATCTCCCATTTATCCTACATATTGCTAGCAGTAAAATCTTGAAAATAAAATTGGCCAGGCACAGTGGCTCATGCCTGTAATCCCAGCACTGTGGGAGGCTAAGGTGAGTGGATCACTTGAGCTCCAGAGTTCAAGACCAGCCTGGGCAACATGACAAAACCCCGTGTCTATAAAAAATACAAAAATGAGCCAGGCTCGTAATTCTTCAACCATTTTACACTAGCTGCTGCAAGCCTTTGCTGGGCTGTAAGATTAGTTGGCCTACACTTGGTCTAACCAGATGCTTATATAATCAGTCTGCCTTGTTCTTCTGTCATCAGCCCATGACAAATGATTGTAACTCGGTATAAATGTGACTGCAAACACAAACACAAGTGTCTAGCCTGAAATCACCCAGAAGCCCTTGGGCAAATTTTAAATTCCAGAATTTGCTTGAATTGTTAAAATAACACAAAAATGTGTTTTTAATGCTTGAAAACACAAGCACTGGCCCTAGTCTGAGAAACAGCAGCAGGATGGATCAGGTCTAAACTCCATGTTCCGGCACCAAAGTCCTCCAAAGCTGGCCCTCGATTACCTGTTTCACATACAACACATTTTAGAAGCAGTGTAATATACATGTACGTTATCCATACTCACACAAAACTGTGATTTGAATTATAATTACATCAAATGTGTTTAGGAACTGACTGACATCTTACAATATTGATGCTTCCCATTCATGAACACGGTACAGCTTCCCATTTATTTAGATCTTTATCTTTCTATGAAGTTTCACAGGTTCGCTCCATAAAGGTAATATATATAGTAAGTTTTAGAAATTATATTTGCAAACTGTGTATTGTTTGTATACAGAAGTGGAATTGACTTTTGTATTATGATCTTACATTAAGCAATCATGCTGAACACTTGTAAATTCTCTTGGATTTTTATTGCAGATAATACTGATTATGCATAATGACTGTTTCTTTTCTTTTCTTTTTTTTTTTGAGACAGGGTCTCACTCTGTCATCCAGGCTGCAGTACAATGGCACAATCTCAGCTCACTACAGCCTTGACCAGGCTCATGTGATCCTCCTAAGTAGCTGGGACTACAGGTGTACACCACCACACCTGGCTACTTTTTGTATATTTTATAGAGATGGGGTTTCACCATGTTGCCCAGGCGGACCTCGAACTTCTAAGCTCCAGCAATCTACCTGCCTCGGCCTCCTAAAGTGCTGGGATTACAGGTGTGCACCACCATGACTGGCCTCCTTTTCCTCCAATCCTTATATTTCTTATTCTTATTTATTTTATTTATTTATTTATTTATTTATTTATTTATTTATTTATTTTTATTTATTTATTTTTGAGACGGAGTCTCGCTCTGCCGCCCAGGCTGGAGTGCAGTGGCCGGATCTCAGCTCACTGCAAGCTCCGCCTCCCGCGTTCACGCCATTCTCCTGCCTCAGCCTCCCGAGTAGCTGGGACTACAGGCGCCCGCCACCGCGCCCGGCTAGTTTTTTGTATTTTTTAGTAGAGACGGGGTTTCACCGTGTTAGCCAGGATGGTCTTGATCTCCTGACCTCGTGATCCGCCCGTCTCGGCCTCCCAAAGTGCTGGGATTACAGGCTTGAGCCACCGCGCCCGGCCCTATATTTCTTATTCTTGTCTTACTATACTGGTTAGGGCCTCCAGTACTACGATGAATATAAATGGTAATAGGATCCTTATGTTCCTGATTTTATAAAAGAAAGCTTCTAATGTTTCATCACTAAGTATGGTATTTGCTGGAGGTTTGGGCGGCTAGTCCTACATTTTCTATGCATCTATTTCAGTTAGACCGGCTTTCTTATTAATATACTAGCATACTGGCATCACGGCTAATATTATTACCTCAGATAATATTTCAGGTGTTGTGCTCAGTACTATACATTCTCTCCCCTCTCCTAGCCTGGAAGGATCCCTCCTTTCTCTTCTACTATCCATCCCTCAAGGTTCCTTTCTGATCCCACCTCCTCCAGGAAGCCTTTTCTGACACCACGGCTCTCTGAAGCTTCCTGACTTCTTACTCATTTGGGGAAAAGCCATCAGAGTTTGTCTTAGAGGCCATAGAGTATAAAGCAGAGTTCATTCTCAAACTCGAGGCCCAAAAGACAGTTTTGTTTAGCACACATAGTGTTGGTTAATTCAGTGTTTTGAGAATTTTTAAAGAGGAGGTTAATCAGGAGATTTTAAATTTGAATTCAGATTTAGGGCATCTCTGAGAAATTAGATCTGTTATCACTGGGGCTTTCCCTCCTTTATGGGCACAACCAGCTGTAGCCAAGTAGCAATGCCCTCTTTAGACGGAAGTTTCAGTCTCCAGTTCATCACAAACCCACTGCTCCCTGTTGCCTTACAACAGGCTTTACTCATATATTCCGCCTTCCTGGCCCCTGTATGCAGTTGATTTTGTGACTTCTGGTACAAAAGAAACTGCAAGACACAAAGTACTACACCGTGGCTTTATCACTTACTGGTATAATCTTAGGCAAGTCACTAACTCTTTGAGCCTTTTCATGGTTTCCTCACCATGAAAATGAGCTAATGGCATGTACCTCAGCTAATTCATAGTGGTAGGAAATACAAATGAGATAGCTCATTGGAAACCAAAAGGTGCTTTAGAAATGACAGCTGTGGCCGGACACGGTGGCTCACACCTGTAATCCCAGCACTTTGGGAGGCCAAGGCGGGTGGATCATGAGGTCAGGAGATGGAGAATATCCTGGCTAACTTGGTGAAATGCCGTCTCTACTAAAAATACAAAAAATCAGCCGGGCGTGGTGGCATGCGCCTGTAATCCTAGCTACTTGGGAGTTTGAAGCAAGGGAATTGCTTGAACCAGGAAGGTGGAGGTTGCAGTGAGCTGAGATTGAGCCACTGCACTCCATCCTGGGTGACAGAGCGAGACTCCATCTCAAAAAAAAAAAAGAAAAAGAAAAAGAAAAAGAAAAGAAATGACAGCTGTATAGCCTACTCAACACAGTGAGATCCCCATCTCTACAAAAAAAGTTTTTAAGAAATTAGCTGGGTGTGGTGGGTGCCTGCAGTGCCAGCTACTGGGGAGGCTGAGGTGGGAGGATCAATCGAGTTCAGCAGTTCAAGGTTACAGTGGGCAATCATGTCACTGAACTCTAGCCTGAGTGACAGAGCAAGTCCCTGTCTCTAAAAAATAAAAAAAGAAATGATAGCTGTATTTTCTTCTCATTACTCTCATATATGAAAGTCAGCTCCTCAATTAAGTTGTAAGCTCCTTGCGAGCAAGACCCATCATGTAAAATCCTGTGTTAGCAGAGTCCTGAACACAGAGAAACAAAGATGTTGTCAAAAGACCACGGATTGCAAGTCAGGCCAACTGTGTTCAGATTCCAGGTCTAACTATGCGATATCTGGCAAGTGACTTAATCTTCCAGAACCTTAGTTTTATGATCCATAATAAAACATGTCAAATAAATAGTATATATCATGTGAATTAAGATTTTGTAAATACTTTTTTTAAAAAGTCATAAACGGATTAGCTCTCTCTTGCCAAACTTCAAGCACGGAATCCTGTCTGGTGAGGGGCACTGGCATATGAACATATTTCCAGGTTCTTTAGTGCTTTTCCTTATAATCCTACCAGCAGCCTCCAGATAGTTTTCCTATCTCCTTCACTCACAACCAGAGTCTGAATCAATATCTCTTCTACCATCTCCATATGGTTGAGGGAATACATTAAATAATGAGGGATACATAAAATAACGTGCACTTTTATTCAAAGAATAATTTTCTAAAATATTTATTCGGATTCTCACAATCTAATCGAACACAGAAGGCATTTATGTATTTTAACAAAGCCTTATTTCCCTAACTCTCCTGTTTTCATTTAACTTTACTCTGAATTGGCACTTTCTTGTAATTCCTATCATACATAAAGAAAAACAAAATATACAACTTTTCTAGGTTTCACCCAACCTATATTAAAATTTACTTGAACACTACAAAAATAAATCAGCTCGTAATGGTTTAATGGTATTAACAGTTGAAGGATTTCAAGATTTTAAGACTGAGGGCAGTATCACATTGGTCCTTAACCTACTTAGGAGCAAGATATCTGAGGGTTTTAGGTTAAATTTTGGAAACAAAATTTATGACTCTAACACGTTAATTCTTATGAAGACAAAAAATTGAAGAAAAATTTCAAATTCAGAGAAGTAAATGGCTGTGTGTCTGAAAGAATGTACGTGATCTTACCTTTTGTAGATTCAAACATTAAGAAGGTGCCCAATAAAACTGATGGTTAAATGCCAGGCACCTTAAATTGTTTCATTTTAGTCCTCAAAGCAACTTTGTAATGGATTGGGTCAGTATAGCTATTTTAGACAGAAAAAGGAATTTAACAGCTATTAGCTAACCCCAAATTAAGCAAAGCAGCCACAAGTAGGACGCCACCGCACCTCAACATTCCACCTTGAAAGCAGAAGAAACCCAGTTTCAGAGGGCCTGAGAGATCTGCCCATGCTCAGAGCTGAGAGGCTATCAGGCTGGGCTGGAGCCCACATCCATCTGCCCTTTCTAGCAGACAAGTGCACCTGGACAACACGCTACAGCAAACTTGTCCAACCTGCAGGATGGCTTCGAATGCAGCTCAACACAAATTCGTAAGCTTTCTTAAAACATGAGTTTTTTTGCGCCTTTTTTTTCAGCTCATCAACTACCGTCAGTGTTAGCGTATTTTATATGTGGTCCAAGACAATTCTTCTTCTTCCCGTGTGGCCCAGGAAAGCCAAAAGATTGGACAGCCCTGCTCTATAGCAAGCTGCCTAGAGCTGAGAACATGTGTGTTACACCTTCCTATGGGAAATGGTGCCAATTGTACAGAGCCTCCCATGTAAAATGCATGCTGGGTTTAGTTGGGCCACAGGAGCAGCCTTCGTCCCAGCCCAGAGAGAAACTCATTGCACAGATATGCTTTTGTGGGGAATATTAACTTTGCCACCAAATTATACAGTTTCCACAGCTTCTTTGTGTACCCCAGTGGCCAGCAGTGTGGAGAAGGAGCTTGCCAAAAGTGACAGTGCCCATCACAGTGCACAAACTGTGGACCTGAGGCCACATCTAGCCCACCACCTATAAGCTAAGAGAGACATAATTTTATACATTGAAATGGTTGGAGAGAATTCAAATTTCAGATTCATAAAAGCATTATTTTTAATTTGCTATTTAAAAGATTTAAAGTTGCATTTTTAAATGCACCACACTCATTCATGCACCGATTGTCTCTGGCTGCATTTGTGCTACAGTGGCCGAGGTGGACTGCTACAAAAGAGAGCGCATGCTCTGCAAAGCCCGAGACACTGCTATCTGACCCTTGACAGGAAAAGTCTGCCACCTCCTGGAGTTGAGCGTTTGCTTGCAGAAGGTCCTAAGCTTTAGCTACATTTTACACATTTAATTCTCCCATTGTCCTGAGAGGGAGGTATTGACCTAACTGCAGACCGCCTGAGAGAATTTAAGTCACCTGTGTCCACAATTACTCTTTCATCCAAACATCTGACTTCAAAACACAGGTGCCACACACTGTGCTAGGGGACGGAGAATTTAGCAGTGAACAAAACGGACTCAGCTTCTGCTTTTTCTTGGGGGAGAAAGGCAAAGAGCAAATAGGTAGTTAAGAATTATGTTAAATGCTAGGAGAAAAAGGTCACCTCTCAGCTGGGGTAATGGGGGATTCAATCCAACTCTTTTGCCAATGCCCTGCTTTTTAATTTTGAATTATAGACTCATAAACAGTGTAGAGAGGTCGTATATATCCATCACCCAATTTGTCTAATTAGTGGCACCTTATGTAACTACAGTACTTTATCACAACCAGGAAACCGAAATGAGCGCAATACACTTCACATAGATTTCACCCACGTTTACACGTACTACTACTATTATTATTTATTTTATTATTATTTTTTTGATATAGAATCTTGCACTGTCACCCAGGCTGGAGTGTAGTGGCATCATCTTGGCTCACTGAAACCTGCCTCCCAGGTTCAAGCAATTCTCATGTGTCAGCCTTCTGAGTAGTTGAAATTACAGGTGTGTGCCAACACGCCCAGTTGATTTTTGTATTTTTAGTAGAGATCAGGTTTCACCATGTTGCCCAGGCTGGTCTCAAACTCCCGGCCTCAAGTGATCGAACCACCTTGGCCTCCCAAAGTGCTGAGACTACAGGCAAGAGCCACTGCACCCAGCTGTACTATTATTTTTTGCGGTATATTTTTGTGTATAATTCTATGCAAGGTCCCTGCTTTTTACTACTATATTACATAATCCCAAATTGAACCACCTCTAGCATGTACCCAAAGTGGCCCTGAAAGCAGTTAACATTAAGGTACCGTTCTCTACCCTCCCTGAGGAATCTCTGCTTGCTCTTGAACCAGGTCATATGACAAAAAGGTGTGTCCCTTCATCACCTTCGCTGGGGCCTCTCAGATTTGCATTAAACTGCTCATCAAAGTCAGGACTTCAATTTTCCCCTTTACAAGGAAAGCCACATGAATTCTGTGTCTGCATTTCTTCCAATTTTCTTGAGAACAAGACCCAGGACATCACTCAAAATTCCTAATATAACCGCCCACGAGAGAACGCTCAAAATAGAACCAGGAAAAAACAAAAACAAAAACCTTTCCCTCACACAACTGGCAGGCTTCTTCCTTTCTTGTAAGAAGAACTGTAATGCCATTCATTTATACGGTAAAATATTTATTGAGTTCCTCCTGGCTTCCAGGTACGGGAGTACAAAGATGAACAGATGCAATTCACGCCCCCTGCGAGCTGTGGTCACAGGCCAGGCTGGAGACAGGCACCGATCACCTAGAATGTCTCCTCAAAGTCCTATGTCCACTTTGAAATGATACTATATAGTTGGCTACTAGGATTTTTCAATAGATAACCCAATGTGATGACTAAAGGGGAAAAATTATGAGATATAATGCACAGGCTGGTAGAAGGGGAGGACAAGGTGAGGCAGCCCCACCCTGCTTCCCTGGGCACTGGGCTGGCAGAGGGCATCCAGCTGCATGTGATTCCCCTCACAGATCCCAATTTAACCCTCAAGACTCCCTCACTGCTTCCTCCTCTTCTTTCAGGCCAGGTTTCTTGTTTTCCACTCCTGTTTTGTTAAATCTAAGTGTGTATACATATATATCTATTTTTTGTTGTTCATTTTTGAGACGGAGTCTTGCTCTGTTGCCCAGGCTAGAGTACAGTGGCACAATCTCGGCTCACTGAAACCTCTGCCTCCCGGGCTCAAGTGATTCTCCTGCCTCAGCCTCCCAAGTAGCTGGGATTACAGGCATGTGCCACCACACCCAGCTAATTTTTTGTACTTTTAGTAGAGACAGGGTTTCACCATGTTGGCCAGGCTGGTCTCGAACTCCTGACCTCAGGTGATCTACCCACCTCGGCTCCCCCAAAGTGCTGGGATTACAGGCGTGAGCCACTGCGCCCAGCCCGAAGTGTATATTTGTGTGTCGGTTTATGTATACTCATAAAGCTACTTCAAATCCTTTTTGGAAAGAAGTGTGCTATAAATATTTACAAATGGAGTTTCAGAAAAGGTGCTACAGTCATCTGAACACACCTAGAGCACTGTTTTCCGGCCATAAACTAAGGGCATATCTGAGTGCCTGCCTGGATTGCCTCATTTCTTGCTTGTTCCTCCTCGGGGCCTCCCTGACATCTTAGTTCTCCAAGCGTGGAGGGAGGGATGGAGGGGAGGGGAGGGGATGTGTGTGGGCATGTAAAAAACAAGTTTTTTTGTCTGTCAAGATAAATCATGAAAGGCAGACACAGTAAACATCCTGCTGTGTAGAAGAGACCCATATGATGGTCAACTGCCCGGCCTGAAATGCCTAGACATGTCCCGGGATCAATGGCACCTCAGTAAACTGTCCCCATCCTGTTCCGCAGGCTCCAGCTCATGCATGGGGAAGGAAGCTAACTCCCCTGGGATATGCTGGTCACGTTACATGCGCCTGCGATGTGCAGTTCCCCGACTGCAGTACAGAAGCCAGACAGCAAGCGCTCAGTCTGAAGAGAAGAAACTCAAATGGCTTTTCCCCCAGTTAGAGCTAATTCACAAAGTTTTGCTGTATGACACGTTAAAATGTGATAAAAAAGACTATCCCAAGGTGTAAAAGAGAGAGAAATGTAAGTACAGCAGCAACAGTAAGAGCAGGGACAAGATGACCACATGCTTCCCAAGGCTAAAGCAGGGATTCTCAACTCCCTGAGTTAGGGATTTCATTATCATGCTCCCCCTAAACATTTATAAACACTTTCTCCCCTGCATGAAAAATTATTTTTCTTTCAACATTTATTTAGTGCCTGTTATGTGCAATTTAAGTCCTAACAATAGAGCAATGAAAAATACAGTTTCTACTCTCACAGAACTCATGTTCTAGTGGAAGCATCAGACTAAAAAACAGTACATATATCAGATGGTGACAAATGCTATGGAAAAATATTAGGTAGGCTAAGGAGATAAGGGTTAACTTATTACATAGAGTGTTCAGGGAAAGGAGGTGCTGAAATAAGACCTGGAGAAAGTGGGTTCTAGGCACGGGGAAGAGGAAATACAAACGCCTAGAGCTGGGGCATGCCTGCTGTGTCACAAAAGCAGCAATGGGGCCAGAGCGGCTCACCCAGGAGTGGAGCGTGGGATATGAGGTCAGAGAGGTAAGGGAGGAACCCATGGGGTCTTGTAGACTGAAACTGAACAGACTGGCTCTTTCACTCCAAATGCAATGGGAATTGGAATACCATGACACATCTTACCAGGATATCTCTGGCTGTTGTGCTGAGAGCAGACTGGTGTAGGGGGTTGGTTACAGGCAGGGAAATCAGCTAAGAGGCAATATAAAAATAAGACGAGAGAATGTTAGTTTGGCTGAGGGTGATTATACTGCAGGTGGTAAGAACTGATAACATTCTGGGTATATTTTCTTGAATTTCTTTCTAATATCGCCAAATCACCATTCTCATAGCTAAATATAATTAACGATAATATCCAATACCCAGTCAATATTCAAATAACCCTGATCATGTTATAATTATTTTATGGTTGCTTGGATCAATACCCAAATATGGTACATATATTGCAACTGATTGACATTTCTCTCTTAAATCTCTTTTAATCGATAGGCATCTCCTCTATTACTTTTTCTTTAAAATTTGTTTTTTGAAAAAACGGGGTCATTTGTCCTGTACGTACAATCTGGATTTTGCTGACTGTGTCCTCATGGGTTCTTTTAATATGTTTCTCTGTTCTCTGTATTAACCCAAAATTGATACTTAGCCTGAGTTCCCTATGAGACATATTAGAAAAGATGGTGAGTGGGCATATACAAATCTGGGATCCAGGGGAGAAGTCTAGGCTGAGGCTAGAAATGAGGACCTACAGAGAGAGTTGAAAGCCATGATTCTGAGGGAATGAATGTAGATGGAGAAGAGGAATGTTCTGAGGCCTGAGCCCTGGCACTCTTGTGTTTACAGTTGGGGAGATAAGGAGGCACCAGGAAAGAAGATGAGGTGCACATCCAGTGAGATAAGAAAAAAAAATTAGGACAGTGACCTTTGAAGCCACGAAAATAAGATATTTAAAGGATTGAGGGGAGGGGTCAACTGTGTCGATGTGGCCTACAGGCTCAATGTGATAAGTGCTGAAAGTTGACCCCTTGGCTTTGGCAAAACAGACAGCACTGGTGCCCTCGGTAAGAGCTGTTTGGGTAGACTAGTGACAAAGCTGATTGGAGAGGGTTCAGGAGCAGATGGGATGAGAGGAATTAGGAAATAAAGACAACTCTTTCAAGAAGTTTTGCTGCCAAGGTGGAGCAGAGAAAAAAGGTGACAACCGTTGAAGAATGAGACCTGGAGGGATGATTTGTTACAGTTTTCAAGATGGCATTCATCACAGCATATTATCGCCAGGAAATTTTAACATCACAGATAAACTGTCTATTTACATACTACATGTATATATGTACTTTATTCATTTAAAAAAGGTAAGATTTCCCTCCCTACCGCCAAGAACCTGTTTTTGCTCCCTTGCAAGCAACACCGCCCCTTAATGAGAATGCATGTGCTAAATTAACAAAAAGTGTTCCAAGAGAAGAGACGAATCCAGCTGCCTGACTCTTCCAACTTTTATTAATGTAAAGAGTTCTTTTGATGGGTAAGAGAAATATTTTCAGGTACAGTGTAGCCGCTAGAGAGGTGCCAGGGAAAACAGAGCTTACAGCTAAACATGTGCTCCTACACAAAATCCTGCCATGATGGGCCTACAAGGTATCTCTATATTCTAACAGTCATACACGGGAGCATCAAACCTCAGGACTGTCCCCATGCAGAGATGGGGGTTGGGGGGTTCCAGGATAACTCCCTTCAGAAATAGCTGGGTACAGTGAATTAACAGTCTACCATTTAGAGTCAGGAAGATCTGGTGTGAATCCCACCTCTGCCATTTCCTGGTTGTGACCTTAGGTTACTATAATCATTCAGCCTCAACTGCTTTATTTATAAAATGAGACAAAGGTAGTTCCAAATGTAATTGTCACTTTTTTTTTCTTTTTTGCCTGTTTTCTCTTGTCTTGGAGACCTATCTTTCCTTCAACGTAATTGGAGTAGGGTTGACTCCATGCCAGGTACGAGAAGTAGACAGATAACCCAAGTGTGGCCAGAGCACTTATATTACCAGTGAGGGGTCTTCACTGTGAGTCATCCAGGTTCTTGGCATTTTGAGCAAAGAACTGGACAAAACACACAAATGAAGCAATGAAAGCACAGATTTTTGAAACGAAAGCACACTCCACAGTGTGGGAGTGGGCTCAAGTGTGCTGGTTATGGAATTTTCTGGAGTTTAAATACCTTCTAGAGATTTCTCATTGGTTATCTGGTTACATCCTATGTAAATAAAGTTGTGGCCCATGACCAGTCTGATTGATTGCAGAAGGTGACCAATCAAAGGCTGAAGTGAAGTTACAAAGTTATACCCCTATGCAAATGAAGACTAGGCCCACGACCAGTCTGATTGGTTGCAGGAGGGGACCAATCAGAGTACTTTCCATTTTCCATCTGCCACGAAGGAAAAGTGGGTGGGGGTGCAAAGGAAGTAGCCTCTGATCCTTTCGTTACCTGGGCATGGAAAGTTGGGGTTTTCCTTTTGATTCCGTTCTAGCAAGTCAGCGTCAATCAGCCTTAGGCTCCCTGCTTCCAGACCCTATTCTCCCCCCTCACTTATGCCTGGCCACATTGACTGGACCGAGAATGACCATGTGACCTGAGCTAAGTCAATCAGGGACTTCCTCCTGATTGGTGGCCACTATGAAGTGCTTGGTTACCACTGTGAAGAAACAGATTGATGGTTTCTTAAAAAGTCACTAACTATAAGAAAAATACAGAACTGTGGGTGGCATCTTTGTCATCATGCAGGGGAAGTCTTTCTAAGAATGAAGTTTATTCAGAAGAAAGCACAGCCAAGACACTGAGGAGAGAG
Organism: Macaca fascicularis; assembly: GCF_037993035.2. Classification (NCBI taxonomy): domain Eukaryota; kingdom Metazoa; phylum Chordata; class Mammalia; order Primates; family Cercopithecidae; genus Macaca; species Macaca fascicularis. The sequence continues at coordinate 16,141,055 of NC_088376.1, forward strand.
ACTGAGTCCTGCTATCTATTGAACTCCTGGTTCCAGCCATACCTGAAGCTTGATACATAGCTCAGCTTGTCAGATACATGAGCCAGTAAGTCCTCCTCCTTTTCGTTGTCATGGAAGCCAATTTAGCCAAGTTTCCATCATCTACAGCTGTACAGGTTGTGACTAATAGAGTATTTCACTGTTAGATATTAAAAATGCTTTGAAGTTCTAGGAAGTGTCTTTTTCTGAATGAACACTCAGTAAACGGGACTGACCCTTAGTCTTTTATGTACCCAGTGCTGTTCTGGGCATCAAGTATATAAAGGTAAGTAAACTAAAAGGTATTATGTAACATTAGCAGCTTATGTATCAGGATATGTCAACAGAGATAACTCAATTTGGGAAGGGAGGCATGGGGCTGTGTTATCCAGAGAAGGAGTTTGCCAGGCCTGAAAGGGAGGCCAGGTAATTCTAAACAGAGGCAGCAACACATATAAAAGCATGGAGGTGTGTTGAAAGAGACGATCGGGGTTAGCTGAGAAGGCAAACTCAAATGTCTACAAGGACCAAGCAGGTAACATAAATGAGTGAAACACATCAGTTGTAAGGCAACAAATGACAATGCCTCTTGGCCTCAGTTACAGGAAGACTGGAGAGAGCTGAGGGTAGTAGCAAATAGGTGACTGGAAGGCCCCTCACAGCACAGAATATAGTTTGTCCATACCATCCACTCTCACCTTCTGCCTTTAGCAAGAAGTGGGTTTTAGCTATTCACATGGCCACGTGGATAAGGACCACATTTCCCCAGCTTCATCTACAGTCAGACATGGCCATGCTGTACATTCTGACCAATAGGATGCCAGAGGAAATGATACATGTAACTTCCAGGTTGGAGCTTGAAGAAAGGGACCTACTTCTCCATCCTGCTGAAGGCTGGAGCAGGCAGGAGGTGGGAAATGAAGCAGTATCTTGGACCAGAAGATGGAACCCACTGCAGAGAACAGGAAAAAACAAGACAGAAGTAGATAGTGTCTCTGACACCATGGAGCTATCATATCTGCCCTGGGCAATTAGTGCTTTGACTGTCACATGAGAGAAAAACAAGTTTCTACTTTGTTTAAGCCACTTGTTTTGGTCTTTGTTACAACAGTCAAACACGCATCTTGACCAACACTCTTATATGCAGAGGGCGGCCACTTCTTGGCTCCAAAGGATTACTGCCATGAGGAACTGTAGGCTCAGTATTGTGCATTTGTCCAATTTTCCAAGAGATCATGGAAATCTAGATTTTCTTATGATATCTGATATTTACATCCTGGCAACTAATTCTGATTTTCAGCACTGTATAGGCCAACACAACTGGTCTGGGGCCCGGTATCATTCTGGTCCACAGGCCTCTCCAAAATAACGACTTCATTGGAACAAGTAACATAACTTAGGGTAATAGAGTCCTTTGAGTTTGGGCAACACAACACAGTGCCTACAAACTCTCATTACCCTCAAATGCAGTCCCATTCCCTGGAGAATAAGCCAGATGTGGTGGCACACACCTGTAATCCCAGCTGCTTGGGAGGTTGAGGCAGGAGGATCACTGGAGCCCAGGAGTTTGAGTCTAGCCTGGGTAACATAGTGAGACTCTGTCTCAGGAAAGGAGAGGAAAGGAGAGGAAAAGAGAGGAAAGGAAAGGAAAAAGGAAAGGAAAAAGGAAAGGAAAGGAGAAAGGAAGAAAGAAAGAAAGGAGAATCCTTGGAAAATGGAAAGACAAAGCCTTTAAGTCAGCAGCAGCAGCCACGGTGGGGCCTTACTTGCCCACAGCCTCACCATGTAGGGCCTCCCTGGACACCAGCAGCCTTTACCAGGATTAAACTCTGTTCCTTTCTCTTCTCCCTTTCTCTCCTTTTCAAGACTAAATAATTTCTCAGGGCTGGGTGCGTTGGAGCACACCTGTAGTTCCAGGTACTTGGGAGGCTGAGGTGGGAGGATTGCTTGAGCCCAGGAGCTCAAGACTGTCCTGGGCAACATGGTGAGACCCCAATCTCTACAAAAAAATTAATAAGTTAGCCGGGGATGGTGGGATGTGCCTGTAGTCCCAGCTTCTCGGGAGGTCGAGGCAAGAGGATTCCTTGAGCCAAGTTCAAGGATGCAGGGCACTATGATTGCGCCACTGCACTCTAGCCTGGGCGACAGAGTGAGACCCCATCTCAAAAAAACAAAAATTTTTTTTTTCTCAGCAGACAGGGCTAGATATTAGAATCATGAAGCAAAAAACAGCAGGTGAAAAAGGCAGCCCTCAGTTTGATATGGAAGGTCTGGCAGCCTCACCAAACAAGTTCATCCAGACAAACAGCTTCGTGGAGGAGGAGTGGGAGGTGGCATAAAGGAAGACGCAGAAGGTGCAACATCCAATGCTCATTTTGTGGGAACCACTGACAACACGGGTTATAAGAAAACAACCAAAGTGGCATCAGCATTGCACGGGGCCCCAGCTAATACTCCCCTCCACAGAACAAAGATCTTCTGGGCACAATTTCAGCTGACCCCAGCTTTCTCCTCTGGATTCAGGTAAAGCACCCATGCAAAGGTCCATGGTTAGCCACGGGCAATTACTCTAATTGCCAGCCAAGCAGTGCCAGCATGAAGGTATTGCTCATACAGGTTCAAACCACTTGCTATGCTCTCAAGTCAAAATAAACATCAGGGAAATATCCACGGCATTGCTGTTGCACAATAAGAAGAATAAAAACAATCATGTTACAGGAAAAGAAGTTCCTGTTTATAAGGCCCACTGTCCTCTAGGGAGTTGCTTCGGGTTTGGTGAGAAGTCTTTTCTCTGCAGTGCCCTCACTGAATTAAGATACACAGTTTGGAGGGAGGAGCTGGAGAGAGTTTCCCTGCACAACAGATGGAGAAGGATTTGGAGAGGAGAAGGATGAGTAATCCAGGAGGGAAGGGAGATCAAACAGAAGTGGGAGGAGAATGGAACAGGAGGTAGGTCTTTGCATTCTCCAAGAGCCTCTGTACCGGTCATCGGTCAACACCTAAAACCAACCCACCACAGGGACCAGTGAGCTTTTTACAGACACCAGAGATGGATGACAGCAAAGGATAAAAGAGGTGGGGGAGAAGGCAGAAAAGGGCAAGAGAATACGGGCTCTTTGGGAATTAACTGAAGTACATAGGAGTGGTGACTCATGCCTGTAATCCCAGACTTTGGGAGGCTGAGGCAGGCAGATCACTTGAGGCCAGGGGTTCAAGACCAGCCTGGCCAACATAGCGAAACCCCACCTCTACTAAAAATACAAAAATTAGCTGGGTGTGGTGGTGCACACCTGTAATCCCAGTTACTTTGGAGGCTGAGGCACGAGAATTGCTTGAACCCTGGAGGCAGAGGTTGCAGTGAGCTGTGGTCGCACTATTACACTCCAGCCTGGGTGACAGAGCAAGACTCTGTCTCAAAAAAAAAAAAAAAAAAAAGAAAGAAAGAAATACATGGGAGGCCTTTGTGCTTGTCAGAGATTCTGAGCAATTTCACCAATAGCTTTGACGGACGGAGAGGTCCCCATGCCATTTGGATACTATCATCTCCCCCAGAACAAGAGTTATAAGTTCTTATAATGTGCCAGTGCTAAACAATTTACATGAATTTCTATTTGATTCTTTCAATAATCGTAAGAAGTGGGTATTATTAGACATATTTTACAGATGCTTTAACATATTAAATATTTTGCTTAAGATCTCAGAGCTAATAGCAGCAGGGCCAAGTCTCAAAGCCAAGTCTGTTTGGCTCCCAATTCTGTGTCATTCTGCTCAGAAAAAGATCACATTTAGCTTGCAGAAAAGTGATTCTGGCCAGGTGTGATGCCTCACACCTGTAACCCCAGCACTTTGGGAGGCTGAGATGGGTAGACTGCTTGAGTTCAGGAGTTTGAGACCAGCCTGAGTAACATGGCGAAACCCTGTCTCCACAAAAAAACACCAAGTTAGCCAGGTGTGCTGGTGCACACCTGTAATCCCAGCTACTTGGGAGGCTGAGGTGGCAGGATTGCTTGAGCCTGGGAGGTTGAGGTTCCAGCGAGCCGTGATTGCACCACTGCACTCAAGTCTGGGTGACAGAGTGAGACTCTGTCTTTTAAAAAAGAAAAGAAAAGAAAAGTGATTCTGGTTACATTCACTAATTATGGGATACACTGACATCCCAAGCCCCTTGATGTATGGTACTAAGAAGGACAAACATTGCTTCAGTGGGATTTCTGCCAACAATACATAACCTGAATCTACTCATGAGGAAACACCACACACACCTAATTTGCAGAGCATTCCCCAAACAGCTCACTTGGATTCTTCAAAATTGTCAAGGTCCTGAAAGACAAAGACTGAATATTCTAGACTAAAGGACACTAAAGAAACATGATGACAAAATATAATGTGTGCTCTTATGCTCTATCTTGGACAGGGAAAAAGAATATAAAGAACATTATTAGGACAATTTGGTAAAATTTGAGAATGATAGTTATACTGTGGTTATGCAGGAGAATATTCTTGTCCTTTAGAGATGCATGCTGGAATAGCTAGGGTATTTAGGGGTATGATGTCTGCAACCTACTCTCAAATGGTTCCATAAAATATGAACCAGACAGACAGGAAGGAGGGAGGATGAAGCAGGATATTTACATTTGAGAAATTACAGTGAATGTATGAGGAAGTTCACTATACTGTCCTTACAACTTTTCTTAGTGCCTTGAACTTTTTTAAAATAAAAAAAATTAAAGGAATTCTGACTTCAATTTCTGACACTGTGACAGACTGGGTATCCTCCCAAATGAAACAAGTATGGGTAAAACATGATTTTTTTTTTTTTGAGACAGGGTCTCACCCTGTCACCCAGGCTGGAGTGCAGTGGCACGATCACTACTCACTGCAGCCTTAACCTCCTGGGCTCAAGCAATCCTCCCACTTCAGTTTCCCAAGTAGCTGGGACTGCAGGCATGCACCACCACGCCTGGCTAATTTTTGTAATTTTTTGTAGAGACAGGGTCTCACCACGTTGCCCAGGCTGGTCTCAAACATGATTCGCCTATCTCAGCCTCCCAAAGTGCTGGGATTACAGATGTGAGCCACCGTGCCCAGCTAAAACATTTTTAAGCATGTTGCTGAGCTGGCATGAAAAGAAAATATCCCAAGAAGCCAAACATTAAATAAAACAAGAATCCTGGGAGTCATCAATGCCAAAACCAGTTTCCACCCTGAAAGTCTGTTAAACCTTGAGGACTCTTGAGCTTCCATCCTTTTTTAAAACCACTTCAAGATATAATGCATACGTCATAGCATTCACCTTTTAAAAGTGTAGAATTCAGTAATTTTTAGACTATTCAAAGAGGTGTGCAACTACCACAACTATCTGATTTCAGATGATAACATTTTTATCATCCCCAAAAGAAACTCCACACCTATCAGCAATCGCTCTCCATTCCTCCCTCTCCCAGCACACGCTAACGCACTCACCTACTTGCTGTTTCTACGGATGGGCCTATTCTGGACATTTCCCATAAATGGAATTTGACAGTATGTGGCCTTTTGTGTCTAACTTCTTTCACTTAGCATAATGTTTTCAAGGGTCATCAATACTATAGCATGTATCAATATTTTATTTCTTTTTATTGCCAAATAAGATTCCATGGTATGGGTATTCTGTTTATCCATTAGTGGACAATTGAGTTGTTTCTACCTTTTGGCTATTATGAATAACGCTACGATGAACATTCATGACCTTGAAAAAGCATGTATGTGTGTGTATATGTGTGTGTGTGTGTGTGTGTACAGATATACATATAACTTGGGATACTTTCTTTTCATGCCAGCTCAGCAACATGTTTAAAAATGTTTTAGCTGGGCACGGTGGCGCACATCTGTAATCCCAGCACTTTGGGAGGCTGAGATGGGCGAATCACTTGACCCCAGGCATTTGAGACCAGCCTGGGCACGTACACACACACACACACACACACACACACACACACACACAAACATACATATATTTGTTCCAATTTCTCCACACCCTTGCCAAGACTTGTTACTATCTTTTTAATTGTAGCCATCCTTATAGGTATGAAGCCGTATCTCATTGTGATTTTGGAATGTATTTCTCTAAATGTCTAGATGTCTAATGATGTTTAGCATCTTTTCATGTGCTTATTGCTGTTTGTATATCTTTGGAGAAATATCTACTCAAATCCTTTGTCAAGCTTTCATCTAGGTACAGGGTGTTGGGAGACAAAGCAAAGGGCCTATTTAAGGAGAAAGTCTAACAGGAAACCACCCATGTACAGTTGGGATCTTAAAAGGCCATCCCTTCAATGTGAGGATGGACAAGAAATTAACTCAGTGTCCAGAGGGAGCAGCAAGATAACTTCAGTATCTCAATCTCGGCAATGAGTGGAGGGTTAAAAGATCTCCCTTTCAATTTATAACCACACTTATTCTCTCATTTGGGTTGGGTCTGAGTCTATGTAGGCCATAAAGAACACAGTAGATCTGGAAAAGTTCAAGAATTTCTAGAGATGTAAGAGAATTGAAATTCAAAATCCAATGATACATTAAACAGCTAAAAAAAAAATGATTAAAATTGAAGTTATATAAATAACTAAAATGCAGCCCAGGAATCCAGAGTTGAAAATTATCAGTTTAAAAGACACGGAAGATAGAGTCTAAGGATCTAATACATATTTAGAGTTTTAGAAGTAGATGAAATAAAATGGGAAAGACAATATTCCCAATATTTTAAGAGATAATGGCTGATAATTTTCCATTATTGTTGAAAGAGTAGTAATTAGATCTAAGAATCTCAATCAAACCCAAGGATAAATAAAAAGAAAACCTTAGCTAGGCATATCATAATGAAGCTGCTGTATACAAAGACAAAAAAACTTTTAAACTAAAGTAGCTAAATTTAAAAAAAGAATGGCAATCTGCAATTCTGACTGCCAGCATCAACAACAACCATGGAGACCAGTAAGATAGAAGAATGATACTTTCAAATGCACTGAGACAAAAATAACTGCCAACTTAGAATTCTATAACTTGTATAATTATCTTTCAAGAATGAGAAAGAAAAAGATTTCCAGAGAAAAATGGGAGATGTGAGGTGTAAGAAGGAACAATGAGCAAAGATATAAGGCAACTATGTGGGTTGCGAGTAAAGCTAAATTGTTGACTATGTAAAACAACTAGAATGCTTAATTTGTAGGTGGAAAAGTAGCTAACACTAAATAACAAGAAAATACTATAAATTGTGAAGAATGTTATCTGATTTAGAGTTCTGAGGTCTTTGTATTTGTTTAGGAGCAGGATAAAAATACTGTTTAATTTTAGCCTGTATAATAGACTAAGTATGCATGTTAAGACAGCTAGAGATCTACTAAAAGAATACAGCATAACTTCCAAACAAACAGAAGAAAGGGAATGAGAAACACACACAAACAAAGTTAATCAGTTCAAAAGATGGCAATCCAGGAGGCCATCAACCTAGAAGGGGCAAATCATGGTGCATTCATAAAATAAAATATGGTAAAACTTTAAAAGTTAAGGAACAACAGCTACCTATGTCGATATGGAAAACACTCAATGATGAATGGAAGAAGCAAGTCAGAGAAGGAAATCCCATGTGATTCTGTATTCCGTAAGATGCAAAATGAGGCAAGGTAAACAATACTTGGAAAATTTTGAACTTTATAGAATACAGAATGCGGCCGGGCGTGGTGACTTATGCCTATAATCCCAGCACTTTGGGAGGCCGAGGCATGCGGATCACCCAAGGTCGGGAGTCTGAGACCAGCCTGACCAACATGGAGAAATCCCATCTCCACTACAAATACAAAATTAGCCAGGCGTGGTGGCGCATGCCTGTAATCCCAGCTACTCGGGAGGCTGAGGCAGGAGAATCACTTGAATCCAGGAGCAAAGGTTGCAGTAAGCTGAGATCGCACCATTGCTCTCTAGCCTGGGCAACAAGAGTGAAACTCTGTCTCAAAAAAATAAAATAAAATAAAAAATAAATTAAAAAAAGGATACAGAATGCATACACACTTAAAAAAACAAAACAAAACAAAACAGGATAGTGGTTACCTCTGCAGAAGAGGGCAGGGGCTACAAGGGGTCTCTAAAATATCGTAATGTTCTATTTCTTAACCTCAGTGGCTGCGTATGGTTACTTGTTTGATCATGATTTAAAGTCTAGGCCAGGCCCAGTGGCTTACATCTATAATCTCAGAGCTTTGGGAGGCCAAGGCACGAAGATTGCTTGAGGCCCGGAGTCCGAGACCAGCCTGGACAACATAGTGAGACCCTATCCCCACACACAAAAATATTTTTTTAATTAGCCAGGTAGCTTGGTACGGCGGCTCATGCCTGTAATCCCAACACTTTGAGAGGCCGAGGCAGGAAGATTACTTGAGTATAGGAGTTTGAGACCAGACTGGGTAACACAGTGAGACCCCTGTCTCAAAAAAAAAAAAAAAAAAAATTAGCTAGGCATGGTAGTGCAAGCCTGTAATCCTAGCTACTCAGGAGGCTGAGACAGGAGGATTGCTTGAGTCCAAGAGTTCAAGTTTAGAGTGAACTATGATCATGCCACTGCACTCCAGCCTGGGCAACAGAGCAAGGCCCCATCTCTTAAAGAAAACAAATTGTATATGGGTTTTAGTACTGTATGATATTTCACACAAAAAGTTTTAGTGAAACAAAGAAGGAATCTTAGTTCTGGGGGCACGCAGAAGACATTGGTTATGTAAATCTGCAACCTAACTCTTGTGGACTGACCTTTCTCGTACCTTGGGAGACTGGAAACATAAGCGTCAGCTCCCACCTGAGCTCTTGTTCCACAGGCTAGCCGCTAAACCAGCCTGCTAGTAACCAGTGACCTAGTTAACTGAGTTTGGTCTTCTACCTTTCACAAAAGCAACCTAATCACATAAAGGGAAGTTTAAAAATCTCACATTAGCTTCCCAGGGAGGTATGAACATTAGTTCATGATCTGAAATGTGAATAAAAAGGAAAACTGCTCAATATTCATGTCACAATTAAAAGGAATCTTAGACATAATTTCCAAAGCATAAGCTAGTAGAATATTAAATATACCTGTTATAGATCTCTTTAGACATCTCTCTCCCTGAGGAAATTCCCTGAGACCAAAAGAAGGTCAGAGCTTCGAAGAACACAGACATTTCTCCCCTCTGAAACTAAAGTTGCAGGGAGATTAGCTGACAAGCTCTCAATATTGTTTACCCCGAGACTGCTGTGAACAGTGTCAGGCAACATAACTGCCTTTTGTCTCTAAAGGTGACTTACCTGAGAATATCCCTTCAAGCCTGCTCAGTGTTTAGTGCTTCAAACAAAGTGATCTTTGATGCTTTTCAGTTTTTGACTGATGTAGATTACTTGTTGCATCCTTTAAAACCTAAATTTAAAGATTTCTGTCCTACCTGAAACCCTTTCTGGAAACAAGGCAGGTTAAAATACACAATAAAGATCCCCATTTTCCCCACAGAAAGCGGTACCTGTTATAATTAGATTTTGAATAGATGAAGGAAAGGGCAAGGCAAGATAAGGCATGAGATCAGAGCTTTGCATGTTTTCCAACACAGGTCATTAAACTCAGACCTCTGGAAAATTGACTACCCCATGGTTTTTTAGGACTTCTTTGAAGAAAGTCTATAGGAACACAAATCAGTGGAATCTTCCCACTCTACCTACAAAGCTGGCATCACTCATGATGGTGTCTAGATCATTCTACTAATCATTTACGTGGTCTAAATGAACTTGTTGTGTTCAAAGTTCAAATAAGCAGGTCTCTGTGGTTTTTAATATAGCTTTTAAGCTTTCTTTAGTTACAGGTATGATCCTAATTCTAACCCTAGTATATACCAGAGAGGCTAAATTCTATGTTCCCGCTCACTGCTGAGTGTGTGAAAACTCACTAGAAGCTGATATGACCACTCATTCCAAACACAGCCTGGTCCAAGCAGAATTAATCTACAATATCTAGACCGGCTGATAAAAAAAAAAGGGAAGAAATAAGCCTATAGTAACCCAAGAAATAAGCTAATATTTACCTCTGAGACAGAGCTTCGATGTATTTTTGCTCACTTTATCTTCTACTAACATGTGACATCGTCATTATCTTTCTCATTATTACAGATGGAAGGTCAGGAAGTATCAGGTCAGTTGTAAAGGTTACATAGCTAGAAATCAAATGTGTGTCTTAACTGAAATAGGGCAAGTCCTTAGGATGTTTTAGAAGCAACACAAATCACAGGTGGCCTTCCACCTCCAGCACAGTGACCCAGGTAGAATCCAATGAAGTGGATGTAGTAAATACTCCATGTGGATCCACTCATCTCTGCCACATTCCCCTTGCAGTGTGCCTTACTGCTCACTAGAGGCTGGAAAGCTGGACCACAGCTCGGGTTCCACACAATGATGTAGCTTCGGCAGGCACACCCAACCTAGACTTAGAAGGAAAAAGACACCACCATGGCCCAAAGGACATGCTTTGGATGCCTCTATGTTCCTGCTGGCAGACATAGCCATGGAGGTACTTGTTTTTCTGCGTCAGTCCACAGAAAACTGAAATCCCAGCGTCCCATTCCTTGCTTCATAGTGTTGAGAGGCAAGTCAGGGGGCAGCCATTTGGTATCATGACCCACAATGGGGACAATAGACATCCAGGACCCAGCAGACATGAGAGTAGATCCTGCTTCCTCGCCTTCCTTCTGATGGCAGGCCAGTTCCGCGGTATTCCAGTAGGTGCTCCTGGAAGCTCAGCCTAGAGCCTGCTCCTCCAACCCTACCAAAAATTTTGGAAGCCAACTAATGATGCATAATAAATCCCTTGCAGCTTCAACCAGCTACAGTAGACTGACATCTTCAGTTGAACTCTAAGACAATGAATATTCTACTTTCCCATGAAAGGGGCATATTACTAGGCTGGTACCATGAATCTCGTGGGTGTGTACAGAGGATGGACAAGCATATCAGATGGCATTTGTTTCACGCTGAACTCCACAAGGGTGTGGTTGACTCATTCATGTGTTATTTAAGAACTGTTTCCTCAAATCAGGGCTCAACTAGAAATGGAAATGAAAGAAAGAAGGGATTCCCCACAACGTGGGACTGGTTTATTATCAAGTGAGATAATGAACGTGAAAACCCTTTAAATGGTAGAGTGTTTCTCTAAATGTATAGGCACCTTCCTAGAAACAGTGCTACTCAATCTTATCAAAAACAAACAAATGGTATTTTCCTGCCAAATTTTAGATTTAACTCTCTCTATGGGGTGAATAAAGGACCAAATACCTACAAGGAATAAATGTCTCTTGAATTTCACCTCACATTTGAAAACTTGAGTTTTTCCTACTATAATTTAATATCTTTTTAAGCGTATTTTTCTTTACATGTCTTAAATCCTGTAATTGATCATTTGTTTCAACAAACATAGAAAAGTGCTATTTACCACTATATTCTAAGGGCTAGACACATAGTCTGGCACACAGTAAATATTCAACACATTTTTATGACAATAAACAAGATATGCATTATTAATTTGCACTGTAAAACTCATAGCATTTTGTTTTCTTAAGTTTTTATTCTTTTTTCTTTTTTTTAAGAGACAGACACAGTCTCACTCTGTTGCCCAGGCAATCCTCCTGCTTCAGCCCCCCAAGTATCTGGTACTACAGCCATGCACCACCACACCTGGCTCATTTTAAAATTTGTTGTAGAGACATGGTCTCACTATGTTGCTCAGGGTGGTCTCAAACTCCTGGCCTCAAGCAATCCTCTGGCTTTGGCCTCTCAAAGGGCTGGGGTTATAGGCATGAGCCACTGTATCCAACCTTCATAGCATTTTAGACTGGAAAGACCTTGAAGAACTTAAGAATCAATACTAAGACATAACCTGAGACAAAGAAATAGCTGAAAAGTTTCCCTCTTAGGAACTAGAGTAGTATAAAATGATTTTCCCAAAATTAATCTATGTGTCATATAAAAATCCAATATAATCTGACAAAGGAAAGGAGGCACCAGCAGTGACTGTGAAAAAAGTTATAAAGGTCAACTTGAAGAAGAAACATATAAACATGTGAAAATTGGGGAAAAAAAATTTAAAAATAATCACAGCTGGGATAGATTATCCTATCAGATATTAACATGTAATCTAGAACTAACATGGAAACAAAGAATAGAACAGACTAGAAAGTGTACAGTTGAACCCAAGCAGGTACAAGTAGTAAATGAAAAACAGAAAGCAATCCAGGTAAGGGAATGTACAATGAATTTACCAATATGAAATGTTGGGACAACTGAGTAGACATTTGAAAACAAAATTAGAGCCCAACTTTATATTTCTGCTGAAATGCAGTTCAATATTAAAGTTAAATATTTTAAAGCACAAGAAAAATATAGGTAAAATATTAATGTATAGTCCATTATATTTAGCTTTGTTAGTGAGATAGTACTTTCTTTTTTTTTCCAATGACCTCTGAACTTTTTATTGGCCTCCTGCTCCCCAAAGGGCACCCTGCTTCTGCTGGCTTAATGTCTCAGAACTTTGGTGTCATTGGTCAGATACCACTTTGCCATCCACTATCCGGCGGTGGTGGTCTTTTGGATGGTTTGCATGGAGTTGCTGCTGTAAAGGGCATCACCAAGATTGAAGTCCTCGCCATCTTCCAGCAGGCAGTGGTAGGTGGTAATCTCAGCCTCCAGTAGACCTTCATGTTCAGCACAGCCTCGTACTCCTGGGCCTGGTGCTGTCCCTCTGCCAGGGTCGGTGCCAGCTCGGACTCCAGGTGCAGCAGGATCCCGTTGAGCTGCTCCATCTGCAGCGTGTAGTGGGCCTCCACCTCCCTCAGGCTGTTCTCCAAGCTGGCCTTCAGATTTCTCATGAAGTCCAGGTCAATCTCCAAGGACTAGACTGTACATCTCAGATCCATGAGCAGCATCTCAGCAGCTCCAACCTCAGCAGACTGTGTGGTGACCACTGCGGTGCTCTCCTCAGTCTGCTGAGACCAGTACTTGTCCAGCTCCTCTCAGCTCTTCTGAGCCAGCTCGTCATATTGGGCCCAGGTGTCTTCCATGATCTTGGCAAGGTCCTGAGATTTGGGGGCATCCACCTCCACGATCAACCCAGAGCTGACAATCTGAGCTTGTAGGCCTTTTACTTCCTCTTTGTGGTTCTTCTTCAGGAAGAGCAGCTCCTCCTTGAGAGGCCTCGATCTCTGTCTCCAGCTGCAGCCGAGTGACATTGGTGTCATCAATGACCTTGCAGAGCCCATGAATGTCATTCTCCACAGACTGGCGCATGGCCAGCTCTGTCTCATACTTGACTCTAAAGTCATCAGCAGCAAGACGGGCACTGTCAATCTGCAGAACAATGTGGGCATTGTCCACAGCATTTGAGAAGATCTGAGCTCTCAGGTCTTTGATGCTCTTGAAGTCATGGCTCCAGTCTCTGACTTGGGGTGCCTTCTTCTCCAGGTGCTCCTGGATTTTGCTCTCCAGCCTCCGGTTCATGGTCTCTAGGCTCCTCACTCTGACCAGGTAGGAGGTCAGGAGGTCGTTCAGGCTTTGCACGGTCTCCTTCTCGTTCTGGATGCCTCCCATTCCTGCCAGACCCCTGGCTGTCCCCGCGGCCAGGTCTCCGGACCCCATGCCACCCTGGAAGCCGGTGAAGCGGGACACAGCGATTTGGGAACCAGAGCCCCCCGGCATCTGCAGAGATGCTGGCTGTGCTGCTGACTGGCCGGATGCCATAGCTGGGCGCCTGGACAGAGCCCAGGGACCAGCAGTTGGTGGAGAAGGTGGAACAAGTGGTGAAGCTCATGCTGTCCGGGGACGGGGGTGAGGGGAAGCGAGGAGACAGAACTCAGGCTTTGCTGACATGTTAGTGAGACAGTACTTTCTAAGGATGATGTCCAACATGGGGAAGACAGTAAGACTGAGAGATTTGAAGATAAACTTTAGATTTTGTAAATAAAATCACTATGGCACTTTGGGAGGCCAAAGCGGGAGGATTGCTTGAGCCCAGGAGTTTGAGAACCGTGCAGCAAACAAAAAAATCAGCCAGGTATGGTGGCATGTAACTGTAGTCCCAGCTACTCAGGAGGCTAAAGTGAGAGGCTCACTTGAGCCTGGGAGGTCGAGGCTGCAGTGAGCTGTGATTGTGCCACTGCACTTCAGCCTGGGTGAGAGAACAAGACTATCTCAAAAAAAAAAAAAAAAAAAAAAAACCCGTAAATAAAACTAAGAGATAAGCTAGAAAAAATATTCACAACAAAGAGGGTCAATATTCCTAATAGACGCTAAAAATATCTATAAGTGAATAACAAAACTACTGAACTTCTTTGTAGCTAGACCTGTATGTTGACCTCTTTATCCTTCCCAAATTCCACTGAAACGTCTCCCACCCCCAAATTAAAAAAATACGTAGTAGTGCTGAAAAGCTAGAAAAAGCAGCAACAGCAGTCTGGAGCAGAGAGAACTTCCTGGAAGGCACTTCAGAACAAACCAATGATAATCAAGGGAGTTTCTTGTCTGCAGCTCTGCAGCAAAAAATAGAGGACCTACTAAAAAAAAAGCAAGCCTCCAAACACTCTCAGATAAGCCAAGGATTCGAAGCAATAACCAAAATCGGAGAAGGAATGAGTCAAGGGTAATCTGCTAGGGAGTACATTTAAAGACTTAGAAACTACTGAGTGAATTATCTTCCCCCTCCCTGCAGCAGCTACTTCTGGAAATAGCCCCCAGGATAAAGATTTGAGATTTCCAGATGCTTCAACAAGCTATTTGCACACATCATAAGACAGCCTATGCAGCTCCACTACCCCTAGTTTCCCCCTCCCAGGCCTGTCAAGATTTCCTTTCCTTTGAAAAACCACCAGATGCAGATCACATGATAAAAACCCGTCTTCCCTGCCGGGGTACGGGGATTCTCACTTAAGGCGAGCAAACAGGCTCCAGTCATTTCCTCTATGAGTACAAACATGGACAACCATTAATCACCACATGACTGGAGAAAACAGCACAGGAGAAGCAACAGATTCAACAAGCAGAAGTGGTCTCTCAGCAACAGAGAAAGTACGCTCAAGATCCTCACAGTGATTCAATAAAAAAGAGATCAGACTAAAAGCAAACATTTTAGAATGACTAATTGTTGGGAATCAAAACTATCAAAGCCATAATAAAGCAATAGATGGGTTGAAAGGCAGAGCATACTTAACTGGAAATCTGAATTTGGGCTTAAAGTGTAATTTTTCTAGAAAATTACATTCTTTGCAAAGTACAAAGACAAACATGAAAGAAAAATTAGGAGATATTGAAGATAGTTTAATCTGTCCTGGAACTCCTGGATTGAATTAAGATTCCTTTAAAGGAGAAAACAAAGAACCAATGCAGAAAATAAGAGAAATTTCCCTATGCTGAAGCTAGATTTGTATAGTACTTATAAAGAGCCCAAAAAGTGACGAGGAGGACAAATAAAGAATGCCTTTCCAGGCCAGGTATGGTGGCTCACGCCTGTAATCCCAGCACTTTGGGAGGCTGAGGTGGGTGGATCACTTGAGGTCACGAGTTTGAGACCAGCTGGGTCAACATGGCAAAAACCCGTCTCTACTAAAAACACACAAATTAGCCAGGCATAGTGGCCGCGCCTGTAATCCCAGCTACTGGGACATAGAATTGCTTAAACCCAGGAAGCAGAGGTTGCAGTGATCCGAGATCGTGCCTCTTCCAGACATATAGTAGTATCTAGGGAGATATCGCCATAGATCCCTAAAGTTAGTGAAACAATTTCAAAAGCTTCTAGGGAGGGAAAAAGACCATTTAGTTACTTAAAAGGAAAAGAGAACCTGATTCCCACAGAGGAGTGGATTTGAAGCCCAGCGAAAGCTAGTCCTCTGACAAACATTATAGAAGTTACAATTTACCGCAATAGATGCAAGGAACATATTCTCAGCAGGTAACACCAGGAAATATCAGGCTAGAGCTGTCCTGAGAGAAGGGCCTTGTCACCCTGAGTCCTCTCAGATTAGAGTGAGGGCAGGGAGAGATCCCACCAGGACTTGGGAAACTCCAAGGAAGGCCTTAACAATCTTTTATTCCAAACCACATCAACCTGAAGAAACTTCCCTGTAATTATCTTACATGGTTACAAAACTGCCTTTCATAAGCCATTTCTCCTGTATATAACACCGCCATTTCACCTACAATTCATTGCTACACCACCCGTGTACATTTGCATGGGTAGTAGTACAAGACATCATTCACGCAAGACTCTGCTGCAACAAAGTCTGTGGGAATGTACATTCATGAATGGTCAAGGCCTGGTAGATACTGAGACTAACAGGCCTGTTTAGATACTACCAGACCATCAAGTCTCTTATTAACAACACTGAATGCAGCCAGGTACAATGACTCACACCTGTAATCCCAGCACTCTGGGAAGCTGAGGCAGAAGGATTGCTTGAGCCTAGGAATTGGAGACCTGCCCGCGCAACAAAGTGAGACTCCTATCTCTACAAAAAAAAAAAAAAAAAAAAATCCAGGCATGGTGGTGCACACCTGTGGTCCCACCTACACAGGAGGCTGAGGCTGCAGTGAGCCATGTTTGAGCCATAGCATTCCAGCCTAGGTGACAGAGTGACACCCTGTCTAACAACAACAAAAAAAATCAAAAAACAAAAACCACTGGATGTTAGAAGACAATGGAACAATATCCTTAAAGAATTAATTTTTAAAAATTGTCTTGGCTGGGCATGCTGGCTCATACCTGTAATCCCAGCACTTTGGGAGGCCAACACAAGTGTATCACTAGAGCCCAGGAGTTTGAGACTAGACTGGGCAATGTGGCGAGATCCTGTCTCTACAAAAAAAATAGCTGGCCATGGTGGCAAGTGCCTGTGGTCCTAGCTACTCGGGAGGCTGAAGTGGGAGGATAACCTGAGCCTGGGGATGTTGAGGCTGCAGTGAGCCAAGATCATGCCACTGCACTCCATCCTGGGTGGCAGGGTTAGATCCTGTCCTCACCCCTCCAAAAAAAGAACTGAGTAAAAATTAATGAAATTTTGAGATCTACAGTTTTATACTAACCAAATTATTAGTCAAGTATGAAGGTAAAAGAAGATGTTATGGATGTGCAATGATTCAAAAAGTTTACCACTTTCAAACCCTTTCTAAAAGAATTACACAAAAAGGTATCTCCAGCAAAATGAAAAATCAAGAAAGTAAGTGACACAAAAAATAACATGAAAAGTAATATCGTGAACAAACTTAAACTTGTGGTTAAGTCTAAATAGTTGTTCAGTAATACGGGTGGAAATCTTAAGATGACTGCCAAGCAATGATTCCTAAGAAATCATTTTTTAAAAAGTAGTACAGGGATTGTAAAATGGCACACGCCCTTTGAAAAATAGTCTGGCAGTTCTTCAAAGAGTTAAATGGAGAGTCACTATATGATGATAGCAATTCCACTCTTAACTGCATGAAATATATTCAAGAGAAATAAAAATATATATCCACACAAAACCCTCTACATAAATATTCTTAACAGCATTATTAATAATAGTTAAAAGGCAGAAACAACCAAACATCCATAAACAGATGAATAAAATGTGATATTTCTACACAATGGACTATTAGTTGGTTAAAAAAAAGAAATGAAATACTGATACATGCCACAACATGGATAAATCTTGAAAATACTATGCTAAGTGAAAGAAGCCACAAAAAGAAGTCAAAGAAGACCATATATTATAGGACTCCCTTTATAGGAAATGTCCAAAATAGGCATATTTATGGAGACAGACAGTAGATTAGTAGCTGACTAGGGCTGGTGGAGGGAGGATTTGGGAAGAGATGGAGAATATATGTTAGTGGGTATGGGGTTTCTTTTTAGGGTAATGAAAATGTTCTAAAAGTAGTTGTAGTGATGATTGTACAATGCTGTGAATATTCTAAAAGCCACTTAGTTGTATACTTTAAATGGGTGAACTTTACAGTATGTAAATTATATCTCAATAAAGCTGTCATTTTTTTTTTTTTTAATCCAGAGAAAGTTGGCTGACATAAAGTACATGGCCAGGAATATGTAAGGAGGAAAGTGTTGTCCTTTGAATGGAATCATATAATTATATATCTTGATTAATTATCTGGATATTTAGAAAACTATTAGCTTAAAATTTGGGTAAAAAATTTAAAGTAACTCCAAACAAATAGAATTTATAACTTTAAATCACTAGAGGAAAAAATAAGGAAAACTAAGAATTCTAAATAATCACAATAAATATAAATGTGTTAAATTCCTATATTGGAAGACAAGTTCTCAGACTGGGTATAGAAATAAAATCTAACTATATGATACATATAGAAGATGTACTTATAACAAGATGACAAGGAAAGGTAAAAAATAAAAGGGGTGTCTCCTTTGGAGGACATGAAGTGTTTTGGAATTAGAAGTGGCAATTGTACAACATTGTAAATGTAGTAAATGCCACTCAATTGTTCATTTTAAACTGGTTAATTTTATGTTATACAAATCCCACTCAATTAAAAAATAAAGGGACAAGGCCAGGTGCAGTGTCTCACGCCTGTAATTCCAACACTTTGGGAGACCGAGGCAAGTGGATCACCTGAGGTCAGGAGTTCGAGACCAGCCTGGCCAACATGGTAAAACTCTGTTTCTACGAAAAATACAAAAATTAGCTGGGCGTGATGGAGTGCGCGCCTGTAATCCCAGCTACTTGGGAGGCTGAGGCAGAAGAATAACTCGAACCTGGGAGGCAGAGGTTGCAGTGAGCTGAGATCGTGCCACTGCACTCCAGCCTGGGCAACAAGAGTGAAACTCCATCCCCCCCCCACAAAAAATAAAAAATAAAAACATAAAGGGACAAGCTGGACACATTAGTGCTCACCTGCAGTCCCAGCTACTTGGGAGACTGAGGTGGGAGGATTGTCTGAGGTCATTAGTTCAAGGCTGAAGTATACTATGATTTCACCTGTGAACAGCCACTGCACTCCAGCTTGGGCAACACAGCAAGAACTGGTCTCTTAAAAAAGAAATTGGAGAAATGCATGGTGAAAATAAATTACCATGATTAGTTTAAAAAGATAAAGAGGCTGGGCACAGTGGCTCACGCCTGTAATCCCAGCACTTTGGGAGGCTGAGGCAGATGGATCACCTGAGGTCAGGAGTTTCAGACCAGCCTGGCTAACATGGTGAAACCCTATCTCTACTAAAATAAAAATACAAAAATAGTTAGCTGGGTGTGATGGCAGGCAACTGTAATCCTAACTACTAGGGAGGCTGAGGCAGGAGAATCACTTGAATCTTAGAGGCAAAGGTTGCAGTGGGCCAACATTGCGCCAACTGCACTCCAGCCTGGGCGACAGAGTGAGGCTCTGTCTCAAAAAAAAAAAAAAAAAAAAAAAGATAAAGGGACAAGAAAATAAATAAATGCTATAAAAAAAGCTGGTCTGACAGGATTAGAATCAGACAAAATGCAACACATCAAAGGAAACTAAGGCTGATTTTACATACGCACATAGCCACAATATCCCTAGATATGATATTAATAAATCAAATCCAAGAGTAAAAAACATTTAAATTCAATAGTTTATTAAAATCATATAACTAAGTAGAGGATATCCCAAGAGTACAAGAATAATTCAACATTAGGTTTCCTAATACAGTTCACTACATTAGCCAACTGAAATAAACAAAACTCAAATGATCACCTCAATAAAAGGCACTTCCCCACCAAAACAATCCTATCTCCTAGCTCCATTCCCATTCTTACTGCTCAAATCATTCCTAATTAAAAAGGGGACACAGTTAAACTTCCCTTCCTTAACTCAATAAAGAATAACAGACCCTACAGTTAAAACAGTACTATCATTATAATACTGGAAATATCCAATTAAAGTTATGAGCAAGGCAAGGATATCTACATCATCCCAATTATTTGACATTATACTGGCAATCTTAGTCTATGCAATAATGGAAAAAAGTATAAAAAGAAAATGAAAACTACCTATATTCAAAAAGTATGAGAATAACTCAAGATAGCTACACACAAGACAAAAATTTAAAAATTAACAGCTTTCTTATAAATCACAAATGATCAGAAATGAGTGAAATCCAATTCATTTTTGACAAATCTCATTTATCAAAAATTGAAAATACTTAAAACTGAGTAAGAAATGTCTAAGATTAATCTGGAAAAAACTGAGCACTTTAAGAACATAAAATAACCTGAATAAATGAAGAGATACAACATTCCTAGATGGTAAGACTCGATAATAGAAAGTCAACTCCTCAAATTAGTTTATAAATATAGTGAAATCACAATCCAAGTTGAAATGGAATTGAAGAAACACTGATTCTAAAAATCACCTTAAATGTTAGTATAAGTATACAGCGACAGCAAAGAAACAGAAAATCTTGTATGGCTTACCCTATTGAATATTAAAATATATAACACTATAATAATTAAAAGGGCCTGGGAATTCACACAGGAATAGAACAAAATAGGGTTAAGAAATAGTTCTGCATATAAGGAAATAAAATATGATTAATAGTGATGCAATTGGATATCCACTTGGGCAAAAAAGTAAAATTCTTACATTATACACACAAGAAGATCTTCTTAAAATTTAAGATGGTAAATATTTTTATTGTATTTTTTCTGAGATAGGGTCTGGCTCTGTTGCCCAGGCTAGAGTGCAGTGGCAGCACGATCATGGCTCACTGCAACCTCCACCTCCTTGGCTCAAGCCATCCTCCCACCTCAGCCTCCCAAGTAGATGGGACTACAGGCACACGCCACCACGCCCAGCTAATTTTTGTGTTTTTTGTAGACACAAGGTTTCATCATGTTGCCCGCACTAGTCTCAAACTCCTGAGCTCAAGCCATCCACCTGCCTCAGCCTCCCAAAATGCTAGGATTACAGGTGTGAGCCACCACACCCAACCAAAAAAGTAAATATTAAAAAAAAAAAAATTATCCTATATTTTCTTCAAGTATTTGTGTAACCTTGGGGCTGGGGAAGCCCTGTTTAGCTAAGTAATGCCCAGAAGGCTAAAGGAAGATAACAGTTTATCTTCATAAATATTTCATACAAATTAGAATTTCTGACAAAAAAAGTGGCATCAATAGTAATAAAAAGTAACATGTAGCTGGGCATGGTGGCTTAGGCATGTAATCCTAGCATTTTGGGAGGCTGAGGCAGGTGGACTGCTTGAGCCCAGGAGTTCAAGACCAATCTGGGCAACATGGTGAAACCCTGTCTCCACCAAAAATACAAAAAAATTAGCCGGGTGTGGTGGCGTGTGCCTGTAGTCCCAGTTACTTGGGAGGCTGAGGTGGGAGGATCACCTGAGCCCAGGAGGTTGAGGCTGCAGTAAGCAATGATCACACCACTGCACTCCAGACTGGGCAACAGAGTGAGACCCTGTCTCAAAAAACATAAATTAATTAAAAATAGATGTCTAATAAGCATATTTAAAATGTTCAACTTTAATGATCACAGAAATGCAAATAAAAACAATTTGCTCTTTTTCACATGTCCAGGCTCCCCTGAATATTATTTATAGCTGATGTTCTCTCTGACCAGTTGGTGCCCATGCCAAATTGGTTTTAATTATTCCAAATATCTCCTACCCCAAACAAGTTGGCAAATATCTAAAGAAAATTTGAGTATTTGCAGAAACAAATCTTGTTATATGCTGAAACACCATTCGAATGCAAGCTGGTATGAACTTTTTTGTATAACTTGGCAGCAACACCAAAAGCCTTAAAAACATATGTCGAACCACAAAATAATTATTAGAACTAGTAAATTAGGTTGACAAAGTTATAGAATACAAGAGAAAGGATATAGAACTCATTTGGAGGCTGGGCATGGTGGCTGATGCCTGTAATCCCAGCAATTTGGGAGGCCAAGACAGGTGGATCATTTGAGCTCAGGGGTTTGAGACCAGCCTGGGCAACAAGGTTTGAAACCTTGTAATTTTTTTGTATAAATTTTTTACATAAAATAAGAGAAATAAAAACTCAATTGGAGTTCTATAATCTGGCACTGAACAATCCAAACATGAACTTAAGAAAATACTTCCAATTGCAATAGCATCAAAAAGAATAAAATACTTAGAAATAAATTGAACAAAAGAAGCGCAAGACATGTATACTGAAAATTACAAAATATTGTTGAAAGAAATTAGAGAAGACCTAAATAGATATAAAGATATCCCATGTTCATAAATTATAAGACTTGATTTTGTTATGATGGCAGTACTCACCAAATTGGTCTATAGATTCAACAGAATCCAGACTGAAATCCCAGCCACCAGGTTTTCAGTAGTTTGTTTTGGCACTGTAGGACAAGCTGATCCTAAAATTAATTTGGAAATGCAAGGGGCCCAGAATAGCCAAAACAACTTGGAAAAAGAACCAAGTTGGAGGACTCACATTTTGAATTTCAAAACTTACCACAAAGTTACAGTAATCAATACAGCATGGTACTGGCATAAGAGTAGAGATGTGCAACAATCAAATATAACTGAGAATCCAGAAACAAACCATCATATTTATGATCATTTGATTTTCAACAAGAGTGTCAAGATAATTCAATGGGAGTAAAACAGTCTTTTAATAAATGGTGCTGGGACAATTGATATCCATATGTGAAAGATTGAGGTTAAACCCTTCCCTCACATCATAGACAAAAATGAACTCAAAATGAATCGTAGACCTAAATATAAGACCTACAACTTTTAGAAGAAAATAGAGAATATCTTTGTGACCTTGAATTAGTCAAAGTCTTCTCAGATATGACATCAAAAGCACAAATGACAAAAGAAAAACTATAAAAATTGGACTTTTTCAAAATTAAGAACCTTTGCACTTCTAAGGACATCTTCAAGAAAAGTGAAAAGATAACAGACAGAATGGGAGAAAAATATTTTCAAATCATATATCTGACAAGGGATTTATCCCAGAATGTGTAAAGAACTTGTACAACTCAACAATAGAAGACAAATTAATCCATTTTTAAAATGGACAAAAGCTTTCTGAAGAAAATGTACAAATGACCATTAAGCACATGAAGATTGCTCAATATTGTTAGTCATTATGAAAATGCAAACCAAATCCACAATGAGATACGATCTCACATTCACTAGGATGGCCAGAATCAAAGAAAATAAGCCTTGACGAGAAAGTGAAGAATTAGAACCCTCAAGTTGCAGCAGGGATCGTAAAGCAGTACAGTCCCTTTGGAAACAGTCTAGCAGTGCTTTAATTTTTTTTTTTTTTTCCTGAGGCAGGATCTTACTCTGTCTCCCAGGCTAGAGTGTAGTGGCACAATCTCAGCTCACTGCAGCTTTAACTTTCCTGGCTCAAGTGCTCCTCTCACTTCAGCCTCCTGAGTAGCTGGGACTACAGGCACACACCACCATGCCCAGCTAATTTTTTGTATTTTTTGTAGAAATGGGGTTTCACCATGTTGCCTAGGCTGGTCTCTAACTCCTGGGCTCAAGCATTCTGCCTGCCTTGACCTCCCAAAGTGCTGGGATTACAGGCGTGAGCCACCACACTGAGCCACTTCAATATTAAACATAAAGATATGACATTACCCAGTAACTCCATTCCTTGCTAAATGCTCAAGAGGACTGAAAACATATGTACACATAAAAGCTTGTACATGACCTAGCCAGAGTGGGTCATGACTGTAATCCAGTACTGTGCAAGGCCAAGGTGGGAGGATCACTTTAGGCCAGGAGTTCAAGACCCTGTCTCTACAAAAAATTAAACAATTAGCCAGGCAGGGTGGCTCACACCTGTAGTCCTAGCTACTTGGAGGCTGAGGGGGAGAATTGCTCAAGCCCAGGAGTTTGTAGTTACAATGAGTTATAATGATGCCACTGCACTCCAGGCTGGCAACAGAGTGAGATCCTGTCTCTAAAAAAAAAACAAAAAAAAAACTGTTAATTAAAAAAAAGAAAACTTGGGCCAGGTGCAGGGTGGCTCTTGCCTGTAATCCCAGCACTTTGGGAGGCTGAGGCAGGTGGATCACCTGAGGTCAGGAGTTCCAGATCAGCCTGGCCAACCTGTGAAATCCAGTCTCTACTAAAAAAATACAAAAATTAGCCAGGCGTGCTGGCAGGCATCTGTAATCCCAGCTACTCAGGAGGCTGAGGCAGGACAATCATCTAAACTGGAGAGATGGAGGTTGCAGTGAGTCGAGATTGCGCTACTTCACCCCAGCCTGGGCAACAAAGTGAGACTGTGAGAAAGAAAAGAAAAGAAAAGAAAAGAAAAGAAAAGAAAAGCTTGTACATGAAAGTTCACAGCAGCATTATTCATAATAGGCAATATGAACATCCCATGTTCATAGGTTATAAGACTTCATTTTGTTATGATGGCAGTACTCACCAAATTGATCTATAGATTCAACAGAATCCAGACTGAAATCCCAGCTGCCTGGTTTCTGTTTGTTTTAGCAGTATACGAATTTGGCATCAATTATAAGCTGCACCCTGATTCAGATATTAAAACATGAACACGAAGTACCTATGACAACTCCATCAACTGATAAGTAAACAAAATAATGTATACATCAGTGAAATATCTGCCAATTAAAAAAAAATGAAGTACTGATACATACTACAACATGGATGACCCTAAAAAACATGATGCTAAGTGAATGAAGTCAGACCAAAAGGGCCACATAGGATCCCACTTATGTGAAATGTCCAGAATGGGCAAATTCCTAAAGATAGAAAGTTAACTTGGTTGTCACCAAAGGTTGAGGGAAGGGAGGAATGGGGAGTGACTGCTAATAAGGATGAAGTTGTTTTTGAGGGGTGAAAACGTTCTTTAATAAGAGTAGTGACAGTAGGAAGACATTTTTTAAAATTTTTAAAAGAGAAAATATTTGGCTGGGCATGGTGGTGCACACCTATAATCCCATCACTTTGGGAGGCCTACATGGGTGGATCACTTGAGGCCAGGAGTTCAAAACCAGTCTGGCCAACATGGCGAAACCCCATCTCTACTAAAAATACAAAAATTAGCTGGGCGTGGTGGTGCGCATCTGTAATTCCAGCACTTTGGGAGGCCGAGGTGGGTGGATCACTTGAGGTCAGGAGTTTGAGACCAGCCTAGCCAACATGGTGAAACCCCATCTCTACTAAAAATTCAGAAAAAAAAAAAATTAGCCAGGTGTGGTGGCTTATAATCCCAGCTACTCAGGACACTGATGCAGGTAAACTGCTTGAACCTGGGAGGCGGAAGTTGCAGTGAGCTGAGACTGTGCCACCGCCCTCCAGCCTGGGTGAAAGAGTGAGACCCCATCTCAGGGGGAAAAAAAAAATTCTAAATTAAGACAGTGGTGATAGCTATACAACTCTGTGAATATCCTAAAAACCCCTGAGTTGCAGACTTTAAAAAGGTCAATTTTATATGTAATTATATCTCAATAAAGCTATTTTTCAAAAACACAAATGCCAAAACTCACAGAACGCTACACTAAACAATGTGGATTTACTGTATACCTAATAATCTTTTTTGTTTGTTTGTTTTGGGATGTAGTCTCACTCTGTCACGCAGGCTGGAGTGCAGTAGTGCGATCTCAGCTCAATGCAACCTCTGCCTCCCAGGTTCAAGTGATTCTCCTGCCTCAGCCTCCAGAGTGGCTGGCATTACAGGTGTCCGCCACTACGCCTGGCTGATTTTTCTATTTTCAGTAGAAATGGGGTTTCGTTATGTTGGCCAGACTGGTCTTGAACTCCTGACCTCAGGTGATCCTCCCGCCTCAGCCTTCCAAAGTGCTGGGATTACAGGTGTGAACCACCTTGCCCGGCCAATAAACTTATCTTTAAAGAAGATTCATATACCCTCTCATCAATTCTAAGTAATCATCCTCAGAAAACACTAAAGAACATCCAGAAAGATTTAGCTTCAAAGATGTTTAAAAGGAGGAAATAAACATACGTTGAACAGTAGGAGCCTGAATATTTACGGAATACTATGTGGCCATTATGAATGTCATGAGAAATTAATCACTGATGAAAACGCTAATATATCAGGTCTCAGCAGGAAAGCAGGCACATTCAGATTGGGTAATCTGAGTAGGGTTTAATAAGGATGTTGTTTATACAGCAGGGTGCAGGAAAACCGCAGGCTATAGGGCAGTACTTGGCAATTAGAAGCGGGGGTGAGCGAATAGTTATCGAAGTCAGGGAAAAGAGCAGTGTGCAGAGAGCTGCTAGGTAGCCTGTCTTCTGTGCAGGGACACAGACAACCAGCAGAGACCCAGCAGGGAGGAACCCTGGGGAATGAAGGTCCAGAACCTGCTCTCCTCTCACCCGAGAGCCTCGTGTTGATGATACCAGTAGATACAGCCAGTGGGACATCAGAGGGCAGGGAGGCCCTTATGAAGTCCATACAGGAGCACGGTGGAGAGGGAATCTGAAGGACAAATGGAAGGTATCCAGCACAGATGGTCACAGCAGGAAACAGAGTAGTTTACAAGAGACTACGCTTTAAAAAATATTACAGATGATACGTAACTTAAATTCTGGAACAATTGTGAGGCCAAGGTGGGTGGATCACTTGAGGCCAGGAGTTCGAGGCCAGCCTGGCTAACTTGGTGAAACGCTGTCTCTACGAAAAATACAAAAATTGGCCGGGCGTGGTGGCGTGCACACGTATAATCCCAGCTACTCAGGAGGCTGATAAAATTAATAAATAAAAGTTTTTTCTACAAATGTCGGGTATTGCTTTCAAGAAATGGAAACCATGTTCACTATTTTTTAAAGGAATTCAACAGGGCAATAGAATAATTAAAATTCCAACTCTCAGTAAACCCTATTTATCCTTCCCAACTAAGTTTGCTCATAACAGTAAATAAATAAAAGGTGACTTAACATTATTACATGGATACTATAATTCATTTTGAAGTCATCAATAACAGGAAGGGCACAATTTACTCAGCTTCTTACAAACCACTTTCATTCTTCAAGTACTTGTAATAGTGATGAGATCACAGCATCCTACAATTCACAGGTCAAGTACTGGATTGCTTCTAGCTTGTTATAAAACTTTAAAACAAAGGAAACTACCACGGTTTGGTTTCCACATGATGTTACATTGGCTTCTCTGCCAAGATATTATAGCAGCAGGGATGAGTATTCAAGCATCTTCCAGTTCATGGTAGACCAACTTTGAATTCACTCCTGATCAACATAGCCCAGCCCCCAGACAAGTACATGAGGAGAGGGAGCTGTGGAAGGTCAAGTCCAGGGAGCTAGAAGGTTTGACGGTTTCTGGCTGCAACCTCTGCCTCCTGGGTTCAAGCAATTCTGGTGCTTCAGCCTCCCAAGTAGCTGGGATTATAGGCGTGTACCACCGTGCCTGCCTCATTTTTGTCTGGCATTTGCTGGAGTTAAAATATACCAAACGAAAAGGCTGGAAGCAAAACAGCAAAAACTGGAAGCTGAAGAGAAGGCAATGAGACAGGAGATAACTGAAGAGTAATCCAGGGTATTTTGCTAAGCATTTCATGCACAGCTGTGTGGTTCGGGTCCTGACAACTTTATGAGATACTTTCCAATTGAAAGAATGGCTCACACTGTACATGGTGAAGAGCAGAACCAGAAACTGAACACAGGTCAAATGCATTCAACCACAGTGAGCTGTACTGCCTTCCCGAATTTGTAATGTAAAAGTCAGTCTGAGTGAACTGCAGCTGAGAAGAAAAGACAGTTATCCAAAAATGTGTCCAAGGATACACTCCCAACCTATACCTTTAACTTAAAAGAATGTGATTTTTTTTTTTTTTTTTTTTTTGAGACAGGGTCTCACAATGTCACTGAGGTTGGAATGCAGTGGCGCAAACCCAGCTCACTGCAACGTCAACCTCCTGGGCTTAAGTGATCCTTCTGCCTCAGCCTCCTGAGTAGCTGCGACTACAGATGCCTAACACCATGCATTCAGTAGAGATGAGGTTTCACCATGTTGGCTGGGCTGGTCTCAAACTCCTGGGCTTAGGCAATCTGCTGGCCTCAGCCTCCCAAAGTGCTGAGACTACAGGTGTGAACTACCATGCCCGATCAACAATGTGTAAATGTTTATTTTTTATAAACTTTTAAAAGAGCCATTATTTTATTTTGGTTGGGTGAGGTGGCTCACACCTGTAATCCCAGCACTTTGGGAGGCTGAGGTGGGTGGATCACTTAAGGTCAGGAATTGGAGACCAGCCCAGCCAACATGGCGAAACCCTGTCTCTATGGAAAATACAAAAATGAGGCAGGCATGGTGGTGCACGCCTATAATCCCAGCTACTTGGGAGGCTGAGGCACCAGAATTGCTTGAACCCAGGGGGCAGAGGTTGCAGTGAGCTGGGATTGCGCCACTGCAATTCCAGCCTGAGTGACATTATGAGACCCACTGCACTCCAGCCTGGCAACTGAACCAGACTCTGTCTCCAAAAAAAAAAAAAAAATTGTATTTTGTTTACTAAAAATAGCTTTGTAAAACGGGGGAGGAGTCTCCTAAAGCTTACGTAAATTTCCCTTACTTGAGAGAACACACCAGGTGCCTAGTACACTGGGAGAAAACACACTCAAATGAAGGCACATCATTGTGATATTTTAGATCTCTGGGAAAAAGAAGGTTCAACACATTTCCAGAAGTCAGGGGGTAGAGGGAGATAAATAATTGAAGTAAAAATTTTTACAGCCAGGTGCAGTGGCCCATGCCTACAATCCCAGCACTTTGGGAGGCCGAGGCAGGCAGATCACTTGAGTTCAGGAGTTCGAGACCAGCCTGGGCAATATGGCGAAACTCTGTCTCCACCAAAAATACACAAAAAATCAGCCGGACATGGTGGCCCATGCCCGTGGTCACAGCTACTTGGGAGGCCGAGGTGGGAGGATCACTTGAGCCCAGGAGGGGTAGGTTGCAGTAAACTGTGATCACACCACTGCACTCTAGCCTGGTGACAAAGTAAGACACCATCTCAAACAAAACAAAACAAAGCAAAACTAGATCAGAATAGCTAAAGGACAATAAAAGAATACATTTTAAATCCTGAAAAAAAACATTTTCAATCTAACACTCTTTACCCAGTTGAACTAAGAATTGTGTATAGAATCAAGATATTCTGAAAGGTGCAAATTTCCATTTCCACATGCATGCTTTCTTAGAAAACCACAAGAGGCTTTGTGTGCCCCCAGTGGAAGCAAGGCAAGACAGAGGACACTGGACATGGGAAGCAGAGGATCCAACCCAGGAAAGAAAGGAAGAGAATCTCCAGGGTGATGGTGCAGGAGAGCCCACTCGGCCAGCTGTGCGCAGGCCACCAGGCCAGAGGCTCCCAGAGAGGCCGGTCATGAGGGTGATTCTGACAGAATACCCGAAGTCTTTCAGCTTCTTGATAGGAGACTTAAATAACTAGGGTTAAATTAGTGACTGAATAGCTGGAGAAATATGAAACGAAAAAAGAGAATTACTAACACTAGGGCAAAAAAGAAATTGGGCAGGAAAGGAAAAGCATTCATAGTCTACTCAGTGGGTCAGTTGTAAGTGGCATGTACAGTGTCATAGGTCAACACTGGCTGCTGATCTAACCCAAATCACCTGAAGACTACACAGCTGCCCCCTGACTTTACAATGAGGTTACGTCCTGATAAACCCACCCTAGTGGAAAGTATCCAAAGTCAAAAATCCATTTAATACCCCAGCCTACCAAACATCATAGCTGAGCCTAGCCTACCTTAAACGTGCTCAGAACACTTAGGTTAGCTTACAGCTGGCAGAATCACCCGGCAGCACAGCACGCTGGAGAGGATGGGTGGTTTGCACTGGTGATGGCGTGGGTGACTGAGAGCTGACCAGCATCATGAAAAAATATCTACCGCGTATCACTAGCACGGGAAAAGAACAAAATTCAAAATTCAAAGTATGATATCTACTGAATGCATACTGCTTTTACAACATCTGTAAAGCTGAAAAATCCTAAGTTGAACCATCATAAGTGGGGACCTATACTGGGAGACAAGAAGAGGGTATGTATAATTGGAGGCGGGGAAGAGGGCATCCCAGCTAAAGCCTCACCTTTCAGAGTAGAAAGGCAACGGATAATGTCTACCACTGGGTGGGTGAGGGAACACCAAAAAACAGCATGATAAACATGTTGTTTAGAGCTCTAAGAGATGAAGATAGTCAGAGAAACATACATTTCTGCCTGTAGGACCGAATCTTTAAAATATGGGCATAATGTGGAGCACAGTGGTTCATGCCTATAATCCCAGCACCTTAGGAGGCCAAGGTGGGAGGATTGCTTGAGCCTAGGAATTTCAGACCAGCCTGGGCAACACAGAGAGACCCTGTCCTTAGAAAAAAAAATAAAAATTATCCAACTGTGGTGGTGCATGCCTGTGGTTTCAGCTACTCAGGAGGCTAAGATGGGAAGATCGCTTGAGCCGGAGAGGTCAAGGTGGCATGACGGTGCCAACTGCACCCCAGGCTGAGAGAGCAAAACCTTGTCTCAAAACAAAGCAAACAAACAAAAAAGGTGCATAATTATCTCTGTCAAAAATAAAAACTATAGTAGTAATAAGGGTGATTTTGCTTACATGTTTTCCCATCTTTTTCAAACAACTTAAATGAAATCTAAAAGGATACATGCTAACATGTTAACAGTGACTATTTCTAGTAATGGGATTGTGGGCCATTTACATTTCTTTCACTTTTGTATTTCCTGAAAAGTGCAGTACACAGAGCATATTGATCATAAATCAGAAAAAAAAAAAAAGGCGTTATGCTTCATGCCTGGCCCAAATCCACCCCAAGGTAGAAGGCCCATCTCCCTCATTTTAGCTTTTGTTTGTGCTACTGAAGCACAGGAGCCTGCCAACTCCTCCATTTGCACAGCAAATATTTGTTGAACTCCTAAAAGCCAGGCCCTGCAAGGCGATTCTAATACCTTCGGCTTTTGAGTCTCCTGAAGTCCTCAATACCCGCGGAGGCAACCAGCTGGGAGAGGAGCTAAGCCAACACTTCTCATACCTTACGTGCACTATGACCACTAGGAGCTTCACAGAGCAGGTCCGGGTGGGATCTGAGACTGGGGGAGCAAGCAAGCTACTTGAGGTACACAGGATTTACTTCAGGTTTCTCAAAGGAACTGGCCAGGTCTTCAGTCACTTCTGCACCGTGATGGCGTGCCCATTCTCTAACTCCCACATAAGCTCGATTTGAATTCCCAAATATTTAACAAAAGTCTATGAGAGATGGCAGAAGGGCACTGCTGAGGCAGCTGGAAGCTGTCTCAACTGTTCGCAGTTATTAGCGGGGCCCTGCAGAAAGGCAGGCCTGGGTTTGAATCCATGCTTCACCATCCACTGGTGTGATTTACGTCCCCTCTCTAGGCCTTCACAGGGGAGGGTGGTCGTGTGGATGACACGAGGGTATGAGGACATCTGAAGGGCTTGACAAGACTCTGGTACACGAAGAAGACTCAAACAGTGACCACCTCTAGCTGCTGACAGGGCTCCAGTCCTTTCTCAGCCATGAAGGACTGGCTGGGACTTCTGGGGAGATCACGTGAGTTTCCAGCCTCTATGCCCTCCAATGGAGAGAAGAACGCCCATGCCCTGCCTCCTTCCCAGGAATGTTCTGAGCCTACACCAGGATGTGCACAGCACCTTGCAAAAGACCTCTTTGGTCCTAAAATAGGTTGCGGCACTCGGATTTTATTCAGGAAAATTTTCCTGACTCACCTCAATGTTACTACCGGGAAGATAAATTAGGATAAGAAAGAAGCCCTTTCCTCTTCCCCTGATCTTAGGAAAGCTTTATTTTCAGGGAGGAAGCCATCCACGTGGAGATCAGGTGAGAAAGGCACCAGGTGTCTCTGACACTCAACACAAACTCAATAGCCACTAACCCAAGTATCCTGCTCCCAGGATCCGCTGCCGCACCGAGAGGGCCCACCAAGCTGCATTTCTCCCACAGCAAGACATCCTGAGGATCACAACCCTTTCTTCCCAGGAGAGCCAGAGTTTGTTGGACCTTGTTTAGAGAGTCTTGCACTTTGGGAAGAAGGCGAGGCTGAGCAAAACCGTTCCCTAAAGCCCGCGGGAAGATCTGAGCAGGCTCCATCCCGAGAAGCACGGCGGAAGCACGCGCCGGGGTCCAGCTGAGCCCCCCGCCACCCCCGGCCCGTTCGCACTCACGATCTCGGCCACGATGAGGAGGCCGGGCAGGGTGCGGAGGAACTCCCGGTCGTAGGCGAAGCTGCTGCTGCTGGTGGAGAAGTTCTCTGCGAAGGAGCTGGCGGTGGTGGTGACCGTGTGCGAGCGGGCGCGCTGCGGATCCTCCATCGTCGAGCCACTGCCGGGCTGGCGCGTCCCCGGGGACCCCCGGCGGGTCTGCGGCTGGACGCGCGGCCCTGCGCCCCTGGGACACAGGCGCGGGGGAGGGGAGCGCGGCCGGCGCGGGGCAGAGGGTGCGAGGGGGAGCCCGCCGGGGGCTGTCCAGGCGCGGCGCGTGTCCCTCGAGTGCGCGGCGCCCCTAGCGCCTCGGTGCGCGGGCTCCCGAGCTGCGCAGGGGCCCTAGAGGAAGAGGAGAGCGAGCGAGGGGAGGCTGCCGGGCAGCCGGGGAAGGCGGTGGAGGCCCGGAGGAGGGGAGGGGGCGTGGAGAGGGGCGGGCGGGAGGCGGGCAGGAGAGGGACCGCCCCGCGGAGGCGCAGCGGACGCCCGGCCTCTTCACCTGTTGCCCGACTCCCAGCGGCCGAGAAGGCGCCGCGTCGCACCCGGGTGGCTGGGTTGGCAGCCCGGCCGGCGGCGCGGAGGAGAGGGCGCAGGGGTCCTCCTGGCCGTCTTCCGCTCCCCTCCCGGCTTTTGCCTCTGTCAGGCCCCGCCTGGCCCGGGCCTGCGGCTGCCAGTGACCTGTTTCCTTCCACCTGGGCGGGTCGGGGGCTGCGGGCATTGGGGCCCCTTAAGGAAACCCAGGCCTCCAGGAACCCCGCCGCTCCAGGACACGGCGCGGAGGGAGTGATTGAGCGACGACCGAGGCAGGGGTGATGTGGTACCGCGAATGCTGGGGAAACGGCAGGAATGATGACCCGGCCGGACCTTAGACCCGAGATCGATGAGAGGCCGCCAGCACGGCCCGGGAGACGGCCCGCGCTTCTGCCCCTCCTGCTGCGGCCTCCGCCAGAACCCGGTGTTATTTCCTGCCCCTCCTGTCGGGAACAATTTGAGGAACCAACTTAATCGCTTGGCTTTGAGGGCGCGACGCTTCCAGGCGCTCTCCTCGGCTGTGTCCCGCGGACCCGTGGAGCCTGGGTGACGGCGCCTGGGCCGGAGGAGGGGAGATGTTTGCGGTCCCTGGCCAAGATGAATCAGCGTGACCGTCCCGTCACCCTTGAGGGAAAAAAAAAAAAGTTTCAAGAAGGCTTGAAAGGTGTGATTTGTGTAAAGTTAACTTTAGGACAAATGAGCGGTGCTTTCCTGGCATGGGAAGGGGATGGGGGTCCTCATTTACTGAGGCCGTTTGTAACAGGTCAGGAAGAACTGAGCTCGGGTGCTTGCGTTTATCCGCTGTATGACCCAGAGCGAGTGGCTCTACTTTTCGGGCCTCAGTAATGCAGTCTCTAAAATGCAGGCTTTGACAGATGGGCCTCTGAACAAAAACATTATCTTCCTGTTGGTCCTCCTTCTATTTTGTGAAACGGTAGCAAGAAACATTTTATCTGGAAGCCACCAAAAGAAAAGGAAATAAGGAAAGGAGGAAAAGGCTATATAAATCGAGGGTAACTTTGATTCACAGTGAAGGCATTTCTGCTGATTTGTTCCAAGACAGGTTAAAAAAGAGATCACAAGGGACATTTTCTTCACAGTGTCTTATCGAATGTGCTGAGAAGAAAGCAAAAACGACAATCTAATAAAACAAGGAATTAATGTCTTTTAAGTCTAGGACCTAGCCAGGAAGACCTCCGGGAGTAAAAGTTGAGGCTTTAAAAGCATGGCAAAGATGGAAGATGCGGAGAAATTCCATCCATGTGTATTTGGTAAGCACCTTGGGCTGGTGGGTAAATAATTAAAATTTAAAATATAGCACTTTTCCCTGGAGCAGTAGTTCTCAAAGTGGTCCTTGGACCAACAGCAGGTAAGTTCCCTGGGAACTTACCAAAAATGCAAGTTCTCAAGCCCCACCCCCAGACCCACTGAATCAGAAACTCTGAGGGTGGAGCCAGGAACTCTGAGGGTGGAGCCAGGAAGCTGTGTTTGAACAAGCCTTCCAAAAGACACTGATGCATGCTGAAGTTAGCTGCTGGTTTAGAGAAACTGTTATTGAGTTTGGGGAAATAAGAGATACATACATGAAATGACTGGAGGAGACTCAACCATCATGCATGACGTTTAGTGAACGCAAAAGACAGGGAGTCTAGACAACTCTATTTCCATAGTACAAAGGACAATCCTCTCTTAAAATTCTTGGGGTCAGATGAATTTCTAAATTTAGATTTTGTTTTTCAATTTAGAAAGGTAAAATGTGCGTGTATCATATATTACATAATACCTTCGGTAAGGTCTGGGGTGACACTCTACTAATTTTCTGCAAGGAAAATCATGAATTACATAAGTATATGCTTGGATTATCTATTGCAATGTAACAAATGTTCACAAAACATTAGTGGCTTAAAATCACCATTTTATTTGCTCAGAAATCTGTTGTGTCAGGAATTTGGGAAGGGTTTGGCTGGCAGGTTCTTCTGCTTTGCATGGTGTGATTGGAGTCATTTACTCAGCTGCTTTCAGTTGGTGACGTGGCAGGGCTAGAAAATCCAAAAAGTCTTCATTCCCATTTGAGCATTTCAGTGCTCTTTCAACTTGCCTCTCCGTGCAACTTTGGGCTTTCTAACAGTATGGATAAGCTCATGGTGGTTGGGCTCCTACCTGGCAGCTGGCTGCTGGAAGAGACTTTCTAAGATGGGCAAATGCAGAAGCAGATCTCTTAAGGCCCAGCCCTGAAGGCTACATAGACTCATTTCCACCACATTCTATTGGTCTAAGCCAATGAATGACAAGGCCAGCTAGATTCATGCAGAGGGGAAACAGACACCACCTGTGGATGGGAGGAGCAGTAAAGAATTATGGCTGTCTTTTAATCTAGGTGAAATAAAGACAAAGATAATAAATAGCTTTGCATCAGTTTAGGTTACGTTTTTCTACCAAATATGTTTTATGCAAGCTCAGGAAAATATTTTTTGTTTTCAGCTTTTGAGATTTCAGAATTGCAGAGAAAAAAAATATACACTGGTTGCTTGAAAACCAGCTGCCCCTTTCTAACTGCTGCCTACATTTGGGTGATTGTCTTCCACCTGAAACTCTACTGATTGGTGCCCATTCTTCCAATAACACCCTTATCCAGTCCACCTTCCATCTTCCTGCAAGAATTATTGTCCTGAAACCCCAGGCTAAGGTACCACTCTGCACAGCATAAGGGCCTATATAAGATAGTTCAGCCTATCTCTTATGATCCCTTTTCTCAACCACTCTAGAATGCATACTGTTTCAGCCCCGGATACACTTTGCATATATCTCTGTAAGTGTGATCACTTTATGCCCATAGCCAGCTTTCCTCTTTGCCTAAAAGCTTCCTACCTTCACACAGAGCTCAGAATCTGCAGTCTTCATGGCCCATTTTAAATGCCACCTTTTCTGTGATTTCTTTGGATTTCCATGAGCTTTGTTCTTTTCTTTGTTTTACAATTCATTGATTTTATGCACTTCTTTTTACTACTTCTCAAGAGATATGAATTACCCTTCCTTGTCTGCCCCCTGCTATAGGAGGTATTGAACGAATGCTGAGGCCCAAACTTTTTTTTTTTTTTTTTAGACAGGGTCTTGTTCTGTCACCCAGACTGGAGTACAGTGGCATAATCACAGCTCACTGCAGCCTTGGCCTCCTAGGTTTAAGCAATCCTCCCCACTCAGCCACCTGAGTAGCTGGGACTACAGGCGGGCACAACTACATCCAGCTAATTAGTTTTTTATTTTTTTGTAGAGATAAGGTCTCACTTTGTTGCCCAGGCTGGTCTCAAATTCCTAAACTCAAGTGATCTTCCCACCTTAGCCTCCCAAAGTGCTGGGATTACAGGTGTGAGCCACCATGCTGGCTCCAAGCTTCATTCTTAAGTACAGAAAAATGTCAAAAGAAAAGCTAAGCCCTGTACCCCCATAATGCCTTAATGCAGAAGAAAGCTTCAAGCCGAGACTTCTGGGAAGTATTTGATTTGTAAAAATGGTGAAGAAAATGGAAACAGGTACAGCCCAAGTGACACCACATGTGCCAGGATGAGCAGGTCCTGTGCAAATAGATACAGAAAAATCTAAGATCTGTTAGCGTGGAGTGTAGGGTTTATGAAGAGTCTAAAATATGGATGCCACAAGGCCATATTACCCAATGAGCCAAAGGTATGAGACACAGCACTCTCAAAGGTCTGTAGGGTCAAGGCCATTCAGTGGAGGCCCAGGACTCATTAGTAATTGAAAGAAAAAAATGGACAGCTTATAACTTCCACCTGCTCTCTGAGAAAGAGAGGACCAGGGACATTCCCGTTTTTTAGGTAATTTTCATAGGTTTATGTTTCTCCTCACTGTTATTCTAGTTTTAAATTCTGATAGTTTAGGCCAGGCGCGGTGGTTCACACCTGTAATCCCAGCACTTTGGAAGGCTGAGGCGGGCGGATCACGAGGTCAGGAGATGGAGACCATCCTGACTTACACGGTGAAACCCCATCTCTACTAAAAA
This sequence comes from Macaca fascicularis, assembly GCF_037993035.2. Taxonomy (NCBI): domain Eukaryota; kingdom Metazoa; phylum Chordata; class Mammalia; order Primates; family Cercopithecidae; genus Macaca; species Macaca fascicularis. The sequence goes on from NC_088376.1 coordinate 16,177,906, forward strand.
TACAAAAAATCAGCCAGGTGTGGTGGCGGGCGCCTGTAGTCCCAGCTGCTCGGGAGGCTGAGGCAGGAGAATGGTGTGAACCTGGGAGGTGGAGCTTACTGAGATAGTGCCACTGCACTCCAGCCTGGGCAACAGAGCAAGACTCCGTTTCAAAAAAAAAAAAATTATGGTAGTTTTATGCAAGAATCATCAATGGATGTTGGTTGAAAGTGTGATGAGAGAAAGGATATTTACATCATCTCTTAAAAAATAGAAGTAACAAAGAAAATAACAAAAAGATATCATTTCAAAGTCTTCAGAAGATACTATTCTCCCTTTGAAATTCATAACTGTACAGTGGAGAAACCTTTGGGATATCACCAGACAGTATGTATCTCCTAATGTGATATAGTGAGAAGGATACAACATCACTTCTGTGATATTCTTACCAAATGCATAACCTGAATTTAATCCTGAGGAGGGAGCAGACAGACTGAAATTGAGAGATGGTTTATTAAGTGTCAAGTTCATGAAAGACAAACACTGAGGAACTGTTCCATACTAAAACAGACTAAGGAGACCTGACAGTGAAATGCAATGTGAAATCCTGGATTAGAGCCTGGGCTGGAAAAAGAACAATAGTGGGACAATTGGTGAAATCAGAATAAATTGTGTAGATCAGATAAACATTGTGTCAGTGTTACATAGATACAATGATAATATTGTGTTAGTGTTAATTTCATGATTTTGATTCCTTTTTTTTTTGAGATGGATTCTCACTCTGTCACCAGGCTGGAGTGTAGTGGCGCAATCTCGGCTCACTGCAACCTCCAACTCCCTGGTTCAAGCGATTCTCCTACCTCAGCCTCCTGAGTAGCTGGGATTACAGGCACGCACCACCACGCCCGGCTGATTTTTGTATTTTTAGTAGAGACAGAGTTTCACCATATTGGCTAGGATGGTCTCAATCTCCTGACCTTGTGATCCACCTGCCTCGGCCTCCCAAAGTGCTGAGATTACAGGCGTGAGCCACTGCGTCTGGCGATTGTAATTCTTATACTCAAGTATTAACATTTTGAGTATCTGGGTAAAAGTTCATATGAAATCTTTTTACTATTTTTGCAACCTTTTTTTTTTTTTTTTTTTTTTTTTTTTGAGATGGAATCTCACTCTGTCGCCCAGGCTGCAACCTCCACCTCCCGGGTTCAAGTGACTCTCCTGCCTCAGCCTTCCGAGTAGCCGGGACTACAGGCGCCCGCCACCACGCCCAGCTAATTTTTTGTATTTTTAGTAGAGACGGGGTTTCACCGTGTTCCCCAGGCTGGTCTTGAACTCCTGAGCTCAGGCAATCTGCCCGCCTCGGTCTCCCAAAGTGCTAGGATTACAGGCCTGAGCCACCACGCCCAGCCTATTTTTGCAACTTTTTAAGGACTGAAATTGTTTCAAAAAGAAAAGTTAAGAAAATAAAAATAATTACTTATGGTTGATTAAAAATAGAGCTCTCTAATCCAAACAGTAGTTCACACTCTCCAGGCACACTGGATTCTGTGGTTTATCCATCTTAGAACTTCCTGCCTCCCTTCATCTTGCTATTAATACTTGTCTTGTAGGGAAAGAAATCAGGAGCTTGGCTGAGAAGTAAGAGTGTTCTTCCCACTCCAGTCCCCAAAGCCACCAGTCAGCCTAGTCCATCTTCAGTTTGAAAATAGGAAGAGATGGAACCTAAATCCATTCACTAATGAACTTTTGGATCTCAGGTGGATTTGAGTTCCAGGAGGCTCTGTCAATTTGACCAGAGGTTTTCAGCCCAAATGACAACACGGTGAAGCATATAAGGTAAGAAAATAAGTGAATTGAGCCAGATTGTTTTCAGAATGGCCTCTTGAATTGTATACTTCTGAACCAGACATATTTGGGCTTATATGTTAACTTTGTATCAAATTCTTTACTTACACAAAGAGTACCTTCACTGTATTTTTCTCAAAACATATGACCTCCTGGGTCTCACTCTCATTTTTCTCTTTAGTTTGAGACACGGGGACAAGAAATACTTCCCTTTCCTCTTCCTATGAGGAAAATAACACTGGGAGAAACTGCGAGTGTCGTGAAATCAGCCCCAGCATTTGAACTCCGTTGGGGCAGAATAGGGAGTTGGGGCGGGGCAGGGGGTCTGTGGTGAACAGGAGCACGAGTGCTCTAAAGGGGCCATCTCAGTCTCTGCCCCACCTGATTATTGCCTTGAAAGAATTTGGGCCTAGTGGCCGGGCGCGGTGGCTCACGCCTGTAATCCCAGCACTTTGGTAGGCTGCAGCGGGCGGATCACGAGGTCAGGAGATCAAGACCATCCTGGCTAACACGGTGAAACCCCATCTCTACTAAAAATACAAAAAATTAGCTGGGCGTGGTGGCGGGCACCTGTGGTCCCAGCTACTCAGGAGGCTGAGGCAGGAGAATAGTGGGAACCCGGGAGGTGGAGCTTGCAGTGAGCCGAGATTGCACCACTTGCACTCCAGCCTGGGTGACAGAGCGAGACTCCATCTCAAAAAAAAAAAAAAAAGAATAATTTTGGCCTCGTGTTGACAGAAATCCCAATTTTTATGAATAAATATTGGCAGCTAGTATCCTTTATTTCAAAACACAGTGTGTCGCCTTTGTGGGCCAAACAAACATATCTGAGAACCATCATTTGATGCCTTCGGATTCAGACAAAGCAAGGAGACTTTCTCTTCTCTCTCCAGCTGCCTCGGACCCTTACCTCCCTGCAAGGCCCTCCGGAGGCCTCAGAGGACACAAAATTTGGGTCAAGAGGGTGACTCTAAGAGCAGAGTAGCTGGAGGAAATATTTAGAAGAGTGGTGAATAAAACGTGAAACAAATGGGATGCTGCTAACGGCAGAAGAGGGCTTTCTGAGCCAGGGAAGTTTCAGATTGGGAGACTATGGAGGGATGTTAAGAATTAACTTATTTAGAAGTAGGCATTCTTAGAAGATGTAATAATAACTAATTTATTGTTGGCCTATTTTGTGCCAAGCACTATCTTAACTCTTTGAATCATTTTATTAGGTCACTGATTATAAAAAAATTTTCTGTGTGGGGGCAGTGGCTCATGCCTGTAATGCCAGCACTTTGGGAAGCCGAGGTGGGCGGATTGCTTGAACCCAGGAGTTCAAGACCAGCCTAGGCAACATGGTGAAACCCTGTCTCTACAGAAAATACAAAAATTAGCTGGATATGGTGGCGCATACCTGTAGTCCCAGCTACTCACTTGGGAGGCTGAGGTGGGAGGATCGCTTGAGCCCAGGAGGTTGAGGCCGCAGTGAGCCATGATTGTGGCATTGCACTCCAGCCTGGGAAACAGAGAAATACCCTGTCTCTTTTAAAACAAAATTCTTAGGAGTCTTGACCTTAATGAGAAAGATGGATTTCTCAAAGTTCTTAGCTGCATCCATTGGCTCAACATTTATTTATCTAATATGCCACTCACTATTAAAATACACAACTCAATAAGACACTATCCCTTCCCTTAATGAATAGGTCATCAGGAGAGTGAGAGAGACCGTACATCAGTGATGGGTGGGACCCCTGCCAGGCCACAGGTGGGCCCAGGGCCATCCCCATGTAAGGGGAGGATGGTGAGGTCAGCCTGGGGCTCAGGCAGTTTCCTCAAGGAGCAGCCATTTAAACTGTTTTCAAGGGCCATTCAAAGTTAGCTAAGGAAAGAACAAGAGGACAGAGGAGGAAATTCTAGAAGGAGGGACACAACCTGTCCCAACAAGATGCATTATGACCAGTGTGTTTGCTGAGAAATGCAGCTACAGGGAGTTTCAACCCTCTGCGCCCGCAGCATAGGAGACAATGGGCCATCCCTGCTCCCTCTGCCTTCCTTCAATAAACGTTCACTAAATTGTGCTTGGCAAAGGGGCAGATGTGGAGAAATTCCATCAATGAGCATTTATGAAGCTTGCGGTCAAACCATACTCACATCCTGTTCCAGATAGTGAAAGGGCACCGGGTGTGGGTGTGTGTATAATCTTAGAAAGGTGAAATCCTTGAGTCTTTTCCTGGTCTTCAGACTTTTAACTTTTTTTAGCAATTACTTTGACAAATCAGTAGAAAATTTAAATTTCTACATATACTTAAATGTATACACACATACATTTTCCCACAAAAATCAGTAAGAGGACTGGAGGATGGGGTGGGGGTGGGTGGATACACACAGTTCACTTTGTCCTCTGCAGGGTGGCTTAGTTAACCCCAGATCAGGTTGCAGAGCAGAAAGTAACTGAGGTTTGTTGAAGAAAGGGCAGGTTTACCTGAAACATGTCTTGAAGGGGCCCAGTTCGAAGAAGGAAACAGCATTAATGACAAGCAGATGGAAACCCATGAATGACTGTGGATGAAGCCCAAGTGAGATGGACGTTGGTTTTAGAGAAAAGATAGCTGAGTTTGGAGGACCTGCTCTAGGAGTTCCGTGGAATCATGGGAAATCACAAGGCAGTGGCTGCTAAAAATACCTTGTGCATGTTACTAGCACCTTGTTAAAAGTACATGTGCCAAAACCTGTAGGCTTTATTTGTATTTTACTGACAAAAATTCTAGGCCCCCTTATAAGGTCTTGGAAAAGGTGAATATGAAGGTCCTAATGCCAACGCCTTTCTCTGCCCAAGGAGGAGCAGGAGCCTGTCCATCCAAAGCTAACAACCCCTAAAGAAGTGCCATGATGGTTGCAAAATGAAATCAGAAGCACATCAAAAAACTGGACAGCAGGCCAGGCATGGCAGCTCATGCCTATACTCCCAGCACTTTGGGAGGCTGAGGCGAGCTGATCACTTGAGCTCAGGAGTTTGAGACCAGCTCAGGCAACATGGTGAAACCTCAATCTCTACAAAAACAAACAAAACAAAACAAACCCTTCCCAGAATTAGCTGGACATGGTAGCACATACCTGTAGTTCCAGCTACTCAGGAGGCTGAGGCAGGAGAATCGCTTAAGTCTGGGAGGTTGAGGCTGCTGTGAGCCACCATTTCGCCACTGCACTCCCTGGTGACAGAGGGAGACCCTGTTTCAAAAAAAAAAAAAAAAAGGCAGAGTAATTACACCCATAACATTCCTCACCAGAAGACTCTGAAAGGAACACATTAGGCAAGCAGTTTACAGAGTGGTTATTTGCTTACCAGGTTATTTGGCTTTAGAAAGAATTAATTGGAAGGCTCTTCTGAGCCAAAGGAGCCAACAAACATTTAAGTGATTGTTTATGAACAATAAACTATTTGAGGAGGCATGATGGAGCTGAGAAATTTAAAGGTGGCTAGGGTCTTTAAAGAGTTACCACCAAGAAACATCAGTAAAATATCAACTTTGTACAAAAGATATATTTTAAGTGTGCATTCTTGAAGAGTTACTAGCAAATAAAAGGTAAAATGTATTACAGGGTTTTTCTGGAAATTCTATTGCCTATCTTTTATAATGTGAAGAATCACTCCTTTGTTTTTTAATTTCCATGTTCAAATCCACTTTGCTGGAAGGTAAGTAACTGGTCCTTTGGGCCCAGCCTGTACCTGCCTTGGGAGTTGGGGGAGAGGCTTTGGGCCCGTGTTTCTAGGCCTCCCATTGCACAAGCTCAAGTAATGTTAGCATTAGGTGTATGACTGCATGACAAACTGTTCCTCCCCTCCCTTGACCTAGTGAATCTATAACCAGAAAAGCCAGTTAGATCTCCTGACACATTGGGAGGGTGGGGGCTGGTGGGGAAGGAGCAGGGGATGCCTTCATGGGAGCCGTGTTTTCACAGTGGGGAGTCCTGATGCCGTGCCTGTGAGGGCCTTCACAAACTTCAGAGCGTGATGGCACTGCCACAGAGAAGAGAATTCACCATGGACACCCAGCCTAGTGCCTGGCAGCTGGCAGATGGTAAGCATTCAACAAGATCTGGAGAGAGAATGGGGTTAAAAAACACGGTACTTTTCATAAAGTCAGAATATTATGAGGCCTCCAAACTTGGCATTGTGGACAGGTAAGATCCAGCTGGGCGCTGAGCCTCACATATTGTTGTTATTTTTCTTCTCTCCATCTCTAGGAATGGTGCACATTCGCTTTATCACACAAGGAGGAGTTTTATGTAGGGTTTTTTGTTTGTTTTGGGTTTTTTTGAGATGGAGTTTCACTCTTGTTGCCCAGGCTGGAGGGCAATGGCAGGATCTCAGCTCACTGCAACCTCTGCTTCCCAGGTTCAAGTGATTCTCCTGCCTCAGCCTCCCAAGTAGCTGAGATTACAGGCATGCGCCACCAAGCCTGGCTAATTTTTGTATTTTTAGTGGAGACAGGGTTTCACCACATTGGTCAGGCTGCTTTCAAACTCCTGACCTCAGGTGATCCACCCTCCTCAGCCTCCCAAAGTGCTGGGATTACAGGTGTGAGCCACCACGCCTGGCTGTGTTTTGTTTTTGTTTGAGACAAGAGTTTCACTTTGTTGCTCGGGCTAGAGTGCAGTGGTGCAATCATAATTCACTGTAGCCTCGACCTACTGGCCTTAAGCAATCCTTCCACATCAGCCTGCCAAGCAGCTAGGACTACAGGCATGCACCACCATGCCCAGCTAACTAAAATTTTTGTTTCTTTGTTTTTTGTAGAGAGAGGGTCTTACTATGTCACCCAGGCTGGTCTCAAATTACTGGCCTCAAGTGATCCTCCTGCCTCAGCCTCCCAAAGCACTGGGATTACTAGCATGAGCCACCGTGGCTGGCCTTATGTGGGCTTTTGTTTTGTTTGTTTTGAGATGGAGTTTTGCTCTTGTCACCCAGGCCGGAGTGCCATAGTGCAAGCTCGGCTCACTGCAACTTCCGCCTCCCAGGTTCAAGCAATTCTTATGCCTCAGCCTTCCGAGTAGCTGGGATTATAGGCACCCGCCACCATGCCCGGCTAATTTTTTGTATTTTTAGTAGAGATGGGGTTTCACCGTGTTGGCCAGGCTGGTCTCGAACTCCTGACCTCAGGTGATCCACCCGCCTCGGCCTCCCAAAGTGCTGGGATAACAGGCATGAGCCACCACGCCTAGCCTATGTAGGCTTTTTAAGACCCAAATTAGAGATTACAATCATGTCCCTTCTGTAGTCTTTTCACTTGTTTTAACTACCCAGATATGGCAGAAACTCTGGTTGTTTGCTAGTGTCCACTCTTCCCTCCTTCAAATATAGAATTCTAAAACCTTAGCTGGACACACAGCCACCTGATTAGAGATATTTCCCAGTCTCCCTCACAATTAGGGGTGGCCAAGTAGCTACACAAATAAAAATAATAATAGTTTATACTCTTATATGTGCTGAGTAATTCTCCTAAATGCTTTAGATATACTAACCCATGTACTTTTCACAATAACTTCATGAAATGTTTAAAAACAGGAGCACCAATATGTTAAATGACTTGGCCAAGGCCACACAGATAGTAAATGGTAGAGCTGGGGTTTCATCTCAAAAATGGGGCTGCTGCATTTGCCATTAGCTTACATTTAGCCCGATGGATGAGAGCAGAACTTCTAGGCCGTGCCCTCAAAGGGGAGAGGATTGCTGTCCATTGCCCCTTCTCTCTTTCCTCCTAGCTAAAAATCACCATGTTCAACTACAAGGCGGATGCTCCATACTGAAGTTGGCAGGACCGCACGATAGGAAGTGCCTGGGTGCAGCAGGGTGCAGTGGTCTTTAATCCCAGTGCTTTGGGAAGCTGAGGCAGGAGAATCACTTGAGGCCGAGACCAGCCTGGGCAATATGGGGGACCCCATCTCTACCAAAAACAAACAAAAAATTAGCCAGGTGTGATGGCATGACCATGTAGTCCTAGCTACTTGGAAGGCTGATGTAGGAGGATTGCTTGAGCCTAGGAATTCAAGGCTGCTGTGAGCCATGATCATGCCATTGCACTCCAGCCTGAGTGACGGCGTGAGACCTTGTCTCTCAAAAAAAAAGAAAGCCTAGGGTTCCCAAAGCCACAGAACTATCTCCATCAGCCTGGATTCCCAATGTTCAGATTGTTACATGAGAAAGAAAGAAGTGTTGAGCTGATTTTAGCCATTGTTATTTGGAGAGGAAAGGTAGTCTTTCATCACAGCCATACTGTAACAAGGGGTATACCCTAACTAATCTAGGTCACAGAGGGAAGGGAAACATATCTTTGAACACCTACTCTGTATCTGGTGTCTTCATATATTATCTCATTCAGTTCCTACAAAAGTTCTGCAAAATAGGGATTATTGGCCAGTATCTGCAATGAGGAATCTGAGGCCCAGGGCGGTAATTGGTCTAAGGTCACATAATTGGATAGTTGAATAGGCTGGGATTTCAATAAGTCTTCACCAAAGGCCTCTTTTTCACTACAGCAGTGCCTCCTGGAGATGGTGACTCATTCATAAGAGACATTTCCATGTCTGTATCATGATTCATAACCCTTTTATTATTCTTCAAAGCAATCTGATCAGATTGGTACTCTTAGTTCCAGTTCATAGATGAGAAAGCAGGCAAGACATGCAATTATACCCCCAAAGTCAACAGAGAGCCTAGATTTAGAAGTTGCAGCTGCAGAAATTAAAGACTGATGATTCCTTTACAAATAGAACCAGTTTGAGACCCCAAAAGCCCTTATTCTTGAAGCTTGCAAAATAGCTGCTCATCTTTTATAAATTTTAAAGGAGGTGGATGTTGCTATGACACAGAAATGCTGCGTTTAAGCTGATTTTTAGGGATCTTTCCTAAAAGGTTTGACTATTCCAGGTTTGTGGGTCACATTAGACCTTCTAAGCTGCAGGGACAGTTTCATGAAGCCCCTCAGCCTGGAAACTGGCCCTCTTCCAGAGATAAAGGTGGTAGTTACTGAGATTCTCGCATACTCTGCCATGTACAACCTCAAGGTGGGAGACCTGGAAACCTCCCCACCCCCCAGCCCCAAGTCCCAAGTTCCACTGTTTTTCTTCTTTGGATTCCTGTGGGAGAGCAGCTTTCTCTGTTACCAGTCTACCTGGGGGAAATGGTGACCAACTGCTCCCCACTACATATTTCCTGGGTTAACAGGATAATATGGTTTGGCTGTGTCCCCACTCAAATCTCATCTTGAATTGTAACTCCTACAATTACCACGTGTCATAGGAGGAACCCAGTGGGAGGTGATTGAATTATGGGGGTGGTTGTTTCCTGTGCTATTCTTGGGATAGTGATGAATCTCATGAGATCTGGTTTTAAAAATGGGAGTTTCCCTGCACAAGCTCTCTCTTGACCTGCTGCCATCCATGTAAGAGGTGACTTGCTCCTCCTTGCCTTCCACCATGATTGTGAGGCCTCCCCAGCCATGTGGAAGTGTAAGTCCTGTTAAATCTCTTTCTTTTGTAAATTGCCCAGTCTTGGATATGTCTTTATCAGCAGTGTGAAAATGGACTAATACACAGAAATAGCCAGATCAAGCTGGGTCTCACACCTAATTTCCCAGGGAAGGGGCACAATGTTGTAGCTTAAGCCCACTGCCTGCCTTTCATCCAATCAACAATGCCCAGAGAGAATATAGCCATGGGGATTTGGGAAAAGGGCTGTTCTGATAGAAACTGCAGGAGCCAACGACTTAGGACATTGTTACGGGGACTTAGGACAGGATTCTCAACCCTGGCTGCACATCAGCATCACCTGGGGAGTCTTAAAAATCTGCCAAAGTCCAAGCCCTACCCCAGAGACTATGATTTTTTGGTGCTTTGTCAAAAGTTGCCCAGGTGATGATTTGTAGGCCATAGTAAGATGTTTGCAATGTATCTTAACAGTACAGAGGAATCCTCTCAGAAAGGTTTTAAGTGGGGAGCTGTGTGTTCTGAAAAGTGCTTTGCTTTGTTCTGTGACTTGTTAGTGGCTCCATTCTCTTCAGGTGTTAAAGAAACATCCGAAGATTGGCTTATTGAAGGTGGTCCACAGACCAGTGACATCATAATCACCTGGGAGTTTATTAGAAATACAGAATCTCAGGCCCCACCCCTGACCTGCTGAACTACAATCTGCATTTTAACAAAATCCCCAGGTGCTTTGTGTGCACGTTAGACTTGAGAAATGCCACCTTGAGACCCTCATTCTCAAACTTGGTTGCACATCAGAGTCATTTGGGGAGTTTTTTAAAACACTGAAGCCAGATCCCACCTCCGGGGATTCCGATTTGATTGATCTGAAGTACAGTCTGGGAATTGAGCTTTTTTTTTTTTTTTTTTCCTTTTTTCCTTTTTTTGAGATGGAGTCTCGCTCTGTTGCCCAGGTTGGAGTGCAGTGGCGTGATCTTGTCTCACTGCAACCTCCGCCTCCAGGGTTCAAGTGGTTCAAGCAATTCTTGTGCCTCAGCCTCCCAAGTAGCTGGGATTACAGGCACCTGCCGCCATGCCCAGCTAATTTTTTTGTATTTTTAGTAAGATGGGGGTTTCACCATGTTGGCCAGGCTGGTTTCGAACTCCTGACCTCAAGTGATTTGCCTGCCTCAGCATTCCAAAGTGCTAGGATTACCAGCGTGAGCCACTGCACCTGGCCAGAGTTGAGTTTTTCAAGAGCTTCCTGGGTGACTGTAAAGGCAGCAAAATTTGAGAACCACGGCCTTAAGGGTCTTCCCTTGCCACACTCTCCACTCCACTTCTCTCCCTGCCCCCAAATTAACTAAAGAGTCAGTCCTGAAAATCTCCTTTCTGTTAGGACAGTGAATTCCAAGAAAGCAGTTATCCTAGTTATCCTATTGCGCTATTTGATTTAGATTTAAAGTAAGTAACTCCAGGCAAAAATATAGCCCTAAAGATTCTATTTGAATCTTTTCAAGAATTGATTGAAAAACATTATGCCTGTCTATTTCTCTACCTCTTCTATCTCCAGAACCACACCCCTAGGCGTCAGCCTGGACTTTTCTCTCTCTTCCAAGCCACTTTTTGAAGGCAGGGAAAGGAAAACATAAATATTAGGCTTCCTGATGCTCACCTTGGTGTCCACAGCACAGAATGCCATTTGTTATTGATTCAATGTCTCAACCTGGGGAAATTTTCCATTTTGCTTAAGGTCTCAGCCTTCTGGGCTGCTCAATTTATGCTTTGCTCCTGCTGTGAGCAGCTAAACTAAAAAGCTCTCCAGAACCCGTCAAAGCCAGTTCAGGTTTTCTTTAGCTAGATAGCATCAGAGGGAAATAATGGAAAGCTACTGCAGAACAATTGTCCTTTTATGTCAAGGCAGCTTTCACTGAGGGAGGGGACCCCTTTGCTTTATTATTCTCAAAATTAGCCTCACAGGAAAGGGTCTGTGCTCTCTCCCGGAATGTCAATCATCACCCCAGTCCAGGGCTTTTCAATGTCACCTCTCAATCTCCCCCACTCCTTTCTTTTCTTGAGTAATAAGAATCACGTTTCCTAAAATTGATTGAGGGAGATGTTGAAACTCAAAACCAGAGAACTTAAAATCTGTGGGAGGTAGGAGGCTTTTCAGCAAGCAGTGACTGGTGAAATATGGCAGAGTCAGACATAGCAGACTGAACCAACCAGGACTTTGGTCATCTCCCCAAATCTAGGGAGCCACCAAATCAAACAAGCAGCCACCTGGAACTACGAGCACATGCCAGGTTCCTCAGAGCCTCCTAAACCACATCTTGAAGTTGAAAGATGAGTTCATGTATGAAAAGAGGGAATTGATAGCCATTAAGATTTCTTCCCCAACGCCTATCAACCCCTCCACTACGGAGGCCATCATGGAAGAATGAGTTTGATCCCACTCCCAGCTCCTTGGCTGGACCATGATTGGTTCAGGGCAATTGGGGCTTATCCCACTTCCCTTTGCCATCGTGACTGGTGTGGAGAAAGCTGGTCTGAGGACCAAGCCAATATGTTGGGGAAAGATAGAAAAATGGAGATGCAGCCCTCAATGATAATTCTCAATGCTCAGGAGTTAATTCCTACATACCCTAGCTTCGTTATCTTGGAATGAGATAATTCTGAGCCATGTGTTGTACATCAGTTCCTAGAGCTTCACCTGGGGGTTAACCTCCAGGTGCCCAGTGTCTGTAAGTAATTTAGCAATGCCCCCTCTATTAGCTGCCTTCTCTACTCCTCATTACTTCACAGTTCTCTTCCCATACTCCCTTAAGATCCCCAAATAAATGACTTATGCCCAAATCCTTGATGCACGTCTGCTTCTAGGGGAAGTCTAAACTAAGACAGTTTTGTTGAAGTTGAATTTTTAGACTAAATGTGTGGCTTTCTCTTTGTGGATGCCAGGATGTTTGCTGGCCCTTTGCCTGTCTCACTCTTTCTCCCTGGTGTCTGCCAGACAAACTCCTACTCATGCTTCAAGACCCAATTCAAGCTTATGCTTTTCTGTGGGTTCTTCCTAGGTCAACTAAGAAAAGTTAGTCATGCCATCCCTTAGGTCTTCATTGAACGATGCACAACACTCCAGTTTTGAAGTGATCTTATTAGAGTTAGGTGTTTACCTGGTGATGTTTCTTCTGATCTAAGGGCCTTAAGAATAGATACCTCTGTTCTCCTAGCGCAGGGGCTTAGCACAGAGCTTATCATACAGCTGACACTGAACAAATGTTGGTTGAATGGATAAAAGAATAATCTAAATAACTAGATACCTGACTGGAGTCTAATTAGAGATTGACATCCAACTCTCTAGAATTCAGAGGTTACACTTCCTGCCTTTTGAAACTGGCACTCTAAAGCAGAGAGAGGCTCTTAACTTGCATGGATACAGGAAATCTGGGGGCTCCCAGAAATTGTCTGCAAAACGAGGCCTGCCCAAGTATTGATCTGAGCAGAAGGTCTCTGCTGTCATCAGATTTTTAAGGAAGTGTGTGATTCAATTCATTCAATGACATTTGATAACTCTTATATGCCTATTACACACTAAATATTGTGCTAGGTGCTGAGGATAAAGAAGTGAAAAAAAAAAAAACAGACAAAATCCCTTCCATACAAAGGAGGAGACAGAAAATAAATCATAAATGAAGACAAGTGCCATGTAGAAAGACACAACTCAAAAGGAGGAAGGGTTACAGGAGGCCTGTGCTGTTTATGGGATGGCCAGGAAAGGTCTCTCGGCAGTGGCAGTAGGCAAGGGGGCAGGAAGCAGGGAGACCAGTGAGGAGGTGACCACAATAATCTAGACAAGCGGTGATGATAGCTTGATGCTGGTGGTCACAGGGGAGGAGATGAGAAGTGGTTACGTTCTGGATGTATTTTCAAGATACAGTCAACAGGATTTGCTGATGGATTGGATGGGGGTATGAAAGAAAGGATTGGCAATGACTCCAGAGTTTTTGGTCTGAGCATCAGGATGAATGGAATTGCCATGAACTGAGATGGGAAGTCGGTCTGTGGGCAGGCAGTAAAGGGGACTTTAATCATTGTCCCAGAGAGACTTCACGACTGGTGACAAACATCTCTCTTTCCCCAGCTGCTTCCTGTCTTTCGTGAACCCCAGAGAGATACAACAAACAGTTTTTTCCAAGACCTTTCTGAAGCTGAGGCCATGGTGGTGGCTGCTCGAGTCTAACTCCACAGCCTGTGGGAGATGTATCTGTTTCCATAATTAATTATCTTAGGACCAGCCTGACCCAGACAAATCATGAGAGAGACATTGCTTCTCCTTAGCATTCTGTAGACTTTTCATCCAGGTTGTCTCTCACCCACCAGAAGGAACATGTGGCAGTAGAAGCAGCAGAGATTGCCTGCTCTTAAAGATCCAGGCTATAGCCCTAGCTATCAGCTGGCCAGTGCTAGACAAGTTATTTAATTTCTTCTCCCCTGGTTTCCTAATCTGGAAATAATGATTGTCATAAAGATTACAGGAAATGAAGGCGTGTGTTCCACTACACTTGCTGCATGACAAACTACCCCAATGGGTAATGACTTACGACAACCACCATTTTATTATATCTCACAGATCCTGTGGGTCAGGAATTTGAGCAGGACTTGGCTGGGTCATTTATGTGATCCTTGTAGTGTCAGTTGAGGTTGCACAGCTGGCGGATGGATTGGCTGCAAGAATCCAAGATGGTGTCACCCATGCCTGGCACCTTGGTGGAGATGGCTGGAAGCCTGGGCTCCGCTGGGACAGTTGAGTGGGGCACCTACACGTGGCCTATCTGGAATGACAATCTTAGTTGACTTTTTTTTTTTTTTTGAGATGGAGTTTGCTCTTGTTGCCCAGGCTGGAGTGCAATGGCGCAATCTCGGCTCACTGCATCCTCTGCCTCCTGGGTTCAAGCAATTCTCCTGCCTCAGCCTCTCGAGTAGCTAGGATTACAGGCATGTGCCACCACACCCAGCTAATTTTGCATTTTTAGTAGAGACGGGGTTTCTCCATGTTGGTCAAGCTGGTCTCAAACTCCCAACCTCAGGTGGTCTGCCCACCTCTGCCTCCCAAAGTGCTGGCATTATTGGCGTGAGCCACTGCACCCAACCCTTAGTTGACTTCTTACGTGGCAGCTGGGTTATCCCAGAGCAAGCATCCCGAGAGAACCATGTAGAAGCTGTACAGCCTTTTCTGACCTAGCCTGGGGAGTCAGATGGCATCATTTTCTTCACATCTTTTTAGTTGCAAGTGAGTTGTAAGGCCAGCCCAGACTAAGGAGTATGGGAATTACACCCCAGCTCTCATTGGAGGAGTGACAATATCAGATTGTACAAGAGCATATGGGATGGGAGATAATGTTGTCGTGTCTTTAGAAGTGTTAAATGAAATGAAGGAAATAAAGCACCTGGCATAGCCGCAGGCTCATAGTATGTCTTTCAGTGGTGGCATTTCCTCTCCTTTGACCTTTTTGTCCTTGCCACTTAAGCCCCTTCTGTTTCCCAGCAGGGTTTTGCCTTAAATCATGCCCTATGGAGGAGAGACAGGTAATTGTTCATACTCACCTTATGCTATTTGCACACCGCCAAAAGCAGTGATTCCTTCCAAACCCACAGGAATCAAACTTTTATTGTTAGAAGAGATGTTTTTGAAAGTGGTGTAACTGGAGCCTCTGAATCACAGCCCAAGCTACTTGCTATAGTCAAGACCAGTGTTTACAGGAGAGAGCCCTAGAGTTGGGGTCAGGAGGTCAGAATGACTAGCCATTTGGCTTTAGCAAGTTGCTTAAGTCTCAGAGCTGCTTTAGTTTCCTTAACTGTACAACAGGGATAGAAATACCCTGTGAAATAAGTTTCACAAATCAAGCAATTGATTTGTAAAGTGTAAAAGACTATACAAATCTCAGGTGCTGGATTATATTTTTTAGGTCATTCCCAATGAAATGGTGGCTAAACTGAGGCATTGACGAGGGTCAAATTTGTGTTTCACTCGAATGGTTTTTAAACATGGCTGCAAATTCTTTGACCTTTCCCCCACCAGGATGTGAAGTCTATGTCCTGTCATGTATATTGTACCCTTGAATGTGGGTGGAAGTGATACTATGTGACTTCAGCTAGATCATAAACAGAGATACTGTTTTTATCCTATTCACTGGAATAGTTACTCCTGAAGCCCTGAGCTACCACGTAGGAAGTCTAACTACTCTGAGGGCCTCCATGCTGTGAGGAAGCCCAAGCCACATGAAGAGGTCATATGCAGACACTCTGGTTCGCTGTGCTAGTGAAGCCCAGATGGTCAAGTCGTCTCAGCCCAAGTGTCGAACATGTGAATAAGAATGCCTTCAGATTATTCTAGCCACCAGCTACCCAAGTCTTCCCAGCTGATAGCCAGACACTATAGAGCAAAGACCAGCGAGTTCTGTGGTGCCCTGGTCTGAATTCCTGGCCATTAGATTCCCTGAGCACAAAAAAATGGTGGTTGTTTTACATGAGCAAGTTTTGGAGTGGTTTACTACACAGCAGCAGATAACCAGAACAGCCACTATTAGCGTTTTTTACCTTGTGCATGCTACGTACACACTCAGATAGCTTGTCTGAAAAATGGGGATGTAATAATAGTACTCACAGTCTAACTGGGATTTTGTGAGCATTGGATAAGTTAAGAGACTTGTGTCTGGCATAGTATATGCCCAAGGAATACTTTTTACTATTGTTCTTACTGACATTCAGACACTCAAGGCTGTGATCTTGCAGAGCCGTTTGAGAAGGAACACTGTCGGTTTTCAGGTGGGATCATTTTAAGCAGCTTCACATCTAACATTAATGCGTCTCCTGGAGGCCCGGCTCCTCACCTGTCACAGGTGTGTTACATCTGCTGGCTTGGGGACTTAGTGATGGTGCCCTTGGGAAGTTTAGGCTTTGGGGGAGGGGCTTGTGGCAGCTGTGCAACCCACTCCTTTTCCCTCTCCCTACTGAAAGCCCAGCTGGCTCACTTTAGCTGTCCGTAGAGAAAACAATTTTCCACATTTCCTTTCTCCCTAATTCTCACAACATCCTAGTTATTAAGATATCTGTATCAGTCAGGGACCCGCCCAGAAACTGATAGTACCATCAGATTGGGTGATTTGAGAAGGGTTTAATAAAATAACTATTTGAGAAGTTATGGAAAGGGTAGAAAACCACATGGGGCAGGGGCTGTGCAGTGGCCAGGGTTTAGTGCCAGGTGGGCCTCCACGGGCCAAAGATGGCTGTCTGGTACCCAGAGCAGGATGGGAAAGTATAGAGAGGAGATCCACAGGAGCAAAGCGAGCTCAGCCAACCCAAAGTCATCATCCTGATTTAATTTACAGAGGAAAAACCATGAAGGTTCAAATAGGTTAAGTACCTTTCCCGAGGATATAAGGAAATGGATGCCACTTCCTGGAGGGATGGCCCAGTCATTCTCCTTATGAGTAGGTATTTGAATCCAAGTTCCCTGATATTATTGCAAGATGTGTGTGTGTGGGTGAGTGGTGGTGGTGGTGGGTGGTGGAGGAAGTGGAATATGACCAAAATACATTTGAATTGGAATCTTTTAAAATTACATTGATGTCAAGTGGCTTCATTGGGAGAAAGATTCACTAGTCTGGGCTAATGGCCACGGGCAGTGAAGAGAGACAGTGATTAAGGTAACTCCTTCTGAACCCTAGAAATCATCATCTTGAATGGAAAGACATCTAATGTTTTTTTTCCTTTTTTCCACTGGGTTTTTAATGTGACTTCAACTCAATTCTTCCTTTTCTCTTATGTTTCAGCAAAGTCTGGGTTCTAATGAAGACTGAGCTGAGAAGTATTTGCTTCCCATGCTAGTAAGCAGGCAATATTTGTATTATCTAAGAAGTGTATACCAGCCGGGCACGGTGGCTTATGCCTGTAATCCCAGCACTTGGGGAGGCAGAGGAGGGTGGATCACTTGAGGCCAGGAGTTCAAGACCAGCCAGGGCAACATGGCAAAACCCCATTTCTACTAAAAACATATTTAGCTGGGTGTGGTGGCGTGTGCCTGTAATCCCAGCTACTTGGGCGGCTGAGGCATGAGAATCAGTTGAAACCTGGAGGCAGAGGTTGGTGAGCCGAGATTGCACCACTGCACTCCATCCTGGGTGACAGAGCAAGACTCTGTCTTTAAAAAAAAAAAAAAAAAATGAACTGTGAAACATAGGCTAATGCAAGAGAGATTTGGGCTGATTTCAGGCATGAACAAAGTTGACTTTTCACTGAATCTCTCTGAGCCTTATCTAGGAGGCTGGAGTGTAGCCAGAAGCATAGATTCTGAAGCCAGACTACCTGGCTTTGAATTCCAGCTCTGCCATTTCTAACTATGTGACCATCAGCAATGGACTTAACCTCTCTGTGCCTTGGATTCCTTATCTGGAAACCAGGAATTGTAATCAGAGCGCTTGCTTCTAGTGCTCTTGTCAGAATTATACTGCTAAATATTGTAAAGCACCAAGAGCAGCCGCTGCTTGCCATCAAGTAGCAATAACTATTAGCAATTTTGATCTCATAGTATGGTTGTGAGCATCCAATGAGTTTATAACATGTAAAGTACTCAGCATAGTTCTTGAGACCTAGAAATGTTAGGGTTTGTTTTTACTTTTCATTCATGTATGCAACAAGTATTTATTGAACACGTAGTAAGAGGCAGACCTACTGTGAAACTAATTATGCTTAATCTATAAGCCCCTCAATTGCACAGGCCCTTCCAAAGGCCCTAGGAGGACTTCTAAGAATGTCTTTATTTATTTATTTATTTATTTTGCCTAGTTGTGTATTCTCTTTCTTAAAGAAGACTCAAAACTGCAAAACTTTTCTGACCCCATGAAACCTGGGTCTGCCTTCTTAAAGTTTATTATTAGGAGTAGTAATTATTATTTGGGTGAAAATCATAATTATTTGTTGGAAAATTAGGTGTTGTTATAGGTGACTTCTGAGGTCTTATTTTATACCCTGAATCTTTATGCATTTAAATATCCCAAAGAAAGCCAGCCATGGTAGACTCACAGGCCAGTGGCAGAGCCCTGTGTATTCAAATAGGGATGACAGCATTTCCTCCTTTGTCACCTCCTGCTTCCCCTTTGGCACATTGTCATCATGGGTGTCCCATCTTATTAAGCCTGAAAGCGTATATGAAACAAAAATGGCTTGCATCAGCTGCTCCCTATGATGCATCATCTCAAGGCTATGGACTGGACTCGGATTCTTTCGGTAGGGAGGAGGCTTAGAGAATGTGGAACCCCAGACCTCACAGATACAAGAACAACCTGGATAGATGAGTGCTCAAAGTTAGGACCTAAGCCCAGCACTCCCTTCCCTACAGACAAGCAACGATCCATATTTGTCCAAATACCACATAATGGGTGTCCAGATGTTTTTTCACAATGTACCAACTGTTCAGGTATCTGCTGCACACATGCAAATATCATTTCCAGCCTGCCCTGGTGGAATGGCCTGTTTGGATGGCAAATAAGACTTTGCTCCCTCTGAAAGCCTCTGTACACAGAATGCGTGCAGCCCATCTGACCCGAGGCAGCTGACTTGGGAAAACAAACAAATTTGTCAACAGGCACAGCCATTAAAGACACACACAGAAAATTTATTTTACATGGTTATAAGTCCCTCTAGAAAAACCTGTGCTTTTGTGGACTAGAAATACCGTCGTGAGTAAACTAAAAATAATTAGACATTTTAAACCGTAGCAAGGTAAAGTTTCACATATATCTAGTGCTATTTATTGTCATTCGGCGGGGGGGAAGTATAAAATAGGATTGCCCATCATATAGGTCATTGTGGGAAATTACTTGCAAAATTAATTTATTCCTTATGCCAGACGAGCACATATAATTATCTGCAGTGGCTCGGATTGAAGTTTTAAACAGTGCTGGGAATGGCAATGGGTAAAAAAGGAAAGCTTTGGATGGGAGCTTTCAAATAAATACTCCATTAGAGCTGGTTTATTAACTTTTGATATTAAATGAATCTATCTATGACAGACTTGTTCCAGGAATAAATTATCTTTAACCTTTTCCATGTACCCAAATGTTCATACAACTTTCAAAAATTACACTGGGCAACTTTGCTTTTAATAGTGCCTTTTGTACATGGCCATTTGAATAAAGGTTCTTCACAAGTTAAATAATTTAATTGCACATTATTTTTAAAAGTCTAGCTTTGGAAGTACTAGGGGATCGAAATGGATGGTGATTTTTATTTCAGTTGTTTTTTCATCCAGCTCCTTCCTTTTTGTTCCCATAACATATGATGTAAACTTTCATTAGAGCCAGTGACAATCTGAGTGTACATGTTTTTTTCCAGTTGTATCAATAGTTTCTCCTCTGACTCTTAAAACTGTCCCACCTTGGGGACAGTTGCCCCGTTGCTCTAATTATAGCACAGGTCACCCTGACTTGTGGCATCTCCCTACTGAGACTGTGGGTTCCCTGAGGAACGGAGCCCTTTATTTTCTTTTCATCTTTGTGTCCTCAGTGCCAAGAACAGAATCTGAGACATGCTAGGTACCCTGGAAATGTTTACTGAGGAACTAAAGTCAACAAAGGATTGATATTTTCCCTTGAGATTTTTTGATTAAGCCCAGTCTTAATTATTTCATTGTAGTTATTGTATTGTGCTTGAGCCTGCTCACTAATCACAATAGGCCACTAGTAATGACTGAAAAAGAAAAAATGAATTGACTTGAAATCCCTTTGATTGAGTGAGAGAGCTTTAAGAAGATACGAGGCAGAGGAAAACAAAGGAGGAGGTAAATATCACCCAAGGCATGGGAGTGTTCCATAAACAGCAATGATTTCAAAATTTTCTTATGGAACAGGATCTGCTACTCCAAAACCAAAGTTTGGAGAATGAAATCTCCCTTGCAGTCAACAAGTATTAAGATCTTTCAATATTTATACTGATAATCCCGTGCTGAAAAGAAAATTATTTATAGTGCCTGACTTGCTTGTGGCTGTAGAATATGTTTTAATCTTGAAAACATAAAAATGATAGTTTATAGAATTATAATAAGTATCTAGTCCTTTCTGAAAAGTCTAGAATCCTTAGGGAAATGCATGTTAAGATTCAGTTTTAATATCATGTAGTTCACTTTTATTTAGTAGAGTAGTAGAAATAGTAGTTTTGGTTCATAAATTTATTCCTCTGCTGAAATTATTCCCAAAACATAAGACTGAAAGGGGAATAAGATTTCCCTCTGATAATAAAGAATATTTAGGAAAATTGTCACTGGATAATTTGAGTCTTACAGTTGTTTAAGGAAATGTCTACCGTAAGCACTTTTTACCACTAAATTGTGAAAGCAGTAAGAACTCATTGTCTAACAATAAAGAAATGCAAGAAATGAAAATTGCTTCTTTTCTATTCTTCTCTTCAGAAGTAACAATAATTTTATTTTATTTATTTATTTATTTATTTATTTTTCGGAGACAGAGTCTTGCTCACTCGCCAGGCTGGAGTGCAGTGATGCGATCTTGGCTTACCACAACTTCTGCCTCCCGGGTTCAAGCGATTATCCTGTCTCAGCCTCCCAAGTAGATGGGATTACAGGCACCTGCCACCGTGCCCAGCTAACTTTTGTATTTTTGGTAGAGACGGGGTTTCACCATGTTGGCCAGGCTGGTCTCAAACTCCTGACCTCAGTTGATCTGCCCACATTGGCCTCCCAAAGTGCTGGGATTACAGGCGTGAGCAACCGCGCCTGGCCAATAACTGTATTTTTTAATTTAAGCAAGATTTAAAAAGGTTTTTGGCCAGGCGTGGTGGCTCATGCCTGTATTCCCACTACTTTGGGAGGCCAAGGAGGCTTTTGAGGCCAGGAATTTGAGACTAGCCTGGGCAACATAGTGAGACCCCATTTCTACAAAAAATAAAAAATTAGCTGGGCATGGTAATGTGTGCTTGTAGTCCTAGCTACTTGGGAGGCTGAGGTAGGAGCGTCACATGAGCCCAGGAGACTACAGTGAGTCATGATTGGACCACTGCACTCCAGCTTGGGTGACGAAGTGAGATACTGTCCAAAAAACACAAAACAAAACAAAAGAAAAAGAAAACAATCCAGGCACGGTGGCTTATGCCTGTAATCCCAGCGCTTTGGGAGGCCAAGATAGGTGGATGGCTTGAGCCTAGGAGTTCGAGAGCAGCTCTGGGCAATATGACGAAACTCAATCTCTATCAAAAATAAAAATAAAATTAGCTGGATGTGGTGGTGTGTACCTGTAATCCCAACTACTTGGGAGACTGAGGTGGGAGGATCACTTGAGCCTGGAAGGTCGAGGCTGCAGTGAGCTGTGATCACACCACTGTACTCTAGCTGGCAGAGAGAGACCCTGTCTCAAAAAAAAAGTAAATATGCTTTGTACACACACACACACACACACACACACACACACACACACACGCATACATCGATGCAAAGATACTTTTTCTGGAGGTCAATGTCACTCTACTTGTTAATTGAGTATAAATCAGTTACCAGTTATAATCCTAAAATCCAATGATCCAAAAGAGCATTTCTTTATTTTTAATTTTAAAGAAAAGAAGTTGCAAGCACAGTAAAGGTCCTTGGAACCCTGAAGCCAGCTTCCCCCAGTGGTTACATCGGATATAACCATAGTATACTATCCAAGCCAGGAAAGTGTTTGTTTGTTTGTTTTTCTTTTTCTTTTTCTCACTTCTTTTTGAAACATCAAGTCATCATTTTGGGAAAATCCTGCTATAAATATAACAAGAGGCCCTTTGAATTCTTTATACCCACATAAAAGTTTTCTACAAGGTTTCTATATAGGAGAAGGACCTATTAACATTTTTAATTAGTGAAAGTAACAAGATACCAGGTCACAGGACTGGGTAGATGTCAACAACATAACATGTAATGGGCTTTGACGGACAATATTGTTTTAAATTCTACACCCTCCTAGTTTGAATAACTGAATTTAGAGTAACAAATGATATTGATGGCCCAAACACATTTATATTTAGTGGCAATGGGTTTGAAAATAAATTTTTCTTAAAGTACTAGGTACTTCATAGTACATCATATATACATCACATATACTTTGGAGCATTGCTCCAAACAGCAATCAGCAGCATCTGTAACAATCGTAAGAACGATGGCACCAGTATATTTTAGTTGGAATTTAAAAACTTGCCTTCAAGGCCTCACCCACATTAGTTCCTCAAAAGCTATGTGTTTTATTTTGGCACCTTCATTTGGTACCTCATTCCCTTCACTCTTGAGGTTGCGTATAGCAAAATCAAAGAAAGCTAATAGCACAGTAATTAAGAGTGTTCCCAAAACACGGTTTCATCGTTATTAAGCAGGTGGTTTAGGGCTTGGCAAACATAATGACAGTATATTTCATAAGCCAGAACTATGAAACAGAGAACAATAGCAAGTCAAAGGAATCTGTAAGATAAAAAATTAATTTATTTAATTAAGAAATACTTACTGAAGGTCACCTGGTGGGCAGGCACAGTCCTCACTGGGTATACAATGCTAGATTAGACTTTTTCCCCCAACAGTTTGACATCTCAAAAGTAGAGAGGTAGCTAATGGTGTCTAAAAAGCACTATTGGGCCGGGCGTGGTGGTTTACACCTGTAATCCCAGCGCTTTGGGAGGCCGAGGTGGGTGGATCCTGACGTCAGGAGTTTGAGACCAGCCTGGCCAAAATGGTGAAATCCCATCTCTACTAAAAATACAAAAACTTAGCCAAGCTTGGTGGCACGCACCTGTAATCCCACCAACTCCGGAGGCTGGGGCAGGAGAATCACTTGAACCTGGGAGGCAGAGGTTGCAATGAGCTGAGACCATACCACTGCACTCCTGGGGCACAGAGTCAGACTCCATCTCAAAAAAAAAAAAAAGAAGAAGAAGAAAAAAGTTAAAAGCGCTATTGTCCAGATAGTAGTTGTCACTGCTTACACGTTTGTGAATTTAGTTATAATTCCTTTAATGTTTTGGTCAGTCTTAGTCCATTTTGTACAGCTATAACAGAATATGTGAGACTGGGTAATTTATAATGAGCAGAAGTTTAGGCCAGGCACGGTGGCTCATCCCTGTAATCCCAGCACTTTGGGAGGCCGAGGCAGGCGGATCACCTGAGGTTAGGAAATCGAGACCAGCCTGGACAAAATGGCGAAACCCCGTCTCTACTAAAAATACAAAAATCAGCTCAGTGTGGTGGCAGGCACCTGTAATCCCAGCTACTCAGGAAGCTGAGGCAGGAGAATCACTTCAACCTGGGAGGAGGAGGCTACAGTGAGCTGAGATCATGCCACTACGCTCCAGCCTGGGCAACAGAGGAAGACTCCGTTTCAAAAACTAAATAAAATGAAAAATAAAAAGTTTATCATTTCATGGTTCTGGAGGCTGGGAAGTTCAAAATCAAAGGGTCAGCATCTAGTGAGGGCCGTCTTGCCACATCGTCTCATGGTGGAAGGGCAAAGAGAAGATGAGAAAGAGAGAGTGGATAGAACTCAGCCTCAAGCCCTTTTAGAATTGGCTTTAATTCATCCTTGAGAGCAGAGCCCTCATGACCTAAGCACCTCACGTTAGACCCCACCTCCCAATACTGTTGCATTGGGCATTACGTTTTCAACACATGTTGTTTGGAAAGACATACTCAAATTACATCAGTCAACAAATCATTTAAAAAGCATTTAAAGAAGAAATATGAGTCCTGGTTATTGTCTAAAACCCTTCTATTGACCCAGAAAAATCATTAAGATTCACAAAATGGGTGTCAAAGCATTGGGAAAAACCTGGAGACAAGAATGGAGCACTTTCTGTTGTTTTTTTTTTTTTCTGAGACAGAGTCTCGCTCTGTCACCCAGGCTGGAGTGCAGTGGCGCAATCTTGGCTCCTGCAAGCTCCGCCTCCTGGTTCACGCCATTCTCCTGCCTCAGCCTCCCAAGTAGCTGGGACTACAGGCACCCACCGTGACAGCCAGCTAATTTTTTGTAATTTTAATGGAGATGGGGTTTCACCATGTTAGCCAGGATGGTCTCGATCTCCTGACCTCGTGATCCGCCCACCTTGGCCTCCCAAAGTGCTGGGATTACAGGCGTGAGCCCCTGCTCCCAGCCAGGAAGAATAGAGCACTTTCTTAAAAGATCCTGAATATATACGATACTCTGGATGTCTTAGAGGACAATATGATACATATACAATCTATATATTACATATGTATTAACATATTTTCCTTTTACATATACACAAGAGGAAGATATGATAAAAATTTGTGTAAATAAGTTTATTAAAAAGGCCAAAGTAATTCAATAGGAAAATAAAAATCTTCCAATGGATGGTGCCAGAACAGTGGATACTAACAAGAAAAAATAATTTGCTCTCTACCTCATACCGTATCCAAAATTAATTTGAAACGTTAAGGTGGTGGATAATTGGGGATAAAATTTCAACTTTTTTGTATGACTGAAAATTTTCAAAATAAGATGGTGGGAAAAATTTTTAAAAAGAAGTCCAGGCTGGGTGCGGTGGCTCATGCCTGTAATCCCAGCACCTGGGGAGGCCAAGGTGGGTGGATCACAAGGTCAGGAGTTCAAGACCAGCCTGGCCAAGAAGCTGAAACCTCATCTCTCCTAAAAATACAAAAATTAGCTGGGTGTGGTGGCAGGCACCTATAATCCCAGCTACTCGGGAGGCTGAGGCAGGAGAATCGCTTGAACCCATGAGGCAGAGGTTGCAGTGAGCCAAGATCACGTCATTGCACTGTAGCCTGGGCGATAGAGTGAGACTCCATCTCACAATAAATAAATAAAAATAAAAAATAAAAATAAATCCAAAAGAGCTCTTTCAAGAAGTACAAAAAAAATTTAAGTGATAAGGAGTCATTGTCTCATAGTTTAGTTGATAGAGTTTCTCTCCACTTTATTAATTGTACACAAAATAATGATATATCTTAGAGTTGATGAAATTTTAGATTTGAAGAAATGTAATAGTTCATAGAGTGGAAGAGAATACAGTGTTCCCTGACCTTTAGGACCTTACAGTAGAGGAGAAAGGGACATGAACCTCAGAGTGGGTGGCGCTGAGTGCTGTAATGGGACCATGGGAGTGCACCTACAAAGCAGTCCTTATATTTTAGAGCTTTACAGATTGCACTGGGTTTCTATATTTATATTTGTGGCATCTTGTTAACCATCCTGTAGGTAGGCCACATGATTAGCCCAATATACATTGGTTTAATGAACCCATAAAAAGAAGTTAAATAACTTAACTAGGATCATTCGGCTAGTAAAGGCTCAGTCTCAGACAAGGTTCTTCCAATAATTCTTCCTCCTAAGCCACATTTGTTTTAGGTTGGATTCCCTAGAAGCAGAGCCTGAGATGGGGATGCCTTTGTGTAAGGGATTTATTGAGGTCGTGTTCTCAGGAAAAACCTGGAAGGGACTAAAGGATGCAGCATAGGGCCAGAGATTGAAGCTAAGTGAAGATGTAGGTTCAGCCCAAGTCCAGCCTCAGTCTGATCTCATGGGCAACCCTGGAGAGGGAGTTTTCCCACTTTGGGGTAAGAGGCTGGGCTTGTATACCCCTCTTTCAGTCTTTCAATGGTGTCGGGTGCCACACCTTCTCACGTTGGGAATATGCATCTCTGAACAAGGTGGTTCTGAATGCAGTTCTCTGGAGAAGGTGGGGAGCTGTGACCTGTTAGCAGCCAACAGTCAGCAGCAGCTAGGGAATCGTTCTGCCAGCCAGGTAAGGCCATCTGGGTGGGGCAGCAACCACATCTACTACACCGCCACTGCTCTCAGTGAGAATTCTATCAGAGACATAGCCTCACATGTTATCTTAGGGGAGGGTCATTGTTCTCGCTAATGACTTCCCTGTGAGATACTGTGATCAGGTAGCATTTAGCCATTAGGCCTGCTCAGAGTTAGACAGTGTTTACTGAAAAATAGATATTCCCGTGACATTATGTTCTATACTGATCTAGAGGTCTTAGTTCCAGAGGGAGGAATGCTGCCATCAGGAGACACAACAATGTTTCCATTAAACTGGAAGTTAAGATTGTCACCTGGTCACTTTGGGCTCCTCCTACCTTTAAGTCAACAGGCTAAGAAGGGAGTTACAATGTTGGCTGGGGTGATTGACCTGGACTACCAAGATGAAATCAGTCTGCTACTCCACAATGGAGGTAAGGAAGAGTATGTGTGGAATACAGGAGATCCATTAGGGTGTCTCTTAGTAGTACCATGCCCTGTAATTAAGGTCATTGGGAAACTACAATAGCCCAATCCAGGCAGGACTACAAATGGCCGAGAACCTTCAGGAATGAAGGTTTGGGTCATTCCACCAGGTAAAAAAATAAATAAATAAATAAACACAACCTGCTGAGGTGCTTGCTGAAGGCAAAGAGAATACAGAATGGGTAGTAGAAGAAGTTAGTCATCAATACCAGCTACGACCATGTGACCAGTTGCAGAAACAAGGACCGTAATTGTGAATATTTCCTCCTTGTTTTATTAAGAATACGTTTGTGCATGTATACACTTGTACTAAGAAAATATCTTCATTCAAAATTTCCTTTCTTTTTCCTTTATTATGTGACTTAAGATTTTTTGACTTTATATCAGCATTTAAGTGGTGTTAACTTTATGTAAAAACATTTAGGTTAAGGATTAGTGTGCTTCCGGTTGTACAAAGGATAGCTGTATTATGTTAGGTATAATTATGACCTTATTATTGTCTTTATTTGGAGATTATATATGATTTCAGGAAATGTGTATGGCTTCAAGTTGACAAGGGGTGGACTTGTGATCATTAATATTGTCAACTTGATTGAATTGAAGGATGCAAAGTATTGTTCCTGGGTGTGTCTGTGAGGGTGTTGCCAGAGGAGATTAACATGTAAGTCAGTGGACTGGGAGAGGCAGACACACCCTCAGTCTGGGTGGGCACCATTCTCATCAGCCACCAGCCTAAAAGCAGGAAGGGAAAGGGCAGACTTGCTGAGTCTTCCGGCTTCCATCTTTCTCCTGTGCTGGATGCTTCCTACTGGCGAACATCTGACTCCAAGTTCTTCAGCTTTTGGACTCTTGGGCTTGCACCAGTGGTTTGCCAGGGGCTCTTGGGCCTTTGGCCACAGACTGAAGGCTGCACTGTCAGCTTCCCTACTTCTGAGGTTTTGGGACTCGGACTGGCTTCCTTGCTCCTCAGCTTGCAGATGGCTATTGTGAGACTTCACTCTGTGATCGTGGGAGTCAGTTCTCCTAATAAACTCCACTTCATATATACATCTATCCTATTAGTCTGGTCCCTGTAGAGAACCCTCTCTAATACAATAGAGTTAAAGACAAACTCCTTGTATTTGTCTTGACAGAGTTTCTCTCCACTTTATTAATTGTACACAAAATAATGATATATCTTACAGTTGATGAAATTTTAGATTTGAAGAAATATAATGGTTCATAGAGTGGAAGAGAATACAGTCTTCCCTGACCTTTAGGACCTTACAGTAGAGGAGAAAGGGACATGAACCTCAGAGTGGGTGGCGCTGTTCTGTCGCCCAGGCTGGAGGGCAGTGGCACGATATTGGCTCACTGCAACCTCTGCCTCCCGGGTTCAAGTGATTCTGTTGCCTCAGCCTCCCGAGTAGCTGGGATTACAGGTGCATTTCACCACACTCTGGTAATTTTTTTGTATTTTTAGTAGAGACGGGGTTTTGCCATGCTGGCCAGGCTAGTCTCGAACTCCTGACCTCAGGCTATCTGCCTGCCTCAGCCTCCCAAAGTGCTGGGATTACAGGCGTGAGCCTCCATGCCCAGCCCTTTTTGTTTTTTGAGACAGAGTCTTGCTTTGTCACCCAGACTGGAGTGCGGTGGGGTGATCTCGGCTCACTGCAATCTTTGTCTCCCGTGTTCAAGTGATTCTCGTGCCTCAGCCTCCTGAGTACCTGGAATTACAGGCGTGTGCAACCATGCCTGGCTAATCTTTGTATGTTTAGTAGAGACGGGTTCGCCATGTTGACCAGGCTAGTCTCAAATTCCTGGCCTCAAGTGATCCACTCTCCTCGGCCTCCCAAAGTGCTGGGATTACAGATGTGAGCCACAGTGCCAGCAGATTTTGCTACTTACTATTAATTAAGGACTCAGACTTTGTAACATTCCATGTAAATTAGTAGATTTGTGTCTAGCAGAGGTGTAAATAATTTCTGTCTGGTAGAAAAATAATTTTACAATTTTATTGCCTTGCAGGATATTAACCAGCTTTATGTCTAACCTAGCAAACTTATTCTAACCTTTTTTTAAAGGACCATATAAATCCTAGTTCCCCAAGCAGTCCAGCTCTACTTTCTGATTGGTTCCCTTGCTAATTAATGAATTCAATAAATTTTAACCTTTTTGTTCCATATTTGTATGAAAGTCTAATTTTTTCAGTTTTCGAAATTATACTTTGATGAAGGCTATTGCATACCATGTTAGAGGTATGGAATTTATCCTTAAAAGAGGGGGAAAACTTTGAAATATTTATGCACAAGAATGACATGATTATATTGGCATTTGGAAAGGTCATTTTTTCAGCAGTGTCTAAAAGGAGTGAGATAGTCATTCATGTGAAATTTAATTCTGAAAACCAGTGGACATTTGGTGGCAACAGTAGTGATAATAATTTCTGAATATCCTGGGAGCAGGTAGTAATTTCTATGTGGAAATTTTATCAGGGACAGAATCAAGGAAGAATGGTATGTACACTGCAGTTTAGGAGGATGTCCTGCATATTAATATCTATTAACAACCACTATGGTAATCAGAGGCCATAAATATTGTAAGTAGATAAAAGAAGTTGTGCTCTAGGGTTACCATCAGAAGCACATTATCAATGTACCCATGGATATGCAGTTAGAAAAATGAGCCATCACTTGCCTTCAGCTGGGAAGAAAGCCAGTTTATCTGATGTGAAGCAATCTCTAATACCTTTATTCTTCTCCTGGTATTCTCTAAGCCCAAGAGGTGACGAAGAATAAGGAAACATCTTGGGAAGCTCAAATTCTCTGGGAACACTGCCTCTGGTCAGTGAAACCAGGGAAAGGAAGGAGACATACTATTCAAGTGCCTTTGTGTTTTAAACCATTGGAATGAATGCACTGGTGTTCTGCATACTGCTGTACCCGTTGTGTCACCCTCTGTGGAGGCACCATTCATATTGTACACATTGTAGATCTGGATAAGTATGCCTATTTTTGGTAGTTGTCAGTAAAATGTCTTGGATCAGGATTGCGTTTTTGCACAAAGGCACCAAATGGGCTAGGAGTGGCTTCGTGAATGATCAACTTTTTCACATGTATTTAAAAATGATAACAGGTCAGATTCCTAGGATTTGGGGGCTGGCATTCTGAAGTGTTTTTCTCATATTACTCATTATTGTACCACCGTTTCTCCCTTAAGATGGACCTATTTCTCCAAAGTTCTGGAAGGTAAGCAGAAGGCACAAATTCTTCACCCTAATGAGCATGATCTTTCTGTTTTGTGTTGCTTTCACATTTAGAATCCTTTCTACAGATGACACTTGTCCATGTATCTATCTATCTATCTATCTAGACAGAGTCTTGCTCTGTTGCCCAGGCTGGAGTGCAGTGGCATAATCTGGGCTCACTGCAACCTCCATCTCCTGGGTCTAAGCAATTCTCGTGCCTCAGCCTCCGGCGTAGCTGGGATTATAGTCACGTGCTACCACGCTCTACTAAAATTTTGCATTTGTTGTAGAAACAGGGTTTTACTATATTGGCCAGGCTGGTCTCGAACTCCTGGCCTCAAGTGATCCACTCTCCTTGGCCTCCCAAAGTGCTGGGATTTTAGGAGTGAGCCACCACGCCCAGCCACACTTGTCATTTTAAAAAGCTGCTTAGCATCTACTCTGCAGTTAAGACATGACTTTGAATTTAAGACATTACTTTGAATTTCCTTTGGGAAACCACTGTTTCCTCATTCTCAGCCATGTGGTTTAGATGGGACTGATGCTAAGGCTGAGCCCTGACTGGCCTAAGTCACCATCTTGGCCACTTGACTGGTTCAGCAAAGGGAATATATCCCAATCAGAACTAGTGAGACAGGAAGGTATTTTCTGGGGATATTTTGCTGCCACACAGGGGAGAACCTGACACTGCTGGAGGGAGAGCAGCTGGTATAGTATGAGAAGAAATTTAAAAACATAGAAAAAAAAGTCACCCATGGAGACAACATTTGAGGCTTGGATTACACTGATTCTGAAGCCAGCACTGCCTTTGGATATTGTGGTTATGTAAGCCAATGTAGTCCATCTCTTCTTCAAGCAATTTGAGGTTTTTTAGGGAGGTTGGTCTTGTCTTGTTTTGATTTTGGTCACATGAAACACACACATACATCTTTAACTAATCCATTGTATTTCTTATGTGCTTTGGATTTATCCATTTTCAGACTAATGACTTAAAGGATGACTCCATGCTAAAGCAGATCATTTTAAAAGTAACTATTTGCTATTAAAAGCACTTAAGGTCAGGCGTGGTGGCTGATGCCTGTAATTCCAGCACTTCGGGAGGCCAAGGTGGGAGGATTGCTTGAGCCCAGGAATTCCAGAACAGCCTGGGCAACATAGGGAGACCTCGTCTCTCCAAAAAGTTTAAAAATTAGCTGGGTGTGGTGGCACACACCTGTAGTTCCAGCTACTCAGGAGGTTGAGCTGTGGGAGGTCAAGGTTGCAGTGAGCCATGATCGTGCCACTGCGCTCTAGCCTGGGTAACAAGCAAGATCCTGTCTCAAAAAAAAAAATAAAAGGGTGGGTGGTGTGGGGGAGGCACTTCAACACTTAACACAAATTGCTGACATGAGAGCCTCACATTTAATTTACAATTCCCTTTTTTTTTCTCTTAATCAGAAATGGTTACCCTGACTACTCTTTCTTGATGTTTTGCTTTGGATAAATGAACTGTAATATCATGCGTTTCACAGTATGGGTCCATTCAGGAGAAAGAACCACACCATAGGTGAAGTAGAGGAGGTTTTATATAAAGAAGTATTAACTATGCTAAAAGAGTAACAATAAGATACAAGAAAATGCTATATGGTGCCCTGGGCTGAGGGAAAGTACTAAAGGAAGCACAAACTTGAAAGAGGTTCACATCTCACTGGAGAAGGTATCGTTCAGCCCAGCGGGCAGCAGAGTGGTTTCCAATTCTGCTGAACCAAAGCCGGCCTGCAGCTGCTGGAAAGCAAAAGGCCACCTTCCAGAGGGCAGCCTGGGAGGTGGGCTTGGGTGAGCGTGGGAGTCTGCATGGGGACAGGAGCCCCTCAGGGCACATGGGCTGCACCGGAGCTTTGGTTTCCATGACAAGAGGGCCATGGAAAGGCTATCGCCAGGCTGAGGCTGTATTGTCACAGAGGGACTGAATCCTGGGCTGGGGTAGGCTCTACTGGATGTCCCGGGACCCATATAACTGACCCCTGGCTCACTCGGGAAATGACAGGAGAGTCGCTTCCTCCTGCAGTTTCCTCCAGCGCCCTGTACAGAGAAGTTTAATGAACATCATGCCCTACTTCAAGAAGAAATGCTTAAAAGAATCCTAGGCTGATCCCAGAGCATATACTGAAGGTTGCATTCAGAGCTGAGAAGCAGTAAATTGTTTTTTCCAAGAATACAGCTCTGTCTAATTCATTAGGGACTGTTTGTGGGGAAAGAATGACAGAAGTTGCCTCATCTTACATACTCAAATTCTGAGTTGGGTTAAGGGTTTCCTGAAGGGGTGAACTTAGTCTAGGCAGGTGTCCGCTAGAGTGTTCTATGTACTAGTATGAAGCAGAAAAAAATGGAGATATGCTGTGCCGAGCAAAGTGATAAGATCGACTTACTGTTGGACACTGCAGAGCTTTAATATGCTAGTGTATAATGACTTCTCTTCAAATTAATCAAACTGATAACCCTTTTTCCTTCAGAGTTATGTACCAGTTGCCTATAGCAGTTTTTTTTTTCTCAAAATTCCCACATCTTCCCACATTCTCTTCTTACAATGTGATATTAAAACTCTTCCCATGGAGAATTTGGATCTGTTTTTCTTCCTCTGAAATTTGGGTGAGCATATGACTGTGTTGGAAGCGATACTACATGGCTTCCAAGGTTAGATTATAAAAGACAAAAGAGCTTCTGCCCGGTTCTCTTGGGACAATTGTTCTTGGAACCTAGCCAGCATGCTTTCAGGAGCCTAAGCAGTCACATGCAGGTTTTATGTCCAAAAGGCCCAGCTGTAGTCCCGACCAACAGCCAGAATCAATCACCATACACGTGAGTAAGTGTTCAGTTGATTCCAGCTCCCAGCCATTGAGTTGATCCCAACTTCCAGGTCTTCCCAGTCAAGGCCTCCGACACTGTGCAGCCGAGGCAAGCCAGCCATACGAAGTCCGTCCCAATTCCTGGGCCTGTAGGATCCGTGAGCGTAATACAATGGTTGTTCTTTGAAGCCACGAAGTTTAGCCTGGATTGTTACACAGTGATAATGACTGGACCACACCCTGTAGGAAAGCCTTTCTTGCAAATCCCAGCTGTGTTACAGTTTTGTCCCATCCTTCAATCCTTCTTTTCACTAATAGCCGGCTGTCCACTGGCTAGACCAGATATCCACTGCTCTACCAAAACGATTGCCAGTGTGCTGTGGCTCTGTGAGCAAATTCTTCTCCTCTGTGTGACCCATACTGACCCGGGCCCTTTCCAGATTCTTCTCCATAGTGCAAGATATGTTCTCATTAGGTCTGGAGAGGAGAGGATGCTTGACTTAGCCCAGGTTGTTTACCCTTAGGTTTGTGTTTTGGTCATAAAGTGTAAAGAAGCGAGTCTGAGCATAGCCAGTTCTGTTTCTTCTCTTTCAGAGTGACTGCGCAATGGGGTATTAGCCCTCCCCAGGAGAACTTCTCCTCCTTCTTCCCCCTCCTCCTCTTCCCTTTCCCCCTTCGTTTTCCTCTCTCCTTCGCCTTCCTCTTCTTCTCCTCCTGTTCCTCTTCTTCACTCCCTCCTGCTTCTTAAGCAGTTACCAGAAGCCAGGCACAGCAACATAACTAGGTATGAGCAGTGCTGTCATCCCCTGGTTGGTGCTGTTCATGTTCCTTATCCCTGTGGATCCCTTTACCATTTCCCTGCACGCAGGTTCCCCAGCCAGCACCTGCGTCTCTGGTTTCTTTGTCCTAGAATGGTTCTTGGGCTGCCTAGTTGCAAATGCCTGGCAGTTTACATACCTCCCTCCCCCAGTAGCCCTAAACCCTTGTGGAACTAAACCAAAACTTTCCTCTATGGTATCTGGCTTGATATAGCACTTTAGCTTGGCCCTCTTCCCTTCCCTGTCTCCCGGGACTATTTCCTGATACGTCACTTGTGCATGAATCCTATTCTCGGGTCTCTTTCTGAGAAATTCAGCTGAAGACATTTCTATTTAATAGTCAGGGAAACTGAGAAGTAGATTGCACAATCTCTGTAAACAAAAATAAGTGATTGACGTTGAGATTTTAACCTGGCTTCCTTTAGATCTCAAATCTGCTTACCTGCTCATTACTCAATACCGCTTCATGAAAGAATGCAGCCATTTAACACCTAGGTCTCTCCCCAGTACGGCTAGAGGCAAAGCACTGCTAGGAAGAGCCAGCCATGACAAGTCAGCTGCGTGTTTATCCACCACCCCACAGTTCTGTAAAGTGAAGCCTTTGAGAGCAGATCGTGCTATGTTGAAGTTTGCAGCCCCACAACACGATTATGCTCATGACTGTGCAATTTGGACAGGGTGTGGTGGGGAAGGAAAGGAAGTCTCTGTTCCATGTGGTGTCAGCTGCAGGCCTCAACTGGGGAAAATCTGCTTCTATGATGGCTCAGTCAGGCTGTCAAGTCGGTGCTGTCAACTAGACAATCAGCCAGGGCTGAGGCTAGAGGGGTCTCTCTAGGTGGGTCTCTCCGTGTGGCTTCTCATAGCAGCAGAGCCAGGTTCCAAGGACAAGCCATCCCCAAAGAGAGCCAGGAGGAAGCTGGGTGGCTTCTGTGGGCTGGGCTCAGACGTCAGATAGTATAACTTCTGCCCTTCTCTACTGATGGAGGCAGTCACAAAGGCCCACCCAGTTTTTTCAGGGGATGGGGACAACCGTAGACTCCACCTCTTGTTCGGGAGTGGCCAGGTTCTGGAAAAACACGTGTGATGGGAAATATGACTGTGGCCATTTTTTGGAAGCGCAATCTGCCACCCAGGTATCATGTTCATTCCCTTAAGTTAGCTTCTGCCAGGCATGGAAGACACGGGCATCAATAATTCTCAGGTTCCCAGCTTCAGCTCCGTCATCCCAGAGGAATGCCCTTTTTGCCTTTGGCCCAGTTTGGGTTGCATCTTTGTTCCAATTGCTGTGGTACGAGATTGGATAATGTTACTGGTTTATCTGGAGTTGGGGCCCTACCTCTGCCAATCCCTGTGGCTTAGGGTGTGAGATCTGAAAGCAGATGGCTCTAAACAAGAGGATAAGAACAGGTTGAGGGTGAGGAGTAGAGCCAGAAGAAGGGGGGTGTCCTGTCCTGAGCAGACACATTAATAGCTATCCACCATAGGCAAGAGACCGTGACCTTAAGACATGCGGTCTTGGAGGCATCGCTCATAAAGACTGCTCTTCCCTCCCCTCCTCCGGGCGACCAAGAATGTGGCTCCTTGGATAAATGGGCTCCCGGCCTGCCATCCCAAGGGAGGACTTGTATTACTTTATAGACCCAATTCTGCCAATGTAGCTAGGGGTTTAGGTGGAAGTTGTGGAGATTTATGATTAAAGAAACAAACCCAGCAGGTTTAGCAATAAATGGGATCCATTTCTTCTTGGAAGTTTCTGCTCTGAGAAGGTGTAAAGTTGTAAGTTTTATGATCCTTGATGGCGGCAGTCAACTCACATATGTTTCTCAGAACAATCTCTTTGGTTGAATGCTTCGTATTTTTGTTTTATTTTGTTTGAAATTATTATTTATGGCCGGGCGCGGTGGCTCAAGCCTGTAATCCCAGCACTTTGGGAGGCCGAGACGGGCGGATCACGAGGTCAGGAGATCGAGACCATCCTGGCTAACACGGTGAAACCCCGTCTCTACTAAAAAATACAAAAAACTAGCCGGGCGCGGTGGTGGGCGCCTGTAGTCCCAACTACTCGGGAGGCTGAGGCAGGAGAATGGCGTGAACCCGGGAGGCGGAGCTTGCAGTGAGCTGAGATCCGGCCACTGCACTCCAGCCTGGGCGGCAGAGCGAGACTCCGTCTCAAAAAAAAAAAAAAAAAAAAAGAAATTATTATTTATTTAAATGGACGGATATCATTGTATGTTTTTTTTTTTTTTTATCATGTACAACATGATGTTTTGAAGTGCATATCTATTGTGGAATGGTTAATCTAGCTAATTAACAAAGGAGCCCTTCAGATTTTGA
This sequence comes from Macaca fascicularis, assembly GCF_037993035.2. Lineage (NCBI taxonomy): Eukaryota > Metazoa > Chordata > Mammalia > Primates > Cercopithecidae > Macaca > Macaca fascicularis. The sequence goes on from NC_088376.1 coordinate 16,213,679, forward strand.
AGGCCAGCATTGGCCCTAAAAAACAAGAAGTGCTTGAGACCACCTGAATAAAATTTAGATTTTGGGAGGCCAAATATTCAAGACCTTTTGTAATCTGGATCCAGCTAAAAAATGATAGCCTTTATTTCCACTACCGATTTAAGCTTCAACAAGTAGAATTTAACATAAGGTTTTAAAAGCCAGGCACAGTGGCTCATGCCTGTAGTCCTAGCTCCTCAGAAGGCTGAAGTGGGGTGAATCCCTTGAGCCTAGGAGTTCAAGGCCAGACGAGGCAACAAGTGACATCCCATCTCCCAAAACCAAATAAATAAAAATAAAATAATGTCTTAAATATTCCTTTTCTTTTTCTTTTTCTTTCTTTTTTTTTTTTTTTGAGACAGAGTCTCATTCTGTCACCCGGGCTGGAGTGTAGTGGCACGATCTCGGCTCCACCTCCTGTGTTCAAGCAATTCTCCTGCCTCAGCCTCCTGAGTAGCTGGGATTACAGACATGCGCCACCATGCCTGGCTAATTTTTGTATTTTTAGTAGAGACGGGGTTTCACCATGTTGGCCAGTCTGGTCTCAAACTCCTGACCTCAAGTGATCTGCCTGTCTCAGTCTCCCAAAGTGCTGGAATTATAGGCCTGAGCCACCGCCTCTGGCGTAAATGTTTCTTAATACTTTTATTTTCACCTTGGGTGGTTTCCTCGGAAATGGATTATAGATACTTTTTGTTTGTTTTCTTCCTTTTTTTATATAATTGAGGAAACCCAAGAAACATAATTCTGGGGGACATAAAATTCCTAACTCAACAGGATCCCCTCAAAGTCATCAGGTGCTGCTGGAACATGTCTGTGGGAGAGAACACACTGCTGTAAGAGGTTGTCCATCTTCCAACCCCCGCCAGTCCTCACTGTGAGAAGGGTATTACATTAAAGCCAAATCTGCCTCTCTCTCATCCAGCCGTGCATTTCTGGGCTCTGGACCAAGAAGCACAATTCTACTTCTTCCCATGACCGCCTTCTGGATATTTTAAGATGTTATCAGGTTCATTACACATGTTCAGCCCAGACTTTCTGTGGCCTAAGTTAGTCGTACCCAGAATCCAAACCCCACACCATTCTGACCGTCTTCCTCAAGATGGATCTTCATTTTGAATGTTCCCTCTGAAAGGGGAGTGCTGTACTGAATATGGTGTTTCTTCATTCTTTCATCAACTAGGCATTGAGCACCTAAGTAGGGGGCTGGCACTGCTTGTCATCCAGGGCTCTAGAAGAGCACAGGACAGATGCAATACCTGCCTCATGAAGTGTGTCGTATCTCGAAGGAGCTGGACATGCAGAGTGTCAGGTGTTGGGGAGCTGGGTATGCAGAGTGCCAGGTGCCGCTTTGATTTTTCCTGACCACCACTCTTTCGTCCTATTCATGCTGCCTAAAACTGTATTATCGTATTTGATTTCCACAACAAACCATGTGCCATACAAACTGGGACAATGCCAGGCACCTGTCATCCCATACCTGTGCAGTTGTATTTATTTTATACATAAATACAGCTGTCATTTCCCTTTTATCTTGTTGGCTACACCTCAGGATTCTGATCTGTTGAAATCATTTAAATATTGATTATGCCATCTCTTTTATTTGCCATTTCTTTGAGTTTGGGATCATTTGCAAAGTTGATAAGCATGGATTTTAAGGTTTTTGCTTTTAAATTAATTGTTGATTTTTTTCAAAATGTGAAGGACAGAGGAATAAACAGTACCACACTAGTTCAAAAAGTCTCAATAAAATACTTGAATGAACAGCTAGCTGTGAAGAATAAGTTCTAACGTTCTATACCAGTGTAGGATGACTACAGTTAATAATAATATATTATACAGGCCAGGCGAGGTGGCGCACGCCTAAAATCCCAGCACTTTGGGAGGCTGAGGCAGGGCGAATCACTTAAGGTCAGGAGTTCGAGACCAGCCTGGCCAACATGGTGAAACCCCGTCTCTACTGAAAATACAAAAATTAGCCAGGTGTGGTGGTGCATGACTGTAATCTCAACTACTCAGGAGGCCAAGACATGAGAATTGCTTGAACCCGGGAGGCGGAGGCTGCAGTGAGCCGAGATCATGCCATTGCACTCCAGCCTGGGCAACAGAGTGAGACTCTGTCTCAAAAAAAAAAAAAAAAAGAAAAGAAAACAAAACAAACAAAAACCCCCACAAACCCAATAATATTTTATACAGCTTCAAACGGCTAGATAACTAGAAGGAGGATATCGAATGATTCCAACACAAAGGAATCATAACTGTTTGAGCTGATGGATACACTAATTATGCTGATCTCATCATTGTACATTAAATGTATGGAAACATGTCTATGCACCCCATGAATATGTACAGTTATTATTTGTCAATTAAAAAAATAAATACTTGAAAGAATGAATATGTACTTTTCCCTGAAATTTTTAAAATCTGCTTTTCTAAAGTCACATTTACTATTCTCCAAATCAATTGATCACTTTTTTCCAAAAGGTTCCTGGCATTTCAGTGTAACCAGACTGGTTGTAGTTACCTGTTATTTAGAGGATTGTACAAATTACCATACGCCCACTAATCCTCCCCTTACCCCTCTGGAAAGGAAAACTGGGTTATTTGAATGCAATGTTCAATTTACTTTTGGTTGTGCCAAATAGGATAGCCTTTAAAAAATGATCTGAAGGGCCGGGCGCGGTGGCTCAAGCCTGTAATCCCAGCACTTTGGGAGGCCGAGACGGGCGGATCACGAGGTCAGGAGATCGAGACCATCCTGGCTAACACAGTGAAACCCCGTCTCTACTAAAAAATACAAAAAACTAGCCGGGCGAGGTGGCGGGCGCCTGTAGTCCCAGCTACTCGGGAGGCTGAGGCAGGAGAATGGCGTAGACCCGGGAGGCGGAGCTTGCAGTGAGCTGAGATCCGGCCACTGCACTCCAGCCTGGGCAACAGAGCGAGACTCCATCTCAAAAAAAAAAAAAAAAAAAAAAATGATCTGAAGTCCAAAAAGACATCTGCTGCACCCTTTTGTTGGTAATTTTAAAACCCTGGGCTAGTCAGGAAGATTCTATTTTTATGCTCATTGTTGAGAGAATCAGGTAACAACAGGAAAACAACCCTACAGAGTGAAATCAGATAATCCCAGACAATGGGTTATCTGGCCACTGCCACAGAGCTTCTGGTCCAGCCTGCAGGGAGCTAATGGTCTTCTCACAACCCTGGAGCAAGTTCCGGTTCCAAAGGCTTCACTGAGCAGAAGTTGGAGCCGTATCAAGCAGGCCCCTGATTTATGAGGGTAAGTAAGACAGGAGAATAAACATGGCTCCTGCCTGTGCTGAGCCAGGCCGTGTCATGGGGTTGAGGCGTGTGTGCCTCTGTGTGTGTGGGCGTCCCTCACGGGCACAGACGTGGCTGCCCAGGATTTTTGCAGCATGTAGTATTGGTGAGGTAAAATTCTGAAACCAAAGATTGTTTATAATCTTGCTGTTACAGGGACTGACAGATTTTTTTTATTATCAAAATTGAAACTTCTTTATGTCTCCCAGGAAGTGTGTGGACTCCTCATGCACCACGGTGTGTGGGAGTGGATTCGGCTTTGTCGGCCTGGAGAACAAGCAGTCTGGAAATACTTAGAGAAATTAGATGTGCAAATATGTACCTGACAGCCCAGTATTCTCCTCTCCTGGATATATGACCCAGAAAATCTCATTCCTAGGTACATGAGGACACCTGGAAAACAACATTCATTGCGGCATCCCGTGTGATAGAGGAGTTGCAGGCAACCTAAGGTGTCCCTCATTGGGAGAGTAGGAAAGTACACTGTTGAAGAGAGGCAGACACTTGGACCAGATGGAAGCAACGAACTCAAGGTACGTCCATAATATAGACAGACTTTGAAAACATGATGTTGAATGATAATACTTTGTATTATTATCATTTTATTTCTTTTATTTTTTATTTATTTTATAGTAGAGTGGGATCTAGAATTGTGCAGCTTGATGTGTGGTCCACTGTCCACAGCCTCAGAATCCCCAGGCAACCTGTTACAAATGTTAACTCTCAGGCCCCATGCAGACCTGCTGAATCAGACTCTCTGGTCCAGGAATCTGTGTTTTCTCCAGATCATCCTGATGCAGCTAAAGCTGGGTTACATTTACATGCACTTAAAATGCATACATATACTAAGTTGTGCTCTGTATTTTTCAAAGGTAGGGTCATAGTTAAGGAAATACTACACATTATAATGAGTGCTGTTGGGGAAAAGGGTGGAACAGAAATGCAGGACAGAGACCGGGCGCGGTGGCTCACACCTGTAATCCCAGCACTTTGGGAGATTGAGGTGGGCGGATCACCTGAGGCCAGGAGTTCAAGACCAGCATGACCAACATGGCGAAAATTCGTCTCTATTAAAAGTACAAAAATTAGCCAGGCATGGTGGTGTGCACCTGTAATCTCAGGTACTTGGGAATCCTGGAGGCAGAGGTTGCAGTAAGCCAAGATCGCACCACTGCACTCCAGCCTGGGTGACAGAGGGAGACCCTTTCTTAAAAAAAAAAAAAAAAATAGAAAAAGAAAAAAAGAAACATAGAACAGAGATGAAGGGGGAAAATCCAATAAAATAAAATACATATAAAAATGAGGCACAGTGCAGGCAGAGATGATAGTAAGTGATAAACTGAATCATAAAAGAACTTAATTCTGTAACTGATGTTAAAAATATTTGCCTGGTTCAGAAAATCCCAAAGAAAACTGGCATGCATTTGTAGTCCCAGCTACACAGGAGGCTGAAGTAGGAGGGTGGCTTAATGCCAGGAGTTCGAGATCAGCCTGGGCAACAGAGCAAGACTCTGTCTCTGAAAAAATAAAAATTAAAAAAAAAAAAAAAGAAGGTAGGAAGGAAGAAAGAAAGGAAAAAGAAAAAAGAGAAAGAAAGAAAAAGAAGGACAAGAAAAGAAGAGAAAAGCTGGAGAAAGAATTAGGACTTCAGATCCAGGGGAAATATTTTTTGCACATTATTTGAAGTCCACTGACTCTGCTCCGGCCAGCAGAGGTATATTCAGTGAGTCAAACTGCCTATGTATGAACAGAAAATCAGTTCCTTCTGCTCCCCATTAACAAATATTTACGGAACATCAGTTTAAGGGAATGCCAAATTATTAGCTTGCCCAAGATGTCCTCATCTCGTATTCTGGCCCTAGAGGATTACCTGATTTTAAGAGACCGGTAAGTCGGGTGCAAGGATGTAGTTGGAAAAAAATACAGTCTCTCTAGTAACCATTTAGCCTACAGACCACGTAGGACATATTCAGAGAATCAGGTCTGAGGAGGCTTCAGCCCACCCAACAAGAAAGTGGAAATGACCACAAAAAGGCCAACTTTTCTCCTGTTTGTTTTTTTTTTTCCTTTGTTTGAGACTCTTACTTCTGACTGCCGGGAAAAGCTGAGTGGTGGTTTCACTTGGCTGAGACCTTATTAGGGAATTAAGGTGCCGGAGGAACAGAGACACCTCATGGGTGGACAGGTTGGCATGGTGCTGACAAGGGGTCCTGTGTGTCCCGGGGCACACCAGCCGCTGGCTCATCTGAATGCCCTCTCAGTGGTGAGGAGTTGAGTGGCCATCTGAGGTGGCTGACGGTGACAGGTCCACAGCCTGGGAGTGGAGAGGGCTGGGGTCTCACTGGGTTCTGGAAAGGGAGACCACACCATCACCATTTATCATCCAAACTGTGGCACTTTGAAAAAACCCTAATTACTTCTATGTGTATTTCCTAAACCTAAGGACGTTCTACATGGATAGCAGAGCCGTTATCTAATCTCCAGTCCTCAGATTTCACACGGCCTGCTGATGTACTTTTTTTCCATTCAGGATATAATCTTGTACCATGTGTTGCATTTAGTTGTCATTTCTCTTTAGTGTCCTTTAATCTAGAATGGTTCCTTGGTTTCTCTTGTCTCTCGTGACCTTGATATGTTTTGTGGCTCAATTGTTGTGTGGAATGTCCCTTAGTTGGGGTTTGTCTGATATTTCTTAGTGACCAGATGGCAGTTTATATATTTCTGGCAACAATATCACAAAAGTGCTGTTGTGTCCTTCTTGGCACATTTTTTTCTTTTGTTTTCTTTCTTTTTGTTTTTTTTTTTGAGACAGAGTCTCACTCTGTTGCCCAGGCTGGAGTGCAGTGACGTGATCCCGGCTCACTGCAACCTCTACCTCCTGGGTTCAAGCAATTCTCCTGCTTCAACCTCCTGAGTAGCTGGGATTACAGGCACACGCCACCATGGCCAGCTAATTTTGTATTTTTAGTACAGACGGGGTTTTACTATGTTAGCCAGGCTGGCTCGAACTCCTGACCTCATGTGATCTGCCCGCCTCGGCCTCCCAAAGTGCTGGGATTATGAACGTGAGCCACTGTGCCTGGCCCTTCTCAGCACATTTTTTTTTTTTTTGTAAGAAACTGATGTTTATTTTCCATCAACCTTATTTCCATGTTCCTTAAGAGCCCGTACAAGAACAGCTTAAGACCATTCAGTGGTTGCTTTTACCCATTCAGTGGCCTGAGCAGTGGGAGCTGCAGACCAGTCTTCCGTGGCAGGCTGAGCGCTCCAGTCTTCAGTAGGGAACTGCTGGATAGGCACAGAGGGCACCTGCACACCTTCAGACCAGTCTGCAACCTCAGGCTGAGTAGCAGTGACCTCAGGAGCTGGAGCAGTCCATTCACCCTGAAATTCTTTGTTGGTCGCAGCCTTTTCAGTAGCAGCCTGCTCTTCTTTTTCAATCTCTTCAGGATCTCTGTAGAAGTAGAGATCAGGAATGACCTCCCACGGGTGTTCGCGGGAAATGGTGCCATGCATGTGCAGAACTTCCCGAGCCAGCATCCACCACATCAGACCCACTGAGTGAGCTCCCTTGTTGTTACATGGGATGGGAATGTCCACATAGTGCAGAGGAGAATCTGTGTTACACAGAACAATGGTAGGTAGGTTAACATAAGATGCCTCCGTGAGAGGCAGCCCTGGGGTCGGTAACCACAAGAAGCTGTGGTTCCCAGAAAGCTGCCTGGATCTGGTTGGTGAAGGTTCCAGGGGTGAAGCGGCCAGCAATTGGAGTGGTTCCAGTGGCAGCAGCAAACGTCAGCACGGTCCTCTGGCCAGTATTCCTGGAGGATATGACACTGACATCAGCAGGGTTTTCAATGTCAACAATGGCACGAGCTGCCAGCAGAAGCTTCTCCCGGGTCCTCTTCAGATTTAGGATGTAGATGCCATCACTTTTCCTTTTGTAGATTTACTGTTCCATCTGGAAGTCAAGATTAGTGCCACCTAAGTGGGTTCCTGCTGCAAGGAACTTAAGGACATCCTCTTCCTTCATTTGTAGGACATCAAGGGCTCCGGATATTGTGAAAGTTTCCCTTTAAGTTACGACTGGAATCCAGAACAACGCCGTATGGACCGCTCTGTGGGGAGCGCGGAAAGCTCTCAGCACATCTTAACAGGAGGCACATGATGTCCATCGGTACCATCTGTGAACATATTAATCTTCGTTACTGGATTAAGCATCTGCCAGATTTCTCTACGGTAAAGTTACTATTTTTTCCTTCATAATTACAACAGTTTTTTAGGGAAATACTTTGAAAGCATGCATATAGCAAACATGTATTTTGAGAGGAAAAAAGGGTGTTACTGATACTTAAACTGTGACAACAGAAGCAAACGTATTATCCTGGGGAAACTAGGACATATAGTCATCCCAGTTCTGAATGACTTTTGTTCTTTCCTGGTGTAATGTCCAGGTTGCTCCCAGCCACATTTTAAGGGTCACATTCATGGTGAAACCATTTCTGAACCCCCTCCTCTCTGCCTCCATTTCACCCTGTGAGATGACCATCATAGACCGTTAGGTCTCTCTGACTTCCTGTCTCTTTCTTTCTGTCTCAGACTGACAGCTCCTTGAAGGCAAGAACCTTGTCATAGCTTTATCTCCTAGGGCCTTACATGGGGCTAGTACAGGAGAAGCACTGCCTAAAAGTTTAAATTCATACTGACCTTCTCTGAACATTGGTTTTCCATCTTTTGCAAAGAGGGATAATTAACTGTGCTGAATTGCCTCTAAGGATCAACTGTGATGAGATTTTATAAGTGAAAGCACTTTTTAACCTACAAAGTGCCAGAGGACTCTGAGGCATCATCGTTTGTTTGGAGCTAAGAACAACTCCAACACCAATGAGTACTGCTGGGTCTCCTCTCACACTCAGCAGGTGGCCACCCAGACTCTGATCTGAAATCAGCTTGTTCACTCCTTCGTCCTAAGGGTAGTTCCTGTGGCTGTCTTTTTTTGTCTTAGTAGCTTCAGGGCTGAGCACAGAACACAGCCAGGGGTACTCAATACATGTTTTGAAAGAACACCCACATGAATGAACGAATCTAGCCCCTTTCCCTCTTCTTAGTGTCCAAACCTCCCAAAAGAAATTTAAGAACTAGCACTGGACCTGACACAGTATTGTGTAAGCATTCAAGATGAATGCTATGTAGAGAATTACAGCAAGTAAAGAGATTGAATTAGTAATCAAATAACTACTCACAAAGAAAGCCCCAGACTCAGATGGCTTCACTCGGTGAATTCTATCAAACATTTGAAAAAGAAGGAATACCATTATTTTCACAAACTCTTTCAAAAAGTAGAAGAGGAGGGAACATTTCTCAACTCATTCCATGATGCCAGTATTATCCCTGATACCTGAGACAACTCAGTAAAAGAAAACTCCAGATCAATATCCCTTATAAATGTAGTCAAAAACCTTTAACAAAATACCAGTGAAATAGAAGAATTACACCCCGTGGCCAAGTGGGATTTATCCCAGGAATACAAGGTTGGCAATATATGAAAATAAATCATGTAATATACCACATGAATAGAAAAAAGGACAAAAGCCACATGGTCATCTCAGTAGACACAGGAAAAGCATTTGACAAAATTGAACATACATTCATGACAAAAACACTCAACTAACCAGGACTAGAAGGGAACTTCTTAAACCTGATAAAGGGCATAGACAAAAAGAAAGCTCATAGATAATATCATACATAATGGTGGAAGACAAATGCTTTTTTCCTAAAATCAGGAACAAGATAAGAATGTCTGTGCTCACCACTTCTACTCAACATTCAACTAATTGACAAATTAATTAGGAAAGAAAATAAAATAAAAGGCATCTATATTTGAAAGGAAGAAATAAACTATATGTTATCTATTGGCAGACATAAGTCTTATATATATGAAATTACGAAGTATCCACTAAAAATTATTAGAACTGTTAAACAAGTTCAGCAAGGAGGTAAAATCAATATACAAAAATCAATTGTATTTCTGATTTTTCTGAAGTAAACAATCTGAAAATGAAATTAATCTAAAAATTCCATTTCCATTTATAATAGTATCAAAAAGAGTAACCTACTTGGGAATAAGTTTAACATAAGAAGTATAAGACTAGTACACTCAAATTACAAAACACTGCTGAAAGAAATCAGTGAAGACCTACACAGATGAAAAGACATCCCATGTCCATGGATCGAAAGACTTAACATTGCTCAGATGGGAATACGCCCTGGAGGGATCTATAGTTTCAATGCGGTCCTTATCAAAATCTCACCTGGATTTTTTTGTAGAAATTGACAAACTGATCTTGAAAATCATATAGATTTGTTAATTAGCTCAATTTAGCCATTTCATAATGTATACATATTTCAAAACATGTTGCACGTGATATATACTATTTTTGTCAATTAAAATTAATTAATTAAAAAATAAACCCAACAGTAATGAGAAAAACTAAAAAGAAAAATCATATGGAAGTTCAAGGTATCCAGAATAACCATAATTATCTTAAAAAAGGAATGTAAGTTGGAGGACTTACATTCCTCTATTTCACAACTTACTACAAATCTGTAGTAGTCCAGACAGTATGGTACTGGTGTAAGGATAGATGTATAGGTCAATGGAATAGAAGTGAGAGTCCTGACAGAAATTTATACATCTATGGTCAACTGGTTTTCTAAAAGGGTGCCAAGACCATTCAGTGGAGAAGGAAGTTTCTTCAAAAATGGTGGTGAAACAACTGGATAGCCATATGCAAAAGAACGAAATTGAACTCCTACTTCATGCCATATACAAAACTTCATCAAAATGGAGCAAAGACCTAAATAAATGTGAGAGCTAAACTATAAGACTCTTAAAAGAATGCATAGGCTTCAATCTACATGATCTTGGATTAGGTAATGGTTTCTTAGCTATAACACCAACAGCACAAGCAACAAAAGAAAAAATAGATAAATGGGACTTCATCAAAATTAAAAACTATTATGCTTCAAGGACACCTCCCAGAAAATGAAAAAGAAAACCACTGAAAGGAAGAAAATATTTGTAAATCATGTATCTGACAAGGGGCTTGTATCTAGAATAGATAAGAACTCTTACAATTCAGTAATAAAAAGATAAATAACCCAGTTTTAGAATGAGCAAAGGATCTGAATACACATTTCTTTAAGAAGATACACAAATGGCCAATAAGCACATGAAAAGATGTTAAACATTATTAATCATCAGGGAAACACAAATCAAAACCACAATGAGATACTACTTCACACCTACTAGGATGGCTAGAATCAAAAGGTAGATAATAACAGGTGCTAGTGAGGCTATGGAGGAATTAGAATCTTCATATTTGTGCTGGTACAAACAAAAAATGATAGAGACACTTTAATAAAGTCTGGCAGTTCTTCAAAATGTTAAACATAAGAGTTATCGTATGACCCAGCAATCCCACTCTTAGGTGTATACCCAAGAAAACTAAAGACATGTCCACACAAAAACCTGCATACACATGTTCACAGGAGCTATTATTCATAATAGCCCAAAAGTGGAAATGACCCAAATGTCCATCAACAGATGAATGTGGTAAAGCCATATAAGGGAGTGTTATTTAGCCATAAAGAGAAATGAAGTATGTGCACCTGCTGCTTCATGAATGAACTTTAAAAACATGCTAAGTGAAATAAGCCAGAAACAAAAGGCAACATATTGTGGGATTCCAGTTATATGAACTGTCCAGAATATGCAAATCCATACAGACAGAAAGTGGATAAATGGTTGCCAGCAGCTGGGGGCAGGGAGGACAAGCAGTGACTGCTAATGGGTTAGAGTTTCTATATAAGGTACAGCCTTTTTGGTTTGCCTGGGACTGAGGGATTTCCCTGGGATGTAGCAGTACTTCCAATGCTAAAGTTGGGGCAGTCCCAGCTAAACCAGGACGAATTGGTTGCCCTATTCCATACCTGGAAATGAATGTGTTGAATTAGATTGTCTCTAAGGTCTCTTCGAGTTCACAATTTCTTTGAGATTTGTGAAAAAAACAACACAAGCAACAACACATGCTAAAAAGCAAGAAAAGCCGGTTTTTCTTTCCCTGTCTGATAAATGATACTCCCTGGGCTAGCTTGCTGTCCACACCTGCCGGCTATTCCCCGGTCATCACAGCGAGCAGCAAATTTCCCTGGTTTCGGGAGAAGCATGGGTACCACGCATCTAAAACAACACACATGCTTAGTCTCTAACCCCAGATTAATTGAATCATAATCTCTGAGGGTGGGACCCAGGTGGGACCCAGGCCGTGGGTCTGTTTTTAAAGCTGCGTGGGTGATCCGAATATGCAGCCAGGTGTGAGAACCAGTGCAGGGTGATCTGAGAGCCGCCCAGCTCCTCTTTCCCTTTACTCCCCGCCTGTGCCAGCCCCTCCATTTGATTGGACCAAGTGTTGCTGAGACATATGAGATGAGCCAGTCAGAGCCTCTCTCCGGAGTTTGAACTAACACATTCGGGGAAGCTTGAGAAAGGCTGGAGAGGCCATAGCAGGGCAAAGGGCAGTGTGCTGGGGAGGAGCAGAAGCTGAGGGAAACCAAACAAGACCAAGAGAAACTGAGTAGAAAGAGGGCAAAGCAGACATGCAGAGGTCAGAGACAGAGCAACTGGTCCATTCTAGGGTTTTCCTAATTCTAGTCTTTTGTATTTTTATAATAAATCCTCTTTTTCTTAGCAGTGGAGGAGATTCTATTTTTCAAAGATGGCTACAACAGTATCTCCATCCCACATGCTCTCCTCAGTGTGACCTTGCCACTCCCACATCAGGACGGGGCCTATGATTCCTTTCCCCTTGAGTCTGAGCTGACATTACCATAGTCAACAGAGTGCAGTGGAGGTAACACGATGTGTCTTCCAAGGGCAGGTCAAAAAAACCGTGCAGCGACCATGTAGTTGTGACATATAATAAAATGGTTTTGCTTAATCAACCAAGTTTTAGGGTAGTTTGTTATACAGTGATAGTAAGTGGGACAGGTAGTCTAAGAAAATCCAGCTCCTTGTCATCAAAAGAGCCTGAGGAGCACGCCTGACTCCATCTCTCAAGGTCTGTCCTCATTTCTAACTCAGCCTTGATTTCATTTTCACCAGGCACCCAACCACCACCTGTCACCACCAATGGGTAAACTTGAAGTGTAGATAGGAATTGCTGATGCTTTCACAGCCAGAATAGTTCTGAAAAGTACACAATGCAATTATAAAGTATTAAAAGGAAATGTAAGCAAAATATCTTTTAAATGTGGTAAAATATACATAAAACTTGCCATTTTAATCATTTTAAGTGTATAGTTCAGTGGCATTAAGCACATGAACACTGTTACACAGTCATCACCACCATCCACCTCCAAAACTTTTTCATCTTCCTACGATGAAACTCTGTACTCATTAATCAACTCCCCACCCTCCCCTCCCCCACGTCCCTGGAACCACCACTATACTTTATGTCTCCATGAATTTGGCTACTCTGTGTGCCTCATATAGGTGGAGTTATACACTGTTTATTCTTTTGTATCTGGCTTAGTTCACTTAACATAATATCTCCAAAGTTCATCTATGTGGTAGCAGGTGTCGGAATTTCTTTCCTTTTTAAGGTTAAACAATAGTTCATTGTATGGGCAAGGCACGGTGGCTCACACCCATAATCCTAGCACTTTGGGAGGCTGAGGCAGGCGGATCATGAGGTCAGGGGTTCGAGACCAGCCTGGCCAACATGGCAAAATCCCATCTCTACTGAAAATACAAAAATTACCCAGGTGTGGTGGCGCGTGCCTGTAATCCCAGCTACTCAGGAGGCTGAGGCAGGAGAATCGCTTGAACCCGGGAAGCCGAGGTTGCAGTGAACCGAGATTGCACCACTGCACTCCAGCCTGGGTGACAGAGCGAGACTCCGTCTCAAAAAAAAAAAAAAAAAGCAAAGAAAAAGAATAGTCCATTGTATGTGTAGAACACATTTTGTTTCTCCATTCATCTCAGTGGACAATTGGATTCCTGCTACTTTTTGGCTATTGTGAGTAATATTGCTAGGAATGTCAGCATACAAATATCTGAGCCCTTGCTTTCAATTCTTGTGGGTATATACCCAGAAGTAGAACTGCTAGATCATACGCTAATTCTATTTGTAAGGTTTTGAGGAACCACTATACTATTTTCCATAGCGGCTGCACCATGTTATGTTCCCACCAGCAATGCAAAGCGGTTCCAATGTTCAATTTTCCCACATCCTTACTGACTCTTGTTATTAACTACATATCATGAAAAAAACAAGCTTCCTAATGAGTGTGAGGGGGTATCTCATTGTGGTTTTGGTTTGCATTACTCTAGTGATTAGTGATGTTGGGCATCCTTTCATGTGCTTATTGCCATTGTATATCTTTGGAGGAATGCCTATTTAAGCCCTTTGTCAGTTTTTAAATTGAGTGTTTTTGTTGTTGTTGAGTTGTAGGAATTCTTTGTATATTCTGGAAATCAATCCTTTATCAGTTATATGATTTGCAAATATTTTCTCTCATTCTGTGGGATGCTTATAAACAATATTTACAAAGCCAAAAAAGACTTTCTTTCTTCCCTTTTTTTTTTTTTTTTAAATGAAGTGTCGCTCCGTCACCCAGGCTGGAGTGCAGTGGCACAATCTTGGCTCACTGCAGCCTCTGCCTCCCAGGTTCAAGGGATTCTTCTGCCTCAGCCTCCTGAGTAGCTGGGATTACAGATGTGCACCACCACGCCCAGCTAATTTTTGTCATTTTAGTAGTGATGGGGTTTCACCATGTTGGCCAGGTGGTCTTGAACTCCTGCCGTCTAGTGATTCGCCCGCCTTGGCCTCCCAAAGTGCTGGAATTACAGGCATGAGCACCACACCCGACTGAAAAGGACTTTCTAAGTGTGGTGCCAAAGCAGAAATTATAAGGAAACTAATTGAACAATTTGACTACATAAAGATGAAAGTGTTAGTTATGATAAAAATATCATAAACGAAAAGGCAAATGACACTGAAAGCTATTTTTTTTACATTTTAGGACAATGGAGTTTTAATGTACAGCAAAATTCAATAAGCAAAAGGTAAGTCCCAGTAAAATTAAACAGGGCAAAAGACACATATAGTTATACAAGCAGAAATACACAGTCCTGTCTACACCTGAAAAACCTCATGGAAGCAAAACAGGTCTCTTGCCTCCGTCACGTCCCATGGTTAGAAGAAAACAAACATTTTGAACCCTCTCTAATCCTAGCCCCCCAAACAAATGAACTCCAGAGCATTTCCTGTAAGTTGCTGACTATTTAATGCAAACAACTTTATCCCAGACTTTTGCAAAACTGCTGTCTGAAGACTACTCCAGCCTTTGTAGAAACGATAACCCCGTAAGGAAATTGCTGGTTTTCTGTCGTGAACACACCAACTGTAAATTCAGTCACGTTGGTAATTTAGCAGTGTTTGGTGTTAATGACCTGTTGTGTTTGTTATCTGATGAGCAGTTCCTTCTGAGGTCCCCATATTTCTTGCAAGTAAACTTTTTCCTTTTCTAAATGCTGTTATCTCCAGATCTTCAACTTACTGATACTTAAATGCAAATTGAAAATATGAAGATACTATTTTCGCCTATTAAATGAGCAAAGTTGTATTTTCCAAGATATTGCTCCATGCCAGATGCATGGGCGCTAACCTGGGCACTCATACGTGGCTGGTAGGCAGTTGAGTCATATTTATTGAAAGCTTTGAAAATCTACCCTTCAAATCCTGTAATTCTACCACTAGCAATAGACCAATGGATATATTAGGTTGTGTATCCCCAAATTAAAACAAAACACTAAAAATGCCATCAACTTATACATGGTTAAGTATATTTCCTAAGGATATTTAATACTACGGGAAAATGCTCTTGGTTTAATACAAACTGAAAAAAAAATGGGATCATATAGGGTGATTGAAATTTTGACATCAAAACCATATATATGGCATCCAAAAAACTCAAGAGGAAAAAGAAAGCATTTGAATTACCACTCTTTTCCTTTCTTTAAGAAGAAAAAGAAATCATTCTATTCTGCTGATGTTTAATAACAGAGAACAGTAAAACTTCTTCAGTTCAATTAATTTAGAATCATATATAATGTTCTGTGTTAAAGTGGATGAAACTGGATGTGATGGTTAGGAATGAAGAAAATAAGCAAGAGGGGGCAGAGAAAGAAAAGGGAGAAGGTTGGGCACAGTGGCTTACACCTGTAATCCCATAACTTTGGGAGACTGAGGCGGGCAGATCACCTGAGGTCAGGAGTTCCAGACCAGCCTGGCCAACATGGTGAAACCCCGTCTCTACTAAAAACACACAAAAAGTTAGCTGGGCGTGGTGGCACACGCCTGTAATCCCAGCTACTTGGGATGCTGAGGCACGAGAATAACTTGAACCTGATAGTCAGAGGTTGCAGTGAGCCGAGATCACACCATTGCACTCCAGCCTGGGCAACAGAGTGAGACTCTGTCTCAAAAAAAAAAAAAAAAAAAAAAAAAGAAAGAAAAGGGAGTAGAAGAGAGGCATGAGAGTACAGGGACGCAGTGGAGTGACAGACAGACTTGGAAACCTAGGCATAATGATCAAATGAAATCAATCCATGGGGCACTGTTTCTCTCTCTCCTCCTCTACACACACACACACACACACACACACACACACACACACACACACACACACACTCACACACCCCAGCCTGTTGTTTCAGAAAGCTGTCATAGAAACCAATGAAGAAGTCAGCTCTGTGAACCAACAAGAACGCAGATTCTTCCGCAGATACACGTACTAAAGTTGAAAGAAACGATGTTCACATCAAATCCTTGTCAATAGAGCACATGCAGGAACATGCACGCTGGAGTTTGCAGAGGACATCAGAGATGTCTCAGAAGTTGTGATCAGTTGTTCTGGAGGAAAAATAAATCGCATTGCAAGTGGCTCAACACACTTCTGTGGAAATTGCCAAGAAGCATTGTGTGCATCCTCCCACCTCCAGGAGACAGGGACCTCAGGCCAGGTTACTCAATTGTTTATTGGAGTTCTGATTTACAAGAATGAAACCAGTTTAAAAAATAAAAAAGCCAGGGCAGGGGAGCAGGCAAGGACTGGCTGAAAGAAGAGAACAGGCTGTTATTTACAAAGGACACACACATGCGCACAGACACGCAGGTGCAGACCTGTAATGTGATCAGAAAGGCAGTGTACCAGAAAATGAAGCAAAAGTCTTTACTGAAGATCAAAACCAGAAGTAATTGTCCATGGCAGGCCCAAGGTACTGTACTGCTAAGCAAGCCATGCTTGCTTCTGTGGGCACAGAACTCACCACCCAGGAAAGATCTCTGACTTGCTGGGTCAAAGGAGGTCTGTCCTCTCTCAAACTGAGACTCACACCTTGGATTGTCCAGGTTTGAGAACTCTTTATCAGATTAAAAACCTCTAAGGAATCTGCCTCAAGTAGTAGAAAAATAGCCCAGATTTGGAATTCGTAACGTGTCACAAACACAGGAGAATTAGCACTAGGTATCTGGAAAATAAAGCAGGGTTCGCTGGCCCAGTATGAGAGAAATAGATCAAGTTAACAGTGTCGTCATTTAGCTGCTTATGGAGAGAACCCAAGAAGCGATTTGACACCTGTATGTGCCCTGCCTGGTGTGGATTTCAGGAAGCCCGGGGCCTTTGATTCTCATGTGGTCACTCCCTTCGGTAAGCCAAGGTGACACAGTCTCTGGGGTGGCTGAAAAGACCATTGCCAGAAAGTCCGGAGGACGCACACGCGTACCTGTGAGTTGGATAATGGCAGGATGCATGGCGCAAACACCACACATCCCTCTCCTGTTTCCTTTAACTCCAAGACAAGTGGCCTCCATCTGGAGCATTACTGTGCCACTATCTGGAACAGAAATGGGACAGGGTTGTAAATGACAAGGAAACATAGACAACCCCCCAGTAAGGTGGCAAAGCCTTTTGTGGATACGAAGGGTGGATACTGAACTCCCCACCCCACCCGTGAGATGGTTACTGTGGTGACTGCTGTGTGAGCCCAGTGACATGACAGGGAACAGAAACACATGCATTCAAGGAAATCCTCGGAGGGATGAGAAGGGAGGGAAATGGATTTGACAGCTTGTTGCTGCCACAGCTTCCTTAGCAAAGATAAGATCAGGATGGGGTTTATTTAAAAAGAGACATGCTGATGTCTACCCAAGATGTCCGTTCTTATTGTATTTACTCTGTTGGCAGGAGTAAGGAAGAAGTCAGTTTTGGGTAAACGCTGCTTAAAGTAGTAGCCATTCCAAATTTGCAGAGCAAATTTGTAAATGGGGAACTGAAAATGAACCAAGAAAAACTATCACATCCTTGGCAACCTACCCTTCACAGGGCTTCAGCTGTGTTTTCTTAGAAACACAAATCATCTTTGTCAACAGAACTTTGAACACCCCCTCATAAGGTGTAACTGGCCGTCATACTCCAGTCCCTTTAAAAAGGGGCCTGCAGCTGCTTCACTGAGAACCAGTTTTGCTTAATTGCAAATTTGGTGGCTTAAATCATGTAGACTAAACATCCCTAAATGACAGTGGTTTACAGACAAAAGTTGGGATTGCTCCTCAAAGAGATCTGCATCAGGTCTGGCTGTTCAGTAGGATCCCCTGGGAGCTCTGGAGACATGCTAAGTCTGGTACCCACTCCAGAGCAGTGAAATCAGAATCTCAGAAAGGCGGGCAGGTCCTTGGCATTGTTCTCAAAGGCTTCCAGGTGATTTCAACGCGGACCTGGGTAAGAAAGAGTGGTCCAGGGCAGAGCTTGTCAAAGCAAATGGGCACAGGACTCACCTGGGGATCTCCTTCAAGTTCAGAGTCTAATCCAGACAGGTCTGGGAGACTGGAGAGTCGGCGTTTCTAACGAGCTTCAGGTGATGCTGATGCTCTTGATCCCAGGCCACACAGGATAACAAGGGTCCCCAGGCCTGCCTCTTTATGGGGATTGGAATGGAGGATTCTCGCCAGTGAAGTAAAGTTCAAAGCCAGTCAGAAACTTTTTGATCATCATGGTAAAAAAACCAAAAACCAAAAAACAAAAACAAACTTTTTGCGTGTGTGAGGAGAGGTCAGGTGTAAGCAACCAGATCAGATGAGTAGAAATCAGATGCTATTAAAAACAGTTTTGAATTTCGTTACATTTTTCAGTAAACATTACTTCAACTGATGAGTGGGGAAACAAAACGTAGCATATCCCTACGATGAAATGTTATTTGGTCATAAAAAGGAATGGAGTTCTGATACATACTGCAACATGGATAAACCTTGAAAAATGAGGTGAAATGAAAGAAGTCAGTCACAATAGACCACATATTATATGATTCCATTTGTATGTCCAGAATAGAAAATGTATAGAGACAGAAGGTAGGTTGGTGGTTGCTTAGGGTTGGGGATGGGGGAATAGGGAAGTGATAGCCAAAAGGTGAGGGTTTTTTTTTTTTTAAGCTTGTGAAAATGTTCTAAAATTGTAACAAAAACCCATTGTACACTTTCAATGGTTGAATTGTATGATATATGAACTACATCTCAATAAAATTGTTACAAAATACTGGAAGATCTTTGCAGTGCATATAAGCAACCAAATATACAAATAATATGTATTTTAAATGTATTGCATACACTATATTGTAGTCTTTAATATGTTATCTTTATATAATATACAGATATACATGATATAGAATATAAAATATTAAGATCATGTGAAGACAGACTTTCAGGAGCAAAACAAAAAAAAGGAAGAAGAAAAGGAAAATAGAAGATATGCACAGTCAACTCACAGGAATTCATTGGAAGGCCAATGAACACAAAGAAAGAAGCTCAACATCTTTGGAAATCAGGGACATGAACATTAAAATATCAACCAGATACCATTTCAGACCTATCAGATTGGCAAAAACCTACACCAGGTGATGCCAAATGTGGAGAAATGAGAATTCTTCTTTACTAATGGTGGGAGAAGAGATTGGTTCAAGGTCTTTGAAAAGCAATTTAGTAATATTTTAGTAAATTTGAAGATGTGAGTATCCCATGGCTTCCTAGTATATACCCATGAGAAAGTCTCACTTAGGTACACAGGAGGCAAGCACAGAAATATTTTCCATTTTGTTTATCAGTAAAAAAAACCAAAACCAAAAACAAAACCTTCAAACAACCTAAATCCCATCAATAGGGAAATGAATAACTAGAATGGGATTTATTCATATAATGGAAAGTAAGACAGCAGATAAAAATAAATGAATTTGAGCTATTGTAGGCAATAAAAATATTTAAAATATAATTCATATTTTATCTCCTTAAAAATGAGACTAAATAGAGCAAAAGTATAGGAGAAATTCCAGTTGATAAATATATATATAGCTTGCATCTGGCACACCATCACTCCTGCCACACTGCATTGGCAAAGCAAGTCACAAGACCAAACCCAGATTTGAGGGCCTGGGAAGTATACTCTGTCTGTAAAGTCTGCAAAGTCTCGTGACCAAATGCATGGATTCAGGGAGCGGTGAAGTGGAGCCAAGATCTACTACATCACCATGTCATTTAATCAGCCACATCGCCGTGTCATGGGCCTACTTCCAGACAGGAACCGACTGGAACAAAGCACCCCCTAGTGGTCATCTCTGGGCTAGATGCTGAGGGGACACAGTATCAGTAGAACCTCTGGCTTAGGGAGAACTGCCCAGTCACCAGGACAGGATGTATGCACAAAAAGATCGGTAAGATATTCAACTTGAAGACACAATTGACCCATGTATTGAAGGAAAGGTAGGACTTAGTGTCCAGTGGAGACAAGGATGCTCTGGGAAGGAAAGGTGCCTTGAAGAAAGACTGGTGGTAGCCACACCTCTGTGCCTTT
Organism: Macaca fascicularis; assembly: GCF_037993035.2. Taxonomy (NCBI): domain Eukaryota; kingdom Metazoa; phylum Chordata; class Mammalia; order Primates; family Cercopithecidae; genus Macaca; species Macaca fascicularis. The sequence goes on from NC_088376.1 coordinate 16,233,980, forward strand.
GCAAAATGGGACTACTACCACTTTCCTTGAAATAAGTTATAGGAAAGGGCCTGGCATGTAGTAACCGCTCAGAAAATGTGAATAGGCTGTAGAAACTGAGCTCTAACCCCGATCTACCTCCACATCCCACTCACTTTTCCAACTACCATCGCACTGTCCCTTCTTCCCCCACTTCCAGACTTTCTGCCATCACAGAGCCTTAGCACATGCTGCTACCTTTACCTGGAACACCTCTTCCTTCCCTATTTAATTCCACCCCATCCTGCTACATGGGTCGAGGGTCACTTCCTCAGGAAAGCTTTCCTTGACCCTAGTTACAACTTTGCTTAGCACACAACATGTCCTCAATAAGTATCTGTTAAATGAACGATGTTGGTTGAATAACCCTTGCGCAGTGCTGCCCTCAAGTGACTACTCTGGGTATTGCAATCATTAATTTTAAACGGACTCCCAATGGTTGTCACACTTAGGACAGCAGGATCAATGAGAACAGGGTCCTGAATGAGTAAGTCCTGAGGAATGGGGTGCAAGATTTATAAATTACCAGCAAGAAATGAAATGTGAACTCCTGAAGTTCAGGCCTCACCCTGGACACTGTGCTGGGCTTAGACTCCCACTTCTTCCTTCCTGCCACACAGATACTTCCTTCACCCAACTCTGGCTTCAGTAACTGCCTGGGTACTGGCCTCACCCAACATGTCTGCTCCTCATCCCCTTTTGATCTGTTGTCCAGAGTGTCCTCTTGCTTCCTGGACATCTCCCTACAAAGGCCCCAAGAAATTCAATCCAAATATGGATTTGTCCTTTTCTCTCTGGGTTCTTTCCATCATGAAGTCCCCTAATATGTTCAGGGAATTGGCAAAAGCAAATGACATGTTTTCTGACTTCTCAAGAAACCCAAGATAAAAGATACTATTTACAGACGAGAAAATTAAGGCCTAGGGGGAACTTACTTCCCCAAGTTCACACAGGTCTAAAATTTAAACACCCACTTGACTCCAAAGTCCTGAAACGAGAGATGGACTAGTTTTAGAGGGTCATGACTTTAAGAAAAATAAAAATCGATGAAAACAAAGTTTGGTACAGGGCCTTAGAAAGGATTTACACAAGTGAGGGTCTTGAAGCTTAAATTTCATTAGCTTCATGATTACACAGCATCCTAGTGAAAATTATGCTATCTCCAAAGATAACGGACAAGCAAACCAGAAAGATTAGGATGCAAACAGGTTTTATCTTTCCTACCACTCTCCTTGCTGAAACTGCCTCCTTTAAAAGTATTTCCCAGGTGTATTCCTGGAATCTTTTCTAAAATCAAAAAGCAGGAAGCAAGTGTTTTTTGCTTTTGTCAGAATGTCAGTGTCAGAATGAGAGACAGAGAGAAGAAAACAGAAATTTAATAAAGACGTTCATGAGTGGATCTCCAACATCAAGGAAGGGAAAGAGATCAAGAAGTAACAAAAGTCCCCCAGACATCTAGGTGGACACGGGCCAGCAGTGAAAGTAAAGCTGCTGTATGTCAAAATTTGTGGTCTGGGAGCTTCTGGATAGCTGAACACATGGAGGTCCCTGGAGACTGGCGTGCCCAGCGAGGGCGTGGAAGCTCCATGCCCCTGGCCCCACACCTGGCCCTATGCATCTCTTCATTTGTATCCTTTGTATTCTGGGGACTCACATTTTGCTCCAGATCTCTATTTCCCAGGCTGTGTCCCCTTGCAGAGAAAGGCTGCATCAACTCTATTTTTCTTGTTTAAAAAATTTGTCTGCTAACCTAGGGATTGACAGACTTCAAGCCAAATCTGGTCCACTGTCTATATTGGAACAACAAAAAATTTGTGGTCCGTTTTGAGTTTAAAAGTCAAAGTGAAACTTAGACACTGGGCAGCTTCCTAGTACAAATTTAGCTTAGTTCATAAGAAATATGTGTCCTTCTAAAAACGTGACCGAAATGCCATAGGAATAAGGATGTTGTCTTTCACAGGATGCCAACTGCCTAGGGAAAAGTTACTCACGAAAAACGACCTCTAGTGGGCAAGGGTCATAGTTAATTAGAACCTGGAACTCCCCCAGAAAAGCATCTCACCCCCATTTCAGCTTGTTTTGACAATAGCTTGAAGAGGTTTTGCATAAATAGTGAATTTGTGGTTAAAAAAAATGTTTCTTGTTTTAACATTCGTTATAAACATCATTTAAATGAACCTTTCTATGACTATAAAAACTTTCAAGGCCAGGTGCGGTGGCTCACGCCTGTAATCCCAGCACTTTGGGAGGCCGAGGTGGGTGGATCACCTGAGGTCAGGAGTTTGAGACCAGCCTGACCAACATGGTGAAACCCTGTCTCTACTAAAAATACAAAAACTAGACAGGTGTGATGGTGGGTGCCTGCAATCCCAGCTACTTGGGAGGCTGAGGCAGGAGAATTGCTTGAACCTGGGAAGTGGAGGTTGCAGTGAGCCGAGATCATGCCATTGCACTCCAGCCTGAGTGACAGAACAAGACCCTGTCTCAAAAAAAAAAAAAAAAAAAAAAAAAAGAACTTTCAATACCAACTGTTACAACTATAGTAAGATGGCTGCTTTCACACAATGGTAGTTCTGGATAACAAAAAATTTTATTTTTCACAGTGAAACTGATAGGAGAGACATAAATGATTGATAAGTACACAGGCTCACATTTCTGGGATGTATTGGTTCAATTTAGGTCTCCGGTTATTATAAAGAATTCCCTAATAGAGGCTGTAGAGGTAATTAGTTCCTAATAGAGGCTGTAGAGGTAATTAGGAACAGAAAGCGAGGTCAGAAGCATAAATTGCAGCCATCTTTGTGAAGGGGGATTTGGCGGTTTCTATTAAAATGTAGAACACACATACCTTTGGGCCAGCAATTCACTTCCGGGCTTTAATGCTGTAGATTCACTTACATAAATGAGCAGAAATCCATGTGCAAGAGTGTTTTCTGCACCAATTATTACAACAAAAGGAAGACAGAAAACAAATAGTTATCTTTAATAAACTAAGGAAGAGTCAGAAAATGACGCAGATATGCAGAATGGTGTAGGAGATTATATTGATACAGAAAGTTCAATATTAAAACTATTTAAAAAGTTTTAAAACAGTATTGTCTTAAAATATGTCGCATGCATGAACACAGTACACTGATGAAAGTTTGCCAGAGAATTCAGAGTGATTACACTTCCAACCCTTCACACCATTCTTTGCTTTTGCTTAACTATGAACACCCATTACTCAAAGGAGCTAATGTAGTATTATCTAAGAGTTAAGAACACACCGACTTTTAAGCTAAACTCCCCAGGTCCAAAACCTGGCCTCATTAATTACTATCTCTGTTATTTGGACACATTCTTTATCCTCTTTGTGCCTTAGTTTCCCCATCTGTGTATGGGGGTGATACATTTTTATTAGTACGTTCGTATACGCGGAGCACTTAGAACAGTGCTAAAAGTGGGCCAGGCATGGTGGCTTTTACCTATAATCCCAGCACTTTGGGGGGCCAAGGCAGGAGAATCACTTGAGGTCAGGTGTTCAAGATCAGCCTTGGTAACATGGTGAGACCCTGGTTTTACAAAATATTCAAAAATGAGCTGGGTGTGGTGGCTCATGCCTGAAATCCCAGCTACTGGAAGAGGCTGAGGCAGGAGGAATGCTTCAGCCCAGGAGTTGGAGGCTGCAGTGGGCTACGATAGAGCCACTGCACTCCAGCCTGGGCAACAGAGGGAAAACCCTGACAAGAAAGAAAAGAGAAAAGAGAAGGAAGGAAGGAAGGAAGGGAGGGAGGGAGGGAGGGAGGGAGGGAGGAAGTGAGGGAGGGAAAAGAGAAGAGAAGAGAAGGAAGGAAGGAAGGAAGGAAGGAAGGAAGGAAGGAAGGAAGGAAAGAGAAAGCGAGCAGTGCTGAAAGTGTTTTGCTACTGTTATTTTAACTTACAATTTTAAAAACTAGGTGTTGATATATTAGGGGAAAACAGGGTGAAGGGTACCTTTGCAATTTATTATGAATTCGTAATTATTTCAAAGTAAAAAAGTTAAACATGCAGTTGTTAAAAATAACTGACATAAAAGATTGTCAAGATGTCATGTTAAGTTAAAAAAAGCAAGATAAGGAACAATGCATCTAGTAGGCTCAATTTTGTGTAGAGAAATGGGGAAGGGAATAAGAATATATATATTTTGCTTATGTGTGTGAAATGAAATTCTAGAAGAGATTGTTACAAACTAATAACTACTTGGGAAGCAGGCTTTATTTTTTAACCAAATGACTGTGTTACCTATTGAAAAATTATTTAAAAATAAGACTAGTTACAAAAAATGCAAATAACACTTCTATCATAGCATAAAAGCATTTTCATTTGTAATGAGTCAAATAACACCAATTTGACAAATAACACGGTGCATTGAGTTGAATGGTAAAGTACTTTCCAATGACTCTATTTCACTCACAATGTGTACAATTCAGGTAAGTTTAATTCCTCAGTCTTTGCTGAAGAACCACTCCTTCGGGTTTCAGACAGACATGGTTTTAGAAGTTACAAGTAGCATATGGCCTTGTCTAAGATCTCGTGACGTTTCTAACTTAAAGCTTTTGAAACGAGGAAGACACCTTAAGGACATCACCACCTGGTGAAGACTTCTCTGATGTTAAGCACATGTTATAAGTCCTGGAACTTGCTGGCATTTGTCCTAGAAAAAGAAGGATGAGGCCGAGCAAGGTGGCTCACGCCTGTAATCCCAGCACTTTGGGAGGCTGAGGCGGGTGGATCACGAAGTCAGGGGTTTGAGACCAGCCTGGCCAACATGGTGAAACCCTGTCTCTACTAAAAATACAAACATTAGCCAGATGTGGTGGCACGCCCCTGTAATCCCAGCTACTTTGGAGGCTGAGGCAGAATTGCTTGAACCCTGGAGGCAGAGGTTGCAGTGAGCCTAGACTGTGCCATTGCACTCCAGCCTGGGTGACAAAGTGAGACTCTGTCTAAAAAAAAAAAAAAAAAAAAAAAAAAAAAGAAAAAGAAAATAAAAAGAGAGAGAGAGAGAGACGATTAGATATACAAATTTGGATTTAGCCAGAGTTATCCTGGGTAGGGAAGAGTCAGACAGACACACCCATAGGCACGCCCACATTCATATATAGCCCCGTGTCCAAAAAAGTGATGGCAAAACAGACACTGTGATGCTGTAGTGACCAAGGGATGAAAATTTCCCTAATCTCTTGATGTTTCTGCAAGTTGCATTTTTAAATTCCTGAAACATCTTTTTTTTATGTCTGATAATAAGTAGATGTTGTGACAGGTTTGAGTGGGGGCACATCTCACACATGAGCATGAAAACTCAATCATCACACTTATCAACCACAAAAGGATCTCCTCAAACATCTTTTTAGCAATGAATAAAGTTATGCTAGCTGCTATAACAAGTAACCCCTATGTCTCAGTGGCATAATACAATAATTTTTATACCTATCAATCACAGACCAATGTGATTGGGGGGGTACTTTCTCCACATTGTCTTGTAGAATCCTGGCTGAAAAGGGGCCCATCATCTTCAATGTATGGCTTCCAGAACATACTGGAAATTGATATCCAACCAGCACACACAGAAGAAATAACGAAGAATCAGACAGAACAGAACACCTGAAAGTGGCATTTTTGTCTCCCTATGTCATTGGCTACAACTCAATCATGTGGTGCCACCTAACTGCTGGGGAGGTTGGGAAATGTAATTTAACTGTGTATCTACAAAAAAAAAAAAAAAAAAAAAAATAATTTAGTGAACATATGGCATTGTTTCTGCCACAAACAGATATTTCTCCTTTAATATGTTGATTTCCTGCTCTTTATGGACCTTTACAGCAATTCTATGAGGCAGGCTGCACAGATGTTATTCCCACTTACCAATGAGAAAAATGAACTTCAAAGAGAAGTTAGCTGACTTGGCTAAACAACATGGATATTAAATGGTTAAGCAGGAGCTAGAACAAATCTTCCCACAGTACCATGCCTGCTGTCACCCATCCCTACCAAAGGTAACATCACTTGCTTCAGTAACTTGAATCAATCATAGCTTCAGTAAATTAGATTATCCATACAGATTCTTCATAAAGCGTATTTCCTCAAAAACATTCACCATCAACTTAGTTTATATGTAGTCATAAAAAGTTATAAAGACCACATGATTAAATTTTAATAGAGATACATTATGGAGAATAACATAAAATTGAATGCACATAATTAAATCAGGACAAATTTCAGCCTTTTCTTCAAAAATTGCCTCCCTTTTCTCTCTTCTGTAACTCCTATCAGATGCATGTTCAAGTCCTATTCTATCTTCCACTTACCTTTTAAATCCTCAAATATTTTCTTTGCTAATACTTTAATGTCCTCAGATCTCATTTCCAGTTTGCCAATTCCATCTGTAGCTCTGTCAAATCTAGTCTTTAATCTTTCCATCTGCCTATTTTTAAAATTCAAATGATTATATTCATTCCTAAATGTTTGAATAGGTTCTTTTTCAAATCTGCCTGGCTGGGATTCTTTTTTCCTCTCAAATAATTTATGTTTTAATCCTTCTTTTATGCCTTTATTTTAAAAAATATCTTTCAAAGCATCTGGCCAGGTTCATGCTTGTAGTCCCAGGACTTTGGGAGGCCAAGACGGGAGGATTGCTTGAGGCCAGGAGTTTGAGACCAGCCTGGGCAACATAGCAAGACCCTATCTTTACTTTAAAAAAAAAAAAAAGCTGGGTGTGGTACCATGCTCCTGGAGTCTTAGCTACTTGGGAGGCTGAGGCAGGAAGATTGCTTGGGCCCAGGAGTTGGAGGCTGCAGTGAGCTATGATCACACTACTGCAGTCCAGCCTGGGTGACATAGTAAGACCCCACCTCCATAAAGGATTTCAGATGATTTTTAAAAAGCATCTATGGTATTACTCAAATTATCTGAAATCCTAAGGTTCTTTGTTTTTAAAAATCTGTTGGTTTTCACTCATAATGAATTATTTTTCAATTATTTATCTTTTCAAGACAGTGTCTCACTCTGTCTCCCAGGCTGGAGTGCAGTGGCATGATCTCTGCTCACTGCATCCTCAACCTTCCTGGGCTCAGGTGATCCTCCCACCTCAGCCCCCTGAGTAGCTGAGACCACAGGCGTGTGCCCCCACAGCACTCCAGCCTGGGTGACACAGCAAGACTCTGTGGCAAACAAAACAAAACATTTTTCTCCCCATGGGGCCCAGCCTCCTTGTTTGTGTCTATACCTGGCTTTCCTTAGCTCATTTTTCCCCTGACAACATAGCCTTTGGTGGGCTCTGGTGTAGCATAAGCTTCACAACCCAATCCTTTCGACTCTGCCAATCGGTCCCCTATTTGTTTTAGGATTCTAGGAATTTCTCTTATATTTTTATGAGATCAGCACTGGATTTTCCCAGATTTTAAAGGTATATATGGAGTGGGGAGAAGGGGATTTCAAATTCACCAGAAGGTCTCCATCCTAAACTGCAATTATATAAAAATATCAGTAAACAATAAAAACAGATGCATTTAAGGCCTGGGATTAGAGATGAAGCCCTTCTGTTGAAAACTGTTTTTGATATTGGTAATGAAACACAGTTCAGGAAAAAAAGAAAGAGCTGACAAATAAAATGATTACCTAAATTGATAAAAAGAAAAACAGGATCCACAGCACAAGTTTAGGGGGTTAAATGTTTATTAAATCAAGCTTTTAAATTATATATCCACCTACAGTCTGTAAACAAATATAGTACACATGTATGTAAAAGGCTAGCAGATAAGAACCAGTGGAAAAGCTAAAGTTCCCTTTGCACACCGGCACCTCATCGCAACACCCCTCTTGGTGTGGATGCCATGGGGCCATGTTATAGTCAAAAGTTAAATGAAAAACCACAAGTTTAGTTTGACTCCATCTCCTAGGGTGGATTTCATTCGGATAGTTGTTCCACATTATAGGAGGGTGGATCCTAGCAAGGCAACAGTGTAGTTTTTACATTCACAGATTGGCTGAAGTTGTACAAATTGAGCTTCTAGTCTAGGTGTCTCCCTCCCTGTTACCACACTTTGTAAGAAATGTGAATTAAAATGAACAATGGACCACAGGTGGTTATAAAAATAGATAACTCGCAGAGTCATAAATATCTACAGTTAGTAGAGCAGAAACTTATAAAATTTACCTTTTTCCATAATGTGCAGAATATCCTAAGTATGTTCAAGAGACACAGTCAGCAGACTTCAGAGTGGTAATTACAAGGGCATTTGTAAAGAAATAACACTCGAGTACAAACCCAGAGTAAGAAGCTGAATGCAGGCGAAAATACGCAAAACACGCAAAGTCCCAACTCCTCACATCTCATTATGCTACTTACTAGACACCACAATTAGCCTACAGCCCTTTATGGATCTTTAAAAGTAACTTTTTGTTACCCATGTACATACTTTAACAGAGATTTTTCATGAGACAAGCAAAGTGGGTTAACGGTGGCGCCAAAACTGCTGAAAGCTGGAGTGTTTTGTGTGCTTTCGTATACGTCTGTGTATGGGGCTTTAAAACGCTCCAAAAATGTTTTGGATAGAGTCTTTAAAATTCCCATGAAAATCTATTTTATAGTCATTTCAAGGTATAGAAAAAAAGAAATCCTAAACTGGGGTTGAGGGACAGCCCCAAATCTCACAAAGCAACTGAAATTCCAGGAATATATAAATTACATTCATATGTTCCTTTAACACGTATCAAGTGCTATGTAAGGTAACTGCAATGCTATTCTGAAGCCAATCTCATTCAAAACAGTACAGTAAATCCCATCCTAATTCTACAGTTAAAGCACTTATTCCAGGTAATGTGCGTTGCAGCAAAGCTGACGTCTTGTACAACAGTGTCACCTTAAAGCTTCATCAAAGATTCACAGCAGGCCTAAACTGGAGAAGTTCAGAACCAACAATACCACAGGTAGTTATTCATCCTAATTTCTCACAGGGAGTGAAGGGTCTACTTGAGTTATCCTAAGATCACCTAAGCCTAAGAACAGTGTTCCCTGAAAACTCTGGCAAGTTTCCTCACCAAAATCTCTCTTCAGTGTAATGTGTTTGGGACTTGCTAGGCTAGAAAAATGGGTTCCACTGATGCATAAACATACATTCTATACCTTCAAGACGCGTACACATGTAGTGTTTCGCAAACTCACTCGACCTTTCCAGGGAACACCTGGAATAATCACTGGATCTTGGGACACTCATTTCCTAGGGAACACGATTAGAGGAATGCCACGTTAAAGCAGGTTTTCTAAAGTAGTGGTTCCAAAACTGTAGTGAGCATCAGAAGCACAGATGCCACACCCCTTCGGAGGTCCAGAGTGGGACCTGGGAACCTGCATTTCTGAGACCATCCCCTCCCCCCAAGTGAAGCTGATGCTGCTGCACTGAGGACCGCCCTTGGAGTGGCACCGTTGAGAGGATGGCCTGCACAGATCTCAGCGGCAGGAAGCCCTCCTACGGCCTCAGGAAAGGCTGCACTTGGCATTTGCCACAACCAATTAGTCGGCGGTCAAATCAGCCCAGTGACTTCTCAGAGGGTCATGCACCTTGGCGTTGCACTTGACTCCTGGCTCTGTCCCTGCTCACTAGGTGACCAGGAGGAGTGACTGCATCTAACAAGAGGAGGAACAGTAGCCCCCCACACCCCCCAGTGGATCTGTGATGCTTAAGAAAAATGTTTGCAAAAAATGCACTAACTAGCCAAAAGCATCATACAGGTGTCTGTTAATCAGAAGGATGTGCCAGCCACAGCAGGAAAATCCCAGGTGAGTTTTCTGTCTTCTGTTACTGCTGAGCCTTGATGAAGGCACATTCTGACAACTAATGAAGAGAAAAGAGGCTAAAAATGCAGACAACTGCAGTGAGGGGAAAATATGAGTGGATTATCTAATTAAAAATACCTGATTGTTCAAAAAACAAAGGTCAGCCCACAATCAAAATAGTTAATTATGCTGGCTTTAAGATAGTGTTTAAAAGTTAAATATGTTGATCTTTGAACACACTCACTCCTCCACTCTACCATGTTAATGCTGGTTAAAATTTAACATTAGAAGAATGAGAAAAAAAAAATCCTCCAATACGTATGAATTACACCTAAAAAATTTAGTTGAGATCGTGCCAATCTTATAAGCTACCATTGTGTGGAAATTTCATAAGCAACTTTGAAAAAAGACATTTAATTTTGGCTCATAGAAACATCCACAGAATGAGGAATAAACCACCATTCACACGTCTGCATGTGTGTTTAGTTACTACCCAGTACATCTTTGCCAATGAACTGCCTCTCACAATTCAAAAACGATCCTGTAAAAATCCATACATATCCATGATGAGATTACAGTCAAACAAACATCATGTTGCCAAGTCCTGGTTTCCACGTGAACCCAAAAGATTGATCAGAAAGGCAGAACTTCCCCCCACACGCTGCATGGTTCACTTTATGTATGCTCTGGATGGCTCTGAAGACAACACAACATCTCTTGAACCGGTCTGCTTTCGTAGCAGATCTGATACACAGCAGTAAACAATGGAAACCTAGTTGGGAAGAAATGTGAAAAGACAAGGTTAGGCCACTAGATTTACCTCAGAGAATAAGTTAGGTTTTCTGTCCTAACAGATTGCAGGTCAGTATGTGACTATGGAAAACACGGTAAGCACTTTCTACATTCCTTTATCATTTGTTCTGCAGACAGCCTCTGGAATGTGGCTGTCGGATCCTGGTGCGACCTAGACCATCCTCTGCCTAATTAAGCTTGGAGCACACTTTCCACAAACAAGTCACACGGTGATCCTACCAGGGCAAACTGTTGTCATTTACATGAAGAGTTGTGGCTCTGACTCTTGGTCAAATCTTGGATGAGTCTGTATTCTGTCATTATTTTAAAAGCTGTACAAATAAATTTTTAAATTGCTCTCCCTTCTCCAAAAAGAATCATCCCAAGATAACGATGAGGCAATCTACACATCACCACAAATAATGTAGGCTGGAACGTTCCCGCGAGAATCTGAGTGAGGACCTACGAGGAGCAAAGCACTCATCTTATGTCAGAAGCTTGATTTAGCTTACCTCTTCTTCCAAGATGTGAATACAGATATAAGTGAAAAGTCATTAAAGAAATAATTTCATCAGGCTTTGTTTCTTTTTTTTCTTTTTTTTTTTTTTTGTGTGTGACAAAGTCTCACTCTGTCACCCAGGCTGGAGTATAGTGGCGTGATCTTGTCTCACTGCAACCTCCACCTCCTGGGTTCAAGCGATTCTCCTGCCTCAGCCTCCTAAGAGTAGTTGGGATTACAGGTGTGTGTCACCATGCCTGGCTAATTTTTGTATTTTTTTAGTAGAGACGGGGTTTTACCATGTTTTTCAGGCTGGTCTCGAACTCCTGACCTCATGATCTACCCGCCTCGGCCTCCCAAAGTGCTGGGATTACAGGAGTGAGCCACCGCACCGGCCCAGGCTTTTAAATACACACACACATAGCTCAAAGTGAGCTTGGCAAAATCAATGGAGTCTTGAAAGGCAATCCTGAAAATTAGCTGGACAGAATCTTATAATGATAATTTAAGAACAAATAGTACTAATGATCACATGTCTTTATGAGAGTCTATCGTTGTAGGGCTGTTTTTTCATTGTAGTTTTTTTAACATATGGAACGTTTGTTATTTTTTTGGAGTCAGGTAGACCTAATCAAATCTGACTCTACAGCCTACTAACTCTCGGCAAGTTTCATAATCCTTCTAACCCTGTTTGCCCATCTGTAAAATGGGACTGGATACACAGCCTTGCTGCAAGTATTAAATCACTTATGTGTGAAGTGTACAGTACACAACTGGCAAATAGTGGGTGTGCAGTAACGACAGCTTATAATAGCAGCCACAAGATGGACAGTGTGTCCTGGACTGAGAAAGCTCCATGAGGACGGGGACCAAGTCTGTTTTTTTCACTACTGTATTCTCAGTGCCTGGCACCGTGCACGGCAAGGGGCAGGTGCTCAGTGAGAATTCGTCGAATAAATTCCTGTGGATGGGATTTAAAGCCTAGAAACTTCAGCCCCTTTCTTTGTCCTTCCATGCTATGTTTCCCTGTTCCTGAAACAAGAACAATGCATATGTCCCCAAAGCAGTGTGGTAGCAGACGACTGACCATCAAAGCCATTTCCAACCTGCTTTTCCCTTTCCCAAGGTTGGAAGAGACTACTCACCTTCCTAGCCTTTCACCTAGAATTAGCCAAGCGACACAGTCCTAGGCAGCAAGACATAATGTATCTGCTGAAGGTTTCTGGGGGAAGATTACTCTCCGCGAGAGGCACTAGAGGAAAAATCTATTACCCTAGACTACTCTTGTTCCCTTCCTGAGTGTAAAAGTGAATGTGATGTCTGGAGCTGCTGCAGCCATCTTGAGGTTCAAGGGAAAGCCAACGGGATCACTGAGATTCTAATCCAGAGCTAGAGCCACTGGGCCAACACTTTAGCAATGTTCATCTCCATATTCCCTGTTGTAACCGTGTGTTGCTCTTGCAGCTGGAAGCACTTCTAACTTTTAAAACTAGCATTTCCAAAGTGCATTCTGTGGATGGGATGTTAATGAGATATGAAGTGTGTGGAAGGGAAATTTCTACAGACAAGTAACTTGTTTAATCCTTAAAATCACCCCATGAGGTAGAAAATATTGTCCCCATTCTGTATATGCGTAAATTGAACCACAGTTTTGGACTCTGAAGCCAATGTGCAACCATTAGGCTACACTACCCATCTAGATATTATTTTCTATTATATAAAATGCTAAAAGGCCAATTAGATCAGTTTGGAAGACTCTCTAAATAAAGTTAGAGGTGAAAGGAAGAAAAAGACAACATTTCATTAAAAAAAATTGACAAACCAGAGGCCCGGGCGCGGTGGTTCATGCCTGTAATCCCAGCACTTTGGGAGGCCGAGGCAGGTGGATCACGAGGTCAAGAGATTGAGACCATCCTGGCTAACATGGTGAAACCCCGTCTCTAATAAAAATACAAAAAACTATCCAGGCGTGGTGGTGGGCACCTGTAGTCCCAGCTACTCAGGAGGCTGAGACAGGAGAATGGCATGAACCCAGGAGGCAGAGGTTGCAGTGAGCCAAGATCACACCACTGCACTCCAGCCTGGGCGACAGAGCAAGAATTTGTTTCAAAAAAAAAAAAAAAAATTGCCAAACCAGTCAGCTATCCCACTAATCAATACGGAGGGCTTAAGATGTTTCAGACTTCAGACTAAGTACAGGGATGTGCAGTATTATAAATAAAGCCAGGCCAGGTGTGGCAGCTCATGCCTGTAATCCCAGCACTCTGGGAGGCCAAGGTGGGCAGATCGCTTGAGGCCAGGAGACCAGCCTGGGCAACATGGTAAAAAAAACAGTCTCTACTAAAAATACAAAAATTAGCTGGGTGTGGGGGCACACACCTGTAATCCCAGCTACTGGGGAGGCTGAGGCAAGAGAATCACTTAAACACGGGAGGCGGAGATTGCAGTGCTGAGATTGCACCATTGCACTCCAGCCTGGGTGACAGAGTGAGACCCAGGAGCTTACCACATGCACCTCAGAGAACACGTTGTGTATGGGCTGAATTATGCCCTCCTCCCAATTCATGTGCTTCGGTCCTAACCCCTAGTACCTCAACATGTGACAGGGCCTGAGAAGGAGTCTGAGAAGGAGGCAAAGAAAAGTTCTATTCAAGCAAAGAAGGTACCACAGGGAGTAAGAGGATATACTGCAGGAAGTTACGTTGGTGCTAGATGGAGGGGGGCCACCTCTGCCTAAGGACCATGTGCTTCACTCCATAAGAGCAGGAGGCCTCTGAATGTGAATGCTCAAGCTAGCAGGGATCATGGCGATCATCTGATCTTCCATCTTAATTTTGTGGATAAGAACACTGAGGCACAGGACAGCTAAATACGTGACTTGCCCAAGGCCACATGGCTAATAAGCCACAGGGCAGCCTTGAATGTTACCCTCCTGCTATTTTTTCTATAGCAATGGAGAAGAGAAGGGAGGGGAGAAGGAAACAGAGGAAGACCGGAGAAGTGGTGGTCAGAATGAAAAAGAAAAAAGGAATCAAAGTAAGAGGTGGTGCAAAGGGAGAACAATAGGCCTCTGCCTTCAGGAGGCAGGTGGTACAAAGAACGGGGAGGAGTCCCAGGGGATTCTACACTCCAGCCCAGGAGAAGGGTGCTGCCACCTTCAATCCAGCAGCGATGTCATTAAGCACAGGTGCAGCCTGTTCAATTTCTAATCAGAAGAAATAAAATGGGACATGACCAAGGAGAGCTGCCTGCTCAGAGCAGAGATTTACCTGCTTGATTACACCTGCTTTGGAAACAGGCAGCTCCTGGCCCCAGAATCGCTGTTCTAGTCCATGTCCCCCTGGAGCTAACAGACTAGTGCCCAGCCAACCTGTCCATCCAGAGAATCCTCTCAAGGCAGCCCTTGCTAGCACACAGATGCCACTTGAAAATTCTGATTGGGAGAGTCTCACCAAACAGACAGGTTTTTTTTTTTTTTTTTTTTTTTGAGACTTAAAAAAATTTCTTGATAAATGCTCAGTGGTCATTCAAGTAGTCCAACCACACACAAACATATCACTGTCTGCTGCTAAGTAGGTAAGGAAAATCATGCGCGTCAGAGGCATTTGCCTTTTAGCCACAATTTAAAGGTAGCTCTCCTCCTTTGGCAGCCTGTTTGTGAACTTCCATCTCTGCGTGGCTGGTTTTAAAAGCCATTTCAGAAAAATAAAGTGCAAATTAAAGGGGAAAGACAAACGCTCCATCCACCCTCATTTTTAACTTTCAGTATGGAACTCCATGGCTGATTAATTTGCTGTGGGTAAAAGAAGGAAGGGTGCTGGGTGCAGGGGGAGGTGAAGATGCATGACTGGGACCAGCAGACACCTGAACTGATGGAACTAGGATGAAGAGCTGCAACCAGAGATGACAGCAACGCCATCCACGACCCTCCTCCCAGCTTGGAGAGAAGCTCATGCTCTGAATTAGCCACAATCAGCATGTCCATCCAGCTGCCCAGCTCCTTCCAGTCCTAAGCAACCAGACTTCCCTCCCCCAGAGGGTGTTTCGGGAGAGTTAAGGATACATACAATATGCTACATAAGCATTTATGTAGTGGTATAGTTGGCATCATGATTATGGTCCCCCACAATCATGCTCAGTAAATCGGCAAGAGAAAGTGCTGTGGAGCAGGTAGTGCTGGGGAGTGGCCTCGGAGAGGCTGAGAAGCTTTTGTGGTGCTACAGGGCTCACTCTCTCAATCAGGTGGCAAATAAACTGACTCCAGCCCACCTTTAACACACAACTGGCCTGGAAGGGCAATGGAGGATGGATGCACCCACCCATCTATCCATCCATTCACCCATCTCACCCATCCACTCACCCATCTACCCATGCACCCATCCATCATCCATCCCTCCATCCATCCATCTCATCCCATCCCACCTACCCATCATCCATCCATTCACCCATCCCACCCATCCACTCACCCATCTACCCACGCACCCATCCATCATCCATCCCTCCATCCATCCATCTCATCCCATCCCACCCACCCATCATCCATCCATTCACCCATCCCCCCCATCCACTCACCCATCTACCCCATGCACCCATCCATCATCCATCCCTCCATCCATCCATCTCATCCAATACCATCCCACCCATCATCCATCCATTCACCCATCCACTCACCCATCTACCCCATGCACCCATCCATCATCCATCCCTCCATCCATCCATCTCATCCCATCCCACCCACCATCCATCCAGTCACCCATCTACCCATGCACCCATCCGCTATCCATCCCTCCATCCATCCATCTCATCCCATCCCACCCACCCATCATCTATCCATTCACCCATCCCACCCATCCACTCACCCATCCACCCATGCACCCATCCATCATCCATCCCTCCATCCATCCATCTATCTCATCCAATACCATCCCACCCATCACCCATCCATTCACCTATCCCACCCATCCACTCACCCATCTACCTATGTACCCATCCATCATCCATCCCTCCATCCATCCATCTCATCCCATCCCACCCACCCATCATCCATCCATTCACCCATCCCACCCATCCACTCACCCATCTACCCATGCACCCATCCATCATCCATCCCTCCATCCATCCATCTCATCCCATCCCATCCCACCCATCTATTCATCCATTCACCCATCCATCATCCATCCATCCATCCATCCATCCATCCATCCATCCATCTCATCCCATTCCCTCCCACCCGCCCACCCACCCATCATCCATCCCTTCATCCCATCCCATTCCATCCCATCCCATCCCATCCTATGCCCCATCTACCCACCCGATAAAGAGACTAGAAGGCTGTGCACCAAACCTTAACAGAGCTCCCTTTTGATGGTATAATGTTGGGCTAACCTGTCCTTCCTTCTTTTCTGACTTGACATTTTAATAACCTGACCATACTTTTTTATAAAACAAAAAAGTAATCATTTTTACAAATTTTAAAACTTATAATATGTAGCTTTTACCAAACACCCTGCAAGACAAACTAGAATCTTAAACTTCATATTTTATAACGTGACTTATAGAATTGAGCTCCTTTCATTGATGTTGAGCCTGGTTTCATGTAAACACATGTTTTGGGGGTAGGTAGATGCTTCTCATCACTGATGTTTACGTCACAGAAAGGACTGAACTAATCCAGATAAGTTCTAAGGGCACTTGTCAAATAGTCTAGCTCATCTCCGTGGGGCTGGAAGTCCTGAGAAAAGGAACGATGGACATTTATCTGGTCTCATGGGCGACTGAGAGACTTACTTGTCCACTAGTCCCTTCTGTTTGAGGATGCGGTACACTTCAGCGGAAGTCTGAGGTCCTTGGAGCTTTTGCCCATTCAGCATCTCCTTCTCCAACTCTTCAATGGTCTTAAAAATAAAGGATTAAAAAAAAAAAAAAACTATGGTAAAGACTGAAGAATCATTTATTTGTTTAATTTTTAAGTTTTGTTTTGTTTTGTTTTGTAGAGATGGGGTCTTGCTATATTGTGCAGGCTGGCCTCAAACTTGTGGCCTAAAGCAATCCTCCCACCTTGGCCTCCCAGGGTGGTGGGATTATAGGCATGAGCCACCATGCCTGGCCTAGCATCATTTATTTCAAGAGCAGAGTGGAGAGAAGAGTTTCAATTCCCTGCTGGAGGCCAAGGAAGGATAAAGACACAAAGATAAAGAACAGAAGAGTCAAGTGACAAAGCAGCCAGGCAAAGAGAACAATCCCAGCAAACAGATGCTGGCATGAAATCTCCACTGGGCTGCAGCTCACCCCAAGCCAGGAGTCTCAAGTGAGGAAGGAGGGGGTGCGGGAGGCAGGTGAGGGGCTACCTTCCCAGTTCTGGCGAAGGCCTCGGCCACCCTGCGGTTCCGCCCTCCGTAGCAGGTGGTGATCAGGTCGGCCACCCCGCAGCTCTCTAGGAAGGTGGCTGTGGACACCTGGCCCTTGCAGAAGATCCTGGCAAAAGCAATCATTTCCATGAGTCCCAGGCGGATGACGGCAGCTTTGGTGTTGTCTCCACAGCGGAGGCCATCACAGAACCCAGCTCCCACAGCTACAATGTTCTGCAAAGGAGATGACAAAGCCCAGATGCCGTTACAGCACCCACTGTGGGTATGGATGCCAGAGGTGGTGGGGGATGCTGAGGCAGGGACAGACCAGATGGGATTGGCTCTCAGGGACACTGGCTCCATCCTCCTCAAAATGCTCAATGCCAGGTTCTGCTCTTGTACACCTGGGTGAAAGAGATGACGAAAGGAGACACAAGGCTTCCCTGTTCCCCTTCTAGGACAAAGAGCCCATATTTGGGGTCAGCAGGGGTCAGCAGTTGAAGAGCATTGGCCAGAAAATCAGAACGGCTGATAGTAGTCTTTGGTTAAATAATATTTGGATAAACTACTTTACTTTTTGTTTTGTTTTTAATGGAGTGCTTTATGCAACCACAACATTCATACAGAAAAGTACACAAATGCTAAGTGCACAGATTGAAGGATTTCCACAAACTGAACACGCCCCCATAGCCAGCACACTGATAACGGAAGCAAGCACAGCCGCCTCCACCAGCAAGGGTAACCATCCTCCTAACTTCTCCCAGCACAGCTGCGTTTTACCTGCCTTTCAACGTTCTGTGAACGCAGCCATACAATATGTAATCTTTTATGTGTAGCTTCTTTGTCTTAATTCAACATCGTGTTTGTGAGATTCATCCACATTTTTACGTAGAGCACATTTCTTTTAATTGCTGCATAGTACTCCATTTTGTGAATATGCTGCAATTTATTTAATTGTCTTCTGTCACCTGGCGCTGGGGTAGTTTCCAGTTTGGGGCCATGACAAATAGTGCTGCCATAAACACCCCGGCACATGCCCTCCAGTGACTACGTGCAGGCAATCCTGTTGGGTATGACCTAGGAGTTGAAACACTGGGTCATGAGGCCTGTATGTGTGCAGCTCAAATTCCAGCCTTTTGTTTCATTTAATAATCCCCAAATGAGTCTTTATGGATCACTCACTCTTTGCATGGCCTCTGCTAGACACGAGGCAAATGAGACACAGAGCCTGCCTTCTCAGAAGCTGATAATCTGGTACGGGGACTGGCAATCTAGGCCAACCGCCTGTTTTGTAAATAATGTTTTATGGGAACCCAGCCCTACCCATTCATTTACACATCATCTATGGTCCCAGATTTGAGCAGTTGCCACAGAGACCGTATGGCCCACAAAGCCTCTAACATCTGGCCCTGATGCAAAATGTTTCCCAACCCTGATCTTACAGGAAAAATAAAACGTGTACAGAAAGGCTCAGCAGAAAGTGATATTCCATAAAAGGTACTGAGAATCAAATTCCGTTTCGACAGGTATGCACTGAGCATGTACTGTGCGGGGAGCACCTCACTCAGCCCTGGAGGCACAGTGATTGCGGGGGCTTGGCGGGTGCCGGGGGAATGCAGGGGCTGAAGATGCCCCCAGGGGAGAGCTGCAAAGATCAGAGTTAGACTCAGAGCTTGTCCTCAAGGAGCTGACAATCTGACTGAGAAAAGAGACACAACAAAGCACATCAAAAGGCAGAGGGGAGAGAGTGTGCTGACAAGCGGTAGGAGCCACAAGTTTCCGTTCAAAGCAGGGAGGCCAAATGGAGGCGGTGACATCTGAGCTGGGCTTCAAATAAGAAGGAAAAGTCAGATCAGCACCTATGACAAGCAACACCTGCACAGCTGCACAGGTGGCAACTCAGTGGGAACTTCAGTTGAGCCCCTGGGTTCCTGGCCCCTTCCACTTTTCCAGCTTCTTCACCAAGAACACTCAGCACCAAAAAAAAAAAAAAAAAAAAAAAAATCCAACTATCTAACCACACTAGCAATTCCAGTAATACCTGGTGACTATACAGAGAGTCCTGGGAGATTTTAAAACATGAAGCTCGTTTGGGAAATGAGTTAAAATAAGTGTATTTTTAATAAAACCAAGTTTTATAGTGAAAGAATAACTTTTCTTAACACATCGGGCCTATAAAATGTGAGGGATGAGGTGAAAAAACAGAATGAGCTGGGGAATAAAAACATCTGCTCTAGTACACAGGCAGTTTTTGATAAAACACATCAAACATAGCAATGATGTGGCCGGGTCACCATGACAAACAGACTTGGTCATTTAGATACAGCTATTGCTCGCCAGGAGACCGAGGCACAAAGCTACTTCACATGACAAAAACATCCAATTGGGCCTCCTGAAGTTTCCGTCTACTCCCCACAGGCCCACAGAACAGACACCTCTCTTGCCCTCTCCCACGGGGTGACGTGGAATAAAGAGGGCAAGAGAATAAAGGACGGGGATAGGAAGGCCCCCCAGCGTCTTCTCTTCCTTAGCAATCATGTGAGAGCTTACTGGGGCTGCCGCTTATGCCTCTCACTGCAGTCAACACAGAAAGAAAAAAGTAGAAAAATTCTCGAAAAATGATGCAGGCAGAGCTGATGAGGAATTGGTCCTAGGAACTGACAGCCTGACCAAGTGCATATGGCTTCGCAAGGTACCAACGTGCCTGAACCTGCAAAAGCTTCTCAGCCTCTTCCTACCACACAGGCTATGCGAACTGTAGGTTTCATCGGTTCTCAGACAGCAATCATCTCAAACTTGCACGTGCAGGGACGATGGACGGGGGCAGTTCCCGGCTTACACACGCTCAGCAGCAGGCAGCATGAGGGAAGAGGCAAGGCAGAGGCTGTGTGAAAGGAGCCTGGAGAGACGCTGGGGGTCGGGTGGGATCCGGTTCTGCAGCTCCGCTTCTAGAAGGGGTGGGCTGCCGAGTCAGGATGGGACACCCAGACCTTTTAGCATGAGTAGTATGCAGAGGCTAAAGAGCAGGAACCATAAGAACACCTGGGGCTGGGCCCACCTAGGTCTGGACGCCCTTCCCAGCATAGCAGCCAGCTAAGGAGGCTACAAGGAGACAGAAGCGGTACACGGCACTGACATCCAGAGAGCCTCTACACGGTCACAGTGTGACCTAGGGCCAACCACTCCGCTTCTCAGGCCATCTTCACCGCAGATGTGACAATTCAGGGCTTGGACAAGATTTTTCAAGGCCCTTCTGGTACTGCCATTCTTTCAGGGAAGTTGGTGCAACTGTAGCCTGCACTGGGGCTGCAACCAGTACTGGGGCAACAGGTTGACACCTGGGGACGTGCAGGTGGGCTGACTGCCAAAGCCCAGAGGCCAGCCCTTGGGTGAGCTGGCCAAGTGGTTTTATTGAAGTTGCCATGCAATGTGGCGAGGCTTAGGCTGTTGGCCAACTCGTCAGATTCCTGAAATTGCTCTCTGATGCCCCCCGAACTGTGTCCCTGTGTCCCCGTCCATCACAACATGAACCATTCTGAAACTGTTATATGAAAAACCAACCCCAGGAAATGTCTGTGGGCTGAATGGGAGAGAACATGGACTTCTGTTCAACAAGTCAACAGAGGAGGGGAGGCACTGATTTATTATGTGCCTTCAGTGAGCCCAGGCTAGTTACACACTGCCTCATCATCATTCCCACAACTCTGAAGCATGCACCTACCCTCCTACTACTTCCCAACTGGTACACTGAGGCTCAGAGAGGTTTAGTGGCTTGCTAAGAACACCTCACTGGTAAGAGATGGAGTCTGGATGTGCTCCTGGTGCCTGGCTCTGCAGCCCGCTCTGTCCCCTGTGCCTTGCTGCTCCAGTGTGGGAAATCCGCCCTTCCTCCACCCTTGGTCAAAAGACCTGCCTGACCCTTTGCAATTTGGTGTCAAAGGAGAGTGCCTCCTGGCCTACACCAAGGCTTGGGAGGTAAAAAGGGTAGCTTAGGTTGGGCGTAATCCCAGCACTTTGGGAGGCTGGGGCAGGTGGATTGCTTGAGCTCAGGAGTTTGAGACCAGCCTGGGCAACATAGTGAAACCCTGTTTCTACCAAAAATACAAAAAGTTAGCCAGGTGTGGTGGCATGCACCTTTTGTCCCAGCTACCTGGGAGGCTGAGGTGGAAGGATCACTTGAGCCAGGGAGGCGGAGGTTGCAGTAAGCTGAGATCATGCCGCTGCACTCCAGCCTGGGTGACAGAGTGAGCCTGTCTCAAAAAAAAAAAGCTTAGGAGAAGAAAAGGTAATAAAAAACAGCAACAGCTAATCTTATTGAACTGTTCTAAGAGCTTCATATATTATGACCTCATTTAAACCTCACAACATTGTGACAGGGCAGGTCCTATTATCATGGTAACATGATAGGACACTGAGGCACACAGAGGAAGGAGCTTGCCGAGGAGATCACGCCACACTGTGCTGCTCTAGGACCAGGGAGTGAAAGGCACAGAGAGGCCACCGCACAGTCCAGATGAGAACTTTCTGACAGGAAGAGCTGACCCCACCCAACAGGAAAGATTTAGCAGGAGCTCTCTGCAACCGGAACCATCCAAGCAGGACTGTACGGACAGGCCCGGAGCTCCAAAGCAGTGCTTCCGTGTTGCTGTACTCAGAAAAGCCAGATGAGGGTGCCTGGGCGCTCCCTCACAGCTCCTCTGCAGCCCCTTCACTGCAGGGCATGGGAGTCTAGACCACCCCAAAGCTTCTACTAGAAGCTTTCACTAGGCATCTAACCTCCCCACCAGGGGAGATCAGGAGACCTAGTGCAGGGTAAATAAACGCCTCTCTTCTAAGAGGACCCTGGGCTGCAACCCAGTTTAGTCGCCTTATGACAGATCTTGAAATCCTCGTTCTCTCCCTCCACCACTTACCCCTGTCAAAAGAAAAATAAACATACTGAGCCAGTCAGAGCGTGTTGGAATAGCATCCGAGCAGATGTCCTCCGAGATCACTCAGATGTGAACGTTATCATTATCCACTGTGCATCTAAATCTGCTTTAAACTTTTTTTGGAGCTAAAAATACCATATTTTTCAGAAGACAGACGTGTGTAGCCCTTCCCCATCTCCTGGGTGATGGCAATACTCAGAGGCAGTCATCAACTCCCGAGTGCACTCCTTCCATTCTGAATAGGGGTGGGTCGGATGGGGCTCAATCCTCTCCCACTTCCGCCTTCCCATAAAAAGAATATACAACAGGAGAACCAGCCCATGCTACCTGCAGGTTACACAAACATTCTCACCACCCAGCAAGAACTGCCTCCCTGAAACCCAAGTCAGTACTCACTGTTTTCTCTCAGTCCAACAATCCACCTGACTCCTGAGGCTAGCTGCTAAGAGGAGACTGTCTGCAGGGTTTGGGATTACTAAAGGCAAGGTGCCACATGTTGCTTGCTGCTGGCCCCTGTCTAAGGCAGCCTGGCTGAGATGTCAAGGAAGGCTGAGGCAGGTCCACACCTGGCCCACCAAGCTGGTCATACCAATATGAAGCTGCCTTAGCTGGAGCAGCATTGTCCAACAGAAGTTTCTGCAATGATAGAAAATGTTTTATATTTGCTCTATTGAATACGGTAGCCATTAGCCACACGTGGCCACTGAGTCTTTAAAATGTAGCTACTGTGATGCCGAAATGGAATTTTTAGTTTTTAAGAATTTTAATTAACTTGAATGTAAATGTAAATAGTACATATGCTTAGTGGCTAGCATGTCGGACTATGCAGGCCTTGCTCTCACTCACATAAAGGTGCTCTTGGGTGAGCAGTGGCCCTGACTACAGATGAGACCCAAAGCTGGGCATCCTGGCATGGTTCATCACAGCCAAAGCCCTGGAGCAAACCTACATGCCCAGCAATGAGAACTGCAGAACAGCGCCATAAAAGAACACCACCAGCCGGTGCCATGGGCTGCTGCTTTATCCCCAATCTATTCTTTCCTTCCACAATAATAGTCTCTTATTTCAATGCAAGTGTATGGCTATCCAGAAAAAAGATCCCCAAAATGATTTTCCAGCCTCCCTTGTAGCTAGTTATGGTCACACTTAGTGTACCCACTGAGATGAAGCCAAGTGACAAGGTTGATTTTCCAGAACCTTCCTTGAAAGATAGCTGCCACGTGCCCTTTGCCCTTTCTTTTTTTTTTCTTTCTTCTTTTTTTAACCTTGCTGCCTGGAAGGCAGATGTGACGTTGATGCTCTGGTCACCTTCACAGACCAGAAAGACAAGGGCCACACCCTATGCTACCCTATGCCATTCAGTGTTTGTCCTCTCCAAAACCCATGTTGAAATTTGGTGGCCACTGTGGCAGTGTTGGGAGGTGGGGTCTAACAGGAAGTGTTTTGGTCATGCGTGTTCTGCCTTCATGAATGGACTGAGGCTTTTCCTTAGAAAAAAGACTCTGGGAGTGGCTCTCTGTTTGCCTCTTCCACTCCTCTGCTGCGTGAGGGTCAGCGCTCCTGCCCTCCAGAAGCATTCAAGGTGCCACGTGGAACAGACCGTGCCCTCATGAGACACCAGAACTGCTGGTGCCCAATACTGGATTTCCCAGCCTCCAGAACTGTTATGAGCCAACACGTTTCTGTTCATTATAAATCACCCAGTCTCAGGTGTTCTGTTATAGCAGCACAAAATGGGCTAAGGCACCCAAGTGAGCTGGAAGAAGTCTGGGTCCCTGCGAATTCTGTAGAATAGAATTGTCATATATACTCTGGATTGTACATGAGAAAGAAAGAAGCTTCTACCTTGTTCAGCGAGTACAGTTTGAGCATTCTAATCTGAAAACCCAAAATCCAAAATGCTCCAAAATCTGAAACTTCTGGAGCACCAACATGATGCCCAAAGGAAACAGTCATTGGAGCATTTTGGATTTCCAAATAGGGATGATGAACTGGTAAGTATAATGCAAATATTCCAAAATCGAAAAAATCCAAAATCCGAAACACCTCTGGTCACAAGTATTTTGGATAAGAGATGCTCAACCTGTATTATTTTTGGTCTCTGCTAATGAAACTTAATCCTGATAAAGAATCTATTAAAAATGATAGCCTTTTGGCCAGAATCACCATCTTCCAGTAATTTACCAAAATGAGGAATACAAAAGGGAAAGAGGAGAAGTACCTGATATATGCTCTCTAGGCCTTTTAGAAAACATGAAGTTGCTCTTTTGGCCACATATATGTGAATCTATCAGAAAGGTGATATTGGCAGGGCGTGGTGGCTCAGGTCTATAATCCTAGCACTTTGGGAGGCTAAGGCTGATGGATCGCTTGAGTCCAGGAGTTTGAAATCAGACTGGGCAACATGGTGAAACTCCGTCTCCACAAAAAATACAAAAATTAGCCGGGTATGGTGGTGAGCACCTACAGTCCCAGCTACTCAGGAGGCTGAGGCAGGAGGATCACTTGAGCCGAGGAGGCAGAGGTTGCAGTGAGCTGAGATTGCACCACTGCACTCCAGCCTGGGCAACAGATTGAGACCCTGTCTCAAAAAAAAAAAAAATAAATAAATACATAAGCTAAAAAAACTCGTTTTAAAAAGATGATATCGTAGACATCAAGGGTATGGGCACTGTTCAAAAAGGAATGTCCCACAAGTATTACCATGGCGAAACTGGAAGAGTCTACAATGTTCCCCGGCATGCTGCTGGCACTGTTGTAAACAAGTTAAGGGCAAGATTCTCGCCAAGAGAATTAAAGAGTGTATGGAGCATATTATGCTAAGAGCTGAGATAGTTTCCTGAAACACATGAAAGAAAATGATCAGAAAAAGAAGGAAGCCAAAGAGAAAGGTACCTGGATTAGACTGAAGTACCAGCCTGCTCCACCCAGGGAAGCACACTTTGTTGGAACCAATGGGAAGGAGCCTGAGCTGCTGGGACTGATTCCCTATGAATTCATGCATAATAGGTGTGAAAAATAGGCTGGGTGTGGTGGCTCACGCGTGCAACCCCAGCACTTTGGGAAGCTCAGGCGGGTGAAGCTGAGATCTGGCCACTGTACTCCAGCCTGGGTGACAGAGCGAGACTCCGTCTCAAAACAAAAACAAAAACAAAAACAAAAAACAAATAAACCTCCAATCAAAGAAGCCAGACACAAAAGAGGGCATACTGTACAGTTCCACTTATAAAAATCCTAGAAAATGCAAACGATGGCATATAAAAGCAGATTAGTTGGCGGCCCAACTGGAGGCTGGTGTGATGAGGAACCTCAAAGGGACACGTGGAGTTGTTTGGGGATAATGGAAACGTTGTGTACTTTGGTAGTGGTTTTCACGAGTGCATGCACACAACTCTCAAAACCCATGGTATTATAAACTTTAAATAGATGCAGCTTGATTCCATGAATTACACTTTTTTTGTTTTGGAGACAGAGTCTCACTGTCGCCCAGGCTGGGGTGCAGTGGTGCGGTCTTGGCTCACTGCAGCCTCTGCCTCCCAGATTCAAGCGATTCTCATGCCTCAGCCTCCTGAGTAGCTGGGATTACAGGCACGCACCACCACGCCCAGCTAATTTTTGTAATTTTTAGTAGAGATGGGGTTTCCCTCTATCGGCCAGGCTGGTCTAAGACTCCCATACTCAAGTGATCCATCTGCCTCGGCCTCCCAAAGTGCTGGGATTACAGGTATGAGCCACCATGCCTGGCCTAATTACATGAATTATACTTAAAGTTGATTTTTAAAAAGAATATATCCTTACTAAGAGATGAATGCAGCTAAGAGTTCGTGAAGGACATTCGGAAGGTAGTAAGAGGCACTGGTACAAAATGATTATGCATAATTCCTTTGAATTTTCTATTTTATCCTTGTAGAGAGCTGTTTTCATATTTTTCCTAGTAAGTCAAATGCTCCACATTTTTGAGTACAAAAAGATAATGTATATTTTGTAAATTGGCTAGTATGGAGAATATTAATAAAGACTGTATGTAAAAAAAGTGAAACACATCAATGGCTAGACGTAGTGGGTC
This sequence comes from Macaca fascicularis, assembly GCF_037993035.2. NCBI lineage: Eukaryota > Metazoa > Chordata > Mammalia > Primates > Cercopithecidae > Macaca > Macaca fascicularis. Next base: position 16,260,426 of record NC_088376.1, read on the forward strand.
ACGCCTGTAATCCCAGCACTTTGGGAGGCCGAGGTGGGAAGACTGCTTGAGTCCACGAGTTCAAGACCAGTCTGAACAACACGGCGACACTCCATCTCTACAAAAAATAAACAAAATTAGTCGGGCATGGTGGCATGTGCCTATAGTCCCAGCTGCTCAGGAGGCAGAGGTGGGAGGATAGCTTGCGCTTGGGAGGTTGTGGTTGCAATGAGCCATGATTGTGCCACTGCACTCAGTCTGGGCAACAGAGCGAGACTCTGTCTTAAAAACAAACAAACAAAACACACACACACAATCAAACTACCTGAACAGTAAGATCTAGTTTTTGTTTTAAAAAGGAGCCATACACACATGTACACACTAAAAACATTGGAAGGGTATATACAACAAACATTAACTGAGGTTATTTCAGGATGTAGGATTGTCAGTGATTTGATTTTTACTTCGTTCTTTACACCTTTCTGTTGTGTGAAAACAAGGAATATGACGATGTTATAGTCGGGGGGAACATCCCATCACTGTTGTTTATGTAATGAAAGCAACATATGGCCATGTGTCCTTGCTCTGGCAGGCTCTGATGAGAGAGGGCTTCGTTTTATTCATGCTGCCTGGTTACTAACCAGAAAGGTCAAGTTGTACGTAGTAACCAAAGAAACCAGGCTAAGACTCTTAAAACCCGTGTTCATGCTCTGACTGTGCTGGTGTTTGCTACCCTAAAGTCATTCACTCTTTGGATCTCGATTTCCTTATCTGTACAAGACAATGATTGGATTTAATAATTGCTACAAGTGCTTGTTTCTCAGTTTTCAAAAATCTCAGCTCTGACGCAAACCCATAGGAATGATGGTAACCGATCTCGTTTTAAAAGATTAGGTGCGAAGTTGCAGGGAGGTTGGTTAAGGGCCTTCAACCCCCACCTCCCTGCATCCCCCATGAATCACTTTCCATCAAGGTAGCAGGCACATCCACTGACAGTCTTCCTGCCAGCAAAAATGAAAGCCATTCTGAGTTCAGACACAAGACCAGCATGGGTTCCCGTTAGCAGCAGCTTTTCCAAAGCCCTCACCTCAAGCTAGACTCTTTGTTCTGGGCAGGATTTCACAGCTTCTCCATGACCACTAAAAACATCCAGTCACTTAAAAACAACTTTGGAGCAGCTCAGGCCAGCACTGAGCAATTAGGCATTCATGATGCCCCCTGCTGTTGAGTGGTAATTAGTTTAATGAAGGACTATTAAAAACACATAAAAATCTCAACCAACAAAAATAAACAAAGCAGCCAAAGTCAGTGTCTCACATGTGTAACTGGGCCTGCATGTAATGTAATGCTAATGCAAAGAATGCCCCACACAGGCGTTCAGAAATATGCATGTGTGCTCCCTAGGAGCCCAAGCATTTAATTGGCTTCAATTTTTAAAAATGCTCATTGTATATCATGACCACACATATACACACAATGTTAATTCTAGAGAGTGATTTTAACTTCTGACTCAAAAAAAACGTATTCAATTTATGAGAAAGCATAGACAGGCATTCTTTCCACCTTTGCAACTTCCATCCAACACACACAGATGACTGGTGGATTGCCTAACCTCCTCCCTAGGTGCTCAAATTTCTGAAGGGTGGCTTTTTGCTGCAAAAGAGATGACTCAGAAGCGGCTCAAAAGGGGCATTCACATTGAGAACTTTTTATTTCCCCGTTCCCCCCACTCTTTTTTGTAGATGGTAGTGAAATGAAGGCAACTTGGATTGTGAGGGGGAAGGAGCAGGTAGCTGCTGCCGCACGGCTTCCTGCTGGCTGTTCCCCAAGTCCCGGCAGAGTGAGGGACAGTGCCTAAGGCTTTAAAAGCCAGCAGTCAACAAGTCAGGAACCCAGGTGTGGAGACCTCCCTTTTCCTCAAAAGAGGGGAAAAAAAGATAACATAAACTATATACTTACTATTTTTGTACTTTTCTGTATGAAGTACCTCTTAACATTTACATCAAAACAAACAAAAATACACCTCCAATCAAAGAAGTCAGACACAAAAGAGTGCATACTGTACAGCTCTCCACTTACAAAAATCCAGCAAGCCCCTGGCCAATGGAGGGCGCTTCTTTAATCACATCTTCTCCCTCTAGAGGGCAAAGACAAAACTATTCTTAGAAAAACCTCTACCAGCAGCAGATTATTTTTCCCCTTAACAAGAACAACCAGCCAAACTAGTAGAGTAGCATAATTCAGAGGGAACAAGATCCTTTTCCTGCTCAGGATGAAGTGTGGGAGAAAAATGTGAATGAATAGAATCGTTTGCTCCTGGGTGAAACCCTACCATCAAGGAACTCCCATACTTTCCAAATATCAATGCTGCCAACTTCCCAAAGACCAAAACATCACAGTCCCCCCATATTTACAAGTTAAAGCAAGCCACGAGTAAGAGAGGAACTGAACCACCCAGGAAAGGCTGCAGCAAAACAGGAAGTTATAAACAAGGCTCTCGATTCACTATTCTTCGCTGATGTGGGTGCACAGAACACAGAGCCCGTTCTTGAGGGTTAGACTCAATGATGCTAACATTTGCCTTGCTTGATGAACTCCTCCCCTGAGGCTGACTTTACCTTAAGCGCACCACAGAGTTCAACAGTGTCTGCATCATCAACCACGGTAATTCGAAAATTTGGAGTCTGTAGAAGTTCTTTGAAGAGAAGGCCGTTCTCCATTACTTTGCTGCCTGCCAAAAGGTTAGACAAAAAGGATATTAATAGTAGTCTCTAATCTTAATTTTCACACCTAATACCCTTTAAAATAACTTTCTACTTACTATAAAAGTAACATATGTTCATGATAGGATATTTAGAAAATACATAGGAGCAGATATAAAGTAAAAATATCCCGTTTCCAATAGAGGTGATCATTTACAATTTGACATACATTTTTAACTGACTGAATGTGAATCTAAAGCTTTTCTTGGCCAGACATGATGGCTCACACCTGTAATTCCAGCACTTTGGGAAGCTGAGGCAGGTGAATCACTTGAGGTCAGAAGTTTGAGACCAGCCTGGCTAACATGACGAAACCTTGTCTCTACTAAAAATACAAAAATTAGCTGGGCATGGTGGCGCATGCCTATAATCCCAGCTACTTGGGAGGCTGAGGCAGGAGAATCTCTTGGACCTGGAGGTGGAGGTTGCAGTGAACCAAGATCGCGCCACTGCATTCCAGCCTGGTTGACACAGTGAGACACTGTCTAAAAAAAAAAAAATTTTTCTCAAAATTGGGAACATAACATATACGTGATTTTATCATCTGCTTCCTCTGAATTTGAGAAGATGGAAATGCTGTCAGAGTACTTGTTTTTGCCACCACTATATTCCCCTCCTTTGGGACAGTGCCTGGGATGTGATGACGTTCACTAGTTTTCACATATTTATTATAGTTATATATATTTTTTTGTTTTGGAAACCTTTGATTAAAATATAAAAACAAACAAAAATAAAGTCTTACACACAAAGCCTGATGTGAAATCTGCTGTGGTTGGTGGGGTTCAGGGTGAGGTTAACCAAATGCACCCTACCCAGCTCTAAAGAGACTGAAAATCAGGATCATAAGGTTTACCAGCCAAGTCCTGGCTCCCAAATCAATGTCACCACACAGAGATGGCAGAAGGCACACTGAATACTACAGCACCTGGGCTCTGTCTGCCTCGAGGTGGGAGACCAGCTGTTCCCAAGCCTGTCTGCACAGAACAGTCATCTGGGGATCTTCACAAATACCGAAGCCCATGCCTCATCTCAGACCAGTTAAATTACAATCTCTGGAGTGGAGCGGGCATCAATCATTTTTGAAACTCCCCAGGTGATTCCAATGGGCAGACAAGTATGAAAACCTCTGATATAACCTCCTTCAGCTTCTGCTTCATCGGTAACAATACTACGGTACAGCTAAATGAGAATCACATGTGAAAACAGTCTTTCAGTGGTAAGAAGCACTCAGAGATCCCAAGTAATAATCACGGAGTTAGCTGACATTTGTATGCTTATTTTTTTATTTACTTATTTTTTTTGAGACGGAGTCTCCCTCTGTCACCCAGGCTGAAGTGCAGTGGCGCGATCTGGGCTCACCGCAACCTCCGCCTCCTGGGTTCAAGCGATTCTCCTGCCTCAGCCTCCTGAGTAGCTGCGATTACAGGCACCCACCACCACGCCCGGCTAATTTTTGTATTTTTAGTAGAGACGGGGTTTCACCATGTTGGCCAGGCTAGTCTTGAACTTCTGACCTCGTGATCCACCTGTCTCAGCCTCCCAAGGTGCTAGGATTACAGGCGTGAGCCGCCGCGCCTGGCCATGCATGCTTATTATTATGATTTTCTCCATGTACAGATAGGGAAACAGAGGCCCAGAGAGGTTTGCCAACTTGCCTGTGGTCAAACAGCTGGTAGAAGGAGAGCCCAAATTCTAACCCATATACTGCTCTGGCTGCCAGGGCCCATGCTCTGCGCCTCTATCCTATGCCACCTCTTGGGGATGGGAAGAGAGAGGTTAAAACAAGTAAAAATCAAACAAACATACATCAGAATTAGAGCTATACATTTCCAAAGCACAAAAAAGCATGATTGTCAGCCAGCGCGGTGGCTCACACCTGTAATCCCAGCACTTTGGGAGGCTGAGGTGGGCAGATCACAAGGTCAAGAGATTGAAGCCATCCTGGCTAACACAGTGAAACCCTGTCTCTACTAAAAATACAAAAAATTAGCTGGGCATGGTGGCGGGCACCTGTCATCCAAGCTACTTAGGAGGCTGAGGCAGGAGCATCGCTTGAACCCAGGAGGTGGAGGTTGCAGTGAGCTGAGATCGCGCCACTGCACTCCTGGGTGACAGAGCAAGACTCCGTCTCAAAAAAAAAAAAAAAAAAAAAAGCCAAAAAACCAGCAAGATTGTCAACAACAAAAATTACACCAAGAAGTGACACAATGTCAAAATAATCCAGGCCATCTGAGGGTTGAGAGAGGGTGGGGAGTGGATGAAAAGAGACTGGCTCAGTTAATCATTTCTAAAGATGGGTGATGGGCACGTGAGGTTCATGATACTGCTCTACTTTTGTTTTCTGAAAAGTTTCATAATAAAACACAATATCTACACCCAATACTCAGAAACACAGGCTACTCGGTAGCATTACTGTTCTTTCATTTAGCTGAGTTCCCCTTTTCCAAATGTTAGAACTATGTCAGTTTGTGCAAACTGTTCTCTTCCTTTTTAAACAGTCCACCAGGCTGTCTAGGTGACTCTGCAACACTCTTGCATCATCTGGGTTGGGTAAACCAGCCCCTGGCCCCTACATCATATTACAGCCTCACCATGTCCCTCCTCCCACTGCTCAGTGCCTCTAACATGAAGGATGCTCCTGAACATTGCAGACTGGCCCCTCCCTCAAGTCACTTTAATCCAGCAGTCTGCAGCTGGATGCTTGGGATGCTGGTGAACAAACAGGAATGGGCAGGGGAACGCACACTCTTGGCTTACCATAGATACAATGTAGGGTCTATGGGTTCCTCTGTGGCTGCAAATAACACACAGTGTCCATCCAAAAGGTGGGCTTGATTTACAGCAATCTCATATTTTCTCAAAGGTACCTTTTAAAATTTATTACCTTAAATCATGGATAAGAGGTACTAACTTTATTTATTTATGAGACAGAGTCTTGTTGTGTTGCCCAGGTTGCAGTGCGGTGGCACTATCTCGGCTTACTGCAACCTCCACCTCCCAGGCTCAAGCGATTCTCCCACCTCAGCCTCCTGAGTAGCTGGAACTACAGGCATGTGCCACCATGCTCGGCTAATTTTTGTATTTTCAGTAGAGATGGGGTTCGCCATGTTGGCCAGGCTGGTCTCGAACTCCTGACCTCAAGCAATCCACCTGCCTTGGTCTTCCCAAGTGCTGAGATTACAGGCACGAGCCACCACGCCTAGCCCACTAATTTTATTATTAATATAATACCAGTCATAAACCAGCGTGTTGGCTCACGCATGTAATCCCAGCACTTTGAGAGGCTGAGGCAGGTGGATTGCTTGAGGTCAGGATTTCAAGACCAGCCTGCTCAGCATGGCAAAATCCCATCTCTACAAAAAATCTCTACAAAATCCCATCTCTACAAAAATCCCATCTCTACACTGCACTCCAGCCTGGGCAACAGCGTGAGACTCTATCTCAAAAACAACAACAACAACAACAAACCCCAGTCATAAACAGTGACGTGGCAAGCAGGGACTCAGGGCACCTGTACGGAACAGATAATGCTGGACACCCATGTGGGAAGGCTGCCCAAAACTCGATGTAAACCAAAGACAGGAAAATCCCCTTTCTCTGTCACACCAAGTTTTAGAGGCAATTAACCTATTTAATAAAACTCCTTCAAAACCCTTATTTTAGTTCGTGATTCCATATGTGTTTGTGTGCTTAGAAGATCCATAAGGAGCTTATGTATTCTAGACATTTGGCACCATGCCTGATATATAAGAGGGTTTGAAAAATATTTGTGGAATGACTGGATAAAAAGTCTCCGAGTCTGTGGTATACCCCAAGAACGAAGGGAGACCTCACCACAAGAGGGCACTGTAGTTCACCATGACAGGATTTTGAAGACTTGAAGCTGCCCTATCTTTTCCCTCCACAGAAGACTCAAGGGGGCCACGATTCCTGAACCTACCATAATTTAAAATAGTCCCTATGCATCAACAAAGGATGCCTGGATAACCACACCGCAATGATCAAATACAGAAAATGTAATGTTTACATAATATTATTATCTAACATACAATCCACATTCAAATCTCACCAATCACCTCTGCATTGTCTTCCATAGCAACCCTCCCTGCCCAATCCAGGATCCCACACTGCACTTAGTGCTCATGTCTCCTTTTTTATTTTTAGAGAAAAGGTCTTGCTCTGTCACCCAGGTTGAAGCGCCGTGGTGCGATCACTGCTCACTGCAGCCTCCACCTCCCACGCTGAAGCAATCCTCTCACCTCAGCCTCTCGAGTAGCTGGGACTACAGGCATGCACCACCACCCCCAGCTAATTTTTGTATTTTTAGTAAAGATGAGGTTTCATTTGTCATGTTGGCTAGGCTGGTCTCAAACTCCTGACTTCAGGTGATCTGCCCGCCTCAGCCTCCCAAAGTGCTGGGATTACAGGTGTGTGTCACCATACCTGGCTAATTTTTATATTTTTTGTGGAGATGGGATCTCATTATGTTGCCCAGGTTGGTTTCAAACTCCAGGGCTCAAGTGATCATCCCACCTTGGCCTCCCAAAGTGCTAAGATAATAGGTGTGAGTCACCACGCCTGGCTTGGTAATATATCTTTAGTCCTCTTTAATCTGGGACACTCCTTTAGCCTTTCATTGTCTTTCATGACACTGACTTTTTTGAAGAGTCAAAGATGTCATAGGCCTGTTGTTTTGTAACATATTCCTTACTTTGGGCTTGTCTGATATTCTGATATTCTCATGATTAAATCCAGGTTACAGGCCGGGCACAGTGGCTTGCACCTGTAATCCTGGTACTTCAGCAGGCTGAGGCAGGAGGATCCCATGAGGCCAGGAATTCAAAATTAATTAATTCAGGTTATATAAAACACTTTTTAAAACACCACTTTCATATTCTATCTCACTTTCAATGTTTTACTTAAAATTTTTTTTTTTTTTTTAAAGAGATAGGGTCTTGCTGTCACCCAGGCTGGAGTGCAGTGGCGTGATCATAGCCATTGCAGTGACTACAGCCTTCCTCAAACTCCTAGCCTCAAGGTGATCCTCTCACGGCAGTCTCCTGAGTAGCTGGGACTATAGGTGTGTACTACCACACCAGGCTAATTAAAAAAAATTTTTTTTCCTTTTTTGGAAACTCCCAGCTACATTTCCCAGGCTGATTTCAAACTCTTGGCCTCACAAGATCCTCAGCTTTAGCCTTGCGAGTAGCTGGTATAACAGGCATGACCTACTCCACCCAGAAATGCTTTACTTAATTTAATTCAGGTCATCAGTGCCTACCACAGTCCACCCCGCAGACAAGGCATAGAAGCACCAGGTAAAGAAATGCCAGAGGGAAAGAAACGTAACTTGTGTGCTTTTATCTGTCTTTTCAAACTAAAGAAGCCTAATGCATCCAACTAGAAACTTTCCTACAACAAACAGGGCTAGAGTTACAGCCAGGATTGGATCAGGGACTGAGACTGGAGATTAAGATTTAGTCTTCCAGAATGAACTGGGAAAGGATTACTGGCAGATACAATTGAGTCGGAACGAACTAGTTAATAATCTTTTTGGGAAAATATAAGTAATTACATAACAATTTCATAGGCTACATTAAAACTGCAGATGAATAAAAGAATTAACTGTAAAAGAATAAGACCTATTCATTTATGTATGTACTAGGATACATATATAAACAAATTTTTTGCAGAAGAATATTTAGAAACTGCTAATAGTAAAAGCCATTAAAAAAGAATGAAATCAGCTGGATGCGGTGGCTCACACCTGTAATCCCAGCACTTTGGGAGGCCAATATGGTGAAACCCCGTCTTTACTAAAAATACAAAAATTAGCTTGGCGTGGTGGCACATGCCTGTAATTCCAGCTACTCGGGAGGCTGAGGCAGGAGAATCGCTTGAACCAGGGAGTTGGAGGTTGCAGTGAGTCAAGATCATAACACTGCACTCAAGCCTAGCGACAGGGTGAGACCCCATCTCAAAAAAAAAAAAAAAAAAAAATGAAATTATGTCCTTTGCAGCATGGATGCAGCTGGAAGCCATTATCCTAAGCGAGTTAACACAGGAACAGAAAACCAAATACTACATGTTCTCACTTATAAGTGAGAGCTAAACGCTGGGTACTCATGAACATAACGATGGCAATAACAGGTACTGGGGACTACTAGAGAGGAGAGAAAGGAGGGAAGGATTGAAAAACTACCTCTTGGGTACTATGCTCACTACCTGGGTGACAGGATTAGTCATCACCTAGACTTCAGCATCACGCAATACACCCATGTAACAAGCCTGCACGTGTATCCCCGGAATCTAAAATAAAAGTTGAAATTATAAAAAACAAAAAAGAAACTGCTAACAGTGATTCCCTCTGGGAAGAGGGAAATGGATGGGAAATTACAATCTTAGTTCTACGTTTCCACCTTCTCATGGTGCTTGAAATTTTTTTTAAACCTGTGTATCACTTTTGTAAATGACAACCTGGGCAGGTCGTATCACAGGCTATTCTTTTCTTCTTTATATTATTTGTGATACTTCTCCTCTCCAAAAAATACTGTTTTTCAAAAAACAGTTTTGTGTCCAAATATATGGAATTGTTGATGGAATGCTATGCAGTTATGAGGATGTACAGTATGTTAACAGACTGAAAGGTTTTTGTTACATATTCAGTGAATAAAGCAATTATTAAACAGTATATGATTTACTACAAACATAATAGTTTGTACAAATAGAGAAAAAGGATATATAACAAAACTATCAAAATTTTAAAATAGCTTTCTTTTGATTATCTCTATCTTTTTTTTTTTTTGAGATGGAGTCTTGCTCTGTCGCCCAGGCTGGAGTGCACTGGCCGGATCTCAGCTCACTGCAAGCTCCGCCTCCCGGGTTCACGCCATTCTCCTGCTTCAGCCTCCCGAGTAGCTGGGACTACAGGCGCCCGCCACCACGCCCAGCTAGTTTTTTGTATTTTTTTAGTAGAGACGGGGTTTCACCATGTTAGCCAGGATGGTCTCGATCTCTTGACCTCGTGATCCGCCTGTCTCGGCCTCCCAAAGTGCTGGGATTACAGGCTTGAGCCACCGCGCCCAGCCGATTATCTCTATCTTCCATAATAATCATGTAAAATACCTCCATAATTAAAAATAAAAATTAAGGTAGCAAATTCCAAAAAACCCTAAAAAGTCCTATGTATAGGCAGGTATAAGAATCTGGAGCTACATTTTCCTGCGCATTCATCTCACGCAAGCGAGCCTGACATCTCTCAGAGCTTCCTTTTACAAAGCTGCCAAGGAGAAATGATTCATATTGCTTGCAGGTTTGACAAGGGGGAAAGTAAGTTCTGCAGTGGTAGATAAACTTTTGCAAAGCATCTGAAAATACAATAATATTACTCTTCCAACAAAGCATCCTTTAATATGGTACATGGACACTTGAGAATGAATTGTCAAAGCCCCTTTTAAAAGAAATGAAAATTTTCATAACGTCAGTGTGAGAACAGTGTATCTACTCTATTATATGTAAGAGTAGAAAAGGCTTATTACTATTTCAGGAAACAGAAGACTCAAATTTGTTCCTGGCTTCTACAGTAGTGTGGAATCTTGGGGCAGGTAATTTATTCTCTGAGTCTTATTATTCACCTGAAAATGGGGGTCATTCAACCAATGTTTAGATCTCATTGGAATCAATGAGGATCCAGATACTAGCATCTGTAAGAAAAGAAAATTTGCGTTTCCAAGGCCAGGGGAGCCCTACCATGGATGTAGCCACCTGTTTCTTGGTACAAGCAACCTTGCACCTTTGTGTTTAACCTCAATAATTCACTATTGGATCACAGCAAGTCAGAATGGTCTTTTTGGCCGTATTCATTTATATTCATTCTGGAGGTTGTTGAAACACTTCAGTCCCACAAAATAGCCTCCTCACGTAAACCCCCGCCCCACTGAATGCCCACTTAGGAATGTTAAGAGGGACAGCGAAGAGTCTACTACAGAAAATATCAGAAATGGAATATGTACAAGTTGAAACATCAAATGTCCAGACTCCCGGGGCCCCTCCCAGGCAGTGCTTACCAATGGTGGTCTCACAGAACTTCTCTGCAGCCACCTCATTGGCAATGTTGGCTCCCATCAGCACACTGATGTCAATGCCCATCTTCTCGCGGATGATGTCAGAAATGAGTTTCAGCCCCTCGGGGCCCTCGTCTATGCCCTACAAGGATGCCAAGAAGTTAGGAGAAAACAAACCACCAAATCAAAGAGGCATGGGATAGCAGATGTCCCATGGCTACACAACTTGAAAAATGTCTCCTACTTACAAGAGTAAGCATCTATACTGCCTATGCACAGCTTAAAGAAGAACCAAATGAAGAAAATCAACATGTACTCATCACTCGTGTTAAGAAATAGAATGTGACTGTCACCACTGAAGTCCCCTGTGTGTCTCCTCTCAAGTTCATCCTCCTTCTACCCCTGCTCCCCAGTGTGAACCACCGTCCTGAATGCTGTATGCATCGCTCCCTTGCTTTCCTTGATTATTTTACCACATCGGATAGTCCCTAAACAATGTTATATGTCATTATCCCTGGTGTTTCAAGTCTATAAAGAGAATGGTGCCATTCACCTGTGCTGTCTTGAATTACAATATCGTTTTAGAGATTCACTCATGTGGTTGCATGAAACTTCTGGTTCGTTTCTGTTCACTTACTGCATAGTATTCCGAAATGAATAGTTCACATTTCATTTGTCTATTCTCTTGCTGATGACATTTGGGTTGCTCTGGTTTGCCTTCATGAACATTCATCTGTAAATGCTCTGGCACAGCCTCTCTCGGGAGTTCTTTTTTTTTTTTTTTTTTTTGAGACGGAGTCTCGGAGTCTCGCTCTGCCGCCCATGTTGGAGTGCAGTGGTGCGATCTTGGCTCACTGCAAGCTCTGCCTCCTGGGTTCACGCCATTCTCCTGCCTCAGCCTCCTGAGTAGCAGGGACTACAGGTGCCTGCCACCATACCTGGCTAATTTTTTGTATTTTAGTAGAGATGGGGTTTCACTGTGTTAGCCAGGATGGTCTCGATCTCCTGACCTCGTGATCCGCTCTTGGGAGTTCTCAATCTTTCCAACAACATGGGCCTTACCCCTGGTAGTCTGGTGAAGTTTATGGACTCATTCTCAGAATTTCACAGGCATAAAACCAAACACCTAAAATAACCCAGGAATCCAATTATGTTGAAATTTGTTTAAAAAACAAATTTACGATAAAGTAATATATGCACTGTTTTATTAATGCAATTAGAAAAAGATGTCACGGCAGGTCTAATAATTACCACAATTTCCAAGTAGTGACGAGTATAAACGATACCTTGAGATATCAGAAAAAGGTGTAAAGTGAAATGAAAGCCCTGTGACTCCTATTGACAAGGTCTCAGATCCTGCTAATACTACTGTTCCTGAAACGTTGGCTATGAGCTGCATTCACAAATGAAGAGAATGTTCATTTCACTTACAGGTTAAAATGAGTTAGAATGCAAGGATTTTTTTTTCCTCCACAATTAAGTGCATGAACTTCCCGCATTCACCCTGTGGACCTTCAGAGGTTGTTTGTGGAGTTCTGGTTAAAAACACACGCTTTAGGGTATATATCCAGGAATGGGCTCTAACGGTTATTAATCTCCCAGCTAATTCAAACTGCTGGTTGTTTCCAGATGGCAGGCTGAGCCCCCAGAGTGGACCGGCAGGGGCGGCACAGCTCCTCACATCACGGCCGCTGCTGGTCTGCTGCAACAGAAAGCAGCCCACTCTCAACCTGAGCTAAACTAGTCTTGTATGTTTTATGGCCTTTTGGGCATCTTTAAAAACACAAACGAAAAACTGCCACAACTTCCCCTTCAGCTCCACATCTCAAGCAGATGAGAGTGTGAGGAAATGAAATTTCCTGATGAGCAATGTCCAGCCCTGGGTGGCGTGCACTCGAGTTACCTTGATGAGGGTGATTCCCAGCGCTTTCTTGGGCACTCTCCCAGTGATCTCATCACAGATCCTGTGAATGAACTGGTGGGGGATGACAAACACCAGCAGGTCTGCGTCCTGCACAGCCTCACTGAGATTCGAGATGGCAACCTGCAACCAAAAGGCAGAGAAGACAGTTTCTCCTCCTATATCAAACTATGCCTGTCCACATGGTTTCCCTCACTGACCATTTATCAGATGCCTACTATGTGCAGAACACTGTACAGATAGACAAAGAAGGCAAATGTGTTTGGTTTGCCTTCCTTATTCCTTATGGGGGTCTGAAGCAGAGGGTTTGCCTCTGTCAGCAGCTGGGCAGGTGACTTATCCTCTCCACCCCTCAAATGCCTTATCTGCAAAAGGCACCACTAACAACACTATGTGGGTTGCTCTCTGTTGCTCTCCCACCTCACCAGACCTCCATCCATTTTCTGCTCTTCTCTGCCCCATTCTTTTCCCAGGAGGCTGCTTTCTCTCAACTGTTTCCCCAGGCTCCCTTGTTCTCTGGCTTCCAGTGGGCTTCAGCCAATGGGAGGCACTGTCAGGAGATCAAAGGCTGGGAGGAGAGACAGGTCTCCTCGGGCCACTTCTGCCCAGGCTCACAGTGCTTCTGGCTTGGCTTCATTCTACAGCTGCACCTGCTGCCAGGCAGCCCCTTTCTCAGGCCATGTCTCTAAGCCCTCTTCAGGCTGGTGACGTGTTCTTTCCCTGATCCTTTCAGGGGTGGTAATGGCTTCCTGCTGTTGCTAATCTCTGAGCACTTCACCAACCCCTGTTGATTCCCTCGACCCCATGGCCCCTCTGTAAATGATCCCACACTAAACTCTCCTTTGAGAGCACCGCTGTGAGGACTAACTGATACAGAAAAGTGCCTGAGACTTGATATACACTCAATACATGTCAGCTATTATGACGATTTCTTTCCTTAGGGGTGAAGATTAGTTTAACACGGCAGAAGTGAGGGCATGCAGTGCAGACTCCAGGGCACACGGTCTCTGGCAAAGGCTGCTTGCTGCGCTTAGTATCTGTTCTTCCTTATTCCTCAGCATTAGAACCCCTAGTTTCAAGCTGGGCTCCTGAATGCCGGCAAAGAAGGCTATGTTTCCCTGTGCTCCTTGCAGCTAGGTATACCACGTGACTGAGTTCTGATCAAGGGAGCATCAGTGGAAGTGCTGCCTGTGACTTCTAGAAAATGTTCTGGAAGGTCTTTCTCCTTCCTTTTGCCAGTGGGAATGTGAAGGCATGGCTGGAATTCAGACAGTCATCTTAGAGCAGAAGGAGGACAGCACATGCCGAGATGGCAGAACGGTGGAATCAAACGAGTCTCTGCCGCCATGATGCTGCACCAACCACAAACGTCTTTACATGAGAGAAAAATGCACAAGCATTTACCTTGCTTAGACCACTGTTATTTTAGGTTTTCTTTCATATGTATTTAAACCTAACTATAACTGACACAGTCCCCATTAAGCATTCCTGGTTCCCAAAATGAAAGGCCTTGGATGAAGATTCTTCTCTGAGGAAACCGTGTCTGTCACAGGAACATCATTCAGAATGGGCCAGCCTCTGAGGAAACCTAGTTTGGGGGTTGTGATGGAGACTGCCAACTCCCAGCCAAAATTCCTTCTCCCCTTTCTCTATAATCACAGACCTGTAAGCTGGTCGCTGGTCATCTAGCCAAGGACTGCGTTTCCCAGCAGTCCTTGCAGCTACACACGGCCATGGACCAAGTGCTCATTGTTGGATGTGAGAGGGAGAAGTGGGTTCCACTGACAGCCCAGAGCCCTCAAGACAGTGAGTTGCCTCCTCCACACTTTCTCTTCCCCCTTCCCATGAGCTGAAAACCTTGGTAACTTATCCTTGATCACAGTGACGGTTACAAGGCCTAGGAGATGGTACAGGAAAAAAAAAAAAAAAGGGACCAAGAATAATAGTGTAAAGCGAAGCACTAGAATATTTCCATGTGAGAGGAAGACAAGTCTCTTGTTCTTTGTCACATTATTATGTCTTTTGCAGTATCTTAGCCTATTACCTTGACTAATGCCTGTGCTAAGAGTTACTCCCTCACACAAAGGATTCCCCAAAGAAAATGTATCCTGAAGTTTCATTCCCTTATCCCTTCAGGAGGTGTGGAGGACTTCTATAATTTATTGCCTAGCCTCCATTTTCCTTCTTTCTAGCAGAAGTTTCCTTAAACTTCCTTTCCAAAGCTACCGCTTCCCATTTTAATCATGCCATTTGGGTGAAACTGGCCCCTACCCCATTCCAGGGGTGGTTCTTGTTCAAGCTAATGGGCACATTGAACAATCAGCGCTAACAAGAAACCAGCAGATGTCTTCTGGGAAACAGACGCTTGCTTGTTCTTCAGGAGTAGCCATGGGTCTTTCCTTGAACAGGGTGGGATGCTGCTGTGAAGTCTAGAACTACCGCATCCATGTTTACAAATGTGAGGGGAGAACCTACGCCACGGGGCTCCCATGTGGATGAAGCCAACTTTGTGGATGGCAAAGCAGAGGAACAGAGGGAAAAACAGGACCCTGTTAATATCATGTAAGCTGCTGGTTCAGGCTACACCTGAAGTCAACGCTACCTGGATCTTTAGTTATAAGAGCCCAAACATTTAGCTTTAAGTTGATTTGAATGACAACCTAGAGTCACTCCCCATACAGCAGATCAAACCCAAAGCTCAGTACTTCTCCCTCGTTAGTGGCAGACCCAAAGGCACAAAAGGCCTATTTGCCTATTTTCCTCTTTGGAAAGGCTTCTCCAGATTGGTAATCTAGGCTGGGTAGTCCACAAGTGGGGAAGATTTATTACAAAAAAATCCACCTGCTACATTATTCCTCTTACACCTGGAGACTCCACCCCCTCCAACAAAGCATTTTTTGATTCTATTCCATTAATCTCCCAATGCAGGCCAGGTGCCATGCCCATGCCTGTAATAATTCCAGCACTTTGGGAGGCAGAGGTGGGTGGATCGCTTGAGGTCAAGAGTTTGAGACCAGCTTGGCCAACATGGCGAAACCCCATCTCTACTAAAAATATAAATTAGCCAGGTGTGGTGGTGTACACCTGTAATCCCAGCTACTTAGGAGGCTGAGGCATAAGAATCACTTGAACCTGGGATGGGGAGGTTGCAGCGAGCTGAGATTGTGCCACTGCACTCCAGCCTGGGCGACAGAGCAAGACTCTGTCTCAAAAAAACAAAACAAAACAAAAAACAACCCTCTTGATGCCAACCCATAATTGGCCTGTGTGTCCTTGATTGGCAAAGCTCATCGTTTTGCTCTCATGTGTTTGCCTGTGTCCCACCCATCCTCCCATGGCCTTCACAAGAACTCCGATCGCCCCTTCCCCTTCATACTGGCCTTGCTCAGATGGACATTTATGTACCCTACTCCCTGGTTCATATGAAGCCTGGCCACCTGACATTTAATTAAAACCTATTCCTCTGGACCTACTGTTTCTCCTCTTCCCCATCCACCTCTAACACATACACTCTCCTCCCTTTCCCACTTTGGGGCATTTTCAACATGGTGAAGTGGAAAAAACACCAGAACCAAAGAGAAAAAATGTAGGTTTGAAGGTCTGGGTTGCACATCTGCAACTGACCAGTTGTGTGACCTCCGGCAAGCGACTCAGCTTCATCGACCTCAGTCACCCCATATGTAAAATGAAGATAAAAATTACCTTTCCGACCTGGCTACCTCACAGAGCACTTTCCAATTAAGTAATATGAGTGACAGTGTTTTGAAACTACAAAGACCTTAACAAATGAAAGCATATTCATCAGAAAAATCTACCTGTGTCCTGCAAATCTTTAACTTTTAAGGAATCGGCCTATTCCCATGTCTCTTGCTAAATACATCCCCATCCAGGCTCAGTGGCTCATGCCATAATCCCAACACTTTTGGGAGGCTGAGGCGGGAGGACTGCTTGAGCCCAGGAGCTCGAGACCAGCCTAAGCAACACAGTGCGACCTCGTCTTTACAAAAACAAAACAAAACAAACAAACAAAAACCAGGTGTGGTGGCGAGTGCCTATGGTCCCAGCTACTTGGGAAGCTGAGGTGGGAGGATCACTTGAGCCCAGGAGGTCGAGGCTGCAAAAAGTTGTGATTGCACCACTGTACTCCAGCCTCAGGGACAGAGTGAGGTCCTGTCACAAATAAACAAACAAACAAACAAACAAACCATTCTCAAGGAAGCTGCCAGCTGGTCAGGATTTCTTCTGTCTCTTACATTTCCTTCTTAATAAATCAAAGAGGAACCTGCAGGTGGTAGGGAACGTGATGGTCTTTAGGACAATGTGGTTGGGGCTTATTCTTCTTGGTGGAATACTGGGGGTTTAACTCACAGAAGCAACGTGCACAACGCGAGCTGTATTTTCATGGTGTGCATCGTCCATTCACAGAACATTATTCCTCTTACGCAGTATCAGAACAAGTTCTCATCAGCTAATGAGATCATGTGAATCTCATCTTTCAGAATAAAACCTTTTGTTAAGCGCCTACCCGATTTTCTGCTCTGAAAATAATCAGGAGCTGCTTTGGAAATGGTGACTGATTTTGTGAGCCTCCTGCCAAAAATCTTTCTGAGAGTGTCCGTCATTCCAGGTCCTGAAACATGCCAGGAAGCACAACTCAGAACACCAGGTCTTGCCTTTCAACGGCAAGTAGGACAAACAACCCAGAACGAAGGCTTCAGGGCTGGATTGCTTAATGCCCAGACTTTCAGGAGCCCAGTGCTCTTGCTTCAAGTTCATAAAAGCCTAACAATAAATAAAAATCATTGGAAACAAAGCTGGCGAAGTCTGTGTGGATAAGCCTGAAGGTTCTTTTGTACCTCCTGGATCCACCATCACTGTCCATGGTGTGTGTTCAATGAGCTTTTACCTGTTAGCAACATCTTATCTGCGGTCATCAGAGTGGGCGAGAAAAAGACCTCACTTCTATCATCACAGACTGACCTCCTCACCCTCCAAAGATGCTATTTTATGGTCTTTAAAAGCAATTAGGATTAAAACGCTTTCTCCATTCATTCATGACTATAAATAGGCTCACTGGATCAAGTGTGAAGAAAAAACATCTAAGTAGGAAAATAAGAACTGCTCCTCTCTGCACCAGAAATAATCACTATCGATATTTTGGTACATTCCTTCCAAGGCCGTTTTGAGCCTATGGAAAGATCTAAAATTGTATTTACAGAATTAAAGTAATACTCATATCTTTTAAATATAGTATTATAAGAATATTCCTGTCATTCAAATGCAGACTCTTCCCCCTAAAATCCATGAATCTTACCACAAACCTTTTTGTACCAACATCATAGTAAAGACAGATAAAACAATGATAAGCCAAATAAAAGATACCAAGGCTGCACTCATTTTTATCTAATCTCTTAGGGCCACCACAGTTATTTCTACCTCAAGTCTGTATGAATCTACATGCTGAAACAATTCTGGTTCCTAATGAGAATGGTATGGTTTAACAATGGTCCAGCTGCCGTGATGCTCTGCGCAGAGCATCACGGCCAGCCTCTACTGCCAGTCAGCTAACCGGACGCCATGGCAACTCACCTACACTCTCTGGGGGATGTGTGTACTCAGATTCAAGACAACACCAGGAGCAAAAAACACAGCAACTGTCGTACCTGGGACATGGTAGAGGCTCAAAAATACTGTAATTCCCTTCTGTTCTCCTCATCTCACTTGCAGCCAAGATCTTAGGTGAAATTCACATACTTGGCTCTACATGCAGAAATACGACCCTCAGACAGAGGACCTTATCTGATGATTCTTATGTAAACATGCCGCTGTTGGTAAGGCTACTTCTGTAAAAACAGCTATCCACCGCCTGGATTCCCCAGTACAACACCAATAATATCAATTTATTATGTACTCCTGTGGTTCCCAAAGCATGGCTCCTGAACCAACAGCATCCCCATTACCTGGGAACTTGTGAGAAATGCACATTCAGGGACCCCACCTGAAACCTACTGAATCAGAAACTATAGGAGTGGGCCCACGTATCCCTGGGAAGCTCTCTCAGCGATCTGATGAACACTAAAATTTGATGATCACCATGGAAAACTACTCCTCTAATGAAATCAAAGAGTTAAACCCAGGGAGGAAAAGAGTTAACACTGAGGCTTCCCACTGAACTGATATTTTAATTTTCAGAAGACTTTCAGCAAAAATTAATAGGTATTACCCCAACCCTAGTTCCCAAATGTAAATGATTAATTTTTTTTAAGTCTTGCCCTAACCTTATTTTCCATGTGATACCACCTAAAGCACTGAAACAAAACTCTTCATCCTAGTTTGTTCTTCCTCACCACTTCCACTATCATTGGCATTTATTCAGACCACCAATAATGCCAGGCACTATTTCAGGTGCTGAGAAGACATTAGTGAATACAGACCTATGCAAGAAACTATACTCAAAGAGGTCACAGCAAAGTAAAAAGGTAAACATTGGACTTCATAATTAAAAACTTTTGTGCTTTAAAGGATACCATCAAGCAAGTAAAAAGAAAACCCACAGAACAGGAGAAAATACTTGTGAAGAAAGGGGACCTGTATCTAGAATATATAAAGAATTTGAATAACTCAATAATAAAAAGACAATCCATTTTTAAAATGGACAAAGGATTTGAATACACTTTTCTCCAAAGATATACAAGTAACAATAAGCACAAGATGTTCAACATGGTTAGCCATCAGGCAAATGAAATTCAAAACTGTGAATGAGACACCCGCTAGGATTAAAAAGTCAGATAACAGCAAGTGCTGGTGAGAATGTGAAGAAATTGGAACATTCATACACTGTTGATAGGAATGTAAAATGGTACAGCCACTTTGTAAAACAGTCTGGCAGTTCCTCAAAAAGTTAACTCTACTCCTAGGTATACACACAAAAGAACTGAAAACATATGTTCATACAAAACATTGTATATAAAGGTTCACATTGTACATAAAGTTATTATTCACAACACCCAAAGAGAGGAAACAGCTCAAATGACCATCAACTGATGAACGGGTAAACAAAATGTGGGACATCCATACAACAGGATCGTATTCAGCCATAAAAAGGAACGAAGCACTGATACACGCTACAACATGGATGGAGCTTGACAACATGCGAAGTGAAAGAAGCCAGTCACAGAAGACCGCATATTGTAAGATGCAATTTATATGAAACATTGAGAATAGGTAAATCTATACAGATAGAAAGTAGATTAGTGGTCGCCTAGGGCTGTGGGACAATTGGGGACAACAGGGGGTAACTAGGAAAGGGTACAAGATTTCTTTTCAAGATGATGAACATGTGTTAAAATTGGCTGTAGTGATGGCTGCATGGCTATGTAAATATACGAAAAAAGTCACTGAATTTTATGGTCTGTGGATTATATCTAAGTGAAGCAGTTTTTTAAAAAGCAGGCAGAAGATGAGCGGCAATGGCAACTATATTTCATGGGGGTGCTGGAATCTAAATCCTGGTGTCACTGGCTGAAGCTGGAACAGGGGTGCAAAAGAGTCCTCTACCTTGATGAGCTCCAAACACAGGCTCTGGAAACAGAGCTAGAAAACAGGATCAACCATTCTGCAATTACAGAAAATAATGAGCATTCTTTTCTTTTTTTTTTTTTTTTAGACGGAGCATTCCTTTTTTTTTTTTTAAAGATGTAGTCTTGCTCTGTTGCCTACGCTGAAGTGCAGCGGCGCAACCTTGGCTCACTGCAACCTCCACCCCCTGGGTTCAGGCAATTCTCGTGCTTCAGTCTCCTGAGTATAGCTGGGATTATAGGTGTGCACCACTACACCCGGTTAATTTTTGTATTTTTAGTAGAAATGAGGTTTTGCCATGTTGGCCAGGTTGGTCTTGAACTCCTGACCTCAAGTGATCCGCCCCCCTCGGCCTCCCAAAGTGCTGGGATTACAGGAGTGAGTCACTGCACTTGGTCCCAAAGTGCTGGGATTACAGGTGTGAGCCACTGCACCCGGCCTTCAGAAAATAATGAACATTATTTTCATTCAGATCTAAAGGGAAATCGTAAACCCAGAAGGGCTCAGTTTTTAGTGAGCAGGCAATGGCATGGTGAAGTCACTGTAACAGAAGGCTCCCATGTGGGAGGGGCCACATGATGAGTGTGGACCTGGGGAAGGGTCAGGTGGGCAGCAGTTTGGGGGTCTCACGCAGAAAAGTCTCAGTCTGAAGTCAGCACATCAAATGACAGCATAAACAGTGAGCTTGTGTTGACGGAAACGCAACAAACCTCTCCTGTTTGAACTGGAAAGAAAAACAATGATTAAAAACCGGTCTTTTAGGTGGCTACCTGAGGCTGGAGGGTGAGGGACTGGGGACATGTTGGTCAAAACTTTCACTTAAACAGGAAGAATAGGTTCGAGAGATCTATTAGACATCAGCAGCGTTCTGGGAGTGAATTCTCCTGCCTCTGTCCATACCCAGTGACCAGGGGTGGGTGGTGGAGTCAGTCATATGGGGGGCAGGCTCTCTCAACTCCTCTGTGTCAGTTCCTTCCCCCACACTCTCCCTGTTCACAGCAGAGGCTCTAGCTTCACAGAACCACTCAGCAGATTCACTTCCCCCAACACTCCTTGAATATCCACTGGAGGAAAAGCACTGCGCTAGGGACTGTGGGTGAATGAAGAACCAGAAAGCAAGGTCACACACTGAGGGCATGCGGAGGTAGACAGACAGGTGCACAAGGGACTGGCACCAGGCAGCGTGGAAGGAATATAACAATGAAACATGTAGTTTACCGAAGGGAGGGGACAACCAATTCTGATAAAAATGAGAAAAGTGAAGCTCAAAAGAATGATCTGACCCAAGAATGGATTAGAGATGACCCCAGAGGCCTTCCATTGGAGTGGAAACAGCCGCCTCTTTCATTCTCTCCAGCAGATACTTGGACAACTTAACTTCTAAGCTCACAACCCTAAAGGTTCTTCCTCCCCCACCAACTGCACCAGGAATCACTGTAGGGAAATGCTGGCCCACCTGAGTCCAGAGCAGAAAGTCATCACTGTCTGGAAGGCAATAGATTCAGCATGCTTAGGGATGAGTCCACCAGGAATCAGTCTGAACCGTAGCCCTTAGCTGTGTGACCCTGGACAAGTTCATTAGCCTCTCTGAGTCCTGGTTTCCTCCACTACATAATCAAAATCATCATCCTAATAGGAAAACCAGTAGTATCAACCTAAGAGCGTTATTGAGAGGATTAAATTAGACTATATGTATTGCTTAGCACGGTACTTGACACTAACAAATACTGTAACTAAAACTTCCCCACATTTACTGATTTAGAGATTGGTCTCCCCTGCTCAGTTCCTTGAGGAAAGCAACACTGTCTTATTCCTCCTTCTGTCCCCAGCACCCAACATTGCGCTTTGCATGCACAGTGCATGCTTATAAGGTTTGGTGAGTGAATATATGCAGTAAAGGGTATTTCATTAACACAGGAGATGAGCTTCCTGGGTTAACCATAGGAATCAGACAGCCACAACTGTCTGGTTTTCAAAGAGATCATGATAGAAAAGCACAAAGGGGTGAATCTGACAACAGAAGAAGTTCATCAATTCCATTCAGACAAGCAGCAGGGTACACCCTTTTCACTCCCCAAGCTCATTTCTTTCTTCCTCCGCAAGTCAATAGAAGGAGGTCAGGCAATAACCTGTATTTTTCTCTCCCAGACTTAATAAGCTTGAATTTAAACTGTCAATCTTACATTTTCCCATTTTCTTCTATCTCCTTCCGTAATTTAGGCCTTAACCCTGACTTTAATTACAGACCAATGCATTAGCTGTCCTAGCAAGCTGATCTCATGCACTTAGGGTATACCAGGAGCTACTTGGGGAGCATGAACAGCCTAAGGCAAGTTCGCTAGTTCCAGACGTGGCTAGCACTTTGAATGCCAAGGAGGAAGCCTGTTATGGGCTGTACTCAGAATGTGACTGTATCTGGAAACAGTGTCTTTAAAGAGGTAATTAACTTAAGTCATTGGGGTGGGTCTTTATCCAATATGACTGCTATCTTTATAAGAGGAGATTATGACAGAGACAGGATCAGGGGGACGACCATGTGAAAATACAGAAGATGCTATCTACAAGCCAAGGAGAGAGACCTCAAGAGATCAACCCTATCAACACCCTGATCTCACACTCAAAACCTCCGGAATTACAAAAGATACATTTCTGTTGTTTAAGGTACCAGTCTGGCACTTTGTTAAGGCATCCTTGGCACACTAATAGGAAACCCATTTTCAGAGTCAGAAAAACCAAAATCAACCAACCAATTGGTGGAAAGGAACTGGGGAAAAGAAAAGCAGCTTTCCCAGTTCCAAGTCCCAATGCTGCTCCACCAAGCATAACTTGCGGAATGAACCAATGTACGTTTCACCCCAAAGTCTTACCACATTTTCTGGCAGCTTGTGTCCAGGAAGATATTTTACATTTTCATGGTCATTATTTATGATGTCTGTCAGTTTTCTGCCATTAACTGTTTCTTCAAAGACCCACATCTTCACTGTGGAGGCAAACTTCTGAAGTTTCTTGACATTATTACCAATTATTTTTGCAACAGCTGAACCCCTACAAAAGAAACCGTGGAAAAGAACAAAAATAAACTCACTTGGGCAGGAGAGAAAAAGCATTTGATTAAAATTCAGAAGACTTGTGTTTTGATTCTGATCCAAACACCAAGCTTACTCGAGATGTGATGTGTATCAGCCCCAAGCCATTTGAAACTGAGTTGTTTTCACATGGAATACCACCGCCTGTGACCGGGAAAGCACCAGAATTTGGTTTAAGGTCAAAATGCAACACCCCTTGAAACTAGTAAGAATCAACCTATCTTGGAAGACAACATCACAGGCAGAAGAGAAATCCACCCCAGAGCATGAAAATGACCCTGGAAGGTCTTCAAAGGATATTGAGATGTACCTATGGTAAAATAAACTGTGTCTTGATGAACTGCAGCAGGTGCCAGGCAGAAGCACAGAGGAAAGACAAGAACCCGAGTGGACTCCCGAAGAGGAGCAAAGGGAGAGCACAGGGCCCAGTCGCTGAGTACTTTGCACTCCCTCCTCTCCGCAACCAAGCCGGCCTCCGGCCCCTAAGCTCCCTTTTCTCTGCATCTCTATTTAGCAAACATGTTCTAGTGATGGCTCAGTCTCCCATAGGCTTTCCTACAGGGGACAAGAATGACCCTGATTTGTTAACATCAGTCCTCCCGACAGCAGTGTGTGTCTGCACGTGGCTGCTGCAGCAGAGGAGGTGGGACCAGGCACCTGTGTCCATCCCACAGAAGCCGCTGCTGGGGCCACAGTGGGCACTCAATCCTAGCTGAGCCTGTCAGCTCTCCCCTCTGGACTTTCCACTGAGAAACGGTTTGTTTCTTAGCTGACTTTCCTGGTGTGAGGAGTAAATGAGAGAATGCAGTAAAGAGCATCTTGCAAATTCATGTGTTAGGGCAGTTGCTACTTTTTCTCACAATTATTCTCAAGACAATTTGATGAGATGGAGTAGGGGATGACAACAAAAGGTGGGGGCAGCCAAGAGGCTGCAGAACATGTTGGAGACATTTATTTTCATCCCCTGAAGAATCTGTTTTTCTAACCCAACTATAATTCATCCCAGCATATAAACCTATATGCTTTAACAACCACAAAACTTCAAATAATTCTAACAGATTATAATTATTGTCCCTTTCCTGACATAGAATGGATAAACTAAACAAGCGGTTCTCCACTTTGGCTGCACAGAGTTACCTGGGAGATTTAAAAATCCTGAGTCCCAGACCATACCCCAGGCCAATGGAACTGGCACTTCTGCGGTGGGATCAGGCATCTGTACTTTTTAAAGCTCCCTGATGACTTGATGTGCAGCCAAGGCTGAGAGCCACTGCTCTGCACAATGATCAGAATTCTGATGCCCTCCTCCCTCACAAAAGAATAGCTGTAGATATCAAGGCTATGCAGCTGTACCTGTGAAATTCTTATTCTATGCCAGCAGAACAGGTTATTAGATAAATACCCATTAATCCAATTCTCCTACTGACACTTTGTAGAAAGCAGGCCAGGAACCTCCACCATCACTACCACCTTCATTCTAATCTTGGAAACAGCTGCTCACGTACTCACAGGGAGATAAAGGCTGTGGTTCACAGTGTTCCCTGACATCAAGTAACTTTCACAAGGTCAGAGAGAACAAGCGTGGTTCTGGGGGACTGAGCGTCAACCGATGGGGGGCTATGAGACACCAGGAATCTAAGTCTAGTAAACCAAGTGGAAAAGTAAATCAGAACCAGGAATCCCTCCCTGTGATCTCACTGGAATACATTTGCTTTCCCCTTTACAGCTGCCTCTTGGGGAAGCCAAACATTTGCAACCAGAGGCAAACCTGTAGTATTTACTGCAATGAGTTGGATTGATTGATTGATTGAGACAGGATCTCACTCTGTCACCCAGGCTGGAGTAGAGTGGCGTGATCACAACTCACTGCAGCCTTGACCTCCTGGGCTCAGGTGATCCTTCCACCTCAGCCTCCTGAGTAGCTGGGACTACAGGCACGTGCCACCACCCCTGGGTAGAGTTAGGAAAATTTAAACAAACATTGGTACTGTTAAGAACTAGGCCCTTCAGACCATGTCTGTATGTCCTTTGGGATTCAATGGGGGCTTAAAGTGACAGGGTAAAAATTAATAAGGGGGAATTCCAGTTATTTTACTCTTGGGGGGCCATCAAGACCTCATTCTACCTCATTCCTGGTTTCATCAATAATTTCATTCATTCACTCATTTATCTCAGTCATCAAATATTTACTGAGCACCTACTGTGTGTAATACATTGGGCCGGATGGTGGTAATACAGCAGGGGAAAGGCAACGTGTTCTTTGCTCTCAAAAGCTCACCACCAGCTCAGAGAGATGAATAGCTAAAAGGCATTCATGATGCTGTGTGTGATAAGAGGTGGAGGAAAGTGGAAGCAGATGTGGTTAGAAGGGTAAACTGCAGTGGACTTCAATACAAAGGACCCAACTGCAATACATGTTGATCCATGACAAGTCTCCCAGGCTCAACCTTCTATTGAGAGAAACATAATGGACAGCCCGACCCAGGGTGCAGGGAGAAGATACAAGGATGGTGCTCAGGAAGACCAAACCCCTGCTGAGAAGCAAAAAAAGGTTTCGCAAATCAGGGCTGGGAAAAGCAGACACAGCAGTGCTTTCCACCCAATACTCAGCTAACTGCAGACACATGAGTGAGCCCGACCAGCTGATCCCTAACTCAAACGCAATCTTAAATGCTTGTTATTTTAAGCAGCTGAGTTAGGGGAGAGTGGGCTGTGTTGCAGCAAAAGCTGATAGATGTACAAAGACAGAATCTTTGACACAACTAGAGGCCTCTCCAAGTAATTTTTGGCCAAGCTGTTGGATTTGCCACCCAGGGATTGGCAATGTAGTGGGAGGGATTGGGGGTTGGGGTAGTGTTGTGTTGAAGGAAGGACTGTGGAATTAAATTCACGGATGGGGAGGAACAAAACGATCCTAGTACCTTAAGGCCTAGTTTTGTTCTCTATATATAATTTATACAATAATTTTTTTGGCAAGGGTGGCGGGGAGGCAGGGCATGGAGGAGGAGGGCCAGGACTTAAAACACTATATTTCATTTTGTTTTAACCCCCTTTGATATACTCTCTCTGTTTGTTCGTTTGAGACAGTGTCTTGCTCTGTCCCCCAGGCTGGAGTGCAGTGGTGCAATCACGGCTCACTGCAGCCTTGACCTCCCAGGCTCAAGGGAATCGTCGCTCCCTGGCCTCCTGAGTAACGGACTACATGTGTGCCGCCACGCCCAGCTAATTTTTAAAAAAAATTGTGTAGAGACGGGATCTATGTTACCCAGGCTAGTCTTCAACTCCTGAGCTCAAACAATCCTCCCACCTCAGCCTCCCAAAGTGCTAGAATTACAGGCATGAGCCACTGCGCCCAGCCCAATCTCCATGTTGAACTCAGTATTTTCTCTGTTGTCCACTTTTATCTGTGTGGTTTATAAAAAAATCAAAAAGTATAACCCACACCCAAAACTCCTTTGTGCCTCTGGAATGGTACTAGAGGCATTTGTCCCAAGTGTTACCTCTTCTGACCAATATGAAAGAGCAGCTTCATTTTTCTTGTGGATCAAATAGAGCAAGAAAAATGTTTTGGAGGAGCCGGAGGGTTTTGAAGGGACCAGAGTCTACTTATAAGTGACACACCCTGTTTTAAAGAAATGGGCCGGGTGCGGTGGCTGACGCCTGTAATCCCAGCACTTTGGGAGGCCGAGGCGGGTGGATCACAAGGTCAGAAGATTGAGACCATCCTGGCCAACATGGTGAAACCCCATCTCTACTAAAAAATACAAAAACATTAGCTAGGTGTGGTGGCGGGCGCCTGCAGTCCCAGCTACTCAAGAGGCTGAGGCAGGAGAATCGCTTGAACCCGGGAGGCGGAGGTTGCAGTGAGCTGAGATCACACCACTGCACTCTAGCCTAGGCTACAAAGGAAGACTCCGTCTCAAAAAACAAAAAAGAAAAAAAAAAAAAAGAGAGAAAGAAATGTGACTGACCAGCAGAAGGCCAGTCCAAAAATGTGCATAGATATTTTAGAGCTGAGCTTAAAATAAAAGCTGACTATAGCCCACAAAGGTGGTTTGCATGTGAACAGGTCATAGTTGGGGTCCTGTGGCCACACTGCTGGCACTCTCCATGTCTCAGCTGGTTTCGGTAACACTACACAAGCATAGTGAGGCACAGGTCTTATCTATCTATCTATCTATCTATCTATCTATCTATCTATCTATCTATCTTTCAACTCCTGCATATCTATCTCTCTGTCTACCTGCCTGCCTATTTTTCAACTCCTGCATATCTATCTGTCTGTCTTTCAACTCCTGCATTTTGAGAATCAAGGGCACAGGTCTTCACAAGGCTGGGTCAAGAGCATGAGCAGCCACCTCCACATCAGGCTCAGCTCATCCGTCTACAAAATGATAGGTGGGGCAGGTAATCTTTAAGGTTCTTTCCAGGTCTATGATCTAATCCAGTGCTTCCCAAAGTGAGAAATGGGGACTAGGGATACACACAAAACCAAATGACACTGAATCACTCGTGCCCTTCTCAGCTCTCATGGTCCTAAGCGAGTGCAGAATGTCTCGCTGCAGTGCCATTAAGTGGTTCCCATCTCTCCAGCGTGTGCTAATTTCCCTTCTTCACAAAGTCTGAAGAGGCCTCAGACTCTGAGCCTTGGCAGGTAGTAATATCTGGCAAGAATTTTGTAACACTGTCTTGTTTTCATTCTACTGGCTTTTGTTGTTGTTACCTTCTACTTGTGATATTTACTATAGTGGTATGAAGTTGTCTTTTAAAGTAAACATTTAGGCTGGATACAGTGGCTTCCACCTGGAATCTCAGTGCACTGGGAGGCTGAGGAGGGAGCATTTCTTGAGCCCAGGATCTTGAGACCAGCTTGGGCAACATAGTGCGATCCTGTCTCTACAAAAAATAAAAAACTAGCTGGGCATGGTGGCTGTACCTGTAGTCCTAGCTACTCAGGAGGCTGAAGCAAGAGGATCAGTTGAGCCCAGGAGGTCAAGGCTGCAGTTAGCCATGATCATGCCACCACACTCCAGCCTGGATAATGGCACACACTGTCTCCAAAAAATAAATAAATAAAAATAAACTTTCAAAGAAAGAATAGCAATCAAATACTACTACAGCTATGAAGCAGACAGAGCCAAAGCCATAGGGGTACTGCCTGCATGATGCGTTTAATCCTACCCAAACTCTTCGTCTTGCAGATTAAGATGCAGGAGACTGAGTCATGTTCACCTTGCATCCTACAATCCGGTATGGCCTCCAGGTGGGTCTTACCTGGGGAGGAGGCTGGGGAGCCTTCCAGGCAGAAGGAAGGCCCCTGGAGCAAAGTCAATAATTAGCTAAGACAGAACTTGGAGGACTCAGGTTTGCTGATGGCCAGTCCTGGGTCTTTACATAGATGTATAAAATTCTGTTACCCATGAAATCATGCATTGTCTTAAGTCTTAGGCCTTAAAATATACACTAATTCACAAATCCTGTAACGCTATGCAAATGAAATTTAAAAGGAACTTGAGTAGATGGGTACTTCATATAAGATTTCATTTCATCTTTATTACAGCCCACAAGAGAGGTGCCACATTATCCCCATTTTACAGACGATGAAATTTAGGCCCAAAGAGCATAAATCAATTACCTAAGTCATGCTGTCCATCTACAGTCAGCAATTCAAACCCAGATCTGAGTGTCTCCAAAGCCTGCACTTGTTGCTAATTTATATTTGCCCTATTGTAGGGTAGAATCTTTTATTGAAAATATTTATTGAGCACCCACTAATTTCAGACACCATGCTGGGTGCAGGGGATGCAAGGGAATAAAAGCAGACAAGTCCCCATCCTTATGGAGCTTGGAGACTGGTAAACAGAGATTGATGTTGTTTCAACAAGCACACAAAAAAATGTAACTGTACTGCCGGGCACAGTGGCTCAAGCCTGCAATCCCAGCACTTTGGGACGCCGAGGCGGGCGGATCACGAGGTCAGGAGTTCAAGACCAGCCTGACCAACATGGTGAAACACCGTCTCTACTAAAAATACAAAACTTAGCCGGACGTGGTGGCGGGCTCCTGTAATCCCAGCTACTCAGGAGGCTGAGGCAGGAGAATCACGTGAACCCGGGAGGCGGTGGTTGCAGTGAGCCGAGATTGCGCCACTGCACTCCAACCTGGGCAACAGAGCAAAACTCCATCTCAAAGAAAAAAAAGTTTTTTTATATATATACATATATATATATCTATCTATCTCTGTACCACAGCGACCTATGTGGTCAAACAGGCAACACAGTGACACCTGGCGATGACGTCAGGGAAAGCTGGGAGAAAGTGTAGCCAGGGCGGAGCTCCGAGGCTTAGTGGGCCTTACCTGGGGAGGAGACTGGGTACCTTCCGGGCAGCAGGAAGGCCCCTGGGGCAAAGCTCAGTCATAGCCCGTGGCATGGCCAACAATAGGCACAGATTTTATCTAGAACTAACATGTCCAGGGAGGAGGGAAAAGAAGGAAGAGGACAGAGGTTAAGGGAAGGAGAGAAGAGGAGATAGTGCAAGAGAAATGGAGAGGATCAGGGAGACTAAGGGAGGAGAGAAAGAGGAGTGAGGAAAGGTGGATAAAATGGCGTGGCAGGGGCAAGAGGCAAGGAAGGGACAGGGTGGGCAAAAACAGCACTAATTTGGTGCCTACCAGGTGTCAGGCACTGTTTCAAATACCTTACCCACATTATCCCTTTTAACCCTTCTGCTCTACGGCCCTGAGTCCCAGCTGGATGGACACCCACCTGCAGGAGGTCCTAACCCCCAGCTTGGCAATGCCCTCCCCCCTCCGCCCCCAGCTAACCCTTTGCCATTCACTCTGTCCACAGCCTTCTCACCCCTTTCTCTCTAAAAAGGTGTACTATTTAATTAGGCTGGGGATGTACTACTTCAGCCAAGGAATGGACGCCTGTTTTTAAATAAAAATAAAAATTTCAGGACCCTCTGAATTTATTATGCCAAGGGGGAAGTTAGGCCTTGGAGACTGGGTTATGTATAACTTGTATGCTTGCTATTCTGCTTCACTCTATGCCCCACTATTCTTGACTTCCTCATTGTAAATGACTAGGAGAGACCAGATCTTCCCACTTCTAATTGCTGATCTTTGTTGTACATTAACTGCCGCCTTCATTGTCCTGTACCTAACTCACACCAGAAAGCATCAGTCCAAGACCCAATAATGGTTAATCTGCAGTGTGGAATGTTAAATATACCTCCCCCACCACTCAAAAAGACCACCTTGACTAATCAGATCATTGTAACTATGCATTAAGCCTTACACAGAAACATGCTGAAATCCTAATTTCTTGGAATCTGTTCTTTCTGGGCAGGCTCACATGGTTTGTTTGTTTGTTTGTTTGTTTGTTTTTTCCACACAGAGTCTCACTCTGTCACCAGGCTGGAGTGCAGTGGTGCAATCTTGACTCACTGCAACCTCCGCCTCCTGGGTTCAAGCGATTCTCCTGCCTCAGGCTCCCCAGCAGCTGGGACTACAGGCACACGCCACCACGCCCAACTAATTTTTCTATTTTTAGTAGAGACAGTTTCACCATGTTGGCTGGCTCGGTCTCGATCTCTTGACCTCGTGATCCGCCTGCCTCAGCCTCCCAAAGTACTGGGATTACAGGTGTGAGCAACTGTGCCCGGCCGGCAGGCTCACTTTTAACTTTTGCACTTAATTAAACTCTCTTTAAACTAGATTCTGACCTTTTTGATTATTTTAGGTTGACACTATCAAGTTGGGCCTAAACCTGACGAATTTGAGGCCAGAAAGGACCCTACAGTCCATCCTTCTTTTTACTATGGAGGAAGTGGAGGTCCAGGAAGAATTTGCCATCAGCTAGATTCTCCACATTCCATGTCCCCATCTCTTCCAGAGCTGACCCGGGCTCATTCCATGGGCAAGAGGGTGGTCCTTTGTGGTTTAAATAACATGTACTTTTTCACTCATAAAAGCAATACATGAAAAAATAATTATGAATAATCTCATCACCCAGGGAG
The DNA here is from genome assembly GCF_037993035.2 of Macaca fascicularis. Lineage (NCBI taxonomy): Eukaryota > Metazoa > Chordata > Mammalia > Primates > Cercopithecidae > Macaca > Macaca fascicularis. The sequence continues at coordinate 16,291,837 of NC_088376.1, forward strand.
AACCATTATTAACATTTTGTGTAATTCTTTGCAGTCAAAGGGCTTTTAAAGAACAACCAAATGCCAGAGTATTCAATGCAAATGTTAAAAATGAAGTATTTTAAAAATAGATTCAACTTGGTGAATGTTTATTTGATCTCTACATAAGGAAGCTTTCTAAGCTTGAAATCAAAGAAAGAAACCACAGAGGAAAAAAGATCAATGTGAACAACTTCACTTAAAAGAGTAAGGAGACTGAAAAGGCTTTCTATCAAAATTCAAACTGCAGAGGAAAACGCTTATGATAGAATGTTACATTTAACAAAAAGGATGCAAAATTGTACATACCATATGATTGCAAGTGTGCAATTAATAAATAATACCACCTCAGATCCACTTAGATAGCTACTAGCAAAAACACAGAAAATAATAAGTGTTGATAAGGATGCAGAGAAATCAGGACCCTTGTATACTGTTGGTAGAATTGTAAAATACCGCAGCCACTGTGGAAAACCAAATGGCAGTTCCTCGAAGAATTAAAAATAGAACTAACATATGATCAAGCAATTCTGTTTCTGGGTATATACCCCCAAAGAATTGAAAGCAGGGTCTCAAAGAGATATTTGTACACCCATGTTCATAGCAACACTATGCACAATTGCCAAAAGGTAGAAGCAACCTAAGTGTCCATCAACTGATGTATGGATAAGCAAAGTGTGGTCTATACATACACCCGTGTTCATAGCAACACTATGCACAATTGCCAAAAGGTGGGAGCAACCCAAGTGTCCATCAGCTGATAAATGGATAAGCAAAATGTGGTCTATACATGCAATGGGATATTATCCAGTCTTAAAAAGGAAGTTCTGACACATGTTACAACATGGATGAACCTTGAAGACATTATGCTAATTGAAATAAGCCAGACACAGAAGGATAAATAATGTATAATTCTACTTATATGAGGTACTTAGAGTAGTCAAATTCATAGAGACAGAAAGTAGAAGTGTGGTTTCCAGGGACTGGGGAAAGAGTGGATTGAGGAACTGTTGCTTAATGAATATAGAGTTTCAGATTTGCAAGATGAAAAGAATTCTGGACATCTAATTCTTTTCAATATTTTCATTGTTTTCAACACAAACAATGTGAATATTCTTAACTCTACTAAACTGTATGCTTAAAAGTGGTTAAGATGGTAACTTTTATGTTATGTGTATTTTGTCACAATTAAAAAAACACACACATTTAAAAAGGATTGCAAGAAAACACAAGCACTAGCATAAGATCCAGCCTATGGTCAGATCCTATTAAAAGTGTAGTCCATGGACCAGCAGTGAAAATATCCCTGAGAGCGTGTTAGAAATGCTGACCCTCAGGCCCCACCCCAGACCTGCTGAGTCAGAACCTGCTCTGTAACACAATCCCCAAGAGATTCACATGCACACTGAAGTGTTGATATAGTAGATGCACAACAAACATTTGTTGCATGAATACATCCTTTCTTGTTGGTAAGGTGACAAGCAAATGTTATCGTGTTCTTCATACTTGCCTATCTTTTCCAAATTTTCCCAGTATTAGTTTATTTTTTTATTCTGATTTTAAATCATTCCCATTTAGATATTTTAACAGACCCCAAATCCAAAGCAGACAAGTTTCAGCAAGTCCCAAGGCCTGTTAGCCAACCAGAAAACAGAAACTATGGAGGTAACTGAAATCCACAGAGGCTCCCTAAGACTCATTTTAGTCGATACTTATTTCCATATTTTTTCAGAGCAGCCAAGTAGGAGCAGTTTGGGATGGACCACGCACCTATCAGCCTGTTCAAAACTGGCTATCCATGACCTGGTCAGCCATGCTATCAACCCCACACACCATGGGAACAATGTTCATCTGAGTGAATGGAGGAATGGTCAGCGATTAATTCAGATCAGAATCAAAGACACAGGTAGCAGGAGAATCTACCTGCCCACTCAGGAGAAGAACACACAGGATCCTGCAGAATGTCTAAGTCACAGTCTCAAATTGCCTTTAAGGACCACCAGTCTTAAGCAAGGATGGCAGAGAACCAAACTGTCCATGGCACTTCAAACAAGCATATTCTATATCCTAGCACAAATTTTTTAGATATATACATTCTGCAGGCCCATCTATTGATAATGGAAAGAACCATGTAGTGCAAATTCTAACAGCCACCTGGCACCTGGTCTCTGTTGACATAATAACTGAAAGACTATACACCCCTGCCCTCATTCCTGGATAATGAGAATCACTGAAAACCATTTGCAAACATCCACCAGAGTCTCAATGATGCAAAATCTCAGCTTTCAAACCTGAGCTCTACACCAGACATGCTAGGTAATCCAGAACAAACAAACCTCTTTTCTGCTCATGTTTCTAGGTCCTCTACAGCTGGAATGTCACTCTCCACCTTCCTCATACTTGCTTATTATGAAGTGAAAAACGAAATAAGAAATCATGACTAAATTATTTCTCATGTATTGCTAATAGTTCTGGCTTCTACCAACATATATGCAGATGGTTCAGTATGAGGCTATTCACTGCAGAACTCTTAGAATATCCATCAAGAGCAAACTGATTAAACAAAAGTGTATCTATGCCCAGGAATATTACACAAGTATAAAAAAGAATGAAATGTTCTTTATGTATAGATATGGAAAAGGCTTCAAGACACAGTTACATGAAAAAGCAAGGAGAAAATAAGTATGTAGAGCTCCACTGCATATGTAGCTACACATAGTATTTACATTTTAATTAGTTAACATTTAAATTTAGTCCCAATAGCCACATTTCAAGTGGGCAGGAAGGCAGAGAACTTCAACCACTCTACTGCACAGTATCTGTGTAACTTAGAACACATTACATAACTTTGTAAGTTCAGACTTATTATAAAATAAGGATGATGACAAGACAGTACCTCATACTGTGAGGATTAACTGAGATAACACATAAAGTGCTTAAGGGGTTACCCGGGATAGTCCTTACTACTGAATCTAACGTTTGTGCAGCTGTGGGCCAAAGCTGAGCACGAGCTGACTGTGTCAGGCAAGGCCTCACAGATGGGTTCTACTTGGGTAGAAGTAACTATTCCAAGTAGTAGTAAATGTAAATATGAATAGTAGTAAAATTGGTAGTAGTAAACCAGTCCAAGCTAGATGCTGTCAGTCCCCACCCCAATCCCTACCCCAGCTTGCTACTGTAGGTCACAGCACCCTTTTCTGGCAAAGATACTCTCTTCCCCAGAATCCTTCTCAACACAAAACTCTGCAGTCACCATCAATCAGCTATAGTCAGCGCTTGAGATGAAACCTATCTGCCATCATTGCTGGTCCTGGTTGTGAGGCTCAGAATCACGTTACTCAAACTCACAAGAGTTCATTTTAAGCAGGTTACTGTAAGATTTATTGTTTAAAACAAGATCCTTTTGAGAATGCTCTGAAATTAGACTGGGACAAGTATAAACCATTGTCCAAGACAAATGTTAATGCATGGTCACTTAATGATATGTGATAATGCAAATTTATCCATAATCATTTCTAACACTTACCTAACATGTTACAGTTGTCAAAGTGTTTACACACGCAGAATTTCAACAGACAACCCACACAGTGGAGAACCATGGAGTACAGTCTACAAAAGGCACTTCCTGTCACTGGGCGGATCCACTCAAGAAACCCAACTTATAAAAGTTCAACCTGGCCGGGCGCGGTGGCTCACGCCTGTAATCCCAGCACTTTCGGAGTCCGAGGCAGGCGCATCACGAGGTCAGGAGATTGAGACCACTCTGGCTAACACGGTGAAACCCCGTCTCTGCTGAATATACAAAAAAATTAGGCGGGTATAGTGGCACATGTCTGTAGTCCCAGCTACTCGGGAGGCTGAGGCAGGAGAATTGCTTGAACCCGGAAGGTGGCGGTTGCAGTGAGCCAAGATCACGCCACTGCACTCCAGCCTGGGTGACACAGTGAGACTCCGTCTCAAAAAAAAAAAAAAAAAAAAAGTTCAATCGACAAAAAAGGGGTTTAGATGCTTGAAGACATTTCCATCGAGCTGAGGTAGCTACATGAATTACTAATTTCATCTTGGGGATATTTCTGTCCAGATAGCCAGTGTTAGGGCTATTAGGTTAGAGTTTTCTTCCTCCTCCAGGACTGGAAAAACACAAATCCTTTGGTTTTTTTTTTTTTTGCCTATAACACATGCAAACCACTTCCTTTCTTCAGCACTGGAAAAACCAGGTAGAGAAAATCCAAATGATAAGGCTATAGTTTTCTTAGAACATACATGTGCATCTGCAGAACCACTCTGGCTGTAATGATAAGGAGAGGTGAAGCCAGCTGGACTTCCTGGGTTGAGTGGGTACTTGGAGAACTTTTCTGCCTAGCTAAAGGATTGTAAATGCACCAATCAGCACTCTGTAAAAAACGCACCAATCAGCACTCTGTGTCTAGCTAAAGGATTGTAAATGCACCAATCAGCACTCTGTATCTAGCCAAAGGATTGTAAACACAGCAATCAACACCCTATAAAATGAACCAGTCAGCAATCTGTAAAATGGACCAATCAGTGCTCTGTAAAATGGACCAACCAGCAGGATGTGGGTGGGGCCAAATAAGGCAATAAAAGCTGGCCACCCCAGCCAACAGCGGCAACACACTCGGGTCCCCTTCCACGCTGTGGAAGCTTTGTTCTTTTGCTCTTCAAAATAAATCTTGCTGCTGCTCACTCTTTGGGTCTGCACTATCTTTATGAGCTGTAACACTCACTGCAGACGTCTGTGGCCTCACTCCTTAAGTCAGCGAGACCACGAACCCACCAGGAGGAACAAACAACTCCAGATGCGCCACCTTTAAGAGCTGTAGCACTCACTGCAAAGGTCTGCGGCTTCACTCCTGAAGTCAGTGATACCACGAACCCACCGGAAGGAATAAACTCCGGACACATCTGAACCTCTGAAGGAACAAACTCCGGACACACCATCTTTAAGAACTGTAACACTCACTGCGAGGGTCCGTGGCTTCATTCTTGAAGTCAGCGAGACCAAAAACCCACCAGAAGGAACCAATTCCAGACACAGTAAGAATGAGAAACTGTTTTACTACCTAGGACAGTGTTTCTCAAACTGAAGGTTATACAGGTACAAAATAAATACAAGGAGAAAAGATCACAGTTAATCACCCACAGTAACATTTGCTACTGTGAAACATTTGTTTCTGGTTGGATGGGAAGTGTGCTCTATCATAACGTAAAATTGTATGTCAGTTAGTTGCAAGTCAAAAAATTTAAAGCCACAGATTTAGGAAACTATGAATCTCCTGAACACATGGACTAGAAAAGCGTCTGGCCTCATTCACGCTACAGCTTGAAAAGTGCCTATTAAGCTCATGAAGGTTTGCCTTCTCTTACTCTTGTTAGAACCCAAACACCACATGGAGAAGCCTGAGCTAGCCTGCTGAAGGATGAGAGACATGTGGGCTGGTCACTCCTGTCATGCTGGCTGAAGCCTGCCCACTGCTAGACGTGAAGGAGGTCATCTAGGACCAAGAGTCCCAGCCATGCTGGGTGTGGTGGCCCAAGCCTGTAATTCCAGTGCTTTGGGAGGCCAAGGCGGGAGGATTACTTGAGAGCCCAGGTGTTTGAAATCAGCCTGGGCAACATAGTGAGACCCCACCTCTATGATGAAATCTGAAAATTAGCCAGGCATGGTGGTGTGTGCCTTTAGTCCCAGCTACTCGGGAGGTTAAGGTGGGAGGATCGCTTGGGCCTGGGAGGTTGAGGCTGCAATGCATTGTGATCCTGCCACTGTACTTCAGCCTGGGTGACAGAGTGGGACTCTCAAAAAACAACAACAACAAAAAGGTGGGTGAAAGTGTCCAACCAACTCACCAGCCAACCACAGCCATATGAGTGAGCCTGGGGTAAATCAGCAGAAAATCTGCCCAGGTTAGCCCAAATTGTTAAACCCCAGAATCATGAGCTAATAAATGATTGCTGTCTGAAGCCACTAAGTTTGGGGGTAGACTGTTAGGCAGTGAGAGATGACTGATTCAGCTCTCCTCTTCCAATTGTGGAAGAGACTGAGCCTCAAAGCAGAATAACTACAAAGTGTCACCAGTATAAATTCATGGGAGCCCAGGACGCTTCTGGCACAATGAGCTTAGTTCCTGATATCACCAAGGTGGGGAGGAGGAAAAGGAAAGGAGAATGGTGACACAGATGGTGAGGACCCCAGAAACCACCATCCACCTGCAACTACTGAGACTTGGGGATGCTACTTGGCCTGCCAGAGGCAAGATTTAGGGGATATGTGACTTTTCTGTCCAAAGGGACATGACTTAGAGAAGAGGAGGCTCACCCAGGTGTTGCTCTGGGATTAACAGGTAAAAGTTAGAGGTGATAGATTTTTAGTTTAGATTTTTCTAAGATTTTTCTTCACATACAAAGAAGAAAAAAAAAATGAGTTTTCTAACAATTAATCTTCTAATTAATTTTAAGATTAATTGCCTTGAAAATAGTAAACTCTAATCATCTGTCATAGCTACAGGAGAAGGGATGACTACGTTGGTGGGAAACTGAATGAGATGATTTTTAAGGCCTTGCTTCCATTTTATTTCTCAGAAGGGGAATATAAAATTGGATTTTTGTTGGGAGGATACTCAACATTTTTATGAAAATGATATTTGTCCTCATGTAAAAGTATGCTTCACACTGAAAATGGTAAGAATTTACAGAAACATGGTCTTTGGGGTTAAAAGGATCTGGGTTTCAAGTTCACATTATTAACTGTTGACCTAAGCAAGTTTTCTCTAAATCTTAGTTATGTCATCTAACATAGGGATAATAATAGTACCCCACAGGCCTGTTATAATGTTTAAATGGAATAACACCGTGTACATGACACACAGAAAATGATCAATTATTATATTTATGCCTCTTAAGGAACAGAAGGAGATGGAATGGAAGAATGAAAGCAAGAGGTGAAGGTTAAGAAATGAAAGGTTAAGGTAAGAAACTGAGAGCTCTCGACTCATTCCTAGAATAGTAGTCATTATTATATTATATATATATTTTTTGATAGGGTTTCCCTCCTGTCACCCAGGCTGGAGTGCAATGGCGCCACCTTGACTCACTGCACTCTTCACCTCCTGGGCTCAAGTGATTCTCCTGCCTTAGCCTCCCAAGTGGGTGGGACTACAGGCACATGCCATCATGCCCAGCTGATTTTTATATTTTTTTGTAGAGACAGGGTCTCACTAAGTTGTCTAGGCTGGTCTTGAACTCCTAGGCTCAACCAATCCACCTGCCTCAGCCTCCCGAAGTGTTGGGATTACAGGTATGAGCCACTGCGCCATGATTTTTATTTACATTTTATTTATTTATTTTTTTAAATTTAGAGACAGGGTCTTGCTATGTTTCTCAGGCTGGACTCAAATTGTGGGACTCAAATGATTCTTCCACCTCAGCCTCCCAAAGTGTTGAGGTTATAGACATGAGCCACTGCACCCAGCCACACTCATGATTTGTACACTGAACAGGTGTGGGAGATGAAGGAAACAGGTGATTAAATATTACTTTTTAAAAAGCTGTACAAACTTTCTCACCTTAGCCCACAAGGGAACTCTAAATCTCTTCCAAGTTCATCTCCAGTCCATCCTATCAACTCTCACTCCAATTTCCATGGTAGAAGTGTGTCCGTGCGCCTGTCCTCAGGGAAGGATTATTTCTGCCCATAAAGGAACTTATAGTCACTCAAATTGTTTCTGAGCTCTCTGTGTGGCGAGAATCACAACAGAAACTGAGTAGCGCAGACAAAAGGGTGTCCAGGGAGGTTGAACAGCCAGGATGCTGCTCCCAGCCCATCCCAGCAGACCAAAAAAAAAAAAAAAAAGAGTCACAGGTCCAGTTTCAGTCATCAGCGCAAAGTGGGCCAAAGCGCTCCTTGACCTTCAGTATCAGAGAAAATGCCAGGCTGTGGGGTGATGTGAAAACAAGGACAAGAGATACGCAACTCCCAAGGACACTCCTCCAGCTGTCTATCAGTCACTCTCCTCGTCTCCTGTCTTCTCTCCCATCCTCTGCCTCTCTACCCCTTGGCCAAACCCCAAACCAGTCCATTTTGTGACTTAATGACAACTCTGATCAAGGATGATGAAACTAATAATACTAATAGAAACTGTCATTTACTGAGTGCTAGTCACCATGCACTCTCCCCAGATCATTTCATTTAATCCTAACCATAATCCCAGACAGCAGGTATCAACATATGATTCTTAGAGAGAAGCACTTTTCCCAAGGCCTCAGACCTGCCAAGTGGCAGACCCAGGCAGTCAGATTCCCAAGCTCGCTCTTATACCACTGCACTACCCTGCCTCCAAAGGAGATTTAGGATGTGTTTCTGGACATATGCTTCCTATCACAAGGATTTGGCTGTAAATACAGCCCTGAGGTTTTAACTCTAGAACTTTATTTTGCACTGTATCTGGGTGATCTTTCCAAGGTGCTGGTTTAAAAAAAGAAATTTTGGGCCAAGCACTGTGGCTCATGCCTGTAATCCCAGCACTTTGCGAGGCCAAGGCGGGCAGATTACTTGAGGCCAGGAGTTCAAGACCAGCCTGGCCAACACGGCAAAACCCTGTCTCTACTAAAAACACAAAACTTAGCTGGGCGTGGTGGTGCTTGCCTGTAATCCCAGTTACTCAGGAGGCTGAGGCATGAGAATCACTTGAACCCAGCAGATGGAGGTTGCAGTGAGCCAAGATTGTGCCATTGCACTTTAGCCTGGGTAACACAGCTGACTCTGTCTCAACAACAAAACAAACAAACAAAAAAGAAACTGTTTCATCTTTGAAAGAACCTGAGAAGCTTTTGTTGCTTTTCCAAATCAAAGTCACAGAGCCAGGAAAAGTCACGCAGGTTAGGAAGTCCCTCCCTGCACCTGCGGCAGCGGGCAGCACAGCAGGGCTCCGCTGGATGGGTGAGGGCCCCTCCTCTGGCCTCCTCTCTCTAATCTGTGTAGAGAAAATGAGCTTCACCAAAGAACAGGACAAGGGCATGTTATACAACAGGTTTACTTTCCTGCCCAGGACCTTCCTGGCTGAAGCTCCCTGGCAAGCCAGCTAAATTCAATATTCTGGTAACTGTATTGCAACTGATGACAATTGACTTGGGAGAGGCACTCCATGTGAGAGTTCTCATATGTGACAAACACTTTTATTTACACAAGGAGGCTAAGCTGCCTTAAAGTTCCAAGTATAAATATTGCTCAAGCAACTTGACATTCCTGAGGTAAGAACCAGATCTGGAAGGGTAGGTCTATCTCTTCTTGATCTGTATTAAATTTGGCAAAAGGCTAAAGTTCCTTAAGCAAAAAAAAAAAAATCTCATTCTCAGGGGATATGATTAAGCAAGTCTAGTTTCAGTGGTAATTCTGACACAAGTGGTCTTGGGACCACACTTTAAGAAACACGATTTATGTAATCCCAGCACTTTGGGAGGCCGAGGCGGGCGGATCACAAGGTCAGGAGATCGAGACCACAGTGAAACCCCGTCTCTACTAAAAATACAAAAAATTAGCCGGGCGCGGTGGCGGGCGCCTGTAGTCCCAGCTACTCAGGAGGCTGAGGCAGGAGAATGGCGGGAACCCGGGAGGCGGAGCTTGCAGTGAGCCGAGATCGCGCCACTGCACTCCAGCCTGGGCAACAGCGTGAGACTCCGTCTCAAAAAAAAAAAAAAAAAAAAAGAAACACGATTTAAAATGTAAGCAGTTATTCCATTCCACTTGGCATTTCCTTCGGTCTTATCTTCCATGCCCTCACTGATCTCAGACCTGAAGGTAAGTTGTTTAAGGACAGGGACTGTGTCCAGCTGTGTCTGCATCCCTGGTCAGACCACAGTATCTACACTGGGCAACACTCAAACGTCTGCTGACCAGAACTGAACACCCCTCTGGAGCTTCTCCATGTTGCTTTCAGTTCCTGAGTTCCTGAATCCTTCTGGGGAGGTCGTGATCCTCTCTCTAGGACTTGAGTATCTCTGTACCCAAGGCAGTGGCACAGAAGCCAAGAATTGTTCCTGTCTAATCCCATAATTAATGAAGCCAGGCAGCCAGCCCAAACTATCAGCACATTTCTCAATTGCTCTGCTTCAGTATCCCTGGCCAAGTTCTACTCCATTTCCCTGGGCTGGAGTGGGCCAAGGAAACAGTCAAGTACACCAGAATGAAGAAGCCATGGGCAGGCAGCCAAATCCCAGCAGAGGGGGCAGGAGGCTCATTTCACTACTCTTGCTCCAGGCCCAGTTCCAGCATGGCAGAGCTGTGTTACTTGTCCTGCACCTTGCAAATTAGGAAAAGGGGCTGTCATCTGTGGAATTTTACAGAATAGAAAACTAATGTTAAAAAAACATGTGCTAAATGGGTGCCTTTCAAATGGCATGGGCCAACAGGGGAGCTGACACTGCACTCAAGTGACCTTGAGATTAAAACTGGCAAAGCCAAGCTGAAAGTCCAAATTAAGCTCTGCAGCAGCAAGGTACCAACTCTATTAAATGCTGTGTAGAACATTCTGTTGTTGGTTGAAAAATGCAGCTCACAGAAAAGTATACAATACCCTAGTATTTGTAGGGTGGAGGGGGAAAGGAATATATGTAAGCATTCACTTGCATGGAATTCCTCCAGAAAGGACAGAAGTAATTCATAAGACTGGTTTTCCTTCAGGAGGTATTCAGGGGGGATAAATGTGGATGGGTGATGTTTCACTGTTTTTGGTACGCTTTGGTTTTTGTTTTTTATTTTTTGTTTTGTTCTGTTCTTTTGAGACAGGGTTTCACTCCCTTTTTTGAGACTAGAGTACGATGGTGCGATCTAATTTCAGCTCACTGCAACCTCTGCCTCCCAGGCTCAGGCGATTCTCCTGCCTTAGCATCCCAAGTGCCTGGGACCACAGACATGTGCCACCATGCCCAACTAATATTTTATTTTTTGTAGAGGCGGGGTTTCACCATGTTGCCCAGGCTAGTCTCAAACTCCTGGGCCCACCTCAGCCTCCCAAAGTGCTGGGATTACAGGCATAAGCCACGGCACCCGGCCCTGGTTGTTAAACAATGTGAATGTATTATTCAATCAAATATCATTATGGTTTTAAAAATTAGTTTTGTGGCAGGGAGCGGACGCTCACACCTGTAATCCCAGCTACTCAAGTGGATGAGGCACAAGAATCGCTTGAATCCGGGAGGTGGAGGTTGCAGTGAGCCAAGATCGTACCACTGCAGTCCAGCCTGGGCAACAGTGTCTTAGTATTGACTTAGCATATGCCAGGCACTAGGGTAGATGCCATTCTCAAAAGTTGGAGACAGATAATCAAATAACTCCTTATAAAACAATGATACAGGCCAGTAATAGGGACACAGAGAGAGGCCACTGGCCTTGCTGGGATGGAAAAGTGAAGAACCAGGTAAGGTTTCCTTCAATAAGTACTTTCTGGGCCAAGTCTTGAAAGAGTAAAACTAAGACCAACTACCTAGGACCAACTGCTGCAGCACTTCTGATGCCTGTCACGCCACAGAAAAACCGGTAAACAGGAGCACTGAAAGGACATCATCACTCTTAACTATATTGTACACCAGTCCCTCCAGTGTGGCGAAGAGTGTACAGCAATGAAAAAAGGCTTAGAAACACCAGATGCTACACTTTGCTTCCTTCCCCCTTCACACCCCCACCTCTACATTCACCCAGACACAGCAGAGAATCCCACAGTGTACGTTTGATTAAGGGTACTAGAAGAACTGACATTTCTAAAGTACTCCATAAAATGTTAAAGTCAAATAAGGCCCCAAAGAGACTCAAAGCTTCGCAAACATCTCGGCAAGGGAGAATTCTCAACGCCTCAGGGGCAGCGGCCTGTTGAAACTTGGATTTTCTTCCTGATACGACGCGCCTAAGATAGTGGACCTATCAGAAGCGGGGGCGAGACGGGCACCTTGAAGGGTAGAGCCTGCCCCGCCCGTGACCTGGGCAGCAAGAGCCCTTTAGCCCTCTCCGCCTTGGTTACCTCAACACCGAAACTGCAGTAAGAATGCTCGAGCCTCCTCCAAGTCCTTGACCCAGGAGATCCGCCGTGGAGAACGGAGCAAGCCCTTAGGATGTTGTGCAAAACACCCAGGCGTGGCAAGCAGGTGGCTTCTGTGCGCTCAGTAACGAGGGCGCAGACAGGTGCCCGCGTGCGCGAGGTGCCCTCTCTCTGCGCTGTCCCCCCGCACGCACGCGGGCCCAGCGCCTCCCGAGCCAGTGCCCCGGTGCGGCCTCCTCGGGCGCACCGTGCCCAGCCCAGCAACGAGGTCGCCCACCCCGCCTCCCTGCGCGCAGTGCCCGGTGCCCACGCCGCAGCATGGGGCGCGCAGCCCTCACCGCCCGGGAGAGGCGCTTCCTGGAAACGGAGCCCCGGCCTCCAACCCGCCGCCGCTCACCAGTTCCCCGAGCCCACGATGCACACTTTCAGGGGCGCCGCTGCCATGGCCAGGCCGAACGTAGCCGCCCGGACCGTGCTTTCCTGGCCAGCTGCCCACCTCCGCCTGTTCAGCCTTGCCCGCAGCGGCTGGCGGCGGCCCCGCCCCGTTCGCCTCTCCGCCAATGGTCGCGGCCACCCCCGCCCGGCTCCGGGGGCCACAGCTGACAGCCGGGCAGGACTCGCTTCGCCACTCCCAAGAACCACTGCGCACGCCTGGCCCTGGCCGGCCTCCCAGCCCGGCTCCGGCACCGCCCCACCCTGCCCGAGGCACGTCGGGACATGTAGTCCTCATCCGCTGTCGCCTCGCGGCCCTAGACAGCAGCTCCCGCCGCGCCACGTGCAGGCCCTGGCCACTGAGCAGCGACTCCCACCCCTGGTTCCCGGTGGAGGCTGCACTCCATCCTCATGGGTGGAGCAGACCCGACCATCTCGCCGTGGTGCCCCCTCACGCTCCTTTTTCCCTACGCGGGAAGGGCTACCACATTCCCATTTGGAGCCGAGAGAGGCTCCTAGGTTGACTCTCAAGCCGACCAGACTTAGGGCAGAGCTCGAAGTGCCCACCCTGCCTTGTCATCCTCTGCCTCATTTGCACACACAAGACACAGCCTGGCACCTCTGAGCTTCTTAGTGAACTTGGATCTTCAGAGGGCTTTGGAATTTGGCTGGACAGTACCTGCATTTCAAGGATGACACCTTTTCTAGTTAGAGTCAAGATAGAAACTTGACCTGGTGCGGTGGCTCAGGCCTGTAATCCCAGCACTTTTGGAGGCCGAGTCAGGAGGATCACTTGAGCCCAGGAGTTCGAGACCAGCCTGGGCAACATCATTAGGAGCCCCACCTGTCTGTACAAAAAATGTAAAAAATTAGCCAAGCATGGTGGCACGCACCTGTAGTCCTAGCTACTAAGGAGGCTGAGGTGGGAGAATTAAATGTGCCCAGGAGGTCGAGGCTTCAGTGAGCCAGGATAGGGCCACTGCACTCCAGACTGAAGGACAGTGAGACCCTGTCTCAACAAAAAATAAATACATAAAAATAAAGGAAAAAAGGTAACAACAGCTTGCATTCAGTGGGTATTACCCTCACACACTTGGCAGGAATTGCCTTACCATTGTCTTTGCCCAGGGCCTGACTTATCCCTTGCTTGTCGTTTGTTTGCATTTGTGATTAACACAATGCTCTCCTCCTTCTTGACAAATAGAACCTTAGTTTGTTCATTCTGAGCATCAGTCTCTGCCAGGCACTGTGCTAGACATTGTCAGAGTAAGACAAAGTCCTTTAAACCAGTGGTTCTCAAAGTCTGCTGCATATTAGAGTCACTGGAGCTTTTAAAAATCCCCATGCCCAGGCACCATTGCAGGCCAGTTACATCAGAATGTCCCAGGGTGGGATCCAGGCATCAGCCTATTTATTTATTTATTGACTTATATATTTTTCGAGACAGTCTCCCTCTGTTGCCCGGGCTGGAGTAAAATTTTTTAAAGTTCAAGAGGTAATTGCAAAAGGAAGCCAAGATTGAGAACCAGAAGACTAAAATATCAGTGGATTTTGGCTAAAGAAACAAATACTCTAGTACCTACAAAAAAACTAAGCCTAGGCTGGGTGCCATGGCTCACGCCTATAACCCCAGCACTTTAGGAGGCTGAGGTAGGCAGATCACCTGAGGTCAGGAGTTTGAGACCAGTCTGCCCAACTTGGTGAAACCCTGTCTCTACTGAAAATACAAAAAATTAGCCAGGCATGGTGGCGGATGCCTGTAATCCTAGCTACTCAGGAAGCTGAGACAGGAGAATCGCTTGAACCTGTGAGGTGGAGGTTGCAGTGAGCTGAGATCTTGCCACTGCACTCCAGCCTGGGTGACAAGAGTGAAACTCCATTTCAAAAAAAATAATAATAATAATACTAAGCCTATTCGTTTGATGCTCAGAGAATTGTTATTTTTGCTTTGTTCTCTACACTGAATGAAATAGTTATTTGTGTTACTTATGATATTTACTTAAGGAAATACTTAAAAGGAACTGGTGAGCCAGAGCAGTCTTTCCATCCCCTCACTAATGGTTTGTTCTCAATTATTTGCAATAATGCAAAGATACATGCAGGGATAATGGGAAAGATGGGCTAGTCAAGCTTTATTAATCCTTTCTGTATTTGTGTAACAGAATGCATTTGTCAAATTGAATAATGAAGTCATGTACTTGGGTAGTATACATACACTGCAAATATTTATATTGTCTAACTGAACTAGGATCCCTTCGTCTGGCACAGTAAGGCCAAATAACCACACCAAGGTTTGCAGAGGGAGAAAGAAGGGTGTTTATCCGTAGGGCACCAAGCAAGGAGAATCAGGTAGCTCCTCCTTGATGGCTGGCGAGTAAGGGTTTTTAAAGGCAGTTGGGGGCCAGGCGCGGTGGCTCACACCTGTAATCTCAACACTTTGGGAGGCGGGGGCAGGAAGATTGCTTGAGCTCAGGAGTTCAAGACCAGTCTGGATAGCACATACCCTGTCTCTATAGAAAGTTAAAATTAGCTGCGTGTCCCAGCTAGTCAGGATAGGCTGAGATGAGGGGATTACTTGAGCCTAGGAGGTCGAGGTTGCAGTGAACTGTAATTGTGCCACTGCACTCCAGCCTGAACAAAAGAGCGAGACCCTGTCTCAAAAATAAAAAGTAAAATAAAGGTGCATGGGGCAGAGGTTACAAGTAAAGTCATAAATCAATACATGGAGCTACACATTGGTTTGACCTAAAAAGGCAGGACATCTCAAAGGTGGCAGGGGGGACCCACAGGTCATAGGTAAATCAGAGATTTTTTTGTTTGCAATTGGTTAAGGAACTTTAAATAAAACTTTGTCTAAAAATTTGGGATCAGCAGAAAAGAACGTTAGTTCTCAGCCCAGGCAATATAGGGAGACCCCATCTCTACAAAAATAATTTAAAAATTAGCTGACTATGGTGGCACAGACCTGTGGTTCCAGCTACTTGGGAGACTGAGGTGGGAGGATTGCTTGGGCCTGGAAGGTAGAGGTTGCAGTGAGCCATGATTGTGCGACTGCACTCCAGCCTGGGCAACAGAGTGAGTCATCTCCAAAAAGAAAAAATAAAAGAAAGAAAAAAAAGAATTTTAGTTCTGATTTGCAGGCATGACTTTTAGGCCCCTCTGGAAGACATTTAGAACAACAAAGAACAGTGGTCAGAGTTCAATCCTCAGTTCCTCCTTATCTGAGGTCTACATGCCAGTGGATACATTTGGTGAGGGTCTGGGTTTCTAAAAAAACAACTCAGGGACATATGTTAAGATGCATCATTAGTTTCTCTAGGGACCATCTTCGGACTCTAACTTCCTTGGCCTTTTTTTTGTTTGTTTTGTTTTTTTTAGGTAGAGTCTTGCTCTGTCATCCAGGCTGGAGTGCAGTGGCACAGTCTCAGCTCACTGCAACCTCTGTCTCCCAACTCAAGTGATCCTCTCTCTCAGCCTCTTAAGTAGTTGGGACTACAGGTACATGTCACAATGCTAATTTTTGTATCTTTTGTAGAGATGGGGTTTTTCCATGTTGCCCAGGCTGGTCTCAGACCCCTGAGCTCAAGTGATCTGCTCACCTTAGCCTTCCAAAAGTGCTGGGATTACAGGCATGAGCCACTGTGCCCAGCCTTGGCTATTGTTTTAAGTTACTGTTACCTTCTTGCTTATTAATTTGCTCATTTACTTCTCAAGGCTGGGTAGGTGCCTGGAATTTCCCTTGAACGAACTCAAGATTTTCTGTTATTTCCATGGTTGGGAGATCCACAGGCCTTTAAGAGGGGTCCCTGCTCTGTCTCCTTTACACCAAATTATTCATTTTTAGCAGTTGCCTAAAAATTTTTAGTTTGTTTTTAAAAAGGGGGTTTTTTTGGTAGAAAGAAGGTCTTGCTACGTTGCTCAGGTTGATCTTGAACTCCTGGCCTCAGACAATCTTCCTGCCTTGGCCTCTCAAAGTGCTGGGATTATAGGCAAGAGCCACCACTCCTAGACACCTAAAAGTTTTTTTTGTTGTTTTTTTTGTTTTGTTTTGTTTTTAATTTTTTGGGGGCCACTTAAAAGTTTTGTACCTTCTCTGGAAACTCTTTTTCCTGAATATTACAACTACATTTGCATAAACGTGAGCTACCCAGCTATTCTGTGTGTTGGGGTGATCAGACCCAACACCAGGCCATGGGGGCTACAAAGTCCAACAGAGTCAAAGGAATGAGAAAAGACAAGTTAAGAGAGAAAGTGGGACCAGGGGGCCAGTGCTAGTATATAGGCTGCAAAGGCCCTGAGCTCTGGGAGCCCACGCTATTTATTGCTGATAAAACAAAGAAACAGGTGGTGAGGATGTGGGGGTTGAAAGGAAGCGGTGTATCAAGCGAATGAGCTACAGCTGTGATGGTTTAGCATTTTCTTTGAAACATATGGCTACTTGAGATAATGGGAGAAAGGAGCCAGCAAGTCTAGACCCATTCTAAAGGCCACGAGGGGTTTTAGACCCTGGACCCTGGACATATTCCAAGCCCTGCCTCAGTTTTTCTCCCAACACTCAGCTTTTCTCCCAACACTGTGGACATATCCTGTCCAGCACCATCCTACAGTGTTTATTGGTGACCTGATATGCACAACACATTGTACGAGAACAGACAGAGAGGATAGTCATTTGGTTTTACAGACTGGTTACAAAGATTAAGACAAAAAACAGATAGGTGAAATTTATGAACCTAATGTTGAGAAAGATCCCATTTCTGTTAGTTCAGAAACAAGCAAAAATAAATCTATCACTAGGGATTCACATGTAGTGAAACTGTAGAGGAAAACAAGGAAAGGAAACACACAAAATGGAGGATCATGGATATGGTGAAGGGCAGGGTTAGTTATTTACACATTTTCCACATATTAAATCATTTTTGTGTAGATGTTTAATGAAAATCATGGGCAAAAGGAGAACCCGCAGTACAGAGGAGTGAAGAAAGCCAAACTAACCACAGTGGATAGGAACTAGTGACCTGCTTTCCAATTTTGAGATAGCTGATCTTCTACCAGTCCCACTCTTTTGTCTAAGATGACAGTGCCAACAATGTTGGTCTTCTGTGTGCCTCCTTCTCCAAAAGGGCTGAATAGCCTGGAAGACAAAAGGTTAGCCATTATCATTGTGACAGTGCCAACTCTTTGGGGACCTGGAGAAGGCTTAGGGCAGGGGTGTCCAACCTTTTGGCTTCCCTGGGCCACATTGGAAGAAGAACTGTCTTGGGCCACACATAAAACACCCTAACACTAATGATAGCTAATGAGCTAAAAAACAAACAAACAAAAAATCTAAACAAAACAAAACAACTTGCAAAAAAAGTCTCATAATGCTTTAAGAAAGTTTACAAATTTGTGTTGGGCTGCATGTGGTCCACAGGCTGTGGGTTGGACAAGCTTGGCATAGGATGTACATAATTTCATGCATGGAGACAATGTCTTTAACAACATGACTGGTTCATGCATTGTGGTAGAAAGAGGTGCCTTTAATCGTTGAACAAACGAACCCTTGATAGCTGCTGCACCATTAGGATGTCCTGATCCAACATCGAGGTAGTAAACCCTATTGTCGATATGGACTCTGGAATAGGATTGCGCTGTTATCCCTAGGGTAACTTGTTCCATTGGTCAAGTTATTGGATCAATTGCAGGTGCTAGTCCGCTTTGGCTTGTGTAGTCTTAGCATAGGTTGTTCAGAGGTTTAGTTATGCTCCGAGGTCACCCCAACCAAAATTTTTAATGCAGGTGTAGTTGGTATAAGGGTCCGTAGATTTATATAGTTTTGGTTGCATTAATAAATTAAAGCTCCATAGGGTCTTCTCGTCTTATTGTTTCATGCCCGCCTCTTCACGGGCAGGTCAATTTCACTGGTTGGAAGTAAGAGACAGTTGAACCCTCGTGGTGCCATTCATGCGAGTCCCCATTTAAGGAACAAGTGATTATGCTACCTTCTCCCATTAATAGGTATCCTCCTGGCAGCAACAGGAAAATCAGCTCATTTTGGCCTTCACCCTTGACTACCTTCCTCCATGGAAGGCCCAACTCCAGTCTCAGCTTTACTCCACTCTAGCACAATAGTTGTTGCCGGAGTATTCTTACTCATCCGCTTCCACCCTCTAATAGAAAATAACACATTAATCCAAAGCCTTACGCTATGCCTACATATCAGGTAGCACTTTGGAAACTCAGCCCAGAAATCTCCTTAGCAAGGTCACTGAGTTCATGAAGTACACTTTCTATTTTCCACATTACAGAAGGCAATGGCAACAGTGTTGTCAAACTTTTCTGTGTAACTGTAGTCCCCTTTCCTCTCTCTGGATAACATTTTCCTCACTTTAAGTCCTCACCCCCAGTCTCCTACACCATTACTAACATGCTCCCAGAGGCGTTTCTGGCTTATATCTGCTGCCCAGTCCCAAAGCCAGTGCTGTGTGTTATGGTGTCATCAGTACTCCACTTCCGGGTACAAAAATCTGTCCTGATTATTGCTTGTTGCATCACAAACCATCCCAAAACGTGGATCTTAAAACAACATTTCTTTATCTCTGGAATATTACATAGGGATGGATGTTTAAATGCGGCTGGAAGATCCACTTCCAAGACGTCTTGCTTGGATAGAGCAAGATGGAGGCCAAAATGGCTGCCAAGTTGTGCCTGTTGCTGGCTGGTAGCTTGGCGGAAGCTGAGGGCTGGAGGCTGGAATCCTCTGCGTGGGCCTCTCTGGAGCTGCATCTCCATGGCATAGTGCCTGCATTCCGCAAGGAAGCATCACAAGAAAAACAAAATGGAAATTGCTAATTTCTTAAGACCTGAGTCCAGAAATGGCCATGACATCACTTTTGTTTTGATCAAAAAATTACAGAGCCCAAATTCTAAAGGAAGGGACATAGGCTCTACCTCTCATTAAAAGAAGTGCCAAATAATTTGGGGATTATGTTTTAAAATTGCCATTGCCATGCTCTATATTATATATTCATATTACAAGTGAGGACACTAAGGTACAGCAACACTAAAAAACACTTTCCAAGGGTCCAGTGGTGAGTCAGGACCAGAATTTTTGGATTCATATCTGCACTTATCAACTGTTCATTTATTCTACATGTACTTACTGAGCACCTACTATGTGCTGGTCACTGTGCTAGGTCCCAAGAATTAAATATTAAACAAGAGCTGGGTAAGGTGGCTCACACCTGTAATCCCAGTACTTTGGGAGGCTGAGGTGGGCGGATCACTCAAACTCAGGAGTTCGAGACCAGCCTGGGCAAGACCCCATCTCTAAAAAATTAGCCAGGTGTGGTGGTGCATGCCTGTAGTCCCAGCTATTCAGGAGGCTGAGGCAGGAGAATCACTTGACCCCAGGAGGTGGAGGTTGCAGTCAGCTGAGATTGTGCCATTGCACTCCAGCCTGGATGACAGAGTGAGAGTCTGTCTCAAAAACAAACACACGAGAGAGGCAAGGTTCCTGCCCTCTTAGATGCTTATATTTAAAGGCAGATGTAGACCAATGAACAGGGAAGCACCCTAGTGTGATAAATGGTACCAGCTTACTATGGCAGCTCAGAAAAAGACCCTTGTCCCAGATGTGGGAGTTTAGGGAAGGCTTCCTAGATAAAGTAAGATCTCTGCTGAAGCCTGAAGAAAACGTGGCATCGGCAGAGGAAAGGGGTGGGAGAGCAGCCAATGAGCTGTTCCATGCAGAGGGAACAGCACAGGCAAAATTCAGAGTCTAGAAAAAGATTGGGATGTTCAGGAGCTAAGAGGAGTTTAATATGGATGGAGGGAAGAATGAATGAGTGACAGAATATGAGGGGAAAGGGGAATTGGAAATAAATAAAAGCGGAGAGGTAGAGGAGGTACCTGATTATGGTTGGCCTTATAAAGCATATTGAAAAATTAGAACTGAAATTCTGAAGGCCAAAAAAAACATTATAGGGTTTCAGCAGGAGCTTAACATCATCAGTCTTGTGTCACAGGAAGCATGCTCTGGATGAATTCACAGGGAGAAGGCCCAAAGGCTGAGACCAGGAAGGAGCCTGCTGCTGTATTCTATAAGAGCCATAATAATGGCTTAGACCGAGATGGAGGCCAGTGTGGTGGTAACAGTGATGGAGACAAGTGATTGAAACTCAGACATATCTAGGAAGCAGAAAAAAAAGACTTACTACTTTCTCAGGTGTGAGAGAGGAAAGGGTCTAGAATGACTCCAGCTATCAGTCTTGGGCAACTGAATGAATATCCTTTGCTAAAATGGGGAACCCAGGAGGAGAAACCAATCTAGAGAGAAGGATGATGAACTCAGTTCTAGACAAGTTTAAGTTTGGGGAAGATCATTTGATATCCAAGTTCACATTTCAGGGAAGCAGTTGGATATGTGAGCCTGAGATAGACACATTTGTCATTTACCAGCATGTACTTAGAAGTTGCAAGTGGTCAGTGCCTAGAACAATGCCTAGCACAGCATGGGCACTCAATAAATGTTGAATGAAAGTGATTGGGATCACTCAGAGAGATGGGAAGACAAACCAGGACAGACTCTGGAATGGACTTAATATTAAAGAAGAGGCGCATGAGAGAACGAGAAAGAAACAATGAGAACTTTGGGTGGTATCACAGTTGCCAAAGGAAGGCAACATTTCAAGAAGGAAGGATGGTCACAGGAGAGTTGAGAGTGGTCAAATTAAAACCAGGGTTGGGTGCAGTGGCTTATGCTTATAATCCCAGCACTTTGGGAGGCTGAGATGGGCAGATTGCTTGATCCCAGGAGTTTGAGACCAGCCTGGGCAATACAGCAAGACCTTGTCTTTAAAAAAAAAAAAAAAAAAAAGGATAGGACTAAAGTGTAATGTATCTTTGGGCTAGGAGGATGTTGGTAGGGCCCTCATATGGTTGTGCAGGTAGCGCACTGCACAACACCAGCAGTCACCGTGCACACTGCAGACTTTGCAGATTGGTATACCTAAGATGACTATTTTCTGATAGATGGAAGCAAGTGTCTTGAAAAAGGGAAATGTTTTTCCAGTCTGCTTGAAAGCAATATATGGGCTTACCACAGGCCTGTTTTTTGCTGTCTCTGGTCAGAGTAAGTCACTTTCAGTTTTGGAGCTGAGCATAAACTCATTGTGTGGTGGGGGGAGGTATAAATAAATGAAGGTAGGGAAGTGGGACTTGAACAAGTGCAGATATCTTAGTCTGTTTGTGCTGCTATAACAAAATCCCTGAGACTAGACAATTGATAAAGAACAGAATTTTGTTTGTTTGTTTGTTTGTTTGTTTGCTTTGTTTTGAGACAGAGTCTCCTCTGCCGCCCAGGCTGGAGTGCAATGGCAGGATCTTGGCTCACTGCAACCTCCACCTCCCAGGTTCAAGTGGTTCTCATGCTTCAGCCTCCTGAGTAGCTAGGATTGCAGGCTTGTACCATTATGCCTGGCTATTTTTGTATTTTTAGTAGAGACAGGGTTTCACCATGTTGGCCAGGCTGGTCTCAAACTCTTGGCTTTAAGTGATCTGCCTGCCTTGGCCTCCCAAAGTGCTGGGATTACAGGCATGAGCCACTGAGCCCAGCCCAGAAATTTATGTCTGGAAAGTCACAGGTCAAGGTGCTGGCATTCAGTGTCTGGTAAAGGTCTTCTTGCTTGTCCTCACGTGATGGAAGAGCGGGGGGCGGGGCGGGGGGAGGGGGGAAGGGCCTAATTCCCTGTAGTCCTTGTAGCCCTTTTATGAAGTTATAATCTGGCCAGGTGCTGTGATTCATGCCTATAATCCCAGCACTTTGGGAGTAAATCATGGGAGGATTGCTTGAGCCCAGGAGTTCGAAACCAGCCTGGACCACTTGGCAAGACCTTGTCTCTACAAAACAATGTAAAAAATAGCTGAGCATGGCGGTGCACACCTATATCCCCAGCTACTTGGGAGGCTGAGGTGGGAGGCTCCCTTGAGGCCAGGAGGTTAAGGCTTCAGTGATTGTGCCACTGCACTCCAGCCTGGGCAATAGAGCAAGACTCTGTCTCAAATAAACAAATAAAGTCATAACTCCCAATTAGAGCCCTCACGACTTAATCACCTCCTAAAGGCCCCACCCCTTAATACTATCAAATTGGGGATTAAATTTCAACATGAATTTTGGAAAAGACACAAACATTCAAACTGCAGCAGTAGACAGTGTTTTCTAGAAGTTTTGACTGTGAGAAGATGAGAGATAGGGACATGAGGAAGAGGAGAGGCAAAACTAAAGAGTAGCGAAATAATTTTAGGTTTTTTGTGCTTGTTTGTTTTACATCATGTGGAGGAGGCTAGAATACGTTGAACTAGTCCTGGGGAGGAGCCAGTAGAGAGGGAGATATCTAAAATACAGGAGAGGCCAGGTGCGATGGTTCATACCTGTAATCCCAGCAGGAGGATCTCTTGAGTAGCTGTGATTCCAGCTACTCGGGAGGCTGAGGCAGGGGGATCCCTTGAACCCAACAGTTTGAGGTTGCAGTGAGCTATGATTGTGCCACTGCACTCCAGACAGAGCAAGACCCTGTCTCAAAAGATAAATAAAATAAAATACAAAAGAGAATGAGAAGGACAGTGAGAGTAAGAGTGAGAGAGAAATTAGTCTTTTCTTTTCTTCCGAGATGGAGTTTCGCTCTTGTTGTCCAGGCTGGAGTGCAGTGGCGTGATCTAGGCTCACTGCAACCTCTGCCTTCCGGTTTCAAGCGATTCTCCTGCTTCAGCCTCCCAAGTTGCTGGGATTATAGGCACCCGCCACCATGCCCGGCTAATTTTTGTGTTTTTAGTAGAGATGGGGTTTCACCATGTTGGCCAGGCTGGTCTCAAACTCCTGACCTCGTGATCCACCTGCCTCAGCCTCCCAAAGTGTTGGGATTACAGGTGTAAGCCACGCGTCCAGCCAAGGGATTAGTCTTATATTAGACTACATGGTCCCAGAAAAATTCTCTGAGAAGGAGACATCTGAATGCATGGAAGGAGCCTGCCCTGGGAAGGTGGGCAGAAGAGAACTCCAGGGAGGGGCACCGCCGGTGTGAAGGCCCCGAGGCAGTGCAGAGCCTGCATATTTGAGGAACAGAAAACTACAATTAATGAGTAAGTATGAGAGAGAGGAGCATTTCAGTCAGAGACACAGTCAGCCCAGATTAAATAGCAGGGGCTTGTGGTCCATGGTATTAAAAAAAAAAAAAAGGATTTCCCACTAGGCAAATCTGAGTCAATGCATGCATTAAAATTAATAATAATTGTTATGAATGTAAACTCTTTGAATAAAAGTTCATGAGCCTATGCCAATTCAAAGAAACAAGTAAACAAACAAGGCAGAAGGGAAACAAGTGAACAAGGCAAACAAGTCGAATGTCAACCCATAAATATGGAAAGAATGAAGGCTCTAGACAATCATCAATGGATGCTAACAATAGTGACGAAAGTCTGATGTGGGACAGGATATTTACTTAGCATCAAAGTGTCCATACAAATTGTTTACAAAGGATAAAACAGTAACTTTACTGTAGAGGAAACTGACTGACACCACCTTAGCCACATGGTCAAAGTCATCGCCAGTGATGAGACAAACTGACACATGCACCTTCTTGAACTAAAATGAGAAGATATTTGCTGAATATCAGTGTGTTAGAGATCTATTTTTAAATATAGGACTTCAGGATTTTACAGATTAAAATAGTTTTAATTTTTTTGATGTCTGACAGAGAATTGTCCATTTCTTCCAAATAAGGACACAAGCTATTGCCATATCCTATTACCATTTTATTTCATCTTATTTTATTTTAATTCATCTTATTAATCTTACTTTATTTAACATATCTTTTGAATAATTAGTGCATCCATATGGTTCAAAACCCAAACATCTTAAAGAGGTATCCAGTGAAATTCCTTTCTTTTCCAGCAGATGCCCAATTCCCTCCTTTGAATAAACCTTTTTCTCAATCCCAGTTTCTTTGTGTATCCTTCCAAGAATATCCCACGCATATACAAATACAGGTTTTTTTCCCTCTCTCTCTTTTTTTTTGTTTTTGAGATAGAGTTTCTCTCTGTTGCCCTGGCTGGAGTGCCCAGGCACAAACATGGCTCACAGCAGCCTTGACCTCCTAGGCTCAAGCAATTGATCCTGTCTCCTCATCCTTCCAAATAGCTGCGACTTACAGGTGCAAGCCACCACACCTGGCCAATTTTTTAAAGTTTTTTATAGAGATGAAGTTTCACCGTGCTGCCCAGGCTGGTCTTGATCTCCTGGGCTGAAGAGATCCTCCCGCCTCAGCCTTTCAAAGTGCTGGGATTACAGGCGTGAACCACTGTGCCTGGCTCCTGTTGTTTTTAATTCGTATGTTATGCACATTGTTCAGTTACTTGCTTTTTCACTAGATGTCATTTGGCATTAAAAATGTCAGTCAACATAAAAGGATGCACATAATGAAAACTTAAAAGAAAAATACTTAGCTTTTTGGAAAATACTCCCCCAAAGTCTTTATTTTTCTTATTTCTCTGTGACACTGAAAACTTATTCACAGGCTGATATTGGTTAGATTTTTTCCTCTAATTCCAAGTAAAACATACACTTGGACCACTGTAGAGAAATATTTTATCTATTCTGCCTTACTCCACATATGTCACAGCTTTACTTCCTCATTACACACCATACAATCTCTGGTGGTGACATTTGTTCTTGGTATAGCTGATTTCAAATGCAATTATCCATCTTCAATATTGTTATTGACAGTTCAGTGATAAATTACAGATTTTTGGCAGAAGAAAACAATGCCTCCTTCTGGAAACTTATATTGGCTTTTATCTCACTTCCTTGGGGAATAGAGACATAATGGATAAAAGGCAGATTTGGCTGCTTGAAAGACCCGAATAGAGCCCCAGGCACTTAGCAGTAGCAGGTGTCAATTGTAATCTGTTCACGTCAAAGTTTATTACATTATCCAGGAGGTCTGTGTACCAGGTTTTATCCAGCAACTGCATGTTTTCACCAGTTCCTTAAATTGGGACAGTGTGAAAATTTGTTGCTTCTTTTACAAACCACACTACCATAATCTACTTTTGGTTTAGAAGCCAGCTCTTAGCCCAGCACTGTGTATTATTATAGATTATGTCTGGGGTGTCAGCCAACTTGAATCGCTTGGAGAACTTGGGAGTTTTAAAGATGAATTTACCAGACTTAGGACTGTAACTGACCAGAGAAAGGCATATCTATCCAGTTTTTGCTTGATTAAAAGTCAAATATCCACCTGAACTTGGTTTTCTGTGTGTTTTTTTGTTTGTTTGTTTGTTTTGTTTTGTTTTTGAGATGGAGTCTCCCTCTGTCACCCAGGCTGGAGTGCGGTGGCACAATCTCGGCTCACTGCAACCTCTGACTCCTAGGTTCAAGCGATTCTCCTGCCTCAGCCTCGCTGGTAGCTGGGATTACAGACGCCTGCCACCATGCCCGGCTAATTGTTGTATTTTTAGTAGAGATGGGGTTTCACCGTGTTGGCCAGGCTGGTCTCAAACTCCTGACCTCAAGTGATCTGCCCGCCTTGGCCTTCCAAAGTGCTGGTATTACAGGCGTGAGCCACTGTGTCCAGCCTGAACTTGGTTTTTAGTTTGTCTTTTTCATTTGTTTATTCAACATGTAGTTACTGAACTCCTACTATGTGCCAGGAGCTAAGGACACAATGTTGAACAAAACAAAGTCCCTGCCCTCATGGAACTTACAGTCTAGAGGGGAAACTAGATCAAGAACAAAGCAGGTTTCTTCAAAAGTATCCACCTTTATGTTCCTCTGATGAGAGATGAGGGAGGCCGGAACCGATGGGAGGGGCAGCAACCTGGACCCAAGGTATCAGGTAAGACTTTCTGGATGTCTGAATTGAAGGATGAGTAGGAATTAACTGGGGGAAGAGTGTTTGAAGCAGAGAGAACGGCATGGGTGAAGGTTAGGAGGCAAAATGAAAATAGTCATTGGTTCTTTTGAGAAACTGAAAATTGAATAAGTTGGAGGATAATTCAAGACATAAAGACAAATGAGAGACTGTGTGCAGTAGTGCACACCTGTAATCCCAGCACTTAGGGGCTGAGGTGGGAGGATCCCTTGAGCTCAGGAGTTTGAGACCAGCCTGAGAAACACGGTGAAACTCTGTCTCTACAAAAAATACAAAAATTAGCCAGGCGTGGTGGCATGCACCTGTAGTCCCAGCTACTCAGCGGGCTGAGGTGGCAGGATTGCTTGAGTCCCGGGGGTTGAGGCTGCAGTGAGCAGAGATCATACTACGGTACTCCAGCCTGGGTGACAGACCTTGCCTCAAAATAGATTAAATAAGTAAATAAATAAAGTGTTTTTAAAAATCAGAAACAAAGTCACTAAAAAAAGAAAAAAGGAGGCCGGGCACAGTGGGTCATGCCTGTAATCCCAGCATTTTGGGAGGCCGAGGTGGGCGGATCAACTGAGGTTGGGAGTTCAAGACCAGCCTGATCTCCAAGGAAAGCCCTGTCTCTAATAAAAATACAAAATTAGCCGGGTGTGGTGGCACATGTGTGTAATCCCAGGTACTCGGAAGGCTGAGGCAGGAGAATCACTTGAACCCAGGAGGCAGAGCTTGCGGTGAGCTGAGATGGCGCCATTGCATTCCATCCTGGACAACAAGAGTGAAACTCCATCTTAAAAAAGAAAGAAAGAAAGAAAGAGAGAAAGAGAAAGAAAGAGAGAAAGAAAGAAAGAGAAAAAGAAAGAAAGAAAGAAAAAGAAAGAAAGAAAGAAAAAGAAGGAAAGAAAAAGAAAGAAAGAAAGCAAGCAAGCAAGCAGGCAGGCTTAAAAAAAAGGGAATAAAGACAGATAAGGCAGACAGTTTGGTGGGGGCAAAATAATGCAGGCTTCTGTCATAGAGCTTTTGATTTTATTTTGGAGACAATGAGGGAATACTGAAGTGTTTAGGTTGGTGAGTGAGGTAGCCATTTTTGTTTTTAAAAGATTACTCTTGGCCGGGTGCAGTGGCTCACACCTGTAATCCCAGCACTTTCGGAGGCCAAGGCGGGCAGATCACGAGGTCAGGAGATTGAGACTATCCTGGCTGACACAGTGAAACCCCATCTCTACTAAAAATACGAAAAATGAGCCAGGCGTGGTGGCAGACACCTGTAGTCCCAGCTACTCGGGAGGCTGAGGCAGGAGAATGGCATGAACTCAGAAGGTGGAGCTTGCAGTGAGCCAAGATCGTGCCACTGCACTCCAGCCTGGGCAACAGAGCAAGACTCTGTCTCAAAACAGCAACAAAAATGATTACTCTTGTTGCAGCAAAGAAGATGTCCTAGAAGGGGCAAAGTTGGAAGTAACAAGAACAGTTAAGTAAGAGGCTGTTGCATACAATAGGGATGGAAAAAAGTGGACCAGTTAAAGGAAGAATCTATAGGATCTGGCATTTGAGCCTAAGTGATCCAGGACTGTAGGTAGAACCCACAGGATCTGGCAATGTTGGAAAGAGTTAATGATGACTTTCAGATTTTTCACTTGGACAGTTAGGTAGGTGGTGGTGGGAGGGGGATAGCACAGGGGATGTTTTGAGGCAGAAGTTGCCTTCTTGGCAAAAGCAAAAGTATCTGTGGCTTTTCTGGTTTTCCTCTTTTCTAAACTATGAAATCAGATACCAATCCTTGCCTTATATTTTATGCCAAATAGCATTCAAGACTGATTGCAGTTTTCCATGAATGACCTGCAAGTATAAGAGATGTGATTTAATTTGTAAAAGCTTGGCATTTTGGAGCAGTTCAAAAATTTATATGCTTATGTCACTTCTCAACGTACGAGACACGTGGATAAAATTTAGCGCTTGCAATATCGCTTCACATGACGTTTGGTTGGTCACTCTCTGGAGTTTTTTCTCTTAATTTTTAAAAATCAAAACTCTAACACATGCACGTGGTTTTTAAAATGATCTAGTACCAACTGCTAAATCTAATTGGAAATAGTAAATGCTAAATGGAAAGCAGCAACCCTCTCTCCAGATTCTACTCTTTAGAAACAACCACTTTCAATATTTCTTCTGGTATTTACTTCCATATTTCTACATAATGTCCTTATGCTTCTGTTTCTTTTTTTTAAATTAAAGTGTCTAAATAAGTAATGAAATCACATTGTTCTAAAATAGAACATATAAAAAGATGTACAGTAAAGAGCAGTTCTCTTCCTCTTGTCCTCTATCCAATTCCTACCCAACTTCATTTTCTCGGGTAACCACTACTATTTGTTTTTTGTGTATGCCTATATATGAGAAAATACCATTATACATTTAGTCCTTTTCCCATTTGCCCCAAGAATACTTGCTGGTGATGCTTGCCACTGCAGCATTTGCCCTAAGATAACTATGCCACAAAATATCTTGCTCGTATTATTATTTTTGCATTGCTCTAGTATATCGACTTTGGAAACAAAAGACATAATTCTAATATTTATAGCATTCTGTTTTTAGTGGTGGTATTTCCATTTACAAAATATAGTATTTCTCGATCGCTGAAGGTGGCAAATCCTAAAAACTGTAGCATTCCTACATGTGATGTTAACATTGTTCTCAAACAGTTGTTGGCTGAAGATTCATTTGATGAATTCAGTTTTTCTGAAATAGATGATTCTGGTTATTCAGACAATTATAATGTTAGCTCTGTTTAGAAATTACTCCCAGAACAGTTTTCATATTTTATATTTGCATTGAAAATCAGTCAGATTTGCTTCAGCCTCTAAGAGCATGTTTATGTAAAATGAAATGAGCGCTGGCAGCGAGCTGCACTTTTTTTTGAGAGGGAGTCTTGCTTTAACACCTAGGCTGGAGTACAGTGGCACAATCTCGGCTCACTGCAACCTCCGCCTCCCAGGTTCAAGCAATTCCCCTGCCTCAGCCTCACTGGTAGCTGGGATTACAGGTGGGCATCACCACGCCTGACTAAGTTTTGTATTTTTAGTAGGGGTGGGGTTTTGACTTGTTGGCCCAGGCTGGTCTCCAACTCCTGACCTCAGGTAATCTGTCCTCCTTGGCCTCCCAAAATGCTGGGATTGGAGGCATAAGCCACCATGCCTGGCCCACTTTGTTTCTCTAAACAAGAAAAGGGTTAATTTTTCTGCCTTTTGCTTTTTTTACACAAAAGGTGCTATACTATCCTGTACCAGTCACAATAAAGGTGAATATGTTGCAGTAACAAACAATTCATGCATCTTTGTGGCTTCTTTCACCCACATGGTGTGTGTCCATCCTGGGCTGGCTGGGGATTCACATTTTCCTCACCCAGGATTGCAAACCAACTGAGTGTCTACCATCTGGAGGGTCATATTTGTGATGGAAGTGGGCAGGGAACATGACTAATCACTCACTGGCCCTGAAAGCCTTTCTCCCAGAGTTGACCCATATCTCCTCTGCTCCTGTCCATTGACCAAAGCATGTTACATGGACCTGACAGATTAAAGGTGTTGGAGACCAAAAGAATGAGGGTCATGATAAACTCCGTATACCACTAGAGGCTACACGAATAAACAGCAAACTGTTCTCATGAAAGCAGGATTTTGGCAAACTGACAAACTGCATCTGCCACCCAGAAGGAATGCTGAGGGTGGTCTCGCCCCAGAAGCAGTGTTTCTTGTGATTAGGCACATGTGAACCTGTGATCAATCAAGCAGCTGGTCAATTGTTACCTCCTCCTCCCTGCTCTTTCTACCCAATAAATACGAAGGGCTGTGGAAGCTCAAGGCCCTTGCTCACTAGAAGCAAGGAGCCCCCGATGCCTTCTTTTTTTTTTTTTTTTTTTGAGACGGAGTCTCATGCTGTTGCCCAGGCTGGAGTGCAGTGGCGCGATCTCGGCTCACTGCAAGCTCCGCCTCCCGGGTTCCCGCCATTCTCCTGCCTCAGCCTCCTGAGTAGCTGGGACTACAGGCGCCCGCCACCACGCCCGGCTAATTTTTTGTATTTTTAGTAGAGACGGGGTTTCACTGTGGTCTCGATCTGCTGACCTTGTGATCCACCCGCCTCGGCCTCCCAAAGTGCTGGGATTACAGGCTTGAGCCACCGCGCCCGGCCTCCCCGATCCCTTCTTTAAAACAGAGTATTTTGTTTTTGTTTTTCATTTCTGCATTCATCCTCCTTTGTTCAGTCCTGTAGTAACCATAACAAGTGGTGCCTAAACAGGGACCTGCAGGGACAAATAGAGATAAATACAGACAAATAGAGACAACAGGGAGAAATAGGGATTAGAAGAGACTTTCAAGGACTAACAGGAACTGACAGGGACATAGAGGGACATGAATGAAGAAGGTCTGCTGGAGCAGAGAAAGTAAAACTGACCAGATGAATGAGAAAACCCAGGACGAGTCTGCCGGCAGCTGATATAAGGTCAGTGCCCTAAAGAGGTACTGGGAGTGGGAAGTTTCTGAATCAGGGTAACATGGGGCAGAATTTATCTATTCTTTCTGTTTTTACTTGGAGTTTGGCCCATGCTGTTCTTTGCCATTGTTTCCTTCTTATTTAGCGGGACGGCAGGAGTTATGTTCTGAAAATTTGAGAGTCTTTTGCCCCACCCACAGCACCTATTAAAAATGGTGAACAAGGAGAGGGAGGATGAAAACTGGCCTGTATTGTCTTCTTCTGTGGCTGCAGAAATGCTAGCTTTGGCTTTGGCTTCTGGGAATGCAAACGTGGATTGTAAATGTGCACCGGCATCTGTGAGATGTACAAAAAGCTTAAGAACACCTGGAAGTGCAGGATTAGATCTCCCAGTCAGAGAATGGGTTGCATTAGTTGGAGGAGACAAACCCACCAAGATTTCCACTGGTATTTGGGGACCCTTGCCAACGGGATGTATGGGATTAATTTTAGGCAAAAGTCATCTTAACCTACAGGGCATTACTTTAGTCCCAGGAGTTGAATTATGAAGGAGTAATTCAGGTGATGGTGATGTCACAAGATCTTTGGGTTTTTGAACTGGGAGAATGTATTGCTCAACTGTTGCTTATTCCCTGTAAATTACACTCTTCTCCACTTAAGGAGAAATGGGGAAATCAAGGATTTGGGAGTACAACTAGGAGGAAATTTATCTATCACAACCCATAACATCTAACAGACCCACCTGTACAGTGCAAATTAAAGGAAAGAAATTTTATGGGCTTATGGATATGGGAGCTGATGTGTCAATAATATCTAAAAACAATTGGCCCTCATCCTGGCCTCTGCAATTAACTTCTACATCTCTAGTGGGAGTAGGAACAGCTCAAAGTATTCAACAGAGCGCTGAGATTTTACCCTGTCTTGGACCAGATGGACAGTCATGTACTTTTCAACCTTATGTTGCAAATATAGGTGTTAATCTATGGGGTCAAGATTTACTTACAGCATGGGATATGAGACTTACAAATGAAACTATTGATAATCTAGGACTTAAAATGTTAAAGAAAATGGGATCTCAGAGCAGAAAAGTCTTAGGAAAGCCCCTCCAAGGAAACCCTGAATCAATATCAATAACTGAACAGACAGAAAAGGGCTAGGTGGTCAGGATTTCTGATGAGGGTCATTGATATTTCTTCTCCACCCACTGCTTTGCCATTAGAGTGGCTGACTAACAAACCTGTATGGGTGGAGCAATGGCCTCTATCACAGGAGAAACTGATACCAGTATTTGCAGTTCCAAAAAAGTCAGGAAGGTGGCAATTGCTACATGATTTGAGAGCTATTAGTGCACAGATTAAACCAGTGGGTGCATTGCAGCAGGGTCTGCCATCCCCCACGGCCATTCCGAGGGATAGGCTTCTTGTAGTGATAGATTTTAAGGATTTGTTGTTGTTGTTGTTATACCATTGTACGAGAAGGAAAGGCCTCAATTTGCTTTCTCTGTGCCTCCTGTTAATCAGAAAGAGCCTGTCTCTCATTATCAGTGGAAAGTTTTTGGTGGATTTACTAACGTGGGGACGAGTGTATGCTTGAGTTTTTACAGGAGATGGACAAACGTTGTGGGTACTCTCAAGGTGTGTGTGACCATAGAATGGTAGACTGGAGGGACCTATGGATCCCAACCATGGGCCTGGTTTTCCCCAGTATGAGCCATGAGCCAGTTAAATCTGAATGCGAAGACAGAGCAAGGACTGACTGGAGTCACGCTGACATCAACCCCCATAACATAGGGACAGATCTTATTCAATTAATGTAAAAACAAAAAGGGGGAGATGTTGAAGGCCAAAAGAATGAGGGTTGTGATAAACTCAGTTTACCACTGGAGGCTATATGAGTAAACAGCAAACTGTTCTCATGAAAGCAGGATGTTGGCAAACTGACAAACTGCATCTGCTGCCCAGAAGGAATGCTGAGGGCAGTCACGCCCCAGGCATGGTGTTACTTGTGATTAGGCACATCTGAAACCTGTTAGCAATAATGTGAACCTGTGATCAATCAAGCAACTGACTAATTGTTACCTCCTTCTCCCCGCTCTTTCTACCCGATAAATTTAGAGTAATAGTATTATTACCTATACTGTGAAAGGGCTGTGGAAGCTTAAGGCCCTTGCTCACTAGAAACAAGAAGCCCCCTGACCCCTTCTTTAAAACAGTTTATTTTGTCTTACGTTTTCATTTCTGCATTCATCCCCCTTTGTTCAGTCCCGTAGTAACCATCACATAAAAGGGCAGGGAAGTGGGAATTTATCTTGTGCCCAGGAGTCCAGGGAAGCTGGTGAAGCGCAGATAATGATGTCATATACACACTGTTCTGCAGCTTGCTTTTTTCAGCTATGAAGATAATTATGCCATTTCAATAAATACAGAGAGCATCTACTGTGGATTGAATGTTTGTGTCTTCCCAAATTACATGTTGAAACTCCAGTCCCCAGTGTGATGGTATTTAGAGATGAGGCTTTTCGGAGGTAAGTAGATCATGAGGATGGAGCACTCATGATGGGATTAATGCCCTTGTATGAAGAGACATGAGAGAGCTTGCTTCCTGTTGTTTCACGCATCTGTGTGAAGAGACCACCAAATAGGTTTTGTGTGAGCAACATGGCTGTTTATTTCACCTGGGTACAGGCAGGCTGAGTTAAAAAAGAGAGTCAGCAAAGGGTGGTGGATTATCATTAGTTCTTATAGGTTTTGGGATAGGCGGTGGAGGTAGGAGCAACGTTTTGCAGGCAGGGGGTGGATCTCACAAAGTACATTCTCAAGGGTGGAGAGAATTACAAAGAATCTTCTTAAGGGTGGGGGAGATTACAAAGTACATTGATCAGTTAGGGTGGGGCAGAAACAAATTACCATGGTGGAATGTCATCAGTTAAGGCTATTTGCACTTCTTTTGTGGATCTTCAGTTGCTTCAGGCCATCTGGTCACAAGGGATATGATGGCTTAGCTTGGGCTCAGAGGCCTGACACCTGTCTGTGTGCACCACCAGAGAAAGGCCACCTGAGGACATGACCAAGAAGAGGGCTTTCACCAAGAACCTGCTCATACTAGCACCCTGATCTCAGACATCCAGCCACTGAACCATGAGAAATGAATGTTTGTTGTTTAAGCCATCCAGTCTAAGGTTGTTTGTTATAGCAAACATATACAACAACATCCTTATTCTTTTTTAAAAGCTGATGGACATTTGCATTATTTCCAATATTTTCTTTACAAAAAATGCTGCAGTGAATAAACACATACACATATTATTTTGCCCATGTGTGACTCTGATACAAAAGCGGGGCAGGGAAGTGCTGGGTAGAGGAGGGCATGGCCTCCGGCTAGGGCTCCACCCCCAGGCCTGTGCCCAAGGATCTAGGTGAGGACAGGCACTCCTGCCTTCACACCCAAATGTTGCATTTCCCAAGACCACTCTGGCCTGCCATGCTCCCATCCTGTGCCTATAAAAACCCTGAGACCCTAGCAGGCACACACACAAGCCACTGGATGTTGTGAGAAACACATTGGTGGAAGAAGACACAAGTGGCTGGATGTCAAGAGGACATTGAGAGGAGCATGCCAGCGGAAGAGCACATGACTGATGCCAGCACACTTGCATGCCATCGACTGGTGGAATGAGGCAGAGTTTGTCCAGGGCAGTTGGAGGAGAGCCCAAGATGCCAAGCAGCCTGATTCCAGGGGAAAACCATCTCCCATTTGGCTCCCCCACCTGCTGAGAGCTACTTCCATTCAATAAAACCTTGCACTCATTCTCCAAGCCCATGTGTGATCTGATTCTTCTGGTAAACCAAGGCAAGAGGCCCGGGATACTGAAAGCCTCTAGCCTTGCCATAAGGCAGGGGTCTAATTGAGCTGACTAACACTAGCTGCCTATGGATGGCTGAACTAAAAAACCACTCTGTTAACACACACCCACTGGGGCTTCAGCTGTAAACATTTACCCCTAGACACTGCCATGGGGTTGGAGCCCCACAGCCTGACTGACTGTATGCTCCCCTAGAGGTTTGAGCAGTGGGATACTGAAGAAGTGAGCCACACCCCCATCACATGCCCTGTGAGGGGGACAAGGGAACTTTTCCCATTTCAAGTGTGTTGCTAAGTGATATGGTTGGGCTGTGTTCCCACCCAAATCTCATCTTGAATTGTAGCTCCCACATGTCATGGGAGGGACCTGGTGGGAATCATGGGGGCAGAGCTTTCCTGTGCTGTTCTCATGATAGGGAACGAGACTCATGAGATCTGATGGTTTTACAAAGGGGAGTTTCCCTGCACAAGTTTTCTCTCTTGTCTGCCGCCATGTAAGACATACCATCTGCCTTCCACCTTAATCGTGAGACCTCCCCAGTCACGTGAAACTGTGAGTCCATTAAACCTCTTTTTCTTTATAAATTATGCAGTCTCAGGTATATCTTTATCAGCAGCATGAGAACATACTAATACACTAAGATAAATGTCCAGAATGGAATTGTTGGGTCACAGGTTATACACGTTTGTCATTTTCAGAGGTACGGCCACATCGCCCTCCCCAGGGGCTCAGCCAGTGTGCATTCTTACCAGCAACGTGTGGGTGTGACTGCTTTCCCATGGCCTTGCCAAGGGAGTGTACTTTGAACTTTTGGGTTTTCAACAGAATAGGCAAAAATATTCTCTATTTAGTGTAAATTGCATTTTGCTTATTATGAATAAATTGGAGTGTTCTGCTACCTCTTGATTTTTAGGCTTCCTAGAATAGTAATGACGATTTACTTCTCCAACACTCACCCTCCCCATGCACACATTCCCTCTCCCTCTCTTCTCCATTTCCAGTTATGCCACAGCTCTGGGTTAATTCAGCAATCAGTCAACATCATTGTATCATGAAAATATATTTAGTGGCCAGGTGCAGTGGCTCACGCCTGTAATCCCAGCACTTTGGGAGGCCAAGGTGGGCAGATCACGAAGTTAAGAGATTGAGACCATCCTGGCCAACATGGTGAAACCCTGTCTCTGCTAAAAATACAAAAATTAGCCAGGCATGGTGGCACGTGCCTGTAGTCCCAGCTACTCAGGAGACTGAGGAAGGAGAATCATTTGAACCTGGGAGGCGGAAGTTGCAGTGAGCCAAGATCGCACCATTACACTCCAGCCTGGGTGACAGAGCAAGATTCCATCTCAAAGAAAGAAAGAAAGAAAATATATTTAGCTAAAGTGCCAGATCATGTTCTATAATTAAATTTTCTCTAGTGTGCTCTCCCCACACCCCCGCCGACTTGATGATTGCCTTTGCGTTTTGTACCCGTATACTATTCGTCTTTTTATCCTTACAGGTAATTTTTCCCTACCTGTTTCACTGAATCTAGTATATGTCCACTAGTAGTTGTTCACAAATGATCAAATACAAATTTATTAGGTAATTTATTGGTTTCATTTTTTCCTGGAGACCGCCTTCCCAGAGCCATCCATCTGTCAGCCTGCACTATTTACTCTCCAGGCCTGCTTCCTAGACCCCATGTACTCCTCTTTCTTGGATTCCTCTGTGTTTAATTAGAGCACACCATTCAATAACTTTCAGAAAACTCTGTGTTTATGTCTTCATTGTCTTACTGAAACTCACTTTTGATAATGGACTAAAATGGCATAAGTGTCATTTACCCACCAAACGATGAAGACATTATTTCATTGACTACTAGTATTACGGTGATGCTGTGAAGAAATATGATTCTGTTTTGATTCCTATTTGTGGCAGAGGCTTCTATTTGTCTTTCAGTATCCATTTTTTTCCTTAGTAAAGTAATGCCTAACTTTTACCCTGGCTGGAGATGACATTTCCCAGCCTTCCTTGCAGCACTTTATGGACATGTGACTAAGTTCAGCCAGTGGGGTGTGAGTTGAAATGATGTTTTCCACTTTCAGATTATGCCTGGAAGGAATCAGCAGCCAATGGCCTTTCTCATTCCCTTCTTCCCCATGAACAGGTGCAGACATGATCGGGGGACCTGGCTGCCACCTTGAATTCTGGATTGGAAGCTGTGTGATGAGGTTCCCAGAGCTGCTCTTCTTGCTCTGGACTTTACCTCTGAACTGTGATATGAGTTCGGAATAAATTTCTGTCTTGATTATGCCACTCCACCTTTATACATATTTCTATATTAACACTGCTTAGATTCTTCATTATTACAGTTTCTTTGTATATGACCTGTTAAATCAAGTTTAACCTAAAGTTTCCTCCTTACATATTTTAAGTTTGAGAAAAAGGTTTCTGTGTACATAGTGAACTATAACCTAAATGGAGAGATAGACATTGTCACCTACTCTTGTGAGAAATCACCGAGTGTTGGCTAATCAAGCTGTTCAGTGTTCAAATAAGGCAAATGCTGGGCTGTAATCAATCCAGTTTTTTGTGTATCTCATTTCGGTTTTCTGTCCGTCACTTTCCTTTTTCTGTCCATAAATCTTTTTCCACCACGTGACTGTACTGGAGCCTCCGAGTCTACTCTGGCTTAGGAGGCTGCCCGATTCACAAATAATTCTTTTGCCCAATTAAACGCTGCAAAATTTCTTCGTCTAAGGTTTTTTTTTGAACTGATATGTTGGATTTTTTTTTTTTTTTTCATTTCCTCTGTCTCTGAAAGTTTTAGGATCCTCTTTTTATCTCCAGCTTTCATGCTTATAGCCCTGTCACTAGCCTTTTAAAATTCAGGGTGCTGGGTACGCTGTGCCCTTTAAATCTGAATGATTGTGTTTTTCAATTTCATAGAATTTTTTGTGTTATTTATTCAAGAAGTAACTCCTTTTCATTTTCTCCTTAGTTTCTGTTTGAAATTTTATCATTTGTTATTGTCACCTTTCCTGAAGTCTAGTCTTTTCTTATTTCCAATTGTTTGCTTGTACTCATCTCCATTTTCTGCATTTCACCTTTTAACCCTTTTGGTGCATTTCTCTAAAAAATTAAAGCCATATTATTTTCCATTTCCAAGAGCTCTTTCTCATTATTCTTTTTATTTCTGTGAAGATGTTTATTATAGGTTTTGGTTTTCTTTCACGTTTATGTGATCCTGTTCATGTCGTCTTTTTTATGTTGGAGACTGTCAAATGTTTGGTGATGTGTGGCCGTTGGTCTAAGAGTGAAATGGCTCTAAGTGGACTGGCATGACTTGTCAACAGAGGGTGACTGGGTTGCAAGCAAGCCTTAATTTTTTTTAACTGATGCATAACAAATGTACATAGTTTCAGGCCATGTGTGATAATTTAATACATTCATATAATTTGCAAAGATTAAATCAGTGTAATTGGGATATCCATCACCATAAATATATATCTTTTCTTTATGCTAAAACCATTCCTATTCTTCTCTCCTAGCTATCCTGACATGCGCAATAGATTACTGTAACCCATAGATACCTTACTGATCTACAACACGTCTTTTTCAGTGGGGGCACACCCATATGTCAGCATCCTGAAAACTTTTCTCCAGAGCAGAGTAATTCCTCAAGAGGAGAGTTCTATAGTTTCCCAGGAGAAGGAGATATCACATGTATACTCCAAACCAGTTTTCACATATAAAGATATTGATTCATTTTAGCAAGCCAATGGTTTTGAATATTTTCCCCTAGCAGTTATGGCATATGTATGTGTGTTTATATAACTGGTATGGTTTGTCTGTGTCCCCATTCAAATCTCATCTTGAATTGTAGCTCCCATAATTCCCATGGGTTGTGGGAGGGACCGGGTGGGAGATAATTTGAATCATGGAAGCGGTTCCCCCACACTGTTCTCGTGGTAGTGAATAAGTCTCATGAGATCTAATGCTTTGATACTGGGTTTCTCCTTTTGCTTGGCTCTCATTCTCTCTTGCCTGCTACCATATAAGATGTGCCTTTCACCTTCTACCATGATTGTGAGGCTTCCCCAGTCATGTGGAATTGCGAGTCTATTAAACCTCTTTTTCTTTATAAATTACCTGGTCTCAGGTATGTCTTTATTACCAAAATGAGAATGGACTAATACATTCACTTAACAAATATTTATGCTGAGTCCCTCTGTGTGTGTGTATGTTTGTGTGTGAGATACTAGGAGGACAAAATTGAGAAAATCCACGTTTGGGCTCTGTCTTGTAGCCGACACGATCACAATGTATTTCCGGGTAATGACTGCTGTGATGGGGATGGGGGTGGTGTAGAGGGAAACAAAAACAAAGGGTTCCCGTATCAGAAGTGTGGAGTGGGCCAGGTAATGTTACAGCAGCTTGGAGGTCTTCCGGATGGTGCATTCTTAAGTTAGGTTGAGTATAAAGGGAAGGAGTCAGCCAGGTGCAGTGGCTCACGTCTGTAATCCCAGAACTTCTAGAGGCTAAGACAGGAGGATTGTTTGAGCTCAAGAGTTTGGGCCACATGGTGAAACCCTGTATCTACAAAAAATACAAAAATTAGCTGACTGTGGTGGCTCATGTCTGTAGTCCCAGCTACTCTGGAGGCTGAGGTAGGAGGATTGCTTCAGCCCAGGAGGTTGAGGCTGCAGTGAGCCATGGTTGTACCACTGCACTCCAGCCTGGGTA
Source organism: Macaca fascicularis (assembly GCF_037993035.2). NCBI lineage: Eukaryota > Metazoa > Chordata > Mammalia > Primates > Cercopithecidae > Macaca > Macaca fascicularis. The sequence goes on from NC_088376.1 coordinate 16,331,304, forward strand.
ACAGAGTGAGACACTCTGTCTTTAAAAAAAAAAAAAAAAAAGGAAGAAAGCCTCTGACAGTGTGAGAAGCTGTGCAGACAAAGTGTGAAAATAAATACAGTTTTAAAGCTGTTGGGACCCGCTTCACAGCCCCCTGGACAAAAAAAAAAAAAAAAAAAAAAATAAGCCTAGATAGAGATGACTGTGATCTGAGCCACATATGATTACAATTTATGGTTCTCAGACTATGGATTAACTTGCTTTCTTATTTTTCTTGTTCTGTACAATGACTAGAGAGAATTAAACAAAATCAGAGACAAAAACTTCCCGCCTTTTTAATGAATAGCCCTTGCTAAAGATTAACTTCCCTTTTGTTGTCCTGCTTTGCTGAAACCAGATGACAGAAAATCTGTGACTATTACACCCTCTGTAAAAAGATGTTAAAATGTACCCTTCTCAAAAGAAACACTGCCTAAAACCAATCAAATTGGTGTAACTATGTGCCAACCTTGTATGAATAATGTAATCCCACCAAAAACTCCTCTGTCACCACCCATATACCTGAAATCTTAACTGCCCTACATTGCAACACCAACTCCATCCCTTAGGAGTTATCTTTGGAATATCTTAGCAGAAAAAAGCACAGGGCATGAAAAGACAATTTGCATGAGCAGAAATGACCAACGAACACATGAAAATTTTCCGGATCAGAGGTAGTTCAAACACTGCAGCAGGAAGAAACACTGAGGTTTGATTTCTTTCTAGTACCTGGTATAAAAGTTAGAGGGGCGTGCTAACATCCAACATTCATGAAGACAGGGTGAAAGGGGCTCTGTTGTACTCTGTGGATAGAAATATACAGTGCCATGATTTTCAAAGACAATAAAATGGCTTTATTCCACTTCTATTGAAATATCTAGGCTGGGTGCGGTGGCTCACACCTGTAATCCCAGCACTTTGGGAGGCCGAGACGGGTGGATTAGAATGTCAGGAGATCAAGACCATCCTGGCTAACAGTGAAACCCCGTCTGTACTAAAAATACAAAAAAATTAGCTGGGCGTTGTGGCAGGTGCCTGTAGTCCCAGCTACTCGGGAGGCTGAGGCAGGAGAATGGTGTGAACCCGGGAGGCAGAGCTTGCAGTGAGCCGAGATTGTGCCACTGCACTTCAGCCTGGGCGACAGAGAGAGACTCCGTCTCAAAAAAAAAAAAGAAAAAAAGAGAAATATCTTAAGTGTATACCAAGAGGAATAATACTCTATTATACATATATTTAATTTATATAATGTATGGTAGATATATAAATATATAATATTTAAAAATTCAGAACCTAAATGTCCAACAATAGGTAAATTATATAGTTTTATATTACATAGTTATTAAATGTTGTTACAGAGAATAGTGATATTAAAATAATAAAGATATATTAAATTTTAAAAGTTCACCAAATGATATGTATATGTATACACACATAAAATAATGTATAAACACACACACATACTTGCATGTTAATGAAAAAACAACTGAAATATCAAACATCAAAATATTTTAAATGTGGAGGTACAGAAAACTTCTTAAAAACTTATGTATGTTAAATAAAAATTTTAGGAGGCCATTGTTTTAGACTGAGTTTCTGCACTAGGCCCCAACACACTGGACTAAAAATCAAAATGGAGTCACCCATGCTGAAGTTCCACATCACCAAACACAAACTAAGTTGCTATCTGACCTTCTGAGAAGCCAGGAGAAAGAGACAGCCAATTTCCCAAATGGACCAGATTAAATCTTCAATGGGCGTAATAATGCAGTTCCCTCTTCTTTAATCCTTACACCAGAGAAGTAGCCTGAAGTAACCTGATGTTAATTAATCAGTTCTTTTTCTCTTGTTCTGTCTAAAAGTAACTGATAAACTCTTTGTTCATTGCTTCTGCTTTCTTCAGCTCTCCTCTGTCTATAAAGCCAAACTCTCTTGCTCAGCGCATTGGAACACTTATTCTGTTTTATGGAAAAAGGTGTTGCCTAATTCTAGAATTGCAAATAAAGCCAACTGAGAAGCTTAAACTTGTTGTAATTCCGTCTTTTGATACCTATCCCTTCTAAATTTTCTGTAATAAATATGCATTGTTTCTATAACAAAAGAACAACAGTGAAATATTTTCAAACCAACTGGGATTCACATCCTGCTGGGTTCACCTTGAGTGGAGAGTTGAGGCACACTTTGAAGGTGAACCAAGCAGGACTTGAATTATTTGTGAAAAGTGGCACAGAAATTATACATTCACCATTCAAAACTTATTTATATTTGAAGCGAGGTCCCCAGACCTTAACATAAAGGAACAAAAATATTATGTTTTTTCTTGTTTCATAAGATACAGTAGCACTCTTCTCAAAGGACAGAAAATACAGATCACCTTAACAAAAGAGTAAACAAATTTATAATCTTTTTTTATTTCATAAGATACAAAATGTCTATTTCCAAAGAGCAGAAGATGTAGACTCACTATTTCTAAAGGTGGTGGTAATGGTGGGAATTTCTGACCCTATTTGAAGAAGGAGGGGAGATACAGAGATCTCTGAGCAGGTGTCTCTGACATTTTAGATCATGCTTTGGGGCAGATGCCTGCAGAGAGAGCTAAGGACATAGCTGATTTCTGCAAGAGAGGCCAGTCTTTCTGTGGATTTCCAGAGGCAGGACCATGACTGGCGAGAAACCGTAAGGCTAACTGAGCACAGAACAGATTCTGCAGGAAAATGCGGGGGTCTTAGTGTTACTGATGGAAAGTATCCTAGTTACCAGCGGCAAGTCCACACAGGTCTGCAGCAACTTCAATTCTTACCTCCTCATGAAAGAATTCAACTGAGGGGCATAAAGCAGAAAAAATGACTAAGGCAGGAAGGGTGACTCCTCTCTGAGAAGGAGTGGAAGTTTATTTAAAAGGCTTCAGCACAGGAAAGAAAGGAAAAGAAAGTATGCTTGGAAGAGACCCAAACAGGCACCAAGGTCAAGTGTGACGTTTAACTGCATCCTAGGACTTTATAGGCTCACCTCTTTCCCATGAGTCTTCCGTTAGGGTGGGCTGCCCGCATATGCAGCGCCCTCCTTACCCTTGGGAGGTGAGCATGTGCAGTGTGTTTAGGAAGTTGTACACATGCCCACCTGAGGCTTTCTTCCTTTTTCCAGTGGCGTGCCCCGGAACGTCATACGCCACCATTTTGTCTCTTTTAACGTGCATGCCCAGGAAGCTGCTTCTCCCTGAAGTCGGCATTCAATTTACACTTTATTGCAACAGGTGTGGACCATCAGGCAATGGCCTCTCCCCTGGCACCCGCCTCCCAATTCATCACTTTTAGAGAGGTAATATGACAATTACCGAACATTCCTAGTCGGTGGGGTAGAGCGCTCTCCTGCCCTGCTGATGCCTGCTTAACTACCTGTAACGTTAGCACAGGCAGTCTCAGAGCAGAGTTTAGATGACAGTGAAACTACCATTGCAAAATTATAACTGAGACGGTGAAAGAGCTCTGACCTAACCAATTCCATCTTGCTTCTAACCTCTAAGCTGTCCTCGTTCATTCCTGGGCATAGGCTGAACTATCTTTGGGAAGAACTTAGCTTAGAGTTTAAAACAAAGACTATAACGGCCCTTTCCCACAACAAACCCCCTTCTTGCCTGGGGACTAGACCGACTTTGTAGGGCTAAAAAATTGGCCAAAATATTAGATATTATGGTTTAGGAGTCATGCAGCTGGGGGCTACAAGATTCTGACCCTCTCCGAATTGTTCTTGGGGATGATATCAGTGCTTGAGATATTCTGCAGACCCTGCACTTGATGGATCAGCTTGCACCACCCAGATCAATAAACTGGCTCATCTGATCTTGTGGCCCCAACCCAGGAATTGACTCAGCCACAAGAGGACAGCATGGCTTCCTGTGATTTTGTTTCTGACCTTACCAATCAGCACTCCCCACTCACTGGTCCCCCACCTACCAAATTATCCTTAAAAACTCTGCTCCCTGAATGCTCAGGGTGACTGATTTGAGTTATAAAACTGTAGTCTCCCGCACAGCCGGCTCAGTGTGAATTACTCTTTCTTTATTGCAATTCGCCTGCCTTGATAAATCGGCTGTCTAGGCGGTGGCCAAGATGAACCCATTGGACAGTTAAAACAGTTTGTCAGGCGACCAGAGAAAGGATACCTACCTTTGATAGACCAGATGCCTTAAGGTTCACACGCGCGTCCGTTTGAAGAGACCACCAAACGGGCTTTGTGTGAGCAGCAAGTCTGTTTACTTCACCTGGGTGCAGGCGGGCTGAGTCCGAAAAGAGAGTCAGCAAAGGGTGGTGGGATTATCATAGGTTTTGGGATAGGCGGTGGAGTTAGGAGCAATGTTTTGCAGGCAGTGGGTGGATCTCACAAAGTACATTCTCAAGGGTGGGGAGAATTACAAAGAACCTTCTTAAGGGTGGGGGAGATTACAAAGTACATTGATCAGCTAGGGTGGGGCAAAACAAATCAGTTAAGGCTATTTTCACTTTTTTTTGTGGCTCTTCAGTTGCTTCAGGCCATCTGGATGTGTATGTGCACGTCACAGGGGATATGATGGCTTAGCTTGGGCTCAGAGGCCTGACAGGATGTTTTTGTAATACTTAGATTCTATTTGTCGATGCAGATCCCTGAATATCACCAACTCAACCAACTGAAAAGACAAAGCTGAATTTATTGTTCCTCAAGATGAGAGAACACGACCTCCACAGAGCTTTGGCAGTGGCTCTGGGTTCCACGGAAGGGGTCCCTTCCCAAGGGTTCCACTTAGGAAGACAAGATATAAATTGACTCAGAATTGAGACTATCAAAAGACACAATTACAAAAAAAAAAAAAATTTAATTAAAGATCTAATTGGGTTTTAGATCTTTTAGATGTTGAATTGCCAATTCAACATTTCATCTGAAGATGTTTTTTTAAAGGTGCTCCATTGGTTATAGAAGAACAGTCCGTTTTTATAAGGTTGCTTAAGCAGGAAAAAGGAAACAGCATAATACAAAAAACAGTTTGGTTAACATTAGGTGACTTCAAGTTACTTTCTTTATAAGAGTTAAAGCAGAGGGAGCCTCGTTATCATGCTGTCTAATACTGGCCCGTTTGGGAATTTGGCTATCATCTCTTCTGATCTTTTAGAAGATCAGATAAACAACTTAGTTTCAGAACTTTAGCATGAGTGACTCCATTTTGGTGTGATTTGTTGGGGCCAATCACAGGAGCTCAGTCCAAATCAAAGAGCTCCCATAAATTTCATTTTTCAGGAGTTTTGTTCAAGATGGGCCTTTCATTGTGGGCGACGTGATTAGGATTGGATAAAGATAACAATACAATTGTTCATAATTGGTGAGGAATTTGAAGCAAGGGATTTAAAGAATCTTAGGATGCAAACTGTTGATAATTTTCACTGAGGAGGTGATGGATCTTGGTTGGCTTGGGTGCGCTTGGCATGGCAGACTTCCGGCATGGCCAAACTGCTCATATCACTGAGTCTGCAGGAGGAGGGCAAGTTTCTGATGGAGGTGGTACAGGTTTGCTGTGCTAAAGAAACAATTATTCATGACACTTGTTAAAGATAGTAGGCTGACTTTATTCAACGGGACCATGGTGATCAGTATAGGGACTATTACAATGTGAGATTGGCTCAATTCAGACTCCAACAAGGACAAGTGGAGATTGATAACCAAGGAGCAGGGTAGGGGCAGTGGATGGAAAATTACTAAGGGGAAAAGCAAGGATAAGAGGTTTCTGGCTAAACTGACTTGATGGGATTATTGCTGAAGGTAGGATAGGGTGATAATATAGTTAGGGTGGTCAGATGGCAAGGGTGGGGCATGTCCGTCCTTCCTTCCTTCCTTCCTTCCTTCCTTCCTTCCTTCCTTCCTTCCTTCCTTCCTTCCTTCCTTCCTTCCTTCCTTCCTTCTTCCTTTCTTCCCTTTCTCTCTCTTTCTTCAGGGTCTTGCTTTGTCACCCAGATTGGACTCTAGTGGCACAGTCTCTGCTCACTGCAACCTTGCAACTTTCCCTTCCCTTCTCTCTTTCTTTCTCTCTTTCTTTCTCTCTTTCTTTCTCTTTCTTTCTTTCTTTCTTTCTTTCTTTCTTTCTTTCTTTCTTTCTTTCTTTCTTTCTTTTCTTTCCTTCCTTCCTTCCTTTCTTCCTCCCTCCCTCCCTCCCTTCTTTCTTTCTCTTTCTTTCTTTCTTTCTTTCTCTTTCTTTTTCTTTCTTTCTTTCTTTCTTTCTTTCTTTCTTTCTTTCTTTCTTTTTCTTTCTTTCTTTCTCTTTCTTTCTTCCTTCCTTCCTTCCTTCCTTCCTTCCTTCCTCTTTCTTTCTTTCTCTCTCTTTTTCTCTCTTTCTCTCTCTTTTTCTCTCTTTCTCTCTTTCTTTCTCTCTCTCTTTCTTTCTTTCTTTCTTTCTTTCTCTTCCTTCCTTCCTTCCTTCCTTCCTTCCTTCCTTCCTTCCTTCCTTCCTTCCTTCCTTTCTCTTTCTTTCTTTCTTTCTCTCTCTTTTTCTCTCTTTCTCTCTTTCTTTCTCTCTTTCTTTCTCTCTTCCCTTGCTCTGTTGCCCAGGCTGGACTCTAGTGGTACAATCTCTGCTCACTGCAACCTTGCAACTTTCCCTTCCCTTCCCTTCTCTCTCTCTCTCTCTCTCTTTCTTTCTTTCTTTCTTTCTTTTCTTTCTCTTTCTTTCTTCTTTCTCTTTTCTTTCTCTCTCTTTTTCTCTCTTTCTCTCTTTCTTTCTCTCTTCTCTTGCTCTGTTGCCCAGGCTGGAGTCTAGTGGTGCAATCTCTGCTCACTGCAACCTTGCAACCTAGGCCTCCTGGGCTCAAGCGATCCTCTGGCTTCAGCCTCCCAAGCAGCTGGGACCACAGACACGCACCACCATGTCTGGCTGATTTTTGTATTTTTTGTGGAGATGGGGTTTTGCCATGTTGGCCAGGCTGGTCTTGAACTCCAGGCCTCAAGTGATCCACCTGCCTCAGCCTCTCAAAGTGGTGGGATTATAGGAGTGAGCCACTGTGCCTGGCCTGGGGATTTTTATTAAACTGACTACACAGGATTCTTGCTCAAACTGGATTCTACAAGGCAGAGAGGGAAGCCCAAGGGCAGCCTAGTCAAGCAGAGGCCTCAGAGGAGCCTGGCTAAAGTTCTGCTCAAAGGAGAGAGTCTTTGTCAGCCCAATGACAGGAGCAAGAAAAACTATCTTCTGGAGTCATCTATGTAGGTCACATACCTCCAGTGCTTTACGAAACCCAGATCTGAGCATATTTCTCCAAGTATGACATGATTACAAGATTCAAGCTCTCCAGAAGTGAAAAGCCTGAAAATGCCAAAACTATGCTTTTGTGGAGTTTGAGTCTAATGATACTGCTAAGATAGTTGCCGAAACAATGAACCACCTTTTTGGTAAAAGACTCTTCAAGTGTCATTTTATACCACTTGAAAAAGTACATGAAGAAGTTTTCAGTTCTTCTTTCAGAGAGTGGAATGTTCCATTTAAAAAGCCATCATATCCAGTGAAATGAAACAGTCAGAATCAAACGCTTTTAGAAAAGCTGCAGGTAAGGAGCTATTTAAAAAGAAAGAAAAATTACTCAGGAAGAGATTAGCCAAGAAAGAAATTGATTACAATTTTCTTTCACTGATTTAACAGAAAAAGGGGAAAAAAATGTTGCAAACACTGATTTTCAGAAATCTGCATATAGTCATGCTTTACCTAAGAAGAAAAAAGAGATGTTAGGCATTCCTAAGAGAAAGGGGGGAAAAACAAACTAACAAAAAATATACATGTTTTATCTAGGGAACGTGAGCCCTTTAAATTATGAGGCCCAGAAAGGCATTTAAAATGTAACAGCAGTTATGTATCACTTCCCTTTGAGCTAAATCATTACTTCTTGAAGCCACTTGCTATTTGGGCTCTAGACTAACTGACATCAAGTAGCCGTAAAATGCCATGCAACCTGTAATTCAACACAAGCCAATCACAAGTCAATGTTATTTCTGTAAACCAATGAGAATGCCTGATGAACAACTTTTATAATCGCCTCCTCTCCTGATTCATCTTTTTTCTTTTCTTTAAAAACTTGAGATTCTCTTTTGTTTTTCCAAGTATTCACCAAGGCAATTTGGAAGCATGTCCCTAGCTGCAGTCCTCAACATTTGTGCTTGAATAAATTCTTTTTAAGCTACATTCTGACCATTTGATTATTTCAGGTTGACACGTAACACTCCTGACAAGATGGTGAAATGCCAGGGTCTCCTATTTGTATACCAGCATGTTTGCAGAGACAGAAATCTGATGTGACATAGATGAATGATGATGATAAAGATAATGAAATAGTTTTCAAATAGCACATATCTGATATAAAAAAAGAAATACTGGCCAGGTGTGATGGCTCATGCCTGTAATCCCAGCACTTTGGGAAGCCAAGGTGGATGGATGGCTTAAGCCCAGGAGTTCGAGACCGGTGTGGGCAACATTGGCGAAACCCTGTCTCTGAAAAAAATACAAAAATTAGCTGTGTGTAGTGGCTCATGCCTGTGGTCCAGCTACTAGGAGGCTGAGGTGGGAGGATTGCTTGAGCCTAGGAGGTCGAGACTGCAGTAAGCTGTGAGCATGTCACTGGGCGACAGAGTGAGACCCCTGTCTCAGAAAACAGAACAAAACAAAACAAAAACATGAGACTGTATTAGTCTATTTTCATACCACTATGAAGAACTACCTGAGACTGGGTAATTTACAAAGAAAAGAGGTTTAATTGACTCACAGTTCCACATGGCTAGGGAGGCCTTAGGAAACTTACAGTCATGGCCGAGGGTGAAGGGGAAGCAAGGTACGTCTTACATGGCAGCAGGGGAGAGACAGCAAGAAAGTGGGGAACTGCCAAACACTTTTAAACCATCAGATCTTGTGAAAACTTACTTACTATCATGAAAACAGCATGGAGGAAACTGCCCCCATGATCCAATCACCTCCCACCAAGTCCCTCCCTTCACATATGGGGATTACAATTCAAGACGAGATTTGGGTGGGGACACAGAGCCAAACCATATCAGACTCAAACACCTACATGTCACTTGCCCACATCTCCCTGATAGCACAGGGCCAAACTTGCACTGAATCTTCCTTAAAAATTTGACTAGGAAGGTTCTGCCCTCCACCCCTAGTGTTGGTCTGTTCACCCTGGGTATCGTCACTCTTTGATATGTGAAAGCTCAAAGTTCCTGAGCTGTGGAACCAGGAAGCTGCACTCTGAACTTCTACCTAGAGGCCTTCCTAGTCTTCAACATGTGGCTCTAAACCCCTTGCTTCCCCATCTCCCACCTGTCCCACCACAGGATTAAATGGGAAGTGGTTCATTCTTCCTGAGGCTGAAAATAGTCAGCAACCACCTCTCCCCTGAGAGCTGGATAAGTATTAGTTCTCCTCCAGGGGGAATGCAACATGCTGTTATTCTACTCTTGAAACATGTCCAAGTCGATTCAGCTACCAAGAGACAAAGTGGAACTCAGAAATGATTCAGGACTGCAATTCAAGTTTTATTACATCCCACTGCAAGGTCTTGGAAAGATTGCTCTTATGCTCATCAAGACCAGGAATACATAAATATGTTCAGTACCTAAACTGCTGTGAATTGACGTTATCCAAGATACATGACTAATATCAGGATTTGTACTCTAGCAGTACATTCAAAGTAAGAAATATTGGGAAAAGGAAGGCTTTCTATTTTAAAGGATTGATTATCTTGCATGCCTCTCAAACAGCTTTAAAAATAGAAGGAATGGCTTTTATTTTTAAATTGCAAAGATTTGCAAAACATGTTGGGGGATAAAAATAGGAGATTAAGGATTTGAACATTGACAAGTGCTACTGTCCTGTTTGTCTGGAAATCCATAATACATCCACAAGTCTGTGATCTCAGCACTTGGGGAAACTGAGGCAGGAGGATCCCTTGAGTTCAAGAGTTTGAGGCCAGCCTGCTCAACACAGTTAAGACTCTGGCTCTACAAAAAATAAAAAAATAAGTCAGGCATGGTGGGACATGACTGTAGTCCCAGCTACTCAGGAGGCTGAGGTGGGAGGATGGCTTGAGCCTGAGAGTTCAAGGCTGCAGTGAGCTGTGATCATTGTGCCACTGTACTCCAGCCTGGGCCACAGACTGAGCCCCTGTCTAAAAAAAAAAAAAGAAGGAAAAGGATTGATCCTCTTTGTTTCTCTTCCTCTATGTTCTCTTCTTTTTTCTCCAAAAAAAAAAAAAAAGAAGAAGTTCCTAGATCCAGCAACCCGTGCAAGACTTGCACCCTCCTTTAGTCCTTTGGTATGAAGAGTAAATTCAATAAAAGAGTTTTAGGATGTAGAGGACCTTAAGGTTTTCCTCAAAGGCTTCACCTTAAATAGTGCCCATGAAGTATTTTATCATAATAGATAAATAACTTTAATTAAAGAAGCATTCATTCATCTCATCTCTCACTTATATAATAAATATGTATTGAGCTCCTACCAGGTGGCCTGGGCTGGGTACTGGACATATAGCAGTGCAAGGGAAGGTGCCATCCTTGCACCCACAGTGTTTATAGTCTATTGAAAGACAGATATTAAACAAAGAGTTACAATAAGGTGAGAGGGGAGCTGCAGGGTGCTCAGGGGACAGAGCAGAAGGGCCTAACTCAGTTTAGTTTCAATAGAGGCCTTCTTGAAGAAGTGCCTGAGGAAGCACACGAGATGGTGAGATGAGAGGACAGTGATATGTGAAGTCTGGGAGGGGACAGAGTGGGGCTTGTTTGAGGGACTGAAGAGGGGTCATTGTGTCGAGGGACAGAGCAGGAGCAGGGGGTCCTCTGAGGTTTTTTGTTTGTTTGTTTGTTTGTTTTGCAGAGTTTTGCTCTTGTTGCTCAGGCTGGAGTGCAATGGTGTGATCTTGGCTCACTGCAACCTCCGCTTCCCAGGTTCAAGCGATTCTCCTGCCTCAGCCTCCCTAGTAGCTGGGATTACAGGCGTACTCCACCATGCCAGGCTAATTTTGTATTTTTAGTAGAGATGGGGTTTCTCCATGTTGGTCAGGGTGGGCGCAAACTCCCGATCTCAGGTGATCCACCCTCCTCGGCCTCCCAAAGTGCTGGGATTACAGGCATGAGCCACCATGCCCAGCCACTGAAGCGGGTTTTTTTTAAAAGTCGGGGAGCGACACAATCAAATTTGCCTTTTTGAACTTAATTCTGGCTGCAGTGGAAGAGAATGTTTGGAGACAATTGGAGATAAACAGTGGGGATATTATTGCTCTGGGAGAATAAAGGTGCCTGTGGCTAGGATAGAAGTGGAAAGCAGTGGCTGAAGTTTGGATAAACAGTAAAGTCAATCATTTTTGGTATATGAGCATTTGAGCAGGGTTAAGAAAGGACAGAAAGTTGAGAATGATGGTGTTCGGCCTGGGCATTTGATGGACAGTGAGACAGAAAGATGGATGAGCTCATTGGAGGCACACTGAATTAACCTACTTGTGTAGTAGGTGGGGGCAACAAGATGCAAACTAGTGCCAAGGAGGCCAGATCTTACTGCAGAGGAATTTGGCCAGCATTCATTCATCATTCAGTTTGTTTTAAAATTATTTGAAGACATACATACTTCAGTATCATTCTCTATCCATACACATACAGATCTTGCATTCTATTTTTGTGGTTTTTTGGCAGAGAATGTGCATACAGAAATGTATATATACTTTAAGTGTATATATACATATAGCTCATTGACTTTTCACAAAGGTAATTTTATACCTGTGCAACCACCACTCAATTCACAGAACATTACCAGTGCTTCCAAGAGTCCCCTCATGTACTTTTTAGTCACTACCTCCACTATCCTGGCTTCTAGACAGCCTGCTTTTTTTTTTTTTTTTTCTTTTGAGACAGGGTCTGGCTCTGTCTCCCAGGCTGGAGTGCAGTGGTGCAATCTCGTCTCACTTTAACCTCCACCTCCCAGGCTCAAGCAATTCTCCTATCTCAGCCTCCCAAGTAGCTGGGACTACAGGCATGTGCCACTACGCCTGGCTAATTTTTTTTTTTTTATAGAGATGGGATCTCACTATGTTGCCCAGGGTGGTCTCGAACTCCTGGGCTCAAGAAATCCTCCCACCTTGGCCTCCCAGAGTGCTAGGATTATAGGTCTGACCCACTATGCCTGGCCTAGCCTGTTGTTGTTGTTGTTGTTGTTTTGAGACAGAGTCTCGCTCTGTTGACAGGCTGGAATGCAGTGGCATGATCTTGGCTCACTGCAACCTCCACCTCCCAGGTTCAAGCAATTCTTCTGCCTCAGCCTCCCGAGTAGCTGGGATTACAGGTGCATGCCACCATGCCCAGCTAACTTTTGTATTTTTGTAGAGACAGAGTTTCATCATGTTGGCCAGGCTCGTCTTAAACTCCTGACCTCTTTATCCACCCACCTCAGCCTCCCAAAGTGCTGGGATTACAGGCATGAGCCACCGCACCCAGGCAGCCTAGCCTGTTTTTAAAATCAATATAAACCAGGCGTGGTGGCACACACTTGCAGTCCCAGCTACTCTGGAGGCTGAGGCAGGAGGATCCCTTGAGCCCAGGATTTCAAGACCAGCATGGGCAACACAGCAAGACCCTACCGCTACCAAAAAAATAAATAGTCTGTCATTGTGGTGCATATCTGTAGTCCCAGCTACTCAGGAGGCTGAGGCGGGAGCATGGCTTGAGCCCAGTCGAGGCTGCAGTGAACTATGATGGCACTACTATATTCCAGCCTAGGTGACAGAGCATGATTCTGCCTTTAAAAAACAACAACAACAACAACAATTTATGAGCATGCATCATTTAAAACATACAGAATAGTTCAGGCTGGGTATGGTGGCTCATGCCTGTAATCCCAGCACTTTGGGAGGCCGAGGTGGGCAGATCACTTGAGGTCAGGAGTTCGAGACAAGCCTGGACAACATGGTGAAACCTCATCTCTACTGAAAATACAAAATTAGCCAGGTGTGGTGGTGGGCACCTGTAATCCCAATTACTCAGGAAACTGCGGCAGGAGAATTGCTTGAAACCAGGAGGCAGAGGTTGTAGTGAGCTGAGGTCGTGCCTTACTCCAGCCTGGATGACAGAACGAAACTCTGTCTCAAAAACAAAAACAGAATAGTTCAAGGAATAGTGCAGAGAAACCCATATACCTATCAACTAGATTCTATAATTGACAACATTTTGCTAAAGTTGATTTATCACACATCTATCCATCTATGTTTTAAATGCATTTTAAAGTCGCAGACATTAGGGCATCTCATCCCTAAACATGTCTGCATTCATATCATTAACTAAAGTTCAAGTTTTGTTTATAATTCTTTTTTTGAGGTAAAATTAAATGCAGTGATATGCACAGATCTTATGAAAACTATTAGATAAGTTTTCAAAGTCAATGGTCTTCATTTCCTGATAGCACCATGAATTATTAATTTTTTGAATTATTCTTACCATCATACCCATACAAGTCCATGCAGTTAAATATCAATGTCATTCTTGCCACAGGCCAATTCCTTTGCGTAGGTTGCTCTTCCTCAGGTGCCAGAGCTAAAAGTCTATGTATCTCAGCTGTGTACTCCCATCTCCTGGGTTGGTCCCCCCACCTGCGGGCCGCTATGTTACTCTTCACTCCCATTGTACGTCTAGATGATCTGAGGCAGCAAACAACCCAGAGTAGTGATATGGTTAGGCTTGTGTCCTCACCCAAATCTCATTTGAATTATAATCCCCATTACCCCCATGAATCAAAGGAGAGACCAGGTGGAGGTAATTGGATCACGGGGGCAGTTTCCCCCGTGCTATTCTCGTGATAGTGACTGAGTTCTCCTGAGATCTGATGGTTTTATAAAGGGCTCTTCCTGCTTTGCTTGACTCCTGCTGCCCTGTTAAAAAGGTGCCTTGCTTTCCCTTTGCCTTCTGCCATGATTAGAAGTTTCCTGACTCCTCTCCAACCACGCTGAACTGTGAGTCAATTAAACCTCTTTCCTTTATAAATTATCCAGTCTTGGGCAATTCTCTATAGCAGTATGAAAATGGACTACTACAAGTAGATTTCACTGATCCCAGGGGCAATGGCATGGCTGTATGGAAAGGGGTCCTGATCTAGATCCCAGGAGAGGGTTCTTAAACCTCACGCAAAAAAAATTTGGAGGCAAGTCTATAAAGTGAAATCAAGTTTATTAGGAAAGTAAATGAATAAAAGAATGGCTACTCTATAGACAGAGCAACTGCATGGGCTGCTCTACTGAATATACTTACAGTTATTTCTTGATTATATGCTAAACAAGAGGTGGATTATTCATGAATTTTGCAGGAAACAAGCAAAGATTTCCTGGAACTGAGGGTTCCTCTCCACTTTAGACCATATAGAGTAACTTCCTAATGTTGCCATGGCACTGGTGGGAGTGTCTTTTAGCATGCTAATGCATTATAATCAGCATATAATGAGCACTGAGGATGACCAGAGGTCACTTTCATTACCATCTTGGTTTGGATGGGTTTGGCCATCTTTACTGCATCCTGTTTTATCAGCAGGTCTTTATGACCTGTATCTTGTGTATTTTTATGACCTCTTATCTCATTTCCGTGACTAAGAATGCCTAACCTCCTGGGAATGCAGCCCAGTACGTCTCAGACTTATTTTGCCCAGCCCCTTTTCGAGATGGTGTTGCTCTGTTTCAAACGGCTCCGACATATGTCCCTCCTCCCTTTTACAAGGGTTGCAGAGGGACAAAGGTCCATTTTCTGTAACTTCTTCGGGCTGATTAGGGGCAATGATATTTCTACCTAAGTATTAAGGTCTCTTGTATTCAGGGCAGACAGGAGCTCAGTCGGAAAGTGTAGGTATGGCGAGGGCCATTCATATCTCTTGAGTTCTGACAAAAGGTGACATCTGGAAGATTAAAGTGTTCAGTTTAAGAAAACATGAAGTAAGCTTATCCTGCATTCCTACACAAAGAGTACAACAACAATATACTCCACAAGAATAAAGCAAAATAAGCAAAACTATCCCGAATAAACTAAATAAGAAGGCTTTCCATGAACGGGGCAATTGTTAGAACCCAACTGAAACGAAGTCTCTGGCTGATTCCAACATGTACCCAGAATTATAACATTGATCCAGATTTTTACATTACCTTCCCTCTTGTTTCTTCTGAGCTGCAGTCAGAAATCACTGGTTGGTTCACAGAAATAAGCAGGGTGAGTCTAAATTGCAGGAAAAAACTCAAAAATAACTGATAATACTAGACTCTAATAATAAACAGGTGTACCATGGTTCTTGAGACATCATTTTTCTCTCTCCAGGTCTCATTTTTATTAAAAGCAAATCATGATAGGACTGATTTGCTTACAAAATAAGCTTTGATCTTATTATGTCTGGCTTGATTATTTGTAAAAAGTGCAGCAAGAATAATTATTCGTCACATAGGCTCTTTTTAATTGGTTTTGATGGAACTTTGTTCCATAAGGAATCTCACATAAGACCTTTTTTAAAGCCAAGGGCAGCCATGGGTTTACACATACAGCCATCAAATACCTGTATGAGTTGGTCAAATTCCTTTCCTGTTGAGGTTGCAAGATAACTTGGGGCTCCTGGGCCTGTCAGAAGTGGCATTCTTTACTTACCACAGATCAGGAACCCTATACAGGAACTGTGTAGACAAGATACGTGGCCAGTTTTCCAAAAGGGCTTTTATTGGTTCTATAAGTCAGGTTTGATTCCTTAAAGGAAAGCAGGCCATTCCAGTCAAAGGCTAAGTAAAATAATCAATGTCTCCAATTGTGTCCTGTTACAAAAGAAAACAGATTCTTATTGCACTTATGCAAATAACTATATTGGTAAGAACACTCACAAGTAGTTTCTAAATTTTAGAGAAATCAAGTAGAGAAAATATACTCTAAATTTTGTTTATAGGAGTATAGTTTACTAAAATGTTAAAAGCTATAAATATGACTCATGCCTGTAATCCCAGCACTTTGGGGGGCCAATGTGGGTAGATCATGAGATTAGGAGACCAGCCTGGTCAACATGGTGAAACCTCATCTCTACTAAAAATACAGAAATTAACCCAGTGTGGTGGCATGCACCTGTAATCCCAGATACTCAGGAGGCTGAGGCAGGCGAATCACTTGAACCCAGGAGCCAGAGGATGCAGTGAGCTGAGATCATGCCATTGTACTCCAGCCTGAGCGGCAAAGCGAGCCTCTGTCTAAAATAAATAAATAAATAAAGCTATAAATAGCCCAAAAGTTTTCTTGGCTCTGAAAAACAAAACAAAGGATCAGCAATGTTTTCAGCAAAAAGTCATAAAAGGATTATTTCAGTCTTCTATTAGTTCAGTCCATGCAGTTAACTCCTGTTCTTCTTGATATTCATGAACATTTCAGCTCTCCATGAGAGTCCTGAAAGTTTTTTCCTATATTCTAATGTCACAGTCTCCAAAGTTATCAGAAACCTGCATTCAAGAGCACCTGTCAACGTCCTATGCCTGTCAAAGTCCTATAAACCACCTTATGTAGAGGATCAAAACAAGAGAACAGTTGTCTGTGAATGGCCAAAAGTCTTAGTTAGGACAGCCACTATTAAAGCCACAATTGCCGGGCACAGTGGCTCATGTCTGTAATCCCAGCACTTTGGGAGGCTAAGGCAGGCACATCATGAGGTTAGGAGTTCGAGACTAGCCTGACTAATGTGATGAAACCCCATCTCTACTAAAAATACAAAACTTAGCCAGGCATAATGGCCTGCCCCTGTAATCCCAGCTACTCGGGAGGCTGAGGCAGGAGAATTGCTTGAACCTGGGAGGCAGAGGTTACAGTGAGCCGAGATTATGCCACTGCACTCCAGCCTGGGTGACAGAGTGAAACTCCATCTCAAAAAAAAAAAAAAAAAAAAAAGCCACAATTGACTGGGAAATTTTGGTTACTTCTGTGGCATACAACAATTTTATGTAATAATATAACTATTAATAACAGACACTAAGTCATATAAGAATTATAGGAGTTTCAAATAATTTTGGAACACATACCAGTAACATATACAAATACAACCCAAAGAAAGTCAAATACCATTTCATATTTGACAATGCTCCCTGTGTGATTTTTATACCAAATAAGCCAAATATGTCTCTTTTGGACTTTAAGGGACCTAATATCCAAAAGAGTAATTAGGTCAGAAAAAGACATAATTTAGAAAATGATTTTGGAAAGTTTATTAAATATCAAAGATTTAAACACTTGATATTGTAAAATAGAATCCTAGGTTACCGTAAGTCATTCACTTAGTCAAAATGATAACTCAAAAAATTTTTTAAAGGCAGAAAACTTTGCTCATTGATAAAGGGAAGACTTAGCTTTCCAAACAATCTGTCTCTTGTCTTTCCCTTCTTTTTTCCTGTAGCTTATTCAAAAGCCAAACAAAACTCAAACATTTCTTTCTTTCTTTTTTTTTTTTGAGATGGAGTCTCGCCCTGTTGCCCAGGCTGGAGTGCAGTGGTGCAATCTTGGCTCACTGCAACCTCTGTCTGCCTCCCAGGCTCAAGTGATTCTCTTACCTCAGCCTTGAGATTACAGGCACATGCCACTACAACCAGCTAATTTTTGTATTTTTAGTAGAGATAGGGTTTCACCATGTTGGCCAGGCTGGTCTCAAACTCCTGACCTCCCATGATACACCTGCCTCGGCCTCACAAAGTGCTGCGATTACAGGCGTGAGCCACAGCACCAGCCTCATTAAATTTTTTTTTTAATATTACATGAAAATCTTATTCAAGAAAGAAAACCAAATTTCACCCTTGCATTAGTATACTACTGATATCAAACCCAGCTCTTAATGAAAATTTATGGACAAATCTATCCAATTTTAATGTCTGACCATAAGGTAAGAGTCTCATAAACCTTTCATAACCCTCTACAATTTTTGTAAAAGAGCTGATTAGTGCTGTAAGAAAACCATATTGTGCTTTTATTCCAGTGTTCAATTTACAGAAAAACTGAGTAATACCCCTTTAACTTTAGCCAACATGTTCACACACAGAATTTCTTTTATAAGATTAATTTTTCACAAACCTTCCACAAGTTGCTCAAACCTTCAGCTTTATCCTAATATAACGTAAAACAATCCTTTAACCCTTTAGGTGAAAAATCCACATTCCCATGCCTTCTTACAACCTTTTACCAAAAGGACATTTCACTTTCCTCACATGCCTTGCATGTAAAACTGTTTCTTGAGTAGTCTCGTTTACACTTTACACTGTTAATTCTTAGCAACTTTTACTTTTGGTGAAAAACCTGGTAAGTAAGCAATTAGAATTATGTACTAGGTATGGAGCCTAAGACACCAGACAGAAGTGCAGATAAGGTCTGACTCTTTCCAGCATAGCCAGGGGGCATAGCTAACTTCACATGTCCCCAGGCCTTACCTAGAATCTAACGGCTCCAAAGCAGGCAAGTCAATCAATTTTCTTTTTTTAAATTGTACTGTAAGTTCTGGGATACATGTGCAGAATGTGCAGGTTTGTTACATAGGTATACATGTGCCATGGTGGTTTGCTGCACCTATCAACCCGTCATCTAGGTTTTAAGCCCCACATGCATTAGGTGTTTGTCCTAATGCTCTCCCTCCCCTTACCCCCTACTCCTGACAGGCCCTGGTGTGTGATGTTCCCCTCCCTGTGTCCATGTGTTCTCATTGTTCAACTCCCACTTATGAGGGAGAACATGTGGTGTTTGGTTTTCTATTCCTGTGTTAGTTTGCTGAGAATGATGGCTTCCAGCTTTATCCATGTTCCTGCAAAAGACATGAACTCATCCTTTTTTATGGTCGCATAGTATTCCATGGTATATATGTGTCACATTTTCTTTATCTAGTCTATCATTGATGGGCATTTGCGTTGGCTCCAAGTCTTTGCTATAGTAAATAGTGCTGCAATAAGCATATGTGTACCTATGTCTTTATAGTAGAATGATTTATAATCTTTTGGGTATATACCCAGTAATGGAATTGCTGGGTCAACTGGTATTTCTGGTTCTAGATCTTTGATGAATCACCACACTATCTTCCACAATAAAGTCAACCAATTTTCAAAAGTCAAAGAAGCAGTTTATGACATTAAAGCATTTAGCAAATCTAATCTCTGACCTAATTTAAACCAAATATCTAAAATTTATTAATCTTTATTTTGCTTTTTTTGTGTGTGTGACAGGATCTTTTTTTTTTTTTTTTTTTGAGGCGGAGTTTCACTCTTGTTGTCCAGGCTGGAGTGCAATGGCACGATCTCGGCTCACCGCAACCTCCGCCTCCCAGGTTCAAGCAATTCTCCTGCCTCAGCCTCCCTAGTAGCTGGGATTATAGGCATGTGCCACCAGGCCCAGCTAATTTTGTATTTTTAGTAGAGACGGGGTTTCTCCATGTTGGTCAGGCTGGTCTCGAACTCCCAACCTCAGGTGATCCACCCGCCTTGGCCTCCCAAAGTGCTGGGATTACAGGCGTGAGCCACTGCACCCAGCTGTGATAGGATCTTATTCTGTCACTCAGGTTGTAGTGGAGTGGTGTGATCTCTGCTCATTCCAACCTCTACCTCCCAGGCTCAAGTGATCCTCTCACCTCAGCCTCCCAAGTAGCTGGGACCACAGGTGCATGCCACCACACCCAGCTAATTTTTTGTATTTTTGGTAAAGGTGGGGTTTTGCCATGTTGCCTAGGCTGGTCTTGAACTCCTGAGCTCAGGTGATCACCTACCTCAGCCTTCCTAAGTGCTGGGATTACAAGCATGAGCCCCTGCACTTGGCCTACCAATAATCTTTAAAACTGTCTTTATTTCCCAAAGCTTACTAAAGTCATATGAACTAAAAAGCATTACAGTTTTTATTTTTCTGACAAAACATTTGAATTAAGTGCTTATTATTTTTAAGCCAGTTAATTAGATCTCTTTCATACATAGACATCACACACACACCACATAGAAATACACAGACAGACAGAAGAAGATCTAGTAGTTGTAGGATTTTTCATTTGCCAGTTTCTTAGTTTCTTAATTCGATTACTGGCTTCAGGGTAGAACCCTTCGAGAAACAGGTCTAAGAAAACATGCGGTTTCCAGGACCTAGTAAGCAGGCACGGCTGGAAGGGAAAATAGATCCACAAATATTGAGGGTCTCATTTTTATACCAGATCCCGGATCCCCAGAGACAGGGAACTAGCCCATTTCCCATAGGAGTCTTATCTCTCAGTAGCTGGGAGGAGCGGGGGGAGGACATTTGGCATAACTTCCAGGTGGCCAAGAGCATGCTTCTGTAATCCAAACATCAAAGAGCTCAGTATACTCTGATAACTGCCATTAGCTATCCCCAAAAGTATATTTCCTACCTAGTTATTCCACACCAAACTTTCTCATAATGAGAATTTCTGATCACGCTCCAAAAGTAAAAAAAAAAAGTCAGATAACACAATGCAAAACAGAATGGATCCTTAGATTTTCATGAGGAAAACAGATTTTTTCCCAAAATGGAGTCTGTGGTGCCTCCTCTGTTTTTCCCCAGCAGTCCCAGGCTGTTAGAAATTATCTTAGGCCCTCTCATGTGTGCATCAGGAGTAGCAAGAAGGCAAAATGGAGACAAACCATCCAGTCAACTGAGAAGAAAACAAAGCCTTTTTTCCAGAAAAACAAGAGTCAAGAAGAGAAAAAACATAAAGGCCTTCTAAATATAGGTATAGCTTGGATATCCACTTTTAATTAAGCTGACTTTTAGCCATCGAGCTCTTTAAAAAAAATCCTTTTGTGGCTGGGTATGGTGGCTCACACCTGTAATCCCAGCACTTTGGGAGGCTGAGGCGGGTGGACCACCTGAGGTTGGGAGTTCGAGACCAGCCTGACCAAAATGGAGAAACCCCGTCTCTACTAAAATACAAAATTAGCCAGGCATGGTGGCACATGCCTGCAATCCCAGCTACTCCGGAGTCTGAGGCAGGAGAATCATTTGAATCAGGGAGGCAGAGGTTGCGGTGAGCTGAAATCATACCATTGTACTCCAGCCTGGGCAACAAGAGTGAAAATTCATCTCAAAAAAAAAAAAAAAAAAAAATTCTTCTGTATCTCTTATTACCTGACTTTAGCCAGGCCAAACAGTCAATATTTCTGGCCTTTGAACTTTACCAAAAGTAATCTCCCAGGTGAAACCAATAAGCCTTAACTAAGGTTATGACTTAACCATGACTGTATGAGGTATTTTCAAAGATGTGGTTAGAAGTTTTTCAAGATTTAGAGTCATCAAAGGTAGCTCAGAGAAAGGACGATTCAAGAAGGGAAGTCAGAAGTTGTTCATGGAGAAAAAGTGAATCAACAAATGGCAAAGATCACACAGATATCAAACCAGAAAGGACTCATTCCCTAAGCCTGGAATTGAACCCTGAATTCACGCCACCGTTGTGAAAAGAAAGCCTTAGCTGCTAAGCTACAGCACTGGACAGTCTCCATTGCTCTTCTCAGAAGGAGCCTAGAGCAGTCAATTTTGAGCTTGCAATGGCCTTTAACTGCTCAAGATACGTTTTAGAACTATGACGTAAACTCCAAAATTCCTGTCCTCCAGATGGTGAAGATCAAGAGAAAGTACTGCCCATGGTTATAAGGTCAAGCTCCCAAGGACCTTGGGACAAGAGGGAAACTTCATCCAGTTTTCGTTGTTATTGTTACACCAGATTCACTGCAGCTTAAGACTAGCCTCACAAATCCTTTTTCCCATTAATCAAAACTTTGCAGAGGAGACAGCGAATTTTTTTACCATTTCTATAACCAGTTTTCACAGAGAGAGAGGGAAAGGCAAGGGAGAAAAGTGTTGACTGCAGCGAGGTGGGGAAGGCAAGGAGCTCGGGGAGGCCAGAGAAAGACCCGCTCATTGCACCAACACTGAATCAAAACTTCAGGCAGCTGTTTGCTGGTCACCAAGGGATCTTTTCCAGTAGTCCCATCAGCTCTCAAGTTTCCACCTTTGGGGAAAAGAAAAGTTCTCCATGTCCCATAATCTTGTACATGCCTAATCCTGTCTCTCACGGCCATCAGTAAAGACTACAAGGCAGATTAATCTAAAAAGAATAGTGGTTAAGATCTCATAGTACCAAATCTACTTTTAAGCAAGGGGGGCTTTACTGAGAGGGGCCTCTGACCCCCTAAATCTTAGGAAGGGTTCTAACCTTCCGAATTTGGGCCTTGCCTCGAACCCAAGTTTAATCAAGCATCCTTGCCTTTTATTAAGAGGAGCCTTTAACCCACTCTGTCTTTGGAGAGACTCTCCTAAGTTGGGCCTCTAACCCAATTGCATCCTTTACCTGGGTAAAATGTACCCCGCCGCTTACCCAAAGTTGGCCAATTGGTGCTGCAATCTAAGTCCTTTGGGTCAGGATTCTCCTCAGTATAGTCTCTTCCTGGTCGCCAGGAAGATGTTACTGGAAAGGGCTCCTGATCCAGACCCCAAGACGGGCTTCTTGGACCTTGCACAAGAAAGAATTCAGGGTGAGTCTATACAGTAAAAGCAAGTTTATTAGGAAAGTAAAGGAATAGAGTAATGGCTGCTCCATAGGCAGAGCAGTGGCATGGGCTGCTCAACTGAGTATACTTATAGTTATTTCTTGATTATATGTCAAGCAATGGGTGGATAATTCATAAGTTTTCTGGGAAATGGGCTGGGATTTCCTGTAACTGAGGGGTCCTTCCCTCTTTAGACCATATAGGGTAACTTCTGGATGTTGCAATGGCATTTGTAAACTGTCATAGCACTGGTGGGAGTGTCTTTTAGCAAGCTAATGTTTTCTAATTAGTGTATAATGAGCAGTGAGGATGACCTGAGGTCACTTTCATTGCTATCTCGTTTTTGGTGGGTTTTGGGATGCCAGCTTCTTTACTGCATCCTGTTTTATCAGCAAAGTCTTTATGACCTATATCTTGTGCTGCCCTCCTGTCTCATCCTGTGACTAAGATGTCTAAGCTCCTGGAATTATAGGTCCCAGCCTTATTTTACCCAGCCCCCATTCAAAATGGAGTTGCTCTGGTTCAAACACCTCTGCTGTGACCAGCTGGTAGTTGGATGGGGGTGTTAAAGGGGTATAGAGAATAAAAACAGCTACTCTATAGTAATAGTGTCTAGGAGAGGCTGGGCACGGTGGTTAACGCCTGTAATCCCAACACTCTGGGAGGCCCAGGCGGATGGATCACCTGAGATCAGGAGTTCGAGACCAGCCTGATCAACATGGTGAAACCCTGCCTCTACTAAAAATACAAAATCAGGCATGGTGGCGTATGCCTGTAATCATATCTACTTGGGAGGCTGAGGCAGGCGAATCACTTGAACCAGGGAGGCAGATGTTGTAGTGAGCTGATATCATGCCATTGCACTCCAGTCTGGGCAATAAATGAAACTCTGTCTCAAAAAAAAAAAAAAAAAAGTAGTAGTGTCCAGGAGAGATGACAGTATATAATGAGAATGGATTTTAGGAGCAGGGGTTTTGAATATTTTGAGCAGGGGGACGGAAGGGAGAGATATCAGTGTTGAGAAGGGAAAGGAAAGAAAGCAAAATTGACAGGAACTGCCCAGTGCAGTGGTTAGAGGAAGAGACGTGGGGTTGTCAGAGGCATTTGA
Organism: Macaca fascicularis; assembly: GCF_037993035.2. NCBI lineage: Eukaryota > Metazoa > Chordata > Mammalia > Primates > Cercopithecidae > Macaca > Macaca fascicularis. Next base: position 16,354,980 of record NC_088376.1, read on the forward strand.
ACCATCGCAACTCCATTTTGAATAGGGGCTGGATAAAATAAGCCTCAGATTCGCTGGGCTGCATTCTTAGTCACAGGACGAGATTGGAGGTCGGCAGGACTGGTGTCACAAGATACAGGTCACAAGACTTTGTTGATAAAACAGGTTGTAGTAAAGATGCAGGCCAAAACCCACTAAAACCAAGATGGTGACAAAAGTGACCACTGGCTGTCCTCACTTCTCATTATACGCTAATTATAACGTATTAGCATGTTAAAAGACACCCCTACCAGCACCATGACAGTTTATAAATGCCATGGCAAAGTCAGGAAGCTCCACTATATGGTCTAAAGAGGGGAGAACCCCTGTGTTCCAGGAAATCCCTGCCCCGTTCCAGGAAAACTCATGAATAATCCACCGCTTGTTTAGCATATAATCAAGAAATAACCATAAAAGTAGCCAACCAGCATTCGGTGCTACTCTATGGAGTGGCCATTATTTTGTTTCTTTACTTCTCTAATAAACTTGTTTTCAAGGCCAGGTATGGTGGCTCAGCCTGTAATCCTGGCACTTTGGGAGGCTGAGGAGGGTGGATAGCTTGAGCTCAGGGGTTCAAGACCAGCCTGGGCAACATGGCAAAACCCTGTCTCTACAAAGAATACAAAAATTAGCTGGGCTGGGGGCACACACCTGGAGTCTCAGCTATCTGGGAGGCAGAGGTTAGCAGAGGTTGCAGTGAGCTGAGATCGTGCCACTGCATTCCAGCCTGGGTGACAGAGTAAGACCCTGTCTCAAAGAAAAACAAAACAAACTTGCTTTCACTAGACTCTATGGACTCACCCAGAATTCTTTCTTGAGTGAGATCCAAGAACCCTCTCTTGGAGTCTAGATCAGGACCCCTTTTCTGGTAACAGGGTCTGACTTCTTGCACGTCCCTGTTCTGCCACTTAGTAGTTGCCTATTTGTTTTAATTTAACTCTCTGTGCCTTAATTTCCTCTTCTGTAAAATGGGGATAATAATAGTAGCTATTCCATTAGATTCCTGTGGGAAGCACATGAAATCACGTAAATGATAGTGAATGCCCTACCTCTTGGTTAACGTACGGCAAATGTTCGCTGAATGAATGAATTGGTGGTTGGTTGGCTTAGCTTTGGGGCCAGTCTTTAACATTTACAATTTATAGTAAGAAAGGTCTCTCGCTATCTTTCCACAGCTATCCCCCATCCTCGTCACTTTCCTACCTGGCTGCTGCAGCAGAAACATTTATTTAATAGGAAACAGAACTACTCATTCTGCAAGAAGAGTCTTTAAATTGCAGATGCCTGGGTGAGTTATTATATTTATATAAGTGGATTTTGTTTAAAGTGCAGACAGTGATCTCTGATCACTTTTTGATTTGTCAGACAAAGGTAGAGCGAACTTGGAGTCTATAGGTGGAAGAGCTAAAGCCACTGGGGTTGAGGAAAAAGCTAAAGGAATAGATGGGAGACAACCAAGACACATTGTGACACATTTTGATGAGGGTGCCAATTTTAGAAGGAAGCAGTATTTTTATATAAGAAGGACCCCATTTTTCTTTTAGAGATAGGATCTCACTGTGTCACACAGGCTAGAGTCCAGTGGTGTCACCATAGCTCAGTGCAACCTTGAAATCCTGATCCTCCCACCTTGGCCTCCCAAAGTGCCAGGATTACAGGTGCGAGCAACAGCGTGGGCTGAGGGCCCCATTTTTGCAATGCCAAAATATTCTTTATAATAAGTAAGAAATAAGAACTCACAGGAAAGTAGATTCAGGACAAACAACAGAACCGAGATTCTGGTGTTTGTTTGTTTCTTTGTTGATTGGTCAAGTGCAGTAGTGAGAAGTGGGGAAAGAGTAGAACAAGGAGTTCAACCTGTAACTGAGCGATCATTTGAGATAACTCACTATCTTCATACAGGCAGAGATACTACTTTTTGTTAAACACGTTGAGTAATAATCATACACACGTTGATTCTTAGGTTTCATCTGCTCACACCTGATAAACACCCATACAAATCCCTTCCTAGCTTTTTGTTTAATGCTGCTGAGTCAGCCCCACTGGATGAGAGAGAAGGGAGGAAGCTTAGTTTCACTTTGTGAGCCATCGCCTCCCCCACGGCTTACTTCTAGGCAGATGTGGGAAGCCTTGAGAGGCTGGCATGGTTTCCAAGTTGGATGCCTCCTTTAAAAATGTCTGTTAATTCTGACTACAGGCTAGAGCTGTCAGTTTGGAACCCCTTTAGGTGGAAAGCTAAGCTTACAGTCATTCTATTATTGACCCTGTCTCATTTCCTGGTGACTTTTCACTGCGTACACAAAGCCTTCACCTTTTATGCCCTCTCCCAGGCTCTTGCCCAACGGTCTTGACTGTCTTTTTGTAAATTGATCGGTTAGCATATACTCTATTATTAGTTTAGTCTTATCATAATCACCGTAACAGCTGCTGTTAAAATTTACGTTCACAACAGACATTAATGTAATCTGGCTCCTAAGTGGCTCAAAAGTGTTTTCTTGCATTTGTGAGAAACCCAGTAGAAGTTACAAGCAGAGGGACTTGGAATGCTTCCTGGTAGGATGCCTGCAGCAGATGGGAACCATACCCTGAACCGCCTTTGGAAAAGCAATCTATGCTCCATCCAGACTGTTTCTCATTCACACTAGCTCGTGGCCCCACCCACTGTGCCATCTTAAAAGGCAAGGCCTCTTCTATTTTGAAAACTTTCAACAACAAAAAATGTGGGTTAAGCAAAATTAAATACTGTAAGTTATCTCGCACTGCAAATTAACTTTAATAGGAAGACACAATAGAGTTTTTCTGGAATCTTTCAAAGTAGAGCATTCATTTTGAGTTAGGCCTAGTTTGCCCTCTAAAATCAGGTTCCGTTCTCTGCAAATTTTAAGTAGAGGCTGCATTGAATTACTATTTCAAATAAGGTTGAGAAATAAGATTCTTTCAGCAAATACTTTTTTTGAGCGTTATACAAGTTTATTCCTATTTATACTTAGGTATATGGCATCTGCCATTTAGGATTCAGAATCTTTTTTTTTTTGAGACAGTTTCGCTCTTGTTGCCCAGGCTGGAGTGCAATGGCACAATCTCGGCTCACCGCAACCTCTGCCTCCCGGGTTCAAGCCATTCTCCTGCCTCAGCCTCCCGAGTAGCTGGGATTACAGGCATGCGCTACCACACCTGTCTAATTTTGTATTTTTAGTACAGCCTGGGTTTCTATGTTGTTCAGGCTTGGTTGCGAACTCCCAAGCTCAGGTGATCTGCTCACCTCGGCCTCCCATAGTGCTGTAGTGCCGGGATTACAGGTGTGAGCCACAGCGCCCGACCAGGAGTCAGAATCATTATTAGATACATCTGTTTGCCATTAAAAATTTTAAAAAATATGTTATATATTATTTCCCAACTAATATTCTTTGTATATAAGACTATTAATAGGGGAACTCTTTTTAAGGTGTTGCCAGAAGTGATCAGAATAATATAAATCTTACATTACAAAAGATAGATTTGGAACACAAAATTTAACCTGAATAGCCTAGAAATGTTAAAATTAATACAATATATTTTGTATATTGACTTTACAGGGTGATTATAACATTGCAGAAGACCACAGCTTGTCTTGGTTTCGATCTAAATACATAGAATTTTCTTTTGTTAAAAAATAATTTCAACTTTTATTTTAAATTTAAGGGGTACATGTTCAGGTTTGTTATATTGGTATATTGTGTGATGCTGTCACCATAGTACCCAATAGGTAGTGAGCGCAGTACCCAATAGCAGTTTTTCAGCCCTTGCCCCCTCCCTCCCTTCCTGCTCTAGTAGTCCCCAGTGTCTACAATGACATCTTTATGTCCATGAGTACCCAATGTTTAGCTCTCACTTATAAGCGAGAACATGTGATATTTCGTTTTCTGTTCCTGCGTTAATTTGCTTAGGATAATGGCCTCCAGCTGCATCCATGCTGCTGCAAAGAACATGATTTCATTCTTTTTTATGGCTGTGTCTTTTAGCAAATTATTTTTGAGTTCCTGCTAGTGTAGGGCTCCCTGCTATGCATGGTGCTGGCCTTAGGAGAAAGGAGTGATACAGCAGCGTACAACTAAACACAAGTCACACTAAGGGATCCATTCTGACCATGGAACTGAAGGTGGGTTTCAGAGAGGGGACGATGATTTTGCTGGGCCTTTAAGGATGAATAGACTGTACTAGCAAAATAGAGAAGGGCATTGTTTCACTACCACTGCTGCATAATAAACAGCCCCAAAATTTAGTGGCAAAAAGCAAACCATTTTATTATGCACGCAGATTCTATGGGTCAGGAATTCAGAAAGGGTGCAACAGGGTAAGCTTGTCTTTGGTCCGCCATGTCTGGGCCCTTAACTAGAAAGACTTAAACGTGGGGGTGACCGCACAGATGGAAGGTGAAATTGTCTGAGAGCGTCTACATTCACATGTCTGGTGGTTAATCCTGGCTATTATTGTATGAGGCCTTAGTGGAGCTGTGGGTAGAAAAGCCTACCTATGGCCTCTCCACGGGCCTTCCTCACAGCAGGTAACCTTTGGGTCGCCAGATTTCTCATTTGGTAGCTCAGGGATCCCAGAGTCAGTGTCCCAAGAGAACCAGGTGGAAGCTGCCTGGCATCTTCTACACTAGTTTCAGAAACTCAGCCGGCCGCGGTGGCGCACACCCGTCATCTCAGCACTTTGGGAGGTCGAGGCAGGCAGATCCCCTGAGATCAGGAGTTCGAGACCAGCCTGGCCAACATGGTGAAACTCCCGTCTCTGCTAAAAATACAAAAAAATTAACTGGGTGGGGTGGCACATGCCTGAAATCCCAGCTACTTGGGAGACTGAGGCAGGAGAATTGCTGGAACCTGGGAGGTGGAGGCTGCAGTGAGCCGAGATTGTGCCACTGCACTCCAGCCTGAGTGAGAGCAACACTCCGTCTCGGGAAAAAAAAAAAAAAGAAAGAAAGAAACTCAGTGGTATCACTTCCACAAGAGAGGCACCAATGTTGGCTAGCTCAGATTCAACAGGAAGTGATACAGACTATGGACTTCAACCCCTTGATGGGGGGCATGTGACCGTTTTAAAGCCTGTCCTAAGTGTGCTGCTGCAGAAGCAAAACACAGAGCTCAGGGGCGTTTCCCGCCGGCCTGTAATCTGATGCTGCTGGCATTGCAGGTGCGAAGGAGAGCGGCAAAGGTGGGGTTGGAAATGTAGACTGGAACCACCGTGTGAAAAAAAGTCTTTACTGCTTTGCGACAAGTACCGTATCTGAAGCCACAAATCACAGAAGAAATAAAACTTCGTTTTTCTATGAGTCAATCTACTTTTCCTTTTGAGACATTCCGTCAGGGCGTGGGAACTTCATCTCACTCAGTTCTGGGTAATCTCTGCCATTCTGGGTTGCCTGAGTTCAGTCCTCCCTCATCTTTTCTCTTGACACTGTCTCTTGTGGCATGGGGGTGTATGTGACAGGGAGGAAGCTGGCTCTGGTCTAATTTCTGTCCAAGATGGCACCTGCCCAGGTGTACCTGAACCTGTTTGATTCTAGGCCGTTGTTTCAAGCAGGTTGCAGCTGTGTTATCCCTGACTGCAGAGCTTGTTGAGGTCTAGTTCTATTTTAGCTAAAACTGTCCCCTTCACAAGGACACAGAGATAATCTCCTGTATCTCTCTGGAGCTGCGAGGAACAATGTAAGGTCATCTCAGTTCTTCTCTGTTCCCTACTGCACTTAAAATTTTTTTTTAACTTTTATTAGAGGCAGAGTCTCACTCTGTCACCAGGGCTGGAGTGCAGTGGCACCATTATAGCTCACTGCAGCCTTGAACTCCTGGGCTCGAGCAATCTTCCCACCTCAGCCTCCTGATTAGCTAGGACTATAGGTGCATGCCATCACACCCAGCTAATGTTTAAATTTTTTGGTAGGGACAGGGTCTCTCTATGCTTCCCAGGATGGTCTCAAACTCCTGGCCTCAAGTGATCCTCCTACCTAGGCCTCCCAAAGTGCTTCAATTACAGGTGTGAGTCACTGTGTCCAGCCTATCTACTGGACTTTACACTTATGCCAAGCCAGCTGCAAAGAACCCACCTCCTGGGTTCAAGTCATTCTCCTGTCTCAGCCTCCCGAGTGACTGTGACTACAGGTGTGTGCCACCACATCTGGCTAATTTCTATATATATATATATTTTTTTTTTTTTTGAAATGGAGTCTTGCTCTGTTGCCCAGGCTGGAGTGCAGTGGTGCAATCTTAGCTTGCTGCAACCTCTGCCTCCCAGGTTCAAGCCATTCTCCTCTCTCAGCCTCCCAAGTAGTAGGGACTACAGGCACATGCCACCAGACCCAGCTATTTTTTGTATTTTTAGTATAGACAGGGGTTCACCATGTTGGCCAGGATGGTCCCAAACTCCTGACCTCAGGTGATCCACCCTCCTGGGCTTCCCAAAGTGCTGGGATTATAGGCATGAGCCACCATGTCTGGCCTCTGTTTTCAATTCTTTGAGTATACTGTCTTAAACCAGGAGTGGAGTTGTTGAGTCATATTATAGTTTTGTTTTACTTATTGAGGAACTGCCAAACTTTGTCTCAGGTCCTTAAAACACAAAGCTGACCCATATCCTTACTTGGTCAAGATTCATTGTTCTTTTACTGTGCTGTTGAATTTCATCTGTCAGGGTTTTATTTAGGATTTTCACACTCCTATCCATGAGTGAGACTGTCTTTGCCAGGCTTTGGTAAAAGAATTTTGATTAGTCAGCTTCGCAAGTTTCTGTCTTCTATATATATTGTATATTATAATATTATAGATTGTAGAAATGATCTATTTCTATAGTTATAGAATATATAACACAAATATGAGTATTTTGAATTATAAACCTTCAATATCACTTTTAAGGATTTTGTTTGCTTCTCCTTAAAATAGTCTAAGTAATTTATAATTTATAATTTATTTGTTTTTGAGACAGAGTCTCGCTCTGTCACCCAGGCTGGAGTGCAATGATGTAATCTCGGTTCACTGCAACCTCTGCCTCCCAGGTTCAAGCGATTCTCCTGCCTCAGCCTCCTGGGTAGCTGGGATTACAGGTGCCTGCCAACACACCTGGCTAATTTTTTGTATCTTTAGTAGAGACAGGGTTTCACCACGTTGGCCAGGCTGGTCTCGAACTCCTGACCTCGTGATCTGCCCGCCTCAGCCTCCCAAAGTGCTGGGATTACAGGTATGAGCCACCACGCCCAGCCCTCTTTATATACTTTTTAATAGCTCCTAAGTTTTCATTATTCCTTTTATTGTTGTCTAGTTTTTCAACTAATTTTTCTTATTTTGTCTCTGTACTTTACTTGGAGTAGTCTTTTAGTCCACCTTAACTTCTAGATAAGGTATTTTGTCCATTTATTTTATTTTTCTTGCCTAGGATTTGCTTTTCTGAACTGCTTTATTAGGTTATAATTTTCCTACTTAAAATTCATCCATGCTCCGTGTACAATTCGATGACTTTTAGTAAACATACTGAGTTGTGCAAACATCACCACAATCCAGTTTTAGCACATTTCTGCCACTCTGAAAGATCCCTTATGCTTGTTTACAGTTGATCTTCATTCCTATCTTCAGCCTTAGACAAGCACTGGTTTGATTTCTGTATCATAAATTTGCTTTTTCTGGCCAGGTGCGGTGACACACACCTGTAATCCCAGCACTTTGGGAGACTGAGGTGGGTGGATCACTTGAGGCCAGGAGTTTGAAACCAGCCTGACCAACATGGCGAAACCCCATCTCTACACAAAATACAAAAATTAGTTAGGTGTGGTGGCACGTGCCTGTAAATCCCAGTTACTCCAAGGCTGAAGGGACAAGAATCACTTGAACCCGGGAGGTGGAGCTTGTGCTGAGCCAATATTGCGCCATTGCAGCCTGGCTGACAGAGTGAGACACTGGCTCAAAAGAAAAGAAAAAAAAAAATACTAGCTTTTTCTGGATATTTCATTGTAAATGGAATCCTGTTGTATCATGTGGTCTTTTGCATCTGGCTTTTTCTACTGGCCATAATGTTTCTGGGGGCCACCCGTGTTGTAGCATGTATTGTGTGCAGCAGGTAATACATTCTGACTCTTTAGATTTGCTCATCCACATCTTTCTAGGGGCTCTTTCCTGGATTCACGTAGCTTCCTCCTAAGACTGTGGAAAGCAATACTTTGCAAAGGCTCGAGGGAACACTGCAGATCTCTGGAACTCTCTGTTGGTACAATTTCCTTATCTCTTGTATGTTGCTCCATACATTGTGGATATTTTCTAAAATTTTTCTCTGCTCTGATATCAAAACATTTCACAGCAGTGTTTTCTCTCTAAGATCTCAGGACAACGCTCCCTTTCCCTTAAGTTGCAGCGTCTTTCCTAGGATATATGAAGTCTGTTTTCACTCCTCTGTGAAGCAGTGAGCTCTTTCAAGGCCTGGGATTGTCACTGGGCAGATACGTGGACTGTTCTCTCCCACTGTAGAGGAGGTGTGAGATGTCCCCGCTCAGGCTGAGAGACAACTGGGTGGAGGCTGATCTGCACTCTCCCCAGAGCAATTTCTGGTGCCTAGTGAGTTCTCTTTTATCATTTTTTTTCTTTTTCTTTTTTCTTATATCTCCTCAAGAAAACATAGCACCATCGAATGCTATGGCATCCTATAGAGAACTTCCATCTTTGGTCACAGTGTTAAGAGCTCTTGGTTTCACAGCCTCACAAGCCCTCTTTGAAATTAACTATCTTTTATCATTTAAAAAATAAAAATAAAAAAATTTTTTTAGAGATGGGGGTCTTGCTATGTTGCCCAGGCTGGTCTTGTACTCCTGGCCTCAAACAGTCCTCCCACCCTGGCCTCTCAAAGTGCTGGGATTACAGGCATGAGCCACCACACCTGGCCCTTAGTGGGCTTTCTGAAAGAAGCAAAACTTTTTTCCTGTTTTCATTCTGGGATTTCCTGACTGCAAAACCAGTCCAAGAACCTGCCTAGACAAATGCAAGCTTCTGCAGAGGGCAGTGGAGTCACAGAAGGCTGACTTCCTCCTGCTTGTGTAACCAGCTCTCCCAGTGAGCCGGCAGTTCCCTTTCTGTCTGTCACACGGGGTGCGTAGGGAGGCTTTTCTTCCAGCATGTACTGTTCTGGGGGCACTGCCTGACAGGATGCTCACCTCCCAAGATGCCCCTGGGCTAGGCAGTGAATACATCAAGTCCTGGTGGTTGTCACTGAATGGTTACAGAAAGAGGCAGGTGGGCGTTGGGGGTAGTAAGGTAAAACGTTGGTTTAGATCAGTTTAGATCAAGCCAGCCTCTCTATACTAGTAGGACTTCTGCCTAGATGCTTGGTCAGAATGAGGGTAAGTAAGCTCCTTGTGGCTGTCCACGGTTCAAGGGCCGAGTGAGTATCATTAGGAATGTGGGTTTCCTTTTCCTTTCTTTTCCTTTCTCTTCCTTTCTCCCTTCCTTCCATCCTTCCTTCCTTCCTTCCTTCCTTCCTTCCTTCCTTCCTTCCTTCCATCCATCCATCCATCCTTCCTTCCTTCCTTCCATCCATCCATCCTTCCTTCCTTCCTTCCTTCCTTCCTTCCTTCCTTCCTTCCTTCCTTCCTTCCTTCCTTCCTTCCTTCCTTCCTTCCTTCCTTTCTTCTCTATCTTTCTCTCTCTCTTTCTCTCTTTCTTCTCTTTCTTCTCTTTCCTTTCTTTCCTTTCCTTCGTTCCTTCCTTTCCTCCCTCCCTCCCTCCCTCCCTCCCTCCCTCCCTTCCTTCCTTCCTTCCTTCCTTCCTTCCTTCCTTCCTTCCTTCCTTCCTTCCTTCTTTCGACAAGAGTTTCACTCTGTTGCCCAGGCTGGAGTGTAATGGTGTCATCATGGCTCACTGCAGCCTCAAACTCCTGGGTTCAAGCAATCCTCCTGCCTCAGCCTTCTCAAGTGCTCGGACTAGAGGAATGAGCTACCATCCCTGGCCTATGAATGTGTTTACTGTTAGTGTCGCAACACATTGCATTTACTGGAAACGTCTCTCAGATTTTGCCATGTGGTCTTCCTTATCTATCACTCCTTCCTTATCTATCACTCCTTCCAGGGAGCAGTTGGAAGAGCACTGGTGGCTTACCCCATGTTAACCTTGAGACAATCTAAGGATTTTTTATTTGGTTCTGGAGGAATTGGAAAACCTGTGAGCTTTCCAGGCAGAAGTGGTGAGTTAGGTGGGTTACAGGTCAGAATTGTTCCACCTGGGCAGTGGCAATTGGAATGCAGATGAATCAATAGTTCCTTGTTTTTTCTCTTAACATTTTTTTGGCTGGGCGCAATGGCTCATGCCTGTAATCGCAGCACTTTCGGAAACCAACGCAGGAAGGCCAGAAGTCTGAGAGGATGAGAAAAGTTCTGGAGATAGATGATAGCGATGGTTGCACCATGTGAATATGACTTAATGCCACCCAACTGTACACTTCAAAATGGTTACAATGATAAATTTTATATCATAATATTTTAACTTCTATTATCTGTCTCTATAAATTTGCATCTCATTTTTTGCTTTTTAAATCTGTGAAGATAGCATAGGTTCTTTTCCTACCAGAAAGTTGGAGAATAGAGGGAAGAGATATTCCTTTAAGATCTCTTCCAAACCTATTATTTTTCTCTATTTTTATTTAAAGAATTAGTATCTGATGCTATTTTATGAATTCAAATGTCTGATTCTTTTTTTTTTTTTTGAGACAGAGTTTCACTCTTGTTGACCAGGCTGGAGTGCAGTGGTGTGATCTCAGCTCACTACATCCTTTGCCTCCCATGTTCAAGCCATTCTCCTGCCTCAGCCTCCTGAGTAGCTGGTATTACAGGCATGTGCCACCATGCCCAGCTAATTTTTGTATTTTTAGTAGAGACAGGATTTTGTCATGTTGGCCAAGCTGGTCTTGAACTCTTGACCTCCAGTGATCCGCCTGCCTCTGCCTCCAAAACTGCTGGGATTACAGGCATGAGTCACTGTGCCTAGCCTGATTCTTTAGAGTTGTAAGTTTTGTTTTATTATATTTTTTCTATAAAGTACTTTTTCTTTCCTTTCTTTTTAAAATAATTTTCTTCGGGCAGCCTCCCAAGCCAGATTAAGCTCAGACTCTTCTATGAAGTACTTTTATGGTATATCCTACCGCCCCACTCTCGTATCTCTTCATTTTCTCTGGTGTGGCTAGCTGTATGTCTGACGAGAATGTCTGAGTGTAGACACTGCTACTTCCATGAAACAACTTCAGCTAACAGTTATGGGAAAGCCCCATGTTTGTGTATTAAAGTCCTGTTACTAGAATTATCACTCTGTGAATTTATATACATGATAACTTCTTTTTCCCAGCTCTGGAATAATAGCTGTATACCTGATATTTACTTTGATACATTTTATAGATTTATATAGCTGTAAATTGATTTACCATGTATTGATTAAGCCTGATTTTCATAGAAACTGTCTGATATAGTGTGAGTAAGTCTAAGTTCAGCAACACTGACTTGGCAAACTGACCCTGAAATTGTTACATATTGGCCAATACAATATCTTGACTGATATTGACTGAATGATTATAGTGCATTAGGTGATGAATTGGAGACAAATTAGTATCTCCCTTGCAGGTACAGGGCAGTAAAACTATTTATTTTCTTGGAAAGCACTGTAATGAGCATCACTTTCTTCACCTGGAAATCTTAGTGTTGATTCTTCTTCTGTTCTGCAGCCTGTGATTGATTGGACTCTATTGACAACTTTTCTAGGAAGTCTCAGAGCTTTTAGAGGGGAGAGTATTCACATTTGGTAGAAAATCTTTTTTTTTTTTTGAGACAGGGTCTCGCTCTGTCACTCAGGCTGGAGTGCAGTGGTGCCATCTCTGCTCACTGCAGCCTCGACCACCTGGACTCAAGTGATCCTCGCATCTCAGCCTCCCTCTCAGCTGGGACTACAGGCTGGGACCACCATACCTGGCTAATCTTTTTATTTTTTGTAGAGATGGAATCTTGCTGATATGGTTTGGCTCTGTGTCCCCACCCAAATCTCACCTCTAATTGTAATCCCCATAATCCCTATATGTCAAGGGCGGGATCATGTGGAGGTGATCGACTCATGGGGGCAGTTTCCCCTGTGCTGTTCTCCTGATAGTGAGTGAGGCTCATGAGATCTGATGGTTGTATAAGCATCTGGCATTTCCCCTGCTTGCACTCACTCCATCCGTCTGCCTTGTGAAGAAGTGCCTACTTCTCCTTTGCCGCCCGCCATGATTGTAAGTTTCCTGAGGTGTCCCTAGCAATGTAGAACTGTGAGTCAATTAAACCTCTTTCCTTTATAAATTACCCAGTCTTGGGTATTTCTTTGTAACAGTGTGAGAAGGGACTAATGTACTCGCTATGTTGCCCAGGCTGATCTCAAACTCCTGGGCTCAAGCAATCCTCCTACCTCAGCCTTCCAAAATGCTGGGATCACAGGCATGAGCCACTGCCTGATAGAAATTCTTAATTTCTCACCTTTCCTCTTTCTTTACACTAAAGAGTAAGAAAAGCCAATAACAATGGCTGCTATTGACTACTGTCTCAAAGGCAGCTAAATCTTCTCACTTTGGGGCTAAATGTCTCATAAAACCTATCAGAGAGTATATGAATACCTTTAATGAAACTCTGTCTCTTTTTTACACAATCTATGGAAGTTGATATCACTTGTGGCTGACAATAAAATTTGAATCTGGATATTCTTATAAATTTTCTAGTACAGCATTTATTGGCTGCAACACAAAGTTATATCGCGCTTTTACTAGAAAGGAGATACTCCTCTGCATTCCATGTACTCCTTCAACAAGTATTTTTTGAGTGCCTTCTAGGTGCCAGCTACTTTGTAATTAAATTCCTAACCTTACGACTGACGTCCATGGTTTGTCAGATTTTAAATTCCACAGGATCATGTAAGTTCAAGTTAATTAATTCTAGGTACTAAAAAATAAGACTTCCTGTTAAGACGAAAATTAATTTTACAAGATTAATATAGATATTTGAAAGCCTTCTTGGAATTGAAACAAATCATAAGGCCTTCAAATTTTGACAAGTTGAGCCAAAATGATTCAACAACAGCAAAAAACCACTGAACTTTAATATACATTTCAATATATTGGAAATAATAGAACTGTTCAGTAACACACAACTTGTAAAATCTAAGAACATTTTAAAGGAAATTCATCACATTATAATTTGACAAGCCCCTAAATATGACTACTGAAAACAGGCACTAATAATTGGAATGACTGTTTTATATTTTATTGCTAATAGTGAATGGGTCTTGAGTAAAGATGTGAATTTTCTTTCAGTGGTCTTCCAACAACAACAGATTTTATTTTATAAAATTCCATATTAATGGAGAGTTCATTTGAGAGTAAGCCAACTGTAATTTTTCCTAAAGTTTTCAGACAAGAATCCGAAACATACATCCATTGAATTGAAGTCTAACACAATTCTTCATCCTAGAAACATTAAAGAGATGGAGATTAATAGTGTTATCACCTTGACTTGAGTCAACTGTTCAATAGAATTAAAAATTGTAGTAATTCTTATATTCTTGTTTCTTTTCACATTCACAAAAAAAATCCAGTATCCTATTTAGGTGGCATTTCAACTTAAGCTGAAACTTAATTATTCTTCTTTTCCTGCTTTGCTTTCTTTTGGTGGAGGGGTCATGCAAGAAGAAACTTGGTCCTAAAAACAAAATATATAGATTTTGTATATATTTTACTTCATTTTACTGTTTTTTGTTATTTTTCTTTTTATTTATTTAATTTTTAATTAATTAATTTTTTTTAGACAGAGTCTCACTCTGTCGCCCAGGCTGGAGTGGCACGATCTCAGCTCACTGCAACCTCTGCCTCCCGGGTTCAAGAGATTCTCCCACCTCAGTCTCCTGAGTAGCTGGGATTACAGGTGCCCCCCATCATTCCTGACTAATTTTCATATTTTTAGTAGAGATGGGGTTTTGCCATGTTGGCCAGGCTGGTCTTGAACTCCTGACCTCAAGTGATCCACCTGCCTTGGTCTCCCAAAATATTGGGATTACAGGTGTGAACCTTCATGCCCGGCCTATTTATTTTTTAAAATAGAGACTAGGTCTTATTATATTGCCCAGTTTGGTCTCAAACTCACGGGCTTCAGCAATCCTTCTGTGTCGGCCTCCCAAAGTGCTGAAATTATAGGCATGAACTACCATGCCTGGTCAGCCTTGAGATTTCAAAGGAGCAATTCTTAAAATGACTCATCTTTCCTATATATCTGGGTTTAATTCTGAAATATTGTAAGATTTCAAACTCATTTTTCTATTGCATTTATATTTCCTATTTCTCATTTGCTTTTAAGAGGAAATGCATTTCCTATGTTAGCTTTATCCTCTTGAGACTATTTCTGAATATTTCTTTAAAAGTTACTAACATCAGAATTTTGTGGATTCTTTTAGTATATTAAAAGCCTTTCAGCTGGGCACTGTGGCTCACGCCTGTAATCCCAGCACTTTGGGAGGCCGAGGTGGGTGGATCACCTGAGGTCAGGAGTTCAAGACCAGCCTGGCCAACATAGTGAAACCCCATTTCTACTAAAAATACAAAAATTAGCTGGACATATGCCTGTAGTCCCAGCTACTCGGGAGGCTGAGGCAGGAGAATCACTTGAAACCGAGGGGCAGAAGTTGCAGTGAGCCAAGATTGCACCACTGCACTCCAGCCTAGGTGACAGAGTGAGACTCCGTCTCAAAAAAAATTAAAAATAATTTTTTAAAAAAGCCTTTCAGATTAAATAACTGAAGAGAATCTAAAAATATTGTTGCAAGAAGTAGGCTGCTGACTCAAATCACATCTTTAAAAAAATATCCAACATATGAAAAGAAAAAGTTTTAAATACCAATGACCTTGATTTCATCTATGGGCTTAAGATACATTTTAGATTCAAATATGATAAACCCAGTTACTCTCCCTGAAACTGTAAAATAGTGAAGTCTTTTTCATTCTTGTTTGTCACTTAAGTTCTCTTCAATTGTTTTCTTTTTTCTTTTTTCTTTTTTTTTTTTTTTTTTTTTTTTTGAGACGGAGTCTCTCTTGGTCGCCCAGGCTGGAGTGCAATGTCACAGGTCAGCTCACTCCAACCTCTGACTCCTGGGTTCAAACAATTCTCCTGCCTCAGCCTCCCAAGTAACTGGGATTACAGGCACCTGCCACAAGGCCAGGCTAATCTTTTTGTATTTTTAGTGGAGACGGGGTTTTACCACGTTAGGCAGGCTGGTCTCTAACTCCTGACCTCAGGTGATCCACCTGCCTCGGCCTCCCAAAGTGCTGGGATTACAGGTGTGAGCCACCATGCCTGGCCTCCTCAATTATTTTCAATTTTTCTATTTCCCTTGTCAAAATATTTCAAATAATCTTATCACTCCCTTGAGATAAGGAATTGCTGTTGGAGAAAATGTGATTCCAACCAGAGAATATTTTATGTAACTTAAGGGTATTGCTTAGTAAATTTTTTTTTTTTTTTGCAGTCCAGAGGTTTTTTTTTTTTTTTTTTCCCCCACCTATTATGCCATGAATTCGTAGGGAATAGATTCCGGCAGCTCAGGCTCCTTCCCATTGGTTCTCACAAGGTGTGCTTCTCTGGGTGCAGCAGGCTGGCGCTTCAGTTGAACCCAGGTACCTTTCTCTTTGGCTTCTTTCTTTTACTGATCATTTTCCTTCACCCATTTCAGGAAGCGATTTTGGCTCTTAGAGTGTTTAATATGCTCAATACACACATTAATTCTCTTGGCAAGAATCTTGCCCTTAACTTGTTTACAACAGTGCCAACAGTATGCTGGGTAACACCGTAGACTCTTTCAGTTTAGCCATGGTGACACTTGTGGGGCATTGCTTTTTGGTGCCTGTTCCCTTGATGTCTACAGTATCATCCTGTAGATTCGCATATACGTGGCCAAAAGAACAACTCCATGTTTTCTAAAAGGCCTGGAGAACATATATCAGGTGCCTCTCCTCTTTCCCTTGGTGTTTGTTATTTTGGCGAATTACTGGAAGGTGGCGGTCCTCGCCGAAAGGAAGCAGTAAAATTTTTATCACTTGCTTCCTTAAGAAAATTTAGATATTATAAATTTAGCCTCTAACCTTCTTTGACATATTCCCTATTCTCGTTTTATGACTCAGTCTCTTCTGTTTTATTTAATGGCTTAATAGAGTCATGTCTGAAACTGGGTAGAAAGCAATTTCAAGAAATGGTTTACAAGCTACTTTTAATGGGTACTGTTAGAGTATGTATTGCTTTCAGATATAACATTATTATTATTAAAACTTATTTGTTGGTTGCTGGTGGTTGTGCTTGGAGCTATGAGAGACATAAAGAAGCTGCAATCACTGTCCTGTGCCCCATTATGTGGCAAATAAAAACCATGTGGCTTTATATGGTTTCTCTGGTCTACCTGAGAGATTTCCCCCTCTAGGGAATGGACATTGGTTACAGTGAGATGATGCATTTTCATCTTATTTTTATTGGCTCTTTTCATGAGTGTTAGATTACTTGGTAGTCAAGCTGAACTCCCTAAGAGGAAACACTAGGTCAGTGAAGTAAGAACATGATGTCGATTCACGATTCCAAGACTTGCATTAGGGATTGCCTTGGCTCATATTGTTACTGGCAGAACATATCCGTATCTGTACAGGTCTGCAGCAACCTCAATTCTCGTCTCCTTAGAAGAAGGGATTTGACTGAGGAGGCTAATGCAGAAGGAGAGACTGGGGCAAGTTTTTGAGCAGGAGTGAAAGTTTATTAAAAAGCCTTAGAACAGGAATGAAAGGAAGGAAAGTACACTTGGAAGAGGGCCTGCAGGCGACCTGAAAAGGCAAGTGTGTGGTTTGACCTTTTGACCTGCGGTTTTATATGTTGGCATACTTCTGGGGTCTTAAATTACTTCTTTCTCCCCTCTCACCTAACTCCTGAGAGCTTATCGGGAAACTGCTGATCACCAGTTTCAGGTGTTATCTATTATGAGACTGCCTTTCACTGGTGCCGGCTGTGACCAATTATTACTGTAGAGGGGCAGTTAACAACTGCCTGACCGTTACCTGATGGCCACCCAACATTCCTGGGGGTTGTGTGTGTGTGTGTGTGTCCCCTGACTAGCTACCTACTCTAACAATATCTGTAAGTAGATGTTTGAAATAATCTTAGCGATTAGAGTCATGAGTTTTGGAGGGGACAAATATTCAGACCTTCCATGTTCTCTCTTTTCTTCTACCTTCCACCAAATATTTCTCACAAAAGGAGCAGATTTCTTAGCCATAGAAAAGGAAAGGTGACAAAAATGAAGAGGATACCAAACATGTAAAAATACAAAAAAGGAGAGCGAGAGAGTCTATGGATACCAGAAGTTTCCAAGCTCCTTACAGAGGATAAAATGTAAAGCCCATCTCTTTGTAATATTTCTTCCTATTTAGGAAAAGAGGACAAATCAGTTTCATATTGCAATTTGATGTGTATATTGTGTGTGTATATGTGTATGTATGTATCCAAAACACAGATTTTACAAATCAAGACTTGTGATGCACACTATTATCTATTCTGTGATTGATGGCTGGGATTTAAAGGTTGAAGTAAAGAGCCAAGATGACTTCTGGTCTTTGGTTTAAGCAATTGGGTTGGATGGTAGTACTGTTTACTGAGATAGAGAAAATGCAAGAGGAAATGTTTTGAAAGTTTAGAGAGAAGAAAGTGAATGAGATAATGATTTCTGATTTGGCCTTTTATGTTTGAGTTCCTTAGTATAGTGGTTCTCAGACATTTTGACTGATCCTCAGTACATTTGACATGAAGACCAAGTTGACAGGCACACATTATATATGTAACACACACATTGATATCTATGAGTATGCACGTGTGTGTATGTCCTCCTCCTTTAGCAGGAGCAGCAAGAGCTCTGGCCTGAGATGGGGATTGAAAGATGCCATCTTAAGAGAGGACTCAATGAAGTGTTAGGGCCATCACGAACAAGAAAGAAGTTCTCAATATTTTCCTCATTTGCAGGTGGCACTCACTTCCAGAACCCAATGGCTAATTATTTTCAAAACACCAAGGCAGCGAATGTATTGGAGACAGTTGTTCCAGTCTCTCCATTGCTCTATCAGGAAAGATCAAGAAGGAAGAAGCTCAAGGTCTTCTCTTGCTTTGAGAAAAGCTAAATTGTGGAGTCTGAAGGGGCATCTCCATTTCTTGCTTAAAATCTGAACACCCCTGCCCCCAACACATGCAAACCTGGGCACAGTGATGTGCACCTGTTGTCCCAGTTACTCTGGAGGCTTGGGCAAGAGAATCCCTTGAGCCCAGGAATTTGAATCTGTAGTGGCTATTCAAAGCCGTAAATAGCCTGGCAACATAGTGAGACCCTGTCTGTTAAAATAAAAAATAAAAAAAAAATCTGAACACATTCAAATTTATTGATTAATTAAAAATGATTTTGAGTTAAACTTATTGAAAAATATTTGGAAAAGTTTAGCAAACACTTATTTCCAACATCAAGAATTATTAATTGTTAACATTTGTCTTATTTTCTCCTAGTCTTTTCATTTATGAATATAAAACATTATGGATAAAGCTAATGTCCCCTTGAATCATCACCTCAATTCCATTCCTCTCCGCTTCTCTGTGCCATCACTTCATTTAGCATTTATGAATTTGATCTGCATCTTCTGATTCATATTTTATTGTTTTCAAACATAATTATTTATAGCCAAGATATAGTATCAATTTTTAAGATTAATAAACCAAACATCGCATGTTCTCACTCATCAGTGGGAGTTGAACGATGAGAACACATGGACACAGAGAGGGGAATATCACACACTGGGGCCTGTTGGGGATCGGGGGCTAGGGGAGGGATAGCATTAGGACAAATACCTAATGTAGATGATGGGTTGGTAGGTGCAGCAAACACCATCGTACATGTATACCTACATAACAAACTTGCACGTTCTGCACATGTGTCCCAGAACTTAAAGGATAATAATGAAAAAAAATTGATAAATGACTCCTCAGCTGGCCACGGCTGTTATCTAGCAAGCTAGGTCCTAGCACTCAAAGTTACGTCCTCTCTGAGTGAGAACAGACTTTCTGAGGGTGAGGGGATGGTGATTGTGCAAATCTGCATGGATGCCAGTGCAGGCATCTTTGGCCCAGGATAGAGGGCTGTTTCTGAGGAAGTGAAGTGGGTTCTATGGGGAACTGTAGTTCATGCCCATTTCCTCAGCTTAGAGCTGTCTCAACTAAAAGTAGTAAAAGCTGTTCACCACCTGCAAAATGCAGCTGTGTGGGCTATTTTGAAACAAAGGGAGCGTTAGTACGGCTGGTCATTTCCCCAGATCTCTCTTGGTTCACTAGGCAAAAGGTAATGCAGATATTAACTAGTAGGGTTTTCTGCGTCTTTCTGACATGGCCATTGCTGCCTGTGGTAGGAGGTATCCTGGTGTAATATACATTTAGGGTTCTTTTAGAACCATATAGCTCCTTTAAGGGTTCCTTTAATCATATCAATCTGGATTGGAAGTTGAAGCTAACAGGCCTCCAGCTATAGTAAGGAGAAAGATATTCCTCAAAGAATATTAGGCTTAGCTGGGTGTGGTGGCGTGCACCTAGAATTCCAGTGCTTTGGGACGCAGAAGGATTGCTTGACGCCAGGAGTTTGAAGCCAGCCTCGACAACACAGTGAGACCCTATCTCTACATAAAATTCAAAAAGTTAGCTGGGCATGGTGGCTCATGTCTGTAATCCTAGCTACTCGGGAGGTTGAGGCAGGAGGATCACTTGAGCCTAGCAGTTTGAGGTTACAGTGAACTATGATTGTGACATTGCACCCCAGCTTGGAGCATAGAGTGGGATCCTGTCTCAAAAAAAATTTTCTCTCTCTCTCTCTCTCTCTGTCTGTCTCTCTCTCTCTCTCTCTCTCTCTCTCTATATATATATGTATATATAAAGGCTCCATGTATCATGTTTAGCCAGAGACTTTGGCATGTATAGCAAAGACCACAGCAGGTCTGAGCCATCCACACATCCCTGGCTGATGGAGTCTGTGTGTGTGTGCAGAGGAGACTCAAGAAAGCCTGATGGCTCTGCTAGGCCAAGAAAAAAAGAGACACAAAATCAGGAATGAAAGAGAGGACATTACTACTGACCTTATGGAAGTAAAAGGGATAGTAAGGGAATGTTATGAATATAAATTAGACAACAGATGAATTAGACAAATTCCTAGGAAGATGTAAATTACTGGCTTGAGAAAAAAAAAAATAGAAAAGCTTAATAGACCTACAAGTAAAGAAATTGAATTGGTAATTAAAAATCGTCCCACAAAGAAGTGCTCATGCCCAAATAACTTCCCTAGTGAATGCTATCAAATATTTAAATAACAAATACTAGTAGCTTACAAGTTCTTTCAGTAAATAGAGGAGGAAGGAACACTTCCAAGCTCATTCAATGAGAGCAGCATTAACCTGATACAAAAGCCAAAGATGACATGAGAAGAGAAAACTACAGACCAGTGTTCCTTATGAACATAGGCCCCAAAATTCTTCATAAAATATTATCAAACCAAGGTCAGCAACATAAAAAAAGGATCATATACCATGACCAACAATATCCCAAGAAATATTCCTGTATATTCCTGTAATCAGAAATATTCCTGTATCTCAGAAATGCAAGATTGAATTAACATTCAAAAATCAGTTAATGTGATATACCATATTAATAAAAGTCAAGACTGATATGATCATCTTCACAGATGCAGAAAAAACATTGGAAAAAATTCAGCACCAATTCATGATAAAAACCCTCAACAAACAAGATAGAGGGGCCCTTCCTCATTCTAATAAAGGCATCTAGAAATAACCTAGGGCTAATGTCATATTTAATGGTATAGGACTGAATGCTTTCCTCCTAAGATCACGAACAAAGTGAGACTGTGTACTTCCACCACTTCTGTTCAGCTCTATACTGGACGTTCTAGCCGGTATAATGAGGCCAAAAATAAAAAAGGCATCCATGTGGCAAAAGAGAAGTAGGCCTTTTTAAATTCACAGATGATACAATCCTTTATGTAGAAAATTGGAAGAAATCCATACAAACACAAATCTAGAACTAATGAATTAGCAATGTTGCAAGAGACAAAAGCAATATACAAAGCTAATTGTATTTCCATGTTCTAGCAACAAACTATTCAAAGATGAAATTAAGAAAATAATTCCGGCCAGGCGCGGTGGCTCATGCCTGTAATCCCAGCACTCTGGGAGGCCGAGGCAGGTGGTCAGGAGTTCTAGACCAGCCTGGCCAACATGGTAAAACCCCTCTCTACTAAAAATACAAAAATTAGCTGGGCATGGTGGCAGGCGCGTGTAATCCCAGCTACTTGGGGGGCCGAGGCAGGACTTGAACCTGGGAGGCGGAGGTTGCAGTGAGCCGAGATCACGCCATCACACTCCAGCCTAAGGGACAAGAGCGAGACTTTGTCTTAAAAAAAAAAAAAAATTCCATTCACGATACATAAATAAAATCAAAAGGAACAAAATACTTAGGAAAAAATGATCAAAAGTAGTGCTAGATATATACACTGAAAACCATAAAATATTGCTGAGAGAAATTAAAGAAGATATAAATAAATATCATATGATGGGTTGGAAGACTCAACTTTGTTAAAGGGCGATTTTCCCTAAATTGATTTACATTCAACACAATTCTTCTCAAAATCCCAAGCAGGCTCTTTTTTTAATAGCAATTGATAAGCTGATCATAAAATTTATATGGAAATACCAAGGACCTTGCAGAGCCCAAACTGTTTTGAGAAGGAAGAATGACATTCGAGAACTTATACAACTCAATGTCAAAACTCACCATTAAAACGACAGTAATCAAGACAGGGTGATATTAGGGTATTGGGTAAGCGTAGGCATGTACAGTAGGCTCTCTTTTCTGTGGTTTCAATTTCTGCAGTTAGCCATGGTCTACTGTAGTCCAAAAATATTAAATGGAAAATTCCAGAAATAAACAATTTATAAGTTTAAAATTCTTATTATAGTATGCTCTTATAACTGGCCCACTTATTATTGTTGTTAGTCTCTTACTGTGTCTAATTTATAAATTAAACTTTACCATAAAGTTTACATATATAGGACATATCATTATAGAAAAAAATGTAGAATGTATAGGGTTCTGTACTATCTGCACTTTCAGGTATCCACTATGGGGGGATATATCCCTTGCCGATGAGAAGGAACTATTGTAAGGCAATGAAGCAGGACCGAGAATGCAGAAATAAACTATATTAAATTACTTTTCAACAGTGGTTCTAAGGCAATTTCGTAGGAAAAGTATAGTCTTTTCAACAAATTGAGATGGAGCAGGGGCTTCTTTTAGGGGCTTGTGGGCTGCCCAAGCATGGAAATAAAGAAAAGTCTTGCGTTCCTTCGAGGGACATTCCGGGCACCTATCTAGCTGTATTAGTCAGTCTTCACACGGCTAATAAAGGCATACTTGAGACAGGGTAATTTATAAAGGAAAGAGGTTTAATGGACTCACAGTTTCACATGGCTGGGGAGGCCTCACAATCATGGCGGAAGACGAAGGAAGAGCAAAGGGACATCTTACACGGCAGCAGGCAAGAGGGCGTGTGCAGGGAAACTCCCCTTTATAAGACCATCAGATCGTGTGAGACTTATTCACTATCAGAAATACAGCAAGGGAAAGACCCATCCCCATGATTCAATTACCTCCCATCGGGTCTCTCCCAGGACACGTGGGAATTATGGGAGCTACAATTCAAGATGAGTTTTGGATGGGTCACAGCCAAACCATATCACTAGCCTTGAAAAATAAATAAGCAGCTTGATAAGCAAGAAGTTAATAGTAGCTTAAAACAGGAGCCACAGAAGCTAAAGTCAGGAGATGTTTGATTCTCTACAGAAACTAAAGATAATATCCTAACATATGCACCTGAGTTGTTTTTCAGAAACCCAGACCTCCACCAAACATATCCACTGACACATAGATGTCAAATATGAGGGACCTGAGAACTCAACTCTGACCACTGCTATTTGTTTTAGATGTCTTCCTAGGCAGTCTGGCAGAGGTCGCACTCCCAGGACAGAATTAACATTCTTTTCTGCTGATCCCAAATCCCAAATTTTTAGACAAAGCTTTGTGTCCTTTAATCGCAAATCAGAATTTTTTTTTTTTTCCAGTATCTTGCTCTGTCACTCAGGCTGGAGTGCAATGTGTGCAATCTTGGCTCACTGCAACCTCTGCCTCCCGGGCTCAAGTGATCCTCCCACCTCAACCTCCCAAATAGTTGAGGTGCCAGCCACCACGCCCAACTAATTTGTGAATTTTTGTAGAGATGGGGTTTCACCACGTTGCCTAAGCTAGTCTCAAACTCCTGAGCTCAAGCAATCTGCTCACCTCAGCCTTCAAAAGTGCTAGGATTACAGGCGTGAGCCACCACGCCAGGCCTCAAATCAGAAAATCTTTGGATCTACCTACGGCCTATGGGCCTCCACTTCAAGATGTCCCACCTTTTTAGGTCAAACCAATGTGTAGCCTCCATGTATTGATTTATGACTTTGCCTGTAACTGCGTCGCCATCCTAAAAAACCCTTACCTGTAAACCATCTGGGAGTTTGGGTCTTGAGTATGACCTGCCCCATTCTCCTTGTTTGGTGCCCTGCAATAAATGCTTCATTTCCTCTTGCTGCAAATCCCAACGTCAGAGTTTGGCTTTGCTGCGCCGGGTGAGCAGACCCCAGTTCGGTTCGATAACAAAATGGTGCTGGGACAACTGCGTTATCTATATGCAACACTTCTGAAAAAATAGATAAGCTGGACTTCATCAGAGCTGAAAACTTTTGCTCTTCAAAAAACACCACTAACAAAATGAAAAGACAAGTTAAACAGACTGGGTAATAATATTTGCAAATTATGTACCTGACAAATGACTTATATCTAGAATATACATATATATTTTTTTTAATTTTTCTTTTTCTTTTTTTCTTTTTTTCTTTTTTTTTTGAGACAGAGTCTCTCTTTGGTGCCCAGGCTGGAGTGCAGAGGCATGACCATGATTCACTGCAGCCTCAACCTCTTCAGGCTCAGGTGATCCTCCCACCTCAGCCTCCCTAGTAGCTGAGACTACAGTCATGCACCACCATGCCCAGCCCAATTTTTTGGTATTTTTTGTAGAGATGGGGTTTTGCTCATGTTGTCCTTGCTGGTCTCAAACTCCTGGGCTCAAGCTATCAGCCCACCTTGGCCTCCCAGAATGCTAGAATTATAGGTGTGAGCCATCACACCTGGCCTAGAATATATTTTTAAAACTCCTAAATGGGCAATGGATTCAAAGAGATATTTCATTAAAGAAGATATACAAATGGTTAACAAGTACATGAAAAAGGTGTTCAACATCATTAATCACTAGAGAAATATAAATTAAAAACCACAATGAAATAGCCATTTACTTTTACCAGAATGGATGAAATAAAAAAGCAAGCATTCATGAGTGTAAGGAAGTGGAGAAAGTGGAATCCTTTAATATTATTGGTACGAAGTTAAAATGGTGCAGATATGTTGGCAAATGGCTTCTTAAAGTGTTAAACGTAACCCAGTAATTCCAGTTCGAGGAATATACGCAAGAGAAATGATAACATCTGTCCTCTTGACGTTGAACTTTATTTGAGCCTGTGCTCCCGGAAAGCAGCAATGCGGAGAAAATTCCCACACTTTTGTATTTGTAAGAAAGCCTACCCACAAAGAATCACTGTTATGGACTTAGTTATGTCCCACCCATGCCCCAATTCATATATTGAGGTCTTAACCCCCAGTACAACTCAGAATGTAATTATATATGGACACAGGGCTTTTAAAGAGGTAATTAAGGTTAAATGAGGTAATGAAGATAGGGCCCCAATCCAACAGAACTGTTTTAATGAGAAGAGGAAGCAACATCAGGAAAGCACGTACACACAAGAAAGTCCAAGTGAAGACACAGCGAGAGGCAGCCATCCGCAAACCAAAAAGAGAGTCCATGGCAGAAACCAACTCTAATGACACCTTGATCTTAGACATGCAGCCTCCAGAACTCTGAGAAAATACGAGCCGTGTTGTTTAAGTCACTCAGGCTCATGGTCATGCCTCTGCACTCCAGCCTAGTACCAGTCTGTGGTATTTCATGATGGCAGTCCTAGCGGACTAATACAACCACCTTGCTCTCGCATATTTCCTTCCATCATTCCTTAGGACTCCTATAAGACTCACTGGTAGCTCTCTTGTTTACCCACTTCTATAAAATCCCAGGTCCTCTTTTTTTTTTTTTCCCCCCTGGAGATTCATTAATGAACATTTTGCCTATTTTAAAAGCTTGAATGAATGAATGAAATCATCTCCTTAATTGCTCAGCACATTTTGTCTTTTATGTCCATCACAAAGACTTGTACACAATTACTCATAGCAGCATTATTTGAAAACTGGAAACAATCCAAATGTCAATTAATTAATGAATTGATAAACAAAATGTAGTATGCCCGTACAATGGAATTCTATTTAGAAATAAAAAGGAATGATATAGTACTGATACGTGCTACAACATAGATGAACCTTGAAAACGTTATGCTAAATGAAAAAAGCTAAGTGCAGAAGACTACGTATAGTATGATTCCATTTATATGAAATGTCCAGAGAGGGCAAATTTAGAGAAACAGAAAGCAGATCAGGCTAACCTGAAGTTGGACATGGGAGTGGAGTGTGTCTGCAAATGGACTAAAGGAAAATGGGCTAAAGGAAATTGGGTAGGGTTCTAAAATTGGAATGTGGTGACAATTGCACAACTATACACTTATTAAAAGTCATGAATTGTATACTTACAATGGGTGAATTTTATGGCATATAAATTTTAACAAAGCTATAGAAAATAACAAGAACAAAAAATAAAAATCAAATGCTTCAACAAACTATGAAAATTCACTGTCAGAACCAATAGTATCCAAAGAGTGGATTAAGCATCCAGACTTTTGGTGTTTTGCCATTGACTCAGCTTCTACAGAGCACTGTGAGTGGAACTTGGAGAGAAATCCCTCCTCAAATTCAGGGTTCATGTTTGATCCACATATCTAGCACCACCCATCAGAGCAGCACCCTCACCACCATAGTCAAAGATCAATAGTTACACTTTATATGTTCCAGTGTAGTAGAAATAAAGAACAAAGAAACTAACTCGATGAAGAAACAGACTATAGTTGAAGCTATTGATCATGGAGCCAAATAAAGATAACACAATGAAAGACTGCAAACAATTTCATCGTTCTTATTGAGAAGAAACAGAGCTAATAATTTTTTATCATTGCATCGTTAAAAATTGTGTTGAATCTTTTTTAAAAAAATTCACTTTTAGTTAGATATTTACAAATGAGGTCAATACCCATTAACTAGTCTGTGGATGTTGAACATATGAAAACAGACTTAAGAAGATCCTTTCTCTTCCAACTGTAATACAAGTTTACTTAATCATTGGCACTGACCTTTCTTCCCATTGTACTCCTCTCTTCAGAATCTTTCTCCTACCACGCATCTCTGCTTGTTGTAAATTCCCGTTCAGCCGTAAGACTTAGCTCTAATGTGATTTCATAGTTCATTTCTCCTTGAATCATCATTACTTGCATAAATATATTATTGATTGCACTTGAATTTAAGGAATGGTGCCTTATTTTTTTTCATGGGGTAGCCTCCAGAGTATGGAGCACTTGGTAAACTTTCCTAAGTACGCTTTTTGAATTGAATGGAATGTATTACCCCCTGGTGGCTGAATAGGAAAATAACTTCGGACTTTGTTAAATGACATCACCTGCAGTCCCTTGTTCCTCAAACGACTGTGGACTTTGGAGGGCTCCAACTGTGGAATTTAATTCAAGGGAATTTGGGGGGTGGGTGATGTTGATGTTCTAAAACTGGAATGTGATGATTGCACAGCCGTCAAAATCAAGAGTAGCTCAGGCCCTTGGTGGAGATTACAATTTCAGAAATTCCTTTTTTTGTTTTTTCCTCTTTTTTTCATTTCTCCCCTCTCCTGTTCCTCTCCTCATTTTTCTCATTTCTCCCTTGTGAATCCTTCCCCCACCTTATCTACTAATTTTAATTTTTTTCTTCTTTCACTTCTTGTTCTTATCTTTTCACTGCTGAGTTCTTTTGCTTCTTTTTGATTTTTGCCAGTTTGTATTCAATTATTTCCAGTGTGATCACACAAAAGCACTACTTTTTTATTCTTTTGCTGTGTTTAATGGACACAGCTGGCCAGACTCCAAATTCAGCCACTAATGTCTTCAAATATAATGTCTTGCATTTTTTCCCTTAGGACAGAGTCTTGCTATGTTGCTGCTCAGGCTGGAGGGCAGTGGTGTGATCATAGCTCACTGTGGCCTTGAGCTCCTGGGCTCAAATGATCTTCCCACCTCAGCCTCCCGAGTAGCTGGGACTATAGGCACACACGACCTTACCCCATGACTTGCATTTTTACAGCACTTTTACAGTAAACTTTTTTACAGTATGGTTTCCCATCTATGCTCGTTTCTCATCTACTTTAATATCTGGCAAGAAGTCTTCTTAAAGCAAACATACAGGCATTAGAATTATCTCCATTCAATGCTAAAGCAAACTGAATCAGAGGAAGAATAAACACTTGTCTGAGATCACAGATACTCAGTCTGAGCTATGTTCCCACGTCTCTTCTATCATTGCACCAATCCTTCTACAAAGCTGGTTTCTGAAGGGTTGGGATCAAACTTCTTTACCATCAGGGTTTAATAATCACACTTGTCTTTTAAGAACCTGTAATTATTTCATAATTTTTGTATTTATTTATTTATTTAGATGGAGTTTTGCTCTTGTTGCCCAGGCTGGAGTGCAATGGCACCATCTCAGCTCACTGTAACCTCCGCCTCCCGGGTTTAAGCGATTCTCCTGCCTCAGCCTCCTGAGTAGCTGGGATTACAGGCACCCACCACCACGCCCAGCTGATTTTTTGTATTTTTAGTAGAGACAGGGTTTCACTATATTGGCCAGGCTGGTGTCGAACTCCTGACCTTGGGTAATACACCTGCCTCAGCCTCCCAAAGTGCTGGGATTACAGCATGAGCCACCACGTCCCACCCTCTTTTTTTTTTTTTTTTTTTTCCTGCACGGAGTCTGTCTCTGTTGCCCAGGCTGGAGTGCAATGGTGTGATCTTGGCTCACTGCAACCTCTGCCTCCCAGGTTCAAGCAATTCTTGTGCTTCAACCTCCTGAGTAGCTGGGATTACAGGCGCCTGCCACCACGCCCAGCTTATTTTTGTATTTTTAGTAGAAATGGGGTTTCACCATGTTGGCCAGGCTGGTCTCGAACTCCTGACCGCAAGTGATCTGCCTGCCTCAGCCTCCCAAAGTGCTGGGATTACAGGCGTGAGCCACTGCGCCTGGCTGACTTGTATTTCTTTAAGTTTAGTGATACAATGAATGTGATTGTTCACAATTCACCTGGGGTTATAGAAACTTAAAGGCAAAAGAATTAGAAGTGATCTAATTCCAATTATTTCAGCAAATGACAAAACTGAGGCTCAGAGAAGTGAAATGACTTAACTGAATGTCACATAGTTCATTAGTAACACAGCCAACAATAAAACCCAGGTCTCTTGGATTCTAGTTTAGTGTACTTTCCAGGACTTTGTACAGTCTACTAAGCACAGTTTGGAAGTGGCAGGGTAGAGCTGTGAAGACGCAGAACCCTGGGCCCAAACAGACCAAACAGGAGATTAAGAGAAAATTATTATTTTTTTAAAATCTCAGCTCTGCCACTTGCCAAACCATATTTGGTAAGTTATTTAAACATCAGTTTCCTTATCTGTAAAACAATGATAAAATCCGGTACAGTTCTGTTTGAAGATTAAAAATAAAAACTATTTGGTAGAGCAAAAATGTGTAGCTTGATAAGAGGTACCTAGATTCTGAGATCAGTATAGCGGATCAAACAGCTAGTGTTTCTAGCTGTTGGAACTTTGCGAAGCTATTTAACTTCTTTGAATGTTATTTCCTCATCTTTAAAATGGGAATAACAATGCCATTTGCTTCGTCGGGTTTCCAGAAGCTCAAATGAAATCATTCATAAGAAATTAAGATGTGTTTGGCATACAAGTCAGAGTCCAATAAACACAGGCTGTAATCAGCCTTCTTCCCAGGTTCTAATGGAAGTTCGGATCTCTTAATGGGCAAAACTTGGAACTAAAAAATTTAGTCTAGAAAACACTTTTTTATAAAATATTAGCTTCTTTCCAAAGTAGTGATGTTTTCAAGGAAATCAGGAGTAAAGACTTTTCATTATCACATGAAGATAATAGCTACCAAGAACGTGTCATGTGGGTGCCAGGTCTTTACATACAGTCTCTCATTTAGGTTTCAGGATACTCACATGCAGACAGCTTAAGTACCTGGTCCAGGATCACTCTGCTAATGAGACGTTTGATCCTGGTCCAGGTCACTCCAAACCCTGTGGCATTCCACCGTCCCATTTTAATTCCACCTCCCAAACTGAACTATTGAGAGAATTAAAACGTGAGACTATCAAAAATTGCTCTAGCTTTTTGACAACCTATTCTAATTACCAAAAGCAGCAGGAGAGAACGTCGACATAAAGCTTTTATGATGCCAGGAGAAACCCTTTTAACTTTTATTCCGTGAAATCTCTTGGACATTCTCTAGTGAACCTCCTACCACAATTGACTGTTGAATCCTGTATTAGTCTGCTAGGGCTGCCGTGAAAAAATACTGTAAACTGAGAGGCTTAAACAACAGAAATTTATTTCCTCATAGTTCTAGAGGCTGGAGATCCAAGAACAAGGCACTGGCAGTCTTAGTTTCTCCTGCAGCCTCTCTTCTTGACTTACAGATGGTTCCGGCCCCACTATGCGTCCTCATGCCCTTTCCTCTGTGCACCTGCATTTCTGTCTCTCCTCCTCTTAAAAAAAAAAAAAAAAAAAAAAAAAAAAGGCAGCCTCCTGAGGTTGAATGGGCTCAGAGAGACTTCCTTTTCAACTCTTCTTATGAAAATACAAGTCCTGTTAGATTAGGGCCCTACCCCTTACAACCTCATTTAAGCTTAAATGCCTTTGTAAAGATCCTGTCTCCAAACACAGTCACATTGGGAATTAGGGATTCAGCGTATGAATCTGGGGGATGGGGGGAAACAATGTAGCCTATAACGAATGCATTCAATATTTTAGCCTCAAGGCCATAAAGCATTTTCTAGAAATACTTGCAGAAACATAACTGACAAGCATGATCATAAATCATGTCTAAGCCCCCAGAATTATAGAATGTGAGAGCCAGAAGAGACCCTAGAGGTCTAGTTCAGTGCCATTATTTTTCAGTTACTGAAACTTGGGCCCAAGATGCGGAAAGAGCTTGTGTGAGGAGTACCTCACATCCGTCCGTATTGGAACCCGGAACTTTTCATGTGGTGCACGAGTTCTTCAACTGCAGTGTTGCTGCTATTTCAAATCTGATTTTATATATAATATCATCCTTGCTTTTTCCCCATCTTAAACTTCACCAATGCATTCATTCACACCTGGGAAGATTAGATTCAGCTCATGCCAAGCACTTCACTTGGAAATGCATGGCTTCATTTATTCCTCATTGTAGCCCTGTATGGAAGACCATATCATTTTATAGATAAGGACATCTGAGAGTTTAAGTGACTTGCTCAAGTTTCCTCAACTAGTGAGACACAAAGCCTGATGTGGACATGGATTTGAAGGCTCATGTGTGATTAATTGAATGGCTCATGTGTTTGTTCACTTTGGAGGCTGATTCATTAGCTTCTTTCCCTATCCCCACTGTGACTTACAACTTCAAGTTCAACAACAGGTAGTGAAAGAGGACAACTGCAGACCTTCACAGGGCCTTGGAAAAGGGTTCCTTTGTTGTTCTGCAAAAGGGATCACTGGGGAAAGCCAAGAGTTCCTACTTAGCAGGACTAGGGGCACTTTAGGCAGATGGGCTAGAGAATATTTTATAACAAAAACACTTTACAGTGACTGTAAAAAAACAAACCTGTTCATGATTTTAAAAAACATAAACAGTATAGAAAAGTATAAAGAAAGAGTAAATTATCTCATCTTCCTGGCTCATCCCCAGTTGCATTCTCCAGAGATAACTGTTGTTCTGTGTCTATTCAGACATATTTTTAAAAATATATGTAAGCACTTACATAATGTATGTAAATTATACTTTAGGGTAATACTATAACTATTGCTCTGAAACGTACTTTTAAAAAATCTCTTAACAGTATGTCTTTGACATGTTTTCATGTAAATATATGTCCTTCCATTTCATCCTTCTTTTTTTGTTCTTTTTTTTTTTTCAGTCAGGATCTCACTCTGTCTTCCAGACTGGAGTGCGGTAGAGTGTAGCACAATCTTGGCTCACCGCAGCCTTGACCTCCTGGGCTCAGGCGATCCTCCCACCTCAGCCTCCTCAGTAGCTAGGACTACAGGCATGCAATGCCACTCTCTGCTAGTTTTTGTGGGTTTTTTTTTTTTTTTTTTTTTTGTAGAAACGGGGTTTGACCATGTTGCCCAGGGTGGTCTTGAACTCCCTGGACTCAAGTAATCTGCCCACCTTGGCCTCTCAAAGTTCATTCTTTTTAATGATGGAAAAATATTTCAGGCCAGACACGGTGACTCACACCTGTAATCCCAGCACTGTGGGAAGTCGAGGTGGGCACATCACTTGAGGTCAGGAGTTCGAGACCAGCCTGGCCAACATGGTGAAACCCTGTCTCTACTAAAAATACAAAAATTAACCGAGCATTGTGGCGGGCACCTGTAATCCCAGATACTCAGGATGCTGAAGCAGAATTGCTTGAACCTGGGAGGTGGAGGTTGCAGTGAGCCGAGATCGCACCACTGCATTCCAGCCTGGGCAACAGAGTACTCGTCTCAAAAAAAGAAAAAAAAAAAAGATAAAACAAAAATACTTCATTGTAGGGATATACAATAAATTTAAATTTACTCATTCCCGTAACAGGCTGAGTAATGGCCCCCCAAATGTCTACATTGTCCACATCATAATCCTTGGAACCTGTACATGTTACCCTATTTAAAGAAATGATCTTTTCGGATGTGATTAAGAATTCTGAGGCTGGATATGATAGCTCACGCCTGTAATCCCAGCACTTTGGGAGGCCAAGGCGGGCGGATCACCTGAGGTCAGGAATTTGAGATCAGCCAAGCCAACATGGAGAAACCCTGTCTCTACTAAAAATACAAAATTAGCCAGGCATGGTGGCACATGCCTGTAATGCCAGCTACTCGGGAGGCTGAGGCAGGAGAATCGCTTGAACCTGGGAGGTGGAGGTTGCAGTGAGCTGAGATTGTGCCATTGCACTCTAGCCTGGGCAACAAGAGTGAAACTCTGTCTCAAAAAAAAAAAAAAAAAAAAAGGAATTTTGAGATGGGGAGATCATCCTGTATGATTGAGCGGGGGGCGTGGGGAGGTGCTAAATGCAATCATTAGTGTCCTTATAAGAGAGAGGCAGAGGGGAGTTTCACATACACAGAGAAGGCGATGAAGACAGAGGTAGAGATTGGGCTGTGGAGGTTACAAGAAATGTGGGCGGTCACCAGGAGCTGGAAGACATAAGAGATGGAGTCCCTTTTTGAGCCTCCAGAGGAAGTGTGGCCCCGCTGGCACCTTGATTTTGGACCAGTGATATTGATTTCAGACTTCTGGCTTCCAAAATGGTGAAAGAATACATTTATTATGTTTTAAGCAACATAAGTTTGCTTCAAACAAGTTTGGGGTAATCTGTTATAGCAGCCACAGGAAACTTACATAATTCATTTACTGATGAACATTTAGGATGTTTACAATAAAAGCCTGTAATATAACTTTACCCACTTGGACAATTATATTTGTAGGACAAATTCCAAGAACTAGAATATCTGAGGCAAAGCATATGGACGTGAAAACACAGATTTCATCAGGCCTAAAGAGAATATTTTATATATTCCAAATGGATTCCAGGTACTGTATGTCAAAATGTATACCTTTGAATTTACAACTTTAAATATGTTTGTTGGCTGGGCTCAGTGGCTCACATCTGTAATCCCAGCACTTCAGGAGGATGAGGTGGGAGGATTACTTGAAGCCAGGAGTTTGAGATCTGCCTGGGCCACATAGCGAGACCCCATCTCTACAAAAATAGAAATGAGAAAATGAAAAAAAATGTCTATAGAAGAGGGAATACCCATGAATAGTTAGGTTCATTTTCATAAAGGAAAGACAAGAAGGATGACGAGACTCCCAGATATCAACAAATACTGCAAAGCCACAGCAACAAAAGCATTATCGTACATGATTGTGGGTAAATAGCTTAATGGGGCAGAACAGAGCGCTCAGAAGCAAAGCTGTGTACATGAGAACTTGATATATGAGGCTGACACCACAAGTCAGTGAAGAAAGGCAACAGTGCCTCACTATTGGAGAAAAGTAAAATTAGGTCCTTACCTCATTCTGTGTGAAGGTGAATTTCAGATCAACCAAGATCCCATGGAAAGATAAAACTATAAAGTTAAAAAAAGAAAATGTAGGAAGAGTATCTTTTGGGGGGTAGAAGAGAGGTGGGGTTGAAGGATTTCTACAAGACTCAGAAACCACGAACAATTGGGTAAAAAAGTTTAATGGATTATATTACACCACAATTAAGAATTCATTTTTAATATGATATAATAGACAAAGATGACAATTGGCTTACAGAAAGGGAGATTTTTATATCATCAAAAAAGTAACAGAAATAATATCTAAAGTAAATCCAATAGAAAAATACACAAAGTATATTCAAGGGGAAATTGAAATGGCTAACATTGCTCAACTTCGCTGGATACCAAAATAAAACAAGACGGAGGGGTGCGGTGGCTCATGCTTGTAATCCCAACACTTTGAGAGGCTGAGGTGGAGGGATCACCTGAGGTCAGGAGTTCGAGACCAGCCTGGCCAACACAGTGAAATGCCATCTCTATTAAAAATATAAAACTTAGCCGGATGTAGTGGTGCTTGTCTGTAATTGCAGCTACTAGGGAGGCTGAGGCAGGAGAATTGCTAGAACCCAGGAGGTGGAGGCTGCAGTGAGCCAAGATGGCACCACTGCACTCCAGCCTGGGTGACAAAGTGAGATTCTGTCTCAAAAAAATAAAATAAAAAATAATAAAGTAAAACAAGACACAACTTAAAAGCCAAGAATATTGGGCGGGGTGCAGTGGCTCACGCCTGTAATCCCAACACTTTGGGAGGCTGAGGCGGCGGATCACAAGATCAGGAGATTGAGACCATGCTGGCTAACATAGTGAAACCCCATCTTTACTAAAAATACAAAAAATGAGCTGCACGTGGCGGCACGTGCCTATAGTCCCAGCTACTCAGGAGGCTGAAGCAAGAGAATTGCTTGAACCCGGGAGGCAGAGGTTGCAGTGAGCCAAGATCGTGCCACTGCACTCCAGCCTGGCAACAGAGTGAGACTCTGTCTTAGGAAAAAAAAAAAAAAAAAGGCCCAAAACATTAAAGAGGCAGACAATACCAAGTTTGAGTGTCTAGAGAGCAGTATGCCAATACTTCTGGACGTCACATATACCCCATGACTTATTTAGCCCGTTCCTGGGTAAATGCTCCAGAGAAATTTGCTCACAGTCCATAAAGGGACAAGTCTACAGATGCTACATTCATTTCAGATTAATGTGGTAGTAAGACAATTGGAGGCATCTGAGCATTTACTGCTCAGGGAATGGATAATACTATGGAATAGATACAACCTGTGGAATACTTTCCAGCAGTTAGGCCCCTATGAACTAGATGTGCGTGTGCATCATGGGTAGATCTTAAAAATTAGTGTTGGGGGTGGGGGGCAAGGGGAGGGAGAGCATTAGGACAAATACCTAATGCATGCAGGACTTAAAACCTAGTTGACAGGTTGATAGGGTACTGCAAACTACCATGGCACATGTGTACCTATGTAACAAACCTGCACGTTCTGCACATGTACCCCATAACTTAAAATAATAAAAACATTAGTGTTGAGTGAAAGCAGCAGCAGATTAAGATCTATGGCGTGACACCATGTCTGTATGATTTTATAAAGATGCCAACCCAACCTATCCAAGGATACTTATTAAGTCCATCAAAGTGGATGTCTGTGGGGAGAAACATAAGTGGGAATTGAATTGTAAAAAATAAAACAGGCTGATGACGATAAGCACCATGAAACAAGGACTATAATTTACTCAATTTTATGCACCTATAATAATTCTAGCTATCCTTTTCTTTGGTCTAAAACATGGCCTGCATTGTTTTAGAGGCTCAGCCATACACTTGCAAATAACTGCGCATGTATCTGTCGCTCTGCAAGGCTGTCAGGGGCTCTCGGGCAGCCCACGTTTTCTTGTCTGTTGTTCTCTTGAGACCTGACACATAGCAGGTGTTCAATAGTTTTGTTGAAAGAAAACGCAGGACATTTTTGGAAACCAGTTTATACATTCCTCCAAAGCTTAGAAAAATGCAGAAGAATGTGATGCCTGGAAACAAGATTTTCTAGTTCTCCAACCGATATCTTGAAGGCTCAAACTTGAAAAGCACATACTGTTTTTTGTCCCTGTTTTCTGACTCCCCTTTCTTGTCTTCTCCTTTTCATCCCTAGTGCTTAACAGTTGTCTTCCCCATCTGGGCAAGGGAGTCAGGTGACAGCAGAATTAATATGCAATCCTTCCTGGTAATGTAAGGGAAGGGGCAGGGGTTTGCCTATCACAGCAATAATCTAGCAAAAGCAGCCAGTACCACATGCTACTCCCTGCTGGAGGCCCTCCAGGTCCACACTGCCCTCAGGATAAAGTCTCCACCTGACACTCGTGTCCTTCCAGACTTGCTTCGGGCTCCAGACTTGGCTGTCGCCCCTCTAACATGATCTGCTTCTCTAACAAAGGGTGCCGACGTGGACACTCATTAATTTTTTAAATTCAATAAGAAATCATTTTAAATAATGTAAGTTAAAACTAGTAAGTAATTTTAAATGCTTTCTAGCACCTGTCTCCAAAGGTGGCAGTTTGTTGAGGACACCAGGTCCACAGTGCTAGGGTCTGCTGTTCCCTGCTGTGCTGTAAGTGACAACCCCTTTTGTCTCACTTTCCCAAATCCACCTGTTGTTTTGCAGAGAAAGACCTCTGTGCCAGGGTGAACAAGTCAGAAAGAGGCCTTAGCATGAGCCCCTGTTCTAGAACTTCCTACTTTGTCCCTCCAAATCCACTGTTCTCCCTTTTCCACCTTGCTCCCTGTCCTGGAGGCTGACCTCCAGGGACAGCCTTGGCAGCCCTCCTTGCCCTCTGTTCTTGACTGGGTTTGGCCAGGGAAGAGAGGCCCCCTCAGTGCTGACCACACACCGCGGTGCTCTGCAGAGCTACATGACCGCCGATGCCCAGGTCCACCTGAACCAATTCAATCCTTGCCCTACTTGCCCTCTGTTCCTGATCGGTTTTGGCCAGTGAAGAGACAAGAAAGAGGACTGTCCTGTTTCACTGTGCAGTCTGTTCCCTCCCAGGACCTTGAATGATACCACCCACTGGTATGTCCAGTTCTCAGGAACACCCTGTGTCTTCCGGGCAGTTTTATTTCTTGGTTGTTCTCGTCCTTTCCTGAAACTCAGCATTGGTTAAAGGCCAGCCTGATTCCCTAAATGTTCTCAGGAAACAGGATGGGATGGTTCAGGGCAAGTCTACAAATGGCTCTACTTTCCATACAGGGATCAGCTTTGCAAACCAGGTGCCTTAGGAAACCTCAGGGGAACTCCCCCTTAGCACTTCCCCTCTGGGGGCTACTTGCCTTTCACGTGTATGTGCATAGGAAGACCATCCTAATGACTCTCCCCTGAACAGAGAACACACACTCCTGGTGACCAGTGCTTTCTAACCTTAGCCAGAGAAGAGTTTGGTGTAAGTTTTGATTAACTGTCTTATGCAGTCCTCCCCAGCATTCTAGACATTCTGTCGATTCGTCTTCAATGACACTTGTGATTCCTCCAATTTACCACCCTGTGCCCCACTCTTGTGCCTCTGCCCAAGTCCTGACTGTGCTGTAACACCCCTTCCCACTTTCGTTGGGGCAGCTTCTGCTTTTCCCAGCTGGGAGGTCTGCCTCCTGCAGACAGTCTTCCCTGACCTAAATGAAGTCTAAATTAAACCCTCATCATAGCTGCTTCTCCCACTGTGTTGTAATGACCTGATTGTCTGTCACCCCCATTGAGACGAGAGAAAGTAAAAATTAGCCTGGACTATTAAAATCTTCCTTGGCCATTCATCAGGCTGGAATAAAAGAGAAAACCAGATTCAAAGTGAACAATAAATAATATTTCTCGCAAGGGGCATGCTGTAGTGGTAAAGGGTCACAAAAACCCCCTTCTTGGAGTGAGTAGTGTCTTCTGACTCACTGAGAAAACTTTCTTCTCTAGAATCCTAGACTATCAGAAACATCGCTGTTTGAAATGATGTTAGAGTGAAATATCTCACCCTTGCCTGGAGGATCTAAGTCACTGAGAGAGAAGCAGCCTTGATTTAAACCCTAGGGAGAGAGCTTTGGAGGAGGGGTTTCTGGACACAGTAGCCCACAGCTATGGATAATAGTCTTATTGCTTCCCAGCAAACACTTCATAGTGTTCCATTTGTTCCATTTGTTCCCAGCAAACTGCTTCATAGTCCAGAACTTAGGATGATACCTTTACATTTAGACGTATCTTGCTTTGAGTCTGTCAAAATACATTTTGCTTAAATTCCACTCTTCCCCATGCCCCATACTGTAATTCTTTTCTTTTCCTTTGTTTGGGGAGATACCCTATGGTTCTGCTGGTGTGTGGTCTTTGCAATGTGTCAATGAACATCACTTTGTAGGCTTTGTCAGAGTAGGCTTTGTTCCTGGTGGTCCTGGGTTGGTTGAGTGAGGACAGCAATTCATCATAGCACCTAAAACGCAGGATAAAAGAGAGAAGCAATTTCCATTAAATGGGTGAGTAAATGAATGAGTGAGTAATGTTTCCCCCTAGATGGACTTGTATGAGCCAGGAAGTGCACCTAGGACCTAGCCAACTTGGGCAGTTTAAACTGGGAATCTGGAGTCAGAGCTGGGTTTGAACCCTAACCTGCCATTTATTAATCATGTGAGCAAAATGAATGTCTTACTTCTGTGAGCCTCAGTGTCCTCATCTCAAAATGAAGATGATATTTTATGAGCATAATAATCTTTCTTCTGCAGGGTTGCTATAATTGTCAGAAAAAAATTGTCCAAAAGTCGGGATTGGATAAAAGAGATTACTGGGTGTTATTTCAATTGAGTGGGGCCATTGTCCTGGGGACCCTCTGGGGATATCTGATTCCACAGGGGTGTGCACATTTCACTGACTTGCCATTGGCTAGGCTTTTTTTTTTTTACACTTGATATCAGCCAAAAGGCTGAGAAGCAGTGACTAGCCTTTTAAAAAATACAACTAACAGTAGAAATTAAGTTATAGAAAATTGATGGTAACAATTCCTGCTCATAGCAATGCCAATTAATTTTCTCTGGTCAAGAATATAAATCTCTGTAATTCAAATTCTTATGTGCACCAGTTTTTACATCTAACTGGATTCCCTATTAATTAATGAGTTGAATAAAACCCATAGCATGGGTTCATTTCACATTTGCACGAGAGTCATGATTTTACCTTTTGAAATTTTAACTTAGCACAATGAAGATTAATAATAGATGTAAAACGCTTATTGTACTAGAGACCCTCAAGTCACACCTATGATTATTATTTTATTGATAGACTGAGATGCCAGACAGAATACACCAACAGATCAGCAAGAGTGTAGGGGTTAAAATAGAGCCCAGCCTTACAGAGTAGGCCAGGGAAGGGTTGGAGACTGGGAAGTTCTCTTGGGACGCATCCAGGTTGAATGAATGTTTGCCCCTCATCTTAGGCATCGCTGCTTGGTTGCAAGCACAAAACCCCACCTGAAACAATGAGGGAGCTTATGTCATAAAGCACAGGTTGATCAGCCAGGCTTCGGGAAGAGTGGACAGACAAGAGCACCCCCAGATGCCTTCACTCATCTCTCAACTCTGCCTGTTTATTAGTTTGATTCTCTGTCCTAGCACATTGACCTTGTCCACACAGCCAGGAACATGACTGCTAACGGCTCCAAGTCCCCTTCCCCAAGGCTGTTACCGCAGGTTAAGAACAGTCTTCTCTTCATTCCATTTCCAAAGATTTCCAGGAATGTCTCTAAGGGTTCTGGTTTGGAAAGCTGCACGTTTTGGAGTATTCAGCTGTGGCCATGGAAGAGAAAGGTACTTCCCATGTGAACCACAGTTTCAGGAAGAAGCGGAGAGTGCTGAGCAGAGAAGACAGAGTATTTTTTCTATTCCCTCTCAAAATTGGCTTGGAAATTGAAGTGTAACCTACCTAGAGCTGGCCAGATCCCATCGCAGTGCAGGAGTCAACGATGGTAAAGGGAGGAACAACCATCCAGAGGAGGGGTTGACAAACCGTGCCGAGGACAGCCCCGCGAGTTTGCACAGATGTTACAGAAATGCTTTTAGAGTGTGTTAGATAAATGATGGGTTCAAACACATGCATTGATT
This sequence comes from Macaca fascicularis, assembly GCF_037993035.2. NCBI lineage: Eukaryota > Metazoa > Chordata > Mammalia > Primates > Cercopithecidae > Macaca > Macaca fascicularis. Next base: position 16,394,737 of record NC_088376.1, read on the forward strand.
ATATGGGAGTCAGCGTGCTGGCCTCCTTACGATCTCATTTCGCCCTCACGGAAGCCCACTGGTGTGGTGAGGTGATCGTCATGTGACAGTGAAGGAGACTGAGGCCCAGAGAGGTCATATAGCTATGAAGTAGCAGAACCAACTGGAGGCAGTCTGATCCTAAACACTAACTGGAATGGACCTTTGGTCTTTAGCCCATATTATGAGCCGAACATGACTCTGATCTTAGTTTTCTCTTTTATCTAGAGTGCTAACTCTGTCATGTCATTCTGTCTTGTTTTTTTTTTTTTTTTTTTTCTTTTGAGACGGAGTCTCGCTCTGTCGCCCAGGCTGGAGTGCAGTGGCCGCATCTCAGCTCACTGCAAGCTCCGCCTCCCGGATCTACGCCATTCTCCTGCCTCAGCCTCCTGAGTAGCTGGGACTACAGGCGCCCGCCACCTCACCCGGCTAGTTTTTTGTATTTTTTAGTAGAGACGGGGTTTCACCGTATTAGCCAGGCTGGTCTCGATCTCCTGACCCTGTGATCTGCCTGTCTCGGCCTCCCAAAGTGCTGGGATTACAGGCTTCATGTCATTCTGTCATGTCAGCATGACCATGCCACAGTGAAATTATGTGGAGAGAGCAGGGCTTTATACTTGTATAAAACCCAGGAAAATGAACGTTCATTTAGCACGTAGAGGAAGACAGCCTCAAATAGAATAAGCTGGTATGACTAAGAAAGAGGAAATGAAGGCTGACTTAGAAACATACAAAGATAACCACTGGACCATGAGACTCAGACTGGTTATCTTTGTGGCAAAGATCGTCTCCCTGTTATAGCTGAGGCCGCACCACTAGATAAAGTGAAAGGGGATTCGTTTTAGAAGAGGCTCTTATGAACATTTTGGCCCTGACCTAAGGCGAGGGAGTCAAATGACCTTTTTAAGTTTCGTTTTCAGGCCCGGTTTTGTGACAGCAGTAAAATGACTTTGACTGAGAGTTTAGAGAGTTTCAGCACAAAGCAGGATGCTCCCTAGGTCTCACTTCCCCAGGCTGTGGGCATGCCTTGGAAAAGGTGATCCCTGACATCTGGGCAAAGCAGAGGCAGCCATATTTTCTGAACCCCAAAGCAAAACTTATGAATGGCAAAGAATTTTTAAAAATGATTTTGAGGCCGGGTGTGGTGGCTCATGCCTGTAATCCCAGCACTCTGGGAGGCCAAGGCAGGTGGATCACCTGAGGTAGGGAGTTTGAGACTAGCCTAAAAAAACATGGAGAAACCCTGTCTCTACTAAAACTACAAAATTAGCTGGGAGTGGTGGCGCATGCCTGTAATTCCAGCTGCTCAAGAGGCTGAGGCAGGAGAATCACTTGAACCCAGGAGTCAGAGGTTGTGGTGAGCTGAGACTGTGCCATTGTACTCCAGCCTGGGTAACAGAGTGAGACCTTGTGTCAAAAAAAAAAAAAAAAAAAAGATTTTGATATTTTTATCTGAAAAGTCTCCCAAAACATAAATAATCACATTTATTGAAAAGAAAGAAAACAATCTGGGCCATGTTATCATCACTGACATAGGGGAATCAGGCTGGGGGAATGACTGGCAAGACAGGAAAGACTGATACCTTTGCCACATGCCACACCTGAGATTGCCACTGCAGCCCTTGTGCAAACTGTCCCTGGAGTTACAGTGATGCCCTCCAAAGAGCAGAGGGGAGATAGCTGATCAAGCTAACAGCAGAGAGGGACCAAGTGAAAACTAAAAGTTAGGCTCTCTTCAGGGGATTATTACTGTCTGGCTGATATAAACTTGTAAATTATGTCCCTCCTTTTTTCTCTTTTACACATCTTCAATCTTGTGTGTTCTTATGAATGCAAAATAGCTAAATAGATTTTAAATATCCATTTATACTAAAGTGTGAATGATTGCTCTGAGCCCATGAGTGGATAAATTGTATTTATCCAAGATATCTGAAAAAGAACTGTCTTAGTTGGATACTCTCCATTAATGGTGCAGATCTACCATAGCCAAAGGGGGAAAAACTCAGTAGGGACAGAAAAACCAATAGACGTGGGTCTACAAGGAAAATGCAGAAATAGGAGATTACAGCTAGATAGGGAAAGGGCAGAGTTCTCAGTATGAGCAGAATTGATGGGTAGCCAATTGGCAACAACAGCTATAAAGTGGGGAATTAAAATGACTAGAGGACCATATTTGGTATGTAACCATCAAATTGCTTGAAAAAGATCCAATGAAAGGGACAGATAAGGATACTGGAATTTGATTATGGGGTTTGCTAGTGACAGAATGAAGTATCTCCATCACTGCAATCCCAAGTTAATATAGAATAGTTGTGAAGTTCCCTTTCTAAATTGTAAATAAGCCTGATGCTGGGGGACAACCATCTGCTCAAATTCTGACTGACAATTCTCCCTTACTAGCAAGAAATCAACAGACTCAGCACTCACGTGGAATATTTTGTGAGTGGTTTTCATTCAAAGGGTGAGTCGCCAGTGGTGAGATACGCTGACGGGGAGTATACTTTGATGCTGAAGCCATTCCTCATTTCTTCCCTTTCATCGGGGGCAAAAAAAAAAAAATGCTACAAGGAAAAAAAAACCCCAAACACTCCCTCACACTTCATAGTACTTTACCATTTACTAAGTAATACAACTCAAGATACCTTATTAGAGCCTGACAACAGCACCACAAAGTGGGTGTCGCCATCTTCTTTTTCAGATGAAGACACCGAGGCCATAGCTGGGCATGGCTGCTCACACCTGTGGCACTTCAGGAGGCCGAAGTGAGAGGAATGCCTGAGCTCAGGAGTCTGAGACCAGCCTGGGCAACAGAGTGGGACCCAGTCTCTACAAAAAAATAAAACAAAATTAGCTGGGCATGGTGGTGCATACCTGTATAGTCCCAGCTACTCGGGAGGCTAAGGTGGGAGGACTGCTTGAGCCCAGGACGTTGAGACTGCCGTGAGTTGGGATTGTGCCAATGCACTCCCACTCCTGCCTGGGCAACAGAGTGAGACCCTGTCTCAAAAACAAAACAAAACAAAACAAAAACACTGAGGCTCAGAGAGGCAAGTTGTCCCATGACAAGGAAGAGGCACTAACTTACAGCTGTTCCATCTTCCATCTCCAGATGTTTGCTCGATGAAATTTGTGGTAAGCAGACTATTTGATATGGAAAGTAAAAACACAACAAAACAAAAATCCTTCTTCTGCCTGTCATTTGCTAATTCACTAACTCTCTTTATCTCTTTAACAATGAATGATGTTTGGCCTGGAGCGGTGGCTCACGCCTGTAATCCCAGCACTTTGGGAGACCAAAGCGGGCGGATCACGAGGTCAGGAGACAGAGACCATCCTGGCCAACATGGTGAAACCCTGTCTCTACTAAAAATACAAAAATTAGCTGGGTGTCGTGACTTGTGCTTGTAATCCCAGTTACTCGGGAGGCTAAGGCACAAGAATCCCCTGAACCCAGAAAGCGGAGGTTGCAGTGAGCCAAGATTTCGCACCACTGCACTCCAGTCTGGCGACAGAGCGATACTCCATCTTGAAAAAAAAAAATGATGTTCGTAAATGCTCATAGGGAGACTATTAGGACTTAAACACTGCCTATTGACATTGTAATAGTCATACTTACAGGGCTCTGCTGTGCACATAAATCAGGCATGATTTTAAAGTCAGACATAATTTACTGTATAATGTCTGCTAGTAAATTTGAGCATATGATGATCTCAAATGTGTCTTGTCAGAAAGCAAGCCATTCAGCTGCAAGAAACATGCGGTATCTATAAATAAAGGCTCCCACCTTTGCATCAAGATGAATCTCCATGATAATTTCCTTTCCTCTGACTTCTCTCCTATTGTGAGTGGGGAGCCTTCTGGGAAGAAGGGTAGAAGCTTGGCTTTAGTTCTCCAAGATTCACAACCACATACCATATTGAATGGAGTGCTCACAAAACTGAACTTTCTACCTGTCCAAAGATAACCCGTCAAGTTTTTTTTTTTTTTTTAATTTTATTTTTTTAAGTTCTGCATTCTCTGGAGTTGAAAGGGGGATCTTTTTGCTGCTTTTTGGTCTTTTGCTTTCTTTCTTCAATAATTTCAACCTATAAAAATTGACTTGAATATTAGGTTTGATCCAAAAAGAAATATCAACACCTGGCAACAGCTTCTTTCTGAAATTCTCTTTTCCAGGACTGGGAGTACAGAGATGTATTAGAGATTTTCTATAAGTGGTCTTTTCTCTTTTTAAACTTGGGGAAAGTCAATTCTTAAATCTGCAGATAAAAGCCTTAAGGTCCACTTCTCCCCCTGGCAATTTATATTTAAAACAACTTCAGATCCCACATAGGTTGGCTCATATTTAGATGCAGAGAATGGCTCATATTTAGAGGTTGAGAAACACTAAAGTGAAACACCCTCAATCACATCATTGTTCCCTTGCATTGGAGAGTTCAGAGAAATCAAGTCCTCTGGCAGATTGTAACAAAAAGTATGTTACAATTCTCAAATTTAAAATATTTCTTTGGACAGAAGTTTCTCTTTACAGGAACATTGAATTGTTTTTTTCCCCCTTTTATGTCTTTAGAATATTTTGTCCACTTTGGTAATCTTCCAATCTGGTTATTTGGGTTTACCTGCGGGGAAGTCAGAAGGACTAGTATTTTGCAAACCACTTAAAACCGCCATTGAAATGGCATCCAGTCAAGAACATTCTGCCTTGAAACTGGCAGCCCCAATTCTACCTCCAGCTCATAGTGTGACCTTGGGAGTCTCCTTTTTCTGAGTTTCATTTTCCTTCTCAGAAAAATGCTGAGATTAGATTAATCCTCCATTTCCAGCCCTCCACGGGGCATTTTGTCAGATGGCAAATCAGGAAGGGGAGATGTCATGGATGGTCATTAACGGTGGCTTTGCACTGCATTGATCACACTAACCACATGTCACTTCATCTCTGGACAGGGACTTCCTGCGGCTCTTTAAAAACCTGGGGTACTTGTTTTATGGCCTTTCAGGAGCCTCAATCTTAAAACACATGAATATCTAGATTGTTTCTTCCTTCAGCAGTAACATATCTGGTGTTTGTAGTACACTTTGAATTTATAAAGAATTTTCTGATTTGGTGTCTCGTTTAATCAAATGCTCATACTACTGTCACTTGAAGAAGGTGTATAGAAAAGACATCTGCACACCTACCCAAAAGCTCTTAGAACTATCACTGAAAATTCTCAGCAGGCATGCAGGTGGGCTGGCAGTCCGTCCCTCCCTCCCTCCCTCCCTCCCTCCCTCCCTCCTTCCTTCCCTCCTTCCCTCATTCCCTCCTTCCTTCCTTCCTTCCTTCCTTCCTTCCTTCCTTCCTTCCTTCTTTCCTTCCTTCCGATCCCTGACATAGGGAACTCATTCTCTAACATGAAGGCATACAGGACATTTGACCTCATATACCTTTTTCTTCTTTTTTAAACATTTGTTTTAGAAGTTTACATTTAATAAATTTCACTATTTTTTGGTGGACAGTCTATGAGTTTCGATGAGTGCCTGGAGGTCTTGTAACCACTGCCATAAGTAAGTTATAGGATAGTTCCATCACTCCACCCACCTTCAAAAAAATTTCTGTCTAGCTACCTCTTTGTAGTCAAACACTTGCTCCACTCTTAACTCTTGGCAATTACTAATCTCGTTTCTGTTCCTATAGTTTTGCCTTTCCCAGAATGTCATTATCAAGGAAATCATATAATGTGTGGTTGAGTCTGGCTTCTTTCACTGAACATAATGCATGTGAGATTCACTTGCAATGTTTCATGTAACAATAGTTTACTCTCATTTATTGCTGAGTATTCATTTATTGTATAAATGTACCATAGTTTGTTTACATTTTTAATTCATTCCCCAGTTGAGGGATCTTTGGGTTGCTTCTAGGTTTTGATGATTATGAATAAGGCATCAATAAACATTCACATACAGGTTTTTTTTGTACAAACATATGTTTTCATTATATTTGTATAAATATCTAGAAGTGGGGTAACTAGATCATATTGTTAAGTGTATGTTTAACTTTAAAACAAACTGTCAAACTGCTTTCCAAAGTGACTGTATTATTTTGCACTCTCACCAGCAATGTGTAAGAGTTCCAGTTACTCCACGTCCTCATCAGCACTTGGTATCCTCAGTTTTGGGGGGTGTGTGTGTGTGCGCGCGTAAGTAGTCTTGTTAATAGGTATGTAGTAGTATTTCATTGTAGTTTCACTTGTATTTCCCTAATGACTAGTAATGTTGAACATCTCTTGATGTGCTTTTTCGGACATCTGTATATCTTATTTGATGAAGTGAATGCTCACATTTTTTGTGATTAAAAAAATAAGGTTTTCTTCCTTCTGCATTTTGAGAGTTCTTTGAATATGCGGGAAACAAGTTCTTTGTCAAACATATGATTTGCAAATATTTTCCCCAGTCTTTGGTTTGCCTTTCATTTCCTTACCCATATCTTTTAAAATATTTTCAATATTTGTTTATTTTTTAGAGACAGGGTCTTGCTCTACTGCCTGGGCTGGAGTGCAGTGGCATGATCACAGTTCACTGCAGCCTTGAACTTCTGTGCTCAAGCAATACTCCAGCCTCAGCCTCTTGAGTAACTAGGACTACAGGCATGTGCCATCCACACCCAGCTAATTTTTTATTTAAAAACCTTTTCTGGGCAGGTGTTATCTTGCCATGTAGCCCAAGCTGGTCTTGAAATCCCAGCTTCAAGTGATGTTCCTGTCTTGGCCTCCCAAAGTGCTGGGATTACAGGCATGAGTCACCATGCCTGGCCAAGGTCTGTTTGTTTTTTGCATATAGATGTTCAGTTCCATCACTGGTTGTAAAGATTATCCAGGTGTGCTCAATGTAATCACAAGGGTCCTTATGAAAAATGCAGGAGGGTCAGAGTCAGAGAAGGAGAGGTAATGACAGAACCAGAGACTGGAGTGATGTCCTTGCTGAAAGGGGCCAAGAACCAGGAACTGAGGAATGTAGGCAGCCTCTAGATGCTGGAAAAGGCAAGGAAGAGATTCTCCCCTAGAGCCTCCAGAAACAACATGTCTCTACTGATACCTTGATTTTACCATGTAAGACCCATTTTTGGGCTTCTGACTGCCAGAACTGTAAAATAATCAAGTTGTATTGTTTTATAATAACCACTATGTTTATGGTAATATTTTACAGTAGCTATAGGAAACCAATATAAAAAGCTGCATTGAATTGCCTTTACACTTCTGTCAAAATCAACTGACTATATTCACATGAAACTATTTCTAGATTCTTTATTCTGTTCCATATTTCTATGTGTCAATACTTTTTGCCTACACAACACTGATGTATATTTTTTTTCTTTTTTTGAGATGGAGTCTTGCTCTATTGCCTAGGCTGGAGTGCAGTGGTGTGATCTTGGCTCACTGCAACCTCTGCCTCCCAGGTTCAAGTGATTTTCCTGCCTCAGCCTCCCCAGTAGCTGGGACTACAGGTGCATGCCACTACGCCTGGCTAATTTTTGCATTTTTTGTAGAGGTGGGGTTTCGCCATGTTAAGCAGGCTGGTCTGGAACTCCTAACCTCAAGTGATCCACCCACCTCAGCCTCCCAAAGTGCTGGGATTACAGGCATGAGCCACTGCACCTGGCATATTTTTTTTTTTTTTTTTTTTTTTTAAAGACGGAGTCTCGCTGTCTCCCAGGCTGGAGTGCAGTGGTGCGATCTCAGCTCACTGCAAGCTCTGCCTCCCGGGTTCACGCCATTCTCCTGTCTCAGCATCCTGAATAGCTGGGACTACAGGCGCCCGCCACCATGCCTGGCTAATTTTTTGTATTTTTAGTAGAGACAGGGTTTCACCATGTTACCCAGGATGGTCTCGATCTCTTGACTTCACGATCCGCCCACCTCGGCCTCCCAAAGTGCTAGGGTTATAGGCGTGAGCCACCGCGCCCGGCCTGGCATATTTTTTTTTAACCTGTCTTGAATTCTCTTATTTTCACCACTTCATATCTTCAGGATATGAAAAGTTGGTCAGTGGTAGTGAGAAGGATCCCAAAACATAAGGATCAAAAAATGGCAAGTTTCAGGATAGACATCTGTATTAGTTTTTTTCAGAAAGAAAGAACTAAAATTGTATTTGTTTGTAGATTGCATGATCTGCTGTGTAGAAAATCACAGAGTCAACCAAAATACTACTGGAACTAATAAACACATTCAGTGTATTTGCAGAATACAGTATCAGCACCAAAAATTAGTTAAATTTCCATACATTAAACAATTTTAAAAGAAAATTGAGAAAACACTTCCATTTGCTAGAGAACTTACAGTAAGAAATACTTAGGAATAAACGTAAAAAGGCGATGTTTGTACCTTAAATTCTACAAACATTGATCAAAATTATTAAAAACATATATAAAATAGAGATACAATCCCTATTGATGGATTGGAAAAATTAATATTGTTAAATGATTATATAACCCAATGTGATATAGATTCAACACAATACCCATAAAAATCCCTATCAGTTTTTGATAAAGAAACAAAAAACAGGCTGGGAAAAGTGGCTCACGTCTGTTGGCCAGGTTGGTCTCAAACTCCTGACCTCAGGTGATCTATCCGTCTTGACCTCCCAAAGTGCCAGGATTACAGGCATGAGCCACCCTGCCCAGCCCAATCCTCTTAATATAAACACTTTAATGCAATTAATGCTTGAACTCAATGTCAAGTCAACTCAAACTCAAGTCAATGCTGAATTGACTCTAATGTCAATTAATGCTTGATGGTTTGCTATACTCATTGCATTTGGAATAAGTATCTCAAAAATGAATTTTCTGCTGTTTCGCAAGGAGTGACTTCTGACTGAAGACCTTGCTATGACATTTGTAAGATTTCTGTCCAATATGGATTCTCTGATGTCTAATGAGGTGTGAATGTGAAGTAAAGGCTTTGCCACAATTATCACACTTGTGAGGTTTCTCTCCTGTATGAATTCTCCTATGTTTAGCATAAGATGAAGCTTGACTGAAGACCTCGCCACAATCATCACATTTGTAAGGTTTCTCTCCAGTATGAGTTCGCTGATGAACTGCAAGGTTTGAACGATGTCTGAAAAATTTGCCACATTTATTACACTTGTAAGATCTCTCTCCATTATGGATTCTCCAGTGATTTGCAATGGTTGCAGTGTTACTGAAGACTTTGTGACAATCGTTACATTAGTAAAGTTTCCCTATACCATGGATTGTTTGATGGTGAATAAGTGTTGACTGCCCACTAAAGGCTTTGCCACACTCATTACACTTGTAAGGTTTCTCTCCAGTGTGAATTCTAGTATGCCGTGCCAGGTGTGAAGCACGCCTGAAAGCCTTGTCACAAACCTTACATTTGTATGGTTTGTCTCCAAAATGAATTCTCCTATGTCTTTCAAGGTTTGATTTGCGACTGAAAACTGTGTCACATTCTTCACATTTGTAAGGTTTCTCTCCAGTATGAATCCTCTTATGTGTTTCCAGGTGTGATTTGTGACTGAAAACTTTGTCACATTCTTCACATTTGTAAGGTTTCTCTCCAGTATGAAGTCTACGATGGCATACAAGGGATGACGTCTGACTGAAGGTCTTGCCACACTCATTACACTGGTAAGGTTTCCCTCCAGTATGAATTTGCTGATGAACTGCAAGATTTGAATGATGTCTGACAAATTTGCCACATTTATTACACTTGTAAGATCTCTCTTTATTATGAATTTTCCAATTATTTGCAATGGTTGTAGTGTTACTGAAGACTTTGTGACAATCATTACGTTTGTAAAGTTTCCCTATACCACGGATTGCTTGATGGTGAATAAGTGTTGACTGCCCACTAAAGGCTTTGCCACACTGATTACACTTGTAAGATTTCTCTCCAGTATGAATTCTCTTATGTGTTTCAAGGTGTGATTTGCGACCAAAAACTTTGTCACATTCTTCACATTTGTAAGGTTTCTCTCCAGTATGAAGTCTATGATGACGTGCAAGGGTTGCTTGTTGATTAAAAACCTTGCCACATTCATTACACTTGTAAGGTTTCTCTCCAGTATGAATTGCCTGATGAATTACAAGGGCTGAATTGTGACGGAAGGTCTTACCACACTCATTACACTTGTAAGGTTTCTCTCCAATATGAAGTCTGCGATGGCATACAAGGGATGACGTCTGAGTGAAGGTCTTGCCACACTCATGACACTTGTAAGTTTTCTCTCCAGTATGAGTTCGCTAATGAACTGCAAGATATGAACAACGTCTAAAAAATTTGCCACATTTATTACACTTGTAAGATCTCTCTTCATTATGGATTCTCCAATGATCTGCAATGGTTGTAGCATTACTGAAGACTTTGTGACAATCATTACATTTATAAAGTTTCCCTACACCATGGATTGCTTGATGGTGAATAAGTGTTGACTGCCCACTAAAGGCTTTGCCACGCTCATTACACTTGTAAGGTTTCTCTCCAGTGTGAATTCTAGTATGTTGTACCAGGTGTGAATCACACCTGAAAGCCTTGTCACAAATCCTCCATTTGTATAGTTTCTCTCCAGTATGAATTCTCTTATGTCTTTTAGGATTTGATTTGTGACCAAAAATTTTGTCACATTCTTCACATTTGTAAGGTTTCTCTCCAGTATGAAGTCGATGATGACTTGCAAGGTTTGACTGTTGATTAAAAACCTTGCCACATTCATTACACTTGTAAGGTTTCTTGCCAGTGTGACATCTATGATGGCATGCAAGGTATCACTTCTGATTAAAGACCTTGCCACATACATCACATTTATATTGTTTCCCTCCTAAATGAATTATCTGATGTTTCCTTACGAGTGAGCTACAATTAAAGGCTCTGACACTCTCATTATATTGGAAACATTTTTCTCTCATGTGTACTCCCTGTTTTTGTGTGAGTACTGACGAATGGAGGAAATTATTTTCATAGTTATTAGAAATATGGATTTTGGGACTAGAAGAAATTCTTTGGGACGTTGGAACCGAGGAAGTATCGTTGATAGACTTCTCAACTTGATTACCAACTTTCCCTTTGGTCTGAAATATGTGGAGTTCAGGAAGATGTGAACGAAAGCTTCATCCAAGCTGATCTTTAATAGGCTTGTTTCCAGCATGCCTTCGATCATATCTGTCTGTGCTATTTCTTTCATCTTCTTGCCACTGAAACTCAAAGTCATGAATATCTTTCCCAATTTCCTGGAAGCAAAAATCTCCAATGTGATGACTTTCATGTCTTTCCAATGTCCCCGTGTGGAACACTTCTGTGTTGCCTTGCCCTGTTGACGAGAACTTCTTCATCACGCATTTGGAAGAGATATCCACAGAATGCAGGCTCCTGTAGTTCTCCAACATCACGGCCCTGTATAAAGCCCTCTGTACAGGGTCCAGGCATTTCCACTCCTCCAAAGAGAATTCTATAGCCACATCCCTAAAAGTCAAGTGTCCCTGAGGAAGAGCCATGCCTGGCTCCTTTTCTTTCCTCTTCTGAGCTGCTTCCTCACGTAACATGAGTCTTTAGAAATCAATAGCGGTGCAATGTGACCTTCACTGAGGCGATCCGCTTCCGGGTCTGTATTAGTTATCTGTTGTCGAGAAACAAATTATCACAAACTTCGTGGCTTAAGGCAACAAACACTGATTATCTCACAGTCACTGTGGGTCAGGGGTCTGGAGGCAGTTCAGCTGGGTGTTCCTGGCTCAGTGTCTCTCATGGGTTGTAGTCAAGCTGTGGGTCATGGCTGCAGTCATCTCAAGGCTTGACTGGTGACAACCCACATCCAAGGTCACTCACATGGCCATTAGCAGGTGTCAGGAAATCTGCTTATAAGGTGACTGACACAATGACTGGCACACCTTCATGCCTCCTGCCTGGGCTATCCATTGATGGCCTGAGTATCCTTACGTCATGGCAGCTGGCTTTCCTAGAGTGACTGATGATAGAGAGAAAGCCAGGGGGAGAGAGAAAGAGAGAGAGAGCGAGAGTGAACACTCACCTCTTTATAACCTGATCTTGGATATGATATATCATGACTTCTGCCATATTGTATTCATTAGAATTGAGTCATTAAATTCATCCCACACTCAAGAGGGGAGGAATTAAGCTTCACCTCTAAAGAAGAAGAATCTATAGGCATAGCTTTGAAATCACTACAGTCTGCCCTCTGGCCACAAATTTTTTTATATTCCTCCCACATGTAGAACACACTCATCCTACTCCTCAGTGGCCCCCAGTGTCTCATCCCATTACTGCACTAGCTTCAAGTCCACAATCTCACCATCTGAGTCAGGTCTAGGTAGGAGAGGCTCCTCAGGTTAGTAAGTTTAGCTCCGTAAGTGCCGTTCCTCTGATCTGTGAAACTAAAGAGGGGTTATCTGCCCCTTCACACTCAAAACACGATGGTAAAGCAGACACAGGATAACTGGTCCAGATATTCTTGTTCAAAAAGGGGGAAACAGGAGGTGCAAAGCGGTCAGTGGTCCAAGGCAATTCTGAAAGCCAGTCAGGCAAATGTTGCAAGTTCCTTGATTAGGTCTCAAGGCCTGAGAATACTTCTCTGGGGTTCTTGGCTTCCCTCTCTGAACCCTTGGTTTTGCCCTCTTAATCATCCTTCCCTTACCACAAAAGGCAACATGTGTTTGCTCCATTTTCCTAAACCAAGTTTATAAATATTTTTTTCCTATGTTTTCCCCCAAAAATCTGATGGTTTTACATTTCACATTTTGGTTTTTGATCCATTTGGAGGTGACTTTTGCATAAAGCATGAAGTATAGGTCTTTCAATTTTTTGCTTATAAATGTCCGTCTTCTAGCACTGTTAGTTGAAATGTGGCAAAGTGACATTATTCCAGTTCCCAGACTAGGCTTCAGGATGCCCTTCCTGCTTCCTCTCTTTGGAACCCTCCCCATGCCATGAGAACAAGCCTGGGCTGGCCTATTAGAGGATGAGAGACCCTGTGGAGGAAGACAGCCCAGCCCGAACAAGGCCAGCCTAGTCCATCCAGCCAATGGTCCGACATGTTAGATCTAGCCAGAACCAGCATAGTAAACATTGATTCAGACTTTCTGGGGGTTAATTCTGCAGTACATGAGCCACATTTTTAAGTGTATGCAGCCTGACCCAGTCATTGGATCTTATTCTAAGGAAATAATTAATGGAAAAGGATATTTAAAGAACATTTCTCACAATAGTAAAAGCTTGAAATATGAGTGTGCATCACCAGTGGAATGATTAAATTAGGGTGCATATAGACAGTGGAATACTCTGAAACTGTTACAAATGGTGATATAGCTGTAAAGGAAATTGGCTATACTATATTCTTCAGTAAACGAGGTAAATTAGAAAGTATTATATGTTTTATAGTATGAACCTGTTTTTGAATAAAATAGTATACAACTATGTCTCTACATAGAAGAGGGTCTGGATGAAGGGAAGGAGATGTGTATATATATATAGTGTGTGTGTGTGTATACACATAAATATGGACATACATATATAAAAGTATATATATATATAAATTATTAGCAGTGGTTTAGAAATAATTTTTTAATTTTTAAATTTTTTTTTTTTTTTTGAGACAGGCTCTTGACAGGGTCTTGCTCTGTCACCCAGGCTGGAGTGTAGTGGCACAATCATAGCTCACTGCAGCCTCAAATTTCTGGGCTCAAGCAATCCTTCTGGCTCAGCCTCCTGAGTAGCTGGGATTACAGGTGCATGTGCCACTGTGCCTGGCTTATTTTAAAACTTTTTTTAGAGATGGAGTCTCTCCAGGTTGCCCAGGCTGGTCTGGAACTCTGGGCAATCCTCCCGTCTCAGCCTCCCACAGTGCTGGGATTATATGCATGAGCCACTGCACCTGGCCTTCAGTTTTTACTTTATAATTTTGAGTGCAAATCTTTGAAAGTGAGCATCTATTTAATAAAATAATAAAATAGGCCAGGCGTGGTGGCTCACGCCTGTAATCCCAGCACTTTGGGAGGCCAGGTGGGCAGATCACGAGGTCAGGAGACCTGATCTCATCCTGGGTAACACAGTGAAACCCCGTCTCTACTAAAAATACAAAAAATTAGCCGGGCATGGTGGCCGGCACCTGTAGTCCCAGCTATTCAGCAGGCTGAGGCAGGAGAATGGCGTGAACCTGGGAGGTGGAGCTTACAGTGAGCCGAGATCGCACCACTGCACTCCAGCCTGGCCGACAGAGTGAGACTCCGTCTCAAAAAAATAAACAAAAAGACATTATTTCCATTTTGGAAAAATATTAATATTTTTATATATATATATAGTCATATGGCAAAATTTCATATAACCCTTGTAGCTATTTGATTTCCTTGGATGTAACTCTCAGGGTAATTTTCTTTTTTTTTTTGATAAAGAGTCTTGCTCTGTCGCCCAGGCTGAAGTGCAATGGCAAGATCTTGTCTCACTGTAAGCTCCACCTCCCGGGTTCAGGTCATCCTGCCTCAGCCTTCCGAGTAGCTGGGACTACAGGCGCCCGCCACCACGCCCAGCTAATTTTTTGTATTTTTCGTAGAGAAGGGGTTTCACTGTGTTAGCCAGGATGGTCTTGATCTCCTGACCTCGTGATCCACCCGCTTTGGCCGCCCAAAGTGCTGGGATTACAGGCGTGAGCCACCACGACCAGCTCTCTCAGGGTAATCTTAATGGAGCTGTCTATTCACTGGATAGTGGACGGTCCATACCTTAATTCTGGTATTTTCTTCTTCCCATTGGATGGTAAGGCTGCATGTACACATCACAGCTGAAGTTCAGGCAGCAAGAACACTGGACTTGGAGTCAGAAGGCCTTGGTTCAGCATCAGCTCCTCCTCTTTGAGTTTCTGTTTCTTCCTCAGTAAAACTGGGCTTCATTTGTCATGCAATAAACATGTATTGAGTATGACTGTGTTCAGGCCCCGTGGCTGGGGGCTGGGGGCCCGAACATCTGTACTGCTTCTCTCAGAGTGGTAATGAGAGGATCAATTCCTAAATGCATAAAAATATAACAGGGAACGGAATTCCAGGCACTGAGTTGTGCTTTCTGCAGTTTCCTTAAGTAGAGGAAATGAAACTGGATTCATTACGAAGCAGTGTTATAATACAGTGGCTAAGAACTCAGGCTCAGTAACCAAATTGCCTAAGTTCAAATCCTGGCTCCACCAGAATTTGGAGGATGTTGCTGAACCTCTCTTCAATTCAGTTTCCTCTGCCTGTAAAATGGGAGTAAGAACTATAGATCTCCTCATGTGGTTGTTGTGAGGATTTAATGAGTCATTATGTGTAAAACTCTTAAAGCAGAGTGTAGCACATAGTGCTCAATATACATTAGCTGTTATTGTTATTATTTGGGATGTACAACACATCAGATCACATGTTTCTAACACAGATATGACCAAGTTGATATCAGAGAGTGATCTGGTTGTGATAATTTTCTCTCTACTTGTGGACAAGCTTCATTCCTGTCATCTAGCCAATGAAGTCAATGTCCATTCACTTACTTGCTGGTCCATGAACATCCTCCCAAGGCTTTCTAGCTAGAGGAGGGAGCCTCAGAAGCAACTACTGGAAACTCCAGACCAGCCCCCCAGGCCCATGTGGAGAAGATGGGGTAGTCAGCTCCCTACTAGGAACTACTGATTCTGTCCATTATTTCAAGAGGTATAATGTGTTTATCTTATTTCTCTAATCATGCATATCTTCATTCCCAAAATCTTTACATGGTCTGTCATGGCTGTTAGATTTACAGTCATTCTATTTACGTTTAAAATTGTTTTTCTTTCTTTCTTTTTCTTAAGACGGAGTCTGGCTCTGTCGCCCAGGCTGGAGTGCAGTGACATGATCTCGGCTCACTGCAAGCTCCGCTTCCCAGGTTCACGCCATTCCCCTGACTCAGCCTCCCGAGTAACTGGGACTACAGGCACCCATGATCACGCCCGGCTAATTTTTCTATTTTTAGTAGAGATGGGGTTTCACTGTGTTAGCCAGGATGATCTCGATCTCCTGACCTTGTGATCCGCCCGCCTTGGCCTCCCAAAGTGCTGGGATTATAGGTGTGAGCCACCGCGCCCAGCCTAAAATTTTTTCTAAATGATTTATGCAATCTGGGTAAATTAAGGAAATGGTCCTTATATTGAGCATTTGTGTTTAGCCAATATTTTTTATTAAAAAATTTTTTTTTGAGATGGAGTCTTGCTCTTTTGCCCAGGCTGGAGTACAATGGTGTGATCTTGGCTCACTGCAACTTCTACCTTCTGGGATCAAGCAATTCTCCTGCCTCAGCCTCCTGAGTAGCTGGGACTACAGGCATGTGTGACCACGCCCAGTAATTTCTGTAGTTTTAGTAGAGACAGGATTTTTACCATGTTGGCCAGGCTGGTCTTGAACTCCTGACCTCAAGTGATCTGCCCACCTTGGCCTCCCAAAGTGCTGGGATTGCAGGTGTGAGCCACTGGGCCTGGCCTAGCCAATATTTTTAATCATACAGAAAGTGCCTTTGCAAAATTATGACAGTAAAAAAAATCTGACATAGCTGATTCCATCTTGCTTCTAACCTGTAAGCTGTCCTCATTCATTCCTGGGCATAGGCCACAGCTAACTTGGGAGGAATTTAGTTCATAGTCTAACCCTAAAGCAAGGATTGTAATATTCCCTTTCCAAAACTATTCCCTCCTTGTTTGAACACCAAACTACCTTTGTAACAGGATTAAGAGAGGTCTGAACTTTGCTAAGATAAAGGCATAGTTAAATGATTACCTGCCATTTTTCCAGAGGTCACAAGATTTCTAACCTCTCCATCACTCCTATAGATAACACCACTATTGTAAAACTTAAGATTTGTGTTTGAGGTATTTTTCACACCCTGCATTCTGATGGACCAGTTGCCACCACCCAGTCTGGCTCATCAGGTCCTGTGGCCCTTACTCAGGAACTGACTCAGTACAAGAAGACAAACTTCAACTCTCTATAATTTCATCCCTGACCTAACCTATCAGCATTCCCCATTCCTTAGCCCTCTGTCCACCAAACTATCCTTAAAAGAAAACCTTAGGTGGGCCCGGTGCAGTGGCTCACGCCTATAATCCCAGCACTTTGGGAGGCCGAGGTGGGCGGATCACGAGGTCAGGAGATCAAGACCATCCTGGCAAACACGGTGAAATCCCATCTCTACTAAAAATACAAAAAAATTAGCTGGATGTGGTGGCAGGTGCCTGTAGTCCCAGCTACTCAGGAGGCTGAGGCAGGAAAATGACATGAACCCGGGAGGTGGAGCTTGCAGTGAGCTGAGATCATGCCTCTACACTCCAGTCTGGGCGACAGAGTGAGACTCCAGTCTCAAAAAAAACAAAAAAAACAAAAAAAAAAACAAAACCCAACCAAACAAACAAACAAAAAAACCAACAACAAAACAATAGGATCTGAATTTTCACGGAGATTGATGTGAGTAATAACACACTCCTGTCCTCCAGCTTGGCTGGCCCTACAATTGTTAAATTCTTCCTCTATTGCAAAACCTTCATTGGCTTTTCTGGGTAACAAGCAAGATGAACCCGCTGGGCATTACAATATGGATTTCAAATACTTTTTGCCAATTTATTATGTATTTTTCAAATTGTTTTTCAAACATAAAGACTTTTTCCTCTCCAAGGATAATTCTGCAGGTACCTTTTCCCTATTTGCTATACTAGGGTAGGTCAAGGAAAGCTTTCTGGAAGAAGTGACTTCTAGTCCATAATTCCACGGGTGAGAAACACAAACCAGGTGAAGAGAGCAGGGAATAGTGTTGCCAGCAGGGGGAACAGCATGTGCTTCATCTCTCTGTCATGATACAGCCTCTACTTTCAGCACATCTGCTCCACTCACCTGTTGCTACTGAGTTGGACATTTTTGATCCCATATGGCTGGCTTGCCCTGCCCCATCCTGGCCTTTACTATTCCTTTTAGCTTAGTTCCTTCCTCCCTTGAACTGATCTATCTCAAGGGTCTAATTTTTTAGTCCAAGGTGAGAATTTGTTGTGTTAGCTCATCCAGTCATAGGTTGGCTGCGTAAGGTGGAGTAATGGTGGCATAGCTTAGGTAATATGAAATAAAATGATGACACTTCTCCTCTTTTAGCAGGAGCTTAAGGTGTCTCCAATAAAAAGGCATGTTGTTTTGGTACGTAATGACTGACCTTTATAGTTCAGGATGCACCTACTTTCCCACCTTCAGTCTATATGTCAATGCAGGACTCAATGAACACTCATATATGATCAGTAAGTTAGCTTAGACAAAGCTATGCTGTGGTAAAAAATAATGCTAAACTCTCAATGGCTTCAAACAAACATTTTGTGCATGTTACTTGGCCAACACTAACTGGCTTAGGCTCTGCTGTATTCCACACCTTCTCACTCCGGGTCGCAAGCTTAAGGAGAGTCCTTATCTGGACATGCTGCTCTCCCCGTACAAGGAAAAGAGAAAGATGGTGGAACCACATGACGGCTCTTAAAGCTTATGTTTGGAAGGAGCATTCATTACTTCTGTTCACATTCCATTGCTCAGAGCAATTCCATGGCCAAGCCTGAGGTCCACGTGGAGGAAGGATACTCCTTCCATAGGAAGCGCCAGCAAATATTTTGAACAAATGAACATTCTTGCCTAGTTTATCACAGCCAGTATCATTTGTCCCATTTTGCAAGTGAGAAGACTAAGGCTAAAAAAGGTAATTTGATCAAAGTCATAGGTTAGAATTCAGCTTGAATGGCTTCAAAGTTGGTCCAGGCAATCTCTTTTTCAGATTTTTTTTTTTTCTTTAAACACTATGTAGGCGCCTGGAATTGTAATTTACTCAGGGACACAACCACTTGCCTTCGGCTCCAGAAACAACTCCATGAAAATCTCTAGAGCTAAACCACCCATGAAATCTTCCTGGAAGGATGTGAAGCTAGAAAGGGGTCAGGCTGGGGGAACTGTTCCTTTAAGAGCTGAGTCTTCCATTTAGTAATTTTTTAAAACTGTTGAAGTATTTATCTGCTTGATGGGTTTGTAGATCCTTTGGACGGAGATCACCTATCATCATCACCTTTTGTTTTGTGTGTGTGTGTGTGTGTGTGTGTGAGAGAGAGAGAGAGAGAGAGAGAGAGAGAGAGAGAGAGTCTGAGTTCCTCAAAGATTTTTTCTAGGTAATTTTTGATACTTCAGATTGTAATGGGTATCTATATTCACAAAAATTATTAGTGGGGTAGAAAGATATCTTCAGGTAGGAAGAGGGGCGCAGAAGTTACAGCCAACACAGAGAATCCTTCAATGTTTGTAAATATCTGTTAATTTCCCTTGCCTCCGGAGCAGTTTTCCCGGTTTCAGAGCCTCTGTTACCAGGTGCACGTGCAGTGTGATAACAATGGATAAGTTTTGACTTGCCAGGTTTATGCGTGTCATTCAGGGCAGGGGATCAGGGTTAGGCCAGTGAGTGACCTAGGACACTCAATTTAAGGAGGCACTCGCACAAACCTGAGAGTTCGCGCGCCTCACCCCAGCCCAGTCCTGTGTCTGTTAAGCATTTATCATAATCCTGCTTTATGAAAATGCGCGGCGAGCTTACCTGTGAGGATCACCTGCCACTCCCCTCCTCCGCCAGACAACGCGGAGGGCCTCCCTGCCCTGTGATTTTGCTCCGCCGGTGACAATTTCCAGGTTACTGTGTAGGAGCGTCTGGCGCAGGATCATGTGCGGAAGACCGAGGGAGGGAGTGCGCGTGTGAGCCTGTCAGGCCGGGCGGGTCCATATCCGGGTGGACCGGGTGGGTGGGGCTGCCCCTCCCTCCAGGTCCCGAGGTGGATAGGGGGTGGGGAGTGACGCGCAGAGATTCCCTTTCGCCCCTTCGGATCCAAGAGAGGGTGGCAGAAGGAATGCGTGGGTGACTCGGCGTGGATTTAGGGCGTGCCCACCTTGCAGATCGGCCTCCTAGAGTGTCCCCAGGGCCTAAGAGGCCGCAGGGACACGAAGGAAGAGAAGGAAGAACCCGAAGAGGGCTCGCTTAGCCGGCCACCCGCTCCGAACTTGCCCGGGAAACTAGTGCGGAGGGAGGGGCCGGGCCCTGGCCGCGGCGGGAGGAGGGGCGGCCGCAGCTGCATCCAGCCCCGTTGGCTTCCTTCCCAGCTCTCCTTCGCCGCCTCCTCCTCTTCCTCCTGTATGAGTCAGGCATTTCCCGGGGATTTGGAGCAGCCACGCGCGGCCCGGGCGCCCGGAGCTGTAGCAGCAGCAGCAGCAGCCGTGCCGGGGCCGCCACCGCGGCGGGCACCCGCGTCCCGGGCGCGCACGGACCATGGAGAGGGCAACCCAGGGCACAGACGGCGGCGGGGGTAGCAACAGCAGCAGCCGCAGCAGCAGCCGTGCTACCTCGGCGGGCTCCTCGCCCTCCTGCTCTCTGGCGGGCCGGGGGGTCTCCAGCCGGTCTGCGGCGGCCGGGCTCGGCGGCGGGGGCAGCCGCAGCAGCCCGGGCTCTGTGGCCGCTAGCCCGTCCGGGGGAGGCGGCCGCAGGAGGGAGCCGGCGCTCGAGGGCGTGCTCAGCAAATACACCAACCTCCTCCAGGGCTGGCAGAACAGGTAACCTGCCAGCCGCCCGCGCCACCGCGCGCCACTGTGTGTGTGTGTGTGTGTGTGTGTGTGTGCGCGCGCGCGCGTGTGTTTGTGTGCATGTGTGTGTGTATGTGTGTACGCGCGCGCGCGATTGTGCCTCCAGCGAACCGGGTGATGCCTCCCAACGGTGCCCTTCCTGCGTCCCTGCTCCCCTCCAGGTGGGGTTCTCAGGATGGGGCGCGCCGTGTCTTCACCCCGGGACCGCACCGCAGTGGCAGGGAGGGAGGCGAGAGCCCAGGTTTTCTTCTGTGCTGGCACCTGCAGAGACTGGAGTGGCAGGAGGAGCGTGCTGGTCCCCGTGCTCTGCTTGTCCGTTGTTTCCCGCACCCCTGAGGAATGACTGGGAAAGGGAGGCAGAAGGGGCGTGCTTTGTGCCTGGGTGAAAAAGCGTTAGCACGTCTGCTCCGATTACAGTAATTCTCTAAATACCATAGTTCATTTTAAAGTTTGGTGTTTCAGAACACCACCACCATCAACAAAAATCCTGCCACTTTGACAAGTGTACATACTCCTGCCCCAGTTTGTGCCTTGCAACCTCCGATGTCTGTAACGGAAATTTTGTTTGAAAACAGAGGCCAGGCGCGGTGGTTCACGCCTGTAATCTCAGTACTTTGGGAGGCCAAGGCGGGCGGATCACGAAATCAGGAGTTCGAGACCAGCCTGGCCAACATGGTGAAACCCCGTCTCTACTAAAAATACAAAAAATTAGCCGGGCGTGGCGGCGCACGCCTGTAATTCCAGCTACTCAGGTGTCTGAGGCAGGAGAATCGCTTGAACCCGGGATGTGGAGGTTGCAGTGAGCCGAGATGGCGCCGTTGCAATCTAGCGGGGCCGACAGTGCGAGACTCAGACTCAAAATAAATAAATAAATAAAATAAAAAGAAAGAAAAAATACCCTCGCCCATTTTAATATTAACAGCAATTTACATTATTATCATTATTTCCTCTTCAGGTCCCTTTTGAAGTTTCGTGCTCACTTCCACCGCACAGTTGAGAAGCCTAGTTGTGGACACGTGGAAGGATGGGGCTGTCGAGGAAAGGGGCTCAGGAGGCACTTGGAATGGTGGTAGTGTGTGTGATCTGCCATCGTGAGGAAGACAAGAACAGATGTGGCACTGCTGTTTACTTTTTGTTTTTTTTTTCAATTTGTTTTTCAAAAGCAAGCCAGAGGGAAATACAAGTGTCAGTGCGAGGAGAGCAATGCTTTTTGGAGAGGTGGTTGGCGGGGTATTTTGTCCTGCCTATTTAATAGTCTCCAGATCTTAATAGACTTGGGGCTCTTAAGGATGTTTGTGAGATTTGAATCATATCCTGGAACGTTGCTTATCTCTGTTGCATGGACGATATTACTTGGTTATCTCTTCCTGTAGATTGTTTGGAAATGTTCAGATTTGCTTCCATCTGAAACGTATCAGCCAGTTATTTGCACGAAACTCAACTTGGAGGAAGAGGACTTTTGAAGTATGGAAACCGAGTCGTTTCTATATTGATACTGTACATATAGGACTTTCTGAGTCACTTGGGCTTCCTGGGAGGTGTGTTACTATGTTAGTGGAAGTTGCACTTAACTTTTGAATCCTTTTATTTCTCAAAATAGTCCTAGTGTCAATTTGTGAAAGCTGGAAAAGAATAGGTAGAATGCGTAGGTACAGGGAGATGTGAGATGACTAAATCTGACTTCAGTTCTTGGTAATTATGTCTTGTTAATGGCAACTCACGGTGCCTTGTCAGTAACAGCATTTTGTTGGTGTGTTGAGCAATCACTTTTATTGCTTTTTCTTCAAGTAGCTTATGAGGCCAACAGAACTTTTACCCTGGATTACAGTTATTTTATTATTTACTTGCTGGGGAACAATACTTTACCTGCAATGTGTATTAAAGGATTTGTTCTTTGGAGTGGATTTAGGAGGCATTGGAGTAACATTCTTTTGCATTATTTTAAACCCATTGTGGTGTTTAGGTTAGAGGCAAGGTTGAGAAGAAGCACATTTAATGCCATTAATAATACCTATGTGATCGCAGGCTACCTAGGTGAAATGTTGTATTATGTACACTCCTGAGCGTCCTTAAGCGATGTCTCATCTTTATTGAATTTGTTTACTGTGATTTATAGCTGTCTGCCTATGTTTGTTCTTACCACAGTAGACTCACCGTTCTCCAAGTTTACCACTGACTCCATAAGCATTGTCTGTAATTGTTAACATCTCAGTGTCAGGGTTTCTATTTCCCACATTGTGTTCTCTGAACGATGGCGGAGGGTCCATTAGTGGTTTGGAGAAGATTTACGATGACTCTGTGATTGCAAAATTCTCCCTTCTCTAGGGGTCTTGTGAAAGGAGAGCTGGATTAGTGAAAAGGAAGATAGAAAAGGATAAAAATAGAAACTTTGAAAATGTATTCATTTGTTCATTTGTTCAATTAATTTATCTAGTCAGAGACCGTTTTATTGAGCACCTACTATGTGGCAGGCACTGTTCTAGGAGCTGGAGCTACTATCCTTCCCTGGTCCAGGGAAATGCCTTAGTGCAAATAGCCAACTGATTCATGCTGCCTTTCTTTCTGGGCCTCATAGCATCTTCCTTTGGCAGTTCTTTTCAAAGTGCCCACAGTTAATGACAAATCTATAGCAACCAAGTTCTTGGTTCATCCTCTGAGGCTGCTGTGCAATTGTAATGCTCTTCACCAGCTCCCAGGACTTAACACCAATCACCCACTAACAGTTTGTACCCTGGTGTCCTCTTGCGTGTTCTCAAGTTGCCGTAAAACTTATATTTTAACATTTGGCATCATACTCTGCCTTTATTTGTAGCCTCATCCTCATGCCCTTAGGAAGGCAGTTTGGGCCAGAATACAAAATAAATGACATAAAGAGAGGTCACAGAGAAGAAAACTGCATGTTGGGAACGTGCTGAACTGAGGAGAGTAAGTTCAGGACATTTGGCTCACACTCACTGGATGAGAATGTGAAATACTTAGAGTATGGGGAAAACATGCATTAAGGTCTTTCTGTCATTCATTATAGATATTTAAAGAAAATATTTCAGGCATAACAACATTGTATAGATTTACAGGATGGCATTGAAGAGTCAGTGCGTCGATACAAATGAACAACAATAAAAAATCCAGAAAGTGGCAAGTGCTATGAAGGTTAAAAAAAGGTGATGAGATAGAGGCAAGTATTTGTAGCAATAATTTTAAGTGTGGGTCTAGTGTCTTTACTGCTATTCACATTTTAACTTAGAGCACTCTCTTATTACCCATCTTATCACTCATCTAGAGTGAACCAGGGGGAGAGTAAACCTCAAGAACTTGGGGAGGCACATGACATAGCACCTAGTTGGCCAGGATTAGAATTTCAGACTGGGTTCTGGTGGCCCAGAAGGATTTTAGGAAGGGAAGTGATCCTTATTTGGTCACTCTGGCTTCTGTGTAGAGATGAGATTTTCAACGGGCCAAAGCATGAAGCAGGGAGACCAGTTAGGAGCCCGGCTGAGTGGTTTAGGAAAGAGATACTGGTGGCCTGGGCTGGGGGTTGGCAGAGAGTTGGAGAGACAGGATGGATCTGTTGTGGAGCGGGTGGAAATTGCTGATGAATTTGATGTGGAGGTGAGAGAGGGGCATGGATAACTCTTGATTTGTGGGTCTGAGAGGCTGGGAGGTTGAGAAGTCCTTTGTGGAGATGAGGATCACAGGAGGGGAATGTGTTTGTGGGGAGGGTGAGGCTTGGCCAAGAGTTCTGTTTGGACTGTGTTCAGTTTGAGATGCCTACCCCTAGTAAGAAACTGGCTGTAGGAACTTTCATTTGCCCTAAGTCTAACTTTACTCTCAAACTAAAATGGAACTATTTTGGAGTTGCTGATAATATCAAGTATCTGAGGAAATAATTTCTAATCGGATCTAGAAATTGTTATTTAAATATCTAAGGGTTGCCATTGCTATTCACTTTTTCTTATTTGGAGAAAAGAAGACACTGCAAATGTGGAACCAACCTCCAGTTCTCTTTTTGGTGATTGGCGGGGTTGTAAGAACTCAATAAAATGCTAAAGGACAACAAATCTTGACCAGGATTAAGGAAGACAAGGCTGGGTGCATTGGCTCACACCTGTAATCCCAGCACTTTGGGAGGCTGAGGTGGGAGGATCACTTGAGCCCAGGAGTTCCAGACCAGCCTGGGAACCATGGTGAAACCCTGTCTCCGCAAAATAAAAATATAAAAATTAGCCAGTTGTGGTGGCTTAGGCCTGTAGTCACTGCTGCTCAGGGGTCTGTGGTGGGAGGATTGCTTGAGCACCAGAGGTCAAGACTGCAGTGAGCTATGATCACACCACTGGACTCCAGCCTGGGCAACAGCGGAAGAGCCTGTCTCTAAAGTAGACGTTTATTTGGGGAGGAAGAGTAGTGTGGACTTTGGATTCAAATCTTGATATCAACACTTAGCACGCATGTGACCACGGGCTCGCTCTTTAATTGCACTGGGCTTCTGTTGTTCTCTTCTGTTAAATGTGGGAAATGATGCTACTCTTTTCATTAGTTCAATGTGAAGATTAAATGAGATTATCGGTGTATAAGGGACTGAGAATAGTACATAGCAAGATACCAAGAAGTGGTAGCTATTATTAGATCTTCAATTTGTCTGTTTTTAAGTAGGCACTTTCTGGTCCATAAAATTCTTGGTTTTTATTCTGAGTGCTGTGGTTACCCTGGGACCACATTAACATAATTATCATAGAGTTCTTTGGGGAGAAGATGATTACTTTATTTTGAAGGGATCCTTTTAAAACTTGGCACCAAACATTTACAGCTCCCCTTTCCAGCCTCTAATTCCTATCTTCCTTTCCTATTTTATTTCTCTCTATATACCTTGCTACTATCTGACATGCTTTATATTTTCCTTTTTTTGGTCTCTCCACACTAGAGTATAAGCTCCCTGAGGACAGATAATTTTTTCTGTCTTTGTCACTGCTGTATCTCCAGTATTGAGAACAGGGTCTGGTATGCAGTAAGGGTAGAGTAAGTATTGTCAAATGGATAAAAAAATGAATAAATGACAGAGAAGGAAACCAGGGCTTAGTTCTATTTGAGCCAGTGTTAGCTATTGTTAATATTAGAAGTCTTGGTTCTGTACCTGCTCTTCACCTTGTCTTTGTGTTGCTGTGTTTATCATCTGTCCTGCTCTCTGCAAACAGTCTTTGGTTCTGGGTCAGGGAGTATGACTCTTCTTGTGACATACCCACCCTGATTTAGGGCCCACCACAGCTCACCCATTGGGGGCCATTAGTGACCAAATATCCAGGGCTTGCTTTTGACTCTATCTGGATTAACAACATATGTTGGGTGTTTAGTGTTTGGCCCCCAGCATTTTGGGGCCACTTATCCCAAATTGAAGCATCACTGGGGTATATACTAATTTTTAAAGCCACCTTGAAGGACAATAAGTGTTTTTTTTTGAGTATCCCAATAATTTTAGAGGGCATTGGTGTTACCAGGGTTGAAAATCACTGCTGTGGGTTTTGTATTCTTGTCTGCATGTACATAGGAAATATCTGCACATCTTCCTGTCTAGTCTGCCGGAGCGTTTTGAGGCTGCGTGCTAAAAATCCTTTAGGGACACTAGATAGTTTCATTGATAGTAATAATAAAAGGGATGGTTGCCTAGGTTACAAAACAGTGTATAATATTGTTTATTCACTTATGGTTCAAAATACTTGCTTTGTATTAACCACTTCCTGCAGAATCTGCCCTCCCCTTCCTTTGAAAGTGTGTATATATTTAAGGAGATTCACACCAAACTGGTTTTCTTTGGTTGGTGGGATTATGGGTGATTTCCATTATCTTCTCTTGTCTGTTTTCCCAAGGTGAACTTGTGTCTGTTTTGCAGTTTGAAAAAGTTGTTGAGACAAAGAAAAGCTGCTCGTGCCTTTTCACGTCGTCTCTTTAACTGTGAGTTTTGCGAGTAAATCTCAAGCCTAATCAGCATTCAGGAAACTACACAAATCATATACATACGCAGTTCACTGAATTTTCATAAATGGAACACACCCACATTAAGAAACAGCTGCCAAAACATTCCCTGTCCCCCACAGCCCCTTTCCTTATGGTATCTCCCTGCATAAGGTAACCGCTGTTGTGACCTCAACACCATTGAATTGTTTGGTCTCTTTTTGAACTTCGTATTGTGTAATATGTGATCTGTGTGTCTGGCTTCTTTCTCTTAACATTATGTTTGGGAGGCTCACGCATGTTTCTGTGTACAGTTGTGGTCTGTTTATTTTCATTGCTATTTGGTATTCCATTGTATGAATATACTAAATACATTTGTCTATTGTAGGTTGGTATTTGAGTTCTTTTCAGTTTTTGACCCTATTCATAGGGTCACAATGCTGTGAACATTCTACTACCTGTGTTTTGGAGAACATATGTGTCCATTTCTGTGGATATACACCTAGGAGTGTTTGCTCATGTCCAGCTTATTAGATACTAGCGCAGAGTTTTCCATAGTGGTTGTGTGCATTAATACTTCTACCAAAAGGGTGTAGAGAGAGTCCTGTGTGTACCACATTCTCATCCATGCTTGATATTGTCTCTTGTTTTCATGTCATCCAATTTTAATATGCCTTTCCCTGATGACTACTGAGGTTGAGCATGTTTTCATGTATTAATTGGCATTTGGATGTCACGTTTTTGCAAGTTGCTCTTTAAGTCCTCTGCCCATTTATCTGTTGGGTGTCTGCCTTTTTCTCCTTGACTTTTAAGAGATGTTTATATATTCTGGGTTCGCGCCCTTTGCTGGATGCCAGTACACAGGTGCCTGGGCACTGCATATATAGAGACATGATGTATCATGCAGGTATTACGTCCTGTGGATATACCACAGTTTGTTTATCCATTACCTGTAGGACGACATTTGGGCTGTTTCCAGTTTTTAACTATTACAGATAAAGCTGCTTATTTCTGTGCAAGTCTTTGTGTGGTCACATGCTTTTATTTCTTTTGGGTAAATACCTAGCATTAGAATTGCTGGTGTATCCATCCTGTGTAGAAAGTGCTTACCTGTTTTCCAAAGCAGCTGAACCATTTCACACTGCCACCAGCAGTGTGTATAAGTGAATACATGGCTCCCCATCTTGGCCATCTTCATGTTGCTACCTGGAGAGCTTTTGGAAAACAGGACTGCCACTTCCTCATGTGCATGGCATTGCTTCTGAGAGGGGCAGTCTAGGGAGAAGCTGTGTAGTCCTTCTTACCTTTCCAGCTTTGCCTCCTTTTGGCCAAATGACCTTGGGCAAGTTATTTAACTATTTGGGCCTTGGTCGCTCTGTCTGTAAAATGATACGAACCTCACAGTGTTGTGAGGCCACCACAGGCACGAGTCCTGTGCTTGGTGCACAGTAGGTCCTCAGCAGAAGTTTGTGACTGAGAGTCTTGTATTTTAGACTAATGAGTAGCTTTCTGGAACCTAGGGGGTGCCTTGGTGGTCACTTATGCCCCAGCCTTGGCAAATCTGCAGGTGTCTTAGCCCTGCCTCTCATTACATGAGGACCCAGTTAAGCCATTTGATTTGCCCAGTGGCTGTCTGTGTTTGCTGTGGTTCCTCGGAGACTGCTTGTGGACAGTTGTCTGAGGACTCTGGGAAGAAGGAAGCCACATGGGCCTTTGTGTCCTGAAAGAAGGGTTGAAATGATTGTGCCGGAAATGTGGGAGGCTTTTTGCAGTTCTGCCTGGCTCCCACTGATGCGATCTGGGGCCAGGCCAAGACAGAATTGAAAAGAAAACCATCCAAAATTTGAATTTTGATAACCTAGACTGGATTGAATATGGTCACAGCCCAAAAAGTGCTTTATTTGTGCCTCATGCAATGATATCAATAATAATGATAAAATTAGGAAACATAATATATGGTCTTTTGTTGCAAGTCTGTTCCTTGAAGGTCAGAGAAGGCATTTGCAACAGGAATAATCTTTTCTTTTTGTGTTGTAGTTTTTAGGAGACTATTTATGTTTTTGTGTGGTTTAGTCCCTTCCTATAAATATATTGATGAAAATACAGAGTTGAAAAGCAACCAGTATCAGTTTTTAGTCACTCCTTTCCAGGATGTTTTAAGTATTTATCTGCACAGCCAGCCTTGTGGCCTGTGCAGGCTGCCATGAGGTGGGTGGGTGGGATTGGATGTTTTTTGGAAAGTGGTGGGGTTCAGGTTCTCCTTATGTGTGGGTGGAACTGGGGGCTCTGTTCTGGCCTTGTATTCAGGGCAATCGAGTGGGTTGGGTGACTGATGCAAATGATCCTCACTCAGCCGTCTCTGCAATGCTCACTCCATCAGAGCTGTGTGGGCTGCTAACAATGCAATGAAAACCACTGCTACAGTTTACCTGGGCCTTTCAGTTGTTGAGTAGAGTCTGGACAGAGTCGGGAAACTTTCTTTTTTCTTTTTGAAGCAGTCTCACTGTGTCGCCCAGGCTGGAGTGCAGTGGCATGGTCTCCACTCACTGCAACTTCCACCTCCTGGGTTCAAGCGATTCTTCTGCCGCAGCTTCCCGAGTAGCTGGAATTACAGGCGCCCGCCACCACAC
The DNA here is from genome assembly GCF_037993035.2 of Macaca fascicularis. Taxonomy (NCBI): domain Eukaryota; kingdom Metazoa; phylum Chordata; class Mammalia; order Primates; family Cercopithecidae; genus Macaca; species Macaca fascicularis. The sequence goes on from NC_088376.1 coordinate 16,423,957, forward strand.
CCGGCTAATTTTTGCATTTTTAGTAGAGATGGGGTTTCACCCTGTTGGTCAGGCTGGTCTCGAACTCCTGACCTCAGGTGATCCTCCTGCCTTGGCCTCCCACGGTGCTGGCATTACAGGTGTGAGCCACTGTGCCTGGCCCCGAGTCAGGAAACTTTCTAAGCCCTGAGTGAGGTGGCAGCACCATCCCCCAAACACATTCCTCTTTGCTTGAAATTATGCCTGGTGGAATTTTTATACCCCAAATATTTTTTAGCGCTTTTTATGTATATGCCAAATGCCATGTGAGAAGCAGGAGACGGGAGGGAATCAGCACAGGCCCTACCTTAAGGAGCTGACAGTCCATAACAGAGGGGAGCAGACTTTTCTGTAAAGGGCCAGAGAGTAAGTAGGTTAGACTTTGTGGGCTATACGGTCTTCATGGCAGCTACCGGGTGCTCTTTTGTAAATAAGTGGATGTATCTGTGTTCTAATAAAACTTTATTTATAAAAGCTGGTGGTGGGCCGATACAGTCTGTGAGATGTAGTTCGATCATCCCTTCCCTATAATTACACTTAGATTTCTTATGCAAGTAGTTGAGGCAGCCCAGTGTTGTGGCTAAGAGTGTAGATTCGGAGGTCCAGTAGCCTGTTTTTAAATCCCAGCTCTCCTCTTTACCTTGGACAAGCTATTTGACCTCTGTGTCACAGTTTATCTGTAAAATGGGAATAATATGGTGTCTGTGTCATAGTTTTGGGGATCAACTGAGAAGCTGTGTGTAAAGGGTTTAGGACGATGGCTGGCACATAGAAAGCACTCATTAGGGCCAGGTGTGGTGGCTCACGCCTGTAATCCCAGCGCATTGGGAGACTGAGATGGGTGGACCACCTGAGGTCAGGAGTTTGAGACCAGCCTGGCCAACATGACAAAACCCTGTCTCTATTAAAAATACAACTATTAGCCGGGCATGGTGGTGCACGCCCGTAATCCCAGCTACTCGGGAGGCTGAGACAGGAGAATCGCTTGAACCCAGAAGGAAGAGGTTGCAGTGACCCGAGATTGTGCCACTGCGCTCCAGCCTGGGCGATAGAGCAAGACTCCGTCTCAAAAAAAAAAACAAAAAAACCTCATTAGATGCAACAGTACAGGTGGTGAGTGCTACTGCAGAGGAAGCACCTGGCAGTGGGAGCAGCAGCTCCACTTGGGAATAAAGGGCAGAAGTGGCAGGTGGAGGAAGACCTTCTAGAATGTTGAAGAGTTCATCCTGCAGACAAGGGCTTCAGCAGGGCGTCCCTGGTAGAAGGCTCTGTGAGTACAAATGTTTGGAGGCATGAAAGGAGATAGGTTTAGTATGACTTGAATGCAGGTTGTATGTGGAGTGTGGCCAGAGATGAGACTGTAAAAGATAGACTAGGCTATAAAAGGCTACTTTCTGAAGAACCTCTTAAGCCACTGAGACCACAGATCACAAAATGTCTGTGTTACCTCATGGGTGACACTGGCCCTGTGTATTTGTGGGTCCATGAAGCATCAGACACTTTACACATACTATCTAATTTAATCTTTAAAATGAGATGGAGGTGGGTGTTGCAAAGCTATCCATTCTCCCCTTTTCCTTTAGCTATAGACCCCAGTTTTTAGCTGGATACATGGCTGTCACAAATAAAACTGTATTTTCATCCCTCCTCCTGTTACCGGGGGTCCTTGCTCCCAGGGCTCCCAAGACGGTGGCAAGCCTCGTGTTCTCTGACTTGGGGTTCTTGGCCTTACGGATTCCAAGGAATGGAATCTTGGGCCATGGGGTGAGTGTTATAGCTCTATTAGAAGCCGTGGGTCACGGAAGAGAACCGTGGAACCCAGTGACTAGTGTTCAGCTCGATTAGGACGAACCCAGGCACTTAGCCGTGCAGGAACGATGGCAAGCCGTTAGCATGATTGGGAGTGGCAATGGGCGACTCGCTGGATCAGGAGCACAGCGGACACCCTGCCCGATCCGGAGCTATGGAAGTCAGCAGCGGGTCTGTGACGCGGCAAACAGCAGTGGTGGATGGCGAGCGAAAGCTCAGCTCGAGCCGTAGCAAACATGGACTAGAAGAGTGCAGTTTCAAGATTTAATAGAGTGAAATAGAGTGCAGAGTGAAAACACAGCTCCCATACAAAAGGAGGGGACCCAAAGAGGGTAGCCATTGCTGGCTGGAATGCCTGATCCTGATCATTGTCCCTCCTGCTGTGCTCTCAGGCAACAGATGATTGGCTATTTCTTTATCTTCTGTTTTTGCCTAATTATCATTTTTAGTGAGCTCTCTTTACTATCTGATTGGTCAGGTGTGAGCTAAGTTGCAAGCCCCGTGTTTAAAGGTGGAAGCGGTCACGTTCCCAGCTAGGCTTAGGGATTGTTAGTTGGCCTAGGAAATCCAGCTAGTCCTGTCTCTCCTTCTTGCAACCAGGATGGCGATGAGATTATAATCTGGATGTAAGTGCAGAGTTGTCACATAGTAATTTCCTGGAACCTTCTGTGTACTCTTCCTACCTTTTCCTTTCCTGTTGGAATATAGACATGCTGGCCAAAACTAGAATACAGAAATGATGGCTGGAATTCCAGCAGCCATCTTGAACCTTGAGGTGACTGGGATGAAGGCCATCAAGACAGAAGAAATCTGGCCTCAGGACTTTGTGGATCAAAGTCACCTCATAAATCCTAGCTGCAACCTCTGGAATTTTCCCTGGGGGGAGGGGGAGGAATACGCTTCTTTTGCAAGCCCCAAGTCTCAGTCAGATCTAACCCTAATTGATCCAGGTAGAATCGCAATTTTACAGATGAAGATGTTGAGGTCTAGAGTGACATAAACTGCACAGTTAATAAATTGTGGAGCAGGGAATTTTCGGACTCCAAAGTCTGTTTTCTTTTAACTTCTCTGGAAAGAACTTGGTCTCCTACCACGTCATTTTATAGATGGGATTACTGAGGGCTTAGCCTCAGTGTAAACTAGGACCAGCTAATTCCACTGCAAGATAATCATTTCCTGCCCCCTCCCACCGCCCCCAATACTCTTTCTCTCCTTGGCCTTTCCAAAGAAGAGGCCCTGTGTTTTTTGTTTTTCGTTTTTTTTTTTTTTTTTTTTTTTTTTTTTTTTTTTTTTTTGGAGACAGAGTCTTACTCTGTCGCCTAGGCTGGAGTGCAGTGGTGTGATCTCGGCCAAATGCAACCTCCGCCTCCCGGGTTCAAGCAATTCTCCTGCCTCAGCCTCCCAAGTAGCTGGGATTACAGGTGCCCACCAGCATGCCTGGCTAATTATTTTGTAGTTTTAGTAGAGACGAGGTTTCACCATGTTGGCCAGGCTGACCTGGCTTCAAGTAATCAAGTAATCTGGCCCAGGTAATCTGACCTCATTACTTGAACACCTGACCTCAAGTAATCCGCCCACCTCAGCCTCCCAAGGTGTTAGGATTAGAGGCATGAGCCACTGCGCCCAGCGAGGCCCCTTGTTTTAATGAGTGATGTTGTAGGCCTCCTTTGGGCAGAGTATCTTTCTGTGCATGGGTTGTGTTTGGTGGTTTTTCCTCTTCCAAAACCCTAACTATTCCAGAGCTGTATGTTTAGAGCTTTCTCTTCAGACAACCTTGCCAACTCTTGCCACCTCTGGGCTGGTCCTTAGGAATGACTTTCCTTGCCTGGCCTGTCCTTTCTCTGCCTGAGTGTTTAGGGGATGGATGAGGGCGTTCCTTGGCCCTGTGATTATTTGTAAGTGCTGACACATGTCTTGATTTATGTAGAGGCCTCCCAATTCATTAACCTCAGAGTGTGGACTTTGGCTGAAATAGGATCATGCGTTTGCGGAATGTACTTTGCTTTTGGGATTCTTGTGTGTCTGAGTTCCACCCTATTACTAATACCTTAACAATGGGCTTTCTGATCCCCTTGGCTAACCACACAGCACAGAACTTTTCTGTGTATGTTCTCCAGCAGACTCATTGAGTGGCCTGGTGTCTAAAAAGTTTAACAGAACAAAAACCCATTTGTGCTAGTACGTGCCGTTGAGAGAGCATTTGTTGTACATTCATTATATAGCATTTCATATTGATTCCTCTCTACGCTCCAGCAAATTTCTTTGTGGTAATTTTTATTAGCTTGGCTGATGAGTGCCTTTTTCTTTTTAGGAGAAGTCTGCAGCTGGTACCTTGGCCCGAAGTACAGCATAACACTATTATAGTTGTTTAGTTAATTTGGAATTTCCTGTTACTGGAATTTTTCTGTCAAAGATCAGTTTACATGATTACTTCGAAGTCAGCTAAAATTCAGGAAGATGGTCTTAAAAGCCAAAATGCCATGGTTTATTTTCTTATGTTAATAGGATAGGCCATTTTTATGGGTTAAACATAGAGATATGCTTCAGAAAATCTTTGTATCAAAGAAAGAAGACCAAACTTGTATCTGGGAAATCAAGGTTAAATCTGGATAAAGTGTTTTTTTTTCTCCCTTCAAAAATAGAAGCAAAACATGACCTAACTTGGATGAAACTAAATTGCAGTGATTCATGTCATGGAATGGTCTGAATTTCTGTTTATCTGAAGGCTTGCTTCCTTTTCCTTTCCAGCATTGTAGGGTTATTGGTGTTGTTAATATTTTTGTTTTGTTTCCTTTTTTATATTTGCTTCCTTTCTTAGTTTAAGACTTTGAATTCTTTTGTGTAACAAAAAATGTAACTTGTGATCCGATTTTTTTTCTATAAATGACCTTATTATGATTGGCAACATTTGTATGAAGTCTACAGATTTGATAATAGTACTGTGTCCATGTCACGTATTTGATTTTAACATTTACACACTGAAGTATTTAAGGGTAAAGGAGCATTATGTTGGCTATTTACAGAAAGAAATATACACAGAAAGAAAAAATAATAAAGCAACTGTGGTAAAATGTTAATAGTTCTTCAGTAGTAAATAGTTGTATTATTTGTGTAACTTCTCTGTGAATTTGAAATTACACTGAAAGATGAACAAAAATTCACCTGACCGATTGGAAACAGAAACCTCGGGGTGTGCAGTATGTACTCACCGAATAGAGTATATATCTAATAAACATTATCCAGTTTGCCTTAATTCTAGTCTTCTGATGTGTCCACTCAAGCATCCATTCTTGAAGCTTCATCCAGACTGGTTTAGAAGATGCCCAGGTGTGATAAAAATGATTCTTAGACAATTCCAGAGATTAACTACAATGAAATTGCCTGAAAGTGTGCCCATGAGCAGATAGGTAAAGCCAGCATATTTGCAGTTTATGAAAGGACCATTAAACCAAAGGCTTGGGAGATCTGTGTTTTTATCCTTTCCCTGTTTTTATCCTTTCCCTATTAAGTTGTTTCATCTTAATATAAATGTCAACTGTCTGTTTCATTTATAAATAGGATGAAGTGGGAAACATTGCTTGTTTCCTCATTACTCCAACGTAGGAAAATTATAATGAATTATCATTTATAAGCAACTTTTTTTTATTTTTGAGACAGGGTCTTGCTCTGTTGTCCAGGCTGGAGTGCAGTGGCACAATCACAGCTCACTGTAGCCTCAACCTCCTGGGCTCAAGCCATCCTCCTGCCTCAGCCTCCCAAGTAGCTGGGGCTACAGGCCGGGGCAGGAGGATCACTTGAGGCCAGGAGTTTGAGACCACCCTGGGCAATGGCAAGCTTCCTGCAACAGTGAGATGCCACAAAAATTACAAACAGAAAACAATCAAACAAAAAACCTGGAGTGGCATGAGCTCTCTGCATTCCTGCCCAGAGCTGGAAAGATGGCTCAGTGCGGGAATGGGATGTTTTTTTCTTGACCTTGGTTTTGATGTGCAAGGTTGATTTGGTTTGTCTTGCATTATCTCATGGAACATGTTATTTATGGTCAGAAGTAACAGCTTAAGTCTTTATTATTTGTGTAGTAAAATGTGTTTTAGCCATTTATTTAAAAAAAAAATCCCCTCAGAGATAGTCCATGAACTTGTTCATACTCACATGAAAGTTCCAGTTGTTCCACATCCTTGTCAGCACTTGGTATTACGGTAATTTTAATTTTAGCCATTTTAGTAAATGTGTCTCATGGTTTTCATTCATAATTGGCTGATAGCTAATGACACTGAACAGCTTTTCATGTGCTTACTTGCCATCCAGATATCCTGTTTAGTAAAGTTAGCTTTAGCTAAGTCTTTTGCCCATTTTTAAATTGGATTTCAGTCAGGTTGTTTGTTTTCTTACTGTTATGAGAGTTTTCTTCTGAGAGTAGTTCATGCTTTTTAAGGAAGTGATCCATTTTTTATAAGTTGTTGAATTTAGGTATGTAGAGTTGCTTATAGTATTCCCTTATTATCTTTTTAATGTGCATGCGGTCCCTTTTTCGTCTCCCTGGTACTGTTAACTTGTTCCTATTTCTTTTTGTTTTTGTCAGTTTTGCTAGAGGTCTGTCAATTCATTGATCTTTCTAAGAATCAGCTTTTTGTTTCGTTTATTATCTTTATTCTTTCTCTATTTTCAATTTAATTGATTTCTATTCTAATCTTTTTTATTTTTTCACTCTTTTATATTTAGTTTTTTCGTTTCTTAAGGCAGATGCTTAAATTATTAAATTGTCATTTCTTTTCTAATGTAAACATTTAGTGCTATAAATTTCCCTCTAACCACTGCTTTAGTTGCACTCACACATTTTGATATGTTGTATTTTTGTTTTAGTTCAGCTTAACCATTTTCTAATTTATCTTGATACTTTCTTTTTGCCCCATGAATTATTTAGAAGTGTGCATACACACACACACACACACACACACACACACACACACACACATATAATTTTGTTGTTGTTGTTGTAGAGATGGTGTCTTTCTATGTTGTTCAGGCTGGTCTTGAACTCCTGGCCTCCAGCAGTCCTCCCACCTTTGCCTCCCAAAGTGCTGGGATTACAGGCATGAGCCACCGAGCCTGGCCTATATGTGTATATATATATATATATATCTATTTTTTTTTTTTTTTTTTTTTTTGAGACGGAGTCTCCCTCTGTCGCCCAGGCTGGAGAGCTGTGGTGCAATCTCAGCTTACTGCAAACTCCGCCTGCTGGGTTTATGCCATTTTCCTGCCTCAGCCTCCCGAGTAGCTGGGACTACAAGTGCCGCCACCAAGCCTGGCTAATTTTTTTGTATTTTTAGTAGAGACGGGGTTTCAGCGTGTTAGCCAGGATTGTCTCGATCTTCTGACCTTGTTATCCACCCACCTTGGCCTCGGAAAGTGCTAGGATTATAGGCGTGAGCCACCGTGCCCAGCCGCCTGGCCTACATTTTTTAAGGGTTGTTTTATGACATTGAATGTGTTCTATCTTGATGACTGTTCCATGTATACTTGAAAGAATATGTATTTGGTTGTCATTGGATGAATTGTGCTATAAATGTCAGTTTGATTCGGTTGGTTGATAATGTTCAGTTCTATATCATGACTGATTTTAAAACATTTTATTTGATAATTTTGGAGCCGTGGTCTGGAAAGAAAGTACACCCTCTGCTCATAAGCCATTCATATTCAAATTTTCCCCTGAATTTGTGTGTTATTTTACAGACTAACTTATTTTTACATTTAGTTTTCCTGACTATTGCTACATGAAGTCAGTCAAATGAGGAGCCATGAGAACTTGCTGTTTGTTCATTTTTTGAAAGCACACAAATATTTCAGGCCAGGGTGTTTATTTCATTTTAAGAGGCACACATATCATTATTTTAGGTAAATGCCTAAAAATCAGCTTCAGGACTACTTGGAGATGCTTTTTCAGACAATTTAATGGACTCCAATTCAGACTTAATGTAAATATGTTGTTTACCTCGTCAAGTGAAGATTGATCTAAGGAAATACGTATTGGTTCTAATGAGTGGATGGATGTTGATCAAAGAGGTTCTGAGACCACTGCTTACCCATTAAGAGTGCTGGGTAGGGCAGGGCACTGTGATTCACACCTGTAACCCCATCAATATGGGAGGCCGAGGCGAGCAGATCACTTGAGGCCAGGGGTTCGAGACTAACCTGGACAACATGGCTAAACCCTGTCTGTACCATAAATACAAAAATTAGCCAGGTGTGGTGGTACACACCTGTAGTCCCAGCTAGTCAGGAGGCTGAGGCAGGAGAATTGCTTGAACCTGGGAGGCAGAGATTGCAGTGAGTCGAGATCAAGCCACTGTACTCCAGCCTGGGTGACAGAGTGAGACCCTGTATCAAACAATCAAAAACAAAAAAAGAGTGCTGGGTAGATGGAATCATTGGAGAAACATCTGACAGCTATATTGAAGGAATCGTTAGACAACCCAGGCTCATCCACCTCCATCTCAATAGGGAGATTTACCTGTGTCTCCCAAGATGTTCCCTCTTGATTTGGATGTGCTTTGGAAATACTGCATTGAGTGGAAGATGCTGAGCAGGAGGGCTACTGGGATTAGAACAGTTTCTAATTGGGGCCAGGTATGGTCATGCAGGTCAGTAGTCCCAGCTACTAGGGAGGCTTAGGTGGGAGGATGGCTTAAGCCCAGGAGTTTGAGATTAAAAAAAAAAATCGAGAGGGTGTGGAAGGTGATGCTGCTGAATTTTATTATGAGAAAGCATTTTTATCCAGAGACTTCATGACTATGGAACAAAATTAAATAGGACTAAGTCATGTCTTGGAGAAATCAGGTTAAATGTGATTTGTTCCAGTTAGAGAGCTTCATTAAGTAATAAGGGAAGGAATTTTAATGAGAATTTTCTCCTGCCTGGAGTCCTCTAGGAAATGTCCTGTGGCTAGCAAGGGAGTGAACCAGGCGCCTCCTCGGGTGGGTGTGTCTCTACAGGTTGTCTCTTCAGTCACTTTGGTGTTTGAGGAGTGAGCCTTCAAATCAGTGTTTTAGAATCTGTGCATCACTCCTCCTGTCATCATTTGAAGAACTGGCAGCATTTAAGTATTAAGTAATACTATTTAATCCATGTTAAACTGTGAGAACTTGATCGTCATATGGTTCTATAAGAGAATGTCCTTGTTCTTGGAAAATACATAAATATGAAATATTTCAGAATAAAGGGAGATATCTACAACTCATTCTCAGAGGGTTGAGGAAACACTTTACGTAGGGAGAAGGGGATGGGAAGGTGAGAGAAAGGGAGGGAGATAGATGGATGTGGATGGAGGGGAGGAAAGGAAGGAAGGATGCGGAAGGGAGAGAAGGGAGGGGAGAGATGGCTAGAGGGCATGATAAAGCAGATGTATGCAAACATCAATAATTGTTGAATCTGTGCGAAGGGAGATAGAGGAGTTCTTTGTCATATTCTTGCAACTCTTCTGTAAGTTTGAGTCATTTCAAAGTACACATTTAAAGAAACAGAACACAAGGAAACACATGGCTCCTTTGAGAAACAGTAGTCACACCACTTCCTGTAATGTTATTTGAAATTGCCGCATAAGCGAAGTCTTTCGATTGAAAGCAAGTCATTGTATTGCAGGATCCAGGAGAACAGGCATTAGACCTAAGTTCTGGCACAGTGCCTGGCACGTAGTAGGTACTCAGTATTTGTTTGGTGAATGCTATCAAAGCAGCAGTGATTTTGGCATTGTCTTTTCCCATTGTGCATGTACCTTGCACCCAAGAGATTTGGATTTGCTCCCCTAGATAGGCCTTTATGTGCTCCTGTGGTCTTTGTGAAAACAGCCAAACGGAAAAGTTTTGTCTCAGGGAGCTTGAATTACAACTTAGTGTAATGGGAGTGACTGAAACCCTAACTACATGACTTGCTGGTAAGGGCCCCCTGGAATCAGTCAGAGTATTTATGGCACTTTTCCTACGTTGGTTCCCGTTTAAAGATGGTGAAATCTCAAAAAAAAAAAAAAAATGTGTTTCATTACTTTTATAGTATATAGAACATAAAGTTTACCATTTTAACCATTTGTAAGTGTGCGGTTTGGTGGCATAAGTATATTCACATTGTTGTGAAACCAATACCATTCTTCATGTCCAGTACTTTTTCATCATCCCAAACTGAAACTATACCCATGAAATAATAACTTTATATTATTATTGGCTTAGAAAATCATGTATTCAACAGAATTATAGTTGCTATCTGTGTTAATAGTAGGCTACAGGACTTCAAATCTAAAATTGGTGATGCCGGCCAGGCGCGGTGACTCACACCTGTAATCCCAGCATTTTGGGAGGCCAAGGTGGGCAGATCACCTGAGGTCAGGAGTTCAAGACCAGCCTGGCTAACATGGTGAAACCCTGTCTCTACTAAAAATACAAAAAATTAGCTGGGCGTGGTGGTAGGCATCTGTAATCCCAGCTACCCAGGCGGCTGAGGGAGAATTGCTTGAGCCTCGGAGACGGAGGTTGCAGTGAGCTAAGATTGCACCACTGCACTCCAGCCTGGGTCACAGAGCAAGACTCCATCTCAAAAAACAACAAAAAAAGCAACCCCCCCACCAAAAAAAAAACAAAACTGCTAAGAAAACCCTAAACAAAATTGGTGATGCCAAAATTAGAGAACTTATTTAAATGTAATTAATAGCAATTATCTTGAAAGGGAACCTTTAGAAATATAACAGGAACATCTGGTGTACATTAATTTCCATAAAGATTATAATTATACACTAGGATATATACAATTTAAAATGAAACTTAATAGGAGGCTGAGGTGGGAGGATGGTTTGAACCCAGGAATTCGAGGCTGCAGTGAGCTATGATTGCACCACTGCCCTCCAGCCTAGGCAAGAGAGTGAGACCCTGTCTCTAAAAAATAAATAAATAAAATACAAATGTCAAAAGACACCAATAATTAGCCCAACCCCCTCCCAGCATTATTAGTATCATTAACACACACACTCTCTAAATAGAGCAGTTTTAGGCTCCCAGCAGAATTGCAAGTATAGAGTTCCCATATTCCCCCTAGTCCAATGCATGCACAGCCTTTTTAATGATATTTAAAATTTTAAAAATAGTATCTGTCTACTAAAATAAAATCAGACACTAGCTTTCCGAGCTCTGGGAGCTCATTTTTCTCCTGAAGCCTTCCCTGGCTTCCTGGGCACTGCAGATCCCTCAAATTTAGGTTCTCCTACCACATTCTTGTTTGGTGACTCGTGATCCAGCCTCACCACAAGGACAGTGCTGGGCTCGTGTTTGCTTAAGAGGTACTCCGTATTTGATTGTTGAGCCAAAGAGTGGCTTTGGAGAGCTTCAGAACTTGGTTTGTTGTAGACTAGCTTCATTATTTATGGAATGGGTTGTACATGAAGAATATTTGATGTAGAATGGCTTTGGCAAGTTAAAAAAAAAAAAACAAAGCTGTAGCTTCTTGGTTAAACAATGACAGAGGGAGGTCCCTTAGGGAATTTGTGAGCTGCTAGGTGGTTTACACCATTTTTCAGGCAGCTTTGGGGTCCAAGCAGTTTGGTTTTAACCCTTTGTAGGTCAGTTTTTTAGACCTTGTAATGTGTTTTCCCTTTTAAAGGAGGAATAAGGATTAAAGAGGATAAAGAGGATGGTTTTTCTGTAAGAGAGAGTGCTGGTAATTCTCTCCTGGTGGTGAGCATTCATGGGGTGGGGTAGGGGCACAGATGGCACATGGCTGATGACCTTGAGGGAGAAGTGAGTTGCACAGTCTCTTGCAGCAGTTTCCAGAGTGGGGAAGGTTCAGAGATGCTCTTCTGGTTTCTGAGCTTGTGAAGAGAGGCACAGAGGAGAAAGGGTTAACTTCCACTTTTACTTGGAAATGGATGGTTTAAGCTGGGGAGGGCCTGTGTTATGTAAACGAGCTTGCAACCTTATGGTGTTCATTTTAGCCCTGCTTTCTCATTTAGGTCAATTGGATCTGAATAAGGAATTTGGCCAGACAACAAAATATTTAAACTGGTTCCCCTATTGCATCTCATTTCCACAGTCTGCTTATAATCCTAATTGATGCAAATGCCCTTGTTATTGTGCCTGTGAATACCCTGAATGCAGAGTTCTGGTTTGTTTCATTTTACATTGTATTACTGAACGTGGTGAGGGAAGCTGAGGGTCTGAGTGACAAGCGGAGTATGACTGGAGCCAGCCTTATTTTGAATGATTCCTTTGGCACCCAGGGGCCCAGGGATGAGGTGCTGTTTTGGGAGGCTGGTAAAAGTTCAGAAGGGGTCTCTGAGACTCCCTATCTGCCCCATTCCCAGACTGTGAGCTGCTTCAAGCTCATGGAAGCTTTTCTGTATGTAATTTCTTAAGCACTCAGCAAAGTGCTAAGATACCCTTCCCTGCCTCAGGGAGTTTGGAAGAACATTTTTTTCCAGTGGAGTAGGTCAGACCCAAGAGGGAGAGTTTCATTTTTCTTCACTGATAGGCAACTTTCATTCTCTGCATTTGAGAGAACCTGATTTTAAGTAGCACAGTGGCCACATGTCACAATCCAGGAATAATCTTGGCATTTTTCCTGTATCCTTTTTCTGGAAGTGTTTTTCACAATAAACCAAAATAACCTAGACAAGGGGAGAGGGAGGCTAACATGTCCTTTCATAGAGCATCATTCTGGGGCCTTGAAGGTGCTCAGGTGAACTTGCCCAACTTCTGTTTCACAGGTGGGGAAACTGCCTCAAATCGATGACATTGACTTCAAAGTTACACATGGAGTTTGTCGCTGAGTTAGAACGAGAAACAGAATCTGCTTCTCAGTTTTGGAAAAACTCCAGAAAGGTGATGCTAAAAATGGTCTTTTTGCCTTGTGTTTTGTTACATAGCAAAGAATACCGGCTGGCTTCTCATTGTCTGGCTGATGCTCTGGGACTCATCTGATGTTCTGGCTTATGTATTAGCTGCTCTGAGTGATGGAGAAAACTTCAACATGTGCAGAGGGCTTTTCCTTGAACCCAGGGATCCTGGGGTATTAAAAGATCGTGTTTGGGATATCTTATCTCTGAGTCTCATGCTCATTTCCTCTGATATATTGCAAAAAGACTGGGTTTGATAGTAGTTTTCAGCAGCCAAAGTTGCTTTTGTTTTATTTTCCAGGTTATGAATAAAGAACTGGCCTTTAGGACTGCTTCTGATCTATCAGTAAATAGTACACTGTCTATAGTGCCGCAAAAAGAGAAGGTGGACTTATCAATTCAGGAAGGCACCTGGCTAAATTTGATTAGACTGCATTAAAAATGTGAGACTTTTCTCTGTGAGCCGATACCTCGTAGCAGTTCTTTTTTTTTTTTTTTTTTTTTTTTGTTTTTGAGACGGAGTCTCGCTCTGTCACCCAGGCTGGAGTGCGGTGGCCGGATCTCAGCTCACTGCAAGCTCCGCCTCCCGGGTTCACGCCATTCTCCTGCCTCAGCCTCCCGAGTAGCTGGGACCATAGGCGCCCGCCACCTCGCCCGGCTAGTTTTTTGTATTTTTTAGTAGAGACGGGGTTTCACCGTGTTAGCCAGGATGGTCTCGATCTCCTGACCTCGTGATCCGCCCGTCTCGGCCTCCCAAAGTGCTGGGATTACAGGCGTGAGCCACCGCGCCCGGCCTGCAGTTCTTTAGGACAGAGCGCTCTTTAATTGAGAGTTATTCTTGCCTGGACCTTGGCGTGTTAGCAGATGCAGCCTGTGTGATTCCATTGCATGCTTCTCCACTCTTGAACTGCTACTTTGGACCACAATTACTGGAAGTGTCTTCTAGGGCCCTGACCCTTTAGAGATGACATTTGACCTTTGGGAGTCACTTCCATGGTGCATTAATGAGTTTTCCGTGTGCTGGAGTGCTTACTCTTTGGTTTAGTACAGGGGTTAGAAAGGTTTTTTTGTAGAGTCAGAGTAAATCATTCAACTCTGCCGTGGCAGCAGGAAAGCAGCCCTAGGCAATATGTAAACAAATAGACATGGCTCTGTTCCAATAAAACCTTATTTGCTAAAATAAGTGGTGGGCTGGATTTGGCTCAGAGGCCTGATCTCTAGTTTAGAGGCTTTTGGAACACAAAGATGAAACACCCTTGGCTCTTGTGTGAGGAAGAGAAGAATCCAGTATTCAAAACATAAACAAAAAAATCTCAGTTGAAATGTAGCATCCATGGTGAGAAAGATGCTTTGTGTTATTGAAAAGTTGACATAACAAATATAAAGACTGCTTTTGGGAAAAAAATGGGCCCTTGTCCTCCCATCCTAATACAACTGTTACTGATTTTTGTGCATTTCTTTTGAGTTTTGTCCTCCTGCATATGTACCTCTGTGAAGTCCTGATGTGCGCAATACCAGTTGATAGTATTAAAAAGCATAACACACCCATATATCTGACAGTTGTTACTACATTGGATCTAGTGGGCCTAAAACGTACAAACTAGATTTGTCAGGGAAGGTATTTTTAAGGACTAATTTGTGAGGTGTACTGTCATTTTGTGCATTTTTAACTTTTTTCAATTGCAAGAGTAATAATTCACTCATAATTTACTTCAGCTCTAAATATTAGTGGAAATCAGGCCAGAGTTAAAGTAAATCAGGTAATTGGCTATTTAGGGGCTGGAGGATGTTTAGTGGCAAAGTCACGCTTTAGCTCTAAGTTAACATGGTAGTCACAAGGGTATTCTGGTGGCCTGAGAGTTACTGCACCCCTCCTTGCAAATGGCTACAAAGGCTAAATCATAGCACATGTTTAATTTTTTTCTTCCGTCTTAGCTGGTGCACACATAATAAACCAAGAAACAAATGACCATACTTCATTGTCACTGTGAAGTGACAATGTGACTCTCAAGATGCATTTTTTAAAACAGGAATCTGGCCGGGCGCGGTGGCTCACGCCTGTAATCCCAACACTTTGGAAGGCTGAGGTGGGCAGATCACGAGGTCAGGAGTTTGAGACCAGCCTGGCCAACATGGTGAAACCCCCTCTACTAAAAATACAAAAATGTGTTAGGCGTGGTGGCACGTGCCTGTGAGCCCAGCTACTCGGGAGGCTGAGGCAGGAGAACTGCTTGAACCCCAGAGGCGGAGGTTGCAGTGAACTGAGATTGCACCACTGCACTCCAGCCTGGGCGACACAGTGAGACTCCTTCTCAAAAAACAAACAACAAATAAACAAAAACCAAACCAATAACAACAAAAAAAACCTAGGAATCTCTAAATACATATCTCCAAGAATGGCAAGGGTCTGTTTCACAACAGAGCTGCCATTGCTGAAAAGATTTCAAGGCTGATTTTCTGGAATTGCCTTCGGAATAAGTTATAAGCCACAGTGGAGTAGAGGTCTGCCTGCTTCATAGTCTTTTCTCATTTTCGACTAAAAATGGTGTTCGTCAGTGCAGTTCCTTGCCTCAGCTGCCACTGTGGCTCTGGGTTGCTTTCAGCTGTTTCCAGATCTCATAACTGTGCTCAGAGGAGATGGATTTATTGTAACTGAGTTAAAGGTTGTGGGTAATGACAATAAGTCAGGAGTCTCTGCGGGTATTTCTTTGGAAAGAACAAAAATATTTATTTTATGTGTAAGTTGTGATAGTTAAAAAAACAAAAAGTCCTGCCTTTGTACATCCGTGGGTCACCATGCCAACATGTTTTTATTTATTTTTATTTATTTTTTGTTTTTTGAGACATGGCCTCACTCTGTCACCCAGGCTCACTGCACCCTCCGCCTCCCAGGCTCAGGTGATCCTCCCACTTCAGCTTCCTGAATAGCTGGGATCACAGGTGTGCACCACCACATCCAGATAACTTTTTTGTATTTTTTATAGAAATGGAGTTTTGCCATGTTGCCCAGGCTGGTCTCGAACTCCTGGACTCAAGCAATCTGCCCGCCTCGGGCTCCCAAAGTGCTGAGATTACAGACTTGAGCCACCACACCCGGCCCAGTGTGACTTTTGAATGAGATTATTCCTTCACCAAGCAGGGTCCAAGATTGACATGCTTTATCCCAAATCCTACTCTAGGGAGCAAGGCCAGGGTCCATGAAAAGCCCTCTTTTTTTTTTTTGAGATGGAGTTCGTTCTTGTTGCCCAGGTTGGAGTGCAATGGCACAATCTCAGCTCAATGCAACCTCCACCTCCTGGGTTCAGGTGATTCTCCTGCCTCAGCCTCCCGAGTGGCTGGAAATACAGGTGTCCGCCACCATGCCCAGCTAATTTTTTTTTTTTGTATTTTTAGTAGAGAAGGGGTTTCACCATGTTGACCAGGCTGGTCTTGAATTCCTGACTTCAGGTGATCCAGCTGCCTTGGCCTCCCAAAGTGCTGGGATTACAGGGGTGAGTCACTACGCCTGGCCAAAAGGCCCTCATTTTTATGTGCTCTGTTGTCCCTCTTACCTGGGACACTTGGAAAGCTTTGCTCAGTTTGCTTTTCTGGGAGACCCTGCACATATTGATATTAATAGAACCTGATGGATTGTAGGATGTCCCCCCAACTCTCCTTGTCCTCCTTTGCCCTCCCTCTAATGTGGAAAGTGGGAGTGTCCTGTACTAAAGAGTTTTACTCTCTGGCAGGCATTTATATAGGCTCAAAATGTGGGAGGCAGGATCAGAGCCATTTAGAAGGAGTGCTGGTTAGGATATTAGTTACAAACAGTAGATTCCTTCTAAGCAGTGTAAGCAGCCAGGGATTTATTAGAGAGTTTTGCAGTGTTTCTGGGAGAACCAAGATCAATGCTACATGTTCAGGAACAACACGGCCTGTCTCTAACCAATTCCCATCTATAGCATGGATATAACCCACTTCTGCCTTAGGACTGGTGACACTAGAGGCCAAACTTCAAAACATCTGCTATACCTGCTCCAAGGAATCAAATACACGTGTCACCATCTGACCAGAAGTTCTGACCTTCTGGTTTATGGCTACTGCCTCCTGTTGTTCCCCTCTCACTCTCAGATCTTGCATGAGTGTGTCTGCTTAGAAGAATCTAGCTGCAAGGGAGTCAGTGAAATGCAGCTTCTAGTTTTCTGGCCTCTGTAGACTAGAAGCTGGGCTGGAAAGCTGCTGGATGGCACTGAATGAGCTGCTTTGCATTATTTGTTATTAAGAGCATGTGCATGGAGATGATGTCTAAATCCCTGCTGGGTAAGTTCTCCTTGTGGCAAAAAGAAAAGAGGGAAGAGGATTGTGTGTAGGAGACCCCACAGGACTTTTGGGAGAATGAAGCGACAGGGCGTCAGTGCAAGTGTCAATGCTGTTACCAAGAGGGTAGCTTCCTACTGCATGTTAGGTGGCATTGCTGGGTAGCTGTGGCTGGTGTGCCATGCCTGAACCTTTGGCACAGTCCTGACCTTTGCAAGAGGGAAGCAGTGTTGGGCTCATGGTTCTTTTTCTATTGAGGTTGGTAGAGCCGGTTTCAAATTCTAGCCTTGGATAAGTTCCTGCACCATTCTGAGTTTCAGTTTGCTTATCTATAAAATGGTGATATGCCTACCTTGCAGGGAAATTGTGATGGTAAGACCAGATAGCATGTGAGTGTCTAGCATATACCTCTGGTGTATAGTAGTGGTTCAACAAATTATTACTGTATTACTGTTATCCTCAATTTTGTTATCTTTCCTTTTTTCTTTTGTCTGAGTAGCTCATGCTGCATTAAACCCCAGTGGATGCCTGGATGCCAGTAGCTTCTATGATTTTTTCTTAGAAATTAGCTTACCTTATTCACTCTCCTACCTTCTATATGGCTAACTCCCCCCTCCCTCATTTTATTATGAAAAATTTCAAATATACAGAAATGTTGAAAGACTTGTACAGTAAACACACAAGATCTACCACCTGGATTCTACAATTGACATTTTATTATACCTGGTTTATCACATGTCTGTCCATTTGTCTATCCATCCATTGACCCATTTTATTTATTTATACATTTCAAAGCAAATTGCTAACTTTAGTATACTTAGTCATAAATATTTTAGCATGCATATCATTAACATATTATTAACTATATTTGTTTTCAATTATTTCTCTTGATGTAAAATTTCATAATGAAATGCACAGATCCTGAGTGTACATTGCTAAGTTTTGACAACTGCATGCATTTTTATCCCAACCTCTATCAAGGCATAGAACATTCCCATCTCCCCAGAAGCTTCTGTTATGTCTCTTGCCCCTCCCCACTCCAGGCAACCACCATCCTTCCCCCGCCCCCACTACAGACTGGTTTTTGCCTATTCTAGCATTTCATATAAATGGAATCACACAGTATGTACTTACTGTGTCTGGCTTCCTCTAGTCAGCATAACATTTTGAGATTCATTTATGTGGTTGTATCTTATCACTTGTGGATTCCTTTTTATTGCTGAGATGGCTAGCTTTAAAATTATGCCTGATTGCTGCAAGTAGAAAGAACCAGAAGCCCTCCTCATGGAACTTGGGATTGTTTCTTCTTTCTCCTTTCCAGCCTAGTGTTAGCAATGCACAAAGGCTCTTTGCAGAGGATTAGAGTTGAGGGGCCGAGAGGCCATTTAATTCAGTACCTCCTCCAGGCCTGTGGCATCTTGATCAGGCAGCCATGTTTCTGACCCCTTTTTCCTCCCTCTTGGGACTGATGTTAGTGGGAATTCATGTGCAGAAGGAGCAAATGGGCCAATGCACGGGCACCTCACACATTTAATTGTTTTAGGGTTAAACAAAGGATGAACCCAGACTTCTCTTAATGATTTTTGTTGTTGAGGATTTTAACATGCTTTGTGCCTGCTAGAAATTACAGGACCAGTCGGCAGCAACAACTGGAGCTGGAAACAAGTTCCTATATAGCTTTGATGTTAAGGAATCAACCACAGCATTGAAGCTGCTGAACTCTCTGATGGAAAAAGGAGTCATTCTCTTGCCTCTTGCCCCAGTTCCTTCTCTCTTCCTCTTTCATTTCTTTCTCTCTCTCTGTCTCTCTGTCACACACACACACCTCACATACACATAGAGCTTTTGAACATATTTACCTATGGTGACTTGTCTGAAAGTTTAGCTGTCTCTTCTTTGAAGAAAATTGACATGATTGAGAGGGAGAAGGAAAAGGGTTGATGAAGAATGGCCACTGTGGCCAGGTGTGGTGGCTCATGCTTGTCATTCCAGCACTTTGGGAGACTGAGGCTGGCAGATTGTTTGAACCTAGGAGCTTGAGATCAGCCTGGGAAACATGGCAAAACCATCTTTACAAAAAATACAAAAATTAGCCAGCTGTGGTGGCATGCATCTGTAGTCCCAGCTACTTGGGAGGCTGAGGTGGGAGGATTGCTTGAGCCCAGGAGGCCGAGGCTGCAGTGAGCTGTGATTGAGCCACTGCATTGCAGTCTAGACTCTGTCCTCAACAGCAACAGCAACAACAACAACAACAACAACAGAATAACTTCTGCTTGGTAAGGGGAAGCAGTACCCACTCTTTGTGTGTGGGGGTATTAAATAATATAATGTGTGGCAACTGAGTGTTGGACACAGCCAGGCTCTGCAGATGTTATTTCCTTACTTGCTTCTGTCCTGTGGAGAGGTTCTGAAACTTGCCTGCACAATAAAAGTATCTGAGGGCTGGGCACGGTGGCTCATGCCTGTAATCTCAGCACTTTGGGAGGCTGAGGCGGATGGATCACGTGGTCAGTTGTTCAAGACCGGCCTGGCCAAGATGGTGAAACCCTATCTCTACTAAAAATACAAAATAATTAGCTGGGCATGGTGGTGGGTGCCTGTAATCCCAGCTACTCAGGAGGCTGAGGCAGAGCATTGCTTGAACCCTGGAAGCGGAGGTTGCAGTGAGCCGAGATTGCACCGTTGCACTCCAGCCTGGGCTACGGAGTGAGACTTTGTCTCAAAAAAAAAAAAGAAAAAAAAGAAAAAAAAGATATCTGGGAAGATTTTACAAAAATATCACCAGATCCCATCCTGGACCAGTTGAACCAGAATCTAGGACCTTTCCCTGGCAGTTCTAATGCACAGCCACAGTTTAAAGGCACTGATTAGTACTTGAAAGAATCATTTTCACACATATTATCACCACTAATTCTAATAACCACACAAGGTGGGCAGGTTTTAGTAATATTTAAATATTTACTATTTAGTAATATCAGAGCCAACTGATGTTGGGGGGACATTCTAACGCACGTCAGTCTGATTCCAAGTGCCACATCCTTCGTGTTATTCTGTGTTCCCGCTTATCCTTTCGTGTGAATGGTAGTGTGGTCATCCCTTCATTCAGTTGTTCATTCCTTCTTGTTGCTCCCCATCTGCCATACTGTGCCTGGAGGTACGGTAGGGACTATTGTAGTTGGGTTCCTGCCCTGAGGAGCTGGTGGGCTAGGAAGAAGATGCACAGCAGCAGTTGAGTTGCAGCATGCAAAGTGCTCTCATGGAGCATGACGAGGGGTACGCCTGGACTTAGGGTGGAGAACTCTTTTGGAGGAAGTGCCATCTGGTTAAGATCTAGAGTGAGAGAGGAACATGGCTCTTGAAGGGAAGTGAAAGAAGCTCGGAAGGTGAAAACAAGTAAGAAAAGAACCTGGAAAAACAGATGAATTTATCACTTGAATAGTTTTGCCTCACTCTTAAGAAAACTTATTTCTCAACCCACCTAATGTGTACTAAGGCATGGCTTTCCACTTTGCCCCAGGATTCTTTATTTGCATTTGTAAAATAAAACAAAATGCTTTATCGTAGGTTTTCTATAAATTGCAAATTTCGTTGAATTTCAGTTAACATGTAAATAAGTTTGTCTTTAGAGCTAACAAATCCTAATAAATAATACTCATTTCCCACCACTCATGGAAGGCACAGATGATAGTAGGAGTTCTTTAAGAGTTGCACACTAATGGGGTTTTAGGCAGGGATTCTTGAACCTTGTGAATTATATCTAATTTTTTTCTTCCCTGGTGGAAACCTTAACAGTATAGCATAGTGGTAAAGCATGGGTTTTAAAGTTAATGAAAAGCTTAGTTTGTCACTTTCACTTAACTGGATGTGTAAAATTATCCTACCTTTTTAACCCTCACTTTCTTTATCAGTAAAATGGGAATAATAATAAATACTCCATATAATTTAAATATATAATTATCTAGTTTAAATTTATATGTTAGTTTCTAATTTTGTAATTGTATATAATCATAGAACAAATAAATGATCCAAATAGCTTTTTTTCTTATATTTGAAAAATATAATATTTGGTTTATATTAAAGAATATATGCAATCATATATGTTATAGAACATAAAAAAATGAACAGGCATGAGCTCACCATTCAGTCTAGGAAGGATAATGTAACCACTAGTAGCTCATCTGCCCAAGTATTCTTCTTCAACTCAATCCTTTCCTCCCCACTCCTTTTAGGTAACGACTGACTCTTGAGTTTCAAGTTCATCATTCCTTTGCCTTTGTATAATAATATAAAGTATTTCTATAATAGATATTTTACATAAATAATGTGTATTTTCTCTCTGTATTATTTAGTTTTGTTTCTCAGTTATATATATATTTTTTAAAAGCATGTTATATATAGTTTTCTGCAACAATTTTTTTTCCCATTGTGTTTCCAAGCTTGATTCCCATTATTGTGTCTAACTTCAGTGCCTTTCTTTTCAATGCTGTATAACATTCTGTGTGACTGTGTCACAAATTTTTTATCCTGGTGATGGGTATTTAGGTTGTTCACCATTTCTTCCTCTGTGAACAGTGTTACTGCTGTGTATAAGTTTGTATGTATCTCCCAGTACACACACACAAGAATTTCCTTGTGATGTTGATGTAGAAGTTGAATTGTTGGTATGTTAGTCCATTTTGCATTGCTATAAAGAAATATCTGAGACTGGGTAATTTATAAAGAAAAGAGGTTTATTTGGCTCACGGTTCTGAAGACTGTACAGGCATGGTACCAAAATCTTGGCTTCTGGTGAGGCTTCAGGGAACTTTTACTCAAGATGGAAGGCAGAGGGAGCAGGCATGTCATATGGCGAGAGGGAGCAAGAGAGAGAGGAGGAGATGCTAGGCTCCTTTAAACAACCAACTGTAACAGAGCTAACTGGTAAACTAACAGAACCAATAGAGTGAGAACTCACTTATTACCATAGGGAGGGCTCTAAGCCATTTGTGAGGGATCTACCCCCATGACCCAAGTGCCTCCCCTTAGGCTCCACCTCCAACATCAGGGATCACATTTCAACATGAGATTTGGAGAAGTCAGACATCCAAACTATGTATATCAGCTGGGCTTCAGGGTATTTGGATGTTCCATTTTATAAGATGATGTTAAATTGTTTTCTAAAGTGGATATGCCTGTTTAATGCCATCCAGTAGGGTATAAGCATTTGCATTGTTCTGCATCTTTCCCAGCTTTTGATATAGTAAGAATTCTTAATTTTGCCAAGCTAGTGGGTATACATGATATCTCATTGGTATCTTAATTTGTGTATGTATCTCTGATTATCAGAAAGACAGCAGCTCTTCATGTGCTTAAGGGTCATTCTTTCCTCCTCTCTTATGAAATTCCAGCTTGGGTTTTTTGCTCAGTTATCTATTGGGTTGTCTTTTCTGCATTGGTTTATAGGAGTTCTTTATATATTCTGCATACTTATCCTTTGTCGGCTCTATGTTGCAAAGATCTTCTTTTAGTTCATAGCTTGGCTTTTTACTTTATTTTTGATGCTTTTGAAAAACAAGTTCTTACTTCTTTTCCATATTCTCTTAATTATGCTGCCCACTGCTCCGTTTACTGGCAGAAACAGTCATCCCTCCTGACAGGCCCTTTTCAGATACCCTGGAAGCTAATACAAGCATAGTATTATGTAGTATACAAGCAGGATTTCCACAGAGACCTACTTTAAAAAATTTTTGCCAACTCTCAGATTGCTACTTCAACCCACTGCAGAACTGACAACTCAAATTTTTAATTGAGAGCAGCTTCTAGCTCTGATCCAAACCAAGTCAGTCCACAGATAGTATCTCAGGTCAGGAGGTTCTTAATGTGGTAGAATATGAGTATTTTCTTTTATAGTTAACTAAAAAGATATTCTCTTGTATTTTCTGCTGAAAGTTTCAGAGGTTTACCTTTCTCAATTAAGCCTTTAATCTGTCTGGACTTGTGTCTGTGATGTGAGGTAGGAACCCAGTATCCTTCTATATTTCTTGTACTGCACAATGGCTCCATGAGAATGGAGAAGGACGTGTGTATCCAACTCCTTGCACAGTTCTAGGCACATGGAAGGTACTCTGAAAAGGTTAGCTGCTGCTATTTTAACTTATTGTCTCCTGTTTTTTTCAGTGGATTGGTGCAATCCTTCCTGAAATAATATGTGTGTGCATTTTAGGAATGACGATTAAGGCAGATTTGCATTGGGCTAAGAAACCAACCTGGAACTCTTCTTTCCCCAACTTCCCCTTAGTATTGTTAGCAGCTTTATCTGTAAGTTTAATCACAGAGTAAATAATAAATAATGAGTTAATTGATTTGATCATTTATTTCCTTTTGGACTTGGCTGGTAATTAAGGAATTTCTCTGGCATCTTACCAAACACCTGCTCCCTTTTCTCTGAATAATCAAATAGTCTTTTATTACAAAGTTAATTTTGTTACTCTGGAATTTACTTATTTGGCCCTATGTTACCATAGACGTACTCTCTAACTCCATCATGGATGGTGGGGGCTCCAGCCATGATTCTGAAGTTCTCCTTAAGTCAATTCCTTAGTGAATGTCTTGGTCCAGATTGTACACACTATACAGAAAACTTGCTTTGGGGGCCTTTTCCAATTTCTCAGCTATGCTTTAGTGGAAAGGAAAGGCAGAGAAATACTTCTTGGAAAATTAAAACTGCTTAGCAACACTCCTGGGGCGCATTGAGTGCACACGATGAAATCTGGAAAGTAAAACATGAAACTTTATAAAGTCAGCATAAAATCACCATAAAAATTGGAGGAAAGTTGTTAGTTATATGGCTGAGGATGACTGCCCGTTTATTGCTCGAGTGTGGTCGTGGAGATTCACTCTGAGGCCAAAGTGCTCTTAGGCAGAAGGTAGGTGGAAATGCAGGCTGCTGCTTGCAATAGGGAATAATAAACCCAGTTACTTGGGAGGTAAGCCTTCAGTCTGGGTTGTAAAATTATACTCCATGCTCAAGGCTTTTCAGAGGTGCTCAACCACCTTGTACAGATGAGTTTGTTAACTTCCTGGATGGTTTCCAGAGAGGTGGAAAGATGAAAAGACTCATAATGATGAACGGCCCTTCCCTCTTTCCCTGCATGTATATTGTTCTGCTGGATTTCTAGAATGGACTCTGTACATTGTGGATGTTGTTGGTGCCCTGCACAGATCCCCTTTACTGGGTCGGGACACCCAGTCCTTGACTAATTGAGGGAGTTAGCTGCTAATACCTCATGCCTCTACCTTTCACTGGAAGATTCTGCTCTGCCAGGGTAGGAACCCTCTAGCCTGGAGATGACTGGGAGGTAACCTGCATCCTCCACTCTGGAGTGACCTTGTACCCAGTAACTGACATCTCTGAGTGAAGTCAATGATTGGGAGTATCAAACCCAACCCCCTGCTTCCTGGCAGCACAAACTTTGTACAGTTTACTTCAGAGCTTTTTGTGGGATCAGACGGAGGCTGGGCTTATCTCAACTCCTGTGCAGCTTCCCTCACCTTCTTCCAGTTTCTCCTGATCCTGAGAGCACTTCCTCAAGCACTCATTTGCATGCGAATCCCCACATCAGGCTCTGCCTCCAGGGAACATGATCTAACACAGATTCTTTCTCTATTTTTCTCCCCCAGCCTGTCGTCATACTTTGCTCAGGGTGTGGAGTGTTTCCACATGAGTCTTTCCTGATCTGTTAGGTTCTTTTGAGGTCTGGTTTCATGTGTTGGTCATCTTTAGACGTTCACCAAACCTCCCAGCCCCCATGCCCTGCCTGAGTACCTTCTCAATGCTGTCGAAGGGATCATGGAGTAGGGGAAGGTGGCATATGCAGAGGCCAGGAGGAGCTGAGAGGGGACGTCTGATGTTGGTGTAAGATCTGCCATTGGTAATTTGGACACTCTCTGCAGGCAGGCAGAGGACAAAGCATGCTTCCGCCTTTGTGAGGAAGATAGCATTCTGATTTTTCAGCCTTAGTGATGCTGTGGGAACTGCTGTTCAGCTGAGTTGGGTGGAGAAATTGGCACCTCCAGCTTTGGTGCTGTGCTGTGTGCTCAGGGACAGCCTGGGCCGAGGGCTGACCTTGGTTGTGCCTAGATCCAGAGCTGCCGTACTTCTGCAGATGGGATCCTGGTCTCTACGTCTCCCCGACTCGCCCTCACCTTCCAGTTACTGCTCCCCCTCCTTTATTTTTTGTGTTGGTCCCCGTGTTTCTGATGTCCACTGAGTTGTCAGAGCCAGAAATTTTGTGAATCATCCTGATTACTGCTGTGTGTCATTCTCCAATATCTAACCAGCCACTGAGCCATAGCTGCCTTTGTGGTCTGCTCCTCCTACCCTTGTCTTTGTTTCGATGCTCCTTGCTTCTGGTCTGGACACCCACTATCATCATCTTAAGGCCTCCCTGAGCCCAAGCTCCTCTTCTTCTAGGCAAGTGAACACCATCTCCATGGTAACCTTTCTAAAGCATGCAGCACTAAAAACTCTTGGGTGACTTCCTGTGACCTCCAAAGGAAGTCCCAGCTCTGCTAGAATGGGACCAAAGCCCAGCTCCACCTTGACCTTGTGTCATAGTCTTGCTTCTTGTTCCCTCTCCTTAGCCGGGCAGATGCCTCGTCCTTTGATAAAGGCTTCCTGTCACTTCCTGAGGGCTCTTGTGCTTCTCGCAGGCAGGTGCCATGACCTTTACCGCTGTGCCTCCTGCCATTGCTCCTCTCACATGCTGTCCACCATCTGCCCTGCAAGCGCCCAGGCAGGGTCTTACTCATCATTACGTCATTGCTTCAATAGAAGCCTTATATTTTGTACACAGTACTCAAGAAGGAAATGACTTAAAAAATTCTTAATTTTTCTTAATACAAGGGTTTTTGTATTTGATTAAAAGTAACAATAAAATTCTTAATTTTTCTTAAATACATTCTTAATTGATTTCTAATCTTTTTTGTTATTATTGAAAAAGTAAAAAATTTGAGTTCCCTTTTTTCATTAAAAAACTTAGTAGTGGCTGGGCACAGTGGCTCACGCCTGTAATCTCGGTACTTTGGGAGGCTGAGTGGGGTGGATCACCTGCGGTCAGGAGTTCGAGACCAGCCTGGCCAACATGGTGAAACCCTGTCTCTACTAAAAATACAAAAATTAGCCGGGCGTGGTGGCACGCACCTGTAATCCCAGCTACTCGGGAGGCTGAGGCAGGAGAATCACTTGAACCTGGGAGGTGGAAGTTGCAGTGAGCCAAGATCATGCCATTGCACTCCAGCCTGGGCAACAAGAGTGAAACCCCATCTCAGAAAAAAAAAAAAAAAAAACCTTAGTAGTGTCTGTTGTTTCAGGCAATCCCTAATGGCAAGAGGTTCTCTGAATTGAGTAGTGCCTTAAGTAGTTTGGATTTTATTAGTCATAATAGGATCTGCAGATGTTTGGCCAGTAACCCTATTTATGTGCATGATACATTATTCGTATCAGACCGGGGTCACAAGCTCAAATGTTCTCCAGGGCTCAGGCTGTGTCACAGAAACAAGGGTGTCAGAAAAGCAGTAAAAGCTTCTCAGGTCAAGGGCTGCTGACCTCTGCCTTGGCATCCTGAGCGTCTGGAGAAGGTGGGAGCGTGGAGACCTGAGAGTACATAACATCTGACAGGGCGGCTGCTTCTCAGCCTGCTTCTCTGGGCTGTGGTTGCTGTGTAGTGAATGGACCCCATGTTGAGATCCTTGGATATTGCAAGAGAAACTAGAGATATAGATTTGTATGAGAAGCTGTCTTAAGTTTTAAAGATTGTCAACTGATTCAAAACAATTTTTAAAGCCAAAAATAAAAACAATGAACAAACCAAAGCCTGATTCTGGTCAAAGTACATTTGGACTTGAGGGCTGAATCTTATGTCACTGACTGACTTTTGTTTCGAGGCTTCTGGTCCAGACAGTGTCCCTAGAGCATATTTGTGGTGACTTTGGGAGCCCCATGTCACTGGTGTTGACTTTGGGGACTATAACTTTGGATCAGAGTCCTAGTGGCAGGAATTTGACACCTCGTTTGCTGATGAAGGAGGGAATTTTAGGTAATTTTCTCCTCCCAAAATGACCCTGGCACCCCTTTTGTTAGTGTGGTTTGTTCCTTATTCTTTCTTTCTTTATTTTTTGAGATGGAGCCTTGCTGTGTTGCCAGGCTTGAGTGCAGTGGCGTGATCTTGTCTCACTGCAACCGCCGCCTCCCAGGTTCAAGTGATTCTCCTGCCTTGGCCTCCCAAGTAGCTGGGACTACAGGCGTGTGCCACCACGCCCAGCTACTTTTTGTATTTTTAGTAGAGATGGGGTTTCACTATGTTGGCCAGGATGGTCTTGATCTCTTGACCTCATGATTCGCCCGCCTCAGCCTCCCAAAGTGCTGGGATTAGAGGGGTGAGCCACCACACCTGGCCCTTTTTTTTTTTTTAGAGAAAGGATCTTGCTCTGTTGCCCAGTTTGGAGTGTAGTGGTGCAATCATAGCTCACTGCAACCTTGAACTCCTGTACCCACTCTTTTCATGTGAAGCAACCAAATTGGCTGATTGATGTGCTGGGATGAAGGTGTCTCCAAGGAGATGAGTCCGTGCCACAGGCAGGATTTCTTTTTTTTAATCATCATTTGGTTTTTTTAAAAAATGTGTTTGTTGGTAAAGTTACAGAGAGTAGAACTGCCCATCTGCTGAAACCCAAGTACTGGATGCTTCCTAAGTAAATGTGTTTTAGGCATTAGAATTGTCCTCAGTCTATTCAGGCATGTATAAAAAGGACAACGGGAAAATTTAGGGATGGGTACAGCTCTCAGGAAGGTGGTGGTTTGACATAAATTTTTCTCTCCACTTGTCCATATGTAAATATATCAGTGCTTTAGCAGGCCTGTTAGTTTAAAATATGGATTGCCATTTGAAAACTTGACATTTTCCTAGATGTCTAAAACCTTAGTTCATCTAGCCTGCTCA
Organism: Macaca fascicularis; assembly: GCF_037993035.2. Classification (NCBI taxonomy): domain Eukaryota; kingdom Metazoa; phylum Chordata; class Mammalia; order Primates; family Cercopithecidae; genus Macaca; species Macaca fascicularis. The sequence goes on from NC_088376.1 coordinate 16,451,932, forward strand.
CATCATTTAATAGAAAAGATCATTGCTACAGCATGGTTTACCAGTTTGGCAGCTGTTCTTTTATATTACATTATTTGATGATTATATCATTAATTTGTTTTTACATTTAAAAAAGCTGCTTGTTTTTTGCTGGTAGAAATATAGATTGGTATGGGTTTTGTGGAAGACAAATAGGTAGTCTTTATCAACAGCCTTAACAATGGTTATATCGTTTGACCTGGTGATTCTACTTGTAGTAAGATATGCTAAAACTGTAATCGAAGAAGTGCAGAAGAAATAATTCATGAAGATGTTCATTGCTGTGTAATTTATGACCATGGAAAATATGCAACAGCCTAAATTGGGGAATAGTTAATAAAGTTATGCTTTATCTATCTGATGAAATATCATTCATACATTAAGTGTTGTTTCTGAAGAACTTTTTTTTGATTGTTTGTTTTTTGTTTTTTGAGATGGAGTCTTTCTCTGTTGCCTAGGATGGAGTGCAGTGGTGCAGTCTCGGCTCACTGCAACCTCTGCCTCCTGGGTTCAAGTGATTCTCCTGCTTCAACCTCCTGAGTAGCTGGGACTACAGGTGTGTGCCACCACACATGGCTAGTTTTTTTTTTCTTTTTTTTAGTAGAGACGGGGTTTCACCCTATTGGCCAGGCTGGTCTTGAACTCCTGACCTCGTGATCCACCTGTCTTGGATTACAGGCGTGAGCCACCGTGCCTGGCCTCTGAAGAACAATTAATGACATGGAGTTAATGCTCTTGATATAATGATAAGTGGAAATAACCCAGTTTTAGTTAAAATATCCATGTGTGTCTGTCTCTGTGTATGTGTATAACTAGACAGTAAGATTTAAGGGAATATTCTTACTGTCTAGTCTATTAACAGTGATTTTCTCTTGGTGGTTTAATTATTTTCCAGATTTCCTACAATGAACATGTATTCCTTTTTAATCAGGAAAAAAAATCCAAGTTTTTTTTTTTTTTTTAAGCTATTGAATGTACTTGATTTAAAAAAAAATACTGTGTGTTATATGACTTAGCAATTCCACTCCTAGGTGTATACCCCAAATAATTGAAAGCAGTGACTCAAACAGATACTTGTGTGGCAAGGTTCATTGTAGCATTATTCACAAGATTTGAAAAATGGACACAACCCAGGTGTGCATCAGCAGATGAATGGATAAGCAAAATGTGGTTTATATGCACAATGGAATATTATTTAGTCATGAAAAGGAATGTAATTCTGATACATGTGCCAACATGGAGGAACCTTGAAAACATTATGCTAATAAGTCAAATAAGCCAGTTACAAAAGGACAAATATTGTATGCTTCCTATTGTATGAAACATCAAGACTAGGCAGATTCATAGAGAAAAAAAGTAGACTAGAAGATACCAAGGAGTGAGAAAGGATTGGAATGGGGAGTTATTGATTGATAGTTACAGAATTTCTCTCTGGGGTGATGAAAAAGGTTTGGAAATAGTAGTGATGGTTGTATAACAATTGTGAATACAACTACTGTCGCTGAATTGTACACCTCAAAATGACTAAATGGCAAATTTTGTTGTGTATGTTATGATTTTAAAAAATTGACAAAAAGTTTTTTGTCAAAACTGTGTTAGCCAATTGTGTTTGCTATTTTACCTATGGTGTTTGCTTTTAATGACAGTGGCTATCACTTTTTAGTTCATTTATCTCAATTTTTGCTTTTCACTTTTACCCCGACAGACATGCCTGTTCTTTAAATGGGTTTGTTGTTTTGAAGGTTTCAGATGCCAGGCTGAGATGCTGACAATAGAGCCAGGAGGGTAATGAGGCATCTAGGAGGATTTTAAAAAATATATAAGAAGAAATGTGTCACTTTTTTTTTTTTTTTTTTTTGAGACAGAGTCTCGCTCTGTGGCCGAGGCTGGAGTGCAGTGGCGCGATCTCGGTTTACTACAAGCTCGGTTCACTGCAAGCTCCGCCTCCTGGGTTCACGCCATTCTCCTGCCACAGCCTCCCGAGTAGCTGGGACTACAGGCGCCTGCCATCACACCCAGCTAATTTTTTGTATTTTTAGTAGAGACGGGTTTCACCATGTTAGTCAGGATGGTCTCGATCTCCTGACCTCGTGATCCACCTGCGTCGGCCTCCAAAAGTGCTGGTTTTACAGGCATGAGCCACCGCACCCGGCCATACATTGCATTCTTGACTGAGAGGAGCAGGAAGAAAGAGAAGCCCTGGTGGTAACCAGCAGCCCACCGGTAATAGTTCTGGAATGTTGAAAAGTATTCTGGCAAATCAGACAGCACTTGAAGAAATACGGCCAGCACTTTTTTGCTTTGAAGATTCTTTTGGCAGCTAGAAGTGCTAGAGGAAGATCTTTACTTATTTTCTCTGCCTCCTGATATTTAAGGAATTTATTTCACTTGCAGTTTAACACTAGTCCATTTTCTTTCCCTTTCAAAGGAAAGACGGGCCCCATCTGAGATGTGAAAGATGGCAGGTGGCTGAGGCTGCTTCTCTTAAAGTTACCTCTTAGCAATCCATCTAAAAATGATTATGGAATACAAGAAATTGGGGTCAGCAGGGATCTTGGCAGTAGGCAGGCAGCCAGATCCCTCTCAGGGGAGTTTGAGGTGTCTAGACTTGATGCTTTTGAGCTCTTGGTACGTTTCCAAATCATTGTTTGGCTCCTAGCTGCTTCTGTTGGAATTTACACAGCTCGGAGAGGTTTGTTGGGCTAACTCTCGGTTCTGCTTAAATCAACTGAAAAAGCGACCACTTTTGTATCCATCAAAGAGTCTTCCTTTTGCTCAGGATGCCCTTCCTGAGATTCATTTATTTACCCAAGAAGACTGTCATTTTCCTTTTATCTCGGCTTTTAGAGTAAGAGTTAGCAGAGTCTGTTTGTCTTGCTTTTCTTTTTTGTTTGCACCAGATCTTGATATAATACAGTCTCCTGTGTATATATGGTTACTGAAGTATTAAATATAAAATATTGACCTTTTATTCTTTCAAGTTATTTCCTTAAATATTGATATTGCAACTGTTCATCCTTCTGTGTTTAGCTTGAGGAGAAAGCAATTTTTGAATGTTTCATTCACCCATCGGACAAACGTTAATTGAGTACATTTACCATTCTCAACACCTGGCACACCCTCAGCAAATAACTTGGAGACCCTGCGCTCAGGAAATTCACATTCTGGGGAGGCAAATGGTGAAGCACATTTCAGAGTTAGGGCTTGTGGTATCAGTAAGTACAGGGAGCTGTTGGAGCCCAAGGTGGATACCTAATCTAGTTTGGGGACTGGGAAGACTTCCTGGCGGTGGTGACATCTACGCTGAGTCTCAAAAGACAGTAGGAGTTGGCCATGCCAAGGGCTGTGGGATTGTTCAAGCAGAGAGGCCAGGGGTGAAGGAGAACATCATCTATTTGGGAAAAGAGAAGAACTTCAGCATGCGAGCAGTATAGCCTGTGACGGAAGGTGAGGAAGGGACAGGGAAGTAGATAGGAAATTCCAAAGGCCTTTTGCTGTGAGATTGTGGCACTCTCAGAAAATACTTTAAAAAAGGAAATAAGTTTGCAATTTCATACATTCATATTATCAACATGGTAAACCAGATATAGGACATCTCCATCAGCCCAGAAAGTTCCCAGTGCCCATTTCCAGTCAGTCATCACCCCACCTCTCTACAGCCGCTTTCTGACTTTTATCACCAGTTGTACCTTTCTCAGATTTCATGAAAATGATGTTACGTAGTAGGTGTTCTGCTGTGTGTGTCTCTCTTCAGTCAACATAATACTTTGGAGCTCAGCCACATTGTTGCCTATATCAGTCGTAGCTCCTTTTCATTGCTGAGTAGTGTTCCATTGTATGGGTTCACTCAGTTTGCCTATATATTCTGGTTTTTTTTTTTTTTTTTTTTTTTTTTTTTGAGATGGAGTTTTGCTCTTGTTGCCCAGGCTGGAGTGCAATGGCGCGATCTCGACTCACAGCAACCTCCGCCTCCTGGGTTCAAGCCATTCTCCTGCCTCAGCCTCCGGAGCAGATGAGATTACAGGCATGCACCGCCACACCCAGCTAATTTTGTATTTTAAGTAGAGACAGGGTTTCTCCATGTTGGTCAGGCTGGTCTCAAACTCTGGACCTCAGGTGATCCACCTGCCTCGGCCTCCCAGAGTGTTGGGATTACAGGCGTGAGCCACTGCGCCCGGCTTGCTTATATGTTTTGTTGATGGACATTTGGGTTGTTTCTAGCTTTTGGCTTTGATGAATGAAGTTGTTGTGAACATTTCTTGTGTAAGTCTTTTTTGCGGACATATATTTCTATTTCTCTTGGTTAAGTACTTAATCATGGGATTGCTACGTCTGGCTGTCTATTAAAGAATATATGGAGTGGGCCAGGTATGGTGGCTTATGCCTGTTGTCCCAGTGCTTTGGGAGGCCGAGATAGGAGGATTGCTTGAGGCCAGGAGTTTGATACCAGCCTGAACAACATAGTGAGACCTCGTCCCTCTAATTAGCCAGGCGTGGTGGCATGTACCTGTAGTCCCAGCTACAGGAGGCTGAGGCAGGAGGATCACTTGAGCCCAGGATTTTGAGACTTAGGTTCAAGACTGGCAGTTTGAAAAACAGTGATGTAAAAGGCAGACAGAGGGAAAAGACTGGCTAGCGAGAGAGAAGGAAACCCAGGAGTGTGTGCATCAATTGAGGGCTCAGGCAAGATGCTCCAGAGAAGCCAGCTCAAGTGTGGTCTGAATGTGTTTGTGCAGTTTGGCCACTATGGCCATGCTGGTGTGCTGCTACTGTAGCTGGGGGAGTTTCACTGGAGGGGTGGGGAAGGAAGCCAGATTCACTGGGAGAGAAGTTGGGAGAGATATATCAAGAAGCTTGACTGTGAAGAAGAGGTCATAGTTGGATCAGCTGTTAGGTCTGAGGGGATTTTTATTTTTATTTTTAAAGGTGAGAGAGTTGGCTAGATGTGGTGGCTCATGCCTGTAATCCCAGCACTTTGGGAGGCTAAGGCGGGTGGATCACGAGGTCAGGAGTTTGAGACCAAGCTGGCCGATATGGTGAAACCTTGTCTGTACTAAAAATACAAAAATTAGCTGGGTGTGGTGGCAGGCGCCTGTAGTCCCAGCTACTCTGGAGGCTGAGGCAGGAGAATCGTTTGAACCTGGGAGGCGGAGGTTGAAGTGAGCCAAGATTGTATCTCTGCACTCCAGCCTGGGCGACAGTGTGAGACTCTGTCTCAAAAAAAAAAAAAAAAAAAAAAAAGGATGAGAGAGTCTTGGCACATTAAACTGACAGAGAGGGAAGTGTGAGAGCATGAGAGAGCATTAATGTAGTAGAGCGAATGCCTGGGAAGTCTAGTGTGGATAGAGTTCTGAGCTGGGATACATGTTGACCTGAAGCAGGAGGAAGGACATTTATCCACTGAATGGGAAGGAAGACGTTGATGGATACAGATGAAGGTGAGTTTGAGGGCAGGAAGTTGAAGGTGTTCTTGGTTTACTCTCTGTAAAGTAGGCGGTGAGGTTATCTTCTAAGAGTGGAGTGGGAGGAAGGGGTGATGGTGGGCCCTGAGGCTGGGGCAAAGTGGGGGAGGTTTGAAAAAACCTCTGGCTAGGTGTGGTGGCTCACACCTGTAGTCTCAGCACTTTGGGAGGCTGAGACGGGAGGATCCCTTGAGCCTAGGAGTTCGAGACCAGCCTGGGCAGAATGGTGAAACCCCATCTCTACTTATCTGGGTGAGTTGGCGTGTGCCTGTAGTCCCAGCTACTTGGTAGGCTGAGGTGGGAGGATCACTTGAGTCCAGGAGGTCAAGGCTGCAGTCGGCCATGATCACACCGCTGCACTCCAGCTTGGGCGACAGAGCGGGCTCTGTCTAAACAAACAAACAGACAAACAAAAAACTCCACAAAAACCTCCCAAGGGGAATGAAAAGAGAGCTCAACAGGTTTGCTGGGCAGCTCTGAGGATCTCCAGAATGGAGCCCCTGAATCTGTTATGCCATCTGCTGTAATGGTTGTGTGGTTTTCTCCTTGGTGTTGAGTGTCCTGAGGAGAGGAACAGAGAAGGTGATAGGTAGAAGGATCTGGGGTTGGGATTTGGTTGAGTGAGTGTTTAAGAGAGTGTGAGGGAGTTGAGATCATTGGTTAGTGGGCAGTTGATGTCGGATGGAGGAGAAAGGAGATGTAGACAGAAGAGGCCTGTCAGAGAAGAAGAAAATAGAGGTGCTAGCAAATTGGAGCATCAGAGGAGATGGAAGAGTTGGTGTGGTGGGAGAAGTGGCATGAGACATCTCAGGGAAGGAGTTCGTAGGGACAAAAGGAAATGCAGTGAGATGTTTGCAGGTACTGTCAGAGTTGGAGGCATTCTGAGTAGTGATAGGAAAGCCACACTAGGTCTTTGAGAGGAAGACAGTAACACCAAGAAGGAGGTAACAGAATGAGGTCAAGGAGCTAATTGGGCAGTGTGCTTGGTGGATTCTAAGGTCATTTGGAATGACTGCTGGACTTGGTGACTCAGGGAGGACTGAACTAGGGGAAAAGGTCTTCAGTGAATGAGACAGAATGATTGAGAGACATGGAGGTAAATTTTACCCAAGAGTGGAGGAGTCTTATATTGGAAGCAACTTTGGGCAATGAGGAGAAGCTACAGTGTGCTTCCATCAAGAGTTCCAGGTTTCAACCAAGATAAGAAGAGAGGTTGGGGCAAAGGGTGGTCCCAAGAGGTTCAGTAGAAAGGTGTAGGAGGGTGGGGATCCCAGGGAAGTTTTGGACTGTGGGTGTGACATTGTGGGAAAGGGTCGGAGGTGGGGGGCAGGGAGGAGCTTGAACTTTGAAAAGGACTGAAAGGCATGATGGGGGAGAGTGGCTGTATGGTTGCTCCCCTGCTGGCCAGGAGGAGCCAGTCTTCTCTTTGGAAGCAATTTGAGAAGTGTTCTGCTAGACCTAAATTGATGCTGTCCAAATTTCTGCTTGAGGCAAGTTGGCTATGCCTTCTCGGATGAGTAATTTCAGCCCCTAAAGAGTATAGCAAATCCATATAACCAAGAGTTGGCAAGAAAAGGCTCTTTATGGCATTTGAGTGTTTCGTGTTCCTCTTTGTTTTTTTTTTTTTTTTTTTTTTTGAGACTGAGTCTCTCTTGCCCAGGCTGGAGTGCAGTGGCACAATCTTGGATCACTGCAACCTCTGCCTCCCAGGTTCAAGTGATTCTTCCGCCTCAGCCTCCTGAGTAGCTGGGACTACAGGCACATGCCACCATGCCCAGCTAATGTTTGTACCTTTTAGCAGAGACAGGGTTTCACCATGTTGGCCAGGATGGTCTTGATCTCTTGATCTCATGATCTATCCGCCTCGGCCTCCCAAAGTTTTGGGATTACAGGTGTGAGCCACCGTGCCCAGCCATTCCTGTGACTTTCCAGATGCCTGTTTACTGGAAGAATGAATCATTTCAACTGCTGCTTTTTTTTCCCCTGGTGTCTAGAAAGCAGAAAGATAAGAAGACTCCTTAGGGTTTCAGTTCCATTCAGTGCCTTGGTTACGCGGTGTGATAAGTCACGTCTGGTTCTTGAAAGCCAGCAGTGAATAGGCCTTTTCCAGTGTAGAGCGTGAAATTCCTTTGGGGAATTTAAACACATTTTTCTTTAATGGCTGAAATGAAGTGTTGCTTTTTTCATGAAAGTTTTATGTATTTGACCTATTTAATTCTTTTTTCTTCAGGAAATAAAAAGTGGCACTTTTTTTTTTTTAAATTTATTATTATTATACTTTAAGTTCTAGGGTACATGTGCATAACGTGCAGGTTTGTTACATATGTATACTTGTGCCATGTTGCTGTGCTGCACCCATCAACTCGTCAGCACCCATGAACTCATCATTTACATCAGGTATAACTCCCAATGCAATCCCTCCCCCCTCCCCCTGCCCCATGATAGGCCCCGGTGTGTGATGTTCCCCTTCCTGAGTCCAAGTGATCTCATTGTTCAGTTCCCACCTATGAGTGAGAACATGCGGTGTTTGGTTTTCTGTTCTTGTGATAGTTTGCTGAGAATGATGGTTTCCAGCTGCATCCATGTCCCTACAAAGGACACAAACTCATCCTTTTTTATGGCTGCATAGTATTCCATGGTGTATATGAAAAGTGGCAATTTCTTACTTCCCTTCCAAAACAGACAACCACTGGCTTTTCCTGGCAAGGAGATACCTATGTGTGTCATGGAAATGGATGGTGTTTGGAAATGTGAAAAATGTAATTTACTTTTTCTTTTCACTATTGAAGTGGATTAAAAGAAGTGAATATCTTAATGGAACTGGGTATGATGAATGTCTTTCTTGTGAAAGCTTTAGAATCAGAATGAAAAATTATGTTTTGATTTTTCCCTGTAAATATGCACATTTATTCTTGGAAGTAATACTAGAGTCTGTTTGTTACGGCATTTAGCTAACAGCAGCCTACATGAGGTTTCAAAGGACAGTCATTTTGTACAGATTGAATACAAAATGTGCAGAAGGGACTGCCTCAGTAAATAAATGCTAAGCCCTAGGTTGTTTTGGTAGTATTTTAAGAAAATAAGAGATGCTGGTGTACCTTAATGTAAGGGAGACTAAAAAGAAAACAAAAAAGAAAAGAGGAGAAAGAAAAATTATGAAAGCATGAGAGGCTGAAGCAAAGAATGAGTGAAACCTTGGAGAAGCTCAGGAATGGACATTTAGAGACCAGCGGGGAATGCTAGAACAGAGGGGAGTTACGTAAGGAAGTGACAGTTCAGGAGTTGAGAAGGGATGGTGAAGAGCAGAGGGAGTGTGGCCCAACCTATAAAAGCATAAAGCGGAAAGATAAAAGATTTTTCTCACTAGAGTGGTGACTTCACATAAAAAAGTAATCAGATCCTGCTTGTAGAATTTCGTTATCACTACAGCAATTTTATTTCCAGAACCCCTTGCTTACACGCAACCTATTTCCTTTCCTTTTCTACATATGCAAACCAATTATTTCGGCTGGGTGCGGTGGCTCACACCTGTAATCCCAGGACTTTGGGAGGCCGAGGTGGGTGGATCACAAGGTCAGGAGTTCCAGACCAGCCTGACCAATATGGTGAAACCCCATCTCTACTAAAAATACAAAAATTAGCCAGGCGTGGTGGGGGTCACCTGTAGTCCCAGCTATTTGGGAGGCTGAGGCAGGAGAATCACTTGAACCCAGGAGGCAGAGGTTGCAGTGAGCCCAGATCACACCATTGCATTCTAGCCTGGGCGAAAAGAGTGAGACTCTTGTCTCAGGGGAGGGGAAAAAAAAAAAAAAAAGAAAACAATCTATTTCATAAGAGTAGATTTTTTTTCTTCCTTTAGTTCCTAAAGCAGCATATCCCAGGATGAATTGCACCAAATACTGTTTCAACAGGCTGTTCAAAGGAAATTAAGAATTTTATGTTCAAATAACTTTGAGAAGTACTGTATTAAAAAAAAAAAGTCAAACATGTTTATTTACTGCACAGTTCTCAGAGCCCTTAACATCAAATATGTATTTTGAATTTCTAAGACAAATGGTCTCTCTTACCTAATGGAATTCTGGTTTTGCTCTGAGTGGCAAAAATTCTAGTTAAAAATTCTCATCTCCCCAGACTCCCCTGTTGCCAGAGGTGACACAGTACCAGCCAATGAAATATAAGTAGAAGTGGTTGCAGGGCAGAGGCTTCCAGGAGAGCTTTGGTTTCCTGATAAACAGGATCTGTGAGGCTGGCACACAACTTTCCCCTTTCCCTTCCCACCTTTCTGTATGAAGGGGGTGTACGTATCTTGCCCCAGGAAGGCCAAGCGCTAAGAGTTGCGTCAGAAAGATTGAAGGGGTTCTTGATGGCTTCTTGCAACTACTCTACCAATCTTGGAGTTTCTATCTTGGGACAGGTTGTTCTAGTAGAAAAATAGAGCCCTGATTGTTTAAACCACTATGGGTAAGTTTCTATGACATGCAGCTGAATACAATCGTAACTTATACCAGGGTGATATAGTAAGCAGTAATTGTGCTTATTTTAACCATGGGTACCCATTGTTTTTCCTTTAAACTATTTAGAAGAGTCTTTGGGAAATGCTATCTTTATGAATAGAAGTGAATATAATCAGCTTTTTTTTTCTATAAAAACGAATTTTCTCTTGGGAGGCTGAGGGGGGTGAATCACCTGAGGTCAGGAGTTTGAGACCAGCCTGGGAAACATGGTGAAACCCCGTCTCTACTAAAATATAAAAAATTAGCCCAGTGTGGTGGCAGGTGCCTGTAATCCCAGCTTCGGGAGGCTGAGGCAGGAGAATCGCTTGAACCTGGGAGGCGGAGGTTGCCGTGAGCCGAGATTGTGCCACTGCAGTCCAGCCTGGGCGACAGAGTGAGACTTCATCTTCAAAAAAAAAAAAGGAATGAATTTTCTGATGGTCTTTGACTATGAAATTTGGGTTTTAAATTTTGGGCTTTTTCTTTGCCTTTTCCCCACATAGATGAAGTTTTTCCTCCCCTTTTTTTCGTTTTTTAAATGGGCCAGACTGGTCTTGAATTCCTGGGCTCAAGCCATCCTTCCCTCTCAGCCTCCTGAGTAGAGTAGCTGTTACCACAGACAGGCATCCCCATGCCTGGCTTCCTTTTTTGTAAAAACAACAGACCAAAAAAACCTTTGTAATCATTTCATGCCTCTTACCAAAGCACTTTATATATGCCAGATTTTTTTTTGTTTTGTTTAAACAGAGGTTGTTTCATCAGCCTACTCATGCCTTCTTTACACAGTATAATTGTTCTGAAAATTTGTAGGGGAATTGACTCAAATGTACATTTATTTTCATCATATTACCAGAGATGTTGAGTTTCCTTTGAATGATTTTATTCTTAACTTTGGCACTTAACACTTTTTCTGTCTTCTTTCCTCTCAAAATTAATGTTCTATGAACTAATATCTAAGTGGCCTAGAGAATCTCTTAATGTAAAAGCTTGTTGTAAAGTTGGCAATCTTTTGTAATTTGAATATCCCATGATTGCTGTCCGTCAGTGCATTGGATTGTCCTAGGGTTTTCTAATAGTATTTATCAATTAGCTGATAAAAGAATTTTAGAGGCTGGGTGCCCTGGCTGACTCCTGTAGTCCTGGCACTTTGGGAGGCTGAGGTGGGAGGCTTGCTTGAGCTCAGGAGTTCAAGACTAGCCTAGACAACATAGTGAGACCCCGCTGTCTCTGCCAAAAAATGTAAAAACTCAGGGGAGTGTGGTGGTGTGTGCCTGTAGTACCTACTGCTCGGGAGGGTGAGGTGGGAGGATTGTTTGAGCCCAGGAGGTTGAGGCTGCAGTGAGCTACGATAGCAGCACTGCATTCCAGCCTGGGCAACAGCAAGACCCTGTCTCTTAAAAAAAAAAACAGATTTTTTCCCCCCCCTCAAAGGACTTTTAAAGTATACTTCAAATCTCTAGAATATAAAATCAGAATGTTAAAGTTGAAGTGGCCCTTAGCAAATGAGTCTAACCTCCTCATTCTGCAGCTGAAGGGATTGAGAACTTACCGAAGGCCTCATTACTGAGCCAAAATGGTGGCAGGACTGGTGCTCTATTCATGAGTCTGCTCTCTCTGGTGATGGCCTGACAATAACAGTGTGGTGAGTCATACAACTCATTTCACAGATAGTTTCTTCATATGTAAAACTGGAGTAACTTCTCATTTGCTCAACCCACAGTAAAATCTTTAAACTCTTCTGAGTTGCTTGGAATTGAATCCTTATTCTAGTATACTGTATTTATTGGAAAGGAGAAATACTTGATTTTAGAAAAGTTTATTTTTAAAGAAATTTGAGTTTATTGCAGTATATAAAATTGAACCTTTTCGAGTGTACAGTTCAATGAGTTTTGACAAATGTATATGTCTTATGAAACTGCCACCACAAATAAGAATATTCTACCATCTAAAAAGGTTACAATTTGTTTTGCTTTGATTAATGAGAGAATACTTTCATTTTCTGGAATAAGAATATGGATAAAATACGTTACAACTATTGAAATATTGACATACTTCATTATTTTCATGAAAGCTGTTAAATTTTTGCCTCTCTACTTTTGCTGACACCAAGAAGAAGGAGGGGGAGGAGAAGGAGCAGACATCATTAAAATGATGTTAAATAGCCTCTTTGTGACATGGGGAGAGTGTAATGGACTTTAAAAAAATGAAAGGTGAGAATATAGTAGACTGACTTATTTTTATTATATGCAATGTAAAACTTTACAGATTTTCCTGTGGGTTTGTGGAGACAAGGTGTTCGTTAAGTTTAAATCATGGGGAAGCCATTATCAATGAAATAGATTGTACATCTTTTTACATTGTTATTTATTTATTTATTACTTATATTGTTATATGAGAACAAGCAGCATCAAGGTACTTAAGCCATTTCTATCCCATTTGAAAGGCAGGAAGCGAAATCACTTACGGCATTGAGTTTGAGGCAGTGTTGCCTTGGAGGTGAGGGAAGTATTAAGCTAAGCAAAGAAACTGGGAGATGCGGGTGGAGGTGAGGAGACCATGTTTGTGGGTGGAGGTGAGGAGACCGTATTTGGAGTTAGAAACTCTAGTGAAATGGATTATTTTAGCATAAACTGATCATTGGCAAATAACAGTAGTTGGTTTTCTTAAACTTTTTTTCTTCAAGTTTCTTGAATGAGAGACCATGCTTTTCATTTTTGTTTTTCAGTATAATATAATCAGATATATAAATTCTGTAAATTATTTTTTTCTTCATTTAAAAAGATTGTTTGTTTATTTTTGAGACAGTCTTGCTCTATTGCCCAGGCTGGAGTGCGTGGCATGATCTTGGCTCACTGCAACCTCTGCCTCCTGGGTTCAAGTGATCCTCTCACTTCAGCCTCCGGATTAGCTGGGACCACAGGCACACGCCACCATGTCCGGCTGTGTTGCCTATGCTGGTCTCGAACTCTGGGACTCGAGATCCACCCACCTCAGCCTCCCAAAGTGATAGGATTACGGGTATGAGCCACCATGCCCAGCCTAAGTTCTGTAAATTGTATCACTATGTATTATTTAGTCATTTATTCAAATAACATTTCTTGAGTACTTTGTGCAAGACAACATTCTAAGAATTTTGAGAATAAAAAGATGGATTTGATAATGAGTGTTCTGTAAGAAGCTTCTAGTGTAATTGGAATTAAAAAACATAAGCGCAGACAACAGAGCTGTAAAGGTGCCTTGGATTTGAATGCCAAGACGAGGAGTGTGGCATTCTGTAAGCAGTCCGCTTCCGCTGGTGCATAGAGGAGGGACTTCACCACGTCCACGCCAAGGTCATCTTAAAGGGAGGTGAATCTGGTGGCGGAGTGTAGGTGCATTCTTTTTTTTTTCTTTTTTCTTTCTTTCTTTCTTTCTTTTTTTTTTTTTTTGAGACATAGTCTCGCTCTGTTGCCCAGGCTGGAGTGCAGTGGCACGATCTCGGCTCACTGCAAGCTTCCCCTCCCGGGTTCACGCCATTCTCCTGCCTCAGCCTCCCGAGTAGCTGGGACTACAGGCGCCCGCCACCACGCCCAGCTAATTTTTTTGTATTTTTAGTAGAGACGGGGTTTCACCGTGTTAGCCAGGATGGTCTCCATCTCCTGACCTTGTGATCCACCCGCCTCGGCCTCCCAAAGTGCTGGGATTACAGGCGTGAGCCACCGCGCCCGGCCTAGGTGCATTCTTAATGGGTAGAGGGGAGTACGGGGACCAGCTAGGAGACCCTTGATAATTGTCTAAGGACTTGAAGTTAGAGTATGGCCACAGAATTGGGAAGGAAATAGGTTAAACAAGAGACGTTTTAGAGAGAATCATCAGAACTTAATAAGTGGTTGGGGGCTGGAGGTGGAGAGTGGGAAGTGTTTAAATGCTACTAAGGTTTTTTAAAAATTTAATTTGAATTCATTTTTTAGTAGGTATTACATTCAGATGGTTTTTAATCCAAAAGAGAATGCTATGAATTGTTTCCCCCTTCCCTCCGTCTTTCAGTCTCACTCTCCAAAGATAAGCACCAATGTTACTGGTTTCTTCTCTATGCTCCCAGAGATATTGAATGCCTATGTAAGCAGATAGATGCGAGCACTCTTCTACTATCTTTTTTTTTTTTTTTTTTTGAGACGGAGTCTCGCTCTGTCGCCCAGGCTGGAGTGCAGTGGCGCGAACTTGGCTCACTGCAAGCTCCGCCTCCCGGGTTCACGCCATTCTCCTGCCTCAGCCTCCCGAGTAGCTGGGACTACAGGCGCCGCCACCGCGCCCGGCTAATTTTTTTTGTATTTTTAGTAGAGATAGTGTTTCACCGTGTTAAGCAGGATGATCTCGATCTCCTGACCTCGTGATCCACCCGCCTCGGCCTCCCGAAGTGCTGGGATTAGTGAGCCACTGCGCCCGGCCTGTTTTCATTCTACCCAGTAGCAATTTATTTTTCACTTACACTGTTTTTTAAAGCTCATTACAAAGAAGGAGATAAAAGTCTTCCTCATTCTTTTCTTATGATCACGTAGTGTACATTGTATGGATTTATTGTGATTCATTCATTATTCTGCTATTGATGCCCATTTAGGCAGGTTCCAGTTTTTGCTGTTACAAGCAATCTACATTGCAATACGTAATTTCTGTGCATACGTAATTTCTCACATGTGCACCTATTTCTGTGGGGTAAATGTTGAGAATAGAAATAGCTAAGCGTAAAGGTGTGTGCATTGTTAAATTTTGATATATGTTGCCTAACTGCCCCTTATAAAGGTTGTACACTTCCGTTAGCAAAATAGAAAGTGCCTATCAATAGGATGTGGTTTTGAGCTGTTGAAAATCTGAGAGGTAAAAATGATTTCTCAGGTCAGTTTTAATTTGCATTTATCCTTTTGTGAATGAGGTTGAACATGTTTTCATACATAGAGGGGCCATTTATATATATATATCCTTATCTGTGAACTGTTTTTTAATTAATTAAAACAAATTTTTTTGAGATATGGGGTCTTGCTGTGTTGACCCAGGCTGGTCTCAATCTCAGACTCCTGGTCTCAAGTGCTCAAGTGATCCCCTGCCTTGGCTTCTCAAAGTTCTGGGATTACAGGTGTAGGCCACCACACCGGTTTTGTCTGTGTGTGTGTGTGTGTGTGTGTGTGTGTGTATGTGTGTGTGACAGGGTCTCATTTTATGCCCAGGCTGGAGGGCAGTGGTGCAGTCATTGCTCACAGCAACCTTGAACTCCTGGGTTCAAGCCATCCTCTCACTTCAGTGTCCCACGTAGCTGGGATTACAGGCATCAGTCACCATGCCCAGCCTGTGAAATATGTCTATATCTGTTGACCATGTATCTGTTCGGTTATTGGTCTTTCTTTTCTTTTCTTAGTAGGAGCTTTATTTTATTTACTTATTTTTTTGAGATTGAGTCTCACTCTGTTGCCCAGGCTGGAGTGGCAGGGGTGCAATTGTGGCTCATTGCAAACTCCACCTCCAGGGCTCCAATGATTCTCCTGCTTCAACCTTCAAAGTAGCTGGGACTACAGCTGTGCACCACCATGCCTGGCTAATTTTTGTATTTTTAGTGGAGACGGAGGTTTTGCCATGTTGGCTAGGCTGGTCTTGAACTCGTGACCTCAGGTGATCTGCCTGCTTTGGCCTCCCAAAGTGCTGGGATTATAGGGCGAGCCACTGCGCCCAGACAGTAGGAGCTTTATATATTAAGAAAATTAGGCCAGGCGCGGTGGCTCAAGCCTGTAATCCCAGCACTTTGGGAGGCCGAGACGGGCAGATCACGAGGTCAGGAGATTGAGACCATCCTGGCTAATGCGGTGAAACCCCGTCTCTACTAAAAAGATACAAAAAACTAGCCGGGCGAGGTGGCGGGCGCCTGTAGTCCCAGCTACTCCGGAGGCTGAGGCAGGAGAATGGCATAAACCTGGGAGGCAGAGCTTGCAGTGAGCTGAGATCCAGCCACTGCACTCCAGCCTGGGTGACAGAGTGAGACTCCGTCTCACAAAAAAAAACAACAAAAAAACAAAAAAAAAAAAAAAGAAGAAAATTAGTCCCATGATAGAAGTTGCAGATATTTATCACATTTTGTCATTGTTTTTGACTTTGCTTTTTGGTGTGTCTTTTTTTAATCATGCAGAATTTTTAATTTCTGTGTAATTGCATTTATCAGACTCTCTGTTACAGTTAGAAAAACCCTCTCCATTTCAGGCTCACTAGAAGATATTTGAGATATCTTTGGTACTTTTGATTTTTCATGTTAAAATTTTTGCTTCATTCATGGCTGGAGCCTGTGATCCCAGCATTTGGGGAGGCTGGGGTGGGCAGATTGCTTGAGCTCAGGAGTTCCAGACCAGCTTGGGCAACATGGTGAAACCCCATCTCTACAAAAAGTACAAAAAATTATCCAGGCGTGGTGGTGCGCACCTGTGGTCCTAGCTACTTGGGAGTCTGAGATGGGCAGGATCACTTGAGCCCAGGAGATGGAGGTTGTAGTGAGCTGAGATGGTGCCACTGCCCTCTAGCCTGGGTGACAGAGTGAGACCCTGTCTCAAAAAATTTAAAAAAAAAAAAAGTTTTTGAATCCTGATTTTGTCCTGATGTGTAATCTGATGCTTATTAGATAAGAGATAGGGATCCAGATTTATTATTTTCTTAGAGGGCCTCCTGGTTGGTCCTTACATCATTTGTTGAATAAACCGTGTTTCTTCTACTAATTTGAGATGCCACTTCTCTGATATTTTGAATTCTCACGTGTATTTGGGTCACTTTCTGAACTTTCTGTTCTTCGCTGATCTGACTCACTGTTCATGTAATAATTACGCACTGTTTTAATCGTAACTTTGTAGTATATTTGAATATTTGGTAGAGTGTTTTTCTCTTCATTACCTTTGTTTTCAGAATTTTCTTGGCTGTTATTTCCTGCTAGTTTTCCCATATGCATTTTAGAATATGGTCATTCAATGCCAAAAATCCCCCCAAAGATTTCATAGTACTTTTATTGAAATCATAATCGGGTTTATAGATTAATTTAGGGAGAATTAACATCTTTTTTTTTTTTTTGGAGACTCAGTCTTGCTCTGTCACCCAGGCTGGAGTGCAGTGGCACGATCTTGGCTCATTGCAACCTCCACCTCCCAGGTTCAAGCGATTCTTATGCCTCAGTCTCCGAAGTAGCTGGGATTACAGGCAAGCACCAACACACTTGGCTAATTTTTGTATTTTTAGTAGAGACAGGGTTTTACCATATTGGCTAGGCTGGTCTTGAATTCCTGACCTCAGGTGATTCACCTGCCTTGGCCTCCCAAAGTGCTGAGATTATAGGCATGAGCCATCGTACCCGGCCTGACATCTTGATTATGTAAAATTTATCCTCGAGACACACTGTGTCTTTCTTTTATTAGTCTTGAGTGATACCTTGCAGTGTTTTAAAGTTTTCTTTATATAAGATTTGCACATTTCTTGTTCAATTTATTGCAAGATATTTTACTTTTTGTAGCCATAATGAATTATTTTCTTTGATTATACTTTATTTTTTGTCTGTATTAAAGACACATATTTTATGTCTTAATTTTGTATTAGTAATTTTTTTTTCTTGTCTAATTACATTGACTGGAATCTCCAGATCCATGTTAAAAAATACTGGTTCTTATTTTGTTCCTGAGTAGAATTTCTTGTTAAACGTGATGCTGACTTTTATGCTGAGATATATTTTATGATGTTGGAAAAGCATCCATCTCTCTTTTTTTTCTTCCAAGAATGGATGTTGAATATTATCAGATATGAATGGATGTTGAGTATTACCAGGTGCCTTTTCAGTGCCTATGGCAATGATGTATGACCTACCATCTAAAATATGTATTTTTAATCCTAGCTGGATGTTTCCTTTTTAATTCCAGCTGGATGTGAAGGAGATGCAGGCTTGGGCATGAGGTAGTTTAGAGTTGGATGTCCCTGTGGTGCTATTGTGCAACTCAGCTCTTTCATCAAATGCTATCAATATTTCATAAACCTAGACCTAATAATAGATTGACTTTGCGTTGTGATTTTTATATTTCTGTCTTTCTCTGTCAACACCTTTTGGTAGCTTCAAGTTAAACTTCTAGTCCAGTTGGGGTTAAAACGGTGTAAATGTACATTCTGGGCTTTTTTTTTTTTTTTTGAGACAAGTCTCACTGTCACCCAGATTGGAGTGCAGTGGCGGCAACCTCTGTCTCCCAGGTTCAAGTGTTTCTCCGGTCTCAGCCTCCTGAGTAGCCAGGACTACAGGCATGCACCGCCACCCCCGGCTGATTTTTATTTTTTTTTATTTTTTTTTATTTTTTTTGAGACGGAGTCTGGCTCTGTCACCCAGGCTGGAGTGCAGTGGCGCGATCTCGGCTCACTGCAAGCTCCGCCTCCGGGGTTTACGCCATTCTCCTGCCTCAGCCTCCCGAGTAGCTGGGACTACAGGCGCCCGCCACCTCGCCCGGCTAGTTTTTTGTATTTTTTAGTAGAGACGGGGTTTCACCGTGTTAGCCAGGATGGTCTCGATCTCCTGACCTCGTGATCCACCCGTCTCGGCCTCCCAAAGTGCTGGGATTACAGGCTTGAACCACCGCGCCCGGCCCTGATTTTTATATTTTTAGTAGAGACAGGGTTTCAGTATGTTGGCCAGACTGGTCTTGAACACCTGACTTCAAGTGACCCGCCTGCCTCGGCCTCCCAAAGTGGTGGGATTACAAGCATGAGCCACTCTGTGCCTGGCCATTCTAGGCATTCTTAATTGTGCAAGTCTGAGGTAGGTGGTAGGGTCTGTGTCCTCCGGATCAAGAGTAGGATACTTGAGGGTAATACACACAATAATTATTGTTTTGGAGCATGCAGATACACTTTTAAAAGTCACCTTGATGTATGAGTCATTCTTGAAACTCTCAATTAGTGGAGTTTTTTTTTCCAGGCAGGTTAGGGTAGACGCCAAATGGACAGGATGTTTTGGTTATGTGTTGCCTTTTTTTAAAAGATCAATACCTCTGAATTAAAGTTGTGTAGGGACCTAAGTGCTCATTTTCTGTAGAGTTTTAAATAACATCCGCAAATCTCCATTATTTTTCTTAAAGGTATTTGTCCTTTAGGAGTAGAAAGTAATTGTTGTAAATGTAACTAACCTGAACTTCACCCTTGGGAGTCTAATGACCTTATTTTTACCGGTCGTGGTTCACACTGAATTTTCTCTCACTTCTTGTTCCTCATTCTGTCCGTGCAACCTATCCTTTTTGGGCCTTTTTTATTTCTTGCTCCTTACCTGTATGGCAGCCACCCTGTTCCTGACTACAAGGGTGAGTAGGTGGGGGTGGAGAAGAAGAGCTCCATAGTGTGAACATACATAGATGTGAAAATTCGCAGGCTACAAACTCTGTGCCTGATAGAACCCCACAAGTGTTCATTCACTCAGCCTCTTTACGCATGTTTTAGATAAGATGTTCCTGGTTATTATACTAGATTTCTGGAAAAGCCAAATGAGAAGGAGCTGGCAATGAAGGCCGGCGGTAGATACACTGATTGCAACAAGGAATAATAGCTGCCATTTATTGGGTGACCCTGAAAATTATAACAGGACCTTTAAAACCAAGGTCACTTGGGGCCATTTAGTGAAGGGACAAGGCTCTCTGTTCCTTTTATGTCAGTATAGTACAATTTAAAAAATAGTTAAGATGACTCTGGGCGTCCAGAAAAGGTAAATCTGACATCGGTTGTTCAGTTTATGAAGACAGAGAAATGTGCGATCTGTTTTTGAGTCAGTTATCTGGAAAATTTCCCAAGCAAGGGTTGAAGAGTGGAGATTTCTTTTACTAAGGAAGCTAGCTTAAAAGATTTGTTTTAATGGAAACAGTTAAATAGTTGATGACTAAGTTTTTCTTTAGCAGTTACTTTTATGATATGATGTGGTTGAAAATAACCTCCAAATATTCCGGAGTTTCTTTTACATGTAATAGTGACATTTGTTTTTCATGGTAATTGAAGATGTTTCACATTTAACTTCTGTAATGAATACAGTTTTAATTTATTTTAGATTTGAAACGTCAGTGACTTGGGAAGGGTCCAGAGTGTGTAGCTTTTACTTTACCTTTGACTTTGTTGTTGTTGTGGAGATGGAGTCCCACTCTGTCACCCAGGCTGGAGTGCAGTGGCGTGATCTTGGCTCACTGCAACCTCTGCCTCCCGGGTTCAAGCTATTCTCGTGCCTCAGCCTCCCAAGTAGCTGGGATTATAGGCACTTGCCACCATGCCCAGCTAATTTTTTGTATTTTTAGTAGAGACGGGGTTTTGCCATGTTGGCCAGGCTGGTCTCAAACTCCTGACTTCAAGTGTTCCACCTGCCTCAGCTTCTCAAAGTGCTGGGATTACTGGCATGAGCCACTGTGCCCGGCCTCGTTTCCCTTTGATTTTGTAAGTGGCTGAGGAAGTGCCACTGTGTTATTACGTCTGCTGCATAGGTGCTGTGTCATTCATATGTCGAAGTAATAACCTCTGCATGAGAATAACATTCAAAGCACCCTGTGTAGCCCTGTGTATCTACACTGCTTTTCAGACCAGTTCAGGCATCCACAGCAAGCCTGTGCCATTTTTACTTGTCTTATGTTACACTAACTCCTCAAGTGTGGTGGCTTTCTGAATATGCTTATGGCATATGTGCTGCAAATTTTTGTGACTTCCTATCTCCATATTCCAGAATTTATAGTAATCTCATGAGGAAGTGAGCTGAAGTTTTAGGTTTATTCCAGGGCTTCTCAACCCCAGCACTATTGGCATTTTGGGCTAGATAATTCTCTGTTGTGGTGGAACTAGCCTCTATATTGTAGACTGCTCAGCAGCATCCCCGACCTCTCCCCAGTAGATGCTAATGGCATCTTCTCTGGTTGTAACAATAAAAAAATCTTTCCAGACATTGCAGCTATCCTCTGGGGAGCAAAATCACCCATGGTTGAGAACCACCGGTTTATGCTTTATGAAGAGTGATTTTGAGGGTGAATTGATTATGTTATTATAAGAAAATGAATAAACATTTGTTGAGCACAATTGATTAAGCCAACTCCACTGCAAAAGCAAGTATACAGAGGAAACATCCCCGTCCTCAAAGGAAACATACGTGTATACAAGAACTAGAAATACAATACTTTATACTATGTGACAAGGCCTATAATAGATATAAAGATAAGAGAGTGGTTACTTTTACTATAAAGATATCAGCAAAAGAACAGGAAAGGAGAGAATACTTGACCTGGGCCTCGAAGGATGAGCAGGAGTTTACCAGAGTGAACTGCAGTGCCCTTCATAGCAGAAAAGTCATCATGAATTAAGGCTAAAGGATTCTACATTATGGTTTGCCTTGGGCTACGATTCTGGTCCCAGCATAATGATTTATTTTTATTTTTATCTTTTTGTTTTTGAGATGAAGTCTTGCTCTGTTGCCCAGGCTGGAGTTCAGTGGCGCAGTCTCGGCTCACTGCAACCTCCGCCTCCCAGGTTCATGCAATTCTCCTGCCTCAGCCTCCCAAGTAGCTGGCATTACAGGAGCCCACAACCTTGCCTGGCTAATTTTTGTATTTTTAGTAGAGACAGGGTTTCACCATGTTGGCCAGGCTGGTCTTGAACTCCTGACCTCAAGTGATCCGCCCGCCTCGGCTTCCCAAAGTGCTGGGATTACAGGCATGAGCCACCGCGTCTGGTCCCAGCATAATTATTAATAGCACTCCTTTCACACTAAAAAAAATGCTTTGCTTTGCATGATGAATTTAACAGTCACTCCGGTAAGGTCCTGGGGACTCGAAAGTTTGTGGGCAAGTGATGTGTTTGAGGTGCAGTGAGTCGTCTTATATTGTCAGAGTACTTTAGGGAGTGGGAAGGGATGTGGAGGATGGCTGGAGATACGGTTAGGACCTATTGTGGAGGGTCTTGTATGCCATATGATGAAAGTGGAACTTGTCCTGGACAGCCTAGAAGCCAACTAAAACCTCCTGGGCAGGGGAGTGTATCAGGAAGAGAGACAGAGAAAATGAGGTTTCCTGGCCCTTGAGAAGTTTCGGTCTGTTCTATATGTTGCATGTTTCTCCCAAGTACTACTACTTAGAGGAAATAGGTCCCCAAGAGGTTCTCCTTGGCTGAATTTTGTTTGGTGACAGCCAGGTACTGTTCACAACTGGGTTACTTTATCAACTGAGTTTCTTTATGAAATGCATAAAGGAGACTTGTATTCATTTTCACTTGTTCTTGACTTGTGAATAAGTGAGATTTTGCTCTGTTACTGAAATTTGAATGAATGGCTACTATTTTAGTTGAAAAGATGAAATTATCTCAGGACTTGGCAAAGTATATTCTGTGGGTGAAATCTAGCCTCTAGTCTGCTGCTTGTTTTTGTAAATAAAGTTTTATTGGAACACAGCCACAATTATTCATCTATGTATTGTGTATAGCTGCCTTAATGGTACAACAGCAGAGCTGGATAGTTCTGACAAATACCATATGGCCTGTGATGCCTAAAATGACTGTCTGGGCCTTTGTGGAAAAAGTTTGCCAATCCCTGATCCAACTGAATTCAATATTCAAGTCAAGTCAGTCAAGTATTTTCGTATCTTTACTCTGATTAAGATAGTTTCAGGAATGGACCAAATTATGCTGATTTTGTTACATCTGTTTGTTCCAAGCTAGGCTTGTGTTTTCAATTTTACGGGAGAAATTTTGTTATCCGGGATTTTACCTGAGAGGAATAAAGCTCTAGAACTTGGCTTTTCTGTCTTCCAGGAAGTCTTGAATCCATACTCTCTGGATTTGGTACTGACCTCACAAGGAAGGTACTGCCCGGAGAGGCTGGGTGGCTGGACCCAGGCTCTGTGGTGGGGCTCTCTCCACTCTAGATGGCCATGGACCACATACCCTTTTCCGTTCCAGAGTCCCTTTCCTTTTCCACTCCAGAGTCAATACCATAAGAGACAAATATATTTCTTTTTTTCTTTTCTTTTCTTTCTTTCTTTTTTTTTTTTTTTAGATGAAGTCTCGCACTGTCACCTGGGCTGGAGTGCTGTGGCGCGATCTCGGCTCACTGCAACCTCCACCTCCCAGGTTCAAGCGATTCTCCTTGCCCCAGCCTCCCAAGTAGTTGGGATTACAGGCGCCTGCCACTACTCCCAGCTAATTTTTTTGTATTTTTAGTAAAGACAGGGTTTAGCTATGTTGGCCAGGCTGGACTTGTACTCCTGACCTCCTGATCCACCCGCCTCGGCCTCGCAAAGTACTGGGATTACAGGCTTGAGCCACTGCGCCGGCCTTGACAAATGTATTCCAATTTCAAGCATTTTCAGAAAAGTAAAGTATTATAAATAACATGAATCTGTGTACTTAAGAATATTTTTGGCTTTTAAAAATACAAGTAGATACTATCATACTGATCTTTAGCTTTTACTTATTCATTACTGTTTTTTAGAGACAGGATCTCGCTCTGTCATCCAGGCTGGAGTGCAGTGGCACAGTCATAACTCACTGCAGTCTCAACCTCCTGGGCTCAAGTGATCCTTCTGCCGCAGCCTCCTGAGTAGCTAGGACTACAGGTGTGCACCAAATCAGATATTTTAGAAATTATTTGTAGAGATGGGGTCTTGCTATATTTCCCAGGCTGGTCTCGAACTCTTGGGCTCAAGTGGTCCTCCCACCTTGTCTTCCCAAAGTGCTGGGATTACAGGGATGTGCCACTGCTCCTGGCTCATACTGGTCTTTAAGGAAAAAAAAAAAGGTACAGGAAGAAAAAGAGGCAGTGTTTTGGTTGGTCTGATGCATTTATTTCCTTGTTACACCCTTTCAGACTGACAACTTTCACTCTGATTAGCATCAAGCTGTACCTGGTATTTGGGTGGGGACTGGACCTTTGGAGAGAGAACCAGGGACAAAAGCAATGTGTTAACCAGGGACAATGTTAATTAACCAAATTGGTGGTTTAGCTCCCCACCTCTTTCCTCCACCAGCCTGGATAGCTCATCTTTTTGTAGGATCTGGCTACTTGCCTTCAGAGACTCTTCAATAAGAGGAGAGTGGTTACCCTGGGAAACCAGTTCACATAAATGAAGAATGCTGTTTAGTCATTTTTGGTCCTGGATCTTGCCCCTTGTTCTTTCTTTGTGAAGTGTTCAGATGAGGGCTGTCTTTCATCTTTCAGTTGCTCCTTTAAAGCTCCAAGTGATTTTTTTAAACACTGTGAAGCCCTCACAATCAATTGCTTAAAATGTTTCTAGAAATTCCTGGTATTACTTAAAAATAGCTTCCGTTTTGTGCTCTAGAAGGTTCCTGTTGCTGAGTGCCAGCAGCTACATTTTAGAATTAAGGCAGGTTTGGCCAGATTGGTGTGCAGTGTGGAGATGAAGAATTCCACCCCTGCAAGACGGAGCCACATAAGAAGCCAGCTGGGGGGACAGATCACTGTACCCTTCTCCGAAAAGTGACAACCCTAAATCCTTGTCCTGCCTTTCTTCTCTTTCCTTTCAGTTTTTTTTAAAAATAGACTTTATTATTGTATTTAGAACAATTTCAGATTTATAGAAGAATTTTTTCTTTTCTTTTCTTTTTTTTCTTTTTTCTTTTTTTTTTTAGACAGAGTTTTGCTCTTGTTGCCCAGGCTGGAGTGCAATGGCGCGATCCGGGCTCACTGCAAACTCCGCCTCCCGGGTTCAAATGATTCTCTTGCCTCAGCCTCTGAGTAGCTGGGATTACAGGCGCGCGCCATCACGCCCAGCTAACTTTGTATTTTTAGTAGAGATGGGGTTTCACCATGTTGGTTAGGCTGGTCTTGAACTCCTGTCCTCAGGTGATCCACCTGCCATGGCCTCCCAAAGTGCTGGGATTAGAGGCGTGAGCCACTGCACCTGGCCAGGTTTATAGAAGAACTGATTGGGTAAGAGAGTTCTCACATACTCCCCCCAACTCCCACAGTTTATTATTAACATTTTACGTTTATGTGGTTACATTACCATTAATGAACCGATATTACACCTCATAACTGAAGTATATAGTTTACCTAGATTTCTTTACTTTTTATTCAGTGTTCCTTTTCTGTTCCAGGATCCCATCCAGGATACCACATTACATTTAGTTGTCATTTCTGCCCCTTAGGCTCCTCTTGACTGTGATGACAGTTTCTCACACTTCCCTTGTTTTTGATGACCGTGACAGTTTTGAGGACTGCTAGTCAGGTGTGTTGTAGGATACTCCTTATTGGAATTTGTCTGATGTTTTTCTCGTGATTAGCTGGGGGTTATGTGTTGTGAGAGGAAGATCATAGAGGGAAAGTGGCATTTTTATCACATCATATCAAGGATACATATTATCGACATGATTTGTAATTGTTGCTGTTGACCTTAATCACCTGGCTAGAAGTCGTATGTTTCAGGTTTTTCCCCTGTGAAGTTTCTCTCCTCTCCTGCCCTTTTCATACTGTGCTCTGCGAAAGGAAGTCCCTGTGCTCAACCTAACATTTAAAGAGTAGGGAGTTACACTCCTCCTTCTTGAGGGAATGGTTTAACATGATTTATTTGGAATTCTGATGCATGGTAGGTTTGTCTCTTCTCCATTTATTAAGTAACTTAATCATTATTCATATCAGTATGGACTCATGCATATTTAGTTTTTACTCTGGATTATAGACCCACGTTACTTTAGTTTGTTGCTCAAATTTTTCCATTTTTGTTGGCCGTCAGAAGCTCTTCCACTTGGCTCCTGCATCACTTTGACATACCCTCATCATTGTGAGTTTATCTGAGCACTTCCTTACTTCCTGGTACTACAAGATACTCTAGACTCATCTTGTGTTATTTCCTGCCCCAGTCTTAGAATCAGCCGTTTTCCAAGGAACCTGATTCCTTTTATTGGAGAATGGTATTACAAACCAAGATGTGGGCACTAGGTGTACTTGTTGCCATGGGGGTGTCATTTTTTTAGGTCCTCTTAGCTGACATGTGTCTACTAAGGTGTAGATGTACACACATTGGTAAATATTTCTTTTCTTTTTTGAGACAGAGTCTCACTCTGTCTCCCAGGCTGGAGTGCAGTGGCACAATCTCGGATCACTGCAAGCTCCACCTCCTGGGTTCATGCCATTCTCCTGCCTCAGCCTCCTGAGTAGCTGGGACTACAGGCACCCGCCACCACACCCGGCTAATTTTTTGTATTTTTAGTAGAGACGGGGTTTCACCACGTTAGTCAGGATGATGTCGATCTCCTGACCTCATGATCCCTGCGCCTTGGCCTCCCAAAGTGCTGGGATTACAGGCGTGAGCTACCGTGCCCAGCCATATTTGTAAATATTTCTATGTGTAACCATGTGTATCTATATTAAGTTTATCTTGAGTTTGACTCATGTTTAACATGTTGATGTCTCAACCCTAGCCTATTAGCAAATGGATTAATCTAGATTCCTCTTCTAGTTTATCTGTTCACCCCCACTTCAATAGTGAGAAACTTGGAGTATTAGTCCATTTGCATTGCTATAAAGGAATACCTGAGACTGTGTACTTTATTTTAAATAAAAGTGTTTTATTTGGCTCAGGTTCTGCTGGCTATACATAAAACATAGTGCTGGTATCTGCTTCTGGTGTTGGCTTCAGGAAGCTTCCAATCATGGTGGAAGGTGAAGGGGGAGCTAGTGTATCACATGGTGAGGGAGGGAACAAGAGAGAAGCCAGGCTCATTTAAGCAACCAACGCTTGGCATGAGCTAATAAATAGAGTGAGAACTCACTCATCCCCAAGAAAATGGCCCCAACCCATTCATGAGAGATTGGCCCCTATGACCGAAGCACCTCCCATCAGGCCCCACTTCCAACATTTTGGATCACATTTCAACATGAGATTTGGAGGGGACAAATATCCAAACCATATCACTTGGCTTCTACCATCTGCCATCCATCTACTTAATTGTTTAGTTCCAGTACACATATGTAGCAGTAGCAGCATTGGTAACCTGCATCGCCATGGGAAGCAACTTTATCAACTAGAGTATAGTTCTTATGTGCTCTTCCTTTTGCCTTTACTCTTACAGATGCCACTCATTTGCAAAGTCACTTAGGTTACTACTCTTTCTCCTACCTCCTTCAGTAAGGTTGTTTCCTACATTTGTAATACAGTTAGATTATTTTGTCACAGACTGGGTTCTTTCCTAGGATCCCATGACTTCCTAAATGATTTTTCTTTTTAAATTTGCATATATCAAGGTTCACTCTTTGTGTTGGACAGTTCTATGAATTTTGACAAATGCATGCCACATACCCACCATTATAGTATCATACAGAATATTTTCACCATCCTAAGAATTCTCCATGCTTCACCTACTTATTCCTCCTTTCCTCTCCTAAGCCACTAGCAACCCCTGATCTTTTTAATGTCTCTATAGTTTTACCTTTTCCGTCTTCTGCATTTTAAATTTTTTACATTTGAATCTCTTGAATACCCACTGACAATGGCTGGCCAGTCAGAACTCATAGTCATGATTCTATTATTTTGTTCCTCTGGGGGGCACAGGAAGTTGGACTTCTCTTTGGAATAAAGTAGTGGATAGTTATGAAAGCTAAAATGCATTATCTTAACAACACCTCCATGTTTCACAGTCTGCACTATTGGTGCCACTATCCTCTAATAAAAAAGTGCTTTCATTGCAGGCTTCCTGCAAAGCCTGATTTGGTGGATAGATTTGCAGTGCCTGTGTAGTACTTCCTGTTTTCCTCAGCCCAGGATAGTGATTGCTATTTACTCAGCAAACAGTTTTGGAGGCACATTCTGGAAGCCATTCCTCCTCCTTTGTGAACTGCCTTCCTGGACCTTTGGTAATGATGTTTATTCTCTGGTGATATGACTGGGTGAAAGAGGCAAATCAGATCCTCACTTAGAAATTTGAATTGAAGAGATATAGCCAATTCGTGAGCACATTCCTGGAATTCTAGAAGGTGTCATCTTGGGAACTGAAACCACTATGCTCATTTCTGGAAGAACAGAGATCGGAACCAGAGGGAGAAAACGAAGCTTGCTTTCTGTTGGTTGGACTTCCAGTCTTTGCTCCAGCCTTCCTAAGCCCTGGCCACCTTCCTTGGCTCCTGTGAGATGCCTCGAGCCTCCTTCAGTAAGTCACCCCTATATATCCTCAAGCAACCAAATTAGTTTCTGTTACTTGCAATAAAGAAGTCGTAGGGGATTTATCTATGTTTTAAATTTGGTCTTTCCTCTGTGGAGTGCTGTTCTAAGTGGATTTCATATGTCAGACTTATTTACATTAATACTAAAGCATTATACAGGTCATGATAGAAATCTGTGTCAGAGGCAAAGGAAGGAGGGGTTGAGTCTACCAGAGGGCAGGAGAACACAGTCCATGAAAGAGGTGACCTTTCCAGGTGGGCTGGGCAGGGCATTCTGGGTAGAAGGTACAGTGTGAGCAAAAGCCCAGCACTTGGAATCATCTTCAGGACTTGCAGGATGTTTGACATAGGGTGTGACTGGGGGCAGTTAGTAGGCAGGTGAGATCCAGGCTATGAGTGCCTCATGCTGTGAAGTTTGACTTTATGTTGTAGATCAAAAGCCACAAATGGGCTTTGGATGGGCTGTGGCCTGCATATGTGTTTTGTTTTGCTTGTACAAATGTTTTCCATCATTAGTTGCCATGATTTAAAAATCAAATGCTTTCCCTTAAAAATCTGAATAGGTACAATCTACCACTGTCTGACATTTTCTGGAAGATTTATTAATAGATGGTCTAGCAGTAGTGGGCCTGCATTCCATGTGGCACAGGAAATGGGATGTGTGGGCCCCTGTTGCCATGGTCCCACCTGGTCTACCCCATACACTGACTTTGCTTTCCTATCCTTATAGGCTTGGGCTGGAGGTAGTGGGGCCGTGACTTGCTTACTTTCATTTGTTTCCTGTTTAGTCAGCAGTGGTCCCAGTGATGACCACCTTCCTATCTCATTAACCCTTTTCCTGTCTGAGGTGACTTTCCACTCCAAACTCTTCAGACACAAAGCTACTCTGGAACCAGGCAGCTCACTCCTCAGGAGGCTGAGGCGGGAGGATCCTTTGAGCCCAGGAGTTCAAGGCTACAGTGAGCTGTGATCACACCACTGGACTCTGGCCTGGGCAACAGAATGAGACACTGTCTCTGTAAAAAAAGAAAAGAAAAAACGAAAAGAAAAAGCAGCTCCAGTGTGTGTCTTCTAGATGTTTTTATTTCATTTCTAGGGACCTGTCTTGCTGTCTTTTAACTTTGTCATTATGACTATTTTTTAAAGCAAAAAAGAAAGTTTAAAATACTGGCATAAAGGTTAAGGCGACTTGTCATTGTGTTTTTAATAACTGAGGAGGGCTTTTCTGTTTGGAAAGAGATATTTATAGTAAGGTGTTCTTTTTCAATTATTAGTCTATTAAAATAGTAAATTTTAAAACCTAGTGTTTCTTGAACTTTCAGCTCAACTTGTAGAAAATTTTTTATTTATAAAGTAGTAATTTTCATGTCAAAAATGGTTTCACTTATTCATTGATTAGCCTCACTTAGTTTCTAAATTTAACAAATTAAAGTTATTAAGGCTGTTATCACCACTTACAAATTTAATTACAGTCCTGTAATGTTTTAAACTCTAATCACACATTTTAAGTATCTGTTTCTCTCAGACACCTTAACTAAGGCTGATAACAAAACCAAGGAGCAAAGTCAACCTCGTGCTTCAGCAGCTCTTGGGAATTAATGCAGTAATCCTGCTGGAAGCCAAGAGAAAAAAAGAATGCCTTAGTCCAGTCAAGGTTACGTGTTTTGAGGTACTGATTGATTGATTGTCAACATACTGGATCTGCTTGTACCTTCCAAGGTGCTCTTTCAGATCTCAGCAGCTAGTTTCTTTCTCTTTTTGTGTTT
The DNA here is from genome assembly GCF_037993035.2 of Macaca fascicularis. Lineage (NCBI taxonomy): Eukaryota > Metazoa > Chordata > Mammalia > Primates > Cercopithecidae > Macaca > Macaca fascicularis. Next base: position 16,481,828 of record NC_088376.1, read on the forward strand.
TAAATCAGGCAGCCTCCAGAAGCAGAATAGGTTCAGAGAGACTCTCAACAGCTGGTGGTTTGATAAAAACAAAGCTTACTTGTGAGTAGGAGGTTTGGGTGTCTGTAGTCCTTCAGCTGGGAGTTACCTATTTGCATAGGTTGTACTTGTCTGCAGCCAGGTGTCCTAAACTACCCAGCATGTAAATTAACAGATGCTCTTGAATGTACTTTTTTTCTCTGTAGTCAAGCAGTAAGGATTTACTCTTTTCATTTTTCACAACGTAGCAAAAGACACCTCATTAATAGCTTTTCACTATAAAGACTGTAAAGATTGAATGACTTTCTCGGTTGGTTGGGATTCCTGGTGGAGTTGGACACTTAAATTCCTTTGCCAAGGCCTTTGGCCCCACCTCACATGAATGCTGTAACTGTCTTGTAATTTCGTGTGTGGGGCCTAGTGTGGGCACCGGTGGGATGCTGAACCCCGGCTGTGACACCGACTTTGTCTTGTCTTATTCTCCAGTGTCCTGTTGACCTTCTGCTGGAGTCTCATTATTGACGTACACAAGGGAAGTAAAGTAATGCAAGGAGACACAGCCTCACATTATTTAGAAGAAACGCTTTTGGAGAGGCTTGAAATCGATTTTTTGAAATCTAAATATTAGAACAAAAGAGAGATATTTAGTCTGCATATCTTAATAGGAGTCGAGGCTTAGAATAAAAACATTTATTAAACCGTTAAAGATGCAAAGTAGAGATAAGCAACCATTTGCAGGAGAGGGCCAGGTGGATGAATCAACACAATTGGTCTTTTTGGCAAGAACGTTAAAACCTGTTGGTTTTGATTTTGTTAATTGGAAAGAGCGAGGGAGATTAACAGGTGCCTGAGAAGTAATTAATCAGGGATTTAGAGCGCTTTTATGTTATCAGGGAAAGGTGATTATGAAAGTGTCCACTTCAATCTCTAAGAGTACTGAGTGGAACAAACATTTATATTTTTATTGTATTGATTAACATACTCAGTGGTGAGCCATGGACTGTGGAAAATGATCATTTGTAGGGGGTGGTGATAAAAGACTAAGAGTCAATTTAGGGTGAGGTTTCGTACATGAAAAAAGGTGTCAGATATTTTACTTCTGACTGCTCATGAGAACAAAGGCATCATAATGCTTATAACCAACCTGCTGTTACACTTGACTTCTCTGTTTTTAGAGGCAGTGGGTGGGCTGGCCACTCACTCTACACCTGCCAAATCACCCATTCAGGAAGACAAACCAAGAAGGAACATTTTATGTGACTTTAGAATTGGGGAAATAGGTGAGTAGGAAGCTGTGCAAAGTACGCACATTGGTTTCTGCATGTTAACTTATTTTGGGTTCTAGAATGTAGAAGCCAGTATAAGTGCATCCATGTTTGTGTGCTGTAGCCTTTTGGATAGAATTTGATCAGTGTCAGAATAAATACATACATACTTATTGTGCATTAATTATTTCCTTCCCGGAGACAGTGCTGGATTCATCTTTTTTTTTTCTTTTTTTGAGATGGAGTTTCACTCTTGTCATCCAGGCTGGAGTGCAATGGTGCGATCTTGGCTCACTGCAACCTCCACCTCCCAGGTTCAAGCGATTCTCTTGCCTCAGCCTCCCGAGTAGCTGGGATTACAGGCTCCCGCCTCCATATCCGGCTAATTTTTTGTATTTTTAGTAGAGACGGGGTTTTGCCATATTGGGCAGGCTGGTCTCGAACTCCTGACCTCAGCTGATCCACCCACCTCGTCCTCCCAAAGTGCTGGGATTACAGGCCTGAGCTTCCACGCCTGGACTGGATTTATCTTAAAGGGTGTTGCATGGTTGGTTACAGATAATTTTTTTTTCCAACTTTTATTTTGGATTTGGAGGTCCATGTGCAGGTTTGTTACCTGGGTATACTGAGTGATGCTCAGGTTTGAGGTATGAATGATCCTGCCACCCAGGTACTGAGCATAGTATGCAATAGTTTTTCAACACTTGTTCCCTCTCCTTCCCTACTTTAGTAGTCCCAAGTTTTTATTGTTGCCATCATTATGTCCATTAGTACCCAATGTTTAGCTCACACATATAAGTGAGAATATGCAGTATTTGGTTTTCTGTTCCTGCATTAATTCGCTTAGGATAATGGCCTCCAGCTGCATCCATGTTACTGCAAAGGAAATGATTTTTTATGGCTGCATAGTATTCCATGATGTATGTGTACGCATTTTATATATCCAGTCCACCACTGACAGGCACCTAGGTTGAGTCCGTGTGTTTACTATTGTGAATGGTGCTGTCATGAACACATGAGGGGTACCAGAGAATTTGAGGACGGGAGTTGGGAGGGGAAGTGGAAGGGAGCAACTCCAGGAAACCACCAACAAAAGGAAATTTTATTCATGATAATTTTTTTTCCCTGTTACCATTCAATGGCTATTTATTAAAAAAAAAATGTGTTCAAAGCAGTGCACTGGATGCAGATGAGGATACAATAGAAAACAACAGGCGTGGTAGTGGTTCACACCTGTAATACCTGTGCTTTGAGGCCAGGAGTTCGAGGTTACAGTGAGCTCTGATTGTGCCACTGCACTCCAGCTTGGAGCTTGGGCGACAGAGTGAGACTCTGTTTCAAAGGGAAAAAACAAAACCAAACCAAACAAAATACAATAGACACATCCCCCTGAACACAGGGAGCTTATGCTCTAGTGTAAGGCTGTTCAATGGAACCTTCAGCAGTGATGGCAGTGACCTATAGGTATGTTGTCCAATATGGTAGCCAGTAGCCACGTGTGACTATTGAGTGCTTGAAATGTGATTAGCATGACTGAGGAACTGAATGTTTTGTTTTGTTTAATTTTATAATCATTTTAAATTAAATAGTTGCACATGGCTAATGACTACTTGGGCCTTTGTAGTGGGTCAAGTGAGTTCTAGTTCTCATCTTCATATTTAGACCACCTCATTTGAGGTAACTAGGAAAATTTGATCCTAAAATCCAGAGTCTCGGCTCAAATAATTCCATATACTGGGAAATCAGAGTCCCATCTTGGATGTATTTTTGCTGTGACATTTCTCAAAGTGGGTTCCATGGAATGCTAGTCCCATGAGATATACTGCCAAAAAGAATGCTGTGGTTAGTAAGGCTGGGAAATGCTGCCTGCTGCCATATCTTTCTGGAGCTGCGTAATGAATACAAGCGTATTTACAGACTCTGATGAATCACGCAGTAGAGAAATTGATACTTGGTAGAGATGTATTGTGGCTCAGTTTCCCAAACTTAGTTGGCGATCGCACTCTTTTATTCACCAGTACCTCTGAACACTTTTTCGGAAATGCTATTCTAGGGAGATAACTGAGCTTGGGTTAGGACTGTCTTAAAAGTGAAAGGAAGAGGCCGGATGCAGTGGCTCATGCCTGTAATCCCAGCACTTTGCAAGGCCGAGGTGGGTGGATCACTGGAGGTCAGGAGTTTGAGACCAGCCTGGCTAACATGGTGAAACCCCGTCCCTACTAAAAATAGAAAAATTAGCCAGGTGTGGTGGCAGGTGCCTGTAATCCCAACAGCCTGACGCAGGAGAATCACTTGAACCCAGGAGGCAGAGGTTTCAGTGTGCTGAGATTGTGCCACTGCACTCCAGCCTGGGCAATAGAGCAAGACTCTGTCTCAAAAACAAACAAACAAATAAACAAACAAACAAAAAGGAGGACATGGTGGTTATAGCCTCCGGTTCTTGGTTCTCCAAGAATATGAGAATTCTCCCATTCTCCTAGATTTTGGTAGGTTAGAGATATGACAGAATCGGGCATAGAATTGCATATTGCACATTTGGGCATTGAAAAAATGCTTCTTGTCAGTAACAATATCTTCAGAGTTTTTATACGTATATTGTGTTCACCTTGGTTAGTCAGTTTCCTAATTGTTTCTAAGTTAGCCTGTGGTCTACAGTGGTCTAAGGTAGCCTGAATTAATACATGCACAAAGAGGTTGAATAGTTTGATTTTGCTTTTCTCCTGTTTAGGTTTATAGCACTTGGGCCAGGCGTGGTGGCTCATGCCTGTAATCCCAGCACTTTGGGAGGCTGAGGCAGGTGGATCATGAGGTCAGGAGATCGAGACCATCCTGGCTAACACGGTGAAACTCCATCTCTACTAAAAATACAAAAAATTATCCGGGCGTGGTGGCATGTGCCTGTAGTCCCAGCTACTCAGGAGGCTGAGGCAGGAGAATCACTTGAACCTGGGAGGCGAAAGTTGCAGTGAGCTGAGATCGTGCCACTGCACTCCAGCCTGGGCAACAGAGAGAGACTCGATCTTAAAGAAAAAATAAAACAAAACAACAACAAAAATCCCCTAGTACTTCTGTGGCCATTTATACCTGCTGACTCCCTTTACAAAAGCCTACAAGGTCTCCAGAGGCGGTATTAAGGTCCCCTCATTTACTTGGTATAAATTAAAAGCACAGAGTCTAATGTACATCCATCAATGGCATTTTAGAAATTCTAGTTAGATCGTATTATAAATCAGTTCTTACGCTATTATATATGCGAGTGTGTGGGTATATGTGTGTGTATATGTGCAAACACAAATCAGATCTCTAAGCTTGCTCATGCCTTACTTAACAATACAACTAGGCTGGACTCAAGGTTATTCCTATAATAATGCCACCCTTGCTCACCTTCTGCAGTACTTTCTTGAGCAACAGAGAAGGAAATGGATTGAGCAGGCCATGGGAGTGGATCCTGCTGCATCCATCATGCTTGTACGCTCCATCCATCATGCCTGCTGTGGCAGGAAAAGGCTCAGAGCTGCTGGGTAGTGTATCTTCCAAGGTCCCTTTCAGTGCCGAAATTCTGTCACTCTATGACAGCTTTATTGAGAGTTTCCATTGTAGTGAAGGTGCATTGTGGTCTAGCTGAAACTCCAGCATCAAAGGAGAGACACGCTCAAAATACTTCAAGGCTTCAAGAGAAAATGTTGCTGATGAAGTTGATTTTTGGCCTTATAAGAGGGCCAGAGCTTCTTGGGTGCCTTAACTTACCATTTCATTCTAAGAGTGTAGAAAACACTGCTTGTTTCTGCCATTTGGAACTTCTCAATAACCAATTCTTCAACTTTACTAATGTCACCCCCCGACCCTGTGACTATCAATATTTTGCCTTAATTTTTTTTTTTTTTTTTGAGACGGAGTCTTACTCTGTCGCCCAGGCTGGAGTGCAGTGGCACAATCTCGGTTCACTGCAACCTCTGCCTCCCGGGTTCGTATGATGCTCCTGCCTCAGCCTCCCGAGTAGCTGGGATTACAGGCACCCGCCACCACGCCCAGCTAATTTTCGTATTTTTAGTAGAGACGAAATTTCACCATGTTAGCCAGGCTGGTCTCAAACTCCTGGCCTCATGATCTGCCTCCCTTGGCCTCCCAAAGTGCTGGGATTACAGGTGTGAGCCACTGCGCCAGGCCATTGTTTTTTTTTTTTTTTTTTTTTTTCCAATTTAAACATTGTTTACTATGATAAAATATACATAACAAAATTTATCATTTTAACTATTTTTAAGCATACTGTCCTGGGATATTAAGTACATTCGCATTGTTTCGCAGCCATCAAAATTACCATTTTTAATTACTGCTTGTCTGCATGGAGGATGAGGGGAAATTTCCTCTTGAGGCCTGACCGTCCAGCACCCGCCTGTACTAATAAGTTGAGACTGTTATTCATAAGCAAGACTTGCCAACCCAAGTCGACCTCTTTCATAATATAACTAGACTTGTGGAAGGAGAATGACTAACTTTTGCATATTCCCTGTTTGAGGCCACTTTCCTTCTGAAAGGAGACGAAAGAAAGTTGTAGTGTGAGCTTGTCCAGCCTTCGGCTTGTGCTGCCTGTGGCCCAGGACAGCTTTGAATGCAGCCCAAAACCAGTTCGTAAACTTTCCTTAAAACATGAGTTTTTTTTTTGCGATTTTTTTTTTAAAGCCCATCAGCTATTGTTAGTGTATTTTATGTGTGGCCCAAGGCAACTCTTCTTCTTCTTCCAGTGTGGTCCAGGGAAGTCAAAAGATTGGACACCCCTGTTGTAGTGGGAATGTTGAAGGTATTACCCCAAGCCTAGTGGTGTTCTCCCATTCCCCTGAGGGTGTCTGGAGATTTCTGGGGAAGGGACAAAATGCTCAGAACCACCAGCGGCCACTTCCCATTCCACTCCTCCACCCCCATGAGAGTAGCTTTCAGATCAACCAGCCCGGCCTGGCGCGGTGGCTCAAGCCTGTAATCCCAGCACTTTGGGAGGCCGAGATGGGCGGATCACGAGGTCAGGAGATCGAGACCATCCTGGCTAACACGGTGAAACCCCGTCTCTACTAAAAAATACAAAAAACTCGCTGGGCGAGGTGGCGGGCGCCTGTAGTCCCAGCTACTCGGGAGGCTGAGGCAGGAGAATGGCGTAAACCCGCGAGGCAGAGCTTGCAGTGAGCTGAGATCTGGCCACTGCACTCCAGCCTGGGTGACAGAGCGAGACTCCATCTCAAAAAAAAAAAAAGAAAAGATTAACCAGCCCACTGTTTTCTTTTTACATAAAGTTTTATTGGGACGCAGTCATGCCCATTTATTTACTCTGATCTGTGGCTACTTTTGTGTGGTATCAGCAGAGTTGAGTAGTTGGAACAGAGACTGCAATGGCCTACTGAAGCTAAAATACTGACTTTTTTGCCTTTTCCAGAAAAAGTGTGTCAACTCTGTAGGCCCTGGGCACCCTTGGCCCTGTGCCTTCTTTCAGTTCCCCCTCAAACAAGGTCTGAAGCGGGATGGACTTATCTGAGTACTGTGTGGGTGCCGTGTTTAATATGGAACCCTGCCCTGGTGTCCTGAAAGGCTGGGCTGTGGAGATGAAAAGAACCAAAGCAACAGCCCAGGTGTGGCAGAAGACAATGTTCTTTTATTCTGGACCATGCTTGAGAAGAGAGCTTGCTGGTTTACATAATGATCTGAGTAAAGTAAGTAGGAGTCCTTTAATTCATGAAGTAGTTTATTTGGAAGTTAATTTAAGGATGCTATAAATATTTGTAAGGTTGGGAGACTTACGGATTTGGTTAAAGGAAGTGGCTGCCATTTGTTAAATTTTACAGTGAAAGCTTGAGGGTATGTCAGTACTGCCTTGGATTTGTCATACATTCCATTTACCAAGAAGTCCAACTGAGGAGATTCTCTGTTCCCAGACTCTGAGTTCTTTATTTTTATTTTTTGAGATAGAGTCTCACTCTGTCACCCAGACTGGAGTGCAGTGATGTGATCTTGGCTCACTGCAACCTCCACCTCCCAGGTTCAAGTGATTCTTCCACCTCAGGTTCCCGAGTAGCTGGGATTACAGGCGCGTGCCACCAAGCCTGGCTAATAATTTTTGTATTTTCGTAGAGACAGGGTTGCACCATGTTGGCCAGGCTGTTCTTGGAACTCCTGACCTCAGGTGATCCACCTGCCTCAGCCTCCCGAAGTGCTGCGATTACAGTGCTGGGATTACAGGCATGAGCCACTGCGCCTGGCTCCCCGACTCTGAATTCTGCCAATAGGTTGTCCCTTACTGAACCCCATGTCCCTCCTTTCTAAAAGCCAGGAGATGGCCAGGTGCAGTGGCTCACACCTGTAATCCTAGCACTTTGGGAGGCCGAGGCGGGCAGATCACATGGTAAAGAGATCGAGACCATCCTGGCCAACATGGTGAAACCCCATCTCTACTAAAAATACAAAATTAGTTGGTCATGGTGGTGTGTGCCTGTAGTCCCAGCTACTCGGGAGGCTGAGGCAGGAGAATTGCTTGAACCCGGGAGGTGGAGGGTACAGCAAGCTGAGATCGCACCACTGCACTCCAACCTGGCGACAGAGCAAGACTCCATCTCAAAAAAAAAAAAAAAAAAAAAAAGCCAGGAGACAAGGATGCAAAATGATTGTCTTGTACGGTGCCAGTGCAGCCAGCCTCTTGGTGCTCCTGGATTAGGCTTTTTAATGTCTTTAATTTCTTAAATGTGTATGTGTTTAACTTTTTTTTTTTTAATGGTGTTAGGGGGTTGGTTTCAAAGCTGCTACTCAGAGTGGGGGCCATTCTAGTAGATCGATGTGGGTTCCTAAAGGCAGAGTCGCATGTGTTTCCCGTGGGATGTGAAGAATGGCCCTAGAAAGAAAAGCTAATGTGGCCACTGAGGGTTACGTCAGTCACAGTGCGCTCGCTTGGTCTGAGATGGAGGGAAGTGAAATCGTTGGAGTGTCAAAGTGGCCGTACTGACTTGGTGAGTTACTGTGGAAATGTTCATTTGCACTTTTTTGCTAATGAAATCATTTGCTGAGAGATAGAAATTTAGTGAGAAGTTCCTTCTCTCCCCCTTTCTTTCTTTTTTCTTTTTTTTTTTAACCTTGAGCCGTACCAGCAATAGCTTTCATTAGCCACAAGAGTCATAGAGTTAATGGAATCTTTGATTTTCCATCATGCCAGCTCCCTTTCCCAAAACTAATCTTCAGGTGCCTTAAGAGACAGCCTTGGAGAACAAAATGCAGAAGAGCAGAAACCAAATCGTGTTGGTATTCGGTTGAATGCTGATATATTTTGGTGGAGGTCATTATTTAGAAACTATAGCTCTTGATGATAAAATTACCGATGGCTTTAACAGTTCCAGTAGAAAGGAGAGTGTTACAGAAATATGGCTTTGAGAGAGGGCCATAGGCCCTCTGGAGGGCCAAGGCCAGCCATCTGAAAAGATGATGTCAGCTCTCAAGTTCTTTAGTTTGCTGATTGACCTCTAGGTAGTTTCCCCTTAGCTCAGTCTATAGAAAGTAAAAAGACTTAACACAGTCATTAAGAATTCTGACAGATGCTAGCTATGTTTTAACATTTTATTCTAAGACACTTCTTAGCTAAATGATACTTCTCTCCAGTGACCTAAAGTTAACGGCTTCAGAAGGCCCTTGACCTGGCTCTGCTTCCTGTAGAAATGATTTCAAGGTTTCCAATTGGTTACTAATCACTGGTTAAGTGAAAGCCAAATAAAACAATGCTACTTGCAGTTCCCTAGGGGAGCCGCTCATCTCCTCTTTCCATCTCATTGCCTGAAAGTGCTGCCATCATCTGTAGGAAATCAATATCTCCAGGTACTTAAAAAACATCCTGGCCTATGGAAATGGACTGTTATATCAGGGAATTGATCGCTACAACCCAGGGAATCGCAGAATGTTTAAAGGCAAGCAAACATCCTGAAGTAATAGAAAACCAAAGCCAATGATGTTTTTTCCTGTCCAGTAGTTTCCTTAACCTCATCCTCACTAGTGAACTACATCCAACATAGTTAGGCCATTTACATGGCAAAAAACACCTGGCACCGTTGTCCTGGGCTGGCCATCTTGTCTATAGATCAGCTGGTAGAGCAACAAGTTATCAGGCTGCAGGTGCAAGAGAAGGGAGTGGCTCTTCTAGGTGTGTTGGAAAAAATTAAAAAGTACACTTTTCCATATGACCAATCTGCAATCTCTGCCTGGATAATTATGCTAAACTCTTAGTGGATCCCCCTTCCCCTCCCACCCGAGCATCATTCTAGAGTGAGCTGCTAGTGTCGTGTCTTTGCTCGGAGCCCTCCTGGGGTTTCCCTTTATATCTGGAATCAACCGCCCAGTCCCTTTTATGCCTGCAAAGTTCTGTGTGAGCTGGCTCCTGTTCCCTTTATCTCCCATCACTTCCCCCGTGCTCACTCCACTCCTGTTGCGCTGGCTGTTCTCCAGCACACCAAGCCTGCTCCCCGCTCGGAGTCTGTATTTATTGCCTGAAACACAGTTATTTTTACCGCCAGCATGCTTTACCCTCTTCTTTCCATTCTTCGCTCAGAATCACCTTACATACAGGCCTTCCCTGACCTAGTGAGGTTAGAACTGCTCCTCTACCGCAGCCTTTTCCCAGCCTCCAACATTGTAGCCTGTTTTATTTTTTTCTAAGCCACTATGGACACTTATCATGTTTGTGGATATGTTTATAATTTCTTTCCTGCCACTAGAATATCAGCTCCACAAGGGCAGGAATGTCTGTTTCACTCATTGTTCTATTCCCAACATCTAGAGGAGTCTTTGGCAGTGAATATCAACAAGTATTGAATAGGGAACCTCATAATTTAATAAAATAAACAATAGAACAAAAATTCAAGTATCTGGTCCTGGCCCTTGTCCTCATATGAACTAGTTATGAGACAATGGAGAGATCACATAATTTTTTTTTTGAGGTGGAGTCTCACTCTGGCCCAGGCTGGAGTGCAGTGGTGTGATCTCGGCTCACTGCAACCTTTGCCTCCTGGGTTCAAGTGATTCTCCTGCCTTAGCCTCCCGAGTAACTGGGATTATAGGTGCCTGCAACCACGCTCAGCTAATTTTTGTATTTTTAGTGGAGACGGGGTTTCACCATGTTGGCCAGGCTGGTCTCGAACTGCTAACCTCAAGTGATCTGCCCACCTTGGCCTCCTAAAGTGTTGGGATTACAGGCGTGAGCCACTGCGCCTAGCTAGAGGTCACTTAAATTTACCAGTCTTACTTTTCTTACAAGTAAAGGGCAATCAAGAATACCTCCCCTATTTTTAAGATGACAAAATGAGATAATCAGATGAGTATGCTGGAAGCTCTGTGTATTGGTCTGACCTAGAGGTCTTTTTTGGTCTGATACCATGGGGCCTTTGCATATAGCAGATCCTCAAAAGCCATTGGCTTGCTATTGCTTTTACTCCCTGGTCACAGACCTTGTGATGGGTCTGTGCATCTGTGTATCTGTGCATCATTGCATCTGGGGTGTGACCTATGACCTAATGGACACCTTTCAATAAATTATGACATCAATAATTCAGAGGCTGACTGTGTAATTTCACTGCTCCCAAAGGCTGGAGAAATGATCTGCTTTCTACAGCCATACAAATTCTCTTAACATAAAACCTTCTACGGAAGTGGGTTTCACAGGCAGGCTGTCTTCAGTGACTGCAAGTGACAGTTTTTCAAAATCGAGTTTTACTTCAGTGAGTTTTCTTTTAGCCATGGATGATCTAAAAACATAGTTGTTACCATTGGGTACAACCTCTTTTGTCTTGAAATTTGAATCCAGGCCGGGCACGGTGGCTCACGCCTGTAATCCCAGCACTTTGGGAGGCCGAGGCAGGTGGATCACAAGGTCAGGAGTTCGAGACCATCCTACCTAATACGGTGAAACCCCATCTCTACTAAAAATACAAAAAATTAGCTGGGCGTGGTGGCGGGTGCCTGTAGTCCCAACTACTCGGGAGGCTGAGGCAGGAGAATGGCGTGAACCCGGGAGGCGGAGCTTGCAGTGAGCCAAGATCACGCCACTGCACTCCAGCCTGGGCGACAGAGCGAGACTCAGTCTCAAAAAAAAAAAAAAAAAAAAAAAAAAAATTTAATCCAATCCACTAGTGGTCCACCATGCTTGGCAGATTTGGTTCTCACCTTTTCTTCCTGCTCAGAGGAGAGGAGTAGCCAGTGGGGGAGGAGGATTAGAGGGTCAGGATGGCCTCAAGATTGATTCATCAACATGGACCTAATTCATCAAGTCCTGATTGATTGGAAATTGGTCATTTTGCTAGCTGTATAAATTCGTAAAGTACCCAAAATGTCCCTGGTTATGGATAATAGTTTTGGCTTTAAAGAGCTTTATGTGGTGGTGGTGATGGTGGTGATAATAGATAGTGAGTATGATAATGGAGGGATACATTTCTATTTAATGATCTTTTGCCCTGGACCTGTTAGGGCAAACTTCCTCCATATGCACGACACTATGCCAAGCCCAGAGCTATGTTTAATTGAGTGACATAATGTCAAAGAAGTTTCTAGTTTAATTGGCAGAGATAGTCATAATATTATTGGTAATAATAATAGTAGGAGGCTAAATGATTTCCCAGTTTTTTTTTTTTTTTTGGCTCTAGTCTGCTTGTGGGAGAGTTGAAGTGGGTCATATATATTTTATGAAAAATAATTTAAGAGGTAGTTGTGGGGTGGGTGAAGAACAAAGTGGAAAGGGGTTTTTTGGTTCCCTTGTTGTGAAATAGATTGCTTTGTTTGTTCTTGCTTGGCAAATTGAAATGGCAGCAGAGCCAACTGAAGCCATGGACTTCAGTTCTTGACTATGGTGGTGTTTGTGGAATCGAAGGAACTTAGCAGGAGACACTCCCCAAACTCATGTTCCTTCCATAGGAGAGTAGATTAATAAAGTTGAATGTGGTGACTGTTGCTCAAAATTCAGGCTGGATCTGAATATGTGTTTGTTCATCTGTGGAGAACACACTTTTTTTTTTGTTGTTCTTGAGGTGATGGGAATAGTCAGAATAATTAATCAAGTGATAGGTTTTTTTTGTCAGGGAATGTTTTACTGTCTTGCTAAGAAGTGTTAGTTTTTTTTCTAGAGTGGTATGATGGATATTTCAAGCCAGATTTGAAGAATATCATGTCAATGCTTGGAATTCAGTGATGTTTATTAATCTTTGGCCTCCTCTCTCACTAGGCCTTAATCTTGTCTATTGTGATGAGAATTCACTAGGTTCTGGCTGGGCGCAGTGACTCACGCCTGTAATCCCAGCACTTTGGGAGGCCGAGGCAGGTGGATCACTTGAGGTCAGGAGTTCCAGACTAGCCTGGCCAACATGGAGAAACACTGTCTCTACTAAAAATACAAAAATTAGCTGGGTGTGGTGGCACATGCCTGTAATCCCAGCTACTCAGGAGGCTGAGTAACATGAATCACTTGAACCCAGGAGACGGAGGTTACAGTGAGCCAAGATTGTGCCACTGCACTCCAGCCTGGGTGACAGAACGAGATTCCGTCTAAAAAATAAATAAGTAAAAATAAAAAAATCGGAAAAAAATCATCAGGTCCCTTGACATAGAGCTCTTTGTGGAATGCCACATGCTCTTTGATATATTGACAAGTTTGATAATATTGTGTGACTTGAGGACTAGGAAATCACAACTCATATGTATGTATGTATGCAGAATGTGATCACAAACTCATGTCCCTGAAAAATTAAGCTGTCTATGCAGGCAAGAGAGTGATTTCGTTCAGAGTAACTGGTATTTCCTTCATTTAGGTTATTCATATTTGACAGACACATTCTACTTGCTGTGTGCCAGATACTATTTTAAGCATTTTACAAATAACTTATTTCGCGTCATTGAAGTCCTGTGAGGTGGACGCTTCTATTACTCGATTCCTTTGTCGCTTATACTTTTGTTTTATATTCAGGTGGCAGCCTATAGGCAGATGCTTGTAGCTGCCTCTAGTTTAAGAAAAATTCCTTGGAGAAAATCTCAGCTCTGCCTCATAGCAGATGCCCTCCTTTTCCAGAAAGCTGGGAAAGTTCCACCTTGATTTGAACTTGCTGGCCAAACACCGGCTGTCTCTGTCGGCACAGATTTTGACAGGTTCAGACCCAGATTGGAAATGATTTTGATTCAGGTTGCTTTTGAGTCTGTGGAGAGTCAGAGTTTGTGGCAATTTCAGCCCACTCTATCCTCTGGGATTATGTGTTCCCAGAGAGTAAACTGTGTGGCCCCAGAGTCACCCTAGGAGGCTCTGAGTGACCGTGGATTTTGTGTTTTCACTCTGTGGATGTTGTGGTCACGGTGGATCATGTTGTGTGAAGTCTTGGGAGCATGTGTTGGAGGAACAGTTCAGATTTTAATCTTATTTTTGGTGGCTTATTTGGTATGTCCAACCCTTTCAGGTTAATTAAATGCCCGGTAGAGCTGGCCCACAAGTGGATTTCATTTTGAAAATGTGCCTGTTTTCCAGGAGCCCTTTGTGGCAGCCTGGTCTGGTTGCCCAAATATCATTTTGGCTTCTTGGTGCCTTAGTGCCTGGGATGAATTGGCCTGCCTGTCAGCCCTGATATCCGCTGACTGGGTGGCTTCGATGCGCCTGCTGAAGGCTCTGGTTTCCTGCCAGTCTGGGAGGCGTGGGATCCCTTGCTTGGGAAGGGTAATCAAGCAGTACAACTAAGCCTGGGTGTGAGAGGTGGATTAAAGTGGGCAAGGAAGAAGCAGGGGAGAGGGAGGGAGCCAGCTGTCTGGAGTGGCCGGAAGAGGCAGAATATGGGCTCCATCCTGGCTGGGACCCGTTAGCCCTTGCGAAGACTTTTTGGGCGGTAGTATTATAGTTTGGGTTTTCCCCATTCATCTTCTCTGCTTCCCCTCTCCTAGGTTTTAGCTGCCCACAGAATCCTTTGAGGAGGTGATTCCTGGAAACCTGTGTTCACTGGATTTAGTAGACATCCACCTTGACTTCCTGTGTGAATATTTGACATGTCCTGACCAATGTTTCCCTCCCACCCCTGCAACCCCCACACCCTGCTTTAACAAAAAGCTTCAAAGTTGAGGCCCTTTGCTCTGAGGTAGAAGATTGTATATACTCTTATTTTTCAGAAAAGGGCAGAAGAATGCAGTAGTTAGGAACACAGTTCTGGGAACAGATTGCCTGGGCTCCTATTGCCTCTGCTGCTGATTGGCTGTGTGACTCTGATGAGAGATCTCTGTGCCTCGGTTTCCCCATCTTTAGAAAGGGCTAATAGCTGGGCATGGTGGCTCATGCCTGTAATCCCAGCAGTTTGGGAGGCTGAGGTGGGAGGATTGTTTGAGTCCAGGAGTTTGAGATCAGCCTGGGTAACATAGTGGAACCCTGTCTCTACAAAAGAGTTTTTAAAGATTAGCTGGGTGGTGTGGTGTGACCTGTGGTCCCAGCTACTCGGGAGTCTAAGGTGGGAGGATTGCTTGAGCGTAGGGGGTCAAGGCTGCAGTGAGCCATGGTTGTGCCACTGTTCTCCAATCCGGACAACATAGTGAGACTCTGTCAAAAAATAAATAAATAAATAAAACCAAAAGCAAAACAAAACAAGGGGTGATAATAATGCCTCCATCATAAGGTTAGGGAAATATTAGCAATTATTAGTTTCTCTGCCTTCCCTGTTCTCTATAAAGGGCCCTTGAGATGAAGGCATGAATTTTTGTTATGTTTTCCCACTGTTATATTCCTGGCACCTAGAATAGTGCTTGGTACGTAGTAAGTGCTTAGTATATCTGTTGAATGAATAAATGTAGGAAAGACTGTGCAAATGCTATTTGCTGTGGCTTCTTGTTTATCCTGTGTCTTTTGGACTATAGCAGGGACGAAGGAGGAAGGAAGGGCATGGAACTGGCAGTGTCAGAAAAGTGCAAGAATGAATAAATCCTCTGTCTTTCTCCATGCTTTCAGCTTTCTGATCGTTGAGCTGGCTGTTCTTCCTCACTGCTCTCTTTGGAATCAGAGACTCCCTAGAAGGGTGAGCAGGGTGAAACAGGTGCTTGCTGGCCACTGACTTAGGGGCTACATTAAGACTGACAGGAAGGCCGGGTGCAGTGGCTCATGCCTGTAATTCCAGCACTTTGAGAGGCCGAGGCGGGTGGATTGCCTGAGGTCAGGAGTTCAAGACTAGCCTGGACAACATGGTGAAACCCCGTCTCTACTAAAATTATAAAAATTAGCTGGGTGTGGTGGCAGGCACCTGTAATCCCAGCTACTCAGAAGACTGAGGCAGGAGAATTGCTTGAACCGGGGAGGCAGTGAGCCGAGATAGTGCCACTGCGCTCTAGCCTGGGCGACAGAGTGGGACTCCGTCTCCAAAAAAAAAAAAAAAAAGACTGGCAAAAAGCAGCCTTTTAGCACTGTCTATGTGCCAGGTCCATCTTTAAGATGCTATATGTGTCTTAGCTTGTTTAAGCCTTAGCACAGCTCTGTGAAGTGAGGTCTTAGCCCCATTTTATAGATAGGAAACAGAGGCACTGAGACGTTAAGTGGTCTGTGCAAAATCATGCAGTATTATAAATACTTATTAAATGCCCTTTTTTTTGTTTGGTGTTTTTGTTTTTTGGAGACAGAGCCTCACTCTGTTGCCCAGGCTGGAGTGCAGTGGTGCCATGCCGGCTCACAACAACCTCTGCCTCCTGGGTTCAAGTAGTTCTCCTGTCTCAGCCTCCCAAGTAGCTGGGACCACAGGTGCGCGCCACCATGTCTAGCTGATGTTTTGTATTTTTACTAGAGATGGGGTTTTGCCGTATTGCCCAGGCTGATCTCGAACACCTAAGCTCAGGCAGTCCACCCACCTTGGCCTCCCAAAGTGCTGGGATTACAGGTGTGATTGGCCTAAATGCCCTTTTTGTACCAGGCATTTGTGCTAGATACGAGGAGCCAGTGGTGAAGAATCCTGATGTGGTTCCGCCCTCGAGGACATGCAGGCTAGTGAGTGTGTGGATGTTAACAAATAATCCCACAAATAAGGACATAGTGATGACTTGTGAGGAATGTGAGGGAGGCAGTGTGCCGTGGGGCAGAGTGACAGGGGACCTGGTATGGGAAAGGGAAGACTTTGCTCAAGGGCAGGCCTTTTTCAGCTGAGATCTGAAAGCACAAGTAAGAAGTAGCCAGACCAAGAGTAGGGAAGAGACTTCCAGGCAGTGGGATCAGGATAGGTGAGTGCTCTGAGGCAGGAGAGTGGGGGCATTGGGAAGATGGCCAGTGTGGCCAGAGCAGGCGGAATGAGCAGACTGCAGAGGTGAGCTGAGCTACATCATGCAAGACTTGTAGCACACTTAAGGATTTTGGATTTTGTCTTGAATGCAATGGAAGCCATTTAAGGATTTTAACTAGGAGTACAAGGGGATCTCGTTTACATTTGTTGAAAAACCTTTATGTTGAGTAGAGGGAGATGATTAGAAGTGAGTGAGAATGGATGTGGGGTGATCAGCAGGAAAAGTTTTTACTTTGACTACAGGATTTAAAATGTGTATCCAAAATTCATATGGTCTCTTCAATAGATGCTAAAAAGACATTACATAAAAGTCAACATCTATTTTCATGTAATGTCTTATTTTGAAGTATTTTTAGATTTACAGTACAGTTGCAGGGATAGAGTGTTCTCACATAGCATTTTCCCAGGTTCCCTTAATCTACATTTATTTTTGATTAACACTTTAATAAATTAGAAATGGATTTTTCCTTATTATAAGAATATCTCTCTGAAACAAACAGCTAACATCATCCTTAAGGGTAAAAATACTTAGAAATGTTTCCGTCGAAGACAAGAGTAATACAGAGTTTCCTGCTCACTCATTTCAGAACATTCTGTGCTATGCAGTAAGGCAGGAAAGGGAAATCAGAAACAAAAAGTGATCCTCCTCCATACCTGTAACATCCACAGAGTTAATGGAATCGAAAATCTAATATTGATGCCATCAGTGGAATGTCAAAAGTACAAAATAAATATCTAAAACTCTCTTCTAGAATAAAGACAAAGTAATTGCTGTTAGAACAACGGACTGCAGTGGCTTTGGCCCCTAAATCATGTAATTTTCTCTTGTAGGACGAGCCTGAGAAGTGGGGAAATGTGAAGAGAGGTCTTGGGGAACAATGGGTCTTGTCTGAGGAGAGGCCAGGGGTTGAACAGGAGACAAACAGGGAGAAATTAGTCATAGTGGGCATAGCCAAGGGGCCAAGGGTTGGAGCTTTTATCAGGCACAGGGCTGCAGAAAAAGAAGGGGCAACGATACGGTAAACGGTTTGTTTTAAAGTTTCATTCTTGGCTGGGTGCAGTGGCACACGCCTATAATCCCAGCACTTTGGGAGGCCAAGGTGGGCAGATCTTTTGAGCTGAGGAGTTCAAGACCAGCCTGGGGGCCGGGCGCGGTGGCTCAAGCCTGTAATCCCAGCACTTTGGGAGGCCGAGGCGGGCGGATCACAAGGTCAGGAGATCGAGACCACAGTGAAACCCCGTCTCTACTAAAAATACAAAAAATTAGCCGGGCGCGGTGGCGGGCGCCTGTAGTCCCAGCTACTCGGGAGGCTGAGGCAGGAGAATGGCGGGAACCCGGGAGGCGGAGCTTGCAGTGAGCCGAGATCGCGCCACTGCACTCCAGCCTGGGCAACAGCGTGAGACTCCGTCTCAAAAAAAAAAAAAAAAAAAAAAAGACCAGCCTGGGCAACATGTTGAAACCCTATCTCTACAAACAAAAACCAAAAAAACAAAAAAACCCCACAAAAATTAGCCTGGCGTGGTGGCATGTGCCTGTAATCCCAGCTACTGGGGAGGTTGAGGTGAGGATCACTTGAGCCTGGGAAGTCAAGGCTGCAGTGAGCCTTGATCGCACCACTGCACCCCAGCCTGGGTGACAGAGCCAGATCCTGTCTTTAAAAAAAAAAAAAAAAAGTTTTATTTCTAACTATGTTAGTAAATAAATATGCAGTTTTAAAAACAGCTTAATCTTCTGCAAAGTTGGTTTCATAAAAATAAAAACAGCTTAAGTATATTACTAAGGTGCTTTTAATTGTTGTTATTTTCTGTAGAATAGTTTCTCTGCTGGGACCACAGGTGTGTGTGTGTGCCATCATACTCAGCTAATTTTTAAATTATTTTTTTGTAGAGGTGGGGTCTCACTCTGTTGCGCAGGCTAGTCTTAAACTCCTGACTTCAAGCAATGCTCTTGCCTCGGCCTTTCAAAGTGCTGGGATTATGGGCATGAACCACTGCACCTGGCTGAATTTTTCTTTCTTTCTTTTCTCTCTATTTTTTAAAGAGATAGGCTCTCCTATTTGCTCAGGCTGGTCTCAAGCTACTGGGCTCCAGTGGTTCTCTTACCTCGGCCTCTCAGAGTGCTGAGATTACATGCATGGTGTTCAGATTTTTTAAAACATCTGTTTAATTTGCAATATCTGTTGTTTAACTGGCAAGTTTAATGCATTTATATCATTTGTGATTAATGCATTTGGACATGTTTGTGCCACTGTAACCACTGATTTTTATCTGTCCAACTTTTTCTGTTTCTTCTTCCTACCCCTACCCCATTATGTATTTTTGGAGGATATATTGAATTTTTATTCTTTTGTTTATATTCTATTTTTTTCTTCTTACTCTTTTGGAATTTACGCACTGTATTTTCTATTGGTTTCCCTTGAAACTTTACCGTACATATTAAGCTTTAAAAGGTTTAAAGTTGGCGGACGTGGTGGCTTATGCCTATAATCCTAGCTCTTTGGGAGGCCGAGATGGGTGGATTGCTTGAGCTCAGGACTTCGAGACCAGCCTGGGCAACACAGTGAAACCCTGTCTCTACTTGCTTGGCATCTCCACGACTGGATTCCAAGGAAGGAGCTGGAGGTGGGCACGTTCTCCTCATTGTCCAGAGCTGGAAGCAGTGATCCAAAATTCATAGATATGTCAAGAAACCGTACTATCCTTTGCTGAAATAAGTCATTTTTTATTTGATTAGATTCTCTGGAATGTGGATCTAAGCACCTGGAACATTTGATCCCACAAGGGATATAATCTTACACAGTCTTTTGGGGAGTAATTATTGTTTTTCTGTGAAGTCTGAAAAATGATACAATAACTCTTTCCTGTACAAAGTGTGATGGTTTTAGTGTGATGGCAACGCATGAGTTTCTGAAGGATTCTGTATTTTGAAAGCTTTATTTTCAATGGTGAATGCTTCATTCATACAACTGTCATACAATTCTTGGAGTCTGAGTTTCTTGGAATTAATGTGGCATTGTTCTTAATTATAAATTAAGACAAGTAGAATACACTAGGCATAATTTCTAGTACTGTGTGTGTATAGGGGTGTGCATTGAGGATATAGCAGCAGTGTTGAACTATTCTTAGCAATTAATGACTGAATACATTGCTGAAATAAGGAATTAGATTTAACTTTCCTTTAATATGGTGGTATATTTCTCATCCTTGCGATTTCTCCTGGGTTTTGATTATGCTTCCCACAAACAATTGTAGAATTTATGTAGTTTGTTGCTCTTGCCCATTCATGTAATTTTTCAGACAACATACCTGTACATTTCATGAAGGCGGGAACACTGAGTCACTCACCAGTGTATCCTCAGTTACTAAATATTTGTGGGAGCAGTAAGCATTATAATCCCCTGTTTTAAAGACGTTCACATTGGCACAGGAAGAGTCAAACAGCTTGGAGTATCAGTTAGGAATTGTGTTCGGCTGTGAGTAATGCATTTACGTGAAGTTGGAGTCCATCACAGAGTCTCCAAGTTGACTGCAATTGTAACCACGTGAGGAGATTTAAAAAACTACCACTGCCTGAGTTTCATCCCCAGAGATTGACTTAATTGGTCTAGTTGTATGTAGGGGGTTGGGATTGTTTAAAAAAAAAAGCCTGGGCCGGGCGTGGTGGCTCACGCCTGTAATCCCGACACTTTGGGAGGCCGAGTCGGCCAGTTTGTGAGGTCAGGAGATGGAGACCATCCTGGCTAACACGGTGAAACCCCATCTCTACTAAAAATACAAAAAAAAAAAAAAAAAAAAAAAAAATTTTAGTGGGGCGTGGTGGCGGGCGCCTGTTGTCCCAGCTACTTGGGAGGCTGAGGTAGGAGAATGGTGTGAACCTGGGAGGCAGAGCTTGTAGTGAGCTGAGATCGTGCCACTGCACTCCAGCCTGGGCAACAGTGCGAGACTCTGTCTCAAAAAAAAAAAAAAAAAAAAAAGGCTGCAGAGAATTTTAATGTGCAGCTTTTGTGTTCTGTCACATAAAACCAGTTTGGAGGTAGCTTTTACGGATGGGTTTGGGGATTCCACAGAAATCAGAGACCCATGCTCCTTCCAGCTTTCTGCTTCACCATCCCTAGGGTGTGGCACGGAATTTCAGCCACCGCATTCATCTTCCAAAAAGCAGGTGGAGGAGGGAGGAATTGCAATACGACAGCATTTTTCCTCATTAGTTAGAACTTAGTCAGCTGACCACATCTAAGTGAAAGGAAGCCTGGGAAAGATACTCTGGCATAGCATGTTATGCCCAACTAAAAATTAAGGTTCTCTTGAGAGAGAAGAGAAATGGATATTTAGTAGGTAGTAGTGTGTCTCTGCCACACCTGGTTTCAGACCACTAGTTAATCAGTGGCAGAGCTGAAATTCAATCCTGGCTTGAACTCAGTAATGTTTCTACTCCTCCCAGTAAAAATGGAATGAGGATATGCTAAGTGACATTTCTTGGAGTAAGGTATTTCAAATGCAGTATTCCCAAAACTGAATTCCTGCTTCATCAAATCTTGTCAACCGAAACTCTGCCGTCACCACCTTGGTCTAGGCTGTTGCTGGAATCACTGTAGATATCACTTGTATTAAGGTATATTTTAAACATTGTAAAATTCACTCATTGTAAGTATACAATTGAGTTACTTTTAGAAAATGTATATAGTTTTGTAACTATCACCACAGTTCAGTTTGAGAATATTTCTAACACCAACATTAAAAAAAAAAATCCCTGTAAGCAGTTTGCAGCTAATCCTGCTCCCACCCTCAGCCCCAGACAACCACTGATCTTTTTGTCTCTGTTTCCCTTTGCTGGACATTTTATGTAAATAGAATGATACAATTTGTAGTGTTTTTCATCTGGCTCCTTTAGCATAATGTTTTTGGGGTTCATCCATGTTGCACTTTTATTGCTGAATAGTATGCCATGGGATGGATATGCCACATTTTCTTTATCCATTAACCAGTTGATTAACATTTAAATTATTTCCAGTTTCTGGCTACTATGAATAATACTGCTTTAACATTCACATATAAATCTTTGGTATAGACATTTGTTTTAATTTCTGTTTAGTAGATTCTTAGGAGTGAAATTGATGTGTTGTAGGGTAAGTTTATTTTCCCACAGCAGATGTTCTATGTCACATTCCTACCAACAGTGTAGAAAGGTTCCAGTTTCTCCATATCCTCACCATTTGTTATTGTCTTTTTAATTGTAACTGTTCTAGTGGGTGTGAACTGGAATCTCATTGTGGTTTTAATTTGCATTTTTCTAAAGACTAATAATGTGCATCTTTTCATGTATTAACCATTCATGTATCTTCTTTGGTGAAATGTCTTCTTTGGTGAAATGTAATACTTTGCATTTCTTGAATGGTTTGCTTCTCTTAGTTTTGAGGTGTAAGAGTTCTTTGTATATTTTGGATGTATATGCTTGGTATTTAGCCAAAGATTGGTCAGAGATTGTGCTTTAGCCAGAAAGGCTTTGCCTCTGCCCCTCTATCTGCTTGTTGGGAGGGAGCATATTAACATTTCAGGCTGTTTCCATGTCCTTCCTGGCTCTTACTTTCTATCGCTCTTCCTTGTGCCTGAGCATAGGCTTTGTTGACCAAGGATGTATGGGGTGTCTTGGGCCTGGCTCTGGTCTCTGCTGTGGTTGTGCTCAACCACCGGTTAACAGATACATGAAAAGTTTCGCCCCATGGTTTTCTCACCTCCTGAAATTCCCAATTAATTCTCTGGCTAGTCTGCTTGTCCATGGCTTGCTCCAAACTGGGCAGCAACCTCAGGCCGTTGGAGCCCCTGGTCTTCCCACTGTGTCTTCCTGCAATTGCCACTTTAACTGATGATGATCCGAATCATGTGAGCAATTGCCCGCTCCCGCTCCCGCTCCCGCTCCCGCTCCCTCTCCCTCAGGCAGCAGAACCCTGCCGCCCCAGTCAGCATTGCTAGGAGGAGGCTGGGGACATCCCAGGCATGATCTTATCAAAGTTTGATCAGTTTCTGCTGTTCTGAAATGGTTGCTTTTGACAGTTTTGTCCAGTTTTATAGTTGACGTTTTTGGGGGACAGAATGTTAGTCTCTCCAGTCATCACGTTGAGAGAAAGCAAGTTTTTGCAGCAGCCTTTCTGCTCCCACCTGGTTTCTCTCCTGGCCTTTCCCTACTTTGGAGCTAGAATTCTCCTTCTCCAAAGTAGCTCTGGTTCTGTCCCTGCCGCTGCTTGATGTTGGGATAAAGAAAGTCCCGGCATGCCTTGTAGGCGCAGCATGGTTTGCATTGCCTGCGTCTTTAGCCCCATCTGACAACACACATCCTTTCCTTCTCTCTGCTCCAAACACACTGTCTTATAATTAAAAAGACAATAACAAATGGCCCTCTACCCACTCCGTCCTCAGGGCCATTACATATGCTCCTTCCTCTGCCTGGAACTCTCTCCTCTCCTCTTCCCCGAGTCCATTTCTTCACACCTCAGATCTCAGTTCCTTTGTCTCCAGACAGGCCCTA
This sequence comes from Macaca fascicularis, assembly GCF_037993035.2. NCBI lineage: Eukaryota > Metazoa > Chordata > Mammalia > Primates > Cercopithecidae > Macaca > Macaca fascicularis. Next base: position 16,504,915 of record NC_088376.1, read on the forward strand.
GTAAGTCAAATTCTACCAATTGACTCACTTCTATTACAACACACAATCACAGCCAGAGTTTGGCACTCATTTTAGTGAATAGTTTATTCTCTGCTTCCCTCCCCCATTAGAATAGGGACTTTGTCACCCATACCACATGTATCCTTAGCACAATACCCAGCTCATAGTAGATAGTAAAATTTTTCCGAAAACAAATGAGTGAATTATTGCAAATAAAACTTAGTTTGGGGACTGGAGCTACCCTCTTCAAAAAGCTTTTATATGGGTTCTCTTCTCTTTAACCATCTGAATAAACTTATCCAGAGTGCTTTATTCATATCACAGAACCTATATACAGTTGACCACACTGACACCTGCATGTGAGCCCCTACCAAATAATATTTCCATGGCACTGGCACCCCCCAAAAATGGCAAACACAAGCTCTCAAGTTCTGTCTTATTGGCATTGTAGTAAATTAAACTTCTGATGCAGTGCAATATGAGCATCGGCATCAGACCTGATTTACTGTCGGCATTTAGGAATGTGATATGAGCATTTGGAAGTTCTTGTTTTATAAGCAGGCAGACCTTTGGGCACAGAGACGGTGGAATGGACTGCAAGAGCGAATTAGCCAGCTTTTTGTTTTTGCAAATGTGGAACTCAAGTCTCAGAGTGGATAAAGAACTTGCCCAAGGTCACGAAAATGAAAACAAGTGGTTCCCAACGTGTGGTCCTACCAGCAGCATCAGCATCACCTGGGAACTTGTTAGAAATCAAATTCTCCTGCTCCACCCAGACCTCCTGAATCATAAGCTCTGGGGGAGGGGCCCAGGAAACTGTGTTTTAACCAACTTCCAGGTGAATCTGATGTGGGCAAAGCCTGAAAACCCGTGGCCTTAGAGCATAATTAGGTCTCTGACTGCCGAATCACATCGCCTTCCTCTATGCTTTGTTGCTCCTAGAGAAAAAGTAAAGGACACTTTGAATTCAGGGACGGTGGAATTTAGAGACTGACTTAGTTGATGTTAGGGGAAGAAGCTGAGCCATGGAGCCTGGTGATGATTGGGTTTGCTTCTCCTGGCCTCCACAGGACAGCTCCCATCTCTCTCGCTCGTGGTGGATTCTAAACTGGGGTTGCTCACCCACTCTTACCTCAGGGCTTTGGCTAGTATCAGAATTGTTTCAGTGTGGCTTTCAGGATGTGTGTGTTCGAGCTTATAGTACAAAGCAGAGACTTGAATCAGGACTTCGCTCATTTCCAGGTAAGTTCCGACATTGTCAGTATCAAGAATCAAATGTAATTTGCGAGCATTAAGACACAAGTTGGTATCAAAATTTTCACCTAAAGATACCAGAAACTCAACAGTAAATAGTTCAGAGGGATACGAGGCAATACTGTGAAAGCCTATATTAATCCTCATAAGACAGGTCTCAGTTCTTTCGGGCTTAAATCAACTAGTCTTCAAAAGCAGATGGAATCTCATCATAGATCAAATCCAAGCTCAGTGCATCACATCTTGTGTTAGAAGTTCACTGTGACTTACTCTGGTGCTTTATCAGGTCCCTGAAGCAGCAGCCTCTCAGGCTGGTGGCTCTTAATCTTGAGGTGCTTCACTCAGCCTGGCCCCTGGAGCCCCTCTGCTCAAGTGAGCGCCTTCATCCTCCCAGGTGATGATCCCATTATGCAGGAACTCGATGCCAGGTGATTTCAAACATTGTCTTTAAATCTGTCTCAAAAATACTTCGAGTGACAAAACCAAGAAATCCACAGTCTGGGCTGCTGTGATTTAGGAAAGCTGGGGTTTGGCTTTTTTTGACTAAGACAAAATGAGATTGGCTAATGCTTAAATAACATTCGTCTTGGTTATATGGGTGTGTGGGTGCTCAGGTGTTTGAATGAATGCTTGAGAGAAATGCTTGGCATACCAGATGAAAAACAGGGTGATGAATAACATAAGGTTTTCTTTTGACTCTGATTTTGCACTGTTTTTTGTACTTTAGGGTGCTTCTGAATCACTTGGGAAACTTCTTGAAGTACACGTTTCTGACTTCCTGACCTTCACAGAGCTCCTCTAGGTGTGGATTGAGAGTCAGAATCCACATTTTCAACAAGCTTTTCAACTGATTCAGAAGCAGAGAGCAACTGGACCAAACTTTAAGAAACATTCTTTTTATATTTTATTTTAATTAAATTCTGAATTGACACATACTTGTATATATTTAAGGGCTACATAGTGATGTTTTGACACATACAATGTATCATGATCATATCAGGGTAATTCGCATATCCATCATCTCAAACATTTATCATTTCTTTGTATTGGGAACATTCAATATCCTCCTCCTAGCTATTTGAAGCTATATATTATTCATTAGCATCATTGTATTGTGTTATAGAATGCTAGAAATCCTACTGTCTAGCTCTAAGTTTGTATCTTTTAACAAATCTTCTATCCCTCCCTTCCCCCAACCCTTCCCAGCCCCTAGTATCCTCTGTTCTACTTTTTATTTCTAGGAGGTCAATTTTTTTAAGTTTCCACAAGTGAGTGAGAGAATATGTGGTGGTTCAATTTCTGTTCCTTGCTTATTTCACTTAACAGTGTCCTTCAGTTCCATCTATGTTGCTGATAATGACAGGGTTTTATTCTTTTTTATGGCTGAATAGTGTTTCATTGTGTATGTAGAGCACATTTTCTTTATCCATTCATCTGTTGTTGGACACCCAGCTTGATTCCACATCTTGGCTATTGTGAATAGTGCTGCACTAAACCTGGGGGTGCAGATGTCTCCTCAATATACTGATTTCCTTTCCTTTGGATAAATCCCAGTAGTGGATTGCTGGATCATATGGTAGCTGTATCTGTAGTTCTCTAAAGAGTATTCATACTGTTTTCCATAATTGCTATACTGGCTTACATTCCCACCAATAGTGTATAAGAGTTCCCTTTTCTTTGTATCTTCACCAGCATTTGTTATTTTTTTGTCTTTTTGATAAAAGCCATCCTAACTGGGGTTAGATGATTCCTCATTGCGGTTTTGATTTGCATTTTCCTAATGATTAGTGATGTTGAGCATTTTTTTCATATATTTGTTGGACATTTGTATATCCTTTTAAGCAATGTATTCAGATCATTTTTAAATGATCAATTTAAAATCAGATTATTTTTAAAGCAGATTATTTGGTGTTTTTTGTTTTTGTTTTTTCTGAGATGGAGTCTTACTCTGTTACCCAGGCTGGAGTGCAGTGGCGTGATCTCGGCTCACTGCAGCCTCCACCTCCTGGGTTTAAGTGATTCTCCTGCCTCAGCTTTCCGAGTATCTGGGATTATAGGCACACACCACCAGGCCTGGCTAATTTCTTTTGTATTTTTAGTAGAGATGGGGTTTCACCATGTTGGCCAGGCTGGTCTTGAACTCCTGGCCTCAGGTGATCTGCCCACCTCAGCCTCCCAAAGTGCTGGGATTACAGACGTGAGCCACCGTGCCCAGCCCATTATTCGTGAGGTTTTTTAAAATTTTTTTTATTTTTGCTGCTGTTTGAGTTTCTTGTATATACTGGATATTAATCTTCTGTTAGATGAATAGTTTGCAAATATTTTCCCCCATTCTGTAGATTGTCTTTTCACTCTGTTGTTTCCTTTGTTGCACAGAAGCTTTTATAGCTTGATGTGATCACATTTGTTTATTTCTGTTTTGGCTACCTGTGCTTTTGAAGTCTTACTAATTTATAAAATATTTTCCCAGACCAATGTGCTGCAGCATTTCCCCTTTGTTTTCTTCTAGTAGTTTTATAGTTTCAGGTCTTACATTTAGGTCTTTCCTTCATTTTGAGTTGACTTTTGTATAGGATGAGAGATGAGGGTCTAGTCTCTTTCTTCTGCATATGGATATCCTGCTGTTCCCACACCATTTATTGAGGAGACTGACTTTTCCTCAATGTATGTTTTTGGTGCCTTTATCAAAAATCAGTTGGCTGTAGATACAGGAATTAATTTCTGGGTTCTCTATTCTGTTCCATTGGTCTATGTGTCTCTTTTTTGTGCCAGTACCATGCTGTTTTGGATACTACAGCTTTGTAGTATATTTTGAAGTCTGGTAGTGTGTTCTAATATAATTCTTATGTAATAGACTATATTTATTCCTGGCTTGGTGATGAACCTGAGGACCCTCTGACAATTTAGTACCACCTGGGGTGTGTTGGAATCTCTATATCTTGGTGGTTTGGGAGGGATGGTGGTGGTGGCAGTGGTGGGATGTAAGAAGAGAGCTGAGAGATGTAAGAAGACCACCGCATTTCTCTAGCCTTTGCCACAAATTCCAAGAGTTAAGAAGATTCCAGATTTTAAAGTTTGGCTGGGATTGAGTTTGCCTGCAGTTGCTGTGCCTTGGAACCTGTTGTAAGGTTTTGGCTGTAGGATCCAGTGTCTTCCTTCCAGGAAGTTTGGTTATCATGAGAGAAATTCTAGAAGACTTATTATTTTCTCCCAAGCCAGAAACTCTAAGGTTTTTGGGTATAAACTCTTCTAAGATGACAAGACTACTATAGGGAAGGAAGAAAGTTTCTTTTCTTTCTACCCTCTAGGTTGAGCATATTTTGGGGTTATATGTTGTTCTTTTCTTCACCACAATGATTAAGGCATTACAGCCCCACCTGGAGATGTGTAGCTACCTCCTTTGTGACACTGGTAGCTCCAAGGAGGAAACTTTTTGTAGACTTTATTGATCTTTGGAGATGAGAAGGGTTCAATAAATGATTACCCGATGATATTAATTTTAAAGACATACGGGACACTTGGGAAAATGCATCCATAGTTTGGCCCCCGCTTCACATACTGAGTGTGCTTTATTTTGCTGATTTTTCCTGAGTTTTTCTGTAAGTAGGAGATAGGAAGTTTTATAAACAAGGTGCTTCTTGATCTCAGAGATGAAGTTTTAGATGTTTGTGCACAGGAGGGACCTGGAAGGCTACTGAAACCTCCAGAATCAGTATGTACATTGCTGGAAAGAGCTGCTCCTTCCAGCTCGGTTCTTGCACCAGGCAAATCCTTTAGTGGGAACCATGGGGGAGGGGAGATGCTGAAGGTAGGGAGGGTCTCGGTCTCTGCCATTTGTCTGTTCATGGAGGTGTCTGTTGACTGCAGCTCTGGAAGAGTCAGGTAGTAACTATCCCACGTGGAGTCTCACTCTGTCGCCCAGGCTGAAGTGCAGTGGCACGGTCTCGGCTCACTGCAGCCCCGCCTCCTGGGTTCAAGCAATTCTTCTGCCTCAGCCTCCCGAGTAGCTGGGAGTACAGGTGCACGCCACCACGCCCAGCTATTTTTTGTATTTTTAGTAGAGACGGGGTTTCACCATGTTGGCCAGGCTGGTCTCGAACTCCTGACCTCGTGATCCGCCCACCTTGGCCTCCCAAATTGCTGGGATTACAAGTGTGATCCACTGCGCCCAGCCAGGAGAAGGGTCTTAAGCTGAAGAACATGGCATGGTTGCCATTGGTCAGGACAAGACAGGGTGCAGAAATCTGTTCACAGGCCCTGTTCATGCAGTCCAGCAGTTTGGAGCAGATGAGTCTCAGAAGACAGAGGCCTGGGGAAGGCGAGGCGATCTCAGCAGGGAGGTCCACTTCTCCACGAGGCTGTGGTCAGCTGGGGGCTTGGTGCTCATTCCTGTTTCACATGGCAGAAGGTGGGCCTGGGTAGGTACGGGGCCTTCATGGCTCTGGCCTTGGCCATCGTGTGTGGCAGTGAGGGGGCTGATCCTCACCAGGGCTAAGAGGAGTCTGAGCCCCTCTTGGTAATAGCAGTGATGTGGCTATGAAAGGTGTGCTGCTCAGTCATGAAAGAGAGGGCCATAACCTCCCCTTCTTGGGCGCGTTATGCTTGTTGTTTTAATTTTCACTTTTAAATTTAGATGAAATGATTTTGCTTTTTGTTAGGACCAGCCTGTCTAGCAAAGTGCTTCAAAGAAATATATGCATGTTAGTAATTCTCTTGCAGTTTGGCTGTAACTTCTGGCTGTCAGCATGAGTGAGCTGTTTCCCACGGCAGCCCCCCGCCCCCACCCCCCACCCCCCACCCCCCCACCTCCTTTTTTTTTTTTTTGAGACAGAGTTTCGCTCTTGTTTCCCAGGTTGGAGTGCAGTGGTGTGATCTTGGTTCACTATTACCTCCGCCTCCTGGGTTCAAGAGATTCTCCTGCCTCAGCATCTCGAGTAGCTAGGATTACAGGCACCTGCCACCATGCTGGGCTAATTTTGTTTTGTATTTTTAGTAGAGACGGGGTTTCACCATGTTGGCCAGGCTGGTCTTGAACTCCTGACCTCAGGTGATCCACCCATCTCAGACTCCCAAAGTGTTGGGATTACAGGCATGAGCCACTGCACCCGGCCTCTCCTTTCTATTTCTCTTCTTGCCTGGGGTTTGGCTAAGGGTTGTTGGTGAAATCCTAGGCCCAATTCCTCCCCTGACGAAGGAAACGTATGCTTTTGTCAACTTAACATCCTAAAGTTGAAACTTAATGAAACTATGTCAGGTAGATGGGGGTGTAGAGGCAGCAATGAAACAGGTACCTGTGCAGACAGATGATGCCTCAGAGATGCAAGACCGGGAAGGCACCGTGAGTAGGTAAGGGCAGTGCAGTGTGTGGACGTGAGTGATTGAGAATGTGTGCAGGTGAGTGTGAATATGTGCAAATGTACCTTCAGGGGTGAGTGCATGGGTGGTTATGAATGTGTGAGTGTGTAACATTCCTGACGGCTCCAGTTGTGCAAGTGTGCGTGAGTTAGTGAGTATGTGAGTGCGAACATGTGTAAGCATGAATGCAAGTACCTGTGTGTTTATATGTATAGTGTGAGAGACGCATGTATGTTTGTGGGCATCAGCGTGAGTGTGTCACATATGTAAGTGTATATGAGGGTATATATGTGTGCATTTGTGCTTCTTTTGGAAACAATGGATATATCTGAAGGATGTTAGTAGGCAATGGCTTGTCCTTCAGCCCTTCCCAGGAAGGGGCCTACACTTGCCCTATCTCCCAGCTTTGGGATTGGGCAAGGGTTTCACCAAGAAGCTAGCCTGGTGAGAAGGAAGATGGCTTTCCTCACGGGTTTGTTTGCTTGCTTCCCTCATTTTCCCTTTCTCCCCGTAGCACATGCTTTGATTTTTTTCCCTCTTTTATTGATGTTATTTTTAACATAGCAAAGAAAATATGTTCTCTCTGTGTACAATTAAGTTCACCAACACAGCAGTCAGGTTGCACACTGTAGCTTCAAGAAGTTAATAAACCCCAGAACCTAGGAATTAGATTTGCCTTATTCCATTCTCCAGAAGGGAAGATCTTTAAGAATGTTTCAGGATTTTATCTAACAATTTCACTTGGTTTAATGAAGCCTGATCCAGAAATATGGTTAACTGTTCCATTTAGAAAGAAAGCTGTGACTTTCAGATACAGCTGCGAGCTCCGAACAGCAGCACCTGACAAAGCCATGACCCTGTGGGAAACCAAATGTAATTTCTTTTCTACCCGGGAACGTGACCCGCAGGAATTCTTCTTAATGCTGTGTGGACAGTCTTACCTGTGTATGACACAAGCTGACTTAACTGTGAAAGGCCATGCTGAGAGAACACTTGTTTAGTCTGTTGCAATTTTTTTCTAGTCTGTTGGCAATTTTTAATCAGATAGTATCCCTCCAAATATGATAAAAATTTTAACTGTCTTTAGAAGAAGCGTACACTCCTTAGTACACATGATTCAAACCTGTGCATTTGCATTGAAACTATTTTAGAAAGCAGTGGAAACATGTTCTCTTTTTCCATCTGAGGCAGAAAGTTAGAGATGTCAGCTTGAAATAGGTAATGTGAAAAATCATTAATGTGTCCGTATATCCTACATAATGTGACATCAATTGGTTATTCTGTCATCCTTACTGAAAAAATAAAACAGCATTCTATTCATTTCTTTGTACCAGCTCCTAAATAATGTCCTCTTCAAATATATAGTTATTTGTTTGAACAGGATGCGTTTGGGAAGCTGCCTCTAGGAGACAGAAGAGCTGGCAAGCTGGCAGGTTATCTGTGGATAAGTTGGTAGGAGCGGTAAGGAGAGAAAAGTTAAGCCTTTGCTTCATTCCAATCAATGGCATAGAGTGGATGGGGAAACTGAGGGCAAGTTACTTTGCCTTTTCATTGAAAGTTTATCCCCTTCCTTTTCTACTTCCCTCTGTGTACGAGTGCCATGTGGCCAGGTGTGGTGGCTCATGCCTGTAATTCCAGCACTTTGGGAGGCTGAGGTGGGTGGATCACCTGAAGTCAGGAGTTCGAGACCAGCCTGGCCAACGTGGCAAAACCCCATTTCTACTGAAAATACAAAAATTAGCTGGGCATGGTGGCAGGTGCCTGTAATATCACCTACTCGAGAGGCTGAGGCAGGAGAATCGCTTGAACCTGGGAGGAGGAGGTTGCAACAAGCCGAGATCATACCATTGCAGTCCTGCCTAGGTGACAGAGCTAGACTCCATTTCAAAAAAAGAAAAAAAAAGAAGGTCAGGTGTGGTGGCTCATGCCTGTAATCCCAGCACTTTGGGAGGCTAAGGCGGGCGGATCACCTGAGGTCAGGAGTTTGAGACCAGTCTGGCCAACATGGTGAAACCCTGTCTCTAGTAAAAATGCAAAAAAAAAAAAAAAAAAAAAAAAAAATTAGGTGGCATGTGCCTGTAATCCCAGCTACTGGGGAGACTGAGGCAGGAGAATCACTTGAACCTGGGAAGTGGAGGTTGCAGTGAGCCGAGATCACGCCATTGCACTCTAGCCTGGGTGAAGAAGCGAGACTCCATCTCAAAAAAAAAAAAAAAAAAAAAAAAAAGTGGCATGCTTGTGGAAGGGGATGCTGAAGCTCTGTGTCTGCAGGTGTGTGGAGGGGGGCACACATGGCACAACGTGCTGCAGTGTGAGCCTAACTAGTCTCCTTCCTCAGCTTGAAAGGATGATTGCTCACGTTCTGACTTGCCACGAGCATTGTCTGCACAGCTGCAGTCACGGTAACATTAAATACAGGTCAAGTGGAAGACACTCCTGGAGAAGGCAGAGTCAGCACTTAATTTAAGTTGAGCATTGGCTGCTCAGAAGTGACCCTGGTTCTTCTCTCATTGGGGGAGTTTGTCTTTTGCCCCACATTAAGGAATAGGGGCAAATTTCAAGTAGAAGGATGTGAAAACAGAAATAAAAAAGGGTTTTTGTGTGTCTTTGTTAATGTAAGGCTAGCAGCTGCTATAACAGATACTGATCCCCGTGGCCTAATTAAAGTTTCTTTCTTATTAATATAGTGGTCCGCTGTGCGTGTTGCTCAGCAGGTGGTGCTCTTCCAGGTGGTGATTCAGGGACCCAGGTTCTCCCAAGTTGTGCTGTAGGTTGTCTCCATTCCAGTGCGTGTGTGTGCGCATGTGTGCACACTACTGCTCACATTCTATTGGCTGAAGCTCAAACAGCCACACCCTAAGCGCAGGGAAAGCTGAGAAATATGTTCTGGATGTGACTTCTCTGGAAGGGGAGGAAAGGGATTTGTTGATGGTAGTTTACGTCAGTGATTTTCACACTTCACCTGTAACAGTTTACCTGGAAGCTTGTTAAAACCCGGAGTTTCTGATTCAGCAGGGCTCGGGTGGGGCTCAAGATTTTCCATTGTTAACAAGACCCCAGGCAACGTTGTTACTGCCGGCTTGGTGATCACACTTTGAATAGCCCTGGTTCTGACGTTTTTGCGTCTTCATTTATCCACGCTGTTCATGAGAACCAGAAATACCTTTATTAGAATGACTTGAGAGATAAGAGGGAAGAAGAGTAAAATAGATACTAGTCTTGGCCAGCCCATCTGAAATATTAAAAATAATTCAAAGTGGATGATTTCTTAGAGGACTTAGAGCTTTGGAGGACTGCCACCTGGGCAGTCACGTGCTAATGAGATGGCTGCGCCTTGCTCCCTGGCAGGGGCCATAAGTAGGGACCTCTATTGCCAGGCAAAGGAGCTTTCAGCTTCATTATCTCTGTTGGAGCAGGGAGATTTGGAAAATGAAGTATGCAAGTTAGGTCCTGGAGAAGTGATATGGAAAAGTTACAAGGAAGGACTTGAGTGAGAATCAAGCAGCTTGAGCTTGCTGGAGTAGACCCACGTCTGAACTTTGGACACAGAAGAGTTGAAGTTGGATTTTAAAGTTCTTCAAGTCTCAGGATACCTGTAACATGGGGATAACATCTGTTCTGTTAGGGTATTGTGAGAATAAATTACGTTAGAAGTTCATAAACTTTCCTGGTTGTTGGTGCTTCTAGGTTAAAGTAAGTATCTAACGGATTCATTTTTGAAGTGGTTAGTTCCAAACATCCTCATACGTATTTATGTCTAAACAACTCAGTAGCTGTTTGAAAAAATAATTGAAAGAAAAATATTTTAGTTTGTTAAATAACCACAGTTACTTATTAATGGGATGTATGTACCTGTGGGTACTGCACAGCTTTTGAAACCTTGGAATCATACTGGACATTGCTGTTCTCTTTTCCTGTTCTACGTTGATGTTTTTTTAATTGCAGTACCTGCTGAAACTCTTTGCAAAAATATGATGGCATCGAAAGGAATGTAGTGCAGTGTAATATTAAAACTGTGGAAAGTCCCTGAGTTGGTAGTACAGACTGTAGGTATGTTGACTCTTGCCATGTATCCCTCAAAAATGTAAAATATATTGCATTGCCTGTATCAGTTCACTGTATGACCCAGGTGCTTTGATGCATGGATGGAGAAGCGTGGGATTTAGTAGGTTTTTTTCTTTATTCATTCCTTTCACAAGCGTTAACAGAGTAGCAATGAAGTGTGAGGCACACTGCTGGGTGCTGTGTAGAGGAAGACAGTTTCCACCTCCTCAGAGTGTAGTCTAGTGGGGAAACCAGTCATTGAATCAGATCATCACACAAATGTAGACTTCAAATGGGGCCAGGGCCATAAGGGAGCATTTCAAAGTGCTACAGGAAAGAATATTTGACCTGGTCAGGAGAACTTAACATGGCGAGAAGGGGTAGGAACCATATTCCAGGCAGGGGGAGTAGCATTCTGGGCAAGTGTTTTTCGACCTGTCTGTGGTGAAGGACCTGCTTTCCCCCATCTGCCAGTTGCACTGTTATTGATTCATGACTAGTATGTAGCTTGTGTGGACCATGTGTGTTTGACAACTTCTGAACTGTTGAGACTTGTCCAACTGATCTGTGCATTTGGATATTGAAACAGAGCCAAATGCAGGAAATGTTTCAAAAGGCTGTGGTGGACTGGTAACAGTTTGTAGACCATTAGAATTTGCAGACCACACTTTGAGTAACTGCACCAGACAGTGGGAATAGCATGTGCAAAGGTCCTGTGGTAGGAAGCAACTTGGTGACTATGAAGGAAGAGAGAAAAGACACTAGTATCAGTGGAAGATGAAGTGAGAATGTAGAAAAGTCGGCAGGGGCGGGCCTCAAGGCCACAGTAAGAATCTGAGGCTCAGGTGAAGACATTTCCATCCTGGTGGAGAAGGGGAAATTGTCTTGACTACTTCCCAGGTGATAGCCTGAGAAAATTAACAGGCCAGATGTTTGGCTACAAAGATTCATTGTGTGATTTAAGCAAATTGCAGTTCTTCTTCTTTTACCATGGATGTAGAGTTCAGTGGCATTTCAACATCTCAGAGCAGGGGGAGTCCTTGCCTTCATGCGAATGGGCCTGCTGGAGCGTGTCCAGGTGGTTGCAGAAGCACCTGCAGTTCCATGACGGATGCTGCCATGTGCTCAGGCTCCTTATGGTACCCATGCCACTGGCAGGAAGTTGGAGACCAAGCTTGCTGCTGCTATCTGGGTGTGAAACTACCTCTTCTGGAGGCCTTGTGAATTTCACCTGTTCCTGTGAATTTATATGGAGCATGTTGCAAGAGGCTGTGTTGCAGTGCTTCTGCCGGTCTCTGTCATTCTGAGGTTTAATGTGGTATCCATGAATACTGGGTGAAGTGTGGGCATGGCACCAAATCCTGAGTGGTCCTGGCCCTTGCCCGTAAGTGCCCCATTATGAACTCCACTCTGATTTAAGAATTCAGTGCTCTCTCCCTACTCAGGCTAACTTTGGGCATCTGGGAGGGACTTTTGCTTTCCAGCTTCATGGATGTGGAGTCTTGATGTTGACTTCTGGATCACTTTGCTTTTCTCTGCTTTGCTGTGCAGAATAGGGTAGGAGAGAAAAATGATGTACTGTGGTTTCTCTGTGCAGGTACTTCGTACTGGATTTCGAGGCTGGCATCCTGCAGTATTTTGTGAATGAGCAAAGCAAACACCAGAAGCCTCGAGGAGTCCTGTCTTTGTCTGGAGCCATAGTGTCCCTGAGCGATGAAGCACCTCACATGCTGGTCGTGTACTCTGCTAATGGAGAGATGTTTAAACTGAGAGGTGCGTTCTTCTCCCGGTAACTTTTCAGACAGGCCTTGCGGGCTACATTTATAGTTGCCATGGTGATGGCTCTCTTGTTTTTTGATTTTTTTGTTTTTGTAAATTGCCTTTGACAGTTTGCTGTGTTTGGAGGACTCTGTGGTGACACACACTGCCCCTCTTATCCCTGGGGTGGGGAGATGGAGCTGATGTTAGGAATTACTTGTCCTAATTAACTGAGGAATTAAGGACAAAGGAAAGGTGAGTGATTGCCAAAGCAGCACGCCTTAGGACTTCGAAGATCTTAAGCATTAGCTCAGTATATTTTCTTTGACCTAATAGTATGAATCTTCACTAAGTGCCCTGTGAGGGCTGTGCTATAAGGGCAAAATAAGCCCTTTAAGGGTGCGAGTGTCTTCCTCCCAAAGTTTCTCTAGAACCATTTCTTGTTAAAGTGCCCCTTTGAGTTTTGTTCAATCCACTGTTGTAGAGCCTGGTGAGAATGGAGTTAATGTCCCTTTGTATGCTTTCTTCCCTTTTCTTTGCTTCTTGAAAATGGATATCTTTGCTTTAGTAAAGGAAAAAATAACGTGGATACCTGCCCAGCATCCCAGAGATGAGGATGACTTTCCAGGGAGCCCAGCATTCGCCCTCAAGACACATCCATTGCACAGAGATGTCAGACTTGTAATAGAATTACAGTGTAATTTGATTGCTAGATCATTCTACCAGGATCTGGTATGGTTGCATTGCTGTGATTCTTCTGCCACTTTTCTTCTACTAAAATAATGAAACGAAACAACAAATCCAAATGCCCACATGTGCGTGCCCGCACACACACACACGGACACGCAGAGTCCATATTATTTATCAAGGCCTGAGGAAAAGTAGTATGTATTAAGTATTGAGAGGTGGTTGAAAATTCTCCCTTTTTCATGCAGCATTTTTTTTTGACTAAGTAAGAGCCAAGGATGAAGAAATGGCCGCTTGCTCTCTGTTCGTGACCGTGATGAGTTGCCTCTGCAAAGTCCGACTTTGGGTCTACATTCCTCACCTCTCAGCCCAATTTTCACCATTCTTCTGCCAAGCTTTACTACCCAAGAGATGGAATAAGCTAATGTTTATTATCTATATACAAGTCATATTTCAGAATCTATAAAACAATCCAAAAACCTAGGAAGTAAAAATGTCTATAGTTGATAAAATTTTTTCAGGAATGTGATAAGATTCATGTTCTCTTGAGATTCATGCCGTGTGCATTCCAGCTGGCTAGATTTATATGGCCCTTGGCTTTGCTTTGCCATTTATTGCTTAATAAATTGTCAGTGCAGAAACAATAGCAGACCAAAAACCTAATGGCACTTTCCACCCTGCCTGTGGTTTATAAAATGACACAAACCCATACAAAAGAAAAATCCAACTAATTTGGCAATTGAGCCATCTTGTTTTGCCATTGAATCATTAATATCCTTTGGATTATGAAGCCCTAGGTTTTTTTTAGAGGGCAATTTTAATAGCAAATATAGAGGTTTTATGATCTGCATGGAATAATCGCAATGGCTACATTTAGCTAAAGCTTAACTATAAAAAAAAGTCAGGATAAATTTTTGCATGTTTATGGCTTGTTCTTAGCCCATCCCACAAGGAACTGGCTGTTGGTGTCTCATTTCACATCTTACCTGCACATAGTAGGAGTTGGATCATGAGATCCTGAGACACACAGCTTTTGGGAGTATTTCTGATGCAAAGCGTTTGGATAGTACTGCCCCAAACTGGCAATTCTTCAAGTTTACTAAGGAAAAAGGCCCTAATTTCTGCAAAGTCCTTTGTCTTTGGAAGTTCATTTCACCTGGCACACTCTGTAAATCAGACTTGTGCAACAGGCCTCTTGACAGACAAATCATTTGGGATTTGTGGGAGCCGTCTTCATGCCTTAAATGGGACTAAGCCAAAGAATTTCCCATTTAGTAACTCTAGATTTCTTCACCTGAGAGTTCAAGCCGAAGTCAGGTTTGATGGACAAATGACACTTAGGCCCAGTTTTGTAAACAGTTATAATTTCCAGGGAATCATTGTTTTTTTTTTTTTTTTTTTTTTTTTCATAGTCAACATGTATGCAGCTAGTGTTATAATATTTATGCAGTTATTTATGTGGTTAAATTGATGATTTAGATTTCATTAGAACCTGTTGTGTGCCATGATATTTAAGAATAACTTTATATATATTATTTGAGAGGTAGGTTATAGACGGAAGGATATGACTGTACAACATGACTACTTGCACTTTAACGTCTATTTGGGGGAAGTTTGAGGCTCTCTAAGGCAGCATTTGGTATCTTGCTCTTTCCAATCGTATGAATCTTTGAGAACATACTAAAATGGATGGTAATTCAACTGAATGCTTATTTTGTAAATGCTAGTGATACCACAATACAGCCCTGGTAGACAGCAAAAGGCCCTGAAAAAGTGCCCTTTGAGGCCAGGGTCGGTGGCTCACGCCTGTAATCCCAGCACTTTGGGAGGCCGAGGCGGGTGGATCACGAGGTCAGGAGATCGAGACCATCCTGGCTAACACGGTGAAACCCCGTCTCTACTAAAAAATACAAAAAAATTAGCCGAGCGTGGTGGTGGGCGCCTGTAGTCCCAGCTACTCGGGAGGCTGAGGCGGGAGAATGGTGTGAACCTGGGAGGCGGAGCTTGCAGTGAGCGGAGATGGCACCACTGTACTCCAGCCTGGGTGACAGAGTCGGACTCCGTCTCCAAAAAAAAAAAAAAAAAAAAAAAGATGCCGTTTGATACTCATATTAGCTACACAAGGTTAGAGGCATTTGAAAATGAGCATGTGGTTCCTTCCCTGCTGCCTTTTTAAAGAAGTATTATAGAAACGATTTTTTTCAGAGGAGGTTAAAAAATGGCAAAATTATTCTTATAATGGGTATTTCAGAATCCATTTTTCATATGACTCAAGAGAGGATGTTCCGTGGAGAGTCAGTGCAGTCTCTGTTTTGGTGTAAGTACAGGCCGCTTGAGAACGCTGGGATCTGTGCTCGCTTCCCCACCTTCCCGATACCTCTCACTCCCCAGGCTCCCCACCCCCTTAGGTGGGTGTAGAAATAAGTTGGATGTGTTTTGGAACAACCTCTGCAATCATTTCTTTCTCTGTTTTCTCTATTTTAGCTGCTGATGCAAAAGAGAAACAATTCTGGGTGACTCAGCTTCGAGCTTGTGCCAAATACCACATGGAAATGAATTCTAAGGTAAGTCACCGTGAGAAAGGAAGGAGGCATTCGAATAACCAGCATGGCTTTCAGCCCCCTTATTTGTTTCTATGGGGAAGGTGTTTTTCATGTTATTTTTAAAGTTGCCCACTGCAGTGGAATTCCTACTTGTCCTGCTGCACATCAATTTAAAGTCGGGAGAAATGCAGTAGGATTTTCTTGTAGGTAGAATACGAAGGCATGCAGACACTGTGGGAACCAAATCTGGAGAGACACTTTTGCATTGTGTTGTCACTTTAGGCAGCTGTTAATTGGTCTATTGTGAAGCTCTAGGGGATGATTTCATTGTGGAGGCAGAGTCGTCAGATTCACCTAGTAGCCATCACCGATCCTTAAATAAAACCTAGTCCCCGAATTGCTTATGCACTTTGCAAGGAGCTTCTGCATTCCTAGTGTATAAAAATGTTCTCGGGTAATTTGGCATCCAAGTATGATTTATTCTCTCCTGCGGACCTCGTGAGATCTTGTGTTAGGTGTACAGGAAGGAGGTAGGAGGTGGACATTTTCATGGATTATTGTGGAGGATTTACAGTCACTACAATACAGGAAATAATTTTTAAATGCATTTATCTAGGGCAATAAGTTTGTTAAAATTAATGTTCCAAGGGCTACTCCTTTATATCATTAGTTCAAATATAGTTATTGTAGTCAACAGC
The DNA here is from genome assembly GCF_037993035.2 of Macaca fascicularis. Classification (NCBI taxonomy): domain Eukaryota; kingdom Metazoa; phylum Chordata; class Mammalia; order Primates; family Cercopithecidae; genus Macaca; species Macaca fascicularis. The sequence goes on from NC_088376.1 coordinate 16,521,254, forward strand.
TATCTTTTTCCATATTCCATGCATCTGGTAGAAAGAGCCACACTTCAAACTTCTGATGATTCCATCCACTAGAACTTGCCTGCTTTCTGGGTCAGGGCCTTGTGAAATGTCTTTCTTAGATACACCTGGCTGTTCTGCCTCCAACTACAAACTCAAATAATTTCTTCATCTTTTTTTTTTTTTTTTTTTAAAGAGACACCCCCTTTTCCTTAACTTGGTTAGGACAGTGGCACTTACCTGTAATGCCTCACTTAACTTGCCCTAAGCCGAATCTTCAGGAACTGTAGGTACAGCCCTAATTCTAAAGCATTTTCCTCCAACTGGCCTTCTTTATTTTCCAGGAATTATAGTAGGAGTTCTCAACATTTAATTGGTACTTTATATACATGTAGGAAGTGCAATTTGTTTTTGTCTTTTTATATGTGTCTTTACTTTTTATAAACCAGAACGGAAGAGGATAAAACTAAAAGGACTTATCCCCACCTATTGTCCTATGTGCTCATTAGAGATAGTTGCTCTTAACTATTCTTGCATATCTTTCTAGTAAATTTAGGCGTGTGTTAGTATGTCTTGGTATGTGTATGTGTATATAACTGTATCTACATAAATACATGTTTTTATACAAATGGGATCACATGCATACTGTTTTCTTCTTCTTCTTTTTTTTTTTTCTTAACATATTTGGAGATCTTTTTATATTAGGCACATGGATTTACTTGCACTCCTTTTTGGATGGCCAGATGGTGTTCTTAGGAATGGATGTCAGTGCTTTATTTAAGTCTTCTACTAATGGAAATTTAGAGTTGTTTCCTTATTGTTGTTGTCACGTATAATGCTGTAGTGTGTGACGTCTTTGTGCATATATATTCTTATGCCTCTAGGTGTATATCTGTAGGATGAATTTATACCAGTGGAATTGCTGGATCATAGAATGTGTCTTTGAAATTTTCATAGACGTTGATAAATTGTCTTCTACAACAGTTGCCCTTATTTGCATTCCCACCAGTTCTGTAAGGGTTTGTTTCCCCCTCTCATTAATGGGTGTTATTAACATTCAGGTTGTTCTGTTCTCACAGATTAAAATTGGGTACCTCATTATTTTTATTTTCATGTCTAAAATCATGACTGGGGCCAAGTATGTCTTCAATTGTGTATTGGCCATTCTTAAAATTAATGCAAACTGCCAATTTGTATCCTTTACTTGTTTTTCTATTGAGCTCATTTTTTCCTCTTCATTTGTAGTAGCTCTTTGTGTACAAAGGATTTTTTTTGGCCTGTCATTTGTACTGTTGATATTATCTCCTAGTATACAATTTGTATTTTGAGTTTGAATAAAATTTTTGCTTTGTAGAATATTTAATTTTTTGCAGTCAAGTTTATGAGTATTTTTATTTTTGGCTTTTGGTTTTGTATGATATTTAGAAAGGGTATCTCTGGTCCAAAATTATGAAAATATTCTTCACTGTTTTCAAGGAGTTTATAGGTTAATTATTATATTTAAATCACTGATTCATCTGGAATTTATTTTGGGAGTGGGAATGGAGGTAGGGGAACCAACTTTAAGTACCTTAATATTTTGATGAATCATTGTAGAGAAGGAAAATTAAAGGCTTCCTAATGGTAGTTAAAAAAAAAAAAAGAATTTGAAGATTTTTGGAAGCAGAGTTTGAATTCCTGATATATTCTCTGGTTAGCTTCAGGAATACTGACTAATCTATTAATATTAGAATCAAAACAAATAATTTAGAAGTTTAGGCCTGGAGAATTTCTTATTTGAGAAATGGAGATGAAAGTGCTATTACCACTCATTTATATCCTAGCTAGCATGATCAACTAGGGAATAATAATTTTAAAACTATGAACAGACCTTATTATGCAATGACAGCATTATCAAACTCAAAGCTGCTTAAGCAGAAGTTAAATAGTGAAAACGAAGATAGGCTCAAAGTGAATATAAACTTGATATCTAGTCAGCTATAGTATTGCTGCTTAATTTGCATCATGATTATTAGGAATACATGCCAAGCCTCCTCTTCACCGTGTTTCTTCTTTATTCTCAGCAGATCAGATCCCTTTACAGTAGACTATAGAGAATACTTTCCCTACAGCTGCTTGGATTTTGCTTTTTTAAAAACTCTTATGTAAAATCGTGTTCAGAGTGGGAAAAAAAAATGAAATTGTGTTCCCTGGAACAAATATTAGGCAGGTAAAATGGTGCTGTAATTCAAACTCATTTTAGTAAGAACTACAGGATAGCCAAATGCATAGAACTGTAGAGCTGAAAAAGGCTTTAAGGATGACCCAGCCAGTGGTTTCAAAACCCAGACCTGCCTTAGTCACTACCTGATGAAGTTTTTCCCCAGTCCAGAGTGAAATGAGAAAAACAAGGAGGACATTATTCGCAAAGATAACTTTATTCAAAATAAATGACTAAGAATAATGTTGCTTTGCTTTTGGATGGTTAAAATATTCCTTTTTATTGTAGAAGATGGTAGAATAGAATATTGATTGCATTTTTAAAAAATTGACTTTTATTGGAGTATAATTTGCATGCAATAAAATTTACTCTTTTTAAGCGTTAAGTTCAATGAGTTTTGACAAATATATAGAGTCGTGGAACCACCACTGTACTCACAATTCCGCCCTGCCAGCAGCAGGTTCCCTTATTACCCCCTTTATGATCAGTCTCCTTGCTGACTCCTCCGCAACTGGCAACTATAAGAAAATTTTAGTTTCATTGGCTTTGTGAATGAGAACATTTTTAAAGGCCAGACTTGATGGAAACTTACAATATTTTCAATAGTATTTGGATTTTTTTTTTCCTGGACAAGGAAGGTGGATTCATTTGTAGAGATGACTTGTATAATAGCTTATGAGTCTGCTGTGATGCTAATTGGGCTTTAGTATCTTCTTCCCTGACCTTTCATTCCTGAAGGATAAATGTGTGACAGACAGTGATGCTTATCGCTTCCTCAAGCAGCACTTGGCAGCCACCTAGACAATGGTGGGGGAGGTGGAATGTGGTGCTTCAAAACCTGATGGAGCTCACGGATTGCCTTTTTGGTTCCGGTGGCTGTTTTCTGACTGGCATTCCCCATCCTTACTGCAAATGTATTCTTAGTGCCAGTTCATCTCTAACAACTTGCAAAGGCCCTTTTTTTTCTACCATGGAAGTAGCATTTTAAAAGATTATGAATATTACCGATACACCATATAAAACATTCAGAAGATAGGAAAGTATTTTAAAAGGTCACCCCAGACCCCACCCCCAGACATAATCTGATGCTACCATTTGGGTTTGCGGAATCCCTCCAGGCACTTTTTAATGTGGGAAAATGGAGAGACACACATGACTCCATTTGGAGGTCCATCCTGCCCGTCTTTTTTTCCTGTACATTCATATGTACAGAACTTGTACACGTTTCGTTTTCATGGGCAGTTTACATCTCTGTGAGGAGGGACTAGGAAGACCAGGCTTTGACCATAGACCTGTTCTATGTTTGGGCTGTTTTATTTTTAAAGCGACTGTGAGAATGTTTGATTGGGGGCCTGTTTCTTAGAACATTTTGGGGATCTTTCCTGTGTTTTCAAAAGAGAGTCAGCCACTTGCCCTTCTCTCTGGGTCATTTCTGATCCCTTGTTCCACCTCCCTCCCTCCCTCCCTCCCTCCCTCCCTTCCTCCCTCCCTCCTTCACTTCCTCCCTTCTTCCCTCCCTCCCTCACTTCCTCCCTCTCTCCCTCCCTCCCTCATTTCCTCCCTCTCTCCCTCCTTCCCTTCCTCCTTCCTTTCTCCCTTTCTCCCTCCCTTCCTCCCTCCCTTCCTCCCTCCCTCTCTCCCTCCCTTCCTCCCTCCCTTCCTCCCTCCCTTCCTCCCTCCCTTCCTCCCTCCCTTCCTCCCTCCCTTCCTCCCTCCCTTCGTCCATCCTTTTCTCCCTCCCTCCCTTCCTCCCTCCCTTCCTCCCTCCCTTCCTCCCTCCCTTCCTCCCTCCCTTCCTCCCTCCCTTCCTCCCTCCCTTCCTCCCTCCCTTCCTCCCTCCCTTCCTCCCTCCCTTCCTCCCTCCCTTCCTCCCTCCCTTCCTTTCTCTTCCTTTCTTTCCTTTCTATTTCTTCTTGTCTACTCTGCGCCCAGGCTGGAGTGCAGTGCCGTGATCTTGGCTCACTGCAACCTCTGCCTCCCAGCTTCAAGCAATTCTCCTAGTAGCTGGGATTACAGGTGCGCACCACCATGCCTGGCTAATTTTTTGTGTTTTTAGTAGAGACGGGGTTTCACCATATTGGCCACGCTAGTCTCAAACTTCCGACCTCAAGTGATCCACCCGTCTTGGTTTCCAAAGTGCTGGGATTACAGGCGAGAGCCACCGTGTCCCGCCTGTGTCCTGTTCTTGATTAACTCCAAGTGGGAAGTTGAGAAAATAAAGGGAAGTGTTTCCTGGTATTTTACGTATCTAACAGTATGGAAAGCACGGCAACTTTTTTTCCCCATCTATGGATAAAAAAGCGAGAAAATGTAGATATATGTAGAGGTATTTGAAATATTTTACAATACTCATCGCATTAGAAATCCTTTCTCTGGACTTCTAGGACCCCGGGTCTGACTGTCCCCTGGCGCTTACTAATGACTTAGTTTCCCATCTCCTGTGCTTGACCCTGTGCTGACTGAGACCAAACAGCGGTGGCCACACTGAGGATAGCAGTAGGTGCCTGTGAATCTTCATCTGTGTAAAGAGTTTGAAGACACTGTGGTTAGATTGGCATATGGTTAGGGCTTATTGTCCTTGCTAGGTAATTCTAAATTAAAATGCAAATTTTAGGATAAAGTCTTATGCAAATTTGGTCATGGAGGAATATGATTGTCTAATACAGAACTTTAAATTCATTATAAGTCATAGGGGGTCTTGAATGAACAGCAAAAGATACTGAGTTTTGAGGAGTGTGTCTATTAATGTCTATTAATGCTGGAAGCTGCCCAAATCACAGATTTTTTGGGTTTTTCTTTTTCCCCATCCCCTTACAATGATAATTGCACATTAATTCACATGTGGCCTCGTGGTAGTAAGAGCCCTGTCTTACCCCTGTCCACTGGGGTCTGGACAGCCCCAAGAGTAGGGGGGGGGGCAGCTCTTCCTCACCCCTTCTAGCTGTGAGGGACCTGCCTGTGTTTACAGAACTTCCAATGATAGCTGACAACGGTGATATTCCCTAACTCTCCTCACCCGCCGTTGTCGTGGCATCTGTACTCCCCAAGCATGTCGGGGCTTTAGTCAGGGCATGTTAGAGCATTGGACGGTGAGAAAGGAGGCCTTAGGGAGATGGGCTGACTTGGCACCCTGGCTGACACTGGTTGGTTCCACATCCACTCTGACTCAGGAGAGCATGCTCTGTGGGTGTCTTCTGTCCTGAAGACTGTGTGTCCTGAAGCCACTGTTCCCACTTATGTGGTTGAGTGCACAGGAGTGTATGGATAGGTTGAGAGGCCAACTGATAGACCTCGCCCCTGCTTGCCAAGTGCAGACACCACCCCTGTTTGGGGACATTGAGAGACCTTACTTGGCGAGGTCTAGGGGATGTGTGGGCTGCTTCCGGGGAATTAAAGGGTTTGTTTGTTGGGGTGGGAAGGAGGAGACAGGAGTGGGGAATTCTATCCATAGCAATATGTGAAGAGTGAGGTGATTTGAAGCTGTTTAATTGTTCCTCCCGCCAGTCTAGGTTTCTGATGGTGAAACACTACAACTTTATTGACTCTTTCCTGCCTGGGGGTGTGAGCCAGAGGGCTTTGGAGAGGTGCTTTGATGTTTTGGTTAGGATGCAACACAACAGGAAGCAAGATTAACCCGGTGACATCTGTAGACTCTGAAACCATGTGGTTACGAGGGATTTCAGAAGTCATCTAGCCCAACATCCTGGTTCATCCAACTACTTGGAAAGAAAAATGCACACCAAAATCTTTACGCTTATACTAAGTAAAGATTGATTCTACTCAAAACAACACCCAATTTTATTCTTTTAGAGAGGGTACTGCTGGCAACTCATTGGCTGAATTCTCAGAATTTTGGTGGCAATGACAAATGACACTGAATACCTCTTTTATATGATTAAGCAATTTTAGGGTCTCTCAGAACAATTTGAAACCATTCAGAAGTAACGGAATGATTAAAATGTTATGTCTTAGTCTGTTTGGGCTTCTGTAACAAGCTACCGTAGACTGGATACTTACAAACAACATGAGCTCTTCTCTCATAACTGAATCACCCCCAAAGGCCCACCTTCTAACGCTGTCACCTTAGGGGTTAGGAATTCAACAGATGAATTTTGGGGGAGACACAAGCCTTCAAACCATAGCAGATGGAAAGAGATTCCAAACTCCCTTTGCTGCATTTGTCTAAGAACAGTAGATGAAAAGGGATAAGAAACTACAGATTCTAAAACTATGCTGTCCAATATGGAGACCTCTAGCTACATGAGACTACTTACATTTAATCGAAATAAGATTCAAAACTCAGTTCTTCAGTGGCACACGTTTCAAGTGCTCAGCAGCCACCTCTGACTGATGGCTGTGTATTGGACAGCACAGATGTAGAACGTTTCCATTATCACAGAAAGTTCTGTTGGATGGAGCTGGTAAAGCTTCCAGTATTACTTAATGGCTTCTAAGAAGGGAATTTACCAATATCTCGTTTTGTCTCCTGCACGATGAACAGCTCTTTTAATCTACAGAGGTTTAATGGAGCTCCCTCACCCCTCCTGTCCCTCCCTCCCTTCTTTCCTTCACCCTTTCTATTGGGAGTCCTGGTTTTCTCTAGGACCTCAGCATTAAATGCTTGATCACTTTTACTTGTCCACTTGCCTCACCTGTGCAACAGGAACATAGGCCTTACTGATCTGAAGGCAGGAGCTAATGTTCTGTGTTGTCCGGGTCAGCTGCTTGTTCACCCCACTGGAGCCATTTATGGAGCAGACATCTCAGATGCTGCTTTAGTGAAGGTCAAAGGAGCAAGGAAGACTGCTAGTTGGTGCCAGTCCCTAGCTTGAACAATCGTTAATGGCACCAGACTTCCTAAGGCAAGTCCAAAACTTGATTTTGGCATTAATTGCCCACTCATTTTGGGTCCAGTTTCTTCCCCTCTATCCCTACCCATCATTCAGTCAATGTTCTAGACAAACAACTCCCCAGGCACCCTGCACACCTCCATGCTTCCTTGCCTTTGTCACTGATGTTTCCTTTGCTGGGAATGCCTTTCCCTCTCCCTCCCTTGTGGTTTTTAAAGCTCATATACTTTATATGGGTCGGGTGCGGTGGCTCGCGCCTGTAATCCTAGCAGTTTGGGAGGCCAAGGCGGGTGGATCACGTGAGGTCAGGAATTCGAGACCAGCCTGGGCAACATGGTGAAACCCTGTCTCTATCAAAAATACAAAAATATGCCGGGTATGGTGGCATGTGCCTGTCCTACCAACTACTCAGGAAGCTGAGGCAGGAGAATTGCTTGAACCCATGAGGCGGAGGTTGCAGTGAGCCAGATTGCACCACTGCATTCCAACTCCAGCCTGGGCAATAGAGTGAGACTCCATCTCAAAAAACAAAACAAAAACCGAAAGCCCTTTACACTTCTGTGATGCCTTCCTGACCTTCCCAGGCAGCATGGCCTTCTCTCTGTGCTCCCATATATACCAGTACTCACTGGTATTATAGCCATCTTATTGTGCCCTCATGGCCCACCGTGTGTCCTCAGAGGCCTGGGACTGTGGGGAAATCATACTGCATCCTCTGCATCTGGCACTGTCATGACACGTGGGGGTGAACATAAACCACTTAGTGCATGTTCAATACTCAACAAATATCAACCCTGCTTCTTCCTTCTTCTTCTCCTTTACCTGTGAGTAGTAGTATTAGTACCACTATTAGTAACAGTAGTAGTATTAGTAGTAGTGGTGTTGGATTTGGGTTCCTCAAAAAACTAGATCCAAGATACCACATTTTATTTTTCTAAATATTATTGTTGTGTATTTGATCAAGCATAAGAATTTTTTTTATATAGAGAGAACTATTAGCCAGTAGCTGAAAATCAGTAAAGATTAATAAGCAAAATGTTTCTTGATTTTTTTACTTTTTTAAAGAGAGAAGAAACTTAACAGTCATAAGGAACACATTTTTAGGAAAAGGAAATAATAGTAAATGGCATCTTTGAACACATTGCTATGTGGCAGGTACTATGCTAAGTACTTTTCTTGGATTATCTTGTGTATTTCTCACAACAGCCCTATGAGGCAGGCACTGCTATGACCACATTTTCTAGGTGAGGACACTGAGGCACAGAGTAGATTTGTGATAAGCCCAAAGTTGCATAGCTAACAAGTGGCTCTTATCTTTTCTTAAAATTTAAGATATAATTCACATACTGTAAAATGTACTCTTTTAAAGTGTGTAATTCAGTGGTTTTTAGTATGTTTTCAAAATTGTACAACCACTACCACTATCTTATTCCAGAATATTTTATCATCCCTAAAAAAGTCCCCTGTTTCCATGAGCAGTCAGTCACTCCCCATTTCTATCCACCCTCTCTTCCCAGCCCCTGGCAACCACTAACCACTGTCTCTATGGATTCGCCTATTTTGGATATTTCATTTAAATGGATTGTATGCAATATTGTGGCTTTTTGTATCTGGCTTTTTTCACTTAGCATAGTGTTTTCAAGGTTTATCCATGTTACAGCATAAATCAGTACTTCATTGCTTTTTTATGACTAATATTCCATTGTGTGGACATGCCATAATTTTTAATCCCTTCATTAGTTGGTGCATATTTGGGTTGCTTTTGCCTTTTGGCTATTATGAATAATGCTGCTGTGAACATTTGTATGCCAGTTTTTGCGTGAGTTTGTTTTAAATTCTTTTGGGTGTATATTTAAAAGTGGAATGACTGGGCCATATGGTAATTCTATGTTTAACTTTTTAAGGAACAACCAGACTGGTTTCCAAAGCAGCTGCACCATTTTACATCCCTATCAGCAATGTATGGGGTTCCAATTTTTCCATATCCTTGCCAACATTTGTTAGTATAGCAGCCATACTAGTGGGTGTGAAGTGATACCTCCTTGTAATTTTGATTTGCATTTCCCTAATGAATGATGTTAAGCATCTTTTTATATGCTTAGTGGCCATTCATACATACTCTTTGGAGAAATGCATATAAAAATCCTTTGTCTTTTTTAATTCATTTATATTGTATCGAGTCATGTGAGTTATTTATATGGTCTTGATAGTTAGACCTTTATCACATACATAATTTGCAAATATTAGTTCCCATTCTTTTTTTAATTTTCTAAAAACAAAGCATTACATTTTAATGTTGAATTTGTTCATGATAGTTAAAGTTCTAGGGTGGAACACAGACATCTTTTATTTCAGCACCGTCTTAACACAGGATTTGTTTATTTTGGTAATTTATTGTTGTTAGAATTAAACCAGGCTTCAGTCTTTCCAAGTTTGATTTGAGCTTATACTTTGCATGCCTATGTGTGGTCCTTTGGTCTCAGGCTGGGGCAGATTAAAGATAGCCACAGATTCTTTGAAACTTTCCTGTCAGCATTCCTATCAAAAAGGTAGGTGCTATTTTTTTCTTTGTAAATTTTTTTTTTAACTTTTGAGGGTACGTAATTTATATATTTATGAGGTACATGAGATACTTTGATAGAGGCATGCAATGCATAAAGGGGCTATTTCTGAGCCTGGCGTGTGGTAGCGTTGACCAAAAGTCAAAGTGCCATGGATGGTTCCACGCGTGGGCTGTAAGAAGACTTGGCTCAGAACCCTGAGCCACCCTGTAAATATTTACTACCCTACTGGAGAGACCCCATTGTGAGGCTCTAAGAATACATGAAGGGACACAGCAAAATCCAGGCTTCCAGCTGCCCCTCTCAACGCACCAGGATATGCCCAAGGCCTTCATGACCCCTCCAGGCAAGTCTAGCTACTGGCCAACTACCACTGAGTGACCCAAGGTGATGCCACCCAGAATAGAAAGAACCACCCAAGGGAGACCGGCCTCAGTTCCTGACACATGTTGAGAGAAAAGAAAATAGTAGTCACTTTTAACCTCTCGTTTTGGGGTAGTTAGGCAGTAATAGAAAACCAGTACAAAACTGCCAAGGGAATGGTTAGTGTCACCAAGGAGGCCAATAATATTAATGGTATTAATCAATTTTTGAAGAATGATACAAGCTAAAATGTAAATTCTGAGTTTCTAGTTCTATGTACAATCATCCTCTGTATCTGTGGATTCTGCCTTTGTGGATCCAACCAACTCTGGATCAAAAATATTCTAAAAAAATTGCATCTGTTTTGAACGTGGATAGACTTTTAATCTTGTCATTATTTTCTAAACAATACAAATAACTGTTTACATAGCATTTACATTGCATTAGACGTAAGTAATTTAGAGATGATTTACAGTGGAATATATAGGCATAGGTTATATGCAAATACAATGCCATTTGATATCAGGGACTTGGGCATCTGTGAATTTTGGTATCTTAGAAGGGTCATGGAACTAATCCCCCTTGGGCACCAAGGGATGACTATATATGCCTTCAAAATATCCTAATGACCCCCAAACCAACCCAGTGAAAATAAAAAATAAACACATTGATTAAAAACGTGACTTATTCTACATCTGTGATTTCTAAACTAATAATTTGTGTTATTGGCTTAATTTTCAATTTTCATCCATAGTATAGGTTAGAGCAATGTATATTTAATAACCTGTGGACTTAAGAACTAAGGCATTTTTGGCCATGTGTGGTGGTTCACAACTGTAATCCCAGCACTTTGGGAGGCTGAGGTGGGCGGATCACTTGAGGTCAGGAGTTTAAGACCAGCCTGGCCAACATGATGAAACCCCGTGTCTACTAAAAATACAAAAAAAAAAAAAAAGAAAATTAGCCAGGCGTGCTGGTGGGCACCTGTAGTCCCAGCTACTCAGGAGACTGAGGCAGGAGAATTGCTTGAACCCAGGAGGCGGAGGCTGCAGTGAGTCGAGATTGTGCCACTGCACTCCTGCTTGGGCGACAGAGTGAAACTCCATCTAAAAACAATAACAACAACAACAAAGAGAAAAAGGGAACTAAGGTATTTTTAATGGTGTTTTGAGTAGAAGAAACTAAGAAGAACATACATGAACTTTTTTAATGTGGTGGGTCAGGTCATCAGATAAGATGTGGTGGCAAAGGTGGAGAATGTGGCTCATAACCCTGACCTCCTTGGTCATTCAGTCCCCTTTTATCACTTCCTTGTCTCTTTATTGCCTTGGGGCTTTCTGCCTGGAGCCCCTCATTCTTCTCCCATAGTAAGTCCTTCTAATGCAGTTTCATGACTTGGTTACGGTCACTCACTCAGTGATATTTTCCTTTGGACCATCCAAAAACAAAATGCTTAATTCCTTCCTTTTTTACAACTCCGTAGACCTGGGGGCAAGTAAGATGCATCTCTGGATGTGCTTCTTCATGTAGAGAGTTGGCCCATCATAGGTCTGATGACTGGTGACCGTGCTTTGTGCAGTGAATGATTCAGAGGTTGCCGAAGTGCAGGCTTCTTCAAAATCTTATGCTTTCATTTTCAAATACAAGGCCTTTTAGGGCACAGGGAAAGAAAAGGCTTTTCACTGACTCAGCCTACACGTAACAGGGCAAGAAAGGCTGGTTCCAATGTATGCAGGAGGGAGAGGATTACCACGTATATATGAGCAATGTCCACCACACCCTTCTTAACATATTCTCCATGCCCAAATGGAACTGTTATTGGAGTAAGTCCTACCTGGCAACCTCCAAGTCCATTGGAAAATTTCACTCACTGTTAGACCTCAAGGGCCAGTCTGATTACATGTGGAAGTGCCACCTGCTTTGCTGGACTCTTGGCCTTCCTAAGCAGAAGTGTGATTATACTCCAAGGTATAAGGGTTTATAATGAGTTGTGTATTCCTCAAGGATTCTGGAACCAAAGCCCTTTCCAGTGTCTCAGCACAAGCAGTTGCTGCACAGAAAAATAAACTTAAAGAGCCTGGGGGAGGATCATTTTGGGATGATGATGACATTAACGATGTTCCCTTGATGGAAGTCCAATGTTGAGGGACCAGCATCTGGTGAGGATCTTCTTGCTGTGGCATCCCATGGCAGAAAGTGAAAGGGCAAAAGAAAGCCATTTCATCAAGATGGGGATTGGGTCCGTCATGAATTTGTTGGTCATCTCCAGGATTTCGTGAGGCAGCATGGCACTAATGAGAACAACCTGCATGGCTAGAGGCAAGTACCTGTACACATTGTAAATCTGCCCTTTGAAACTTACGTTTGCCAGTTTATTATAAAGGATACAGATGAAGGGATATGTAGGATGAGGTATAGGGGAAGGGGTGTGGAGCTTCTAAGCCCTCCCTGGGCGGCCACCCTCCTAGAGCCTCCTGTGCTCAGCTATCCAGAAGCTCTAGCTCCCATTTCATGGTTTGTCTCTTTACTTTTCCCATTTTTTTTGACATAGACAAAATTTTTTAGAACAAATGGAGGATCTGGTGTGGTAGACAGCGTAGGGAATTAGGTAAAAAAAAAACCAACCTGGGCCTGGGTGCAGTGGCTCATGCCTATAATCTCAGCACTTTGGGAGGCCGAGGCGGGCGGGCGGATCACAAGGTCAGGAGATCGAGACCATCCTGGCTAACATGGTGAAACCCTGTCTCTACTAAAAATACAAAAAAAAAAAAAAATTTAGCCGGGCGTGGTGGTGGGCACCTATAGTCCCAGCTACTCAGGAGGCTGAGGCAGGAGAATGGTGTGAACCTGGGAGGTGGAGCTTGCAGTGAGCCGAGATCGCACCACTGCACTCCAGCCTGGGTGACAGAGTGAGACTCTGTCTCAAAAAAAAAAAACAAACAAACCTGGTTTCTGGCTGTGCCTGGGCCACTCACAGGCTACTACCTAGCTTTGTAATCTCAAGTAACTCAGTAAATGAGTAATTGCTCTTAGCCTCAGTTTTCACTTCTGTAAATTGGACGAAATAATGGCATCAACTCTACAGGGCAGTTGTTAGGGTTAAGTGACATTAAGCACGTCACAATACTCTTTTTATAACACAGATTCACCCAATTCTGCTAGAACATTTCTATTGACCGATAACTTGGTTGTTAAGCCAAGTTCCACCTGAAGATCAGGAAGGAGTGGCTAAGAAGCATCTCTAAAACCTGATTGTTATAACTTTCCCCCAAATGGTTTGATAGACTGCCCAAATGTTTATATTCTCCACGCATCGGAAAGCTCCAGTATAATCCAGACTCAGCCAGGCTGGCCTTGTTCACATTGTGCATCTGGTTTTGAGTGGCTCCCATCTCACTTTCTGTGAGGCTGTGGGATTAAAGGCAAATGCTCTAGGCTCTTGGTGGGGGTGGGGAGGGCAGTACTGGGTTCAGAACTAGTCCTGTCATGCCACTGGGGCAAGTTATTCCTTGAAATGCGGACAATAATTCTTGATGTGAGGATTGAATTGTGTGCTGTGGTGAGGGTTAATGAGATCACGTCTGTCATGCTCTTAGTAGAGAGCCAGACACTGAATGAGTTTCCATGAGGGGTCCTGGGCTTTCAGGACCCGGCTAAGTTGAGCCCTGGGAAACAAGCAGTACCTGACTGCCCAAGACTGGAAAGGCACAGCTCGTGAAATGAAATGGGGTATTTCTGACAAAAAACTGAGCTTCTGAGATAAAAGAGAAATTTAATTAAAGTTGATGAAAAGGTTAAAAAACATGGGGGGCTGGGCACAGTGGCTCATACCTGTAATCCCAGCACTTTGGAAGGCTGACATGGGAGGATTGCTTGAGCCTAGGAGTTCGAGACCAGCCTGGCCAACATAGGGAAACCTTGTCTTACAGAAATATAAAAAAATTAGCCTGGTGTGGTGGCGTGCTCCAGTAGTTCCAGCTAGATACTCAGGAGGCTGAGATGGGAGGATCGCTTAAGCCCAGGGAGGTCAAGGCTGCAGTGATCCATGATTACTCCCCTGTACTCCAGTCTGGGCAGTAGAACAAGACCTTGTCTCAAAAACAACAACAACAACAACAACAAAAAAAAAAAACACAGGGGGTGGGGAAGGTATACCATGATAGCAACAACCAACCAGTCAAAACAAACAAAAACAGTAGAGACACATCCTTGCTTTTTCTTTCTCTCTCTCTCCCTCTCTTCCCCTCTCCCCCTCCCTCCCTCCCTCCCTCTCTCCCTCTCTCCCTCTCTCCCTCTCTCCCTCTCTTCCTCCCTCTCTCCCCCTTCCTCCCTCCCCCTTCCTCCTTCCCTCTCCCCCCCTCCCCCTCTCCCCCTCTCTCCCTTTCTCCCACTCTCTCTTCCTCTCTCCCTCTCCTCCTCTCTCCCCCTCTCTCCCTCTCCTCCTCTCTCCCTTTCTCCCCCTCCCCCTCCCTCTTCCCCTCCCCCCTCTCCCTCTCCCCCTTCCCCCTCTCCCTCTTCCCCCTCTCCCTCTCCCCTCCCCCTCTCCCCTCCCCCTCCCCCCTCTGTCTCTCTCCCCTGCTACCCCTTTCTCCCTCTCTTCCTCTCTCTATCTCCCCCCCCCCTCTCCCTCCGCCTTTCTCCCTCTGCCTTTCTCCCTCCGCCTTTCTCCCTCTCTCCCCCTCCCTCTCTTCACCCACCCCCTGCCTCCGCCCCACCAATCTTTGGAAGGACACACAAGAGGCCAGTAGTAGTGGTTGCCAGGGGTGCCGTTGGGGGAACAAGAGATTTATGGTTGAAAGTATGTAGGGATTTAGGTATACCTTTTGATATTATTCAAAATTTTCATCTTTTGCATTGGTCAGTTGTATCATTGGTCAACTGGTCAATTAAAGAATGTAGTTACTCAAGTGGTTAAACATTTGAATTATTAAAAATGTATTTTAAAACCTGGAGCCGAGGCTGTTTTGCTGAGTGCTGTGCTCTCGTGGGCCGCTATTGAGTTGGTGGTTTTATCTGCAGGGAGATGCTCTCCATCAGGCAGTCACTGATGAACCTGCTTCTCATTATATTCTTTACTTCAAGGACATTAGATGTTAAGACTTTCAAGATGTTCAATAATTCCAAATTCCTGCCAGTTCAGATTAGGCTTCTCTTCTTGTTACACTGAATTGCTTTTACTAGATATAATTTGAAGCGTTTAAAGTTTAATGCTCTTTGCGGGGAGGTGCTACCTCTCTCCCCTTTATTTGTATTAAATAGTGATGAACAGTGTCTATTGAGTGGCCTCTTCCTTGACAAGACCCTCGTGTGCTGGGGTGGTTGGCTGATTAGCAGAGCTAGCTCCCATCTTGGGTTCTGTAAGCTGTTGCAGAGGGCAGGGGTTGTGAATGCCCCTGGAGGTTGAAGAGGGTTGGTACTGCCCACATGAAAACTTCTTTTTCAAGGCAGGGTCTCACCCTGTTGCCCAGGCTGGAGTGCAGTGGCGTGATCCTTGAACCCTCCACCTCCCAGGTTCAGGCGATTCAGCCGCCTCAGCCTCCCAAGTGGCTGGGATTACAGGCGCCTGCCACCATGCTCGGGTAATTTTTGTATTTTTAGTAGAGATGGGGTTTCACCATGTTGGCCAGTCTGGTCTCCATCTCCTGGCCTCAAGTAATCCTCCCACCTTGGCCTCCCAAAGCACTGGGATTACAGGCATGAGCCACTATGCCTGGCTTACATGAAAACATTTTTAAGAAACCCCAGGTGTATCTTACATTCAACTCGTACATCTTACTGAACGATACACTAGCCTGATAAAATATTTTAAAGCTGTTTTATTTTCTTTCCCAAATCAATGGGTGAAAAGTAAGATATATTGCATCTCCTGTTGAGACTGAGGTTTAAAGTGCTCCAGGTTGAAAAGCAGAGTATGAGGATAATATGTTTTCCTAAGTAGCAAGTCTTTGGGGGAATAGATGCTGATGAGTTTAGGCTTGATAAACTCCCTTAGTAAAGTTGGACAAGCTCATCTGAGAATTGAATCTTTCCTTGCCTCTGTCTTCTTATTTCTGCTATTGGGTAATTTTGCTTTCATGTTTTATTAAGCTCAGTGCCATCTTTCTTCTAGAATTTTTCACAGATAATTACCTTTTGGGTACTTAAAACTAAGTGTAAAACATCAGCCTCCTAAACATACCATCAAATTAAGTAAATAAAACACAATTTAAGAACAGCTTTTATTAAAACAATAAAGTTTGGGGATTTTTTTTATTGTCTTAATAAAGTGCAACAATTTTGCATACCTTCTCCAGCATAATTTTAACATTTGGCTGCCTGCCTTGCCTGAAAGGAAAGTTCTGACACTACCCAGGAAGATTATTTTAAGTCAAGAAGGCCTTCAGATTAAAACGTGTGTGTGTGTATAATATAAACATATATATAAACATATATGACATATATTATACATGTATAAATATATGTATTTTTTAGGAAAAACCAAAATGGTAGTTTTGATTCAGTCAAACTAGTTTATTGCACCATATGTCTGTACGTAAATAGGGCTTTTTTCTTTCTTTTTTTTTTTTAATTATACTTTAAATTCTAGGGTACATGTGCACAACGTGCAGGTTTGTTACATATGTATACATGTGCCATGTTGGTGTGCTGCACCCATTAACTCGTCAGCACCCATCAACTCGTCATTTACATCAGGTATAACTCCCAATGCAATCCCTCCCCCCACCCCATAATAGGCCCTGGTGTGTGATGTTTCCCTTCCCATGTCCAAGTGATCTCATTGTTCAGTTCCCACCTATGGTGAGAACATGTGGTGTTTGGTTTTCTGTTCTTGTGAAAGTTTGCTGAGAATGATGGTGTCCATCTGCACCTGTGTCCCTACAAAGGAACTCATCCTTTTTTATGTCTGCATAGTATTCCATGGTGTATATGTGCCACATTTTCTTAATCCAGTCTGTCACTGATGGACATTTGGGTTGATTCCAAGTCTTTGCTATTGTGAATACTGCCGCAATGAACATACGTGTGCATGTGTCTTTATAGCAGTATGATTTATATTCCTTTGGGTATATATCCAGTAATGGGATGGCTGGGTCATATGGTATTAGTCCCAGCTACTCAGGAGGCTGAGGTGGAAGGATCCCTTGAATCTGGGAGTTGGAGGTTATAGTGAGCTATGATTGCAGCATGTACCCCAGGCTGGGAACAGAGCAAGATCCCTGTCTCTGGCCAAAAAAAAAAAAAAAAAAAAAAAAAAGACAACCAAATGCGATACCTGACCCTAAACTAGATCTGATTTTACACTGACATGGAATTAATTGGAATACAGACAGTAGATACGATAAAGGCACTTGGTAACTGTCCTGTGGTTATATAGAGAATATCCTTGTTTCTAGAAAGATATACTGAAGCAGTTAGAGGTATTTAAGGGTAAAAGGCCTTGCCCTTAAATTAGGAAAAAGTTTCATTCATTTATTCATATAATAATTAAGTGTATGTATGTGTTTATTTTAAAGAGGGGAAGGAGAGAACAGAGGGAACAAATGAAACAAATGGGGTAAAATGTTAGTAATTGGTAAAACTGAGTAAAGGATACATGGTGGGTTTTCTTTTCAACTTTCTATAAATTTGAAATTATTTCTGTGTAAACTTTTTATAAAATTATATATTGTATATGTATTATATAGAATTGTAAAATTATATATAGTCTAACACTTGTAAAAACATGATTCATTTTTTAAGAAAAATGTATATATTCTTTGGGAGAAGTTACCTATTAGTCATTTCCATGTTAATAATATGAATTTTAAGAAAAGTAATTTATTCATTTGCTGTTGTCTTAGCTGAGACTAACCACAAAGGAACTGAGTGACTAAGAAAATTTGGGAAAGGAGGCATTATGGGGCCATGGCAGCCGGGCTGATGCAGAGAACTGGTTAGAACACTCGGGCTTGGAGAGTGAGGCGCACAATGTATTGTGAAAGATGACATTTAAAAGGAAGATCAGAGCAGGCCGTTGAAAAAACCTCCACTGGGTTCAGTTTGGCCTTTACAGTTAGGCAATCTCTCTAGACCATTCTGTATGTTATCTTTGGAATAAAGTTATCCTTAAAAAAGAAAAAAAGCTTTACTGAGATATAATGTATATATCATGAAAGAAGGTTGTAAGTGACCTTTAAGAATATTTTATACAAATAGATGAACATTGTTATGCCAATATCTATCACACTTGATCAAAATGCAGGCACAGTGTTAAGTACTTTAATAGATATTATTTAGTTTAATCCTTACAATATCCATATCAGGTATGCCTTACTTTTTTTTTTTCCCCCAAACATAGATTACCTCCTTATACATTGTCCTCAAGTAATATTTTGTGTATGTTATTTTTTCTTATATAGAAAATACAGCTGAGTGTGGTGGCTCATACCCGTAATCCCAACACTTTGGGAGGCTGAGGCAAGCGAATCACCCGAGGTCAGGAGTTCAAGACCAGCCTGGCCAACATGGCAAAACCCTCTCTCTACTAAAAATACAAAAATTAGCCAGGCATGGTGGCAGGCACCTCTAATATACCAACTACTAGGGAGACTGAGGCAGGAGAATTGCTGGAACCCGGGAAGCAGAGGTTGCAGTGAGCAGACATCGCACCACTGCACTCCAGCCTGGGCAACAGAGTGAGACTCCATCTAAAAAAAAACACAAACAACAACAACAACAACAAAAAACATATTGGGTGTTAAAAATAGAAATGTGCAAAAGGAAAAAGTAAAAAAGTAAAATATCTCACACTAGGCAAATATCTTTTTTTTTATTCTACTTTAAGTTCTAGGGTACATGGGCACAATGTGCAGGTTTGTTACGTATGTATACATGTGCCATGTTGGTGTACTGCACCCATTAACTCATCATTTACAAGGATAACAAGATATCCTTGTTAACTTTCTGTCTCGTTGATCTGTCTAATGTTGACAGTGGGGTGTTAAAGTCTCCCATTATTGTATGGGAGTCTAAGTCTCTTTGTAAGTCTCTAAGGACTTGCTTTATGAATCTGGGTGCTCCTGTATTGGGTGCATATATATTTAGGATAGTTAGCTTTTCTTGTTGAATTGATCCCTTTACCATTTTGTAATGGCCTTCTTTGTCTCTTTTGATCTTTGATGGTTTAAAGTCTGTTTTATCAGAGACTAGGATTGCAACCACTGTCTTTTTTTGTTTTCCATTTGCTTGGTAGATCTTCCTCCATCCCTTTATTTTGAGCCTATGTGTGTCTCTGCATATGAGATGGGTCTCCTGAATACAGCAAACTGATGGGTCTTGACTGTTTATCCAATTTGCCAGTCTGTGTCTTTTAATTGGACCATTTAGTCCATTTACATTTAAGGTTAATATTGTTATGTGTGAACTTGATCCTGTCATTATGATATTAGCTGGTTATTTTGCTCGTTAGTTGAAGCAGTTTCTTCCTAGCATTGATGGTCTTTACATTTTGGCATGTTTTTGCAGTGGCTGGTACCAGTTGTTCCTTTCCATGTTTAGTGTTTCCTTCAGGATCTCTTGTAGGGCAGGCCTGATGGTGACAAAATCTCTCAGCATTTGCTTGTCTGCAAAAGGATTTTATTTCTCCTTCACTTACGAAACTTAGGCTGGATATGAAATTCTGGGTTGAAAATTCTTTTCTTTAAGAATGTTGAATATTGACCCCCACTCTCTTCTGGCTTGTAGAATTTCTGCCAAGAGATGTGTTGTTAGTCTGATGGGCTTGCCTTTGTGGGTAACCCGACCTTTCTCTCTGGCTGCCCTTAACATTTTTTCCTTCATTTCAACTTTGGTGAGTCTGACAATTATGTGTCTTGGAGTTGCTCTTCTCGAGCAGTATCTTTATGGCATTCTCTGTATTTCCTGAATTCGAATGTTGGCCTACCTTACTAGGTTGGGGAAGTTCTGGATAATATCCTGCAGAGTGTTTTCCAACTTGGTTCCATTCTCCCTGTCACTTTCAGGCACACCAATGAGAGGTAGATTTGGTCTTTTCACATAATCCCATATTTCTTGGAGGCATTGTTCATTTCTTTTTACTCTTTTTTCTCTAAACTTCTCTTCTCACTTTATTTCATTCATTTGATCTTCAATCATTGATACTCTTTCTTCCAGTTGATCGAGTCGGTTACTGAAGCTTGTGCATTTGTCACTTAGTTCTTGTGTCATGGTTTTCATCTCTATCAGTTCATTTATGGACTTCTCTGCATTGGTTATTCTAGTTATCCATTCTTCCATTCTTTTTTCAAGGTTTTTAGTTTTTTTGCGTTGGGTACGTAGTTCCTCCTTCAGCTCTGAGAAGTTTGATCAACTGAAGCCTTCTTTGCTCAACTTGTCAAAGTCATTCTCTGTCTAACTTTGTTCCGTTGCTGGTGATGAGCTGCGTTCCTTTGGAGGGGGAGATGTGCTCCACCCAGTTCGAGCTATGTCTTACTTTTTTAATAGTCAATGAGGATAAAACCCTGAAACCTTATAAATAACTGCCTTAGGTTGCATATCTGATAAGGGGCTGCATTTTGGAGCCAGGCCTCTGCTGTTCCAGCACCATTGGACTGGGCTGCCGCCTCATGTGTGTGATCCCTGATGTGTGGGTGGCGCAGCCAGGTGAGAGCAGAGGCTCTGTCTCAAGTTAGAACAGAATGTGCAGGCACTTCTTAAATGTGGCAGAAGTGAGCTGATGTGTCTCAGCCCAAGAAGAGAAGAAAAACTGTGTAAATAATAGTAAGTAGGAAAATGAAGATGTCTGGGGAGTTAATTGAGCATTTTGAGGTTAATATTTAAGTAGAGTTAGTTCTGGGCTGGAGAAACTAGAGCATCGATCCTTTCTTCCTTCCATTCATCCAAGCTGTATTCCAAGGTGGCTAACCTTGATGTGCATTTTTCTTTCTGCCCAGCATTGACCTTCCCTACCACTCTTGCCTGTGGTACAAATTAGATGATCCTGTTTCTCTACCATAGACTGCCTCCATCATCTTCTATTTTTAGCTACTTTTCCAGCCCTTCACTGACCCCTTGATGCTGACCCTCAGTTACCTAGACAGGTTATCAGGAACCACACTGGGGGTTAGGATACAGGGACATTTGAAGTGGAACTCCGTGTTTCATTAATTAGTTGGCACTGGCCTTCACAATCTTTCTTCCTTCTGAATCCTCTTTAGGCCAGGTCAGGAGCTAGAAAAGGTTGCTGGTGCCTGATTACCTGTATTAGGATATTTATTTTTCATTCATCTACTTGGCAGCTTATCTTAATGGCGTCTTCTATCCCTCCTAAGCCTTGTTGCTTGGCAGATGTGCATACCTCTTTGGACTAAAAAGCCCTTTTTCATGTGAAAAAACCTTATGAACTCCAGTGCATTGCATTGGGCAGTAGGCATTTATTAACTGCCTACTGTGTGGGGCACACTGCCCTTGGTACTCTTTCTTTACAATTTCTAGCGTAGAACCTTTATATTCCTAGATTCTCATCATGTATTCATGTACTACAAAAAAAAAAAAAAAAGAGCCAGGCGTGGTGGCTCACGCCTGTAATCCCAGCACTTAGGGAGGCCGAGGCAGGCGGATCACTTGAGGTCAGGAGTTCAAGACCAGCCTGGCCAACATGGTGAAACCCCGTCTCTACTAAAAATAGAAAAATTAACCAGGTGTGGTGGCGTGTGCCTGTAGTTCCAGTTACTTGGGAGGCTGAGGCAGAAGGATCGCTTGAGCCTGGGAGTTGGAGGTTGTAGTGTTGAGAGCCTGTGACTGCACTCCAGCCTGGGTGATGGGAGTGACACCCTGTCTCAAAACAAACAAACAAAAAAACAGGAAAAAAACTTTGTGCCACAGGAGTAGGTTGCTCAAATGTCACAAAAATGTGTTTTTCTCCTATAATAATTGTAGTAAATAGTGTACTGTCGTTCACAGGTTTTTTTCACGTGCATCACCTCATCCCAGGGTTTTCCCACTTTGGTACTACTGATATTTTTGGCTGGATAATAGTTGTTGTGAAGTGGTTGTCATGAGCACTGTAGGATGTTCAGCAACATGCCTGTACTCTTTACGTCCTGATAGTGTACCTCCTTCCCCGCTCCAGCCCCTGCCCCCGACTGCCGGTTATGACAACCAAAAAAGTCTCCAGACTTTGCTGAATGCTTCGGGGGAGGGGAAGGAGCATAGTCACCTTCATTGAGAATTCCCTGCCTCTGATAATTCTCACAACAATCTTGTGGGGAGGTCTTATCTCCATTTCTGCAAATGAGGAAACTGAGGCCCAGGGAGGTTAAATGGCCACATGGCTAGGGCATGACAGAAGTGAGACTTGAGGTCATCCCCATATGTTCAGCTCTTCACTTGAGTTTTTTTTTCACCCTGCAGCTGCTGGGAATGGTGTTTCAGTGTCTAAGGAGAGAAGCAAGGCCGGTGGGGAGGTTCTGCCGTTGAGCTTTTACTCTTGGGAAGGGCCTTGTTCTCTTTGCCAGATGCAAGGCAGCCTATCCATCGTGTCTTTGAGACTCCTGGGCATCTGCCCCAGGAAGGGATGCAGAGTGAGAGATGTTGCAGAAGCGAAGCTAGAATGCTCTCTGAGTCGTGCTCTGCCTGGCTCCAGGGATCGCCAGACTCAGTCACAGGATGGAGGGGGTTCTGAACTTTGCAGTCTGAGACCTCCTTTGCCAGGATGCTGCACACATCAGAGGAGAGCTGCCTGACACCTCTGGCACACGTTGCTGAAGAAGCAAATCACATCTTTCGGAAGTTTTACTCCCCTCTGCCCTGTGTTGCACTGACAGTGGAGAAGAGATTGAGGAGAATGTTCTCTTGAGGCTGAAGTTTGACAGCTCGTGTGAGTCGTGCTGGTCTGGGTAGGACTGGCAGAGCCTTGGCCCAGGCACCTTCTGGCCCTTCTCATGGGCTGTAGCCACTCTGCCAGGGTGTGGACCGACAGCAGCGCCTCCTCCCTCATCCTGCTACGGGCAGGTGCGGAGAGAGGCTCTTGCCGGTTTCCTCTTCATTGGTCATCAAAGGGAAATGATGGAGGGGCCAGGGCTGAACTGGGAAGTGGGATTGGAGGGGCGCGTTGACTCTTCAGCTTTCCTTCACGTCCCTGGCTGAGAAAGAAGTATATCTCTCTTAGGACTTCCCGACACAGCCTTCCAAGGCATCAGGGATTTCTGTACAGTGGGAAACTAGAAATATTTTCTCCCCCCAGTGGGATGCATAGTACAGACTGGTTAAACTTGAGGAAGTGTTTTTTTTTAGAATCTGATTTTTGAAATACAAAAGAATGTTACTAGAGCGTTCCTTGGCCTTTGAAATGAGAAAAAGACATCTGTCGTTTCTCTTGTGAAATTTTTTTTGCAACGTTAGGTACTGACCTTGGATAACGGCTTTGATTGTCTGGTTTTGAAGCCAGTGTCATGTTGTTCATGCTTTCCTCATTACTTCTTGTACCAAATTATATGCAGACGCAACACATTAATGGGGGCAGTTCAGGAATGGAAGAAACTCGAGTATTCTACTCAGTCGTTGGCCTTGACCTTGAGCTGTTCCCTTTTTTTTGTACTTCAGTTTCTTATTCTGTAAAGTAGAGGGAGCATTTCCTTCTCTATTTTATGGAGACATTGCAAGGTAAGTAAATTAATGCTTTTGGAGAGGTTTAATCAAAGACAGGTTCAGTAGCTATTAATATCATGATTATAATGATGCCATGATGACGAATAGTATAATTGCCAGCTTTATTTGCAGAGGGGATTGTGAGAGTTACCTGGGAGCGCTCTGCCGCTGACCTCTGCTCATTTCTATGGAGAGTGAAATTTCTCTCTCACATTTGTTTTAATAAGGTAGAATTTGGTTTCCTTTTTTACATGTTGGAAGCTTTTTGCTGCCCCTTGGCTATTTGCCCCCCACTCTGTTCTCCAGAGTAACCATTCTGGGCAAGTAAATGTGAATATTGTTTTCAACCAAAGGGGAAAGTGGGGTCATATTTTATATTTTCTCTTGTGATTTATTGTTTTTGTTTTTTGTTTGTAGTTTTCACTTAACTAGGTCTTGGGAATTTTTTTCTTTCTTTTTCTTTTTGAGATGGAGTCTTGCTCTGTAGCCTGGGCTGGAGTACAGTGGTATGATTGTGTAGCTCACTGCAGCCTCAAACTCCTAGGCTTAAGAGATCCTTCTGCCTCAGTCCCCTGAGTAGCTAGGACTACAGGTGTGTGTGACCATATCCAGCTAGTTTTTAATTTTTTTTTTTTTTTTTTTGAGACAGAGTTTTGCTGTGTCACCCAGGCTGGAGTGCAGTGGTATGATCTCAGCTCACTGCAACCTCCGTCTCCTGGGTTCAAATTATTCTCCTGCCTCAGCCTTCTGAGTAGCTGGGATTACAGGAATGCACCACCACACC
This sequence comes from Macaca fascicularis, assembly GCF_037993035.2. Taxonomy (NCBI): domain Eukaryota; kingdom Metazoa; phylum Chordata; class Mammalia; order Primates; family Cercopithecidae; genus Macaca; species Macaca fascicularis. The sequence continues at coordinate 16,545,635 of NC_088376.1, forward strand.
CAGCTAATTTGTTAATTTTTAGTAGAGACAGAGTTTTACTGTGTTGGCCAGGCTGGTCTCCAACTCCCAACCTCAGGTGATCCACCTGCCTCGGTTTCCCAAAGTGCTGGGATTATAGGTGTGAACCATCATGCCTGGCTAAATTTTTGTAGAGAAGGAGGCTCACTGTGTTGCCTAGGCTGGTCTCGAACTCCTGGCTTCAAGCAATCCTTCTACCTTGGCTTCCCAAAGTGCTGGGATTACAGATGTGAGCCACTGTACCCAGTCCAGTCTTGGACATTTTTTCATGCCAGTGTTTGTGTATATGTATGTGTATGGAGCTGTCATTTAAAATAGCTGCATGATATTTAGTGGAATGCATATAAGTCTTATCCAATCTCTCGTGTAACAATGTTATAGCAATCTCTTGGTGGGTATTTTTTTGGTTATATAGTAGACCCTTGAGCCTAGGAATAGGCTTTGTTACGGTATGAAGTGAGACCTTGGTAAGGCTAGTGAAACCTAGAATTCTAGACCTAGAATTATCTCTAAAACACACACAGGCAGGACCAGAAGGAATCTTCTAGTTATGCCTCTGTGTGCTTTAGAGATAATTGCTCCATTTTTCTGGGCCTCAGTTTTCTCACTAAAAGGGAGGATTAGACTTGAAGATATACTCAGATCTTATCCAACTTTTAATGTTATAAATGTATGCTCAAATTGCCCGTACTATCTATTGCTGTATAACAAACTTCCACAAACTTAATGCCTTAAAGCTACAATCCTTTATTTAGCTCATAGCTCTGCTGGACATTTCTTCTTATCTGGGCAGGCTCAGTTGATCTGTTGACAAGTGGGTCAGGGGAGCTTGTGTTCCTGGGTGGCCTCACATGTCTAGTGGTGGTTGGTTCTGTTCACATGTGACTTGGCAGAGTTTCAGAGGTAGCAGGAGCAGAAGATGAAAGGCATCTTGAAGCCTAGGCTTGGAACTGACACAATGTCACTATGATCGCAGTCTCTTGGACAGAGCAAATCACACGGCTAGCCAGATTGAGGTGGAAAGAGCCACCAAACTGGCCCTGAGACCACCCAACTCTGAACTTTTTGCTAAGTAATGAAAGGGATCTTGAAGTTTAGGCCACTGTCAGTCAGTTTTCTGTTAACTTGCAATGGAGAAGGGTTCCTCACTGACATGTATGTGTCACTATTAAGGATGTGATTAAATGAAGAAGAGAAGCAAGTAAGGTGTACCTTTCCTTCTATTTCATTTTAATGTATCAGACAATATTTTAGACCATTGGCCGTGCTTTTAGATGGCCTTGCATTCTCGGCTTTTGGCCAGACATGCTTTTTCAGCTGTTCTATGTTAATCCTTAACCTGAGCAAGAGGTCAGAGCAGGGAGCAGGCACGTGGGAGGCAGTCATTGCTCCCATTTATTCTGGGGCAGAAACACAATTAAGAGGTTGAAGGAGCGGCTCTGGCCTAGGAACATGTTATTCTTTAACCTGGTTACTTTTTGTTTTAAATGCAATAGGGCACTTGAGAGTAGTGGAGCATGAGTTTTAAAAATAACTGACGAAAAACGTCACTGGGTGGAACTGGAACCAGATAACGGGATTCATGTTCTTCATGTTTCAGATGAGACTCGCAATGCATTTTCTACCATGACCTTGAACTTGCCCTATGTCTTTATTGGAACAAGCTGTGGGGAGCTGGTAGTGGGAAAGGGAAATGTGAAATTCTTCCAGGACAAGCAGAGAGTGACAGCAGAAGAGAAGGTAAAACGTGTGCCTGAGTCAAGGAAGGCAGTTCAGCAAGAGGTAAACTTAAGGAAAGACCACAAGGGGTTATGCCAGAGTATATAGAACCCTACAACACCATGTCCAGGACCAAAGGAACAACAAAGCTTCAGGGCAGGTGTCCCCTGAACTCAACCCTGATTCTGCATCATCTTGTATAGCACAAACTGGCGACACCTGTGACTTTGCCTTTCCCACGGTCCCTGCTGCAGGTAGGCTCAGCCTGAGGGAGGTGCTGGCAGGAGCCTCGGAGGCAGGGGGCGCTGGTGTGCTTCTGTCGTTCAGCTCACCTTGGGAGAGCTCTGGACTGCGTCCCCCCCCCCCCCCCCCCCCCCGCTCCTCGTTCCATAGGCAGCCCTGCTGTGTGTCTGGTCTTGCAGGTTGGCTGCAGCTTCTGGGCCCTGCTTCCAGCCCCTCTTCCCGTGATCCTGTAGCCCTGGAGGGTGTAGCAGTTTCCCACGTAGCTGATCTTCAGGTTGCCTTCCTCTTCTTGGCTGTTCTTTCTGCTGTTCCGTCCTCTGCGTAACTGATTTTCCATGTTAAATTCCCTCACTGAGACACTTCCGACTTCCTGACCGGACAAAATCTTGTTGACTCAAACTGTCTTCTCTCTGTGTGTTTAGTGTGAAGGGGTCTATGTCTTAACCACTCATTTGAAAGACTTATTGGGAGTCAATGCAGATATGGATTGGGGTAATGCCAGTGAGTAGTTTAAGGAAAGGACAGCTCTGAGGAGGGCACTTGAGAAGGTTTGCTACCACAGTGAGAGAAATAATAGGCCGGGCCTGGTGACTCACACTTGTAATCCCAGCACTTTGGGAGGGCAAGGTGGGTGGATCACCTGAGGTCAGGAGTTTGAGACCAGCCTGACCAACATGGTGAAACCCCGTCTCTACTAAAAGTACAAAAATTAGCCAGGTGTGGTGGTGCCCACCTGTAATCCCAGCTTCTTGGGAGACTGAGGCACGAGAATCGCTTGAACCTGGGAGACTGAAGTTGCAGTGAGCCGAGATTGTGCCACTGCACTCTAGCCTGGGCTACAAAATGAGATTCTGTCTTGAAAAAAAAAAGGAATGGGAAGAATTGCAGATGACTTGTGAGTGGAGGCTGAGATGGGAACCACCTGGTGGATAAATGATGTAATGAGAAAGGGGAGAATGAGACATTGGATTGGGGGATCCTCGAAGTGGCAGCCCTTTGTGACAGTTGGAAATCTGAGTTATTTTGAGGACTCACGGTGGAGATTTGTGGTTCTTCTGAGAAGAGGTGACAGTTGAAGACACACAAAAAAGAAGTTCTTTGTAGAGAAAAGTCCATACGAACAATGGAAGGCTGGATCTTGGGGTTCACCCATAGTTGGAGGATAGAGGAATATAGAGGACACTGATGAGCTAAAGGATATACACTCAAACACAGGAGGAAAATTCGGATGGTTTTTCATCCCAGCTTTGAAAGGTGGGCATGCTCAGGTGCACCAGAAGCTGCAGAGAAAGAGAGGGGCATTTGGGATAAGACCTTTGGATTTTGCCCAAAGGATAGTCAAGAGAGTGGTATGTTTATATGTGGCCACTAGCACTAGATTAATTGTTCCAAATAGGATTTATTTATTTATTTATTTATTTATTTATTTATTGAGATGGAGTTTCGCTCGTGTTGCCCAGGCTGGAGTGCAATGGCATGATCTCGGCTCACTGCAACCTCCACCTCCCGGGTTCAAGCGATTCTTGAGTCTCAGCCTCAGCCTCCCAAGTAGCTGGGATTATAGGTGCTCACCAGCAGGCCCGGCTAATTTTTTTGTATTTTTATTAGAGATGGGGTTTTACCACGTTGGCTAGACTGATCTCGAACTCCTGACCTCAGGTGATCCACTCACCTTGGCCTCCCATAGTGCTGGGATTATAGGCGTGAGCCACTATGCCCAGCCCCAAATAGGATTTTTAAAATAGCCATTTCTGGTCAGATGCAATGGCTGACGCCTATAATCTCAGCACTTTGGGGAGGCCAAGGTGGAGGATCGCTGGAGCCCAGGAGCTTGAGACCAACCTGGGAAATATAGTGAGACCTTGTGTCTACAAAAAATTAAAAAATTAGTGTAGTGTGGTGGCATATGCCTGTGGTCCCAGCCACTCGGGAGGCTGAGGCAGGAGGATTGCTTGAGCCTGGGAGGCAGAGGTTGCAGTGAGCAGAGATGGTGCTGCTGCCCTCCATCCTGGGTGACAGAGCGAGACCCTGTCTCAAAAGAAACATAAATTTTAAAAACAGCTATTTAAAAATTTTGTCATGGTTCAGTTATTTCAGATTTGCATTTTGTAAAGCACATATCTCATCTTTTCAATGCCTTGACCGCAGTTGTGCAGGATTCCTCCTGAAGTCAAATAAGTAATGCACAGGTGAGCCAAAGAAACTTGAAATGATAGCAATCCATGGATAGAAAAGAGCCCGCCCTGCTGTAAGTGACAGGTTTTGGGAATCTCTGAAAAGCATCAGTTTGCCCATGTTGCTCCTTCTCTGGGTCATGCAGAACAGTAGAGATTTTCAAATCTGGACTTGGTGGAGTGACTATGCCTTTTTTCTCTTTTTAATGTGTGCTGTCTGGGACTCATGCTTTGCAGCCCCTCTTGGTGAAGTCTGAGACAGAACTGCTTCTTACTGAATTCTGCTCTGTGTGTAATAAACAGTCAATGTTATAAGGAAATTGAGGAATAACAGAATTTATTAGTTTAACTTTTTTCTTATTATAAAAGCACTATAATTACACATAATAAAATGTGGAAAATAGGCTGGGCGCGGTGGCTGAAGCCTGTAATCCCAGCACTTTGGGAGGCCGAGATGGGCGGATCACGAGGTCAGGAGATCGAGACCATCCTGGCTAACATGGTGAAACCCCGTCTCTACTAAAAAATACAAAAAATTAGCTGGGCGTGGTGGCGGGTGCCTGTAGTCCCAGCTGCTCGAGAGGCTGAGGCAGGAGAATGGCGGGAACCCGGGAGGCGGAGCTTGCAGTGAGCTGAGATCCGGCCACTGCACTCCAGCCTGGGCGACAGAGCGAGACTCCATCTCAAAAATGGAAAATAGAGGAAAGAAGATCCTGGTCTCATCTCTCTAAAACAACCACTTTAACAATTTGGAATCTCTTCTATTGGTGGATTCACTTCCTACTTTAGTAAGTAATTTTGAGCCATTGCTTCTGGTATCTCTCAGTGTTTATCCAGTTGCCCTGGGTATACAGTTCTGCCTACATGAAGGAGAAATAAGAGCAGCTTTATTGTAAAATATTCTGTATGTCCCACATACCTTGTGGAATAAAGAGAAGCCCTTTCAGGGTGAGCAGGAGAAAATGGAGGCAGGCAGACAGACAGCATTAGAATTGCTGGTGGAGGATTCCTGGATCCTTAAGGTGTTCGTTTTTATTTTCATTTTAAAAAAATTGATGTGAAAATCATATGACATAAAATTAACCATTTTATTTATTTTATTGAGATAGGGTCTTGCTCTGTCACCCAGGTTGGAGTGCAGTGGCACAAACACGGCTTACTGCAGCTTCGACCTCCTGGGCTCCAGTGATCCTCCTGCCTCAGCCTCCCAAATAGCTGGGGTTGCAGTTGTGCACCACCTCGACTAGCTAATTTTTTAAAAAAACATTTTTTTTTTGTACAGATGGGGTCTTGCTATGTTGCCCAGGCTGGTCTTGAACTCCTGGCCACTAGTGATCCTCCTGCCTCGGCCTCCCACAGTGCTGGGATTATAGGCGTGAGCCACTGTGCCTGGCCCAAATTAACCATTTTTTAAAGAGGACAATTAAATGATGTTTAGTACGTTCATTATGTTGTACAGCCACCACTTCTATGTAGTTCCAAAGCAATTTTTGCTATCACAAAATAAAACCCTGTGCCCATTTGCAGTTACTCCCCATTTCTCTTCCCTGAGCCCTTGGCAACAACCAGTCTGCTTTCTGTTTCTATGGATTTACTATGCTAACTATTTCATGTGAATGAAATCATATGTGACATTTTGTGTCTGACATCTTATTCTTTATCATGATGTTTTTGAGTTTCAACAACAATGTGGCATGTATCAATACTTCATTCCTTTTTATGGATGAATATTGTTCCATTGTATAGATTTGTCACATTTTACTTATCAATTTATCAGTTGATGAAAATTTGAGTTATTTCTGCCTTTTGACTATTGTGAATAGGGCTGCTATAAAAATTTGGGTATATGTATTTGAGTCTGTTTTTAATTGTTTTTTGTAAGGCATTAATCTTATTCCTCACTCTTTGGGTCGTAAACTGTACAGGCTGAGCCAGCTTACTTGGATCATGGCAGTTCACGGTTGGAACCAACACATTTTGCTTGCTGCTAAGCAATTCGCTGCATTATAATGATTTAAGTCACAATCCCAAAGATAATACATGGGTCTCCTTTTGCCTGACTGGTGCTTTGTTACAGGAATCCTGGTTCAGCATCTTGTCCCTACGGTGTGAAATGTTAGACTCTCAGCCATCTTATTATAATTGCTCATGGGGAAAAACCATCTTTGTACTGCTCTGCTCAACAGCAGATCTTTGTTATGTAGCCCCAGACCCTAGTGTCCCTGTCCCTTGCCTCATCTGCCCTCTCTCTGCTCAGAGCATCTGCACTCATGGCTGCTGCCTGTGTTTGATTTAGAACTCATGGTCCAGGGCCACCAGTGACTGTGGGAGCTGTTCACATGTGACTCCCTGAGCACAGAGTATATGTCTTGGAGATACCCAATCATGAACTTATGATCAGATGTGCTCTATTTACAGTGTCTAGATTGGTCCTTTGTCTGGAAATGTATCTCTGTATTCCTCAACGTAGCTCTTGATACACTCGAGGAGGAAAGGAACTTTGCTGTTATGCCAACTGGAACTTTAGCTTTCAGAATAAATTGGGGCAGGAAAGAAAGGAAGGGGAGGGCCAACAATGATCAGAGGTGTCAGATTAAAGCAAACATACCATTTTGCCACTGTCTAGCACTCTGAAGTAATGGGTATTTATTGTTTTAGATGGGTTCTCCCAGAAGGCAGAGCCTCAGGGATGAAGGTTCGGGTGCAGGAATGTGATCCCGGAAGAGTAGAATAAGGAGAGCAAGAGAAACAAAATATGGAAAGAGACAAACCCGGGAGGTGTGCTAGTGTGCTGATTATAGCTGTGGGCAATTTAAGCTGAATCCCACTGGTGACCCTTGTAGGAACCACATAGAATATGCTTCAGAATTCTCTACCCCAGACACAGGTAATGGGATTATTATCTCCTGGCTCCCATCTCCCATTGATCAAGGGCTGCCCCATGGTGGGAGGTGGGTGGGGTTGACTCTCTCTTGCATGCCTAGATTTGCACTTGTACTTGGCTGAACAGTTGGCTGTGGACTTTCCAAACAGGCTTCTGTAGAAGAGTCCCAGGTCAGAAGGTAGGAGGTAAATAGCACAGCCGAGTCCTCATGCTGTCTGTGTGCCAATAGTTGGCTCAGCAGCCAGGAGTTAAAATGTGGATTGAGAGGGTGTAAGGCAGGACACACATGTGTCCAGTATGTGTAATTTCCACATTTTTTTCATCTTTTTGTCGCCGCTTATAGCCACCTCCTGTATCTAAACCTAAATCAAGGTTTTAGGAATATCCCAAAATGATAGCGTTCTATTATGGAACGTATTCTCAGCCTGGCTGTCGGTGAAGGTCATGTTTTTGTCCCCAACCCCATCACTTCTCTTTTGCTCCTCCCATATCAATTTTGATGGAATTAGGCCAGTTGATCCGTTAGACTTAAAGCCACTAAGTCTGTTAAAGCTGTAGGAATCCAATTAGATTTTAACACTAGATGAAACTTAAAAAATGAATAATTTGGACTCTTCAGCAGGTAGCAGAGTCTCTGGGGACAGGAAGAAATGAGAAAAAGTCTCATGTACTATCATGCAGGGAGCAATAAGACTTTAATTTTCTTCTTCATGTGCTCTAAAGTCTGTTATGACAGTGACGTGCTGGCTCTGAAGCCATAGTAGGAGTCGTAGTAGGAGCTTTTGTGTGTTATGTAAAGCCCAGCAACTTTTCTTTTGTATTTCCTGTGAGGATCACTCTGTCCCTGGAGTATTAACACAGAGCCAACTTGCTCAGGTATTGACACCTGGTAGCCATGCCACTTCTGTAATGACCCCGGAGCTTCTTGCTGAGCCAGTATTTGCACTGGTGAATTGATGGAAACTGCATTTTTAGAGCTCACACATTAGGGACACTCCAGGGTTCTATGATTATAGGGCTGAGATACTTCAAGAGAAGTCCTAAGTCTTAGCTAAGGTGATGTGGAGACATCATTCTTTAATCAAAACAGCAAAATCATCAACCATTATGTCTACAGACCTTAAGTGTGTGTGTCGTTTTAACTTAGAATCTTTACCCACCAGTCTTTAGATAAAGTTCCCAGGTCCATTCGTCAAGTGTGGGCTTGCTGCTAGAGTTTCTGCATCATCTCCCTGGTGTAAAGCATGTCTATTATGTATTACTTATAATTCCTGTGTTGATTTGTTTAAAGAATAGGGCAGCTTGATTACAGAACCCTTCTAGAGTTTTAGAAAGAGTTTTTACCTTTTTAGTTGTCATACCTGTACCTAATTCAATGGCTGTTTTTAGCAACTCACTTTTATTGATATTTTTCAAATCATACATCTTAGTTTCATAAAGACAATTATTTTCATACTTGTATTGGTTTCTTTATTATTTAAATTGTGTAATTAAAATAATAAGTACAGCAGCAGAAATAGAGTAGGGACTAAATACTGTTGGCTGTTTGTAAACACCCAGCTCAGCTGGTGGGGCAGAGTGTGCAGGCATAACTAGAGAAAGGCTTTGAGCCTAACACGGTCAGCACTAAAATGCATCAGTCAGTAGGTTTTGGAAGAAATGTGGTGGGACATCCAATTAGTTGGTTAAATTGAGGACATTGAAAGCATCTACGACAGCTTTTCTAACTCTGCTACCTGAAATCCTGAGACGGGGCAACACAAATATCTTCTCATTTAAAATGGCCTAAGCCTCTCCTGGGTTGTTTCTAACGACTCCATCCACACACTTTCTGCGTGGAAATCCTGGCACCCATGGGCAGTCCTTCAGGCTCTTATTCGCTGGCCCAGGTCTGCAGATTTCAGTGACTGGAATGACAGCAGCCTAGTGCCTGAACCACAAATACCGCTAAAGATTCCCTGTCTTGAAATTGTTGGTAAAAATGGAGAGATCTGAGAGTGAGTCAGGTGCTTTCCTTTGTGCTTCAGAAATTAGTAGAAAAATAAATAAATAAAACTAAGTAAGTGAATCTTGTTGGCTCTGTTTACTCAGGTCCTATGTCTGGATTCAGGATTCTTAAAAGTTCAAGACAGGATCTAAACGTATTTGTGTTTTGAAAATAAGCCTAGGCCAGGTGCGGTGGCTCATACCTGTAATCCCAACACATTGGGAGGCCAAGGCAGGTGGATCACCTGAGGTCGGGAATTTGAGATCAGCCTGACCAACATGGAGAAACCCTGTCTCTACTAAAAATACAAAATGAGCCAGGCGTGGTGGTGCATGCCTGTAATCCCAGCTACACAGGAGACTGAGGCAGGAAAATCACTTGAACCCGGGAGGCAGAGGTTGTGGTGAGCCGAGATCGCGCCATTGCACTCCAGCCTGGGCAACAAGAGTGAAACTCCATCTCCAAAAAAAAAAAAAAAAAAAAAAAAAGGCCTCGCTTAGTGTTAGCATAAGCCTGTGAGCCTGCAGTTTATTTCTGCTTTGGCAAAAGTGCCTTACTGAGAATTAGGAAGAGATTAAATCTATGTATATAAGACACCTGTGTATGTGTTCCATACTTATAAAAAGCACAGGAGAAAAGAGGAAGCCAAATATCAAGACCTTCTAAGATTCTGGCCAAACACAATGTTTTTAGGAAAATTACCTCATGGATCCACGGGTTATAAGGTTTCTGTAGCCTCCTGTGGCTATCACCATAGGTGAGTTAGTAAGGTGCTATCTAGCCAGACTTCCTGTGTTATTAGCAAAACTCGCATTTTTATCTTAACTTCATCAGCAGTACCAAGCTCGGAATAGTAATTAGTGGGATTTATTCCACAGCTCCTGTAGGAGTCTGCACGCCGCTTGGGCATGTTGATGATGTCGTGATTTAATTTTTTTAGCATGAAACATTTTGAAACACAAGTAGGCGTGCCCTTTTGAGCTTGGCATTTTTGTGCCTGAGCATTTGGGAAGGAGATAATGATCTCTTAGTAGACAGGAGTGCTCTGTCAGAGATTAGTTATTGATTTCAAGAAAAAACAAATTTGCTTCTTGAAATGTTCTTGGAATGACATTGGACTTCTCATCCCATGGCTGATTTGACCCAATGGTAGGAGACAGAAGTTTAAACATAAAATAGGAGCCCTTGCCCCCATGTTCCTGAGTGATCATTTATAGAATTCCTCAGCACGCACTTGCCTTTTGTTCTGTGATTCATTTCTGGCATAAAGTATCTTCGAGTCGATTACAATGAGACATGAGAAGAAATAGAGCAGAGAATAAATCACGAAATGCCCATCTTCAGGGCAGTAGTAATACAATTTTACGATGAAAATTATCCAGTCGAAATGATCCGTTCCATGTAGACATAAATAAATTGTATGCAAATAACAATTTAATACCTGAGTATGACCCTGAGGAGAAAGCTTATTGCAACCCATTCTTCTAATTTGCTTGTCATTCTCCATGTCTGCCTCAGCCTTAGGTGGTACCAGGCATCTGGCTTGCCTGGCAGCAGTCTGTAATTTCTAATTCAGGAACTAGTCTCTCCCATCCCTTATCTATATTGCTCTGTGCTTTGCTCACTTCCACCTCTGCCACTCTGTCCATCTTGCTGAAACACGCCAAATGAACTCTCACCCCAGGGCTTTTGTGCTCTGTTGAGATTCTATGTAGAGTGCTCTTACCCAGATGGCTTGACTCACTCCTTTACTTCACTGATGTCTTTAATCAAATGTTACCTTCTCACGAAGCCTTCTCTGGCCACCTGTCTAAAATTGGAAAGCCGCCTCAAGTTTGTTTTCTTTTTTTCTATCCCTGCTTCATATTTTACCTATTTACCTTTTTAGGGGGTGGTGGGTGGGGAGGACCTCTTTCTCTCACCAGGATGCCATTTCCACGAGGACAGGAGTGTTTGTTTTGCTCATTGTTGTACTTCGTTCCTGAGAGCAGTGCCTGGCACATAGTAGATGTTTATTAAATACTTGCTGAATCTCTGAATAATGCAAGTTGGTTGGTGTTGTGCCAGGTTGCTTTTTGGACATTTCATGTTTATGTATGGTAGGTGTGGTGGTATGTATGTCTTTTCCAGACTCTTCTGCCTATTTGGAAAAGGAGAAGAGACAGTAATGAACCAGTGTTGATACTTTTAAAATTAGGTTTTCAGGGAAGAGGCAGTGGTTTAACCAGTGATAAAAGTTGAGGTTGGGGGGATTTATTGCTCTTTATTTACCGCATTCATAGCTTTTGCAAGGTGAGGCCCTGTATCAAATTCAACAGAATACACCATGGCTGGTTAGATACCGTCTCTGGCCTGGGAAAGGCCATCCTCAAGGGGAAGCAGTAAGCCATGGAGACAGATGACTACTGAGTAATGCACATTAAGTGCTATGCGTGGCGTAGTCTACATTTTGTTTGTACATCTATATACATACTGCCCATCAAACGTTACTCCTGTTATTAGGAATAGTTAATTAAAAACCATATAAACAATTAAAAGTATTTAGCTCCATGTGGTTTAGCCCTAATGAGCTTATTGTTTAAATACCTGAGAATTAGTATGCTATGTTGGCCTTTGATATTAAAAAGTAATTTTTTTCCAAGATGCTAACTCAGCTCCCGGTTATGGTGTTCCATAGAGAGTTGTGGTGACTTTTTTGGACCTCAGTTGAAGACAGCTGAGTGAATTACCTCAAGCGAGGCAGTGAATCCTCATGTCCTCATCACCTTCCAAGGCCCTACCACCTAATAGCATCACTTTGGGGTTAGGATTTCAATATATGATACATGAGGTTTTTTTTTTTGGATGCAGTCTTGCTCTGTCACCCGGGCTGGAGTGCAGTGGCGCAATGTCGGCTCACTGCAAGCTCCGCCTCCCGGGTTCACACCATTCTGCTGTCTCAGCCTCCCAAGTAGCTGGGACTACAGGCGCCCGCCACCACGCCCGGCTAATTTTTTTGTATTTTTAGTAGAGATGGGGTTTCACCGTGTTAGCCAGGATGGTCTCGATCTCCTGACCTCATGATCCACCTGCTTTGGCCTCCCAAAGTGCTAGGATTACAGGCTTGAGCCACTGCGCCCTGCCACAATATATGAGCTTTTTTACCGGGAGGGGACACAAATATTTAGACTGTAATATGCACATATATGTATGTGTTTGTGTGTGTGTGTATTTCCATTGTAGCTTTGTTAATATTTGTATCTGGTTGGGTGAGTTCTTCCCTTTTGCTCTCCTTTTCAAAATTAACTTGACCTTTCATGAAACTTTATTCTTCTATTTACATATTAGAATAAATTTGTTGAGTTGCTCAAAAAATCCTGCTGGAATTTTTATTACAATAATTATAAAGCAAATTGGGGAGAACTGACATCTTTACAACATTAAGTTGTCCCATCCATTTATCTGATATGTGTATTTCCATTTTCTCAATTCTGCATTGATTTCTTTTCATGGATTAATTTTTTTTTTCTCTATAAAGTAAAGGTCTCGTATACTCCCTATTTGGTTAATATTGTACATCATAGTTTTTATTGCTATTGTGAATGATATTTTCTATTTTCTGATTGGTTATCATTGATATGAAGGAATGCTGTTGAGTTTTCTAAATTCATCATATATCTGACAACATTGTGAAACTCTTTTTTTTTAAATAAAACAGTCACATCTACAGTGATTGTTTTCTAGTCCTATTTTGTTGACTAGTGCTTACAGTAAACAGTGGTAGTGAAATTCTTGTTTCTAATATTAAAAGGAATGAAGCTAATTTTTAAAAAATTAAATATGATTTAAATATGATGTAATTTTTTGGTTTGTAGCCTAATTAAGAAAATTTCTTTTTATTCCTAGTTTTCAGATTTTTTCTCTATTAAAATGGCAATTCAGCATTTAACGGTCTCTGTGTTATGTTACTATATATATAAAAAATAAAATTATTTTCTTTGGGGATCTGTAATTCTAGGAATATAGCCCACAATTGCCCTACTTTCAAAGGAGTGTTGTGTGTTTATTTTTATGATGATAAGTGGTTAAGTTGAAGTTTTGGGTAAGAATAAAGATAAAAATGTGTAACAGTTGTCAGCTTTCTTCCTTTCTAGCAACTATTTTAAAGGCTGCCCTGTGTTAGATACTATTTTGGATGATGAGGTCCTTCTTTAATTGTGAAGGCCCAGCTGGAGGGGCTGAATCTCTAATCAGGTGTTTTCTGAGTTGAGTCTTGGATGAGATTTATAATTTGGGTCCGAGTTTTGTATGATTCATTTACCTTTTGGGAGCTGTAGACTTTAGATCTATAAAGGGAAAGGACTAGACTAGAATTATGTCTGAGATTCCATCTAGCTCTAAAATTGCATAGTTCCAAAGCATGAGAAATGCAGCAAATTGAGCTTCGTCAGCAGAAAGAGAGTCTTTCATGTTTTCAGAATAAAGCATCCAAAAGGAATCTTGGTACTTGGAATTGCAAGGCCCCCAAGCAAATGGTGTGGATGGAGGATGCAAAGCGGAGAACGTGGAAGGTTTTGAAATCACACTTGACACTTCTGGGTGGATCTGTGGCAAGTGGTGAAAGAAGGGGGTCAAATGCACAAGGACAGTGCTTTCAGTTGAGTTGGGACCTTCAGGTTTGCCCTGGAGATTGACTAGGGATTCTAGAGCAGTTGAATTAACTGTTAAAGAAGAATCAGCAGGATTTATTGGCAAGGGGGTGGGGAGGGTGGAGGGAGGGGGGTTAGATGATTGGGGGATGGAGGAGTTGAAAATGATGGGGGGAAAAAAGCGAAAAATGTCAAGTTTTGTTTCTCACTATTTGTAGGAAATGAAATAAATGCATTTGCTTGTGACAGTTTTTCAGGAATCTGGCATTTGCATGCATACTCATAGATTCAGGACAGTGTTTAGAAGCAGGCTAGAGATGTCGTCTCTGGAAGAACCACAATTTTTCATTTGCACACATATTTGCATGCATTTATGTTGCCATTTGAGAGGGTATTGGTATAAAGTTAGTGAAAAATGTTTAAGATATATTAAAGATTTGAAGATGAAATTTGAGGAAGAAATTTTCTATGCCTGGTTACTTAATATTGAAACTGTATTTCTGGATGAAAACAGGAATTTGGAAAAGTAGAGAGAGCTAGAACAAATTTGAAAAGCTAATCATGGAAATGAACTTGGAAAATTTCCCAGTTTTAATTCTACTTTAGGTCTGTTTAAGCTTGAAAGAATAGACAACTAAAAAACAAAAACAAAGCAATGCAAATTAGGTCAATATGAAGCTATTAAGCAAAATACTGGAATAGATTCATTTAAGAAACGGTTCACATTTTATTCAGATGTTGACTGTCAGGAAAGTGAAATTCCAACTAATTTTAATATACTATTTTAAAAATTGTTATGCTGTTTCTTTTTGTTGATTTTGAAGTATATTTGCTTTTAGAGGAAAAGGATTTTTATCCTTAGCTTTCACATATTTAGATATGGCACAGTTTTTTTAGAGGAATAGAAGAAATACAATCCAATGATTTTAGTTGGTTAAATTTGTTCTTCAAAATACATTTCCAGACTTGTTGGATTTTTCTGTTTCCCTTGGGCTATTTTTTTCTGAAATATAGTATCCTTTTTTCCTCCTTGCTATGAAGGAATTAAAGGAAGTGAGGAAAATATGTTTCAAAGTAAATGTCATTTGAATATTGTTACAATTAGTTGGTGCTCAGAAATTTTTCACATCAGAAAAATTTTCTACAGTAGATGTGGTTGTCTCAAATGTCTATTTGAGATCTTATACCCCCTTTCCTCCCTTGCCTCCTTTTAATGCTAGTTCAGCAATTACAAACTTTTGATACATGTCTTAAGAGGTTTTTAGGACCAGCTGATCTTTTCTATTTGGAACTTTGTTTATTGCAAGTATTAAGGGAAACTTTCCATTATTTAAACTAATTATTTCTTTTTGGTAAACCATGTAGATTGGATTAATTTATAGGGAACTTTGCTTTCTATAACAGGTGGGTTTCTGAAAATGTGAAATCATATTTTAAGTGCATTTTTTTTCTCTGAAGCAAGTGGTTTTTTAGTAATTAGGATGACTATCTTTTAAAGTTAAGGAAGCCTTAAGACTGTGACTACTTAAGATACCAAGGACCAAAATGGCCATATAGTTCAGTCAGGGACCACTTAACAGCCATTCACCTATAATGAGGCTTGAAGACCTCATTTTATTTATTAATGATGGTATTTATTGCATACTTTATGACACATGCTTTATGTGTCTCTTCTCATATCTTTCTCCAACAACCCAATGAAGTAGGTAATATTAAACTTTAGAAAGGAAGATACCTACATTTTCTAGGTTACACAGTTTGCAAGTGGTGGAGCCCAGATTTGAACTCAGGCAGTTGACTTGAGAAAGTGTGCTCTTAACCACTCCCCACATTGTCCATAGTACTGGATTGGTACTGGGCCTGTAGATGGTCCAGTGCTTCTCGCTCTAAGCTTTCTCGCACTTGGCTTCTATCTCCCAGGCTTGTTGCCCGTTTACCTTGGTTGGACAGATTCTTTCTAATGATTCCTCTCCTTTTCCAAGAATGTTCTCCTTTCCTAAATGGCGGTTTTGGCCAGCAGATACAAAGAGTATGTGTGTTTTGTCTTCTCTTTGCAAACTTGGGAAATTTAGGAATCATTCAATGAGAATGTAGGGAAAGACCAAGAGGCCTGTGTGATTGTGTGCAGATGCCTGGACAGGCTGTGAGCATTAGCACTTGGTCTCACCCGCTCCCACACTCTTTTTTGCTGTCACCCCATCATCAGCCAGGTGCTTATGAAGCGAGGGGACATAAGGAGTAGCCAGATGAGCACCGATGGCTGTGTGAGGGACAATTCTCCTAAGCAAAGGATGAAGAAACTTGCTCTTGACTCAGAATTTCCCACAGATGGCACACTTGGAGTTTCTAGTCACCCCCACTGAAGTAAATATTTGGAACAAAAACCTGCCATGTTGTTTCTCAGACTCTGTTAATATTTTAAATTAATAGCGAAAATAGGCTTTTATGACATGCAAGCATAATTTTGAAACAAAACCTGGAGATTGTAGACAGGCTGCCTTGTGGAAACACAGCCTGCTCGTTTATAGTGGCTACAATTTGCTGCCTTTCTCACTTGTTCTTGTAATGACTGTGGGATTTACCAAGGGTAAGACTTTTTTGTTCATGTTTATCCTGAAAGGAGGCATGGATGTGAATTTACACTGTGAGAATCCCCAGTTAATGGAAAATTAAAGGCTTTTTGACTCAGATTTACTGCTTGTAAATTCAGATGACAGCCAACCATTAAATAATGATCATGGGGTTAGACATTCACCATGGAATAATTTTGCTCTTGGGTGAATTTCTTGATTTATTGCCATTCATGGTGATACTGCTACAGGCAAAGGTGTCTATTGCCAGAGCTGTCTTCCTCTCTGATTTCTGATGAGTCCTTATTTCTACTCAGAATTAGGGTGTGTGTGTGTGTGTGTGTGTGTCTGTGTGTGTGTGTGTGTCTGTGTGTTTTCCCTACAATCTTGATATTTAATGGCTGACCCTGTAAGTATTTAATTATGTTTTGGGCTTCTGACCAGTCTGACCCTATAGAAAAAAAGAAGGTCAGCGACTCAGCAACTGCTTATGATTTTGTGCTAAGCAACTTCTTAACATTTTAAAAATCCATAAGGTTTTCATTGTTCAAGTTTTCAGTGATATTAAGAAACAAACGTTGTCCATGCAGCTTCTACATGTCAGGCACTGTGCTAAGCATTTTATATGCATAATCTAATTTAAATTTCATGATGATGTTTAAGGGTCAATGTTGTTATTTCTCTTTTTAAAGATTAGGAAATTGATGCTTAATGAGAAAGCTTAAATAACTCACCCCAGATCACGTGGCAAGAACAGGGGTTTGGTAGGGGAGAAGTGGGGATAGAGGTGTGTGTATGAAGAATGAAACTTATGTGTCTGGTTTCAAAGCCCAGGGAAAAAAAATCTGCCTTTTCCTGGACTGGAATAAGCCTCGCTGACAGTCAAAATATATTTCAGTGGACTCTTAATACTTAGGCAAATTTACTGTTATTAAAGAAATATCCTCTTTCTCCCTCTACTCTCCAAGTGAAAAGATTGAAGCTGAAAGTAGGTGATTATTATAGCTCATTTTGATCACGATATATATAGTTCTTAGACCACACATTTCTCCAATTACCTAACATATGGTTATTTCCTATCTTTATCTGCATTCTAATTCATTATGTCCAAGTCAAATCCAGAGAATCTTTACAATCTGCGGTATTTCAAGGTGAACCAAAACTCTGATTTCTACCCTGGCTCTCACCCCACTCCTCCATCCCCTGGTGATCTGTAGAATGATGAATCATTAATGTTTAACAGTGTTTAGAGCTGTGCTTGTTAGCTGAGGCCTGAGGCTAAGACTACCTCGGTATCCAGACTGTTGAGTTGCTATGTCGTGTGCTGCCTTGCCTTTCTAGCTTCCCAAAGCCTACTCAGGCTTCAGGCCCATCACCCTTGGAACATCCTGCCGTGACGAGATGAGCTCACTTCTTTGACATTTTCTGGCTGTATTGCCAAATTAGCCCCTGTTATGCACCATCTTGTAAGTGTGCATCTGTGTATGTTTCCCTCCGTCTGTCTCTGTATATTTGCATCTTACATCCCCAGCAATATTATAGGTATCTATGGTGAAAAACTGTCTCATACATTTTGTTTTCTTCCTGACACTACACAGTATATATTTACCTAGGCACATAGTAGGTATTCAGTAAATCTTTGAACTGTAGGAGCTAGATGATTTCTACATTATCTAAGTTGCCTTTTCTCAAGCTGAGATGAAGTATAGGAACAATTGGAATGTAAAGTTTATGCAGAATTAAAATGTTTTCAATAGGGAATACATTCATATAGTTCAAAGTGGAAGAATATAAAAAGTATACAGTGAAAAATTCTCCCCTCTTCTGTTTCTATCCTCTCATTCCCTGCTTCTGCACAAATAAACAGCCACTTGATAGTTTTATATGTATCCTTCCGCAGTGTGTTTGTTTTAAGCAAATAATTTTCAACAAGTTAAATAACAAAAATACTTATGTACCTCATGTTGGAAAAGCTATACTTTGCATACTATAGAACAATTATGTGCCTTCCTTCACTTAACTATCTAGCTGAGAGATATTTCCAGATCAATTCGTAGAAACCTCTCTCATTATTGTTTTATAGCTTGGTAGTATTCCATTACATAGATGTACCATAATTTATTTAACCCGTCGCATGCTGACGGACATTTGGATTGTTTTCTGTCCTTTGCCATCAAACATAGTGCTGCGGTGACTAACAGGGACATAGAGCATTTCACCTGGCTGCAGGTATGTCTGGAGGATACATTCCCAGACGGGATTGCTGGAGCCAGGGGAGATATGTTTGTATCTGTGACGGGTCTGCTGATTGCTGTTCTCAGGGTTTTGCCATCTTTTTGACTTCCACAAACTTGTTTCTCTGTGGCCCTGTTGACAGATTGTGTACTCAGACTTTTGAATTTTTGCCAATCTGATGGGTGAAAGATGGTTATCTAAAGTAGTTTGAATTTACATTTATCTTCTGAGTACAGTTGAACATATTTTCCTATGTGTTAAAAGCCCTTTATATTTCTTTTTTTGTAAGCTGTCTTCATACCTTGGCCCATTTTAATAATTATTTCCAGCTCCACAATTTTCCTAGTTTATAGGTTGGCTTTGTTGGTGGTCGTAGTGGGGTATTTTGTTGGTCTATTTGTTTCCTTTGCAGAAGTTTCCAGTTTTTAGGTAATCAAATTTTTCAAGATTTTCTTTTTTCTGTTCTTTTCTCTTTTTTGAGACGGAGTTTTGCTCTTGTTGCCCAGGCTGAAGTGTAATGGCGTGATCTCGGCTCACGGCAACCTCCGCCTCCCGGGTTCAAGCGATTCTCCTGCCTCAGCCTCCTGAGTAGCTGGGATTACAGGCATGCGCCACCACGCCTGGCTAATTTTGTATTTTTAGTAGAGACGGGGTTTCTCCATGTTGGTCAGGCTGGTCTTGAACTCCTGACCTCAGGTGATCCACCTGCCTTGGCCTCCCAAAGTGCTGGGATTACAGGCGTGAGCCATCGCACTCGGCTAAGCTTTTCTGGTATAGCTTTGGGATTTCAAAGTGTTAGGCCTTTCCTATCCCATGGTTACAAGTTTTCTTCTAGTACTGTTAGTTTTTCTTAAATCTTTGATCCATTCGAGGTCTGTGATCTGGGAGATGAATCCAGCTTTGTTATTCAGATGGCTTCCCAGTTATCCCAACATTTACTGAAAAATCCATCTCCACTAAGTTGAGATGCCATTTTTATCATCAGCTAGATTGTAATTTGGATTATATATTACCACAGGATGAAATGTAAACACTGGACTAACAAATGAGGAATAATTGGTGGACAGCTTAGTTCATGCATACAACCGACATTATTAAGCACTTAATAAATTAAACAATTGTGATATGCCAGACCTTGGGGAAATAAAGATGAGCATGAAAGCATCTCTTAAGAAAGTATAACTGGATAATCAATGTAATCTGGATGCAGTGGAATAAGAGCAGCAGAGAGGCTGAGAAAGCCAGGGAAATGCTTCACAGAGCAGGGAACACCATGCTGAGTTTCAAGGTTCAGCAGAGGCTGACCAGCCACAGAGGAAGGGCATTCTGGGAAGAGGAAATAATAGGTAGAGAGGCAGAGCTCCATGAGCGTCCATGGTGTGTGGGTCGGGGAGGGTGGGGGGCAGGATTTTGAATAGCTGTTCATGGCCATCATGTAGGACAGGAAGCGCAGTTGGAGATGAAACCAGAAGGACAGCTAATGGAAGGGGCAGTTCAGTGAGTATCTGTGGGATTTGGGCATGCAGTGTTGTTATACCTCCCCCGTACCTTCATCTCCCTAAAGAGATGTGGGGGAAAGATGAAGAGGTCCAAAATGAATAGAAGCCAACACTTAGTTGTGTTCTGCAGGTCAGTTGTTGAGTTTTGACACCTGTTGCTTATTCTAGAGTGCTCCAGGCTCCCGAAGCCGAAGTCTCACTTTGCTCCCACATGGAACACCCAATTCTGCGTCTCCCTGTAGCCAGAGACACCTCAGTGTGGGGGCCCCCGGTGTTGTCACAATCACGCATCACAAGTCGCCTGCAGCCGCCCGAAGAGCCAAGAGTCAGTATTCCGGCCAGCTTCACGAAGTCAGAGAGGTAGGCTTTGCTCTCCTACTAGGTTAAGCAGCCCCGGGGAGGTGGGGGCTGTGACGGGCTCTGCCGACTCCTCTTCCTTTGCGCCGTCTTGATTTATGGAGAGAGGACCAGCAGCAAACCTCCCAGCTACACCGCTATGACAGTCCCTCCTGGTTTAAAAAAAGTTAATTGTTCCTATTTCTTCTTAGGTTAAGCGAATTGTTAGGAGACTTCTCTCAGAATTCAGAAAGCGGAGAAAGCAAGCGTACAAAAATATGGATGTAAATGGAAGTACAGTTAAATCCACGCTTGTAGCAAAGACTAGGCCCAACTCCATGGATAATAAGAAAATAGCTCTGGGTGTTTTGAAACTCAGGAAGTGTCGGACATAACGCAGATTCCCCCCATTTTCTGCCCTGCTTCACTTTTTCTCTCCTCTCCTCCTCCCCTTCATAGACACACTCCACGGGGGGTGTTGGGTAGTGAAAAGAATACTGTCCTTGAAGTCAGAAGACTGTTGTTTAAGAGCATCTCTTTTAACAGCTCCAAACCTCTGTTTCTATACCTGTAAAATGGAAATAAAACAGGCTTTGCCAGCCTTCTCTGGGGAAATAAGAGGATCATTTGTGATAATGAAAACTCTTTAATTGTGCCTTATAAAAGTGACATGAGGTTCCGTTTAAATTTTGCTTTTGATGCACTGGGAAGTCATCAGTTTGGGGATCCCACATCCTTAGTATCCCTGTCATCCTCTGCAGCTGTTATAGAGAACAGACTCTCAAATAAATGATGTTGGTTTTGGTTGCCTACTTCCTTTGAGGGCTGAGATTTTTTTGCTCTGCAGCTTACTTGGGTACAGACCAGTTTGCTTTCCTCTTAGAGAAAGTGGCAGGGCTCTTCCTCTGTGTCACACAGAATGAGACTCCTAGACTAGAGTCTTGCTGCTGCTTGAGTTAGCATGCATCTTGCTTTCGTTTTTAAATGTCACAAGCCAGGTGTAGTGCTCTGATAGCTGACTATCTTGGTTCTGAATCTGGCCCAGGAAGGACAGTCTAAAATCAGAGTCAAATCTGTAGATGCATACGAAAGACACATTTTTTTCTTGAAAGATTTTACATGTATATACTCTGTCTTGCCTAATAAAGAAAAAGTACAGAGTCAGAATTCTACTGGAATTTTCAGGTAGAATGCTTACTTTGAAATAGTCATCCTGATGTGTTAAAAAGGAAAAAAGTGGGCTGGGCCTGGTGGCCCATGCCTGTAATCCCAGCACTTTGGGAGGCCAAGGTGGGTGGATCACTTGAGGTCAGGAGTTCGAGACCAGCCTGGCCAACATGGTGAAACACCATCTCTACTAATAACACAAAAATTAACTGGGCATGGTGGCACGTGACTGTAGTCCCAGCTACTTAAGAGGCTGAGGCAGGATAATCGCTTGAACTGAGGAGCCAGAGGCTGCAGTGAGCCGAGATAGCCCCACTGCACTCCAGCCTGGGCAGCAGAGCGAGGCTGTGTCTCAGAAAAAAGAAAAAGAAAAAGTGGCTATTAGCTTAATTGTGTTACATTAGTTGATATGATGAATGATTGTGCACGGGTTTATATTTCTTTTTATTTTTCTTAGCACCTTTTCAAAACATTGTATAATGAAAAATGTTCAAATATATGCAAAATAGAATAGTAATGCAACCCTATATCCATCACCTTACTTTAACAATTTAAATGTTCCGTTGTTCTTGTTTTATCTATTTTTAATTCCCCCACCACTTTATTTTTCCTGCTAGAGTATTTTAAAGAATAGTTAAGTTTTATAAAAAGTTCCTGTTAGATAAATACCGTTACATTAACTGGCAGTGATAAAATGATACAACACTTAACTATGATACCATCATTTCACTTTTATGTAGACCTCATTGCAGATTAGTTTGAGTCATTTGAAACTGTAACCTTGAACAAAGGCAGGTGAAAGTTTATGGTATTTTGATAGTTTTCTTTATTGTATTATAATGAATCTCTGTAGACTTACTGTTATAAATGATAAGCCTGTATGTATGAAAAAAAATTTTTTTTCTTAGGACTTGTGTGTATTGAGCAGTGATCTAAATAAAGGTTGAGGTACTTTAGCATGATTAATTAGTGGCATTTGATGCAACAGAATCTTTTCTACCTTCATTTAAAAAGAATTCAATTTTTTAAAAGAATAGAAGTATGGCTTTTGTGTGTGGTTGTACAAAGAAGTTTAATTTATATAAAGTCTATAATGCAAGTTTATATTGCAAAAAATGTATTAAGAAAATTAAAATTACATATAATTCTACCTCCCTACAGGTAACCACTGTTAATCTTTCAATGAATTTACTTTTGGGTTTTTCCCCCTGTATATTGCAGATGTAGATACGTAAAAATCTATACAGAGTGATCTAAATTTTGTAAATGAATACATGTATGCTTTTTTTCCCTTTATATTGTTTTTTCTCTGTTGTCTATTGGGGAAAGCTATTGAAATTTCCCATAGAGTTTCATGATATGAAAAATAATTAGGTGAAACCAGGTCCGGTGGCATGCACCTGTAATTCCATCTACTTGGGAAGCTGAGGCAAGAGGATTGCTTGAGGCCAGGAGTTCAAAACCAGCCTGGGCAACACAGCAAGACCCCATCTCAAAAAAGAAAAAGAAAAAGTAGGTGAAATGCCTCTATAGCCATTTGGTTTGGTTTTTGTACTCTTGGGTGATGGTATATTTCTTCAGGTCCTTGCTTTTTGTATATTGATAACCTTTATTACTCAAAATTTAAGTAAGATTGTTGACATATAAGTGCCAACACTGGTAATGGAGAGAACTTTAGGGTGCCGAGCCCCTTTAGGAAGAGTTTAAAGTTTCAGTCCTCAGACACTGTGTCTACCTTCACTCCTGATGGGAGATGGGTAGCTGTTCTGTGGTGTTTGTCATTTTGTGATGTGGCCAGGTCCACCTTGGGAACTATCCGAGCAAATTGCACTCATACTAGAAAGTTCCACAGTTATTAATTTCAGAGCATAAAAGTCACTGCTTTAAGGTTCCACTGTATTTATCTATAAAATAGCTAGAAGAAAATGGAATAGCATTTTTAACCCAGCTGTTCAGGGAAGATAAACTTATGACCACAGAAGCAATGGAGAAAATCATCATACACAAGACAGATGTGCCAGAATATCAGGAGAATAAAAGAGAAATAGCCCAGCCAAAGGCAATAGAGTAAATAGTAAATGGAATGCTACAGCATTGGTGAAAATAATGGGACAGTTTGAAAGATTAAATGGTTATCCAAAATATAAAGAATTGAGATACCAAAGGTTGGAACCCAGCATCTTCTCAGGAAGTGGTTAGGAGAGATCAGTATAGGGAATTTCAGAGACTGTCATCATGAGGAACAGATACATTCTCTTTAGCAATTGAAGAAATGAAAATTAAGGCAACTGTTTGTGAAATTATCAGAATTAATTCTAGCCCATTATTGGTTGGGGTAGTAAGAAATGTTGACTGTGCTGCAGATTGTCTTTTTGCTGCAATCTGGTGATGTATAATAAGAATGAAACATAAACTGCATTGCCAGTGACCCATACATTTCCTGCTGGGAATCATACCTGAGGAAACAATTTATGGAACTAGGACTAGGAGGAAGAAAATTAATTTGGATAAAGCTATTCATACTAATAAAGGCATAGATTCAATACAAGACATTAAGGGAATGACTAAACAATAATACATTTTAGATTCTTAATTACTCTATAGTAATTTAAGATAAGAATCATGTCAGTATTATTACTACATGGACATGTATGCATAAAATGAGTAGGAAAATAAGTATACAGAATAATGTATATACATTGGACCCTATAGTCATATTAATAAGCTCCAGAAGTTGTTTAAAACAGTGATTCCCAGAATTTTGGATTTTCCTTGCAAACGAAGTTTTAGAAATAGAATTTTAGAAGCAACATAGTATTGCTATTTTAAAATTTACCCAGAAAGGACATTTTGAAAGTAGTCATAATCTCTGGTTTCCACTATCTCGTAAAAACGTCTTGATGCCCCCAAAGGAATATAATCTCAAATAAAGAGTCATTTATTGCATTGAATAAGAAGTCTTAGGGGGCTGGGTGCAGTGAATCACGCCTGTAATTCCAGCACTTTGGGAGGCAAGGTAGGAGGATTGCTTGAGTCCAGGAGTTCAAGACCAGCCTTGGCCACACAGACTCCATTTCAAAAAAAATTTACAGATTTGCTGGGTGTGGTGGCTCGTGCCTGTAGTCCCAACCACTCAGGAGGCTGAAGTGGGAGGATTGCTTGAGCCCAGGTGTTTGAAATTGCAATGAGCAATGATGGCGCCACTGCACTCCACCCTAGGCGACTGCGCAAGACTCTTTCTCAAAAGAAAAAAAAAAAATCCTGGACTGGAAGAGACTTCCTTGTGGATTGATTCTGGCCTGTGCATCTGTGTTTCCAATTTGTCTCCTCCCTTGCCATTGTCAGTCACTCTTTTAGTTCATGCCTTGCTCTATCTCCAGAAAACCACCTTCCTAAATGGAAATATTTTATCGTGTCACCTTTCTGCTATTAAAACAAACAAAACCCCAAACCTTTTTGATTCCCCACTGTCCATAGGATAAAGGTCAAACTCTCCTGGGTGGCCCACAAGCCCAGCTTCCTGCGGTGTGTCCTCCTCCATCTCCCAACCCTCAGTGCCCCTTCTTGTCCTCATTGGGGACTCAGGACCTCCTCTGTTGGGAGGCCCACCGCTCAACAGAACTTTCTGCCAAAATAGAAATGTTCCGTATCTTTACTTGATATGGAAACATTCATATCTTGGCTCCACTAGGAAAAGTTGAGCGTACCAGAAGACTTAAGATCTACGATGGTGATGCAGGAGGTTTTATCGAGTGAGATGGGATGATATGCCTGCCACTGCAAGATATCCACTGGCAAGCAACGAAGAACCAAGAAACAGCCGAGGAGGAGAAGCGCAGACAGACGGCACTTCCAAAGCAAGAGAAAGCACTGATAGGTGAGTGATGTGAAGGCTTTGGTGGACAGTGGCCAGAGCACAGATGTATGATCACTCACTCTGCGTCCAAACCAACGAAGATGGCAGGTCTGTCGATGGAGAACCTAGTCCAAGGCATCACCTTGAGATCTGATCTTGCCCTTGATGATATCAAACCGTACATACCAAACCTTGCAATCATTTTCAATGCTCTTGTAGCAACCATCGGTCAGCAGAAAGTGATCCTTCAGTGCGTTGAAGAACGATTTGGACCATTTTTTGGATCAGAGACTGTTTATGATGCCCTGACCATGACTCAACAGAACACTGTAACAATAGAGACTCATGTCAAGGCACTTAAGCACAATTTAGATTAAATTGCAAAGACAATTGATGGCAGTACTAGATCTCAAATTGGCCAACCTGCAACTACAGCAACTGTCAAGGTGGTCCCATGAGCTCTTCCTGCATCCATTTATCCCTTCCATATGTTCAAGCTGTCGTCATTTCCTGTTTCTTCAGGCCCAACTGCTTTCATTGACCACGGTGTCTTTATAGAATTAAAAAAAGGGGCAGGGCGTGGTGGCTCATGCCTGTAATCCCAGCCGAGGATTGGGAGGCCGAGGTGAGAGGATTGCCTGAGCTCAGGAGTTTAAGACAAGCCTGGGCAACAGGATCGTCTTAATGAAATCCCATCTCTACCAAAAATGCATGAAAGTAGCTGGGTGTGGTGGCATGCACCTGTGGTCCCAGCTATTTGGGAGACTGAGGTGGGAGAATCCTTTGAGCCTGGGAGGCGGAAGCTGCACTGAGTCAAGATCATACCACTGCACTCCAGCGTGGGTGATAGAGGCAAACCCCATCACACACACACACATGCACACACACTACATTAAAAAGGGGCTAGTCAAAATGAGCTCTTGAAATGTGCACAGTATGAATGGAGATGTGCTGTAATATAAAATGCACTCTAGATTTCAAAGACTTAGTACAAAACAAGGTAAAATATATCATAATTTTTAATACTTACATACTAAGGAAATCATAATATATCCATTCAGTTAAATAAAATATTTTAGAATTTATTCTACCTATTTCTTTTTACCTATTTATTATTTATTGCCCCCAGCATGGGCTGTGGACAGGTTGGGAGAAGGTCTTTCTACCTTTTAAATTTGCCTACTAGAAAACGTAAAGTTATGTACGTGTCTCACATTTGTGGCTTGGCTTATGTTTCTCTTGGATAGCGCTGCCCTAGACTGTGAGCTTGCTTACTCACCCATTCCTACCTTCGTTCTGCAGGTATTAATTGAGCACCTTCTATGTGCCAGACCACAGATACCTATGTTAAAGGTCATGTCTTATTCATCTTTGCATCTTTCAGCCCTAGCACAATCACTAGGCATACTGATGAACAAATTGAATTAAGGACTCATTCTCTAGCTGTTAGGGCTCCTTTAAAATGGCATATGGAGGTATTCAAGGGTTGCTTAGGTAACTATATGTCAGCTACCTGGCAGTTGGTTGACGGTTGTCAGGTACTCATTTAATCTTCTCTGACTATAGCATTGGGTGAGTGTACATCTAGATGACTATGTGACTGTGGGGAAAAGTGATGATGGTATAAGCCTCTTAATGTGCCACTTGAATTGTTTTATAAATGGAATCTAGTATATTTTTTAAAATTAATTTGATCCCCTCAGTTATTTAAGCATGTGATGATTGAAATGTATGGTATTTATTGTATTGTATATTTTTTCTATTTTAACTTTCTTTTTTTTTTTTTTTAGAGTTGGTCTCACTCTGTTGCAGGCTGGAGTATAGTAGATCAATCATGACTCATTGCACCCTCTAACTCCTAGGCTTAAGCAATCCTCCTGCCTTAACCTCCTGAGTAGGAGTATAGGCACATGCCACTATACCTGGCTAATTTTTTAAAAAGTTTTTTCTAAATATGGGATCTTGCTATGTTGTCCAGGCTGGTGTTGAACTCTTGGCCTCAAGCAATTCTCCTGCTTTGGCCTCCCGAAGTGCTGGGATTACAGGGGTGAGCCATTGCACCTGGCCTTTAACTTTTGTATGTCTAGTTATTACAATAGTTTTTAATGTGGCTCACACTTACTTAAATAGACACAAGTTCAATTGGTAGAAGTACAATGTAATTTTAATAAAATTCTTCCTTGCTAGATGTTTTCTGAAGAAATACAACCCTAATACGTGTTTTTAATGAATACTTTTTTTCAGTTGTGATATTTGAGGCTTAAAAAAACCACACTTAATTCAGTAGGGAGGCTTTGGATTCACAGCATGATGAGGGAAAAGGTGGTGCTGTTGAATACTGTGTGTGTGTGAAGCACAAATAAAGATTTAGTTAAGCAGTGAAAATTTAGAAACAAATAGGAATTATCCTTCTTTGAAACTTTTTTCTTTGTTTACTTTTGCTTCCAGGCACACAGTCATCTGACAAAGAGGAAAGCTGTGTGCTGCACTGGTTTACTGGGTAGATTAACTGGGTTGAGGCTGCGTAATTTAATATGATTTTAAAGAAACCTTTTACAGAGTCTGATATGTGGAGGGAGATGTGTGTTTATGTCATCTCACCTATGAGAATTTATATGTTCATGTAATTGCAATGTTATATTTACTTACTACACACACATAGGGAAGACCCTTTAATGAAGTTGTTGTCTTTATAAATGGATATTAACTCAGCATCCTCTCCTTTTAGGATGATTTGGTGTGATCTTGGTTCACATGGATTCAGTAAATACCTGGTTAGAAATTCGTGCACAGCGTCTGTTATGGAAGCAGTAACTGTGAACTGTCACCCTAACAAATTTTATTAGCTGATCAATTTTAAGGTAGTGATCTGTACTGGCAGCATTGAATACGGGCCATCACCAGGGAAACCACATTTAGGGTACAAAGTGAATTTACCCTTTGTGTGAACAGAATGATTATTTTTTCAAAAGTCCTAAATTAATTTTCCTGTGTACTTTTTGGATAGATGATGAGTAACCATAAAATGTATTTTTAGTGGCAATTTGCCATCTCTGAAAATAAGTCAGTTTCAAACTTCAGTTTTCAAAAAATGTTAATGTGAAATTAGTTAATAGCAGCAGTTTCCAAATGTTTTTAAAGCAATAGGGTGGGTTGTTTGTGAGTGAAAATATTAGATACTTACTGTGTAAGAGCAGGTGAAGTTGGTGTTTTATGAGAACAGATTTACTTTAGAAGGTAAAAGGGGCATTTGTTGCTAGTGAAGCAGGTTGGCTGGAAGAGTGAGAATGATAATTTATGACCACCCCTACAATCCCTTATCAGCCTCTGTCTGCATCTGTGAACGCTGAAGCAAACATTTGTGTGGTCTGTGGAACACCATGGGATCCTTTGAGAGCACAGTTTGAGAGTCATTGGATTTGGTTGTACACTGACAGCATCTCAGGTGAACAACAACCAAAGCCCAACGTGAGATAGTGTCTCCCACCCATCCTCAGCTCATTGTCCAACTGCTGCCCTGGGAGGAGAATGCTCTGCTGTGGTTTCAACCTGCGGGGAGCACGGCATGGCTGAGTGGGGTGCGGGAGGTGGGAGAATAAACCCTCAGTTTATTCTCTCACCAGGCTCTTTTTGTTCATTTACATATTACACTGGGAAATTAGGCATTTGTTTACCTTTTTATTGTCTGACCCCATGTCTTCCTCCATCTAAAGGTGTTTTTGGTTTAGCCTGTTTATTCCCAAGCCCTTAGCACAGCACCTAGCACTTGAAAGATGCTAAGTAAAAATTTGAGTAAATGAGTGATTTCCCATTAAGAGGATTATAACCACTGGGAAATACTTCTCTATAGATTAGGTCTAAAAAGCCTTTGAGAGGAAGGAGTTTCTCACTCAGCACCATCTTCTTAGGAGTTGAGGTCCCAAAGCAGACGCAAGGGGGAACTTGGGCCAACTGCATTGTATACTTACAGCGGTTTCTCACTGTGGCCTGGGCACACTTAGGTACTTCTTCTCCTAGTGCTTGGTATACTTTATACCTATCTATATTTTTACCAAATATTTCTTTATGTTGTAATTTTTTTTTTTTTTTCCCCCCGAGACAGAGTCTCGCTCTGTCTCCCAGACTGGAATGCAGTGGCATGATCTCGGCTCACTGCAACCTCCGCCCCCGAGGTTTAAACGATTCTTCTGCTTCAGCTTCCTGAGTAGTTGGGACTACAGGCACACGTCACCACGTCTGGCTAATTTTTGTATTTTTAGTAGAAACAGGGTTTCACCATATTGGCCAGGCTGATCTCAAACTCCTGACCTCATGATCCACCCGCCTCATCCTCCCAAAGTGCTGGGATTATAGGCGTGAGCCACTGTGCCTGGCCGTAATTATTTTTTTTAAAGGTCCCCATTAGTCCATAACCTTCTTTCTTAGGGGCATGACTTTATTAATAATAATAGCTACTACTACATGAATAATAATATTTCATACTTGTTGGGATCTTACCAGGTACCTGGGTTCAATGTTTTACTTGTGCTATCCTCAAGTCAACACTGTGAGGTAGATACTATTATTTTCCCTATATTAAGACAAGAAACTGAGGCGTAAAGAGGTTAGGGCAAAGAGAGGTGTACTAGCTAGGGTTCAACCAGAGAAACAGAACCCTAGGAGATCTACATTAA
The DNA here is from genome assembly GCF_037993035.2 of Macaca fascicularis. Taxonomy (NCBI): domain Eukaryota; kingdom Metazoa; phylum Chordata; class Mammalia; order Primates; family Cercopithecidae; genus Macaca; species Macaca fascicularis. The sequence continues at coordinate 16,575,624 of NC_088376.1, forward strand.
GAGATTAGGCGGAATTGGCGTATATGATTGTGGGGGCTATTCAGGCAGGTCCAGGATCCATGGAGCAGACACGGAAGTGGCCATCTACAGATGGAATTGCTTCCTTTAGAAAGCCTTGGCTCTGCTCTTTAGACCTTTCAGCTGAATCTATCCCATCCAGATGATCTCTGTAATCTCTCTTACTTAAAGACAACTAATAATGAACTTGATCCACATCTACAAAATACCTCTCAGAAACATCTAGGTTCGTATTTAGTTGAGTAACTGGGAACTGTAGCTTCACCAAGTTGATACAGCAAAAAAAGACCATCATGAGAAGTCACATGTGTGTCAAGTGGTTGATTCTGGCCCAGGGAATTTGACCACGAACTATCACACCAGGTGCCAATTCTTGTGCTGGGAGCTGGGGCGGCAGTGGCTGCCAAGGCCGTGACTGTCCCGCTCTCCTGGAAGTATGACTGAGACTCTTGATCTCTGTATGCCTGACTCCTACATGGCCCCTAACCTGTGCAGTACCCCAGTGAGGACTTGATGAATTTATTCACTTGGATGAGTCACCAGAACACAGCACTTTTCAGTAGAAAGAGCAGTGACCTCAGTTCCAGTCCTTGGGCAAGTCACATTACATCTCTCATATGTAAAGTGGAAATATCGCAACTGCTTACCTTGATGAACGATAGAAGTAAAAGTGCCCAGCAGAGTGTAGCACAAGGCAGGTGCTCAAGCCAATGATCAGAGATTCCCAGACACGTCAAACTGAGGTCTCAGAGAGGGGAGAACCTCAAAGCTGCCGTCGTCACCCTTCTAGTTTGTCAGCCTGGGTAGGCCAGAATGGGAGAGGGAGGTATCAGCGTGGGAGCCTCTGAAAAAGTTCTCTTGTCCATCCCACCCCTTAATGTGGGAGCCGCATCCCCAGCTCTAACAAAGGTCTGTGTGAAGGTGAGGAGCCACTCTCCTTGTCCTGCACCCTGAGTGGATGTGTCCTATCTGTCCTTGCCTGAAAGTGGCAATCTTAGCAACCGTGCTCTTGGTAGAATGTGGGAGTCTGTATTTTGCCTGAAAGTGCCTGCCGGTAACATGACAGTGTCTCAGAAGTCTCTGAACTACCTCCTACCCTACTCACTAGTGATTTTTAAAGAAAGCGGTGGGGGGGTGGGGGTGGAGTGGGGGGAGGCCCGTTATGACCAGTTCACTGAGTTTTGTACTTTGTAATTCCTCTAACCTGACCAAAGGGGATGAGACCAGCTGTCACTGCCTTGTCCTTGAAGCCCATTGGACTTTGAGGTGGTCTCAAGTGGGAAGTCCGCTCAGGAGGGCCACTGGGTTAGAAAGAGATCATTGGCCCCTTTTGGAGTAGGAGTGGGGAGCATGCGGAGACTGAACAAAACAGCGAGCAGAGGCCAAGAGCTGGAGAAGCAGTTCATGGAGAAGTTGATTGCTGCCAGCAGTTAGAGGGTAAGCAGCTAAGTCACAGACTGTTGGGCTGCTGGGTTAGAGGAGACCATGAGAACTGCTATGGCGCTGTGCGAGCCAGGGTTCTTCGAGAGATGGGACCAATAGGATGTGTATGTGCGTGTGCATGTATATATATACATACGCATGCATGCACACACAGAGAGAAGTTTATTTTAAGGAATTGGTTCATGGAATTTGGGAGGCTGGCAACTTTTAAATCTGCAGGGTGGGCCATCAGGCCGGAGATGAGGGAAGAGCCAATACTCCAGTCCAGGTCTGAAGATGACTGCCAGCACCATTGTTTCTTGCTCAAGAGGAGGTCGGTCTTTTGTTCCATTGAGGCCTTCAGTGGACTGGAGTGGCCCAGCCACATTACAGAGGGCAATCTGCTTTATTCAGAGGACACCAATATAAATACTACGCTCATCTAAAAAGCACCCTCAGGGAAACATGTGAGGGTGATTTCTTTGTTTTTTGAGACAGGGTCTCCCTCTGTCACCCAGGCTGGAGTGCAGTGGCACGATCCTGGCTCACTGCTACTTCTACTTCCCAGGCTCAAGCCATCCTCCTACCTCAGCCTCTCAAGTATCTGGGACCACAGGTGCATGACCACCATGCCCAGCTAATTTTTGTATTTATTTGTAGCGACATGGCTTTGTAATGTTGCCCAGGCTGGTCTCAGTCTCCTAAGCTCAAACAATCTGCCTGACTTGGCCTCCCAAAGTGTTGGGATTACAGGCGTTGATGGCAGTGGCTGCAGCAGGGAGGCTTGGCTGGGGCCGCACACTCCCTGGAGCTGGTGGGAGCCCCGCCCCTTCTGAGGTGGAGTGGGAGCTCCCTGGGTGCCGCTGCCATTGCCCAAACTGCAGTCCAGACCCAGGCCTCCTGCTCTATCAAGCAGGCAGGAGCCTGCCCTCCTTGGTGGGGCCACAGCTGCCCAAACTGTGGCTGTGGATCCAAGCCTCCCTGTGCTCTTGGACGGGGCTGGGAGCCGGCATGATTTGCTCTGCTGAGTGCAGCTGCCACCGCCTGACCCACAGCTGCAGATCCTGGGCCTCCAGCTTCATGGAGCAGGCAGGAGCTGGGGACAAGCAGGAACCCTGCCCTTTCTAAGTTGATGGGACGGGAGCTCCCTGGTGCAGTTTGCATCTTTGGGGACCAAGGAAGGGCCTCCCCTGTCCCCCTACTGGCTTGAGGATGTCTGCCTCTGCTGTCTGGTCTCTCTCCTCTCCCACTGCCGTTTGGGGCCAAGCCATGGGGCCCTGAATGGCAGCAGGAGAGAGAGAGGGTCCTGCTAGAAGGGGGCGGGTCCCCAGTAAGGCCCCATCTTTAGGTCAGGGAGGGTCTGAAGGCTGAGGGCCGGGCTGCCAGTCCCACTGACCAGAGTGGGGACTCGTGGTGCCTCTTCTGGGCCTGCCCATGGCCACCCATGGACCAATTGGCATGCACTTTCTCTCCCCTGAGGTCCATAAAAGCCCTGGGCTCAGCCGGAGCAGGGAGAGGATGGCCAGAGGACGCAGAGGGCAGAGGGATGGGGTGATTAGCTGCAGAGTAGAGTACCTCTCTGCTGATAGCTGGAGATGACGGAACAACCAGTCGCAGAGAGGAGCTGTTCTCTCTAATGAGAGCTGCAGAGACGTCCTACCGGCGGAGAGGAGCCACCCTGTCTAGGGCCTCCTCTCTGCAGAGAACTGAACGCTTGACAGATGGCCTGCCTACAGAGAGGAGCCACCCACTGCGGGTCTCCTCTGAGCTGTTGTAACACTCGGTAAAGCTCATCTTTGTCATTTCACCCTTCGCTTGTCTGCATACCTCCTCCTTCCTGGATGCAGGACAAGAACTCAGGCCAAGGTGCTGCAGCCACAGATGTTTCCAGGAAGAAAAGTGACACCTTAAAGATCCAGTAACAGCATGAGCTACTGTGCCTGGCCCAGATTAATGTTTGACCAAATATCTGGACCCTGTGCCCAGCTAAGTTGACACATAAAATTACCCATCACAAGCATCCTGGACTGTCTTGTTTCCCTGTGTAGTTTTATTACACGTGTCTGTCCCCTGAGGTCCCTGAGCTTGTTTTTGGAAAGTGAAGGGAGCCTGACTATCACCTGTCAAGCAGGCTTCGTTCTTGCACAGACACTGTGAGGCCTAGAGCTTGTCTATGATGCAGTGGATGGAGTGATGTGTGCAGCCTGGCTCTTGTCCAGGGGCTTGATAATCTAGGTGGTTGGTTTAAACTGACATGAAAGTTACTTGGTGTTACAGTCGTCATAGGAATTCACCAGAGGGCAAGGCCACAGTGGACTGACTGTCCCTCCACGTAGACCTGCACCCTGTGGGCTCCACAGTCACCGGGACCCCTGGAAGAGTCACTCCTGGATTCAGCAACTGGGGCAGACTGACTGTATACCTTTCAAACCTTTCCTCCTGACGATTAGAGTATTGCTGAACATCTGTCTTGTCTTGCCCCGCTCTGGCTCACAGAAAATTCATGTCTTAGATGCCTTTGAAGCTTTGCAGTCGGAAGCTAAGTGGCAAGTTATTTTTTATCATAGTTCAGTGACATGAAAGGTTGTTCTGCCTGTTTTTATCTCATGGCAATTTAATACAAGGAGCCTTCCGACAAGTGCCCTAAGGCTCGAGACAATAACATATTGTATTTTGGATATTGAGTGAGTGGATGCAGAGAGAAGTTGGCCAAGTTCATTTCTGTGACACTCAACCCCTGCTTGGTGCATGTGTTTTGTGATCTTATTCTTGGTTTTATCTCCAGAGGGTGTTAGGTTCCCGCCACCCCCAGGGGCTCATTCTAGTATGTCAAGATACAACAGAAATTCTTTCTCATTTAGAACCCAGTCATCCATCTTGTTTGGCTTCCAGCAGAGGCGGGGGACTTTGGTCATTTCCATCTTTCCACCCCCATTAGATGCTTGGGTGTTCTAAAGTTTCAGGTTAAATACCATAGTTTCCATAACTGGCCACCTCTCTGTCCCCCTGCCAGGACCATTAACATTTCTTACTGCTTTGATCTAAATTTTCTCTAATGTTTCCTTTTTAACGTGTAACATATTTTGCTTCTACTTTTATGTTAAAGGCGGAGCGTCATAAGCTGCCCTGATTATCTATTGCTGTAAAACAAAACATCTCCAAACTCAACAGCTGAAAACTACAGCAGTCATTTATTTTGCTCAGGACTCTGCAGTTTGGTCTGGGTGTGGCAGGACCACTTGTCTCTGCTCCTGGGTGTCTGGGGCTTCCTGTGGAATTATTGGGGGGCAGGAGCCAGGGGCTGGCAGGGCATCTCTCTGTGTTCGTGTTGTCTCAGGGCCTCTCTGCATAGACATTCCAGTGTGGCCACTTCAGATTCTTACAGGGTCATGCAGAACTTTAAGAAGCGCTCTGGGGATAGAGAGCAGAAGTTGCTAGTTTCTTAAAACCTGGGCCTAGAAACTGTCACACTTGATTTTATGGCTTGCAGAACAGAGAACTTTCCAGATCCAAGAGAAGGCATATCATATCCTCAAGGGCAAGAGGAGCAAAGAATTCGTGGCCATCTTTAATCCACTGAATAAGCCATTTTTGTGCCTTAGGTGTATGAATGTAGCCTAAATAGCCCCATGTCTCTTTCTGAATCCTTTGCTTTCACGGTTTGGATCCTGTATTAATTCCCTGTACAACAAAGTACTACAGCTGGGTGGTTTAAACCACAGAAATGTATTTCCTCACAGTTGTTGAGGCTAGAATCTGAAATCAAGGTGTTGGCAAAGTTGGTTCCTTCCAGAAACCTTGAGGGAGAATGTGTTCCATGCCTGTCCTAGCCTCTGGTGATTACCGGCAGTCCTTGCTGTTCTGTGGTTCATAGATGCGTCACTCCAGCTTTGGGCACCTGTGTCCCATGGCGTTCTCCCTGCGTGTCTGTGTCTCTGTCTTTTTTTCTCTTAAAAGGCCACCAGTTACTGGATTTAGAGTCCACCTTAGTTCTCTCTGATCAAATCTTAACTAATTACATCTCCACAGGTCCCATTTCCAAGGAAGGTCACATCCTCAGGTTCCAGTGGACTTGAATTTTGAGGGACTACAGAGTCAACTCAATACGGACTTCTCTGACATTCTTTTAGGTCACAGCATGAGATTAGTCTTCCATTTTCAACTTCGTGTTCATGATTTAGTACAATGAGCTGTCGTATGTGCTCCAAGCTCTTAGGTTTGTCTTTCAGCATGGAAGGCAACTGGTCAGCTGTCACTGTTGAGATGTAGCTGTAGTCCTATTGGAGCTTGTCAGGCACAGGGGTAGACTCCAGCCTGCCCTGGGTTCTCTCTTGTCCCCACTAATGTTTGCCCCGGGAGGAGAGAGAGGCTGTAGGGATAGGTTGGTGGACAGGGCCAGGCTCTCTCCCAGAGATTCTGGCTGAGGTTTATTTAAGCCGTGGACAGAGATGAAGCCCAGTGTGTCCACTCGATGTGTTCCTGCTTTGTGTGGTTCTTCACACGGACAGCAGAGCTCGGCGTGTACGTGCGTGCCTAAGAAAGCTCATACTTACGGAATGCCACCGTGTTGCCCTGAATTTGCCCCATGAAGTAGGTTTCATTCCCACTGTACAGATGAGGACACTGGGGCTTAGAGAGGGCCAAGGCACATGCTCAGGCTCATGGCAGGTGGGAGCTGCCAGGCTGGAATTTGAGCCAGGGAAGTCTCACCCTGGAGCCCTCTCTCAACAGCGCACACACAAAGCATGGGTACATGCACCTCGTCCCCTCCCCTGCCCCATTTTGCCTCCATTTCTAGATAGTGACAGGCCAGGAGTCGTACTCACAGCATTAGCCGCAGATATTTTACTTTACATGTAATTTCCGGGTGACAGTTGGTGTTAAAGGCAACAATAGGAAGTTTTAATTTTTGTAGCCTTAACTTATATGAACACTTTCTCCTATGTGTCGTTGTATAGACAACAAAACAAAACACAACACAACAAAACAAAAACTGCCTGTGCATGAGCTAATAAGTGAGTACCTGGTGTAGGCTGCAAATCTGGGTGGAGAGCCATCTGAGGGATTACGGCTGTGTCTCGGGCCATGAGCTGCTTCCTGTGGGACTCTCGGGCAAGCCATTTGACCTTTGCTGCCACCTGCAAAATGAAGGTTGTAGGCTGGGTCATCAGTTCAAAGATGCTTTGGTCATCCCTAAATCAGAACTTGATGTCACCATGGAAAAGACATTGTAAGATTTCTTTCTGAAGGTTTTTCTTCCCTCCAGCTACTTTCATTCTTTGATGATGATTCTACCCAGTCCAAGGATAACAGTCTTAAAATAGGTCTGCAAAGAAACGTTCCTGTATTTTTATTTTCAGAGAGATTCTTTATATTTCTTATATTGGAGAGATTTCGATGCAAAGCATATAATATGTGATTTATGCTGGTTGTCTAGAAGGGATAAAATAAGAATTATAGGAGTAAACAAAAACTTCTGCTCTATATTTTGAGCAAAAAATAGAACCTGCATCGTTTTAGTACAGATTTTATCTGTAACACAAAAATAATTGTCCTTCTCACATGCTATTGGAGAAGTTATTTCTTTTCTTTCTCTCTTTTTTTTTTTGCCTATTGTATAGAGATTCCAGCATACCTCTGGAATAAACATCTATCAACTTAACATTCAGGAGATGAGAAGGTGAGGTGAAGATTTCTCACTGACAGAAAAATCATCACAGTAAAGCAAGTTATTTAGAATTTCCTAACATTGGGTGCATAAATCACAGTGATAATACTTCATAATTACATAGTGCCTTTCATTTGAGATTCTAAAAAGAATTCATAGATCAACTTGTGAGATATCACAGTTGTCTTAAATTCTTTGTTTGAAATATATTGATGGAGATAATTTCAGAACCAAAATTTGGATGTGGGGAAAGGTACCCTTTAACCCTGCCTGGGGGACGTTAACCAGGTATTAAATTATCTGTTATAATAACCTGGTCAGGGCCAGGCGCGGTGGCTTATGCCTGTAATCCCAGCACTTTGGGAGGCTGAGGCGGGTGGATCACCTGAGGTCAGGAGTTCGAGACCAGCCTGGCCAACATTGCAAAATCCCGTCTCTACTCAAAGTACAAAAATTAGCTGGACGTGGTGGCAGGCGCCTGTAATCCCAGCTATTCAGGAGGTCGAGGCAGGAGAATCGCTTGAACCCGGGAGGCGGAGGTTGCAGTGAGCCAAGATCGCACCACTGCACTCCAGCCTGGGCAATAAGAGCGAGACTCTGTCTCAAAAAAAAAATAATAAAAACTTGGCCAGGTGAGATTTGGAGTTATTTATTTGTTCAGGTGTAACTTCTGTGATAACTCTATTTCTTTAAACAAATTAGACTTTGAATTATTAATAAGTATACTCTAGGCCAGATTTAAAAGGCACATGTAAATCTGTAGATATGTGTGGGCCATTTGTCCACAAGGGCCTCTCTGATTACTCTCTCCCAGCATCCTACTCTGATGGGCAACTACTTTTACCAGCTTCTTGTGTGTCCTATATGTGAAGGGGCACATATTTGTTTATGTGTCCTTGCCTATATATGCGTATTCTTTTTTTTTTTTAATGGTCTTGTTTTTAAAAACACCAGCGGTGGCATATTACATTGTTATGGACTTGATATATCCTGTTATGAACTGTGCTTCTTTCACATGGAAATAGCTCTGTAGCAAGACATTTAGGAACTGTTTCTTTTTCCTGTCTGTCAAGTGTTATTTTCTATGGATACGCCATCACGTACTTCAACACTCCTTTCTTGGAGGCACAGGCTCCAGGCCAGAACCCTCCCAGTGATCTTTAGGCCCCACCCCAGGCAATTACAAAGGCTTTACCTGCAGGCCTCATGGGGAAAGCCATCCTTCCTGTGCCACACGTGGGGCACAGGGGGAGTTAGAGTCCAGGAGTCCTGCGCATTCTGAGCCCAGGCCTCTCCAGGTGGAGGCTTCCTCATCAAAGGGCCTCGCCCCTCCCAGGCACCTCTGCTGAGGCCTTCTTGGGACGGGAGGAGGCTTGAAAACATTTTACTCTGACTCAGTCCTCAATCCTTGCCCATCCCCAGCATCCCCCACACCCCAACCCCTCTGCAGTGATCCTGCACTGCCATCCACAGGCTGCATCTGAGCCCCTTCCTAGGGAGAAGCGGAGTACTGCAGGAGCTGGTGCCTTCTTCCTGTTTTGACTCTTGCTCATAGGCTCACAGTGAGTACATGAGGGCTCAGTGGTTAATTTCGGTTTGGGTTTTTGTCCTAATTGACCTCCCCGGCACCTGGAAACTCAGCAGTCAACCCTCTTGCTGAACAATTTAGGATGTTTCTAATTTTCTGCTCTTACAAATAATGCTATAGGGAGTACCTGTGGCCATGTGTCATTTAATAAAAGTAAGGGGGGGGATCCTTAGGATCAGTTCATGAATGGATAATTGCTTGATGGAGCCATTGATGTTTGGGAGTGCCAGTTTCCTTACACCCTGTGGACTCACTATGCTGTCAAGCCTTTTGCATTTGCCAGTTGGCTAGGGGAAAACTTGTATTTCATAATTTTAATTTAAATTTCTCTTAAGTGAGACTGAGCATAGCTTCGTATTTAGAGGGGCTATTGGCATCTCCTTTCCTGAAAACTGTTCATGTTTTTTGCCCATTTTTATTTAGTGTTCCTCATTGGTTTCCAGGAGTTTTATATATATCTATATTAAGATAACTCACCTTTCCTAATTTGTCAGTTGTTTTTTGATTTATTTGGGACGTTTTTCGCTGTGTTGAAATTTTTTATTTTTTCATAGTCAAACTGTCAGTCTTTTCTTTAGAGATTTGGAGTTCTATGTCATTATAAACATTTTTTTTCAATCTAAGATTATTTTTTAAAAATTATGTTTTCAAGTAATGGTATGGTCTCCTTTTAAAAGCAGCTTTATTGAGACATATGTATAATAAAAGTCACTCATTTTTAAGTTTACAGCTCAATGAGTTTTAGTCAATTTACATAGTTGTGCAATATTACCACAAACCAGTTCTAGACTACTTCCATCATTATGGCTTTACTGTTTTATTTGACTTTTTTAAAATATGAAATTTGGTATAAAGAGTCAGAGGGAGCCGGGCACGGTGGCTTACGCCTGTGATCCTAGCACTTTGGGAGGCTAAGGTGGGTGGATCACCTAAGGTCAGGAGTTCGAGACCAGCCTGACCAACAAGGAGAAACCCTATCTTTATTAAAAACACAAAATTAGCCAGGCGTGGTGGTGCATGCCTGTAATCCCAGCTACTCCAGAGACTGAGGCAGGAGGATCGCTTGAACCCAGGAGGCAGAGTTTTTGGTGAACCGAGATTGCGCCATTGTACTCCAGCCTGGGCAACAAGAGCACAACTCTGTCTCAAATAAAAAAAAGAATCAGAGGGACGCCCGTTGACATTTTCTTGGGCCAGTCTAGTTTTCTAATCCCATTTATTGAATAGTCCATCTTTTCTCCACTGATATGGCAGTGCTACCTAAGTTGCATACTAAATTAAGTACTTGAGTCTATCTTTGGTTTTCTCTGGTTTGTTGGCACATTCATGTTCCAGAACTATAATATTTTACATGTTGTCACATTAGAATGTGCTTCAGTGTCTGGTAAGGCCAACACAGCCTTATTGTCCTTAGTCACACTTCGTTTCAACTATTCCATAAGAACTTTAGAGTCAGCATGTCTAGTTTTTAAAACCTCCGTGTCCACCACCAACTTATCAGCACTTTTATTAGGATCGCATTAAATTTATACATTATTTAAGAACTGACATCTGAATGATATCCTTTCCAAGAATAGGGGCATAGTTATTCGGCTAAAGTGTTCTTTTGTGTTCCCCAGGAGCATTTTAAAGTTTATGGATCCTACATGTTCCTTTTAATTGCCAAGTATTTTATCCCCTTTTGTTGCTGTTGCAAATGAGACTTTTTCTATTACATGTTCTACTTGATTGGGTGACTTGTAAATAGGGAGGCTATTATTTCCTGCGGGTTGAATGTATTCCCCCAGATCTAAATATATTCTTTTATTGTTTGTTGTAGTTTTGCTGATGATTTTTTTGGGCTTTCCAGGAATAAACTCTTATCTGTTGCGAATATTGATCATTTTACCTCCTCTTTTTAGTTTATCAAATTTCTCTTAATAATTTTGTTGGCTAGTGTGTCTAAAATAATTCTAAATAGTAGTGGTGGTTGTAATTATTCTTGGCTTAGTCTTGTTTTTGCTGAAAATGCTTTGTTTACCTTAAGCATGGAATACATATGGATGCATGTGTTTATGTATTACAGGTATATTACTTGATTAAGAGTTTTAAGAAATCCAGAAGAGGTATTAATTCATTCCTTTGATAAATATTATTACATGTGTACAATATTCTGGGCAAGATTCCAGTTCTGGGAGTACAGTGGGAAATGAAACAGAGACAAAGCCTTTGCTGTTGAGAAGTTTAAATTCTAATGGAACAGACAGGAACAGAAATCAAAAGATTAATAAATGTCAGGTTTTATGAAGTAAAGCGAAGACAGGGATACAGAATAATGTGATGACTTTAGTTAGGAATATCGGAAAGGAATGTAGAATTGCTTTCAAGTGTCTTTTTATTATTCTGTTTTCTATTTATCTAATTTGAAATGTAGAATACAGTAGCTTTTTTCAGAACCCTCTCTCCCAGCCCCGGGCTCCTGCATTTCCCCCAGCCTGGGACTTCAGAGCAAGACTAGTGATTGATTTGCCCTCTCAGTCCACTGGTTGGTATTTGCTTGTTCTCATATTATTTCCAGGACACTGATTGTTTAAGAAATGAACTGAATTTGTTAGACAGCAGGGTAATTTATCACCTTGGATAGAGATACTGTTGCCAAGGCAACTAGCTACATTCTGGGACCTCAGTCTCCCAACGTGACACTTGACAAGACCTTAGCGTCTGTGTGAGCCTTTCTTGGCCATCACCTCTCCTTGCCTTGCCCCAGGCTTGGATGGCCACTGTGAAATGCCTGCCCTTGCCTTGTCCTTTCTCCCCCTTTCCCTCCAATCTCCTGTCAAACCTGCTAGGATGACAGGAGTAAAATGGGGATGATCTTAGTCTTGATGATATGCTGGGTGAGTACAGAATTGTGGCTCTTTGCTCTCCAGGGTACCTGGTTCCAGGTGACCGATTCTGGGTGAAACTCAGGGTCATTGTAGCTAGCTGCTTAGTTACAAAATCAGGATAGAAGTAAGGTCTGTGGCACCTTCTTCATGTTATATTACTCTTTCCTCTGAATTCTCTGTTATTTATACATAAGTTGAAGTTATTAATAAGTCATTATATCATGGCCCAGCATCTGTAGTTCAATTCTTAAAACACTTTCCAATTTGTAACTAACTTCTTATTTCCTATGTGTAGTCTTCAGTGCCTCTTCCTTTCCTAGAGGAGTTTGGTTCTAAATTTGGCCACACCATGTCTTCTTATCTCTACCTTCAATGCTCTGCTCCATAACACCATCATCTTGCCTTTGTTTAAAACAAAAATTCTTTTTAGAGATGGGGTCTTGCTCTGTCATCCAGACTGGAGTGCCATGGCCCAATCATAGCTCACTGCAGCCTCAAACTTCTGGACTTAAGTGATCCTCCCACCTCAGCCTCCTAAGTAATTGGGACCACAGGCATGTGCCACCATGCCCCGCTAATTTTTTTTTTTTTTTTTTTTTTTTTTTTACAGAGATAGGGTCTTGAACTCAAATGATAAACCAACCTTGGCCTCCCAAAGTGCTAGGATTACAGGCATGAGCCACCATGCCCTGCCCCCATCGTGCATTTTAACAGTCTCTACTTGTGCCTTTGACTCCCACCATATATCTTCCAACACAGCAGGCAGAGTGAATCTTTTTTATTGATTGATTGATTTTTAAGACAGTCTTGCTCTGTCGCCCAGGCTGGAGCGTAGTGGCACAATCTCCACTCACTCCTGCCTACACCTCCTGGGTTCAAGCAATTCCCAGCCTACCAAGTAGCTGGGATTACAGGCATGCAACCTGACTCCTGGCTAATTTTTGTATTTTCAGTAGAGACAGGGTTTCACCATGTTGGCCAGGCTGATCTCAAACTCCTGACCTCAAGTGAGCCACCCACCTTGGCCTCCCAAAGTGCTGGGATTATAGTTGTGAGCCACCGTGGCTGGCCAGGAGTGAATCTTTTAATAGACATGTCAGATCATGTAGCTGTTAAAAAGCTCCAGTGGATTCCCATTGTACCTATAGTAAAATCCTAAATCCTGTCTGTGGCCTGGGCTGTCTATGACCAGGTCCCTGGCTGTGTTTCTAACCTCATTTCTCAGAACCCTCCCTCAGACCCCTGTTTCCTGGGTTCTAGTCCCCCAGGCTGGATAGGAGGTCTGCTGTTCATAGAACACGCCAAGACACTCCCACTTTAAGGCCATTGCACTCACCGTTCCCTTCGTATCCACCCCCATGGCTCCCCCCACCCCCCAACTTCCTCTAGACCTCTGCCCAAATGCCTCCTCCTCACGCAGGTCTTTCCAAACCACTGTTTGTAAAGTAGCACCCCCTGCCCCATCCCTCTCTCTGCCCTTGCCTTGCTTTATTTTTTCAACAGCACTTGTTACTGCCTGACTGCCTGACATTGTATTATGTCTTGATTTGCTCATTGCCTGTGTCCCACACGAGGATGTAAAGCTTCACAGGGAGCAGGGACTTGCTCTGCTTTTCTAACTGCGGTCACAGAGCGGACGCTCAATAGATACGTATCAAAAGAAGGAATGACCCGTGCACTTTCTGTTTGGCTGTCAGCTGAAAGAAGGTAAGTAAGTGCAAGACTGTGAAGAATGGCCATCTAGACTTTTTTAATTAATGCATTTGAGTTCTTTTCAGTCTTCCAGGAAGAGATTCTTTCTGGGGAGTGCAGTGGGGAGGAAGGCTTATCTTTGAACATTTGTTGGTCAAGTAGGAAAATGGTGATTTGGACACAAGTCCCTGACTTCAACTTCTGGCAAAACCAGGAGGTACGGGGCTGGGACTTCTGCCAGAGGCTGCTGGGAGGGCTGAGGGAACAAGAGTGTAGACTCTCGGGTCCTCCTTCCCTGCATCCATCATTCCTGGAGGGGAGGTAGTGGTGTGATGGTGCGATAGGTGGAGGCTGAGCATCCAGGGCCTGTAACCAGACTGCCAGAGTTCAATTCCTGGCCTGCCCTTGATTCGCTGAGTGACACCAGGCAAGTTACCCCACAAGATACCTATGAAGACTGCTTTAGACTCTGCAAATGTACATGCAGATAGCGACAGTGTTGCTTCTTTTTTTTTTTGATGGAGTCTGGCTCTGTCGCCCAGGCTGGAGTGCAGTGGCGCGATCTCAGCTCACTGCAAGCTCCGCCTCCCGGGTTTACGCCATTCTCCTGCCTCAGCCTCCCGAGTAGCTGGGACTACAGGTGCCCGCCACGGCGCCCGGCTAATTTTTTGTATCTTTTAGTAGAGACGGGGTTTCACCGTGTTAGCCAGGATGGTCTGGATCTCCTGACCTCGTGATCCGCCCGCCTCGGCCTCCCAAAGTGCTGGGATTACAGGCTTGAGCCACCGTGCCCAGCTGACAGTGTTGCTTCTTAAGTTCATTTTGAAAATTAATAGAGAAAGACGTGTAGAGCTTAGAACAGTGCCAGGCACTTAGTAAGTTGTCGGCAACTATTAGACCCTGCTACCATCGTTACCGCTATCGTAAGCCTGCAAGTCTTCTTGGGGAAGAGCTGTTCTTCCCTTCTTGTTGGGTTATCTTGGGAGGCCTGCCTGAGCCTATGGACCTCAAAGAGACTTTTGTGAAAGGAAGATACTTTTTGTCTACTAAATGAGGCAGTTTGTGTAATGACTGAGCATTCAGCATCTGTCATCAGATTGTGGGAGTTTGCTCTTTATGTGCTATTTTAAGGTGCTTTGTATATTATGTGGATCATCGCTCTTTATGTCTTACCTATGAGAGCAAGAATGCTCGATTTGCTAGTTGGGCGTGCACAGAAGAGAAAACCCGTTTACTAGTCATTTCAAATAATTTTGCTAAAACCGCGTATAGCCAAACACTTGCGTGAAGGGAGAATGTGGAATCCCAGGCAATTCATGGTTGCATTGACTAGTTTTCTTTCAGCTCGTAATAAAAGCTATCTTCTGTTTGAAGCCCCGTGAACTTCTGGAAGGGCACTGTGGATGAGAGCCTGGGAGTGCAGTAGAGAGAGATACGAGTAGATTTAGTCATTCTTTGAGACCAGCATTTCTGGTAATAGGTGCAAGGACCTGGTGAGAGGAGAGAGCAATTCAAATTCTCAGACAGGGTTAACCTATGTAATGTGTTGACAGATTGTGAGTTTTAAAGTTTCACCTCAAAGGAGGAGTGAGAAATACCTTCCGTGAAAAAGCTTGTGTGGTTCATTTTTAAAGAAACTGCAAACTTATGCCAGTTCATTTAAAGTGTAATCAAGACCAAGTCTCGAAGCTCAGCATGCTCAGATACATCGGACCCTGAGCACCTTTTAAATTAAAATAATAATTATGAATCTTGTCAATGATTTTGAAAACCAGAAGGAAAGTCAGGCGTGATAGTGAGAATATAAAACATGCTCCCTTGGAGACAGTGTTGTTTGTTTGAATTAAAATCAAAATTATTCCCACCAGACAGACACACAAAGTAAGGACCTTGTCCATTTAAACAGCTAAAAAAAATTGCAAACCAAAGCACATTTAGTAGTTGGGAAAGTGAAGTCTTATTAAAGTTGAATAACCTCTGAAAAACCTTAATTTTAAAAGCTTCATTTAGATCACGAATGCTGCTGTTTATTGCTGTTGGCAGTCAGCACTTTGTGTGTTAGTAGAATTACATCTTGTCCTCATGAAGCGCGTTTGGTAGGCGCTGCTATGGCCACTGTGAGATGGGGAGCTCTACCTTTAATGGTGCTTGTCTAGGAAGATGGCCAGTAATTTTGGACTAAGTAAATTTGGTTGTTAAAATGAAGGGCTTCAGATATTTTTCTCCCCTCTTCTGTCCTAATATGGGTCTCCTTCATTGGTAGATCACAGTCTGCTTTTTTTTTTTTTTTTTTTTTTGAGACGGAGTCTCGCTCTGCCGCCCAGGCTGGAGTGCCGTGGCCGGATCTCAGCTCACTGCAAGCTCCGCCTCCCGGGTTCCTGCCATTCTCCTGCCTCAGCCTCCCGAGTAGTTGGGACTACAGGCGCCTGCCACCGCGCCCGGCTAGTTTTTTGTATTTTTTAGTAGAGACGGGGTTTCACCGTTTTAGCCAGGATGGTCTCGATCTCCTGACCTCGTGATCCGCCCGTCTCGGCCTCCCAAAGTGCTGGGATTACAGGCTTGAGCCACCGCGCCCGGCACAGTCTGCTTTTTTGCTAATTGATGATGACATCAGTTTGTTTACCCTAGAGGCTGGGCCATTTGCTTACTTGTAAGTCAGTGGAACTGGCTTTTGCATCTTTGCTACTCACTGAGCGCCCTCAAGCAGGATTTTTTAACCTCTCCTTGCCTCGTTTTTCTTATCTGTAAAATGGAGATATCAGAATTATTATCAGGATTAAAAATCTGTGATGTTGATAGTATTGGATTTCAACCCTTAGAATAAGATAAATATAAATGATTTGTGCTGATGTAAATAATAGGATGAACAAATACATGGGGTGGAGTATACAACAGACTTCTAACTAATAAATGTAGAATAATGAGGGAAATGGAAGGTCACCGTTGAGCAGACATCATAGTAATGACTGTTGCAGGTCAGAACCATTGATATATACTAATGTTAGGTGAAACTATGATGAAAAACAGGATATATGAATAGTCTCAAAATATCTCCCTGTAGGGTACTTATTTTTTACAAAGAGAAAACGGTTATTTTACAGTGGAGACCACCATAAAGTGATCATGGTTAATACCACCAGTAATAAAGACACGAAAACATGTACCACCAAATATGCATTGAGAAGGTACAACATCACCTCTGTGTTATTCTTACCAGAAGTGCACATGACCCCAGTCTAGAAAATACGAGGGACATTTTGAAAATAACTGGCTTGGACTTTTAAAACGTATAACAGATTAAAGGAGATATAATAGCCAAATGCAAGATGGGATCCCAGTTTGGATCTTGGGCCAGAAAAAGAAGCTATTAGTGGGAAAACTGAAAACAAGATCTATAGATTGAGGTAGTTGTATTTTGTCCATATGCATTTCTTCATTTGAATAACTGTACTACTTTTATGTAAGATGTTAACCTTAGGGGAAGTTGTGCAAAGGGTATACAAAAATGCTGTACAATTTTTGCAACATCTCTGTAAGTCCAAAATTATTTTAAAGTAAAATGTCTTGAAATATCCATCATACATATGAGGGACTTTTGGTTTGAAGGAAGGTGGTTATAGTGTCCCTGGTTCTGCCAGGGACTTAGAGGGGCTTTGTAGCATGTGAGAAGGTGCTCTGCTGTTCTATCATGGTGCTTTAGACTTGGCAGTCTTGGCCCCTGAAAGCTGGATATCACTGTTCCTTCCCAGAAGACCTTTGCCTCTTCAGCTGACCTCAGGCCAGCGCCCCTCTGGGAGAAGGGGGGCTATAGCTAGTCATCGGCCTGGTAGAGCTTTGCTTGGAATGTGGAAGTGTAGCCATCAGAAGCCACTTTCTTATTGCCTTCTTCCTTTGAAAAGGTCACATCTTGGTGGAAGCTGATGTTACACACTGTTCTCATTGATTGACAAAAAATTATTCAGGGGATTCTCACTGAATTGTGTGTGATTTTAGAAAACCCACTTTTTAAAAATTTAATTTAATTTTATTATACTTTAAGTTCTAGGGTACATGTGCACAACGTGCAGGTTTGTTACATACGTATACTTGTGCCATGTTGGTGTGCTGCACCCATCAACTCGTCATTTACATCAGGTATAACTCCCAATGCCATCCCTCCCCCCTCCCCATAATAGGCCCCGGTGTGTGATGTTCCCCTTCCAGAGTCCAAGTGATCTCATTGTTCAGTTCCCACCTATGAGTGAGAACATGCGGTGTTTGGTTTTCTGTTCTTGCAATACTTTGCTGAGAATAATGGTTTCTAGCTGCATCCATGTCCCTACAAAGGACACAAACTCATCCTTTTTTATGGCTGCATAGTATTCCATGGTGCATA
This sequence comes from Macaca fascicularis, assembly GCF_037993035.2. Classification (NCBI taxonomy): domain Eukaryota; kingdom Metazoa; phylum Chordata; class Mammalia; order Primates; family Cercopithecidae; genus Macaca; species Macaca fascicularis. Next base: position 16,593,254 of record NC_088376.1, read on the forward strand.
TGTGCCACATTTTCTTAATCCAGTCTGTCACTGATGGACATTTGGGTTGATTCCAAGTCTTTGCTATTGTGAATAGTGCTGCAATAAACATACGTGTGCATGTGTCTTTATAGCAGCATGATTTATAATCCTTTGGGTATATACCCAGTAATGGGATGGCTGGGTCATTTGGTATTTCTAGTTCTAGGTCCTTGAGGAATCGCCATACTGTTTTCCACAATGGTTGAACCAGAGAAAACCCACTTTGTAGACTAGAAGAGTATATTAGTTCAGCTCAGACTTAGATGCAGTGAAAAAAAAAAAAAAAAAAAAAAAGTGACCCAATACCATTGTCTAAATAAGGTACCAGTTTGTTATTCCCTCGTAGATGGACCAGAGGTGACCAACTAGAGCTGACTCGTGGCTCTTTGATCATTGGCACAAGCTTCCATCCTGGGTCAACCCTGGCTATCCAGTTGTCACCTTTTTCCAAGTAGTGGGAAAAGAGGAAGAAAGAGGAATGTACTCTTAATTGTTTTTAATGGGTTTCACTTCTACTCAGGAACCATTTGCAGGAACTTGGCCACTTGGTCACACCTCTAAGTGCAAATGAGGCTAGGCGACAAAATACCCTACTAAAAGCTGGAGGCAGGCAGGAATTGTTGAAAAGAAGGGTAATTAATACTAGGAGAGAGATAGCAGTCTTCCACCGTCTTGGTACAATCCAGAGATTTCTTTTTTCTTTTTTTTTTTTTTTTTGAGACAGAGTTTCACTCTTGTTGCCCAGGCTGGAGTGCAGTGGCGTGATCTCGGCTCACTGCAACCTCTGCCTCCTGGGTTCAAGTGATTCTCCTGCCTCCGCCTCCTGAGTAGCTGGGATTACAGGTGCCTGCCACCACGCCTGGCTAATTTTTGTATTTCTTTTTCCTTTTTTTTTTAAAGTAGAGATGGGGTTTCACCATGTTGCCCAGGCTGGTCTTGAACTCCTGACCTCAGATTATCTGCCTGCCTTGGCCTCCCAAAGGGCTGGGATTACAGATGTGAGCCATCATGCCTGGCCTCAAGAGAATTCTTTATAGAGCCGCTTGAGAAATGTTTTCCATACCTTCAACCCTGCCCCTTGTTACCTGTTAAGAAAAAGGTCTTAGTTCTCACGGCTGGGTGCAGTGGCTCACGCCTGTAATCCCAGCACTTTGAGAGGCCAAGGCAGGCGGATCACCTGAGGTTGAGAGTTCGAGACCAGCCTGACCAATGTGGAGAAACCCTGTCTCTACCAAAAATACAAAATTAGCCGGGCATGGTGGCGCATGCCTCTAATCGCAGCTACTCAGGAGGCTGAGGCAGGAAAATTCGCATGAATCCTGGAGGCAGAGGTTGTGGTGAGCTGAGATCGTGCCATTGCACTCCAGCCTGGGCAACAAGAGTGAAACTCCGTCTTAAAAAGAAAAAAGAAAGAAAGAAATCAGATCTTAGTTCTTATAAGCAGAGAGGTGATAGTCTGACCATAGCCCCATGGCATAAGAAATTGGTATAGACCTCCTAGCACCGCATACTGTTGAAGGCATTCATGGCTTCTTTCTTTCCTTGCAAAGGACATAGGTCCTGCTTGTTCCTGGAGTGTGACCTTTCAGGACATAGACCTACATCTTTTGTCTGCAGTGTGAACGAGGTCACGGCTAGAGATTTGGTTCCTGCAGGGATAGACCTCGGGGCCTGGGCCTGCTGTGGGAGGCCTCTGCTCAGAATTCACCCACACTCACAGTAAATGCTCAGAAGCCACTGCAGTTAGTTTTGTGCCTGGTAAACGGGCAGGTGAGAAGCCAGAGTCTTAAGGCAATGGGGGTAAGGGTGACAGAAGGTTATAACCCACTCTGTCAAACTGGGCCAAGAGAGACTTTTCACATCTAGTCAATCCTTCCTCTGTGTGGGTGGTGTTGGCAGTAGCTATCCGTCTCTGTAGGGAGCTTCCCTGACTCCAAAGACTTGGGGACCACAATAGTATGTCACCATATTGTGGAGATGTCCATGCAGTTCTGTGTGACCCAGTTTATTTCCGCCTAAAGAAAGAGTCTTGATCCCATGCTCCTGAAAAGTTGCTGGTTCTTGTACCTGACATTCGATATCCAGGGACTTGTGAGCAAGTCCAGGTGGCTGAATCCTAGTGCAGGTGACTGCATCCTAAGTCTCCCCGTCCCTCTGCTGGAGAAGCTATGGTGATGTCAGTAGCCTTATCTTTATGTATTTAAAAAAAAAAAAAAAAAAAGACCATTTAAAAGGTTACCTTTTTTTGGTCAAGGGGATCGTAAAGGATTGTTTTGTAGCTGAATTAAAATCCAAGAAGATTAATAAAACCTGAAATACAGTCCCTAGTTTAGACTTACTTCAGGAAAACCTCCTAGAGCAAGCCAGAGGGCATGAAAAACTGCATTATTCTGATGACATTTTTCTTATTATAGACTTACATAATTTCTGTGTCACCTTAACTGTTGTCAGCATGGTTTTCTTTTCAAAATAAAATTTAAATACGTACCATAAGTTTTTATAGCATATTGAATTTCATGGTTTGACTATTTTAACTTAACCCACCCATGTGGTTCATTAAAAGTCTTTCCTTGCTGTAGCCTTGGGTAGTTTTATGGTGATTGTTTATTCATGTAAGCAGTGGCATTTTGCCTACTCATTTGCTTTCAGTGAGAGAGGGTGATTTTGAGAATGGAAAAGGGGACGCTCCTTAGATTGAGTGTTTAGCCTTAGCTGGCGACCCACAGGCTTACGTTCTTATTAGCATGCCCAGGAGGGGTGGGAACACCTGCCATGCTTGATGGCCCGTCATGCCAGGGCCAGGCTGGTGTTTGTGCTGGGCTCAATCTGCTTGCTGAGAATTATCATTATCACTTTTTCTCTGTTCTCCCGGAGATGGTTTTAGTTCTGTTTGGGTGTGATCACAGATAATGAAGTGAAATGCGGCTTCCTTGTCATGAACCACCATCGTGCTCATTTACTGACTTGAAATAATATTGAGATCTCAACATGGAAAGGACAGCGGAGGAGGTGGGAAGACGTTCCAGTTTAGAAATATCTATGGCTTATACAAGAGAATGCACAACAACTAGGCCACATCATCAGTGTGATTCAAGTTAATGTGAGAAGTTGGACCATCGCTAAGACCATTTTCTGACCAAAACTTCTTGCCTTTTTGCCTTTCACTGAACAGAAGCTTTGACCCAAATACAACCCAGGCAGAGGTTATTTAAAAATGCACCTTTGGGGCCGGGGGTGGAGGCTCATGCCTGTAATCCCAGCACTCTGGGAGGCCAAGGTGGGCAGATCACGAGGTCAGGAGTTCGAGACCAGCCTGGCCAATATTGGTGAAACACCATCTCTACTAAAAATACAAAAATTAGCTGGGTGCGGTGGTGCATACCTGTAGCCCCAGCTACTCGGGAGGCTGAGACAGAAGAATCACTTGAACCCGGGAGATGGAGATTGCCGTGAGCTGAGATCGCACCACTGCACTCCAGCCTGGGTGACAGTGAGACGCTGTCTCAAAAAACAAAAACAAAAATGCACCTTTAGGGGAGAAGGTAATGGAGAGTTACTGATCAACCAGCATAAAGTTTCAGTCAAGCAAGAGGAATAAGCTCTAGAGATCTGCTGTACACCACTGTACCTGTAGTTAACACTGATGTGCTGCACGCTTGAAAATTTGTTAAGAGGGTGGATCTCATGTTAGTAATTATTTACCATAATTACTTTAAAAGCACTGTCTGCTTGTAAGTTTCTGGTGCTGCTGCTTACGATTTGTGTGATTTGAAGCAAATATTTAAGTTCCTTGAGCCTTTATTTTCCTGTTTGTTAAAGGAGGTTAATAAATGTTTTCAGCTATCATTTCTTGAGTGCTTGTAATATACCAGGCACTGTGACTAATTCATCTTCACCAATACCTCCATGAGCTATAGCCTATTACGATAATTATTTTACAAAGGAGGCACTAGAGGCAAAGAGAGGTTAAATAACTTGCCCAAGGTCAGGTAGATAATGTGGAGCTGATATTCAAACCAGCTGATTGACTTCTAAGCTGATATTCTTGTTCTTTCTTTCTTCCTTTTTTTTTTTTTTTTTTTTAAAGAGATAGGGGTCTCGCTATATTGCCCAGTCTGGTCTTGAACTCCTGGCTTCACGTGATCCTCTTGTCCTGGCTTCTCAAGTAGCTGGGGTGACAGGCCTACACCACCACGCTACTCTTAACTGTGGCTATGCTTGATTACTCTATATGGTCTTGGCTTACCAGAAAATAAGACCGGGAGAGGGAAGTGCTTTGCAGACATAGCCCCACAAGAAGAATCACCTGAGTTACGGTTCTGGAAAGGTCTTGTGTGTAAAAGACCTGCTGACATATGTATGCCTTAGGGTAGGGATTCTCAACCCCTAGACTGCAGACCTGTACTAGCCCATGGGTTGTTAGGAACTGGGCGGCACCGCAGGAGGTGAGTGGTGAGGGAGCAGTACTGCCTGAGCTCCACCTCCTGTCACATCAGCTGCAGCATGAGATTCTCATAGGAGTTCGAACCCTATTATGAACTGCGCCTGCGAGGGATCTAGGTTGCATGCTCCTTAATTGTCTTCCACGAAACTGGTCACTGGTGCCAAAAAGACTGGGGATTGCTGCTTTAGGGTGACAGTTTTCTGCAATTCAGATACAAGCTCTTTGTATACAGGACTTGAAGAAGCCTGTTTTCCACCATGAAATAAAACAGGACCTAGATAAAAGTTTACTTAGTTGGCACTAAGTATGGCATTAGGCAAAAGGCAGGGGAAGGTAGATTTTTATCAACATGGTCCAACAGAAATATAATGTAAGCCACATATGTAATTAAAAATTTCCTACTAGTCACGTTGAAAGTAAGAAACAGGTAAAATTAATTTTAATAATATATTTTAACTCATATCCAAAATATTATAGTTTCATCATGATTAATATTAAAAATTCTAATGTAGTAGAGACGGGGTTTCATCATGTTGGCCAGGCTGGTCTCAAACTTCTGACCTCAGGTGATCTGCCTCGGCCCCCCAAAGTGCTGGGATTACAGGTGTGAGCCACTGGGCCCGGCCTCCATGTGCATTTTATGCATCCTGCATGCATTTCCAGGGGGACTAGCTATGTTAAGTGTGCCCAGTAGCTATGTATGGCTGGAGGCTATGATATTGGATAGTCTATTAGTAGAAAAATGTATTAAGACAGCCTTGTAGATAGCTCCTTGTGCCTGGACCCAGAGTTTGGAACAATATATATAAAAATGATCATTATTGTTTCAGTTAACAACACGGACTGTAAATGTAGTGGGTTCCAGGTTAAGAGTGCTAGAAAGAACCATGGCTATTTTATCTACTCCGATCTCCATGTTTACAGATGAAGGCAGGTATGCTCAACATGTGTGAGGTCACACAGAGAGTCATTGGCATCGTGAAGACTCAAACCCAGTGATCTTTCTGGTACGTTGTATTGTGGACATGGCAAAAAGTGACCATGACTTATGTCATGGTACATATAGAAAAACTGTGTGTGTATTTTAATGTACCCTCTTTTATGTGGAAAAATAGCTGTGACTTTTTGCAGGGTTCACAAAAATTGTAGTTTGGAGAGATGGAAATATCTTCTGAGATCACCTGATCCAGCTTCATTTTTCTATCCTGGGTAGACTCAGGGAGGTTAAATGGTTTGCATGAGGCTATTGCATTGGGTCTCTTGGCTTCCTGCCATTGCTTTGCCATGACGCTAGGAAGATGATCATTGGAGTCAGTGGCTGTAAAAATCACAGACCAAAGGTGGGAGATTCCCTCTAAGAGCCAAGAATTAGTTTAGTATCTTACCTTTCTTTTTTTTTTCCTTACCTTTCTTTTTTTTTCTTTCTTACCTTTCTTTTTGAATACTCAACTTGAGTTTCCTTCTGGCCCTTAAATCATTTGTGGCCGGGTGCAGTGGCTCAGGCCTGTAATCCCAGCACTTTGGGAGGCTGAAGTGGCCGGATCACGACGTCAGGAGATCGAGACCATCCTGACCAACATGGTGAAAACCTGTCTCTACTAAAAACACAAAAATCAGCTGGGCGTGGTGGCGTGTGCCTGTAATCCCAGCTACTCGAGACGCTGAGGCGGGAGAATCGCTTAAACCCGGGAGGCGGAGGTTGCAGTGAGCCAAGACGGCTCCGCTGCACTCTAGCCTGGCGGCAGAGCAAGCCTCCGTCTCAAAAAAAAATACATAAATAATAAAATAAAATAAAAAAATCATTTTCAGGGTTCATCAGTCTCTCTTGAAGGAACCGGTATGAGAATGGGAGAAAAATGTTTGGGGTAGAGGGAAGTGAGGAGAGGGGAGGAAAGGGGTCTGTTACTGCTTGAAAGATCCAGAATGAAGCTGACACTTCCTGTGTGGGGAAGCCTAAGGTAAAAGCCCTCACTGGGTGTGTGACTATACCAGGAGAGTAATCTGTTGTAAGAAATCACTTAGAGCGGTGGTTATCAAACCCAGGGCATTTGACAATGTCTGAAGACATCTGCTAGTTGACTTCTAGTGGTAGAGGCCATGGATGCTGCTAAATAGCCTGAAATACACAGGACCCTCCACCCCCACAACCACCAAGTTATCTGACCTAAAATGTCAATAGAGTTGATGCTGAGAATCCTGACTTATAGAGGAAAGGGGCAAAATATATATTCAATTTTCCCTTGGTATCCACAGGAGATTGGTTCTAAGACCCACCTCAGATACCAAAATTCATGGATGCTCAAGTCCCTTATATAAAATGGCACAGTACTGGCACATAACCTACGTACATCTTCCCGTATGCTCTAAATCACCTCTAGATTACTTTTTTTGGTGAGGGGGGTGGAGCAAGGAATTTCTAAAATTTATTTCACTAATAGGGATTTTCTATAGGAGAACCCTCTGATTTTCTAACAGCAGTATTTCGGGTAAATATCTTTCCACGTTCGCTGCACTCTTAAAAGCCTTTCTCCAGTGTGAACTCTCCTATGCCAAATAAGACTGGAGCTTACAGCAAAGGACTTCCCACATTCATTGCACTCATAAGGCCTTTCTGCTGTGAGTTCCTCGATGCTGAAGGAGAGAATGGCTTCGGCTAACTTTTTGCCACATTGCTTGCACTCATAAGGCCTTTCTCCAGGATGAACTCTCGTGTTTCTTGAGACTGGAGCTTTCGGCAAAGGATTTCCCACATTCGGTGCGCTCATAAGGCTTTTATCCAGTGTGAACTCTTGTATGAACAGGAAGTGCAGAGCTGTAAGAAAATGATTTCCCATGTTCATTGCATTCATATGGCCTTTCTCCAGTGTGAACCCTCTGATGCACAGTAACATGCCCCTTCTGGCTAAATAATTTCCCACATACCTCACACTCCTATGGCCCTTCTCCAGTGCGAATCGTCTGATGCACAGTAACAAGGTCCTTCTGGCTAAATCATTTCCTACATACCTCACACTCATATGGCCTTTCTCCAGTGTGAACTCTCTCAGGTAGAAGGAAGTGAGACTTCTTGTAAAATAATTTCCCACATTCCCCACAACTGTAAGGTCTCTCTCCAGTGTGAAAGCTCTGGTGATCAGCGAGGAGGTGGGACGTATACCCAAAAGATTTCCCTCATTTCCTGCACTCAGAAGGCCTTTCTCCAGTGTGACCTTGTTGGTGTTGAATGAGGTTGCCCTTTTGTCTAAAACATTTCCTACATTCTCCACACTCAGATCTTTTTCCAGTGTGAACTCACTGATGATTACTGAAGGCATTACGTTTGCTAAAGGATTTCCCACATTCACTGCACACGTAACATCCTTCTCTAGCGAAAAGCTTCTGGTGGAACGAGTGAGTGGTGCCGAAAGGTTTTGTGGGCCGGGCACGGTGGCTCACACCTGTAATCCCAGCTCTTTGGGAGGCTGAGGTGGGCCGATCACCTGAGGTCAGGAGTTCGAGACCAGCCTGGCCAACATGGTGAAACCCCAGCTCTACTAAAAATACAAAAATTAGTCAGGCCTGGTGGTGGGCACCTGTAATCCCAGACTCTGTCTCAAAAAAAAAAAAAAAAAGAAAAAAAAGGAAGGTTTATGTATTCGTCACAGCTGTACTGAGTCTTTCCCTCATGAAAGGGTGGGCCATGCTTGGTTTCAGTGTTTCTCTTCTCTCCAGTGTGAGTAGCCTCTTGCTGGTGCAGTCCCGAGCTGGGCAAGGAGTTCTTCCCAACCTCGTAAGAGATAAATGGCTCCTGTGACACATGGACTTTATAGCTGTTCACACATGGCTCCTCTCTGGCACCCCTTCTGTTGAGTTTCTCTCCAATGTGCTGCTTCTGGTGCTGATGAAGGTTTTCAGGGTCATCCAGTTTTTTCGCACGTGTCCCACTCCTGTTCAGTTTCTGCTTGTGATGAGTTTCCTGGTGCTGTGCCAAATGAAAAATGTCCTCTAAGATGGGGCTACACATTTCGCAGGGGTGAGCCTTCTTGGGAGACCCACCTGCCCTCAGAGTCTTAACCTGAGAGGCTGTTTGTATAGAAATGCTCTGCTTAGATGGTGCCTCCTCATCTTTCACTCCACACCAACCACCCAGGGAAGATAAAAGTGCCAGGTTCTCCAGCATCACATCACGGTACAGGCATCTCCGAACTTCACTCAGGAGACTCCATTTCTTCTGGGGAAAGTTCACAGCCATGTCTTGAAAGGTCGCAGTGCCCTGCTCAGCACTCGGCACAACCGTGGCCATTCAAGTATATGGGGAAGGCTGGGCATGGTGGCTCACGCCTGTAATCCCAGCACTTTGGGAGGCTGAGGCAGGCAGATTGCCTGAGATCAGGAGTTCGAGATCAACCTGGCCGGCAGAGTGAAACCCCCTCTCTATTAAAAATACAAAAATCACCCTGGGTGTGGTGGTGGGCGCCTGTAATCCCAGCTACTCGGGAAGCTGAGGCAGGAGGATCGCTTGAACCTGGGAGGTAGAGGTTGCAGTGAGCCGAGATTGTGCCATTGCACTTCAACCTGGACAGCAAGAGCGAAACTCCGTCTCAAAATAAACAAACAAAAAACTACGTGAGGAAAGTGGGGTTGGGAGCGGCAGGTGCCATCACGAGACTGAAGACCTGCCTCTGTGCAGCCAGGGCAAGTCCCCTTCACCTTCTGGGTTCAGCCACTGCGGTGCCAACCCAACGCCCTGGGGCCTGGCAACCCACAAAGACACTCAGCACCAACCGACATGGCCGCTCCTCTCATCTCTGGATTACTTCTAAAGCCTAATACAATGTCAATGCCATGTGAAGAGTTGTTATTCTGTATTTTAATTGTCATTTGTTATTTTTTATTGTTTTTCTTCAAATATTTTTCATCTGAAGTTGTTTGAACCTATAGATGTGGAGTTCACAGATAAGAAAGGCCAGCTGTATGTCTAAACTCTCTGTAGTCAAAAAACCCCTTTTGAAATTCTAGTTTATAAAAAATTCACACTATTGTTTCTCATGAGTCCAAATTTAATTGCAGTTGCTTTTTTACTTGGAAAACTTAGAGAGTCTTCCTAATTCCATGTGGTTTTTTTTTTTTTTTTTTTTTTTTTGAGACAGTCTTACTCTGTCACCCAGGCTGGAGTGCAGTGGCACAATCTCGGCTCACTGCAACCTCTGCCTCCCGAGTTCAAGTGATTCTCCTGCCTCAGCCTCCCAAGTAGCTGGGATTACAGGCTATAGGCGCCCGCCACCATGCCCAGCTAATTTTTGTATTTTTAGTAGAGATGGGGTTTCACTATGTTAGCCAGGATGGAATAGATCTCCTGACCTTGTGATCTGCCCGCCTCAGCCTCCCAAAGTGCTGGGATTACAGGTGTGAACCACTGCGCCCAGCCCCCTAATTCCATGTTATTTTGTAAATCAGAGGTGCTTTTTAAGACCTTGAGAGAGAACAGTCACATTTGTTGAGCTCGTCTTGTTTCAAGAAGGTGAATGGGTATTTTGTGCTTAGTTTTGGATTTCTTAGCATATAATTTCCATCCTCCTTAAACCTACACAGCCTTGAAGCCTATCAGCCTGGTAAATAAGCAGTGAGTGGTTACATTATCAGACACTTACTGCTAATTAAATTATATCTAAATTTAGATTTTTAAAAGCCCCCATATGTTTTAATTTTCTGCATAAATTATTTATGCTAGGAGGTGATACAAATGGGTGCTTTATTGTGGTCCTGAAAACTTCAGCGGAGTTGAGGGAAGCTGCAGCGGCTGCTTTTGCTCTTGCAGCTATTTTAGGCAGAAAGAAAATGACAGGCGCTTTCCCAGTCTGGCTGGGAGTTCACAGGAGGTGTCGATGCCATCAGGGGGAGGAGGCAGGATATGAAAGAGACTAAGAATTAGAAAAATATTTCTGCCCTCTTTAGTTGGTTTGTGAATAGAAAAGGCTGTGGGAAATAGTGGAACTGGGGAAATAGGCTAAAGTAATAGATATTTTTTCTATTACCTTTGAGACTGCAGTAAAGGGAGATGAAAACTTGTTTCGTGCTTTGCTTCCAGGATATCCAAACGGTGTGCATCCTCAGGGCCACGTCAGACCCTGGTACTTCTAGAAACATCCAGTGTGTCTGGATAGCTGAGCGTCTACTCCCCCCCACCCCTACACACACACAGTGTGCCTGGATGGCTGAGAGTGTACAATACATACCCCTGCACGCACCCCCCACACACCAACTCACCCACCCAGTGTGTCTGGATAACTGAGAATTTTTAAACACACACACACACACAATGTGGATAGCTGAGAATGTAAAACACACACACCCCCACACACCAGCTCACACACACACCACACACACACCACACACACATACAGTGTGCCTGGATTGCTGAGAGTATAAAATACATATCCCCGCACGCACCCCCACCCCCACCAACTCACCCACCCAGTGTGTCTGGAGAACTGAGAATTTTTAAACACATACACACACACACACACACACAGTGTCTGGATAGCTGAGAGTGTAAAACATACACCCCTGGACACCCCCACACACCAACTCACACACACACACACCACACACAGTGTGCCTGGATAGCTGAGAGTGTAAAATACACACCCCTGCACGCACCCCCCCACACCAACTCACCCACCCAGTGTGTCTGGATAACTGAGAAATTTTACACACACGCACACACACACTGTGTCTGCATAGCTGAGAGTGTAAAACACACATACCCCTGTACACCCCCACACACCAACTCTCTCACACACACACACACTGTGTCTGGATAGCTGACAGTGTAAAACATACACACCCCCGTACACCCTCGCACACCAACTCACCCACCCAGTGTGTCTGGAGAACTGAGAATTTTTAACCCCCGCCCCCACCCCCAGCAACAAAACAGAAACGCGGCTATGGTTTGTGCTGCTATCCTTTGTCTGTCGTTTTTAGGTTAACTAGGAGCCTTTTAATTGTTTCCAATGTTGAGAGTGGGAGAGGGGAACCATTTTGCAATGTGTTTAAAATGGAGTGTTTGAGAGCTGCCCTCAACTTTGAAAACTTGGAAAAGCATTTTACAACTTGATGATTTTTCTCTTCCTGAATGTTTTTGAAAGTTACACATAATGTCTGATTGCTTGAAAGCTCAAAGAATGTTCTTTGACTTTCCAGATTATAATGTCTTGCTCATTTTTATCATTTTTGGTTTTGGAGACAAGGTTCTCTGTTGCCCAGGCTGGAGTGCAGTGGTGTGATTACAGCTCACCACAGCCTTAATTGCCTGAGCTGGAGTGATTTACTCAGCTCAGTCTCGCGAGTAGCTGGGACCACAGATGTGCGCCACCACATCTGGCTAATTTTTTTTGGTCTTGCTATGTTGCCCAGGCTGGCCTCAAACTCCTGGGCTCAAGTGATCCTCCCACCTCGGCCTCCCAAAGTGTTGGGACTATAGGCGTGAACCACTGCATTCACCTTTGTCTTCCTTGTTTTAAAATCCCTCACAGCACCTATACTGTTTTGCACATTGTATGGCTCAGTAAATTGATTGAATTGGAGTAATCTGTTTTTTTTTTTTTTTTTTTTTTTTGCTCTTTATAAACGTAGCCTTTGAGACCCAAGTTTTTCATTTTAAGCACTGTATGTGTTTAAGATCATAATTAGGTACTTACCTAGGGGTCTATTTTTCTCACTTGGTGGTTACCCTACTAGGGCATAAATCTATGATTCTCATGGACTTTAACTTACTTTGCCCATACACAGCTCAGTAAAGCTTTGTGGAAAACAAAAACAAAACGAAAAACCTCTTCAAGTCACTAGTGTGCTCTCTCACATGAGCCAGTAACAGCTCAAGTTTTCACTGGGGCTATGGTTTTAAGATAAACACACATTAGAATATAGTTATAATGAGCTACCTCTGGGGCATAAGACTGAATTGATCCTGCTGCGAATGCTTATAAAAATGATGCAAGGCTATCAGAAAATGTCAGAACCTCCGGGGAAGTGCACGCTGATTTCCATTTCATGCTAGTCTTTCTTTATAACTCTGTCCACAGACTTCAACTCCTTTCAGTTATGTTCTGAATACTGCGGCCAATTTGCTTTTACAAAACGGGAGTTTTTAGCCTGGGAATGTGCCCTTCACATTAATTCTTCCTCTGAAAGCCACTGTGCATGTACTCCCGTTTTCTGAGATTTGAATGATGCATTATGGTTTTTAAACGATGAGATTTTTCACCTAGCATAAGAGCCAAATCTTGAGAAAAACAGGCTGTTCCAGTGTTTAAAATGACACTTCTATTTTAAAACAAAAATGTTTTGTTTTATAAAAAGGTCACACAGGTATTTTTTCTTTCATGACATTTATGTTCATGATTCAAGTGGACCAGAATTAAACCTTCTCCATCCTTCTCTTCCTTTGCATTTGTTAAGTTGTTTATGAGTCTCGAGTGCCCAGTTCTTCATGCCAGCCAGCCAGGGAATCCTCTAGCATATGGCTTACGTTTGGGGGAGAGAACATTAAAATGAGTTCCAACAAGCATAGCTGTGTCTTCTGTACCATCTGGCTTTCCGACACATATGCAGTAGATCTTTATGTGCAGCCCGGGTGCTCTGATTCCAGTGACGTTAACCTCTTTCCCAGGCAAGAGTGTTGTGTGGGTTGCAGCCAGTGGATTAGAGTGTGGTGTTTATTATCAGGGTCACCAGGTGGCCGTGGGTGGTTGGAGCGCTCTGATTTTAAAACTCAGGCTTTGGGGTCAGACCTCAAGGATTGGTTCCAGTTCTGAGAAACTTCTAGGCGCCATAAATATCTCCGTGGCAGCCCCACCTGCAGTTGGCAAGGAGAATGCCCCCAAGATCGATCAGATGGCCTCTTAATCTTTTGCCCTTCATCTTTTTCCCCCGTCAGTATTTTTTAATTAGCAGATGGTGTATGCTAACAGCTGTGACACGGAGACAGAAGAATTTTATATATGTGAAATGTAAATCAGGTCTTAATTATTCAGAGGATGATTGAGGACACATTTCTTCTTGAGCACATACTCAGGGGTTCCTGGGTTCTGCCACACACAAATGGTCTTTTAAAGGTTTGGGGAACATATTGCCAAATGTCCTGGAGAAAAGTCATCCTAATTTACGCCGTTGGCCGGCAGTCTATTTGACTGCTCGTTTTCCTGAACTGCTGCCAACGCCGAGTATTACCATATTTAAACATTTTTGCCAACTTGGTAAGCAGACAAAAAAGCATCTGATTATTCCTATAATGTACATTTTTGTAATTACTTGTGAGATTGAAGCATGTCATGTGTTTATCAGTCATGTCTAATTTTTATTTTGGTAATTGTTTTGCTTAGAGTTTTATCTCACTAACTTCCAGTTAGCTAAAGTAAGGAACATTCATATGGTGGGATACCAGATCACCTTTAAAATCATGTTCTTAAAAATTAATGTTATGGTACAGTATTCGTAATATGTCAAGTGAAAAAAAGAATAAAAATGTGTGTCATGATTGCAATGGACATCAAAGTAGTATATAAATGTGGCGGGTTTATTAAAAGAGTTGCAGATGTATGCACCATAGAATTCAGGTTACAAGGAAGAAGTATCCTTTATTTTTGGTGCGTGGTCCAGTCATCCTCAAGATGCCTCACCCCAAGTAGAGAGGAAAGAACCTTGCAGAGGGAGAGTCTTAGTCTCTTCTAGCCTGATGGTCCTCCTACGATGTGGCCTGGCCTCCATTTCCTATGGTGCTCTGTACCCGCTGACTTGCAGCTCCGTCCTGATCTGCTCCCCCTACCTGGGCTCTTGCCCTCACAGTATCTTTCCTGAGGCTGTGCCCCTGCCTGGTGGTGCTCCTGGCTCTGCACTTGGTCCCCACCACTTCTTTCACAAGCACATGCTGAGTTCTGAGTCCTTTCCTGGCTCTGCAGGGACTTGCTTGCTCTGCCCTGTACCCTACAGAAAGAGTTTACAGTTCAGACTTCTAAACTTCGTTCTGGAGAACTTCAGCGTCTGTTTTCTTTTCCAACATAGGCTGACTACTCTTTCATGATGGACTCGAGGACCTGAAGAAAGACCGCTTGGTGGTGTCACCTACCCCCTGCCACCCCAGAGTGCCTTTCATTGAATCTGTGTGTAGAGAGTTTTCATACCACAGAATCTATAGAATATGGAATAAAATATTTCATTAAATGTATGTATGAAATAAACATCCCAGCTGGACCTGGTGGCTCACGCCTATAATCCCAGCCTGACCAACATGGTGAAACCCCATCTCTACTAAAAATACAATAATGAGCCAGGCATGGTGGCGTGCACCTGTAATCCCAGCAACTTGGGAGGCTGAGGCAGGAGAATCACTTGAACCTGGGAGGTGGAGGTTGCAGTGAGCCAAGATTGCGCCACTGCACTCCAGCCTGGGTGACAGAGCGAGACTCCATCTCAAAAACAAACAGAACATAAATAAACCTCCAGGAAGGAAGTATACTAAAATGTTGATGATTTTCTCTGGATTAATGAAATTGTAGGTGAGTTTTATTTTTTCTCTTCGTGCTTTCTGTATTGTCCAAATTTCCTACAATGTCTATATAATGTTTTAATAATTCCATAAAGCCATTTTATTTTTAGTTTTCTTTAGAGGCAAGGTCTCACTTTGTTGCCCAGGCTGGAGTGCACAGGTGGCATCATAGCTCACTGCAACCTTGAACTCCTGGGCTCATGTGATCCTCCTGCATCAGCCTCCTAAGTGGCTGGAACTACAGGTATACACCACCACACCTACCATAAAGCCATTTTTAAATAGAGGTTTTTTTCTTTTGGCTTCCTTAAATGTTAGAGAAAAGGGGCAAAGTTAGTGATTAAATATAGTATGCATTTTGGATAATCTGTGATTTTTAGTCTTCCAGGCTTTTCTTCCAACTTTCCTATCCCACCCACAACCAAATTTGTAAAACAAGATCAAGAATTATATGCATATACCTGTCACCAGCAGATGGAACCAGGAAAAGGACTAAGTGGAATTAAGAATTCAGGAAAATGGGGCTTCTATCATTTCTTTGATACTTGTTTTGACATTTATTCCACACTGATAATAGTTATCTTCTATTAAATGACATTATGGCAAGTGATTCTCTTACAGGATAAAATTTGGCGCAGTAACTCCTTTCAGTATTTCTGTTCATGTTGATAGTTCTAGAAAACTAATTTCTTGTAACCCTGCCAGGGTTAGATTGCTGACATCTCTGAAATCTAGATACAGGCTGATGTCTAGATAGCTTTAAAATTTATTCCAGAGTCACCTTTTCTGGGAGAAAAAATAATAACCTAATCAATACGTCCTTTGGGAAGGATTAGCAACATTTTCTCATCTTTGTCAGTTTGTCTAAATATTATTCATTTATTTATTACATTTGTGATGGGCAGAATACTTTCTTTTTTACTTAATATATGTTTCCATTTATATTGTTTGTGTATTTTAAAGTAGCTGTATTCCATTTATATATTTACTTAAAAACACCAAATTCCCTTTAGTTTATTTAAATACTCATTCTGTTGTTGGGTATTTATGCCATTTGCCATTTAAAATCCTTATTTTGGAAATTATTCTAAACTGTACCTAGAAGGCATGTAGATTTCAAGTTTCTTATCAAAACATAATGTGAAGCATGTAGACTGTGAACAAATTTAGGAGTGAGTGGTCTATCTTTGATCTGCAGTCTTGTTGATCAACAGGGTTGGTGTGGCTGAACCGGCTGGCTAATCCTTCCCAAAGGACATATTGATTAGGTTATTATCGTGTCTTTTTTTTTTGGCGAAGTCTTGCTCTATTGTCCAGGCTAGAGTGCAGCGGCGCTATCTCAGCTCACTGCAACCTCCGCCTCCTGGGTTCAAGTGATGCTCCTGCCTCAGCCTCCCGAGTAGCTGGCACTACAGGGACCCACCTCCATGCCTGGCTAATTTGTGTTTTTTTCATAGAGAGAGGGTTTCACCATATTGACCAGGCTGGTCTGGAACTCCTGACCTCAGGTGATCTGCCCGCTTTGGCCTCCCAAAGTGCTGGGATTACAGGCGTGAGCCACTGTGCCCGGCCTATCATGTCTATCAAATCCATTATATATGACTAAAAGAACCAGACCTTTTGTGGTTAAATCAATCCACAAATACCTCTGAAGCCTAATTTTTAGGACTTTAAAAGAATGAATGTTGGCAAACCGAATTCCCTGTGATATTTGTATATCCTTTGAGAAGTAGTGAATCAATCAAAATGCAAACAAACTAAGCGACATGAAGAAGTAAGGAGGCAGCAACTGTATCGTGACCGCTTATTCTGTGGCAGGCATTGCACAGAATACCTTTTCATCGTTGTCTCATTTAATTCCGGAGCAACCTGGCAAACAGATAATGTTCTCTCTACTTTTGGAAATTGAGGACTAAGGAGTTTTTAAATCATTTGCCTGAAATTGCATCTAATAAGGAGATGCCCTGGTTCAGATCTGTGTCTGTCAGTCTCAAAAGCTGCTGCTGCTGGTCTGGCCCATGCTGCTCATATCTACAAATATCTGGTTTGTAGTAACTGAGAGTTACCTGAGAAGTGTGCCATGATGTATTCTAAATGGAACAAAGACTTGAGAAAACCAAAACCAAAACTTTTAAAGTGCTTGAATCACACTATATATTTTTTCCCCAGTGCTATGGTTCGAGTGTTTGTGTCCTCACCACAATTGATGGTGAAACTTTAATCTCCAGGGCAACAGCATTAAGAGGTAGGGCTCTTTGGAGGTGATTAGGCCATGAGGACTCTACCATCATCAATACCTCGTAAAAGGACTGCAGGGAACTCTTCCCCTTCCATCTGCCGTGTGAGGACACAGCAAGAAGGTGCTATATGAGAAATGGGCCCTCACCAGACACAGAACCTACTAGCACCTTGATCTTGGACTTCTCAGCCCTCCAGACTGAGAAAGTAAATTTCTGCTTTCTATAAATTACCCAGTCGTAGGTATTTTGTTACAGCAGCACAAGTGGACTAAGATATCTCAGGATGGAGAAGGCTTTTTAAAACATGACTCAAAAAAATCTTAAGCCAAAAACAACAGAAAAGAGAAGTATACATTTGACTTCATAAAAATGAAAGATTCATGGCCAAAAATATGCCATAAGCAAAGTCAACCTGGGGACAAAGTTACAACTCATCACATAGATGAGAGACCAGCTTCCCTGTTCTATAAGGGGCTCCTAAAATTGGTAAAGGAAAGCCCAAGAACCCAGTGGAAAAAAGGAAAGAGAATATGAGAAGATGGCTCACTGAAAAGGAAGGAAAAATGGCATCCCTGGGTCTTTGCCTCTATACTTATGTGGTTCTGCCCAGGCTTTGACGCACATGAGAATCATGGAAGTGATTCCAAAGTCTAGTTTGGGCTCTCCAACTTCTAGGCAAGTTGCCTTTACCTACAGTGATGAGTAATTTAGGTGGAGTCTTTCTGGGTCACAGTGAATCATAACTGTGGCCATTTTATGCCCAGAAGCTTGAGTCTCCAAGCCTCCTAACGCCATGCTCATTTCGAGTAAAGTTCTCTGAATTTCAGAAAATTATTAAGGGAATGCTAGGACTTTAGTTTGGGATTATCGTCTGTCAATGACCAGGAATTATCTAGTAACTTTCAGTACCTGAGGATAAGCCTTACAAGAATCCCAGAACAGAAAATGTTTAGGACTGAGAAACAGGCCGAGGCAATCTAGTTCAGTCTCTTCATTTTATAGAATGGAAAGAAAAAAATGGCTCAGAGAGGTCGGTGGTTTGTTCAGAGTCACCCATGATGTGAATGGTGGAGTTAGATCTCCTGACTGCCAGTCCAAAACCCCTTCCATTGCGCTGTGCTTGTAAGTAGGCCTTGGGGCTTACTGAAACAGCTTTAAGACAGATGGATTCCAGTCTGGGAATTCTTCCTCAGTGAAGCTATTTCTTTAAAAATTGCCTGGCCAGATCTGAATTTTATCTTGGTTTTTCCTGTTTCCCTTTCTCCCTCCCACAAATACCAATCAAACGCCTACCATGTGGTGTATACTCTTTTCTTTCAAGTTAGCATGCTTTATTCAGTTACAGTTATTTTGTGTGTATGTATACAGTTTCACTTTTATTTTGGACAAAATCGAGGTCATAGATACAGTTTTATATTCTGTTTTTCCATTTACTACAGTTTAGCGATTTTCTGATATGATCAAATGCCACATTTTATCTTCAAAAATATGGTTAAAGACTGGTGGTTCATGCCTGTAATCCCAGCATTTTGGGAGGCCGAGGCAGGCGGATCACTTGAGGCCAGAAGTTCAAGACCAGCCTGGCTAATATGGGGAGACCCCATCTCTATAAAAAATACAAAAATTAACCAAGTATGTTGGCAGGTGCCTGTAACTCCAGCTACTCAGGAGGCTGAGGCAGGAGAATTGCTTGAACCTGGGGGGCAGAGGTTCCAGTGAGCTGATACTGTGCTACTGTACTTCACTCCAGCCAGGGTGACAGAGTGAGATCCTGTATCAAAAAAAAAAAAAAAAAAGTTATATTAAATCATACAGATTAACACTTTGGGAGGCCAAGGTGGGTGGATCGCTTGGGGCTAGGAGTTCAAGACTAGCTTGGCCAATATGGTGAAACCCCATCTCTACTAAAAATACAAAAATCAACCGGGTGTGGTGGTGCATGCCTGTAATCCCAGCTACTCGGGAGGCTGAGGTGAGAGAATCACATGAACCTGGGAGGTGGAGGTTGCAGTGAGCTGAGATCGCACCACTCCACTCCAGCCTGGGCGACAAAGCGAGACCTTGTCTCAAAAAACAAAAAACAAACCCATTTTTGCTATTGTCATTTAAGTGGTTTTGCAATTGTAAATAACACTGTTGTGTCATAACTTGTACATGCATATTTATGACTATTATGATTAATATGATTATTCTTTATAATAAATACAAGTAGAAGTTGAGGTCAAAGAGTGAATTTTTAAAAAGTTTTTCCTTCCTTGTTTCCTTCCTTCCTTCCTTTTTCTTTCTTTTCTTTTTTTTTTTTTTTTGAGAGCCCCTCTCTGTCACCCAGGCTGGAGTACAGTGGCCACGATCTGGGTTCAAACAATTCTCATGCTTCAGCCTCCTGAGTAGCTGGGACTAAAGGTGCATATCACCACACCTGGCTAGTTTTTTGTTTTGTTTTTGTATTTTTAGTAGAGACAGGGTTTCACCAAGTTGGTCAGGCTGGTCTTGAACTCCTGAGCTCAAGTGATCTGCCTGCCTCTGCCTCCCAAAGTGCTGGGATAACATGCATGAACCACTGCACCCAGCCAGTTTTTATTGTATTTTAATACCCTAAGCAACAAATCACAAGTTTCTGTGGTGAATCACAAACTTGTTATCATTTGGTTATAGAGAATAATGTTTTTAAAAATGGATTTTACAATGTACTTTTTCCACAACAGATTTCTATCTTGTTTATAATTTTTCAGAAACTCAAATTTATTTTATTTTTAAAAATTTTTATTTCAAGAATTTTTTTAAAAATAGAGTCTTACTCTGTCGCCTAGTCTGGAGTGCAGTGGTGTGATCTCGGCTCACTGCAACTTCTGCCTCCCAGGTTCAAACGATTCTTCTACCTCAGCCTCCTGAGTAGCTGGGATTACAGGTGCCTGTCACCACGCCCAGCTAATTTTTGTATTTTCAGTGGAGACGGGGTGTCACCATGTTGGCCAGGCTGGTCTCAATCTCCTGACCTCAAGTGATCTGCCTACCTCAGCCTCCCGAAGTGTTGGGATTACAGGTGTGAACCACCGTGCCCGGCCTTATTTTAATAGTTTTTGGGAAGCAGGTGGTATTGGGTTGCATGGAAAAGTTCTTTAGTGGTGATTTCTGAGATTTTGGTACACCCATCACCTGAGCAGTGTACACTGTTGCCAGTGTGTAGTCTTTTATTCCCTCACTGCCCTAACCCTTCCCTATGAGTTCGCAGAGTCCATTGTGTCATTCTTTGCATCCTCATAACTTAGCTCCTATTGATAAATGAGAACATATGATGTTTGGTTTTCCATTCCTGAGTTACTTCACTTAGAATAATGGTCTCCAACTCCATCCAGGTTGCTGTGAATGCCATTATTTCATTCCTTTTTATGGCTGAGTATTATTCTGTCATACACACACACACACATAGATGTCACATTTTCTTCATCCACTCCTTAATTGATGGGCATTTAGGCTGGTTCCATGTTTTTGCAATTGCATATTGTGCTGCTATAAACATACATGTGTGAGTGTCTTTTTTATATAATGACTTATTTTCCTCTGGGTAGATACCCAGTGGTGGCTTTGCTGGATCAAATGGTAGATCTACTTTTAGTATTTCAAGGAATCTCCATACTGTTTTCCATAGTGGTTACACTAGTTTACATTCCCACAAGCAGTGTAAAAGTGTTCCCTTTTCACCACATCCAGGCCAACATCTGTTATTTTTTGATTTTTAAATTATGGCCGTTCTTGCAGGAATAAGGTGGTATCTCATTGTTATTTTGATTTGCATTTTCCTGATAATTAGTGATGTTGAGCATTTTTCCCTGTGTTTGGCCATTTGTGTATCTTCTTTTGAGAACTGTCTATTCATGTCCTTAGCCCACTTTTTGATGGGATTATTTGTTTTTTCTTGCTGATTCATTTGAGTTCCTTATATATTCTGCATATTAGTCCTTTGTCAGAGGCACAGTTATCCCATATTTCCTCCTCCTTTGTGGTTGTCTGTTTACTCTGCTGATTATTTCTTTTGCTGTGCAGAAACTTTTGGGTTTAATTAGGTTCCATCTATTTATCTTTTCTTGTTGTTGTTGCACTTGGTTTTGTGGATTCTTGGTAATGAACTCTTTGCCTAAGCTAATATCTAGAAGAGTTTTTCACATGTTATCTTTTAGAATTTGTATGGTTTTAGGTCTTATATTTAAGTCTTTGATTCATCTTGAGTTGATTTTTGTATAAGGTGAAAGATGAAGATCCAGCTTCATTCTTCTGTATGTGGTTTGCCAAATATCCCGGCACCATTTGTTGAATAGGATATCCCATTTTGATTTTGTTTTGTCAAAGATGAGTTGCCTGTGTTTAGCTTTATTTCGGGGTTCTCTATTCTGTTCCGTTGATCTATGTGCCTATTTTTATACCAGTACCATGCTGCTTTGGTACCTGTTGCCTTGTACTAGCTTCAAGTCAGGTAATGTGATGCCTCTGGATTTGTTCTTGTTGTCTAGTCTTGGTTTGGCTATGCAGGGTCTTTTTTGATTCCATATGAATTTTAGGATTTTTTTTTCTAGTTGTGTGAAGAATTATGATGGTATTTTGATGGGCATCACATTGAATTTGTAGATTGCTTTTGGCAGTATAGTCATTTTCACAGTATTGATTCCACCCATCTGTGAACATGGGATGTATTTCCCTTTGTTTGTGTCATCTATGATTTCTTTCAGCAGTGTTCTCTAGTTTCCCTTGTGATATCTTTCACCTCCTTGGATAGGTATATTCCAAAGTATTTTATTTTACTTTTATAGTTGTTTTAAAAGGGGTTGAGTTCTTGATTTGATTCTAAACTTGGTTGCTGTTGGTGTATAGCGTGTTACTAATTTGTGTACATTGATTTTGTATCCTGAAACTTCACTGAATTCATTTATCAGATCTAGGAGCTTTTTGGATGAGTCTTTAGTGTTTCCTAGGTATACACCAGCAAACAGGGATAATTTGACTTCCTCTTCACCAATTCGGATGCCCTTGATTTCTTTCCCTTGTCTGATTGCTCTGCCTAGGACTTCAGTACTGTGTTGAATAGAAGTGATGAAAGTGGGCATCCTTGTCTTGTTCCAGTTCTCAGGGAGAATGCTGTCAACTTTCCCCCATCTAGTATAATGTTGACTGTGTGTTTGTCGTAGATGGCTTTTATTACCTTGAGATGTGTCCCTTCTATGCCAGTTTTGTTCAGGGTTTTAATCATAAAGTGATGCTGGATTTTGTCAAATGCTTTTTCTGCAGCTGTTGAGATGATCATATGATTTTTGTTTTTAATTCTGTTTATGTGATGTATCACATTTGTTGCCTTAAATATGTGAAACCGTCTCTGCATCCCTGGTGTGAAACCCAGTTGATCATTATATATTTCTTTTTAATATGCTGTTATATTCAGTTAGCTAATATTTTGTTAAGGATTTTAACATCTATGTTCATCAAGGATATTGGTCTGTAGTTTTGTTTTTGTGTAATATCCTTTCCTGGCTTTAGTGTTAGGATGATTCTGGCTTTATAGAATGATTTATGGAGGATTCCCTCTTTATCTTCTGCAATACTTTCAGTAAGATTGGTACCAGTTCTTCTTTGAATGCCAGATAGAATTCAGTTGTGAATCCATCTGGTCCTAGACTTTTTTTTTTTTTTTTTTTTGGCAATTTTTAAGTTACTGTTTAAGTTACTGTTTCAATCTTACTACTTGTTATTGGTCTGTTCAGAGTTTCTATTTCTTCCTAATTTAATCCAGGAAAGCTGTATATTTCCAGGAATTTATCTGTCTCCTCTAAATTTCACATAAAGGTGTTCATAGTTGCCTTGAATGATCTTTTGCATTTCTGTGGTATTGGTTATAATATCTCTCATTTTCTTTCTAATTGAGCTTATTTAGCTCTTCTCTCTTATTTTCTTGTTTAATCTTGCTGATGGTCTATCAATTTTGTTTATCTTTTCAAAGAACTAGCTTTTTGTTTATTTTATATATATATATATTTTAAAATTTCATTTAGTTCTACTCTGATCTTTGTTATTTCTTCAGCTGGGTTTGGGTTTGGTTTCTTTTTGTTTCTCTAGTTCCTTGAGGTGTGTGACCTTAGATTGTCTATTTGTCCTCTTTCAGACTTTCCGATGTAGGCATTTAATGCTATGTCCCAGAATTTTTAATACATTGTGTTACTATTATTGTTCAGTTCAAAGAATTTTTAAATTTCTATCTTGATTTTATTATTGACTCAAAGATTATTCAGGAGCAGATTAATTTCTATGTATTTGTATATTATTGAGGGTTCCTTTTGGAATTAATTTCCAATTTTATTCCACTATGGTCTGAGAGGGTACTTGATATAATTTAGATTTTCTTAAATTTCTTTAGACTTGTTTTGTGGTATATCATATGGTCTCTCTTGAATATTCCATACGCTGATGAAAAGAATGTGTATTCCGCAGTTGTTGGGTAGAATGTTCTGTAAACATTTGCTAAGTCCATTTGTTGTAGGGTGTAGTTTAAGTCCATTGTTTCTTTTTGACTTTTTGTCTTGATGACCTGTCTAGTGCTGTTAGTGGAGTATTGAAGTCCCCCACTATTGTTGCATTGCTATATAATTTTTTATGCCTAGTAATAATTGTTTTATAAATTTGGAAGCTCCGGGTGCATATATATTTAGGGTTGTGATTTTTTCCTGTTGGACTGATCCTTTTATCATTATATAATGTCCCTCTTTATCTTTAACTGTTGTTGCTTTAAAGTCTTTTGTCTGATAGAATAGCAACTCCTGCTCCCTTTTGGTGTCCGTTTGCATGGGATATCTTTTTCTACTCCTTTACCTTGAGTTTATGTCAGCCCTAATGCGTTAGGTGAGTCTCTTTAAGACAGCAGATACTTCGTTGGTGGATTTTTATCCATTCTGCCATTCTGTGTTTTTAAGTGGAGCATTAGGCCATTTACATTCAACATTCGAGTTGAGATGTGAGATACTGTTTTATTCATCATGCTAGTTGTTGTCTGAATACCTTTTTTTTTTTTTTTTTTTTTTTTGAGACGGAGTCTCGCTCTATCGCCCAGGCTGGAGTGCAGTGGCCGGATCTCAGCTCACTGCAAGCTCCGCCTCCCGGGTTTATGCCATTCTCCTGCCTCCGCCTCCCGAGTAGCTGGGACTACAGGCGCCTGCCACCTCGCCCGGCTAGATTACCTTTTTTTTTTTTTTAAAAATTGTGTTTTGTTTTTATAGGCCCTGTGAGATTTATACTGTAAGGAGGTTCTATTTTAGTGTATTTTGAGGTTTTGTTTTAAGAGGTGGAACTCCTTTTAGCATTTTTTGTAGTGCTGGCTTGGTGGTGGCGAATTCTCTCAGCATTTGTTTGTCCGAGAAAGACTTTATCTCACCTTCATCTATTGAAGCTTAGTTATGCTGCATACAAAATTGTTGGCCGGGAATTATTGTGTTTGAGGAGGCTAAAAATAGGATCCCAGTTCCTTCTGGCTAATAAGGGTTTCTGCTGAGAAATCTGTTGTATAATCTAATAGGTTTTCCTTTATAGGTTACCTGATCCTTTTGCCTCACAGCCCTTAAGATTCTTTCCATTGTCTTGACTCTAGATAACCTGATGACTGTGGGCCTCAGTGATGATTTTTTTTTTTTGGCAATGAATTTCCCAGGTGTTCTTTGAGCTTCATGTATTTGGATGTCTAGATCTCTTGGACCAGGCAAGTTTTTCTCGATGATTGCCTCAAATAAGTTTTCCAAATGTTTAGATTTTTCTTTTTTCTCAAGAATGCCAGTTATTCTTAGGTGGGGCTGTTTAACATAATCCCAAATTTCTTGGAGTCTTTGTTCATTTTTTAAAATTCTTTTTTCTTTGTCTTTGCCTGATTAGGTTAATTTGAAGGCCTTGTCTTAGAGCTCCGAAGTTCCTCTAATTCTTCAATTTTAATTTTGAAACTATCTGTTGTAGAGAAACACCATCAGGTGGAGGCAGGGTTAGGCGGGTCTGAGCTCAGACTCTCCTTGGGCAGGGCTTGCCATGGCCACTGTAAGGATGGGGGTAGTTCTCAGGCCAATAGGGTTACCTTCCAGAGGCGATTATGGCTTCCTCTGTCATTAGGGATGTGGGGGAAAGCTGGTAGCAATAGGCCTCACCCAGTTCCCACACAGTTGGCAAGGACAGTCTTGCTAAGAGCACTGAGTTTATCTCCAGGCAGCCTGCACATGTGCAGGACTCAGACCTAGCCCCAGGCTGTAAGTTTCCCCACTGAGAAAGCAACCATGGCTTTCAGGCCACACCCTTCCCCATCTGCCCATACTGTCCACTGTGACTCCTGCTCTCCTTCCTCCAGCATTTCCTGTTTGCCCTCAGATTCTGCTCAAGAGAGTTTATGCCTAGTCAGAATCATTAGAGAGTTCAGCTGGAAGCTTCTTTCACCCTGTAACCTTTCCCAAATTCCACCGGCTGCCTTCCCCAAGTGCCCCCGTGAGACATTGTCAGGCATGGCTTCCCTGGGCTTGAGCTGGAGAATGGGAGTGCCTAAAAGGCTCTTCTCACTGCTGCTTCTGATTTTATATTTCATGCTAAATCCGTTTCAGCTCTAAATCCTTCTCCTGTAATCTGAATTTTTGGATTTCCCAGTGGGGACATGTGTCCATTGGAGGTAGGTTTTCACCGCTCACACTTTGGGAACTCAGTTTTTAGCTTGTCATGTGAAATTTGCAGTGGCCTGCCACGTTTTTCAAAGGATCTGTGAATTCTTTTGATTTTCCTGTTACACTCTCACAGCGGTTCCTGGAACAAAAGTCCACGCTGTGAGTCTCCACACACTGTTCCATCATCTAAGTGGGAGCTGCATGTCAGTCCTGACTCCTGTCTGCCATCTTGAACCCAGTCCTGTGCTGCACACTCTTGCAGAGAAAGGGACATTAGTACTTCCTGTATTGTCTACTGAGTCAAATACTCTTTAGTAGCCAGCAGGCTAGGGGAACAATAGCGAGTCACTCACATACCTCAAAAAGAGTGGCTTTCTTCTCTGAAGATGACAAAAAAAAAATTACCGGGACTTGAAAAGTGTATTACGTTTTAACAACAAATTAGAAAATAAAGTTCAACTTAGTCACTGCTGTTCATTATTTCCTGTGATCCAGAGCTGGGAAACGATGAGCCAGGGGCATGTCATCTGATGTGCTGTTCAGTGCTGGGGAAGTCCCTTCACCACGTGAGTTTTCTTTTTTTTTTTTTTTTAAATTTATTTATTATTATTATACTTTAAGTTGTAGGGTACATGTGCATAACGTGCAGGTTTGTTACATATGTATACTTGTGCCATGTTGGTGTGCTGCACCCATCAACTCGTCATTTACATCAGGTATAACTCCCAATGCAATCCCTCCCCCCTCCCCATGATAGGCCCCAGTGTGTGATGTTCCCCTTCCCGAGTCCAAGTGATCTCATTGTTCAGTTCCCACCTATGAGTGAGAACATGCAGTGTTTGGTTTTCTGTTCTTGTGATAGTTTGCTAAGAATGATGGTTTCCAGCTGCATCCATGTCCCTACAAAGGACTCAAACTCATCCTTTTTTATGGCTGCATAGTATTCCATGGTGTATATGTGCCACATTTTCTTAATCCAATCTGTCACTGATGGACATTTGGGTTGATTCCAAGTCTTTGCTATTGTGAATAGTGCTGCAATAAACATACGTGTGCATGTGTCTTTATAGCAGCATAATTTATAATCCTTTGGGTATATCCCCAGTAATGGGATGGCTGGGTCATATGGTACTTCTAGTTCTAGATCCTTGAGGAATCGCCATACTGTTTTCCATAATGGTTGAACTAGTTTACAATCCCACCAACAGTGTAAAAGTGTTCCTATTTCTCCACATCCTCTCCAGCACCTGTTGTTTCCTGACTTTTTAATGATCGCCATTCTAACTGGTGTGAGATGGTATCTCATGGTGGTTTTGATTTGCATTTCTCTGATGGCCAGTGATGATGAGCATTTTTTCATGTGTCTGTTGGCTGTACGAATGTCTTCTTTTGAGAAATGTCTGTTCATATCCTTTGCCCACTTATTGATGGGGTTGTTTGTTTTTTTCTTGTAAATTTGTTTGAGTTCTTTGTAGGTTCTGGATATTAGCCCTTTGTCAGATGAGTAGATTGCAAAAATTTTCTCCCATTCTGTAGGTTGCCTGTTCACTCTGATGGTAGTTTCTTTTGCTGTGCAGAAGCTCTTTAGTTTAATGAGATCCCATTTGTCAATTTTGGCTTTTGCTGCTGTTGCTTTTGGTGTTTTAGACATGAAGTCTTTGCCCATGCCTATGTCCTGAATGGTACTACCTAGGTTTTCCTTTAGGATTTTTATGGTATTAGGTCTAACATTTAAGTCTCTAATCCATCTTGAATTAATTTTCGTATAAGGAGTAAGGAAAGGATCCAGTTTCAGCTTTCTACTTATGGCTAGCCAATTTTCCCAGCACCATTTATTAAATAGGGAATCCTTTCCCCATTTCTTGTTTCTCTCGGGTTTGTCAAAGATCAGATGGCTGTAGATGTGTGGTATTATTTCTGAGGACTCTGTTCTGTTCCATTGGTCTATATCTCTGTTTTGGTACCAGTACCATGCTGTTTTGGTTACTGTAGCCTTGTAGTATAGTTTGAAGTCAGGTAGCGTGATGCCTCCAGCTTTGTTCTTTTGACTTAGGATTGTCTTGGAGATGCGGGCTCTTTTTTGGTTCCATATGAACTTTAAAGCAGTTTTTTACAATTCTGTAAAGAAACTCATTGGTAGCTTGATGGGGATGGCATTGAATCTATAAATTACCTTGAGCAGTATGGCCATTTTCACGATATTGATTCTTCCTATCCATGAGCATGGTATGTTCTTCCATTTGTTTGTGTCCTCTTTTATTTCACTGAGCAGTGGTTTGTAGTTCTCCTTGAAGAGGTCCTTTACATCCCTTGTAAGTTGGATTCCTAGGTATTTTATTCTCTTTGAAGCAATTGTGAATGGAAGTTCATTCCTGATTTGGCTCTCTGTTTGTCTGTTACCGGTGTATAAGAATGCTTGTGATTTTTGCACATTAATTTTGTATCCTGAGACTTTGCTGAAGTTGCTTATCAGCTTAAGGAGATTTTGGGCTGAGACACTGGGGTTTTCTAAATATACAATCATGTCATCTGCAAAGAGGGACAATTTGATTTCTTCTTTTCCTAACTGAATACCCTTGATTTCTTTCTCTTGCCTAATTGCCCTAGCCAGAACTTCCAACACTATGTTGAATAGGAGTGGTGAGAGAGGGCATCCCTGTCTTGTGCCAGTTTTCAAAGGGAATTTTTCCAGTTTTTGCCCATTCAGTATGATATTGGCTGTGGGTTTGTCATAAATAGCTCTTATTATTTTGAGGTACGTTCCATCAATACCGAATTTATTGAGCGTTTTTAGCATGAAGGGCTGTTGAATTTTGTCAAAAGCCTTTTCTGCATCTATTGAGATAATCATGTGGTTCTTGTCTTTGGTTCTGTTTATATGCTGGATTATGTTTATTGATTTGCGAATGTTGAACCAGCCTTGCATCGCAGGGATGAAGCCCACTTGATCATGGTGGATAAGCTTTTTGATGTGTTGCTGAATCCGGTTTGCCAGTATTTTATTGAGGATTTTTGCATCGATGTTCATCAGGGATATTGGTCTAAAATTCTCTTTTTTTGTTGTGTCTCTGCCAGGCTTTGGTATCAGGATGATGTTGGCCTCATAAAATGAGTTAGGGAGGATTCCCTCTTTTTCTATTGATTGGAATAGTTTCAGAAGGAATGGTACCAACTCTTCCTTGTACCTCTGGTAGAATTCAGCTGTGAATCACCACGTGAGTTTTCAATGAAAGATTTCAGGAGGCTTTATGTGTTTAGAACACCTAGTTGCGAACTCCAGTGATAATTGCATGAGTTTTATACTAAAAAACATTTAAATCTTTTAGTGTAGGATTAAGGGTTGTCTGATCTTGAGATAGGTAAAGAATTACTTGATTTTTTTCCCTTTGTAAACATTTTTTAAAAATTGTTTTATTGAGGTGAAATTCCCTAAAATATTAACCATTTTAAAGTGAACAATTCAGTGACTTTTAGTGTATTCACAGTGTTGTGAAATTGCCACTTCTATCTAGTTCCAAAGCATTTTCATCACCCCAAGAAAATACTCGATATCCATGTAGTACTCAGCCCGCCCTTCCCTCCTCCCCTCCGCCCTGGGCAACCACCAGTCATGGTTCTGTGGATTTGCCTCTTCTGAATATTTCATGTAAATGGAATCATAGAATTATGACTTTTTATGTCTCCTTTCTCTTACAATGTTTTTGAAGTTTATTCATCTTGTAGCATGTACTAGTATTTCATTCCTTTTTATATGTGGATGAGATTCCATTGTGTGGATATACCACATTTGTCCATTCATCTGTTGGTGGACGTTTGGACTGCTTCCACCTTTGGCTATTGTGAATAGTGCTGCTGTGAACATTCGTGGGCTTATATTTGTTTAGGTACCAGTGTTCATTTATTTGGGGTTAGAAATTTCTGGGTCATGTGGTAATTTTGTGTTTAACTTTTTGAGGAATTGCCCAACTGTTTTTCATAGCAGTTGCACAATTTTACATTCTCACCAACAGTGTAAGAAGGTTCCAGTTCCTCCACATTCTTGCCACCTTTTAAAATTTTTCTCCTTTTTTGATGACAGCCATCCTAGTGGTTGTGAAACGGTACCTGGTTTTGATTTGCACATCCCTCATGAGTGATGACGTTGGGCATTTTTTCGTGTGCTTGTTGCATAATTGCTTGACTTTTATATATAATTCATCTCAATTTTCAGACCTAACACACAGTTTTGCCACTACTATCTGCTTGAGACCATTGAGTCTAATCTCATTATGCTCTTTAATCCAGAAGGTGGCAGCCATCACAGGAAATCCCGAGTTCCCGGATCATTGCACCCTCCTGACTTGCAACCTCATGTGCCTCTGTGTTGTTGTTTTTGCCCCATCCCTCAACTCCTGAGACCCTTTCGTTGTGCTTCTTGGAATTCATATTGCATCATCAGTATAATCCCCTACATCCTCAACCTGTTCTCTAATGATTTCTTCATCTCGTTCTCTAACTGGAACCTGGTTCTCCTCCATAACCCTTTTACATGGTGGCAGCATTCTCTCTCCCACTCCTCCAAGGCCTGGAAATGGAGTAAGTGGCCTCTTTTTCTTCTCTGTCACTTCCAGATTACTCTTACCTCTCCTGCCCTACAGGCATCTACCTTTGAGTCTCCTGTCAGCATCACGCTGTGTTCCCCACCATCCCTCCTTCATCCCTTGACAGTTTGAGTTTGTGAGTCACCATCACTCCCTCCAGCAGTGCCCTATCATCATTTTGGTGATTTCAGCATCCACATAGATGATGCTTTCAATTCCCTGACCTCTGCCGCCTCACAAACTGCCTCCCACGCTCAGACCTGTGACCTTAACATTACCAAAACTTTCAACTCTTTCATGATCTGTTTCAAGGCATCCACTTCCTTAACCATCCCTTCTTCTTTTCCTAGGTTTCTCCAGGTGGCACCTTGATCCTGGACTCCAACAGCTTTTTGCCCTTCTAGAGTCCTGTTCTCTTTCCCCTGTGAACCTTTCCCTGCATGTTTCTGTTTTCCTCCTGCATCAGCTTAGGTTCCATGGTTCTCAGTGGAAGCAGTCCTTTGCATGCTGCCTCAGATCTGTTACCCATTCTCACTTGGCTGTACTCACGGAGCAAACCCGTTTTTAAATCCTTGAACCTCTAGCACTTCCTTCCCCAGCTCCATTCTTTTTTTTTTTTTTTTTTTTTGAGAGAGAGAGTCTTACTCTGTCACCCAGGCTGGAGTGCAGTGGCGCAATCTTGGCTCACTGCAACCTCCACCTCTTGAGTTCAAACAGTTCTCCTGCCTCAGCCACCCCCACTGAGTAGCTGGAATTACAGGCACATGCCACCATCCCCGGCTAATTTTTGTATTTTTAGTAGAAACAGTGTTTCACCATGTTGGCCAGGCTGGTCTTGGACTCTTGACCTCAGGTGATCCACCCAGCTTGGCCTCCCAAAGTGCTGGGATTACAGGCGTAAGCCACCACACTCAGCCCTCAATCTCCATTCTTAGGTAATGACCTGACTTCTTGTGTCACTGAGAACAAAAGCAATCAAAAGAGGACTTCTGGCCGGGCGCAGTGGCTCCCACCTGTAATCCCAGCACTTAGGGAGGCTGAGGCGGTCCCATCATGAGGTCAGGAGTTCAAGATCAGCCTAGCCAACATGGTAAAACACTCTCTCTACTAAAAATACAAAAATTAGCCGGGCCTGGTGGCGGGCGCCTATAATCCCAGCCACTCTGGAGGCTGAGGCAGGAGAATTGCTTGAATCCGGGAGGCAGAGGTTACAGTGAGCCAAGATCTCACCACTGCACTCCAACCTGGGCTATAGAGCAAGACTCTCTTTCAAAAAAAAAACAGACAAAACCAAAACAAAAGAGGGCTTCCAACAATCTCTTCCCTCCACCTCTGCTTACCCACCTGCCTCTGTTGCCAGACACTGTACCTTCACCTGTGTCAGGTTCACCTGTCATCTCCTCTTGCCTGCTCCAGGGCGTTTGTTGTGTCAGTTCTCCCATCTTACTCCTCTAATGTCAATTTATGGGATCCTTTCTGTTAGCGTACAAAGCTATAACTTCTTCCATCTTAAAAACCCCTCACCTGA
The DNA here is from genome assembly GCF_037993035.2 of Macaca fascicularis. Taxonomy (NCBI): domain Eukaryota; kingdom Metazoa; phylum Chordata; class Mammalia; order Primates; family Cercopithecidae; genus Macaca; species Macaca fascicularis. The sequence goes on from NC_088376.1 coordinate 16,625,261, forward strand.
TCACACACTCTCCCTCTAACAATAGGTCATTTCTCTGCTCCCTTTTAAAAGGAGTCTTCTCAAAAGCATCATCTGTTTTCAGTGTTTCTTTTTCTTTTTTTTTGGAAACGGAGTCTCGCTCTTGTTGCCCAGGCTGGAGTGCAGTGGCGCTATCTCGGCTCACTGCAAACTCTGCCTCCCTGGTTCAAGCGATTCTCCTGCCTCAGCCTCCAAGTAGCTGGGATTACAAGCATGGGCCACCACACCCAGCTAATTTTGTATTTTTAGTAGAGATGGAGTTTCTCCATGTTGGTCAGGCTGGTCTTGAACTCCTGAGCTCAGGTGATCCGCCTGCCTCGGCCTCCCAAAGTGCTGGGATTACAAGCGAGAGCCACTGCGCCCGGCACCTGTTTTCAGTCTTTCTTAAGCCAACCCTAGTCAGGTTATTTTGCTCTACAATTTCCACTAAAACTGTTCTCATTAAGGTGGCCAGTGTTCTCTGTGGTGACAAATTCAGTGTTCGGTTCCCAGTTCTCACTGCATTGGCCTGTCAGCAGGACTGGGTCCAGCTGGTCACCTCCTCTCTGAAACACCTCTCTTAGAGTGCAGGACACTACGCTGCCCTGATTCTCTCCTCTCACTGCACAAGTCACTTATGCTTCTTAGCCTCCATTGCTGGTTCTTTCTCATATCTCCAATCTCTAAAATATTGGCCTTTGTCTCTCCTCCAAAGTCAGTCATCCTCTTGGTGATCTCTTTCAGAGCTGTGGCTTTAATTACAGTCTATATGCCGACCATGCACAAGTGTCTATCTTCCGTCCTGGCTTCTTCCCTGAATGCCACGCTCATGTATCCAGCTGCCTTATTACATCTCCACCTGGGTACTATATCAGTATCTCAAAGTAATTATATTCATTTTTTCTCATATACCATCTCCCTATCCCCTAAAACTAACAGCAGCAAAAACTTGCTCCTCTGTCTTCTTATATTGATATGGGAACTCCATCCTTTCAGTTGTTCCAACTCTAAACCTTGAAGTCACTCTTTGTCATTTATTCCATTTGTTCTTATGTTCTGTATCAGAAATGTAAGAATATTCTGTCACCTCTTCCTTCAAAACATATCCAGAGCCTGGCCCCTATGACCATCTCCCCTGCTATCAGCTCTCACCTGGATGCCTGCTGTCACCTGGCTGCTGGTCTCTTTGCTTCTTACCTTGCTCAACACTCTTCTCAGTCTAGCAGCTGTGGTGATCCTTTTAAAAAGTGAAATAATTTTCTTTTTTCTTTAAAACCTACCAACGCTGAGATGGCTGATTCCAGGTCAGGAACAGGGAAAGGACAAAATAAGCCTAGGATGTTTTATAGTACCAGAGTGCAAGGAAGTGCCCAAAGGCTTGTGGGAGTTTATCAATAAGATGATCATAATATTTTATAACATTCAGAGTAAAAGAAAAAGGTAGTCCATGAATCTGTAATGACAGCAAGAACCAAGGTGGCAGGTGGGGTGAGGGGGTGGGGAGGAGAGCAGAATGTCAACAAGTAAATGCAGAAAGAATGATAGAATTAGAAAGTCACCACGCCGCAATCCCCAAAGAAATAACTGATTTAGGCAGAGATCATTAAGGAATGCCAAAGCCAGTAGGTGAAAGAAACAGGTGAAAGCCTGTTTCTAAGTGTATTTGTGAGGTTTTTATGTCTATTTGTGACATATGAAAGATTACCTGCTAATTACACAAGGGAAAACAAAGCTTTCAAGAGAGGTGCCAGGCAGTGTGCACTGCATTTGAGTCTCTGACTGAGTGTCACTGCTGTGGGACAACTTGATGTGCCTGCTGCATGATGAAGCATGACATTCTCAACCACACTCATGAGTATTCCCATGCCGAATCGAATCAGACCTTTAGACCTACTTCTGGTTTGCAGAAAACACAGGGGATAGAAAAGCAAGTAAACCACCACCATAAAGGACAATCAGTTCCATAATATGGGGCCTTTTGTAGAACCACAACCCTCATTTCTTCAAATGTCAGTACAGTGGGGACAACAGTAGACACAAACACCTAACACTTGCTGTGTGTTAGCAACATTTCGAAGTGATTCACATTTATTAACAAATTCATTCCTCATGATAAGCATATGCGATGAGAACTATTTTGGGCCCTGTTTTACAGTTTGTGCATGTTGGTGCATTTTCTTGGTGATGTTACTGCTTTAAAGTGCCCCAGGCGCAGTGCTGACGTGTGCAGGAAGGTTGTGATGTGCCTTACAGAGAAAATATTTATGTCAGATATGCTCGTGTGAGTTCTAGGGCAGCTGGCTGTGAGTTCTATGTTAATGAATCAAAATGTAGTACATCCAAAAAAGGAAGAGGAAATTTGCCAATCTGTATGTGAGGCCACTCTGGAAAGTGCTAAAGTAACGTCTATAGTGCCTGCGAAACTTTGGGAAAAGTAGAAAACAGCTACATTTGTGGATTCAAGAGATGACTGAATTTTTTTTTTTTTTTTTTTTAAGCATAGTGGACAACATTGTGGGACTGAAAGCCAAAAAAAAAAAAAAAAAAAGAAAAGTTTGGTCACGTTACGCAGGATCAGGAAATGTGAAACCCTTCTTGGCTAGTGCTGGCTTGCACGTTTTGAAAGGCGATATGACACGAAAAGTGTTACATTTACAGAAGAGGAAGGTTCTGAGACTCAAGAATCTGAGAAAGAATTTTAAAAATACAGTCTATCCTCATTACTCACAGATTCGGTATTTGTGAATTCTCCTACTTGCTACAATGTATTTATAACTTCATTGATAGTTGCAGTGCTTTTGTGGTCATTTGCAGACACACAGAATGATGAAAACTGTATTTCGGGATCCACATGTTCCCGGAGAGGGCAAACAAGGCAGAACTTTGCCTTCTTGTTTCAGCTTCATCTGGAGATGACCAGAGGATAGAGAGGGCAGGGGCAGTGCAGTGCAGTGCAAGAAGCTTGGCTCTGGTGCCACTTGGAGGGGGTTCGAATCCCAGTGCTGGCACCTGTTACTGGCATGGCCTCAGGCAAATGGCTTACCACTTTTGGACCTCATTTTCTCTTTTGTAAAATGGAAAATAAAATCCACCAAGATGAGTTGTTTTTGCATTTAAGATTATAGTCTATGTGAGAAACACGCACACATACATTTCCCCAGTGGTTCAGTACTTGCTCCTTCACCATTTGTGGTGACTTTTTGAAGCAGAACTGTGAATAAGGAGGATTGACTGTACCTGCTAAATGTTAGAAAGGAAAGGGGTTATGTGGAACGGCTGGTTTTCAATACTAATAAAACCGGCTTATTTTACAAGGACCTTGGCATTGAACCTATATAAAGCTGATGGCATTTTGGTTGATAAAAACGTTGTGACCAGAGGTTCGGGGGAACCTAACCCTCTAATTCCCCAGGAGCAAACATTTACTATTGTCTAATTCGGTGTTTGTGGAGACTTTAATAGAACATAACTACTGTGCATAATGAGAATCAGCTGTAACTGATTTGGTAACTTTAAAAAAAATCTGCTAGGCAAATGATTCTGCAAGAGAAGTCTAATGTTTTACAGTGAATCTATTGCTTCTTAAATGAACATGTCTCATGATGTCTGGCTAAAATGACATAGTGTTCCCGGTCCGAACCAAGGGTTGGGCTGCTTATTCTTGCGGCCCAATAACAAGATGCAGACGAACTGAGAAAGAAGAGAGTTTATTTCTGTAACCAGTTACAGGGAGAAGACCGGGAAAATATCATCAGATCAACTCAAAATTGCGAAGTTTTCCGGAGCATATATACCTTCGAAGCTGTATGTCGACGTGTAAGTTGTGGATTCATCTAAAGACCTAAGTGATTAAGATCTGAGTCCTGAGGACCTTCCTCTGGAGCCTTAGTAAATTTACTAAATCTAGATGGGTCCAGGTGCCGGGGTGATTACCTTTGTCTTGTCTCCTGCTAAATCATGGAGGTTTGGGGAGTTCCTTTAGATCCCAGTAAAACTTGTTTGTGGAGGTCTGGGGAGTTCCTTCAGACCCCCAATAAAACTCATTTAATCCTAAATGGGTCCCGTTAAGAATTCCTTCTTTATCTTGTCATGCTTCAAAGCCCAGGAAAGGCCTGGGCAAAACTCTTGGTGGGCGTTTTTTACATTCCAGCCTTTGCATAAGGACGCCGGCTCTATCAGCTTTTAATATTGAACTTAACCCACTCAGTTAGTGCTGAAACAGTTGTCATGGAGGCCTGCCTGTTCAGCTGTTAGACCTGGCTTGCCACAATAGCATAGAAATTCCATATCTGTGATAACATTTATTCAGTGTTTCCTACATGCCTGTCACTGTTTTAAGCACTCTGCATGTAATCTCATTTAACTTTCAGGATAATAACTGGTAGTAGCAGGGGCAGCAACAGACACACTTACGTAACACTTGCTGTGTATTAGCAGCATTTCTAAGTGATCCACATTTATCGACTAATTCATTCCTCACGATAAGCCTATGTGATGAGAACTATTGTGAGCCCCATTTTACAGGTCAGGAAACTGAGGCCAAGAAAGATTAAATATGCCCAAGATTACAGTTAGTAAGTGGTCCTGAGCCTACACTCCTAGACACTAAACTGTGCCACTTCCTAGAGTGGGGACAATGGGGTGCCCCCTCGACCAGTAAACAAATTCACTGAGTAGGAGCTTGTGCTTTCTCATATTTTATTATGTATTGTTAGTTTTCCGTGAAGCTGAGCTCAAAACTAGTTCCCTTCTTTTTTTTTTTTTTTTGAGACAGAGTTTTGCTCTTGCTGCCCAGGCTGGAGTGCAATGACATGATCTTGGTTCACCGCAACTTCCGCCTCCTGGGTTCAAGTGATTCTTCTGCCTCAGCCTCCCAAGGAGCTAGGATTACAGGCATGCACCTCCATGCCTGCCTAATTTTGTATTTTTAGTAGAGACGGGGTTTCTCCATGTTGGTCAGGCTGTCTGGAACTCCTGAGCTCAGGTGATCTGCCTGCCTCGGCCTCCCAAAGTGCTGGGATTACAGGCGTGAGCCACCGTGCCAGGGCTCAAAATTAGTTCCTACAGGCATTTTAGCTGATAGTAAACATAGCAAGTGTCAGACAATGAACTCCTATTTCTCAAACCAGCTTTGCGAACAGAGATGACCTGTTTGTCAAGGAGAACAGACCACATAGATAAATGCTTAAGAAATGGGCTATTTGGGTTGATTTTTTTTAATCTTTGAAATTGTTGATGGGGAATGATATGGCATTAACAGCATTGTAGAGTTGGTATAACCCCCCTCCCCCGACTTTTTTCCAGAGGAAAGGAAAAATAGACATTTTAAAATTCAGTTTAAACCTGAACATTAGCCTCTCAGGATAGAAATGGCAAAATGCTCCCTGCACCTTTTTTCTTTATCTGTACCAGGAGTCCCTTGCCTGACATCCCTGAGACTACAAGTTTTGGTTTGTTGTTGATTGCGTTATCTTTGACCACAGGTTTCTTTGAGAATCTGTGAAAGTCCAGGACTCTTTTCTTAGGAGGAAAATGCTTCTAGGTACAGACAGAACCTTGTCGTCAAATGTATTTTGTGGATGTTCCCAAACCCCTTGAAAAGCCCATTGAGATGGCATCTTAGGGTTCATAGATTTCAGAACCTTCTCTCTTAGGGGATCCATGAACTATTTTCACCATTTAAAAATACCTAAAGTCAAGCAGTTATCTGTTTCTTTGTTCTTGGTTGGAATTAAGTGAGCATTTGCTAGGAACTCTGGTTTTCTTATGTAGACAAATAACTGAAAGCAAGAAGTGGGTGGGATTCCTTAATGGTGAAAAGGTTGGGAACTGACAGCCTGTCTGGCGTCTCCATCTTCATCTGCCTCTCCTTTCCCCAAATCCTATAGTCTGCATAGCCCTGACTAACTCATATATTTTTGTAATGAGTTACAATATAAAAATATCTTTTATTTAAAATGTTCTTTTTTTTTTTTTTTGAGATGGAGTCACGCTCTTGTTGCCCACGCTGGAGTGCAGTGACATGATGTCAGCTCACTGCAACCTCTGCCTCCCGGGTTCAAACGATTCTCCTGATTCAGCCTCCAGAGTAGCTGGCATTACAGGTGTGCACACCACACCTGGCTAATTTTTTGTATTTTTTAGTAGAGACGGGGTTTCTCCATGTTGGTCAGGCTGGTCTCGAACTCCCGACCTCAGGTGATCCTCCCGCCTCGGCCTCCCAAAGTGCTGGGATTATAGGCATGAGTCACCATGCCTGGCCGTCTGTTCTTTGATTATTTCATGCATGCATGTTTTGTCTCCTCTGTTCATTCTCAAGACCATTTGGGTACCACATTTTAAGGGCACCTTTCTTAGTTTCCATGGGGCTTGGAACTCAGTAGGTCAGTTGGCTTATTTTTCCGCAGCTGCCGTCTCCTCAGGAAAATGCAGTGTCTGCCAAAGGTGTCCATTCTTTTGTCAGCAGGGGGCAGCAATGGAATGGGCAAAAATGGTCATTGTTCTTCAGATTAACTAGGCTTTTCAGAGCTGTAAGACCTCTTAAGGGGTAATACCTACCCAATGTGAATGCTGAGGAAATCGTGAAATAAATGCAGCTTAATTAAAATGTAGCATATATTTCATTTTGAAGCAATATTATTGTTTTAACTAGAGGAATTGCCTTGTTGAGAGGTGTATGTAGGTTTTGGTTCCTGATGTGTTGGGGTGGCATAGAAGGTGAAGTATACAGTCAGAAGCCTAGGAAGGGACCCAGTGAGCATTTCCTCAGGCTGACGGTTACCTTTGATTGCTGCTAAATTTACATGAAAATAGGCCAATTTATCCCTGGAGTGAAATATCTATGTTGTAGTGTGGAAAGAATTACAACATGTGTTTATTTTACATTTGGGGAATCTGAAAAAATATCTGGAAGAGTACTAATATTACACATTTTTCTAAAAACTTTGTTTAAAGGTGGTAAATTAATAGTACACAGATAAGTCTAAAGGGAGACAATTTCTAATTATTTTCTGAACTGGAGAAGAAAATGTGTTCTCCTTCTATAAATGGTCAGATGAACCAAAAATTGGGCAGCCCTGAGATAGGAGTTTGGTAGGACTGGTTTTGCAAGGTACGGGTCACAAAAAACCTCTGCTGATAAAAAGAGATGCCTGCCAAAACCAAAATGGCCATGAAAGTGACCTCTCGTGGCCCTCACTGCTGGTCATACGCTAATTATAATGCATTAACATGCTAAGAGATACTCCCACCAGCACCATGACAGTTCACAAATGCTGTGGCAACATCCGGAAACTACCCTATATGGCCTAAAAGGAGAAGGAACCCTCAGTTCCGGGAATTCCCCACCCCTTTCCTGGAAAAGCCCTGAACAATCTATTCCTTTTTAAGCATATGATCAAGAAACAACCATAAAAATAGCCAACCAGTAGTCCTCAGGGCCACTCTATCCGATATCGATTCCTTTATTCCTTTACTTTCTTAATAAATTTGTTTTTACTTTACTCTGTAGCCTGGCTTTTCAATGCCTTTCTACGTGAAGCCAGTGACCCATGTGACCTCCCAGGCTGAACCCAAATTTTGAGGTTGGCCTTGTGACAGCCCCAACTATTGACATAGTTGTGACAACTGAAGCAGAGCATTTTCATCTGGAAGAAACAAATCTGAAGTCTGAGGCATAGACCCAGAGCCTGAAGGGTGCATTTGGTGGTTCATTAAAAACTTAATTAGTGTCACTTTGCACTAGCCAGGTGCTACGGGAGTGGGGACATGGGCCTGCTCCCCAGACCTCAAGGCCTTACAGAAGAGAAGGGCAAGTGCTCACGGGAAGGCTCTGAGAGACTGGGGGCATGGGGACTTCTAAGTGGGAGATAAGGAAGGCTTCATGAAGAAGAACTGAGGAAGGGCATTGGAAGCCTGGTAGGACTTTGACCATGAGAGATGGGGAGGAAAAGCTTCCTAAGCAGATGTAACCGAACAGGAAGTCAAGAAGTGTCATGTTGCCCAAGTTGGTAGTGTATTTATGAGGAGGCAGGGACAAGATATAAAGCCACTGTTTGTGAGAATTACACACAATTGTATTTTTTAGATCCTATGCTTTCCAAGTGGTTATTGCAGGGACCACAGTTGAATTTTTTTTCTCACTGGCTTGGTGATGGTCATGGGAGAAGAACTTATTCCCATGAACAAAGAGAACTGTTTTAATCACAACTGCATGGGCAAAACACAAGAGGGCTCTTGAAAGACAGAATTGGCTAATACTGTAGCAAAATCCAGAGCTCCTCAGCAGTAATTTTAATTTCCACAAAGTTAATGAAAGTATAGACCTACAGACCTGATAGGAAAAAGTAGATAACATAGCTAATTGGGTTGTTTCATAGACTTGGGAATCACCAGGGAAAAGCTAAGCTTGGAGAGGACTGTGGATTGAGCCCTCGTTTCTTTTTAATCTCCTCTATAACCTGGCAGATTCTATTGGCTTTTCATTATGAGATTGTACTGCAAATGAAAGAAAGAGGAGGTGGGGTGTTCTGGGCTTGGTTACAGCTGGGTGTTTATCACAGGCATTTATAAGAAGTTAGTATACTTTCAGGCCCTCTGACAGGAAGCTTTGTAACCCTGGCATTCATGTCATGCCAGCATTAAGTTTAGAGAAACGCTCCATTATTTGATTAATTGTCTTGGATAAAAGCCTTAACTGATGTTCCAGTTGACATACAAATCTTGTGAAGTGGATTTTAAAAGTATTTGTAAATAGTATGTATCCTTATAGCTCATGAATGTCAGAATTCTACACTGGGGCCAACACAGTGGCTCTTATCTGTAATCCCAGCAATTTGAGGGGCTGAGGAGGAAGATTGCTTGAGGCTAGGAGTTCAAGTCCAGCCTGGGTTTCTACCAAAATAAAAATTATCTGGGTGTCATGGCACGAGCCTATACGCCCAGCTACTTGGGAAGCTGAGCTCAGAGGATCATCTGAGTCCTGGAGGTTGAGTCTGCAATGAACCATGATTGTGCCACTGCACTCTAGCCTGGGTGGTGACGAAGTGAGACCCTGTCTCAAAAACAAACAAACAAACAAACAACAACAAAAATCTATATTGGGCCAGACATCTCAGTCACAGCAGTGGGCAGAGGGAAGACCCTATGTTGAAGTGGGGGATCTGTGTCCACATGATGTGTCACATGGCCACTATCTTCCACATCCCCAGTGTCAGCTGAATCGTTTGAGGCAGGCATCCGACCCAGGGCCAATAACGCAAACTTACTTTCTCTCATCTGAATTGGGAGAGGGAGAAACTAGAGGATTGGGTAGATTTGACTCCAGTGGCTCTGCTGGGCTTTGTTGCAAGTGGAGGAAGTTGAGTTGAGCAAGAAGAGAGAGAAAGGTGTGAAAACCAGAGAGAGATCACAGAGACGGAGGGCCAGAGAGAGAGAAGAGACTGCCATATCTCTGAAGGAAAGAAGGAGTAGCTCTTTCAAGTAGATGCTGGGCAGCTCTTTCCTGTATCCATGCAGCAAATCCCCTTCTCCTTGCATGAGTGTGGGTGGTTTCTATTCTTTGCTACTAAACTTTCTCCGTGACTGTGATCAACTAAACCCTGGGAGGTATACAAGGAAAATGTGAAACCTTGTCCCTTGACTACTGAGCTTTTCAGTCTTGATAAAACAAGAAAAAAAAAAAAAAAAAAAAAACCCAAACCTGGTCCTACTTATCCCCAGAAATGGTATTGTACCTCCTTTTTCACTTACTAATTTTAAAGTCCCACTGGCTGTCACTTAGATTGGGTATATACGTTTTTTGGTTCAAATGGACCCATCTCATAGTGGCATTTCGACCGATCTTCTTACCTGTCCGAAGGGAGGAGAACAGCCACTTCATAGCTCTCAAAGAGATGCCTGGATGCTCTCCTTTGTATATTCATTCATTCATTCATTCATTCATTCTTTCAACTGATATATTTTTGCCCACAGTTTACCACATCTTGTCCTAGGTTTATGGAAACAACAGTGGACAGAAGAGACCAAGTGGCACTTAGAGCCTGGTAAGGGCAAGAGAGATGAACAAATTAGTAACGTAACACATCGGTAGAGGCTGGGTGTGGTTACCCATGGCTGTAATCCTAGCACTTTGGGAGGCTGAGGTGGGCGGATCGCTTGAGCTCAGGGGTTCTAGACCAGCCTGGGTAACATGGCGAAATTGTGTCTCTACAAGAAAAAACAAAACAAAATAAAACTATATATATATATCTTGCACACACACAAATTAGTTGGGCATGGTGGCACGTGCCTGTAGTCCCTGCTACTTGGGAGGCTGAGGTGGGAGGATTATCTGAGGCCAGGAGGCAGAGGTTGCAGTGAGCCATGGTCTCACCACTGCATTCCAGCCTGGGTGACAGAGTGAGACCCTGTCTCAAAAAAAAAAAAAAAAAAGTTAGTTAATTACCCATGATATGTTTTATGGATGATGGGGATCATGGCCTTTTGGGAGGGTGATGGAAGGCTACCTGGTGAAAACAACCTGTAAGCCGGGGTGGAAGAAGGAATAAAAATAAACTAGGAGAAAAACATGTCATGGACTTCACTGGAAGTCGAGCCTGGAACTCATTCGGGTAGTGCCTTCTTTATCCCACGATCATATAGATTAAGTTAGAGGTTAAGAAATTTGGGATTGTGTGCCCAGAGATATACAATGTGCAGTTAAAATACTCCGCCCATGCTGGGAGATTGGTATTAGAGAGAAATAGTGGTTAAGGCTGAAGCTTCAAGGTCCCAGGTTAACAGGACACAAGATCTTTTATTCCTTGGGTGAAAGTAGTAACAACAAACTAGCGGCAATGGAAAGGAGTTCTCAAATTTGCTAGAGAACCATGCCAGCGTCTTAAAACTTCCAGAAGCCTTGGAACTCGATCCTTCTTCCTTCTTTCCTCTTTCTTTATTCTTCCCTTCTCTTCTTCCCCTGTTCTGCCTCCCTTTAGTCCCTCTTCCTTTCACTTGCCCTGTCTTCCCATTTCCCTCCTCCCTTCCCCTCTCCTCCATTCATCTACCCAACAAACATACATCAGGCATCTCCTTTGAGTAAGGTCTCATGGGCCCTGCCCAGATAGAGTTTGGCAGTGAATTAATTGATTGATACCATCAGCACGCTGGGCCATGGAGAGAGAGACACGTGGAACTAGTTATAATATAGTAAGTTCATTCTGTGTATTTATTATATGAACAGTGGTTGTGGACTATATACCCTTACATGTACTCTCTTTAAAAGTGCATGCTCAGAGCAGTGAGGAAGTGTGGAGTAGGAGTAGACATGGATCCAGGCCAGTTCATTTCCATCACTGGAAAACAATTCTAAATGCACGTGTCTGCAAAGGGCGGTTAGCAATTTTGCGAAGCACTGTCTGTTATATACCATTATTCTGTGTCATATTTGAGTGCCTTGAGGATTACATTGTTAAGTAGTTGGTGTGCAGGAATTGTGTTCTCTCTTCTGTAAATTGGTGACTGCAGTGTCATTTACCCAGTGGGAATACAATAAATATTAATGAATGGTGGCTTATTCCTTAACGTAATTTTCCTTTTCAGATTAATGAAGCAGATTCCTGATAAATGCACTTGTCTCTCTAGAGTTTCGTTTGCTAAAGCTCAATGATGTAAAGGATTTGCCTGGAGGTGTGAAATTTCTGTCCATTTTTTTTTTCTTTTTTCAAGTACCCTTTGGAGATGCATTTCTTTCCTGAAAATAATTGATACTAGTGAAATTAATTCTAGGTGGAAAAGAGAAGCATGTAGTCATGTTCTTGCCTGCTACTTTGGGTGGCTATTTGATCTAAAAACAGCAATTAAGTTTTAAAAGAGAATGGCAGGTGTTTTTGGGGTAGAGCTAAGGCCTAGTTATATATGCTGTCAAGCTCAGGTTAGAATATTAGTTGGTATGTTTTCTTCAGGAATTCTTAGAGACATCCTACTCTCCTTGCAAAATAAGATAATTTCCATAAAATCCAAATTAAGTATCTGGACACTTAGAGGTTTTTTGAGATAGGCTGAGCATGTATGTGGAGTGTGAGTGAACAAAGGTGAAGCAGTCTGAAGAAAATGGTTTAATTTCATGCTTGTTGATCCTTGGTTTGTAAGGTTACATTCTGTAAGAGAAAAAAAAAAAAACTGATATAGTATCCAGGATTTGCTGAGAAATGACAGTAGATTAATCAGAAGACTTCTGAAGTGAGTCAGTAAAGCAGCATTTTAGGTTTTCTGTTTTTTGGTTTTTTTTTTTTTTTTTTTATACGATGTGTGTTAAATGATTTCTGATTAGAGAACTGACAGAAACGTAAACACTTGAATAAAACTTTCATACCATTTGCAGAACAATTCCTTACCCTTTCTTATTACGTCTTTGCTTATAAATTGTGTTTTCTTTTCTGTGAATTTTACCCTAGAGGAGTTTGCTGTGTGTGTTCTCGTTCCGTTCCAGATGAGTTGGTGGGTGGATAAGCCAGCTTGCTCCCAAGCATCTTCTTTCTTCTAGGTGGAAGGCCATGCTAGGTGAGCATCAGAGTGTGTATGGGAGCCTTTGTGCTGTGATCTGTAGGAACAGAATGGTTCTGCATGCCTTCTGGCCATGAGGTTAGGAGCACAGAAGTGTGGATCCTTCAGTCCTGACGTCTCCCATCTGCAAATTCTGATTTGGGCAAATGGTTTTACCCTTTCAGCCCCAGGGTTGTGTAAAATGAGAATAATGGTAATCAGGAGCTGGGTGCAGTGGCTACGTCTGTAACCCCAGTACTTTGAGGTGGCAGGACCCACTGAGCCTGGGAGAGTGAGGCTGCAGTGAGCCGTGATCGCGCCACTGTACTCTAGCCTGGGTGACAGAGCAAGACCCTGTCTTGAAACAAAACAAAACAAAAACAGTAAGCAGCCTTGCTTGTGGCCAAGACACAGCTGGGAGGATTAGAGTTTGTGACTGTGAAAGCACTGTTGTAAACTGCAGCCCAGCGCTTCTCGCCCCCTGCCACCCATCTTGTGAAATGCCCTTGTTTGTATCATTCATGTAGTGGCTGTTACTGACATGGCTTTGATAACGCAAGTATTTTGAAAAGAGTGAGAAGAGAAAGATATAAATGTGGGGAATGTGGGGGAAGCAGCAAAGGGCTACTCTGTGCTTTTTTCCTTGAGTTGAACGCTGGTTTAAAACCAGACCTTGAGCTTTAGATAAGCTTGTTGAACGTGGGAAGAGGCTCCTAGTGAGTTCTGGGGACATCATAACTAGGCAGTTGAACTTCAAGGTCCAGGTAGACCTGTCTTCTCTGGCACTGTGAGGGAAGTGTTTCCCCTTGTTCTCCGTGTCCCTAGGATCTTTTAGGAGAGAACTTTGACTTCTTCTATTGCTTTCTGGATCCACCTGCTTCTCCCAATAGCACTGCCCTCTCTTTGCTTAGGACTTTGGTTTCCCTTTCATTGCTGGGTACCATCACACCCCCATGTGCTGGTGCCCATGGCCAGACATTGACAAGGCTTCTCTATCCTTATGAAGGAAAACACTCTCTGACTCCCTTTAGTTTTTCTTTTGTTTTGTTTTGAGACAGACTCTTGCTCTGTCACCCAGGCTGGAGTGCAGTGGCCCAATCTTGGCTCACTGCAACCTCCACCTCCTGGGTTCAAGTGATTCTTCTGCCTCAATCTCTGGATGAGCTGGTGTCAACTGTGTGCCACCACGCCCAGCTAATTTTTGTATTTTTAGTAGAAATGGGATTTCACTATGTTGGCCAGGCTGGTCTCAAACTCCTGGCCTCAAGTGATCTGCCCACCTTGGCCTCCCAAAGTGCTGGGATTACAGGCGTGAGCCACCACACCAGGCCTCGTTAGTCTTACTTCCTTAAATTTTCTTTACTGGATATGGAAACGTTTTTTTTTTTTTTTTTGAAATGGCGTCTCACTCTGTTGCCCAGGCTGGAGTGCAATGGTGCAGTCTTGGCTCACTGCAATCTCCACCTCCCGGGTTCAAGAAGCAATTCTCCTGCCTCAGCTTCCCAAGTAGCTGGGATTACAGGCATGTGCCACCACACCTGGCTAATTTTTGTATTTTTAGTAGAGACTGGGTTTCACTATGTTGGCCAGGCTGGCCTTGAACTCCTGACCTCGTGATCCGCCTGCCTTGGCCTCCCAAAGTGCTGAGATTACAGGAGTGAGCCACCGCGCCTGGCGGAAACTTCTTAACTTTTCTTTGCCCTGCATTATGCAGGGACATGAACAATGAATGAAAACAATGAAATACTGGTTTGGGTATTTTTTTTTTTTTTTTGCCTCTGAAATTGTTTAAGAAAGAAAGATGTTGGAGAGTGATAGGGCAGAAGACAGCTCACACATTACTGAGAGGATACAAATTGTTACAGTTTTTTTCAGTGGTGAGCTGGCAGTATTTATTAAAAAAAAAAACAACAACCTTAAACTCAGCAATTCCTCTTCTAGAAGTTTAACAAAATCTTTTTGAAGTTATGCTAAGATTTAGATACAGAGAAGTTTGTTGACTCGTAATCCGTCATAGAGAAAAAAGTTAAACATGATCGTAATGTCAGCCGTAGGGAATTGGGCAGTAAGTTGTGGCATATTTATGTGATGAAATGTTCTGCAGTATTTTAAATAGTATTGTAGAAATTCATTGACATGGTATGTTGAATTAAAAAGGTTATAAACATGATTATGGCCTGCAGCCATTTTCATAAAAAGTGAAAAAAGGGCATACAGTCAGCCCTCCTTATCTGTGGGTTCTGCATCTGTGGATTCAACCTACTGAGGATTGAAAATATTCAGGAAAAAATACAGATGATTGCATCTATATTGAACATGTACAAGCTTTTTCTTGTCACTTTCCCATGAACAATAAAGTATAACAACTATTTATGTGACATTTACATTGTATTAGGTGTCATAAGCAATTTAGAGATGATCTAAAGCATATGGGAAGATATGCAGATATTAGTATCTTTTTATGTTAGGGGGCTTGAGCATGCATGGATTTTGGTATCCAGGCGGGGTCCTGGAACCAATGCCCCATGGGTACTGAGGGGTGAGTGTACACTTGACCCTTGAACAGCACAGGTTGGAACTGTGCGGGGCCACTGATATGTGGATTTTCTCAGTAAAAATTACACTAGGTGTGACTGCCTCTCCTTTCACCTCCTCCAACTCTTCTGTCTCTGCCACCGTGAGACAGCAAGACCAACCCCTCCTATTCTCCTCCTCCTCAGCCTACTCAATGTGAAGAGAACGACGAAGACCTTCATGGTGATTCACTTCCACTTAATTAATAGTAAATATATTTTCTCTTCCTTACAAGTTTTAAAATAACATCTCTTGG
The DNA here is from genome assembly GCF_037993035.2 of Macaca fascicularis. Lineage (NCBI taxonomy): Eukaryota > Metazoa > Chordata > Mammalia > Primates > Cercopithecidae > Macaca > Macaca fascicularis. Next base: position 16,640,610 of record NC_088376.1, read on the forward strand.
CTGGGCATGGTGGCTCATGCCTGTAATCCCAGCACTTTGCGAGGTCAAGGTGGGCAGAGCACTTGAGGTCAGGAGTTCGAGACCAGCCTGGCCAACATGGCGAAACCCTGTCTCTACTAAAAATACAAAAAACATTAGCCAGGTGTGGTGGTGTACGCCTGTAATTCCAGCTACTCAGGTGGCTGAGGCATGAGAATCACTTGAACCCAGGAGGCAGAGGTTGCAGTAAGCCAAGATCGTGTCACTGCACTCCAGCCTGGGTGATGGAGTGAGACTTTCTCAAAAAAAAAAAAAAAAGAGAAAGCAAATAATATAACATCTCTTTTCTCTTGCTTTGTTGTAAGAATACAGCATATAATATGACACACAAAATATGTGCTAATCGACTGCTAATGTTATCAGTAAGCCTTCCAGTCAACAGTGGTATATTAGTAGATAAGTTTTTAGGGAACCAAAAGTTATATGAGGATCTTCTACCCTCAAGTTGTTTAAGGGTTGGCCATATATATACATAAAAATTTTGTAAGTACATTTGCCAAGATTTTAAAACTTCTTTCTGGTACTGGATATATTTTGGGTATCTTTCCTTCTATTTGATTGTTTTTTTTCTATGTTAAGTATTATTTTGTGTTAAAAGGAGATTTTTAATTAAAACAAAACAGAGAGTAGCCTGCTGCAGAATGGAACTCCCATAGAAGCCCCAGTTTCAGATGTTGGGCAAGGGAGGCCAACCTTGTGTCCAGAGACGTAAGTGCTACTCGATCTGCATTCAGGATCCTGTTCAGGTCTGTGTCTGTGTGTGTGGGAGGCAGAGAGAACAGATAAATTATAGCGAATGAGGCACTTATTCACTGATCCTTTGCCTTCTACTCAGAATCCTTCTGTTGGACAGTGGCATTTTCTTTGAAAACAATTTAAGAGATTATTCCTTTTGTATCTTTCACCCCTTGTTTTCAACATGTTTACATGTTACTCAATTCTGACAAATGGGATTTCTAAATAAATAATTTTTAACCATTGTGTAGAAATCATAGGGGAGGAGAAATATTTTTTTCCTTACTCTTCATAGTTCTGTCAACTGAAGAATGATGAGGTTCATAATTTGGAAAGGACAGCTTTATTTCTCACAAATGGCCGCAGCCTGTAGGGAGGCCATTTTGACAGGCTGGGAAGCATAGTCTCTGGCCAGAAGCCAGAAACAGGCACTTCAAGGGTGGGAAGAATAAGCCAAGGCTTTATACTGAACAAGGTGGCCAAATAAACATATTCAAGAAGCTGTAGGAGGAATCATGAATATTTATGAAAGGAGAAATATGTACACATGCAATTGAACTTCATGCTGCTCCATGAGATCCATGTTCAAAAAAATGCAGCAGTAGCATGATCCAGGGGTAGAGTTTTCAGCCCTCTCACATCAAAAGATGAAGCACAGGACACGAAAACCCTCACTGCACATCCTCCTAGACTGGCCAGAACCACTCTTGTGGTCAGTGGTCTCTTATCAGGAATGCCTGTCAGTTGCTTTGTTGAAACCACAAAAGGGTGGGGGGAGCATCATGGGCTTAATTGAAATGGGGGTGGAGTTGTTTGAAAGGGCTGGTTTCTGTTTAGCCCTTAGGGAAGAAAGCCTGAGAGCAGTTAGGGAGTTGGACCTCCCATCCTGTCATGGCTGGGAGCTCTGTTTTCAGGGTTTCTCTGGGATCCCCTTGGCTAACAGGGGTATCTGTTTACTTGGTTGGGGGTCCTAGAATTTTATTTTTATTTCTCAGTTCTTAGTTGGGATGGACTCTGTAACAAAAGACAGATTAACAACAGAAAAACTGAAATTGAATACGTGTACATATCGTGTATGCATGAGAGATACTCAGAGAAATGAGTAACTCTCAAAGAGGTGACAGGCTTCAGGCATAAATATCATCTTCCTGTGAGATTAAGAAGGGCGAGGGGAAGGCAGATTTTGGGGAGGTATCCAGGAAAAGTACTGTAAACATGAGTACGTTTTGATATGCAGATTTTTAAGTTTGTGCCTTCTCCATTGATGAGGCTCCATAGTTTAGTCATCCTTATTATCTTCCTGGTTCAGAGAATGGAGACTTGCTTTATAAATGTAACTTTCCCTTACAAAAGGATAACTTTTTTGTTTTCAGAGCTGTTCTGGTGTCTGTAGTTTCTCAAAATAATCCTTATGCCAAAGAGGCATATTTTAGGGAGGCATATTCTGGTTTTCTATAATTATATTTTGGGGTGGTATATTTTTGGTCTTCTACAGCATATTCTGTTATACAGTTCTGAAAATGTTTCTTCCACTTCACTGTTTCCTTTAGCAAAAATGACATGAGAAAAACTGATAGAGATTGCATCAAAGGAACTTTTGTTTTGAAGCCAAGACCTACTTTGTTTGGAGTTAAAAGCCCTTATACATGCAATCATTAAAATGAGATCTATGTTTATCGGTGTGTAAAGATGTCTATGATGTGTCTGTTAATTTACTAGTGCTGCATTAACAAAGGATCACAGACAAAGTGTGTTAAACAACAGAAATTCATTGTCTCACAGTTGTGGAGGCTGGAAGTCCAAAATCAAGTCACTGGTAGAGTTGGTGCCTTCTGAGCACCATGAGAGAAGGATGTGCTGGCTTGTAGATGGTCATCTTCTCCCCATGTCTTTACTGCTGGTCTTAAACTCCTGGCCTCAAGTGATCTTTCTGCCTCAGCCTCCCAAAGTGCTGGAATTTACAGGTATGAGCCACTATTCTTGGCCCAAATTTCCCCTTTTTATAAGAACACCAGTCATATTGGATTAGGGACCACCCTCAAGACCTTATTTATCTTGATTCCTTTTATAGAGACCCAATCTCCAAAGAGGGTTATATTCTAAGATACTGGGAATTAGGACTTCAACATACGAATGTGGTGAAGGATACATTTCAACCATAATAATGTATTTTCCCCCTATTTTATTTTATTTTTTTCATGGAAAAACCCTCATGTTTATTTGATTAAATGAAATTAAAATAAGTTGCATAGGAAGAATTTTAAAGTCCGAAGAGACACCAACTTTAAGGCTGTAGTAGCTGATACAGCATCTCCTTGCTACCTTCTCCAGCCTTCTCTGTGGACCACAGCGATACATTCAGAAGCCTGTTAGCTCACACAGGAGTTTCTGAATACTTTTCCATTGGTTCTTCACCTGCTCATTGCCTGTCATGCCTGCGGCCTGCAACAGTTAACATTTAAGATTTAAGATGTGAAAGCCAAGAGGAGGTTTCCCCCCTATTTTAAAAGACATTGTTGTTATGAAAAATGTCAAATGTAAATACACTAGAGAAAGATCATATTGAATTTCCATGTACCCATCAACAGCTTTAGCTACCCCCAAAGCCAATATTGTTTCATCCTTGCTCTTTTACCCCCACTGGGTTATTTTGAAGTACGTCCCAAGTGTTAGAGATGATGTATTCTAAAGTGATCAAAGGTTATACAATTATATATAAGGAGGGATGTTTTTAAGATAAAATAATAGACCTCTGTGTGTGTACATATAAATTAGAAGAGTCAGAATCATACTAGAATGTTAACAGCACTTACGTCCAGGAAGTGGGATGACAGGTAACTTTACTTCCTTCTTTGTAACTGTTTTTACTGTCTGATTCTGTTGGGATGGTGGTTGATGGAATGAGCCGGCCCCTTTTGTAATCGGAAAGCAAAAACAAGAAAGCTGGTTTCCAGACGGTGAGAATGGGTGGGCTGAGGGACAGTGGAAAGGAAGAAACCTTATCATAGTTGTTTTCTGAGGCAGGAGATAGCTTTTGCTTCTAGAATATATGAAAGAAATAAGAGGAAGCACACAGGAGTATGTCAGAGTGGAAAGGGTGCTGAAGTGGAGCCGAGGACTAACGGTGAATCGTGCCTTGCCAGGAAAGTGAAGGTGTGACTTTGACAAGGTCGTTCAGCTTCTCCGAACTCAGGATTCCTGCCTGCAAAGAGTCAGACTTCACAGACCCGTCAGTAAGTTGTGAGTGTTACAATCTCACATTTCTTGAGGATCTCAGTAATGGTTTCCTCCTAAGGTGTTTGTAAAGATAAAATTGGCATTTTATGTTTGTGCAGTGTGGTGTTACTATTGGGAGTGATGAGGCAATGATTGTAGAAAAACCAAAGGTGAAGAAATGACAGAAAGGAAACGGTTTTTTGGAACTGTAGAAGGCTTATCTCCCCACATCTTCAGAAAGTGTCTTTTGAGTGTGTAGGTGCAATTCAGAATTTTGCATTTACCTTTTGCCCTCAACAGCATGGGCTGGTTTAGAGGCAACACTGAGATTTCTTGATACCAACTCAAACCATGGAAGGACCAGAAAAAGCTTTGGATGTTCTACGTCTTTGGGTTGTCCTTTCAACCACTCTTTTGTTTCATCCCTCTCATCTCACATGATAAAGGTAGAGTGTCAAATTGTTGAACTTCAAAATGCCGTTAGCCTGTCCTGCCTTCCAGGGACAAGGGTGGACAGAAAACCCTGGAATCATGGCTTAAGTCACTTAGTGATGGTCAGCCTCAATAATTATACCATGAAGTCCAAGGCAAAGTAAGTATGAATCTAGAAAGCAGGAAATATCTCGAAATAATGAATGCATCTCTTCTGCCAATTTTCTGAAAGGGAGAATTGATTCTGTTACCAAAAAGATGAGTACAACCTTCCAACCGGCCAGTTAGATCTGCTTATGAAGCAGTCTTCAACTTGGAAGTGGAAATAGGATGTCTACACTTACACACCTTTGAAAGGAAAGCAGACTGTTATGCTCTTAGGTATAAAAAATGACCTCAGGCCTGAGACTTCCCTCCTACCCAGAGTTAGGGCAAGATGCAGCTAGGGGCATGGACAAGGGTGATCCTGCTCCCCTCCTGGAAGGCTGGAAACTCCGTTCTTTCAACTAGACGCACCAGTCAGAGGTCTGGGGAAGCTCTTTCTGTCGCCTTTGGTAACACCGGCAGGGATGAGTGGAGGCTCCAGAGGCAGGAGATGAACCAAGCAGATTAAAATAGTACCACAATGGCTCTGAAATTAGATTGTCACTGGAACCACAGCCCATAAAAGCAGGCCAGGACCTACGTTCTAAACTTAAACATACGACTCCCAGCCTAAAAAAAGAAAAAAATCAAATGGGACCCAGAGTCCCCTAACATAATAACCAAAATATCTAGGATAGAATTGAAAATCATTAGTCATGTCAAGAACCAGGACAATCACAACATGAGTGAGAAAAGATCTTATCTGACACCGAAACTGAGAGTGAATAAAAATGTTAGTTTCACTGGAAAACTGCCATGCCCATTTGTGTATTCACTGCCTCTGGCTGTGTTCAAGCTACAGTGGCAGAGTTGAGTAGTTGCCACAGAGACCATACTGTCTGCAAAACCTAAAGTGTTGACTATGTGGCCCTTGACAGAAGTCGCAGAGCCCTGCAGTAAGTGCATTGACGACCTGGTGGTCACTGTTTTTGAGATCCTGCCTTCTTCTGTTTACCTTTTCTTTGTTTGTTTCCTTTGGTTTATAGTATACAGTGTGATACTCCTAATACTGGTTTCTCCCTTCTCTTTCTGTGCCTTTTTCCTTTCTTCTTCTTCTTTGTAACGTTGTCACCTGTTTAGCCAGCACCCTCTCCTCATTGGAGCTGGATCCCTCTTCCTTCCGCTCATCTTGTCTGTTATTGCCACCGTCACTCTCTTAGCCCTACTGAGAGAAATGTGTATTTGGAAGTTCTGTACACTCGATGGGAGTTATCTTTCTTCACGCCCCTGAAACGGGGTTAACAGATACTTGGCAGTCACGAACTGTTTGGGACTGGCCTACACAGGATTGTGTTTGTGGGTATGAGGAGCAGTGTCCCAAGGGGCTCAGGACCCTGCCTAAAGGGAACGCTTGGAGGGCTATCATTTTAGGGGTATGTTGTGCCAGGAGGTGGAGAACAAGGGACATAGGCTGGGAATTATAGGGCGGAGGTAGAATGTCAGGTAGGAAAAGTCAGCAGCTCATTGAGAGAAGACAGAATTATTCAGGTGTGAGACCAGGACTGACTGTGCCCCAACACTCAGAAGTTTGGAGAAGGGAGTTGCGATTGGAATGCCAGCTCTCCACATATCAACTTATCATTTGTTAATAAGACAAGACTGACTTTATTGTTGGCCACTGTGAGGGAAACACCACCTCCGCAGGGTGCTGGCTGTGTCTCCAAGCCGGGAAGGCAAGGTCAGCATTTATCAAGAACTGGAGGTTTGGTTTACAATGTGGAGACTTGATTAGGATTAAGATTAAGAATCAAGATTTAACAGTTCAGGATTAGTGAAAACAACAAGGCAAGGATTTTGAGGCAAGATATTGAAAGACTTTTAGAGGACAGAGTGTTGATGGTTTTTATTAAAGAGTTGATGGACATTTGGGGAAGTTCCTATAATAAATTATCAAACCATTTCTGGGATGGAGTCTCCTGGAAAATTAAAGTAATGCTCATGAGAGGAGTGGAGTAGGATAGTAAAGCAATGTTAATGCAGACAGTAAACTGTGTGTGTGTGTGGTTTTGGTTTAAAGATCCATAAAGCGGCTGGGAACAGTGGGTCGCGCCTGTAATCCTAGCACTTTGGTAGGCCGAGGCGAGCAGATCACCTGAGGTTGGGAGTTCGAGACTAGCCTGATCAACATGGAGAAACCCCGTCTATACTAAAAATACAAAATTAATTGGGCGTGGTGGCACATGCCTGTAATCTCAGCTACTCGGGAGGCTGAGTTAGGAAAATCGTATGAACCCGGGAGGTGAGGCGGAGGTTGCGGTGAGCTGAGATCGCACCATTGCAGTCCAGCCTGCGCAATAAGAGCGAAACTCCGTCTCAAAAAAAAAAAAAAAATCCTTGAAGCATGGCTTTAAAGCTTAGGTGAGGACATTGGCCAAGTGAAAAAGTGCCTACATTAACCAAGGACTGATCCCCTGACTCAGAGGGGAACTTAGCGGGGACTCAGGAATGCCACCAGACTGAGGAGAAATGCCAAACCAAGGCCATCTGGTACGTGGCATCAAATTGTTCGGTCTCCTTCCAAGCCGGACAGATTGAGTTACTGAAGGCACTGGGGCACCGGCTGAGGCTCTGCCAACCAGAGGAGCAGCTTTGGTTTCTTTAGGGTTAGGAATATTTGTTTAGGAGCCGCTTTATGCTGAGCTTTTGGAGGGTAATGAAGGAGTGACTGAAGTTGTCAAATTTGTTGACATCTGACCCATCAGGATTGGACTTTTCAGGGGCCTCTGAAACCTGCACCAGGGTTTACAGCTCAGAAAAATCCGAAGCAGTCTAGACAAATGAAGGCCTTATCTTCTTGCTGTCTACTGCAGTCCTTGCTTTAGCCAGATTTGAACTTGTTGAGCTACATACCATTGGGTTTCGATCTTTGCATCTTCGTTTCAGATTTTTTGACTTGTTTTTCCTCTTTCTGCAGCCACCGATGCTATTAACATTAACTCCTATGATTTGATTTTGTCATGCACGTGTCATCGTTTGTACTGTAAGAAACAGGTCATAGAATTTTTATTCCCTCTCTGAGAAGTTTCTTATCTGTGAAGTTCAACTTGACCTACATTTCATCTCTTTTACAACCTCAGAGTTGATATTTTCAGGTGGTTTATCTCTGAAATTTAATTTGAGGCTCTGTTTTTGTGCCCGTGTTACAACATCATTATGCCCTGATTGTGGAAGCCAAATTCCAGAAAGAAATGAAATTTTTGTTTTTTTTGCTTGTTTTTAAACAATCATGGATGATTAATGTTGGTGTGCCTTGGAGGAAGTATTTGGGGTTATAATTTGAGACTTCGTAATTAAAGTAAATGGTTCAACATTTTCTTAAAGGCTGGAAGATGTAGGTGAGTCTGTTTGCGGATGGTTGGGCTTTGCTCCTTTACTGACAAGCTGGTAGGCACCTTGAAGGGGAGAAGGAGCTCTCTTTAAGAATTTGCTGTTGGTATTTTTGGTGCATTCTGCCTTTTGGTACCACATTTATCATCTCACATGTGCCCTTAATAAAAGTGAGAGAGAGATGGACATAGCTAAAACTTGTTCTCTGGAAGTCTGATGAAGAGTCTTCATCAGTGCCTCCCAGTCTTAGCAAGTGTTAGAGCAGTAATAACTGGGATGCACAGCTCCAAGGCAAGAACTCCTACATTTCTTTCAGGGTTCAATCAACTTCTTTTGGATTCTCATGAAGCTAACATAAAGTGAGGATTGGCATCGATTGTGTCATTAAAGACTAGAGTTCTGTTTCACATCTCATGGAAAATGAGAAGAAAATGAGTCTGTAGGAGGTGTGTACTGTGTGCCAATCACTATAAAGCTTGTATTATTTTTAGCCTTCAGTTTCCCAAGAAAGAAGTCAAAGCTATGAGGTGCCTGGTTATTGATGTGTTTCTAGCAAAGGGTTACTCAAGGGGGCACTGCTAGTATTTTCAACAGCAGCGTTCTTTGTTGTATAGGACTGTGCCCTGATTCAGGAGAAATTTAGCTCTCCTGGGCCCTCTGCTTTCAGTGCCATAGTTCTTCCCCAGTCATCGTAACTGCCAAACATACCCACTGCCTTTAAAGGCTACCTGCCCTTGCTATTGGCAATAGGCTCTCAGTAAATACTGATGAATGCTTTTTATTTTTAATTTATTTGTTTGTTTGTTTGTTTATTTTGAGACGGGGTCTCACTCTGTTGCCCAGTCTGGAGTGTAGTGGTGTGGTCACAGCTCACTGCAGCTCCCAGCCTCCGGGCTCAAGGGATCCTCCCACCTCAGCCTCCTGAGTAGCTAGGACTGACCACAGGTGCACCACCATGCCCGGCTAACTTTGTTTTTTGTTTGTTTGTTTGTTTTGGTAGGGATGTGGTTTCATTATGTTGGCCAGGCTGGTCTCCAACTCCTGGCCTCAAGTGATCTGCCCACCTTGGCCTCCCAAAGTGCTGGGATTACAGGCGTGAGCCACCACTCCTGGCTTGAATGCTTTTTTAGAGAACTAGTGCGTGGATTCCATCTTTGAGCATGTGCATCTGTTGTAATAGAGAAGAATATCCTCCAAGCTGGTTTCATGTTTTTATTACCTAAGATTTTCATAATATCTTATGTTTATGAAATAACAATATTTATCCTATACTATATAATTGGAATAGAGTTCTTTTTGTTGATTAAAAATGAGTATATACCATATAGTTGATGGCTTGATTTTATTCACCTTTTCTCTTAAGCATTATGGCTCCATTCATAATAATAAAAACATAATGTATCATGTTTCATCATGATTTCTTCTTTCTTTTCAGTACATTTTTCTAAGACAGGATTTTATGGTAGGAATTTACAGAAATGCTGACTACAAATAGCTCGAAATCCATTTCTCCCTAACTGTTAGCATTTATACATATAAATGTCAGGGAATACATAGACATTTTATCTTGTTTGAAGTTAAATTTAACTAGTTGGCAGTATTTCTTGGCAAACTGATAATGGAGGTATTATCCGTTACTAAATCTTCAGCCATATTATGTTCATCAAGTATTCTGTAGACTATATGTCATAAACGGATTCTTTTGCACTTCAGTGAGAGGAGGGAGACTTGGATTCATTCATTCATTCAATAGGTGGGTACTTATAGTACTTGGGATACATCAGTGAACAACACAGATGATGATTCCTGCTTGCACACTAGCATAAATGAATATAATAAGGAAATTACAAGTTAGTTTGGAAGGAGGTAGATGCTGTGGATAACAAGGTTGGTAAGGAAGACAGGTGTGCCTGGGGTTGGGCTGGAGGTGCAATTTTTTTTTTTTTTTTTTTGAGACTGAGTCTTGCTCTGTTGCCCAGGCTGGAGTGCAGTGGCATGATTCCGGCTTAATGCAACTTTTGCCTCCTGGGTTAAAGCGATTCTCCTACCTCAGCCTCCCGAGTAGCTGGGATTACAAGTGCCCGCCATGACACCTGGCTTATTTTTGTATTTTTTGGTAGAGACAGGGTTTCACCATGTTGGCTAGGCTGGTTTCAAACTCCTGACCTCAAATAATCCACCAGCCTTGGCCTCCCAAAGTGCTGGGATTATAGGCATGAGCCACCATGCCTGGCCTGGAGGTGCAATTTTAAATGAAGTGGTTTGGGAAGTTTTCTCAAAAAGGTGACTTTTATTATTTTATTTGTTGATATATATATATATATATTTTTTTTTTTTTTTTTTTTTGAGATGGCATCTCACTCTGTCACCCAGGCTGGAGTACGGTGGCGCCAGCTCAGCTCACTGCAAACTCTACCTCCTGGATTCAAGCTATTCTCCTCCCTCAGCCTCCTGAGTAGTTGGGACTACAGGCACCTGCCACCACGGCCAGCTAAGTTTTGTATTTTTAGTAGAGATTGAGTTTCACCATGTTGGCCAGGCTGGTCTCAAACTCCTGACCTCAGGTGTTCCACCCACCTCCCAAAGTGCTGGGATTACAGGCGTGAGCCACTGCACCCACCTAAAAAGATGACTTTTAAACAAAGACCTGGAGAAGAAATGAGTACTTACTGAGCTTTCCTTCTTTATAGGCACTGTTTTAGGAGCCAGAATGGCTAGGTAGATCTTCTGTAATCTACAAAAAAACAATTTGCATAGCCAGATTATGGATGTGTACACTAAGATGAGAACGCTCAAACCACATCTGTGGAACATGTCTCTTAAAATTAATCTTTTTAAAAAAAATCATTTTGAAGTAATTGCCAGTAGCAGGTATTTGTTTCAAAAGGAAAGAGAAAAAAGGCTAAGCAAAAAAGTAATGAGCTTTGTGTCCAAGTCCAGCAGTCCTTACAGAATTACTGCTTCTTCCCACTGGTGACATCATGGTGACAAGGATCCTCCAAGGGTGACAGTGACAAAGCAGGAGATGTTGCTTCAAATAAAAACAGCTTTTGTGGAGAAGCTTAAAACACAGTGGACCAGAGAACAGGAATTTACTCCTGCTTCTGATGTCAATGGGCTTTGTGACCTTGGGCGGGTTGCTTGAGCTCCTCCACTTCTTAGACCCGTTAATTATTTGTTAGACATGATGTCTAAGCACTTTATATACATCATCCTGTTTAATGGGATAAGTTATAAAACATGAGGAGGATGAACTTCACAAGATAACCATTAAAGTCCTTTTCTAGCCCCTGTGTTCCTTTTTTTTTGACTTGTTAGTTCAAAGACATAATTAGACTACTGTTTGTCTTATGATAAGCTTATGAATTGAAGCCAGGCCACAAAATATGATTATTTGTCATAGCTTGAGCCATGGAGTAGGACTGGCTCTGGGATTCCTGGTTTTTCTCTTCCTGACATGTCTCGTGGTGTTAAGAAGGTCATGTCCTGTTTAGCATTTTTTATTTGCAAGTGAGTGAAGGGGGCTCAGCACTGGTTTCATTGTGATCTCCTTTGTACAAACACCAGCCCCAGATTTCCCTTCCGCTCTGTGAACTCTGAACAGGGCTACCAAAGAGTTAAGGGTTGGAGCTGGAGGAAAAGCAAGGAGGAAGCCTTGCTGTGAGGGACAGCCACAGCGCGCCTGCTGTCTCAGATAACCTTCTGTAGAAAAAGAACTCTAAAGGTGGTTGCAAGGATGCTTTCAATGTATTTATTATTGACTTACCTCCAGAAGATCTGTAAAATGATATACCGAGATGGCCCTGATGGCCCCTTTTAGCTCTAAAGTTCAAAACTTCTCTTTTGATTAGAGTGCCTTTGGATAAATTTACCAAGACAGATTTCACCCAGGATTGAGTATTTATCAAAAGACGAACGTGCACCAAACACACGGAACTGACCCTCACCCAGTTTTACCCACTTCTGTGGTTTAACTGCCGCCTCCCCAGCCTGTTGAAAGAAGAGCTTCTGCCCCTCACCTCCTTACTGTCGTCTTGTTTTGTAGATGATGAACCAGGTGGAAGGGCAGCAGAAGAACCTCGTGCACGCCATTGAGTCCCTGCCAGGGTCTGGCCCCCTCACTGCCTTGGACCAGGACCTGCTGCTCCTGAAAGCTACCTCTGCTGCCACCCTCAGCTGCCTTGGGGAGTGCCTCAACTTGTTACAGCAGAGCGTGCACCACGCGGGCCAGCCCAGCCAGAAGCCAGGAGCCTCGGGTAAGACCGCCGGCAGTTCGTCCATGTTTAGGATGAGTACACACACTATGTGTGTGTGTCCCATTGTCTTCCTCCTTTAAGTCCATCCATTTCTCTGTGATCCATCCGTCTATCCTTATATCCAAGTGTTTCTACTGCGCTTCCTCTCTACTGTTTGGGATGTATTTTTATGTTACAAGTTACAAATGTAACATTTTATGAAAAATGTAATTCTGCATTCATCTCTCCTGCCCTTCCTCTACTGTTTGGGATATATTTTTATTTACAAGTTACAAATGTAACATTTTGTGAAAAATGTAACTAAAATATTTACATAAAGACTATGGAACACCTTTCAGACTTGCTGGCATCACATTATAAGTCTCATTCCATTCATAACATTTGCACTCAGCATTCTGTTGTTTTGTTTTGTTTTGTTTTGAAATAGAGTTTTCACTCTTGTTGCCCAGGCTGGAGTGCAGTTTTGCAATCTCAGCTCACTGCATCCTCCACCTCTTGGGTTCAAGCGATTCTTCTGCCTCAGCCTCCCGAGTAGCTGGAATTACAGGCATGCGCCACCATGCCCAGCTAATTTTGTATTTTTAGTAGAGATGGGATTTCTCCACGTTGGTTAGGCTGGTCTTGAGCTCCCAACCTCATGCGATCCTCCCGCCTTAGCCTTCCAAAGTGCTGGGATTACACGCCTCAGCATTCTGTTTTTAAGAAACACTGGCATGTAGCATCTGGTCCATTATTTCTGTGGTGTTGGGTCCACCACATTATACCCAGCCACTCTCAGATGACAGATAATGCACATTGCCTCCAGCCTCTGCCCCACTCACCTCGCTGCAGTAAACATCCTCCTGCCTGTCCCCTCACGAGGAAACCTCTGGAATACACACCAGGAGTATTTCTAGCTCTTAATCAAGAAGCTGGAGATAATAATGCACTTCCTTGAGATGCCTCAGTCCTTTTGGAGGAAGGTTTAATCAATGAGCAGATATAAAGATATTTGTGAAGATTAAGATAAAGGTAAAAATAGCTTGAGATTGGTTATGTCACATACAATTATAAAATACTATAATTAACAGAATAACAGCAGCCTTATTGTGCTTTGTTGCTCAGGGGTCACTTAATTAATGAAGGAATGAGGCAAGTTAGGTAATAGGAAGTAAAGCCAGACTATGAGTGATAGTCTTTATATTTCATGCTTTCCCCAACTGCCCTTTGCCCTTTGTTTCACCGAAGCGTAAAAGGGACAGTTGGTTTTTCAGAGTAGACTGTGTGGGGGTAATGTGGTTTTCTCTTTGTAAAACCCACTATCATTTACTGAACTTGGCCTTGGCTACATGTTTTCTGAAATCTTGACAAAGTAGGTATGATTATGTGCATTGTTCAGATGATATGCTGGGACACGGAACTATTAAACAACTTGCCCAAGGCCACCCAGCTAAGTGGCAGAACGAGGGCAGGACCAGGCTCTTTCCGCTGTGGCAGGCGTCTTCCCGGCCTGGGGTTCTTTGTTCAGTCCAGAACAACCACTCAGTGGGTTCAGTCCCCCAAACTGAGGCTGGGAACCGTGTCTTGTGAGCATTGTAATTCTCTCAAGGCAGGTGTATATATGTTTTTAAAAAATAATTTCAGACTTTAGAAAAGTTGCAAGAATAGTATGAAAAATGCTCATATATCCCTCTACAAATTCCTTAAACAGTAACATGTTACGATGTTTACTTCATCTTTTCACTATATTTACATATTACAATTTTCTAACCACTTAAAAGTAAATTGCAGACATCACGTCCCTTCACTATTAAATACTTCAGTGTGTATTTCCTTTAAAAAAAGGACACTCTCCTCTAAAGACAGCACAATGATCGAAATCAGTAAATTAACAAGAGTACAGTCCTCTTTGCTGGTTATGCCATTGATAGCCTTTGCAAAATAAAGCAATCTGGGGGCAGAATCCAGTCTAGGAGATTTGCGTATATTCAAGCATGGAGCAAAGGCACCCAGACCTGCTTTTCTACCTTTCCTCTTGCTTCTCAGCCTTAAGAATGAATCCCAAATGCAGAAGCTTAATGAGGCTTTTTGACATTTTCTGATCTGGAAGGAGCCTCAGTGACCCCCATTGAGGCCTGAATGCAAATTTGGAGTGAGACTGGAAACTTTTCAAAATTTCTGTGGTCTCTTTTGCCCTGTATTGTAACTTGTAGCTTCTGCAATGTAATAGGCTCGTTCCGAGAATCTTTCACTAGTAAATACAAGCTTGAATCATTTTCTTTTTCCTAAAATTAATCCCTCTTAAAAATATATTTCTTCAGGGCTTCCTAGGAAATTCGTTTTTTTTTTTTTTCTTCTTCTTTCTAACTTTCATTGGATCTCTGGCATTTTTAAGGGCCCGGAGGAACAAAGCTCAATTGGATGCATTTCAGAGGTGGTGACAGGTTGAAATGGAAATTATTGGAGAAAGGGGAGACCAAGAAGTGTCCCTGAAATTATGTCACATCAGGTGCTACCTCCTTTATGTCCTCCCTGTGCTCTCTCTTCCACCCTTGACTCTCCACTTGCCCTTCCTCCCTTCCTCCTTTCCTTCCTTCCTTCCTGATGGAGTCTCACTCTGTCACCCAGGGTGGAGTGCAGTGACACAATCTCAGCTCACTGCAACCTCCACTTCCCAGGTTCAGGCAATTCACCTGCCTCAGCCTCCTGAGTAGCTGGGATTACAGGTGCCCACTACCCCTGGCTAATTTTTATATTTTTAGTAAGGACCGAGTTTCTCCATGTTGCCCCGGCTGGTCTCAAACTCCTGACCTCAGGTGATCCACTCGCCTTGGCCTCCCAAAGTGCTGGGGTTACAGGCAAGAGCCACCGCGCCTGGCTAGCCCACTCTCCTTCATTTGGGTTGTTGTCATCCAGAAACTTAGCTGAAAGTTGGAGAATACAGCGTGAAGCATCACAATGACTACTTTGTTTCCTTGTCATCTTATCCTTTTTACCTGTCATATTCCATGTAACACAGCCCCTGAAGTTTTAAAACAACCTACTGTGTGTCTTAAATCTATGCTACACATTGGGGGAAAATAGAATTACTTCCTGCAGGAAAAACATCATAGTTGTCTGCAGTTCAAATGGAATTCCAGAATCTCAAGCTAGTGGGATAAGAGAATAGAGAATACGTTGGCCCTGGGAGTGCTGCCTTAAAATGTGTTTGTTTAGACACTTGGGGCTCTCAGGGTTGATAGTTGCTATAGCGGCTGCCTGACACACATTGATAAAAATATAATGGTTATGTCTAAGAAGTGCCAGGTTGGGCCGATGGAAATCAAAATCTCATTAAAGTGAAACGCTGGCAGGGTTTCATTTCAGTGTTCAATGGGCAGGAAGGCCCGTCTTACCTGAAGCGTAGCAAATACTCATACAGATTGTTCCTGCGTGATGGCTCTTTGCCTTCTGATCCTTGCACTGTTTTTTTTTTTTTCTTTTTCCTTCTGTCCCTTTTGTGAATAAAAAATGATTTATGATCTTGTATATTTCATCTTGTATAGCATTTAATTGTGTCTTCTGGGATATATGTTTGCTTTGGAGCTTTTGTCTCCAAATGTTGCTTATTACACTGTTTTTGTTTCAAACACACTGCCAACCAGACTGAAATCTGAGAATACTTCAGTATTCATCTGCCTCCCAGCTATTCATTTGGGCTCCCAGACCTGTTTCTGATGTTATCTCCAAGATATACTGGGTCTGAAGTGCTTCACTTAGCTTCCGTTTATGGAGAGGTGTGTAATTAAAATTAAAAAAGTAATTTGGCCGGGCGTGGTGGCTCATGCCTGTAATCTCAGCACTTTGGGAAGCCGGGGCAGGTGGATCACTTGAGGACAGGAGTTTGACCAGCCTTACCAACATGATGAAACCTCGTCTCTACTAAAAATACAAAAGTTAGCCAGGTGTGGTTGGCGGACACCTGTAATCTCAGCTACTCAGGAGGCTGAGGCAGGAGATTCACTTGAACCCTGGAGGTGGAGGTTGCAGTGAGCCGAGATCGCACCGCTGTGCTCCAGCCTGGGGGAAAGGGAAAGACTATGTCTTAAAAAAAAAAAAGGTAATTTGGCTTTTCAGTCAAGACTTAAATTATGCAGCTCTTTTGCCATTCCTGGTGGCTTCTAAATCTACTTCAGCAGCTTGATGGAGGTAAACAGCGGATGGACAGGGGACTGGGTATCTGTTTTCTCCAGACTTCCCTGTGCTATGGGGAAGAGGCAGGCAGAACCACGCTCAGAACTGGAAAAGGTTGTGCTCTTTGGGAGCCTGGGCTTTTTAGGTGGGTTTCAAGTGTGGGAGGGAACTGGGCCTGGAAAGTGATTTGAGGGTACAGAGTACTCTGCCCTCTGTGCTTCTGGTTGGTTTGCTATTTGCTTGCAAGCCTTAATCTAGGTAACATGGTTTGAGTTCGGGCAGATGCCTGTAACTAGACAAGCCCATTCTGGTGCCAGGTAAGAGCTGGCATTAGCAGCGTGATGGTGTGAAACAGGCTTGGGGAAGGACACTGGAGTCGCAGCTGCCAGAACTAGTGACAATGGAACCTTGGCAGAATGCAGTAGATGACACAGGTGCCCTTGAAGACAAACAGGGACAAAAGATCAAGAGAATATATTTGAGAGGAGAAGAACCAGAGCAGAATTTAATATACTTTCCTGAACTCATCCTTGCAATAACGCTTCATCCTCTTGAAAGATTAGTGGGGAGTGTCAGTTAATAAGCCAGTTGCACTGGTCTTCACATTTTGGGGTTTGGCCAAAAGGGCCAAATAAGTGAGACTGTCATAAGGACCCCTGGCTCTTCTGGCTGTTTATCTTCTTCCTTTTGCGGTGCTTTACATTTTTACAGAGACCTCTTCAGACTTTCGTTTTTCATCTGTTTTCCAACACTTAGGGACTTCCTTTGCTTTCTTTGTCTCTTATACTTTCTTTCCTGACACCTACTGCTTTTGGTGAAGATTTGCCCCACTTATAGTCACCTTTCTTTATTTTATGATTAAAAACTAAGATAGAAATATGGTAATTCAGTAAATAGGCATATTAGTTCATTTTCACAAGACTGAGCAATTTACAAAAGAAAGGGGTTTATTGGACTTACAGTTCCACGTGGCTAAGGAGGGCTTGCAATTATGGCAGAAGGCCAGGAGAAGCAAGTCACATCTTATGTGGATGGCAGCAGGCGAAGAGAGAGCTTGTGCAGGGAAACTCCTGTTTTTAAAACCATCAGATCTCGTGAGACACATTCACCATCATGAGAACAGCATGGCATAGACCTATGCTTCAGTCATACCCCATGATTCAGTCATACCCCACTGGGTCTCTCCCGCAACATGTGAGAATTACGGGAGCTACAAGATGAGATTTGAGTGGGGACACAGAGCCAAAGCATATCAATAGGATATCAGGAGAAGAGGAAAAACTAGCATTGCAGAATATTTCAGATACGTGTTTTTTAAATTTTTTTACAACTGTCTAAACAGAATTTTTGAGTGCCAACTTCTCCCTAAAGAAAGCAGTTAGAGGCCGGGCACAGTGGCTCACACCTCTAATCCCAGCACTTTGGGAGGCCAAGATGGATGGATCACGAGGTCAAGAGATAAGGACCATCCAGGCCAACATGGTGAAACGCCGTCTCTGCTAAAAATACAAAAATTAGCTGGGCATGGTGGCACGCGCTTGTAGTCCCAGCTACTTGGGAGGCTGAGGCAGGAGAATTGCTTGAACCCAGGAGGCGGAGGTTGCAGTGAGCCGAGATTGTGCCACTGCACTCCAGCCTGGTGACAGAGCGAGACTCCGTCTCAAAAATAAATAAATAAAAATAAAACAGTTACCAAGGCCTGGCTTTCCACTGGGAATATGTCTTATGGTTTCAAGTGAAAATTCAATCTTTTTGTGAATGTCAATCTTACTCTATTTTGGAAAACCATTTTATGTTTACTGAACCTGGGAAGATGAATTCACTGGTACAGGAAGAGGAAAGACCTTCCAGGAGCCATCACCTATCACTGGCCTCTGGGCAGAGGCCTGGTAGCTCTCAACACTCTAAGCAAGGCTTAAAATAAGGCCAAGGAGGGATTAAGACAATTCCACAGTCAAACCTTTGCCCTTAAAACCGGTGTTTTTCTCTTAGTCTCCTTATGATTTTTGTTTTTATTTCCATACTGCTTTTCATGTTTTCTATTTTGCTATACAGGTTGTATTTCTTTTACCCTTCTTTAGTATTTTGGGAAGAAATATGACACATATATATATAAATTCTAGTAGTGGTCATATTAAGTTTTTCATAACCATTCTTTTCTTTCTTTCTTTTTCTTTTTAAGATACAGAGTCTCACTATGTTGCCCAGGCTGGAGTGCAGTCGCTCTTCACAGGCACAATCATAGTGCAGTCTAGCCTTGAACTTCTGGGCTCAACCAATCCTTCTGCCTCAGTCTCCTGAAGAGCTGGGACTACAGGTGTATGCCACCATACCCAGCTTCATAAGCATTCTTTAACCTATTTTTTTTGGTAGTCCTCAAAGGGATGATGGAATACTTTTTGAATCTTTAATGATGAAGACAGTACAAACTTTAACTTCCTCTGCCCCTCTATTCTGCTTTCCAATTTTTGCTATTATGATATGCAGGCTATTGTTATTAATATTTTAATATTAGTATAATACTTAGATAATGTATGATGACTAATTCTTTTTAAAAATAATATGTGACTTTAATATTCAGTTACATAACCATGCTTAGAAATATTATTCATCGCGGCCAGGCGCAGTGGCTCATGCCTGTAATCCCAGCACTTTGGGAGGCCGAGGTGGGTGGATCACAAGGTCAGGAATTTGAGACCAGCCTGGCCAATATGGTGAAACCCCATCTCTCCAAAAAAAAAAAAAAAATACAAACTTAGCTGGGCGTGGTGACGGGTGCCTATAGTCCTAGCTACTCAGGAGGCTGAGCCTGGAGAATCACTTGAACCCGGGAGGCAGAGGTTACAGTGAGCTGAAATTGTGCCACTGCACTCCAGTCTGGGCAACAAAGCAAGACTCTGTCTTAAAAAAAAAAAAAAGTATTATTCATAGCGTATTCTGGAGCTGGGACCAGGGTGAGATGAAAGAGACACTAGTCTTGAGTGCAAAATTCAAAAGGGTGTCAAAAGTTTCAGTAGTTAAGATAAAAAGATAAAGTTAAGTAGTTAAGATAAGTAGTTATGTTTTAATGCAATATTTTTAACCAAAATTAATGCAAAAACAATTGATAACAAAATATCACAAGTTTACATAAAGACAATGTCTTAGCTTGGGCTGCTATTAAAAACAACTGTAGACTGGGTGGCTTAAAGAACAAAAATTTCTCACAGTTTTGGAAGCCGGAAGTTTAAGATCCAGAGTCCAGTCTTCTAGGCCCAAAGTTTCTGGTGAGGGCTCTCTTCATGGCTTGGTGACAGCCGTCTTCTTGCTGTGTCCGCACATGGCATTCCTTGGTGTGTGAACCTGGAGGGCAACCGACCTCTGGTCTCTCTTCCTCTTGTTTCAGGGACACAAATCCAATTGGATCAGGACCCTACATTTTTTATGTCAATTTAACTTTATTAATGTGAAGGCCCTTTCTCCAAACTTGGTCACGTTGGGGGTTAGGACTTCCACATATGAATCTTGAGAGGGAACATAGATATTCAGTCTATAGCAGAGAGGATCTGATAGGATGGAGATGAGGGTGAAGTGAGGCTGAGTACTATAAGACTTTCTCTCTTCCTTTTTTCTTCCTTCCTTTCTCCCTTTGTCCCTTCCTTTCCCTCCTCTTCCCTTTTATTTCAATTTTAAAATATTGTGTTAAAATATAATTTACCTCAGCCAGGTATAGTGGTGCATACCTGTAGTCCCACTTATTTGAGAGGCCAAGGCAGGAGGATTTTTTGAGCCCAGGAGTTCAAGATTGTGGTGTGCAGTGATCACACTTGTTCCAGCCTGGGCAGCATAGTGGGATCCTGTCTCTTAGAAAAAATTACGCTTTATCTCAATTACTGATTTTCTTGATGCTTCCTTTTATTTTACACCTGAGGTGAATGTCTTACTTGCCTGACTGTAGTCCCAGCCCTGCTCAGCTCTGCGTTTAACTGGGTTCATTGCTTTCTACCAGTTGTTTTTTTTTTTTTTTTTTTTTTTATGACTTCCCCATTTCTTGAGTTCTTAATTCTGCTTCTTTTATTCGTACATTGGGAAATGTTTTCAAGTTGTTTTTCCTGCAAGAAGAATCATTTCTGAGTCTCTGCAGCGCTGCTGAGAGGGCACGTGGTACAGAGTGTGAGAGTCTGGGCTGGGGAGCTCAGCTGCACGGGTTTTAATCTGGATTCTACCACTTACTAGTTCTTAATGTCTGTGTTTCTTCATCTGTCAGGTAGGCACGGTAGTAATATGTATGTGCCTCATGGGTCACCATTAGGATTAGATGAGACAAACCACAGATAGTATGTACAACAGTACTTGGCACCTAGCAAGAGCTCAATAAATGTTGGCCATTCTTACCAAGGGAAAGACATTTTGGCTGGGGATGAATGTTATCCCCCAGCTCCCCAACTCACTCCAGATCTGTCAGTTTCTATTTACATTCTTCTATTTGCCTATTCATCTTTTGGCATTTAGTGTTGTCGCAAAATTCAAGACTGGTTTTGTTTTTTTTTTTTTCCTTTAAGGCAGGTCTAATTTTTTTGCTTTTGTGATTGGAAAATTTTTCTCTTGATTTTTGTTATTCAAAAATGTTGCCAAACTTCATAAACTAGGGATTCATTATAGTATTCTACTTTTGTGTGTGTTTGGAATTTCAGTGATAAAAAGCCTGAGAAAATATCGGCAAGCTGCGGTATTTAGATGTGCATTTTTCCCCATTGATTTTGCTGGAGTGTCGTGGCTCCTTTCAGCAGCCCCCACAGCTTTCTGTTCAGCGCGGGACATGTATTTATACTTACATTTTTGTCTGTCCATTGATATGGTCTCTCTCCTTCAGGAACATGGATCTTTTATCTCTTGGATCTCTGTTGTGCATCTTCTCTTTTTTTTTTTTTTTTTTTTTGAGATGGAGTCTCAAAAAAGAGATGGAATCTCTGTCACCCAGGCTGGTGTGCAGTGGCGCGATCTCGGCTCACTGCAACCTCCGCCTCCCGGGTTCAAGCAATTCTCATGCCTCAGCTTCCCAAGTACCTGGGATTACAGGTGCGTGCCACCATGCCTGGATAATTTTTGTATTTTTAGTAGAGACAGGGTTTCCTCATGTTGGCTAGGCTGGTCTCGAACTCCTGACCTCAGGTGATCCGCCCACTTCAGCCTCCTAAGGTGCTGGGATTACAGGAATGAGTCCCTGCACCCAGCTTTTCTCTATTGTTTTCTGCCTCATGATTGTCATCTGTGTCTTTTGCAACTGCACATAGGTAGAGCCTCCTCATCTCAATACATTACTTATTTGACTTTCTGTAGTGTTGATCCCACTATTTCCTGTTCTCAGTTTTAATTTTAATTCTACTAATGTTGGTTTAGTTTCCTCATAATAATTCCTTGATGCATCCATCTCTGTTTTCACCTCAGCCTGTTTTCTTCTTCTAGTTTTCTGTTTTTGTTTCATAGAGGGTGCTTTGTCCTATATTTATATGCTGAGGAAACACCTTTCCTGGTGTTTTCTCCAACACCTTCTGTTAGCAATTTTATATGTGTTCTTCCTCTTAGCCTTCTTCTTTTTTTTTTTCCATTATACTTTAGTTCTAGGGTACGTGTGCACAATGTGCAGGTTTGTTACATATCTATACATGTGCCATGTTGGTGTGCTGCAGCCATCAACTCGTCAGCACCCATCAACTCGTCATTTACATCAGGTATAACTCCCAATGCCATCTCTCCCCCCTCCCACCTCCCCACAATAGGCCCCAATGTGTGATGTTCCCCTTCCCATGTCCAGGTGTTCTCATTGTTCAATTCCCACCTATGAGTGAGAACATGCGGTGTTTGGTTTTCTGTTCTTGTGATAGTTTGCCGAGAATGATGGTTTCCAGCTGCATCCATGTCCCTACAAAGGACACGAACTTATCCTTTTTTATGGCTGCATAGTATTCCATGGTGTATGTGTGCCACATTTTCTTAATCCAGTCTGTCACTGATGGACATTTGGGTTGATTCCAAGTCTTTGCTATTGTGAATAGTGCTGCAATAAACATATGTGTGCATGTGTCTTTATAGCTGCATGATTTATAATCCTTTGGGTATATACCCAGTAATGGGATGGCTGGGTCATATGGTATTTCTAGTTCTAGATCCTTGAGAAATCACCACACTGTTTTCCACAACGGTTGAACTAGTTTACAATCCCACCAACAGTGTAAAAATGTTCTTATTTCTCCATATCCTCTCCAGCACCTGTTGTTTCCTGACTTTTTAATGATTGCCATTCTAACTGGTGTGAGATGATATCTTATTGTGATTTTGATTTGCATTTCTCTGATGGCCAGTGATGATGAGCATTTTTTCATGTGTCTGTTGGCTGTATGAATGTCTTTTTTTGAGAAATGTCTGTTCATATCCTTTGCCCACTTTTTGATGGGGTTGTTTGTTTTTTTCTTGTAAATTTGTTTGAGTTCTCTGTAAGTTCTAGATATTAGCCCTTTGTCAGATGAGTAGATTGCAAAAATTTTCTCCCATTCTGTAGGTTGCCTGTTCACTCTGATGGTAGTTTCTTTTGCTGTGCAGAAGCTCTTTAGTTTAATGAGATCCCATTTGTCTATTTTGGCTTTTGTTGCCCTTGCTCTTGGTGTTTTAGATATGAAGTCCTTGCCCATGCCTATGTCCTGAATGGTATTACCTAGGTTTTCTTCTAGGGTTTTTATGGTTTTAGGTCTAACATTTAAGTCTCTAATCCATCTTGAATTAATTTTTGTATAAGGAGTAAGGAAAGGATCCAGTTTCAGCTTTCTACTTATGGCTAGCCAATTTTCCCAGCACCATTAATTAAACAGGGAATCATTTCCCCATTTCTTGTTTTTGTAGGTTTGTCAAAGATCAGATGGTTGTAGATGTGTGGTATTATTTCTGGGGGCTCTGTTCTGTTCTATTGGTCTATATCTCTGTTTTGGTACCAGTACCATGCTGTTTTGGTTACTGTAGCCTTGTAGTACAGTTTGAAGTCAGGTAGTGTGATGCCTCCAGCTTTGTTCTTTTGGCTTAGGATTGTCTTGGCAATGTGGGGTCTTTTTTGGTTCCATATGAACTTTAAAGCAGTTTTTTCCAATTCTGTGAAGAAACTCATTGGTAGCTTCATGGGGATGGCATTGAATCTATAAATTACCTTGGGCAGTATGGCCATTATCATGATATTGATTCTTCCTATCCATGAGCATGGTATGTTCTTCCATTTGTTTGTGTCCTCTTTTATTTCACTGAGCAGTGGTTTGTAGTTCTCCTTGAACAGGTCCTTTACATTCCTTGTAAATTGGATTCCTAGGTATTTTATTCTCTTTGAAGCAGTTGTGAATGGGAGTTCATTCATGATTTGGCTCTGTGTTTGTCTGTTACTGGTGTATAAGAATGCTTGTGATTTTTGCACATTGATTTTGTATCCTGAGACTTTGCTGAAGTTGCTTATCAGCTTGAGATTTTGGGCTGAGATGGTGGGATTTTCTAAATATACAATCATGTCATCTGCCAACAGGGACAATTTGACTTCTTCTTTTCCTAACTGAATACCCTTGATTTCTTTCTCTTGCCTGATTGCCCTAGCCAGAACTTCCAACACTATGTTGAATAGGAGTGGTGAGAGAGGGCATCCCTGTCTTGTGCCAGTTTTCAAAGGGAATGCTTCCAGTTTTTGCCCATTCAGTGTGATACTGGCCGTGGGTTTGTCATGAATAGCTCTTATTATTTTGAGATATGTTCCATCAATACCGAATTTATTGAGAGTTTTTAGCATGAAGGGCTATGGAATTTTGTCAGAGGCCTTTTCTGCATCTATTGAGATAATCATGTGGTTTTTGTCTTTGGTTTTGTTTATATGCTGGATTATGTTTATTGATTTGCGAATGTTGAACCAGCCTTGCATCCCAGGGATGAAGCCCACTTGATCATGGTGGATAAGCTTTTTAATGTGCTACTGAATTCAGTTTGCCAGTATTTTATTGAGGATTTTTGCATCCATGTTCATCAGCGATATTGGTCTAAAATTCTCTTTTTTTGTTGTATCTCTGCTAGGCTTTGGTATCAGGATGATGTTGGCCGCATAAAATGAATTAGAGAGGATTTCCTCTTTTTCTTTTGATTGAAATAGTTTCAGAAGGAGTGCTTTACTTCCAACTATGTGGTCAATTTTGGAATAAGTGCGATGTGGTGCCGAGAGGAATGTATATTCTGTTGATTTGGGGTGGAGAGTTCTGTAGATGTCTATTAGGTCCGCTTGGTGCACAGTTGAGTTCAATTCCTGGATATCCTTGTTAACTTTCTGTGTCGTTGATCTGTCTAATGTTGACAGTGGGGTGTTAAAGTCTCCCCTTATTATTGTATGGGAGTCTAAGTCTCTTTGTAAATCTCTAAGAATGAGTCTTAATGAATCTGGGTGCTCCTGTATTGGGTGCATATATATTTAGAATAGTTAGCTCTTCCTGTTGAATTGATCCCTTTACCATTATGTAATGGCCTTCTTTGTCTCTTTTGATCTTTGATGGTTTAAAGACTGTTTTATCAGAGACTAGGATTGCAACCCCTGCTTCTTCTTTGTTTTCCATTTGCTTGGTAGATCTTCCTCTATCCCTTTATTTTGAGCCTATGTGTGTCTCTTCATGTGAGATGGGTCTCCTGAATACAGCAAATACAGCATGTGAGATGGGTCTTGACTCTTTATCCAATTTGCCAGTCTGTGTCTTTTAATTGGACCATTTAGTCCATTTACATTTAAGGTTAATATTGTTATGTGTGAACTTGATCCTGTCATTATGATATTAGCTGGTTATTTTGCTCGTTAGTTGATGCAGTTTCTTCCTAGCATCGATGGTCTTTACATTTTGGCATGTTTTTGCAATGGCTGGTACCGGTTGTTCCTTTCCATGTTTAGTGCTTCCTTTAGGGTCTGTTGTAGGGCAGGCCTGGTGGTGACAAAATCTGTAAGCATTTGCTTGTCTGTAAAGGATTTTATTTCTCCTTCACTTATGAAACTTAGTTTAGTTGGATATGAAATTCTGGGTTGAAAATTCTTTTCTTTAAGAATGTTGAATATTGACCTCCACTCTCTTCTGGCTTGTAGAGTTTCTGCCAAGAGATCTGCTGTTAATCTGATGGGCTTCCCTTCAGATCAGGTCAGGTGGGTAACCTGACCTTTCTCTCGGGCTGCCCTTAACAGTTTTTCCTTCATTTCAAGTTTGCTGAATCTGACAATTATGTGTCTTGGAGTTGCTCTTCTCGAGGAGTATCTTTGTGGTGTTCTCTGTATTTTCTGAATTTGAATGTTTTCCTGCCTTACTAGGTTGGGGAAGTTCTCCTGGGTGATATCCTGTAGAGTGTTTTCCAACTTGGTTCTGTTTTCCCCCTCACTTTCAGACACACCAATGAGACGTAGATTTGGGCTTTACACATAATCCCATATTTCTTGGAGGCTTTGTTCATTTCTTTTTCCTCTTTTTTCTCTAGACTTCTCACTTCATTTCATTCATTTGATCTTCAATCGCTGATACTATTTCTTCCATTTGATCGAGTTGGTTACTGAAGCTTGTGCGTTTGTCACGTAATTCTCGTGTCATGGTTTTTATCTCTGTCAGTTCGTTTATGGCCTTCTCTGCATTGATTATTCTAGTTATCCATTCTTCCATTCTTTTTTCAAGATTTTTAGTTTTTTTGCACTGGGTACGTAGTTCCTTCTTCAGCTCTGAGAAGTTTGATGGACTGAAGCCTTCGTCTCTCAACTTGTCAAAATCATTCTCCATCCAGCTTTGGTCCGTTGCTGGCGATGAGCTGTGTTCCTTTGGAGGGGGGATGCCCTCTGATTTTTTGAATTTCCAGCTTTTCTGCCCTGCTTTTTCCCCATCTTTGTGATTTTATCTGCCTTTGGTCTTTGATGACGGTGATGTACTGATGGGGTTTTGGTGTGGGGGTCCTTTCTGTTTGTTAGTTTTCCTTCTAACAGTCAGGACCCTCAGCTGCAGGTCTGTTGGAGTTTGCTTGAGGTCCACTCCAGACCCTGTTTGCCTGGGTATCAGCAGCGGAGGCTGCAGAAGATAGAATATTGCTGAACAGCAAGTGTTGCTGTCTGATTCTTGCTCTGGAAACTTCGTTTCAGTGGTGTGCCCAGCTGTGTGAGGTGTGAAGTGTCAGTCTGCACCTAGTAGGGGATATCTCCCAGTGAAGTTACTCAAGGGTCAGGGACCCACTTGAGTAGGCAGTCTGTCCATTCTCAGATCTCAGTCTCCATGCTGGGAGACCCACTGCTCTCTTCAAAGCTGTCAGACACGGTCATTTACATCTGCAGAGTTTCTGCTGCTTTTTGATTAGCTGTGTCCTGTCCCCAGAGGTGGAGTCTACAGAGGCAGGCAGGCCTCCTTGAGCTGCGGTGAGCTCCACCCAGTTCGAGCTTCCTGGGGGCTTTGTTTACCTATTTAAGCCTCAGTAATGGTGGGCGCCCCTCCCCCAGCCTTGCTGCTGCCTTGCAGTTAGATCTCAGACTGCTGTGCTAGCAATGAGGGAGGCTCCGTGGGCGCGGGACCCTCTGGGCCAGGTGTGGGATATAATCTCCTCTTGTGCCGTTTGCTAAGACCCTTGGTAAAGCGCAGTATTAGGGTGGGAGTTACCTAATTTTCCAGGTGTTGTGTATCTGTTTCCCTTGGCTAGGAAGAGGGATTCTCTTCCCCCTTGCGCTTCCCAGGTGAGGCGATGCCTTGCCCTGCTTCACCTCTCGCTGTTTGGGCTGCACCAGCTGACCAGCACTGACTGTCCGACAAGCCCCAGTGAGATGAACCCGGTACCTCAGTTGAAAATGCAGAAATCACCCGTCTTCTGTGTCGCTTGTGCTGGGAGCTGTAGGCTGGAGCTGTTCCTATTCGGCCATCTTGCTCAGGATTGCTTTCCTCTTAGCCTTCTTGAGAATATTTTTTTCCCCAAGCTCTGTACAGTCCTTTTTATTCACTCCATGTAAGAATATTTTTGCCTTCATCTCCAAGCGAGACAGGTCTGTCCAGCCTCCTAAACCCATGATCATTTTTTAAAAGCAGCTGAACTGATCTGAGATGGGCATCTTTCTCATGCACTGGCTGTTTGATGTTCTGAATCCATAGGGTCCACAGAAAGCTGTGCTCCCCAGCATGCATTGCCACCTTTCTTTGTCTTGTCCTGGTCTTTGTCTATCCCAAGATACAGCATACCACTGCCAGTTCAGACTCTACTTCTTGCCCTCTTGTGCCCTAGGTTGCCATATCTGGATAATGTTGGAATAGAGGGCAGGGAGACACAGAGTTGAGGTATGGGAAGAATGGAGGGGACTTTGTCCTGATTGCCTAGGCAAGCAGATGTCTTTTCTTCCCCCTAGTGTTTCGTTTTGTTTAAAGACAGAGTCTTACTGTGTTGCCTAGGCTGGAGTGCAGTGGCATGATCATGGCTTACTGCCTCAAACTCCTGGGCTCAAGTGATCTTCCCACCTCAGCATTCCAAGTAGCTGGGACTACAGGCATGTACCACCATGCCTGGCTAGTTTGTTAATTTTTTGTAGTCGAGACAGTGTCTCACTGTGTTACCTAAACTTCTTTATCTTTTAAAAGATTTCCTAACTGCTCTACAGGATGTTTACTGCTTGGGTAATAAAGCAAAGAATTTTTAAATAGCAGCCCTATATCTATAGAACAACTGTTTGGTATTTTAGATCTGAATCCAGTTTGAGGTTTCGGAGGCAGGAATTGGTCAGCAGGAAAGGTAAGAGGTATCTGTCCGCCTCTCTTATGGCAGAGTGTAGTGTCGTGAATCCTGGGTTGGTTTTCTTAGTTCAGCTCCATCTGCCTTGTTATTTGCAGACATTTCTCTCAAGTTCTGGTATTAGTGCATCTTTAGCCTTTGGTTTTAGTGTTGTGAGTTTTTACCTTTTAAAAAACAACATGAAGTGCTGCTATATGGATGCTTTTTTTTTTTTTTTTGCCATTAAGAAAAAATTGTAGTCAAGTACACATAACATAAAATACACCATCCTGACCATTTTTATGTGTACATCTCAGTAGTGTTAAGTACATTCACATTGTTGTATAACCAATCTCCAAAACTCTTTTCATCTTGCAAAACTGGAGCTCTTTACCTTTTAAATGTTAACTCCCCATTCCCTCCCATCCACTCCCCAGCTCCCGGCAACCACCATTCTATTCTGTGTCTTCCTTTTGGCCATTTTTAATTTTTAATTTTTAGGAGGCTGTGACGTGCACTCGTCTTAACGTTTTCTGTCTCTGATGTATACAGCACATTCATATTGAGTGTACACTCTTTGCTCAACATGTCCGTGGTTCTGGGGACACTGCTGTGAGCAAGGGCGGTATTGTTCTTGTCCTCAAGGAGCTGACATTCCAGGGAGGAAAGAAAATCAAGTGAATGAGTGCGTTAGTGAGTTCAGACAGTGCTAAGTCCCGGGAAGACACCAAATGGCGATGTGACAGAGAGTGCCTTTGGGGTGCTGTTTTGGCCAGGGAGGTCCCAGAAGGCCTTTCTGAGCAAGTGGTATTTTAGCTGACTCCTGGATCTGTACAGGATACTTCCTCCCCGATGTAGAAGGACTGGAGGAACAGCCCTTTGGAAGGAAGGAACAGCATGCACAAACACTCTGAGACTGTCACGAACTTGGCACATTTGAGAAATGGAAAAATATACTGATGTGACTTGAGCATACTAAGCAACGGGGAGAAGAGAACAAAATGAGGCTGGGCAGGTCATAGAGCAAAGCCAGGCAGCTTAGATTTTGTTCCAATTGCAATGATAAGCCACTTGGGGCCTTTATTAATTTATTTATTTTGAAACAGGGTCTCTCATTGTCACCCAGGCTGGCGTGCAGTGGTGCAATCATGGCTCACTGTAGCCTCGACCTCCTGGGCTCAATCAATCCTGCCACTTCAGCCTCTCAAGTAGCTGGGACTATAGGTGCGTGTCACCATGCCCTGCTAATTTTTGTATTTTCTGTAGAGACAGGGTTTTGCCATGTTCCCCAGGCTGGACTCAAACTCCTGGGTTCAAGTGATTTACCCGCCTCAGCCGGGATCCCGAAGTGCTGGAGTTACAGGTGTGGGCCACCGTGTCTGGCCCACTTGAGGCTTTTAACAGTAGAGTTATGTGACCTAACACTTGACATTAAAAAAGATTTTTGCATAAAAATACACTTGAGTTGGATAATACTGCATACAGCAGCATACAGATGCATAAGCACCGCACGTACACGGTCTCCTCATCTGCCTCTGACAACCAGATTCCCCTGGGGATACGTCAGGAAAGTCTGGGATACCTGTAGACTTTGAGTAATTCTAATGAAAAGGCTGACAGATAGTATTGCTTTATGGATGGAACATCTGAGACCCTGAAATGTTGAATGTTCATGAGTCATTCTCCACTTTAGCCTAATTTTTCTTTATCATTAATCTTGCTCTTAGACTTAGAACAGAATCTACAGAGTGTCAGTCAGCTAAGCTTGAGACTTACCTATTTTTTGTTACCTTTTTTGGAGATGGGGTCTTGCATTGTCACCAAGGCTGGAGTGCGGTGGCGCGATTTGGGCTTACTGCAGCCTTGACCTCCTTGGCTCAATAGATCCTCCCACCTCAGCTACCCAAGTAGCTGGGACTCCAGGCTTGTGTCACCACGCCTGGCTTATTTTAATATTTTTTGCAGGGATAGGGTTTTGCCTTGTTGCTTGGGTTGATCTCCAACTCCTGGGCTCAAGCGATCCTCCTGCCTCAGCCCCCCAAAGTGCTGGGATTATAGGCATGAGCCTCTGTGCCCACTGAGACCTATTTATTTGAATGGCAGAATTGCTATGGGGTAAAGAAATCCACCTCTGCCAACATGGCACTTGTATGCAAATGTAACAAACCTGCACATCGTGCACACGTACCCTAAAACTGAAAGTATTAAAAAAGAAATCCACGTCTGGTTACTCCTGTTTCTATTAGTAGGTGTATAAAATATTCTACAATAATATGTGACCCTTAAAAAACAGAGTAAAAGTCTCTTCCCCTCCCCCCACAGGGGGTTGGTGGAGGATTCGAAAACTGGCTTTTGGTTTGCCGGGCTGCCATTTGTGAAAGTGTTTCTTGCTAGAATGGAATGGGTACCTGTGTCCTTGGTGATGGGGCTTCCTGACATCTGCCACACCAAGCCACATCTGAGGGCAGGGGTGGCATCCTGTGCTCACACTGCAGGCATCTTTTCTGAGCCATGGCCATTGTGTCACTTGGACTTCAAACCCCATTTTGAGCAGCCTATTTTTGATAGAATCTGACTTTTCATTGTGAATATTTAGAAATTTTTTAAAAGGTAAAAAACAGACAGGAAAAACACCTTGATCTGGCTTTGGTAAATAGCAGTTGTTTTTGTGCACTGTTGGGGAGTGAAACAGCCTGTGATGATTCTGATCTTGATATTATACAGAAACTAGTTCCTAAACAGATGATCAGAATCTGCACTTGGTACTTCATTCAAAACAAGCCCTCTGTGTTTTACATCATGCCCTTTTCAAGCAGGTCTCTTTAGACAGTGGGTACGAATATTTCATGAGCTATAAATGTTGAATTTGGAAAATACTTGGCATCATTCTAGGTCTTTATTTCAGAAAACATCCTGGGATGGCACGGGCCCAAGTCACATTCCACAGAGCAGCTGAAAAATGGGACACTTGGCTCTTTGCCATCAGCCAGTGCCAACATAACCTGGGCCATTTTACCAAACTCCACTGAAGATGAACAAACCTCACAGCCAGAGCCAGAGGTAAGCGTGCAGTCCTCTCAGTGCATTCATGGCTTGTGTTATCGCTTGTTCAGAAATATAGTAATTATATTTGTAACTTGCTCATCTCTTTGTTTCAAGAGGAGACAAATTAAAAAATGGAAGAATTGCCTGGAGAGACAAAATCAGCTATGTGCATGCCCGGCACTTCTCTTGTTCTTGTGTCTGGCAGCTGCTATGGGTGAATTGTGATCCTACGAATGAGGAATCTCCTATTTTCATTGAAATAGGAGTCATTTTAACTTTAAGTGGGAGAAATTCTAACAGACCCATTAACATGATGCTTATTGACATGATGGGAGCAGTTACAATATATTATGTCGCTCCCCTGAATAATGGCTTTTTCGTGTGGTTCCTGCTAATACAAGCTCTTGCCTCACATGCTCGATTCCTGCATGCTCCTGAGCCAGGCCGGGATCCATGGGGCCATGGCCAACACTCCTTTTGGGCACTGAGCTGCAGCCCAGGTTCAGGCTGCCGAGGATATGCACTGCTTCGTCAGGAGAGCAGTCCTTGCAGATCCTGGTGACCAACCAGGCTCCAACAGGCTTCATGGACTTTCTGTCATCTGTCCTCGGCTCTCCTAACGCTGCCTCTAAGTGGCAGCTGGAGGGGAGCGAAATGCAGTGTCTCCTTTTGTCAATATTATTTTGTGTCCTGAGTCCATTTTTGTTTTTCTTGTTCTTTTGATGCACATGATATAGTCTTGATACGGTCTCTTGAACTGGGCAGAGGCCGCCTTTAACCATGTGTCAGAGGTTGTTCTTAATTTCCATTGAAATCATTTTTGCCTGAAAATTGTAGAACACTCACAAAATCTATTTGATAAGGTTGAAAGCCCCAAGGCAGTGTCTTTGATCAAATGGTTTTGGTTATCAATGGAAATTTTTCTCCAAGCAGCATAGGATTATATTCTTGGACAGTGATGTAGTAGCATAGCTCTCGTACAGTCAGATTAGGCTGCCTACAAATATTTCATGGGCATCTTTAAGGGGCTTTAGAAGGGTATGAAGTGAATAGTGGCTGTGGATTTTTGAAAGGCATTTGCTCTGTATGTACAAGGAGTTTCAGGGTCTAGAAACCCATGCAGCTGATGTGTAAGTGAATTAGAAGGTAAGTTGGCAACCATGTGAATGGTAGAGAAGTGAGTTATTAGATCTTTAGTGATCATTTTTTAGATCCTTATTTCTAGCAGCATTCTTGTGCAAAACCTAACTTACTTACTATGGCTCATACTATTTCTGACTTTGTAAATCCTCCTTAGTGTTTCTTCTGTGTTTTTCTGATAGGTGTTCCCTCTGACCCCCAAGGTTTGAGGCCAAGTCTGTTGTTTTTTACACAAAGTTGTTGCCCACTTTACCTCACCAGTCAGTAGCATTGGCAAAAAAAATTAGCATACGATTATCTGTAAGAAATAACTAACTCCTGGCCGGGCGCAGTGGCTCACGCCTGTAATCCCAGCACATTGGTAGGCCGAGGTGGGTGGATCACGAGGTCAGGAGTTCGAGACCAGCCTGACCAACATGGTGAAACCCTGTCTCTACTAAAAATGCAAAAATTAGCCAGGCGTGGTGCACACCTGTAATCCCAGCTACTCAGGAGGCTGAGGCAGGAGAATCGCTTGAACCCGGGAAGCAGAGGCTGCAGTGAGCCAAGATCACGCCATTGCACACCAGCCTGGGCGACAGAACAAGGCACCATCTCACAAAAAAAAAAAAAGAGAAAAAGAAATAACTAATTCCCAATTTCAACTTTAAAAATAATATATCCTGAAGAAGAAGAACTAGCCAGAGCTTTTTTCATTAAGGTAGGGAGACAGACATTAATTTCTGGTTGTCATTTTTTTCCTGAATTGTTTTGTCAGAGCAAGGTAAGATTTTGTTTGATTCCATGTAGCAGGGAAGGTCTTACGGAGTAGAATGGTGTTTTGGTGGTTTTCTGAGACGGGAGAGTTTTTTGCAAAGACTCCCCTCATTTTTCCCAGTGAGTGCTATGGCAGATGATTCTCAAAACCCAAACAGCTAGTAGAGCTTGGACACTATTTTTCTTCTTAGGCCATTGTGCCTTGCCACATTTTTTTGTCTTAATAGTTCAAAAAGTGGCAACATCCACACAATAGTTTCTCTGTCAGAAAAAAAAAATTGTTGCTATTGCCTCCTTTCTGTACATTGTGGAGGAATAACTTCTATATAGAATGAAGCGAAATTCCTAAAGGTTAAAAATGCCTTATGGAGCAGGTCTTTAATGCTTTTGATCTAGAAAATATAGTTGCTTATGTGAGTGGTCATTGGGAAACTAACTTTCAGAATTGTGGTTATTATGGTCATGTAGCTAAATTAACGATTGTCTTCTGGTTTACTGTTTAGAACATGTTAGGTCTTTTGGGGGATAAGTGAGATACCAAAGGTAGCTCCCCTCTGCTGGTTGTGGCTTCCCATAAAGTAACCTACATCTGAAACAGTAATGCAAGTTGAAGCTTAGTCTGTTTAATTCCCAGCAGAGTAAAAGCTCAAAGAGCTGTATGTATTTAATACATGAGTTAAAAGAGAGCTGTGATCGGCTCTGTTATAAAATGTAGTAATCTTATAATTTTATTCTGCTGGGGCTAAAACTAACTAAATGTGAAAAAGAAATATTCTTCCATAATGAAATGAGTTAGGATCTTGGTTTTACCTATTCATAGAACAATTTTTCAATGAAAACACCATCTGAAATGTAAGTCTAGATGGAAAAAGGTTTTCGGTGTGTCGCTTCATCATGTATGCCTTACTTTAGGACAAGAAGGGTGGTGATTGGAGTAGAGACTGTGGACTAAGCTCTCTTGACTTTTTCTTTTTTTTTTTTTTTTTTTTGAGATTTTTTTTTTTCCTCCGTCGCCAGGCTACAGTGCAGTGGCACGATCGATCTCAGCTCACTGCAACCTCCACCTCCTGGGTTCAAGCGATTCTCATGCCTCAGCCTCCTGAGTAGCTGGGATTACGGGCACGTACCACCACACCCAGCTAATTTTTGTATTTTTAGTAGAGACGGGGTTTCACCATGTTGGCCAGGATGATCTCCATCTCCTGACCTCGTGATCTGCCCGCCTTGACCTCCCAAAGTGTTGGGATTACAGGCGTGAGCCACCAGGCCTGGCCACTTTCTTAACTTTCTTTCTATTTTCTCGATTGGAGAGATTGGAAACCTAACAGCTACATGTCCCAGACTTTCTTACAGTTGGATTTCTGAACACGTTACAGGGAGATGCATTTGTGTGAGATTTGGAAGACCCAGTTCCTTCTGTTCATGCTGCTGGCAGGCAGTGGCGTGGAGGTTGGAGTGTTTCGAGGCAGCTGTGGTGGCCACACTCATAGTTCCAGGCCTTAGTCCCACCTCCATGGGTGTGGCAACAGCTGTCTGACCTCTGAATCACAGCCACCTACATTGTTGTGACCTTGAACTTAAAAGTCTAAGGGGCATGCTGGGCGTGGTGGCTCATGCCAGTAATCCCAGCACTTTGGGTGGTCGAGTTGGGCGAATCACGAGGTCAGGAGTTTGAGACCAGCCTGACCAACATAGTAAATCCCCATCTCTACTAAAAATACAAAAATGAGCTGGGCGTGGTGGCGTGAGCCTGTAATCCCAGTTACTTAGGAGGCTGAGGCAGCAGAATCGCTTGAACCTGGGAGGCAGAGGTTGCAGTGAGCTGAGATTGTGCCACTGCACACCAGGCTGGGTGACAGAGTAAGACTCTGTCCCCTCCAAAAAAGAAAAGTCTAATGGGGCCCCTGATGTCTGCTCCTCCAGCCTTTTTAATAATTTTATAGGCACCTAATTCCCATATCAAATTCCTTTCTGACTGCAACACCTGGGGTGGTTTCTGTTTTCTGCACCCATTGTGACTGGTCGGGCTCTTGGCATAGGAGAGCCCAGGGCAATGAGGTAAGCCCATCCTGAATGACAGAGCTCACACGTGACCATGCATACCCACCTTCCAGAGGACATATCTGAGCGACAAAACCTTAACTGTTTTTTTAAAAGTCAGATTTATTGAGGCATAATTCACCAACAATATAATTCACCATTTTAAAATGAAAGGTTCTCGGTCTTAACAAATCAAAGTAGTATCCCTAATCCAAATCGAATTCAAAATCTGATTAGATTGGAGTTAAATCTGAATCCCTAATTCAACATCTAAAATGCCCCCAAATCTGAAACTTTTTTAAGGCCGCCATGACACTCATAGGAAATGCTCCTTGGAATATTTTGGATTTCAGATTTTTGGATTTGGGATGCTCAACTGGTATAATGCAAAAATTCGAACATCCAAAAAAATTCAAAGTCCAAATCACTTCTCCCAGGCGTTTCAGGTGAGGGATACACAACCTGTATAGAACAGTTCTACTGACCCCAAATTTCCTCATGCCCCTTTACAGTCAAATCTGTCCCCCAGCCCTTGGCAACCACTGATCTATTATTTGTCGCTATAGTTTTGTCTTTCCCGGAATGTCATGTGTATGGAATCATGCAGGATATAGCCTTTTGAGTAGGGCTTCCTTCACATAGTGTAATGCATTTGAGATTCATCCATGTCATGTGAATCATACTAATGCATTCCTTTTGCGTTGAATAGTACTCATGGGATCTACAGTTTATCCATTCACTAGTTGAAAAGCATTTGGTAACTTTAAAAACTTTCTCACATTTTTTATGGGTAAGCTGGAAAGGGGGAGCAATGAAAAATAATGTTATTTGAGGGTAAATATCTGGTGCCCAGGTACCTACCCCTGGCCTTAGGACAATCAGGACTATAGCCCCGCCCCTGGAGACTGTAAGCAGAGTGTTTTTAAGCCTGTTCCTCAAGAGCACACCGTCAACTCTTATCATCCCGTGTTGACTGTCCCAGTTAGCAGCTTTGCCTAGTTAGTTGTCTGGATTACAGCGGCAACAATGCTGTCAAGAGACCACATACTCCATACCCCCACAAATCTAGCAGGTGTAGAAAAACTTATAATGTCTTTATGTACTGAGTACTATATCAGCATATAAGTTAGCTAAATGGACTTTGGTTAAAAAATTGCATAACTGAATTTTCAAGTAAACATGTCCTAATCATCCCTTTCCAAAGGAAGAAAAATTGTTTTAAGACTAAAGGAAGGAGACTGATATAAAAGATTTAGCTGAGTTCTGTGTCAAGAATTTTCATGCTTTTGATTGAATCATCATTTTAGCCCTGAACTTTTGAACTACTTAACAACCCATAAAGCTGTCCATTTGAAATCCTCTGATGTTCAACTTGAAGCCTGGCCAGTACAATCCCCTCAACACATTTTTATCATTTTTTTATTTTTCATCCCCATGATACATAATTGTATAGGTAGATGTTGGTTGCGGATGTATCTGGTGTGGGATGGTGATAGATTTTTAGAGATGAACAAGGTTAATATGTTGTTTTGATCCTGTAAATAATTCTTTTCAAGTTGCAATCTTGTAAGTTTTTTTGAAACATGTGACACGTATTTATTTGTGGTCAACAGTTGGAGGAGTGAGGCAGCTATCACTGACTTAGGATGATTGAAAATCACTTTATTGAATCCTGTGATAACCTCACAGAGTTTAATTCCAAATGGTTGCTGCATAGGAAATATCATTGATCAAGTTTAAAATTTGTTATAAGTAAATTTTGTGGGTGATAGGATTATCCTTCCACACTCCACTCCTCATCTCTCATCATCAAACAGACTATGTCTCCTTCCAAGAATCTGTAGAATAGACATTTTTTTTCCCCTTTGAATCATGACCTTTGATTCACTAAATCTTAGAATAGTCTTTAGGAGTCAAATGACCACTCCCCAAACTGGAGTGGTTGTTTAACTTGCCAAGCATCACAGAACTTAGGTTGGCACAAAATTGATATCTGGACTTGCTTTCTCCCAAGCTAGTGCTCTTTCCTTCTTACTGCACCATCTCCTATATTGGGTAGGATTCTTTCAGATGCAAATAATAGGAAACCCTACAATTAATACTCAAATAGTAATAAATTGAAGCCTGGGCATGGTGGCTCATACCTGCAGTCCCAGCATTTAAGGAGGTCAAAGCAGGAGGATTACTTGAGGCGAGGAGGTCAAGACCAACTTGGGCAACATAGACCCTGTCTCTACAAAAAAATATAAAAATTAGCCAGGCAATGGGGATACGTGCTGATGGTCCCAGCTACTCGGGAGGCTGAGGTGGGAGGATTGCTTGAGCCTGGGAGGTTGAGGCTGCAGTGGGCTGTGATCACACCACTGCTTTCGAACCTTGGTGACAGAGTGAGATCCAGTCTCAGAAAATAATAATAATGATAATATTAATTAATTTTTGCACAAAAGAATTCTGGAAGTAGGTGCTTCCAGGTCTGGTGCAGCAACTCATGATGGCCTCAAAGATACAAGTTTCTTCCATTCCTCCTCCTGTTTATCATTATGCTTGTCATTTCATGGGGACAGCATCATAGCTGTATCCTAAATATTGCATCCTCACAACATATCCTTTAAAAGAAAGGATGGGAACCCTTCTCAAGACACTTTTTGAGGCCGGGTGCAGTGGCTCACGCCTGTAATTCCAGCACTTTGGGAGGCCGAGGCAGGGGGATCTTGAGGTCAGGAGATCGAGACCGTCTTGGCCAACATGGTGAAATGCTGTCTCTACTAAAAATACAAAAAATAGCTGGGCGTGGTGGAGGGTGCCTATAATCCCAGCTACTTGGGAGACTGAGGAAGGAGAATCACTTGAACTTGGGAGGCGGAGGTTGCAGTGAGCCGAGATCACGCCACTGCACTCCAGCCTGGCAACAGAGCAAGACTCTGTCTCCAAAAAAAAAAAAAATTTTTTTTGTTTGGGAAGCGAAGCCCCTTAGTACACTCCCCCTGTTATCTCACAGTCAGAACTAGATCACACACCTACTCCAAGACCCATAACTGGTGGTGGGTCACTGGATTTTCATGAGCCACCCTCCCTGGCTATGGAGCGTGCCTTACCTGAGATCAAAGGGATCTCAGATCCCAGAGAGACCAGAATTGGGTTTTTGTCAGCAAGAGAAAAGAGGGTATTGGCTTTTGGGTAGTGGTAGATTGTGTCTGCTGTACCCCTGATGTACCCCAAATAGGTTTTCTTCATGCAGGGGTCATCTTCGGCCCCACAAGACTTTTCTGACCTGGCCGTTTCATCTCATAGACCTAATTCTTTGAGGGAAGACACTATGTGTGATTCTTCTCTGGAAACTCCACAGTATTTAGGAAAGTATGACGCACATAGCAGATACTCTAAGTATGTAATGAATGAATGTGAACGATGAGGTTCATTGGTAGTGTTCATGACTAAAGGGCATGTTTCCCTCTTGTTCTCATCTCTGTGCTCCTCCCTATGACTTCCGGGAGTTCCAGTAGAAGTAAGTTTAACCTGTTGAGTGGCATATGACTTAGGTATGCTGCTGTGATGAAAGATGCATCCATGGCCACTGTCCTGGAGCTCTCCAGGCAGAAGATGCTTCTGTGAATTGGTCCATTCCTCATCAGTGGCCTTGATCAACTATCTAACAGGTGCTAAGTGGTTGTAGTTACACGTGGAATTATTTTTGTGGGAGGGTCCCTGATCATGGAATAGAATTCTTACTATAATCTTTTAGAAGAGCTGCTGAAGACATTCCATTTAGATCCTCACACTAAAGGAATAACCAGTGGTTTGATTAGCCGGATTTTTTCTTTTTCTCTTCTGACTGTTGTTGGTCTGGAGGGAAAGTAGTTCATCCTTCAGACAAATGTAGAAGATATGCCTCCTAGCTATCAGACCCTCAGGACTCACTGAAAATCAGAAAGAGCCAGACGGTTCTTATACTTAAAAATACACTGCTCCTTCATCAGTTTGTTCTGTGTTCCAGTATAGTAAGACAGTGATGATTTATCTATGCAATTATTTTATTCACTCAGCAGATATTGAGCTCTTATTATATAGTGGGCATTGAATGGAGCCCGCCCTTAGTTTAGCAGGTTTTCATAACCCAGTTTATTAGCTCTGTACATGTTTCATAATAGTTATAATTATTCTGTATATCATGAGATTAGCAGCAAGAGAAATGTCTCCTAGCCAAGTGACGTTTCTACGGTTAGTACCCTAAGACTGTGTAGGTCCTGGTGTCATGTGGTTGTGGATCTACCTATGGCCCGTGGCAATTGAGACGACCATCTGTGAGATGACGTGGAATTTGAAGATGTGCTTCTGTGGTTATCTCGTAGGCTATACCGCCTCCTATGGTTAAGAGCTCCTCCTGTCTGTCTTGCAAAACAGCATCTTTCTGCCCTCCTTCCTTCTCGTTCTTAGCAACTCACAGTGTCATCATCACACGCAAGCCTAAGCCCTGCACACGTTTTTCAAGAACTTGTTCGACTTGGTTTCTGGCAGCTTTCATGAGCTGAGTACAAGGCATGATAGTATATTTTTCTGTGTCCTTTTGGGGGATTAATTTCAGCTTATGCTCATTTTTCAAGGATTTTTTTCTTTCCTCCATTGCCTTTCTCTTCCTCTCTTCCTTTTTTGTGGGTTGATAATAAGGTTTTGCTTCTTGGGTGGGTGTTGTTTTTATAAGAGAGGAGGGGAATATAGTGGAAGGTCTGAAATCATGCCTTTGCTATGGCCAGTAGGATATGTGCTGGGGCTTTTAATGGGTTCCGACACTGGACTGAGGACTGAGAGAGTCTTTGGCAGTGGCCTTAGGAGTGTTCACGGTGTCGCCTTCCTTCTCTCCCCTCCCCGGAGGCCTGTGTGGCTTTGTGACGTAAACACCCACCAGAGTGCTGGGGAGGTAGCCACCTTGGGTTTGCCACCTGTGAGCTAGAGCCATATGAAAAAACTAAGCACCAGGTGGTGTAATCTCTTCTATCCTGCAGCAGTACTCAAGGGATTAAGCGCTTTGAAACTGGTGAATGAAAAGGGCTTAAAGCCCTGCAATGTTGAATCTGGGTTTTCCCTCCTCTTTCCCCTTTTCTCTTTTCCGTTCATTCTTGTTGCCACAAAGGGAGAAAGTCAGGTCTGAACCAGAGGTGAAGAGTTGAAGAGATTGTGGCGATGTGGTACGAAAAGTTTTAGTATTCTGTTGTTTGGGGGTATTTAGTCTCACCCTCTAAACATGGCCCTAAATTTCACAGCTCCCTCTGCTTCCTTCTCACTTGCCTAGTTCTATGAAATTATACCAGTATAAATGAGCTTTTCACCATCTGCCTGGCTTATATTTGTATTTGCCCACGGTGAATGACTATTTTAAAAGTGATTTATTTTCTGGCCCTGATGACGCTCACTTTCTAAAGATGAAAAGTCAACGCTCAGAGATTTATGATCCTGGGGAAAGAATGTTATGGGAGAAAAGAGTAAAATATTTCTCACATCTACTTTGGGCTTCGCCTGACTTAATCGATGAGTTCTTGTATCCCTTTTGTAATTTGAATTGAGTTTTGTAGATGGCTTACGGCTCTATGCATTGCAGGGGCTTACTGTGTACTAAATAATAATTGTAAATTTAAAATTCTTTTGGTACTGATGATGGATGTGAGCCACTAGGGGGAACGTTTGTGTGTGTGTGTGTGTGTGTGTGTGTGTGTATGAAACAGAGCAAGTGAGTGAGCCATAGAATTGTCTTTAAGTTCTGGCAGTGTTTTTCAGATCTTATGGATGTAGGAATCAAATAGCCATTCTGTAGTACTTGAAAGTACTGTACCAGCAGCTGTTTGGCTATCCATCCAGTCCCCAGCCACACCGGGACTATAGCCTTCCTCACCCCTGAAGATACTGGAGCAGCCCGGACCACGGCCATGGACTCCATGAGGTGCCCTGTGGAGCTGGGTGTCATACGGTGCTCTGTCACCACTGTCTTTTCTCTCTCTCAGACAACAATGTGCTCCTGTCCCTCCCAATCTCCACCCTTTTCTCTGTCATTCATCATCTACAGCCTGTGCTGGATGGTCCTCGTGTCACATAAAGTTCTTTCTATTAGCTCTAGTGGTCCCATTAAATGACCACATTACCAATAAGTATAAGCAGAGTGGTGGACATGCAGCCGTGCGAAGGAGAAGGAAACTGTAGCTGTTTTGGAAATGAACTTAAATGCAGTCGAGAGCAGTGTATCAATCCTGAAAACCCTGGCAGTGCTCTTTAGATTGCTCCAAATCTCCATTCTCATTTTTCTTGATCATCTCATCAGAATTGCTTTTCTTTAAAATATGTAAGAAATGTATATAACTTTGTTAATATTTACAAATTAATACTGTAAGAGTATCAAATCTTAAGTTATTTACAGCGAATGTATTTAGCCCACATTATGGGTTTAATACAGCTTTGTAGGTTACCCTGGAAACCCCCAGGAATGATGGTCATTTTTTGGAAAATGTGTTTCAGATTCCAAATATCTTCTTTTTACTAGCTTATGTACTAAAATGCAGAGCCAGCTTGTAGTTCTGACTTAAAAAAAAAATATGTGTATATATAGTGTAATTCAAGGAGAAAACTACTCCTTTGAAGGATGTGAACTTTTCTTATAGAAGATTGATACTAATTTCATGTATTGAATTGAGAAAAGAAATGGAAGCAAGAGGGACTTACACTCATGTTTATGTGGCTCTTAAAAATTCCATTATGATGAGTTTTTAGTGCTAACACATTTATTTAGAATGGAATATTATATAGAAATTCCCATAATGGGAAATCCTTGCCCATTTTAGATATTGCTGTGCTAGATCAGTGGTTCTCAAGCAGATGAGTGGGGACTCTTGTGCCCTGCAGACATGGGGGGCAGGTGCTCACGACGGTCATTGACTAGGGCTTATGAGAAGCTTTATAAACTTCACTCTCCACCTCACAAAAGCCAGGTTTTTGTTTATATCATCTGAGAATACAGGTTCCTTGATGGACGCAATCAATTGATTGGACGTAAGATACAAAATCATAATGAAAACAAGAGATTCTGTTTTTGATAATTTGGCTGTTAAGATGAGTTAAAAAAAAAAAAAAAAAGGTCCAAGTCCCAAGGGTATTTTGGGGAAGTGCAGTTAAATTGTTGCATTTCTAGGTTGGTGAGAATGAGGTGAATAATCAGCATTTGGGTCTCTTTAAGCTGTTTCATGATGGGGGATAGGGATTAACATGGTGTCTCTCTGGAGCCCCAGCTATGGAGTCTGACAAAGCACTTTGAACCCAAGCTCTTTCAATGATTGCCTGTAAGAATGTAAGCATGTGAATTATTAATGGTTGTATAATGGTGTTTCCTGATGAAAATGTTGTAAACATTATATGAGATCATATATCGCCAGTGTCCTGCTCAATGCCTGGCACTCAATAGTAAGTCCTTATTAAAATTTTTCTTTGGCCGATCTAGCTTATCTTTATTTGTAGATATGAAGTATATTGGGAAACACTTAAGAACATGTGTTGTCATGCTATTCTGGGCTAAGCAAGATTCATTTATCTTTTGTTTGTCTTCCAAAGGAGTAGTCTGGGTGTAAATAATGACATCTGCCATTTATATAATGGAGCATGGTTTACAAAGGGCTTCCACTAATAAGTTATTCAAATATGGCTTCTCCACATAGAACTAATTTAATAATCATCAGGCTAGTTCTGTTGCTGGTGTCTTGCCTGGATTTTCTCTGAGGAAGTCCTAAAATCACCTGGCATGGCCCCAGGTCAGTGAGCATCCACAGGTGGGAAGCCCAGGTAGCTGATTTTCACAGTACATCCCAGGCTGGTGCATCAGCAGAAATCTGTATATATATGGAAATAAAGGAAATATAAGTAGGTCATATTAGATTCCTGTTGCTGCTGTAACAAATTACCACAAATGTATTCTCTTACTGTTCTGTTGGTTAGAGTCTGACACAGGTCTCAGTGGGCTAAACTTAAAGTGTTAGAAGGGCTGTGTTGCTTTCTGGACACTGTAGGGTAGAATCTGTTTCCTTGGCTTTCCCGGCTGCTAGAGGCTGCCTGCATTCCTTGACTTGGGCCCATTGCTCCATCTTCAGAGCCAACAGCATTGCATCTCATTGACCCTGCTTCCATAGTCCCATCTCCCTCTGACTTCCCTCTTCTGCCTCCCTCTTCCACTCTTAAGGCCCCTTGTGATTACACAGAACTCACCCAGATAATCTAGGAAAATCTCTCTGTTTTAGGATCAGCTGATTAGCAAACTCAGTTCCATTTGCAACCTTAATTTCCCATTGCCATGTAACCTAACGTATCAGGACTTGAACGTCTTTGGCCCTTTTTTTTTTTTTTTTTTTTTTTTTTTTTTTGAGACAGAGTCTTGCTCTATTGCCCAGGCTGGAGTGCAGTGGCACAATCTTGGCTGTAGGTTCAAGCAATTCTCATGCCTCAGCCTCCCCAATAGCTATGATTAGAGGCAGCCACCACCATGCCTGGCTAATTTTTTATATTTTCAGTAGAGATGGGGTTTTGCCATGTTGCCCAGGCTGGTCTTGCATTCCTGAGCTCAGACAGTCCCACCTGAGCTCCCACCTTGGCCTCCCAAAATTCTAAGATTACAGGCATCAGCCATCACGCCTGGCCATCTTTGGGCCATTTTCCCACCTACAGCAGCAGGGGAGTTGACTGTAATTCACAGAATACATTACATAGAGCATGGAGTTAAAACTAGGCTCAACCTCTGGCTGGTGGAAATTAAGCAAGTTGTTCTATTCCCTTTGAGGAAAGCGGTCAGCTCAGCTGGACTCATTATTGGAAAATAAGTGCCTGGCTTTGCTTTTTATACACAGTGAAGCCTTTTCAAACTTGCTTTTCCCAGGCTACCCCTGCCTTTGCCACTCCCTTCCTCCCTGTACCTCCCAAGAGCCTCAGAATTCAGCTGGACATGAAACCATGATGTCTCATTTCTTACAGTTTCTACAATTCATGCTTTGGCAGTAGTAGGAGGATGATTTTTAAAATTATCATAAAACAGCCTAATTATTGCATTAAAATACAGTAGAAATCTATAGGAAGTCAGAAGTAAAAACCCCGTATTTCCTTTTGATGCCACCTCCTTAGAAGGAGCTACTGTGTGTCTCTTATGGGAAATTTGTATAGCAAACATATATATATTTATTTATTCTTTAACTTTTTTTATACCAATAGAATCACAGTATGAATAATGTTCTGTGGCTTTTCAATTTGACAGTATATCTTAGGTATCTTCACATGTCAGTATGTAGAGATTGTTTGCATTCTTTTGAACAGCTACAAAGCCATTCCAGTCTATGAATATATCTATGGAGTTATGTGCTATATTTTATTTAACTAG
Source organism: Macaca fascicularis (assembly GCF_037993035.2). NCBI lineage: Eukaryota > Metazoa > Chordata > Mammalia > Primates > Cercopithecidae > Macaca > Macaca fascicularis. The sequence goes on from NC_088376.1 coordinate 16,685,034, forward strand.
TAATTTGTTTAACTAGACCCTAGGAGTGACATGTACGTTGTCCAGTTTTTCATTATTATAAATTGTCCTCTACACATACTGTGTACACTTACAGAAATATATCTTATATAGGGAAACTTTCCAGCAGTGGAATTTAACTGAAATTCAGTTAACAAATGTGGGAATTTAAGGTTTGATAAGTATTACCACGTTGCCCTCCAAGAGTAAGCCAAATGTATACTTTCTCAGCATTGTGTGAGGGTTGCTATTCTGTCTCTCACCATTAAGGAATGAATGTCAAACTCTTATTTTATTTCCAGTTTATTTTTAAGATAAATGGTATCTTGTTTTTAATTTCCTTCTTTATAATTATGAATGAAGTTAAGCATATTTTCACATTTATTAGCCGTTCGTATTCCCTTTGTCTTTAACATCTTGTTCATAGTCTTTGCATATTTTTCAGTTGGGTTATTGGACTTCCTAAATAATGTTTTCTAAGACTTCTTTTAATATACCAAACCAGTGAATTTTTAATAATGTGGAGCAAGTGTTTTTCCACCTTTTGGGTGCATTTTTCGAGGTAAGAAGCAGTAACAACAATCATGATTATGTCCCTGCTGTAAAATTTTTTCTCATGAAGAATCCCTTAGCTTGAAGCGTTTTGAGAGTCAGATTCCCCTTACATCCTTTTATAATTTAGCATTACTTTAAAATTCAGCTCCAGGATTTTATGTGCTGCTGTCTAGGAACACCCACTGGAATGAGCCAGCAGGTGATTCTGCGTGTGGGCTGTTTTGTAGGGATGAACAGCAGCTTTGGGAATGTACACTAACTGATATATATATACATTTATCCTTCCTGGCAACATCATCTAGCAAGACTCTAGCAGTCCTCTTATTAAGAGAACTGCACCATGTGGAGAGGTGGTTTTTCTACCCTCACTTTCTTGCTGGTCTAGGTCCTTGCTTGAAAACAAAGTGAAAATATGGAGAGATGCATTCCATGGAGGTTCTGATTTGGACCTTCCATCCCATCCAGGGTCTGATGTTACTGGTTTTTAATGCAGTTTTATGCAGGATACTTGTCAAGTTGAAAAAAACCAATATATTTATTCCTTAAAAATGAAACACTTAATGACATAAAAACTTTTTAAAAGAAATTCAAAGACATTGAATTAAGTATAGCATGATAAAATATTCAGTTAAATATCAATTTCCAATAAAGTGTCACATACTCTGTTTTTTGAAACGTTTGAAACTCACATGAAGGATGCGTTTCATGATCCTGTTTTATGAAAACGGGATGAAGATGTGTTCAGGAGTAGAGAATTCTGTCAAAATCTCTAAATTGACAAATTCTCTAAAGTGACAGAAAACCTAGCTTGGAAAGTCATCATGAAGTTATTTTATGCTACAGAAATGGAAATTCTGGGGCCGGGCATGGTGGCTCACACCTGTAATCCCAGCACTATAGGAGGCCAAGGCAGGCAGATCACGAGGTCAGGAGATTGAGACCATCGTGCCTAACACTGTGAAACCCCGTATCTACTAAAAATACAAAAAATTAGCCAGGTGTAGTGTCACGTACCTGTAGTCCCAGCTACTCGGGAGGCTGAGGCGGGAGAATTTGCTTGAACCTGGGAGGCAGAGGTTGCAGTGAGCCGAGATCATGCCACACTCTAGCCTGGGCAACAGAGTGAGATGAAGAAAAAGAAAAGAAAGAAAGAAAGAAAAAGAAATGGAAATTCTGTGCAACAGAGTAATACAAACAAAAACTAGAATATGTAGTATTTAAAGGTCCTACCTGAGCACAGTTATGTCTTAAAATTCACCTTCTTTTTGTGCTAAATGTAAGAATCCCACTGTTCTGATTATTAATAGTGCTACTACATACGGTTTGTGTTACCCCAGGATGATTACAGCTATCTCACAAATTTCCCCTGGAAGTTTTCAGTGAATGAAGCATTTGAGAGTAGGACAAAGCAGAGCATGATAATGTGGCAGTTTTTAAAGTAGAGGACATAGTGAGCCTTATTTGGATTTTATGGCAGTGGAATAATATAAAGAAAATATGAATTGCTGCAATTACCCTCTTACATCCTGAATATCATTTCACATCTGAGTAAAAGTACAGGGAAACCTTTTAATATCCTATGTCACTGTGGCTAGAAAAATGGACACACATAATGCAAATTAAAGAGAATAGAAAATGCTTGCTGTTTGGACCAAAAGATATTGAGTGGGATGTAGAGATTGTAGCTTTATAATGGCGCATTATTGGTGCCTCCTCATTGTGGAATTAAGGGCTGTGGTAGTTTTGCTCTTGTTTTATTTCTTTTCTTTTAGGAAATGCTAGAGCCTGTTTTCTGCTAGATGCTTTCTTCGTGGTTTGTTAATATTTACAGAAATCAGGACAGAATAGGCGTATACCAGATTTGTCTTTAAGAAAAATGAAAAGAATAAAACGTGAGCTTTGGGTTGTTTCTGATATTCCTAGCTCTTGATCTGCTTGTGGTACTGAATCACTGGTTTGAGAGTCGGAAGATAATGATCCAGAAACTACCTATTGAAGCAAAACGGGGTGGACTTGCTAGTTTTTATCCCTTAAAGACTTGCTACTCTGTATGTATTGATATGTGCCTGGCACAGGGAAAGTCCTCAATGAATGTGCCTTCCGTGTGGCCGAGAACATTATAACATTATCAGAAAAGTTCTTAATGCATTTTGCTTTTTCCATTATTCATGATGCAGTCCCTTTTGGCCTGCAAAGAACAGTAAATGCCTCTTGCTTCTAATGACTTGTAAATCAAAACTGTTCTGTGGTTTGCGATGCGCTTGGTTATTTCCTTTGTGTTATCGTACGCTTCGGAAATTTCCATCGGAGGGTATTAGTTGGGAATTTCCAGGTGAGAAGCATAAATGATTCAAATGGACAGATAAAATTGAAAGCTGGAGTTGAATGACTGCCTGGTGTGGCCACTGATGAAAATACAATCACCCTTATCCAATCAAAGTTGATAGTTTTCCGAATCTGTTTGGGGGCCATCAAATGAAATTTCTGGAACCTTGTCTAATGTTGAGGAATACAATTTTCTTAAACTTGTGCCTACACAAGTTTATGAGAAAAGTTGTCCATATGTCTGTGTTTGGTTTCCCCTAGCATCTAGCCCAGAACCATCTCCTCACTGGCCACCTAGGACTGGGTTTGGAGAATCCGAGGGGCTGGTAGCACACTGCCTGCGCTGCTCCCCTTTGGGAGCCAGGCCCCTATCACGTCTGCTACTTTCCTCTGCTGTTCCTTGCAGCGCCCGTGGCCGGGGATCATTAGAGCAGACCTTCTCAAATGCTAGGGGGCACCAACATCTGCTGCAGGGCCTCGGGGAGCAGGGAGGAGGAGAAAGGGAGTTGCTGTTCACTGAGTATAGAGTTTGCTTCACTGGATGAAAAAGTCCTAGAGATCTGTTGTACAATAACGTTATTATAGTTAATATTCCTGAGCTGTACACTTAAAAATGGTAAAACAGAAAAATATTAAGTTGGATATAAAGCGATACATTTGTCAAAATTCATGGTACTGTACAATAAGATTTGCATATTGTACCAAGTATAATTGTATTTCAATTAAAAGAATAAACCAACCAACCCCAAACCAGACAAACACTGGTCTCTGCCTTGCCCCCAGAGTTTCTGTGTCTATAAGTCTGGAGGGGGGCCCTAGACTTGAATTTCTATCCAATTCACAGTGATTCTGCTGCTGCAGGTCCGGGGACCACAGCAGACCTAATTTAGAACCTTTCCGTGCTGCCACTCTGCGTTCCTGCAGTACTTTACATGTTTTCTTCTGTCCCTGCTGTAGAGTTCAGGCCCATAACTGCATAATTTATGGGTAAAGCAAGACAGTCTAGCAATTAGTGGCATCAAGTGTAGAGTTCTGAAAGAATCACTGACGTGGTACCATTGACTTGAGTCGTGTGTTTCTTTCTGAATAAAGCCATTTACCGTCTGCAGATCAGAAGAAATCCATCACCCAGCACAAAGCATAAATCAATAATAATTTAAACTGTGGATCTAGAAAGCCAGAATTCTAGTCTCAGCATGTACCCGTGCTTATGATAGAAGCAAGTCATAGGTGGTAGAATTGCTTTCAGTTTTTAGGCACAGAATCATTTTATATTGGCTACCGCAACTACATTATTCCTTCATCAGTTTGTTTTTGAAGTGGAGGTGTTTGTAAAATTGTTCTTTGGTGTTTCATCAGGAATTTTAGATTTTGAAAATAATCTCTTCCCACTGAACTTTATAGGACCAAGAAGTTAAGGAAAGATAGGCATGGCAGTAACATTCGAGTGATCCCAGTAAAACTTCAACGTGGGATTTAGAGAAGGGGGGGAGTGCTCCTGCCCAGATCGTTAGAGCCAGCATCATGGCGCCAATGCTGTTCGTACAGGCAAATAACAATTGGTGGAAGGAGTAGAAATGGATTGGGAGGCCATCAAAAGTTAGAGCACCACTCTCCAATCCAACTTGCTGCAGTGAGGACAGTGTTTTCCTTCTATGCTCTCCAATATGGTAGCCACTAGTCTGAATGTGGTTAGTGCTATCAAGGAACAGAATTTTAAATTGTGTTTAATTTTAATTATTTTAAGTAGCTAAGTGTGACTAGCACCTACTGGATTAGACAGGGCAAGTCTAGAGAGTAGGGTGAGAAGTGAGTATGCTGTCCTCAGTCTAGCCTAGAGGAAGTTGAGGAGGGGAGGGGAAGTATGGGTCAGACTGAGGAAGCCCAAAGTACTGGCTGAGTAGACATTTTCGTCTAGGCAGTGGGAAGCAATTGAAGACCTTTTTTTTTTTTTTTTTTTTTGACACAGCCCTCAGGAGATCCTGAGAACATGTGCCTGATTGAAGACTTCTGAACAGAGCAGTGGGTGTCTGGGGAAGAACGCTCTGGTGGTGTGGTACAAGACAGTGTAAGAGAAGGAGTCTGGAGCGGAAGGATGAGCTGGGAGGCTGGCAGGGCCCTACATTTATGTGACCAAAGCCTAGGGTGTGGTAGCAGCAAAGATGAGGAAAGGAAGGGATGGTGGGCCAGGTGGGTCTCTGGATGGGAGGGGTCTGGGAACTTGCAGGTCTCAAGCCTGGGTGACTAGGATGGTGCGCAGAACAGGAAGGGCAGGATGCGGCTGCTGGGCTCCTTTATCGCGTGCAGGCAGGGCTGAAAGGAGGGGAGCAGAGATGAGAACAGCACTTCTCCCAGCTGAATGCCACCTGCCCATGTGTGTCGTCTTAGCTGTTTTCTATTGCCCATCGTGTTTAGTGGAATAATTGGATCTGCAGACAGTTTTGACTGGTCCATTTTGCCTCTCACTCCACCCCGCTGCCTCTTGTGCTTTCTCTCTCTCTTCCTTACCTGCCGGCTGCCAGCTCCCTGCCTTGCCTCTGATTACTGCACCCCCGCAATAACTCACTGTTTGATCTTCCACATACAGGAACTCAAAACCCAACTACTGTCTGCCCAGCAAGGCTGCAGGGTCCGGGGTGACCCAGGCCATGTCCTACACTGATTGTAATCCTCCTCCGCACCTAACACAGAGCCTTACGTGTATATTTACCCAGTAGAGGAGAATGAAGGACGTCAAACATTTCACTACCACCCCCCAGTGTGTGTCGGTCTCCCTCACGCTGGACTGTGGCAGGAGTCTTCCAAAACTGCCCTCAGTGCCCGTCCCCCCTGTGTGCAATCATATCGTTGCTTGCTTAACCATTCATCTTCTAGGGCCTGAGTTCTATTACCCAGCCTCCTCAGAATCTTCAGCAGTTCCTCATTTCCATAGGGGAAAGCCAGCTGTTTATTTCCTTTACTTATGCAACGAATAAGTCAATGTCAGATAGTATTTTTGTTGATAAAGCCACAGCAGCTAGCAAAACATTTTGGTCCTGCTTCCTGTGAGCTGACTTTCTGCAAGGGGGAAGAGATGATAAATACACATATAATACAGTTGAGAGTGATGAGTGCTGCAAGGAAAAGCAGAGCTGAGGAAGGAGCAAACCATGGAGAGGGAGGAGAGGGAGTGGTGCTGGCCTAGATGGTCAAAGGCTGCTGTGGTGAGGGGACATTGGAATTAAGATCTGTGTGAGGCCGGGTGTGGTGGCTCATGCCTGTAATCCCAGCACTTTGGGAGGATGAGACGGGTGGATCAGGAGTTCAAGACCAGCTTGGGCAACATGGTTAAACCCCATCTCTACTAAAAATACAAAAATTAGCCTGGCATGGTGGTATGCACCTGTAATTCCAGCTGCTTGGGAGGCTGAGGCAGGAGAATCACTTAAGCCCAGGAGGGGAGGGTTGCAGTGAGCTGAGATTGCACCACTGCACTCCAGCCTGGGCAACAGAGTGAGACTCTGTCTCGAAATAAAAAATAAATAAGTAAAATAAAATTTAAAAAGATCTGAGTGAAGTAAGGGGGAAGTGGATGAAGAAGACCAATAAGAGCAGGTGGAAAGGCCCTGAGGTAGGCCTCTCCTTCACGTGTTCCAAGAACAGAAGGTGGCTGGGAGGGGTGAGTAGGGTGAACAAGGAGGGGGAGTGTGATCAAGCGAAGAGTAGAGAAGTCATGGGGCAACATCGTGTAGGGCCTCGTGGACCGCAGTCAGGACTTTGACATTTAGTCTGAGTCAAGAGGGGAGGGCTTTCAGCCTAGGAGTTATATGATCAACTTTATGATTTAAGATACCTTTCAGCTACTGTGAGGAGACGTAGACTGGGAGGAGGGGCAGGAGACTGACGGGAAGCTGTTGCAGTAATTAGGAGAGAGAGGTGATGGTGGCTTTGCCAGGGTGGCTGAAGTTGTGAGAAACAATGAGATTCTAGATATAATTTGCAGAAGTTGCTGATGGATGTGATATGGAGCAGTGCATATGCAAGAAATTAAAGTCAAGAATGGTGCCAAGGCTTTTGGCCAAGTGGTTAGAAAAACAAAGCTGTTATTTACTGAGATGAGGAGGATCATATTTTGGAGCTATTAATTGAAAGGTCTGTTTTAGACACAATAAGTCTGAGATGGCCATTAGGTGATGTGTTTTCACTGCTGTAACAAATGATTATCGACTTACTGATTTAAAACAACACTAATTTATCATCTTACAGTTCCGCGTAAGAATTCAGACACAGGTCTCAGTGGGCTAAAATCAAGGTGCTGGCAGGGCTGCATTTCTTTCTGGAGGCCCTAGGAAAGAATTTGTTTCCTTGGCTTTTCCAGTTTCTAGAGGCTGCCCACATTCCTTGGCTTGTGGCCCCTTTCTTCATCTTCAGAGCCAGGAACGTTGCATCTATATTCCTCTTTCTGACCACAGCCTGGAAAGATTCTCTAAGTTTAGGGATTCATGTTTTTACATCGAGGCCACCTCAGCAATCCAGGTTAATCTCCTCATCTCAAGGTCCTTAACGTAATCACGTGTGTAAAGCTCCCCTTGTCACTTAAAGTGCCATATACACAGGTTCTGGGAATTAGGACGTGGGCAGGGGTCTGCTATCCTGCCCACCTCGGATAGCTAAGGGGGGAGATGTTGAATAGGCCACTGGGTGCACAAAGCTAGAGTTCAGGGGAGAAGGCTGAACTTGAGATACACACTTAGGAAATAAATATTTAGAAATTATTGAAAGCTGTTGGATCAGATGGGCTCTCCAAGGGAATGAGTCCTATTATAAGGCCAAAGCCCTGTGCTTGGCCTCAGCTACACTTCCCTGCAGTAGGGTTCTCTTCATCCCTGACTGGCATCATTTCTGCTGTTGGACTGTCCCCTCTTTCTCTTGGCTGCTTGAAGCGCTCCTCTTTGGTGACACCCCGCCCAGAGTCTGCCTTCTCTGTGTGAGCCCCTCTGATCACCCTGGCCACGCCCTTCCTCCTGGCCTTTGCTATTTGATTTTGTATCATATACCTTTTCATTTATTTTTCTATTTTTGATGACATTGTTGAGATATAATACACATGCCATACAATTTATCCATTTAAATTGTACCAACCATTTGGTGGATTTTAGTATATTTACAAGTATATGTCACTGTCACCACAGTCAATTTTAGAACGTTTTCATCACCTCAAAAACCCTGGACCCTTTAGCTGTCACCCCCGTTCTGCCCGTCCTCACAGCCCCTACAGCCACTCATCTGTGTTGCCTGTCTTGGATGTCTCATAGACGTGGAATCACAACACATAGCCTTCTGTGACTGGCTGTCCTTTTAAATCTAGATTTTTGTCCTTGCACACTCAAGTTTCCCACACTTTCTTTTTGGTTTTATAAATTCATTCCTTTTAAGAACTTACTGTACATCTGTTGTAAACCGCCCTTTGTGGTGGAATTCTAGAAATGAAGCCCTCAATTAGCTAGGATTCCTCCATCAAAGAGTTCCAATTAAGGTAAGCCAATAACCACATGGCCACTGCGTTCCCCTCCTGAGCCTCTGGCTGATGTTACTAATTGATCACAGCTTTCTTTCTCCTCAGATTTATAGACGGCCTCTACGTCCACCTCCACCCATGGCCCTGAGTAGCCAGCTCTAAATAATCAATTTTCCTTTGCCGAAAGAGGGCTGACATTTCTGGTCCAGTTGGAAAGTGGGTGTGCACTTGCATAAATCCACTTTGCTAAGTGCCAGAATGGGCATGTCTGAAGCACCTAGGGACAGATGGTAGGATTAAGTCTCCACCTCTGTGAAACGTGGTTGAACTAAGTCTCAAATGTTGAGTTGAAACTTACAGTCTGAAACTTACTAGTCTCCAGGGCTAGGAGAAAGAAAGATCCATGTACTCCTTCTCAACCAGAACACCGGCCCGTTGAATGCTGAGACCATATCTTAAACAAATTTCTAGCTTCAGTATCTAATGTGGTGCTTTGTTACCTGTGATCGTTGGAGGTGGCTGAGGTGATAGTAACCCTTTCAGACTCAGTGCCTGCTTGCCATTAAACCTACCCTTATGCCTTTATGTCTAAACCCATTGTGTTCTCTCTTATCAGAGCTCCAGGAAGGCTAGAATGGGGTCTTGAAGGAGTTTCTTCCCTACCTTTCCTAGGCCTAGAGAACTTGAGTGACTGTGGATGGCAGGTTCGAATAACAGGTGTGGATGGCTACTGCTCCTGTCACCTCCAAACCACAGCTGGTCCTCTGGGGTCGGTTGCTGGGATACTATCTCTGATTCACTGCATTTGCTGCTTTGTCTTTGTCTTGCTTAGTTCATACATTTGCATGTGACCTTGATTGAGACATATTTCAAAGTTCTCTGAATCCTAGCGTAGCTCCAGACCAGGGAAGGGATGCTTGCCTTGTGGTCAGGGCCCTGCAGCCCCAAAACCCTCAGTGGGGAAGGCCTAGCAGAGGAGCTTGGGTGGCATCAGTTCAGCTTTGAGAGGGAAGCTGCGGGGGAGAAGGGAGCAGCCCAAGTAGGAGGATGCAGGAGCTTTAGCAGCAACCTGAAGTCAACATACCACTGTGTGCCCAGTGCGAACATCACAGGCCTCATCAGAGCATGGCTGTTTACCAAGCACTTCTTGTGTGCCAGCCACTGTGTTCATTGCTTTGCACGCTTTGCCTTGTTGAGACCTAGAGCAGGCCTCTGAGATGTGAGAGGTGGTACCATGTCCATTTTAGAGACAGGGAGACTGAGCCTTACAGGTGGGGCATAGCGTCTTTAGGATTGATCACCAGGACTATCTGCAGCCGGATCTCCACGCTTTTCTTTTATGCATCACTGTCTCCTAAAGCTGTGGTAGTCTCTGACTTCGTGGCCTCTTCCTTATCCTCACTGTGACTTTTATCCCAAATACTCATGAGCTTCCTGTGATCTGTGCTGCTTGTGCAACATCAGAATAGGGGCCATGGAGACCTTGGTCCCACGAGCATAAACAGCTTTGCTTTCAGGGTGTCTTTCAGAGCTCTCGGCCGTGTTAGTAATTCAGCGCTGGATTTGGTTTTAAAGTGCTAGCGTTTTGCTCATTGAGATGCTGTAAAGCGCCTGACACAGTGGCACTTAGCAGGCCCTCTGTGTTGTTGGGGCCCTGCCCTTTCCCTGCTTTTCCAGGCAGCAGGGCTGATGCTGAACTTGATTTGCAGCCTCTGGGATTCTGCGCGCTGGCAGTCGGTATTCACGCTGGCACACGCCAAAAGCTCCGCTGCAAAGTTGTTGCCTACCCCTTCATTTGCCGCTGCTTCTTCCCTTTTCTTTTTTGTACTTTCTTTAGGTTTTCTTTGCTATTTCTTGATTTCTGTTTTTTCCTTTCGTTTAAAAATAGACTCTGGTTTCGGATCAGAAACGTAGAAATGAGACAAAGACATGCTGCTATTTCCTGCGAATGCTTCCCTCGAATGTTTTAAAGGAATGCCTGTTGAATCCTCTCCATATCATTGTTCCCTGTTATCTTGGCTGATGACAAATGCCCCCACTCTCTCCCCTCCCAAGAAGTGACTTCCTTCTGCCTTCCAGGGTGTGTTTTATTGAAAACTAACCTTTCTGCAGGTCGGCCCCTTTGCTCAGGAAGCGCATCTGTCCTTCCAGTCTATAAGAGCCAAGTGTGGTAAATGTGTGTGTATGTGTGGTTAGAGCCAGCCAGCCAGCTCATCCCCTGGGAGGCAGCAGGAGGATTGTGATGTCAGTGACGACAAACTCAGCATCTCCAAAAGGCAGCTGGGACCAGCTTGCTGTGTGGACATGCGTGTACTTGTACCTGTCAAGGATAAGATCCAGCTTCTCCGTCGGGTTCCCCTCGCAGTGGCCTCGTTGTTGAATCTACCTCCAAATGGCAAGATAAGGTCCCCTAAATTCGCTGGTGGCCTTTGAGGCACAGTTGGTTGCCTGGCTTTGGAAGTGGCTCCATGTAGAGGATAGTACATGTGCAGGAGCCTTCAACAGCTGCCCTGCAGCAGGGCCGAGGGGCACCAACTATACCAGACACCAGCTGAAGACATGTGTCCACAGCTTCTGTCTTCGGCATGACTTCTGACCAGAGTGGAACATCCACCCGTTCAGCTGAGATACCCTCTACCCAGCAAAGATGGCCTACTTTTGGAGAATTAGACACAGCCACCAAAAAGACACTTCCGGAGGAGAAATCTCACCTGTGCAGTATGTGGGAAGGACAGTAGGTTCATCAGGATCAACCATTTTGCATTCATATGACAAAACTTTCTATCTCTGTGTCCTCAGGGGAGATACTTTTTCCAAGCATGTAGTAGTGAATGCCTTGCCCTTGGTAGTCACGTGATATGAGTTTCTTACTGGAAATGGGGACAAGAAGGCCAAGTGAAATTTCCCGGATTGCTGGCCATCTTTGTATACCCTGGGCTATGCTGATGTAATTGACATATATACGGAGTTGGCCTGGATCTTCAGTTGTGGCTATGCCAGTTTTCATGACCTTTGCCTGTTAGATGGGGTTCTTAAGATATGAAATGTCACTGATTGTGAAGACACACTGTGAGGATTATGTAATGATGGTGATAATTTGGTTAAATATGCTGTACGTATTGGAATGAGAAAATGACTAGAGATGAAAGGGACTAAGTCCTTGGTTTTATGGATGCTGTACTGCAGCACTAACACTATTATTGTTAGAACGGAAGGTCAGGTGCAGTGGTTCATGCCTGTGATCCCAGCACTTTGGGAGGCCAAGATGGGAGGATCACTTGAGGGCCAGGAGTTTGAGACCAACTTTGGCAACATAGCCAGACCCTGTCTCTAGTTTAATAAAAAATTAAATTTTTTTAACTGAAAGAAGATCTGCAAAATGGATTCAGGAATTGGTCCTTGGGCACTTGCTCCTCATAGACACTGAGACCCCATGGTTTCTCTTCTGCAACTCACTGTGTTTCTTGATTTATCCCCTTTGTCTTCTACGTGCCTACTCTTCTAATCTCTCCAGTCCCTCGCTTCTGTGTCTCGACTCCACCCTCTTTATTTTTCTAGAACCCCTTATTTCCTGACAAGCCAGCTTCTGTTGACTCTTTTCCCCTAGCAAACATAAGTATTCTTGCCCCCGTGGCCATTGTTGCATGTTATTGTCTGTTCTGTGTCGTTACGGAATTGAGAAATAATTTGTCTATAAGGGAATGTCATTCCCTGGTTACTTCTTTGCCATGCTGCTGTGTACCTGACAGTTCTCTTTTCTGAGGATATCTGAGCATGGTGCTTTGGGTCTTCTCACCTACTGCCTGCATTTCTGTGACCCTCAGACTACCAAATTTTTTTTTTGACATGGCTAGATTTCCCCATAAAGATACTATCTAGATGTGTTTGGTCTTGTCACTCAGTGCCAAGGTTTTTTGGTATGGCTCAGTTCACCCCAGTGCCTCCTTGCCAAGTTAACAGTGTGTAGGGAAAGTTGCCAGGCTTTAAAAATGATTGAACTGCAATATGCTTGCTGCTAAAAGAGAATATGATGTTCATTCTCTAGCTGGCTTTATTGTCTGTCGTTGCCATATAGGTTTTCAGGAAGGTTGCAGGTCACTGGAGCTCAGTGGGTGATGTTTTTCTGTTGTAGATATTGTCTATTTATTGGATACTTATTTACTTGGGCATGAGATGGCTTTAGGAATCCATCTTAATCCTTGCTAGAGTAGACCCTCCTACCCCTGCATGTCTGTGATTCCTGGTTTGGCACAGAAAAGCTCCCTGTCCAAAGGCAAAATGCACCTTTAATGGTTAGGCGATGGAACCACGCCGGCTTCTGCCATGATGTCTCAAATCTAACCAGTAAGGATTCAGTCCTGTGAATTAAGATATTAGGTTATAAGGCCGTGTACAAATAAAGGAAACGCTAGTAGATCAGACTGCTTGTGTTGACCCCCTCTATCTGAAGGCCAGATCTAGGTTGAGAGAGAAGACAGGTCACTAAAGCAGGAAGGATGGGGTGGGGTAGGAGTCCTCCGTCTGAGGAGGGGAAAGCAGGAGTGAAGTGCCAGGAAAGAGAGTACCTTTGGGGACATGGGTGGGGTGAATGAAGCCTGTGACAGGGAAATGAGTGGACTCTGCAGACAAATGTCCATTTCATGGTTTTTCCTGGCACGGACCCAAACTGTAGTTACATTACGTATATGTATTGAATAAAAAGATTGGCATTTCAGTCGTGCTTGAAATTTGCATTTGTATTGAAGAATTAAGATTCTTGTTTGAGAGATGAAAGCAAAGCTAAATGTTTCTCCCACATTGGTGTCCCCATTGAGAAGACTGTTGGACCACACAAACCTAACACACATCACAGTTGTGCCTCCTGGCTTTGGCCTCGGTGGCATAGCCCCATATACCTGCTTCTCCTTATAAATAAGAAGCAGAGGCCTGCGGTTAAGGGCAGGGTAACATCTGTAGATGCTGTGACTGTCTTGGATTAGACCGTTCCCAGCCCAAGAGCCCATCTCTCACATGGTCTCAGCCTTTGGTCCTCGAGAGGCCAGAGGTCAGTGAAGGGGCAGAGATCCTTCTAAGAATCCAGGGGGAGCTGTGGACCCCTCTTCAGAAAAATGCCCAGACTTACAGTTTTTACATAAAATTTCAAGGATGGGGGTGAATATTTTAAGGGCTGTCCCTGGGGCCCAGGCCAAGAACCCTTGCTCTAGGCACAGGTCACTGTGGGTCACCAGGGAATGTCCCTAAGCCCCAGCCTGCCCGTGAAACTTTTTCCTGCCCATCGAATTTTCACTTATCATTCTCCCCATTTGCTAATAGGCACAGTTGCTTGATTTTTGTAGCACCATATGCCCTGAGGTGCTTGTGTGGTAGAAATATTGAGTCATAATTTCTGTTTTTATTAAAATCCTCATTTTTTCAAAGCCTGCTTCTCTTTAACACATATTTTAATTCCATTTTATCTTCAAGTTTACATACATTTTTGTGACTAGGCTGGCTCATTTGCAAAAATCTCTGGGGAATGGGGGATCTGAAGATTCTTCTGCTTAAGTCTTATAAATTCTCTCAGCATTATGAAACCATTTCTCATGTTCATATTTTTCAGAGATGGGGGAACACTGTTCTGCCATTTTTGATGACCTTGAGACAGTTGTTATTGTTTTATAAGTGAAAATTTGCAGAGATTCAGAGAGGGGAGGCGTGCAGGGACTCCCAGGAGACAAGCGGGACTTTGTAAGAGAAGAGGGGTGTGGATGTGGATAAGCATGGGGACCTGATTATGGAAACCAGCACTTAGAGAGGGTGACAATTATCAGTCTCTTTGAATTCCACATCAGCGTAGTGGAATCAACAAACCCTTGACCCTAAAAGGGAAGGAGGTTTTGTGTCTTTAAAACTCCATTAAGACCTGTCTCTTCAAACCCTCCATTCCTTGCAGTGGATGCCTATGTGGGTGCTTTGTGGATGCCAGTAGATTGGCATTTACATTGCCATGGACCTATTTCAGACAGAGTTGACCTGTTGATTACTCCTACCTTTCCATCCATGTACCCCCAAGTTGGACCACAATGGGGGTTGGGGGGATCTTCTCTTTGTGCGGATGGACTGAGCTGCAGTGTGGGTGGATTGAAAGTGTCCTCTAAGATATTTACTGTCAACATGGTGTATGAAACCAGCTTAACTCTGATTATTGACTTGAGGCTGGGTAAGGGAAGTTTTTACAAATCACATTGGGAGAAAAAGGGCAAATTCTCAGAGGCTGTGGGAGAGAAAACAGTCCTAGGTCCTTGTTTAAGGTTGGGGCGTGGCTTGCTCAGGATTTGTGCCACCAAAGGGCAGTGTGCCAGGCTCCCATGGCCGTCCTTCCCTGGGCAGGACTCCAGGGCCACCAGTCACCCCGGATGACTCAGCTTCTGGGGCACCTGCGCCAGCCTTAATTTCCTCTGCTGCAGCCAGTGTCTTTGAGAGGAATCGTCAGACACAGAGGACATGCTGTTGATTTACAGTGGGGAAGACTGGAGGGCTTTGTGTTCACATTTATGTGTGTACTTAGTATCACGCGACTGGATCTTGTGAAAGACTTTCTGGCTACTGGAAGTCAGGGACAAGCTGGATTTAATTTTCGAGTAAGGCAGACAGCAGGAGGAGGTGTGGTCCCCGAAGGTCTGTAAACACATCGCACTGAGTGTAGCCGTGAGTGGGAAGATGAGGATTTCCCCTGCACTGGCTTGTGAGCAAATAGGAAATCACAGCTTTAGAAGAATGAATCATTCTTTGCTTCATGAAGTTTATGGCAGCCTCAGTGGAGCAATTGATTTAGTATGCAGTCCATTCTTTGTGAGAACAGCTAATTTCAAGCAGAAAATAATTGCCCACGAAATGGAGCTGCCTTTCCTGTTGAGATGTCTAAGGACTTTGCAGCCCACCCCACCTGTTGGGTATACCGTGGTGGTTGGATTTCACTTGTTTTTGATTGTCCTTTTTCTTCCCAAAGTAGAATGCCCAGGCACTGCCCTCTCCTCCCCCAGCTGGTGCTGGGATGAGAGGAATTCTGCTAATACAGATTACTGCCCACCAGGTCACTGCAGAGGAAGTTGCAGCTGTAGCACCTTTGCCATTGGGAGGGATTTGTGTCTCAGCTCTCTGACTTCCATAGCGTAGACTGGAAATGGAAGCTCACAGGGAGCTGAGACAGCCACCCACTTTGAAACTGACCTGAGATCCAGAAGAGGCAAAAGGGAGGAGAGCCAGGAGGACAGGCTGGTGGAAGGGAGGCCCTGCTAATCTCAGCGTTAGCCATTCAGGCTCGTAGCAGTGGTGGCCTTGGCAACGGCAGCAGTCACGCAGCAGCACGGGGTGTCATGAGGTGAAGCTGGAAGAGACCCTCAGGGCCACTGGCTGTAAGTGCTGGGCTCCTGTGTCCTTCTACCCCTAACTTCCAGTGTAGAATCAGGGTAACTCACAGCTCAGAGACTTCCCTCTGGCTTCGCTTCTCAGGGTTAGCACAGGTAAGGATTCCTCAATTATTTCAGCATAATCTAGCAAAGCAACTTGCCAGTGATGTCAGATAATACCCATTATGAGGTGGCTAGAGAACTGGGCACATAATGAAAGAAAACTTAGCTTTTGGCTGGGGGAATAGCCTGTGGGCTTCACTGAGACCTTCCCAACCGTCTCTTTAGAATTGGGATTATTTCGAGCTGATTGAGAACACCTTAGGAGTATGTCTATGGAAAATGTCTATTTACGTTGAAGTTTTAAAAATGCCTACCCCAGGAGGGAAGGAACCACCATTATTACCTCTCTTTGGAATGTTGGAAAGGAATGGTCAGTGTGGGTATGTAAGGCCAGAAAGTTTTAAACACCTTGACCACTAAAATAACCTTTGTATGTTAGAAGTGCCTGTAGATATAAAATGATTCTGTCTAATGAGGTTAGTAAATTGTTCGTTTTTTGCATGAACGTTTGGACAAGTCTGTATCCTTTCATATTTAATTCCTTTGAGCTTCTGAATTTCTGTAGATTATGTCTGACCTGTTATTGATAATTGGAAAGAAATGTATAATGTTCTGTGCAGAGTGCTTTTGCTTATATATAAGCAAGCATCATAAGAACATAGGTAAATGTGGAGTGTGGAATGTGGAGACTTCTTTCAATAGAATGCTGAAGGCAATTTACCTTGTAGCCAGAGTTCTTAACACTTGGATATTGGAAAATTTTATGTGCGGTAATCCCCTTGCCCAGTTTAATAAGTTGCCTGTTTTCTATGTAATGTGAAAAAATGGAATCGAGTGATTGAATTAATAAACTTGCATCGAGGAAAGCAGGGTCTGTTGGCCAGTGTGAATCCCAGTAGTATTATAAAGTTTCGGGAGTTTTGCCTTACATTTTCATTTGGTGCCTTCCTCCCTAAATTAATGCCAATTCTCAGCCTTTTCTTACACCTGATAGAGTGATCCTAATTGATTTGGATAGAAATAGTCTTAGAGCACATTTTTCCATAAATAATTTTAGTTACTCCCTGGATAATCCAACTTTTACTTATAAACAGAAAAATTTATGTTAGATATGAAGTGGCCTGGGTCGTGCAAGTTAACGGGAGTTGAACTTTGGTAAATTCCTACTTGCTAATAGGCAAAAATGAAGGGAACTCATACCCATATACTATAGTTAGTTTCTTAAAGAACAGGGAGCTATTTCGTCAGGGGAAGTCCCTTTGGCTCACTAATCGGGGAAGACGGGAGAGATGAAAGGGGATATGCAGTGTCCAAGGCACAGGGCCGACCCCCAGGGGACTCATCTGCCCCATGGCCAACAGGACTGGGTCACAGAGCAGCTCTCTGCGGGACAGGATTGGGTTTCTTCTGTCATTGCAAAGCATATGAATTCATACACTTTATTTCTAACTTCTGTTGGACCAGCTGGTGATTTTTATTGATTATTTCATTTTAGCCAAACTCAGGCTCTGAATTGGTTTTGTCTGAAGATGAAAAAAGTGACAATGAAGATAAGGAAGAGACGGAATTGGGCGTCATGGAGGATCAGCGTAGTATAATTCTTCATCTCATTTCACAACTCAAACTTGGAATGGATTTGACCAAGGTAGGTTGGCATGTCCCCCTGGATTTGTGGTCCATTGTTGGGGTTCCGTCTCTATCCTCAAGCCTTCTCTATATACATTCTTTTCATTGCGGTGAGATTGGAGAAGTAGAGTGGGGAAAAAGGCCAGCATTGCTTTCAAGTATGGATATTCCAGGTATAATTTGAAAGGACATTTTTGTACACAAATGGTTATCCTCAGGGCTGGGCAGCCTTGCATTTGATTCTTGGGAGGAGGTGCTACTCTACAAGGGCAGGGAGAACATCAGAAAAAGCATATGAGATGGTATGGAAAATTCAAGGTACTATTTCTTTGTTTCTTGCTGTGTTCTAGAGATAATTGTAGGTAGCCTATAGAGATGACTGTGACACAGTGGCCATAGAGGGAAAAGATGGGGAAGGCAAATGGTGGCGCCGGGAATGAAGCCACTCTGCACACCCAACCTCACGACTGGCTGAGGGCTGTCCTTAGCTGTAACCGCTGGTCCCCAAGGGTAACCTTGTTGGTGATCTGAATCTCATTGCCATAGGTAGAAGTGGAACCAACTCTTCTTGGTGCTGAGTGCAGGCAAGATGCTTCCTGAGGAACCTCACCAAGAGTACCTGTGTCCTCACCACTAATGTCATGGAGAGGGTCCCACATACGTTACCCCTCACCTCTAGTCAGTAGCTTCATTCTGGAGGCAAGCAGGAAAGGCAATTTTGTATGTAGCTGAAAGGTTGTGTGGTGTCACTGGGGCCATTGTTAGGTGATAGAAAGAACCTGGAGTTCGTCCTTCCTGGGTTCCACTCCCAGACAGTTACTCCAGTTGGGAGCCTTCCTGGCATGGTGGCATGAGAATTGCAGGAGGCGTGCAGAGGACCTAACCCGGTGCTGAGCTCCTAGCAAGTGTGTCACCATCTTATCCTTATGAAATGCTATGTTATGTGGTTTGACTGTGGTGGGGTAGAGAAGCAGCTGTCACACAGACAGACAGACATGATCTGTGGGGAGGGTGTGCTGGGGAAGGAAGTTCTAGATTCTGAAGGCCAGCTAGAAAAATGTGGATGTCAGAGCCACTGAAGGCACAGCCTGGGGAACAGCCCTAAGGGCAGTTGGCTTGGTTGGCCACAGTGAAGGCCCTGGATTCTACAATCTCATCTCGGACTAGGCAGGGGGCCAGAGGAGAGAGGGAAGTGGCAGGAGTGTGAGGAATTCTTTGAAGAGGAAGATGACAGAACAGGGTGACTGACCATTTATAGAAGATAGGAGAGAGACTGAGGAGATGGGAGCCTCTCAGATGACAGACAAATCTTTTCTTTGAAGTGTTTTCATGGGTTTGAATGTGAGCGTGTCTGATATTCTGGGAGACTGCACCACTTTAAACAAAACAGTGGGCCCACACAGAGGATGCCAGACATAGAAATTTCCCTCTTCGCCATCCTCCACCCTCTGTGTGGCTGCTTTTGTTTTGCACGCCAAGCTATGACGACCTGTTCTCCATGCTGCTGCCTTCCCTTCATTTCAGTCCTCTAGCTGGATAATGCTCATTGTTTTTCAGCTACAGGAGTCATTTAAATGCCTGACTTTTAAAAGATACCCATGTTTTATTCTTGTGGATTGTGTAGACACCCAGATGGAGCTTGAGTTAAAGTTTGATGAAGTGTGCATGATAATAATGTATACAAGTACGATCTAAAATCACAGTGTTTCCAAACTGGGTCATGAACCATTAGTGGGTTGTGAAACCATTTCTAAAGAATGAAATAAAATACAGAAGAAAATATCAGAGCATTCTGCACATGAAACCTAGTTCTTTTGATACATGTGTACTGGGTCACGATGTAAAATATATTCTCATTGTGGATTTTTTTTAATGTTTATAAAACTCAGACCTAGAATCATGAATGACAGAGGAAAGAGATTGTAAGAGAAATTGAAATTGCCAAGGTCAGATATGGAGAAGCAAGAAAATGCTGAGAGGACTATATTATGGCAAGCTGAGTGTCTGAGCGACTTCACGTTATTCCTGTCTTGGCCTAAAATAAAGAAATATCGCAACTGTGCCTTTCGTGTTTATTATTGTTTTATTAGAATATGATTGTTTTGCATTTTCAGAGCCACAGCCTCTTCCTGAAAGAGCAGACATTGCATTTCTCCCAATACTCAGTTGAGTACCTGAAAGAATAACTTTTCCTGTCTAGAGTTTATTAACTTACTTTACTGGGAAGACTCTGTCATTCAAAAACCAAAGGAAGACTTGACAAACTGAAATACTTGTGAGAGAAAGAGGTAGAACTGTTACTATCCTATGTGGTTTCTTGGCTTCTGTTGCCTTGCATTATAAAAAGGTTGATGAAATTTCCTCTCTCCTTACTGTCCCCTTTTCTCTTCTTGGCACTTGTCCATGTCATTAAGTTAACCCTGTACTAAATAAGCAAGCAGTGGAAGAACTTAGCCAGAATGGAGTATCTGATGAGCAGGCACCCTGGAGAGAGAATGTTCTTCACCTCAAGGATGAAGGTCTAGTCTCTCTCCAAAAACAAGTATACTTCCGTATCCCTGAGGATGTGCCAGTGTTGACACATTTGTGAGTCATGACCAGCCCAACTGGGCACGTAGTGCTGTATCTTGCCATGTTTCACTGTGGTTACCAGACAGGGCCAGGTTCGTGGATGTTTGACCTGTGAGGTTGCTCAGTACCCCATGCTCGGAAGTGCTCCAGGCTTGGATTAATGCCCTGCTATCACTGTCTTGAAATTCTCAATAATTTTCAAATAAGGGGACTTGCGTTTTCACTTTCCACTGTGCCCCACACAGCATGTAGCTTCCTGCCTCCAGAAGCACCCTTGTCTGCCTTCTTTGCTCAGGGTGGCACCATAACCCCAAGTTACTGGTGACTACCACCACTGGATAACCCACTGTATTTCCACATCTTGTGGGTAGCCTAGAAAAGAAGAGAGGATGGAGGAACCACAGTGAGGTGGAGGGTCACCAAAGGTCTGGAGTGTTGTGCATGCTGGTGAGTGGCTCCATTGAACCTGGAGTGGGCGTTAGGATCAGATCCTACAGAGCCTATGGGCCATGTGAAGGGGACAAACTTGATCCTGAGGACTATGGGAAGCCTTGGAAAGTTTGAGCAAATGAGCAACATCGTGTGGTGTTAAGGAGATCCTGACATGACTGTTGTGCCAAGTTCCAGGCTCCAAGAAGGGCCCACAAAATGCAGTATTGAGGTTGGAGGCTTAGGACCATTTTTACATAGTTTTCAGGGATATGAAAGGCAACCATTTGTAATGCGTTCACTCATGTAACATGTATTTATTGAGCACTGCACATGCTAGATACTGTTTTAGACAGTGGGATTGCAGCAGAGTATTCAGAATCCATGCCCTGATGGGGCCTGAGTGATGATGGAAGGAAACAGACAAGAAACAAGTGAGAGAGAGGGAAGGAAGGACGAAAAGAAAAGGAGATGGAGATGAAGTATAATGAAGAGAAATAGAGCATGTTAGGGAGGATAGCTGGTGGTGGGATGGGAGTCCCTCTTAGGTAAACTGGTCAGGGTGGCTAGGTAACATTTGAGTGGAGACCAGATTTAAATGAGGGAGACAGCCGTGTGAGCATCTACGGAAGAGTGTTCTGGTCAGAGGGGATGGGGGTGAAAAAGGCCCAAGATGGATCTTGTTTGGCATTTGGGCATGAGGCCAATGTGGATGGATCAGAGTGAACTGAGTGGAATTGGCAGGAGAGTAAGTTGGTGAGACAGCAGGTCATAGGGCCGTTTAGGATATTGTGAGGGCTCAGGATGTTGTTTTGAGTGATATGGGCGGCCCCTGGAGGGTTTTGAGCAAGGGAATATGTGATCTTACTTGTATTTTTGTTTTATTTTTATTTTATATTTTTGAGATGTATTCTCGCTCTGTCACCCAGGCTGGAGGACAATGGTGCCATCTTGGCTCACTGCAACCTCCACCTCCTGGGTTCAAGTGATTCTCCTGCCTCAGCCTTCCGAGTAGCTGGGATCACAAGTGTGTGCCACCATGCCCAACTGTTTTTTTGTATTTTAAGTAGATACGGTGTTTTACCATGTTGCCCAGGCTGGTCTCGAGCTCCTGGCCTCAAGTGATCCACCTGCCTTGGCCTTCCAAAGTGCTGGGATTATAGACATGAGCCACCATGCCTGCTTGCTTGTATTTTTAAAGGGTAATTTTGACTCTGCTGTGAAAAATAGACTGAGGCGGGGTGACTGGGGTGTGAAGAGCAGGGGTCAGGGTAGAAGAGGAAGCTGGCCGGGCGCGGTGACTCACGCCTGTAATCCCAGCACTTTGGGAGGCTTAGGAGGGTGGATCACAAGGTTAGGAGTTTGAATCCAACCTGGCCAACATAGTGAAACCCTGTCTCTACTAAAAATACAAAAAATTAGCTGGGTGTGGTGGTGGGCACCTGTAATCCCAGCTACTCGGGAGGCTGAGGCAGGAAAATTGCTTGAACCCGGGGGGTGGAGGTTGCAGTGAGCCGAGATCATGCCATTGCACTCCAGCCTGGGCGACAGCGCGAGACTCCATCTCAAAAAAAAGGAGGGAGCTACTATAGTAACCTAGGTGAGGTGCTGGTGGCACAGTGCTGGTGGCTGATTCTGGATGTGCATAGAAGATACTGCCAACAGGATTTGCATATGATATGCAGTATGAGAGAAAGAGAGGAATAAAAGATGACTCTAAAGTTTTAGCCTGAACAGCTAAAATAATTATTATTATTAATTGCTATTTGTTTTATTATTTTTTATTTTTTGTTTTATTGTGTTTTTAAATTTTGTTTTATTCTTTTATTTCTGGCCTGAACAGCTAGAATAATAATTATTATTAATTGCCATTTGTTTTATTGTTTTATTGTTAATTGCCATTTATTATTAGTTGCCATTTGTTTCAGTTATCTATTGCTGGTAACTAACCACCCCCAAATTTTTTTTATTCATGGTTATGCAATCTGGAATGGGCTCAGCAGGGCAGCTCTTATGCTGGTCTTGCCAGTGGTCACTCATGCCTGTTGTTCGCTGGTGAGTTGGACTTGGCCGGAAGAGCTGGGCTCTTCTTTCTTCGTGAAGTCTTAGGACCTTTCTCTCTTCATGTGTTCTTCCCACATGGTTTCTCCAACTGGGTTGCCAGACTTCTTAAATGGCAGCTCAAGGCTTCTAAGATGGCAAAAGTGGAAGCTGATAAGCCTTCCTAAGACTTAGGCCCCAAACTGGCACAAGATAACTTCTATTTTATTGATTAAAGTAAGTCACACATCCAGGCCAGATTGAAGGAGGACTATGCAAAAGTGTAAATTCCAGGAGGTGTGGTTTATTGAAAGTCACCAATGTAACAGATTACCACTCCATTTTATGGAGGAGAAGGAGACTAGGGAAGAACAGGTTGGAGATGTTGGGGCTATCACAAATCCAGTCTTGGATCTGATTAGATCTGAGATATCCATCCGCTAGGCATTCAAGAGGACATGTAGGCATTTGGATATATACAAATCTGGAGTTCATGAGTGAGGCTCAGGTACAAGTTTGAGAGGAAACAATGTATAGATGGTGTTCAAAGCCATGAGGCTAGATGAGTTTCTCTAGAGAATGAGTAGAGACATGGGGAAAAATATCCAATTACAGGGTCCTGGGATATTCCAACACGGAGGGGTCAGGAAGGTGGGAAGAATCTAGCAAAGGAGATTAAGAAGGTTCAGCCAGTGAAGTAAGATAGAAGTCAGAGGAGTGTGATGTTGTGGAAGCCGCGTAAAGAGAGAGTATCAAGAAGAAAGAATTGATCAGCTGTATTAAATTGCTGCTGATGGGTCCAGAAAGCTGGGGCCTGCAAATGGACCCTTGTATTTGGCTTTGCCAAAGTCTAATTGGAGTGCATTCAAGGGAGAATGGGAAAAAATGTGGTATAAAGACAGGGAATAAAGATAGCTCTTTAAAGGAACTTTGATATTAAGGGAACAGAAAATTGGGTGGAAACTGTAAGAGTATCTGAAATTAAGGGAGATTTGGTTTCTTAAGATGCTTGAATGCTGATGGGATTAAGAGAGGAAAAAATGCTGCAGGAGAGAGGAAGCAGATGAGTGCGGGAATTTGAGGAGGTGAGAGGGCATGGGATCCAGTGCATGGAAGGGGAGTTGGCCAGAGATAGGATAATCCATCCATTGCAGCAGGGAGGCAGGCAGAGAGAGACACCAGAAGATGGCAGGAGACCTTCGTGGTTAAGCACATGGCTCTGGGCCAGACTGCCTGGGCTGGCATCTCACTGAGTTCCTGTCTATATATTACCTTGCATCTGAGTGCCTCTGTTTTCTCACCTTTAAAAGGGGGTTGATAATCGTACCTTCCTCATAGGGCCACTCTGTATGTATACATAGTGATGTGTGAAGGACTCAGAGCAGTGCCTGGCACAGAGTGCATGCTGTGTTTGCTGTTATCATTATCAAGTGAACTTTCCGGACTGCTTCAGTTTTCCCAGTGAGAAAAGCAGGAAAGTGACCAGCTGGGAGTGAAAAAGAGCAAAGAATTATTAGAGGTTTGAGAAGGGAGAAGACAGGAAATAAGTGGTTGGGGAGACGAAGCAGGTAGGAGGATTGTCACACACCACCAGGGGGCCACTTAAGGTTTTGAGGTTGTGAATTTAAACTCAGAGTCTGCATGTTGTCTCTGTTTCTCTTAAGAAAGTTGAGCTGCCAGAATGAGATATACAGAATGTGAGGGGCTGGATTAAACAGAGTTAAGGTTTTCTCGGTTAGTTGCCTGGATGGAGGGAGAGAGTAGCATTGTGGCTTGAGGCAGATCAAAGGGAGTAAGTATAGGGTTGGGCCAGATACTCTACTGGGAGTGGAGGGAAGTGAGACCACAGGGGGGAGGTGGACAGTACAAGGTCAATGGGTCAAAGGTGCTGGTAGGACTAGAGACTGGTTGGGGTGAATGGGACATATGGGGCAATAGCAGAGAGAGGGATGCTTGAACTTGAGCTTATGGGTGGTAGTTAAAGATAATGGCAGCCTAGGATGTGTGTGTCTGTTTGTAACCCTGTATGGATTTCTCAGAGGATGTAGTCTGAACTCCAATGTTATAGATATAGAAAAATATCGAACAGTGTATTTTGAATCCTTTCAGAGAGCACAGCTGGCTTCAGAGAATAGGTAGGAGGTTGGGGATGGAGATTGTGGCCAAAACTAGTGGATTGAGCTGTGCTCTGGTGATGAGGTCCCTAGCCTAAAGATACCCAATTCATAGCTCATCAGTCAAGAACACGTGAGACAAGATTCATGGTTGGAGGCCGGGCACGGTGGCTCATGCCTGTAATTCCAGCACTTTGGGAGGTCGAGGTGGGCGGATCACCTGAGGTTGGGAGTTCGAGACTAGCCTGACCAACATGGAGAAACCCCGTCTCTACTAAAAATACAAAATTAGCTGGGTGTAGTAGCACACGCTTATAATCCCAGCTCCCCGGGAGGCTGAGGCAGGAGAATCGCTTGAACCCGGGAGGTAGAGGTTGCAGTGAACCGAGACTGTGCCATTGCACTCCAGCCTGGGCAACAAGAGCGAAGGTTCGTCTCAAAAAAAAAAAAAAAAAAAAAAAGATTCATGTTTTGAAAGAGAAGCTTGCTGAGATAATTTTCTATGACTCTTAAATAATTTTTTAAGTTGTTACTAATCAAAGAAACAAATGACCTTATTTTAGACCTTCTAAATCCGCAACAAAATAGTAGATACATATTTAGCGTATACAGGGTAAAAATGATGCCCCAACTCCTTGCTGATGGCATTATAAATTGATTGCATTTTTAGAAAGCATTGACTGCATGTGTCAAAAATCATAGCAATGTTCACTGAAACTTCTTTAAAAATTAAAATAATTTTAAAATTAAATGTTGAATGGATACAAAAGAATATAAAATATATGGATAATATAGGGCAGGGGTCAGCAAACCTTTTTTTTTTTTTTTTGAAACAGAGTGTTGCTCTGTCACCCAGACTGGAGTGCAGTGGCGTGATCTCGGCTAACTCCAACCTCGGCCTCCCAAGTTCAAGTGATTCTCCTGCCTCAGCTTCCTGAGTAGATGGGATCACAGGTGCACACCACCATGCCAAGCTAATTTTTGTATTTTTAGTAGAGATGGGGTTTCACCATATTGACCAGGCTGGTCTTGAACTCCCAACCTCAGGTGATCTGCCCACCTCGACCTCCCAAAGTGCTGGAATTACGGGCAAGAGCCATTGCACACAGCCAGCAACCATTTTCTGTAAAAGGTCAGACAGGTGGCTCACATCCGTAATCCCAGTGGTTTTGGATGCTGAGGCAGAAGGATCGCTTGAGGCCAGGAGTTTGAGACCAGCTTGAGCAACCTAGCAAGACCTTGTCTCTACCAAAACTACTTTAAAATTAGCCAGGTGTGGTAACACATACCTATAGTCCCAGCTACTGGGGAGGCTGAGGCAGAAGGATCACTTAAGCCTAGAATTTTGAGGCTGCAGTGAGCTATGATCATACCGCTGCACTCCAGTCTGGGCAACAGAGCAACACATTGTTTTAAAAAATTTTGTATTTAATTAAATAAAAGACCAGATAACAAGTGTTTTTGGCTTTGTAGAGCGTGGTCTATCTACTGCAACCATTCAACTCTGCCATTTGACTACAAAGGCAGCTGTAGATAATGCAGAAATGAATGGTTATAGTTTGTTCCAGTAAAACTGGTTGTCAAAGCAAGTGGAGATTTGGCCCATGGCTTATATTTGTCGACCCCTGGTATATAGAATCACACTACAGCGGACATCATGTACTCACCACGGGTTTACCGAAAGTGACATCGTTACCTGTGTACGTTTCAATGGATATATAACATTCTACCATATGGCTGCATTATCATTTACTTTCCCAACAAATAGTCTGTGGTTGGTCACGTTGTCTCTTTTTGGCTTCTTGATGTTATAGGTAATGATATAGTGAACATCTTCTTGGTCATACAGACTTTTTCCTTTGATTGAATTATTTCATTAGGCCCGATTTCTAGCATCAATCACAATATGCAAAGATTAACATTGTGGTGCTTGAGCTCCTTTGTGTAAAAGGGAAATTTTAATGAAAAGGGTCAGCAGGCCAGTGTTTATCCTGGGAATGAACCCCTCAAGGCAGAGATGTGGACCTCAGGGATCTCTGGTCTCCCTGGTCCTGCTTCCACTTCTCTTGCCAGATCCCTCCAGCTGTTCTTCTCCCTGAATCTGGTTTTCAGTATACTGTCAAGCAAAGCCTGTTCTCTCTCCCAAGTGTTTGCCTTTTAACAGAAGACAGAGTGGAGACCTGGCTTCCCTAAGCTTGTCTGTGTAAATCTGTTTCATGAGGGGATGCAGTTTGTGCGATCTCCATGCTCCCTTTCTGTCCTGTTGGCAGCAGCTCATCAATCCACACTTCTAGAAAGAGTGACAGTCACGATAGTCTTCAGGCCCCTTGGGGGTGTTGAGCGACCCAGCATGGGCCTTGGCCAAGCAGCATTGATTCTCATTCCAGCTCTCCACTGACTTAGCCATTGTAAATTGCAAAACCTCTCTGGACGCTAGTTTCCTCATCTGTAAAATGGAATAGTCGTACCTGCTTACAGGCATCTAAGAAGGTTACACAAGATAATGAGTGCTGTGCCCTGGCTTGAGCTCTAAGAACAGTTTAAGTCTGCAATATTTCAAATATTCTCACGGCAATGTTTTTGTCTTATACAATTATTTCTCCTTTTTCTCTGAGCAGGTGACGGATTGTTTATAGAAGTATCAGAGTTGGTCCTGGGGTTGCTCTGGGCATTGTGAGTCATTTTAGCTTTCAGCATTGTCACTGAAATATTAGGTGACAAGGTTGTGTCTAATTTCTGTTGCTCGTATCTTCCCTGGTCTCCAAATGAGGTTACTGTTTCCTGATCACAGGGGTCTATAATCTGAGCCTGCCTAGAATGAGCATTTCCTGGATGCTAGGTAGGCACTGGACGGATTTAATACTGCCATTTGATACTCACAATCAGCCTAGAAGGTTGGTATTTTTATTTTCTCCATTTTACAACTGAGGAATTGAGTCCTGGGGAGAAGAATTTGCCACGTACACATGGCTAGTCACTGCTAAGGGATGACGTTCTGCTCCCAGCAGAGTTGGTGTCTGGGACTCTGGAACACACAGGCATTCACTTCAGCAGATATCTTTCTATGTAGTAAATATCTTCTTGGAAAAAGTAAAATTTTATTTCAAACTCTTCCCATCTAACAAAAATTTTAATGAATGCTGTTCATAATGCTTCAGGCACCATGAAATGGGTGTGAAGGGAGCTGGCAGGTTAAGGAAACCCAGGGAAAAGGTTGGCTAAGTCAAGAAACCTTTTGCAGTGTGAATTATCTGCCCTTTATTTTGTAAAATTGGATTTCCGTGCATTTCTCCTGGTTTTCTCAAAACAGGACATAAATGAACCTTTGTGGTGGTCGAGGCCTCTCTGCTTGCTTGTTTGCACTGGGTGTGTTTGCCCATCTAAGGGTAAAACAGGAAGATGACTTCCGAGGTTATGAAGTGATGGTTCTTTTTTCTTTCTTTTCTTTTTCTTTAAAAAGATAAGGTCTTGCTCTGTCGCTCAAGCTGGTGTACAGTGGTGCAATCATAGCTCACTGCAGCCGGAAAATCCTGGGCTCAAGCGATCCTCCTGCCTCAGCCTACAAATGGCTAGGTCTGCAGTAAGACTACGGGTATGCACCACCACACGTGGCTAATTTAAAAACATTTTTTTGTGTAGAGACAAGGTCTTGCAGCCAGGTTGGTCTTGAACTCCAGGGCTGAAGCAATCCTCCCACCTCAGCCTCTGAAAGTGCTGGGATCACGGGTCTGAACCACTGCACCCAGGCAACTGGTGTTTCTTTGAAGAAAATTGCACCTACTCTTGGCCTTCTATTTGCAGAGGCCAGCTGTGCTCCCTGTTGTGGGGAGGGGACTATCCCTCTTTCCAGGTGTCCTGTGCCTTCCCCTATGGTGATTGTTTATTTCAGATTTCTAAGAGCCTGAGAGCCCAACCTGAAGATTATTTACTTCTAGATTGATGCCACTTTAAATGTAATTAATTGTTCTCTGAGTCCCTAGTGCAGATCCTCTCTTTTTTTCCCTCCCCCCAAATAGTTCATTGTCTTAATTATGTTAATGGAAGAAAAGGCAGTCTTTATTGATGGCTTGGTAAATCCATAGCAGTGATTTCAGGTCATTTGGATGCCATCAGTCCGAACAGCTGGGCCATCACTCACCCTCTGTCGGAGGCAGACAGCCCAATTAGTACTCACCACTCCTTGGGTCTGTATCCCTGGTGTCCACTGTCCAAGAAATGGATGATTAAATTACTTATTTGCAAACACACCAAAAAAAAAAAAAAAAAAAAAAAAGAAAAAGGAGAGGGTGCCCAGGAGATTGTAGGACAGGAGGAAATCAGACCAGACTAGGAAGTCTGTTTTAATGAAAAGTATGACATCTTGTCCAGAGTGTTCAGTTCATGGTTTTGAAGTTGATCTGGTGTTCTGTACAAACTCCAGTGAAACACACAACAGAAGATGAAAGAGGAAATAGTAATTCTGCTCCCAACCCATTCTGCTCCATCTCTCCAGGTATTCTTTTTTTTTCGTGCTCTGACAAAGCCACATCATTTCAAAGTACAGAATACATGCCTAGTAGGTTGGACTTGATGTTGGCTGTGAGCCCATATTCCCTCAGTCTGCAATTTTGGGAAGGTTGTCTTTGAAAATTATTATGTTCTCAGGTATTGCATCCCCAGTAGAACCTTTTTTCTTTTTCCTCCAACTTTTTTATTTTGAACATTTTCCAATCTACAGTAAAGTTACTAGAATAGCAAAATGGACTCTCGTATTAGTTCTTGCATTGCTATAAAGAACTACCTGAAACTGGGTAATTTATCAAGAAAAGAGGTTTAATTGATTCACAGTTTTGCAGACTGTACAGGTTCTGGGGAGGCCTCAGGAAACTTACAATCATGGCAGAAGGCAAAGGGGAAGCTCTCAACATCTTACATGGCCAGAGCAGGAGAAAGAGAGCAAAGCGGGAGGTGCTATATACTTTTAAACAACCAGATCTCATGAGAACTCACTATCATGAGAACAGCAAGGGGAAGTGTGCCCCCATTATCCAGTCACCTCCCATCAGGCCCCATCTCCAACACTGGGGATTACAATTTGACATGAGATTTGGGTGGGGACACAAATCCAAACCATATCAACTCCCATAATATTCTTTACCTTTTTTGGCCAATTACTAACATTTTGTGCTTTGCATTTCTTCTCCCTTCTTCCCTGTCTGCCAGCCTCTCTCCTCCACTCCTCCCTCCTTCCTTCTTCCATTTTTCTCTCTAGCTCTCAAGCTCTCTCCCTCCAGAACTTTATCCATACACATGCATGTACATATGTGTGTTACACATTGTGTTAGTCCATTTTCATGCTGCTGATAAAAGACATACCCGAGACTGGGAAGAAAAAGAGGTTTAACAAACTTAACAGTTCCAAATGGCTGGGGAGGCCTCCCAATCGTGGCAGAAGGCAAGGAGGAGCATCATGTCTTACATGGATGGCAGCAGGCAAAGAGAGAACTTGTTCAGGGAAACTCCTCTTTATAAAACCACCAGATCTCATGAGATTTACTCGCTATTAATGAGAACAGCATAAGAAAGACCCACCCCCATGATTCAATTACCTCCCACTGGGTCCCTCCCATGACACGTGGGAATTGTGGGAGTTACAATTCAAAATGAAATTTGGGTGGGGACACAGCCAAACTATATTGTACATGTATGTTTATTTTTCGATTAACCATTTTAGAGTATGTTGCAGACATCATGACAGTTCTTCCCTACCCCTTTAGTGAGTATCTTTTAAGACTAAGGACATTATAGTATACATTTGTCACATTGGGAAATGTAACATTGAGGCAATATTATTTCATATTCAGCCCATGGTGAATTTTCCCAAATTGTCCCAATCATGTCCTTTATGGCTGTTTTTTAAAACTGCAGAATCCAACCCAGATTGTTACATTTGGTCATTATGATGTCTCTAGTCTCCTTTAGCCTAGAAAATTCCCCTCCTTTTTCCCTTTCATGGCAGTGATACTGAAGAGTTCAAGTCAGGTTTTCTTTGCTTTCATTTTGTTTTTTTTCATTTTTTCATTTTTCATTTTGTTCCTCAGTTTGGATTTGTTTCCCGCGCCCCCCCCCACCATAGTTAAGAGTTAGACTAAACAGTTTGGGCAGTAATAATTGGCAGAGGTTGCTGAGCAGAGCCTCTTTTTTTCCTTTTGGTAAAGAGAAGGGGAAGATGCCTTCATACAAGCGATTTCATTCCTTCTGGCTCCTTTGGAGCCTTTGAAGGCCCGTCCTGGAGGTCATCCAGCCACATTCTTTTTGGCCCCAGAGGTGTCTTAGATCCAGTAGAGTGTGGGGCAGACCGGTTTTGAGTCTACTCATTCATTAGACATTTAGAGTGCACTTCTGATAGGTCAGGCTCTGGTTCCTTATCCCCCAAAACATGTTCCTGAAATAAGCTAGATTCCGTGTAAGCTGGCTTCAGCCCAGAAGTTGGTATGTTATGTGAATATTCTCATGTTCCTCGAGAGAAGCAGCAGCTGAAAACTTGGCTGGATATATTCAGAAGAATTAAAAGCATGGTGAGTGAGAATCTGCATTTAAAAATATGGGTAACTTCAATGTGTCAAAGGAAACAAAAGTGTCTCTCGTGCACTTCATCTGTTTGTCTTGTTTTTTGCTGGGTACTAAGGGGTCAGGTGTCTATCCACTACAGTTTTGAAACGTGTGCATGAATAAAAGCAAAAAAGCCTTGCAGGTGGAGATATGTGTGAGGTGTAGAGGATGGGAAAGAGGGGTTGTTGCTTTAGCCTTGGAAGCAGAAACAGTCAGAAAAAGCTTCACAAAGGAGAGAGCTGCTTGAGCTGATGAACTTTTTGTCATATAGACAGGGCAGGAGAAAGGGCAGAAAAAGGGAGTGTGTGTGTGTGAGGGGAGATTTGTGCAGGGAGGGATGGGGGCAGTCAGTCAGGATATTGTGTGAGACCAGAGGGAGGTGGAGGCTTTATCTCTTACAGAGATTTTAGAAAGATGACTCTGGCTGTGGTGTGGAGGAGAGTTGGAGGTATGACAGGAGGCTGGACATCCAGTTCAGGAGCTACACCTCCCGTGCCTTTCCTTCATTGCAACGATCTGCCTTCCATTTATGATGTTGATGATAATGTTTGGAATGGTGGATTTTCTTGCTATGTTGGGAAGAGTGAAATGGCCTTAGAAGGTGGGGCTCATGTCCCACAGTCTTGCCCATTCTATCTCCTTTGCTCACTTCTTTTAAAAAAAATTATTGTTATTATTATTTGTAGTGATGGGTTCTCACTGTGTTGCCCAGGCTAGTCTTAAACTCTTGGCCTCAAGTGATCCTCCTGCCTCAGCCTCCCAAATTCTTGGGATTACAGGCATGAGGCGCCATGCTTGGCCCTTTCCCCTCTTCTTAATCCATGACAGCAGCTGGGGTGGCTCAGACATCCTAACTGTCTCCCTTGTCCACTGAGAGAAGATGTTCTTGTTAACCAGAAACAGATAATCGTGATGTGTCATGGAGTAATGACAGGGACTTGGAGGTGGCAGCTGGGAGCCTGAGGTTCCCTGCTGGTTCAGCCACTGGGTGGCCCAGGCATAGTGCCCTCGCCTGTGGCACCAGGGCGTTGCACGAAATCATCCTGAAGGCTGCCTTTTGGTTCTGACATTCCATGACTCAGGGTTCCAAGTAGAGTTCTTTTTCTTATTTATTTACTTATTTATTTTTAATCCTTCAGCTTCTGAGTTCAGAAATGCTGACTAAATTGGGGGAAATATCTTAAATTCTTCTCCTTTTCAAAAGTACATAACTAGAGAGTAAACATTGTATCGATTTTCCTTGTTAACTTTAATCTTGGGTACAAACATGAGGATTCGTGTTCAGAGTGGAATTATTGCCACAGAAGCCCCATTGCCATAGAGTGGGGAAAAAGACACGAGCCGAGGTTACGAAATTATCTTTGTTTGAAGTTACACCCGTCAGGGCTGATGGCCTCCGTGTATGTTTCTGTCTTCCCCTTCCCTGGCCTGCCTTCTGATCACAGAGCCCCTTGGACCTGGGAAGGGAGAGAGCAGGAGATGGAGTCACTTGGGGAAGGGATGCAGATGCAGACATTTGTTGGCCACCTGTCCTTTGTCATTGATTTGGCTTCATTAAGGGATTTCCAGGCTGCTGAAATTCACACTCCGCAAGCTGTGCACCCTATCTGGGTGGAGTTCATAGGGGAGCCCTTGGGTGATTCTGGGGCAGAAGAGGGAAGTGTGGTGAGTATTTGGGGGTCAGTTACTCTGCTACTGGACAGCTCTGTGGTGGGAGAACACAGCAGCCTGACCCCAGTGAAGCCTCATTGGAAGAGCAGCCCCCAGAGAGCACAGTGATGGCTGCTGAATGACGACCTGTCCCCACGAAAAAGGCATAGGAAGTGATAGAGGTGGCATCTGAAGGCTATTTCAAGCTAAATGCTTTTCTTGGCCAGATGAGATCCTAGGACAGCCAGATTCTCAATTTTTTCAAGTCGTGGATTAAAGAAAATTAGGAAACCTCCATTGATTTGCGTAGTTGTGTTTTTAAATAATGTTTCTTCTTTGTGTGTATTATAAAAGCAAAGCAGAAAGATACTCAGAAAAAAGAGTGTTGAAATCACTCAGTTCTATCACCCAGACAGACATGTTAACGTTTTGAGTGTTTTTATGATTCTTGGATTGTATTACATGTTCAATTTTACATCTGGCTGCTTTTTTATTTAGCACAGGTACATTTTCTCCGGACATACTTTTTAAATGAAAGATAGAAAAGCATTAAAGGAGATCCACCAAGCTTTACCTCTCTAGCAGATGGGGTTTTTTCTAGTTTCCTCTGAAATTTCTGTACTTTGCTGTTCTCGTGTCTGCCTGTCTCTCTCTGGACATCTGTATTAGTCCCTTGAGTGTCGCTGTGACAGAATGAGACTGAGTAGTTTTTAAGAAAAGTACATTTATTTAACTCGCAGTTCTGCAGACTGGGAAGTTGAAGAGCACAGTGTCACATCTGGCTGGCTTCTGGTGAGGGCCATGCGCTGGGTCAAAACGTGGCAGAAAAGGGAGCGGGTGTGTGCAAGATCACGTGGGAAGCACGAGGGTCTAGGAAGCCAAGGTCGCTTCTAGAACAGCATGCTCTTGCGGTCCCTAATTCAGTCCTGAGAGAGTGAGAACTCGCTCCTGAAGGAAGGCATTAATCTCTTCGTAAGGGATCTGCTCCTATTACCTACACACCTTCTGCTAGTCCCCACCTGCTAACACTGACACATTGGGGTTCAAATTGCGACACACATTTGGGAGGGGACAAACTCAAACCACAGCGGCGTCTCTTCTCCCTTCCATCATATCCAAGCCATTTGCAGGGAAGGGGGTTGGAATCCTGAAGTCGAGTCAGGGTTACAGATCTGTGAGCCTGTGTGATATTTGTGGTCCGTGATCATACAGCCTCCCAAATGTTTTCATGGGAGTGAAGGACTGCAGAAAGGAAGGACAGAATTCGTTATGTAAAGAGGGATTGTATACCAGGCCCATGGTGTTGGTCAACTCACTAGAACCCGGCGTGTTGCCTGCATGACCCAGCAGATCTGGGCTAGCTTTCCAGTTTCAAAATCCTGTGAGTCCACGTTAGGAGGAACAGGATGAGATGCTCCGGATTAAAGCTGGCTGTGTGTTGCAGCTAAGTGGGTGGATTATTAATACCTGATAACTCTTTGGGAGGCCGAGATGGGTGGATGGCTTGAACTCAGGAGTTCACGATGAGCCTGGGCAACATGATGAGACCCCGTCTCTACTAAAATAAAAAAAAATTAGCTGGGTGTGATGGCAGGGCCTGTAGTCCCAGATACTCAGGAGGCTGAGGCAGGAGAATTGCTTGAACCCAAGAGGTGGAGGTCGCAGTGAGCTGAGATTGTGCCACTGCACTCCAGCCTGGGTGACAGAAGGTGACTCTGTCTCAAAACAAACAAAAAAACAAGTACCCGATATTTGTTTTAAGTTATTTTAAGATCACTCTAGGACAGTGAAAAATGGACTTTCTCTTCTTTAAAAAGCAGCAACAGTAATGAGTTATGGGCTTCTCAGTTTCAGAATACCTTCAGTTGCTTTAAGTGACTTAAAGCAAATGATCAAGTAATCATTGGGTTACAGACATTTGGAGTTGTAGAGCCCCCTGAGTAACCACCTGGATCCACTTCGGATCAATGAGGAGTCTCTGTCTAATCTCTACCAGAGTTATCCGGGCCCCTACAAGGCTTCTGTCTTCAGTCATGGTGCCAATAACAAACGTAGGGGTAGCCACTCTGCCAGTCCTTTAGCAGCAGGTTCAGCAGGTTCAGTGCCAGCCTGCTTTGTAACTTCCACTGGTTTCTCCTGGACCAGCCTTGAGGACCGACCTTCACAGATGGAATCGCCATGGCCCCTCTTCTGTGCGGCAGCTCTGTGGACATTTGCCTGCTGATGGGCCTGCCCCCTCCTGGAGGTGGGCTCTTTCTACAGTCCTACCCTTCCTCCGTCATGGTGGGGCTTGTACACCATTCTTCTACCGAGGTCTCCCAATGCACACTGTCATTGGTGGTGGGTCCTGGTCTGTCTGGACCCCCTATGAAGTGGCACCAACAAACCCCAGTATCCATGTTTGTGGGAACACATTGATTGCCGTCTCCCCTACCCCCGCCCCTGCCGCCCCACTTGTTCGTGCCTGATGGCAGGGGGAATACAGAAGAGCCCTTCGAGGCTGTTTTCTTCACATCCCTAAATAATGGAGAGCTAGGGGAGAGATGGCAGTGGAGACTGGGACAGAGACTATTGTGTTAGCCCAGGTAAGCAAGGAAGAAAATCACTCAGAACAGTCTTGTTGACAAAGCTGGGCTCCCATTGATTCCACTGCCACTTCTCATTTCTTTGATATTGTTGCCCTTGATTTGTCATTTGTGCACAAGTCAAAACAGACTGCTCCCTGGCTGGAGATGTTCTGAATTTGCTTGACAGTGGTTGCAGCCTTTACTTTTCTTTTCAGCTTTTCCATGTAATCCCAGGGATTCCTGTCTGACTTTGTGTGCTTCCAAATGCAGGTGGTGCTTCCCACCTTTATCCTGGAGAAGCGATCTTTGCTGGAGATGTATGCAGATTTTATGGCGCACCCAGATCTACTGCTGGCCATCACCGCTGGGGCCACACCAGAGGAGAGAGTCATTTGCTTCGTGGAGTATTATCTCACAGCCTTTCACGAGGGCCGCAAGGGCGCTTTAGCCAAGAAGCCCTACAACCCCATCATAGGCGAGACATTTCACTGCTCCTGGGAAGTTCCCAAGGACAGGGTCAAGCCTAAGAGGACTGCTCCCCGCTCTCCTGCTGGCTGTCATGAACACCCAATGGCCGATGACCCTTCCAATAGCTACAAACTAAGGTTTGTGGCTGAGCAAGTGTCCCATCACCCACCCATCTCCTGCTTCTACTGTGAGTGCAAGGAGAAGAGACTGTGCGTCAACACTCATGTATGGACCAAAAGCAAGTTCATGGGCATGTCCGTGGGGGTCTCTATGATAGGGGAAGGTAAGCCATGTCGTGTGTTGGAGTTTGGCTCTTACACAGTGACATTTCTATACCTGGTAGATGATTGATAATTTTGTGTGTGGAGTTTTGTTGTTGTTGTTGTTTTTAACTTGTTTTGGAATTAGAGGGTGGGTGGTAAAAGGGATGGGTTTTGTTATTTGGGGACAAGGTCTGGTAATTTCCCAGTGGGGCCAAGGTAATGGATATCTGCCTGACAGCCGCCCACCTGGACCTTCGCACCTGGACCTTCCCGTGCTGTGCATGTGCGTGCGCGTCTTACAGGTACGTTTTTCTTTCAGCTTTGCATGAATATAAGAGTTGGCCTCCAAATCTGTGAAAACACATTTTTATTCATCCTCACTGGTGTTCTGGCTCACAGACAATGAGGATAATCATGCTGCCTATTCAAAATCTGCTCATAAAAATTCCCAAGACAAATCTTTCGACTCTATGCTAGAAATTCTGAAGAAAGAACATAGTATAATCACGCCACTGGTGGATCACGCATTCTTATTTTAGCAAATAGCTGTGAATGAAGTTTATTCATTGTTTGAAGAAACCTATAATAATCCTTGTTAAATTCAAGCTTCTGTGTTACTGGTTCTTCCAACTTTTTTTTGAGTCACAAATCTCTTCAAGGCTCTAAGGCTGTGATTCTCTTCCTAGAAAAAAAGAATCGAACTCCAAATTTGTCTTTGAGTTTCAGAGAGTACATGTCTCCTTAGAAGCCCTTCCAAAACCCCATGAGATAAGAGCACCTTTCATTCCCTTAGCACATTTTTATTGAGCACCTGCTGGATGCTTGACATTGCCTTAGGAGCTGTGGCTACTTGAGAAAACAAAACAGACCAAAAAAGCTGTGTTCTTATGATGCTTCTATTCTCCTTCTTTCTCATGGGGAAATGAAATAAGTAAATAAAATTGGTTGTGTGGTAAGTTGAAGAACGATAAGTGTTGTAGAGAAACATAAAGCAGGTAGGGGTCTGGGGAAGACGAGGGAGAGGGCAGTTGAACTTTCAGATGAGCTGGCCAGTGGGAAGGCCTCACTAAGGCGTTCTTTGAGCAAAGACCCAAAGTGGGCAAAGAGCGGGCAAGGCAAGCCTTATAGATCACTGGGAAAGAGTTCGTGTGCAGAAAGAACGAGGCAGAGGCCTAGAGGTAAAATGTCCCTGGCATGGGGATGGAGATAGGAAGCCCATGTGACTGGAGCAGGGTGAACAGGGGCAGGTGGAGGTCAGGGTGGTGATGGTGGCCAGATTATGTAGGACCTCATGGGCTATTGCTAAGGCTCTTACAGTGAGGGAGCCAGGAAGCCACTGGCACTTTTGAGCCGGAGAGTACCAGGCTCAATCTCACAGTTCAGCAAGACTGCTCCAGCCATTTGTTGAAAACAGACCCTGACAGGGGTAGTGGTGGAAACAAGGACACTAGGGAGGAGTTTGTGAGAATAACTAAGCAGGTGATGATGGTGGCTTGGACCAGGTGGAGAATAGTGGAGGAAGTACAAGTAGTGGAGTAGTAAGGATCTGGATGGGTTCTAAAGTTAGAGCCAAGAGGATTTGCCTCTGGATGGGATGTGGAGTGTGAGAGAGAGTGTTGCCAAGGTTTTGACCTGAGCACCTAGAAGGATGGACTAGCTGTTAACTGAGATGGGAAGACTGAGGGCTGGGTATTGGGCTACTTTGAAGGGAGAGTGTGGGAGCTCAAGGGCGGTTGTTAGGGTTTGGTCGTTGAAGGGAGTGCTAGAGTAGGCAATTGTGTATGCAAGCTGGAGTTTCATAGGGAGGGTCCTGGCTGAGATAAAATATTTAAGGCCTTGAGACTAATGTGACTGCTGAGTGGGCACTGATTTCTGAAGCATTAAGCAGCATGAAGAGGTCCACAAGACGAACGGCCAGCCGAGGAGACTGATGAGGGGTGGCCAGAGAAGTAGACTGAATGGAATGGGAGAAGGTGCTCCCTGCGAGGCAAGTGAAGAAACAGAAGTAGACTGAATGGAATGGGAGAAGGTGCTCCCTGTGAGGCAAGTGAAGAAGGGCTTCAAAGTGCGACAGTGATCAATTGCATCACGTGATGCCTGGTTACTTCAGTAAGATGAGAACTGAGAAGCGATCATGGATTTTGGATCATGAAGGTCACTCGTGACCTTGACAGCAGTTGTCAGTGGAGTAGCACTAGTGAAAATCTGACTAAAGTCAAGAGAGAAGGAAGGAGACGAATTGGGGACTGTAAATGTAGACAATTCTTCCTTATTTAGGGTTTGCATGCAATGGTTCTATTCAGGAAAATACCCACTCTTGGGTTCCGCTTCTCTGTTAGGTTTACACACCAAAGTCCCGTCCCCCTTGTGTAGATAAGACGGCAACTCCAGAGTGCCCACAGATGCACTCAGCATTCATGTCGGGCCTTCACCGGGGTCTTCCTTGCACACAGGTCTAGTAATCAGCCAGCTCCTGCTGCACTCCTCACACCTTCCTCTCAAGGATCAATCAGGATCAAGAAGTTCACCAATGAGACATTCATTAATTTGTGCAGGAGGCCAGGGACACACCTGTCACCAGGATGATCTTGGGCCACCCAGTTTAGGCCTTTTCCACAATTCAGATGGAGGTGGGTTGTATCTGTGGGGGAAAGATGTAAAAATACATCTATCTTTAGATAAACCTCATCAATAATGAATATTATCCCCCTCTTAGGTTATCTTCTGTGAGAGTGCAGTATTGCAACTATTTTCCAATTAGAAAAGTCCCAATTTATGACTGGGTTGTCTGGCTTTTCCTGCTGTTGACAAGGGGAGAGGGATGCCAGAAGTCGTCTCTCTTCTTAAAGAGGAGCTGTTACCAGTGATGACTGGACCATGACGTCTTGTAGCTGAAAGGGCATTTGTCCGCCATATGCTCCAGGGTTTCCAGCTGTGCTGGAGAGAATCCCAGGCTCCTTAGAGGGGCACAGGGAGTGAGTGGTGAGGCTGGTCTTCTTCCCAAGTCCACTCCAGCCTGAGCATCTCCATCCATCCTTACCTGTTTACCAGATGGACTTCCCTATACAAGTTTATTTCCAAAAGGATTCTCTTGCTTCAGAATGCTCAGCAGACCTTGGATGAGACCAGCTATCCTCATTTCACAGATGAGTAGCCTGAGAGGGGCAGCTTGCCTAGGAACCTGTCCATAATTAACAACAGTATCCATCCTGCCCTCAGCACAAGGCATTGAAGGGGGATGCAGGGCAGCTGCTGAGGTCTCCTTCAGTCAGGGGCCATTTCTCAGCTCATCTCTGACCTGTGGATGAGATACCAGAATCTGAGGAGGTTCAGGCAGCCCCCTGAGTTCACAAGCCCAGGAAGAGCAGAGGAGCAGGGTTGAGCAGCAGGCGGTGGGCCAGGGAAGGGGGGACCTGGTCAAGGCAGGTTAGAGCCCTACATGGACACAGCCAGGGCTGTTGAGGCCTCTCTCTGACACTGAGAAAACTTGATTCAAGTGTGTTTCTCGGGGGGGCAGGGCTAGAGGAACAAGAGATATTTCCTCACCGGCCTCTTTTGTGACCCCAGTGACTGCTTGTTCTCCTGAACTCTGCCTTCTCCTTGGATGAAGTGACAGGGAGCTGCCACCCTGCAGTACTGTTTGGGTTAAAGCCCCCTGGCAGCTTTCAAAAAGTGTGTCTCAGCCCAGACTGGGGACTCTTGAAATTGCATGAACTGAGAGCTCTGGTTAGAATACTTGGGTAGCTCTTCCTGTTGAAAGCAGGGAGAAGATTGCCAAGGACTCCCCTGTGGGAGGAGTTGTTCACATTGATTTTTATACTTAAGTTTGTAATAAGAATGGGAGCAACATTAATCCTGGTTCTGACTTATCTGGGGCTCTGTGTTTTCGTAGGTTGCTTTAGGCTTGCCTCATGCTATGAGGTTTATATTGGTAGAAAAACCTTTTCCTTTTCTTAAAAACAAAAATTGGTATTCAGGAGACTCATCTCATTGTATTTAATTTTATTCCTTATTCTAAATTTCCCACATAATAAATATTTTGAAGATGAAATATGTTTGTTTGCTAGAGAAGGTAGAGAAGGCAGTTCACACTTTGTATTTATGTCCCGTATGCAAGATGATTCCTTGCACATTTTCTACAGATAGTATTTTAAACATGTTTACCTCCTTATCTGTAACAGTGGTGGCTCGAATAAATCTGTCATTTACCCATTCACTTATCCATTCATCCGTTTATTTGTTAAGTGATTGGCACCATCCTTAATGCCGGAGATGCAGCAGAGGCCACAGCACACAGATTCCGGGCCCCCGGGAGCTCATGCTCCAGCAGGAGGGCCAGAGAGAAGACAAGACATGTGCGTGAAGTCCTCAGTGTGATAGATGATGATTGACACTAAGACAAAGTAGGAAGGAGGAGAGAGAGTGAAGCTGGGGCAGGGAGGTTGCAGTTTTCCCTAATGTGAACCTCAACAAGATAGAGCAGCTGAGGAAGGGCCTGAAGCAGGTTTAAGAAGGGGTCTTCTAGGCAAAAAAGAACAGCAAGTAGTAAGGCCCCAAGTTGCGAGCGAGTGGCTGGGGTGTTTTGAGGACAGCCAGGGGCCACTGTGTCTGCAGCAGAGTGAGTGGGTGGCCGGGAAGAGAAGAAATAAGGCCAGAGAGGAGAGGCCACATTTTGGGATCGATTTTGGGGACCTGGAAGGACTTTGCCGTTTGCTGTGAGATGGCAGTTGCTGGAGGGTAGACATGATTTTAGCAGCATCCGTGTTGGCTGAGTGAAGAATGGGCTGAAGGCGGAAGTGGAGAGGGCCCAGTGCAAAGATAGAAGCAGAGGGGGAAGTTGTTTCTTTTTTCTCTTCTTCCCCCACGCCCCCTCCCACACACACGCATGCACACATGCACACACACACACACGCACATACACACACACAGTTTGAATCTGTGATTAGTCAGAGTAAGTGCTTGGTGAATAGAATGCCTTTTGTCTGGGGATTTCCCTGCACTTGCTGCTTGTCAAGGCATGGTCAAGCCAGATTCTTAAATTGAAGTAGCGGGTCAATGCCTCAGTCTGTGAGCCCCTAATTCTTGCCGTTAGACAAATATGTGGACATTTTTGAAAAGGTAGATTTGCAAATCCATTGTTAGTGATTTAGGGAATTCTTTACAGAAACGCAGTCTCTCCTTCAGGATCCTTCCTTCCCTACCAAATAGTAGTCACTGTTCCCCTGTCTCCGACCACCAGCAGTGGGCTCCAAAAAGGAGGTGGGTGTGCAGTGGTGTCACATGTGTGATTGTGTTTTAAAGCTGGTTATTCTCCCTTCCCCACACAATGTGTTCATCTTTCCCTTCTTCCGTCTACACAGCGTGTTCATCATCTTCGTCTTCCCTCTGCTTCCCTGCACCCTCGTCCTTTCTGTCTCCCTCTGGTGTCTCGAGCCCTTTCATTTAAACCGCACCATCAACAGGTCACCCCTCAGCCCAGCACAGCATGTGGCCTCCTTTCATTGCCTCTGCAACTGAACTTGAGAGAGTGATGAGGTCCTTTTAGCCCTCTGTCCCCTGAACTAACCGACATCTTTACTCTGTCTTACTGTTGGCCGTTGTTGAATGTCTGTGTCTCCACAGGGTAGGCCTGTGAGGTCTCAAGATCGTAGCTCCTCCGTTACTCATAGGCAGCAGGCAGGGACTGGAGCCCTTGATTCACTTTACCCAGCCCAGGACCACAGTGTCGTGGGTGAGAAGCCGTGGAACACCCTCCCTGAGGCCCTCAGATGCAGCCTGCAGATGAAGCAGAATTAGAATTTGCTGCTTTTTTTCTAACTGCTTGAAAATTCCACTCAGAACTTCTCAATAGCATGCTGAGTTCAGAAAGAAGATTCTGGAGAGAGACTGTGAAAGGCCTCTCCTGGACATGGCTCTTCCTGGCCACTGACCTGATGTTCTCCTGCTGTGGGTGGGCCTGAGCAGGGCTGGGGGACCCTTGGCTCGTTCTGGTGAGACCTTGAGTTTGCCTAAGTCCTTCCAGTAGCCATATCCCCTTATCTTTTGTATGAATTAAAATGTGTCCTCTGTAACACAGGATCTGATTTTTCACACAAACGATTTCTGAGAATCTCCAAACTCTGAAGCAGAAGGTTCTGGCTGCCACACTCAGAGCTCCTTTGATTGGGGGAAGGCAGGAGGTCAGATAGTTTCCCTTCCCTTGCATATTTCCTGCACATTCCATGAATTTGTTGATTGGGTGTAAATAATGCTTTTTCCATCTCCTCATTATAAAAATGAGATCTTACATGGGTCCACTTGAAATTGTGAATGTAACTATGTGGGCTTATCTCTTAAATCATGGCCTTTAGGCTGTGGCATATTTGACTGTAATGAAATGCTATTATGAAGTGCTTCATTATGCCCTGAATTCACTCAGGTTGACCCCAGAGACTGCACCGCTTTCTCCCATCCTCTCGTTTCTATTGCTCTGACAGTGAGAGCTGACACCATTCAGTCAACCTAAGACTTCTGTCCATGGTGTGGGATGCTCACCCCTCCCAACCCTGCACCACTGTGGAGCTGAGGGGCGTTCAGCTGCTCTTTGCAGCCCACTTCCCTCAAAATGCCTGAATCA
Source organism: Macaca fascicularis (assembly GCF_037993035.2). Taxonomy (NCBI): domain Eukaryota; kingdom Metazoa; phylum Chordata; class Mammalia; order Primates; family Cercopithecidae; genus Macaca; species Macaca fascicularis. Next base: position 16,727,794 of record NC_088376.1, read on the forward strand.
ATGCCTAGTAAATGGTACAGGCTCCTAATTGAGTCTGTGGGGAAAGACAGTTCTAATGAGAGGAAGCGACATGATTGCCACTGGGCTCGTGAGTGCCGATGCTGCCGGGTCTGCAAACACACTTCCCAGAGTTCCTTCTGTGACTCTTCTTTCCAGAATCCATGTCCCAGATGAATATTTTGGTTCCTCAGATTGAGATTGGGCACAAAATTATTTTAAGTTTATCAGTTTGAAAATCTTAATGCTTTGCTTTTATGTTTATTGGTGAATCAATTTGTGGAATTTCAAATGAAGATTTCCCAGCCTGAGGACTAACCATGCATGGAAGGATTGATTATTTGATGTTTTTTTTTAAGCTTTTCTTAGCTGTTAGGCCAAATGAAGAAGTAACTTATATTTGTGATCCCATTTGTAAGTCTAATTTTAATATAGTCTTTTATTCACGTTAAGGAGAGATTTTTTTTTTAAAATGTAACCCTGCAAAAAAGGAGTATTAAGAAGGCATAATTGCAGGTGATTTAATGAATGAACACACATTTATGGATTTTCAGAAAAAAAGCCAAAGGCATGTGGTCTAGCCAGTGCCTTCTAATCAGTTTAGCTCTGAGGCTCACTGACCTCCCCCAGGACTTGGGGGAAAATGTACCTTGATTTGGAAGAGATTTTTCTGAAGACAAATGGGAGGAGGATGCTATCTCTTATGCAAAGTGCTATATTAGAGAAAGTCTGCCCTGCCCTGTGTCTTTTCCATCCCTCACAGGCATAGCCCATTGGAAGACGTTGTAGTTTCCTCTTTATTGCCAGGTGGCGATACCCACAGAGAGGGCCGCTTTAAAGAATGAGGAGTAATTAAGACATAAAACCTTCAGGATTTTGGCAGTGTGCCATACTGCAGTGCCGTTAGCTGAGTTTAGAATCGCCTTCTCCATCTTTACCACAGCCGTGGGAGGTACAGATACCACTGTCTCTGCGTCACAGATGAGGAAACTGAGGCACAGAGAAGTTAAGATTGCCAGGCTGGTGAGTGATGGAGGACTTGGAATGATCCTCTAAGATTTCACCCAGGTCTTAAAAAAGCTGTGGCATATTGTCCATGAAAAAACATGGTGAAGAAGATCTCAGCTGTACAATCCTACCTTACTACAAAGTTTATATTTATGAATGAGACTAGGAATACCAGCCAGCCGAGTTTGTGGCTGTTGTGTGTTCCCAGTCTGTAGAGGTTTCCTGCTAGACGTGCAAGCGGTGGGAGTCCCCCAGGTATCCCAGTTAAGGACATGAAGGGTGAACCACAAAATAGGAAGGCCGTAGACATCAGGGGTGAGGTTATGATGCCAGGGAGACATACTGCTGGCCTGGAAGGATTTTACTACCGAGTAGAGATGCTCCTTGGCTTATGACGGGGTTATGTCCCAATAAGCCCATCCGAAGGCGAAAATATCCTAAGTTGAAACTACATTTAATATACCTAGCCTAGCAACATCCTCGCTTAACCCAGCCTAGCTGAAACGTGCTCAGAACCCTTACATGAGCCTGCCATTGGGCAGAATCATCTGGCAGCACAGCACACTGGAGAGGATGGATTGTGTCCTAGTCCATTTGCATTGCTATAAAGGAATACCTGAGAGAAAAGAGGTTCATTTGACTCACAGTTCAGCAGGCTGTACAAAAAGCATGGCACTAGCATCTGCTTCTGACGAGGGCCTCAGGCTACATCCACTCGTGGTGGATGAGGAAGGGGAACCCCTGAGTGGGGGTCACATGGCAAGAGCAGAAGCAAGGTGGGGGAGGTGCCAGGCTCTTTTCCATTTATTTATTTATTTATTTATTTATTTATTTATTTATTTATTTATTTGAGACAGGGTCTCACTCTGTTGTCCAGGCTGAAGTGCAGTGACATGACCACGGCTCACTGCAGCCTCGACTTCCCGGGCTAAGTGATCCTCCTATCTTAACTTCCCAAGTAGCTGGGACTGCAGGTGCTCACCACCATGCCCAGCTAATTTAAAAAAAAATTTTTTTTATAGAAACAAGGTTTCATCATGTTGCCAAGGCTGGTCTCAAACTCCTAGGCTCAAGCCGTCTTCCTACCTCCACCTCCCAAAGTGCTGGGATTGCAAGAGTGAGCCACTGCATAGGCCTAGCCTCTCTTTGACAACTAGCTCTCAGGGGAGCTCCTGCAAGAACTACTAATGCGAGCACTCACTCATTACTGCTAGGCTGGCCATAAGTCATTAATGAGAGCTCCCTCCCCATGACCAAAACACCTCTCACTAGGCCCCACCTCCAACATTGGGGATCGAATTTCAACATGAGGTTTGGAGGGGGTCAAATATCCAAACTATATAGGAGGTTGTTTATACTCACTTTGGGAGGCAGAGGCAGGAGGATCACTTGAGCCCAAGAGTTCAAGACCAGCTTGGGCAACATAAGGAGACCTCATCTCTACAAATAATTTTTTTTTTAATTAGTCAGGCATGGTGGCGCATGCTTGTAGTCCCAGCTACTCAGGAGGATTGCTTGAGTCCAGGAGGTCAAGGCTGCAGTGAGCCATGATTGCGCCATTGCACTTCAGCCTGAGTGACTGAGTGGGACCCTGTCTCCAAAAAAGAAAAAGAGCCTCACTGCTGCTGCCTGGCATTACACGAGAGGGTCATCCCACATATCACTAGCCTGGGAAAAGACCACAATTCAAAGCACAGTTTCTATTGAACACTTCCTGCTTTGGCACCATTGTAAGGTCAAAACATTGCAAGTTGAACCATAGCTAAGTTGGGGGCTGTCTTAGTCCATTAGTGCTGTGGGGAGGGTGGCGGTGGACCCTCTCCTCTGGGGCCTTGAAGGCATGGTGAATGGTAGCCTTCTCTACAGGGTCCAGGGGACTCTCTCAGCTGCCACCGTTTCCAAGTCTGTGAGGATACAGCTGGCACCCAAGGAACCAGGGTCTTGGGAGATAAAACTTGAGTAGAGAGAGGGATATTTGAGGTGACCTCTCTCTCTTCCACTTTCCCTGGCTGTTGGTCAAGAAGAACCAAGTATTGATCTGTGTTTGACATTGGCTGCAATTTTCCACCTGCTTTAGGCTGTCTTCTCAACCCCATTCAAAGAAGTCAGATACAACTGTAGCCTTTGAACAAAACACAGTGTCAGACTTGGCCATTCTCCTCCAGGGGTCCTGATCAGAAACTATCAGGCTTGAAACACCAATGTCTAATTCTCCTCAGAACACAACACGCCTCCCTTAACTGCTTGGATAGGACAGGGCCTCCAGGGTCATCCTGGATGCTCTTCTCTCTAAAATGCAGAAGGAAGAATGAGTAACAGTGAGAGCAAGAGGTGGTCTGGGCTTTACTTTTAGCAAGATCAGTTTAGTCAAGAGAGCTCCAGCAAGCTGGAGCAGAGAAGAGGGGAGAAGGCCCGTCTGTTCTGATATGCAGTGTATTTGGTGTAGTGGACTTATGCTATTTGTGGATTTGCATTAAATGTATTCAATTATGTTCCCAGCCAGAGAGATAGGATGTAAATGCTGCTGTGATATCTGCCCTCCAGTCCAGCCCACGTGATCTGCTTCTCCTGGGTGCCTGCCTGTGTCCATGTGTCTGAGGATCCCTCACACTGGGAGGGATCGAGGCTCCTAAACCCATACTATAGCATGTCAACTTGGGTTTTTAGAACCAGCCAAGTATTTCATGGATTGGGAAAACTGACTTTAATGGACTTAACTGAGAGCTGAGAGTCATGTTGCTGGTTCGGACAAGCCTACTGTGTCCTAAATACCGTAGTGCATGGGCAATTAGAGGAATTCTCCAGGGTAAATTGAACTATAGTCGAACACATCTTAGTATTGGCTTTAGAAACTAAGAGCAATCATGACTCCTTTGTACAAATTAACCCCATCTCTCCGCAGACTCCCCTGGCAAGCTCATCTGTACTAAAAGAAACTTGCCCTCCCTCCCCATCCCCCTCCTCCTCTCTCTCCCTATCTTCCTGGTGTTCTGGTTCTCTCTCTCTCTCTCTCTCTCTCTCTCTCTCTCTCTCTCTCTCTCTCTCCTTCCCTGCCTCCCCTAGGCAAATTCGAGCTCTAAGTGATTTAGATGCGTATTTAGCCTAAGAGGGAAGTACCAAACGGCTGAATTACTTAACTTCTCCTAAAAGTTTGTTTCCTCATTCTTATTAAAACGATAATCATTGCCAAACAGGGCCGTTGTGAGCTGAAGAAGATAGTTCATATGGAGCTCCCAGGAATGTCTGGCAGCTGGAAAGTGCTCTCATGTGGGAGCCATTGACCCCACTCTTCACTCGTTCCAGTGGAGGACTGGAAGCCCAGGAAGGTGCCGTCACTAACCACCCCTGGTCCTCTACCCTCCTAAGGCTCAGAGTGCTTTTGACAAGGCTCGGAGCAGCCCTAGAGCGAGGCCTGGCGTGAGCTGGAGTGGAGCTGAGAATGTGCATCTCTAGGGAGCCAAGTGCCAGAGTGTTGGATGGGAGACTGAGAGGTGCCTTGTGGAGACGTGATCTTAAGAGAGCTGTAGTGCTGGGTCTCAGAGCCTCTGCCAGTCTGTATAGGGCCTCTGTATACAACTCTACAGCAGTCCTGGGAGCTTCTATACTTTGGGGGTGGTCTTTGAGGACTTGATGAAAACTGTGGCCGTTCCCTTCCCTAGAAAAATGAACAAACCCACCTAATTCTTCATCGCTTCAAGAGGAATAAGGCCTTTCCCACTTTGGGTTGTAGGTTGGAGAACCCCTCCTGTGGAGGTGAGTGGGCAGTAAGTGTTAGATTCCCACGCTTGGCAGGTGTCTTTCCCGAGGTTGCTGACAGCAGCTGTACAGCCTGATTTCTCTATTTTTGTGAGAACCATTGAGGTTGTCTCTGTAGCTCTTGGGATAAAGGCAGAACTCTTCCTAGAAGTTTAAAAGACAAGGTCTGGCCCCTGCCGACTTGGTCATCCTCCAAACCTATACATACCATCTCTCTTCTGCATGTGGGCCCTCTTCCCAGCCTCTTCACACTTACCAGGCTCCTTCCTACCCCAGGGCCTTTGCACATGCTTTCCCCCCCTGCCCAGAACACTCTTCCTTCCCCTGTTCTTTTTCTTAGGGAAACCTTCCCTTACCAGGTGAGTCTCTCCTCTTGGAGGCCTCCATTGTGCTGGCCACCTTGCCCTCCCACCTTTATCACTGTTATAATTTTGTGTTCCTCTGGTGACTAATGACCACCTTTCTGTTCTGCTCTCTGAGGGCAGAAAGTGGGTCTATCTTATTCACGGCTGTATTCTCAGTGCCTTTCACACAGTAGAGCCCATGGCGAACAAGCAGCTCACCTCTGCAGAGGTGGGAGATGTGACATCTGTGCAAGAGGCTCTGTGGTTTCCCGTCTTCATTTCTTCTGATCCCCCGTGCCCTCTTGGTGTTTTTGCATGGCTAACTCTCCCTCCTCTCTCCCTGGAGGTGTGTTGAGGCTCCTGGAACACGGGGAGGAGTACGTATTCACCCTGCCTAGTGCCTACGCCCGGTCCATTCTCACCATCCCATGGGTGGAGCTCGGAGGAAAAGTCAGCATCAACTGTGCCAAGACTGGGTACTCAGCGACGGTGATATTCCACACGAAGCCTTTCTATGGAGGGAAAGTCCACAGGTAGGATCTGGCTGGAGAGGCTCTGGCTTTGTCTTAACACGATGCCCTGAGTTTCCTTTCACTATTAGAAGACTGAGTTTCAGTAATGGGATGAGTTGAAAATCAGGATAAAATTGTTAAGATCTGTTCCAAAAGAGATGCCTTTTCCCTACCTTACATGGCAGTTTTTTGGAGTCCTCCCTACTCTAAACTTAAGGTTAAATCTTTGGTGACGCATTTGCAGAGCAGATGCCAGAGAATAACAGCACTTCTGTTGGAATAAACTCTCCCTTCTGAAGCCACAGTTTGTTGCTTTGCTGTAAAGTGATTGAATCTTTGAACCCAGACATAGCCAGACAGTTCCCCATTTACATTAGTTGGCCACACTGTCCTCAATTCTGTGTCACGCATCCATGAGGTCAGGATCCTTTCTTTCTTTTGAAAAACTTGGGAAGCCCAAGTCTAAGTCATTGAAGGAGAGGTCTGCTGTTTGAGGAAGCACACAATTGTTTTCATTGCTGCAGCTATAAAAAAATTCCTCTTTCAGCACAGCTCTACTGCATAAGCAAGATATACTATACAAACAAGCTTCCATCTTTGCCCATTTTCTTGGAAAGCATTATTCTGCATGGCATTAGTGTGAGTGTGTCAGAGTGTCACAGGGGCATGTGGACACCCTTTGGGGGCACCTGGAACCAGCACACACCAGCTCGTGAGAACTGATTTGTGTGTATTTCACGTTCAGTGCTATCATATTGGTGTTGAAATCAGCCATGATAGGCATCACAGAAATTGGCAAATGGTACAAATCAGGTGTTTTCCCTTTTGGAGATCCAGTTGCTAAATATTTCCCAGCATGCCACTAACACCTTTCCACTGTGTGCAACCCAGAAGATGCCTCATACCTGCCTGTGAGCCTCGGCCTTGCTGACTGTTTTTAGGCTCAAGGAGAAAGCCTCCCAGTCTGTTTGGAAACTCTAAATTCGGCCTGAGCTGGGCCTTAAGGAAAAGGGGAGTTTAGACCCTACACGTGGCTGCTTTGGGGCAGGTATCCCCGTTTCTGCGGTGTTCCTTCAACTGCGCAGAAAGCTCAGTGGTGGAGAGGGAGCTGGGAGTCTGCTTTCACTTGGAATTCCCACAGGCAAGGCAGGTGGAAGAGAGGTCACAAATCTCCACAAAGGCCCTCTAAAGGAGAGGTTGAAGTCATTCCTCAGAGCCACTACTGTGAGTAGGAAGGTATTGATTGAGACTGAGACTCTAGGTTCTGCTCAGCCTTCATTCAGGGGATGTGTGGATGCTGGAGTGGATATTTCCCTCCTTTTCCAACGTAAGCTCTGTTGGGATTGTGGGCAACCATGTTTGACCCCATACAAAATAGACCTAATGATTTAAGGATTGAAAAGCTCACCCTACACTCTTACAGTCTTTTTAGGGTTAAAATGTAGCATTATTAGATGCTATTTTGGAGAAGAGAGAGTATATGCTATTTTGTTTTCCTTTTTTTAAAAAATTAATTTTTTGCATAAGTTATTGGGGTACAGATGGTATTTGGTTACATGAGTAAGTTCTTTAGTGGTGATTTGTGAGATTTTGGTGTACCCATCACCCAAGCTATAGATACTGCACCATATTTGTAGTCTTTTATCTCTCGTCCCCTTCCCACGTATTTTGTTTTTCTTGAATTGCCTGATTTTCATCCCAGTGATATCTTACAGAATATTACAGTTAAGAAATTAGCATTGCTGTATTACTATTAATTAGTCTATAGACTTTTTTTTTCCAGTGATGCTTTCTTTTGCTGTTCAAGGATATTAGATCATCTTTTAAGAGCTAGTCTTTGAGCAAAGCTCCAAAAACAATCCCTCCTTCCCATTCTTGATTAAAAAAAAAAAAAAATCTCTATAGATGGGTGTACCTTTGAAGTCTCTGTTTTTATCATTTTGCAAAGTGTGTTCATTTGACTCATTAATTCAGGGTTACCGCAGAAGTGAAGCACAACCCAACCAACACCATTGTTTGTAAAGCCCATGGGGAATGGAATGGTACTTTAGAGTTCACCTACAGCAATGGAGAAACCAAAGTCATCGACACAACCACACTGCCAGTGTATCCCAAGAAGATCAGACCTCTCGAGAAGCAGGGGCCTATGGAGTCCAGGTGAGAATTGGGCTGTCTTCCTCTCCAGCTTAGTCATGCTGGGCACTTGACTCAAGGGACAGAGAAGAAAGAAGACTTTGAAAGCTTAGCGACTGGAAACAGGCCAGGAATCATGTTCTCCTGGCTTCTTTAGATATTTTAGTTTTCTACTGTGTGTCACTTAGGAGCAGAACCTTTCAGCTTTCAGTTAAGTCATTCTGTAGTCATGGGGTGGGTGTGAGGATAGACTTCAGCAGACTTTTACTGCTTGTCTTGCAAAAGTTTGTCAACTGATCTGTTGCTTAATTGCAAAGGTAAATACAGAGAGTTGATAGTAATCAAAGAACTGCACAGTGAGTCAATGAGATACTATTTTTTTCTTGCCAGATTAACAATGTTTTAAAAAAAAATTAAATGCTGGGAAAGGTGTAGTAAAACTGACACTCTATACCCTGTCCTTCTAGTAGGAGTGTGTGCAGTTTAGCTGCATGGATCAGTAGCTTTCAATTCATTAATCCACTTTAATCTCATGTTCTACTTCTAAGAATCTGTTCTCAGGACAAACTCTTAAATTCAGAAAAAATTTAAACAACATAAAATGGTTTGTTCTTTGTTTAAAGAAAACTAAGCAACAAAAGAAAGAGAAATCACCTGTCTAATATTTGAAAACTGGTTAAGTAAATTATGAAGTATCCGTTCAATTCATATATCTATTCTGTGGCTATGGTATGAATATAATGCAGCCACTTAATGTGATGTTTATGCAGGCACAGAAGCAGAATATCCTTGGAATATGCCAGTTTTAGTTTTTAATGTGGGACATCAGCAAACGGCCAGTGGGCCAAATCCAACCTGAGGCTGATTTTGTAAATAAAGTTTTATTGGAACACAGCCATGATCATTCATTTACATATGGCTTATGGCTGCTTTCCTGCTGCAATGGCTGAGTTAGGTAGTTGCAACCAAGACCATATGGCTTGCAAAGCCTAAGATGTTTACTCTCTGGCCCTGTACAGAAAATGTTTGCCAACTGCTGCTCTAATCTAAAAGCATACACTCTTTAGAAATACGATGTAGGGTTAAAATGAAATTACAAATGATTTTCTGAAAGCTTTACTATTATTACAAGAATTTGTAACCAAATAGAAACAGTTCTTATAAGTGGAAACAAAGCAGGGATACCACAGTATGTATAAATAATACATTATATTAATAACTGGGTTTAATGGAAACAGAGCTTCAGTATCCCTGGAACCTTTGCTTCGTTGTAGATTTAGTGCACTCTTGCTTGTTAATCAGTTTATTTGAGGACAGTGAGCACAGCCTTTCTCTGTGTCTAACTGGAGAGCTTGGACTCTTACCAGTTGTCTTTTTCAGTCCATCCTGTTGGGCAGCAGTAGCAGGACAAGGGAAAGACTGCAATGAGGGAAGAAACCCATCCCCTTGCCACACTGCCTCTGATGAAGCATTCCCAGAATGGGGAACGCTGTGGTTCATATCATAACGTGACTGTTGTTTCTGATCTGGCTGTTGAGAACAAAACTATGATCACCTGCTACTTTTCCTCCAGGGATATCAGAGTAGTTTAGCTACTCCTTATTAAGACTCTTTGTTGCTTGTTAGCCTATGGGAACTATGGGATTTCTTCTGTTGGCGTCTGCACCCCCAGGAGGTGCTACTGGCTGTCCCTAGTTCACCGGCAGCCCCATCCACCTGTCCTCAGCCTGACCATGCCAGCATTCAAGCCTTCCTGCTGCTCTGAGCCCTTGCTGGGGAAAGGGTTAAGGACACCTGCTGTAGATGTGCTCCCTGGCCCAGGACCTAATGATGGGCATTCACTGGCCCCTGGGTGAAGAGGCCTCGTTTTCTAGAAGCCAGGGAGGGAATCTCCACCACCTGGCATTCTGACAGTTCCTCGTCTGTGAAATCTGACCTTCTGGTGCATTTAAGTGAGGAAGTGCTTAGGTGGTGGTGTTCTGATTTATCATGGTTCCTTTCATTTCTCCCTAGAACAGAGTATGTCTGAATACAGGCTGGTCCCAAGGACGTCCTGAGGAGGAAAGCTGTGTGTAAAGCATAAGCCAAATACAAAGTAGTATTAAACACTAGTACTTTCCTTTTATCTTGTCCCACTGTCAAAGTGCTTTTTTTGCCAAGTAATCAGCCTTGATTGATGTAAACCACTCAAGCTCCCCTTTTATTTTGCTCATTTCCTGGGGTTTCCTCCTGCCATGCCAGGTTAGGAAGGTCAAGGTCATCTGAGTGTCCAAAGAGCAGCTGGGCTGAAGAGGGGTAGTGAACCAAGCAGCCTGGCCTCACTACCTTTAGGCTGCGTTCTACAATGAATGCAGGAAGCAGAGAAGTGGCTTTGTGTAGACACGTGGGGAGAAGAGAGGTCCCACACTATAAGCATGCACACACAAATACTCACACACCACACATGCATCAGCCTCTAACCCCTAATTCCAGGTTCCCTTGTGGGAAAGCAGGTCTTATTCTGATTTACTAGTGTGCTGTCCTTGGGCAAGTCACCTAACCTTATGTAGACCTTAAATTGTCTCCTCTGTAACATGGAGATAAGAATCTACCATCTATAATATGTCATTGGGTTGCTGTGAGGATTAAATAGGTTTATGTATGTAAAATGCTTAGAAATATGGCAAATGCCATATATGCCTGCTATCGTTGTTTGTAGTAGTAGCAGAATGCCTACTACTACTACTCTTAGATTTGATTTCCAGAAACTCTGGGCCCTGAGAAAGGCATGCTGCCTGGTACAAGTGGAGAGTGGAAACAGCACAGAGGTGGAGCTGGGTAGCCCTGGGTTCAAATCCAGGCTCTTGGGGTCTTTGAGGTGTCTGGGATGAGCTACCCCAGAGAGGGCTCGCCTGGATGCCCCTTGCTGCTCTGGCTGCTCCCGGCAGAGTTCTGTTAGCTTGCAGCCAGCTGGCCTGGCTGATTGTTTCCTCTCCTCCACCCATCCCCAGGAACCTCTGGCGGGAGGTGACCCGATACCTGCGGCTGGGGGACATTGACGCAGCCACCGAGCAGAAGCGGCACCTGGAGGAGAAGCAACGGGTAGAGGAACGGAAGCGCGAGAACCTCCGCACACCATGGAAGCCCAAATATTTTATCCAGGAGGTAACTCTGCCGTCTGTCATTGGGCCCTTGCCCAGGAGAGAACTTGTCCTGAGAGGGTAGATGGGTTTTTCTTGCTGACCCCCCAGATTGGATAAATGCCAGCCAGGGGCAGGGATAGACTGGGGCATCTCGGTCCTGACTCCAGCTTTGGATCAGGCTTCAGGACAGGTTTTCTGCCACAATATTCATGAAACCTTCTGGAAGGCAGAACCGAGCAACTGACACTTCCCCTCCAGTATCCCTATGTCAGAAGAGCATGTCAGCCTGCCTGCGAGGGAACGGAATGGGACTGCAGACTGGATACTGTTTTAGTTTTAAAAAGAAAACCATCATGGCCCCTGTTACATCATCTTTAGTAACAAACTAGTTGTGGAGTGCCTCACAGCCCATCTCCACACCTGGGTGGGCTGCAGCCCTCACTGATGAAGAATTGCCTTTCAGAGCTTTACCTCCTGTGGGTCACAAGGGCTAGTCATGCAGGGGAAGGCCAGCCTGAGTCCTGTGCCTAAAATGCTGCTGCTGTCACCTGCAAATGTGACACTGGAAGCTAGAAATAATATCGGGGCAAGTGGGCAGGGCACCGTGTGCCCAGCTGAAGCCCTTACGCTCTTGAAGTTGTGGAGGGATTGGGAAGCACTCTGAGAACAGAGTTGGACATTATGAATGTGTAGGAGCCATGTGTCTTAAAGCAAGCCCACAGGAACCCAGCAACATCAATGGGCAGCAGGCCGGTGAGGACTGGGGCAGATGCCACTCATCTCCCGGTGATAACAGGTTGTCTAGTTGTTCATGAGGAGCCAGAAATCTGAATTTTTATGAGAAATCTCATATTTGCATGGTCAAAGAATTAAAAAAAATTAAATACCAGGAGCCAATCAAAATGTATCTGTGGGCTTTCTTTAGCCCAGGTGCTGCTAACCCCTGACTTCTGCTACAAAGAGGGATTATTCTGTCTACATCCAAGGCTCTTGAGAAGTGAGTTAGGGCAACATAGTAGGTTAACTGGGGTAGATTCATGTTAAGAGCAGGGAGCCACCACTGTTCTCCCCAGAGTCAGGAACCGTGGGTTGTGGACTGAAGGAGATTTCAAGGTTGGATTCTGGTTCAGACAGGAAAGCTGCCTGGAGAAGACTCAGCCTTTATGGGTCACTGAGTGGGGACCCTGTGTGGGAGCCCTGCCCAGGTGAGGTAAAACCTCGAAAGATCCTTCTGTGAGGTGGATCCCTTTTCTCTTGAGAGAGCTAGTTTGTCTGACTTTTGCGGAAGGTTGTGCATTAAACAGCAACAACATCGAAAAAAACATTTACAGTTCTTCCTGGGTTTAAGAAAAGCCAGTATGTCCATAACAGAAGGGCTGGGGACATGTAAGGAGTAAGAGTCATCTGAACACCAGCACAGTTATTCAGTATAGCGCCTTCTAGTCATAACTAGATGGTATGTATTAATACCATTTTAATTCTTGCCTTTTTCCCACTTGATGTTTGATTGGCCTGTGCTGATTTGTTTGTGACTACTGCCTGCTGGAGAAAGCCTTTGTTGGGTGTTCCCCTGTGGGCTAGAAGTCACTTCCCTTGCCTTTTCTTTCCCCTGGCCATTCATCTAGCTACTCTGTTTTCTCTTGTCCCACTGTCAAAGTGCTTTTTTTTGGTCAAGTAATCAGCCTTGATGGAAGCCAACCAAGCTCCCCTTTTATTTTGCTCATTTCATGGGGTTTCCTCCTGCCATGCCAGGGTGGGAAGGTCAAGGTCATCTAGGTCTCTGAAGAGCAGCTGGGCTGAGGAGGGGTACTGAGGCCAGCAGCCCGGCCTGTGTGTGAGGTATGAAGACAGGGCAGACACAGAGACAGACTGGCTGCGGTTACCCTTGCTTCCCTCTTTCCCTGTTGAGAGGTCTCCATGTAATAATGCCTCCTTTCTTCTCTTGCAGGGTGATGGCTGGGTATACTTCAGTCCCCTCTGGAAGGCACACTGATGGGGTGGAGGCGCAGAGCTTTCCTGTATAGCCCTGTTTTTGTAGGAATATTAAAGTAGTAGAGTATCAGGGTTTTGTTGGCATTCACTGAGACCTTGTATTAGAATCCAAGAAATGATAACAGAGAAATTATTTACTATGAAAAGTGCACCCCCACACTCTGCTAGAGGAATGAATTTATTCAAGAGCCATTTGAGGCATGTGTATGTACATACTGTATATGTTCACACACATGCACTATGTACACATCTGCTGAGTATGATTACACATGTAAATACTGCACTCACCAAGGTTAAAGGTTAAAGTGCGTAAACATAAGCTCCTTTTTATCAACGAAGTTTGAAGTTTTCTATTTTTCACTTTGCCAAAAATGTTTTACACTCACAAAGATATTCTCACTTAGTCAACTCCTGTCAAAATGAAGGTGAACTGGCATGGCCTAATCACTGTCCATATAGGAGAAAGTGGCTCATTCCTAGTAGAGGTATGGGTGGCTATCATTTCAAAATTATTGTGATTCTCACCTCCCTCTCCACCTCAGTGTTTTGTCTGTCTGTGCCCAAGAAAGATAAGCAACTATTTCCTGTTGGATGGGGTTGGCAGGAAGCTGTTAAAGATTTATGCCAGAGCCTTGCAGGATGGAGCACGTCTGGGACAACTAAGAGCCAAGGCCCACCAAGGAGTTTTCCACCCATCTCTCATGGTCACAGCGCTAGTCATACATTTTTGAGAAGTTGCTTCTTTTACATCAGAAAACCAGTCAATCATATGGAGACTTCTTTTGTGATGAAAAAGGGCTTTAGAAGTTAAATACACACATGCACATGAAAACATGCACAGCCACAGCCTCAATCTTGTATTTAGTTTGGGGAAAGAGAAGAGAATTTCCTGTGGATTATTTTTTCCTCAAGTGTACCTCTCTGGTTAACCCAAACTCTGCAAGAAAGCACTGTGATTAAAACATACATAACGCCTGCATAAATATTCCATGGTTTCAGTTAAATTTCAGTCTTTACACATGAGGTCAAAGGAGTGACCAAAATACAAAGCAAGGAAAAAATGAAATACCCAGTTTTTGCTGAATGCTTAATTTATTTTTTACTGTGCCACTTCAATATTTATAAAATCCAGATAGCATGAATGCTTCTCTGTAGTAATACTAATTTTGTGCCTTTTGTCTGCTTTCTTAAGACCAGTTGTTCACACTTTGTAGATATTAGACAAATATATTTCGATTGAATACATATCTGTGTCTGTGTTTTATTTTCAGGGATTCAACAGTTCTATTAGATTGGTGTCTCTAAGTGAGCTCAAGTTTTCCTGGTTAGATATTTCTAATTGTTGATATGAAGAGCAATCATATCTATATCGAAAAAAGTATTTAACACATTAAAAAATCTACCAGATGAACATTTATGAATATTTTCTGATAAGTCCTATAAGAACATTTAACTCCTACCCAGTGAGTGTTGTTTCATGAAAACAGTCACGACCAGAAGTCATAAAGGAAGCCTACATAGGTCCACAGTCATTAAAGCGTCTGGGTGAATCAAGTACCTGGAACCATCTTATTTCTGACAGAGAAAGTGGAACAAATGCTATTGTGAGAAAAAGAAGAAAACTCAATGAGACTGAAAAGTAATCACTATGTTGTTGGATTTTTCCAGTCTGACTACAAAGCATATACCATCTGAAAGGTAAAACATGGAGAGGGCTCACTTTTCTTTTGGGGCTGGGGGTACATTTAAAATTGTGAAATGTTACGTGTCAGGAGATTTACATAAAACAAAGGTACAACTCCAGGAATAATTATGAATACCCTTGTAGCCACTGCTTAAGCAAAGAAACCTGTTTACCAGTACCTTAAAAGCCACTATTGTGCACCTATACAATTTTATCCCTCTCCATGCCTTCCTGGAGTTACCATCCCCTTATGGGTTTTTTTTGTTTATACACACTGTGTGTGTATTTCTAAACAGTGTGATTGGTTTTACCCAATTTTTGTAAAAATTGAATCATACCATAGTTTGCTTATTTGAGCCAATATTTTCTTTCTAGTTCAATCCATGTTGCTCTATTTGTTCATTTTCTTGCTGAGTTCATATTATGTTTTATTGTGGTAAAATATATGTAACAAAATTTACCATTTTAACTTTTATTTTTCCCCCCTAGATGGAGTCTTACTCTGTCGCCCAGGGTGAAGTGCAATGGCGCAATCTTGACTCGTTGCAACCTCTGCCTTCTGGGTTCAAGTGATTCTCCTGCCTCAGCCTCCCGAGTAGCTGGGATTACAGGTGCCCACCGCCACGCCTGGCTAATTTATGTATTTTTAGTAGAGATTGGGTTTCACCATGTTGGCCAGGCTGGTCTCAAACTCCTGACCTCAGGTGACCTGCCCGTCTCGGCCTCCCAAAGTGCTGGGATTACAGGTCTGAGCCACTTCGCCCAGCCCTGTTTTAACTATTTTTAAGTGTACAGTTCAGTGGCATTAAAATACATTGATATCATACAATCATTATCACCTACCTCCAGAACTTTTTTGTATTCCCAAACTGAAACTCTGTACTCATTAAACAGTAACTCTCCATTCTCCCTCTCCCCCCAGTCCCTGGCAATCACCATTCTACTTTCTGTCCCTATGGATTTGACTGCTCTAAGGAACTCATATGAGTGAAATCATACAACACTTCTGCTTTTTATGTCTGTCTTAATTAGCATTATGTGTTCAAGGTTCATGCTGTGGCATTGTATCAGTTTCTTATTAAGGGCCGGGTGTGGTGGCTCACGCCTGTAATCCTAGCACTTTGGGAGGCCGAGGTAGGTGGATCTCCTGAGGTCAGGAGTTCCGAGACCAGCCTGGCCAACACGGTGAAACCCAGTCTCTACGAAAAATACAAAAATTAGCTGGGTGTGGTGGTGTGTGCCTGTAATCCCAGCTACCTGGGAGGCTGAGCAGGAGAATAGCTGCAATGAGCCGAGATCGTGCCCACTGCACCCCAGTCTGGGCGACAGAGCAAGACTCAGACTCAAAAAAAAAAAAAAAGTTTCTTATTAAGGCTGGATAAATACCCTCTACCTTGCCCCAACATATGTATTCCTATTTTGTTAATCCATTCACCCACTGGGGTGTACAAATATCTTTTCAAGTCCCTGCCTTTTTTGTTTTTTTCTTTTTTGAGACAGAGTGAAGCCCAGGCTAGAGTGCAGTGGCACGATCTTGGCTCATCACAACCTCTGCCTCCCGGGTTCAAGTGAATCCCCTGCCTCAGCTTCTTGAGTAGCTGGGACTACAAGTGCGTGCCACCATGCCCAGCTAATTTTTGTATTTTTAGTAGAGATGGGGTTTCACCATGTTGGCCAGGCTGGTCTCAAACTCCTGACCTCAGGTGATCCACCTGATCTCAGCTCCCAAAGTGCTAGCATTACAGGCGTGAGCCACCACACCTAGCCCCTACTTTTTAAAAATATACCCAGAAGTGGAATTGCTGTATCATATGAAAATTCTGGTTTAAGGAATTGCTACGCAGTTTCTCACAGTAGCTGGCTGCCACATTTTGCAATCCCACTAGCAATGCACAAGGGATCCGGTTTCTCCACATCCTCACCAATACTTGTTATTTTGTTTTTACTTTTGTTGTTTTTTTTAACCACCATCCTAATGGCTGTGAAGTACCATCTCGATGTGGTTTTGATTTATGTTTTCCTAGTGATGTTGAGCATGTGTTTTTGTGGTTTTGGCCATTTGTAAATCTTTGGAGAAATGTTTATTCAAATCCTTTTGCCCATTTTAAAATTAGGTTCTTTTTGTTGAGTTTTAGGAGTCCTTTATGGATATTAATCCTTTCTGGATATTAATCCTTTATCAGATATTATGTGCAAATATTTTCTTCCGATCCTTTGGTTGCCTTTTCACTGTTAATGGTATCCTTTGATGTACAAAAGTAATTTTGATAATGTCTAATTTATTTTTCTTTTGTACCTGTGCTTTTGATGTCATATCCAAGAAATCACTGACAAATCCAATGCTGTGACATTTTTGTCCTATGATTTCTTCTAAGAGTTTTATAGTTTTAGGTCTTACTTGGGGGCTTGGAGTACTTTGATCCATTTTGAGTTGGTTTTTACATATGGTGTTAGATAAGGGTCTAACTTCTTTCTTTTGCATATGGCTATCCAGTTTCCCCAACACCATTTGTTGAAAAGACTCTGCATTGCCCACTGAGTGATCTTGGTACCTTGTTGAAAATCATTGGCTATATACACAAATGTTTGTTTATGGCTTCTCTATTGTTTTCCAGTGGTCGATGTCAGTCTTTACGCCAGTACCACACTCTTTTAGTTACTGTAGCTTTGTAGCAAGTTACAACATTAGGAAGTAAGAGACCTCTAACCTTTTTCTTCTTTTTCAATATTGTTTTGTCTATACAGGGTCATTTAAGATTCCATGTGAATTTTAGGATGAAATTTTCTATTTTTGCAAAAAAACTGGGATTTTGATACGGATTTCATTGAATCTTTCAGCATGTTTTGTAGTTTTCACTGTGCAAGTCTTTCACTTCCTCGGTTAAGTTTAATTCTTAAGTACTTTACTCTTTTTGGTACTACTCTAAGTAGATCTTTCTCAGTTTCCTTTTTTGATTGTTCAGTGTTGGCATATAAAAGTGTAAGTGCCAGGCACAGTGTCACATGCCTGTAGTTCCAGCTACTCAGGAGGCTGAGACAGGAGGATTGCTTGGGCCCAGGAGTTTGAGATTTCAGCATGCTATGATTGTTCCTGGGAATAGCCACTGTACTCTAGCCTGGGGAACATAACAAGACCTCATTTCTTAAAAAAACACATACAACTAATTTTTGTGCATTGGTTTTGTATCCTTTGCTGAATTTGTTTATTCTGACAGTTTTTTGGAGGGTGTGTGGGATCTAGGATTTTCTAGATACAATCATGTCATTTGCTAACAGATTTTACTTCTTCCAAATTTAGATGTCTTTTATTTCTTGTTGTTGCCTAATTGCTGTACCTAGAACTTCCAATACTGTGTTGAATGAAGGAGGCCAAAAAAGAAAAAAAAAGAAATCCTTGTTTGTTCTTGATTTTAGTGGAAAAGGTTTCAGCCATTCACCATTATGAGATTGGTTGTGGGTTTTTCATATATGGACTTCATTATGTTGAGGTACTTTCCTTCTATTTCTACTTTGCTGAGTGTTTTTGTTACAAAAGGATGTTGTTTTATCTTGCCAAAATTCTTTTTCTGCATGAGTAGATCATGTCGTTCCTCCCACCCCCCCATTCTGTTAATGTGTGGTGCATTGCACTGTTAATCCTTTTATCAATATATAATGCCCTTTTCTCTTGAAACAGTGCTTGACTTAGTTTATTTTGTCTAATACTAGTGTAGCCATTTCTCTGTGATTACTATTTTTTCCATCCTTTAACATTGAATGTATGCATCTCCTTCCATCTAAATGAGTCTCTTGTAGACAGCACATGGTTGTAATCTTTTTAAAAAGTCTATTCTGTCAATGTCTATCGATTGGAGTTCCATTAATTTACATTTCAAGAAATTACTGGGTGGGGTGTGGTGGCTTATGCCTGTAATCCCAGCACTTTGGGGGGCCGAGGCAGGTGAATCACTTGAGGCCAGGAGTTTGAGACCAGCCTGGGCAACATGGCGAAACATCATCTCTACTAAAATACATAAATTAGCTGGGTGTGGTGGCACATGCCTGTAATTCCAGCTACTTGGGAGACTGAGGCAGAGAATCGCCTGAACCTGGGAGGCGAAGGGTATAGTGAGCCAAGATTGCACCACTGCACTCCAGCCTGGGTGACAGAGCAAGACTATCTCAAAAAATAAAAAATAAAAAAAATAAGAAATTACTGATAGGGAAGGACTTTGTAATTTTGTTGTCTTCTGTATGTCACATGTCCCTCATTTCCTCCATTACTGCCTCCCTTTGTGTTGAGCCTTTTTTTTTTTTTTTTCCTTGTAAAAACAGATTTAATTCTCATTTCCTTTATCTGTATTCTAGGACTATTTTCTCTGTGGTTAACACAGAGATTACATCAGCAGCCTAAAGTTGTAATAGTCTGTTATATTGATACCAACCAATTTGTCCATGTATTTACTTTTACTATAGATCTCTATATTTTTGTATGGCTTACAGTTACTATCTGAAGCATGTCATTTTAAATTTTAGGATTCCCTTCAGAATTTCTTGAAGGGCAGCTCTACTAGTAATGAACCTGCCCCCAGCTGCTTCTTTCTCTGAGAATGTCTTAATTTCTCCCTCATTTTCGAAGGACAGTTTTGTCAGATATAGAATTCTTTGTTGAGACTTTGCTTCAACTTTAAATATATCATGGCACAGCCTCCTGACTACCAAGGTCTCTGCTGAGAAATCTGATGATAAGTTTATTAAGGATTGCTTATATGTGACAAGTCGTATCTCTTGCTGCTTTCAAGATTTTCTCTTTGGCTTTTAACAGTTTGATTATAATGTGTCTAGTGCAGGTCCCTTTCACTTTATCCTACTTGGAATTTGATGAAATTCTTGGATTTGTAGATTCATGTCTTTCCTCAAATTTGATGTTTTCTACCCTTGTCTTCTCCCTCTTGCTGCCTGTCTTTGTTCATTCTGGAGCTCCCTTAATGCATATGTTGGTTTGCTTGATGGTGTCCCTTAGGTTCTGTTCATATTTCTTTATCCTTTTCTCTTTTTTGCTTATCAGAATCAATTTCCAGTGACCTAGGTTTATGAGTCTTTCTGAGTCTACTAAACGTCTCTAGTCAATTTTTCAATTGTGATTTTTTTCAGTTTTTTTTTTTTTTTTTTTACCTGATACATAATGTTTTACATATTTATGGAGCACATTCATGGAATGTGTAATATGAGTATCTGCGGTATCTGTTAGGTTATTTTTCATTTCTATGTTGGGAATATTTCAAATCCTCGCTTCTAGTTATTTTGAAATATACAAAATATTGTTGCTAACTATAATCATTCTACTCTAATAGTGAACATTAGGATGTATTCTAAGTCTGTACCCATTCACCAACCTTTCTTCATTTCCCACTCAGACCCTTCCCACGTCTGGTATTCTATTCTCTATCTCCATAATACCAAGTTTTAAGGTCCTACACAACTGAGAACATGCTGTATTTGGCTTTTTGTGCCTGTGTTATTTCACTTAACATAATGACCTCGTTTCCATCCATGTTGTTGCAAATGACATGATTTCATTATTAATGGCCAAATAGTATTCCATTGTGTATATAAATCACATTTTCTTCATGTATTGATGGACACTTGGGTTGATTCCATATCTTCGCTATTGTGACTAGTACTGCAATATACATACAAATGAGTGTATCCTTTTGGGAGACTGATTTCCTTCCCTTTGGATAGATACCCAGTAATGGGTTTGCTGGATAGTGTGGTAGTTCTAATTTTAGTTTTTTGAGAGATCTCCATACTGTTTTCCATAGTGGCTGTACTAATTTACATTCCCACCAAGAGTGGGTAAGAGTTGCCTCTTCTCTGCCTTCTTGCCAGCATGTCTTTTAAAGAATAGCCATTCTGAGATAAGATATCTCACTGTGATTTTGGTTTGCATTTCCCAGATGACTGATGATGTTGAGCCTTTTTAATGTACTTACTGGCCATTTGTATGTCCTCTTTTGAGAACTATCTATTCATGTTCTTTGCCCAGTTTTTAATGGTATTTTCAAAAACTGCTGTATTCCTTATGTAGCCTATTATTCCTTTGTCAGAGGACATTTGCAAATATATTCTCCCCTTCAACAGGTTTGTGTCTTCACTCTGTTTCTTTTACTGTGCAGATTTCAGTTTAATAGAGTCCCATTTGTCTATTTTTTTTAAATTACTGGCAGGAATAACCACTTATGTCCATTTTTGTTTCTGTTGTCTGTGCACTGGAGGTTTTCGACATAAAGTCGTTCCTAGGCTGGAGTGCAGTGGTGCGATGACAGCTCACTGCAGCTTTGACCTCCCAGCCTGAAGTGCTCCTCCTACCTCAGTCTCCTCAGTAGCTGGGACCACAGGCATGCACGACCATGCTCAGCTGATTTTTATTTTTATTTTTTGTAAAGACATGGTTTTGCCATGTTTCTCAGACTGGTCTCAAACTCCTGGACTCAAGCAATCAGCCCACCTTGGCCTCCCAAAGTGCTAGGATTTCAGCTAGTTGCAAATACATGTATTTATTCTGTGTTTTCTATTCTATTCCATTGGTTTATGTGTCTATTTTCATGCCAGTACCATGATATTTTGTATACTATACCCTTGTAATATAATTTGAAGTTAGGTAGTGTGATGTCTCCACGTTTGTTCTTTTTGCTCAGGATTGCTTTGGCTATTCTAGGTCTTCATTGGTTCTGTATGAATTTTAGGATTTTCTATTTCTGTAAAAAAATGACATTGGTATTTTCGATAGGGATTGCATTCAATCTGTATATTGCTTTGGGAAGTATGGTCATTTTAACATTCTTCTGATCCATGAGCATGAAATGTCTTTCCATTTTGTCCCCCTCGACTTCGTTCATCAGTGTTTTGTAGATATTTTTCACCACCTTTGTTAAATGTATTCCTATGTATTTTATTATTTTTGTAGCTATTATAAATGGGATTGCTTTCTTGATTTCCCTTTTGGCTATGTCATTATTAGTGTAGGCAAATATAAATGCCTTTTGTATGTTTCTTTTTTTATCCTGCACCTTTACTGAATTCGCTTATCAGCTGTAATAGTTTTCTGATTCTTTTCATTTTGTAAATATAAGACTGTGTCATATGCAAAGTAGGATAATTTGACTTTCTCTTTTCCAATTTGGACGTCTTTTATTTTCTTCTCTTACCTGATTGCTGTGGCTAAGACATCCAGTACTATGTTGAATAGGAGTAGTGACAATGGATATCTTTGTCTTGTTCCAGTTCTTAGAGGAAAGGCCTTTAACACTTTTCCATTCAGTATGATGTTAGCTATGGGTTTGTCATATATGGTCTTTATTACTTTGATGTGTTCCTTCTATACCTAGTTTGTTGAGTCTTTAATCATGAAGGGATCTTGAAATTTATCACATACTTTTTCTGTGTCTATCGAGACGATCCTATGCTTTTGGTCTTTCATTCTGTTGATGTGATGCATCACATTTATTGATTTGAGTATGTTGAACCATCCTTGTATCCCTGAGATAAATCCCACTTGATTATGTCGTGTTATCTTTTTGATGTGTTCTTGAATTCACTTTACTAGTATTTTGTTGAGTTTTGCATCTATAGTCATCAGGAACACTGGCCTGTCAGTTTTTGTTGTTGTTGTGTCCTTATCTCTTTTTGAAATCAGGGTAATGCTGGCCTTATAGAATGAGTTAGGTACTCTTTTGGAATAGTTTGAAAAGGACTGGTATTACTTTTGTGTTTGTTTTCTGAGATGGGGTTTCACTATGTTGCACACGCTAGTCTCAAACTCATGAGCTCAAATAGTCCTCCTACCTCAGTCTCCTGAGTAGTTAGGATTGCCTCCAGAGTAGCTGTGATTACAAGGATGCCAGCACATGCAGCTATGGTATTAGTTCTTTATGTTTTGTAGAATTCGGCAATGAATCCATCCAGTGCTGGGCTTTGTCAGAAGACTTTGTATTACTGCTTTGATCTCATTACCTGTTATTGATCTGTTCCGGTTTTTATTTCTTCCTATTTCAATCTTGTTAGGTTGTACACATCCAGGAATTTATCCATTTCCTCTAGGTTTTTCCAGTTTGTTAGCATGTTTTTCATATAAGTCTCTGGGAAGCTTTTGTCTTTCTGTATTAGTTGTAATATCTCTTTTGTCATTTCTAATTTTATTTTGGTCTTCTTAATCTAGCTAAGTTTAGCAGTTTTTTTTTCTTTTTTTGAAGAACCAACTTCATTTCATTGATTCTTTGTATTTTTTTAACTTTCTATTTCATTTAGTTCTGCTCTGATTTTTATTTCTGGTAATTTTTTTTTTTTTTCCTGATTCTTGCTCTGTCACCCAGGCTGGAGTGCAGTGGTGCAATCTCAGCTCACTGCAACCTCCGCCTCCCAGGTTCAGGCAATTCTCTTGCCTCAGCCTCCTGAGTAGCTGGGATTACAGGCACCTGCCACTATACCTGGCTAATTTTTTGTATTTTTAGTAGAGATGGGGTTTCACCATCTTGGCCAGGCTGGTCTCAAACTCCTGACCTTGTGATCCCCCTGCCTTGGCCTCCCAAAGTGCTGGGATTACAGGTTTAAGCCATTGTGCCCGGCCAATTTCTGCTAATTTTCAATTAGGTTTGTTCTTGTTTTTCTAGTTCCTTGAAGTGCATCATTAGATTTTTTTAATTGAAATCTTTTTTGCAGCAGGCACTTACTGCTATAAATTTCCCTTTTAGTACTGCTTTTCCTGTATCCCACAGGTTTGAAGATGCTGTATTTCCACTTCCATTTGTTTCAATAAATGTTTTTTTCTTCTTCATTGACCTGATTAGGTTGTTCAGGATCATGTTATTTAATTTCTGTATGTATGTGTAGTTTTCAAAATTCTTCTTAGCATTATGTTCTAGTATTGTCCCACTGTGGCCTGAGAAGATACTTATTTTAAATTTGTTGAGGCTTCTTTTTTTTTGGCCTAAAATATGGTCTATCCTGGAGAATGTTCTGTGTGCTAATGAGAAGAATGTGTATTCTGCAATTGTTTGATAAAATGTTCTGTGTTAATGTTAGGCCCATTTGATCCAAAGGTGAATTTAAATCCAGTGTTTCTTTGTTGGCTGATTTTTTTTGTCTAGATGATCTAATGCTTAGAGTAGGGTGTTGAAGCACCCCACTATTATTGGATTGGAGTCCATCTCTTTGCACAGAATATGTTTTCCCTTCTCTTTGTTGTAATTCTATAGGTCTATACGTAAAGTGCATTTCTTGTAGTTAGCATATAGTTGGGTTTTATTTTTTTACCCATCAGGTAGTCTACATCTTTTAAACGCAGAATTTAACTGATTTACATTTACAGTTATTATTATGTCATGTTTTGTTTCTGTCATACTGTTGTTTTTAGGTTGTTTTGTATATTCTTTTTCTCTTACTGTAATTGTTGTTTGGTGGTTTTCTGTAGTGGTACCATGTGAGTTTGTTCTTTTCACTTGTGCATTTGCTTTTCCAGTGAGTTTTTTACTTTTCTGTTTTCATGATGGTAAATGGCATCTGTTCCCTTCCAGGTTTAAGATTCTCTTGGCCGGGCGCGGTGGCTCAAGCCTGTAATCCCAGCACTTTGGGAGGCCGAGGCGGGCGGATCACAAGGTCAGGAGATCGAGACCACGGTGAAACCCCGTCTCTACTAAAAAATACAAAAAATTAGCCGGGCGCGGTGGCGGGCGCCTGTAGTCCCAGCTACTCAGGAGGCTGAGGCAGGAGAATGGCGGGAACCCGGGAGGCGGAGCTTGCAGTGAGCCGAGATCGCGCCACTGCACTCCAGCCTGGGCAACAGCATGAGACTCCGTCTCAAAAAAAAAAAAAAAAAAAAAAAAAGATTCTCTTGAGCCTTTCTATAAGGCTGGTGTAGTGGTGATTCTCTCAGCTTTTACTTGTCTAGGAAAGATTTTATTTTTCCTTTATTTAGCAAGGATAAGTTTTCTGGATAATCTTCGGCTGTCAGGGCTTTTTTTTTCCAGTCAGCATTTTGAATATATCATCCTGTTCTCTCTTGGCATATAACATTTCTGCTGAGAAGTCTGCTGTTATTCTGATAGGAGTTCCTTTATAGGTACTAGACACTTTTCTCTTGTTTTCAGCATTGTCTCCTTGTCTTTGACTTCTGAGTTTGACTATAATGTGCTATGGAGAAGACCTTTTTGCACTGTTATCTCTTTAGGGATCTCTGAATCTCCTGTATCTGGATGTCTAAATCTCTTGCTAGACTGAAAAGTTTTCCTCTTTTTGCCTTCTGGGACCCTGATAATTCAAGTATTTCACTGCTTTGTGGTGTCCCATATGCCATGAAGTTTTTACTCACTACTTTTTATTTTCCATTTTTGCCTGAGTTATTTCAAAAGACTTGTCTTCAAGTTGAGATTATTTCTTCTGCTTGACCTAATCGGTTGTTGAAGATTTTGGATGTATTTTGTATTTCATCCAATGAATTCTTCTGTTCCAGAATTGGCTTTGTTCTTTTTTATGATATCATCAATCTGTGTGGTAAATTTCTCATATATATCTTTACATTTTTGGTCTTTTTTTTTTTTTTAAGAGTTTTTGTGTACCTCACTGAGCTGCTTTAGAATCAGGTTTTCCCCTGGATTTTATGAATTTTTTATTGGGATCTGTTATTGCAGAATTAGTGTTCCTTTAGAGCTGTCACATTTCCTTGATTTTCCATGTTTTCTTTGTCCTTAGGTTGATATCTATACATCTGGTATAACAGTTGCTTCTTCCAAATTTTTGACTTTGCTTTTGTAGAGGAGGACTTTTCTCTTAAGGTGTGCCTATGATGTTGGCTGGGTAGGACACTTTCCCTTTGATTCTGGGTGTGCACAGTAGCATACTGTATCTAATTTCTTCAGTAGTAAATGGAGTCAATGGTATCTGTGATTTCCTTGGTGGCTTAGGGTGAAGTTATTAGCGGAGGCTTTGGTGATGTTTTGCTGGGGCCTGGTATGCCACGTTGGTTAGTCTTTGGGCTCCATTACTGGCAACAGTGGGCTGTGTCTGCACTTGGCTCAGGGCAAGGGAAGCTGGCACTGGTGTTAGTGGGTCCATGCAGGCTAATTCTTGGGCCGCCAGGTGGCTTACTCAAGCACCAATAGTGGCAGCAATGAGTCAGGCAGGCTCTTGGTCCCCTGGGCAGCTGGCATGACAGGAATAGTGGTAGGACAACAATCTGGGCCCATGTGGTGTGCATCGGTGCTGGTGGCATCTGTAATGGGCTGAGAGGGCCAGTCTCCAGGCCCACATATGGAGGTGGCTGCCAGCTGTGCTGGTAGTGGCCTGGTGGGTAGGCCCAACCTCAGGCCCCTTGGAGGAGTGTTCAGGTGCCAGTGGTGGTGGAGTGTGCTAGGCAATCCTTTGGTCCTTGGATTGTGTACTGTGACACCGTGGCACAGGGTTGGGGGAGGTGAAGCCAGGCCAGGTGGGCTTGTCTTCAGGCTGCCTGATGGTGAGTGCAGGTGCCAACCATGGTAGGCAGGAGTATGCTCGCCAGCCACCTGTGGAATGCTTTGGTGGCAGGTGGCAGCAGCCTTCAGTGGTGGGCAGCCCAGGCCAGCAGATGGGGAACACGTGTGCCACTCATGCAATAGCTTATGCTGGGGTAGCCTGTGCCTCACCCATGCCTCAGACCTGGTATGATTGCCCAAGGTTGCTCATGGCTAAACCCCAGAGGCAGCAGCCATACTTCTCTTATGCCTCAAGTCCTGGCATTGCTGGGCTCCAGAACAGTGCATGGTCTAAGAGTGCCTTGCTTTAGCTGCTTATGTCTTAAGGAGTATGTGAAACCCAGTGTGAGCTTCCTCCCTGGAGCAGTGCCATAGTATAATCTCCTGGCAGCTCCCTATGTTAATTTCAGGGCCTGTGACGATCAAGGGGCTGTCCCATGGTAGGGTTGCAGGAGTCCATGGTAGAAATGTGGACTGCTGAGTGTCTGTCACTTACCTTTTCCCTGTACTGTGGTGTCTCTTTTGACTGCTAGACATTCCTGGACAGGCAGGTGTTCCCACTTCCTTCTTTCTTGCTTAAGTATTTCCTATCCTTTTCCTGTTGAATTCCAGTATTCTCTCTTGGATGATCTATTTGAAGTGTGATTATCTATCTACTCACTACTTTGGTTCTTCTCGGTGGAGGCAGCAACTACTAAATGCTTCTAGTCAACTGTCTTGAAGTGCCTGTTGGAATTTGGTGCTTAAAATTCTTAGTTGATAGTCCAATTTTGTTTGTTTTTTCTGTGTTCTCCTTTAGTTCTTTGAGTGTATTTTAAAGTCTTTAGTACATCTGATGCTTTTGTTCAAGGGACAGTTTCTGCACATTTTTTCCTATGAATAGACCTTGTTTTTTTTTTTTTTTGAGATGGAGTCTCGCTCTGTCGCCCAGGCTGGAGTGCAGTGGCGCAATCTCGGCTCACTGCAAGCTCCGCCTCCCAGGTTCACGCCGTTCTCCTGCCTCAGCCTCGCGAGTAGCTGGGACTACAGGCACCCGCCACCACACCTGGCTAATTTTTTTGTATTTTTAGGAGAGACGGGGTTTCACCGTGTTAGCCAGGATGGTCTCGATCTCCTGACCTCGTGATCCACCCGCCTCAGCCTCCCAAAGTGCTGGGATTACAGGCGTGAGCCACCGCGCCCGGCCTGTTTTGTTCTTTATATGCCTTGTGATCATTTGTTGAGAATTGGACATCTGAAAAACAGCCAAGTTTCCCAGTCTTTGCAGACTGGCTCCATGCCAGGAGGGACCTTCACTAACTAGCAGGATGTGTTCTGACCTTTAGAATTATCCCACTTTGAAGCCCCAAAGACCCTCCAGGACTTTGCTTGGTAAGGGTCTTGCCTGGGGTCCTGTGTGTATTTGTTTTTATTGTTATACCACGCTTTTAAATTTTTCACTTTTCCAAAGAGTCCTTCTGCACCTTGTTCTAGTCCATAGGACTGCAGTCCAGCAGTTTTCACAAGCAGTTACCCACCACTTTCTATAGCTTTTCCAAGGCAGAGCTGTAAGTATACACTTTTCCTCATCCAAGCTCCAAGTCAGGCAAAACAGAGACCAGTTCTTCAGCAGCTCCCAAAATGTTGCAAATAAGATCTGCCCTGCTCCCTCCTATTTGAGGGAGGTCACTGATACCTGGGCTGCTGCTTCCTCCCAACACTACCACACTGTGGAGAGGGTGGGGCAAGCCTGAGTAAAACTACCACAAAATTTCTTACCATTTTGAATGTGACTTTTCCTTGATTGGGCATTAGCTTGGTTCCGGAAGATCTTTGTCTTCCAGAGTTCCCATAAAGTTTTCTTTAGTCAGTCTCTACTTGTTTCGTTATTGTTTCCATGGGGGGAATGAAGACCTGGAGCTGCCTAATCTGCCATCTTGCTCTCATTTTCTATTCTTCTTGGTGCTGTATAGTCCAAGCACAGTGCAAAAATAAAATGTACAGCATAGCAAGTTATATTTTAAAGCAGACACATGTAAATCATAATGCAACTCAAAAAATAGTAAGTTCCCTGCTTACCAAATCACTGATATCCCTCACCCTCCCTTCCCAAAGCTGACCATTATTTTAACTTTGTGGGCAATCATGTCTTTGCTTTGCTTTATACTTTAACACTATGTATACATCCCTACACAAAATATAATCATCTTGCCTGTTTTGGAACTATAAACAGAAACATATATTGCATATCCTTTTGTCTGATTCTTTCATGTTTTTACCAATGTTTTTTCCTTATAAAGGAAACTTTTCTCCTTGTATTTCTTTTTATGACTATACTACTATCAACTTGTCTATTTTTAAGATTTAGAATCACTGGATATAGGAATATGTATATTGTCAGTTGCACTAATGCCGAAGTTTGCCATAGTGGTTTCCACCAGCAATATATGGCAGCTCGTTTTTGCATACCTTCTCCAATATTTATTTGTACAGTTTAGCCAATCTGGTGGGTAGTATGTTCATTTTCGTGTATTTATTTGCCATTTGGATTTTTTCTTCTGTCAAGGGCTAATAAAAATATTCTGTTTTCCTAAGAGTTCTTTATATATTCTGGATATTAGTCCTTTATCAGTTACAGGTTGGGTGACAATATATCCTCATTTGCCCAAGATATCTAGTACGTGCCTGTGGTCCCAGGGTAATTAAAGGGCCATTGAACAAAGGCACAGAACTTGCACTACCAGATTTCAAGACTTATGGTAAACCTACAGTAATCAAGATGGTACACACTATTGGTGTAAGGAGACACGTACATATCAATAGAACCGAACAGAGAATCCAGAAATAGACCAACATTTTAAACAGATTTCTACAAATGTGCCAATTAAATGAGGAAAACAAGTCTTTTCAACAAATGGCGTTGGATCAGCAATTAAAAAACCCTAACACCTCAAAATCAAATACAAAAATTAACTCAAGACACAGTACAGATCTAAATGTGAGATAACTAACTTGATATTATAAAAAGGAGATATGAACTAGGTTTGCCCACTGACAGGTCTCTATTTTACTTTTTATATTCCCTTGGGGAAAGGGAGGTAACAGAGCTACACTAGTCCCCATGTTCTGCAATGTTCGTTAGTGAAGTTTTTTCATTAATAGTTAAGTCCATCAAAACATTTTTAAAAATTTCCTTCCACAGGATACAGACTGGGCTCTGGTCCATGTAAATCTTAAGTCTGTGGAAGGGAGAACACATGATATATCATCTATCTAGCTTGTTTCAACGACTAAGTGTGCTGAGATTATGAGAATGCACTGTTTTCAGTCACTCTTGTTGCCATTTCATCTTTAGTTCTCATTGTCTTACTAGCTCCACTTTTCAGTGAAGCCAATTTCATAGGAGACACTTGATATTTTAATCAGTGCCCCCAAGCTGTTTTACCCAGGCTGGAGTGCAGTAGCATAATCATAGCTCACTGCAACCTTTAAGTCCTGGGCTCAAGCAATCTTGCCAGCTCAGTCTCTCAGGTAGCTAGGATTACAGGCACATGCCACCATGCCGGGCTAAGGCTATTTTTAAGATTTAGAAATAGAGGCCGGGCGCAGTAGCTCATGACTGTAATCCCAGCACTTTGGGAGGCTGAGGCGGGTGGATCACCAGGTCAGGAGTTCAAGACCAGCCTGACCAACATTTGAAACCCCCTCTCTACTAAAAATACAAAACAAATTAGCCAAGCATGGTGGCTGATGGCACATGCCTGTAAACCCAGCTACTCAGGAGGCTGAGGGAGGAGATTCGCCTGAACCCAGGAGGCAGAGGTTGCAGGGAGCTGAGATCGCACCACTGCACTCCAGCCTGGGCAACAGAGCGAGACTCCATCTCAAAAACAACAAAAAAAGATCAAGGCCATCCTGGCCAACATGGTGAAACCCGGTCTCTACTAAAAATACAAAAATTAGCTGGGCGTGGTGGCATGCACATGTAGTCTCAGCTACTTGGGAGGCTGGGGCAGAAGAATCGCTTGAACCCAAGGAGGCAGAGGTTGGAGTGAGCCAAGATCGCGCCACAGCATTCCAGCCTGGCAACAGCAAGACTCTGTCTCAAAAACCCAAAAGGATTTAGAAATTGAAAATATAGCATTTTATTGGACTGTTTTTTCTAAGTAAAATTGAGATTGTGACTATCTCTGGGTGGCACAAAATTAGAACTGGCAATGTCTAGCTACTATACAGATGGTGAGGAAGATGTAAGAAACATTAAACATTAGATATGTTCTGCAATTCAAAGATCACAGATTTTATTGCTAATATTCCATTTTTAATAATAGGAATTTCTAATAATAGGGAGTTTTAACCAACTACCCAACTAATAACAATTAGAAAAGCTGAACAATACCCGCTTCAAAACTTAACCGAACCAAAGCAGTATTAGCAGGCCAGAATCAAGAAGACAAATTCTGAGGTAAGTTTGGCATTTGGGGCCATTTTCCCTTGGAAAACTGACAGAGTTGAATACCAATTTTAATGACTTTGTAGGACTATGAGGACAAATATTCCTATCTGCTTGGATGAAATCCTCAGAGAATTTCAGCCTGAGAATAATGAACTAGCCCTTATGGGGATGGCAGGCTAGCTTTGTATCTAATATTAATCCCTTCATAAATTGAATTAAGGTGTTTCTGGTTTATTAGCTCCCCTAGGTACCTGGCAAAAAAAAAAAAAAAAAAAAGAAAATCTGTAAAGCATGGGCTGAACATAGTGGCTCATACCTGTAATCCAAGCTACTCAGGAGGCTGAGGTGGAAGGATCACTGAAATGTAGGAGTTGGAGGCTGCAGTGTCATACCACTGCATTCCAGCCTGAGTGACAGACCCTGACTCAAAAAAAAAAAAAAAATCCTGTAAAGTAAAACACCTTAGGCCTAAACTGACTCATACAATTTCTTAAATATAATGTCTAAAGCACAAACACATGCCCATCAGAAGACCACAGGAACAACAAGCAGCAGAAAAAAAGACTCACTATGCAAGAGAAACAAGACCCACAAGAGCTCTAGATAATGGATTTATCAGATACAACTGAAACTATTCTATGTTAAATAGCCGTAAGATTGGGAATTTCAGTGGGTCAGGTGTAAAGTCTAAAAAGAGACATAGCTGACTTAAGGAGTGAATGGAGAGGCAAAAGGAGAGAGGAAGGAGAGGGAGACAGTGGAGAAATTACAAGTAAGAAGGTCTGATTATGTTTAATTGGACTCTCAGAAGGAAAGTACTGAGAATAGGGGAAGAAGGAACATTTAAAGAGATAATGAGAACTTCAAAAAAAACTGATGAAAACCAACAAGTCACAAAGTTAAAAGCTCAACAAATCCAAAGTGGGATGTATTAGAAAAATAAAAAACATATATTATGTGAACACCATAACAATGTTGACATAATGCTATTATTAATCAGAAATAGGCTTTTAACAAAAAGTCTTATTAAAAATTGTCTTGACATTTCTAAAAAGCTGACGGCTCAATTTACCAGTAAGATACAGGCTCCAAATGTGTATGAACTTGTTAATATAGAATCAAAACATATAAAGAAATTCATAATTCAAGGAGAAATACACAATCTATAATAATCGTGTGTGATTTCAGTACATTCTTCTCAGTAAACAACAAAATAGCCACAAAAGATTCAAACAGTATGCCCAAGAATTGCCAAAAGAACACACATTGTTTTCAGGGACATACGGAGAAAAATTACATATATGTAAAATTATTTATGTTTGGCTGGGCGCAGTGGCTCACACCTGTAATTCCAGCACTTTGGGAGGCCGAGGCAGGTGGATCACCTGAAGGTCAGGAGTCTGAGACCAGCTTGGCCAACATGGTAAAACCCCATCTCTACTGAAAATACAAAAAACTAGCCAGGCATGGTAGAGGGTACCTGTAATCCCAGCTACTCAGGAGGCTGAAGCAGAATTGCTTGAACCCAGGAGACAGAGGTTGCAGTGAGCCGAGATCATGCCATCGCACTCCAGCCTGGGCAACAAGAGCAAAACATTGTCTCAAAAAAAAAAAAAAATTCAAAACACATTTACTTATGTCTTTGAAAGCACCGTGTGCTCACTTGACCCTAAGTTTTATTGGCAAAATATAATAATATTCTATATGTTTATAAATTGGCCGTAAGTCAAGTCACAGAGCAAGCCTCAACCAATTTCAAAGGATTAAAATTATAGAGTCTCTGACTACAATTCAACAAAGGTAGAAGTTGATGATAAAAGTATATTAGAAAACCACCATATTTGGAAATTTTTACAAAGTACATGTAAATAACCCATGGTTTTAAAAAAGAAGTACAACGGAAATAAAATATACATTTAACTTAATGACATTTAGTCACCTCAAAACCTGTGAGAATGGAGGTTAAATTATGCTTGGAGTAAATCTGTAACAGGACATTAAGAAAGAAAAAATCAACACACCAAGTTTAAAAGAATATTGCCCTCCGCCTACCCCAAGGAAATGGCACAAAATAATGAAATAACACTGTAGAAAACATTAAAGTGAGGAGGTGGTCTTTGAAAGAAAAAAAACAGCTAATAAAAATCGATGTACAGGAAAAAAAAAAAAAAAAACCGTGCCAGGGAAAATCGGGGAAAAAAATGTGTGTATGGCAGAGGTTGGGGGAAAGAAGTATGAATTCAAAGCGGAAAAAATGCAATATTTATAATTAAAAGGGAACACCAATAGAAACTGCAGACATTAAAACAATTAAGTGATACTGTTAACAATTTTACTTTAACCGAATTGAAATTTTAGATGAATTCCTTGAAAACAACTCACCAAAATGGCAACAAGGAGTAAAAAACTGAAATAATCCTGTATCTGTGAAACGTAATCTGTAATTAAAAGCATTTGCAACAGAACTCCAGGCCCAAATGGTCTCACCAGTAAATTTCACCAAGCATAAATCACTATTCCAGGAATACAAGTTTCATTTAATTTAACCTTGTGAACAAAGTCTCTGTAATTCGTGTACCAGATTAAAGAAGAAAAATCAGCATCATCTCAATGAATGAAGGAAAAAACTACTTGAGAAACAAAAACTACTCATGATTAAAAAACTCACAGCAAACAGTAATGTCCTTAATCTGATCAAAGATATCTATAGAAAATATACAGCAAACAAACTTAAAGGGTGAAATGTCAAAAGCTACCCCTGTGAGAGAAGAAAGCAAGATGCTGCCTTTTCTTTGCAGTACTATACTGGGTGTGTGTCCTAGCCAGTGAAGCAAAGCAAGAAATATAAATATATAACGATTAGAAAAGGAGAAATAAAATTGTCATTATTCCCGTTATGTTCACAACAAAAAAATTTGAAATTGTTAAGAGGAAGTTTAGTAATTTCAACATATAAAAATCAACTATTTTTACATGCTAAGAAATAGAAAATCTAATTTTATAAGATAGTATTTAAAAAATAACATATACCTTGGAATGAAAGTTAGGAAAATGTGCAAGGTCTTCAAAAGCAATAAAACAGAAACTAAAGGCCTGCATAAATGGAAGGATATGCCACGGGGTTCATGGACACGAGACTCAATATTTTAAAGATGTTCATTTTCCCCAAATGATCTATATATTCACTGCCAAATCAAAAGCTCAACAGGGTTGTTTTTTTTGTTTGTTTGTTTTTGTTTTTGTTTTGGTGGAACTTAACCTGATTCTACAATTTGTATGAAAAAGCAAGGCAAATTAAGGAACAATGGAGGGAGAGATGGACTTACTCTACCATATTTTCTGAATTATCTTAAAGCTATATGTTAAGTCAACACACACAGAGCTCTATGGAATATAACAGAGGGTCTAGAAATAGGTGCATATATGGACATATGACTTACTACAAAAGGGATAGTGAAGAGCTGTAGGAAATGAACTGTCTTTTCAATAAATGGTGCTGGGTCATTTAGATTTACATATGCCAATAAAACCCCTTAAAACAAAAACAATTCACATTGTACTCAACAAATGAATTATAGGTGGACTGCAAAGCTAAGTATAAAAAGTAGAACAATAAATTTTCTGGAAAACACAGCAGACCATATGGCTTCAAGTGAGGAAAAGATTTTGTATAGATATACAAGAGATGGAAATAGACTATATTAAAATTATTAATTCCTAGGCAATTTGCAACACAAATGAAGGCCTTATATACAACAAGACAAATAATTCCTATTAACATAATAAATTAAACAGGAGAAATGTATCAGAACCAACACCTTATAAAAGGGAGATCTCTAAATGGCCAATCTTATTAACCTAGAAATATCAAACTAAACATGATGACAAATCATTATTCACCCACCAGAAAGGCAAAATCTACAAAATGACAAGGGTTGACTGGGATATGGAAGTAACCCATCGATTCCACTTTTAGGTAAACACCCACAGAAATATACGCATATAAGCACCAAGGGAGATGTAAAAGAGTATTCCTTTAGCACTGTTGGTAATATCCTCAAACTGGAAACAATGTAAATACCCTTTAACAACAGAATGGATATGTGTATGTGAAAGCAAACTATAGACACA
The DNA here is from genome assembly GCF_037993035.2 of Macaca fascicularis. Lineage (NCBI taxonomy): Eukaryota > Metazoa > Chordata > Mammalia > Primates > Cercopithecidae > Macaca > Macaca fascicularis. The sequence continues at coordinate 16,762,394 of NC_088376.1, forward strand.
CACAAGAAATACTATATATATCAATGAAAACAAACAAAAAAAAGTGTAGCTGCAATAACCTTGATGTATTTCACAAATACTGGGCAAAAGACGACAGATATAAATAATACATACTCTATTATTCCATTTCTATAGTTCAAATAGATGCACCTAAACATGTTTAGAGAGAAATACTGAAGTGGTAAAACCATAAATCAAAGTACCAATAAACACCAGTATAATGATTACCTTTTGGAGAGGGAAGTGGGACAGGATAGTGACCACAAAGGGTCATGAGGAAACTTCTGGAGTACTGGCACTGTTCTGTTCTCTTGACCTGTGTCATGGCTACAAAGTTGCTCACTTTGCACTAATTCACTAAGTTGACCCCTGAACAATGACCGCCAGTCAAAAATTCACATAAAACTTTGAGTCTCCCAAAACATAACCAGTAATAGGCTATAAAACAGTGGTGTCACATATGGTGTTTTAAGTGGATACTAGCAACACTTGAGCTCACAACAGCAACAGGAGATGGCTAATTACTATAGTACAGTACATATTTTATGCAGTTATGATTTAATATGGCTTTACATTAGTTTACATTTCTCAACTGTGAATGGCGCCATGTACTCAGTGAGCTTAAGTTTTGATAAATCTTAACATATGATATAGACTTGTATATATTTTATGGCAGTAAATGATAAAGTAGTAGTACCTAGGCCAGGTGCAGTGACTCACGCCTGTAATCCCAGCACTTTGGGAGGTCATGGCAAATGGATCACTTGAAACCACGAGTTCAAGATAAGCATAGCCAACATGATGAAACCCCATCTCTACTAAAAATACATAAATTAGCCAGGGATGATGATGGGCACCTGCAGTCTCTGCTGCTTGGGAGGCTGAGGCACGAGTATCGCCTGAACCTAGGAGGTGGAGGTTGCAGTGAACCGAGATCACGTCACTGTACTCCAGCCTGAGTGAACGAGCAAGACTGTCTCAAATCAACAGCAAAAAAGTAGTATCTATATACTTTGTGCATTAATCACATAGCTTTTTCTTTAAAAATATTTCTAGGCTATTTGCAAGCTTTTTCCAAATTGCTGTAAATCTCCAAAAAATGTTTCAATACATTATATAGGCTTTTTTGAGACAGTGTCTCACTGTGTTGCCCAGGCTGCAGTGCAGTGGCGTGATCTCGGCTCACTGCAACCTCTGCCTGCCAGTTTCAAGCAATTCTCCAGCCTCGGCCTCCAGAGTAGTTGGGACTACAGGCGCCCACCACCACGCCCGGCTAATTTTTGTATTTTTAGTAGAGACGGGGTTTCACCATGTTGGCAAGGCTGGTCTCAAACTCCTGACCTCAAATGATCCGCCCGCCTCGGCCTCCCAAAGTGCTGGGATTACAGGTGTGAGGCATCGTGCCCGGCCAAATTTTTTCAATTTATTGAAGAAAATCCATTTGTGCAACTCATGTTATTCAAGGGTCAACTGTACATTTTCATGTTCTGTGTGTTACATTTCACAATAAAAATAAGACATCATGACATTTCATTACTGTTTTTGGTCTGTCTCAATTTCCTACCATTTCCATGGCAGACAGCTGTTGAGCGCAACATTTATTCATTACTCCACCTATCTCGATTGAGAATTATGGGCAACATGGCAAAACCAGCATTAAGCAGCAGCAGCTACAGCAAGATGAAAAGAGTTCTGGAGACTGGTTGCACAACAATGTAAATGTACTTCACTATTGAGCTGCGTACTTTAAAATGGTTTAGTAAACTTTATTTAATATCTATTTTACAATTAATTTTTTTAAAAAGGAGAAACAGCTCCAAATTTCATGATCTTACAGCCCCTTGGCTATGGAAACTCACTACAGGATGCTTTTATACTATTTTAGTCCTCTGGTCACTTGGTCATGGCCTAGAATGCAAATGAATTAAAACTCCACAACTATAAACTCAAGTAGGTTATAATGTAAGTCTTAAAAGTGAATTTTGTCTTTGGAGTTGCTGCCTTGCTGCCTTATTTATACTACAAAGCACTACAGCCTAAAAGCTATTTTATAGTCTAAAACTTCACGGCCACGATCTTTAAGTTCCTTTGGTGTACAATGTTAGTGACTACACAAGAAATGAATTAAGAGATCTAAAGAATATTTTGAGTCAATTATCCTACATTCCAATGTATTCAAACTACTATTCACTTTTGTGCTACAAGTGCTTAAACAGTTACAATATGGTATTTTACTGACAAGATACACTGAACCAAAATGTTGTTTCCTGAGAAAGGTGAGGGGTCTTTCCTTTGAGATTTGTCTAATGAGAAAATTCTATACTGAGACGACATTTCATTACCAGAACTTCATGGATGGTTTTGTTAGGTTCCTATCCTTATTTACATAGAGATAAAACTCCTAGTTGGCTAGGTGTTTCCCCTCCCCAAATCCCTTCCAAAACAAAAAACCAAAAACCCAAAAAACCGAGATTTTCATTCCAGGGTAAAGGGCGGCAAAATAACTTGGTCTAAGATGAAATAATCTTAACGTATTTCTTTCCACACATTTTCTTTAAAACCTTTGTGATAGTGAACAAGGAAGAAGGAGGTACGTGTTCAGTACTAATTCCTTTCAAAACCAAAAAATTTGTAAAAAACAACGCTTAACACAAAATTTGAATTAACTTTATTTCCCCTACAGTCAACAACTTCTCTGCATTGAATTTTAAAGCAACAAAGTAAAATAAAATCCCCCAAATGACAAGGTATCAGAAATCCAGACTTCGTTACACTCTATTTGTGAAAATGTTCAGCCATTTTATTGTTCTGTAAAAGAACCATCATCTGGGTCAAAAATGAATTCTATAAATCAAAGAATATTCTACACCTTGGAAAAGAAAATCAGCAGTAACATTCTCACTGAACATTGTAAATTACATTTTTCTTCATAAAAGGTACATACTATTCTGCACTTTTCCACCAAAAGCAGTGGTGTGTTATGCTTGTTATATAAAAAAAAGTTCTATCCTGTGGCAGGAAAAACCCTTTCTCTTTCACTTTTACTAAACAACTGGAGAAAATGTTCAAGTCTGTATAAAGTTGCCTATAAGCTGGAAAGTGAACTTGTTCAATCTCCATTTACATTTTAGTGCACTTTTTGACAATTGTCACATTTTTAATAAAAGTAAGAAAATGCATATAGCACTAAAGAGTGTTTCATCAAATGCTTAAGGGATTAAAACACATGGAGCAGAGAACAAAATCACTGTGATGGATGAAACTGTTTTAAAATAAGAAAAGTCCAGGCAAAGTTGTTACAAGTCTTTTGCCATTTCGATGAGTCACAGAAAATGAACTTCGGACACCTGTCCACTTTAAGGGTTTTTTCCTTAATCTTTTGCATGTAAACATAGTGCTAACTTCAGTACTAAGATACCAAAACCCCATCCTGGTAAGCAACATCCTGTGTAGTTGCCATGATTTCCAAAGAATATAAATTTAGCCCTTGAATGAACAATGCATGAAATCTGCTCTGTAAGTACCTGGTGAAAACAACTGCTAACAGCAGTAAAAATGTGTCAACATAAAAAAACTACTTGAATCAATTAGCTACTCAGAGGTCCATCTTTGAAACAGCAGCTTCTTCTCAGAGCAAACAGTAAGCAATAGAAAATGTACATTTGATGAAACATTCTTTGCATTGGAGAAACATGAAAATAAATATAATTCAAGGACGTATAATTATTTTTCTAATGTCTTTCTCAGACCTGTACTAGTTTACTGGTTCAAGAAGCTCTCATCACCTTTTGTCACTTGTATTTTACATATTGCTATTTGGGTAATTCAAATAAAATGCAGGTCTTGTAAAAGAATAAAAACATTGACAAGTATGCATGTGCCAGGGACCAAATTAGAGGGTTCTTTGGTGCAATTAGTCCAAATTCTCAGATTTGAAGGATAATATGTACCAATAAAAAAAAATCTGCTGCTAAACATTTACAGCAGTGCTCTGTCTTGCTTCACATTAGAAATCGAAAACAGCTGTTCTCAACAAGCCAATTTTATTTTTTTAATCAGGCATTGCCAGAAAATTTTGTATATTAACCCGGACCAGTGATGGTTCTGTACCCTCTGTTGCTGTGAAACACGACATGAGCTAAAGGCAAAGACCGGTTCTCACAAGGACAACTGCTTCAAGTTAGGAACCAGAACAGTGCATTTAAACAGTCTTCTTAGATATTTTCTTGCCTTTCTTAAAAACCAGCTTATTTTTAATGTAGCCACGCTTCCTTTTGGTAGTCTATAAAAAAAAAAAACACACATAGTATTAATGCAGGTTTCTTACTGATTAAAAAATCTATACACACACATCGTTTACTGCACTATGACAACTTAGTAAGCTCTTGCTCTTCTTGTGACTGTATTCCTTGAATAGTTCAGTGAATGCCATTAAACTGTTAGTGGTGTTTCTTACCTGAGTACACTAACACATCCAAGGTGAAAGGACTAGGTTCCTAGACATCCTCACCATCAAGTGAATGAATCTTCAGTTCTCTTCTCAACCACAAAGTGCTGAGCTGTAATTATTCAACTTTCCAGGCAAGAGAGAATACATAACACTAGACTAAGGAATCAGAAATGGTAATGCTGCTCCTGGTTTAGCCTCCAGGAAATTAGGTGTGTGCCAGAAAAACAAGTTAATTTAGTAACTCTTAAGAGTCCCTGTTTTCTGTAAAATGAACATGACTGTAACCATCTATAAAACTGAGAGATATAATCACTTGGCACATTCTCTAAAAATAATCTTTTAGGTAAAAAAATAAGCAATTGAAAATGTAAAGCAAAACAACATTCCTTCAGTTTCATACATCTTTTAAAAATAAAATATTTTTCTTAACAATTCAGTATCCCACTAAAATACTTTTAATAGATGTTTCCTAGTATTAGAAACAAATTACTGTAAATGTAGTGGTACAAATTTCTGCAAAAATATTTATGTTAGAACCCTATAGGATAAATCATAGGCACATACGTCTTTCAATCTGATACACAGCCTGAGATATTGAAGACAGCAAATATTTTTTGAAAATAAGTAATTTAATGCAGCGTCAAAGCTCTGGGTTAACAGAGGCAAAAGACTCCAGAGACTGACCACTCAATTCAATTTTCACATTTAAATACAACTCTCAGAGGTTTCAGAAACTGGGTATATCCTGCATCATGTTCCTTTACTCATGATGTTCAATTCAAGACAATTTATAGTAGTTTCTAACAGGGATGAGAACACAAGGCAAAATGCAATCTTTCTTAAGGTACTAAAAATTAGCTACTGCTAACTTGTTAACTCCATTATGTTACCTTAGTATTGAACTGATTTTATTAAGGCAAAAAGTAAGAAACTTCAGAGGGTACAATTTTTAAAAATTCAAACCAGATCTAGTAGTTCCTATATTATCATTACATCCAGATTCTAACAGGATACTTTTTCTATGAGGTCTTATGATGTGCCCCAGGAATACTCAAGTGTGTAATAGCCCTCAGGGTGCTTTTCTCCTACTGGCAGTGAACCATGCCAAAAAACCTTTTCTGCAGCCTGGACTATAATTTCTAGCACCTTAGTCATGCCGGCTTTGTGACGGCCGGTAAACTCTCAGAATGCATGCTGTTATGTATACCCTCCTCCTCCAAAGTCAAAACCAGGGTAGAGAAAGGAAAGTATAAAAAGCATTCCTTCATAGTGCTAGTACAAAACATCTAAACCATGGAAACCAGAACGTCAAAATAGGTTATTGGCTACCAGAATATATGTTTTGGGCACACAAGACAGATGTTTTATTTATCCATTCACATTTATTTTGGGAAAATGATGGGAAGGCAAAAGAGGTCAAATTAAAAAAATTCACTGCCTTTGGGGTCTATATCATCAGACAAGTTCAACAGCCCTCTTTCCGCATAAAAAGTATACCTTAGTTATACTTAGATATCTTAGGAGTAACTGCTTTGAGACTAGCAGCATTTGCCTTGTGTACTGGTGTGACTCACCAGTTTCTCCTACCTCATAGCTGTGACAATCATCTGATTTCTTAATGTTATTTTACCTAAAGATGATGAGTTTTCTATGACTAACACAATGAATGTCAGCTCTATGTGACATCTTTAAATACATTAGTCTAGATTTGGTAATTTACATCTGGCACATAAAATATTCATATAAAAAGCTTCCACTGACATATCACACCATTAATATTCAGCACTTTTATAGTACAAATTAAAATCATCTGTATTTTGAATATATTTGATGTATATTTTAATAAACAAAAAGTTAAGACAGTTGTTTCAATGATATAAAATAGCTGATCTGAGCTATGTAAACCTAAGCATCCTTAAAAAATGAGAACTGTAGTCTAATAATAATCAGTATTGTAAGCATAGTACCTTATAATGAACCTTAACATTTTATCTGACTGTTCATTACTTCTTATTTCCTAGTGCTGGACAACCTATATAAATACTCATTTTTAGTCATCTTTTATAGCAAAGATTATAGATCTATTTGGCTTAAGTGAGCAATAATGACCCCCAATGAAATACTTCATATCTTATATAATATTTATTAGAAAAGAACTGCAGTAGTCTCGTAATTCCTGCCTATAAGCTTTGTCACAATTACATAAAAAAATTATTATCTTAAGAGAAATGATTTTTTTTGGGCTTCAGAAGGACTCACCCAATTCAAACCTATTCTTTATTCAATGAATAATAGAGTAATACCATACTCAGAATGGAACACGAAGATGCAATATAAATTTGCTCTGCTCAAAAGATGAAGAACTATTCATAATTATTTTACTTGAGAATTTAGCATTTTTACTTTCATACAGGTTTGGAAAGCGATGGCCACAGCTACATCTTACTTCACAAGTAAGTCTTACCAGTGGGAATAGCACAAACCAAAGCCAGAAGGCCTCTGGAAAAATCTCAGTGTGGGATATCTGAAGTGCTCAGTTTGAAAGGAATGCTCCTAGCAGGCTAGCCTGATATTTAGTTTGTATTAATATAGAAGCCACAGTCTTTATAAATCTGGCAGATGGAAATTTATTGCAATTTCCAGAAATTCTTTTTCATACAAACCAACCAACCTTAAGTTACCCTTTAATGCCTTCACTTGGCACCCACCTTCTTTGACAAATACTTCTGTTTTGGGAAAATGTTGGTGACTCGAGGTTTGTGATCTAATGTCTCCCTGTTATCAGGTGCTTTTACTTTATATATCCTAACAAGCCAGTGTTCTGATGTAAAGGCTTCTTCCAAATGCTTGAATTTAATGTCCTTATTTCCAATCTCAGCATTACGTGTTCGGTCAAAACCTGGGGGTGTACGAAAATCCAGCTGCAAAAGTAACATTATTACTGGGTGTTAACCACATTGGAAAACATTCAGTGTTATAAGACAGTAAATGTTATCATTACAGTAATACCTTCTCCCTTTCAACTAGGAAAACAATCAAGTAATCTATCTTAATAGTTCTCATGTATTGCTAACTAGACAGGAAGAAATCAGGAAGAGAGAAACTAAGTACATCAGAGTAAGAATTTCACAAAGTCCTTAGAGTAGATGAGCATCCTAAAGGCATTAAAAAAAAACCCCACACACATACACCCCAAAACATAGAAATGAAATCTATCAAAGCCCTTTTTATAGGTATACAGACAGAACACACCCAAGGGGCTTCTTTTTTCAGGGCCTTGCACTATCCTCTCTGCCTGGCATGTTCTTCATTCAGCTATTTTGCATGGCTGGCTCCTTTACCACCCACTTCAGGGAAATATTTTCTTGAGATTAGTGACTGACAAATCTCCTTTATTGTTTCCTTAGAGCATCTTGTTCTAATAACATACATTATTAACATCTTTACTTACACTAAAAATTACCTGTATCTTCGACTGGGATGTAAAAATGTCTTTATCTTATTCAAAGTGTAGCTTTATATCCCAATTATTATTTGTTAAATAAATGCACAAGTAAGCAAGAGATACTACATTCCGAAAGTAGGAACTACAAAGGAGGCCAAATAAAAAAACCAAATCGTGAAAGGATTTATGAGGGATAAAAAGGGAAAACATAGGGAGGGAAGGAGACTTTAAGAAATTCTCAGACTGTCTTGGTGTGGTGGCTCACAACTGTAATCCCAGCACTTCGGGAGGCTGAGGCAGGAGGATGGGCTGAGCCTAGGAGTTCAAGACTAGCCTGGGCAACATAGCAAGATCTTGTCTTTACAAAAAACACAAAAATTAACTGGGCATGGTGGTATGTGCCTGTAGTCCCAGCTACTCAGGAGGGGAGGTGGGAGGATCAACTGAGTTCAGGAGGTCATGGCTGTAGTGAACCATGATTGCACCACTGTACTCCAGTATGGGCCACAGAGTGAGATCCTGTCTCAGGGGAAAAAAAAAAAATTCTCAGACTAAGTTTATGTTGACATACAAATCTAGCATAAGTAAATTAACTTTCCCCCCCCTTTTTTTTTTTTTTAAACAGAGACTGGGTTTCACCATTTTGCCCAGGCTGGTCTCGAACTCCTGGGCTTAAGTAATCCTCCCACCTCATCTCCCAAAGTTCTGGGATTACAGGTGTGAGCCACCAGGCCTGGCCAAACTCAACTTTAAAACAAACATGAAAACCAGCTCTCTTTCAAATAGTGAATTACTTGTTCTTGTTTATCTATATTATAGCAAAAGTTATACTTCATATTTTAACCATGTATTATTCTTGAGTCAGGTAGGCATCAAAATGAATGTATGCTGAGAACATGGCTTAAAATTACTGATAAACTTAAAAGAGAGGAAGAAAACGGTCCTTTGATGTGATCAGTAGTGAGCACAGAAACTAGCAACAAGCCAGTCAGAAAATATGTTTTCTGGGGTAACTGATTATTATAGCCAATGTGCTTCTTTCTTAGCAAGAGTTTAAAGACCAAAGTGTGGCTTTCAAAAGAAACTATAAACACAAATAAAAACCTAAATCTAGATTATCATCTGCTTTTTTTAAAGTCACCTACAAAGTAATTCCAAGTAAATAATGATAAAATATAATCCACTTGGAATTACTTGAAGCAACACAACAAACAGGAACACAGTATATGCTAACTATTCTGAAACCAAGTGAATATTCCAGTCCATATTAGCCACAAAGATGGTGTTTTAGAAAAGGATAAAACTTTGGGCCAGACGTGGTGGCTCACACCTATAATCCCAGCACATTGGGAGGCCAAGGCGGGGGGATCACAGAGTTAGATCGAGACTATCCTTGCTAACATGGTGAAACCCTATCTCTATTAAAAATACAATTAGCCGGGTGTGGTGGCAGGCACTTGTAGTCCCAGGAGAATGGCATGAACCTGGGAGGCGGAGCTTGCAGTGAGCCGAGATCACACCACTGCACTCCAGTCTGGGCAACAGAGCGAGACTCCCTCTCAAAAAAAACAAAAACAAACAAACTAACTAAAAACCAAAAACCAAAAAACAAAAAAAACCCAGTAACACTTGATTCACAAATTGAAGTCCAAACATACCCCTTTAGTTTTGATAGTTATCCTGATTTCCAATGACAGTATAAAATTAAGCAAGCAATTTTTCCTCTGCTTTATTATCAACTTAACCAGAGAGCAATACAGAAATAAGCACTTTTCAGTGAAACTAATAGTACGAAGATAGTAATTTGGGACAGACACTTATAACAAAGGACAGATTAACAATAGCAAAACAAATTCATTAAGATGCTCAGCGCACATTATGCAGGAGAAACCTCAATGAAAAGGAACTCAAAGCAGTGGCTTAGAACTCTGGCTTATATAGCATGCTCAACAAAGAACAATACATTTGTGGAGAAAGGACAAAGGAAAGCGGTTTTAGGCCTCCAAGATGGGAAAGTAGAAGGGTACATATATGATAAACTAATGGAGTAAGTTTTGTTTGCAGATTCCTCTGGTGCTTTCTCTGGGCTGAGTCTTAAGAGTTGTCTCCAGTAAAGGAGAATTTATATTCTTCCTTTAGGTAGAAAAGAGGTTAGACAGAGCTTTTTCTCTGTTTGCTGCTTCTAAATTGCCTTCAGCTCAAAATTAACTTTTATGTCAAAGAGGCATATTTTGGGGTGACATATTCTGGTTTCCTTAAAAATCAAGTCATCAATCCAAGCACCATTATTTACAAACAAGAAAAGAACCAAGTGGAATCCAAGGCAGATACAAATTGTCTGAGAGTTACATGACTTGACAGAACCTGATCGAAAACACAGGTATTATGACATCAAGTCCATTGTTTCTTCTTTCTGCCACAATGCCTCTTTACACATTCACTCATTTTGTAGACCCTTAAGCTTTTGTACCATATCATTCTAATTTACTAGAAAACTCTGACTCAGACAGCTCTAGCTATTTGTGGTAATGGAGAACAGGGAGAGAGTGAACATCTGAAGTGACTATTTACTTCAATTCTTTAATTTTAAGCTTTTCTCCACCAAGCAGCAAAGTGACGTACCTAAGACACCACACTGTTTCCTAGCTAGGAGAACTCTCCTTGGAGAACAATACTTTCCAAAAGCATAAGGTCTAAAGGTGAGATGGCAAGCAAAGATTGGATTTGAGGCTACTGTTAATAAATATGTTAGAAAGAAGTCCTTGATCTAAAATTTTATTTTCTAATTTCTCACATATTAGTTTCAGAAATCTAAATTTAATGGAAAAAAGACTATTAGACAACCACATTTCTCTTCAGCACAATCAAAACATCATTATCCTGTTTTCTAGAGGCAAATAAGACTATGTTTTAAATATTATTTTGAATGAAAATTAGAGGAAAATGGATTTAACTAACCTGCATTTCTCCAAATCTGTAGTACGACATTTTATACATAAGGCAATTCAACAAAGTAGGGGATCCTGCTTTGTCTACACGGAATTCTCCCTGTGGGGTAAAATAGTCACTTTCCTACAAGAAAGAAACCAGAAGTTCCATATTAGTTCAACTTAACATATTCAAACCTATAGTTTCCTCTTTTCATTTCCCCATAAGAATAAGCTTTTGAGGTATCATTATAAAGCCATATTCAGTTACACCTCAAAAAAATAAATCCCACCAGACTTTAAACCATGTTATAAGGCCTTAATTATTATCATTTTTGAGACAAGTTCTTGTTCTGTCATCCAGGCTGCAGTGCAGTGGCATGACTGTGGCTCACTGAAGCCTTAACCTCCTGGGCTCAAGCAATCCTCCCATTTCAGCCTCTCAAGTAGCTGGGACTACAGGCCCAAAGCACCATGCCCAACTAATTTTTGCATTTTTTTTTTGTAGAGACAGGGTTTCACCATGTTGTCCAGGCTGGTCTTGAACTACTGGGCTCAAGTGATCAGCCTCCCAAAATGCTAGGATTATAGACATGAACCACTGCGCATGGCCACTGTCATAATTTAAACAGACTGGTACCAACACCATGGCTTAATACCAGGCAGGGCTGGCTCTCTCAATTACCCATCCTCATCTCTGTTACTCCTTTTCAGAGTTTTCTTAAGTGTTCTAGCTAAATTTTTCCATATGAATTCTAAATTTGGCTTCTTTAATTGGGGAGCAGAATGTTAAAAAAACTGTGGTAATTTTTTCGGGTTAACTTATAAATTAACCTCTATGAGGAACAATTTTGGCACTCTAGGTAAAAAAATGTAATTTCTGAGTCAGAAATTCCTTTTCTAGGAATTAACGCTACAGAGATACTTGTATATGGCCAAAATAATGAATGCAGCAAGTTATTATGCATTGTTCATAAGACCAAAATATTGGAAACAATCTAAATTCCATCAATGGGGACAGGTTAAATAAATCATGGCACACACACAAAACATGCAACATACTGTGCAAATGTAAACAAAGGAATGAAGAAGCTCTCCATATTCTAATACGGAAAGATCACCAAGACATATTATGAAGTGAACAGGGTATATAACTTGCTAGAAGTAAAAATCACAAGAAAATAACCAGTGATGACCAGGGACTTTTCCCTCTCTATTTTTAACTGACAAATAAATTTGTGTATATTTATGCTGAAGATCATGTTTTGAAATATGCATTGTGAAATGGCTACATCAATCTAACATATGCATCAATCATATTTATTTTGTTGTAGTGAGAACACTGAAATATCTACTCTCTTAGCAACTTACAAGTATATAATGCATTGTTATTAACTATAGAGGAACTTTCTGGGTTTTTTTTTGGGGGGGGGTAGACTTGTTTGTATATCCTCTTATACTTTATTTTTGAACCACACAAAGAGGGGTAGACATTTATTGTATATCCTCTTATACTTTACTTTTGAACCATATGACTGTATTATCTATTCATGAAGTTTAAAAATAATTTAAGATGCACAGAAATTTAGGATTTCTGTATATATTCACGTTCAAAGCATACATTTAGAAACAGTGATCTATCACATGTCACAGTTTTAACACTGCTAAAGCAAATCCACAAATAAAAACCACATACTGGGAGAATTAAATTTCAGAAGATTAATGCAAAGAAATAATGTTTACTAATCAGTTAAGGGAAACATTACAGCATTGACATTTTTGATCAGGAAATCTGAGGCTTTAACTTCACCCCCATCACCTGACACCTGCATATATTTTCCCAAGATTCCTTTATTCTGCATCAGTGGCAATTACTCTTATCTTTTGTGCCTTCATCATGTAAAAGCACAATGCTGGACGTCCATCTTAGCTCACAATTTAGTAAAAGAGGTAAGACAGACTCCAATACAAAACAGCAGTGGTTCCCAACCTTTTTGGCACCAGAGACCGGTTTTGTGGAAGGCAATTTTTCCACGGATGGCTGGGGGCTGGTGGTTTCTAGAGGAAACTGTTCCCCCTCAGATCATCAGGCATTAGTTAGATTCTCATAAGGAACGTGCGCAGTTCACAATAGGGTTTGTGCTCCTATGAAAATCTAACGCTGCCGCTGGTCTGACAGCAGGCAGAGCTCAGGCGGCAATGCTCGCTCACCTGCCCCTCACCTCCTGCTACGTGGCCCAGTTCCTAACAGGCCACGGACCAGTGCTGGTCCGCAGCCTGGGGTCTGGGGACTCCTGCAAAGCAGGTATAAATAATTTGGTGATGAGTACAGACGTTGAGTATACCAGAAAAGGGCTTTCAGAGAGGGGACAAGTCTGTGGCAGGGAAAGTATTCCAGGAAAGGAACAGTAAAAACACATGTGTCAGGTGAGTCAAGGAAAGAAACCACAAGCAAGTTTCAGGGGCTGGAACATACTGGCAGAGTAGAAAAAGGTGGCAGAAGAACGAGAGACCAGCAAAGGAAGGCAAAACATGAAGAGGTTTACATTCCAAGCTAAGGGGTTTACACTTTATACCAATGTTTTATCAGAGGTTGTCTATTTTGTACCAGTCCCTAGGCGGGGGCTTCAACTACTTTACTATAAATTCTCATTAAATGGCACTACAAATTCATTATCTTTGGCAAAAGATAACCTAGTCTGCCTTGGTCACCATTTTAATTCCAGATCCTAGAACTAGACCTAGCGCTCAAAGCATATTATGTTGAGTGGCTAAAATAACTTGCCCAAGTTGACAGTTTTAGTTTTAACTCATATCTGTCTGGTTTTAAGGTCCCTTCCCTTAATCTACTGACATCTTTTGGGCCTAAAAGTAACATGATCAATTTCATCTTATACTGGGAGGGAGGAAACAAGGTAAGGTAAAGACAGCAATTTCAAGGTTACTATCTTATTTCAGGTCTACAAGCATAAGGGTCAGTACCAGAGTGGAAGCAATGGAAATGGAAAGAAAGGGACGACGTGAGAGGCTGTGAAGAGGCGTAAAAGAAAGCAGTCTTGGCAAGGGACTGCTTCATAGGAGAGAATGGAAATATTAGTTCCATTTTGAGTTCAAAAAGTTTTAATCTAGGAAATGCCTCTAGTATCTTTAATAAATAGTAAAGTCAGGGTAAGGAACTAATCTGAGGGATAGGATGATGAAACAAATACAATGCAATTATCAGGATCAGAGAATTACTTGGACACAGTACCTGGAATTATCTTTCACATACCTGGAATTATCTAGTTTCTTACCCGAATGTCTTTGGGATGTTCCCCTTCAGCTATCCTAACCATCCAGAGAAACTTGTTGATATCATCACCAGAATAGCCGATAACCCCTCCAAAAATAACCAAAACATAATCTACATCTAGAGTCCTCATGATTTTATAGGCTGCTGTTTCATTAGAAGACATAGCTTTTCCCACCTGAAGAATTTAAAAAAAAAATGAGAATGTTTTTGATTACTCCCACATTGATAAAAATCAATGTATATTTTTACTACAACAGGAATTCATCAAGAGTTTGTTTTACATGGAATTTTTTTTGCAGAAATGATTTCCTATGAATTCAACAAATGCACTGAAATTTATGAACCTCTCAACTATAACTAATTTATAGTCAAAAATCAGAATACACGTTCTAGTATCTTGCTAATAATTAAGTTCTATGACATTAACATTTTATGATGAAAGCAGGCAAGCTTAGAAGAAACAACTTCTCACAACTGCAGACCAGGGCTGGCCAGTGATCTTGCTAGCACATACATTTCTTCTCCCCAGTCTAGCACACATCTGATAATTAGCTACAACAGTAATACAAATAGAATTCATTTGGTTAAACTACTCTTTGTATTTAAAATCTTTGAAGTACAAAGAGGTGATTACATTAATCTATGTAGATTAGTTGTTTAATAGCTAGAGGAACAGTCTGCCTATCCATAAAATACAGTGCATTTACTCTACATATTTGCAAATAATTTTTAGTTTATAACATCAAAAATACAAGCCAAACACTTTAAGTTTCAGATTTTGTCTAATTCTTTAGTAAGCTAAATTTATCATAAAATCTACCAGAAATCAGCCTGTAATTCTGAATGATACTCAGTACCATTCTTAAAAACAAAATAAATAAGCACAACTTGAACTCACTTTATGTGTAAAAAAAGTATTTTGAGAATTCAGCAGAGTACTTTTCATCCACATTTTTCCTAGTCACAAGTGAAGCCTGATTGCTAAAGAGTCAACAGAGATTTTTTAATCTTGTGTTTATTAAATCCTTACCAGTGCTATGTGGCTGTTATTCCAGGTGTTATTATCCACCAACGTAGTTCTATTAGCCATTCCAGCTATCTGATAGCCATAATCCCACCAAGACATTACTCGTGCATGTTCATCTGTATTTTGCCTTAGCCAAAAGTAAGCTTCTCTAAAATCATCTAAGATATTCCTGGTGCTGAAAAGAATCACAATACTCTTTTAAATGAGATGTCACAAATGTGAAGAGGCTAACTTAAAATCTTGAGGTATTAAACCACTGAATGTGTTCAGATTTTAAGGATGGTAGTTATTAAATAAAAGCTTCTACCGATGAGGAAAAAAAAAGTGAAACAATGAAGAGCCAGACTAGTGTTATTCAAACTGTGTGTGTGTGCACAAACCACCTGCATATCTTGTATTTAAAAAAAAAAAAAAAAAGCAAAAAAAGCCGATTCTGATTCAGTAGTTCTGGGGTAGGGCTTATTAGTGTACAAGCCTAATAAGCTCCCAAGTGAAACAGTAGTTGAAAGCCATGGCAATACATAAATCAGCTGTTCTTACATTTTAGCTGCATCCGAATCACCTGGGTCTGTTAAGTCACAGACTGCTAGGCCCCAGGCCCAGGTTTCTAATTCTGTAACATTAGGGTGAGGTCAAGAATTTGCATTTCTAACAAGTTTCATGTTAATGATGATGCTGTGCGTAGGAAGACCACACATTTGAGAAAAACTGATGTATATGATTATGCATGCAGAAATACTCTGGAAAAGAGCATGAAATACAATGATTACTACTGATGGCACCAAGGTGAAGGAGAGGACAAAGAAAGGTAGATTCAAATACAGAGCTCTACAGAGAGCAGAAGGCAGAGGCTGGCAGGGGCGGGGGAGAGTGCACAGGGATGGTTAACAGGTACGAACACAACAGGGTGATTACAGTAAAAAATAATTTAATTGTACATTTACAAATAACTAAGACTGTAACTTGATCGTTTGTAACTGAAAGGATAAATACTTTAGGGGATGGAAACCCCATTTTACACGTGATTATTACACATGCCTGTACCAAAAGACATAAATAGAATGTACCCCATAAAATATGTATTTACTATGTACTTACAAAAATTAAAAAATTAAAAACAAAAAAACAAATGCAGAATCTCACAAACATTCCATTTTTTAATTATATCCTTTGAGACAAAGAAGAAGAAGTGTAAGTATAAACTGTTTTTGTATCTGAGTTATTTTCTTACCCATCATGATTGTATGAGGCCAGGACTACACTTGGACTAGAGTAGGCATTGCTTGTGACCCAGGTACAGTGGACAGCAAACATCATCAATAGCATCAGCATCAACATGGTGACAATGCTTTTTATATTAGGGCCTAATCCCTCTTCAGTTTTTTCCTGTTCAGTTACATGTTTCCTCACTTTACCTGCCTGAAGATATTTAAAAAATTGGTTAGACAAATTCATTATTTGACTTGCTTCATTAAGACACTCAATGGAAAAAGTTGGGAGACTGTTTATCAATTTAATTCTATGACTCAGAAAATGTATAACCATCAGATATTCTGATGTGGGTGATGGAGTGTTTTCTAAAGTCAAATGTGAATCAGGTTTCCTGGGAATATACCAATCCAGAAGCTGGTCATAGAGCAAAATAATTATCTACAGTAAGAAGCTGCTTTCAAACCCAGTTGTCCTTACACTTTAATTAAATACAAAGGAGATTAACCAAACGACCCCATTCTAGTGAAATCCTAATATGTAAATTCTTATAAAATCTTAATTCCACATCCTGAAAATGGCAATGCTCAGCTATAATTTTGACCATGTACCATTTTAGTACAGGAAAAAACTGCATTAACAGAATCAGTCTTCCAATTTCCAAATCCTAAAACCAACAGACTTGTTAAAACTATGATTATCTTAAAAAATCAACTTCCCCAACAAAAAAGGGAAGAGAAAATATAAAAAGTCACAATTTCTAAATTTCAAGGCTGGTTAAGAAACCACAAAGCAACGATAACAACAAACACAAAAATCAGGAATGTGGGCTTATTAACACAAATCTTGACAAATTAAATTCATCTTACAGAAGGAAAGAATTTCAAAGTTAATACCGATACTGGGAAGTTTAATTTCTTATTGGTATTTTAAAGCCTAGGCAATATTCAAACAGCAAAGTTTAATATGTCATCCAAGACAAGTGCTCTAATTCTTACAAGTCCTTTTCACACTTGCACCAATTGAGAAACTACAGATTAAAAACAAATTACCTTGTATTATTGGCTGGTTACCGATTGCTAACGAACTGGAGGGTTTTTAAAAAGGCATTTTGCTCCCACCATTTTACTGTTCACCCAACCAAATATCACTTCCAAAATATTTTGGAAGTATGCACTGAGTATGGACCTGAAGAATAAGCACTTGTCTGTCCACACGGTTTCAGAAGGGTTTACAGTGCCAAATGTTATGTAATTTAGTAAAGCATCAAGTTTTTGCTCTCAAAAATGGAAGGGTATATTAACAAGGGTATATATCTTAAGTATTTAGATAACAAATGACCAAAAAGAAGTAAGAATTCCTTCTCTGATTACATTCTATTTTCTAACTCTGGGCTAAAAGACTGACCAGGATTCACATTTTGAGGCAAACAGTGAAGACCAACTAGAAAAGTCACAGTTTGTCAAAATCATCATTTAATAACATTTCTTGGTATGTATAGTTCTTACTGTGGTGGAAAAATTAAGAAAGTACATAGACAATTTAAAGGCCTTACTTTAGATTCCCCACCTTATCATACAAATTTCCTGGATTTCTTTTGTCATCCTCATCACTGCTGTCCTCCACAGGTGGATTTTCCCTTTTCATGTCATCCCCCAAATAGTGCTCAAAAACATTTGAAAAGGCAATGGCAGACAGCATACACACGACTGGAGTCAAAGTCAACATCAGTCGCACCATCACTCCAGCAAAGTAGACAGCACTGATTGCATATAGAGCAACTGCAAAGACAAATTCTCTTACAATATGTCGGAGGGAAAAAGTTCCCAGGAAACTGAACTAGATACTTAAAACCACACTATAAAACCAATCTGGAATTATATAAATGTCTCACAAACGATCTAATTGTTTCTAAATTGATACTATTGACCAACTGATTAATTAGCCACATTTAGAAATTATAGCTAGTGTTCACTAAATAAAATCTACATATCCACAGTTTAGAAAAATGTATATTATTCTAATTTAATTAGTTATGAAGAATTAGACTTAATTCATTATTTGTCAATAACATAAAAAATCCATAGCTGGCAGAGAAAAACATATCTGTGCATGATATCACCAGGCAAAATAAATATATAGATTTTAAATCTATAAAAAAACCAGTGCCAAAATCTGGCATGAAGCCTGCTTTAAAACAAAAACGGGATAAGAAGAACATAAGTTATCAATCAAAGGAGGAACCGGCAAAGTTACTGCCAAGAAACTTAAAAAAATTTTTGAAACAAATTTCCAATAGCCAGAGCTTTCTGGATAACGTGCTAATAACCACAGGAAAAGGCTCCATTTCTGGCTGAAGGCTATGTATGACTTTACAAATTCAGTGAGTCACGTGAGCTCCTATCTTACCTGACGCTAATTTTTTTCTGACTAAAAAGTATATCACATCATATTCTTAACTGTGTATCTCCATGAATTTGTATATATACACACCTGTGTAACTACAACCCACAGTGATATAGAACATTTTTATATGTCCTCATGCCTCTTCTCAGTCAATAACTATCCCCTCCCCTACAAAGAAAGGTAACCACTATTTAGACTTCTAAAGAATTAGTATTCTTTATTCTTGAACTTTACAGGAATGTAATCACATAAAAATGTTCTCTTTTGTATTGGCTTCTCTTAATTCCCCATTCTGTTCTTTTATTGATTGCTGTGTTGTATTCCACTACAGATATATAAAAATTTATTCATTCTACTGCTGATGACTTTGGAATATTTACCATTAGGGGTTACTGTAGATAAAATTACTAGTGCATTCTTACACATGCCTTCTGGTAGATATATGCACTCACTTATCTTAGATATATACATAGGAATGGGATTACTGAGTCATGAGGTTTAAGTTAAATCTTCTTGAATGATGCAGTATTAACAGGGTGTGGGGAAAAGAAAGAGATCAGCCTGTTACTGTGTCTATATAGAAAGAAGTAGACATAAGAGACTCCATTTTGTTCTGTATTTGTGATGCTGTTAATCTGTGACCCTACCCCCAACCTTGTCCTTTGCAAGAGACATGTGTTGCGGTGACTCAAGGTTTAATGGATTTTGGGCTATGCAGGATGTGTCTTTGTTAAACAAAATGCCTGAAGGTAGCTTGCTGGTTAAAAGTTATCACCATTCTCTTAATTTCAACTACCCAGAGACATGTACACGGCCAAAGGTCGCAGGGACCTCTGCCTAGGAAAGCTAGGTATTGTCTAAGGTTTCTCCCCATGTGATAGACTGAAACTATGCTGCCAAAAGGTTTATGGAGATGTTTGCATATGCATCTCAAGGCACAGCATTGTCCTTTGAACTTATTCGTGTCACAGAGGTTTTTGTTCATATGCCTTACTGTCGATTTCCTCTTTTTTCTTTGATCCTATTGTCCTGCCACTCCCCTGTCTTTAAGATGGTAAAGATAATTATCAATAAATACTAAGGGAACTCAGAGACCGGGGCCGGCGTGGGTCCTCTGTAAGCTGAGCGCCGGTCCCCTGGGCCCCCGCTTTTCTTTCTCTATACTTTGTCTCTGTGTCTTATTTCTTTTCTCAAGTCTCTCGTTCCACCTTATGAGAAACACCCACAGGTGTGGAGGGGCAGGCCACCCCTTCACAGGGCCTTATCCAGGGTCCATTAACCTAGAGAATGAGTGTGCCATCCTTTAAACTGAACCCCTACAAGTGCTGTTCTTTCTTTCCTGATTCATATGTCACTCATGGTCCAGGCCCCATAAATGTACAAGTTTCTAGCATTACAAATTACTGACTGGTGTGATCCTGTGCACGTGATAAAGCTTTTCTCAGTTTCAGTTTTTATCTTATACCAAACAACCACGGCATATTTCATGTGTGATTAAATCACATAGAAGCCTTTGATATCTACTTATTTTGTCCACTTGTATTAGAAATATCAAATCCTAAATACTTGGCTTTTAAATATTTTGTATTTCAAGTCTTATTAGTTGGAAATATACAAATCTATCAATGAAGAGGATGTTTACTGAAAGGTGATCCTTATTCCGTTATAAAATGGACTTTGCTCTGAAATCTGGAAGATGAATGTCCCTAAAAGCTTCTTCCTAAATAAAATTTTACTCAGAAAATAAAGTCAAGGCTATTGTCAACAAAGTTAAAATTTTCAGTTCTCAAACACAAACTATAATAACATTAACCTCTCAGAAACCATAATATACTAGTCCTAAATTAAAACAATCAAAATACTTAATACAAATTCAATGAATTTTTTTTTTTTTTTTTTTTTTTTTTTGAGACAGAGTCTCGCTCTGATTCCCAGGGTGGAGTGCAGTGGCTTGATCTTGACTCACTGCAACCTCTGCCTCCCAGGTTCAAGTAATTCTCCTGCCTCAGTCTCCTGAGTAGCTGGGATTACAGGCATGTGCCACCATGTTTGGCTAATTTTTGTATTTTTAGTAGAGACAAGGTTTCACCATGTTGGCCAGGCTGCTCTCGAACTCCTGACCTCAGGTGATCCACTCGCCTCAGCCTCCCAAAGTGCTGGGATTACAGGCGTGTGCCACCATGCCCGGCCTCTCCATGAATTTTTCTTGGTTAAGCACCTATGCAAAATAAGGGAGAAAATGTATGTCGAATATACAGAGTCAAACAAAGAGAAACAATAATTTAAAGTAAATAATCTCAAAAAGAAAAACAACTATTCCATATCAAAGTATTCATTAAAAACCTCTCTTACCAAATACTCTTTCATCGTTGATATTTTTGATGCAGAACCAAAGGCCTGCTGGGAAGGTACATACAAGAATATGTAGATCAAAGAAGAAAGACACCCAAGTCGTAGGTTGATGCTCAGACACTGATGCAATAATTGGAATGTGTATTTTTGCATACCTGGTATTAAAAAAGTTAATATTGTTTACAATTACGTGATAAAACAGTTGTTCCTTTTAGATGAAGAAATCTTGTTTGGTTGTATAAATGGTACCTACTCCCTACCCCTTCTTATTTAAATATACCTTCCAAAGTAACCAGCTATACTGGATATAAACCTGTTTGGTCTATGTTGGTAAAACTAAAACTAATATGCAGTCTGTAAAATTGAGAGAATTATCTAGATCCAGACGTAAGAATGTTGGCTCTGAATTCCAATAGAAAAATCTCTGTTCAAATGGCAATTTGTTCTGCAGTTTAAGTCAGCATTTTTCATGTTTGCATCAGTGAGTCTCATTACCTTTTGGAATTATTACTACAGACTGAATATCCTTTATCTGAAATGCTTAGAACCAGCAGTGTTTCAGATTTTAGAATATTTGCATTATACTTATCGGTTCAGCATCTCTAATCTGAAATTCTGAAATGCTTCAATAAACATTTCCTTTCAGCATCATGTTGGTGCTCAAAAAGTTTACGATTTTAGAGCATTTCAGATTTGGAATACTCAACCTGCAGCAGAAATACTTTACCCAATAATTACACCTTACACAAAGACGATGCCTTGCTTGACACAAAGCTAGCATGGAAGGCAAGTGAAGGAAATGGAAAGAACTGAAAAAATTATTACTGAAACACTCTGAGATTCTAAAGTAGTCAATTAAAGTTTAGAAATTAAGAATAAATGTAACTGCACAAGTTAACCTAGCAATTTAACCTAATCAGAATAACAGTCTACAACTTGGGTTATCCTTCAAATTCGTTAGTGATTCATAGGCTGAACTCTTGAAGTATGTGTCTAATTGTTAGTTCCAGTCATTCATGCATAATTCGCTCATGTCCTTTAATTAGACCTGGACACAAGTCCTTCTGGTATCACATCAGAAAGCATGTCTGTTCAATAAATTTTTATTGAGCCACCTGGGGAGTAACAAGACAGAACAGCAGAAACAGAGGAGGGGCATAAATTATAATCAATAGATGTTTTCTAATCTCCAGGAAATCATTTTAGAGACAAAAAGTTTTACTGAACTAGTCTAATTCAAAACCAAACGTATTAACTCATTTTCTAACAGCACTCTAGAAAAACCCCATAACAGATATATATTCTCTGTTTCACAGATTTAAAAAACTTAAATCAGATGGTATTAGAAAAAAATTAAACTTTCTTCCTATCTATGGCAATTAAATTATAACATAGTATCCTTAACAATTCTTAAGAATAAAAAATTATTACTAAAGATGAAAATGTTACATGGTAGGTAAAAGAAAAATCAATCTTTAAATTGCACAAAGTTTACCTAAATATTCTTACAAACAAAACGGAAACAAGGAGTTGCCCATGCAGAACAGAAATACACAATGTACATTTCATACTAAAGGTGCATTCAAAACAAGTATCATAACAAGATAAAATACAAGGAATTTAACATTTACTAAACTAGCATCTTTGGTACTTAAGAAATGTTGCCCAAGAACTGAATGAAGCACTGACAAAAGAGATAAAAACCAAGGAAAAGGGGTATTTCAATAAATATGACACCAAACAACAGAACTGCACTTACCCAGTGTCCCACAATGAATAAAACCTGCCACTCCATGGTGCAATGTAACCTTGGAAGAAAAAACACAGAGGAAATTAACCTGCCTTTTTATTATTTTGTAAATCTCTTATTGCCTTTATGTTTATTGTTAATTACAGATAGACTTAAACTAATGTTCGAAGAATTTCAGTTTGCATTTATAGATGTATTTCGGACAGTTGGCAGTCAGAAAAAATAAGGTAGTGATCAAATAAAAACAATATCCATGGAGAATCCATTTCCAGAGAAACCCACTTGAGATAAAGTTGTACAAAGTTTTCCAATTCTCTTAAGCTTTTAGTTGACTAACAATGCTAAGGCATTAAACAAGACCAGATCATTTGAAAAAAAAAAAAAAAAAAGGAGTTGGGGGGGGCAGGGGGAAGGGAGTTTCTAAATGATCTAATTCGTATGCCATATCTCACCAGATAAATTCAAAGATGATTTTAAACACTCATGGCTTTTACATTAATTTGACAGAATAAATTTAGAAATAATTTAATTTGTTTCTAAGGACTGGTAAATCAAGGTTAGAGGGTAACTTAGAATCCAGAAGCAGACTGAAACTGATTCTGTTAGTAAACTGCTGAAAAGTAGGGGAGAAAGAAGGAGTGTGTGTGCATGCAAGAGAAAGTGAGCATATAGTAGGTAAATAACAGTTCTGATTTTTTCTTTTTTCTTTTTATAGTTTGGGACTATTCATCCAGCAAGAGAAGGATGCTTTAAAGTAGATTTATAAGAGCTTGACGCCACAAAATTAAGATACACTGTTCAAAAAAAAAAAAAAAAGAAAGAAAAAGAAAAAAAATCACTTTGTAGTCATACTATTACTCAGATTTTAGAATGTTTGGCTATTATTCTTGTATTGTTTGTACAGACAGTATTCACATCCTACAGGTGATAACACCTACCTGTATAAGTCAAATAGATGACACTAAGGAACACAGCACCTGCGGCTAGTGATACACCCAAAAAGAAAAGGGTCTGGAACTCTTGTTTTGTTAAGCGGTCTCTCAGATACTGCAAGAAAGCATAAGCTTGCAGCAACGCAAAGACACCTAATTAAAGAAAAGGGTCATATAATCAATAAAGCAGTTTTCCAAGGCTATTTAAAAACTTTCATTTGAAAGAGCTTCTTTGAATGTCCTGTACCATTCATATCAAAGACTAGTTATTTCATTTAGCCAACATTTCCTTTGTCAAATGACAGCTGCCCAACTAATATATACAAAAAATTCTGTCACTTTTTTTTTGTTTTTAAATGATCAGACTCCTCACACATGTACCAGGCCGAAGGGAGAAAAATTCCCATTTGAGTAACAAGCCTATTTAACACATTAAGTTCCTCCCTTTTCCCTATATTTTAGGGGGGTTTTCTGGGGTGGAGGGAAGTAATTTTTTAAAATCGTTGAAAAACAATTCTCCAATTTGTTTTGCTGAGGGATACAAAGACTTAGGATCAGGATAATCTTGATATATAGTTACTATTTTTAACTGAATAATAAGATGTGACCTTAATTACTTAGACGAGATTCTAAATTCGCATCAGGGCCCACGCCAAATTATGGCATCTTGGCATTTGAGAAACCAGCAGAAGCTGGGAAGTCTTTCTCATCTTTTCTGTTTGTTCTCCCCTGAGGCAGGTCATAAAATAATTCTCTGACTTTCCTGTAAGTAGGTTATAAGATCCTCATTCCAGAGGGGTCCTTCTACTACCCAGAGGAAAAGATGAAGACACAAGAGATACCAAGAAGAATATGAACAAATAGGCTTTAAGTTCTTCCCAGTCTATTGCCATTAGATCATACTTCTCTTTGTCCAATCTTATTTCTACATGACTGTCCACTCTTCATCAAACCTAAGCATAAAAATAGTTTCCCTGCCTTTTAAAAATGTTCACTTCTGAAGACTCTTGTGTCATGTAAAATTCATGCTTTTCTCTTAATCTGTCTTTTGTTACAGATAACAATCTTTTCTCCCCTACATTAGTAAACACAAAGGTGAGTGCTAAGATATACAAAACTAAAGGAGTAATTGCAAAAATGGATTCTCAAAAAGTACAAAACATGATACAAAAATATTAAACATAAAACTTTGTAAGAATCTTCAACCACCTAGAACATTAATTTTAAAAAATAAATTTAATTTTAAGGGTTGTTTTTTAAAAGTCCATTTTACAACGGTTACGTTAAGTATTATCAAAGATTTAGAGTTTAGGAAATGTTGTAATGCATATGTGTAAAGACAGGTGACTGTGTAAACAAAGACATTCTATTCATTATTGTGTACACAACACTAAATACACATCTCTCCGTGTCTCAAATTACTACTTGGTAAAGAGATGACATCCATTCAGAAATCTAAGTATAACAGTAAGTTAGTGATTCTTAACTATTCTGGGAAGATGGGGATTAATTCAGACTCCACTGAGAATCTGATAATAAACTCTATAGAAACACCATGTCTGAAAGTTATATATTGCTATCTATATAATATCAGTGTACAGATATTACAAACAAAATAACTACCCGCAGACTTCCAATGGGTCATGAACCTTGCAATGAGAATCTCTGATAAAATTTTTATCTACAGATTTCCCATAATTGTGACTCAGATTACTTTGGTTGTCACTGCAACAACTAAAATGATCAAAAACTGTCATCTCTTGGAAGACCACCAATCACACGTCCACATGTTCTTTAGAAGAAGGAAAATACGTATTTTTTCATACCTGCAGCTGCCATGTGTTCACTTGTTCTGATTGGCTGGAATCCCACAAAAGGTATCTGCATGGATAATATTAAACCCACAATGTAGAAAGTGCTATATGCTATAAAGACAAAATAGGAAACAAGGATAATTTACTACTACCATTAATTACCTAAAACATAAAAGTATATGTAAATCCTGTTTTTTAGCAAAGTATTAACTGAACTTAAGAACAGAATCTTGAAATGACTTTTATTAGATGTACATTTGTTAACCATATATTACAGATTGTGAATATTCTATCCATTTTCAAAAAAATTAGTACTGTATTTTGCAGATCATTACAACAGTTTGTGAGACTTGTGTTGCACTCCTTTCCCAGAAATGGAATCAAGTTTGTTTTGATCTACCATTAGTAATCATTAATATGACTCAAGAAGCCAAGTAACATATACATAAAATTAAGTAAATACCAGTCCTACTGGCATTAATCCAAAATACACATGACTTAATACTCATCACCACTGCCAGCATGTGTGAATACCTGCTACTGTCTCAAAAGCTCTCAAGTATTTCCTACCTTTTTATTATCCCATAATACTCTTTGAATAGTACTATGAGTTAAATAAATTCATATGTCCACCAAGTTTTCTGTAAAGAACTAAGTACACAGAAGTCAAGCCATTTATATACACCAGCTACTGAATTTAGCATCTAATAAAGGAAACTCACTTCTTTTCACACTAAGTATATTATAGTATTCTCGTCAATCTAAATTAAGTTTGTCAATCTAAATGGACAAGGAAACTGGGGAGGGATTTACAATTTGTGTCAAATACTTGGTTTATATGCACAGACCACTGTTAGGCAACTGATTAGAGAGAAAGTATTTGAAGTCACTGAAACTAAAAATTCAGTAGAAATAAAGATAAAGCCCATCTGAGATAAGTCAATGTAAAAACTACTCCATTTATACAGATTACACATCATTTATACAGATTATACATAACTTAATTATACATCATTTAATGCATACCATTTAATAGTTTTTGGCAAATAAACTACTCTATCAAAAACAAAGATTGGGGGTATATTTAAGAATACACAATACACATATTTGTGTATCCTATATACTGTGTAGCACAGACTACTGCACACACTTTCCTCCTCACTCAACTTAGATGAGAAAGAATATTGATTTGCTTTTAAAAGAAACCCATCTAGAGAAGGTAAGTTATGGGCTACTGGTTCAAATATTAAGTTGCCTCACAATCTATATGATGAGATGACCATAGTGTTAGGAAGACAGTAAGAAGCTCATAAATTTAATAGGAAGGACCAAAGTAAGTAAAGTTTTCATTGACCTCAAGCTAATGGAGGACCAGCTGTCTAGAGAAGACAACAGAAGTAATCCATCAGATAATGTTCTTTCCAAACACATTAATGTTGGAATGGAATTACCCTCTGTGACATACCCAAATCCAAATGTAATCAAAGTTAAATAAGAATTTCCCCATCACATGACCTGAAATGTCTACAAATTACAAATCAGCCAGTTGAAGCCCTGATAAAGGAGAGTTACAGAGGCAGAAGAAAAAAAAAAAAGAACCATGCATACTAACGTATAAAGAAAATTAAAAACTGAGAACAAGATCACTATGTAATCCTGAACGACTACTTAACAGCAAAAGCTTCAGTTTCCTCACTATAGAATATGGGTTGGACAAGACTTGTAGATCCCTCCCAACAATTATAAACTAATATTCTATTGTCAACAGGCCTTTCAGATATCCAGAGCTGAGAAGTCACACTCTAGACAAACACAGAACACACAAAGGCACAACGAGAAATTGACTACGCCTGAGAAAACCTTATGTCATTTATGTTTTTATTATAGCTAAGTCCACTTATGTTGAAACACCACAACCACCTCTGAAACTGGATTTCTTTCTTCTAAGTACAAATAAACATTGAATGCTGTAACACTGTCACAGAATTTAGATTCAGTATAAGAAATGAAACAAACTGAATGAAAAAGCCCTCTTAAAAAACTGAGGTGAAAGTCACACTACATAACCATTTTAGAGAGAACAATTCAGGGGTATTGAGTACACTCACAAGGTTGTGCAACCACTACCCCTCTATAGTCCCAAAGAATTTTCATTGCCCCAAAACAAAACCCTACACTCATTAAGCTCTTACTACTACACATTCTCTCCTATTTCCGCCCATGCTAACCACAAATCTGCATCTGTCTGTATGGATAACTGGTTCAATCGCAAAGGTAATAGGTGTTGTTTTTGTCTTAAAGTAGAAAGTGAAGAAGTTTCCACCCTATTTATTTCCCTATAAGTCACATTCTCCAGAAATAATCACTAGCAGGTATATGGGTACACAAATATATATTCATACTCATATTCATTCATACTTTCTCTCTCTTCAAATGGAGCCACACTTTGCTTGACAATGTAAAAATTTTAGCAATCACGTTTGGTAACTAAAGATGAAGTTTCCTCTTAGACATTTGCTCAAATTCATTTCCAGGCATACTGGAAAAGAAGAGTAGACCTGACAATACTCTCAATTGGGCACTTTCATGCAACTTCTCAGAGACATTTACTGTCATTAGTAAAGCAGAAAACACTTTATACAGAAGCAAATGCACTGGGGGTTAAGTTAATAATAAGAGTGATGGAGAGTTCAAGAAAAAGAAAATATCACGAAATGAAAAAGCCCAGGTGGGACTTTAATTTGTATTATTTGGTAAACATACGTTAATGCTAAATAAACTAATAGAAACAGACAAGTTTTAGACAGTATTTTACCTTGAAACTTCCTCTATCCCAATTAGTCTCATTCATACCTACTTACCAGCACCAATGAAACAAATTTGATAAATGTGATATCTGCAACATTCCAAACATAAGCATTTACTTTTAAAAGAACTGGACCCAAGTCCCTATTTTTTACATTTTTTGGATCACTGATCCTGAGATGTTTACATATTGGAGAGACACGTTTTATGTGATAGTACTCTTCAGTACACGGATAGACTGTTTGAACATCCCTTATCTAAAATGCTTGGGACCAGACGTTTTTTGGACTTTTGGAATACTTGCATTATACTCAACAGTTGAGCATACCCAAACTGGTGATGCAAAACAGGAAACGCTCCAGTGAACATTTCCTTTGAGCATCAAATTGGCACTCAGAAAGTTTTGGATTTTCAAATTAGGCGTACTCAACCTGTACTTCCATTAAATAAAGTTGAAGATTGCTTGCCAGATAATATGTCAAATACCACAAATACCTTGCTTAATACTGACTGCTCTGCTTGAATTTGTAAAATTACACATATATTGCTATACCTCAATTTAAATATCATTTATAAATCTACATTTTAAGACACAGAAAATAAGAAATGAGATACATTTGAGTAAAAGAAATGGTGAAGTAACTCAATTCTTAAACACAATCTTGGCCAGGCGCGATGGCTCACACCTGTAATCCTAGCACTATGGGAGGCTGAGGCAGGTGGATCACTTGAGGTTGGGAGTTCGAGACCAGCCTGACCAACATGGAGAAACACTGTCTCTACTAAAAATACAAAAATTAGCTGGGCATGGTGGCATATGCCTGTAATCCCAGCTACTTGGGAGGCTGAGGTACGAGAATCGTTTGAACCGGGGAGGCGGAGGTTGCGGTGAGCCGAGGAGATCGCATTGCACTTCAGCCTGGGCAACAAAAGTGAAACTCTATCTCAAAATAAATAAATAAACACAATCTCCACTGCAAAATGAAAACATATGCTTTTTGCCAGACGTTGTACTATAGCATCTAATACATGTTCAGAAATTACCCCTTCAATTTATGCATTTAAACATTAACTTTAGTATGGTCAATATATTCTAAAAGCAGAAAATCTTAAGATCAATCCTATCCTCTAAGAGTCAGATAAATTGGTAAAAATCAGAGATGGTAAACAAATAACCATAATATTAGGAAGGAAGGTCATGTGACATTTGGTGGAGGGTAAGGCTCTATAAAACTTAAGATCTCTTCTCTTCTTGACATGGACAATGAAGAGGTAATTAATGTCTGGTACTGCTCTCTAGTGTTCTCAGAAGACCTCAACAAGACAAACCCACAGCCATCATTCTCTACCAATTCTCCTTCCAATGAACTCTTTAAGAACCCTGACTAAACTACTATATCCATCTATTACAACTTTCTATCCATCCATGTAAACCTACGTTTCTTACCCTTCAAGTTAGAATAAAGCATTCCATCAAACTGGTGAGCTCTAAGGAAATGCATGATACCAATAGTGTTGTAAATCATTTATTACACCATGAAAATGTTACCACACTGCCATCCTGTGGATGCACAGTTACTGGCATTCATTACTGCAGATCATAATTCCAACGTGTGAGAAAAATTCCATAAAAAATTACCATTAGAAAGATATGTACATACATATACACACACACACATATTATTATTCTCGTTTATTCTTAACCAAAGAAAATCTCTAATCTGGGACAGATGAGTAATAATCTTCTCAAAAGAACGTAAAGATGTCTACATTCTTGGAAGTATTTTATATCCAAGGGTGGGATGAGACTGATATAGAGAATATACCATAGCCCTTGACTTAATGTGCTCAAGTAAAAGAAAAGGTACTGAAAAATCTGACTCAAATTTAAATGAAATTTTAAGTATTGAAGAAGTTTGCTGTTCCCCAAAGCAATCTTTAAGTACCTTCTTTCTGACAAGGCATTACAGCTTAGGTTGACAATACTCTTTACACTTTTAAGTTATCATTATAGTTTTTATGTAAATAAAGTTAGAAAAGGTTATGCAAATACTATATTCCCATTAACTTTAACCCATGTTAAATCACATTAGCATTTCTGAATTGCTTTGCTCTCTCTCAACCAAAATAGTATCAGCCAAAAGAAACACAATGGGTAAATACTTTAAAATCCAACCAATTTTGCTTTATTATAAACAAATATGATTAAAGGCTTATGAAGGCTTTGAATACTAAAGATATTTTACTTCTTTGTAATCACTTTTGGTTAATGTGAACTCTGGTAGATATGCAGGGTAAAGAACAGTAAGAAACATGGATTAAAAAATAAAACAACAAAAAAACACAAAACACTGATTCTTCTTGACCAGCAGAGAGAAATATATGATTAACTTAACAGGCATACATAATGATAAAAATCATTTCCCTTTTCCAAGGACAACGCTCACTATAAACTATGTTGAGAATGAATCACTGAAACTTTTATTTTACAAACTCCAGACTTGTAAAAGCAGCAAGAAATTACTTGTTCAAAACACTTCAGTAGAGATACTTAATCACAACATTTTTAAAACAGCAAGCGTGGCTGGGTGCAGTGTTTCCCGCCTGTAATCCCAGCACTATGGGAGTTCAAGACCAGCCTGCCCAACACGGTGAAACCCCATCTCCACTAAAAATACAAAAATCAGCCAGGAGTGGTGGCATATGCCTGTAGTCCCAGCCACTCAGGAGGCTGAGGCAGGCGAACTGCTTGAACCCAGGAGGCAGAGGTTGCAGTTGAGCCAAGATTACACCACTGCACTCCAGCCTGAGTGACAGAGTGAGACTCTGTCTCAAAACAAACAAAAAAACCAAAAACCAAAAAACCAAAAACCAAAAAAAAAAACAAAAAAACTCAGCAAGTGTATCTTGTACTGATAATTAAAATGAAAAAAATAATATAACAGGAAAAAACAAATCTAAACAAAGTACATCTTGGTTTAAGTTCTACCACGTGGGAACAATTCATTTAATTCTGGCAATGGTTAATGAAATAATATTAAAATATAGTGAAATTACAAATGTACTCTCTGTGTGTGTGTGTGTGTGGGTGTGTTTGGAGACTATGAAAAACTCATGGAATATACAATTTTTATGTAACTTAAAAGGTGTTAGGTAATGATCCTCAGTAACTTCTAGAGCTAAGTAGTGACTATACCTAACAAATCAAGAAGCAGTAAAAACCAACTACTAGCAAATTTAATTCACTTTTAAAGAAGAAAGTGAAACACACACAAAATAAAAAAAGATTTAAACCACAGGATATCACAAATCCTGTCACCACAAGTCATGCTACCACTGAAAACGTTTCGGTTCTTCTCAACACACCCTTTTCTTTCTTTCTCTCTCTCTTTCTTTCTTTCTTTCCCCCTTTTCTTTTCTTGAGACAGAGTCTCTTTCTGTTGCCAGGCTGGAGTGCAGTGCTATGATCTCGGCTCACTGCAACCTCCGCCTCCTGGGTTCAAGCAACTCTCCTGTCTCAGCCTCCAGAGTAGCTAGGACTACAGGTGCGCGCCACCAAGCCCAGCTAATTTCTGTATTTTAAGTAGAGATGGGGTTTCACCAGGTTGGCCAGGATGGTCTCAATCTCTTGACCTCGTGATCCAATGTGCCTGGCCAACACATCCTTTTCTTAATGTCGACTACTACTATCATTTAACTGATATCACGAAGAATTCATAACTACTTCTATGCAGGAGTTAATTCTTCCGGACTATGAAACACACATGTCTCAATGGGAAGAACAGACCTTTAAAGGAAATCTCACTCAGGTCTATTCTTCTAGATAATAAGAGTACCAAGTGATTTATTACATCTTTTTGGCTTGTAGAACATGAAGACTGTTTCTATTCACTGAAAAAGCCTTTTTGATCAGGCCAATAATTATTGCTACAACATAGGTGAGATCCTTGCTCTAAATATCCTGAGTTTTAATACAAGGAGATACTGGAGGACTAATCCTTGTGAACTACACAATGAGTCATATCAGCAGCATAGGTGGCGCAAGCAATACCATCTTGCCTTTGTGTTTGAACTTTCAGTTGCCCCCAACCCCAATAACCTCTAAAATATCCACTGGCAAAGCTGCAAAAAAGATCCATAAATACCGTAAACCGATCTAAGGAAAATCCCATCTCTTCTCCCCAATAACTAGCTTCAATGCCTGTTACAAACACTCACCTTGAAAACTCACTTTATGTAACCAACACTGAAACTTCTAATTTTAAATGAAAATCTATGGAAAAAATGGCGGGGGGGAGGAGTGTACTTATTATAGTCCCCTGTTTGCCTGTCTGCTCTTGGCTCACTTACCTTGAAGGTACAATAAAAAGTAAAGGCAAAACAATTAATGCAAGTAATATATTCCATCTGTAGAAGAGTAATCTCTTGTCTTGATAAAACTTTATCTGCCACAAACATAAAACTGTACAGTGTCTTACTGTTTTCAATACCTTAGATCAAAACCATCAAAACTACTTGTTTAATTACATACTGAA
The DNA here is from genome assembly GCF_037993035.2 of Macaca fascicularis. NCBI lineage: Eukaryota > Metazoa > Chordata > Mammalia > Primates > Cercopithecidae > Macaca > Macaca fascicularis. Next base: position 16,795,338 of record NC_088376.1, read on the forward strand.
TATCACTGTAAATAATGGGGTGTAATCCCAAATATTTTGTGGCAATAAAACTTAGCTATATTAAATAAAATGCTGCTGGGCACAGTGATTCATGACTGTAATCCCAACAATTTGGAAGGTTGAGGTGGGAGGACCACTTGAGCCCCAGGAGTTCGAGATCACCCTGGGCAACTTGACAAGATCTCCTCTACCATTTCTACAAACAACAACAACCCCCCCCCCAAAAAAAACAACAAAAAACAAGAAATCAACATTTTATTTGCTATAAACCCTGTACATATTTGACTTTTTCAACTATACACACTTATTCAATTATATACATTTATATTAGTCTGTTCTCACACTGCTGATAAAGACATACCTGAAACTATGTAATTTATAAAGAAAAAGAGGTTTAATGCTCACAGTTCCATGTGGCTGAGGAGACCTCACAATCAAGGTGGCATGCAAGAGAGAAATAAAAACCAAGCGAAAGGAGTTTCCCCGTACAAAACCATCAGATCTTGTGAGAGTTATTATTCACCACCAGGAGAAGAGCATGGGGAAAACCATTCCCATGCATCATTTCCCACCGAGTCTCTCCACAACATGTGGGAATTATGAGAACTATAATTCAAGATGAGATGTGGGTGGGGACACAGCCAAACCATACATTCTGCCCTGGCACCTCCCAAATCTCATGTCCTCACATTTCAAAACCAATCATGCCTCCCCAATAGTCCCAAAAGTCTTAACTCATTTCAGTATTAACACAAAAGTAAAGAGTCCAAAGTCTTATCCAAGACAAGGTAAGTCCCTTCTGCCTACGAGCCTGTAAAATCAAAAGCAAGTTAGTTACTTCCTAGATACAATGGAGGTACACGCACTGGATAAATACACCCATCCCAAATGGGAGAAATGGGCCAAAATAAAGGCGTTGAAGATCCCATGCAAGTCCAAAATCCAGTGGGGCAGTCAAATCTTAAAGCTCCAAAATGATCTCCCTTGACCCCATGTCTCACACATCCAGGTCACGCTGATATAAGAGGTGGGTTTCTACGGTCTTGGGCAGCTCTGCCCCTGTGGCTTTACAGGGTACAGCCTTCCTCCTGGCTGCTTTCATGGCCTAGCATTGAGTGTCTGCAGCTTTTCCAGGCGCATGGTGCAAGCTGTCAGTGAATCTACCACTCTGGGGTCTGGAAGACGGTAGCTCTCTTCTCACAGCTCCACTTGGCAGTGCCCCAGTGGGGACTTTGTGCGGAGGCTTCAAGCCCACATTTCCCTTCCCCACTGCCCTAGCAAAGGTTCTCTTTGAGAGCCGCCCCACCCCTCCAGCAAACTTCTACCTGGACATCCAGGCACTTCCATACATTCTCTGAAATCTAGGTGGAGGTTCCCAAACCTCAATTCTTGACTTCTGGGCACCTCAACACCATGTGGAAGCTGCTGAGGTTTAGGGGTTGTAACCTCTGAAGCCATGGTCTGAGCTGTACCTTAACCCCTTTTAGCCACGGTTAGAGCAGCTGGGACACAGGGCACCAAGTCCCTAGGCAAAACACAGCAGGGAGGGCCCTGGCCCTGGCCCATGAAACCAGGTTTTCCTCTTACGCCTCTGGGCCTGTGATGGGAGGGGCTGCTGCAAAGGTCTCTGACATGCCCTGGAGACATTTCCCCCATTGTCTAGGCATTATCAGTTGGCTCTTTGTTACTTAATGCATATTTCTGCAGCCTGCTTCCATTTCTCCTCAGAGAATGGGTTTTGCTTTTCTATCGCAGTCAGCCTGCAAATTTTCCATTGGACGGCAAATTTTCCATCACATTGTCAGGCTGCAAATTTTCCAAACTTTTATGCTCTGTTTCCCTTTTAAAAACGGAATGCTTTTTAACAATACCCAAGTCACCTTTTGAATACTTTGGTGCTTAGAAATTTCTTCCACCAGATACCCTAAATCATCTACCTCGAGTTCAAAGTTCCAAAAATCTCTAGGGCAGGGGCAAAATGCCACCCATCTCTTTGCTAAGACATACCAAGACCCACCTTTACTCCATTTCCCAAAAAGTTCCTCATCTCCATCTGAGACCATCTCAGCCTAGATTTCATTGTCCACATCATTATGAGCATTGTGGTAAAAGACATTCAACAAGTCTCTAGGAAGCTCCAAACTTTCCCACATTTTCCTGTCTTCTCCTGAGCCCTCCAACTGTTCCAGTATCTGCCTGTTAATCAGTTCCAAAGGTGATTCCACATTTTCGAGTATCTTTTTGGCAGTGTTTCACTCTACCAGTACCAATTTACTGTATTAGTCTGTTCTCACACTGCTGATAAAGACCTGAAACTGGGTAATTCATAAAGAAAAACAGTTTTAATGGATTCACAGTTCCACGTGGCTGGGAGGCCTTACAATCTTGGTGGAAGGTGAAAGGCACACCTTACATGGCAGCAGGCAAGAGAGAAATGAAAACCAAGAGAAAAGGGTTTCCCCTTATAAAACCATCAGATCTTGTGAGACTTACATGGAACAGTATGAGAGAAACCACCCCCATGATTCAATTATCTCCCACTGGGTTCCTCCCACAACACTGGGAATTATGGGAGCTACAATTCAAGATGAAATTTGGGTGGGGACACAGGGTGGGGACATAGCCAAACCATATCAACATTTATTATCAAATTTTAAAATTATCAAAAAAACACCTCTTACAGGTTATATTTTAATTGCTATTTTGCACTTTATAACACACAAGTGTTATTTCTCCATTATGTTTCTCAAAACCAAAAATAGCTGAAAGTTTATTTTCACTTAAAAAAAAAAAAAAAAGAAGGAACACTCCTTTGATTCACACTGAGGTTTTACGCCCTCAGTCTTAATACAGTAATCATGTCTCCTACCCTCTTGAACTCTTTTGTCTATCTGGCTATTCCTCCATAACTTTAACACCAACAACAAAAGCAAACACTTAAATAGTACTTTTTTGTGTTCATCTATTATTAAGCACCTTTCATACATTAACCTATAACTCATTAATCCTTAACAATCTGTAAGGTAATAACTATTATTGTCTTTATTTGACCAATGAGGACATTAAGGCCTAAGGACATCAAATGACAGTAATTTGTCCAAAGTTACACAGTAGTAAGGGAGCAAGAATTGAATCCTACTAGATTGACTCTGGAGTATGTACTCTTACCTTCAATGTCATGGTACCTTTTATTTATGGTTACATTACCACAAATTTTAAGTCTGCTTCTAGACTATTCTGTCTTCTCAAGATCAAGACTTAGCTCCAAAACTTTTAAAAGAACATGGTTAAAGTCCAAACTGATTTTCACAAATTTTTCCCTATTTCCATTTTGATCATATGCTATTAAATTGATTACATTGTATAATATACACTCCTTACAGGAAGGTTTTTTAATTCATCTTTGTATCATAATGGCTAGCACAAAACACAGTATTTATTTTTTCAACACTTAATGAACATATGGTGAGTGAAATTTGCTTTAATTTCCTCAATAGTACGGTAGAATTAGACAAAATAAATTTCAGAGCTTCCAGCCCTTGTATCCTGGAATTTTCCCAGCAAATATCATCCAAAAAACACATTTTAGACATAATATGAAAAACAACTGTTACTCTCCTCACATCACTGCAGAAAAAATAGACAATACCATAAACAAGCTGTTCTAGTGACATTTCAAAAGCATTCATCAATATTAGAAATTGATTTCTTCTCTGTGCTTAAATTACTAACCTAATCTAGTTAATGCAGCCCTTGAGGTAAAATTCTTATGTCTATAAACCAAAAACCAAGTCTCATTTATTATAAACTTAACACATACTCATTGTATGTATTTGGAAAGGAGAAAATTTGGAAAGCAGCAAGAAGTATGAAAAAAAAAAATCGCTGGTAATCCTTACTGTCTGTTTTTTATTAACATTTTCCCATGTCATCAAAAACTCAAAAAGATTAAATTTAAAGGCTGCATAATATTCCATATGGCAACACTGCAATTAAAAAATCATTCCCCTATTGGTCATTTAAGTTAGTTCCATATTTTCACAATTACAATTTATACCACAGTAAATATCCCTATATTTGTCTTCATATCTTTAATAATTTCCTTATGACATGAACACAAAGTATGATAAGCTTTAATCAAATTAGAAAGCTTAAATCACTTCACATCCCATCAGTTTTACTGTGATTTCTTGCAAGAGCCATTCCTTCTACAAATGCAACATAAGGTTTGGGTGTTCCTCTTAAAACAGTAGAATCCTATGCATAACATAATTTTTAAACATTTACTTCCCAATATAGTGAAATTCACCAAGTCAAAAATATCTCTTAACAGAAAATTAAATTTTTCCTCCCAAAATTTCAAGTAGAGACGGCCTCCCATCTCAGCTTTTCTTACACCTCCCTTGCTCACTTCCCATGCCACTCTTCTACCACTATACATCCACATTACCTCCCATGTGCCTCCTTTTCCACATGTGAATAAACTTTGACAGTTTTCTGTGGTTGTGTTACAATTGATTTTAATGACACATGCAAAAAATCTACTCAAAGAGGACACAATTTTTTCATAATTATTTAAAATAATTCAAGTCATTTAATTCAATGCTTAGAATACAACTAAACTTTTAATTAATATAATTTTGAGTTTGACATTTATCAATCATTATTTTTTTACCTAAACATTTGTGCTCAAGCGGAGGGAGAACAAAAGACAAAGGATGTTACGTGCCAAAATCAAAGAACTTTATATACAAACACTTTACAGTGCTTCCATAGTTTTAAGACCATTAAATTAGGAGAAATTGAACTTAAATCCTGACACACTCTGGATGAAGGAAGAGCAACACTTGCTCTATCATACTACTTTCCATCCATTTACAAGTAAACCCTATGAAAGCAGACTAGAAATCATCAAAATACTCCCGGATAATTATAAGTAAAAGATTACAAGTTGGGTAGAGAGGAGAATTTGAACAGTATGAACATTAGCTTTATACACACATACATCCCTAACCCATTTTATTTATCTTTCTTCTCAAAATACTCTCAAGAGTCAACCAAAGTAGTATGAATTTCATATTTTTCCAGAATGACCAAAAAAAAAAAAAAAAAAAAAAACCCAGTTACCAAATACAAAGGCCTTTCTCAAATGCTAATCCTTTGAAATATTGGTGCTAAGGTTAAAGGGGAGTTGGACACTGCCTGAATTTTAAACTTTTATGTAGAATACACTTCCATCTGACCATTTTAACAATATACTTATTGGACTACTTCTGACATCTCCTTTGACTCTTCTTCCTGAATCATGGCATTTCATAAAGTGTATTTCTCTGTCTTCTCTCTCTTGTATTCCTCTGACCATTCAATTCCCAAGATTCCAGATTTTTAAAATTAAAGCAACAACAAAACACCCTCTTAGTTCCTTCACTGTAACCTTTTAACTTTAAAAAAAGCTTAATCTATTATTTATTATTCTCCTTTCTGGATCCCAACTACTGTTTATAGTGTTTTTGGGGTACAGAAATACATAGGTTTATTTATTTCAACAGTAAGGTTATTTGTTTATATGAGAGGCACACAGATTTGGTGGATTTTAGCATCATGGGCCATTCATTCAGTCATTCACGCAATCACAGACAGGTCTCCTCTGTCACCCAGGCTGGAGTACAGTGGCAAGATCATAGCACAACGCAGCCTTGAACTCCTGGACTCAAGTGGAACTCCAGCCTCAGCCTCCTGAGTAGCTGGGATAAGAGGTGTGAGCTACTATGGCTGGCTCATTATAGGCTTTAAAGCCAAAATCTGAGTTCAAGCTTCAGCCCCATTATTAGTTAGCTATATGATATTTAGCAAATTATTATGTCTCCTCTTATTTCCACATCTGTAAAATGAGAATAATAGTACCTACCCTCACAGTATCCAATGAAAAAAGTATGCTGAAATGGCTATAAATGTAATATACTATGCTTTTTTTGTTGTTGTTGAGATACAATTAATATACTATAAAATTTATCTTTTAATAACCTATCCAGTAATGGTTTTTGGTATATTCACAAGGTTGTGTGACCATCACTACTATCTAATTCTAAAATATTTCCTCATCCTCGAAAGAAATCCCATATCCATTAATAGCCACGCCTCTCCTCTCCTCTCCACTATTCTCCCCCTCCTAAATTCCCAGGCAACCACTAATCTACTTTGTTTCTATGGATCTGCCCATTCTGGACATTTCCCACAAACTCTACTTTCTGTTTCTACAGATTTGCCTACTCTGGACATTTCACACTAACAGAACCATACACTATGTGGCCTTTTATGTCTGGCTTTTTTACATAATGGCATAAAGTTTTCAAGGTTCATGTTGTAGCATGTATCAGTATTTTATTCCTTTCCATGGCTTAATAATACACCACTGTATGAAAATACCATATTTTATGGTTTCATACAGTTGACAGACATTTGGGTTGTCTTCATTTTTGGCCATTATGCACAATAAACTCTGCTATGAACATTCACATAGAAGCTTTTGTATGAATATATGTTTTTGGTTCTCTTGGGTAAATACCTAGGAGTGGAACTGCTTGGTCATATGACGAATCTATGGTTAACTTTTGAACCAAGCTACTATGCTTTTGAAAATGAACTTAAGATTTATCTTTGTGTTATTGTTTTCCAACATGATTATAACAGAATTGTATTATTTTACTAAGACACTGGTTTCAGTTCACAATTGCTCTCTAATTCCTTCAACCCATAAAAGTTCTAACCCTATCATGGAAAATGAGATCTAAGGCGAAAACATCATCTACCGCTAAGCATCACAGTGAAAATACTGTTTTAAAACCTGTAGAGAAAAATGAACATTTTTCTAGAGACAACAGAGACTCAATCTATTAGTACATTATCCAAAAAAGAGCTTTTGAAAGCTTATTAAACTGCTTACTTTGAGGATGTCAATCTCTTAGTGAGTTGAATTCAATACAAAAAATGTGAATGATTTTCAAGATAAAAATTCCCGTTCCCCAAAATTAAGGGGAGGAAAAAGTGCTGACAAATATCAAACCCAGACTAATTTCTACAAAACAAAACAAACAAACAAAAAATCCAAAAAACAACTTACCAAGGAAAAGTTGATGACAAAGCACTTACATAAAAATGTCTGACCTTCTTATCAATATAAACAGCAAAATGAACACAAAATTATTTTTACCTTTTCATGCATAATATTGACCAAATAGAAATATCTCTTCAATAAAAAGAATGTATACAAAGCATCTCTTAGCTGACAGATGTCAAAAATCAAATTACTTACCTATGTAGACTCTTTTGCTGTATCTCTGCATCAGTAACAACACAAATACATGCAGTGGAATAAGATTGATGATAAATACATAACCACCCCAAGCAGAGACCTATAGGAAAAGAAGTGCTAAGTTAAATTTATTATTTTTACTTTTTAAAAATATTTAGGAATCTAAACATACAATGAGCAAATATAAACATGAAGATTTTAGCAATTTTGAGAAATGCTTAAATAAGAACTTACTAACCTATGAAGAACGTATTCCTCATTTTTATTTATCATTAAAATAAAACGATCCCACAAATCCAATATGCTTTTCCAAATGCACTGGAGAAATGTTCAAATTAAATTAGATTTAATAGAAAAGCTGAGAGTATTATAATTTGTGAATTGTCAGTAAACAAGCTGTCATAGAGAAGGAGTTTTAGGATATAGATCATAAATTTTGAAAATAAAAAAGTTTTTACTTCACCCACTTTTTATTACAAATTTGTTGTAAGAAAGGTCACTGAGAGTAAAAGCAATGAAAGGACTCATTGACAACTAAAAATAATTCAGATGACATGAATATGCTTTGAGATTTCTCAAAAAAGTGCTAGCTGGGCATAAATTTTTTTCTTAAAAACGGATTTATACAAAGCAAGATCCCATTTTATTGTTTGGCTTATACAATATACACATTTAGCCAGAATAACTGAGGATGTTTTTGGTCTACATTAATGAATATTCTAAAGAGAATCTCCATTCTCAACCAATAAAATTAATTTTTTGGTACACTAAATAATAGGTAATAAGCTCTTGTTAATATCAAAGCTCTCAGATGTCCTCTAATAATCAGAGCTTGAAAGTTTCATTTGTATCAACAGTCACGTTAGCAGACTATATGCTAGCACATCTATTCCACTAATGCTGCTCTTACCTAAAATATTTCAGAACCCCTTGTGGAGAACTGCCATCAGTTTTCCACACATACATCAGTTTTCTGCCTTGGTCACAAGCTATTTTTCACAAAAAACAATGTTACTCTAATGGAGCGCCAGTCCTAACAGAAAGACTTCTGATTACTTTCAAAATTTAAGCCTAAATTTGAAAGAACAAGTTTGATATTGCTAAGTACAACTACCCAGAATGTGCCCCAGGCTCTAACCACTTAAAAGGAGCCACGGATAACTTGGGTGCACATATTCTATGGCATTTGTTTAAAAAGAAAAAAAAGATTAGCTCAAATTATCATTAATTTTCAGAACAAGACTACTATACAGGCTATGGTGTAGAAAAGAAGAGAAAGAATAATAAAGAGGTAATATTGAACCCCAACCTTAAGAAACCTGTTTAAAAAAATACGTAGGTGGGCCAGGCGCGGTGGCTCACAACTGTAATCCGAGCACTTTGGGAGGCCGAGGTGGGCGGATCACGAGGTCAGGAGATCAAGACCATGGTGAAACACCGTCTCTACTAAAAATACAAAAAATTAGCCAGGCGTGGTGGTGGGCGCCCATAGTCCCAGCTACTCGGGAGGTTGAGGCAGGAGAACGGCGTGAACCCGGGAGGCGGAGCTTGCAGTGAGCTGAGATCACACCACTGCCCTCCAGCCTGGGTGACAGAGCGAGACTCCGTCTCAAAAAAAAAAAAAAAAAAGTAGGTAGCCGGGCACATTGGCTCACGCCTGTAATCCCAGCACTTTGGGAGGCTGAGGCAGGCGGATCACCTGAGGTCAGGAGTTCGAGACCAGTCTGACCACATGCAGAAACCCCTCTCTACTAAAAATAGAAAGATGAGTTGAGCCTGGTGGCACACGCCTATAATCCCAGCTACTCGGGAGGCTGAGGCAGGAGAATCGCTTGAACCCAGGAGGCAGAGATTGCGGTGAGCCGAGATTGTGCCACTGCACTCCAGCCTGGGCAACAAGAGCCAAATTCCATCTCAAAAAAAAAAAAAAGGAGGTAAATTTACAGGTTAACCTAGAGGATATGACCATTATTTCAGTAATGACTCTAGGTATCTACTACATCAAGGTTGAAAACTAAGTATAATATCAATATGCTACCTTACCTACTCTCTTCACTTGAGAACAAAGAAAAGCTGAAACCAATCTGAAAGTAAATCTGATTTTCTGAAAAGTACTTGCTGATCTTATGCATGATCTTTAACTACAGTGATTTATTTCTTTTCGGACCCACATAAATTCATTTTAAGAGTTTTCCTTCATTTACTTTAAGGAGTGAAATGAAAGCAAATGGGCCAGAAGAACATTCTTTCTACAACCTTTTCTCATTCCGTCTCTCCTTTTAGTTAACTCTTTACTTAGGTTATCCTTTTCAACAAGACTTCCAATTACTCTTATTTCTCTGCTCTAAGTTCACTTCACTAAACTGTTTAGATAATGACTGTTAAAAACTCAGATTATTTTAACATTAAGGAGTTACCTAGTCAACTCCAATATGGAAAAACTAATTTTTAATATCATATTTAAAATTGAGTGCTAACTAAAAGCTTATTTCATCTAAACATGGTTCCATGCTCGATATATGACAGGCAAAATTTCCTGTTGTTTTTGAGTATGCAATCTAACTTGGAAAATATTTTACTTGTCAGAGCTATTTGAAAAATAAAGCTAGGGGCTGGGTGCCGTGGCTCACACCTGTAATCCCAGCACTTTGGGAGGCCGAGACACGCAGATCACTTGAAGTCAGGAGTTTGAGACCAGCCTGATCAACATGGTAAAATCCTGTCTCTACTAAAAATACAAAAATTAGTCGGGCATAGTGGCACACATCTGTAATCTCAGCTACTTGGGAGACTGAGGCATGAGAATAGCTTGAAATAGCTTGAACCCAGGAGGCAGAGGTTAGAGTGAGCCGAGATTGCACCACTGAACTCCCAGCCCAAGCGACAGAGCCAGACTCTGCCTCAAAAATAAATAAATAAAAAAAAATAATAATAAAATGAATAAAGCTAGGAAGAATAGAAAATAATATTTAAATTTAAGTCATTAAAAAGTTAAAACAGGCACAGCGGCTCTCGCCTATAATTCCAGTGCTTTGGGAGGCTAACGTAGGAGGATTGCTTGAGGCCAGGAGCTTAAGACCAGTCTGGGCAACAGAGTGAGGATCTGTCTCTACAAAATATTTTTAAAAATTAGCCAGGCGTGGTGGCACATGCTTGTAGTCCTGGCTGCTGGGGAGGCTGAGGTGGGAGAATCACTTAAGTTCAGGAATTCAAGGTTATAGTGAGCTATGACTGTACCACTGCACTCCAGATTGGATAACAGAGACAGACACTCTCTCTGAAAAAATAAATGTTAGGCCAGGCGTGGTGTCTCATGCCTGTAATCCCAGAACTTTGGGAGGCCGGGGCCGGCAGATCATGAGGTCAGGTGTTCAAGACCAGCCTGGCCAACATGGTGAAACCCCGTCTCTACTAAAAATACAAAAATTAGCCAGGCATGGTGTCGGGCGCCTGTAATCCCAGCTACTCAGAAGGCTGAGGCAGGAGAATTGCTTGAACCAGGAGGCAGAGGCTGCAGTGAGCAGAGATTGTGTCACTGCACTCCAGCCCGGGCAACAGGGCAAAACTCCGTCTCAAATAAATAAATAATGAATATAATCTTTAAAATTTTTAAAAAATTCTTTTTTTTTTTTTTTGAGACGGAGTCTCGCTCTGTCGCCCACGCTGGAGTGCAGTGGCGCGATCTGGGCTCACTGCAAGCTCCGCCTCCCGGGTTCACGCCATTCTCCTGCCTCAGCCTCCCGAGTAGCTGGGACTACAGGCGCCTGCCACCTCGCACGGCTAGTTGTTTTTTTTTTTAGTAGAGACGGAGTTTCACCATGTTAACCAGGATGGTCTCGATCTCCTGACCTCGTGATCCGCCCGTCTTGGCCTCCCAAAGTGCTGGGATTACAGGCTTGAGCCACCGCGCCCGGCCTAAAAAAAAATTCTTAATAAAACGTTTAAGTATTTTGAAGTGGTACATTTGAAAACATTTTGCTTCACTTGCTGCAAATATTTTATTTGAGGGTTAAATATTAGCCCTCTCCATCAAAGCATGTGTATACAGGACCTGTGAGTAGGAGAAGGAAAACAGATGGTAGTAATGAAAGATTACATTAAACAAAATAAAAATCCTATAGACTTCAGGGGAAAAGAGAACTGTTTTAACCTCCAAAGACCTATTAGACTTCATGTAGTCTCAAATATGAAATCTTACCATATAGAAATAGGATAAGCAGCAGCACATTGTCCAAAAAACTGACCCAGTTTTTACGGATTTTACCTAAAAAATAAAAGCAACTGATATGATAAAAATGTTTACAAATGCTCTTGTGGAATTTTTAAAAGTTAAATGTTTGGTAACCACATGCTACAAAAAGTCAAGGTTATTTTTAAAAGTACTGTGGTTATTCAGATATGCAGACGTACTTAATATATGCGTTTATAATACTGAGCAGCACACTGAGACATTTTAAGAATAGCTCTCATTCTCTGTTATGCATGTTATGTTATTTAAAAGAATCATCTTTTAAAAAACAAATTACATTTTTTTCATTTTCTGCAAAGTCTCTTGCCCTCACTGATATCCACATACCATGCCACAGGTCACCATGGCCACCTCCCACCCCTTCTCCTTAAGTGTCTACATTCCAGAGTGGTCTTTTGCTTGTTCAGCAGTGCCAAACCAGTTCAATGGGCTGAACCACACCCTATGCAATGAGGTGTGAAAACCTTCCAAGTTTGCCCTTTCTTGGGTACCCTCCCTCAGCCTCAGGATACCATAGAGAGTTTCCTTCTATTTTAGTTACTCTTTTATCATAATTAATACTTCTCTCTCTCTCCTAACCGAACCCAGACTGCTATAATCTATTACAATAAAACCAAGGCATATTTTACAGCCACTAAATACAGTTCATACCCTGAAACTTCCTCAGACTCAATCCAATTGGCTGAAAGAGAAAAGTAAATGCAACGTATTTTTCAGTATTTACTAATACACAGAAAACTTTGCTGGGCTATGTTGGACACAAACTATAACTCAGTCCTGTACTAGGGAGATAAGATACAAAGGCAAGAACTTGAGTCGAAGCATAATATAAAAGAGGCCCTATGGTGAGTATAAACACTGAGTACCAAAAGGTCCTTATAGAGCCTGAATGCCAAAGTCAGGAAAGCAGTTCTGGCTGGGATAAAATCACCAGAAGCTTTACTGACGTGGTGGTTTTGGGCAGAACTCTGAGGGCAATGAAGCAGGAAAGATGCAAGGCATCCAATCAACCACCCACAGTGGATTCAGTAGCAGGCACAGATGGAAGAAGTAGAGGTGTGGAATTTAAAATTTTTAAGCCCACAAAAAGCTCACAATCTAGAGGAGGAAGCAAATTGAAAAGCAAGTAATCAATATAGCATATTTCATAGAATCTATGGCCATCACTCATAACATACATCCTAATTTCAGAGATGTCAAAATCTGTGGAGAAAGTATACATTTTAGGATTGATGAAAGGTACTATATATCAAGTGCTATAATAGAGGTAGGTATCAGAAACTAAGCGCTATGAAAACAGAAATGAGAGTAACAAAATCTATGTACAAGAATGGTCAAAATGTCAAAGCAGGCACTGAAGAATTATAAACAAGGAGAGAGGGATCAATAACGAAAAGGGGAAAATAGCAACACCTGCGAAAACAGAAAACAGCTGAGCCACTCAGAAGGAACTGAGAAGACTTTAGGAGAAAAGTTAGGACTTTGTAAGTGTGGTATTAGGATATATGGACTTTCGTCCACAGTTCGTGGCTTGTAATTCCCCTTGTTACAGAATGTCTCTCTAAACTTCTCCTACTCACTTTTCACTTCTCCACTTGGCAAGGCTCTAATTTGATTTTGGGTCATAAGACCCTCTATTTCAGAGAGGGTTCTGTCCCATACCTGGAGGAAGGAATGCTGCACAGAGAGGCCAAGAAGAATCTGAACAGATAGGCTTTGCTAAGTTTAGGTCACACTCTTTTTGTCTAGTCACATTTTGACAAGGGTGTCCATGCTTCAATCATGGACAACCAATAAAGTCTCCATAAAAGGCCCAAGGACAGGGTATGGTGAACTTCTAGACAGCTGAATACAAGGAGGCTGACAGGAAGGTGATCAAGAACTCATCCATGTACCAGGATGATGGTGCACCCCAACTCCATAAGAACAGAAGCTCCTGCTCTTGGGACTCTTCCAGATCTTGTCCTACGTATCTCTTCATCGGGCTGTTTATCTGTATAATTTAGGATATCTTTCATAATAAGCCAATAAATTGAGCTAAGTGTTTCCTTGAGTTCTGTTGGCCGATCCAGCACATCAATCAAACCTGTGAAGGGGGTCTGGGCCCGGTGGCTTATGCCTGTAAATCCAGCACTTTGGGAGGCCGAGGCGCGAAGATCACGAGGTCAAGAGGTCGAGACCATCCTGGCCAACATGATGAAACCCTGTCTCTACCAAAAATTCAAAAATCAGCAGAGCATGGTGGCGTGGCGGGGTCCCAGCTACTCAGGAGGCTGAGGCAGGAGAACCACTTGAACCCGGGAGGTAGAGGTAGAAGCGACCCGAGATCGTGCCACTGCGTTCCAGCCTGGGGACAGAGCGAGACTCTGTCCAAAAAAAAACCTTGAGGGGGTGATGGGAATCCCTAATTTCAGCTGGGCTATCAGAAGTTCTAGAGGCCTGGACTTACAACTGGTGTCTGGGGGCATAAGCTGGGACGGTGTCTTGGGGACAGGCCCCCAACCTGTGGGATCTCATGCTATCTCCAGGTAGACAGTGTCAGAAATTATTTAGAGGACACCAGCTGGTGTCTGCAGCAGAATTAACTGCTTGGCAATGGGGAGAAATCGCCAAATATTTTGAGGTCACATGAGTCTTCTGTACTGATGATTATTGTTTTGGTGTGAAAGCAGAGAAAAAATACGGATTGAGTTTTTTCCCAGACAATAAGTCATGCTCACCATTTGGTCTTCATTTACACATATTAAGGAGTCCAGTAGTAGAAGCTTTGAAATAAGAAAATTGCATGTTCAGATAAGCTATTTTAAAAAATAACACAGGTAAGCTTCAACCCAAAACTACAAGACATGCAAAGAAATAAGAAAGTGTGACCCAAATTTGGACACGTATAGGTTGGGGAAGGGGACATGGTTGATAAGAGCTAATTGTGAGTGGGCCCAGATGTTGGAGTTAGAGGATAAAGACTCTAAAACAGCTGTTGTATGTTCAAGGAATTAAAGAATACTATATTAAGAAAATTAAAGAAAAATATAATAACAGAAATTTCCATATAGAATATATATTCTCCTATACATGTGAGAAATAAGAATGACCTAGAAATTTTAGAGCTGAAAAGCGTAATAAATGGAATAAAAAATTCATTAAGTAGGCTTAACAGCAAATTTGAGATGGCAGAAGAATTAGTGAGCATGAAGATAGGTCAACAGAAAGTATCCAACCCAAAGAACAGAGAAGTTCAAGAAAGGAGAGGCTACAAAGACAGACAGATAAAAACATTTAAAGAAACAATTATGACTTCCCAAATTCTAACGTAAGCACTAATCTACAGATCCATGAAACCCAAGAAGCCACCAAATATAATAAATACAGAGAACGACACCTAGACAAACTGTAGGCAAAGTACTGGCAGATAAAGACAGAGGAAAGTTGAAAAGAGAACGAAGAAAATAAACCCCACAGGGAAGTAACGATACAATTGACTTTGCATCAGAAAAAAAAAAATATTTGACAGAAGGCAGTGGTATGACATACTCACAGTTTTAAATGAAAGAGAAAATTATCAAGTGTTAAATGAAAGAGAAAAGTATCATTAAAAGTAATGGGAAAAACCACAATTACTTTTGCACCAACCTAATACATTCTTATACAACTATCCTTCAAAAAGGAAGGCGGGTGAGGATTCTGGGAAGATAGTGAAACAAGCAGCAACAGAAATCAGCTCCCCACCTAGACAATAATTGCTCAGGCAGAATCAATCTGATGTGAGGAAACTTGTCCTCCAAGTATTGAGGTTCTGCACTCTGATCACTGATTGCTGCTTTTTGTCATAGAAGAGCAGACAAAGAAGTGATCACCCTTGCACTTTGGCCCCATTGTTGCAAGCTCCTCCTCCTCTGGCTGAAGTGACTGACAGGGAATTTAAAGGGCTGGCACTTCTTTCCCCTTCATTTTTCTGCTTTTCCCCACTTTGGAAACCAAATACTGAAGACTATGACATTCAAAATCAATCACATATATGAAGAAATATATGACGGGAAATTAAAGTCACTGTGAATACTCTGGAGAAGGTGTAGGCTTTTACAAATGGGCAATAAGCATATGAAAATATGCTCAACATTACTACTCATTAGGGAACTACAAATAAAACTCTAAGATGCCACCTCATACCCATTAGGATGGCTACTATCAAAAGAACCAGAAAATAACATGTGTTGGCAAGAACAGGGAAAAATTAAACCTTTGTGCAGTGTTGGTGGGAATGTAAACTGCTACTGCTGTTCTGGAAAACAGTTTGGCATTACGTCAAAATTTAAAAATAGAATTGACATTTGATCCAACAATTCCACTACAAGGTATATACTCAAAATAATTAAAAGCAAGGTCTTGGAAAGAGATTTGTATAACCACTTTCAAAGTAGCTAAACCATAAAAGTGTTCATCTGCAGATGAATCAGTAAGCAAAATATGGTATATACATACAATGGAATATTATTCCACCTTAAAAAGGAAGAAAATCCTGACATGCTGCAACATGGATAAACCTTGAAGACATTATGCTAAGTGAAACAAGCCAGTCACAAAAAGACAAATACTATATGATCCCACCTATGTGAAGTATTTAGTCAAAATCATAGAGAGGGAAATTTGAATGGTGGTGCCAGGCGCTGAGGGGAAGGTAGAAAGGGGAGATATTGTTTAATGTGTATAGAGTTTCATTTTTGCAAAATAAAGAGCTCTGGAGATGGATGGCGGTGACAGTTGTATAATTAATGTACTTAATGCCAATAAAGTATATACTTAATGATTAAAACATACATTTTATGTCAATTTTACCCTAGTTCAAAAAAATTGGGGGACAAATGAAGGCAAAATTGAAAAATTCCATTACAGCAGATTTGCTCTAGAAAAAATATTAAAGAAAATCCTTCAGGCTAAAAGGAAATTGTAACAAATGAAAACTCAGATCACGGGACAGAATAAAGAATACTGGAAATGGTAAATATGGAGTATATAGAAGACTCTCTTGATTGTTTTCTTAATAAGTATAAATTATATGAATATAATCTGTGTTGTTAGGTAGATAACATACGTAGATATAATACAGATGACAGTAACAGCACAGAGGAGAGGAGAAAAAAAATAAAGCTGTGTTGGAGCAAAGGTGCTATATTTTGCCAGAATTATGTTAAGTAGAAGTAGACTGTCATATTAAGATGTATAATTCATTCTCTGCATCAAGTGCTATACATAAATAGCAATAACAGCTAAACAATTAGGGGAATTAAAATGGTATACTTAAAAATGCATTTCAACACGAAAGAAGACAACAAATGGCAGGAGCAAATCAAATAATATTTAAAACCTGCATTAAATGTAAATTGACTAAAACCTCCAATAAAAAGGCAGAGATGGTCAGTCTGGATAAAAAAGCAAGATCTAACCATATGCAGTCAACGAAACTTTTAAAATCCAGAGATACAAATACTTTGATTTTAAAGGACAGAAAAAGATAAGCCATAGAAACAAGAATCATACCAAATCAATCAAACAAAGCAGATTTTAAGACAACATTCCTAGAGACAAAGAGAACTACTTCGCTATAATAAAAGGGTCAATATACCAGGAAAATGTAAAAATTTTAAGTGTACAGGGACCTAAAACAAATCCTTAAAATACATAAAGCAGGAACTAACAGAACTAAAAGAAGAAACAGTTTCTGAGAGGCAGTTATTGAAATCTCCAACCATATTGTTGAAGATAGAACTTGAAAGAAAAACAATGAGCATATTGAAGATTTGGACAATATCAACCAACTTGACCTGACCATTAAATTACGAAATGCAACCTCCAAACAGCAGAATACATGTTCTTTTCAAGCACATGTGGATTACTGTCCAGGATGTAGAACATGCTTGACCAGGATACAGCAATCTTGTTTTAAACAGTCAAGATGGTAAATATTTACACTTACGAGCCAGATCTGTCACAACTATGCAATTCTGTCATTCTGGTGTAAAAGAAGCCAAAGGCAGTATGTTTATGAATGGCCAGGGCTGTGTTCCAGTAAAATTTTATTTACTAAAGCAGGTAACCTACATATGGGCCATACTTCACAGACTTCTGTGCTAGATCATAAAACAAGTCTCAATACACTTAAAAAGACAAATTATGCAAAGTATGGTCTTCAACAGAATTAGAAATCAACAAAAAAAAGTATGCTAAGAAAATCCCAAATATTTGGAAATTAAACACCATGCTTAGAAAAAACCCATGAGTCAAAGAAACTGAATTCGAAGAATATTCAACCACATAACAATGAAAACACCACGTATTAAAATAGAATACAGTTAAAGAAGTAAATCCAGTATAATTTTAAATAGTTATACTAGAAAAGTAGAAATGGAGAAAATAACTTAAGCTTCAACTTCAAAAAGCTAGAAAAGAGTAAACCAAATGCAAATTAGAAGGAAATAACAAAGACCAAGAAATCAATGAAACTGAAAATGTAAAGGAAAAAAAAAATCAGTGAAACCAAAAGTTGGATAAGCTTTATCTAGACTAATGAAGAAGGGAGAGAAGATACAAATTATCAGTACCAGGGATAAGGAAGGTGACATCACTACAGATTGTACAGAAATCCAAAGACTTATAAAGAAATATTATGAACAATTTCTGCCTACAAATTAGGTCACTCAGATAAAATAATAAGACTTCTAAAAAGATACGTATTACCAAATTACTCATGAAAAAATAGAAAATCAGAATAAAACTATGCCATTAAAAAGTTGAATTCATATTAAAAATCTTCCCTGGTCCACATGGCTTCAATGGTAAATACTGCCAAACAATTAAGGAAGAAGTAATACCAATCCTATGAGAATTATTTCAGGAAATAGGGCAGGAAAAACTACCCTGTCCAACATGACGTTAAAGGTTCCAGTCAATACAACCAGGCAAGGAAAAAAATGAGAGGTATACAGTTCAGGAAAAAAGTAGCAAAGACCCTCTGTCTCTAAAGATAACATGATCTTGTGTGTAGCAAATCCTAAGGAATCTAAAAAGTAAATTTTAACATGCAAGTTTAGCAAGGTCACAGAATATATGATCAATACATAAAAATACAATACTTCCCAATTTTAAAATGTACAATGAAGTTACAGTAATCGGGTCAGTACAGACTTCTAGATCTATGTTTATGAGGTAGGTATAGACATGTAGATCAATGGAACAGAACAGAGTCCGGAAATAAATTAGTAATTATGTTTTCCCCCTGAGATCAGGACAAGATAAAGTTGTCCTCTCTCACCATTTCTATTCACATTGTAACGGAAGTCTTAGCAAATGCAGTAAGACAAGAAAAGAAAATAAGAAGTACACAAACTGAGAAGGAAGAAATGAAGCTGACTTTTTTTCATGCATGACATGACTGTCTATGTAAAAGACTCCAAAGAATCAGAAAGAAAATTACTGGAATCAATAAACGATTATAGATAACACTGGAGGACAATGTTGTTAAGATAACAAACCTTCTCATCTTGATCTGTAAATTCAATGTGATCACAATCAAAATCTCAGCAAGTGACTTTGTGGACATCAGCAAATCAATTTGAATGTTTATATGGAAAGGCAAAAGACTGAGACTAGCCAACATGATACTGAAACAAGCCTGATACTACACCTGATTTCAAGACTTATTACACAACTATAGTAATCAAGACAGCGCGGGAAAAGAACAAACAGATCAGCAGAACAGAACACAGCACAGAAATACAGCCCCATAAATGTAAAATGACCTTTGACAAAAGGCAATACATAAAGAATAATCTTTTTAACAAATGATGCTGTAACAGCTGGACACCCACATACAAAAAAAAAAAAAAAAAAAAAATCAATCTAGACACAGATCTTATACTTTTCAAGAAAATAACTCAAAATGAATCACAGACATGAATGTAAAGTGCAACACTATAAAATTTCTAGAAAACGACACTGGAAAAATGTAAACTGGAATAAAAGGCAAAAATCTAGCGGTAGTCCAAACATGGCACAAAAACTGTATTCCAACAGAATTTACAAACGGCTTTCTTCCTCTATACTCAGCAAATCTAGCAGAAATTTAGTGAATCCAGATGACTAGTCTAAAGAGATATTTTTGTAATGGATTAGGCTTAGGGAATTAACTTTATATAATTCTCACAAATTATGAGGTCCTCTGTTTCTAGAATAAGTTAACATTTCCTAATTGATTTAAAAGAAATAAATATTTTAGACAAATATTTTAAGGGTAAAACTCAGTTCTATTACCTATATTATAGTGAAGCACCTAGTACCTACACAAAAAAATGTCCATATACATATGGCCAGTGACTATCTTATTAAACAGAGTAGATATAAAACACTTCTATCATTATAGAAAGTTCTATTGGAAAGTACTGCTCTAGGCCTACAAACGTGGACCATCTTGTGTTTTGGTTCACAGTATTAGGAGACGCACTGAATTCCACTTGTGCTTGGGATGTGGAAAGCTGCAAGAGAATGTTATTTTCACCTCAACAATAAGGGAAAAATTCTCGATGATCTACAAAATAGTAAGTTTTCTTAGGCTTATCAGAGAGCTAAAGTCACAAGGCAAATAAACAAGTGTTAAAACAGCTAAGGAAACCAGACATAAGAGGAATTTACATTCACAAGCTCTTTTCATAAGCCCAAGTAGTCATGAGAAAGATCTCGAGTAGGATAGAAGTTCAGCATCCTTGGTGACACTGTCAGTCACATGGGAAATTAGAAAATATCTGAGCTAGAAAATTAAAATAGAGCATAAAAACTCTCTGCAATTCTTACAGTAATTTGCATACAGATGTTTATACATTTGTTTAAAATGTAATAAAAATGTACATAAATGTTCACAGCAGCATTATTCATCATAGACAGAAATTAGAAAGAACCCAAACGTTTAGTCAACTGAAAAATGGAGAAATACAATGTGATAATCATACAATGGAATATTATTCAGCCACAAAAAGAAATAAAGTATTTGTAAATACTTCAACGTAGACAAACCTTGAAAATACTATTGTAAGTGAAAGAAGCCAGATGTAAAACAGGTAAGGTCACTTACACTTTGTGAGGCTGAGGTGGGAGGGTAGCTTGAGGCCAGGAGTTTAAGACCAGCCTGAGCAATATAATGAGACCCCATCTATATCTGAAAATTTAAAAAAAAAAAAATCTAAAAGGCAACATATTATATAATTCCTTTTATATGGAATTCCAGGATAGGCAAATCAGAGAGGCAGAAAGCAGATTACCGGTTGCTAAGGGCTCAGAGGATGTGAAAATGGAAAGTGACTATCATGGGCACGGGCTTTCTTTTTGGAGTTAAAATGTTCTGTAACTGGATAGTGGTAATGGTGGTACAACTTGGTTAATATACTAAAAGCAGTGGTAATGATGATACAACTTGGTTAATATACTAAAAGTCACTGAATTCCATTCTCTAAGAGGATAAATTTTATAATACGCAAATTATTTTTCAATAAAAAAATGTATGGGGTACAGCTAAAGTAGTACTTAGAGGAAAAATTATAGCTTTAGGTGCTTAAAATAGATCGTCACTAACCTGATCATCCAGAAAAATTAAAGCAAAAATGAAGAAGATCTAAATAAATGGAAAGAAATACCATATTCACAGAAGGCTACATATTAAGATAACAATTCTACTCCAAACTGACTTATACATTCAATGCCCTTCCAATCAACATCCCAGAAGGCTTTTTCATTAAATAAGTTAATAATGTGATTCTAAAATTTACATGATGCAAACAGCTAAGAAAAGCCAAAATAATTCTGAAAAAGAGAAAACAACATTAGATTATTCATGCTACCCGATTTCAAAAGTTTCTAGAAACTAATGAAAACATAAAGTATTGTTATAAAGACAGACACAGATAAACAGAAGAGTCCCAAAACAGACCCATATGTATATATTCAACTGATTTTGACAAGGTTACCAAAGCAGGTAATTCAGTGGAGAAAGAACAGTCTTTTCAACACATGATGTTGGAAAAACAGAACACTTATATTGCACCAACAACACTTATATTGCACCACACCATAATCAACATGAAATAGATGACAGACCTGAGTGTTAAACCTAAAACTATTTAATTTCTAGAAGTAAACACCTGAGAAAATCTTTGTGATTTTAGGGTAGACAAAGATCTCTTAGATAAGACACCAAGAGCAAGATCTATTAAAAAAAAAAACTGATGAATTCCATAAAAATCAAAATTTTCTGCTCTTAGAGACTAGAGAAAATGTTTGTAGGGCACACATCTGATAAAGTATTTATTTCCAAAATATATAAAGAACTCTCACACCTCAAGAGTAAGAAAACAACTCAACCAAAACATGGGCAAGATATGAACAGACATTTCATCAAAGAACAAGGATGGCAAATAAGCACGTGAAAAGATGCTCATCAGTCATTGGGAGAAAGCAAACGAAAGCCATAAGATACTACCACCTACCTACAAGAATGAGTAAAATTTAAAAATGCCATGTGATGGAGTAGTAAATATTACTCTCATGTATTTCTGGAGGGAATGCAAAATGAATACAGCAACTCTGGCAAAATGCTTAGCAGCTTTTTATAAAGTTAAACGTATACTTATCACACAAACCACCAATCTGTGCCTATGCATTTACCTGAGAGAAATAATAATATATGTCCAAAGACCCATATGCAAACATTTGACAGCCACTTAATTCATCATTGCCAAAAACTGGAAAACAAATTGCAGTACATCCATATAATGGAGTACTATTCAGCAATAAAACGTAACAAACTACTAAAACATCAACAACATGATTGACACTCTCAAAAATATTATGCTAAGTGAAAGAAGACGGATATACAGGGTCACGCCTACTGTCTGTATTATATGGCATTCTAGAAAAGAAACTCCCACAGCTATACAGACAGAGAGACAGAAATCAGACCAGTGGTTGCCAGAAATGGGGTAGGGAGAAGACTGACTACAAAAGGTACAGGAGGGAACCTTAAAGAAACAAAACAAAACCTCTAAGAGGCAATATGATGAACACTGCTCCTTGTACTACTTTATCTGTGTTAGTTTTCTGAATCATGTACTCTGGTGCTTGTAAATAATAGTAACAAACATGTACTAACCTCTCACTATGTTCTCACAATATTCTATACCTTTACGTGTATTTACTTTTAAGTTATATGAGGAAAGTACAATTATTACTTCCATATTATAGTTGATTGAACAGACACAGGGTGGGGATTTAAACAACCTCCAGTGACAGAGCCGGAAATCAAACCAAGAAAAAACCAAACCCTGGCAATTATGCTATAGACTTTACTCTTAATTATTCAGTCATGATGAAAATGTTTTAATCTCTGCAGAACACAAATCCAAAAGTGTATCCTAAAATGTCTGTCAACACCAGCTTGTAACAGTAATAGGGCATCAACAAATAATAATGCTATGACAAAGTACTTATCTTTTAAATTTTAAAAACATATACCTTGTAAAAGAGTGGTTTAAAAATAAAAACACTGGGTGAGGAATTAGACAACTTAATATTTATATATTAGAGATTACAAAAATGTTTTCACCTTTTTATAACTTCATGTGGGTTACAAACAACTTTTCAGAATAGTTAGAACTGTAATTCCACTTTCAATTAGTAATAATGAAATTTTAAATAAATGTCATTATCTATTATAATTCTGTAGCCAAAACATTTTCTCTATCTTAAGAGAAAACTGAATGAGATTCAAAAGTATCAATGTGTCAAGAGTCAGAGAGTATTTTATGCCAGAACTCAAACACAAGTATTCTTATTTTCAAATACTGAAGCTATTTCCACTGTAAACCTAATTTATTTAAATGTATTGTTTTTAAAAAGAAAACAAAGGAAAAACTCACTAGAAAACCTCCCAGTTTCTGGGTGAGAATGTTTTATCATTCCATCCTTCTGTTAATATGATCCTTCAAAGCAATGATATCTATAATTTCTTCTACTAGATTATCAACTTCATATAACCTTGTATAACCAACACATAAAACAGCACCTGCTTCATATTGTATTCTACGAAAATTTCTGTTGAATTAACAAAACAATATCATGCCACTTAAAAAAAAGAAAAGCTGTAATGAACAAGCTAATCCTAAAACTTATGAAAATGCAAGGGACCCCATATAGCCAAAGCAATCTTGAAAAAGAACAAAGTTGAAGGACTTATGCTTTTGGATTTCAAAACTCATTACAAAGCTACAGTAACCAAAACTGTGCAGTAGTGGCATAAAGATACAACATACTGATGGCAAGGGAATGGAATAGAATTGAGAGTCCAGAAAAAAACCCATACATTTATAATCAATTGATTTCTGACAGAAGTGCTAAAACCATTCAACAAAAGAGTATATTTTTTTTAACAGTGCTAAGATAAGTGGATATCCACATGCAAAAGAATGAAGTTGGAACTCCTCTCTCACACCACATACAAAAATTAACTCGAAATGGATCAAATACCTAAGTGGAGGAACTTGACATATAAAATCTTTAGAAGGAAACAGAGGTGTAAGTTTTCATGACCTTCAATTAGGCCAACAGTTTCCTTAAATATAACACTAAAAGCATAAGCGACAACAACAAAAATTAATTAGACTTCATAAAAATTTAAAAGTCATGCAAAGGACACTATCCACAGAGTGAAAAGGCAATCCACAAATATGCTCAAAAGGGACTCAAACGATTCACTACCAAAAGAATCCACTAAACACAAAAGAAGACTAATGGAGAAATGAGGGACAAAAAAAAGCTATAAGGCATATAGAAAACAGCACAACCACATAAATCAGTCCCTCTTTATGAGTAATTACTTCCAATGTGTATTAAACTCTCCAAAAACAGAGATTGTCAGAAAGAATAAACACATGATCCAACCACATGCTGTTATGCACTTCAAATTCAAAGACAAAGAGACTGAAAGCACAGAAAGTTATTCCATGCAAATAGTAAACAAAAGAGAGAAAAGACAGACTTTAACCCTGCAAAATTCAAAACAAAACAAAAAACGGCAGGGTGTGGTGGCTCACACCTGTAATTCCAACGCTTTGGGAGGTGAGGCGGGAGGATTGCTTGAGCCCAGGAGTTCGAGACCAGCCTGGGCAACATGGTGAAACCTCATCTCTACAAAATTAGAAAAGAAAAAACAGACTTTGAATTTTTTTTGTTTTTAAAAAAGGTTACAAAAGAGAAAGAACCCAAAATATATATAGCAATGAAACACTTAAATACAGCAAGAAGGTATAGCAATTACAAACATTTATGTACCTAATAACAGACCATCAAAATATAGGAAGAAAAAACTTGACAGAATTGAAGAAACAAACAGTTCTACAATAATAGCTGGTGACAACAATACTCTATTCTCAATAATGGATAAAACCGCCAGAAAGGAGATAATATAGAACTTAACACAACAAACCACCTAGGTCTAAAAGACATATGCAAAACACTTTATTGAACAAAGACAGCATATGCAATTCTTCTCAAGTACACATGGGACATTTTCCAGGATAGACAATATGCTGGGCCACAAATTAAAGACGAAAATTAAGTTTCAACAGATTTAAAAAGATAGATACCATACAAAGTATCTTTTCCAACTACAACAGGATGAAGTCAGAAATCAGTAACAGAAGGAAAACTGGGAAATAAATTTGTGGAAATTAAACAAGATACTTACCAATAGATCAAAAATAAAAATGAAAGAATACTGAATGAAAACAAAATCACAATGTATCAGAACTTATGAGAAACCGTGAAAGTAGTACTAAGGGAAAATTTTATAGCAAAAATGCCTACTTTCAAAAACAAAAAAAAAATCTCAAATCAAAAACCTGACTTCACAAACTAAGTTGTGAACTAGAAAAAGAACAAACTAGGGCCGGGCATGGTGGCTCACGCCTGTAAACCCAGCACTTTGGGGGGCCAAGGCAGGTGGATCACGAGTTCAGGAGTTCAAGACCAGCCTGACCAACATGGTGAAACCCCATCTCTACTAAAAATACAAAAATTAGCCAGGCGTAGTGGCGGGCGCCTGTAATCCCAGCTCCTCAGGAGGCTGAGGCAGAGAATTGCTTGAACCCAGGAGGCGCAGGTTTCAGTGAGCCAAGATTGAGCCACTGCACTCCAGCCTGGGCGATAGAGCAAGAAAAAAAAAAAGAAAAAGAAAAAGAGAAAGAATAAACTTTTAAACCCAAAGCTTCCAGAAAGACAAATTGAATAAATAATAAAGACTGTGACAGAGATAAAATAAAGTGCTCACTTCAGCAGCAATATACACTAAAAGAGAAAAAAGAACACAGAAAAAAAAAAAATCAATGAAACCAAAAGTTGGTTCTTTAAAAAGATCAACACAATTGACCAATCTTTGGCTAGATTAAGAAAAAAAGAGAGAAGACTCAAATCACTAAAATCAGAAAGTGGGACATTACTACTGATTCCATAGGGGACAAGAAGGGTTTTAAGGGAGTATTATCACGTCTTGTATGCCAACGAATTGAATAGCTTACATCAACACATTCCTATTAATAGAAACACAAAAACCTACCAAGACTAAATCATGAAGAAATAGAGAATCTGCAGACACTTACAACTTGCAAGGAAACTGAATCAGTAATCAGAAATCTCCCAACAAAGAGAAGTCCTGGTCCTGATGGCTTCACTGGTGAATTCTACTAAAACATTTAAAGAACTGAACCAACACTAATCCTCAATCTTTTCCAAAAACTGAAGAGAAGGGATCACTTCCTAATTCATTCTATGATGCCAGCATTACCCTGATCCAAAAGCCAGACAGACACTGCAAGTAAAGCATATTATAAACCAGTATCACCTTATGAACACTGATGGATAAATCCTTAGGAAAATACTAGCAAACCAAATTCAGCAGCGTATGAAAAAGATTATATACCATGACCAACTGGGACTTATTTATGAATGTAATGTGCTCAAAATTCAAAAATGCAAATGGTAGTTAACTCTGGGTGATTTTTTTCCTTATGTTTTTCTGTTGTCTAAATGTCCACAAAATAGAATATTTTATTTTTTAAATTTATTATAAAGTATTTGAAAAATACACAAGTGTAGAGAATATTAAAATAGTTACAAACCTAGCTATTGAGACTTTCAAATTCAAAAATAATACATTTGCTTCAGAATATTTAAAATTTTTTTAGCTGACATAGTTGAAGCTCCCTTAATACTGGCCACCTCAGTACCACCCACTCACCCTCAGGAAAACCCATTATCACAAAGCTGGTGTACATGCAACTTTATCTATCACATTTTTATACTTTCATTATAAACTGCTATTAACAAACATAGTATGGTTTGTACTGCTTAAAAACTTACATCAAAGATTTCTCATACTGTACATATTTTATCACAACTTATTTTTCCACTAAGCATTATATTATCAGGATCAAGGCACAAACGCATGTATTATTTTTATAATTTAAAATATTATATAGTTTATTAAAAGGCATTCAACAGAGGTTCTAGATTTTGAGGTTTTTCTGTTTGTTTTTTTTCTCAGCTGCACACAATAAACAGTTTTTTAAAACACTTTTTGAAAAGTATAGCAGCACTGGCAACATCCTACTGCTTGGTATCATCTTCATTTCTATGGGTATTTTTCTTCTCTTTTAAACTCAAGATTAAGACACTGTCTATACAGATCACATAGAAACATTCTCCTCTGGAATTCCATGCTAGAGCAAAAATACTCATTAGCCAAGTAGTTTTGAACAATGTAAAATAATTATTAAAAAGAAAATTTATGCTGTCATTCACCTAGCTACCTAAAAATATACTTAATAAAATATACAAAAACGTATTGACACACACAAATTTTGGTAATTTCTATCACTGGAAAATTATAAGCTAAAGCTAAAATAATAAATACGTAAATAAAAGCAAGCTCTAAATTGAACCCAAGATTAAGTAGCATCATATTTCATACGTAGGGGAAAAAATAATTAAGTTTAAATAGCCTGGTAGCAGCAAAATAAATAATGCTGGTTTCAGAAACAATTTAAAATTCTAACCCATCAAAAAATGCTTCAACTTTCCTGGGTAACTATTTCTTACCTATCTCCCCAAAACAAAGAAACAAAAATATCAACAGATTGTTTTATGATAGCCCTTCTTTTGGAGTTCTGACTTATTTAAAAAGGATATTATCATCACTGGTAAATCAGCCATAACAGGACTTTTGTGAAAAACCATGATTTATCTATATATTAATCTAGTTACACGTAACTTGAGAGACGCCTGACATATTTTAAAATGTTATCCATTATTACATTACGAACAGTAATACAGATCTCTGCACGCAACTCTGTAATTTGTAAAAGACAAATCTGCGTACAGCCTAAAGTGTTTCACGAGAAAGGTCACGAGCATTAATGGCAGCAAAACATTAAATGTTACTTACCCACAAGTAGTATGTGAACTGAAGTGCAAAAATAGCAATGCCTTCATTATCAAAGGATCCAGCTACTGACCGAGATATGTAGCCTGGTACAATAGCAATAAAACAAGCAGCTAAAAGTCCTGCTCCTTGGTTCCAAAGTTCTCTGGTAAGCAAGAAAGTAGATATAGATGTAAGGCCGCTAAAAGTTGGGGCAAGGAACACACATACATCTCTTATGTGAACTGTTATGTTCAATGTATTTAAAATCCAATGAATAAGGCCAGCTGTTATCATCAATCCTGGGTAAACCTAGGAAGAAAAAAATGGAAAACTTAATTACATATAAAATGAGACACAAAAATATTAATATATGTACTCTTCTTTATTATTACTTTGTTTACCGTAAGTTTGAAAGCAACATCTCAAAACAATTTGCCTTCTTTATAAACTACAAAAAAAAACCCACACCATTCTGTGTTGCATACAAAGAACTAGCTCATATATGGAGGAAATACATAAAAAGATCAGAGAGAAAATGAAACAAGAATGATTAAAATTGAAAATGCTTAACAATGGAATGATTAAAATTGGAAATGTTTAACAATGTTAACTGTAGGTAACTTTCTTACTGATCCCACTAACCTTTTTTTTTTTTTTTTAATCAAAACAGGGTCTTAGTGTAGCTTATCCTTGAATTTGGGGTTCTAACATACTCCAATTTTGCCCATACTTGTGTGTACATAAGAAAATGAGAAAAGAAAGATAAGATAAAGAAAAATTACACACAAAACTATTTAAGTCATATTTATAAAAAAAAGTCCCTTCCTTTCAAGCCCTAGATTTGGAAAGCAAGCAACTCTAGCTAGGAAAAGAGGGAACAGTCAGTTGGTGAATTCAGAGATAATGTTTTGGGACTCCTGAAAAATTAAATTTTTTTATACCACATAAATACTTAGGGATACAAGCGAAATAATAAACTAGAAGAGGCCAGTTAACAGTTAGACCCACCCTCATTCTAAAAGAGAAACATTAAACATTAAAAGGATTCAAGAATAGTAAACAGGACATTCTTCCTGAGTTACTATTCGGTGACTAAAACATGCATTTACATCTGCTTCCTTAGGTAAGTCCTAAAAGACTCTTTTTTTACTCCACAACAGAAACTACAAAGGTTATAAATTTCCTTTCCCTGCTCTACAATTTGTAACTGCAACCTCTCTCCCCCACACTCCTGTCTTTAACTCTCTTGCTTTTTCTCCATAACACTTACAATCATTTGACGGACTACTTATTTTACTTATTTACTTTCTATTTCTTAACTGCCTATGCTCACAAGAATGTAAGCTCCAGAAGAGCAGGAAATTTTTCTCCAGCATCCAGAAAAACAACTGGCACAAAGTGGATGTTCAATACCTACTGCATGCATGGAAGTTCAGGGGGAAGGGGAGAAAAAAAGTATGATAATTCATCCACATTCTCAACACATAAAAATTTTGTTCCTCTTCAGATTCAATACTAGGTACCAGTGTGTGATTCTGTCAGCAATATGAGGGGGAAAAGAAGGAAGTGAATTTAAAAATACTTTTCAAGGTAAGTCAATATATCCATATAATACAGTAGACTGAACTGACACACACAAAACAGCCAAGATTCATGGAAGTACTACTAAATGAAAGAA
This sequence comes from Macaca fascicularis, assembly GCF_037993035.2. Classification (NCBI taxonomy): domain Eukaryota; kingdom Metazoa; phylum Chordata; class Mammalia; order Primates; family Cercopithecidae; genus Macaca; species Macaca fascicularis. The sequence goes on from NC_088376.1 coordinate 16,825,090, forward strand.
CCAAAAATAAACCAACAAATAAAATCCCAACAACAAAAAAAGCATAATCAAGCTCAAGAAAGGGAATTCTCCAGATGCCAAAAATGAAGAGGAAATTCAAAGTAGGTGCTGACGTCATGGGAGCTCACAGGAGACAAGAAAAAAGCCAAACATTACCAGGCCCGATACAGGCCTTAAGGAATGAAAACGGGGGGGTTTCACCCAACACAGGGATCAAAGTGAAGACCTAATTACCAGCAAAAAGTCAGGACCAGCTTATGAAACTAGACAAATTCTATTCATCCATCAAGGAACTCTGCTTGCCTTCCAATGCTCAGAGCAGAAACAAAGTCCTAAAGGAGAATATGGAACTCATTCAAATGTGTGAATGTGGACTCTACATTTATAATAACCTTAAGTAAGTATAAGAAACCTCAAACTAAGTAAAACTGTCCTAAAACCAGTGAAACCCCTAAAATTCTCCAGCAAAGGCAAATGAGAAAGATTATTACAGGGATTATCCCAAATCTCAGGACCTCAGGACTCTCAGAGAAAATAGGCTTCCACTGAGGATTAATTTAAGATAAAGGTATAAACCACACAAGAAAAACTATAGTTATCAAATGTAATACAATTTAGGTATATGATAAGATTAGCACCACAAGAACTGCAGGTAATAGCTATCTGCCATATGTACTACCCATTTAATACTTTTCCAATTCCACTACAGAACACAGTAACTACTATTGTGCCTTAATCTCTTTATGCCTTTCTATTTACCTCAAGGATAAGAAGATGCCCCAGACTAGAAACACAACACCTTACTATCATGGAAAACATGTTCTTTCTAAACACAAAGGGAACATTTATAAAAATTTGGATATATCCTAAGCCACAAGTCAAGTCTCAATAATTTTAAAGGATTGAAATTACATAGAAGGTGTTCTCTAACCACAACATATTTAAAGTACAAAGCAAAAAACATAACTGGGTAATCCCCTTATGTTTGAAATTAAATACAATTCTACATAATCCATGAGTCAGGGAAATTACAATGAAAATTAAGACACATTTTGATTGAAATAATGAAAACACTACACATCAGAACTTATGAAATGTGGCTAGTACAGTGGTTAGTGTGTAGTTTCTAGGCTTAAAATGCATCTCTTAATAATGAAGAAAAGTTGAAAATTACTGAGTAAACCATCTCAAGAAGTCAGAAAAAGAACATGAAAATAAACTCACAAAAGTAGAAGAAAATAAATTAAAATTTTAAAAATGCAAAACAAACATATACTAGAAGTAATCAACAGAGTCAGAAGTTTCTTTGGGTTAAGAAAAACCCTAATAAAATGAATAAGCCTGGCAAAATTGATTTAAAAAAATCAAACATATATTTCTCCAATACAAGACAATGTTGCCTTGTCTTTCACCTTCAAAATTCTCCTTATGCCCCAAATCCTAAAAATATATTCGCTTTTATGTCATCTTTCTGGATATCAGAAGTCTACATGAACTATAATCTTTAGTCAATTACCTGGAATAATTTGGAGACATTCAGGGCCTGAAAAATTCTAATTATCCGATTATTCTAGATATATAATTATCATGATTATTCTATGTTTTTATCTCCTTCCAAATTCCTTTTTCAACCAAATTGCTACAAGAGCAGATACACAAATAACCTGAACTTCATTCAGATGCATTGTGATAGCGGATCCCCACCCAGCCTCCACCACTTGTCAAAAAGAGTGGCTAGTGTGAGATAACCCAAAAACAGGTTGGGTATTAAGGGGAGGAGGTGTTAAGAAAAGAGCCTAAGTAAGCTGAATATTGGATAATAAGCCACAGAAAAATTTGTTAACTATACAAAGCTTTCCAAGAATCCCTACCACCTTGGCAATTAATGATTTACTCAAATAACAATAAATGTTATAATTAACATAAAGAACTGCTAATATACTTACAGTACCACCTACTATTCTTCCTAGTGGATACCATGCTCTTTCATCAAACCAATTTAAAAATTCATAGAACCCATGAGATGCAAGATGATGTGTTGATCTATAGTTAAACCTAGAGAAAAGAGAAAAAAAGAAATGTTATAAAACTGCTTAATAGAAACAGCTCCTTCTTTATATCAAACTCTGTGGCTACATAAATATATCTCACAGAGCGTTTTTATCAAACTTGAATAACATAATCTGAAGATATCAAAAGAACATGCTTATACCTCTAATATAAATAAAAACACCCCCAACCTCAAACCCACACCTACAAAACCAGTAATGCCCCCAGTAACATTTAGCCATTGCTTGGGGTCCAGGTGGTAGAGGGCTATAAAGAAGTTCATAAATCTCAAAAGATTAAGAACTGCTGACAGAAGATAACATCAAAATGGAAGAAACAGTACACTCACCATAACTGCCCCAAATCCTGCAACCCTAAAAACTATAATAGCACTAAAAATACAAAGAGAATAAACCATAACAGCACTATAAAACAAGAATATGGCCTTATAGAAAAAGAAATTATAATTTCTGAAAGAGACAAAATGAGAAAAAATGAAATTGAAGAAACCAGAGCCCAAAATGAAAGCAGAAGAAAACCACAAACCACAGAGGGCAATTCCAGGGATATTCCATGTTTAATATAAAGCAGCTGTGATAGGCAGGAGAAAAGCCTGGAGCAATCCTCAGGGTAATGCCATTACATATACTCAGTCAGGTCAATCCCCTTCCCCTACTACTGCGAAGTAGGGAAGTGGGCATCAGAGGTGTCTGCCTGAGGTAGAAGCACTACATGTAGACAAGTGAGTCAAGAAGCAGAACAATGCTGGATACAAGACAAAAAGGAAATCCTTATACCCCAGACCAGTTTGATACATCCTTTCCAGCAGCAAGTTATGATCTCAACTCCAACAATCACTAGATGCAAGCTTTGTAGCACTTTTACAGTCTTTTCGAATACTAAAATAAGCAACACATCCAAAAAAAAAATCAAACATTTGAGAAAAGCAAGCACCATGACAGCTAAAGATTAAAATCAACAAACAGAAAAATTAATACTGTAGAAACAGAAGCAAGAATTAATATAGTCAGAGGGTTAATATAACCCAGAGTTATATGAACTCTGAAAGAGTTATTAATATTAAACTTTCAGACCTGAAAGGAAGCATAACCAAGAGGTTGAGAGGTCAGGTTCTAGCATCATACTGCATGGGTTTGAATGTTAGTTCCACACTGACTAGCTATGTGACCTTGGTTGGGCAAGTTACTTATGTTCTCTGCATTCTAGTTTCTTCATGTGAAAACAGGGATTAACAACAGTACCTATGATAGTACCAGTGTAGCTATAAGTAAACAATATAGCATCTCTGAAGCACTTAAAGGCTATAGTTACTGTAATGAAACAGACTTAAGATAAAGGATCCATTTAAGATTTTGAATGGCAAAATTATAATTGCCAAGATAAAATAAAAGATAGGCTAAATAGCGTAAAGGACAAAAATGAAGAGCGAATTAGAACGAGATAAAAAGAATGAAAAAAATTTAAGTAGTCTAGTTCTTACACTGATTGGAAAAAAAAAAAGACTATGCTCCACAGAGCATACACATCCCAATACATTTCAAAACACTATAGTACAATTTAAAATCATTCATTCAGAGAGAAAGGTTTTCTACAAAGGAATGACAAAATCAGATTAATACCTTATTTCTCAGTGGAACCACTGGATTGCTATGAGGCAATAGAGTAATATATCCAAATTTCTGAGGGGAATTTTAAAATCAGAATTTTAAGTAATAACTTTGTGTGCCAATAACATGTAAAACTAAGCTAATGCTAGAAATGCTACTCTGCTCCCTTCCTCCTCCAAGAAGTATTTACCAGATCAGAATTTAAAAAGGGATATCTTCAAATGCCAGAAACAAAGTAGTGACTGTATTTACAAAGCCAGGATTACAGAAAGGCTGCCTAGTGAAAGATGGAAAACAATCTAACCACCACCATGAAAGTGACAAAGTTCTTCTCCATCTAAAGGCTTTAAAGGCTCCAATTAAAAAAAGCTAAATTAAACGTTGTGCTATGCATTAAGGGTCTAAATTTACAAAGAATCCCCAAGACAAGAAATTAACATTGAAAACAAGACCCAAATACCTGGATTAGCAATAGAAGCAAAACTAAAAATAGCTCTACCCAGAGAAGCTCATAAATAACAGTTAAACTATGTAAGGAAGAGATTCACCAAACAAAGTTGAGTATACACCAGAAAAAGTAACACCCCACTGAAACTTCTGAAAATATTTTAATGGAAGAGGCCTAGTATTTTAGCAAGAATACCGAGGTTTTAAATTTTCAACTTAATTTTTCATTTTAAAAAACTGACTTCAAGGGACTATTAATAACACGTTTTGAAAACCAGGAACCATGAGAGTCCAACCTCATAAAGCTTTCCTGACAAGTATTTTTCACTTTCCATTTTATATAATTCTTGGCCTCTTTATCAAATCATTCTTCTTTATCAAATCATTCTTCCTTTGGCTTTAATGACTACAACAGTCTCTTGATTTTTTACCCCCACCTCTCTAATCTTCTTTGTTTTCTGCATAGGTAGCCTCCTCTACCTAAGATCCTCTTATTAATTCACTCTGAAATCGCTGCCCAAAAGACGTCATTCACACCCAAGTCTTCAATTATTACCAGTATGCCCACAATTCACTAATATTATCTCCCTACCTAGATCTTTCTTCTCATGTCCAAACCAGTGTTATGTAACTACCCATGTGGTATGTTTTTCTTGAATGTCACAAAGGCATCTCAGACTCCACATTCAACTAAACTCATGATCAGACACCTACCATCCAATCCCAAAACAAATATATACACTATATCTGCTTTCAGTATTCTCTTACCACCACCTGAGCTGAAGAAACTTAGGTGTCATTTTTGAAAGTTCCTTCTCTCTCACATCCTATACAGAAATCAAAACAAGGCTGTCACTTAACTTCCTAAATATCTCTGAAATCTGTACACTATTTTCTTATTCTGCTACTAGCACTGTAATCCAAGCTATCATCTTTTAACTAGACTACTGAAATAGCCTCTAACTGGTCTCTTTACATCCATTCTGCCCACCTTCTAGTTCCCCAATCTGTGCACTCTGCCACAAGAAGGAAGCTCTTTTCAAAATGTAAATGTGATCATATTGCAACTCTCTGAATTATTCAAAAACTTCATTGCTTTAAAATTAAAGCAGAGAAACCTCCACTTCTTAACATAATGGTCAAAACCACACAGTCTACCTCATACATAACTCTAATCTCACCTCATACCATATTACCTCTCTTCTTTCCATCTTTCAGTCCTCCAGGCTCACCTCATTCCTTCCTGTCACAGGATCGTTAAGACTGCTAATCCCCTCTGCCTGGATCACTGATGTCTCCCCCTCCCTACCCCAGTTAACTCATCCTGCAAACTTCAACACATTTCTAACAAATTCTGTCACTTTTCTATCTTGACATATATAAAATTTCACATTAGTTTCCTTGATTAATATCTGTTCAAATAGATAAATACTGCTAAGACGACACCACTGTGTCTCCAACACCAAGCGCAGCATCTGGTACTTCACAAACTCAAAGGATGTATGAGAATTTTGTTTCTGTTGCCCATGCTTCTGCAGTGCAGTGGTGCGATCACAGCTGCAGCTTCAGCCTCCAAGGCTCAAATGATCTCTGACCAGAGCCTCCCAAGTAGCTAGGATTACAGGTGTATGCCATCACACCCAGCTCATGTTTTATGCTTTGTAGAGATGAGGTCTTGCTTTGTTGCCCAGGCTGGTCTCCAACTCTTGGGCTCAGGCAACCCTCTAGCTTCAGCTTCTCAGAGTGTTGGGATTACAGGCGTGAGCCATTGCACCAGGCCAAGAATATTTTTAAAAATATAAATGTAAGTTCAAACTTACAACATTTAGTCAATAGTAAGAACAATTACATTGTTTCAATGAACACAAAAATCTTAAAATTGATGTTAGAGATCATAGTTGCAATGACGCCAACCATGTCATGAATCTACTTCTGTATTTTGTTTTGGTTCACAAAATTGCAAAAAACATTTGACTTACAGAGATAAGTGTCAAAGAGTAAATGTTTTTTTAAAAAGTTTTCCTTACTGTTAAATTCTACAATTAAATGATACAGAAGTTTGTTTGGGGCCTAAGAGAAAATGCTGGTTCAAGGTTGAGTAACTACATAAAATAAGTGCTTGCATTCCTCACCTAATCTAAATTTATAACACATCATGAACTTACGTTACAGATTGAGTTGTTACTAAACAAAGCATAGTCTGATTATTTTCATTCCTGCAACTTCCCAGGATACCTCAGTTGGAACATTAACAATTCAATCCAAAGCAAATATAAGGCATATGAGCCTAATACATGGCTCCAAATCTATCTCAAGGACTTCTCTGTTTCCTCCAGCTTTAGCTGCCTGATTTTCTTTTCCTCAGTTCATGTAAATATAAGTAAGAATATGATTGGCTCAAATAATTTCATACAAAGTCGTATGTCATAGGTAACAGACAATCTATGTGTTGGCTGCCATGAGATTCCATGCTCATAATCCAATACCTGTAGCCAAAAGGGCAGGGTCATATGATATAAAATATGGCTGTTCTGGCTTCTTTGCATGTGCTGTGAGTAGAAGATGATGGGCATGAGAATTGTGCAAGGGTTGTGAATGTAGTAGGCACTATAATTCATTTTCCTAGAATAAAATAAAGCCCTTAGTGATATTGAAAATACTTAGATACCTAGTGCTTCCTCAAAGTATTGAAGACATAACTGGCTTATTTGCTTCTCTTTTCTACACCTCCTTCAAAAAAAAAATGCATGAGGCTTCCCCGTAACACTTTTTCTCCCTTTTGCCCCCGTAAGACTACCCTTAAAATCCACTTAATAAAACCTATAGTGTGATTATCTCTGGACAGTGCAGTCTACACAGGATTAGAGCTGCCTGTTCATGTCAGAAGATATAGCAATACCTATGTAATTTTTTCTTCCTAGTTGATAAATACTCTCCTCTTAACCAAATATTAGGTCCCGTTAAACCCTGTTCTCAACTAGGCTTCAACCCTGGGCTTCAGTGTCTGTTCGTGTTGGGCCTGGACTGCCCAGTTACAGCAGGAATGCTGTTCAGTCAGTTCAGAAAGATTCCCCACCCTCCATTTCTGATCACCTCAATATGATCAAATTCCTTATCCCCAGAATCCCCCAGGTGGTATCTGGTCACCCTGGCCTGCCTTCAGCAAGAATCCCTGTAAAGCTAGTTTAGCCAGAATCCCCGTACTCCTTTCCTTACATCCTCCTTTCCTTACATCCGTGTTTTCTACCCACTGACCCTATCCCTGCTCCTTGACTATAAATCTTCCATTGTTGTTGTATTCAGAATTGAGCCCAGTTCCATACTTAGGTATCTTCTGCATTAGTTCCTGAATAAAAGCTGTTTTTATCATTCAAAAAAAAAAAAAAAAAAAAGGACACTTGGATTGATCATATTGATCCTATAACTACTCTTTTCCATTCCATTTTTAGAATAACTAAAAACTGAATGTATTTATCACACCTGCTTTTTGAGATATTTTAGCATGATCTTTTCCTCAGCCCTTGGCTCTGTCTACATAGAAACATGCCATAGCCAAGTACTTTATTTTCACTTCTTCATACGATCATCTCAGACCTGAAGTTCCTAATCATTTTTTAAGAAGTCTTTTCTAACGTTTCCTCCTCCCAGTCTACCTTAATTTCTGCTCTTAAAACATGTTGGAACCTCTATGGAAGTTCACTTCACAATGAACTACCTTTTCTTAGTAATTTCTGTAACCTGGAGTTTTCTCATAGTTACTGGCAGTTCACTCATGAGGTTCAGTTAATACTTGCTTAGCTAATTACCCCTTTTTAGCATACTAGTATCAACACTTACTTTAATTTTCGTCTTCCATTCCCTTCTTCATTAAACTCAAACACCTGTATGTACAAAGGTAGTCTTCCATTTTGGCATGTCCTACTTACATTATTTTTAATAATATTTAAATAACTGAAAGGAGAGAGTTATAGATGAACCACAGATTGAAAACTGTTGAAGCTGAGTGATGTATTCATGGAGGTTCATTACAGTATTAGTTCTACTTTGCTGTATGTTTGAAATGTTCCATAATAAAGGTTATATATACATAGATATAGCTTATATCTATACATATATTTACAAATATGCCCTTATAATAAATAGAACTTTATGAGCTGGTAGGTGTATTCAATAAATACTGTATTATTTCCTGACATAAACATTAGGAATATCAACCTATTTGTAAACCAGGGCTTTTACAAATAAAGAGGGGAAGTCACAAGGAGCTGCCTTTGCATTTTCCTTCCACAGACCTTGTCAGAGATCCAATCATTTGATACATTTGGTTTCAGATTTATTTCATCTTATATTATACTGATACACCTAATTTACACTCAAAATAACAACAAAGAAATCTCATGATTATGTCCTGAAGCAAAATACCACAACATACTTTTAATCTTAGGTTAAAAAAATTATGTCTCTATAAATGGCCAACAGATATATGAAAAGATGTTCAACATCATTAATCATCAGAAAAATGCAAATCAAAACTATAATCAGATAACATCTCACCTCAGCTAAAATGGTTTGTATCCAAAAGACAGGCAGTAACAAATGCTGGTGAAGATGTGGGGAAGGGGGAACAGTACTACACTGTTGGTGGAAATGTAAATTAGCACAGCCACTATGAAGAACAGTATGGAGGTTCCTCAAAAAAACAAACAGAACTACAATATAATCCAGCAATCCCACTGCTAGGTACATATCCAAAGAAAGAAAATCAGTGTACCAAAGAGACACCTGCACTCTTGTGTGTACTGCAGCATTATTCATAATAGCCAAGATTTGGAAGCAACCTAAGTGTCTATCATCAGATGAATGAATGAAGAAAATGTGGTACTTATATTCAATAAAGTACTATTTAGCCATAAAGAAAAGAATGAGATTCAGTCATTTACAATAACATGGATGGAACTGGAGAGGTCACTATGTTAAGTAAAATAAGCCAGGCATGGAAGGACAAATTTTGCATGTTATATCTCGTATGTGAAAGCTAAAAATTAAAACAATTGAACTCATGGAGATAGAGAGCAGAACGATGATTACCAGAGGCTGGGAAAGGTAGTAGAGAGGGGTGCAAAATGTGGGGAGGGGTAATGGATACAAAAACATACTTAGGATGAATAAGATCTAGTATTTAAGAAAAAGATCTAGTAATTGATAGCACAATAATTAATCACATATTTTAAAATAACTAAAAGATTGGAATTGAAATGCTTCTAAAACAAAGAAATGATAAGTGCGTGAGGTGATGACTATACCAATTACCTGGATTTGACTGCTACACATGGTATGTTGGTATCAAAACATCACATGTACCCCATAAATAGACAAACCTATTATGTACCCATAATAATTATAAAAAATTAAAAATTGTATCTCAGCCTTAAAATTAACCTAAGGCTTTTATATCTTAAAAAGAAATTTTGAGGTGGCAAAGGGTTTCGTATGTTTAATTAACATTTTCAGTCCTCATTAAAAGTGACACCGTATCAGAAAGAAATATTAATAATTGGAGACGCCTAAGAATAAATTAAGTGGAAGAACAATATATTGTTAGCCATAATGCTACGGCTACAATGAGAGACAAACATGCCCCACATTCCAAAAATGTTCAGTTCACAAATGTAATTTTAACAAGACAACACAAATCCAGTTTAGTTTAGTCTTTGCAAATTAAATCCAACAAACAGAAAAGAATCAGTCAGGAACAGAAAAAAAAAAAAACAAGAAAAAGGAAAGAAGCTTTGATCAATGATGGTGATGAAAGAACAGCAAATGTTAGTAGTAAAGGAGGGTAAAAGAGGAAAGAGGTGCAGCAAAAGGCAGCGGGGTGGAGCACTGTACCAAGTATTACATTTCAACACAGCTCCCCCTTAAGGCCAAGCAAAGCCAGGGTCCTAACTTGCTCTGAGTTGACAAACAGGTTAACTAAAGTTTCTGTCTATCAAAATAACCACACATGGGCTCCAAATGAGGGCTCAGGGCTATCTCCCATGGACAGAGAGAACTGTCCAGTTCACAATGTCAGTTTAACAGCACATAATGTCAGTTTGACAGCACAGCTCCTAGAGACTCCCAGAATGTCTTGTATGACAAGATATTGTGAAGTCTTTAAGGATGGGGGTAACCAGCAATTCAGAGTTAAAGAGCTGTCCCAGGCAAAGAAACTATCAAGTGCAAAGTCTTTGAGGTAGAGAAACAGTGTGTTTAACGAAGAAAAAGATGTTCAAGAGGGGGAGTGGTAATTTATGTTGTGTACACTACTTCTGCACAATTATTATTTTAAAAAAACATATCAGACACTATAATATTTTTCATTTAATCATCACACAAATATACACTCCTTTGAGGCAAGACACTATACAGATGATTAGACTAAGGCACAATATGTAACACAGGTTGTCCAAAGTCATACAGCCATGAAGTGGTCAACACATGGGATTTGATCATGGCAGCTTTGACTCTGGTGCCCACATTCTTAAGCATAATCACAAGGTGATTCCAAACAGCAACAGGGCAATTAATGCAGGTAAATCATTTGTATCACCTTCTGGGCACTGTGAACCTTAAAGATTTCAAACTGTTCCCAGTATCTCAGGGATTCCAGACAAGAGTGGGGTACCAGAATAGACACACAGTTTTGAATGAAATACGGTACCATCTTAATATAACCTTACCTATTTGTCTATTTATATATGGGGCTTTTGTACAAACTCATTTGAAGAAAGGATTCAAATGCTAAACAAGTGTTTGAAAACAATGGCAAGCATATCTGTAGAACTATACGTATGTTTAAAATATCTAAAACAAAAACCACTGGTGCAATTCTCTTAAGATCTGTTAAGATTTAACTTTGAACATTAAAGCTTATGCCCTTTCTAAAGTTACTTTGGAAATAAAAGGACAGAGAAGTCTAATATATGTCTGACTGTATCATTTCAGATTTCAATTCTTTGGCATAGGTATGCCTTTTTAAAAATCATGGCCAGAAACCTTTATTAAGTACTGCTTGACCAGTAAAACTATCCTCATTCACCACCTTTTAAGAGTCATACATAATTGTTGGTTTTACCAAACAGTAAGTGTGACTCTCACAAAGAAACAAAGCCAAGTAGTCCCTAACTCGAGCTCACATTGCTCTCCTTTTTGGCACCTTTCTCATACTTCTTATATTAACCAGTTCAACCACTGCCAATCTTTAAATAACTGAACTCTTCCCAGTAAGCTATAATTTGTCATCTTTACTTCTCCAAAGTTTAGTTCTTACAAGGTTATGTGTAAGTATGTGTACACTTTATTATCAAAAAAATGTACAACACCTCTTTCCTCTTTCAACCAACAAACGCTTATTTTATTTCAATCCCTCCTCTGATCACAGCCAAGTTTGTCACATGTTACACAACTACTTTGGAGATTGTCCAATGAGAAATATAATGTCTGCCTGCTATCATTTGAATACTAAGTGTAACAAGAAGAATGAAGAAATGGAAAAGTATTTGTTCTCACACAATTTTTCCTTCCCGCTTTTACAACTCTATTTATGAGATATAAAAACAAGAAATAGGAATTTCTATTTGGTCTAAAAAGGCCAGTTCATCTTTATAATACACGTTATACATGGATCAATAATCTGAGAGAAAGTAAAGTACAATTTCTCATGAAAAAAGAAAGAATGAGAAAATGCAAGGAAGGAAAGAAGACAGGCAGGCATGTTAAAAGATTAAGCCTATTGTTTCTATTGTCCATTATTTGCAACATCTTCCAAGAGATACAGAACTTCCATTATTATCACCATAATTATTATATATTGGGATTTAAAGTTTAACAATTGGTTCGGAATCTCTTCCTCTTTCTTGTCATCAGGTACTTTCTAATCCCCCAGGAATTTAAAGTATGATTGTTTCTCCTCTTCCACTGAAATTAAAAAAAATCATATTTTACTTTTTATTGGCAATCCTTCCTTTATATCCCTGATGAACTTCGCACCTTGCACTCTACCTTTTCCAAACTAATATATAAAATAGCATTGATTTACAGATTTGTCTCCTCCATTGGATTGCAAGGTCCTTGAGAAAGAAACCCCCAGCCTAAGAGAATAACGAAAACAACAAAATCAATAAATTGTTAACATTTAATGAGTGGTTATTATGCCTTAAATACTTTTATTTGTTATTAATAATTTGATCTTTATGACAACTTATTGAGATGCATATTATTGTCATTCCCTGTTTACAGATAAGAAGATGGAAGCACAGAGAGGTTAAGTAACCTGCTTTTGCTCAAGGTTACACAAGTCAAAGTAGAAAAGCCAGGGGTCTATTTCACATCATTTTGCCTCTGGGCAAATATGAAGGAATCAACCTTCCAACTCCTAGCACCAAGGCCAGTGCCTGGTATATCTAGTAAAGCCAATAAAATATGTGTTAAAGCTCCTCTGAAATATTTTATATATGACCCAATTTTAAAGCATTTTTACACAACTGCCCCCCAAGCAAAGTGATTTAGTGCCAGTGTGAGGTTATAAATTATGTGAAATGTTTAAACATGCCCACTTTACTAAGGTAAACTATTTTTTTATATAGAAATATACTATTCAGGTAGAGGGCACTAAGATAGTGTAACTGGTTTAATTACATTTTCATTCAGGGAATACTACCATATACTTTATTCAATGCTGTTTGGGTCCCGGTTCATGTTCTGGCCTCTGAAGTCTTTCATCAACAATCACTCACAGAACCATTTAGTATTGTATATAGAAATGGAAAACACCTGGGGCAGCCAGCTACTCGGGAGGCTGAAGCAGAAGAATCGCTTGAACCCGCGAGGCTGAGGTTGCAGTAAGCCAAGATCGTGCCTACTACACTCCAGCCTGGGTGACAGAGCGAGACTCCGTCTTAAAAAACGAAGTCTGAATAAGGGTTTAATTTCCACAATTACCAATTTCAACACTTGTTCTGGCTCTATCCTAACACTATTCATACCACTTTTCTAACTCTATCCTGGTCACAGGGGCATTATTTCTGTTCCTTCAACATATCAACTTTTTTCCTGCTGAGAGAAATGCTCTTAACCCAGATCTTTGCAGGGCCCTAATTCCTTGTCATTCTAATTTTAGTACAAATATTATCTCAGAAAGGCCTTCTTTCACTTCTCAATCTACAGTAGTGGCCCCATAGCCACGGTCTACAAACACATCAAACACTAGTTAGCATATTACTTTTTTTAATAGCCTTTATCACTAACTAAAATTATCTTGATCTTTTTATTTACTTGTTTGCTTGCCTATCTGAAAAATAAGCTCCATCACAACAAAGGTCCTTCTATATATTCCAAATGCTTAGTACTGTGTCTGGCACATAGTTATCACACAAAAAATACCTGTTAAATGACTGAATGTTAAAGGCACTCACCATGCATACTAAAATAATTTGCACTATTATAGTTTAGATAAGCAATCAAAACCAACAAAAATCAATGCCGAAGATGGCTGACTAGATGTATCTGGTACTTGTCTCTTCTATGGAAAGGAACCACAATAGCGAGTAAAAAAGATCACCTGAGAGAGAACAATGAAATTCAACAGAGTAGTGACGGGAAGCATCAAAAGCAAGGAAAAAGAGGGGAACAAGGAAGCCTGTTTGGCTGGGATCAGCTTAGGAGGCTGGAGTGGCTTGTAAAGCAGACAAAGGGTGAGAGACCCCCAGAGGTCTACATTCCCACTGGAACCACTAGGACTCCTAAAATCCTAGCAACAGGAGAGCTCCTTTACCCTCTCAGGTCCCAAGACTAACACAGGGAGCTGCCTGACGTCCATGCGAAGGCACTGCTCCAGAGAGAGAGCTCATGCTGGATCCCACGAATCACTGAAACCTAAGCAGCTACAACACGGTGCCCTTTTGAGAACAGGCCCCACTCAACTGCATCCCGCCCAGCTGCGAGGGCCATCACAAGGCAGGGATACTGCCCCCGCAGCAGAGGGCGACTGTGAATTTTTACCTGCCCTAAGGACAAATTCCATTGCTTACAGCCACTTGAGGGAGGCAGAGGTTGCAGTAAGCCAAGATTGTGCCTACTACACTCTAGCCTGGGTGAAGTGCCAAGGTTGCTGCAGAGCCAAGGCAGGAAACCCATACCACTGCAGTTGCCAGCCTACAGCTACTCTCAGGGAAAGCAACCTCACCTTCCGTAGTAGAGCAGGGGTGCAATGCAGCTGCTGCTAGCCCCTCCTGAGCATTCCACAAACTGGGGATCACCCATCCCTTGCCCACCACTGCCAGGCAGTCCACCCAGCCAGCTCCATCCCCCTACCAAAGCAAGTATCCAAACACACAATCCAAGGTGTGGATGATCTCTGGAGATCACTTCACCAAGTCTACCACCAGTGACACGTGAACACTACTCCCAGGGTCTGAGGTCAGGCTCACTTAACCTGCCACTACCAGCAGAGCTAGGACCCACACTCATGCATCACTTGCAGGTCTGGGGACCAGCCTGCCCAACTCACTGCAGCCACCACAATACCAGCACAGACACTTAGGTTCCAGGGAGTTGTCCACCGCTGCTACTGCAATCGCCCATGCTACACCTGCTGCCCAGGGGCTCGAGAAACTGCCCACTTGCATGACCCACCACTGCAATCCCAGCACTTGAGGAGGCCACCTGGAGGCCTAAAATCAGCCTAGATGCAAGAACACTGTCACTGGCATAAGCTGCCCTGGGGCCAAAACACTGATGGGATGCTCAGTTCACTGCTGCCACCACTGCGTCCAAAAGACTGTCACACCTGGTATCCCTGACCCCATCAAAACTTCACCACAGCCTCCACTAACAACCACATCTTAAGCCCCTGGGGAAATCACAGACACACTAATGCTGTTTACAGAAAAAAGAAAATCATACGGAGACTACACACTACCACACACACACAGAATCAAAATCAAAGTGCCATATCCAACCAACACCATACATATGTCTTCAGAAAAAATTCTCTCCAATAAAAGCAATGTCAAAAAATGCCATTACACCAGATGTGCAGATACCAAAGTAAAAACACAGGAAACATAAAAAAGAAAACATGATACACCTCCAAAAGAACACAGTAATTATCCAGCAACAGATCCCATTCAAAAAAAAACTCACAACAAACTTACGGACACAGGAGTAGAAAGATGGCTAACAGTGGCTGGGAAGAGCAGTTGGGGGTTTGGTGGGGATGTGGGGATGGTTAAACGGACACACACACAAAAGATTCCAGCATGAATGAATAAGACCTATGTGATAGCACAATAGGGTGACTACAGTCAATAATAAGCTAATCATATATTTTAAAATAACCTAAAGAATGTAATTGAATTGTCTGTAACTTAAATGATTAATGCTTGAGGGGACAGATGCCCCATTCTCCAAGATGAGCTTATTTCACATTGCATGTCTATATCAAAATATCTCACATATCCCATAAATATACATACTTGTGTACCCATAAAATTTTTTTAAAAAATAAAAAACTTTGAAAAAAAGAAATTCACACAACCCCAGAAAAAGAACTCAATTTATTTACTCTAAAAAAAAAACTCAGTAAGATACAAGAGAATTCCGAAAAACAATATAAAGAAATCAGAAAAACAATTCAGGATATGAATGAGAAATTTACTAAAGAGGTAGATATCATAAAGAATCAAACAGAAATTCTAGAACAGAAGAATTCATTGAATGAAATACAAAATACATATGAAACCTTCAATGACAGACTAGATGGAGCAGAAGAAATACTCTCAGAATTTAGACAAGTCTTTTGAAATAACCTAGTCAGACAAAAATAAATTAATTTTAAAAATGAACAAAGTCTTCGTAAAAGACAACATAAAGTGAACAAATATTAAAATTTTCAGTGTCCTAGAAGGTGAAGAGAAAACAAAATATTTTAAAAGCCTGTATAACAAAATAATGATGCAAACTTCCCAAGTCTAGCAAGAGATCTGGACATCTAGACACATGAGGCTCAGAAATATGCAAACAGATACAATGCAAAATGTTCTATCCACAACACATGACAGTCAAACTGTCAAAAGTCAAACACAAGGAGAGAATTCCACAAACAGCAAGAGAAAAGAGTCTAGTCACTTATAAAGAAACCCTCATAAGACTAATAATAGATTTCTTAGCAGAAACTTATAGGCCAGGAAAGAAAGGGATGATGTATTGAAAGTGCTGAAAGAAACAAATTGCCAACCAATGATACTATAACCAGCAAAACTATCCTTCATAAATGAAGGAGAAATAAAATATTTTCCAGACAAGCAAAAGCTGAGAAAATCCATAACCACTGCACTAGCCTACAAGAAATGCTCAAGGGAGTACTTAATCTGGAAGTGAAAGGACAATATCTACCACCATGAAAACACACAAAAATATAAAAACCACTGGCAAAGCAACACACAAAGAAAGAAAAGACTCAAATGTTATCACTACTACATGAAACCACCAAACCACAGTGATAAATTATGAGAGAAAGAACAGAACAAAATAACCAGAAATCAATTAATAAAATAACAGGAATAAACCCCCACATATTAATAATAACCCTGAATGTAAATGGATTAAACTTTCCACTTAAAAGATATACACTGGCTGAATGAATTAAAAAATAAAAGACCCAACTATATGCTGCCTACAAGAAACTTATCTCACCTGTGAAGACACATATAGACTGAAAGTAAAGGGAAAGATATTCAGATATTCAATGCAAATGGAAATCAAAAGTGAGCAGGAAACCAAAAGTGAGCACGAGTACCTACCCTTAGATAAATCAGGCTTTAAGTCAAAAAAAAACAGTAAAAAGAGACAAGGTAATTATATAATGATAAACGGATTCAACTAGAAGAAATAACAATCCTAAATATATATGTACCCAACACTGGAACACCCAGATATATAAAGCAAATATTACTAGATTTAATGGAAGAGATATAGTCCAATACAGTAATAGCTGGCGACTTTTAACAATCCACTCTCACCATTAGATAGATCATGTAGACAAAGTTAACAAAGAAACACTGGATTTAAACTGCAAATTAGACAAAATGTACTTAACAGACATGAACATTTCATTCAACAGCTACAGAATACACATTATTCTGATTAGCACAAGAAACATTCTCCAGGATAGATCACAAAATAGAACACAAAACAAGTCTTAACGAATTAAAAAACAATATCAAGTATCTTCTCAGACCACAACAAAATGAGAAATTAATAACAAGAGGAACCTTGAAAACTGTACAAATACGTGAAACTTAAACAACATGCTCCTGAATGGCCACTGGGTGAAGGAAAAAATTTTAAGAGAAAATCAAAAAAATTTATTGGAACAAACAAAAATCTAAACATGACACACCCAAACCTATAAGAACAGCAAAAACCATGCTAAGAAATAAGTTTATAGCAATAAACACCAATATCAAAAAAAAAAAAAAATACAAAGACTCCAAATAAACAATCTAATAATGCACCTCAAGGAGCTAGAAAAGAACAAACCAAATCCCAAATCAGAAGCAAAGAAACCATAAAAACCAGAGCAGAACTCAATGAATGAAAGACACACACACACCCCCCCCCAAAGAATTAATGAGACAGAAACAAAAAGTTGGTTCTTTTGAAAAGATTAAAAAAAAAAAATCAATAAGGCACTTCCTAGACTAACCAAGAAGAAAGAGAAAGACCCAACTATAATCAGAAGTGAAAAGATGCTACAAATTAGTACCACAGAAATACAAAAGATCATCAGAGACTATTATGAACAACTATACTAGAGAACCTACAGGAAACTGATAAACTTCTGGATAAGCATAACCTACCAAGATTGAATCAAGAAGAAGGAAAAACAAACAAACAAACAAAAAACCCTGAACAGACCAATAAATTGAGTAATGATACAGAATCAATAACAGAAGTTCTCCCAACAAAAAAAGTCCAGGAATTGATGGCTTCACTGTCAAATTTTACCAAACTTTCAAGGAAAAACACATACCTATTCTCCTCAAACTATTCCAAACAACTGAAGGGGAGGGAATTCTCCCTAACTCTTTCTATGAGGCATTACCCAGATACCAAAACCAGACAAGGATGCTACAACTGGCTAAAAGCCAATATCCTTGATGAACACAGATGCAAAATTTCTGAACAAAATACTATGAACAGAATCCAACAGTACATCAAAAAGATAATACACCATAATCAACTGGGTTTATACCAGGGAAGTAAGGATGATTCGACAGACACAAATCAATAAATGTGATACATCACATCAACAAAATGAAGGGCAAAAACCGTATGATCATCTCGATAATGCAAAAACAATTTGATTTTTAACTCTGAATTTAATCTTGAATTTTCAAGATCCCTTCATGATAAAAGCTCTCAGACTATGTATAAAAGAAACATAACTCAAAACAATAAATGCCATATATGACAAACCCAGAGCTAACATCATGCTGAATTAAGAAAAATTGAAAGCCTTTCCACAAAGAACTAGAAGACAAGGATATCTACTTTCACCATTCCTATTCAACATAGTACTGGATATTCTAGCCAGAGCAATCAGGTAAGAGCACAAAAGTAAAAGGCAACCAAATTGAAAAAGAGAAAGCCAAACTGTCCCACTTTGCATATCACCTGATCTTATATTTAGAAAAAACAAAAGACTCTGCCAAAAAACTCTTAGAGCTAATAAGCAAATTCAGTAAAGTTGCAGGATACAACATCAACATATAAAAATCATGTATTGATTCATTTTTATATGTCAATGACGAAATAGCTGAGAAAGAAATCAGGAAAGCAATTCCATTTACAATAGATATAAAAAATATATAGTGGCTTACGCCTGTAATCCTACCACTTTGGGAGGCCGAGGCCGGCAGATCATGAGGTCAGGAGATCAAGACCATCCTGGCTAACAGTGAAACCCCGTCTCTACTAAAAATACAAAAAATTAGGCTGGCATGGTGGCAGGCACCTGTGATCCCAGCTACTCCAGAGGCTGAGGCAGGAGAATGGCATGAACCCGGGAGGCGGAGCTTGCAGTGAGCTGAGATTGCGCCACTGCACTCCAGCCTGGGCGACAGAGCAAGACTCCATCTTAAAAAAAAAAATAAATAAATAAATAAATACACACACACACACCCCCACACACACACCCCTAGAAATAAATTTAACAAAGGAAACGGAAGATCCCTATAAGGAAAACTACACAAAAATGATAAAAGAATTAAAAGGACACAAACAAATGGAAAGACATCCCATGCCCATGGATCAGAAATATTAGTATTGTTAAAATGAGCATACTGCCCAAAGCAGTATACATATAGTTTGAACACAAGCCCTATCAAAATACCAATGTCATTTGTTACAGAAATAGAAAAAACAGTCCTGAAATTAATAAAGAACCAAGGAAGAGTGCGAATAGCCAAAGCAACCATGAGCAAAAAGAAAAAAGTTGGAGGCCAAACTACCTGATTTTATAAGACTACAGTAGCCCAAACAGCATGGTTTTAGTATAAAAAGACACATAGACCAACGGCACAGAACAGAGAATCCAGAAGTAAATCCACATATTTGCAGCCAACTGATTTTCAACAAAGGCTTCAAGAACACACACTGGGGAAAGGACATAGTCTTTAATACATGGTGCTGGGAAAATTGGATATCGATATGTAGAAAAATGAAATTGGACCACCTCTATCTCTCCCTTTATGCAAAATCAACTCAAGATGGATTAAATAAAGGCTTAAACATAAGATCCCAAACTATAAAACTAGTAGAAGAAAACAACAAAAAACCACTTTAGGACAATGGTCAAGGCAAAGATTTTATGCTAAGACCTCAAACGCACAGACAACAAAAACAAAAAGAGACAAATGGCACTATATCAAACCAAAAACCTCTGCACAGCAAAGGAAATAATCAACAGAGTGAAAACACAACCTATTGAAAGAGAGAATCTACTATAAACTATTCATTCAACAAGGGACTAATATGCAGAATCTAGAAAGAAACAACAGTAAATCATCATCATCATCACATTAATAAGCAAAGGAAATGAACAAATATTTCTCAAAAGAAGACATACAAATGGCCAAGAAGCATATGAAAAAATGTTCAACATCACTAATCATCAGAGAAATGCAAATAAAAATCACAATTAGGTATTGTCTTACCCAAGTTTGAATGGCTATTATTGAAAAAAACAGTAACAAATGCTGACAAGGGTGCAGAGAAAACAGAACTCTTATACACTGTTGTTAACATAAAGTATATAGCCACTTGGAAAACAGTGTGGAGATTTCTCCAAGAACTAAAAATAGAACTATCATATCCAGCAATCCCACTACTGGGTATTTATCCCAAGGAGAAGAAATTAGTGTATCAAAGGGACATGTGCATTCACATGTTTACCACAGCACTATTCACAAAAGCAAAGATGCAGAATCAATCTAAGAGTCCATCAACAGACAAATGGATAAAGGAAGAGTGGTACATAAGCACAATGGAATATCACTTGGCCATAAAAAGAACAGAAGTATGTCGTCTGCAGCAACATGGATGGAACTGGAGTCATTATGTTAAGTAAAATAAGCCAGACACTGAAAGACAAATTTCACAGTTCTCACTTATACGTGGGAGCGGGGGGGGGGGGGGGTTGATCTCAGTGAGGTAGACAGATACCAGAGGCTAGGCAATGTATGGTGGGGGATGGGGGATAGGAGAGAAGTAGAGATGGAGAGGTTGGTCAATGGGTACAAAAATACTGTTAGATACAAGGCATAAATTTTAGTGTTGCATAGCAGAATAGGGTGATTATAGCTAGCAACAATTTACTATGTATTTCAAAGTAGCTAAAAGTGAGAATTTGAAATGTTCCCAACACATAGAAATAATAAATACTCAAGATGGATACCCCTAAATACCTTGATTGGATCATTACACATTCTAGGTATGCAACAAAATATGATATGTATGCCACTAAATATGTAAAATATTATGTATCAATGAAATAAAGTGATATTAACTAATGCTTAAGATTCTGAGACCTTTAAGGGTATCCTAATTTATCACTTTCCTGGTTCTACAAAAATACATAATAAAACAAAGATAATGTGGCCGGGCGCAGTGGCTCAAGCCTGTAATCCCAGTACTTTGGGAGGCCGAGGCGGGTGGATCACGAGGTCAGGAGATCGAGATCATCCTGGCTAACACAGTGAAACCCCGTCTCTACTAAAAAATACAAAAAAACTAGCTGGGCGCGGTGGCAGGCGCCTGTAGTCCCAGCTACTTGGGAGGCTGAGGCAGGAGAATGGCGTAAACCCAGGAGGCAGAGCCTGCAGTGAGCCAAGATCCGGCCACTGCACTCTAGCCTGGGTGACAGAGCGAGACTCCGTCTCAAAAAAAAAAAAAAAAAAAAAAACAAAGATAATGTAAAAAGCCTAAAGAACAAGAGAAGTATAAATAAGTTGAGATTGGACAAAACACACAAATATGTAAGTAATAAGGGACTATGATTTAAATGTGAAATGTGACTTAGTTTCCCAGCAATCAGGGCCAAAACAGAGAAGCAGGAGTAACAGAACTCTCAAGGAGAAAAAGTAAGAAACGCTATTTCCTTAATCAAATTAAGTTTTGATTAAGTGTATCAACATCTAACAGTGTTCTTAGAATACAGATATCAAAATGCAGACTCATGAATTTTCTTCAAATATAAAGCTTATCCTAACAATTAATTTTTTGCAAGAATCATGTTATTTTTATCTTTTCATAGGTTTTTATAGCTAGGAACCACCTCAAGAATAACAACAGGATTTGAAATAGAGGCAGCACAGAGTAAGTGAGCAGGTGACAGGATATGCATGCAGCCACACATTTAGATTTTGGCATTCCTAAACATCTTGCCAAGAAAGATATATATTCCCTACAAAATTGGTACTATAATTGAGAACAAGTATATTCTGACCAGAGACTGCAAAACAAAAACCAGGTATGCGGATGGAAGTATTTCTTCATCATAATTTTCTTGTATCTATGTCTGGGATGGTTTGGAACACAGAAGCAAAGAGGCCAGTCAATGGAACCCAGTAATTATGATCCAGTTCTGCACCCAAAAAGGTCAGAAAGACAGTAAGAACAACAATGAAGAAAAGGGACCCAACAAACATATCAAACACATACTGATAGTCAATACAGGGAAACAATCACTATGGAATAAATTCTTGTTGATTTTGGGGTTGTCATGTTTCTTAAAAGCTGGCAAAACCAGCAGCTGGCAAAATAAAAATCTTAGAGAAAACAGAGGTAAAGGCAGGGTTTTTAAACTTTCTGGGTGAGGATCTGTAAGAATCTGATGAAAATATGGATTCTCTTACCAGAAAAATGGGCATAAAGTTTTGCAGAATTTCAAAATTATTTTTTAGAAGACCTCCAACATAAATAACAATAAAAAGGCATCTACGTGATGAATAAATTAAAACTCACCAGCACTGAAAAATCTGCTCTGAGTTTTCTTAAATAGTTTCAGAGAAACTACACCTGTGGAGCTGCTGATGTGGTTTTGGGAACTTCAGGCTGTCTACACTTACCTTTCAAGTTTTTGACACAGCCATTAAACCGTTTAAAATTTAGTATTTTTTCATCTGGGAAAACAAAACAGCAAAAACAAAAACAAAAAACAACAAGAGATAGTACTAGTTAGGCAAAATGTTATGTAACCACCTGGTTCTTTTTCAAATTACTCTGGTGTTTAAGGACTTTTGATCAAAAAGGTTAAAAGACCAAGGCTCATTTTTTCCGCTGGCTCAAAAAGTTAAGAAGTGGCAGGAAGGGATTCACAAGAAAACAAGATCAATATTGAGTTTTCATTTTTTTAAGGAGAATAAAATAAACCACAATTTGTTTCTTAAAAATCTGATTTTTAAACTTTGGTTTACAAATATAGTACTGTGCTATCTCAAACTGTGGTTGGCAAAATTGTAGTTGGAGCAAGATTACTCTACCAACACTTAAACAGATGTCTTTTGTGAATCCTAGAACAGAAAAAGCTAGAAGCTACATAAAGAAAAACACTAAAATAAGATTCTGTAACAATGCAAATATTTTTCTTAAAAATGCAGCCATAAACTATGGATGTAATCTATGAATAGATTATAGATCTCAAATAACTATTCACTTCAGGGCCAATAAACTTGGGCATTCTGCATACAAGTACACAATTCTAAAAACCACAGGCAAACTTGGTCCCTGACCTCACAGAGCTGACTATCTCGCAGGAGGACAGGCAACAAGAAAATATAATTAAGCAGAGAACCCAGCGGGTACTAAAGGATACCTTCTTCACTCATTTTTTTTTTCATTTTAAAAATGTAAAGTATAATTTATATGTATTAAAATACACCAACTGACATGTTTCATTGGATGAGGTTTGACAACTGTATGCATAACATCACCCTTATCAGGGCAGAAAGTTCCCACATGCACCTTTAAGCACTTCTTCCCAAACACACTTTGACTTGTTTCACCATAGATTCACTATGTTTGTTCTCAGATTTCAGATAAATTGAATAATTGTAATTCTACTTTTTAAAAAGGTGAGTCAGGCTTTTTTCATTTAACACGTTTTTGAGATTTATTCACATAGCAACAGTTTATTAGTTTTTACTGCTGAGTAGTATTCCATTTCATGCATACTACAATCCATTCCCCTTCTGAAGGGCATCTGGGTTGTTCCCAGGGGAGGAAATAATAAGGCTGTACATTCATTCTTATAAAATATGAACAAGCATTCTTGTAAAAGCCTTTTTTAAGGACACAGGTTTTCACTTATTTGGGTCAATACTTAGCAATTCCACTCCAAAGTTATATAGTAGACACGTATTTAAGAAATACTAAATAGTTCTCCAAAACAGTTACCATTTATACTCCCATCAGCAATGTATAGGAGCTCCAGGTCCTCCATATCAAGTTATATTTAAGAGCCTACCTTATATATCACGCTGGGTGCTAGAGACACTAGCAAATAGGACAGACCTGTCCTCACGAAGCTTACTGTCCAAAGGACTCACGGATGGCTTCTACAACTGACATCTAACTTAAACCTGGATGAATCATTGAGCAAAAAGGCAGAAAAACAGTAGAAGTGTTCTTGAGAGAGGAAAGAACACACGTAAGGGTTAAAAAATACACATAGGTAGTTTTCATAATGCTAACAGAAAATAAAGATAGAACAACTTTGTGATGGCAGAAATATGCTTTTAAAAAAAAAAGGTAAGAAAGCAATGTAGTAAGCGTAAGTTTTTAAAAGTCAAATAAGGATTCCTAAAAAGACAATGTGTTTAGTTTATCTCCCTATTATAAGCTCTCATTGTATCATGTTCCTGCACAGCATTGGTCATTCTTACTGGTTCAAGTTTAACTTCCTCACTAAACTAGAATCATGTCTATTTGGGTTCACACTACTGTAGCCACAGTCCCTGACAAATAAGAGGTATTCAATCAATATTTTTTGATTACATGAGATCAGAGAGAAGTTAGGTAGCAACATTCACAGATGGAAAGAAAGGTTTATGAAGGGTATTTGTATTAGTTTCCTACTGTTTATAAGAGCAATTTTAAACAAACTCAGTGGCTTAAACCAACATACACTCATTATATCACAGCTTCATGGGTCAGAAATCTAGGCATAGTTTAGCTGGATCTTCTGTTTAGGGTCTCACAAGGTTGCCATTAGGATGTCACCAGGGTTGGGTTCTCATGTGGAGGCTAAATTAGGGAAATAATCTGCTTCCAAGCTCACTTAGGCTGCCGGCAGAATTCATTTCCTTGAGGTTATAGGACTGAGGGGCCCTGGTTTCTTCCTGGCTGTTGGTGGAAGCATCATAGAGGCTGTTGATAGTTCCTTGCCACGTAGGCTTCCCTAATAGGGCTGCTTATCTGATAATGCTAGCAAGGAGTCTCTGGTGCAAGTCTACGGGTAAAACAAAGTTTTACACAACATCACATAATCACGGAAACAACATTCCATCACCCTAGACTCTGTCTACCACTCTGTTCTTCAAAGACTATCAATAAATAGGCTCTCTTGAAAATAACCCTTTTTGTAAAGCTTTACAAAGCCACCTATAACTGTTTGTTTGTGAAGTGTACCATAAGAGTTTACACATACAACTACCAAAACTGGCCAAGTTAACATGTATTCGTGGGAACGGTAAATGAGAAAGCGACTAGTACCACCAACAGAAATGACCAATTACGAATGCTAACATAAGCATAAAAGAATCAGGAAAGAGGCCAGGCACAGTGGCTCACGCCCAGCACTTTGAGAGGCCGAGGCAGGTGGATCACTTGAGCCCAGGAGTTCAAGACCAGCCTGGGCAACATGGCAAAACCTTGTCTCTACCAAAAATTTTTCAAAATTAGCCAGGCGTGGTGGCATGCACATGTGGTGCCAGCTACTTGGGAGCCTAAGGTGGAGGATCATTTGAGCCTGGGAGGCACAGGTTCTAGTGAGCTGACACCACTGCAGTCCAGCGTGGGCAACAGAGCGAGACCCTATCTCAAAACAAAAACAAAAAAATCACCCCAAAACCACAATCAGGAAATAAGGGAAAGGAGTATAATTCAACAAAGGGAGAATAAAAATATAAAAGTAGAGGGCAAAAGATAAAGTGTTAGAACACCTCAAGGATTATTCTATTCCTTCTCCTTTTTCCTGTTAGTAGGTCCTCTCAGGCTATATAAGGTATCAGGTCTTTCTTATAGGACTAAGTACCACTATTTGGAACACTTCATATATACACAAAATTCAGCACTAAAAGGGACAGAGAACAACCAAGGTAAAGTACAAAGCAGCTAAGGCCAACTAAAGTTGGTATTTCAATCTACCTTTTATTGCTCCTGCCATCTAGTGGCAGGATCAAAAATGAAAGGATGCCAGAATGATGAACTCTACTAAATGTAACACATGGGAAAAAAAAAAAAAAATCCCCCTTCAACAGAACGAAAAAAACAGCCTAAATTCAATCTCACCAAGTGATACACATGAGCACTGTCTAGATAATCACATTAAACATAGCCAATTTTATAACTTAAAATATGGAAACTCATGAGTTATGTTCAAGCCTAGTATGATTACATAAATTCCTATCAGTGTTTAACAACAGGAAAACAATGATACAAATTCATAATGATTACTAATGATATATGAGAAGAACTTTTTTTACTAGGTTACTTTTACTAGGTTAACTGAAGGGAAAGACTCACAAATGTACCACCATAAATGTGGCATTGTACAGTTGCAACTGGATCTCAGACTACTCTCACAAACCTCTGTCTGCTCTTGCAACTGATGGCTAGTCATTTTGATTGAAGCAGAGAGCATGTCATAAGCTTCAGATACACAAAGTACCTGTTTCTCTACTTTGAGCAGCACAGAGAGAAAACCAAGGGTTGTTTAAAGGCTGCAAATGTCTTGGAAGACTCCTCAGAGCTACTCTGCATCTTCCAACTTAAAGTTAGATGCATGTGCAAATCAAAAAAAGAACACACAGAGCAAAACTTTTGAACACACATTAACTGAAAACAGGATTCCTATTTTAGTACCATCTCTTCTGCCTCAATCGGCAGTGACAACTGTCGATTTTTATCAGTATCCATTTGAAAAACGAGGGTCTATTCTGATTTATAAAGGACATTTACTAAACTAATTAGAAAAAAGAAAAAGCAACTGGCAACAAAAAAAAATTACAACAAAGTAAGAGGCTGTTAGAGCATTTTAATGGCACTCAAAAAAATCTGAAAAAAAAATCCTAAGATCACATACAAAATAGTGTATTTGATCAACTAAAACTATCCGGTGACACTTTGCTCAGCTAAGCCCAATAGAGATGGAAATCTAAATAAGGTAGGCAGAAGGGATAGGCACAAATGTTCTTTCTCTTTATATAACGCACACACAATGTGTATAACAAATCTTTAGGTCAGGCATAAATATTCATATATTATAGAAACATATCTCCAGTAAATATTATATATAAACATGTTATATTTACATTTGTTACTAGCTATTATCTAAATTAGACATATGATTACGCATTATACTATATAGAGGATTTCTAACAACTATTAGATATACAAATATATAATACACGTTTACGTCAGACCCATAGTCATATACTATAAATATAAAGTTTATAACTAACAAGCATTATCTGTAGTAATAATATCCCATGGCCCACAAGTTGGTGTGATGGAAGAGCCAAAGTGGTTGGGCAACTAAATAATAGTCAAAAGCAAAATGACCAACTTTCTGAGGACAGTCTGGGTGGAAAGCAACAGCAAAGGGTAAACTAAAATAAAACAATCACTCAGAATAAGCAATGTATACAGGCCTGAGAACTTAACTAAATACCACTGAGGTTAGTGGTATAATACTCAACTTAGTCATCAAGACAAATCAGGAGAATCAGGGGGGATGTTATCAATGAGGAGATACTCAACTGTCCCATTTGAAAAAAAAGTATGTTCCTAATATGGATATACTTGTTCCTAATGCAGTAATTCAAATAAACAAATAAAAAGATATAAAACATTGAAGAATGTCAGTCGTAGTTTTATTATCTATATGACTTTGGTAAAGTCACTTAGCCTTAGGCCTCATGCTCCTCATCTATCAAATAAAACATCGACATCAGTCTTTTCCATGAATTGCAGGGAACACTAACTAAAAAAAAATTAAAATCTTACAGTGATTAATAAATTAAATATGGTAAATACTAAATAAAATTAACAGTTAACTGAAGAACTTGTTAAGACTGTAACATGGTAATGTGTATCAAAAATCAGTATCAAAGAATGTAGTAAGCAGTCTTTTCCCAAATTCAAATTATCAAAGATTATTTTGTTTAGAAGGGTAATTTCTGGAATATGTGGTTTGCAGAACATACTTTGGCAAAATAATAATTTCTTTGTGCTTGCCAGGTATGAAGTTTGTTCCATATTACAGGGAAACCAAAACTTATCTCCCTCAAATGGGGAAGATTCTTCACTCCCTTTCCAAACAGAAAATAACAGCAAACTAATGAGGGAGCAGAGAAAGAAGAGTATAAAAGGAGAACAAATCAGTTTTCTCCTACCTTTAGAGAGGCTGAGGAGAGATGGTCAATACTGAACTATAGGGAAGCTTTAGTATCCTTAACATATTTAAAATAACTTAAATTTCTGTAAAATAATAACATGCACTAAATGCCTCAGAGATCAGCATGTTTGGTATACTCTATTTTAAAATTTATTTTGAGAATACAAATGTCAAAAATACTTTTATTAAATTTTAAATGGGCTCATTTTGTTCCCTGTTTTGCAAATGAGTCATCCGTAAAACAGGGGAGAAAATGGCTGTTCTCCCCCCCACCACCCCCTGATTCACAGAAACATTTTTTTCACTGTTTTAAAATGGCTCATTTTCCCTGTGTTACTATGCTCAACCTGGTGAAATCTTTTTGCCAAACTACTTGACACCTAAACTTTATCACAGTAACATTGTATCAGCATTATTATAGCAAGTATGTTATACTTTAGTTTACTTCTTAAGCAAGGATAACTACCTCTTCAAGACACTTAAAGTGGAAGAATTCGGGGCAGGAAAGAATAAAAATGAATGAGGCTCAATCATGCAATGGCTGGAATCACCACTCCTGTTCCAGCCAAACAGGAAGGTAAACGACTAAACATTACTTGGTCAAAAGTCTCAAGATGCTCTGTATTTCACTACATGTCCAAGAATCTTTCCACTAAGTATTATTATTTCCACTCTGTCTTTGAATGTTAGATCCAAGAAATCTGAGGTGACATGAAAATAAGTCATGCTGCCTGAAGCACTGTTTTTATACTGCAGAGATATGCTGAGGTGCCTTCAACATATAGAATTGTAAGGATCAGAAACTATACTTTTACACAGAACAAATCTTCCTAATTTGAAGGTTGGGAAGAAGTGTCTACAAATTTATTAACGTCTTTTTGTACTTGTTCAGGCTGTTTTATCCAACGCTTTGCATTTTGGAATTCAGAATTGTTCTGTGGCATTTCAGTTTAAAGCAACTGAGTTGTACTTGATGCATGCCTGCAGTGTTCTTCTTAGATTGAGTCTTGTTCTGTCATGCAGGCTGGAGTGTAGTGGTGCGATCTCAGCTCCACAACCTCCGCCCCCCAGGTTCATGCAATTCTTGTGCCTCAGCCTGCCAAGTAGCTGGGATTATAGGCATGCATCACCATGCCCAGCTAATTTTTTGTATTTCTAGTAGAGACGGGGTTTCACCATGTTGGCCAGACTGGTCTCGAACTCCTGACCTCAAGTGATCCTCCCAAAGTGTGGAAATCACAGGTGTGAGTCACCGCACCCGACCTACAGTGTTCTTTTTAAAGTATATAATGCAAACATTTGAATATTAATTATAAATCTCTGGCTTCTATTATAATTTTGAAAAATATTTTGACACTACATTTAAGATGGATTTTGAATATGCTGGCAGAACCTGGTTGATCCAAATGAATAATTTAGAGAAAAAAAATTGAGGAATAAGGAGGGCAGGTAAAACTAGAAAGAACTTGGCGCTGAACTTACTGCCTACTCTGTCACTCTGGGCAAGTCATCTAACATCATATGTCCTCAGTCTACTCATAGCAAAAGTCACAGTTACATTAAAATTTACCACAAGTAAATAAAAGTAATTGTAAATTCTTCCAAGCCTCAATTATTTAGAGGGGAAGGGGTATAACAGGTAGGTTGAGCAAAGCATCATGCTGATTCATAATTGTACACCTTTGCAAATGCTATTCTTTGCAACAAAAATGTCACCCTGGAGGCTGACTTCAAGGCCTATCCTTTTAACATACTAAGCAGTACTCTCTCTTCTCATCTGTAAAACTGGGGCAATAAAATATCTAATAGGATTGCTTTAAGGACCAATTAGCCACAAACTGGAATAAGATATCTGCAACAAATTTAACCCAAACTTAGGATGCAAAATACATATACATAAAACCTCCTACTAAATTAGTGAGACTAAACAACCCAATTTAAAACTTTGGGAGAGACATGAACAGATATTTTACAGGACATAAAAATGATAAACACATTGTGGTGTTTCCAAAGACGACCCTAAACAATTCTGCCCCTACCTGTATATGCATCTCCTCTCAACATTGAGCTAAATCTGTGTGTATTTTGAGAACAACAAAATATCATTGAAGTTACTTGTGTCTATTTCAAGCTTAACCCTTAGTTGACCTGGCAGCTTCCTCCCTCTTTGAAATGTTCTCTTTCTCAGAACCCCGCTGCAATGCTGAGGCAGACTAAGCAGTCACATGGAGGAGTCAAAAGCCCCAGCTGAGATCCCAATGGAGTAAGACTCCAGATGACTCTCAGCTGTCCAGGCATCCCAAACATTCTAGTCCCAGCTCAACAGCCTACTGAGCCTCCAGGTGACTACAATCATCTCAGCACCTCAGCTGACACATGAAGCTGAAGGACATCCCACTCAACCTATGAAATTGTGAAATAATAAAATGCTGTTTTGTCATTAAGTTTTGGAGTGGTACATTTTCATAAATAACTGAAGCATATTTTGACAAAATCCCACACACAGGTATATACCCCAGCAAACATCCACACATATGCATCAGAAAACAGTTTTAATGTTCATAGTAGCATGTTTCATAATAGAAAAAAACTGGATATTCAAACATCTGTCAACTACCAGATGTATAAATGAAAGTCAGAGAGAAGGATAAATAAGCTAATATCATTTTTTAAGCTCCAAACAAATCAAAAATTAGCAATATATTGTTTACAGCAGGGGCGTCCAATCTTTTGGCTTCCCTGGACCACAGTGGAAGAATAATTCTTAGGCCACACATAAAATACACTCACGATAGCTGATGAGCTAAAAAGAAAACACACACACACACACACACACACACACACACACACACACAAAACCCCACAAACTCCTAATGTTTTAAGAAAGTTTACAAATTTGTGTTGAGCCTCATTCAAAGCCACCCTGGGCTGCAGGGTAGACAAGCTTGGTTTACAGATATATACATGTTAGAGTTTTATTAAAATATGGCAATGGACATGTTAAACAAAATTCAGCATAATGTTGCCGAGTCCTAAGGGGGAAACTAAGGGGACAGGCTAGAGAAGAAACACAGCCAGACGTAAAATTGGTAACGTTCTGGTTCTGTAGTTGGTTAGGAGGTTCACAAGTATTTATCATTAAGTTTTATAATTATATATAGAATATGACAGCCCATTTTATATGCAAGTTATATGTTAAATATACTTCAATTTACTTAAAAATTTATAACTTTGTATTATGTTGTGATTCTTATACAGTTATATCACTTAATGTTACACACTTTTTAAACGTCCAGAATGATTTCAAAAGGAAAACCTTTCATATAATAGCTGTTTATATCTGACACTTCATTTAAATGCAGTAAATTATTTTAACAACCAAAATAAAGTATTTAAACACGTGAAAAGATTTTTCTTTCTAATGAAGTGACTGATTTTAACAACTTTAGAAAAAAAATCTTCATTTAAAAAGATTTTGGTTGCTCCTCAAACTCATGACTTATGACTGGCCTTTACAGTTTTAAGATTAGATTCATTTCATCTACTTCACAGTTTCATTATCCTGTTCCTTCAAATGCCAGAAAGCTGCTTAGCATATTAAAATAAAAGCCTTCTTTAGCGATGGTCTAGAGTAAAAATAATCTTGGGATTGAAACTAAACTTCTATGGAACAAGGTTATTATATTTTAAAAATTAAGAGCATATGCAACGTTCCCCCCTCCTCCCCGAGATGGAATCTTGCTCTGTCACCCACGCTGGAGTGCAGTGGTGCAATCCTGGCTCACTGCAACCTCTGCCTCCTGGGTTTAAGCAATTCTCCTGCCTCAGCCCGGCTAATTTTTGTATTTTTAGTAGAGATGGGATTTCACCGTGTTGGCCAGGCTGGTATGGAACTAGCTAGTCTCGAACTCCTAACCTCGTGATCCACCTACCTTGGCCTCCCAAAGTGCTGGGATCACAGGCATGAGCCACCGCGCCCAGTGGACCATAGGCAATGCTTTAAGTTTCAATGTAGTCAACAAACCCTGCTCACTGTAATAGATTTTTTAAAAGCCACACTGATGGACAAAGATTTGTTTTTAAAAAAGCACACATTTTTAAAAGCAAAAACATCTAGTGAGATCATTACAGCATACTGTTTTAGGATTCACAGGAATATTGCTATTATTACATGGAATGATTCTATAACTAAAGAACTGACCATTTTGTCAGGATTCAATTCATAATAAAAGAAAAATAAAGACTTTATATCTGGTTTATTTAACTCAAAATATCTACAATATTCAATGATCCTCTCCAGTAATTAGACAAAAACAAAGCTATTTCCATTGCAAAGACACTTTAATGAAGACAAGCAACTTATTTCATCCCTAATGAGTATTTTCATTTAGTATCCCTTTAACCTCTTACGGGAAAGTTTAAATGAGATCAGTCAGAGCTGGGATGGTTTCCTAAAGTGTTGCTTAATTTGCATATTAATTCACTATAATCATAAAGTTAAATCAAGAGCCATGAAACCAAATGGATCATTAATCCAACCCCACCCAAATTCATCATGTGCATGAATTTAGTATATTCTAACTAATGCCTATGTATGCAATGATAATTTCAATTCTTACTATTCCTTCGCATCAGAATATATTTCTCAAGTTCAATTAAAATGGCAGCTTGTGAATTTTACTTCTATTGCTGACATCTGTCTTTTTTCATTTCTCATTTGAAAAGAATAAAACTTTCATAACTCATATGGTTTTTGGATATTAACTAGTTTGTCTTCTCTTATTCAATGTTCCCTAACTAGTGAGTTAACACTTGAGACAGACCTCTCTAAGAGTTACTTGTACTTGGAAGAAATACTCAGGAAACTAAAATCTTCCTCAAAGTTCTTCCTAAGTTATCCATCCAGCCATTCATCTCCCAATTGTTGATGGCTGTCATGATGCTCACATATACCACTTCTTCCATAAACGTTACCTCCTTTCTTCATCGTCAACTCTTTCTTTCTTCTATTAAGATTAATACGACATATTTATTGAAAGTGGGATGATGATGTTCACTGCACATGTGATCTTACTGACATCACAGTCAAATCCAAAATTTCAAAGTATTGCACAACAGAGACTTACCATAGTATTACTATTATGACCAAAACATAAAACGTGGTTATCATTAAAGGATCTGTCTTAATATTCATTGTGCACTAACTATGTTCCTAATACTGTGTAGGATATTCTAGAAAGATCAGAAAAATGTTCTTGCCCTAAAGAATCTTTTGTCTCTCTACAATAATAGTAATAAGTTATTATATTCATTGGAGGAAAAATGAGCACCAAAATTTAAATCATCATACCAGTACGCTACCAACTTTGGCAAAGAACAGTAGGTCTCCCTGAGTGTTTTTACATACACAGGTGTTAAAATCTCCAAAACGGCTCTGGCCTAGGTAGACAAATAAACTCCTAAGTAAAACTTAGTTTGTTTTGTATTAATAAAACCTGTACCTAGACCTCTCACGTAAGACACATATGATCAACTGTGATTTCTGAGAGAAGTAGGCCTGGAATTTATCTCTCTGTTTGTTTGTTTGTTTATTTATTTATTTATTTATTTATTTATTTATTTCGAGACGGAGTTTCACTCTGTCGCCCAGGCTGGAGTACAGTGGCGCGATCTCGGCTCACTGCAACCTCTGCCGCCCGGGCTCAAACAATTCTCCTGCCTCAGCCTCTCGAGCAGCTGGGATTACAGGTGACTGCCACTGCGCTTGGCTAATTTTTGGGGGGGGTGTTTCACCATGTTGGCCAGGCTGGTTTTGAACTCCTGACCTCGTGATCCACCCGCCTCAGTCTCCCAAAGTGCTAGGGTTACAGGCATGAGCCACCACACCCAGCCAGCCTGGAATTTTTCTTAATAGTCAATATATCTCAGAAAAAAATCTACATTTGAGGAATTCATATAAGAAATACACTAGAGGCGTTAAAATAGGTTAAATCACCCAGTTGGACCATCATCCAACTAGAACCTAATTTGAGCCATTTATATTACTCTCTGGCAGGTACACATGGGATTTTGTGAAGATGGGACACAGTATGTACACCTACCCTAAGACACTTGTTTAAATATTAAGTTTGAATTCTGTAGAAATACTGGCTGACTAAACAAAGTTTGAAGAAAGACAGTCCTAGATTTAAATTTTTCTTTAATAAATAATTATGACAGAAATGCAAAATTGCTAAATCTACACAAATAAACAACAAAATACCTAAAAACCAACCAGGATTGACAATCTCTGCAAATACATCAATACAGCAAACACTCCATGCTTAGGGTTTTCCTAAATTCCTCAGCTCAGACCTCCACTTCCAGTATTCTCTTTCTTGCTTTCAAGAAGTATCAACCAATCCCTCCTTTACGCCAATTTTAATATACAATACTTTAAAATAATAGTTGACAAAAAGCCATCATTTAAAAACTAGTCATTTTGCATTTATCTGATTATCATTTGTCTCCTGAAAGACACTGATGTCTCTCTCTCCCACCCACTTTCTTAAATTCTTGGTTTCTGTAGATAAATTAAATCTCTGGACAATTAGTACCTTAAAACAAAGCCGTCAAAGTTACTCTAGTCAAGGATGACTCCAGCTCAAGGGTTCAGACGTAAGATAATTCTTTTAAATCTCAAGTGAAGAGAAGAATACCTTCCCCTTCTCTTTCCTAGAGGCACTTCCTGCTATTAAAGAACAGGCAACCCCATCAGGTGAATAAGATACCTGGTTAGTCAAATTATTGCTGAACGTTATTACTTACATACTGTCAACGATCCTTTGACCAACAAGGATGAATCTTAAAGAAAATGCTCAGCCAAAAAAAAGAAAAAAAAAAAGAGACACAAAAGCCACAACTCCATTTATCTAAAGTTTAAAAATAGGCAAAACTAAATTGTATTGTTTAGCAATGCACACAGAGTTTATCACCTATGAGAAAGAGGAAGGATGTCATCACTATAAAGTCAGGGGGTGGAATGGGTTGAGAAACACACCAGGTTGTCTAAGGTGTGGCAATGATCTTGATCTGGATAACAGTCACATGGGTGTTCATTATACTTTACATTAGATTTATATTTTTCAGGATGTGTCATACTTCATCATAAAAGAAAATTGTTTTAAAAACTGAAACTGAATTATCTTTTCTCCTCTAATGAAATCCTTTGCAGAACTCATTTCTTTGCTCTTGTTTATAGAACCATTTAAGACTTATTTTCAAATAATATAACTGTACAAGAGTGCTGCCTTCCAACAGTTCTGTACTCACTCCATTTCTGATGTGGGTTACATAAATAAGATGTATAATAGTTTACTTTAATAACAAACCTTCCAGGCTGGGCATGGTGGCTCATGCCTGTAATCTCAGCACTTTGGGAGGCCGAGGCAGGCGGATCACGATGTCAGGAGATTGAGACCATCCTGGCTAACAAGATGAAAACCTGTCTCTACTAAAAACACAAAAACTAGCTGGATACGGTGGCGGGTGCCTGTAGTCCCAGCTACTCGGGAGGCTGAGGCACGAGAATGGCGTGAACCCAGGAGGCGGAGCTTGCAGTGAGCCGAGATCGCACCACTGCACTCCAGCCTGGGCAACAGAGCGAGACTCCGTCAAAAATAAATAAATAAATAAATAAAATAATAATAATAAACCTTCTTAAACAAGGTATATTCTACAGGTGTTACTGGTATTTTAAGAACAGGCATCAAATAATAAACATGTGGTGTGCATGGTGGTCACGAGTGGGTTTCCAGTTATGATCCTTTTCTCCAACTCCTTATGGCCTGTGTTCTCCTTAAGACAAATTTGGTCAGCAACTAACAATAATTTAAGCTGTGGATATACTAGAATTTTGAAAAATCACACTACACTCATTTTAATTTTTTTTAACAGTGTGGGCAAAAACATAAAATTTTACCTTCGAAACTAGTATTTGCATATATATGTATACCTTATATGTTACAACATTATCTATCTATTGCGGGGGTGGGGGGACAGAAAGTAAAACAAAGCACCAATATTTAAAATTCAACACAATTCATTTGAAGGATTTTATAGGTTGGAGGGGCTGCTAGATATCACTAAAGAATACCATACTGGGGAGAAAAGTCTTTAATTACTTGAGAGTAGCTAATAAACCTGTAAGGCATGGAAAAAAAAAAAAACACCCCAAAAGAAAATATTAACTTGGTTATCAACTAATCATTAATACTTTAACACACTTTACTAATATCAACAAAACTCCTTTAAATATGTCTTTATGCAGTAACATTTCCCTTTTAATAGGAATGAGCAAACAAGGTAAAAAAGAAGAAAGTTTTAAAACTTACACTGCTAATTTATGGAGATTACAGACAACCAGTACACACAATTTTTTAAATAATCAATTCCAAATAAGTAAAGCTTCACACAAAAGCTCTATTTGTTTCCATATCTAAGCCTGAATTGTCAACATTTACAATATTGTAAATTTAAACTGAGTGGTAGAAAGTAACTTCCCCTCATCTTCTGAAGTAACAATTTCAAACAACTTTTCAAAATATTCCCTTCTACAGCAAACACAGACGCAAAGAAAATGGAAAAGAATCTAGCCAAGCTATAAATGTATCACCTTTGAAAAAGTATTATCCTTCTGGTCCTTAGCTTCTTAGAAAATAGACAGGTGGCCAACATATACTCTTAAAAATCCTGTGGGTTATAGAATTCTGAGTCTACTCTGAAAGTTCAGCTCTCCATCTCCCAATTCCCTTAACTGGCACGGCTTAAGACTTCCAATCTCATTATTATGAACTTTTTACAGACAAAATAAATCTTAATATTCAGTTGGATTTGATCATCTTTTCCTCTCATTCATTCAGCTACTCTCTTCGAAGTTTCTGAAAATCCCATAGTAATTGAAGGTTAAAAGTCTTAAAACCATCAACTCATCTCTTTGCTCCATCAAAACTATCAAAGTAATCAGCTACTATCCAACTAGTAAGCTTAGTTAGCTACAGCCCAGATTGTGAAGAGGTATTTTGATAGACCAGTATTTTAAGACTTGATTTGGGGCACCTGATAAAAAACATAAACAGAGGACACTTTTAGTTAAGCTGGCCCTGGAGGCAGAGGGTGTAGTAAGAACAGACTTTGGAGTCAGGCAGACCTGTATCCTTCAATTCTTGTGGGAAATACTGAATTGAATTATCTTTTGTCTACGGAAATAAAAGACATTACCTCATCTCCTCAATTCTAAGATGTCATTGGATTGTAAAACACTGTAAAAACCAAGCATCTACTCATTTAAAACAAACATTAAAGTTATCCTGCAACATTAAGTTCCACAGAAAGTAAAGAATAGACACAGTTGAGAGTGGTCAATTAGTGCCAACTGTCACAATTTTTTAGAGATTCGTTTGTCTACATATAATAGCACAATCTTGAACAACACAAAGAGGCATTCACTAATTCATGTACACCTTATATTCCAAAACATGTTTACATGTTTTTCATTTGAAACTATGAAAGCATTTTTCCAAAGACATAAAATTCTAAATAGTGGTTAGTTAGATTTCCCGGCAAGCCTACAAATGCAGATTAATGTATATTTACTAAATATGCGAGCCTCTGGGGCAACTGATCCTATCTCCCCCAGCACTAACCCTCACCTCCTAATATATTCCACTTTAAAAACAAACAAAAAAACCCTACAGTATTACCACTTTCTATCAATTTCTAAATTCCCGGAAATTACTCCTTGTCAGAAGTAGGTAAGAGGAGGACAACAGAAGCCTTCTCAGAAGAATTACTGGTTTAAATACAAAAAGCATCCACCAAAATCAGGTAGAGATGGTTGAAGACAGAGTAGTTGGAGAACCATTTACATGTTTTCCCCTTTCAACAGCATTAATTTGGCCAATATAGTGTATCTGTGGGTCCTATATCATTTGGAAATGTTTTTCTTTTTTCCTATTGCAGGGATTTACAGAAGCCACTTTTGCAATCACACTAAAGCTAAACCATTACCTCTGGATGAAAGATGACAGAGACAACAGGCTGACCTATAAAAGTCTTCTAATAATTCAAGGAATTTAGGAGTTTCACATGAATTACACCTAATAAAACCAACATCAACATCAATATCCATCTATCCACTTCAGAGTTTCTTCTGAGACACCAGATTCAGCAAAGTCAAGTCATTTAACAGATGTGGAACTAATGCACTGACAATGCACTCAGGTAAGCTGCTAACCAAAACCTGGAATGATGGAATCTAATCCTAACTTCAGTCTGAGGATACTGAAACAGCATTTATATACAAATGTTCAAATAATATAGAAAACAAACACTATGCAGAAATAAATCCTCTTTATCATGGCACTGGGGAACAAAGATGGTATTCTTCATATCATAGTAAACAATGTCTGTCTACAAGCAGGATTTAAAAGTAGTAATGGACAGGAAGATATGCTAAAGCAAAATATTAATTGTAGAATCTAGTTGGTGAGCGTGTATGAGTGTTCACTATAAAATTCAACTTTCTTGTGTATTTGAAAATGTTTGTAATAGTTTAACAATAGGTCTGTTGAATTGTGGGGTCTTTATAAGCCAACTGCAGTATTTTCACTCCCTAAGATCATTAAGTCTTAAAAGTAAACAAATTGAAGGGAAAAACATGATTTGGTCACTTGAGAATAATATTAACCTTTCCATCCTTCATTTCTGAGAGCATGTGTGCACAGATGAATACTAAGATATAACAATAAACATAAATGTTAACATTTTCTCAAACTTATTGAGAGTACAAAAATTGATTCGGTACAGTTAAGTTAGCCCATATTTATTAACAACTGGGTCAGAGATTATTATAAGTAAATCCTTATATGGAGTTTCTAATGTTTATAACCAACGTTGTCTTTATGCAAACTATTCATGGCAGTTAAGGGGCACGTAGTCCTACCCAAGTTAGCCTTTAAGATATGAAAACTCTAAAAAGGGAAGAAAAAGTCCCAAGGGCATTCATGACAGACCCAACTACCCTAGGGACCACACTTCATGAAATCCATGATTACTACCTATGGAAGCCATCACGCTCAACCGAAATGGGAGTAGTACCAATCTTATCATAAATTTACACAATTTAATTGCCAATGAAATCAGTAATCAGTAATAGTAATACCTGGTCTGAAGTGCAGCTGGACTGCTGATGCTAATGATCCCACAGTCAAAGTGACTTTTTAAGATTTGGGGACGTTTGTGTTCTAAAACTGGTTTTGCTACCAATTTGTCCTCTTCAGAACTGAGGCCTCTTTTTTTCATCTGCAAAGTGAAGGAAAACATGGAGACCTCAAAGTACAGGAAGTAGTCCCCAACTTATAACAGCTTATGTTCCAAAGGTTTATCACTCCTTTGAAAACATATCTATACTAATTAACCAATTTATACCATAGTTTCTTTGGAAAAATTGCACTCTAAGTTCCAACTCTAAATCGCAACTTTCTGCCCAGCAAAAAGGCATCTGCTGCATTTTTGCTAACTACAGCCAAAACCTAACGCTCAGAGAATTCTCCCTAGGGAGAACCCACTTTATAACCTGCGAAGGCAGGAAAAATAGACAGTTCTCACATAGGGAACTTCATTGCTTCTATGGGAAAGGCTACCACAATTTAACAAGATAATGGATAAGGAAAAGGTATCTGGCTAATATAAAGTAAAAGTATTATCAGTTACAATAAAAATATGTAGAAAACGCATTTTGCTCCAGATAAAAAGGTATAGTTAAGTACTATTAAAGTGGTTGATTAATCAAATGTTTGGCAAGTACAGAACACATATTTCCAAACTGCTTCCTCCTATCTGTTCAACTCAGCTGATAAGGGAGGAATTACTAAAGTGAAGTCAAATTGTTACCAAAAATGTTGCTAAATTCTAAAGTGCAGTGTATTTCAATAAATAAATCACACACCACCCCTCACGACAACTGGTAAGATATATAAAATAACTTGGGTGACAAATTTAAAAACCAAGTATAACTCTGTGATGAGAAGTCACTTTCAGCAGCTAACTTGAGTCTTTTACACAATTTAAGAACTACTGTAAAATTTAAAGAAATAGCTCACAGGGAAAGTAAACCCTTCACTTAAAACGACTTTCAGAAATGAAACCACTGATAGAGATATGGAAAAAGAGGTCAGGGAAGGTATGAGCAGGCCAGAATAAATTGGTTTGTGGACGCACAGCCTGAGAGTAACATTTAAATATTATTAAAGGTCTGTGTCATTGCTATATATGATGGTGATCTGAGCAACTCCCAAACTAGAAACACTAGAGTGTTCACCTACAGACCAGTTCAAGTGTTGCGACTATTAGCAGCTATAGAAGAAAACTAAATATTTAAAAGCCCAAAAACGCTTTAAAAGCCCAAAGTAATAATGGCAGGCAATCTACACATCCCCCTCCTTTTAACCTTTTCAAAAAGAATGACTGTAAGAATTAGGTAAGAATGAATGAGATGCCTAACTACTTGAGATCTTCAAAAGACAGAAAAAAAAAAAAAAACAAGAAGTAAACAACTTTTTTTTGTCTGAAACTTGATTCTCTCATTAAGTCACCTGAATTAGACGTTAGATTCATACTGACAAATCTCCATTCATGGTAAGGCATAGGGACATTCCATTATTCTGTAAATCTCCTTACTACTAAGCAGGATTATCTAACATTATGAATATAAACATTTAATTAAGAATAAATGTCAATATTAAAACTATATGCAGAATACCTAAATTAAGTAGCTCTTTAAAACAGATATATATACTTTCAAATGGTACAAACTTAGCTAAATGATAATGTGTCAGAAATACGTTTTCACATATCAAAAAAATGAAGCAAAACACATTTTCTTTTTTGAGACGGAATTTCGCTCTTTCTTGCCCAGGCTGGAGTGCAGTGGTGCGATCTTGGCTCACTGCAACCTCCATCTCCCGGGTTCGAGCGATTCTCCTGCCTCAGCCTCCCAAGTAGCTGGGATTACAGGCACCTGCGCCACGCCTGGCTAATTTTCGTATTTTTAGTAGAGAGGGAGGCTTCACCACGTTGGCCAGACTGGTCTCGAACTCCTGACCTCAGGTGATCCGCTCGCCTCGGCCTCTCGAAGTGCTGGGACTACAGGCGTGAGCCACTGCACCCAGCCAAACATATTTTCATGTGCATGAAAAAGAGTTATGCCCTCCAAACATATTGTTGCAACTGGAAAAAGAAAACTTTTAATTCTTGACTACACTAAAAAAAATTAAAAATAAAAATAAAAATAAAAAAATGAACCACCTTATCTGTTGAGCAACCCAATAAGCCTTTTCATTACTGCATTACTCAATTTTAGTGGGGATCTTTGGCTGACTTGATGCAGATTTCTAATCTTAAAGAAAAATGACAAAACTCTCATCATTAGTTGTGAATTTTTCTGCAATCTTTAATTTCAGCCCCAGAGTTACTATTAAACAGTACTTAGCCTTCTATTTTTAAAAATGTTACTATGGAAATAGTCACAATTTTGTTACCTGAAATGTTTGGTCAATCATGCATTTCTGCTATTTTAATCTGAAAAGAGAACTTTCTCTTTTCATATTGTCTAGTAAATACTAGCTTTCATTTTCTGGTTCCAATTTCATTTTTATCTAATTTGCTTAAGTGTTTCAAAATAAGACCACCTAATATTGTGACAATAAGCCTTCACAAGTATTCTTAGGCTCATAAACAGTCCACAGTAACATATTTTCTTCTGTGATTGCACGTTAACAAAAAGGTTATTTTTTTTAAACTAGTGTTAGAAAACAAAATCAAAACTTCTAAAATGTAATGAAAACATTTCATGGAAGATTGTCACAGTAATTAACTGATCTAAATTGAATTGCCCATGAGTGGGCCCCTATGGTGTTCAATAGATGTTGCAGTATCAATTTTTCTCTCCTTAACAGCACAACTTAAATCTGATATATTACTATACAGGTAAGTCACCCCCCGCCCCCGAACATTTATTATCTATATAGTTAGTAACTCTCAAAAAAGATTCTCTCTCTCTGTATTTCAAATGATAAAACAAATATCCTGAAATTTAATTAGGTCTAACCGTGAGGAGGTAAGATTAACTCAAGGCTGACAGGTCTACAAAATACACCACTTTAAAAGGCATACTCTCAGGGGGAAAAATCCTAACTCGAGTTGGGCAAGTTGTGAAAAAAAAGTTAAAGCAATCTTCCCATCTAGATAATTCACAGACCAACGTAGTGTCTAAGTTAGCTAGTGCCGTTAAGAGTGGGGTAATTTCCTTTACACTATGTGCAACTTCGATATTATAATCTAGGACTCCCATCACTGTGGTACTCTTTGCTCTTATCCACA
The DNA here is from genome assembly GCF_037993035.2 of Macaca fascicularis. NCBI lineage: Eukaryota > Metazoa > Chordata > Mammalia > Primates > Cercopithecidae > Macaca > Macaca fascicularis. The sequence continues at coordinate 16,867,852 of NC_088376.1, forward strand.
AGCCTTCCTGCAGACCAATAAAGGAATTAATGTAATGCTTTCAGATGTTGTGCATAACACACTAAGGGTGACAGTAGCTAAGAGAGTAAGGATCTTGTTCTAAAAAGCAACCCAAGACGATAGTGGAACAGTAAGGAGCTGAGTGCACTTAAGAGCTCTGAAAAAAAGCCACTCTTTAAAATACCTAATGATAAATAAATAAGAGTAGCTAGCTTTCAGATCACTTTCAGGGATATTATTTCCTTCCCTCCAACACGCCACTCACTCTCCTTTTCCCTTCTCGTATGAGAGCAAAAAAATAAACAGTAAAAGCGTAAAACTGCCAAGGGTGAGCAGCCGGGGTTCCAGCACATCTGGACCCACCTCCGGCGGCAACAGGGCAGCCCCCTGGCCAATTCCGTCTGAACTAGCAAAAACGCGCCCGCAAAAATGAAAGAACGCGAAAGCAGCGGGCGAGGAGGGCGGGGAATCCGCCGACAGTCCGCGGAGGAGCTACCTGCCGGCTCGTGGCGTGGCGGGTCCGGACTCAGCGACTAAAGCCGGCTGCGAGGGGCTGCACCCACACTCCTGGCAGCCGTCGCACTAGCCCGGCCGAGGGTCAAGGTTTCGCTCCCGGACCCCGACGCCCCGCCTCAGGCTGCTCAGGGCAAACTTCGCCCACGGGCAGGGGGCGCGCCCGGAGCTCCCGGACCCGCGCCCGCCTCAGCCAGGACGCGAGCGGGGCTCAGCGGCGGCGCGGGGCCAAGTCGAGGAGAGCCGCGGCCGGCAGAGGAGCGGGTCCCGGTTTCCCGCGGGCCGCGGGCGGGGGAGGGGCGGCGGGGCACTTACCACGGGTCGAACTCGTGGATGATGCTTTCGAAGCGGATGACGGCGAAGAGGCGGGAGCTGAAGCCAGCAAGCCAGGCCAGGAAGAGGATGGTGAAGGAGAGCAGCGACTGCCACCCAGCCGGCTGCGACAGTCCCCCGGACAGCCCCGCGGGGGCCGGCTTCGGCGGCGCCGCGCCGCCAGCCTTGTGCGCGCACTGGGCCCCGGGCCCGTGGTGGCCGTGCCGGCTGTTCCCCAGGGCCATGAGGCCACTCCACGGGGACGAGTTGAGGGACGACTTATGCTTGCTCTCCGGGGCCGAGGGCTCCGCCATGTTGTGCCCCGGCGGCGGGTCTAGCTCTCCTCCTCCGCCGCCGCCGCCGCCTGGTGCGAGGGGTGCTGGGCGGGGACCCGGAGGAGGAGGAGGAGGAGGAGGAAGAAAAAGGAGGAGGAGGGAAGAGCTCTGCGCGCTCCCGCCCTCAGCGCCGCGAGGCCGGGGGACTGGGGGTGGAGGAAGCGGCGGCGGGGAGTCTCCGCCTCAGCAGCGGCCGCGAACGCCGCTCTCTCAACCCAGATGGCCCCTGCGCCCCGCTAGCCATCCGTATCCCCAGTGCAGCTGCGGCGGCGGCGAAAGCCGACGGGACGAGGGCGCCAGAGAAGCAGCAGCAGACGGAGGCGGCACCACGGCTCTAAGAAGCAATGACATTCCCTCTCTCGCCCGCCGCCCGCCCAGCCGAGAGGAGCAAGGGGAGGAGCCCCCTGGAGTCCGGGCGGAGCTCAAGCAACCTCTGACTCCGCCCCCGGCCCGACAGGAACTGGCCCCTCCGCCTGTCACAAAGCGACAGGTCCGTTAGGGGGCGGGCCCAGAACCGCGGCGCCCACCAATAGGGGCGCGAGCTAGGGCGGTGCTCGACCCAACCGTCTCCCACTTCCCCTCCCTCTCCCGGCCTCGCGCCCATTCGCCCGGAGCGGCCGAGCTGCGCGGCTACGGCTTCATTGTCAGTTGAAAGACGCGGTTTCGCGCGCCTGTGCGGTCGGCGAGGAAGGGTACTAGGCGGCTCCGCTAGGTTCATGGAGCAGAGCTGGGCTGAGGGGCGGGAACTGCGGAGCGGCCTCGGTCAAACTCGGCTTAAAGGGCGCTGAGAGCGCCGCACCGACCAGCGGGACGCTCGCGGGCTCTCCGCGGTCGTGACTTTTAACCCGCTTTGCGCGGAGCCCTCACCACGTGACGGACGCGCAGGCGCATTACCATAGCCCTCGGCGCGTGGGTCTGGCCGAGGGTCTCTGCCGCCCGCGGCGCTCCTTGCCTGGCGTTGTGAGTGAGCCCGCGGTGGCAGTGACATGGCCTGCCCTGCTCCCTGTACTCCACGTCCCGCCTCCGGCTTCTGCGGCCGCGGGAATCCGAGAATGTGAGCGAAGACAAGTTTTCCGGCACCGGAAACTGGTTGGAGCCGGCAAGCGCGCCCCTAGCTCCGGCAGGCAAAATGCGACCTTCTCTCGCCCTTTGTCGTTTGTACTCCGTATTGCAAAAGAACTGTATGTTCACTGGAAATATGGGAAAATGCAGAAGTGCATTAACGGCTGCATACATTCCGTCGAATGAGTGAAACTAACTTACCCTGGACGTTAAGCTGTTTCCAGTTCTTACTTTACTAAATAACAACGAAGATTCTCGTGCACGAATTTCTGCACGTCTACCTTGTATTTGTATACCTTCCATTCCTTTCCCCACGTCCCCCCTCGTCCGCTAAAATAAAGTGTTACCAGATAAACTCAGGGCAAAATGAGCCTAAACTAAGTGAGGTAGTGGGGAGACTCGGATTGCTCTGATATAAACCCCATAGAAAGTACGGAGCTTTCGGCGTAATCGGTGCTCAGTAAATACTTGTTCATGTCAATTCACAGCTAATTGTACATTTTATTAGGTAAGTAACATCTGGATATTAACGGGCATACTAGTGTAAAACTATAAAGGCCCTGAATTATTTTCTTAGGTGATTCAGATTTTTCTCTTTAAACTACAAATTGTGTTTCAGTATTAATAGAGGCCTTTTCAAAATGTTAGATAAATGAACTAGCTCTTTTGAGGTAGCTCTTTGAAAGTAAGGCAACTCCAGCTACCTTTTTAACCTGCTAAGTGGTTACGTTTTGTCTTGTTTCCTTAAAAAAACCGTAAATAGTCTTATTAAGGAAAGAATGAAAAGGTTTCCAGAAATAGATTTTCCCACCAACAATTTAATAGCCGACATTTATTGAACATCTACATTTTAAGGAGAATTAAGATAAAATATTAACTGCCTCTGTTACACAGAGAAAGACGACATGCTTTTCCTCGTAGCCCAAACGGTGATGCTGAAATGACAGCCAAGGATTTTTGTCTGTGTTCCCTGAACCAAAGTTTTATCAGCCTGAAATAAAATTTGTGTTTTAATTTGTTTGGATATTTCTATTTTATTGTCTTTGTGTATCTATTCCCTATTAAGTTCTATGTTATCTTCTTTTGCTTCCTGTTTTGGCTGTTTAATGGCCATAGGCCTGGTCTGAAAAGTGACAAGGCTTAGTTCTAGTCTAAGTCTTCAAGGCTAAGTTCTAGCCTATGGTTGCTTACTAGTCATGTAGCATTGGACATGTCGCCTGCATGGGTTGCCCTTCCTGCTGTTAAAGTCAGTTGTTAATGTTAAAAAAGATAGCTTATTTGAAAGCATTTTAGGAAATTGTTAAGGAACGTGCAAATACAGGGTAGTGGTAAAGGTAAAAAACATGAAAACCCTTTGATTTTTGACCTTCATTTATTCACTCATTCATTCAGCAAGTATATATTGAACTCCTTTATGCCAACCACTGTGAGTGAACTGGGATGCACTGGGATTCAGCTAGGAACAGGAGAGACGTGCCTCCTACTCTCACAGAGTTCACCAGCCAGCCCTAGGAAGGGAGGTACTAACCAAATCATCACATGGTTCAGGACCAAAATGCAGGGTGACAAACACTGTGGAGGACAGGCACGTGGGGAATTTGATCTACATGAGAAGGATGAGAAACATTACCCTGAGGAAGCAGCACTGGGGGTGATGATGAATGGACTAGGAGAAGGATAATGGAACACGTTACGTAGACAGAGAAACACATGCAAAGGCTCTGCAGTGGGACGGGAGGCATACAAGGAATCCAGAAAAGTGGCTGCAACACAGACAGTGGGACAAGGTAGAGTAGGAGTCAAAGGAATGATCAGATAGTGTACGTCCTTTTAAGAGGTATTTTTTGCTTCATTTTAACTTCAGAATATGGAGAAGCCATAAAGGGTTTTAAGCAGCATGTGGTGTATTTGAGATAGAGGGAGAGAGTTGATCAGATGTGTGTTTTGAAAAGATTACCAAGGCTGCAATGTGAAAAGCATTTTGGAGAGGAGACCAGTAAGAGATCTCATATCTACCTGAGAATTCAGAGGTTACTTTTGTGAGGTATATGCTATTGTGGAACCACTAGAGAACTCATAAAAATAAATTGCAGCATTGTGAATTCGCAATTTCTAGCCTATCAACGTGGAAAAATCGTTTACAGTTTGTGCAAGAAGCTTGAATGTGTTTGCCTTTTTGCACTTGAGGTTCTTAATCCTGCTAGGTGCTTGTAACATCCTCCTGAGTTCAAATCTCTCAGGAGTCAGATAGTCAAACACTGTGGGTGCAACGTGATGAGCAGAGTGGTGTGGAATCAGAGGCCCAGCTTCCAGGGGAAGGGAGTATTTGAGCTGAAACTTGAGGGATGAGCAGAAGTTCACAAGACACACCAGGAAGAGGGATAGGGGATTCCAAAAAGGAACAAGGAAGTCCTTCAAATTAATACACAAAGTTTAATATTAATGAAGGTGCATTGGGAGATGAAACTGAAAGAGAGCTAAGAACCAGATTATCAAGGACTTGTCTGCCTGGTAAAGGAGTATAAATATTATTCTGTAAGCAGCTGGGACTCATTGAAACATTTTGACCAACAATAACATGATCAGACTTGGCTGATGGAAGAAAAAAAATGACAGTAGTATGAAAGATGTACTAGAATGGGTGAGAGTAGAAGGAGATAAATAAGGAAGCATTTACAGAAGTTTAAGCAAGAGAATTAGGTACGAAAACTGGGACAGACAGTAGGGCCCGGAGAGGAGAGGACAGATAGGAGAGGTATCAAGAGGGTAGAGTCCAGAAATTGGTGATTGGGGTAAAATAAAAGTAGGGTTTAGGACAAATCTGGAGTTTCTGGTTTGGTTATTTGGATGGAAAGTGATGTCTCAGAAATACGAAGCAAAGGACAAGCAACAGGTTTGGAGGGAAGAGGATCAAATCAGCTTCGGACATGTGATGTTTTAGGTCCCTGTAGGATACCCAAGAGGAGCTGGATAACAGACACTTAAAGAGATGTGATGCTCAGGAGGAAGGGTTTTCTGGGAATAAAGGCTTGGGACTCCATGGCTATGGGTGAAATTTTGCTGGAATCAAAGTTATAGACAAGGAGAGAAGGGTTGAGGGTAGAGCCCTAAGGACCTCCCAAATTTAGATGTGCCTATAGGAAGCCCAAATAGAGAAATCAAAGAGAAAAAAGAACCAGCAGAGAGAGTGATGTCCCAGCAGTGAAGAAAGGGAAATAAAATGAAGTCAGAAGTAGCACAAGGTACAGAGAAATGGAGTGTGACACAGCTGAAAAGTGTACCTTTCTTTTGGCAACCAGGAGTTCACCAATTACTTTAGCAAGGTCAATTTTAGTGGAGTCATAGGGGCAGAAACCAGATGGCAGCAGGTGAGAAGGGATCAGTGGCAAGAGATGTGCAGGCAGGGAATGTATACCACCTTTTCTAAAAGTCTGGTTTCAAAAGCACAGACAGGACCACCAAATCAGACCAAAAAAAAAAAAAAAAAACCTAAATTATGATCTGCAGTCCCTAGCATTTCTCACAGTGATCAAGAAAAGATTTAAGTGCCTGTAATGTGTCCCAGGAATGACACAGGTCAGAAAGTGGGCTTCATTCTTCCTAGAGAAACACAAACAACATGACATCTGCGCTTGTACCAGACACACCACACTAGGGGTTGCCACAGTCTGTCACATAATTGACATTTGCAAATATCTAGAGCGGAGATGCACTGTCACATTTTATCTTTATTTGCTACCCTTGAAACAACGCCACACCCTAGTCTTAAGATTCCAGATCATATATAGCAAATTAATTTTCTGTTTTAGTACTTCTGAAAATTCACATTTCTATGCCCACTATCTCATGATTTTCATAAAAGGACATTGTAACAGTGAGGCAAGCATTTGATTTCAAAAAGGGCCAAAGGATAATGGCTTAAACAAATAGAAGTTTATTTTCTCTCATAAAGTGAAATCTAGAGAAAGGTGGTTGCTGGTATGAAGTCACTTGCTCAACAAAGCTTTCCACTTTTTCTGTCTTTATACTCTTTGCTGGATTCTTGGATGTCATTTTCACCCCCTTTTATGCTGTCCTTTGCATTGCATAGCAGAAGCTGAGGAGTACTTTTCCCACATTCTTTTCTCATATGACTCCATGTTACTTTTTGTCAGTGAGGGGAGCTCAGTCGACAAAAAAGACAGAGGATTTCAGATAGAAAAGAAAGAATGGGCAAGTGTAAGATTTACACATCTTTTTGACTGGTGTGCCACTTACATAATTGTCATTGACTAAGACAATTTTGGGGAGCTTTTTGGAGATTATTGAGAACTGGAGCAGTTTCCTAGAGAAGTTCTGAGAGCTTCCTGCTTTAGTCCTTCAGGCTAAAGTTTTCAAAGTCTCCTTCATTGACCTTGACCTTCAGGCAACAACTTCCCTTATCTTTATTCCCTATGGTCTTTCAACATTAGTGTAAATAATCATTCTTGATTAAACCTTTTATTCCTGAAGTACCTAGAGTATCTCTGTTTTCCTGATTGAACCTAGTAATACACTTTCAATTCACTTAGCATATTAGTTTTCATTGTCTTGATTATTGCCTCACTATTGTAAGATAGCTGCTGCAGTCCCAGACATCACACGGGCACTTGAGGCAGAAGGTTAGGAGACAGGAAGATGCCAATCACATATGTCTTCCTTTTTTAAGAAAAACATTTTCCCAGAAATTATTTTAGCAGACTTTCTCTTAGAGCATATTGGCACCACCACCTCTCATGACCATATTGACTTTATATTGCTCTAAGTTGACAGCTTCATTTCTTTAGGCATGCCTGGTTTTCCTGAGAACACAAGCAAAAGTCCTGAAATTGGTTTCCAGTGGCTCTGATTAGTCTGTCTTAGATCATGTGCCCATTCCTCTTTTTCACTTTGGGACGAAGTCTCACTCTGTCTCCCAGGCTGGAGTGCAATGACATGATCTCAGCTCACTGCAATTGCTGCTTCCCAGGTTCAAGCAATTCTCCCGCCTCAGCCTCCCGAGTAGCTGGGATTACAGGCACCCACCACCACATCGGGCTAATTTTTGTATTTTTAGTAGAGAAGGATTTTGCCATATTGGCCAGGCTGATCTTGAACTCCTGACCTCAGGTGATCTGTCCACTTTGGCTTCCCAAAGTGCTGGGATTACAGGCGTGAGCCACCACACCCGGCCTATACACTGACGCCTGACCAAGTGCCTTTACCAAGATAATAAACACTCATTGGTTTAAGCCATCCTGGAGAGGATGCACCATAATTAATTCAACCACTAGTGGCTGTTTGGGCTTTTACTGGTCTTGTGCTACTACAGAAAAGGCTGTAATTAATAAATTTATGCAGAAGGAATTTTGCCTAAGTGGAAGAGTGTTGATTGGAATTTCCATAAGGAAAATTTGGTATAGGTATGTCCATTTGTAATTTCAATAGATAAGTTGTTCTCAGTGAGGGGTTGTACCAATTGCATTCCCACAATGTGTGAGAAGCCCATTTCTGAGGGCTCACCGAGTGTAACGAACTGTTGGCTTTTTGCCAACAAATGAGGTACAAACTGGTAGTTTTAATTTGCATTTCCTTTATGAGTAAGGCTAAAGGTACTTATTTAATATTTAAGACAGTCTTTTCACATCCTCAATGAGGCAGAATTGCCATTACTGATTGTATATTCTTAAGCATAATTATTGGAAGAGTATGCTCCTATGTTATGGAAACCATTAACATGTATAGTTTTATTTGCTAGTTGCTCAGAAAATGAGGTCATCTGTATTAAATTCACGCAAATCCGTTCTTGCAAAATAAAAACTCTTCTACTGTTCAATTTAGCATATCCCCTAGATTATCTATTCTAGATCATGTACTTCCTGAAAGTATCTTTGAAGCAATGAAGCAATTTTTTATGATGTGTTAAGAAATTCAGATAGAATTTTATCTGAATTTCTTGTAATGTCATTACGTTGTGTGCCTTCCTGATGTCTAACTAAACTGTCCACCTTTTCCTGAGAGCTTTATAGAAGTAGATGAATAAATAGGTAACCTCAGCAAATGTTTTCTTTCAATGCAGTTTAACTACAATTAGAGTGCTTCAGATGTGATACCATCACCTATGCCCATAGATTTGTGTTCGTATTTTTAAAATTGTAATCCAAGCAATCACAGAATCAGTATCTGCACTATATTTTTAAGAGAATGTATTGTTATGTTCTTATGTGGTTGACCATAAAATAAGTCAGTGAAGTTCCAAACAGAAACCTATAAAACAAAGATTTCAACCTATAGGTGTCAAGAAAACAGAAGATTTGAAATAGGGACTCTCTCTGGCTTAACAAGAGAACTTAATATGTTGAGCTTCAGAATTACACATTTTTAAAAATTCTTCTACTTGTTATTGTTGTAAATTGTTGATATCTCAAATGTTTAATTTTCAATTTAGTTACAATAAATTTTATACTGAAGAAATGTATTCCACTTAATAATTACACATAATAAATTCATTTACTAAGGAATTAGAAGGGATTTTGTTGGTTATTAAATTAGTGACACAATAAAGAATGGAAGTTGCATTAGCTAGAAGTCATAACAAAGAAAACCACATTATAATTTTAATAATAAAAACAAAATTAAAAGGAGCTGAAGGGACCTACTTAATATATAATCTAAACATCTAAAGCATTGGACATGCATATGATTGGGGTGTTATTTCTACTTCTGATAGCGGGGGTTTCTCAGGCCCTTTGAGTTTTCAAAGAACAGAGTTATATTTGGGTCACTGGGTAATGGAGTTTATTAAAAAGGATACACAGAGGAGTAATGGACAGATATCATTGCAGCTGTACAGCCATACATCATAGAAAACGGGAATTTATTTCATACAGCAGTTCTGGTGGCTCAACAAAACTCTACTAAGCCAGCAGCATGACCTGTCATCTTCCCTGCACTCAGCAGCTCCCTACCCCACACCCTGTCCAGACACTTTCTCCAGTGTTCCGCCGTGGTTTCCTCTGTGACTGGCTCTCCTCCCCTAACTCACTCACTAGACTCTTAACATAGACTTCCCTCTGGCTCCTACTGCTCTTATTCTGCCAAGAGAATAAGAAACACTCATTGGTTTAAGCCATCCTGGAGTTGAACGGAGTTATATTTGGGTCACTTACTGATTGCCCCCTCTTGAATATCTCTCTGCTTCTCATGAAATCTTTGTGCATCTGTCTTAGATAAGTTTCTTCAGAAGCAGAGCCAGAACTTCTGTGTGATTTGTTAAGGTGAGTTATTAAGTGTTCTCAGGAAACATCAGTAGGGGAGGGAGAAGGTTAACAAGCCAAGCAACAATGCAATCTCAGGCAAAGACCATGGAGAGTCCTTTAGTTTCATCCCAGACTAACACCTCTCAGTCACTGACTAATTGAGGAGATGCATGAGCTTCTAGGCACTTCCAGCTTTCTGGTCATTGGGAAGAAAAGCTCCAGGGAAGGGTACGCACAAATGCTTGTGTAATCTGAGAATCTTGGATATGGATGGAACACTGCTTCAGCATTCCTCTCAAATGCAAGTATGACTCAGATTGGAGCTCCCAAGGAGAGAATATGTGGTTGGGTCAAGAAGTTACCCTCCAGTATAGGGCTCTCTTATTGGGTTGTTGTATGGGGTCACTCGCTCTATAGGCTAGGAGACATTGGCAGACTTTTAGATAAGGCTAATTTCTCTGGCCTTGTCAGTTGTGGCTAGGGTAATAGGGCCACATACTGCAATATATGGTCACTTATGTACAATAAGCCTCCAATAGGGGTTTGTGGCTCTGACATCATGCTGAAGCCTCTTAGAAAAGAGCACAGTAACTGGCCTGCATCTTGTCTAGGCTGTTCCTAGACTAGTTTGTTGGCACCTAGATATATACTTGTTACTTTGGTTTTTGGGGGGTGAGAGAGGTTCAAGTGTGTCTTGAAAGTAGCCACCCTCACGCCTGTAATCCTAGCACTTTGGGAGCCTGAGGTGGGTGGATTGCCTGAGTTCAGCAGTTTGAGACCAGCTGGGCAACATAGTGAAACCCCGTCTCTTCTAAAATACAAAAGAAATTAGTTGAGTATGGCAGCGTGCACCAGTAGTCCCAGCTACTTGGGAGGCTGAGGCAGGAGAATTGCTTGAACTTGGGAGGGGGAGGTTGCAGTGAGCTGAGATGGCGCCACTGCACTCCAGCCTGGGCAACAGAGCGAGACTCCGTCTCTCCAAAAAAAAAAAAAAAAAAAAGAAAGAAATTAGCCACCAACACTTTTGTTCTGCATATGAAAGAAAATACCTTATCATTTTTATTAGTTGTTATCATATTCTTTTAAATTCATACCTTTTTAAATTTTCCCCTAAACTTTGTTTTAAAATGTATTTTTGAATTTAAACAGCTTTTGGGGTACAAGTGGTTTTTGGTTACATAGATGAATTGTATAGTGGTGGAGTCTAAAATTTAGTGCACTGTCACCCAAATAGTGTACCTTGTACTCAAAATATAGTTTTTTTTTAATCCCTCACCCCCCTCTCACCTTTCCTCTTTCGGAGTCTCCAAAGCCCATTATATTACTCTGCGTGCCTTTGTGTACATAGCTTAGCTCCCACTTACAAGTGAGAACATACAATATTTGGTTTTCCATTCCTTATTTGCTTCACTTAGAATAATGGCCTCCAGCTCCATCTAAGTTGCTTCAAAAGACAGTATTTCATTCTTTTTTTTTTATGGCTGAGTAATATTCCATTGTGTACACATACCATATTTTCTTTATCCACTCATTAGTCAATGGGCACTTAGGTTAGTCACCAACTCTTGATCTCAGATTTAATTTTTTTAAATGAATGTTACAGTGATTATTGTTCATGTATGGGAAAGGGAACCAGTGCTTGATAGTTTCTCACTTAATTAATTTTTTACTACTATATTTCACAAAACAAGAGTACAGTAATGCTTACATCATAAATTCTTGGGGTGCTTCCTAAAAATGCTGCTTTTTGGGCCATCTGTTTAGTATGTCTGGGTGTACCCTAAGTACTCTGCATTTTCAGTCAGGACTCCAGATATTTTTCTCAAACTAATGTCAAAGTTTAAGAACCACTGCTTTACAAAGTACGAATTATCATCTTCAGTTTACTGTGAAGGAAATCAAAGCATTAAAAGACTAAAATATTTACCTGAGGTTACAAAACTAACACCAAAAGTGTCTCAAAGTTGTTTTTCTTAAAAGGAAGTTTCCACTGATGCATTGTTTGCAATATGAAAGTTCACTTGTTTACAAAAATGTTTGCTATCATCTTGAAGCAAATTTCAAGGTGTCTATGACTACATAGTGTCTGTATCTATCATCTCATTTAGTCTTAAGTGCAGCTTCCCAGTTGTGTGACTACAAAATCGTAATTTGAGTACTTCTACATTACTGCTAGAAGAAAGGACTTGAGTGCAAAGGCAGCAGCTGAGCAAATCTGTAAAATTTAAGGTGAAGGAATTGGTAGAAGAATACTATCAAGTGAATGAACTGGTGGTTCAGCAATTTTGTTCCAGATGGACAGTGTATATTTGGTTAAGTGCTGAGAGGGTTCAGCACAACATACATATTCCGTGTGTCAGGGCCAATATTGCTGTCCTATATGTAGGATAACCTGAGCGTGTACATGGAACCTTGGAGTGTTGCTTTTGATCCAGGTGAGAATGCAGGAATAGGATGGGGTTGAAGGTCGGTCATATCTGACGTATAATGCAGAGCTTGCATGTCTGGACCTGGTTGTATAGAGAAATGGCCATGTTTCTCCATAAAGTATGAATTGAAACATTGGGTAAAATCATAGCAGTTTTTCACCTCCAAATCCAAAGATTGGCCTGCTTGCAAAAAGGTGGAGCATAGTCCATAAAAATCTAATTTTCTTGTGTATTTTTGCCCGTAAGTCATTCTTCTATGGGAAAGAATTTAGAGATACCTTATGTAACAGGATCTGATGTTCATCCTTGCCTTATCTGAAACCAGAATCTGTGTTCCTTCCACTAAATTATTCTTTCATTATAAGTGTTGGTATGGACTGAACTTTGTCCCACCAAAATTCAAATTTGATGTCTTAATCCCAATATGACTGTATTTGGAGAGAGGCCTTTAAAAAAGTAATTAAGGTCATATGAGGTGATAGAGTAGAGCTCTAATCTGATAGGACTAGTGTCCTCATAAAAACAGACCAGAGATCTCTCTTTCTCTATTTGCACTACACAGAGGAAAGGCCACAGGAGGACACAGCAAGAAGGCAGCCATCTGCAACCCAAGGAGAGAACCCTTACCAGGAACCAACCAGTTGACATGTTGATCTTGAATTTCCAGTGTCTAGAGCAGTGAGAAAATAAAATTCTTATGTTGAAACCACCTAGTTTGTGGTATTCTGCTAATGCAGATTGAGTGGACTAATTAATACATGTGCACTGAGTACAACCTAGGTAATCAATACATTTTTCTTTAGGTCACTTTCTCTATTCTACAATATTCACAAACATTTTTGAAATTGTGAGACCTGAGTCTTATGAGAGTCAGCCAGACTAAATCTAAGAAACTTACTGATACACGTATCTCATTTATCTAAGAAACTCAAGAATATAAAAACATGCTCAGAATTCTTACACCTTGAATTATTATTTTACCTATATTTGAAAATCATTTAGCATATAACATAATTATTCTATTTCATTCTTATGTACACACATTACATGAACTTGAAGACCACAACTATAACATTTTGGCCACAGAGAATCTAGTTGAACCCTCATTCTATAAATAACTGAGAGGTCCAGAAAGGTTAAGCAGCTTGTGAATGACACATTACTTATAGTGGCCAAACCAGGATTAGAATCCAGTTCTAGTGACTCCTAGTATATCTTGAATGCTTTCCAATTTGCCATGCTAATTACAATATTGCAAAGGTAATACATTTTGATTATAAAAAATTTTAGAGTCTCAAGATACTACAAATTACCAGAGACAGAATACCTGACACTTTAAACTTGAAAGAGAAAGCATTATTTTTAGCATTATTTTATAATAGGGTTGGGTTGTATTAGTCAGCTACGGATACAATAATTAAAATAATTCTGCATAACACAAAACTCCAAAATTTAGTGACTTATCACAACAAGCATTTATTTTCACTCATTGGTCTGTGAGTAGTCTGTGATTCTGCTGGGCTCAGCTGATATCAAGTAGATTTAGCTTTAGGTGTGGACAGAGTTGAGATCTCCTCCATGTATCTCTTCAATGTCCTTGGACCCAGTGGCTATTCAGATCATCCTTGTTTCAGGATGAGTGGCAGAAGCTCAAGAATCAAGCCAAATCATGCAAACAGATTTTTTTTTTTTTTTTTTTTTTGAGACGGAGTCTCCATGCAAACAGATTTATATCCACATCAATGGGGTGGGGCTGTATACACCACCGATTCTCCTGGGAATCATTACAAAGTCTTATGGGAAAGAAGATGGTTGTATAATCCTATTACAGGAGAATGATAAATTGAAAATAATAATCTAGTGTATGAAAAATATTACTTGTTCCTGGTTATTACAATATAGTTTATAAAATTCCATGTAGCAAATTTATGAGCCAAAAGTGAGAATAAATTCTAATATGCTGTACACATTCTCTTCTTTAAGATAAAGAAACATAGTATTAATTAAAAGTTCTATATTTCTTGAGCAAAACGTATGTCTCTTCCGAAGAATGCCTACTTTACTTACATGCAAGACTTTGTTTAAATGGGAGGAAAAGAAATATATTCTGGTTGTAAACTTGTCATTTTGGAAAAATTTTAATTATATAAGTAGTTTTAACATTTAGGCAAGTAAGCCTAACTGCATTTACCTAATAATGGACTCAACCATTAGATAAAGGAGAGTTCTGAATCCAACAATATGGATTTTGAGGTAATAAAAATAAGAGGCCAATGCAGAGTCCAGGAAGAATGACAGTGGAAAAGCTTTGTAGAGCTCCAAGAATGGGAAGGAATTCTGTACAGACTCATGTGATCTAAATTTTACACCCATCTAGTCAGAATTGGGCACTTTGCTTTTGGGATATGCAAACTTTCCTTCTGACCAAAATCTCATTTAACACTTGATTAAACAAAAAAGTAATTTTTAGCTCACTAAAGTGAAAATCTCAATGTTTGATTTCAGAGGCAGCTTGATCAGGGGCTCAAACAATGTCACTAGATGCCATTTCTCCATCACAACCATGTGCTTTATATCATTCACCCCCACGTTGGCTTTATTCCCAGGCAGGCTCTTCCTTCATGGCTCAAGATGGCTGCCACATCTCCAACAATTTCAACATCTTATGTTCAAATGAGAAAAAAAAAAATCGAATACCTTTTTTTCAGGATTCCCAGCATTCTCATTGCATCTTATTAGCTCTGAGCAGACAGTGTGTTCATCCTTGAACCAATTACTGTGGCAAAGGAAATGAACTGTGATAACTGCCTTAGCCTCAGGTCACATGCTCTATCTTGGAACTTCAATGGAGCCCTAGCTGGATGGGGCATGTTGGTTGAGAATGTGGGGTGGGGGGCTGGGTGGAAAGAGGATTTCCCATGGGAATTTGAATTATAGTTAACAAAAGGAATGTGAATGTTAGGTGCCAAAACATATTTATAAAATGGGTGCACATTATAACCTTGTTTACATGTTGTATTGGGAATAATCTTTGGCTGTTTTACAGTTATAAGAAATTTACAGGAACCCAGTAATAAACTCTGCTAAGCAAATGTTGTTCCCATCCTTTATACACTAAGTTACTTAGGCTGTTCTTTTTTTTTTTTTGTTCTTTTTTTTTGGAGACATTGTCTTGCTCCGTTTCCCATGCTGGAGTTCAGTGGCTTCATCTTGGCTTACTACAACCCTACAACCTTGAGTGATCCCCCCAGACTCAAGTGATCCTCCCACCTCAGCCTCCTGAGTAGCTGGGACTACAGGCACACACCACGACACCCAGCTAATTTTGCTTAGTTTTTATATAAATAAGGTGTCACTATGTTGCCCAGGCTGGTCCCAAACTCCTGAGCTCAAGCAATTCTCCCACCTTGGTCTCCCAAAGTGCTGGAATTACACCCAGCCTTGTTTGGTTACTTTTATGAAGTGTAATACTGCATACTTACCATAGCTACTATTTATTGAGCAACTTCTATTTGCCAAGCATACAAAAGCTCTCATTTAATCCTCATGTCAACTGCCAGGAGAGTGTCAGTGTCCATATTTCAAAAATAATGAAATGAGGCTGAGAAAGGTGAAGTACCTTTTCAGTGATTACACAGAAAACCTGGTGAAACTTGTGGACTATATTAGATAATATCAGAAACAAACTAGTCTTATTAACCAGTGGTTTAACATAACTGAGGTTTCTTTCTTACTCCTAGTTCCTATCCAAGTGGGCTTATGAGGGGCCCTGTTCCATATGAATGGACCTAGGCTGCCTGAGTCTTTACCATCATTTAGCTACACCGTCTGAACCAAATGCTTTCTCAATCACTGTGGCAGATGAACAGAGAACTGAAAATTCACACATTGGCTTTTAAATTCTTCAGTCCAGATGTGGCCTGTTTCACCTCCATTCATAGCCCATTGGACAGACTGACTAATCACATGGGCTCGGCTAATACCATGCCGCCTAGAAAATGTAGGGGAGCACTTGGATATTCAGTGAGCAGTAAAATCACTACTATGGAGACAATCCCAGCTCTTTCTGACTTCAAAATAATTATTCTGTCCATTAGACCCCCATTGCTATATTTGATCTAACCACCTTTGATTTCACTGTTTTGAAGTACCAGTTGTTAAAGATCTTCTTTGACTGTAGAAAACAATACAATGGTAAGAGTAGTGTAATGATTAAGAGCATGGGTCTTAGAACCAGACTTCCTGAGTTCGTATTTTGGCTCTTGTTAAATGCTGTGTGCCTCTGGGTGAGTTACTCAACATCTCTATGCTTCAGTTTTGCAATCCATTAAAAAGAATAATAATTATATTAATAATAGTGTCTATATCCCAGGTAATCAGGATTAAATGAGTTCATTGAAATAAAGCATGAGACAGTGCTTAGTACAATGAAAGCTTAATAAATCTTGTAATTATTATTATAGAACCACTTAGGTTTTCACTGATAAAAAGTATTTTTCTTCTGCAAAATGTAACTTCAGCCAGAAAATTTGGAAACGTGTTCACTAGGTCACAAAGGCAACCGCATGAGAGGGAATAACAGTGCAAACCTGAAACCACTATTGGAAAAACAACTCAAAGGTCATGTTCAATTGAAAGTGGTTTAGCAGTGTGGCCTTTATTGGCAAAAGGAGTGTGTGTGTGTGCGTGCATGTGTGTGTATGTGCTCACACACTCGTGTGGGCGTGGGTTTTCATTCAAGGTACAAAATGTGGTAAATGTACCAAGGTACATAATGTACATATTATGTACATAATATATTTGGTCTTGTATATTCATGAATCAAGAAAGTAAAACCTAGAACTAGAATATAGATTTTGTTTCCTCTTATTTCACACACACACACACACACACACACACACACACACACACACACACACACAAAATACAATCTCTTTTTGGCTACTGAAGTCTGAAATCATTGCACAGAAGCCCAATACTTCTTGTACTCTCATTCCTTCTCTTCCAGACACTCTCTCTGGGGAACACCATTTCTCTGTGAGTGTGGGCAGGATTAAAAAGCACCATTAACTCTTCACTCTGGCCCACAGGGGTGGGGGACTGAAAATAGTCTGTCAACAGTTTGGCCAACTTGCCATTGGCAGCCTTCTGTCACCTGCCAGCATCCACTGGACACAGACCACTTGACTCCCTTTTATTTCAGCATTGAGAATGCAACCAACATTTGTGAGAACCAAATCTTGCTTAGATGTGCTAACACACCTGAATAATTAACTTTAACATTAAATTTATTCCTGCTTGAACTTCGAGTTTTTATTTCTCAAAATTGAGAGCACTCATTAAACCCAAGAGTCCACAAGCTTACTGTGTTACATACATGAGAACATTTAAGATTCTGAGTGTACTGTAAAATTTACTTTTGAAAAGCAAGAAATTTTGAAATAAGAAATTCAAATCTCTTTCTATGTACATTATTTAACAAAAAAAATGAAGAGTTAATAATAACTTCTATGAGTGTAATAAAGGCCTTAATTTAGTTCTCCTGTTTTCCCTATTCATCTTTGTGCCCTATAAATAAAAGATATTTATTTTATAGTTTACATGTAATTATTATTTTGTGTCTCTGCTTTAGCAGGAGATCCATTATTCTATCTTTACTTCAAAAGAGGGTTTTATAATTTCAGAAATAGTTAAGCATCTTGAGGCAGAGCGTATAAGTACAGATTATATATAGTAGACACTGACCAAATGTTGTTGGTATTAACATCTGCACAGAAATTTATAATGCCCAGGGTAAGTAGCAAGAAATAGTCCTAAGAGTTCTCAGTGAGTTTAACAGGTTTTCAACTCTATAGACCAGGTTAAAAGTAAGGTGTTTATTTAATTAATACTTATGTTCCTCTCAAGGAGATAGAGTACATTTTCACCAGGTTGATAGCGTCATTTATTATTCTGTTTTTGTTTGAGCTCCAAGTTTTCATTTGAGCTATTTATTTTCTAAACAAATGAACTCTGTTTTTAAACAACTTTAAAATGAACTCTGGTTTTAAATAACTTCATGTACTTGTACATTCATCTTCTTTGCCAAGTTGTACACCCAATTTACAACCTCTATAGAAAACAGGACAGGGATATCTCAAGTAACTAAAAGTAGAACTACCATTTGATCTAGCAATCCCACTCCTGGGGGCACCTACCATCCACACAAAAAAGAAATCCTTATATCAAAAAATCACCTATATGTTCATTGCAGCATTATTCACAATACCAAAGATATGAAATTAACCTGAGTGTCCATCAATGGAAGATCGGATAAAGAAAATGTGGTGTATATACACGATGGAATGCTATTCAGCCGTACAAAATAATGAAATAACGTCTTTTACAGCAACACGAATGGGACTGGAGGCCATGATCTTAAGTGAAACAAGACATAGAAAGACAAATACTGCCTGTTCTCACTTATAAATGGGAGCGAAATAATGTGTACACATGGACGTAGAGTGTGGAATGATACACAACAGAGACTTGGAAAGGTGAGGGGGTGGGAAGGGAGGGAATGATGAGGGATTACTTAAGGGGTACAATGTACATTATTTGGGTGATGGACACCCTAAAAGCCCTGACTTCACCACTATGTAATCTATGCATGTAGCGAAATTACACTTGTACCCCACAACTTTATACAAATAAAAATGAATAAATTAATTTTTAAAAAGTAGTTTCAAACTTTCTTTGAAGTTATAAGACCCTTTTGAGGTCATGAAGATATATATTGGGCATACTTCATTATGGGCTGAGATGCTGTTGTAGAGATTTGAGAAAAGGGAAGTGGCCAAGTGCGGTGGCTCACGCCTGTAATCTCAGCA
Organism: Macaca fascicularis; assembly: GCF_037993035.2. Classification (NCBI taxonomy): domain Eukaryota; kingdom Metazoa; phylum Chordata; class Mammalia; order Primates; family Cercopithecidae; genus Macaca; species Macaca fascicularis. Next base: position 16,886,628 of record NC_088376.1, read on the forward strand.
CTTTGGGAGGCCGAGGTGGGCAGATCACGAGGTCAGGAGTTTGAGACCAGTCTGGCGAACATAGTGAAACCCTGTCTCTACTAAAAATACACAAAAAATTAGCCGGGTGTGGTGGTGTGGGCCTGTAATCCCAGCTACTTGGGAGGCTGAGGCAGGAGAATCGCATGAACCCGGGAGGCAGAGGTTGCAGTGAGCCGAGATTGCACCATTGCACTCTAGCCTGGGCGTCAGCACGAGACTCTGTCTCAAAAGAAAAAAAAAAAAAAAAAAGAAAAGAAGAAGAGGGAAGTGATTAATTCTGGATAGAGTCTAAATGATACACAACTTAAATTTTGAAGAGGTAGGGGTGGGTTTGTGTGTTGTTTTATAGACTGTTGAAAAAAAAAAACAGTAACCACATCAGACCCCTTATTTCTCTGATAGTAGTGATTCTGATAGTAGTGAATTAACTTAAGTTAATCTTCCTTCTTTCTCTTCTGTTTCTTTCTTTTCCTTTCTTTTTTCTTTCTTTCCCCTTCCTTCCTTCCCTTCCTCCTTCCTTCCTTCCTTCCTTTCTCTCTCTCTCTCTCTTTCTTTCTTTCTTTCTTTCTTTCTTTCTTTCTTTCTTTCTTTCTTTCTTTCTTTCTTTCTTTCCTTCCTTCTTTCCTTTTCTTTATTTCTTATCTTCCTTCTGTCTCTTTCTTTCTCTCTCTCTCTTTCCCTCCCTCCCTCCCTCCCTCCCTCCCTCCCTTCCTTCCTTCCTTCCTTCCTTCCTTCCTTCCTTCCTTCCCTCCTTCCTTCCTTTTTTTTTTCTTCCTCCAACTAAAAAAATCCTGACTGGTACAGAAAGGAAGATTCTCCCAACAGAGCATATAAGATCATCTTTATTTCTTTGTTCTTTCAAGCTTTCAATTCCCCCTGCAGTTACTCAGAATGGCAACTTAGTCTTCCCTTAGATCTCCTAAGGGCCAAATTACACATCTTTATGCTTCATTTCTTTTCAGCACAGAGGAGAAGGAGTTGCTTGTATTTCTTAGAACTTGCCTTCTTGGATTTGAAAATTTAAAAAGTATGTTTTGTAAATCTCTACTAAGAATATACACTGGAATTCACAGCCTTACCTATTCTAGGTATATTGATCTTTAGCAAACACTTCTTGGAATTCTTTTACTGTTCAGTAAAAACTCCTCTGTCTAAATATCCCGACTGCCTACCCACTTCCTCTTTCTCAATTATGACTTTTATTAACATTAACAATATCTGTAGAAATTAGAGCTTAATGGATTTCTTTCTGTTGATCTCAGAATCCTACCACAACAGGTCGTAGCCACACAGTGCACTTTTTTTTTTTTTAAAGTAACTTTGCCTACCCTGTTTCTAAGCATCAATTTACCTAGCCTGTTTCCTTGGCATCTTTTTTTCTGGGTGTTTCCTTTGAAGCAGAAGATACAAAACATTAGTAGGTTTTCCTATCAGATTCGGAAAGCATGGTTTTCACTTAAATTATCATGCTTCTCTGTACCTACTTATATCAGTAAAGTGATTAGGAGTGTCTACCAACTGCAATTCTCAGGCTATGAAATTTGGCTTTTTGAATTTAAATTATACTGCAGTACCATATGGCAGAGGAGAAAGGAGTGCTCAATTTCTTATCTCACAGAGAGTTCCTCTCAAGCAAGGGAAATTGCTGTCACAGCCTAAGTTTCATTGGCTTTCTATGGCTTAGCATTACCCGCTGCCTCCCAAGCACATACATGTAGGCTTTTCTTGAGCTACTTTGAGAAAAATTGCTGCAAACCATCACAGATGAGGAGAGCCCATCTGAGTCAACTGCTGCTCATCTTCCCACAATTGGATGCTGAAGAAGCCCTGTGTACAAAGTTCCAAGAATGGGAGAACTCTGGGTGCCTTTCACTTATGCTTTTAAAAAATTTTATTTAACTTGAGGCAGAGCCATGTCATAGAACATCATTCACATCCCTGAGGGTATTCTAAGCAGTCGTTACCAGCCTAATGTAATTATGCTTGGGAGCACCGCAGAGACTCCTAAAGCTTCTGAAATGCAAGGTCAAGTTCTACTAATGTCCAGGTATGCAGGAGGAATCTACTAATTTATGATTACGGCAACTCTTTTCTCTGAGTCTGTCACAAATTAATGGAACTCAGGGAGCTACACATCCTCTTTAGGATTATAAATGGGGTCCTGACATTTCAGACTCTTTGCCACTGTAGTGACTGAGAATCCTCTCTCTCATATCCGATATTAGGGAGCCCCTTATTGTCTAATGAGATGGCAGACTTCTCTACTTGCCTTCAGTCAAGTCGGCATAAGGACAACTCAGAAAGAGAGGAAATATCCAGGTTGTGTTGTTCTCTGTCATCTAACTTATGCAAGTTATGAACATATGAATCAAGCAATCCTCCATACAATGGTGGTACTGGATATATCCTTGTCCTCAAGATCCACACCCCTTGTGCCCTCTGTCCCTGGCGGCAGACCTGATGAGTTGTATCAACATGGTTACTTGTCCTCTGGCTTCTGGTTGGGTTTGTCCAGGGCAAGCACTGGCAGATGAGGTTAGGATATCTGTTCCTCTGGCACTGCTGGTGCTGACACACTGACCCAGCTCCTGCTGGGCAGCCCTCTCCTCGCAGTTCTCATTCTGATTACTCATAACTTCTCTCACCTTCAGGCCTTTCCCCTTCAGACCCTGAACGCCCTCCCTGCTGTTCCTAGCCCTGAATACTATACTAACCATTGTGGTTTCCCTAATCCTGCCCACACTTGTATAAATTACCCATTTATTAAACTCTCCTCAAATTACTCAGTTTGAATGTGCCTTGTGTTTTTTTCTGGAGCCCTAAGTGATAAAACAGCACTGTTCTGATTTGCCCATTTTCTCTTCTACCTTTTTCACATGCCCTATCTCTAATAGTCCTGTCTTTCTGAATGTCTATAAAAGATCTCCATATTTGTTTCTGTTTGTATTTATGTATTTTATGCCTGTTTGCCCGATCTCATTTCCAGAAGGATGTGATGATGCTGCATGTTTGCTGGTTTTGCCCCGGTACTGACTTGCCTCTGTTCATCTAAAAGGTACTGTATCTTTGGGTCCCCCAGGCAGCCTTTTAATAAATTGGGGAAAATCCTCAAACTGGCTATTTCCTGTCATGAAGACAATCACTATAAATAGATTTTATTGAATTCAGGCTTATTAAATTGAATTTGATTGAACCTGTTTGGCATGGACAGAACCTCAGAAATACAATAGGCAATTGATTGGTGACACTAAAACATATAGTATTTTGGTTAGCACGGATTTCACTTTGATTCTTTTGAGACAATTATCTTCTTGTCTAAGATGGATAATTTCTTTTTCTTAGGTACCTATTGCCCTTATGAAAAAATACAACAAGAAAAAAAACACTAATATATCGCACTTGTGATAAAAAATGATCAAGACATGGGTGCTAATGTCTGGGCTATTTAAAATCAGATTGATTATTTAAGACTAAATTAGACACTGCAAAATTTTTAGTACAAGGGAAGAGTATGGTATCTTAAAATATAGTGGTAAAAGTGATTTGAATCCTAGGTATTCTGACGATGGCTTTGGGCCAGGACTAGTTTGTGCCCCAGTGAAAAAAGACATGTAGCAGATGCTATAAATGCCTCACTCGCCTCTTCGTGTTCCCCTGCCCCCCGGTCCCCTGTGGCCTCAGTGAAGGGTTCTGATACTTGCAAAACAGCTTCCTCCTGCCTGCATTTCTCTACCAGAAAACGTTTTCTGGCTGTGGAATTGTGCTGTGCCGATGTGAAGAAGATGCCCGCAGTGCCTAGGATTTAAAGCCCTAATAGCAATTCTCAGCCACGTAGGGACAGGAGTTGGAGAATAAATAGCCACATTTCTGGAGGACAAATAGCCACATTTCCTCACAATTCTGAGATGTGTTCTGTGCATTCACTCAGGGGGTCCTCAGCAGGATTGAGCCTCTGTTGCTCACAGCAGTAACCTGCTAATTAACACACCCTTTATTGGTTTTCTTCCCTTTCCTGTCTCACTGCTCCACTCTCACACTTGCTTCCTGTGATCACCTCCCAAATACTTGCACCAAAATTCTTGTCTCAGGGACTGATTTTCAGGAGAATGCATTTAGAATAGGAGACTTTAGAAAGACAATAAGAGGTGAGAAATACAGAATGAGTAGATCATGCCACTCTGAGCTTCAAGACAATAGTATCTTTCATGTTCTTCTGAATTATCTTTGTCTTTAGATTATAAACTATTGAGAACACTGGCTGTTTCTAATCAAATCTATAAATTACCACAATCTATGAATGCCGTGAAGGAGGACTTCATAAATATTTGATAATAATGACAATTCTAAGATTATACTATTTATGGTATCCATTACCATAATGAAGGGGCATAATTATTGCAAAAAAGCAAATAAAATTCTGTCTTAAAATAAGGTGAATGATGTTAGCTCATTTTTAGTCATCTTTAAAATCTAAAAAAAAAAATTAGAATGGGCCAGGCATGGTGGCTCACGCCTGTAATCCCAGCACTTTAGGAGACGGAGGCAGGAGGATAACTCGAGGCCAGAAGTTTGAGACCAGCCTGGGCAACAGAGTAGGACCTCTCCTCTACAAAAAATTAGAAGACTAACTGGGTGTGATGGCATACACCTGTAGTCCTAGTTACTCAGGAGGCTGAGGCAGGAGTATTGCATGAACTCAGAAAATCCGGGCTGCAGTGAGCTGCTGTGCCATTGAACTTCAGCCTGGGCAACATAGTAAGACCCTGTCTCAAAAAAAAGAAAGAAAAAAAAAAAAAAAAGAATGTCTTACTCAGATGAGCACTGTTAGGGGATGATAAGTTTATACAATTGTGTGCAATGCAAACTGAATTTCTTCTCAGGTGTCTTGTCGATTTTTTATATTCCTCTACTCATATCAGGTGTCTAAGTGAAGTGATCATGGCACCTCTGCATGGTTCCATTAGACAGCAACACAATTTGGCTAAATGCACATCAGGGGTATATATATGTTTGCACGCACAGCTCAGTCTCACCATTTAGAACCGGCTAGAGACTTTTATAGACCTTATTGGAAAGAGCCCAACCCAAACATAACAGCATAGAGTTCAGTGAACTCTATGTGTGAACATTGAACAGCCTAAAGTCCAATGGAGAAAACAATAATGAAACAGAAGTTATGTGCATTATTTTACTTTAGGCAAGTTCCAGAAATCTGACCTTTATGCTTTGACTTATCCTATTCAGTGAAATGAATATTTTTTTCATTATGTTGTTTTAGGAACTTTTTTCCACCATAATAACTCACTAGCATCCATTATATGGTAGAATAGTGAAAAGTCACACACAAGATAATACCAGACAATTTCTTCATCTAGCTAATGTAATAAAATTGAATAGGCTTGCTCCAAAATTCATAGGGAATCATTATTCACTGTCTGAGAAGCATTTAATCATATTCAGTTGCCCAAAGATTGCATTACACATCTCTGAGGAAGAAAAGTTATGGTATATAAAGTTAAAATCTCCAAGGCTGTACACAGTAGGGCAAAATACGTGATCACTCTTGGAAACCAAAGTAAGTCAGCTTAATTTAAAAACATCAAGCTTAATTTAAAAACATCAAGCTTAATTTAAAAACATCAAGCTAAAATGTGGCACATCTTAGCAAAAAGAAGGTAAAGTGCTCCTTCAAATTATCACACATTTCATCCTTCAAAATGTATTCTATATTCATTTTCAAAATCGTCATCCTAACTACATTTAGGCATCACTGCAAATAAGCTAATGGTATAGCTGCACAAAATGCTGAGACAACTACAATTATCTCTTAATTATACACAGCAGGCTTCCAATGTGTGTCCCCTTCTGAGGATACTTAACAAGAAACAAAAAAAGTCAGGCAAACCAGTTAGACATCCCAGGCAGCTTCTTGATGACAGGTTTACTCTGAAATGCTGTGGGGCAAGATACAGTAGCAACTACTGTCACTAGGAAGAGCTTGCTCAGCTCAAGAAAATAATTGAACAGAATCGGATTTCTCTGTCCACATTGTGAGACTTGAGGAACTAGGAAACAAAGCAAAGAGGAAACTATGATCTACAAGTTAATGGTTTATAAGGAGCTCTGCCCCTCTATGTGTGACATAAGGAAATTTCAGGTAACTCACCCCAGATTGTGTTGCTCAGGGTGAGTTTATATCTTCTTTGAGAAAGAATCAATATTATCATGTTATTGTGAGATCATATATTTAGTAGGAGAAATGGTCTAAGACCAGAAATACGTCAAACAACTTTATTTCATCTTTGAAGAGATTAATGTAATTGGAAAAAGTATATCAGTTAATTATCCAATAAAAGTTTATTGCATGACTATTACTTGCCAGCATCATCCAAAGTGAGGTTAATAAAATCTTTGCATGTATTCTGTGCTGTTTCACACATTCTGTGACAAAGCTGTGGGGTAAGTAGCACCCAAACACATGTAGATGGTGCGAATGTGAAAATGGATCGACTGAGGATGATAATAATTATTCTATGTGTATAAATCATTTGCCAGACAACAAAGGATGTTCACAAGATTTCTCTTCTTTGATTCATATTAGAACCCTGTGAAACAGATATGGGAAAATATTAACCCCTTTCTATAAGTGAGGAAGTTTCTTGATCAGTGGTCTAGAAATTGCCAAGAGTTGTGGGAGTTGAGTTTCCAGTACAAACCCATTATTATATACTTACGATGAGAGAAGGATAGGAGAGCGAATAAATGGAGGTTTCTAGAACCACACCTAAGAACAGCTGTCACCCCCCACTCCTCATATCCAGCCTCATATGAGAAATTTCAATTAGTCTTGCATGAAACTTCCAATCTTGCCATTTTCACAGAACATTTTTATATCTTTAATTTAGCCTTTCGTAGTGCTCCTCTTTCTTTGTTCTCTCTCTTCTGCTAGACCAGCAGTCTCAAAGCTGGCTTTATAGCAGTTACTTGCTGAGTTTATTAGCAATTCAGTTCCCTGGGCTCCACTGTAGAACTACTGAATCAGATATTCGAGGTGCTGTCTGCTACTGGATCTCCTTGTTTTTTGAGACTGGGTGTCACTTGGTCACCCAGGCCAGAGTGCAGTGCTGTGATTGCAGCTCACTGCAGCCTCAACCTCTCAGGCTCAAGCAATCTCCCACATCAGCCTCCCAAATAGCTGAGACTACAGGTACACGCCAGTACACTGGGTTAAGATTTTGTATTTTTTGTAGAGACAGATTTTCATCATGTTGCCCAGGCTAGTCTCCAACTACTGTGCTCAAGCAATCCCCCATCTCACCCTCCTAAAATGCTGGGATTACAGGCCTCAGCCACCGTGACTGGCCTCCACTTGGAAGCCTTGAACTAGAACTTTAGCTCCTCAAGGGCATTTTTTTTTCATTTTTATGACCTCATCCTGATACAGAATAATATTCTAATCAATAAAAGTTACATGGTGAATCTAAATTAGGAGGATATAGTTGTTCATTTGATTATTCTTGCAACTCTTCTGTGATTTTGACAGTTCTCAGTGTAAAACATTGGAGAAAAGAGATATGATTGGTTAAATAATCATTAACAAATTTGGAAATAGTTAAAAATCCAAAGTGAATTCTGCTTCACTAATAAATAAATATTTGTTGAATAAATGGATGAATGATCTACTCTCCAGCCTTTTATTTGGGAGAAGATATTAGAAGTGAAACATCAGATGAAAAATCATTTACATCAGAGAGCAGTAAATGGAACCAAGAAGATCTTAGAAACATGAAAAAGTGGGGCTAAAAAGAACTTTCTCTCTTAGTTGCATTGTTGCAACTCACAGACTGATTTTTTTTTTTTTTAATCTTCCCATTCTTATTATCCTCTAATAGAAACCTGTTGCAGATTTCACTTCCAGCCAACCCTTCATTGTACATACAGTTGGACAGGGAGCAAGAATGTGGATCAACAAGAGCAGCAATGTGAAGAGGACAGACCAACAAAGAACAGGCTGGTTTTACTGTTCCTTTCTGAGGAGCCCCAGAGTGCCTGCCAAGCCCATCGTCCCTCTCTGCAGAGTCCTTTATTCAGGAGACATTGTGATTTGTACCACACTGCCCTCTCCACCCAAACCATGTCTGATTGGAGTAGTAATGGGTTCCAGGTTCAAAGATAGCCAAAAGTCAGCAGTCTTTGAGGTAGTCTGGATCTATCCTGGTTCATGATTAACTTCTCTTGGGGTGTTGGAGTATGAAGGACGCCAACATGGATGTTGGATCATACGTGACAGCAAGAGAAAGGCAGCATGAAAGCAGAGAGGAAACCAAGGGATGGCCCTAAGTGTGGAAGCTGTGATGGGAATATGAAGAGAGTCAGTTGACAATGACTGCAGCAGTAGAAGCAAAAGCAAAAAATTTTTGTCAATATTCTTAGTTTTAGGGAACAAAAGCCCAATTTGAATTTGCTTGGACAAAACAAAACAAAACAAAAAGAATTTATTGGCTAATATAACCAGGAAGTTTAGGTCTGTGGTTAAGTAGGATGAGAGGCAGGAATAAAACCCACCAAGAAATTGGAAATTACTGTCTTTTTTTTTTTTTTTGAGACAGAGTTTTGCTCTTGTTGCCCAGGCTGGAGTGCAATGGCGCGATCTCCACTCACCACAACCTCCGCCTCCCAGGTTCAAGCAATTCTCCTGCCTCAGCCTCCCGAGTAGCTGGGATTACAGGCATGCGCCACCACCCCGGCTAATTTGTATTTTTAGTAGAGATGGGGTTTCTCCATGTTGGTCAGGCTGGTCTTGAACTCCCACCTCAGGTGATCCACCTGCCTCGGCCTCCCAAAGTGCTGGGATTACAGGTGTGAGCCACCGCGCCTGGCAGAAATTACTGTCTTTGTCTTATACCTATGTTTCCCCCATGTTTGCTTCATTCTTTTTTTTTTTTTTTTTTTTTGAGACGGAGTCTCTGCCGCCCGGGCTGGAGTGCAGTGGCCGGATCTCAGCTCACTGCAAGCTCCGCCTCACGGGTTCACGCCATTCTCCTGCCTCAGCCTCCCAAGTAGTTGGGACTACAGGCGCCCGCCACCTCGCCCGGCTAGTTTTTTTTTTGTATTTTTTAGTAGAGACGGGGTTTCACCGTGTTAGCCAGGATGGTCTCGATCTCCTGACCTCGTGATCCGCCCGTCTCGGCCTCCCAAAGTGCTGGGATTACAGGCTTGAGCCACCGCGCCCGGCCTGCTTCATTCTCTCTTACTGTCAACAGGTATTGTGCATGAAGAGAGAGGGGGCATGGTCCCCTGCAGCTCCAACACTAAGAAAATCCTACAGTGGGCTCTAATTGGTCCTGCTTAGATCACCTAACCAACACTGGACTAATCCGTGTGTTCACTATGTACTGTGGTTGTCAGTCTTCAGTAGAACTACATGGTTTGCAAGGGAGACAAATTTCCAAGAGAAAGAGAGTACACTTCCCCCAAAGAAGGGAGAGAAATTCTGGATAGAGAATACTATTGATACCCACTCCAGTCATAATGGCAGAATGTTAAAGAAGGAATCAGTGAACACATACTTCAGAGCACATAAGCACTTAAGATTTGGTTGCATCATTAGAGCAGCTGCTGATCTCCTAGTGCTACAGTTTTTCATAGGTATTAGCCAGTTATTACTGTAATAAGCTCTATACCAACAACCCAAAGTCTCAGCTTATAATGACAAACATTTATTTCTTATTCATGGGCTGGGGGTCAGGAGGAATGATTCTGCTTTGGTTATGTGTTGAATTCTGGTCCGCTTTGTGCATCTCCTCAGTCATGGACAAGTGGTATCTGGGGCATGGTCTTTTCATTATGAAGACCAAAAGCGTAAGAGATCAAGCCAAAATGGGCAACAATGCTTTTAAATGCCTCTGCCTCTATTTGTATCGTGTCCTCCAACATTCCAACATTCCATTATTCATGCCCCACATCAATGAGGCAGGAGAGGTATACAAGCTCCAAAAGAGGTGGGCAAGAAAAAGCGAATACTTGCTGAAAAATTTTAAAAACCTCTCATAATACTGAATGGCATTGAATGACCTTCTAGAGGGTCTGCTGAAATTGTTTCTTGTGTTTTCCTACGTATTTACTTAGTGGATGCATATCTCAGCGCAGAAATTCAACTGTTTGAAATTTAACTTTATTTTTCTAAAATGCAACTTAATTCTATTTTGAGCCTCCAATCACCTGAGTGCCTGAAACTTCACCTCATTTAATTCAGAATTATCTGTCTCAGTTTCTTTCAAGAGTGTATCTAAATCCTAGAGGCTTATGTATTATCAAAACACATCTGGGTAGCGTCTGATCTTTGAGTCATCTCTCTGCACAGATATCCACTGAAGTGTTTTTGGTCCTTTTGTCTCAGGAGTCAATCCATGCAAATAACCTCTGAGATGTTACATCCATGGCTGGCTTTAGGAACAGTATTTTGGAGCATGAGAATCATTCAATTGCTTCTACACTATAGTGAGCTCACTAAGGCCAGGGATGACCAAAGTTCTTCCTGCCTAGCTGCTTATGACTCTCCCTGGGTCTCTGCCTGGGGCATGGTCACCACAGATTATTGTGTATTCTGTGCCACATCCCTAGACAGTTCCACCCACATGAGAAGCAGAGATCAGGGACCCATCCCTTGGCCCAACAAATCTATCTGAGGTTTTGCTGTCTCCTGGGGGCTCTAACCAGGAAAAAACCTACAAGGCCACACTCTACAGGACTGTCTTATAAATACTTAATTTGTATTCTAGGTTTCTCCCTCTTATCCAGCCAAGATGAATCTTCTAACTGTGAGGGAAACCCCAGTCTACTGAACGGCTTTTCCCGACTCCTCCCTTATTCTCAGCCCAGGAATTTCTCTACCATATTTCTGCCTGTGCTGAAGATGGTCTCCAACTGTCATCTCCTCATCCCTCAGCGTGGCTGAGGATTTTGGAAACCCAAGCTGCAAATCATTGTTTCAGATGTCCATCAAGGCTAGTCCCTTTTCTGAAGCAATAAACTTAGAACTGCCATACTTCTTGGAGAGAAAAAGGTATAGGAAAAAAATGATCTACTGGGGAAAAGAATCTCAAAAATGCTGTCTTTATTACTTTTACAATTTGAGGTACACTGACCACCCTTCAGTTCTTTGAAATTTGAAGGAAATAAAAATCTAACAACACACTTTCATAAGTAATGTCTATTAGGCTTTAAATGAATTTTGAGACTTATATTAAATTCCGGGTTTGTTTTACACTGTGGAAAACTACAGTATTTCGAATCAAATAACAAATCTATTAACATTATGAAAATAAGGTCCAAGAAGAAACAGAAAGCTGTCTAAAGTCCTCATTATTTCTCAATGACAAGCTGAAAATGGTGGTCATTCCCTTTCAGAATGATGGGGAAAACTTGCTTAAAGCATTCCTTATTTTTCTCCCCAGTTACCAAGCTTGCTACTTTTCACCTTCAATGGGATTACAGAATGTTTGCATATTTTGGTGTTTTTTTTTAACTTTTGAAGATGATGGATATATTTACTATTTTGATTATGATGATGGTATCACCGATGTTTGCACATGTCCAAACTCAAAATGTATTAATTAAATGTGTGCACAGGGTTTTTTTTTGTGTATATCAGTTACAACCTTAATAAAGCTGTTAAAAATGGACAACGTATTTTTTAATATTTGTTCCATTGTATGATATGAGAAACTGCATTGGTAGTATTTTCTTTTCTTTCTTTTTTTTTTTTTTTTTTTGTTTGAGACAGCATCCCACTGTGTCATCCAAGCTGGAGTGCAGTGGCGCAATTTCGTCTCACTGCAAACTTTGCCTCCCAGGTTCAAGCAATTCTTATGCCTCAGCCCCCCAAGTAGCTGGAATTACAGGCATGCACCACCCACGCCCAGCTAATTTTCATATTTCAGTGGGGATAGAGTTTCACCATGCTGGCCAGGCTGGTCTTGAACTCCTGGCTTCAAGTGACCTGTCCACCTCAGCCTCCCAAAGTGTTGGGATTACACGCATGAGCCCCCACACCTGGCTGGTAGTCTTTTCTTTTTAATTTTTTGTTTTTAATTATTTTGGATACAGAACAGTTATGCATATGTATGGAGTACCTGTGATATTTTGATACAACTCGCTTTTTTTTTTTTATGGTAGTGTTCTCTGTGGGACTCTTGGAGATGTCTGATCAGCTAGTGAGACCATGACTCCGTATTTTCCCAGGAACGGCTTCCACCCTAAAACTTGGTCCTTTAGCCACCATGGTTATTCTGTGTGACACCGTCTCTGGCTCTGGCCAGCAGGACCCAAAGCTGGATATCAGACTCAAACTAGCCAATCTCCTGGGCATTTGGGATTGAAATGGAAAGAGTCTGTCTCTTGGCTGAGCCTGCAGGTTCTGAGAAACAGAAAAGGCTGGTTTGTGGAGAGAGAATGTAGAAGATGCCTTGGCTGAATGTTTCCTTTTAGTTTTGTAATTCTCAGGCTCTTTCACTTCCTAAGGTCATGTGTCTTTCTACCTTCAGGTCCTCCAGCCCTTTGAGACTCTGCACAGTGTCACACTAAAGTCCCCTCTCTTGTGAGCTTGAGTTGTTCTAGTTGTATTTTTGTTGTTTGCAACTAAAGAACTTTAACACACTTTTCCTTTTGCTGAGCTCAGTTAAACCAAAACCTTACTTATATCAACAAATGATTTAATTAAGCTGAGTGGGTAACAACATCAAGAAGAACTTGGATAATCATGAGTAGCTGATAGTAGTTACTTTAAAGAAACAGAGAACAGTGGTGACTACACATGGAGTTGTAGAGTCCCAATCTATAATCTGTGCACATCAGACTGCCAGTGTGAAGTGCCGGTGGTTTATATGAGAGCAGAATCAGAAGCAGTTATGCCCTCAGTTAATGAACAGTGTGAACAAAGGAAGGGGGACTTCTACAGCTTGCGTGGAGCAGCTGAGCATTTAGAGGCGAAGGGAGTACACGAGAGAAAAAGTTTTCACTTCAAACACGGGAGGTTTTTGTAGTGCTTATTATTTTAGGCTGACAGGCTGCCTGCTTTCATGTATTGATATATTGGCTTTGTAAAAAAAAAATCATTAAAAAAAAAATAAGTTTGATCACATGTTCACAGCCATCTGCTTCTGGTGACTAAGTTGGGGGTGCCAAGAAAGGATGTACTATCTTTTATCAACCAAGGCAAAAATAAAAATCGCAGATCAAAAATCAGAACTTGGGGGAAGAAGCATCCGGATTTCTCAAATAAATCAAGAAATATGCAAACTGCAGACCTCTTTTGAACTCGGGAAAAATAACTTTTTGGGGTGGGTTTTGTCTGCTTGGTAGAAGATGTGTTCAGATCCATGGATGTGAGTGCTACAGGAAGTGACTACGGTTTCAGGGCCCAGATCCAAGCTCTTGCTCATGTCACTTGAAGATAAATTCCCCTCCTCTGCATCCACTCTGCTAGCTAAAATAAAACTTAAAAATGAGCCTATTTGAGTACCCCTGAAATCTTGCCTAATTTAATTTCTAAGTACTCCATTTACAGGCCCCAGTTCCCTATGCAAGCCTCATGAAAACACTTGCCCAGAAAAGAACTGTGATCACATCACACATTATTGGCCAACAAGAATATCTAGCAATTAGCTCTTATAGAATGGGGAGGCAATATCTCTTTTGAACTATGTTTCTGGTTCTTTAGATTAATGGAACATATTTTTCTTGGGGATGTTCTTAGAGTGTACCAGTAGAGCATTTATTCTTCATCCTTCAAGATGAGAATTTATTTAATTTCTAATTCAACCAAGTCTGCTCCTGGCCCTTGACCTCACTTCTAGCTATTAAATTTAGCTTTGTGTGATTGCTGTGGACAAGATGAGCTTTAGACAAAATTGGAAGAAGGTAACATTTGCTGTTGGCTTCTTTTCATCTCCCCCATTAGCACAATCCCTTTCTTCCCTCAGCCCTCCCAAGCCACTTATGTTGCCTGGGTGACACATCTTAAACAGACTCAGCAGTCTCTACAGTGCCCAGAAATCCCACTTCTGTACTTACCTATGAGCAAAAGAGTAAAATCATACTTATTTATTTTTGCTAACTTAAAACATGAAACTATTGAACATATATTGTGTGCCAGCCTATGTGTTAGGCATATTGATACAAAAGTAAATGCAGTGGATCTCTGTTTTCAAAGAATTTAGTCTAGGCCTGGAGACAGATGCATATAAATGTATATATCTACAAAAGAAAAACCTAGCCACTGTAATTACTATAATAATAATGCTTAGGTAAATAATAGAAATGTGACATAAGGAAATTGATCAGGGCCCTTGGGAATGAGAGGGAGACAGGCAGAATTGGGAGCAAGGGAAGATTTGGGAAGTGTTCAAGTTGTCCAAATCAAATCTATTCCAGGAAAAGTGTGAGATAGGTGATTTTCAGATTAAAGGAGTCTGTATGTCATTATTTTAAATGGGAAAAACAAGAATGCAGTCTTGGACACAGGGCTGAATCATCGACCAGGACCTAATGATGACAATTAAAAAGCATTTGAAATTGGGTTGGCCCTCGAAGATCTGGTGTATGTTGTCACTGTATCCATGTTTCTTAAGAGATTAGGGGATTAGATCATAAGCTAAAATGTAAAACGTTGACTGTTTCTTCTTATAAAAACAGTATACAATGAGATAGAATTGGAGAAAACTGGAGTTGAGATGAACCACACTGGCACATTTATTTATCTCCCTTGGCTTAGTAGTTCATCTTTTGCAATATAAATTTTCATAAAGAAAGATAGTATTATGATATGTTTCTTCAAAAGTCTATCAGAAAAATTGAAATGACATTTTCTTCTCGGATGGATTTAGCCTGATCCCGCCAAATCTGTCAGGACATTTCTCTGTACACCGTACTTCCGAAAGAGCTTGACAGATGCCATTATTGGTGTTAGCGGGTAATGGGGGAATGCAGAGAAGCACCATGGTCCCAGCAGAGCTCACTCACATTCGTATTCACATGCAACACCATCAAAGAAAGCACTCGGAAAAATGGCATGAAATCTCCTAATGATGGTATGTAAATGCTGTATTTATCCCGGTAATTTTGGATATAGAATCTGGTTATATTAGTTAGGTTATAGATTTCAGTTACTGTCATAGAGAGACCCAAAATAACAGCAGTTTAAATGAGATAGATGTTTCAGTGGAAGCAGCACGGGGCTGATAGGGTAGCTCCCTGGGATCAGAAACCCAGACTCATTTTCTCTTGAATTCAAATTTTTTGAACTCCATGTCTTCATCACTAAAACGAGAGTGATGACACCTCATTATCTGTGTGAAAGTGATAGGAGGTAATGCATGCAGGGTGCCGGTTACATAGTAGAATCTCAGTATTTCTTCCTTACATTCACTCCTAGTCATGCTGACTTCTATTGAAAATCCTGGGGCTTTCTTTTAAGTGAATGTATCATAAAACTACTCTATTCTCTGTCTCTCGAAACTTGGAGTTTCTCCCTTTCTATCTCTTCTGCTGGAACTATTATGTTTTTCATTTGATGTCTTACACCTGTTTTGAGGAAGTTACTGATGGGAAAGTATGACCCCTGTGAGGAATTGAGTGTCGAGAGGGAATTTCTGTTGAACACCAGGGAGGGAGGCCTCTGTGGATATTAACCTAGGAAGGCTCTCTCCAAACTTTCTTCCTCAGCATAAATCCTCCTCAAAAAGTGTATTCTACCTTGAAACTCCAAAACATCAGAAGTGGTTCCAGGTGGTAGGTCTCCTGTGTCTGAGGAAATTTCTCGTCTAAAAGAGAGCCCAGGGACAGACAGAGTTCAGGCCTAAGTTCCACAGGGTGAAGAATTTTCTAACTCTGTGTTTCCAGAAAGATGTATGTGCTTTCTATGTGGGTTGACAATTGCTTTTTATTTAAAAGGCTCTCCCTGTACTCCAGCCTGGAAGGAGACCCAAACTTTCTTCTCTTCCAGTCTGCTAGGGGCCCAGCAGGCATCTGTCTTCGGTTAGTTACTGGGGGCTTGGGCTTCTTTGGGCCTCCCTAATGACCTAGGGGTGTCACCAGACAGCTGTTTATTTGCATGAGGTGATTTGCTGCAGGGAGGAAGCTTATAATCTGGAAGACTACATACCTGTGGAACTGGCTTTATAGCTCCATGGATTAGGCCCAGCCCTAGTGAATAATTTCTCAATGTTACAAAGATAACGGCTATAGCAATGCAGTGTTAATTAAAATGTGGACTCTGAATACCTGGAAACTTGTAAACATAGATGACTGGATCTCACTGAGACCCACTGAATCAGCCTCTCTGGTAGAAGGGGCCTAGAAATCTATACTCCAAGTGATTCTAATGTCTACTAAGACTTTGTTGCTTAAAGTGCAGTACAGAGCTAGCCTCACCTAGGAGCCTGTAAGAAATACTGAATCTCGGCCGGGCGCGGTGGCTCAAGCCTGTAATCCCAGCACTTTGGGAGGCCAAGACGGGCGGATCACGAGGTTAGGAGATCAAGACCACCCTGGCTAACACGGTGAAACCCCGTCTCTACTAAAAGAATACAAAAAAAAAAAAAAAACAAACCTAGCTGGGCGACTTGGCGGGCGCCTGTAGTCCCAGCTACTCGGGAGGCTGAGGCGGGAGAATGGCGTAAACCCAGGAGGCGGAGCTCACAGTGAGCTGAGATCCGGCCACTGCACTCCAGCCTGGGCGACCAGAGTGATACTTCGTCTCAAAAAAAAAAAAAAAAAAAAAAGAAATACTGAATCTCAGGCCCCACTTCAGACCTATTGAATGAGAATCTGCCTTTTCGTAGGATCTCCCAGGTGACTCTGCTGCATGTTACATTTGAGAAGCACTTGGCCTACCTAAGGGATTGAGAACCATTGAGCCCAAATTATTCTCTTCTTGACAGATTCTGTGAGCTGGGGGATGTAAGGGATGGCAAGGTACAAATAGTATTCTTTGGATGCCCAAGTGATACAGCATGGTACACAGAGGCCCTCTTCAGGGGCCCAGAATGACTCCAGTGCAGTGAGGACCCCAAGGAAGGTGGTATCAGTCTGTAATCTCCAGGGATGGTGTCCTTGAAAACTTTTGGAGGCAGCACAGACATCCTGAACTTCGAAGTTCAAGATACCTCCAGCAGCACTGACGTGGGGGGTATCCTCGGATGGCTTCCTAGGTGGCAGACATCATGGAGGGAGCTTGGAGCAGGGGGAAGGAATGGCGTCTCATGTTAACAGTAGCTGAAGACTTCAGGAATGTATGTGTAACAACCCCTGCTGATTCCCAGGGGGAAGAGGGTGAAACTTTGGAGCTTTGAAGTTCACCCTGACAGTCTGTGTAATATCCGTGGAGTAAAGGACTGGTGAATACATACTCATCGGCATGTTACATTACAGTTAGGCATACTAAATAAATATAATTAGAGGAAGTGTTTACGTGGCCCAGTGGTTCTCAGTCAGGGCATTTGGCAATGTCTGGAGTCATTGGCATCTAGTGATAGAGGCCAGAGTATACTGCTAAGCCTCCTACAATGCATAGCACAGCTCCTATAACAAAGGATTATCTGGGCCAAAATGCCAGTAGTGCCCAGATTGAGAAACTGAATCATATCCCAAAGTGAGATTTATATAAAAAAGCAGTATTCCCTATTGATCTTAACAACCACCACTGGGTGATATTTAAAGATCTACCATGGAGGGCTAAGCCTGCAAACTGCACATACTTTTGGCTGGCCATCGAGTTAACTAGAGCATTACCTCAAATTGACTATCTGTCCCCATACCTTGGCAGACACTGAAGTTAAGCTGATCAATCTGTATATCCAGGAGAGTCTTCTGGGATTTCAAAAACAATGGGCACTGTGTTTGTTGTCTTCTTTCAGGTATTTCTCTTCAGTGCTATCAGTTCTAAAAAGTAATGACAAGTAACTCAGCAGTAATGCCAGCAGTTTCTGTTGTGCTCCAGGAACTGTGTTATCAGGACCCACCACTCAGAATACTCCAGTTTTATCACCCACTCCACCTCCGGGCTGTAGTAGAGGCAGAAGTAATTATCCATCACATGCTTGCACCCAGCATTTGCTCTTCCTATCTGATCAACTTAGAGTTTAAGAAAAAAATTACATATATATATTTGTGTGTGTGTGTGTATATATATACACACACACAAAATTTTATATATATATAAATTTATATATATTTATATATATATAAATATATATATATAAAATTTTGGAATAACCAGTTATTAGTTTTTTTAATCCTATTACAAGTGGGCAATATTGAGAACTCACAGAATAAAGTAAAGACATGATTCTAGGAAGCCAAACTTCTTGGCATGGGAAACAATACACTTTCTAGGGAGGACTATTGGCCTCAGCAAAAACCAACCAAGAGACACATGAAAGTAAAAATCATATTTATTTTGTTTGTTTCATGGAAAGAGGAATATAAAGATTAAAGAGGAAACATACTGTAGATAAGACAGCATTGGCGTTTCGATCAGACAGACTTTGGTGTAGATCCTGTCTTTACGGCATTCTAGCTGTGTGTCCGTGGGCTTATTTCTTACTCTCAGTTTCCATTTTGGTTAGAAAAGGGGTAACACTACTGCTTATCTTACAGGATTGTGCATTGGTTAGCTATTGCTATATAATGAAAGCCACAGAATCTCAGTGGCAAAGAACAACAAGCCTTTATTTAGGTTTTGCATTCGGAGAGCTGGGGTCAGCTGGGGGTTGGCTAATCTGGGTTGCAGAGGCCTTGTTCTCTGAGAGACTCATCCTTCTCCTGGAACCAGAGGCCTAGCCTGAGAGTTTTTCACATGGCATGGTAGAAGTGCAAGAGAGCAAGCTCAATCGTGAAAGCGTAATTCAAGTTTCTGCTTGTAACATGTCTATACTACCATCCCATTGGCCAAAGCTTGTCACATGATTGAGACCAACGTCAAGGGGCAGGGAAGTACATCCTGCCCGATATTGAAGCCACAGCAAATCATTTAGGCAAACCCAACATCACTGGAGCAAGAAGTATCCTCTCCCATGAAAGTGAAGGGGAGGGAGTGAGTATTTCTGAACAATATCTAATCGACCACAGGCTATTAAGATGATTAAATGAATTTATGTCTGCAAAGCACCTTGCCTAATGTCTGGCACTAAAATGTTTAATAAATGTTAGTTCCTTTCTTCTCCTCTAAACCCTGACTTCATGATAAAGAATGGGAAATATGAACTTCAGAGATACAATAACTATTCTAAAATAAACTTGAATTCTATATCATGATCAGTTGTGAAAGAAGGAATAATAAGAGAGAGGAGATATTCAGGAAAATAATAAAACAGAAGAATGATGGGAGAAAGAAACAATACCTCCTTAAATTTTGAAGAGGTAAGGAAGGGGATAAATAAGTAATTCATCTATAAATGAAAAACAGAATACAAATAGAAATATACCCACAGAACAGTAGAACAGTAAAAAGAAAGTGGAAGGGAAAATGACTTATCAAGAGAAACACCAGGATATCAGGGGAGCTTTTTCAAAATACATGCACCTTTTTTCTCTCCTCTACCTCCCAAATTCTGAATTATACATGAAATTCTGTTATTCACATGGAGTAGGCTGGGAAAGAGAGAAGTGTTCATAGTTTTATCACTTCTTGCTAAGGTTCTATAAAAGACTAATTCGAGTTTTAACCATTGTCTATCAAGTCATGGAGTGAACTTTATCCTTGATGCTTCCAAAGGCTCTAATCTGTATGGGGTTATTATTGCAACCTACCAGATGAGCCATCATTTTCCGGGAATGTAGTATGAAGGACAGAGAAATAATACCAGAAGGATCAAGTGAAATTGAGTTGGGTTTTTTCATTGTTATGACTTAGTCTATACAGAGAAAGAATATTGTCAGCATAACACATTTGATCATACAGTATTTTGTATTATCTGACTTCTTGGTATTCTATGGTAGGAAAAAAATAGTGTAGAAATTACTTTCTAAAGGACAAGAAAGCCTTCGATATAATAAGATGCCTGCAAATATCTTCTAGAAAAAGAGAAGAAAAGCTTTGGTCAAATTTGGCTTGGTTAACAACCAATGAAAAGACCCTTATTAAGATGCAAACCTTCCTATTTAACCATGCTCTCCTTGTGAAAAGGAATGGAAGTTGTCTTCGTGTCACCATTTGCCTGCAGAAGCAAAAATATCAAAAGTCCATCCTCTTAATTTTTCATATTGTTTGTTTCTTGCCAGTGCTCCTCTTGCTTTTTGGTCACATTGCCAATAATCAACACATAATAGTTGCTCAGAGATTGGAGCAAGGTCAGGAAAAGACCATTTCTGAAATTATAATGAGCAAAACTGTGATTTGCCTCAGATAGGTGTATGGAAAAACAATCCTCTTTATACTCACATTCTTTTTTTTCTTTTTTTTTTAAAGAGAGTTTGTATTTGTTGTTGAAAAGAGAATGTTTTCTAAATATCCACAATTGCATACCAAAAAGATAAGCCTGCATTGTAAAGATGTTAAAAAAAAAAAAAAAAAAAAGAAAGAAAGAAAATCTCTTGAATTGTGCTGTAAACTGGTAGCCTGAGGTAAGGACTGACTTAAAAAGGAAAAAAAAAAAAGATTATTAACTGAACATCTTTGTGTTATCTATGGAATCTAGAAAGAGGAGGCTGGAATGCAAACTCTTTTTGGCATTTTTCTCCTCCCACTCCTCTTTGTGCTTCCTCAGGCACACCAAGCTCATTCTTACCTTCTGGTCTTTCCACTTGCTCTGCTGGTGGCCTTGTAAGTTCTTCCCTGACCTAGGGCATTTCTCACTTCCTCACTTCATCGACTTAGGGCTGCTTAATCATGGCCTCCTCACAGAAGCCTGCTCTAACCACCTGTCTCAGTCTGTTCAGGCTGCTATAACAAAATTACCTTAGACTGGTTAATTTTTAAACAACAGAATTTATGGCTCTAAGTTCTGGAGATAAGGAAGTCCAACATCAGGGCACCAGCAGTGCCTGGTGAGGGCTCACTTCTCATAACCTCGCTGCATTCTCTCTTCTCTGGCAGAAGGGGCACACAGGCTACCTCAAGCCTCTTTTGTGGGGCAGCACCCTTATGACCTGACCACCTCCGAAAGGCCTCATCTCTGATTACTCTCTTATTGGGAATTAAGTCAACATATCAATTGGGGAAAACATCATCTTATCTACAAATTATTCCCCCTGATTCCCTCTGTTCCCCAAATCAATACTAATTTTCTTCATATCACTTCCTACTATCTGTCTTCAACGTTCTATTACGTACTTCTTTTGCTTATTTGTTTCCAGTGTTTTCTGCACTAGAATATAAGTTCAATGAGGGAGCTTTGTTTTGCCCACTGCTCTATCTCAGTGTCCAGGGCAGTGCCTATACCTGACATGTAAATGAGAATTTCAGTAATCTTTGTTGAATGAATGAATGCTTGATGGGAGGAAAAGATTTTGACTATTCATTATAGTTCAAAGAATAAAAATATCCCTAATATGAAGAGGGCAGTACTTTGGCTGCCACAGCTTTACGAAAAATTCACTTAAGTATATCCATTCATTTCTCTAATAGCCCGCTGAACCTACAGGGCATGAAGCACTGTGTGGGTGCTGTACGTGGACCTCAAAGGATTAAGACAAGGCGCATGCCCTCAAAGAATGACAACTGAGACATGGACTAGAATTCCCCTGGTGATCTCTGGGGGTGCCATTCACATAGACATGACATAAATCACATTTCTCTAAAGCTAGGAAGTGTACAACCTGTCCCACGGTACACAGCAGCCCTAAGAGATAGGTATTTTTCTTCCTTTCATCTAACTGGTATTTCCTATCAATCCAGATGCCACTCAGACTTTAATTTATTCATTCAACAAACATTTATTGAACATCTACTACATGTAAATAAGTGGCTAGAAGCTGGGATGCAAAAATGATCCCCAAAGCTTCCCTGACTGTGGACTGTTTCCAGTGGTGAGACAGACAAGCAAATATAGCACCCATGGTAAACATGGAGTTGGGCCTTTACAAAAGGACGTAGCAGGGCCTTTCAACACTGTCCCAGGAGATAGGGGAGAGTCAAGCAAGTTTTCTTGAAGGATAATCTCTAAGCAGAATTTCTGCAAAGAAGCATGTATACCTCTATAATTGTAGTGGTAACTGGATTTATTGTCAGGTAGTCTTTGGTTCAAGACTTTGCTTCTCACCTGTGGGATGAGTAGGAGTTCTCCAGATGTGGAAAAGAAAGGGTCTGATGGGCAAGGGGAGAGCAAGAGCAAAGGGCCAGGGTTTGGGAGTGCAGAGGACTGAGTTTAGATCTGGGCACAGACAGGGCCCAGCTCACACAGGCCTCTCTGAGGAGTTTGGGCTTTATCTGCTAAACTGTTCTGGGGATCCCACTGGAGTTTATGTGAGCTTCCTGGAGGAGTGTGGAGGGTAGATTGGACAGGGGTGGCGGGAAGCCTAGGAAACGGCACCATGGATATGAAAGGAGAGAAACAGGATAACAAGGGAGAGGGAGAGAAAGCAGGCAAGACCATTCCCTCATCTACGGCTTGGTCTCTGTTTGAACAGATGCATCATTTACTGAGCCAGGACAAACAGGGGAAGAGCCAGGTTAGGGTCAGGGTGAGATAAGCAGGTGAGTGGCCCCATATGACTAACTGGGAGGCTCATTTAGGCGCTCCTTCTGCGTGTCCTGTTGGCTTGTCGTTTGCTTCCCTACTTACTCTCGCCCCTGCACAAATACCCCTTCACACAGTGCTGTGCTAAGCCACGTTGGAGCCTGAGGCAAAAGGAAAAGGACCCTGCCCTTGTTTAACATTTTGATATCTTGTGGCCGGGCGCGGTGGCTCAAGCCTGTAATCCCAGAACTTTGGGAGGCCGAGACGGGCGAATCACGAGGTCAGGACCATCCTGGCTAACCCGGAGAAACCCCCGTCTCTGCTAAAAAAAAAAAAAAAATACAAAAAACTAGCCGGGCGAGGTGGCAGGCGCCTGTAGTCCCAGCTACTCGGGAGGCTGAGGCAGGAGAATGGCGTAAACCCGGGAGGCGGAGCTTGCAGTGAGCTGAGATTCGGCCACTGCACTCCAGCCTGGGCGACAGAGCGAGACTCCGTCTCAAAACAAACAAACAAACAAACAAACAAACAAACCAAAAAAAACCATTTTGATATCTTGATCATCATGGATTTTTAGCATTAATTCTGATTTTAAAAATATTATATTAAAATATTATCTTAATTACCGAGTTCTTGGGCACCCCTTTAAAATTTGCACCTGGGGTGAATGCCTCCCTTGCCTCACCCTAGTCCAGCCCTGGACCCCCTCCCCATCCCCTATCTGCAAGCTTCTTGACCACAGAGACTAGGCCTAATTATTTTGTAGAATCTATAGCACTTACCCTAGTATCTGACACATTTTAAACGCACAGTAACTTCATCGAATTAATATAAATAACGAGTTATAGAACAAGGCACTTATTTGTTCTATGAATGAGCTAGGCATTGTTCCAGGAACAAGAGTGTGTCGTTTAACAGAGTTTATCTTTTGAGAAACTCAGACAGGTAGAGGGGATATGGGCAGGCAGCATGAGAGGAGCATGACAATAGAGACCTAGGCAGAGGCTGAGGAAGTACAAGACCTGGGGCTCATTCATTCCCTCAAGGCCTTGGAGGAAGCTTGACTTACCCAAGGAAGTGGCATTTTCTAGAGTTTGGAAAGAGAGGTAGGGCTTCCATGGTCAGTGACAGAGAAGAACATTTCAGGAAGAGGAAACAGTTCGAAAGGCACGAAGGGATGATGATGAATGACTTTCTGGGGAAATGGAGCATGTTTGGGATGTTCAGTGGGTGATACGGCCACAAGGGAAGGGGATGCAGTGGTCTTTTTGGGTCTGTTGGGAGCAGGAGGGAAGCATGCTTGTGGAGACCCTGTGGGGACAGGAAGCAGCTGCTCTGACTGGTGGTGGGAGGAGAACAGCTGTGGCTGTGAAGGGAGGCGAGGAAACAAGTATGGAGAGAAAACTGCAGATAATGAGAGTGAGGGTGGAAGGGTCCTGGAATAGGGATGAACAGCAGGAAGTTTGTATAACACTGTGTGTGTTAGGACGCACAGAAACAAAACAAGAATACCATTTTTCTATTTTGATATGCCAACATAGAAATAAATTCCTCTATTTACATAGTTATGCAAACAATTTATAGTGACATTAATATAATTCAAATACAGTAGAATTCAAAATGCAGGTGAAAAGAAGTTCACCTACATTTTTGCCACCCCAACAAATGAGTACTTTCATTTTTGTATCTTTCCAGGCCTTTCGAGAACACCTATGAAATGCTTCTCTCTCTGTACTCAGAGTGTTGATATGATTTTATGGTCGGAGTATCATGGACTCAAGCCTTACTTAGATCCTAGGATTCAAGGCTTTACTTGTTACACCTGAGTCCAGTGGATGTTATGCAATGAACACCTGTACTTCTCTTTGCAATGCCTTTAGCAAATGCATGCTAGCTTTTACAACAGGACCTCGGTGAGGCAACTTAAAGGGAAATGGGGAAGTGAGTACAGCCAGCAATGTTAAAGCAAGCATAAGCAAGCATCGGTATGTGTAATCACCTTGCCAGCTCTAAGACACTAGGCCAAAAACATGCATGGGGTAGAAATAAAGGAGAAGCAAAGTAAGCAGGTTATACTGAAGTGATTTCTATTTTCCTCCTTCACTAAGGAGGCAGGATTCTTGCTTATGTGATCCGTCCAGACTCTTCCTTTCTTATACAGAATTTGGGTATTGGGAAAAACGAACAAATAAAAAAGAAAAATAAACAAAAACAAAAACAAAAAGCTCTCAGCCAAAGAGATACGTCGTAAATATCTGAGGTGAAAAAAGGGCAGGGGACACTAAGAAACGGAGTGGTTATCTGGCAAACAAACATGATATAATAGGGATGTAGTGCTAGTAAATGTTTAATAACTGGCTTTCTGAAAACAAAACTGTGTATGTATATACATATATATGTGTTTATTATAAATTTTTCTGTGAAGCACATACTTTATAAATTAAACATGTAATATTCCTTTTTTTGTTTTTGAGGCAGAGTTTCACTCTGTCGCCCAGGCTGGAGTGCAGTGGAACGAACCTCTGCCGCCTGGGTTCATGTAATTCTTGTGCCTCAGCCTCCTGAGTAGCAGGAAGTACAGGCATGCACCACCACGGCCTTTTTTTTTTTTTTTTTTTTTTTTTTTGTATTTTTAGGAGAGACAGGCTGGTCTCGAACTCCTGATATCAAGTAATCTGCCCATCTTGGCTTCCCAAAGTGCTGGGATTACAAGCATGAGCCACCACACTTGGTCATAAAATGTAGTATTCTTTATTATAAATTCTGTACAACCCATTGATCCTTACAGAATGTTTTCATTGATTTTTCCTGAATTCTTGTATTCATAGCCAACCTATGGCTGCAATTGACAAATGAATATAGTTCTAACATAAGCATCAGTTAATATTTTTGTTAATGAGTTAGACATAAGGAAATAAAACTACAAAGAATATGCTGGAACTTTACACATTGGCCAATGATGTGAATGAGTGACTTCTATGCTGAATCAGATAATAGTTTTTAAATGCTGATAAAAGTTTTTTTCTTTTTTCAGAGATAGGGTCTTACTATGTTGCCCAGGCTGGTCTCAAACTCCTGGGCTCAAATGGCTCTCTTGCCTCAGCGTCCCTGGTAGCTGGGACTACAGGCATGTGCCACCATGCCTGGCACTTTTTAAAAAGTGAATTTTCTTAATATTTTGTGCTGTTGACAGTGTAATGGTTATAGGCATGACATGCTTTAAAGTTTAATCTGCATTATTAGCATTTTCCCATGACTTTTTAAAGTCAGAAAATCAACAGAACAATAAATCAAGTTCTGATGTGTAGTGTTTGTCGATTTCCATAGTGTAAATCCTCCCACTATGGCCAATTTCAAGGTACCAAAGTGACATTATTGGGCGTGGAGTTGGGAAGAGATGCCAAGCAGCACATTATATAATGTTTCTACCCTATAGATGTAATAGATGTAAAGAAACTTCAGGTGTATAGATAAAATGTATAGTAAAATATAATAAAATAGTAAAATACCTGGAAAGTGATGGATTTTGAGTATTAAAATGTTGGCTGGGTGCAGTGGCTCACGCCTGTAATCCTAGCACTTTTGGAGGCTGAGGCGGACGGATCACTTGAGGTCAGGAGTTTGAGACCAGCCTGGCCAACATGGCGAAACGCCGTCTCTCCTAAAAATGGAAGAATTAACCGGGTGTGGTGGCGCATGTCTGTAGTCCCAGCTACTTGGGAGGCTGAGGCAGGAGAATCACTTGAACCTGCAAGCTGGAGGCTGCAGTGAGCTGAGATAGTGCCATTTTACTCCGATCTGGGTGACAGAGCAAGACTCCATCTCAAAAAAAAAAAGTGTTATTGAGGTATACTTGATATACAATAAGTTGCACATATTTGAAGTGTTCAGTTTGATAAGTTTTAACAAATGTACACACCTGTGATGTGTACATTTCAATCAAGATGATAAATATATTCATTACTCCCCTAAATTTTTTATGCCCTTTTGTAATCTCTTACTTTCACCACTTCTTACCCTTGCCCACTCAGACAACCACTCATCTGCTTTTTATCACTATAGATTAGTTTTCTATAGTTTTACGTAAGTAGAATCAGGTAGCATATACTCTTCTTTTGTCTGGCTTCAGCATAATTATTTTGAGATTCACCCATGTTGTTCCATGTTTATTCATCTTCTCCCCCGAGTATTGTATATTTATTATCTCTGTTTGTAATTTATTTCATTGCGAGTTTATATACTTTAATCTTAAATAATGGCTATGTTTAACGACCTGGTGGCAAAATTCCTAAAAATTTAACAATTGGCTTTTTCAAGCTGGTGCAAGCCTGCTCTGCTATACCTCTAGTGGGCTGTGTGCATGTGTCTAGTTTTAGACAAAGAGCTCAGAGACTTTGGGGTAGCTGCAGGGTTTGGGAGTAATTGAAAACGAATGAAAAGGAAAAGAGAATTTCTAAGTTCTTCTGTGCTCCCTATTTGGCTTTTTTCCCCCCAAGAAACTGCAGTAAAAATGCTAATTAAAAAAATTACTTTTGGGTTGCTGGCTTTTTGTTTTAATTAATGCATGACTGGACCACAATGCAGTTAGGCTTTGGGTACTTCACATGAAGGACTTTTATTACTGAAGTCTCCAAGGGAGAACTAGGAAGCCAGGGACAACTTGCTTATGATTCAAAGGGGTGAACTGTTAGAGAGGGATTTAGGAGTAATGGTTGGGCACAAGGATGCTGGAATTTGGCTGCTCATATACTAGGAAGTCATGACCACCTATTAATTGTCTCCCAAACTCTACTGGACAGGCAGGAGTGTAGGAGAGGGCTTGGGCTGAGTCAGGGGTAGATTGACACTAGAGAGACATAATTTGAGATATAAAGCTCACTGTGGCCAGGCATGGTGGCTCACACCTGTAATCCCAGTGCTGTGAGAGGCCGAATGGGGAGGATTGCTTGAGGTCAGGGGTTTGAGACCAGCCTGGACAACATAGGTAGACCTCGTCTCTACCAAAAAAAAAAAAAAAAATTAAAAAATTAGTTGGGCAGGGTGGTACATGCGTATAGTCCCGGTTACTCAGGAGGATGAGGTGAGAAGGTGGCTTGAGCTCAGGAGTTTGAGGTTACTGTGAGCTGTGATCACACCACTGCACTCCGGCCTAGGAGATAGAATGAGACTCTGTCATAGAATGAGACTCTGTCTTAAAAAAAAAACAAAACAAAAAACCCAAAACCAAAAACACTCACTGTGCACTATCCTTGACATATCCTCAGGCAGAGGACAGGGTGTGTGTATGTGGTGGGGTAGCGGGGGGGTTATTCTATGCTTCTGTGCTGTAACGAACTAAAAAAGCCAGGAGCGCTGCAATAATAATATTTTTTGAGTGTTTGCTACATGGGTGGCACTCAGCCAAACACTTTATATTATCTGATTTAACACTCAAAGCAATCCTGAGGTGAGCAATTGTACTTGTTTTACAGGAAAGTTAAGTCTTTTTTCAGAGGTCACACCAGGGAACGGTGGAGACCATATGTGAACTCAGGTCTGTCTGATTCATCTGGTCTTATTCCTCTACACTGTACCACCTTCTGGTTTGCAGAGCTCTAGGAAACTGAGTGTAAGACCCCAAAATAGGAATTACAACCCTGGTTGGAAATTAGGACCTTTCTCTAACTCAGTGACAATGTCCCTGGCTGCCTAGAGAGTATGTCTGGGGGTAAAGTTGAAGCCCAATCATTTGGAGTCTTTTAAACCTTTTTTTTTTTTTTTTTTATAGAAGTGTGGATCCTCTCCTAAGGGCAACTGGGGTGCCATTGACAGATTTTAGTGTGGAGGAATTGGCTCAGGCATACATTTGAAAAAATAGGTTGGAGAGTGACTGTATAAGTTGGGACAAAAACACTGCAAAATGCAAGACAGAGGTTATTTCTCTTTTGTGTAGCAGTCCAGTTGGAGGTGGAAGTCAACCTGAGATGCAATCCCAGTAAAGACCTTGGCTGATCCTGCTGCGAGTACTGAAATACAATGACTCTTCAGATTTATTTTGAGTTGGGACAAAGGAGCTGAGCCTTAAATCCCTACTTCCACCAGTAATTTGATGTGGGAAGGGGATGCTGCCTTAGGGTGAGATGGCCATCTTCCGGGAGGAAGGCTGACTGCTAAGTGTTTCTGCCAGCAGTGCTCCCAGCAGCCAAAGTAAGAAGTCCTTTATTTTTGCAGGGGGATCTGGAAAGTGCGTCACTGAATTCACCTCAAGTGTACTGGTTGGTTGCAGCCCTCAAAATACAACCTGAAGAATACCAGCAATTAAGAAGTGGGAAGAAGTAAAGGACCACAGCAGAGACTGAGAAGGAATTCCTAAGAGGTCAAGTCCAGAGACGATCAAATCATGGAAAGAGGTGAGAAATGAATGTTCAGAAGGAGCCTGTGTCAGCAGTGTTTAATGCTTCAGAGTGGCCGACAAAGAGAAGAATTTTGCAACCAGAAAGACACTAGCAACTTTACTGAGCCATGCCAGTGGAGTGGTGGGTGCTCAAGCCAGACTGAAGGAAGGGGGAGGTTGAGGAATGAGTGGGAAGTGAGAAAGTGGGCAACCCGTTATGGATTTTGGGTTGTGAAGAGGAGAAACGGTGGTTGTTGATTTGACAGAATTCTTATTCTTAATTTTTAGGGTGGGAGAAATTTTAATCTGTTTAGATGCCAATAGAAAGAACAAAAGAGATGGAAAGGTTACAGATATGGGAGAAGTGTGGGTAATTGGTGGCAACAGGGAGCTTTCAGAACACTGGCGGGATGATTAGATTTAAACCAGGAAAGAGAAAGACTGACGCTGACATTTATTTAATGCGTTCAAAATGCCAGGAACTGCAGGGTAGTTTGGCTTTATTTAATCCTTTTGACAAATTATTCCAACAATTATTTCGCAGATTAGGTTTAGAGAAGGCAAAAAGGTTGCCCAAGGTCTCACTTCTCCCAAGAAGCTGTGTCAGAATTTAAGGCTGTGCTTTACACAGTGAAGGAAGCACACCTCTCATCCTCTGAAATTCAAGGCATGACAAAAGATGACTGAAAATGGACAGAATGGGATTGGATAAGGGGAAGAAGGCTGCTATAACAAAGATATATAAAACTCTAGTGGCTTAAGTATGTTAAAATTGATTTACCCCCAAAGGAACCAGAATGAGCTGTCTTGGGATGGTAAGGTGGCTCTCCTTTATGAGGACAGTCAGAGACCCCAATTCCTTCCATCTTATTGCTCTGTAATCACCTTCTAATATCCATATGGCAGATGTTGGCTTATGTCTGTATTGGTGGTATAGCCTGGGGTAAGATGAAAGAGTATTTGGATAGATGTTTTGGAAGACCCAGAAGTTGCACACATCATGTTTGTCCACATCCCATTTATCCGAAGTAAGTCACATGGCCACACTTAGCTGCAAGGGAGGCTGAGAAATATAGTTTTTTTCCTCTGGTGGCCATATGCCCACCTAAAACTAGGGGTTCTAAGAGAGGGGAAAAGGAACACTGTGCGATCTTTCTAAGTCTTTTTATCAGAATTACTCCTGGGGAAGTCATGTGGCAAAACCACAAAGGCTGTCCACATACTAGCTTCTTATAGAAAACAACTAATGAAAACAATATTCTATAACAATTTTTAAAATGTGACTTGTGGCAAGAAGTGTTTCCAGCAGACTGAGAGGATGCATTCATTGTCCTTGCTCCTGCATCATTCCTCTGTGACTCTTGGGATTTCAGCATCTTTTGACGATGGTGACAGTGTCAGGGTGGACACATGGCCAGGGCCTTTTAAGGACTGGTTGTTCCATAAGTGACCATAATAGTCTGCCTGTTCTCATGAGTGAAGGGAGCCAACAGAGACTCATTTTAGAATGGAATGAGGATGCTGTCTGATGGAGATAGTAATAGCCACTGAGGATGGGCCTTGGGCAACTAGTCCTCATCTTTAGCTGGTGATTGCCATGAGGGAATGTGGCCAGTGTTTTCAGAAATTTGAAATTTTCTATAGAATCTGGGTATCTGGAATTTTAGCATGTAATCCGGGTTTTTAAGCATGTAATCTTCTTATTTTTAAATGCTAGCTCAAATGTTTTCATATAGACCAAAAAGAATATCCATATGATCTAGAAGCAGCTCTGGTCTCTCTGACTTAAACTCTGAGAACTGTATTTCCTCATTTGTAACAAGGTGTCAATATCCATCTCAAAGGACTATAGGGAGGATGGAAGGAAATAGTGTATGTCCTAGGTTGACAATCATCACTGTATCTGATTTTTTTTTCATGATAAATCTGCATTAGAATGAGGTAATTCTCAGATCTCTTCCTAGTGGATAGGAAGTTCAGGATAGAAGTTCCAAAGAAGGCCAAGAGGATGGAGTCTACAAGATTTACTGAAATTGATTCATTTGAAGACATTCTGATTCATGTCTTCAAAACTACCCTGATTTACATTCCCCAACATTTTCTTTTGGAGGTGTCGTGGTCAAGGTTTGAGTCTAGCTAGTGTCTTCAGCTTGAATTACAGTGACAGATTATTCATCCTCTCTTTACCCCTTGTTAGTTGTGTGACTTTGGCTTAATTATTTAACATACCAAAGCCTTAAATTTCTTCTTGAAAAGTGAGAATAATAATGACTTAGCTCATGAAATAATTGTCAGGACTTAGTAAGATGACACATATAAACCCTAGTGTATATTGCCAAGCATATAGTAAGTATTGAATAAATATTAATTGCAATAAACTGTTATTTCTTACCCAGGTGGGTGATACATAAAATAGGTTTTTTATTGTTTTGATTTTTGATAATACTTATATTTTCAAGCAAACCACCTTACTTAGTCACTGGACTAAGTAATGGATAAAATCTCAGGAACTATTGCTTAAAATATTTTTTTTGCAACTTCTAAGAGTAAGAGGATAGTGTCAGGTGTAAAGAGCTCTAAAACAACACAGTGACCTTAAAAGAAAAGCAATTTATTCATAAAATAAATCACCAACGAAAAGAGGAGAAAGGTCTTCTTTTATATTGCTAGCAATGAATCTCTGGGCTAATGCATTGTTTTGCATGGCTTGTGCTGGTTACAGGCTGTGTATAACAGTTTCTTATATTAGAGCTGATGGATTTCTATGAAAAGAAATGTTGAAATTTACTACAGTAAGAGATACACAATCTGTTCTACAGAAAGCCCCACAGGCAAAAAACAGTGGCTGCAAAATACAAATTGTGAATGAGTACTTCCTCTAAATTGTCAATTAAGTTTCTCTTCAAAAATAGACATTACCTAGGATGGTTAAAGGTATTGCTCTTTCTTATCTTTGTTGCTATTAGTAGTAGTAGTAGCAATAATAATCATTACTGATGTTAATTGTGCTCTCCCTATGGGTCACATATTGAGTAAACTACATTGCATGCTTTATCTCACTGAATTCTCTCAACAATTGTGTGAGTTAGGACTATTATTATTCCCAATTTTCAGATGAGGAAACTGATGCTTTTAAATGTCATCTAACATGCCCAATTTCATTAGCTTGTAAGTGGTATGGCTTGGTTTGCAACTTAGCACTGCATGACTCCAATGCTCATGATTCTATGAGGAAATGGAAATTTTGTTGGGTGAAATTGAAAGAGAGAAAGAAAGACATAATTTTGGAGCTTTAAGCTGTTCCCCAGAGGGTTAGGTCTAAATTGGGTGCCTCCTTGTGGGGCTTTCACAGACAAGGAATGGGGCTGCTAGGAGCTGAAGGGTGAGGGAGAAGGGAAGCCAGAAGGTGCCAGAAAGGAAGCAAACAAGCAAAGAAGACTTTGCAATTTTAGCAACAGTGTTGACATGTCATGCTCATCCTTTGACACCTTGACTTACTTGCTCTGACTACAAATGGCTTCTATTATTGATGTTGGTGATCACCATTCTGGAATTTCTGAAAAGTCGTGCTTTCACATAGCCTGTCCAGTTGTCCTCATATGCACATTCACACTTGTTAGACTGTGTTTGGAATTATGATTTTGCAATTACAGGCACGGTTTCAGGAGCCCCTTGGTTACAGTTCATTGACTCCAGCTGGTGAGGTGGGTACTCTGAGTGCCATTGCCTCTGTCAGGAGACAGGAACATCTTGGTGACAGCTCTGACAATCTCCCAGTCTCTTGCGGGGAGGGAATGTTGTTTAGGACTTTGTACGGTTGATTATGTTATTTATTTGCAGTATCACCATTCTTTATTTATGTTGTTTAATCAAATAGTCTAAATCGCTTTAATGATAACAATTGAACATATAGCCTTAACTTGATCACCTTGAAACACAATTGGTAGTTTGAATACATTTATCTGTAACTACAGAATGTTGTCCTTGACCATCTGAAGGGGAATTTTTGACAAAGAAAATACTTGAGTATGAAGTTGTTGACCTTGAATTGGTTAAGATGTAAACTAGACACACAGCCATAAAAATAAGAGAAAGAAATATTTTTCTGTATAACAGGCTAAAAAAATTCCCCAAAGATTCTTGTCACAGTAAAACAAAAATATTATTTTCATTTTTTTCATGTTGTTTTTGGAGTCTACCAATCACATCTTGTGTGTAAAGAAAAGTGGACACTGGAATATCTGGATTCTAGTTTTGTCTTGGTCATTGTATCATTCAGAATTCCTTGGGTTGTAAGTTGAAAAAAAGGTAACTCAAAATTACTTAACCAAAAAGAGAGTTTATTGCTTAAGTAATCTAGATGTTTTGGCATAGATTGGACCTAGGTACCTCAGAGCTGTAAGTTACATCATCAAGACTTAATTTCTTTCCATTTTCAACTCTACCTTCTGCTTTGGCCGCTTTATTCTCAGGCTCCATTTGGCAGCTTACAGAATTCTGGTCTCATTTCCTTCCAGGCTCTAGACCAGCATGAAAGAGCAAGAATCTTTTCCAGTAGTCCTGTGGTTTGCTTGATCGGACAGGCCTAAGTATCATGGTATCCCGGAACCAGTAACAGTGGTGTTTTGATTGACCATGTCTGGATGGAGCCTCACCCAGAGCCTGTAAGAGTGGAGAGGACAGATCCCCAGACAAAAGTTGGGGCTGTTACCAGGAGAAAGGGGAATTAACCCTGCGGGGTGTCAACACCACTCATCAATTATGTGATCATGGGAAGGTAACCTCTGTGAGAAGTAAAGTTATTAATGCCTACTGAAAAAATGGATTGAAACAACAGTTTGTACACTACTTGTACCTATAATAGTGCTTAAAAGACTAGAGTGCTGTATAATTTTGTGTTATCATTTTTAGAGGTTTTTCTAGAATTGATATGTGGCAGTGAAATGGATAAGTTTTACATAAAATATGTACATTTTCAACCAAGTAATGCCAAATTGTTTTCTACTATCAACATACTCTTCTAGCACTTGGTGTTAGACTTTTTAGTTATTTTCCAATCCAGTGGGGCTGCTGTTCTTGTTATTGCATTTTCCTGATAACTAATAAGGAACATTTAAAAAATATTTACTATATCAATAAATATTTTGACTATGTCATACTTGTTGGTTATATTCTGAGGTGTACTTGTTCATATATTTTGCCTATCTAACTATTGCGTTGTCTGTCTGCTTTCGTAACCATTTACGGTTCCTGTATTTTTAGGACACTAATATTTTGTTGTTTATCTTATTGCAAATATATACTCTCAGTTAGTACCTTGCCTTTTCACTTTCTTATAGTGTAATTTTATGAGTTTAAGATCACAATTTTAATGCCCAATTTAGCAATAAATCTCATCCTATAAGATTTGTGCTTCTTATGCACAATCTTTTAGGGGAGAAATCTTTCTCCCCTAAAACCTTCAGGCCATAAATATATTGCCTCTATTTTGTTCTAAAAGTTTGAATTTTTGCCTTTTGCATTTGAATTCTTAAATTCTCAATAAATTGGGAATGAATTTATTGTGCATGATGTAAGGTAGGTATTCAATTTCAAATTTCTCATGTAGACAACCAATTTTTCGAACACCATTTATTCAATGACTGTCTTTCTCTATTTCTGTGAAATGCCACGTCTATTACACATCAAATGTCCATGCATCTGTTTCTTAGCTATCTGTTCTGTTCCATTTTTTTTTTTTTTTGGCCTAATTGTCCACCTCTAAGTCAGTAAATTTTTGTGCAAACCTAGGGCTTGCACATTGCTTGTGCGGGGATATGACAGGCCAGAAAATAGAGAATCAGTATGGGACGTGTGGAACTCTTCCATGTCCCATCATATACCCCAACAGTGCTGTGCTGACCTGGGTTTAATAAGTTTTATTAACTTCTACCTAATAGATACTATTGCTAGTCCCTGTTCTTGTCCACCTAGTTAGGAACAAAGGCATTATTTGTTTGTTTTTTTAAAAAAAATCTTATGCTATTTGAATTAAATAGAGTTTTAAAATGTGAGAGATTTGAAAAGGTTATATATAACCTTTTTACCTGTAGAAAACCTGGAGAGTGAAAAATTCTTTTGGAGGGGGGCTAAAAAAAATAACAGTCTCTCTAGGATCTATACCTAGAGGAAAGAGGGTTTGGTGATTAGCAAAGCTGGGTAAGAAGAAGTGAGAAAGGGGTTGCTCATAACCTGGAGTTTCAGGGCATAAACAGATGCTCTAAATAAGAAAAGCCCAGAAGTCAAAGGAGCCTTATGGCTGTCTCAGCCTATGGCATGCTATTTGTACTCAATGAAATATAATGAGAATAAAACAATGGAAGATAAAATTAGCTAGATAGGATGTAGATTTTAAAAACATATAGCTTTTGTGAACAAGTCTTTTAGCCCACACAATTTTTTTCCCTCTGTGAATAGGTCTAACTATCATTGTATGCACTATCTTAATGTGATTTTATATGAACAATATACAGTAACATGATTCTTATCTCCATATTTTAATTTTCTGGCCCTTCTCCAGGGGAAATGACCACCTCCGTTGTTCTTCAAAGAAATTTCTCTGTCTGCAGCACTCTTAAAGAACAGCCTTGAGCAAAACTTAGTGGAGAAGCAAATTTGAATGGCTACCCACTTTAAATAAGCGAACCCAATTAGAAAAAGGTGGGAGAGTAAGATTTTAGGACTGAATGATTCAAATAGTCAGAAACGAAATACTTTCACTCAGAGATCACATCCAGGCTGTCCTGCCTGGCACACTGTGTATGGATGTGGTGACTATTGATAATAATTATAAGTATGAATTGAAGAATGTGTAGGAAAGCAGCTGCCCTAAGATGAATTGGCCCAGAGCCACAGTGAATGGTGCCCGATTAATTAAAATCCCCGGTCCTTGTTAAAATCACCATTCTACTCAACAGCAGCCAGTCAAGGAAATATACAGCAAGGTTAAAGTCGGCATGTGCAATTCAGATATCAGCTGCGCTCTTGGCCTTTGACTTCTGCATCTGAACATGTTGACTCTCTGCCAGCTTGGATGTAGAAGTTAATCAATCGTCTTCTACTTTCCTGACAAGAACGCCCCTCACAAGCATTAACAAGCAACGAAAAATTAGAATAAACCTTTTGTAGAGAAGATGGAGGATTGAGATTTATATTGTACACACCACAGCAAACTAGTTTGAAAGTCACCTAAAATATTTCTGATTTCCCCAATCTTTTGGGCCACTTCCAAGGGAATAACTTTCTCTGGATCCTCCCATGCAGACCCCAGACATGCTGGGCCCTTCTCTTTACATCTTGCCTTCATTTTTCTTTTCTTCATTTTTTTAGAGCATCTCAAGTTCTTCTCATTATCTTATGCATAGCAAGTTATCCACCATCTTTCATCATGGTGGGGGTGTTGAAAGGGTTAGGATTAGGGTTATGCTGGAGGCTCTTACATCCACTCTACGGGGCTAATTAATTTATTTGGCAAGTGTTTATTGGGCGCATACCATGTGCCAAACACTGTTCTAAGACCCGAGGAGACGGTGTGGGCAAAACAAATAAAAAATCCTTACCAACATGGAGTTTATATTCTAGTGGAAGGAGACTGTATAAGTCTGTTTTCACACTGCTGAAAAAGACATATCCAAGACTGGGCGATTTACAAAGAAAAAGAGGTTTAATGGACTCAAAGTTCCATGTGGCTGGGGAGGCCTCACAATCATGGCCGAAGGTGAAAGGCACTTTTACATGGCAGCAGGCAAGACAGACTTGAGAGCCAAGTGAAAGGGGTTTCCCCTTATAAAACCGTCAGTGCTTGTGACGCTTAGTCACTACCACAAGAACAATATGGGGGAAACCACTCCCATGATTCATTTGTCTCCCACTGAGTCCCTCCCACAACACGTGGGAAGTATGGGAGCTACAATTCAAGATGAGATTTGAGTAAGGACACAGTCAAACCATATCAGAGAGAGATAAAATAAATAAATACAACCAATAAATAATTCAAATGTATAATATATCAGATAATGATAAGAGCTATGTACGAGAATAAGACAAACAAGGGCTAAGGGATTCTGGAGAGGGCGCTGCAATTTTTGCAGGGTGGTCAGGGAAGATTTTGCTGACAAGGTAATATTTGAACAAAGGACTAAAGGAGGTAAGGAAGTGAATCTTGGGTATATCTGAGGAAAGAGAATTCCAGACAAAAGGAACGGCAGGCACACAGTTTCTGAGGCAGAAGTATGCCTAGCTTGTTTCTAGGACAGCAAGGAGGCCATGGTGGCTGAAACTGAGTGAGCAAGGGCCAGAATCAAGGGAGATGAGTTTGGAAAGATAATTAGGCAAGATCCTGAGGGGACTTATCCTATGAAGATTTTTGTATTTACATTGAGCAACATGCGGACACATTGGGGGATTTGGGGCAGGGAAATGACATGCTCTGATTTGTATGTTCAAATCTCTTTATGGCTACTGAGCTGGCAGTAGACTATAGCAGGAAAAGTGTGGTTGTAGGGACTGGTTAGAGGCTTATACCATAATCCAGACTAGAAATAGCAGTGGCTTGGAGAAGGGTGATTGAGATAGAGGTGGTAAGAAGTATTGGGTTGTGGATACATTTTTAAAAGTGTGTTAATAGACTTTGCTGACTTTTTTCGATGGGCATATAGAGGAAAAAAAGAGGAGGGTAAAGAAAGACTTAAAGGTTTTTGGCTTGAGTACTTGAAATAATGGATTTTTTTTTTTTACTTTCAGAGGTTGAGGGTGAGGTGAAGAAAGTCCAGAAATTTGATTTTAGACACAATAAGTTTGAGACGCCCATTAGACATTCTAGATGAGATGTTTTCTAGGCCCTTGGGTATGAAACACTGAAGTTCATGGAGAAGTCTAGACTGGAAATATGAATTTGGGAGTTGTAAACATACAAACAAGAGTTATTTGTCTGTTAATGAGAATTGTTGATATCATCAAGGTGGCCGATACGATCCAATGACATGAAAGTAAAAGCTTATCAGAATATTTCACCTAAACAAATAAGATGCTGTTCCCGAGTGAATGTTTCTTTATACATCATTGTGGTTGGGTTGCAGACGCCTGAGACTCTGTGTGCTCTGACCTTTTACCTCCCCTTTGACCAGTCTCCTATGTTTCTTGTACTGGCTTATTCTGTTTCTGGCTCACTGAAACAGTTGTTCTTTGAATATGCCACACGTGCTCTAATTGTGTGGCTTTAATACTTTCTTTCTAACTGAAAGTCTTCCTTCCCAGATACATGCAGAGTTTACTAGCTTATTTCCTTTGGGTCTCTCAATGTCACTTTATGCATTACTTCTCTCTTGCTGCATAACAAATTGCTCCAAAACTTAGTGGCTTAAAATAACAACAAATATTTATTATCTCACCTTTTCTGTGGCCAAGAATTTGGAAGCAGTTCAGCAGAGTGCTTCTGGTTAAGGGCTTCCAGTGAGGTTGGAGTTCCAACTTCTACTGGAGCTGCAGTCATCTGAAGGTTTTACTGGGGCTGGAGGTTCCACTTGCAAGCTTGCTCATTCACATGTTGACAAATTAGTACTCTTGTGGGAGGTCTGATTTCCTTCCCACGTGGTCTTCTCCCAAGGGTGTTTGAGTGTCCTTATGCCATGGAGACTGGCTTGCCCCAGAGAGAGTGGTCCAAAAAAACAGAGTGGAAGCTTTGGTGCCTTTTATGACCCAGCCTCAGAGGTGAAATACCTTAATCTCTGCTCTTCTCTATTGCACTGATACCAGCCCTCGACTCTATCGCACTGAGACCAGTCCTAATTTATTTGGGAAGAGACTATCCAAGGGTGTGAACACCAGAAGATAAGGCCCATTGAGGGTCATCCTGAAAGTTAACTACCACATCTTATCAGGGACGTCTTCTCTGAATAACCTGTATGTTACGGACTGAATGCATGTACCGCTCCAAGAGAATCCAGAGAGCTCACTCTCTCTCCCTCCTCCAGCAAATACTGAAAAAAGGCCTTGTGAAGATATAGCAAGAACTTGGCCATCAGCCAATCAGAGAGACCCCCCCTCACCAGAAACGGAATCAGCTGGAACCCTGATCTTGGACTTCTAGCTTCCAGAGTGGGGAGAAAATAAATGTCTGTTGTTTATGCTAACCAGTCTGTGATATTTTGTTATGGCATTCTGAGCTAATACATAGCATAAAAGAGCAACTTCCTTCCTCAGCACTTTCCATCCCTTTATCCTGATTTATTTTTTCTCCACAGTACTTATCACAACCTGATATTTTCTCAATTTATTTATTGTCAGTTTCTCCTTAGTGGAGTGTAAGCTCTCTGAAGGCAGGGAATTTGTCTGTTTGTTTACTGTTTTATCCTTGGGTCCCAAAACAAAGTCCGGCCCATGACAGGTACTCAAAATTACTTGTTGAATGATAAATGAATGGATGAATATTGGATATTGGACTCTATTTTATTTCTGTTGATTGTCTCTTTGATGGCTGGGATTGTTCGTTCTTTAGGTAGACTTTGCATTCATTATACTCTAGCACCATTTCTGAAATCAGGTACAAAACAGAAATATTTTTAAATTTCAATTAATCTTGTGCATGTATTACTAAATTGTAATGGGCTATCTGAAAATTAACACAGTGAAATATAAGCTCACCTGAGAAAATTTTGAGTTTGCTTTCACTTGATTAATAAACTGTTGGCAACCTGGAATTCTTGGGGCTGTTCTTCCTGCCTGAGGGTGAGAATTCTGTACCTTTGTAGAGAAGTGGAAAGAACAAGTTATGACCGATCCTGAGGAAATACTACATGTGTTTTTGTGTGCTCTGAGAGACTGAAAAGACATATAAAAGACATTTCTGTATATTCCAATTTTTCCATCATGCTTATGTACTTACTTTTGTAGTTAGAAATAAAAAAGTAATAAATATGAAATTTTAAAAAGAATAATAATTTTGAAATAGGATAAACTCATTCATGGCTGTGCTCTGCTTTTTACTGATCAGAATTGTTATTTAATCTCTCTGAGTCTTAGCTTCCTGCTCTGTAGACAGGAGACAATAACATGGAAGTTCAGCCTTGACTCACGTAGAAAAAATGTCACAGTCTTGGAGTGTGTTAGCTCATTCTTGTAGCCTTTGGGAAAGTTCTGAAAGAAAGGGAAGTGTTTAGTCCAAGCTGGCTCTTATAAGAGGAAACAAGACATAACCTTCCTATATGAAGTCCTTTTTGTTAGCAGAACCAGGGGAAGCCAGATTGGCTTACCAAGAACATCCCTTCAGTGCCATGGATGGGAATTAGTGCCAGTCTTCTCTGACTGGATATAGCATATGTTAAGGACCAATTGTTCTGAATTGTTCTCCCTATTTGCTTTTGTCCAAAAAGGAGTCTACCGTAGCTAGCTTATCTTCTTTCTACTATTATTCTGTTGAGTATGGTGTATTGGAAATATTTAAATTTATGTAGCCATATGTTGGTAGACTCTGAGAAGTTTATGCATGGGCCTAACTCAGGGAAATATGCATTCCTCAGAGATGCTGGGCTTGGATCTAGATGTAGTAATGAGGTGAGACTTCTGATTGTCTCCCTCATAAAGCACCTTTGCCCATAATAAATGCTCAGGAGGGTAGCTACCACCACCCCCGTCATTGTTATTCATGCCACTTCTTTCTCCCCCTCTACAGTAACACAGACACCACCATTAATTTCACCTCTATCTGGGCTTGCTTAACACTTATGGGCGTAAACTTCTGTAGAAGCATGGACATGCTTGCAGCCAAGATTCTAAAAAAGCTAGAGCAGCAAGAAATCAGCACACTTTCAGCCAACAGTTGCTGGGAGAATCTAAGTCAGTAGAGACAAATTAGTCACAATACTGATATTGATGGACTTGGACAATTCTAATCAAATTAGAATGGAAACACGGGGGATTCAGAAAGGCAGGTCAATAAACAAGAAAACCCATTGAAAAAAAATCACCAGTATAATGACTGGACTTCATGTCTTTGGCTTCTTTCCCACCCTCCTAGGGCGAATCAGTAGTGTAATCCTCTCTTTTCCTTGCACCTGCCAGGCTCCCTTCTCTGGCTCCCTTCCTGTTGCCTTGCTACCCTTTGTAGCTCTTTTCTGCACACCCCCACCCCTCACTTTTATATAGGCTTGACAGGCTTTTCATAGATTTTAAGGAACAGGTTTCAGACTTAATTGACCTTATAAATACCATCATTTTATTTCACTGTCTTGGGCTTGGGGAAAAATTATAAAATCCCTTTCCTTAGAACACTAAATCCAAATGCTTACCACTCATCTAAACTCAGCTTAAAGCAAGGTCTTGTATTTCATGGATGGAAATGTGATGTCCTCTTTAAAAATATAAAGCTATAATGGGTTTTCTTTGGTCCACATTATTTCATTGAAAGATTGGTATTAGTTGCTCACTTCAAAAAGGTGAAGAGATTTCACATACTATTTTGAATTTCTGAATTTTTTTGAAAAATCAAAAGATCTGGCAACACTGAGCCTACATGTCTGTAGAACAAGGGCTGCTGTAGCTGAGTCATGGTTCCTCTCAATTAGTGGCAGGAGCCCTTCAGTTCAGCACAGTCCCCACATGGACAACTTCATGCATTCATGGTGCCTCCTTGGCTCTTATGGGCCTTTCAGCATTTGACTTCACTGGTAGAGAAAGTGCGTTGCAGTTTTTCTTTGAACTCTGTCATCCTTTCCCTCAAGCAGATGTAAGAACAGAGTTGTGTACAGAGGTTGATGGAAGATGCATTAACTACGATGAAAGAGCTATGGCCATTTTGTTTAGAGGGCTTACTCAGTCATTTATGTATTCAGTCATTCATTTCCATTATCCTACTTTCTCTCCATTATTGCCTATCACTTTATTTAAATAGACATCATAGAAATTGGAACAGCACAAAAAGGCATGTAATACCTTTTTTGTAAAAAACAGTGTTCCTCTCACTCAAATCTCCTCATCCACTTTTCCAGAAACTACCTCTGTTACTTTTTGTGTCTTCCTTCCCCAAGATAGACTGTATTTGTAATATATGTTCCACTTCATGTTTTACCAAATGGTGACAGAATACAGACTATTCTGCATTTTCCCTTATTTTTTGCTTGATGATATATCTTGCAAATTATTCCATATTGGTGTAGATTTGCCTCATTCTTTCTAAAGCCTGCATAGTACTTCATTTTATTGATGCACTATGATTTGCTTAAGCTTATTGATGGGTCTGTAGCTGGTTTTTAATCTTTTATGAATACAAACAATGCTGCAATGAACACCCTTGTACACATTTACGAAGGGCAAATTGTGCCAGCATATTTGTTGGATGAATTTTGTGAAGTGGTGTTGCTTGGTCAAAAGGTATAAGCAATGGTGTGAGTATGCTACAGTTAACTCACACAGGCTTACAAGCAGCTGATTTCTCTGCATCTCTTCCCAACTCCATGATCAATGACATCACATTGGTAACTTGCTATT
Organism: Macaca fascicularis; assembly: GCF_037993035.2. Classification (NCBI taxonomy): domain Eukaryota; kingdom Metazoa; phylum Chordata; class Mammalia; order Primates; family Cercopithecidae; genus Macaca; species Macaca fascicularis. Next base: position 16,929,216 of record NC_088376.1, read on the forward strand.
GGCCACAGTGGGACCATTTATATCATGAAAATATGCAAACACCACAAACTAGGGCTTAGGGCTTCCCCCCTCCCTCCTGGAGAGCTGGTTGTTAAACACTGCAATATTGTAATTCAATTCTGATGCTAACTACCCAGAGTTAGCCCACTCCAAAGGTTAAGGGAACAGTCCCTAACAAGACTTACCTCACTTCAGATGTCAGCCACAAGTTCAGGAATCAATAGGTAACCCACATTTTTGACAAATTGCTACAAATTTGGGAGTTCCCACAGTCCCCTCAGGTTTGATAATTCATTTGTTAGAATTATTCTTAGAACTCAGGAAAGCTGCATCTATAATTATAGCTTTATTATAAAGGATATGAATTAGGGCCAGCCAATGAAGATACCCATAGGTGAGACCTGAGAGGGTCCCAAATGTGAAGCTTCTGTGTCCTCACCCTGTGGCTTCAAGATGCATCACCCTTTTGGCACATCATTGTGTTAACCAATCAGGAAACTCACTGGAGCTTCAGGTGTCCAGAGTTACAATTTGGGTTTCATTATGTAGGCAGGATTGATCGAGTCATTTGCCATGTGATTGTACTTAATCTCTATCCACCCCCTTCCTCATCCCTCCCTTGGGAGTCAGGAGATTGTAAATGAATCTCAGGTGTCCCAAAGCTCAACCCTTTAATCATATGATTGGTTTTTCTGGCACGGCCAACCCCTATTCTGAAACTATGTAGGAGCCCACCTTGAGTCACCTTATTAGCATAAACTCAGGTGTGGTCCCAGGAGCTCAGCATGGATAAAAAAAGACACTCCTATTTGTCATTCAGAAAATTCCAAGGACTTAGAGGTTTTGTCCCAGGAACCTGGGCCAAAGACCAATCAAATTATTTGTTATACAACAAACACAACAGCACATCACTGGATGTAAGTATTTAAAAGTGTTGACACATATTTCCAAATTGTCCTCCAAAGAGGTTGTACCAAATATGCGTTCCCACCAGCAATGCATAAAAGTGTTTTTGGAGCAACAATTCTGACCACAGTGATTTGTCATACCGGATCACTAGAGTGTGCCAGTTATTTCCTTGAGACTGAGCATGAGGGAACTCTGGGTTATTTATATGTCATTGGAAGGATACATTTATATTCTTGCTGAGATCTTCAAATGCAACCCAGTGCTTGTAAACTTTTCTTATGGCTCTCTGCTTCCATTACTTGAGCAAATAGTTGTTGGTAAAATTCACCAGCTATTAATAGAAATGAGAGGAATTCAGCTATCGCACTGTTGGTTTTAGCTTTTCTATAATCACTCTTCTTCATTAGGAAATGTCTCTAAAGACTGCTGCCTTACAAGAGTAGAGTCCATGCATGATAAAATCTCACAAACTTTGGGAAGGCCATCCTGAAATTGTGACAATAATAAGAACGTTTTGAAAATATCATTGTGCATTTTTATTGTTTCCTTCACTTGAGTACTGGGAATTTGTTTCAAAGCATCATCAAATCCCATTGGGTAATGCCTTAGTAGAATACATAAGAAAAATATATAATCATTAAATAAAGACTATTTCTAATCATTGAAGTTTAATTAATATGTTATTCATATACATTAATTCAAGTCTTCAAAAACAGCTTGGATAGTCAGTAGGTTAAACAGTCCTCTTGAAAATCTAGACCAACATTGTATAATAAAGTTTTCTGTGTGATATTGGAAATCTACATCTGAGCTGTCCAACATGGTAGCCACTAGCCACATGTGGCTAAAGTGACTGAGTAACCAAATATTTAATTTTATTTAATTCTAGCTAATCTAAATTTAGATATGTAAATAGGTACATGTATCTACTGGTTACCTTATTAGACCAGTTCTAGGTTATAAAGACAGATTTAACCTTTGTTCTTTTCTTTTCTCTGATTTCTGATCCCTTCCCCTAGCTAGTCATGGAAAATAAGGAAAATGAAAGTACCTAAACAGGTTCATTTCTAAGTGCTTGACACATATCAATTCCTTTAATCCTCTCAACAACTGTATAAGATAGGTACTAACAGTATCCCTGTTTTATTAATGCAAATGAAAAAATTGATGGCCGAGGTTCTACAGCTGATAAGTAATGACCTAAGACTTGAATACAGAAAATGTGACTTTAGGAGACCATGCTCTTAACTGCAATACCACACTGCCTCTAAATCTATATGCAAAGAAAATAAAAATCACCAGTGAGAAGTACTTTTTGTTTTCCAAATAAGCACTTGAGAATTGACATCAAAAGATCAAGGAAGCTGGAGATACGGGTGCTAAGATGAGAGGATAGGAACAGGGTAGTGATGTGGAGAGGTGTGGAGTCAGCCTAGCACCTTCCAGGGCCAGAGCCAGTCTGTGCATGGATATTTATCCTCCACCTACAGACTGTCTGCTGACATTTGATTAAACACATCATGGAGGCCCACACAGAGGAGCAGTGTCAACAGTTTTTCCTGGTGCTCATGGGCCTTTCATCGTCAGTGGCTGTGGATTTTCCGGCAAAAGGAGGCCCACTTCTAACCATGGACTTTGCAGAGATTGATTTAAAAGCCACAATAAAATGTGCTGGATTGCTGTATTATCAAATTGTTTAAGCTGGGAATTAGTTTCCCAGAGTCCCCTTCCCTCTATGGTTCCAGGATAGGGTTGGCCAAAAGAAGAACTTGTATAAAACTTGGGAGGCAGAAGTGAAGCATTGACCATAGCTCATCTTCCCACCTGCTGGTTCTTCTGACCAACAGATTCATTTTTGGCTCCAGGTCCACTTCCAGATGGCTGGCAGTGGACCCACAAGGTGGTAGCTCCACAGGGGAAGAGCTGCTTATAGGCTTCTCTATGAGCTCCCCTACCAAGATCTGCCTCAGAGGCTGGAGACCCCTCTGCAAACTCTAACTTGGCTATTGGTGTCAGTGCTTCAAGAAGACTGGTTGATAACTTTTTCTCTGACCCTCCAGCGCTTTCTGGAACTTTCTCTTCCAGCAACTTCCACAGTTGTGAGGTCTAATTCTTCTAATACTTTTCTGTCTTAGTCTGTTTTCTGCTCCCCTAACAGAGTACCACAGACTGGGTAATTTATAAAGAAAAGATATTTATTTTGGCTCACAGTTCTGGGGCTGAGAAGTCCAAGAGCATGGTGTTGGCTTCTGGTGAAGGCCTTCTTGCTGTATTATCCCTTGGCTGAAAGTGGAAGGGAGCCCATGAGACAGAGAGGAAAGGAGGGGGCTAAACTTCTGTGATAACTAACCCACTCCCACAGTAACAGCATTAATCCATCCATGAGAGTGGAGCCCTTATGACCTAATCACCTCTTAAAGGTCCCACCTCCCAACACCACTACTTTGGCAATTAAGTTTCAACACGACTTTGTGGGGACATTCAAACCATAGCATTTCCTTGTAACATCCCAGTGGCTCTGCTTCCCTGACTAAAACTGTAATTGTTATACTATACTCTTAATAAGATGCTCAAAACAGAAGCTGGACTCCATGATACTTAGAGGAACCATTTAGGAAACTAAGTCTCAGCCCTAGCACTTGGGCAAGTCTAGAGTTGTGAGATCCTCCCTACTAAAACAGTTTATATTATTTGTCTTCTTGGAAGTTTCCTTCTGCCTATACAAACTGCCAGGACAAACTCAGCTGATTAAGATGCTTCAGCTAGATGTTCCCAAGGCACTGTGGACTGCCCTGCACCCCCCACTGCAGAGCTTGTCCCATAATAGTATAATACTCTGTTCAGTGATTTGCATTCTCTGCCTTGCTGCCAGATATGAGAGTCTGGTAACCATGCATTGGGCTCACCACTTAACCCCCAGGGCACTGTGCCTGAGAGTGGTGGCTCATCTTGAATGAATGAAGTAGGAGAGACTGAGCTTTGAATTAATGTGACTTCACTGTGGTGAGAAACAGGGATACAGAAGACCTTGTCAGTGCCCTGGCCAGAAGCCCTTGGGTTCCTTTTACCTCTTCTATGCAGTCCTTCCCAGCTTCAGTGTATTTTTGTTTCCAAAGACCTGTACCTGGGACTCTTCTTCAGAGGCCTGTTCTCAGGCTACTGGAACCAGTCAGAATTGCCTGGGAGTTTATGTGTCTTTAAGGCAGCTTGTAAACAATGACTGACCATGTGATCAGGAAAGCTCTAAGGCATAGCTTACGCTCCAAAGCTCCCCTGGGGATCAGCCTGGAGCAACCCTCTGTGAGACCTTACCTGCATCTCTCCCCTGCTTGGCTTCATCCTGCCTGGCTTACCTCATTCTTTTATAGGCCTCTCTTTGTTGCAGAAGTCAGGGACCTCGAACGGAGGGCCCGGCTGGAGCCACAGCAGAGGAACATAAATTGTGAAGAATTCATTTTAATATGGACACATATCAGTTCCCAAAATTAATATTTTATAATTTCTTATGCCTGTCTTTACTGCAATCTCTGAACATAAATTGTGAAGATTTCATGGACATTTATCAGTTCACAAATAATACTAATAATATCCTTACAATTTCTTATGCCTGTCTTACTTTAATCTCTTAATCCTGTTATCTTCATAAGTTGAGGATGTATGTCACCTCAGGACCACTATAGTTGTGTTAACTACACAAATTGATTGTAAAACAAGTGTGTTTGAAGAATATGAAATCAGTGCACCTTGAAAAAGAACAGAATAACAGCAATTTCCAGGGAACAAGGGAAGACAACCATAAGGTCTAACTGCCTGTGGGGTGAGGCAGAATACAGCCATATTTATCTTCTTGAAGAGAGCCTATAAACAGACGTGCAAGTAGGGAAGATATCGCTGAATTCTTTTCCTACCAAGGAATATTAATAATTAAGACCCTGGGAAAGGAATGCATTCCTGGGGGGAGGTCTATAAACAGCCGCTCTGGGAGTATCTGTCTTATGTGGCTGAGATAAGGACTGAAATACGCCCAGGTCTCCTGCAGTACCCTTGGGCTTATTAGGGTGGGGAACAAATCCCACCCTGGTACATTTGAGGTCAGACTGGTTCTCTGCTCTCGAACCCTGTTTTCTGTTGTTCAAGATGTTCATCAAGACAATATATGCACAGCTGAACATAGACCCTTATCAGGAGTTTTTTATTTTTGTCCTTTGCCTTGTGATCTTTGCTTTTCCCTTTGCCTTGTGATCTTTATTGGCCTCAGAAGCATTTGATCTTTGTTCTCCTTTTTGCCCTTTGAAGCATGTGATCTTTGTGACCTACTCCCTGTTTGTACAACCCCTTCCCTTTCGAAGTCCTTAATAAAAACCTGCTGGTTTTGCGACTCAGGTGGGCATCATGGTCTAACTGATATGTAATGTCACCCCCCAGAGGCTCAGCTGTAAAATTCCTCTGTTTGTATTCTTTCTCTTTATTTCTCAGCCGGCTGACACTTAGGGAAAATAGAAAGAACCTACGTTGAAATATCGGGGGCGGGTTCTCCCGATATCTCTTAATAGCACTCTTGTAATAAGTCACTAACTCCTGAATTCTCATCTCAGGGAGTATGTCCAGAGAAACTAACCTACGACCATGAGTATCTAAGGAAGAACACTGGCTTCCAATCTGGTTTGCCATCAGTCTGCCAAACTCAAGCCACCTCCCCTTTCTGGGAAAGCCCTGCTCTGATTCTGTTGATCCTAATGAAATGGCAGTTCCCAAAACACAGATAGTAAAGATGAGAAAAGTGTTTCACTTGCCCTTTGTCCCTTGCTAAAGTAGGTGAAAGATGCAATCTTATCAGTCTGCATCTGCAGTCTTATCAGTCTGCATCTGATCAGGAAACAGAAGCTACTCTAGGTTTTCAAATAGGCAGTTGATTGTAAAGGTGTTAGAAGAGCCAGGGGATTTAAAAAGGGGAAGGTAAGATTTTCAAAGATCAGTAGCTGCAGGAAACAGATATCACCTCTAGGTCCAAAAGAGCAAAGAGAAAGAGGTGTTGCTCAGAGTACACAATGTGGTGGTGTTAGAACAAAGTTGGCAGAAACCCAGAAGTCACATTTGTCCATGGCTACCACCTTTTGCTGCTGAGACTCCTTCCTCATTTGTTGCTGCATCCTCTACAAGAAGCACAAGAAGAAAAAATATTTCTTCCTTACTCTCACCTTCCAAACTCCTGCCAGAGCCTCCCATTGGTAGCATCTGACAGGAAGCTAGGTGGAAAGTAGGTCTGACAAATGTAATTTGCAGGCTTTCTGCCCTGCTGGTGAGAAAAGGGCATAAAAGGGGAAGTGTAGGGCTGAAAGACAACAGATGCAATGTGGTACTTTACCTCAAAGTTGCCATCCTTTTCCTGATGGTAAAGATCATCTGAAGTCTTCCAAAGCTTCAGAATTGGTGCAGGAAAAGCTTATTGGGGTACATGAGTAGGAGAGAAGGAAAGGGCAAGAGACAGAACAGTGAATGAGACAGCAAAAGGCATTGCCTACAGTCTAAAAAGCATCCCTTTATGAACACTCAGGAATTCTTTTTTTTTTTTTTTTTTTTTTTGAGATGGAGTCTCACTCTGTTGCCCAGGCTGGAGTGCAGTGGTGTGATCTTGGCTCACTGCAAGCTCCGCCTCCTGGGTTCATACCCTTCTCCTGCTTCAGCCTCCTGAGTAACTGGGACTACAGGCACCCACCATCAGGCCTGGCTAATTTTTTCTATTTTTTTTTTTAGTAGAGAAGGGGTTTCACCATGTTAGCCAGGATGGTCTTGATCTCCTGACCTCGTGATACGCCTGCCTCAGCCTCCCAAAGTGCTGGGAGCCACTGAGCCTGGCCAACACCCAGGAATTCTTATGGGTTATTTACCCTTTCATTGTCTCATGTAGGACAGAAACTAAGGGGCCATGCTTCTTTGTATCTTCTTTTGAATGCAGATGGGTACGCTTTCCACTAAACAGAAATCTATACATATCCCAGAAGCAAGCAAGCATGCTTTTTAAACACAAGTGAGTTTTAAAGGAGACTTGTAGGTTCTCCTGCTTGATTGCAAAATACAGCTCATCTCCTGGAATGGGCCCAGAGACTTTGGCATTTGTTAAGAATCAAAGTCATAGTTGGTTAATCCCATCTGCTTTCAAGAAATAAGAAAAATCAGTGTCAATGTGTCTCAGACTCCATGTAAATTATTCTCCCTTGGGTCTCCCAAAGGTTCCTGTTTGCTCAGAGAATTTTAAGCCATGTCATAAGAAACATAATTTAAAACCCCACTCTATTAATTTTCAATTGCTGCTATAACAAACTATTATGAATTTGGCTTAAAAACAACATAAATTTATAATCTTACTGTTCTGGGTGGGTACCATTGGTCTACATACAAGATGTCAGCAGGCTTGTGTTCCTTCTGGAGGCCGTAAGGGAGAATTCCTTTCTTTTCCTTTTCTAATTTCTAGCAGCACTCCATATTCCTCAATTAAAGGCTCCTTCTTCTAGACTCAAAGCCAGTGGCATAGCGTTTCTCTCCTCTCTGATCTCTGCTTCCATCCTTACATCTTCTCTCTCTCTGACTCTGATCCTCCTGCCTCCCTTTTGAAAGGATCCCTGTGACTACACTGGGCCAACCTGGATAATCCAGGCAAAATTCTCCTTCTCAAGACTCTTAACTTAGTCACATCTACAGTCTTTTTGATAATATAAGGTAACATATTCACAAGCTCCAAAGATTAGAACATGGATATATGCTACAGAGAGAATGTTTATGTTGAAACCTGATCTCCAATGTGATGGTATTAGGGAGTGGGGCTTTTGGAAGATAATCGGGTCATGAGGGTGCATCCCTCATACATGGGGTTAGTGCCCTTATAAAAGTGGTCCCAGAGAGCACCTTTGCCTTTCTGCCACGTGAGGACACAGTAAAAAGACAGGCATCTAAGAACCAGGAAGCGAGCCCTCACCAGTCACTGAATCTGCAGGCACCGTGACTTGAAACTTGCCAGTCTCCAGCACTGTAAGAAATAAATATCTGTTGTCTATAAGGTACCCGTTCCATGGTATTTTGTTGTGGCAGCCTGAACAGACTAGAGCAACATCTTTGGTGGGGGTGATTATTCAGTCTACCACACCCACTGTTTATAATAGATATGAAATGGAGTGAAGGCAGAGGGTGTTAGGATTGATTATAATCCCACATCTAGCGAAAAAGGCAGCTTCTGTGTGGCTGTTGAAAATGAAAATTATTTGGCAAATAAATAAGTATTAATCCAAATTTTCTTGACCCCTTACTCTTTTTAACTAAAACACTTTAGGCTTTAGTTCCTTTTCATTGAAAAGGTATTTTTTTAGAGCATTTGACATACGTGTCCCAGGTTTTGGGACATCGGTAGTTCACACAGAAGGCAGAAAACAGATAGATCAGCAGAAAAACAGAGTTGGCGTGAGAAGCTATGAGCTCAAGAGATGCCTACTGAGCAGTGTGAGCAGGCAGTCAGGTGAATCCGGACATGTGGGGATCAGCTGTCAACACATACTGGGCTAAGGATATCTCACCACCAATGAGCCAGTGTGCGTGCCATACTGTGCCTAGAACTCTAAAACCATCACTGCCGTGCAGTTCAGCATTGGTATGCATCTGAATCACCTGTAAAGCTTGTTCATCACCCACCACTCTCAGAGCTTCTAAATCAAAAGATCTGGGGTGAGGACCTGGGATTAACATGTGTAACAAATGCTAAAGATTATTCTCAGTAAAGTTAAAAAATTTTCACACTCCTCTCTTGGATCCCTTATTGACATTTAAGTCCCAAAGGCAGTTCTTGTGAAACAGAGGAGTGCGTCATAGGAATCCAACCAAATGTCAGCTTCGTAATTGCCACATTTATGACCTTGAATCTATACTTTCTTTTTAAATTATTTGTATAATATGGGGTACAAGTGCAGTTTTTTTACGTGCATAGATTATACGTAGCGGTCAAGTCAGAGACTTAATGTATCCATCACCTGAATACTATATATTGTACCCATTAAATAATTTCTCATCATCCTCCCCCTCTCATCCTCCCACCCTTTTGGGTCTCCATTATCTATCATTCCACTCTCTATATTCATGCGTATATATTTTTTAGCACTCACTTATGCATGAGAGTATATCATATTTGACTTTCTGTGTTTGGCTTGTTTCACTTAAGATAATGACCTGCAGTTCCATTCATGTTGCTGTAAAAGACATAATTTCATTTTTTTTTTGGCTTAATAGTATTCCATTGTATATATATACCACATTTTCTTTATTCATCCATCCATTCATGGATATTTAGGTTGATTCCATATGTTTGCTATTGTCAATAGTGCTGCAATAAACATACAAGTGCAGGTATCTCCTTGATAAATTGATTTCCTTTCCTTTGGCTAGATTCCTTTAACAGATTGAGAAATCTCCCTACTGTTCTCCATGTAGGTTGCACTAATTTAAATTCCCACCAAGATTATATAAAAATTCCCTCTTCTTCAAATACTTCCCAACATTTGTTATTTGCTGTCTTTTTAATAATAGCTATTCTGACTGGGTAAGGTGATTTTATCTCATTGTGGTTTTAATTTGCAACTATTTGCAAACTATTCATCTGACGGGCGATGATGATTTGTGAAGTTGAGCATTTAAAAATACATGTTTTGGCCATTTGTATGTCTTCTTTTGAAAAAATATTTATTCATGCCCTTGGCCACTTTTTAAAAATTTTAATTATTTTAATTTAATTTAATTTTATAATTATTATTTTCTGGAGATTGAGTCTTGCTCTTGTCCCCCAGGCTGGAGTGCAGTGGTGTGCTCTCCCTCAGTCTGGAGTGCAGTGGCGTGATCTCAGCTCACTGTAGCCTCCGCCTCCCAGATTCAGTCGATTGTCCTGCCTCAGCCTTTCAAGTCGCTGGGATTACAGGCACTCACCACCACGCCCAGCTAAGTTTTGTATTTTTAGTAGAGACGTGGTGTCACCATGTTGGCCAGGTTAGTCTTGAACTCCTGACCTTAGGTGACCCACCCTTCTCTGCCTCCCAAAGTGCTGGGATTACAGGCATGAGCCGCCATGCCCAGCCATTTTTTAAATTGTTTTAAATTATTACTATTTTTTTGAGACAGAGTCTCGCTCTGTTGTCCAGGCTGGAGTGCAGTATTGTGATCTCAGCTCACTGCAACCTTTGTCTCCTGGTTCAAGTGATTCTGGTGCCTCAGCTTTCCCAGTATTTGGGATTACAGGTGTGCACCACCACGTCTGGCTAACCCTGTAGACATAGGGTTTCACCATATTGGCCAGGCTGGTCTCGAACTCCTGACCTCAAGTGATCAGCCCGCCTCGGCCTCCCAAAGTACACAAACATGAGCTATCTACCATGCCTGGCCTTATTTTTAATTTTTGCAGGTGCATAGTAGGTATATATATTTATGGGGCACAGGCTTTGCCACTTTTTAATGGGAATATCTGTTGTTTTTGTTGTTGATGTTGAGTTGTTTGAGTACCTTGTATATTCTGGGTATTAGTCCCTCATCAGATGAATAGTTGGCAAATATTTTCTCCTATTCTGTGGGTTGTCTTTTCGCTTTGTTGATTATTTCTTTTCCCACGAAGAAACTTGTTAGTTTAATTAAATTCCATTTGTCTACTTTTGTTTTTGTTTCCTGTGTTCTTGAGGTTTTAGTCATAAATTATTTGCCTAGACCAACATATGAAAGAGTTTTCTCTAGGTTTTATTCTAGTATTTTTGTAGTTTTAGGTCTTACATTTAAGTCTTTAATTCATTTTTTGATTAATTTTTGTATGTAGTAAGAGATAGGGATCCAGTTTCATTCTTCTACATATGGCAATCCAATTATCCTAGTACCATTTATTGAAAAGGGTGTCCTTTCCCCCAGTATGTTTTTGTCAGTTTTGTCAAAGATTAATTGGCTGTAAATATGTGGCTTTATTTCTGGGTACTCTTTCTGTTCCATCCATCCGTGTGTCTATTTTTTTTACCAGTACCATGTTTTTTTGGTTACCATATCCTGGTAATATAATTTGAAGTCAGGTAATGTGATGCCATCAGCTTAGTTCTTTTTGCTTAGGATTGCTTTGGCTATTCAGGTGCTTTTTTAGTTCCATATGAATTTTAGGATTATTTCTCTAATTCTGTGAAAAATGGTGTTTGCATTTTGATAGAAATTGCATTGAATCTATAGATTGCTTTGGGAAGTATGGTCATTTTAACAATATTAATTCTTTTACTCCATGAGCATGAGATGTATTTCATTTGTTTGTGTCATCCACAGTTTCTTTCATCAGTGTTTTATGGTTTTCCTCATAGAGATGTTTTACCACCTCAGTTAAATTTATTTATTAAGGTATTATACACACACACACACACACACACACACACACACACACACACACACACACAATCTGCTACTTCATTTATTTTATTTGCAGGAGGAGTTTAAACAAATTTTAAGGGAGATTTTCATTTCCCCCCAAACATGAATCATTCAAGTAAAACTAACTTAACTATAGAAATGTAGCAAAGTAGGGGAAAGCAGCACAACAACCTAAGAGGAAAGTCTCAGGAGAAGAGGTGGGTGCAGTCTGCATATAACATATGCATAAATGCCCTGTGATTCACTCGCCCAGGACCATCTCCCTTGAAGGCAAAAGCACAAGGACCCATTTTAAGAGGATATTTTCCCCGCAAACATCTGAGAATGCTTCAACTTAAACACCTTAAAGTTAAAAAGACAAAAGAGAAAAAGAAAAAAAAACTAAAGACCCCAAAAAACCCCATGAACCACCCAACCATAACCACTTTCCTTAATTGATCATGAGTTTCTTTTCATTTTATAAAAAGATTAATAAAAATATTGAAAAAATTATTTTTTCATCTTACATTTGTAAAGACAATAGAATTCAGAAGTTTCTTAGAAAACAGACCAGACACTGCCCTCCAGTTTCCACCCCGTTGCTGGAAGGATCAGCAGAACTAGAAAGTTTGGGATACTGGAGCTGCTGGTGGAGAATGGGAAGTCCAGCCCAGAAGAAATCAGGAAATAGGGCTCAAGGGCACGTGGGGTGTGGTTAGGAGCAACTCCACGTGCTACATGGCTGAGCAGAAAAGGGGAACACAAGGTGGTCAGAAAGGCCTTAAACTCCTCCTTGACATACAAAACTGGTTTTTACAAACATCCAAGCAATTTGATCCCAAACTGAGGTGAACACTTCAAAGTTTATTCACATGCTTTGTTTTCTCTTTTAAGAATCAAAGTTTCCCAAATTAAATGTTTCTAATATTACTACATATGCCTAAAAAAAAAAAAAAAAGAAAAGAAAAAAAAGAAAAAAAAGAAGGGCTTTTAAAATCAGGATGGGGAGAAGAGATTGAAAATCATCAAATTAGTCTTCCTAGCTCCGGATGAAATGAACTTCAGAACAAAACTGTTGGTTTCTAATAGGAAACAAAAATTCAAGCATTGCTCTCCTGCCCTAACCCCTGCCCCCACCCCCACACACCAACGACAAATGAGAAAAACAGCTAAAGCCCAATGAGTTGTGTTCTGCCCAAAAGCTGGGCCTGACCCTTGGGTTCCACAGCCAGCCTCCTCTGTCCAGTGGGAGGCAGTGCCAGGGATGCCTTCCATGGTACTACAATCTGCATGGCTGGTGAGGGGTGGGGTAGGATTTTCAGAATCTTCTTGAGGTTCCTCTGTTTAGCTCCTCACCAGCCATCTTCCCAGCGCCTCTCTCCCCTGGGCAAGGAATCCCGTCAAGAGTGGCCCCTACTCGGTTGTGGGTTGTAAATTGTCCTTCTCTTCTCAGTTCTCTGTCTCACTCTCATCATCTTCAATCTCCCTTTCCTCCCCCACTGAACTTGTCCTGGGCCAACTTGGGGCTGGTACTTGATTTCTGGAACGTGAACAGGACCCGATCCCGAGGAAAGGCTCCTCCACCTGGCCCCAGCTCACCCACTTGTCACTGCCTTCACCTTCATGGTCATCATGCAAGTAATACTTCTTGCTTTTGGGTGTGTACTCTGGGTACCACTCCTCTTCTCGGTTTCTTTTCTGAAAATCGTTGCTGTTGTTGTTATTGTTCCCAGACTAGCTGCCTCTGCACCAGCCTCTTCCTCTGGCTCGAAATGGAAAGGTTCCTCCAGTTCTGCCACCTCCTTTCATTTGGACCCACCAAGCCTTTGGTCTCCAGTCTTGATTTCTCAAAGCCCGTGGTGCTCTCCTCTCTTTCCTCTGTCTCTTCAGTGTACTCTTCTGCTTTGTAGGAGTGAGATGACTGGGAAGAAGAGGAAGAGGATCTGGACCTGTCTCTTGCTCTCCGGTGCTTCTTCTGCTTCTTTGATCCTTTATGAGTTTTCTCTGTTTTCTCAGCTGAGCTGTCCCTTGAGGGGCTGGAGTCTCAGGAATCCACTGATTCTCTTGATTTACCTCATTTAAGATCTCTCTCCTGGCTGAGCGCGGTGGGTCACACCTGTAATCCCAGCAGTTTGGGAGGCAGAGGTGGGTGAATCATGAGGTCAGGAGATTGAGACCATCCTGGCCAACATGGTGAAACCCCATCTCCACTAAAAATACAAAAATTAGCTGGGGGTGGTGGCACATGCCTGTAATCCCAGCTACTTGGGAGGCTGAGGCACAAGAATCCCTTGAACCTGTAAGGCAGAGGTTGCAGTGAGCCAAGATCATGCCACAGCATTCCAGCCTGGACGACAGAGCGTGACTCCGTCTAAAAAAAAAGCAAACAAAAATCTCTTACGACGTTCAATAGCAAGGCTGCGATCAACAGGATCATCTTTGTATTTTCCCTCAGCCTTGTAGACAGGTACTGGGGGAAACATCTATTCTGTGTCTCTCTGGCCTATTCTTGTTTTTGGCTGCCTCCTGCTCAGTTCCTCTCTTTAGGTATTTAGTAAAGCGTTCATGTAATGTCATTCCTGAGGACCCAAAGTGATGCTCTTTAACATGGTGAACAATGGTCACTATATGTTGGGCAAACAGTTCTGAAGGGCTACGCTGAGACTGAGCTGACTGTATGTGCTGGAAAGTGGAACAAAACTCCTGTTCCTTTTTGTTGCTATGGACTAGATCTCGGCAAAGCTTGTGTTCCTGAGCCAATAAGCCACTGGGTCCTGGCAAGGTCCTCATCAAAAGAGTCCATCTGGACATTGACCTGTGCCTCTCGAGTAATGGAAAAGGAAGACTTCCCTGTGGAAAAGTCTTTCACTTCCAGCTTGTCTTGGCTCTCAGAAGTCTTTCTTGGGGGAGGTGATGAGCTTTTCTCCTGGACAGCTTTGTAAGCAGTCACTCAGAAATTCTTCTCAGGTACAAAGACCCTGTGCTCACCTTCGGTTCTCTTGCCCCAGTCCTCCTTTTTGGATCTTTCTGGGAAAGACTCCTCATCCATCTCCTCTGTTTTCCTCTGCTTTCCCTTCCCTGGAGGTGCATATACCAGGCCCTCTCATTTGCCTGACTTCTCCTCCTCCTGGTTTTTGTTTGCATCTATGACTTTAAACACATTTTGGGTTCATCATCAAACTCAGACTCCTTCCTTCCCTTAGCTTTGTCCTTACCTTCATCATCCATCTCTTCCTTGTGGAAGTCAGCCATCTGCTTCTCAAAGTCATCTCGGTGCTTACACCTTTTGCGAGACTGACTGCCCTAAAAAGGCTTCTCAGAATCAGTTTTGGGAGCAAAAGAATCAGATTTCATTTTTCCATCACCCAAGCCTGTATCAGAGAAACTCCCTTTCTCTTTAATTTTTTCTTTATCCGTATTTGTTTGTTTCTGTTCCTTGTCTTTTCTATTCTGTCTTCTGCTTTTCTAGATACCTCTTTGTATAGGCTGCTCCTCCTGGAGCAGCACTCTCCTGCTTCTGAGAGGAGACATATGTGGAGCCAATGGATGGTGAATTCCTACCCACAGGGCTCTTTTTGGATGGACTCAGGGACCCAGGAACCGTGGTCGAACTGACCTTGGTGTGTCCCAGGCTGATACTCAGCACCGCTCAGCAGAGTTGAGCTCATCTGGGATGTGCTGGAAAGTGGAGGACTAGGTTTTGGCAGGGGGTAGGATGGAGTGACCGCTGCCTCACCACCACAGACTGGAGGGGCTTTTGAGAGCTGGGCCTCACTCCCAAGGACTCAGCTCAGAAACGGCTGAGACTCCTGATGCAGAACCAGTGCCGTAGGTGGCATCTGGCCATGGCTTCGAGCTCTCAGATGCTTTTGTATCTTGAGAGGTGCCTCCAGAGAATGTCTGCTCCTTGGCCTCATCTCCCTGGTTATCCCTAGCAGCCTGACATGGCCAGCTATCCTTGGAAGAGGACCTTTTCTCCCTTGCAGACTTGTGCTTAGAAGATTCAACTTGGCTATGGTTGGAGGAAAGAACGGGAGGATGAGGAGCGCCTTGACTGGTCAGAAGACGACTTATCAGAGTTTCTAGAATGGCTCCTGGACCTTGGTGAAGGGGAGCTTCTCGCTGAGGACTGGAATCTTCAATGGCTTGTATGCTTGCTGGTAATTCTGCCAATTTGAGTGGTAGTTTCCATAGCCTCCTTGGTTATACTGGCCCCATGGATAAAAGCCTTTGTTGCACCCACGGAAATAATAGGGCCTTCTATAGCCTCTGTTGTGACCTCGGAAATCCCAATTCCAATACTCTTGAGTGGTTTCGTTCTCTGTTATGAGCTGGAGAACATGATCTGGAACCAGACCTAGCACTCAGCCTGCACTTCCTTGAACCAGAGACAGATCGGCTTAGATACTGAGACTTCGAACATGAATGAGAACGAGATCTTGATGCAGATCCTGAACGAGAAGAGCGAGATCCAGACTCGGATTTACTTGTTTTTGACGGCTCTGTAGAGAGGATCACTTTTCAATTACACCTTATTTGAACAATGATTTGACTTGCACTGGATCCCAGACACTACCCCAAAAGAACACTTGCAGCACCACTGGCTTCTTCAATTTACGAGTCAAGATACACTTCTGGGCCTACCGCAGCGATCACAGCTGCAGCTCGCAAGGACACAACCAGCCAGAACCTCGCCCCCGGTATTTTATATTCTTATAGCTATTTTTATACCATTTTTATAGTAAATGTGATTGCCTCTTGATTCTCAGCTAGATTGTTATTGGTGTATAGGAATGCTACTGGTTTTTGGACATTGTTTTTGTATCTCGCAACTTTACTAAATTCGTTTATCAAACTAAGGGTTTTTGGTGGTGTTTTTAGGTTTTCCAAATAACACGGAGACAATTTAACTTCCTCTCTTCCCATATGGATGTCTTTTATTTCTTTCTCTTGCCTAATTACTCTGGCCAGTACTGCCAGTACTATGTTGAATAGGGTGGCATCCTTGTCTTGTTCCAATTTTTATGGGAAAGGCTTTCAACTTTTCTTCATTCAGTATGATGTTGGCTGTGGGTTTGTTGTATATGGCCTTTGTTATTTTGAGGTACGTTTCTTCTATGACTAATTTGTTGAGGGTTTTTTATCATGAAGGGATACTGAATTTTGTGAAATGGTTTTCCTGCATCTATTGAGATGATTATATGGATTTTGCCCTTAATTCTGTTTATGTAATGTATCATGTTTATTGATTTATGTATGTTGAACCATCTTTGTATCCCTGGTATAAAACCCAGTTGATTGTGGTATACTATCTTTCTGATGTGTCATTGGATTTAATTTGCTAGTATTTTGTTGATTTTTGTGTCTATGTTATTCAGGGATATTGGTCTGTAGTTTTCTTTGTTCTGTTGTGTGCTTGTCTGGTTTTGGTATCGGGTTTTACTGGCCTTGTGGAATGAGTTAGAAAGAATTCTCACTTCCTCAGATTTTTGGAACAGTTTCAGAAAGATTGAGATTAATTCTTTGTATGTTTGATAGAATTTGGCTATGAATATATCTGGTCCTGGGCTTTTCTTAGTTGAGAGATTTTTTTTTTTGTTATGGATTTAATGTTTTTATGCATTATTGGACTGTTCAGGTCTTCTGTTGCTTCCTGGTTCAATCTTGGGAGGTTGCATGTTTCCAGGAATTTATCAGTTTCCTCTATGTTTTCTAGTTGGTGAGTGTATAGTTGTTCATAATAGTCTCTGATGATCTTTTGTAATTTCTGTGGTATCATTTATCATGTCTCCTTTCTCATTTCTGATTTTATTGGGTTTTCTCTCGTTTTTTTCCTGGTTAGTATATCAAGTGGTTTATTGATTTTGTTTATCTTTTCAAAAAACCAACTTTTTGTTTCACTGATCCTGTGTGTGTGTGTGTGTGTGTGTGTGTGTATCTCTATTTAGTTTAGTTCTGCTCTGATTTTTCTTTTTGTCTTTCCACTAATATAGGATTTGGTTTGTTCTTGTTTTCCAAGATGCATCAATAGGTTGTTTATTTGGAGTCTTTTTTTTTTTTGGTGTAGGCATTTATTGCTACAAACTTCCCTCTTAGCACTGCTTTTGCTGTATCCTGTAGGTTTTGGCATATTGGGTTTTGATTTTTGTTTGTTTCAAGAATTTTTTTATTTACTCCTTAATTTCTTTCATTCAGTCATTCAGGAGCATATTGTTTAATTTTCATGTATTTGTATCATTTCCAGAGTTCTCCTTGCTATTGATATCTAGCTTTATTTCATTGTGGTCTGAGAAGGTACTTGATATGATTTCAATTTTTTTGAAACTTGTTGAGACTTGTTTTGTGTTCTAACATATGGTCCAACCTGGAGAATGTTCCATGTGCTGATGAGAAAAATATGTATTATAAAGCCACTGGATGAAATGTTCTGTAAATGATTTTTAGGTCCTTCTGGTCTAATGTACAGTTTAAATTCAATATTTCTCTGTTAATTTTCTGTCTAGATGAACTGTCTTATGCTGAGAATGGGGTGTTGAAATCCCTGTCTGTTGTTGTATTGGAGTCTGTCTTTTCTTTTAATTCTAATAATATTGGCTTTATAAATCTGGGTGCTTCAGTTTTGGGTACATATGTTTAGAATTTTTATATCCTCTTACTGAATGGATCCTTTTATGGATCCATAATGAGATATTGGATCCTATAATGAGATATTGGATCCTATAATGAGATATTGGATCCTATGAGATTGTTTGTCTCTTTTTACTGTTTTTGACTTAAAGTCTGTTTTATCTGATATAACTACTCTGCTTAAGTTTGGTTTCTGTTTGCATATAGTTTCTTTTTCCATGCCTTTACTTTCAGTCTGTATGTGTTTTTACAGATGGGACGAATTTCTTGTAGGCAGCCTATACTTGAGTCATTTAAAAAAATCCACTGAGCAAGTCTGTATTTTTTTAAATGGAAAGTTTAATTTGTTTACATTTAGGGTTATTACTGATATATCAGGGCTTATTCCTGTTATTTTGATACTTGATTTCTGGTAATTTTATATGTTATTTTTTCCATTTATTTCTCTCTTATTATTTACTATTGTAGTTTGTTAGTATTCTACAGTGGTAACATTTGAGTATTTCCTCTTCCTTGTTTGTTTGCTCTACCTATGGCTTTTATATTTTTGAGTGTTTTCATGATGGTAGCTATTAATAATCTTTTGCTTCTGAGTATAGAACTTTCTTAAGCATTTATTGGAGGACTGGTCTAGAGGTGATGAACTTCCTCACTTTTGCTTGTCTGGGAAATACTATTTTTCCCTTATTTATGAAAGATAATTTTTCTGGACATAGTATCCTTGGCTAACAGTGTTTTTCTTTTAGTACTTTGAATATATCATCCCATTTTCTCCTGGTCTGTAAAGTTTCTGCTGAGAAGTTAGCTGTTAGTCCGATAGAGTTTCCTTCATAGGTGATAAAATGTTTTTCTCTTGCTGATTTTAGAATTTGTACTGTCACTTTGACTTTAGACAGCTGAATTGCAATAGGCCATGGTGAAGTACTTTTTGCATTGTATTTTCTGGGGATCATTGAGCCTCCTATATCTGGATGTCTAAATCTCTTCCTAGAATTATGAAGTTTTCATTTACTACTTTGTTAAGTAGGTTTTCTAAGCCTTTCAATTTCTCTTTACTCTCAGGGATACTAACAATTAATACATTCAGTTGCTTTATGTAGTCCCGAGTATCTCAAAGGCTTTGTTCATTTTTTGAAAAATATTTTTTCTTTATTTTTTGTCTGACCAGATTATTTCAAAATATTTGTCTTCAGGTTCTGAAATTCTCTATTCTGCTTGGCCTAGTCTATTTTTGCAGCTTTCGATTGCATTTTGTTCTTGCTTTGATGACTTTTTCAGTTCCAGAATGTCTGTTTTTTTAAAAAGATATTTATCTCTTTGATACATTTTTCACTTATTTCCTGTATTGATTTTTGAGCTGTTTGTATTGCTTTTCATATTTCTCTTGCATCACTGAACTTCTAAAAATAAATATTTTGAATTCTTTATCTGGCATTTTGAGCATTGCTTTTTGGTTAGGATCTATTGCTGGAGAATTATTATGTTCCTATGAGGGTGTCATATTGCTTTTTCAAGTTTCTTATGTCTTTACAGCATTTGCTTCTCTTTATTTTTTGAATTTTCCTTCATTGAGGGGGCTTTTTCCTGAATATGTGACTATGATGTTGTTTGGGTAGGACCCTTTGGCTTTGCTTTTGGGTGCATGGGGTAGGGAAGACTACTACAATTTCATTGGCTATAAATAGCGTCAGTGGTATCTGTGGTTTCCTTGGCGTGTTAGGGTGCGGTTATTGGTGGAGGCTGTGGTGAACTTGTGCTAGGGTCTGAAATGCCAGATTGGTCTGTCTTTAGGTTTCAGTGGGGCTCAGCATGTCTATCCTTGTGCTCTGTGGCAGTGTATTCTGACACTTGTGTTGGTGGTTCCAAGCAGGCTGATTCTTGGGTCTCTGGGTGCCTTTCTCAATGCTGGTTGTGGTAGTGGTGGACTGGGTGGGTGAGCAGGCTCTTGAGTTCCTGAGCAGTTGCATGATGTGGGCAATGGTGGCAGCAGTAGTGGCGAGATGCTCTTCTGATTCCCAAGTGCTGTGCTTTTGTGTTGGCAGTTGTTGCAATGGGCCATGCGGGCTGGCTTCCAGGCCACTAGGGGGTGCTTGCAGGTAGAAGCAAGTACCTGCAGGTGCTTGAGGTGGTAGTGATATGTTCTTTGTGCCCAGCCTCTGTCCCCTAGAATAAGTGCTTAGGAGCCCCAGGTGATGGACTGGGTTATGGAACCCCCAGGACCATGGATCCTGCACTCTGTCTTAGATGGTGGAGTGAAGCCAAGCAGAGCCAGACCAGGCAAACTTGTACATAGGTTCCCCAATGATGACTAGCTGTGTTGAGGAGTTGGGGGTGGGGTGGGGTGATCCTTAGGCCCTGGAGAAATGCTTGGGTGAGGGGCAACCAGCACTACAGTGAGGTCTTACCATGTGGTGGGGGTGGCCAGTTCCAGCAGTCTCAGCAGCCCCACCCTTGGCCAGCAGCTGGGGGACTTTCATCCTTTTCATGCCCCAGTGCTTGTGGGGCTCCCTCTCCTATCCTGGCTGTTGCAGCTGGGGGATCCCTCCCCCATCCTGGCTGTTCAGTCAGACCTGGTAGTTCATGCCTAGCCCGGAACTCAGCCCTGGGCCATGGGGGCCCCCTGCCCAGTTCCATGTCCAAGCTTCTGCAGCAACTCTTGTCTTGCTCAGGACAAGTGGAGGAGTTGCCCACATCTAGCACCAGCAGCTGCAGCCCACAGCACACTTGCTTCCCAGTCCTGTTTGCAAAAGCCGCCCCCACACTCCTACTTTGGCCCCATGCCCCGGCTCTGGAAGCAGCAGCTTGAGTTTCCCCAATGCCCGGAACTGGTGCCACTGGTTCCCAGGACTGAGCATAGTCTGCTAAAAGCAAGGATCAAGAATGGTGTTTTATTGTAGCTCCTCAGGTCCCAGAGTGTGAGACCCAAGGTGTGTTCCCTCCTTGGAGTTCCTTCCCACAGTCTCCTGGCTGCTCCCAAGTCAGAATCAGGGCTTGGGAGAGTCAAAGTGTTTCTCCTATGGCCTGGATAGTACAATTCCCAAGTGAGAAGGTAAATTGCAGGAAGACACTCACTCACCTTCCACCGTACTAAGTAATTCACTGCCAGTTTGGGGCCAATCGTAGCCACACAAGCTGCACATTTTCCTTCTCCTTCCTAGATTTTAGTGTTTCCTATCATTTTTTTTTTTTCTGTCAAACCCCCATGTTCCACCTTGGATAATATATTTAAAATGTGAATGTTGGCCGGGCACGGTGGCTCCTGCCTGTAATCCCAGCACTTTGGGAGGCAGAGGTGGGCGGATCAGGAGGTCCGGAGATCAAGACCATCCTGGCCAACATGGTGAAACCTCATTTCTACTAAAAAACAAAAATTAGCTGGGCATGGTGGCAGGTGCCTGTAACCCCAGCTACTCAGGAGGCTGAGGAAGGAGAATCACTTGAGCCTGGGAAGCGGAGGTCGCAGTGAGCTGAGGTCACGCCACTGCACTCCAACCTGGTGACAGAGCAAGACTCCATCTCAAAAAAAAAAAAAAAAAAAGAAAAAAAAAGAAGAAAAGACTGTCTACACACTTTTTTGGTACTTCTCAGTGGATGAGGTATGCTTACGATGCCTCTAATCAGCCATCTTAAAAAACAAAACAAAACAAAACAAAAAAACACATACTGTTGAGATAGCTTCTTATAGATTATCCTAAATGTAGGCAATATGCTCAAAATTGCAATAGATGAGAAAGAGGGTATATGCAGTGACCTGCATCTAGCACTCCAAGCTTTCGTTATTGCTGTTTGCTCCTGAGAGGGTTCAAAAGGGGCTACGTTAGACAGGAAATTCCATTTTTCTCTTTGCCTTTCACATATCTGCATTTTAATTTGAAATTTATACCATGCATTCTTTAGCTGGGTGAATGCGGATTGCCATATTTCATCCGAACTAAGACATTGTCAGTTTTAAGGTACACTATTATTTTATTTACCACTATGAAGGAAAAAACCTGCCAATTAAACGTTGACAATTATAAGACATATCACCATTTCGGAGACGTTACAAAGTTATAATTCCTGCAAGAAGTGGAAGTACAGTGTTGAAATGCAACATTTTAAGATTGCTGCCTCCCATGAAAGAGGAGGCTGTTATTTCTGGGATGAGATCAAGTTTCCCTTGAACTGTTTTTGCAGGTTATCTTCTCTACACTTGGCATTCATGCATGGAAGAGCAAAACCTGGTTCTGTGTCAGCACATATTTTGTGTTACATTGAGCTCTATCTTGCTAATTACAAAACAAAGTTTTATAGAATAAAAGCCAGTGATTATAGAAACCAAATTGAGAATTAGGACTAAGGATAAAGTTTAACAAGAAAATGTAATTACAGGAAGTTAGAATACGCTCTCCTCTGTATCATTTAAAGATTAAGAGACTCAGCAAGAAGAAAAGGGAAAATATTGTCCTATTGATTGTGGAATTAGCCAGGAAAAGTGTTTGCGAGTTCTTTATACTCTGAAATATTCTTCTACACTGTGGAACTTTAATAATCAGATTTCACTCTTGAAGTTTAATAAATGGCACCAAAAGTTGTTTTTTCCAACTCAGGTGCTAATATAACCAAGATTGTTCTTTGTCCCTAGTAAAGAGAAGGCTAGATATTACTATTTCTATAAAACTGTAGTAGGATTTAGAAATAATATTTCATATACTGTAGGCCATAAGGCAAAGGGTACACAATGGCTAGAATTTATTTTTCCAAACTGAACTAGTAGAGTATATGTATGTGACTTTTATTCAGACAAGACGTGTAAAAGAAGCCACTCTGCTCCTAGACCTACAGCAACTGGATTTGAAAACCAGATTTGCAACCCATGTTATCTGATGGCAGCTATAAGATTTTGGCCCCAGGGCAAGGGGTAATTTGGTTAAGGGTTATTTATTTTTTGCCTTCACAGGATATCTTGTGGTATTTTCATCCTCCTTTTCCCATATGCAGTCTTCATAGCTTGAACCACTTACAACAGTGGTTTGTTTCTGTTTTTGTTTTTGTTTTTTTTGAGATGGCGTCTCGCTCTGTCGCCAGGCTGGAGTGCAATGGTGCGATCTTGGCTCACTGAAACCTCTGCCTCCTGGGTTCAAGTGATTCTCCCGCCTCAGCCTCCTGAGTAGGTGGGACGACAGGCATGTGCCGCCACGCCCAGCTAATTTTGGTATTTTTAGTATAGACGGGGTTTCACCATGTTGGCCAGGATGGTCTCAATCTCTTGACCTCGTGATCCACCCACCTGGGCCTCCCAAAGTGCTGGGATTACTGGCGTGAGCCACTAATCGACCTCTGTTCTTACCCAGCCAGAACAGTGGTTCCTAACCTGAACTGCACATTAGAATTACCAGGGGAACTTTAAAAAAATACCAAAAATATCCATGCATACATCTTATTCCAGCCCAAGGAATTCAGAATCCCTGGAGTAGGTCCCAAACATTAAGGTTTTTTTTTTTTTTTTTTCTTGAGCTCCCAAGTGTTTGTAATGAGCATCCCAAATTGGGGATCCCCTGATTTAGAGCTATAATGCTTGCTCCTGGGATTTTGCAGATGTCAGGATGGAGACTTGGATTTAGTTCATGTTAGTAACAAACCTGCCCAGAATAGGAGGCTGAAATCTTTGGATTGAAATAACCTTTATCTTAGGGTCAGGTTTCCCAGAGGCAAGATTCTGAGATGAGAGTTTATGTGTAGGTGATTTCATTTAGAAAGCGCTCCCAGGAGAAACCTGTTAAAGAGCAAGCAGGACAGGGAGCAGAGTGAAGTAGCTGGTTTTTAAAGGTGGCTGCCTCCCATTCCTTTCCTCCATGTTTGTACAAACCACTCCATCTACCAGGGAGGGGTCTATTTCCCAGGAGAGAAACCCAGGAGGCAGAGGTTTCAGTGAGCCAAGATCGCACCATTGCACTCCAGCCTGGGGACAGAGCGAGATGCCATCTCAAAAAAAAAAAACAAAAACAAAAACAGTAACGAACCACTGTTGTAAGTGGTTCAAGCTATGAAGACTGTGTGTGGGAAAAGGAGGATGAAAATACCAGTTGCCATGTAAGTAACCCGACCACCTGAGACCACCAAGGTGTGAAGTTTGAGCTAGCACCGTGGGAAGGTGACATGGGAATCCAGCTGGCAGTGAAAACCAAAGCCCCAGATGTATGACACCAGTCCAGCCAGTTCAGCCAGCCCCTACAGTCATTTCAGCCATCCCAACTGAGGTCCCAAACACCACAGACAGCGAATTCCCAACCAACAGAATATGAGCAAATACAATAATTGCACTTTTAAATTTTGGAATAGTTTGTTATGAAGCAATGGAAAATTGAAATTTGGGGTAGTTTCACAGTGATAGAAGACTTAATGTTTGGGTGGCTTATTGTGTGACAATAGATACTGGAAATAGGAAGAAACCCCCCTGCAGGGATAAAATTTCAAGCAAAATCCTATGGAGGTTATCTCATTGGATTGGGAAAATCTGAATTATGTCTCAGGATTATCCTGATATTAGGCTTTCATATGCCTAGCTATTGGATCAGGCCTACTGTGTGGTCAGAAATAGTGGCATAAACTCCCAGGCTTGTCTTGCTTTCTGAGGAGCAGTGGCAGAGTCAAGCATCCCTCAAAGGACACCTGGCCTGTGGCAGGTGCCACATCATCATATCGGAGCATGTGGTAGTAACTCTCTTCTGATATTATTTCTCATTGTTTTACAGAATATGCAACCCAAGCAAGAAAAAAAAAAAAAACCAGAAAAGTGAAAAAAAAAAAAAAAAAAAGAAGTACAAGTATCTTAGGCATAAAGTTCAAATTTGATCAATAAAAGGGAATAAAGACTTTACTTAACAATTAAAAATTATGGGAGGAATCTTTGTAGATAGGGAAACAGGTAGGTGCGGTTCGTTTTTGCAAGATAGGAAAAATAAACCATGAAAAATACTGCAGGTAGAAGACGCTTGCATAGCAAGGCAGAGGAAAGCAGCTTTGTGACAACGCTGAACATTTCCTGCTGTTCAGAGAAGCATGAAGTGGGAAGATGCGAAATTGTTGGCAGGTGTGTCTGATAGCAGTGTTGGCACACCTAACTTCATAATTTCTGACCTAGTTGAAGAAATGCCTATGGTATTTTTGCTGGGTTTAATTATAGCATAAATATAATCTATTTCTTTAAAAAGAAAAAATTGGTTAGAATTCCATTATTGTTTCTGTGGAGAGAATTAATTTTCAACAAAGTGTTTTGGAGCATCTGTGTTGGCAGTTCTGGGAGGAAGGTCTCATTTTCTAAATGCAAATTTTGGCTCCTCCTGTATTCTTCCTTCTACCTCAACACTTAGCAAACTACCAGAAACAGGTTTTTTGTTGTTTTTTTTTTTTTAACTCATAACATAAAGCAGTAAGTTTTGTGATATTCTTTCCTAGGTAGATCTTACATTAGAACGGAAAAAAATTCTTCACTAGGCATGTGGTTTTGCACTTGCAGATGTTTAGAATGGATCCTCTTTATGTGCTCATTCATTAAGAGCTGATCTATTCCACTTGCTGATATAAACATATATTTTATATATATTTTTTTTATATATATATATATATACACACATACAGACACAATTTGGATTTCTGCTGCACACTACAAGCACTGCCTTTGGGGGTTATGCAGGGTAAGGTGACAGCTTTTGGCAGTGCCAAAAATGCTTAACTGCTGAGGTTAAGCTAGGAGCTCTGGGTAAATGTTGCCTCAAAATGGCTGCTGGCACCCAGGCCAAATTAGCCAAGGAATCAATTACCCTCAGATGGCTGCCACAGAGAGATCACCACCATAGCTGCTGGGAGAAAAACCTCTGGTCAAGCCAGCCTTCTGCTGATGCAAAGGAACAGAATACACATTTATCTCCTGGGTCATTGTTTCTCTTCCTCAATTTTCAGCCTGCAGGACACAGGCAGTTTCAGCTGGCCCCAAGTTAGCAGCCCTTCCAGCAGCTGGGCATCATTTCCTCTATTCAGATATCTCATCTGGAAATAGTGAAAGTTTAATAGGAGGCAATCAGACCCCAGGGATTTCCAAATGATACCTGATGGAGAGAGGTCTTCTGGGGTCACGGACACAATCACTACTTCCTTCAGACCTGTGATTGCTCGCTGCTGGGGATGATTGGGATTTGCAAGTTGATTAAAGCCGGAGACTTAGTGTGTGAAATAGAATTTCTCAGATAATTGCTGGAAATTGTCTGATGCCTTTGTTGCACTGAGCTCCACATAGTAGATTATATGCTCTCGGACTTAAACCAGATCCATGAAAGGGATCTCAAGGAGGACACTTCACAACTGGTACTCTGTCTTCTGACATGCAGAACAAGAAGGGAGAGGATGGGATGCTTCCTTGGGATTGGGTGCTGAAGAAAATGAAATCAAAGCAAAGATTTCCTTCTGGAAACAATTTCGATGAGTATTCTATTTCTTTCTCCAGCTGAATTTTTCTTTGGTAATTTCATAGTTTTCTTCATGTAAATATTCATGTCTTTCCTGATTTTTCCTGCACAAAAACATGTCTGCCTCTCACAGTAGGCCAGGACCTGATTAAAGCAGTATCCCAGAAAAGCTGTTTAGAGCTTATGCTTCCAAACCAAGGCCCAAAACATCTTTGTGTAGTGCCAAAGTTGAAAATGTTGTTAAGTGATATGCTTGAAAGACTTTTAACAAATTTATACCACCCAAGATTGGTGAGAGGACCTGGAAAAATGTACTCCCATATTCTATAAACTCTCTAAGAAAACATTTTGCCAACATTGACCAATGGCCTTAAAAATGTTCATGTCTTTTGACCCAACACTTCATCTAGGACAATCAAGGACTTAGTCCTTTAGGAAATGATCAAGGGTGTGAACAAAGGTTTAGCTTGTTCCATCATTGCTGGTGCCTGTCTAGCAAGAGCATGTCTAGCAAAAGCATGTCTAGCAAAAACCTTGGCAATAGTGTTCAACTTTGGAGGAGTAGAGTAGTGTATATCCAATAACAACAAAGGTGGAAATGTAAACAGTGGTTGTCTTCACATGGTGCAATTACAATTTTATTTTGCCTATCTGTATTTTCTAATTTTTCTTCCATGAATATGTTACTCATTTAAAAGTATTTTCAAAACCTCCCTTTGAACTGTAATAGTTTTGTTGCAGAAATTTGTCTACTGACATGAAAAAATGTTCGCAAAAATAATTAATGTAAATAAAATGGAGTTAAACTATATGTAGTATGATTCCACTTTTGAAAAAGAGAAATCAATGTATTCTCTCTCTTTGTCTTTCTCTCTCTCGTTTGTCACACACACACCTGGAAGTGCACACACCAGTATATGTCAGTGGCTCTCTGTTGATGGAGAGAGGATGGTAACTTAATGTTTTCTCTTTGTTGTTTATATAATTTATAACTTTTCTTCGGTGAACATGTAATATTTGTATAATTGAGAAAAATAGAGTATAATTTTACATGCAATAGACAGGAGGCTTTATGTGTGTACAGATGCTCTCGACTAAGATATTTTAAGATTTTTTAACTTTACAATGGTGAGAAAGTACTACACATTCAGCAGAAACCTTACCACTCTGTTTTTTACTTCCAGTAAAGTATTCAATAAATTACATGAGATATTCAACACTTTATTATAAAATAGGCTTTGTGTTAGATAATTTTGCACAGCTGTAGGCAAAGGTAAGTGTTCTGAACATGTTAAGCTAGGCTTGGCTAAACAGTAATGTTCAGTAGGTTAGGTGTACGGTATTAAATGCATCTTTGACTTAACAATATTTTCAACTTAGTATGGGTGCGGATGTAACCCCACTGTAAGTCAAGAAACATCTGTACTGAAAGAGAAAAATAGAATGGTTGCATGGTTACTTGAAGTACATTCTATTGAATGTGTATCACTTTCTTCCTATGGTAATATCAAAAAATGATAGGTTGAACCATCCTAAGCTGGGGACCACCTATATATGAAGGGAAGTGTCAGCTGGCTCTGTTCTCTGCCCCCGACCTTCTTCTGCTTACTGTATGCTTATGTAGGCTTGGGTCTTCCTTCTTGGCTTAGGGAAAATGGAACATCCTGTTAACTGAGAGGTGGTCTGGGGCAGAGGCCTCAGAGAGCCTATTAGGTAGTTGGCTACTCAGTTGCTTTTGGGGTAATACGTGCATCTGATACTTGGAAACAGGTATAGGAAGGGAGGGGGCTTTGTCACCTGCCATTTCTAAAAATTACACCCAGTGCCTCATTCTCAGTAGCCTGTACCTAGCCCGAGCTACTTGTCCTGGGGGTGGCCTCTGGCTTTCTCCCACCTGGGTTGGGCAGAGGGGAAATGGCATGAACAGGGAGCTAATCTGTTAGAACCAGAAAGCTTTCCCCAGGCTCTCTAAAGCGTGCCGCACTGAACGTTGCTTCCCTCAGCCATTGATTCCCCTAGAGAAATCTGTGCAAGAGGGAAAGAGGAAGAAGGAATTACAGCAGAGGTTCCCCTAAGCTGGGATTTGCCAAGCAGTGCTGCAGAGTGCTTAGAAGCAGGCCCTGGTGGTATAAGATACCTCTGGACATGCAAGACTCTACCACACACCAGCTGTGTGACCTTGGGCAAACACAACCCTTCTGGGCCTTGGCTTCCTCAGACCATAATGTGGTGATGAAAAACTTGGGTAATATGTATATACAGCACTTTGAACAGAACCTGGCACTTGGTTAGTGCTCAGCAAATGAACTACAATTTATGTAAATGTTACCCTATTGTTGTTCCATATGTCCTTTTTTATTATTTTACTACATTTTTGAATAGGTAGTACTTACACAGGGTATAAATTCAAAATACAATGAAAAATATACGGTGATGTGGAAGGTAAAATTATGCCTCCCTCCCAAAGTTGTCCACAGTCTAATCCCTGGATCCTGTGAATATGTTACATGGAAAAACAAACAAACAAAACAAAACAAACAAAAAAATTTTCATATGTAATTAAGGTTATGGACTTTAAGATAGGGAGAATATCTGTGATTATGTAGGTGGACCCAATCTAATCCGATGAGCCCTTTAAAACAGGAATTACTCCGGCTGGAGTCCAAGAGATGTAGTAGCAGAGGAAGGCAGAGAGATTCCAAATATGAGTGAGATTTGACCAGCTGTTGCTGGAGAGACCATGTGAAATGCAGATGGCCTCAAAGACCCGTGACTGACTGACAGCCAGCAAGGAAACAGGGACTTCAGCCCTACAACCATAAGGCATTGAATTTTGCCAACAGCCCAAATGGGTTTAAAGCAGATCCTTCTCCAGAGCCTCTAGTAAGGAATACAGCACTACTGATACCTTGTATCAGCCTTACGAAACCCAGGCCAGAGACATCAGTCAAGCCAACTGAGAGTTCTGATCATGAGCTGATACATTTGTTGATGTAAGTTGGGAGGTTTTCATAACCAATAGAAAATGAAACACATGAAAAGTAAGTTTCACTCCCATCCTTGTACCCCAGCCCCACGTTTCTCTTTCCTGGAGACAAATTCCCTATGTTTAGACGGAAAAAACAGAAAAGGAAGGAAGCAAATAGGTCTATTTTTTTGGGATGTTTGAAGCAGAGATTTTATTAGGGAAGAGAAAAGAGTAGGAAGAATATTTTTTGGATTTTTTTTTTTTTAGGGAAAACTGGAACGCTGCATTGTGCCAAGTGTAATACTGTCCATGTGAAAATGATTAACAAAACTGTAAGAACATTTATGATCTTCTTAATTAACATTTAAAAACAGAAAATAAAACCACAGCTACTTAGGAAGTGTGTATAATTAAGAACATCATGTGGAACTTAAAAGATGTGTCTCTATCACAAAGGAAAGCTCCCTATGTGAAAATGTCAAAGGTTTTTCCTTTAGAGCCATGAAAAAGCTTCTAAATAGTTCAGTCATGTCACTCCTAGAAGCCAAAACCTTTAAGAGTGTGGGAGGAGAGCGAGTAGAAGGGAGAAAAGGAAGAGACCATTAGTCAATTTAAAGAAGGGAATTATATGAACAGAAAGGGCTTGTGAATATTCCAAATAGAATCTGAGTTTGTATAATTTCAAACAGGTCTGGACCAGGTAGACGAAAGGCAGTCATTTAGACAGATTGAGGTCATTTTGTATGTCCTTGAGTCTACTGACAGTTAAACCAATAATCAGTGTGTGGCCTTTTATTTCTCTTATTGATATTTGGAACATTGACAATCTATGAGCTAATATTTATATCTTAAACCTTTTGTTTTGTTTGGATTTTTTTGGTGTTGGGGGCAGAGAGGAGAAGGAAGTTCAGGAAGGGAATGCAATAAATCATCCAATGGTTGTGCTGGCATATTATTTTAAAGAAGGACCGAATCTACTACAAATCACAGAATACTGAAAACTGACCTGTGTGTTGAAAACTCCCTGCATTTTACTTCATCCAACTGATTCACAACTGAGAAATCAATTTTTTAAATGCTTCATGAATATTTGGAGGAAATCAAGTATATTGACTAGTTTGACGAATATTAGCCCTAGTGGGAAGATTGTAACCATCCTTATATGAATGGTAAAATCATCATTGTTCAAGTCACATTGCAAATAAGGCAAAAGGCAAATTTTTCATGACAAAAATATCAAAATAGAAAATGATACTGTCAGTCGTTTTTATTTTTAAACAGAAAACAAAACATTCTATTGCTTTGCTATAATTTTCTCAAGAGATTCTTCCTGAGAAGAATAAGACGTAACTCACAGACTTTTATTTCCAAGTAGTGAATGTATCACAATGTATGAGATTACCAGGAGTTCACTTAGGGACTTGTACATCCCCAAACTCAAAGTTACAGTTACATTTATTTCAAAGAAAGGCCAGAAACAATTTCCTCTGAAGTCTTCCTGCCCGTTAACATACACCACAGAGTACCAGGACTGATGCACCCACGTGGCCTCTTTGCCCTAACAAAAGAATTTCTGGTAGCTGAGTGAGTGCTTTTGATAGTCAGGGCTCCTTGAGCCTCTGCTCTTGGCTGAAAAGAAAGCTGTCTTAGCTAATGTAGTTTTTTGGTCCACCTTAGAATGCCTTCAAGGTTAGCAAAGGGAGCTTGGTTTAATTTGCTTTGGCAGAGGAATGAGGACAAGTAGGACCTATCATAGGTAAAAGGAGAAGGCAGCTGGAGGGTGTTCTTGTAATGCCAATGTTGAGGGCAACACACCTTGGGCTTTCTGTTAAGGTTTCTCACAACCTTCTTTGGTTCATCTCAGGTTCTCTTTGTGTAGCTAATGAACAAGACGTCACATGTGGTTAGAATAACCCCAGAAGAAACTGGGATCCTAATTATGGGAATTAAATCAAAGAACAGGTTTATTTGTTATGCTCGCACACTTTCAAAAGACAAAACATTAATACTCATGTAGTTGTCCTAATCAATTTGCTAAGAGCTCTCCACATCCAGCCCTGTTAGTTGGATCAAGCTGCACGCATCTCTTTGCCAACTAGATTATTGCTGGTTAAGGGGAATAGTTGCTTATTGTTATTATGAGAAATATAGGATCAAATGCTACAGTTCTGACTGAAACATGGCATTTTAGAAAATCAATGTACATTTATCTTTACATTTCAGAATCATATTGACTGTTGAATAACTGCTGTTATTTTTCTTTTTCTACCAGTCTAGAAGGAAAGTGTTCAAATACTTTTGTCAAAAGATTGACAAGAAGTTCCTCCTTCTTGTTTCATTTATAAAGCTGAGGTTTTGTGTCTCATTATCTTTTAAAGACTGTATCAAAAAAAAAGTGGAGCACTATTCTTGACTGTGGGAAGTAGCGATCGTGATTTTGGCAGGAGTTTGTGATTACCTATTTTACAGAATCCAAATCAGCTCACTTCTGTGATGACCCATCTAATCAACTTTGGGTTTTTCCATTTAAGCTTTCTTGGACTGATAATAGTTTTCAACATATTTCTCCACTTATCTGTCTTGTTGTCTTCCTAATGGAATAAGGTGGGTGGCTTGCTGCTGAGCTTTGATGACTGTGATGCACTGTGCCTGGTGGGAGCTTCTCAGATGCAAAGGTGGGGAGCTGAAAATGGTGAGAATTGCTGTGGGCAGCAGTATGAGCTGCCATGTGTTCTAATTAATAGATCACACAACATTTAGGTCTCAGCTTCCAAGCCACTTCCTCAAGGAAGCCTTTTCTTTCCTAAATTTTATTTTTAAAATGTTTAACAGTTAATATATAATAGTCATACATATTTTGGGGGGTGCATATGTTATTTTGATACTTGCATACAATGTGTTATGATCAAACCAGGGTAATTGGGATATTCATCACCTCCAATATTGATCTTTTTTCTAAATTTTGGGAATAATACAGTTCTTCTCTTCTAGTTATTCAACTAATTTCTCCTCATTTCTCTCCCTTCTCTTCTCAGCCTCTCATAACCACCATTCTACTCTCTACCTCCAAGAGATTCACTTTTTAGCCGTCACATATGAGTAAGAACATGCAATATTTGTCTTCCTGTGCCTGGCGTATTTCACTTCATTTAATGACCTCCAGTTCTATTCATATTGCTGCAAATGGCAGAATTTCATTCTTTTTATGGCTGCATAATATTCCATTGTTTATATATACCACATTTTCTATATTCATTCATTTGTTGGACACCTAGGTTGATTCTATATCTTGGCTATTGTGAATAATGCTGCACTAACATGGGAATGCAGACATCTCTTTGATATATTGATTAAGAAAGTCTTTTCTAACTGCCCCAAATTAAATGCTCGTTCTATAATCCACAACTCCCTCCACCTCCTCTTTCACAACGCTTATCAAATTTCCAAGTATTTATCTATCTTTCCTCATAAACTATATGCTCCATGAGGGACAGAAATTGTGTCTATCTTATTAATGTCTATATCTCTAGTACAAACCCAATACCTTACCACTCAATCACAACTATATGCACATCATTCTTTCTTCTTTGATTATATCACTTGCATCTTGAAGGCACCCACTTTTGCAGTGTATAATGCCATCTTTGCGGCTTGGCTTTGAGAAAATTTCCCACTATACTCCTCAGCTTCTCTATGGAAACTTTTCCAGGTTTCCTTGTTAATAAACTCAAGCTAATGAAAATGCAAATCTGATGTTTTATGGGAAAGATTTCTCTAAGACTACATGGGTGCTTCTTTATTTGACCATTCTGTCTTGTATGTACACCTGCTGTACAAATGCTTGCTCAATACTTGCTGAGGTTAGAAATCGGTGGTAGAGGAAGTGGTAATCTGGGCTCAGGAGCTTAACTTTGAAAAAGCACATTTGGCCTCCCATCTTTAGATCTTTACAGAATGTAATGCCTGACAGTTTCTTCTTTCCCATTGCACAGATAAAGTTAATTACCTGAGACAACAGGGTTGCAGTAGAGTGTTTGATAATCACATGGCCAGCCAAGCTGAAGGATGGGAGTTTTTAATCAAATCAACCTCCCTGAGAATTCAAAGGCTAGAGTTTTTCAAGGACGATTTAGTAGGCAGGAGGGTAGAGAATGTGTAATGCTGATTGGTTGGGTTGGGAATGAAATCACAGGAGGTTGAAGCTGTCTTCTTGAGTCACTTTCTGGGTAGGAGTCACAAGACCAGCTGAACCTGTTTCTTAGTATGGGTTACTGGTCTAGATGGTTCCAGCTAGTCTACAAAAATGCAAGCTGTGAAACACCAGTTAAGGTTTTACAAGAGTGATGTCATACATAGTAGCAATTGGGGAGGTTACAAATCTTGTGACCTCTGGCCACATGACTCCTGAACCATAATTCTAACCTTGAAGCCAATTTATTAGTTTTAAAAGGGAGTTTCAGTCCCTGAATAAAGAGGGGGTTCATTTTGGGAAGGGGCTGTTTTCATCTTCATTTTAAAGTTCAACTATAAACTAAATTCCTCTCACAGTTAGCTTGGCCTACGCCCGGGAATGAGCAAAGACAGTTAGCTTTGTTTTTTTGCAAGGGCAGTTTCAAAAAGAGTTTCGGATTCATGATAAGAATATTTCTATTTTTTAATTATGTTTTATCCTGGAATCAACACTTGTAGCCTATAGTAGAATAACTTGGGGAACTTCAATATATGCCTCTTTGAGGCTGAAAGTAACCTAAACAAATAAACTGCAACTCAGATGGTCTGCAGATATGGATAATTGTTTTAAAAACCTCAGAATTCCTCTCCCTCTTCTCCCTGTTGAGGTTAAGTGCCTTCTTTTCTGGGGACAAGGAGGAGTTCTTTCCTGTCTGCTAGGCATTTGTGTATTACAGTCCTCTGATTCCTGTGCTAGATCTTTATGAATAACATAGCTTCCTTCTGCATCTGTATTTTATAATTTCTACTGGTAAATTTTGGGGGAGTAAAGGTAAGAGTTAGCTTGAGTGGGAAGTAATTACAGTTATCAATCTTTATGCCCAATTTTTGTCTTCTTCTAAAAGGGTAAAGAGAGAATGAAGGCCTTTGGATGGTTATAATTATAAACCTGTGGGTGCTCTTGGAGAGAGAAGCTATACAAATGGATGTGATTTGCCCTCCCCTCCCTGTACGTAAGGACTGGAAGGAAACTGGAGAATAACAATTTTAGGAGCTTAAAGGGAGTTTGTTCAGTATTTGCATTTCCTAAGATTTCAGGTAAGCTGAACAGATTTCACTCAGACATTATGTAATGAAATGCAGAGCTAATTTTAGAAGTTATTATTCATCCATCAATTAAATCAGGAAGTTATTTAATATCCCCCCCAAAACAATTTTCTAGGCTTCCTGTTTCAGGCTATGATGAGAAGGCAGGAGGAAACTTCACCTTAAATGGGGTCATGATACATAGCGAGCATTCATCTGCCTTGTGAGGAAAACGTGGCTGGGGCTGTTTCAGTGAGGAACAAGGGAACACAAGTGACTCTGAGATTTTCATTTTCTTCCTCGGCTATGTTATTTGGCTTTTTCATTAGAGACTATCAATTTGTTGCAGATATGATTTTTATGCCAACACTGTTCTTATTTTGATTTCTAGGAACCAGATGACCCTCATCATCCAGTGGCTGATTGTATTGCTATTTGTGATAGATTGTGTTACTGTTGAAAATATTGTCTTTCACTGAAATGCCCTTCCTGTGGTATCTATTCTGCTGGAGGGTTATATATCCCTGACCTGCTGAACTCAGGTATGGCCATGTGACTTGCTTTGCCCAAAGGAATGCAAGCGAAAGTGATGTGTGAGACTTGCAGACAAAAGATCTAAGGGCTCTTGTGTGATTTTACCATAGCTCTTTCTTTCTGCTACAAACCAGCCAGGTCACAAACAGCTCCATCAGTCTGAGTCCCAGGGTGAAGCTGACCTGGAGAAGCTGATCTGTGATGGGCCAAACTTGGGGTCATTTGTTACTGCAGCACAGCAGCTTAACCTGACTGAAGTAGTAGTGAAAATATTTGGGCCCCAGTTAGTGAAAATGATTTTTGTCCTTCTACTTCTT
The DNA here is from genome assembly GCF_037993035.2 of Macaca fascicularis. NCBI lineage: Eukaryota > Metazoa > Chordata > Mammalia > Primates > Cercopithecidae > Macaca > Macaca fascicularis. The sequence goes on from NC_088376.1 coordinate 16,964,672, forward strand.
TGTCCAATTTCTTCTAATAGAGATAAAATCACCATATTCAAGAACACTTTTCCAGGCCAGTGTGCTGGCTTAGAAATAAGCTGTGAAGTCACTCACTGAAAAATGAGGCTCCTACATCATAATAAAATCCAGTTCATTTCTAGAAAAGGAGAGACTGGTTGCTCCACAAGGGATAGGATCACATTGGTCTTGCTTGTTGCTGTATCTCTGGTGCTTAGCAAAGTGCTTTGCCCATAATGCTCAGTAATTATTTGTTGAATGAATACTGAATAACTGAATAAAGAAGAAATCAGGTGTCTCCATTATCATGGGTCAGACAAGACCATAGGTCACATTTTGTATTTAAACAATTACTTTCAAGTTTAGAATTATATAAGCAAGTCAAGTCAAATGAGGAACTAAGAGGCAAAAGTGGGTCTAAAGAAGTTGATGAGGGTCACACCAGGTATCACAGCCCCAAATGTGACTCAGACTTATGCAGAAAGCATAAATGAGTGAGACAGACTGGATCACTTCAGCGCAAAAATATACATCCTCTCCTTTCTCTTGAAACATGGTTCTCTTAGTCTAAATTTCATTGTATTTTGATAGAGATGTGTGTGAAAAATACTCATCTCTCTAACATAACTCTAAGAAAAACAATAGCAGGAATAAAATGATAATCAGTTACTCATGGTCAGCCTTGGCTTTTAGGGCACAAAAGTGGTGACCTGAACAGCACACATCCTATCAAAAGAAGTCAGGGATTTCTCAGCTCTTGTTGAGTGCTGCTGTGTTGTGCTGTTGGATATGAGCCCAGTTTTCCTAGAGCATCCTAATTTTCAGGAGAATCTTGTACTTTGGATGTTGGTTTTGAATTTCCCAATGTTTACATGCTGGCAGTGAAAAAAAAAATGATGTTAAAGTTGATGTAGGTTAACAGAATGCAGCCCAATAAAATATTTTGCAGAGCAGATTTGATCCATGGGCTACCAGTTGCAACTTCTGACCTTGGTCAGTTTTTACAGGGATGGTTTATGAGGTAAAAGCTCTAGACTTTAATATTAAATTTGCATGGTGTGTATGTGGTTTTTAGAAGACACCTGGAGGAGGAGCTGTTTTGAAAGTCTGCAGCTAAATTGGGGTTCCAGTAGCAGAGTGGCTAGTGACTCTGCCTAGGGGCAGCTGCCTGTGGGTGTTTACGGTTTGCCTCTCTCAGTATACTATACTTCTTTACATGGCAGATGGCCTGAAGCCTAGTGGTTCAACCTGTGACTGGGGGGTCTCACACATGGGAAGCTTGTTCATACTGGCAGACATCCTTGCAGCTCTTGTCTGTCCCTTGTCCGCTTTATGCCTGCCTGACCATCACTCTGGCCCCGGAAGCCTGACCTCACATTCTTTCCGGTGTCCCAGGGAAATCCTGACTTGGGGAAGCCCGTGATTCTTCAGGTGGAATGTGCAAATTCAATACCTCAACAAAGAGAAAACAAGTTCAAAGATTTTTACTTACAGATCCCGAGCAAGGAAGACATAATGAGTCAGGAGGGCAGTCTTTTGTTCCCGGATCACCTAAGGCAGTAAAGAAGTCTTGGGCAGATAGAGACAGAGAGAGAGAAAGAGAGAGAGAGAGAGTGAGAGAGCGAGAGCAGGAGAGCGAGCATGTGGCACCTAGAGCATATATAAGAGAATAATGTGGATCACTTTAAGTTTGCAGGCAAATGTCTGAATGGTCTGTTTGAAAGAAGTGGCAGGAAAACGGGGAGCCCAGTCTGCCAGGTGGGAGAGATACCCCTAAGTTCTTATCTCTGGCCACTGACTTGAGCCATTTCGGTGTGGTGTAGAACTGGAAACTGTGTCCAGGATGACTGGGCCCCGCTTCTGGTATGAGAAAGTTAAACTTGTATTCAAAATGAATGCCAAGGCAAGATAAAACCCTGAGAATTCACCGCATGGGCCGATGCCAGTTTCCATTGCCCCAAACTGCAGATTGGTGATTCATCACCTGAGCTGCCACAGGGACAGCAGGAGGCTGCTGTGCGTCCTTTCTGAATCTCTCCTTGATTCAGGCCAAGGTCCTTTGACTTTGAGTATTTCTAAGATTAAGTAGGAGATTTGGGCACTAAATTATATATTCAGAGTGTCTTTGCTGGAATGAAAACTTTTAATTTTGTGCAAAGCATGTTCATTTGTTTCTTGTTTCTTTCTCTCAGATAATATTAGGAAATGTACAATCTCCTCCAAGAGAAAACATATTGGCCTGGATGAAAATGCAGAGTTTGTGGTCCTAGGGGAAAGAAAATTCTAGAAGAGGAGAGAAAGGCCTGCGTGTGAGGAGGTGTCCTTGTTGTTTTCAGCTTTCTGAGACTGGAAAGGTGTGTACCACAGCAGTGGCTACTGCTTGAAGATGTCCATGATTTTGAGAGCAGTAACTGATGGAGTTTAAAGAGGACAGTTGTCCTGTTTGTAGCCACTGAGCATCACTGGAACACCTTCCTTTTTTCTACTTTGGAATTTTCCATCATTTAAAATCCACCTCCTGAAGGTAGAAGGCAGAGCTCACCTTCCTGGACTCTCCAACAGCTGGTGCTTAGGCCTCTGAGCTGGGCTTTGGGTGATACGAGTTTCTTCTGTTTGTCCCTCCAGATCCACTCTCCACCATTCTCCACCTATCCCGTCCTCCAGGAGGCTGACTTGGATGGACTATATCACCAAGGTTTCCTTGTCTCTTGCTTCTGGTTGGGTTTGGCCAATGGCAGCAATGGCAGGCAGTTGGAGAGCGGGAGGAGAGCGCAGAGGGGACATTAACCCCCAGCTCCATCTATGCCGAGAAGTTCCTGCTGTTGTTACATTTCTATACCTAAGAGCCCAGCTTGGGAAGGGAAGCTCTCACCAGGTTCCAGAATAGCTCCTTTCCGTTGGCCCTTCAGATCTAGGTGCAGTAACAGTTTCCCCCTGTTGCTAGTTTTTGGGTGCTTTACCACCCTTTCCCACACCATTGCAAACAGCCCCCCTAAAAACTTTCGAAATTGTCTTTCTGAGTGTGCCATCTTTTTCCTGCTTGAACCCTCACTGATTCACTTTGTTCATCAGATCTTTGCCAAACCTTTACCCAAAAGCTTGTGACAGAATAGAGCTGGAATAACGTGATGGTTAAGTGTACGTGTTGACTTGGCTGGGCCATGGCATCTAGACATTTGGTACAACATTATTCTGGATGTTTTTGTGAAGGCGCTTTTGAATGTGATTAATTTTAAATTGGGACTTTGAGCAAATCAGATTGCCCTTCATTGTGTGGGTGGGCCTCATCCAATCAGTTGAAGGCCTGAATAGAACAAAAGTCTAGCCTCTCCCCAAGCAAGAGGGAATTTTGCCAGCAGATGGCCTTTGGACTCCAGCCGCAACATTGGCTGTTCTCTGGGTTTCAAGTGACTGCCTTTGGACTTACTGCAATTTTTCCCAGCTGGTCTACCCTATCAGATTTTGTACTTGCCAAGCCTTTGCAGTCATGTGAGCCAAGTCCTTAAAATAAATCTCTCTCCTTTTGGGAGGTTAAGGCTGTGAGGTAGAATTTCTGGCATGGATGTGGTAGTGGTACGAACTCATAAATACTGCTTGGTGGCAGTGGTAGTGATAACATTTTTGTCATCAGACTAGTTCTGCAGTGTGGGTTTAGAAATTGTTCCTGGGAGCTCATCTCAAGCCTGTTTCTCTAGCCTTCCAGAGGATTTTGTGAACTACTTACCATTCTTTGAAAAATCTCTTTTGCTATTCAATCAGAGTCTAGCTTTAACTAACCATCACAGAAGCATGGATGAACTATAGTTTGAGTAAGGTCCTATTATAAACAAAGTTTTGTTTATGTTTATTGTCAAACAATATTTATCAAATATAGTTTTATGGCTTTGAAATACTTCTTTTTTTCTTACAACAAGCAATAAATATGCTGTCATTCAGTTGTACTCTTATTTCTTTCTTTGGGGTGTCACATACTTTTCCAGACTGGCACAAATAAAACTACTCAAGCATACTGTTATCATTCCCTCATTTAATTTCACTTCTAAATGTCCCTGCAATCTTGATTTACCATGAAGAAGCAAATGTGATTGTGTTTGCGAGACACTGCATTCTAAAATGGTATGTGTATATTGGTCTGTGTTCGTTTCTCTCCTTCTCTTTATATCAATACGAAGTTAAGCTTGCAGTTTCTGTGATGTTTGTGGAAGGATTAATTTCTACAAAACAGAAGATTCAAAAACCTGCCTTAGGAACAGTCCTACTTATGGGGCAATTCAACCTATGGTTTTTATTTCTCATATAATAATGTCTTAACTTTTTGGCTCCCATGGGAATGTGTGAAAGGATGAAATTTGTGAGAAAATATGATTCTCCTCTTGTTATACGGATTAACTCATGGCTCCATCTCTAAATTGAGCATCTTTTGTACAATATTCTTTTAAGTGTAACAATAGTTTTATTTTCAAATATAGAATTTTATTTATTTATTTATTTTTTGAGACAGAGTTTCGGTCTTTTCACCCAGGCTGGAGTGCAATGGCATCTTGGCTCACTGCAACCTCTGCTTCCCGGGTTCAAGTGATTCTCCTGCCTCAGCCTCCTGATAGCTGGGATTACAGGTGCCCACCACCACGCCCAGCTAATTTTTGTATTTTTAGTAGAGGTGGGGTTTCACCATGTTGGCCAGGCTGGTCTCGAACTCCTGGCCTCAGGTGATCCACCTACCTGGACCTCCCAAAGTGCTGGGATTGCAGGTTGAGCCATGATGCCTAGCCTCATCTCTACCTTTTTTGTGGCTTGATAGCTATTTTTTTATGCTGAATAATATTTCACTGTACAGATGGACTACAGTTATTATTTATCCATTCACTTATTGAAGGACATCAACCATAGTTTTTCCCTTTAATTTTTAATAATTTTTTTAAATTACAAAATTTTAAGGCTGTGAGTTAGAATTCCTGGCATGGATGTGGCAGTGCCACAAACTGTATGATTATGGCCTGATGCCAGTGGTGGTGGTCACAGTTTCCTCATCATACTAGATGTCACAGGGTTCATATTTAATTTTAATACCTGTGTATATCATGTTTAGGCTAAATAGCATACTTAAGAGCAGGACAAGAACAGAAGCAAATTTATGAATTTAAGCTTCTGTTTTCTTTTATCTTTTGTACTGCAGTGATATACTTGATCTCTTTGCTGTTCCACAAGGTACAACTTAAAATTTTTATTTTTCTCCATTTGTATTAATAAGAACTCTTTTAGCTGCTTATGCATGGCACCCCCAGAGACCACATGTGAGGACCCTACTTCACCTATTGTCCTAGTCATCACTGAACAGGAAAATTGAAACCTTTCCAGGTAGTTTAAACAGAGAGGGATTTAACATAGGGAATTGGTTGCAAAAGTCCTAGAATGACTGAAAAAGCAAGAGAAGGAAGATAATGTTGCCTAGAAGTCAAGAAGCTGCTTGTAGCAAAAAACACATTCTGAAAAGACAAAGGAAATGTCAGAACCAGATTCAGATGTGGCAGAAATTTTGGAATTATCACATGAGGAATTTAAAGTAACTATGATTACTATGCTAAGGGTGCTAGAAGAAAAAAATATATAACATGCAGGAATAGATGAATAATGTAAGAAGAAAGATGTAAACTCTAAAAAAGCATCAAAAGGAAATACTAGAAATAAAAAATATAGTAACAGAAATGAGGAATGCCTTTAAGGGACTCATCAGTAAATTGCACATGGCTGAGGAAAGAGTCAGTGGGCTTAAAGATGTGTTCATAGAAATGGGGTGAATTGAAAGGCAAAGAGAAATAAGAATGAAAAACTGGAACAGAATATCCAAGAACTCTAGGACAATTACAAAAGGTATAACATACATGTAGTGGGAATATCAGAGGCAAAAATGTGAAAGTGAAAGGAACAGAAGAAATACTTGGAGTAATAATATCTGAGAATTTTCCAAAATTAATGACAGCCAACAAAACACAGATCCAGGAAGGTTAGAGAACATCAAGTAGGATACATAGTAAAACAAAAACAAAACAAAAATCCTGACACCAAAGCACATCATATTCAAACTACAGAAAAATCAAAGACAGAAAATCTTCAAAGAAGCCAGGGGAAGAAAACCACCTTACCTATAAATAATGAGGATAAGAATTACACTAGACTTCTCTTCAGAAATGAAGCAAGCAAGAAGAATGTAAAGTACAACATTTAAAGTGTCAAAAGAAAAAAGCTATCCACTTAGAATTCTGTGTCTAGAAAAATTATCCTTTAAAAGTGAAAAAGAAATAAGATATTTTAGATAAAAGTGAGGGAACTTGTCCCAAGACATGCCTTGGAAGAAATGGTAAAATAATTTCTTTAGAGTGAAGGAAATTATATAGGTCAGAAACTCAGATCTACATAAAGAAAGGAAGAGTGTTAGAGAAGAAATTATGAGGGTAAAATAAAATATTTTCTTATCCTTAATTGCTCTAACAATAGTTAACAGTTTGTTCCAAATAATAATGTATTGGATGATATACTTTATGGATAGTGACACAAAGGGCAGCAATTTTATAAGGAATGGAAGGGAGCGGTTGGGCTTACTCTATTATAAGATAATTGTGCCTGGTGCGGTGGCTCACGCCTGTAATCCCAGCACTTTGGGAGGCTGAGGCGGGTGGATCATGAGGTCAGGAGATCAAGACCATCCTGGCTAACACAGTGAAACCCCATCTCTATAAAAAATACAAAAAATTAGCCAGTCGTGGTGGTGGGCGCCTGTAGTCCCAGCTACCAGGAGGCTGAGGCAGGAGAATGGTGTGAACCCAGGAGGTAGAGCTTACAGTGAGCCAAGATTGTGCCACTGCACTCCAGCCTGGGTGACAGAGCGAGACTCCATCTCAAAAAAAAAAAAGAAAAGATAATTGTACTACCTATGAAGTGGCACAGTGTTGTTTGAAAGTGGACGTAGATTAGTTGTAAGTGTATATTGCAAATTCTAGGCAACCTTTAAAAAATTTTAAAAAGAAGAATAATTGATATGCTACAAGAGGAGAGAAAATAGAATGGTATAAAATGCTCAATTAAAACCAGAGAAGGCAGAAAAAGACGGAAATACCCAAAAAAGAGGAGACACAAACAAAGGCTACACATAGAAAACAGTTGCAAATATGGTAGATATTCATCCAAATATACCAAAATAACTTTAAATGTAAATGATCTAAACACACTAATTAAAAGACAGAGACTGTTAAATTGGACGCAAAACAAGACCCAACTATGTGTTGTCTTACAAGAAACTCCCATTAAATATTAAGACACAGATAGGGTTTAAATAAAGAGATGGAGAAAGTTTTGCCTTGCTAACACTAATCAAAAGAAAGCTAGAGTAGTTAATATTAACTTCAGACACAGCAGACTTCAGAGCAAGGAAAATTATTATGGACAAAGGAGGGCATTACATAATAATAAAGGGGCAAATTCTGTAAGAAGACATAACAATCCTTACTGTGTAAGCACCAAAAAACACACTGTTAAAATAAATTAGACAAAAACTGAAAGATTGCAAGAAGAAATAGACAAATCCACTACCATAATTGAAGACTTCAAATACATATAGCAAGTACTAATAGAACTGAAAAGAGAAATAGACAAATCCAATTATTGCTGGTAACTTCAGCACTTCTAGCTTACCAGCTAATCAAAAAAGTAGACAATCAGAAAGGGTATAGAAGATCTAAGTAACACCATCAACCAGCTTGATCTAGCTGACATTAAAAAACACTTTACCTACCAGTAGCAAAATGCACATTATTTTTAGGTCCATATGGAATATTCACTATGATAAAGCATATCTTGAATAATAAAACAATCCTGAATAAATTTAGAAGAATTGAAATAACTCAAAGTATGTTCTCTGACTTTAATGAAAACAAACTAGAAATCAATAAAGATATCTGGGCTAGATGTGGTGGCTTATGCCTGTAATCCAAAACTTTGGGAAACCGAGGAGGGTGGATCACCTGAGGTCAGGAATTTGAGACCAGCCTGACCGACATGGGGGAACCCCATTTCTACTAAAAATACAAAGAAATTAGCCAGGTGTGGTGACACATGCCTGTAATCCCAGCTACTTGGGAGGTTGAGGCAGAAGAATTGCTTGAACCAGGGAGTCGGAGGTTGCAGTCAGCCAAGATTGTGCCATTGTACTCCAGCCTGGGTGAGAAGAGTGAAAATCCATCATATATATATATATATATATATGGAAAATCTCTCAGTACTTAGAAATTAAGCACATAATTCCAAATAATTTATGAATCAAAGAGGAAATCTTAAGGTAAATTAAAAAATATTTTGAAATAAATAAAAATACATCATATTAAAATATGTGGGATGTAGCTAAAGCAGTGTTTAGATTCAAATTTTTGGCTTTAAGTGCACATATTAAAAAAGAAGAAAAGTTTCAAATCTATAAGCTTCCACCTTAAGCAACTAGTAAAAGAAGAGCAAAATAAGCTCAAAAGAAAGCCAAAGGAAAGATATAAGAAATATAAAAGTATAAATTAAAGAAATAGAAAACAGAAAAACAGGGAAAAGTCAATGAAACAAAGAGGCAATTATTCGAAAAGCTCAATAATATATATATAAAATACCTGATATGGTTTGGTTATATCTCCACCCAAATCTCATCTTGAATTCCCATGTGTTGTGGGAGAGAACAGGTAGGAGGTAATTGAATCATGGGGGTAGGTCTTTCCTGTGCTGTTCTCAGGATAGTGAATAAATCTCACAAGATCTGATGGTTTTAAAAAGAGGAGTTCCCCTGCACAAGCTCTCTCTTTTCCTGCCGCCATCCACATAAGATGTGACTTGCTCCTTCTTGCCTTCTGCCATGATTGTGAGACCTCCCGAGCCATGTGGAACTGTAAGTCCATTAAACCCTTTATCCTGTATAAATTATCCAGTCTTGGGTATGTCTTTATCAGCAGTATGAGAACAGGCTAATACAATACATCTATCCATACTCTCCAGGGAAAAAATAAAAGACACAAATAATCAACATCAGAAATGAAATACGAATATTACTACAGACCCTGCAGACTTTAAAATAATAACAAAAATCTATAAATAACTCTACACACATAAATTCAACAACATAGATAATATGGACCAATTCCTTGAAAGAAAAAAAATTAGCAAAAGTTATTTAAGAAAAAATAGTTCTATATCTATTAAAGAGATATAATTCGTATTCAGGAATCTTCCAAAAAAAAAAAAAAAAAAAAAAACACAAAAAACAAAAATCAATAACAAAACCAAATCCCAAAACTTTAGACCCAGAGAGCTTTACTAGTGTATTCTGCCAAACAGTTAATGAAGACAAAAACACCATTTCGGTGGTGGTTCCAAGATGGCTGAATAGGAACAACTCCAGGCTACAGCTCCCAGCATGAGCGACATAGAAGATGGGTGATTTCTGCATTTCCAACTGAGGTACTGTGTTCATCTCACTGGGGTATGTTGGATGGTGGGTGCAGGACAGTGGGTGCAGTCCACCGAGCAAGAGCTGAAGCAGGACGAGGCATCACCTCACCCGGGAAGTGCAATGGGTAAGGCAATTCCCTTTCCTAGCCAAGGGAGACCATGACACAGAGCACCTGGAAAATCGGGTCACTCCCACCCTAATACTGTGCTTTTCCAAGGGTCTTAGCAAACGGCACACCAGGAGATTATATCCCATGCCTGACTCAGAGGGTCCCATGCCCACAGGGCCTCCTGCATTGCTAGCACAGCAGTCTGAGATCTAACTGCAAGGTGGCAGCAAGGTTGGAGGAGGGGTGCCCACCATTGCTGAGGCTTGAGTAGGTAAACAAAGTGGCTGGGAAGCTCGAACTGGGTGGAGCCCACCACAGCTCAAGGAGGCCTGTCTGCCTCTGTAGACTCCACCTCTGGGGACAGGGCATAGCCAAACAAAAGACAACAGAAACCTCTGCAGATTTAAATGTCCCTGTCTGACAGCTTTGAAGAGAGTAGTAGTTCTCCCAGAATGGAGTTTGAGATCTGAGAACGGACAGACTGCCTCCTCAAGTGGGTGCCTGACTCCTGAGTAGCCTAACTGGGAGGCACCCCCCTGTAGGGGCAGACTGACACCTCACACGGCCAGGTACCCCTCTGACACGAAGCTTCCAGAGGAATGATCAGGCAGCAACATTTGCTGTTCAGCAATATTCACTCTTCTGCAGCCTCTGCTGCTGATACCCAGGCAAACAGGGGCTGGAGTGGACCTCCAGCAAACTCCAGACCTGCAGCTAAGGGTCCTGACTGTTAGAAGGAAAACTAACAAACAGAAAGGACATCCACACCAAAACCACACCTGTATGTCATCATCATCAAAGACCAAAGGTAGATAAAACCACAAAGATGGGGAAAAAACAGAGCAGAAAAGCTGAAAATTCTAAAAATTAGAGCGTCTCTCCCCCTCCAAAGGAATGCAGCTCCTTGCCAGCAACGGAACAAAGCTGGATGGAGAATGACTTTGATGAGTTGAGAGAAGAAGGCTTCAGACGATCAAACTTCTCCAAGCTAAAGGAGGAAGTTCAAACGCATTGCAAAGAAGCTAAAAACCTTGAAAAAAGATTAGACGAATAGCTAACTAGAATAACCAATGTAGAGAAGTCCTTAAGTGACCTGATAGAGCTGAAAACCATGGCACGAGAACTACGTGACAAATGCACAAGCTTCAATAACCGATTCGATCAACTGGAAGAAAGGGTATCAGTGATCAAAGATCAAATGAATGAAATGAAGTGAGAAGAGAAGTTAAGAGAAAAAAGAGTAAAAAGAAACAAACAAAGCCTTCAAGAAATATGGGACTATGTGAAAAGATCAAATCTACGCCTGATTGGTGTACCTGAAAGTGACGGGGAGAATGGAACCAAATTGGAAAACACTCTGCAGGATATTATCCAGAACTTCCCCAACCTAGCAAGGCAGGCCAACATTCACATTCGGGAAATACAGAGAATGCCACAAAGATACTCCTCGAGAAGAGCAACTCCAAGACACATAATTGTCAGATTCACCAAAGTTGAAATGAAGGAAAAAATGTTAAGGGCAGTCAGAGAGAAAGGTCGGGTTACCCACAAAGGGAAGACCATCAGACTAATGCGAATCTCTTGGCAGAAACTCAACAAGCCAGAAGAGAGTGGGGGCCAATATTCAACGTCCTTAAAGAAAACAATTTTCACCCCAGAATTTCATATCCAGTCAAACTAAGTTTCATAAGTGAAGGAGAAATAAAATCCTTTACAGACAAGCAAATGCGGAGAGATTTTGTCACCACGAGGCCTGCCCTACAAGAGCTCCTGAAGGAAGCACTAAACATGGAAAGGAATAACTGGTACCAGCCACTGCAAAAACATGCCAAAATATAAAGACCATCAATGCTAGGAAGAAACCGCATCAACTAACGAGCAAAATAAGCAGTTAACATCAAAACGACACATAACAATATTAACCTTATTCACACATAACAATATTAACCTTGAATGTAAATGGGCTAAATGCTCCAATTAAAAGACACAGACTGGCAAATTGGATAAAGGGTCAAGACCCATCAGTGTGCTGTATTCAGGAGACCCATCTCACATGCAGAGATGCACATGGGCTCAAAATAAAGGGATGGAGGAAGATATACCAAGCAAATGGAAAACAAAAACAGGCAGGGGTTGCAATCCTAGTCTCTGATAAAACAGACTTTAAACCAACAAAGATCAAAAGAGACAAAGAAGGCCATTACATAATGGTAAAGGGATCAATTCAACTAGAAGAGCTAACTATCCTAAATATATATGCACCCAATACAGGAGCACCCAGATTCATAAAGCAAGCCCTTAGAGACTTACAAAGAGACTTGGACTCCCACACAAATAATGGGAGACTTTAACACCTCACTGTCAACATTAGACAGATCAATGAAACAGAAAGTTAACAAGGATATCCAGGAATTGAACTCAGCTCTGCACCAGGTGGATGTAATAGACATCTACAGAACTCTCCACCCCAAATCAACAGAATATACATTCTTCTCAACACCACATCACACTTATTCCAAAATTGACCACATAGTTGGAAGTAAAGCACTCCTCAGCAAATGTAAAAGAACAGAAATTATAACAAACTGTCTCTCAGACCACAGTGCAATCAAACTAGAACTCAGGATGAAGAAACTCACTCAAAACCACTCAACTACATGGAAACTGAACAACCTGCTCCTGTATGATTACCGGGTACATAAGGAAATGAAGGCAGAACTAAAGATGTTCTTTGAAACCGATGAGAACCAAAATACAACATACCAGAATCTCTGGGACACATTTAAAGCAGTATGTAGAGGGAAATTTATAGCACTAAATGCCCACAAGAGAAAGCAGGAAAGATCTAACATTGACACCCTAACATCACAATTAAAAGAACTAGAGAAGCAACAGCAAACACATTCAAAAGCTAGCGGAAGGCAAGAAATAACTAAGATCAGAGCAGAACTGAAGGAGACAGAGACACAAAAAACTCTTCAAAAAAATCAATAAATCCAGGAGCTGGTTTTCTGAAAAGATCAACAAAATTGATAGACGGCTAGGAAGACTAACAAAGAAGAAAAGAGAGAAGAATCAAATAGATACAATAAAAAATGATATAGGGGATATCACCACTGACCCCACAGAAATACAAACTACCATCAGAGGATACTATAAACAACTTTACGCAAATAAACTAGAAAACCTAGAAGAAATGGATAAATTCCTGGACATATACACTCTCCCAAGACTAAACCAGGAAGAAGTTGAATCCCTGAATAGACCAATAACAGACTCTGAAATTGAGGCAATATTTAATAGCCTACCAACCAAAAAAAGTCCAGGACCACACAGATTCACAGCTGAATTCTACCAGAGGTACAAGGAGGAGCTGGTACCATTCCTTCTGAAACTATTCCAATCACTAGAAAAAGAGGGAATCCTCCCTAACTCGTTTTATGAGGCCAACATCATCCTGATATCAAAGTCTGGCAAAGACACAACAAAGAAAGAGAGTTTTAGACCAATATCCCTGATGAACATCGATGTAAAAATCCTCAATAAAATACTGGCAAACTGAATCCAGTAGCACATCAAAAAGCTTATCCACCATGATCAAGTGGGCTTCATCCCTGGGATGCAAGGCTGGTTTAACATATGCAAATCAATAAACGTAATCCAGCATATAAACAGAACCAAAGACAAAAACCACATGATTATCTCAATAAATGCAGAAAAGGCCTTTGACAAAATTCAACAGCCCTTCGTGCTAAAAACTCTGAATAAATTTGGTATTTATGGAATGTATCTCAAAATAATAAGGGCTATTTATGACAAACCCACAGCCAATATCATACTGAATGGGCAAAAACTGGAAGCATTCCCTTTGAAAACTGGCACAAGACAGGGATGCCCTCTCTTACCACTCCCATTCAACATAGTGTTGGAGGTTCTGGTCAGGGCGATCAGGCAGGAGAAAGAAATAAAGGGTATTCAATTAGGAAAAGAGGAAGTCAAATTGTCCCTGTTTGCAGATGACATGATTGTATATTCAGAAAACCCCATCGTCTCAGCCCAAAATCTCCTTAAGCTGATAAGCAACTTAGGCAAAGTCTCAGAATACAAAATCAATGTGCAAAAATTACAAGCATTCTTATACACCAATAACAGACAAACAGAGAGCCAAATCATGAGTGAACTCCCATTCACAATTGCTTCAAATAGAATAAAGTACCTAGGAATCCAACTTACAAGGGATGTGAAGGACCTCTTCAAGGAGAACTACAAACCACTGCTCAAAGAAATAAAAGAGGACACAAACAAATGGAAGAACATTCCATGTTCATGGATAGGAAGAATCAATATCATGAAAATAGTCATACTGCCCAAGGTAATTTATAGATTCAATGCCATCACCATTAAGCTACCAATGACTTCCTTCACAGAATTGGAAAAAACTACTTTAAAGTTCATATAGAACCAAAAAAGAGCCCCCATTGCCAAGGCAATCCTAAGCCAAAACAACAAAGCTGGAGGCATCACACTACCTGACTTCAAACTATACTACAAGGCTACAGTAACCAAAACAGCATGGTACTGGTACCAAAACAGAGATATAGACCAATGGAACAGAACATAGCCCTCAGAAATAATACCACACATCTACAACCATCTGATCTTTGACAAACCTGGCAAAAACAAGAAATGGGGAAAGGATTCCCTATTTAATAAATGGTGCTGGGAAAACTGGCTAGCCATATGTAGAAAGGTGAAACTGGATCCCTTCCTTACACCTTATAAGAAAATTAATTCAAGATGGATTAGAGACTTAAATATTAGACCTAAAACCATAAAAACCCTAGAAGAAAACCTAGGCAATACCATTCAGGACATAGGCATGGGCAAAGACTTCATGTCTAAAACACCAAAAGCAATGGCAACAAAAGCCAGAATTCACAAATGGGATCTAATTAAACTAAAGAGCTTCTGCACAGCAAAAGAAACTACCATCAGAGCGAACAGGCAACCTACAGAATGGGAGAAAATTTTTGCAATCTACTCATCTGACAAAGGGCTAATATCCAGAACCTACAAAGAACTTAAACAAATTTACAAGAAAAAAAACAACCCCATAAAAAAGTGGGCAAAGGATATGAACAGATACTTCTCAAAAAATACATTTATGCAGCCAACAGACACATGAAAAAATGCTCACCATCACTTGCCATCAGAGAAATGCAAATCAAAACCACAATGCGATACCATCTCACACCAGTTAGAATGGTGATCATTAAAAAGGCAGGAAACAACAGGTGCTGGAGAGGATGTGGAGAAATAGGAACACTTTTACACTGTTGGTGGGACTGTAAACTAGTTCAACCATTGTGGAAGACAGTGTGGTGATTCCTCAAGGATCTAGAACTAGAAACACCATTTGACCCAGCCATCCCTTTAGTGGGTATATACCCAAAGGATTATAAATCATGCTGCTATAAAGACACATGCACATGTATGTTTATTGCGGCACTATTCACAATAGCAAAGACTTGGAATCAACCCAAATGTCCATCAGTGACAGACTGGATTAAGAAAATGTGGCACATATACACCATGGAATACTATGCAGCCATAAAAAAGGATGAGTTTGTGTCCTTTGTAGGGACATGGATGCAGCTAGAAACCATCATTCTCAGCAAACTATTGCAAGAACAGAAAACCAAAAACACTGCATGTTCTCACTCATAGGTGGGAATTGAGCAATGAGAACACTTGGACACAGGAAGGAGAACATCACCCAATGGGGCCTGTTGTGTGGTGTGGGGAGCAGGGAGGGATAGCATTAGGAGATATACCTAATGTAAATGACGAGTTAATGGGTGCAGCCCACCAACATGGCACATGTATACATATGTAACAAACCTGCACCTTGTGCACATGTACCCTAGAACTTAAAGTATAATAAAAAATTAAAAAACAAACAAACACCATTTCTACAAAATCTCTTATACAAAATAGACAAGGAAGGAATACTTCCAAACTGATGATACGACTCTCACATTACTTTGATACAAAAACCAAAGATAGTACAATAAAAGAAGATAGACAAGTGACATTGATACAAAAATCTTCAACAAAATATCAGCAAATTGAATCTAACAATATATAAAAGAATAATGCAATACAACAAACTGGGATTTATCCTAAAAATGCAAGGATGGCTCAGTATTTGAAAATGAACCCATATAATCTACCATATCAACACACCAAAGAAGAAAAATTCTATGTATCAGCTAGGAAGTTCTTCCGACCTGGGATGAGCTGCTTCAAATGTTTGTAATCAGCTGTAGGTTGGGTAGGCAGGTCTGCTGATCTTAAGTGGGCTCTCTTATGTGCTTGAGGGTCAGCTGTTGTTGAAGGGGCTTGGATGACTTGGATGGCTGGAATGACTGTTCTCTTTCACATGGTTTTTCTCATTCTTCGACGTTTGTTTTTGTAGCACTGGCAAGGATTCCAAAAATAGGACAAAATCATGCACCCGTTAAGAACCAGACTTGGAACTGGTTCACTATCACTTCTATTGCATTTTATTTTCAAAAGAAGTGACAAGACCAACCCAAATTCAAAGGGTATGAAAATAGATATTTGATTAGAGGACCTACAAAATCACATTGCAAAGGGGTATTGGTCAGGGAGATACAGGGGGAGATAAAGAATTTGGCCCATTTTTGGCAGTCAGTATATACAGAGATTCACTTAGGTATTTTCAAGAAAAGGGCATTCATTACAAAATGCACATGGCTGTATGTTACAGCTTGCACCTAGACCTATTCTTAGAAGCTCTATTTTTCTCTGTGTGTCCTGCTGATTAGTGTCTCTTCCTTCCCTTCCCCTTCCTCCGTCCCTTTCTCTTTCTCCCCTTCCCTTCCCTTTCCTTCCCTTCCCTTCCCTTCCCTTCCCTTCCCTTCCCTTCCCTTCCCTTCCTTTCTTTTCCTTTCCTTTTCTTCTTTTTTTCTTCAGGGTCTTGCTCTGTCACCCAGGCTGGAGTACAGTGGCATGATCACAGCTCACTGCAGCCTCGACCTCCCAGGCTCAAGTGATCATCTCACCTCAGCCTCCCTAGTAGGTGGGACCACAGGAGGATGCCACCATGCCTGACTAATATTTACATTTTTTTATAGAGACAGGGTCTCACTATATTGCCCAAGCTGGTCTCAAACTCCTGGGCTCAAACATTCCTCCTGCCTCCACCCCCCAATACACTGGGATTACAGGCATAAGCCACCATGCCCAGCTGTGTCTCTTTTTTTCTATCACAACTGTCTAGATCTTGGTACTAATTCCTGAGTGAGAATCTGATGGGTCAGTTCTATCACGGACTATCCACCAAACTGTAGGTTGACTGCTAACTGCCCCCCATATCCCCTTAGCATCACCATTTCAGTAATTGTCAGTATTGTGCTAGTCTACATATCTGTAACTCTCTGCTTGAGGGCTTTCTCTTGGCCCACGCTTGCAGGCCAGTCTGGCAGTGCTGGGGATCTGATCTACGTCAATGGCAGATGAGATTGGTGGATACGGCAGATTATTTGCATTGAAAATACCAACTCTTAAACCCTCTCTGAATCCATGCCCCTCGCCTTAAGACTTTGCAGTTTCTCTCACTAAAGAGAGGGCATCTATTTTCCCATCACTTAAATAAGGGCTTCATGTGATTTTCATTGGTCTATAGGATATTATATTAGCAGACTTGCTGTAAGCAGAGGCTTGTGAAAGTCCTTGTGCATTTCTGGTTTCTCAGCTATTCTTCTGTGACGGCCCTGAGAACATGGCCAAGCTAGCCTGCGCAGCAATGAGACATATGGAGCAGCCAAGGCCTTTGTAGAACAATTGATAGTCATATGACCCCTGGGCATGTGAGAGAGAGCCAAGCTAAGATCAGCAGACCCAACTAGCCAATCCACAGCTGGACTGCAGATGCATGAGTGAGCTTAGCTGAGATCAAAAGAAACTGCCCAGCTGACCTGCAGACTCATGAGCAGAATAAATGGTTGTTATTTTAAGCTACTAGATTCTCCTTGAACTCTAAGCCTGGAGGCTTTAGTGATTCAGGGAGGAGAGGTTAGATTCCTGACTTCTTTAGCAAGAGATAGGTTTGAGCATTAGGCATTGTTGAGAAGGGAGATTTTTCTAAATTTCTTTAGTTTTTTTTTTTTTTTTTTTTTCATAGCAAAAGCCAGTTTCCCTAGACTTTCTCTTATCTAGTAAAAAAAGAAATACTTATCCCCATCTAGGCTTAGCCTCAAAGCTGGAATTGAGAAGGAGAATATGACAGAGAAAGCCTGTCCCTTCTGGTGAGATGTTTGAGGGGATAAGAGGAGTTAGAGTGAGAGACTGAGGCAGAAAAAGAAGCCCTGTGGACATGTAGGTCCTAGATATTCTCTCTCATGAAGATGAGGAGCAGCATTAGAGGAGACTGTACAGATCTGAGGTAATCACTATGTCATTCACATGAAGACGCTTGAACCCCCTCCTTCTTATACCCAACTGTCATTTTGGAAAGAAATGTCTGTGCTCTTGTGCGTTAGATATGTGTGTATGCGTGACTGGGGAGTGCTGAAAATAATGGAGACTGAGAAGGATAGTGGTTACTGCTGGGGGAAGATATCTTTCGCTCTCAGGCTCTCATGGTTGCAAAATGGCTGTGACATCTCCATGTAGCATGTCTGTGCTCCACACACGGTAACACTGAATCTTTTAAAGAGCTTTCCTGGAGGTCACAGCCAGCAAGTTCCATTTATATCTCATTGATCAGGACTGAGTCACATAACCAAATCCCACTGCAAGATAATCTAAGGAGATCAGTATTTTTAAGTGGACACATTGTCAACCTAAACAAAAACAGGAGTCTGTTAGTCAAGAAGGAGCGAACAGATTTTAGGTAGGTATATATGTTAGGGTAATGCCAGCTGCCTTAACAACACAACTCTAAAATTTCAATGACTTGACACAACAGAATTTTATTTCTAGGCCATTAAAAGTTCAATGTGGGTGTGGTCAGTGGTCAGCCTGTTAACATGTTGTGCTGCCATCCTCTAGGGCAAGGGAGTGTCCTTCATTCATTGGACAGATGGGAAGGGAGGGTAGAGAAAGTACACAGTGCTGTAGCCACTATGACCTAGAAATGGCACATATCACTTCTGCTCACATTTCGTGGGTGAGAACTAGTCACAGGGCTCTATCTTGAAGCAAGTAATCCTGGGGAAGTTACCTACCTAGATATCTGCTTCCAGTCACAACTGTATACCTAGAATGGAGCGTAACATATTTTTCTCAGTTTATTCTTTTCATTTGGCTATATTGTATATATTGGATAACTGGTGTAAAAAATTTTTTAAATTAAAGCATAGAATATAATCAGAAAGATGCTTAGATGATAAACGTATAGTCCAATGCATTTTCATAAACTTAGCACACCTATGTGACCAGTATATAGATCTAGAAACAGAAAATAATTAGTACTGCAGAATCTCCTCTGGGGAGGATAAGTTTTTGATGCATAGTTAGCTATTGCCACAGAGATAATCAGCAGTGTCTGCCATAGTCACTAACAACAGGAAATTTATATTTGCAATTTATCTATGTTGCTTATTAAGTGCCATATCAATCACTGGTGCAATTTGGTGGCTGAGTTTGATGGGAGTTTAAGCAAACAACTCTGTGCATGACCAGTCATAGGCCAGGGTACTGCTGCATCCTGAATTGGTTGAATTTCTTGTGGTCTGTTGCATATTCAAAGGGCACAGGTAATGGAAACCACGCTTGCTGATAAACACTGCTGAGAATGTTTACAGTTTTGCCTGGTACATGAGAGTGCTTTTTTGGTTCTAAGTAACTAGTGGTGACATTCAGTTTAATGGATCCTACAAATGAAATGCCCAAAGCAAAACATTTCTCCTTAAAATAGAGCTGAAATTGTGAATACATTTGTATTGTGGAGTTTACAAAAATGTGAACGAGGCACACAAGTACACAGGAGCTAGTTAAGTGTTTTACATGCTTGTGTTTGTCTGGTAGGGTGTTTATTATGGCTTAGTTTGATAAGGCCTCGTTTTAATGAGATCCTTGAATATGCAAATATGCAAAGGGCTGGGTGGGCACCATTTTTGGGTTTGTTTGTGTGGCCTTTGGGCACTAAGTGCTGTTATAGCTGCTGTGGGGTAGAAACAGAGTAGTAATTGTGAGCATTGGCTTTGGCATCAGAAATATCTGCATTGAATCACTGATTTTGATGCTTTTTGGCCACGTTGACTAGGCAAATGACCTAACCTATCTTAGCTTCCTCTTCTCTTCTAGAATTGTTCTAGAATTTTTTAATTTTTATTATTTTTTTTTTTGAGATGGAGTTTCACTCTTGTCACCCAGGCTGGAGTACAGTGACACGATCTCAGCTCACTGCAACCTCCGCCTCCTGGGTTCAAGTGATTCTCCTGCCTCAGCCTCCCGAGTAGCTGGGATTACAGGCGCCCGCCACCACGCCTGGCTAATTTTGTATTTTTAGTAGGGAAGGGGTTTTGCCATGTTGGCCAGGCTGGTCTTCAACTCCTGACCTCAGGTGATCCGCCCACCTCAGCCTCCCAAAATGCTGGGATTACAGGCATGAGCCACCGCACCTGGCCTGAAGCTTGTTATTGTAGTTCAGACATTGGTTGGGGTCACTTTGGACACTGTTCCTTAATAATTGGATGAAATTAGCTTGAACGCTATTTAAGAGTTGGTGGAGAGTACAATGCCCCATCTTATGAACTCTGGTTCTCCTGTGCTTGCCATCTTTACCCACACCATCCTATGCATGCTATCCCATGCACTTGCCCCAAGTGGATAATCCTATTTATTTCATCCCAAAGCTTTTGTGTATGCTCTGTGTTAAAGGTTTGGGAGGCAGTGACATTTTCAATTCATTAACAGAAACAATTAAAAATTGAATATTAGACATCCCTGTACTTAAAGCTTCACTCATTTCCGCACCTCAGATTCCAGAGGCTATAAAAGTTGCTTTGTAAGGCCATCTGTATGGTTGTGTAGTTTGTATAGTGCACAGAAGAATCTGGCCAAGGGTGGTGAGTGAGGGTAAAATCCAGCCTGTGATCTGCTTATCAAGCTGTGAGCCCTAGTGAAGGGCTGTGTTTACTCAGAGGTGGCCCTTTTCGCTAATTAATCCACCCAGATGGGCACTTTTAGCTAAGTCACACAAGGGCTATGTTGATTCATCATTTTTCTCTCTCCCATCCCCTTCTTTTCTCTGGTCTTTATATCCAAGGAGCAATTAAACAAATTCTTTCTATAAATTCATATTCTCTTAGCCTAAACTCTTCAGCCACACATTTGTTTTCTGAATTCAGAATTTTCAGAATGTAGAAAGGTACACATACCTTGTATTATGTAACAACTCCAGCAGGGTCTGGAAAAGCACTCTGTAATTAACACATTAATATTTACCTGGAAAAATGGATGAATATTCACACTGTGTTTGATGAATAAAAACTATAAATAGTTGGGTCTTAACACCAAGTGATTCGAGTCAGGTCAGGGTTTACTGCCTTTGAGTTTTCAAAAAACTTTCAGTTTTCAGAGCCTTTTGGGTTTCAGACTGAGGGATTTGGGCCTGTATTTTCTTATGCAGAACTATTGGGGTCCCTTCAGCTCCTACATACAAAGTCATCTTGGGGTCTCCTTTTGCCTATCCAAAACTGTGTTGTAAATGTGAAATGAACTCTTGTCAAAGTCTGATTGGCTGGATTAGATTTTGAGAAAAGTGGGTCCCAAACTGCACTGCTTATTAGAATTTCCCAAGGATCTCTTAAACATTCTGGTACCCAGATCTACCACAGATCAGTTAATCAGAATGCCTGCAGTGTGGGCAGGCATTCTGACTTAATTATCTCTAGGTGTTTCCAATGTGAAGCAAAATTTGGGAACTTTTGGCTTCGGGGAAAGGGGAAATCATTTGGAAGGATGCTGAGGCCTGTCTCCTAATCACGGAGAGGGCTAAGCTGATGCTGAAACAAAGGACGTAAATATTATCTTTTGCATCTGCTCTCTAGTGTGGAGGTGAGTGAAGGGATTCGGTAGGGCTACATGAGCTTGCTGTCCTGAGGCAGGATACCTGGACCTTGTGGTAGGGAAGTAGGTTGCTCTACCAAATGGCCTGGAACAGTATAACATAAGACCTTGATGACCAGATGGAAACTAGCCAGGAAAACATTGACTCTCCCTGCCTGTCTGACCTTCATCCTGTTTCTGGGTCAATTCAGCTTCTTACCATTGAGGTCCATCTCTGTTGGGTCCCTTTGGCCTGGAAGATGAAGTTGGGCTTCCTCATATTACTCTTGCCACTCCCTAACATTATGTCTTTTACCCACATTCTTTGGGTAAAAGACATGAGGTTAGGATTCTTTATGGTACTCATCCCACTTGATTAGATTTTGACTCTTGTGTCTCCACTCCCGCATTGTCCTTCTGGCTGACATCCCAAATGACCCTATGAAAGTTAGAAAGCAGGCAGTGTCCAAGAGGTCAAAACCATCCAGGTAGCTGTAAAGCCAGACCAGCAGTTAGGGGTAGGGGACCCCAAAATACAGAGTGAAAGGAGAAGCAAGGGAGGAGATGAGTGATGTAGTTTGAATTATTGTTCAGCAAATATTCAGTCCCTTCTCCCTCAATTTCCCACCCTATTGATTTGGGGCTTGGCTGTACAATGTTTCTTGGCTGGTAGAATGTTAGCTGATATGACAGAAACAGGTATCTTACCTTTGCTTGGGTTACAGGGCAAGGTCTCTTAAGCTCCAGTGATCCACTAAAAGGAAAGCATGCCTACGGATTTACTGTCTTTTCCACCTGGGACTCCAAATGAACAGACACATGGAACACACATGAACACAACCTACAGCCTGGAGCCCAGCCAGCCAACCAGCAGCTGAAAGTGAACCATCCCAGCAGACCCAGGGGACTGTGAGTGAGAAAAATACACATTTGTTGTTGTAGCCACTGAGTTTTAAGGTACTTTGTTATGTGGTATTATTGTGGCAATAGTTGACTAACACAAATAAATTAAGGGAGGATCAAAGGCCATTCCTGTTTCAGCAGGGAAATCTTCTTGCATTTCAGCCTGGACTTAGGGCTGATCCTAGAGTATAAGTAGCTTAGAGCTGGTGGGTAGGCAAGTGAGCCACACTGAGCTGCTAATAAGAGAGCTGGCTCAAGATGAGGGTAGGAGGTAGAGAGGAGG
The DNA here is from genome assembly GCF_037993035.2 of Macaca fascicularis. NCBI lineage: Eukaryota > Metazoa > Chordata > Mammalia > Primates > Cercopithecidae > Macaca > Macaca fascicularis. Next base: position 16,987,529 of record NC_088376.1, read on the forward strand.
TACTACAGTCTCCCTCGGTGTCTGTGAGGGATTGGTTTCCGGACTCCCTCAGATACCAAAATCCACACATTCAAATCTCGAAGTTGGCCCTTGGGAACTCACATATAAAAAAAGCCAGCCCTTCATATCCACGGATTTTGTATCTCGCAAATACTGTATTTTCCATCTGTGCTTGGTTTTGGATGCCAAACCTGCAGATACGGAGGACCGACTGTATTTATCGAAAAAAAAATTCGTGTATAAGTGGACCCATGAAGTTCAAACTTTGCGTTGCTCAAGGGTTAACTCTAATTCTGTTTCACATTGAGAATTTGCTTTTTTTACATTTTATTTTTAAAAATTGACATATAATAATTATACATATTTATTATAGAGTACCCAATGATGTCATATGCATATAATGTAGGGTGATCATATCATGGTAATTAGCATATCCATCATCTTCAACATTTATCATTTCTTTGTGCAGGGAACATTCAATATCATCCTTCTAGCTGTTTGAAACTGTATAATATATTATTGTTAACCAATCTCTCCCCATCACCACTTCTCCAGAATTTGTTTTAAATGGAAATGGATCCAGGTAAGTAACTTAGGAGCTCTACTTTATAAAAGAGTTAGATCTTGTCCTAAACTGTAACAAGCAGATAAGCTAGACCAGCAATCAATCAAAATCAGACACTTCTCAGAAATACTCCTAAGTCCCTGCCCACCTCAGACCCGTCGCATTTCTCCATTGTTGCTTTACAGGGTCAGAGAATGACCTGTAGTATAGTCATGCCTTTTATGTTTGTCTTCATAGAAAAACAAGTGTGACTTTGGCCTCTGGGTACCAGAACAATAAATTAAAAAAAGATTTAAATGAAGCAGAACCTCAAAGGCACTCTGATTCAGTTCTTCTTTTTTTCTTTCTTTCTTAAAGGAAATTGTTTTTTTTCCACACAGGAAAAGAAATGCACTGTTGTTTAATTCAACATTAAAATATGGAATAAGCAAATACAGCTTTTCCTAATTAAATTCCACTATGTTGGGTAGTGTGAAGGATAATTTGTACTATGTGAGATGTATGTATTGGTGAATAAAAGGATTCTTATGGCCAAAGAAGTCAGAGAGATGGGTTAAACAACATTTAGCAGCTTTCTTTACTGTAGGACTTTTCAGCGCCTTTATCTAGCCAATGGACTTCCGCCGCCACCTGCGCACCCAGGATCATCTCTTGGGAATAGGGTGGAAAATGCTTTTGGAGACCTTGTATTAGATAAATATCTGGACTTGTAATAATCTCTTCTATGATTGTCAAAGGTTGTCCTTAAAGCAGTAAAAATGATGGGTACTGTCCGGGAGTGGAGATTTGGTTTACTCTGCCTGATTTCCTAGATCTGTGGCCATCTCTTGATCAAGGGCCATGTCTTCCTCTCTCTTTCCTGGAACCACTCTTAAGAATGCACGGAATGAGTTTGGCAAGCTTGTTAATGCCTGGATATTTATAAATATGTAACTATTTCATTACTGCTGCTTTCCTCTGTGCAACGCACGCTCCCTTGCGAAGGTATTTGTACTAAGAGAGCTCAAATCCACTGGCACCCCCACATCTATCTGTCACTGTCTTTCTCCTGCAATTTAATTGGCAACAGTGACTCGAGGGACCTTATTTGGTAGCACTCTGGGAGGGACTCTTTCCCTAAGGGTTCACATTCCCAATGACAGATTTTTCCTTGTGGTTGACAAGAGGGGCTTGTAAGCTGAAGCCCCTCCCGCAGAGATTGCCATGCCTCACATCTTACCCCAGTGGGATAGCAGGGTTCTGCTTGCTCCTTGAGATAGCACATGAGAGCCTGGGTGGTTTTAATTTAGGTTCCCCACACCAGCGTTTCACCACTGGGACTGTGTTCTTCCTTCTATTCTAAAGATAGGAGAGCTTGCTGGGGCTTATTGGTGGGGGAGATAAAGAGCAAAATTGCAGTAAAAAAAACTTTCTTATCAAAATTGGATATTTTCTAAGGTAAAAGAAACACCATATTTTTTTGTCTCCACATCTTTCTTCCATAGTCATGTGGAATCAGACTTGATGCTTCCAGTTACTTAGCACTTTTTTTTTTTTCCTTCCCGAGACGGAGTCTTGCTCTCTCACCCAGGCTGGAGTGCAGTGGTGCGATCTTGGCTCACTGCAACCTCTGCCTCCCGGGTTCAAGCAATTCTCCTGCCTCAGCCTCCCAAGTAGCTGGGACTACAGGCACCTGTCACTACACCCAGCTAATTTTTGTATTTTTAGTAGAGACGGGGTTTCACCATGTTGGCCAGGCTGGTCTTGAACTCCTGACCTCATGATCCGCTCACCTCGACCTCCCAAAGTGTTGGGATTACAGGCGTGAGCCACCGCACCTGGTCTACTTATTACTTTTTAATACACATCAAGACTCAGGAGCTTAGAAATGAGAATTACTGGTAGCTTTGTGAGAAAATGATCAGGGGAAAAAAAAATCACTTACCTGGAAAAGAGAGCTCTGAAGAATACACCAATGTTAGATTGTGATTTTTTACTGTAGGCTAGAGTTTTTCGTGATTTTGGTTCCACCACCTGAAATAAGTTTGTACTGATGCAAATCCAACTTCCAGACCACATTTTGCATTTAGTTTTCTTTGCTAAAAACTGAAGGTAATTGTGTGGAATTTGGCATTTTGAGCTTTGGTTTTATTAAGAACCCTCACTGAATCCCTATGACAATGGATTATTTGAAAAGGAATTGCCTGATGACTTGGAATCATATGAGATCGCCTCACCTATTCACAAGCAACTGTCTTTTCCATGTTAATATTCCTTGTATTCTTTGATATGTATGATATATATTAAATGGGTCTCCTGAGGGCAGCTTTGGCTTTTTTTTTTTTTTTTTTTTTTTAAACATAGGATCTCACTCTGTTACCCAGGCTGAAATGCAGTGGCACAATCATAGCTTGCTGCAGCCTTGAACTCCTGGGCTCAAGCAGTCCTCGTGCCTCAGCCTCCCTGGTTGCTGGGACTACAGGTGGCACTGCAGTGCCTGGAATTTTTTTTTTTTTTGTTTTGAGTTTTTGTAGAGACAGAGTCTTGTTATGTTGCCCAGGGTGGTCTTGAGCTCTGGGTTCAAATGATCTTCCCTCCTCAACTTCCCAAATTGCTGGGATTGCAGGCACCAGCCACAGTTCCCAGCCAGATTTAGCTTTTGAAATCTATGCAAGAGACCCATTTTCTGCCTTTTACCATATTTAATTGTAGTAGGTAGTTTCCCTACCACAATTCTGAAAACGATTGAACTTAACTTTGATTTGCATTATTCTCATTTTTCCATTTATTAGCAAGCATATTGGCTCTGCCAGAGTCATGTAATTATCTTCGTGTCTGCCAGATTAGGGCATATGGTGTATTATTTTGGGAAGGCAGATAATGCTGCCATTTAGAGTAGTATCCAGACAGTCTGAACATGCCTTAGAAAAGGTTTCTCTATAAATTAATTTTCCCTCTCAACTGTGTAACGGCAGTATATTAATTTTTTGCTCTTTGAGGCATGCAGATTTAACTAGGAGAGGATTTTATAATGGTCTCCCATGATACTATTGGTTTGGCAATTTGAATATCTTAGCCTAGAGTTTTGTTTGTTTGTTTGTTTGTTTTTAGTTTAAGAAAGCAATCTGGTGTGCCTCTTAGAAAAAGTCCACTGAATGAACAGCATTGGGTCTGAAGAGAAATAAGAGGGCTGTCAGATGCTTTCCACCACTGTCAGAATATCAGATGCTGTGTCTGAGAAGGGGAGACTGTCCACCAGAGGTAAGGAATTCAAAGCACCCGTCAGTGGCTCCAGCTCTCTCCTGTGGAGTCTGATTGGAGTCACGCAGATAAATCCCTGCCTAGTGCTTTGGAAACTCAGGGATACATCCTGAAGACACTTCAACCTGAAAAAAAAGGTCATGGGTAACAGTTTTAAAGGAAAAAGCAGATTTCTTTTTTCCTTATTCTTTGTTCACTGAAGCACTATGGTTAAAAGAAAAAAAAATGCTGTCTCTAAAGATAATTGAAGCCAGGCATGATGGTGTGCACCAGTAGTCCCAGCTACTCGGGAGGCTGTGGTGGGAGGATCACTTGAGCCCAAGAGTTTGAGACTAGCCTGAGCAACCTAGCGAGACCCCCATCTCTTAAAAAGAAAAGGACCAGCTTACAAAGTTGACCTACTTCTGCATGTTTCCTTTTTATGGTTTTTGTCTCTCTGCTGAAGGAATGCTTAGTTCTTTGGAGTAGATGAACTTTGAGGATGCCCTGACCATTGCACTATGCTTCCCGACTTTCATCACCACATCTTCTAAAGGTCACTAAACAGGAACTTGTGGAACAGTGGTTCTCAAACTCTGGCCTGCATCAGAATCACCTGGAGGGCTTGCAAACAGATGGCTAAGCTGCAACTCCAGAGTTTCTGATTCTGTTGGTCTGGACTGGGGTCTGAAAAGTTGCATTTCTACCAAGTTCATGGATGATCATGTTTCTGTTCTGAGGACTATCCTTTGAGAACTATTGGTGTAGATAGAAGCTAAGCATGCAGACCCTGAATTTGAATTGCTTGAGTTCATGTACAGTGATTAGCTTTCAAGATACTGTACAAACAAAAATGTGTGCATATCAGATCAGTGCCCTTGCTTTGCATGATTTCAATATATGTGAGTTTCCGTCAACATGATATCATGTACAATGAGGACTGCCTGTGATCTTTAACCTCTCTGTGCTTCAGTTTTCTCATCTGAAAATAGGAATAATAGTACCTACTTTATACAATTGTTGTGAGGATTATAAGACAATACTTGGAAAGCATGTAAAACAAACAGTGCAATATGTGAATAGCTATTATAATTATTAGAGTAATAGCCTTAGAATTATAAGATTTTGAACCCTAATGGGATTTTAGAGAGATAATGTAGTCTAATTCTTCACTGTACCCTTTTCTTTAGGAAAAGAAACAGAGTCACAAAGAAGTAGAATAACCTGTCTAAAGTTCTATGAGAATGAAGACACACCTGGCACCAGAATGCTCTTCTCTTAATTTCTAACTCAATACTTTCCCCAAAGCATCATGTTGATTATTCTGCTTTTAAAGATTTGTTCACAAATAACCATTCAGTTTATATTAAGCATGTATTGATCTTACTCAGCTAAGTTTAAGATTAAAGAGACCTGGGAAATAAAGGAGCAATGTTGTAATAAGGAACTTAACAAGCTCCTTGCACTTATTCCATTGCCTTGACTCACAGGGACTCCAAGATGAGTGTGTTTGGTAAAGAGGCTCTGCAGTTCACTACTGGGTGTTGTCATTCCAAAGACTCTTACCGCAGAATAGTTTCTTAATTTGCCATCAGACCCAGCCTCCTATATAGTTATTCAGACAGGTATTTATAGGGAAGCCTTGATGTGTTTACTCATTCATTCAACAAATATTTAATTAAGCACCTACTGTATGCCATGTACCATTGGATTAAGAACTGTGGAAATTGGCATCCAGGTAGTTCCTGGCTTGATTTATTTCATTTCTGGTTCCATTTGCTTTTCTTCTGTTCTAGGTGTTCAAAAACCACCTTGTCATAGGTCACAGCTTGCAGGTTCATTGTAGGCACTCAACAAATAATTAATGAAAGAATGAATGAAAGATGGAGGGAAAGTAACTGCAAAAGAGAGTCTTAATTCTCATCTTCAGGCCCAGCCTCAGGGCCCAACTTCCTGATTTTAGACTCTTAGTGAGGGGAGGTGGGTGCGGTGGCTCCAGCCTTTAATCCCAGCGCTTTGGGAGGCTGGATCAGGAGTTTGAGACCAGCCTGGTCAACATGGTGATACCCTGTCTCTACTAAAAATACAAAAAATTAGTCAGGCGTGGTGGCACGCACCCGTAGTCCCAGCTACTTGAGAAGTTGCAATGAGCTGAGATCGCACCGCTGCACTCCAGCCTGGGCGACAAAACAATACTCTGTCTCAAAAAAAAGTGGGGGGGGGCGGGGGGAGAAGAAAGAATTTAGTGAGGGTTTCATATTATTAATAATTTTTACTTCCACCTCATCATCCCCACACTAAAAGAAAATTAGCTTCAGTTTATTTTGAATGATCCCAAGAACTGCTCTGACCATCTAGGAATGACTGGGTTATTTGCCAGTGGACCTTGTTCACAAATGGTTTATGACATGGATTCATCCATTTTGAAGGCTGAGCAAATCACCAGGGCCTGTCAAGAGGCTGAATTCACAAACATCAGCCTTCCTGAAAATGAGTCTGTGTTGGATATTTGAACTGTTAAAATATTAGTCAACCACTATACGTAATTTTTATTGTATTTATATGTATTTATAAATATAAATACATATATTTATTGTACATGGATTGTTGTCACATGCATTTGAGAGACCTGGGGGACAGTTACATGGAAACAATATTAGGCTTTTGGTACTTGAGTAGTGGCTTGGGAGAGGTGGCTGGATAATCATTATGCAGCTCAAGGCTTTTGGGTCTGGATGACATCAGACTTGCAGTGAGTAACTCTTAAAAAAAAAATAAGGAAAAAGTCCCTGTTTCTACAAGCATTGATTGCCCATAGTTAGGCTGATTTATTGCATATTTCTCTGTAGAGAGATTTTATGAAGTAACTCTTTGGTTGTAACTTGATGTTTGCTTGGTTTTTTTTTTGTTTGTTTTTTGTTTTCAAATAATCTTTTTGTTTTAGAATAGCATGGATTCACAGAAACGTTACAAAGATAGTCAAGAGAGATCCCGTATATTGCACAGCTTCCCCTAATGTTAACATCTTACATTACTATGGTGCTTTTGTCACAATTAAGATATCAACATTGGCACATTACTATTAATTAAACTCTATGCTTTATTCAGATTTCATCAGTTTTTCTCCAAAACATCATCCTTTTTCTGTTCCAGGATTCTATCCAGGATACCATATTATATTTATTTCTCATGTCTCCTTAGCCTTCTTTGGTCTGTGACAGTTTCTGTGATGTTCCTTGGTTTTGATAACCTTGACAGTTTCAAGGAGTACTGGTCAAGTATTTTGTAGAATGTCCCTCAGTTAGGGTTTATGTGATGTTTTTCTAATGATTAGACTGTGGTTATGGGTTTTTGGAAGAAAATCATGAAAGTAAAATGCCATTCTCTCAACACATTAGTTGAGGGGTATCTGTTATCAACATAACTTATCACTGATGATGTTAACCTTGATTGCTTGGCCAATGCAATTTGCCAGGTTTCTCCTTTGTGAAGCTTTTTTGTCCCTTTACACTTCAGCAGTAAGTCACTAAATACAGCCACACTCAAGAACTGGGGAGTTAAGGTCTACCTCCTTGAAGAAGGAATATCTACACAAATAACTTGGAATTCTTCTGTATTGGATATTACTTTCTCTTCCTACTTGTTTATTTATTCAATAATTTATTTATATCAGTAGGGACTCATGGATATTTATTTCACATTTTGGATTTTAATCCAGTACTACATTATTTATGTTGCTTCTAAGATTTTTTCTGATTTTGGCTGTTGGGAGATCTTTCAGGTTGGCTCCTGTGTCCCTTGACATACCCTCATCATCTTATTTTAAGCACTTCCTTACTTTCTGGTACTGAAAAATGCTCCAGCCTCATCCTGTATATTTCCTGCCCCAGTCCTAGAATCAACTATTTCTCCAAGGAGCCTTGGTTTCTTTTACTGGAAAATGGCATTAGAAACCAAGATCTTTGCGTTGGTGGTGAGTTGATGGTGCTTTTAATAGAACTTCAGCTAGGGAGCAAGTTGATCATCTGTGGAATTAATTAACAGCCCCATGGGGTTGTTCCAAGTTTTGACAAAGTCAACAAAAAGAGCTTTAGAACATGCAAAAAAAGGGCTTATCTTTAAGAGTAAGCTTTTGGGATATTAAGGGAGAGGTAGCTACCTGTTCTGTGTAACAAAAATAATCCTTTATTAAAACAATAGTTTTTAAAGAGAGATGCTCACTTTTTTCAGTGTTCTAGTCCTCAAAATCTTGACTGCAACTGTCATGATGGTCCACCTCATTCTCCTATCTCTTTATACCAGTGCCTGCTGGGCATCTTTACCTTGGAACTTAGAAGCCAGTTACAGAAATATTAGTTTGGGAACGCCTAAAGACTTTGAAATGAGAACTCTAAATATATGGGATAGAGATTCATGAAACTCCATTGCCTGCTTCTCAGGAAGTCTACCATGGGCAGTTCTTAGTGCCTAGTGCTGCCTTTCCTGCTCCCATGCCACTCTGCTGGCTCAGCCACACTGCTTGGACCTGTGATTGGTGACTTAGACAAAGGCTTGAGATCCACCTACCCTGCCTTCTTTTCTTATCTGCGGACTTCCCTGTAATTAAATTCCATCACCCAAGGCTCTATCTCTCACACCAATGAAGTCTAAAATGAGCTGAAGTAACAGTTGGTTTTCTTCAAATTGTTAAGAATTTATGTCATTTAAAACATCTGTATATTAAGGCCAACACAGACACATACAACACTTGAATAAATTTTAAAGGTAAACATTGAGGCTTCAATATTTTTTCAGATTTGCTAAACAATGAAAAAGGCTATGGCTCCATACAGTGAAAACAAGCCAGCAGTAAAAAGAATTGAGTATTGATATCTGCTATAGTATGGATAAACTTCAAAAAGATTACACTTAAGGAAAAAAGCCACATGAAAAAAGATCACATATTGTATGATTCCAACTATGTAACATGTTCAAAGTAGGCAAATCTACAGAGACAGAAAGAGATTCGTGGTTGCTTGAGGCAGGTGGTGAAAATGGAGATTAACTGTAAACAGGCATGAGGGATCATATTGGGATGATGGAAATGTTCTAAAACTGGATTATGGTGATGGTTGTACAGCTCAGTAAATTTATTAAAAATCATTGAGCTGTAAATTTAACAGGTGAATGTGACAGTCTGAAAACTACACCTCAGCAAAGTCGTTTATGAAAAACAGATAAGGAAGAGAGAAAAAAAGGTTACGGCTCCCAGAGCCACTGAAGGTGTGTGGGTTCAGCTGGTAGGGGTATTTGGTGGGAAAGTTTTAAAAGCATGATTGTAAAGTAACTTGGAGGTGCCTAGTCCCTGCAACCTGAAAGAACCTAACTAAGCACTATTGTTACCAGCGGCAAATCTGCATCTGTACGGGTGTGCAGCAACCTCACTTTTTGCCTCTTCAGAGGAAAGAATTCAAGTGAGGGGCAGAAGGCAGAAGGAGAGACTGAGGCAAGTTTTAGAACAGGAGTGAAAGCTTACTAGAAAGTTTTAGAGCAGGAACAAAAGGAAGATAATTATACTTGGAAGACGGCTAAGCAGGTGACTTGAAAGACAAGAGTGCGGTGTGACCTTTTGACCCAGGGTTTTATACTTGGCACATTTCCAGGGTCTTGTGGGCCTTGTCCCCTGATTCTTCCCTTGTGGTGGGCTGATACTAAGGACGATATGCAGATAAAGTGCTTAGGAATAGTCCTTGCACACAGTGGGTGCCCAAGACAGTTGTCACTATTTCTGTTATTGTTCTAATGCTGGACATCAACCTCTTTTCTTTGTTTCTTTTGATATTCTGCTTGCTGGGTACCCTTTGCTCTGTCTTGGTTTAATGTTAGATTATCTTCTTTTTTTCTCTCTTTTTAGTAGTAAAGCATTAGTTTATTAAAGTTTACAGAAAGTTGTTAGAGTTTGTGTACGTGCTTTCAAAAGGGTCACTCTAAGTACCCACTTTTTGCTTAAGAGGTTGGCTTCCCTCCTGTGTCATCTGCAAAATGCCTGGCCCTAAATAATTCCTTACCCAAAAAAGCCTTTTCTCTGGGTGGAGTTCAGACTCTTCCGGTCCCTCTATCTGAGCTAAGTCTTCTGTCCTGTTTGTGTTTTCTGCGCTGTGGAGTAAGGAGGATTTTTTTTTTTTTTTTTTTTTTTAGCTGTTCCCCGTTTTTAGGAAGAATCATTTCCTGATTGGGGTTTGGCTGAAAATGGAATTTTCCCTGGGTTGGATAGAAAATTCCAGAACCCAGGACTATTTCCACAAAACAAATCCCCAGCTCCACCTCTGCCACAGCATCTATAACAGTTGGAGGAAACTCTTCATGGTAAGAAGTTGATGGAGTCGAACATCCCCAACTCCACCTCCCCCACCCCACGTATAACAGTTCAGAGGATATTCTTGCTTGATATAATTCCATTTTTAATATTGTCTCATATGCAAGTGCATTTTTATAAAGAGGTCCATCATTTTGCCTTGACCGAATTGTTCTACCAAGCTGTATCTTGCACATGTCTCCAAGCTACATAAAGAGTTTATTACTAAATAATTTTGCTTTCAATAAGATATTCAGATAAACTACATTGTATACTTTTTGAAGGGTGTGTGTGTGTGTGTGTGTGTGTGTGTGTTTTATTCAAAAGTACTCACAGGAGGGTAGAAACAAATGAAGACATATTTCCACTTCACGGTGGTGGCCAGAATTGGAGGAAATCCAAACTTGGAAAAGAAAATCCTGGGCCGTGCTGCTGAAATCTCTGTGACGTTATTTCAGATTCCAAAAAGATTAACTCATGAGTTGGTAAAAGTACTGCTAGGGGACATTTTAAAAAATCGATTTCATTGAGGTACTTATTATTAATATATTACTAAATGCACTCATTCTATGTGTACAATTCATGAAACTTGACAAATATGTGCACTCATGCAATCACCACAACAGTCAAGATACAGAACATTATTCTCTTTGCTGGGGGGATTCTTAATCCTAGTAAAGTTCTCTAGTGGAAGAAGGGCAAGACCGTGAGTAGGAATTAAGTTCTCTTAAAGGGGAGAAAGAGCTCATATTCTGAAGGACAAATGGTGGTGGGTTTCATTGCCCAGAAGAGGATGTGGCACTATTTGACCATGAGAGTAAAAAGTAAGCCAGGAACTGGAGTTTTCCATGAGAGGACCCCAAGTGAAAGCTTTTCTTTTTTAAAAAAAATTTTACTCGAAGTCATGTTTATTATTCTGTGTTAAGTGTCACCAATCTTTTACAATGTCACAGACTGTAGGTCAGCGGCAGGTGTCTAAGCACAGGGCAGCCAAGGAAATACCACTGTCTCTGCATCACCCCTTGGCTGAGACCAGCAAGGCAGAGGCTGCACCTTTTCCAGGATGAACAAGAACCTTGCAGTTCTAGTGACCAGGCTTAAAGAAATGATGGCTCAAGATGGACCTGGGAATGCTAGAGCGGGAACATGTGGTGGAAAAAGGCAGTTGCAGTTTGAACTAACACAGAAGCAAATGTGCAGCGCATATAGACAGAGGTAATCCTTAAAATAGGGTTGTCAGATTTAGAAAATAAAAATACAGAATCCCATTAAATTTGAATTTCAGATAATCAATAAATAATTTTTAGTATAAGTATGTCTCATGTATTATTTGGGATGTACTAAAAAATTTTGTTGTTTATCTGAAACTGAAATTTAACTGACATCTTTTATTTTATTTGGCAATCTTACATTAAGAAAGACCAACAACTGGATTACAATGTTGATATTGAATCAGAGGGATCAAAAGTAAAATAAGAAACATAAGAATACACATCTTAGGGAGGTTTGAATAAAGAGTGGTGTATGTGTGTACAAAAATGATCAAAGAGAATCAAAACTGAAAGGACAATATATATACTTTTTGACTTGAGCCTAAAGTAAGCTTGATATTTTATTGATTTGATTTGAATTTTTGCTTTCTGGTGAACTGAGTATGTTTTTGATGTTTAGTTTTGAACTGGCTTGTAATCTTTTAAAAAATTGGTACTAAAACATTTATTACATCAAAAGTGACCTTCTCTTTCACCCTTCTTCATCCCTTACTTTCAGTCTCCAGAAATAACCCATTTCAATTCTTTTTAGAAATTACATCTAATATATACCTCCACATTTCAAATAAGAATCTTATGATATTTCTTTACATTATTTTCATATTTCCTGCAAGCTAGTTGAGAAATTCACTGCTGTATACACTTCTCTGATCCTTCTCTCTCCACCTCCGCTCTCTACCGTCTACCCAATCTATCACAATTTTGGATTCAAGCGAGTTGGTGTTTACACTGTTTCAATCTACAAATGCCATTCACTGCTGAGATAAGTAGTATATTATGATCACATCTTAATACACTTTTGGTTGTTCTTGGGGTCAATAGTTACCTCTGTTTCTTGAAGGAGATATTTTTCTTGGGGAGTGCTACACATCTCAAAAGGTCTTATATTTGTGCTGGTCAGCGTTTGCAGAGAAGAATCCAGCCTCCATAATGGGGTGGGATGAAGGGGAAGTAAGTTGTCTTGCTACTGTCATTTTGGGGGAGGTGGAAGAAGGAGGCTAAAGTTCCCACAGTTGAGAATGTGGATTTTTACTTAATTGCTGTGTTTTCAGTCCCACCTGTGACTCTATCCCTTTGCTGTCTCCTCTTCTGCTCTGTTTGTCCTTTTGGGTTAACACATTAAAAAAATTTCTTTACTGGAATTTCACTGGGGTTTGGCAAGGAAAGGGAGAAAACCATGGAGGATAATACATCTCAGCCAACCACTTTTCACAAATAATCTTTATCAGTCAAGGGCCCTGAAATTCCAGCTAAATAGACTGTGCTGACTTTAAGGAGTGCAGTGTTATTACTCTCCTTTCCAACTAGACTCTGAGCTGAGTACTGTCTTGCTCTGTATAGGACTTGCACTTACTGAGGTTAGTTTCTAATTCTTGTACTTAGGTCATCCCTTGCTTGTTGTGGGCTCATTTTAATGGATGGAAAGAAATAGGTCAACCTGGAAACAGCTCAAAATGTAGGTGCTGGGAAGTGGGATGATGAAAGGCAGGAACATGATTAAATGTTCAAATTCCTATTGGGTGCTAAATAGATATTCTTTGACATTGGGCCCTTTAATCAAGATTTTAAAAACATTTTGCTGAAGTGAACATGTACCTTAGTTGTTAGGAAGTAGGATAGCATTTGAAATGCACTTGTGGAAGCTGTGAAATATATCCAAGAATCCACGAAGTAGCCACATGTCTATTATCACCCATAATGAACTCCAATCTAAAGAATTTGTTTGAATTTTTTTGGATATCTGTGATTTCTACATCTATTTATGACAGCCAAGGACATTCCTTGGTTATTGTTAAGAATATTCCTAGGCCTCCACAGTGGGAAGAGAGATTCTTAAGGATGCCTTGATGTATAATTAGGTGGGAATGCAGTTATATTTCTCTTTGAAGGTTTTGAGGATAATCCTGTAGCTTGTTAACTGATCTTATTTTAAAGCTATTATGCTCATGGAAATCAGTGCAGCTTTTATGATCTCATGTGAGTATGGAAAAAGCAGTAAGTGGGAAAATATTCCATTAGATTGTGTTTTTGGAGTGCCTGATTAGGTGAAAAAAATAATAAGATTTACTGAGTGGCTACCATATGCTAGGCATAGTGTTAAGAGTTTTAAGGCATTATCATTATTTAAATCATTGAAATAATGCCATAAGATAGACACTATGATTATATACATTTTATAGATAAGAAAACTGGGATCATGAAGATAGTAAATGGTGACACCATATTTTGAAGCTACGTATTTCAGTTAGGATGTATAGTGGATAATAGCAGTGGTCTACCAGACCCTCTAGATCTGATTTTACTTGTGTGTGTGCATGTGTGCCTGTGTGCATGCACTTCAGTGTGCTTTTGCTTCCAACAGTTACCACCTCCAGTATTTTTTTTTTTTTTTTTTTTTTTTTTGAGAATTGTACCCAGGACATTGGAACTCACTTTTCCTGGGACAGCCTTTACTCAATGACTCTCAAGTGTGAGGCCATGAAAGCCCAGCTTTCTTATCTCAAATTGGGACAACCTGGAGATGTTGAGTTAAATATCTTTGCTTTGGAGTGTTCCCTCTATGATTGCAGCCCTACCTGTGGGACTCTGCCTGATATTTCTCCCTTCCCTAGTTTCTGCACCTTTTCTAACTTACTTCCCCACCCTCCCTTACTGTTTTTTTGAGGGGCACACTTCCTTAATAAATTACTTATACAGGAATCCTTATTTTGGGGTATGCTCCTAGGAAACTTGATATAGAACAGAATACTTTTTTTTTTTTTTTTTTTAACAAAACAAGATGTGAGATTTCCCCCATTCACCAGCTGCTACACAATGAGGCTGGGATAGAATGGACATACAGGAAGACAGACTCAATGCCCACTATCCTAACTCTGACTTGGGACAACCACGCTACACATGCCCTTAGACATTCAAGCATATTGGCCTTGGTCCTTAAGATTCTACATGACCTAGATTCAGCTGGTTGCTCCAACTCCGTCTCCTATCTTTCCCCTCCTCACTTCCCTAGGCACATGACCTTCCTTTAGTTCCTTGAACACACCAAACTCATTACTGCCTCAGGCGCTTTGTACTTATTGTTCCCTTTCTTATCATTTAGGTCTCAGTTCAAATGACACTGTCTTAGAAAATCTCACTTGACCTCTATCTAAAGTTACATCTTCCTCTCATATCATTTAAAAATCACAATATTCTATTTTCTTCCTAGCATTTATTGTCACATGAAATTATCTTATTCATTTGTTTATTTGCTTATTGTTCTCCTGCATTAAAATGTTACTTGCCTGAGGTCAGGGACTGGGTCTGTGTTGGTCACAACTATATTGCCAGTGCTTTTTAGTTGAGTGCCTCTCTCATATTGTCATCGATACACATGTGCATGATGATGAATATATTGCCTACATGGAAAGGGCAAAGAAAGATCCTTTTCCTGCTATGCTGTCTGCACTCTCTCTTCTCCATTAAGCTGTTTGCCAAGAATATCAGAGGAATCGAAACGGAAATAGAAATCTATGGTCTCTCTGGAGCACATAGCAAGGAGTGACATGTTATAGGATACAGACAACCAAGATGGCCATCTGCTGTGTTAATGATGTTTGATTTGTGTTCAAAGCAAGTTTATGTTGCCCTTTCCAAGGCTTGGTTCTACAATTTCTGACTCAAAATTTTTCTGCTGACCTGGGAATCTCTTCTTCCTCTTCCTTTCCCCTAAAGGTATTAAAAAAAAAATGACTCCATTGCTCTGTAGAACATAAAGACTAACTCCCATTCCCTATATCCTCACTCTAGCCCTGGCCCTGTCTCAGGAGAGGTTTTAATATTTTAATATTCAAGTAGATATTTTGGTTTGAAAGTGACAAATCTCCACTTGGACACTTGAACTGCCTAAAATGGACAAATGACTGATTCTTGATCATAGTTCATTATGCCACTTGCATCAAGAGTGCTTGGGCACCTAACCGTGTGGAGAAAGGAAAAATACTGACTGCTATCACCCTGCTTCTTAATGCATTTTAAAATGAACTGGACACAGTGGTTCACACTTGTAAACCCAGCAGTTTGGGAGGCCAAGGCAGGTGGATCACTTGAGGTCAGAAGTTGAAACCAGATTGGGCAACATGGTGAAACCCCATCTCTACAAAAAATAGAAAAAATTAGCCAGGTGTGGTTGCATGTGCCTGTAGTCCCAGCTACTCAGGAGGCTGAGGTGGGAGGACTACCTGGACCTGAGGAGGTTGAGGCTTTAGTGAGCTATGATTGAACCATTGCACTCCCCCGACCTGGGTAATAGAGTGAGACCCTGTCTTAAAGAAAAGAAAAAGAGAGAGAGAGAGAGAGAGAGAGAGAGAGAGAGAAACAACAAACTTAAAACAATTCTTGGCTTGGACCTGCAGGACTCTGTTCACATGTATCTGGCATTTCACAATAACCAGTTACTTTCTTTCTACTTATCACTGTCATTGTTTCATTGTTGGTGTGTTTATGTCACGAGATCCTTTCTTCTGGGGACTTTGGAAAGGGCTAACTTGAAGCTTAGATAGTCATAGGTCAATAGGGTACAGAACAATCTAAAGAAGGGGACAATTTATAAGATCTTGACTGCAAATAGAGAGGAAGGAAAGAGGAAGTGGACTAATAAACACTGGTAATCCAAATCAAGTTGTCAAGCCAACGATGGGACCACCAGGAAACAGAGCTTGCTGTTTAGCTAAGACTGGAACATGGCAAGAAAGGAAGGAGAGCCCTACTTGTCTAAATCAAGATAAATAAAATAGCAATAAAAGGAAAATGTATATTTGAGGACTTTGAAAAATGGGTGGCTCCTCCTATTCAATATAGTGTTGGAAATCCTAGCCAGAGCAATCAGGTAAGAGAAACAAATAACAAATAAAGGGCATCCAAATAGGAAGAGAAGTCAAACTGTCGCTGATCCTATATCTAGAAAATCCCATAGTGTCAGCTCAACACCTCCTTCAGCTGATAAACAATTTCAGCAAAATTTCAGGATACAAAATCAATGTAAAAAAATTAGCATTCCTATACACCAACAACAGCCAAGCTGAGAGCCAAATCAGGAAGGCAATCCTATTCAAAATTGCCACAATAAGAATAAAATACCTAGGAATACAGCTAGCCAGGAAAGTGAAAGAGCTCTACAATGAGAATTACAAAACATTGCTCAAAGAAATCAAAGACGACACAAACAAATGGAAAAACATCCCATGCTCACAGAGAGGAAGAATCGATATCATTAAGATGGCCATACAGCCCAAAACAATTCACGGATTCAACACAATTGCTATCAAACTACCAACAACATTCTTCACAGAACTAGAAAAAACTATTTTAAAGTTAGCCAAGGTAATCCTAAGGAAAAAGAACAAAACTAGAAGCATCACAATACCTTATTTCAAACTATATGACAGGGCTACAGTAACGAAAACAGCATGGTACTGGTACAAAAATAGGCACATAGACCAATGAAACAGAATAGAGAGCCCAGAAATAAGGTCACACACCTATGTCCATCTGATCTTCAACAAAGCTGTCAGAAACAAGCACTGGGGAAAGGATTCTCTATTCAATAAATGGTGCTGTGATAACTGCTACCCATATGCAGAAGATTGAAACCTTTCTTACACAATATACAAAAATCAACTCAAGGTAGATTAAAGACTTAGGTGTAAAACCCAAAACTACCAAAACCCTGGAAGACAACCTAGGCAATACCATTCTGAACATAGGAACAGGCAAAGATTTCATGACAAAGACATCAAAAGCAATTGCATCAAAAGCAAAAATTGACAAATTGGATCTAATTAAACTTAAGAGCTTCTGCACAGCAAAAGAAACTATCAACAGAGTAAACAAACAATCTACAGAATGGGAGAATATGTTTGCAAATTATGCATATGACAAAGGTCTAATATTCAGCATCTATAAGGAACTTAAACAAATTTATAAAAGAAAAACAAACATCCCCATTAAAAAGTGGGCAAAGGGCTGGGCATGGTGGCTCATGCCTGTAATCCCAGCACTTTGGGAGGCTGAGGTGTGTGGAGCTCCTGAGGTCAGGAGTTTGAGACCAGCCTGGTCAACATGGTGAAACCCTATCTCTACTAAAAATACAGAAAAAAAAAAAAAAAAAAGGCGGTTGTGGTGGTAGGCACCTGTAATCCCATCTACTTGGGAGGCTGAGGTAGGAGAGTCACTTGAACCTGGGAGGCAGAGGTTGCTGTGAGCTGAGACTGGCCATTGCACTCCAGCCTGGGCAACAAGAATTAAACTCTGTCTTAAAAAAAAGTGTGAGCAAAGGACATGAACAGACACTTTTCAAAAGAAGACATGCACGTGGCTAACAAGCATATGAAAAAAAGTTCAACATCACTGATTATTAGGGATATGCAAATCAAAGCTACAATGGGATACCATCTCATACCAGTCAGAATGGGTATTATTAAAATGTCAAAAAAAAAAAAATAACAGATGCTGGCAAGGTTGTGGAGAAAAGAGAACACTTATACATTGTTGATGGGAGTGTAAATTAGTTCAATCATTGTGGAAAGCAGGAAGACAATTCCTCAAAGAGCTAAAAGCACAACTACCATTCGACCCAGCAATCCCATTACTGGGTATATACCCAGAGGAGTATAAATCATTCTACCATAAAGACACATGCATGTGAATATTCACTGCAGCATTAGTCACAATAGCAAAGACATGGTATCAACCTAAAGGCCCATCATTGACAGACTGACTAAAGAAAATGTGGTACATATACACCATGGAATACTATGCAGCCATAAAAAAGAATGAGCTCATGACTTTTGCTGGAACATGGATGGGGCTGGAGGCTATTATCCTTAGCAAACAAACACAGGAACAGAAAACCAAATACTGCATGTTTTCACTTACAAGTGGGAGCTAAATGATAAGAATTCACGAACACGAAGAAAGGAACAACAGACACTGGGGTCTGCTTGAGGGTGGAGATTGGGAGGAAGGAGAGTAGCAGGAAAGGTAACTATTAACCACTGGGCTTAATACCTGGGTGATGAAATAATCTGTACAAGAAACCCCCATGACACGAGTTCACCTTGGTGACAAACCTTCACATGTACCCCTGAACCTAAAAGTTAAAAAAAAGAAAAGAAAAATGGATGGTACATCGTGCTTTTCATTCATTGATTTATCTAATCATACATTCATTTATCAATTTTTTGAGCCTCTACCTTATTTCGCTTTGTCTAATGACCCTTGCTTCTGTGTTAAACAATTTGTATTTAGTTCATCTGCTTTCTTTAAAAGGTATCATTTCGCAATCTATAGAGTTTCTGTAACAGACAGTCTTCTTAGCCTTCTAACTTCCTTTTGCTGGTTTTTGATCTTTTCAACACTGGGGGAGTAGAAGTAGAAGTAGACATGATAGTGAGGAAACAGAGGATGTGGAGAGTTTGTGGCTACAATGTAGTTGGGGTATGAATGGACTGATCATTGGACAGGATGGTGGGGGAAGGAGAAGTGTCTCTGTTGATTAATTTTGGCAAGAACTCAGGTGAGCCTTGGACAAGGTAAGTTTCTGTCCTGTGGTCCTGAGAGCCTCTCTGTATACAGTATGAGCACATTGTCTTTGATTGGGAGGTCTGGCCAAAGGCAAGGTTGCTTTGAATCTTCGGTGCCTTTTGCTTAGTATTTCCTCCTGTTCTCCACCTGCTAGGTATATAATAGAATTGTATTTCTTGGACCTTATGTGGTTGCAAGGGCCATATGACTAATTTTGTCCAATGAGCTGAGAGGAAAAGTGACTTATGTCTCTTCTAGGCTGAAGCATTTAATTGCAGGTGTGAGAAATTCCAGAACACTCCTTTTCTCTCCTCCACTGGCAACTGGCAACACTGGAACTGGCAGTTGCCCTGTTAGCCTGAATCCTGTGGTGAGAAGATATGGGGATATGGGGAGCAACCCCTACCCCATCTGATCTGTGATAAACAGAGGATGTGAATAAATTGCTTTGTTGTAACTAGCTACTAAAATTTCGGGATTGTACCATTCGGGACATAAGCATAGGCAAAGACTTTATGACTGAAACACCAAAAGCAATTGCAACAAAAGCCAAAATTGACAAATGGGATCTAATTAAACTAAAGAGCTTCTGCACAGCAAAAGAAACTGTCATCAGAATGAACATACAACCTACAGAATGGGAGAAAATTTTTGCCATCTATCCATCTGACAAAGGTCTAATATCCAGAATCTACAAGTAAGTTAAACAAATTTACAAGAAAAAACAATCCCATCAAAAAGTGGGTGAAGGATATGAACAGACACTTCTCAAAAGAAGACATTTATGCAGCCAACAAACATATGAATAAAAGCTCGTCATCACTGGTCATTAGAGAAATGCAAATCAAAACCACAATGAGATACCATCTCACACCAGTTAGAATGGCGATCACTAAAAAGTTAGGAAACAACAAACGCTGGAGAGGTTGTGGAGAAATAGAAACGCTTTTACACTGTTGGTGGGAGTGTAAATTAGTTCAATCATTATGGAAGAAGTGTGGCGATTCCTCAAAAATCTAGAACCAGAAATACCATTTGACCCAGCAATCCCATTATTGGGTATATACCCAAAGGATTATAAATCATTCTACTGTAAAGACACATGCTCACGTTATGTCTATTGCAGCACTGTTCACAACAGCAAAGACTTGGAACCAACCCAAATGCCCACCAATGATAGACTGGATAAAGAAAATGTGGCACATATATACCATGGAATACTATGCAGCCATAAAAAAGGATGAGTTCATGTCTTTTGCAGGGACATGGATGAAGCTGGAAACCATCATTCTCAGCAAACTAACACAGGAACAGAAAACCAAACATCACATGTTCTCCCTCATAAGTGGGAGTTGAATAATGAGAACCCATGGATACAGGGAGGGGAACATCACACACTGTGGCCTGTCAGGGGTTGGGGGGCAAGGAGTGAGAGAACTTTAGAACAAATACTTAATGCATGCAGGGCTTAAAACCTAGATGACGGGTTGATGGGTGCCACAAACCACCATGGCACATGTATACCTATGTAACAAATGTGCACATTCTGACACATGTATTCTAGAACTTGAAGTAATTTAAAAAGTTGGAATTGTGTGTTACCAAGCAGTATCTAACCTTTGCATTCCTAACATGGATAATATGACTTCCAAGAGCATGAAAATTGGCTCTTGGGATAGGAGAAAAAAATACAGTGTGTAGCTAGTGTACATAAGCAGATACTTAGCATATTTGTGGTATTCAAATTTCATAGGGAAGTGAGTGGGAATGGAAAGATATTGGTCAGAATATAAATTTTCATTTAGACAGGAGAAGTAAGTTCTATAAATCCACTGAAAAGCATGGAGATGAGACTATAGTTAATAAAAATGTATATTTTAAAATTGCTAAGAGAGTAGATTTTAAATGCTCTCACCATAAAAAAATGACAAAAATATGAGGTGATGGATATGTTAATTAGCCTGACTTAATTTTCCCATGATATATGTGTGTGTGTTTGTGTGTGTGTGTGTGTGTGTGTGTGTGTGTATCAAAACATTAATTTTTATTTGGCAACTAAAAATAAATAAATTTTACAAACTAAATATCTTGGGTTGGGGAATCAAGAAAAAAATGTCTTTAAGGGTAGTGATAATGAAAAATCAGTTCAGAGACACCGGACTAGCTTACCCTGAATGATAGAACTATAAAGCACACAGTCTTTGTGTTTTCTCTGTGTTGATTTCTGTATCCTTTTTTCCTCTTCTCTGTCTCCTCTAGAACACTTTTAGCTACCCAGTGCCAAGAAGAATATATGCCTGAAACTTTTAGGATACACCTATTTTAAAATTTTCCATTCCTTTATTCCAATTAGTACTAATTTTCCAGGCATATTCTTGAATTTTGGCTTAGAAAAAATTTGTTTAATTTGTCCATGGTGTACAGTAAATCAGACACAGCTTCTCTGTCATTGAGACCTGACTAAAAGAATAATTTTGAGTTGAGGGAAGAAATGCTGTACACTAGCTCCGTAAATACATAGAGGAGATGGTGACCATAGGGGTACTCCTGGATGACCTATCTTCCCCAACTGGAAAACATTGTCTTTTGCAAGTTAAAGAAATTGAGTCAACTATAAATGGGCCTCAAAGCTATTAAACAACCCAATGAGAAGTGAGCCCCTACTTCCAAGGTAATATTCTGGAGATGAGCCAGTGCTCAGACCGACAGAAGGAGTGATGGGGGCACTTCAAGGGGCTAAAGCCCAGTTAGGGCAAGGAACTTTGATGATGCCCTTCTGCTCATTCAGTTAATGCGTTGAGACTTGAGGTGACCCCTTTGGCATGTAGTCATTGCTTAATAAATGTTTTTAAGATAAATGCATGCATGAAGGAATGCCTGTCATCAACCATAATGATTCCCAGGGAGAACACCCAGACTGTGAAGATGTCCAGCCCTGAAAGTAAGGGTGGGACAACAGTTAGGGGAACGGGCAGCTCGTGCCCCACTTCCTTTGTATCCTCTTTGTCCACTACTCCCAGTAAATAGGTGTCTTTTTTTCCTTTTTAAACATGCCTGGTGTTGAAAGCTTAAACAGTCACCGTGGGTGGTGACTTCGTCAGCTAAATATGGGAGGCCTTCTGAAACAGCTCCTCTATTCTCTATCCTTTAATACTACAAATCCTCCTTCTACAGATTATGGTCTGTGGACCAGCAGCATCGGCCTCACCTGAGAGCTTGTGAGAAATGCAGAATCTCAGGCCTGGTCCCAGACCCACCGAATCTGAACCTACAGTTTCTCAAGATCCCCAGGTGATTCACAGGCACATGAAAGTTTGAGAGGCCCTGAGGTAATGATTATAAAGACAGTGTATTACCTCGTAGAAGTAATGAAACCTGAAGAGAAAGGCAAGAGTGTAGAAATAAGTAATTGTTCAGATGTATGAGCCAGAAAACAAAAGCATTGTGTAGAGGGATTCCCCAGAGACCCCTGCCTCCACCTATTGAGCTAGCGACTGGCATCCCTTCCCCTGGGGAAGGATGACCCCACGTGACGTGTTATTCATAATGCCGACTATATCCAAAAGAGGGCTAGCTGGTCCATGTCTTTACGACGACAACACAGTAAGAGAAGGACTTGCCTTTTGCTTGATTTTAAATCCACTTCTGTATAACTGTTTTTTTCACTACTCTGTTTCGCAGATGAAAAACTGTTGTTTTTGAAAACGTTAAAGGCAAACCTAATAGAATCTTTCCTAAGAGGAATTAAAGACTCCTTGATATAAAAATATATATTTTTATTTGGAATTCGTTTTATGACCAGAACATTTTCCTAATTGAACATTTCATTGCTTATCTGAGCCCAAGAATTACTCGGGTAATCTGGTGTCTTATTGTAGGAATTAATAAGTGCTCATTGTAAACCCATGAAGTGTGATACTTTACAGCGTGGTGCTTCTCATACTTGAACATGCATCAATATCACCCGGAGAGCTTGTTAAAACAGATTCCTGGGTATCATCTCTGGAGTTTCTGATTCAGTAAGTCCAGGTGCGGCCCAATAATTTGCAATTCTAATATCCAGGTGACACTGATAACTGATGTTCCTGGTGCCAAGTGTACTTTGAGAACCACTATGATAGAGAATCTTCTTAGAAAATATTGGGCTTTGCTTATCAAAGTGGGTGACCTCTGTCCAACCCAGGAGCCAGCTTTGGCCTCTGGCTTGATTTCATTTAGATTGTGACCTTACAGTTTGTTATGGCAACTTCAGCCCAGAAAATAAGATTTCTTTGGGGAAGGGGTTCTGATAGAGACAGTAAGTTGTTCCTCAAATTTTTTTCTCACTTTTTTCTATTGTAGTGAGAGCCCTGATCTTTATGTGCACATGGCTTCCCATAATATTGACTACATTTTTTAGCCTTTCTTACACCTGGATGTGGCCATGTGACTAAGTTCTAGTCAATTAAATGTGGGCAGAAGGGATGAGGGCAATTCCTGTGTCATCCCTTAAAAGGAAAAGAACATCTTCCATTCTCCTGTCCCCATTTTTATGCCATGGTTGTGGGTGTGGGCCAAGAGGAAAAGCCAACAAGATATGCTAGAGGAAGAAGAGAGGGGGAGACTGCCTGAAATTATGGCTACCATACCACCCTGACTGCCAATGCCTGGGCTGTTAGGTTAGAAATAATCACCTTTTTATTGAGGCCACTGTTATTTTGGGTCTATGATACAGAAGTCCAGCTGATAGTCTAACTAAAACCAGGGGATGCTGTGACTATTCTATTTATTGGAGAGAGCCTCTGAAGAACTTGTCAGGATAAAGAACCATTAAAGGGCTTGAATGAGCAGCAGGGAGAACTCATTCTCGTGTTTTGTTGCTTTTTTCATTTTTATGTGTTCAGAAGACTACCTATCCACTTCAAAAAATAATTATGAAAAAGAGGAGGATGAAGCTGATAGAAAGTAAGGTCTTAAGCTTAATGTTAATCCAGACCAAATCTCACAGAAATAGGACCTGAGCACACTATGTCTCTTATCTGCACTCTTTTTAGGCCAAGAGCAATGCTTATAGGGTAAACCTACAGAATTTTTGAAGGAGAGAAATCTCACAGTCTCAATGTACCTTGACTTGAATGAGGAATTTAAAATAAAGTCTCTCAAGATAGCTCTGTGAATAAGATAGAGAAATGATGACTGCTGTTCCATACAGGTAGACAGAGTTGTGTATGTATGATCAACTATACTTGGAATGTTGATCAATGGTCCCATTCTAACTAATTGTATCATTTAAGATATGTTTGAGTGTAAATCCCAGGAAACCTATCTATTAGTGGCTTAAGCAATGACGATACAGTCATTTCTCATAACAAGAACTCTGTGGATAGGCATAACAGGCTGGTTCACAAGCTCTTTCATTTTCATCATATTGACTCTTCCTTCATGCTTGTTACCTTATGATCATCAGATGGCTGCCATGGTTCCAGGCAGTACAACCACATTCAAGGGTAGAAGCAATTGAGCAATTGTGTTAAAGAAGTGTCTCTTGGGTTGATATTGCTTTTTTTTTTTTTTTTTTAAATGACAGCAAAATATGTTCCCACATTTCTTCTATAGATGTACCTTATTTCTCACTAGACAACACTAGCTGCAAGGAAAACTGGCAAAGTGGGTCTCTGGCATGTTTTAGACTTTATAACTAAAAAAGAAGGACTAAGAGGGTTGGGGAAAGGCTAGTGAATTAATTGACCTATTATTCCTGCCACGTGGGGAAAGAGGCAGGTATGTCGTAGGGTTTTTGTGGTGCTAGCATAAGAAGACAATTTATTAACAATTTGAAAAAGGCATGAAAGTCATGATTATAGTATTTTCAAATGACATCTGGTGAGGACAGTTTATATCTTGACTTGCAGAATTCCATTTCAAAAATACTTTTTTCTCAAATATAAAACTTTACATTTAAATGAAACAGAAATTGCTGAAGCATAGAGACACACCTGGCTTGCCATCAGTTAATGTAAAAAAATCCAATGGGGTTTAAGTTGGTTGCTACTACGAAAAAAAGTAACTGAGAGAGATAGTATTTCACCAAATTCAAAGAAATAAAAACACACAAATTATGAGTAAGTTGGCTAGAAATGATCTTTCTCCTTTTTGGGGTGATTTTATCTCTTTATATCATTCATTCATTCATTCATTCAGGACATCTTATTGAATATATCTTATGTGTAGGGCACAGTACTAGGCACTGGGAAAAGTACAAGTGCAAAAGATAGAAAACAACTAAATATGTAGAGTCACCATTTAATTAAAAATGTAATAAGTCCTACAAAAATGGAAAGTCAAAGACATTGGGACATTAGATAAGTAGAGTAGCTTTAACCTGGCTTTGTGGATGCAGGAAGCTTTCTGTGAGGAACTGAGATCTAAAAGATGAGAAGAAACTAGACAAGGAGGTTCATGAGGAGGAAGCATGAATAGCCAGAAAAGAACCAGCACTTTCTGGAGGTGCTGAGGTGGAGGGAAGTGGGGTGAGCTTGAGAAAATGAAAAACCTGTGTGGTTTTTAGAGTGGAACTGGGAGAGGACATGGGAGGCAGGAAGGTATCTCGAGATGAGGTTGCAGAATTGTGCAGACAAGTCTTTCACAGCTTTCTGGGCTGTGATAAGGATGTTGATCTTTATCCTAAAAGCATTACAATGCATTGAACAATTCTCAGCAGGAGCAAGGCACAATCAGCTTTGCCCTGTAGAATAATCCCCCTGCCTGGTATGCACAGAATGGACTGAAGGGAGCCACAGTAGATGCAGAGAAACTGGTTAATAAGCTGTTGCCATTTTGGATGTAGAGATGCTGGCAGCTTGGACTTTAGGAGTAGAGAGAAGGGGAGATATTTAGGATTTGGGGATGGATTAGATGCGGGGTGAGGGAGAGGGAGTTTCAAGACTGACTCTTAGTTTTCTAACTTTTGAAAGTGAGCAGATGGATTTGCTTTCACCGAGAAAGAGACACTGGAGGAAGACTGGGATTGGAGGAAGGGGTGGATGTCAGTCTGCATCATGCTGAGTTGTGTGTGAGACATACAAGGGGCACAGTCAGCAGGCTGCTGGATGTGTGGGCCTGGAGCTGTGGCTGAAGATCAAACACATGATCATCTGCTTAGAGCAGGTGTGGAGCTACGGTGTGGGTGAGGTCCTGTAGGTGGGCAGTACATTGACAGAATAAAAGCAGGTCTAGGACCAAGCCTTAAAGAACCAACCTTGAAGGAGGCAGGTATATCACAGGGTTTCATAGTCAAGTTTGAGGAGTTCATGGTCAAGGGTATATCATAGTCAAGTCTGAGAAGAGGAGGAAGACCTGGCAAGTGACACTGAGGAGTGGGAAGTGGGGAGGAGGAGGAAAACCAGAAGTTTGGCATCACAGAAGCCAGAGGAAGAGAGTGTAGCTGGGGGGAATGGGCAATGCTGTATAGTGCATTAGTTTTACCTGCATAAAGTTTGGTGGAGTGGAAGGAACAAAAGTCTCCCTTACTTGCTTCTCATCTGAAATCAAGATACATTCCCCTAAATGGAGTATATTTAATAAATAATGTTGAAAATTCCCTATTCTCAACACTTAAATTGTGTGAGTTTAACCTTTGATCTTTCTCACTTTGTAAATCACCCAACCTAAATTACTTTTCGGTGATTATTTTTCCCCCTCTGTGAGCCAGTGGCTCAGAATGGAAAACAAGCTTCCCCCTCAGCTCTAGAGGTTTGCATTTCAAAAGCCCCTCAGCCACCAGCTGAAAAACTCTGCAGTGGATTTGCAGTAGGTTCTGTCTTTTCACTTCCTCTACCAGAAGAGCGCAGCCAGCCAGCTCACTAAAAGAGGACGGGTGTTGACCTTGTGTTGGCCCCAATCCACTGTATATTTCAAAGCAGATTAGGAGACACTTTGAACAAGCCTTTGCTACACGTCAGGTGTCCTTCCAAATGCCTTGGGTAGAACTAGGGATGAGTTCCATGAATTGTTAATGCTGATCTGAAACAGGGCTTTCAATAATTCCTGCCCTCATTTCTCCCTGGGTGAAAAGCACATTCTAAAGAAGGGCAAAAGGCAGTCCTCCAAAAGAACTCCCAGAATTGACCACTGACAAATTAGAGAGATGAGAAATTCAGGTGTTAAATAGAAGTTTATTTGGTTACTTTTCATTCTGGCCGCTAATTTCAGGTCACTGATTTTTCATTCTGAATGGGTGCATTTAAATCTTGCCTACAACTTTTTGCCCTTTCTGGCAGCTTGGGATGAATTCTTATGAAGGATTTAGAATGGCATCATTAATGTTTTTAATTGCTATGGTCAAATAACTTTGATTGAATGGTATAGAATTTGGTGTCCCAAGACACTTTAAATACACATATGTGCACACACACAAACTATGCCTTAGTTGACTTTATTTTTAATCTCAAATACTAGTTTTGTGTCTCTGACTTGTAGCAGATTTTCCCCAGCCGCCTCCACTCTCTCGCAGGTCCACCCGCCGGTTTCTTTGGCATGCTGTTTCTTCCCGCTACAGCTCACTGCCTCCCCCTTCCTTGCTAAGTGAATTCTTTCCAGGTACAGTGACATCTGGTAGTGAAAGAAGAAATAATCAACTGCAGCTGAGAAATATTCCCCAGTGATATTTGCAATACTAAAATTTCAGCCTTGTGTCAGGGAGAGATGCGAATGGACTATTTGCGGGAAGAACGTTCCCTTTCCAGTCGAAAAAATACAAGTAGAGAGTAAGTAAAAAAGGATTAGAAAAAAGTTAGGTATTAACGCTTTCTTAATATTATTAGCACAGGAATCACAAAGTCATAGGGTTTAAAAGGACCTTTAGGGGCCATTTAGTTCAATCCCCTGCCTCTAGGCATGATGGGACCTGAGTTATTTAGACAGGTGGTTCTTCATATCTGATTTTTAAACGGCCTCCAGGGAAAAAAATGCCAGAGCTTCCCTTAGTAACCAGTTCCAGTCCGTAATAATAGTGATGGAAATGAAGTTGGTTTACTCTGAGATGTCTGACAACATTATCATCAATTAATGTAGAACCTATGGGCAGGACTGAACTACCCAGCACCTGGGTTTTTCTAAGTCTATTCCTCTTTTCTTACTCTGTCATTTTAGCCATCATTTTACAGCCCTGACGGTCCAAAAGCTCTTTCTTCTTTTCTCCGAATTCAGTCTTCCTGCTATATTTTAAACTAGTTTCCTTTTGTGTGGGCCTTAAGGAAGAAGAGGACAGCTGGCCTGTTTCTGCTCTGGATTATCTTTCATAGACTAGGATATTTTATTGTTATTTCTGACTTGTGTAAGATTTGCCCCAAATGGCTTAGGTTGTCTTTTTAAGTACTTCATATCATATATAATAAAATTGGCCATATCAATGGAAATCAAAATAAAAATTAAAGCAGCTCATGATCCTGTGACATGAATGACTCCAACATTTTATTTCGAGGGGCTTCTTTTCAATACTCATCTTTCTTTATGTATATACATATTTTTTGCCTAGTTTTTATTTGATATAGCTTAATGTTCTGTTCTTTAAATTTAACATTACATGTTAACGATTTTGCTTTTTCCTCAGAAGTATTTTATAAACCAGTGCATACATTTTCAGTACTACTTTTTCTACATCTTACATAAGCATTCTCTTCTTGTACGGCTTAAATAATTTCCAAGTTTTAAAAAAAGCAAAATAAATTGGTATCAGAGCAAATGGAACTCACCAGCAACCCAAAAAGTTGATAGCTGGACACAGACGTCCAAAGCACCCAGAAGTCTCTAGAATGTCACTGATGCTCAGATCCAAAGCCCTGCTGAAGAGGAATGATCCTA
Organism: Macaca fascicularis; assembly: GCF_037993035.2. Taxonomy (NCBI): domain Eukaryota; kingdom Metazoa; phylum Chordata; class Mammalia; order Primates; family Cercopithecidae; genus Macaca; species Macaca fascicularis. The sequence goes on from NC_088376.1 coordinate 17,016,321, forward strand.
CCATCAGAATCTTTGAACTAAATCTCACTAAATAAGATGCCAACAACGTCCCAATTCAGCTCAACTGCGGATTAGACTGATTCACCACTGTCCCCTTCTCTTGCCACTCATCCATGTACTAGCGGCCTGAGAGAGGAAAGGGCATACTCTTTTTTCTGGGAGTGAAGATTATTTACTTCAGTTCCTGTTGTACCTTCGTACAAAATTTCTGGCATATAATTTAGAAAAAAAAAAAACAAGTCAGGAGACAAAGGAAGAAAATGTGGCCTATAATCCAGAAGGGAAAATAAGAGTTAAAAGAATTAGACTCATATGTGGCACAACCAATGTAGACTTTCAGAAAATAATTGGAAAATATTAAAAGGAGCCAAATGGAAATAATAGAATTGAAAAATATCTATCAGAATTAATTTTAATAATTGAATTGATAGGCTTAATAACAGGAAAAGATCAGTGAACATGGAGACAGGCTAAAAGAGATTATATAAACCGAATAAAAAAGGAAAATAAGAATGTAAAACTGAAAAAAAATCTGAGACCTTAGGGACAATATCAAATGATCAAATATAATAGGAGTTTTAAAAGAAGGGAAAGAGATAATGGGGCAGAAAAAAATATTTGAAGAGGCAATGGCCATGAATGTGTCCAAACTGATGAAACAGATCCATAAATCTCAGTGAACTTCAAGCAATATAAATTCAAAATAAACTACAAGCAAATTGTAGTCAACTTCCAAAAGATAAAGATGAAAAAAAAAATAAAATTAGCTTGAAGAAAAAGTCATATTATTATGCTTAAAGAATAATGGCAGATTCTTACTACAAATGATGTATAAATACATTATTTAAAGTTTAATATATATATATCTTGTTTTAAATGGTCAATAACAAAGACTATATGCGTGTGTGTGTACATGGAGATATACATTATACACACATTATATACATCATAATTATAATGTATAATCATATAATTGTACATAATTATACATTAAACATACATTATATACATTATAATGTACAATGTATTATACATTATATATAATTATACATTATATACATAATTATATACATTATAATGTATGTATAATGTATATCTCCATGCACACACATGTATATTCTTTATGATTAACCATTTAAAACAAAGTACAGTAATAAAAATATATTATGGGATTGTAACATATATAGAAGTACTTATATGACAACGACAGCAAAAAGGGTATGAAAGGGGTTAAATACAAGTAGAATGTTGTGTGTTTCCTGAATTATTAATAAAATAGTTTAATATCATTTTACTTGATATCTAAAGATTCATATTTTAATCTCTAGACCAATCACTAAAAGATAACACAAAAGCCGGGCACGGTGGCTCACACCTGTAATCCCAGCACTTTGGGAGGCCAAGGTTGGTGGATCACGAGGTCAGGAGACTGAGACCATCCTGGCTAACACGGTGAAACCCCATCTCTACTAAAAATACAAAAAATTAGCCAGGCGTGGTGGTGGGTGCCTGTAGTCCCAGCTACTCAGGAGGCTGAGGCAGAAGAATAGCGTGAACCCAGGAGGTGGAGGTTGCAGTGAGCCGAGATTGCACCACTGCACTCCAGCCTGGGCGACAGAGCGAGACTTTGTCTCAAAAAAGAAAAAAAAAAAAGATAACACAAAAAATAAAGTACTTAAAAACAACAACAAAACATAATGAAACAAAATCTAATTAATCCAAAAGAAGGTAGGAAATTAGAAAAAGAGAAAAAAAATTCAATAATAGCATTGAATGTAAATAGACCAAACCTTCCATGTAAAAGCCAAGGAGTCAGAGGTTAGATGAAAAAGCCAGATCCAATATTTGCTGTTTACATGAGACAAATTTTATGGAAAAAAAAAGTTGATAGAGGGTGGGCAACGATACATCATGCAAACATTAAGCATAAGAAAGCTGCTCTTGTTTTATTAACGTAAAAAATAATACCTCAAGAGGAAGTATTACCAGAGATAAAGAGGGTTACTTCATAATGATGATGAAAGGGTCAGGTATCAGGAAGACATAATGATCCTAAGTGTGTATGCATCTAATGACAGAGCACTAAAATACTTGAAGCAAAACTGACATAACTAAAGAGAGAAATAGATGAATCTGCCATTGTATTATTAATAGTACATTTTCACACTGCTATAAAGAATTGCCTGAGACTGGATAATTTATGAAGAAAATAGGTTTAATTGACTCACAGTTCTGCATGGCTGAGAAGGCCTCAGAAAACTTACAATTAAAGCAGAAGGTGAAGAGGAAGCAAGGCATGTCTTACCCGGCAGCAGGAGAGAGTGAGTACAGGGGAAACTGCCACTTTTAAACAACCAGATCTTGTGAGAACTCCCTATCATGAGAACAGCATAGGGGAAACCACCCCTGTGATCCAACCACCTCCACCAGGTCCCTCCCCAGACATGTGGGGATTACAATTCGAGATGAGATGTGGGTGGGGACACAGAGCCAGACCATATCACCATCATACACGTTATTGAAATGTATTGTTGGCCCTTTGTATTCCTGACTCAGCCATGCACATGGATGCTCCCATACTGGCAAAATAAACTTGAGTAGGGGTGTGTCAGGAGGGAGATCTCTGGGACCTTTGCAGACAGAATCACAACTCTAGGACTGTAGGACAAAAAGGAGGTAGCTGGGTCCATGACATGAACATACAAGCCCTTTCCTGCAGAGAACATCTTGTTGGCCAGCAATCCTGGAAGGGCCCATAGGTATGGAATGATGTGGACACTTCATCTCTCCCAGCTTCCAGGTGGGGCCTGTACCCTAGGCCACAAAGAACCTCCCATTTCTTTTGGTGACAACGATTTACTGGTGTGGCCATGATACAGAAAATGTTGAAAAGCTCTGTTTTGTCATTTTTGTTCCTTCCTGCTCCTCCCTGACTGCTCCCACTGCTGGTCTGCTCTGCTTGCCAGGTCCTTGTATTTTGAGCAAAACACTCTACAGAGTACTTTTTTGGGCTTCACAAAACTCTGACAACCAGGGCTTTCTGTGGCACTAGGGCCTGGTGATGTCTACAAAGCTTTCCACCAGGCCGTCCTGAAAACGCCCTGTAGGGGTGAGCACCATCTCTGAAGGTGTGAGCCTAGTTGCAGCCCTCAGGGGCATTGCCCAGGAGATGGTATAAGGTTTCTTGTAGATAAACATCAACTTTTAAAGGTGGGGAGAAGAAGCTTGGCCTAACTTTTTATGCCTTAGATAAAGAAAAAGTAAAATTTTTGAGCTTGGGAATATTAAGAAATTATGAAGCACTGGAATCCTTTTTGATGGAGGCCAGCCTTCTGAAGAACAAGCTGCATCTGGAGGCAAATAATTTTTAAAAACTCCAAAAACTGAAAAGGTCCTTCCTTAAGGTTAAATAGACTTTTCAGTAAAAGAATCAAGAGAACAGAAATCTAGTGTCCAGAATAAGAGTTGGTGAGGACTCACATCACAAGAATACAATTGTAGAAGATAAATCAGAAGTCATTCAATCCCAAATGACTGAAGCCAAAACAACCTTAAAGTTATGTTAGAAGAGTGAAGAATAGGCCGGGCACGGTGGCTCAAGCCTGTAATCCCAGCACTTTGGGAGGCCAAGATGGGCGGATCACGAGGTCAGGAGATCGAGACCATCCTGGCTAACATGGTGAAACCCCGTCCCTACTAAAAATACAAAAAACTAGCCGGGTGAGGTGGCAGGCGCCTGTAGTCCCAGCTACTCGGGAGGCTGAGGCAGGAGAATGGCGTGAACCCGGGAGGCGGAGCTTGCAGTGAGCTGAGATCACACCACTGCACTCCAGCCTGGACGACAGAGCGAGACTCCGTCTCAAAAAAAAAAAAAGAGTGAAGAATAACTAATGACAGCATTAAAGAAAGGTGTGGATGAATATGTCCATGTTTAGGAAAGCATAAAACTACTTTCCTAAGAGGCTGGTGGATAGAAAGTGGGAGAAACTCAATAAACAGCAAAAAAGTGGTTGGGGTCTCTAAACTAGCAGTTCTACACGTTTTAGTGTCAGAACCCCTTTACAGTCTTAAAAATGTACTTGGAAAAGGGAGGAGTATGTTAATAGGTTTTTTAGATAATTGTGGGTATTCTTTGTTACTACTAAAACCTGATAATTACTTATTAAAGGGTGGTTGCAATGAGGAATCTGACATCAGACTAATGAAAATTTCAAATTCTGTTACATTAAAACTTATTGGTCAATACAGCACTTTGAATGGATTTATTTTACCTATGCATAGTTTTGTAACATCATATATTGGCCACTTGAGAAATATTGGCTCACTGAGTTATTAAAATTTTCCAAATATGGACATATTTTATTGTAAAATATCAAAATATTATATTTGTTAATAACGCCACTGATTTAATCAGACTTTTTTTAAGTATTGGGAAGCTGTAAAGCTCATGGTGACAGATATAATTTTTTCCTAAATTCTAGTATTCACTTGAAAAGTTGAATTTTATCATTGGCAAAAAATACTGTCAGTTTTCTGTCAAGTGACAGGCTTACTTTGACTATTTTTATGAAAATGTCTACCAATACTTTATATAGTTTGTCAGTTTTTCTTTCAGGTGAAAATAGTTTTTTTTATAAAAAACGTAGTCATTTAGCTTGCAACTCAATCAACTGCACATGCTTTCCATACGCTTTGCCTCTGGACAGTCATCATAGCTCAGTATGGAGCAGAAATATTTTATGTGTACTTCTAATTTTGTTGTTCAAGACACCAGAACAATTTGTATCAAGGTGTCAGGCTTAGATATGTAAAACTTTATTTTATAAAATAAAATTAATAGTTGTTTTCTCCTGCTTCATCACAGACACACTTAAGTGAAGCTGCTTTTTTTTTTTTTTTTTTTTTAACTGAGATTGCAAGGCAAAGAAGAATACGATGACTACTAGTACCATTTGGTGCCTCTGCCTTGATTCATACTAAAGTGTCACCAGTTTTACCCAGCATTGTTTTGCACTATCAGTACAAAATGTCAATGGTGACAAAAATATGTACTGTCTTAGCATTATTATGAAAATAGTTTCAGAGGATCTCACAATCTTCTGAAAGAGTCTTGGGACCCCCCAACGCCTGCACTTTGAGAACCACTGCTCTAAAGCATGGGTAGAAAAATTCTACATGAGAAAGAACATCAGATCAAACTCTTACTAATCTGTCTGCTAAAGATGGTGGGTTTGGCTGCTGTACGGGGAAAAGATGATATAGATGAAGGTCACCAGGAAATGGAAATAATTAGATCAGGAATTGGATACCACTTAGATGACCAGTCAATATGAGCTTTGAGGAAACTGATAACAACAAGCTAAATGCTTCCTTATAAACTCTTGAAGCAGAAAGTAATTAAATATATACTCAACTAGCTAGAGAAGATAAAACAGTCACTAGCAAATTACATCAAAACTCTCAAAACAAAATAAGTGCGTTGTCGGAATCAGAAAATGAACATATTAAAATGAGATTCAAAAGCTTTAGCATGAACTTGAAGACTGAGCTTTCTTATCAAGACAATGATAAGAAACCTCGACAGAAAATTATTCTGTAGAGGGAGAGAATGATTTGTGATTGAGAAGAAAAGCTCCATAGCAAATGAAAATGTGAGCCATGCCCTGAAGATCTGGATTCCAAAAAAACAAAAATTAAAAATAAGCTTTAGGATACGAAATGAAAGGACTTATTTGCTCTTTGGAAAACCAGGCCATTGGTCTTCATAACAGCTCTTGAATTGTAGATGATAATTTAGGGTGGCCAAAAACCCTGTACAATTTAGGAGGAAAGAATGCACATGGAAGACCAAAAGCAGCTGAAGATGTTAAACTTGAGATTTTTAGAAAAGGGTCCTGAAGGCCTTGCTGATCCACATGCAGCGTTTGCCAGAGGCCCACAGGAACCAGGCAATTTGCTGGAACATCAGATCCTCAAGACAGGAGGTATGTCCAGCTGGGATGGTTTGGGGATTCGAGCTTCGATATTGCCTTACATCATCAGATGCTATCTCATGGGATCTAGACCCTAGCATGATATAGTTCCCACCAGGCCAACGATATCCTACTCTTTGTCCACATGTGCAAGACAAAGTTTACCTTTCTGCTTCAGACACTGGTGATCTTTCTACATGGACAAGATTCGCAAGTTTGAATAGGACTGCTTTTGAAGAGCAATTGGTCCACATTTTTAAAAAATGGAGTCTGGTGGGATGCGCATTGTGAGGATGCTTTTGGTTGTTTAGGTCCTCCTGATCCATCTCTATTACCTCAACCACATCATCCAGTTGAGTTTCCATGTTATAAAATATTAGCCCAGTTGAGGATCCATTGGGATACAAGAGGAGGAACCTCTTGTATCTCCCCCTTTCCTCCAAGAAATCCCTATGAAGTCCTGAGATTACTTTCCACAGGGGATTTTCCTGGTCCTTTCAGCTTGCATTGGCACTGAGGGACATCTGTCCATCAAGGGAGTTTCCCTGTGACTCTTGCACAAGAGCTGGATTTTACCCCCATTATCAAGAAGTGAATTCCCTAGGGCTGAGCCAGCCTTTAAGAGAGTCTCCTTCTGAAGGTCTGAACCAGAGCAATAATGTCTCTGTCATTCTTCTAAATTCATTTTGCATTTTTTTAGTTTAAAAACTGTTAAGTGATTGTACATTTGTTCAAATTGAAGCTTGATAGAATTATAATTCTTGGGGTAATATTTTATAAGTGAAGTTGATTTACAAACTAGATTCTTATAAATGAATCATTTCCATATTATTGTACTCTCTAGGTAGTAGAAAATTTGTATTTTGATTTGATTAACCCATTCCCCATAACATAAGCTATAATAGACATTTTACATAAGTAACTACACACATTTAAAACTTTAAAAGTCATTTGTCTCTGTTATGAACTGTTTTCTACTGTAATATTGAGGAAATTGTGAAAGTTGTTCAAAGTTTAGTGAAATAAATTTTTATTGGTTTTTAAAAATAGTAAATGAGTAAAGTGGTGTCACAGAATGCCTTTCTGCGTCAGAGCTGCAGCTGGGACAAAAGAGTAAGTACCATGCATCTGAAGAGAGGGGCCAGATGATTCATGTGGTCCTTGCTAAATGGAACTTAGAACCAGCCAGTTCCACCTCCCATCCCAAAGCCCATCACTCTATTCTGTATGCCTGTATTCTATGTATATGGGGAGACAGGAGGGATGGGGTATATGAATCTCTTTGGGGAGAGATGAAGGAGTGCTGCGTCCCTCTCTCCTCACTTAAGCCAGGTGAAAGAGTTCTCAATAGAACTTCTGGAAGGGGTGCCCTATGTTGGAGGACACAGAAACAAGTTTCTGGTACACATCTAGAAATATTAAATGTGAGGGGCTGCTTATACTTCCCCAGGCCAGAGTGTTGGGAGTGCAGCAGCAGCAGGAATAAGAAGTACTTTTAGGCCGGGCGCGGTGGCTCAAGCCTGTAATCCCAGCACTTTGGGAGGCCGAGACGGGCGGATCACAAGGTCAGGAGATCGAGACCATCCTGGCTAACACGGTGAAACCCCGTCTCTACTAAAAAATACAAAAACCTAGCCGGGCGAGGTGGCGGGCGTCTGTAGTCCCAGCTACTCGGGAGGCTGAGGCAGGAGAATGGCGTGAACCCGGGAGGCGGAGCTTGCAGTGAGCTGAGATCCGGCCACTGCACTCCAGTCTGGGCGACAAAGCGAGACTCTGTCTCAAAAAAAAAAAAAAAAAAAAAAAAGAAGTACTTTTAGCTGTGGTGGGATAAGTGTGGTCCTTGGAAGACAGTTTGGGCTATGTTGAATTTAAAGCACTGTGCCCCAAAGTTCTGCCTGTGCCAATGAGGTGAATCACCAGCAAGAACCTATCTTTCACTGGAACAATGTAGAGGGAGGCCCCTAAGTGGGGAGTTCCCCAAACAATGGACTAAAGAGAAAGGGCTAGTATTTAGGTACCTGCCTCTTACAGGGAGCTCTGACTCCAGATTAATATCAGTGAAATGACTTTTTATCTCTCTCTCTTCTCTTCTGTTGGCCCCACTTCTCAGCAGGAAAGTGAGAAAGGAAGTAAAACAAAAACAGAAAAAGTTGTCTTTCTGCTCCCTTCTTCTACTGCCTCCTAATCAGGTTTCTAAGCTCAGATCAGATCAAGCGTTTTAAATTAAATTAGACTGAAATTTTGACTTAGATTTAATTAAACATTTTAATACCCCAGAATAAGAGTGTTATTTATGTTTAATACTTTAAAGTTACTGAAAAGGCTACAATATCTGCTTCAAATATCATCCAGCTGAGAGACAGAAATATTAAGAAAAAAGATATTTCAATATTTTACCCCCACTTGGTTTGGATTGGTAAATATATTCATTATGGTAGCAATAAATATCTTTGTATACAGACCTTTATTATTCATTGGGGTAATTTTCTTATGATAAATGCCCAGATGTGAAAAAAATTGATCAAAGTTTATGAACATCATTATGGCTTCAGATAAGAAGTGCTAAACTGACAACCCATGTTTACCAATATAACCTGCCCCTGGCAACACAAAAAAATTAATTTCATACCAAATCTCATTGGACCATTGTCACCCTTATCGTAAGATATCCCAAGTCAAGGTCACAACAATATAGTGTAGAAAGTAGAACAGGGATCAGAACTGCTAGTTTTCTCTTTGTACCAATGACTATATGATTACATATTTAGAAAAAACATACAAAAATTCATATGGATTTTGTTTTGCAAAAATAAAAATCTGATTATACAGTACATATTTGTATTCACTTTGTTGTGTCTTCCCATGCCAGTACACAAAGATCTGACTTCTTTCGCTAATAGATGTCCCTTTTCTTAAAAAATAAAAACGTTAAGTTAAAAATTTAGGCTGGACGTGGTGGCTCATGCCTGTAATCCCAACACATTGGGAGGCCCAGGTGGGCAAATTGCTCAGAAGTTCATGACCAGCCTAAGCAGCATGGCAAAACCCCATCTCTACCAAAATATATAAAATATTAGCCAGTGTGGTGGCATGTACTTGTAGTCCCAGCTACTTGGGAGGTTGAGGTGGGAGGATCACTTGAGCCCGGGAGGTGGAGGCTGCAGGGAACTGAGATCATGCCACTGAACTCCAACCTAGGTGACAGAGTGAGACTCTGACACACACACACACACACACAAACACACACACACAAAATTAGGGGAAAAGTCACAGTAAATGTCTCATATTAATTAATTGCTTGGTCTTACAAGCACTGTAGTCTTTCTTCTTTCCTCTCTTTCCCTTCTCTCTTTATGGTTGTATCCTGTATTGTACATTACTTTCAGAATATGCATTGTGTTGTTTAGCACCCACACATTTAATATATAGGTGCTGCACATACAGGAATGAAGGAAATAAACATGACACCTGCTCTTTGGCTCATGGATCTCTCTTTGACTTTTTGCTCTGCCTTCTAAGCTTAATACTTAAATTCCAAATGCTTATCATATCCTATGTCATTTGCTAAAAGTTGGCCAATAATTAATGATGATCTTTCTAGTAGTAACACTGTCAGGCCTCTGAGCCCAAGCCAAGCCATAGGATGCATCCCCTGTGACTTGCACGTGTACACCCAGATGGCCTGAAGTAACTGAAGAATCACAAAAGAAGTGCAAATGCCCTGCCTCGCCTTAACTGATGACATTCCACCACAAAAGAAGTGAAAATGGCCGGTCCTTGCCTTAAGCGATGATATTATCTTGTGAAATTCCTCTTCCTGGCTCATCCTGGCTCAAAAAGCTCTCCCACTGAGCACCTTGTGACCCGCCCCACTCCTGCCCGCCAGACAACAACCCCCCTTTGACAGTAATTTTCCTTTACCTACCCAAATCCTATAAAGCGGCCCCACACTTATCTCCCTTTGCTGACTCTCTTTTGGGACTCAGCCCGCCTGCACCCAGGTGAAATAAACAGCCATGTTGCTCACACAAAGCCTGTTTGGTGGTCTCTTCACACGGGCGCGCATGACATTTTGGTGCCGTGATTCGGATCAGGGGACCTCCCTTGGGAGATCAATCCCCTGTCCTCCTGCTCTCTGTTCCGTGAGAAAGATCCACCTATGACCTCTGGTCCTCAGACCCACCAGCCCAAGGAACATCTCACCAATTTTAAATCAGGTAAGCGGCCCCTTTTTTACTCTCTTCTCCAACCTCTCTCACTATCCCTCGACCTCTTTCTCCTTTCAATCTTGGCACCACCCCTTCAATCTCTCCCTTCTCTTAATTTCAATTCCTTTCATTTTCTGGTAGAGACAAAGGAGACACGTTTTATCCATGGACCCAAAACTCCCGTGCCGGTCACGACCTGGGGAAGGCAGCCTTCCCTTGGTGTTTAATCATTGCAGGGACGCCTCTCTGATTACTCACCCATGTTTCAGAGGTGTCTGACCACGCTGCGGGGACGCCTGCCTTGGTCCTTCACCCTAAGTGTCAAGTCCCGCTTTTCTGGGCGAGGGGCAAGCACCCCGACCCCTTCTCTCCCTGTTTCTACCCCTTCTCTGCTTTTCTGGGGGAGGCGCAAGTATCCCGACCTCTTATTTTTTTGCGCACCCTCTTATTTTTGCGCCCTGACCTCTTATTTTTGTTCCCCAATCCCTTAGTTCCATGCCCCGATCCCTTTCCCACTTTTCTGGAGGGCAAGAACTCCCAAACTCCTTCTCTAGTGTTGCTACTCTCTCTTTTCTCTGGACTTGCCTCCTTCACTATGGGCAACCTTCCACCCTCCATTTCTCCTTCTTCTCCCTTAGCCTGTGTTCTCAAGAACTTAAAACCTCTTCAACTCACACCTGACCTAAAACCTAAATGCCTTATTTTCTTCTACAGTGCCGCTTGACCCCAATACAAACTCGACAGTACTTCCAAATAGCCAGAAAATGGCACTTTTGATTTTTCCATCCTACAAGATCTAAATAATTCTTGTCATAAAATGGGCAAACGGTCTGAGGTGCCTGACGTCCAGGCACTCTTTTACACATTGGTCCCTCCCTAGTCTCTGTTCCCAATGCAGCTTGTCCCAAATCTTCCTTCTTTCCCTCCCTCCTGTCCCCTCAGTCCCAACCCCAAGCGTCACTGAGTCTTTCTAAAAATCATCCTTTTCTACAGACCCATCTGACCTCTGTCCTCCTCACCAGGCCAAGCTAGGTCCCAATTTTTCCTCAGCCTCCGCTCCCCCACCCTGTAATCCTTTTATCACCTCCCCTCCTCACACCTGGTCTGGTTTACAGTTTTGTTCCGTGACTAGCCCTCCCCCACCTGCCCAGCAATTTCCTCTTAAAAAAGTTGCTAGAGCTAAAGGCATAGTTAAGGTTAATGTTCCTTTCTCTTTATCTGACCTCTCCCACATCAGTTAGTGTTTAGGCTCTTTTTCATCAAATATGAAAAACTAAGCCCAGTTCATGGCCTATTTAGCAGCAACCCTGAGACGCTTTTCAGCCCTAGACCCTGAAAGGTCAGAAGGCCATCTTATTCTTAATATGCATTTTATTTTATTACCCAATCTACTCCCCACATTAAATAAAGCTCCAAAAATTAAATTCCGGCCCTCAAACCCCACAACAGGACTTAATGAACCTCGCCTTCAAGGTGTACAATAATAGAGTAGAGGCAGCCAAGTAGCAACTTATTTCTGAGTTGGAATTCCTTGCCTCCACTGTGAGACAAACCCCAGCCACATCTTCAGCACACAACTCCAAACACCTGAACTGCAGCTGCCAGGGGTTCCTCCAGAACCTCCTCCCCCAGGAGCTTGCTACAAGTGCCAGAAATCTGGCCACTGGGCCAAGGAATGCCCACAGCCTGGGATTCCTCCTAAGCCGTATCCTATCTGTGCAGGACCCCACTGGAAATCAGACTGTCCAGCTTGTCAGGCAGCCACTCCCAGAGCCCCTGGAGCTCTGGCCGAAGGCTCTCTGACTGACTCCTTCCCAGATCTTCTCGGCTTAGCGGCTGAAGACTGATGCTGCCCCAAGGCCTGTTTCCCTTGCCTCCATAACTGTTGTGGGTATTGACAGCCAGGCTGCTAAGCCTCTCAAAACTCCCCCACTCTAGTGCCAACTTGGGAAACATTCTTTTATGCATTCTTTTTTTCTTATCCCCACCTGCCCAGTTCCCTTAGTAGGCCAAGACATTTTAACTAAATTATCTGCTTTCCTGTCTATTCCTAGGCTACAGCCACACCTCATTGCTGCCTTTTCCCCCAGTTCAAAGCCTTCTTCACATCCTCCCCTCGTACCCCCCAACCTTAACCCACAAGTATAGGACACCTCTACTCCCTCCTTGGCGACTGATCATGCACCCCTCACCATCTCAGTAAAACCTAATCACCCTTACCCCACTCAATGCCAGTATCCCATCCTGCAGCATGCTTTAAAAGGATTAAAGCCTGTTATCACTCGCCTGCTACAGCATGGCCTTTTAAAGCCTGTAAACTCCCGTTACAATTCCCCCATTTTACCTGTCCTAAAACCAGACAAGGCTTACAGGTTAGTTCAAAATCTGCACCTTACCAACTAAATTGTTTTGCCTATCCACCCCGTGGTGCCAAACCCATATACTCTCCTATCCTCAATACCTCCCTCCACAACCCATTATTCTGTTCTAGATCTCAAACATACTTTTTTTACTATTCCTTTACACCCTTCATCCCAGCCTCTCTTTTGCTTTCACTTAGACTGACCCTGACACCCATCAGGCTCAGCAAATTACCTAGGCTCTACTGCCGCAAGGCTTCACAGACAGACCCATTACTTCAGTCAAGCCCAAATTTCTCATACACACATGCTCTCCCTGTTGATCGTGTCTGACTAATCTCCCAAACCCCAATCCCTTCTACAGAACAACTCCTTTCCTTCCTAGGCATGGTTAGTGCGGCCAGAATTCTTATACAAGAGCTGGGACCGCATCCTATAGCCTTTCTGTCCAAACGATGTTACTGTTTTAGCCTAGCCCTCATGTCTGCGCGCAGTGGCTGCCACTGCTTTAATACTGTTAGAGGCCCTAAAAATCACAAAGTATGCTCAACTCTCTACAGTTCTCATAACTTCCAAAATCTATTTTTCTTCCCCCATCCTTTGCTCAAGACAACGCTTATGCTGATAAGGTAGCTAAAAAAGTATCCATCAAAAGTCATCAGATCCCATCGCTCAGGACAATGCTTATGCTGATAAGTTACCTAAAAACAGGAGCTAGCTTCTAACTTCTATCCCTCACGGCAGTTTTCTTCCTTCACATCGGCCACACCCGCCTGCTCCCCCTCTGAAAGCTCCACCTATCAATATCTTCCCACACAAGGCAAATAGTTCTTAGTGTTGGGGTCCGCGTGTTTCCTAAACAAAGGAATGAACACACAAGACAACACAAGACAAGACAAACATGGCGGCCGCCCCGAATGGCGCGCTCCGCTTTATTTTATACAGTCGTTTGTGGAATGTTGCCAAGTCACAAGACACATCGTTGTTTTTCTGACCTATCCCTGACTTTCTGGATTTTCAAGATGTTTACATATAAACAGGCCCCCAACACCCTGCTTCGTTTGCAAGAGCAGGACTTATTGGGAACGCCCTGCTTCGTTTGCAAGAGCAGGACTTGTCGGGAACGCCCTGCTTCGTTTTCGAGAGCAGGACTTATGGGGAACACCCTGTTTGTGAGCACGTAGTCCTCTACATCTTAGACCAAGGAAATTATCTCCTTCCAGCCTCACAGGCCCATTCTATTCTGTCATCATTTCATAACCTCTTCCATGTAGGTTACAAGCTGCTAGCCCGTCTCTTAGAACCTCTCATTTTCTTTCTATCATGGAAATCTATCCTCAAGGAGATCACTTCTCAGTGTTCCATCTGCTATTCTACTACCCCTCAGGGATTGTTCAGGCCCCCTCCCTTTCCTACACATCAAGCTGGAGGATTTGCCCCTGCCCAGGACTGGCAAATTGACTTTACTCACATGCCCCAAGTCAGAAAACTAAAATATCTCTTAGTCTGGGTAGATACTTTCACTGGATGGGTAGAGGCCTTTCCCACAGGGTCTGAGAAGGCCACCGCGGTCATTCCTTCCCTTCTGTCAGACATAATTCCTCAGTTTGGCCTTCCCACCTCTATACAGTCTGATAACAGACCAGCCTTTAATAGTCAAATCACCCAAGCAGTTTCTCAGCTCTTGGTATTCAGTAAAACCTTTATATCCTTTACCGTCCTCAATCTTCAGGAAAGGTAGAATGGACTAATGGTCTTTTAAAAACACACCTCACCAAGCTTAGTCACCAACTTAGAAAGGACTAGACAATACTTTAACCACGTTCCTTTCTCAGAATTCAGGCCTGTCCTTGGAATGCTACAAGTTCCAGCCCATTTGAGCTCCTGTGTGACCAATTTAGACTGCACCCCAAAAAACTTTCATCCCTACTGTCTTCTGTCTAGTCATACTCCTATTCACCATTCTCAACTACTCATAAATGCCCTGCTCATGTTTACACTGCTAGTTTACACTGTTTCTCCAAGCCATCACAGCTGATATCTCCTGGTGCTATCCCAAACCGCCACTCTAAATTCCCTATTAAAGTAAATAAATAATCTTTTCTAGCAAGGCTATGCTTAACCTCCTTAGGCACTCTCTAATTAGATGTCCTGGGTCCTCCCAGTTCTTAGTCCTTTAATACCTGTTTTCTCTCCTTCTCTTATTCAGACCTTGTGTCTTCTGTTTAGTTTTTTAATTCATACAAAACCACAGCCAGGCCATCACCAATCATTCAATACGACAAATGTTTCTTCTAATGACCTCACAATATCGCTTCTTACCACAAAATCTTCCTTCAGCTTAATCTCTCCCACTCTAGATTCCCACGCCGCCCCTAATCCCACTTGAAGCAGCCCTGAGAAACATCGTCCATTCTTTCTCCATATCACCCCCCAAAAAATTTTCGCCGCCCCAACACTCAACACTATTTTCTTTTATTTTTCTTATTAATGTAAGAAGGCAGGAATGTCAGGCCTCTGAGGAGCCCAAGCCAAGCCATCGCATCCCCTGTGACTTGCACTTATGTGCCCAGATAGCCTGAAGTAACTCAAGAATCATAAAAGAAGTGCAGATGCCCTGCCTCGCCTTAACTGATGACATTCCACCACAAAAGAAGTGAAAATGGCCAGTCCTTGCCTTAAGCGATGATATTATCTTGTGAAATTCCTCTTCCTGGCTCATCCTGGCTCAAAAACCTCCCCCACTGAGCACCTTGTGACCCCAGCACTCCTGCCGCCAGAGAACAACCCCCCTTTGACAGTAATTTTCCTTTACCTACCCAAATCCTATAAAGCGGCCCCACACTTATCTCCCTTTGCTGACTCTCTTTTGGGACTCAGCCCGCCTGCACCCAGGTGAAATAAACAGCCATATTGCTCACACAAAGCCTGTTTGGTGGTCTCTTCACATGGACGCGCATGAGAAACACAAAGTGGGAAATTTGACCAGATATGTAAGTTACAGTTGCTAAGGAAATGAACAGTTATTCACAGTTCTGGGGATGGAGAGAACTTTCCCCATGGGTTTTCATTAAGAAGATACCTTGGCCGGGTGCAATGGCTCATGCCCGTAATCCCAGCACTTTGGGAGGCTGAGGCAGGCAGATCACCTGAAGTCAGGAGTTTGAGACCAGCCTGGCCAACATGGTGAAACCCCATCTCTAATAAAAATACAAAAAAAAAAAAATTAGCCAGGCATGGTTGCATGTGCCTGTAATCCCAGCTACTTGGGAGGCTGAGACAGGAGAATTGCTTGAACCTAGGAGGCGACGGTTGCAGTGAGCCAAGGTCGTGCCATTGCACTCCAGCCTGGGTGACAGAGTGAGACTCCATCTCAAAAAAGAAAAAAAAAAAAAAGATATGATGTAGAGCACTATATTCTCAACATTATCTCAACAGTCAGCACAAAATGAATTTCACAACACTTTTCTAGGGTGTGCTTCAATCCAGGCCAGTGACCTAATGCCAAACACAATTCAGAAAAATGAATTCTCCCAGGATGACAAAGCTTAATGACTAGGTATACAACTTTCTGACTTAACCCAATGACATAATTTAGAGAGTCTGGAGTCTAGACTCCAGACACTAGAAAATATGTGGAATACATATGTTTTATTAAATAATTCATCAGTAATACCTCATGTAACATAAGTCTATGAAGATAAGTTAGCAAGGAATTTGAGAATATACTTCACAAGTCCAGGTATTTCATGCCACCTAGTTATAGCATCTTTGGATGCTTTAATGGATTCTACAACATATCAAACCTGATGCTAGGAATTTGATGTAGATAGCTGACTCCAAAATAGCCCTACCCTACAATGCTCACCATCTCAAAGGAAACCAAGACTTGTACACAAATAGCTGTAAGAAAAAGTATTACATGTCAAGGGTCATAAAAGGAGTTTAGATAAAGTGCAATTCATTCATTCAACAAACATTTATTAAGTACATAGGATTTGCCAAGTACTGTGCTAAATTTTAATGATACATCATGCCTAATAAAAAGTGCATTGCCAACAAAATTTTAAAAAATAAAAAGGTGCCATTTCACATGCCTGCAATCCCAGCTAATTGGGAGGCTGAAGCAGGAGAATTGCTTGAACTTTGGAGGCAGAGGTTCGGTAAGCCGAGATGGAGCCATTGCACTCCAGCCTGGGAAACAAGAGTGAGACTTTGTCAAAAAAAAAAAAAAAAAAAAAGAAAGCAAGAAAAGAAAATGATTACATTTCCAAGGTACCAAGAAGTATTAAATATCCATCAGTAAATAAAAAAAAGTTGTGAAATATCTTTTTTTTGTTTTGTTTTGTTTGAGACGGAGTCTCGCTCTGTCGCCCAGGCTGCAGTGCAGTGGCCGGATCTCAGCTCACTGCAAGCTCCGCCTCCTGGGTTTACGCCATTCTCCTGCCTCAACCTCCCGAGTAGCTGGGACTACAGGCGCCCGCCACCTCGCCCGGCTAGTTTTTTTGTATTTTTAGTAGAGACAGGGTTTCACCGTGTTAGCCAGGATGGTCTCGATCTCCTGACCTCGTGATCCGCCTGCCTCGGCCTCCCAAAGTGCTGGGATTACAGGCTTGAGCCACCGCGCCCGGCCTGAAATATCTTTATAAGCATTTCAGAGATAAATTTTAAAAGACCTAAATAAGTGGAAGGATATACTACATTCATGGATTGGAAGACTCAATATTGTTAAGGTGTCAATTCTTACCAAATTAATCTGTAGGTTTAATGCAATTACAATCAAAATTACATTAGAAACTTTTTTGTGGTAATAGATAAGCTGATTATAAAATGTGTATGGAAATGCAAGAGACCTAGAAGAGCTGCAGTAGGGAGAAATGATCCCTCCAAAATGTTTACATCTTAATTTATGGAAACTGTGAATAGTTATAATACATAGCAAAAGGACTTTGCAGGTGTACTTAAGGTTATGGACTTTAAAATAAGGAGATTATCCTGAATTATCTGGATAGCCCCAATCCAATCATGTGAGCCCTAAAAAGCAGGGCACTTGCTTTGACTGAATGCAGAAGAGATGCAGCAAGGAAGCCAGAGAAGTTTGAAGTATGTGAAGGACTCATCTTCAAACCATTGCTGGTGGTTTGAAGATAGAGAGGGCAGCATGACAAAGAGTGCAGGTGGGTTTATAGCTGTTAGAGGCTCCCAGATAACAGCCAGTAAGTAAGGGGAGCACTCAGTCTTATAGCTGCAAAGAACTGAATTCATTCAAAAACCTGAATGAGCTTGAAAGGAGATTATCCCTAAGGGACTTCAAATAAATACCCAGACTGTCTGATAGTTTAGTTTTGGCCTTGTGAGATCCAAAGTAGAGTAGCTAGTTGAGCCCATCTAGACCGCTGATTTACAGAACTGTGAGACAGTAAATTTGTGTTGTTTTAAGCTGTTAAGCTTTGTGGTACACTGTTACAGGATCAGTAGAAAACTAATACTGCATGGAAGGCAATCTTAAGAACAAAACTGCAAGACTTAACGTTCTTTGTTTCTAAGAATTGTTCTCTCCACCACACACCTCCAGATGAAAGAATGGCTTTTGAGGCCACGTTTGTCTTATATGACTCTTTTCCTGTCTGGCTACAACTGATTGGACTGGGATGAACCTGATTGTCCAGGGAATTTGAACTAAGCCCCGCAGAGACAGGGTCTGTTACTCCAATGCATCTCACTCCCTAAATAAGTGGAGTAAGTGTTCATGTGCTTCCTTTGAACCTGGGTTTTAACCAAAAGAATGAAGCAGAAGTCAAGTGTCACTGTGTCAGTTTTACTCATGTGACCATGTGTTTACGTTTACAGTTAGGAAAGACATGAAAATGTAAAATGAAGCTCATGGCATGATAGGGTTGATATGATAATTAAATAAGCTTGTCCTCATGCAATGCCATGTCTGATTCTTGCTATGTGCCTGATACTTAACAGGGGACTAAGTAAATGTGAGTTGCATTTGCCAGGTAAATAATTGGAGACTGAGAGCATTCTGAATTTTTCTTCAAGTAGTGATGGTTATTGACTCAATTTCCTTAGACTAAATATAGCTATGTGCACAGTAGCGTATCGGGAATTGGATACAGTCTGTGACTCCAGAGAAGTGGTGGGGGAAAAAACTCATGAGAAGATCAGATCAGAGCCCAGGCTATATAAGTACAGCAAACCAACTGAGCTAACCAGTTTATAGCTCATGAGTGAGTCCATGGTAAACTTCAAAGGCTGCTCACAGAAGCCTCTTTACCTTCCCTGCCACCACTTGAGAGAGCAAGGTCTTGCCTTTCTTAACTGCCAACCCTAGAACCAAAGCACAGTTCTTCGATCCTGTTGTGTACTCTGCTACCTGGTGGAGTTATGCCACATGTGATGCTGATGCCTAATATGTAACTGAGCACTTCCCATGAGGCAGATGCCATTCTAAATACTTGATGGGTATTAATTCATTTCAACCTGCCAATATGCCTCATGAGATGGGTATTAATAATATTCTCATTTATAGATGATGAAACTGAATTAGAAGAGTTTAAATCACTTTACTTCAAACAACAAATTAGTAGCAGAACTCGAATTTGTCTCAGGCAGTCTAATCCAGAATTTGTGTTTTTAATCACAATATTATACTGATTAGCTACAGGATGAGAAATGTCAGAGTTAAAATGATTTTGAAAATAAAATTAGTTTGGCTTCACAAATTGCAGGTACACAGAAAAATTGCAGGTACACAGAGTTCAGCTTTGTTGACCTCAAAGACAAGGTGTATTTCTCTTCTTGCTCCTTTCAGGACACTGAAAAGAACATGTCTATAAGCTTCTCCCCTGCTTCACTTTGTGGTGAGTCTCTGCCTTCTAGGACAGGCACATTTTCTTTCGGGTTCCTGCACTTGAATATCTCCTTCCCCTAATTTATCTTCCTGAATGGATGGTCATGGTGACATCTACAACCTGCTTTCAGTAATTTCTATTCTGATTAGCTAAAATGTAAGTATTGTTTTGTATCTTGTTTAATTTATTTTTACACAAGTTTACCTATATAACGAGCCTGTACATGTACCCCTGAACTCAAAATAAAAGTTAAAAAAATTTCTTTCATTCACATTCTTTCCTCTGCAACCTTACTTCCCTATTTTTCTGTTTTCTATTAGTCATTTTCTGACATTTTGAAAATTAATATTTATACTACCCACATCTATGTCTGATTTTTATAAAATGGCCCTTGTCGTGTGCAACTGAAGAAGTGGGCTATTTGTTACACACCATTTACCAAGGCTTTATTTTTCTTACAATTTCTTGCTCTTGATGGGACATTTATTCATAACAGAATGTGGGCCTCTTTTAAAACTTTAATATCTAAAGACTTGCACTGAATTTTCTCCACATTCACACTTTCTGGAGTCCTCTGAAATTTTCCATATCCTTTGGTACTTCAGTTCCACACAGGTGAAATTTGGGGACCAAAAGAGATACCTTTTCCCGTACATGAGGCAAATATCTATTTTCCTATCATGTTTGCCACAGAATGAAACCTAATCTCAAGATCCCTTAGCTCTGTTCTGAGATCGCTTATAAACTTTGATGGTGTTGGAAATCCATCAATTTTGGACTCCAAGTTTTCTACTAATGCTTCTAGACCATGGGGCCTCATAGAAACTTCCAACTGATACACAGCAACAACAGGCAGGAAGACAAAGTCACCTCCAATGGGACTGAGAGTAATCTTAAGGCAGTGAACAGCTAGAGATTCCAGATCTTGGTGTTGGCATTGGCATCCCTGTTCTTCCCTTCAGAAGAGGATATTCTTAAAATGCGCAATTTGTAGGTAAGTATCTTGTTTGGGGTCTCTAGATGCAGAACCTGAGGCAGAGATTTGGGTACATGTGACTTTCTACAACATGGACATTTCTTTTTGGATTCCTGCACTTGAATATCTCCTTCCCCTAATTTATCTTCCTGAGTGAACAGCCATGGTGATGTCTATAAACTGCTTTCTCTAATTTCTTTTCTTTTCTGCTTCCCTATTTGAGGGAATACTCTTCAGGAATTACCTGTTTGGGAGTGAAGAAAGCAGGACTGGAAGGCAAAGAATCAAGCAAGGCAGTCATCCAAGTTGGCTTTTATCCATTCAGGCTCTGGAGCGTGCATGGTGCCTTGGAGAAGGGGTTGGGCTCTTAATATATATATATATATATATATTTTGAGACAGTCTTGCTTGTTGCCCAGGTTGGAGTGCAGTGGTGTAATCATAGCTCTCTGCAGCCTTGATCTGCCCACCTCAAGCTATCTTTCCAGCTTAACCTCTTGAGTAGGTGATACTACAGGTGCCTACTACCATGCTTGGCTATTTTTTTTATTTTTATTTTTAGTAAAAACAAGATCTTGCTATGTTGCTTAAGCTGGTCTCGAACTTCTAAACTCAAATAATTCTCCCACCTCAGCCTCCCAAAGTGCTGGGATTCCAAGCATGAGCCATTGTGCCCTGCTGGGCTTTTAAATTTATTTATTCTTGTATCACTTATTAGTTATTTGCCACTATCTGCCTCCTCCCTTGGTCACGTAAACTTCTAGGCATCTCCTGGCCAGCTATTCTCTTTAGTCAAGTACAATTCTCTGGCAAAGGTTACTCAGGTAAGCCGTTAATGGCACCATTTGCAGTACCTGGGAGAGGGGCATACCAGTTGTTAAAGAGTGTCCAGTGGATCTCATACAGAGTCTGTAACAATAGGTAAGAGCACAGTGATTATTTATAGCTCAAACAAGACTCATTTCTTTTTTCCAGTATGCAGGAAATGTTCTGTGTCATGTGTTGATTGGAGTTTCATCCTACAAGTGTTCCTATTGGAGTTAGGAATGTGTTTGGCTGCAATAATAGGCAACCTAATTAATACTGGCTTCAACAAGTAATGATTTATTTTCCCCATGCAGTTCCAGATTGAACAAATGCCATGAGGGACACAGGCTCCTCGAAATTTCTCTGCCATCCTTAGCATGTTGGTGTCATCCCATTCATGGTCACCTAATGCTGCAGTACCCCAGGCCCCCTCCATGTTGCAGGCAGAAAGAAGTAAGAAAGGGAAGTGTTGGCACCGACAGGCTTCCACTTCTGCTTCACACAATGTAACTATGGTATATGGCTACTCCTGGCTGCAGGAGAGGCTGAGAAAACCAGCTTTTGGTTTTTATAGCTTCAACAGAATGGAGATAGGCATGGGATAGTGAGATTGGAAATGAAAATCGGTCTAGTTCTTCTGCACTATCTGCTACAGAACCTTTATTTTTTAGCATTATTTTCTGGGGAGTTACTTATTGACTACTAAGGGTGTGATAGTTTCCTTTAGGCAGAACAAGACAAGCTAGGAGGCATTGGGGAGCTTGCCCTCTAGGGAGAAAAGTGTATCAGTAAGTCAGCATCCATTAAATGTGACAAAGACTCTGAGAAAGGCATGGCTTTCCCATATAAGTGAGAACACAGAGGCTGGACTTGGCCAGTTGGGCTGAGAGAAAGCAGTTGATTGAGACATATTGGAACAATATGTCTGTGTGTCTAACATGATTGTGGATGAAGAATAGCCAGCAATTGAAGATAATTCTTACTTTGTAGCTTTAAAGAATGGATGAATGGTCAGCTAGTGAATATAATTGGATTCTGAAGTGCCTCTGTGGGGCATATAAGAGAAGCTATCTAGTATGCAGTCAGAAGAATAATGGTTAAAACTGACTCAGCCCTCACTATGCACCAAGCTCTTCATATGGGTGAACTCTCTTAACTCTCACATCACAGCTTGTAATTATTACTATCACCCCCATTTTACGGAAGAGCACACTGAAGCTTACAAAGGTTAACTAACTCATCTAAGGTCACACAACTAGAAAGTGGTGGCACCCAGATTTGAGTCCAAATATTCTGACACTAGTCTCTGCTCTTAACCACTTATTCATTCAACAAATATTTAATGAGCATCTGTGATGGGCCAGGCACTGTTCTGGGTGCAGGGGATACAGTGGTACAAGAAAGACATACCTTCTATCCTCATGGAGCTTTCATTTTATTGTAAATAAAACCCCACAATGTTATATAATAAGTTAATTTTATTTTAACATATATAATAAAAGAACTGATTTTTTAAAATGTGTAACTATTTTATAAATAACATGTAGTAATAACATAATACATATAATAATGATAGTTTGATGTTAGTAGTGATACCACTATCACTCTACCACACTGTGTCATAACAGAAAAGGAACCCAAAGTAGTGGAATCAGAGTGGCAAAGAGCTTGACCTGGAGTCCGTGCAGGGATAGGTAGATGACACTGATGCAAATGGGACTACAGAGAGGAGACTTGCTAGAGCCAAGTTTCCAAAAGGGAATCCTGGCCCAACAGTGCTGGTTTTGACCCGTGCTTCATCAAGAGCAGATCAGAGGTAAGTGCACGTGATACTGCCAAGGCGTGGTGGTTCCAGGGCAGTGGCCTGGCCCAGACCCAATTCCAAGGTTCTATAGTACTGACAGAACTGAGACTAAGCTCTTTTTTCCTGAAAATCTGACATGTAGTTGAAGATACGCAGTGAGGTTCTGAGTTGGCTTGAGCTATCTTTTTCTGTTTCCTTTCTACTCTCAGGGGTATGGTCAGAGACAGGAATTTATATGGTGCTGTCTTTTGAGAGGCTTTTTGTTAATTACATGAGGTTAGATCTCAATATAGATTTTAGAGACCCAAGCCTTACAGTCTCACAGAGAAGGGTCATGGGTTTTACCAAACATCATAAACTTGAATTAGGAGCTTTTGTTAAATAGGGATGGGACATATTCTTGAGATGAAGAAAATAAATAATTATTGCCCATCAGAATAAAAGAAGACAATACAAAGGCCTGTGTTCATAACACTTTGTGTTTAATAATCAGGTTTGCTCAGGGAATTAAGGAGGAACTTAATTTATTTAAATTATGTGTTGATCTTACTATTAAAATAGGAACAAGTGGAAGAATGAAAGAAAAATAAAGAAAGACATCTGATTAATGGGGAGAAGGGAGACGTTTCTTTAGGAAAATGATTAAAGTCTTAGCACATAGTCTAGACAAATATGAAAGAGAAGAAGTTCTTGGAGGCTAAATTTGACATATCTGAAACTGGACAGGAGAAGTACATCTACCCAGCTGCTCCTGTCTAATGAAGGGATTGCTATACAACTGCTCTAAGATCAGAAAAGATAATTGATCTCAGGGAGGAGATGAGTGTGATTCTTTAGAGGGTTCCTGAAATTAGGAAAGTATTGAGGAATATCTCTATAAAATTGCAGATAGATATTCTCTAATAAGAACACATGGGTAGGCACCCCTTGAGGACCGAGACAGCTACGCACAATATTTGGACAAATGTGAATGAGGAAGCCTGAGAAGCCAGGATAAAATACTGAAGGCACTGAGTCATAAATTGGAAAATTGTACAGTTATCATAGATGGGGAAGCAGGAATTACCTGTGCCTGAGGAAACCTGCCAGGAAAATTTATGGAATTATGATCCCCCCCAAGGGAACTCACAGGGCAAACAAGATGTACTACTAGAGAGCCAGGCAAGATAAAAATAAATTGAGGTCAGTCCTGAGTTGGATATGGATCTTATGAGATGATGCCTCCTGAGTAGCTTATACAACTCAAGGAGGTGAAGATAAACAAGCTTTGTTTGGAAATTGCATGCTTTGAAAACTGTTCATTCCTTGACTTGGTATCAGACACTCTGGAGAAACCCAAAAGGAAAAAAATCTAGAGGAATAAGTTAGAAAGACAAACGTCTGGGCCAGAAAAGCAATGTGAAAGCAAACAGAAGGAAAGCACCATTCCAGCAAGCAGTTTTCATACTATTCTCAATAGGGAGTGATAAGGTCAATTAAGAAACAGGCCAGACTACTGAAATCTCAGCTAAGATTCAGATGGGAAAAGGACACTGAATAGTGGAGGCCTATCACACCTGCTACGGTTGGAATGTTTATTCCTTCCGAAACTCATATTGAAACTTAATCCCCAATGTAGCAGTAAAGGCAGGGCCTTTAAGAGCTAATTGGGTCATGAGGGTTCTGCCCTCATGAATGGATTAATCCATTCATGGACTAATGAATTAATTGGTTAATAGATGAATGGGCTGTCATGGGAGTGGACCTGGTGGCTTTATGAGAAGAGGAAGAGAGACCTCAGTTAGCACACTCAACCACCTTGTCGTGGGATATGCTGCACTGCCTTGGGACTCTGCAGTAAGTACCCACCAGCAAGTAGGCCTTCGCGAGATTCAGCCCCTTGATGTGGAACTTTCCATTCTCCCAAACCGTAATAATTTTTTTCTTTATAAATTACTTAGTTTCAGGCATTACGTTGCAAGCAACAGAAAATGAACTAAGACAACACCCATGCAGAAAATAGATGGAACTGAAGGAAATGTTAAAGGTCTGGTACTTTCAAAAGCAGAAGAAAAACAGGTTTTCCACGAGCATAAAACTTAGGTACACTCTCGCTAGGGCCCTGGACACAAGCTTCAGAGCCATTCCTGAGTGTCATCGTAAAATACTTGAAGATGAAACTGGCAGAAGCCATTGTGGTGATGAGGCTGTGGAAATAAACAGATCACCCAGTGAGAGCAAGCAAAGGCTACTTATTAAGTGTTTGCTACAGCAAGGAAGTCAGCTACCATTACTTGCATTTTACAAAAACTCAGAGGCAAGCAGGGAATGGGAGAGCTTTATAGTGAGAAATGGAGGACTTCAGATGTGCTCTGATCGGAGGCTGTTGTCATAGGGAGTCTGGAGGCAGGCTAACCAGGGTGGAGCATCATCTGTGCTTGCTTTGGGGAACAAATTGGGCTTTCTATGGTTGGTTTTGAGTTGGAACCCAGGGCAAAAATATTGGGACATTAGCAGTCATTGACCAAGTCTTGATCATTCTAAACTGATTGCTGCAGAACTTGTGGGTTAGAATTCTATTGTGTATTGTCTGGCCATTCTTCAATTGTATGCTCATTTTCTCAAGGGTCAAACTGCCCCACAGAGCAGATTTTATGGACCTGCACATTTCCATAGTAGGAAATCTGTGGCATGAATTGTAAATGGATGATCACACATGCAAAACGTTGAGGTGATATCCTAATTAGGAACCCATTCTCAATGCATCACTGGGGTGCCAGGGACAAAAGGTTCAAATGAAATGGAAAAGATGAAGTTTTGAATATGCAAGAAGAAAATATAAGTCACCTCTGATAAGACCTGGTGTTTGGGAGTGTCCCCATGACTGCTCTTCAAAAAGACAGTAAGCTTATCTGGATTCTTTCTCCTCCAGACAAAAATAGTGTGAATTAATCACTTGATGTGTACTTTTGCCCATTTGACTGTAGGTTCACATGTCATGGATTTTGAACAGCTATTATAGACTGGCATCCAAGCAACATTACAACCAAGAGAAATTCTTTTCCAAGTTACCTTATGTTTAGATGACACTGAGGCTCTCACTATGCATTTTTATTACAAGGGTCAAAATTAGAGTAAATAGCGACTTCTGGTAATGTAACTATGGGTAGGATTATTTCTTTTGGGTGGAGGGTTTGTTTGTGGTTCCAACATTCTGAGATATGTGACTGATGCTGAGATTCTCTGGTACTAAATTAGTCCTTGAGATTCTTTAAAGTAAAGGTGCATAAGAAATTCAGGTGCTGAAGCCAGGTGCAGTGGTATATACTTGTGTACTTGTAGTTCCAGCTACTTGGGAGGCTGAAGCAGAGGATTGCTTGAGGCCAGGAGTTTGAGGCCAGCCTAGGCAACATAGTGAGGCCTTGTTTAAAAAAAAAAAAAAAAACAAAAAAAAAACAAACTTGGTTTCTGTAATAGAGCTACTCCCATTCCAGTGGGTGACAGCCCAGGATGAAGCTGTTGATGAAACCCTGTCTTGAAATGAGTGAGACCCTCTGGTTAAGATTAAGCAGAAAAATAACCTTGGGCAAGTTGGTTTGGGGATTTTAATTTCAACTTTTACCAAATAATTTTGTATGTAACTTCTTTTGGGCTTTAATTTCATTTTGAGAGTTTAGTAATGGGAAGATCTTCCAAATTTGGAACATATTATATTATTGATTATATATAACATATTATTTCATTGTCATTTGATCTTATAACTTCTGGTGATCTATTTTGGAGAACATGGCTAGATGCAAAATAGGAAAATTAACAGGGAGAAAACTGTTAATCTAGAAAACTGTAGGGATTTGAAAAATTAATTTACTGTCCTCCCCCATGTCAAAGCCTTTTCAGATAAAAACTAAACTGTCCCCCAGTGGTCCTACAGGCATTGTTTGATGTGGAGGAGTATTTCTGCGCAGGTGAGAGTGGAATGAATGTTAGATCACTTTAAGCATTGTTGTGGGAAAGATGGGAGAAGGGGTCAGCCTAACAGTACTTAGTCCGTAAATGTTTATCTTGGATCTAACAGGAAATGAGAACACTATTTCCTAAAAGTCTTGGGGAACATTCTATATTGTAAATACACAATTTGTCCCCAAATCAGTCAATCAATCATCTTAGGTGGGGATCCTCGAAAAGCAGACCCCAAAACAAAGATCTGGGTGCAAGTAGTTTATTTGTGTGGTGGCTCTAGGAATCAGGTGAGGAAGTACGGAAGTGAGACAGGACAAGCAGAAAAGCCAATAAAAGAAATATTCGTATAAGGGGATTGTATTGGGCAACTGGGGCTCAGGCCTGCTGGGGAACCTCTGAAAGGAGGTGTGGGACATGCCTCAGAACTGTCTAGAGTGGTAAAGATGCTGGGATCCACCCAGTCACCCACCCACTCACGTTCCTTCATTGTTGGGAGTTATACTTGGGGTCATTAGTTTCTCAGCAAACTGGCTAATCTTGCCCCTGTGACCAGAGAATGCAGGGATTTGAGGTAGGAAGCCATCACTGTGTATGAGAACTCTCTTCAGAAGCTGATGGTGGCCTCCAGGGTGGGCCGAAAAAGTAGGACAAAACTGTATTAGAGCAGTGGGATTCTGGTGCAGAAATAGAAAAGTGTTTGATAGCATACAATAAAAACCCCAGAAACAAACTAGCACATGTAACAAAACTTAGCATATGATAAAGAAATATTTCAAACGTATAAGGGAAAATAGTCTATTCAATAAATGGTATTGGCACAATTTGCTATTCATTTGGGAAGAAAAATAAGCTATATTCCCATCTTACACTATAGCCAAAATAATTATGAATGAATCAATAAGCCAAATGTAAGTAAACATAAAACCCAATAAAAATCTAGAAGTACCAAAGGAAAACGTTGGTAAATGTGACTATATTAAACATAGAAACTTCTCTATTGAAAAGGAATGATAAAGTTTAAAAAGTGAGCTGTAAATAGGGAGGAAATACTTAAAACATATAATAGAAAAGGTAAACATATAAAAGAATATAAAATATAAAAACATATAAAAGAAAAGATAAAAAATACTTAAAACATATAATAGAATTAATATTCAGGATAGATAAAGAACTTTTCATCAATAAGAAGAAGATAACCCAAAGAAAAATGGGCAAGTTAATGAACAGGTAATTTATAAGATTAACAAATACAATTGTCAGATAAACATGCTTTACTTCATGGGGAATCAGGAAAATGGGGGGGAGGAAAGAGGAACAGAGAGAGAATGTCCTTTCTTCCTTCTCTCCTTACTCCCTCCCTTATTTCCTCTTTCTCCCCTCCCTCCTCCCTCCTTTCCTCCCTTCCTTCCTTTGAAGTTTTTAACTTCAGAATTTCTACTTGGTTATTTTTTATACTTTTTATCTTTTTAGTGATATTCTCTGTCTGATGAGACATCATTCTCATACTTTCCTTTAGTTCTTTACTCATGGTTTTCTATAGTTCTTTGAATATTATTTTAAAAAGTGGATTGAAAGTCTTTTTCTAGTAATTTCAATGTCCAGGCTTCCTCGGGGACAGTTTTTAGTGACTTTTAAAATTTCTTCCCATCATAGGATCACACTTTCTTGTTTCCTTGCTTGTCTTGTAATTTTTGTTGTTTTTGAAACTGGACATTTTAAATATTGTGCGTCAACTCTGGAAATCAGACTCCCCTCTTCTCCAGTGTTTGTAGCCATTGCTGTGGTTATGGAAGCAATTTGTTTGTTTAGTGACTTTCCTGAACTAATTTGGTAAAGTCTACATTCTTTGTTGTGTGCGGCTGCTGAAGTCTTTGCTCAGTGAGCTTAGAGATAAGCTAATGATTGCATAGAGACTTCCTTCAATGCTTTGAACCAATAAATTTCCCAGCCTTTGCAGATGAACTCTGTGTGCGTATCAGGACATGCTTTCAATGCTCAAGCAGTAGCCTTTACTTCAAACTTCAGCAGAACTTCAAGGTAAGCCAGAGATGTGAGTTTGGAGTGTTCTCAAGGTATTGTTTTCTGGCTGTGTGTGCAGTCCTGGGTATGTGGACAGCCCTGAACTTATGAATGGGCTTCTAGATTTCCAGGATGTTGTCAGTGCTTTTCAAAGTTCCTTATGGACTTTGCTTTTCCTTTTAAGTTTCTTGGTCAGTTTGTTGATTGCCTATTATTGCCACCTCAGGCAGCTGTGATAGGAAACAATTGCTGCTGATTGTTTTTGCTAAATGTCCTAAGAAAAAGGTTGTTCATGCTGAGTGAGCTCCAGTCGGGTCATATAAAGACCTGCTAGTGAGAGTTTCCAGGAAACTGCCGGAGAGGTCAAATAATGACAATTCTCTGAATTGGTGGTTTTGGAGAGCTTTGTGCCTGTCTGCTTCCTCCAGTGGCTGCTAGGCTTCCAGTTTTTGCTGTGATTATGGACTGTTTATTTTCAAGGCCTCTGGGTAGTTAGGAGAGGGGAATGGGAATAGGGCAAGTTAAAATATCACATAGCTTGCTATTCTTACTGAGTCAGCTCTTTTTCCTGAATAAACACTCCTTGGATTGTTATGAGCCTTTGGTTAATTTCCAGAGTTCTGAAAAAGTTGATTTTTACAATTTGCTAGTGTTGTCATTGCTTTTATGGAGAAATAGATTTTCAGAGGTCCTTATTCCGCCATTGCCACTGACATTCCTCTTACAGAGCTGTTTTTCCAGTACCTGAACCTTGTGGCTAAATCATTAGCCATTGCTCAAGAATCAAGGTGGATCCATTTCTTTTACCATATTTCTGTCTGGCAAAGTGAACAATCAAATGTGCTTCTTAAAGTTTTGCCCAGGAAAGGATTCTTCAATATTTTTCACACTTCAGAGTGAGTCAGCAACATTTCCTTCTGGCTCAGGCTAGAATACTGTATAGACCATCTATAAACCTGACCTAAGTTTTATTTTCTTTAGTCAAATAGTCACAGGAAACTTCCACGAGGTTGTAGTTATGAATTGAGGATAGCAGCAAGAGTGGTTACCGTGGGAGTCTAAGCCAATCTATTTGCTATAGCACCTTGGGTACCATTATAACTGCTGGACCATGTGGACCAAATGGCAAAACACTTTGCATTGCATACTGTACTTATTGTATAGCTTTCTCTTGATCTAGGACCCTATAAATATTGGCATCCTTATGTGGTATTTTATAAATGTATCATGCTGTATTTTACCTCTAAAATTTAAAGAGGTCCAACAATTATTGTGGCTCCTTAGTGGTGGGTTGCACAAAGTATAGAAATTTGTCTTTCACTTTAAAGGGACTATGCCACCATGTCCCAGACCCTTGCATCCCTGAGAACATCACTTAAGAGATACCTGGCTCGATGAGATTTATCTTTCATCCCCTGACATGCCTGTGTCTTACTTAGATTATTCCAGAGTAGAAAGTACTTTTTATTTTCCAGGTTCAGGCAAGACATCATCAATATGGGGACCAACGTGACACTCTAGAATGTCTGGATGGTCAAATTCCCTCAGGCTAGATAATGAGCAGGAGAGTTAATACAAACCCGAGAGTATGTACTGCTACATAGACTGCACATGTGTACCAATGCATGATCTTTTCTTAACCATTAAAAAAATTCAAATGAATGAATGAATTATTTTAAAAAGGTAACACAGGTGTATGATGCAAAATTTAAAATGTATAAAAGCGTTTGCAGATGAAAGTGGGTTTCTCTGTTACTCTACCCCTTCATCACTCAGTTCCCCTTTCTAGGGGTAAAACCAGTATTTTTAATTTTTTGTCTGTCTGTCCATAAACAATGCCTTAAAGAAAAAAATATACACACAAATACATAGTTACATATGTGTATATAAACACAACTGTGTATATATACAAACAGACACATATACACATACATACATATCTTTATAATACAACACCTTGGAGGTCATTCCACACAAGTTCTGGTAGAGTTCTTTATAATGGTTGAAAAGTATCCACTTGGTGGATATGCTTTAATTTATTTAATCATTTCCCAATTGAATTAGATAATTTTCAATTTTTTTTGCCATTAAAAGCAGTGATGAAATGGGTATCTTTTATATATATGTCTTTGTGCACATATATGCTTTTATCTGCAGGGTAAGTTACTATAAGTTCATCCATTTTTTTTTTTTTTTGAGACAGAGTCTCGGTCTGTCGCCCAGGCTGGAGTGCAGTGGCGCGATCTCAGCTCACTGCAAGCTCTGCCTTGCAGGTTCATGCCATTCTCCTGCCTCAGCCTCCCAAGTAGCTGGGACTTCAGGCGTCCGCCACCACATCCGGCTAGTTTTTTGTATTTTTAGTAGAGAGGGGGTTTCACCATGTTAGTCAGGATGGTCTTGATCTCCTGACCTCGTGATCCGCCCGCCTCGGCCTCCCAAAGTGCTAGGATTACAGGTGTGAGTCACCGTGTCCTGCCCATCCATTTATTTTTAATTTAATTTGAACTCTTTTTGAATATGTAAAGTTCTATACACACAAATGATTATATCTACAGGGTAAATTCCTAAAAGTTCATTTATTTCATATTTAATTTCAACTTATAGTGTATCTTTAAGCCTCCTTAAAATCTTTTTGTAACATTATGTGGTATAAATAAGCAAAATACAAAGAATGGGATCAGTAAAGTAAGTTCCTTATATATGTTTGATATATATGTATATGACACTGCAGCTACTAGTTCTGTAATATTTGCTGAACTGTTTGCCCCTCTTTCCAATAAAGTTATTTTATCACAAGGTTAATAAAAATTTCAACACAGTAAATGTTTATGTTAGACCAATAAAACACATTGCTGGGTATCTTTCAGTGAGCTTTCTGGATCTATTCTCCATGTTTTCTACCTTGCTCTGTGTGAGGCTGAGAGGCTGACCCATATGGTCTATACCAGAGGTTGACAGACTTTAGTCTGTAGGTCAGATCTGATCCATGGTGTCAAATCCAGTTACATCCATTTAAGTATCATCTATGGCTGTTTTCATGCTACACCTGCAGATTTTAGTATTTGTGACAGAGACCATATGGCCTATAAGTCTAAACTATTTGTAATCTGGCCATTTACAGAAAAGGTTTGCCAGCCCCTGGTCTATATCATTGGCTCCCTTGCCCTCTAGGTTCTGGTTAGGTTTATCACTTTGGAGCATGGCAGGGGTTTGGAGGGAGAGAGAAAGGTGAGTTGGGGACTTTATTCCAGTTGCCTTCCTGTGTGGTTGCCACAGGATGGCTCCATTTCTGGATTGTAAATCTCAGCTTCTCTCAGAAGCCTCTCTCCAATCAACCCTCTCTGCCTTGGGGTTCTGGTAATCTCACCCCAACCTACCCCTTCAGGCCCAGGGATATACCGTTTTGCTGTCATTGGTCTGGGGCCCTGCACTCTCCTCTGTGGTAGCCTTGCCCATAACTAAACAGCCCTTTATTAGGCTATTCTTAATTTATCTTTTAATAATACTGGGTGTTCTTGCTGGGACTCTGATACAGCAGGTTACAATTTTATGTATATATTGTCCCCTGAATTTTGTGGAAAAAAGGAGAATACTGAAAATAATTTCACAAAAACAGTAACAGTAGTTATCTGTGCATAGTGAGATATCAATGACTTTTATTATATTCTTCTTGCTTTCTGTGGAATCTGTATGATGAAGAAATACTATGTTTGTTCTAAGGATAAAGCTAAATAAATAACATAATAAAAGAAAAAAAAATGACTGGACTCTTTGGCCTCTATCGTTAATTGGGCCAGACCTAGCTATGTCCTAAAACTCAGTAGTAGATGTTGCTTTTCCTGGAAAAGAGAATACAGAATGGAGAGGGCACTGCCTTTAGAATCAGCAGGCTTGTGCTGTCACTCTGGGTTTGGTCATGAAAACGAGCAGAAGACCCATATATGCACATTCGTGTGTGTGCATGCTTACAAATACACATGCACAGAGCTGGAATGTTGTAGCAGCCTTTATTTCAGTTGTTGAACCCTAACCTTGCATAATCTGATGCATGTGTGCCTGCTGCTGTGATGGTGCCCATGCTCGGTAAAACTCTCCCCATTGCCAGTGCTAACACCTGCCTGGACTCCCAGGTTATGGTTTCCCAGTTCTTGCATGCTCAGTGATTGGTCTTTAAAGGATGCCCCTCTGCCATCTGGCTGGGTCCTGTGGAACTTGCAATGTTAGCTATATGCTATTCCCGATTCAGCCCTCTCTCAAGACTCTTTGACTCTCGTCTGAGCTTGGATCACCGGCTCAGAGTCTCAGACTCCCCGACTGCCCCTCCACTCCTGTCAAGTTGCCCTTTGGGGTACTGGTGGCAATCTGTACTTGCTGATCTTGGTCAAAACCACTCTGACCTATCCTGACAGGCTTCTTTAACTTTAAATTCCCAGGAGCAGTGGTTGGGATCTGTTTTTCTTTCTCTCCGGAAGATCAAGAGTTCATGCAAATTGGTTGTGGTGACCAGCTATGAATAAAAAGAGGCCTGCATTTGTTAGGCCACAGAAAGTTTCATTGCGATCTTTTCCCAGGTCAATGATCTTCATCAAGCATTGAGCTAGAAAGAACTGAGCTGACAGGTGTTGAGGCGGTCAATGAAAACAACAAGTCAAAACCAAAGCACCAGTAAAGGCTTTAGCCACTTACTGCAAAACTGTAAAGAGGACCCGAACATGAAAGGGCTCCAGAACCCATGCCCACGCCTTGTTCCATTTTTGAATAGTGTAGGTGGGAGGGTCAGGTGGGTTGGCACAGATGTGGGCATCATCTCACTGTCATGGGGAGCTGTGAATAAAAAGCTCCTTCTGTTATGTGCATGTGAAGGCTAGGTGAAGAAGGAACGAGGGAAGGGCTATGAGTGGGATAAGTATGGAATATTGAGTCAAATGTCTTTGAGGCTCACCAGATAACGTGGTCTTAGCAGAGGTGCCTGAGAAAGGCATCAGTGGAGGTATCCCCTGATAAGGAGGCCTCAGAATGGAGATGCCTGGGCTAAGAATGTGGATTTTTTTTGCATGGCCAGGCCTCTGAGTTCTTGACTATAAATCTCTCCAACTGTACCCAAAGTCTGGGGAGGGTAGATTTCTCCCATGGGGCCTATCAGGTAAAACCTTTGTAATTGTCTGTGGGCAATTGGGCTTAAAAAAATCACACATAGGATTTTGACCTGGAGCCAACTCCTCAATATCTACTTGCCCTACACTGAAAAAACTAAGAAAGAACATGCAAGTGACTGCTGTCTGAGCAAAGCTCTGCTTCAAGGTGTCTTGATAATGTCTGCCTCTCTTTACTCCAGAAACGGATCTAGAGACAAGAATTCAAGGACATATAGTTTCTTTTAGAAGTGAAGGAAAACAGTGTTAAGGGAGGAGGGAAGTTGGAAATGGCAAGGCTCCAGGCTAAGTGCTTTTTCTTTGTTATCTCTTTTTTATTCCCATTCACAGTAGTGGAACCTAAAGCCTGAGAAGGTGAAATGGCTCCCTCAAGGTCCATAGAAAGGAAGTGGTGAAATTTTCTCAGATGACAAAGACCATTCTATAACTATTATACTCACTAATTTCTGCCCCAAATAGAAAATAAAAAAGAATAATCAAATGTAAAGTTAAAATAAGTACAATAGAGTTTTTTTTTCCTAATGTAATGCATTGGTTAAAAATTGATTTTCATTTCATTTTATTTTTTAAACCATATGCATTTATCCTTGTTACAGTAACTCTGGAAAGTTCATAAGCGATGACTGAGTCTCTTGAGTATGTAACCCCCTCCAGGAGAATGCATTTTGCTAAAAGCATGAAGATCATAGAGAAAGAATGGTAAAAAGGACCACGTTGAGGTGAAAAAATGCTGATGATGGAGGACCAGAGACAGAAGGAAATTAAAAGAAAGTAAAAGAGAGAAATGAGGGAGAAATGAGGGCACTAAGAATGTTTATGTATATCCCCACAAAAAGCAAAATGTCATGGATTTCTAGGGTATAATATAGTCTCAAAAAAGTGCTGAGTCA
Organism: Macaca fascicularis; assembly: GCF_037993035.2. Lineage (NCBI taxonomy): Eukaryota > Metazoa > Chordata > Mammalia > Primates > Cercopithecidae > Macaca > Macaca fascicularis. The sequence continues at coordinate 17,051,309 of NC_088376.1, forward strand.
TAGCCATCTCTAGGAATAAGGATTAGTTAGCATAAACAGAAAGCATGGATGCCCCTGGAAACCAAGTGAGGTGCCATCATGGAGATTGCAATACATGGTTTGCTTACTCTATGAGCTTTTGTTGCACATGGATAAGAGCTTAAATTTGGGCGAATGGGTGATTCATTTCAACTTTAATTCCAACAATGATTTCTTATAACTTAATATTTTCAAGAATTTGCTTAGAAGTTTCATTATTCACCCCTTCCCTCTCCCAGTTATGTTTCAATTACTCCTTCCCATGACTCTCATTTTCGAATCCCCCTCTCCCCATGTAGTTTTTGAGGGTATGGGCTGCTTCTTCCATTTAAAAACATTTTCCATTGTTTCAAGTTCTGTATTATATGTATATTTTGCTTTTAATAATTTCCTGTTGAGTGATTAAGGTATGGCTGCTCAGACCCAGATATGTTTTTTAAATTATTTGTGGAACTTCCTGATTGCATAGAAGACACATTTCTGTGAAGTGTCAAGAGGAAGAATTTAATTTAGCAAATATTTATTGAGCAGTGGCTATGTGCAAGCTGAGACGGAGGCGTCAAGTAATCTCCAACCTAGTAAATGAGATAAAATGCAGCACTAGAAAATTATTACACATAGGAAACTAGTGAAACCAAGATTCAAAACAAGCTGGAAAGGCAAAGAAAAAGCAGAACTTGAGTTTTCAAAATGATAAAGCATTGAAATAGTCATCCTCCAACATTATTCATGCTTATAACTTATGCTTAACTATTATTTTTATTTTTATAGTTTTGTCTTTTTACATTAGGGGAGCATCATAATATTTTCAGAGATTTTAGGATATTTAAAAGTCCTTATCTGGCCATGATTATAGGACACAAGGGTACCTCTAACAGCTCTCATCTTAATTGCAAAGCACCATATAGTTCGTGCAGTTTCCACACGTATCACTCATCTTAGCAGTATTCCGAGGGAAGCAATGCAGATGGCATCCCTATTTCGCAAATAATGAAGCTGAGTCTTCAAAAGATTAGTTGGCTTGCTTGTAGCTAAAATAGACTAAGATTTTTAAGATCAGACCTTAAGGAAAGGGCCAACTGTGGTCCCAGGGAAGGACCAACTGCTCCTGAAAGGCCTCATGGTGGTAGAGGGTATGTTGGAGGCCGACTTTAAGAAACAGCCAAGGCTTCCAAAGAAAAAGAGGGTAAGAAGGGCTTGTTAGGGAGGGGTGATCACATTGGCAAAGAAAATTAAGTGGGAAGTTACAGGGCTTGTTAGAAAAAACAAATAAAGAGCAGGAACTATCAAAAGACTGTCATCAGGTCTTTTAAAATTACCCTCTAACTAGAGCCATCTTTGACCAATTGACTTCCCTCTTGCCCTTGTTCACAAGTGTGGGTTAAGAAGGAGGAGGAGGCAGGAGTGATTGGTGGAAAGCAACCAGATTTGTTTTGTCATGGAGTGAAGAGCTATCCCCCAAAGCAGACTCTGTGACTTTTCTCCATTCTATTTTCATTCTAGTATCCACCCCCTACTCCCTGGCCCTGTTAGTTCAGCATCTTCCCCATGGTTTTATAATTTTCTCTGCTTCTGTACGTCTCCATTAGTGACTTTAAAAACATTAAGAGAAAATCATACCACAGTTGAATAAAAGTGAAAGAAGTCCCTGAATCCACTGAAAGATTGTTTTCGTTTGATGGAATCTTATTGAATAAGGCAGTAAGAACAGACCCTGAATCGTATCAACTCCTTTGGCCTTTCCTAGTAAGTTAAAATCAGGTACAGCGATGATTCCTGTATATAGGTTTAGAGATAAACCAACCAAGGAAATACGCAATAGCTTCTGCTCTTCCGTCTGGTTGCTTAAAATTAAGTCATCTGCCTAGATTTATCCAATGAGCTACTCATGTCATCTGCCTAGATTTATCCAATGAGCTACTCATGTAAACAATCTTTGATTCAATGGAAAGTCACGGAGAAACTACAGCATATCAGAAACATTCTTCATTCAAGAACCATACAGTCTAGTCTCCCATAAAGTCACAGCTGCCTTATAGATTCATTGGCGGCAACCAGAGGTAGGGTCTGAGTCTCCCAGGGATGAGGCTTGAATGACATATGTTCTCTTAAGAGCTAGCTTTTCCATCCACTTTCCACGTCGACTAGTATATAAGGCATCTACCTTGGAGCCTATTGTCTCCCAACTCCCCGCTTGTACTCACCATCTCCATCCAAGTCTGGGGCTTGTCCTGAACTCAGGCCACTTCCCTCAGTACCTGCCTTGCCCTCATGTGTAATTCAAGAGTCAGATCTTTCCCTCATCTGCTCTGTGCTTTTGTGGATATTCTCAATGTGCCTTGTTCCTAAGTTGTGACAACCACTTGTCTGTCCATAAAACTTCACACCAAACAGTCCGAACCAACTACAGCCCTTATTAAATCATAACCACTAAGTCAAAATTTGAAATGTAGTAAAAAAATGAACCTAGTCTTCATTTTTCAAAGTCAGCCGATAAGCCAAAGGAATTCTTTTTTTAAATCCCTGAAAGGAATCGTTAAGGAATGTGATGCTCAGCGTAGTCAGGGGTCCCTGTCTTCTCTGAATCAGAATTGATGAAGCCTTTTGTGGTTTGTCATCTCTCCTTAACTCACAAACCTCAAACTTTTGAATCACATGAGGGTGTCTTTCTAGAGGAGAATATAATTCCTTTCTTCTGTGTGACCTATAAGGATCAGACATTAATGAACAGAGCCTGATGCTGTTGAAAAGGATTCATGAAAAAGAAACCAATGATAGGGGCTGGGAGCACTTCCAAGGTTTTGCTTCTTTAAAAAGCCTCACATATAGATTGCTTCGGTCAGCAAGGCTAACAAATCATTCCCAAGAATGGTTAGGGAAGACTAGAATCTGACAGCAGCTCTGGCTATGAGATTTAACTTTCCTTAAAGTCACAGGGTCAAGTAACTTAATCCTCCCTCGTGCAAAAGAAACTACTGGATGGCCCACTGAAGCCGAGATGAAACAAACAGGAAATTTACCAACTTAATTTTTTGAAAGGCTTTTTATTAATATTTGCTTGCCAAGAGAATGAAAAGCAGTGTTATTTCCTTACTCACCTATCTACAGCACGTAAGAATCAGCTGGACAAAAATGGAGCGGGGGAAGGAGCTAGAATTTTCCTGCTAGCATTAAAAGACTGTCTTCCTCTGTTGTTTCTGCATTTGCCTTTCATTCCTAAACAGTATGTTTTCCACACCACAGCCAGAGTGCTCCTTTAAAAATTTGAGTCTGATTGTGTTACACCTTTTTCTCAAAACTCTCTGGGGGTATTTCATCTCTCTCAGAGTAAAATCTAACATCCTTATAATAGCCTATAGATCCCTACCTGGACTTGTCTCTGGTTTCTCTGTTACCTGCTTCCATTTTTTACCTCCAAAAGTCTATTTCCCACTCATTAGACATACAGTGTCTTTTGAAAACATATATTAGAACATGCCACTGCTCTGCTCAAAATCTTCTAATGGCTGTCTGAACTCCCCCAGAGCAAAAGCCAAATAGGATAAATACAAAATCTTTATAGGACAAACAAGACCTTGTTCTTCCACCCCTCTAAGAATTCTCTTTCCTCTGTGCCCTGCTTAATTTTTTTCCATAGCACTTATCACCAGCTAATACACTGCATACTTACTTATTTATCTGACTTTTTGTCTATCTTCTCATACAAACATACAAGCTGCACCAGCTAAGAGATGTTTCTGATACACTGTTGTGTCTCTAGTGCTAAGAAATATACCAGGGAACTAGTAGGTACTCAATAAATATTTCAATCAATAAATATATAAATACATGTGAATGATATGTAGTCAAGTTTACCTGGCTGGTAGGTAGTTCTTTACTGGGAAACAGAAATGGCAAGGTAATATTCTCTACTCATGCTATTTGTTTTCAGTTGAGTCTTTTATTTTTAAATGTGTAATGATGTGTTCTGAAATGAACATTTTGTCTTCTTCTTGCCACTAATTCAATATCTTATTTATATTTTGTCCTTATTACATTGATTAGAACTCCCAAGAGAATGAGGTTCATTCTAAGAGAGCGAATCCTGTTTGGATTCTGATTTTAAAGGGGACGCCTCCAGTGCAGTTTCCCAACCTCAACACTGTTGACATTTTGTCATGGATAATTCTCTGCTGTGGGGGCCATTCTGTGCATTTCAGGATGTTTAGCAGCATCCTTGGCTTCTGCCTACTAGACAGCAGTGGCATCTTACCAGTTACGACCACCAAAATTGTCTCCAGTTGTTGCCATGTGTCTCCTGGGGGTAAAATCATCCAGCTTGAGAAGTACTGCCCGAGATGTCTCAGTGGTAAGTTTGTTGTTTTTAGGCCAGATTTTCTGTGGGAGAATAATATATCTTACACTTTGTTGGAGGAAAAAATAGTACAAAGTTTTTGGAAAGCATTTTGGCACTGAGAACCAAAGGCTTAAAATAATGTTTCTCCCCTTTCACCCATATTATTTATGCTCTAACAATTTATCCTAAAAAAATAATCAAAGGTGTGGACAGGGATTTATGTACAGGGATGTCTATTGCTGTTTTATTTATGATTGTGAGAGAATTGAAAACAATCTAACTGTCAAATGTTAGGAGTGGCTTAAGAAATTATAATATATCATAGAATGAGATATCCTTCCCTATCAAAAATTATGCTTTTAAAAATATTTCATGGCATAGAATAAGTCATATATCAATGACTATCTATTATATATGTGTACATATATAATATGTTCATACTATTTTTTCCTCCAACAAGGAGTAAGAGTATATTATGCTCTCACAGAAAATCTGGGCTGAAAACAATAAACTTAATACTGAAACATATATAAGTGTATATATATAGCTGTCTTAGGATCAACAGATATATAACATTATATAGGTTATGATCTTAATCATAACATACATGCACACGTATATGTGCACACACACATACACGCACATGGTATGATCCCAAGTTGGTGAGAAGCAAACAGACAAAATGCCAATGATGACTTTGCTAGGATTATATTCTTGTTTTCACTTCACTTGACCTGGGGAGATGAGGATTTGGGCCATCTATAGTGAAAACCATATGGCTTTTATGATGAATAAAACTCATGAAGGAGCATGGCCCCATGGACTCCATGGCCTTTTACCAAGCTGAATCTGTTTAAACATCAATCCTTATCTGTTTGCGTAAACCTCCTTGACCTTGGAATGGGAAGAAGCAATTAGGAATGATTGGCCTTGTTGGTACTTTCCTCAAAACCAACTTGTTGGACTTGAGGCATCTTAAAAACCACAAGATAAAATCATCCTCTCTGGGAAATACATATACACAGATATTCACATTTTTTTTTCCTAACAACTTTTGCAATAACAAGATGAAGTAAAAAGTTAATTACAAATATATGCCACAAGATGTATATTTGCACATATATGGCCTTTTTCTAAGAGATTTGTACTAGTAGCACTAGTATTCAGCTGGTGAATGCTTTTTTCTTGATATTTAATTACAGAAAAGGCACTTCAGATTGGACAGAAGTTAACAATGCAGTATCTTTTTCCAGGATAACTTTGGTTTGTAGTAAGAGCCTTTGCCCATGATGTCTTTTTGACTTTTATCATGTGAGGTATAGCAAGATGCTGTTGGTTTCATTTCGTCCCCATTTATCTGTTATCTCAGTCATGCTACATAGTCACACCCATTTGGAGTTAGGCATATACCAGATAACAGGAAGAGGCCTTTCACAGTGTAACTCAAGGATGAGAAGAGAGAAAGTTTCTCATAGCATAATAATGCACAAACATTGATTGTCTTAAAGAGTAGTTTCCAAAGCACTGTTTGTGTACACCAAAACCACTGGACAACTTGTGAAATCAGATTGCTATGCTTTATGTCCAGACTTTCTGAGCATTCAGTAGGTCTGAGTTGGTGGTCAAGATTTTGCATTTCTCATTTCTCAGGTGATGCTGATGCTCCTGCTCTTGAGCAGGATGTTTCAAGACCAGTGGTTCTGAATGAAATAAAATCTTTTTTTTTTTTTTTTTTTTTTTTTTGAGACAGAGCCTCATTCTGCTGCCCAGACTGGAGTGCAGTGGCATGATCTCAGCTCACTGCAGCCTCTGCCCCTACTGGGCTCAAGTGATTCTCCTGCCTCAGTCTCCCAAGTAGCTGGGACTACAGGTGTGTGCCACCATGCCCAGCTGATTTTTGTATTTTTAGTAGAGTGGGTGTTTTGCCATGTTGGCCAGGCTGGTCTCAAACTCCTAATCTCAAGTGATCCACTCTCCTCTGCCTCCCAAAGTGCTGGAATTACAGGCATGAACCACCGTGTCTGGCCTGAAGTAAAATCTTAATTACAAATATATGCCATAAGGTGCATGTTTGGGCATACATGGCTTTTTTCTAAGACATTTGTAATAGTTCTCATTTTGAGAACCACTGGTCTTGAATCAATGAATCAATCATTGATGGCTGCTATCCTTCATCCACTGCCCTCCCCTTTAGATCACTTGAGTGGATCAAAAATTTTCTCTGAGTCCTCAGGTGATAGAAATAAATGACTGACAACCTAAGCTGAAGACAGAGAACAAGAAGAGGTGGGATACAAGTGAGATGGTGATGGAGAAAAGGGTTTAAGAGACAGGGATCCATGGGAAGAACAAAGAGAGAGTGAGTTTATGGGGCTAGATTTCTTCTTCAGCCCCAAAGAGGTACGAGTACATGAGCTACACGAGAGTACGGAAAATTGGATGGCAAGCTCACTCTGCCTGTGTCTGTGGGTAGGATGAGCTGAATACAAAGCACTTGGAATTGACTATTACAGATTGACTCAATTTAGGCCACAACAGGTGTTTTGAACTTGAAGGAAAATACTGGCATATTTCTCTGAATACTGGGGGGTGTCACTGTTCTCAGTAGTAGAATTCATTATGACCATTCTGATGTTGTTTATGGTAAAAGATCTTCAGGTGAGCCTTGTTTCCTAGAAGGAAGGGAACATTATAGCCAAGTTTATAATGAGTATAGGGTGAGTGTAACAGAACTTTCAAAATCAAATGATGTCACTCCCTGTTTAAACTCTTCCCTTACAATGGTTCTGAACCCTAGCTGCCCATAAAAATTCTCTCCTGGGGCGTAAAAAAAAAAAAAAAAAAAATTCCTAATGCTCTAGCCACATGCCATATCATTTCAGAATTTCTATGCTTGAGACACAAGTACATTTTTCAAAAGTTCCAGGTGATTCCAGTGCAGCCAAGGAAGACAACCACTGCCCCAGTGGTTTCCTATTGTACTAGAAGAAAATCCAGATTACATTCCAGGGGTTACCAGCCTTCATCATCTTCTTGTATCTTCATCATCATTTTATGCTTCTTCCTCACTTGCTCGTTATACTCCCTGTAAGGGAGATGGCTGCACTTTAGTCTGGAGTAGGCCAAGGCAGCCTTCCAGCACAGCATGACTCAGCAGGTTTGGAGCACAGGCTTACAACCCCACACATTATGTAACCACGCCCTGTGAGGCACATTAGGTGATCACTCACGTGAGCTCGTGCTTGGCTTGGATGGAACCACTATTGTCTGTAAAAGGTATAACCACCCCACTAATGCTATACGTATGTCTCACCAGGCTCTCTCTCTTTATTCGAGAGAGAATAAAGCCATGTCAAAACTGCCTGTGATTCCTTGAGTGTTTTTCTAGTTACCCTTTACCTGCCCACCGACTCCCCTCAGACCTCAGTTTGGCCTAGAACCCGACACTGAACTCCTTTTAAAAATGTGTAATTTATTGTAATTATTTTGGGTACATAGTGATTGCATATATTTTCGGGGTATATGTGATATTTTGCTCCAGGCATACAATGTGTAATGATTAAATCAGGATAATTAGGGTATTATTACCCCATTTATCATTTATTTGTGTTAAGAACATTCTAATTCCACTTTTTTAATAAATTTAAAATATACAATATATTAACTACAGTCACCTTGTTGTGTTACTGAATACAAGATCTTGTTAATTTTATCTAACTATATTTTTGTACACATTAACCATCCCCACTTTATCCTCCACTTTCTGCTATCCTTCCCAGCATCTGGTAACCATCATTCTATTTTATATATCTATGAAGTCAATATTTTTGGTTTTAGCTCCTACATATGAGTGAAAAAAAATGTAAAAAGCCGGCATATTTGTCTTTCTGTGTCAGGCTTATTTCCCTTAACATTATGATTTCTAGTTTCATTCATGTTGCAAGTGATAGGATTTCATTCTTTTTTATGGCTGAATAGTATTCCATTGTGTATATGTACCACATTTTCTTTATTCATTTGTCCATTGATGGACACTTAGGTTGATTCCATATCTTGGCAATTTTGAATAGTGCTGCAATAAACATGGGAAGATATCCCTTTGAAATACTGATTTTCTTTCTTTCAGATAAATACCCAGGAGTGGGATTGCTGGACTGTACGGTAGTTATATTTTTAGATTTTTGAGGAATCTTCATACTGTTCTTTGTAGTGGTTGTACTAATTTACATTCCCACCAACATTGTACAAGGGTTCCTCTTTTTTCACATGCTTGCCAGCACTGGTCATTGGCTTACTTGGATAAAAGCCATTTTAAGTGGAGTAACACCTTATCTCACAGTCATTTTGATTTGCATTTCCCTGATGGTTAGTAATGTTGAGAATTTTTTATATACCTGTTGGCCATTTGTTAATTTTATTTTGAGAAATGTCTATTCAGATCTTTTGCCCATTTTTAATTGGATTATTATTATTATTTTTATTTTCCCCATTGAGTTGTTTAAGCTCCTTATATATTCTGGTTATTAGTCCCTTGTCAGATGGGTAGTTTGCAAATATTTTATCCCATTCTGTGGATTGTCTCTTCACTTTGTTGATTATTTTCTTTGTTGTGCAGAAGCTTTTTAGCTTGATGTGATCTCATTTGTCCATGTTAGTTAGCTCTTGTTGCCTGTGCTTTTGAGGTCTTACTCAAGACCTCTTGACCCAGACTAATATCCTAGAGTGTTTCTCCAAAGTTTTCTTCTAGTAGTCTCATAGTTTCAGGTCTTAGATTTAAGTCTTTAATCCATTTTGATTTAATTTTTATATATGGCAAGAGACATACTTCCATTTTTCTGCATAGGAATATCCAGTTTTCCCAGCACAATTTATTGAAAGAATTGTCCTTTCCCCAGTGTATGTTCTTGGCTCCTTTGTTGAAAATGAGTTGGCTGTAGATGTATAGACTTATTTCTGGGCTCTTGATTCTGTTCCATTTGTCTATATCTCTGTTTTTATGCCAGTAGCTTGCTGTTTTGGTGACTATAGCTCTGTAGTATAATTTGAAGTCAGCTAATGTGATTCTTCCAGTCTTGCTTTTTCTTTTTTGCTCAGGATGGCTTTGGTTTTTCTGGATCTTTTGTGATTCTCTGTAAATTTTAGGATTGTTTTCTCTATTTGAAGAATGTCATTGGTATTTTGATAGGGATTTTGCATTGAATCTGTGTCTTGCTTTGGATAGTATGTACATTTTAATAATGTTGATTATTTCAATTCATGAACATGGAATATTGTTTCATTTTTTTGTAGCCTCTTTTAATTTTTTAAGGTTTTCTACTATTCTTACTGCCAGAAAGGCTGTTCTTATAGCTCTTGAGCTGGTTAGCTCTTTAGGTCTTGGCTTAATAGAATCTCTATCCCAGAATATCCATATAAAATAATTTTCCTTTTGTTACTATCTCCTCTAGCATCTTTTTGTTATTGTTGTTTTTCCTGTTAACAGTATTTATCATGATTTTAAATTATATATCTACTTACATACTTATTTATTAAATACCTATGTTTTCTACTGTATGTAAGCTCCATGAAGCCATGTTCATTGAGCTCACTACTTTAGTATCAGGGCTTAGTACACTGCCTGAACATGGAGTATGTTTATAGCTGTTTTAATGTCTTTGTAACTTCATTGTATCTTTTACTTCTTAGTCTATGTCTTCTGGCAGATTTTTTTCCTGGTTATGAATCACATTTTTCTACTTCTTCATATGTCTCATAATTTTTTTATTGAATGACAAACATTGTACATTTTATTTTCTTGAATACAGGACTTTTTGTACTCTTTAAATAATGTCAGATGTTGTTATGATAATGTCTGGCAAGTGGTTAAGTTTGTTGCAGATTAATTTGAACCTTTGGAGTATTCTTTTAAATTTCCTTTAGGGTGATTCTGAGTTTAGTTTAGGTAGAATTTTCTCAATCTCAACAGTATTTTCAGTTTGGCCAGATAATTCTTTGTTTCGAGGGTCTGTGTGTGCATTGTAGATTGTGTAACAGCATCTCTGGCTTCTACATATTAGCTGCTAGTAGTAACCCTCTAGTTGTGACAGCCAAAAATATGGGCAAACATTGCCGAACCTCCATCCAGTTGAGAACCACTGCTCTAGGGTTCAGTCAACCCCATTACTAAGGGATGGTAGTCCTCTGGGTTTTCTCCTGAATCCTTGTATATTCAATGAATTGTAGGAACTCTAATGAGTCCTGGTACTGTATGAATCTAAGGGTTACTCATCTTTTTGCTCCCCAGTTAGTGCTCTTTCCTAAAAAGTTTCTCCGTATGGCCTCGTGAGGTTTTACACTATGTAAGCCTGATGTAAGTATCCAGTCAAACTCAAAGTAATACTCTCTCTCTCTATATATATTTTTTCCTGGAATGCCTTCTCTGTGTAGCTTTCTCTTTGGGCAGTCTTCACTGAAAATTCTAGGTTTTTTCACCTCCTCAAATTCTGATATATGCCTTATCAACTCAGCAAGACTACCAGGCTCTGCTTCAGTTCTCTACCCTTGTACTGCAATTTGGAAATTGCCTCTGGGCAGAAAGATAGGTTATTCCTCATTTGTTTCCCTTCTCCCAGAGATTACAGTTCTGAACTGACTTTTGTCTAATATCTGAAAATACCTGTGTCCTACATTTTTTTTTCCAGTTTTCTAGTTGTTTATTGCAGGAGGGTAATTCTGAGTTTTGTCACTTCCTCATCCTGAGTGGCATATACAAGTTTTAAATGAGTGACTGAATGAATGAGTAAAAGAATGATCAAAGGAGGAGTACATTATGATGGATGAGAGGGATTGAAAAGATCTGCACCTTGGGGTGTGACTAAGGTCAGCAGATGCAGGTAGGGAATCCTAGTCAAGAACTGAATGCCCGTGGTGAGACGTCTTTAAGCAAAAGCATCTATTCCTCTGAGAGGAAGTGGGAGCCCACTGTAGGCTTGACTATGACTTTGAGTGGTGGAAGAAGCTTCTGGATTGGACCAGAAGGGGTCTGCATTCCGGTCTTAGCTTTGCCACAGACTAACGCTTTGTGTACAAATTAGCTCCCCTTTGTGGGCCCCAGTTTTCACAAATGGCTTGCTTCAGAATAAGGGAACCAACACAAATGTCTGTGGATACCAGGTGGCCTAGATCAGTAATGGTGTGTATGTGCAGACTACAGTAAACCAGGGAATACATGCTTCCCTAAAGGGGTGGTTGCTGGGGGAACTTCGGGATCTTGAGTTACCAGATATCGTAATTTTCAAGAGAAGATCAAAATCTAGATTTTTGTGCTAGATTTTCTGATATTAATTGATAACTAATACAACTTAGAGCTAAGCACATCACATCTTTGGGTAAAATTTACTCTGAAGGCTGCCGGGTATAGCCAGTTATTCTTTTCTACAATGTCCACCTCTTTTATTAAAAGTACTCAGTATATGGTGATATTTCTTTTAGACCTTTTTTATTTGTTTGTTTTTAATATATGTCTCATTCTCTTGACTATGAGGTCTATGGGAGTGGAACTGTGCTTCTTTCATTAACTTCTGTATCTCTAATGCTTGGTGTGTACTAGACACCTGAAATGAAATTCTAATACTAAGTACTTGAAATTAGCACAGACTTCCCAAGTTAAGGGCATAATCCCTACAAGACTGCTTTCACTTCAACATCAGCCACAATTTAGGGGCTCCCTGGCCACCATGTTTCTGAACAGCTAGTTACAAATTTGGGGATTCCTACTATTTCCTCATGTTTGATAATTTGCTAGAATGACTAACAGAATTCAGGAAAGTGCTACACTTACAATTATAGTTTTATTATGAAGGATACAAATCAGGACCATCTAAAAGAAGAGACCTATAGAGCAAGATCTGGAAGAATCCCAGACATGGAGTTTGCATGTCATCTCCCTGTCAAATCAGAATCTGTTACCATCACAACCTGTTGATGTGTTTAGCAACCAGGAACACTTACCTAAGCATTGGTGTCTGGAGTTTTTATTGGAGTTTCATTACACAAGCATGACTGAATTGTTGGCTATGGGGTTGAACTCAATCCTAGACCCTGTCTCCTCCATGGAGGTTGGGCTGATATCATATAGGTCAAAGCTGCAAGTTGCTAATCACATGGTTGGTCCTTCTGGTATAGTCAGTCCCTTTCTGGAAACCATTTAGGGGCCTACCGTATGTCACCTTGTTACACAAACTCAGGGGCAGTTCCAAGATCCCACCACAAATAACAAACATACCCTATCACTCAAGGAATTGCAAGGGTTTAGAAGCTCCCTCCCAGATACCCAGGACAAAGACCAGACAAATTATTGTACAGTAGCCCTCAATAAATATTGAATAATTATGAATATAAATATTGAGTGAATAAACAAAAGGGATACAGTGGAACTCTTGTGATTTTTTTCTTGCTCTGACATGATGATGCACTTGATGATAATAATAACAACTACAACAATAATAGCTAACCTTTATGTTCTAATGCCTTGGTAACCATTAGGACTGTTAAAATATATGGTAGTTTTTCTACCCTTTCTGGGACGTGATAGGATTCTATTTCTCTACTTCTCTCTAAAAGTAGGCATAGCTATGTGACTTGCTTTGGCCAACAAAATGTTAGTAAGTGAAACTGGTACAGGATACTTCTGGGTGGAATCTTTGAAAACCATCTGACTTTTGCCATATTCTTTTCTCGTTATCTAAGCATGTATTGAGAAGCTAATGATCCAATTTGGACATATAGGATAAAAAGGAAATAGACTTTCATTGGGTGAATTCATTGAGATTTGGGGGTTTATTACTACAGCATAACAGAATACATTTTAGCTAGCCTAAATGCTCTACATCCATTATTAAACTATTGTTATAATTTAATGCTTCCTAGAACCTGTGAGATATTCAGTATTAGCAGTCTCATTATTATATGTGAGAAAACTGAAGCATAAAGGAGTTATGTAACCTGTCCAAATTCACATCATTGGTAAGTGGCAGGGCTAAGCCAAGGATTCAAATCCAACAAGTTGTCTCCAAATCTAAGTGCTAAAGAGTACAAATCAACAAGGGTGAGGCAATGGGAGAAAGGTACTTAAAATTTGGTGGTGATGGTGGGTGGTACCTTGAGGAGCAGCATTGTGTGGGATGATTTTTTTACACTCTGCTGCTGTGTTTGGTTTAAGTTGCTTTGTCCTTTCAGTTACAGGCTTAGAGGAGGAGAGAGTCTAGAAGTGTCTCTGGATGTGCTTTTGACATTTTGTATTTCACGCCCATGAAATAGTGGAGATTCTTAATTGTTGGTTGCTTTTTCAGAACAAATACAGAAGTTATATTCAAAAGAATTTCTTCCTGCCACATGGAAAGTCTTTGATGCTGCCTTGGCATTTGAGGAAATAAGCATCCAAGCGAATAAATAACTGTTGCGTGTGATTGGGCAGAATTTAAATGGCAACAAGGAAGGACCGAGGGACAAAGGAATAGCTATTTGGGTTTCTCCTGGCCCTTGTAATCCTTTGAATACTTAATTGGATTTTCTTTCAAACATCTTTCATTGTCTTCTGCAGTTTAAATGGGAAGGAAACTCATCCTATATATTCATGAGTTATAAACAGTCATGCTTTGATTTCAGTAAAGGGCCTGGAGAAGAGCTGAGGAAGTTATCTTGGGAGGCTGTGAGAGACAGAAAGTGTGAACAGGTTGTCCCAGCAGCTTGCCTGTCTCTCAGGCCTCAGGGACATCCCTTCTCTGGGCCCTCCAGGCTCTAAGGTCTGTACCACTCATCCTGCACCAAACGCTTACTAGCTGCTTGTGTTTGCTGGTTTCTCAGTCCTGTATCTCTCTCCAAGGCTACTCTGCAGTCTCAGAAGGACATGATCTATATTTGACACAATCTCTGATGCACGGCTATGTACATAGAAAATAGTAGCTATTTGTTAATTGTGATTGACCAGGAAATGAGGATATATTGGGAAGAAGGTTTGGAAGTACTTTATGCAGCTCTGTGATCTATTTGGAGAAATTTTTCTGTAGGAAAGGATTGTTAGCTGTCAATACTCCAAAATAAAAGCCTGTTGATTTAGCAAAGCTAAGTTTATTAGGCTTTCTACAATTAAGGAGAACACTACCCTGACAGTGTTAGTAATAGCTCAGAAGGGGATGGTCAGGGAGGATACTTAATGGGTTTAGGACCTGGGCTGGAAAATTTTAAGGTGAGTCTTTCGAGGCAGAAAACTAACTGGAATCAGGCAGAGTTTATGACATAATATTTTATGTAATATAGAGGTGAAGGTTTTGGGGTGTGTATATTGGTGAGGCAGCTATTGGTGTCTGAAAGTAAACTGTTTTATTATTTTATGGTCTTATCTTCTAAGTGCAAGTATTTCCTGGATCAGGTAGCTAAATTATTTTTGCCTGATTCCAGTATTGTTTAGCCCGGAGGGAAAAGAAGTATGCTTGTATATAAATACTCTCAATTAAGTTGATAAGAAAATGGAAGGAATGTTTTGTCCCGTAATTGTTTAGCACAAGGACAGAGAGGTTTGTTGGTTTCAGTTCTCAGGATTGACAAAGAACCTGGCAGGTCTTTTGGAGACTATATTTATGGCTCCAGCCATTAGCAAATATCTTTTCTCCAAACCTCCTCACACTTTGGATCTGTACCATTCTGTACTAATCATGAAAGTCTGACATGAATTATTCTGAATTATTTCAATCTGCTGGAGCTCAACTAAGGTGATAATAGAATCCTCTGATAGAGAAGACTTCGTTTCTCTGCTTTTTAAAGTCACTAAACTTTTCACAACCTCAATGAATCAAGTATCTTTCAATGGGTGCAGTGGTCTGTTAATTTTGTTTCAGGTCAATGAGAAATTATTTATTTTTTTTGAGACCAAGTCTCTCTCTGTCACCCAGGAGGCTGGGGTGCAGTGGCACCTGGCTAATTTTTAAAATTTTTTTGTTGAGATGGCCTAGGTTGCCCAGGCTGGTCAGTAGTCTTTAGCCTCAAGCAATCCTCCCTCCTTAGCCTCTTACAGTGTTGAGATTACAAGCATGAGCCACTGTGCCTAGCCCAATCAGAAATAATTTTATGTTTGCATTTGCTGTAGTCCTTTTCAAAAGGAGGTGACCCTGCAATGGTCTACAAATATTTTTACCAAAATGGGGATGCATTCCCCAAAAAAGTAGTAAATGTTATTGCTTTCTACTGTTGAGTAAAACATTCTCTGCTTCCTACATGCAGAGAAGCAAAGACCTCTTGTTTAGAGAGTACAGTGAGTGTAACGAATTATTTTACTTAGTTGAAGCATTGCATTCTAGTCCAAAGATGGCATGGAAGACAGAGTTAAAAATAATTTGTTTATTAAATGTTAATAATTGCATGCACCAGTGATTTGTGAAACACAGGCAAAGTAGAATTAAACAATAAGGAAACGTACCTGTGCCCTTAGAAAAATAAATTGTACACTCAGCATCTGGAAGGTAAATGACATGTTTTCCTCCTTAGATGCAAATAACAGTTAATGGTGACAAGGGCATAGTAATCTTTATGTGATTTCCCCTCTGGAAATATGTCTTGAAAATAATGAAGCTATTTTCAGTTCAAAAGATGAGTTTAAAAAGTTTAAGTTAAATGGCTATCAAAAACAAAGCAAAACAGAACAGAACAAAACAAAACAACTTCAGAGATAATTAGTTTATTTATTGCTCTTTGAAAAAGCAGCCCCTTGTTCCCTCTCTATTAGTTCTTGAGTTTTCTTAGGAATATCATTTTCTCTGCATAATAAATAAAATAATAACCATCATTATGATGTCATTTGTTGAGTAACTACAATATGATAGCCACGGTGCTAGATTCTTTATTGCATTACCTCAATCAACCCTCCCAGCAACTCAATGAGATAGGTATTCTTCTCTCATTTTATAGATGGTATATTTGAAGGTCAGAGAGATAATATTATCTGCATCTCACATTCTTGCTCTTAAAGACTCGTGAGTCATTGAATGTTAGATGCAGAATGAAACTTAGAAATCATCCATTTCGGCCCCTTGGTTGTTAGATAAGAAAACTGGGGCAGAGAAAGGAAGTGATGTGAAGTAGAAGCTTACTGTGGATTGCACATTGCGGAGGACATTGCAGTTGGATCTTCACATCCATTCCAAGCCAACATTGGTAATTCCTTCACCTTTGCCCATTGATAATACAGGAATGGACAGTTGATTATGGAAGTGTGAGGGGATGTGTGTTAGACGGCTTCCTGGAGCAATTCCATAATTTCACCGATCTTTAACAAGTTACAAGGAAAGAAGACAGCCATCTTTCTGTTAATCCAAAGAGGATGCCAACCTGAAGAATGACTGAGTGGAGAGAGGAAAAGCATCTGCATTCTTGATGACATTGCTGGACCTCTGATTTAACTAACTTTGAAGCTCATCTGACCTCTGGACTGTATAGTTTTATTGAAGTTCAATATGGTTACATAGTTATGATTAGCTATAATATAAAGTTACATGGTTATCATAAGTATATGGTTATATATAGTTATAACAAATTTTTTCATTATATAATTCAGTTGAAATTGGGGTTTCCACTTGCTGTGAAAAGGATAAAATGATTTATTTAAGTTGCCTTTATCTGTCTCCTCTCTCTCTCTATCTGGGTGTGTATATACATGCACATTTAATGTAATGAACTCAATTAGGAGAAAAGCAAATTATATGCAAGTATGTAACAAAAGTATAAAACTGAGAACATGATATATAGATACAGAATAAAATATACCTAAACTCAGAGAACAATGAGTAGATTTAGATACAGTTCAATATATCTACATGCTATCTAGATTGGGGAAGATGGTTTATTGAAAATGAATTTTGAACAGAATCATGAAAACGGGAATGGATGAGTATCAATAGAGTTTTAAAATAAAAAGCTAAGCTTCTAGGGCCATAATATTTTATTTTCATTTCCTGACAGAGAAACATACCTGGGTGGTGGCATAATGATTTTTATAACTTGACTAGACTAAATGAATAACATAAGTATGGATACTTGTGTATCTGCAATCAAGACATTTTTGAGATATTTAGCCTTGGCCCACTCATTTATATTTGGAAGTCTGAGAAATGTAGAGAAATTATATTCATTTGCTTTTTTCTCCTTCCCAAAATATGGTCACTTCACAACAAAATAGAGGCTTTGTTTGAGTTTTGTCTGAAAAGTTGAACTTTTCTGAAGTATTTGCCACCCTTTCACCTTCTTCCCAAGAGGTCAGAAGTTTCCAGAGAGAGCAAATATCCTTACTTCCACCTGGTTGAAAATCCAAGAGCAAATGTGGTCCGGGCCCTGAGTTTACTCTTTTGTGGGCCACTTGGCAATGTTCTCTTGCAGAGCTCAGTCTGGCTTTTCATTTCACCATGGCCTTGGGAACGAAGGGGATTTTGGTAGACTGTATGACTGTGTGAAAACATCCAGCGCCTCTGTCTCAGGCAGAAGCATACATTCCCAGTCAGTTGTAATCAGGCATGCCACGTGATTTGCTCTGGCTGGTGGCAGGTGAGTGGACGTGATGTGTGTCACTCTGGGCAGAAGCTTTAAGAACAGTGTGTGAGTTGCCACGTTCCCATTATCCTGCCTCTATGATAGTGGAAATGGGAGTTGTGGGTTACTAAGTAATTGCAATGAGCAAAACCCTGGACAGCCTGCATTGTACATGTTCTTATGTGTGAAAAAGAAACTCCATTATTTAAAACCAGGAAGATTTGACATTGTTTGTTACCACACCATAATCTAGCAAATCCTGACTGATACAGTGATAAGCAAGGATGTGGAGTTATGGACCATGGCAATTATCCCTCACTGGAAATAAGCAAACTACAGATGGCATTCTCTAGAGATGATCAATTTTTTAGATCCTGTTTTTAATTTTGTAAAGAAAGATAAAAGAGAAGGTGTACAAATATTACAGGCCTGAGAAAAAAACTAAAAAATGCATAGAATTTTTTCAGTCGTATTAAGTTATAGTTTATGTACAAATTGGTGCATGGGTTTTGAAATTTCAACATGAATGATTATTATTCTCTTGCTGACTATCTTATTAAAGTTTTGGCTACGATTATAGTGCTTATTATTTGCAAAACTAATTAATACACATTGTTTATTAAAGTGTTATAGCAATCCACAACTTGCAGTAGTTAAAAGGTGTGTGTGTGGGTATTTACAGTTGTCTGCTTCCCTCTCATCCTGCTCCCCATCTCTCAATCTCCTCCCAGCTCCCATCTACGGAGGAAAGTCTTTGCTGCTTAGCTGGCTTTGTACCTTCTGTTGTGTTCAGGGAGAATGCTGGAAAGGAGAGAGTGGAATTTGAAAGCAGGTCAAATTACTTAAGTAGTAAAGGATGAGTCTGGGAGGAGTAGCCTGGGAAGATGAGAAAAACCATCAGGTGTGTGGGGAGTGGGGCGAGAAAGAGGGAAGGGAAAAGGAAGGGAAGCCAGGATGCTGTGATGAGGAGCGTTGGGAGAGATGAATAACAATCACTTGTTGGAAGGTCTGCTGTGTTGTGTTTCCCAAGAGACATTTCAAAATTCAGTTTTCTAGTTCCAAAAAGAATATCCTGTTGGTATTTTTATTCTTCTCACATTACATATATAGATTACTTTTGCGAGAATTGACAGCCTTCCCATACAAGAATGGAATATGCATATTAATTTCTTCAAATTTTCTTTTCCATATTTACCTCAGGTTATCTTCATACACCTTGTATATCTTGTTAATTTGAATCAGTTCTATTTAAATTTATTTCTAGATATTTTATATTTTTGTTTCTCTTGTCAAGGATATCTTTTCCTCTATGATATTTTCTAACAGCTTACCATTTATTTTGTAGGAATACTGTCTATTTTTTGTTTGATTATTATACACCCAACTGCCTTACCTGTTTTTCATTGTTTGAAATTCTAGTTGATTCTCTTAGGCGTTACAGGTATACAATCATATTAACTGTAGATAGTGGTAATGTTATTTCCTCCTTCCTATTTTTTTATACTTTTAATTTTATTCTCCTACATAATTGCATTGGCTAGTACTTCCATAACAATCTTAAAATAATATGGTGTCAGTGGATGTCACTGACTTCTTCCTGACTTTACTGATGATATTTGCAGTGTTTCTCTGATGATTCTGTTTGGGTTGAGATGCATGCTTGTGCATAGCCATGCTGCTCTCTGTCTCTGTTGATAAAGACGTATTTATCTATTTCTATCAAAATAAGTGTAACCAACCTGTCCCTTTTGCCTGGGCCTTTCCCAGTTTTAGCATTGAAAGTCTTGTTCCTGGGAAACTTCTCAGTCCCACAGAAATTGGGAAAACTGGTTATATGCACTAAAATCAAGAATGGATATTAATTTTATCTGATCATTTTTCAGCATCTCTGTAGATACCTTATAATGTTTCCATTTGTGTGATTGAATGATTAGTTATATTCATATGTTCTATAATATCGAGCCATATTTTTTCTCTTGGCATAAACTCCAATTAATCATGTTATGTTAGTTCTCTAGCTAACTGGTTGCTGGACTCTACTTGCTAGCATTTTTAAGTTATGTATTTTTTGTGAACATTCACAAGTGAGATCAGTCTGTAGTTTTCTTTTTTATCTGTTATCTTTGTTGGATTTGGGTATCAGTGTTGTGGTGACTTCATAAAAATAATTTTGAATCTTTCTTTTTCTCTGTTCTGCAACAATTTTAAATAGCATCAGCTTTGCTATTCCTTATAGTTTTGGTAGGTTTTCCCTGTGAAACCATCTGGACTTGGTGTTTCTGTGATAAGTAGCTATTTGATGATTTTTTTCTAGTTTTTTTTTTTGTTTGTTTTTTTGACAGTAATTGGCTTGTTTAAATTGCCTGTATCTTGGGGTTCAATTTTGGTAATTTATGTCTTCTTGGACAATTCTACATTCAGGTTTTCCAAATTATTGGACTATAAGCAATAAAAATAGTCTCTCTTAGGATTCTTTTAATATACTCTATATTTGTACATTTTCACATTTTCATTTTTAATTCTTTATGCTTCACACCTTTAGTCCTTACTTTAGCTTAGGATTTTCTATTTTGTTGGATGTATTTTTCCCTGTCAAAGAACATATGTCTGTCTGTCTTCTCTTTCTCTTATCTATATGTCTTTTTATGTAGTTTTACTGTTTTTTAATTTTATAATTAATTGATTTCTGGCTTTATTTATTATTTTCTTCTGCTTTAATATTATTTATTTTTTTCTGCTTTATAACTCCTTGAGAACGTATATGTAATTCATCTCTCTTCATCTTTTCTTATTTATAATGTATGCTGAAGATTATGAATTTTTCTCTGAGAACTCTTTAGCTTCAGCCCATAGATTCTGACATGGTGTTTTAAAGCCTTTGTCATTCATTTTTGGTCCAATTGCATTGTAATCAGAGAATTATGTGTATTACCCACATGATTTCCACTTGTGGATATTTGGCCCATCACCTCTGCCATTATGTAAAATCCAGGGAAGTCCCCCTGCCAGCTCACAAAACCCATCGGGATCCAAAGACAGAATTGTTAATTTCACCCCTCAGGATTTATCACTTATTTTGCGCTTTTCCCATCTTCCAGAACTCTGTTTAATTTTCTCTGCATTTGGCAACTCTTCCTCGTATATTGTGGCTCAGCTACACAGATGTCCCTAGTTCTGTCAAAAGTGGAGTTTGTGTCCTGTGTCCTGTCTCTCCTTCTCCTTGTTACTTTGAGGCATTTCCAAAAGCAAAGGGTACCAGAAAATTCTTTACTCTGCCATTTTATAACAGGCAGTCTTGGGCATGATGTAATTCTAGATTGTCGTGCAAAAGATTTTGGGAAGCCAACTATTCTACACTGATGCCTCCTGGCATTTCATCAAACCGATACTTGGGTGTTTCTGCCAAGCCTGGTAGGAAGGATTCTCAGTGTGTTCATTTCCAGTGCACTCAAATCAGATTCAATGAGCTCAGTTGCTTCTTCCCAACTGGTTGTTCTCCATTCCTCTCCTTACGTTTCTCCTCAGTCCTTTTTCTGTCTCACTTGTTACAGGACCAGCCCATGTTCCTAGTATCATAATTTTGAGTTTTTCTCATTTCAGCTACAAATGTTCTTTGAAGCTGATCTGCTTCTGCAAAATTATAACTGCTCTTTCAGTAAAAGGACCATTTCTTTCTTTTAAATTTCAAATCATCTGGTGTCTAGTCAGTAAGTTCAGTTCATGACCAACAGTAAAGAGACCATTATCTTGCTGGAAAACATCCTTCTGGAAACTCTCCCTTTGGTACATCTAATAGCCTCTGTCCTTACTCCCTTCCTATCTCGTCACCGTTGTGACTTCTCTGTCCACCCCTTGCATATCGATGCTCTATAGTCCTCTGTCATCAGTTCTTTCCTTTGGCTCTGAGTTCTCCCTGGTGGTCCCATCCTTGTACATGGCAAGAATGAGCACCTGAGTTGTGAGGATGCCCATGTCTGTGATTCTCTGCTCATACCTCCGTTGGTACTCAGCCAGGCCAGGCCCCTGCTCCCCTGCTTTCCTATGGATTGGCTCTGGAGTTGTTAAGGATGGACCTGGATAAAGCTGCTGTTGTGGGAGGGGCACCACTTGCCATGTAGTCACCCAAGACTGAAACTTGATGTTGCCCTCAACGCCACCCTTCCTCTTACCCTGCATGTCACCAGTCACAAATTCCATAAACTCTGCCTTTCGAACTCCTCTCCATTCTTCTCCCTCCTCCCTACTTCTGTCACTATCAAATCCAGACCAAACTCATCATTCTTTCCCTGGACACTTAAAATAACCCTTGAATTCCTCTTCCTGCCTACAGTCTTTGCCTGCCCCCTAACTCCATCTTCCACCCAATGTCAGAATTATCTTTCAGAAATGGTCTCATGCCCCCACTGCCACCCCCTCTTCAGTAGAACAAAGACCAGCCCAGCTGAGGGATGCCGTGCCCAGCGCTCATTATTAGACAATAACCAAGACATCTCCGCCTTGACTACTAAACTCCTGGAAATGAGGCACAGCTCCAGGGAGAAGAGAGCGGAACAAACCCCAGGTTGTATATGTTTCTGTCACTGGGACAGAATGAAGGCTAGAAATAGAATAGACTTGAGTTACAAAACAATAAATCATAATTCAAATACACTTGAGATGTGAACAGCTGCACTAATTGTTTTTATATCTTTGTCTTTACTCGATAGGGAGCCCTGGGGGTTCCGGTCTAACTCCTGTACATGACTCTTGGGTGCACAGTAGGTGCTTTAATATGCACTTGTAGAATTGTTGATGTGCATCTAATACCTCACTGCTCAAGTGCTCCTAATCTGAGTCCGTAAGAGAATCCGTGAGAAACTCGTTCTTTCTCTTTAGACAGGGATAATTAAGTTAGTGCTAATATAGTCAGCTAGGAAAAGGGGTTTGCAAGGGAGGGAAGAAGGGAAAAAAGGAGAGAGAGAGAGCACACCAGTGAGCCCTGGGCTTCTCTGAGGGTAAGAATTACAGATTATTATTCAAGTACCTAGACAGGAGCACAAACTGGACACTTTTCAGTGGATTGGCTCTGGAGTTGGCAGGGATAAACCTGGATATACAGCTGAGAAGGACTCACTCAAACTGTTTATTTCTCCTCATTGTGTGGGAAGGAAATTATCCTTAGCTGAGCATGTAACTGAACTGGAGCACGCATCCCTGGCTAATGCTATTTAATGGGGTGGGCCTGAGATGGCCTTGCCAGCTACCAGTGAGCTGCCCCTTGGCTCTGGCAGCCACTCTCCTGTCTAGTCAAACCAGGGGCAGCCTGGGGATCCCAGCTCTCCTCCGTACCTCACACACTGCTGCTCCCCGTAGGTCATGAGCAGGGAGGTGGAGGGCAGCTATGACTCCTTCATTCACCGAGAATTTTCCTCAGTGGCTTCTGGGCTTCCTGGGGAGTCAGAGCTTTTTGCTCATAATCCAGAGACGAATGAGGAAAGCTGTCTTACTTTCCATATTCTATTTTTTTTTTTTGTCTTTATAAACTGGCCAATTTGTTTAAAACCTGTCACCTCCCCAAACCTTAAAGTGGCATCACTTGCATTTTCAATTTCTTGCTTTTCAATAGGCCTTTTATTTACTACATAAAAGATTTGCAACATATATAGAATGCTTTTCTTTTTGAGATGGAGTCTCGCTCTGTCGCCCAGGCTGGAGTGCAGTGGCATGATCTCAGCTCACTGCAACCTCTGCCTCCTGGGTTCAAGCGATTCTCCTGCCTCATATCAGCCTCCTGAGTAGCTGGGACTATAGGCACATGTCACCACGCCCAGCTAATTTTCATATTTTTAGTAGAGATGGGGTTTCACCATGTTGGTCAGGCTGGTCTCGAACTCCTGACCTCATGATCTGCCCACCTCGGCCTCCCAAAGTGCTGGGATTACGGGTGTGAGCCACCACGTCCGACTAGAAAGCATTTTTGAAATATCAGGTTCCAGGCTGTGAGCAATGACCATAAACTTGCATTTCACTGAGGCAAGTTGCCAGAACTCTTTCCCCACGACAGTTTAACCAGCAAGTTACCTAATTACTCACTGACAACATAGGTGTGCGGCAGGCAAAGTTCCCCAGATAACTGAGGAAATGTGATAATTATCATGCTGTGGAAGTTCTTGCCATTTTTCATACGCCACTACGGGAATCAGAATACCCAGCCTCTCTCCTCTTGCAGGCGACACTGCTGCTGCCCTGCTCAGATCCGCTTTACCAGACTAGTTGTTCAGAATTGGCAGCTGATGGCTGACAGCTGCTTCCTGTTCAGGAGAATTGCCATCAAAAGGAGCCACTTCAACTTGGGGGTTATGCTTCCCCCATCCATCCTGCATCCCATGGTGACTGACACAGAGGTACAACAGAGCAGACCCCTAGCCTCAGCAAGGACCCACTCCATGGTGCACTTCTTGCTCAAGAGCTCCCCATGAGGTCAGGCTGAAGCAGGCTCTAGCTGAGATCCCAGTCTTGCCTAGCTCCTTCCCTGTACCTCATCTTTCTTCGTCATTCCCTTTCTTTTGAGAGCTCCCTCTCCATAAACCATGCACAGCTAAACCTCTGTCTCAGACTGTGTCTTTCAGAAACCTGACCCAAGACACCACTCACCTATTTCCAACAAGCAATTGTTTGCTTCCCACAAGACGAGAAACAGTGTCCCAAAGATTAACGTGGAAGCGTAAACTTACCAAAAAGGAAGGAACAAAAAAAATAATGATGAGTTGGGGCAACACTTCATTTTCTCTCCTCCTCTTCCATTTGATTTATTTCAATTTCAATGTATTTGTTTTGGAGCAATCAGTCCCTCACTGTTGGACACGTTGGTTATTTTCAATCTTTGGCCATTACAAATAATGCTGCAGCAAATACTCTCAAACATAAACTTTCAATTGCATCTCAACTCTGATTTATTTTTGGGTAAGTTTGAACAAGGGTTATTACCAAGACATGAAAGATATAGGTTGTTTCCGAACTCTTGATACACATCATCAAGTTTTTTCAGAAAGTGAGAGGTAACAACCCACTCTTTTATTTGTCTTTCATGAAGATAGCCCATTTCACAATTCTGCTTTCACTGAGTATTATTCTTTAGAACAGTTTGCTATTTTTAGAGGAAGATGGTTTCTAGTTTTAATATGGTTTTCTGGTTTTCTTTAATTACTTATGAATATTTTTCTTATGGTTATTAGAACTTTAATTACTTTCCATGTCGATTATCTGTACATGGCATTACTCATTGTTCTGAAGAATCTTTTTTCTTCTATTTGTCCTTAATGGTAATAGCTCCATTTACTACATTCTGGTAATGTACTGGACATGGATTTAAGTGCTTTACATCTTTTGCTTTATATAATTTTTATTATGTAATTATAAAAATAATAAAATATAATCATTATTTTATGCAATTTTCTTGTATTTTGTGTAATTGTCATCTGATCAGTACTAGTTCACATGGCTCCTTCATATAAATGAGAAAATGTGTCTACCACCTCAGGTAGGAAACTACAGTTCTGCTTCAAGGCCTATGGCTTGGTGCGTGGAAAGTGAGTTGAATTTCAGCTCCTACTTGCTTCCTCAGCTGTGCTCCTTTGTGTAGTGTACAACCTCTGCACCTGTAGAGGATGTTCTTGATTCTCACAACGACCCTGTAAAATGGGTATTATCTTCTCCATCGTGAGATGAAGAAATTGAGGCTCAGGCAGTTTTTATTTTTATTTAGTTTTAAACTTGTTATTTTAATTTTTGTGGGTATCTAATAGCTGTATATATTTAGAGGGTACATGAGATGTTTTGATGTAGGCATGCAGTACATAATAATCATGTAAAATGGGGTATCATGCCCTCAAGTATTTATCCTTTGTGTTACAAACAATCCAACTATACTATTTAGTTATTTTTAAATGCACAAATAAATTGTTATTGACTGTAGTGATGCTGTTGTACTGTAAAATCTAGGTCTTATTCATTCTTTCTATTTTTTTGGACCCATTAACCATCCCCACCTTCCCACCCTTCCCCCTTCCCAGCCTCTGGTAACCATCCTTCTACTCTCTATCTCTATAAGTTCAATTGTTTTCATTTTTAGATCCCATGAATAGGTGAGAACATGTGATGTTTGTCTCCCTGTGCCTGGTTTATTTCATTTAGCATAATGACCTCCATTCCATCCATGTGGTTGTAAATGACAGGATCTCATTCTTTCTTATGGCTGAATAGTACTCCATTGTTTATAAATATCACATTTTCTTTATCCATTCATCTGTTGAGAGACATTTAAGTTTTTTCCAAATTTTGGCTATTGTGAACAGTGTTGCAATGAATGAGGAAGTGCAGATATCTCTTTGATATACTAATTTTCTTTCTTTAGGGTACTTACCCAGCAGTAAGATTGCTGGATGATATGGTAGCTCTATTTTTAGTTTTTTGAGTAACCTCCGGACTGTTCTTCATCATGATTGTACCAATTTACATTCTCACCAACAGTGTACAAGGGTTTTATTTTCTTCACATCCTCTCCAACACTTCTTATTGCCTGTCTTTTGGATATAAGCCATTTTAACTGGAGTGAGATGATATCTTACTGTAGTTTTGATTTGCATTTCTCTGATGATCAGTGATGTTGAGTGCCTTTTCATATGCCTATTCGCTATTCGTAGGTCTTCTTTTGAGAAATGTCTATTCGATTTTTTGCTCATTTTAAAATTGGATTATTAAATTTTTTCATATAGAGTTGTTCGAACTCCTTATACATTCTGGTTATTAATCCCTCATTGGATGAGTAGTTTGCAAATATTTTCTTGCATTCTGTGGGTTGTCTCTTCACTTTGTTGATTGTTTCCTTTGCTATGCAGACGCTTTTTAATTTCATGTGATCCCATTTGTCCATTTTTGCTTCGGTTGCCTGTGCTTGTGGGACATTAATTAAAAAATTTTTGCCCAGAACAATGAGTTTCCTTGACTTTTTCTTGTAGTAGTTTTATAGTTTGGAGGTCTCAATTTAAGGCTTTAATCTATTTTGACTTGATTTTCATATACGGGAGAAATAGGGACCTAGTTTCATTTTTCTGCATATGGATATCTAATTTCCCAGCACCATTAACTGAAGAGACAATCTTTTTCCCAGTGTTTGTTCTGGGCACCTTTGTCGAAAATGTGTTCACTGTAGTTCTGTGGATTTGTTTCTGGGTTCTCTCTTCTGTTCCACTGTTTTATGCATCTGTTTTCATGTCAGTACCTTGCTGTTTTAGTGACTATAGCCTCTGTAGTATAATTTGAAGTCAGGTAAGGTGATTCTTCCAGTTTTGCTCTTTTTACTTAGGATAGCTTTGGCCATTGTGGGTCTTTTGTTGCTTTATATAAATTTTAGGATTTTTTTTCTATTTCTGTGAAGAATGTCATTGGTATTTTGATAGGGATTGCACTGAATCTGTAGATTGCTTTGGACAGGATGGACATTTTAACAGTATTCATTCTTCCAATCCATGAACATGGACTATTTTTACATTTTTTTGTGTCCTCTTCAATTTCCTTCACCAGTGTTTTATAGTTTTTATCATAGAGATGTTTCAGGTCTTTGGTTCAGTTAATTCTTAGGTTTTTTGTTTTGTTTTGTTTTGTTTTTTTTTTTGGAGACAGAGTCTCGCTCTGTTGCCCAGGCTAGAGTGCAGTGGGGCGATCTCGGCTCACTGCAAGCTATGCCTCCCAGGTTCACACCATTCTCCTGCCTCAGCCTCCCGAGTAGCTGGGACTATAGGTGCCTGAATTCTTAGGTATTTAATTTTATTTGTGGGTATTGTAAGCAGGATTACTTAGTTTTATTTCTTTTTCACATTATTCACAGTTGGCAAATAGAAAGGCTACTGGTTTTTGTTTGTTGATTTTGTATCCTGTGACTTTATTAGTTCTAATATTTTTTGTGTGGAGGCTTTAGATTTTTCCAAATATAAGATCATATCATCTGCAAACAAGGGTAATTTGACTTCTTTCCAATTTTGATACCATTTATTTCTTTCTCTTGTCTGGTTGCTCTAGACAGGACTTCCAGTACTATGTTGAATAACAGTGGTAAAAGTGGTATCGTTTTCATGTTCCAGATCTTAGAGGAAAGGCTTTCCATTTTTTCCCCATTCAGTATGATTCTAGCTGTGGGTTTGTCATATATGGCTTTTAATATATTGAGATATGTTCCGTCTATACCCAGTTTTTTGAGGGTTCTTATAAAGGGATGTTGTATTTTATCAAATACCCTTTCAGCCACCACTCCTAGTACTATGCTGGGTCAGACCTGAAGCTAGCACAGCACTGGATCTCCCCCAAGGCCTGCTGTAACCACTCCCTGACTATGGCCTATGTTCAATTGAAATGATAATATGGTTTCTGTCCTTCATTCTGCTGATGTGATGTATCACACTGATTGATTTATATATGTTAAACTATCATTGGATCACAGGGATAAATCCCACTTGGTCATGATAAATGATCTTTGACATGCATTGTTGAATTCTGTTTGCTAGTATTTTGTTGAGGATTTTTGCATCAATATTCATCAGAGATGTTGGCCTGTATTTTTTTAAATGTGTCTTTGGTTTTGGTATCAGGTAATACTGGCCTTGTAGAATGAGTTTGGAAGTATTTCCTCCTCCTCTATTTTTGAAAATAGTTTGAGTATGATTGGTATTAGTCCTTCTTTAAATGTTTGGTAGAATTCAGCAGTGAAGCCATCAGGTCCTGGGAAACTTTTTATTATGGCTTCAGTCTCATGACTTCTTGTTGGTCTGTTCAGGTTTTGGATTTCTTCGTGGTTCAATTTTGGTAGGTTGTATGTGTCTAGGGATTTATCCATTTCCTATAGATTTTCTAATTTACTGACATATAGTTGTTCCTAGTAGCCCCTAATTATCTTTTGAATTTCTGTGGTATCAGTTATGATGGCTCCATTTTCATTTTGGATTTTATTTATTTGGATCTTCTTTTTTTCTTAGTCTGGCTAAAGGTTTGTCAATTTTGTTCAACTTTTCAAAAACCTAATTAATGTTTCATTGATCTTTTGTATTGTTTTCCTTGTTCCAATTTCATTTATTTCTGCTCTGATCTTTATTATTTCTTCTTTTTACTAATTTTGGGTTTGGTTTGCTCTTGCTTTTCCAGTGTTTAAAGATGCATTGTTAGGTAATTTATTTGAAATTTTTTTTGATGTGGGTACTGATAACTATAAACTTCACTCTTAGTACTGCTTTTGCTGTATTCCATAGGTTTTGGTATTTCATGTTTCCATTATCATTTGTTTCAAGAAAATTTTCAATTTCCTTCTTAATTCCTTCATTGACCCACCAGTCATTCAGGAGCATACTGTTTAATTTCCATGTATTTGTATAGTTTCCAAAATTCTTGTTGTTATTGATATCTAGTTTTATTCCATTATGAGAAGATGCTTGATATTATTTCAATGTTTTTGAATGTTTTAAGACTTGTTTTGTGATCTGATATACAGTCTATCCTTGAGAATGATCCATGTGCTGAAAAAAGGAATGTGTATTCTGCAATCATCGGATAGAATGTTCTGTAAATGTATATTAGATTTATGTGTTTATGGTGCAGATTAAGCCCATGTTTCTTTGTTGATTTTCTGTGTGGAAGATCTGTCTAATGATGAAAGTGAGTTGTCAAAGTCTCCAGCTATTATTGTCTGAGGGTCTCTCTCTCTCTTTAACGCTAATAATATTTGCTTTGTATATCTGGTGCTCCAGTGTTGGGTATATATATATATTTATAATTGTTATATCCTCTTGCTGAATTCATCCCTTTATCATTTTATAGTGACCTTCTTTGTCTCTTCTTATGATTTTTGTCTTGCAATCTATTTTGTCTGATATAAGTATACTACTCCTACTCTCTTTTGATTTCTATAGGCCTGGAATATCATTTTTTATCCCTTTATTTTCAGTCTATGTGTGTTTTTATAGATTAAGTGTGTCTCTTTTAGGTAACAGATCATTGAGTATTTTAAAAAATCCATTCAGTCACTATATGTCTTTTGATTGGAGAGTTTAGTGCATTTACATTCATTGTTATTATTAAGGACTCACTCCTGTGATTTTGTTATTTGTTTTCTGGTTGTTTTGTAATTTTTCTTCTTTCTTCTTTCTTTCCTTCCTGTCTTCCTTTTAGTGAAGATGATTTTTTTTTTCTGGTAATATGATTTAGTTTTTTGCTTTTTATTTTTTGTGTATCCATTGTATGTTTTTTGGTTTGAGGTTTCCACGAGGCTTGCAAATACTGACTGATAACCTATTATTTTAAGCTGTTAACAACTTGACACTGTTTGCATAAACAAAGAAAGAAACAAGCAAAAATAAAACTAATAAAGACTCTGCGCCTTAATTGCATCCTCCTGCTTAAGTTTTTGTTTCTATGTATATCTTATCGTACTCTCTGTGTCTTGAAAAATTGTGAAACATATTATTTTTGATTAGTTCATCATTTATCTTTCTACTTAAGATAAAAGTAGTTTACGTACCACAATTTCAGTGTTATCATAGTCTGTGTTTTTCTGTGTATTTACTATTACCAGTGAGTTCTGTACCTTCAGATGATTTCTTATTACTCATTAATGACCTTTTATTTCTGATTGAAGTACTCCCTTTAGCATTTCTTGTAGGACACATCTGCTGTTGATGAAATCCCTCAGCTTTTGTTTTTATGGGAAAGCCTTTATTTCTCTTTCATGTTTGAAGGATATTTTCACTGGATATGGTATTCTAGGGTAAAAGTTATTATTTTTTTTTTTTTTGAGACGGAGTCTTGCTCTGTCGCCCAGGCTGGAGTGCAGTGGCCGGATCTCAGCTCACTGCAAGCTCCGCCTCCCGGGTTCACGCCATTCTCCTGCCTCAGCCTCCTGAGTAGCTGGGACTACAGGCGCCCACCACCTTGCCCGGCTAGTTTTTTGTATTTTTTTAGTAGAGACGGGGTTTCACCGTTTTAGCCAGGATGGTCTCGATCTCCCGACCTCGTGATCCGCCCGTCTCGGCCTCCCAAAGTGCTGGGATTACAGGCTTGAGCCACCGCGCCCGGCAAAAGTTATTTTTTCTTCAGCACTTTAAATATATCATGCCATTGCCTCCTGGCCTGTAAGGTTTCCACTGGGAAGTCTGCTGCCAGATGTATTGAAGCTCTATTTATGTTATTTGTTTATTTTCTCTTGATGCTTTTAGAATCCTTTCTTCATCCTTGACTTTTTTGAGTCTGTTTACTTAATTGCCTTGAGGTAGTCTTTTTTGAGTTAAATCTACTTGTTGTTCTATAACCTTCTTATACTGGGTTGTTGATATATTTCGCTATGGAAAGTTCTCTATTACTGTTCCTTTGAATAAACTTTCTATCCTTATCTTTTTCTTTACCTCCTTTTTAAGGCTGATAACAGATTTGCCCTTTTGAGGCTGTTTTCTAAATCCGCTAGGTGTGCTTCATTGTTTTTTCTTTTTTCTTTTGTCTCCTTTGACTGTATTTTCAAATAACCTTTCTTCAAGCTCACTAATTCTTTCTTCCACTTGATCAATTCTGCTATTAAAAGACTCTGATGCATTCTTCAATATGCCAATTGCATTTTTCAACTCCAGAATTCCTGCTAGACTCTTTTTAATTATTTCAATCTCTTTGTCAAATTTGTGTGATAGAATTCTGAATTCCTTCTCAGTGTTGTCTAGAATTTCTTTGAATATCCTCAAAACAACTTTTTAAAATTCTCTGTCTGAAAGGTCACATAACTGTTTCTCCAGGATTGATCTCTGGTGTCTTTTTAGTTCATTTGGTGAGGTCATGTTTTCCTGGATGGTCTTGATACTTGCAGATGTTCATCTGTGTCTGGGCATTGAAGAGTGAGGTATTTATTGCAGTCTTTTCTGTCTAGACTTGTTTGTACCTATCCATTTTGGGAAGGCTTTCCAGATATTTGACAGGACTTGGGTGTTGTGACCTAAGCTGTATCTACTTTAGGGGGCACCCCAAGCCCATAATATTTTGGTTCTTGCAGACTTGTAGTGGTACTGCCCTGATGGTCCTGGATAAGATCTGGAAGAATTCTCTGGATTACCAGGCAGAGACTCTTGTTCCCTTCCCTTACTTTCTCCCTAACAAACAGTGTCTCTCTTTCTGTTCTGAGTCACCTGGAGCTGGGGATGGATTGACATAAACACCCATCTTACCACCACTCCTACTACTATGTTGGGTCAGAACTGAAGCTAGCATAGCACTGGATCTCCCCCAAGGCCTGCTGTAACCACTACCTGACTATGGCCTATGTTTGCTCAAGGCCCTGGGGCTCTACAATTAACAGGTGACAAAGTCAGCCAGGCCTATATCTTTCCTTTCAGGGTAAATAACTGCCCCAGGCCCTGGCTGTGTCCAGAGATGCCATCTGGGAGCCGAGGACTAGAGTCAGAAACCTTAGAAATCTACTTGGTGTTTTATTGTACTGCAGATGAACTGGCACTCAAACCACAAGACACAGTCCTTCCTACTTTTCCCTCCAATTTCCAAAGGCAAAGGAGCTTTACCCCATGGCCACCACCACCACAGGCCCATGGGGATTACCGTAGATGTTTCTTTAAGGTCCACAGGCTCTTCAGTCAGTCTGTGGTAGATGTTTGCTGGCTTGGGACTCACCCTTCAGGAGAGTGGGCTCCTCTCTGGTCCAGGGCAAGTCCAAAAATGCCATCCAAGAGCCAAGTTCTGGAATTGGTACTCCAAGAACCTAGGCCTGGACTTGGGGACCCTAAGAGCCTTCTGATTGCTCTGCTCCACTGTGGCTGAGCTGGTATCTAAGGTGCAAGACAAAGTCCCCTTTACTTTTCCCTCTGCCTTTCTCAAGTGGAAGGAATCTCGCCTCATAGTCACTATAGCTGGGAATGTGTTGAGTCTCATCTGAAGCCAGCAAGTCTCAGGGTCTCACCTGAGGTCCTCAACATAGTACCTGGGTATCACTGCTCTTTATTCAGGGCCCAAGGGATCTTCAGTTAGCAGGTGATGATTCCTCACAGAACTGGGTCCTTTCCTTCTGGCCCAGGATATATCCAGAAATATCATCAGGGAGCTAGGGCCTGGAAATGGGGCCTCATGACTCTGACCAGTGCTCTATCCTGCTGTGGCTGAGCTGATATCAAAGATGCAAGACAATATCTTCTCTACTCTTCTGTCTTCTCAAGTGAAGGGAAGGGGGCTCTCTTTTGAAGCTGTGAGCTGTGCAGCCTGGGTTGGGATGGGGGGTGATGCCAGTACTCCCTTAGCTACCTGGGCTGGTATTTCAGTGGGTCATGTTCTCCATCCCCCTCCCCAAGTCCACTGTCTCTGGGCCCAATTCAGCACTAGGATTCTCTAGGAGTTGCAGTTCTTGTGGTCTAGACTGCCTTTCAAGTTTATTTGGGGCCCCAGAATCCTTTAGCCCACAGTAGCGAGACACTGGGATTGGTGACTTACCTCTGGCTAAGGCTGGTTTCAGTGCTCCCTTTGTGGGTCAGCTGAGTTTGGTCTGTTTCTTTTCTTTTCTTTTTTCCTATTATAATAGGGCAGCACTGAGTTCAGCACCTCACAATTGCTGTGGTCTCTCTCTCCCCAGCACACAGAAATTCTCCTGGCACCATGCCACCACTGCTGGGGAACACGGGGGCGGGGTTGGTGTCAGTGATTCAAGACTAACTTTATATCACTGAGAGAGGCACTGGAGAGGTTTTTCCTACCTCTTCAGTGCCTCTCTCAGTGATATGAAATTAAACCAGGTACTGTGAGTGCTGACCTAATTTTTGGTTCTTATGAAGGTTCTTTGGTTGTATAGATAGTTGCCTGTTAGTGTCCTTGCAGGGGGAATGATCAGTGGAGCCTTCTGTTTCTGCATCTTGCTCCACTCCCTCAGGCAGCTTTTAACGGACTTGTTCGGGTCATACACCTGTAAGTAAGTGATCCAGGTTTTGAACACAAGCTTGGGTGATTCCAAAGCCAGAAATAATTGTGGTACTATGTGGCTTTTATCTACTATGCCTAGCAATCCCCTGACTTAGGCAGAAATGCCATTTTCTCATTTTACCTTTTATTTTTTGACGTATGAAAGATTTGAATGTTTATGCAAACAAATTAAGCAATTGATCTTTTCCTTCATGTTTTAAAAATATTTTTGTTTTTATGCTTAGAAAATGTTGATCATTTTCATGGTGGATTAAAAAGCCCTTTCTTTGACTTGCTATCCCAAACTAGGAGCTGCTTCAGCTGAAAATACTCAACATGATGTTTCAAAGTCAATGTAACATTGCTTAGTGTTTCCGCAGGATTCTTTTGGAGAGTTGTACAATTTTTGCCGAAACAGGTGGGCCCACATCTTTCTTAGAAGCCATGGTATCTTGAGTTAACTTGCAGTCTTACTTGCATTCTTCCATAATATGTTATGTTAGAGAATAAAGCAGCCTCCCTTAACAACCTAAATTCAGAATCAGCAATATTTAAAACAGGAAAAAGGAACTATGTGGAGAGAAGAGGGGCTGGATCAGTGTCCTTGAGTTCTGACTTATTTTCAAGGATCTCTTTTTCTGCATTCCAGTCACACTTTCATGATGATTTGGGGAGTGAGCTCTTTTCCAATTCTGACTCAAACACATAGCTAACCTATTCTCTAGATTTTCCTACAGATGGCTCCAACTTTGAAGATATTTTTACTGAATAATTTGAGTAAAACAAAAGAGAATATTCAGGATATACAAAATATGAAACAGTCCAATGCATGAATTTCAGGCTTTTGATCCTACCAACACTGGCTGTCCTAGCTAGTTCTGTATCTTATTTATGTGTTAGGTCCTACAAAACAGACATTTCCTGCCTTCATGGAATGTACTTTTAAAGAGAAGACATCTACTCATTTATTAAACTGATATGTATTGAGCACTTTCTCTGTGCAAGGCTTTGGGCCAGTAGCTGCGTATATGGCTATGAACAACAGATATGGCCTTGACTTCATGATTCTTAGATCCAGTGAGAGAAAAATGCATTGAATAAGTAAGCACACAAATAAGCGTGTAATTACAAATTATAATAAAATGTACTTAATATTATAATAGCTTATGAGACCTATATAGTCAGGTAGATTAAAGATGACTGAAAATTTTTTGCTATTCCTGCCATTGAGAGGTGGACTGTAATGCTCTTCCCTTTATCCTGGCTGGCTTCACCTTGTTGCTTGACTAGTGGAATAAAATGGCAGTGATGTTCTGGTACTTACAAGGCCAGCTCATAAGAAGCATTGCAATTTCTATCCAGGCCTCTTAGAACACGCTTCCTCAGAGCTCTGAGCTAACAGATAAGATGTCTGAGTACTGAGTCCTCCATGTGGAGGCATTCTGGCCTATGGTTCCAGTAATCCTAGACTTTTATCTCTACCAAGGCACCAGACATGTGATCAAGCCATTTTGGTCGCTCTAGACTAGCCCATCTTCCAGGTGAATACCACTGAGTGACCTTAGTTGATGCTACAAGGAGTTGAAGTATCACCTACCTGAGCTCTGCCTGAATCCCTGACCAACAAAATCACATGATATAGTAAATGATGCTTGTTTCAAGCCACTAAGTGTTAGGATAGTTTGTTACACAGCAGTGGATAACAGGAACAGATAGGATGAGCATAAAGGGCACTCTGATTGACAATGTCAATTAAGTGGAGTTCTAAAGAATAAATCATAGTTAAGGGGACAAAGAACAGGTAGAAGAACACTCCAGGCCCGGTGGAGAATTTAAGTTCTGAAGGAAGTTGAAGAAATAAACTATCTGAAAGAAGATTTAAGCTGAAGCCGTAGAAGTAGGCATGGGGTATGATCACGCAGGGTCTTATGGGATATAGTTTTAAGTTCTAGCTTAGGAACAATGGGGAATCGTGGAAACTTTTTAAGAAAAGAAATCTCAGACTTTGGTTTGTAATTTTAAAAGATGGTTCTGGTTATCCCATGGGAGCATGAATTGGAAGGGAGCAAAACTGGAAGTAATGAGATTGTTTAGGAGGCTATTCACTGTGGTCTAGGGAAGATGGTAGCGGCTTGGAGTATGGGAAGGTGGCAGGGGGGGAGAATAAGACAGGACAGACTCGAGAGCTATTTTTGAGTAAAACCGACAAGACACCATTGGATTGGAGTGTGTGTGTGTTGAGGGTAGGAGTGGGGAGGGAAGAAACCAGTGCTGAGGGTGACCTCATAGGTATCTAGTAACTGGTGCATTAATATGCCATTTAGTGGACAGAGAATACCAGTTAAAGAAGCAGATTTTGGGAGGATGTTCAGGTATGTTTTAAATGTTAACTCTGAGATGCTTTTAGACACCCAAGTGGCGATTTCTAGTAGTCAGTTGCACATACAGATATGGAGGGCATATAATAGGTCTGGGGCGGTGACACAGTTTGGAGAATCACTCGCATATGGATAATATATACAGCTACGGGTATGGGTTAGGTGACCTATGATGAGCATTTAGAGAGTGAAGAGCCAAGGATCTATCCCTGGGGAACTCTAACCTTTACATTTTGGAAGAGGAGGTGAGTAGCTGAGAAAGGACTCTGAGAAGGAGCACCTAGAACGATAGAAGAAAAATCACAAGCGTGTTATATATTGGAAGCCAAGAGAAGAACAGTGTTGCAAGCAGGAAGAAATGGTATCATCAAGTGTGTGGAATGCTTCTGAGAGTTCTGGTGAGATGAGGACTGAATTCTGAGCATTGAAGTTCAAGGTCAAGAATAGTTTTAGCAGCAGCCAAGTTGGGATGGGTTGAAGAGTAAATGGGTGGAATATGTGTAGCAGGTATAGATTACTATGTAGAGCTGGGAGTTAATGTAGAATTTTTCAAGACAGGAGATTCTAGAAGAGGTTTGAATGTTATCAGGAAGAATCCAATAAAGAGGGAGAAGGAAGGAAAGGATACTGCCTAATTCTCCCTTTATAATGCTGCCAGAGTGTGTTCTTTGTAAAAGAAATACATTTGAAGATATCACTTCCCAGTTTAAAATCCTTTGAAGATGCTCCTTAGCTTTCAGGTTCTGGTTCAAACACCTTATCTTGATTTTTCAGGCCTTTCTGACTTAGTCCTTACTCACTCTTTGAGCTTCATCTTCTGCCACTCACTCATGAGAATGCTTGAACTTGGACCCAAGTTATTTCATGACTTGCTACTTTTGCACACGTGATTTCTTCTTCCTGGAATGTCCTCCCTCCTTTCTCCATCCAGCTTATTTCTACTTGCATCAGTTGTCTATTGCTGTGTAACAAATCATCCCATGACTAAGTGGCTTAAAATAACAAACATTGGTTGTCTCATAGTTTTGAGGGTTAAGAATTTGAAAGCAGTTTAGCTGAGAAGTTCTCAGGGTCTCTCATGAGGTTGCAGTCAGATTGTCAGCTGAGACTACAGTCATCTCAAGGCTTGACTGCCAATAGAGAATTGCTTCCAAGCTCTCTCTCACATGATTGTAGGAAGCACTCAATTTCTTGCTGGCTATTGACAGGAGGACTGAGTTCTTACCACCTGGGCCTCTCTCCAGGGCTGTCTAATGTTCTCATGATATGACATCTGGCTTCCCCAGAGCAAGTTATCCAAGGCAATGAGTGAGAGGGGTCAAGTGAGAGCTCAAGATGGAAGCTGTATGCTTGTTGTCACATAGGCCAACCATGGTACAGCATAGGAGAAGAGTACACAAGGATGGAAATATGAGGAGATGGGGCCATCTTTGAGGCTGAATTTACACAACTTCTCCTTTAAATTTATTTCAAGACTCGTTTAACAGGAAAATTTTTCTGATACTCTCAGTTCGGTTGGATGCACTGTTTTCTGCTCCTATAACCCCCCGAGCATCTTCTCTCCTTTAGGATGAAGCACATTGAGCCATCATTGCAGAATTACTAGCGTAAGTAACACTTCAGCTAGTTAACACAAATAACTTTGCCCTCCAGGGATGACTCTTCTGTCTCTCTATGGGTACATTAATAACCAAAACATTTATGATAACCAAAACATTATATGATAACCAAAACATTATATGATAACCAAAACATTATATGATAATGACAGCTTTATATTCATTTAGCAGGAATCACATAAAAGTGGTGATTCAGAAGCTAATATATATGAAACATTTATGGAATATTTATGAAACAAAAGCTAATATTTCTAGAATATTCACTATGTGTCAGTTACTATATCAAGGACTAAATATGTTATCTCATTCAATACTTGTGATAGCCCTAGGAAGCTGGGACTGTTTTATCTTTATTTTCACTAATGAGGAAATTAAGACACAAAGAGGCCAAGGTATTTATGCATGATTGTATCATTAATAAGTGGCACAGCTGTGATCTGAACCCAGGAGGCTTAACTTTGCACCATGCCCTTAGCCAATACGCTATACTATCCTACAGCCATTAGCTCACCCTACTCTAAATAGGATTTGACAAAATTTGGGGGACAGACTGGTTTTCCCTGAAACACAGTCCCAGCAAGATTCAGACCAGAAATGTAGATGAGCAAAGATCAGAAAATGGAATGAAGGACTCGTGTTCGGACTAAATCTTCATGTGGAATTTGTCTTGACCTTTCACATCTCTCTATGGGGTTTAATTGGTATTTTCCTAAATGACTGCAGATTCCCAACCTTGCTT
Organism: Macaca fascicularis; assembly: GCF_037993035.2. NCBI lineage: Eukaryota > Metazoa > Chordata > Mammalia > Primates > Cercopithecidae > Macaca > Macaca fascicularis. The sequence goes on from NC_088376.1 coordinate 17,089,910, forward strand.
GTGTTTTTACCAAATACGAAATTGTTCTAGGGACCCGAACCCTTTCCTCCCTGGGTTTCCATTCATTTTTCTCCTGCTTCACTGAGTGCTGATTCCTTCTCTTTCTCTTGACCACATTTCTGTCTCTCCTGCAGATTCCCACTGCCTCTTTTTCATGAACAGAAGTCAAATATAAAATCAAGTGGAAGTTCCCAGCCTAAGAAAAGAAAATACTGCTGCTGTCTACTACAGGAATGATGTTAAATATACATCCTGTAGAAGCAAAGGCTGAAACAGTGCCTTCGTGCCAGCATACCTGAAGTACTCACAGTTACATTACTAGAGCTTTTAGGAGCAAGGTCTATTATGGGAAGCATTCATTCAAGGCATTTATTAAACATTCGCAGGGATGGGTGCAGACTTCCAAGAGGCCTACTTGTCCTGACTTTATTTTTAGTTTCCACAGCACCTCAGGCTTGTTCATAGTGTATCTTCTACCTGGAACATTCTTCCCCACCTTATCTTTTTAGAACCTACATTACAGTCTTCTTTGTGCAGAGCACTTTACATCCACTATCTATAATCTGTGGAAAGGCTTTTTAACAATGATGATATCATACTTGTGTTTTGGCATGTTAACTCTGGCTGCTAAATGGAGACTTGCAAATCTGTTAATATCTTGCCGTATGCACTGCCACCACCCAGTTTTAAGCCCCAATCATATCTTGCCTGGACTACTATAATAGCTTCCCAACATCTTCCCACTGTACTACTCTTCTCATTGTAGACAGAGTGATCTTAAAACTTAACTGGATTATGTAACCTCAAAGGCCCTCAGTACACTCAGAATTAAATACAAACTTTTCCTGTGGTTTACAAGGCCCTATATCACCTAGTTCATTTTTACTTGCCAACCTCCTTATTTCAGTAACTGAACCTGTGTAACAAATGACTCTAAATATGCAGTGGTTTAAAACAATGACAATAATTATTTTGTTGCAGTTTGGGTGGGATCCAAATTGCTCATTTCTGCTCCTTTTGGCATTAGTTGGGGAAACTCAAAGACCAGGGGCTGGAATCACCTGAAGTTTTATGGAGTCTCACATGTGGTGGTTAATGATGACTGACAGGTAAGACTTCAGCCAATTATGATGACCCAAACACCTACATATGGCTTCTGCATATGACCTGTGCTGTCTTAAGACATGCTGGCTGGATTCCGAGAGCAAATGTCCCCAGAGAGAGAGCAAGCCAGGTAGAAGTCATACTGCCTTTTCTAACTTAGCCTTGGAAATAAGGCACCATCACTTCCACTATATTCTACTAGGCAATCACAAATGCTTGCCCAGGTTCAAGAGAGGTAGGGGTGGGGTGAGGATAGACTCCATGTCTTGATGGTGTGTGGCCAGGTTCTGCAAGAGTGTGTGTGATATGATTTGGATCTGTATCCCTGCCCAAATTTCATGTTGAATTGTAATCCCCAATGTTGGATGGAGGTGGGGCATGGTGGGAGGTGATTGGATCATGGAAGTAGAGTTTTTCTTTTGTGCTGTTCTTGTGATAGTAAGTTAATTCTCATGAGATCTGATTGTTTAAAAGTGTATAGCATGGCCGGGTGTGGTGGCTCACGCCTGTAATCCCAGCACTTTGGGAGGCTGAGGCAGGAGGATCACAAGGTCAGGAGTTCAAGACCAGCCTGGTCAATATGGTGAAACCCTGTCTCTACTAAAAATACAAATAAATTAGCCGGGTGTGGCGGTGCATTCCTGTAATCTCAGCTGCTGAGAGGCAGGAGGCCAAGGCAGGAGAATTGCTTGAACCTGGGAGGCAGAGGTTTCAGTGAGCTGAGATCATGCCACTACACTCCAGCCCGGGTGACAGAGCCGGACTCCGTCTCAAAAAAAAAAAAAAAGTGTATAACACCTGCCCCCTCCCCTTTCTCCTGCTCTGGCTTGTAAGACATGCTTGCTTCCCCTTCACCTTCTGCCATGATTGAAAATTTCCTGAGGCCTCCCCAGAAGCATCATGCTTCCTGTACAGCCTGTGGAACCATAAGCCAATTAAACTTCTTTTCTTTATAAATTACCAAGTCTTAAGTATATTTTTTTAAGGCAGTGTGAGAATGAACTAATACAGAAAATTGGTACCAGGACTGGGGTATTGTTATAAAGATATCTGAAAATGTTGAAGTACCTTTGGAATTGGGTAACCAGCAGAGGTTGGAAGAGCATGGAGGGCTCAGAAAACAGGAAGATGAGGGAAAGTTTGGAACTTCCTAGAGACTTGTTGAATGGTTTTAACCAAAATGTTGATGGTGATATAAACAGATGGCCAGGCTGATGAGGTCTCAGAGGGAGATGAGGGCCTTATTGAGAACTGGAGTAAAGGTCACTTTTGTTATGTATTAGCAAAGAACCTGGCAACATTGTGCTTCTGCTCTAGGGATCTGTGAAACTTTGAACTTGAGATTGATGATTTAGGGTATCTGGTAGAAGAAATTTCTAAGCAGCAAAACATTCAAGAGGTGGCCTGGCTGCTTCCTGTGTGTGAGCAAAGAAATGACCTAAAACTGGAACTTATATTTAAAAGGGTAGCAGAGCCTAAAAGTTTGGAAAATTTGCAGCCTGGACACGTGGTAGAAAAGAAAAGCCCATTTTCTGGGGAGAAATACAGGCCTGCTGCAGAAATTTGCATAAGTTAGGAGCAGTCCTGTGCTGATAGCCAAAACAATGGGAAAAAGACTTTCAAGACATTTCAGAGACCTTCATGGCAGCCCCTCCCATCACTGGCCCAGAGGCCTAAGAGGGAGGAAGGGTTCTGTGGGCCAGGCCCAGGGCCCCTGCCACCCAGTGCAGCCTCAGGACACTACTCCCTGCATCCCAACCATTCCAGCTCCAGCCTTGGTTCAAAGGGGCCCAGGTACAGCTGAGGCTGCTGCTTTAGAGGGTGCAAGCTGTAAGTCTTGGTGGCTTTCATGTGGTGTTATGTAGAGGACTATGTGCTCGCAAACGAGATGTTCCCGATAAGTCCTGCTCTTGCAAACGAAGCAGGATGTTCCTTCCCTGTAAACAGGGAGGACAAAGGAGCCAGCTGCAAACAGCAGACCCTGGGGGCTTGTTTATGTGTAAACATCTTGAAAATCCAGAAAGTCAGGGAAAGGTCAGAAAAACAACAATGTGTCTTGTGACTTGGCAACATTCCACAAACGACTGTATAAAATAAAGCAGAGCGTGCCATTCAAGGTGGGTGCCATGCTTGTCTTGTCTTGTGTTGTCTTGTGTGTTCACTCCTTTGTTTAGGAAACATGCGGACCCCAACAGTGTTAACCCTGCAGGTGCACAGAATACAAGAGTTGAGGCTTGGAAGCCTCCAGCTAAATTTCAGAGGATGTATGGAAAAGCCTGGATGTCCAGGCAGAAGCCTGCTGCAGGGGCAGAGCCCTTATGGATAGCTTCTACTAGGGCAGTGTGGAGAGGCAATGTGGGGTTGGAGCTCCCACATGGAGTCCCCACTGGGGCACTACCTAGTGAAGCTGTGAGAAAAGAGTCAACATTCTCCAGCTCCCAGAATGATAGATCCACAAACAGCTTGCACCATTTCCCTGGAAAAGCTGCAGGCACACAGTGCCAGTCCATGACAGCAGTCACAGAGGCTATGCCCTGCAAAGCCTGAGGGTTGTTGCTGCCCAAAGTCTTGGGAGCTCACCCCTTGCATCATTGTGCCCTGGATGTGAGACATGGAGTCAAAGGAAATTATTTTGGAGTTTAAGATTTATCAACTGGCCTGCTGGGTTTCGGACTTGCATGGGGCCTGTAGCCCCTTTCTTTTGGCCAATTTCTCCCTTTTAAAACAGGTGCATTTACCCAATGCATGCACCTCCATTTTATTTTGGAAGTAACTAACTTATTTTTTTTCTTACAGGCTCATACGCAGAAGGGATTTGCCTTGTCTCAGATGAAACTTTGGACATGGACTTTTGAGTTAATGCTGGAATGAGTTAAAACTTTAGGGGACTGTTGGAAAGGCATGATTGGTTTTGAAACGTGAGAAGGACCTGAGATTTGGGAAGGACCATGGGTAGAATGATACAGTTTGGCTCTCTGTCCCCACCCAACTCTCATGTTGAATTGCAATCTCCAAAGTTGGAAGTGGGGCCTGGTGGGAGGTGATTGGATCATGGGGGCAGATTTTCCCTTTGGGGCTGTTCTCATGATAGTGAGTGAGTTCTCATGAGATCTGGTTGTTTATAAGTGTGTAGCACTCCCCACTGCTCTCTCTTCCTCCTGCTCTGGCCGTGTAAGATGTGCCTGCTTCCCCTTCACCTTCCACCATGATTGGGTTTCCTGAGGCCAGCCCGGAAGCTGTCATGTTTCTTGTATAGCCTGAGGAATTGTGAGCCAATTAAACCTCTTTTCTTTATAAATGACCCAGTCTCAGGTTTTTTTTTTTTTTTTTTTTGGTGTGAGAATGGACTAATACAATGTGAGACTAAATAATAATGCTGTAGTCATTTTTGGAAAATATAATATGCATTACCCATTTTCAACAATTTCCCACCAGGTTCACTAAACTCCATATACAATGCTCTTTGAACATGTTAAATATCTTTTGAAGGTATGTGTAGCCCTTAAAGATAGTCCTGCAAGTTATGTATCATTATACCCATTTTAGAAAGTTAGTATGTGGCAGAACCAGGATTTGGGTTTCTTCTAATCACTGTCCCCAACTATGCTAGTTCAAATATTTGAACTAGCTTTCCCCTTTTCTACCAATATCCTGAACAGATTCCATAATTTTACAGCCAATGATGATTAGTAAAGCAGTCTATTTCATCATTTACCACTCCATCCTATTTGTATTTAAAACTTCAATCTTATATTCTTATTAAGATCTCTTCTCTCCTATCACCTCAGCTTAGGTTAACCTGTGGTGTGAGGGATATGAGTCAGAGAGGGAGCATTGGCCACTGATTCACCCCGCATCCCCTCCCTTTGAGGCTCTAGAATACTTTGTGCTTGACGCTGGGAAGAGGGCTGGGAAAAGTGGCAGGGGGGTCTTTATTAGGTGGCTGCCATTGGTGAGGAGAGTTGCTTCTGGTCTTCCTCTGCTCCACCTACTCCAGTAACCTCTGTTAGTGTGGTGATGTATGTTAGTGGTGAGCAGGTTTTCTTGGGATGCTCTTCACCTTTATTGGACTCCTCTGCTGATGAAGGTCCCTCAGAGAAGGAAGTTGTGTCTTCTTTTCATCACCCCTAGTAGTCCATGCTCTAGATGGGCTGTAACCTTGGCTGGCTGGCAGCTGTCTGCACAGCTTCATGGCTTCTCTTTCTTCTTCTAACTTACATAATGTACATGTGAAAGTCACGGAAACTTCTGTGGTTTCTTTCATGCCCTGCAATGGTCTGGAGGAACTGGGCTGGGATGAGCATTGCTACTGCCTTGTTTCTAGGTTCACCTCACCAATTCCCCACTTTCTACGCTGTCTTCCTAAAGTGCAAACTCTTCAGGAAAGAAGGCTCCATCACCATGTTCACTTCTGGGGGAGATTGCCAGTGTTACCTAGGAACTCCCTCCCCATACCCTGGTTAGCTGGGGTACTCGGCTGGATGTGTGAGCTTCAGTGAACATCCAGCCGTAGAGTGAGGTATGGACCTGCTGTCCCACTTGAGGGCACTCCAGTCTCAATGAAGGGTCTTCAGAAGTCATCCTTACTTGACTTGGGGTGCAAAGGAAAACCCATTCAGCTCCCTTTAATGAGCCCTGATGAGTTTCCTGCCCTCTTTAGAATTTTGATGGGGGATGCAGTTTTTATTATCTTTCTTTTTGGCTTTGATCTTAGTCCTCAGTTCTAGAGCAACAGGAAATTTCCCACTCAGCACCCAGGGGCAGTCATAAAATGGCTGTGGCAGTTCCTGGCCTCACGTTTACCCTCCACAGATAGAGGGTACATTGAAGACAGTGGACTTCACTTTGAGTGGACAAACATAGGTCATATGGCCACTTGGAACCAATTATACTGATTGGCTTAGGCCTATATGGGCCCACCCCTGGACCTGGGCATTGGCCCAGTCCCCCACAAACTGCTGGGCTGTTAGTTCATGAAGGCAGCATGAAATGAATGTGGAAGAGGCGTTCACAGATTCCCCCTCTTAGTGCTTCCAGAGCATCTTGGGTGAGCCTTAGCATAGTACCTAAAACATTCATTGAAGTATCCCTCTTCTAGTCTGTCTTTCCCATAAAACCATAAGCCCCTTGATGGCAGGGGCCATGGATGTTTAGTCCACCACCATATGTCTACCTATGTCTAATTGCATGCCTGGAACATAGCAGATATTCCAGTAAATGTTTGCTGAGCTGAATTCAAATAAAAGAAAACAGAACTTGGAGGACCAAGGATTTCTGATCTCCCTATCTCAAAGACTAATGGGATGCTTCTCCATTTACATGCAGAAGCAGTGTCTGCTTCTTATCCTGCTACATTTTCTTTGTTCTTTATTTGATATTTCCTAATAGATCCCTAGGCTTTACTTTTTGCCTTCTTGGTCCCTTCATTCTACAATGTTTAGTTTGTTTGATGATTTCTGCCCATGCTACCCACGTTTGACGGAGCCTTGCTTGGTCTGCCTTAGGATGATCAACTCTATAACATCTGTTTCCGGGAATGTACTGCATTTTAATTGCATCTTAAAAGCAGAGGCATCCTGTTCTTAGTTACCTTTGGGGAATTTGGTGTGGAGTGTTATTGATTTATTTATAATTCATACTCTACTCACTTCTGGAAAAAAAAAAATGCCTTGAAGCTGCTGATGAATAGTCAGATAGTGTCCTGAAGAAGAAACAATTCCGGCCCTGGATTTTAATTCCAGTTGTTTGTAACTTGCTGTGTGACTTCAGGCAATTCATATGACCTTTGTGGGCCTTGATTTTCCTCATCTATAAAATGCAGGTCTAAGTATGTCAGATTGGGAGGTGGATGAGTGGACAGATATTTACGAGGTAGTGCCAGGTTTTCCTCTTGTACCACGTTCTATGTTACTATGAGTATGAATGTATCAGAAAGCCTGGTTGATATGCACAATTACAAGATAGTACTCTACAGAAATGGCCTGTAGAAACCCAGTAGGAGAACTCGCTCATGAAAAGTCATCTTTTTAAGTATTCTGCACTGTGGCGTGTTTGCATTGATTAACAGGATTCTTCAGGAACTCACCTAAATACTTGCCTTAATAGTATTGCTAGCACATGTCAGGCTTGGAACCCCTTGAATATGATCCAACTTTATTATTTTCCCTCTGCTTTTGTTTTTAATAATGGCAACACACCCCAGATAAAGACATTTTAATAACTCTCTTCAGCAAAAATGTGTTCTGGCACCAGCCTCATTGCTGATAGCCGAGGGCATCCATACCATTTTCAGAGATCATGCAGACAGAAAGCTGACTTAGTTCCTAAAGCAAAGTTATGACTATAATTTTCCTCAATTGCAGTCGAGTCTCATTTGATTTGTGCTCAAGGGTACTTCAATTGGATTCATTTCCACCAGTTGGAATATCTTGCTACAGCTGGAAGCCTCAAATGGAACTTACTCCACTGATTCTATTAAAAACCAAATGTATTTGGTACCTAGAGTGGCCAAGGAATCTGTCTCCGGATTTAAGGAGAGTCAGGGAATAGAGTGGCTGGACATCAACCTGATATTGTATAGCACATTGCCCCATGGACAAGAAATCTCCAGGTGCATTCACAGCTTTTCCCTTCTGACGGTCATTCCCAGGCATCACATGTGTAATTATCTTAGTTCTTCCGACTGAAAACCAGCAATGACCATTATGATGACAAAAAAGTTGACGTGATCATTTGTCTGTAAAAGATCCCTATAATTAGGTGTGTTAATTAGTCAGTATTCTGTCTTGTTTCTATTTTTAGCCAAAGACCAGCATCCCCACAAACATCATTTCCACAAATTTCTGTGTGCTCTTTCTTGCCAATAATTTGCAAAGCCCATTTTAATTCGTGAGTAAATCAAAAGTAATCTCCCACACTGTTCCCAAGCCCCTTGCATCTCTGGCAAGCAAAGAAGGTCGTATATCAAATCCAGACAGTCCCTTAGCACCAGGATGCTGGCATCGTTCATCAAGAAAGTGGGTGACCAATTGAGCTGCTCTAAGCCAGCATCTGCTGGATGCTTTCTTTTTTTCCTTCTTATTTTATAATAGAGAAAACAGATGCCAAAATGGATTTGTATTTATGAATCTTTTGTCGCTTGTCGGGATTATTTTCCTGTTCATCTAAAGTTGTATAAATTCATCCAGGATATTAAGTTCTTAAATGTAGTTTTATTCCCTTGAATCCACAGTAAAAAGATTTTCAAAAAAGGAAAAAGAAAAAGAATTATGGCACATAATGGAAAATGATTGATGAAAACCTAGAGTAATGCAGGATATATATTTTAAGAAAAGGTTTCCAAAGAGGAATCCATCATGGCAGTGCTGTAAAGTATACACTCTATCATAGAAACTCTAGATTGTAAAATCAAGGTGCCTATTTTTTTCTTTAAAAAATATTCTATTCAGGATATAAAACTGCAAAGACTTTCATTAATAGTGCTAGCTGATGAGAAAACTAACAATGAAAAAGCCCAACTGATTCCTGTGGCAGTGAGAAGGATAGAGGAAGGAAGATGGAGAAAGCAATTATTTTCTCAAATCCCAGGTCAGGACAATCTAACTTTTTGCAAATGGGTAGGGAAGGGGATGAAGAGAGATGGCAGAAGTTATGTATTAGTCAGCACAGGCTAGGTTATACTGTGATAACAAAGGACCCAACATTTCGTTGGCTAACAACAACCAAGATTTCTTTCTTGTTAGCACTATTTGACCATTGTGGGTTGGCCATGGCTCTGTGCCATGTCATCCTTGCCTGAGGACTCGGGCCGCTGGAGTAGCTTCTGTCTGGAACATTACTGAGTGTTGAGGAAAAGGAAAAGAGGAACATGGCAAATCACATGCTGGTGTTTAAAGCTATTGTCTGGAAGGGACACCTTCAACTTCTGCTCAAATTTCATTAGCTAAAACAAATCATTTGGCCATGCCAGAGAAAATAAGATGCATGGCCCTCCAGCAGGGAGGGTGTCAAATAAGGGGACAATTATATAGTCCATCAGTGACTATGAGAATGGCTTCTTGGAACATGGAGTAAGGGAAGTGTAATTGACTGAGGCTTTAGTTACTGGCTTTGTGTTTGTGCTAGGCTGTGCTTCCTATGGGCTGCTCCCTACCAATGACTCTCTGTGTGTGGTGTGGATACTAAGGCAAACCTATTCCTGAGGAGTGGAGGACTCCTTTGTTAGCTACCTCTGGCTCAAAGACTCCTCAATAGCTTTACCAAGCCCTCCTTTGACTGCATAGTCATTTAGGATGCTTCCATTCAATTTTCTTTTCTTCTCTCCTTCACTTGGGGTCATATTTGCATCATGATCTGATGGCTCTCCCAGTCTTCTCTATCTGCCTCCCTATTTCCTTTCAAAAAAACATCTCCCCTAATCAAGTCTCTGTATATATAATCTTTTCTCGGCAGAGTTCACCACAGAACAGTCTATTGGAAGATGAAACAAAATTGAGTAGCTTATGAGTCTCTGGAGTTGTTTGAATCACTTGTACTTATAAATAAATGTGGTGTCTGGAATGATATGTATGTCCTATACATATTGGGGGGACATGCCATTCCTACTAACAGGATATATCTAGAGATAGATATAGATATTCAGATTCCTACTGAATCAGGTCATCAGAGTGCCTGTCCTGCTCAAAGCCCTCCTTAGGAAGATAGCTCCACTCATGGCCTCCTGCTAGAGAAGCGGCTCTTAGCTGCCATGTTTTATACCCACTTCTGCCTACAGAGGTGTTTGGAACACAGGTCTGGACCCAAGGGCAGTCATTAATAGTGGCCAATGCCTGTGTAATGATGTTGTGTGAAAAGTTCTGTCTATATACAGGCAGCAGTGATTAAAGGAGAATCAGTCAAATTCTCTTGGTATTTGAACTGGGACTTATTGTAGTTGAGTTTCCCCCAGAAGCAGACCCTGAGACAAGAACTTGGGTGTAGTTAGTTCATTCAGGATGTGATTTCCAGGAAGTACAAGTAGGAAGTAGCAAAAGTGAGACGTGGAGGAGAGAAAACTAATGAAGAGTAAAGGAGTGGTTATCACTGCAGGCAACTGGAGCTCAACCTTACTGGGGATGCTTTGAGAAACTATGTCAGACTCATGCTGAAATTGTCCCCCTGGAGGACATGGAAGCCAGAGAATTCACTCACTGAGTTCTGTGCTCCATCAGTTGAGGGTTCCCACTTCTAAGGCATTACCTCCTTTAGTCTTCTGGGTTGCACTTGCTGTAGCTGAACAAGCTTCCATGGACCCTCAGGTGCAGAAGTTGAAAGGTGCTTGAACTGAGAAGCTTATCTGCTAGAAACTCTACTAAAGCTGCAGATAGATTCAGAGGTGGGCAGAAAGGATAAGGGGTGGGTTCTTGACAGCATCAGCAAAGAATTTTAAGGAGAGAGATAGGACCAGGGGTTGAAAAGACAGGAAAGAATGTGAACAGAAAGTCATAACTGAGCAGAAAATATCAAGAAGCTGACACTATGAGCAAGAAATTGTGGGGTAGAAGACAAAGTAGAGAAAGCGCAGATAGTGAATAGCTGGTTAGGTCACTGGTTAATTATGGAAAGGCTGTTTAATCAGAGATGAGAGGGGCTACTTCTTCCTAGGGGCATTGACTCTTATTGTCCTCTTCATCTTGTACCTTGTGAGGCAACGGCCAAGACTTCTCAATAGTTTCTTTTTGACCTTTGTATTACTTGGATTAGGGATTAAGTCCTTAGTCTCAGGCATGGGATAAAAACCAGAAGTAGGTTTCCCCACAAAATGAATGGGTACTTATGCAAATTCTCAGGATATCTCAGGGGTGAAACATAAGCAAGTACTAATGATGCCTTCTGAGTTTCTGATACCCAATGGAAAAGAAAGGAGAGGAACCCTTTCCAAAAAGCAGGGTGCAAAAGTTTCCATTTGTTCTTACGTCTGGGTTTCGTGCTGTGGTGTGAGGCTGACTGATGCATGGGTGGAGTTCTTTCACAGCTTAGGGGTCTGCCTTGGCCAATGAAGATGAGCAGTTGTTCTTCAATGGATCTTAGCAGGGGCAACAGCAATATGACAGCCTTGGTATGTGTCCCTTTGCTTAGCTGCTTTCAGATCCTTGCTAGCTTTGGAACCAGTTCAGTGCAGGTCTCACTCTTATCAAGGATGACTGAGCATTCAGGACCCAAACAGCCCAGGGCTAAGTAAGCCACTGATCCTTTAAAAATATTTAACTAAAAGGTAATATGTAAAATTAGTACCTAAATGTGAGTAATTATATTATAGTCAAGATGCATCATTCAGTTTTATATTTAAGGTCTACCAACTTCAAGTACTTTAGGGGAAAGTTTGGGGACCAAAGAAAGTCTTGTTCCAAAGTGCTATTTATTAACTTACGACTCCTCAAAACTCCAAACAAGATCGTCCTGAAGATCAGTACATTTCTTAAAACCTTGTCTACTATCCCCTTCTTTTCTGGCCAGTAATGCAACCTTGCATCATGAAAATATTCTGAGCTTCCCAAATCTATTCTCTTTCTCTGTTTAAATGTACCTGTGCAGTGTCTTATGCACCATTGCTTTTCCAAGGTGGTGCTCAACGCTAGGAATGGCTTACTGCGTGCTAATATACTAGGATATTGGCCTCTTTATGGAGAACCTTTGAGGATGCTGCCTGTTGCAGGTTGAGTTCTCAAGGAAGCAGATGCTAAGATGAAGTTAAGTGTGCCAAAAATTTACGGGGGAGTCATACCTGTGAAAGCAAAAGAGCTTTGAAGCAGGATTGGGCAGTGGGAGCCATCAGACCATGATGCAGACTTATTAAGCCTCTGTCAGCTCAATGGGGGAACTCCAGAGCACAGATTGTCCATTATAGGAGCCCCATGTTGTGTGGAAATGAAGAGGCTCTGTACCACTGCCTTCCTCAGTTATTCACTGAGGCTACCCTTTCAAGAGCATGACCTTGGCCTGAAAATGGAGGAAAACTAAAGACATCGAGTGTTGAGGCTGCCAGCTACTCACACTCCTTGAAGTCAGGTGGAGTGTTCTTTCTTGGAGAAGGATCTGAGTGGTTCATGTTCATGTCTGCCACACTAACTTAACCAAAGGGAAGACTCTCTAATGGTGGAAATTTTAAGGCCTGTGGTGGGCCTTAAAATGTTTATAAACATTTTCCAGATCCTACTTTGTCCTGGTTGCTTTCATATAGCATTTCTTGAGCAAAACAAGAAAAAAGGAAAATGAGATTGCTTTTTTGTTGCTCCCTTTCCCATTCCTCATTGCCTATTGTTTGGTTGTCTTGCTTCGCAGAATATTTAAATCCTACTTATCTTTCAAGGCTCAGTTCAGGATTGTCATGGTGACCAAATATTTGAAATTGGGACTCTCCCAGAAAATCAGGGACTTATTTGAAAGCCTGTGCCTTCAAATCACCACTGCTGGCCAGCCTTGTGTTCTGTAGGTGGAAGAACCATATTTGTTTTTATTTTAGTTGTATCTTCCCAGTACCCTAACCTATTATTGTATGTTACTGGACACATTTACTTTTTTTTATTTGCTTGTTTTTTGAGATGGAGTGTTGCTCTGTCACCAGGCTGGAGGGCAGTGGCACGATCTTGGCTCACTGCAACCTCCGCCTCCCAGGTTCAAGCGATTCTCCTGCCTCAGCCTCCTAAGTAGCTGGGCCTACAGGTGCACAGCACCATGCCCAGCTAATTTTTGTGTTTTTAGAGAGACAGGTTTTCACCATGTTGAACAGGATGGTCTTGATCTCTTGACCTCGTGGATGCACTATTTAACATTCATCAGATCTACAGCTCACTGGGTCAAGGTGTGTTCTCAATGCTCCCATTAGACCTATTTGGTTTTTTTCTTGGTTAAGTCTCCACATACTGGGGAGCAAATTTCTTACCCAACTTTGACACATATTGATGAATATCCTTCTCCCTCTATAATAAAGGAAGATTCAGAAGAGAATTTTTTTTAAGGCACAATTTTTAGCAAGTAGCAAGTTGTGTCTTAAAGAAATACCCTTTACATCTTGTCGTCTGTGGGAGATTCCATTTTTCAAAGATGGCTCCAATATCTTCCATTCTCCATGTTCCTCTAGAATTTAGCCATTCCCTCATTAAGAAGTGGAGTCTAAGTCCCTTCCCTTTGAATCTGGGTAGGCTTGTGACTACGAGCATGGATAGAAGGCAGTGGAAGTGATGCTTTATGACTTCTGAGGCCAGATGAGCTAAGGATATGCAGCTTTATGGTTCTCTAGGACACTCACACTTGGAACCCAGCTAGCACGCTGTCAGGGAGGCCAAATATCCTATGAACAGACTCATGTGGAGAGGAACTGAGGCCCCAGGTCCACAGCTCTGGCAGAACTCCCAGCACAACTTCAACTTGCCAATCCTAGAAATGAGCTATCTTGAAAGGATCCTCCAGGCCACACTTAGACTGCTCAGGCTGAAGACACATGAAGCAGCAATGAGCCTTCCTCATTGAGTCCTGCACAAATTGCTGATCTGTGAACAAAATATAATTGTTGTTGTCTTAAGCCACTCCATTTTGGGTTGGTTTGTGTATTAGTCCATCCTCACACTGCTATAAAGAACTACTTGAGACTGGGCGATTTATGAAGAAAAAAGGTTTAATTGACTCACAGTTCTGCAGACTTAACAGGAAGCATGACTGGGAGGCCTTATGAAACTTACAATCATGGTAGAAGGTGAAGGGGAAGCAAGGACCTTCTTCCCATGGTGGCAGGAGAGAAGGCAAGTGAAGGGGAAGTGCCATATACTTTTAAACCATCAGATCTCATGAGAAGTCACTCACTATCATGAGAGCAGCAAGGGGGAAATCCACCCCCGTGATTCAATCACTTCTCCCCAGGCCCCTCCCCTGGCATGTGGGGATTACAATTTGACATGAGATTTGGGTGGGGACCCAGAACCAAACCATGATCCCCTCCCAAATATCATGTCCTTCTTACATTTCAAAACACAACCATGCCTTCCCAGCAGTCCCCTAAAGTCTTAACTCATTCCAGTATTAACTCAAAAGTCCAAGTCTGAAGTTTCATCTGAGTCACTTCTGCCTATGAGCATGTAAAGTCAAAAACAAGTTAGCTGCTTCCAAGATTCAATGGGGGTACCAGCATTGGCTAATTGCTCCTATTCCCAAGAAGTTCCTCCTCATCATCATTTGTTCCAAAATGGAGAAATTGGCCAACACAGAGGGGCTACAGATACGCTGCAAGCCTGAAACCCAGTAGGGCAATCATTAAATCTTAAAGCTCCAAAATAATCTCCTTTGACTCCATGTCTCACATTCAGGCCACACTGATGCAAGGGGTGGGCTTCCATGGACTTGGGCAGCTCAACCCCTGTGGCTCTGCAGGGTTCAGTCCATGAGGCTACAGGCTGGCATTGAATGTCTGTGGCTTTTTCAGGTGCACAGTGCAAGCTATTGGTAGATACACTATTCTGGGGTCTGGCGGATGGTGGCCCTCTTCTCACAGCTCCACTAGGTAGTGCCCCAGTGGGGACTCTGTGTGAGGGCTCCAACCCCATATTTCCCCTCACATTGCCTAGTAGAGGTACTCCATGAGGGCTCTACCCCGTAGTAAACTTCTGCCTGGACATCCAGGTGCTTCCATACATCCTCTGAAATCTAGGGGGAGGTTCCCAAACCTCAATTCTTGACTTCTGTGCACCTGTAGGCCCAACACCACATGGAAGCTACCAAGGCTTTGGGCTTGCACCCTCTGAAGCAATGGCCTGAGCTGTACCTTAGCCCCTTTTAGCCATGGCTGGAACTGGAGTGGTTGGGACTCAGGTTGCCAAGTCCTGGGGCTACACAGAGCAGTGGGACCCTGGGCCCAGCCCACGAAATCATTTTTCCCTCTTAGACCTCTGGGCCTGTGATGAGAGAGGCTGCCTTAAAGATCTCTGACATGCCCTGGAGACATTTTCCCCATTGTCTTGGCTATTAACATTCAACTACTCCTTATTTATGCAAATTTCTGCAGCAGGCTTGAATTTCTCCCCAGAAAATGGGTTTTTCTTTTTTACCACATGGTCAGGCTGAAAATTTTCCAAATTTTTATAGCTCTTCTTCCCTTTTAAATATAAGTTCTGATTTCAGAGCATCTCTTTCTTCATGTATATGAGTGTATACTTTTAGAAACAGCTGGGACATATCTTGAATGATTTGCTGCTTAAACATTTCTCCCACCAGATATCCTACATCATCTTTCTCAGGTTCAAAGCTCCACAGATCTCTAGGGCAGGGGCAAAATGCTGCCAGTCTGTTTGCTAAAGCATAGCAAGAATGACCTTTATTCCAGTTCCCAGCATGTTCCTCATCTTCATCTGAGACCACCTCAGCCTGGCCATATCTGTCCATATCGCCATCAGCATTTTGGTCAAAACCCATTTGACAAGTCTCTAGGAAGTTCCAAACTTTCCCACATCTTCCTGTCTTTTTCCGAGCCCTCCAAACAGTTCTATCCTCTGCCTGTTACCCAGTTCCAAAGTTGCTTCCCCATTTTCAGGTATTTTTGTATTAATAGCAGTGCTCTACTCTCCTGGCACCAATTTTCTGTATTAGTCTGTTCTGACACTGTCATAAAGAACTATCTGAGATGGGTAATTTATGAAGAAAAAGGCTTAACTGACTCACAGTTATTCAGGATTAACAGGAAGCGTGACTGGAAGGCCTCAGGAAACTTACAATCATGGCAGAAGGTGGAGGGGAGGCAAGGACCTTCTTCTCATGGTGGCAGGAGAAAGAGAGAGCTAAGGGGGAAGTGCCACACACTTTTAAACCATTGGATCTCATGAGAACTCACTCACTATCATGAGAACAGCAAGGGGAAAATCCATCCCTGTGATCCAGTCACTTCCCATGAGGCCCCTCCTCTGGCATGTGGGGATTACAATTTGACATGAGATTTTGGGTGGGGATACAGAGCCAAACTATATCAGTTTGTTACCCAATAACAGTAACCAGAACACCTTCATTTTGTGTTCTTCTCAAATATAATTTATTTCTGCCCTTTTAGTGACTGACATGACATATTTGTACTGCATGGTAATCCCAGGGAAAGATGATTCAGCAAATTAATTTCAAAGTGATTATAATGTAACTCTTCTAAAAATGTTGCTTTTTTTTTTTTTTTTTTTTTTTTTACAGTGGTAGTAGCTGGGAATTCAGGTCTTCTTCTATCCTTCCCTTGATGGCTCTGGAGTCTGTAATGCTCCTCTGGTTGTCTTCACTGATGGATGGATCTTCACACCAAGATTTGGGAGATTTACACAATGTGATGAGAACACAGTATAATCTTTATAGTGCTTCTCTTCTAAGGACTTCTAAAAGTAAGTACTCATATATATATTTTTATCTTCCCTAGATTTCTGTGATGCTCTGACTTTTAGAAACACTCCCTTCTCTCACCTTTACTTACCCCAGGATTTTCCAAACTGTGTTCTGTAGAACCCTGTTCCCTAGAACATTAATAGGTTTTCTGCAGAGACAAATTAGTTTGAGAAATACTGAACACTTTACTATTCTCTTGGAGATTGATGAGGCTTATTAGCATCAGAAAGTCTTGTAGGAAAGAAACTGGTTTCAATTATTTATTCATTTGAACAGTTATTTATTGAGTCCTTATTCTGATTCAGGCTTTGTGCAGATGCCAGGTATACAGCAGTGAAGAAACATACATGGTTCCACCCTGAACAATCTGGGGGGTGGGGTAGATAGCTAATTTGTAATTACAAATTGTAACGACTATTCTGAAGGAAAAGAACTGTGGACCACAAGAGAGAGTGATGGGGCACCTACATTAGAGCGAGTGAGAGGAGGAAGTGATGTTTAAGTTGAGACTTGATGGAAGAGTTGGGTTGGCCAGTTGAAGAATGTTCTAGGCAGAAAAAACAGCACAGGTAAAGGCCATGAGGCAAGAAAGATATCGGCAATGAGAATAATGCTGGCCATTTTGGCAATGGAGCCAATGAGGAAAGGCCAGTGAGGGTAAAGGAGAGTGGAGGGTGGGTTAGGACAGTCCCCTCCAAATGGTAGTTGGCAGGTGCTAGGGAAGCCTGCCCGAAAGGGGAGAAACCAAGAGTGCACTGATCGTGTGTTTGTAGCTGCTAAAGTGGTAGCGAGGCTGGTAAGAACACATCAAACTTTAATGTGTATACAAACAAAATTCTAATTCAGTAGGCGTGGGGTGGGACCCGAGACTGAATTCTGCTAAACTCCCAGGTGATGCCAAAGCTGCTGGACCACAATGTGAGAGGTAGCAGTGAAAACTGCCTTCCCTGCCAGCCCCTTTCCCTCTCCCGCCACTCCCAATTCCTGGGCTCCTCATTCCTGCTTCAAGTGGTTGGGAACATAAATCATGCATCTGTCCTGCCCTGCTGTACGGTAGTTGCACCTTTTCAGGCTCAAAAAAATTGTCTTGTTTATCTCAGTCTTACCTCTAGCTCCAAGTCCAATTAATGATCAAGGTTCTAAAATTTCTTTTGCTAAAGTTTAGTGAATTTTAAGTGTCATAATTTGATTCCACACGTTGCAGCTCACATAATGATTTGTAGTGGTGGTGGCGGTAGGAAAATCCAGAGGAAACCTTTTTAAAAATGTAATCTGAGGCTGGGCGCGGTGGCTCACGCCTGTAATCCCAGCACTTCGGGAGGCCGAGGTGGGCGGATCATGAGGTCAGGAGATTGAGACCACCTTGGCTAACACGGTAAAACCCCATCTCTACTAAAAATACAAAAAATTAGCCTGGTGTGGTGGCAGGCACCTGTAGTCCCAGCTACTTGGGAGACTGAGGCAGGAGAATAGCGTGAACCCGGGAGGCGGAGCTTGCAGTGCGCAGAGATCGCGCCACTGCACTCCAGCCTGGGTGACAGAGTGAGACTCCGACTCAAAAAAAAAAAAAAAAAAATGTAATCTGAGATGCCCGTTTATTCCCTTGGGATGGATGGCAAATACCAGCATGTGTGGTCACCTTAGAGTAACGGAAAGACAGTTCATAGTGTGCCCATGCTGAACATCCCTAATATGAAGGTGGAGTGGGGGCCTGTGACCCTTCTCATTTAGGATTTAAGGCCTGTTGCATTTACAGATGAGAGGATCTGGGTTGATGGATATCTTAGGTTAGGTTCGTGGAAGGCAGTCCCTGAGGTGGCTTGGTTTGTGTGCCAAGTGATATATTCACGAAATGCTCCCGGGGGAACCCAGTAAGGGAGTGAGGCAGCAGGACAGGAAAAGAGAGAAAGCCAAGCAGTTGCACAATCTCAGAGTTCTATCGAGAAGGGCTTCAGGCTGGGTCTGCACGTGAGCTCTGGAGGGGAAGATCTGCCGCAGCACTGTCCCTAGTTAAGGCGCCCACACCCATGCATCATTGGTGAAGGGTCAAGGGTGGAGGCAGAAAAAGTGTCAGGCACTTTAAACTTTCTGTCCATGGGGGCAAAGTGGGCCTCAGTAGCCTAAGGGCAGCCATCCAAGAAAGATCATCAGGTGCTGTCTGCTGGAAACACACACACACACACACAACACACACACAAGCACACACAACACACACAAAACACACACAAACACACAACATGCACACACAACACACAAACACACACACACAACACACACAACACACACACACAAACACACACACACACCACACACATACAACACACACACACACACACTCTGAAGGCAGGAACATAAACACAGTAAAATGGATCTGATCTGAAGAGATCTGATGGGCACTGATGTTAGCTCCTGTAATGAGAACAGGAAAAGGCATTTTTCTGGAAAGGTCATGTTGAGGACAAGGGGCCTTTGATGCCTTTGTCAGAGGTGGTTGAACCAGAGTGACTCCATCTTGAATAGGGTCTAGATAAAATAAGGCTGAGACCTGTTGGGCTGCATTCCCAGGAGGTTAGGCATTCTTAGTCACAGGATGAGATAGGAGCGTGGCACAAGGTCACAAAGACTCTGCAGGGACCCTGTAAAAACTCTTTACAACAAGGTGAGGTAAAGAAGCCAGCCAAAACCCACCAAAACCAAGATGGCCACGAAAGTGACCTCTGTTCTCCTCGCTGCTCATTATATGATAATTATAATACATTAGCATGCTAAGAGATGCTCCCACCAGTGCCATGAGAGTTTACAAATGCCATGGCAACATCCAGAAGTTACCCTGTATGGTCTAAAAGGCGGAGGAGCCGTCGGTTCTGGAAATTGCCCCTTCCTTGGAAAACTCATGAATAATTCACCCCTTGTTTAGCATATAACTAAGAAGTAACTATAAGTATACTCAGTTCAGCAGCCCATACTGTTGCTCTGCTTGTGCCATCCTTTCATTTCCTTACTTCTCTAATCAACGTGCTTTCACTTTACTTATGAACTTGCCCTGAGTTCTTTCTTGGGTGAGATCCAAGAACCCTCTGTCAGGGTCTGGACTGAGGTCCTTTTCTGGTAACAGCTTCATTCTACTGGCGTGGCTAACTCAACTGTCACTGAACATCCTTTCTAGGTAGAACTTGTACTTTTCCTACCAATGGCCTTCGATTGTGTACTTCCTCTCAAAATAATATTCTCTACTTTGTACTTAAGAAGTTGACAACTTTTTATAAATTCATCTTAATTTTTACAGAGAGTTGGCAGGCAAAAAAATCTATTATTGTGTCATTTATAAAAACTATAATGAAAAATGTGAAGAACAGAATTACAGAGGTGGTTCAGCAACACATGGTTAAAGTTGTCTTATCACTTGTTTCATCTATTTAGTATTTTTTCAATTTCTTATTTTTCTCCAGGAGATGTATTGAGTGCATACTCTTAGCTAGGAACTCTTTATTTGCTTGTTGAAAACTGGAATAATAAAGATGCAAGATGTGTTCTTTAGGATGCGAAAATTGGCATTTGGCAACCATCCAAACTGTCTCCAGGTTGGACGTCTCCTTGCTGCATGTATTATTCTGTGTACCTTATAGTTAAACAATAGGGCAATGCGGTGAGGGGCTGCTCTGTAGTTTAGATCCCACTCCCTTCACTTCAAATGATACAGTCTGTTGGAGCCAATTATCTAGGTCTTTCCTCTTCCTCTTGTATGTATGTTAGTTGCGTGTTTTAAATTTTTCACAATAATATGTTGGGATGAAGATAATTTCTACATATTTGAATAAAATTTGTGACATACAGAAAAAAAGAAATTAGGCCGGGTCCAGTGGCTCATGCCTGCAATCTCAGCACTTTGGGAGGCTGAGGTTGGAGGATCACTTGAGTCCAGGAGTTTGACTAGCCTGGGCAATATAGCAAGTTCCCATGTCTACAAAAAGTAAAAACAAACAAAAAACAAACAAGCAAACAAAAGAGTTAAAATTTTAAAAATTAGATGCAGTTCTGTTGAACACACAAAGTTCAGACTTGAAGATCAATAGAACATTTTGTGATGCATAAACACTGTGGATTCTGGGACTTGACCATTCTGAAGTCATTTGTAAAATAAAATATATCAGGGGATCCTGCATTATCAGCTTAAATATAGAAGAGAGTTTGAACCAATTCTTTCTTAAATCTGGTAGAATTGTTGAAGAAAATGAACAGTTTTAAAATAATTTTATCAAGTTTAACACTTGTTAGCAATTCACTTTCAGTCTAACATAATTTTGAACTAAATGTAGGTCCTTTATCAAGGCCAGTACTGTCCAATAAAAGTCTGATAGGAACCACATGTAATTTTAAATTTGCTAGTAGCCATGTTAAAACAAAGTAAGAAGAAATAGGCTGGGAGCATTGGCTCATGTCTGTAATCCCAGCACATTTGGAGGCTGAAGCAGGCAGATCACTTGAGGTCAAGAGTTCAAACAATATAGTGAAATCCTGTCTCTACTAAAAATAAAAAAATTAGCTACACATTAGGTGCCTGTGATCTCAGCTACTCAGGAGGCTGAGGCAGGAGAATCACTTGAATCTGGAAGGCAGAGGTTGCAGTGAGCTGAGATCCTGCCACTGCACTCCAGCCTGGGTGACAGAGCGCTACTCTGTCTCAAAAAAAAAAACATAAATAAATAAAAATAAAAAGTAAGAATAAACACATGAAAATAATTTTAATAAGATTTAATTTAAACCAATACAACTGAAATATTATAATTTCAAGATGTCAATATAAAAATTTTTGTTAAGATATTTTATATTTTTGTGTACAAAGTCTTTGGAATTCAGTGTGTTATTTTGTACTTAACAGCACATTCCAGTTTGGAGTGGCTACTGTATTAGAAAGTATGTTAGAAAGTACAGGCCTAGGCAAAATTAAAAAGCATAGTTCAATTACATCATATTCCAATTTAATTTATAAAAATTCAAATATACAGATCTCACTCCTCCCTCCAAATAAAGGAAAAAGTCATTTAAATAGTGTGGGCTATTTTGTCTATATTCAGCTTTATAAATTCCCCTCCTGGACTAGGTGTGCTGTCACAAAGGTAAATCTGCTTTTTCCTACTTGGCCTGAGTCCCACATGCCTCTTATAATATAAACCTCTTGCTACATTAACTATGTTGTTGGTGTTTAAATATGTGTATTATTTTTTACAACATGGCCTCTAACACGAGCCAGCTACTTCGTGTGGTCCTTATTCAAAAAATAGTCAGGGAATCCAACACTGGAGGAAAACAGGCCTGCAATGGGCTCAGTGAAGGGTACCAATATTTTGGTTTCCAATATGGAACAAATAAGTAGGGCTGTAACAAATCTAGCTATGAGATTCAAGAGAGAAAAATGCCTGTACTTTATGGGCAATTTGATGGATTTTCAAGGGTAATTTTGACTTTGCGATTTTAACTTTGGATGGAATAAGTGTAGCCAAAGATGTTATTGCCCTGTAGTAAAATGGGTCATTCATTGAAGTCATTTACTGAGTAGACATGGTCTCCTTCTCGCCCCCTCCCCCAGCCCTGCCCCAGAGACACTCAGAATCCTCCTGCTACCTGAGGGCATGTCACCAGCTAATCACCTGCCCTGCCTGCCCAGCTGTGCCTGGGTTCAGTCTTTCCTCAGAACTTTGCCTTCATCCAAACTTAGCTTTTCCTGTCTCGTTTCCTCAGAACCCCACTTCCTGCTGCACAGTAGCTGGCCATCCTGTGATGCTAATACCTGGATCATCTAAGGTAAGGTTTGTATTGGGAGCTCATGCCTGGACAGACAAAACTTCAAAGAAATGACTTTGAAAGCAACAATAAAGTTGGACGACTCTTCAAATGGTTTCAGAATAACCCCTGGAATGAGATGATAGGGATCATACAACTGGGTCTTACTGTTAAATGCTGGTTGGTGCATGCTTGCAATAAAGTTAAAGTCTTCTTGGCAATTCAACCTTGTTATTATAGCAACTCTTTCTCTAGATTTCGCCTTGTTATGTTTTCCTTGAACTTTCTGCCAATTTTCCTCAAAATGTGGCATTGCAGACAGGAGTTGCTGGGAAAAAGACCCTTTACTTTTAATGTCATTTATCTTCAAAAGTACTAAAATAATAATTTGTGATGTCATTAACAGAGTTTAAATAAATGAATATATTTAGCTTTTATTTTAAAGTTTATATTTTCAACTGTAAAATGGCGTTTTTATGGCTTTGTGAGCTTAGGCAAATGTAGATGTGTGTCAAAGCTAATATAGATTTCAACTTTTATGCATTAAAAATGGAAAATTTACAATATTTCCATACTGCAGGAAATTAAAATGGTATCTTTTTCTTTATAAAAACTTAAAATCAATGATTATATCTTTTAATAGAGATTAATTGAATAAAATCACCTTTTAACATAACATAAATTTATTTTATTTTCCCCAAATGTGGTATTGTGATAGCTCAGTTGGCACGATGGTGACGTTACCTTGGGGTAGTAATTAAATCTGGGTCTGAAAACTTGTGTTTGCCACTAGATTCTAAAGTGCTAAGGTTCTCAAGGTCGGCTCTAGGTCTCTGTGTTCTTGGCATCAAGTGCGGTGTGTTGAACCAACACATAACTTTGGGTATGTCAGGTCCTAAGAGCTGTGATTTGCAGAAATAAAATGGCTTGGTGTTATGATTTCTTAAATATGCAGTATGAGTGGACGAGGGAGGGGCCCAGTGTCTAGTGAACACCTGCAGTGGGCCAGGCATTCTGATAGTTGTTACAATACACTGCATCTACAGTAGTAGCTTAGGTCCTATGGAGTTATCTGTATTCCTTAAACATTCTTAGCCCTTTAAGAGCAGGAGACAGACCAAATCCTATCACAGCTAAGCCAGTTACAACGAGAAACCACAAACAATTGAAGGATTTCTAGGTCCTTGTTGGCAGTTCTCTTATCTCAAGAACTTTCCAGGACAGGGAATGACCTTGCACTGTTCCAAGGTTTCACTGTAGTAGGATTAGCCTTGGAATAGTTTCTTGGTTATTGTCCAAGTCTTCCTGGCTTATTTCGGAGTCACTTCTGGCCCAGGGAAGAAATGTTTTGTCCCAGAGGCTCAGGTCAGGGTTGTGAACTCCTTTCTAACCACGCTCCAGGGCAGAGTTATCTGGAGCATGGCTTCATTGTACACAGACCACTGTCAAATCTTGCCTAGACTTAAGGTAGTTTACCTATTATCTCTGTGTCAATGAAAATTCTAATATCTAACTTTCAGGTTGAGAATGAAATGCACTTATGTATATGCAAACTGCTGACTGACTGTATCAGTTATTCATTTGTCACAATAATGCTATGTAATAATGAACAACTACAAAACCTCAAGGACATATAACGATAAGTATTTATTGCTTATGGGTTTGAGTCCGCTGAAATTTGGCTAGGTGGTTCCACTAGTCTGCAATGGGCTTGTCCACATGTCTGTAGCTTGTCTAGTGGTCAGCTGGCTGATCCAAGTGAGATAATCAGCATACCTTGGCTCTGGTCTATGTGTCTCTCATTCTCTCAGGCTAGCCTGGGAATAGTCCCATAGTGGCAGAGATGCAGAACAAGTTTTAATGTGCAAGTCCATTGTAAGCTTCTGCTTATTAAACTTCTGCTGACATCCCATAGGCCAACATGAGCAAATGGCTGATTTGAGTGCAGTGTCAAAGAGTGAGGCAGATCACCCTGCCCATGGAGAGAGGCCATGGCAAAGCTATATGGCAAAAGACATGGATATGAAGGAGGGATGGAGATTGAGGACAGGCTGCAATATACCACAACAGACATAGGTGGTTTAGAGGAACAAATGTCAGAGTTTTGGCTATTTAGCATCTGAACTCCGTTTCTGTTTGAGATATTCCCTACTTCATGGGTCTTGATGAGACCCATAAAGTAAAACAAGCTGACATACTTGCTTTCTTGGTGCCTCTGTGCCTAAAGGATGCAATCCCATGATGGGCACCCAACTATTCTGACATACTTGCCTGGAACCCTGGATCTGGAACTGGGATACAAAGAGGCATGGAGAACCCATACAGGTGACGTCAGCAGTGATGAGTCAAGGTGTAGTTTCAGGGCAGGAGGGGTGGCGGTGCTATTGGTGGCTTCCTGTGTGTGATGGATTGATTGCATCAGTGGCCTCAATTTGTTACTGCCTGTACTAGGCCTTTTGTTGAGTAAGGTTTTACAGGTCCTCTCACCAAAGAGCATACATTTCCCTACTCCTTAAACCTAGGCTGGTCTTGTGATTTGCCTTGAACTGTAAAGTGCTGGTGCCACCAGTTCTGAGCCTAGGCCTCAAGAGGTATTTTTGGGCACTTTTGTGCTTCCTTTGCCATCACCATGAGAACAGAACTGTGGGAGAATGAGACATGTGAAGCAGAGCTAAGTTGTCCCAGTGGCCTGCCCCACGTGAGGCCAGCCTAGAAAATCCAATCGCTCACCAACCTGGAGCCTCCTGAGTGGCCTAGGTGAGAGGTCAGAGCTGCTCACTAGCCTCTAAGGGACCCCAAGCCCATGAGCCACACTTATTGCATGTCACACTGTTTGCTATGCAGCATTATTGTAGAAGTAGCTAACTCGTACACTATGTCCAGTGCTAGATGAATTGTGTGGCGGGATTTTCAGTAGTTGTGGCTGCCTCCCAACTCTTTCTTTCCGTCCATTTTCAGAGCCTGGGCCAGAATTGTTAACAATTATGAAAGTTACTCAGTATCTTTTCAACAAATTCCCTTTGCACTTACATCAGTCAGAGCCAATTTCTGTTTCCCACACTTAAGAACCCTGTCTAGTACAGTGCAAATATATCGCTAGCTCTTATTAGTTTCCCATTTCTACCTGTGTCTGAACTGCCACTTATCTTCCTGAACTTGTTTCATGCCCGAATTAAACAGCATCTGACACTCTCTCTTCTCCAAGAAGCCTCTCCTGACTAATTGGGAAGTGCCAATTTCTTTTCGTATCTTCTCTTCTTTGTGCGCCAGCATCCTCTCAGCCTCACTTGTCACTGTCTTCCGCCAAACTCACAGCAGCAGTGAAGCGACTGCCATTGTTCTCACAAGCGATTCATCTGTTGGATGTTTACAGAAGGCTCAGTGCTTGTTCATGTCAGCATTGCCTATGGAAGAGAGTAAGTGTGCAATGGACACAGATGGTGTTGATTTAACTGATTTTTAACAACATGTAGCCATTCACTTGTTTCAGGTGGCTAAATCAGCCTTTTGATGATGATGTACTCAGATGTTGGATAGACACAGGCAGTTGGTGGTCAAATTTGCAACAAAGGACTGAATCCTGTCTCAGGCTTTTCTCAATAGACTCTAAGAAGTTTTTTGAAGCACTTTCATATTGGCAAGAATGAAGTCAAGTGGCTGAGTGTGCATCCTGGCTCTGGCTTTGGGCAAATGCCTTAGTTTCCCCAAGGTATAGTTTCCTTATCTCTGAAATGGGGATACAAACCACCACCATCCCTGTTCAGTGGTCAAAATTGTTGTTAACAATTAAAAGCAATATTAGTCATGAATGCGTTTTGTAAACTATAAATAACTGTACAAACAAAGGAGTAATAATAGCTGCTGACTGTATTGGGTTCTCTTGACCCCAGATTCTCTGTTCAGGGAGGCCACAAGAGGATGAGGAGCCATTGCAAGCCTGGATTCTGGAGCCAGTGTCCAGGTAGTCATTGGGTAATTGTCATAAATATATATTTGTTCTTTGTCTTCAGTTTCTGTCATATAGCTTCTAAATCCCTCGGAATTTCCTAGGTGATAAGACGATCATTTGTCCTAATGAGGTCACTCTTACTGGAGCCCTAGACAGTTTCAAGGATGGGGACTGGTTGCCAGAGGAACCAACCAAATGATTAGAGGGTTGAAACTTTCACCCCCAACCCCTAACCTCCAGGGAGGGGAGAGGGGCTGGAGATTGAGTTAATCACCAGCAGTCAGTGAACTAGGCAATCATACCTTTGTAATGGAACCTCCATAACAACCCTAACTGATGGGGTTCAGAGCGCTTCCAGGTTGATGAACACACTGAGGTGCTGGGGAGGGTGACGTGTCTAGAGAGGGCATGGAAGCTCTGTGTCCATTTGCCTATACCTTGCCCTATGCAGCTCTTCCATTTGGCTGTCCCTGAGTTGCATCCTTTATAAAAACAAAACAAAACAAAACAAAACAAAACAAAACAAAAAAACCTGGTAATGGTAAAATGCCTTCCTGAGTTGTAGGAGCCATTTTAGTGAGTTATCAAACCTAAGGAGGGGGGCCATGGGAATCTCCTATTTACAGCCATTCAGCAGAAGTATGGGAGGTCTGGAACTTCCTATTGGTGTCTAAAATGGGGGCAGCCTTGTGGGACTGAGCCCTTACTCTCTGGGGTCTTTGCTAACTCTGTGTAGTTAGTGTCAGAATTGAACTGAATTTGAAGATACCCTGTTGGTGTTGGAGAATTGGTTGGTGTGAGGGGAAAAGTCACACATTTGGTGTCTGAGGTATTGTAAGCAAAAACAGCTTAGAATAAGAAATTCTCAGTCCTAGTCAGGCACCAGTAGCCACAGGCTTGACCGTCCCAGGCTAACAGCTAGGGAAGAGGAGTCCATCTCATGTCTTGTATCAGGGTGTAGCTCAGGGCAATGCCAGCTGACATGGCTCACAAACTGTTCTTAACAAGAAGACCAATTGGGAGTGACACCAAAGAGTGAGTCTTCCAAGTGTGGTGTGAGTGTCACAGAAGGCTAAGATAAGACAGGAATTGCTTTTGGCCATGAATAACAGAGGCCTGAAATGTAGTGGCTTAAGCAATTATTAAAGGTTTTATTTTTTCACTTGGAGAGACATCCTAAGGTAAGTAGTTGAGGGCTGATATGGAAGCTCCATGATCAGAGGCTCAGGCTTGTGGAAAACCCTCCTGTCCATTCTTAGGTGTTATCCTTTTTCCACAAGAGCTCAAGATAGTGGCTGAGACAACAATCATTTTTGTATCTCAGGCTGGAAGAATGGGAGAGGGTGCTTACTAACTTATTCCCCTTTAAAGAACTTCTCAGGAGACACCTTCCAATGACTTCTGCTTCCATCTCATTGGTCAAGGGAGGCTAGTAAATGAGCCTTTCTGGCTGGGCTTATTGTCATCCCAAAAGAGGAGTGGGTTCTTTTAGTAAGAAAGAAGGGGAGCATGGATAATGAAGGGGTACTTTGCTGTCTCTGCCACAAGATTCATACTGCTGTGACAACCCAATATCATGATTCATAGTCTCCAGAGGGGAAATGAACTCTTGGAAATTGTGTAGCATTATCAGTTAAGAGCCTGGGTTGGGAGACCTGGTTTTAAATCTGCATCCATCACTTACTGGCTGTGCAATGTTGAGATATTTACTCAGCTTAATTGAACCCAAGTTTTTTTTTGCCTGCAAAATGGAGTTAATAATAATATTTATCTCATGGGGTTCCTGTGCAAATTGAATGGTTCTGCAGGGCTGCTTAGCACAGTGCTTGGCACCCAGAAAATGCTTGAGAAAGGTCTCTCTAAAAGCACATGAAATGAGTTATTTAATCGTGAAATGTGAGTCTTGTTTGCTCTGCAACAGTAAGAAAAAGACTTTTTAATCAAGATGGGATATCGCCCTAAATAATTTATTATCTAACAGCTGGCACCAGAATATCTAGTAGGAAGGAAACTGTCTTCGTGCTGGAAATTACCATGATGAGCCTGGTGGGGAACAGGGTAAGTTCTGAGAGTATGGTAATGCAGGAGATGTCAAAGGAGAGCAGTGTGACAGAGAAGAGGAAAGGGTAGGGGCCATCCAACCATAGCCCACTGGCCAAAAAAATCTGGTTCATCACCTGTTTTCATGGGGCCATGAGCAAAGAATGGTTTTTACATTGTTAAATGGTTGAAAAAATCCAAATAATAATAATATTTCATGATATAAAAAAACTATGCAAAATTCAAATTTCGGTGTCCATAAATAAAGTTTTGCTGGAACATAGCTGCACTGCCCATTTACATATTTTCTCCGGCTTCTTTCTTGCTGCCATGGAAGAATTGAGTAGTTGGGACAGTGCGCATATGGTCTGCAAAGCTTAAAATATTTACCGTCTAGCCCTTCACAGGCAAAGTTTGCCAACCTGAAGTAGAGAGAGGTGTGGTTAGGCTGGAGAAGTGTGCGGGGATGCAGCCACCAGGATCCTGGTGGGGAAGATACTGGAGGACACTTAACAATGGATAGGCTGAGGGTTTGTTATGAGCTGAATTGTCTCCCTGCAAATTCATATGTTGAAGCCCTAACATCTAACAACTCAGAATGCAATCATATTTGGAGATAGGGCCTTTAAAGGGGTAATTAAGTTAAAATGTGGTTGTTGGGGGCCCTAATCCAATATGGCTGGAGTCCTTAAAAGAAGAGGAGATTGGGATGTAGACACAGACAGAGAGGGAAGACCATATGAAGACACAGGGAGAAGGTGAGGGAGAGAGGCCAGGCTGAGTGCAGTGGCTCATGCCTGTAATCCTAGTGCTTTGGGAGGCCAGAGTGGAAAGATTGCTTGAGGCCAGGAGTTTGAGACTTGCTTGGGCAGCATAGTGAGACCCTGTTTCTACAAAAATAAAAATAAAAAAATTAGCCAGGGGTGACTATCCATGCCTATAGTCCTAGCTACTCAGGAGGCTCAGGTGGGAGGATCCCTTTAGCCCAGGAGTTTGAGGTTACAGTGAGCTGTGATCGCACAACTGCACTCCCACCTAAATGACAGAGTGATACCTCAGTTCTTAAAAACAAGAAAAATAAATACAGGAGAGAGGCCTCAAAAGAAACCAACCCAGCCAGCACCTTGACCTTGGACTTCTGGCCTCCAGAAGGCTGAGAAAATAAATTTCTGTTGTTTAAGCCAACTAGCTTGTGGTATTTTGTTATGACAACCCTAGAAAACATATACAGGGTTCCACTTAAATAGTTTGGGTATCTGCAATATAATTTATCCTTCATCTTCCTCCCAGATCTTCAGTCATGTTTATAAGAAGCCACAGTGCCTTGGGTGAGATTTTAAAATGATGGACATTGAGGAGGAGGGTAAGTTACAAGCCTGGGTCAGTGTGGTCAAGAACTGTGAGATAATCTATAAGAGGAGGATAGAGTTAACTGTGCGTTTAAACACTTAAAACTCAGGGGTTTTAAGCAAAACTTATTTAGATTTTAAAGCTCCAATTCACATTTTGGTTACAAACAACAGTAACAACAACAAAAGCAAAACAAAACAATTTTGAAAGTCACCTTGTGGCAAGATCTACTAGTTTCAAGTTCAAGTTGATTGGGGCTGCACTCTCTCAGTCGTTTTTCCCTCCACACTTCTGTGGTAGAGTTCTTTCGTGCTCAGACATCACATCTAGCCCAGAATCAAGGCTGGTAGCCTGATTGTATGGGAAGTTTTGTTTTAGGAATGGTCAGCTTTCAGAGGGCAGTGGGACACTCATTCCCACTCTTAGAACCCTATGATGGGGAGAGATCCTGTCTATGTGGGTCAATTCCTACATAGCCATATTATTTGTTTATTTATTTATGTGCTTTGGCATGGTTCCCTCTTTGCTTTGGCATGGTTCCCCCTTAAAGCAGCAGCTGCAGATTGGGGCCTGAACCCAGACTTGATATTCTACAGTTTACCCACTGCTTTCAATGGCTAACCACTTTGCTGTCCAGTTGTGCAATGGAAGCAGAGACAGTAGTCTCCCTGGTGCCTAGAGGATGTGTGTGGAGGGCATGCAGCACTTTTCACTGTAGGGTTAACATTTCAAACTAATGAAAAATAGGAAAATAGGTCTGCCATTAATGGAAAATAGGAAAGCTGATGGGTAGCTTCTGGCAAGTCCTGGGAAGAAAACTTGCCTCTTATTTCAGGAAAAACTCAACAGATGACCAGGATCCCCTATCAGGTGCTTTCCCTCAGCTGCAGGAGTGCTGTTGGCAGATGACCTCCAGCTGTCAGTTTCTTCCAGGAATTGCCTTGGCTGATGAGGGCTGCCTCATCCAAGAGTATTCCCCTGTCTAGGGTCTGCACATGCCTAATAACTGATCAACATGGGGGTCTAAAAGCCTGGCTCCTTTGTCCCTACTTGGGACAGCTCTGAAAGACCATCCCAGATCCAGAACTCTCCACAGAGGTGCATGAGGCTTTCCTTGAGACTGCATTGCAGCCCAGCCTCTCCCTCTGCCCGCTTTTGTTTCCTTCCCTTTCCTTCTACAGGCAGTGATCCCAAGCACACACCCTGGTAAATGTCCTTTAAGCTCATTGAGTCTCCAAGAGTCTGGTTCCTGGAAAACCTAGCCTGTGAAAAAGTCAATCTACAGATGGAGCATACTGTGGTCCTGCTGCCTCTGGAAACAGGCATTCAGCCCTTAGGCCAGGGCATATTGGCAGAGGAAGCTGGTTTTCAAGTGCTGGATAATGGGTTGAGATTGCCTTAGCTCTGTGTGTGTGTGTGTGTGTGTGTGTGTGTGTAAGGAGGAAGAGAAGAAGGAAAAAGAGAGGAGGAGAGAAAGAAGGAGAAATGAAGAAGGAAGGAGAAGAAGAAGAAAAAGAAGAAAAAGAGAGATGTGGATTGGGGTTTACTGGATACATGTATGTGATTTTATTTTCTGCTCTAAGAAGGGAGTGATCACCAGATATTTGAACTAAGATACTCATGAAAGAGAACATTTCAATGTCCTGACTCTCCAATAACAATGGGCAGTAGAGCAAGAGAGATGGAATAAATTTTCTTTCTCCAAGAATTTGTAAAGCTTTCAGAGTATGTGTTCAAGTGGACCACACTTAAATAAAATAAAATGCAGCATATCCAAACTCACACAATGGAAAAATGAGGGCCATGGTTTCTAATTTTGATTTTAAAAACCCTAACATTCATTAATTCATGTATTTATAAAATATTTATTGAAAATATATTATGTATCAGATATCATACTAGGTTCTGAAAAACTCTGAAAAGCTCACATTCCAATGAAGGAGTAGGGCCAGAGAGGGTAAGTAAATAATTACACAAAAGCCAAAAAATTTCATAACTGTATTAGTCCATTCTCACACTGCCTTAAAGAACTACTTGAAACTGGGTAATTTATGAAGAAAAGAGGTTTAATTGACTCACAGTTCCACAGCCAGGCTGTAGGGGAAGCATGGCTGGGAGGCTTCAGGAAACTTACATTCATGGTGGAAGGTGAAGAGGGAAGCAAGCACATCTTACCATGATGGAGCAGGAGAGAGAGAGAGAGTGAAGCAGGGAAGAGCTACACACTTTCAAATGACCAGATCTCATGAGAACCCTATTACAAGAACAGCAAAGGGGATGTTCGTCCCCATAATTCAATCACCTCCCACCAGGCTCTTCCTTCAACATGTGTGGATTACAATTTGACATGAGATTTGGGTGGGGACACATAACCCAACCATAACATTAGCATACTGTTGGTGAAGCTGTAGGGAAAACAGCACTGCATGGATGCTGTTGCTGAGAGTAGAAACTAGTGCAGGAAATTTGGCAATATTAATAAAAATTGCAAATGCACTTACCTCTTGACCCAGAAATTCCACTTCAGGGAATTTGTCCCAAGGAAATAATGGTGCAAAACATCATAAGCATAAAATTATTCATTGTAAAACTGTATGTAATGGAAAAGATTGGAAGCACCCAAAATATCCCCAAATATGGTACATCCATACAATGGAATACTATGTATAGTCTAAAAGAATGAAGTTTGATGAAGAAAAACATCCAACATATATTAAAATGCAGGTACCAACCAGTGTACAAACACTTGTGTAAAAAAGAGAGAAGAAAGTAATATATTCTGAACATAGAATATCTCAGAATGAATACTTAGGGAATTGTTAACATTAATTCCATCTTGGGTGGGGACCTAGGTGGCTACAGGATATACTCTTTTTACCTTTCTCATTGCCAATTATGTGAAAATATTCCTTTTTCAAAAATATGTCAAATTTTAAACTTTTTATTAAAAAATAATTGCATAAATAAGCAAAGTACTAATGGAGGTATATATAAAATACTATTGTGGTACAAAGTGATCTGTATGTGAATTATGACATTTAGTGGGAAGAATTAGAGTCAGACTAGATAACTTTTAATATCCTTAGAATCTGCTGAGCCCATGAAAATAAGGAGTTATTTCAAAATAAGTAGGATGCCCGAATTCTTTTCAAACTCCAAAATTCTGTGATTCAATAATTTAAAGAAATTAAAGCAGGATTGGGAGCAGGGTTTTGTGTGTGAGGGGCTTTAAAAATTAAATGCTAGGTGTGCTTCCAGTAATGTTCCAATGAACAAGGAAAGACAGTTTATTCATGCTTGTCTTTACCATGCAAAGGGAGGCAGGCCTGCATTCATGCAAAGATGGGCGCAGTTGTAGCTTGCTCATTGGTATTGTGCAGGTTTGTTTTGCTTCTTTAAATCAAATCAAAGCGAGTAAATTTAGTACCAGGAGTGGGAGGTTCTGAATAATTAAAGATTTTGTTTTCTTGATCTATACATTTATATGAACACACCAGCTATGTTGTTAGCCTCCTGCTGTGGGAAAGATACAACTTTATAACTTTGGCAATTGTTGAAGAGATTTGAAGGAAAATGTAACAAAGATTTATTAGGTGATTTATCTCAGTTTTTAACAAACTATGGAAGAAATGTTATGAGTCAAGAAACAGCACTAAGAAAAACAAGCTAAGGCCAGCGACAGAAATAACCCTTGGGAAAGATACTTGCCTGCAGCAAACAGGATGCCACAGTGATCCACCAGCCCGAACTCCTTTTTGAGTCTGGGCCTCCCTCAATAGTGGTTTCCAAGCTGAGTTTGGAAGGGTTCCCCTTGTGAATGATGTGACAACTGGGGCAGACTTAGTCACCCCACTGAGCACACTCTGCCTAGCCACATTCACCAGAGCTCATCTGCAGCTGCAGTTCTGGGCACCACAGTCTATCTTGATTTCTTGCTCAGGGTTTGATGATATCCATGGGATCAGATTGACTAAATATTGTATTCCCAATGTGAAAGGCTGACTTTATCCACAATTAACCCTTAATGCTTTTCCATTTTTCTTCCCCAGCTTTCCTGGACAGGTTTTGGAGCTCTAGAAAAGTTTGACCCAATTTGTTACCATGTCCCTGGCCACCTCCCGGGTAAGCAGGAATTAAGGGTGCCTGCTGCGTACTTAGGAGAGTTACCAACAAAGGACTCATCCTTCCTTCAGTTAAGTGGAAAGATTCCAGGTTCCCAAGTTCAGATACCATTGAGAAGGGCATTTCTTGGAGAGGCCTGGTGATCCAGCTGCACCCCCTACCCCCACCTGCAGCTCCTAAATTTTTCATAGTGACATTGAATCTGCTACTTGCCAAACTAGATCTTCTACACAATTAAACTATCCCTCCCACACCTCCTTTTTTTTGAAAAAAAAAATTCTTCATTTTTATTGTGGTAAGATGTACATAATGTAAAACTTACTATTTTAATCATTTTTCGAATATGTTCGGTGGTGTTAAGTATATTCATATTGTTTTACAATCATAACCACCAACTGTGTCCAGAACTTTTTCATCATCCCAAACTGAAACTCTTTACCTGTAGGGGTAAAGGGAAAACCTCTCCTTGGCCCTTGGAAGATTCATCAAAAAATTTACTGATAAAGGCAGATTAATAGAAGAAAATACACACAGTTATTAACATATATACGGGGGAAGAATCACAGAGTGACTACTCAGTATACCAGTGGAGGCCAAATACTTTTATAGCCTTATTGCAGAGAGGAAGGGGAGCAAGGGGGAATGCAAGTAATTCTATCAAAGGACAGTAGATGGTTATTAGTGAATGGATACTTGGGAGAATGAATGGATGGAGGAACAGAGATCAACTTGTAAATGGTTTTATTTGGATATTGAATGAGCCTGAGGGATAGATATTATTCAGTGAAAGGGTCTGATCATGTCTGGTTACATTCTTGGTTTTCTTCATTTTATTTTATTTTATTTTTATTTTTGAGACAGGTTCTCACTCTGTCACCCAGCCTGGAGTACAGTGGTGTGATCATGGCTCACTGCAGCCTCGACTTCCTGGACTCAAGAGATCCTCCCACCTCAGCCTCCTGGGTAGCTGGGACCACAGGTATGTGCCACCACCTAATTTCTGTATTTTTTGTGAAGGCTTAGTTTCACCATGTTGCCCAGGCTGGTCTTGAACTCCCGGACTCAAGCAATCCTCCACCTGCCACCCAAAGTGCTGGGATTACAGGTATGAACCACTGCACCCAGCCTTGATTTTTTTCTGCAACAGGTACTGAGATAATAGGGAGGGAAAGGAAAAATAATTATTCTTCTTGGTGGACCCGTCCTGTCTTTATGTAGACAGGGGAGACATCTCTTGATCTCTAAGGGCTTTTAATTCACAATACTCACGATACTGGGGAGCTATGTTTCGGGATGATGTTCCTCGTGCTCTTTCACATCCTTTAAAGATTTACTCCCATTCTCCACTTCCCCCAGCCCCTGGCAACCATCCTTCTACTTGCCGCCTCTGCTAACTGACTACTCCAGGTATCTCACATGAGTGGAATTATTCAGTGCGGAATTTTTGAGGCAGTTTCCAGAATATGCCAAACTGCAGAGGTTGGATGAAACACCAAAGCCAATTTAGACCACCAATTATTTCTTCCTTCTTGGCTTCCTAACCTTGCCTAGACCACCCTGGAGCCTGCTCTTTTGCAGGCTTAATCTGTGATGGCGGATG
Source organism: Macaca fascicularis (assembly GCF_037993035.2). NCBI lineage: Eukaryota > Metazoa > Chordata > Mammalia > Primates > Cercopithecidae > Macaca > Macaca fascicularis. The sequence continues at coordinate 17,125,237 of NC_088376.1, forward strand.
AAAAAGTGGAATTATTCCTTTTGTGTCAGGCTTCTTAACATCCTCAAAGTTCACCCAAGTTGTGACGTGTTCCGCACTCCCTGCTTTGATCTTTACTCTGTTCCCACAGCCTCATCCTCGCGCTCAGGTTCTGCCTTCTCCTCCTCTCACTGCTTTGTTCCATGTACTCTCTGTGACCCTCATTCTGTGGTAAACAAAATCCTTTAAAAATCCTTAGTCCAAAATGTGGCCTCCTTCTATGAGACACTCAGCCTGGAGTCGGGGCCCAGATCACATTCCTTAAAGGTGGCATCTTCTTAAGAACTGATTTTAAGGTCACATCTTGACAGGAGTTATGATAAGATTATCAAGAAAGAGGAGAGGGAGCAGTAAAACAATGAGACCAGCAGACAGGAGGAAAAGGTAATCAAAGGGCCTCCTGATTTAATTGGAGCCCAGAGCCCTTGGAGCCTGGAGCCCCTGCAGCCTCTTCCAGGGAACTGCCCTTTATTTTCCCACCTGCCACACACTGCAGGTTCCTTTCCACCTTTGTGGGATTGTCTGTGGTTTCCTGCATAGGAAACAACAGAGCCAGAGCCATGAGGGTGGTGGGGCCTCCACCAATATCAATGCATTTTCTGAGGTCTTTCTGTGAAAACAGCACAAGGGATGGAGACGCAGCAGACGCCAACTGCATGCTGAGGCTGTCTGTGTGAAGGGGAAGCATTACAAAACTCTGTTAAAAATATTACCTCTTTAATCTCTTAATTTTCTTCCTGTTGATAACGTAAGGGCTGACATACCTGGAAAACCACTGGTGAAAGCTCAGTGGAATTTTTACCAGCCCCTCCAGGTTGTTAATCAGGTCCGTGCCAATCACCAGGTGAAGCGAGGTTGGCAGGGAGATAACTGTCCCTGCACAGGTTGAGTGACCTGGTTTTAAAGGGAGAGCTCAGACTTCGTGGTTTTTCTATTATTGCACTTAATATGGTTGCCTGTTATTTCTAAGAAAAGGGAACTGCTGGCAGTCCATGTGGAATTTCTCTGGAGGGGCTGTCTGAAGCTTAACTTCAGCCATTCCTTTCATTGGCTACTTCTCAGGTCATTTGTGATGGGCTGAATCAGACATTTATAAACAAATAAGGTCGTTTCATATTTGACTCATCAAAACACTTTGTTGGGTGTTTTTTTGTTGTTGTTGTTGTTTGTTTTTTGAGACAGCGTCTCACTCTGTTGCCCAGGCTGGACTGCAGTGGCATAATCTCAGCTCACTGCAATCTCTGCCTCTCAGGTTCAAGCAATTCTCCTACCTCAGTCTCCCAAGTAGCTAGGATTACAGGCGCATGCCACCGCGCCTGGCTAATTTTTGTATTTTTAGGAGAGACAGAGTTTCACCATGTTGACCAGGCTGGTCTCAAACTCCTGACCTCAAGTGATCCGCTGCCTTGGCCTCCCAAGGTTGTTGGTTTTTAGGCCCATTTTCAGTCTTAGCTACTGAGTAATGGATACTATAATTAAATCTGAAATGGTTGAGTTTGATGTCAGTGTTTATAAGGGCTCACATGTTCTGGTATTTTGTTTTGGGTTTTGGTGGGTGGGAGGTTAGCCTCTTTTTTAACCGCCATCACAGATTAAGCCTGCAAAAGAACAGGCTCCAGGGTGGTCTAGGCAGGGTTAGGAAGCAAAGAAGGAAGAAATAATTGGTGGTCTATATTGGCTTTGGTGTTTCACTCAACCTCTGCTGTTTGGCATATTCTAGAAGCTGCCTCAAAAAAAATGAGGTAGCAAAATAACTTGAGTAGAATAAACATTATTGTAGAGTGTTCTGAGAAGTTATCTCATTCATCTGCACCCTGCTTGACCTGCTTGGCCACCCTGCTTCTGTGAAAGGAATCAGTCGGACTCCTCTTGGTAGTCTCTTTTCATGCAAACAGTCCTTGCCATGTTATCTGGAATGTTCACTTTTGCCTCATATAGTTCCCTGATGCTGTCGTGCAAGGCTCTCCATTTGAGATGGAGAAAAGCTAGTTACCACCCGTATAGTGGATTTACTCAGCCTCTATAAATTTAGAAAATGAGTATTGTTGAGTTTTCCTTCATTCTTCTCTTCTCTAGAATCTTACTAGAGATTCTGTTTCTTCACTGAAGCCTAGCACCTTTGCCCACACCTGCCTATAATATCTAATTTGTTAACTATAGATTTGGAAGAGGTTTTGTGTTTGCAACATTTTCCAGAGAAGGCATACTTTGTGTTAATGACCCTTTAATTCAGGGACAGAGAGAGGGTTTGGTACTGAAGGAATGGAGGAGGGATGGATTCAAGGAATACGTCTGAAGGTGGGGTGGGGCAGTGAAGTACTCAAGAGTGCGGGTCCAAAGCTGGACTGCTTGGTTGGAATTCTAGCTCTCCTGCATCTAGCTATGTGACCTTGCATAAATCTTTACCTCTTTGTACCTCAGTTTCTTTTTAAAAAAACTTTATCGAGTTTTTGTGGGGATTATATGAGATTATGCAAATGGATTAACACAGCACCTGGGATATTGCACACTGAATAAATGTTGTCTATCATTATCATCATCATCATCATCATTGTTGTCCTCATCATTATCATTATCACTCATTGGCTAGACGGTGAGCTGCTTCAGGACAGGGAAATGTGATTTACCTGGAACATGTAGGAGGTGCTTAGCAACTGTTTGCTGAATGAATGAGCAAATGTTGCTTAGTGTTAGTCTTTCCTTTCAGCCTTTTCTTTTAGAATTGATTTATTCTTGAGGTTTCCCTTTGTTTTCCTCCCTTGCTCTTAAAGACAAAATAATAAGTGTAATTTTGGAAAGAAAGGAATATAAAATCCTCATTCATGATCTCACCAAGTTAATTACTCATCCTTCTTAGTTTATTTCTAGTTGGTTCTTCTTATGGTAGATTACCATTCAAAAATACTTTCTTCCTTACCTCCACTTCCATGGGAGAAGTATACTTCCCTTCTCAGTTGGTGTTGGGTTTTACCATGTGACTTGTTTTGGCCTTAGAAGGGGGTACTTTCTCATACCTTGACTCTACACTCAGCCACACCATTTGCTTTGGCTAATGGGATGTTAGTAAACATGATATAAGTAGGGGCTTGAAGTTCATTTGTGCCGTTGGATTTTCCCTCTTGAACCACTGCCATTGCCATGAGAAGAGCTTACTGTAGCTGGCTACTGCCCCTTCATCCTGGGCTCCAGAATGAATATGCAAGGAACAACCTCAACAATCTCCTTGAGTCCAACCTGCATCAAGGGGATAAGCCCAGCTGGACTTCAGCTTAAAGCAAAAATGCCCCATCCATATTTGTAGATCCATGGCTGAGTAGCAGACATATGAGAAATAAGTGCATATTGTTTGTTATGCAACAATAATGGATTGACCCACTTATCAAAGCATATACTTAATTTGCACATCGATATAACCAAAACATAATACTATTTCATATTTTACTTTAAATTCACATGCATTGAGTCATAGCTGGGTTTTTCTATGTTGCTGCACAGTTTTAAAATTTTCAACCAGCGCAATACTTTATCAAATTAATCTAGAAAATAATAATGTAGTAATATCGACTCTGATGTATTGAGGACATAGTATGTCAGGTATTATGCTTTGCATACATTCAATCCTTTCAACAATCCCATGAGGTAAGCCTAACTCATCATTCCATATTCTCAAAGTCAGAGGTAATGTGGCATAGATTTAAGAATATGGAGTCTGGAGCCAAAGGGTCTGGGTCTGAACGTTAGCTCTGCTGCTTCTTAGCTGTGTGACCTTGGAAAACCCACTTTATCTCTTTTGTCCAGTTTCTTCACCTGTAAAAGTGATAATAATGGTCCCTACCTTATACAGTTGCAGTTTTTAACTTGAAATGAGTTAATATACCTAAACATTTAGACCAGGGCCTGTTCTATCTAATCTGTGTTGGTAATTATTATGAATGAGGAAAGTGAATTGCAGAGGCTAAACAGCTTGCTCAAAGTCATACAATTAGTAGATTATAGTATTTGTATTGTTTTCATGTGTTTTCCCCTGACAATTATAAAATAAAAATGCACAGAAAAATAAGTTACCCTGGCAAATATTGGTAGTGAGCTTTTAAGGACCATCTGGAGAAGCAGGGCCTCTTGACTAGTGGACTTTGGGTATTAACGGTCCAGGAGCAAGTCCAGTTTTAGGCAGAGAGAGAAATTGAGTTTCAGAGAGTTTGAACACTTTGCCATAGGTCACATGGATGATTAGTGGTAGAAAAAGAAAACTTTGGTTTCTCTGACTGCAAACTTGGGGATTTTTTAGGGTATAAGATTATTTATTTAAAAACAGTCAGTAATTGCTTATTTAAAAATAAAGGGAGTGGTCTCTTGAAGATTAATTTTTGTTATATAGCAAGGTAACCCACTTAACATTTAGCAAGGATTTTGTTTTTTGCTTCTTTAGCAAGAAATATTAAGCTATTTCCTTGCTTGTGTTTTGAGAATATAAGTTGAAGTAGAGGAATGATTTCTGCCTTGTCATGAGTTAAGATCCTTTTTTTCCCCAGACTGACTCTTGGAGAGTCTGGTCTCTCCTTAGATGTCAGCATTCTTGATTGTTTAGAAAGCAGAAAGCCAGTAACTGTTCATATTTCAGGGTCAAAGAGGCAAAGCTGCCTGTGGCGTTCTTTGTTTTGAGGGTCTGAATTCTTCAATTACTCCCCAGGTGTCCTTACTGAACAGAAAAGGGATGGAGTAAATCTTTTGTACCTCTGTGCCGAAATGGAGTTGATGAATTCCAGGTGTGTGGCTATGAATGCTTGGGGGAGGAAAATGGAATAAATAATGATTCTGGTCAACAAGTGATGGGCTCCTGAGCCCATTTCTGACTTGGTTCCCCTGGCTGGCGCCATGGAAGAAATGGTTTTCTATAGGAGTGGAGGGGCTGAGGATCTGGGCACAAGCCAAGGGCAGCTGGAGTTGGGGTGGCAGTGGAGAGAGTGGAGGCAGTGTTCTCCACAGGATGGTGGCGCTGTGCTGGGAGCTGGACCATGCCTGGGCTGCGCATCACCACCAAGAGGTCAGCAGTGTCTTGTTCAGACTCAGAAAACGATACTCCAAATGATGGACTCAGAAGCAACCTCAGAAGCAAAAGTTTTCCTCTGACTTTCTCTTGCCTCTCAGTCCCATTCTCCCCTGAGGCTGCCGTAGAAACTAGAATCCCTCTTCCCCAAGGTGGGTCATAGAAACCAGAACCTCTTTTCTCCAAGTCCTGCCATAAAACCTAAAAATATCTATCTAACTTTCCCTTTGCCTTTCTGTGTAAAAACTGGTCATAAAAAAATGATCTGACCTGTCTTGTTTGACTGTAGGCCATAAGACCTCCATTCTAGAAGGTCCCGCTCCATATCCAGATTGGAAAAAAACAAAACAAAACAAAACAAAAAAACCCCACGTGTTCAGAGAGGCCGAGAAGAATCTAGACAGACAGGCCTTGCTGGGTTTCCTTCTCGGGTTCTTAGCATTAGATCACACCCTTTTTGTCCAATCGTATTTTGACACGGCTGTCCATACTCTGTTAAACCTCGGTGTAAACATGAACCATTTCTTCTGTATCTTTGGGTCTTCATTCTGAAGGCTCCCGTGTCATGTGAAACCATCATCAAATAAATTTGTATGCCTTTTCTCCTATTAATCTTCCTCTTTCCAGCAAACCTTCAAAGGGAGAAGGAGAAGTTTTCCTTTAGTCTTTACAATCTGTTGGTCTCGAAACACCAAAAGCCCATTGTGAGAAGCAGAGACAGCAGAGGCAGGAGTTGGCAGGGAAGACTCCAGTGCTCTTGGTGTCAGTGGGGGAGGTGGGCTGACCCTTTTCTTCTAAGGTTTGTGACCTCAAGCCTTATGTTTTGTAGAGTTCACAGAGAGGCAGTTTCCCAAGAGGGATGATAATGGACTTCATTTCCTATATGGTAGTGGGGGTAGGCAGGGGGCCTGGCAACAAGGGCTTGGGCCTCTTCTAATTTGACTTGAAGACATAAGAGAGATGGGAACATATTTGTATTGGAGTGTTAAGAAGCTCTCCGAACCAGTTACAGTCATAACTCTTAGGAGCTGTTTAGAGAAAATGTTAGCCATGTCCCTGGTTTTCAAACGGAAAGAATCAAGCGTGCACTCTTCTGATTGACCCATGGTATTCCTGCAAGACTTCCAGAAGAACAATGGCTGGAGCAAAGGGTATAATATTTTAAGGGAAAATTGCTTTTATATTCGGGCAAAACTACCAAATTTTGTTCATATTACAAAATAGAAAAAAAAAATCTTGTAGATATTTAATGACATGGAAAATTGTTCTCAACATAGTGGCAAATGAAAAAAGCAAGTTTATTACCAGGATGTTCAGTGTGATCTCCTTTTGCAACCCTAAACGGATAGATCTCTGCAGAGAAAAAGTCTAGAAAGATGTATTCCAACAAGCTCACCGTGCTTATTCTTTGTTTGTTGTAATAAAGGGCACTTTTTATTTTTCCATTCTGCTTCTCTGTGCTGTTTGAATGTTTTTATGACAAACATGTATTGCTTTTATAGTAAGAAAAATGTGCCACATAGGTTTTTATTTTTAAAAACGGGAAGCAAATCTAAACAACAACAAAAATCCCTGCTGCCTTTGTGTTGAGGATGGTGGAAGACAGTAAGGCCCTTTCATCTAATGGGAGTGTAGATGTCAGGGCTGGAGGACAATGACTCAGAGCCGGTGGAAATGCGGCCGGTGGAACAAGTTTCAAACAGGAAAGTGCTTGTGGGGTGACCTCTGGGGTCAGCCACAGAGCTTACTGCAGATTCCACCAAAAGAGTAAGAAGATCCAAAAGGGCAAGGGGTAGGGTCTGTTGAGCGGGTGTGTCCCAGTTTAAACAAAGCCGCTTTGATGTGCTTCCCAGCCGGCAGGCACAGGAATGCAAGGCCCTGCTCTCTCTTGCAGCCAAGAGGGAGTTATAAACATCCATCTCCAAGGGAAGATCCATCAGCTCCTCTCAACCACAAAGGAAAGATTTACAGGTAATGTTTTCCTCCCATACAGAAGTGTGATTAAGCAAATGCTTGGAAGGGTTTTGTTTTTTTTTTCTTTCCTCTTTCCTACACTGTAAATAGACATGCTTTGTTTTCCTCTCATGCCTCGTGATGTTTATAATGACTTTTATAGACACGTACTGATGTTCAGTGCTTACAGTGTGCTTTCCTCATATCTATCAGGAGAACCAGGCGTGTAGAATATGTCATTCCCCATTCCGAGATAAGCAGGGAGCACTTAGGCCTCAGAGGGTCTGGTCTGTGCTGGAGATTGGCTGGCCCAGGGCCCCACCTAGCCCATCCACAAGTCCCCAAGTCGGGGTTGCCTATGTGGTAAGGAAGAGAATACACCATGACCCCCACACTTTGGAACAATGAGCTAAGGGAATGCCTTGGGAGGGGATGGGGGTCTGTGTTAAGGCAATTCTCTTTAAAAGTCTTTTTTATTTAGACAGCTGTGATCGGATGTCAAGAGCTTGAGCTGGAGAGGGACAGTTCTGCCATAGACTGGTGGTGTGATCTTAAAAAGTTTAGTGAATTTTTCTGAGACTTAACTTTTGACACCTGTAAAACTTAGATTACCTTCTTGTGTCTGGAGGCTGTACCAAAAGATATAAAAATAAGGTAGTTCAGTGCCGCCTACGCTGGCATTCCAGAGCGGAGGGCTAGCCATGCTACCTAAGCAGGACCTGCAAAGGAGGTGCAAGCCCTGTCTGAGAACCACCCAAGAGACAGTGCCTAGAAATATGTGTCCTTCCTTCAGAACCTCAACTGCAGAAACCCAAAGGGGAGAGACCAACACTGGTTCACGCTCTAAGGGAGTGAATCAGCTCTGTCTTCTGCTTATTCAGGACACATGGGAGACAGAACCAAACGAAAGGTGACCAGGGAAGAGGGCTGGTGGGAAGAGAAAGAGAGTCTGTAGAGTGACCTGCTGGAAGCCAGGGGAACTGTAGGAGGCTGGGAGGAGTCAACACTGTCCCTATTAAGGAAAAACAGGTAAAAAAAAAAAAAAAAAAAAAAATCCCAGTGATGGTCTGGCGTGGGGGTAGTGGTGTCTCTGAAGAATCCATGAACTTACCTTATGAGAAAAATCGTCTTAAATAGCCGCCATGAAGTAGAAACTGAGGCCCCTATCACGTCAGGGCCTGTCAGTAAGGTTTTCCCTGCACCGGACCTCTCCTTGCTCTCCCCGCCATACCACATCTAGAGGAGCAGGGGGCACGCCCAGGAGTGGGGGAGGACATTAGAGGAGCTAGACCAGGAAGACAGAGACAAGGCTACCCACAGCCCCCACACACTGCAGCAGGCCTGGAAGGAGGAGAGGAACTGGAGTTTTAGGTGACATCTGGAGTTTTTTTTTTACATGAGAGTCAACACAAAATGGCAGTGAGCCTGTTTTGTGATTGGAAGTAATCAGAGAATGTTTTATTATGTGAAAATAAATATTTGCACAAATATCCAGGGGTTCATCCAAGTTTTCTCCAAGGTACAGGATGAATCAGACCCTTGGAGTTGTTTGAATGTGCAGGGTTGAGGAAAAGAATATAGCTATTTTCTAATTGCCCATTTTATTAGTCAGGGTTCTCCAGAGAAACAGAACCAATAGGATGTATATGTGTGTATGTGTGTGTGTATGTGTTTGTGTATTTATGTGTCTGTCTGTCTATCTATCTATCTATCTATCTATCTATCTATCTATCTATCTATCTATCTATCTATCATCTATCTATGAATGACAGAGTATAAGGAATTGGCTCACCTGATTACAGACTGGCAACTCCAAAAGCTCCAGGGTGGCCTAGCAGGCTGGAGACTCAGGAAAGAGCTGAAGTTGCAGTTCAAGTCCAAAGGCAATCTACTGGCAGAATTTCTACCTGCCCTGGGGATGTCAGTTTCTTGTTCTGTTCAAGCCTTCAACTGATTGGATGAGACCCGCCCACGTTATGGAAGACAGTCTGCTTTATTCAAAGTCCACTGATTTAAATGTTCATCTCAGGCAAAAACACAGTCACAGTAACATCTAAAATAACATTTGACCAAATTTCTGGGCATCATGGCCTAGCCAAGTTGACGCATCAAATTAGCTACCACATCTATGATTAGTCCTGCACATTCATATTATCTTCTTAGTCTATATTTATAGAAGTGAAATCCCATAAGATATAGTGTAAAAAGATCATGTGAAATTATAAGATTTTTAAATATATTGACAAATTACCTCTCACAAAGTTGTGTTTTGAAAACAATTTTAAATTTTACTGTACTGTGTGGGTACAGTATGAGTACAATATATATTGTTTGAGTACTGTATGCAATTATAATTCCATAATTCTCCATACCCACATGAACCATTGATAATATCTATGAATGTTAGGTATTATCTTTAAAAAATTGTTAATGTGATAGGCAACAATAGAGTCTCATTGCTTGAATTTGCATTTGCAATTTTGATTATTATGAAATTTAACATATACTAACATGTTTATTGACCACTTGTATTTCTCCCTTGGCTCTTGGCCTCTTCATGGTTTGCCAATTTTTCCATTAGCCTCTTTCAGACCAGTTAAATTTAAATATGTACTTTAACCTTTGCCAGTCTTCAAAAGAAGAGGCAAAATACCAAACCACACCGACTTACAGCTCAGTGAAAGGACAACCTGTGAGCTTTGCATTTGCTTTTCCCACACTGAATCAGAACCGCTGAGCAGTTCTCTCCCTTTCAGGTTTAACAAAGCAACAGTAAGTATGAGAAATAAACAATCTAAGCATGGAAAACTCTTGAGAAAAAAGCAAAACCCATGGCAGAAAAATACTACCATTGCCCCCAGCTCTTCAATACAGAGAAATGAGCTGCCTGTGGGATGGATCATCTTATTGCAATGTGGCCTTAGAAGCAGAACAGGGGCAGATGGCCATTCTGCAGACAGGGCAGGACCCCAGAGACAATTGTGCTTGCCTTTGAAGGTGAATTATTTCTATCATTTCAAGGCATCAAGAAACAATTCCAGCATTGTCAACAGCGTTTTCAGGTCTTGGCCCAACATTTTTAGGGAAAGGTCTTAAATTATTTTGTCATCAAATCAAGCTCAACTGCAAAACTCAACAGAAGATTTAAAAAAAAGAAACAAAAACTGGCTACAGAGCATTTCACAAAAGACTCAGGGTTTGGAGAACATTGTAGAACACAATGTTTGTCTCTCCCACCATTTCTTACCTTCAGATAATTTCTGGGGCTTTGGTATGGAAAGCTGAGAGACAAATAGGTGTTTCTCTGTTCCCCCTTGGGACAATAAATGCGATGTGTGTGTTTGGGAAAACTACAATACAGTTCTTATTTTACCTTGCTTTTCCCAAAGTCTAGGGCAGCTCTTTGAATTATTGGAAGTCTCAAATCAAACTCCTCTCAACCCAGTGGATTTGACAACTTAGGTGTCACTAGTCTCATGACCAATTCAGAGTTCTCCAGTAAACTAAGGTTGCAAAAAAAAAAAAAAAAAAAAAAAAAAAAAGGTCCAGAATCTTTGAAGTTTTGGACCTTGGCTATTTTACAAGCTTTTTAGAGCCCTTTTTTTTTTTTTTTTTTTTTGAGACGGAGTCTCGCTCTGTCGCCCAGCCCAGGCTGGAGTACAGTGGCGCGATCTCGGCTCACTGCAAGCTCCGCCTCCCGGGTTCCCGCCATTCTCCTGCCTCAGCCTCCCGAGTAGCTGGGACTACAGGCGCCCACAACCGCGCCCGGCTAATTTTTTGTATTTTTAGTAGAGACGGGGTTTCACCGTGGTCTCGATCTCCTGACCTTGTGATCCGCCCGCCTCGGCCTCCCAAAGTGCTGGGATTACAGGCGTGAGCCACCGCGCCCGGCCCTAGAGCCCATTTTTAAGGGCTTTGATTCCAGAAAATAATCAGCAGCAAATGGAAGCACTGCAGGAAAGCCTGAGGATATTGAATGATGTCCATGGACCATTAACCAGGAAGAATTCTTGGAAAACTGCAACCAGCATCTTGTACCAGTTCCCATTTTCCTGGTTGACTCCTAGGTGGGTACTTGGAAGAAATAAAATCAAAATTTGGCCTTCCTGGAGATAGGGAAAGGAGAGTACTAGTCATATAGTAGAGGAGGGAATGTGGTATTTCTATACTTTCTCAGCAGCCATGACTACTTCATTGCTTCCAGAGTCATACTCTAATAATTGGGCTAAAATGTTTGATGAATGTTTTAGCTCAGGCTGCCATAACTAATACAATTGACTATGTAGATTGAAAAAACAGAAATGTATTTTTCTCACAGTTCTGGAGGTTAGAAATCTGAGATGAGGGAGCCAGCATGGTCAGGTTCTACTGAGGGCTCTTTTCCTGGCTTGCTGATGGCTACCTTCTTGGTGTGTCCTCACATGGTGAAGAAAGAAAGAGAAAAATCTTCCTACAAGGATGCTAATCACATTATAAGGGCCCCACTCTGGTGACCTTATCTAAACCTAATTACCTCCCCAAGGGCCCCATTTTTGAATACCATCACACTGGAGGGCAGGACTTCAACACATGAATTTTAGGGTGACACGATTCAGTCCATAGCAGCGAACTTGATGAAAATAGTGTTGAGGTTCTGGTGCAGTTCTCCATTGCTCCTCCTCTTGTCTCTTCCATGTTTCCCATGGTTTCTTTGCTCTTCCGTGTGTAATGTTAAGTCCTGATTCATAGGCACTGTCTGATACCTTGGCAGGCGAGGTAAAGAGCTGGGGCTATGGTTATAGGACTTGTTGCCTTCTTCATAATGAAAGCAATGCTGGCTACATCTCTGAAACTTGTTGGTATTTCCGTAGCATTCCTCATGCTCCACCATAGTAAACTAGGCTGTATACTCTGGTGAGCAGGAAACAGCAACCAGAAGTTTGTCCTCCAGCCCATTTGGGAACAGCTAGACAGAGAGTGGGCAATTTTTTTTTTTTTTTTTTTTTTTGGTAAATGACCAAGTAGTAAATATTCAGGATTTTGTGGTAACATGGTCTCTGTCATAACTACTCAACTCTGCCATTGTACCACGAAAGTAGTCATAGACGACACGTAGATTAATGAGTGTGGCTGTTTTCCACTAAAACATTTACAAAAAACAGCAGGCCAATTTGACCAATGGATAATAGTCTGCTGGCCCTTGAATGACCCCTTTTACTCTGTTTCTTGTTTACATTATTTACCTTCTCTATTCTAGCATTGATCTTTCAGATACCTATTGATCACCTTCATTTCCTTTGTTTTCATAAGCAATTTCTTTGATTCTGCCTTTAGAACTTATACCCATCCTTCAAAACTTTCTGCCAGTAATGAATTTGGGTAGTCCCTTATCTAAGGTGTGACCTGTACAGCCTGAATCTGGTTGGGACAGTCAGTTGGGCTCTCTATGGGTGAAGCAAAAGCCAATCAGACAGAAAGAAGTGATGACTGAACGTTTTCTCCTCTGTTTGGACTATTTTAGGAATATGGATGCCCTTTATAGCACATTACATCCCTAGAAGGAATCAGGAGCCCATAGAATAGAGGCTGTCATCAGTCTAATCCTGGTTGCCAGGCACCTGCCGCTATGGTAATTCCCCAGACATCTTGATTTATATATTGAGTGCATGAATTTATTTGGGTAGGAAGAACATGGCCCATTGCTAACAAGCTGCAGGTTGACTTACCTACTGAACAAAAATCAACTATGGATTGAAACATTTTCAACCCTAGAAGGACAGCTTTCCTTCACACATCAGCCCTCCTTGCAGGGGAATGTTGAATGGTGAGAAGCCAGATGTTACACTTTTGTAATGAATCTTCATTTCGGGAGCCTCCTCCATTGCTGCCTCTTATGTCCATGCCACTGTGGTCATTTGTGCCTGGATTCTGCCCCCTGCTCCCACTCTTTTCTCGCTCACAATGTCCAATCTCAACCCATCAGGCAGTGCGATCCTTTAAAAAAAAAAATCAGATTGCTTTGTACCTCTGCTCAAAACCCTGCAGTGGCTCCCCAGAGTAAAAGCCAAAGTGCTTACGATTACTATAAGGCTCCAAATGATCTGATTCCTTCTCCCACCCCATTACTCTTCTAACATCTTCTATAACTCTCCCTGCTGCTGGCTCCACCTAGCTACCCTCTTCTCGCCTTTATTCGAATGCTGTAATCCAGTTGCCCATGCCGCACCATTTGTCTTTTGCTACTTTCAGTTCTCTGCTCGAACATGTCCTTGTTAGTGAAGCTTTCTTGACTTCTTTACTTAATCTCCCCACTCCCACACCACCTTGGAACTCCCTAATTTCCTTGCTGTAATTTACTTTTTTCCAGGGTACTTATGCTGACCCACTGTATTTACTTATTTTCCTGTGTGTTCTTTCTTCCCCACTGGAATGTAAAACTCCATGAGGGCAGGAACTTAGTCTACGTGATTCATTGTGCTTAGAATGGCATTTGATACATAGGGCCTTCTACAGATATATCTATTTGTGTGTATATTTTAGTGAATCAATGCTTGAATGAATGACTACATGACTATGACTTATGGGTTTTCTCTATATCCTAAAAGTTCTTCCCTTGACACATGATCCACATGCGTGGAGGTGCCAATTTCTTAGATAGATATTCAGTAATTAAGACCATATAAAACCATTAGAGTCATTAGCTCTGGTGAGGAAGGTAGAATAAATGATGTTCTGCCTAAATGGGAACTCGTCTTGTTTCTAGACTGTAAATGCTTCCAAAATCAGGAATAAAATTCTTTTGTATTTTGTGTACTCACACATGCTGCCACATTTTACCTTATTTCTTTGCTCATAGAAATGAGAAACGTGCTTATTAAATATTAATAGGAAGGAGGAGAAGATTAGCCTTTCCCAAAGTACGTTTCATGGAACATTAAATCTAGGGAATTGTTCTATGGAAGAAGGGGATTTTTAACATATCAGTTTAAATTATGATAGCCTTAAATTATGATAGCCAATAATTATAAATGCTAACATTGATTGTCACTATGTACCAACTTCTGTGCCATACACTTTACAAACTTATCTCTTTAGTCCTATTCATCTCTCTGACTCATACCACACATAAGCATATTGAAGGCTCTGAGAAGTCCTGTAGTAATTAAATCTTTCAAATTTCCTTTAGCCCAGCATTTCCCAAACTTATTTGCTTATAGAAACACTCACTCTTCACCACCCCAAGGATACTTATTAACACCTCTTAGATCTATTGTTCTGCAAAACACAAATTGGAAAATGCTGCTCTAGATAAGGGAATTAAATAGAAGAGCAGAATTATGGCAAAACAGATTATCGCAAGGAACTAAATAAGCATTGACCTTTGGGGTCTTTTAAATTAAGACAGCTATCTGCTGAACACCTGGTGGTAAGAAGTGATAGCATCTTCTTAGGCCCAGTGGCGTAATCTCCCTTTAATTGTCTGAGAAAATAAAATTGTATTTCTAAGGATCAATACCTACCTAAGAAAAATTTTTTCATGCTCCTGAGTTAGATTCTATGGTTTTACTCGTCTAAATCCTGTCCATTTAAAAAAATGTTGGTTTGGGTAACCAGGAAAGTGTTCTTACCACTTTCACCTTCAATAAAAATTTTATCATTTTAGAATGAAAACTGCATAATTACAAAGTAACAAAGTTGAAGATGTGTTTGTGTGAAAGTGTGTATGAGTGTGTGTGTGCTGTTAGAGCTTTTTCTGGCCATGGAATATGGTCTTATATTTTGTGCTACTGGATGGGACCCAAAAGGACTCCTTGTCCAGCTCTATAGCCAGCGGGTGCTTGTACCGAAGACATTGGGGTCTATGGAAAGTGGAGTAAGGTGGGCCTCCCTCCTCTTCAAAGAAATAAAAGTCTTTCTTTGAGTCAAATGGTGGGGATGAGTAGGGGAGTAGGAATGGAGCTGAAAAAGAAAAGAAATTGTTCTCCAAGAGATGAAAAGCCCCTGAGATTGGGATGGGTCTTACAATTCTGTCACTCAGAAAAGGCTCTTATGTCTGGCCAAGCCTGCACTTCTGTGTAAAACTGTTCTTCCCAAACTAAGTTTCCCTTAATGGATTTCTACACCAAGACTTAATGATTCTTGCCATGATGGTTCTCACAGTGATAATATGTTATTTGAGTTTCCTTGAGAAAGCACTTGCTGTCTTGTTATGACTGGGATGTGAAACATTCAAAGGCAGCGAAGAAAAAAATGTGAGGAATAGGAACAAATTATGAATCTAACGTCATTTACTTCTTCCAACAAGCCAGTGGAGTGGGACAATGATTCTGTGCTTCTGTTTCTTCAAGTAATCCTGTCCTTACTTTAGAAAGAAAATGAAGTGACTTACAGATCAGCAGAAATACCTGAAAAACCTGAGCAGAAATATCAAGTCTGACACCCTGGAGACCTTATTCCTCATTGTATGTGATATAGCAAAGAGCAGCTGTGGGGGTGGGGCTTGTGCTCCATGCGGACTCAGGGGATGTTGAGACAGGAAATAAAGGGATGAATAAGTGTCTAATTATTCAGGACATGGGCTTTTATTTCTGAGAAACTTGTGTGTTACACAAAAGAGTTTGAGATAGGAGTGAAAAAAGGGTATAAAATGGGAAACATTTATATTGAACCTACTGAGTGCTAATCAACATCCCAAATGCTTTCTGTATTTTAATTCATTCAATCCTCTTAATGACTACATGGGCAGATTTTGTTGTTATCCTTATTTTACATAGAAGGAAATCACAGCATAGATAACTGATGACTTGCCCAGTGTCACAGAGTTGGAAAGTGGTAGGGCCAGGATTGGAACCCACATGGGTAGACCCTCGAGTCTACGCTCTTCATGCCTCTGCTATGCTGCTTCAAATCACAGGGCTAAGGGCAAGGCTTGGAAACAGACCAGCTCTTCGTGCACTTAACCTCCTTGAGCCTAAGTTTTCTCATCTGTAAAATGAGAACATTAATTGTTTCTATCTCATAGAGTCATATGTGATTATTTAATGAAATAACAGGTCAAAAATGCTTAGCAGTCTGGCACCCAGAAAGCCCCTAATAAACATAAGCAGCTTAAAAATGGTGAACCCAAGAAGATATTCTGAACCATGTTTATCTAGAACTGTGAAAGGGGAAAGGAGGTAATATCTAGAGCGGCCCTGTCCAGTAGAACTTGCTGCAATGATAGTAATGTTCTACATCTGCACTGTCTAATGTGGTAACCTGATGTATAGCTATCAGACCTTTTAAACATGGCTAGTGCCACTGAATAATTGATTTTTAATTTTTTAAAATTGTCATTAGTTTATATTTAAATAGCCAAAAAAATGAGGCCATGCACAGTGGCTCATGCCTGTAATCCCAGCACCTCGGGAGGCCAAGGTGGGCAGATCACGAGGTCAGGAGTTCAACACCAGCCTGGCCAACATGGTGAAACCCCATCTCTATTAAAAATATAAAAACTAGCAGGGTGTGGTGATGGGTGCCTATAATCCCAGCTACTCCTGAGGCTGAAGCAGGAGAATCACCTGAACCTAGGAGGTGGAGGTTGCAGTGAGCCAAGAAAGCACCACTGTACTCCAGCCTGGGCGACAGAGCAAGACTCCGTCTCGGAAAAATAAAATAAAATAAAATAAATAAATAAATAAATAGCCAAAAAATGTTTTCCTGGAATTAGGGAGTTAGAGGGGTTGCAGGTGGAGGGGTGAGGGGTAGAAGGGCTGTGGGTAGGGGCGGAGAAAGACAGGGATTACCAAGTGGTATGAGGAAACTTCTGGGTGTGGAGGATGTTCATTCTCCTGATGGTGGTAATAGTTCCATAGGCCATACGTGGGTTAAAATGTATCAAAGTGTCCACTTTATGAGCAGTTTCTTATACTTCATTCATAGCTCTATAAATCTGTGAACAAAATAGACTCTAGGGTAAATGCAGCTTAAACACAGTTTCCTACAGTGGTTTTCAAACTGAGTTTTGAGGGAAACCTTGGTGTTCTCAGGGCTTCTGGGACTGGTATCTGAGGGAAGTGGTTGGGGGAAGCAGGCTGGCTGAGCTCAGCCTCCAACTCTGCTGCTTCTACCAGAGGAGCTGTTCTCTGGCCTCTAACACATCCTCGAGCCTTCAGGTCACTGGTGAAGCCTCTCAGGGTCCACTGGTGGAGTGGGCTTCAGAGGCTGGGACTAAGCTGTGGGGAAGTTACAGCTGGGAGGAAGGATGGCGAGGATCTGGTGGGGGTGGGTCACTCTACAACCTGCCTGGGAACCCAAGGTCAGCGTCAGGTCCTGCTGCGGATCAGCCTCTCCAGGGAAAAGCAGGTACTGCTGGGGAGGCAGACTCTGCACACAGGACTCCCACATCCCCTGAGATGAGGCATTAAAAGGACTAGGACTTGGGATAGGAACTGTAGTAGGAGTCTGTGTGGTATAGTGAAGAGGTTCTTGTGATGCATCCAGGGAGTTTGTAAATATGCAGAATCCCAAGCCCCTTCCTCTGGGACTCTGATTGAGATGTTCTGGGGAAAGGACCTGGGGATCTCCTGAGTCCAAGGACCAGGCCAGGAAAAAGCTGGTGGAGTGGGCAGAGCACTGGTTCTGGACTCAAAGTGCTCTGGCTCCAACTCTCAGCTCCCCTGGCCATGTGAGCTTAGGCAACTTACTTTATCTATCAGAGCCATGGGATCTTCATCTTCAATAGCTCCCTGTGGCTTAGATAATGTTATGGGCTGAACTATGTCTCACATCAGACTCATGTGTTGAAGCCCTAAACTCCAGTACCTCAGAATGTAATCATATTTGGAGATAAGGTCTTTAAAGAGGTAATTAAATAAAAATAAGGTTGTTGGCAGTAGGTCCCAATCCAATATGACTGGCTTCCTTATAATAGGAGATTAGACATAGACAGGCATAGAGGGAAGACCATGTGAAGACACAGGGAGAAGATAGTTATCTACAAGCAAGGAGAGGGGCCTCAGAAGAAACCAAACCTGCAGACAACTTGATCTTGGACTTCCAGGTTCCAGAACCGTAAGAATATAAATTCCTGTTGTCTAAGCCCAGACTGTGTTGTTTTGTTATGGCAACCCTAGCAGATTAATACAAGTAGGAAGTAGAGCATGCAGTGCCTGGCATGCAGTGAAGTCCAGTAAATGGGAGCTATCTTTGTTACTGACACTAATCACCCAACAGAAATATCCAGGAATCTCTAAATAGCTGGCACTGGAGCCAAGAGGAAATAGTGATGATGTTCATGTCTGGCTCAGGGCTGCTTTCCTGTGGTAATTGTTTCCTAACTGTGCCCTGGAGGCTGGACGATCTCTGTGCCCAAGAAGACTGGGGCAGTGCTGTGGTGTCGGTCTGCCATTTCCTGGGTTGCAGGGAGAAAGGTATTCCTTTAGTCCTGGCAAGGTGTTGGCATTGACACAAACCTGTCAGGCAATTATGGTATTGTGGAAGGCCAGCATCCAGTGGAGCGGAGAATAGATGGGAATAACTCTAATAAAATAGAAAAATGCTACCAAGGAGCCTGGGCATTGAACTTTAAAGGGCATGTTGAGCTTTTGGGGGAATTGAAGTAAGAAATCAGCAGAAGCCACAACGAGGAGGAAATGGGATGCATTTGCCTATGTTGAAATGATTTGGGGAGGTGTTTGATGAGCATTTTGCAAAGCTTTTCCCTCTTTTCCTACTCAGCCAGGAGTTTCTTCCTCTGGATTCCCACAGTGCCTGCCTACCTTCTGAGACTTAGTTCATCATTTCAGTTTACTTGCTTGCAATGTCTTCCATTGAAGCCACGGACTCGATGAGAACGGGGATCTTGCAGTATTTATCTCATTTTCCTAGATGGGCATTGAATAGATAGATGGTGGTTTGAGTTTCTGAACGTAGTACTCACATTTTCTACTATAATGTATTCACTCTGACCAAGGCACTACTCTGTGCATCTTAAAAACAGTAACTGATTAAATCCTTTAACCACTCCTTTGTATTACATGATGTTAAGGCACAGGGCGAGTAAGCTTTGGTCCACGGTCTCACACCTAAGCAGGAAGGAGGATTCAGACCCAGGCAGTCTGGCTCCAGCATTCAGTCACCGAGCATACTGTCACTACCATGGGAGAGTGGCTACCTCTGGTAGCCCTTTCTTCTACATCAAGTGTTTTTAACCTTTTCTGTGTCATGCCCTCCTGGAATTTGCGTGATACCCGAGAACTCTTTCCAAGAATAATACGTTTAAATGCATAAAAATTAAAACACATAGGATTACAAAAAAACTCAATTATAATAAAATACAGCTATCAAAATAAGATATCAAATTTGTGAAACAGGATTAGTACACACCTCTTTATTCACACATTAATTTGTGAAATAGTAACGTACACATCTCTTTATTAACAGATTAAATAACAAGAGATGGCAGAGGATCTAATCACTATTGTAATTCCCCATCAATCATAATGTTTAGAGATTATTATAAACATATCATAAAGTAATATTTGGTGATATCTGCAACCACTGTAAAGTGATAGGAAGAGGTATGAGATTTTGATTGGTGATAAAGTCACAGTTGCTGCACATACTACTGTGGTCTGTTCCTACTTCATAATTGAAAGAAATAAGCAATTCAGTTAGAGATGGTAAAACAATAGAGGTGTGTGTTTTTGTCTGTGTCCCCCTGAAGTCGAGGGTTGGGTATGGACCCTTGATTGGGACCTCTGTTCCAGATGCTCCAGCTTTCATTTCTTGTCAAGTGTGATCTGTCAGCCAGCAGCCTCAGCATCACCTGCAAGGTCGTTGAAATATAGAACACAACCCCCTCCCTAGGTGTATGGATTGGAATCTGCATTTCAATGAGATCTTCAGGTGATTTGTATGCACATAAACATTTGAGAAGCACTGCAAAATATATGCTTGCTTAGGTTAGACCAGCAAAGAGCTTGAACAGTATAGAAAGGTGTGACTGTACCTGTGTTTCTACCCTTCTTTCTGCCTTTTACAAGCAACTTCCTGAAGTGGGGTATAACTTAACAGATGGTGATGTTGTAACAATAGCCACTGTCTGTCTGTCTGTCCCACCTTGGGACCACTCACCTTCAGGGCAAGGGTATTAGTATTCTCGATTTTGTCTCCCAGAGGTGATGGGTGGACTGACCAGCAGATTCTGCTTTTTGGAGAGTGGAGTCAGCAGCAGTCGACCCATTCTGCCTGTGGCTGGGGGTAAATCAATGCACTTCACGGAGGAAAGATATTTTATGTCTTAGATCCAAGTCCAATTATCCAATCCAGCTTTTCCAACGCTAGAACATAAAGAGCATTTTAATTTTCTTCTCAGCTCTATTTCTCAATTGGTTCTGAACCTTTTGAGGAGGGATCTGATTAATTAGTCCCCTCAAATCCCAGCAATATTGACTGCTGGAAAAGTTAAAGCCAAGTGTACAAAACATCAGGAATGCATTTACGTAATAACCTCATTCCTGAATCATTTGTAAGGCCCTACCCTTGTTTTCCCTTTTATTTCCCTCTTCCCTTGAATTTTTGTTTTCTTTCTGTTATCTTGTTCTATTTGCTCTGTCATTGTAAGCCTCCTTAAATCATTTTTAGAATAAGTTAAGAGCACAGATTCATAAATCAACAAAAGTAGCAATATACAAATATAAAAATAAAAATACAAATCTTAGTAGACAGAGGCTGAACCTATATGCAGGGCCACTGCCTTGCTCAACAGCAGGAGGCACCATTCTTGCTGTTTATGTAAATAGTGCTCTTTTTGAGTACAATAGACTACAAGGTGAAAAGTGGAATTACGCAACTGGTGGCTGTGATCCAGAACTTCTGATAAATTTAGTCTCTGTATACTAGTTGGCAATATGTTATTGAAAAACATAATGAAGTTTTTGGTAACTAAGGGCGTTTGGGGTAGGCTGTTCTTTTGTGAAAATGTTCTTAAAGTATTCTAAAAATGTTCTATACTCTTGGGATACATGAATGAATGGAGGTGGCTTCCTTCTTCACTTAGCTTAGAGTATTCAGCAATTTGAAAGCCAGGAATTGAAGCATTGCATGGAGATAGAATTATGCCATTCTCCTGCTAAATGAGTCCAAATACTTTCCATTGCACTTAGAATAATAACTGAACTCCTTATTTGGGTGACAGGCCCTGTAAGATCTAGCTGGCTCCCTGTCTCTTTTATCAGCCTTGCATAGCACCACTCTCCAAAGCTCCTTTCATCCTCAGGGTCTCTACATACACCGTTCTTTCTGCCCGGAACACCCTTCCCTTCCCTACCTCTTCACCAGTGCAATGCTGATAATCATCCTTTAGAAGTTAACTCAAACTCCATCAAGTCCCCTGTTACATTCTTTACAATCCTTATCGTAATGTTAATAATCATTGCTCATGCCATCTTTCCTTAGCCTCCCCTTTCCTCTGGCACTGTACGCTCCTGAGAACATGGGCTGTACTTGTCTTGTTTTCTGTACTTTATTGCCAGCTAGGCTAGCAGTGCCTGGCAACTAGCGGGGGCTCATTGAATGATGTAATGAAGGAATGAATGCAAAATGGGAAACAGATCCACAGACACAACTAAAGCGTTGGAGAACACATGGAGTGAGGACAAACGTAAATGTGAAAAGGAGTGTATTTACCATTTTAAAAAGAGAAGGGAGAGGACGGGTTCTGCTCACATTCTGAACATGCAAAGAGGCCATTGTAAGGGAGGAGGGTCAGCTATGGTCTTCACTGTGGTAGATGAGCAGCTCTACTATTGTCAGGAATTGTGGGACAATAGAAAATTAGTTACAGTGGCAGCAGCAGAAAAAGAGTTAGACATTAGGAATTTTTCTGAATCTCAAGAATAATGAAAATTGAACCAGAAAGGCAGAATAGCCTAGCGTTGATGAGATAGAATCTAGGTTCAAATTCTCACATTACTACTTACTGGCTCCAACATCTTGGGCAAATTACCTACACTCTCTGTGCGTTATTCACTTAAAAAATGATAATAATAATGGTTCCTACCTCATAGGCAGGGTGAGCATGCTTCAAACTCAGGCACTTTTGAGAGTAAAAGGAGCACTGGATGCCATAAACTTTGCTGGGATCATAGGCGTAAATTGGTACTATACCCAGCACATGAAGAATGGTTAGTCTATTCCTAAAATGTCCTAAGGATTAAATAAATTAATATATGTTATCCAGTTAGAGGCATGCCTGACACAGTGCTCAGTTAAGGCTGGCTACAATCATTAAGAAATGATAGAATCTTTCTGGAGATTTTAGGAGAAGATGGACAGTTGATTATATGGTTTGGAGTTTATATCTTGGGGAGCATCAGATTTTAATTGCCTATTTAAAAATTCTCCCTTCATGTTTAATCTTTTTTAAACATTAAACATATGCAGAAACTACCCAGTAACTCCTACCCAGCTCAATACATAGAATATTGCAGAACTCCAGAGGTCCCTCTTATGTCCCTTCCTAATCACCAACCCATTGCCTCTGCCCCAGGAGTAACCACTTTCCTGACTACCAATCCTGTTGGTGAGTTTTGCCTGTTTTTGAAATGCACATAAATGGATGCATACTGGATGCGCTCCTTCATGTCTGACTTCTTCTACTCAATTCTTGGTTAATGTGGTTTACTCCTGCTGTTGAATGGAGTAGAAATCTATTTAATCTCATTGTTGTGTAACATTCCATTGTGTGAATACACCACAATTTATTTATTGATTCTACTATTGATGGACATTTCCAATTTCAGGCTATCATGAAAAATGTTGCTATGGCTATTCTTATTTTTTGGGATGTACAAGTATATTCTGTCAGGTTTATGTTAGATCTAGGAGCGGAATTGCTGGCTTGTATGGGTGCATATGTTCAGCTTCAATTCACCTTTCCACCAGCATCTATGGGAATTCTGATTGCTTCACATTCTCACCACCCTTAGGCATTGTAGATCTTTTTGATTTTAGGTATTCTGGAAATTATCTTACTGTGAGATTTTAAAAAGTGCTTATGAATTCCACCTAATTATAACAATAACACACACTCTGATTTCCTGAGTACCTACTAATGACAGGTGCTTCACAGAAATTACTTCATTTAATGTATGCATGAACCCTCTGAGTGAGATGTTATTGTTCTCATTTTATAGGTAAGGACCAGTGGGACTCAATCATTTACACACAGTCATGGAGATTATAAGGGTCAATACCAGGACTGGGGCCCAGTTTGGTTTAATGCAAGCCCTCTTTTGACAACACTGTGGTGTTGACCCTGCAGGAGTCAAGGCCAAAGAGAGAAAATGGCAGCCTTAGGAGAGCAGCAAGGACACCGTGAACCCAGCTGCTGCCCTGATGCTTCCTGTGTGATAAATTCCTGGAAGAGATGGGTTGTTGGGGTTTACAAATGCTCTTTTGGTCTCACCGCAGGGTACTGTGTATACTTCCTTCTCCAACTCATTAGAGATCAGCCCTTTGTTCCCAGGGCACAAGTATTTCAAACGTGCTGAGCCAGAAAACTTGAGTGAACACCTTGTCCCAGCAACAAATGAATCTCACATAGGGTTGGCCCATTATTTTTCCTACTTCTCCTCCTCCTCCATCCTCCTCTTCCTCCTCTTCCTCTTTGAAAGAGCATCAGTCCTTTGTTTGAAGATGACCCCCCTGAGTCACCCCACACTGAAGTGGGGAGGCCTCAGTTTTCTCCCTTGCCAAGAATGATGTTGCTCTCATTACCTTACCTATGAGTCCGTGGTACCCGCTGTTGTCACCCAGAGCTTCGTGAGACAGTGAGAACCACTCCTGGATGGAAATTGTGGAAATCAGGGCCACATTTGGGAGGAGCCCCACTTCCCCTAGGATCTTTCTGAGGTTCCCCATTTGCCAACCTCTCTCTGTGGCAAGTCTGGATCTCTTTACAGCAACCTGCCCCTCTCTCCACCACAGTGACCTTCAGAATGCTTCCCAGTACACTGTGCTCTTTCGTGTAACTGGAGCTACCTGGAAACTTACCTCCAACCCCCACATGTCCACCATCCATCCTTGAAAAAGACGACACATCTGTAACTCAGATATTGGTAAATGTTTACATTGTAAAATAAACAAAAATGCCAAACTACAGAACAAACAAAACCAAAACAACTTAATGAATTATTTATGTAGCAGACACTTTTGTAACTACCGCCTACAACAAGAAACAGAACATTGCTGACCATCTCTGAGGCCTTCATGTGCCCTGACCCATCACCACCCGTCCATCCTTAAGAAGGATGCTTCTTTCAAAAGTATCTACCTTCCCACTTCTGCAGCCATCATGTCCTTGAGTTATTTTATACAATTTTATTACCTAAATGTGCATCCCTAGACACTCTAGCAGAGTTTTCTTTTTGAGACTGGTACAGGTGTTTATCCAAATCATCAGGCAGAAAAATGTCTTAGAGTTCCTCTCATCCTTTCTGTCTCCTTAGTCCCCTCCCACACATTGATTCCTCCTTGCCTTTCTGCCTCTGCTTGCAGCCTGTACGCTGCCCTGTGGCTCCCTGCCTCCCACAGCTGCCTGGCTTGTGTTTTCTGGTTTCCCATTTTGACTGCCTTTTTCCCTCTGAGGAGCAGCCCTTGAAAATTCTGATGAATACAATTCTCTATCTCATTCTTTATAGCTCACATACATACTTAGGATAACTTTGTCCCTCTATGACTCCTAGAAAACTCCATTTCAGCCTTCAAGACAGGTCAAATATCTCTTCTTCTGTAAACACTTCCTTAACTCCCTTCACAGGGTCATTTTTTTGTGTCCTCAAAACATACCTTGAATGCCTTAATTATGTATTCCCCTGACTGTATGGTTACATTTTGCTCACGTGTCTGTCTTCTTGGTTGGTAGGGTTATGAGGTGTCTGGCGTGTAGGAGGTGATCAATAAATGTCTCTTGAGTGAACAAGGGCCTATGCAAATTCTTCATAATATAGATATTGTGTGGAGTGAGTGCATACAAAAATAATAAGTTGGGAGTGGGCAGAAGCTAACATATTTTTAGCTGCAATTGTCACGTAACAAACCCACAGGACATATGAAAAATATAGTCAGAGAATATGGGGTGAAGGGACACTGGGGATGTTCCAAAGAAGATAATACAGTGCCCTAAAGGGAGCACACATTTTGAGCTAGGAGAATTTTGTGGAGTTTTTTTTTTGTGTTCTTTTTAATTAAATGACATTTTAGAGTTCAGGAAAACCCTCAAAATATGTCAACCACTTTTAAAAAAACAATTAAAGTAATATGCATAATGGTTAACAAATATCAAGCAGTAAAAAAGGTGTGAAACAAAAAGAAAAAGGCTTTCTTTTCCACCTCCCTCTTAACTTGTCTAATTTTCTAGAATCTTTTAAAGAAAATTCCCAGGTACTTTCTCAGGACATCATAAGGCACTTCAAATATTTGCTTACCAGTAGAGAGGGGTCATCTAGAATGTTGACTTTAGCATCAGTCAGATATGGGTTTTAGTCTATTGCTTATTACCTGTGTGACCTACCAGAGGCAAAATTTCTCCAAAATCTTAAGCTAAACATTGGCTTAACCACCTTGGATTCTTAAGGATATTAGTTCACCTTTTCTTCCTCATGCTCCTTTTGCTTTCTTTCCCTCCCTCCCTCCCTCCCTCCCTCCCTCCCTCCCTCCCTTCCTTCCTTCCTTCCTTCCTTCCTTCCTTCCTTCCTTCCTTCCTTCCTTCCTTCCTTCCTTCCTTTCTTCCTTCCTTCCTTCCTTCCCTCTTACCTCCCTCCCTCCATTTCTTCCTTCCCTCCTTTTCTTTATTTCCTTCCCTTCTCCTTCCTTCCTTCTTTCCTTCCTTCCTTCCTTTTTTCCTTCCTTCTTTCCTTCCTTCCTTCCTTCCTTCCTTCCTTCCTTCCTTCCTTCCTTCCTTCCTTCCTTCCTTCCTTCCTTCTTTCCTTCCTTTTTTCCTTCCTTCCTTCTTTCTTTCCTTGTTTCTTTCTTTCTTTCCAAAAATAATAATGTATTTTAATAACAAACTTACAGGAACAGCACAGAAGATAGACAACACCAAAAACATGTACTTACACTTAGAGCAACACAATTAGAAAAGTATAGTGAATGGATGGAATCTAGTATATGATAATAATGTTACAAACACTGTTTAGTTGCTGTCAATAAGAAATGTACTTTTAAAAAAAAAAATTCAAATGCTGGCATTGTGCAGAAAAGTTTAACAGTTTTATTTATATTTGCTATAAAATTGAACTAGTGAAATTTGTTCACTGAAATACTTTGATTTGCTGATTTGCATTAATGCTTTATGTCCTTGCATTTACTGTGTATTAAACATTTACAGACAGATTAAAATGGAAAAACTGCTAATACTTGATTTCTGTCTCCTATTTTTCCATTGGTAAGCATATGCTTTTGACTCCCTTAGAATAAAATATTTCCCATCATAGTGGACTCTTAATTACGTTTTCCACGTGCTAGCTGGATGTCTTTTGGCCTAATTGTTACATATTTGGCATGGACAGCACACAGAATGGTGTTTTCAAAAAGGCAACCAGATAGGCCTCACTTGGCTCCTGAAGGCACCCGTAGCCGTGCTCTGGAAGCACAGATCGTTTTGAA
This sequence comes from Macaca fascicularis, assembly GCF_037993035.2. Lineage (NCBI taxonomy): Eukaryota > Metazoa > Chordata > Mammalia > Primates > Cercopithecidae > Macaca > Macaca fascicularis. The sequence continues at coordinate 17,151,887 of NC_088376.1, forward strand.
GTTGAGAGCAATTTCTCGCACCAAAACCTGGAAAGCAAGTTTGTGAATGAGAAGGCAGTGGACTCCTGTTAACACCTAATTTCATGGAGTACCACTGCACCAGGCCTGTAGCCAGGAGGTTTCTTCACTCCTCAGTAGAGGGCATACCATTGTGGGCAGCTTTGGCGGCCAGTTGCTTCCGGTGCTTTACTTCCGGTGGATTTGCAGGCTGTGTGCTTTGTAGGAGTTATGGTATGAGCACCTTCTTACGTTCCCCCTTCTCCTTCCTCTGGAACTTGGCAGGCTGGAGGCAATGTTGGATGGTATGGTGGCAGCTGCAAACCCTCCCTTGCCCCTTTCTCTTGATGTTTAATCTTGGATCATTGAATTGGAAGTCAGAAAACCTGGGTCTTACATTATTTTAGTCACTATGTCTCTACATGATCTTGGTGGCACCCTCAATCCCTTCTGTGTGACCCTGGCAACCCCTGAAGCTCTTCCATATGTGACCTTGGACAGATTCTCTGTGCAACCTCGGAGAGTCCTCCCAAGTTCTGTGGGTCTGAGCTTCTTCATCTGAAAACGAGGGGGTTCTACCATGCAGGTCCTTCCAGCTCCAAAATTTTATGGCTCTGTAGTTTGGTGATGCAGTGGATTTCATGAAGCCATGTTCGGCCTGTTGTACTGCATAATCTGGCACACCTACTCCCCCCAGACCCCAAAATCCTTCTCAGAAGCTGGAGTAGTGAACTCTTCCTTGCCTCAGAAGGCTGTTCTAGAGTTAATGAATTAATATTAGCATCTCTTTGAACTCTCCATTGTTGGAGAAGGATGTTATAAAGACAAACTATTGCTTATTATTAGTTTTAGACATTGCCTGAAGGGAGATCAGACAGCACTGTCAGCAGCAGGCCTGCAGCAATCTACTTAAACTGGAGCTTTCTTCCTCAAACAGCCTGCTCCTTGATTTGAAATCATGGGAACACACGAGGGAAGAATGGTTCTGCAGTTCAGGGTGACAGAAGAATAGAAAATAAGTGGTCTTTCCAGAATATTTATGGGTCACTTTATGTTTCCCAGCGCGAACAGGGAGGCATGTTGCAAAAAAGACATGTTTAAATCAATACTTGGGATATTTTTTGCAGGGCTCACTGTGATTTAGGCTTTTTAAATATATGTAATGCCATATTTCTAGCACACTGGGAGATAGAGAATCCACTCAGTTCTCTTATCCAGGATGGTAAATCACAGAGCTGTTATAGAGATGTGAAATAAGCATTAAGTAAAACACAAGCAGGCAGAGATGAACCCTTCTGAAGTGTCATTATCTATTGCAGTTTTTAAAATGAAATTGGGTTTTCCTGTTGAGCCTAAAGTATGGTTTCCCATCTCCAGCTCTACAAGCTCCTCATAGTGGGTGGGGCGGGGAAGAGGGTATGTATATGGGACGGAATTGAGGACGGGGAAGGACTGGAGAGAAGAAAAGTCCCTTATACAGCGTGAGGTTGAAGATAAAGTTGGCTTGTGTAGAGAAGTTATAGGTTCTAGGGGGTGAGGATGGGGCAAGATGACACGGAGGTGGTTAGTTAACTGAGCTTAGGAAAACTGAAGAAAATCTGCCTGTTGGGAATGCAATTAATAGGTGCAGATGACTGACAGGGCCACACATTATATGTGCAGAGGAAACACATCTGAATGGGAGTGTATAGATCTGATTTCAAGTACAGGTTTACTAACAACCACGAGTTGGACCAATTTACTTAACTCTCTCGTTTTAGATTTTTCCCTCAATAAAATGAGAAAACACACACACAAAAAAAGATAAATAAAGTTGGCCTGTGACAAGCTGCATTAAACTTGTTTCAAAAACCTTCATTAGGTACCCAACAAAAAAAGAAAATCCAAATAGCCAATACAATTATAAGATGCCTAACATCATCAGTCATCAGGAAAATACAAATTTAAACCACAGAGAGATACCACTACACATCTATTAGAGAGCTCAAATTAAAAGGACTAACAATACCACCTCTTGGTGAGGATATAAGGTGGACCTCTCAGAAGTTGCTGGTAGGCGTGTCCATTGGTAAACCTGCTTTGTACTAATGTTCTTGGAAAAGCGTTTGGAGGTATACTAAAAGCTACACATGTGCCTATTCTATGGCTTAGCCCTTCCATTCTTTATATCCACTTAAAGACATATATAAGACTGTTCATATCACCATTATTCATAATAGCCAAAACAGGAAAACAACTCAAATATCTATTAACAGTATAATGAATAAACAAATTGTGGTAAATTTATACATTACACAACAACAAGAAAAAAACAAATCATTGCTATACACAGTTTGGGTGAATCTCACAAATATAATGTTGAACAGATTAAACCAGATTCAAGGGAGCATTTATTTTACAATTTCATTATATGAAGTTCAAATAAGCAAAAATAATCAATGGTGATAGAAATAAGACCGGTGGTTACTTTTAGGAATAGTGTTGGATTAGGAGGGGCGTGGGAGAACCTTATGGAATGCTAGAGATGATCTATGTTTCAACTTAAGTGGTAGTTGCACATGTGTAAACATACGTAAAAGTTTTAAGATTTACATTTCAGATTTGTGCTTATTATTATGTCAATTAAATATGTCAGTTAAACCCCATTTGGCTCTAAATTACTGTGAATTAGACCCTACTAGTGTTTTCTGGGGAAAGGAGACTTGCCTATGTCTTTCTATTACATTGTGAGCTCCTTGAGAGATGGTAGGGACTATTTAATTTTATTGCTGAATCCACAATGTCTAGGGGCACTAGATGTCTATCATTAACTTTACTAAATGATTAGGACCTGGTGAGCACCCAGATTGAGGTGAAGTTAATGACATTTGACATATTTCTTCCTTTTGCAAAATGAGTAGTTTTTATTTCTCAAGTCATGTTCCTTTTTATGGCCTCTAGAAAACGGTGGAGCTGCTCAATGAATTCTTTCTCTTATTATAAATAGTAAAGAGGAACTAAAGGTTAATACCACCCTTCCACTGGAGGCAGTGTATTCTATCGGAAGAATATGGGCTTTAGAATCAAAGAAATTAGGGGCAGACTCCTAGCCCCACCACTCCCAGCTTCTTCTAAAATGAGGTTAATGATATTTATATGGTAGGGTTATGATATGGGTTAAATTTCTAATTTTGAGAAAGCAGTTGGTATAATGTGCCTAGCATGTAGTAGGTGCTTAGTTAATACTAATCCTGTCATTTTTCTGTTGTTTTATTTTCCAGAATCAGATTTGAGATGCTAGCCTACAAAAATGTCACTTGCTGGTGTTTTTGCCACGTAGTCTAACATCTCAAATCTGATTATGGAAAATGATGCCAGGAAGTGACATTTTGTTGTTATTGTTGCTTCATAGCAACCTCCCAATTTCAGAGTGGACACTTCCACTCTAGCTATTGTATCTAGCTTCAAGCTCAGTGGACACTTCCACTCTGAAATTCTGCTCATTATCTTGCCTGCATAACACAGAAAACAATTCCCAATTGTCCTCTTGAGAATTACCAAAACTCTTAACAGAGGACAAAGAATCCCTTCAAGGTTATGATGAGGGTAAGGAAGTCTGACGGTAAAATTATTTCTGTATCTCTTCACGTATTTCCTCAGAGTTTCACATCTGCCCACTTTAAAAGTTACCCCAAATCATTTACTGGACACTTTGGGGGCAGTTCATTAACTAAAATCAAGTGCTTAGAACATGTTCCAACTCCATCAAGATGAAAACATATAAATCTACACCTAAGCCAACTGAGCTTCAAAATCCTTTCCCCATGATTTCCTCATATCTCCCCAAAGATCAATAGTAAGTTGTTAAAATGAAATCAGATAGAAGGAATGGGCTCCTAGTTTTAATTCGAGGGGAAAAGGAAACATTAAACCGTATGTAATTATGAGGTCAATTGCCCTGAGTTTGGGTGCTTTTATAATACTAATGAAGGTTAAAGAGGCTGGGTTATGGAGATTCAAGAAAATGAGAATCTCATGTTAATGGCTCTTGGGGACTACTCGGTTTTGCTCAGGCCCAGAAGTAGAAGAATAAAGTAAGATATGGCAACCTGTGAAGGTTGTTGAGCAAAGTAACGTTATTAACTTGTGTAGTCTTAACTCCTGTCAAATTTTTTTCTTAGCCAACAATTGCATAGACAAATATTTTCTAAACTCTTCTTTATGGAAAACATGCCCTACCTGTTTCTGTGAAACCAGCATCCCATGCACAAGGAAGTTTGGGCATCCCAGCACACCTTGTCTCCTTCTTGGAGACTTAGATTTACATACATGCAATAAAGAAATTTTCTTTGTTGCTAAATCAGAGTTTCTCTGAATGATTTGAATCCTGGAGTCCTATTTTAGGAGTAATGGCCCATGGAATACAATGTGGAAAATGTTGACATATACATGCTGTCAGTGACTGAAACCTAAAAACTATCTTTCCTTGAAAATGTCAGTATTATACTTGGTTTTCCAGAGCTTTTTGGAGTCTGTTCAATTAAAATTATAAACTAGTACAATTTACACTCAATTATGTTGTCTCTACAACTTAAAGTCTATCATCAATTCCATATGAAACTTACTATTTTTTCTCTATTTATTTTGATAAAGCCTAATATCCCAAATTCAACTGTGTTAAAAAAAGTAAGGTTGAAATTTGCAATCTTATGTTCACTGAGAGTATTCTCTTATTAGCATAGGTTCCTATGCCTATTTCGTATGTTTAGGTCCAGGTCAGTGTACACATGTCTTTTCCAGAATATATAATTCTTTTTGTCCTGATTTCTCATATGGTCAGTTCCACTGTGGATGGCCCAACATACTAACAAGATTATGGCTTTAGAGTGGGACTGATGGTTTGATTTCAAGCTCTGAGCCAAGTCACTCCAACCTTCTTGGCTTCAGTGTTCCCATTTTTAAAGTCTGGGTACTAAAATTTACCTTGCACAGTTGTAAGGATTCAATGAGATTTTCTCTCTCTCTCTGTCGGTTTGACATCATCCTCCAAGGCACACAATTGTTTAATAAATGTTGGTTTCACTCTTCTCTCTAGTTGGAGTTGATGACCTTTTAAATGTGTCTGTTCCTTCCATTTTAACGATCGAATACTGTGTGCTATTAGATCAAGGTTTGCTTTTGCTAAAAACAGCCATTACTGAGTACATATTGCATGATATGTAACTGACAAAGAGTAGCTTAGATTTGTTTTCTACCCTTAACCTTTTTTTATAATTTTGTGGCTATAACTTACAAAAGTCATCTTGGTCCTAAAGTTGTAGGTCACTATTAAATGTCATGATTATCTATTTCAAGCTGCCTTATAATTGCCACCTGCGGCTATTGTTTTCTCCATCTCCTATGCTGAAGATGCAACTGGTGGAGCTTGTTTCAGTTTTCTGATGAAAAAATGAAAATTTGAGGAAGGAGCATAGACGTCACACTTAAAATTACAACCTGCCACTTGAAGGGACAATACTGATGCCCACTGGGGGCTTGTTCTTTCCCAGTCATCTCTTCAGGGGACAGACCAAGATTATAGCCAAGGCTTGGTTACCAAGTAAATTGATTTAAAATAAGTTTTCAATAATGAATTAAAATTTGACTGAGTTATTTGCCTGCTTTTTAAATTGGGGAAGACTAAAATGCATGCATGTTCTATAGAACATCTAACTTGAAACTTTGAAGACTAGGGAAAAGTGAAGTGTCTGTGTATGTGTGTTTGAGACATGAGGAAGAATGAATGTATATGTGGGTATATGTGTTTTTACACATTGAGAAAGGCAGGCAAATTTATTTAGGGTGGAATGTGAGTTTACTAATTTGGCTTAAAATATTATTGGGCCATAAATAAAGGCGTTCAAACTCTTCCAATCTTCCAGTTAGGATCTATCTTTCAGAAGGCAGGGAAATGCCATGATTTTTCAAAATTGGAATCTCTATGGTAGAAATTTGTTAATATATGATATTTTCTTGCAGAAATATCCAATGTTGACATTATAAATCTAGTCTTAGATAAAGGTTTTGTTTTGTTTTCTTCTAGACCAGCACCTGATGTTCTATTGTTTACTCTAAAGATTATAGCTGCTTTATTTTCTTAGCTGGCTACTTTCATACTCAAGACGCTGCCATCCAAGAAGACCTGGACATTTGCAGTACTTACCTATTGAGAAATTATCAATAGAGTTGATTTTTATTTTTATCGACATTTTTATTTCAATAGCTTTAGGGGTAAAAGTGGCTTTTGGTTACATGGATGAATTGTATAGTGGTGCAGTCTGGGCAATAGAGTTTTTTTAAAATTTACTTTGTAATTATCATGTCCTCAGGGATGAAGAAAGGAAAGCAAATATTGTATGAACTGTAAGAACTGTTACAGGAAAGCCACTCTGAATGGATCACTCTTGACTTGATTATAAGAATATATTTGTCAATGTAGGAGAAAGTCTTAGTGGCTGAGGAAACTGCGTATTATAAGAAAGGTGGTATACAATAATATGATAAAATAAATTATAAACCTCAAATTTAAACCCAACCTTTAAAAAAAATTGATCAGTGTGGTAACAGCAGCAGCAGCAGCATCCTTACCCATCAACAACTGTGTTGTGCAGCTGCACAGTCACATGTTCGTCTAAAACTCTTACAGCTTAAAAAAGAACCAGAACTCATTAGAGGTTATTTGATTCCACATTACTTAGATCAGGGTTTTTCAACCTTAGCACTGTCATTTCAGGTGAGGACATTTGAGGTCCAATATTGGTTTGCACGGTAGGATGCTTGCAACATTCCTAAACTCTACCTACCAGATGCTGGTAGCAACTCCCCACCCCCAATCTGCTTTCTTTCAGTTGTGACAACCAAACATGTCTCCAGACATTGCCAAGTGTCTCTTTGGGAAAAAACTCAGCCTTTGTTGAAAACCACTGTCTTAGAGCAAGACAAAATCAGAATAACCCTAGAACATTCTGTGGTTACCACGAAACAAGAATACTTCTGAGAACATTGGAGAAAGTGATAAAAGTTGGTGATTCAAGAGGGCATAAAATGTTATTATTTTCACCAGTGATAATGATAATAATAGCCAATAGAAGCTAGTCAGATTTGTTAAAAGTCAGGAGAATGGTGATGATTATAAAAGAAAGTTAAAGTATACAAAAAAGAAAGTATCATACAAAAGAAGGATGAATATAAGTTTGTGTTTAATTTTTATTGATTTTAATAAGTAGGAAAATATGAATATAAATGGATGTTTTCTATACTCAGTTAAGCAAAATTTACTTAGGATATAAGTACCTATTTTTTTTTTCTTTATAAATAAGAAGAAATTAACAAAGCATGTCAGTAAGCCAAAAAGGAATGAAACAAGTAGTGTTGGTATTGAAAACAGGATAGATTGATTGGTGTTAATGGCTTCTTATGCTAACCAAGTAGAGGGGCTCAGTAGTTAATTAAAAAAATAGTCATAAGCATTAACTGTATAAGAAGAGGGTCTAACCATGTGTTACAAAATTATAAATCGGCTAAATAGCCTGAAAAGGAGAACTGACTACAAACTGACTAATTCGTCAGGTGAAGAAACTTCTTTCTGACCCTACTAATTTTAATACTTTTAAATGTTAATAAAATACTAATAAAATGAATGGTTTAAGCTCATCTATTAACCTCTTAATTTGTTATTGAGTATACAAATTCTAGTTCCATTTATTTCTTTAAAGTTTCTAATTTTCTACTCGAATTCTCCAGCTTATTTGAATTTCAAAACACATTAATCACAATTATTTTAAATCTTATCTCTTACAACTTAAATACTTGGATCTCTTGTAGTCTGTCTTTATATGTATATATATTTGTATTTATTTTCTTTAGACCCTTAGTTCTATTATTGTAGCATGTCTGGTTATTTTAGATCAAAAGCCAGACAGTATTTATGAGAAGTGTTAGCAATAGTTTAAGCCTGTGGACTATGTTATTTTTATCCAGGGAGGATTTGCATCTGCTTCTATCAGGCTGCTGGGATAATGAAAGATACCTTTAATCCAATGGAAGATTGAGTGGACTTGAACCCAGGCTTCAATCTTTGGTGGACTGATCTATTTCAGGTTTACCCTACTCTGAGTCTATATTCCTTTAGGGGTGTAGCTGTCCACCAAGGCATCTCCTCAATAGTGGGCCCTGAACTCGCTTCTCTCTCATCTTAGGCTATCCTGCATTTCCACCCCTCTTAAACCACCCCAAACTCTGCTTTTCAAATTTTCTTTGTTCTTGAACTAGCAAATGCATGAAAAGCATAAGTAGAATCAAATGTTGGGCTCACCTTTCTGAGCTACCCTTCCTTCTGGGATTTTGTCTTCTCAGATCCTCGCTGCCTTAGTAGTTCTCTAGGGCCTCCAGACATTTTTTTTTTCTCTTCTTTTCTTTTTTTTTTTTTTTTTGAGACAGAGTCTCGCTCTGTTGCCCAGGCTGGAGTGCAGCAGCATGATCTCGGCTCACTGCAACCTGAAACTGAAGTTAAGTTTATCTTCAGTTTTTGGCTATTATGACTAAAATTGCTATGGATACTATTGTACAAGTCTTTTTTGATCAAATGCTTTTATTTATCTTGAATAAATACTTAGGAGTTGAACTGCTGGGTTACCATTTAGGTGTGGGTTTAACTCTCTAAGAAACACCAGCACTTTGGGAGGCCGAGGTGGGCGGATCACGAGGTCAGGAGATTGAGACCATCCTGGCTAACACAGTGAAACCCCCTCTGCACTAAAAATACAAAAAATTAGCTGGGCGTGGTGGCGGGTGCCTGTAGTCCCAGCTACTCGGGAGGCTGAGGCAGGAGAATGGTGTGAACCCAGGAGGTAGAGCTTGCAGTGATCCGAGATCACGCCACTGCACTCCAGACTGAGCAACAGAGTGAGATTCCATCTCAAAAAAAAAAAAAAAAAAAAAAAAGAAATGCCAACTAATTTTCCAAAGTGATTGCAACACATACATTTTTAATATTGCTGACAAACCAGGTCAGTATTTCAGGACAATGGGAAAAGTACTGTTGGTAAGTCAAGATTTAAAGAAACTCTAATTGGGATGTTGAATTTACGTGTCAACTTTACTGGACTAAGGGATGCCCAGATAGCTGGTAAACCATTATTTCTGGGTGTGTCTTTGAGGGTGTTTCTGGAAGGGATTAGCACTTGAATCAGTAGACTGAGTAAAGATCACCCTCACCATTGTGGGTAGGCCTCATCCAATCCATTGAGGGTCTTGAAAAGAACAAAAAGGCAGAGGAAGGGTGAATTTGCTCTCTCTTGTTGAGTTGAGACACCCATCTTCTTCTGCCTTTTTGGGCGTTAGCACTCCAGCATCTTGGGTTTTCAGATTTGAACTGGGACCTACACTATCAGCCCCCCAGTTCTTGGCCTTTGGGCTTGGACTGGAACTGCACCACCAGTTTTCCTGGATCTCCAGCTTGCAGGTGGCAGATCAGAGGACTTCCCAACCTTCATAACAAATCTTTTTCTATACATTTATATATTAATATATACTATTGGTTTGAGAACCCTAATACTTTCATTTCAGAAAGGACACCGAACCTCAAAAATGAAAGTCATTGATGTGAGTGTTCCATAATCCAATATGTGAAACTTCATGATAAAAATGTTTTTGGCCCAGTGATTTGAAGATTGCCAAATTATGTCATATGTTCTGGCCATAAGTCAACAGGTTCCCAAATCTATCACCTGCCTTCTAGGCCTTTCTGAGATGGAGTTAGTTTTCTTTGGGGTCTAGAAAAATTATTAAAACTCTAGGAAATTAAAAAAATGGTATGTGGCCACCATAAGATATCACCTTATACCTGCCAGTATGGCTATCATCAAAAATACAAGAGATAAAAAGACATAAAGATGTGGTAAAAATGGAAGCCTTATATATTGTGAGTATAAGTGTAAATTGCCACAGCTATCATGATCATGGACAACAGTATAAAGGTTCCTCAAGAAATTAAAAATAGAGTTACCATATGATCCCATACAAAATGGGATTGAGATACCAAGCAATCCGACTTCTGAGTATATACGAGAAGAAAATGAAATCAGTATTTTAAAGAGGTATCTGCACTCTCATGTTCATTGCAGTATCATTCAAAGTAGCAGAGATGTGGAAACTACCTTAGTGTCCATCGGTGCGTGGATGGGTAAGAAAATGTGGTACAGAAAAATTCAATGGAATATTATTCAGCTGTAAAAAAACCCAAGGAAATCCTGTATTTGTGACAGCATGGATTATGCTAAGTGAAATAATCTGGACAAAGACAAATACTGTATAGTATCATTTGTCTATAGAATCTTAAAAACAAAGTCAAACTCATAGAAACAGAGTAGAATGGTGGCTTCCAGGGACTGGGAGTTGGAGAAATGGAGAGATGTTGGTCAAAGCATACAAACTTTCACTTATAAGATGAGTAAGTTTTTGAGGACCTAATGTATAGCCTAGTAAATGTAGTTAATAATACCATATTGTATACTTGAAGTTTGCTAAGAGAGTAGATCTTAAGCATTTGCAAACACATACACACACACACACACACACACAGTTAATTATATGAGGTAGTATTTAACTTGATTGTCATAATCATTTCACAATGTGTATATCAAATCATTACATTGTACACTTCAAGCTTATACAATTTCAGTTGTCAATTATACCATTATAACCTCAATGAAACAGAAAATAAATGAATAAATAAATAAATAAATGAAAAGAATGGTGTCTGGTAGAATTACCAAAACTCTAGGAAGCTGTGGAAGTCGAAATCCCTAAAAAGAATAAACATTTTTTTGAAAAGTTAAATTCAGGATTTTAACATTTACATAGCCATTTTTTTGCTGAGTTTTAAATAGTTTTGAAATCATTGCACTTTTGTTCGTTTTATCTGTTCTTAAAGGCATTGAAAGCTTTCGAAAAATCAGCCATACTAAATTTGTTATTGCTATTTAAATTGTATATGGGAATTGAATTAATCAAAACTTGTAATCAATGACTAAGTGCTTAAAAAATAGGCTTTCAAAGTTTCCTTGAGTCTAATACAGGAGTCTAATGAATTGAACTTTAAACAAAATACAAATACTAGTCAATTTTTTTTTCACACACAAAAACCCCACAGACGTTAAAGAGAACCTATTATGGTTTTAATTCCTGGAGTTATTAAACTTTGTCTCGCTAAGAAAGATGAAGCAGTTGAGCCAATAATAATTAGGCATCTACTTCTAACAAGTGGGTCTGAAGAGCTAATTAATTAAAGAGAAATAAGTCTCTCATTCTGCTGTAACAACCTTGGGGAAGATGGACAAGGGTGGAGCTTTTTTGAACTACGAATCTATGAATTGCTAGAATAACCTTGTTGCCAGCTGTGGCCAGGCAGGACCCAAGAAGCTTCATTAAGTTTGTCTCCAAGGCCCACCACCTCCAACCCAAACTATGGGATTAGTTTCTCCTTGGCCAAGGGTGGAAATTACTGTGGACAGGGTTGAGCAATTTTAGCCCTTTCATCCTTGTTCCCTACATCCAGTGAATAATACTCATCTCCTTTCATTAAGACTGGAGTCCAGAAGGCATCTATCATGGCTCATGTAGGAGGGTTAAGGATAATCAGGTAAGTCATTTCTCTTGTCCTTAATTTCTTTATTAACTTGAAGGCCATCTGCATCACACACTCCTAAAATACCAGGAGCAGATTACTATCCATGAAAGAAATTAGTAAAATTAGAACATTTTGGAAGAATCAGCCAGCCCTAAAAATAATTCAAGAGGGTACTTGTAAAGCTGGTTGCTGAGAAGTTTTCAGCTCAATCTAATTCAGCCAAGGTGATGGAGGAGCATCCCTCATTAGGAAGTATGACTAGAGTGAGACTCTTTTTTAGTCTCACTTGGACTAAAAAAGCTTGGACATAATCTTTTGTATCAAACATGCTTTCCAAGGGGAGGTCAATATGGAATTGCATAGTTCCTCATACTTCCCTAGTGAGTAGCATCCCTCACGCTTAAAAATGCAGCAGGATGGTATTTTTAAGATGGATGTTTTTTCACTTCTAGGAATCCCTAGATCCTTCTAATTGTCATTTCCCCCCTCTCTCCCTATCTAAATCAATAGCATTCTTTGCTTTAGGGGAAGGTAGATACAGTATACAACAAAGACATCATTGTTGTCTTCAACTTTTAAGAGTTTTGAGAGTCCATGACTGGAACTATAGTATGAAAGCCAAGTTCATTTTGATTTGTGAGAACTGGGTACTTTATCTCAAGTACCTTGAGATAAAAGGTACTTTTATTCTGAGTCTCCAAGGAGGCATGGTTTGAAATAGTCTGAGCCTTGAGGACTCAGACCTAAGAATTAATACTGGATATGGAAAGGTACAGGATATGACATTAGAAATTCTCTCTATTATGAAGAGAGGTTCAAATTCTACCACTTGGTAGGGAGAAGAAGAACTGGAGGAGAACAATAAAATTAGGTCAAAGTCAATATTTCTATAGGGTGTTGAAACCCTGAGGGTGGAGTGGGTGGTATTATCTCCACAATATGGCTGGTCTCTGGGTGCCACAACATCACTTCTTCACTGCTTAAGTCTGCCCACACCTCTCTGTAAGTAGGTCCTTCATGGAGCTTTGAACCACCCGTGGGATAGTGTTTCCTATTACAACCCTAAAGGCTACAAGATCAGATGGAATCTGGGCTCAACAAGAGCTACTCAACCTCTTCAAAGGGAAAATTGCTCTCTAAGGGAGTTTATTAAGTCATTTATTTAGTTAATCAAAAGATGTATTTAATTGATCAGCTTTTGAGGGCTTATGATGTGGGCCAGTTATTATGGTAGACAAAGTTATAGCCTCCCAAAATCTTATGAACCAGAAGTTTGGATGAGTGTCATGTATATAAAAAACTCCCCACAAAACTGCATCATATGCTGTATAAGTTTTCTGTAGGAACAAGATAAAATTGCCAGCAATGCTGGCCATGTGGGTTCCTAAAAACATGGAGTTTTGGGAATTAGGTTGTCACTTGGTGCTGTGGGGAGTAAATTCAATCCAAGGGAACAAATGGAAGCCCATTGTATGTACAGATTCTAAATCTGCACAACAGATAGACTGTAAGATGTGCCTTCTTCAAACATGCAAATCTAATTATGCCATTCCTGTGCCTTAAATCTTGCTGTGCTTCCTAGTGTTATTAGACTAATAAAAACTCCTTACAACACTCCACAACACTCTGCCTGGACTGACCCAACTCTCCAGTCTCCTTTTGTATCACGTTTTCTGTGTACTAGCCCTAAGAGGAGTCCTTTGAACTCATTATGTATTTTCCTGCCTCAAGGACTTTGCCTATTCTATTTACTCTGCCTAGAAGTCTCTCCACTCCTGTCTATGCCTGTGAATTTTTTACTGTTCCTTTACATCTCAGCTCAAGGGACACGTTCTCGGGAAAGTCCTCCTGTAACTCCCTGACTAGGTTGCATTTCTCTGTCAGACAGCTTCCTGCAAGTGTGACTTTTCCTTAGAACTACTTGGAATTTTATGTTTGCTTTTGTGATTATTTGATAAATGTCTGTCTTTATAGACAACAACATTGCTACGTACTGGATTGTGTCCTCTCCAAGCCCCACCTTCAATTCACATATTAAAGCTCTAACCCCAAAACCCTATATTTGGAAGTAAGGCTTTCTGGAGGTAATTAAGATTCAATGAGGTCATAAGTGTGGGTCCTAATTCAGTAGGATTGGTGGCCTTATAAGAAGATGAAAAGTGAGATCTCTCTCTTTCTATCTTTCTCCATCGTGTGAGGACGTAGCAAGAAGACAACCATTAGGAAGCCAGGAAAAAAGCCCTCAGCAGAACCCAACCATGCCCAACTCCCTGATCTTGGACTTCCAGCCTCCAGAAATGTGAGACAATAGATTCTTGTTTTTTAAGCCACCCAGTCTATGCTATTTTGTTATGACAGCCCAAATGGACTAAGTCAAATACCCACTAGCATTGTGCCTAGAACAAACCAGTGGTGGCTGGGAAAAACCAATCATTATTTATCGTTTACCTGAATAAAAGGCATTTGAGGTGAATCTGAGAGAGCCAGTGTGTTAGGTTCCAGTGGCCAGTGCCAGAGAGGGGAGGTATGGGAGCAGGAGCAGTTTGAAAGACAGGGTGGGAACAAGAAGACCGAAGAATCCAGAAGAGAGACTGTCTCTAAAGCAAGAAAAGACACCTTCTTTTCATTGGCCTTACAGCATGATGATAGGTTTCAAGGTGAAGGGCTAGGCTGAACTGAATGCACAATGGATGTTAGAGAAAAGGGTCACTAGCTGATAGAGTCACTGGGAAGTGGACCCTAGATAGGTCTCCAAAACTCTACTTTCATGGAAGAGGGAACCTGGGGAAAAAATAAATTTGAGGTCACAGATGGTTTTCATTTCTTCCAGTTTATTTTAATTTTTCTTTAATAGATAACATTTCACTGAAGAATATAATTGGATTCCTCCAGTCCAAGGTATATTTCACGAGAGAAGAGCTGTAGAAGGTCTTTACATTCGTCTTGACTGGAGGGAAAAGAGGCGGGGGGAAGCGGTGAAGAGAATGCAGTTATGATGAATTGCAACAGGAACTGTGGCTAAATAATGAATCACTGAAATGCAGCCTTTTTTGGGGAGGACCACGGTGACATTCTGAAGACTTGGTCTTTAGTTCAGCTCTGATTTTCTCGCATTGACCCACATTGTCAGCATATAAGTGGTGGGTATGGGAGACAAAGCTCAACATCCAGTGTTATTTTCTGTTGGTGTAGAGGGAACAACATTGCACTAGGGATCCCATGGTTGCCTGTTTCTGTTTCTTTAACTTACCCTGTGATCTTGATCAAGGTTTTTACATCTCTAGACCCTGGTGTCCATACTTGGAAAATGAAGAAGTTGGACTGATTGCTCCACTCTTAAGGTTCTGAGACTCTTGATACAGCAGAATGTGCTGTCTGTGGCTTCTCCTGTTGGCAGAGAGGGAAGGTAAGAGAAAAGAGGGGCTATCTCTTAAGAGTTTACAGCCTGAAGGATATGGGAGGAGATCATACCATTCAACAGCTCTCTGGGTCTATAAATGAATATGGTGACAGTAGTAAGCATAATGCATTAATATGTAAACTATGAGGTACATTTTAGCTCCTTGGCAAATTCAGTAATTCTCCTGGGAGGCTTTACTGTCACTTCTGGCCACTGTTCTGGCATGGGAAATCATGAACAGCAGAAAGGAGACACTCCCTCTTTATAAACCTATTTGCTGATCAGTGCCTAATACCAAGAGGGGAAAGGTACCTTAAAATCCCAACTCTGTGATAATCTACACCCAGCAGCACTTTAAAGGAAGCATTTCTGATTGTGGAGGTGAAGCAAGATTATGAAGGGTGAAGATTACCTAGCACCGTGATAGCATTTTTCTCTCAAACAGCACTCACGTTTCACAAAGTCCTGTTGGGTCTGCTCCCATTCCTCCCAAAAGGGAGGGGAAACAGGTTGTATGTTCCTTCTTTTGTGGATGGGAGAACAGGAATGACAGGGGCCTTGACTTTGTCCAAGGGCAGTATACCTAGCCAGTTGCAGGAGACAGCTTCTCAGGCTTGTCCTTTTTGTTGTCACCAACAAAATACTATGTTCACAATAAGTTTTGTTTTGGTCTCCAGTTTTCCCCCTTTTAGTACCTCTGTTTATGGGAGGAGTTGTCTATTGAGTCATGCTAGAGTTTCCTTGCTGAAGTCAAGGTCAGCCAATGAAACTCTGCAAGGTGAACCATCTGAAGGAATACCAGTTCCAGAATATATCTCTATTCAACAGCAACAATGATAGTAGCTAAGGTTTGTCAACAACTTATTATGTGCCAGGTGCTCTTTTTCTTACCTATATCCTCTCCATTAATCCTCACAAAAAACCGCATGGGGTATTGCTATTATCACCAGCTTGCAGATACGGAAACTGAGACTCAGAGAGGTGATGTAACTTGCCC
Source organism: Macaca fascicularis (assembly GCF_037993035.2). Classification (NCBI taxonomy): domain Eukaryota; kingdom Metazoa; phylum Chordata; class Mammalia; order Primates; family Cercopithecidae; genus Macaca; species Macaca fascicularis. The sequence continues at coordinate 17,167,928 of NC_088376.1, forward strand.
AGTCACATCCATAGTGGTTTTATATGGTGTCGACCTGGTTAAACTTGAATCATCTTCCTAGAACCCTCTTTCTTTCCATCATTCTGGACTAGAGTTGACCCAAAGGGAAACTTGGCTGAGATTTGCAAGTTGGAAGTGGAACAGCAGCGTTTACTCTCTGAAGGTTGTTGTGGTGAGAAATGGTGAGAGACAGATGCAGATGTGCCAGCAGATTCAAGCTTTTCTGCCAATTTCTCTTTTCCATGTTCAGTTCTTCCCAAGTGATAGCCCTACTGATCGACAGTGGCTCCAGGCCCACCATCAGATGCAAAGCAACCTCCTCAGTTGACTTTCCCACCAGCACTCTTTTGTGGTCCCACATCAGTAGCTAGACTTTCAGGCTATCCAGATTCCTAGGCTCTGACTAGCCCACCTGTGCCAGTGCTTCTGGGGGACTGGTTAGTGACTTTTCTCTGATCCCCCAACTCCCCTTCTGTGACCCTTATTTCTGCAGCTTTTCCCACAATTGTGTAAGGTCTCACTCCTATTCCAATCCCTTATTTCGTACTACCTATTATGGTCTTCTGCCTTAATTGAACTGTGCCTGATACACATAGCTGTTAAAAGACAGAGTTGGGACTTAAATCCAGATCTACCAAACTTCAAAGTGCACACTAATAACTCCTTGTATGGTGACTGGTAGTGAGATACAAATTGTGTAGTGATTGGCAGTAAAATACAAATTTTGCTAGCCAATCGTTCCAAATATATATAGTGAACCCTTCCAAATACATTACGGTGACTTACATAAAATGTATATTTTGCTAGCCAACACTTCCAAATATATTATGGTGACTTACATAAAAATCATGGCCTTTGTATCTTGGTGAAACTTTTATTTTTCCTTTTTACAATTTCGATGCCACTCACTACATTAATAAAATGATTCCCAAGAGCCTTCCAAAATCAAGAAGTTTGCCCGTCCTAATTCTTATTTTGGTATGCATTAACATAAAGCAGGGCTTTTCAACTCCAAAGCTAGCTCCACTGACAATTGGGGCTGGATGATTCTTTGTTGTGGGCCCTGTCCCGTGCATTGTAGGATGTGTAGCAGCATCCCTGGATTCTTCCCAATCAGTGCGAGAAGCACCCATAGTTGTGTCTCCAAGTGGGTGAAATTACCCCCAGTTGAGAACCATTGGCATAAGGTCACAACATCCATGGGCATATGGGGCTCTTGCTTGGAAGTGGAAGCCACTCAGTCTCTTCTCTGGTGTTGGTCATAACCTTTCTCCTAGTATGGTAGACAGCTCCTTTGGTGGTTCCTTCAGATCTTCTTACTCTGAGCTCATCCTTCATCCCTCTCTTTATCCTGTGTCCAGGTGACTATGTCCACTGCCTGTGACCACATTTACTCTCAGTCAAGGCCCATGTTAGTGTCTGTCCTGCTTCCGCTGCCTCTGATGCTGCCATTACCCTCGCTGAGCACTGTTAGTCTTCCAACCAGTCTCCCTCTTCACTCTTCCATCCTCCCACCCATTGACTCCATAACAACCTTAAAGGATGTAGATGAATTATGAAAAATGCATGGGAATAATATTTACCAACTTCAAGATTGAGGTTACTGCCTTAGAGCAATGTGGCTCTTCTCAAATGAGAAGGGAAAGATGAGAATGGGAATAGGTTGTATTCTGAATAACTCTCTGTTTAAAAGGGAGTGATGAAGCAAATTATAACGAATTTAAGTGGTGGATATTTGCAGCCTTTTACATTATTTTCTGGGCTTTCATGAAATGTTTTAATTTTTAAGAAAGGGTAGAAGTATATTGAGCAATTATGAGTAGCATAGTGTTAAAACTGCAACTTTATGTTTTAGGTAAAAGTCATATGATCATTTCATGTCCTATGTCTCTTTTGATCCAGAGATTAGAATCCCCTTCCTTGTGAAATAAACAAATCTCAACTTGGCAGTAAATCTTTTCCCCTTCTCTGGATTGGGCTGTTTCAGGGTAGAAGCCTGCAGGTGGAGAAGGTTGAGGGGTCCTGGCTTGCTTCTCTCTGCTAATTCATCCCCTCTTCCTCCACAGAGGCATGGTTTCACTCCCCAGTGATGTGGGGGAGAGGAGGAAAAAGACACTTGGCTGGGTGTCTTTGTGCTAGCCAAAACTGATAGACATTTAAAGCTTGCTATTTCTCATGGTGGCCTCTTTTTGTGGGCTCTGTAGGATATTTTTGGTGGGAATCTGTTTTCTAGGATGCCATCGAATCTGGTTGTTGCACTTCTATACTAGGTGGTCCCTTGAGATTCCTCCCTTAGCTCCAGGGCATTTAGTGGATCACCTCCAGCTTCTTTCTGCATAGCTTCCTTGCTTACCTGTCCTCCTCCAAGTATGGGCCAAGATCCAAGGCAGCCTCACAGTGGCTCTCTCTCCTTCCCACTGCTGATATCTGGCATCTGCTAACCCAGTTTTCTTTGAGAGGGCATTGCTCAGTGATACTAGAAGCTGTACCCATGGCTATAGCTTGTCCTGGCTCTCTGCCACCAATCCCCCAACAAATCTGAGCACGCTTAGAGGTTTTTTCCTTGGGTTTTTCCATTCGGTGGTACCTGCTTTATCCACCCATCCAAGTTCTCTGTTTTTAACTCCTACAATGTAATTATTTACTTTCAAACTCCAAAGAATGAAGTGGGAGATGTGGAGTGGTATTCAGACTTGTACTGTGTTCTGTTGCATTGCATTTTACTGTACTATACTGTACTGTCCTGTTTTTTATTATATTTCTTTCTGCTGCTTATTGGTTTCAGTCTTTGTATATCTGTCCTGCAGTCTAGCAATTGTTTGTCTATTTCAGTATTGACTGAACACTTTCAACACTGAGTACTGTATTCCTGGCCATGTGCTAAGCTTATGACATGCACTATTTCAGTATACACATAAAGAAACTGAAGCTCAGAGAGATTAAGTGACTTGGCCAAGGTCATGCAATCCAGGGAAAGGCAAGTCTGGTTAACTCCATAACCCATGTTCTTAACTCGTACATATATTACCTTTCAAGATTGGTGATATGTGTGGTGTACTAGGGGTGAGTGGAGGGTAGGGTGGGCTGGAAGAGAAAGGAAACATCCTGTCTTCTTATGTTTTAAAAGTAAAATCTTATTTAAAACAGATGCCCATTTTTAGGATCACATTTTTTAGCCCTAACTTGCTCATGGCACAAGTGAGGGAGAGTATATATTTAAAAAGTCAGGGCTGAAAAATTAAGCCTAAGCTTGCATGCTTGTGAACACACATACAGTTCCATGAGCTCGTGTGATTTCTTCAATCTGTTAAGTATACTCTAGAATCATGATTTTATGAATATATTAGTTTCCTGGGTTTGATGCAACAAATTACCACGAACTTGGTGGCTGAAGACAACAGAAGGTTGTTTACTCACAGTTTTAGAGGCCAGAATCAAGTTGTCAGATGGGGTTGTGCTCTTTCCAAGGGCTCCAGGAATCTTTCCTGGCCTCTTCCAGCTTCCGGTGATTCCTGGAGGTCCTTGGCTTACAGCAGCATCACTCTAATCTCTGCCTCTGTCTTCACATGACCTTCCCAGTGTGTTTCTGTGTTAATTTCCCCCTCTCTTCTCTCATAAGGACATGCCATTGAATTTAGAGTCCACCCTAGTCAAGGATGACCTCATCTGCAGATCCTTACCCTAATCACATGTGTGAAGACCTTTGTCCCAAACAGGGGACACGTTCTGAGGCTCTGGATGCACATACCTTTTGGAGGCCACCATTCAACTCACTAGAAGAGGTTTACAGTGCCAGGCAATGCACAGTGCCTCTGTCTCTATAACTGTGTGATGCTCCACCTGCCGCTAGCTCTTTCACACATGATGTATAAGGATGAATGAGAGGTCCCGGGAGGCTGTGAGTGTCTGGAAGGCAACACAGTCAGATGGCGTTAAGCTGCTTTGATTCCTTCAGCAGTAGCCGTCTGTCAGTAAATAAAAGTCCAGACGCTTTGCAGAGCTAATGTGTCTTGATGTACTCACACTCTTTGAGAGAAACTTGAGAAATGGGAAAATTGGGCTCAATATGTGTGAAAGAACTGTATCCTCTTCGGGGGAAAGCCAGTCTACACATTTCAGAGAGCATTGTTATTACACAGAGACACAAACACACAGAAACTAAGCGAAAAATCATCTCTGCTAATATGCTCATTCTGGGGACTTGCTCCATTTCCCAGGCAGTTTCATGAAAAACTTTCTCTCTGAATTACCTGAAAAGAATCAATAGCCACTGGATGAATCATCACAGCCCAGGTTTCTTCCACAAACAGAGCTGGGGAGGGCTGCTTAATGAAGTGTCCATTAAGGCTAACGGGCACTTCCAACAGGGTTTGTTCACCTTTCCCTTGACCAAATTCAACTCACACTTCATCCAGACAGGTGAGTACTAAAGACTCATGTTTCATGTATCTAGCTGCCCTGGTCGTTTTGATCAATTCAATGTTTGGTTTCCTGGGAAATGGCATGGATGCCTGACTGTTCAGTGTTCGTCTTTGGGCAATTCAACACATTCAGTTTAGTTCTGCAAACGTGTCGTTGGAGACTGTTCAGTGTTGGGATGCTGTGTTTGCAGGGTGATTCTGCCCCCTGGGACCACATCCAGTGGGAGCCGGCAAAGTAAACAACCAAAGGTACAAGGAGAAGTGCTTTCCTCCAAGACTGTGCAGAGCTCCATGGCAACCTGCATGGGCAACGATTAATTCTTTAACTATTTTTTTTTCTTATTGCAAAAAATAATCAACATTTCTGGTAGAACATGCAGATAGGAAAAAAGAGAAAAACCAAAACTACTCATAATCCCATAACACAGAAATAACACTTCTTCACATTTGGTCTGTATTCGCATCTGTATGTATCTTTGTATCTTTGCCTACATTTGTGCCTGTCCCTCTGTCTATGTGTGTGTTTTTATCTGTAACTAGATCTAGATTATGCTTATATTTATCACTATGTTTAAATAACATTTAAACATTTCCCATATATGTACCTACACAGTTTATTTTATAATCTACTTGTTTACTTGACAGATCATTGCAAATGTATTTCCATGTTACATGTATTCTTCAAAATTTTTAGTAGCTGTGTTTTTTTCTATTGTATGGACAGAAGTTAGTTATTGAACTAATCCTGTACTATTCTGAATTTAATAATTTTATAGATAAATGTGTACATAAACCCTAATTTTGTCCTTAGGAGAACCCCTAACATTGAAGTCTCAGTATCAAAGTTAGGTATGTGTATAGAGTTTTTGCCTCAAAGGAGCAAGGAAATTTGCCTGGGAGGGGTTGGGAAGGAGGGAACAGGAAAGCATGACTTTCGAGTTGGGGCTTCAAGAAGGAGCAGAGTGTGGTGGAGCAGAGAGGTGACAGTCTTTGAAGAGGAGAAAAGGGGCAGGCAGGGGTCTGTGGGGTGTGTCCAGGGTGCAGTCTCTGAGCTCCTGAGTTCTGGGCATGCTGTCGGGGAGGGCCTGGAGCTGTGGCCCAAGGGTAGCGGGGGTGGAAGGGAAGGGGACACACACACTGCAGATGTATCTGAATCTTTAGGGTTTTATGTTTCAAAGTGTACGTTCCCACTGCTTTCCTTCTAGGTTTGAGATTTTCATCCCTGCCCTCTCCCTTTGAGAATCCCTGTGTAATAAGAGGCATGTCTGATAGGCAATATTGCCCACAGGAATAGTGTGGAGGCAGGAAAAGAAGAGCCATTGTTAGGAACAGGAGGGAGCCACTGAATGTTTGTGGGCAGAGAAGTGACAGATTTCATGGAATTCACTTAGACATGCTCTGGGTTTCTCAAACCATCCGTGGTGAGGGACCAGCTGTTTTCTGCCTTTTTTCATATATTACAGACTGATCTTTTTAGAAACTATAATAAAACATGAGTTACTAGAAAAGTGTAATAAAAAGATACAACATGCAAGCACCAATTATTAATTATTAGTTTCAACAGACACAAAATAGCTTGTCAGATTGCAACAAAACTTCACATGCTTGTCTCAATCTCTGTTCTCTCCTCATTGCACACCTGTAATCAACAGTTTGCCGATGTCGTCACTCTGCAAATGGTAGCACGAGTGCAGCCTCTGCTTTGCAAAGATCTGATGTGAGGGAGAGAGGCTGATTAGGAGGCTGTATGCAGTATTTTAGAAGACAGAGAGCAGATCAGGGCCTGGTCTAAGGCAAGAGCAGGGGTATGAAAAGGAGGGAAGACCAGTGAATGAGCAAGACTTTCCGTCTTATTTCAGCCATTTTGTTTTTTGCTTAAAAAATGATTTTGATTAGTTTCTTTGTTTTCCATCTTATGCTACAATTTTTTAGGGGTGGCTTTTATTTTCTGTAATCATTTGGAAGGTATGCATTCTGTTTATTAGCACTACAAGTAGTTTTCATTAAGTTTTTCAAAAACATATGGCACCTCTAGTTCTCCAAACTTGATAAAGGAAAAAAAAAAAAAAAAAAAAGAATCATTGTCTTTTGACCTCCCATTCTCTAAAATAAGAAATGCTCTACATTTCAACTTTCTCCTACTCTCCATTTTTCATTCTTTACTCTTGTTGATATAATTTGGGGTTTATACCTAAATTCTTCTTCTTATTAAATTGTTATTATATGGCTTATATGTCTTATTTCATGATTGCTTTTGATATATTGTAACCATATTTATAATATTCATTTAGATATAGCTCTGTGTTTAACTGAATTCTGTGTTTACTGTTGGTGCTTTTATACCAAATCTTTTTTTTTTTTTAAATCAAGTTCATTTATTTTGAATCACCTCTTGCCATGATGAGTGAAAGCATTACGTACACTTGCCAGGGTAACCGACTGGGAGTGTGTGTGTGTGGCATGAGAAGAAAAGCAGCCTGACCTCTTGGAGCTCGTTGGCATCACAGCCAGGCTTTAGTGCTCTCCTGTTGAAAATGGCTTCACAGAGCATCAGTGTCAGACCAGGCCACTCTGTGATGGTGGTGGAGCGTGGCAAAGACAAGACCACTTCATGACCATGTCTGAACACAACAAAACATATACATTGTCCAAGCCACAGAAGTGACCAACCATCCCCTTCTCACGGCTAATACAAGGGATTGCTGCTTCTTTACCAAGTCGAGGAGCGTTAATCTTTTCTGGTCTTCCCACATTCTAGATAGATAAGATTTATTAAGATACCTGTTCATACAATACCCCGATTCTGGACATCATCCAATCCAAACCAAAGCCCTACACACTAAAATCACTTAACACAAAACACAAATCCTACAAGTGCTTTCTAATGCCCTCTCACTAACAAGACTCAAGGTTTCCCATGGTGTGAATTCTCCCTCATTGAAATGAGTAATAAACCCAACATTTTTAGATGTGTTTGTGGTGGTCTATAGCTGAAGGGCATTCACAAGGAGAATTATTGCTTTGATGCTCCTCTTTATTAGCCTCCTTATATCTACCTCCTCTACCCAGTAACTTTGAACCCCTGCTACCACTCCGAGACCAAGCTAAGATGATGGAGGATGAGAGAAATAGAGATCAGTCAGGTGAATCTAATTGTCTGGAGAAGGCCACAGTCACGTGAAGTAGCCAGCCTTGCTCAGATCTGCAGAAATCCCCAGATGACCCGTAATCTTGTGAACAAAAATAAATGTTTATTGTTTTATCTCACGGAGATTCTGTGGTTGTTTGCTTTGCAGCATTATTGTGGCAATAGACAATGGGTACACTTTACTGTCTAAGAGTATATTTCTTTTGACAGCCTATTTTGTGGAGAATTATTGGTCATACACTTTTCTTCGAAACTTTATAAATTTGCTCCATTGTATTCCAGTGTTGGGGTTTGATTTTAGCATCTGCTTAAACTGTTGGGATTTTCTCTTGGTATCACCAATTACATATAAGTTAGGTCTCTTATCCTCTTTCTATTTACCAATTTCTTATTTATCTTTTTATTTTTAATTGCATTTTTAATTTCCTTGAACTCTTTGCCTTTTTCAATTGGCTCCATTTTTTGTCTAAGGCCAAAATTAAATCTCTTTTCCCATTCAACTCTTGTTTCATAGGTTTCACATCTAAGTTATATTGAAAGTATCATATTTTTCTTTTACCTGTAATTTCTCTTTAAAAAGTATGCTATTTACTTATTTGTGTTGTCAGGGAAATACTTTCTTTCTTCAATAATGTAAAATTGTAGAACTATTTTTATTGTGTGTGTCCATGTGTATAGCTACATAGATAAGTAGATATATAGATATACATATATACTCCTGGAGTTTTCAAACAAATAAGCACATGAGTTCTTCTTCATCCCATTATCTCCTACCTAGATGATGACACATACTCCCTGTATCACAATTGAAGAGTGGATGGATATATATACAGCTCCTAACCACGTTTCTGTTGTTTTTTAGACACTTGTCTGACAAAGTTTTTCTGCATTGTCTGCTCTTAGTTTATTTTCTGAATATGATGAAGAATATTATTTCTGAGTAATCTGAAGCAATGTGTAATTATTATGTCATAAGTTGCAATAACTACTATTCTCAATTCTTCTGGCTTTTCTCTTTTCCAATGGCTGCTAAAATCCCAGGATACGATGCTTCATTTCCTGTCTACTTCCATTCTGGGCCAATGGAACTACAATCTCCAGTGGATTCAGAGTTGTGTGTATGATACAGTAGCCACTAGTAACCTGTGGTTATTGAACACTGGAAATGTGTCTAGTTCAAATTGAGATGTGTTGTCAATGTAAAATACTCACTACATTTCATGACGTGGAATAAAAAGGGGATGTAAAATATCTCATTAATAATTTTAAAACATTGATTTAATGTGGAAATGAAAATATTTTAGATATATTAAAATATTCTAATTAATTTTACCAGTTTCATTTTGCTTCTCAAAAATGTGGCTACTAGAAAATTTAAAATTGTTTATCTGATGTGTATTCTATTTCTATTAGACAATGCCAACATAGAGAAACACTAATAGAGAATGGGGCAAAAATATATGGTCATTTCAGAAAGTCATTTTCAGATCAGCACTGGCCCTGAGTCTCTGGTATGAGAATACACATGAAAAGCTTGTAGAAATGTATTCTGTCAAGCTTTATCCTGTCTTTATTATTTTGTTTCAAAAGTCAAAGCAAGCAAACACTATCAATAGTCTTTTGCCTAAGACTGTTTCACCAGTTAAATTTTGCTGTGTGGCAAACTACTGGAAAACTTAGTGGCATATTGCAGTAAGTATTTATTTCTCAAATACTGGAGAGTTAGCTTAGGTCCCTCATTAAGGTTGAATTCCAAATGGGGCACTGTGGCTGGGGCCTCTTTGCTTCACATGTCTCTCTTCCTCTAGCAGGCTAACCCAGGCATGTTCTCATGGCAATTGCATAGGAGTAAGACTGAGAGCAAATCCAATCTGACAAGCACTTTTCAAGCTTCTCCTTACATCACATTTGCTAACATATCATTGGCCAAAGTCAGTCACAGGTTAAGCCCTGAAATCAGAGTGGAAAGGCAGTATGAAATTATAAGGCAAAAAGCATGGACTACATAAACGAATGAAGAACAGGGGCCCATCTCTCCATTGTGATTAGAAGGAATTCATCCAAAAGTTTGGGAAAATGCTAGCATGTCTGGTTTCCAGTGATATTTCAGTTTTACCTCAATGGGATGGGAGGTGCTATTATGACCTGAAAGTCCTTCACTGTGTTTAGTCAAAAGTATACCTTTACGTTCCCCTTAAACTGCTTTTGAAATAAGCCATACCATTGCATAATTAGCAGAAAATATTCCATTCTCATTTTAGACAAACGTTACAAGAAAGTTTACTACAATTTTTAAGCTAATAAAGATAGTTTTGTACCATTATTATAATAATTATTTTATCATTATAATTAAATTTGTCATTGTTATTATTATTGACATGGAAAAAACAGCATTGTATATGTCACTAATGGCAAAAATAAAACTGGAATTGTCCAAGTAGCATCTATTTTCCCATACAGGGATGAGCTTGTGCATTTGGAACAAGGGTAATAGTTTCTTATTGGAGCAGCCAGCTGGATAGACGGAAATGTTCAGGCCAAATGTTTGCTTTCAGCCAGTCTGTTTGACCATATTGAGAAGGGGTTACCAACTAAAACATTTGTGATGGATTGTGGAGTATGATATGAAGCATGGAGAAGTTTTCATTGGCAGAAAGAATTTGCATCCCTACTTTGAGCTGACTAGCTACATGATCTTGAGCAAGCTCCTTTAACTCTGAGATACTCCTTTCATATTCTAAAATGGGGCTAATGATTTTCCACCCACAGGGCAGCTGAAAGAATTATGTGAGATAACACAGCACTTAATATAAGACATGTTCTGAAAGTGGTAGTTATATTCTAATATCTCTGTACAGAACCGTTCTGGGGATTCCCTAATTGTTCCACCTCGATTTGTGGTTGACAGTAGTAGTCATTTAACACAGGTAAAATATTTTCTAGTTAACATCTTTTACTCATTTGTTTGCACATTAATTTACTTACAGATTTTTTTTTTTAATTTTTTTTTTTTTTACAACTCCTTCATTCATTCGTTCAACAAGCATTTATTGGTAGTTGGAGACATTACCAATGTATAGGAGACATTCAGACAGAGTTTGAGGAACAAAATATTGATTAGGAGTCAACACCTGTAATGGTGATGGGGAGAAAGCAGGATTGGGCAGAGGGAAAGTTAAACTACAATACAGGACAAATGGGAAGCCAATGGGGCGATCTGGAGTGGGCGTTGCGTGTTGGAATTGTCCTACGGCTGCATGTAGCTTCGATGACTGTACTTTGTACCTCTATTTTGCTCATTCACTGGATGAGGGCTGCCCCAGGAAGGGCATGCCATCAGGTGAGGTAAGGCACAACTGCAGTCTCTGAAGGCCCTGACAGCTGAAGGCTGTGTGCTGGCTACACTCTGCAGGGGCAGCAGGTCTTCCCTTGAAGGGGATCTGGGTGGTTCATCTTCATGTCCTGTGCTGGTGGCTATTGTGGGCAGACCTTGAGCTAAGTACTGGGGTTGCAGTGCTGAACTGGGAAGACAAACTCCCTCATCCCATGGAGCTAACAGCCTAAGCTGGTTTGGAGAATTTTCAGTTGTCTCATTATTTCAAAGGAACAATTTTCTTCAGGTAGATTGTCTCACCAAGAATTGGGACAACAGGCTAATGCCCTCAGTTATTATTCAGGAGAGGAAGAAAGCAATGGGTGCCCCTGTTTATAGTAACACAGATTCTGGGATATATTGAATTCTCTTCCATTCATTTTTCTGCTGATTTCAACAATCTCACAAACACTGATTTTTCTATCTTGTGCTAGGCACAGTAGGTGCTAGGGGTGCAATGGTGAGCAGTATACAATCTTATAGGGGAGACAGGCACATAAAGATAACCTCAACATAAAGTAAGAAGTTATGAAGTAGAGACACAAAGAGGCTGCTAAGGACACTCAGAGACAGGAAAAGCTTCCCTTGGCCGGGAGGTCAGGGGAAGCTTCTTGGAGGATGAGATATCTGAGCTGAGTCTAGAAGGAAGAATATGAGCCAGAAAAACTAAGTTTCTACTCTTTAGTAATTTCCTTCTTATTTCATAGAAAAGAGAACAAATCAGAAGTCTTAAACATTTATAGAAATAACCATGCAGAGAGAATCAAATATTTAATGAGACAAACGACTTTTATGATCTTTAGATGAGGAAGAAGTTTCCCTTCATTTTCAGCCTTGAAAGCTTAAAGATTCTCCTTACCTCACACTGGTTGATATTGGTTCTTTGTAAATGATTTCACTCTATGTGTTAAAGTTTAATCATGACTGTAAGAGGCCATCTATACAGAAAAAAATCTGTGCACTCCTAAATGTTATGTGATACACAGTCACTTGATTTAACTGGAGTTCTGTTGAGTTGTTTCTGCTCACAGCAGCATCATGGGAACCCTGGAGGAGGCTGAAGTAAGCCTCGTGAATGTGAATGTGTCAGCCTCTTGCTCACACAGTAAAGCTCCTCTCACCCTGCATCCCTGTCAGTTTCATGACTCTTGGGTGACAAACATCAGGATTCTGGAAACTGGAGATCTTAACAGAAGTGTATTTAACAGAGGCCATGTCTCCCCCTTACAGATGGTTGTAAAAATCCATGTGCCAAGATATATTTGCTAATACAAAATTTGGGTAACTTTAAAATCAAAAGGTCTATTTGCAAACGTGATGGGTAGCAAACTGCCACAATAACGTCTCTGAAACTTCCACCTTAGTTAGCAGAGTTTCTATAATGATGGCTTTAATACAGAGGAATGAATATCAAATATGTGGACGGAGTTGAGATTTCAGTTTTTCAGGACTAATTATAGCTACCACCACCTGTTTAGTGTGAACTGTGTCCTCCATGTGTAAATCAGAAATCAGCTGAGTTCACCTTTCCTCTTGGGCTCCGGAGAAAATGGACTCACACCCTAATTCTTTATGGCATAGAAAGTCCAATTCTCTCCCTAGTATTTCTATAACTTCCTGTGGCTTTCTGGGTCTCCTGGTCATCTCTGACTCCATTTCTAGCTGGTGCTGAATCCTTACATTCTACTTGTGTTCTTGTCCTATATCAGCTTTCATGTCAACCCAAAGGAAGGTCAATGGCCATTTCTCCGTGAGTGTCTTTCTGATTTCCTCCCGAATATGCCACACAATAAACTGCGCGATTGCTTTCACTGGAGATTTGACGGGGGTAGCCGATATCCATCATATTGGATTTCTGTATTCTTTAGTAAGACCTTTAACCATTTTTGCTGCTGTAGTTACAGACATCCCACCATTGCCCAAGGTGCTCCTTTTTCAACTCTCTGCAGGCCTCCTTTTTTCCATCTGTTTTTCTCACGCAAGATTACTGTTTAATTTTCTTTTTCAGACTGATTTTGCTATCTCTTTTCTGCTTCCTTCTATCATAGTAGGGCTCAATCTTGGGCTGAACATTTGAAAATACTAAGGGCTAGGCACCATCCCAGAAGTTTCTATTTTTTGGTTTGGTGTGGGACCCAGACATAGGTCTTTTAAAAAAAACTCAGCTTAATGTGTTTTGAAATATGCAGCCAGGGCTGAGAATCACTCAAAATCTAGCCCATGTCTGCAGAGTTTCATCTGGTTTGGCCTTCCAGAAACTCTGCTGCTATATGAAACACACATTTCTTCTTATACATAGTTTAAATTTAATCTTTATAACAACTTCTACGGGTAACTACCAATGTCCACATCAAATTTATATATACTGAAGATGGAGGCTCAGGGGGGTGAGAAAATTGCTAAGGTTTATACTGTTGGGAAATAGTGGAGGCGGGCTTTCAATCCAGGGCTGTGAAATTTCAAATCTTGTTTTTGTTTTTCCTTTTAAAATCCTTTTATCGAATCTCTTTGCTCAAGGAGGAGAAGCAATATGGACACATGTCTGTCTTCAATTATCTCCTCTTTTAGATATCACTGCTTATTTTTCACCCATTTCTGTTTCTCTGGCTCCAGTAAAATCTTTGTCAATTTATATCAGGCATACGTTGTTCTTTCTCCCAAGGATCGATCTCTGTCCAAAGCCCAAGAACCTCTCCTTTATTCCAGAAATATGTCTCCTTTAATAGTTAACATTTATTGAGTGTTTATTATGTACCAGGCACACTGAAATACAGGGAGGCTATGTAACTTGGCCAAGTTCACACGGCTAGTAAGAGCAGAGCCTGATTCAAACCTAGGTGTACTACTCAAATTCTAAGGTGTACGGGAATCACCTGGGGACCTGATTAAACTGCAGATTCTGACTCTGCGGGTCTGGGATGGGACCAGAGAGCCTGCATTTCTAACAAGCTTCCAGGTGGTACCTAAATCTGTCTAGTCCATACGCTCAGTGTTGAGGATTTAGTGCTCTTTGCCTTTCTGTTTTCGCTATTTAAAACAGCTGGGGGCTAAGTGCAACATGGAGAATTTCGTGTGCAATCTCTGATGTTTCTTTTCCTGAGTAAAATGGACTATGGGACACTGTGCTCCAGAGATCCCAGGACTACTAAAATGTCGGAGATTCCATTTAATATTAATGAAATTAATTAATTAAAAAGCAGCCATTACTTAGATTTAAAAAATAAGGTTTCCCTAAGGAGGGACAGAAAAGATTGATATAGGCAAGGTAATTTCATCTTGAGAGGTAGGACTAGGACATTTGATATTGAATGGCGACAGTAGATGTTTTAGATTCTGCCCTTTTGCTCCTTCTCTAGTCAATTTAGTGAGAAATTTACTTTGGCCATCCCCACGCTTCTGTGAAATGCAAACTGCAAGGGGAACTTTAAGGAGTGGCTCCCAATGGTTGCATATCATTCCGCAGAAGCTCTTTTACTGAAGGCCATTTCTTCCACATGATTTTTTTTTTTTTTTTTTTTTTAGTTGCCGTTCTTCATTTTGATGTTTAAATTTGCTGAAGCTCTGTGACTACAGCAAGGGGTGATTAGCGCTTGGGGAAATCCACTTATCACTGAAGCCTGCTGCTGCCGAGAAAAAGGGCAGGGACACCCGTACTAGGCAGGGCACAGACTGCCAGCCACTGTATGAAAAAGACTTTTATTACAGGAATAGGCAGACCTCTGATATACTCGCACCTAGCATTGAGTGCATTGTACCCTACGTGGAATACTTAATTACAGAGGATAGTTATGGGTTCCAGTTGACAGAATCATCTAATCAATATTGATTATGCCAAACTCTAATTTACTTGTCTTCCAACTCACTAAATTTGAAATATTATTGATTTTCAAGTAGATGACTTAGAGGATAAATAAGTTTTATCTTGGGGAGCTTTGTCTGAGTTTGATCTCAGACCTGCAGGCGAGAAATCTCAAATCTCTTCATTAGGCAGTATTTGCAGAATAATCGCCCCAGATATATTCCACGGATGCAAATAATTTGCCAGGACTCCTTATTTCCCAGTAACTCATGCTGAATGGGCTATTTTCCAGTTTGTGAGGAGGGTGTCTCCATGGCAGGGCCAGTGAATTGTATGACTTGGGGAGACACTTCTTAAGAACATGCGCGCATGTTCTCACTCATAGGTGGGAACTGAACAATGAGAACACTTGGACTCAGGAAGGGGAACATCACACACCGGGGCCTATCATGGGGAGGGGGGAGGGGGGAGGGATTGCATTGGGAGTTATACCTGATGTAAATGATGAGTTGATGGGTGCAGCACACCAACATGGCACAAGTATACATATGTAACAAACTTGCACGTTATGCACATGTACCCTACAACTTAAAGTATAATAATAATAAATAAATTTAAAAAAAAAAAAAAAAGGAAAGACCAAGAAATGGAGTTAGATCAAATGATATGTTTGAAGTAAGGAGTTGGACAAACTGACTTGAGTGAATATTAAAAATGAACAAAATGGGCCTCATTAAGTTATTACAGTTCATCGTATGGTTGTCATTCCAAAGTATTTACTTATCTAACTGGAAATGTTGACCAGTACTTGATATTTTATAATAATGCAGGTGAGCATAATGTATGCCTGACATAATTACATGAGCTTTTGAAAACATTTTATTGCCATAAGATGTAGCGAGGACCTCCTGATTATCATTAGACATCTTGCTGTGTATTTAGGTAATGAATGATTTGGTAATAGTTTTTATTCAGGCTTATGCCAGAAACAGATTTGTTTTAAAATTATTTTGCTATAAGATTGGAAAAGCTGACATGTGATATTTAACAGTAAGTTCAAAGTTTCCCAGGTGGGTAGTTGTTTGTTTTAGTATGAGAGAACTTATTTTTAAAACCCTTTTTTGTGAGTTTAAAGGGGCAATGGACTTAATTGTTCTGGTCATGCAAAGTGTATTTTATTCTGGATGTCTTCTGACTTTATATTTTGAATATATATCTATTACAAAAAAAAAATAAAGAACATGCGCTGAAATGTAATGTCTTTGTATTTTACAAATCAAAAGATGCTATGAACCTTCTTTTTCCCGTGCGATAGAAACCATCTCGCTGTGTTTTCAGCAGCCTATTCTGTCTTTTCAGTGGTCTCCTCTTGCTGTGTGAAGGCAATCCTCCACAGAGAAGTCTTTGACCTGCCTTCTGCACGCGCTGGAATCTGACAACCCGATGGCCACCATTAACCATTTTGCCCTAGCCACACGCTGAGGGTGATGGGTGGATTGGGGTGTGTGTGTGTGTGTGTGTGTGTGTGTCGGGGGATGGGGGGGTGATAAAATGAATTAAATTTAGGCTGGTTTTCAGTCTTTGAGGTGGCAACTGTGGAATTTAATAATTTGAATAGATGCCGATTGACCTGATTCAAAAACTGTAAAAACTTGAAAAGGTACCCAGTGAAAAATGCAATAACCGTTCCCCCATCTTGTTCTTTTAGGTGCCTCATTTTTTCTCTTCCAACAGGAAAACACAGTTTACTGTTTCTTTGTGACCTGCTAGAGTTGCCTCATGTATATTTAAGAAAGAGCAAATGTAGATCCATTTTCTCCTATTTTTCTAAAAGATAGCATATTGTACACACTGTTCTGAACCTTTTCTTTAATTTTTTTTTTTTTAACTTACTGGCATATCTGGGGAATTTTTCCATATCAATAGATAAGAAGTACCCACTGGAAAAAAAACTGAATAACTTTCCATCATGTATATATGCCATAATTTACCTAATCAGTCCTCTCTTGGTAGACCTTTGGAGCCTTTCAAGTGTTTTGCTATTATGAATACCGCTACAGTGAATAATTCGGTGCATAGGCACAGAAGCGCATAATGACTTTGTATGTAAGTCCTTTTGCAATTGTGCAAGTGTATGTGTAGGACAAATTCCCCAAAGCGGAGAGCTGGGTCAAAGGATCCATGATAGCTATTGCCAAATTGCCCTGCATGGCTGTTGTGCCCGTTTACCTTCTCACCAGCAATGTACAGAAATCTGAAGCTGGCAGTTTTAATCCCTCTTGGCAAGCACTTACATTTCTAGGTCAGAAACTGTACTAGTCGGGGTTGCAAACAACAGAAAGAGAGTCCAGTTAATTTAAGGCAGAAAGAATTTATTGGAATCGATTGGAAAACTGGAGCACAGACTTTGGGGAGACAAGGGAAGTAAAAAACAGGCAAAGATGTGCGATGGGAACAGTCTCATGGGAATCCTATCTCCAGGCATAACGCCTATGACCACTGGCATCTCCGTGGTGCACCCCACCCCAGACCTTGCCCTCCCTGCACCACGGACAATCTCTAACCTCCTCTGAGATGTGAAATGGAATCAGATTTGGCTTCCATAGGGTTATAAAGGTGGGGGAGAGGGAAGGGAACCCCTGCAAACCTCTCTGTGCCTTCTGGTAAAGACAGTTTTCAGATTTTAGGCAGCCCAAACAACGTGCTCTATGAAGACCACGCTACCTCTTCATCTTTCTTTCAGCTGGGGTGCCTCCAAAGATACTTCTTAAATTGTGCGGGTTTTAGGACCTGCGTTTAAAAGCTCCTCTGGCTTTAGGATCTGAATTGGGCCTAGAATCTGCCACTGTGTCCAGGAGGGATTAATGCATCATTTTAAGACTCAGTGAGTCAAGTCAGTAAGGAGTCTACCTTATTTATTGATCACCTGCTGCATGCTAAGTAAGCAGACACTTGGCCAAGGGTTCAGCGTCAGGAATTTGTCCATCTAATTCTGCTTCAGCTCTTCTGATGGGTGGCTGAGCCTTGGGCAAGCCATTCTTCTTAAGCCTGTTTTCTCATCCATGATGCAGGGATAATAATATTGACCTACTTTCCCAGGGCTGTTGCAGGGATTCATTTAATTGATAGCTGTAAAGAACTCTGAAAATACTTTAGAATCTCCCAGCTCCCATCGCCCAACACACATCTTTGCCTCCAAGCTCATTTCCCTTTGGCACTCCTGCCACTTGTCCTGTAATTTGGGTTGGCACGAGGAAGGGAACAGACAAGGGATTGGGGCACAAACATGACTTGTTTGGCAAATAAAGAGTCAGTGATCCCGAGCCAATGCAGAAGGATGGTAGTTAGCAGTTAGCAACTGTTGTTAAGGTTTTCGTGGTGCCCCACTGCCACAGGTCCAGCGAGCAAGGATCACAACAGATGCCCAAGTCCTAATTGCTTTCCCTGGTTGTCATCCTCATACATAAATAAATTAGCAGCCCAGCCCTTGACACTGATGGTATGAATGGCTCACCCTGAGCAGCTGTTACAGAGTGTCTCTGATATTAATCACACGCTCCCCCCAATGGCAGTGACCTTAAGGTGAAAATGCCTTGCTCTTGTTCCAGCAACTGAGGAGCAGTCAGTCTCACAGAGCGAGTATGTGCTTGTGCTGGGGAGAGTGAAGCTTTGATTCTTATCATTATGATAATCACAATAACAACATTTTTATATCACATTAGGGTTTACAAAGCATTTTACATTTGTGATCTCCACTGAGCCTCAACAATGTTTTGTGATCTCCATTGAGCCTCCATTGAGCCTCAACAAAGGTAGACAAAAATGGTTATCTCCACTTATGATAGAAAAACACAAACTCAGAGAGATTACTGGCCCTAAGATCCTACAGCAGGGAAATGAAATCTTTTCGCCCAGCAAGTCTAGTGCTGTCTGCATTATATTATCCTCTTTCTTTAAATGATAAGTAATTTATCATTTAATTTTATCTCTAGTTCTCCCCTTTGATACTGAAGTGAATTGACTCAAAAATGTTAAAATATGCACAACAATTCTTGATTAAATGCTCACTATACCCCACATACTGTGCTAAATGCATCATAGCCAGAATATCATCTAATCCTCACCCAACTCTACTAGGTAAGTATCTGTGTCCTTCTTTAGAGATGAAACAAACTGAGGTTCAGAGAGGTTAATAACTTGCCCAAGGACACACAGAGTTCAAGCATTCAACTGCAATTCTATACTGCCAGCCTCAGAAAATACCAGTAACAGAGGCAGCCATACCACTGTACGAGGCAGAGGACTGCTTTTTCATGGTTAGATGGAAGAAAGGGGAAGCTGCCTCTGGCCTGTGGCATCAAGGGTTGTTTCGCTTCAGCTTACTGCACTGACTGAGAGTTTATTTCTATAATTTCAAGAGGAGAGTTGTCAACCCAGTGCGGTGGAGGTTGCTGGGGATACAGTAGAGGAGCAGTGGAACGTTTCATAAGCGCATGGTAGAACGTGCATGGCTCTCCTGCTCCTGCCCTAATCCTGCTGCCTTCTGTGTGTGAAGTGTCCCCTCCTACTGCATTGTCCCTTTGTGAGGCAGGTACAGCCTGGAGCTAGACTCTTATGCTTGCCACATCACCTCTGAGTTTAGCTGTGGCTGGGGCGAGCAGTTCAGAGCCAGCTTTGTGCTTCACCTCCTGCTCAGACTGTCTGACTTCCAGCATGTGTCTTATATTTCTGCTTTCCATCCCAGGTTTCTGTCCCTGGTATCATTCCCTGATACCAGGGATGCCTGAGGAAGCTTGGAAGACCCATACATCATTGGAGAGGGGTCAGGGGAACTCTGGGGAAATGCTTTTTCACCTCTCCTTGTGAGAGCACAGTGGTAACCCCCATAATAAACCTTTATTTTGTCTTTTTTTTTTCTGTTGCTGTACCCCATCTTTTGCTCCTTGGGATCATGTTAGAAACAATCTACATGCATCTAGATTCTTGTCTCAAGTCATGCTATTGGGAGGAACTCAAACTAAGAAAACATGTTCTTTTCTAACAGCCTTTATGGTGTCATTCACACGTTATGTCTTCTAAACAGGGTGGCCAAATTGTGTGATAATTATGGTCTGCATTTGAATTCTGGCTTCTGTGAGATCTTGGACAAGTTACATAACTTCTCTGAGCCTCAGTGTCTTATTTGTAAAAGAAGAATTGAAGTAATAACTTCTTCACCATGTATTTTTGTTGTAGTTTTGAGATGGAGTCTGGCTCTGTCCCTCAGGCTGGAGTGCAGTGGCTGGATCTCAGCTCACTGCTAGCTCCGCCTCCCAGGTTCACGCCATTCTCCTGCCTCAGCCTCCCGAGTAGCTGGGACTACAGGTGCCCGCCACCACGCCCAGCCAATTTTTTGTATTTTTAGTAGAGACGGGGTTTCACCGTGTTAGCCAGGATGGTCTCAATCTCCTGACCTCGTGATCTGCCCACCTCGGCCTCCCAAAGTGCTGGGATTACAGGTGTAAGCTACCATGCCTGGCCAAATTTTATGTGTGTTAAATGCATGGGGCAGTGTCTAGTGTTCAGTAAGTGCCAATGTTGGTCCAGTTACTGTCTACTATGGTAATAAACAGGGGTTTTGGAATGGGAGGGGTTTGTCTGCATCCAATGTCATTTACTTGGTGTCCTGTAGCCTTTGCCAAGTTTCCTGGCTTTGTCTCCCTTGGTCTCCTTGTGTATACAACCAGGCTAATGAGACTGGCTACATCATGGGGTGTAATAGTCTAATGTTTTAAGTAGCTAATACACAGTCTAGTGCATAATAGTAGGATTTCAGCATTAAATGTGGCTGTTATTGAGATGACAGTTTGTAGTTGGATTTAATGGCTTCCTCCTCTGTAATCTTTTCATACTTTCTCATATAACTTCTAATGGAGTTACTGCGCACTTCCCTGTCTCTCCCCCAAGACTATGAGCTTCTTCTTTTTTTTTTTTTTTGAGACGGAGTCTCGCTCTGTCGCCCGGGCTGGAGTGCAGTGGCGCAATCTCAGCTCACTGCAAGCTCCGCCTCCCGGGTTCACGCCATTCTCCTGCCTCAGCCTCCCGAGTAGCTGGGACTAGAGGCGCCCGCCACCACGCCTGGCTAGTTTTTTTTTTTGTACTTTTTAGTAGAGACGGGGTTTCACCGTGTTAGCCAGGATGGTCTCGATCTTCTGACCTCGTGATCCACCCGTCTCGGCCTCCCAAAGTGCTGGGATTACAGGCTTGAGCCACCGCGCCCGGCCAGACTATGAGCTTCTGAAAGGAAAGGGTTATGAGTCATTTCTCGCTGAAGCAGCTGGTATTCTACCATGACATTCAGGCAAGACGATCAAAGACAGTTTTAGTAGAGAGTCAGAAGCAGCGCTTTTGGGAAGCGCTCTAGTTTGGCTACCTCAGTGAACAAGAAAACGGTTCCAGAGTTCCAGAGACATTAACTGAGTACTGGCAAATGCCATTGACAGGGCGGGCAGAAGGCAGATGAGAAGCAGCTGAGAGGAACTGGCCTCATTCGGCTAGTGGCCTAAGGCGGTCTTGGTTAAAGAGGCTTTTCCTGGAGAGGCAGCAGGTTGAATTGTGGAAGGGGAAGTGTTAGCCACTAGTGTTGGTGAAAGCAAGATGCATCTTCTAGGAGGCATTTAAGGCTTTTCAGAGGTGGGATTGTGAGCTCGACTATGGCTTTCCCTGAAAAAGAGACTGAGGGCATGCAGGGGAGCTGGAGGGAGGCCTCTGTATGATACCTGGGCATGGGGCTGTCCTGCCTGTGAGGGGTGGGGTGAGGGCGGAGGGCCAGAGGAAGCTCTCTCTAACCTTATTTCCCTTTAGTTTCTCATGTGACCATACCCTCAACATCGAGTCAGATAAAGGTGAACATGCCCCGGAGAGAGGAAATCACAGGATTTGCTTGTGTGGCTGGAGAGGGTAGTACAAGGGTGGAGAGGGGCAGCAGCGTGGACTGGCAGATAGCAGAGAACTGCATCTGCAGAGGAACTTTGCTCAGGGCTGACAAGGGGAGTCGGCTTCTTTGCTATCTGTCCTGCATAGCTGACCAGCAGGCCAAACTTACTGCAGCTTGTGGCTGGCGTGTTAGCCCTGATTTGCCTCAAGGAATCCAAGGGAGATTCATTTCCTCTTTTTTTTTCTTGGGCCTCCATTCCCCTCAACACAACCGTTCTCAGCTAATCCCTCTGTGCTGGCTTCAGAAGAAACAGAGAGATTGGTGGCGAGGGGGTTGGAAGCCAGAGGTGGTTTCTCCAAGTTGG
This sequence comes from Macaca fascicularis, assembly GCF_037993035.2. Taxonomy (NCBI): domain Eukaryota; kingdom Metazoa; phylum Chordata; class Mammalia; order Primates; family Cercopithecidae; genus Macaca; species Macaca fascicularis. The sequence continues at coordinate 17,189,949 of NC_088376.1, forward strand.
GGGTTGTGGTGTTTGAGGCATTGGCGTCTGTCTTCGGGGCAGACTGGGAACTTCGGTAGGGGAGTAGCTAGCTGAGAACTGCTGCTCGACTTCATCTCTGATCATGGTGGAAACATAGGGATGGGATATGGCTAAGGGGTCATCTTATCCAGACACCTATGCAATGCAGGATTCCACTTAATGACTTCTTGTACAATGACTTAAGGCTCACTCCCTCTGGAAATGATCTTGGCTGAATATTTCCACCCTGCCCCCCACTCCCTCCAACAAAACTCTTTTCAGTTTCTTCTTACCCATGTGGCCACTCCTTAGTTTACCCCCCCGATTTCCTTTTGCATATTGGTGTTGCTGGATCTTTGCCCTTGGCCTTCTTTTCTTCCTACTGACTTCAACTGCCTCTTACAGATCCATGACCTCCAGTTCTATAGTGCCAGTCCTGATTACCCTGTTCCCTGGATGTCCTTTATGCCTCCAAACATGGCAGAGCCAAAACAGAAAGCATTAACTCCTCCCCCAAATGTCCCTCTTCTGAATTCCCTAGCTCAGTGAATGGAGTCACTTTTCACCCAGTTTGCCTCGTCCAAAAGCTGGGTACCATCAGCTACTCTCTTAAATACTGCACTCCCCAGCCCTGACCCCACCGCTGCCTCCTGATCCTCGCCGCCGACAGTCTCACGCACTCCCCAGAACCTCCAGAGATACATGTCACCAGATGTGCTGATTAATTTCCAGGTGCCCTCCAGGCCCATCTCCCTCCTTGTCCTCCCTGCTCTGTGCCCCAGGAGGCTGACTTCTGGGCTGCATCATCTAGGACCTATTGCCCTCCTGTTCTGAGTTGGGTTCTGTCAATGGGAGGTCCTGGAAAGATAAATAAGTTGATGCATTTGTTATTCCTGCCCCTTCCCTACTGGGCTGTGGTTTGTCAGTGATTGCATTTCTTCCCCTAAGGTCTTGGCTCCTGTGAGCTATCCCTCTCCCAGGGGTTCAGCCCTTTCTAAGTTCCAATAACCACTGCCTGCCCTTGCTCCTTCAGGTCTAGGGCTGGTAACAGCTTCCTGCTGTTGTTAGTGCTTCTGTGTGATTGTCCCTTTTGGTGCTTGTAACCCTGCCTACACTTTTCTGTGTATTGTCCCTTTAATAAACTTTCTGCAGCTGTATCTTTAAGCACCCCAGATGTTTCTTGCTAGGATGCTGCCAGATATATCAGGTCATGCCATTACTATCGCCTTCATCTTCCTCAACTGTAACCTTGACTATTTAGAAAAACAGGAAACTGGTTTTCTAAAACGAAGTCACAAACAGTTCCAGGCAATAGCTCCAGCCACATGCCTCATTATTGTATTTGACCTGACTGTCTTGTGGTTCTTCTCATCAGTATGATGTAGAATGATTAGTCCCATACTTTGGCTTTGTTTCCTGCCTCAGGTAGCTTTGACGGCCCTCTGTACTTCCCTTCAGGTTACCTACAGGGTGTTGACATGCACTCATTCCCTTGGATGCTTGCCTTCTCTGTAATGTAGAAAGTATGGGGCCTGCACCATCAAAGTTGGCTTCATGGGTGTGAGGTCCTGTACTTAGAAGGGCCCAGTGCTTGGGTTCATGCTCTTCTGTTACTGTCTTGAAACTATTAATAATTTTTAAAGTTTATTTTTATTTTTTTGTGAGTACATAGCAGGTGTATGCATTTATGGAGTACATGAGTTGTTTTGATATGCCTAATAATCACATCATGGAGATTGGGGTATCCATCCCCTCAAGCATTTATCCTTTGTGTTACAAACAATCCAATTATACTCTTTTAGTTATTTTAAAATGTACAATTAAATTATTGTCAAATATAGTCACCCTGTTATGCTATTAAATACTAGGTCTTATTCATTCTATTTGTTTTGTATCCATTAGCCATCTGCACTTCCCCCGCCATGCCCCCACTACTCTTTCTAGCCTCTGGTAAACATACTTCTACTATCTATGTCCATGAGTTCAATTGTTTTGATTTTTAGATCCTACAAATAAGTGAGAACATGTGATGTTTGTCTTTTTGCACCTGGCTTATTTCACTTAACATAATGACCTTCAGTTCCATCCGTGTTATTGCACATGCCTGATTCTGATTCCTTCCTTCCTTCCTTCCTTCTTTCCTTCCTTCCTTCCTTCCTTCCTTCCCTCCCTCCCTCCTTCCTTCCTTCCTTCCTTCCTTCCTTCCTTCCTTCCTTCCCACCCACCCTCCCTCCCTTCTTTCCTTCCTTCCTTCTTTCCTTCCTTCCTTCCTTCCTTCCTTCCCACCCACCCTCCCTCCCTCCCTTCTTTCCTTCCTTCCTTCCTTCCTTCCTTCCTTCCTTCCTTCCTTCCTTCCTTCCTTCCTTCCTTCCTTCCTTCCTTCCTCCCTCCCTCCCTTCCTTCCTTCCTTCCTTTCTTTCTTTTCTTTCTTCTTTTTTTTTTTTTTTTTGACAGAGTCTAGCTCTGTTGCCAGGCTGGAGAGCAGTGGTGCAATCTCGGCTTGCTGCAACCTTTGCTTCCCGGGTTCAAGCGATTCTTCTACCTCAGCGTCCCGAGTAGCTGGGATTACAGGCACGTGCTGCCATGCCCAGCTAATTTTTGTATTTTTAGTAGAGATGGGGTTTCACCATGTTGGCCAGGATGGTTTCAATTTCCTGACCTTGTGATCTGCCCACCTTGGCCTCCCAAAGTGCTGGGATTACAGGCATGAGCCACCGCGCCCAACCTGATTCTTTTTTTATGGCCAAATAGTACTCCATTGTGTATAGGTACCACATATTCTTTATCCATTCCTCTGTTGATGGACACTTAGGTTGCTTCCAAATCTTAGCTATTGTGAACAGAGCTGCAACAAACATTGGAGTGCAAGTATGTCTTCAATGTACTGATTTCCTTTCTTTTGGGTATATGCCCAGCAGTGTGATTGCTGGATCATATGGTAGCTCTATTTTTAGTGTTTTGAGGAACCTCCAAACTGTTCTCCATAGTGGTTGTACTAGTTTATATTCCCACCAACTGTGGATGAGGGTTCTCTTTCCACATCCTCACCAGCATTTGTTATTGCCTGGCTTTTAGATATAAGCCATTTAAACTGAGGTAAGAGGATATCTCATTGTAGTTTTGATTTGCATTTTTCTGATGATCAGTGATGTTGAGTACCTTTTCATATGCCTGTTTGCCATTTGTGTGTTTTCTTTTGAGTATATTAATAATTTTTTAAACAAGGACCCACATTTTCATTTTGCAATGTGCCCTTCAAACAATAGAGCTGTTCATGTGTCCCATACTATGATTTAGGTAGTGTATGGGCACAACAATGAATGACACTGAGTCACTCGAAGAAGGAAAGGGACTCCTTTTCATTTATCTTTCGATCCTTCTGATTATTTCCCATCCAAGTACTAACTAGGCCCAAGCCTGCTTAGCTTCTGAGATCGGATGAGATTGGGTGCATTCGGGGTGGTATGGCCATAGACCCTTCTGAATATTTCAAGAAAAATATTTCATTTTGGTGCCAGCATATCTTTAACAGCTCTCTTGACACTTGCTAATTCTCTCCTTTCTAATGTAGAGAGTGGGCCTCAGATTTTGGGCCTACTAATAACATCCCAGGGCCACATAAGAACACATTTTCTTTCATGGTTCCCTTTTATTATGGCAAGTGATACCACTTTTTCATTTATGGAACTAATAGGAAGTTTTCATTAAAAATGAATTTAAGGCCCGGTGCGGTGGCTCACACCTATAATTCGAGCACTTTGGGAGGCCCAGATGGGCAGATCACAAGGTCAAGAGCTCGAGACCATCCTGGCCAACGTGGTGAAACCCTGTCTCTACAAAAAATACGAAAATTAGCCAGGTGCAGTGGCAGGTGCCTGTAGTCCCAGCTACTCAGGAGGCTGAGGCAGGAGAATCGCTTGAACCCGGGAGGCAGAGGTTGCAATGAGCCCAGATCGTGCCACTGCACTCCAGCCTGGCGACAGAGTGAGACTCTGTCAAAAACAATAACAACAATAACAACCACCACCAAAATGAATTTAAATAAAAAATGTGGGTTCATTAAAAGTAAAATGTTATGTAAATAAGTGTAGAGGTGACATTTAGATATAACAATGATCTTGAAGACTTTTGAGAGTAATTGAAGTTTGGGTAACACTAGCTTAGGATAAGAACAATTTTTCCTTCTACCCTCAGCTCCCCAGAAGCCTATCCCAAGCCCAACTGGTCCTTGAGGAATTCAGGAGAAGGCTGTTCTGGAAATTAATATGAGAACTGCGTAGAAATAATTAATGTTATTCTCAGTTGAAGTCTTTGATTCAATTTAAATAGCTCTGATTATGATACTTATAAGTTTAACCCAGAAATGGGTGTAGGAGGAGCAGAATCAGGGGGAGGCTGACTCTAAGACCTAATCATGCATTTATTTATTGCTGCCCTCCACACTACGCCTGAACCCTGACAGATAAGCAGAGAGAGGCAGAGTGAGTTGAAATAATCCCCTAGGGGCAGCTGAAGAAGACATATACTTCTCTACAAGCCTAAAACTCCTAAAGTCTCTTAGGCTTGGGGTTTTGGTGCTCAAATGGCAAGGAGTTAAACCAGGAGTAATCAGAGGTGGTGTTTACCAAAAAACCGGTTCCCAAGGTTCTTCTTGGATGGCCATCCTGAGCTTGCGATGCATATCCAGTCTGTGCATCTTTTCATCCCTGCGTATGACATTTAAGGTGGCAGAAACTTTCCCTAGTGGCTACATTCTTCGTCTTATTACACCCATCATTGATTTCATTGGCTGGCATTTAAAAGAGGAAGCTTGTTAAACTAAGCTGTTATGCTTGTGGTTTTAGAGGTTGGCACAGCAAATAATTATCAGAAAGGAAGAAGCGTGCATGGGTGGACAGAAGTGTGTCTCTCCTAACAACATACAAACATACTTCTAGAAAAAAAAATCCCCACTAGCACAAAGCATCTCTGAGTGCATTTTGCAACAGCAAACTCTTAATTTCACTATCCTTCTGGACCGTAATAAATGATGTGAAATGATTTCATTGGATGGGAGACGGAAGCTGGTGCAAGTTCCTGGGCCTAGCCCCATATGTGTGGAAGTTATAAATGTGGTCCAGTTTCATCCTATTCCTCACAATTTCTGGGTAAATCAGGTCAATTACAGTCCCATCTTCTGCCACAACATCATGCTCAGCTTGGACAACTCAATATAGCGAACCCAAATGCAGGGTAGAAGTTAATTATTGATAGTAATAATGAGGATAATAACATTAACTGCTCTGCTCCAGGAATGAAACACAGAGCCCTTACTTAAGTCATCTCCAGCTCTTACAGAACACTTGAAAGCCAAGTTTTATCCTCACTTTTTAAGTGAGCTGCCCATTTGCCTGTTTGTTCTAATATCAATTTCCTGCCTGTTCCTTCTTTTGCTGTGTTCTGTATTTCAGGGAACTACATTTTCTAGGCCCCCTTGACAATAACCCTCCAGGTAGCTTCAGTCGATAGGAAGTACTGCTATGAAATTGGGGGTGAGAGGAAGTGAGGACCCAGGATTTTCTACCCTAAGCACTGCCCCCGCCCTCCAACCCACCCCCGCCACTTCCCTGGGTGGCAGCTCTTGCTTAGCAGCATCTCCTTCAGTTCTGCTGGCCGCCTGCAGCTTCCTGGTCCTGATTAGTTACACCACGTCCTCCCATATTCCTCCAACGGCAGGGTGGTAGCAGTTTCCTGCAGTTGTTAATCTCGGTGCTGCCTCACTGTGTTCTGTTTGTCTCCTCAGTTCTTATAACCCTTGGGAAAACAATTCTCTAGTAGATTTCCCCCCATGTGAGTGGTGCAAACTGTTCCTGGTTTCCTGACTGGATCTGACTGATACGCCATGGCAGAGGTTAGCGAACTTTTTCTATAAAGGGCCAGATAGTAAATATTTTAGGCTTTGTGGGCCAGGAAGCAAAATTGAGGTACTTATTATGAAGGTATTTATATAACAAGAGGGAAAACAAATTTCCACAAGTTATTTTAGCTCACAGACCATACAAAAGCAGGTGCAGGCTAGAACTGGCCAGCAGGAAGGGACAAGATGAACCAGTTAAGCAGCTACTCCAACAACCCTGGCAAGAGTGGGTGGTGACTTGGACAAGGATGGTGGCCGTGAGATGGAACATGGTGGTTGGATTGGAGTCATGTTCTCAATCTTAAAGCCAGAGTGATTGTCCTGAAATACAAACCTGATCATGTCACTGAGTAAAACCGTCCCAAAGTCCTAGATTGTTCACGATGCAGTTGGTGAGGACTACTCTAAGGACTCAGTAGCCATCTATTCCAAACCCCCATATGAAGACGCTAATGGGATGAGGAAGAACCAAGGAAAAGAGAGGAAGTGGTGCAGTCTGTTTCTGTGTGGCAGCAGGGAAGAGGGATGAACAACAACTAATTTTGATAGATTTGGAGCTGAAAGGAGTTATCGTCTGTCTGTAATGCTTTCCTTCATTCCAGATTTCAGGACTTTTCAAGGCCAGCAGTTTGAGGGATTTGCTGCTAGCCCAGTTAAATTAAAAAGGTGAATGTGTACTTTCATGTAGAACTCACTCTGATGGGAGAAGGTCATTGTCATTTTAAATTACCATTTACTTCCAGTGCAGTGTTACTTCTTTCCAATGAGTATGTTACCCTCCAAGCATCCTGGGCCCCAAGAATGGCCTGGGGTACTCTTTTCACTCCTGACCCCACACAAGGCCCAGGCTCCTGGCACCTCTTTTCTTTAGTATGCAAGGACTTCCCATCCCACACAGCTTTAAAGCTTAACCTAAGGCACATGGAGAGACTTCAGGGATCTATAAACTTAGATTAAAAAATTATTTATTTTCACTAACATCTGAAAGAATCTTAGCACTTCTTTCTGTGATAAGTGTAGGCCAGAAACCCACCATAGAACAGTTCCAGACAGGGCACAGTGGCTCACACCTGTAATCCCAGCACTTTGGGAGGCCAAGGTGGGCGGATCACCTAAGGTCAGGAGTTCGAGACCAGCCTGACCGACCTGGCAAAACCCCATTTCTACTAAAAATACAAAAAAGTTAGCCGAGTGTGGTAGATGTGTGCCTATAATTCCAGCTACTTGAGAGGCTGAGGCAGGAGAATCACTTGAGCCTTGGAGGCAGAGGTTGCAGTGAGCAAAGATTGCACCACTGCCTTCCAGCCTTGGCAACAGAGCGAGAGTCTGTCTCAAAAAAAAAAAAAAAAAAAAAAAAAGAATTAGCAGTTCCAGCACATATTATACAGGTATTTTCATATCACACAGCTATTGTAGATATTTTGAAATATTCATTACTTCCATAACTCTAAGTTATTGCACCCACCACTAGATCCTATTATTTAATGTTTAATAAAGACACACAACTATCAGTACATCACCAATTTTTTTTTTTTAAATAACTTGGTAGCTGTATTCTTTTGTTGTCCTTAGTAATTATTTTATATTCATAAAAACATGGTTCAGGGAAGGTGCTTATAAGCTTCACCAGTCTCCCAAATCCTAAAGAAGAGCCCAGTCCCACCCCTCAGTGTTTCCACTCGCAAGAAATAGCAGTGGATGGTGCTGTTCCCAGTTGGGGACAGATATAAAGCAGGGTTCTCCTTCCTTAAGCCCTTTGTGCTTAAGAGGGAGCCAACTGTGCTCCCAGCCTTCTCCAGCACAGAAGCACTTAGCTAATTGTGCCGAGCTCAGGGCCAGACCTCAGGGAGGGAGAAGCAGCCTGCCTGGGCCCCTTTGGCAATCAGTTATTCCCCCAAGCAGAGAGATTGATAGCTTCTGCACATCTTGGCCCAGCTAATAATATCACAGATGCTGTTTTAATTCCAAAGCACAGAGCCACCCCCAGACTTTCTTTTTAACCTCTCTGCCTAAAATGGGACATAGTGAAGTGGCTTTCAGAGACAAAGTGACTAAGCCACTTCGGGTCCATTTTAATACTTATGCATCATTATTCTGTTCATTTCCACAGCTCACCTACTTTCTGGCTACCAATTTGGATTTTCTCCCGTCCTTTGGTTACATTTCTCAATTTATTATTATTATTCTTTTTTTTTTTTTTTAAGCTCAAACAATCTCCTTCCGTGCATGTTCTGAAATTGCCTTTTCTCCTACTGGAAACCCCTGGATTTTTTTTTTGTCCTTCTCTGGACCTCTCTAATCCTTGATAGGGCTTGAGAAAACAGAGGTCTCTGAGTATGAGCGATGGGCTAGGAGTGGCGAAAGAGGAATTGGTTATTGTTTCCCCCCTGCTAGTTGTTCAGAGACACTTGCAATCCTGCAGGGCCCTGAGAAGACCTTTTGAATGGATTTCTCCATGACGTTGCTGAGAACTTATCCCTGAGAATACGGCCGTTTCCAAGTTCAGCCTGAAAGCTCAGAAGTTTAAAAGACAGTTTCTGGCAGGAACTCTGTGATTAAAAGTGTTGAACTTTCCCACTGTGGTTACCTAGAACTTAGCTGTCTTTCTCTCACTATTTGCTAATTTACCCTCTCCTTCTGTCCTTCTAGTATCTCCAGGGGACTTCCCTGCCCCCCCACCCCCCCACAAGAGTCGACAGAGCCGGGGAAGCCAGCCCCTGGGCCATGAACTATTAGGAACTGGGGCTACACAGCAGGAGGTGAGCGGCCAGCTAGTGAAGATTCATCTATATTTACAGCCACACCCATTGCTCCTGTAAGTGCCTGAGCTCCGCCTCGTGTCAGATCAGAGGCGGCATTAGATTCTCATCGGAGCTCAAACCCTGTTGGGCGCTGTGCATGCGAGGGATCTAGGTGGCACACTCTATGAGAATCTAATGCCTGATGATCTGTCACTGTCTTCCATCACCCCCAGATGGGACCGTCTAATTGCAAGAAAACAAGCTCAGGGCTCTCACTGATTCTACATTACAGCGAGTTGTATAATTCTTTCATTAAATATTACAATGTAATAATAATAGAAATAAAATGCATAATAAATGTAATGCACTTGAATCATCCTGAAACCATCCCCCTCCCATTCCACCCATTCTGTGGAAAAATTGTCTTCCATGAAACCAGTCCCTGGTGCCAAAAAGTTGGGGACCACTGAAATAAAGCATTGCCAACATGTGACCCTGCCAGGAGCTTCTCTGAAAGATCTTATAAGACTTGGGGGACACTGGTACCTCAATCAAGCAGTGTGGCTGTTTTTGCTTTTGTCTCTGTGTTTTAAGCATAGGAAATGCCAGCACAAGCAGTACCTTGGACTCTTTCCAGGTAGAGGATTATGTAATTCAAGTGTTCCTATTATTGCACTTGTGTTAGTGACGGGCACTGATCATGACCATGCTTGGGTGCAACTGGCTCTTAAGAACTCATGGTAAGCTTGGCTAGTTTACATTCTTCTTAATTGAATTCTTTCCTTTTTGTGCCCCACAAACAATAAGGTTTCAGGGTCTCGGAAGGAAGTTGAATTCCACTGAAACAGCAGATAATTTTAAAATGATACTGTAAAAGGTGTGCATAGGGTTCAGGGGACCCACAGGGATGCTGAGACCCCCCAGAGACTAGACTGTCCCTAGACCTGAAGGGACAAGGGCAGCAGGCAGTGTTATGGGAGCCCCATGAGAAATGGAGCCATAGAAGAGGGGTTGCCCATCTTTCACAGGAAGATGTAGCCACCTTCAGAAATGTGGTGCAGAAGGAGGGAGGGTTGGGTTGAATAATATCCTGGCCTCACTCCCTTCTCCTGTCCTCACATTTCCTTCTAGTAGTTCACATTAGTTGGCCCCTGTAAGAAGCCAGAGAGCAAGGAACCTTCTGTGGCCATCTGGGGTACAGAGCAGAGGGGAGAAAGGCAGAGGACGGATCTGGGTCAGGGGCAGGCTCTGGAGAATATGGTGACGGATGGGAACAGCAGCAGTGCTGTTTGCTGGGCTGGGCTGGGGGTCTGCCTGAGCCGTGTGCCCTCCAGTGTGTGGTGCAGTTCTTCACTTTTCACAGAAGGGTTCTGACACGCTGAAAGATGAGTGAGCAAGTAAATTTTGTTAAAGACAGTTTAGGAGCGGCGGAGATGGCCTTCATCCCACATTCCATGACATCCAGTGCAGTGTTACTTCTTCACAATGAGTGTGTCATCCCCCAAATGTCCTGGGCCCCACAAATGGCCTGAGGCACCCTTCTCAGTCCTGATCCCACAGGAGGCCCAGGCTCCTGGCACTTCTTTTCCTTAGTATCCAAGGACTTCCCATCCCACACACTTGTAAAGCTCTCCTCTCTTAATCAGAGCAATCTATGTATTGGCTTGTCTAGATTTATAGTCATGTTTGAACTTTCTGTAACTGAGAAAGTTCTTCCTTAGAAAGCAGTTGGAAAAACGGTTTTTATTTTGGCTTACATGTTTTTTGTTTTGTTTTGTTATTGCAGAACAGAAAACTGGGAAACCCTGAGTTCTTTGTTCTTTGGGCTGCAAAAAAGACAGACAGGACAACGGAAACTTGAAGTGTTAGACAATATCAGATTTTGAAAATAAAGAGATTTTCTTTCAATGTTTAATTGTGGTAATAAACACGTAACATAAATTTATCCTTGTAACTTTTGTTTTTTCTTTTGAGACAGAGTCTTGCTCTGTCCCCAGGCTGGAGTGCAAATGGTGTGTTCTCAGCTCACTGCAACTTCTGCCTCCTGGGTTAAAGCGATTCTCCTGCCTCAGCCTCCTGAGTAGCTAGGATTACAGGTGCATGCCACCACACCTGTCTATTTTTTTTTTTTTTCGTAGTTTTAGTAGAGACAGGGCTTCACCATGTTGGTCAGGCTGATCTTGAACTCCTGACCTCGTGATCCACCTGCCTCAGTCTCCCAAAGTGCTGGGATTACAGGCTTGAGCCACCGTGCCCAGCCCTTGTAACCATGTTAATTGTATAGTTCAGTAGTATTAATTATATATTGTGCAACAGATCCTTAGAATTTTTCATCTTGCAAAAGCAAAACTCCACACCCATTGAACAACCATTCTGCCGTCTCCCTTTTTCCTAGACTCTTGTAACCACCTTTCTACTTTCTGTTTCTATGAGTTTTGCTAATTTAGATACTTCACATGAGTGGAATCATATGGTATTTGTCGTTTTGTGACCGGCTCATTTTGTCTAGCAGAGTGTCCTTAAGCTTCATGCATCCTGTGGTATGTCACAGGGTTTTCTTCTTTTTAAAGGTTGAATAATATTCCATTGCAGGTGTATTCCACATGTTCTAATCTACTCATTTCTCAGTGGAAATTGGTTTGCTTCCATCTCTTGGCTATTGTGAATTATGCTGTGATGAACATAGGTGCAAATATCTCTCCAAGTTCCTGCTTTGAATTCTTTTGGATTTATACCCAGAAATGGAACTGCTGAGTTTTATGGTAATTCTATGTTGAATATTTTGAGGACCCTCCATACTGTTTTCCATGGTGGCCACAATAGTGTATAAGTTTCTAATTTCTCCACCTCCTCACCAACACTTGCCATTTCCTGTTACTTTTTACTTTTTCTTTCTTTTTTTGATTTTGGACAGCAGCCATTCTAATAGGTGTGAGGTGATATCTCCTATCTTTGTGGTTTTGATTTGATTTCTCTAATGATTAATAATGTTGAGCATCTTTTCATATGTTTGTTGCCCATTTGTATATCTTCTTTGGAGACATGTCTATTCAAGTCCTTTGTCCTTTTTGTTGTTGTTGAATTGTAGGAACTCTTTACATATTTTGGATATTAACCCCTTGTCAGATATGTAATTTGCAAATATTTTCACGCATTCTGTAGTTTGTCTTCTCACTTTTATTATTATTATTTTTTGAAGACAATGTCAGGTTTTTGCCTAACTTCTCTAATCATAACAATCTTTGGGCTCTTGTTCAAAATATATTGTATTCCCAAATCATTTTCCTAGAAATTCTGAGTCAGGAGCTACAGTTCAGGGTCCATGCATCTGCATTTTCAACCAGGACCTCAAGTGATTCTATCAAATACATTTGCAACACTTTGGATTCCACTATAATTGTGTTTCTCAACTGCGGGGCTGCGCTATGGAACCAAGTAAAAATATTAATATCTGGTCCTATTCCCAGAGTTTCTGATTTGAGAAAAATCAATTGTCAATAAATTGAGACCTAGGTGTTGGGATTTTAATAAGCCCTGAGATGACACTATTAACCAGCCAGGCTTAAGAACCACGGCTCTATCTTCCCCTTCAGGTCAGGGACCCCACTCCTGGCATAGTGCCTGGCTCAATTTGTATTTGTTATACTCCATGCCTCACTTTCTTGTTTTGAAAGTGATTCTTATATTTATTGTATTTGAAAGTGGTTCTTGTCTGGTGGGGTTGAGAGCTTTATACATGAATCTGATATCTGTGGTCAAAAGTCTCCATGTTGTGGTGAGAAGTTGAAAAAAAATCTGACTGTCAGTTTGTGCACAGATGAGCCAGTGAAGGTCTGCTCTTTTGTGGTGAGATCTGAATGTTTCCTTCTGCAGAAGTTACAGGCACTGATTAAAGAAGTTGGCTGCCTCAACTGCTCAAAATAATGCACATTTTATCACTGGATTATCTAGCATGGTTAAGTCCACAGCTGCTTGCAATTACCCTGGACCCTGTGAAATCATCTCTTTATTCATGGCAGGTTATTCTTCTCAAAGATTAATATGTGATTATTTAAAAATTATTTTTACACCACCCTATGTAATGTGGATGTGTGGTTTTGTGGCTCTAAACACCAGTATAGGGCAAGAAAAGCTAGCTGGAGAATTTATAAATTCGCTTCCATTTATCCTTCAGACAAACAAGCTATTTATTAATAGGGGAATGTGGTAAGAGAAAAGAATGTGGAACTGAGATTCCGGACCTCATTCTTTTGCCTACTATTTGTGGGCTTGTGGGGCATGACATCTAAACTCTCTTGGTCTCACCTTGTTTATCTGTAAAATGGAATAATAGTACTCACTTGGGCTGCAGGAGGACCAAATGAAAAAAGACATAAAAGAGATTTGTTGACCTTGGTATGCAAATAAATGTTATGCCCTTAATAAGTGGAAGTTGACCTTGACCCTGTTGCTGCTGTTGTTATGAGCCGTTGTGTCTATCAGTGAACATTGCTTTTACAAATCTCTTCTAGATGAAAGAGGCAAACTCCTTATCTTCATAGTGCCTGCAAGGCTCCAAAGAGCACACAGCCACAAGGACATGAAATATTTTTGAGCACATTTCCTGTCTGTACATGTTTGCCAAATTATTCCAAAATATGACCAGCCTCCTATTGGATGAACACAACTGCAGGCCATAGCACCATTTTCTTCTTTTGCTTTTTCAAATGACCAGTCTCTTCTAGCTTACTCACCAGCCGTAACCGAATCAAATGGAGAGAGAAATTGCCTGTAACTAGAACTCATTCATGCCAAAGTGTTGACATGCCTATTCCCAGATGCATTTTAAGTCTGTTTATTTCTACTTGTGGACCAAAGCCATCTGTCATGTTATATACAAAAAAGTTTTGTAGAAATTTTTTTTCAGCTGATAAGAGGTATATTTTTGAAAGCGTGGATAAATTTAAGATTTTAGCATGGGACGGTGATTTGGAGAATAAAAGTAGTTGCTCTCAGGGGAGGGATACAGGGCATAAAAAAAACTCATGGGGAGAGGATCAAGAACCTCTCATTAAGGCATGTGAAAGTAATGTTGATACAAAAGACAGGAAGAAGATCTTTACTGAGCACCTACTACATACTAACGTTGTGTTAGCTACTGCATTTCGGTTTCTCATTTGATTGTTATAGTGACCCTGCTGGAGAGGCACTCATTTCAATTTTACACAAGAGGCCTAGAGATGTTATGTGGTTTGATCAAGATCACACAGTGTGAGTGATTTGTTTGATTCCAAAGCCCATATGTGTTCTTCTTTACCAGTCTGACTCAGGGGAAACCAACACAGTGACAGTAAGTAGAGACAGACACTTGAAAATTATCAAAGAGATGGATATTTGGAAACACAAAAATTGTTTGATATATGAAGTACTGCTAGCAACAGTCATTTGTGTCCCATTTATGCCTAATTACCACATAACACAATAATAATTATGATTAAATATCTGACAGATGAGTTGGCTGTACATTTTATTTGATCCAAACAGAAAATACAGCACATATGGGCTTTATCTTCATCATTTCTTGCCCACACAGCATGGTCATTTCTTTGGTCAGCAGTTTCAGGCCATCACCTGTAGTCTAGACATAAAACAAGGTAGGGCCACATATAGTCTTTGCATTAATGTCAACAAAAGAATAATCCATTGATTTGCTAATTGTTCCTCCTTGCTGTGTACAGGTATCATTAGGAAAAACAAATACATTTAGGTTTCAGTGACTAAAAGTTCCTGCTTCGGTTACTGAATTTGTTGAGACTGGTTTTTACATTTTGAGATTAAGATGAGTGTCTAGGCCTGCAGTGAGTGAGCAAATTAACTGATTTGTTCTTGGAGAGAGAAAAGAGGTTGCTTAAAATGGCACAGAATGAGGGTATGAGTGGCAGGGAGATGCAGCTATAATGAATCAGGAAGCAGTGGATTAGGATTCAGAAAACCTGGTTTTGCTATTATTTGCCATATAACTGTCACCTCTGCATATTAATTTTTTAAATCCCTACAGTGAGAATAATAATAATATCTATCTTATTTGGCATGTTTGAGACTCTTAATGCAAACTCTGAGACAAGAATTTTGAGTGAAGTTTCTTTAGTTTGGAGGTGATGCAAGGAAGCATAGTGAGGTAATTGATGAGCAAGTGAGAGGTATGGGTAACTGGGGGTCAACACCATGAGGATGCTGTATTGTTAGCTACTGCTATGTAACAAGTTGACCCAAAATTTAGTGATTTAAAAATAACAAGTATTTACTGCATTCATATTTTTTTACATCTGGAATTTGGAGTGGCTTATCCAGGTGGTTTTAGCTCAGGATTGATCTCACATGAAATTATATATAGTCAAGACATTAGTCAAAGCTGCAATAATCTAAAGGGACGAGTGGGGTTGGATGATCTATTTCCAAGGTGGCTCAGCCATGTAACTTGTGAACTGGTGATGGTTGTTGGCAGGAGACCTCAGTTCCTATCTGCATCAACTTCTCCACAAGCTGCTGGAGTGTTCCCACGATGTGGAGGCTGGCTTTTCCTAGCAGAAGTGATGCCAAAGAGAAGTTGCCTTCTTATGACCTAGGTTTGGTCATAAATGATGCTATGATGACATAGCATCACTGTCATCTTCTGGTGATTCAAAATGAGTCACTTAGTATGGCCCACGTTCAAGGGGAGAAAACTCAGTCTGTATCTCGTGAAGAGAGAAGGTTCTAATAGTTTGTTAACATGTTTTAGAACTACCACACACCCTGTGTGGTACACACTTCAGAATTTTCCTTTTCCCTGAGAGTGAAAGGAACTGAGTTATTGATTGGTTGAAGATACTGGGTGGTGTGCTGCAGCCAAAAGTAAGTGAAATTGAGAGAGAGAGAGAGAGAGAGGGAGAGAGAGAGAAAGAGGGAGAGAGATGTTCTCCTGTTCAGAAGGAGATATAGGAGGTTAAGAGATACTCTCTGAGGTTCTCGGGTTGCTGAAGAGCGCTGTTGATAAGCTGTACTGACGCAGACTGATTCCTGTCCTCAAGAAGAACCAATGGTGCTCAGGCCAGTTGAGAAATCGGAGCTCAGTTTAAGCCTAGCTCTTACTTAACAATCTCCATTTATCATGACTTTTCTCACCTTTGTATTCTTCAGCTGAAAATGGGATTGAGGATTTTGTTTTGTTTCCTAAGACCCCCTTGCTTGCACTAGCAGATTATTTCCAAATGCCACATGAAAGAGGTATTTATAAACATATACACATACACTTGCATCCACAAAGACAACTTGCACTCCTCTCTGCTTTGCTATTTCTGGTGCTAACCTTCATTTATAATGCCATATTTATGTAATTACATTGCTGCAGCGGTGGATCATGATTTCAAAATACAATCATAATCACCATCAGAAGAAAGGCGAGAGAAGATGAAAAACAAATGCAAAGCAATTAGAAAGGATGAGTTTTCCCACTGAATGAGTGAATGCGTTTTCCCATTGCCTCCTCCTACACTTGGTCCTTGGGATGCTCTGCCTCTAGTCATGTGTTTGTGTGTGGGGGTGCGCATGCATGTGTGTGTGTGCGTGTGTGTTTACATTTTTGCCCTTATTATGAATATGGGCCTGGGACTAGAGTGTGAATACTCACTGAAGTGGCTTATTACTTGGGGAATACCATCCTTCTTCTTTATTGGATTTTTCTGTTTAAGCATCTGTGGTTTTAGTGGTCAGAAGGTCTTGGCCATAAAGTTTATTTTATGACCCATGTACCACCCTTCACATCTCCTCTGATAAGGACACTTTTAGTACATGACTTCCACAGTAGTACAGTAGTATTTTTTAAAGTTTTTCTATGCCTGAAAAATAATTTTCCACTTCCAGAATTTACCTGCCCCTCCATCCCTGCTTTCCTAATCCCTGCTCCTTCCATTATCCTTTTGCAACACCCCTCCACCTCCGTCACTGACCGAGATGCCTGAAAATTCAATAACATCCTATTATCTCTGCTGGACAACTTGCCAGCTAGAAGCTCAGAGGTCTGGTCACTTTGTATTGGGGACACTGGCTTCCTTGCTTGTTGCATTCTTGCAAACCTGTGGAAATACTGAGTCCCTTTGCACTGCCTGGAAAGCCGTTCTTTGTACTGATTCTTTTTCTTTTTTCCATTTCTGGCTTGAGGTACGATGAAGGCACAATATATTTCACCACATCTTAAAACCTTAAAGCAATTTGTGCATCCAATTTTGGGGCTGCCTTTTTCTTCCAGAAAGTTCCCTGAGGCTATCTCATATAAAATCTTACTTTGAATAACATATTTGGACACATTGATGAAAACATTCCTTTAGTGCATTGCCAGTTGCCAGATTGGAGAAAAAGACATCAGGAGAAAGAGAGGGAATATTTTAAATTTGGTTTTGGCTGTGGCTTCAAGGAATAATAATCACCCATTACTTTGGATCAAAATCTTCCAATGACTCAAGAGCACGTATTTTTATCATTTACTTTCCATACTCTCATCCTCTTTATCCCATGTTACTCTGATCCTGTGAGAGTTGGGGGGCAAGGAAAAAAGGTAAGGAAGGGGTAGTGGTGAGAGAATTTAAATGGGAAGTCTGGTTCCTTTTCATTTTTTCATAAAGTGCCACACGTACACGTCTATGAGTATCTCAGCAAATCTGTCTCCCACATCCAATGCATCTTTTGTATTGACAAGGAGAGGAGGTTGGAAATGTCATCTGTAGACAGCTTATATTCTGTCAGTGTTAAGATTTTATTCTTGTGACTTTATAGTTCTCAAAATCTTTTTAAGGGTCACTGGAGGGTGATCTCTTGTTTAAGAGATGGGTTAGGGGAGGGAGTGTGTTTGTGTGTGCCTCTTGGTCTGTAATAACCATGGCTGACGTCCAAGTTAGAAACTAGGTTGATTTCAGGAAATTCTTTTAATTTCTTAATTAAATAAGGCATAACAACCATTAGTTTATTTTAAAATAAACTTTAACAATTAAATATGAATTTTTAATGTAGATCCCTTTTACTGATTTAGGGCAAAGAGATCTTCTTTCACTAGGAGTTGTTTCCTGTAACTCAGTTCACCTCCTATTGTATCATCTCTGGCTTCAGAAATCTTACTCCTCTTTTAACGGCTGGCTCAGGATTTCCTGTCCACTGTTTCTTCCATCACTGATAGAGTTTCCTTCATCTGCGGCAACCACACATACTCTAATAAATTAACTGCTCAGGATTGCTATGTTAGAGGAATGGGGTGGAATCCAGCGAAGTGTAGCAAATTATTTTTATCTCCTACTCCCTGTTAAGCAGCAGTTGTTATTCTATTATCTGTGTTTTGAATCTAGCTGTTTGATCTTCAAAGCCTAAAAGTAGCTTCTGTGCAGTTTTATGGTGCTATGGCTGTCACTTGCTGCTATAAATTCCTCCTCTGGTTGAGCCACATCCGCTTGCCACATCCTGAAAATACACTCAACTATATTTTCCCATGCACACCTATATATTGTGGCCTGTAGTGACATTACTTCGTTTTTTTTTTTTGAAATGGAGTTTCGCTCTTGTCACCCAGGCTGGAGTGCAATGGCACGATCTCGGCTCACTGCAACTTCATCTCTCAGGTTCAAGCAATTCTCCTGCCTCAGCCTCCTGAGTAGTTGGGATTACTGGTGTGCCACCATGCCTGGCTAAATTTTTTTTGTATTTTTGGTAGAGATGGGGTTTCACCATGTTGGCCAGGCTAGTCTTGAACTCCTGACCTCAGGTGATCCACCTACCTCGGCCTCCCAAAGTGCTGGGATTACCAGCGTGAATCACTGCACCTGGCCAACATTACTTCTATATACATTTGTTTTTCCCTTCCTCACAAACCCGCCAGTTCTGAATCAACAGCAAGTACAACATTGCCATTTCTCCCACACCATGCTGACCTTGTTGTTTCTTATTTAGCTAATGATGTGTTACAGTTGGCATTTCACTGGGAGGTTTGCAAGAGTCAGTCTCTCTTCTTCTAGTGCTACAATTAGATTCAACAAGAGAGAAGAGTGCTGTGATGGGAAAACTTTACATTCTCAGACATTATTGCTATCTGGGCATTTTGAAAAGATGAAGGGCGGGCTTGTTGTCATTATGCCTCCATCTGACAACGTGGTTAATGTATCTTTCATAAAGCTCAGCTTGAATAGGGAAAAACAAGGGAATTGTGATGGTGCATTTCCATGATTTCTGATGGCAAGAGTCTAATTCTTCTGCCTTGTTGTCTTCAAGCAAAGAACGGGGGAGATGAGAAGAGGAAAAAGAGAGAATGTAAAAGGTAGGCAAAGGGAATGGCTTGGATGTGCTCATACCTGAGGCAGGAACAGGTTGAGGTTAACACAGTGCTATCGAGTTTCTTATGTCACCTTCCCTCTACTTTTGCTATAGACTTTGCTTTCTCCTAATTCTGGCTTGCTCGTGATTCCTCATGGCTTCTAAAGGTATTTCATAGCCTTCTTTGATGTACACTGTCATCATCTTCTCTTACTCATTTCCTGTTTCAAATATCTGAGGAAGAGACTCTGACTGGAATAACTTTTTTTTTTTTTTTTTTTTTTTTTTGACAGGGTCTTGCTCTGTTGCCAGGTTGGATTGCAGTGCTGTGATCTTAGCTCACTCCAACCTCCGCCTCCTGGGTTCAAGCAATTCTTGTGCCCAGCTTCCCCAGTAACTGGGATTACAGGCACATGCTACCACACCCAGGTAATTTTTGTATTTTTAGTAGAGACGGGGTTTCACCGTGTTGGCCAGGATGATCTCAATCTCCTGACCTCATGATCTGCCCACCTAGGCCTCCCAAAGTGCTGGGATTACAGGTGTGAGCCATCGCGCCTGGCCATAACTTGTCTTTTTACCTGTGGCCACTCCAGAGGTCATGGAGAGGCCATGGTTTGGCTGCTCTTGCTTTAGATTTGCACCCCTGACTGAGACCAGAATGGCCAGGCTGCATGGTATAAAACATATCCTCCTGGGGCTACATGTTCTGCAGAAGCTGTGGGAAGGCACATTCTGGGGTATGGTAGGTGGCAGCCAATATCACCTCAGGTTCTCCAACACAGCAGACACAAGCTATTCATGCTTGTAATTAATTTTGTACCCTACATGAGCATAAGGCAAAAGAGCCCACAAAGAAAGTGATCTAGCACAGGGCAGTTGTAGGATGCTCGTTGTTGATCCATTTGGTTCAAAACGAAAGCCTTCTGTGTTAAAATCCACAGCAGGAAATAACAACAACCACAAACAAAAAGTACTCAAGAGTGGTTTTACTCATGAAAACATAGATAAACAATCATTTATGCCCTTAGAGAATGAATAAAAGATCAAAGTTGGAATAACAGAACACAGAGACTGTTTTTCCCCCTTTTTCTGCTTGAACAAAAATCACCCAAGGACTGAAAAGTTCACTATTCTGTTGCTTCTTGTATATGAATGTAAATGTATATAGGCCAAAATTCAGGTGGGGTTTTTTCCTGCCCCTTGCGATCTATGTAAATTTGCCTTTAACTCTCAAATTCTATGGTTCACAGAGCTTTACCTCCAAGATTTCTGCTATTTTCTAGAATGGGAATGCCAGTAGATGAGTGATTGGGTCCTGTTGGCTTTCTATACCACTTGGGTTCAGCTACCTTGAGTGTGCCTTTGGTCTGTAATTTGTCCACTCTAATAGGAAACTGCCATTTTGCAGAGGGTTTCCCCCTCTCCCACAGTCCTGTTTCTCACTTGTCCCTTCCAGGTTTCTCTAGATGGCTCAAGGTCTTCCCTTTCTATTTCTTCTCTTTTTTTCTGAGCAGCTCAACTCTCTCTCCAGATTTCTTCTCCCTAGTTTTAACTTTTTAGCCCTCAAAAGAACTAAACAGAAGTGAGGGACTTCCATTTAGTCTCTGCTTGTAAGGAGGCAGTAGGCATTATATAACTCGCACATAGATAGCAAATAAGCTGTATAGTACTTTAAAAACGCCCCCACCAAAATGTGAGCTTAGAACCATTATCTCACTTTTGTCAATGAGAAGACTTGAGTACTGAAGTTAAGTGAAGAACTTGGGATCACTACACAACTAGTGTGGCAGCTTAAATGCCAATGTGAATGTTACGCTAGGTTCCAGTAGATTCAAGGAATGCCATGGGTTTCACATACTTGTATTTCAACAAGACTTTGTAACAATTTGTCAACACATCTTTGGTAGTACTAGTGGATCTATGTTCCTGGACAATTGGGTGGATCTGTTTCTGGCTGAATGGCCGTCACCAGAAAGTGCTTATTAGTGAATTACTATCAAATGAGAAAAAGTTCGAATGGATTTTTGGCACTTTGTGGCATCCGAGTACTCATGACCTCTCCTGACAGTGCCCTGAATTCATCTGGGGCAGGAAGTGCAGATGGAATCCTTCTATTACAGATGCTAAAGAATCTCATTGGCCAGATCCTTCTTCTTACTGCCATGGTACAACCAGGAGTCAGTCATGAGACCTGAGCTCAGCAAATAATACCTTTCTCTGGGCTCTGCAAATCTTGAATAGAGTGACACAGACAAACAGATGATGATTGGAGCTTATTTATTCCAGAGCCAGCCTCCTAGGCTAGACTGTCATGTACCTGTTTTTGGTTCTATCTGGTTCTGTTGCTCCCAGGCATGGTTCTTTGGCTTTCTTTTGATTTCCTAGAATGTGTTTTTGTTAACTGTAACCGAAGGACCTAGATGAGGACAGATTTCTCTAGTGGTACGTCAAATTCTATCCATGACTCTCTGTCTTGTTTGCCATTATTTTTCTTTTTTTTTTTTTTTTTTTTTTTTTTTTTGAGACGGAGTCTCACTCTGTAGCCCAGGCTGGAGTGCAGTGGCCGGATCTCAGCTCACTGCAAGCTCCGCCTCCCGGGTTCACGCCATTCTCCGGCCTCAGCCTCCCAGGTAGCTGGGACTACAGGCGCCCGCCACCTCGCCCGGCTAGTTTTTTGTATTTCTTAGTAGAGACGGGGTTTCACCGTGTTAGCCAGGATGGTCTCGATCTCCTGACCTCGTGATCCACCCGTCTCGGCCTCCCAAAGTGCTGGGATTACAGGCTTGAGCCACCGCGCCCGGCCAACAATATCTGAGATTAAAATGTGGATTATATCAGGGACTGAAATGATTACAACAAATTGGAATGATGGATAAAAATAGGCAAAATATGACCAATAAAGATGATTGCAGATTGGCATTTTAGATGCTAAAATCTAACTGCACATGCTGAGTTAGGCAAGTGGTAGAAGCTTATGTTACAGCAATAATAGCAATAACTCCCATTTAAGGTCTACAGTGCAAAGAATCCCACAGATTGGGAAATTGAGGCTGGAGGTGACTCAGTTAACATCTGGCAGTAGTAGAATTCAAACACAAGTTCTGGGTTTTCCCCTAAGGCTATAGGTAGTAGCCAAAGCTGCAACCATAGAGGATTTAGCAAGAGACTAGAACCAGCAAGGGCAGTTCTGGGGTCCAAAGGTTGTGGTGAACTCAGGTATGAGCCAGGGTGCGTTGAAATCCAGGGGCTGAGGCAAAGCAACCTGCAGGGGAAAGTTAACATCATGGTGGTGTCTTATGTATTGCCAAATTCGACATAGCAAATATGTCAATTCTCCCTGAATCCATCTGTAGGTTTAATGCAAATCTTATCAAAATCCCAGTGTGATTTTTTCGTTTTCAATTTTTAAAATTATGGTAAGATACACATAGCATAAAATTTACCATCCTAATATTTTATATATACACTTAAATGGCATTAAATACATTCATAATATGCAACCATCACCACCATCCATCTCCATAGCTCCTTTCATTCACCACCATCTGTCTCCATAGCTCCTTTCATTTTGCAGAACTGAAACTCTATACCTATTAAAAACAACTTCCTCACTGGGGCCTGTTTGGGGGTGGGGGGCTAGGGGAGGGATAACATTAGGAGAAATACCTAATGTAGGTGACAGGTTGATGGGTACAGCAAACCACCAGGGCACATGTACCTTAGGTCTTACCTAAGGTATTTGATTCATTTTGAATTAATTTTTGTATATGCTGTTAGGAAAGGTTGGAACTTCATTCTTTTGCATGTGGATATTCAGCCCAGCATAGTTTTTAATAGACATAGGCAAGTTTATTTTAAAATTCCATGGAAATGCACAGCACCTAGAATAGCTAAAATATTTTTTAAAACAATAACTAATGGGAGAAAATTACCTCATGTTAATGCTTACTATGTAGCTATAGTAATCAAAACAATGTAGTGTTTGTGGAGGGACAGACATGTAGATCAATGAAACAGAAAAGAGAACACAGATATAGACCCTTATAGATGCCTCATTTTTTGACTGTATTAGTCTATTGTCACACTGCTAATAAAGACATACCCAAGACTGGGTAATTTATAAAGAAAAAGAGGTTTAATGAACTCACAGTTCCACATGGCTGGGGAGGCCTCACAGTCATGACAGAAGGCAAAGGAGGAGCAAAGGCATGTCTTACATGGTGGCAGGCAAGAGAGCATATGCAAGGGAACTGCCCTTTATGAAACCATCAGATCTTGTGAGACTTATTCACTATCACGAGAACAGTGTGGGAAAAACCTGCCCCATGTTTCAACTACCTCCCACCGGGTCCCTCCAGTGACATGTGGGTATTATGGGAGCTACAATTCAAGATGAGATTTGGGTGGGGACACAGCCAAACCATATCATTGACAAAGGTGCAATAACAATTCAGTTGGGGGGGGGGAACGGTGTTCTCAACAAATGGTGTTGGAGCAATTGGACATTCATGGGCAAACAATAGGAAAAAAAGAACCTCAATCTAAACCTCATACCTTATTTAAAAAATTAACTCAAAGTGGACCATAGGTTTATATGTAACATGTAAAACTATAAAACTTCTAGAAAAAAAAGGAGAAACTCTTGAAAACCTAAGACTAGCAAAGCATTCTTAGACCTGATGCCAAAAACATGATTCATTAAAGAAAAAGGTGATAAATAGAGCTTCACCAAAACTAAAAACTTTTTCTCTGCAAAGACTCTGTTAGGAGGATGAAAAAGCAAGCTATAGACTGGAAGATAATATTTGCAAACCACATAGTTGACAAAAGACATATCTAGAACATATAATATAAAGAACTCTTAAAACTCAACAATGAAAATTGAACAAACAATCCAATTTCCAATTAGATAATGAGCAAAATACATGAACAGATATTTCACTAACAAGAATATACAGATGGGAAAGAAGCATGTGAAAAAGGTGTTCAGCATTGTTACTCATTCAGGAAATGCAATGCAAATTAAATTCACAATAAGATATAGCTACACATTTATTAGGGAAAGGTGTAGAGAAACTCATGTAGTGCTGTTATAATGTAAAATAGTATAGCCATTCTAGAAAATTATTCAGCATCTTCTTATAAAACTAATATAGATCTAACATACAACCCAGAAAATACACTTTTGGACATTTATCCCAGACAAATGCAAAGTTATATTCATACAAAAATCTGCATTAATGTTCATAGCAGCTTTGTTTGATACAGCTCAAGGCTGAAAACAATCCAAACACGTGTCTGTGGGTAATTGGTTGAACAAATTGTGGCACATCTATACAATGGAATATTGCTAAGCAATAAAAAGGACCAAAGCACTGATACATGCAACAACTTGCATAGATCGCAAATGAATTATGTGGAGTTGAAAAAGCTAATCTCAAAGGTTACATTATGTGATTTCCTTTATCTAACCTTCTTATAATGACAACAATTATAGAGCTGGAGAACCAGATTCATGGTTGCCATAGAACTGCTTTGTATCTTGACTGTGGTGGTTGGCACACAAATCTACCCATGTGATAACATTGCATAGAACTAAATAGACACACATACACACACAATGAGTACATGTAAAACTGGTGAAATCTAAGTAAGTTTGGTGAATTAAATCAATGTCAATGTCCTGGTTGTAATATTATACTATGGTTATACAAGAAGTTATCACTGGGGAAAACTGGGTTAAGAGTGCACAGGATATCTCTTTATTATTGTGTATCTACAATTATTCAAAATAAAACATTTTAAAAAATCAAATGACTAGTCTTTGTGATTCACCAGAAGCTGGTGTAAAGCTGAATGTCACCTATTCCCCAGGGTAGATCAAGGGCAGTTCTACCTGCCTCTACAGCCCATGCTTTCCCCAGGTGAAGCTGCCATGAGCTATCCTTCACTTCCTCCATCCTAAGGCCTGAAAATCATAGTATCTGGCACATGATGCTCACTAAAACTTCGCAAATGAATGAGATCTTTTTCTGACATCCACTTTCTACAGAAGTCTCTCCATTAGCTGGGTTTACTTTGTTACAATTCTTTTTCACTGCTACTATTTTTCACCATTATTCTAACAGTTTTACATGAGTAAGTGACAAAGCCAGGTCACAAAGGGGGAGTGATATGGTTTGGCTGTGTCCCCACCCAAATCTCATCTTGAATTATAGTTCCCATAATCGCCATGCATCATAGGAGGGACCCGGTGGGAGGTAATTTAATCATGGGGGTGGTTACCCTCATGCTGTTCTGTGATAGTGAGTGAGATCTGATGTTTTTATGAGGCACTTTCCCCCCTTTGCTCAGCACTTCTCCTTCCTGCCACCATGTGAAGAAGGATGTGCTTGCTTCCCCTTCTGCCATGATCGTAAGTTTCCTGAGGTCTCCCCAGCCCTTCTGAACAGTGAGTCAATTAAACCTCTTTCCTTTATAAATTACCCAGTCTCAGGCAGTTCTTTCTGGCCTTGTGAGAAAGGACTAATACAGGGAGAAAAGGCAATGCAACTTGCCAATGAATGAACAGCTGAATTCTTAACTTTTTAGCCAATTGTCTAAGACCCCAGACTCAAAGTTGACAGATATATGCAGACAAGAACAATGGTGAAGAATTCAGTTACCATATAAAATGGATCAATCTTGTCCCAGAACAGAACACTGAACATCTCTTTAGTGGAAAAGAAAAAATCTTGTTTTAGTTTATTTACTTTCCAAAACAGAATGAAGACTTCTGAGGTCAGGACAATATAAATGTAATTCTCTGAGTCACTATGATAAAACAAATCTTGGCAATTGTTTTGCTGAAAGTTCAAGAATTTTTTTTTCATTTATCACTCAGAATAGAAGTTAATCATAAAAATAGCTATTTGAGAATAGCACAGCTCTAAAACAAGAATTCTTCAGAGTCCTTCCAAGATCTGAGTAGTTCCTAAGTAGTGGGCCAAATTTTTATTTTTATTTTTAAAACTAGGCATCCAAAGTAACAATCAGTTTCTTTTGTCATATCCTTTCATCTTTACATCTTATAAGAGCACTGAGTTTGACTGAGTTTGGATGTGCTCCTGTTCAACATTTAATGGGGTTCACTCATAGGCTAATCTAATTCCTTATGCAGCTACATAGCTATCTAACCAAGACCAAAGAAGAAGAAATGATGAAGAAAAAAGGAAGCCAAAGATGGACTTACACTGTATATTGCATCTGAGGTTAGCATTGAATGCCACTTCCATCATAGTGTGGATGTTGCCTCTAACCAGCATCTTCGGGAAGTTCTAGAGACAGGAAAGATCTCCAGAAAGAGTATGCCAAGCCATGAGTTACTTCCTAAATGATCCTAAATGATCCACCCTATCTTATGGGTTTTTTTTTTTTTTTTTTTTAAGAGAGAGTTTCACTCTTATTGCCCAGGCTGGATTGCAATGACGTGATCTCAGCTCACTGCAACCTGCACCTCCTGGGTCTGAGAGATTCTCCTGCCTCAGCTTCCTGAGTAGTTGGGATTACAGGCACCCACCACCACGCCCGGCTAATTGTTTTGTATTTTTATTAGAGATGGTGTTTCACCATGTTGGCCAGGTTGGTCTTGAACTCCTGTCCTCAAGTGATCTGTCCGCCTCGGCCTCCCAAAGTGCTGGGATTACAAGCATGAGCCACCACACCTGGCTGGGTTAAATATTAAATAAAGTACAGTCCTTGGTATAGATAAGCTCTTGTTAATTGTTAACTCTTGTTACTGTTTTATCATTATTACTATTTCGGTGATTAAAATTTAAGAGTGAGAAAAGCATCATTAGATAACCTCATTGACCCCCGTTATTCTTGTTCTAGGATGTCAGAGCAAAAATGAGACCTCACGATGGTGGAGTTTTACCCCTTGAGCTTCTCTGTTGATATGTGGAGGAACAAGCATGACTTTCCTAATCTCCAAACCAGGGACCAATAAAACATTGACTCCTCCTTGCAGAGTCCTATATATTCAGTAGTTCTTAGTTACAGTATTATAACCCCTTGCGTCCTTAGTATATTCTGCCATAGTAAAGTGGTGTGTGGGATATACTGACTCTTTGGCATCTCTGAAAATTATTTCCTTGTAAAGCTAATATGATAGTGGTTTGACTTACAGCAGCGTGCCTTGTTTGCTTAATGTTGAACTCTGTGTCAACATTTCTGATTCTCCAATCTGCAGTTGATTGTGCTGACTTTGGCCCAGTAACCATAGAAATTGCTCTAAACAATTTATACCCAGTCAGAGCAGATGCTATGATTTCATCATTTTGGACCACTATCAGTTCTACAAAGAACCCAGTGCAGCCGCTATCCCTTGCCAGATTTATCTCTATCTCACAGTGTCAAATTGGAGTGGCAGACACAGCTTTATTGATATTGCCTTCTGGAAATTTCCCACTTACCAATATGTTTGATTCTTGGAAACATGATTTAGTTTATCCCAACAAAAATCCCATAACATCAAATGTGAGCAGAGGGCTTAAGATTAGGCTTTAAACTGCTCATTTCTGGTTCACTTGGCCATTGCTAAATGAATAATTCAGAATAATTAACTATAAAAATCCATATTTTTTTTTACAAACTCGGTTAGGTAGTCACACCTACCACATTCCCTGGTCTGTCTTTTCCAACACCAATACTTCAATGACCACCGCTGTTTACTCCCCAAACTACATCTCAAGCTCAGATTTCAAACTGAACCCAAATCAGAATATGAACTATCATTGAAAGAAGAAGAAATGAAATGTCTGATAAATGTGAAGTTGCCAATTTCTCATGGTCTGAAAAATGTGTATCAAAATGAGATGTGATGTAAAAACATTTGTTGGATTGATTAAAATTTGTAGAAGGGCCAAGATTAAACCCCCATGCTATTAACCCCTTCCCTAAACAATTTTCCGAGTTTTGCTTTTTATGTAAAGTAGAGGTTTATTCATTTATCTACTTATTTATTTATTTTATTGTTGGCAGGGTCTTGTTCTGTCACCCAGGCTGGAGTGCAGTGGCATGATCATAGCTTGCTGTAACCTTGAATTCCTGGGTTCAAGTGATCCTTCTACCTCAGCCTCCTGATGTAGCTGGGACTACAGGTGTGCACCACCACTCCCAGCTAATATTTCTCATTTATTATTATTATTTTTTTGTAGAGCCAGGGGTCTTGCTATGTTGTCCAGGCTGGTATTGAACTCCTGGGCTCAAGTTATCCTCCCACCTCAGCCTTCCAAAGTGCAGGGATTACAGGCGTGAGCCACCATGGCTGGCCCCTAAAGTGGAGTTTAAAAAAATTATCTTTAGCACACATGGTTTCGGCCTCTGGAAAGCCATTAACTAAGGCAATTCAAATTCCAGCCCCCAGTAGCCTGCTGTAAATCAGAGCATTTGGATATTGGGTGGGTAAGACTTGACAAGGCAAATAATGAAAGCCTCCAATATCTTGTTCCTTAGATGCTGTGGGAGGTTTTAAGCCATGAATTGTGCTGGTAGCAATAAAAATACCATCCAATTCCTGTTCGTGGGCCATGCCCACTGGATAACATTGTGCTAAAGGGGCAGACGGGAGAGATTTATGATATAGTCCTCTATTTTAAGGGTCTTAGAGCAGCAAAAACCATTGCAGGTGAAACTTTCCTTTAACTTCTAATATGGAAGTTTCATGAAACGGAGATAGCATTATAGCATTGGATGGAACAATTGAAGAATGTGATAGTTGAACTGGTTTTTGTTTGTTTGTTTGTTTTGCTTTGTTTTGTTTTTGAGGCAGTCTCACTCTGTTGCCCAGCCTGGATTGCAGTGACATGATCACACCTCACTACAACCTCAACCTCCCTGGGATCAAGCCATCCTCCCATCTTAGCTTCCCAAGTCATTGGGACTACAGGGAATGTGCCACTGTGCCCAGTCAAACTGGATCTTAAGTATGTTTATGTAACTTTCAGGGAGCAGAGGTAAGGTGTTACAGAAAGGGCATCTACTTTAGCACAAGCAGAGAGGCAGAGCTTGTTTAACAAATAGGAGAAACAAAATCTTAATAAACGTGGATGCTTTTGTTGAGAAGAAATAAAAAATAAAGTTAGCCAGCTGAGGCTTGATTAGAGATAGAAAGAAAGTTTTCAAAAAGCCAGGAAGGGAAGTCTGGAATTGAGGCAAAAGGTAGTTGGCAATATTTTATCTCGGTGAACGTTTATTGAACACTTTCTATGTGCTCTCAGGATTCTGAGGAAACAGAGATGAATTGGATACAGCCTTGCCCTAAAGGAGTTTGCATGTTATAGCCAATGATAAGTGTGTGAGTGAACTCTTAGATAGACTACTTTGACAAGAGTATATAGAAGAGATGGAAAGTTAAGGAACCCTAAGCACAAAAGTTGAGGCAGAATCCAAACTGAAGGCAAAGTGTGTCTAGCAGCTCATTTTAGGGACATTTGTTTGTTTGGCTTCTTTTTCCCCGGTGTTTTCAGCTTTGGAGTTTCAGTTGAACTTTTGAGACAAGAAGGTAAGTTAAGGTTTCTAGAATTGCAAGAAAAATTTCTTGCAGTGTAAGTACATACTGTGCAACATTCATTGTTTATGTGAAATTTAATTTGACTGGGCATACTGTATTTTGCAATGCATTTGCTTATTCTAGTCATTGTGCCTACATGTCATTCATCCTCTGCAATTGATGTACTTGATTGTGCTCCGTGTTTATTTATAGAGGAAAGAAAAGAAACGTGTCTTCTTCACAATTTTATTATTTTGGTGTCAAAGATTCCAGTTGATTGTCCCTTTCTATCTCCAAAATCTGGCAAACCCTACTCACCTCCCCAACTGCTTTCAAAAGCATAAACAAAATAAAATAACATCATCAAAGATTCCAGAAGATTGGGAAAGGTGTGGAAGGTAGAGATTAAAGTATAGTTGTAAGGGTCCTTTGACATCAATTTTATTCTCTCAGTGGACTTAAAGTGTTTCTTCTCTTCTTCCTTTACTACAAAGATATTTCACTCAAACCCTATTTTGTTATAGACTCTTGAAAACTGGGGATAGGGTTTCTATCCTTGTAATTTGTGTAATAAAATATCTGTCATAAAGCCACTGGGAATCTGGGACATTTGTAAGGATTGGGCTGTCGTTAAAATACATGATTGTTCAAAGGTATGGCTTAATCCAGGAAAACACAAATCACAATAAAAGGTCACATGGAAGATACAGGCATGGGCAGTCATTACTTGGTGGCAAGCAACAGAAATCCCCTAAGAAAGCTTGTGTGAAAAGCAATTTATTTCGGGGGACTCTGATGGTATTTTGAAGAAGGTGTAACTCCTGAAACTGGAAAGCTTTGAGATACTTCTCTTTCTCTCTCTTTCTCTCTGCCTCTCTCTGTCTCTCTCCCTCACCAATCTCCCATAGTATTGGGTGTTATCTTCACCCATTCCAAAATGTAGTAAGCACCTTAGTTTACATGGCTTTCCAAGTCTTGTACCTGTGGCTAAGTAACTACAGTGTTGGTGTCTGAATTCAACTTCCTGTTGAAGGAGACCCTTGAGTGCTTACCTTTCATCAGGTGTTCATCAGTAGGGCGGGGGAAGGGTCCCATGGTTCCCGATGTCTTTAACAGGACTCTGGGCATGGATTTGGGCAGAGATTTAGACAGAGCAGCTATATCAAGTGACATATTTTCCTTTAATTGCTCCTAATTAGAATAAGAGGATGATTTGTGGCCTGATTTTTAAGAACTTTTGCATTCTTTCTCAAGTTCTAAATTCATTGAGTAAATCCTTCAGAACTTGTATTTTTGAACTTGTAAATTTGAACTTGTATTATGGGTTTTGTGGTTTAAATTTCCCATGAAGTTAATTATACCATGGACAGTATTGGGGTGAAAATATTGTCCCTAAGATCATGTTTAAAATGTTTTGTCTCAGAATTTTAATACCCGTTTTGGCCTATAAACACTTTATAGCACCATGATAAGCAAAGACAGTATTTGATGCAGGTCAGCTTTAAGTGGAGAAGGAGGAGTCTTTTTAAATTAAACACACTAATCAAAGGCTTGAGGCTTAACAAAGGACATTTCACTGAACCATTGGTTATAGCAATTGAGTTTTCTAGAGCTAATTTTTTTGGCCTTCTCTCAAGTTGTGTTGTGTATTGTGCGAGAACAGGAATAGGCAAGAGCAAGTGGAGATGGCCTTTAATAGGCTTCCAGTTAAGCTCTTAATTTACACTGGTTATCTATACCGGCCAGTGCTCCCACATCATTATCTATGAGAGAATGGAGAAGAAAAAATGGCATTCTATTTTTTGCACCCTCTTCTCCTTGTGATCTTACCTCTTCACTTAAAAGCAATCAGGTGGGCAGGTGAAGAGACAGGAAAAAAAGGGCTTTTAATAGCTTTTGAGATCAAGATTCCATCTTCTTCCTTAAAGGATTGCCCACACTTCTGTGATGTCTGGTGATGTTTTCAGTTCCACCTTTTGTGTTTTAAGAATTGCACTTTTAAAATTAAAAATGCCTTAAGGAAGGACAGCAGGGTATCCGGAGCTGACATAAATAGACATGAATGCTCTTCAAAATCCACCTCATTTATTCTCTCAGTCAATTGCAATATAGTTGTCTTCCAACACTAGCCTTACGTCTCAGTCTACACAAATCTAGGATAAAGTGGTCTCTGTAAAGAGCATCCACAGGAAGCATGCTGCCCACTTGGCAAAGCAAGGTGGTTGTTTGCTTGACTCTACCAGCCCTCCTTCTCTTTCCAAGGGGCCTTTGGATAGGCTGATTCTATGGAGTTGGAATCTTAAGCTGGAGGATGAGTCAATCAAAGTCATAAAGGGAAGCCATATGTCACACACTTGGAAGTCCATGTGTAGACATCGAGTTGAGAGTGTCAGAGGCAAGGTCAAGACCAGGATCTTAGCACCAAGGTTAGAGTGGCAGAAATCAAGACTAAAGTAAGTGGAAAAAACCTGTGGAAGTGGCAGAGGATGGTGCCTGAAGAGGTGGAATGGGAGAGGACTCAGACTGTAAGAGTTGTGCGAGAACATTATAGACGAGCAGTGCTCAGCTGCAGTGTCCTAGCCATGTGGGCCTCTGACTCCTGGCAGCAAACGGGATGGTGGGTGTGGCCATTGAGAATGCCCTGCAGAGTAGCCAAGATATTGATAGGGTCTTCTGTGCAAGGATGAGGTGACTCTTCTTTACACTGCCCCACAGCAGTTGGTTTGTAAGAAAAAAGTCCCCAAGATTTTAAGCCCTGGGTATGCATGGATACCTACTGTTCTGACATAAAGCCATATGACTCTTCTACAGAAAGATGAGAAATTAGCCAATGATTCCATGGTGGTGGTCATTGGAGGCACCTGTGGTCAAAGGGCATGTGCATATCTCTGCTTTGACCTTTATTCTTCGGCAGAGCAGAGAAAACTTCTGCTCACAAAGCTGTGTGTGTCCTGCTTCAACATCACAATTTAAGGGAATAAAAATGGCATAATTTTGTCTGAGTCTTGAGGAGGGACTCTGGGAACTGTGGATGTTTATTAATATGCTTGACTCCTCATTTCATGAGTAGGGTGGGGCAGGAGTAGTGAATGGCCCAGGCACAGGACAAGTGAGTGACTGGGACCAACAATTGATTCTATGGGACTAGCCCTACCCAAAAAAGAATAGCGAAACAAGAAGGCAGGCCAAATCAGAGATACCATGGGAACGCCAAGGGTCTGACAGCAGGGATATCACACATGTACACCAAGTGAAGAGCGCCTGAGAAAGGACTAGATTAGGAACCAGATCTGTGCCAAAGTCAGTAAGAGACAAGGAAGGAAGTGAACCGTATGATGGTGTGGGGAGGCAGAGAGATGTGTTATCAATTGCCAAAATAATCAGGAATGTAATTTATTAGTTCGGTATATCATTCAGTTAGTCAAGAAGTCTTCATTCATTCATTCAACAAATATTTAAGCTTCTAAAATGTTCTAAGTTCTGGGCCTAAATCTTGGTATGCAATACTACCAGGACCCAGCCATCAACATGATGCGGTAGTTCTATGACTTGAAAAAGCATTATGAGAACATATAGGGAGGGCACCAGAGGACAAAAGAGAAGCCTTCCTATTGACGGAGAAAGCCGAGTTGAGGGACAAGTAGCAGTTAAGTGGAGGACGCTCGTTTGGGGCAAAGGCCACGTGGCAAGCATGCCAACAATACTTTGGGGAAGCCATATGGCATCAGACTGATTGAGGCATACAGTGATAGGTGGGGCATGGCGAGGGATGAAGATTTCAATAAAAGAAAGGGTCATAACTTGAGGGGCCTCCTAAGTCATGGTAAGGACTTTGGACTTTATTCTAAAAGCCATGGAGAGCTACTAGAAGGGATTTTAGCAAGAGAAACTCAATTTGAACTGTGCTGGGAAAGGTCACTCAGGCTACAGGTTGCATAATTTACGGCTGAGACCAGGAGGAGCTGGCCTGGAAGATGGCCGTTGAAAAACAGACAGGAGAGAGATTTGGTTGTCAAAATGACGGGGCCTGGTTATTGGCCAGAGACGTGAGGAAGACGGAGAAAGTGAAAACAAGTTCTAGGTTTCTGGATTGGATAACGGAGGGTGGATGGTATAGTTATTTGTCTGTTTGTGGAACTAAGAGGAGAATTGGGTTTTGGAGGGAGGACAATGAACTCAATTTTGGATATGTCTGGGGGTTGAGGGTGGCAGGGGGAAGCCCTGCTTTTGCACTAATCCAGTGCCTGTCTGGGTGGGTGGGCGAGGCTGTTTATAGCACCAAGCACAGGCTCATCATCAGTTAACAAGCATGGTTTATTTTTCTCCCTGGAATAGAAGAGGATCTGGACTGAGGATGCAAGGAATTTGGGCTGGAATATGCCAGAGAAGTAAACCTTGAGTTAGAATCAAGATGTATGGTAACAAGATTTAGCTTCTGAATGCAGAGACAAACAAACAAAAATCGAAATATCTCAGTGTAAAAAAAAAAAAATAACAGAATTTCACTTGCACCAATGGTTTTGTTTTACAAATTCCTTGACATGCTTCTGTAACAAAGCAATTGCTTTGCTGCTGTTTTCAGGGGGCGCTTCCTGCAGGGCACACCTAGAAAATGGTGTGCTTCACAAAAGATACGCCATCTCCCTGGGCTCTGATTTTCTCCTCAGGTCAGTATTTCACTCTTGTCAGGATATTGCCTGATGCCTGCCTGTCTCAAACCCCAGAAGAGAGCCATCTGTTGAGCTGTGGCATGTTTTCAGCCACAAGTCATACATCATTATTCTAGCCAGGTCATGCTGTTGCTTGTAGAATTTCTTATAGATGGAGGCTCAGCTTATGTTCTGAATTAGAGGCTCTCATCTGCCGGTGGCAAATTGCAGCACGCGCTAGTGGAAATTCCCTCTTGGGTGGTGCTTGAAATATTTGGGATATTATCTGTGTAGACATTCTACTACTCCTTTTAAACAACTCTTTCTCCATTCAATCTTCAAAGGAAGTGTGTGTGTGTGTGTGTGTGTGTATGTGTGTGTGTGTTTGTTTGTTTTGGATTATCTCACACCAAAAGCATTTTCCATTTTCTTATTAGGAACTTTCTCTTTGTCCAAAAGGAGAAAAAAAAAACTTGTAGAGAACACACTTGAAGCTTTTTTTAAAAAATGACCTGTTTATACCTTAAAGGTTGTATTATGGCGTAACATATTTGTGATTTTAAACTTTTAAAGAGGGAACACTTTTGAATTTAGCCTAGTATTAGTGATGTCACTAAGGAATACTTCCATTTAGTAGCTTTGAGTGAAATAAATGCTCCAGCCTTAAGGAACAAACAGCTAAAGGTAAATAGGGTGGCTAAAGGGAGAAACATATTACAGAGGCAGTTATGCAGGTTCATGCTACAAGTGCTGAGCCACTGTCATCTTTTCTTCTTGCTCTGAATGGATCAGGAGGATTCTGCTCCTTGATTTGGGAGACAGGAATTACCCTATCAAAGAACAGGCGGGAAGGGCTGAGCATGCTGGCTGGGCGGGAAAGTCTACGACATCGGGATTTTCCTTTCCGATGGTAAAGTTCACTGCAGAAGAAAAGCTTTAGGAATTTTAACATGCCATGAGGCTGAAAATTCTGGAAGATTTTAGCTACAAGAGATTGAGGCAGAGCTATACTCAATCCTGGAGACAGAAGTGGAGTTAAATCAAGTAGCCACTGATGAAAGTCCTTCAAAGGTGCTTCATCATCCTCTGGATAAAGCTCAACTTTCTTAAGATGGCACATGGAATTTTAATGATTTGGCCCTGATGTTTCCAGCCTTATTTTCTTGCCATCCTTACCCATCTCTAATACCTGGTACCATGTCATTCTTCCCAATATTTATCCTCAGCTTTTCAAATAAAGCATACTGTTGTCAAAGGAAGAATATAACTAAATAAAAACGAGCTATTCTCTGTATCTCAATTACAAATTCCTTGAAATAAATGAACAAATCTGACATAAAACCAAATTTGCTTCCTATTGAAGTTGGAAAACATGCGTTTCTGAAACAAATATGACTTGGATAAATAAATGACCTTGCTACCTTTTCCAAGGTCCTGTGGTAATTTGGTGATGAAGCACACCTCTATTTTATTGTCTGTAAAATAGGAATATTACAATTTACTAAATATAGCTGTTGAGAGAATAAAATGAGA
Source organism: Macaca fascicularis (assembly GCF_037993035.2). Lineage (NCBI taxonomy): Eukaryota > Metazoa > Chordata > Mammalia > Primates > Cercopithecidae > Macaca > Macaca fascicularis. The sequence continues at coordinate 17,225,613 of NC_088376.1, forward strand.
TCATTCTTCTAAAGGACTAGTGGTGGTACCTGCTGTATAGTTGGTACCAAATCATGACCACTATATTAATCTAAAGGACTGACTCAGCCCCTTCCAATGGGTGATGCTTCTAGAAATAAGCATGAGCCCACAATGCTCTGACTTCCTTGCTGTGCTTCTGAAGGATTCCTCTGTGTGTGTGTTTACGTGCTCACACCCATGCCCTCGCTGAATAGCATGGCGTATACATCACACGGAGACTGTTTTCCAAAAGTCTGTTCCATTGTAATCTACATTTCCATCAACCTTCTATTGACTTTGCCATGCAGTTCAGATCATCACTTAGGTATTACTGACACCTTTGAGCACATCTGCTGAGAACTGTGCTTGGAGGATTGCACATTTTGAGGGTGTGTGCATAATGATATAAGGTTCTAAATAATAAATTAAAAGATAGTTTAGAGCCTTCATTACAGCCATCTGTGTTAACTTCCCATTACAAATTAAAATATCCATTTTGACACAAGTTTAATTTTTCCAAAACACCTGTTCTAAAAGGCAATGTACTTTTTACATAATGGAAATGGCAACACTTTGAAAATATTACACTTTACTGGAAAGTCAGTTATGTTCCAGAATCAATGTTTTCTATGGCAGGCGGGGTGGGTAGTTCTCATACGTAATGAAGACCATCAATCACCAAACAAAAACCCCGCATAACGTATAAAGAACTCACCCACAGGTTTCCTTTTCTTTCTCTTTCATTAACTTTTAAAAATCAGCAATAAGTTCCTTTGGTTTTCTTCTCATATTTTACAAAAATCATTGTAGAAGCAGAGGTGTGATCAGTTAACAACTATTGAATTCTGAAAAAAACAACAAAGCTTCCATCTTAAATCATCTACAGAAATTGAAGCAATTTCCATTACAACCTTGTGGATTAGGCAGCTTATTTGTACAATCCATTTTCCTTCACATTGGCTACTCATTGCATAAATAATTCTGCTTGTGTGGCTGTGCAATACTGATATTTCACTAATTTTTCTGTTAATCCAAATGGCACCAGGCATTGAATGGCGTAGGCGTTTTTGGAAACTGACTTCGGTACAGACTAAAATAAGAGAATTTTGGTTTACAATGGCTGTGCCATTTTCTAGGCATCATTTACTGTAACTGGATAGCGAAACAAAAAACCAGTGTTTCCTTAAAATAAGACAATTAGCAAGGCCTGTCACAAGAAGTGAAAAGATTTCTCTTCCTTCTTGGTTTCCTTTTAACTATCTCTATAAAACAAAGGAATTGCCAGAAACCTTTGGATGCTTCCTCTGTCTTCATGAAAAGGACTACTTAATTGAAGTTACTGACCTTCTTTCCTTTTGCGTTCAAAGATCACCTCTACCCCCTGGGAGAGATGTCAGGGGAAAGATTTCTGCCTTCCAAAAGCCTTAGAGAATTATAATCATCTGTCCCCATGTATAATATACTCTCCTTTGAGTACATTAAAAAGCCATAACATGCAAAACATACAGTGCATGTTCTTTACTACTTTTCAAATATAGGTTCTTTGAAGACATGATGGGTAAGTTCAGGGGTGGTTGCAGGAGGGCTGGATTTAAATACATTTCTGAGCAATTCTAAGATTCTGTGATGTTGTCACTTGCATGATCTAAGGTACTGCTCTGAACATCACTTCTATGGGCTGACTGCCAACTACATTCTTATGTTTATTTCTGCACTGTTCCTTACTCAGGCAGTTTCTCATCCCTTTTATGCCCTCCTCCTCAAAAGTGGAAAGGCCTGGAGGGTAGAGGGAGCCTGGCATTTTGGGAGGAACACAAATAATTGGCTGTGATCTGGATTTCACATTGTTGAGTTGGGAGGTGTGGGTGAGAAGAGATTGGAAATCGTGGAGAGTCATGTCAACTTTGCAACTGAATTTGAACTTGATCCTTAGGACAAGGAGGTGCCAATGAGCATTTTACAGACTAGCCATATGGTAAGATTTTAGTTTTAGAAATGTTACTGTTAATTCTGGGTAGTGGGAATATGAGTGTTCATTTTACCATTCTTTGTACTTTTCTGTATTTTCAAAAGTCTGACTCAAATGAACTAGACAAATACAGCTCTTCCTGGCTACAGAGTAGAGAACAGATTAGAAGAGATGTGACACATACATCAGCTGGAAATTTGTGACAGTAATTTAGACAGGGGACAATTATGTTCTAAGCAAGGCAGTGCCCCAGTAGGAATGGAGATACACAAATGGGATCCACATGTCGGAGGTAGAATTGGAATTGGACATGGAGGGGAGTGAAGGAAGTGCGTGTCATTAGGTTTCTGGAAGGTCAAATGGGTGAGTGATAATGGTCCACACAGGGACACGCAGGGAAGTTGATAATGTCTGCTTGGGACAGTTGGAAGTGTCCGAGAGTCATCTCAGTAGCGATGCCCTACAGGAAGTTAGATGTTTTAATCTAGAGCTTGGGAGAAAGTTTGGGAGTGCAGATTTAGATTTAGGCATTGTCAGTTTGTAGAAGCCATAGGAATAGAATACCTAAAATACCATAGAATCACCTATAGGAATAGATGAGATTACTGAGAGAATATAAAGATTAAAAAATAGGAAGGTTGAGGCATGAAACTCTGAGAGACATCGATAGGTATCAGGATGTTAGAGGAAGGAGACTAACAAGTGGATGGAGAACTTGTTTTACAAGGAAAAATGTCACCAATTGTGGCAAAAAGGTCAAGTGAGATAATTCTGAAAAATCTTTTTTTTTTTTTTTGAGACTGAGTCTCACTTTGTCACCTAGGCTGGAGTGCAGTGGCCCCATCTCAGCTCACAGCAACCTCTGCCTCCCAGGTTCAAACAATTCTCATGCCTCAACTTCCCAAGTAGTTAGGACTACAGGTGTGGGCCACCAAGCCTGGCTAATTTTTTTGTATTTCTAGTAGAGATGGGGTTTCACTGTGTTGCTCAGGCTGGTCTTGAACTCCTGAGTACACTGAGAGCACTATTTCCTCACATCAGGTGATCCTCCCACCTTGCCCTCCCAAAGTGCTAGGATTACAGGCATGAGCCACCATGCCAAGCCTGAAAAATCATATTTGATTGAATTTAGCAATAATGACATTTTTGGGAAGAGCAATGGTGGTGGAATGACAAGGGAAGAAGCCAGATTGCAAAGTTTAAAAAAATCAAATAATAATAACAATAGCTACATTTTTGATAGCTTATTTTGTACCAGACACCGTGCTAAGCTCTTTATCAATATTGCTACATTTTATATTCACAGCAATCCAATAAGTAGAACTAATATTTATTTCACTTCACATGAGAAAACTTAGATGTAGAGAAATTAAATACTATGCCCCCCATCACACAAATCAGATGGGAGAAGAATGACTCTGACTCAAGTCTACTTTAATCCTTAATTCCTAATTTCATTAGAGAGAAGAGAGGGACAGTGAGTGTCCACCTGCTTTCAACAGTGAGGGTCTGAGGTTTGAGGGAAGGCAAGAGAGAACCAGAAGGGCTAGCCCAGGAAGAAGAGGGGTTTTGTCTGTCTGCTTGTTTTCAAGATGGGATAACCTCAAGTATATTAAATACTGATGGAGAAGAACTGGTAGAAAAGATCTGGAGAGAGAAAGAAGGACTGACCCACAGGATTGGTTTCCTGAGGAGGTAGCACAGGATGGAATGGGGTCCTGAGCATCTACTAACATTCTCACCATTGCGATCACAACAGCGGGGATCCCACACTGGGGCACCGGGCAGTAGATGGGTGAGGGAAATCTTGCATTATGGCTTCTATTTTCACTGTGAAGGAGGAGGTGAGGAGCTTTTGTCAGTAAAGAGGGTGATGCCCAGCTAGAAGCTTTGCTGAGTATGAAGTTGCCTGTGTGGAGGATGGGAGAGTGCCAGCCAGAGAAATGCAGAAAGACTCCAAGTAGCACGTAAGGCCCAGTGGAGGCTGAAGGCCACAACTTTGTAGTAAAACTAACCTGGGGCAGAAAGGAGGAGAGAAAGGCACAGTCTGTGCTTGATAAAGAATGTATTGAATCATGCAAAATTTGGTAAATAAAAGAGGGGAGTGGGGTGGGAGATGGGGGAAGAGCCAGAGGATGGGGGAAAGAGGACATGGGACGGGGGAGAGACAAAGAGAGAGGAGCCCTGATGTGGCTTTGGAGGCCTGGAACACCAGGATTATTAAGAATTCCAGTGTTCCCTGGACTCGGTGGCATTGCTTTATCTGGATTTTCATTTTGTGGAAATCCTCCTGGGTCCTGGCCAGTTCACGCAGTGACTTTGTAGTTCACAGCAGTGACTGACAGCTTCGCAAACCAGGCTTGATGTCTGACAGACGACTACATCTCTGCTGCTAAGTGCTGGATCTTAATTTCTGCATAGCTTTGCAAACCCCAGCACGGAGGTTCCTCGCAGGACCTTCAATTTTTGCCTGACTCTCTTCCTTCTGATATTAAATTTCAGGATGGCATTTCAGGCATCATTTTCTTGACAGGAAGGGTTGAACCCAGTTAAAAATTCGGATGCAGTAAGGGGCCTTGCTTGGAAGGAACTGTGTGTTTCTAAATCAAGGCCAGATGGCTTTGAGGGTGGCAGCCTGGAATCTTCCTTCCATGTGGGTCTGCTCCTCCCTCAGGGAGTATAGGGTCGCTTTGGTGGACATGGACATATTACTTTTGGTACATTCAACCTAACTCCTAATAGACCATGTCATCACTCACAATTGACCTTAGATCATGGGGTCTTCAACCAAGTTGGGGAGGAGCTGAAATATGGCCCAACGAAAGACTTTAGACAAAACTGCTCTAGTTCTTGGTGGATTCTTGTGAATAAGTGCTAATGTCATCAACTGAAATTCTGGACACCATGCCAGTTTTCAGGTTATGAACCTTTTTCCTCTTTGACAGTTGCAAACAAATCACACTTCCATTGTATTCATTCACCAAATATTTATTGAATACCTACTATGTTCTAGGCATGCTCTGTTGTAACGGTGCCCCTCACTTTATGCTTCTGTGGTCAGACCTTTTCTCCTGTGATTAGGACCAAATATTTGGAGAAAGGATTAAAGCTCTCATTTATTGAGCACCTTTTATAGCCTGTGCTATACGATCTCCAGGCCCACCAAAGAATACATCAAGGTAAGAAGTGTTATGCCCATTTTATAGATCCAGAAACTGAGATTTAGACATATGAAGACAAGTAGCAGGACTGGTATCTGAACCCTTCCCTAGTTGTTTTCAAAGCTCATAATCTTTCTACTTGTTAAGCTGCCAGAGAAGAAAAGCACAAATAAAGTGGAGACTGAGTTTTCAAGAACACTATTTCCTCACATAATTGTATTTTGGCGTTGGAAGCAGCCATTTACTCCTTTATGAGATGAATAAGGATCAATTTCTTAGCAGGTCATTTTCTTAGCAGTGAGACTGCATGTAAGGTTATAGACTGGATAATTTTTTTTTTAGTTGGGATGGTAAATGTAAAGACCACATTCACACAGTAAAGCTAACTGGTAAGCCCTTAACTACCTTGAAAAGCTGTGTGGGTTGTAAATCCTCATTCGTTTTGTACTCATTCTTCCATCCACTTGCCACCAGCATAATTAGCTGATGTTAAAGAGATGTCAACTGGAAGAAGAAAAGGGAATTCATCTTGGTTGAATATCCCTGGGGGCACCTGCCTATGTCATCCCATTTAACTGTGTACATACCCTGCAAAGTAGGAGAGACATGTAGGAATTTACTTATGGCCCAAGTAAGAAAAAAAATTCAGAATTTGAACTCCAGTGTGTCTGGCCCCAGAGTTCTAACTTTTACCAGTCTTACAATTATAGAGAGCACTTAAGGGATTTTGGCAGGCGGCTGGCAGGGAGGAGGGTAGCGAGGGTTAGATGTCAACTCAGTAGGAAGCAGATCTCCTACTCAATCTCCTGCGCCTTTGCTGTTTTCTCCTTAATTTCAGAGGGATTTTTACTTACAACAGCAAAAGCTGCCTGTACCTACGTGCACCCCATGTGACTTTTCTTATTGGATATTACAAGGCTCTATAGATCTTTCTCCAGAAACGTCTACCTCTGGTAACGTCGTAAGGTAGAAGTAGCAGTACTTTTGGAGCCAGGAGGCTCACTTGGAGCCCTGGTTCTACTGAGGAGCTAGGCATCCTTGGGAAAGACTCTAAATTCTTTTGGGTAAAATCTTAAAACTCTTATTTTCTTTACATTTTAAATGGAAACACTGATACCTATGGTATTCAGCCATTCATCATTCATTCATTCATTCATTCATTCATGTACTTGTCCCTATGCCAGGCACTCTCTAGCCATGAGAGTTATGGAGTGAACAAAACAGACAGCATGTCTGTTCTGAAGAAACTCATATTCTAGTGGGGAGATTGATTAGAAACAATAAGCAAATACATTAACACGATAGTTTGGGATTAAGCTTCATAGAAGAAAAAATAAATAAACATGGCCCCATGACGGAGATGGGTGGCATGGATGAGGGAGAACACTCTAGGTTGGGTGGCTAGAAAAGGGCTCCCTGAGGGGTGACATATGAACTGGGATCATAATTACAGAGGGAGCCAGTGTAGAGGAACATACCCCAGGGAAAGAAGAGAACAAGGGAAAAAGATGGACAGGTGCTTGGAGTGCTTGAAACACAGAAGGAAGATCTTAGATGACAGACCCAGTGTCATAATACATGCAAAAATACTTTGCATGTTTTAAATAATTATGTAATCCAAAGATTATTATTTTTACTTCTCTTACCTTCATTATCTTTCCTCTCTCCCTCCTTTCTTCCACCCCTCTTCCTTTCTTCTTTTCAGTTTGTCTTTTATACCAGTGCTTCTCAAACTCTGATTAAAAAACAAGCATTAAGCCAATAAAAACCTCATTTTTAATTTTTGTATTTCTAATCTGTTGCAGACTGGTACTTTTGTAAAATGTCCCAGTACTGTCAAATAACTACAGAGATTTCTAAATGCTTATCTTGTCTGCACCTCCCTCCTGGTGGGCTGGTCTCTGATAATTGGTGGACCACACCTTGAATAGCACTTTCCTAGATAACGGAGCTTTTCTGGCGCAACCCTGCACTCACAGACATGGTCACTGGGGATCGCTGATCACTTAGCAAACTCTAATATCCAATGTTTTGGTTTTAGTTAACACTTTATTTAAATAGAACCTAGGCACCAAAACCACACCCTGGACATCCATGTAAGCAAATCATACTGTAGGCCTCAGTGTCTTGCTCTCTGATTTCTACAGATCCTCCAGACTCTTAGAGACAAGGGCCTGGAGGCTGTTGTAAATAACTGCCCTTAGTTTTTCCTGATACTGTTGTATAATAAAACAGCCTAATTAGCCTAGAGCCAGGGCAGCCCTGTGGGAGATTTCATACACAATCTAGAAAGAAAGCAACGACAGGCAGGCTTTTCCCGCTAGGTCTCAATTCTTTTTACTAAGTTTGAAAAGCCAGGGGGGAGTGTCCAACAAGGATAGAATTCTTGGCAAGGTGAATTTCCAGCTGGCTTGAAAAGGCTTGAGCAATAATGGCTGACTCTTAAATGGGGAATGGAGAAGGTTATTAAAACTATCAGAGTGCACGTTGGGGCATTTGTAGCAGCCAGGGTGAGCTGTGAAACTATGTGGTGGAGAGGTGAGGACCCCATGCCAGGTCTGGGTGAGGAATAAAGATAAGGATGCCAGGTTCCTGGGGGAAATGCTGTTTTTCAAGGGTGACACAGAATTTCTCTGATGCCTCAAGCAGTGCACAGAATTTTTAGCCACTGGAAAGGTTTCAGTCCTCACCAAAAAAAAAAAAAAAAAAAAAAAAAAAAAAAAAAAAATCAGAGACTATTGGCTTCTGCAGACAGAAAACAGTCTTCTCGTTTTGTCTTAATTTTTGAAACAACTAAAAATCCAGCAGAAATTCTTTGGAAGACTTCCCCAGTGGAGTGTTCCTCTAGGCAAGGAAATGGAGGTGCTCTGGAGTTTTTTGAATAGCTACTTTTGGTTTGGCAGACATAAGCCCTTTATCCTTTTCTTGGATATTTTTCTCTCCCTGCGATTAAAAAAAATTTCCTGGAAATTTAAATATTTGAAAAGAGTTTAGAAGTCCATGAAAGGAACTGTATGTTATCATTCAGTTTCAGTCTCCATGGGTACAGGTGTTTGCACCAACTTTATTTCCAAAAATGGAATGTCATGTTCATGGCGATTTAAAGAAGAGTAGGTAAAAGCTTTGGACTTTGGAGTCATATAGACTCAGGGGTGAATTTTGACCCTGCCTTTTCCTAGCCTGGGTAAATCATTTCACCTCTCTGGATCTCATCCCCCATGTGTAAAGTGGAGTAATGACAATACCAATGAATGGCCCTTGTTAGGCATTAAATGAGTTACATCAAGGGAACCCTCAGCACAGTGCCTGGCACACATTACAGAATGCTTCCAATTAATGCCTGATGCTATCCTTTTGTTATTCATTATTACTTTCAGGGTGAACTCGAATCCAAGGGACTCCTTACCAGTCCTTTCCTGTGCTGACACCTTGCTCATGTAATAATTGGGCTACTTCCATGCTATTGGTTGCCCTACTCCTTTCCATCAGCGTGTGGATTGTTTTTATTTGTTTGATGTGATGCAGGAATAAGCTTACACTGTTGTGCCAGCTGCTACGGTGGAGATAGAAAATGGATTAAAAATGGCAGAAGGGAATTGATATTTATCAAAGACTCACAAAGGACACTACCTATTTCATCTCATTTAATTCTCACAGCAGCCCTGCAAGGTAGGTATATTACTCTTGTTTCACAAATAGGGAACGGAATCCTGAGATGTTAAGTGACTTGTCTAAGCTCACACAGCAAATAGGTCGATTTGCACCCAGCTCTTTGTGTCCCCTAAGATAATGTTTGTCTTACTGCACTATACCACCTTTTTGCCTTTGATGAACTCAGGAACTAGTTAGGTGAGAGAAAATGTGCATAATGCAAGGCAGGAGATAGACTAATAGAAAGCTGTCACATACAAGTTGGAAGGACAGTAGCAGAACACACCGGCCAGCTTGGCTGCCTTGCCTATTCTCTTTTCCTGAGTTTGTATATCTGCCACCACTACTGTGTAGGTGGTGGAAAATCTGTGCTGTCTAGACCAGTGTTGGACCCTTGACAGCCAGTGCTGTCTAGATTAGTAGTGGACCCTTGACCCAACTAGGGACAAGATGATTTTATTTTGCTTAAACATTTTTAAATTGTTTATTTATTTATTATTTATTTATTTATCTATTTATTGAGACAGAGCCTTGCTCTGTCACCCAGTCTGGACCCGAACTCCTGGGCTCAAGTGATCCTTCCATCTCAGCCTCGTAAGTAGCTGAGACTACAGACATGCCCCACCACACCAGCTCTCTCTATTCTTTAAGGACATGAAGACTATAGTTGGTGGGTGTTTGAATTGAGAGATTGCATAGACCCAGGAGTAATATACTAGTCTTCTATCATTGTGTAACACATTACCACAAATTTGGCAAATTAAAACAGTACCCATGTATTAGCTAACACCTGGCCCTGTGTGGCTGGATTCTCTGCCCAGGGTCTCAGAAAGCTGAAATAAGGGCATTGGCTGAGTTGTGTTCCTTTATCAGGGCTCTGGGGAAGAATTCTTTTTTAAGCTCTCTTGGGTTGTTAGCCAAATTCAGTTTTGTGTGGTGGTTGTTGTTGCAGGGCTGACATTCTCATTTCCTTGCTGGTTGTTGACTGGTGCTGTTCTAAGTTCCTAGAGGCCACTTGTAACCCTTGTCCTTCCTCTCTGAAGCCAGCAATGGAGAATCTTCCTCTGTTGAATTCTTCTCATGCTTTTCATCTTTTTCTTAGGGAGAGCCCAGACTCTTTTAAGGTTCACCAGATTAGGTGAGCCATCTGCCTAAACCCCTTTTCTTAAGGAGAAAGTACCATACAATATAACTGAATCATGGCAGAGAAATCCATGATATTCACAGTCCTGGGGATTATGCAAGGCCCATGCACCAGGAGCTGGGAGTTTTGGGCGTCAGTTTAGAATTCTGCCTAACACAGATGGGGTTGCCATTTGGGGAGCCATATGCAAGCAGTGCTGGGAGATCTGGAGGGGAGAAGAGAGGACGAGGAGAGAAGTGGAGAGAAAGGAGGAGGGGAGAGTAGAGGAGGAGACAACAGAAGAGAAATTTCCTTATGGAGGCTCTAAATGAGAATGTTTCCTTCCTTGCCTTTTTCAGTTTTTACAAGACATCTAAATGCCTCTAGTCTTGGCCTCTTCCTTCATCTTCAAAGTGTGTCACTCCAGTCTTTGCTTCTGTCATCACATTGCCTTTTCTCCTGTGTTGACAAATTTCCCTCTGGCTTCCTCTTACAAATGTACTTGTGATTATATTTGGGGCCCATTGGACTAATTCGGAATAGCATCCCCACCTCAAGATCCTTAACTTAATCACACCTGCAAAGTCCCTTCGAGTTAACATTTACAGGTTCCAGGGATTCGGACCTGGATATCTTAGCAGGGGTAGGGGTGGGGTGTGGAGGTGGGGGAATTATTCAGCTCACAAAATTACATGTGGATTCTTAAGTCCCATGGCTAAAGTTCAAATCTCAACCCTGCTGTTCACTAGCAACATGACCTCAGTCAAATGATGAATACTTAGCCTTTCTGTGTCTCAGTTTCATTATCCCTTAAGTGGGGATAATTATAATAATATATGCATTGATCATTTTTGTGAGGATTAAGTGAGGAAATTAATGAAAAGTGCTTATCCCAGAGCACAATAAACATTGAGTAAATATTGGTGATTATGGTTTCCACTGATGTTATTTAGAGCCTGTGCTGCGTATTTGTTGTTTTAGCCTGCCAACATCCATTTACTTCTGCTGCGGCTAACAGTGCCTCTGTTTTTCTTGGAGAACTTCCTTTACCTCACTCTCAGTTCATATGGTTTAGGTGGGGCTGAATTCAGTGCTAGCCCCAGGACTGTGAGTGGGAACCAGGTCTAAACCCATCAATATAATTTCCTTGTCTTGGTCCCAGGAATTGGTTCAATGATGCATGTATGAGCTAAGTTGGTCCAAGCAGTGTGACCCTCTGGCTTTTCCAGGAGCAACTAGAAAAGCAATATTTTCAAGGAGTTGCTGAAAGCAGAGTGTGTGAAGCTACAGCTACTGGCAGCCTTTTTTATCTTTAAAGTTTTGCCACACTGTAGAGCCAAGGTGGGAAGCAGAGTTAAGGGAAGGAGAGAGACCCCTGAAGTTTGAGGTTAAGCTTCAAATACAGCTGGTCCTGAAATCAGCACTTTTGTGGTCTGTCCGGTTATGTGAGCCAACAAAGTTCCCTTCATCAGTAAGAAGGGAACTTTTATCTGAAGGATTTCCAGACTCATGGGACCGGGAGATCCTTTCTTTCTCTTTGAGTGGAGACAGAGATTTATTGGCCATTTCTAGGCTTCAGCCAACTTGTAAGAACCCAGAAGCCCATGTGTGCATAGCCCCAGAGTATTATTACTTGGGTACGGCGAAGTCCCTAATATTCTCTCTCCCCCTTGCACAATAATGGTGATAACAATGATGGTATCTATTGAATGCCTCCCATGTGCCATCCATAAGGATTTTTTGTCCTTTCTAGTACTTGCAACAGCACTCCCAGGGAAAGACTGTTTTGCAGATGGGAAACGGAAGCCCTGGGAGATAAATTTTCCAAGGCCAAATAGCGAATGCTCAGCAAAAGCAGGGATCAGTCACGGAGCTTTCTGGATTCAGAGCCTGTCCCTTGCCTACGCTGCTGCAATAACTCCTATAGCCAATCTGGGAGAAGTCCCTACAATCAGGAATCAAGTGATTCTGTCTGCAACAGCCACAGCCACTGGGCCTTTCTTCCTGGAGGGTGGGATTCTCCTCTTGTTTTGTACTTTGTTTCTCAGAAGAGGCTGTAGACACATAGACTCTAAAAGCCTCCTCTGTCTGACTGGGTTCATCGAGCATTCTGTCCTTCCACATTTTCCAGTGTTTTATTTAAACCTCTTCATGTGTTGGATTTGTGTCTAGAGGATTTTCCTTAGTGTTCAAATAAGGCATTTTATGCTCTTGGGAATTATATACCCACTGGATTTACCATTCTTTTTATAGGAATACACAGAAACTGAGATGTGAGACACAACATAAAGCAAAGAGAAAGTAGTTACCACCTGTTGAGCTGTCATATTCCAAAACAGATAATAACAGCAGTGGGCCAGTGAATAAAAAGCATGAATACACACACACACAAACAAAGGTTGGACATGAAATATATTTGGATCTGAGCTTTATGCCCACTACTTTCAAACTTTAGGCAAATTACTTGATCATTTACCTCTCAGTCCCCTCAACCCAAAATTGGGATGATAAAAATTCCTCATAGGGTCACTGTGAGGATTGCAGCTATTATGTGGGAGAAAATGAGAACAAGAGCAAGAAAGAAAGTCATAGAGTCCTAATAAATGCTACCTGCTTGCCTTTTGCTAATGCTAATTTGATACGTGTCCTGTTATTTATTAATAAAAGTATCTAAATACGTAACACCTAACTTTCCAATATCTTCTTTTAGTCCCTATTTTAAAATTTTAATTTATAAATTTAAATATTTCTGTTCTGTCTCTCATTTCCATTTTTCTTTGCATCTGCCTCACCCATCTCTCCAGACTTGCTTTCTTCACTTTCCCATGCATATAGCTACAAAGTTGTCCCACATCTCCAGAGTTTCCAAGTCCTCAGTTCAGAGGAGTCACTAGTAACTACGCATCCCAATTCCAAGATCCTGGGATAGGGACTGACAGGTCCAACTGTCCAGTTAATAATGGCTGGCAAGTCGGGTCAGGTCAGTAGAGGCAGGGCTTCAAAAGCACACTGATTTCCTGGCAGCTCTCAGAAAAAGAGAATCAGGGTGTGTCAATACCATATAAAGATTTCAGAGAGCCATAAAAGTTGGAAAATGAATGGATATGAGATTTGTGTGAAATTTGTTAAAACACTTGACAGCAATTTTTTGCCTTGTTCTCTCTGCTGAAACCAGGGGGCACCTGGACTTCAGCTCTGATTCTTGAACCAGCAGTGGGTCCTACTCTCCTATGGGCTGTTGGCTGAGGTCCAGAACTGACTCCTGTCCAAATATGGCCCCCAGAAGGAGGCAGAGCTCCGCAGCTGGATCGAGGGAACTCACCGGCCTCTCCATGGGCCCCAACTTCCAGAAGGGCCTGGAGGACGGGATTATCTTATGCACACTCATGAACAAGCTGCAGCCTGGCTCAGTCCCTAAGATCAACCGCTCCATGCAGAACTGGCACCAGCTAGAAAACCTCTCCAACTTCATCAAGGCCATGGTCAGCCATGGCATGAACCCCATGGACCTGTTCAAGGCCAACAACCTGTTTGAGAGTGGGAACATGACTGCAGGTGCAGGTTTCTCTTCTCACCCTGGCGGGGAAGGCCAAGACTAAGGGACTGCAGAATGGGGTGGACATCGGCATCAAGTACTCAGAGAAGCGGGAGCGGAACTTCGACGATGCCACCATGAAGGCTGGCCAGTGAGTCATCGGGTGGCAGATGGGCACCAACAAATGCGCCAACCAGTTGGACATGACCGTGTCTGCACGAGGAGGCATTTCTATGACCCCAAGAACCACATCCTGCCCCCATAGGGACCACTCGACCACCAGCCTCCAGATGGGTACAAACAACTGTGCCAGCCAGGTGGGCGTGACGGCTCCCGGGACCCGGTGGCACATCTATGACACCAAACTGGGAACCAACAAGTGTGACAACTCCTCCATGTCCCTGCAGATGGGCTACCCTCAGAGCGCCAACCAGAGTGGCCAGGTCTTCAGCCTGGGCCAGCAGATATACGACCCCAAGCACTGCCCTCATGGCACAATGGCTGACGGGGCTCCCTTGGGCGCCGGGGATTGTCCGGGCTCAGGGAAGGCCCTTGAACATCCCCCTACCTACTAGGAGGAGGCCGGCTACTAAGGCTCCCAGCACGCTCTTCTCCCACTTCGTCTCCCCGTCTGGGTTTTGGGGTTTTTCTGTATTTTCATCTTCTTTTTTTCTTAACCTGTTCAGTGCTGCCAATCAACTGAGGGTCTGTGAGTGGCGGCCTGGGATCTGGCAGCAGGGCTTTTTCCCCCTTGCCTTGGTCCTTCACAGGACTGAGCCACGCGGCTGTGGGGTGAAGGGTGGAGGCTGTATTCCAATATGTGTAGGGTGAGGTTCCCCTGCTGGGACGTCCACACTGTGGGCCGAGCTGTGCTGGGGAGAGGAGACCTGGGATTGCAGGGAATTTGTTCCCGAAGGTTCCCAGTTGCCTCACCTCTTGCCCCTTTTGTCAGCTGATCAGTTTGTGGTTTCTGTACCCGCAAAAGTTTCAGGAAGTATTAACAAAAGAAAAATACATTTTTTCCCCCAAGGAATGGGGTGGGGACAGTGGTGAGGGCGCTGGGAAATTAGTCCCTGGGAAAGGGGGCCCGGCCACGATGCTAAATATCTCAGGCTCCCAAGCGGCTGGATTTCCTGAGGACCCTCAGACCTGCACCGGGGCCCTGTGGGGAAAGTGAGGCCCATACAAGGAAGTGGAATTCTGAGCTGTTGGGGCTAAGCCTGACCCCCTCTCCATGCTAACCCCCACACTGTGGCCTCAGTAGGCTTTTGTTGTTGTTGTTGTTGTTGCCCAGGTTAGAGTGCAGTGGTGCGATCTTGGCTCACTGTACCTCCACCTCCTAGGCTCAAAGGATTCTCCTGCCTCAGCCTCCCAAGTAGCTGGGACTGGAGGTGGTCCACCACACCTGGCTAATGTTTGTATTTTTAGTAGATACTGGGTTTCACCATGTTGGCCAGGCTGGTCTCAAACTTCTGGCCTCAGATGATCTGCCCGCCTCGGCCTCCCCAAGTGCTGGGATAATAGGTGTGAGCCGCCATGCCCAGCCTCTCAGTAGGTTTTAAGGAGCCCCCAGCCCTCCTTCTCCCATTCTGGGCCTGACCAGCTATACTGCTTCATCTGCCCTGGCCACACACCCTGCCAAGTACTGCACAGGGATCCCCACCTAGGGGCCCTGCTACATGAGATAATGTGAAATATGACTATGGACCAAACACAATAAAACTTCTGTTTGTAAGAAGAAAAAAAAATAGCCATACTGCCCAAAGCAATTTATGGATTTAACACTCTTCCTATCAAGCCACTAATGGCATTCTCAAAGAATTAGAAAAAACTAGTGTAAATTTCATATGGAACCAAAAAAGAGCCTGAATAGCCAAAGCGATCCTAAGCCAAAAGAACAAAGCTGGAGGTGTCACATTACCCAACTTCGAACTATACTATAAGGCGACAGTAATCAAAACAGCATGATACTGGCACAAAATAGGCACATAGACTAATAAAACAGAATAGAGAACCCAGGAATAAAGCTGCACACCTACAGACATCTCATCTTTGACAAAGTCAACAAAAATAAGCAGAGAGGAAAGGATTGCCTTTTCAATAAGCAGAGCTGGGATAGTTGGCTAACTATATGCAGAAGAATAAAACTGGACCCCTACCTTTCACCATATATAAAAATTAACTCAAGATGGATTGAAGATTCAAATATAAGACCTAAAACTGTAAGAATTATAGAAGAAAACCGAGGAAATACCATTCTGAACATCAGCCTTAGGAAAAAATTTATGACTAAGTCCTCAAAAGCAATTGCAACAAAAACAAAAAATTGACAATTGGGACCTAATTAAAGAACTTCTGCACAGCAAAAGAAACTATTCACAGAGTAAACAGACAGTCTATAGAATTGGATAAAATATCCACAAACTATGCATCTGACAAAGGTGTAATAACCAGAATCTATAAGGAACATAAACAATGCCACAAGCAAATAACAACCAACCCCGTTAACAAGTGAACAAAAGGCATGAGCAGACACTTCTCAAAATAAGACATACAAGCAACCAACAAACATGTGGAAGGATGGTCAACATCACTAATCATTGGAGAAATGCAAAGCAAAACCATCAGGAGATACCATGTTACACCAGTCAGAATGGCTTTATTAAAAAGTCAAGAAAACAGTAGATGCTAACAGACTGTGGAAGAAAGGAAATGCTTTTATACACTGTTGGTGGAAATACAAACTATTTCAGCCACTGTAGAAACCAGTGGTGATTGCTTTGGCGATTCCTCAAACTTAAAACGGAAGTACCACTCAACCCAACAATCCAATTACTGGATATATATGCAAAATAAAATAAACCTTTCTTTCTTTTTTTTTTTCTTTTTTTTGAGACTGAGTCTCTCTCTGTTGCCCAGGCTGGAGTGCAGTGGCACAATCTCCGCTCACTGCAAGCTCTGCCTCCCGGGTTCACGCCATTCTCCTGCCTCAGCCTCCCGAGTAGCTGGGACTACAGGTGCCTGCCACCATGCCCGGCTAATTTTTTGTATTTTTAGTAGAGACAGGTTTTCACCATGTTAGCTAGGATGGTCTCAATCTCCTGACCTCATGATCTGCCCACCTCAGCCTCCCAAAGTGCTGGGGTTACAGGCGTGAGCCACCGCGCCTGGACAGAAAATAAATCTTTCTAAAAAAGACATGTACTCATTTATTCATTGCAACACTATTCACAGTAGCAGACGTGGACTCAGCCTAGGTGCTTATCAATGGTGGTAAAATGTGGTACATATACACCATTGGCTACTGTGCAGCCATAAAAAAGAACAAAATCGTGTCCCTTGCAGCAACATGAATGCAACTGGAGGCCATTATCCTAAGTGGATTAATGCAAAAAACAGAAAACAAAATGCTGCATGTTCTCGCTTATAAGTAGGAATTAAATATTGGGTACTCATAGACATAAAGATGGCAACAACAGACACTGGGGAGAAACAGAACGGAGAGGGAGAGGACAAGACTTGAAAAGCTAATTGTTAGGTATTATGCTCACTACGTTGGTGACAGGATCATTCCCATTCCAAACCCCAGCATCATGCAATATATCCATTTAACTAACCTGTATATGTATCCCCTGAATCTGAAATAAACGTTGAAATTATTTTTAAAAAGAAGGAAATTCTAACACACGCTACCATATGGGTAAATCTTGAAGATATTATGCTAAGTGAAATAAACAATTCACAAAAAGACAAGTACCATATAATTTTAACTATGTGGTGTACCCAGAAGAGTCACATTCATAGATACAGAAAGTAGAAGGGTGGCTGCCAGGGGCCGAGGGGTCAGGGTGGGTTGATGGGAATTGCAATTTTGCAAGATAAAGAGTTCTGGGGATTGATCACGCAAGTATGTGACTATATTTAACACTACTGAACTGTATTTATAAATGGTTAAGATGGTAAATTTTATGGTTTGTATTTTTGTAACCACAATTCATTTTTTAAAAAAGGATAAGTAAATGAGGAAATAAAAGTAGGGCAGGGCCTTGTGTAAACTGATAATGTCCCATGGACCAGGGAATATGATTAACTCAACCCTTCCCATGACACATGCACATGTAAAAAAATGTAGGCCAATTCTTGTGGTCCTTGCTTTTCCTAAAAGCCTCACACTATGGGAGTAGACAGATAAGCGACCCTTAGGTCGAATCTTCTTTGTGTTGCTTGCAACACTGTTTTCTATCAGATGAGCATGGTTGATTGTGATAGATCTGGAGGTTTTATGTTCACATTCTTTTCTCCCATTCACTATTTCTCAGCTCTGAATTGGCAAGATTTATTACAGTTACAAGGTTCTATCTTCCCTTTCTCTTTGTTCAATTTAATTTTGTGTAATTTAAACCTTGCCTTCTCTTTCTCCAGATTGTTTTGGATTCAAACTTGCTCTCAAAGCACTGGCAGATCACTTCGCCTTGGCATGGCTTACAAAGTAGTCCAAGAAACACTTTGTCCATGGCACTTTGCACCATCACAGTCACTTTGTGTGGAGATGTTGAGTATGGCATTGTTTCTCAGCTGTCCATAACGATGTCATAGGTGGTCTTAATGTGCAACTGCAAGATAGATAGGGTTCTCAACATGGAATCCGAAATAGCCATGCAAATCCAAAAATGTATGTTGGGTATGAGGCTAGAGATGGCAGTATTGAATACAGGTCCTAGCTTGGGAGCACAGGTGGTCTAATCATTGTTCATGATTCCCAGTTAGGTTGGACAATTCTCATGGCTAATTATGCACTCAAAGTTCTATTCTACATAATGCTTAAGTTGTTTTTTTCCGTGATTTTACAAAAGGAAATGCATTGAAATTTCCTTAAATTGTGAACTGATTTGGTGATACAGTTTCACTGATGGAAATAATAAGGAACTGTATAAAAACATTGTTCTCTTTCCTGAATTGCTCAACTGAAATGCTTGGTCTTCCCAAAACAACAACAACAACATGTTGAAATTAATGGTGCCTTTCTGTTGGTATCTATTTAGATGCTGTGACATGAGTGGAAGAATTTTATAGTCTTTGTCTTTGTCTTTCAGTTAGATAATTTATCCAGTCTTGGTCTGCAATGTCCTGATTCTGTACTGCTGTAAAAGTTCAAGAGTTCTCGATAAACAAGTTGGAGATTCAATAGGACATACACACACAACAAAGAGAGAGAGAGTGTGTGTGTATGTGTGTGTGTGAGAGAGAGAGAAAGAGAGAGAGACAGAGAGAGAGAGAATCAAGATCAAAGTAGTCTAAGAAACACTTTGCCCATGGCATGATCAGGGAAATATGTAGGGGACATTGTTTTTTCTAAGGAATAATGATGATCTGTGATGGTCTCTGTGATAGCCAAGGACTTAGGGGTTTCTTTGCTGGCCAGTGTACTAAACTGGATATGAGAGATGGAAAATAAACCCTGTTCTTACTATAATAAGTATTATCTCCATTTCTTATAGGCACCAGCCTCCCTAAGCCTGACTGCTTGAGAAGCTAAAGCTATGAATTGTGAGTAATTGTTTGTTACTGTTATTTTTATTGGGCAGAAATGGAGCGGGTAAGGAAAAATCATTTCCTTAAAAAACAAAATGGATTGATAAATGCCACAACATGGATGAGCCTCAGAGACATGTTAAGTGGAAGAAGCCAGATACAAAAGACCACGTATTGTATGATTCTATTTATATGAAATATCAAAAATGGGCAATTTATAGAGACGGAAAGTAGATTAATGACTGCCTGTGGCTGGGGATGAGAACAAGGAATGACTGCAAACGGATAGAAGAAATTTTTATTGGCATGATGGAAATGTTCTGATACTGAATTCAGGTGATGGTTGCGTAACTGTAAAATCATTAAAATCATTACTAAAAATCATTAAATTGTACACCGAAAACAGCTGAAATGTGTGGTAAATAAAGTGTACCTTAAAGTGTATGTTCAGAAAGGAAGAGATTTCTGCCAGACAGAAGCCATAGGTTTTTGTGTTTGAAATTGTACAAGTTGGCCCTATAAACCATGTCTTCTTTTGCCTTCAAACTGACGGAAAGTGGATTCCCAGTGTCAGGAGACAGTCACTTTCTATTGTAGAAATTGCCTGAAATGCCATTTAGCAACTGTTTAGGAGTGAAGGGGCTGGATATCCTATATCACGGCACTACACTGGTCATAGGTGTGCCCATTCAGTGCCAGATAATGGTTTCATGCCTGCATTGCTGCTTCCTGCTGGGCTCTCAGTCTTCTCAAGCATGGTCTTCTAACCTTGAAAATGGTCTCTCCTGGACAATGGGATTATCACTTCCCACCACAGTACAGTGCATTTACAAACTTATCACTTGCCATATTACGATGAAATGATGTTTTATCTGTGTCCTGCCCAAAATATAAGTTCTTCCAGGCTGAGAGGCTGTGTTGTATTCATCTCTATGTGCTCAGGACTTGACACAAAGTAGATGATTGATACTGGTCAGAGATGACTTTGTTTGCCAAAGAGTTGCTATTGATCTTGTGGAAGGGAATGATAAGAGGTTGAGGAGAACACCAAGTCATAGGTAGACTTATTTTCATTTTGTCAATTTTCTTTTACCACAACAATGTTGCTTTAAAAACCCCCCCAAAACTCAGTGGTTAAAAACAACAGTCTTATCTTTTCACATGTACATCCATGTACTCATCAAGGGTTGGCTGATCTAGGTGGCTGTTCATGTGAACTTGGCTTGAAGCTATGGGGTGGGTTCAGGTGTTCTCCACCTGTCTCTCTCTCTATTCTTGGGTGCATGAGCTGCTAGACAATGCTCTTCTTGTGGTGATGGCTGAATAGTAAAAGCATGAAAATATGTGATGCCTCTTAAGATTTAGGCTGAGAAATGTTCAGCACCATTCACATCCCACTGGTTAAAATAAGTCGTATGGTTATGTCCAACATCAGTGCATGGGAAAATGAACACAACCTTTAATTGGAGAAACTGCAAAATCAGAAGGCCAAAAGTATATGATGAAGAATAGGAAATAATAATGCAATACGCATATTTATAAATGGTTTCCCCAACAAAGCCAGCTTGAACTTATGGACCACAGAAGCATTTTAAGGGTGTGTGTGGAGACATGGCAAATGAGGAGTGACCAAAGCTCTATCTGCCCTGGGATTTCCCATCTGACTGCCTTGTACCTCCCAGTCATGAGAATAGTGCTGCTGCTTCATTTCAGCTGAACATAGCTTGCATAATCCCTTCCTTAGGCACATAGTAAAGAAGGATGAGTCAAGAAGCAGTTACTCTAATGGGAGGTCATAACAGAGTCTTTGGTGGTTTAAAAAAGAGGGGTTGGGTGCAAGTGTAAGAGGGGAAAACTTAAGTCATAATTTGAATTTCAGAATTTGCTACTTGCACCTGCTGTGAAAACTGTACTCCAAAAGGGACACAACTAGAAGGAGATGAAAATTGTCCTGGGGCTTGTGGAGGCTACAAAGTTGCTCTACCTGACAGAATAATGATGAGTTTTTGGAAGGGCTTCCATTTACAGAGGATGCCAACATAGCACAATCATTTAAATGAAAAGTTGTGACCAGTGTGTTTGCAGGCAGAGCTGTTACTTTGTCTTTCAGCCGATTTCTTTCCATGAAGTGAAAGAATAGCCTTGGGGAGGCTTTACCATCTACAAAAGCAACTTTGAAACCCCGATATACATTACAAAATTGCACCAATGTAGAATCAAAAATAGTAAAAACATTATAAAGGCCCCGTTGGGTGCAGAGGACCTCAATTCTGGCCACTTTTCCTTTCTTTCTTATATCACTTTTAGAAAATAAGTGTTACCTTGCTGCTCCCCCTTTTTTTTCTTGTCTACCTGAACAGCACATTTAAAATAAATTCAATTGGTTGTTTAGCATTTGTTCAGTGTTTACTATGTAGTGGCAGCAGGCTTTGTTCTAACTACTGTGATCAACCATCTCATTTGCTCAGGACTGAAAGGTGTTCCAGGATTTGGGTCTTTAAGTTTTAAAATTGGAACCATCCTGGGCAAACAAGGACAAGTTGGTCACCCTAGTTCTGAGGTATTATGGTGAACAAAGCAGACATAGTCGGCACTTTCATGAAACAAACATTCTAACCAGAAAGAATAGCTCCCCAAGTTACACAGACAAATAAAATTATGCATGTGCTGGTAAGTTCCTTGAAGGAAGAAAATATAGGCTCAAGGTAGAAAATACTAGGTAGTAACTCCCTTTTGAGCGTGATGACTGAGAAGAGGAGACATCTAAGCTTAGGCATAAAGGAGATGTGGAGCCAGCGAGGTGGAGAGTGGGGGAGAGGGCCTTCAGAGGGAGGGAACAAAATAAGTAAGGCCCCTGAGGTGACAATGAGCTTGGTGTGTTTGACATCATTTCAAAAATTCTATTTTGTTTATTCATTTATGTCAGAGACAGGATCTGGGTCTATTACCTGGCATGATGATGGCCCACTGGAGCCTAGACCTCCTGGGCTCAAATAATCCTCCTGCCTCAGCCTCCTGAGTAGATGGGACTACAGGTGTGCCCCACCACCATGCTTTTAATTTAAAAAATTAAAAATTTTTAACTTTTTGTAGAAATGGAGTGTCACTAAGTTGCCCCGGCTGATCTCCAGCTCCTGGCCTCAAGTGATCGTCTTGCTTCTGCCTCCCAAAGTGCTAGGGATTACAGGCCCGCTTGATGTATTTGAGAAGCTAAAAAAATGCACTGGGCGGGCACAAGGAGCACCAGGGGAATAGACTCAGGGAGACTGGAGAGCAGGCAGGGCCTGGTAGGCTATGGTTGAAGTTTGCTTTTTTTTAGGTTTATTAAAGTTTAAGACACATACAGAAAAGTACACAAACCATAAGCATACTTTTAACAAATGTTCTCGTACTCAACATACCTGTGTAACCAACACCCAAATTAGGAAACACAGCATAGTCATCAGATGTATCCCTTGGTCCCCTTTCCAGTCTGAGAGCCCCACTCCTGTCCAGGGTAATTACTAACCTGATTTCTAACAGCATTGATTAGTTTTGCCTGTTTTTGAACGTAAGTTAACAAATCATACAGTAGGCATTCTTCTATCTTCTGCTAAACAGTATAATATTGATTCAATCATATTTTTTCTGTGATTCAACTTATTTTTACTGCTGTTGGGTATGTCATTGTGTGACTATACCAAAATTTATTTATTCAGCTACATTGATGGCCATTTGGTTAATTTCCAATGTGGACACATTTATGAATGGTGGTGCTAAGAATAATATTGTATCTGTCTTTTGGTGTATGTATATGTATGTATTTTGGGGCAAGGGAATGTATATATCCAAGGCTAAGATGTCTGGGACATAGGATACGCATATGTTCAGCTTTAATAGATGCTCCCAAATAGTTTTCCAGCCAGTTTGTTCCAATTTACACTCTTGCTAGCAGTGTGGGAGCATTCTAATTGCTCCACACTTGGTATTAGTCCATCTGCCTTTTTCATCCTAGCCTTCCTGAAGGGGGTAGCACTATTGCAGTGTGGCTTTAATTAGTTCCTGGCAACTAATGAGGCTGAGTGACTTTTTGTATGTATGTTGGTCATTCGGATATTCTCTTGGTCAAGTACTTGTTCAAATATTTAGCTCATTTTCTTTTGAGTAGTCCCTGTTTTTCTTAGTGATTTGCTTAAATTCTTTTATATTCTAGATATGAATCCTCTATCAGATACATGTTTTGCAAATACCTTCTCTCACTCTATGGGTTTCTTTTTCACATCTCTTTGTTGAACAGAAGTTATTAACTTCAAAATAATTCAATTTATTGTTTTCCCCTTCTTGGCTAGTACTTTCTGTGCCCTGTGTAAAAAAGCTTTTTCAGATTCCAAGAGAAGCGGAATTTCATTTCACGCTCAATGAGGAAGGCACAGCAGGAAAGTGACATGATCATCTTATGTTTGTAAAAATTCACATATGCTGCTACTTACATATGAGAATGAAGGAATTCCATGCCGGGGTCAATTGCATCAGCCCAAGTGAGAGATGATGAGATGATGGCTCAGGATTGACAGGGTTCACAGATGGGTTGGCTTCATTGAGGTGGAGGAAAAAAAGGGAATGAAGGGTGATCTTCGGCTTATAGTTTAGAACTGAGTAGGTAATGGTGCCATTTACTGAGATGTGGAACTGAAGGCACTTTGAGATGATATACAGAGAGTGATTTTTTTAAAAATGAGACACATTTTGTATGTGTCAAGTTTGAGATGTCTCCGAGGCACCCAAGTGGAGACTTCTGGGGGCATCTAGATACGCTGATTTGGAGCTCAGACTTAGGGCAGGAGTGTGCATGTGGTGGAGGTTAGGGAATCTGAATTCAAAGCCCTTGGAGTCCTTCCTGATCGGTCTGTAAGAAAATTGATCACTCCTCCTTTTACCTGCCTCTGTATTCTCTACAGATTTCTGTCATGGTATCAGTAAATCTTTTCTTAAAAACAAATTTGTCTCACTCAATTAGTTTGGGAATTCACTGAGAACAAGGTATCTGATAATGTCCCTGTACATTGCATGAGTCATTCATTTTCATTAACCAGATGAATAGGTTTTCTTAAAAAAGAAAAACACAGAACTTAAAAATAAAAAAACAGGAGCTTTTAAAAACTGAAACCTACCATTCAACTAGAATTCACAAAATGTTCTGCAAATTCCAGTAATAAGTCAATAAGACAAGGAAAAGCTTCAGTACTTGAGCAAATAGAACAAAGTTTGTTTCCAGAATGTCTAAATTGCCTCCTGACAGTGAGTAATAAAATGATTCTGTGCTTGGTGCCTCAATGCAGAAGGGAGGGCACTGGGCACCATCCTGTGGCATGATTATTTAAATAGGCTGCTGGTCTGTGTCAGGGTCAGCAGGCAGAAGATGCCAATTTTCATGACAAAGTGGAGCTAAAACAAAGCAAAACTACTTGGGGCAGAGGAGGGAACTGACACCTCTTTCCAGCTTCCTATTTCCTGTGCCTCAGCATCTCCCAAAGTTGGCTCTTTTTGAAAGCAAGAGGAAGAGTTAATGCATTAATTGAAAGCCATGTTTGTTTTCTAGGTTTGTTGTCACAAAATTCTCCTACCTCACTGCTCTGCTGAGGCCCATTTCAGTGCTTCTCAAGAAAGCATGAAGCTCAGGGGTCCAGAGGAGGACACAATTTCAGTACGGCCAACCTATCTACCCAGAGTTTTGAAATTTTGCATCTCTTTGTCTGGACCCGTGGTGTCCATAGATAGGTAATGTGAGCCACCTTAAAATTGGTAGAAACAAACAGGTGAGATTAATTTTAATAACATATTTTGTTTAACCCAATATATTGAAATTATTGTTTCAACATGTAACATAAAAATAACTCATGAGCATCTAATATCCTTTTTTTGGTATGAAGTCTTTAAAATGTGGTATGTATTACGGTTCTAATAGCCACATTCTCAACAGCCGCATGTGGTGAATGGGTACCATATTAGACTGCTCAGGTCTAAAGTTAAAAACTAATGCAGCTCCTTTGCACACAATGCTTCCTAGAGTTACAGCTTTGGTCTTACTTCCATAGACCTTCTGAGTCCAAGAACATCTTCCTGCATTTGACTTTTCTTCCCACAAACACCCCCAGAGTCTCAGTTTAACTTCTTCTTTCCTTATAGCAGCCACCACTCACGCGATTCCTTGGTTTCTGTTGCCTCTGAAACTGGTAGTGGACGAGACTCAGCCCTTCTGCTCTGCCTTCCTCCGTTTCCTTCATTCAGGGCCACAGGCGCCTGCTATATCGGGCTTTCCTATTAATATCATGAGAAAATGTGGGGAAAATACAGCACTGAGAGAAAGCTTCCAAGTCCTTCCAGTCTTTTCTTATACAATGCCTGATTCTTAAGTGAGGTGAAAGCTGAAAGCTTCAGCTGTTTGTTTTTCTCTGTGAAGGGTTTCAGCATTTGTTTGTAAGGATGGGGTTTACCAACTCTCCTGCCCCTCCACCACTTCTGCATCTCCCTCTAGTAGTGACGGCCAAAGGTGGCTTTCTACTGATGGCCTGTCTTCCTGCTTGTCAGCCCAGAGAGCAGCAAGGCCAAGACTGACAAGCGGACCAACTCTGGAGGGCTCTGAAGTCGCTGACATCACTCACTGAATCTTCCTCTCCACTGGGAATTACCAGACACCTTTGGGTATGTTCTCCTACAGGACAAACTAAACCTAGACAATTGCATAGCTTAAAAAGGGGCATGAGGTTATGAAAAAATGTAGAGTGGGTGTTAATGAACTTGGATTGGGGTGGCAAAAGAGATTGGCTCCATTAGCTTGTTAGAATTTAAAGAACTTTCAAAGAAGGAAATAAAACAGTGCAACCAATTTATTTCCATGCCAACAAAGATAAAAGAGCACCAGCTAAAGGCAAATTCCATCACCTCGTGCCCCTCACATGCCACTGGCAGCGTTAGCAGCTGGGCTCAAGTACATGCTGACATGACTGTGGTGACAGTTCCGCATCCCAAACGCTCGCTCTTCTTCCTTCCCCCTCTGCAGTGAAACAGTGAAATGTTTGACAGGCCTGGCCCAGGGAGAATTCTTTCTTTGTGACCTCCTCAGATGGGTCTCACTTCTGGGAAACAGTCTTGGTGAACTGTGCAGTTGCCTGGGATTTAGGAAAAGTTAAGTAAGCAAAATGGCAGCGAAGGTCCCAGGCTGAGTCAGAAGGCCTGCCTGAAGTAGCTCCTGGCTGTCATGAGAGGGTTGACAAGGCAACTTTGGTCTTTTCATTAGACATTCAAACAAAATAAGAATATGCTCTAAATTCTGTCTCCGAAGACCCTTTGTGGCCTAAGTTATCAATCATTACCTGTCTTAGCCATTCAGACTGTCTGGATATTAATAAATGACTTTCAGGCAGCCATCCTAGGCCTGTGTTATGTGTCTTAATGTGTATGTGTAGAGGGCTGATTTGATAGTGTAGTCACGAGCTGCTGTGTGACAAATCTACTCCTGGCTTTTCCTGACATATGTCTGAGCACTCAGATAAATGAAGAGAAAGGGCAAGGTGAATACCCAATCGTTATGAAAAATGTTATTCCTATTGTGGGCAATTAAGATGTATTAAGCCCATTTCATGTAAGAAATATGCAGATCAGATTCATGGTAGGTTAATCACAAGTTGAATGCTAAAACTTTTTCATTTTTCTTGAGCGAAGATGAAAGTTTCCAAATTCAGTGAATGATGAATCTCGTCCAGGATTTACATGAAGATTTTCACTGCCAACCCCATGGGAGATGTTCTCATTACCTCATGCCCTCATTATTAGAGAAGGCTTTTCTGTTCAAGACTGTTGAATCCTACCCAGCAGCCATTCTTCTTTCTTCCTCCGTAACAAAACTCCAATTTTGTTTAAGTACTTACTGTTAATGTGTCAAGTCCAAGCGCATTGTGGTGAACCCATTTTTCTTTGTGATTAGTTTGTGGTTAGGCATGGACATGTGACCCTCTTGTCACCAGTAATATGAAGGGAGAGGATGTCATGGACCTTCTGGGAAATGTTTTCTTCTCTGATGGAATGAGAAGAATGTCTGGAACCTCTGTCTTGTTGGATAGACTTCAAGCTGCAAATCTACACACTTTGTCTTAAGTTGGCCTTTCCGAGAAGCCAACTCTGAGAAAAATATTTAAGTTCAAGAAGTTTATTTGGGGAATGATCTTCAGAAACAGAAATAGGGAAGCGGGGAAGTGATGGGAAAAGACAGGGGGGTCAATGGAGTGTGTTTAATGATAGGTTTCTGCGGGCAACTGAGCCCCAGTCTCGCTAAGAACAGAGTTGTCCCACCCAAGGGGTGAGGAAACCTGAGTGTTTATCTACCAGCTCTCACGAGGCGTTGTTTGAGCACTGCTCCCAGGGTGTGTTCTCTCTTAGCACTTCCTGCCTGCCCTACACATGGGATGAGAACATGCCTGTGGCTAGAGAGAGAATCACCAGTGCTGGCCAGCAGAATCCTTTGGGACAGGGTACATCAGAACGATGAGTTCTGAGGGATGTGAGTGGGCCCCGACAGTTCCTGTTAAGTTGCACAATTAACCACCTCCAGAACCATCTTCCTCCAGATTTACTTTTGTGTGGGTAAACAAATCCCTATTATTTAAGCTATTTTCAGGAAGGTGCTCTCTCACTTAGAAACAGGATGGCTATTTGGCTTATATGTGCTGGGCTAGCAACATGTGTTGTTTACAGCCAGCAACCATTTTGAAGACCCAGTCACATGTTTTAATTGCTCAGTGCTGGTGCTGTGCCATTTAAGAAATATTTCAGGCTGGGCGCGGTGGCTCAAGCCTGTAATCCCAGCACTTTGGGAGGCCGAGATGGGCGGATCACGAGGTCAGGAGATCGAGACCATCCTGGCTAACACGGTGAAACCCCGTCTCTACTAAAAAATACAAAAAACTAGCCGGGCGCGGTGGCAGGCGCCTGTAGTCCCAGCTACTCAGGAGGCTGAGGCAGGAGAATGGCGGGAACCCGGGAGGCGGAGCTTGCAGTGAGCTGAGATCCGGCCACTGCACTCCAGCCTGGGCGGCAGAGCGAGACTCCGTCTCAAAAAAAAAAAAAAAAAAAAAAAGAAATATTTCAAATATCACCCCATTTCTAGAAGTATCTAACTGATAAACCTCCTATCCAGTCTTTTTGCAGCTAGCCTCTTCTATTCCCTAATTTATCTACTGAGTAATGACTGACCTGGGAATCTTCCTAGAACACCTTTTTCAACGTATCACTCTATTTTGAAGACCCCATAGTTTAAAGATGAAGTTTCTCAACCTGACCTTCAAGGTCTTCCCCATTCTGGCCCCAACCTACCTGTCTAATCTTCTTACACTCATACATAAACTTTTACTACTACTACTAATAATACCACTTACTGTTTATTGAATGCATGCTCTATCCTATATACTGTGATAAGTGGTTTACGTACATCACCCCATATGATTTGCAGAATAATCCCAAAGTATAGATAGGAACATCAAAACCATTTTATAGAAGAGGAATCTAAGGTTTCCAAAAGTCAAATATGAACAGGAAGCAGATTCCAGGCCTTCCTAAATATTCTAATTTATTATATAATTTATTCCCATGTGGACTCTGTGCTTCTAAAAGGCATATGCATGTATTTTAAAATTTGGCCAGTGCACTGTACAGTTTCTGCATGCATGATAAATGTCCAAAAAGTATTTGCTGAATAAATGTTCCCCAAGCTCCATATGGGAGACTGTCTGACACTATGACTTTTCCTTTTGAACCTCTCTCTGCCCATGTCTTCTTCCATGACACCACTTTGTGAAAAAGGAGAAAATCATCCCAAGACTGATAAGAAAAATAATATAAATCAAAATTAACTGATTTAAATATTCATTGAGGGCATGTGGAGAAAAGGGGAGTTTCATGCATCGCTAGTAAAAATATGAGGCGTTTCTGCCTTTTCAAAAAGCAATTTGGCAGTTTCCATTAAGACTACAAAATACTCAAGCCTGTAATCCCAGCACTTTGGGAGGCCGAGACGGACGGATCACGAGGTCAGGAGATCGAGACCATCCTGGCTAACACAATGAAACCCCGTCTCCACTAAAAATACAAAAAAATTAGCCGGGCGTGGTGGCGGCGCCTGTAGTCCCAGCTACTCGGGAGGCTGAGGCAGGAGAATGGCGGGAACCCGGGAGGCGGAGCTTGCAGTGAGCCGAGATCGCGCCACTGCACTCCAGCCTGGGCGACAGAGTGAGACTCCGCCTCAAAAAAAAAAAAAAAAAAAAAAAAAAAGACTACAAAATATATATTTCCATGGACCCAACAATTACCAATTGTAGAAATCTATCCTGTAGATACACAAACACTGATACATAAAACATATGCAAAAATGTGTTTTTGCTAAGTTGTGGCAAAAAATGGAGAATATATGGATGTTCATCAATAGTGAGATAGCTGAATAAATTATGGTATATAATTACACCATGACATCTTATGTAGACATTTAAAAAGACAAATTAGAGCTATTCAGGATGATTTTGAGGAATTAGCACAAGGTAATGTTTTCAAGAAATGCTAGAGGCAAAAAAGAATATGTAACATAATCCTTTTTATAAAGTAAATAATGACAAAGAAGTGGTGTGCATCTGTGTGCGGGTACATGCATGTGTGCATAAATTATATAAATAAGGAGGAAAACAGGAAAGATAAAAAGAAAACTGTTAGCATAAATTACCTGGGGAAGAGGTCAGGGCTAGCCAGAGTGCCACTTTGGAGATAGGGTGAAGCAAACTATTGAGATAAAGGAGAAAATGACACTGCAGTTAAAAAAAAAAAATCACAGTTATGCATGTAGGCAAAATCAGGTGTATGTGTGAGTATGTGTGTAAATATTCTAAATTAGAAGTAATAACATAGGTGACAACAAAACACTTATGTTAACCCCAATATATTCGGCAAACTCATTCTGACATTGTACCTATGAATAGAGAGATCACATCCTACTCTTAAGATTTTATTTCCCCCCATAGAAAGGTCCTGTTTTCCCCAGTCTTGGTCTTGTGATCACACCCATTCTCCTGTCTTTCTTTGAAGAACATGAACAGGTTTGGTAAGGATCATTTTGCTCTCAAAAGATTGGATACCTTCCTATGTTTTGTTTAGTAAGATGTTGCTTACTTAGGCGGTCAGGTATATGGAAACAATTCACCTGAATTTTTTTTTCTTTCTGGTTTTCATGTTTCAGCTTCAGCCAGCCTAGGTTACTCTCAGTCACTTTAACAATTTCACACACATTCACATTCCTGAGTTATCGATACTTACATTGAGATTTTTGCTTTGAATACGGCAAAGCCAACATTCCCTAAGAAAATTCTCCTAAAGGATACATTCCCCTAAGGGAAAAAAGAATGAAAAATACAGATACAAACTCATTTTTTTCAGAAAAAACTAAATAACAGCAAAATCCCAAACTGCAAAGCTGGTGGAAGTGCTATAAAAAGCAGTGGAGCCCAAACAAAGGGGTACGAATGAAGAAACACCATGGCCACAGAGCTTATAGATGGCCAGAAACAAGTCACCCATGAAAAGTGAGAGCACACACTCAGGTGAAAAATACCTAAATCCCAGTGGTTGCTGGAACTCCCCAGACTTGTATTCCTTTCAAGAAACAAAGGAGATGAGGTTAAATGAATTACACAGGTAAGCCACATCTGCAGGAAGCAAGGTGTTTACATGGCAGTGGAGGAGAAATAAGTCCTTAGACTGCAAAAAAACCTATAGTTGTCTATCTCCATAAGGTGGGGGGGAAGGAAAGGGTAAACGCACATAAATACACACACACACACACACACACACACACACACACACACACAGAGCAATATTCAAGTACACCTGTAACAAGAAATCTACACAATAATTGTTACAAAAAATACTGATCAACTTCAATGTTGAGTAATGAAAACTGTAGAGTACAGGATCAGTGTAAGAAACCAGAGTGATGAGAAGCAACAGAAAACAGTGGCCGAGAAAGATACGTGTTCAGAAAAAAATATATTACTATCAAAAAGCTAATAATCGCAACCATTTTTCCATTATGAGTAAATAAACCTAATAATCCCATCACCTTTGTGGAGCTAGAACAAAAAGCAGAAATGTAAGAGCTCAAAATAAAGATAGTGTTTTAGTCAGTTTGGGCTGCTAAAATAGAATACCATAGATGGAATGACTAAACAACAGAAATTTATTTCTCATACTTCTGGAGGCTGGGAAGTCTAAGATTAAGACATCAGCCGATCTGACCTCTGGTGAGGGCACTCATCTTGATTTGGAAATGACCATTTTCTCTGTGTTTCCTTACATAATAGAGAGGAAAAGAAATATTCTCTCTCTCCTATCTCTTGTAAAAGACACTAATCGCGTTCAAGAGAGCGTCACCCTGATGACCTAATTACCTCCTAAAGTCCCCACTCCCAAATACTGTCACATTGGGTATTTGGGCTTCAACTAGGAAGGTTGGAGGGACACAAATGTTCAGTCCACAGCAGGTAGTAAGGATACAAGAAGAAACCAAACATGACCTTAGCAAAAAACATGAAAGAGCATATTAAATAGTAACTATTAATATATTACATAACCTTTACAAAGGTGTCTATTAAATAAAGTAATTAACTAAAATTGGATAGTAGAGATGAAGGAGGAAGGAAGGAGAAAGAGAAAAATGTATTAAATTCATCGTTTATAGTAAGGAATTAATAGGTAGTGTATAAGTTACAGTTATAAAGGTAACTGCTAGCACAAAAATATGTATGGTACTAAAGATGAAAAGAAACAGAAAACATAAAGCAAAAGATAACATGTTAGTGTAAGTTTTGAAGCTAGAAAAAGAAAGCATAATATAAAATAGGATGATAAAAGTACTTGTCATATCCGTACTCATAAATGGGCTAAAATCTCCTGTGGAAAGAAAAAGCCTTTCATATTGGGATGACTACAACATACCCTAACAAGTTTCCTGGACCTCAAAGACAATGAAAGAATCACCTGGGGAGTCACCTATTAGGGGAAAAAATCAACTGGATACAGATTTTCCCCAGCAGCACTCAGTGCTAAAAGACTAGAGTAACAGCTACAAAACCCTCAAGGAACTAAATAAGATTCAAAGATTTGATACCGGGACAAAAGTTGTTCAAGGCTACATTCAACAGATCAGAACATAAAACCACACAGAAATTGTTTTTCCTGTCAGACTTTCTTGAGATGGCTACCAGAACAAGGGTTTGCAAACTATGTCCCTTGGGCCAAATCCAGCCCACTGCCTGATTTTAAAATAAAGTTTTATTGGAATGTAGCCACACTCATCATTTACATATTGTCTTTGGCTGCTTTCCTGACACAACAGCAAGTTGAGTAGTTGTAACAGAGACCTTATCGCCTGCCCAGTCATACGTATACACACACACACACACACACACACACACACACACACACACATATATATATAAAATATATATATATATTATCTAGCCCTTTACAGAAAAAAATGTGTTGACCCCTGAAGTAGACTGTAAGTTCTTTAAGGGTAGGAGGTCTATTTCAGTTTTCCTTACATCCTTAGCACTTATACCATATAGGAAATGCTCAATAAATATTTGCCAAATGAATAAGTACCTTAGTTCTCATTCTTTCACCTTGAGCTCACTCACCCCATCTGCTTCCTGAATCACCATTCTTTTTCTTTATTCCCTGAATAGACCCTTGGTAAAAGGAATACAGGAAAGCAAACAACTTTTCAGTAAAGACTGCAAGAAGCCACAACGAGTTAATACACTGGCCAAACACTCAGCAGACTAACAGAGAGTTCGTTTGGGTAGAATTGCATTGCATTCACTGAATTTCTTACAGCTTCAAATACTGCTAAGAATACCTTGCATTTGTGCAATGATCTACAGATAACAATTTACTTGCTCTCTTGTCCTTTCTCTGCCTGACTTCCATTAAAATTTGTTCTGTTCTTTTATTTAAAAAAAAAAGTTTGAAGGGAAGAATGGCTATATTTAGTAGGCATAGAAATTAAACTACAGGATTGCTTGTTAAATCAACCCTATTTCTCTCCCCTCAAAGTTTTTTTTTGTCCCTTTTCCTACCCCTCTCCTTTTATTCATGCTAGGTTAGCTTAGACACTTGAGAAGCTTCTGAGCACAGGGGAAAATGGACGTCAATGAGAACACCTCCGTTTTCCAAGAGGCAGTAAATTGATGGTTGAGAATGGAGGCTGTAGAGTCAAAGCTCAATTTTAAGTCCGCGATTTGTCTCTTATTAGCTGTGTGGCTTTGGATGTGTTATTAAACTCTCCTATGCCTCAGCGACCTTATCTGTGAAACGTATATCATAATAGCACCTACTTCATAGTGTTGTGGGAAAACGAAATGTTTTAGTGTAGAATAAAGCATGTATAAAAGTACTTGGTACATAATAAGCATTCACAAGTGTCAGCTAATGTTATTGTTGCTGTCATCATCCTTCACTCTTTGCTGTTAAGGGAACAATTAGCCAGATATTGGTTTACTCAGTGGTATCTGCAGCAGAGCTATGAGAAGGGTGTGGATAAGAGCGCTTGGATGTGCGTGGCTCTCAGGCTCCTAGAATGAAGTGTTTTCTTTCCCTTGATCTCTGCAGGGTAGTGACTGTCTGCTCTACGTGCCTCAGTAGCTTCACGTGATGTTGATTTCTGTATCCTGTTGGTTATGGCCAGTGTTTCTTCAGGAATTCCACTTGTAGTTGATTATTCAGTGAAACTGGTAAATATGATTCCCTGCAGCTCCAGGGAGAAGTAATTTCTGGTTTTCGTTATTTTTGGAAAACTTCTTTGTATGCCTCATTGCTGGTTAAATAGACGAGACTTCTGCCTGCTGGATTTCATGAATTTGGGGCTTTCTAGAAAGCAATACATTATGCTGCTTTAAATATTAAGTGTCTTCAGGATGGGGAACATCATACACTGGGGCCTATTGTGAGGTGGGGCGAGGGGGGAGGGATAGCATTAGGAGATACACCGAATGTAAATGACGAGTTGATGGGTGCAGCACAACATGGCACATGTATACATATGTAACAAACCTGCACATTGTGCACATGTACCCTAGAACTTAAAGTATAATAAAAAATAAATAAATAAATAAATAAATATTAGGTGTCTTAAAGAATTACTTTAAACTGATTGCCATGAATAGGATTCACTTTATTTCAGAGTTGAAGAAAGCCGTTCA
Organism: Macaca fascicularis; assembly: GCF_037993035.2. Taxonomy (NCBI): domain Eukaryota; kingdom Metazoa; phylum Chordata; class Mammalia; order Primates; family Cercopithecidae; genus Macaca; species Macaca fascicularis. The sequence goes on from NC_088376.1 coordinate 17,259,859, forward strand.
TATTATAACATGAGGTGTCTGAATGCACAAATAAGGTATGCATCTGATTTTGGCCACTGTAGGACTATAAGTAAAACTGTCAATTCATCAGGTCCCAATTTTCTATCTATAGCCATTCTCAGAGGGATTTTTTTAAAAAAATCCTGGGATGTTCTTGTGACAATAAAAAAGATTAGCTAAGAGTGACCAAATCCACACCCTAAACTGAGTACTATGTTACACTGACTACATACTCTATGAGCTTGAAAGCACTATAACAACATACAACAAAGGTTACGTAGTAAATTCTGATACAACTTTGAAGTCTCCACCCTAAGGAGGGAGTGGTGACTTTCAGACACTGAGCCCAAGCAAGTGGCCTTTACACTGGTTTAGACTGGTTTCTTTCTTGCACTGTGCAGGTTTTGCTGACTTTCCTCAGAGAATCCCGAGCCTGCTTTGATGGCATGTGCTTCCTTTTGTCCCAGTTTTTGTTACTAGTTACCACAAATTCTTAGGCTCTGTGGCATACTTTCCTTATATTCCCTTTTAGCACGGCCCCCATAATGTATCTCTAGAAGGTTAAGTCTGGCAAAACTGGCCTTTACTACTTTACTAATTACATATATGAATAGCCCTAGTCTGTTTCCTTGGGGTTGGGCTATTTTTCTTTTAAGAAAATGAAGATGATTTCCTCTATATTTTTTGCAAAAATTCATTATGATGGTAGAAGTGAATATGATCATGGAGATAATGATGTTGATGTTAACAATGATTGCGCTTCCTACTACCATGCCATCCTCACAACAACTCCTATAAAGAGATTTTTATATTATTTAATATTTAGTTATAATTTATTCATATAAATTATTTGCAAATGTAATAATTGATTGAGAATATTATTTGTATTATTATACTCCTTTTGCAGACAGGAGAATTGAGGCTAAGAGAAGTTAAATTAACTTGCCCAAGATTACATCATTAATACATTTTTGAGCTGGAATTGAAACCCAAGTCCAACTGTCTATGGAGTCCCAGGTTTTAACCACTAAGATAATAAAAATATAAACATTTACAAATATAGTTTTAAATTAGGAGATCAGATGTGCAAATCTAAAGATTGGGTCATGGACTAATTAGGAATTATAATTGTGTGGAAGTAGCTACTGGCTGGAAAGAACTCTAAGGATTCATTTTGTCCACACCCTGAACCAATTCTCTGCTACTGGGCCATGAATTCTTTAACGACTACTTAGAATTTTTAAATATTTGTAACATTCAAGGATCTTTATAGTATTCAAATATCTTTTGTTTTCCATTCTGTTTTTCATAATGAAAATCAAAAACTCTGACCATAATTTTCATTTAACTAAGTTAAGGTGTATTATTTGAGGTTCCTCAGACAACAATAATAGATAATAGACAGGAATTAATAACCACATTCTTGCATTAGTAGCAAGTAGCACTTTTAACTCTTTGGTTGGTTTCTAGGATGCTGGTTTTATATGTGAAACTTGGATGAATGAGCAATAAAAAGAGAATACTTGAAATGTGTATTTCCTGGCTTCTGTGTTGTCAACATTTGGAATGGTGGCTTATTTCCCACAACCCAATTTTAATAAATGCTTTATTCTGTGCATCATTTTGTAAACATAGTAGAGGCCCACCATATGGCAATTTGATTGGCATGGTAGAATCTAGTGCTTGTGTCCTGAGGCTTCTGAGCTAGTGTGGAGGGAGGAGTCCTTTGCAACATGTCTCTGATCAAATTATGCTTTCTCTTCAATTTGTTTACAACTCAACAGCACCTTGGAAGCCACTAGGTAATTTAGATGGCAGGCATAATTTCGTATTTCTTAGGTTTATATTCAGGGCCAACTAAAATAAGAAGGCCTTTATTTCCTCTAATTCATTGTAAAATAAGGAGGTCTTGACTGGGTGAGGTGGCTCCTGCCTGTAATCCCAGCACTTTGGGAGGCCAAGTTGGGTGGATCACAAGGTCAGGAGTTTGAGATCAGCCTGGCCAAGATGTTGAAACCCCATCTCTACTAAAAATATAAAAATTAGCCAGGTGTGGTGGGGGGAGGCTGTAATCCCAGCTACTCCGGAGGCTGAGGCAGAGAATTGCTTGAACCCAGGAGGCGGAGGTTGCAGTGAGCTGAGATCGTGCCATTTTACTCCAGCCTGGGCAACAAGAGTGACTCCATCTCAAAAAAAAAAAAAAAAAAAAAAAAAAAAGAAAGAAAGAAAGGAGGTGTCTTTGGATCCAAATCTTCCTTTTCAGGATCCTCTGCAAAGGAGATTCCACTGGGGAGGTAGGTACAGCAGCAGTTCCTGACTTTGATATTAGAGTTGTAGAAGCATGAGGAAAATATCTCCCTACCCTAAGGCACTTACTCAAGTTACCTTATTCCTCCAATTCTGATATTTCCTCCACAGCAATTTCCTCAGTATTTATCATCTTGTAATATATGGATTTTTCCAAGCTGACTTTTTGGAAATGAGGTGTGATGTAAATAAATGTATAATTGTATTAATTATATCTTAAAGAAACATGATTTGTTCTTATCTACTTTTCCATTTTTATCATTTGAGGACCATCCTGAGATCCACTAAGATAGAGTTGTGTTTGGCTGGGATGGGTAATTGTAGAGAAAGGCAGAATAAACATCAGGGAAGATGAGAGAAGTCAACAATGCCTGGAATTAAGTCAAGGAAAGGAAAATCAAGGAGAAATGGGGAAGGGGCAATGAGGAAAATGAGATTTAGAGAAAACCCCTTTTGTTTCTACAGGCTCCTCTGACATCTCTCCATTCCACATACATGCCCACAGTTTTTGTTGTTGTTGTTGGTATTTTTTTGGAGGTGTGTGTGTGTGTATGTGTGTGTGCATGTGTGTAGACTGGAAGGCATGGGGTAATAAAAACATTAACTTAGCTCTGTGACTAACAAAAAAAGTGGTCACTGGTTAAATAAGTTAATGACTTTGGGCTCTGTGTTCTCATTTGAAAAATAAGGAAATTGTTCCTTCCAACTCTGAACTTTCGACTCTGATGAAATTTCTTACTGTGTTCTCTCAAGTTCAACCAGAAAATGAAATGAATCTGAAATTCCTTCAAGTTGTTAAAAATTTGTATATATGTATATATGTATTAAGTATACAAAACTTTAAATATACAACTTTATGAACTTTTATGTATGTATATTTGTATGTGTATGTGTGTCGCATGTGTGTATATGTACAAATACACACACACACACATATACACATGCACACACCCATGAAACGGCACCTCGATCAAGATAGAGAACATTTACAACACCACAGCCTTGCTTCTTCTCAGCCTGTTCTTTAACTTCATATTCACATTCATGGTCATAATTCACACATGGAATCATCACACCTTATGTGTTCCTTTAGGTCTGGTCTTTTTCGCTTTTTATTGTACTTCTAAAATTTATCTATGTTGTTCTGTTTAGCAATAGTTTATCTTTTTTCTTTCTGAGTAGTATTCTGCTACCCGTAATATACCATTGCTTATCCACTTGATTGCTGATGAACAATTGGGTTGTTTCTAATTTTTGTCTATTTTGAATGAAGCTTCTATGAACATTCTTGCTAAAGTCTTCTGGTGGACATATGTACTCATTTCTTTAGGGTATATACTCAGGAGTGGAATTACTGGGTCATGGTTTTATGTGTAGTTTTAGGAAGAGCTACCAAATAGTTTTCCAATGTGATTGTGCCAATTGACAATCACTAGTGATCAGAGTTCCATTTCTTCCACATTCTCACTAGCACTTGGTATTCTTTTATTCGATGTGAAGACTATTGTTTATTTGGTCCTTCATTCACTTTTATTAAAAAATATATTAATTGAGTGCTTATAGTAGAACAGGCCCTGTGCTGTGAAGAGGTTATTGTTCTTACTGTCATAAACCTAATATTTGAGTTAGGGTCCCACAGACTTGTTCAACCATACTTGAACAACACAGACTTCTACGACCCATTATATGCACATGTACAATACAAAGTTTTAAGTGTTTTTACATACTATATGTTGGAGAGGGAACTTCTGCCTGAATTCTAATTTGGTAACACACTGCAGGAAGGAGCATCTACCTTTTTGTCCATTCTTCCATTCTGCTTCCTGGCTCCTTTGCAAAGGAGAAGTTGTAGATCTGACTGGTTAAACCCTAAAGCATTCACTAAGAAGCATCACTGGTGCAATTCCTGGGCTTCAAATGGCTTGCAGCTCTTCTCTGAAATCTTTCCTTCACTGTCTGTCTTCTACATAGAAGGTGCAGCCACAGCTTGCAGAAAATCAGAGAAGGTTGATGTGAGGAGGTAAGAATTTAGCTGGGTTTCAAAAGATGAGTATGCCCACTGGATGAAGAAGCTGCGTATGAGTATTCTGGTTAGAGAAAAAAGAAAAGATAAAGACAAAATTGTGACTTCCAGAGACTGTTGGTCATCTGGTTAGGTTGGAGTGTAGGATTTGAGACAGATATAGTAAGATATGTGGCCACAGAGGTAGAAAATGGATAAATCTCCAGTAGTCTTTTATTATATGCAAAGAATGTTCCCTGTCAGTGGTGAGGCTACTATGGGGATTAACCAAGATAGTGATATTATGGCATTTTCTATCTTAGAGAGAACATTTTTTGTATTATTAAAATGTGTCCTACATTCTGAAAAATAAAGCTGAAAATACTAAGTAATATGTGTCCTATTTCTAACAATTGTGGAGTGGATTCAACACTATTCAGTTGTTACACAAACAGTGCTGTTTGAAAATATTGATTACTGAGTCCTCTAATTATCAGCATCCTACTGAGTACGGGGCTTGTTAATACCTCAAGAGTAAGGACTATGTCTCCAGCCTCTTACATCTTATAAATTGAAGACATTTCAGAGTAATCTTAAATCCAATGTTCTCATTTTATTTACAGAGATTGATGCTTATTTATTGTATCTCCAGCATCTCCAGATCAGACTGCCCAATTCTCTGGATGCACCCCAGGGTTTGTGCATCCTGACATTGTGACAGGTTGGGCTAGATCATGGCTGATGAATAAGAAAGGTAAGCGTATCTGAAAGTCAACATCTGGCGTAAAAGTGAACTGAAAAATAACATAGACTATCCCAATAGAGGGTCAGTTTAAAATAGTTGTGCAAGGAGTCAAGGTCCAAGTCAGAAGTAATGAGAGAGAACTAGAGACCTCAAGGCAGGATGAGTAGATCTGAGAGAGGGGCTGATTCTGAGACATCTATGGAGGTACGAAACACTGAAACCAGAGTCTTGTTACAGAGGGACGTCGGTTATGGTCATAATCATTGATGGGAAGAGAGTCCTGAAGTACACTGCATCAGCTGGCTTTTTAAAATAGGTAAACATTACTTGATTGCCATGGAGGATGGCTAAAGTCTGATCTCGGTATGCCAATAAATAAATAAATAAATAAAATGCTGGACTGAACTAAATCAGCTGATACACTGTGTTGCAACTGAAACCAATAACTGCAAGGAGTTCCATATGAGCTAGGATTTCATGTTGCAAGGAACAGAAAATCTAATTTCAGTTGACCTTTTCAATGAAAGGGATTTATTATTTTATGGACCTGAGCATGAAGAGGCAACAAAGCTTCCATGATTGGCTGATCCAGCAGTTTGAGGGCAACACTAAAAACTTAGTTTCTTTCCATCTCCCCTCTGTGGCTCTCATGGTGTCATTTTCCTCCTAAGTTTGGTTGCCCTCATGGCTTTAAGATGGCTGTCACAGGCATTGGGGTATTAGGGTTTCTCTTCAGTGCTGGTAAGGTACAGTGGGTTTATGGCCCAAGATTCTGAGCAAGAGTCCTGCAATCAACCTTGATTGGCTTGCACAGGTCACATGCCCACCCTTGAACTCATGCTTGATTAAAACCAACTATTGGAGTGACGGGAAGGTTGAGCTTATTCCGAAATAATATGGGATGCATGGAGAGATGTAGCTATTCAAAAAACATATGGGAGTTATTAAAAGAAAGATGTGAAAGGTATTGGGTGGGTAATCAACTGTGTCAATTATAAGCAAGAATGCTTGACATAAACTGAACTTCTGGATGCCACTTGCCAATAATCTAGACCCCCAGCACCAGGGATACTGATTCAGTAGCTCTGCATTTTAGTGCATTTCCCCCATTTATGTGACAATAAAACACTTTTGGGAACCACAAGAATACATGACTTTAGAAAAATTTTTAAAAATTTCCATGAATTCTTTTCCCTTATAACAATACTATTAGTTCATGTTGATAACCTAAAATTTAGAAAATACAGAAAAGTAAAGAGGATAATTTGAAATAGTTTTCTTTCTTCCTTGGGAAATGTCTATATTTCCTAAAGAGGGATGGTATTGCATTTGTTAAGTGGAAGTACTGAGCATGAGCTTTGAAAAATCTATTGTGCTCCTTTCTGATGAATGCTTTACATTTCATTAGAATTCCTCTACATCTTCAGAGCAATTTTGGGATACTTGCCAACAGTTAATGGACTTGCTGTACTATTAACACACAGGGACAGAGGAGCTTTGTCATGTCATCACTAAGACTGGCTTTATGGAGAAAGTCATTAATCAAGGCAAGCAGGGCATTTTGCAAATATCCGGGCCTGGCAAACCCAACCACCTCAATTGAGGAAACTTATACCTGGAAGAATCTAAATGTGACTCAGCCCTCCCTGGAAATGACTGAGCTTCAGCCTGAAGGACTTTATTACCTGAGAGAAATCCTTATGGATCAGGCCTGAATTCTGTTTATCTATGCTTTGTTGAAGGTGAGCTTGTTTTCCTAAACTTGTATGTTCAGCTGTTCACCTGAACCTCTGGACTGGAGGGACTGTTGACACTCACAGTTCTCTGGACAGGTCACCACTTGCCCTGCCAGCACCTTGCTCTCACCCTGTTGGAAGGAAGTTTAATTAATACAGGGAAGATGTCATAGATGTGATGAGTTTTAAATGAACATATTATGATAACAAAAAATGTTCCAAAGTTCTACAACCTTCAGTGCCTCCCAAGAAAGATTTCTGGAAGTCACTTTATAGTTCCTAGGAATGACAGTCACATAGCAGGATTTTTTTCTTCTTTTTATGCACTTTGTGCCATGGATTCTTTTGAGAATCTTAGGAAACCTATGGATCCCCTCCCTAGCAAAAGATACATCCATACAATAATTTTAATGTAATTATTGAACTATCCCTAGACAGATTAACAGGGCTCCGATTGAGATATATGATAACTCCTTGCATGGATGGTTTAAAAAGTGGACTCTTGAGTTAGGCCACCATATTTATTTATTCACCTGTTCTGATACTTGTGTGATCTTCAGCAAGCTGCTTAACCTCTCTATTCCTCAGTTTCATTAGCTACAGCATGGGAATAATATGATAGCTTTACTTCCTAAAGCTATGGTGTGTAATAAATGAGATAATGATATGATCTGCCACAGGGCTGTAGTGCTAGGTTCAGGGAGGAACTGTATTGTGACCAAACCTGCTATAATACTTTATCCACTCACTGATTTAGGTGAAGTTGTCGAGGGTGCTGCCTGTTACATCACATAGCATCCCATGCCCTGAGGCAAAGTTTAGTTTACTTGCTATGTACTGGGAAACCATGGCAAGGTTTTAAGCAGGGGAGTGGTAAGATTTTTCATATTTTCTTTTCTTTTGCATTAAATGTGCAGAGAATGCACAAAATGAAAGCAGAGAGACTACCTGGGGAGAGAAAACTAGTCGTAGGTCACTAGTTGATGTGGAAAGTGAAGGAGAAGGAGTTGAGAATAATTCTGAGATTTTCGTCTTGAGTAGCTGCGTGGTTTAGTGGCATCATTTATCCAGACAGTAAGAGGGCTTTGTTTTCATTCAGAAGTGGATATAATCATATCGATACACTTTGTTTTGAATGCTTGAGCTTGAGGACTGGATGGTCACTGACTTGGAGATGGCTGATAGGAAGTTGAAGGTATGAGAATGGTAAGGTGGATTTACACGAGGGAGTCATCAGCACATAAGTGTGAAGTTCTTGAGAACTCGGAATAACAAGAGAATAAGGACATGAAGAGGGCAAAACATACACCAACATTTATCAAAAAACGAAGAAGAAATCCATAAAGAAAACTGAAGTGAGCCAGAGGGCGAGACGAAAATCATGATTTGGGTCATGGACTCCATAAAAGGTAGAGGAGAAGGGGGCATTCAGTGAAGTCACATGATTCTAAATGATCATGTGAGATTAGAACTGAAAAGTACACAGTGTTTGCCAGAAAATTTTACGAGAATATTGAAGGAAAGCATCCTCATAGTAAGCTGATACAGGAAAGGGGTGTGGGAAGTGGAAACCATGAGTGTGCATGACTCTTACAGGCTCTGAATGCAGAAACCCAGGTGTGTTCGTGTACACAGAAGGACATGGGGAGAGGGGCTATCTTTGTACAGTCTGCCATAACAAAATACCACAGACTCGGGGGCTTACACTTACTACTCACAGGCTTGGAAGCTGGGAAGTTGAAGACCAAGGTGCCAGCAAATCTGATTTCTGGTGAGGGCTGGCTTCCTGGCTGCCTTCTCACTGTGTTCTTACATGGGCTTTCCACAGTGCCAGTGAAGGCGGTGGGAATAGCCCTCTGGTGTTTCTTCTTACCAGGACACTAATCCTATTGGATCAGGACTATACTCTTACAACCTCATTTAATTACTTAATTACTTCCTTGTAAGCCTTATATCCAAATGCAGTTACACTGGGGGTCAGGGCTTGGACATAAGCATTTTGACCGGACACACTTCCATCCATAGTAGGGGCATTTGTGTGTGAGAAAAATTATTAATAAGTAAAATCTAGGATTTTTCTCGCTGATTTGGCCTGCAATTAGTGAGGCTGACTGCCTTATTCCCAGCTCAAAAAACGTCTAGTGTAAATGTTAACTTTTCTCCTGGATACCCACAATAAATTACTTGTGTTGATTGGCTCTTCAGCATCTATTGTTTAAAGATTTGGGAATACTGCCCCATGGAGCTCTGCAAAGCAACCACTTTGGCCACAATTCCTGATTACCTTAAGCCCATGCTGCTGTATGGGTAATGCTGCTGGCCACAGTATGTTCCATGCTGCTGGCCACAGCGATGGTTAGTGGATGGGCACATATCCCAAGTCAGGCTAATCAGAGCCAAAGACACTTAATTTCAGGGATTTTATTTAAACTCTCAGGGTTGCAGATCAAATTTCTTCTAGATTTGTTCCAGGAAACATGTAGGCCTAGATGCTATTGGCAACCATTTTGTGACTATGAAGGTGGTGAACTGTTGAGAAGCTGGAGCTGAAAAATAAAGGGAGAAAAAATGGGCCCTGCCTGCCCTGTTTCAGCCCATGCATCTAGTCTCCCTCCAGGCTTTCTCAGAAATTGAGCTAATAAATTCCTTTTATTGCTTAGGCTAGTTGCAATTGGGTTGCTTCTTAAATGTAAGCAAAAGCATTTTAGCTAATACACCCTTATATTTCTTTGGATACAAGTTTAGAAATAAAAATTAAAATATCCATTTATTTTTTACTTTGCAGTTTACAGGAATATTTTACATCCATTATCTCATTTGATCTTGACAAATAGCATGCCATTTTAGAGATGAAGGTCATTAGTGGACAATTTGAAACTAGAATTTGCATCTTTGATTCTTACTCACTACATCACCATTAAATCTATTTTAAATATAATCAGTTGAATATTGAATCAGTAGTTATATGTTTCACTGCTAAGGCCATCTCCATGTTGTGTTTTTATTTTTAATGTATTGTTCTACATCACTAAATCCTTTTACAAAGGCTACTATGACCTGTAGTGAATAATCAATACTTTAGTATTAAAATACATAAAATATTAATGAGTCTGTAAAAAAAAACCACAAAGTTACTTTAAATGCATTTAGCCGTCCAAGCCTAGATGGATTATATTCTGCAGTCTTAAAGAAACTTTCAGATTTACGCTATGCTTATTATTTTAAGATGATGATGATTGTCCTCATTTTTGAGACTTTTTGGAGAATGGGAGAGGCACAACAAGGGCAAACCTGAGAAAATACAATGTGATTTTCAAAAGGGAGATGTGAAGAATTACCTAAAGCTTGATGTAGAAAAATCTAAAACACTTCTTGAAGATAATTAAGAAGTGTCTCATTTGTGGAACTTTGGAGAAGAATTTGACAATTACTGGTATAAATCCTTTCTGTCTAGCTGACTTGGTCACTAATACAAGTCAGTCATATCAGTAACAATAACTTGTTAGAGACCTGGTTACTATTTTGAAAGCTCAAAGTTACTCCACATTCTTCTGTGATCTCAGCAAAACTTTTTATTCTCCTCTGATAGCTTTATGGATAAGTAGATAAAATGAAAGCTGTGAGGTGAGAGAATTGAATAGATTTACAGGTAATTTAAAAACATACCCTAGGAATGACTGTGTCTGTGACTCAGCTGCCTAGAAAGGGGTTGATTCTATACTTCCTTTGGTGGCATGCTACCCACTTTATTCTGTGTGTGGCTCCTATTTTGTTTATTTTGTTGTTATTTTCCCTTTCATCCCCACTTGGAGTGCCATTTTTACCCCTTGATGCTCACTCTGGTGTATTTATTATAATAAGTGACCTTCCTAGGTTTCTTAAATATGTTTATTTAGATATTGCCATACCTTGGAAAAATATATGGAGTTGTGTGTGTGTTTTTGTGTTTTAAATCTGTTAAATGTAACTGAGATATAAATCAGATTCTCTTTCCATTTTTACTTCCACTCAATGTTATGTTTTAAAGAACTATTTATGTGTACTTGGTAAATCTGGTTTATTGCTCCTGACTATTACATAGTTTTCATAGCATTCAATCACATGCACTTGTCGAGTTCTTCTTATCCATTCTTCTGGAGATGAATATTACTTTCAAGAACAATGTTGCAGTAAACATCTTCACTTGCATCTCCTTATGGACCCGTATGAGAGATTCTCTGAGGCTCATTCCTAGGAGTGAATAATGCCAAATTTTTCATCACACTGTCTGAACTACTGTGTACTTCCATCAGCTGTCTGTGGGGATTCCTTTTCTTCTGATAACTTCTAAGCATTTGATGTTATCCAGTTTTCTATTATTAGTAGTATTATTTGTATGAAGTTGTATCTTATATTTTTAGCATTTCTATGATTATTAGGATTATCTGTTTGTATTTGTTTCCCAGTTTTTGAAGTTTCTAATCTTATCCTTAGTCCATTTTTCTTTTGTTTTTTGGCTGATTTTCATAAATGTCCTAATAGTTCTACATATTAATTCCTTGTGCGTTTTGGATGACTCAAATGTCTTCTCTCAGTCTGTCACCTGCATGATAATTTTGTGTCCTTTGTTAAATTCTTTAATTTTGATATGGACAAATTAATCAATTTACACCTCAGTTACAATTACGCTTCTTAGAGTTTATGTAAGAAATCCTTGCCCACTTTAACATCTCGGAGACATTTTAATGTATTTTTGACCTTTGCCTTAATGGTTTTACCATTTCCTTTTAAGACTCTAATATACCGAGAGTTTTATATATATTGTATATGGATTTTAACTTTATTTTTCTTCAGCTAGTGAACCAATTTTGTTAACTACACTTACTAAATAGTCCAATTATTTTCTTTTTAATTTGTGATGCAAACTCTATACCCACATACACACACATATATGAAAATCCACATATACATCTTCAGTTCTGCTTCTGTAGTTTCGTATTTCATTGACCTAGTTTTCTCTTCTTGAACTAGTAATATATCCTAATTAATGTAATATGTTTCTGTGATATATCTTGCTTGCTGGTGGGGTAAGTCATCCATGTTTGCGTTTATTCGTAAAAATTTTCTCAGTTTTTTGTAAAGTTTTCTTTCACAAAAATTTAAAATTCAGTTTGTCAATCTCCTTCAAAAAACACTACCAGGCACAAAAGTTAATTCAAAATGGGCCAAAAAATTCGATTTAAATATGGAAATTGGAAAGGTGAAGCAAATAGAAGGCTCCACCAATTGCCCCCCACCACTGCAAGGACACCAATTGGACACCTATTTACACACACAAGAAAAAAATCTTTATAAGAACCAAACACCAGGTGAGCACCCACAGCACCTGGTTTTGACTTCATATGGCTGAAAGTGGGACCAAAGAGATAGAAAAAACCAGTCCTGAATCACCAACACCACCCTTCTCCCACTCCCAACAGTCGCAATGTGGTGCAGAGAGCTTCTCTGGGCACTGGAGGAGGGAGAACACAGCAACTGTGAGGTATTGAACTCAGTGCTATTGTGTTAGAGAAGAAAGGAAAACCAGACCAAACTCAGCTGATGCCCACCCATGGAGGGAGCATTTCACCCAGCCCTAGACAGCCTGGAATCACCAATCCCAGAAGTCCAAACTGGAGTGCCTGCAAACCTCAACACTGAGGGCTCCAGTGTTTTGTGTGTCCAAGTAAACTTGAAAGGCAGTCTAGGCCATAAGGACTGTAACTTTTAGGCAAGTTCTAGCGCTGAATTGGGCCCAGAGACAGTGGACTGGCATTGGGGGGTGGGGACCGAGTCGGACAGCAAATGACATACTGAGAAACCAGCTGGGGCAGCCAAGGGAGTGTGGCATCACCCCTGCTCTAACCCCAGGCTGCACAGCTTGTGGCTCCAGAAGAGACCTCTTCCTTCCACTTGTGGAGAGGAGAGGGTAGAGTAAGGAGGATTGTCTTGCATCTTGGATATCAGCTCAGGCACAACAGGATAGGGCACTGGTCAGAGTCATAAAGTCCCTGTTCCAGGTCCTAGCTCCCAGATGGCATTTCTAGACACATCTTGGGCCAGAAGGGAGCCTACTGCCTTGATGAGAGGGACTCAGTTCTGGCAGCATTCATCACCTGCCAACTGAAGAGCCCTGGGACCCTGAACAACTGGTAGTGATACCCAGGTACTGTGTCGAGGGCCTTCGGTGAGCCTCTGAGATTTACCGGCTTCCATTACCAGCACAGTCACAGGGGAGTAGAGCACCAAGGCTCTTGGGGTCCACGATTCCAGGACTTGACCCCTGGCTGGCATTTCTGGACCTTACCTGGGCCAGAGGGGAGTGCACTGCTCTGAAGGGTGAGTCCCAGGCCAGGCAGTATTCACTACAAGTTGATTTAAGAGCACTTGAGCCTTAAAAGAATATGTGCAGTAGTCTAGTAGTACTCCTTGTGGCCCGGGATGGCAGTGGCTTTGGGGTGATGCTCCTCTGTCTTTGGAAAGGGGAGGGAAGAGTGGGAGGACTGCATCTTGTGGTTTGAGTGCCAGCTCAGCTGCAGTATAATAGAGCACCATGTAGACGTCTAAGATTTTTGACCTCTATGGTTCCTAAATCCCAGATGCCACCTTTGGACCCAGCCAAGGCCAGGGGGAGTTCATCACCCTGAAAGGAAGAACACAGGCCTGACTGGCTTTGTCACCAGCTGATTATGGAGTCTCGGGGCCTTGAATAATCATAGGCAGTAGCCAGGGAGTAGTTACAGCAGGCCTTGGATGAGACCCAGTGCTGTGCTGGTTTCAGGTCTTTCCCAGTGCAGTCATAGTGGTGGTGGCTACATTCCACCCCCAGCTTTAAGTAGCTCAGAACAGACACAGAGAGAGATATTCTGTTTGTTTGGGAGAAAGTAAGAAAACAGAATAAGAGTCTCTGTCTGCTAGTCCAGAAAACTCTTCTGGATTTTGTCCAAGACCACCAACGTGATACCCCTAGGAGTCTACAAGAGCCACAGCATTACTGGGCTTGGATTATGCCCTAAAGCAGATAGAGTTTAGATTACAATACCCTAGTCTTTTCAAATATCTGGAAAGCCTTCCCAAGAAGGATTGGTACGAATAAACCCAGACAGTGAAGACTACATTAAATACCTAACTCTTCAATGCCCAGACACAAATGAATATCTTTTAGCATCAACACCATCCAGGAAAACATGACCTCATCAAATGAATTAAATAAGGCACCAGAGACCAGTCCTGGAGAAACAGAGATATGTGATCTTTCAGACAGAACATTTTAAATATATGTGTCGGGGAAACTCAAAAAAATTCAAGATAACACAGGGAAGGAATTCAGAATTTTATCAGATAAATTTAACAGATTTAAATAAAAAGAATCAAGCAGAAATTCTGGAGCTGAAAAATACAGTTTATATACTGAAGAATGCATCAGAGTCCTTTAAGAGCATAATTGATCAAGGAGAAGAATTAGTGATCTTGAAGACAAGCTCTTTGAAAATACGCAATCAGAGGAGACAAAATTAAAAAGAATAAAAGACAATGAAGCATGTCTACAGCATCTAGAAAATAGCCTCAAAAAGGAAAATATAAGAGTTATTGGCCTTAAAGAGGAGGTAGAGAAAGAGAGAGGGGTAGAAAGTTTATTCAAAAGGATGATAACCAAGAACTTCCCAAACCTAGAGAAAGCTATCAATATCCAAGTACAAGAAGGTTGTAGAAGACCAAGCAGATTTGACTCAAAGAAGACTACTCAAGGCATTTAATAATCAAACTCAAAAGAGTCAAGATAAAGAAAGGATTCTAAAAGCAGCAAGATAAAAAAACAAAAAACATACAATGGAGTTCTAACACATCTGGCAGCAGACTTTTTAGTGGAAACTTTACAGGTGAATGTGGTTTGACGGTGTCCCCACCCAAATCTCATCTTGCATTGTAGCTCCCATAATTCCCACGTGTTGTGAGAGGGACCCAGGTGGAAGATAATTGACTCATGGGGCAGTTTCCCCCGTAATGTTCTCATGGTAGTGAATAAGTCTCACAAGATCTGATGGTTTTATAAGGGGAAATCCCTTTTGCTTGATTCTCATTCTCTTCTCTTATCTGCTGCCATGTGAGATGTGCCTTTCACCTTCTGCCATGATTGTGAGGCCTCCCCAGTCATGTGGAACTGTGAGTTCATTAAACCTCTTTCTTCTGTAAATGCCCAGTCTCAGGTATGTCTTTATCAGTAGCATGAAAATGGACTAATACAGTAAATTAGTATTGGTAGAGTGGGGCACTACTGTAAAGATACCCAAAAAATGTGGAATCAATTTTGGAACTGGGTAACAGGCAGAGTTTAGAATAGTGCAGAGGGCTCAGAAGAAGACAGGAAAATGGGAGAAAGTTTGGAATTTTCTAGAGACTTGTTGAATGGCTTTGACCAAAAGGCTGGTAATGATATGGACAATGAAATCCAGCTGAAGTTGTCTCAGATGGAGATGAGGAACTTGTTGGGAACTGTAGTAAAGGTGACTCTTGCTATGCTTTAGCAAAGAGACTGGCTGCATTTTTCCCCTGCCCTAGAGATTTATGGAACTTTGAACCTGACAGAGATGATTTAGGGTATCTGGCAGAAGAAATTTCTAAGCAGCAAAGCATTCGAGAGGTGACTTGAGTGCTGTTAAAAGCATTCCATTTTAAAAGGGAAACAGCATAAAAGTTCAGAAAATTTGCTGTCTGATAGTGTGATAGAAAAGAAAAACCCATTTTCTGAGGAGAAATTCAAGCCAGCTGCAGGAATTTGCATAAGTAATGAGGAGTTAGATGTTAATTGCCAAGACAATGGGGAAAATGTTTCCAGGGCATGTCAGAGACCTTTGTGGCAGCCCCTCACATCACAGACCTGGAGGCCTAGGAGGAAAGAATGGTTTTGTGGGCTGGGCCCAGGGCCCCCATGCTGTGTGCAACCTAGGGAGTTGGTTTCCTGCCTCCCAGCCACTCTAGCCATGGCTAAAAGGGGCCAAGGTACAGCTTAGTCTTTTGCCTCAGAAAGTGCAAATCCCAAGCCTTGGCAGCTTCCACAAGATGTTGAGCCTACAGGTACACAGAAATTAAGAACTGAGGTTTGGGAACTTCTGCCTAGATTTCAGAGGTTGTATGGAAACACCTGGGTGTCCAGGCAGAAGTTTGCTTCAAGGGAAGGCCTATCATGGAGAATCTCTGCTTGGGCAGTGTGGAAGGGAAATGTGGGGTTGAAACTCGTACACAGAGTTTCCACTGGGGCACTGCCTAGTGGGTCTATGAGAAGGCCACCATGCTCCAGATCCCAGAATGGTAGATCTGCCAACAGCTTGCATTGCATGACTGGAAGAGCTGCAGACACTCAATGCCAGCCCATGAAAGCAGCCAGGAAGGAGCCTGTACCCTGCACAGCCACAGGGGTAGAGCTGCCCAAGACCATGGAACCCACCTCTTGCATCAGCATGACCCAGATGTAAGACATGGAGTCAAAGGAGATCATTTTGGAGCTATAAGATTTGACTGTCTCGCTGTATTTTGGACTTGCATGGGAACTTTAGCCCCTTCATTTTGGTCAATTTCTCCCATTTTGATTTATCCAGTGCCTGTATCTCCATTATAGCTAGGAAGTAACTAGCTTGCTTTTGATTTTACAGGCTCATAGACAGTAGGGATTTGCCTTGTCTCAGATGAGACTTTGGACTGTGGACTTTTGAGTTAATGCTAAAGTGAGTTAAGACTTTGGGGGGCTGTTGGGAAGGCATGATTGGTTCTGAAATGTGAGGATATAAAATTCAGGCGGGGCCAGAAGTGGAATGATATGGTTTGGCTGTATACCCACCCAAATCTCATCCTGAATCATAGCTCCCATAATTCCCACATGCTGTGGGAGAGACCCAGTGGGAGATAATTGAATCATGGGGGCAGTTTCTTCCATACTGTTCTCATGGTAATGAATAGTTTCAAGAGATCTGATGGTTTTATAAGGGGAAACCCCTTTTGCTTGATTCTCATTCTCTTCTCTTGTCTGCAGCCATGTGAGATGGGCCTTTCACGTTCTGCCATGATTGTGAGGCCTCCCCAGCCACATATAACTGTGAATTTATTAAACATCTTTCTTTTGTAAATTGTGTGGTCTCAGATATGTCTTTATCAGCAGTGTGAAAACAGGCTAAGGCACAGGCCAAGAGAGAATGGCATATTTAAAGTGCTGAAGGAAAAAAGGAACTTTTACTCTAGAATAGTATATTCAGTGAAAATATCCTTCAAACCTGTAAGAGAAATAGTTTCCCAACATACAAAAGTATAGTGATTTCATCAACATCAGACCTATCCTACAAGAGATTCTTAAGAGAGTACTTCAATCAGACAGAAAATGCTACTAATGAGCAATAGAAATTATCTAAAGGTACAAAACTCACTAGTGATAGTAAATACACAGAAAAGTACAGAATATGATAACACTACAACTGTTGTATGTAAACTACTCTTATCTTAATAGAAAGACTAAATAATAAACTAATCAAACATGATAACTACACTGCTGGCATGTAGTCATGAAATAAAACATGAAAAAACTTAACTACAACAACCTTTCAAAACATAGCACAATAAAATATAAATAGAAACAACAAAAAGTTAAAAAGCAGGGTCATGAAATTAAGGCATAGAGTTTTATTCATTTTCTTTTTACTTGTATGTTTGTGCAAAGGGCATTAAGTTGTTATCAGGTTAAAATAATGAGTTATAAGGTAGTATTTGCAAGCCTCACAGTAACTTCAAACCAGAAAACAAACAAGGGAGACACAAAAAATAAAAAGAAAGAAACTAAATCATATCACCAGAGAAAATCACCTTCACTAACAGAAGACCGGAAAGAAAGGAAGAAGGAAGAGAAGGCCACAAAACAACCAGAAAACAAATAACAAAATGTCAGGAGTAAGTCCTTACTTATTAATAATAACATTGAATATAAATGGGCTAAACTCTTCAATGAAAAGGCATAGACTGACTGAATGGATGAAAAAATAAGACCCATTGATCTGTTGCTTACAAGAAACACACCTCACCTATAAAAACACACATAGACTGAAAATAAAGGAATAGGAAAAGATATTCCATGACAATGGAAACCAAAAGCAGAATTACTATACTTATTTCAGACAAAATAGATTTCAAGACCAAAACTGTAAGAAGAGACAAATAAGGTCATTGTATAATGAGGAAGGGGTTGGTTCAGCAAGAAAATATAACAATTGTAAATACATAAGCACCCAACACTGGAGCACCCAGAAACATATATAAAAGTATTAATAGAGATAAAAAGAGAGGTAGACCCTGATACAATAATAGCTGGAGACTTCATTACTCCACTTTCAGCATTGGACAGCTCTTCCAGACAGAAAATAAACAACAACAAAAAAAAATTGGGCTTCATCTGCACTATAGACCAAATGGATCCAATAAATATTTACAGAACATTTCATCTAATGGTTACAGAGTACACATTCTTTTCCTCAGCATACAGATCATTCTCAAGGGTAGACCATATGTCAGATCACAATACAAGTCTTAACACATTCAAAATTGTTGAAATAATATCAAGCATCTTCTCTGACCACAATGAAATAAAATTAGTAATCAATAACAAGAGGAATTTTGGAAACTATACTGATACATGGAAACTAAACAATATGTTCCTGAATGACCAGTGAGTCAATGAAGAAATTAAGAAAGAATTTGAAAAATTTTTGAAGCAAATGAAAACAGAAACACAACATACCCAAACCTATAGAATACAGCAAAAATAGCACTAAGAGGAAATGTCATAGCTATAAGTGCCTACATCAAAAAGAGGAAAAACTTCAAATAAACAATATAAATGTGCATTTTAAAGAACTAAAAAAGTAACAGCCAACCAAATAAAAAATTAGTAGAAGAAAAGAAATAATAAATATCAGACCAGAAATAAATGAATTTGAAATGAAGAAAATAGTACAAAAAATCAATAAAAGATGTTTTTTTGAAAATTTAAACACATTGGCAAACCTTTAGCCAGACTAAGAAAAAAAGGAAAAAAGATCCAATTAAATAAAATCAAAAATGAAAAAGGAGACATTACAACTGATACTGCAGAAATTCAAAGGGTCATCAGTAGTTACTGTGAGCAACTGTATGCCAATAAATTGGAAAATCTAGAAGAAATGGGCAAATTCCTAGACACATGCATCCTACCAAGATTGAACCAGGAAGAAACCCAAAACCTGACAGAACCATAGCAAGTAACAAGATAAATACCTGACAAAGAAGTGGTATCTAGGATACACAAAGAATGCCTATACTTTAATGATAAAAGGCAAACAGCCATGTCACAAACATGTGACAGACATGTCACAAAAAGGATATTGAATTGCCAATTAGCACATGGAAAAGTACTGAACATAATTATTCATCAAATAAATGCCCATTAAAACCACATTCATCAGAATGGCTAAAATTAGGGAAGGCACAGTGGCTCACATTTGTAATCCAAGCACTTTGGCAGGCCAAGGCAGGAGGACTGCTTGAGACAAGCATGGGCAGTAAAGCAAAAAACCATCTCTTCAAAAAATTTTAGAAAATTAGCTGGGCATGGTTGCATGTGCCTGTAGTGCAGCTACTTGGGAGGCTGAGGTGGGAGAATGACTTGAGCCTGGAAGTCAAGGCCACAGTGAGCTGTGATTATGCTGGCACTCCAGCCTGGGGGACAGAGCAAGGCCCTGTCTCAAACAAACAAACAAATCTTAAAATTAAAATAACTGACCATAAAAAATGTTGCTGATGTGGAGCAACCACAAAATGCTGGGGGTATAAAATAGTACAACCATTTTGGAAAAGATCTGACAGTTTCTTATCAAATGAAACTCTTAACTAAATACTTAATCCTCTGACAAAGCAGTTTTACTCTTGGGTATTTACCCAGGAGAAATTAAATATCTTCACAGAAAGACATATAAGAATGTTCAATTTTAATCATAATAACTCTAAACTGGAAACAGCCCAGGTATCTCCATCAATATGAGAATAATCAAACTATGGTATTTCCATACAACAAATCACTATTCAACAATCAAATGAAATGAACTACTGATACAGGCAACAACATGAATAATTCTAAGAATGTTACTTTGAGTAAGATAAATCTTATACAATAAAGTATACATTGTCTGTTTCTGTGTACATAAAGTTCTAGAATAGGTAAATTTTTCTATGGTGAAAATATCAGAACAGTGGTTGACTGTGATGGGGGGCAGGAGTTGGTGAGGAAGGGTCATGTTCTACATCTTGATAAAAGTTTGGTTTACAAATGTGTATGCATTTGTCAAACTTGATGCATGTGCAGTTAGGATCTATGCAGTTAATTACATGCATTAAATGTATTCATGTGCATTTTACCCCAAAAGAAAAACGTGCAAAGAAATACTCAATTCAATTTAATAATATGCATTCTAATGTTGATTTTTAAAGGTCAAACTCTAAAATATATGAAGAGTTTGATTCTAAGCCAAATATGAGTGATCATGGCCCAGGACACAGCCTCAAGAGGTCCTGACAAACAGTGCCCTTAGTGGGTGGGTTACAGCTTGGTTTTATACATTTTAGAGAGACAGAAGTTATAGGCAAAGACATAAATTAATACATGTAAGGTATTCATTGATTTGGTTTGGAAAGGTGGGACATCTGGAAGCAGGGGGCGCTCACAGGTCATAGGTAGAGTCAAAGATTTTCTGATTGGCAATTGGTTGAAAAAATAAGCTTTGCCTAAAGAGTGAAGGCAGCAGAAAGAAATGCTTGAGTTAAAATAAGAGGGATTATGGAAGCCAAGATTCCTGTTATGTAGATGAAGCCTCCAAATTAGAAGGCTTCAGAGAGAATAGATGGTAAATATTTCTTATGGGACCCAAAAAGCTGTTGGACTCTTAGTTAAATCTCTCCTGGGTCAAGAAAAGGAACGAGATTCTTTACAGACTGTGAATTTCCTCCATAAGAGATGGCTTTGCAGGGCCATTTCAAAATATGCCAAAGCAATATATTTTGGCGTAAAATACTTTGATTTCCTTTAGGGCCTCCTATCTTTCATGTAATGTTATACCAGTGTCAGGTTGGAGTTGGGTATCTTATTGCTGCAGAGTCTGTTTTGTCAGTCCTACTATCTGATCTCATTTTAATGTTAATGCTGGTCAATTGTGCCTAAACTCCAAAGGGAGAGAATATAATAAGGCAAGTCCTGTCTCCCTTCCCATTATGGCCTGAACTAGTTTTTCAGGTTTTTCACTCCTTGAACAAGTGGGTGTGTCTGTTCAATTAGCAAAGGGACTTAGAATTTGATTTTTGGTTTACACTAATATATTAAGGGGGATGCACACTGAGTTTGAAATTTACTTTGAAATGCAAATTAAAATTGATGAATATAGAGAGACAGAGGGATAGACATGTGGTAAATAAAGCCTAGTAAAATATAGTCGTAGGTTGTGGGTGGTGGGTATGTGAGTGCTTGCTGTAAAATTCTTTCAACTTAGCTGTTCTAATAATTTGTTCATTCACTTGAATTTCCTATGTTATTGATCATATAATTTCCAAATAATGACTGCTTGTTTTCTCTTCCAGTCTTATAGCACCTCCAGTATTATGTTGCACAATAGTGATGATGGCAGGTGTGGTGGATGCTTTGGATTAGTTTGCTAAGCATCTTTTCCAACCTCATTCTGATGTGTTTATTGGAGAAGGTTCAGCGAATGAAGCAGACATTTTGCTGGCGTGGATTTTAGAAGAGATGACATGTTGTATTATTGCAGAAACTTTCCTGTGAAGCCCAAATATCTGAGACAGTTTCAGTTAATTTAGAAAGTTTATTTTGCCAAAGTTGAGGACATGCAACTGTGACATGGACTTAGGAAATCCTGATGACATGTGCCCAAGGTGGTTGGGGCGCAACTTGGTTTATACGTTGTATGACATCAATCAATATATGTGAGAAGTACATTGGTTTGGTCTAGAAAGGCAGGGACAACTCGAAGGAGGGAGGGGGCTTCCAAGTAATAGGTAGGTGAGAGACAAGTGGTTGCATTCTTTTGAGTTTCTCATAAGCCTTTTCAAAGGAGGCAATCAGATATGCATCTATCTCAGCAGAGTGATGACTTTTAACAGAATAAGAGGCAGGTTTGCCTTGAGCAGTTCCCAGCTTGACTTTTCCCTCAAGCTTAGTAATTTTGGGGCTCCATGATTTTCTTTTCACATTGTTCAATAGGCAGGTACAGATAATTTATATCTCTCATTTTGAAAAAGTATGTAATATATATGTAAGTTACATTGCATAATAATAAACACATGTGCTATACCCACAACCCAAGTGAAGAATTAGAAATACTATCAACACTATTGAATCTGCCTGTGTATATTTCCATGCTTTCTCACTCTGCCACATGCCACATGCCCCAGAGATAATCACTGTTTTGAATTTTGTTTATAAGACCCTTTGCTTAGTTTTTAGATGCTATTATCACATATGGATATGAGCTTATTTGTTTGTGATCTTACATAAATGGTATAATTGTGTATGTCATTGCTTGCTTTCATATGTATATAAAGGTATTATACTGTATTAAGTCTTCTAGTTCTTGCTTTTTTCTCTTAACATTATATTTCTAAGATTTATTCCTATAGCTATTTATAGCTATAGTTCATTTAATTTTTAATGCTGTATTTTCTAGTGTGAATATTCTGCAATTTATCCAATCTCTTATTTGCAAACAGTTTTTGCTATTCCCTTATTTGCTACAATCCTGTTATGAACATGCTAGTTACTGTATCCTGGTATACATGTGCAAGAGTTTCCCCAGGGTGTGCCCAACCAAGGAATAACTGTGTCTTCAGATATGTGAGTTCTCAAATTTACAAGAGAAGGTCAAATTGCTTGCCACAGTTTGCTCTATTTACCCTCTGTCAAAAGTGCATGAGTTTTCATGATTCATCTCCCTTAGGACACTTATCAGATTTCTTAGTTTTTGCCAATCCACTCTAAAATGATATCTTATTATGATCTTAATTTGTATTTCCTTCCTTGGTAATGAAAACTTTTTTCTTGTGTTTATGTTTATTTGCTAGTTGTAATTCTTTTCTGTATGAAGTATCTTTTGTCCATTTAAGTTTTTTGTTTTTTAATTGGTTTGAATAATTCTTTTTGTATTCTAAATATTATTTCTTTGTCATGTGTATGTTGAAATACTTTCTCCTGCTTTGTGCTTGTCTTTATGTACTTTTAGTGTTTTATGATGAATGGATATTAATTTTAATATACAATTTGTCAATGCTTTTGCTTATGTTTATTGAGTTTTGTGATTTGTTTAAGATATTTTTTCCTATCTTGGATCATATTCTATGAATACAATTGGCTTGTCATTTTCATATTCTTTCGTAGTTTTGGTGACAAATTTATTCTGCTTTCTTAGAATGGATGGGGACTAACATATCATCTGTAAGTCTCTAGAAGAGTTTGTGTATTTTGGAACCATTTATTTGAAAATTTGATAGAACCTGACTGAAAAATGACTTTCCTGTGTAAAGATTTTTAATTATTGATTCTATTTCCTTATAATTTCTCATACAATTTAGGTTATATTTCTTCTTGAATCAGTACTATTTTATTTTTCTAGTAAGTGTCCATTTTATCTGTTGTCAAATTCATTGTAATACAAATTGGTTTTCATGTTATTTTATTCCTTTTTACATCTGTGTGGAAGATGTTCATATGCCCTTCTCTCCCTTCTTCTTCCTGCCACCCTACCCCTGACTTATGATTACTAGGCTTATTCTCTATCTCAATAGACTTTTCAAAGAATCAGCTTTGGCTTTTTGATCCTGTTCTTTGATTTGGTCTTATTTTATGTTCTTCTTCTTCTTCTTTTTTTTTTGACTTTTTGGGTTCATTTTGTTTTCCTCTAAATTCTTAAGCTGGATGTCTAACAAATTAACCTTCAGCTTTTTCCCCCAATACAAGCATTTAGAACTATAAATTTCTTTCCAGATACCAATTTTGTTTCAATGTACAAGTTTTGATAGATTTAATTTTAATTTTCATTTAGATATATCTTTAAACTTCCATTGTAATTTTGTAATCCTCTTTATTTTTATCTTTAGTTTTTGTTTTATTAACTTATCTGCTCTTTTCTTTATCTTCCTTTTCCTTTATTTTGATTTATCCTAGTATTTTATTTCTAAATTCTTAGCTCAATAAATTTCAGTCTCTATTTCTTTTATATCTATTCAAGGCTATATATTCTTCTTCCCAAAATATTACTTTTGCAGTTTTTCACAGATTCATCCCAGTAGTTCCTCATATTCCAAATTTTCACTGTATGATTTCGTGCTATGTGAATAGAAAGAGCAACCATTTTTTTTTTTCTTTTTAGATAGATCTGAAGACTCACATTTTCTCATCTGCAAAATGGGGTTTGTATCTGTTAAAGCTCTTTCAATTCCATAAGACAAGAAACTCAGTTCCAACCTATTTAATAGGAAGGGAGGCTGGGCACGCTTCATGCCTCCCTTGTTACAGTAGTCGTGCCTGTAATCCCAGAACTTTGGGAGGCTGAGGTGGGAGGATTGAGGCCAGGAGTTCACGACCAAACCAGGCAATATAGGCAGCCATGAATTTACAAAAATTAAAAAAAAAAATAGCCAAGTGTGGTGGCACATGCCTGTAGTCCTAGCTACTCAGCTACTCAGGAGGCTGAGGTGGGAGGATCACTTGAGCACAGGAGTTCAAAGCTGCAATGAGCTATAATTATACCACTGCACACCAGCTTGAGCAACAGAGTGAGACCGTATCTCAAAAAAAAAAAAAAAAAAAAAAAAAAAAAAAAAAAAAAAAGAGCAGGGATGGTGGGAATATCATGACTCATGTAACTTAAAAGGTCAGGAATATGTATAATTTAAGAGTATCTTCTGGGATTGGCTTAAACAAGGTGAACAGTCTCCAGTCTTTATTTTTTGTTTTTCCATTTCTTTTCTGTTATTCCTTTGTGTTGTCTGCAATCTCAGGCTTCCCGTAGGAAGATTGTCAGAGTAGCTTCAATTTAGATATAAAGCAGCCAACTTGCAACACTACAGAGTCAAACATGAAGATGAAAACCGCAAAATAAGAACATCCCAACAGAAAGAAGCATAGGTTCCTGACTGTATCATGATGCTGCCTCATACTTATGCTTCTATAAGTATAAGAAGCATACTCTATGCTCACTTTTTAAGAGTTATTATATGTAAGATTTTGTTTCTTCTTGCCAAATGCAGTCCTAACTGAAAGCATTTGAAAAGCTCATAATACAGAGACTAGCCCAAACCAAATGCTCAGTGAATCATAGCAATTACCACTTCAACACTCCCTAGGAGTGATATTTTCTTAGAGCATACAAACCATACTATGGAGCTTACCAAACCATACTATGTGGTCACTATCTATCAATATTTTATTTTTTGGACTTCCATAAGATCAAATCCCTTTTCTGAAATCAGGTTCAGGTTCCTGCCTAGGAAGGGAAAACAAGGATTTGGGAATTTAAATGATGCGTGTGAC
The DNA here is from genome assembly GCF_037993035.2 of Macaca fascicularis. Taxonomy (NCBI): domain Eukaryota; kingdom Metazoa; phylum Chordata; class Mammalia; order Primates; family Cercopithecidae; genus Macaca; species Macaca fascicularis. The sequence continues at coordinate 17,285,271 of NC_088376.1, forward strand.
TTAGATTTTCTCCCCGAAGAAAAGATTGTGTCCCATGGAGCAATGTTTGAGCAGGTATGAAAGGGTCTGGGGAAAGCTGATGAGTAATTCCGTTTTACTGGCCTCTAGGTCATTTCAATTGTGTTCCATAAGGCACAGAGAAGACAGCCAAAGGAAAATTCAGGGTTGCCACAGCTGACATAGTTTCCATGTCTAATCAATGACTCTGCAGCTCATATGAATGAGAAATTTTAAATTGATTACACAGCAGTAAATGAGTACTCCACTGTCTTTTCTGTGTGAAAAATGGCTATGTTCATCCTGTCAAATGGAATAAGATGATTACATGCACTGTTGTTTTATAATAGTTATCCCATCAATAAAACATGATTTCACATCTTTCAAGGGGAGTTAAAGTGCTAACATTTATTTTGAAATAAAAAGGAGACATTTATAAAAGCTTCCTATTTAAAGTCCTCTAAACCATTTAAATAATAAGAATAGTATTTCTACATTTACCTTTTGGTAAGTTATAGCTAACATAAAGCTGAAAAAATAAATAATAGTTTAGTTAAAAGGAGCAGAAAAAATATTGAATCAGAAACTCCTTCCCTCTCCCTATTCACACTGTGATGGATTGTGAAAAGGGTTTTGTTCTTTAACCCCTGCCAGTGTCCATGCCCTTTACAAGGCGACATTATCATCCCTTCCGTCAAGGGTGAGGTCTAGAGACTGCCTGTGGCAGTTTTAAAGTACAGCCCCCAAATTCTTTGACACTCCTTCACTGAGAGATGGGCTTATGTTTCCTCTCCTTGAATCTGGGTACTTACTGCTTGACGAAAGGAATGTGGTATAAGTGGTGCTGTATCAGTGTCTGGGCCAAGCCTTAAGAAACTTAGCTGTTATTTCCTGTCTCTTGTGATGCTCACTCTTAGGACCCAGCCATTATCCCCCTGGAGAGTATCACAGGAGAGAAATTTGCCAGCTAGATGATGGGATCATCTTGGAGGTGGATCTTGCAGCCCTAGTTTAGCTTCCCAGCTGATATCTACTGGAGCAGGGATGAATTTCTCTACCAAGCTCTGCAAAGAGCAGATCTGTGAGCAAAACAAACGGTTGTTGTTTTAAATTACTATGTTTTGAGGCGGTTTGTTACATAGAAATTGGTAGCTGGAATACTGCCCTTGAATATGAGCTATGTGTGTTTTGCTCTAGCCAATAGAATGGAGGAAGTGATGTTGTGCCAGTTCAGAGCCCCGTATGTATACTCAAAAGGCCTTGAGAGCTTCTGTTCTCTTGGTATCCTACCTTTGGAGACTGTTGGAAGATGAGAGACATGTGGCCAGCTGCTCAGTGACCCAGCCAACAGCCAGCCTATCTGTAGAAATGTAAGACCATTCTAGACAAATCAGCTTTCTACCAAATGACCACAGATGCATGAGCAAGCTACTCAAGAGCCACAAAGCCTAGCCCAGACTAGAGCATCTTGAAGGTTTCTCTTACTAGAATCATTTTGGCCTTTATCATTAATAGGATGTTGTTGTGGATGGGCAACAGATCACACCAGCAAGTCCCTCTCTATGTTTACAACAAGTTAAGGCTAAATTCCAACCATGATGCATGTTTGTTAGGAAGTAGGTATTAGCATTGAGACACGGGTACAAATAGATGACAAGGTAAGAAAGAAGAATGTTTTGAGGTAGCAAAGTATAGTACTAGCTCAAAATAATTATTAATACAAAATTAAATTTTAAAAATGGAATATATCAACAATAGAATGCAATATAGTACTGAAAATGAGTTAACTAAAACCACATGTATCAATGGGAGCATCTCAAGAATATAATGGTGAGTGAAAATACAACTTGGGCGGCAGACTGAAGTGTTTTCCTACTAGGTATCTAAAGTTTTGCAACAGTTGGCCGTGTAATTAGACACTGATATTTGGGTGGGCTGCATGGAAAAGGGTATTGATTATAGTTTATTGGAAGTAAGAAAATGGATTTTATGAGTTATATAAGAGCTGTCAAAAGACAAAATTACCACCATCACCACCCCAAATTAGTTTAAAGATCTAATTGGCTTTTGTTTGTGATTCTAGAATCAGGCAACACCTTATTTAATAAAATAGAATAGTATTCTGCTGGGCATGAGAGAACAGTTGGTTTTTGTAAGGTGGGAACAATTTTTGAAAAGCAGGTTGGTTAACACTGGTTTACTACATGTTACTTTTCTTGGAGGGGTTAAAGCACAGTGAACTTATGCTGACTTAGGCAGACTTGGTTGCTGTGAATCTCTTGTTTTCAGGAAAGATTGATCTGTTTGGGCGTTTACTTGCTTTCTTAAAGTTTCAGTTTGATGATGTGGCATTTAGGATTAGTGACTCCATTTCAGTTTGGTCTGGTCTGCTGAGGCCTTAGTGCAGAAGCTCAGTCCAAAACAATGACCTCTCTTAATTTTGTTTAATAAAGCATTTTCAAAATTTGGTCAAGTTTATATAAAAAATAACATTTAAGCCTAATAAGCTATCTATCACAATCAATAAGCTATTGGTGTTTTAACAGACAATAATTCTTGACAATTATGGAGTATATATAAACATATCAATGAGTTAGACTTTAGCTTTCATTTAGTTTTATAAGAGAAAAGGGATCATACATTGCTCAGAATTGGGTTGCATAAGATTTTCATAAATGTTATTTCGTATATTCACAATATACTTGTCCTCTAATTCCATGGACTCAGTTTCTGCTAGTAGGGCATTGTTTACTTCTACCTTAATCAATGCTTTTGAAACCGGCGCACAATAGGGCAAAAGTGCATAATTATTCTGACACATCCTGAGATTTGCATTACAGAGGCTGCCACAAGGCTTAAAGCTTGATTCATGCTTAGTGGTGAATTTCTTCTGAAATTGTGATTTTTCACTCTGCCAAATAGCTCTGCAGATTTTCAAGATCTGTGATTACATCAACTGAGGGTCTTTCACTCTGGGAAATGAGTCCTATCCCCACTTGCCTTCTCCCACATCTGGTCTGTGACTATATGCCAGTACTCTGAAAACTGATCAGCAGTGTTCTTTCTTCCTCTCCAGTTTTGTTTTTGCTGTGGATTAGATTATATTACTCCCTCCCTGTTAGAGGTGTATACATCCATACTTTAACATATGACTTCACAATGCTTCTTGCTGTAGGAGGGGTATACCTCCCTTGTCTCCTGACCTGGGGCTTAGGTAGGTAATTTTGGCCAGTGGGATACTAGCAAGCATGACATAAGCTGAGGTTTGCTTGCATGGTTGAGCTTGTTCTCTTGCTTTTTCGTCATCGCCATGAGAAGAATTTGCACCTAGTAGTCTCTGGACCAGAGGTAGAGCAGATTTGAACCCAACCCACACCTAAAGCAGAGCCACCAAACGGACTTGCATACATTTGAGTAAGAAAAATAAATGCTGAAGGTAAGATTTGGGGGTTGTTAAATGCAAAAACTAACTAATATAAGTTTCAAGTTGGGCAACTCAGAGCTATGTAATTCCAAATAGTCCATGATCTGAGGAAGTTTGGTAAATCTTTTCAACAAATAACTGTGGCACAGCAATTTTACAATATTAAAATACATTGAAGACGCCTTGTAGACCTAATAAATATCCAGTTTCCTCTGTTAATACAGCTTTTAATATAGGTAAAATATAGATATGAATTTCTTCTTAGATGTTCACAGGCATTCTGTTTCTTTTCTGTTGTCAATGTGTAATTTTCAAAGAGTTAAAAGCATAATTGCCATGCAAATGTAGAAAGTATACTTGTCAGCAATTTAGTCAACCTATTAATGAGAGAACAAGTGAGATAGTAAAACTGGTTCCAAGAGTATATGAGGGACAGTTATTTCTAGACATTAGCAAAAAGAATGTTAAAATAAGGTTGCTAGGCTATATACAAAACTGGTTAATGTTCTATGGGGCAATAAACATCAACTTTTGAGGTTCTCTTTTCTAGAGGAAGGTGGAAGTAAACGACAAACAAAATGAGAAGAAACAATGGCTACTGTTGACAGTTTGCTATAGCAAGGGAGTCAGCCACTATTACTTATATTTTGGAAGAGACTCAAAGGCATGCAGAGTAAAAAGCTTTATAATGGCAAAAAGGGAAGGCTTTGGGGGTACACTGATTGAAGGCTGCTGTCATGGGGGAGCTGGAGGCAGGTTAACTAGAAATGGTGCATCCTATGTAATTGGTTGGGATGCGTATTTGGCTTTCTCTGGCTAGTACTAAGTTGAAAACAGAAACAGAAATTAAAGAAACTGTCAGTTATTAATCTAGTCCTACCCATTTTGGGCCAATTGTTACAGGGGCTATATTTTGGCTTCCTGGATGGTTACTAGAAATGGTGGTCTGATTTCCTGTAAATTAGGCTGGCTATAAGTCAGAAGGAGGCTGGCTTCCTATAGATTGTGGGTTGGTTTCATGGGATGATTTTTGCAGGCGATGGATCAGAGGTCTATTTTTATATATGGTCTGAAAACTTACCATTTGTATACTCAATCTTTCAGTACACAACTCTACAAATTAACATAATGTGTAATAAGTCAAAAACAGATACATTCACCTAGAAAATTAAACAATCCTTTGCGTAGGCCTATTCGGCAAAATTCTAGCATGGCATTAAGAAAACATCCTACTTTCTCTTTACCTTATTTACAAGTTTTCGATAATGTTTTAACACTGTATATTAGAGAAGAATATAGAGGTTGTGAGCAATTCATACAATTCTGGAAAACATAGATACTAGATAAGAACTGGACAGAAGCACTGTAATTATTTCAGAATAAATTTAATCCAGGAAGAAAAGGCAATATTAGAAAGATCTATGTTGGGCACAGTTTGAACAGCATTCTTCAATCTGCTTTACCAAGCGTAAAACTTGTATTTTTAAATCTTTGTCTAATTTACTTCTTTAATTTATTTCTCAGTTGGTTCACACTTCAAGAATTGAAGAGACAGATGTTGTCTCTTTTTATCCTCACATCTTAACACTAACTACTTCCTACAAGGTATCATTCAATAAACCAGATAAGTAAGATCGATATCACAGATGCTCTCGATCAATGATACAAGGGAAACTGGACGCATACACCTTATCTTTTGACTTGAAAGGCCCTTCTCTCCCCCATCAGAGTAGCATATGAGACAACTGTACTCAGCTTTGTAAATTATTGGCCAAATTCCTTAAAATTCTTAAATTCCTTACTGGCAGGTGGCTACAATCTACTGATGCATGTGTGTTTGAGAATTAGACATTTTTCTTTTCCAAAAATGTATAAAATAAAAGTCATTCTATGCCATCTTTTGGGTGTTTCTGGCATTATGTTATTTGTCTTTACATATATAATTGTTAATTCTGGTAGGCATCTAATCATGGACCACTATTTCATAAGACAATGGGATGGTATTGTTAATGGGAAACAGCTTCAAAATATAATGTTAACTTTAAATACAAATTTAATTAACTGGTCTCAACCATGAGGAAAAAGTCTGTATTTATAATTCAAATTTTATTTAAACTGAACCTTCTCAAGTACCATTGTTATGCAGCTTACTCATTTTTACAGTGCTATTTGTAGCAAAAATATCAAACACCTGGTTGTCCACTAGATGTCAGTCCATCCTCATGCTGAGGTAGCAGGTAGAATATTCATCTGGTGACAAAAAAAAATCTATTTGAGAAGTCATATACTTGCCTCCCTCCCAGTGGCATGAGAGACACCACAAGCAGGCCAACTTTCCATTCTTTTTTGTGTAATATAGGCTTGGATTGCCTTTATCATTGGCTAATTGACATCGGCAAACTCTGGTGTCAATAATCTCTTGCTTCCCTCTCATTAAACATGGCAGGTTCCAGATGAATTTGAAGAGAGTAATCAATACTTTGTTTGGCCATGTTAAATTCATGACACAGAATGGAACTGGATGCCAGGATCAGATGATACAAAAATAAATGTGTCTTTCAATCATGTGGTTCATTTGTAATGACCCCCAGAATGGAACATTACACACCCAGTGACTGTAACCATCCTGCCTGGCATGACTTTAGCTGCCAGCCACTGGTGCTCAACAGCGTCCTCCCAACAAAGGCTCAGGGTATATTTAGGATGCACAAAATTTATAGTATAATAGACTCATATGCTCTTAACTTCATATGAGCAAGTATTTTCATCAGGATGATCCTGATGCAGGCTCAGAGGCATTTATGTAGTTGATAATTATGGTATCAGAAGCTCTGTGCAGGGAACAGTTTATATTGGCAGTCTCTAAATCATATCTAGTTGAGTTAAAGCTACATTTGCCAAAGTGTCCTCTGACAGACACTGGTCCTGTAGGATGTGAATAGATTATAATAAAAGGATTCATAGAGGAGGATTCCATGGAATACTCTGGAAGAAACAGAATCAAACCTGTTTCTCTGATGCAGGACTTCCCAGCACTTTTAATATTATCATGTGCAAATATCCAAGAAGAGGCTATAATATGTGGATTTTCCTTTTTTCTGATTTTAGAATAATTATTTTAGAGAATATTTGCCAAACAAGTTGATTTTGAAAAAAGTGAAAGAGACTTCTGGACTACAAAGAGATACTTAGTCTCATGTTGCCCTTCCACCCTTTCTTACTGGTTTTCTTTCTCTTTCCTCGTGCATCATATGTTGAACATATTTTATGTGTCAGGCACTATACTGGAACAAAGTAATTTAGATGTCAGGCTGCAAAGAGCAAAGGCTATTACTAGGGCATACTTTTTCTAGTAATGCATAGAAATCCTTGTATCTAGGTACATTTTACATTTGGAAAGTTTCAAGGTCTGCTGCCCACCTAAAATAGGCATTGGCTATTGCCTTTGGACCCATGTTATATCAGGGAAGGAAGTAGTTCTCTACACAGTCAATGGAATCCTTTCAGCTGGGTTTGAAATCTTTCAGTGAGGACTTGGCAAGAAAGGCGTTTAACCAATAGGAATTGAATGGGAAAAGCTTGGAGTTGTTGGCAGGACGGAGGCAAGTTTTGAAACAGAATTATGTGATCCAAAGAGCCTGCCTTAAAAAACTACATGAGGGAGAGTATTAGAGGGAAGAAAAGGGTAAAAATGCACATACAGAGCAAAAATGAAGGCGTGCCATGGGAATATGCCATGTCCAGTGGAAAGCAGGGGTCTACGGCTGAAAGGAATATTCTTGGTTTGATACTTATCTCTTGTGAGCAGTACGAAGACCCTCTGTAAAATGGACATCGAGACCTCAGTGAGGCAAATTCAGGCTGCTAAATATAGATGCGACAATGTCAAAGGCTCAGCCTCATTTCCCTTGGGAAAGGTCTGTGTGGTGGGTACCATCTGCTCTCAAATCTATCAATTTGCCCCAGAGTCATTGTCCTGGAGATTGAGAATGGCTTCATTCCCATCCATGCTTGATCATCTCTTTTAACAGATTTCTAGTGTTTTCTAATAAAACTGCAGAGAAGGCTAGAGGAGACAGTATGTGGAGAAGTGAAGTAACATTATTTCTGTTGAGAGAACATTTAGATAATGGTTAGGTTATGAGAATGAGCTGCATCAAGTAGAAAAATGAAGATGGGTACTGAATCTTCAACTAGAGGCCCTGGGCTCTGATAAATAAATTTAAGGCTTTAACAATCATTCATGTGTAGATTTCACTTCACCAGCTTGAAATACAATATACAATTGCTTTCTTAAAAACGTTTCTTGGGCTGGGCACAGTGGCTCACGCCTGTAATCTCAGCACTTTGGGAAGCCACGGCAGGTGAATCACCTGAGGTCAGGAGTTCAAGACCAACCTGGCTAACATGGAGAAACCCAGTCTCTACTAAAAATACAAAAAATTAGCCAGGCATGATGGTGCATGCCTATAATCCCAGCTACTCAGGAGGCTGAGGCAGGAGAATCATTTGAACCCAGGTGGCAGAGGTTGTAGTGAGCTGAGACTGCACCACTGCACTCCAGCCTGGGTGACAGAGGGAGACTCCATCTCAAACAAACAAAACAAAACAAAACAAAACAAAACTTTTCTTGAAATTATGATATACAGGTGTACCTCATTATATTACACTTTGCTTTATTGAGCTTCTCAGATATTGCACTTTTTACAAATTGAAGATTTGTGGCAATTCTGCATCAAGCAAGTCAGTTTTTCCAACAGCATATGTTCACTTCGTGTTTCTGTGTTGCATTTTGGTAATTTTTATGTTACCAAAATATTTCAAACATCTTCATTATTATTATATTTGTTATGATGATCTGTGATCAGTGGTCTTTGATGTTACTATGTAATTGTTGTGGGGAGCTGTGAACCATGCCCGTATAAGACAGTGAACTTAATTGATAAATATTGTGTGTGTTCTGAATGCTCCACTCACTGGCCATTCTCCAGTTTCTCTTCCTCTCCTCAGGCCTCCCTATTTCGTGAGACACAAAAATACTGAAAGTAGGACAATTAATAACCCTACAAGAGCCTCTACATCTTCAGGTAAAAGGAAGAGTTGCACATCTTTCACTTTCAATCGAAAGCTAGAAATGATTAAGCTTAGAGAAGTGGTGTTGAAAGCCAAGACCGGCCAAAAACTAGGCCTCTTGTACCACACAGTTAGCTAAGTTGAGAATGTAAAGGAAAAGCTCTTGAGGGAAATTAAAATTCCTTCTCCAGTAAACACATGAATAAGAAAGTAAAACAGCCTTATTGCTTGTACGGAGAAAGTTTTGGCGGTCTGGATAGCTCAACCCAGCACATTCCCTTAAGTCAAAGCCTAATCGAAAAACAAGACTCTAATGCCATTCAATTTTATGAAGGCAAAGAGAGCTGAGGAAGCCACAGGAGAAAAGTTCGAAGCTAGCAGAGGTTAGTTCATTATGTTTAAGGAAAGAAGCCATCTCCAAAACATAAAAGTGCAAGATGAAGCAGCATGTACTGATGTGGAAACTGCAGCAAGTTACTGAGAAGATCTAAGATCATTGATGAAGATGGCTACACTAAGCAACAGATTTTCAATGCAGCCTTCTATGGGAAGCAGATGCTATCTGGTTCTTTCATAACTAGAGAGAAGTCAATTCATGGCTTCAAAGCTTCAAAGGATGGGCTGATTCTCTTGCTAGGGGCTAATGCAACTGATGACTTTAAGTTGCAGCCAACGTTCATTTGCCATTCTGAAAATCCTAGAGTCCTTAGAAATTACGCTAAATCTGTTCTGCCTGTGCTCTATAAATGGAACAACGAAGCCTGGATGAAAGCACATCTGTTTACAGCATGGTTTACTGAATATTTGAAACCCATCATTGAGACCCGTTGCTAAGAAAAAAAGATAGTCCTTTCAAAATATTACTGCTCATTGACATTGCACCTGGTCACCCAAGAGCTCTGATAGAGAGATGTACAAGGGGATTAGTGTTGTTTTCATGCCGGCTAACACAACATCTATTCTGCAGCCTATAGATTAAGAAATAATTTTGACTTTTAAGTCTTATTATTTAAGAATTACATTTTGAAAAACTATAGCTTCCGTAGAGAATGATTACTCTGATAGATCTGGACAAAGTAAATTGAAAATCTAATGGAAAGGATTTACCTTTCTAGATGCCGGTAAGTACATTTGTGATTTATGAGAGGAGGTCAAATTGTCAACATTAAAAGGAGTTTGGAAAAAGTTTATTCCAAGCCTCGTGAATGACTTTGAGTGGTTCAAGACTTCAGTGTAGGCTGGGCATGGTGGCTCACACCTAGAATCCCGGCATTTTGGGAGGATGAGGTGGGAGGATCGCTTGAACCCAAGAGTTTGAGATCAGCCTGGGCAACATACTGGGTCCTTATCTCTACAACAAAAAATTAGCTGGGCATGGTGGCACGTTTATAGTTCCAGCTACTCAGGAGGCTGAGGTGAGAGGATTGTTTGTGTAGGAGGTAGAAGCTGCAGTGAACCATGGTCTTGCCACCGTACTCCAGTGTAGGTGACAGAGTGCGACTCTGTCTCAAAACAACAACAACAACAAAACAAACCCAAAACAGAAAAACAAGACCTCAGTGGAGGAAGTAACTGTGGACATGGTGGAAATACAGAGAAAACTAGAACTGGAAGTGGAGTCTGAAGATCTGAATGAAATGCTGCAATTTCATGATAAAACTTGGACAGATGAGGATTTGCTTTTTTATGGATGAGCAACAAAAGTGCTTTCTTGAAGGGAATGAAGTCTACACTTGGTGAAAATGCTGTGAACATTGTTGAAATGACAACAGAGGTTTTAGAACAACGATAAACTTAGTTGACAAAGCAGCAGCAGGGTTTGAGAGGATTAACCTCAATTTTTTTTTTGAGAAACATTTTTATTGAACATGAAATTTAAAGTTGGAGAGAAGATAAAACAAGTTTGACAAGATGTTGGTATTGGTTTTATTAGTTAAAACATGTGTAATTGGTTATCAGTATCTCAATTTTAAGATAATATTTTCTCTACTTTTAGGCATGTTTGAAATTTTCCATAGTAACATTTAGAAAATGTTTTAAATTGTACAAATTTATGGGGTACATGTGAAGTTTTGTTACATGTATATAATACATAGTGATCAAGTCAGGATCACCCAAGTTCAATACTTTTCTGTTTAATTATTGACTCAAATTTTGAAAGAAGTTCTACTTTGAGTAAAATGTTATTAAACAGCATTGCACGCTATAGGAACTCTTTGTGAAAGGAAGAATTAATGCGGCAAACTTCTTTGTTGTCTTATTTTAAGAAATTTTCAAATTTCCACAGCCACCTCAACCTTCAGCAACCACTATCCTGGTCAGTCAGCAGACATCAACATCAAAGCAATACCCTCTAACTGCAAAAAGATTATGACTCACTGAAGACTCAATTGATTGTTAACATTTTTTAGCAATAACCTATTTATTAATTATTATTATTATTATTATTTTGAGACAAGGTTTTGCTGTGTTGCCCAGGCCGGAGTGCATTGGTATGATCACAGCTCACTGCAAACTCAACCTCCTGGGTTCAAGTGATCCTCCTCCCTCAGCTTCCCAAGTAGCTGGAATCACAGCTGCATGCCACCACATCCAACAATTTTTCTGATTTTTTTGTAGAGACAGGGTCTTACTGTGTTGCCCAGGCTGATCTTAAACACCTGGGCTCAAGTGATTCTTCCATTTTGGCCTTGCAAAGCACTAGGATTACAAGCATAAGCCACCACACCTGGCCAATTTTTTTTTTTTTTTTTTTTAAGATGGAGTCTCACTGTCACCCAGGCTGGAGTGCAGTGGTGCTATCTTGGCTCACTGCAACCTCTGCCTCCCGGGTTCAAGCAATTCTCTGCCTCAGCTTCCTGAGTAGCTGGGATTACAGGCGCCCACCACCATGCCTAGCTAATTTTTGTGTTTTTAGTAGAGATGGGGTTTCACCATGTTGGCCAGGCTGGTATTGAACTCTTGACCTCATGATCCATCCGCCTCGGACTCCCAAAGTGCTGGGATTAGAGGTGTGAGTCACCGTGCCTGGCCCAATGTAATATTTCCAAATTAAGGTATGTACATTGACTTTTTAGACATAATGCTATTGCACATTTAATAGATTATAGTTTAGTGTAAACACAACTTTCATATACACTGGGAAACTAAAACTTTGTGTGACTTCCTTTATTGTGATATTCACTTTATTGCAATAATCTGGAACTGAACCTACAATATCTCTGAGGCATACCTATACATACAGAAAATTAGACGTATTATACATGGTAAAACTTGATAAAATTTTGCAAACCAACATTTTGTTTTAAACCAGTATCAAAATCAAAATCAAAACATTACCAGGGCACAGAAGTTCTTCTTGGTCCTCATCTAATCATTACTCCACGCCAAGAGTAACCGCTGTCTGGCTACTAACAGCATGGCTTACTTTTGAGAAATCTGTTACAAGAGGTGAGCAGGAGTGTACGGATGTCATCCTTACGGTTGTCATCCTTCACTGTCTTATAACCCATCCCCAAGATAAGCCCAAGGACACCGAAAGTTTAGCCCCACTGAAAAGCAGAACATCCAGTGCACCTGACCATAATCCTGTTCTTAGCTGCTCTTTGAGATACTATCTGTTGCACCATGTCACAGGCGACGCATCTGGCTGTAGGAGACAGGCTGTTACATTGTAGGGTTACCACATCACAAGGTCATCACAACAAAATATGCTCGCAGGACTAGCTCTTGCCATATGTATACACAAGTAAATCCCTCCAACCCACACCCCCATATTTTGCCCATGAGCCAGGTCAGCTGCATTGGGTAACATTTTGCCCCCAGACCTTCACATGCAGTATCCATAACCACCTATCCTCTGGTCAATACCAAAACACAGGTCTTGCGCTGAGGTCTGAGTCTCAATTTAGATTCCCCTCTTCACTCATATAGTGATTCCGTTCAGAGTTCTCTGTTGAATTTTCCTGCCAGGGACCATGTGGTCCATTAAATGTGTATAAATGTTGGGGGGGTCTCAGAATAGGATACTGCAAAATATGACACCTTGGTGCACATGCAATATTTTCAGCTGAAGGAAGTAGAGAAAAGCAAAGAAGCAGCCAGGGGCGGTGGCTCATGCCTGTAATCTCAGCACTTTGGGAGGCCGAGGCGGGTGGATCACGTGAGGTCAGGAGTTCGAGAGCAGCCTGACCAACATGGTAAAACTCTGTCTCTGCTAAAAAATACAAAAATTAGCCAGACATGGTGGCAGGCGCCTGTAATCCCAGCTACTTGGGAGGCTGGGGCAGGAGAATTGCTTGAACCCGAGAGGCGGAGGTTGCAGTGAGCCGATATCGCATCATTGTACTCCATCCTGGGTGACAGAGCAAGACTCCGTCTCAAAACAAAAAAAGAAAAGAAGAAAACCAAAGAAGCACGAAAGTCACTCTGATAGCTCACTTTTCTCCCCTGAAGAAGGCCATAAAAGAATTCTGTGACATACCTCCCCTGAAAGTAAGTCATAAGACCCTCATCTTAGAGGGATCCTGCCTGATACCTAGAGACCAAGAAAACTTTGGACAAGCAGGCCTTGCTGAGTTTTCCCCTGTATATTACCATTGAATCACACCCTTTTGTCCTCCTCTCATGCTTCTGTACCACAGTTCATAAAAACAGTTTTCCCCCTGAGTCTTTGGGTCTTCATTTGTGAAGGTTCCCATGTCATACAAAACCTTTAAAATAAATTTGTTATGCTTTTATTTTGTTAATCTGTCTTTTCTTATAGGAGTCTAAGCCGTAAAGCTTGTGATGAGTGAGGAAAAAAAGATTACCTTTACTCCCCTATATATACAACTCAAAACTTAAGAGAAATGGGGTCTTGACCTTGCAGCTGTTTCTTCCAGAATGGTCCTTGAGTTCTTGATCAATTAATGGATTCAGATAATCGCAGTATGTGATGTGTCACCTAACTCCACTGCCACCAGCTCTAAGCTCTCAGCCCTGGTAAAGCTAAAACATTTTCCAACGGAACAAGAGTATCTGCTTTCCATTTGTGTAATTAAATGGAAAAAAGACTATTTTTTCCAAGGTGATCTAATATTGAATAATAAAAAGAAAGTTGCAAAAGGATGTATCAAACATGATACCATTTGTATAAAATTTAAAACCTCACCAAATGTAGGTATGTATTATTGACAAAAGTTAAAAATAGACCTGGAAATGAAATGTACCAGTCTCAGGACAGTGGTGACCCTTGAATAGAAGTGATTGTAGTAAGGTTTGAAAAAGTGGGTAGAGGCCCTAACTGCATTTGTGACATTTTCTTTTCAGAGTGATTCAAAGCAAATATAGTAAAATGTTAACATCTCTTAAATCCTGGCAGTGGGTTCCTGGGTGGTGGTTATATTATTTTCTGAACTTCAGTTTATGTTTGAAAGATTTCATAATTTTAAATTTTAAAAAGTTTTCCCCATATACACTTTTTAAATGTTAAGTTGAAAATGTTAAGTTGAAAAAGTAAGAACCTAAACTGTATATTATAATCTCAACCATGTGCCAAAAAAATGAAAAGAAAGGGGATTGAAAAACAAGTAAATCACCATGTTAATAGTAATTTCCAGTTTGGGGGAATAATGGGAGATTGTGTGTGTGTGTGTTAGAGACAGCATGTATGTTCTTTATATGTCCCCTTATTTTCTTAGGAAAGGGATCTGGAATATAACACTATAGCATAAAATTATGTTGAGCTCAAGACATTTGAGAATCAAAATATGCAGAAGGAGGCTTTGCCTGACACCCCCACCCCCACCTTGCCCTTATGTGCCTAAAAAAGCAGAGCCTTTCAAAAGAATTCAACTGCCATAGATTCTCCTTCAAAAGAGGCTTTCCTATATGGGGTAGGCGAAGAATTGATTCCTATGATTTGGGGGGATTGATTCCTATCACCAGATAAATCACATAAACTAACATTACCATAAATCTATCATACCTCCCATCTGTTCTCTGAAGGGCCAATTTATCTGTGCTCAGAGTCATTCATTTTTCCACAGCACCTTTTCTCTCCCTCCCCTTCTCCTATGAAGATGGTATATAAGCCCCAAATTATAACTGCTTCTTTGAGCCGTGTTTTCTGTAAGCTCCTGAATAAATGTATGTGAATAAACCTAGTCTATTTTTTCCTGTTAATCTTTTGTCAGTTTAATTTGCACTCCTCCAAGTGCTGAACTAAAGTGGGTAGAGAAAAAACTTTTCCTCCCTAACATTACCTACCTAATTTTTACGTGATTATTTAAATTGCATAAATGAGGAGTGAAATGTGTTAAAAAAAAAATCTAGCCCAGAGTTAGCAGATACTTGCCAAGGCAAGGATTGTGTATGTACGAGTTTGCCGCAGTCCCTTAGCACTACGGGAAGTGGTAATTTATTTCTGTCTCCTTCTACCTTGTTCAAAGGAGAGGCTCTTGCTCCTGCCTTCTCAAACTGTAGGTTTTAGCAATTTCCTTACATGAAAACTGGGTTTTATCTCTGGGAGTTCCAAGCTGCTGTGGTGCTAAGAAGGGTTGAAAAGAAGCTCAGCAGGCCCTACTAAGGAACATAATTTAACAGTTCTCAACTTCTGGCAGGAGCTGGTTAATCTTGTTTAAAGAAGGCCTGGACTTCTAATTTGAGCCTTTTATTATTTGCATCAAGAATGTGCTTCCTAAATTGCAATAAGACATTTGTCTGAAATGAAAGTCAGGTTAAGAACAAGACCAACAAGGCAAAAATAGGCTACTTAGTGAAAAGAGACATTACTGAGGATAAAGGATACCTGGAGGTAAATCCACAGTAAGTAGCAGCTCTGAATCAACCATCCCATATCATGTGCAAATGCCCTACCCTTACCTCACTGCTACTGCAACCATCACATTTTAGGAGCTCTCCACAAACCTCTCTGCTTTCTGGAACCATACTTTCCCCTACCAGAGAAATTATTCCTATACCTTATCCCCTAGCAATGCTTCTCAAACCTTAATGTGCATATAGATTACCTGGTAATGTAGTTAAACTGCAGATTCTAGTGTAGCAGGCCTGCAATGGGGGCCTGAGATGCTGCGTTGCTAATTTGCTCCCGGGTAATGCCAAGGCTTCTTGTCCGTAGACCACATCTGGAGTAGCTAAGCACTTATAGGACCTTCTCAACTTTTTAAAATAATACTTGTGGCATGAACTGGGTTTATTTCTAGAGAAGAAGGCAGAAAAGAGGAAAAAGAACATCTACTGAGCACCTATTATACACCAAGCACTTGAAGCTCATTTGATGTTATTTTTTTACCTCAATGTAATTACTTAAGCAAGGTCCTCCACATGGAATAGCCCTATATTCCCCCATTTCTGTGTCACTGAATACTGAATCACCTTGTAAGACTTCATCCAGGTATCCTATATTCAATAGATCTTTTCCTGAAAGGAAGAAAACATAACCCAATTCATCCTGTGCCCTGAATCTCTAGCAATATCTGACATTCATTAATAGTGTTGGCATTGTGGGGGAGGAGAGAGCTTTCCTTCTTTTCTCTTAGGTTAAGTGTCTGAGGACTGTGAATTGAACTGTTAAATGATAAATTAACAAGAGACAGAGCATACAAACTTTAATTTTACACAAGGTCTCCACATAAAGGAAGTGAAAACCCAAAGAAGCCAACTCAGTGCTTATATACCATTTTAACAAAGAGTGATACATTGTGAAGGGACTAGACAAAGCAAAGCAGAGGTTGAGCTCCAGGGGCAGCACATTGTGGGAAAGTTACTAACAGGGGAAATGAATGGAAGATGGGATACTTTAGTAAGGTTTCTTTGTGAAGATTCGTGTTGGTGCTAACTTTTCCACTTAGTTTATGGCCAAACACACCCCCAGAGACAGGATTAATGGCAATCCTCATTTCTCAGAAGTTTCTGCTTTTAGTCAGATAAGCCCTGAAAATGTTTCTTTCTGCATCTGTTGCTTTTCAGTTGCTTTCAGCTCAAAACAATTCATATGCCACAGTGGCATATTTTGGGGTGGCATGTACTGATCTCTTTCAGCATTCAATAAATGTTTAAAAGAGGACTAAGAAATCCCTAAGGAACAAGCCTGAAAAAGAAATATTTTATCATCACAAATGAGGAACCTGGGGCTCAAAACGTTTATGTGACTTGTGCAGGGTCACACAGTAAGTATTAGAGACCCAGGTGTGTATTATTGTAAGATCAAAACACTTTTTAATTATGCTACTTTGAGTTTCCAAATTTTTTTAAAAGGCAACTTACTAGAAGCTGTAACAGGTGATATTTTCTCAAGTTTCTTGTTGTTGTGTTTTCCTCCCTGATCTCTGCTGTTACTATGGAAATTCTAATAAGTACTTGTTTATATCATTTTTACTTTTAGGTATTAAGCTTGAGACTAGGTGCTCAAGTTGAATATTATAATATACTTTAATTGTTCACAGTACAAAGTGCATCCCAGCAAAACTGAAGCAAGGCAAATTTGGAAAGTGGCGGAGTGTATCTTGTGATGCCTCCCTGATATTTTGGCCTTTTCTTCTTCTCCTTCTCCCATATAATACCTTGGCCTGGGTGTCCAAGTCTCCCT
Organism: Macaca fascicularis; assembly: GCF_037993035.2. NCBI lineage: Eukaryota > Metazoa > Chordata > Mammalia > Primates > Cercopithecidae > Macaca > Macaca fascicularis. The sequence continues at coordinate 17,302,355 of NC_088376.1, forward strand.
ACCAGTGTGCTAAGCAGGGGCTGAAAACTGAAATGCTTGCAGCAAGCTGGGCACTGAAAAAAAGATGACAAGGTGCTTGTATTGAAGTCTAGCATCACACTTGCCAGGTACTTCACACTTTGCCCTTTAAAATATCAAACTGGTAAAACGAATCTGACAAAATAATATCCAGGTGTTGGGTATTTAGTAGCAGTGAAGAAAAAGCATGGTAGTTCCTGATTTCAATGGACCTAGTTTCATTTAGTAGTCAGGTACTCCTTGTTCATATTCCTCCTTACTTTCCTAAAACAACCAATGCCTTAAGTTGCTTACCTCCTTTAGGTACTCAGCCTTCCTTGTTGCTCCCCTGTGGATCCATCTCCCTTGCTTTCCTCCACCAATCTCCTCCATCTCTATTTTGCCTCATGTCTAAATCTCTGCAGCAAATTGATAAACAAATCCATAGCTAATAACATCTAAATAGTTACTCAGGAAATATTTGCATTTTATCAAATGCAATAGATGATATAATAGAAGAAAGTGACAACTAGTAAGAATATTAAGAATAGGTTTGAAGTATGAGCACCTCTCTAATATCCTTCAAATGACAGTATTTAGCTGAAAATTGATTCCAGGTTTATAATTCTTGTCCATGTCTGGGGCTCTGCCTTCATTTTAGGGCAATATTTCTCAAAATTAGTCCACAGGTCACCTAAATCAAAATTTCCCATGAAACTTATATAAATTCACCCTTACATGACAAAAAAAGTAAAGATAAATGAGTAAATACACAAATAGAAGAAAATGAAATAAAAAGTTTGTTCTCCAAATGTCAAAAAGGAATAAAACAAATGTACCTAATCGTGTGTCATATTGGTGACATAATATGAGAGTTGGCAAATTACAGTCTGTAGGACCAAACAGGTCTGATGCCCATTTTTGTAAACAAAGTCTTATTGGAACCCAGTCATACCCCTTGGTTTCCTTATTATCTATGGCTGCTTCTCTACAACAATTGCAGAGTTCAGTAGTTGTCACAGAGACTGATGACCTGTAATGCCTACAATATTTGACTTGGGTTTTTACAGAAAAAAATATTGCCAACCCCTGATACAATCACAGATGAACATAAACCTTTCACATGACATTAGATTAGACTTTCTAGTCTGTACATCCTTAATGGAATCCATTCTATGGACAAAAAAAGCTGCAAAGAATTCCGTAGGACTGCTGTTATTAACCACATTGGCATAGTGGTTTTGAAAATATTCTGTGTATATAGGATGGGAAATGAAATAAGTCATTATGTTAATGTTTTTGGCTACCAGGATTGTTAGTGTGAAAAAAACAAGAAAGGTATAAAATCAAAGAGATTAAAATATTGTAATGTTAACTTTTTTTCTCGTTGACAATGTTTTTCCTAACTGCCTCTTCTAAAAAGGCCTTGAAGCAACACCAGTCTTGTAACACTGAGCACTACTGGGGCCCAGATGATGGTTTCTAAATACCATTCTTCACAGAAATGAAATAGAACTTGAAGAAATGGCTGATTTCATATTTGGGGTGGGGAATGGACAAGATGAGTGTGGATTATCTTGATGAGCCAGAAATCAAGGAAGGTATCAAAAGCTAGGAGAGTCATGTCCAAAGGACGTTGGAGTTAAATTGAAGGATCTTATTAGCCAAAGATGAGAAAATTTGAGCATCAAAATACAAACAAATAAAACAAACTGAACCCAAAACCCTCTGGTTACTCTTGAAGGTAGCTGGATCACAACACCTTCTGTTAATAATTGGTGATTAAAGGAAAAGAAAAAATTTATTTTGCCTGCCCATATGAACTGTATTTCAGGATGATTAGCCTAGTTAATATGGGAAAGTTGGTTTTCTTATAGAAAAAACTCCTGCTAGTAAATAGAGAAGAAATGATAAAATTTTTAAATGACCATTTGCAACTATTAATAAAATAGTGCCAAAATCATTAGAAGAGTTGCACGTTAAGTATTTCACAAAAGAGAGATCAGGGTTTTATGATCTGAACTTGCTGATCAAATTATCACCAATAAAAGTGGAACCATCAGACTTTATGTGACTCCTGATAAGATGCAATGTGACATGCATAGAACCAACTATGAAAAATACTGAATGTGAATCTAATCAAGTTTTTAGATCTAACTTGTAGTTTACAGGAAGGATCGGAGACAGAGGGATGAATTAATAGATGATATAACCAGACAAATCTAGAATGTGAAGCATCACACCAACTTAGCGTATTTCTTGAAAAAGTCAATGGTGTGGAGGAGGAGGAGAAGGGTATACTTTACAGGATAAGAGATTTAAGAAACATAACAATCAAATACAATGTATCACCTTATTTGGGGCCTGATTTGAACACATGAGCTACAAAAGTTACCTTTGAGATACAGAAATTTGAATATGCACTGGGTATTAGATGATATCAAGGAAATATTGCTGGCTTTGTCAGGTGTGATATCGGTGTTGAGGTTATATTTTTAAATGTCTTTATGTATTAGAGATCCAAATATTTGTAGTAAAATGGCATGCTGTTGGAAATTTTTCTTAAAAGCTACAACAAAAGAAAGGAAGGAGAGCTGAAGTAGAGCAAAATATTGATAATTTTTAAATTTGGCAGTTGGATTATGGTGTTCATTACACAATTTCCCTACTTTTATTTATTTTTAAAAAACTGTCATTATAAGAAGCTAAAAAAGCAACTACCTGATCTAACAATCTGGCATAACCTCAGAGAAATTCTCATTCAATACATGTATATCGTTGTTCATTGCAGGCTTGTTTGTAGTAGCAGGAGGTGGAGTTGAACACAACCTACTGTACTTATCTATCACCAGGGGAATGCATACATACAGGGTGATGGAGATATACTAAGCAGCAGTTAGAAGCCATAAATTCTGTGGGATGTACTCTCAGCAATCTGGCTAGCTCTTAAAAATAGAGTGTTAAGAGAAAAAAGTAAGAAACAAAAAACTTATACCAGAATTTAGTTTATATATACAGTTGTCCCTCAGTATCCTTAGGGGATTGGATGCAGGACCTCCTGAGGTTACCAAACTTTGAAGGTATGCAAATTCCTTATGTAAAATGGTGTAGTATTTGCATATGACCATGCACATCCTCTTGTGTACTTTTATGTCTAGATTACCTAATACAATACCTACACATCACTTCGTGTGTGTGAACTCAACGTAGTACTCAACATGCAGCAAATTCAAGTTTTGCTCTTTGGAACGTGTGGATTTTTTCCTGAATATTTTCAATCTGCAGTTGGTTGAATCCATGAACGCAAAATCTGTGGATATGGAGGGCTGACTATACGATATATATATTCTTTTCTTATGGTACACATGTTATATATTACATATGTTATTTTATACAGGTGTATATACATGTAAATTCATATAAAGCCACAATAACTATTTTCCAAAGATACTTTAAAATTCTAGAATATATACCCAATACATTCAAATGGTTGTGTATAGTGGGGAGGGGAGTTGAAATTGGCAGTGGGAATGAAGGGGAATCACCAAATGAAACAAGAAAGTGGCTTTGCATGGAGTAACAACGTCGGTGTGCCAAATTTAGGGGTAGGATTAAACTTTCTGTGTCTGAAGTCCAAAAGACATGAAAATGACCCACCTAGGACCTCTTGAATCAAAATAGGAAATAGAAGGAGTGAAAATCTCCTTTTTTTCCTAAGTCCTCTCAAGTGATTCTTAAACACCAAAAAACGGATGTATCTTAAGGGAAATCACCAGTTCAAGGTCACCAGACTAAGTCAAGAACAGCAGAGCATAAACTCTCCAGAAGGGCCTGATAAATTCTCCCCAATGTCAAATGTCTGTTTGTGTATAAATGTGAGTTAGTTAACACTGAATTAGTTCTGAGAATGAAGAGCTATATAAATGCTAATTACTCCTGGGCAAACCAATCTCCTATTTATCACTTAGGGAATTTCCTTTCCAATCACCTGTAAAGGGGAAAAGGAATCTATTGCTCTTCTCACCAGTGTTAATTATAATACGAGTCTGGCGTAGCACAAAGATGAAAGAAGAAAAGATAATATCCAATGTTTGTGAGGGTGTGGAGGAACAGGCCACTTCAGGTATTGTTGGTGGGAGTGTAAACTGGTACAGCTAGAAAATCTTGTCTGAAAATCTCCCCTTATAGAAATTCATCCTCCAGAAATACTGTGCAAGACATACGTACAAGACTGGTCATTTCAGCATAGATTGTCATTGAACAAAGGACACAACCCCCAAATCCTTCAGTATGGGAATAACTGAACATATTAAAGTATATCAGAAACTGTTCAAAAGCATGAGAATCTATACACACTGATGGTAGAAACAGCTTTCCAAGACGTAATAGTTCCAAGAAATATTGCTAACAGAAAAAAAACCATAAGGGAGAAGCAATATGTATGACACCAGTTTCGTTTTGTGAAGAAGAAAATGGAAATTAATTACTTTAGCACATGTGGGAAAACAAAGTTGAATATTTATGCTCTAAATTGTAAACAATGATTATCTCTAGGGTACAAGACTGAGGGAACTTTTATTTTGTGTATTATGTGTTTATGAAATAGTCGTATGCCAACCAACTTTGCATTATATTTATAATTAGAAAGAAAACAAAACCAATCAAGATTTGTTGGTCCCCTAGTGATACAATTTGACTGTGTCCCTACCCAAATCTCATCTTGAATTCCTACATATTGTGGGAGGGACCCAGTGAGAGGTCATTGAATCATGGGGACAGGTTTTTCATGTGTTGTTCTCATGAGAGTGAACGAGTCTCACAAGGTCTGATGGTTCTATAAGGGGGAGTTTCCCTGCACAAGCTTCCTTCTCTTGTCTGCCACCATGTGAGATGTGCCTTTTACCTTCCACTATGATTTGTGAGGCTTCACCAACCATGTGGAACTGTAAGTCCAATAAACTACTTTTCTAAATTGCCCAGTCTTGGGTATGTCTTTATCAGCAGCATGAAAACGGACTAATACACTTAGCATATTAAGAGGATAAAAGTCTTAAAAGGTCTCTTCTACACTGCACATACTAGGACTTAGAGCAACATGCTGTGGGAACATGTCTTGATTAGTTAGATGCTTATGGTCAAGGAATTTTACTAACAGGAAGTTACTGGCTTATCCTATAAGTGAAATGAAATTGTCCCCCCATAGTCAAGCAAAAATGACACCAGCAAGAAGTCCAAGACAGACTCAGTGCTTATATATAGAAGGACTCAAATGGAATATAAATAGCTAGATCTATAATCTTCTGAACTGATTATTTTCTTCCATATATCCTTCACTGAAGCACAGGACAGGTTTTTAGAATGAAGTGTAAAATTGCTATTAAAGCAATCTCTCCATCCTCCTCCCCCAGTAGAGCAATAAGGAAGCCAGGAGGGAAATTAGAGTGTAATGATGGGGGAGGAATTGTGAGAACTTCAATTGCAGTGACCTGGGAGCATGTTAATAATGTAAGTTTGTGACTAGTTAGGTGCCCTGGCACCTTCCCGGAAGACTGCACCAAGGAAGCTATAGGAAGCTCAAGTGCCTGCTGCATCCATGTCAGAAAGGGCAAGCAGGAAAGTATTTGCAGCACAAGGGCTTTGCACTCTGAGTTTTCAGGAAACCAATATCATATATAAGATCTTGCAGAGCTGTGCCAAAGAGGCATAATAGGCTGTCAGTGACACCCAAAACTGGGTGTGGTATCTGAGGATGTGGGGTCAGTCTTAGCTGTATCACCATCTAGCTTGTTGACTTTGAGCAAGTTCATTGCTTTTTGTAAGCCTCAGTTTCTTTATTTGAAAATGAGGTTGATAATAGTACAAACTGAATTAAACTATTCATCCAATAAGATGGTTATGAGGATTAAATAACACTTTCAAAGTGCTTAGCACACCACCTGACAGGTAGTTAGTACTTGATAGGTAATACAAATGATTATTATCATTGTTATTGATGAAACAAGGGAAACTTCGAGTAATCTTTTGGATGGCATATTACCTATCTATTTCAGTGTCACAAATTATGGTAAATATTTATAATCTCATGCAATTTCTGTGGGTCAGAAATTTGGAAGTGACTTGTCTGGACAGTCTTTCTTCGGGTTTTTCATGAGATGTTACAGTCATGACGTCCACTGGGATGGTAGCCTTTTGAAAGCTTGACTGGGGCTAGCAGTCCCACTCTCAAGACAGCTGACTGACATGCATGGCAAGTGATGGCTGTTGCTGGAAAGAGGCCCCAGTTCCTCACCATGTAGACCATTTCATAAGGCTGCCTGAATGTCCTAATGACATGGTAACTGGCTTCCTCTATAATGAGTGATGTAAGAGAGCAAAGCAGAAGCCTCCATTTCTTTGACAACTTAGCCTTAAAAAATCACACCCATCATTTTCTTTCTTTCTTTCTTTCTTTCTTTCTTTCTTTCTTTCTTTCTTTCTTTCTTTCTTTCTTTCTTTCTTTCTTTCTTTTTTTTTTTTTTAAAGAGGTGGAGTCTCACTCTGTTGCCCAGGCTGGAGTGTAGTGGCGTGATCTCAGCTCACTGCAACCTCTGCCTCCTGGGTTCAAGCAATTCTCCTGCCTCAGCCTCCTGAGTAGCTGGGACTACAGGTGCACACCACCATGCCCAGCTAATTTTTTTTTTTTTTGTATTTTAGTAGAGATGGGGTTTCACTGTGTTGCCCAGGCTGGTCTCGAACTTCTGAGCTCAGACAATTCACCCACCTCAGCCTTCCAAAGTGCTAGAATTACAGGTGTGAGCCACCGCGCCCGGCCCACACCCATCATTTTCAAAATGTCCCATTGGTTATATGAGTTGTTCCTACTTAGTGTGGGAGGGGGTATTCACAAGAATATGAAGATCAGGAGGTGAGAGTCATGGGAACCATCTTGAACGCTGGCTCCCACAGACCTTAAACCTTCCTTGGCCCAAATGGAATCCAAATTCTCACTTCAACATTCCATCTGAGCCAGTCATGTCTTCCTGTTAGATGAGAAGGGAAGTTTCATGTGGAACAAAGCAAAGATAAATCAATTATGATAACAGTCCTCAAGATATTTACATTCTAAAAGAGAACACAGATATGTAATAAACCAGGTCAGAGGAAGAGAACCTTGTAAGTTACTGTTTTAATTTTTAAATAGGAAGCAAATCATCATCATCATCATAGTATGATCATAATGAACACATATTGAGTGTTATCTATGTGCTAGGCAATGTACTGAATGTTTTACTTGTAGTACTCTTCAAGTTAAGTAAGATTATTATCCTATTTTTCATATAAGGCAATTGAGACATAGAGAAATTAAGTAATAGCCCAAAAAAATCACAGAAAGTAACATCAGGGACTGGACTTCTGCCTCAACAAGCTGGCCCCAGAGTCTATGTTTTAAATTGCTAAGTGTATCAGCCTGGGTTCAATCTGGGAAGCAGAACCACCATGAGTATTATAAGAGGTTTATTTATTTATGTTTTTCATTTTAACTTCTAAGTTCAGGAGTACATGTGCAGGATGTGCAGGTTTGTTACATAGGTAAATGTGTGCCATGGGAGTTTGTTGTACTAATTATTCCACCCAGCTCTTAAGTTTAGATCCATTAGTTATTTTTCTTGATCCTTTCCCTGCTCCCACCCTCTGCCCTTTAATAGGTCCCTGTATGTGTCCCCTCTATGTGTCCATGTGATCTCATCATTTAGCTCCCATTTATAAGTGAGAACGTGCGGTATTTGTTTTTCTGTTCCTACATTAGTTTGCTGTGGTTAATGGCCTCCAGCTCCACCCGTGTACAAAGGATCTCATTCTTTTTTATGGCTGCATAGTATTCCATGGTGTATATGTATCACATTTTCTTTATCCAGTCTATCATTGACGGGCATTTGGGTTGATTCCAGGTCTTTACTATTGTGAATAGTGCTGTAATGAACATACAAGTGCCTGTGTCTTTATAATAGAACGATTTATATTCTTTTGGGTATAAACACAATAATGGGATTGCTGAGTCAATGGTATTTCTGTCTTTAAGGAATCACCACACTGTCTTCCACAATGGTTGAACTAATTTGTACTCCCACTAACAGTGTACAAGCATTCCTTTTTCTTCACAACCTCACTGGCATCTGTTATTTTTTGACTTTTTAATAATAGCCATTCTGATGGGTATGAGATGGTATCACATTATGGTTTAGATTTGCGTTTCTCTAATGATAGTGATGTTGAGCTTTTTGTCATATGCTTGTTGGCCACATGTATGTCTTCTTTTTAGAAGTGTCTGTTCGTGTCCTTTGCCTACTTTTTAATGAGATTGTTTGGTGTTTTTTCTTGTTTAAGGTCATAAGGGGTTTATTATAAGACTTAGAATGTACCCAGTTGTGGGAGGAGCTAGAGAAGTAAAGGTCACAAATAAAAGTTGAAGGACTGGAGAAAGGACATGTATTAGTCTACGAGGGCAGCCAAAACCAAGTAGCACAGACTAGTGATTTCAACAACAGAAATTCATTTTCTCACAATTCTAGTGGATAGAAGTCTAAAGATCAAGGTGTCAGCAGGGCTGGTATCTTCTAAGGCCTTTCTTCTTGGCTCGTAGATAGCTGTTTTCCTCTGATGTTTGCATGTATCTTTCCCTCTGTGCGTGTCTGTGTTTTAATCACCTCTTCTTATAAGAAGACCACTCATATGTCCTTATAGTGAGTCATAGGGCCCAAGCCATGACCTCAGATTACCTTAATTATCTTTAAACACACTATCTCCTTGAGCCAGGCATGATGGTATGTCCCTGGAATCCCAGTACTTTGTGAGGCTGAAGTGGGAGGATTGCTAGAAGACAGGAGTTCAAGACCAGCCCGGGCATTAGCAAGCAATACCCTGTCTCTACCAAGGAAAACAAATAAATAAAAGAAGACAAAGAAAAACACTATCTCCAAATATAGTCACATTCTAAGGTACTGGGGTTTAAGACTGTAACACATGAAATCCCAGCACTTTGGGAGGCCGAGGCGGGTGGATCACAAGGTCAGGAGATCAAGACCATCCTGGCTAACACGGTGAAACCCTGTCTCCCCTAAAAATACAAAAAATTGGCCGGGCGTGGTGATGTGTGCCTGTAGTCCCAGCTGCTGGGGAGGCTGAGGCAGGAGAATGGCATGAACCCGGGAGGCAGAGTTTGCAGTGAGCCAAGATCGCGCCACTGCACTCCAGCCTGGGTGAAAGAGTGAGACTCCGTCTCAAAAAAAACAGACTTTAATACATGAATTTTGGGGGCCATATTCAGCCCTTAACAGGTCACTATCCAGCTTTGAAGTAAGTGACTGAGTCCAAGCTTTCAGGGAAATCTGGAAGCTACTAAATCCATCTCCTCTGTTGACAGAGGAAGCTGATGAAGTTCATGGAGGCTGTCTGCTTCCTGTGACCAGTGCCTAGTGAGTTCACAGTGATGATAGGCTGGGGCTCACCACGGCTCATCATGACTTGCAGTAGGAAAGGAAAGCTGCTTCCCTGTAGCAGGGAAGATCGAGGATAAATTGAAGCCCACTTGCATCTCAATGTCTGTTCCTCAACATCCCCTACCAACATGGAACTTCATATCATAATGACTGCTGCTTCACTTCCACGTCCCAAACTCATCCAACTTCACTTTTGGCAACTCTATCCCAGACCACATAAGAAAAAAGATTCTCAGAAATGTAGTTCCAAGCATAACTAAGTTGTGGAAAGAACAATACAGCACACTACACAATACTACATCTCTGAGTGATAAGCTGCCTCTGGACAACTGGAAATCTTGAAAATCACTTCTGTTTTGAAATACTCTATTTTTGGGTTTCTGTTGCTCAACATCTTAAATACTACTGCAGTCCATTAGGCTCACAAATAGTCCTTTTCAAACAGAACTCAAAAGAATTACCAATTCATGATTGCAATACATTAAGGGAAAATAACCTTTATTAGATGTTTATTATATGTCAGGCATGGTGCTAGGATTTTTTAAACGTATTGTGCCATTTTATCTAATAGCTATCTTAAACAGCATTATTAGCATACGTGATTTGCAAATGAAGGAACATAGACCCAGAGGGATAAAGCATTTTCCTCACAATAATTTAGTTAGTAATAATAAAATTAATGGCTAAATTTTACTGAATGCTTGCTAAGTGCCTGACACTGTGATTTAAATGCATGTTGTCAAATCTTATTACCAGATACTTGAGTCAGAGTCTATTGTTATTCTTGCTTTACCATAGAGAAAACTAAAGAACAGAATTTTTCAATACTTTGTCTAAGGTCACACAGCAACTCACCAGTAAGGTCATGTGTCATGGGCACTGGGGTGCTTATTAAACATACCATATGCTTTCAGTTATCTCCCAGAGTCCCTTGCAGTTAGTTGTGGTCATATGACTACCTATGGGCAATGGGCTATAAACAGAAATAATGTACGTCACTACTGGGCTGAAATTAGAAAAGCATAGGCAAAGTTTTGACTTTCTTTCTTCTCTTACTGCAGCGCCTGGGTGGATAGTCCACATGGTGGAGCCTCCATTAGCTTGGGTCTCCCAAAAATTGTGTGAAGCAGAGGCACCTACTCTGATGACTGTGTTGGATGTACAACATAAGGAAGAAGTAAACCTCTTTATGTTGGAACTAAGCGAGTTTCTATTATTTTTATTTATTTATTTATTTATTTATTTATTTATTTATTTATTTTTTGAGACATAGTCTCCCTCTGTCACCCAGGATGGAGTGCAGTGGTGCGATCTCGGCTCACTGCAACCTCTGCCTCCCGGGTTCACACCATTCTCCTGCCTCAGCCTCCCGAGTAGCTGGGACTACAGGTGCCCACCACCATGCCTGGCTAATTTTTGTATTTTTAGTAGAGAAGAGGTTTCACCATGTTGGCCAGGCTGGCCTCAAAACCCTGACTTGTGATCCACCCACCTCGGCCTCCCAAAGTGCTGGGATTACAGGCGTGAGCCACTGTGCCTGGCAAAGTAAGTTTATTTTTTACCACAGCATATATAGCCTATCTTGACTAACGTAGCTCTTGCTAGTCTGACTCCAGAAGTCCATGATCTTTTTTAACCACTCAACTATGCTATGATCCCCCAGTGACAGGGCAGAATGAGGACCTAAGTGTGAAGTGATACATGTTATTACCTTTCAAAAACAAGAAAGCATACAGAAATATAAGATACCAAGATATTATGATAGGTCCAATCTGACTACAAGTGCTTGACCACTGAGGCCAGTTATATCAATGAGGATTCCCACTGACAGAATTTTAAGGAATAGTTGTAAAATTTCACCTGAAAAGCAGAGCCGTGTTTCCTAGAAGTGACAAGAGGAAAGGAGAGCAAGTTAAATCCTAGAGCAGGCATTAGTAAACTATGAACTGCTGCTTGTTACAAAGTGTTATTGGAACGTGGCCACATTCACTCACTCATTCACTCATCCAATTACGTTTCATCTATGGTTGCTTTTGAACTACAACAGTAGAGCCGAGTACTTGTGACAGAGACCACATGACCCATAAAACATAAAATATTTGCTCTCTGATTGTTTACAGAAAATGTTTGCTAATCTCCAATCCAGAGTTATTAAAATGCAACCAGGAGGCATTGGGTTTTTCCTTAGGGATCCTGAAAGACCTTCCAGATCTTCCCAAGGGGCCTGCTTATGACCTGAAAATTCCCTCCTTAATCACACTTTCAAGTTAAATTAAGACCTTAAGGGATCCCATAAAAATGCAAATAGATTATCTGCTAACTCATTACCCCAATTAACACTGTGGTACTAATTCCATTTCCAGCCTTGTCTGTCTTTAGTATATCTGAGACCATAGTGAACTGTGGAGGGGGTGGAAGGAGAAGAAAGTTTGGGATGGGTTAGGAGCAAGGTTGGGAGGCTTCTGTTAAACCACTGGTCAGCATGGCAAATGGAGAATCAATGTCATTTGCTTCAGAATTTGGGCTCCATCTACCATTTTATGATAACTCATAATCATTCTTCTGTAGATGAACCCAACTATTGCCAATCCCATTTCTAAGGTTTTGGGGTTAAGGTAGTAGCATTTCTCTGATTTTGGGAAACAAAAAGGCACATACTCTCATGAATGATTGAACATCAACTCTTGTGAATAGTTCTTAGCGATTAAGGCCCTTTTACATGTGGCTCCTCTATGTGGAATCCCTTACCCTGTTTTATGATTGGCTCAATTTTATGCATCTGCTGAGGTTCAGTTTAGGTTCATTTCCTCCAGGAAGTCTTCCTCACTGGCCAAGAGTGAGTTCGTTGTTCTTTTAGCCCCATATCCTATTCCCATTCCCAATACTTCCCAGGTGATTGGGCCCCTTCCCTAGGTCCCATGCTTTTGAGAACTTCTCTCAGACCTCTTGTGGGCTGCACTCCTCCCATGGGGTGAAGAGTTCTGGCCCTGCTTCTATATCTTTCTCTGAGTAACCAGGACCTTGTAATTCCCAACCCAAATGGCCTTAGGTCTCTTCAAAGTGCCTGTAGAAGTTTCTCCCAATATTCCTTTTACAAAGGGTGGATGGCTTAGCTGGGGCACATTCCTGGTCCTGAATGTTGGCCAAAGGGTGTCTGGTTAGGATGACAGTGATGGTGGATCAAATTTGGACATATTGGTGGGGTGTCCACATGAGGACCCTTGAAGTGTGAGTAGAGCCTGGGATGGGAAGAGAATGAAGTCAGGTTTTATAGCGCCCACAAATGCTAGAAATAGACCTGGCCATCACAGCATTCACCGTACAATATTGCTTTGATTCCTGTGCCATTAGACTGCGAACAAATCAGGGGCAGGAATTCCTTCAAGTTCCTGACTGGGTGAGTTGCCAGGTGCCTTGTTAACTGCTTCAGTATAGAGCATCGCTGGGAAAGGGAGATGCACTATAGCTCTCAAGCCTTACCATCTGCAGAAATATTTTTGTAAAGGAAAAGGTTCACCCAGATTCTCTCTCTGTGTGTACCATCTGCAGAATTCAGTTGCCTGGAGGCCGCCCGAGCTTGAAATGAATGAAGAATCTATCCTGGCAGACAGTGCTTCTACCACCTGATTCACTTCTAAAGGCTGAAGCATCTCTTAGAAAGTCGGTGAAGTGAATGACCTTGCAAAACTACACCAGCCTTAGAAGCTTTGAACCATTAATGCTTAGCAGTGAGCTGGGGAGAGAGACAGATGTGCTATGAACCATCTAGGTTGAAACTTGCCCCAACCAGCAGAGTTTCCATTCCACCAGAGCAGAATTTCTCACTTGACTTGTTTATTCAGGGCGTTGGCAGTCTAGTTTGCTTCAACAACTGATTTTAAAAATTGATTTATTGAACATTTATCATATTAAATATTCAGGTATATCATGAGCCACTTGAAATTGAACATGGTGGGAATATTTGCATCATGGAAATCAACAAACACTACAAATCAGGGCTCCCATCTTTCCCCCTCTCCAGTCTAGCTGATTTACCAGCATACCCCTACTTACCCTGAAGGAAACCTTATCCTGTATAGGCGTGCAGGGGTCAGACACAGAAACAATTTCTCTTCTTTAAATCTTTATTTTTAAAATAATAGAAGTATATATGCTTCCTGTAACAAACTCAAAAGAATAGAATGCATAAATTGAAAGAACAATTCTCTAGCTTTCAATCCAACACCCCCTCTCCTATAGAAGTAACTTTGGAGTAAAGACTTCTAGAATTTTTCTACAGTTATACAAATGCGTTAAAACAAATCCCACACTTCCCAAAGCTATCTACAGATTTAATGCAATTCTCATTAAAATACCATCATTCTTCACAGAACTAGAAAAAAAATCCCAAAATTCATATGGAATCAAAAAAGAGCCCACGTAGCCAAAGCAATACTAAGCAAAAAGAACAAATCTGGAGGCATCACATTACCCGACTTCAAATTATATTACAAGGGTATAGTTATACTACATATAGTTTATACATAGTATATATAGTTTATAACTATAAACTATAGGCATGTAGACCAATGGGACAGAATAGAGAACCCAGAAATAAAGCTGAATATTTATAGCCAAATGATCTTTGACAAAGCATACAAAAATATAAATTGGGGAAAAGATACCCTATTCAATAAGAGGTGCTCAGAAAACTGGTAAGCCACATGTGGAGGAATGAAACTGAATCATTATCTCTTACCTTATATAAAAATCGACTCTAGATGGATCAGTCTAAGTCTAAGACCTGAAATGATTAAAATTCTAGAAGATAACATCAGACATTGGCTTAGACAAAAAATTCATCATGAAGACCCCAAAAGCAAATGCAACACAAACAGAAATAAATAAATGGGACCTAATTAAACTACAAAAGCTTTTGCACAGCAAAAGAAACAACCAGTAAACAGACAACCCATAGAATGAGAAAAAATATTCACAAACTACGTATCCAACAAATGACTAATATCCAGAATCTTCAAGAAACTCAAACAAATCAGCAATAAAAAAACAAATAATCCCATCAAAAAGTGGACAAAGGACATAAATAGGCAATTCTCAAAAGAAGCTATACAAACAGCCAACAAACATGAAAAAAATGCTCAACATCACTATTAAAACCATAACGGGATACCACCTAAGATACCACCCTTACTACTCCTGCAAGAATGGCCATAACTAAAAAGTCAAAAAACAATAGATGTTGGCATGGATGTGGTGAAAAGGGAACACTTTTACACAGCTGGTGGGAATGTAAGTTAGTACAACCACTATGGAAAACAGTATAAAGATTCCTTAAAGAACTAAACGTAGGCTTACCATTTGATCTAGCAATTTCACTACTGGATATCATCTACCCAAAGGAAAAGCAGTTGTTATATGAAAAAATGCATGCACTCACATGTTTATAGAAGCACAATTCACAGTACAAAGATATGGAACCAACCTCAGTTTCTATCTACCAATGAGTGGATAAAGAAAATGTGGTGTACATACACCATGGAATACTACTCAGCCATAAAAAGGAATGAAATAATGTCTTTTGCAGCAACTTGGATGGAGCTGGAGGCCATTATTCTAAGTGAAGTAATTCAGGAATGGAAAACCAAACATCATATGTTCCCACTTAGAAGTGTGAGCTAAGGTATGAGGCATAAAGGCATTAAAAATTATATATTGGACTTGGGGACTCAGGGGGGAAGGTTGGGAGGAAGTGAGGGATCAAAGACTACCTATTGGGTACAGCATGTACTGTCTGAGTGACAGGTACACTAAAATCTCAGGAATCACCACTTAAGAATTTATCCATGTAGGCACAAACCACCTGTACCCCAAAACTGTTGAAATAAAAATTAAAATGAAAAAAAGTATTTTTAGATAAACAGAATGAAGCTACATATATTTTTAACACTTTTTTTTCCCCTCTAAAATATATTGTGGACATTTGTCTGAGTTAGATCATATAGATCTACAGCATTTATTTTAATGATTGCAAAGTATTCTATAATATTGTCTTCTTAGTGTCCATTTAGGTCATTTTCATTTGCTTTTCTTTTCTTTTTTGCTTAACAAAACATCCTGCATATGAAATATGTGTGTATGTGTGTGTGTGTGTGTGTGTGTGTGTGTGTCTGTGCATGTGTGTGTATTTCTGTGTCCAAGTAGACCTATTTCTTTAGGATAAATTTCCAGGAATGAAATAATTGAGTTGTTAAATAATATCTTGGTAAATAGGGCTAAGTTGACTTGCAAAAAATTGTACTAATGTCCCCTACCTTCAGTAAGGAGAAAAGTTCTTATTTTTAAAATTCCCACCAACAATATATATTACCAATACTTTTAAGTTTTGAAAATTTGTTAAAAGTTATATTTTATTGTTGTTTTTACTTGCATTTTCTTATTCACTAATGGACAAAGCGTCTTGTTTTCCATTTGTATTTCTTCTTGTGTGAATTACCATATCATTTTGCTCATTTTTATTGATTTATCCATTAAAAAATCAATTCACAGAAGCTATTTAAATAAATTGTAGTTTTGGCCATTAGTCTATAATATGCATTGCAAACATCAGCTTCAAGTATACTTGCCTCTAAACTGTGTATTATGTTTATCCATATAGAAGTTCTATACAGGGGATTATTTTGTGTTACATTTACAAAGGATATCCAAATCCCAAAGTATAAGAGCATGATCTTATATTTTTCTAATATTTTCTCTTTTTCTTTTACATTGAAGTTTATTTGTAAGTTTATATTCATCAGAATTTACTTTTGTATATGACATAGTAATAGAAAAGATATATATATACAAGAATGTCTTCTGAAATATTGTTTGTAGCAATAAAATTAGCAAACAAATGCTCTTTACTAAGGGGGGATATATATATATATATATTTAGGTAAATCTATACCATACTAAGGGGGGATATATATGTAAAAAATATATAAATATATATATATTTAGGTAAATCTATACCATACTAAGGGGGGATATATATATAAAAAATATATAAATATATATCTATTTAGGTAAATCTATACCATACTAAGGGGGGATATATATATAAAAAATATATAAATATATATATTTAGGTAAATCTATACCATACTAAGGGGGGATATATATAAAAAATATATAAATATATATATATATTTAGGTAAATCTATACCATAGGGCACTATATAACTCCTAAGGAAACAGGTCCAAACCTATATGGAAGTATGTCTTTGTTGTATTAATAGAGGATGCATTTCAGAGAAACGTATACAGTATGCACTGTGAGGACTTATGCTTAAGGTCATGTAGGTTGTGTATTGCTAACTCCATAGGACAGTGATATGATTGGCATCCCTGGAGTCAGGCAATATAGTAATCCTCTTCACTGTACCACCCCAGTCACTGACATAGGTGATGCATACTCTGTTGATCTCTGGTGAGTTTCCCTTATCTTGTTTTCTCTTTTGGTATACATCTGCAGTTTCTCTTTCTTGGTGAAACCCTCACTGGGGTTTCAAGAAAGCTGGAGGCTGGCTTTATTCCAAGGAATCTAACAGTACCATGGGACATATGCAGGCTTCCTCACTAGACTCCAGTAGTACAGACTCACTTCCACTGTAGCCTCTCTTTTCACTTTGTGAATGTGAGAGCCCACAGCAGGTTTCTACTTTCTGACCTCTCCAGGAAGAATCAGGCACTATTCTCGCCTTCCCTCCACACTCCTAACTCTAGGGATCATATGTCAGATTCTCCAAGAATATTATCAAGCTTGTTATGGGGACAGTCTTGGGTGGGCCTATGAGTTTTTACAGCTTAGTAACTATCCATCTTGTAACTGTATGTAGGGAAGAACAAGATAGGAAGGAAGTAGTTAGAGGTGAGGGAAGAAAGACAATGTTATAATAGAAAATTATGGACGGCTTACTGTAGCAGATAGAAAAATTGATCCCATCACTCTCCTGTAGTAGGTGTATAGAGCAAGTGTACCTCACCCCCTTTGCTGTGGTCTCCTCATGGTCAAGATGCATTTCCTTGCCTTTTGAACTTGGGATTGTCCATATAGTTTGCTTTGGACGATAAGATCTTACTGGACATAGATTAAGTCAAGGCTTGAAATATTCTAGCATGACTGGGCTTGCTCTATTGTGTTGCACGTCTGCTACTGTCTTGGAAGAACTTGCCCCAGGTAGCCCTCTTGTGCCAGAAGAATGAGTCAGATGAAGTAGAATGAACTGAAGTCCTAGCCTGCGGTCAAGCCTACATAAAAAAGGATGAAATCATGTATTTTGCAGCACCATGAGTAGAACTGGAGGCCATTATCATAAGTGAAACAACTCAGAAACAGAAAGACAAATACTGCATGTTCTCAATTGTAAGTGGGAGCTAAATAATGTGTGCCCATGGACATAGAGTGTGGAGGGGTAGACACTGGGGACTCAGAAGGGTGAAGGGGTTGGAGGAGCGTGGATGATGAGAAATTTCTTAATGGGTACAATGTATATTATTCAGGTAACAGATACACTGAAAACAAACTTCACCACTACACAATGTATACGTGTAACAAAATTGCACTTGTATCCCTTAACTTTATCCAAAAACAAAAGTCAGCCCAGCTGAGACCATTCTCAATCTGTGATCCCTGATTGACCTAAAACACACAAATGAGAAAGAAATGCTTGCTGTTGTAATTCACTGAGTTTTGGCATGGTTTCTTGTGAAGCATTCTTGTGAAAATGATTGGTTGTTTTTTCCTTTATTCTATGAAAACACAATCCTAATTTTATTGGGGCAGCAAATAAACTCAACCAAAATCATACATTTTTAAGCTTTCTTAATTGCTAAATGTGTCAGTGTGACTAAGTTTTGACCAGTAGGATGAAATGCTGAATCAGATTTCTGAGAAATCTTATTAAAAGGAGCTGACTCAGCTAAGACATATACTCCTTTGCCCTTTCCTCCTTCCTTTTTGCTTCCAGCTTCACACATGTGAAAACTGGAACTTCAGTGGCTATCTTTGAATCATAAGGCATCTTTGGGCTGGAAGCCAAGCTCTAGGATGGTGAAGGAAAAAAAGAAGAGCCTCAGTCTTTGATGACTGTGAACCACCATAAGAACCACCATAACATTCTAAATTGCATACCTCCAGACTTCTCTTATTTAAAAGAAAAAAAAAATTCTACCTTGTATGAATCACTCCTAATTGTAATTGATAATGTAGTATAATGTTGAGTGAGAATGTAGATTAAAACTACCTATGCTTGTACTACAAATACATTAAAATAGAATATCTGTAAGAACAAGGACTAGAAGTTAGTAGGGTCAAATGATAACAATGATTTTATTATGTGAAGGTCAATATTTGCTGAGTGATGAATAATTATTGTCAGTCTGAATGAAAAGGCAGTATGCCTGGAGGTAGCTAAACCACCAGGCTGGATAGAAAACTAGTTTTGGCTTTACTTTTAGCTATGAGCAAATAATTATGATGTCATCTTGGGAATACCATTTAACTTCCTGAGTCTCAGTTTTCTCATCAGTTTATTGCAAAATGGAAACAATGCAGTTAAATACTATTGAAAAGTTAATCATGATAATGTTAAGTCAGCTATAGCTAGAGTGACAATCAAACTAAATACCCTTACTGGGACATTTTTGCAAGTAAATGGGATATTGCTGGGATTTTTCTGGCCATACTAGGTATAATGCAACCGGGTTTTAGGACTGATCTTCACTCAGTGGAGGAATTTAAGTTAATTGCATATTTTATTTATAATAAAGCTAAATTCCTACACATCTAATAAATAAAAACTTTTTTCTTTTTCCATAAGGTAACTGAAAAAACAAATAAAAGATGTGTATATTCATTAACTTCATAATAATGCAATCCCATGTTTTATGCAATTAATTTTTTTGGGCCCCATTTATCTCACATTACAGGATTTTGTTGTAATAACACTCATATATGAGTCTCTTCCAGGACCGTCATATATGAGTCTCTTCCAGGACCGTCACATGAGTCTCTTCCAGGACCGTCATATATGACTCTCTTCCAGGACTGTCATACCAACCACATGAGCATCTACAAAGGGACAGTGCCTAGGAAATTGTGAAAGCTTATGGGAATGCTAGGAGTTTTTACTGAAAAGAGGAACATGTGACATGGCAGCCATTGGGGAAACATTAATCACATTGGAACATACATGTCAGGTACAAAGAGATGACACAGGTAGAGATATAAGTTATATGAAAAAAACAGTAATTACATCTCCTCTCCAGACCTTCTCTCCTGAATATGGTCTTTGGGAAAATTGTGACGGAGACATCTTTAGATAGTCAAAATAAAGAAACAGAAGTGGAAGCAACAAACTAGTAGGTGTACAATATTCCTGAAGTTGCATTCTTGTGCCAGCTAAGCACATTATTACAATTGTTATTGTCATTGACTCCAATGTATTAAGTACGAATAATTATAATGTTGTAATTATGTAGTAAATTGACTCCTTTAAAGCACTTTGAAAACATTAAATAATTTTCCTGTAGGAGCAGTTTCTGAGGAGGAGCGTAGTTAGGCTGCTGTGCCTGACTTATTTATATATACACGTGTGAAATCCTGCCTCAGAGATGTCCTCTACTTGCTTAGTTCCCTGCCTGAAATCAGGTCATTAGTGCCACATTCCTATGAAATGACTCACTGATTTACACTTATTCATTCATTTATCTAGATTTGTTTGGGGGACTTAAGATCTGCCAGGTGCTTAATACAGCTGTGAAGGAACTGCAGAAGATGCTCAGTTCCCTGCCTTATCCTCTGAATCTTCAGTCGGCTCCTGAGGCTTCCAACTGCCAGTATCTGTATCTTGCTTCCTGACGGTATTCTCCAAGGCAGTGGAAGACCACACTTGCCATCGCACCCTGCAGCCCCTAAACAACGACTGATAAGAGCTGGTGAATAAATACCCCTATTCCCTCATTCCGCACAGGGAATCACTCTGAGACACATGTTTTATACAGTTTCCCAGAGTTACCCATCAGAATTGCAATGAGATACAGAGTAACAGGGGCTTGATAAAACTACCTTTATTCATTGCTTTCCTTTCCCTGTCTTATTGCCTACTGGGGCTATCTGAGATTCCTTCCCTAATGAAGTATTTTCATTAAATCTTTGTTTTAGGATCTGCTTCTATGGGAACGTTTGAAGGTATAACCACTGCCTTCTCGAAGGGTTGCCCACTCAATGGCCTCTAAGGGCCAGGCAGGTATGGTAAATAAGTGAAGCAAATTGACATTCCTCCCCTGAGCTTTACCTACTCCCAGTATACTTATTACTCAGGGATCTCTGCCTAAAGATGTTAGCATACTAGCCATTCCTTCTTTTCAAGGTATATTTCTTGCTCCCAGGGAGCCTGAGGAGGAATGATTGACTAAATGAATGGTGTTGCATTCAACAGCCTATCTAATCATTTATTCACCACCACCCATCAACCCATTCCCCATTTACTCACTATCCATTCAACCCTCTACCCATTCACTTACCACTCATCCACCTATTCTTTCACTGCTCACCTCCACACTACCCATCTCCAAACATTATTAAAATATTCTCTTTGGGCAGATAATCTAAATAGGGAGAAACAAGAAATGTATAAAAGGTCAATAAGCCAATCTCAACATATTTTAGATTTAACTACTTCCTTTCCCATGAACAATTTGGTCTGTTAGAAATTTTCTGAATACCTCAGGATGCTTCACTTCAAAAAGCATTTGCTTTAACTATTTTCTGTTTGTAAATCTCTTCTCCCTTCTTTAATATGTGGATAGCTCACATTTATCCTTTAGAGATTTCTTGAAACGTAACACCCTTAGTGGATGCAGTGGTTTGCCACAGAGGGCCCCCATTCAAGTCCCCATTCAGGACTGTGGCACTCATTTACTGCATTACTGGGAGTGTTGGTTGTTGATGGCTTGTAGTACTCACTCCTCAGGGGCTTGACTGGTCGATGTGGCCATACAAAGGCCTGATGCCTTTGCCACAAATTAGGATCTCTCCTAAGGCCCACCTGCATTTCAGAGCTTCTCATTTGACTGGTTGAGGTCTCAGTTCCAGCTGCAAAGTAGTTTGTATTTTCTTTAGTCCAATTCTGCTTTCCTCACTCCCTTACAGAGCACTCCCCCATCAACCTCCCCAGTCAAATCTCAGAGAATCAGAGTTGGTTTCTGATGTGGTTTCGCTGTGTCCCCACCCAAATCTCATCTTGAATTGTAGCTCCCATAACCCCCATGTGTTGTGGGAGGGACCTGGTGGGAGGTGGGACATAATTGAATCATGGGGATGGGTTTTTCCCATTCTGTTCTTGTGATAGCGAATAAGTCTCATGAGATCTGATGGTCATATAAAGGGCAGTTTCCCTGCACACACTCTCTTGCCTGCCGCCATGTAAGACATGTCTTTGCTCCTCCTTCACCTTCCACCATGACAGTGAGATTTCCCTAGTCATGTGGAACTGTGAGTCCATGAAACTCTCTTTCTTTATAAATTACCCAGTCACAAGTATTTCTTCACAGCAGTATGAAAATGGACTAGTATAATAAATTGGTAGCAGTAGAGTGGGCTACTGCTAGTAAGATACCCAAAAATGCGGAAGTAACTTCGGAACTGGGTAACAAGCAGATGTTGGAACAATTTGGAGGGCTCAGAAGAAGATAGAATATTATGGGAAAGATTAGAACTTCCTAGGGCCTTGGAGGGCTCAGAAGACAGGGAGATGTGGGAAAGTTTGGAACTTCCTAGAGACTGGTTGAATAACCTTGATCAAAATGCTGACAGTGATATGGACAATGAAGTCTAGGCTGAGGTGGTCTAAGATGGAGATGAGGAACTTGTTGGGAACTGGAGTAAAGGTGACTCTTGCTATGCAATGAGACTGGCTGCATTTTGCCCCAGCCCTAGAGATCTGTGGAATTTTGAACTTGAGAGATGATTTAGAGTATTTGGCAGAAGAAATTTCTAAGCAGCAAAATGTTCAAGAGAAAGCAGAGCATAAAAGTTTGAAAAACTTGCAGCCTGACAATGTGATAGAAAAGAAAACCCCATTTCCTGGGGAGAAATTCAGGCCTGCTGCATAAATTTGCATAAGTAACAAGGTGCCAAATGTTAATCACCAGGACAATGGGGAAAATGTCTCCAGGGCATGTCAGGGACCTTCATGGCCCTCCCATCACACACCTGGAGGCCTAGGAGGGAAAACTGGTTTCATGGGCTAGGCCTAGGGCACTCCCTGCTCTACGCAGCCCCCGGATATAGTGCCTTGCATCCCAGCTGCTTCAACTCTAGCCATGGCTAAAAGGGGCCAATGTACAGCTCAGGCTGCTGCTTCAGAGGGTGCAAGCTCTAAGCCTTGGCAGCTTACACATGGTGTTGGGCCTGTGGGTACACAGAAGTCAGGAACTGAGGTTTGGGAACCTCTGCTTAGATTTCAGAGTATGTATGGAACAGAGTGAGACTTCGTGGAAAAAAAAAAAAAAGAAGAAGAAAGAGAGAGAAAGAAAGAAAGAAAGAAAAGAAAGAGAAGGAAAGAAAGAAATCATAGTATGGTGTTCTTTTTAGTTGTGACTTCTCAGGATACTTCCAGTGAAAATGATATAAACTATACAGGCAGAAGCCCCTTTTTGTTAAAAAGGATGAGGCATAGGAAAAACGATAGAAAATATAGAAAATGTGAAAGTAGTTATCGCCTGCCAGTAGGATGACTGATGATTTTTGTTCTTAATGTGTTTTTGTATGTTCTAATTTTCTGCTGTGGATTTACTTTTATGATCAGAAAATATTTTTATAAAATATACTTAAAACTAAACACAATAACAACAACAATAAAATGTATTGCCTCAGTGTTGGATTTTTCTGCTTTGAAATCCCTCTAGAATCAGGACAAGAGTAACTATAGCCTGTGGGCCAAATCCTGCCCATGGCCTATTTTTGTAAATAAAGTTTTATTGGGACACAGTGACACCTATTTGTTTACATAATGTCTATGGCTGTTTTCTTCCTGCAATGGTAGAGTTAAGTAGTTATGATAGAGACAATATGACCACCGAGACTAAAATACTTACAGAAAAAGTTTTCCAACCCATGCTCTGGACTGTGAGATCTGTGAAGGGAGGAACTGTTTTACTTCTTTTTGTGTCACCAATGTCAGTGCACTGAAAAGTCCAATAAATATTTGTTAAATAATTGAATTTGGGAAATAAAATAAAAAACCTATACAACTATTAACATAGGAATCTAATATATTCAGAAATATAGGTAAGCATAGTTACTGGAGACATCAAGAACTCTGTTCTTTTGGGGCTGAATATATAAATTATTATCAGGTGATATAGGAGATATCAGACAATTCTGAGTGGATGTAATGAAATTACTAAATTTTCAGAGGAGTAAAATAGAATCCTCAGTTTTTTGACATGGCTCAGTCATTTTCTAGACATACAACCTAGAACAAGTCACTAAGGGCTCTCTTAGCTTCTTTTTTCTTGGCTGTGGAATAAGTAGGAGAACACTGGCTTGGCCAAATTCAGAGGGTTTTTGTGGTAAGCTAATGACATGATGGTGTGAAATGATCTGAAAACTGTAAAGTATTACCAGGTAAAAGGGATTACGTTGTAGTCAGAAGTCATTTTCAAAATTAAGGTGAAGCACCAGGTTTGTTTCACCAACCTGATCTATTTGTGTTTTCTGGGGGTCTTAAACCTTGAAGGCTTGGTTGAATCAACCAGGACCTATGAGTGTGCTCCTAATGTGAGCTGAGATGTCTCAGATGTTAGAATACAGGATGGGGTGTTGGCAGAAAATGGCCCTTTCCTTCTAAAAATTTTTCAAGTCTTCAGCTTCTCCCTGGCAATGGGGTTTGGCTTTGTATAGAACAGCATCTGATTTGTCAGCAACTTTTAAGTAGTTTATTGATTTAACATTTCTTCCGAGATGCTAAAAAATCCTTGGTCTGCTGATGGCAACAGGGAGCTGCATCTTGAAAGAGGACTCTGATGGCTTGCTCTCAGATGTCCTGGCTCCAGCCTTTGCAATCACTGTTTTTCAGAAAATTGTTTTAAATAGCATTTATGTTCCATTTTGAACAGCCTCTCTTTTTTTGCTTCCTTCTTTCCTAACAATCGTTGGTGACTGCAGTGTCTTTGCATGGGATCTAACTATCGAATACACTATTGCTGAATGGAGTCATTTCATGGTGAAATAACCTAAGCGGAAGACATGTCTGTTTTGGTAGAATACTGAAGTTCACTATGTCAATGCAATCAGGTTCGTGAAACAATTTGCAAAACTAAATTTTCCATTTATTTTTTTCAGAGCACTAAAGAAAAATAGAATTTGTGGAGATAGTCCTTCTGCAAATCTCTAAAAGGCAGGATGTGCTCTTAAGAGAGTGAAAGGAAGGAATGCACCTTAGAATTAATGCTTTTGGGGTAGGCGGGCTCTCCTAGCACTCTTCCTCCTTTACTCTAAATCCTTTCATAGCTTCCCACTTCCAAGGAAGAACAATTTACTAATCTGATTGGACTCTATCTGATTTGTGAATGGACTGCTAGACCTTAAAGATCAGCAGGAGCTTCAGGATTTCCCTCTTTCTTTCCTTTTATCCTGTGCCTCTAACAGTGTGGGTCGGGTCAAGGTGTTCATTCTCCCTAGTGTCCCATTTCCTCTTTCTTGTGTTGTTCTAAATATTTAGATTTGTAGGAGAAGTAGGAGGTGAGGGTGACCAACTCATCCCAGTTTGCCTAGGACTTTCTGGGCTTTAGCACTGAAAGCCCAGCATCTCCGGAATCCTTTCAGTTCCAGGCAAATTGACATAGTTGATTGCCCTAGACCCTATTTCAGCCGCCAAACTAAGCCACATAACACCTTAACTTTTTATGAGGAGCCTTGAATTGGGGATTATGGAGTTTAAGCTACTAGTTAAAAGCTGTTTTTAAAAAACATTTAGAATTTCAAGTTAGCTTTTCTTTCTTCTACCTACTCCCTCAATCTGTAACCTCCTGGAGAAAAGGGGGGAGAGACAGGATGGCTTCCCTGCTATAATGGCCTGAAAAATGACTCTTAACATCTAAAATGGCTATGTATTTTATGGACACAGATACAGAAGGACCAAAAGGACCCTGGGGTAAGTGGCCTGGGGAGCAGGATAAGCAAAGGAATTGGTGGAGACAAAAGAAGAGGAGAAGGGAAAATAAAGGCTTTTAAGAAAAGGAGAAGGGAAAATAAAAAGGCTTTTAAGGGCCAATTCTCTTAACAGGTCTCATTTTGAAGACATTTATTCAGATGAGCAACGTTGAGTTTCCATGTTGTGCTGGGTCCTGTGCCAGGCCCTGGAGATACTAAGGTGAGTGAGACACAGTCTTACACCCCAAGAAGCCCCTTGTCTTGATTTCTTGGTAACTCTCAGCCTGGTGAGCTCAGCTTCCTCCTTGGACTACTGTGAAGGAAGGCTGGGTAGAGATCCAATGGGAAATCCGCACTGAGGCCACTTTTTTCAACTGTAACTATGTCAGGAGAGCTCTGCTCAGCAACCTAACCCACTCTCATTAGGTGGCATTAGGTTTCTTGGTCTGGGATGAATGACATTTGTTATCTAGCGCAAATGGGCATTGATCTCTTTAGAAGCCAGGTTTCAGTGTGGTTCCATGTCACTGGCAGGCTTTTCAGGCCCCATCACACCAAATTTGAGAAGATCTGCTGCCTTCTGGCCAGAGGAGATTATTTTAGTATCCTTTAAAAGATGTCAATGGTTATTCCACTGGCACATTCGGGAGTATTGCTTAATCCTGGTCTCTTCCAGGGTCATGATAGGTAGTGAATAAATGATTATCTTTTTATCGCGAGTTTCTTTATCATTACCTCATGGGTAGATCTTACAAAAATCCAAAAAATTTAGTTCCTTTGAGAAATTGGCAACTCTGGCAAATACTGGGCCCCATTCTTTGAATAACAACCATGTGGACTTCAATAGAGACTTTAGAGACGGTTTGCAGTTCCAGGTCCCTCAAACCACCCCATCCACTGCTGTCTCTCTCATCCCGTAGCAGAAAGAGTCCATTTTAAAAAAATTCCTGCTTGCTCCTTTCTGTTTTACGTTATCAGCCTATACATAGTTGATTTTCCAAACCCTGAGTTAGAGTCTATCATCATTGCACCCTCTTCCATGGTGATCATTTCCTTCCTCCTTTTCTTCCCTCCTTCCTTCCTACTCTTCCTTTTTCCCTCCCTTTCTACTCCTGGCCCTCTCTTCTCACATCATCTCTCTGCCTGCCTATATCACTTGATGTAGAATTGTGCATCACTTCTAATGTGCACAGAACAAACATTTACACACGATGTCCAGCACAATCATCTAAACCAGGAGATTTCAATGTGTGGTCCACCGATCATCAGCATCAGTATCACCTGGGAATTTATTATAAATAAAGTTCTCAGTTCCATCTGGACCAACTGAATTAGAAACTCTGGGGGCGGGGTCCAGTGGTCTGTGTTCTAACAAGTCTCCCAGGCAATTCTGCTGTGCATAAGTTTGAGGACCACTGATCTAAACCTTCAAGCGGCAGCCATTTGTTGAAAATGAGCTTGTGGAAGGCAATTTACTTCCTTGGCTATCATCTGAGAATAACAGAAAATCCGTCCTTGTTTTGCTCCACATACGTGCTGTGGAGGTGAAAGAAAGTCTGTTTGCAGGGTGAGGCATCTGAGGGCCTCTTAGTTGAAGTCTTGTTCACTTTCCGTTTCATGAGATGTTTATTGTGGTCTGGAAGCATTTTTTTGTCCCTGTCACTGGCAAAAACAAGGGAGAGGATAAAATCCTCCCTTGTGGTCTGTTAGTTCTTGATTAGATACTATTTGTACTGTGCCTTCAAGTGGTTCCTTGGGCATAAATCTTGTCTCCCCAAACAGCTGGTAAGTTCCTCGCAGACAGGAGCTTAAAGCTCAGCAAAGGCCGGCTGACTGATCTGAATGAAACAACTTCATTTGCTTCCTTTGCTAAAAGTTGTAGCAGGGACTGAAAAATTCATTTCTCAATTCAGCTGAGGATGGCTTGTGAGGGTGAGCTGCTGAAGTAGCTCCTAATCATGCCATCTTGGGTGCACGTGCCTTTTGTCAAAAGGTCCCCAGAATCCTCCCTTCCAAGGGTCCTGCTCACTGAGGATCCTGGAAGCTCCTTTGGGAACAAAGTCTTGGAACCACTTTCACTCCAACATGCAGACCATTGTGCCTAATCACTTGGCAAGGAAGAAAGGAAACCCTGATTTTGGGGTAGCTGGGAAAAGGCCATGGGTGATGGATGACAGGTGATGATTTGATTATGCAGTTGTTTAGTTGGTGGCAAGGCCTTGATCTGGCTTGCAGGCTGATGAGATACAATTGGACTGTGCCATCCACTTAATAGCAGGTTAACTACACCAACACCTCCATACTCCCTGCTTCTTATACTCAGGAAATTGAGGTACAGAAAGGGTAGGGAATCTATCAAACGGCTATTAAGGGAGACTATTCATTAATTCAATCAGTCAGTTAGTCGTGCACTCTGTCCATATGCCCCTATCAAGCTCCTGCTCTGTGCCAGACAATGAAATGTTCTATATACATGTGTGTGTTATGATTTTCTCTTCTGTCATGTTCCAAATAATGGCTTTGATACTTCTGCAATTGATTTCATTAATTAAGTTAATTTTACTCATAATGTTGGCAACATAAGAAGTGGATGCAAATGAATGCTAATTTCTGAATATTTCAAGCTAAGGCCCTTGCCATTTTTTAAGGGAAGATTGCTGCAGTGGTATTGGAATTCAGAAATAGAAGCTTGTTTTTCCTCCTCTCTCATTTAAGCTAGGTAGGCTCTCACCCTGAGAAGGAAAGTGTCTGAAGTCTCGAGGACTTCTGCCCCAGTTTTATTCTAGCTCTTGGGAAGGATTCATTAATGCTGAAAATGCTACCTTTTGCCATCTTCCCTCATGACTCTTTTTTTTGTCGTAGGTCATAGAATTGATGAGAAACTTACCTTCTCTTTCTGCTCCAGTCCCGCTTTCCTTTCTTTGGCCTTTTGCACACATACATAGGATGGCACTGAGACAAAGAGAAAGGTACCGGACAGGATGTAAGCTTTTCAAACCTCTCCTTCTGCTGGTTCCACCTATCATATGTTTCTGTGTTAGCTCAAGCGCCTGGGGCAGGAATTCTTAAGGAGAATGCTTAAGTGGAAAACTTTCCTACACACAGCAATCATGTTGCCTTAATGTGCTCTTTCAGGTTGGGCAACTGAGATGTTTGTTTCAATGGAGGAGTCTCACTGCAGATGAAATTCCACCTTCTTTCTCTGAATGTTTTTGCACTGTAGTAGCTCTTTTTTGTCTTTTGGGTGGTGATGAGAGTGGGGGGTGGTGGTTGGATTTTTGCTGGGAGAGCAGAAATTTCTGATTCCATTTCTTTGACTATTTTAAAGCCTCTATTGGGAGACAGGAAGGATGGTGAAATATGCTGCTCATAGCAATATTCAGGAATTCATGTTCTGGATCAGACCCCTTAGCTCAACCCACAAGACCTTTGATGATCTAGCCCTTTAAGTCTTGCAGCTTTTGTCTCTTACAGTGCCTGCCTCTCCTCACATACCTCCCCAAGGTCTAACCATATGGAATCTGCTTTCCGTTTTTCTGAATACTCCACACTGCTTGGTACTTTTAGGCCTTTGCCCATTCAGCTTACCTGGGGGAGAGCCTGCTCATCTTTCAAGACTCAACTCGAACATCACCACTTACATCAATCCCAAGAGAGCCTTGTCTGTCCCATCCCATACCACTCCTGGTTAGAGGTGACTACTGTTCAATTCTATTGTTCATACCAATGCTGTGGCATTTATCATATCATTTTTTAGTTGTTTTATAAACAATAATTTACTATCACAGTGTTTAAAAACAGTTTAAAAACAGAAGCAAGGTTACATGAATTCACTACAGTTCTGTCATTTACTAGCTGTGTACTCTTGGGAAAGTTACCTTGGCTCTATGCTTTACTTTCCCCACCTGTAAAACGAGAGTAATAATGATAATACTTATCTCATAGGTTTGTTTTGAGGAGTAAATAAATCATTATTCTCCCCTTCCTCCTCTTCTTCCTTCTCTTCCTCTTCCTTCCCTCCTCCTCCTTCCCTACACTTTTCCCTACCCATTACTTTTCCCTTCTATACACCCTGCCCTCAGGAAATAGTGGATATAGCCTAGGAAACTAATTTTTTAATTTTAGATTTCTTAAATAAGTTTCTATAAATAATACGAAAGTAACAGTGTTAAATGTTGGCTATTAAATATCACCAAGTAATCTATTAATAAAGTAAATCCAAGTTTATTGTTTACTTCAGTAAGGGAGATCACTCCCTTCACAGTCTTAATGCCATCTTAGAGGGGGAGGATGAAGTTGCAATATTTACAATTTCATTAGACATGTGCAAGGTTCATGATAAAATAGTGTGGCGTTAGTTGACATAACAAGGTAACAATTTCAAGGCAAGTAGTTCAAAGCAGGTCTTGGATTGTTGATGAACTTGTTTGAGTTATCTATGGTTATTTGTTGAGTACTTCCAGGAGTCCCTGAAATATACAATAAAAGGCATTTGGAACTTCATCGTCCTGGGCAATAGTGTCCTGGAATAGTCATGTTCATGTGCAGAGCAGCTGGGCAGGCATAGATAGTTTCAGTTCTTAATACTTAGAAAGATAGTATATTTTTTATTTTCAAGATCCAGGCTTTTTTGAGTAATAATTTGTTATGAAATTCCAAATGGCTGAGCTGCAAACATAAACTTATAATGCCTGGAGGAATTTGAGAATACAGTATTTATCATACACAATAGAGATGGGGAAGTATGAAATGATATAAGAGCCTTTGAATCTCACACAAGAGAAAAAGTACAACCATCCAACAGGAAGAAGAAATTAGGAAGAGAAGTTTCTGGGGCTTAGACAATGTTTTGGAAAAAAACCAAAATGCTTAGGCAGGGCGCAGTGGCTCACGCCTGTAATCCCAGCACTTCCAGAGACTGAGGCAGGTGGATTACCTGAGGTCAGGAGTTCAAGACCAGCCTGGCCAACAGGGTGAAACCCCATCTCTACTAAAAATACAAAAATTAGCCGGGCGTGGTGGCAGATGCCTGTAATCCCAGCTACTCGGGAGGCTGAGGCAGGAGAATTGCTTGGACCCAGGAGGTGGAGGTTCCAGTGAGCTGAGATCATGCCATTACATTCCAGCCCAGGCGACAGAGCAAGACTCCATCTCAAAAAAAAAAAAAAAAAAAAAAAAAAAGAAAAGAAAACAAAAAAAAGCTTGGTGTGTCTTCTTTAGGAGGTGATAATTGTGGAGATCCCCAGATATTTGTTTGTATTTTTCTTCTCATGTAGAACTGTGCCAACAAGAAGGAATTGAAATGATTAGGCAAAGGCATTTCCTGTCTGGAGAAGGGTTGGGAAGTAGCACTCTGTGTCTCCCATGGGACCAGAAAGTTGGAGTGTGGGGACCTTGCGGACCTCCAGGGTGTCATTGTGACACTGAGAGGGCTTTATAAGGGAAGCTGTGGATTACTCATCGCAGGCCAGGGACTGGATGGAGAGCATAGACAAGTTTTAGAGCATTATCCACTTGAAAGAAAGGATGGAGCTCTCCCAGTCAATTACTGATGATTGCTGTTGCAGAGAGAACAGGTGGTGATGAGCATCCACCGAGGTCATGTTTCTGTTGTTTATTGTTGTATAAGAAACCACCTCCAAACACGGGCTTAAGCTACTAGCTGAAGTTTAAGCCCATAGTAATCATTAATTTTGTTCACAAATCTGGGGGAAGGTATGACTGGGGTCAGCTAAATTGTTCTTGTTCAGGGGCTGTCATGTTGTTGCAGTTAGATGACAGCTGGGCCTGGGGTTACATTGAAGGCTTCTATATTTGTATGTCTGACCACTGAGCTGGGGAAACTCAAACAGTGGAGAGCAGGTACAGCAGGGATGGCTCAGGATTCTCTTTCTTTCTTCATGTAGTTTTTCCACAGGACAGCCACCAGTGGCAGACATCTTGCATGATGGCTGAAAGCTTCCAGACTGAGTTTTCCTAGAATAACTCACAGAAGCCCCATGGCCTTTTCTACACTAACCTTGAAACTCACAAGGCTACCCTTACGCTACATTGCCCTCATTGATGCAATCGCAAAGGGCTGCTCAGGTTCAAGGGAGGTGGCATAGACTCCACATCTTCTTAGGAGGTGTGTAGAGAATTTGGAGTCATTCTTTAAAACCTTCACAGTGTGATCAGACAGAACAAACAGGAGCCCACATTTCAGAGAAGGCCCAGATGGTGCTCCTTCATTCCAGGAGAATATGAGAATCTCTGGAAACCCAGGTCAACTGAGAGACTAAGAGGGAAAGGAGGAGGATAGAGAGTATCTTCAACTGAACAAATTTAAATCCGTGATTGGTTCGTTTAAATTTGTCAGTTTTTGATTCGCATTGGTTAAAAAATTTAAGTCCCTCAATTCCAAGCAGAAAGAATGGCAAAAGAGCTGAGTTAAGTTTAGTTACTAAAAAATATAGTTATGTATTATACATTTGAAGCTATGCCTGTGTGAACCAGTGCTGGAGACACTGGGAAGTTGGTGGTCTGCTCTCATAAAACCAGCTGACCTGTGCCCAACTCAAATCCAATTTCTGTGCAGAGCAGATGATCTGAAAGATTTCAGCAGGTTTTGGGCTTTGCTGGAGGCCATGGAAGGAGCTGACTTAAGGCTTTTTCATCGCTGGGGCTAATAAGAACAGAGTCACTAGCAGAGAGCCCTGGTGGGGAGGGTCACAGTACAGTTTCCTGGAGAAAATGTGGCCATCAGGGGTCTGAGAAGCAGGGCATGTTCTCACCCGATGAGTGGTTCTGGGACTTCTTGCTGGTGCCACATCCTAAGAAGCTATGATGGGTCTGGAAAAAGCAGAGTGAGTCCTCCCCAGTTCTAAGATCCTGAGAGTACTAGTGTTTCCAGATGCAGCCAGGGAGCCCAGAGACTCTACCCCAATACTTCCACTGGAATGGCAACTTCCCAGCTGGGTCAGCACTGATCCATGGTAAGGACCAGACACCATTACTGTCAGCCAAGGTACCCCAGAGTTAAACCCTGGGAGTATCTATTTATTTGAGACCCAAGACAGGCACTTAAAAGTACCCCCTTCTTTTTATGACAACATTATTTTCAGTGATATTTGATATTTGATAATCATCACTTAATTTATTTGTCTTTAAACAAACAACAATTAATGAAAAACAATACATTTTAATATTCAAAATGTTATTAAAATTTGGTCACATGTTTCAAGTATGAACTAAACTTTTCGCCTCCCAAGGAAAACTATTATGGCTTATAGTTTGTACTCTTTTTCATTTTAAAACATTTTGAACACTCAAAAAAACTCCAAGTGTTCACATAGTAATGGAACTCAGGTGGCCCAAGTACCTTACCTTTTCTTTACCTTTAAGGTTACTGCGCTATCATTGTTTATTTAGAATGTACTGTTTAAATGTAGGAATATGACGTACCACAGGGACTGGAGATGTGGATTGAATCTGAAGAGAGCTGGAACAATTCTGTACCACTATGAACTTAATATTCATAGACACTTGTAACTGAGTCTTGGTGTGTTAGGGGCTAATTTATAACTGAGAGTTTTCTGAATTAACTTCCACGTAGTATACAATGTTTATTAAAAGATAAGTAATCAAAATGCACTAATTTTAAGCCGTCCTATGTATAATTGAAACTCAACACTCGCCATAGCTAAAACTACCTAACTTAGACCAACAACAGATTTTAGGGGAAGAGACGTATTTTATCACTGACATTGTTTAAATTGCTGTGCATGGTGAAAATAAAAGGTAGGCTGGCTTCTAGTTGGTTTTATTGTTATTTTTAACTTCTCTGCAGATACCGTACCTCTTTGTAGCTGACATTCAGGGCAGACTCTTCCACTGTCCTCTCTTGTGATATCCCTGGTGGGCTCTGGCCCAGGGGTAAAGTGGTAAAGTGGTGTAGAAGCCAGAGCAAGAAAGGAGAAGCAGCTGAGCACTGGTCCAGACAGCTCCTCAGAGAAATGAAGGTGATAGAAAACACATTCAAGTACTCAGCAAAGATGATAAGAACATCAAAGGAGATTTGAGTGAGCATAAAGAAAACAAAGTTATCTGAAATACGAACTATAATCTTTTAATCTAAAAGTTTTGTAGATGAATTAAAGAGGGCGGTGACCTTTGAAACCTGAACTAGAAGATCAAGAGCAAGGACTATTTTATAACTCAGAGCAAAATTGCAGAGAAGGAAATCGTGGAGAAAGAAAGAACTTAAGTAAATTGGTGTACAGATCCACGAGACCTAATATATGAGCCATAGCAGTTCCAGAGGCGCAAAGAACAGATGGAGGAGAGCTTACTTATAAATAAATAATAAAAAGAAATTTATCTGAACTGATAAGAGCATTGAAGCTAAAGAAAAACCTTAGTCTGCAGAGTTCTTAGAAGTGTTCAGAGTACCAGGTAGTGTTAAAGAGAAAAGCCATATAACTCAGTATATCCTGGGAAAATTGCTGAACTTAGAGGGTAAAGTGAAAATCCTATAAACTTCAAGATAGCAAAAAAAGTTACTTAGGAAGAAGAAAAAATGAATCATTGCCATTTGAACTTTGTTTCAGCAACACTGAAAATTAGAAGACAGTGGAATAACGTTTCTTTATGCTTCCAAGAGAAACTGAAGAATCTTATATGCAGCCAAGAGACTATTCACCGGACAGGGTGAAAGAATGAAATTTGTGAATTTGTAATAAGTCAGAGAAAGTATGTACACGACTCTCCATGTATCATGTGAGTCAAATAATTGAGAAAAGATTCTGAGTCGACCCCAGCATGGTAAGCAATGGACAATGTTGGAATGAATGGAAATATATAACGTAGGTGCTAAAATGAAGATTCTGCAGAAAAAGAGGCCTACTCTCTGGATAATAATCTACAAGTATCAAACTGGCCTCATAAACCTAGATACAGGGAAAGTAAAAACATTTAAACAGTCTCATCTCACGGAGAGGAGAGAAAGAAGAGAGAGGACAGAGATAGGACTAGCTTCATGGCCTGTGATCCGTAACAGGGTCTCATGTTCAGAAAGGCCTCACTTGATATAATGCTTTGATGTTGGGGTCTTGAATAATTTTGAACAAGTGGCCCTGCATTGTTGCTTTGCAATGGGGCCCCGTATTAGTCCATTCTCACACTGCTATGAAGAAATACCCGAGACTGGGTAATTTATAAAGAAAAGAGGTTTAACTGACTCACAATTCCACATTGCTGGGGAGGCCTCAGGAAACTTACAATCATGTCAGAAGGCAAAGGAGAAGCAGACACCTTCTTCGCAGGGTGGCAGGATGGAGTGAGTGCAAGCAGGGTAAATGCCAGATGCTTATAAAACCATCAGATCTCATGAGACTCACTCACTACCACAAGAACAGCACAGGGAAAACTGCCCCCATGCTTCAATTACCTCCACCTGCTCCCGCCCTTGAACTGTGGGGATTATGGGATTAAAATTCGAGGTGAGATTTGGGTGGGGACACAGAGCCAAACCATATCAGGTCCCCAAAATTACATAGCTGGTCCTAAATGGAGATCTTCAATAGAATACATTTTAGTCTTGAATTGGCCAAGTTTAAATCCAGAAGATTTTGAGGTACTTTGAGTTGAAAAGACTTAGAATTTTCTCCTGAATAGATAAGATGGCTTGAGAACTTGGTTAAATTGACAAATAGAAAGAAAAAAAAGTTAGATGTTTGTACACCAGCCTCTCTATCAATTTTATCCTTGACAATTTGCAAACTTTTTGAGAGCAGAGACTAACTTCCTCATCTGGGTATCCTCCTGGGACTTCTCACAGAGAAGGTGCTTAATAAAGGTGGAGGGAAGATGCCATCTGCTATTGTGCTGCACAATGCACATGCCATGTGCAAAAGCAGTTGCTGTTGAGGAAGGGCAGTTTTCCTAGGTTACAGAAAGTATCGAGAGCCTGTAGTCTCTGACACTTTGATTACAATGAAAACATTTCAAAAACTGCCAGGCACTGTGCTAAAAGTTGCCAGGAGACACAAGATACATAAATCAGGGGTACAGTCACCTCCCTTAAATTCTCCCTTCCTATCTCTTGAGCAAAATTTCTCTTGAATCCTTCCCTTTCTAGCTTTCCAAGTTTGGTCTTGTTCTACGTATTTCTTTTCTATTTTAAAGAATCTACTTGACTTTATTGCACCTACTAAGACGGGCATCTCTGGGTTTTGCTCTCCAGCTTCCATGTTTCTTCTGATACCTGTCCTGATTTTGCCACAGGTCCTTGCTCTCCTCCACACTTCTCCCTAGGAGAAAGCATTTCTCTTCATACTGTCACTTCTGTACAGAAGCTTTCCAAATAGACCCAGCCCACCCTGATTTCTGAGCTGAGCTCCTAGGAGACATTTTGGTTTTCCTATTGTATATCTCCTTTGGGAAGTTCTATCATTATCTTAAAGTAAATCACAAAGCTGATCCTAAACCAGGTCAGCATCCCACACTTTCCATTTTCATCATTTCTTCATTTGTTTAGTGCTCATTTTGCTCCATTCATTTGGGTTTTGAAAACATGGAGTTCTTGCTCTCTTAGAGCTCTCTCTATTGCCTGAATTGAACAGGTTCATTTTCTCTTTCAGATGCAGCTGAAATTTTGTTCAAAGCCTGTTGGAATATGGGTTCCTTCTCATGCTTCCTCTTGACTTGAAACCCACCAGGCTTCGTTATTGAATGTGTCACAGCCTCTGCCATAGCCTTCTGGCTTCCAGACCTTATGCCTTCTCTAATGCAGAAGATTTTAATCATTAATTTTTGTGCCTGTGTATCCGTGTGTCTGTGCCGAGGGTCCCTTTGGCACAACTCAAGATCTCTTCCAAATAATGATTTTAAATGTACAAAGTGTAAAATACATCAGTTTACAAAGTAAACCAATTATATAAAACTACAGTTACTGAAATAGAAATCTTACTCCCACAAATTTATGCTACATTAATACATGTGCTTCTCTATTAATGCCTTATACAACAATATGCAGTGTTAGGTTCAGTAAGCATTAGAATTTTAAGGCAGTAATGGGTATAAGTGTTACTCTGATATACTTGCAACACTGGTAACAGGATATAAAATTATCTGTACGTTTTATGTTGGCGAATATACAAGTACTGCTGATACTATTGAAGTCTGTTGCTACATTCAGAATAGAACAAAAATGCCACATTTCAATTGAGATTAGTGTAAATAAAGCTATCAAGTCTTTCCAGCCTAAGTACATGAACCCCAGGTTAAGAGCCTTTGCTTTAATCAGTCCTGATATAGCTGCCAGGCTTATTTCCCCCAAATAATCTTTTCATTATGTCACTTCTTTCCTTAACCTGCTCTGGCTGTTTACTGCTTCTTGGTCCAAAATTAAGTCAGAAAGCTTGGCAGTCAAGAACCCTCATGATAATTGCTACCCTACCTCTGCAGACTTTTCTGACGTCATCATTTACCTTGGAGACCGCTCTCTAGCTAGGCTGAGTTCCTTGTTGTCTCGAGGACACAGCAAGTGCATACCTGTATGTTTTATTCAAGGTACTATATTTGATAGTGAAAGAAACATAATTTGCTTAAGCAAAACAAGGATTTAATCATGAGTGAATCCAGGTGTACAAATATATCTTCCTGGTATATTATCTATAAATCCCCCAATTCCTTTTTCTGTATTGGATTTAATTTCAAGCAGGATCTCCTTTACTGTGGCAAGATAGAAACAGAAGTCCAGGCTTTCTTACGTTTTTTTTTTTTTCAGTGTATTAACCCCAACAAAAGGACAACCTCATTCTAAATGATGCCAAAAAAAGCCCTTGGAATTCCTAGTGGAATAAAACTTGGATTCTGTCTCTTTCCTTGAATTGACTACAGTGAACACAGAGCTACAATATTCAGACTGACCAGGCCTCGCTATTGTACCCAGTCCCAGAGCTGGGGATGAGATCAGCCTATTCAAATAATATGGAAAGAACAGGACAGGGCTGGAACCCCAGCGAAAGGTCAGGTTGCTGTTACCAGGAGAAAGTCCCTAAACGGGGCAGGTAAAAAGCAATAGATAACTGTTAATTCCTTTAAGACTGGCTTCTTGTCCCTTCCAAAAATATTTGCTTCTTGGTCATATTTTTCTAGACAATTCCTTTCCTTCATCCACAGAAGGAAATTGCGGTAATTAATTCAGATATTAAGGGCTAATTAATATCATTGAGCACCTACTGTGTGCCAGGTGCTTTACGCCCACATGCCAGATTTAAAATTCAGTCACGGTTTGCAAGTATAGCAGTGTAATTCAATTTATTTCTCTTATCAAATTAATGTTACTCTTTATGGGGGGGGGGGGATTTTTTATCAAAATAATTCCGGTTCTTCCGATCAAAATGACATTTCTTTTTGGGTCAATACTCAATCTAGGCTTTAAATTCAGATAATTCAAAGTTGAAACTCACTATCAAGGCTGATTTTCCTTCTTAGGGTTTCTGCTCTCCTTTTCCCCTCCAGGATGGTGTTTGAATACAAAGAGAAACGCATCCAGCATCATAGCTGCCAGGCAAGGGAGTCTTCCACTGGCTGCTGTCTGCTTGCTGCCTCTGCCACTGTCCACGGACCACATCATGAACTGCAGTCAGGAGGTCTATGCCCTTGACACCCAGGCCCCGACCTATGCATAGACCTTCTCTGCCTTTTTCTGGGTTTCTCCACCGGAACATGAAGAGTTATGGATCTCTGTGGAAACTACGAGTACTATTCTCGGGTGGTCTCACTGCCTAAACGCCTCAAGCCTCCATTTCTGATCTATGGTCCTTCTTGACTACGCGGGGCACACTCTGAGGGGCTTCCTCCTAGAACTATTAAATTGAATTGGGAAGCCCCTTTCACTTTCACCATGTCTTGAATTCAACCCACCTGATTTATTTCACTGGCTCACACACATCTACCTGTCCACTTTCCCTATGGGACAGGAGGACCGCATCTTGCCTTTGATCTTGTCCTCCTTCCACGTTCCTCTAGGTTGTGTCCCAAGCTTCTTTCTCCTCCCTGTGTGGTGGCTGAACTTCTCTCAAGACAGACCCTCTTTCCTCTGATCTTTTGAGTTTACAAGCTTCAGATCTTTGGAACCAGCAACAACTTTTTTCTTTCTTTCTCTCTCTCTCAAAAAATCTCAGCTCTTATAAAATGAAAGTTAGCTTTCACCACTGTTGTCTCTGAATGTGCTTCGGGAGCCAATTTTGAATGTAAAAAGCTGAATGCCTGATGCAGTGTTCTTGCCTAAGCTCTGTTGTCTTCCTGAAGCAATGAATGCCTTCGCCTCAATGGCTGGCAGGTAGCAGTTAGCAAAAACAACCTGCTTTAGCCTATCCTTGCTGCTGCAAGAAATTACCACAATCATAGTGACTTAAAGTAATACACATTTATCTTACAGTTCTGGAGCAAAGAAGTCCAAAATGGCTTTCACGAAGCTAAAATCAAGGTATCTTCAGGCCTGTACTCTTTCAGGAGGGTCTAGGGCAGAATCCATTTCTGGGCTTTTGCCAGCTTCCAGAAGCCCTCTGCTTTCCTGTGTGTGTGGCCCTGCATCACTCCACCCTTATTTCTGTCTTCACATCTCCTTCTCTGACTCAGATCCTCTTGACTTCCTCTTATAGGGACCCCTGTGATTGTACTGCGCCCACTCCAATGATCTAGGATACTCTCCTCACCTCAAGCTCCTGAACATAATTGCCTCTGCAAAGTGTTTTCTTTTTTTAGCCAAGCAGGGTAACATAATCACAGGTGCCAGGGATTAGGACATGAACATCTTTGGGGTCATTATTCAACCCACTATTCTACCCAACATGAAAAGTTTGTCAAAAATGTGTTGTAAGATATTACCTTGCTCCATGTTCGAACCCCTTAAGTCATCCACAAGTCAGGTGCTATTATTCTCATTTGACAGAAAAGGAAATTAAAGTAAAATCGCAGGACCTTCAGGTTTGGGTCTGTGACTGCCTGACTCCACAACCAGTGTTCTTTCCACTACTTTCCCCTAATGAGGCTACTCCAGCCCATACCAAATTTTTCCTTAATCCAAATTCCAAAATCACATTTTCATGTCACCACTTTCTATTTGATTGTAAAGTGTTTGGAGTATTCAGAGTGCAGTGTGTGAGTGTATGTATGCATGCACGAATGTGTGTACTCACAAGTGTGTATAAGTCTTGCCAGACAAGATTGTAAGTACCTAACACTGTGATGCTCTAGTATCTCTTTTGAACCACCACTCCAATACAGAGGTCACCGTGGTATGGTCACACAGGATATCTGTCACAAAAATTTGCTGATTTTGATGGTTGGTACTGGAGTCAGCACCATCGATGCACTTAGCCAGCTGAAGTGTATTGAGTTTTGGGGGCATGCTGAGCCCTGGGCCTAGTTGGGAGACAGAGCATCTCTGCATGCTAAAGATGGCCGCAGTCATCTTTATGATGACTGATAGCTCTGATAGCTAAATACAGTGTCTATTTTTCCTCTCCCATCGAACACCAGACTATGGGCCATGCTCTGCTGGACACTATATGTCAGTTATTAAATTCTCACAGGAACCCTGAAATTCAGGGATGAACTTATTTACTTTTTGGCTGCTTTGCTTCTCTTTCTGTGATTTTCTCCTTATTTCCCAGACTGCTTTCATTGATGATTACAGCCCAATTTTGGACCAGCAAAATAGGAGAGCATATCTGGTCATTCCATTCAAGAAAGGATGGTGAAATGTGAAGCTTATTAGGATACCAGGAGAGGGAACTGCTCAACCTGCTCATCCTTTGAGACAAGATGAAGAGCTTTAGAGTTTTGGTAATTCAGTATCTAGATTTTCCAGGTCTCTAAAAATTCTTGTCAAAGAATTGTTGACTATAACACCAGGCTACTGGAATAGGTACAGGTAAAGGTCACTTCAGAGCTGGAAGTGACTTTGGGACCAATGGCAGCACTTACCATGACCCAGTGCATAGCTGCCTAATGGGGCCTGCTCACAAGTCTCGAAAGCCACTAAGCTGCACGTATCTCTGGCCACACTAACATTTTCTTCTACTTCCCGGCCACCATCCCAGGCACATTTTTAGGAGAAATGGAAAGTTGATAGAGATCATTCTTAGAGCTTCTGTTCTGATCCTGTTCTGTCTTCCTTCCCCCGTTCCGTTTCTTAATTGCCAGGACTCTCACCTCCTCCCTTCTCCTGCTAATCGCTCTCGCAGAAGTGTCTGTCATATTATCTAACTCTAGATCTAGATTGACATAGGTATATATTTTAAACCTCGTGGTTACAAAACTTTTGGGTGCATCATAATTCTCTGGAGATTCTGCTAAAAATATAGAAATTAAAGCCCCATCCTCAACCTCCTGAATGAGAACCTTTTGACTATGGGTATTTTTAAAAAATGTATATAACAAAAAGGTTCTTGGCAAATAATTTTGCTACCCCTAATATTAGAGAGTCACCTCCTTAGTGCAACTCTCTCTTCCTGGTTTTCCTGTGCACTGTCACATCTATTTCACTCATTGTGAAAAGGCATTTCAGACATCAGCAAACAGGTGGGTAACACTGAGGTCCTTGATGCAGTGAGGTAGACATGAGAATGGAGAAGATTAAAATAAAATACAAAGACTATTAGTCTTTCTGGCACTCACTTAGGGTGAGGCATTGAGTGGAGAGCTTTATATATAATATCTCATGCAATCATTTCTAAATATCTCTTAAAAAGTATTATTGTCCCCATTTTACAGATGGAGAAATAGATCTCATAGAGGTTAAGTAACATGACTGATGTAGAACAGCCAGAATATGACAAAGGCAGTTTTTAAAGCATATCTCTTGTTTTCCCCAAAACTTGTATTACTTTGATTCTGAAATATACCATGGGAACAGGAAGATTGAAGTCTAGTTTTGCCTTCATTCCCTTTGGTCTTCTAAACTACACTCCTCGGACAAGTGGTCTATGAAATATGGAAAATATCCACTCCCCTTTCCCAAATAAAGGATTCAGTGGTCAAATAAGTTTGGAAATGCCATTTTCAGTAGCCGGGTCTTGGAGAGTTGCCATATAGTGACATACTGAAGACCTTAAAAACCCATTACAAGGAAGATAACTCGGGTGAAGCCCATCTTTTTCACATTAATTTCACATTCATGATGCTGTATTTTCAAAATACATTTTTTCAATTTCTGAGGAAATGTGTACATTCGGGAGAACATTAGTTTAGCACATAGACACCCCCCCTGCTTTGGAGGATATGCAGGAGAAATAGAATGAGAAGATATAGCCAAAGAGAAGAATCATTTGCTGTTTCTTCCTTCAAAAGCAGGGAAATAACACCAGAGCTTCCAAAATGGCATAAAAACTTTCCCATATATCCTGTGCAATTTTCTGGGATGTGGCACGGCTTACAGCGTCTTTATTACAATTACAATCTATTAGGGAGTGATTTCTCCGTCGATTTGCTGATGTTGCTTGGACTACACTGCAATAATATCACTAGCCTGATTTTCTGGGTCAAAGAGAGCCAAGTAGTGGGAAGCAGCTTCTCCCTCTGCTTTCCTGAGTCTTGTGTGTTCATCTGCGGCAGAGCCTTCAGCTAATACACCTCGAGATACAATTTTTAAATTAAAAAACAAGAAAGTATATTGGATTAATTCATCATGGCTGGTTTTCTACCTGGAGCAAAACAGATTTTACAAGCTTCCCATCCAATCTTGCACAAGAAATGGCACAAAACCTGGGCTGGATTTTCCCCAATACTGTAGTCTGCCTGGCAGTCTGAAGTGAAGGGCTGTTGAGAGGCCTGAGGAGGGGAAGAGCAATGCTCCTGGCTTCTAAGAGACAAAACTGCCAGCATGTTTCCTAGGCTAAGAGGAATGCCCTATTCTTGTTGGGCTGTTTAATCTACTGATTTCATTGTACATTGCTGGAGAATTTTAAGGTGAAAATATTATGTGGTTAATTATACAGCTCATAAGCTCTGGGGAGTGGCTTTCAGATTCTATCACTCCAGGCAACAAGAGGAAAAAATGCCACATAACATGTTTTGCCCCTGGGAAATAAGTTAACAGAGTTAAAGTCAGATTTTTGAAAAGTAACATTTTCAATCTGTAAGAAAAACATTTGTCAGAGAAACATCTGGAGTTCTTGAGCATCTCGCATCCAGGTGCATTAGGAATGCCTTGTTTCTCCTTCTGAAAAGGCCCATTGTGGAGAATGAGTTTCTCCGTCTTGATTATCGTCTTCTGCAGCAATATGGTTGTATCTGAAGGTGAGAAGGGAGGGGATATTCTACTTGCATTGCTTCATCCAGGTCTTCTGATAGGGCAAAGCCTGCAGAAACTGTGGGGCCATCCCTGTGTCTGCATTCCACCAAACAGACATTAAATGTAATTTACCTTTTACGTACCCACCCTTTCTTAGGAAACTACTGGAA
Source organism: Macaca fascicularis (assembly GCF_037993035.2). Lineage (NCBI taxonomy): Eukaryota > Metazoa > Chordata > Mammalia > Primates > Cercopithecidae > Macaca > Macaca fascicularis. The sequence continues at coordinate 17,345,480 of NC_088376.1, forward strand.
GCAGTTTTCCACAGTAAACGAGACACCAAGAAAGTAGAATGCTTGATGTTAAGGAAACCAAGAATCCTACACATGACTGAGGCAGACGAAAGCCCCCAGATGAGCGTGAAGGAAACATCTGGGGTGACAGCTGTGCAGCAGGCCCAGACAGCAGGAGGACAACGGCTCCTAGCGGGAAGAGTTCAGAACATAAAAGTAGAACCAACAGATGAACGAGTACATTGTCCTGTGCAGAAAAGTGAATGAGAGGCGATTGGACAGTGTAGAAAGAATTAGCTGTAACTACAGAGAAAACTAAGTAAATGAGGAAAAAAGGCTATTTTTAACTCTAGGTAAAATGAGAAGTTGCACAAGAAAGAAGCCATTCATAGTATACTACTCATATGCACTGCCAGACTACTTGGTTTAGCAGTGAATATAAATTACAGAACATTAATGTAATGGAAGTATACTGAGATGAAGGATGTGTAAGTGGGAGGTGGGTGGCTGTTATTAGAAAGCTAAATATTGATCTCCTATTACAGGTCACTAGTAGAAAATTTCTAAAACTGATAAATCAAGAAAAAGCAATAAAATATATGCTTTGGTTAGCTATAAAAAAACAAAACCACAAAGTAACAGTGACTTCAGGAAAAACTTTATTTCTCTCTCAGTCAACATAGAACTAGGCAGTCCAGGATTGGAGTGAAAGCTTTGTTCGTAAAATCCTCAGTGACCCAGTCTCCCTCTCTACTGCTGTTCCAGAGTGAGGGGCTTCCTTTCCCAAGTTAACCGCATGGCTCAGTGTAGCTGCTCAGGTTCCAGCTATCATGTCTGTATTTCAGTCACCAAGAATGAAGAAAGAATGAAGAAGGGAGCAGTCAAAGGATGTTTTTCAGGTGTCCTTTAAGAAAGCTTCTTGAAAGTTGTATGGAATGCCTTTATTTACATTCCTTTGTCCAGGATTTAATTGCATAACTATGTGTAATTAAAAGAGGAGCTTGAAATACATTTCTGGAAGTCATGAGCTCAACTTGAAATTGGGGTATATATTTCCACGGAAGAACGAGAGGATGGATATGGTGGAACTAGCCATTTCTTCCACATATATTATTTACAAATGTGGAAGTAAATTTCAGAATAAAGATCTAAAGGACTAAAATCACTGAAATTGCTGGTTGGGGAATGAGGCTTTTGGATAGGAAGGGGTGGTAGATATTATTGCTGCATTTTATTATAAATGTTTAGTACCATTATCTCTTATCTTCTTATGACATGTATTGGAAGAAATCATAAAGGTCCCTGACATAGTGGGTGTGATAGCAGGCTACGCAGGTTGTAAGAAGGGAGGGTGAGAGAATATGTACCTCCATTTCATCTCATATTTGTCCCTTGCTTATCTCTGAATACAGAAATAATCTGGTGTTCTTAAGCTTCATTGCAATATGAACTAATAGTTGGACCTGTAAGTTCTTCCCGCTATCTATCTCTTTTCCTGTGATCCTGTGAATACCAAGAAAACTTTTGAGTGGACATCAAAAGTAATGGTGATGGAGATAAGCTAGGAAGACACCTCAGAAGCTTAAGTAATACATGTTTACTTTTGAGGTGTCAGAATCCTCCTTTTCAAAAGTCAGGTATCTTTCTACTGTGGCTTTCCTCTTAATTCATAGCCTCTTAGATGGTAAGAAGCATCAGCTTAATCTAGAGATTCTGATTTTGGCCAGTCCAGGTGATAGCTCATGCCAGGTCTTATTCTCTCAAATTCTTTGCAGTAAATATTTTTCCCTTTCCAAATTCTTATTCACCCCTGACTTAGAGAATGCCCAGTCAATTCCAGCATTCTTGTCTCCACAAATGGAAGTGCAATTCATGAAAGCTCAATCCTGCTGCTTTGTGAAAACATCTACAGTCACGGAGAAGAAAACAAAATGCTGGGCTGAGACCTCAGCATGTGACTGAGGTATAATGAGCAAGATGACATCAGTAGTATTATTTTTAAAAACATAGCTTTTGCAATAACTATATTTTAATTTACTGTAGTTTGATTTACTGAATATTAAGAACTACTTTCTTAAAACTCATCTCTGATCTTTGATAACTAGACAGGAATATATTATTTTCATCTCCACTTTAAAGATAAGGAAACACAGTTCAGAGATGTGCCATATCTACATCTCAGTTTCACAATAAGTCAGAAGGGTTTGGGTTTCAACTCAGGACTGTCTGACTTTAAAGGCTGTGCTTTTTGAATAGTATCATAATTTGAAATTTTGATGGCTACTTCATCCAAGGTTCAGCCACCCAGGATTTTCTGGACATCTGCTATCTTAAGCACTGTACTGGCTTCAATGAAGCACATGTAACTAGATCACACTGAACATACCCTAAAGGATCATATCATCTGAGTGGAGATGGAGAGAATCAGATATAAAACTCACTGTTATAAATGCAATACATGCTAATTTGCCCAGGACCATCTTGATTTTTTTGTCACAATAATTATTAATAGTATTTCTTTTCACTCTCAAAAGTGCCCAGGTTTGGGTAATAAACTATCGGGTTATTGTAGCAGACGCTGACAGGCCCCACCCATATATCCCATTGCTCCTACCAACTCAGTCTGCTCCATCTGATTGCCAACTTCCAACACCTGTATTTCTTTCCAATGGGGCTTTCTTTTGCCACTGGAGCTTGTTTTGCTAGTAGGACAGAAGTGCTGAGGAGTTCATGCACCCTGGGAGCAGCCCTCTAGCAATGACTGATGATTAGTTGGTGTGTCTGTACTCCAACTCCATCACCCCTTGAATGAGATAATTGAAGTGTGTATCCTATACTGGCTCCCCTGTTCCCCACAGGACTAAGTTCCAATTGTCCACAGTGGTAACTGGCTTGAAAATGCACCTTTTATTGGCTGTCTTTCCCATCTTGTCCCTCTTCTCCACCACCCTATCATATCTTCCTGTAACTTCCAAATAACATCTCTACATTCAGATACTTGTCTGAGCCTTTCCTTTTGTCAGTAATCCAAACTGGAATACCTCCCCTATCTATAGAAAAGTTAAGGACTGAGTGATTTGGCTTAAAGTACAACCTTCATGGGTGTAGTGAGACTTGACCTTGACATTTGGATATTATTTAGGTAACAACGCGAGGAAGGGAGGATGACACAGGTAAGGATGGCCAGGTGCAAAAGGAAGGCAGATGATGGAAAAGCGTACAGACTGGGGATGGACATTTGTTCTGGGAGAGAAACACAGAGAGCAATCACAGATGTTTGAGCAGGGTAGTGAAATGTTGGACACACTATTTTAGGATACCATGTTTGGCAGTGGGCAGGCCGACAGGATGAGGAGAGAGCTGAGTCAGAGAAGCCAGTGGGGAGAATGTTGATGTTATCTGAATAGGAAGAGATGAAGGCTGAGCTCAAAGTGGAGGAAAAAATATAGTAAGAAAGGGTGGTTATGAGTCATTTCAAAGGTGAATCCACTGGATTTAGTAGGTGACTAGCTACAAAGGATGAAGGACAGAGATGAGTCAATGGTGACTGCTCCCCTCAACCTACAGCCACCCTATGAATCAAGCTGTGAACAACATGGATGACAGGCCGACACATTTAAGAGAAACCAATTCTCTCAAATGTTAAAGTGCATTCTGTGTCTCATTGTGTTTCTTTTCCTTTCCAAGGCCACCCTGAGTGCCTGTTGAATGGTTACTCTCTAGCGTGTACTTTTCTTTAATTAAATGACACTGTGGTTAAGAACTCAGGCATTGGGCTCAGGCTGAGCAGGGTTCAAATTTTAGTATTGTTTCCTGGGGGTGTGGCCTTAAGCAAGCTCAGTAACGTGTTCTGAGCCTCAGTTTTCTTTTTCCTTTTTTTAATGTGGCTATAGTTAATTGGTTTTTTAAAATGTAGTGTTTTAAGAATTTAATGAGATAATACACATAAAGGTTGTCACAGTATGTGGCACCTATATAAGTGCTCAGAAAATGATGCCAGTTATTATTAAACTGGTAAGAGCAGGCACTACACTTGCTCTTAGCCAAAAGCTCAAGAAGCAATTATGCAATTACTATTAACAAGGTGAGGTGAACTGTCTGACCATGTCTCAGAGTGGCTGTAAGTAAAGAGGATTATTAAAGTATATCTATAGATCAATGTAGCTAGCTAGATCCCCGCCCCCGCCCCCTGCCACCCTCTCTCATTCTCTTTCTCTGTCTTTCTCTATTCGAGGCCCAGAAACAGATAATACTGTTCAGCATTCTGCAGGAAGCCCAGCGTCAGGAATGCGGATGAAGAAATAAAGTCTTAGCTCCAGACAATTTTTTCATCTCTAGATAGCTACAGTATTGGGGAGTTTCTATTCTATTCTTTGTGCCAGAGATCATATCCCATTTCATGGACTGCTTTAGGTCAATAAATAGGTCTATTTTTCACTGTTCAAAACGCTCCCAGACACAATTCATTTCAAACAAAAGTCACCACCCACCATCCTGCTTTTCACGCTCCTTCCCATGAAAATGATCCTCTGAACACAGAGCTCCCACCCCAGTCCAGGGGCTCAGTGGGGAGGATTGAGGTGTGAATTCTAACTGACAGGCCTGAGCTCAATAGGAACAATTGTCTTGCAGGGGAACGGTGGCAAAGGGGATGCACCCTGTCCCCTTTCAGTCTCTTCTGAAGTCAATGCTGGTTGATTCTGCAGCTGGTGGATTCAAAATGCAGCAGTTCGGAGAGTGGTCATTTATTTTGAAAAGACCTCTGAATTGACTAGGAAGTCCCATGTGGCACTTTTCTTGAACTATGTGGGCGTGCCCGCAGCTTTCTTGCAATCCAGGGAGTAATTCTGAGGCAAGCCGGTGGGGCCCTCTCTCGCAGCCTCTCCCCTGCAATGGCAGTGTTTCCCACAGGTCCCCCTACTGCCCACTGCAGCGTTTCCAGGCTGGCAGGGTGTGTGTGGAACAAATCCATGGATTTCCTCAGATTTCATCAGAGATGGTCAGGGTGCTGGAACTTCTCAGTTTGACCTTCTGTGACCACAGTCACCCACAGGACCAAGCTCTGTGAATTCTGGTACTTAACAGATATCCCCAAATGCTGGAAAGGCCTCTTCTAAATCTCCTCAGTATCAAAATGGCAAAACCCTAAAAAGGCTGCTCATCTCTGTTCTCAGGGACTTAGTCCCTCAGCTGAGCTGGGGGAACAACAGATTTCAGTAATCCATCTTATTTGGCTTCTTCAAAACAAGATTCCATCCACTGAGACCAAAACCCTGGAGTATGCAGCAGCCTAGGTGAGGTTTCTGCGGGGAGGATGGAAAGTTTGGAGAGGATGAGTGCACATCTTTTAATAAAGGCCAAAACACTCAGTTACAAACGAGAAACAAATAATTTTCTTTTAGTCAGGCACCAGCATGGGGTAATTATAGAAGGAGTGATTTGAGGATTAGGTTTTCTTCTTTAGAAAATCACTGAAAATCTACTGAACATGGCGGCATGTGTAAGCCTGCAGAGCACGTCATCTTGCAGTGGAATTTCCTATGGGACATCAAGGTTTTGAGGTAACCTAGTGTAACAGATGCTTATGGAACACTTCCCCCACCATCTCTTTACTAGGCTGATGTGCTCACCCCCAGCTACTGTGGGTGTTGGTTGCCATCAGCTACTCCATTCTCCAGAGACGGTCTCTCTTTGGCTAACACTAACCACCCAGTGACATTAGGTGGTTACACCTCCCATCCCACCTACCTCCACCAGGCAGCCTGTGGCCAATGAGTGACTGTTACCAAGGGTACAAGAGCCCAAACTCCCTTGCTTCTGGGCAGGACAACTCCAGAGATCACCCTGGGATGGAATAGACTAGGCTTCATGCAAAACATTTTTACCTTGCTTTCTTTTTCTTTTTTTTTTTTTTAAATATGCCCTACCCTGCTTCCCTTACTCCCCTACAAGTTTCATTTGAGAGCACACTCTCATTAAATCACATGCACAAGAACCCCTGCTTCAGGCTCTGCCTCTGCAGAATGCAAACGAAGATACCTGGCTTATACAGAAAGCAGTGAGCTGATTGGCTTCCTTGTCAGAGGCACTGTAAAGGGGCTGTCTTTTCTCTAGAATATAACTCTCTGAGTTGTCTGATTATAATTCCCTTAAATTAAAAAACATCTTAACTGCCTATGCTCTTGATTTCAGTTGGACTTTTTCTTTAAAAATGCTTAGTCAGTGTGCCATAGAATTCTTAGAAGTTTTCTACTAATTAGAAAGTGACTCTCCTCCTCCTAACATACTTACACAATTATCTAACTACTCTAGAAAATTATAATTTAGATTTCCATTCCATGTGTTTCAATTCTTTTTGCCAAAATCATGACTTTGAAACTCTTGAGTTTCCTGTTAGAGTTAATTATCTGCAAGTATATTAAAATGCCCCTTTCTTTCCAAAAACATCTATCCATATAAACATTCCAAAAAATGAAAGCTTTTTATTTAATTTTTCAAGGTTTTCATTCTGAGTGGTTTAATTTAATGCCAGTGGGAGGGAGCTGGGACACATGAATGGAGAGTCATGGTAGAGCTGTATAAGAACTCAAGGGGCAACAGCTTTCTCCAGTATTTTTTGCTTCCTCTGTATTATTGACTCCTAGTCAAAATGGAATGTCAACTGTTGGATTCTGCAGAAGTGCACCATGAGATAAGAGTACATATGCAAAGGATTTATCAAGGAAGTATGAGGAGAAAGAGAGGTGGGGAAGGCCAGGAATGGGAAGAAGCTAAGCCAGACAGTAGTATAGGGAAATCCTACAGAGGGCAGCTTCAGCTGGTCACTCAGGGGAGCTCAACAGTGTCAAGGACACCTTGAAGCAGTTTCTACAGGAAGGAAGAGACAGGGCTTTTGTTCTCCCTCACCCAATGGTCACTGTTCAAAGGCCCCACAGCAAGAAAGAGGTGGGAACAGGTGTTTCTGTTCTTTTTCTGTTTGGGCAAAACAGCTCCAATAGCCCAAGATAGCCCAAGATTAGTCATTCATAGATAGTCAGGGGTGTAGCCTATTCCCAGCCAAATCAAATGGAAGCTGGGAAAGGGACATAAAGGAACAGCAAAAGGGACTCCAGGGGATGTAGGTGAAACACTGACAGAGTCCACTACAAGGGGTTAACAGAAGGAAAATGTGCAGTGGGAAGGTGTTTGATCCAAGCATATCTAGATTCGAGTCATTCAGGTTAAAGACTGTGGTCCAAGCTGCACTTCAGCTACAACATTTGCTACTTTCAGATATCCCATCCCACCCTGGCTACTATGTGATGGTAGTGGCTGGATTCTTACTTGGGTCCTCCTTTGGGGCCTATCTTCAGACAGCTCTCAGGTAATCCAGTTTCTGCACTGTCAGTTGGAGTGGGACAAATCAGACCTATCATAGGCATAAATGTTCGTAATTGTGGATGTGAATGTGTCCGAACTGCTGAAGATTCCTGAAGTTATGGACTAAAGTAGCGAAGTCAGTAGATAATCTGCTGGAAGTGCCTGAGGGCCTAACTGTCTAGGTGTAACCAGCAAGGAAAGCAGGTGCATAGCTCTGGAAGAATATAGACTGTTGCCTCCCCTGGATCTCAGTGGAAAGGTGCTCAGAGGATCTGTCTGGCTCTCCAGGCAAGTGAGTACATATTAGAGAGTACAGAGTGGCTCTGGCACCATGAAAAGGGAAAATTGGAAATAAAACCACATCATATAAGAGGTTGCTGATGGGCCCTTTTTCTTTGTTCCAGAATGTTGCCTATGGACCAAGGCTAAAAACAAGAATGTTCTACATTCTGAAAAGAATGACTAAGGAGTAACATATGGGACCTCCCTTAGTCCTTTCTTGTTGCTATAAGATGTCTCACTTGATCTTAGCCAAAAGGCTGATGAGTGATAACAAAATGTCTTAGACTGAATAACTTATAAATAATAGAAATTAATTTTTGTGGTTCTCAAGGCTGGGAAATCCAAGCTCAAAGTGCTGGTAGATTCAATATCTGGTAAGACTTGCTCTCTACTTCCAAGATGGTGCCTTGCTTATGTGCCTCTATTAGTCCTGCTAATAAAGACACACCTGAGTCTGGGAAGAAAAAGAAGTTTAATTGGACTTTTAGTTCCACATGTTGGGGAGGCGTCAGAATCAGGAGGTGAAAGGTGCTTATTTCATGGTGGTAGCAAGAGAAAATGAGGAAGAAGCAAAAGTTGAAACCCCTGATAAACCCATCAGATCTCATGAGACTTATTCACTATCCCGATAACAGCACAGGAAAGATTGGGCCCCATGATTCAATTACCTACCCCTGGGTCCCTCCCACAACACATGGAAATTCTGGGAGATACAATTCAATTTAAGATTTGGGTGGGGACACAGCCGAACCATATCAGTGTCCTCCAGGGAGGAGAGTACAAAATGAAATAACATGGCATAGAATGCTGAAATGATAGACAGATAATTCAGAATCTAGTTGGCAATGAAGATCATCAAGATCCAGGAGAAAGTTGAAACCTAATTCAAGGAATTTAAGGAAATCCAATAAAACAATACAAGAGCTGACACACAATATACCTATTTTAAGAAAGAAGAAAACTGATTTTCCAGAGCTGAAAAACTAAAACCAAGAAATTTATAATACAATTGAAAGTATTAACAACAGAATAGACCAAGTTGAGGTTTAATCTCAGAACCCAAAGACCAGTTATTTAAATCAACTTGGTCAAAAATTAATAATAAAATAAAGAGAAAACAATTTTAAAAATTAAATAAAACCTCCTAGAAATATGGGATTATGTAAAGAGACCAAACCTATGACTCATTGACATCCCAGAAAGAGAATGAGAGAGAGCAAGTAACTTGGAAAGCATATTTGTGGATATTCTCCATGAAAATGTCCCCAGTTTTGCTAGAGAGGTTGACAAGCAAATTTAGGAAATTCAGAGAACCAGAGAACCCCAGCGAGATATTATACAAGACACACATCCCAAGACACATAGTCATCAGATTCTCCAAGGTCAATGTTAAAGAAAAAATATTAAAGGCAGCTAGTGAGAAGGATAGACCACATACAAAGGGAATCCCATCATGCTAATAGCAGGATGTTCAGCAGAAACTTAATACACCAGAAGAGAGTGGGGGCCTATATTTAGCATCCTTAAAGGAAACAAATTCCAACCAAGAATTTCCAATTCAGCCAAATAAAGCTTTATAAGTGAAGGAGAAATAAAATCCTTTGCAGGCAAGCAAACACTAAAGGAATTCGTTACCACCAGACCTGCCTTACAAGAGGCCCTTAAGGGAGTGCTAGACATAAAGAAAAGATCATTATCTGCCACCACAAAAACACATTTAAGTGCATAGCCCACTGACATGCTAAAGCAACTATACAACCGAGTCTACATAACAACCAGTTAACAACACAATGACAGGATCAAATCCTCAGATATCAGATATTAACCTTGAATGTAAACAGGCCAAATGCCCCCACATAAAAGGCACAGAGTGGCAAGTTGAGTAAAGAAGTGAGACCCAATGTTGTCTTCAGGAGACCCATCTCACATGAAATGATACCCATAGGCTCAAATTAAAGAGATGGAGAAAGATCTATCAAGCAATAGAAAACAAAAAAGAACAGGGGTTGCTATTTTTATTTCAGATAAAGCAGACTTTAAACCAACAACGATCAAAGGGTACAAAGAAAAGCATTACATAATGATAAAGGATTCAACAAGAAGACTTAACTGTTCTAAATATATATGAACTCAACACTGGAGAACCCAGATTCATAAAACAAGTTCTTAGAGATATACAAAGAGACTTACATAACTGTACAATAATGGTAGGAGACTTTAACACCTCACTGAGAGTGTTAGATAGATAATTGAGGCAGAAAACTAGCAACAATATTTGGGACCTAAGCTCAACAGTTGACCAAATGAAACTAATTGACATCTGAGAACACTCCACCCAACAAAAATAGAACATACACTCTAAGATCAACCACACATTTGGTCATAAAGCAATTTTTAACAAATTCGGAAAAACTAAATTCACACCAACCACACCACACAAAAAAAGAGTAAATCAATACCCAGATGATTTCTCAAAATCATACAATTACATGGAAATTAAACAACCCATTTTTGAATGACTTTGGAGTAAAGAAAGAAATTAAGACAGAAACCAAGAAATTCTTTGAAACTAATGAAAACAAAGATACAAAATACCAGAATCTCTGGAACACAGCTAAATTAGTGTTAAGAGGAAAGTTTATTGTACTAAACACCTAAATCAAAATGTTAGAAAGATCTCAAATCAACAACTAATATTATACCTAGAGGAAGCAGACAAATAAATCAAACCAACACCAAAGCTAGCAGAAGAAAAGAAATAATCATTATCAGAGCTGAACTGAATAGAATTGAGACATGAAAATTCATACAAAAGACTAATGAAACCAAAAGTTGGTTATTTGAAATAATAAATAAGATTGATAGACCACTAGCTAGACTAATAAAAAAAGATAGAAGATTCAAATGAACACCATAAAAAAAAATACCACCAACCCCACAGAAATACAAAAACCCTCAGAGACCATGATGAACACCTCTATGCACACAAACTAGAAAATCTAGAAGAAATGGATAAATTCTGAGAAACATGCAACCTCCCGAGATTGAACCAGGAAGAAATTGAATACCTGAATAGACCAATAATAAGTTCTGAAATTGAATCAGTAATAAAAAAGCCTACCTTCACATCACTAATCATCAGAGAAATACAAATCAAAACTACAAGGAGATACCATCTTTTATGAGACAGAATGGCTAACATTAAAGAGTCAAAAAACAACATGCTGGCAAGGTTGTGGAGAAAAGGGAATGCTCAAACACTGCTGGTGAGAATGTAAATTAGTTCAGCTACTGTAAAGCAATTTAAGATTTCTCAAAGAACTTAGAACTATTATTCAACCAAGCAATCCCATTACTGGATATGTACCCAAAGGAAGAGAAATAATTCTACCAAAAGACACATGTATACAGATGTTCATTGCAGCACTTTTCTCAATAGCAAAAACATGAAATTAACCTAGATGTTCACCAGTAGTGGACTGAATAAAGAAAACTTGGTACATATATACGATGGAATACTATGAAGTCACAAAAAAGAAAGAGAGAATGTTCTTTGCAGTAACATGGATGCAGCTGGAACCCATTATTCTTATCAAATTAACACAGGAACAGAAAATCAAATACCACATGTTCTTACTTATAAATGGGGGCTAAACATTGAGTACACATGGACACAAAGAGGGAAACAATAGACATTGGGGCTTACTTGAGAAAAGAGGGTGGGAGGAACAAAAACCAACTATTGGGTACTCTTCTCAGTACCTGGGCAATGAAATCATTTGCACACCAAACCCCAGCACCACACATTTTACTCATGTAACAAACCTGCACATGTACCTCCTGAACCTAAAATAACAGTGGAAAGAAAAAAAAAAGAATAAAAAATTATTCATTCAATAAGAATTTCTCATGCAATATTTAGGGCATACTTATAATAAAAAATAATGTTTTTAAAATCTGAAATTTAAATTTAACTTAGAGTCCTGTACTTTGGCAATCCCAGACCCAACACTTCCAACCCAGGGCTTATCAACTGCAGCAGAGGTGTCTCTGCTTCTAACTGTTAGCTCACTGTCTCTCCTGTCTATATAATGAAAATATTGGGGTAGGAGATGGCCATTGTCAGCAGTCTTGTGGGAAGACCACTGTGGGGAGAGAGAGGTTTCTCCTCCCTTCCATGCAGAGGAGGAAATGAGGGTTGCATTTTCCTGTCGATCACAAGGAAGGCATAAAGTCCTTGAGAGCACTTGTAAGACTGAAGGTATCTGCTCTGCAAGAGGAGATTTTTATTTTTATGTCGGATTTCTGCTTGGGCAGTGAACCTGCTGATTGGCCCCTGTGCATTGAGCAGGGAGAAAGAGAGTGAGGAACAGAGCGAGGAAACAGAGGCAAGGACGGCAGAAAAGCTTAGTGTACTCCCATCATTTGTCTTGGCAAAGATGAGCCTGTTGGTCAAGGGGATGCTGCACAAGGAAGCTGAGCTTATGTTAGTCCTCTGATGTATTGCCCCGGAGGGATGCCTTCTAGATGAGGGGATCCTAGCAGCAGAGACCACGGGGAGCACACTGGAAAAGGCTGTGGTGCTGGGGAGCTGTGGAAGGGTGGAAATGGAGCTGGATGCCTACTTTAGGAAACTATGGTGTGGAGAGAAACTTCAAGCCTCTGTGAAGCACCCACCCATGTTCTTGTAAGCACCTGGAAGACTGACACAGGATCTTGAGGTTAAAGGTGAAGGCCAGAGGAGGAGGCAAAGTCGATAAGAAGAGCCAGTCTTGCTTAGGTGGCCAAGTAAGTGATGATGTTTCTGCTCTGGAGAAGCTCAGAAGATATGGAGTCACGGAGTGAGGGAGGGGTGTATGCAAAGCAGTCACATTTCTCTGCCCACTCTGCCTTCAGCCACAGGTCTAGTGGGTATGTAGTACAGACAGCTTTGAAGTGAACATAAGATTGAAATTAAAAACTGGTCCAGACTTATCTTCATAATGAATATTGATGAAATAGTTTGGAATTTCCCCAAGATGACGTTAAACGAAAGAAAATGTGGATTTGATAGAGATAAAAGTGAAAATGGGATAAAATGGACCTTCTTTATGTCCATACTCTGATGAAAAAAGTGCTCAATAAACCATGTCTATCTAGCAAAATGGAATCCAAGAAGGGCAGAATTCCCTTGATGATGTGATGGTTGGTGCTGCCGTATCTGCTGCCCATGAGGGAGATGCAATCTGCATGCCATTGCCTGCCAAATCTACCTGGTGAGAGGGTGAGAGGGTGAAGTGGAGAGGTATCTGTGACGTGTAAGAGCCACCCTGAGAATTCTCTCTACAGATTTGCAGCTGAGCCTGTACCCAAACAGTGTAGGGAGCCCCTGAGACCCTCAGTCTGTGATGGAGTCTGAAGAAGTAAGTTTGAGGCCAGGCACCATGGCTTATTCCTGTAATCCTTGCACTTTGGAAGGCCAAGGCAGAAGGTTTGCTTGAGCCCAGAAATTCGAGACCAGCCTGGACAACATAGTGAGATTTTGTTTCTACAAAAAATAATAATTTGAACGTGTGTGAATAAAAACTGGATGAATGTGGGGATTTTAAAATGACGTTACAAATGGTATGTTATAACCAATGGAAAGTTTAAGTTGGTGAGCTGCACTAGTTATTATTTATATCATCTCTTTGATATTGTAATTCTTCCTGCTTACCTTTAACATGGATATGAGTGTGTGCACATACAAATATATTCGCATAAAAATGGTGTTAGTGTGATAGATTCTACTATTCTCTTCCAGTTCCGATTGAGTTATGAATAAAAGTTCCTTGGTGAAAACTTAGCCGGCAGTTGTGCTGATGACGTATGAGAAAAGGTTGGACCTCATTCACATTTCCACATTTGCATTTGCCCTGCAGGGCTTAGTGTGGTAGAAACTTGCATATGTCAGTGAAATGAGAATCCCTGACTCACAGGTTGCTGCTTGGAAGCGGATCTGATAAAGAAAGCCAGCCCCATTTTTCCATAGTCAATTCCAGCTGGCAATTCTTGCTCTAAGCACTGCTTTCTTCATCCCCCTTTCACGGTGTCAGACATAATGCATTGCTTTTCTTGCTGCAGAAGCTTGTCAGAAGTATTTTTCCAGTTTGCTAATCCATGATTTTTTAAAATGATGGATAATAATATTCACATTGATCATGCAAATCAGAGTTTTCAATAACCAGTTATTTCCCATGTGCCATTATGGCTACAGTCAAAATGGACTATCACAAGTTTGCAAAGTTTGAAGGCAAGAGGCAGTATTATAAAATCAGAGTTATATGAAGTTGTATTGAGAATTGAGATTGAAAGCAAGGTTAGCAAAATTCTCTCATTTTTTTCCTTGGCTGGCATTATTAGGTAGGGTGATTTTAGGAGAGGATTATTGTTAAATAACTTTTATCTTTTGTAGCTTTGCGACCTTGAGAAAATTACTTAACCTCTTAGCACCTTAGCTGCATCATATTTAATGAGGATAATAATAGTATGTACCTTTAAAAGTTGGTGTGAAGATTAAATGACCTTTTATATATCTATATCTAGGTATAGGCATAAGTCTAGACAATAATACAATATAGGTATTTTACATGCATTCCTAGCACATAGAAGACTCTCAACAAATGTTATTATTACTATTTCTGCTACTATTATTATGATCAATTTTCAAGATAGTAAGATTTAGTATGGCCTAGTAGAAAGAGTACACGTAGGTTTTAGAGAAAATGAGTTCTCAAGTCACAACTTTGCCATGCACGGTGAGAACTTGAAAAAGAGGATGGCCTCTCTTATTTACCATATCACCAAATGGGCAAAATCATACTGCTGGTATAGGATTTTCATTAAGGACAGTGAAGGCTGAATAAGATCATGTTTATAAAGTGCGTTGCACCTGTTTGTTAGCTCCCTCCCCGGTTTTCAGAGGCCAGTGAAAGACCCCGAGTTTTGCATCTTCACACCAATTTCTTTGTCCTAACACATTTCACTCGTCTTCCCTCAATCTGAGGAGATAAAACACGATTTCCCTGTACCCGATCATACCTAATCCTTCTCTGGAAGGATTAATACATCAATAGCACTCAAACCATCGAGTTAAAGTGACTCGTCTTCGTTCTCCAGGACCAGCTGAGTCTAGGTAATTAATTTAGTGAGCATGATGTGCCCAGTGAATATGTGACAGCAATTCTGTTTTTCCTCTCCAAACCTTCTACTGGAATGGGGCAGTTCAGGCCAAGGTCTCAATCAACCTCCACAAGGTTTGACATTAGGGACCTTATAATACACTTGGGATACCTGGTGGGGAAGAATCTCAGCCACATTCTCTGCTAGAAGATCCCTGGGCAGGTGAAGGGGAGTTACAATCTCAGTGGTCCTCTACCTTGGCTATACACTGGAATCACTTAGGAACCTCTGAAAAATCTCCATGCCCAGGCTGCACCCTCAGTAGAATACAATCAGAATTTTAAAAAGTTATCCAGGTGGGATTTTTAAAATTTATTATTATTTTTTTAGAGACAAGGTCTCCCTCTGTTGTCCAGGTGGAGTGTGTTGGCCTCATCATAGCACACAGCAACCTCAAACTCTTGGGCTTAAATAATTCTTCTGCCTCGGCTTTCCAAGTAGCTGGGCCTACAGGCACAAACCACCATGTCCACATACTTTTAAAATTTCCTTTTACTTCACTCAGCTGACCTTCTCTCAGCAGGGAAATGCTTTTGTAAATGAATGCTCCTCTAATGGAACTTTATAATTACAACTATTTAACATGTTATAATTGTTTTTGCTTTGCTATCAACCTGATTTTATAATTTTAATAAATTTTATTGAGGCATTAATTTACATAGAATAAAATGCACCTATTTTAAGTGTATAGTTCAATGAATTTTGACAAAGAAATACACTCCTGTAACCACCACAATCAAGACATAAAACATTTCTATCATACCTAAAAGTTCTCTTGTGCCCATAATATGGTTTGGCTGTGTTCCCACCCAAAATCTCATTTTGGGTTGTAATCCTCATAAGCCCCATAATCCCCACATGTCAAGGGGGGGACCAGGTGGAGGTAATTGGATCATGGGTGCAGCTTTCCTCATGCTGTTCTTGTGAGAGTGAGTGAGTCTCGCAAGATCTGACGGTTTTATAAGCATCTGGCATTTCCCCAGCTTGCACTCACTCCGTCCTGTGAAGACGGTGCCTGCTTCTCCTTTGCCTTCTGCCATGATTGTAAGTTTCCTGAGGCCTTCTGAGCAATACGGAACTGTGAGACAAACCTCTTTCCCTTATAAATTACACAGTATTTCTTCATAGCAGTATGAGAATAGGCTAATACAGCCCCTTTGCAGTCAACCTTCCCTCTATCCCTCCACCCCCAACTCAGGAAAACAGTGATCGTTTTTCTGTCATCACAGACTAGTTTTCCTTATAGTAGAACTTCATATAAGTAGGTCATACTGTAAGTATTCTTTTGTGTCTGCCTTCTTTTGCTAAGCATAATGTTTTTGATATTTGCTTATTCTGTTGTATGTTTCAATAGTTTATTCTTTGAATTGTGAAGTTGTAATCCATTCTATGAATATATCAGCATTTGTTTATCCATTCACCTTTTGATGGACATTGACCAACCTAATTTTAGTACCTTTTTTATTGTGATTTTCTCTCTACTTTTCCTCTTACAGCTATTTTATAGTGAAAACAGAGGTGATCTTTCATCAGAACCAGCATTTTTCTATGAATTCCTGAAATGAGTTCAAGCAACGTACTTAGAGGTGATTGGACAAATGGTCAAATTACTCTCCCTAATATAAAATGGAGCTACACAGCCATACAATCTGTTTCATGAGCTCTCAGTGCCATTGGGTTTGCAAAGCCACAGACATTGCTTGCTCTAGGCTATTTTATTGATTCTTTGTTGCTATTTATTTCATTATCTTCAAGCTCAGTTATTCACCAAGAGTTAAAGTGACTCATTTCATACTCTTTTTGGTCTCCTGAACTTAACTCTTGTGTTTAACAATGAAACAACAAAATAATAGACAAATTCAACACTGTAGCTGGTTCAGAAAGTCCTTAAAATATCTCTAAGTTGCCAATTATTCCTTAGAGGTAGTTTTGAAAAGGAGGCTTGCAATACACACACACACACACACACATGCATACACATGTATATATCATATATGTGTATATGGGAAAATATATACATGCATGTCTATATGAAAATATTTTTATACATATGTATATGTATATATGTTATCTATCTATATATAAATATGTATACTTTTATTTTAGAAAGTATAGATTTTGTTATACCAAAAAAATTCCTTTTAACATTATTTTTACTGGCTGCATATTAAACTTTTGAGTGGATATACCACAATTAACTTAATTTTTATTCTATAAATAAACTTTTAGGTTGTTTCTATTTTTTTCTAATATAAAATGCTCCAAAGAATGTATATGGACACAAACATTTTTATGTATTGCTTTGTCTTAACTACTGTTTTTTGATTAAAAAAAAATTATACTATGACTTTGAGGTTTTTTTTTTTTCCTTTCCCTCTACAGTCAATACATATCTATTCTAGGTCACTGATATAAATATACATTTCTAGGAAGTTTTCTTATGTTAGGAACTCTGGATCAAAGTCACTGGCCTTTCATTACTCTTGGATTTAATGTTACAAAGACTTTTCAACTTCCTTAGCAAGCGTTTTGCCATCAAGGCAAAATTCATCAAAGTTAAGGGTAATATCTTGTATCACAAATCTCAATGCTGCTCAAAGGGGCCATGGTACAACAGGAGGTGAAATTTGATGATAGAAAAACTCAGCATTCTAGAAAAATTTTCAATGATATCCAATAACAAATGATTTTTATTCTATAAGATTTCAAATATCTGGTCATTTTGTTGTAGTGGGTGAATTCATTTTACCCATATTATTTACAAATTTAAAAGACCACCATTTGCTTTACAGTATTAAATAAACAGGAGCTTTAAATCAATGCACAGGATATTTATGTTTCTGGTATTAGGTGGGTCATGCACAGATTTCCCAATGATAATTTAAATTTATTCCCAAATCTTGTTCGGTTGCTTTCAGCAGAATTTTCCTGAAGTCCTCAGCAGGTGGAGACAATCATTGGGTCACAAGTGCATTTATTCACAGTGGGTATGGCTTACGGAACAAATTCTCAGGCACTGATCAAGGTAGCACAGCATCATTTTTCCCCCTAATAAATCGTAGTTTATCCTTACATGTTTTCTTTTTTATCACATTCTTTGCTGGTAGGGTCAGTACTGTAGATATAGGGAGAAATGTAGGTCTAGTGGCCAGGAAGTTACTAGAAATATTTACATTTTGGTACACAATTATAAGTTGAGGGATGCAAGAAGATTAAACATGCTTCCAGGTTCAAAAATGGCCCTTTGGATATAAAAAAATATGGGTAATTCCTGCAAGGCGACTGCTAGAGAAGACAATATTTTAATTGTGTATATAAATTAACATAAGTCCTAGATCTGTAACCACCCAATGGGTTCAACTTGCCTGTTGCCTAGACAGAGCCAATTTATCAAGACAGGGGAAATGCAATGGAGAAAGAGTAATTCACACAGAGCTGGCTGTGTGAGAAACCGGAGTTTTATTATTACTCAAATCAGTCTCCCCAAGCATTCGAGCAATCAGAGTTTCTAAAGATAATTTGGCAGGTAGGAGCTTGGGAAGTGGGGAGTGCTGCTTGGTCAGGGTTGGAGATGGAATCATAGGTGGTTGAGGTGAGTTTTTTTTTTTGCTGCTTTCTGTTCTTAGATTACCCATCTCGGTGGTATCAGCTGATCCATTGAGGGTAGGTTCTGCAAAATATCTCAAGAACTGATCTTAGGTTTTACAATTGTGCTGTTATCCCCCAGGAGCAATTTGGGGAAGTTCAGACTCTTGGAGCCAGAGGCTGCATGACCCCTAAACCTGTAGCTAATTTGTTAGTCCTGCAAAGGCATACTGATCCCCTACAAGAAGGGGATCTTTTCGGAAAAGGGCTTTTATCAAGTTTGTTTCAGAGTCAAACCATGAACTGAATTCCTTCCCAAAGTTAGTTCAGCCTATGCCCAGGAATGAACAAGGACAGCTTAAAGGTCAAAAGCAAAAGGGAGTCGGTTAGGTCTGATTTCTTTCACTGTCATAATTTTCTCCATTATAATTTTGCAAAGGCGGTTTCAGATTCATCCTCAAGAAGTGCACAGGTGGAAGAAACCTGAAGAATCATAGCAAGGCTTTGGGACCTGAACAAAAATATAATGAGTCAGACACAAATAATACAATGAAGGCCTTGAAATCTAAACTGACACTGAAACCACCATCCACAAAAGATGAGGAAGAACCCGCAGTCTGACCCTAACCAAGTTGATAGATTGCTGTAACAACAACAGAACCCCTGCAATCTCTTGAGGATTCTAATAGAGCCCATAGTCTCACAACATAATATTCAAAATGTCCTGAATACAATGCAGTCAAAAATTATTCAACAAAACGAGCCAGGAAGAACAACCATATTTTTTATTAAAAGTATAAGCAGATGTCAAACATAAAATTACTCGGATGTTAGAATTATAAAAGACTTTAAAACGGTTATTATAACAAAACTCAATGAGATAAAGGAGAAAACTCTTGAATGGAAAGACAAAAAGATTTCAGCACAAAAGAAGAAACTACAAAAAGAACAAAATATAAATGAGAAAAAAATTAAAATATTTGAAACCAAAATTTACTGAATGAAATTAATAGTATAGTTAAGATAGGTAAGTCAGTGAACTTAAAGATATATTAATAGAAATAATCAAATTTGGTTAACAGAGAGATTAATCTTTTAAAAAATTAACAAGGCCTCAGGACCCTGTTGAGCAACATCAAATGGTCTACTATTCATGCTATTGGGGTTCCAGAAAATTAGGAGAATGAGATTTTTGCAGAAAAGTAGTTGAAGAAATATTATCTGAGTTGAAGAAATATTATCCTGAATTTGGTGCAAGACATAAATTTACAGTATCAAGAAGGTCAGTTAATCCCAAACAGGTAAAATTCAAAGAAAACCACCCACAACCACTTGAATTACTGTGGATTTCTCATCAGAAACCATGGAGGACAGAAAACAATGGAACAGCATATTTGAAATGATGAAAGAAAAGAACTGTTAACCAATATTTATATACTCAGTGGAGATGTCCTTGAAGGATAAAGGCAAAGTAAAGACATTTTCAAATGAAGAGAAAAGCAAACAAATGTGTTACTACTAGACCCACTCTAAAAGAAACACTAGATGATACTCTTTAAACTGAAAGGAAATAATACAGAGGAAAACTTGGAATTTCAGAAATGAAAGAAGAGCAAAAAATACAGTAAATATCTAGGGAAATATAACTTTATTTCTCCCCTAAGTTTTTAATAATACACATGACTATTAGTAGCAAATATTATAAAATTATCTGGTTTATTTTCTATGTATACACTTGCAATACATATGACAAGTGAAATATGCAAGACAGAGGGCAAAATGCCCTATAGATTTGTCGGGATTCTCTATTTTATAAAAGCTGTAAAACATTAACTCTAAATATACTATGAAAAAAATGCATGTATATTTAAATCATAAAAAAACCATACATAATAATTCAAAGAGATATAGCCAAAGAGTCAGTAGGTCAACCAAAATTAAATATTAAAAGATATTAAAATTATCTGAAGGAAGGCAAGAAAAGAAAAACAAAAAAATGAGGTGAACAAAGATAAATAACAAAATGTTAGCTCTAAATCAAATTATATCAGTGATTACATTAAACTTAAATGGTCTAAACACATTAATAGATAATGATTGTTGGATTCTATAAATAAGCAAGCAAGCAAACAAAACACACAAGACCCAGCTTAGCTGTCCACAAATATTCTATTTTTAAATATAATAATAAAAGTAGGTTAAAAGTAAATAATGAACAAAATTTACTAGGCAAACATTAATCACACTATAACTAGAGTGGCTATGTGAATATGAAACATCATAGATTTCACAACAGGACAATTGCTAGCAATAAAAAGAACATCCCATAACGATAAGAGGGTAAATTCACCAAAAAGAAACAATCCTAAATACGTGTTTACTTTAAAAGAGGGTTTCAAAATATATGAGACAAAAACTGATGAAACTAAAGTGAAAAGTAGACAAATTCACACAAATACACTGAGAGATTATACTGAAAGATTTACTACTCTTTCAGTTACTAATAAAATGAATGAACAATCAGTAAAGATATAGAAGACTGTAACAACATCATCAACTAACATGACTTGACAGGCATTTCTAGAACACTTCACACAATAACAGTCTACATTCTGTTTAAGTGACATGGAATGTTGAAAGTATATTACATTTGAGGAACAAAAAAATAACAAACTTAAAAGAATGAAAATAATGCAAATTAAAGTTCTCTGACCACACCATATCTAAACTAGAAATTGGTAAAAAAGATATCTGGAAATTCCCTGATTATTTGGAAATTAAACCATGCACTTCTAAATAGATAGAGTCAAATGTAAAGTTTTCAAGGGAAGTTATAAAATATATAGAACATGATGAAAATAAAAATACAACATGAAAATCTGTGGTATGCTGCTAAAGCAGTATTTACAGAGAAATTAATAGCATTAAATGCTTGTATTAGAAAAGAAGCCTCAAGTTAACAATCTTAAATAACTGCTTAAGAAACTAGAAAAAGGAGAATAAATTAAACATAAAACCAGCAAAAGAGAGAAAAACAAATTAGAAGACATCAATGAAATTGAATAAAGGAAAGCAGTAGAAAATAATAAAACAAAAACGTAGTTCTTTGAAAACATCAACAAAATAAATAAACTTCTAGCTATAGATAACCATGGAAAGAAGAAGAAGATGTAAGTTACCTATATCAAGAATAAAAGAGGAAATATCACTACAAACCCTACAGATATTAACAAAATAAGGGACAAATAAATAACTCCATGACCAGACACTTGACAACTTAGGTGAAATACAAAAATACTTTCAAAGATACAAACTACCAAAATTTACTCAAACAAACATCGATAACCTTAATAGTCCTGCATTTAGTATGTTAAATTAATAAAAAAATCTTTTGACAAAAATCCATGCACAGATGGTTTTACTGAAAAATTCTACTAGATTTTAAAATAAGAAATGATATCATTTCTACCAAATTTCTTCCAGAAACTGGAAGAGGAGAGAAATACATTTTATGGGGACAGCATCACCCTGATACCAAAACCAGGTGACTGCATTACAATAAAACCACAGACCAATATTCCTCAGGATATAGAAATAAAAATACTCAACAAAATTTTAGCAAAGAGAATCCAGCATTATATAAAAAAATTATGACAAAGTAGGAATTATCCCAAACAATGCAAGACTGGTTTAACATTTTAAGAATGAATCAACATAATTAATATTAACAAATTATTAAAGAAAAACCATAGATTCACATCAATACATTCAGAAAAAGCACCTGTAAAAATTCAACATCCATATAATATAAAATTCTTAGCAGACTACGAAAGATGGGAACTTCCTTAATCTGATAAAGGGCAGCTGTGAAAAACTTAACATGAAACATACTTACTAGCAAAATTCTGAATGTTTTCCCTTCACGATCAGGAGCAAAGCAAGGATGTCTGCTCTTATAATTCTTATTCAACATCATACTGGAAGTTCTAGGCAGTGCAGCAAAGCAAGTAAAAAAAATATAAAATGCATACTAGTTGAAGAGAATGAAATAAAGCTATCTTTTCTCACAGATGTCATGACAATCTATGTAGAAAAATCAAAGGAGTCTTCAAAAAAGTATAAAGCTAATATGTGAGTTTCATCTAACTCACTAACATGAACAAATTCCTAGGATACAACAACTATACACAATATTAAATATAATTTGATATTCTCACAAAGAATTGGAAATCAAAATTTAAAACAATACTATTTATAATTAACTCTAGTTAAATCTGTACAGAATCTCAATGCTGAAAGCTACAAAACACTAATGAAAGAAATCAGAGAAATGATGCAGGGCAGGCAAGCCTCAAAGCGGGGCTTAACCTGTGTGGATTCTTGGTTTTGCTCAGGAAAGAATTCAAGGGTGAGCCAGTGGTAGGGTAGAAGAAAGCAGCTTTACTGAAGCAGCAGTGTTAAAGCTCTGGTGGTGTTACAACTCCATGACTGCGCTTGTAGAGAAGGGCTACTCCCTAGGCAGTGTGCTGAGAGTAACATCTCAGGGCAGTTTTGCAGTCATATTTATATCTACTTTTAATTGCATATAGAGTAAGGGGCAGTTGATGCAGAAATTGCTAGGAAAATGGTGGTGACTTTTGGGTCATCAAGTTATTGCCATGGAAAAGGGCACTAGCTGGTTGTTACCACGGCAATGGTAAACTGACATGGTACTCTCGTGGGCATGTCTTATGGAAAGCTGCTTCCACCCAGTTCCTTTTTTAGCTTGTCTTCAATTTGGTCCAGTATTTGAGCCCCACCTCTGGAGTGAAGTCCCACCTCCTACTTCAGAAAGACTAAAGAAATAGAAAGATGTGAATATCTTTTTGTGTATTTATTTACAACTTGTATATATTTTTAATGAAATGTCTGTTCATGATTTCTGCCCATTTGCTACACTTGATTGTAGCCAAAAGGCCAAGAAGTGATTTTTTCCCCCATTTTCTTGTAGAAGGAGCAGACAGCAATCTTTGCTGTTCTGCAGCCTCCGTTGGTGATACCCAGGCAAACAGGGTCTGGAGTGGACCTCCAGCAAACTCCAACAGACCTATGGCAGAGGGGTCTGACTGTTAGGAGGAAAACTAGACAGGAACAACATCAACATCAACAAAAAGGATGTCCACAGGCAACCCACAGAATGGGAGAAAATTTTTGCAATCTATCCATCTGACAAAAGTCTAATATCCAGAATCTATGAAGAACTTAAATAAATTTATAAGAAAAAAAATAACTGCATCAAAAAGTGGGCAAAGGATATGAACAGACACTTCTCAAAAGAAGACATTTATACAGTCAACAAACATATGAAAAAAAGCTCAACATCACTGTTCATTAGAGAAATGCAAATCAAAACCACAATGAGATACCATCTCACACCAGTTAGAATGGTGATCATTAAAAAGTCAGGAAACAACAGATGCTGGAGAGGATTTGAAGAAATAGGAATGCTTTTATACTGTTGGTGGGAGTGTAAATTAGTTCAACCATTGTGGAAGACAGTGTGGTGATTCCTCAAGGATCTAGAACTAGAAATACCATTTGACCCAGCAATCCCATTACAGGGTATATACCCAAAGGATTATAAATCATTCTACTATAAAGACACATGCACACCTATATTTATTGTGGCACTGTTCACAATAGCAAAGACTTGGAACCAACCCAAATGCCCAACAGTGATAGACTGGATAAAGAAAATGTGGCACATATATACCATGGAATACTATGCAGCCATTAAAAAGGATGAGTTCATGTCCTTTGCAGGGACATAGATGAAGCTGGAAACCATCATTCTCAGCAAACTAACACAAGGACAGAAAGCCAAACACTGCATTGTAGAGAGCCAGCAAAAGATCCTGACCAACTCAGCATTCCCCTGAGGCTATATGATCAAACAGTAAACTGTTTATCATGAATGCAGGATGTGGGCAAACTCACATCTGCTCCAGCTGCCAGAAGGTTTGCTGAAGGCCATCACTCCCTGGTGCTGTGCTCCTTGAGGTTATCTACTGGGACATCTAGAGCCTATTGTTCGTAGAATGCAGTGTTGCAAGCCTGCTGTGAATCAAACTGCTGAACCGACAATCACCCCCGCTTCTCGCTATCTCTTTTACCTAATAAATATGAAGGGCTAAAAACCTCAGGGCCCCTGTTCACTAGAAGCAAGGAGCCCCCTGACACCTTCTTCCAAATGCACTCTTTTGTCTTTATCTTCATTCCCACGTTCGACACCCTTTATTCAGTCCAACAGGGATAGGGTCCGCAGCAAAGTGGAGTCCAAACACAGGGGCTTCGAGGACATGAACGAAGAAGGTCTGCTGGAGCAGAGGAAGTAAAATCAACAAGATGAATGGGGACCTCAGGACAAGTCTGCCAGCAGTGGATATAAAGTCAGTGCCCTAAAGAGGTACTGCGAGTGATATAACGTCAATGCTCTACAGAAGTACTGTGAAAAGGAAGTTTTCTGAATCAGGGTAACGGGGGGGCAGAATCTGTCTGTTAAAGAAAAACATTATGTGCAGTTGCTTAAAGTTCTGTTAAGACAGTCTGGAGCTCAGGTAATTTGCAGACACTAAGATTCTGCTGGAGGTTACCATGCATAACCCATGGTTTCCACAGGCAGGCACTCTTGATGTGGAAAATTGGGACAGAGCAGGAGAAGGATTAAAACAGGCTCATCTAAAAGGTCTTAAAGTTGATTCTTCTGTTTTCTCCCCTTGGAGTTTAATTTGCACTGTCCTTCTGCCATTATCTCATTATTTTGCTGGACAGTAGGCTGAGTCTAAAAATCTGAAAGAATCTCTTGTCCCACCCACAGATCCAATTGAAAATAAAAAAAACAGGAGAGGGAGGATAAAAATTGGCCTATACTGCCCCCTCTAGTTGCAGAAACATCTGTACCGCCTCCTTCAGTAGCAGAAATGGAGAACCCAATACAAAGAATTTTACGCTCTGCTGCCATAGCTGAGGAGCCTTTAGGACCTTGTACTTTTCCTCTTTCCGTAAGGCCTGACCAAATAATCCACAGCAGTTTGTTCATGAACACACCCCACTAGAGTTTAAGTTGTTGAAGGAATTAAAAACTAGTGTAGTTAATAATGGGGTACAGAGTCCATTCACTTTAGGATTGTGAGAATCTGCATTTGGTGCTATGCGCCTTCTATCCTTTGATGTGAAACACTTGGCTCGAACTTGCTTGTCTGCTAGTGCATATCTGACATGGAATTTAAATTGGCAAGAACTGTGTGCAGACCAGGCTAGACAGAATCATGTTGCTGGACATGGGGACGTTACAGAGGATATGCTATTGGGTGATGGCCCTTATTCAGACCTGGAACGTCAAATGGCACTCCCAGACACTGCTTATCAGCAGTGTCCACAGGCTGCTAAACGTGCCTGGGCCACAATTCCTGAAGAGGGAGTCCCAGTACGATCCTTTTAACATATCATGCAAAGGTCACAGGAGCCCTATGCACATTTTCTTGCAAGATTACAAGAGACAGTGAAGCGTCAAATTCCTCATGCCACTGCCACAGAAATGCTAATCTTAACTTTAGCTTTTGAGAATGCAAATGCGGATTGTAAACGTGCACTAGCACCTGTGAGGTATACAAAAAACTTGGAAAATTTTCTCAGAGCTTGTCAGGATGTAAGGACTGAACTTCATTGCTCTGCAATCTTAGCACAAGCAATGGCTAATTTAGTAGTTGACAAATCTAAAAGGAGCCAAGGATTAAGCCCAAAAGTAGGAAAATGTTATAATTGTGGAAAAACTGGACATTTTAAAAAGGAATGCCACCAGATCTCAGGACAGAAAGGACCTTACAACGCAGCACCCTGCTCAGTGGAAAAAACACCAGGACTCTGTCTCGCTGTAACAAAGGAAATCACTTTGTTCAGTCTAACAGGGATAGGGTCCGTGGCACTGCATGTTCTCACTCATAAGTGGGAGTTGAGAACACATGGACACAGGGAGGGCAACATCACACACCAGGGCCTGGCAGTGGGTGGGAGGCTAGGGGAGGGAGAGCATTAGGAGAAATATCTAATGTAGATGATGGGTTGATGGGTGCAGCAAACCACCATAGCACGTGTTTACCTATGTAACAAACCTGCACATTCTGCACATGTACCCCAGAACTTAAAGTATAGTAATAACAAAAAAAAAGAAATTTTAAAATGGTCAGCTGGTGACTCATGCACCAAACATTAATTCAAAGTTATCACCTTTATGCAAAAAAATACATTGTTCAATTCTTGAGAGTTATATTTGTATTTTTTACATATTATTAGAATACAGTTTCAAAGTTGAGACATATTCAGAATACATAATGATTGAGCAGTCATCACATTTGTTTTAATACATTCTACACCTCCTCACTTATTTAAAAATAAATAGTTACACAATAGAAAAAAAAACCGGTTTTAAAATTGTTATGAAATTCAATCAGGTGTTTTACCAAAGTTGATAAAAGTTGGTAAGAAGATCCTAATATTTGGCTGAGCAGCACATAAAATATCTTTAATATCATTAAAGAAATGAAAAGTGAAATCACAATGAGATACCACTACACACTTATCAAAATTTTTGAAAGAAAGGTATGGATGATATCAAGTATCAAGTGCTGTCAAAGATGCTGACCACCTGGAATTCTTATATTTTATTTGTGAGAATGGAAAGTGATATCGTTACTTTAGAAAGTAGTCTGGCAGGTTCTTGTAAAGTTAAACTTATACTTTCCATATGACCTAGCTAGAGCCCCCCAAAACTTATATATGAATGATTATAGCAGTTTATTTCATAATTGCTCAAAATTGGAAATAACCAAAATGTCCTTCAGCTAGTACTTGGATAAATAAACTGAATTATAATCATACAATGAAGTGCTATTCGGCAGTGAAAAGAAACAAACTATTGAAACAAGCAATAACGTGGATGAATTTTAAGTGTATTATATTAAGTGTTAGAAGCCTGACTCAAGAGGCTACCTACAATCCCATTTATATGACATTCTAGGGTAAATAAAACTATAGGATCAGGAATAAATTAGTAGTTTCCAGGGTTTAAGGGTGGGGAGGATTTGAGTATAAATGGAAGCATGAGGAATGTTTAAACATCATGAAGCTTTTCTGTACCTTTATTGTCATGGCAGTTATACAACTCTACATATTTTTTAAAACACATAGAATTGTACATTCCTAAAAAAGTAAATTTTACTGCATATACATTTTGAAAATAATTTTGTAATGGCAACCTAAATAGGTCTGTTGCCCTTAACAATTCTCTGCACCCCATATTTCCCCATCAACTCTAAGTAAGCAGAAAACTGGGACAGGGAGAGCAGGAGAGAACTGACGCAGTTCTGAGTCACTGGCCTGCTGTGTATTCTCTCCCCTACAAAATACTCCATTAGGGCGATGTGAAATTTGATGTCTGTCTGTAGCACATTTGCTAATTTCACTGCCCTATGTCTTTTTGAGTAGGTGGAGAAGAGAACTAGAGAGCGAGTTTAGTGTGGAAAGAGAGGGCAGTCACAGAATGTCCTGCACCTCCACTCCTTGGTGTGACAAGGAGACGTTTCCCATGGGAGCAGCTGAGTTGTTTTCCTACCACCCATCTAAACGGAATGTCAGCCAGATAAGAAGATCCTAATAGCAAGTGGCCATGGAAACTAGCAGTATGAAACGGGTTTTGAACATGAAAGAGAAATAAAATAATGATCAAATGGTTGTAGCTTCTTTAATCGGGACTGCAATGCTAGGGCTAGTGGAAAAAAATGGATTAAACACAATGAGGGGCACAGCTAAAGGAAAGTTGAGGGGTTTAGTTTTCAACCTGTCTTAGTTTCTACAAAACAGCCAAGTAGAGAGGTACTGTGGGCAATTAAATGCAGGTTTTGGAAATTTAGAAGGCTTGGACAAGAGAGGAGATTTATTATAAGATAGTTCAATTTTCAGCACCATGTCATTATTACAGACTTCAGGTAGAAATAACTGTCCCTTGTCCCTATCAGACTGATCTCAGTCCTGTCTTATTTCCTCCCTCCTCTGCATGGTTCCTCTTAGTGTCATATAAAACAACCAAACCAAGCCAATGCAAACCAAACCCAGGAGACTGGTAAGGCGGCTGGGACACAAGATAATGCTGGTTTTGTTGCAGCTGCCTTCCCCTCACAAATCTGTCTGCTCCCATTTCTTTTTTTTTTTTTTTTTTTTTGCTATATGATTGAAATTATTTTGCTATATGATTGAAATTTTAAAACAGACTGGACTTTTAAAAAAATCAAACAATGGAAAAGTACAGAATCCTTCCAAAATATACAACAGGAATGGAGATTCAACAGAAATGGTCAAAGAGAATGATTGGGAAAATCATAGGTCTACTTGTGCCCAGACAAGTTCAGACTGTTCAATAGATCTGCTTTGTACAGATGGTTTTGCATCATCGAGTGCCTTTAGAATGCACTAGTCATGGCAGATGAAAGGTGGCCCTTCTTTTGACAGCTCTTGGCTTAAGAAGGTCTTGTACTCCAGGATCCAGCTCCAGATATAGGAAGTGTTTCCTAGAGCAAGCGAAGTTACAAGATTGATTCTAATCACTCTTGGGAGCATTTTGGAGGTATATAACAGGATTTTGAATCAAATTTTTACTTTTAGGACACAAGGCAACACTGTATTAGTCTGTTCTCACACTGCTAATAAAGACATACTCAAGCCTGGGGAATTTCTAAAGGAAAGAGGTTTAATGGACTCGCAGTTCCACATGGCTGTGGAGGCCCCATAATCATGGTGGAAGGCAAAGGAGAAGTAAATGTATGTCTTACATGGTGGCAGGCAAGAGAGCTTGTGCAGGGAACTCCTATTTATAAAACCATCAGATCTCCTGAGGCTTATTCGCTACCACCAGAACAGTATGAGGGAAGCCATGCACATCATTCAATTATCTCCACCTGGCCCTACCCTTGACACATGGGATTCTTACAGTTCAAGGTGAGATTTGGGTAGGGACACAGCCAAACCATATCAAACACATTAATAGTGTTAGTTTACCCTGCAAATACTAATTTTGAAAGCAAGAATTGAAATGCATTGAGTGCCCACAATGCACCAGGACTATGTTAGCTCTGGCTGTATAATCTGGCTTCTGGACTTCCCATAACTGTAAAAGAATAATGATAAAAATATGAATTAAACTACAGAGTGACAAAAACTTAAAACTTAATCTACAGAGTGACAAAATTAAACTACAAAACCTTAAACTACAGAGTGACAAAATTAAAGTCTCAGATCTCCTTTATCAATCTATTAAAAACAGCAACAAAAGCATTTTCATTGATTCATCATTACTTTTTTTTTTTTTTTTAACTTATTTTCCAATTTCAGATTCAGGGGGTACATATGCAGGTTTATTACATGGGTATATTGTGTGATGCTGAGGTTTGGGCTTCTAATGGTCCCATTGCCCAATAGTGAACATAGCACCCAATGGGTAGTTTTTCAACTCTGGCCCCTTCCTTGCCTTCACCCTTTTAGAATCCTTGGTGTTTATTATTCCCATCTTTGTGTCCATATACACCCAATGTTCAGCACCCACTTATAAGTGAAAACATGCAGTATTTGGTTTTCCCTTTCTGTGTTAATTTGCTTAGGATAATGGCCTCCAGCTGCATCCATGTTGCTGCAAGGGACACGATTTCATCCTTTTTCACAACTGCATAGTATTCCAAGGTATATGTATATATACACCACATTTTCTTTATCCAATCCACTGTTGATGGGCACCTGAACTGATGCCATATCTTTTCTATTATATTCACTGCTACTTCTGATCTAGCTGTCTTCTTTCTTTCACTAGATTTCGTGATAAAGGGGGGCTCAAGCTACCAAGCCTTTCTTAAAAGTTTGGAGATGAAAGGGCTCACCAAGTGCCAAGTGTTGGGACAGCTGGCTATTTTCTCAGTTGAGCAGCAGAAAAAGTAGGTGTTTTTGCATTTATGGAAATTTCTATCTTAAACATTAGAATAATATGCAGGGTGCTGTGATGTTCACGTGATGAGACACATAGGGCATAATACTGGTGAAATAAATCAATTCATATTTCCCATCTCTCACTGACTTTGACCCAGCCACTGTCTGAATTCTTTGGATTCTCTTAGCAATCACCAATCACAGTCCCTGTACACAAGAATCACTTTTTTCTCCTAACACCTGTGACTCACAGTCTGTGTACTTTCTCTGTGCTGGGGCAGGCTAGAAGTACTCAGTTCATGGCCTGAGGAGCAGCTCTCTACCAATCATGGACAGGTGTTGGAGGATAAATACTCCAACTTCCTCATTCCTTGTATGGGCCACTCTGAAACGTTTTTAATACAGTCTTCTAGAGAACCCCTAAAGGAATGAACCCCATTTGCAACATTCTGCACCTTAATGCATCCTACATTAGTTTCCTTTCCTTCCCTTTCTCACTTTCCCACTCCCTCACCAATGTTCCCTGGGATCACCTCTCAAATAAACTGTTACTTTTAATGGTAAAAACTGTGATTACTTTTGTACAGATCTAATACGTGCATCCATTCCTTGTCCCAGAGTATGCTTAGTGGGAACCCATTCTAAGTCACATTTGCCTAACACAGTGAAATTTCCCACATTATTACAACTTATTGTGCATCTTATGCTATCTCTCTAAATTTGCAATCATATATGTTAAACATGCATACAATGAGATGTTGTTGTCTAAACAATCTTAACTTATCAGTTGCAAGTTATGTTTCCCTTATGAATATATCATCTCTGTTACTTTCTAGATATACTCACAAAGGCATCCACATGTCCCAGTATATATTGCACAATTTCCCCTCTCCTTTTGTTCTTTAATGTTTCTTTGCACTAATAACCTCTTTGGTTTGCCTGATCCCAGGGAGCCATTTCAAATTGTTTGAAAAGTTTCAAATGGGGAATTGTGTGCTCGCTCCTTCCTCTCATTATGCTATGGTTAAATGGATATCACAGAGTGACAGACTTGGGCTGACTGTCCCTGGTCATTCACATCAAAGCAGATAGGCAGTGGTAGGTGGCAGAGGGAAGTGATGTGGCATCTCTCTAGAGAGGAAGAAATGACTTGATGTGGTTGAGTTTCAACTTTTTAGGTGGGTGTTGGGGTGCGAGGACAGCTATGTTTCCCAGAATGTAAAGAAGGGCAGAACACCTACTTGAAAGCACTATGTATGTGTTGCCCAGGTACATGAACATGTGCATACACATATATATGACAGTGACTCTCCCACAGAGAGAAGTAAACTCTGTTGGCGATTACTTTTGAGCAAAATCTCTAAACACTAGCTATAGTTACTAATAGTTTAAGGCTTTTTATAAAGGTTCTGTGATTCTCTCTCAGGCCTAGATATGGTCTTCTTCTGAGTAACTGAAGAGTATATGAAGCATAGTGAAGTTTGGGAGAAGGAACACTATAGTTGCTAATGATTCTTATACATTAAAGGAGTGGATTTATTATGCCAGCTTTTCTGTGAGATGAGCCTGTGGTAGACTTCCCTCCCCAAGATGTCCTTCTTTCACCAAGATGTCCACTTCCTAATCTCCGGAACCTGTGATTGTTACCCCCTATGTCAAAGAAGGGACTTCACTGATGTAATCAAGTTTAAGGATTCTGAGCTGGGAGATTATTCTAGACTATTGAGATGGAGCCTAAATGTAATTTAAATGTACTCGTAACAAAAAACGAAAAGGCAGAGGGCCAGCATGATGGCATGTGCCCATAGTCCCAGCTACTTGGGATGCAGAGGTGGGAGGATCACTTGAGCTTAGGAGATCAATATTAGCCTGGACAACATAGTCAGACCCTGTATCTAAAAGAAGAAACAAGAAGAAAGAGGCAGAGGGAGTTTTTGCCACAGAATAAGAAAAGATAATATGGTAATGAAAACAGAGATTGGAGTGATGCAACCACAAGCCAAAGATTGCCAGCAGCCACCTGAAGCTACAAGAGGCAAGGAATGAATTATTCCATGAAGCCTCTAGTAAAAAACCTATCCTTCTGATATCTTGATATTAGTCAGGTAAGACTCATTTTGAAATTCCAACCTCCAAAACAATAAGAGAATAAATTTGTATTCTTTGAAGTCACTAAGTTTTTGGTGATTTGTTATAGCAACGATAGGAAACTGATACAGATCTGCTAGACTGCAGAAACTACTGGAGAAATTGTAACAGATGGATGACGCACTGTCGTGTGAATTGTTCAGAGATTTCTTTTCTCTTGCCACCCAAATTCAACTTGTACATTCTTGTCACTGTGAAGGCTTATGGTAGATATTCACCGATATTTTTTAACACAACAAAGGCTGGATTGACTTGATGGCTAATGGAGACTGGATAGAGAGGACTATGCCTAAAAATGAAAGAGGTCCTGTTCTGATCCAGGTGAAACGGTGATTTGTGTGGAAGCTTACTTGGTCCTGGTACTTGAACCTTTAGACCAAGGAGTCCCAAGTGATGCTGTGGGAAAGCAGACAGTCCAACACGGAGACATTAAAGCCTCAGGAACCTAGCTGGAAGTGTTTGGCTTGATTACAAGTCTCTCAGCAGTCATTCTTGCTGGCGATTATTAGATTTCTAGTTGTACATGAAGACCAAGGCCCATTTGGTGAATTTTATATGAAAGCCAGATTTCATTCAATGGGTATGGAGGATAGGAAGATGCATAACAACTGACTGACTCTATTGCACTTATTTTGAAGTCTTCTATTTCTCGGAACTCTTCTTTTAAGCATAATGACAACCACTGTGTATGCATGAGAATTTACTGTGTGCCAGGAAACAGATACAGTACCTAAATTAATATTAACAACAAACCAACAAGAGGAATAATATTGAGCACTGTCTTACAAATAAATGAGGCTCAAACAGGTTAAGCACACCGTCTGGATTACACAGCTAGCAAGTTGTAGAGTTGAGATTCAAAACTGGATCTATGGAACACAGAAGTCTGACCCTAACTTATTTGCAACACTGCCTCTTCTAGTTCAAAAACCTACAATGGCTGGGAATTATTCCTCTTCTTCTAGTTCTTTTTCTTCTCACACCCAGATACCACTCTTCTATCAGCAGCAGAGACTACATAAAGTGGAAGAATTAGATATCGTAAGTTTGTACCCAACCAAATTATCTCATTATTTCCTCCTTCCACTCCATGCACACACCATTTTATGTTCTATAAAGAGAGCCCTATTGAAATATTTTATTTCAGTGTGTCTGCTCTCAGTTACAGCTGTGAATAACAATGACTAACACCACAACTACCACCACCAAAACAATCAATAATGTGCATGACACATTGTATAAATTTTTGCAAAACTCATTCATATATGGGCTTTTCTCATTTTCACAGCAATAATTAGGGCAGATAATATCCCATTTTATAGAGAAAAACAGCAAGGCTCAAAGAGGTTGAACAAATAGGAGGTCTCCAGTTCATTTCATTCCAGATTTTACTTCCCAGTTAATCAATGGTACTCCATTGACCAACCCACCACTGTACAAGACTTTATTGGTGTTAGGCTATTTTGTACACAATCACTTGGCCACTTTTAGCAAAAAATTGTTTCTTTTATATAGTGATACTTCACGGTTACCTATGCCTTCAGAGGAAATCAATGTCCTTTCAAAATTTTTCTTCCGTGTGAAGAACCAACCAGCCCTTCTAATGGCTCTACTGCCCCTGTTTGCATTGAAGCACTGAGCTGTATCTAATGCAATCTTCCAGTTTCATTCATTCATTCTATAAATATTTACCAAGAATTTACAGTGTGTCAGGGACTTTCCTAGCTGATAGTGTTGTTGCAAGACCTTTCCTTAACTCAGCTAAAGATGGGGTCCTTGTCCATTCCACGGCCATGAAAATTTAGGCTTGCAGGTGGTTTGAAGGGTTGGTAAATCAGGGTTTTATTGGGTGAAAAGGAAGAAAAGGGGGAAACAGAGACTCACAAGGCCAGAATGCCTGCTAGAATGCTTCCTGCCCAGCCTTTCGCCTCTCAGGTTCCACACAGGAAGAGGAGGGGAACAGGCTCCGCTCCACTGCCAACAGTGCAAACTTCCCCAGGCTCAATCCCAGTGTGCAGGCTGGCTGGAGTTTCTCTGGGGAACCCTCCCTCCTGGCTGTCTCATTCCCTGCCCTCTAGAGAAGTACAGCCAACTGTGGTTAGATTAAGGATAAGGATGAAGACCAATCTTAACTGCTTCCTCCTGACAAGAGGCACTGTTTTGGGGAAATGGCAGTCTGAGATTCCTCAGAGGCCTATCTATGGGTCCCCAGCAGAAGGGGCCATCATCAGAGGCTCCAGTTGCATGATCATTTGGTGTTTGATGGCCTGAAGGCAAGAACAGACAAACCCGGTTATTAGAAAACATGTATCAAAATGAAACAAGGGGAGGGGTAGGGATAGCTCAAAAATTCCAAGGCCTTTTACCAGTTTGCACAGGGAGAGGGAGGCCAAAAGCCCAACTGGTAAAAAACTTTATCCTTTTGCTGGCATGTTGGGCTTCTGGGTTTCCTTCCCTTGAGTCCGATCCTAAGCCGATCAGTTTAAGGTTTGGAAAATTAACTCTTTCCGGTTTGGAGGATATATCTGAGGGAAGTGTCCCATAGTATGGAGACAGAATTACCTCTTAGTGAAGACAGAACCAAGGAGAAGAAAGGAAAAAGAAGGCATTTTTTTAAAGGAGTCCCAAGGGTTTGGGATGTATTTAAAAGGGATACAGGCTGAAGATGAATGGTTACCCATCTGGAAAGAGTAGAGCAGGCAACCCTGGTTCCCTTCTCTTCCTGGCAGATATGCAGGGTACATGAGGGACAGAGAGAAGAGCATCCTCTTTCCCTCTTCCTTCCTTGCATCCCCGAGTCCTGGTGACCTTGGCAGGTGCCATGATGAATGACAAAGCAGCTTGCACCTATGGAGCAGGGAGGGCCTAGAGAGCAGGAATTATCAGCTCTCACCTGTGTCTCCTTCCTGCCTACTGTTAGTAGCCTTGGCGTTCCCTATACCTCATTTATGCCATGGATATTAATGTGGCCTTTATCCATGAAACAGGAAGCTTGGGGTGGTCTTAATTGGCAGGAATCAGCTACACTCACCTGTGCCGTATCTTTTAACCTCTGTTGTCATTTGCCTCTGGATCCCTGAGATCCAGTTTTTCTTCCTAGGGCTTTGACCAGAAGCTTGGAATTAAGTTTGGGACAAAAATGTGTCTCAGGGAGTTGCATGGACTCCTTCTCATAAGCCAAACACTAAGGTGAAACTGCAGAATTGAGTCCTCCTCCAACAAGGGAGAGAAAAGGATGTCTTGTGACACACCCAGGTAGCTGATAGATATCATTATGCTTGCTAGGATTTGGGTGCATGGTGCTTGGCTTTGGTTAGTTCCCTTCGTCTTACTTTCCCAAAAAGGAAACCTCTGGGTGATGGCACCCTATTTATTCCATCACCTGGCAGGATTGGGAGGATAATTGCTCAGAACTAGAAAATTGATCCGTATTTCTACATTACCCATTTCTCTTGTTCTTTCTGGGCTGCAACCAGAGATTGCTGGTAGGTTCACAGGAATGAGCAGGGTTAGTCTAAAATGTAGGCAAAAACAAAAACAACTAAGGAGTTTAGAATTTAATGAGAAATGTTTAAGTTTTGAAACATGATTCCTTTCTCTCCAGTCCTCACGTTTGTTAAATAAAACAAATCATCATAGGACTGAGTGATTTGCAAAATACACTTTAGTCTTATACTTGGCCTGATTATTTGCATAAAGTGCAGCAAGAATAATTATTTCTACAAAGGCCTTTTGGACTGGCTTTAATGGAGCTCTGTTCCCCAAGGAATCTCATATAAGACCTTTTAAAGCCTAGCCCAACCATGGATTTATCCTCAAATATCTGTGAGTTGGGTGCTCCTCTCTTCTTAAGTTCCTAAGATAAACTTGGAGCTCCTGGACCTGCTAGAAAGTGACATTTTTTAATTGGCCACAGGTCAGGAATCTTTTACGGGGACTACATAGACAAGATCATGAGGCCAGTTTTCCCACTGGACTTTATTGGCTCTGCAGGTTGAGATTGTCTCCTTAAAGGGAAGTATACCTTTCCAGTCAAAGCCTTGGTAAAATTACCAGTTTCTCCAATTGCATCCTGTTGCAAAAGAAAAATGGGTTCTTATTGCACTGATGCAAATAACTATATTGCCATAAGAATGCTCACAGGTAGCTTCTAAATTCTGGAAGAATCAGGCAGAGAGAAACAAACATGCTCTAACTTTTGATCACAGGAGTATACCTTCCTTAATTATTTAAGGCTGTAAATAGTTCAAAATAAGTTCCCTTGACTCTGAAAAACAAAACAAGGTTCAGCCATATTCCAAGCAAAAGTCAAAAGGTTGCTTCAGGTTTCTGAGTTCAGTCCATTCAGTTAATTGGTTTTGCTTGATATTCATGAACATTTTAGCTCTTCATGAGTCCTGTACATTTTTCTTTATTCCAATGTTACAGTATCCAAAGTTATCAGAAACTTGCATTTGAGAGTACCTGTTAAAGTTCTATAGCTTATTATAAACTATCTTTGAAAAAAAAAAAAACAGGATTAAAACAAGACAACAATGGTCTGTGAATAACGAAATGTCCGGGGTAGTTAGAAACACAATTGACAAACTTTGGTTCTCTCTGTGGTTTACAATAACTTAACATAACAACCTTCATTATGATTGGTAGCATATGCTAGACGTTAGAGTTTTAGAAATTCCATACAATTTTGGAACATGTTTACCAAGGTATAACCTAAAGAAGATTGAACATCATTTTGGCAATCCCATGTACCTAAACATGTCAAATAATAATGTTTGCTTCTCTTTTCTGGACAGGCGCCCTGTGAAATATTTAAAAAGGCAGGTGCCAGGGAAGACAATTTCGAAACTGAAGTTTGATTTTGGGAAGGCTGCTAAATGTTCGGGGTTTAAAACACTTGATGTTATGAAATAGAATTCCAGGTTAGCGTTAGCTATTTATTTTGCCAAAATGATGACTCAGAAATTTTACAGAAGCAAAAATCTTTTGTAGCCCTTTAGAAATTTCATCAAAGAGCAGATTAGCCCCTTAGGAAAATCTTGTTATTCTTTTATTTCAATGCTCAACTTACAGAAAACCATATAATACCCTTTTAGGAATTTAGTCAATATGTTCACAAAGAGAACCTCTTTTGCAAGATTAATTTCTAGAATTCTTCTACCACTTCTTTGGTCCTTCAGTTTTTTCCTATCTAATTTAAAACAATCCTTTAACCCTAGGCCAAAGTTTACATTTCCACACCTTCTTATAACTTTTAGAGAAAAAAAAAAAAAAAAAGAAAAAACCTTTTACTGTTCTTCCACATCTTCCATGTAAATCTATTTCAGGTAGTCTCAACTACATGTTACAATGGTAACTCCTAGCAATTTTTAACTTTTAAGGTGAAACCTGGTAAGTTGTTTTAATTGTACACTAGGTGCAGGCAAGTTTTGACTCCCAGCATAATTAAGGGCATGGTTAGTTCCTTATGTCCCCAGGCCTTACCAATTGTGAAGCCAGCAAGTCAAATAGTTCTTGAAACCCAAAAAGCAGTTTATAATTTTAAAACACTTAGCAAATCTTGCATCTGACCTTCATTATTTAGCCCACCTATTTACATCTTAAAGACACCCGCATTTTACCAATAATATTTAAGTCTGCTTTCATTTCTCAAAGATGAAAGTCATGTGAACCGAGAGGTACCATAGCTTTTAACTTCCCTTAAAAAATGTTTGATCCAAGCACTTATTTTTCTTTAGGTCAAATTAACTAGAGCTCTTTTTACAGACATCACACACAGTATACACAAAGGCAGAAGAAAACCCAATCACTTGGTGGGGTCCTTTAAGAGATAGGGCTAGAAGAAAATGCAGATGTCAAACCAGAAAGAAACTTATTCCCTACAGCAGGATTACTAAACAAAGCCCCGGCCTCAGGATGTAAAACAAGGTGGAGACTTCATTTCACAACCAAAACTTTGCAGAAAATACAAAATGATAATTCTGGGGCCTGGCCTAGTAAAAAATGTTTCCAAAAGAAAAAAAAAAACTAAAAAAAAAAACTAACAGTTAACTTGCTGATAGGGTAGAGAAGGGGAAAGAAAAGAAACAGTTTAAAAATGCCTGGGGAAGAACCTCTTATTCTTATGCAAGTGGTTTCTCCACCATAGAGTCAAGTTTAATTGCTGCGGGTCAGAGCTAGTCTCCCTGGCCTGGGGAGGAGGAGACTCTGTGGGTGTATGGTAGAAAATGCCAGCCAGTAGCTGGTGGCACCTCAGGCTATGTTTCCCAGTCCCATCAGGGAGGGGAGGGTGGAAGGCAGATGTTGCTCTCTGATCCATCCTGAAAAATAAAGGAAAAGTTCATGAAAAGGCACAGGAGTGATATGGGGGTAGGGGCATGGTTCCTCCACTCTCAGAAGTCCAAGGATGAAAATGCTTAGGAGCAACAGTGAGAGGTTTTGAGTTCCCATTTCACTCACCACTTCTCAAGTCCCATGTTGGGTGCCAAAAATGTTGCAGGACTTTTCTTTAGTTTGGCTAAAGATGGTGTCCTTGTCCGTCACATGGTCATAAAAATTTAGGCTCATAGATGGTTTGAAGGGTGGGGAAAGCAGGGTTTTATTGGATGAAAAGGAAGAAAAGAAGGAAACAGGGACTCTCATAAAGTCAGAGTCCCTGCTAGAGCACTTCCCACCTGGTCATTTCAATCCCAGGTTCCCACAGGAAGAGGAGGGGCCATGCTCCTCCCTGCTGCAAATGGCATGAACTTCCCAAGGCTCCATCCCTGTGTACAGGCTGGCTGGAGTTTCTCTGGGACCCCCTCCCTCTTGGCTGTCTCAATAGGAAGGTAAAGATGAACAAAACAAACATGAAGTTAACAGTTTAGTAGAAGAGACAGACAATTAAACTCCCAAAAGTACTTGTGTTATTGGGTTGCTCTCTTGCTGCCCGTGTAAGACAGCCTAGATCAGCACCACCCCCCACCTTCCAAATGACCAAAGGACACCTAAGAAATGGATACTTATAGCTATATGCCATGGAGACTTTGTGATTGTTTCACAGCAATTGTTGACCAATAAAGCATCCTTGACAGTTGCAGAGTTGATTTTCACAAAGAGTAATCCAGAAAAATAAATGCTCTGGTTTCACTCTATTTTCTCCATTCAATATCCTTACAGAGCTAGAGGGCAAAGAAGAACATTGACATAGATCATAGAGATTATCCCTCTGAGACAGAGAATAGGGAGGTGAAGGTAGAGGGTGGATCTGTAGGTGAAATGGAGACTATCTAGCTGAGAGACCTAAAGGCCAAGTAAGAGTTAAACAGTAAAGGGAGCAAGTACTAAGCTAATGATATAGCATGTGCAAAGGCCCTTGGGTGGGGGGCAGCATGGTGCCTTAGAGAAACAGAGAGAGACCAGTGTGGCAGCAAGAGAGAGACTGAGTCCATAATGAGAGTGGGAAGGTACAGGCAAGGGCCTGTACTGGGACAAGGACATGTAACTTATTTTGAACTGTTTCTTAAAATGGTTTTTTGCAAGGATAGGGAGTGACATAATTTTATTTATGTTTTCAAAAAGACAACTCTGGCTGCTAGGCTAATAATAGATGGGAAGGGAGGTGAGGGAATATGAGGAGGCCAGTTAGGGAGCTGTTATAATTTACATCTTCAAATGTTGAGTTGTTGCTGCTGAGCCAAGTGACTGCATTAGCAACCTGTAGCATTAAAGTATTACGAGTGCCAAGGGAGGGGCAGTTAGGCAAAGTCAGGACAGAAATAATAAGAATTGTTTCAAATGACAGGGCAGAAATGAGGCTGGCTCCTGTGGCCTGAATGCAGGAAATGGTCTTTTCCAGCTAGAGAGACCTGTGTCAGCAAATAGTTTAACAGAAAGTCACCAAGTGATTAAGGAGGAATGCTCTGCTTCAGAGGATTCCACCTGTCCACAGGGGCCTGAAAATGATGACTGAGGCCTTTGAACTTCTGCCACTCAGCTTTCTTCCCTGCCTTGTTTGAAGGATGCATTTCATTTGCCCTTTCTATTTGGCTCCCCAGGAATAAGCAGAGCAGAAGGAAGTTTCCAGGAGCCTCAGGTCAAAAAATTCAGGGCACATTCCTTCATCTCACCTCCATTGCCAGCCACTGCTATTGCTGCTGCTGCTGCTGCTATTCTGTCATTGCTTCTTGATATGCTGGCCATGGGAGAAATCTGCAGTTCCCTGAGGGATCTCCATATCGTCTGCTTAGCAATCATTCCTGAGCCTTCAAGTAATTGCCTGCCAATAGGGAGGGAGAGCAGAAACTGAGAAACCTGCACGGACCACCACTCTTCAATTCCTCATTTCCCTCTCCTGCCTCTTTTTGCACTTATCTCTCTCTGCCTTTCCTGTTTCCTTATTTTTTCCTTTGCTCTATTTGCCTCCAAAGTAATAACCCATTTCTCTTCAATTTCCTGAATGTGATAATCATTTCTGCCAGGCCCAAGAGACGATGAAGTTAATGAAATTTCTGTCAATAACAAGAGGACATTTATTAAATGGAAATTATGCTTAAAGATGACAGTGAGCATCACTCAAGGCTAAGGGTTCAGAAGAATAAAGAAATTATTTTGAGGAATGTCTTGTTTGGGAAGATTTGTACTAAACATCAACATGTGTGGTACACAGGGAACTCCCTCCTTGCTTTAGGGAGCAGATGGAAGAGGTGGCAGAGTTGGGGGCTGAAGAGCTAGATTCCGGATTCTGGTTGAATCCTGCCTATGCTGTGGACTATGTGTGTGACCTTGGGAAGGTTACTTAATCTCTCTGCCTCTGTTTCATCTATGAAATGGGAATATCTATAAAATTTTACTTATGAAGTTCTTGTCATGTGAAGTGAATAGATTTATAACATATGCTCAAGACAATGTCTGGCATATAGTAAGCATGTTCTAAATGTTTGTTATTATTAGTCTAAAACGAGGTCAGTAACAAAAAGAATTAATCCCACTTTACAAAAAATTAGATTAATGAGGTTCCTTTCAGACAGAAAAATAAAACTGGAAAATTTGGTTGCTTTTTAGATCATACCTTCAAAAGAAAAATTAGAGTAAAGCAGAAATCATAAATGAGAATGCAAATACTCTAATTGTTTCACCTAATGGTTGAAAGGCTTGCAATAAAATAAAGATGATGATGGTAATTTAGCATAATAGAACCTACAGACCTCGCCAAAATTACTCATCGTATTTATCTTTTTGTTCACCTTCTGAAATGGTATATAGAATCATAAAATGTATTATTTGTTGGCTACTGTAGCCTTGTTCCTATCACTGGGTAGAAATACTGCTGCTTTCAGAATTGATTTAGTTGAGGAGTAGCTGAAATATAGCAAAGGTGATAGGAATCTTTCAGGGCACAGTCTGGGCCTTGTTCATCTCTGTGTCTCCTGGGCCGATGACAGAAGCTTGCTACACAATATTGCTATGTGGCTATCCAACACTCAATAGATGGGTGAATAAATGACAATCAAAACGTTAAGTGAACATGAACACTTGGGGGGAATATTCTTAACAGAATACACAGACAGACATACACATGCACACAGATAACTAATAATTATTGATCACATACTATGTACAATTGCTGTGTTAAGAACTTTACCTCATTTTATGTTAAATACAACCAGTTAGGTAATATCTCACCCCCATTGTACAGATGACAAAACCAAGATTTACAGAGATTAAATAAGTTATTATACAGTTTGTAAGTATTTGAGCCAAAATTCAAACCCAAACTATCTCTAGTGTTTGTGTGTTTTACAACGACATTATAAAGTAAAATGAAAGGAGGGTGATTTTTTAACTGAAGTATTGCTAAAGTCACATAAAACACAAAGATTATTTCTTTGGCAAAAGATAAAGTTGAATAGAATATGTTTGCTGGCATTAAAGTATTGTAGAAGCATATTGGTTAGCTATTACTACAAAAGAAAGCACGTTGAAACTTAATGGCTTGTAAAAACCAAAGTGTTTATTATTACTCATGCATCTGTAGGTCAGCCGATGTTTGGTTGATCTAGGCTGAGCTGGATTTGACAGTTCTACTTTGCACTGTGGCTCTAGGGTTGGCTGAGGCAGTTTTGCTGACTGCAGTGGCTGGGATGGCTTTGCATCACATGAATTTCACCTCTCTCCTGGGACTAGGAGTGACCACAGTATGCTCTTACGGAGATGACAGAGCTGCAAGAGGAGAAGGTTCTGCTGGGCAAGTCCTTTGCTTGTGTCATAGCAAGGCAAGTTATCTGGCCAAACCCAAAGTCAAGAGGTGAGGAAGTTTACCTTACCAGAGGTGGTAGGGGTAACTGCGAAGTCAACAGTGTATCATTTAGAGTGTGATTAGAAAATCAGAACAATAGTGAGTGACATAGCATAAGGGATTTATTACAGGGATTGAAATCTATGCAATTGTGGGAGCTGGTTAAGAAGCCCATGTAAAGCTGTTGCCTCTATATCTGAGGTTGGACCTGAAGTAATCAGGGCCAGCAGTTGGAAAAGAAAGTTAGACATAATGTGGTTAGAACAAACAACTGGAATCCATATTAGTCTCTAACTGTCCCCAGATAAGAAGACATGAGTGACTTGCAGGAGAAGTTCGTGCCCTTGGTGCATGTGGTGAGGGGCACATAGACCTGGCTCAGGAGTTACAGAAGGTGAAGGAGGATTTCCAACAGGAGCTGGAAGACCTGTGGGACTGGCCACGTCAGCAAGGGCAGCCAGCAAGTCAGTGGGAAGGGGGGTGAGCTGCAACAGTGCATGCCCCACACCCACCTTCAGAGTGTGGGAAACGGCTGCTGTTTTACTTCCCTGTTCCAAAACTCCATGAAGTTTTTCTTGTGGCAAACTTTATCCAGAACCAGATAGAGAAGGACATTTTTGGAAACGTAATTCTAGTTTAAGCTGACAAAGCAAAGCTGCCACCCACGGAAAGGGTGTGGATTCTGGAAGGGGTAAAATATTTGTGCTGATAATGCAAATGGCCACATATAATAGCTGTAGAGAAATTGAGTTAATGCACAAAAGAAGC
Organism: Macaca fascicularis; assembly: GCF_037993035.2. Taxonomy (NCBI): domain Eukaryota; kingdom Metazoa; phylum Chordata; class Mammalia; order Primates; family Cercopithecidae; genus Macaca; species Macaca fascicularis. Next base: position 17,389,083 of record NC_088376.1, read on the forward strand.
ACTTGCATGTCACTACCAATTATGGCTTATTGAAACTGAAGATCTCAATGCTCCCCATCAACTTTATAAATCTTGCTTCTACCCTCTCTGAGGAAAGCAATAAATGTGGATACTAGCGGGAGTGCAAGACAGAAATAAAAGGAATAGGCTGCAGGCTGATCACAGTACTCTTTGATAATTCATATTGTGTCTGCTTTCTGTGTAACATATTTGTTGGGAGTAAAGGGAAAATAAGGGCCACCTCATTTAGATTCTTCTGTGGTGAGGGCTACACAAAAGGGCCTGGAGAAAGTGAGTCAAAAAAAGGTTAAATGACCGTGAAGCAAAAGGCATTCAGGAAAGAGCATTGGCTTAAAGGTCTGGAGACCCAGGTGCTATTTCTGATAGAGCACAACTAATTATACTATCTTAAGTTATTGCACCTCAGTTTCCTCATCTGTAAGCAGAAGTGTTAGACCAAATAAATCTCTGGCCACTCTATGCCTTATGCGCCTGATTGAACCTTATATCCTATCCTTTGACTTCCATCAGAAAGGCTGCCATGTTTCTGTTTGTCTCATGTTTTCAGTCATGTGCTTAGACTTTGGGGCAAGGGCAGAGGTTGACTTGTAGGTCATGTCGTCCACGTCAGATACCCACGTAATGGATTCTCCTGCTAGAATAGCTGCTATAACTTTGGTTGGTACAATTTATCTTGTTTCTGTTTCTGTTTATTTACTCTCCTTCCTAAGACAAAGAGGTACGGGTATATGTGAATGCCAATCTGCAGCTTTGGCATAAATCAACTGTCCAAAACAAGGAATTGGGCTAATTCTTTCTTCCTGGAATGAGGAGGTGCACCTAATGAAGTGAGAAGGAAGGAAGAAGGATGGTTGTATGGTGTTAAGGGTAGAAAGGGGTTGAAGAAGTGCATGTTGGAGGGGAAATGGGGGAAAATAAATCCCTGTAAAACCTAACCTTTTCTTGCTGATTTGTCAGCAAAATTGGGTTTCTGAGTTGAAGCACAGAGAGTGTTGCCCGAGTGACGGTGTATATCTCTTCAACTGGGACTATTTTTTAAAATCATTTTTACTTTTTATTTGTACTTTATGGGGTAAATGTTTATGTTCAATTTTGTTACATGCATAGACTGTGTAGAATCCAAGTCAGGACTTTTAGGGTATCCATCACCCAAAAGCATACATTGTACCCATTAACCAGTTTCTCATCATCCTCCCCTCTCTGAGCCCTCACTCTTCTGAGTCTCCATTGTCCATCATTCCACTCGCTACATCCATGCAAACACATTTTTAGCACCAACTTATGAGTGAGAACATGATATTTTTCTTTCTGTGTCTGGGCTGCTTCACTTAAGATAATGACCTCCAGTTCCATCCCTATTGCTGCAAAAGACATAGTTTCATTATTTTTTTAATGTCTGAATAGAATTCCATTGTATATATGTGCCACGTTTTTGTTTTGTTTATCCAGTCATCCATTGATGAACACAGGTTGATTCTTTATCTTTGCTATTGTGAATACTGCTGCAATAAATGTATGAGTGCAGGCATCTTTTTGATGTACTGATTTCTTTTACTTTTAGTATATACCCAAATGGCAATTTTGTTCTTAGTTCTTTAAGAAATCTCCATACTATTTTCCACAAAGGCTGTACTAATTTACATTCCCCAAAACAAATGTATAAGCGTTTCATTTTCTCTGCATCTTCACCAACGTCTGTTGTTTTTTGTCTTTTTAGTAATAGCCATTCTTACTGGGGTAAGATAATATCTCTTTGTGGTTTTGATTCGCAGTTATCTGATGATTAGTGATGTTGAGCATTATTTCATATACCTGTTGGCCATTTGTTTGTCTTGTTTTGAAAAATGAGGCAATCTTTTAAATAGAAAATTTAAAGAGTAGGGAATGCATGTATAGTCCTGGTCTGGATTACAGATTGAGAGTTACAGAATCCAGGTCACCCAATGAACTTCTACTCTGAATAGTCACTATGGTGTATGAAAAAAATGAACACTGCTGTTTGTGCATGGTACAATGAGAAGAACTGTTTCCAGATAACCTTGGGGGGCTACCCTGGCTTCTCTGGACAATGAGCCACCTGGAATCAGGACCCCATTCTCCCAGTGGAAGAGGCTACATTCACGATCAACTTCCTACATAAGCAGAGTCTGGTATCTTAATAGCCAGTTTTTCCCCAGAATCAGAGCAGCTGGTTTTCTCAGACAGCTCTTATAAACAGCTGGCATCCCAAACCCAGACTTCTTGGCAGTGAGGTTTCTTTATTTCCCTTACCCTTACTATAGCAAGGTAAAAATGGAAAGCTAAAAAAGGGGGAAGGCTACTTCCTCTGGAATAAAATCCACATTGTGTCTAGCAGATGCCATGGCTGTATTCATCTGGATGAGATCTACATGATCTCATCCAGAAAGCATACAGCAAGATGCAGTTACAAGTGCAAGAAATTTACTGGTGGTAATGTCTGTGAAAGATAAGGGGAGAGTAATCAGGGGAAGCAGGAAAAGACTTCAGACCACAATGTGGATCTAAGCCCTATGTCAAGAGAAAAGGAAGGCAGATTGGGGAGGAAGAAGCTTGGGCTCTGATGTAGTTCTGGGATAGCTTTCGCCAGCCCAGTGGAGAGAGCCAGCTCATACAGGATTTCCACATTGGGCAAAAATGGCCAGGCCTTAGTACCTGTATGCTACTCAGTCATTGGTTGGGAGCTGCTCAGGAAGAGCACGACCTTATTGTGGTAGATCTCAGAGGCCTCCAAAGAGAAACCCATCACTAGCTGTACTCTTTATGGCAGGTCTCCCTTGAGGTGAGGTCTGAGGGACACATCTCCACACCTGCCTCACTGGCTTTAGCCTGCCTTTCATGGGATAATGAAAGACTGAAGTACAACACGCATTTCTATATTGCGAACCTTGCCCTTGTGAATTTTCTCATTCCTCAGTGAAATTAATTTCTTAACTTTCATTGTGTGACCTTGTACAATAGAATTGGTCCTGACATTTGGTGCATAAATTGGGAGGAAGTAGGAGACCTACACACCTATCATGATGTAATTAACCCAAGTAAGCAAACCTATGTTCCTCACTTTCCTGCTACCCAGAGGCCACTGTGGTCATTCTGGGGTGGGTAGGAGAATTATTGCTGTACATGGTGGTGGCTACAACAGCAGTGGTCCTCTGAGCCCCTTGGGTTTTAAAAATAACAGTTCATAGAAAGTGCTTCTTAGTACATGCAAATTGAATAATTTGCTTGTGTTTTTAGCAGTCACAAAAACGATCAGCTTCAGTGAAGTGACATCTATTTAAGTACAGTTTGCACAGAATCTATAAAAGCAACAGAGTGGGTGGGTTGCCATTGTATTTAGAGAGGCAATGCTGCTCATGCTCTCCAAGGATAAAGTAGAGAAGACTCAGGGGTGTCATGATGATTGTTGTTACCAAAAATCCTTTTAAAACCAATTTCAGAAAGAAGGAATAAGCAGAGTGCTATGGAATCATAATTCTTCATATTTTAAGCAGGGCCATGTAGCTTAAGGCCAAGTACACCCCTTCATCTGTCCTCCCAAACTGATACTTAAACCCTGCATCAGACATTGTCTGACAATCAGCATTCTCCATCCTTCTAACTCTCCCGCATACTTCAGGGGCTAGATGTCTGTGAACTGTAGTTCCCAGACTCTCTTGTTTTCATCCCTATGGATATAATTTATGTCCTAATTATTAGATGTACTGTACATGATGGTAGAGTAGAGGTGGAAGCCATTTTCTTCTCCCTCTAGCAGTGGCAGCAGATGATTATATGGGGCTTTGCATACATGCAATTTGTTTGGCTTCTGAGCTTCCCTGATATTCACCTGACTCAGGGCTGCTGAGGAGCAGTGGAGTCCAACATGTTATTGTTCTCTGGGCGACAGCAGCATTTCTTTGGCTTGTGAGACTATAACTGTAGCAGTGAGGCTGAAATCTAGTGCCTACGTCCTGCCTTTAACTTCTCTACCCCTTTCAACAATTTTGTGATCAGTGAATTATTTGTATTAAACCCTATTTTCTTTGAAATACCTCACTTGTCTATATTAGTTTTCTTGAATGATTGAAATCTATCCATAATAGGTGTCCTCTATCCTCATGTTGGTCATCTCCAGAAATTTAATGGAACCCTGTAAATCATAAGCAACCATTTAATTCTAGGGCAGCTATCACTACTAGGACATTTCTTCCTTAGATCAGTCCTAATTCTGCCTGACTACAATGCTTCTTTGATGTGTTTCTATCACTTGTGACCATTTATAAATTGATATAATTCTTCTTCCATGTGACAGATATTCAGAGATTTAAAGTAGCTTTCTGTCTCCTTCTTAACCAACTGACCAATATTCTCTTCTCAGGTGGAATGATGTTGATTTCCCTGTAAGTTTCTCACCATCCTTCTGAGGGTGAGTTGTCCAGCCATTCTTTTGCCTCTGATTCTTTTGAAGTATTCCCTATCCATTTTAGCCAATGCTTTATGCTTTATGGTAGAAACTAAGCCAAGAATGAGGTGGCCCATAAACAAAGTCAATTTTAAAAATCTGGAAAAAAAATAACTGTAATGAAGATGGCATTCAATGGGTAGCATCTATAATATATGAAGAGCTCTTATAAAATTGACAATAAAGAACAGTTAGAATAAAGTCATAAATATATGCATAATAATTAGCAAAAGATATAATTCAAATGGCTGAAAAATACAAAATAATATGTTCAAATTCAACGAGTAGCCAGGTAAATTAAAAAACAAACGTAACAGAGATATTCCTTCATACCCATTAAAGCGAGACAATTACTAAAAGAGTGATGACAGTACTTCATAGTGGGAACATGGATAAATTTTTCCACCCAAGTTTTCATGATACGAAAATGAGTATTAAAATATTTTCTGAACATGCAGTCTTGTAATGCCTATAAAATAAAAATTACATACCCCTCTGACCCTGAAATTGTATTCCTGGGAATCTACTCCTAGGAACACACCACCAATATGTAAAAGCATATTTATAAGAAGGTATATTACAGTGTTATTTGTGGGGAGAAAAAGTGGAACACAAAATGGATGACTAAATAGAGAATTAACAAATAAATAATAGTGACCCACAACACTGCTGGATATTACATACTCACTTTTTTAGAAGGCTAAGGCTAGACTAAATCTCTTTGAGGAATTTATATGAGATAGTTGGATAAAACAGTCAAGATGCATAAAAATATATGTAACACAATTTTATTTTCATAAACTGACAATGATTTTAAAAACATCATCTGTGAGTGTATGCGTTTGTGTGTGGTACAGAGAGACAGAAACAGAGATACAGATACACACACATATACTTACAAACATATATATTTATATACATATATATCAATATAGAAGTATTTGGGCACACAGAAAAAGAAAAAAATAAGTACATTATATTATCAACATGGCCTTAAGGGAGATAGACAAGGGTAGAAGGGAGAAGGAGAAATAGATGTTCAGTAAAGGAAAAGCAAAAGAAGAGCTTTTGATAAAAACATGTATTGATGCAAGAAATCTTTAAAATATCAAAATAAATGGAGAGAGAGTCCATGTTCATTAGAAGGAAGACTCAATATTTTAAAAATATCAGTTATTCCCACTTTTATATATAGATTCAGTGCAATCCTAACCAAAATCCCAGATGGTTATTTTGTGGACATGAACAAACTGATTCTAAAATATGGAAAAGCAGAAAATTCTGGATAAGCAACATAATACTGAGGAAGAACAAAATTGAGGGACTGGCACCACCTGACTTCAAGGCTTACTATAAAGCTACAGTGATCAAGACAGTTTAGTACTGGTGAAAGAGCAGACCCATAGTTCAGTGAAACAGCACGGAGAACCCAGAAATAGATACACACTAATACTGTCAGCTGATGTTTGACAAAGTAGCAAAGGCAATTTAATGAAGAAGGAATTGCCTTTGCAACAAATGGTGTTGAAAAACTAAATCTCTACATGCAAAAAAAAAAAAAAAAAAAAAAAAAAAAAAAAAGATTCTAGATAGATCTTATCTTTTTCACTAAAATTAACTTCAAATAGATCTAAATGTAAAATGTAAAACTATATCACTTACAGAAGATAACATGGGAAATCATCTGGGTGACCTTGGGTTGATGGTAAGTTTTTAGACACAACACCAAAAGCACGCTCCATGAAAAAAATAAGCTGCACTTCATTAAAATTAAAAATTTCTGCTTTCTGAGAAACACTGTTAAAAGAATGAAAAGACAAGCAACAGACTATCAGGTATATATACCTGATAAAAGACTTATATCCAAATGTATACCAGATAAAGAACTCTTAAAACTCAATAATTTATTAAGAAAATAAGCTGCTCAATTAAAAAGTGGGCAAAAACATTTAAGTAAACTCCTTACCAAATATCATATACAGATAGCAAATAAGGATACGAAAAGACGCTCAACATCTGTTGTCATTAGGAAATTGCAAATTAAAACAACAAAGAGATACCACCACACACCTATTATATGGTGAAATATAAAACATTGATAACCTCAAATGTTGGCATGAATGTAGAATAGGAACTTAACGTTCATTCCTGTTGGGAATACAGGATGGTGCAGCCACAGTGGAAGACAGGTGGGAAGTTTCCTGCAAAGATAAATGTAGTCTTACCACGTGATTCAGCAATCACACTTATTAGTATTCACCCAAATGAGCTGAAAACTTATGTCCACACAAGAGCCTTCACACAAATGTTTATAGAAGCTTTACCATAAATGCTAAAAACTGGAAGTAACGGAGATGCCCCTCAATAGGTGAATGGATAACCAAACTGTGGTACATCCACACAATGAAATATTACTCAGTGATAAAAATAACTGAGTTGTCAAGCTATGAAAAGACATGGAGAAACCTTACAGGCATATTGCCATAGAAAAGAAGCCAGTCCAAAAAGGTAAATATTACATGATTCCAACTGTATGATATTCTGTAACAAGTAGACCTATAGAGACAGTAAAAGATCAGTGGTTGCTAGGGGTTCCAGGGGAGGGAGGAGGGTTGAATAGATGAAGCACAGAGGATTTTTAGAACAGTGAAACTACTCTGTATGATACTGTAATAGTGTATACGTGACCTCATGCATTTGTCAAAACCCGTTTAACTGATCGACACAGAGTGACTATGGGCTTTAGTTAATAATAATGTTTTAATATTGGTTTATGCATTGTAACACACTAAATACAAGATATTAATAATAGGGGAAACTGTGCAGGGGAAGGGGAGAGGACATTTATGGGAACTCTGTACTCTGCTCAATTTTTCTGTAAACCTATTTTCCTTGAAACAAAAATGCCTGTAGTGATTGCATTCACTTTTTCCCACATACAACTATATATATATGTGATTATTTCTTAATTTAATAACATATTAACTTTAGAAGGAAAAAATACTTTAATAAATCAGCTAGGTATTATTATTGACCACAATCCCTGAATGAATAAACTAAAATTTTCCCAGTGAGTGAATGGTGAAGCTTATTTCTATCCCAACCTGAGTCTACAGCTCACCTTCTCTCTGATGCATTAGCGGTGTCTTGACTTCTGCAGCACTTTAATGTTTATATTTCTGTGCTACACTTTTAGCACTTTAAAAAAATCTTCTGCTTTATTTTTTGATGTTTCATGTGGTTAATCTTCGCTAACTAAACGGATGGATAATGATGACCTCATACTATGTGCTTGGCACTCTTGTACACATGTCATGTATGTTTCCCCATTTAATCATCACAACAATTGTATAAGGAATATAAGTTACCAGCTCCATTTTACAGAGGAGGTGACTGAGACCCAGAGAGTTTGTGCAAGTTTATTCAACCAGGAAATTGCAGAGTGGGAATTAGTAGGATCCAGGATGCTTGGTTTCTCAGACACATGACACTGCCTCAGACCAGTGATTTTCAATCTTTACAATAACCTGGGGTATTTGTTACAAATATCAATATCTCCTTCTGTTTTAGGTATGAATCAGCATGTTTGTGGTAGACCTAGAAATGTGAGATTTTTGCAGACACCCTAGGTGACGCGAATATATGGTTTTTGGAGCACTCTTAGAGACACCCTGAATCTTAATAAAGGAGAAAAAAAAGGCACTGAAGAAAAAATATAGGTAAAGAAAATTGTGGATGTCCCATCAGCCCCAGAAGCAATATCAGAGACCAGAAACTGGATTTCTAGAAATCCGTGGGAATGGCATTTGAATTGTACAGCAACAAAACCCTCCTCATGACTAAATGGTATGATCCTGGTAAGGAGGTGGTGTAATCAAAGGAGGAAACATTCATGCTGAAGACACACAGATTTATGGCTCTAAGATACACTCTCCCCACCAATCATCAGAGGACAGGGGAGAGGGAACAGTACAGCTCAGTGATCAGGAGGCTGTTTTTCTGACCATTGCGACTGGGTGACAGTGCTGAGGGGCCTGACAGCCTTGTAATAATGCTCAGGAATCCACAGTTCCCTGATGGGCCTGGGCTGGCTGCCTCCAGCACGCCCGAACAGCAGCAGACATTTGTTTTCTGACAGTACCTTCAACTTTGATATAATGGGGTTTCTATTACACGGTTGGACATTAAAGAGGAGGGAAATTCATGTGAGGTCTCTGTAAGGAGCAGCTGTTGGCATGAAGCCGGCAGCCAATTAAACGCGGTATGCAGTGGGCTGCAGGGTGACTGAGGATGCCCTTTGGAGGAAAGAAGATGGTGGCTGAAAAAAACGTGGAGGTGTTGTCAGCAGTCCAGAGGCCAGAGAGTTCATCTGATTTTATCTGTTCTTGTTTTCCATGATAATCTCTCATTGGCCTGAATAACCTCTGACCAGGAACTTAAACTTCCTAAAAAATATTAAAAGAAGGCTGGGCATGGTGGCTCATGCCTATACTTTCTGAGCTTTGGGAGGCTGAGGCCAGAGGATCCCTTGAGGACAGGAGTTTCAGACCAGCCTGGGCAACACAGTGAAATACCATCTCTACAAAATAAAAACATCATTTTAAAAAATTAGCCAGATGTGGTGGCATGCACTTGTGGTTCTCGTTACCTGAGAGACTGAGGCAGGAGGATTGCTTGGGCCCAGGAGTTTGAGGTTGTAGCCAGCTATGAGTGTGCCACTGCACTCCAATCTGGGCATCAGGGCGAGACCCTGTTTCTAAAATAAATAAATAGACTCAGGAGCTTAGAAAAGCAGAGTTTATAAAAATTCAGATGCCCAGGCTGTAACCCATATCAAGGAAACCAGAATCTCTGGAGATTCATGTGTCAGTATATTATAAAACTCTCCAGGGGATATCAAAGTATATCCAAACTTAAGAGCAAGTCAGTTATATGGTAACCTTGTCAAAGACAGTTCTGGCCCTCCCTTTTTAAAACAATTAGGAAACTTATGTAAAGTTTAACCTAAAAAACATTGTTGGAATTTAAAATCACATCTGCCTCAAAAAGAGAAATAATTCTATTTAAATAACAGGGCACAATCTTAGCTGTTCACTAGAATCATCCTGGTAAATTAAAAAAAAAAAAAAGCCAACACCCCACCCCAGAACACTTAAATCAGGATGTCAAGGTGTGGGGTTTGATGTGCAAAGTGATGCTAACGAAACCCAAGGCTAAGAGCCGTGGTGTTGAATGGAATATGTTCCTTCTGGGAGTTCCACTGAGCTTAATGCTGCTGAAGGAGCGGGTGGGCCCTTGATCCAGGCGAATATCTGACTCAGCTTTGGTTATGCAGAGCAAAACCTCATTCAGGATCTTCCATTCCTGGCATTGAGTCCACAATAAACGTACCACCCCTTATTAGCTAATGGTGAAGTCTGGGAGCCACACTGGGTACGCAGTTCTAAGATAGTCATTTTCCTTTTGCCACTTTGAAGTTGCCAATTCATTATCTTCTGGCCTTCAGTTTTTTGGATGAAAAGCCTATAGTCAGTCTCCTCTTCCCCTTCTCCTCTGTAAGTAATCTGTCTTTTGTCTCTGGCTGCTTATGAGATTTTCTCTATCTTTGGTTTCCAGCAGTTTGACCGTGAAGGGCTTAGGTGGAATTTTGTTTTCACATTCTTTTGGCGAGTGCACTGAGTTTTTGTATGTGACTTGATGACTCAAATCACTTTTGGAGGATTCTCAGTCTTTAGCTCTTTGAATGTTTATTTGGCTCCATTTGCACTTTTTATGCCTTCTGAGACTCCAATTACATGTATGTTAGACCATTTGATATTGTTTTATAGATCTTAGATACTTTTTCCATTTTTAAACATTTTTTTCTATGCATTTTGGTCTGATAATTTTTCTTGGCCTATTAGGGTAGTAGTGGTCTCTTAAGACTTTCCACATTCTAACTAGGGGTAGAAGTATTTTCCCTGAGCAATATTACTCACCTAATTCCATAGACAAACAGAGTTATAAAAAATTTGAGTTACTTTCCAGATGTCACATAGTTAGTATGTATCATTCAAGGTATGTTAAATATAATGGTCATAGCCAGTTTTTCAAATCTATTATAAATGTGCTTAAGAATCTCACCATCTTTCAGATATTCCACAAATGATTGCTATTGAGGAGGATTATATGATTCCCCACCTCCAAAACAGAAGGGTATTTCCTATTCCACCCATGATTTCAGTGTTGTAAACCCTCCATTGGAGAAATCTTTTTTGATTCAAGTAGTGAGACCTGTAAGCCATTAATCACAGACTTCGGTCTTCCTCTGAAACCATACCCTGTATCCACATATCTGTATTTTGTTTTTAAAGATGACTTTATGTAAATTTACACTCCACTTGTTGGCACCAAAAACTTTATACAAATGGAAGGTGTCACTGACAAAGAATAATTAGAAACAAGTGACTCCTTTCTCAGATGTGAAAGTAGCAAGTTTCTATTCCAATGTCCCAAGCCCTGCCTGTCTACCAGGCACCTGCAGGCAAATCACCAGTGCAGGAGGAGGCTGGCCAGTAGCCCTTATCTCAGCAAGGATCTATGAGCAGCTATTTAAGGAGCAAATGCTGGCCAAAGTCTGTCTGAGGACAAAACTTCTCTTCAGGAAAGCATTACCATGTGTGTTCTTTCATATACCCTAAAGCCAAAGTCTCACACATTTGGCAAGCTGAGCAGGACTGGAATATGACTGTTATTCTGTCAAACTTAGTTTTCTTCTAACATTTTCTCTCCCCCAAACCTTCTTGTATCCCTCTCTAATTTGAGTTTACAGTCATTAGAGATTTATTCTTTTACTAATTGATGCTTTGAGGACCTGCCCTATGCTATGCTCTGCTCTAGGTGTTGAGACGTAACAGTGGCCAGATCAGTGAGGTTCCTGCCCACAGAGAGCCTTCATTCTGATGGGCAAACACCAGCAATGCACCAATTAACGTGGGAAAGACTAAGATAAGTTCCTATGGTGATAAGGGCCTTGAGGAAAGCAAAATAAGTTGTTTGGGCAAGGCCTGGTGGCTCACGCCTGTAATCCCAGCACTTTGGGAGGCCGAGACGGGCTGATCACCTGAGGTCGGGAGTTTGAGACCAGCTTGACCAACATGGGGCGTGGTGGCACATGCCTATAATCTCAGCTACTTGGGAGGCTGAGGTAGGAGAATCGCTTGAACCTGGGAGGTGAGGGTTGCGGTGAGCCGAGATTGCGCCATTGCACCCCAGAAGAGTGAAACTGCATCTCAAAAAAATAAAAAATAAAAAATAACTTGTTTGGGGAGCAACTCAGTGAGGAGTATGAATTCAGATTAAGAAAAAAAAATCTACGAATCTTAAACTGAAATTAAATAAGAAACTAAAAGATAAAAAAGAAAATCTATGAATCTTAAACTGAAAGTAAATAAGAAGCCAGTCTTGAAGATATGGGAACAGAGTGTCCAGACAGAAGACACATCAAGTACAAAGGCAGGAAAGGACTTGGTGTGTTTAAGGTATAGGGATAGAGACAGTGTGGGTAAAGCATGATGAACAATGGGGAGAAGGGTGAAAGACAGAATTGGAGAAACCGCCAGGTCACCTAGGCTCTGGTAGGCCGTGGCAAGGTATTTGGATATCATTTTAAGAAGCCATTGGAAGGTCTGAAGAATTGAGTGACGTGACACAATTTATATTCTAAGAAGGTTATTCTGGCTGTGTGTGGAGAATGGATTTCATAGGAGGGGAAATGGAAAGCAGGGTTGACTAAGGGCTATTGCAACAAGAGGCCAATATGACTGAGGTCAGGGTGGTAGCAGGGGCATGAGGAGCCAATGAATTTGAGAAGTAGTTCAAGGGAAAAACTAATGGATTTGTTGTTGGTTTGCTGGTTTGGAGGTGCGAGAATAAGAAGTGAAAGGAAGCAAAGAGGATTTCAGATTTCAGGACAAGGGACTGGTGGCATTAACTGAAATAGAGAGAACCTGGGTTGGAAGGAAATTTGTGTGTGTGTGTGTATGTGTGTGTGTGTGTGAGAGAGAGAGAGAGAGAGAGAGAGAGACAGACAGATTCTCCTGGTTTCTTTCCAATCCCACAAGCCCCTCCTCAGTCTTCCTTGCTAACTCCCCCTCCTTTACTTGACTTCTAGATTTCAGACCGCACTGCTGGACATCAGTTCCAAGCCATGTGCAAATCTCTCTCTATGAAAGAGAGAGAGAGGAAACCAAGAATTTTGTTTGACCATGTAAAGTTTCTGATGCCTTTTAGACACCCGACATGTCAAAGAAGCAGCTGTCTATATGGGTTTGGCACCCAGAGAAGTGGTTGGTGTGAAAGTATCAATTTGGGAGTCTTTGGCACAGCCATTGGTCGTGGTAAGATCCCAGAGAGCATAGAGGGAGACTTGCACATAACCTAGAGCTGATCCCCAGCAGTGCCATCCAACATTTGGAAATCAAAAGAGGAGTTAGCAAAGAAGATTGGGGAGTGGCTTGTGGAATTGAAGAAAGACCAGAAGAGTCTAGAATGATTACGGAAAACCAAGAGAAGGGAGTAGTCCAACAAAGAAAGAGTGGTCAACTGTATTGAGCTGAAAGGGTGAATGAGATGAGAATGAAAGAGTGACTAGTGAATCTGGAAATAAGGAGGTTACTGCTGGCCCTAAGAAAAGCATTGGCTTTCCTAAAATTGGGGTATATTAAGGAAGAAAATAGGAGTGTCAAAAATAGAGACAATAGATTGGAAGTATTATTATGATGAAAAATGACAAAATGGGGCAGTAGCTGGAGGAGGATATGAGATGAATTAAGGATTTGCCTTAAGTGTGGAAGATACAGGAGCATACTGTTTGCTGATGGAGAAGGTCCAACTGGAGGAAGTAAACTGATGATGTAGGCATACAATGAAGGAGTAGAAGAAAAGACAGTTCGTGCTTGAATCAGAAGGAAAAGCAGAGTGAAATAGGTGTGGATGTAGAAAGATGGGAAACTTTCTGTCTAAGTGCTTCTAGTTTCCTAGTGATCTATAGGACAAACATAAACTGAGGGAGTGTGAGTGGAAGTTGTTGAATTTGATTGCCTCTGTGTGAAGAAGAGTGGAAACCACATAGCCATGGACATGGGCTTTTTACTTCACTTTAAGAATTGACACAGGCAGTCGTTTATATAAGGGCATAGGTGGAGTGAGGATGATTCTGAGTGGGGAACATGAATTAGCTCTAAGCCTACTGAGGAACCCACCGGACTGCTAATGCAAGCAGAGAATGGCATTGCATAACTTTGTATAACCCTGGGGAGTGGGGAACCTCTAGGATGACTGTAGTTGATATTCCTGTCAGCTAAGTAGAACGAGAACTTAGAAGCAGTGCCAGCACTGTCTGTTCTGTCAGAGGAGAGCTAATAATCATTGCAACCCCCAGGAGAGGCCTCTGTGCAGGAGATGGGAAGGCCTGTGGTCCCCTGGTAGGATTTGGCAATGTTGATAGCTACTTCTTTAGTTCAGGCCAACTGAAACCAATTTTCTACAAAGGCAGAGGTCTTACGGTCTGAATGGAAGCTGTTGACCCAGCCAGGGCTGCCTTGAGAATGGCCAGAAACATCAGCTTATATGGGTGGAAGGAATGGGCTGAGATTCCGAAGATACATGTGGTTCTAGCAAGATAGAGTAATGGATTTGGGTGGGAGGCAAAGGAGCTTGGAGATAATTCCCTGAGTCAGTGGAACAGGTGGAAGGGAGGCTTTTAAAGGATGGTTGCCCATGTGAAGGAAGAGAAGTGTTAAGCATGCTGAGTTGTTTCAGATAGACAAGAGTGAGACAAGACTCCTTTTCTAGAAGGAGTCCTGGGGAGGAAGTGGGTTTTGAGAACAGGAGCTGGAGAATAGAGACAGATAGTAAACTCAGAAAAAGCTAGTTAGAAAGGGATGGGAAAGAGTTTCCGGGGCCAAGATCCAGGAACTGAGAGGATGCTGACCTCACCAAAGTTGAAAGATGTTTGCAGGCTTATGAATCAGTTAGGCCCAAGCCATTTGGTCTATGATCAGAAGTCGAGGTTGGCTACTTCACACCATATGAACTTGAAGCTTAAGTCTGTGAAGAATAAGCCAAATTCAAAAATATTCCTCAGCTTGGCTGTAAATCTTAAAGCTGGAGCTGTATCCAGTAGCCCCACTGTGATACTAAAGCTAAATTATACATTGAGCCCTAAGCTTCGAATACTATGATTTTTCTGTCTCAAAAAGGTGTTCATTAAAGGTCACTTGGCAGCCCCTGAAACACAGACTTTCACACCTTAATAGCTGACAGCTTGAACTCATTTCCCTCTGTCAATGCTCTGGATTTTGGCTTCAGGCTCAAAGTTGGAGAGATGGGGAAAAATGACTGTTTGTTCCTATGTACTTGGTGGTTTTTTTTTTATTTTTTTCATTATAAAAGTGATAGACGGTTATTAAAAAGGTGAACAAAACATATAAAAAACTGGAAGTGTAAAAGCATTCCCAGTTCAATCCATCCACCGAACTTATTGTTAATATTTCAGTATTTTCCTTCTAGTCTTGTTTTCTATATAGAGAGGCATTTCTAATTTCACTAAAGTCACACTGGATACATGATTATGTACCCTGAATTTTTATTTAATCTTATGTCATAAACATTTTCCAGATGAGCATATTTTTAAAACTTTCAATTTGAAAAATTTTAAAGCTACAAATTGCAAAAATAGGACACTAAACACCCATTTATCTATGTTCATCAATTGTTAATATGTTGCAACAGTTGCATTATCTTTACTATACATACAATAATATTATTAATATTTTTTCTTTTTCTGAATCATCTCAGATTGAGTAGAAGACTGTGATCCATTATGCCTAAACATGTTGGCAAGTATCTCCTAAGAACAAGGCATTCCCTATATAATAACAAGGGCGATCAGATTTAGGGCATTTAATATTGATATAATACAAATTTTAATTTAAATTTTGCCAGTTGCTTCAATGTCTTTTATAACAATGTTTTCCCCAGCAAGATTCTATCAAGGGTAGTACATTGAATTTAGTTGGCACATCTCCTTGGTCTCCTTTAATCTTAAAGGGCTCCTCAGTTGCCTTTTGGTTTGTATGAATTGACATTTTTTCAGAGTATAGGACTGTTGTTTGGTAGAATGACGCTTAATTGGTATTTATATGATTATTTCTTCATAAATAGAGTCATTAGGTGTATATAGCATGATTTACCTAAAGATTTATGCATAAATTTTCTAGTTTCCATTTGTTTTATATTATAAATAAAGTTGTGATGAACTTTTACTTAGAGTGTTTTAGGAAATGTTTCTTTAACATAAAGTCTTAGAGACCATCTGTAGTCCCAGCTATTGCTTGAACCCAGGAGTCTGAGTTTGCAGCAGGCCATGATCACATCACTGCACTCCAGCCTGGGTGACAGAGAGACACCCTGTCTTTTTTTTTTTTTTTTTTTTTTTTAAAAGAACAAAACAAAACAACAACAACAACAAAAAACCACAAACAAACAAATAAAAAAAAGGAGTTGTTTTTTATTTCTTTAAAGATAAGCTCTCAAGGGTGAAATTCCAAGTTGAAAGGACAGGGACATTTGGAATGCTCTTGATACTTTGCCAAATTGCTTTCCAAAAGAGTTGTGCTGGCCTACAATGGTGCTCAGAGAGGCCTGCTTGAAATACTTGTTTGAAACAAGCTCTGTCTCTGTATTCCACATTATTTGAAATTTCTTTTCTTCTTCACATCCTATTGACTTGTTTTACAGGCATCAGATTTCCAGAATTCTTCTCTTCATCTAGCCCTGTGTACTGTACTTTACTTTTTGTTGGCATTCTTAATAATTAAGATTTTTGGCTACACACAGTGGTTCACGCCTGTAAACCCAACATTTTGGGAGGCCAAGGTGGGTGGATCACCTGAGGTCGGGAGTTCAAGACCAGCGTGGCCAACATGGCGAAACCCCGTCTCTACTAAAAAAAATACAAAAATTAGTCTGGTGTGGTGGCGAGTGCCTGTAATTCCAGCTACTCGGGAGGCTGAGGCAGGAAGAATAGCTTGAGCCTGGGAGACAAGGGTTGCAGTGAGCTGAGATTGCGCCACTGCCCCTTCAGCCTGGGTGACAGAGCAAGACTCTGTCTTGAAAAATAAAAATAAAAATAGTAATAATTAAGATTTTTTTTCTTGAACTCTAAGTATTAGTCTCCTTGTCATTGAGCTCATAAAATAGTCACATTATAGAGATGGGAGGGAATTTGAATGTGCCTGTATATTCAGCCTACCCAGAGAAACATTCATTTCACCCTACCTAGAGCCACATGACATCAGGTTGATGAAAGATTTGAATGTGATTCTCTTAAAACCCTCTATGACAGACATAGTTACTGCTAGATGAATGTTCACATTCCCAATCCCATTGCAGAAAATCTGGGTCATATGACTAGTTCTAATCAATGAAATACAAGTAGAAGTGATGTGTATCATCTCTTTAATGAAAAATTTAATAGTATGTGACCTCCTCCTCCTCATCCCTTAGCTCTCTACCCCTTTATCTGTGATTATGGAAACCATGTGCAGATCTGATGGGGTCAAAATGTAAGGTATACCCTGTATTGTCAAGGTCAGCCTACCTGAAGGATGGTTGCTTGGGAATTGGCTAAAGATGGTAATACAGAAGATTTATGGATTAACCACAACGCTGCCATGGATACAAGGAGGAAATGGGGGAGATATGTGCTGTCTCTAATTAATGCAGAATAGGCATAACGAAGAGATCAAAAGTTCATGATAATTCAAGGTTGAAATTTTTCCAAGTTGTTAGTAGCTTTTTAGAGTTTACCTGCTGATATTCAAAATAACATCTTGAATTACATTAGGCATCAACATCGTGATTCTACAGAAAAGGAAACTGAGGCAAATGACTTGTCCAAGGGTCTGACTCCAAAGCATGTTCTCTTTTCTATTATACCCTCCTGAGCAGAAACTCAGTGAATGCAGAGCACAGTCAGTACTAGCACTTCTTAGTAGAGAATTAGAAACATCTTTCTTCAGTCCAACAAAATCCCAGGGCAAAACCTACCATTACTTTTATTTCTTTGTAATTTTGAAGGAAATAGAAAGTGCATATAGAGAAAAAAATGGGAGCAATATAAAACTGCAAATGGGATTCCAGTTCTTTCCTCAAATGATGTTCCTGGGAGTCGGGAAGGAAAGCCTGGTCCTTTTAATGTCTTGTAAAAAGCTAGAAAATTTATCATTTTTTCTGATGTATTTTCTAAATATAGACAATACATTCATGCTTTGCAAGATTGTCATCTGCTTTTTTTTCTCTTCTCTCAAAGAAAAGATTATCTCCCTACCTTTGTCAACATTTGTAAGCTGTGCTCTTAACTTATTATGAGAACTATACAGTTAAGGGCCTCATCTATTTTTCCGTTATTTCATCTAGTCACTGGTTGAGAGAGAAGACAATTGAAGGCAAATTTCCCTGCTTGCCTTTTGAGTTCAGTGTACTTCAAAAGTTCTTTCCAAAGTGATATAGTTGCACCAAGCCAGACATTATGCATACACCAAGACTCTCAAAAAGGCTGCACCTGACAGTCCATGTAGCAGGAGGACATTGGCATGATGGGAGCCCATTAAATGTTGCGCAAGCACAATTTCCATGTGAGAGCTTTTCATTGCTGTGAGTGGACTCCATGCTAGCTGTGAACTTAGAGCTCATTTAAGGACAGTATGTTATAGGAGTACAGATGTTCAAGAGGCCCAGCAGACAGCTGCACATGTTGGAAGCTGAAGATGAGGAATGCCATATTGCATTTCTCCAAGAGCATAGATGACCAGTTTGTATAGAAGAGAAGTCAGAGCCTATGTGTCTGTTAGCGAGGACACTTGCAGACATCACTTTAAAGGTATCTGTTTCTCCTCATGGGCTTTGATTTGCAATGATTGTGACAGACTCCATTACTGGTCGGCAAATATTTCCCACTTCTGCCACTTCCATGAGAAGGATATATATGCTTCACTGTCCCAGTGGTATTGGGCTTGGCTAGGATGACTTGATTTGAGTTGCCATGTGTAAATTCCAAGCTTAGTCTTTAAGAGGCATCATATGTTCCCTTTGTCCCTGTTGCATTTCTGCCATTGCCATGAAAAAGATACCCCCTGGATATCCTGCTGGTCCTAAAATAATGAAAGATATATGGAGCAGACTTGGATCTGACTTCATACTGTGAGGCCAAGTTCTGCCTGGTCCAGCCTGGATTGGCCAAACTGCAGGCATATGAGTGAGAAATAAGTGCTTATCAAATGTTGCTAAGATTCTGTGGTTGTGAATAGCATGGCAACAGCTCATTTATTCACTGATTAAAGTCTGTCTGCCTTTTCCCAAACTTACCGGCTTATGGATACAGACAGGGTCACAGTACAATTAATATCTCATATTTTGTTGATTGTTGCACTCTCAGCCCCCTGCCCCAGATATTTATGAAAACCTCCAGGGGTTGACTGTGTAATCACAAACCACATCAGAGCAGCTTCACTCATGGCTTCCAGGCATCCATAGCATCTTGCTCAACAGGAATTGATGTTGCCATAAGTACGTGAGCCTTAGGTCATGGTTATGTCCACATAGAAGAGCTGAAAATGCTCCTTTCCCCAGTCCGTGTGATAATGTTGTCATCAGCGCCCTGAAGCAGTACTATATATGTCTCTGTGTCGTGGATGGCTTATGAAAGTAAACTGTTTAGCAATATATGAACAGGCATGACTTGCCTGTGAGACTGCTATGTGTAGCTCCTACCGTCACCACTTACTAATCCCACCAATTGAGCAAGTTGCTTCACCTCTGCAAACCTCAGTTTTCTCATCTGTTAAATGTATTAAACATGTCTATTACCAGGGGTTCCCGTGAGGATCAAATGAGAGAATGCATGCCAAACCTGCAGAATTGGAAATACTCAAGAATGTTGGTCATTGTCTTCTCTCCCTGTCAAGATTTGTAAAAGCAGTCATTAATTGCATTCCTCCTGTTCTACCTATTTCTAATCCAGTTGAGGAAAGCATTAAAGAGGTAGCTAGCACAGTGATCCAGTGGTTCAACTCTGGCAGCAGTTGGCCTGGGTATGACCTTGAGCAAGTTATGTAACATTTCCTGCCTCAATTTTCTCAACCACTCAGTGGAGACAATAACAGTGTAAGTTTCCTATTGCTGCAGTAACAAATTCCCACAGACTTAGTGGCTAAAAATACCATGAATTGATTATCTTACAATTCTGGAGATTGAAAGTCTGAAGTGAGCCTTACTGAGATAAAACCAAGGTGTTTGCAGAGCTATGTTCCTTTCTAGAGGCTCTAGAGGAGAATCTATTTTCCTGCCTTTTTCAGCTTCTAGAAGTCCCCTGTATTCCTGGGCTCATAGGTCCCTTCCTCCATCTTCAAAGCCAGCAATGATCAGTCAAGTCTTTCTCATATTTCTTTACTCTGCAACTAACTCTTCTGCCTCTCTCTTCCATTTTTAATGACCTCTGTGAGAACACTGGGCACACAGGAATATTCTGATATCATCTCCTTATCTTAAGGTCAGCTGATTAGCAATCTTAATTTCTTAATTCCCCTCTTGCCATGCTATGTAATACATTCGCTGGTTCTGAGAATTAGGATGTGGACATCTCTGTGAGCCTATTATCCTGTCTTAATAGGCTTGGACTATTAAGACTATTAAGACAAGATATGTACCTCATAGGATTTTATGATGATTAAATAAATTAATACGTGTAAACCATTTGGAATCAAGTCCGGCACATAATAAACATTATCTAAGGATTGGCTATTAGTATTTTCACACAAAAGTCAAGAGTATCAGTGTTACTGCTAAAAAGCTACATTTCAGAGTATGAGATACAGACAGGGGACCAGATGGGCTTCTGTACTTTCTCCTCTGAATTGCACGTATACATCCAGTCAAAGACAGAACCCCTGGACATATTTAGGCTTTTCTCTGCAAGGTAGGTCCTCCCCAAAGGGCTCACTGAATGAAGAAAGGACAGGTGAACAGACACAGAGAGAGGCTCATGCAGCCACAATGACACTTTCCCTAGTCTCACCACCAGAATAGTCACCTCTCCTCTGTGGGAAGGAGATAAAAGAAAAATACCTCTTGGAGAGTAGAAGATATGTTGTGGGTGAGCAGTAATTCAGGAACAGGAAAAAAGCATTTTGTCCAATGAGTCCCTAAGGCCAGGATGGAAAAGAACTGTTGTTATCTATCTCCACATCTCTTCACCCAGCTGCTTGTGACTGAACTTGCTGTTTCCACCTTCAGATCAGGTAGAAGTTTTTATGGAAAACATTTTACTTAAATTGCCTTCTCAAGTTAGCCCTGTTAGTTCATACAAGTGTCCAGACACTGCTCAACACCAGCTATGACAGCCTAGGTTCAAGTTGAGATGCTTGAGACCAGGAAAATATGTCAAAGTTTGGACCATTAGCGCCATGGTCCCCTTCCTGCCCCCTCTTATTTCCTTCTCCCTCCCTCCCTTCCTTCCTTCTTTCCATCTCCCTCTTTTCCTTCCTTCCTTCCTTGTCACTGTTTTTCTTTTCTTGGTTGAATATATTGACAAGAATTTGTTAAAATGCAAACTATACCCCTCATCATGTGTAGGTTTAGAAACAGAAGCACTTTTGTTTGATTTAGGTTTGTCACAAACTTCTGTTAGGGAGAGAGATAAGGAAGTGTAATAGCCATCTCAAAAACTATTGTTCGAGAGAACAATGGGCCAAAGATAAGAACAAAGAATCTTGCAGAAAATTCATTTTCATGTTTATTACATCAGTTTACAAACGATCACAATCTCTGACTCTGGTCTGTTTTTGTTACACTGTAATCTAAACCATGACTATTCAAAAGTTGGGGTTTGCATTTCAGATAGGAAAACAAACTCATAATAAAACAATATGACATCAAGGGATATCTTATATCTTGAATTGAATGAAAAGAAAACTCTAGCTTATGGTGGAGAACAAAGGAGAAGCAAACTGTTTTTTCTTAGTTAAAATTTTGTTGATTAATCACCAAGATGAAAGCTTTTTCTAAAAAATCATTTACCAGGTAGTGAATTTTATTTTCTAAATCAGCACAGAAAAGGGAACTATTCTGTAATATCTAAAAAATTTAAAGTGTTTTTATGCCTGAGGCTATTTTTATAGTGTGCATTTAAACATAGAAGAATCCCTTCTTTTAGGGATAGACATAATATATACTTCATATTTACCCTTCTCAAAAATGGTAGCTGTTATGAACTGAATGCATATGTGCTCCAAACATTCACATATTGAAGCCCTAAGCTCCGGTGTGGCTTTATCTGCTGTAAGGACATAATAAGGTAAATTTAGGTCATAAGGATAGGGCCCTGATTTGATAGGATTCACACCTTTTTAAGAAGAGATTCCAGAAAGCACTGTTTTTCTCCTTGTGTACAGGAAGAGGTCATGTGAGCACACAGTGAGAAGGCAGCCATCTGCAAGAAGACGGCCCTCGCCGGAAGCTGACCATGCAGGCATCTTGATCTTGGACTTCTGGCCTCCAGAACTGTGACAAAATAAATTTCTGTTTTTTTTTTTTTTTTTTTAACAGAAATTTATGTTATGGTATTTTGTTACGGCAGTCAGAGCAGATGACGACAGTAGCCAAGACAGATTATCCTCCTGGATATTTGCATGTAGCCTCTGTAGCAGGCTTTTCTCTTCAGCCTCAGTTGTGATATGTGTGTGTGTGTGTGTGTGTGTGTGTGTTTCTTTCTGGGCAGAAGTCTTAAAAGCTAGAGGACAGTTCAACACCTGCTCTTCACCCTCGTGAGTGACTGTGGAAGCATGTGTTGAGATGGGGTTAGTGTCTGCCTTGGATCCTGAGGGACTGGATGAGCAGACTACCTCCATACTAGACGAGTAGCGTGAGAGAAAGGGATGTTTGCTATCCAGATAGAGGCACTGTCTCAAAGATGTCACTGCAGAACACAGATAACAAGGACGTTATTTTGTGGCTTTACAGATTCAAAAATCTAGGGCCCAGGTACACAAGCAACATATTTGAAAGACCAGCTGGAGATCCAGGCTGTCCTTTGCCAGACTAAATAAGGAATATTTGGACTTAGAGAAAAAAAAAACATGGAGCACCTTGGAGAAAGCAAAGAGTATACATTCCTGAATCTTCTTCCCCTTTCTGTGTCTCTGGGAGATTGGAGGTTTTCCTGGAAACCCCAGAGAGGCTTGGAGAGTCAAGATTTGAAGGGATCTGTGTCCATTTGTAGAAAAACCCGGCACTTATCTAGACAAGGAGTAGATTATGTTCTGCAAAGTATGTCTAGAGCTGAGTCACTTCAGAGTTCTCACCGCTTCAGTGACACAGATCAAGAGAAGAGGCCTGCATGCCCAACAGAGGCATGGAAACAGAAGATGTGGAGGAGAGGCCTGGCTGGCCTGATAAGGCCTTCTTTCTGTGAGTGGGAGAGGGTGTAACAGCTCTGTGATCAGCTGAGCCCACAAGGTCTCTTCTGCTCCAGTGGCACCTACTTCTCCATGAGCATTCCCCATCATTTACATGCCCTGTTTTAGCCCAATTAAGTTGCTTATGCTTTCCAAGCTGTTCCATGTCTGTGTGCCTTGCAGTTGGTGTCCCTTCTCTCTGACATTCCATTCCCAGTCTTTGTTTCATTGAGAAATACTGATTCATCCATTGAGATGTATCTGATTCACCACCATATCTATGAAGCATTTCCTATTCATCAGTCTCATTAATCATTCTTCCCTTATGCTACCAATGTCCTGAACTCTTACCTCTATCCAACAAAATTAAATAAATATTTGTAGAATACACACTATGTGGCAGACACTGTGTTCACCACAGAGTAAAAACCAGTGGACACAGCAAATAGGGTTCTGCCTCTAAAGGCCTCATTCCAGTTATAATTGCTGCATAGCAAATCACCGCAAAACTTAGTACAACCACCACCTTCTTGAATCTTGGGACTTCTGTGGGTCAGGAATTCAGGAAGTCTTCAGCTGAGTTGCTAGCCTGGAGCCCTCATGGATTGCAGTTAAATGGTGGCTGCAGCTGGAGCAGCAGGGGAAGAGGGCATGTTAGAGTATGTGTCAGCTCGCTAAGTGTCTCCCTCTTTAGTGCAGTCTCAGAGCTTCTCCATGTGGTTTCTCTGCATGGCCTAGTTTGGGTTTCCTTGTGGCATAGCAACCTCAGCACAGTCCGACTGCTTATGTGGCAGCTGAAGACTTCAAGACGGAGTATTCCAGAAGACAAGGCAGAAGCTACTTGCCTGTAAAATTCAGCCTTGGAAGTCACAGTGTCACTTTTGCTGCATTCTCTTACCTATAATTGAGTCACTGGCCTGCCCAGATTTAAGGGTAGGGGAGTTAGATTCTACCTCTTGGTGGAGAATTGCAGGTTCTAGAAGAGAATGTGGGATTGGAAATATTATTAGAGCCATCTTTGGAAGACACGACCCTCCCAGTTTCGGCTAGCATTTACCACACTCTGATGCATGCTCATTTCCATATCTAGAGCATAAGCTCGTTGAGGGTATGAATTAGAATTTATTTCTTATTTGTTCTCAAAACTTAGCACAATGTCTAGAAGAGAGAAGGCTCTCTCTCTCTCTCTCTCTCTCTCTATATATATATATATATAGATAGATCTCTCTCTCTATATATAGCTATATATATATATAAAGTGTGTATGGAATGAATAAATGAATTATCCGTTTTTTGTCCAAGGCTAGAGAATCCTATTTCTAAAAATAGAAATTATGTCTATTGGCCAGGCGCGGTGGCTCAAGCCTGTAATCCCAGCACTTTGGGAGGTCGAGGCAGGCGGATCACGAGGTCAGGAGATCGAGACCATCCTGGCTAACACGGTGAAACCCCGTCTCTACTAAAAATACAAAAAAACTAGCCGGGCGTAGTGGCGGGCGCCTGTAGTCCCAGCTACTCCGGAGGCTGAGGCAGGAGAATGGCATGAACCCAGGAGGCGGAGCTTGCAGTGAGCCGAGATCACGCCACTGCACTCCAGCCTGGGAGACAGAGCAAGACTCCGTCTCAAAAAAAAAAAAGAAAAGAAATTGTGTCTATTATTTTAATTAAGATAATAAATACTTTTGCAAGGATAATTTAGTTCTTCAAAGTAGCACATTTTCTAATTTTCCAATAGAGTTATTTTCTTAGCTATATGTATTAGTAATGTTCTCCAGAACAGAATATGTATACACACACACACCACACACATACATGCACATACCTAAACAGAGGCGGTGGGGGGAGAAGAGAGTGATTATGAGAGTTGGCTACATGATTATGGTGGCTGAGAAATCCCACCATCTGCAAGCTGGAGAACCAGGAAAGCCAGTGGTATAATTTAGTCTAAATCTGAAGGCCTGAGAGACATAAGAGCCAGTGGTGTCCTAAAGTCCCAAGGACCAAGAACCAGAAGTTCTTATGTCACAAGGCAAGAAAAGATGAGTGTCCCACCTCATGAAGAGAGAGAGAGAGAAGTCACCCTTTCTCTGCCTTTTTGTTCTTATTGGGCCCTAAACAGATTAGATGATGTGTGCTCATGCTAGTGAGGGAGGATCTTCTTTACTCTGTCTACTGATTCAAATGCTAATCTCTTCTGAAAACACTCTCATAGACACACTCAGAAATACTATTGTATCAGCTATCTGGGCATCTGTTAGTCCAGTCAAGTTGACACATAAAATTAACCATCATACTATCAAAGTCAAGTTTCTCTAAAATATGTACAGTAAACTCAGTGTGGGCACAAAATTTGTTTTTCTCACATAGTGCTTCTAAGTACTCTAGTTCTTAATGCTAAAACACCTCAACTTTGGGAATTTTGGCTTCCAGAAGAGAAATGTTAGGGCCCTTCAAAGGGTCAAGATTTCAACAAAATTTAGGCTTCCCCCTAAACAGTTCAGGTCTGGGTACTCTGATAGTTTGGAGCACCAGACTTATCTTTCCCTAGGATCACATAGCTTTTTACCCTTCGAAGCCACACAAGTGACATTCTGTATTCTTACTTCTGAATGGTGCTTTAGCAACTTCCATATACCAAGAATTTGCTGGATTGACTTAGAGAACAAATCCAAGATATTCCCAAATGCAGTTTGCCATCAGTTAGATTGAAGGATATCAACCTGTGCTTTGTGCTACACGTGCATTTTAGTCAGTTCCTTTCATGTACAAAGAATGATCCTGGGTGAAACACCTGTCTCATTATTTATGAAAAATTATACACAGGATGAAATAGGATTAATACTCAACACTTGTGTAGTGATACCAAAAGCAGTAGTTATTTGCAGAGTTTCCTTTGGTAGCTTTGTTTCCTCGTTCTATCCATGTTTTGTTTGGGGTACACGATTTTCTTATATTTATTATGAAATATTATTATTACAACCATATATTATCATATGAATTATAAATATTGATGATAGTTTCCATTATTGAGGTCTTATCCTAAGTACTTTATTTGCTCATCTCAGCTGATGTTCAAAAATATTCTATTATGTTAATATTCTCTTCACCATTTTGGAGGTTCAGGGATGTTAAAACTTATCCATGGTTATAGAGGCAGCAGAGCCGGACTCAAACGTTCCTAATATCTGATTCCAAAGTGTTTAAGGGCCAGAGATTTTTCTGAACTTTTGAGGGAATTGTGAGTAGGTGGGGAAGATCCTCAGTCCCTGTATGTGCAGCCTCTATTGCAACAGGCTTTTCTCTGATGATCAGCTTCTACTTATTTGTTCACCTGTCTCTATGACAATCTTGCTGCCTAGTAAAGGTAGGTTGAGATGGCTCCCCATTGAGATCCCAACTGTTACTCACTGCTATGGATGTTGGTAGCTGAGGGTGGCAGACCTGGAACCAGAGAGTACATGAGCTGGGGTCACTTGGCAAGCTGCCTCAGAAGTCAACAGGAGAGAACATGCAAAATCATTTGGTGTAAAGAGCTTGGTGCATGGAGAGGGAAAACCATGGTTTGAGTCTTTATTCAACTTCCAGCTGCATGATCCTGAGCAAATCACATAGCCCCTCTGAGTCTCAATTTTCTCATTTGAAACAGGAGTTAATGACACTTGTTTTGCCTTCCTCTCTGGGTTACTGTGAAAATCAAATGAGTTAATCTTGGAAGAAATTGCTTTGTGAATTGTACAGTTTTACAAAATGTTGGTTCTTTTTTATCAGGGAAGATCAGCAGACTGGTCTCCCTCAGGAAGAAGGCTGCCATGGAAAAAGGGGATAATGCATGATGACGTAGGAGGAGATAGGTTCCCGAGGACTGCAGCTGATGGGAAAGATTTTTGAGATGTGGTGTTTTGTTGTTGTAGTTGGGAAGAGGGGAGGCAGAGTGGAGTGGAATGATACACTGGAGATGAAAAAGCAGCAAAGACATTATAAAAGTGAAATTTTTACCATTTGTAAGTTGGAAAAATATAGAAATTTTGTTAACATATGAAAAAATATCAAAGAACATGTAGTACATTCATTTGCTCCTTAAAATATTTTTAGATGCCTACTCTGCACATATCACACGAATTATTGAAGGAAAATATTTAGATAGCTGTTTACATAAATTTGATAACTGCTTAAATAAAAAATTAATTTGATAACTGTTTAGATGCATATTTAGAAAATTATGTGATTTTTAAGTTTGCTGACCTCAAAAAATTCCCAATATTCTGTTTCTTACATTTGTGCATTACATGGAAAGGAAGCCAGAAAAGGAGGCAGCAGGATGTGGTGAAATATGCATTGTTTCTGGCGTCTGAAGATTGAGTCACTCACTGGCTCTTGACCTTGCATAGAGGACTTTTCCTCTCCAAACTAATGTTTCCACCTGAAAAATGTGGGTGATGATGCTTGCTGAGGCTGTCAGGAGACTAAATGGGATGGCAGAACTTGTTTGGCAGGTGATATACAGTCAACAAATGCTAATACTCTCTTCGGTGAAGGCTGGTGGCTTGATATGGCATGAAGTAAGCCCCTAACCACAATTGGTCCCACTTGATTCTATCCTCCTTGGAGCTCCCAATAGTCTTGTCATCATTGGCCACACTGGGGTAGTAACTATAAAGCTGACTTCTCTTTTGAGTAAGAACCATAGATAAATAAATATATATATATTTCCTTATCATTGTGCTTAGAGTTCAACTGCAAATTCAGGGCTGATTTCTGCCACCTGGAGAGCTTTAATGTGTAATCTTAGGTGGGTCTGCAACACCCCAGAGCCAATGCACTGTAAGATCTAATCCAATCTGTTCGCTCCATAGAGAGAAAGCAGAAACAATGCAGCCAAAGGGCAAAGATCAAGAGCCGCTGTGCTTCTGAGATAGGGCTTTTCTTGCATAAACCAGAGGCTCTTTCTTATGTCTGCCTGTCATTCTTTTGTAGCCTCAAGGGCTTTTACCTGGCATTTCACTTATTTTTATGAACCAGATAGTGATTCAGTGGCATTATTTGTTACCCACTGATCCCAGGATTTAAGCAGTGGATATGGCTGGCTGTATAAATATCTACTTTCTCCCTGTACTGGTCAGAATAAGCTAATTGCTTTAACAAATAATCTCCATCTTTTCATGGCTTAGAAAAATTTGTTTTATTTCTTGCCAATGTAAAGACAAATTGGGTTTTCCTGGCCAGCCAGCAGCCTTCCAGTGGTCATTTTAGGATTCAGGCTCCTTTAGTCTCATGGTTGTGCCTTCCTCTAAGCCTTTGGAATCCTCTTCATTCACCTGTGTAGCAAGGAGGAGAATGAGATATTGCACACGGCAGGATAGCAGGCAGGGCCACATCCCTATATCCTTGGCCCCTTCCATTCAGTGCATGCCAGTTTCACTTCCAACACCAGGACCACCACCCGCATGTCTTTCCTGAGAAGTTTCTCTGGCCATGTGAACCTTCTCTGCTTATATGCAGAGCAAGTCAGAAGTGCCCGGAAACTAGTTCATTACCAGTTTCCTGTAGGATTAAGCTCCAGTTGCCTAGAATGATAACTTGCTTAATTATACATCCTTTACTGGCTTCCTTCCTTCCCCGATTCTTTTTTTCACTCCTCCATTGGCATTTCCTGAGGTCATCTTCCAAATAAACTACTTGTACTCTCATCCTTCTCTTATGATCTGCTTCTGAGGTAACTGAAACTAAGACAGGAGGTTTCTATGGGCCAGGCCAGGAAGGGGTACGCCTTTCTTCCCCTTACATGTTGATGATCAGAACAAAGGAAGGTGATCTCACCTCACTACACAGGAAGATGGAAATAGAATTGGCTATCTGCTTAGGATAAGGAAGATGGAGTTTTGACGAGCAACTAATTCTCTTTTGTAGATGAGGACGCTGTATCTCAGAGATGTTCAGTAACTTGCTCACATTCCCACGGTGAGTGAGGGGTAGACTTGAGAATGGAATTCCATTAACTCCACAACATTTGTTTTCCCAGTTATACCAGAAGGGAGGTGTGGCTGACAGAGATGCACTTACAGCTGAGTAGGGGCTGCTCCCTTTATATGGGCCACACACACTCAGTTCAACACAGTCTTTCTCATTCCCTGTTGTCTGACACTCCTCCCACTTACATATTGACATGCCTTTTTTGGACTCAAGGTATTTTCCTCAGTGACCCTAGCACTGTGAGGTGTTGCCTCAAATCCTAAGTGCAGTCTATCCATCATGCTAAAAATCTAAAAGCAATGGGGTATTGTGTAATAATGAACCAGTAATATCACATGGAACTATCATGGATTATGTCAAGGAATTTACAAATTAATATTAAAAGTAGATATGTAAGAAAACAATTCTATCACAGAAATAACTAGACAAAAAGGTCTGCAAAAGGTATTGTAATAGGACAAAAGAAAGAGTGGCCAACTCTGCTTAGGGACTTTAGGAAGATAACAGAGAGCAAGATGCTTGAGCTGGGTCTTGAAAAATGAGTTGGTGTTTGCCAGGTTGAGGGAACAGGGAAGACTAGACAATCAGAATAAATAGCATGAGCAAACCTTTAGAAGCAGACCAGTGGTGGTTAAATATGGTTAGAACATTAGGAATGTGGAAAGAAAATGAGCCATGAAACTGGTTTGAGAGGATGGGATCAGCTCATGAAAAATCTTGCATGACAAGCCAATGAAGGTGAATTTTAACTACTGGGCACTGGGAGAGCCATAAGAAATTTAAATAATTAGGAGTTTTAAGAGAAATAATACAATTTATAAGTATTTATGTATTTGTGTATATGTATGTGTATATATATATATTGTGTGTGTATATCTACTTTATGCTCATCTATATGCCTACCTGCTTATCTATTTAATCTATCCATCATCATCATCATCTGTCTTCAGAGAAACCCCGTGAAACCCCCTTTTGAGGCTTCACATGAGCAAATTTCAGTTAGGTTACACAAATTCAAATGCCTTCTTTGAGTCCATTGTTGGACCCAAGGCCACACAACTGTTCTGTAACAGAGCTGGGACTAGATCACTGGTCTCTGAACACCCAACAGAGCCACATCTGCTTTCATTTTGACCTTTGGGTCTGTTCACTAAGGAAAGTAAGCAAGCCATATACAATGGGAGTCAGAGAACATTATTGCTAACCTTAAAAATGCTGGATGGTTTCCCAAAAACACTTCTGACTGAGAAGCCTCAGAAATCTCTATGTACCTGAACTCCTTTTCTTTGTTCCTCCAAATCCTGACCCCAGGTTATGTGTTCCTGTCTTGTTTCCCATCAGATTGTAGCTTTTCTCTCCTCTGGATTCAATCTCAATTTTCACTTTTAGATTCAGTTTTGTTATTTGTTATCCAGACCTGTCCCTAGGCTTAGATTTGCACCATCCTCATTTTATTGGAGAGAATACTCTACCCATGTTGGCTCCTTGAGGGATTCATCCCTTGACTCAGACCTCACTCCTATTGAATAATTCAGAGCACAAGGGCAGTTGATCTGGGGTTTAGAAGATTGGGTGTTAGCCTGGCTTTGCCACTTAAATTCTGCAATATTGCACAAGTTGTTTCAATTCTCTGGCTTCAGTATTTTTTGTTTGCTTGTTTGTTTTGTTTTTCATTTTTGGCAGGGAATAGGTCTAATTATCTCTAGGGTTTGGTGTTATTTAGAACCCCCATAATTGCATGTGATGGAAAACCTAACATAAACTGCCTTGAGTGACTAAGTGGATTTCACTGGCTCATGTAACTAAAAAGTACATGATTAGAGCTGGTTTCAGACATGACTAGATTCAATGTCCAAACAATATCTCCTGTGTGTGGTTTCTCACATCTCTTGGCTGTACTGGCTTTGTTCTCAATATCCGAGTAGGATAAAAATCACTTCAGTGGCTTCAAGTCTGATATTTCTTCCTCTTCAAGCTGAAAGAAGATGATAATGAAACTCTTTCTCAGGTTAAAAACAGAAACGAGAATCTGATTGTTTTTCAGTGGTTCTCATTGGGTAAAGTGTCCATCCATGAACCAATCGTAGTGGAATGGGTTGCACTGTGGTGATTTTTTTGACCTGGGTCGTGTGTTGCTGCACTCAGTATGATGTCTTCTAACCTTGTGGATAGAAGTGGCTGAACTGTAGATCTTTAAACAAAAACAGAGACGGTTGCCAGAGGAGTAGGGTGGATGCTGAGAGGCAAAGAGCAGATGCCTCTGAAAGTTCCTTCTTTCTCTAGGACTCTTGAGTGTCTAACTACAGATCATGCTGTTGCTAAAGTATTTCTGAGAGTTCAGTGGGTGTTAATGTGAACCATGTACCAGCATTGAGGCTGGGAGTCCTGGGTTCCAGTCCTTGCTCCACCAGCTGTGTAAGTGAATGGGTTACTTTTTCTCACAGCCTTAACATCATCAACTGTAAAATGCAACATTTGGACAAAATCTTCTCTAAGACCTTTTGCAGCTCTAATGTGTTAGGTTTCTGTGGAGTCTGTATTGTTCATTTAAACGCTATCCAGGGGGAGAGGCAGTCAAATATAATTTCCCCACTGGAACCAAAGATGTCAATGTAAATTTCTTCTCGTATACTTTTTTTTTCTTTCTTTTACTTAATAGAATACCAAGTGCTATATTTTAACTATAGCTTTTCTGTTCTTCAGTTAATCTTGCAGCGAAATTATACTCTTGCATTTGATACCCCATTCCCTATTCCCATAACACCAGGCTGGGTAAGTCTTATGTATAGAAAAGTGATGATTGTTAATATAAAATCTACTGGAAACCAATTCTTCTCAATGCTTTGCCCTTCCTTTTAAAAACTGTTTTATTGAGAACAATTTAATCCATCTGATCATGATTTAGATTCTATCAACTCATCATTTTTCCTCAGCAGCAGTGATTTAACTTTTAAAAAGTATTTAAGGAGAAATTTCAACATTATTTTTGCCAGCACTTAGAAAATCCTATTTTATTTTCCCCTAGAACAAATGAATTTGCAACCTGAAATTTTTACCACAAAGTTGTGAATAGTCTTGGATTTAAACAGAAGAAATTAGGCCAGGCATGGTAGCCCATGTCTGTAATCTCAGCACTCTGGGAGGCTAAGGCAGGCAGATCACTTGACCCAAGAAGTTTGAGACCCATCTGGGCAACATGGCAACACCCAATGTCTACAAAATAATACAAAAGTTAGCCAGGCGTGGTGGTGCATGCCTGTAGTTCAAGCTACTTGGCAGGCTGAAATGGGAGGATTGCTTGAGCCTGGGAGGTGAAGGCTGCAGTGAACCATGATCACGCCTCTGCACTCTAGCCTGGGTGACAGAGTGAAACACAGTCTTAAAATATACATAAAAAATCAAAAATTTAAAAAATAAAACAAATGAGGAAAACGTCTCTTTACCTTGGTCAGAGAGGGGTCAAAGTTGATATCCACTTGAGACACATGGGTACTATTTTACTTGTTGTTTATGGCTGGTGTCTGTTCTGATGGGTGGGTCTGCCCGCCATGTTTAGAACATAATTGCTGGGGAAGTCCTTGCCTTCTTCACATCTGGGAAACCTTGTGGTGTTTCCTTTTATTCCATGCCTGAATGCAGTGTGGCCCTTGTTGACAAATACCTCTACTAACATCAGGTACTTAAGAGCAAGAACTCTGTGTGTCCTTGCCCACTCAGCTCTGTTCATAAATGAGCATGTGAAGGCCAGTGGAAAGACTAGAGAGAAAGAGGCTAGGAGGGGAACTAAGGTGGGTCTCAAAGACCTGGGATGTAGGCGTGCTCTGACACTGACTCTCTGTGAGATGCTGTACAAGTCACTGACCTTGTTTATGTCTCAGTGTCCTCCGTTGTAAAATGAGGACATTGGGCTGCATCTGTGGTTCAAGGCCCTTGTATGGAGAATGAGTCTCAAATCATTACCAGTTTGATGATAGGTATAAATTTCCGTGCATCAACTAGAATAGGCGAGAAATTTATTTAACTTTCCTCTAAGTGAACTTTCTTGAACAGATTTTTTTTTTTTTTTTTTTTTGCCAAAAATGGCTGCAAGAATGTTTCTGGTCCTATGTGATGCACCAGAACTTGCACTTTCTTCATCAAGAGGTCAAGTCTCTCTCTCCTGCTTGTGAGACTAGTCAGGCTTTTGTGACTGCCTCAGCTATTAGAGTGTGGCAGAAGTGATGCTGTGTGTCTTCTGAGCCAGAGTCCTAAGAGCAGAACAGCTTCTGCCTGGATCTCTCACTCTAGTTACTATGAAGCTTCTCTATCACATGGAGACAGAGAGCTGCTCAAGGAGCCCCAGCTGTTGGTGTTTTCCAGGCCAGGCACTAGTCATATGAGTAAGCCAGCCATCAGTCGACTTAGCCCCAGCCACTGTCTGCCTGCAACTGCACAAGAGAGCTGAGTGGAAACCATCTTGCCGAGTTCAGTCAAGCTCCAGAAATGTACGGGGCACAAGTAAAATAATTGATGTTGTTTTAAACTAGTAGTTTGGGATGGTTATTCATGTAACAATAGATAACTGAACACTTCTATGCCAGATTCCTAGTCCACTGTTTGCTAGGAATGAATTCCAGTCATTTTTGCAATCCTATTCTTCTATCCATGGAATTGTCTGAATTGGGAGTAGTTACATTATGTTATGCTGTCAAGGAAACATCTGGTGATGCTGTCCTTGATGTCATTATCTGCATGCTATGTCCACGGAGGTTTCCTTGTTTCTGTCTAGTCTGCAGTTATTAGTCTACGGTGTCACTTCTGTCTTTCCTTCTTCCTGAATATAAGACTTCTTCAAGTCATTAACTTTTGGAACTATATACTTGCCACTCTCAGGCTCAATGGACACATTCTACCACTCCATTTTGGGCTTTTAGATCCTCCACTCCCCTGTACCTCCTGAGTGCAAGAGGACATTTTTGCTGCCCCTGCCTCCAGTGTTGCACAAGAAAGTTAATGAGCCTCTTTTAGACAGGTTCCTAGACCAGTAATTTTCAGATTTTAAAGCTGCATTCTTGGAGCAAGTCTTGAAATCAATCCACTAGTTTGTATCATCGTTTAAAAATTTTTTCACAGTAGAACAGAATTGAATGAAAAAGTCAGAGTATATCAAATATTGGTAAGGCAACTGTGATGGCTAATTTTTTGTGTCAACTGGGCTAGGCCATGGCACTTTGACCAAACATATCTGGATGTTACTCTGAAGGTATTTTTTTTTAGATGAAATTAACATTTAAATCAGTGGACTGTGAGTAAAGTTGATTACCCTTCATCATGTAGGTAAGCCTCATCCAGTCAGTTGAAGACATTAAGGAAAAGACTGATATTCCTGAGAAAGGAAATTCTGCTGGCAGATGGCCTTTGGACTCAAACTGCAATATCAATTCTTCCCTGGGTCTCTAGCCTGCTGACCTAGCATACTTCAAATTTTGGACTTGTCAGCCTCTATAATTGTGTGAGCCAATTCCTTATATCTCCTCCTCTCCCCCCACTCCATCTCTCTCTATCTGGTGGGCTTTGTGTAACACCATGAAAATAAAACAATACTTTCTTGTCTTCTGTTGATTGGCACCTGTCTTTCTCTTCTAGGAAAGATTGTTTCTGCTTGTTTAGGTTACAGGGCAGTCATAAATGGTATCAAAATCTGTGTCCAATACTGACACATTTCTGGTGTTCAATAGATTAAAAAAATATTTCATTCTGTACCTATGGTTTATACCCTAGAGTTCAAAGAGTTAGCTGTCTTATCTGCATTCAGTATTCCACTGCCACTTAAAATAAATGTGACATAATATAACAATTCCTTTCAAAATTATATCCATTGGTTTAAATAGCATTGCTGTATGTACGAATACTTTGGGCGAATGCAGTTATTTAATAGTTTAAATCTAGTTTCATTTTGATATTATAGCGTTGTTCAACTATTGAAATGACTCAGTTCCCTTTTTGTATGCCTTGTGAGAAACATAGTAAGTAGGATATCATGTTTACATGGTGTCTGTTTTCCTGAGCAGAGAGTTCAAAGCACATTCCATTTATCTCAGTATCCTTGGGTTATTACAATAAGTCCTTCCACTTTCTAGTGTGATTCTGTCCCCTTTCATCCACTGAGCTTCTTTCTCCCCATTCCTGACTTCCTTCCAGCCCTCACTTCCCACAATTCATTTTCATGGTTTTCCTCTACTTAATTTCATCATTCTTTAATAGGGTTTGATTTACTGGGCAGGTCCTGCACCAGTTGAAGATTACCAGGGAAATAGCCTGGCATTGGTTTATGGTGTATAGTTTATGGTTTACAACCAGGTATTGGTTTATGGTATATAGTTTTGATAGTAAGCTTATCCATTGGAATGTATACATGACATACAGGCAGAATAAATAAATGGGTTCTATCAGTATTGCTTGTTTTGGAAAAAAATTAACATAAGATTCTAAACACGCATTACTATATTTGTTTTTAGCATCAAAGGTCATTACAATAAAGGACAAAATTTAAAGAAATGCAGTATATGGATTACAGATTGACATGGACTTTCTTTTTTTTTTTTTTTAGACAGAGTTTCACTCTCATCAGCCAGGCTGGAGTGCAATGGCACCATCCTGGCTCACTGCAACCTCCACCTCCAGGTTCAAGTGATTCTCCTGCCTCAGCCTCCCGAAGTAGCTGAGATTACAGGTGCCTGCCACCACGCCCAGCTACATTTTTTTGTACTTTTAGTTGAGACAGGGCTTCTCCATGTTGGCCAGGCTGGTCTTGAACTCCTGACCTCAGGTGATCCACCCGCCTCGGCCTCTCAAAGTGCTGGGATTACAGGCGTGAGCCACCATGCCTGGCCTTGACATGGACTTTCTAAAAACCCACTGTGATTTATTCCTTCTTGCTATGGACTGAGTGTCTGTATCATCCCAAAACTCAGATGTTGAAACCTTAATCTCTAATGTAATGGTATTTGGAGGTGGGCCCTTTGGGATGGAATTAGGTTTAGATTAGGTTGTGAGTGTGGGCTCCTGTGATGGGATTATTGCCCTTAAAAAAATAGGATAGCTGTCTTTCTCTGCCATGTGAACACACAGCAAGAAGACTGCAAAACAGAAAAAGAGACTTTACCAGGAATCAAATCATCTAGTACCTTGATCTTGCACTTCTCATCCTCCAAAACTATCAGAAATAAATCAACTCACCCAATATATCATATTTTTATAGCAGCCCAAGCTGACTAAGATACTCCCCAACCTGCCTTTGGTTGTGTTTTCTAAGTTTGTGGGAACTATTTCCTAACACCTTTTGTAAGGTTGACTCTGTGTTTCTCTGCTCTGCTGGCTTCTGAAGCATTGTTCACAGTAGAGAGACTTGTGCATCATGAGAGCTTCCCATTATGGCCCTGTTGTTCATGCTTCTGCTGGTCTCTGCCAGTCACTTCTGGGCACCAAATTTCTTCCCTCCATTATTTTGCTTTATCAGAGGGATGGTCAGCAATCCTATGAACTCTAATAGCTATGCAATGACAGCAAGAGGGTTTGGCCTTCAAAGGAGCCTCTTACCAAACTTTCTTATTTCAGGAGCCAAATTAACATTTCAACCATTCTGCTCTGCTTTTATCTTTCCCATGGGTCTCTATAGTCCTATGACGTCTCTTGGTCATGTACACACACAACATGTTTTGTATTTTTCCTCATGACTAAGCAGATTTGACTATTCTCCCTCATCAGCACCAGCTCAGTGAGGTGCTGGCTTTTATTTTAAAATGGTTTAGCGTAAAATGGCTGATGTCTACCCATTTTAGAGGAAACAAACACATTTACTTCCTTTACTAAATTTCTTATAGGATCCCTGCCATCTGTTGTTCTAAAAACAAAACAAAGCAAAACAAAAAACAGTTAAATTGTGATTTCCTGTGAAACAATTTTAACAAGAACGAACAAAAAATATATTAAGGTATAACTAACAGGACTCAAAAATATTAACTTACAAATTTTAAAATCCATTTTCCTCCTTTCACTACTGTCAAATAACAGAAGATTTTATCCTGGGACTGCCTTAGTTGTACAGACATCAATGTATTTGTTAGGATATTTTTGCTTGCAAGTAAGAGAAACCTGATTCAAATGGGCTTGAACAAGATTTGCTACCTAACATTTCTGGAGTTCCATGGGTACGACAATCAGGGCTCAGGGCTGTTCCTCTGGGCTCCTCCCTGCATTGTTTCAGATTTACTCTTACCCTGGTACAAAATGGTTGTAAATAGCAGCTGTGGCAGATGACCTCTTAATGGGGGTTGGAGGAGTGCAGAGAAGCAACAGATTCTACTGTTCTCTGGAGTAGGGCAAGGAGAAAAGTGAGGTGAGCAGAGGGGCTAAGTGGACTGCCATGACAAAGGCCTGAACCAGAGAGGAGATGGGGAAGGAGAGAAGGGAGGTGACACAAACTGAATTAGAAAAAGGATTTTCTGAATCTTACACTGGAAAAGGAGAGGCACTTTAGGGCATCAGCCATGCATGTATGAAATATTGACAGCAAGAGAAATGAGAAAGAAAATTTGAAAGAGGTTTCTGGAGTGTTAGAAATATACTTTCCTTTGGTGTTTTCATGAAAGACTGTAAATTAAGATTTACATTGATTTTCAATTATTTTGGTCACTGGAGTACGACAGATACTAGAGGTTGGTTTGCTCAACACTTCAGCTGCTATCTCTATTACAGAAAGGTTAACCATGTAATTTATCATCCAAACAGGGACACTGGAGGCTAAAAGGGTACCTTGTTAATGATTATGCAGGTACTACCAGTGTTAACCAGGACTATCCCATGCAAAACAAGACATGATTTATTCTAATAACATTTTATTTAGCAATGCTATTATAACAGCTGTAAAGTGAAATATTCAACCACCCCCCTCTCATTTAGGGTGGTCAAGTTTCACTCTCACAGTTCCAGTCCATGAGATAGAGGCAGAAATCCTTGAAAAAGACTTGCCTTTCTAAATAAATCAACACTAGAGAATAGACATGGCTTCCTTTTCCTTTCTCCTGCTTGGACTACAGATGTGGTGCCTGAAGACACATCAGCTACTTCATGACCATTAGGATGAAAGGCAAATATCTAGGATGATGAACAGAAAGAAGGAAAGATATTGGGATGCTGATGGTTTCATAGAGCTGATATAGAAGCACAATCTGCTTACCTCCACACTTCTTGTAACATAAGAAAAATTAACCCTAACTTGGAATGGAGACAATACCTAGCCTTACAAGGCAGTCGCAAGAGTTAGATAATGATTATATAGTTCTTTGTACAGTAACTGACACATAGTGCTCAAAATCTGGTGCCTATGGCTATTATTATTAACTCAGTTTAACATGCAGGTGTTTCTTCCTTTTTCTTCTAGGATGGGGGGAGTAAGGAAGGCAATAGAGGAACAGCAAGAAATGTTAAAATGTCTATTTCTATAAAGATGATGAAATGATACTTTATATAATGGGGACTGGCAGTCAAGACTTCATTTTCTTTGGTTGGAGACATAGTTGCTTCTACCAAATGGAAAGACATGATCACTATGGATGAAGATAGAGAACTGATTGCAGATATATTCGTTCCAGGGTCCGAAGGTTGTTCACTTTGCTACAGCAATGAGTACCTAGGGAGATATCTCGTTGCTCTCTCAGATCCAGTGAAAGTTTTCCACAATTGGATCCAGAAAAGGAGTCATTTGGTTTTGGAGATTTAAAAATATTTAAAAATAAACCATTTAGGTTTTTAGATTTTCACACAACCTGTAAGTCAGAAATCTTCATATTCAATGTGCCAGAGGTCTTTGGTAATTAAGTCACATTTGGAAATATTTTCCAACATGTTCTGGAGAATGAGATATGTGTCTTTTATTCATGGTAGTGGAAAGAGAAGAAAAAGTCATTCCCACAGATACTTCATTTGGACCCAAATGTCAGGCCCTATCTTTGTGCCAAGTAGGCTTTCTGTAAATCAGGAGGGTGACCTAGGTGTGGTTCCCTAGAAACACAGACTAAGACAGGCATTTAGGTGCATGTTGGGGTGTGCTCTCTGGAGAGAAACAATAAGGAAATTAAAATAAAGAAGAAGAAAAGAGTCTAGGCAGATGTGGTATCATCTGGAGTGTAGCTTTTACTGATCCCATGGGCTGCTTTGGGGCATGAATTGTAGGCCAGAGTTGAGCCCACCTTGAGGCAAGAGGTCTAGCTTTGTGTACCCTCAAGCCAGCCAGTCAGATGCTGTGAGATGTCCTCAGTTTGGTGGCAAAGGTGTAATCTCTCGTGTGGTCTCTCTTTTTTCTGAGGTCAGTTCTTCAGAGAAGGAGGCAGCCATGAGCCATTAGCAGCCATCATTTACAAAAGCTGGGAGACAGGTGTGCTGGCCTAATAAAAGGGATCTGGGAGATATTCTATTCAGTAGAGTCCCCTAACAAAGAATGCCCTCATTTGATGTCAACTATAGGCCTCTTTTGCTTCTTCATGGAGAATGTGTTTGAAACCAAAGGATTAATGTATTTAAAAGGGATTGTTTCTGAAGCTTGACTAATGTGTGAACAGTTTCTTAAGAAGGGAAAGTTTTCTTAGCTTCCAACCTTGGCTTAAATTGTTTTTATTTTAACTTTGCTTAAATATATGTAAACCCAAAAGTACTGATAAATGTCCTATGCTTATATTTCTTAAAACGGCATAAAACCAAAACAAATTAGAAAGTAAATCTTTGAAAGTATGAGACCACAAAAAATCAAACTGACAACATAAATTCAATGTGATGCATGGTGTTATTTTGCTGGAACTACACTGCCGATCTCAAAGTAAATATGTAACTGTGAAATTGCACAGAAAGTCCCACATGTCTCATTAGCCTATGTTATACGATGTCATGGGAAGGACTAACTTTCCACTACTCTTCTGTAATAGAACTTTTGTAAAACCCTAATTTGTATAGATCATGAGGATCTCTGTTTACTTGGAAAGAAAATTATTAAATTTACATACTGATGGTTTCTACTTTTGTCATTAGCTCACGAAAATCAAAAGTGTACATCTTGGCACTGTTGTGATCATAAACCAAAATGCAACACAGACACCGAAATGCTGTGGCCATCCTTAGTAAGTAAATCACCCATAATGCACTTACACAATTTTATCAGAATGAAAGCATCATATTTTACCATTTTAAAATGAACTTTGCGAGCATTTAGGGACCTCAGAGACTATGTCTGCAACATTCTCTGATACTGCTTTTTCTCATGAAACAGGAACACGTATAGGGTGAGTTTGCCTATGTGATGACACCTGAAATACCCAAGAAAGAAAATATCTTTCTGACTCCTGTTGGTTGGGACAAGGGGATGGCAGGAGGAAGGTCAGGGAACTGGAGGGTAAACCATTAACAGTTTGAAAGGTCACAAAGTGGGCTCTTCGCCCCATATGTCACTACAACATTGACAATGTAATGACAGTGTCCCTGACTGCCTGGTGGTTCTGCATACAGAGTCTGACCCTCATGCCACATAAATCTCTTGCCCTTACTTCTAACAGAGCAAGCAGCAAAAGCAGCAGGGAGCCACGGTCTCCTGCCTAGGAGAGTATGGTGAGCGAGCTGGGACACTGGAGTTTTTGCTGCATCCTGAGTGGTCACGAGCATTGCCATATTGCCTGTAGACAGTCCCAGCTGGGAAGGCTCAAGGACCTGAGTGCTTTTTCCCTGCCAAGGAAGGTTCCTGACTTTCTTGCCTCCCTTACTTTCTTACAAAGTGCCTGATTCCCTGAGGTAATCTGAATGCATCTTTTTCTCACCACCTGAAGAGCTTAATAAAGACAGAAAAAAATAGAAGAGTCTCTGCTGTCATTGCGTGAGTGAAGTCTGCTCCCCAATCCAAGAACAAGAATCAGAAATCAGAATCAGGAACACTGAATCAGAAAGCCCAATGTGAGTCACAGTAGGTTAAATAGAATCTTGGGGTACAGGGTTGGCATTAGTCCCTTTATGCCTATTGTTCCATTACTGGAACGCTAAACATGTGGGAGTTATTTATATCTTACTGCTCAAGGTCATAGCAAAGGTCTGATTGCAAAAATTCAAAAAATTGCAACCTCAGGCATAAATGGGTTAAAATCTACTGTTTCAATATAGAGGTAAAAGCAAAATGGAAAACCAGGTGGGCAGCTATAGGAGCACAGCTACAGGTTCACTCTATCTCAGATGGTTTCTTAATTTAACAATGGAAAAAAGGGATTCAGAGGGGTTAAATGATCTTTAAGGTCTCAATCACTTACTGAACAAATATTTAGTGATCAGGATCAGCCCAAAACTGGACACTGTGCTAGGTACAATATATACAACAGACACAGTATGAGCAGCTCATGCCCTCAGGGTATTCCAGGTTTAAAGGGGAGATACAGGTGAGCAAACAGATGGTCCCGATACAATGAGACCAGCGCCATGGAAAGGCATGGAGAACACACAGGCATGCAGACCAAGCTAGTGTGGCACAGTCAGGAGGAGCATCCTGTAGGATAAGACACAAAGCAAGCAGTGTATGATGGTGTCCTGTTCCACTGTTTTGCTGATTCCGCTGCCCAGGGCTCGCATAGGGATTTCTGGGCCAGAGGCTCACTGCTTCCTGGGAGGGGAAGAACGGCCAGGAATCCCAGGACCAAGCTCCACTCAACCTTCATGTTCTTCCAGTGACATGCATTGAAGGAAGAAATTTCCTGAAAATGTTCTCAACCAATGTCTCCTACTTCAATTTGTGTGTACATCATGAACAGAATGTTTCCCAGATCTCCCTTCACATGACTCTTTAATTCAGATTTTTTTTTTTCCATATAAATTCCAGTCTCCTGCCAACTTATAAGACCAAGATCGCTTCACCTATCTTACCTTACCTCACCGCTCCCAGCATGCCCTCTTCCATTCATTTAAATCATAGGCATTAAGACAGCCCTACCTGGTAGTGATCTCTAACAGTAATTGGAGGATGACTGAATGCACATTGTGGGATGTGAAGTACTCTAGAAAAGCCTTCCCACTCAAAGAGTAGTCCCTGGACCAGTAGCATTAATGCCACCTGGGAGTTTGTTAAAATTTGCAAAATCCCCGACCCCAGTCCAGACCTACTGAATCAGAATTTAAATTTCAGTAAGATCCCCAGATGATTCTTGCGTATATTAAAATTTGAGAAATTATTCCGAAGAGATAATATAAGCATAATTTAATTCTAAATGACATACAGGTCACCTACAGTAGCTTTATTTGTAAGCATAACCTCATTTTAATTTTTTTATCTTAAATAAAAATAACAAAAACTTATATTTATCAAGTTTTTTACTGTTGTTGAGTGAAAGTTACAGCATTTTTTAAATTAATTTGCATAGTTCTGGCATTCTTGCTAATTTTAAAAGCATGCTCAGGATTCATAAAATAATTTTAAAAATCAGCAACTAAATATCAACATATTTCTATCACAAAACAAACAAGATGTTTGGAAAATTATAAATGCATTGAAAATATAAATGCTAAGTATCTGTTAACAGATAACATTAATAAAGTATCATGCTAAAACACATTACATGGGAAAGAAGGGAGAATTATAAAACATTTAAAAATATAAATTTTTCTTTTTTAAAAGATGAAAATGTTAAATCTTTTTACTATATGATGTACATTTATTTTTCTTTTAAACTGTATATACATTGTGACATAATCTAAATAGAAGAATCACAGTAAATGTTTCCAAAGTGTTAGTGCTACTTCTAATTTCTGAATTTGTTTTTCAACTTTTATTTTAGATTCAAGGGTTACATGTGCAGGCTTGTTACCTGGGTATATTGCTTGATGATGAGGTTTGGGATATGAATAATCCTATTTCCCAGGTACTTCATGTAATACCCAATAGGTAGTTTTCCAACTCTTTCCCCCCTTTTTCCTCCTCCCGTCTAGTAGTCCCCAGTCTCTGTTGTTGCCATATTTATGTTCATGAGTACCCACTGTTTGGCGCCCACTTGTAAGTGAGAACATGCTTATATTTGGTTTTTGGTTTTCTTTTTCTGTTAGTTTGCTTAGGATAATGGGCTCCAGCTCCATCCATGTTGCTGCAAACGACATGATCTCATTCTTTTTAATGGCTGCATAGTATTTAATGGTGTATATGTACCACATTTTCTTTATGCAGTCTACCATTGATGGGCACCTAGGTTGATTACGTCTTTGCTATTATGACTAGAACTGTGATGAACATATGAGTGTGTGTCTCTTTTGGTAGAACAATTTGTTTTTATTTGCATATATGTTCAGTATTGGGATTGTTGGGTTCATGGTAGTTCTAAGTTATCTGAGACATCTACAAACTGCTTCCCACAGCCACTGAACTAATTTACATTCCAACCAATAGTGTATAAGAACTCCTTTTTCTCTATACTCTTACCAGCATCTGTTATTTTTTGACTTTTTAATAATAATCATTACAACTTGCATGAGATGCCATTTCCTTATGTATTTGATATGCATTTATCTGATGATTAGTGCTGTTGTGCATTTTTTCATATGTTTGTTGGCCACTTGCATATCTTCTTTTGAGAAGTGTCTGTTCATGTCTGTTGCCCGTTATTAATGGAGTTGTTTTTTGCATGTTCAAATGTTTAAGTTTCTATCTGAAAATAAGGCAAAATGAAGGCAATGTGTGCATTAATACATAATTGGGTAATATATTTTTGTATAAATTTTTCTGACTGCTGAAATGGCTCTTATGTGTTCTCATCAGGGAATATGAGAAAGAAGATGCTTTATTTTCAAATAATCATATGTTGTTTCTCCTGCTTCAGGGGATTTTGAACAACTTTCAGGAGCTAAAATTTTATATATATATATTCTTTCTATATATTTATATGTGTGTGAGTATATACATATGTGACATGGTTCGGTTTTATCTCCAACAAAATCTCATCTTGAATTTTAGTTCCCATAATCCGCATGTGTCATGGGAGGGACCAGGTGAAGATAATTGAATCATGGGGACAGTTTCCTCCATCCTGTTCTCGTGATAGTTCTCACAAGATCTGATGGTTTTTAAGGGACTTCCTCCTTTGCTGGGCACTCATTCTCTCTCCCACTGCCCTGTGAAGAGGTGCCTTCCACCAAGATTGTAAGTTTCCTGAGACCTCCCCAGTCATATGGAACTGTGAGTTAATTATACCTCTCTCCTTTATAAATGACACAGTCTCAGGTATGTATTTATTAGCAGTGTGAGAACAAACTAATACAGAAAATTGGTACCAGGTAGTGGGGCACTACTGTAAACATACCCAAAAATGTGGAAGCGAATTTTGAACTGGGTAAAAGGCAAAGGTTGGAACAGCTTGGAGGGCTCAGAAGAAGAGAGGAAAATGTGGGAAGGTTTGGAACTTCCAAGAGACTTGGAGGACTCAGGAGCAAAATAGATGTGGGAAGATTTGGAACTTCCTAGAGACTTGTTGAATGGCTTTGACCAAAATGCTGCTAGTGATATAGACAATGAAGTCCAGGCTGAGGTGGTCTCAGATGGAGATGAAGAACTTGGGAACTGGAGCAAAGGTGACTCTTGTTATGTTTTAGCAAAGAGACTAGCAGCATTTTGCTTCCGCCCTAGAGATCTGTGGAACTTTGAACTTGAGAGACATGATTTAGGGTATCTACTAGAAGGAATTTCTAAGCAGCAAAGCATTCAGAAAGTGGTAGAGTATAAATGTTCAGAAAATTTGAGTCTGATAATGTGGTAGAAAAGAAAAACCCATTTTCTAGGGAGAAATTCAAGCTGGCTGCAGAAATTTGCATAAGTAACATGGAGCCAAATGTTAATCAGGGACAATGGAGAAAATGTCTCCAGGGCATGTCAGAGACCTTCACAGCAACCCCTCCCATCATAGGCCCAGAAGCCTAAGAAGAAAAAATGGTTTCCTGGGACAGGTTCAGGTTGCCTCTGCTGTGTGCAGCCAGGGATGTAGTG
Organism: Macaca fascicularis; assembly: GCF_037993035.2. Taxonomy (NCBI): domain Eukaryota; kingdom Metazoa; phylum Chordata; class Mammalia; order Primates; family Cercopithecidae; genus Macaca; species Macaca fascicularis. The sequence goes on from NC_088376.1 coordinate 17,434,057, forward strand.
CCCTGTGTCCCAGCTGCTCCAGCCATGGCTGCAAAGGGGGCAAGGTACAGCTCGGGCCATGGCTTCAGAGGTGCAAGCCCCAAGTCTTTGCAGCTTCCATGTGGTGCTGGTCCTATGGGTACATATAAGACAATAATTGAGGTTTGGGAACCTCTGCCTAGATTTCAGAGGATGTATGGAAACACCTGGATGTGCTGCAGGGGGAGAGCCCTCATGGAGAACCTCTGCTAGGGTAGTGCAGAAAGGAAATATGGGGTTGGAACCCCAACACAGAGTACCCACTGGGGCACTGCCTAGTAGAGCTGTGAGAGGAGGGCCATCCTCCAGACCCTAGAATGATAGATCCACTGATAGCTTGCACCATCACCTGGAACAGCCACAGACACTCAATACCAGCCTTGAAAGCAGCTGAGAAGGCGGCTGTACCCTACAAAGCCACAAGGGCAGAGATGCCCAAGGTCATGGGAGCACATTTCTTGCATCAGCATGACCTTGATGTGAGACATGGACTCAAAGGAGATTATTTTGGAGCTTTAAGAGATTTAATTACTGCCCTATTGAACTTCAGACTTACATGGGGTCTGTAGCCTTTTTGTGTTGGCCAAATTCTCCCATTTGGAACAGGTGCATTTACCCAATGCCTGTACCCACATTGTATCTGGGAAGTAGATAACTTGCTTTTGGCTTTACAGGTTCATACGTGGAAGGGACTTGCCTTGTCTCAGATGAGACTTTGGACTTGGGCTTTTGAGTTAATGCTGGAATTAGTTAAGACTTTGGAAGGCTGTTGGAAGGACATAATTGTGTTTTGAATTGTGAGGACAGGAGATTTGGGAGGATCCAGGGGTGAAATTATATGATTTGGCTCTGTGTCCCCACCCAAGTCTCATCTTGAATTTTAGTTCCCATAAACCCCACATGTCATGGGAAGGACCAGGTGGAGAGAATTGAATTACGAGGGCATTTTTCCCCATCCTGTTCTTGTGATAGTGAGTTACTTATCATGAGATCTGATGGTTTACAAGGGGCTTCCCTCTTTGTTTGGCACTCATTCTTTCTCCTACCACCCTGTGAAGAGGTGCCTTCCACCATGATTGTAAGTTTCCTGAGGCGTCCCCAGCCATGTGGAACTGTGAGTCAATTAAACCTCTTTCCTTTATAAATTACCCGGTCTCTGGTATGTCTTTATTAGCAGCATAAGAATGGACAAATACCATATATATACATATATATGTATGAATGGACTAATACTATATATAGAGAGAGAAATCTATGGACTAATACTATATATATATATGGAGAGAGAGAGAACACATTGTATTTTTGGTATTTCAGCTTCGTTTGTATCTTTTTTGGTTTTATTTTCTACCGCTAGATACTTTAAGCAGTTACCTTTTCCAATTTCAAAACTGTCAGATTTATATACCACTTGTGCAGAAAGCCTTTGAAGTAGATAAGAATTATTCTTATGAATGAAACTTTACTATATTAATTGCCATTTTCTTTGACTTCTTCAGGAATCTGGAGTTTTAGAAAGAATGCTTTATAAACAAGAACACTTTAATACAAAATTTGAGTGCAACAGAGAACTTTTAAAATATATAATCAATATGCAAATAATTTTCAGATTTCAGATTTATATTGTAAAATAATGGGTCACATCAGTAAAAATGCCTGAATTTTTAGTAGTGTGTATCAGAACCCAAAATACAAAACCAAGAGGGTAGTTGATAATGACTGCAATAATTAGCAATACTGACAAATCAGAGGTCATTGTCAAAAGACTTATTGAAATTGAAGAACGAGATCGTTGAAAAAGATGACACTGTGGAAATGATTTCTCCCAGCTTTTGTTATGCTAAAATTTTCCATTCATTCACAACAAATTAGAATAAACACTTTTGAAGGCTGGGCACTGTGGCTCAGGTCTGTAATCCCAGCACTTTGGGAGGCCGAGGCGGGCGGATCACCACGTCAGGAGATGGAGACCATCCTGGCTAAGACGAGTGAAACCTCGTCTCTACTAAAAATACAAAAATATTAGCCAGGCATGGTGGTGGGCGCCTGTAGTCCCAGCTACTTGGGAGACTGAGGCAGGAGAATGGTGTGAACCCAGGAGGCGGAGCTTGCAGTGAGCCCAGATCAGGCCACTGCACTCCAGCCTGGGCAACAGAGCCAGACTTCGTCTCAAAAGAAAAAAAAAATAAAAAGTTTTGAGACAAATCACTAATTTTGAATTCAAGTCTGAGATGCCTAAAGCAGTGACATATGCGTATGCTTGCTACAGGGAAGTCTGCTAGGAAAAATAATTTATCTTCAATCCAAACTTCATTGATTCCTATTTTAATAACCTTCAACAAGTCTAGTATATGTAGAAACCAAACTTATGTTACACATGTAAGATAAGAAATGTTTATGAAATCTTACATTTGTGTTTCTTTCATGTATTTTTGTGATTTTGGTATTTTTTATTTGAATGCTTTTCCAGAAATAAATCTAATTTATCATGTTTTGCTATAGAAAAAAGAAGTCTAATTTATAATGATATACATATAAATGATATACTGATATAAAGACTTGCACCCTTTTTCCAGGATCTAATTGATCCTCAAGTTGAAGGTCTTGTGAAGGTTATCTGTGTAATGGGGTGTTAATATACACCTTTAATTTATCTGCATAAAGTTACAGTGAAAACCCATAGAGTGACTAGAAAAAGTCTCTGTGCGATATGGATTTCTTTTCTTCTGGATTCTTCTGGTTATCTTCTTTCTGTGTCCCATGTGGGGATGTTTGGAGAAAGAATAGCTAAGGGCATCCACTTGGCTGCTACACTCATGGTTTTGAATCCCATATCTGTCACTTACTATCTGTGTGACTTTGGAGAAGTTCATGAACTCTCTGTGCCTCAGTTTGCTCATCTGTAAAATGAGGAGGATCACAACAATATTTCAGTCATAGGATTGTGACATTATTAAGAAGTGTATTTAGACTACTTACAACAGTACCAAGTACATCTTAATTGCTATATAAGTGTTTACTATTATTATCATTGTTATCATGCCAGGAGATATTGACCGTACCCTTGTATTCCCTTCCCTCTACTCCAAGAACAAATGGAGAAAAAAGCAAAATTTCTCATGTATATCTTTAAAAGCAATATGGTGTGGCAGAAAGGGCATCAATATTGGTATCACCCAGACCTAGGTTCAGATCAAATCTCTTATTAGCGATTTACACTAGTGTATATTATTTGTTCTCTCTTGGGTTTGGTTTTCTCATTTGTAGGGGATAATACTATTTATGTAAGAGAACTTTTACAGTATTAAAATGAGTTAACATACTTAAAGCATCTAGAATTTATCTGGCTAGGTTATTAAAATGGTCAATAAATGTCCATTTATTTCTCACTTTCTGTCATTACCTACACATTTCATGACTTTTGTTTGTGTTTTGCTTCTGTGAATAACTTTATGTTTTGCTCCAATTTCTTTTTGCTTTTCAAACTTACTTATCCTTTATCCAAGTTTTTTAATCTCTAATCCTTGCTCTTTTCAGGGCAGGCATGTATATCAATTCAACAGGGGCATTAGCCAATCTAGAAGTTACATCTTTCATCTTCCAGTATAATCCCTTAATCCCTCCAAGAGAGACAGAGAGAGGGAGGGAGGGAAGGAGGGAGGGGGAGAGAGAGAGAGACACAGAGAGAGAGAGAGAAGCTGTACGTGTATGTTTATGTGTGTATATTTCATCTATCGTGCATTCAACCAAAATTCATTCAAGACCTACCATTAGGCTGAAACTATTCTAGGTTCTAGCAATAAAGAAATGAGTCAGGTATGGTCCCTCCCCTGGCAGAACTCATATATTCTACTGCAGGAGACAGACACATAAATGGTTGCTGAAAAAGCAATTCACTGGGTATGAAGGGTGTGAAAGGAAGCATTAGAGAAGGGCAGCTAATCCATCTGTTGGAGCAGCTGGTCAAATATTTAGAGGAAGTGAGGATTTCTGAGGCTTTCCGGATAAGCAAGAGTGAGCCCTGTGGGAAAGAGAAGGAAGAACAGGTTTGGGTGGGTATTTGGGGCAGAGGGGTCATGAAAGCAAAGCACTGAAGAAAGAAATAGCCTAGTGATGGCAGGGCACCACGAGCTGGAGACAAGAGAAGAAAAACATGAAGCTGTAGATAGCTCCTATCCCTCTGAGCTCTCCCTGATCTAAAACCATACCTGGGAAGCTGCAATGTAAGACTTTAAGCCAGAATAATATGGCCATATGTGAATTGTGGTTTTCTCTGGAGGCTACATGGAAAATAGACTGGAGCAGAACAAGAGTGAAAACCAGGAGACAAGTGAGAAGTCTAGGAGTATAGGTGAGTCAAGAGGCGATGAGGGCCTTAATTAAAGCACTGCTGGGAAGGAGAAAGAGGAGGGGATAAGCCACGGCACTGAGATGTGGCAAAATCTGCAGGACTTTGCAAACACAGAGATGAAGGGAAAAGAGAATGTAGTGATAAGTGGACTGAGGGGTAAAGGAAATGCAGAAGGCAAAGATAAAAGCGTTATTTCTGGTTTTTATACCCATGTCAGTGGTGGGGAAACGTTTTAAGGGAATTTTATATAGAGCTCTTAAAAGGGGGTTGAGTTCCTTACTGAATACTAATAGGGGATGATTTACCCTGTCTTTATGTCAAAATAACCCCAATGCTTGAATTTTGTCCTTAAATGATAACAAATACATATGTGCCAGAAAAACTAATTTAAGAACTCCACATCTTCAATTTTATTTTGATTCATCCATTCCCCCTTTTCTCCCAATTTATTTGGAGTTTCCCTTCTCCTTTGCTGGCTTGTAACCTCCACGAGGGGTGGTAAACTATAGAATACTTAGCGCTGAGGGACCAAGAGTGAATGCATGGTTGGAGCTGACAGCTGCATCTCTGCCATCAGTCTACACTCTTTCTCTTGATATTTGACCAGCAAAGTTCTTGATTAGTTTAGGCTTTTGTAAACCAAAGTCTGAAAGTCGACTTCTACCTTTTAAGCAGTATCCACCCTTGAGGCATTAGATCCCTCCCTTGAGGCAATTGTTAGAGCCCCTATCACCTTCAACAGGAGAAAGAGGGGAGAGGAGGTGTAAACACACTGAAGAAATGAGATCATTTAATATCTTAGAACCAAAACAAAACAATCACCTAACCAAAAATAAAATAAGCAATAGAACAAGAATTTTTAGTTTGCATTTTAAGAAAGCCATTGGCTGAAGGAGGAGCAGCAAAGGCATAGAAAACAAAAGCATTTGAACAAATGATCATAGATATTAAGATTGTTCCCTTTCTGTTGAATAAATTGCATGTCAGTCTGTATGAGAAGGCATAGTTTCATGGTGGTTTTAAAAATGTGTCCCAGCTTTTCTATGTCTAGGCATGACTCATGCAGTGTTTCTAAAGGTGTCTGACCACTGGGCTCATAGGATTGGGAGAATGAGATGATACAATAAAATCAGAGTGAATCTGAGAGTTGGCTAAGATTAAGTAAGATATCAAACAATGCTGCATTTTCTTCAGAATAAATGAAAAATTTTCTTCTGTATTGAGACAAGAAAATGAAGAAATCTCTGGCAACAGATGAGATGTCACATCACCAAATGTATATTTACTGTTTAAGTGTTTGTTTTATATTTCCACTCTTAATATTTTTATTCTACCAATAAAGGCCTTAGATAAGTGTTCATACTTCGATTGTAGTGGTCTGTTGACACAGGAACCAGTAGATCAAATATTTTATTCCATCTTGAAAACATTTTGAACAATTGTAATTCTAGCACTGGGATTAGTGTTTTCTAACTGGAGAGTTAAGGCTGAGAGAATTTAAATCTCTCTATGGTCTCATAAGATGAGAAGGGTGAGATTCAACTCACCTGAGGGTGTGTATTCATTTTGAGTATCATCATGAAGTCACACTTGAAGCTATTTGTACTTGTATTTGAATAATAGAAAGGACGTGGAATAAAGCCAAGGGACCCAGGTTACACTGTTACCTCTGCCTCTAATTAATATGCTACAATTAGTCAACTCCCTTAACTTCTCTGGCTTTAGTTTCTTCATCTATATAATGATAATTTAGTTTGGATCAGGGATCAGAAATACAAATACCTACATGCATGGAACAGGTGACATAAATGTAAAAAGTGTACATCACTGCATATCACAGCACCACCACTCACTTGTTTCACATTCACAAAATCAACTGTTAAAATTTCAGTCTCTTTTACAGATCATTAAGCTTTTCATCAGGCATCTTTTCCACATGCCAGTCATGGTTCTTCTCGTGGTTTGTTTTCTTGATGGAGGCTTAAGTTGTATTCTTTTTTCTACAGATGCACTTTGTTGGTATATTAAACTCAGAAATACTCTTTATGGTCTAAACAAGCATGTCTGGCTGACATTTTTCTTGAAGCATGGGCCTCTCTGTCTTTGTTTCGGTTTCTCATTTTTGAAAGAGACATGGGTGTGAGGGTAAATTTCTCTTTATTTTTTGTTCTATTACAAGAAAAGTGACAGTGTTAATGGGATAAAACCTGGCTGTTGACCCTCAGCCTCAGTATAGGGAGAAATGGAGAAGGGTAGAGACTGTGGCAAACAGCATGCTCACACCTGTGAAAATAAAGTCACCTGCCCTCTGCAGCAGGCAGCTGCCCCTTAGTGCCACTTGTTTCTTGGCCGCTGAGAATGCAAGTCCACCTGTGGTTGTGTCTTCTGAAGTATTTGTGAGAAAAGCCATGCATCCTTATTATTTTATATGAAATTCTCTTGAATTTTAAATGTTGGCAACTAAATTTAAATTTAAATAAACATCAGTAATATCAACACTTTACAGTCAATGGTTAAGGCTAACCATGAGAAAACCATGGGACAGATGCCCACAAAGATTTGAGACTTTGGGGCCACATGATCTTAAAACATCCTTTTCTCTATAACTTAAACAAACAGACAAATATATATTCATTACCATGCTGTGAGCACACTCTAAGGCACTTTGAATGTCCTAACTCCTTTAATCTATGCAACAACCCTACGAGGTAGGTGCTATTGTTATCTTCGTTTTCCGATTGAGGAAACTCAGGAACAGAGCAGTGAAGTGACTTGCCTGATGTCACAGAGCAAATAAGTCTTAGAATTGGAATTCCAACACCGCTCCTCTGGCACCAATGCCCAGAAATCTCATACCTTTCATATCTTTGTTAAGGTAAACATATTTCTTGGTTTTTTTGTTTTGTTTTGTTTTTGTTTTTGTTTTTAGACAGAGTACCACTCTGTTGCCAGGATGGAGTGCAGTGGCACGATTTGGGCTCGTTGCAATCTTCGCCTCCCGGGTCCAAGTGATTCTCCTGGCTCAGCCTCCTGAGTAGCTGGGATTACAGGCGCATGCTACCATACCCAGCTAATTTTTTGTATTTTTAATACAGACGGGGTTTCACCATGTTGGCCAGGATGGCCTTGATCTCCTGACCTCGTGATCCGCCCACCTTGGCCTCCCAAAGTGCTAGGATTATAGGCATTAGCCACTGTGCCTGGCCTTCTTACTCTTTAAAAAAAAAAAATTCTTTTTTTTTTTTTTTTTTTTTTTTTGAGACGGAGTCTCACGCTGTCGCCCAGGCTGGAGTGCAGTGGCGCGATCTCGGCTCACTGCAAGCTCCGCCTCCCGGGTTCCCGCCATTCTCCTGCCTCAGCCTCCTGAGTAGCTGGGACTACAGGCGCCCGCCACCGCGCCCGGCTAATTTTTTGTATTTTTAGTAGAGACGGGGTTTCACTGTGGTCTCGATCTCCTGACCTTGTGATCCGCCCGCCTCGGCCTCCCAAAGTGCTGGGATTACAGGCTTGAGCCACCGCGCCCGGCCAAAAAAAAAATTCTTAACATTCGTTTATAAAATTTGTCAGTGGTGACAATGAGCATATTTATTTCAATGTGTATAAAATCGTAGTTTAGAGTATTTTATTTTGTACGTGGGGAAAAGATGGGCTTATTAGGTGGCTGAATATTTGTGTGATCAGATCAATACACTGCCTACATCAGCGAGATTGAGGGGAATGAGATACTGGTTAGGATCAGTCTCTTCCAATCAGGTCTCATATGCAAATAGACAACCGCCTTTTGATTGGCTACTGATGATCCTCAGAAGAAGCTATTAATGTTTTGCTTTTCTGGCTGCCTTAGTACCCAGAGAATGTTAATACAAATGGAAATGCGGCCATATATTTAAGCAATGTGTCACAGCAAAGAGATTTCCAGAGCTTTTTGGTTAAAGAGGTTTTTGAATGTATGTATGAGCGATATATGGGCTGACTTTTTATCCCAGCAAATATGAAGATGTATTATCCCTTGAGGTTTGTTATTAACCTCAGTTTCACCTCCGTTAATATTTACTCCACAGGTCAATAAATCTTGATATTCACTTCAAGAGAAGCCAATATCTTCAGATTACAAGTTATTAATCTTGGCCAAGCTGAAAAATTGTGTGATTATTTTTCTTTTGCTGGAGAAAATGAGGACTTTTTGTCCCTTTTTTCCTCAGGCTCTCTTAAAAGGGAAAGTTAATTTTTATCTGAATTGCCAAACTTCCTTATCAGCTTTACTACTTGAGGTTGAGGTATGGGTCTTCATAGGAGTTTTGGAAATCTCTCTGTCTCACTGAAGCAAGTGCAGGAAGTAGGCGATAAACAAATCCTATCTTAAATCCTCCTGTGAAATGCTCTGATTTTAGGAGGAACTGAGGGTTGTGGCCACCAAATTACTGCTGCCCATCTTTGTGTTATTTATGGACTTTGCTTGATTTGAGTCAAAACAAATGTGTACTTCTAGAACCTGGCAGCAAAATGCTATATAATAGAGAAGAGCAGCTGTATCTGGCCCATCTCAGGATAAAAAGCAGCAAGTGTGAAAAGACATTGGTGAGTGCATTTGGTTCTCAACAACATAAATGTTAGGATTGAACCGTGCAACAGAAGCAATTAGTTTGCTATTTTGAAGGAGTGTTTTTAGTTCCGTAATTTGTAGAACCATGTCTATAATGACAAATAAATCCAAAACAAAAGGACACAAAAAAATTATTGAGGAAGTTAGAGGTTGTCTTTCCCGATGGCTGATGGTTGCTCCTTAGAGGGTAGAAAAATGTGGCATTTGGAAATAGCTACAATAGAGGGGAAAGGGTCTTTCCAAAAGCTGACAAAGGGGAAGATTTTCCAAAATGTTTGATGGGAGATACCAGGGACAAGGAAAAACTGCTAAATGTGGCGAGGGGACTCTGGTCAGGCAGGCAAAGCCACTAGAACCCTGCCTCTCAAAGTGTGGTCCTGGACCAGCAGCATCAGCGTCACTCAGGAACTGATTAGAAATAAAAATTCTCAGCCCTATCCCAGAGCTATTGAATCAGAAGCTGTGGAGGTGGGTCCCAGCTATCTGCGCCTGATCAGTCACCAGGTGATTGTGATGCACATTTAAGTTTGAGAATCACTGCGCCAGGACATGGATTTTTCATCTGATCTATTCATTGCAATTCCTTGAGGAGTTTCAAAAATATTAATGTCTCGGTTTTGCCTCCAGAAGTTCTCATTTAATTGGTCTTGCGTATGGCCTGGGCATCAGGATATTTTATAGCTTCCTAAGTGTTTTTAAGTGGCAGCTAGTGTTTAGAATTACTCTAAGGCAAGCTTCCATCCTAAATTACATTTTCAGATCTAATGATCTCTTTTCAAAGTATTTCACCGTGTTTCCCTTACTTTCCTGAAATAAAATTTGTATAAATATTACTTACACACATATTCTTAACTGCAATGTAAAAGAGAATAGAAAAGTAATCTATAATAATATAAATTTCAAATATTTTAATGCATGGGTCTGACTACACTTACAATGAAGCGGACAGAAGCCTGCATGAATTATGAAAGTGACAGTTGCAAATGCAGATTGATCCATGTGTGTTGAATTGGCAGCTTGGAAACCGTGGGTGCATTACTATGGGTGACATGTTTTTCTGAAGGGAAGAAGAGATCTTGGTAAAGTTTCTAACAAAGTAACGAGTGATTTTTCCTTTCTCTGAGCCCCAATTTGAAGCCTGTACTTAAAAGGAACAGTGATTTTATTTTAGTGAATATCGTGATAATTCACTAAGATCCCCCTCTAGGAAAGAGGCTCTTATTTCCCCAGCTGCTGGAAGTGCTAATGGCTGGTGGCCTTTAGCTGACTGTGGTCTTTGGGATTTGTGCTTGGCTGAAGTGTGTGTATGCCTTGCCCCAAGATCATACCCATTTTCAGGCATAGACTACATTCAGTGGCTGGTCAGTGCAGGGTTATAAAGGTGCAACTCTCCTGCATCCATTCAGAACAACTCTGAAGGGCCCTCTCAGCTCTAGATCTCCAGGCTGAGACCTTTGCTGCAACTACATTGTAGCTCAGCTTCTCTCCCTGCCCTCGATGACTTCCCTCTATCTCTCAGGGTTGCTGATTCTCAGCATACTCTCCAATAAACCTCCTGCTGCTATCTCAGGAGCTGACCAGTGATACACCATCTTAGGGAAAACTCAGTCCTTTACTAATCAGCTGGGTCATGGTTATCTCAAAAGATTCTTATCTAGCACTTGACCCCATAAGGAGTGGCTTTGGTGAGACAGACAGGGACAAAACTGAAATTGCATTTAATTGAATGACTTCTGGCAGCGTAAAAACAGGCAGGTAGAGGAGGAGGGGAGGCACAGGTGATGGAGGAAGGCAACTGGCGGCTGGAGATGTGATAGGAACAAATCTCTGGGGATTGATGAGGTAGAGGCACTAAATTCAGAAACAGGGCCAGCCTCAAGCAAAAATGTAAATTAGGCAACATTTGTTCTACTTTTCCCTGGTGCCTTTTTCTCTCTATGGAGCCTGTAGCCATCAGAACCTACTCTCTGGAAAAGATCTGATAAGCTATTTACCCCTTAGTGTGAATCTAAGTCAACAGCTTTGTTTTTCCTTTTTTTTTTTCCCCCACTTCCAGAGATATTTGCATTTTAAGGATTTTTATGGAATAAAAATTGTGGCCCTTTGTTAAAAGGAATTTTAACAAACTACCAGTAAGTAGAGGGATTGGGGGTAGGAAAGAGGAATCCTTTCCTCTTCCCAACCACTGAAAATCAGTTCTCATTGGGGAATTTTCTTGGGTGACAAAGGATGGGAAGGTGGCACCTTAGGAGGAATGTCTATAAGCTGTTTGGAGATGGATCACTCATGAATTCTATTTTCCCATCCCTGTGGAATTTGCTATACAGAGTTGCAAAGCGAAGTCTCATAATTTTCATTTTAAAGATAGAGTAAACTTGGAAATCTTCTCGTCTGGATAGATTCTTACAACAATGAGTTTGGGTTTTTAAAAGGATACTATGAAATGCGAAAAAACATTTGTAAATTTTATTTATCTGTAAGCTCTTTACCAGAAGATATAGAGTGTTGGCCTAATAATTTTGTATCTCTTTCAGTTCCTTTTCTGTGGAACCGGATCAGTATTCAAAACATTAATTTCCCAAGCTTCTTCCTCAGTCTTGTCTTCAATAGTCTCAATGAAATAGAAGATATTTAAAAAGTAAAAGCAACGAGAACAACTTTAAGACATCTCTGTAGAGAATTCGGTCCTCTTTAGCAGCCTTATATTTCATCCATTCCACAAATCTCAACTCTCCATACCGTGCTAGGCCATGTCCTAGGTGCAGAAGCAGAACAAATAAAGAGGCACTAGCTGATGTCCTTGAGCCCTTTCAGGGTAGCAATATCCTTCGTGATCTGCTGACCTGCACTGCAAGACGTTATTTACTGCTCACATTAGTTGTGTCCTTGGCTATGAATTAACCATGACTTCGTTTCTTAAGAGCAGTGTGTGTGAAAGGCCTCTGCATTCTGTTGGCAAGCATGTTGTTTGCATAATGTATTGATTGTGCATTTTTAAGCAACACCTATGTGGATCATTAATACCAGGTACAGTTACTAAAATGAAACCCTTGAGAATATTTTCCATTTGTAATCTGAGTTCTTGCCAATTTTTGAGACTTTCCTGAAAACAAATGACTGTGTTTTTAAAAAATTCGTCTTTTTAAGTTTTTTATTCACTGAATTAGTTAGAAGTGATTCTGCTAAGCTTTCTTAGCCCTAAATGTAATATTTTTTTAGTGAAATGAAAAACCTGAGAGAAAAACAACTATAGGAAATCATCATTTGCTGAGGCAGGATTTTCTTTATTAATAAAATAATTTAATTGGTTGTTACTAAATGTGATAGTTTTATGACCAAGTATAAGATCTAGTTAGTAAGCATGAATTGCAATTATATACAGCAATATTTCTTTGCTGGGATGATTGGGAAAGTCATCTCTTTGGGCCTTAGTTTCCTAATCCATAAAGTAAGTTTGTTTGCACCCCATTGAAAAAAAAAGGGTGGGGGCTGAGTGCAGTGGCTCACGCCTATAATCCCAGCACTTCGGGAGGCTGAGGCGGGTGGATCACTTGAAGTTAGGAGTTCAAGATCAGCCTGGCCAACATGGTGAAACCCTGTGTCTACTAAAAATACAAAAATTAGCTGGGTGTGGTGGTACGCCCCTCTAATCCCAGATACTCAGTGACTGAGGCAAGAGAATCCCTTGAACCTGGGAGGCGGAAGCTGCAGTGAGCTGAAATTGGGCCACCGCACTCCAGCCTGGGTGACAGCATGGGACTCCATCTCAAACAAACAACAACGACAAAAAAAAAAAAAAAAAGGAAAAAAAAAAAAGCAAATTGGAATTTTTGTATTTCCCTGGCTTCCTATGCTGCAACTCACATTCCCTAGGAGAGTGAATATGGCATTCGCAATTTTCCCTAGAATCTAGAGCAGAAATCAGCAAACAGTGGATCTTGGTCCAAGTCTGGCTCACTACTTGTTTTTATAAAGTTTTCTGAAATACAGTCATGCTCGTTTTTAAACCTATTGCTTATGCCTGGTTTCATACTATAAAGTCAGAGTTGAATATTTGTAACAGAGACTGAAAGTTAAAACTATTAACTCTTTGGATCTTCCCAGAAAAAGTTTGCTGCTCCAAATCTAGGGTAAGAATCTCCAAAGTCGGAGTATATGCACCTTTAGGAGAAAAATGTTTAACTTGAACTTCCATGAAGATTTGCTTTTTTGCCCCAACCTTTATATTTTTGCTATGTGTTTTACAATATACCTAATAATTGAGTATAGTAAATACGAAATTATTGCTAATAAATATACATATATGGGAGCATATTCTCAAAGTATTTTACTAATGCAAGAGGCATGGTCAAAAAGATGTGGAGGCCATTAGTCAGAAGATGCAGGTATTCCAGATAAAAATGCATGAATGCAACCCATGAAACGATAGCAAATACACATTGCGACCTCAACAAACACCACGCTACATAGGATACTTTCTGTTTTAGTAATAAAAATCAGGAAACTTATGGAAGAAATCTGTGCTTATTTATTTATTTGAGACAGGGTCTCATTCTGTCACCCTGGCTCCAGTATGGTTGCATAATCATAGCTCACAACTCCTACCTGTAGGGCTCAAGCGATCCTCCCACCTCAGCCTCACAAGTAGCGGGAATTACAGGCACAAGCTACCACACTTGGCTAATTTTTTAGTTTTTGTAGAGGTAAGATCTCACTATATTGTTCAGGCTGATCTTGAACTCTTAGGCTCAAGTGATCCTCCTGCCTCAGCCTCCCAAAGTGCTAGGATTACAGGCATGAGCCACCACACCTGGCTTATACTTTTGATAATTTAAAAATGCACATCTTTCATTTATATTTTGGAAGAGTGCTTCTCAAACTATCTTTTTGTAGGACCATTTTTTGATTTTTAAACCATTTTGAACTTATAATTTTAATTAATACAATAAAAATTAATTACTTAAAAAATGAAATGACAAAAACAATCTCTATTTTTTAATTATTAGATTTAACAAACATACAACTACTGTGTCAAATTGCTATAGAAGTTTCAAAATATTTACTCTCTATGATCTCTTTGTGAATCACTAGCAAAAACGTTTGTAGACCAGGATTGGTTCACTACCATACTGCTAGCACTGGCGTAGAGGACTCAAGGGCTTCCAGTAAAAGGCAGGGATCTGAAATTTCTTCTAATGCCATAATTTTTGGGGTGGATGTTTTATTTAAATGAGTGATTACAGCAAAGCGGCAATATAAAATGATTTGTAAATGAAAGCAAAATTTCTAAGTTCAAGGATCTATTCAATTTAAATCATATGTCTTGGCCTGTGTACAAGACAATATGACAGCACTAAAAGAATAAAAGACGAAGGAAGACTTTCTTTGCCCTCATGGAGGTTAAAGTCAAATAAAACAGTGTTTTTTAAACTTTTTTGACAAGTTCAGTGTTAAAAATATATTTTATAACATAATCCACCATGCGGGTATATGTATATATGAAATAAGAATATAATTAAAGATTTACCATTATACGCAATTAATTTGATATTTTCTATCTAATCTATTTGTATTTTTTTCATATTCCATTTCTAGTCTATTCTCTTTCATATTTTAAAAATTACAGTTGTTCATATAAGTCTGTTCTCACACTGCTATAAAGATATACTTGAGACTGGGTAATTTATAAAGAAAAGAGGGTTAATTGGCTCATGGTTCCACAGGCTGTGTGGGATGCATGTGTAGGGAGGCCTCAGGAAACTCATAAATGTGGTAGAAGGTGAAGGGGAAGCTGGCACGTGTCCTACATGACTGGAATAGGTTGAAGAGAGAGAGCAAAGGGGCAGGTGCTGTACACTTTTCCAAAAACCAGATCTCGTGAGAACTCTATCACGAGACAGCACTAAGGGGATGGTACTAAGCCATCAGAAACCATCCCCATGGTCCGGTCACCTCCCACCAGACCCCACCTCTAACACTGGGAATTATAATTCAACATGAGATTTGGGTGGGGACACAGATCCAAGCCGTATCAGTTGTGAAACACTAACTGATTTCATGACCCATTAATAGATTGCTACCCACTGTTTGAAAACTCTGAAATAGGGGGCAAGTGACAAGTACAAAGATACTTCTAGTTCAGGGAAGAATGTGTTATCAACAGTAAGTTTTAAAAAAAATCTACAAATTATCAAACAGGGTAGATACAATATTTGACTGGGGAATTAGCAGAAGCATGAGAGATCAAGAAAGTCATGATGGGCCTCGAAGGAAAAGGAAAGTTTGAAGAAAGAGTCATGTGTTCTATATAGCAGGGTAGGATGGACTTTTGTTTACACAGGGGAAAAGAAAAAGGCAAAAGTGTGGCCAGGAGCAGTGGCTCATGCCTGCAATCCCAGCACTTTGGGATGCTGAGGCAGGCAGATCTCGTGAGCTCAGAAGTTCAAGACCAGCCTGGGCAACATGGGGAAACCCCATCCCTACTAAAAATACAAAAAATTAGCTGGGCGTGGTGGTGCATGCCTGTGATCCTAGCTACTCGAGAGGCTGAGGTGGGAGGTTTGCTTGAGCCTGGGATGTGGTTGCAGTGAGCCAAGATCATGCCACTGCACTCTAGCCTGGGTGACAGAGCAAACAAACAAACAAACAAACAAAAAACCCCAAAACAAACAAACAAAAAACAAACAAAACAAAACCCCACAACAGGCAAAAGTGTAAAACAGGAATGGAAAGACTACGCTTGGGAGAACAGTGAAAAATGAACAACTTAGATACTTCAGGACCCAGGATACCTAGATGGCCAATAAATGTATGAGGCACTCAATTTCATTAGTTATTAAGAAAATACACATTAAAGCTATAACGGGATAAAATTACATGCCAACCAAACTGGCTAAAATGGGATTCAGACATATCCCATTTGTCTGAAAATATCAAAATATGCTGAAGATATGAAGTAACTAGAGCTCTCATATTGACAGTAAATCAGTACAACCACTTTGGAAACAATTTGAGAGTATCTATTAGAGTTGAATATACAAAAGTATACATACTTTATATTGCCATTTGTATAAAATACTAAAACAAAACCACTTTATGCAATGATACTGGATTCATAATATTGGTTCCCTTTGGGGAGAGGCATTAGTGACAGGAGGTGAGCATGACAGAGGCTTTGGGGATGGTAGCCAACTTCTTTTTCTTGATCTGCTTTCTGGTTTTATAGGTACATTTAGTCTTTAAAAATTTATTGATCTACATTTATGTGCATTTATGTGCGCTTATATGTATATGCTTAATAAAATAGCTTTAAAAAGTGAGCATCTAAAATAAGATAGTTTTAAAGAAAGACAAGGTACTCTATCAGACATCAATACTTATAAAGCTGTAGTAAATAAGACAGTGTGGTAGTGATGTGCAGATGGGTGATAGATCAGAACACAGTCTTGAAACAGACCAATACATATACAGAAATATCACCAGTGATAGAGACACTTACCAAAACATCACAATCAGCAGAAGGAAAAGGGATGGGCTGTTTTATAGATGATGTTGGGAGAACTGGTTTTCTATTAGGAAAAACTTTGTTCCTTGCTTCACATTTATAAAAACCAATCTCAGAAAAACTGTCCAATAGATAGAAGAAAATAGAATATCTTTATGGCTTTGGAAGTTAGGAAAAATTCTTAAGTTCTAAAATGCAAACATTAAGGGGGAAAATGGTTGAATTATAGCATATTAAAATTAAGATATTCTGTACACTAAAAACAACATTGAAAGAGAAACAGACTGGGAGAAAATACTTGCAAAGGATATAATAGGCAAAAGATCAATGTGTAGAATTTTAAATGTATTCATACAAAGCTACAAAAAAAAAAAAACCCACAAATAAATGAACAAGATATACACAGAAAACAAGACCAGATACATAAAAGCAGAAGAGATCGTCAACCTCAAGGTATTAGATAAAAACAAATTTAAGGTATAATTTCATACTCTTTAAATTGCTGACATAAAAAATATGAGAATTCAGACTGTGGGTGAGAATATATAGAAATAAAACTGGCATATGCTGCTGCTGGGCATGGAAACAGGTTTGTCTACCTTGAAGAGCAATTTGGCAACATCTAATAATTTCGAGCAATTTTCCTCTAGTTTTCTAGTCTAGCCATGCTTTTCAAAATGTGGTCCATGGACTGGCAGCATCTTGCATCACCTGGGAGCTTGTTAGACCAAAAGGATATCAGGCTTTCATCCCATCCTACTGATTTTATATTTTAACAAGATCCCTAGGTGGGTCACAGGCACATTAAAGGTTAAGAAGCACTGATCTAGAAGATTTTTTATACAAGGACGCAGGGAACATGTATATGATTCTTCACTGAAACATTGGCTGATTTAGTAAAAAATGGTTGAGGACTGAAGTGTCCATTATCATGTGTATTAGTCAGGGTTTTCCAGAGAGAGAGAGAACCAATAGGATATAGACACAGGTATATGAGAGGGAATTTATTAGGGGAATTGACTTACAGGATTATGGAGGCTGACAAGGCCTATGATAGGCCCAGTGTAAGCAGGAGAACCAGGGAAGCCCACAGCTTGCCCCAGTCCAAGACTGAAGGCCCCAGAACCAGTGGAGCTGGTGGTGTAATTCTCAGTCTGAAGCTGATGGCCTGGAAACCCAGGGGGAGCTGCTGGTGCATGTCCTGGAGTCCAAAAGCCAGGGAACCTGGAGTACTGATGTCTGGGGCAGGAGAAGGGCATCCCAGCTCCAGAAGAGAGAGAGTGCAAATCCACCTACTTATCCTATCCAGGTCCTCAGCAGATCAGATGGAGCCCACCCTCATTGACGGCAGATCTGCTTTACTTAGTCCACTAATTGAAATGCCAGCCTCTTCCAAAAACATTCTCACAGATTTACCCACAAATAATGCTTTACTTGCTATCTGCACATCCCTTAACCTGCTCAAGTCGACAGCTAAAATTAATAATCACATCATTAAATAGAAAATTAATTGTGCCTTATTTCTTCAGTGAAGTACCATATAGCAGGATTTGGTTGCTACATGTCCTGTGGGCCAAATCAGACCCACCCCAGTTTTTACAAGTAAAGTTTGACTGGAATACAGACACATTCACGCATATATACATTACCTGTGGCTGCTGTTCTACACCATAACCAGATAGTTAAGTAGATGCAATAGAGACCATGTGGCCTGCAAAGCCTGCAGTATTTGTCCCTTACTGTTCAGCCTTCTGCAGAACAAGTATGCTGACTCCTGCCATACCGAACTAAAGCTATGTCAACCAGAATGAATATATCACCAACATTTGATGTTAAGAAAAAAGATTAATATTTACATTATAATACCTTTTCATATGGAGTTTGAGAACATATAGCAGCAAAAACATACAAATGTAATAACAAAACATCACTATATTGTTTATATAGGCATGCAGTACGTGTGCTAAAGGTATAATGCATCTGTATAGTAAAAGTATAAACCATATGCTGGTAGGTTGCACACTAAATTCACCAGAGAAAGGAGAATGAGAACGAGGAGAACTTAAGGAACTTTCCTCCTCAGAATAAAATACCTGGCTGTAATACTGCTAGTATAAGTATTACTTTCCCATATTTGAAGTATCTCGTACTTAAACATTAAGATAAAAGTTGACTTGGCTTATTCGAAACTGTTTGATTTTCCTACCCTCATTTCCATCATCTTTTTTTTTTCTTAACCCAGATATTCAGATTTTAATTTCTATTGTAATGCTAACTTAGTGATCTAGATGTAAAATCCAAGTTGGTAATAAATAGCACGTTTACTATGTGCCTGGCACTGTGCTAAGGAATTTTTGTTTATACACTCATTTAGCCCTCCTACACGGCTGCGAGTGTCCCCTGTTTTACAAATCAGGAAACTAAGGCTCAGTGATTTGCTGAGGCACAGGTAAGCCGGTAACTTGCTGGAACCCTATTCCAACTGCTCTACAATTATAGAAACTACATAGGAAAGCCAATAGGCTGGTTTAGGGTATTCCAGCAAGTGCAAGCAAAGTTCACTCCATTCAGTGTTCTTCATACTGCCTGGTCTTTATTACTATTACCTTCAAAATAAACATCAAAGGAAAGATATGTTTTCTTCTAAAATCCATGATGATATCATTTGGACTTAAAGTCTAACGCAAGAGCTTAGATTTTGGGAGAAGTCAGCAGACTAGGGACGTAGGTCAGGTTTATGGTTTGTTTTAGCAGGAATTCTTGGCAGTGTAGCACTGCTCTTCTCAAAACTGAGAGGGTCCGTAGGGTGAAATGTGTCTGTTTGACTTAATAAGCTAATGTCAGACGTACCTCCTTCCTGGTTGCCTTCCACCATGATTGTAAGTTTTCTGAGGCCTCCCAGCCACGCTTCCTGTACAGCCTGCAGAAACGTGAGTCAATTAAATCTCTTTTCTTTATAAATTGAAAAAAATATTTAGCCAGCAAATGTGTGTTGGGAGTTGAGTGAGTGTCATCAGTAAGCTGTTCTAGGCTCTGGCATGTGTGGTGATGAACCAGGCAGAGATCCTTTTCCACATGGGGCTGGGATTCTAAATGCACATGAGAAAGAACACACATGGCAAATTAATACAGATAATGAGCACTGTGAGAAAAAGAATATGAGAAATGGAATCTAGATACTGGGTTGCAGCAGTAGTTGAGGTATTTAACGGGGGACGGAGGGAGTCCTCACTTCTCAGGTGAGAGACAGGCAAAGGCTTAAAGGAGGTGAGACAGTGAGCTAAGGGGACAATGGGAGGAAAGGGCATTTCAGACAGGGTTAGGAGAGCAAGTGCCCTGAAGCAGAAATGCTCGCCTGTTCCAGGAACTGCAGGGAGGCCCATGTGAATCCTGCTGCATGAGCGAGGGGGATAGTGGTAGCATAGCAGACCCCCAGGCCTTGAAGTTCCCCGTGAAGACTCTGGACACTGCTATAAGGCATATGCAAAACTACTGGAGACTTTTAAGCAGAGGAAAAACATAATCTGAGTGACAGTTTAAAAGCTTCATCTTGGCTGCTTTGCTGAGGGTAGACTATAGGGAGTAGAGATAGCACAAGAGATACTGCAATAATCCAGGCAAGAGAGGAGATGATGCTTGGTACCATGATAGCAGTAGTGAATGCAGTGAGGGACTCATCAGATTATATGTAGGTGGAACCAAAAGCCTTTTCTAGCAAATTGGATGTGGATATGAGAAAATGAGAAGAATCAACCTAAACTGTTGACCTCTGGAGGGATAGTGTAACTGGAAAGATGCAGTCAGCTTTCAGCTGAGATGGGTAGTCTGTGCATGGTGTCAATATATTAAGAATTCAGCTTTAGACATTTTGAAATTGCATCTACTAGACTTCAAAGTGGAGATAATTTTATATATGAATTTGGAGTTCAGTTTAGGCTAGAAGTATGAGCTAGAAATGCAAATTTAGGACTTACATTTAAATATTTTCTCTCATTCCTCATGATCACTACCCTCATTGTTATTCTACTTAATAATAGAAGCAGAGAGGCGACGAGGAGATCTTGTTTTCTTTGACCCTATCTTCCTAAAACTGGCAGTCTGTTTTGAGTAGTAGCTATTTTGACAAGATCTGCTTTGCTCTAAGGAGAAAAAAAAAAAAAAGCTGTCTGGATATTGGTTCATGGAAAGGAAAATTAGCATTATTGGGTGGTCACAGTTTATGTGACAGATGAACTACTGGAAACATCTGATAATTCAAAACTCTTCTCATTCAAGACTCATCCTGGCGAAGAATGACAAGTGTTTTTGTTACCAGCTGAAGTGGTGGCTCCATATAGCAATAGTATAAACACAGTTAACAAACTCACTTTGTCTCCATCCTCTGAAATACTGTGTTTCCTTATATCTTATATGAAATAACTGGTATTTTTTCAGGTTCAAACATTAATTAAAATTTTAATCATTTTTTTCCAAATTAAAATCTATATCAACTGAACTTATTTCATAAGCATTCATCTGAAGACATTAAGCTATTTGGCCCAACTTGTACTAAAGTAGTAAACAATGCTTGCTGTTCTCTGACATCTATGTTCCTCTTTTATTTCAAAGTATTAGAAATCCTGATGTTTAGTTTGACATTTGGATGTTCAAAGTAAAGATAATATTTTCCAGACTGCTTTGAAGCTAGGCCAAAAGTTTTGGCCAATAGGACATGAGTGGAAATGATGTGTGGGCTCTTCTTTCGCCCTTCCTCTATCCGATTGCCTGGATTGTGACTCTGACAGTCAATTATTCTGATCTGTTCAGAGAAGAGAATTATCATGGATATGGTGGTGCAAGAAAATAGCGGGAGCCCAGGTCCCATGATGAGCCCAGCAGCAGAACTGCCACAACAGCCCATCATTGTCTATCTCCAATCAATCTGTTATGTAAAAAAGCAATCGCTTCAATGATTTTATTTAAACCACTATTATTTGGGGTCTCTAGAACATGTAACCTACACTCTAATTAGTAAAAGTAGGTGAAATATTCACTTCTCCAAAGTGTAAAGAAATGCAAAGGGCATTTTCCTGGGGTGCATGGTTAGCAAAAAGAAAAGTATGGACTTCGGTTTGGCATCAGACAACCTGAATTTGAGTTCCAGCTTCTCCATCTATTAGCTGTAGGACCTTTACCAAGTTATTCAAATTCTTTGATACTCAATACTTTTTTTTTGTTAAACAGTATAAAACAAAACAGGTAGAATAGCTAACACATAGACTTCCGTGGAATTAAATGAGATGATGAATATAAAGTCCCTGCAACCAAGTGTGCACATAATAATTATTGTCTTTCTCCCCAACTCTTTCTTGATACATTCAACGGTCTACTATAGCTCTCCACTTAGAGCTATGGTGGATATTTCAAAATCAACATGTCGAAACTGAGCTTCTCTGTCCCCATGAATTTGCTGCACCCATAATCTTCATCTCATTTTACTGAAGCTTCATAATCTATTTGCGCAAGTCAAAAATCCTTGAGTCATCTCTATCTTTCTCATGACCTCCCTTGATCTGTGAGAAAATCCTGTTGGTTCTGTCTTGAAAATGGATCCATACTTTAACCTCAGAACATCTTTTGCTACCATCCTAGTTTGAGCCAACCAGCTTACTAAGAATTTCACAGATACAGTCCTGGTAGCATGGGCTATGCAGATGTTTACCAATTCAATATTAAGAAATGTATTACATTATAAATGGCTTTAGGTGAACTGTTCTTGTTAGAGAGATATATTTGGGCATCTGAGAATTAGACACCATAGTTTTTCCTTATAATTTAATATACAGCACTTTGCAAATGCTCTGTTTTACCGAAATACGGGTGGACACTAAGTGGGATGGATTTTTATTGCACTCTTGGCACACCCTGCACTTTGTAAATTAATTAGTCTGTTTTCAGTTTTATTTTTAAGAATTAATTGTTTGCAGCTGTCTGCAGCAGCACTTATCTCCCTTCTGGAGGCTTCATTTTGATGCTTTTAAAAATGAAACTGACTGGTTTCGTTCTACATTCTGCCATTTATCCAACTTAAAGAGATTTCCTAAAGAGTCAGAGTGAGGCATTTTTTTTTTTTTTGTAATCAGAATGGAACTTTAGTTATCTCTCTTTCCTTTTATTAATTTCTTTTTACTCCAGAAAGAAGAGCAATGTTGGGGAGGTTGTGTCACCTCTGGAGTCTCAGCCATTGATCAAGTGAATTTAAACAATTTCTTAAATAAATCACCAAGGTTCCGTTTACTTGCTTTGGCAAGAGTCAAATCCTAGGGCATCTCATTAGGAATATTCTACATAATTCATCTAACGCATTCAGCAGTTTCTGCCATTGCTTTCAGGTTTTGTTAATTTTTGGCTTTCCCTGGTCGTTGATCAGTTGTTTTCTCATTTAATTTCCCACCAGGAAAGAAAAATGTTTCCATATCATTGAGGAAGTTAATTTCCAGGATGGAACTTTCTCAGAACATCAGGGCACATAATTATTCAGAAGGGTGAAAGACGGCAGAAGAGCTGTGTTGAAGTAGACTCTCAGGTACCCTCTGCAGAGACAGCAGTGGTGTGACAAAAAGGATACCACCATCTCCTGAGACAGAAGAGCTTTAACTGCCTTTCCTGAAATTGTTTTGTACACAACTCCAAATAACCCTTGGTTTCCTCTTAGAAATACCCTTAAAATAAAAGAACAGAATCACTCACAGTCAGGCAGTATCAAAAGAGAAGAAACCGTGGAGTCGAATAGATCTGCGTGCATGTGTAGGTTTTGGACAAGGTTATTTCATCTCTCTGAGCCTTAATGTTCTAATCTTTAATT
Organism: Macaca fascicularis; assembly: GCF_037993035.2. Taxonomy (NCBI): domain Eukaryota; kingdom Metazoa; phylum Chordata; class Mammalia; order Primates; family Cercopithecidae; genus Macaca; species Macaca fascicularis. The sequence continues at coordinate 17,457,377 of NC_088376.1, forward strand.
TATATCAATGACATATAATTCAGTGTTACTTTCAGTATTATGTGTAATGATATGTATAAAGTAGCAACAGCAATACTAGGTTTTCAGCAAACATTAATGACCTACTCCATAGATACCAGTACTTTTAGGTAAAAACACTATATTCTAGAAATATTGCAGGAGTGAACCTCCAGAATCGTTTAAGTTGGGAGATATATCATACTATAAAAGTATATTAATCATATATGTACAGTTGAAAGAAGAGTGGCAAAATGAATGAATACATCATGTGCTGGCTTCTTTCACTCGACATCACATGTTTTGAGATTGATCCATATCATTTGAATCAGTGGTTCACCAATGGAGTGCTTCTTGCCATATTTCAGATGTTTACACTGAACTAGCATCATAATTGATGGAACTTATTAACTGTACTCCTTACTGCCTTCTCATATTTCTCCCTGTTATAAAGTACTTTTTCTATTTGAAAAGATGAGGGAAGGGTTTAAGGGATGCCTTCATTGCCTGTTCCTTTCTCTACTCCTTCTCCTTCTACACAACGTTTATTCATTATGGTCAACTGTTCTATGAAGCTTTCATAACATTAAACTTTGACAATGTTCTTTTCAGTCTTGATCTTTCCAGACAGAAAGTCTTTGAGACAGAGTCTCCCTCTGTTGCCCAGGCTGGAGTGCAATGGTTTGACCTCAGCTCACTGCAACCTCAGCCTCCCAGGTTCAAGCAATCCTCCCACCTCTGCCTCCTGAGTAGCTGGGACTACAGGCATGCACCAACCATGCCTGGCTAATTTTTGTGTTTTTAGTAGATATGGGGTTTTACCAAGTTGGCTGGGCTCATCTTGAACTCCTGACCTCAGGTAATCCGTCCACCTCAGCCTCCCCAAACGTTGGGATTACAGGTGTGAGCCACTGTGCCTACCCCAGACAGAAAGTCTTACCTCATAACTAGCCCTGCTTTAGGTTAATGGGAAGAGCAGCTTGTTGGCAAAAGTGTTTCCCTTATTGTACAGCAGCTTCAATCCTGGATTAACATGAACCTCTTCTTGGGTATTTTTCTGCTTCAATAAAGCTTTTCTGAAATGCATGTGGAGTCTGAGTACAAGAATGTGGAAGCTGTACTTAAACAGGGGTTGCCACTTTCGTATTATTTTCCTTCTTTTTTCCCCCCTCGATCTTTTTTTTTTTTTTTGAGATGGAGTCTTGCTCTGTCACCCAGACTGGAGTGCAGTGGCGTGATCTCGGCTCACTGCAACCTCCACCTCCCAGGTTCAAGCGATTCTCCTGCATCAGCCTTCCGAGTAGCTGGAATTACAGGTAGGTGCCACCATGCCCGGCTAATTTTTGTATTTTTAGTAGAGACGGGGTTTCACCATGTTGGTCAGGCTGGTCTTGAACTTCTGACCACGTGATTCCCCTGCCTCAGCCTCCCAAGGTGCTAAGATTACAGGGGTGAGCCACCACATCCAGCCTTTTCCCCCCATATCTTTTAAAATGCTGTTAGAAGTTGTCTTCAATAAGGGGACAAATAAAACTATTTTATTTGCTTCTGCGTACATGCCTAATTTTTTCTTTTGTCATAATAATAGGTGTCATAGTTCTAAAAGTCAAATGGCACTACTACAATGTTTATCATGAAAAACAATGGGAATTTACAGCACCTATCTCCTTTCAGGAGTCCCACTCCCTAGGGGAAACTGTTCTGAATAATTTTAGCTCTTTTTCCTCATATTTACCTCCATTTCTAAGTCGTGCTTATTGTTAAAGTTATTATATATTCCCTAAACTCCCCTCTCCCATCTTCCTAATATGGTTACATCACAATTTCTGGTTAAATTAACCTTTTATATATTGTTATAGCTTTGCAAATGTTGTTCATAGTGTAGCCTTGAATTATCCTGCATCATATAGCCTTTATCCTACAATTTTTTAGGTTTTTCATTAAAGAAAATAGCTGCTATAATTTCATTAATTGTAAAGTAGTCAATGGATCTAAACTGTCTTTGCTAGAAACTTAAAGCCTCTCTCAGGATAATTTTATTCATCAATTCTAACGTCTTGGCTTAATTCCGTCTATCCTGGAACACTCTATCCTCCCCTCTGACAATCTTGATGGATTGCTCTAGGTCTGCTGCAGAGTTGACATCCAGAGACTTTCCTCTGTCCTTATCCTGAGAATTTCTTTTACTCTTCCAGTGTTGGATCTTGTGTTTCCCAGCTCTCACATCTTCTTCTTTCTTACTTTAGTCCATCACTTCAATGGTCAACATCTTTCAGTAGTTTTCTGGGAAACAGTGCATGGTAAGTAAATATTTTGGGTCACTTTAGGTCTGAAAATGATTATCCCATCCTAGGGAATTCTAGGCTGAATATTGTTTTTCTTCACATTTTGTAAGATAATTTTGAATTATATCTTTCAGGATTGCTTTGGGAATACCTTTTTTCATTCTGGAAATTTCATTTTGTCTCTCTGATGTTCTGATATTTCATGATAATTTATCTCGTGTGAATTTTTCTCCCTTATTTTATTGAACATTCAATGTGTACTTTCAAATGGAAACACATTTACTTCACAAAAGAGAAAACTTTTAATTATTTCTTTTACTCCTCTCATTTTTTTCCTGATATCTTTTTCTTAAGCATTTATTATTAAAATATTTGGATTTCTGGATTGATTTTTCTTGTTTTCTGTTCTTTTCTCCTTAATCTTCTTGCTTTCACTTTTCTGTGAGATTTCTTCAACTGTATATTTTCCACACTCCCCCTTTTTTGGTGACTACCGTATTTTTTTTTTTTTTATTTCAAGTAGCTCTTTGGTTTTTTTGTTGTTCTTTTCTTTTAAATAGAAATCTGTTCTTTATTCATGGGTAAATATCTTCTTTCTAAAAATATCATATTTTGGGGTTTTCTGCTTCTAGTAAATCAATCTTGTTTTTTTGAAGTTACTTTATTCAGACTGTGTGTGTGTGTGTGTGTGTGTGTGTGTGTGTGTGTGTGTAAATTGCTGGTTGTTTACCAAAAGCTCATTCTCTCCCTCATCTATAAAACAATTTTATTCAGGAGAGATATTTATCCTGTTGAAAGTCTATATTTTCCAACCTTCCTTGGAGCTAGATATATTCATATGAGCATGTTCTGGCCAATGAAAGGTACACAAAAGTGTTTTGTAGGGCTTCTGGGGAACCTGCTTAAAGGGATTTGACACAAATAAAGGCTCACCCTTTTACCCTTCTGCCCTTTTTCCTTCCCTACTGCTTGGAATTGGATATGATGTCTGGAGCTCTAGTAATTCCTCTTATATTTAAGGCGTTGTTATTTCCGGTCAGTGATTACATGCAGCCAGCCCAGTCTCAGTCTTTGATGTTAAAAACTTTTCACAAATATCAGGTGATCCTTGGAGATTTAATCGTATTTTATAAAGTACTAAAAAGCCGATTAGAAGCTATGCATATATGGGTTGGTCAAACCGTTGTGTTTCACTGAAGCTGAATCAGGGATGGCATTTCCCACAACAGGGAAATCTGTGGGTCTTTCTCTTGAATCTATTTCTACAGAAAATATTTCCAATCACCTGCCTAGTACTTACAGACTTGTAGGCTAGCATGCTGTAAACAAGTAGAGAAGGATGGGGATATGCCTGTTAATTATGTAGCTATTTCCTTAGCTCTGTTTTCAATATGGTACCTCACCATACAGGAACTGGACCTACCCTCACTGAATTTATTCAGAGAAAAATATTCTGTCTCTGTCTCTGATAGGAGAAGGCCATTTGGTAGCTGAGGTTCAGGAGAGAGGATCTCCTGATATAAGCTTTATACCAGTCCTTCTGCTGTCTGCCCTACCCTTCATCTGGCAGCTCTGCTTTCAGGTGTTTTTAGGCTCCACAATCTGAATATCCTTTCACATTACTGGCACCCTTCTTTTTTTTTTTGCCAAGTTACTTAACACTCATTTATCATCTTCCTTCTTTCTCTAATATTGCCTTTCCCATTTTTTGTATTCATGGGCTTACTTTTTAATCATTTATAATCAATTGGCTATAGAGACACTTTTGATGTTGTTTCATGTAAAGGACCATTTTCCTGAAACATTTTATCAGACCCTTATCAATATTGAGTATCACCTGCCACTTTTTAGCCCTTGATTTCATGGAATCTTTCTATAGCTTCCTTATACTTGTTATTTATTACTTAGAAAACCTTAGTGTTATCCTCAGATGCGAAAATTTTCCTGTGTTCTGTTTCTTTCTTGGATAATTAAGCCATATTCCCATTTTTCAACCCTAGCATCTGTACTGAGATCCTTGTCTCCATGTGCTCCTTTTCCAGTTTTTCTGGTCTCTTCTCTTCTAGTTCATCACCAATTCCTTGTACTCATGTACAAAGATTCCCCAGGATGAAATGCAAACCCATTGCCTATTTTAACCACCTATCACCGAAGTAGGTAGGTTTTATGAGGCTTCTCTATGCTTAGCTATGTTGATAACTCCCTTAGCCACTGTGAATATACAGTATATAGTGCCACATTAGATGTTTGAGTTCCAAAAGAAAGTTGTAGTATTGGGCTTAAACAAAGGAAAGAGAAAAAGAATCCACAAATAAATCCTACTTAGGCTTTTTCCTCATCTTTCTTTTGTTAGACTCAGCTAGCTCCTCTTAAGGTCTCGTGTATCTGAATTCTAGCTACCTCCCAACAGATCTTTGCTCCTTCTATCTGTCATCTTATTTTCTTGTGGTCTATTCTATTTTAGTAGCACTATTCCCTAGCATATGTTTCATAGTATAAAAGCTATGTTCTTCGTCTTTCAGGGCACTACTTCTTGGAAACCATAAATTATTTCCTATCTCAACAAACTTGAATCTTGCAGATAGAGAGAATTGTTTTGCTACTGGATATGTAGATATGCATTCAGCACATCAACTGATCTCTTTTCTTGGCTGTATGTTTTCTCATCTGTAAGGGCAATATTTATAGAGAACCATCTCATGAACAATGGGAAAAGGTAATGCCTAAAGGAAGCTTGAGAGGCTATATCAGTTAACTGTGATACAAATCGCAGCACCATATAGCTATAATCAGTTATTTAATTCACAAATATAAGGATTGGCTATGCGTCAGCTGATCTAGGTTGTGGTTGGCTGTGAGTGGCTCTGCTTGACGTGTTTCTGTTTCTTTTCTTGGAGTCAGGTGGCTAATACATGTTCTCACAGCTATGGCAGAAGAGTAAGAGAGCAAGCCCAAGCAGGCAAGCATTTTTCAAGATGTTGCTTACACCATGTCTGCTAACCTCCCATTGGCCAAAGCATGTCAGATGGCCAGTGCAGAATCAAAGCACCTGAAGTACAATCTATCAACTGAAAAGAGGGAGAAAGAAGTGATTATTTTAAATCTACTTGTGTACAGAACAATTTTCTAAAATCTCAAAATATCCCATTCACTAACTTGCCTTAGTTCAAACAGAAAGGAAAATACAGAATTTGAATTTAAGTCTGAATACTTTCAGAACCTGTGCTGCCTCCATCGTGCCATTGATGTCAACTCATTTTCAAATTTTAGAAGCAAAATCATGTTTGAACAAAGACAGTTTAATAGACCTCAGAAAAAAAACATACTCTTCTCTGAAATCCCTAAACTCATTACTAGTGGCTTAATTGCTAAGAAAATTAAACAGTGACAAGAAGAAAAAACAGTTTATTTATCCTCTTCTGTCTCTTACCACAATACAAAACAATCAGCAAAGATAACATTTCCTAAATTTTTGTTTAATTATCTAGAAGTTTGATGGGAGAATGTTTTATAATTTATAAGCCAATTCTTGTTTAGCCAAATTAAGTCTTTAATTCTTGCATGCTATAGCAACTATAAAATACAATTACATGTTACATAGGAAACAAAGCTATAAAACAAAATGAACCAATCAATATAGCCCATTCCCCATAGAATTCTGTTTGGTATTTTAACGAGGCAAACTCCCAAACTAAGAGTCAATATCTGTTGTGATCCTTTTGAAAGGACTAGTGATCACATCTTTTTCAATGAGTATTATCAACAGAAATCTTCCTCTGGCCTGTTTCTTTGAGGCCTAGACAGTGGCCCATGGCAATCATGTTAGGATGAACTCATTAGAGTGAGACTGCAAATAATTTGATAGGAGCACATCTATCTTATCAAAATCTTATGCTTTGAGAGAAAGGATGAAGTTGGTGGAAAGACAGGTTCAGCTTTCTGACAAAATTGAGAACTTTCCAGATGTTGGTATGAGTAATATGGGCTTTTGGGCTCCAGTGTGATAGTTATACTGTAATAGTAAACTTGGAGAGTCAGAGTAGTTTACTAGGAAATCCCAACCAGGAAACTCTCTGGTTTCCTCCACAGAGGTGGAGAGAAAAGAGAAAGAAGAGAAGAAAAGAGAGGGAAAGATGAAAGAACAAAGGAAAAATGGAAGGAAGAAAGAGGAAGAAAGAGGAAGAAAGGAAGGAAAGAAGGAAAGAGGAAGAAAGGAACAAAGGAATAAAGAAGGGAAGGAACAAAAGAAAGAAGGAAGGAGGGAAGGAAAGGAGGAAGGAAATAAGGAAAAAAGGGAAAAAGAGAAGACAGAGCAAAGAGTGACAGAAATTCTACAATTTTTATTTGTTTCCTAGAGGGAGATCTAACTGAAGATTAAGAATCTGATGAGGGCAATTGAACTTATTTGGATCTTGGAGCATAAAAACTAGCTTTTATTCAGAACTTGCTAAGTACTTAGGCTCTAGAAGTTTCTGTGGCAATGGAAATATCTATATGCGTTTTGTCCAAAATGGATGTCACCAGTCACACTTGGCTATCAAGCACGTGAAATGTGGCTAGTGTAACTAAGGAAGTGAATTTTAATTTAACTTAGCTAATTTTAGTGGAAATAGCAACATATGGCTAGTGACTACACTTCTGTAAAACACAGTCCTATATTAAGAATTTGTGTGTATTAACTTCTTCAATACAACAGCTATTGTCATCTACATTTTGCAGACGGAGAGGTGAGGCACAGAGAGGTTAGCAACTTGCCTAAGCTCACACAGCTGGCAAGTGTCAGAGTGATATAGTTTGGATGTATGTCTTTGAACAAATTATATCGAAATGTAATCCCCAGGGTTAGAGTTGGGGCCTGGCAGGAGGTTATTGAATCATGGGGGCAGATATCTCTTGAATGGTTTAGCACCATCTCCTTGATACTGTCCTCACGATAGTAAGTTTGTGTGAGATCTGGTCATTTAAAAGTGTGTAGCACCTCGCCCCTAGCTCTATTGCTCTTGTCCCAGCCATGTGACATGCCTGCTCCCTCTTTACCTTCCATCATGATTGTGAGCTTCCAGGGGCCTTTGCAGAAGCTCAGCTGATGCCAGCATCATGTTTCCTGTACAACCTATGGAACTGTGAGCCAATTAAACTTCTTTTCTTTGTAAATTACCCAGTCTCAGGTTTTGTTTTATAGCAATGTGAGAATGGACTAATACACAGAGTCAGAAATCAAGCCCAGGCAATCACAGCCATTATGCTATATGCTGATCTTTAGTCCCAAAGGAAGCAGATTCTATAGGGAAAGACAAAATCTTGTTTTATGATGAAACATAAAAAGCCAAGAGATAGGAAAAAGATTCTTGCAATTTGAATGAAAAAAAGCTATGGAGGTTGATGTGGTTTAGCCATGTCCCCATCTAGATCTCATATTGAATTCCCATGTATTGTGGGAGGGACCCAGTGGGAGGTGGTTGAATCATGGAGGCAGGTCTATCCCATGCTGTTCACATGATGGTGAGTAAGGCTTACGAGATCTGATGGTTTTAAAAAGGGGAGTTTCTCTGCACAGGCTCTTTTTGCCTGCTGCCATCCGTGTAAGATGTAACTTATTCCTCCTTGCCTTCTGCCATGATTGTGAGGCTTCCCCAGTCATGTGGAAATGTTAATCTATTAAACCTCTTTATTTTTGTAAATTGCCTGGTCTCAGGTATATCTTTATCAGCAGCATGAAAACGAATACTGTAAATTGGTACTCATAGAGTGGGGCGCTGCTGAAAAGATACCCAACAAACGTGAAAGTGACTATGGAACTGGGTAACAGGCAGAGGTCGGAACAGTTCGGAGGGCTCAGAAGAAGACTGGAAAATGTAGGAAAGTTTGGAACTTCCTAGAGACTTGTTGAATGGCTCTGACCAAATTGTTGATAATGATATGGACAATGAAATCCAGGTTAATGTGGTCTCAGATAGAGATGAGGAACTTGTTGGGAATCGGAGCAATGACGACTCTTGCTATATTTTAGCAAAGAGACTGGCAGCATTTTGCCCCTGCCCTAGAGATCTGTGGAACTTTGAACTCAAGAGAGATGATTTAGGGTATCTGGCAGAAGAAATTTCTAAGCAGCAAAGCATTCAAAATGTGACCTGGGTGCTGTTAAAAGTATTCTGTTTTAAAAGGGAAACAGAGCATAGAAGTTTGGAAAATTTGCAGCCTGACAATGTGATAGAAAATCCCATTTTCTGAGAAACAAATTCAAGTCAGCTGCATAAATTTGCATAAGTAATGAGAAGCCAAATGTTAATCCCCAAGACAATGGGGAAAGTGTCTCCAGGACATTTCAGAGGTCTTCACAGCAGCCTCTCTTATCACAGGCCCAGAGACCTAGGAAGGAAAAATGGTTTTGTGGGTCAGGCTGAGAGTCCCCGTGCTGTGTGCAGCCTAGGAACTTGGTGCCCTGTGTCCCAGCTGCTCCAGCCATGGCTAAAAGGGGCCAACATAGAACTCGGGCCATGGATTCAGAGATAGCCAGCCCCAAGCCTTGGCAGCTTCCATGTGGTATTGAGCCTGCAAATGCACAGAAGTAAATAATTGGGATTTTGGAACCTCTGCCTAGATTTCAGAGGATATGTAGAAATACCTGGATGTCCAGGCAGATGTTTGGTGCAGGGGTGGGGCCCTCATGAAGAGCCTCTGCTAGGGCAGGGTGGAAGGGAAATGTATCGTCAGAACCCCCACACATAGTCCCACTGGGGCACTGCCTAGTGGAGCTGTGAGAAGAGGGCCATTATCCTCCAGACCCCAGAATGGTAAATCCACTGACAGCTTACACTGTGCACCTGGAAAAGTCACAGACACTCAATGCCAGCCTGTGAAAGCAGCCAGGAAAGAGGCCATACCCTGCAAAGCCATGGAGGTGGAGCTGCCCAAGACCATGGGAACCCACCTCTTGCATCCAGTGTGACCTGGATGTGAGACATGGAGTCAAAGGGGATCTATTTGGAGCTCTAAAGATTTGACTGTCCCATTGGATTTTGGACTTGCATGGGGCCTGTAGCCCCTTTGTTTTGGCCAATTTCTCCCATTTGGAATGAGTATATTTACTCAATGCATGTACCCCCAATGCATCTAGGAAGTAATTAACTCACTTTTGTTTATATAGGCTCATAGGCAGAAGGGACTTGCTTTGCCTCAGATGAGACTATGGACTTTTGAGTTAATGCTGAAATGAGTTAAGACTTTGGGGGACTGTTGGGAATGCATGATTGGTTTTGAAATGTGAGGACATGAGATATGGGAGAGGCCAGGGAGATGTGGTTTAACTGTGTTCCCACCTAAATCTCATCTTGAATTCCCACATGTTGTGGGAGGGACCCAGTGAGAGGTAATTGAATCATGGGGGCAGGTCTTTCTTGTGCTGTTCGTATCATGGTTAATAAGTCTCATGAGATCTGATAGTTTTAAAAAGGGGAGTTTCTCTGCACAGTCCCTCTTTTTGCCTGCTGCCATCCATGTAAGATGTGACTTGCTCCTCCTTGCCTTCTACCATGATTGTGAGGGTTCCCCAGCCACGTGGAACTGTAATTCCATTAAACCTCTTTTGTAAATCACAGTCTCAGGTATGTCTTTATCAGCAGCGTGGAAACAGACTAATACAGAGGTCCTATCTGTAGAAAGCAGCTCAAAAGCCTCACTTGCCAGTGGCTTCTCTACAGTCAGAACTGTTCACTTTGAATGGATTGAGCACAGCTTTTCCCCAGTATATTTATTGGAATATCAGTCTTACAAAAATAAAAGGGAATGGTAGCAGAATGGGGAATTAGTGGTTGAAAATACTAAACAAAAACTGCGTATGTTATACTTATCTCTTTGAAGCACATTTTAAGACTTTTAAGGCATGAAGTCACCTTAAAGGTTCTGATTCAAAACATTTTTGCCTTTAATTTTCTCTTATTCATTTGACCACTAACACATTTTGGGGATAGGTAGGTGATATGGTTTTGCTATGTCTCCACCTAAATCTCATCTTGAATTGTAGTTCCCATAATCCCACATGTGATGGGGGAAGGGGGACCAGGTGGAGATAATTGAATCATGGAGGTGGTTTCCCCCATCCTGTTCTCATGATAGTGAATTAGTTCTCACAAGATCTGATGGTTTTATAAGGTCCTTTGCTGGGCACTAATTCTTCTACTTGCTGCTGCCATGTGAAGGACATGTTTGCTTCCCATTCTGTCATGATTGTAAGTTTCATGGGGCCTCCCCAGGCCTGTAGAAATGTGAGTCAATTAAACCTCTTCTCTTTATAAATTACTCAGTCTCAGATATGTCTTTATTAGCAGCATGAGAACAGACTAATACAGTAGGTAATGTATTGATTGGATAAACATACTTTGGGAAAAGCTGAATTGCAGTAACTCTAAACAGAGTATGCAGATATGCAGGAGTGTATCTCTAATCAAAGTATTGTGACCAACCAGTGTGCCAAGAATCAGACTCCTAGTCCATTGGACTTTGCTTTAAGACTTCTTTCCTTAGGCTGCTGAATTGGTCAGAGTTCAGTTGCAAGAAACAGAATCGTAGTCTAGTTAGATTAAGTAGAAAGACTTTATTATGTGTTTTTTAGGATATGTGGATTGTTTTAAGGGCTGGAGATGCAAATGTAGGTTGAGCTTTCAGTGACAAATCCCAGAGGCACCCTACAAAACTGGCCTGCGTGGGAGCTGATGCCACCACTGCTGACTCAAGAGTCATTCTGCCTCTGCTACACACAGAAAAGCTGCCATTCAGAAAGCATTCACCTTGGCTGCTATCTATACTGAAGCTCAGGACTGCTCAGGCACCAGAAGCTTCACCACCGCTGCCATGAAAAAAACTCAAGCGTTTCCGTACCACATTTCCAGACAGCCATCAAGCTACCACGTTCACTTTTGCTCACTCAGCTTGGAGCTGATGCACCTGCTTGGCAAAAGCTAGATCACAACAGGATACTCTAGCTGCAAGGGAGTCTAGGAAATGTAGATTTTAGCTTTCCAGACTTTATAAATAATGAAAAACAAGAAACAGATTATAGTAGCATTTTATGATTCAATCCACAACATTTGAGGCAGGAACATATTCAAAGAAAAAATAATGTTCTTTTATTTAATAAAAAGGTTCTTTCTTAAGGCCTTTTTTTTTTTTTCCTTAACCAACTTTTCAAGTACAGGATACGTGAAAGTATGAAAGATAGAAAACATAGTAATAGGCAGGGTTCCCAGAGAAGTAGAAACAATAGGATGTGTGTGTGTGTATAGGAAGGGAGGGAGGAAGAGAGAAAGAGTATAAGAAATTGGTTCTTGTGATTACAGAGACTGAGAAATCTGAAAATCTGCAGTCAGAAAGCTGAAAATGTAGGAGACATGGTGATATAAATACCAGCCTGAGTAAAAAAGCTTGAGTATCAGAAAAGCCAATGATGTTAAGTTCCAGTGCCACAGCAGGAGAAGACCAATGTCCCAGGGCAATCAGTCAGGCAGGTGAAGTTTCTTCTTATTCAGCTCTTCAATTGATTGGATGAGACCTATCTACATTAAGGGGGACAGTCTGCTTTCCTCAGTCTACCCACTCAAATGCTAATCTGATCCAAAGACACCCTCACAGAATAATATTTCACCAAATATCTCCATGACCCAATTGAGTTGACACATAAAATTAATCATACATAGAATAAATTTATTTTTGATAAATATTTTCGAATAAAATACTTGCAAATGTTTTCAGATAAAAATGCTTGTAAATTGGCAAACACAAAATGTTAATCTGAAAGAGGTATCAAGAAGGCAGTATTTTCTTGTTTCCTGCCTTTTGGGATGCTGTACAGTATATTCAAAATTAGACCCATTGTTTTAAATTCAGGGGCACTTTACCTGAAAAGGTGCCTAGAGGCTAAAGGAAAATATACTGAGCATATAATTTAGAGATGTGGCTAATGTGTTCTTTAAAGATAAGTTTAAATTTTGTTTCCTAATGTTGTAGCACCATGTAGGCTTTTTTCTTTTCCGAGCTCTCTCAAGGCCTTGCTAGATCTACATTCTCTGCCCACCAATTTTCTTGTTTTTCTTTTTTCCCTGATTTGTCAAAATCCACTCCTGGTACAATAATCTGATAACTGCATTAATTTCCTTATTAGGCCAACTACAAGCATATATTGGCATTTCACTCAGTGCCTGGTCTCGTATCACATACTAGGTTCCAGAGAGGAGTCAGACCTTACCAGCCCTGGGAGTCTCTGCCTGAGAGGGACACAAACACCACAGAAATGGAGAGGGGGTCTCAGGCAAGGCTCCTTCAAAGGCATGGAAAATGAGAAATGGAAAACAATCGGTGCTCTGAGTAGAGTTCAAACTTGAACAAAAAGGTCTAACTAGAATTTCTAGGGAATGCCAGCATAGGCAACCTTGGGGGAATGCCTTGAGTATACTGGAATCCTGCCTGCCACTGCCTGGAGTTGCATGTCCAGGGAGGTCAGGATGGGAGGAGGAAGATAGTGAGATTCAGGGCCCTTGACATTTCCAGAGATAGATTCAGACTTCCTCAGCTCACTGAGAAATTCAAGACAGCTCTCCTATGGGAGACAGAACTTCTGCTGCTCTCCTGGGAGAAACCCAGTTCAGTTTCCTCCCTAACACAGATCAACCATATAATTTATCATCCAAACCAGAATACTTTTGAGAATCAAAGGAGGAGCTCTTAGAAATTGTACCAGGACAATGTTCATAAACCAGATCTGCCCTGGGAAAATAGGACATATGGGTCACTCTACCCTTGGGTAAGTCAGAATTTTTATGTCAGTGACCTCTCATCACCTAGTTGGAAAAGAGTCAGTGCATGAAAATAATGGATTCAATTTTTTCTCAAAGAAAGCATGCCCAATTCACAGAGGAGCTACTAAAATGTAAATTCCAAGGACGAAGTACCAGAGATTCAGATTCAACATATCTGGGATAGCACCTAGAAATGTGCATTTTAACACACTTCCCACGTGGACCTCATGTGATGGTCTGAAGTCCACATTTTGAGAAACGGTGGGCCTTGGGCTTAGGGCTCGATGTGTTTCCCAGCTTTTTCATAACTGGCTGGGGTAACCTTGGAAACTTAACCTTCCTCGTTCCTAACTTTCTCTACTATAAAATGGACTTAATAATATCTACTTCATAGAGTATTTTGGGGATTAGAATAAACATTCGCAAAGTACGTAACACCAAGCCTGGTGCATTATAAGCACTCACTATATGGTGTATATTATATTATGCTGAAATATACAAAAATTTGCCATTTTATTCATTGCAAGCATTGAGTTGCAGTGATTTCATATAGTTCAACCTAATAAAGAAATATTCAGAAGGCTTCGTGAAGTTTGTTTCATGGGGTATTTATCTTTCAGTATTCAAATAGATTATGTGCATGACAGGTTCTTTGATAGAAGTGAAGGAAGCCATAAACTGTAGAGAAGAATGATGCTTCCTGCTAAAGATTTCAGGCTGCTGGACTGATCTATGGTAGCATTTTGCAGACTTTAGTGTGCACACAAATTACCTAATGCCTTTGTTAAAACATAGATTCAAACTCAGTGGATCGGGGTGGGGACTGAACTTCTGCAATTCTATCAAGTTCCCAGGTGATGCTGAGGCTGATGTTGCTAGTCCATGGACCCCCATTTTGAGAAGTAAGGATCTAGGAAGATTAAAGGGAGATCAATTTATAAAGCTGTTCCCAAGGGTCTTGACTCTCCAGTGAATAAAAATGAAGTGCTCATCTTCCTAAAATTAATGACATAAATGAACATCTCTGGGGCATCATGATGCCCTTAAGTTAATTACTCTTTTGAAAGCATTTTTTCTTTTAGCAAAATTACTGTTCATTTATCTTAAAACAAATCCAGGAATTTGGATATTTCCATATTCTGATAAAGACACTTCCTATTGAAAAGGGTTTTCTATTTCTTTTATTACTATGCTGAGAAGCATAATATTTTAGAGCTTAAGTGCATTTATTCATTCATCAAACATTTATTTTATTTTATTTTTTGATGGAGTCTCACTTCTTTGCCCAGGCTGGAGTGCAATGGTACAATCTCGGCTCACTGAAACCTCTGCCTCCCGGGTTCAAGCAGTTCTCCTGCCTCAGCCTTCCAAGTAGCTGGGATTACAGACACGTGCCAGCACACTCGGATAATTTTCATATTTTTAGTAGAGACAGGGTTTCACCATGTTGGTTAGACTGGTCTCGAACTCCTGACCTCAAGTGATCCACCTGCCTTGGCCTCCCAAAGTGCTGGGGTTACAGGCGTGAGCCACTGTGCCTGGACATCAAACATTTCTTTATTATCAACCACGTGCTGCTCTGCACTCTGCTAGGTTGTGTGATTTAAAAAAAAGAAAGAAAGAAAGAAAGGCAGAAAGGGACCTGAGAGAAGGTCCCAGAGCTAGTTAGGATGGAGTGGACACCAGGTCACAGGATTCCTCAACCACAGAGTTTCTTTCCTTACCCCAGGTCGTGTTGCAAAGGTGGCAAAGTGATGTAACAATTACTCTAGATGGCATGGTTTGGAAATTAAAACTTTGCAAGTCAGATTCTATTCTTTCCATTCTTTTTCAATACATATATCAGAGAAATACTCTATCATAAAGAGAAATGGACAGAAGGCATAGAATTATCCTCTACAGCATCAGTTTTCTCATGTGTAAGATTAAAGATTGGGTTAGGTAATTTCTAAGGCCACTTCCAACTTACAAAATTCTACGATTCGAAATAGAGGTGGGCATTTTGGTCTCAATCTACATTTTCTCTGTGAACCTTTGGGCCACTGTTTCAAGCTGGGACTTAATCCAGCTTGCCTTACTCTCCAGCGTAACACCCTTCTCCAGCAAAGAAAACATAAAGGTGTAAAGAATAACACATTCCAGTCTAGTGACTGTGTTATTCCCAAGAGGTTTTAAGCTGAAGCCAGGAATCATGCTCCATATCTACTGAACTGTATCTAAATACAGATTTAAATTAATATCTGTGCTCCTGGATTGATGTATTCCATAACTGAGAAATCTGGCTTAATGGTCACTCCATATAGTATGGGAAGGGACCAGAGTGTAGCTGCTGATGGTGGATGCCCCAGGCCTGAGGATTTAGCATGGCATGTCTCTTTGAGTACAATATGGGGCTGCTGGCTTATTAGCCAAAAGCGTGTCAGTCTGGGTGGCTGGAAGATCACTATAGTGCCATCTGTTCCACCCATTCATTCACTCCCATTTGAGGCCAATTGCTCATTTGGCTCGTTGTCCTGCCACTAAAGCCAGCCAGTGTTCTTTGTCCTTTTGGTGGCCCAGGATAAGGTTTTCTTTATTGATACAGATCTGTGTTTTCTCACCACCATTTTTATCTTCTTGAACCCATGTTACCTTGTCAAAATATATGCAACTTTCCCTGAAACCTACATAGGTAGATGAATGAGTATAATACAGTTGTGAGTTCTCAACTATGTACCAATCCTAATGGGAATCATGGCCTTTACCAGGGCAGAAGACACAATCTGGCTTTGTGGTGATGGGTTGTTCATCAGACCTGGATTTTAACTATGAAATAAACCTTCAAAACCATGCAATAGCTGCTGTGTAAGGCCATGGAACTGTGATTCCCCGTAAGGGCTTCATTTACACCCAAGGGTGGCATGCCAAGGCTGTTATTGATTAGTTATCAAAGGGCAGAAAACATCTACTGTCCAGACTTATAACACCCAGAGAAGCATAAATGCCTAGAGATTGACAAACAATTACTACATGTCCCCTAGTCCTATGAGAATCGAACAGTCCTAGCTTCAGAACGCGCCTCACTGTCCATCCTAATTCAAGTTCTCCATGCCTCCATGTGGAGCTTGTCTTCCTGCCTCTGTCCTGCACTAGGCCAAGCTAACCTTCTTCTGGCAGTGCCCCCTTCTCTCTCCAACACGTCCAGTGCCCCAGCAGGCGCAGGGAGTGCACTTTAACAACCAGAGGCTGTTCTTTGACTACTCAGGTCCCCTGTGCTGTCCTTCCCTGCTCTGCTCCTCCGAAGCTTTAGTTCTAGATCTACTTTAGTTATATTTATTTGATCCTCTCTGGTTTCAAACTCTTGTTCACATCCCCAACTTAAAAGTCCACTTCCAGGTCCTGCCACATTCAGTAAACCTTCTAACCCCACTCCTGCAGCCTGGACTTCACAATCTTTAAAAAGTTTTAAAAATTAAAAACATTTTAACTTTCAGCTTTGCTTGGTCCTCTGGCCTTTCTGGTTCTCATGAAGACTTCTTGCTCCAGCCACTGACCCATAAGTTGCTACCTCTAACAGATTAGTCCTGGACACACTGAGCTGCAGGGATCAGATACCTCACTATATCAGACCCTAGACATGTGGTGACAGCCTATGTTTCAATGGCAGAAAATTCATTCCCCCTTAAAATAATCCAGCACCTTGAAAACATTTTCCTTTCTTGAATCCAAATTTGCCTCTATTTTACTTCTTTTCATGACCTGGCTTAGTTCCACATTCTCTGTCCACATATAATACTTCTAGTCCCCCACCTCCACCCCAAATATTCATAGGCAGATGTGGCAAATTGTATTTTCCAAAATGGCTTCAATCACATTTCTGGTCCCATAAACCTTCTCAGAACCTTTTCTCCAAACCTTTCCCTCCCCTGTCAACAGGTGGATTCTACATCCCCACCTCACCCTTGAAACTGGGCAGGCTTTGGTGACTGACTTGACAAAAAGAATATGGAAGGCACACTATGTGGTTTGCTAGGGCAAATTGGAGAAGGCAATGCAGCCACTGCTGGACTCGATTGCTTGTGACACATACTTTCCAACCCTGAGTGATTATGTAACTTCCAAGTAGTTGAGTTCAACAGCTTTTGAGATTATTCCAGTGATATGGTTCCGGACATGCTATTCCCAATATGGCATTTGAGAAAATAGCAGAAGCAGGAAGGTCATTCTCACTTTCTTGTTGTCCTTCTTCCCTGAAGCAGCTCATAAGACCCTCAATTCCAGAGGTACCATCCTATTACATGAAGGAAAGAAACACCCTTATCACTGAAGACACAGGGACATAGAGAATAATCTGAACAAACAGGCCTTGCTAAATTCCCCCCCCCAGTTCATTACCACTAGATGATGTATCCTTTGTCCAATCATACTTCTCCACAACTATTTACTTCTTTATCAAATGTAGCATAAAAAGATACAAGTTAATCTGTTTATTTGGGTCTTCATTTCCTCGTGAAGGCTCCCATGTCATGTTAGACTTACTGTATTCTTTTCTCTTGTTAATCTGTCTTTTGTTACAGAGGTCTCACCATGAACCTGGTGATGGATGAGAAGATACTTCTTTCCCCCCATACTAGCTCTCATCACCATCTGACTGCAAAAACTTGAGAGACCAAGTGAGAACTGCCCAGCTAAACCCAGTTAGCTCCCAGAACTATGAGAGATAAAAATAAATGATGGTTACTGTTTTAAGCCATATTTTTGAGTAGATTTTTATGTAATGATAACCAAAACAGCAGACACCATAAAATTCCACTTTTTAAGCTAAAGTTAGTCTTTTAGCAAACATTTACTAAGCACCTACTGTGACATTCTAAGTTGCCTCTTCTATCTTTCTTCTAATTGAAAGATGTACTTGTTCTCTCACTGCCTTCATCAGTAAGACTGTCTTCTGGACACAGACTAAGATTTTCTGATGCTCTCTTAAAGCACAGTAACCAGAGCTAAATCCTGCGCTTGGGATTTTTGGGGGGCCAGCCCAGACAATGTGAGAGCACGCATTGCATTCCTGAGCTGCCGCAGCACCAGAGAAGCTCCATTCACATCTCCATTTTGATGCTCAGCAGCTCTGTGGCTTCAGCTGTCATTGAACCACTCTGAACTCAGGTTTCCCCAAGTAGGAAATGAAGTTTTTAACACCCACATGGAAAGAATTATGTGGCTATTAAATGAGATAATGTATGTAAAATACTTGGTGCAATGCCTCACCATAGTAAATGCTTAGTAAATTGTAGATGCAATTATTGCTTTTGTTCTCTCTTCTCTTCTGGAGAAGTAATTGTTTTAAGGTACCCTAAAATAAAATTAGCAGATCGAATTGGCTTCAGCGGCTATTTACATTATTGATTCTTATGGAATTTACAATGAGAGAAAAATCTTTAAGTCAGTGCTTCCCAAACCAGTACAGGATGATGGCAAAATTCAGGGGAGGAGTCCTGGCCATCCATAGTTAACAAGTACCCCTAGGTGCACGTGGTCCACATTCTCATTTTGAATTTTCCTGGCTGACTGATCAAAAATGCTATTAAACTTCAGCCTGCTAACACTGGTTCTTAGCTGTAGCATGTTGATATGTCTTTAGATTATAATTCTGCTGTCAAAGATATTATAAGATAGTCCTTTAGACCTTATGCCCCCTGTCAATTTGGCCAAAACATCTTGTATCTTCACCTATCATTGATTTAAAAAACTACAACATGTTGAACAGGACTCCTTCAGTCTTCCACTAAAGAGCTGCCTCCAGCCTGATGCTGGCTCCCAATCTATTCCTCTTGGGGGTAGACGTTCAACCGGTCATAAATCCACCTTGCCATGCTATCATCTGAGCCACAATTTTTGCCTTCTTTATAAAGATCACAGAAGACTTTGACAAATGCTCTGCTGAATTCAGAGGACTTAAATCTACAGGATCTAACATGCCTATCAAAAAAGTCATAATAAAAAAGGCAGAGTCCTTAGCAATCTGTCCTGAGAAGGACCCAGTGATCTCATCTTTTTCTGTTTTTAAAACTGAACTTCCACAATCTTAGTAATATGTCTCAGAATATTACCTAGCAATGAGATTGGAATCACCAGTTATTTTGCTCGACCTACTTATTTTTTTGCAGGAAACTTGGATGAGAGACTATCCTCTCTGAATATTTCTCTTTTTATCTTATTCTCCCTCTCTTTGTCTCCATCTCTCTCCTTTCCTCTATCCTTCTTTCCCTTTTTTGCATAACTATTTACAACCTTAAATTTGGAAAATTTCAAATACATAGAAAAGCAGAAAAACTAGCCTAACAACCCCCTGCTCCCATATCCCAGCTTCAGAACTTACCTCTCTGGCTACCCTGTTTTATCACCCACTTCTTCCCAACCACCCCACTTCTTCCCAACCACCACCGGATAGTTTTGAATAGTATTAGAATATTTAATGTGTATAGTTCAGTAGGTATTCCTCAAAACAGAGTTGCTTTTAGAAACATAATCACAATGACATTTTATAATGAAAACATGATCATTTTTTAATAGCAAATATCCAGCTAGTAGTGAAATTTTTCTGGATTATCTCAATTTATTTATTTATTTATTTATTTATTTATTTATTTTTTACCATTTGTTCTGATCTTTGGGAGCATTTTGTCCTTTTTGAAGCAGAAACTATATTTTTAATGTACATATATTTATTTTCCATGTATATTTATATATCTCATGCACCTAGGTTTCTAAATGACTTCTGATCATACTTTAGGGCTTTACTTTCAGGTTGTCTCAGGTCCTTGAGTAGAATTTGTATCAGGACTTTAGATCTTATTTGAAGAATCCAGCTAGTGCTATAGATCCTTGCTACTCAAAATGTGGTCTAGGGACCAGCAGCATTAGTATCTCTTAGAAGTTCGATAGAACTGCAGAATCTACAGCCTCATGCAGAACTTCTTAATCAGAATCTGCCTTGTAATAAGATCCCTACATAATTAATAGACACACTAATGTTTGAGAAGCTCTGTACTAAAACCCTAGGCCCCTCCCTACACATGCTAAACAAGAAACCTGAGTTTTGAGGCATCAAAAATTTCTAATAGATGTTTTTTAGTGAGTGAGACCCGTGTTTTATTGCAGCATAACTTGATCATCTATGGACCGGAAAGTCTAGGACTGGAAAGTCTACCACTTACCTTTTAATTTTCTCTTCTCCTCCCTACCACTCTACCTACGTAGTTTATACTATACCACTCCTTCTTGGGCTTGAAATCCAGAGCGCAAGATGTCTCAAAATTTTCCCTATGGAAAAAAAGATGCCCATAAAAAAACCTTTTCATATTATCAGTGTGTTATAGAGGAAAAAGCACCTGTGTCAGGAGATGTGGACTCTTCATTAATTGCATGATATTGAGAAAGTCATGTAAGTTTCCTAGGCTGAAATCTTCTCCTCGGTGGAAAGAAGAACTTGACCTAGGTAATCTCTAAAGCACCTCTATGTTAATAGAGATGATTTTAAGAAAGGCAGCAGCATAAGGAGATATCAGAACACAGATTCGAGACTGCTGGCTCTGCCACTTACCAACTTTGTGTCTTGGGTAAACTGGATGATGTTCCATGCTTCAGCGTCATGGGGAAAATATGGATAAAGTTCATGCCTACCTCATAAGGCTACTAAGAGAATGAAATGATTATTTGTTAAATGATCAGAACGACGCCGACACAAAGAGCTATGTAACAAATATGTGAGATATATAATTTATATATATCTATAATACATACTTTAAAACTTACGTACTATAAAGTCTATAAAGCATACCTTAAAATGTAATATATACTTTAAATATAGACTTTATAGATATACTTTAAAAATTAAAACCATTTAAATTTTAAAAAATTTAAAAAATTAACATACATTATATATGCAATATTTATATATTATATATATTTGTTAACTCTTTTAAACTAAGGGTTTCTATGACTATTTAGGGACATTCCTAGGAAGAAAGACCCATGCTTCCTATCTACTTAGCAGCAGATGCAGAAAGACAAGTCACAAGTATTCCTGAGTTGTCAGGCCATGTATTTACTCAACAAATATCCCCTGAGCTCCTCCTGCGTGCAAATCCTGGTGAGCAGGCCGTGCACAGTGTCTGTTCTCATGGTGCACACAACCAGCACAGGAGGTAGCTACTAAAGAATCTACCTTTCCTTGTCTTCTACCTTTTGTCTGTTTCCCATCTATGCGACCCCAACTTGCCCTCTGGAATATTCATTTGTATTTGGTGTTTACATATAATGTTTACGCCTCATATTTTACCTCTGAATATAATGTGGTTTACAGAGTATTCTTAGCTATCTTTCTCTTGCAGGCTCCAATTTTAGCTCCAGCACCATAGAAATTGAGCCCCTGATTACTCAACTAGCATATAACCTGGTCTCTCTTTGCTGTTGGTGTTGAAAAGGGATGGTTATCAGAACTTCCTCCCAATAACAGAATTGATACTGAGATGATATAACAGTTAGCTATTGTGCATTTAAAAACCATAAAACTGAGGGGCTTAGAACACCATTCATTTGTTTATCTCATGATTGGGGTCAGCAATTTAGGTGGGACTTAGCTGGGCAGTTCTAGTCTTGGCTGGGCTACTTCATGTACCTGTGATTAGCTAAAGGTGAAGTAGACAGGTTTGTTGATGCAGGTTGGGCTTTTCATATCTCTGAGGCTTTAAAATGAGACAATTGGACTAAATTGGTCGAGTACAGATGGTCCTTCACCGTTTAGTCAGTCAGCTTGAGCTTATTCATATGGCAAAGGCAGGGACCAAGGAAATGAATGGAAGGGTGCATTTTTCTGATGGCCCATGCTCAGAACCAGTATAGTGTCAATTCTACCACATTCTATTGGTTGAAGCAAGACCTAAGATTCAAAGGCAAATGAAATAAACTTTGTTTCTTGATGGGAGAAGCTGCAAGCCACAGTACAGAGAGTACACACATATAGGGAAGGATAAAGGATTGTGGTCATTTTCGCAAACAATGTACCATAAATACTTCATGTGTAGTCTTATCTGAGGACAGGGAGTTGGAGGTAGATGCTTTTTGTGGTGTCCTACTGCCTTCTACTTACATCTAAATAAATGACCTGTCAGCCAACAAGTGACCATCACTGAGAATAAGTAATTTGAGAGTAGAACATTCTGAAATTTAATATGTACAAAACCAAGGTGAAGAGTTTCCCAAGCTGAGGACTCAAAGCTGCAAATTCACTCCAAGAGATTCCAGACAAGATTTAAGGGAGAGAGGCAAGGCACATTTCTTTGCATTGGTCTTTGAATAATCTTAAGCAAGTCACAAAGACTCCCATATGATTGGTCCCCAGGCAGCCCATATCCCTTTGTGTGTTATTTCCTTCTAACGTAACATGCTTGTCAAAGCAGTGAGGTATTACAGAGAAATGGGCTGTGGAAATGCATGTAAAATAATATTTTATGTTTTGATGCACTGGGAGTCAAAGTGATCATCATACAAACCATTTAATGTTGAAACCAACTCTTGTGAAGCTTGTTTCATTGCTGTTCAAAATTCAATTGCCCTCTCTTTGAAAGTGCCTTCTCCACCTAATGCTTTCTCCCTCACTTAGTATAGGGGGGCCTTGTTTTGTGGAGGACAGGCATTGTGACCTGAGACAAAATCTCTCCCGGTTGTTGGGGAATTGATTCTGCCCAAGAGCCTCACTATTATAATATTTACTTTATGATAATCTATTTGATGCCTCTCAATTGAGTGCAATAGCCATTTTGTTATTTGTTGTTTCAATTTAGTGGGAAATTGTGCAAACTACTCCATCAGCTGCTTCTGCTTTTCTTGCTCCCCACTTTTCCACCCCCCGCCCACTGAAATAAGCAGTCAGATTTCATTCTGAGAGTGACTTTCATTTTGCTTGTATAAGGAAATGTCATCACATGTTAATGCATTTGGGTTTTGCGGGTTTTTAAACATCTTTTATTTTTTTATTTGTATAAATTTAAGGGTGTAAGTGCAGTTTTGTTGCCTGGGTATATTGCACAGTGGTGAAGTCCAGGCTTTTAGTGTAACCATCACTCAAATAATTTACATTGTACCCATTAAGTAATTTCTCAGCCCTCACCCCACCTTCCACCTCTCCCACCCTTCAGAGTCTCCAATGTCTATTATTCCACACTCTGTGTCCACGTGTGCATATTATTTAGCTTCTATTTACAAGTGAGGACATGTGGTATGTGACTGAGTTGTTTTACTTAAGATAATGCCCTCCAGCTACATCCACATTGCTGCAAAAGATGTGATTTCATTTTTAATGGCCAAATAGTATTCCATTGTACATTTACACATTTTCTTTATCCATCCAACCATTGATGATCACTTAGTTTTATTTCAAAACTTTGAGGTTGTGGGTAGTGCTGCAATAAACCTATAATTACAAGTATCTTTTTAATATAATTATTTATTTTGGGAAAATACCATCATGGGATTGCTGGATTGGATGGTAGTTCTATATTTAGTTCTATTGTAGAAATCTCCATACTCTTTTCCAGAGGGGTTGTACTAATTTACATTTCCACCAACAGTGTATAAGCATTTCCTTTTCTCTACATCCTTGCCAACATCTGTTATTTTTTGACTTTTTAATAATAGCCATTCTCATTGTTATAAGATGATGTCTCACTGTAGTTTTAATTTGCATTAAACGCCTTTTATTGACCAAAGTTTTAAGTCTCTCTCTCTCTTTAGGATCCACTCTGCTATCTTGTGGGCCCTTTCTGGGCATGAAAATACATATCACTTCCTTAGAGAAGCACCATAGTGTAATGGTTATAAGTTTGGCTTGGGTGGGTAACAGCCTGATTTAATATCCTAATATTGCTATTGACAAGTAGTGTGATCTTGGCAAGTTTTTTCATATCTCTATGCTACAGTTTCTTTATCTGAAAAGAGGAACAGTGTCCAGTCATTGGGCGACTGTGGTGATTAATGAGATAATGCATAGAAGATGCTTAGTATGGAGCCTGGTATATAACAGGGGCCCACTACGTGGTCATTGTTGTTTGATGTTATTTCTACTGTGGTATAGCAATGGTGGTGGAATTATTCTTTCTGTCTCTGAGTGAAGTTACTGGCTAGAACAGAAGCTCAGCCAAGAGCCACCTAAAACAGTGTTTCTGGAGATATCCTAAATGTCAGATGATAAATTTAATTTACTTCAGTTGGTAAAATGTTATAAAATGCCCAAAGAGAGACAGAATACATTGCCTCCTTTTCCCCAATTATTTCTTCTTTCTGCCTTCTTTCCTCTTTCTCCCTCCCATTTTCTCTCCCCATATCTTTATTAAGGGACTACCATGCCACACAATCCTAAGCCTTGGTGTATACAGACTAATACAACATAGTCCATGTGCTCCAGATGCTCCCAATTCCTAAGATGCAAAGAATCAGCCAATACAGTTCAGCACTGCAGCAAGGGCTCGGTGGGGGTCCATCTCTTTCAGTTAATGTTACAGTTGAACATAAAAGATGAATAGAATTTGGACAGATAGCTGGGGTGAAAGATAGGCCTTATGAGGAAGAGAAGAGATGGGCAAGGGAGAAGAGCATTCCGGGAAGACAAAATATCATGGCTTGCTGGAGGCAATAGGACAAGGCCAGAAGAGCTTCTTCCATAAAGATATTGTCTTGCTTGTGCCTCAATGTAGATCAGAGCTGCCCCCAAATCTGTGTCTTGGGGAAACAGACATTCTCCACTTAGAAAAAGCTCCTACCCATTCCCACGCCCCTGTTTGGCTAGGGAGGCAGGCTCAGCAGTGTTGGTGATGGGTCATGAAACATGGAATACCAGAAGCAGATCTAGAGAATGGTTGAAGAAGCTAAGATGGTGAAGGGGAAGAGCTAAAGGTCAGAAGGGGAACAAGCAGCCCCCATATGAAGCAGCATCCAAGGGTACAGGCCGAGACTGAGTCCCAAGGAACAGAGACCTAAAGTGGGGGGCAGAAAAACTGGGCAAATCAATACAAAATGTTGCAAAGCATGCAAGCAGGAAGTGGCTCATAGTAACTCTGGGGAAAAATGTCACACCCTGCACAGGCTTCCTTGGGAATTTAAGGCCTTTAAACAAGGGGCAAACTGCAATGCATGGTCAAGGGAAAGTAGTTAAGAAAAAAGTGCTTTTAACATGGAAACTCCTTGAGGCTTTGTTTTTTAACCTATCATGAAACATAGGAAGTATCCAATTAATATTGAGGAATAAAGGAAAGAACGAATTAATCAAATTACTAAAGATCTGAAAGGTTTCATTTTGTGTCTACATGAGATACCATGAAAGACAGTGAAGAGACTTTTTTGATCCATGTGCCAGCACATACCAGCAATGTAACATCAGGCAAATCATTTCACATCTTTGAGCCTCAGTTTCCTTATCTCTACAACAGGGATGATGGTGTGGGCCTTGCAGAGTTTACTGGGAATTAAATGTGTTGTTTGTAAAGTGCCAAGCACTAAGCAGTTACTCCAAAAGTGACAACTCTGGTTTTTTTATATTAACCATATAAAAAGTCAGAGCTGTCACTCTTAGAGTTGGCAACTTTTTTGTCTCAAATTGAAAGCCATTTAAAGAGTGGAAGAACAACTTTTAAAAAAATGACTTAAAAGGCACGGCCTATTTAAATACTTTAAAAAAAACAACTTTCTTTAAAGAACTCTCACATTGAGAGGACTAGCAATTTTTTAAGATTTCATTATTTTGCGTTGCTTAGTCATTATAGGAGAGCCCCATCAGGAGAGAGAACAAGGAAAGACCAGTATAAAAAGTTATTAACACAGGAATGGAGTAACAGGGAATTGTCTAAGAGGAGGGAAAAAAGAACTCATAAAGACACCTTAGGGCTGAGAATGTGTACCCAAGGAAGAAACAAACTTGAGAGAGTGATGTTTTTTTCACAACTGGATGCCAGGGTGTGGTTTAAGTCCATTCAATGGTAGAGAAATTTACTGTGTTGTCACTGTCCAAACAGTAGGGTGAGGCTGAGGCTGAGGCTGGTAGGCAGAGAACTATCTGCTAGGATGCCAAAGACATTCACTAGGAAGCTGCTGAGGAGGGCAGAAGGTGGAAGTCATTAACTTCCTGGAAAGCCAACAGGTAGATCTTCTAGAAAGTTTCCTGGAAGCTGCCTGTGTGCATGGTGGGATACTCTAGAGTCATCAATGAGCCAGGTGCCTGTGGAAACTCATTAGCTGCCCTTGGGAGTACACTAAACTCCAGCGTGAGCAGGTGACTCTTGCTGTGGGGCCACGGCCATAAAACGTCAGTTACTCTGCAGGAACTCAGCTAGGACCACAAGAGGAGCACACCAGAACCAGGAGGAGAAATCCCTTTCCTTTTCCCGTGTGCCTCCAGTGTCCTCTACTGAAAAGTTTATTGTGCTGGCTGTCAAAGGAGAAATATTTATGAGGCCCGCCCCCCTTATCACAGAGCAGGCAAAGGGGTGAATTTGGAGCTGAGAGGTATATCCATGACTGGCACAGTCACATGGGAGAATGGAAGGGGAAAGAGAGAACTCAGCACCATTTTTTTTTCTTCTTTGGAAAAGAATGGTTTTATAGAAGATAATATGCACATCTTCCCACATCTCCAAAGAAATACCTCAGAAACTGCTTATACAATTTCTATAACCTTAATAATTCTTTTGAAATGATCAAATTAAAAATACTAGTACAGAGCACAACTACAAATTGCTCGGGCAATATTGTATTATTTACACAATTTTATCTCTGGTTTATGGATGTTAGAAAAACTATGCATTTCAGAAAATGATTGCAATGGAATTTTTTAGGCTTTATGAACTGTAAAAAAAATTACTTTCCAGGCCCCCAATATTCAAGTTTTCAAAAAGGTAATATAAAAACCGCAAAAGCGATTTTAATGGAACAACACACCTTCAAAAACTTACTTGGTTTAGCTCAGTTTCTTTAGTTCAGTTTCACAAATATTACCTAATTGTCTTAAAATTGATTCCCCAGAAGTGTGCAAGTGATTTATTAAGAAAATGCTCTCAGTGAAGACCAATAATGGAGTAAGGAAGCAGGACAGGGAGGGGAGGAAGCCAAGCAGAAGGGGATAATCTAAAGCAAAGTCCCACAGAGGGGAGCTGTAGCCTGATCCTACAGGGAGCTGGGGCTTACAAGCCACACCTCAGAGTTGTTGCTTCCTGAGGCAAGGGATCTGGGGCTTTTATACTCCTGTAGCCACTGGGGGAGGCTTTCTAAAAAAGGTGTTTTTTTGTTTGTTTGTTTGTTTGTTTAGCATTTCCAGCTCTCTAATCAGGCTGAGTGGACTCCATTGGGTTGAAAGGAGTCCTCAGAAACAAAACCGTTGGAGACGAAAGCACATCAGTGTCAGAGTAGGGATGGAAATGTGCACATATGAAATAATCAATAAATAAGTGCTAAGAAGAGATTTGAAGGGATCTGGGCAGAATGGTGATGTTATCCTCTCCACTATTTTGTTTTTTATTCTCCATTTCTTCCTAATTAGTCATAGTGTAAAATGATCTGTAGCAGGACGAGCCGCAGACAAAACTCCTTAGACACCGAGTTACAGAAGGAAGGGGTTTATTCAGCTGGGGGCATCAGCAAGACTCCTGTCTCAAGAGCCGAGCTCCCTGAGTGAGCAATTCCTGTCCCTTTTAAGGGCTCACAACTCTAAGGGGGTACGCGTGACAGGGTTGTGATCGATTGAGCAAGCAGGGGGTACGTAACTGGGGGTTGCATGTACCGGTAATTAGATCAGAACAAAACAGGATAGGGATTTTCACAGTGCTTTTCTATACAATGTCTGTAATCTATAGATAACAGAACCGATTAGGACAGGGGTCGATCTTTAACTACCAGGCCTAGGGTGCGGCGCCGGGCTGTCTGCCTGTGGATTTCATTTCTGCCTTTTAGTTTTTACTTTTTCTTTCTTTGGAGGCAGAAATTGGGCATAAGACAATATGAGGGGTATTCTCCTCCCTTATATCCACCTTCGGAGCTGAGGGGCTTGATAAGGACATTTTTAAAGAGATGGGTTCTTCCTCTGTTGCCCAGGCTGGAGTGCAGTAGTGTGATAATGTCTCACTGCAGCCTCTAACTTCTGGACTTAAGTGATTTTCCCACCTCAGACTCTCAGGTAGCTGGGACTACAGGCACGGACCACCATGCAAGACTTTAAAATTCAATCCAATACAGGGAAATGTGTACAAATGTGGTAAACAATAGGTTAAAGGTTAAGAGATTGAGGTCTACTGCATGTCATGATTTCAAATCATTAACACATGGTGGAATTGATTTTTTTAATGTGTGAGGAAATTGGATATTTTTTAAGGTAACTTGAGGGTAGTTATAAAAATTTGGAGTAACCAATGTGAGGAATGAGAAAAGATGCTGACCAATAGTACAACTACATAGTACAACTTTAATTCATGTAATGACCTGCAGCATGGTAGTCTGCTTGATCAGTCATGAGTAAATAGGTTGAAAGACAACACAGACAAGTTGAAACTGAACATTAGACGTATTTTGGGACAGGCACAGTGGCTCACGTCTGTAATCCTGGTACTTTGGGAGGCTGAGGTAGGTGCATTACTTGAGGCCAAGTGTTCGAGACCAGACTGGTCAACATGGTGAAACCCCGTCTCTGCTAAAAATATGTGGTGTGGTGGCACATGCCTGTAATCCCAGCTACTTGGGAGTCTGAAGCACAAGAATTGCTTGAACCCAGGAGGTGGAGGTTGCAGTGAGCTGAGATCATGCCATTGTACACCAGCCTGGGTGACAGAGTGAGACTCAAAAATAAAAACATAAAAAATAAAAATTTAAAAACTATATTTTTAGGGGCATGGTGGCTCACACCTATAATCCCAGCATTTTGGGAGGCTGAGGCAAGAGAATTGCTTGAGCCCAGAAGTTCTAGACTAGCCTGGGTAACACCGAGATACCTCATCTGTCCAAAAAAAAAAAAAAAAAAAAAAAGCCAGGAGTTGGAGTTGGTGGGGCATGCCTGTAGTCCTAGCTACTTTGGAGGCTGAGGTAAGAGGATCATTTGAGCCCAGGAGGTTGAGGTAGCAATGAGCTGTGATTACACCACTGCACTCTCCCTGTCTCAAAAAAAAAAAAAAAAAAAAAGCTTTTAGTGACACTAAGATCTATATTTGGAAACATTTACTCCAACAGAGCTCAGGTGTAAAAATAGACTGGTTGGATTCATTGACTATAGAAAATGTTTAAGTATAGTACAGTAAAAAGACAAAGGAGCAAAATGTTTAGCATTTTAGAAGAACTGGATTATGGGGTCAAGCAGACTGGTAAGAAAGTGGTGGAGGGACAGAGACAGAATGAGGAAAACAGCAGACGGGGCAGGACTAACATGCAGCTCCCACTTAGATGGACAGAACAGCATGTGGAGACTCACATTGTGAACTTTTGCTACAAGAACCACTTAGGAACATACTAGGAAAACTGAAATAATTCACAGACCCTTTGAAAGAAGTGGCTTGCTACTGCAGAGGCTGCAAGACAGCTGAAAAACTGAGCTCTCAAAGTGTGAGAAGGGGAAAATGTCTGCCTCCAAACATAAATCCTCACTGGGGAACCTGAAAACCCAGATCACGGGGGAAAGATTTAACCTTACCTAGAATTGAAATGGATTTATGGAGCTAAGCAAAATATAAAAGTAGAGGAAGCTGTGGGAAGAGCCCTGTCAGCACTCCCAGTCCCCAGCTTGAATCCAGGAAAGCCATTCCTGGCCTTTTCTTACAGAGGTCCTTGGGGAAGGGAAGGCAGCCAGTGGAACTGGGGAGAGACCACAGGGTGAAGGAAGCTCCTAGCTGAGCTACGTAATAATATTGACTGAACACAAATTTTCCTAAACATCATCCAGGGGAGTGAATGGTAAATGCAGATACAAGCACAGAAGCTACAGCCAAAGGTGAGAGCAGGCAGGGAGGGGTAAGGTCCAAGAGCTCTGCTTGCTTTATTGGGGGGAAACTTGTAGCCGGGGGCAAGATTTCAGCCCTGCTCACTGCCTGCCTGGATATAAACTAAATGCTGTTGTGGGAGCATGGTGGGAATAAGACTGGCCTTGCTGGCTGTGTGGGA
Source organism: Macaca fascicularis (assembly GCF_037993035.2). Lineage (NCBI taxonomy): Eukaryota > Metazoa > Chordata > Mammalia > Primates > Cercopithecidae > Macaca > Macaca fascicularis. The sequence continues at coordinate 17,487,612 of NC_088376.1, forward strand.
GTTGGGTGAAGCCTGTCACTGCCGATTTCCCCCCACTTCCCTGGTGATCTGTATGATATGCAACAGAGGCAGCAAGAATCCTCCTGGGAATATAACCCCATTGGCCTCAGAACCATCCCCCCAACCCCCACAGTGACAGCAGCAAGCCCTGCTCAAGCAGAGTTTGAGCTCAGACCTAACTAACGCTCCCCCAACATGATGGTTTTTCTCTACCTACCCTGGCAGCCAAAGACAAAAGACATCAACTTTTGGGACATCTATGACCCCACCCACTACCTTAATAACCCAAGTACTTCCTCTGGCCAACACAGGGCAAAATTATATCTCACATCCACTACTGCAACTGGTGCTCTATTGAAAGCACCATTTCGTGGCTGGAGACCAACCAACTCAAGCCATTAGAGCAACTCATAACAGAACAACCCTGCTCCAAAGAAGGAGAAAACAACAGCTAATTCCACTGCCTGCAACATCCTGGCTAACCAGAGGTTAGTTCTGTTCACATGACAACTTCATTGCTAGTATAACCAACATTTGGGAAAACCAGCACACTAAACAAAACTACAACCAAGGATCCTCAGAGTCTACTTCACTATTCTACCACCTCCACCAGAGCAGGTGCTGGTATCCACAGCTGGAAGACCTGAAGACAGATCACATCACAGGACTCTTTGCAGACATTCCCCAGCATCAGCCCAGAGCCCGGTAGCCCTGCTGGGTGGCTAGACCCAGAAGGACGATAAAATCACTAGAGTTTGGCTCTCAGGAAGTCTCATCACTAGGGGAAGGGATAGAGTGCCACATCAAAGAGTCACCCCATGGCACAAAAGTATCTAAACAACAGCCCTTGAATTCTAGATCTTTCCAATGAAACAGTCTACCCAAATGAGAAGAAACAAGAAAAGTAATTCTGGTAATATAACAAAACAAGTTTCTATAATACTCCCAAAAATCACACTAGCTCTTCAACAATGGATCCAAACCAAGAAGAAATCTGCAAATTGCCAGAAAAAGAATTTAGAAGATTGATTATTAAGCTACTCAAGGAGGCATCAGAAGAAGGTGAAGTCAACTTAATGTAAAAAACTATATAGGATATAGATGAAAAAAGTCTCCAGTGAAATAGATATCAAAGAAAAGACAGTCACAACTTCTGAAAATGAAAGATACACTTAGAGAAATGCAAAATACACTGGAAAGTTTCAAAAATAGAATCAAATGAGTAGAAGAAAGAACTTCAGAGTTTGAAAATGAGGCTTTTGAATTAACCCAATTTGACAAAGACAAAGAAAAAAAGAATATAAAGTGAAATCCAAGAAATCTGGGATTATGTTAAATGACCAAACATAAGAATAATTGGTGTTCCTCAGAAAGAAGAGAAATCTGAAAGCTTGGAAAACTTATTTGAGGGAATAATTGAGAAAAAATCCCTGGTCTTGCTAGAGATCTAGACATCCAAATACAAGACATTCAAAGAAAGTCCAGAAAATTCATTACAAAAAGATCATCACCTAGGCACGTAGTCATCAGTTACTTAAGTCAAGATGAATAGAATAATCTTAAGAGCTGTGAGACAAAAGCATCAGGTAATCTATAAAGAAAAACCCATCTGATTAACAGCAGATTACTCAGCAGAAACCCTACAAGACAGAAGGGATTGGGGTCCTATCTTTAGCCTCCTTATACAAAATAATTATCAGCCAAGAATTTTGTATACAGTGAAACTATGCTTCATAAATGAAGGAGAGATAAAGTCTTTTTCAGACAAACAAATACTGAGAGAATTCACCACTACCAAGCCACCACTACCAGAAATGCTAAAGGAAGTTCTAAATATTGAAACAAAACCTCGAAATACCCCAAGATAGAACCTCCTTAAAACATAATTTTTCACAGGGCCTATAAAACAGTAACACAACAACAACAACAACAACAACAAAACCCAAGGTATTCAGGCAACAATTAGCGTGATGAATGAAACTGTACCTCACATCTCAATACGAATGTTGAATGTAAATGCTCCACTTAAAACATACAGAATGGCAGAATGGATAGAAGTCCACCAACCAAGTATCTGCTGTCTTCAAGAGACTTGCCTACCTCATAAGGGCTCACATAAACTTAAAGTAAAGAGGTAGAAAAAGATATTACATGCAAATGGAAACAAAAGTGAGCAGAAGTAGGTATTCTTATATCAGACAAAACAGACTTTAAAGCAACAGTTGTTAAAAAAGACAGAGTTGGACTCGGGAAGGGGAACATCACACACTGGGGCCTATCACGGGGAGGGGGGAGGGGGGAGGGGGGAGGGATTGCATTGGGAGTTATACCTGATGTAAATGACGAGTTGATGGGTGCTGACGAGTTGATGGGTGCAGTACACCAACATGGCACAAGTATACATATGTAACAAACCTGCACATTATGCACATGTACCCTAGAACTTAAATAGAAAAAAAAAAAAAAGACAAAGAGGGACATTATATAATGATGAAAGGATCAGTCCAACAGGAAAATACCTCAGTCCTAAATATATATGCACCTAACACTGGCGCTCCCAAATGTATAAAACAATTACTACTAGACCTAAGAAATGAGATAGATGACAACACAATAATAGTGAGGGACTTCAATACTCCACTGACAGCACTAGACAGGTCAATGGACTTAAACTATACCCTAGAACAAATGTACTTAGATATTTATAGAACATTCTACCCAACAACTGTAGAGTATGCATTCTTTTCATCAGCACATGGACTGTTCTGCAAGACAGACCATCTGATAGGTCACAAAACAAGCCTCAATAAATTTAAGAGAATTGAAATTATATCAAGTATTCTCTCAGACCACAGTGGAATAAAATTGGAAATTAACTCCAAAAGGAATCCTCAAAACTATACAAGCACATGGAAGTTAAATAATCTGCTCCTAATGATATTTGAGTCAACAATGAAATCAAGATGGAAATTAAAAAGTTATTTGAACTGAACAATAATAGTGACACAACCTATCAAACCTCTGGGATACAGCAAAAGTCATGTTAAGAGGAAAGTTCATAGCATTAAATGCCTACATCAAAAAGTCTGAAAGAGTACAGACAGACAATCTAAGGTCACACCTCAAGGAACTAGAGAAACAAGAACAAACCAAACTCAAACCCAGCAGAAGAAAAGAAATAACAAAGATCAGAGGAGAACTATTAATAAATGAAATTGAAAGAAATAAAGACAATACAAAAGATAAAACAAAAAGCTGGTTTTTTGAAAACAAACAAAATTGATGGACCATTAATTAGCAAGAGTAACCAGTAAAAAATGAGAGAAGATCCAAATAAGCTCAATTAGAAATGAAATGGGAGATATTACAACACCACAGAAACACAAATGATCTTTCAGGCTTCTATGAACACCTTTATGTGCAAAAACTAGAAAACCTAGAGGAGATGGATAAATTGCTGGAAACAGACAATCTTCCTAGAATAAGGAAGAACTAGAAACTCTGAACAGACCAAAAACATGCAGTGAGATTGAAACAGTAATAAAAAAATATTGTCAACAAAAAAATTCCAGGACCACATGGATTCACAGCTGAATTCTATTAGACATTCAAGAAAGAATTGATACTAATACTGCTGAAACTATTCCAAAAGATAAAGAGGGAATCCTCCCTAAAATCTTATGATCATCTCAGTAGATGCAGAAAAAAAAACATGTGATGGAATACAGCATCCCTTTATGATTAAAACCCTCAGCAAAATGGGAATAGAAAGGACATATTTTAAGGGAATAAAAACCATCTATTATAAACCCACAGCCAACATTATACTGAGCAGGAAAAAGTTGAAAGCATTTCCCCTGAGAACAGAAACAAGACAAAGATGCTCACTTTCACCACTTCTATTTAACCCAGTACAGGGTGTTCTAGCCAGAGCCAGACAAGAGAAAGAAATAAAGAGCGTACAAATCGTATAGAGGAAGTCAAACTGTTGCTATTCACTGAAAATATGATTGTACATCTAGAAAACTCTAAAGACTCATCCAAAAAGCTCCCAAATTTGATAAATGAATTCAGTAAAGTTTCAGGATCTAAAATCAATGTGCACTAATCAGTAGCATTGTTAAACACCAACAGCGACCAAGCCAAGAATCAAATCAAGAACTCACCCCCTTTTACAACAGCTGAAAAATCAAAAACAAAAACAAAAAGCCTTAGGAATATACCTAACCAAAGAGGTGAAATTGAAAGAGTTTTACCCTGTAGATCTCTATAAGGAAAAATACAAAACACTGCTGATAGATGTCATAGACAACACAAACAAATGGAAACACATCCCATGCTCATGGATGGGTAGAATGAATATTGTAAAAATGACTATACTGCCAAAAGCAATCTATAAATTCAATGAAATTCCAATCAAAATATCATTATCATTCTTCATTCTTCACAGCACTAGAAAAACCAATTCTAAAATTCATATGGAACCAAAATAAATAAATAAATAACTCACATAGTCAAAGCAAGACTAAGCAAAAAGAACAAATCTGGAGGCATCACATTGACTTTAAGCTATAGTATAAGGATATAGTTACCAAAACAGCATGATACTGGTATAAAAATAGGCATGCAGACCAATGGAACAGAATAGAAAACCCAGAAATAAAGCCAAACACTTACAGCCAGCTGATCTTCAATGAAGCAAACAAAAACATAAAGTGAGGGAAGGACACCCTATTCAACAAATGGTGGTGATAATTAGCAAGCCACATGTAGAAAAAATGAAGCTGGATCCTCATCTCTCACCTTATACAAAAATCAAGTCAGTATGGATTAAAGACTTACATCTAACACTTGAAACCATAAAAATTCTAGAATATAACATCAGACAAACTCTTCTAGACATTAGCTTAGGCAAAGACTTCATGACCAAGAACCAAAAAGCAAATGTAACAAAAACAAAGATAAATAGATGGGACTTAATGAAACTAAAAAGCTTCTGCCTAGTAAAAGAAATAATCAGCAGAGTAAACAGACAACCCACAGAGTTGGGAGAAAATATTCACAAACTATGTGTCTGACAAAGGATTAATATCCAGAATCTACAAAGAACTCAAATCAGCAAGAAAAAGCAAATAATGCCATCAAAAAGTGGGGTAAGGCCATTAGTAGACAATTCTCAAAAGAAGATATACAAATGGCCAGAAAACATACAAAAAAAGTGCTCAACCTCACCAATTATCAGGGAAAGGAAAATCAAAACCACAATGTGGTACCACCTTACTCCTGCAAGAATGGCCATAATTTAAAACCAAAACAAACAAAAAAAAGATGTTGGCGTGGATGTGGTGAAAAGGGAGTACTTTGACACTGCTGGTGGGAATGTAAACTAGTACAACCACTATGGAAAACAGTATGGAGATTCCTTAAAGAACTAAAAGCAGGTCTACCATTTGATCCAGCAATCCCACTACTGAGTATCTACCCAGAGGAAAAGTCATTATATGAAAAAGACACTTGCACATGCATGCTTATAGCAACACAATTCACAATTGCAAAAACGTGAAACCAACATAAATCCCAACAGCCAACAAGTGGATTAAAAATATGTGGTATATATGTACCATGGAATACTACTCAGCCATAAAAAGGAATGAAATAATGGCGTTCACAGCAACCTGGATGGAGTGGAGACCATTATTCTAAGTGAAGTAACTTAGGAATAACAAACCAAACATCTTATGTTCACATTTATAAGTGGGAGCTAAACTATGAAGACACAAAGGCATAAGAATGATATAGTGGACTCTGGGGACTTGGGGGGAAGGGTGGGAGGGACCGAGGGATAAAAAACTACACATTAAGTGCAGTGTACACTGCTTGGGTGATGGGTGCACCGAAATCTCAGAAATCACCACTAAAGAACTTATACATGTAACCAAACACCACCTGTTCCCCAAAACTATTGAAATAGCAACAACAACAATAGTAATAATAATAAAAAGAAAGTGGTGGAGGAATTTTGGGGAGTGTTTAAGTTAAATAACAAGGTGTGAGAGCAAGAACTGAGGAAGATGGAAAAAGAGATTGTAGACAGAGATAGGAAAAAAAGAGTTTAGACATGGTTCAATCTCAAAAATGGTCCAAGAAGTGACCATGACATTAGGTTGACAGCAAATGAAAATGATGGTCAAAATGCAGAATAAGGATCTTGGAATTTTCAGGATCGGGAAAATACGTGGCTTGTGTGTTAGCATCACCCCCTCATCACACATGACAGATATGATCATCCCATCCATCATGGTTCTGATGGCTTTAATAATACAGCTTTATAATCCTTCTCAAACAGCAATTCTTTTAGCCACTACTAACGGGTGTCTAGTCATCCCAGAGCTTGGTTATTTCAGGCAAAAAGTAATAAACAGTAATTATTAATCTATGTTGCTGTTTGTATGAAGTGTAATATAATGGAAAGTGCCTGGACTAGGCATCTGAAGGTTTGGGTTCTTTCTGAGTCTATTCCCAGTTATGTGACTTTAAGTAGGTGACTTAATTGATCTGCACACTTGTAAATTGAAGATAATTATACCCGATTTCCAGCCTCACTGGGAAGTTGTAAATAGACTGCTCTGATTAGCAGGGTGTGGTGGCAGATGGTTGTAGTCCCCACTACTTGGTAGGCTAAGGCAGGAGGATCCCTTGAACCCAGGAGTTAGAAGGGCAGTGAGTAAGATCAGGCCACGGCACTCCAGCCTGGGTGACAGAGTGAGATCTTGTCTCTGAAAAGTAAAAATAAAAAATAAAACCCTGCTTTTAGAAAAAGTTGAAGATGCTATACAAAATTTGTTATTAGCATCATTAGCCATGTAGAAAGCTACAAGTCATGGCATAAAATGGACAAAATATGAAACTAATTGAAGAAGGCTATATAGACTAAAATTATAGGGTTAGATTTGTTTTTTAAACAGTCAATTCCTGGATATTTTTTAGTTTAAACTAGAGCATTCATTTCAAGTGACTTTAACAGCTACTAAACGAAAAAAAGAAAAGCTCAGTTATTTAAAGAACTGTTTAAAAGAAGGTTTAAGGTTAGAAGAATTATACAATATTGCCCCACTGTGCAGAACTGGATCACTCTGGTTTTTCTTGCTTATTTTTCCTATGAGTTTCCTCTCTGCCAAAGACCCAGAAAGTCCCATCCCATTGCTCGTGTGCTCATGATCAAGTGTGAATTAGACCTGTTGAATTTTATGGTTTTGCCATTCCCATGTCGACCTGCCCTCCCCTCTATTATGTTTTCCCAAGAGAAAATAAAATGTTATTATTCATGTTGCTCCTGCCATCACTCACAAATAGGTGGAACATCTCTCCTGGAAGCTGTGAAAGCATTCAAACGCCATGCTGATGTTTCTCCCTGTGGTCAAAACAGAAACTTGTTTGTTTTCTCTCCAATGTATTTGGAAAGGATGTTGTAACTGCAATGCTGTTTGAATTATTATAGCTAACCTTTTCCAGTGTACATGTCCAGAGGCGTAATTGTATTCTCAAAACGAACTCCATCAACAACAGCTACAGAAAATGCATCGGCTTGTTTATTCTTAAAATTAATGCTGCTTTCAATCTCTTTCCCTCTCTCAAAAATGTGCTAAGTAAGCAAGACTTAGTTGAATGGCACGTGTGTTATTTACAAAAAAAACGATAACTAAAAAGTAGAGAGATAAGAACTGACCAGAGCACCTGCTTCTCATTCCCCTTCTATTTTCATATGCATTATTTGGATAATGTGTTTAATCAGGTAGAAGGGGCCCCAATTTTTCACTGTACTAGCTATCTCTTATGACCTCCCAGATAACATTTAGTGGCATCAAGCTCTAGTACCCACTTTTGCTCCTGAAGGATCCTTATTCTTACAAATTGTACGTTATTATACTTTTATGAGGGGGCGATTTTATGTTGTAAACAGTACAAGCCCAGCACCTGTGGCTCAGCAGTCCCCAGAGAGGGTACAGCCAGCCTAGTGGACAAAAGGGTCAGGGGAAACCAGTTCTTCACCCTGACATGCACACACCTGGCTGCTGCAGGACAGGTGCCTGTCATTTTGGGAGGCTGAGTATCGGGTTGGTAAAAGCACTGGTTTGCGAGCAAGGCAGGTGTAGTTTGTACCTCACCTCTGCTGCTAATAAGCATGAACACATTATCTTCTGTTTTTCAGCTTCTTGAGCTGTAAAAGAGGGATAAAATTCCAGCCTCATGGGAGTGTGGAGTGTTACAGCCACTTTGGAAGCCAAACTGGCAGCATCTACTGAAACTAGAAATATGTGTATCCTGGTCGGGGGCAGTGGCTCACACCTGTAATCCTAGCACTTTGGGAAGCCAAGGCGGGCAGATTACTTGAGGTCAGGAGTTCAAAACAAGCTTGGCCATCATGGTGAAACCCCGTCTCTACTAAAAACACAAAAAATTAGCTGGGCATGGCGGTGTGTGCTTGTAATCCCAGTTACTTGGGAGGCTGAGGCAGGACAATCGCTTGAACCCGGGAGGCGAAGGTTACAGTGAGCCGAGATTGTGCCACTGCACTCCAGCCTGAGTGACAGAGCAAGACTCCATCTCAAATAGAAAAAAAAAAAAGAAAAGAAATACGTGTGTCCTTCAAACTAGAAATCTCACTTCTGGAATCTATCCCATGGTAATAAAAACAGCAGTGCACGGTGCACAGAGGTGTGTGTACATGGATGTTCATGCATCATGATTTCTAGTGCCTACAAAACTATCAGAGAAACAGATGAGTGGATTGGCGCATCTACACCATGGGACACTGAATATTGTTCAGTTCTCAGAACGAGTGAGTTAGAATTCTTCATGGAGATATTTTATGAGGTATGGTTGAACATGAAAAATGAAATGCAGAAAGAGGTGAATAATGCGTGTCGCTTTTGTGCATTTAAAAAGTCCTTCTATATATACATATAAATATGTATGTGTGCCTACAGATTTACGTGCATGTATGTTTATGATCTATGAGTATGGAAAGATAACATGGAAATATGCATGCCATGGATTACCCTGAGGGAGGAGAGAACTATGTGGTAATGAAAAACAGATAAGGGAATTAAGAAGAAAGGAGAAAGAAAGAAAAGTCCACATTAAAAGTGTTTATAATCTGTTCTGGGCTGAATGGTGTCCTCCCAAAGTCCAAACGTTGAAGTCTTAACCCCCGAAGGGCTTCAGAATGTTATTGTATTTGGAGATAGGGCTGTTGGTGTGGGCCCTAATCCAATATGACTAGTGTCTTTGTAAAAAGAGAAAGTTAATACACAGATATACACAGAAGAAAGACCATGTGAAGACACCACTGGGAGAAGACAGCCATCTGCAAGCCAAGGAGAGAGAACTTAGAAGGAATCAACCCTGCCGACCTCTTGAACTTGGGCTCCCAGCCTCCAGAACTGTGAGGAAAGAAATTTCTGTTGTTTAAATGACCCAGTCTGTGGTACTTTGTTATGGCAGTCCTAGCACACTGATATGTGGTCACACCCATACATTTATATATAATGATATTTATGTGCTGGTATGTATATAATTAAACATATGAAAATATTTGTTTCACATGTGAAGTAAATAACACTCAATACCAACTATTATTTGTTATGATTACTGTCATTTTTATCATCATCACCTAGCACTGCTCAACTAGTGTTTATAATTATCATTATTTTATTCAGAAATTCTTAATTTTGATTATTACAAGAGTTTATAGAGATTTTTCATTTTTGGGCTGAAATCTCTGCTTTAATTTTGTATTGTTATTTCTAGCTTTATTGAAATGTTATCAGATAATGCTGCTCTTATTTTTTCTGCTTTATGGAATTTATTGTGGTTTACTTGTAAACTGACATCAGTTTTACTATATGTACTTGAGAAGTGTATTTTCAATGGTTAGAGTCTAAAACTTAATAAACATCTATATTTTCTACATTAATGTTGTTTTTTAGGTTATCCTAACTTACGTTTTGTCCACTTAATGCTGTGTGCATTTTGGTATACATTTTTGTGAGATGTTGACCCTAGGTAGCCTGTCTTCGCTTTCAAATTTTTCTGTTTTGGTATTTAGGAAAAAGTTTGTATTTTTTTTTCCAGTATTTGCCTGTATGTTAATGTCTTTTATAATGTTTTCATTTTCCCTTTTCCTTACTTAGGCTTCTATTATTTGATTTGTCATCTTTAAATGATATTCTTTGAGTCCCATTTATTACCTATATGAGAATCAAACACTTATTCTACTTTCTTTTTTCTTTCACTCTCCTTTCTTTCACTTTTTTTTTTTTTTTTTTTTTTTTTTTTTTTTTTTTTTGTCTACCAGGCAGGTCCACCTGAAAATATATGTTGCACAAATCCTTCAAGAGCATCTGAGAAGTGCATCACATAGTCAGCCCAAGTATTGGTCCAGCTCTTTGAATGCACTAGATCTCCATTCCTGGATTGAACATAGTAGTCATGAGGAGACTTTTTCTCTGGTACCTGAAGAGAAGTTCAGGGGTTTAGTGGGCTGGAGAAGGAAGACACATTTTCAGTATCTAAGAACATCTAAAATCACTGGGTCACTGAAACGCTGCAATGGGGGCTCTTCTTTGAAAGGAATAAGGGAGAATTTTCCAAACTCTGCCATAGGGTGGGTCACCTACACGTGAGTATGTTCATTTCTGCTTTGTCCCAGCATCACCTGCTTCAGCTGCCAATATACTCTCCTACGCTTTTGCTCTAATAGAAAGTTGGTCTCTTTTGTTTCTTTTTTAAAATTTTACTTTAATTTCTGGGATACGTGTACAGAACGTGCAGGTTTGTTACATAGGTATACATGTGCCATGGTGGTTTGCTGCACCTACCAACCCGTCATCTAGATTTTAAGCACCACATGCATTAGGTATTTGTCCTAATGCTCTCCCCCTCCCTTTGCCTCCCACCTTCCAACAGGCCCTGGTGTGTGACATTCCCCTCCCTGTGTCCATGTGTTCTCCTTGTTCAATGCTCACTTATGAGTGAGAACGTGTGGTGTTTGGTTTTCTGTTTCTGTGTTAGTTTGCTGAGAATGATGGCTTCCATGTTCATCCATGTCCCTGCAAAGGACATGAACTCCTTCCTTTTTATGGCTGAGTAGTATTCTATGCCATATACGTGTCACATTTTCTTCATCCAGTCTATCACTGATGGGCATTTGGGTTGGTTCCAAGTCTTTGCTCTTGTAAATAGTGCTGCAATAAACTATGTCTACATGTGTCTTTATAGTAGAATGATTTATAATCCTTTGGGTATATACCCAGCAATGGTGTATACCCATGGATTGCTGGGTCAAATAGTTTTCTGATTCTAGATCCTTGAGGAATCACCACACTGTCTTCCACGATGGTTGAACTAATTCACACTACAACAACAGTGTATAAGTATTCTTATTTCTCCTCAGCCTTGCCAGCATCTGTTGTTTTCTGACTTTTAATAATCACCATTCTAACTGGTATCTCATTGTGGTTTTGATTTGCATTTTTCTAATGACCAGTGATGAACTTTTTTTCATATGTTTGTTGGTTACATAAATGTCTTTTTTTGAGAAGTATCTGCTCATATCCTTCACTCACTTTTTGATGGGGTCGTTTGTTGTTTTCTTTTGCTTAAGTTCCTTATAGATTCTGGATATTAGACCTTTGTCAGATGGGTAGCTTGCAAAAATTTTCTCCCATTTTATAGGTTGCCTGTTCACTCTGATGATAGTTTCTTTTGCTGTGCAGAAGCCCTTTAGTTTGATTAGATTCCATTGGTCAATTTTGGCTTTTGTTGCAATTGCCTTTGGTGTTTTAGTCATGAAGACTTTGCCCGTGCCTATGTCCTGAATGGTCCTTTCTTTCACTTTTTAGTTGTATTGTTTCAACTCTATCAAAACATACAACATTTACAAGCTATTTTCCCCCCATTACCACATTTTTTGTCTTAGATATATGTCTTCAGTATATGAGTATGGAAAGATAACATGGAAATATGGGGTCTATTGAGTATATATATACTCAAAATTTTGACAGCATTTTCCCAATCATCTCTTGGTCATACTCTAGCCAATTTTTCAAGAAAATATGAATACAATATTCCTTCAGTATGTAAATGTTTAAATTTATTCTTCAATAACTTCGATTCTAGAAGTTTGTCTGATTAAAATATCTTGGCTGACTTTATCTTTGAGCCTTGAGAAAATGTTGTTCCAATTTTTAAAATTGTGCATGTTGCTATTGAGAAGTGTGATATATACCATTTTTTTTCTGTCTTTTGCAAATGACTTTGCTATTTTACTGCAAGATCCATGGTATTTCTTCTTTATTTTTATGATCTAATGATTTTCTAGGTTATAGCTTGGAATTGACAATTCTCAGCAGACGGTGGGCCTTTTCCATATGTATTCTAGAATTTTTTTCCCAGACGGTGGGTCTTTTCCATATGTATTCTAGAATTGTTTTCCTCTGGAGTGTTTTCTTGGATGATGTTTTAAAATATCAGTTATATCGCATTGTTTTTTCTTCTTCATGGATTCCAATTATGTTTATTTCAAGAATATTTGTACTGTCTCTTGGATCCTTTGTTTCACTTTCTCATAACTGTTTTCATTCATGTCCTCAGAGTTCCTTGTTTTTAATCAAGTTCATTTCCCCTTGGGGAGTTTGAAATTTAGTCTGATATATATACTTTTTTTTTTTTTTTGAGACAGAGTCTCACTCTGTCACCCAGGCTGGAGTACAGTGGCACAATCTTGGCTCACTGCAGCCTCCGCCTCCTGGGCCCAAGTGATTCTTGTGCCTCAGCCTCCCGAGTAGCTGGGATTACAGGCATGCACCGCTGTGCATAGCTAATTTTTTTTTTTTTTTTTAAGTAGAAATGGGGTTTCACCATGTTTGCCAGGCTGCTGGTCTCAAACTCCTGACCTATTACAGACATGAGCCACCATGCCCAGGCTAAATTCAAGTTATTTTCTGAGTTTGATTATTTCACATTCCTATTTTCTGCTTATCCTAGTCTACGTTTCTTATTGGAGGTGTTCTCATATTTGCAAATACTTATTCATGGCATATTATGTTGCAGTGTTGTTTTACATTTTTATTCTGCTGTTTCTTTTTTTAGATCATGGTCATCAGGTAAAAACAGTTCCCATTTTCTTTGTTCCTGTTATAATTGCTTTATATGGATGTCGCCTATCTTGTCTTTAAATGTCTGGATTTAACTGGATCATCAATTAAAAAAAAATAGCAAAGGGTTTGGATGGCTCATAGGTTTCTTAGTTTAAGAGTGCCCTCAGCTGAGCACGGTGGCTCATGTCTGTAATCCCAGGACTTTGAGAGGTGTACCACTTGAGATTAGGAGTTTGAGATCAGCCTGGCCAACATGGCAAAACCCCTCCTCTACTAAAAATACAAAAATTAGCCGGGCGTGGTGGCGTGTGCCTATAGTCCTAGCTACATGGGAGGCTGAGGCAGAAGAATCCCTTGAACCCAGGAGGTGGAGGTTGTGGTGAGCCCAGATAGTGCCACTGCACTCCAGACTGGGCAACAGAGCGAGACTCCATCTCAAAAACAAACCAAAAAAATGAGTGCCCTCTTCTATCAGTACAGTGAGGTGTGTTTTCTTTAATATGTGGCATTTTGTGGGGAGTAGAACAGTCGAGGTACATTTAGATTCTCTTGTACTCATTTGTTCTATAAGTCTCAAATTCTGACAGTTGGGTTTTTTTTTCCACCCCTTCTAAGACACTTTTCTGTTCTCACTTGCCTACTTTTTCCCCAGAAAGCGTACTTTATCAAGACTTCTAAACCATGCATTTCAAGACTTTAGATTCTTCCATAGCTACAGTTCTGTGCCACCAGGTCAGAGGTGACCAGAGAGCGATCTCACTACTTATTTGCCAGTATTAGAATATGCAGCACTCTCCAGATTAGGGGGCATTGACATCTCTATTGAATATGGTGTGTCTCTATTAATGTAGGTCTTAGGTAATTATCTCAATAAAGTTTTCTAGATTTTAGTGTAGAGCCCTTACATGTTTTACAAGATTTATTCTATTCTGATGATTACGTCTTTTCAAAGCAGCAAATAGTAAGTTTTTATTTATACAGTCCAACAACACAAATCATTATATAGAATATTTAGCCTCTTAATGTAATTACTGGTATATTGGGATTTAAATCTACCATCTTTACTATTATGTTTTATCACAACATTTTTTCTTTATTAATAAAAAGTAAATAATTTTATTGTGTCACTACTTATTTTGAGACCAAATATTTGAAATTGATTCATTGAGGTTTTTGTTATTTACTGCAAATTATAATTAGTTTACGTTAAAAATATAATCTTTAACATCAATGAATCTCAATAAAATAATAGATTTTTTGTTTGTTTTGTCATTGTATTTGGAAACCTTTTTCATTCACTTTAAAATAGTAGCATAATCAACACAGGTTTTGAGGGAGCAAGTGAATGTCACAAACTATAGAAAAAATTTGCTGCTTGCTAGGCAAGGTGTTCTCATCTCTTTGCATCCTCTTTGAGACTTTAGTCAAGACAACTGTTTTTAGATTTTGGAATTAAAATTTTGTTTCTTTTGTGTATAACTCTGATGAAATTGATCATGAGGTAGATCAATTTCTTTACATTCTGGAAGTTGCCAAGGGTTTGAGTGGCAGGGTTCAGCCAGAAAATAGAATCTATTCTGAGCAGTTTAATGAAAAGAATGTACTATGAACATCTGATAATCAGAGTGCTAGAAGAACTGAAAAAACAAAGGAAGAAGGTAAGACATCTCAGAATACCAACTGCAGGAAGATGCTTCCATTGTCTGGGGAGGTGAGACAAAGGCAGGGGGCAGTGCCACTGGATTTGACCACCTTGCAGAAGCTGCAGCCCCCTGGTAGGAGCTGTAACCATCATGGGGTCTGTCTGACCAGAGTTGAAACCAATCAGCTTCTGCTGAGGAGACAACTCAAGGCAAAGAAAAAGTGGAATGATCTTTATTTCTTCTTTCAACCACATTGCAATCTCCTGCCAGGGTCCTCGATAGGCTGAAACTAAGTGAAAGGGAACTCCAAATACCATTAGCTAAGAGATAAGCCTTACTGGCTTTCTAGAACTTTGAGGTTCTGTAGGTGGCTATTTGTCTGTATTAATCTGTTTGGGGAAAAATGTAATCAATAGTTTAAAGATCTGGATCCTAATTTGTGTCTTTACTCTAATTAACTGTGTGACTTTATCACTTCACCTCCCCATTCCCCAGTTTCCCCTTCATTGGACTAGATGGGCTTTCTGCTGTATGATCTTAACTATTGATTTGTAGAGGAATTTACAAAATGTACAACTTGATTTTTAAAAACAATTCTGAGTCTGGCTATATGTCAAAATAATTAGATAAGTTGACTAAGTGTTAATTACCAAGCTTGTTTCTCAGTCATAATTTTCAGAAAAATTCTCTACCCTGCCTTTAGGTTTCCCTACCCTTGACATATTTTCTGTCTTACCTTAGCACATTTATACTTGCCTCCCCCACATTTATGCCTCTTCATTTAATACTGTGACTGTTCTTGTCCTTTTATGATTATTTTATAGGGTATAAGCTGTAGCTGACTTTTCTGAAGCAGAGCCACTTGTTTATACAATTAGATACCTCATTATTTGAAAACATTAATATGAGCATGTAGCTCCTTTTACCTAAAGACTCCTGAGAAACATCACAGATGATAAAATGAAGAGATATTCAGCCAGATAGGTATACTCCTTGACAGTTGGTTACCTGGATTAAGCTTAAGTACTTGTAAGATGTAGTCCCAGAAGGCTGGCAACTGCCCACATGAAATATCCCCATGATGAGAATACTGAGAGGGAGGAGCTTGTTTTATAATTTTCTCAACAGGACATCAGATCATGCTGTACAAGGAGGTGTCCTGCATGGCTGAAGTAATCGATAGTCTGCATGAGAAGTTGGTCTGTTTCTCTGCTCTAATCGATGTCTGACCCTCGTCTCCCTCAACACCTCCATGGGCACACACACATCATTAAAACTGGAGACCACTGGCCTGTACAGGGCAGGCTAAACAGAAGGTTGGTTGCACCTCTAGAGAAGAGGAGGCTGGAAAGCAAGTAGCCTAGCCACTTTTCTGGATGGATACCATCCACAGTGAGTGTCTCCTTGCTGAAAGGCAAAAGGGGAAGGGCAAAAGGGCTCCCTCAAACCTCTTTTATAAGGACACTAATCCCATTCATGGGGACAGAGCTAAGGGTAGGTAGTACTCATCCCCCAGAACAGGAACTTAATTTCCCCTACCATCCCCATGACTCAGATTCAACATTATCTTTTTTTTATTTTTTATTTTTTTTGGTATATGTATTTCGTCCATCTACCTCCCATGTTTGTTTGTTTGTTCCTGTACTATTTTACAGCAAATACCATAGTCATATAATTTACCTGTAAATATTTATGTATTGCTAGAAGATAAAAACTATTTCATTTTTTGAGACAAGGTCTTGCTGTGTTACGCAGGCTGAAGTGCAGTGGTAGGATCCTAGCTCATCTGCAATCTCAAACTCCTGAGCTCAGGGCATCCTTCCGCCTCAGCCTTCTCAGTAGCTAGGAGTACAGGTGCAAGCCACTATACCTGGCTAATGTTTTAAAAATTTTTTGTAGCTAGTAGATCTCACTTTGTTGCCCAGCCTGATCTCAAATGCCTGGGCTCAAGCAATCCAACCGCGTTGGCCTCCCAAAATGCTAGGATTATAGGCATTGGTCACTGTTCCCAGAAAGAACCATTTTTAAATGTAACCGAAAGGCCCACTATCATACTTTTAAAATTCATATATTTTGTTAATATTATCTAATGCCAAGTCTATATTTAATTTTCCAGTATTGTCTGAAATATTTCTTTTCAAAATCAGTTTAGTCAAATCAGGATCCAAATAGAATCCTCATATTACATTTAGTTGACATATCAAAAATTTTAACCAAAATCTTGAATTTCATCTCAGATTTTAGTTTGTTATTTAGAGCATAACACAGTTCCTTTGAACCTGATTTTCCAATGTACTATCTTATTGTTTGCATGACTTAAACATTTATCATAGTGTGTCTTTATCCAAGTTATTGATTAAAAAAATTAAAGGTAAATGATTAAGTATGGATACCAAAAAGGCTGATTCTAATAAATTGTCCAGTCACAATACATCTACCCAACTGCATGATTACCTAGCCTTCATCTTGGCTACTAAGATAGTATGAGAGTTCTTGTCAAATTTATTACCAAAATCAAGTGGCCATTTGTCTCATATTTACAATTTTTATACCTGAAATTTTAGCAGAAAGAATTATAAACATGTCCTAAGAACCATGATGGGTTCCAGTGAGTCTCACTTTCTTTTCTGGGGATTTGTTTAACCATCTGTTTAGCTATGAACACATGGATCAATATAACACATTAGAAACTCAGAAATAGACCTATACTGGAAATTAACATGTTGTATAGTTTCCCTTTTCCTTTGGAATAAATGTATAACTAGCAAATAATGCTTTTTATTAAATGCCCCTGCTACCTTTAAATAAAATATGCTTTTGGTTTGTCTCCTACAGTTCCCTCATCCCTCCCTAATATCTAGCCACATTGATGCATCCGAGTGATCTTTTTGTAACCTAAATCTCTTTACAAGCTGCTTTCTCTGTGTACACTCTAGTTCTATTTCCTTCACCTTCTGACCCAGCAACCTCCCACCTTGCCAAATCCTTCTCATCCTTCAAGATGCTGTGTCTTCCTTTCAGCATTCTTTCATGGGTAGCATAGTGGCTTATTTACATTTCTGTCTCCCTAAGTAAATGGGAATTTCCCTAGACAGACATTCATTGTTACATCCCTGCTATTAAAATAATGAGAATTAATGACCAAATGACTCTCTCCTAAAATCAAGAAAGAATTTATAACAAACTTGGTAGTGTAAAATTTCTGAAATTGAACTGACTGTAGAATACATGATCTTTTGAATATCAGCTTTATAAATGGTCACCACTGATCTTTTGGAAATTCTTGTTCCACATATTTTTGTCACATACGTTTTCAAATAAAAATTCTACAGTCACATCTGCGATTGCTATCACTATCCCATCTAGTTCTCTGAGCATTAAACCAACTTTTCAGCAAATACGGGTTCATTTTTTATTCAATCACATTTATTTCAACCTTTCCAGCTTAAATCTTTTTTTTAATGGAGAAAATAGAAGTACGACAGAAAGGGAATAGTGCTGCTTTTCCTGACCATCTGCTAACATAACACTATCTGCTCCAAACTTTGGCCTATCACTTCTTCCTTGCTCAGAACACACATGAAGAATGACAAAACACCACAAAAAGATTGTCTGATAATAAACAACACTGTTTATTGTCTTGATACATTTTTCAAACCTCAATTTATTTTTAAAATTTTTATTCTCACAGATGTCTCCTGTTTATTCTTGATAATGATATTCTATATCATTTGTATCTATCTTTTAAAATTCAAACTTATCAGATGGTTCCCTGTAGAAAAACATTGGTTTTCTTATAAAATTTGATACTTCATAATTATTTAAAATTACTTAGTTTTGCATAATCAAAATTTTATTTTACAATCTTTAAAAAATATCCATCTTTAGAAATTTGTACGTTGGGATTTATATCTCATAACAGATTATTGCTTTGACTTCCAATTTGTTCGTGCCTCCCTATGCCCCACACACAGGATTGGCCATGTGACTTGCTTTGGCCAATGGAACAATAGCAAATTTGACTAGAGCACATGTTTGAAATACGCTTTCACATTGGAGATTGACTTTCTGCAACTTTGTGACCACTATGAGAACGAGTTCAGTCTAGTCTACTGAAAGATGAAAAACTATATGGAGAGTGACAACAATCATTCCAGCCATCTATGCTGAGGTCATCATAAACCCATCAAGACAACTCCAGCTAATGTACTGACAGACACATGAGTGAGACCAACAGAGACTGGTCTCAGAACTAATCTGCTGAGGCCAACCTAAATTGCCAACTCACAGAACCATGAGCTAAATAATTTTTTTATTGTGTTGAGCCACAAAATTGTGGGTGGTTTGTTACACAACACAAGATAGCTGATACATGTCTCCATCTCTCTAAAAATTTGAAAGGCTCTGTCTTCAAATCACAGGTACCTTTAACTTAGTTCAGTGTTGCCAAACTTTTATATTATGAATGATAAGGCAGCACAGTTACCATTTCCTCAAGTTCCACTCCCAAGAGAATCTTTTTTATTGGTTAGAACTTCTGAAACGAAGGAGTATGTTTTGATCTTCAGGATGAAGTTTAGGAAAGCACAGCATTTAGTTGTAACAAATTAGAGAATAATTAAAATACCCTTCTCCCTGCTTTTTTTGTTGTTATATTTAGTTATGATTTCCTGAAAGTGAAGTCATATCAAGAATTTGACAGAAAAATGAATCACCTATAATTTAATAGGGGGAAATATTTATTATAAAATGAGATTCCCCCTCCTTGAGTTCCCTAAAGCACAAAGACTCTGGGCTATCCCTCCTCTTGGCTTGAGTCTGAACCCTAAAACCTGGCAAATACATCTATGTAGATAACTTGACATGTCTTCAAGTGCAAATAGACTGTTTCAAGTCATAATTTTTGATGCCAATGAAAGACAGTAAATTAGCATGTTTAACTGTGTGGGCTCTGGAATCAGGTGAACCAGGTTGGAACTTGGGCTCTATCACTATCTACATGTGGACCTTGAACAAGTTTCATACCTTTGCTAAGTTTCAGTGACTTCACAAGTCCAAAAAAAATTTAGTATTACCTCATGGCATTGTTTGAAGATTACATGAATTAGCACATCAAAATGTTTAAAACATTGAGAGACACACAGAAATGCTCAATAAATGATAATGCATATGTTTTCATTGGGTATTATCTATTACACCTAAACATAGCGCTATATGCTACTTCTATGCGTAAAGTCTACCAAGGCATCGGTCCTCTAAGGATATGTGCTCACCACATTTAACAAAACCTATGAGAGTCATACTTTGAAAATAGAATTGTCATTGTGAAAAATATTATAGTGAATCAGATGATATTGAAGCAGGATATTTCCCTGACCCCTTTTTGGGATCATGACAGGGGTGCCTCCTTTACTCAGCCCACTGCTGTCAACTCCTCAAGGGAGAGTGTGTGTGAGTGAACAAGGCAAGAGCTGCAGTTCACGAGGGCCAGAACTGGCCAGCCATTTCAGCACTGGTGGGATCAGACTCAACTCACTCAGACCTGCTACGTTCTACCACTCATGGGAGGGAGCATGCAGGTGAGTGGGTGCAGGAGCTGGAGCCAGTGTTTTTGGGTGCTGGCAGGAGTGAACTTCATGCAAGCCTATGCCAGGATCCAGGCAGGGTGCCTGTGACTCCCGAAGCCCCAAAGGGCATGTTACAGTGCTCTTTTAGCTCTCCCGTCAGCAGATAGCTTAAGTGTTAACAGCTAAGTGGACCCACAGCTGTCCTCTGCCAGCAAGGGTAAAGGGCCAGTGTGACAGCCCTTTTGTATCCATACTTGTGGCTCCCAAGCTATTGTCCAGTGGCCAGGAAAAATGAGGTCACACGAACAAATTGAAAAATGGTAAATGCGGATTTTGTTGTCAGTGAAAGTGGCTCTCCATGGGAAGGGGAACTGATAAGGGGATGGGGTAGGTAGGTAAATTCCCCCCAAAGTCTGGCTGTCTCTGGCTGGATTCTTCTCCGAAGTTATGCCATCAAGCTCTCCCTCTGAAATCAAGCTGCTTCTCTCCAATGTTCAGCTGTAGTTTCCAATGTCCAGCTGCTTCTCCTTTCTGCCCGCTGAGTCTAGGGTGTTAATAGGCACAGGATGGGGTGGGGTGGGGCCATGGGTGGTTTAGGAAAAGGCAACATTCGAGTGGGAAAACAGGGATATGAGTTCTCACTTTGGGCTATGGTTTCAGGTTTTTTGGCTGGAGGGTGGAGCTTCACCAGGGACCTGCCTCTATCTGCCTAGAATTTCTATGCTTCCTGTTATTATCAGTATCATCAAAACAACATTTTTTTTCCTATGTCTCCAGAAAATATGGCCTAGTATTCCAGAAAAACAAAGAAATGAAGTTACCAGATCCTTTGACATCCGAAGGAAGCCTGTCAGATTACATGGAACTTTCTGATTTGTTTCTCATGGCTTTTCTCTGGTGGAATTCTACTCAAACCAGTCATTGTTCTGACAATCCTGGTGTGTGTGTCTAATGAGCCCATTGATAGTTCTGAACATCATTTGTCCCACAACCCTTTACCATTGCCTTTACTCCCAATGTGGGTAGACACTGATTATTTAATCTCTCTTCAAAAGCAGTATGACTTATTATCTTGTTTGATTCTTCTATACAGATGCTCTTTGACTCAAAATGGGGTTACATCCCAATAAACTCATTATAAGTTGAAAATACTGAGTCAACAATGCATTTAATACACCGAAACTACTAAACATGATAGCTTAGTCCAGCCTAACTTAAAAGTGCTCAGAACACTTGCGTTAGTCTACAGTTGGGCAGAATCATCTGGCAACACAGTAAACTGTAGAGTATCAGTTGTTTACTTTGGTGATCATGTGGTTGACTGGGAGCCACAGCCCAGCAACGTGTGAGAGTATCGTATCACTTTCACACCATCGTAAAGTTGAAAACTCATGTGTCGATTTAGCATAAATTGAGAGCTATCTGTATAGAGTAAGATAGAAGCCAAATTTTAAAATAAACTGAATATATAAAATGTAAATTAGGCATTGCTTTTTATCCAGAGAAAATGTCAGGCTCACTCAAGTGTGTGAAGTCTACTTCTTTTGTAAAAGACTCTGAGGTCATCCTGTGGATGTTGATAGCCCAAAACTTCAGGATGGGGTCTGAAAGTGAGAGCAAAATTGGGCCCAAGGAGGAATATGCATGATCAGTGCTGTGCATTGAGCAAGCTGATGAACAGCAGGAGGAGAGCAAGGGACAAGCCAGGAATAGAGAAAAGCCAGCAAGGAGTTACAGTGTCCAGATTATGAATAAGACAGGTGTGCTCAGAATTTATGCTTACTTTAAGCATACTAGAAACAAGTGCTTAGGTTTCAGACAGACTTGGGTTATTTTATATGTAAAAACCTCAGTTTCCTTCTCTGTAAAATGGGGGTAATTGTAGTTTCTACCTTGCAGAATTGTTAGGATTTGAAATACTGCATTTGCCTGGTTTGAGCAGCTGGTCAGGAATTATTAGTTATTTTTCCCCTACATACAGAAAGCCTATTCCTCAAATGGACAGGCTAAGGATACGAGTCTAATGTCAGCAAAGGCAGTTAGTGGGAAAACCCAGAAAGGAGCTTTAGAAACGTTAAGTAAGGACTCAGTGTTACCTGGCTATGAAAGTCAGATTCTAAACACCGAGAAGCTTCCAGTGTAGTGGATTCTGATATTGCATTGAGTATGGCACAGGCCCAATAGATGGCAAAAGCCTTATACTGCCTCTTCTAAAGATAGAACAATGAGGGCAAGTCAATATGCACCCTTTTTCATCTTAGACTCAGTGTTTCCTATCCCTACTGTATCACACCCTGAACTGGAGAATGTTATATGTTACCTTTATTATCAAGCCCCCACCCTCACTCTATCAGGTAGCAATGGGTTTTGCTGAACTCTTAGTGGCATAAACAATAAGGGCATGTAATCATATCACCCAAAGAAGAGTAATCCAAAATAGGTGGTTTCAGATTTCATGCAAGGCCCTGAAACACCCTTGAGGATATATACGCATCGAGAGAGACAGACATCCTGACTCTCTGTACATGACAGCGTTTTTGAAATATTTTTTTATTTTGGTCACCTCATGGTCACAAAGTGGCAGTTATATCTCCAGGCATCATGAACTCACACCAATATCCATGGGAGAGCAAATGTCTTTTTCTATCATGAAGCTCTGTCTTTATCTTCAAAAACGGAAGTCCCCCAGCTCACTTCCTTTTACATTTATTGGAACCCCTAGAATTTAGGGCCTAGATCAATCATTAGTAACAAAGATTGCGACCACCAAGAATTGCTTACACCAATCGTGGTTCATCCCGTGGGACTGAGGCCTCCTCTCCCTGAGATGAAAGTCATCTCCATTTACAGCCTGTATCAGTTGAGAACCTGATAACAACCAGATGGTCCGTTCAAATGAGGACAACTCCAGGAGGGTGAATTTACAAAGGGGCTCATTATGAAGATGTGGCCAGGGTTTGGGGAAACTATAAGGGATGGTATAAAAACACAAGCTGCTACCATCCGTGGGCCAATGTAATGAGGTGAAAGAGAGCTTATGAGATTCAAAAAGAGAAAGATTCTCGTAGAGTCATTCATTTTTAGAGGAGCAGTGACCTTCTATCAAGGAAGAGAGCCAGGTTAAGGTGGCCTTTATAAGAGAACCTGGAGAATAAACATCCCCCTTCGGTCCTTCCGTTCTCCTGCCCAGACTCCTCACTGATGAAACAACTGAAAGCCAAAGGGCTTGGGACCTATTGATGTCATCCAAACAGGGCAGTCCCTGGGGGCAGAGCAGGGTAGAGAAAGATAGAGGAGAGGGGACCTCAAGGAGAAAGCGGGGGAAACACAGCACACCACCCGAACACAGAATCAGATTCTGACAGCAGGGAAGAAAGTGACATGTGCACATGGCAGAAAAAGGCTGCTACATTAGGCAACCTCCCCCACAACTCCAGTCAGAAGGAGAATGGAGCAGGTCCTGTTAGTTATTCTCAGTGATACGCAACAAAGGAGAAGAGAGTATATACTAGGCTTCATATCAAGGCCTCTTTTACTACCATGTTTCCTCAGTGCTAAGATGCCATGGATTATAAAATACGCTGGCAGTTTAACAAGAGCCTCTCAGGTGAAGGAAAGTTGGAAGGGAAAGGAAGGGAGGGAAGAAAGAGGCAAGGAAAGTGGAGACAGAGGTAGGGAAAGGAGACAGCACATTACATTAATTGTAGCCATCAATGGTATTTGAATATCCCCATTTCTGAGACATTAAAATGTGAAAAAGATATGGGTCAGGTGGAACACCAGATATTTGTGCGTCAGGGACGAATACATAACATATTTGTGATGAATACATACCATAAGTTTTTCAAAGTCTATAGCATGTGTAACAAAAAGAGTAGATCCTAATGTAAACTATGGACTTTAGTTAATAATGTGTCAGTCTTGGCTTATCAATTGTAATAAACATACCTCACCAAATGCAAGATTTTCTTTATCCTTTTTTTTTTTTTTTTTAAGATAGAGTCTTGTTCAGGCCGGAGTGCAGTGGCATGATCATAGCTCACTGCAACCTCAGATTCCTGGGCTCAAGTGATTCTCTTATCTCAACTTTCTGAGTAGCTGGGACTGCAGGTTTGAGCCACTTCTGAGTAACTGGGACTACAGGCAATGAGCCATTGCATTCTGTTAATTTTTTTCCTTTTTGTAGAAACAGGGTCTTGCCATGTTGCCTAGGTTGGTCTTGAACTTCTGGTCTCGAGTGATCCTCTTGCCTCAGCCTCCCAAAATGCTAGGATTACAGTATTAATGTCACCACATCGAGTCTTCAAGATACTTACAATAGGGGAAATTGAGGGGAGGGGTATGGAGAGGGGATTTATGGACACTGTTCAAAATACTTTCTGCTTTTCTCTAAACCTGAAACTGCCCTTAAAATATGAGTCAATTAATTAGAAAAAAAAGCCTCAGACCAAAGGAAACATAGTCATTACACAAATCTTAAAATGTTTTTCACCCTGTCAGGATGTGGTAGGCGTGATGGGAATAATTCTAACCCAGCCAAATGGCATTTAACCAGATCATACTGTTCTGATATGCGTGGATTTCATTACATTTGTAGAGCTTCATTAATGCAGTTACAAAATACACAACCTCCTGATAACATAAGGCAAAATATAAAAACAGAGGCAGATTTTTTTTCTCCTTCAAGACCTTAAATTTGCTTTACAGACACCAACAATAGAAGAAACAATATCAATGGACTACACATTGAACACCTAGTTTTCCTGAACATCAATCAGAGCCTCAGCGGGATCATAATTAGCTGCAGTACAGGCAAACAAAAGCATGTCTGTGGGTTGGGTCCTTCAACCTGGAAAGTTTCTAATTCAGTTTGTTCTTTAGTCCACTTAGCAGTTCTCAATGTCTTTCTGTGTATAGAATTCAATTAATAGGATGGAAAAATAATTTGACTGCAAGATGTAACAAAGCAACAGCCAATTAAGAAGGCAGCCTTACACAGTGGGGGCAGTGGCACTCTGGTTTATTTGCTCTTGTGGCAGCTAGACTCCAAAGAGAGTCCCTGCAATGAAGCAGGCCTCCCATGTCCATGTCTTGGTGTTATCCCTTCCCAGTGAATCTGGGCTGACCCTGTGATTCACTTTTGGCTGTAGATGTGGTGCAAGGCGCAGCTTCCGCCTGGATCTCTTGAAATGCTCACTCTGAGGGAAGCCAGCCAACATCTAAGACCTGTCTCAAGGGCTCCTTGTAGATGCACATGACTGTAAGCGAATGTGTTTACAAAATGTTGGATGAAGAGAACTGTTTTTGTTATATTGTGGTTATCTCCTGATGGATAATGAGCCACTTCAAAACTCTGTGGTTTAAAACAATGTATTTTTCTTGGATGGGTCCATTTGTTGACTAGCCTTAGCTGGGCAGATCTTGCTTGGAGACGCTTATGTGGTCACGGTCAAATGGAAGCTGAGGCTAGAGTTATCTGAAAACTCCACTGCACGAGATATCCAAGAGGGCTTCTTTGCTCGCATGCCTGGCACCTCAGCCAGGATGACTGAAAGGACTAGAGACTGACCAGGCATCTGTCTCTCTCTCCATGCTGCCTTCAGGTAGCTAGTTAGGGCTTCTTCACAGTATGGCCCTTTCAGGGGAGTAGAAGCAAGACTGAGTGTTCCAAGAGTCCCCATGGAAGCTGCAGGACTCTTTTTGACCTAGTCTCAGAAATTATGTAGTGTTAATTTTGCCTCATTCAAAAAAAATTATTTTGAATAGTGGGTACATACTAGGTATATATATTTATGGAGGACCTGTGATGATTTGATACAAACAATGTATAATGGATCAAATCAGGGTAATTGGTGTCTCCATCACCTAAGCATTTATCATTTCTTCATGTTAGGAACATTCTAATTCTACCCTTTTCGTTATTTTAAAACATACACTAGATTATTGTTCATTATAGTCACCCTATTGTGCTACCAAATACTAGATTTTATTCATTCTATCTGACTATTTTTGTAGCCATTAATGAACTCCACTTTATCCTCCTATTCCTCCTACTCTCCCCAGCCTCCGGTAACCATCATTCTATTCTACCTGCGTGAGTTCAATTTGCTTAATTTTCAGCTCCCACATATAAGAATATGCAAAATGTGTCTGTTTCAGCCTTAGTTCACTTACCATTTTTCTGCTGCATCTACAGTCAAAAGTGAATCACAGGGCCAGCCCAGAGTCACTGGGAGGCGATGACAGGAAGACATGGATATGGGAGGCCTGCTTCACTGGGAGCTGTGTTTGGAGACAAGCTGTGTAAATTAGAGTGTCACTTTTCCGTAGTATCTTATTATTTTGTTTCCCGCAGTCCTCCCAGGTTCCCTTTAAGTAGCAAGTTCAGATCATAACAAGGCGAAGCTTTCCTGAGGACTTCCAGTGTGCCAGGCACCGCTCTAAGGATTTTCTCTCTCACAAGTATTTTATACATCACAATAATCAATACATATGAGTTTCTACATATTCATCCCCATTTTTCAGATGAGGAATCAGCCTCAGAAAATATCTTGCCTAAGGACATGTAGGTAGTCTGTGGCAGGCCTATGTGTAGTACACAGCATAATCACTTTCCAGCTGCTTCAATTCAGAGCACCTAGATAAACATGTTCAATTCTAGCCTGCTTTAATGCTTTTGTATAAAACATATGAGAAGCCAAGGCAGCCTGGAGGCAAATGCCATAAAGCAAACCACCACTGGAGCAAGAAAGGAGGTTGTTGGAAGCCCCCACTAAAAACAAAAAAATCAAGACAAAACAAATGATTCTCCTTGAGCATCCCTTAGGAAGGCACACAACTCTCTGTGATGAGCTATGCTTATACCCCTCCCTTGTGTCTTGTCTCCACATTTGCCCTTCATTCTGCTTTAGGCCAGTAATTCTCAAACCTGGCTGCACATTCAAATCACCCGGGGCAGGGCATGGTGGTTCATGCCTGTAATCTCAGCACTTTGGGAAGCTGAGGTGGGAGGATCACTTGAGGCCAGTAGTTTGAGACCATCCTGGACAAAAAATGAGACCTTGTCTTTATGAAAAAATAAAAAAAAAATTAACTGGGCAAGGTAGCATGTGCCTGTGGTCCCAGCTAGTCAGGAGGTTGAGGCAGGAGGATTGCTTGAGAGCCCGGGAGGTCAAGGCTGCAGCAAGCTGTGTTCACATCACTGCACTCCAGCCTCAGCAACAGAGTGAGACCTTATCTCAGAAAACAACAAAAAAGAATCACCTGCAAGTTTAAAAAAAAAAAATCCCAATTTTTAAAAAACTCACCCCAGACCAATTAAATCAGAATATCTGAGGTAGAACTGAGTCATCTGTATTTAATCAGTCTCCCTAGTCCCAGGGGAATCAAATGTGTAGTTAAATGGAACAACCAGAGCTCTAGTCATCAAGAAATTCATAGTTCACCAAAAACACCAAGATATCTAGTATTACTGTCTTTTGCATTTACTTAGCAAATTTCACCTCATCTTTCAAAGCACAGAGTATTACTTCCTACAAGAAATCACCTTAACTTTATATCACCCTTCTTCAAGGACACAGCACCTCCCATTGCTTGTCATGCCTCCGTTGTAGCAGCATTCAAGACAGAATATTTCTCTAGCTTACTTAACTGGTCATTTCCTGCCATCGCTTGTCATCACCATGAATTGTAATCCTCTTGAGAGCAGGGAATGTATTTTACTTAATTCCTGTCACAGTGCCTGGGACCTAGTACAGTCTCTATTTCACTTAATTCCTATCACAGTGCCTGGGACCTAGTACAGTCTCAACAACTGTTTGTTGCCTGATAAATGAATGAATAAATGAACGAATAGATGGATGGAAGAATGAATACATGAATGGATTTTAAAAGCTACCACTTGCAGTAGTATTTCTAGAGCTGGGATTAGGGGCATACTCTTGCTCTGTGAGACTATGAAGAATGTTAGAACCGCTCATATGTGTATATTAGTACTCCTTATCCTTAAAGAAAAAAACAATCCTGGTCCATTTCTTCACTCCTATTTAGGTAAATTGTCAGGTGTGGCAGGCTGGATAATAACCCCCACAGATGTTCATGTCGGAATCCCTGGAACTTGGGAATGTTTCCTTATTTGGCAAAAGGGATTTTGCAGATGTGATCACGCTAAAATCTTAAAATGGGAAAATTATCCTAGATCATCTGGACATACCCTCAACGTAATCATGTGACCTTATAAGGAGGTGGCAGAGGGAGATGTGACTGCAGAGACAGATGAAGGCAATCTGAGGACTGAAGCAAGGTGCTCAGCAGCTGGCTTTGAAGATAGAGGGAGGGGCTTGGAGCCAAGGAACTCAGAGATGCAGCTTTAGAAGTTGGAAATAGATTCTCCTCTAGCTTCTCTGGAGGGAGCACAGCTTTGCTGATAACTTGATTTTGACCCAGTGAAACTCATTTTACATTTCTGACCTCCAGAAGCTGTGAGAGAATAAATGTGTATCAAGTTGCCAAGTTTGTGGCAATTTTTACAGCAGTCATAGGAAACTACTACAGAAGTTGCCATGGAAAGTTTGTACCATAAGAGGTCCAGCATAGGGCCACTGGAAACCTCCTCAAACCTTTGGTGGGTTTTCTAATGTCGCTAATCCAAGCCATTAAATTACTAGAGCAGGGCAAAGAGAGGTATCTTTGGGCAGCTAGTCACCTGCCCCAGGATTTCCTGAAGCAAAGCATTACCATAAAATGAAAGTTGCTCATGTAATGGGGTGGAAGTTCCTTCTGTTTTAAGAACAAACATCACTGTCAGTTAGCACTTACTAAAGGCTTACTATCTGAGACCATGTTCTGTGCTCTTCACGGGTATTGCCTTGCTAAAGATTCACAGTAAGCCCAGAGGAACTTTTTCAAGCTTTTAAGCATGAGGATATTGAGATATAAAGAGGTCACGTTAGTTTTAAGTTCTAGTGGAGCATTTCAGAAAGAAATGTCTGTGTTTAAGACAGATGCTTCATAGAATTGTTTAAGTGTAGAAGATGATACTCCAAGATATATGGCATGGAAGATTGTAGCAGGACAAACAGATGGTTACAGTACTCTTTCTAAGAAGTAGAAGGAATTTGAGAATAAAGAGATGATTCCAGGAGTGAGGAAAGAGGTAGCTTATCAACAAAGGTGGCCAGTCAGAAATCCCCCCCTCCTTGGTGTGACAGAAATGTCTTTCATCTTTTACTTTCAGTAAAAGCTGCAACTTTTAAATACTTTGCATAAGAGACTGGCAGGAAAATCAAGAGTTAGGAGTGACTGACCACCCCTGGGTCAGTGTGAAACCCAAAGGTGAGAAGAGTTATAGAAGGCGAGAAGAGAGAGAGAAAGAAGTGACCAGAGGAAGAGAGGCATATGACTTCCCTCTTAGTGGAGATCTAATGTTGGAGAGAATTTTATGTACATCTCAAAGGACAAGTGGCTTTGACTGACATCTATGGTACACAGAATCCCTTTTCTACCTGGGAAAAGGGTTAAATCATGTTCACATGTGGGACATTCAATGGGGTATGGCTCAAAGGAGGTAGCTAAATGGTATGTGCCAAGCATAAGCTCTAACCCTCCGTTTCACTCCTATTCAGTAAAGCTCATGGGTTGCAAGTGAGGGAGAGAGACACAGAACACTTCTAATTTACTATTACATTTCAAAAAGATGTTAATAACATATTACATTTAACCCAGTATATTCAAAACAGCATAAACATACATGTAATTCAATATGTAATCAACATTTAGATTATCAATGATATGTTTTGCATATTTTTCATAGATACCCTGAAATCCAGTGTGCATTCTACAGTTTCAGCACATCTCAATTTGGACCAGCCACATTTTAACTGCTCAGTAGGGACACGTGGCCTAGGGCCACCATAGTGGGCTATACAACTCTACTATTTCACTAACGAATTCGTTGTCTCCTCCTATATAGACCTTCCCTTCACTTTCAATTATGTAGAATTTTTGCTTATATTTGAAAACCCAAATATGTGAGCTCCATGGTTGGGGGCGTAGGGGAGGACCAGGAGCGCTCTCTTAGCCCAAGGCAGTATGGGAAGCACATGCCTGGAGGCATTTTTCTTATTCCTTCATGGTAAGACAGACAAAAGTTCATGTGGAGCAATGTTATTCCTTTTCAAAATTTCACCTTTGATAACATTAGATATTTTGATTAACACATTACTCAATCTACTAATACAATTGAGTAAGCATTGCTTAACATATAATAGGATCAAACCCAAGAATTTACTAATAAGGACATGGCACAGATTTTGAAGGCCCTGTTCATAAAACACAAGCAGGGTATAAGTGGTAAAGGATATTACACGGTAGATAAGTTTATCAATCAGAGGTCTGGCGGGAAACCTACGCCTGGGTTGAAAGCATTGAGAGTTTAATAAGAGGATTGTTCTCAAAGGTGCCAGTGGGCTTCAGGAAAGCCACTGAAGATGGTGTGGTCTCCTTGGGTGGGCATCCTTTGCCATCCCTGGACCTGACTGAAGGAGAAAACGGTGGAGAGCAATGACTGGAACCGAGAGAACACAGCTGATTCGAGAGAGTTGCCTGGCAGGGGCCCTGGGTCATTGGTAAGGAGACACAGCAAGGCTGCCACAGGCCAGCAGCAGGCCAGCACAGCAGCACAGCAATAAACACACAACCTCACATTTTCTCCTCTCTCTCACCAAGCCTCTCATTGGCTGAATCTAGTTGAACACCCAAGGGCTGGGAAGCCAGAGAGAGCCCACACAAGCTAGCCTCTGGGGACCCCAAGCAGGTGGAAGGACAGAGAGTGGATCTGGGAAGACTGGTGGAAAATACCCAGTGTAGTAAGATGCTGCAATCCTGGTGACAAATAGAGTGCCACTCCACTGGGGTCTCACCCAACTGCCGCCACATGATGGTTCCTACTCAGTATTTTCAGGAGCACCATCTTGTCTTGAACTTTTTATTTATTAATACTTCCTTTTAAACACATGCCAAATTATTTGAGGATTTCTAAGGATTCTTACTACTCAAACGCACAGGAGAAGAGAGAGAATAAAAGAAAGGAAAAATCCCAAAGCTGCAAACTTACCCTACCAAGTTTAACAAAGACAGTGTTTTGAGTCTACAAAGCATTACAGCTGAGGGGAAGAAAAGTTAGGGGACAAGGCTGTAATGCTTTATATACTCAAAACACTTGGTTCTCCTCAGATTTTAAATTCCTTGGGGCCAGCTCTTTTTAGCAGGAAGGTGCTAAAGACCCTCAAACTCCTCTGCTTTTTAGAAACGTCTGTATCTACTTTGGTATCTACTTTTAAAAATTGGCGAGACTTAGCAAGGGTCACAAATGCAAATGCATGTAAACTATGTGCCTGCTAGGAATTTAAATCAATTTCAATTGGGCTGGGTGGAGACTCTGGCACTTATTAAATGCTGGGCATTAAGTGTTTTACCTACATCAACTTCCTTGCTTATCACAAAAACTCTATGAAAGAGGCATAACTACTATCCCCGTTTTTCTGATCAAGAAACAGAGGCACAGAGAGGATAACACAGAAAATACATTTCCTATATAAAGGGAGCAGCTGCTACTCGGCTCCAGCTCATTCCAATCATGCGAGAATATAGGTCACGACACCATATTTTTTAAGGGCTTGAAATCTGAATTTAATGTGAATTCTCCCAATTAAGAGAAAAACCCTGGCAACCATTTAGATATTTTTAAAACATTATGCAGGCCAAAAAGAAAACCTGTGTAGGCCAACTATGGCTTCAGACAGCCCATTTGCAACCTCGGGTTAATGGGTCTAAAAGCCTTGTAAGCAGCAAAGCTCTAATTTTTTAAATAAAAAATACAGATAACCCCGATAAATTACTGTGAATCTGCTTTGGGTTAGAGAACAGAAGTTAACCCTGTTGGCCACTGCTTTTCATCAGCAAGAGGACCCAGGATACCTACACATCATTTGCAAACAGCCTTACTCAACTGAAAGCCAGTACTCACAGTACTTCAAGCATTGGGGAAAAAAATAAAAAATAAAAAGCCAGTGAGGCTCATTTGCATTGCACACAGGAGGCCAGACACCTGTCTTCTCCTTTTCAATTACCCTTCTTTACATACAGTTGCCAGGAGGAATCTAATTTCACCTCCAGTCATTCCTTCCATTATTTTTATTTATGTAAATAACCATCCCTTGTGCTGAATACTCAAGTTAAAATTTTAGAACCGTTACCCCACTGGAAGAAAACGTTTGGTTTGCTGAGCCCATTTACATTTTAAATTTTATTGTTCTTGTGTTTTGTAATGTTAAGTTTGAAACCAGCACACATAGTAATGGTTGTGCTATAAATACACCAGAAAAATGCCCCGTGTTGTATCTCTTTTCAAATTGCTTTTCCCCCCAAAGAAAACACGAGTAGGAATTAAGGCTGACATATGACTAATTTGGGTGAAAATACTTTCAGAGTCAAAGGTTTTTAAAACCAAAAGTTGTTTTAAAAGTGTTCATAATTAGGCCGGGCGTGGGGGCTCACGCCTGTAATCCCAGCACTTTGGGAGGCTGAGGTGGGCGGATCACGAGGTCAGGAGATCGAAATCATCCTGGCTAACAAGGCGAAATCCCATCTCTACCATACAAAAAAATTAGCCGTGCGCGGTGGCGGGCGCCTGTACTCCCAGCTACTCGGGAGCCTGAGGCAGGAGAATGGTGTGATCCTGGGAGGCGGAACTTGCAGCGAGCCGAGATTGCGCCGCTGCACTCCAGCTTGGGCAAAAGAGCAAGACTCCGTCTCCAAAAAAAAAAAAAAATCATAATTAGTCATAGTTGATAGCCCTTTCTCTTCTCACCATCCAGCGTCCTGAGGGCCTTGAGAGGCGTCGGGGCCATCTTGACTTTCCTGCAAGTAGGTAAAGCTGAGAGCAGGGCCACAGTTAGCCCAATGGGCACGATCCTGTAGAACAGTGGTTCTGGAAGTGTGGTCCTTTGCCCATTTACACTAAAATTATGGGGGTAGGGAGGGCTGGGGAAAATGGACTTGTTTAAAACACACATTTTAGAGCCCCATCTCAGACCAATTTCATTATGTTCTCTAGAATTTCAGCAGTGAAAATTTGGAGTTTTAATGCATTTCCCCAAGTGATCCGTGCTCATACTATAAACTGAGAATCATTATGACAGAAAATGTGAAAGAAAAGCAATGTGTCCACATATTTTGTGTATTTACTATGTGCCAGACACTGCTGTTCAGTACTTTCCATACACTCATTCATTTACTCCTCACCAATACCCACCCCTTTGAGGTAGGTCCCATCATGCCCATTTTTCAAAAGAGGAAACTGGGGCAAAGAAATATTTAGTAAATTTCCCGATATCATACATTTGGTTATTGGCAGAGATAAAAGTTGAACCCAGGCAACTGGGCTTCAGAGGGGGCATAATTACTCTGTATCATTTCTCACATGGTGGCTTTCTGGGGTGCTGGTTTAAAATGCAGGTCCTGGGGCCCTCCTCCCAGTGATTCTGATTTGGTGGCTCCTGGGAGGGGCCCCCTGAGTCTGCTGGGGGTCCTCAAGTTCCTGGGGGAGGACTTTCCTGCTCCCCAAGGCCAAACCTTAAGAAATACTAGGATTTTCATGAGACATTCCCTCAAGTCAATTTCCCTCCCATTATGCCTAAAAGCAGGACTTGTGGTCTTCCCCTCATTCCTAAAGTCCTCACTTGGAACATGCCCTGGAACCCTCTGTCTCTAGGAATTTTCAGCCTTTCTCTTTTCACTGGGCCTTTCCCTCTCATTACAAATAAGCTCAAGACATCCCCAGCAATTAAGGCTGACAAATGGGGATGAAATACCACAATTGTAGCCTGCTTCCAGTCTCTAGGCTGTTGGGTTAGCTTTAACATCAAATTTATGAATTAGTAGTCCACCTTATTGTCAGAGGCATTTGAACCAGAGTGACTCCATCTTGAATAGGGGCTGGGTAAAATGAGGCTGAGACCTACTGGGCTGCATTCCCAGGAGGTCAGGCATTCTGTCATGAGATGAGATAGGAGATAGGCCCAAGATACATGTCACAAAGACCTTGCTGATAAAAATAGGATGTGGTTAGGAAGCCAGCATCCTAAAACCCACCAAAACCAAGATGGCAATGAAAGTGACCTCTGGTTGTCCTCAGTGCTCATTATACACTACTAATAATGGATTAGCATGCTAAAGACTCTCCCACCAGTGCCATGACATCTTACAGATGCCATGGCAATATCAGAAAGTTACGCTTTGTAGTCTAAAAAGGGGATGAACCCTCAGTTCTGGGAACTGTTCACCCCTTTCCCAGAAAACTCATGAATAATCCATTCCTAGTTTAGCATATGATCAAGAAATGACAATAAAAATAGCCAACTAGCGGCCTTCAGGGCTACTCTGCCTATGGAGTAGGCAGAATACATTTGCTTTCATTTTCTCTATGAACTCACCCTGAATTATTTCTTGTGCGAGGTCCAAGAACCCTTTCTTGGTGTATCAGGACCCCTTTCGGGTAACATTACCATCTGTACTTCCACAAACCCTGAGTGCATGCCTCAGTCCACTACATTCTAGCTGCTGGCCATTCCCCTTCCTTTGATGTGGCTCTAGCTAAGGTCTCTAGTGGCCTCCTAATTGCAAAATCCTATGGATATTTTTCTGCACATCCCCAGGCGGACACAAGGACTGACTGCTTCTTGAAACCTCCCTTCACTGGTTTCTATCACTCTAGTCTTCATGTTCCCAATTCTCTGACTCTCCTTTCTTTCCCGTATTGTAGTATCCTCTCTTGTGTTTGTCCCTTTAATTGAAGGTTCCCTAAGATTCTGTTCTGGATCTTCCTTTTCTTTCTAGAACTTTCAGCCACTCATGTGGCTTCATTAATCACTGATATCTCTAGTATCTTTCTTACTCTTGTAACTCTGGTATCCTATTTTTCAGCGTCTTTTGGATAAGTCTGTTTGAAGATCCCACAGTTGTTTCAAACTTGTCCTAAACAACTCACTCTCTACCATATCTCCTCAAACATGCTCTTTGCTCTTTATTTTTGTCATTTCTGTTAAGAGTTTCATCAACCACCTAGTCTCCCCAAGTCAGAAAGCACCCTCCTCTCTCCCACCTCCTCGTTTAATGTAAGTCTTGAAATTTCTAGAGAATATCTCACTACTGTCACTGCCTTAGTTCAGGTTTGCAAACAGCTTCAGAGCTGGACTGTCTGCCTCCAGTTTTTCTTGCCCAGTCTGTAGTATGCCATCGGATTTAATCTCCAAATAAACAAAGTTGATCAGATCACATAATTTTTGAATTTTCATGCAACCAACAAGCTTGAGTAACCTTGATGTGAGGACATGACCTGACCTGAGCTCAGCCCTTTCTCGGGTCCCTACCACTCTGTTTACTCACACTCTCTTCTTGCCATACTAAACTGCTGCTCATTTCAGTCAGCCTTCAGTCTTCTTTATTTACACAAGCTGATTCCTTTGGCTACAATGCTTTTTTTTCTTTATCTAATAAACCCACCTAATCTTCAAAGCCCAGCTGAGATGGCATCTCCTCCAAGAAGCCCCAAGTTGTCTGAACAGAGATTATGTTACTCATGCTTTAGCTGCTTCAGGGTTTGGATCATCCTCTGAAATAGCATTCACCCATCTTGATTATCTTTTTACACAGCTGAATTCATCCCTCTGTGAGAGCATCGTAGGGTGAGGAGCACTGATTCGTCTCATCTGTCTTTGGAACCTCAAAGCCTGCACATAGTAAATACCCACTAAGTGTTTTCCTTGGCATTCAGAGGGCAATCAAGGTCACTGTTACTCATTTTCCTAAGGTCCATTAAGTTTAGTTTGAGTGCTCGCTTGACAGATTGGTTAAACATTCTCTAGCAATCAAATTTGGGAGACCCCTTGAATCTTACAAGACCAAAGAATTAGTGATGGGAGAATTAGTGATGGGAGACAGCTAGTGAGGGACATTGCTGCCAAGACCAAGACAGACAAGTCTCATGGCTCAACTTCCAATTAATGCAGTAAGATCAGGCTCAGGCAATCTTTATTCACTCCTATAGAGGTGCCCATATTGCTAGTCCCATCTGAAGCAGACCTACCTCCAAGACCCAGGACCTAAATTACCTAGCAACTGCAAGCACTCTAGCCTTTGACCTGCCCTGTCCCAGATTTGGACAGTCCCTGGGTCTACCATGTTGTATCCTCAAAGTCCAAATCCTCTGTCACCTCTATTTCTCCAGATGTCTAGATGAAATGCTCTGTTGACTTTGTCCAGGAATTACCAACTCACATGGCTACATGGATCAGGAAGTGAGCTGTCAGGAGACAGCAAAAGAGGGCTGAGGATGGCGGCTGCTTTTCCGCTTCAGTGGTTGACATTGTGAGGTAAGGTAGGCCCAGTGTTCCCAAAAGGCTCTGATCTTTCAAGAGAAGCTGGCAATCAAGATTTCTATGAGAAGTAGTTTTGTAATTAATTTTTAAAAAGTCAATATGAGAGGCAAATAAAACCTGTCTGTAGACTAAATTTAACCTGTGTGGTTAGGGAGTGTGTGACCTCTTACCTAGGGCTTTCTCTCATACAAACATTTTGAGGGTTTACCTCTAGGTTCTTTCCCCACCTTCTCCTCCAGCAAATTTTCATCTGTCCTGAGAAAGAAAAAAAAGAGCTACTTACTTTCACTAGAGAATGAATAACCTAGTGCTGGCTGCTTCTTCCTTTCTAATGATATGGGAAAGTTAAAGACTTCATGATGGGTTACAGACATAAAACCATAAAAAGCAAAGTCTAGTTAATTTCGTCAAAGTCATCTTGTAATGTTGACTGTGGCAGGGGAATGATAGATAGTCCAAGGTTGTGCCTCTTCTTCTAAGGACCACTTCTGTATTTTACAGTGACTTTCTCCCTGTGTGTTTTAAGCTATATATAGGGAAGGGCTCTTTTTAAAACTCTGTAGGAATTAAGAGCAAAATATAATAATGAATTACTAGAAAATGGAATTAAAAGACTCGATACAATTTTATTTTCATATTATTGGATTCTTAGGCATAAAATTACTCTATTAAATTGTTATAAAGACATGGTTCTCACCTGGGACATTTTGTCTTATGGGGACATTTGCCAATGTCTAGAGACATTTTTGGTTGTCAAAACTGGGAGAGTGCTACTAGCATCTAGTGGGAAGACATCAGAGATGCTGCTAAACATCCTTCAACGCATAGGACAGCTCCCACCGCAATGATCATGTTCCAGAGGTCAACAGTACTGAGGATGTTTCTATTGTAGTGTCTAAATGACTCACCTCAATTTTTGCTCTTACCTTTCATGGGCCAGTTATGAGCATGTCCCAGATCAGCACTGGTCTGCAGAACACACTCTGAGAAGTAACATTCTAGAAGAAGTTTTCCCGCTGCCTTTCTCATTAGCCCAAGGATGAGATCCCAACGTGGGGGAATTTCAGAAGAATTTGTGTATTACCTAAGGGTAATAAAAACAGATGGAAATCATGTAACTTATAATAGAGATATAATAGAGACATTTATTTTCTTAAAATGACATAACTAACCCTACTATAAGTGCTCTAGGATATGAATAGGAGTGCTCATAAACATCTCTAAACAGCACTGAAGAATGAATGCACAATCCCAGATTGAATCATGACACCTCTTTGACATACCCAGCACCCTTGTCCTTTTTGACCACTAATATTTTAGTCAGTTTAGCAGGATTTACCTAATGAACCATTAGTTTCTTACCACTAATCAATAGTTCTTTTTAAAAATAGAGATTTCAAGATTCATCAAAAGATGGAGGAACTAGGTTGGGGGATTGCTGGGAATCTGTATATTTAATAAGTACCCTGGGTGAGTCCAATAATTAGAGAGGTCTGAAAATACTGAGAGAAAATATAACCCCATCAGATATGCTCCCACCATTTCTGAATCCATTCACAAGTCTTGTTGATGTATCTATTCAACGACCCCTTATGCATTGCCTCATGCCACTCTGGGTTTGGGGCTTCAGCAGTAGTAAAGGCAAGAAGTCCTGGTGCATTCACAGCTCGGGCACGCCCCTTGTATGCTCCCTCCTGTGGACCCTTCCTCAGTTTTTACTGTCCCTGCCTTGCTGGCAGCACTTGCCACCTCTCACCTGGATTATTACATAGAATAGTACCCACCCCTGCCCTCTGGGCATGTTCCATAATGATACTCTCTCCATCTGTCCCAGATTAAAACTCTTCCCTGGGTCTCCATTGTCTAAAGGAGAAAATCTAAGCTTCTATATATGGCCTACAAGTCCTTCAGGACCTGGGACCTGTTCCCTTCCCCACCCTCATCTCTGAACACCCTTTTCTCCCAACTTTAACTCCTCCAGAAAGTACTGGCTCAATTATCGGTGCTGGGTCAGAGGTCAATACTTGGCCTGTACTTGCCCCTCTGCCTGGAAAACCAGTATTCTACCTTATTAACACCATCTACATGGAAAACTTGTATTCATTTTTCAAAATTCAGCTAAAATATTAGCTTTTTATGCTGATTGTTAACATTTAAGAATGTACTATGTATGATAGGCACTGCGCTGAATGTTTGTTTCATTTATTCTCTACAAGAACCCCATGAGGTAGGTACCATTTTATTATTAATAGTACATTAACTATTGAGGAAATGGAAATGGCACTTAGCTAATTTAGGTAACTTTCCAAGGGTTATACAATAGTCAGTGGTAGAAACTGGATTCAAACCCAGGACGAATCCAGATCCCACCCTTCCACCGGACAACTTCACATTTCTTCTCTCTGGGAAAGCCTTTCTTGTTGCTCCCCTCTCCCAGAGGGCTCATGTGGGGGACTATATTCTTGTTTAAAAACACGTGCTGCCCCTCCCTGGGAGAAGATCAACATTATTATTTCCCGTCCTATTGGTGTCAGTTTTGGCCACGTGACTTCCTTTATCCCATGAACTATAGGCAGAAATATGGGTATTCTTCCTGGATAGACAGTATGGGAGGCAGGACATGGTTTGCTACTCTTATCTCTCTCTTAAGTGAGCCTGTCCAGAGAGAGGTTACTTCAGCATCCTGGGTACTGGTGGCTGGGGTGGGGCGGGGGGTGGCATGGCAGAGGGGGTAGAAATGAAGTACAGAAGATGCATAGTGGACATTTAGCAGGAGTGGGAAATAAATCTTAGTAGTTCTGGGGATTTACTTGTTAAAGGGGTCCAAGTAGCTGCCTGCTCAGCACTGCTTCTGTACATTTTTCTGTGCATACTTCTATTGTTGCACTTAACACAACATATTGTGATTTAACTGTCCACATATTAATCTCCTCTGCCAATTCTCTAAGGAACCATGACTTATTCATGTGCCACATTTAGCTCAGTGCCTTTCACATCAAAGTTCAATAAGAATTATTTGAATGAGTACCTGATCATTGGAAAAATAACTATCAAGTGTCCACACTGTCTACTAGCTAAAAGAACAATGCTCCATGTCAAATGGCCTTGAGTATTACATTGTCATCCCCTCAAATCCCTTGACTTAGACAAAGTGAAGCAGATTTTAAAAAATATGTCGAATCCAGATAAAATAAAACATGGAAGTAGGGTCAAATATTGCAAAACAGAAGAGCTCTTGAAATCCACGAACCTAAGTTTGAGTCCCAGATCTGTTGCTGACTAGCGATGGGTCCTTAGATAAATGCGTAATTTTTAATTTATAAAATGGTAGTTACAATGATTGCTTCCCAGGATCATGGTGAATATTACATGCCTAGTGCTCAACACAGCTTGGTTCATTAAGACACTGTGATTGATATTTGTCCCTCTTTTTTTCTGTTGTTTATTTGGCTGTCCTGCATCTAACCCTCTTTCCTGCAAGTGTAAGAGTCCCTCTTGGAGGATGATAATGGTGGGGTCAATTTACTACCCAGGGAAGCGAAAGGAAGAAGATTCATCCTATCTCAATCCTTGGATCCAGGCACGACATGGGTAATCAGGCACATACACCTGATGGATTTGATCAAGTGATACAAAGATAAGAAACTGGATTCACCCATTGACCCTTCCTCCAGGCAAACCACCATGGCACATGTTTACCTATGCAACAAACCTGCACATTCTGCACATGTATCCCCGAACTTAAATTTAAAAAATAAAATTAAAAAATAAACTGGATTATCTCTGAGTACTTGAGAGAGGATCTGATGGTAGCAATGGGGCTTTCTTGCAGCAGTGGGACAAGGGGGGTATCCTTTACCAGACTCATCCCTGTAAAAAATTACTTGTTGTGCTTCCTGCCTTTTGAACTTCCAGAGTTTGGTTCTTGCTTAACTGCCAAGTCTGATTTTCCATCTTTACAACCTTCAGTCAAGTCTGTGTGGCCTTGATATCTTCCCAATTGATTGCTGTAAAACCAGTCTTAAAGGCAGATGTGATTCAGGTTGTTTGCAAGCAATACATATTAGATCTCTTTCTCATTTTTTCTCTTCCACCTTCCCACTTTTGTTTCTATGAATTGCTGAGCTCTTTCTTTCTCTTGGCCTGGAGTTCGTCTGTGAAGTAACTGAACTGTGTTCCTATTCAGGCTTTTAGTACCAAAGTATGCAAAAGATTGTAACCTAAATGATGTTTCCTGGCAGTTTTGAGCTCAGCTTGAAACTGTTAAAATTAATGAGTGTTCTGCCTCTTTCATGAGAAGTAACTATCTGATCAAAACTCTTTCTCACACTCAGCCTCAACACACACACACACACACACACACACACACACACACACACACACACACTTAGGCTAGTTTTATTATCATTTGTCAGGAATCTGTTTGATTTTCTAACATACCGATTTTTTTTTTTGAGTATTTACTTTGTGGCACTGGGTCAAATCTGTAACTACAGTGGATATTGCTGGCTGTCCACCCAATCTCCATTCTCTTTTTCTTTGATGGCAGAACCCCTAAAGTGCCCACATTCACAGACAGACACAGACACACACACACACACACACACACACACACACACACACACACACTTCCTAGCCTCTCTTGAGAAGAAGCGTCTATTGAATTTTAAATAGATGTTGTTGAACAAAGCCACTGGGAAAGTTATTTAAAGGGTCTGAATCAACTGCCAGATGCCACTTTCTCCCCTTTCCCCTTTCCTTTCCTTTCCTGTTTGGAAGACTAACGGGAGTCCTCCAGAGTTCTGGCAGCCATTACAAGACCATGAGAAAGTTCTGAGGCTGGAAGCCTGCATTAAAGATGCTACAGAAGAAGATTCAAACATGCTTGATTAAAATATAGAACTGTAATAACCCTAGACGATGTCTACACCTCCACACTTTGTGCTAAATGATGGAAAAAACAACCTAATGTAGTTAAATCATTGCTAATTTAGATCTCTGCCATTAGCAACTGAAAGCACTTCTTTACTAATACAGAGACATCACACAAAAGTTCCTTGAAGTTTATACTATTAATCCCACTTTACAGATGTGAAGTCTTAGGGTTAGTTTTATCGCTTGCTCTAGTTACTCATTCATTGGATAGTACTGGACTGACCTCGTATTGAGCACCATTGATCGGACTGGTCAGCATCTGAATGTAGTGTTTACTTGACACCAAAGACTGGATTCTTAATCACTGCATTTTGCTGCCTCTCTGTTGAGTGCGCTTCCAGATTTTTCAGACCCACACAATCTGGGGGGCCTCTTGGATAGATGTGACCGGTAGAGATTTTCTCATCTGAATAGAAGCTTGGGATCTTCTTTATTCTCTTTCACTTCCTGTTCGACAAAAGGCACATTTCTCAAGTTTAAATAAAATGGCCTACTGGCCAGCTCTGCATGGAGTAATGCTTCTTTTTTCTCTCTTTTCATGTACATATCTAATTCCTTGGAGCATTCCTATGGAAATCTGTTGTTGGGATGACATCAGCTTCCATAAAAAGTATGTGCAATGTAGTAGGTGCCCAGCAAATGTTGAACAAATTTATAAATTAATAAATGCATTTC
This sequence comes from Macaca fascicularis, assembly GCF_037993035.2. Taxonomy (NCBI): domain Eukaryota; kingdom Metazoa; phylum Chordata; class Mammalia; order Primates; family Cercopithecidae; genus Macaca; species Macaca fascicularis. The sequence continues at coordinate 17,530,028 of NC_088376.1, forward strand.
CTTGGCAGTCCTGCCTGGGATATTGATTTTCAAGTGTTTTTGTTTTGTTTTGTTTTGTTGGAGACACAGTCTTGCTCTGTCACCAGGCTGGGGTGGAGTGGCTTGATCTCAGCTCATTGCAACTTCCACCTCCCAGATTCAAGCAAGTCTCCTGCCTCAGGCACCTGAACTGGGTGTGCGCACCACCACACCCAGCTCATTTTTGTATTTTTAGTAGAGATGGCATTTCACCATGTTGGCCAGGATGGTCTCCATCTCTCGACCTCATGATCCACCAGCCTTGACCTTCCAAAGTGCTGGATTGCAGGCATGAGCCACTGCGCAAAGCCTTCCAAGTTCTTTTTAGAGAGCCATTTGTGTGTTCTATCTTGTCATGACAAGTAGCGATTCCTCGGTGAGGGAAATGTGACTGCCTAGGCACAGTCCAGTTTCCTATAACACCAAGTGGCACATCTTCGTACTCACAAAAGACTTTCTGAAAGGTTTATGTGAAAAGTTTTACACTACAAGGATTTTACAAAGTATCTTTGCTGATCAATGCAGTCCACTGTAGAGATAGGAAACAGGCTTTATAATAAGAGACAACTGCATTCCGATTATGATTCTAAAACTCTTCACCTCTGGGTTCTTAGGCAAGTTACTTAATCTGTTTTGTTGGAGACAGAGTCTTGCTCTGTCACCAGGCTGGGGTGGAGTGGCGTGATCTCAGCTCATTGCAACTTCCACCTCCCAGATTCAAGCAAGTCTCCTGCCTCAGGCACCTGAACTGGGTGAACCTCAGTTTGTCCATTTGCAAAATGGGACAATAATTCCTATTTTTACAAAGGTTATAAAAGGGAATGTATAAACAGCATTTGGCGGAGTACCTAGTTCATAGTACACGACAGAAACTGTCATTAGTGAATTTTTCCAAGTATTTCAAAATGGTCTTTTCCGGTTGGAGATGTTTTTTAATTCCCCTATTAGAATTAACCATCCCCTCAGCAGCGGCTCCTCAATGCCCTTTATCTTTCACAGAAAATAAAACATCTAGGAAAGGTTAGCTGGTTTTATGCATCTCTCCCTCAATTATACTGAACTCTCCGAGGGCAGAATTTTTCTTTAAATCCTTAGTGTCGGGCGCTGGGAAAGTGTCTAGTAATTGAAGAATATAATGCAATACACCTTTGTACAGGAATAAATGTGATAGTTGAAATAAGGCATTAAGAGGTGTGCTATAGGGCAGTTTCTGGTTTTCAATCTAAGAAATTTTGAAAGGCATATTCCCTGCTTGGGGGTCTTTGTCCGGGTCTGTAAAATGACTGTGGCCCCTTCAGGCCCTGGTTTGTTACACAGAGAAATACGAAATTTAGCAGCAGCTGCCACGGGTCACTATTCTGAACTAGAATGGAGAGGATTTTCTTATTAAAATGCTAAGAAAAAAGCGAAAAACAGGCTGGAGTGTATACGGTCATGTGCTGCATAATAATGTTTTAGTCAACTATGGGCCACATATATGATGGTGATTCCATAAGAATATAATGTAGCTGAAAAGTTTCTATCACGTAGTGACTTTGTAGCCATTGTGATGTTGTAGTGCAGTGCATTACTCCTGTGTTTGTGGTGATGCTGGTGTAAACAAACCTACTGTGCTGTCAGTCCTATAAAAGTATAACACATGCAATTATGTATAATACATAACACCTGATAATGATAATAAACAACTATGTTACTGGTTTATGTATTTACCATACTATACTAACTATATACTTAGTAATTTTATAGTGTACTCCTCATACATATGTATATTAAAAGTTAACAGCAAAGCAGCCTCAGGCAGGACCTTCAGGCGGTGTTCCAGAAGAAGGCATTATCATCATAGGAAACGACAGCTCTATGTGTATTACTGCCACTGAAGACCTTCCAGCGAGACAAGATGTTGAGGTGGAAGACAGTGATATTGATGATCTGGACCCTGTATAAGCCTAGGTGAATATGTATGTTTATGTCTTAGTTTTTAACCAAAAAGCTTATAAAATAAAAATAAACATAAAGCTTATGGAATAAGGATACAAAAAATAGTTTTGTACAGCTGGACAATGTGTTTTAAGCTGTGTTATGACAAAGTCAAAAAGTTTGCCAAATTAAAAAACTTATAGAAACTTCGTTTGTTTTAGACAGAATCTCGCTGTCGCCCAGGCTGGAGTGCAGTGGCATGATCTCGGCTCACTGCAACCTCCACCTCCTGGGTTCAAGCGATTCTCCTGCCTCAACCTCCTGAGTAACTGGGACTACAAGCACATGCCACCACACTCGGCTGACTTTTTGTATTTTTAGTAGAGATGGGGTTTCACTGTGTTAGCCAGGATGGTCTCGATCTCCTAACCTCATGATCCGCCCATCTCAACCTCCCAAAGTGCTGGGATTACAGGCGTGAGCCACCACACCTGGCCTATAGAAACGTTTTATACGTTTTTGGTTTGTCACAATAAGCTAGGATTAATTTATTAAATAAAGGAAAATATTTTTAATACATTTAGTATGGCCTAAAGGTACAGTGTTTATAAAGTCTACAGTAGTGTACAGTAATTTCCTAGGGCTCTCATTCTCACTTAACACTCACTGCCTTAACTCAGAGCAACTTCCAATCCTACAAGCTCCAATCATGGTAAGTGCCTTATGCAGATGTAACGTGTTATTTTATCTTTTATGCCATATTTTTGCTGTATCTTTTCTATGTTTAGATACATACATACTTACCATTGTCTTATGGTTGCCTTCACCATTCAGTACGGTGATGTGCTGTACAGGCTTGTAGTCTGGGAGCAATGGACTATACCATGTAGCCTAAGTGTGTTGTAGAATGTGCCATCTAGCTTTGTGTAAATACACTCTAGGATGTTTGCATGACGGATCGCCTAGAGATGCATTCTCAGAACATATCCCCACCATTAATCAACACAGGACTGCACTTCTTTCAGTATGTTTTAATAGAGTTACAGAAGATTAACTCCTAAGTTATGTATGTTTTCATCACTAGATCTCAGTGATATTTCTGCTGAGACTGGATACAAAAGAGTGTGGGGGGATCTCGGAAGCTTACACAGTCTTTATGAAATTTATCTGCAGCGTCTTGACTTTAGTAACTCTGGTTGTTGGTATATTAGAAATAATCTATCCTTATTTGGAAGAAAGGTCTGCACTGTCTTCACTGATGTGAACTACAATTATGCTTACCAGAGGAAAAAAATTCACCTGCTAAGAAGTGACACGAGGCATTTGCAAATGTAAAGTGAGATTTTTTTTCGTCCATTGAGAGATCTGGATTACAAATGCAGCTCCGTAAATGCAGTTGTCATAAATGTGCTTTGAGATGGCATTAACTGATTGTTTCTGTCACATCGACAGCCTCAGTAAAAAGGTCCTAAGGGAATTCCACTTTAAACATAAAGCCTGTTGGAGGAATGACAAAGCTGCACTCACTAATTAAATTTAAATTTACAATAGGAACATGACTGAAACTAAAATTCCAAGGGCTTGCTGGAGCAAATACAGTGAGAAAATTTTACTCTAAAGACCAAATATTGAGCCTTTTGCAATATTTCACCTTTTACCACCTCCTTTTGCACATTATCATAAGGTAACAACATGCCTACCACTCCCAACCATTTCCCTTTTCCAAACTTAAAATTTTGCAGAGGTACACACACAGAGAAAGTTGAAAGTGGACTGGGAAAAGGGATTCACTTATAGAACTCTTAAATGTCAGGACAGAGCTGAATGAATGGGCAGTGGATCCTGTTCACCACAGCTGCCCTAAAATAGGTTCCTTCAGCTGATGACCTGGCTCAGGCATCATATTTAGCCTGGGGCTCCTCCGGGTGGATGAGGCTCTGCGAAGTGGTTACTCCAAAGAACGCGACGCTGGAAAGGTCACCAGGCCAAGAGCCACTTATCTGCCTTGCCCAGCCTGTATCCTAGGAGGGCTGGTAGGGTGCTCCCTGCCTTTTCCTACCCAAATTACCCACGTTCCTACACACTTTCCCACCCCTTCCCCTCAAAGGCGGAGAGACCCTGGCCCTGGGTCAAGCCTGTGGCAACGCAGCCAGCAGCGCTCCAAATATTAAGAGAGCCGCGGGCTGCAAAAATCTGGCACTGGAGCCTCGGATAGCAAAGCGAAAGGAGCACGGAGCGCGCGCGTCCTCGTCCCTCCCTTTGCACTGGTGTGCGCTCCGCGGCTGCCTGGTGCACCTGTGGGTCCCTAGGGGGGCGCTGCCTCAGCAACCACCGTCGCCGCCCAGACTGCGGGAGCCGCGCCCGGGGCAGCCCGGAGTGGGGGAACGGAGATGAGCAGCGACTCGGACCACCAGTGCCCTGTAGACGGTAACGACCCAGCGCGGCTGCGGTTTTTGTCCTTAAGCTCCCTTGTCTGGATTTTAATCTCCTTACTTTTTGACCTGGGGACTAGAAGTTTGGTTATTTCCTTGTAAAGCGGCTGGGGTGGTAGAAAGTCCCCATCTTCATGGATTTTTTGCACCATTTTCCGTACCTAAAATGTTATCATTATTTAGAATCAAATGAGTTCACTTTTATAAAGCGCGAAGAACCGCGCCTAAGACATAATGGGGTTTTGTTAAATAGATACGTATTGAGATTTTACTGCTTGGCGAACTGCTGCACGTTTCCCTAGTTAGACTGGAAATACCTGCCCTGTAAAAAAAGATGTTTTTGCTTCTTTTTTGGGGAACAAGGACAGCATCATCCCAGTCCTGTCACCTGCAGCCAGTTATTCTATAAACAAGGGTTAAAAGAGGCTACCCTCATCTCAGAGTGCGTGATGCCCTTAATGTTCTTTGGATCAGAGCTGCGAGTTAAGAACAGGGACGTTAGTTGTTTGAAGATCTTGTGCAGCAGGATTCCCCAAACTGTCTTTATAAAACTCGGGTGTCACTTAGTTCTACTTCGGTAAAATAATAGTTACTCCTTCTTTGAAAGGTGATCATTATTGTCCTTCAGGTATTCTCACTAATGAGTTGTTGACCTTTTAGGAGTGATCCTCCAGGAATAACTCCTCTTTGTATCAATAACCTTTTTGAACTGTGCTGAACACAGCTTAATGAAGCCTCAAAGCTGAATGTCTCTGGGGGCTTCTGCTCAACAGGTAGGTCAGGTAACTCAGCTAGGGTTCCCTGCAGGTCAGTCATATTCAGGACTGGGAATTTTGCACAGTAGTTGGTGAAGCAGAAGCCATTTTTCTGAAAGAAACACTTCACCTTTTATTGTCCCAAGGAGAGTTTCCAGCATAACTGTCCTGACGCTCTTTTAAAAAAAAAACTTTAAAAGTTGTGTTATTATCATTATTATTTTTACATATGGCATAAAACCTGGTACTTAGAAGTAGAAAGTTAGAATAGTGGTTACCAGAGGCTGGGGAGGGGAGAGACAGGGCTGTAGACATGTAGGTCAATGGGTATAAGGCTGCAGTTAGACAGGAAGAATAAATTCCAGTGTTGTATTTCACAGTAGGGTGAATATATTTAATGATAATGTATTGTATATTTCAAAAAAGCTAGAAGAGAGGATTTCCATGTTCTCACCACAAAAGAGATGACAGGTATATGGTAATTACCCTGATTTGGTCATTAAACAATGTATATGTGTGTTGAAACATCACATTGTATCCCATAAATAGGTACAATTGTTACGCTTCAATTAAAAACAAAATAAAACTTAAAAAGAAGAAAAGCAGCTGACACTTTAAACTGCTAAGGCTTTTTGTCAGACTCTTATGTTCCTAGGGTCAGCACATACTTATTTAAATATTTGGCTAGGCTGGGCATGATGGCTCATGCCAGCACTTTGGGAGGCCAGGGTGGGCAGATCACTTGAGGTCAGGAGTTTGAGACCAGCCTGGACAACATGGTGAAACCCCATCTCTACTAAAAATACAAAAAATTAGCCGGGCATGGTGGTGGGTGCCTGTAATCCAGTACTCGGGAGGCTGAGGCAGGAGAATTGCTTGAATTTGGGAGGTGGAGGCTGCAGTGAGCTGAGATTTGTGTCACTGCACTCCAGCCTAGGTGACAGAGCAAGACTTCATCTCAAAATAAATAAATAAACAAATATTTGGCTATTTGAGAACAGATTGAAAAGCATAAATTAGATTATTTAAGAATCCTAATACAGGAGACTTTTTATGTGAATGAAGGATGGTCAGAATAATTTTTTCTGACCTTAACCCTGCTCTGTTTTGATTGTTTTTAACCTTAATTCTTGTTTTAAAGCCATATAGCATAGTCTTCAGAAATCTGATAGGAACGTTTTTTAAATAAAGTAAAATAACAAGGTATCTACTTTTCCTAAATTAAGCATGTGCCTTGTAGCAAAGCATGTCTGTAGCTTGTGGTGACTTTGGTAGCTGAATATATGATTTATAAATAGTAAAGTTCAAAGTTTGCCTTAAATCTGAATTTCTGAAAATACCAGAATTCTTGGGTTGCTCTCTGGTTATCCTTGAGCAGGTGATAAGGCAGCAACACACCTAATTATGCCAAATGCTTGCTATGGCATATTAAAAGAGTACAAGATAACTATCTGTCAGACTTAGTAATCCTCCAAGTATGTATGATGAGATCCTGAAGGTAACACTGGATTAGGATGTTAAATGATATCTTGTCTTAAATTCTCTTGTTGAATATCTGTTACAGACCTATACATTATGGAAGAATACCATAGGGAATCCTGTTGCAGATAAAGAATTCTTATTCTTCTCTTTATGCTTTGATATCGTTTATGATCTTGCTGTAGTACATGCAAGAGAGGTTTAAGCAATTAGTTATATCAGATTCAAATTTTCATTATATTAAAAATGAATGATTCTTCAGACTCAAATAATGTTTTTTTCTCTATCACTTGAAATAACAGCACAACCTTCCATTCTTCCTGAATAGCTTTGATTCTTGTTAAAACATGTTTAAAGAGAAGTAGAATTCTAATTTTCATGATGGGTCAAAAATTTGTTGTTGAAATGCTGGCTTTTATATACCGTTGTAAGACTGGCATGTTGTAATAAAATTGAAATCATGAAATTTGGGACCAAAACTTCTGTATTTTTTTGCCCCCTCTAGATTTTTTCTCTTTTTCTCTGTGACTTTTTCACTTTTTATTTACTTCTTATCATTTAAATGAAACCCCCAACAGGCAAAATTCATCACTGGGTGCCTGGTCCCTACTATTGCTGTGCTGAACTACAAATACTATCTTATCTAACCTTCATTAACAAGTCAGTGGGGATACTATTATGGTCTGCTTTTTAATTTTTATCTTAAGGAAACCAAGGCTTGGAGAAGGTAAAGATCAGTTCTGGGCATTAAACCCAGGGCTCTCACTCCAGAGTCCCACACCCCTACATTCCTAACACCTAATCCCAGACCCTGGCCTATGTTACAGAATATGGGCCAGTGACCTGGAGCAGCCTCCTTTGCCTGCCTGTGCTGGGACCATAGGAAGAACGCTGGAGAAGACCCTGAGATGTGTGTGGCTTTAAGTTCCTTGAAATGACAGTAGCATTCTTTCCTCTTTGAGTGGGAAGGATGAGAGAAAAACTGTCAGTTTTGGGAGGTTCGCACTCGTGGTAGGACTGGATGTGGCAATCCTGATGAGGCAGAGCTCACTGCGCCTCTCAAAGGCATGTATATGTGCTCTGCTGTTTGGTTGCTAAGAATCAAAGCAGCTTGGCTCTGAGGGAAAAGGGCAGCACCCCATGGGATGAATTCTGTAGCAGCCCTTTCTCTTGGGGTAGGTTTACTGATTCTTCCTCTCAGATCACGACAGATGAATCCATTTTATAAAGCAGTACCCTGGGAGCAGGCAGACTCACCATAGCTGTTCTCTATCACTTGAAATAGAGAAGGAAGGAAGAAATAGGAAGGAAGGAAGGAATAGGAAGGAAGGAAGGAAGAAAAATGCAAAGTAAATACTCTAGCCAACAGCCTGTTCAGACTGTGTCTCTGGATACATGATTTAACCTCTATGAGCCTCAGTTTGTTAATTTGTAACGTAGGGATAAAAATATGTACTGTTTAAGATTATCATGAAGATTAGGAATAATATGCAGAATACATGGCAGGTGGTAGGTTATAAATAGACTTATGATGTTCAGAAAATTGTATGTGAAAGTTAATGAGGTTATTGAAATGTGTTAGCACCACGTGATTTTACAGAAAGAGCCCACGGTGATGTTCACGCAACTCCACAGTGCTGCCAAACACAATCTCATACTCACCTATTGATGAAGAATGTCCACCAGCTGCGTGATTACCCCACACTCTATACATTTGGTCTGCTGCTGAGTCTTTGTAATTTGAGCTTTCAGTTTTAGGAAAGAATGAGTAGTTAATATACATATTAAAACAGGAGAATGAATTAAGAATCCAGGTGATTCATAGGGAGGTGATTTTCAGAAAGCAATTTGGTCACTGGTGTAATGGAATTACTACCACAGATGTTTCAAGATTTTTATCTCTGTTCAATGGTTTTTCTACTGTATTTGGTAAAGGTTGTATTGCCCATATCATCATTCTTTTTTAAATGTTTACAATTCTATATATCTATTTCTTGCCTGATATCTATGAGGGTATGGAACACATCTGTTTATTTACTGCATCCCCAGCATCTAGCAAAGTGCCTGGCACACAGTAGGTACATATATTTGACATGTTTGTTCAATAAACTCATACACGAATGATTTAGAGAGTGACAAGAATCATGACAGTGCATGATTCCTGAAATCTTAAGTTCTTTTCATCTTTGCATTTAAATCTTAAGTTCATATTCACTTTTGCCTCCTTGAAGCTCTTTATAATAGTAAAAATTAGTAACCATTTACACATCAAAAAAGGGGCATTGTTTGGAACATCTAAATATCTAATAGCTGGATGGCTAAACTAAATTATGATAGAGTATAGAATACTATGTGAATGCATTCCATGTTTGGACAATGACTATACATTGCAAGAGGTTCTAGGTGGTTAGATAGCAAAGAACAGGGGTTGTCTCTAGGTAGATGGGATTGTGGATATTCCTTAAATTCTTTGACTGTATTTGATTCTTATGTAAAGAATTTGCATTGGTTTTACAAGGAGGAAACACAGTATAAGAAATATAAACTATGTATATTATAGATCACTTATACTGTACCACCTGTTACTAGGCACTTAAGGTTGTCTTCTCAACTCATTTTCTAAATTTGCCCTCCTCTAACCCTTTTTGAACATTTCAGTAGTTTCCAACCTCTCAGCATTCCAAAATTGCATAATTGAGTTAAAAGAGATGTGCGATTTTAAAAGAAACTCAAAGTAGGAAAAAAAAGTTAACTGGAATCCAGTGACTAAGAATATTAATTTTTCAGCATGTTGCCAGGTTAAATACGTTGCTTTGCTGTAAATCATAGTTAACTTTTGGTCTCATTTCTGCTTTTGGCTTTTCCTTTGTTATATATACATTTTCTGACAGTTCATGAATACCTCCTTTGTAAGTGTTCCCTAATTGTTTCGCATGTGTGCTTGAGGTGTTTGCAAGGTGGCCACTGTTGAGTATCATTTCTTTGTCTGAGAAGGCAGTTCCAGGAACGAGAAACTTTGTAAAGATGGCTTCTGATATGGTTTGGCTGTGTCCCTACCCAAATCTCATCTCGATTTGTAGTTCCCATAATCCACACATGTCATGGGAGGGACCTGGTGGTTTTATAAAGAGCAGTTCCACTGCACATGCCGTCTTGCCTCCCACCATGTAAAACATGCCTTTGCTCTTCCTTTGCCTCCCACCATGATTTTCTTTATGGATTACCCAGTCTTGGGTATTTCTTCATAGCAGTATGAAAATGGACTAATACAGCTTTTCTCTTTTTTTAAATTAACATTTGGGAATAGAGGTATGAATGAGCAAACTTTTAATATTATACATTTATATATATTGCAGAAATTTTACTGTTGGTTCTACACCATTTCTGGGAGCATATGACATTGTTTTCTTTCTAACATCTGGTTGCTTCTTTGGTTTTCTGACAGAAGTGGAATTCAGAGTCCCTTTTCCCAGGATCCACCAGCCACATCACTTTTTCTTTCATGTAGGGAACTCTTTCAGTCTTAAAGGAAAGCCCTACTTCATTTTTAATATTTTCCCTCATAGGCACTCTGATAAAGTTGCATGCCCTTCATACTGTCTCCTTGTTGTTATGCAGCCCTAATATACTCCTTCTCTTGAAAAAGGGAGTAAGAAGTCCTAATCTCTTGATTTGAAGGTGATACCCCTATTGCATCCCACTTGGGGATAATAGGTATGGAATGGGAAAAATCCTGAAAAAAAATCTTAAAAATAGAATCTGTCCCCACTAAACCTACTGCTAGCACTCAGGGGTTTGGAACATCCCTCTTCTCTCTCCTTCCCACTTGGTTTTCACTATGAGCTTCTGAGGATTCCTGAGTCTCCACAACTCTATAATGGTGGTCCTGTTTTCTGTTTATTAAACTTTTTTGAATTATGAGGGCTGCACACATAGAACACCCACATATTATTTTGTACACTTGTAACCACCACCCAGAAGAGGAAATATAATTTTGCCATTATCTTAGAAGGTTCTTTTATGTGCCTTATTCCCAGAGCTCTTTTTTCCCCTAGAAGTAACCAGGATCTTGATTTTGATAGCACAGTTGGCCCTTCATAGCTGCAGTTTCTGCATCTGCATATTTAACAAACTGCAGAAGGAAAATAAAAAATAAAAACACTATAAAAAAGAACACAAATAAAAACAATACAGTATAACAACTACTTACATAGCATTTACATTGTATTAGGTATTATGAATAATCTTGAGATGATTTACAATATACAGGAGGATGTGCATAGGTTATATGCAAATATACCTTTTCACATAGGGACTTGAGCAGCCTCGGGTTTTGGTATCCATAGGGGACCTGAAACCAATCCCTTTTGAATACCAACCATTGACTGTCATTACTTTCTGGCATTTTAAAAATAGTTTTACAATTCATATATGCATTCCTAGTTATAACAATTTAGTTTTACCATTTAAAAACTATGAGATGTCTTTTTAATGTATAGATTCTCTCTCATTCTTTTCTATTCTTAAAACTTACCTGTTGAAGAACCTGGGCCATTCAGCTTATAAAACTGACAATCTGGGTTTCACCACTTTTGTGCCCACGGTTCAACATTTTCCTGAAGATTGCCTCTTAGTCTCTTTTCTGTTGCTTATAACAAAATTCCCTAAACTGGATAATTCACAAAACATAGGAATTTCTTATAGTTCTGGAGGCTGGGAAGTCCAAGGTCGAGTGGGTGCATCTAGAGAGAACCTTCTTGCTTGTGGGGATTCTTTTTGGTATCCCAAGGTGGTGCAGGGCATTACATGGCAAAGGGGCTGAGAGTGCTAATGCACTAGCTTAGGTCTCTTTTCTTCTTCTTATAAAGCCACCAGTTCCCTTCCCATGATAACCCATTAATTCACTAACTCAACAATCTATAAATGCTTTCTCAAAGATCCAGAGGCCTCACGATCCAATCACCTCTTAAAGGCCCCACCTCTTAGTACTGCCACATTGGGAATTCATTATCAACATGAGTTTTGGAGGGGATATTCAATCCATAGCACCTTCTTTTTAACTCCAGTTTGTACCACCCCAGAGTGTCCTCCTTCTCAGTCCTTGACTGCACATGCTAAGTACTCTATTAACTAACAGGTATAACAAGGTGAGGTGACACACCATGTTGGAGTCCAGGCTCTACCAGTTACTGAAGTCTAGGCACTGTGGGCACTGAACTATGTCCTTGGGTATGCTGCCCCAATTCTGAGGTCCAGCTTCCTTATCTGTAACTAGTAACAGAACCTGCCTCACAGAGTAGTGGTGAAGTTGACATGAGAGGATATCTGTAAACACTTAGCACTGGCTCATTCTGTATGTGCTCTCTCTATATTAGCTGCTGTTATTATGATTATCATTAAGTAGAAAGAAGTGGCAGACAACATTTGTACTGAAGCTCCAGTGTACCCTATTAACTCCATGTCCCTGGTTTTTTCCACTGTCTTATGCTGCCTGCCAGGAGCTCTAGGCTGTGACCTTGCACACAACAATACAGATTGGGACCTAGACGCTCCAATTCAGGCTGCGTGCTGCAAAGCAATCAGAGTTGTCTAGTCCTTTCTGTATAACGCAGTTGTAGCGAGCAAAGAATTACAACATGAATTATTAGCATAAAGCTAACCCCCATGCTGAGAAGTTTGCGTTCTACTTCAACAGGCTCCAACAGCACACTGTTTAGGTCAGAGTCCCCTCCCCTTCAATGAAGCCCCTTTGTCAGACATTGCTGTCCCACCCCACTCCCCATCCCTTGCCCTTGCCCTTGCCCTGTCATCTTCTCACCAGCCCAAGTTTGCTCTTGTTGTGCCCATAGTTTGTTCTTTATAATGCAAAACTACACAGTTACTGCTGGGGGAGGGTCTTGCTTACTTCTGCAGAAACCATGGATGCTGTAAAAAGTAGTGGTGAGAAATCAACACCTTGTCTTTTGGTGTGCAGAAATGTCTACATATCGCTTCTTCTGTTGGACATATCCAGTCCTCTTGACTACAGTACATTCCGTAATCTAATCCTTAAATTCCAGAAAAAAGCATGAAGTCATTTTATCATCTATTGGGCTTCTTATTAGGCGATCGAGTCTTTTATTGAGCTCTTCATATTCAACTCTTCAGTTCTTGTGTTAGCTTCATTAACCATTATAATGATTGGTAAAAATTGATGTTCTCATTTACCAATTAGTTCAAATATTAGTAATTTTCATTGTGATGCATTATGGGGCAGTTTTACAGACTTATATATTAAGCCTTTTGTTGACGTATATTTAGAATTTTTCAAGTTTATTGCTAGTCTGTTTTTGGTCTCTTTATTAATTTTCTGGCAATTATTTCTTTTCTCTGCCAATAATGGTAAAATATTCATATTTGTTAAATGCTTAGAAATAAATATTAATTTAAAAACATAGGCTGGGCACGGTGGCTCATGCCAATAGTCTCAGTACTTCAGGAGAACAAAGGAGGAGGATCACTTGAGATCAGGAGTTCAAAACCAGCCTGGGCAGCATGGTGAGATCTCATCTCTATTAAAATACATAAAATGTAATTTTATAAAAAATGTATAAAAATGTAAATGCTGACTTACTTACATTATAGTAGATTGAAAGGGTTTATATAGAAGTCTGTCTTGTTGAAAAATAATCATCCATTTATACATATGAAACTGGAATTGAAAATATTTACATGTAGGAATTAAAAGTAGTTGTGTGTGATTGGGTGGATAATGGAATTTTTCTTTAGATTCATCTGCTTGTCTGTATTTTCCATAATGAGTTTGTATTGTTTCTGTTAAAAAGAAAAAAAAAAAAACTTGGTAGGGATGGAGCTTTCATTTTGCTTAAATGCTTTTCTCACTTTAGGCCAGGCTTTTTAGCTTTATCCATCTGGTTTTGGTTTTCATCATCATCTTATATAGGCATGAATGTTATTCTATTGTTTCAAAAATTCTTACATTGGAATCTAAAATGTTTTCTAATAATCCCCTCTTGCTGGATACTTAAGTTATTTTAACATCTTTAAATCATAGATAAGACAGAAGAAAAAATAATTGAATGGAAATTAATTAAAAATATAGAAGCAAAAAATGGAGGAACACTGCAATTCTGGAAAAAGATTAATAATGTTTTAAGGTGGAACATGCCAGAATTACTAATCCCTGGAAATCAGTAACTGGAAATACTTATTTTTACCAATGATTATCTTGACCAATTTGTATTTGGTTAAGTTGGTATTGAACAAATACTAGATGCTTGTCAGGACAGCAAAGGGGAAAAACAAAGTTTGAGCATTATTCTGATATGGACTGAGGTGTGGGTTCTGACTCTAATAGCAATGAGCCATCAGTTCACTCCCCCATACAATAAAAGTGATAAGAAACAACACTACTTACCTCCTAGGGTTTTCTGAGGGTTGATAGAGAATATATGTTAAGTATCTGGCACATTAATAAGTATTTCCTGCCTTCCTCCCTCAATAAATATTTATCACATTGAATTCTATGTATACATATGCATGAAAATCTCTGGGGAGTATGATTTTTAATAAGGATTCATTTAAATATGTCCTCCAAACCAAATAACAAATGCAATGTATAATGAGGAAGGGACACCTTTGACTTTTAGCACTTGTAATAGAATAACTGAAAAAGGGCGGTATCAAAGATTCTTTCTGCTCAGAATGGAAACAGCACAAATAGAAAATATAATAGAAAAATCAGTGTAGGAGATAAATAGATTAGGTTTTTTTGGCTACTAATGAAATTATGGTGGTTGAAGTTGGTATCTTCCTGAACCTGTGCTCAGATTCGATCTCTCATGGATTTAGGGAACTGAATTTCGTTCTGCTTCTATTGCCACCACCACTTTAAGGACTGTCCCTTCAACAGGTGCTGCAGACTTGCACAGGAAGGGAATAACAGATCACCAATATGAGTTTTTGCCTGATGCTCATTTTTGAAGAGTATATCATGAAGTTCTCATGCAATGGGATTGTCTCGGGGAAGGCATTTTCCTTCCCCAACTGGGCTACATCTCAGGTCCCCAGATGTGGTTCAAACACTCTGCTTAATGTTGTCTGATCTGTGACTACTGTGGCTGTGGCTCTTCAAGTTGGAGATGGACCGCAGAAAGTGGTGTCCTCAGACCCACCAAGATAATATGGAATGCATCCCTCCTGTTCCTTATTGGCAGTGGAATAGCAAAATTTTGCAGACTAAGACGTGCAAGCATTTGGAGTTGGATGAGCAAATAGGATATTTAGAGTTGAAGGACTTAGACAAGTGGGATACCAGTTGTCTTTACACAGCTCTCTCATTGTTAATCTCTTAAAAAACCAATTAAAATTTTTATTTAAAAACTTAAAATGTTTACAATAGCATAAAAAATAGTAACAAGTCCAGTGAAGGAGATTAAAGACTTATATACTAAAAACTACAAAATATTGCTAAAAGAAATTAAAGAATACAAATAAATGAAGAGACATATTGTGTTCATGGATTAAGAAAATTGTATTTAGATATCCATGCTACCCAGAGCAATGTACAGATTTAACACAATCTTTATCAAAACCCAAATGGCATTATTTTTGCAGAAATATAAAAATTTACCCTTAAATTCACATGGCATTTCAAGGAATCTGAAAGTCCAAAATGATTTTTAAAAGAAAAATAAATTTAGAGGACTCACACATTCGGATCTGAAAATACTACAAAGCTATAGGAATCAAGAGTGTGGTACTAGCATAAAGACAGACGTATAGATAAATGGAATAGGATAGAGAAACCAGAAATAAACTCTCACATATACAGTCAAATGATCTTTGATAAAGGCTAGAAGACCACTCTATGAAGAAAGAACAGGCTTTTCAATAAATGGTGTGGGGAAAACTGAATATCCACATGCAGAAGAATAAGGTTGGATCTTTTTATTATACTGTATATAGAAGTCAACTCAAAATGGATTAAAGATGTAGTGCAAGACCCCAAAATATAAAATTTTTATAAGGAAACAAGAAGGGAAAACCTTATGACATTGGATTTGGCAATGATTTCTTGGATATGACACCACAGCACAGGCAACAAAAGCAAAAATAGACAAATGAGACTACATCAAACGTAAAACCTTTCATGCACCAAAAGACACAATCAACAGTGAAAAGGCAATCTATGGGATTAGAGAAAATATTTTCAAATAATACACCTGATAATATTGTGAATATACAAAGAACTCCTACAACTCAAAACAAAATAATTGTATCACTCAACTTAAAAATGGGCAGAGTACTTGAAAAGACATTTCTTCAAAGATGATACAAAAATAACCAACAAATGTATGCAAAAATGCTCCCTATCACTAATGTTAGAGAAATACACTGAAACCACACTATCACCTGACACCTATTAAGATGGCTACTATTAAAAAAAAAAAACCACCTGAAAGTAACAAGTGCTGGAGAGTATGTGGACAAACTGGAGCACTTGTACACTGTTAGTGACATTGTACAATGGTGTAACTGCTATGTAAAATAGCATTAAAAATGAAAAATCAAAAAAATAGAAATAGAACTACCATATCCAGCAATTCTGCTTCTGAGTATCTACCTCGAAAACTGAAAACAGGGTAAAGAGATATTGGCACACCAATGTTCATAGAAGCACTATTCACGATAATAGAGAGGTAGAAGCTACAGAAGTGTCCATCAATGGAAGAATGGATAAACAAAATGTAGTATATACATACAATGGAATATTATTAAAAAGGGAGGAAATTCTGTCAGTGCTATAATATGGATAAATCTTCATGACATTATGCAGGGTATAATCAGTCACAAAAAGACATACTATGTAACTCCATTTATGTGAGGTATTTAAAGTAGTAAAATTCATAGAAATAGAAAACAGGATGGTGATTTTTGGTAGATTGTGAGGGGGGAAGTGGAATTATTCAATGACTATACAGTTTCAGTTTTGGAAGATGAAAACGTTTTGAACATCTGTTTCACAATGTGAAACATTGTTATATATGTCCAAATAAACAATGCGAATAGACTTATAACACTACTGAGCTGAACACTTAAAAATGGTTAAGATGGTAATTTTTATTATTCATGTTTTACAATAAAAATACCTAATTAAAAAAATATTTTAAGGATAGAAAAGTGTGTAAAACTATTTAGAACTTTCCTTGTCAAACTGTCTTAGTCTATTTTGTGCTGCTATAACAGAATACCACGGAACGGGTAATTTATAACAATTGTATTGGCTTAAAGTTCTGGAGCTGAGAAGTCCAAGATTGAGGGGTCAGCATCTGGGGAGCCTTCTTGCTGTGTCATTCGATGATGGAAGGTAGAGAGGCAAGAGAGCAACAAGGGGGCACACTCTTGCCTTTGTAGCAACTTCAACCTCCACCCATGAGGCTGGAGCCCTCACGACCTAGTTATTTTTTATGGTATTTCAAGGTCCCACCTTTTAATGTTGTTACAATAGCAATTAAATTTCAACATGAGTTTTTGGAGGAGACAAACATTCAAACCATAGCAGTCACTGATCAAATTTATCATTTTTTGTTTTTGACATTTTTGACATTGCTAGACAGCACTGGTCATAATGTAATATTTCTAAAGAGTAGAGATGTGTCCAGTTATTTATTTGTCCCTTCATTGAACAATCTCAGATGGCTGTTCTTGAGTTCTCACATCTTTTTTTATACTGTTGCCATCTCCCTCCATCAGGGTCTCCCATGAAGGTCAGTGATATTTTCTTCCTTCTCTTGAATTCCAGTAGCATCCTTGACCGCTATTTGATGCTTTTGTGTATTGCATTTAACAAGCTTGGTCATCATTTTATCTTCTAGTTTTTTAGCCCACAAAAGGTTGGAATTACATATAGCGTAATTTGGGTTGCCTCTGAAAATGTTAAGAGGATCTACTATAAGAGTTTCAGTATCTGTTACTTTTACATTGTTCTAATTTTTGGCATTCTTCTGTATTCTTGCATATGTTCTAGTTATAAGATTTTATCAGATAAGAAGCTTGCACACAAAGTGTATGTAAGTGAAAATATTTTTATGTAATGTATACATGCATAATTACAATTTATGCCCATGATTTGTAAAAGCTGATAATATTTTATTGCTCAAGAGATACACATATAAACAGAATTGCCAGATAAGTCCCAGTTGAAAGGAATATTATAGCTTTCTACTCACTTACCTGCACTGGAAATGTGATTGATCTCTAGCCCTTAGCTAGGAAAAGGACAATGCCTATGCTTTCTTTCCTTACTTTCTCCATTTTCACTGCTCTCATAAGCAATACTACTAAGAGTTCATAGTACAGCTTAAAGGGGGTGGCCAATTATCTTTCACTCTTTTTTATACTGCATGTAATTTTTTAAGAGCTTTCTTGAGGTCTAATTTGTATTCCACAAAATTCACCAATTTGAGAGTACAATTCCACTTTTAAGAAATTTACAGTTATTTAATCCTCATGTCCATAAAATTTTAGAGTACAGTCATCCCTCAGAATCTGCAGGGAATTGGTTCCAGGACTTCCTGTAGATACCAAAATCCACAAGATGCTCAATTCCCTTATGTAAAATGGCATAGTATTTGCATATGTATTAGTCCATTCTCAAACTGCTATAAGGACATACCTGAGACTGGGTCACTTATAAAAAAGAGGTTTAATGGACTCACAGTTCCACATGGCTGGGGAGGCCTCACAATCACGGCAGAGGCAAAGAAGGAGCAAAGGCACATCTTATATGGCAGCAGGCAAGAGAGCGTGGGCAGGGGAACTGTCCTTTATAAAACCATCAGATCTCATGAGACTTATTCACTATCCTGAGAACAGCATGGGAAAAACTCACCCCCATGATTCAATTAATTCCCACCAGTTCCTTCCCATGACACATGGGATTATGGGAACTACAGTTCAAGATAAGATTTGGGTGGGTACACAGACAAACCGTATCAGCATATAACCTGTGCACATCCTCCTGTATACATAAATCATCTCTAGATTACTTATAATACTTAATGCAATGTAAATGATATGTAAATAGTTATATTTTATTTTAAAAATTGTACTTTTATTGTACTGTCATTGTTGGTTTTTAAAAATGTTTAATATTTAAAAGTATTTATTGAATCCATAGACGTAGAACTCAGGCAGAGGACTGTGTTTTCATGTATGTATTTAAAAAATTACTGTGCTTTTCTTCTGCTGCTTTTATGAATACCTCTTCCTTTATGCCAGCAGTGTCTGGCTGTGAAAGATTCTGATCTTAGTAAGTAGAATGCAAAGAGAAAGGCAGTTACTGTTTAGATTCAGGCAGTCAAAATAGGAGTTTCAAAGCAAAACAATAGTTTTCTCATTCCAGCTATTGCCTTGGGCTTTCTACATTCTTTTATTTTCCCTTTAACTTAACCAATTTTGCCTAGAGAACCAAATTATGGAGTTTTTTTCCTGGTGCAAAAAAGATATTTTTGTGTACATTCAATGGCTATCCATGAGGCTAGCATTAAGAAAAATTAATATTTAATGCAGGCAAAGTCACTGAAAAATCTCCATTTCTGGCAAGAAGTGACAATGAGAGGAGGAAGGATTAAGCAAGAGAGGCGAGTGCAGAAATGCACATTCTTGATTTCTTATTAGTTGGGATGGAAGCAGGGGTGGAGTAGTATTTTACTACTTTAAATATATCACACAAATGGAGTTACATAGTATTTGTCTTTTTGTGACTGACTTCACTCTGCATAATGTCATGAGGGTTTATCCATATTATAGCACTGACAGAATTTCCTCCCTTTTTAATAACATTCCATTGTATGTATACACTGCATTTTGTTTATCCATTCTTCCATTGATGGACACTTGGGTAGCTTCTACCTCTTTACCATTACCGTTAGTAAAACTAATGGTAGTTTTATGGAAATAAGGTAAGTAACAACATAGGCCTTTATCAGTTTCTCTTGGAGGAGATCACCTTGCAGACTTATCAAAGCCAAAGTGATGGCTCACTAAAGTGGGATGGAGAGGGAGAGCCTGTATTGATCTCTTCAAGGGGTGGAGATAATTCAGAAAAGCCCTTTTCGTCCTCAGAGGAAGATAGATTAATTGAGTACCCTTGGTCCTCCCAATGGGCTTTCTCTGATGAGGATGAAGGCAAAAACTATGGGATGCATTTGCTTTACTGGGGAGCCAAGGAAGGATGGGGCATAAGCCCAGAAATGTCTATTCCATCACCAAAAGCTAAAGTGAGACAACCTTATCCAGAGAGAACCCTAGTCTATGACTAACATGAGAGATAAGAGGCCATGAGTATGCATCTCACATGACTGCCAGGTGTGAATGGAGTCAAGATGTAGACAAGTGAGATCGCCCAGGGACAAAGGTACCAGTCAGTGCACACTGCAGTGATCCAAGGACTCCACCACTCTTCCTCCACTCTGAGGTTGAGTGAGACATTCTTTTCTCCCCATGTACCTAGAAGTCATCAAGAAAATATTAGAAGTGGAAATCTGAGATAACATGTTCAAACAGTTAAACAGAACATTGCCTCAACGAATTGTTTAACTTATTATATATGTTTTAACCAGATTGGACAAAATAAAATAAATTGTTACCTTTTTTTCAGCAATATGGGCTCATGTGGAAGACAACATTAATTAAAGAACATAATAAGGATACTATATTTTCTCTATATACCCTAGTGTCCTAAAAATAATAGTACCACAACAGGCTTAAAACAAATGGAATTGACTGCTTGAGCTAGTACCACTGCCACTGGCACTGTCTTGGGAGAAGTGCAGTTGCCAAAGGTAAATATGTGCAAAGCTGGGTCTCAGGCCTGAGTGGAGTGTCCTATGGTAAGTGAGTCTCACTAGATTAAGTTATGTATTTTGTAAAGAGGGAAAAGAGATGGGTGTCAAATGTCTATCAGTATTCTTATAATTTAAGTCAAAGTATTCATGTATTCATCCAGCCTACAAACTCTTTGTTTAAAGAAAATTTACAGAGATACTTGAGATAAAATTGCGTTTCTATACCTAAAGTAGGCCTCATGGGCCTAAAAGACTACCTGCTCATGTTCTCCATCACTTCCTTCCCCGAGCTACTTCCATGAAGGTCCTGGACGATTTTAGAAATTTATGGTTCTGAAGAGCACTAATAAGGACCACTTTTAGAAACGGTAGCATGTGATCTTTGTTAGTTACATGAATAAGAACTTAACTTTAAAAAATAGGCTTTAGCTGTACAATCACTGTTAGAGTGACAAGGTGTTTTGTAGAGCATTATTTAACTGAGAGTATCATTTAACCAGAAAGGTTAAAGTACTTGAAGCCACAGAGCTACTTAGGGGCCAGAGTCAGGGCTAAAACTCTCTCACCCCAGACTCCAGAGGGTTCCTTTTGTGCATATCACCAGGGCAGGTAATTAAAAGTAAGAAACAAAACCTGTAAGATACTGATCAAATCATACTGGGAATTCATGTGTGTTTCTACCAGCATCTGAGATTTTTTGGTGTAGTGCTTAATAATTTCAGCATTCAGAACTTTCTTCATGTTAAATATTGTAGAGCAACTATCTAAATTACTTGATGACAGCAAGCCACTGTTAAATATTAAAATATATTATGGTTAAATATTAAAATCTATATGGTTAATACTACATCATTAACCATCTTAAATTTCCACACTTCAGTTTTTGTCCCTTTAACAGACAAAAGTCAAATCAAAGTCCTTCCTTTGCTGATGTTAGCTGGTAAGCCTATTCCCATCTCAGCACTGTGTGTGCTGTGTTGTTTGATCTTCTAATACTTTGTATTGACTTACAAAATCAATAGAGACGTAGTTGGCATTTTATGACATACCTGATTTTTCAGATGCTATGTGGGCCGAAAAATATACCCAAGCAACGTATTTCCTTCATATGCCTTTTCATCATGGTATATGTCATGACACTCAGTTTTATTTCAGTACCTAATTTGTATGATGCAGTGATAGAGGAGAAAGAAAATTTATGAAAAATTGGATTTCCTAATGTTAGTCAGTGGCCTTATTTTTCAAATTGATGGTACAAAAAAAGAGAATTTTAGAAAGTATTTGTAGAACATAAGTCTGATGACAGTTTTGCCCAAAATTGTTCAATATGTCATCTTAGCATTTGTTCTTTTATTGTTTCATGTGTGTTAGTCCAATCTTTCTGGTAAGAGAGGCTACACAGTTTAGTGGAAAGAGAAGAGGTATTACAATTGATCATAATTTGAATATCAGCTTTGCTATTTACTATTATCAGCTATGTGACCTCCATAGCGTTAACTGACCTCTCTGATCCTCATTTCCATATTTGTAGAACTGGGTATACTTGCCTTATAGGGTGCTATGAATATTTGTCCAAAAACATGAAATATAAGTGCCTCGTGCAGTGTCTTTCTGGTCCATTGGGATTCAAAATATAAAAGGTATTTGTTAGGTTTTTCAGAATCAGGCTCTGAATCAAGAATTAGAATGTGGGTAGTTACTTTGTAAGGTGATTTCAGGGAGACAGCCAAATAGAGGATGCATAATAAAGTAAGGTATCTATCACTGTGGGTAACTGAAGCTTAATCCTGCTGGGTAACTCTGGGTGTTAATGAAGACAGACATTAGTATTATCGCATGTGAAGAGCAAGAAAGCTGGCTATTAATACATCAGTTTCTATCACTTACCGGTTGAAGGATGCTGAGCTATGGGTATTTAATTTTCAGAGCTTCACACTTGGCACTTAAGTGGGCATTAAAGAGAAATTAGAGAGCCTGTGCGTGGAAGAAACATCTGAAGAAACACTACTCCATTTCTGTTATTTTTTCCATTGATGAACTTTTGTTTTCTTGGCTCCCCATGAAAAGGCATGTTGAAACCACCTCATACTTGTTCATCACAAATGTTAAATATTCAGAAATGTTGTGAGCCAGTTTTAAAATTTGGCCCTGAAATTAGCCATGATCGGGGTCTTTACACCATAGAAATAGGTAAATGCTACCAATCAGTCTTTTCTTCAGAAACCAATTTATCAGTACACATTACTGTCCTTATCCTATCTCTTTCCATAAATAGAGAATAGGGGTTACAATCATAGGCTTGAGAATCATATAGACCTATTCGAATTTGATCTCTGATACCTTTTAACTGTGTAGCCTTGGGCAAGTTACTTAACTTCTCTGAGTTTTAATATTCTCATCTATAAAATGGGGATGTTAGTATGTAACTTGCATGGCTGTTGTGAAGATTAAATACAGTAACATATAATATGTGCAGAATATTATAGAATACGGAATGTATTATAGGAGTTAGACCTTACACAATTGTAATAGGAACTGAAGAAGAAAACATTCATAAGGGAGAATTGGAAATCAGAGAAAAGTCACAGATCAGCCTTCCTGAAGAACTGGCAAGAATGGCCAAGTTGGAGCTTGTAGGAAAATCTGGAAATCCAGGCATGTCCAATTGCCCAAGTGCAATAGTGAAATGGGCTGGAGAAACTTTTTCCTCTGTGTGAATATCTCTGGGATCAATCATGAAGCATCTAGATGAGAAGAGAAGAGAGTAAGGATAAACTGCAGTATGCTGGCACGTTTGTATCTATCCATCATGGCATTTGACCTCAGAGAGGCTGGGCCACTGCTTCACTTCTGCCAGAGTGTGGAGCTAAGAGCCACAGAGAATATTGGATTAGGAAACCACCCCAGAGGGCAGAATCAGATCCTACTTAATATGTGAAGTATGTGCCCAGTGGGATTTCAGAACTGCTATACGCCAATGATTACCCTCTGCCTCCCATTCTTTCCTGAGAGTGTCTGCAGAAATTATCCTGGCCTCTATCACTATTGTATGTTGCGTGTGATGTCTGATAACTTGTGTTTTTAGTTTAGGGGTCTCGGGACCAAGAACATAACTGAACAGTCTTGTCCGCCTGTAGACAAGACACACAGACCATGGCATTCTAGACTTCAAGCCTAATTCTATAATGAGATAAGATTTTGGGAGGTCATCATACGGGAATGAGAGGAATTTAAATAATTTTGGTCAGAGACTGGACTATGATAGATTGCAAAATTGGTTTCAGAATCCTTTCTGCCTAGTATGCTTACTACTTTGCAATGTGACACTGCCCTCTGTCATCAAGAGGTGAGCTTTTTTTTTTCCCTTCTCTATATCCTTGAGTCTGGCTGCTTTTGTGACTTGCTTTGACCACTAGACAGCAGAAGTGATATTTCTGACAAATCATCTGAGATCTCAAGAGGTGCTGTAGCTTTTGCCTTCACTGTCTTCAAAGCTGGTATTACTTTGTGAGGAAGACGAGTCTTATCTTTGATAATAAAAGCCTACATAGAAAGACCCAGCCATCTCAATCTTCCTGGCTGAGCTGAGCTCTGAGTCAGGGCACAGGTTGGATGCAGTTGTGTGAGTGAGCCCAGGCAAGACCAGCAGAATTACCCCGAAGCAATTATGTACGTTGGTGCTGCTTTAAGCTACTAAATTTTGGGTTCATTTTTTGGTACAACTATAGATAGCTGATATATCCTTTAAGTAGGTTTTTTTTCTGATTTACTTAACCAGAGTGAATTTAGTTGTATTTTCAAAGAGTTGTTGTTTTGTGTAAATATGCTGCTGTTTACAAAGGACCTACAAAAATATGGCATAGAGTAAGCACTAAATAAATGCTAGCTATGATTATATGAAATAGGTTCTAGATGCTTATGAGAGGTGGAATGTAGATAACACTTAGTGGATCTGGTGAATCTTTAGAAGGGGTTACATGGGCTTCAAGCAATCTCTGTGTCATCAAACCTTGGTTCTCTCAAATTCAAAATGAGGACATTTGCTAACTGATCTGTAAAAGTGCTTGTAAAGCTCTAAGATCCCAAAATCTTACACATAATTGGCCAAAAATATCCTTGGCCCATATCCTAGATGGTTTCAAACCCATATCTCAGTGAATTTCAGTTGAGGAATAACCCAGACCAGCCTTACTATGATCTGTTAGGCAGTGTTCTGCGAGTACTTCATTTCTCAACATGACAGTGGCAGTGAGATGTGTGGGCATTCCCCAGGGCACCTGCATTTGCCACTCCAGTGGTATAATCTATAATGTAGTTTATGTTACTGTGGTGACTCCCAGGAAGCTACAATTTTCAGGACATTTGCTCCAATTCTGTATAGAGGTGAAACTGAATCTGTGTGGCATAAAAGGATGAGTTTCAGCCTCACCCTCTTCACTACTTCACTAAGCAATTCAGCTCTGGCCCCATATTTGCAAACTCTACTCAGCAATGCATTTTTCTTGCAGGTAACAGTGTCCTCCCTCCCTAGAAGGCAGTTTGGACCATCTGTTTTAATTCAAGTGTAGCCCTTGGAAAGGTTTTATTGCCATTCCAATGAGCATCTCAATATGTATTTTCCAATCACATTTAGTAACTCTGTAAAGGAATTTGGTGAGTAGTTTTCTGTATCTGAAGGTGGCCACATGTGAATGTCACAACATGTGTATTGAGAAGCAAGAGAGCTGAGAGTAATTGCCCCCTGTTCACCTATAAAATGATTCACCAAAGCCCTAAGCAGGAGGCAGAACCCTGGGCAAAGATAATCCCCATATCAGAGTTAATCAACAGATGATGCAAATGAGGCACCCATTTCTAGCATTTATTTAAATTTTCATTTAAATTGCTGGTTAAATGGAATGCATTTAAAATCCTGTAGTCAACACTTGAGCAAATTGTTTTTAAAACTATATATTAAATTGTAACACATTGCAATTTAATACATACTTCTAAGATAATTGCTTATTGCTTTAGGAGCACAAAAATGTGTCCAAATAGTTTAGTGTGGTTGATAAGACACAGAAAGCAATATCTTCTTGCTTGCCTTTTTTGGAAAAACAGGAGAATATGGTAATTATTAACATGGGATCTGGAATCAGGCTGCCTGGCTTTGAATTCTGGCTCCACCACTTACTAGCTATATGAGACTTGGGCAATTCCCTTTCTCTAACTTCAGTTTTCTTATCTATAAAATAGAGTTTAAAAAGATATCTTCATCATAAGGCTGTTATGAGAATTAAAGGAAATAATCTATATAAAATATATAGCCCAATACCTGGTCCATTGTAAGTATCCATTAAATGTTAACCACTATTATAAGTGCAGTTATATTTTTGTTTCGTTTATGCCACACTACAACTAGAAAAGCTACTAGAGAAGATAGAATTACTCGGGTGGCTTGTGTCAGTGGCTTGCATTATATTTCTTTTTGGCAGCACTGTCCTGGACTCTTTTTGCTATGACTGCACTATACCCACTGACCTCAAGCATCCAGAATTATACATGGGAAGAATGTTAGAGAAAAAAACAGCATATTTATTGTCTGACAGTGACTGGTTGACCTCCAAGTTTTGGAAAACAGTGTAAATAGATGAGAGACTCTGAAGGTCAAGAGAGTATACTTAGTAAGGTGTGTCTAGTTGATTTTAATTTTCATCAGTTGGAAACCGCTATACAATCCAGGCTACTCAGAGTATTCATTATGGCTCTCTAGTTTCACAGAGCGCAGAATGACTCTTGCTCACCAAAAGGGGGAGTTTATTGAGAGTATCTTAGAAAGCTCACAGAATTAGAGAAAGATAAATAATTATGTCTTAAATAAGACAGAAACCAAGGTGACTCTGGAGATCTGGAAAACTTAGAACTTGGAGATACCTGCAAAAGGGCCTTTATGTAACTGACAGTATTACCAAGACCATGTCCTAGGGGAACTGTGGTTCTAGTTGAGAAGCTAGTTAGGCCAAAAATGCCCTCAAGTAAACAAGCAAACCAAAAACAAGTCTTCTCTTTACTCGGCCCTGAATCTCAGAAAACACAGAAGTTACCATTAAAGCAATGAGTGAAACTTGGTGTTTTACAAAGGTATATAGACAAGAAAAGGATGAAGAATAAGAAAGGACAATCAGCCAAGATGTCAGAGGAGGAAAATGCCAAATGCCAACAGAAACCGTGACTATGGGAGTGACAGTGGTTAATGAAGAGAAGAAGGAAGATATAGTTAGTACAGCTGCTGAGGAAAGTACTGCTCTGTGGTGCAGTAGCTACTGCTGAGCCACATTAAAGCATATGGTCAAGTTCTCCAACCTGGGACTGAAGGACAGGTATAAAATTCACTGAATGGGTATGCTACATCATTTTTTTTTTTCATGGAGCCCAATTTCACAAGTTTTTTCAAGCTGAATTTGGACCCATTAAAAAGTTCAAAAGGTTTAGAAATGGGTTAGTGGGTGGAGGTGGTTTAGAGAGCTGCCTTAATATGACAATGTAAGATATACAATTGCAGCACATCATGCTCCTTATTAAGTAATGTTTACTCAAGCAATAGGAGTAAATGTCTCTGAAAAATCTACTCTCCTGGAAAGATTAGGTTATTTAATTCCTGGCCTTGTGCCCAGTGAAAGGGAAACATTATTGAAATTAAAATAAGCAGGGTTTATGGTGTACTGTGTATTTATTGGCTATTGGTAGGGCACTGCCAGCTATTTTTCTGGCTGTTTCAGAGACTCCCTTCTGAGGAGCATGTTCTCTCAGAAGCTGGATGGTGTTTATGGATCTGGCTCTTTGGTTCATGGGGGTGCCTTGGTGTTTCAGTAGAATCAGAATTATCTGACTGGTATCAGATTCTAACATAACAATCTCATAACATAAAACTCTGGGTGATGGGAACATGTTCGCTCCCAGAAATATTACATGTTCATCTGTGTTTTGCAAGAAAGGAGCTGATGCACAAAGTGATTTTCTCCCATCTTCTGTCACTTTTTATCTAATGATCATTTTTAGAACATAGACTTACTGGAGGACAGAAAAGCTGTCTATCCATGGAGTTGTAGAACTCTTTACAAAGATATGGGATACCTGGCTGAAATTCAGTAACAGCATTGTAGGAGAGAGTGTAAAATAAATGTAAACCTACCATCCTGTCTACTATTTATTTCATTTCTTCCCTCTCCCTGACCTGGATTATTGGCGTCATTTCTTCCTTCAGTTCTTGGTTTCCCACCTAAACTTTACGCCAGTCCCACTTCATCTTTCCAAGGCAGTCTTCCTATCCCATCGACAACGTTCAGTGGCCTCCTATTGCCCACTCAGTAAGTAACAACTGAACTCTCAGTTTCTACTGAAGTCCCTGCAAGGTTGGTCTCTTTGCCTACTTCTCGAAAGCTCCTTCCCTCATTTATAGACCCTGCCCTTTGGACAAACAGAAGTACTTGAGGTTCCTGGACAGACACACACACTTTTTTGCCTTAGTTCATGTTGCTTTTTCTGTCATGAAAGTCCATGGCGTGAATCTTGTTTCTATATCATGAGCAATCCCTATGAATTTGTCAAAATGCCGATCTTCCTACGCGCCAGCCACACACTTGTCTAACTTGCTTTCCCCAAGCATTCCCCAGATCAGTACAGGGGGTTCCACATCTATCTCATTGCTCGGGTCTCAAACCTAAGAATTACTTTAAATTCTTCTGCTTTCTTGACCCCTACACATCCAATCTATCAGCAAGTTCTTTAAGCTTTATCACCTAAATATCTCCCAAGTTGCAGCACTTTACTCCATCTCCTCTGTTACCATTCAGAACAAAGTTCCCATTATCTACTGTCTGGACTTCTACAGTAGTGACCTAAGCTTTCTCCCTATTTCCACATCTGTCTTTTGACAGTTCATTCTCTACACGGCATCCAGAGTAATCTTCCATAAATGTAAGCCAGTACACGTTACTCCTCTGTTTAAAACCCTTAAGCGGCTTCCTGTTGATTTTAGAGTAAAATACAACCTGACCTGATCTGCTCCCGGTCCCTATTTCCAAATCTAATTTCACCCTTCCTTTCCCTTGCCCTCACACGTGGGCCACACTCGTCTCTTTCTACTTCTTAACGAGGCCAACTTATTGATTGTTTGCATTTTCTGTTCCTTGTTCTGGGATCATTCTCTTTCCATATCTTTTCGTGTCTGGCTCCTTCTCTTTTACAACTCAATTCAGATATCTTCTGCTCAGAAACATTTTTTCCTAATCATATCTACAATAGCTCCTTGTCCTTATTCTATGAAGTCATTTAGGTATTTCCTTTAGAACATTTATTAGAGCCTGCATTATTTTAATAATTTATCTGTTTAACTGCATATATTATCCACCCTAACTAAATGTAAATTTTTCTTGTTCATTGCTCAACCTCGAATGCCTTACACAGAGTTCTGTACATAATAGGCACTAAATATAAGTCTTTGCTGAATGGCTGAATGGAGGTCTGTCTCAAATACCACCTCATCCAGAAGGACTTTCTGCTTCTCACATTCAGAAGCAATACCCTTCTCTGCAATTTCAGTATGTGTTTTGTCTGACTTCATATATCATAATGTATGCCTTTTGGATAGAATTTTAAGTATTCATAAACATGTCTCATTTCCCTTATTGGATTTTGGGGTCGCCAGCTATGTGTCTGTTTGGTCTTGAAGTTTTCTATAGTGCCTGCCCTAATGTCTTGAACATAGTAGCAATTCAATATTATATGAATATTTCATGAAAGTATGAATAAGAGAAGTATCTGCTTACTGTGGATTTCAGCTGAGGAGAATGAGCCCAAGAGGAGACTAAAAGAATGATTAAAATTATCTTGTCTTGCTCTTCCTTTTCAAAAAAAAAAAAAAAAAATAGATACCCATCTCTTGCTGACAAAGTTGTAAATATAGTTTTCTGTTTACTCCTTTGAATTCATGTTTGTGGATTGGATATGGAAATGGTTCAATCCCTAAGCATTATGATTCTATCAAATCATAGGGCTAGATCCGGGGACTAAGTTGCCACATTTGTCGCCATTACCCAAAGCTTCAGAGCTTCTGTTCTCACTGCTTTGTATTAGTGTTATTTCTTAATATTTATTTCCCATAGTCTTCTTCTTTGTAGGTTGTTCACAGTTACCCTGTCATTGGCATGTCATTTTTAAGACAACTAAAATGGCTTTAAAACCAGTGTGAAATTCAGAAGTGTGGCAAACAATCTATGAGGCTGATGTACCAGGTACATCAAGTAAATTAGGCATCCATTGTTTTGAGCTTAGAAGAAATACGTGACTTAGAAAACTCCAGAACAGAAAATATATCTTCAGTTTTTTAAATCTCAATTTTGCTTTGCCCTGGTTTCCTAAATATTCTCTTTCTAGACTTTTAACAACTTGAGAACAGAGACTGTGTTGTTTACTTCTGTATCCACAGGTACCAGGCTGGGTGCTTGATACTTAGTAGGCTCTTATTAATTTATTAATTAATACTATCCCAGCTCTTTTCTCAAACTTTACTTCTCAGACTCTCTTGGACTGGCCTACTGGATTCTCTAAGTCCTGATCCTCCTGCCTCACTCAGTTTCCAGTGTCTTTGCACTAACTTTCTGAAGAGCTCGTTGGCCTCCCCAACCAGATGTCTGGATTCACTTTTGATTCATTGTTTCTCATTTCTGTCCTTTGAAAGCAAACATTATTTTTCTATTGCTAATTTGCTCTTAACAATTAAAGAGACTTGGATGGGAAACTTGGCTTTTACTGGCAGACTTTCTGACGAAACCCTAAGACTGCTAATTATGACTTCTACCTGAGCCAACAGTGTGAGTGCCAAAAGAGAGTTCATATAGACTGAGCCTCATATAGTCACCATTTATTGAGTTCTTTACACTGTCCCTGGCACTTTGTTTAGTACCTTGCATACATTACCACATTTGACCCTTTCGATGACTCATAGCTGTTTTCCCCATTTGCCAGATAATAAATATGGATCACACAGAGGTTAAACAACATGGGCAAGGTCACGGCAGCGGAGTTAGAATTTGGGCCAGGATTTAAAGCTCAGGCTTTGGATTCCACTATGGTGTCAATAAAAGCTTTATTAATGAAATCATGGTGCCCAGAGGATGGGAAATATGAGTTCTCTGTTGAGAGTTGGTGAGATCACACCCGGAATTTTGTGAGATGCCTCATTTTATAAGATAAAAGCAAATTGGTCCAGACTACGGACCACGGACTATCAGAAACCACTGGAAAAAGTGAGAGCAGTTTTAACTGGCAAAAGAGAGTTGATACAAAGTCTTCACATATTTGGATCATAGTGCTGTGGAAGAAACATTCCATGCACTTTACTCATTTACTATAAAAGCCTATAGACATGACACAAATGCATATTTGGAGTCACTCTCAGGAAAAGCTGTGTGACCATTGTGAAAGTGACAAGATGGGAGGTCTGAGCAGCTGTCAATGAAGTTGTTACTTTAGAAGTGATGAGGTTTTAAAAGTATTATTATTATTTATTAGTGCATATGTTCAAAGAGCAGGCAGGTCTTCCAGTTTCAGAAATCTTTCCCGACACCTCAGCTTCTCTATAACCACAACCTTTAATTTCAAATGTCTACATTGTTTACATTCAGAATGTTTTATTGGTGTCTTCCATGTGGCACTACTTGATACCTATTATCTTCTGTTGCACCTATTATCTTCTATTCATTGCTTTGAGCCCCCCAATTACCCAAGTACAGTAATTTGTCTTGCCATCATTATTAACTCCCTAATGATGCCTTGATAATGGTTGACACCCATAAAGCAGAATCTCATTGATCCTTCATAGAACTTCAGTAAATATTTAGTACTCAGTAAAAATTTACCTTCAGCTTCACTACTCACTAGTTCTGTGACCTTGGGCAAGGCAATTTAACCCAATTAAATCCTCTGTTTTCTGAACTGAAAAACTGAGTAACTGGAGTTTCTGTTACAATTACATTTGTTAAATCTGTAAATCGTTTAGAACAGGGCCTGGCACATAGTAAGTACTCTCTCTCATATATATGTGTGTGTAGTATTGTAATTTTTCAGTTCTTCTCAGGGATTGATGCATATTTGTTAAGATAAACACATAATTATTAAAGGATTAGAAAGAGGGGCTAGACAACTGAAGATTTGAAGTTTTGGAAGGACTTTAGAGGTCACCCAGAATAGCCATGCTCACACCCACTGCATATTAGTGTATTTCGGTATTATTAATATAAATGGGAATACTTGCTAACATTTTAGATTCTAGGCTCTACGTAGAATCCTTTTGGGTAGGAACTCAGGATTCTGAATCTTCATTAATTTTCCCAGGAATTTTTTGGAAACTAGCAGATCACTTTCCTCAGATGGGCTCCAATTTTTATAGATGAGGAAACTGAGGCACAGGTTGTATTATTTGAGTATCAGAGAACTTGGGAGTGATCAAGTGGGACTAGAAGTCAGCTCTCCTCATTTCTTGGCCACAGGTTGTGGAGGGAATTATTGGATTGTATGAAAAAGTTAGATAAGATGACTTCCAAAGTAAATATACAGTCAGCCAGTCAGTCCTCAGAGAGCTATTGAAAGCCAGTTGCTGAACTCTGTTTCTGGAATGGTCAGTAAAATGGTTCTTTTTTTCTATAGGTTTATAACCTGGTATAAGAAATAAAACCTCTACACAGGTAACCACAGTGCAAGGTGGAAAGCAATAAGGCAGGAGGTCTAGCAAGCTACCTACCCAGTGTGGGTTGAACTACTTGGCTACCATCTTGCGTTCATGAACATGGTGGAGGAAGCTCTGTTCTTCTCACAGGGAAACCCCCAACCACTGTGGTCCTCTCTTCCTGCCCTTCCAGAGGTGATAACTCACCAGCTACTTGGTCTAGAGTTTATTACCCTGGTCATTTGATCAATCTGAGAAGGCCTCTCTTTCCATTATCACAGCTTACCATCACATGCAAGTTTCCTTTATGTATTTATGTACTATTATTACTATTATTTTTGAGACACAGTCTCCCTCTTTTGCCCAGGCTGAAGTGCAGTGCTATGATCTTGGCTCACTGCAACCTCCTCCTCCCAGGTCCAAGTGATTCTTGTGCCTTAGCCTCCCAAATAGCTGGGACTACAGGCACGTGCCACTGTGCCTGGCTAATTTTTGTACTTTTTGGTAGAGACGGGGTTTCATCATGTTGGCCAGACTGGTCTCAAACTCCCGGCCACAAGTGATCTGCCTGCCTCGGCCTCCCAAAGTGCTGAGATTGCAGGTGTGAACCACTGTGCCTGGTGGCATTTATGTATTGAATAAGTATTGTTGTTACTTAGTACTGTTAGCTAACTTTTATTTAGTTCCCACTATGTACCAGACACTGTTTTAAGGCATTATCTGTATTAATTCATTTAATTATATGTCAAAGGAAGAGGCTATCTCTCAAAATCTGAAACAATATTTGAAGCTCAATTGTCTGTTAATCAAGGGAGAACAACATATCTATCTGAACAAAGCAAAAGTTGAGCCTATATAGAATTTTGGAAGCTATGGAGGGGAGGAATTAGTAAAAACGCAGAAGTTGGAGTCTTTAAGGAATTGACTGGCTTTCAAATTCAGAAGTGTGGTTTCTGGAGTGAGCCCGTGGTCCATGGTCTGACTTTCAGAAGTCAAATGACTACCATAAAGAAAATAAGAGCACAGAAAGAGCGGCTGCAGTAGCAAGAATGGAGAGGAGAGGAAAGGGAGGGTCTTTCAGCCACAGTTTCCTTTAATAATGCAGAGAACAGAACCCCAGGTTTGCCTTGCTGACTGTTCGCGGGGTTCTTTCAGCCTCCACTGTCTCTTCTCTATCCCGTTATCTGTGTTCTATGTCTATTGCACCCCCAGCCAAAGGTTTTTCCTGCTTAATCAGGTCCAGTCTCCTTGCTGTGCTATCAGTTCAGAAAGGCATACAGACAACCTGCGATGGCATCTCAGAGGAGGAAGACATTATCGCTGGTTGGTTGAAGGAACCGGGAGGAACTTATTTCATTGAATAGTCAAAAAATGTTCATCAAACTCCTACAAACTGCCAGGCACCTTCTGGGTGCTATGGAAATAACAGTGAAACCAACAGACACAAACTTATGCTCTCACAGAGCTTAACCTTTCTTTATTGGAGAGACAGATATTTATATATATATATATATATATATATATATATATAAATATCTGTCTAGGTATTATATGTCCCATCGTAGTCACTGCTCTGGAATCAAAACAGAGAAAGTAGTGCAGAGAGGTAGTTGCATTGTCGTATGAGGTGGTCAAGGGAGGCCTCCCTGAGAAACTAATGTTTCAGGAAAGAATCAGAATGGTGAAAAGACCACAGATGGTAGAGCTGTACGAGCTTGGAGAACAGTAACGAGATGAGGTCTGAGGTCCATGAGATAATAAGGAAATGGGCCTTAGAGGTTATCAGAAGGATGTTAGCTTTCAGTTTGATGAGGAGTCATTGAATGGTTTAAGCAGAGAAGTCATCATGTGATCAGATTTACCTTTTCAAGGGAACGTAGGAGGTACTGTGTTTAGAATAGTCCACAGAGAATGAGGGGAAAGGGTGGAAGAAGGTGGTTAGTTGGGAGGCTACTGCAGTAACCCTAGCATTTGATGGCGGTTTGAACTAAGGTGGTAAAAGTGGGGGTGATGAAAAGCAGTCATATCCTAGGTATAGTCTTCATGGAAGATTCCTCAAATTGAAAGATTTGATTAAGAGCCACTATAAACTCTAGCAGTTAGAATGAAAATTCTGAATATACTTCCTCAGGAGACCACAGCTTGACCTATTCTAGAATCTCCAGAGGTCCTTTTTTGACCTGGGCTGGGGGAGAAAGAGGCACATTATCACATCTGGCTATAAAAATGAAATATGTCCATCAAAGACAAGACATAATCTAGACCCAATTCTGTATAGATTTTTATAGTATTTTCTCCTAGATAATTGTGTGAATTATGGGGATTTTTTTAATTCATTGGTGTGAAGACAGTGATAATTTAAATTTTACTGCTATTCTAGTTACGAGTGGGTGTTGACATTTTTTATTTTATCGTGTGTGTGTGTGTGTGTGTGTGTGACACACACACACACACGGAGCAGGGTGAGAGAAAAAGAAAAAGACTGAGCAGGCTATAGAGCTGCTGCTATTCTCTGGGTAATAAAAGCTTGAAATCCTACTAATGAGGTTAAAAAAAAAAAAAAAACCTTAACTTTTTCTGTGTGCTTAATAATAGCACTGCCTACTCACATAACCAGAGTTCTTGGAATAATTGCCCTCTTTCTTACTCTATTTTTAGGGCCTAGAAAATTTGGGAGGACAGGAAAGTACCTTCAGGTGCAGAGCATTTCCATCTAAAAGCTCAATTCTAGGACTTCAACATTTGGCTCTAAACCATGTTAAATGTTTCCTTTCATGTGGAAGTGAAGGCTGGAACTGACATTCATCATTGGAGCTCTGAATGGCTCCTCTTTCAGTGAGAGGACAAAAGATTGATCCTTTGCTGCAGATTCCATCTTTCCCCAATTGGGGGATCTTCCTGTAATATTTTTTTCTGGTGCTTTTGTAGACACCATTTGTGTTTGCCAATAACAGAATTGAAGTGTTTGTGAAGCCATAGAATTTTATCAGAACGTTTAACTTTGAGGAGAAGGTGGAGTCTAAGGTATGATAAATGTTAATATTGTTAGAGCCCTCACTAAGAGTAGAAGTGTTTGAAATACATATATTTAGAAGGGTTTTTTTTTTTTGTAGACCATTGGAATATTTAAGATGGATTTAAAATAGAAGGTACTGTGTGAGGTGCAGTAAAATTGTTCCTGTAAATTTCAACAATTAAATGAACATATACATTATAAGGTGGAGAAACACACTGATTAGAAAAAGGGAATATGATTAAATCAAAGCTTGTGCTAGAAATTGGTTGAATATCTGGATTGAGTTGCCAGAATTATTTTTGTGGAGGGCTATTTTGGGTAGGCAGTAACCTTTCTTCTCAGATATAGATTTTCACGTTGACTTTTAACATTTAGTCAATGATCGGCATGTACAGTCTTGAACATGTTCCGTCTCATCCTTTTACCTGTGCTTAAACTGCAAGGTTGAAAAGTTTAAAGTCATTTAAAACAAGCTTAACAAACCATTGTGCTGCTTTCTTTCCTCTATCATTCTCTAGGTAGAAAATGGCTGAAAAATTACGGGCTTTCAGGGACAAAACAGTATCTGTAATATAGAGGAACATTTAAACATAGAATTAAAACATACAATTAAGATTAGTGACATATTTATATTGCTGCTTTTAGGAATGATTTAAAAGGGAAAATATGGTATCCCTAACAAATTACGAGAGAAAGAGTGTGTGTGTGTGCACGTGTGTGTGTGTGTGTGTATGTGTCTGTGTGCATGAAACAGACGTGGGCTTATGCTTACGAAGATCTTTTTGTACATGTGTTTGAAAGGTGACTGCAAGAATGAGTAAAATGAGTTGCATTTACATTTCTTCAGCTCCTCCACACTCCCTGATGCTAAACAAGATGCTGCAAGAATGGAAAATAGAACTTTCTGTGTAAACTTTGTAATCTAGTTCATAGAGAAATTGGCCAACAGCTACATACACCTAAAGGAAGAGGGAACATACATTTGGAGAAACATATTCATGTGTGCCAGTTCAAGAAGAAAGCAGCTAGCTCTTTGCCTTTGAAGATTTCAATATTCACTTTGCTGAAGGTGACCCGGTGATCCCTCTTAGATGCTTCCATAATTCAGATACATCAAATACATGATGGATCTTTATAAAATTCAATTTGTTATTTCAGTCTGGAAATGCATTATCTCTTCCTTAAAGAAAACAAATTGTGTAAGGACAGGTGATATTTTCTTTATCTCTGCCCAAAGCTTCATCCTAGGGCTCAGAAATGCTAAAGGACTTTGTACAAGGAAATGAAGCTAAAAGCTTGCTACCTTAATTATAGGATACCAGATTCTGAAAGTTAAAACAACTATTGTATTATATTGTATTATTTATATTTTAAGGGGACACCGAAAGCATAGAGGAGGTGTTAATTCTAGATAAAATCTGAAGTGATTTTTCCTCATCCTTTTCTCCAAATGCTTTAATCTTCTTCCTCCATCTTAAACTCTCCTGTGGTAGAGTAATGGCTGTCTCTGAGGAAAGGATTAGGGAAATCACTTAATCATTCATGCATGTGTAGGAATGCCAATGAATATATACTCTCTTTTAGGGGTATAGTTGCTTTGTGAACCAACTCTAATTACGGAAATCATTTTTTTCCCCAACTTCAGACACCATCTAGCATGGGAATTGGTGTATGTGAATGGTACCTTTCCTCATCAGACCTGAAATTATACTGAATGAGGGGTCATATACTCCATGACTAACTCAGCCCAGTACAGAGTAACATATAAGGTAGCTTTACTTAATCCATAAATTGTGAGCTTTCCTTGTAAAATTTTCCTTAACTCTATCATACCATTGTGTGTCATAAGAAATCGTCAGCTCAACACCTCAAATGATGCCTTCATGTATTAAAAGATGTGCCATTTGAAGCTGGGATAGTGATGCATTTTGTCCCCTGTGCTTCATTATGTGATGCATTAGATTATATCTCAAACACAATTTGTTTGCATGCTTCCAGGAGCTGTTGATCAGCAAGAGATGATTCCAAGTAAGAAGAATGCTGTTCTTGTGGATGGGGTTGTGCTGAATGGCCCTACAACCGATGCAAAAGCTGGAGAAAAATTTGTTGAAGAGGCCTGTAGGCTAATAATGGAAGAGGTGGTTTTGAAAGCTACAGATGTCAATGAGAAGGTAAAAATTAAAACCTGTAAGAAATTGCAGAAATGGGAAAGATAGATGTTCCCCAAATCAGTATGGCTGAATATAAGGGAAATGGGAAGGCTAAGTTTTTATTTCTTCTATGCCTTTGTCTCAAAAGGATGTCCAGATATAAAAGTGTAGGCTGTCCTTCAGGCAATTCCTGCTTTCCTTGAAGGGTTGACTCCCTCTGCCAGTCATCATTCATGGGAAGATTGACTGAGACCCTAGAGCTTAATCACATAAGGCCATGAAGCACAGGGATGAAACTCTCTGCCCTAGATAATAACATAGATAAGTAACCTGCTAATCTGACTTATGCAACTCT
Source organism: Macaca fascicularis (assembly GCF_037993035.2). NCBI lineage: Eukaryota > Metazoa > Chordata > Mammalia > Primates > Cercopithecidae > Macaca > Macaca fascicularis. Next base: position 17,567,704 of record NC_088376.1, read on the forward strand.
CTAATGCTCTTCACTCCCCATTTTCTAGTGCACACTCTTCATGTTGCTCATGAAAATCAAGCAAAATATAGAAAAGGATGTGAAGATATTTTAAATTTATCTTAAGGTCCTTATCAAGAGCTTGTCTGAATTTAGCCTAGAAATCTTAGATGGTTAAGCCTGACTCCTTTATGGTACCAATTATTGATTATAGATTTCAAATTCAGGCTCAAATTCAATTCAAATTGATACTAGAACCGCTGCTAATGGCATCTACTCTTAAGAGTACTTACTATGTTCTAAGGACTACTCCTTATGTATTTAATCCTTTCAAAAGCACTAAAAGGCAGATACTATTTACTACCCCCATTTTAGAGCTGGGAAAGTCAGGCAAAAAAAGAAATACCTTGCCCAAGATTATACACAAGTATCAGAGCTGGGATACGATCTGCACTCTTAACTACTCCATATGCCTCTTAAAATTACTGAATTATCCTTTATCACATTGGTTTTCATGTTGGAGGTAGATTATCACCAAATGTTGTAAGGAAGAGATTTTTATTCTAGTTATATTAGTTAGAAATAAATATCATTTTTAAGAGATTTTAAATGTGAGGTGATATTTATTCTGAAGTTTTGATCACATGCCTTTGGGAAAACTAATAGGAAAATAGATTGATGCATGAATTTGGAAGTTATGTTCAAGGCAAAATCCTGATGGTGTTTGGTATTTGCCTAGAGAGCATATGTATAATTACATAATTTCTGGTCTTCTCTGTACTTGTGAAATACTTTGGACCTGCTTTACTTTGGAGTACACTGTTCCTCTGGCAGGGTTTTTTTTTATTGGCCTTTATTCAGTCATTAAATATTAACTGAGTATTAGCTATGAATAAGGCTTTATATTCAGCCCTAGAGAATACAAAGAAAAACAATAGAAAGGCCCAGCTCTGAACAGAATTTATAATCTAATTGGAAGGATATGTTTTCATTAGAAAAGGCAGTGGGGGTTCCAGTAAGGATGTGAGAAATGCTTTGAGACTGGAGCAGATTTTTGGAATTTCACTCAGGAGTGGGTACTTTGAGCTCAGATGTGGAATGTAAAGGGCAAGTGGCAGGGGAAGAGAAAGGTTGGGTTTAGGGTACTCATTTCTGAGGAAGAAAGCAGGAAGGTCAATAATGGAAAGAACATTGCAAAAGGACAAGATGTATTTAACACAGCAAGGGGACCATTTTTTGCCCGGAAAAAAGGGCTCACACAGGGGACGAATAAGATGAGAAATGGAAGATCTTAAGATTCCAAGTTGTCAATGAAGGAACCACAAGTCAACCACAATGTAATATATGTGCAGGCTACCACGGGAAGTTGAATTGAAAGCTATGTTAGAGTTCAGGGAAGGAGGTGAAGTTTTGATACCACTAACTTAACCTACCTTGTTTGAGATCCAACAGAGCACCATTAAAAAGTAGCCTGCAGACACATACTCAAGCTTGATGCAATGATCACTGCTAGTTTCATTAGTAGAAAATTCTTCATCAGTCAGTTTTTAAAACTAAATTGTAATTTACATTCAGTAAAATTTACCCCTTTGGGGTGTGGTTCTATGAGTTTCAGAAGTCATAACTATTACTGCGACATGATGGAACTGTTCTATATCTTTATTAGAATAGTTATACAACTATTCTGTGCCCCTCTTTAATCAATTCTCTCCTTTCCTCTAGCCCCTGAAACCACTGATTTTCTTTCCCTGATACTTGCCTTTTCTAGAATGTCATATTGATGGAATTGTATTGTAGCAGCCTTTGAGTCTTGCTGTTCACCCTCAACAAAATGCATTTGAGATTCATCCATGTTGTTGAATGCACCAGTAGTCATTACTTTTGATTGTCTCAGGCATTTCCAATTTACCTCTGGCCTGTCATGGTTATAGCATCAGAGTTCAATTTCATACTACTTGCACAACTTGGTATTTCCTTCTGCTTCCCCCAACCTCCCAGTCTTTTCACTCCCTGGCTACTTCCCTATCTCTCTCCTCCCCTCCACAGCCAAAATTTTTAGAGATTATCTATACTCCCTCCCTCCCTTCTATTTCTTCACCTCCTACATCCTCACTTCAAAGCAATCTGGCCTCCGCCCCCACCTCTCTAAGTCAAGCTGCTCTTGCCAAGAACACCTCCTTGTTGATAAATTCCATGAGCACTTCAGTCTTTATCTAATTCGGCTTCTTAGCAGTGTTTGACAGTGGTGAACATCTCCTTCCTAAACATTCTTTCTTCTTGGTTATGGTAGCACTAAACTCTCAGGATTCTCCCTACCCCTCTGGCATATCCTCCATAGTACAGGCAAGCTCCTCTTCCTGTGTCCATTCGCAAGTGTTGGTGATGCCCAGAAAGATTCTGCTCCTCTCTTCTCTGCTGTAGGTTCTCTCTGCGCCACATCATCCACTGTTATATTATCATAGTATATCCCTGGAACTCTGTCCTCGATCTTTTGCAAGAGCCTCAGATCAACTGCTATATAACTTTTGGATATTCTGAAAGTGCCTTGTCCTAAACATGCTTACACCTCATCATCCCCACACCACCCCAAACAGATCCTTCTCCTGCTCTCCCCATTGCTGCCATCCAATCTTGTGTCTAAGCTGGAAACCTCGGAATGATCCTTGGCTCATGCATCTCACCCTCAAAATCTAACTGATTTTCAAGTTCTAGTGATTCTGCATTTTAAATATCTCTAAAAACTACATACTTAATACAGCATTGACCCTCATCCAGATCATCACCTTCTCTCGCCTGGTTTATTACAGCAAACTCTTATTTCAAATTTTATTTGGAATCTCCACATAACAACTAAAGCTATTGCCCCAAACACAAATATGATTCTTCCATTCCCCTGTCCTACACATTTAAATGGCTTCCTTAGAGCCAAGTCCAAACTCTGTAAATGTGTCACATAAAGTCCATTATGATCCGAGCCTTGTTTATCTCTGTTTATTCATTCATTTATTCAACACATCTTTATGGAGCACTATTATGTGCAGACTCTGTGGTAGTCACTTGGGATCAGTGAGCAAAAAGATCTACTTGTATGGAGATTATGTAGGATACAGTAAATAACAGTATATTAGAGGGTGATAAGTGCTTTGTAAAAAGGAAGAGTAGGAAAGGTTAAAGGGGATTGATAGAGGTAATAGTTAGATTTTAATTTTGGGTAAGGGAGGCAGGATTGCTGTTGAGAAAGTGACTTCTGATTTAAGCTTTGAAATAAGTGAGAGATTCGGTTATGAGGATATTTTGAAAAACGTTCTAGGCAGAGGGCACAGACAGTGCAGAGACCCCAGTATGGGAACATCCCTCATGTAGTTAAGAGCAGCAAGGAGGCCAGGGTGGCAGGAGCAGAGTCGGCCAGAAGGAAAGTACTCCCAGATGAGACTAGAGAAAAAATGAAACCAGGAGAAGCAGATCATAAAGGATCATTTTATGTCTTTGTAAGGACCTCAGGTTTTACTCTGAAAGAAATAGGGAGCCATCAGATGTATTTGAGTAGAGGAATGGCCATGGCTTAAGTTTAGGAGGATCATTCTGGCTGCAAGGTTGATAGCAGACTGCATAGGGAAGGGTACACGCAGAGAGAAAACTACTTCAGCATTCCTGTTTTATTTATTTCCTCTCCGTTTCTCAAAAATCCATGTTCTAACCAAACCAAATGTACTTGATTTTTCAGATGTGCCATAGGATCCGAATTTTTAATGTTTTTTAATTTTACTTTTGGTCTCTGTTACTTCTGTCACTTCCATCTAGAACCTCCCTAAACTTTACTTGGTTTACTCTACTCTTATTCTATGTAACAAGTTAGATTATCAGTGTCTCTAAGAAATCAGCCTTAACCTTGCAAATCTAAGATGGCACCCCTCCATTAGTGCCATCAACATCTACATTACTGTCATAGTTCTTTTCGTCTGAACTATAGTTGCATGTTTAAATCTCCCAGTGCCCAGACGTTGTAATGGTAGAGTCCATGTTTCTAACATCCTCTCAATACCTGGCTATGGTGGATACTCAATTTGGGTTGTGGTTGAATCTCCAGGTGTGTGAATGGAGGCCTCCTGAGCAACTGAAACAGCTTCTTGATTTGGAGATGAGAGACTCAGGCGAGCCACCCCATAGACTATTGGAACTCTGTCGGGATGTCATACGCTACAGCGTCAAAACTAGTAAGAACTTTAATTTACTTCCTTGATCTGTACCTCTGACAAGTTCTTATGTTTGTAAAGCATTTATTTACCTCTCAAAGCTGAGTATAGCGATATTTATGGAATGAGAAATCTGGATTAAAAAATTAGTGTTTCTGACGTTTTTGCAATGGTCCCTTTAATCCCTAATCCAGATCCACTGCGAAGGCCAAAGATAAGTTGATAGGAAAACTGTTGATGTTAGTGTTTGTATGTAAATATCCTCTTCTCCTTGCCAACCCCCACATACTATTTGTAATCGAGATCACATATTATCACTGTTACTTATTTCTTATGTTAGACCAAAGTGGCAAATAGTATTTTAATGATATATATTCGTTAAGGGATTTTAAGTCTTGATGGCCCAGAGTATGCAAAAAAACGTGTTCAAAAGGTATCTTTAATATAAATAGAAATAGATTTGGAAGACACTGATTAACTCTTAGCAGTTGGTAACTGCCAAACTATTTGATCAAATCTGGCAGTATCAAAAAATAAAAATAAAAAATAAAAGCCCTTAGATGGATATAAGACAAACGAATACATTCCAAGTTTTTGATGAGATTATTTCACAGTGATGTCATAACTGTGAACTTTCTACATGCAGTGATTGGACGTCAGTCTTACACTGAGGCGCATTCCAACTTACCTGTTAATATCCTGTTCATCCAGTGAACAAGTTTCAAAAATGGGAGAATAATCTTCCAAAATATTTCTCAGTGTAATGTAAAGGTAATCCAGTGCTTAAGACCATACAGGCATTACTTTGTAAATTCTGACACTGGACTAAATTTAGTGGAAAGAACATAATAAAATTCTGGCTAAAAACAATTGGAGTATATTCCCTTGGGAAAGTCTAGTGTATGTATCAAAAACCCAGTTAGCATTTCAAAAGCAGAGATATTTATCTTATTATTATAGTGCATGTCAAAAGTGTAGAATGACATTTAATGCAGTAGATTTTTCAGTTTACTGGATATTTTCCATGTTACCATGGAAATCAATCATAAATTAACACAGAACTAAAAAAAAGTATTAAAATTACTTGTAGCAGTGCCTGTTTGTTTTCTTTTTTTTGCCAGATCAGAGGAAGTTTTCCACGTTTAAGCTGAAAAGACATTTTCTTTTGAGACTTGTTTTTTATTGAACCCCTAGTTTAAAGAGAAAAAAAAAAAACTAAAATAAATTAAAGCCAGATGCTGTAAGTTGTAATGAGAGGTCACCAAATTAAATGATTCCCAAATACTCAAATGTAGAAATAGACCTCCTGCCTATTTATTCTGTCATGCTGAGCTTCCTGTGATTGAGAATGTCAAGCCAGTTAGCCAGGTGTATGGTGTGATTATTCACATGGTATAAAGCCAAGAACCTTTATGAGACCTTTTATAGGAGGGGAAAAAATTAAAACTGGAACAAGATGTTGTTTGTCTCTTAAAGGCAATTGCATTTGAAGCAAATTGAATCAGAAGTGTACATAAGCCGCATAGTGAGTCACATCTTACTCCATCTACATACCGCCAGTCTCATGGGTACAATCTGAAAAATGAAAAGGCTGCTCAGTGCCATAGCCTGGGGTGAACTCTGTTGTAAGTGAAATGTATATGAAGTGAGAAGTTAATATTGATATTTTCAGAGAAAAAGGCAGTACCCTGTGATCCTTGGACAAACAGTGTTCAAATAATTATTTAAAGGGTTCTGGTTTGGGTCTGGGTTGTAAAAAAGAGGAGCAAGTAAATCAAAGCTCTTAAAAGACAACTCATATTTTACTTAGAAACATTGATCAGCAGAAAGGGCTCCGAGATGAGTCTTCAACATGTTCTTCCTTGTACATGATCCTGTTTTGGATTTTTTTGAGAATGGGGTATAATTATATTCAGTAAAATGCACAAATCATAATTGCTTGGCATGATGAATTTGTACCTAGCTGTGCATATGGAGCCATCACCTGGATCTAGATATAGACCAATTCTAGCACTCCAGAGGCTCTCTGAAGTCCCTTCCCAATCCATAATTCTTTCCACAAAGTACCTAGAATTCTAACCATCATCTCCTTAGCTTTGTTGATTTTGAACGCCGTATCAATGGAATTATGTTATATATAATTCTTGTGTGTCTTTCATTTTCTGAAAGATTCAGTTATGTTAATGCTGTATCAGGTTTTTTTTTTATTGCTGCATAGATGAATACTCTGTTTTAAATTTGCAGACCACCCAAGATTTTTCAACCAATTGTATGCTGGACTTGATTACTACTCCTTGGTGGCCCGATTTATGACTGAAGCATTGAATCCAAGTGTGTAAGTGCCATGCTATAGAAATTTCACACCAAATGTGGATTAGAGACTTTTTAGATGACATTTTATTTCAAAATTTTCTATTTAATGGTTTCTTTTGCATAGTGCCATCGCAAATAATGGAATAGTTTTATGATACTTATCAGATTCAAATAGCTGTTTGATTTAAATAGTGGTACTGTGAGATGGAAAAGGCAATTATTATCTCCACTTAACAGATGAGAAAATGGAGTGGGCAATTTTTTATTTGTTCCTGCATGAAAAGCCATTTTCTATGCTAAGTGATGGAGAGACAAATTGAACAAATAAACCTTGACTCTGCCCTCATAGAGCATAATATCTGGTATAAAAATGCTAATCGAAGTGGTCCACAAAAATTCATGTAAAATCCAAACTCTCATCTGAAGGAAAAGTACAAAGTGTTCTAACTATTAATACGAATGGGGCAATTCTTCCTAGTTGGAAGCTCAGGAAAGTGTGCTCTGCAGAGGTGACAGTAGGCACTGAAGAATAAGTGTTATTAAGTAATACGGTGAGGGATGAGTTCTAAATAGACAGAATGACGTGTATAAAGGCTCTGTGGTAGGACACAGCATGCCATTCGCTATGAACTGGAAGGTCAGTGTGGGTATAGCTGAGAGAGTTACAAGGACTGTAGTGGAGAATAAGACTAGAGAAAGAGAGAGAAAGACAGGAGCCAGATATACAGGGCGCAGGTGACCATGTTTATGAGTCATTCTAAATTTAACAAAAAGCCATTGAGGGTTTCTAAATCACTAGGTGCCATTTGCTTATTGAAAATATCTCTAAAAGTATAAATAGGTTGGAGAGGACCCGTTAGGAGGGCATTACTTAGTCAAGTGAGAGAGGAAAGTAGCTTGGACTTGAAGTAGGAATAGAGCGGGAAAGAATGAGTTCAGAAAATAAAACAGAAAGGACGGGATACACATCTTGGAAATAATGGTAGGATGGAGAAGGTTTCTGGGACAATGGCTGGGTTTCTGGCTTTCATAGCTGGGTACATGGTCATATCATTCATAGAAATAAGAAGCACTGGGAGAGGGAACTGGTTTTCAAGTACATGGTGAAGGAGGCAAGAGCAAGCAATCCATTTTCAGTTGTGGGCATTTGAGTTTGCAGTGACTTTAAAATACCCAAGAATACATAGGAACTAAGCTGAGAAATATATGGGCCTGGAATTCTGATGTCTATATGAAAGGTATAAATTTAAGAATTATCAGTGAAATGATGGTAATTGAAATGGTGGACGTGGATGAGATTTCCTATGTCAGTGATTCAACACCCTGACTATTCATGAGAACCACTTGAGAATTTTATAAAAATGTATTGATACCTGGGTACCAACCCAGGCCAATTAAATCTGAATTTCTGTGGCTGTGCCCCATGCATTGATATATTTACAAAGTTCAACAAATGATTTCAATGGGAAGCCAAGATAAAGAACCGCTGCCCAGGGGACAGAGTATAGAGTGGGGAGAGAAGAGGGCTCAAGACTGGGCGTTGAGGACATCTAACCTTTAATGGTTAGGAAGAACAGGGTCAGCTTACAATGGCGAGAATAGAAAGAAAAAACTAAAAGGCTAGCTGTGGCAGCCATGAGGAGAGTGTGCCTAGTGTCACATGTTGTTGAATATTCAACTAAGAGCCTAAACAGCGTCCACTGGATCAGCTACATGGACGTCACTGGCAACTTTAGGGATGTTTTGTTGGAGAGATGAGAGCAGATACCAGGTTACAATTAGTTACACAGTGAGGGTAAGTCAGAAGAGACAGTAAAATTACATACCTTTCTCAATCTTTTCTTGTATATGCCAGGTTTTCTAATTCTTCATCTAAGTTCAAAAATCTCTAAATATTTCAGATTAAAGAAGTGTTAAATTGCTGCTAAGCTAAACCATCCACTCAAAATATGCCAGCCCACGAGTGTGTTCTATCTTGTCTTCCCCTCCACCTCCAGGCTGATTCCTAGGTTTATAATTGAGCCAGTTTTCAAAGACAGGCTTAATACTTTTATTATGAAAAAGTGAATAACTATTTTATATATATTTGTAGGTTCACATAAATATATATGCTTTCTTTTCACACTTTTGGTGTATGTACACTGGTTTCATAACATGGTTGAAAAACAGAATTTTTTTTTTTTCTTTTTTTTTGAGACAGAGTCTTGCTCTGTTGCCCAGACTGGAGTGCAGTGGCACAATCTCGGCTTACTGCAACCTCTGCCTCCCAGGTTCAAATGATTATCTGCCTCAGTCTCCTGAGTACCTGGGATTACAGGCCCCTACCACCATGTGGCGCTAATTTTTGTAGTTTTAGTAGAGATGGGGTTTCACCATCTTGACCAGGCTGGTCTTGAACTCCTGACCTCATGATCCACCCATCTCAGACTCCCAAAGTGCTGGGATTACAGGTGTGAGCCACCTCACCTGGCCGAATCTATATTTGTAAGATGGCATAATGTCTGTAGCGTTCTTGACACATATGTAGGTGATAAATAGTAGGTGATACATAGATGACCAACTTTTATGCCTCAATCCCAAAGTTTTCCTTTCCAGATGTTAAAATAATTGCATTAAATTCTGTGACTATAAATCTAAATGTGTCTGCTTACACATTTAGAGTACACATTTATTCAGATACAATTTAATGTAATCCCTTAATTGAGAAGGAGATCATAGATAGTCACCCTCAAGTTGTCTGGAGATAGAGAAAATACTCAAACACTACCAAACAAGGCATGGTGACTGTTGCAATGTGGGTTCCCAGGAATGCTGCTCTAGGTGGTGTTTAGTGAGCGGGATGTTTATTAAGGATTACCGTTGGGATCAACATGAGTGACCTGGGGAGGAGGAGGAGGATGCAAGAAAGGGCAGGGATAGGAGGCAAGTTGCCATGCAGCCTCCATGGCAATCTTGGCTGATGCTCGGAGATCTCTGGAACTACAGTGGCCCTTCAAGACTGGTCTGCAGTTGGGCCCAGACAGCCAGGCCTCTACATCTCCACCAGTCATCTGGTGTAGACCATCACAAGAAGGGGTGTGACCCTGGAGGAGGTAGCTCCCTGCAGCTGAGGCAATCTCTAAAGGGGCTAAAACAGCAATGCTCTGAGACAACAGCATTCCAGCCCGAGCAACAAATCCTACACTGACAAGGGATTTGGGTAGTGCTTTGCAGTAAAATTATCACGTAAGAGATGTCTCACAGAACACTCCTTATTTATACAGAGAGTGTAGAGGAAACCCTGGTTCAGATGGAGTAGTCTCCACTTAGAATATCTAGAGGGGACTGTTAGCATACTCACGATAGTAATCTGATAAAACCTGGTTACCATGACAATGAATTTTCTTTGACCATCAACAGCATCCAAGGCAGTATTCCAAGCATCCAAAGAGTGAAATGGCCACTGCCCATGGCTAATACATAAGATGCAAATGCATTGTCTTTATCTCTCCTCATGGAATTGAGGTTTTTCTAGAAAGTAAGACTGCTGCAGCAGCTTGCAGATCCCTAAGGCCACAAGCTATTGGCACTTATCTAACCATGACTAGTGCTGTCACTAATGGAGTAATTCTCTATTTTCAATGGATAAATTTCCAAAGACTGCCTACACTTCAGCAGCCACTTGGTTTAATAGAACTCTGTGTGCATTTCTTGGGACACCAAAGGAATGTTTTGACTCTAGTCATAGAAGTGAAGTGTTTTTTATATCCATCTAGTTATACGTATGAGGTGTCCCCAGTGTTTCTGTTAGTGGAAGAAGCGGTTCTGAAGAAAATGATTGAATTTATTGGCTGGAAAGAAGGGGATGGAATATTTAACCCAGGTGAGTACAATTAGTTATTGATATCAATCTTCCAATACAAACACATAAAAATTTACCTATATGAGGAACAACTCCTTGCAGATTTATACATGACAAAAAGTTGGATATTAATAATTCTACTTGCTAAGAATCTAGCTTATGCCTTTCTCCAGAGTGATCACATTTTGTATTAATGCTAAATAAGTGACATACATACTTCATGAATGAGATGCCTACAATTTAGGATTCATATCTAACAAATGAATTGATCAGTTGCTGGAAGTTTGGAAAGGCTGTAAGTCCTCTAAATTTTAAAATCAAATTTTACTTGAGAAGATTTCTGAATTACATTTGTTTATCCTGTAGTCCTTTTTTGGAGCCAGAGACCAACAAATATTATTTCAATTTTATTGATTAGGTGACAGAAAGAATATTAACTATGGAGACCTAGGTACTGACTCTAAGTCCAGAGCTGACAGATTGAGACTTTTGGTTTGAAAAAAACCCTGTCATGAAAATACACCAAAATTTATCTTTTTTTCTAAGAATAAAAGTTCTGGAATTAGAGATTAGGGTATGCAATAAAATCTTCAGAGTAGTGGGAGCAGGGAGGTCGCTGCTCATGTGCTTTTCACAGTGATTTTTCATTAGACTAGGGCAGCCATGGCCATCCATGCTTTCCACTGTATTCAGCATTTTGTGAGCTACAACTTCATGCTACAAATATGCCATTTTAATTTTGTTTTTGCAGGTGGCTCAGTGTCCAATATGTATGCAATGAATTTAGCTAGATACAAATATTGTCCTGATATTAAGGAAAAGGGGCTGTCTGGTTCGCCAAGATTAATCCTTTTCACATCTGCAGAGGTAAAAATTATTTTTTGTGTTGAATATAGATTTTCTGAGAATGCATTTTAAGAGGGCTTGTTTGAGGACTCCTGATGCGATTTTGTCCTATACCCATGTGACTGATATGCTGCAGTATAACATAGTATTTCATTCCAAAGTAAATTCTTTTTTTTTTTTTGAGACGGAGTCTCACGCTGTTGCCCAGGCTGGAGTGCAGTGGCGCGATCTCGGCTCACTGCAAGCTCCGCCTCCCGGGTTCCCGCCATTCTCCTGCCTCAGCCTCCTGAGTAGCTGGGACTACAGGCGCCCGCCACCGCGCCCGGCTAATTTTTTGTATTTTTAGTAGAGACGGGGTTTCACTGTGGTATCGATCTCCTGACCTTGTGATCCGCCCGCCTCGGCCTCCCAAAGTGCTGGGATTACAGGCTTGAGCCACCGCGCCCGGCCTCCAAAGTAAATTCTAAGGAGTTTGATGTTGTAACGCTTGGTCCAATTGTGTGTAATTATCTTTATTTAAAGTGTATAGTCTGTAAAAACATTTTAAGAAAAGAATATTTAATTTGAAAGTGCTATCTCTGTGAATCTCTTTTTTTTGAGTGTCTTATTTGTCAGTATTTAGATGAACACTATGGATCTCAGCTATGTCTTCTACTCACATTTCCTTGTAAAATGATTGCTTTGATTGCCTAATATAAGGGATGTGTATCTTTTCCAGGGAAAAGGAAAATATACAATAACAACGAAAACACACACACACACACACACAGAAAGAGAGAGAGAGAGAGAGAGAGAGAGAGAGAGAGAGAGAGAGAGAGAGAGAGAGAGAGAGATTTTGCGGTGGCAAAAGAGATTGTGTTCTCAATCTCTTATATTTTACTCTCTACTCAAGTAGGAGGTCAGATGGTGGATAAGTGCATTGGCTTTGAGTTAGGCTGCCTGGATTCAGTCCCCGCCTCTGCCACTTACTATCTGAGTAACCTTGAATGAGTTAATTTCTCTGAGCCTCAGTTTCCTAAATTTGTAAAAATAAGTTTATCGTTTAGCTCTTATAACCAACAAATCACCCCAAATATACAGTTATCATTCCATAACTGTATATTATCTCTTGTAAGTCTCAAGGTAGCTGGGCAAATTTGCTGCTCTTGGCTGGGCCCCCTTCCACGTCTAGGGGTTGGCTGACTGATGGCCCATCTATGAGTGGCTCAGCCTGGATGATTCCAGCGATGCCTCTCTGCTCCATATGTCTCTCATTCTCCAGGTCAGTCTAGGTGTGTCCTCATGGCAATGGCGCAGGTATAAAAGGGCATGGCAACACATCAGGTCTCTTGAGTCTTAGCCTCGGAACCGGCCATTGTTACTTCTGCCTCATTTTCTTGGCAAAGTCCCATCTGTGAGCCCAGATCCAAGATGTGGGAAGACAGACCCCACCTCATGGGGAGACTTGCCGTAAAGTCACCAGGCAGAGGATTTGAATACATGGAACAGAGTACCACTGGAACCACTAGAACAATCCAGCAACCACGTGGTAGTTGATTAGTGAGTTTTGGCAAATGTTAAATGAGTAATTGCATGTAAAGTAGCATCTGGGACATAATAGATTTTTTTTAAATATTAAATATAATTGTTACTAGGAGAATGACCCAGCTACAACAAGGTGGGCAGAAGTAGATGGCACAGCTTAAGTGCATCCTTTATATGGAAGAGACTTTCTCCCTTTCCTGTTCTTGTGTGACTCCAGTGGATGCCTCTGTCTATTCTACCACTGCTTCATCACCCAGGTTCTTGGCAGAATGAGTTTAGCTTCTTACCTTCTGAGGTAATACCAGGTATCCTGTCACTAACATGAAGTGGGCAAAATAAAAAACTGAGGGTTTGTTATTTCCAGCTGGGCTTTCCTGTATCTATCATTTTCTTCTAAATACAAAAGTTAGTTTCTTATTGCAAAAGGACCAATTGTGCACTAATTTCTCCTCAGTAGGAGAAAATATGACCACTCTCATGTTTTCCTCTTGCCCTGTCTGACCTTTGCTCTGGTTCTTTCAGCACTAAGTGCAAAGTGGGAGTTGAGTGATGGGAGGCAACTGGGAGGAATCATCTAGCGCCTGAGATTCTTAACTCAGCCATTCGAGGCTCTTGTTCATAAGACATTCTTTCTGTACCAAGAGAAGAATGTTTGGTAATATGGACAGCTGGAAAAAAGTACCTGATTATTTGGGATTATTATGGAATAGAGTTTCCTTCTTCATGCTTCAGCCCTGGATATTTCAATGTGAGGGACCCCAGTGGATCATAAATGCAGAGTCTCTTCTGCATTCAAACTGCTATTTCCAAGCATGGGAAAGCTGATCAAATGGCACCCTGGTTATCAGCTCAGGTTTTTCACTTTTGCCTTTTTCATTCTTTATTTGGTTTAAAGCTTGCTGGAGTTCTTCTGGAATAATTACCATGGAAAGGGGAAAGATATTATATGGAAGCCTAGAATAAAGATGATGCCTGGGAAAGATCACTAACAGGTGGGGCTTGTGAATTGGGAGTGTAAAGAAAGTGAAACCTTATGTAGTTGTGAAACCAGAACTAAGTGGTTTTCAAAAATTTTCCAAATAGAGGCAAAATATATGCCTTGGCTAACATGCCAGCAGAAGTTGGAGCCAGCAAAACCAAGAACTAGGTGTGAATTCCACAGAAAAATTACATCACTTCGAGCACACTGTAGCCTGGAATTTATATTTTCACTCCATTGGTTGAAACATTACTTTGCAGCTCATTCCTTTCCCTGCTCTCTCGAAGAGTCTAGTTATAGCATTTGCACTATTTTAATTCATATTTTATTGACTGCCTTTACTGCTTATTACAACAAATCAGTCTATTTCATTAAAGAATTAAAGAAGGTTGTGTTTACTAAACAGTCTTAAACTCTGCGTTAGTTTTTTTGCTATATCTCCCTTATTTCCTTTTAGGGGTTTGGTCCATGGCACAGTACTGTTCTATTAGGTGATCTTTTCCAGTTTTTGTGCTACCCCAAATTACTCCATCTCTGTCTTGCACCATCAAGTGCAGAATATACGTACCCACCACTGAAGGTGTTTTTGCATGCGTTAGGCTTTTATTTTAATTCTACTATTGATAGAGACCTGCAAGATCACGACAAAAACCTCTGCACTGTCAGTATATCCAAGGTTGCCTATCTAGTGCTAAATGGGAATCTAAGAGAAGGGAACTTTTGGAGAAATAAAAGTAATAAATCTATGACTTGGTTTGTACTTTGATATAAATTCCATGGGTGTATAGAAATCCCAAGTTTGTAAAGTTCCTGTATATTTCAGATCACTTCTGGAATTAGCATAAAGTAGTGATCATGATTTGCCACTAAAAAGCAAGGGTGAAAAAGAAACTCTTACCTCCCAGGCCAGTAATCAATGGCCTAGCTCCTCTCTAGCAGGGCTTGGGCTAGGAGAAGCAAGTGAGGTAGGTATCTAGGGTGTGTCTCAGTGTCATGCCTCTAAATTGTGCACCCTAAGGTGCCTCCTTCACTTCCTCCTGATCGCTGAGTGAGAGCTGAGGTTGAGTTGCGATGGGATGTGATTGCAGGTCTCCACAGGCAAGCAGGTGCTTCGTAGGACATCTCGCAGAGCATGAGTCTGGGTTCAGTCTATCTGGCTTCTGGTTCTGGCCTCTTTGGGAATTAAACCAGCTGTGTGTTCTTAGAGACATCCCCTGGAAACTCTTTTTCTTCATTCTCTAAAATGTAACATTTATATACCCCGTTCTCTCTACCAGCTAACTTGAGAATCAAATTAGTCAGCATTGGAGTCCAGGTGTCCAGGGCACAGTGTACACTGAGGAGAAAGCAGCAGTTCATTGAGCAGCTCAAGGTCATAGAAAAAAAAATCCTTGTGGGAGCCAGAAAGTAAAACTCCTGCTCAATGCTGTCTTTCATGTAGGCACTTGCCATTTTATCTTTATAGAAAGGAACACCCCACTGAGAGTTTTTTCGTCTTCTGTAGATTTATGAAACCTATGGGGAGGTTGGGTCTTAGAACAACCGACTTATCTTTTGCCAGTGATAGAAACAGCCACTGTTTGTTTCTAAATGCAGTTGTTACTTTTGAATTCCAGCCTTCTAGGTTTTTCCTTTCCTTGAAACTACTCAGCATGTCTGAAGCATCACCTTCTTTTGTTCCCCTTCCAGGACTCTTCCTTCTCTGAAGCTTTCAGATATTTAAACTTCAGTTTTGCAGATTTTTTTTGATCTGTCTATCTCAGATTGACATTGGGTTGTATTTTGCACTGAGGTACTTAAAGAGAGCTCCACTATTCTTATTCTGATTACAAGTTTTTTATTCAGCAGATTCATTGGTTGGAGATATTTTGCTATTTCTCAGGGGGAGAGCATTGTGATTTTCCTTATAGGTAGATATCAGTGGGATAGACTAGCATTTATCATTATGAAATCAATAGCTGTTTGGTTGCCAGAGCCCAACTCTCTGGTGAGAAATAACTCACCCGAGCTATGTCACCTTAGCTATGGCAGGCAGGTTACCACCAACCAGCATAGGCTGGTGGAGCAAGTAGAGAATTAATTACACTTTCATGTACATCATTACTCTTCAGTATGCATATGGTCTTGTAACAACCTGAAATAAAAGCATCCTATAGGCATTTTGGACAGGTCCTATTTGATATTTGGAAATTAATTATTTAGAACTGTTTCATTGTTCCTGATGTTACTTCTCCATTTATTTTTACAGAGTTAAAAAAAGAGCTCCCAATAAAACTCTCGACAAAAGAAGGAAAAAAAATTACCACATTTGAGGGAATATATCAAGTGAAGTGTGAAGGCATGACTACTCTTTTAATGTATTCATACCTACAAATTACTAAGATTTTCTTTGGTACAATGATGTCCTTTAGCACCCTCATTTTTCTGGGATGAAAAAGAATTAATTGACCACCTGTCCTCACTAATGTATGAAAAGCGACATATTCATTGTTTGCATGCTAATTATTTTATGGGCTTCATGTAGTAGAGAAGGCCCAATAATGTAAAGCACACACTACTATTTATCAATATGAAATAGACCAGACTTAATTCCATATTCACCTGTTAGCCTCACTCAT
The DNA here is from genome assembly GCF_037993035.2 of Macaca fascicularis. Classification (NCBI taxonomy): domain Eukaryota; kingdom Metazoa; phylum Chordata; class Mammalia; order Primates; family Cercopithecidae; genus Macaca; species Macaca fascicularis. The sequence continues at coordinate 17,583,997 of NC_088376.1, forward strand.
GCCATAGCTGAGTAGGTTTGTCTATTAGTACTATCGTTCTTATGATTTTAGCCACATTCTTGTGTGTTTAATTTCAGTCTTGTGTTCAGTATTAAACCAGATTGGTCAAGTGTCTGATCAGCACCTACAACTCATTGTTTGCTCTAAGAAATAATTAAATTCCTCTCTAGCCTGTGATTGCAATCTTTGAGATAGAGTCATGCCCTCTCCTTAGCGGGTTTCAAAGTCAGCAGTGGACTAGATTCTAAATTTCCATTAATACTAAGTCTTAGGGGTAGCATCAGGAGAAACTTTACTTTTCTCAATGGGATGGAAAACAACAGCCTCCAGTGTCCTGGTTTGTTCCATGTGCCAGGCTCTGTGCTAAGCCCTTTACATATATTATTAACCCACTTATCACAAGCAGATGGAGTAGGCATTATTGGCATGATCCCTTTAAAGATTAGGAAATTGAGGCTTGGAGAGTGTATATTATTTATTCAAGATTCCATAGCTGTAACTGGAATACTTGACATTAAATCTTGGTTTCTCTGACCCCAAAGTGGATGTTCTCAACCACTATGCTAAGGAGCTCAATTAAATTACTTTTTTATGCAATGATGTCCCAAAGACTATGCTCAGCCATACTGACTTTCATCTGCCTCTGATAATAAGCAATGCTTTTCTTGTGCCATGTATTCATGTCTCCTCCGTTCCCCACTGTCCCTTTTAATTCAGTGTCATTACTCCATGAAGAAGGCAGCCTCTTTTCTTGGGATTGGCACTGAGAATGTTTGCTTTGTGGAAACAGATGGAAGGTAATGGGGACAGGATCCGGAAGCCTGGTGGGTGGAGGGAAAAATTCATACGGTTTATAAAGCAGTATCATTGTCTGTTAACTACAAAACATAACTGAAAGTCTCAAATCTTTGTCCCTTAGAGGTAAAATGATACCGGAGGAACTGGAGAAGCAAGTCTGGCAAGCCAGAAAAGAGGTGAGAGGGGAGAAAGCAAGAGGGAGAGTTAACGTGTGTGTGCGCGCGCGTGCGCTTATGAGAGAGACCGAATAGCAAGGAGAGAATGCAAACAGCCAAAACCATTTCTGTGTGTGGGAGAGAGAAGAGAGCATGTTGGAATTAAAATAGGAAAACTCATTTACAGATGTTCTATTTCCAAGTGCTTGGCTCTCCATGTTCTGTGGAGTTTCCCGGATATTCATGTTCCCAGGTAGCTGGAGCCTATTAAAACAATGAAATCACCCGTATTCAGGATTCTTGGCTAGAAGAAGCTCTAAGGATGAACCCAGTCTCTCCAGCAGGGCCCCAGCATCTCCTCTCCTTATAACTCCTCCCTCTGAGAAATCTGCAGGACAAACCGATTTTCTCTGGGCTGCATTCAGGGTGATTCCTGATTTCTTGACCAACCTATTCTCCCAGGTTGCTTCCAACCCAAAAACCCATCTATTACTATCACCCCCCTGTTGGGTCTGTATCTAGTAGTTCAGTGGCAGAATGTCCTTTCTTCCTTAGCTGCTAGAACATATTAAAACTGAAATATTGGAGAAAGCAAGGCATGGCTCTGTGCACCTGCTATGGCTCCAGCCAAGGCTGGCCTTAACACCTGCATTTTAAAAAGGGATGTCATTAGGCCAGGTGCAGTGGCTCACACCTGTAATCTCAACACTTCGGGAGGCTGAGGCGGGCAGATTATGAGGTCAGGAGATCCAACCCATCTTGGCCAATACAGTGAAACCCGGTCTCTATAACAACACACAAAAAATCGCCAGGCCTGGTGGCACATGCCTGTAATCCCAGCTACTCGGGAGACTAAGGCAGGAGAATCGCTTGAACCCAGGAGGCGGAGGTTGCAGTGAGCTGAGATCACACCAGTGCACTGCAGCCTGAGCGACAGAGTAAGACTCCATCTCAAAAAAAAAAAAAAAAAAAAAGAAAAGTATCATTATTTTGGTGTCAGCCATTTTGCTTTTTGGACCAAAAGCCTGCTAGATCTGCTGCTGCTTCTCTCCCATCCCACCGCTGCCTGCTAATGGAGCTTGAGTCTATTCTCCAGTAACTTTCCAATAGGTAGCAACAAAGTCAGGCATGACTACTGAAAAATAAAAAGCCTGGCTCCTGAGCTGGGATACATGTGTATCTATCCTCATAGGAGTTCATCCTCTAACAAGGATGGGTTTTTAAATGTTTTTAAGTTCAAATATTACAGTTCTGTTATTGTACTTTTTTTTTCAAGTTTTCATAAAAATCACCTAGCCCTGGGGAATGCTAGATCGCAATATTTGGCTTGAACTTCTGTATTTAAAATTTCTGCCATTATTGCAGATGTATGACTTCAGGTATGTGTCCTTCATCTACATTTCTTTTTTAAACATTCCAATGACAAGTGAACTTGATTGTTATCTGATGGTTTACGTAATCAGATTTGACTCGGGTATAATTCTGAGTAACAACTTGTAAGTTCGTTCTGCTGAGAACTGCAGATATTTTCTAGTTTTAGTTTCTTTCTACACAAATTCCTATCAAAAATAATTTGCATATATTATTAATCTTGGTGGGGAATATTAATTGTGTCATGATTGTTTTTCTTCCCTCCCTATTTCTCCTTTCCTTCTTCCCTTTCTCCGTTCCCTATTCCCCACTTCTTAATCTTCTCATTACAAAAAATTGTAAATGTTTCCTAAAAAACCAACACGCACACAAACCAAGAGACTAATATCATAAGCCTTCATATACCCATTCCGTAATCAACAGCCATTAGGCTCCTTTCTATTTCATCTGTACCACATTCCCTCATACCACCACTAGATTGGTTACCCTAGACATAATATCATTTGATCTATAAATAGTTGAGTATATTTATAAAGGATATATACTTGCTTTAAAAACATACCATAGTTTTGTTTAAAATATAATTTTTAATATCAAATCTTCGGTGTATATTAAAATTTCCCTCATTGCCCTTTAAAAAAAATAGTTGGCTTGTCTGAATTAAGGATTCGAATAAAGTTCACAAATTGCATTTTGTTGATATGTCAAATGTAAATGTTTTCTGATCTATGGCTTCCTCCTCCCTCCTCTGTCCCCCACTACCATTGATTTGTTGAAAAGATCAGGTCCTTTGTCCTGTAGGGCTTTCCACGTTATAGATTTTTGTGGATTACATCAAGAATTTGAGACCCTAAGTGCTCACCTCCTCTGCACCATCCGGTTTGTTCTTTTTATTTTCTGTAATTTGGCAGTTAGATCTTGAGACTCAATGAGATTTAGCTGTATCTTTCTTTTTTTTTTAAAACCAGGGAGGCTTCATGGGTCCTGCCATCAGGAGACATCCTGCGTCTCTTTTTTGTAATAACATTGATTGGTGGCGTCTGGTATCGTCAGTCTATCCATCACAATATACCCTCCATCAGCTTCTCACTTGATGGATTTTGCTGCCATTGATGATCATCGTCTAGACCCATTATTTCATTAAGCGATGTCCTAATTCCTTCTCTCCTTCCTTATTGTCAGGCATTCTGCTATAAAGAAAAACATTCCTCCTCATTTTGTTTCCCTAAGGAAACACTGCACAGCAAGACAGGATAGACATCCTATTCTTTCCCCTTATTTATCAATTTTTAAAATAGTGAGTTTGTTGCCTAGCATCCCCTAAAGATAATCCTTATTTTTTTAGTGTCATTAAGAATTCATATTTCTAGCATAGAGGGTTTTATTCCACCACAGTCATTATCATTTTCGTCGCTCAAATTTTTGTTTGTTTTGACAGTGAAAGTACATGAAACGGACATAATACTAAAGTTGAGAACTCAAAAAAGTAAGTTTTTGAAAAGTAAAAATTGCTTTAGGCACATTTAAAAGTAGGGCAATGGGGTTAGAGTTGGTATGTCTCCTCAGTTTTCTTTCAAGTCAGCTAATACTTGAGCCTGGATTCACCAAGGACAAACCTTGCATCCATTCTGAGATAATAATATATGATGACTGGTTCATTTTTCTCAGTAGCTTCAGACCTAGTTGTTTTGTTTCAAGCTTTTAACTTGTGTTGTTTCAGATATAAGGAATAGTAGTACATCAACTACTTTTTCTGCTGGGATTCAATTCCCTGGCCTATGACAATCCATTGAAAAACTGTTGCACGGTGACCTTGTCTTGATGTCATTACGGAGATGGTGAAAACCACAAAGCATCATAGGTTCTAAAGGGCTTACTGACAAGCTCAAACTAGGATGAACACTGAATATTTAGAGACATTTTGTTAGAGTTATGAGTGTGAGAAATGACAAATTTTCTTAGGCAATACAGCTCACTGGCAGCATGCAATCAATACTGTTTCTACTGAATTTTCTCATTAACAGCATGAGATATGGGGAAGAAAATCTAGAAGGTTAAATCCAGATTGCAAAAGTTTAATTTCTGGGCTTGTATTTATAGTGAGATCTTTTTAAAAAGCTGAGAAAAACTCATTAATAGACTCTAATAGCTTGCAAAGGTATTTTCTCATGCCTGTCAGGATGTCATATAGCTTATGAGGAAAAGCCCAACCATTAAAGACACCTTAAATGGTTTTAGAAAATTACTTTTTCTATTGCTTTTAATGATTTTAATGATTGATGTAAAGCTGGTCTTATTTCCTTTAGGTCAGTGGTATGATAAAGCCATAGTTGTCAGTAGTTTGAATACAGGGAAGAATTTTCAAAACCTTTGGCTTCTCCAGGGCTCTGTCACCTACTGACTTGGCTCTACAAGTTTTGGGTAGATGGAATTGATTCTATTTGCCACAGCTGTCTCCCAAGATGGCAAATGGATTTATTATATACCATCACTTTGATCTGTATGAGTCTCAATTTAGAGATGCAAACCATATATTCTTGCTCTGGCCCCACTTTCCATTGAGAAATAACATGTTTCTGTCAAAAGTCAGTTAAATTGGAAAGAGTTTGGTTCAAACACAATAATCCCTGGCATAAAAGGACATAAAAATATATTGCAATGAGCATGCACTTTATAAAACTGAGGGGAAAAAGTGGCTCCATGCTAAATGGAGAAAAAAAAAAATTTTAGAGGCAGTAAACGACTTTTAGAGGCAGTAAACATTCTTGTCGCCATTTCTCAGGTGCTCTTGAATCTTAATATTCTAGTTGCTCCCCTCACCCCCACGTGTCTGCAAGTGTTCTTGCAGGGCACCTACACAGTGAGCAACACATCTCTGCCACCATCCTGGAGCAATCCATGTGGAAACAACCTCATGTACTCTTCCTCGATCTGGTTGGCATCGAGTCCTTTAATGGGGACAAAGCGTGTGACTAGCTTGACCGAGATAACCATTCACTGTGTGTGTGCACCCACATTCTCCCTTTCCTTCTCTATTTCCCACCAGCGCCTGTTCACTCCACGAGATGCAGTCATCAGCTATGTGAGGAGGAATAACCACGATAGAAGTGATACAGATTTTCTTTTCCAGCACATGCCAATGGATTTCTCTGTTGCAGCACCTGTTTTGGAGAAGGTGTCTCAGTGAGGTTGCCTTATCTCCTCTGTTGCTGAATTTGTACCTGAGTATAATTCTACATTCTTTGTTTTATAACTGCACTTACTTTACAAGGAGACAAGCAAACAGGCCTGCATGGTTTACTCCTGGAGCTCTGTTCGTATTCCAATTTTTTTTTTTTTTTTTTGAGAAGCCGACAGTGATGGCACAATTTTTTCAGGAAGAAATTAGGAGTCATACAAAATGTCAGTTTGCTGTTGCAGCTGAAGTTATTAAATTTCTATCTGGACAATTTAAAGAACAAAAAACATTACAAAAAGAACATGAGAATACTGAAGAATATTGAGAATACTGAAGATGTACACTTGATCTGTTTATAATGCCAAGAGACCACATATTGACAACATTTAAAAACACCCATTGAATTAGTGACTATCTCCAAAAAAAACCATGTAACTCTCTGGATGCATAACCCTTTATATTTTCCAGCTATTACAGGACAAGCTTAGTGATGACAGTGACAATTCTTTGTGTTTTGGATCCTTCTTACAGGGGGCAGCACCGTTTCTTGTCTGTGCCACTTCTGGTACAACTGTGTTGGGAGCCTTTGACCCTCTGGATGAAATAGCAGACATCTGTGAGCGGCATGGCCTCTGGCTTCATGTAGATGTAAGTTCATCTATGTGTACATACGTGTTTACCCTTTGGTCTTTTTGTAGCCTTGGTATGACATTTTTCTTATTCTCAGAAACTAGATGTGGAGTCCCCAGTGCTTTTATTTGTTTTTCACATTGGGGAAAACAAGTATGCCGCTTTCTGTGAAGTATAAATGAGAAGATTCCAAGGCTTCGTAAATTTTTAGTTTTCTGGATTCCATTTTGCTTCTTTCACTCCCATGAGCCATCTTTGGTCCTCAAATCTACTGTCATTGAAGCAGCCTGGTGTAAGGGACACATCTGGGATTAGGGAGCTGAGAGATTGGTTTGAGACTCATCTGCCTCTTCTTCATTGTGATCTTAGCCTGTTGGATTTCAATTTCTTCATTTGTAAAGGGGGGGGCATTGTGGATGTGGGCTATAAAGGATCTTCTAGCTCTAAAATTATGATTCCAAACAGCTGGAAAATGCAAAAAGCTACATGACATAATTGCATGCTACACCTAAAGCAAGTTCTCTCTGGATCTATCAAGTAATTATTTGAAGGGGGTTGGGATAATATACTCTTCACTGTTTTCTAATAAAGCACTGGCTTTTAAAAATTTTTTTGTAAGTCCTGTGGTTATTCAAAATACGTATTTCTTTAAATCAAAGGCAACTTTAAAAATTCTACTTCTCCAGGGTTAGAATGCTGAATTCAGTCAACTATGAACACTTGTTGAGCTTTTTAATTTTCTTTTTTAAAATGAAATTGCGAAACCAGGAGTTCAATTAGTTTGATTCTAACCAAAGAGACAATTGCATGTGGTATTTTGGGACCTTTCCTCTGGTAAGTGATAGTTTCAGATCCTCTTTATCAGAAGCAATGTTCTTTGACTTGCTGAACAAAAGAAAACAGCATTTGGGGGATATATCCACACATAATTTTGTAGTTTAGATGATTTTATGCTTTCGAAGTGTTTATTTCAATCCAATAGTATCATGTAGTACAGCGTCTGTGATATGATTCAAAGTTTACCTTAACTGTATACTAACATTTGGTAAGAGCAACAGTAGTATAAAGTTCACTAGAGTTATTGCTTCTATTAGTATGCCAATGGCAATACTTCAGGTAGATTATTTGTGACTTCTTAATGGGATTTTAGCATTTGTATCTGTTCATATTTCAACTTATATCTTATTGATTTTTATAGACTTAGAAGCATAACAATACATTATATCCTAAAAGATAATATGAAGTGAGCATTTTTTAACTGTGGAAATAAGGGGAAAAAAATCAAATACATCAGCAGTTATACCTAAATATTATACTCTCATAAAAGAAACATCACATATGGATTATATAGTTTATGTAGTTTGTATAAAACGGAGAAAAGTAAATAGTTTATGTAAAACAGTAACCACAGTAGCTTTTAAATTGGGAGTGACATTAAGAGATTTATGGGGCTTAGAGAAAATTGTGATTTATAAGTATGAATGAAAAGCTCTTTTGGTTTTCTAAAAATTAAAGGTTGATTCTTTGAAGAAAACTTCTTTATAAGGGAATGTAAACCACACCAAATTATCCTATTTGTGCATAGCATGCCCATCTGGCAAATGCCTATAGTATTATATTAAATTTGACACAAGTCTATCTGGCTTATTAAAGACAGTGTTTACCCATCCTTTAGTATTGTGGGTGTCAAATCCATAAAATGTTATTACAGGAACATGTAGCTTATGTTGAAGAAACTTCATGTGCCATAGGTACTTTATTAGTTTTAAAGAGAAAATATTAACAAATTGCAATAATTGCTTGGACCTGTTGGAAATCTTCTAAATGGCATTTTAAAGCTTCTTTAAAATATTAAAAACTGACATTATCTCTTTTTAAAAATGAAAAGACATTTACTTGTTCTGAGTTTTCAGTAAAACAATACTGCTCTGCATACATATCACGTTTTATTAATTTTAAGATGCATTTATTTGAAAAAAATTTAACATCTGAAATTGGTATTTTGATGTCAATTTTTATTAGTAGTACACAAAAAATGGGGATGCTTACATTTGATAGTGTCTTCCAATTTGGTAATATAATGCATTTTTAAGCCACCGAATAAGAAAAACTAGTTTTATTAGACTCTTTCACCTCCAGTACAGTTCTTCCTTCATGAGGGCAATTGTTATGCGAGCTTCTGTCTGAGAGCAAAATGTCGGACTGGTCTAGCTCTTCTTTAAATCAGAGGTTGTAGCTGCTGGAAGCCTCATTCCCAGCAAAGCTTCCTATTCTCTCACCCATTCTTCATTCCACGTCCCATAGAAGGCAGCAAACATATTTAAAATCCTGGGCTTTAGAGGCTGCCAAATCTCAATTCCATTCCTTCCTTCACTTCCCTTTCAGGATTGGTTCTACTATTAATTTATTAACCAATTAAAGACAAATATATAAAAAATGATAAACTGTGGTGCCTCACATATAGTAAGAGCTTAATAAATGACAGTCTTTATTGAGATGGAAAGCCAAACTCCATCATTTAGGTGATTGGTTTGATAATTTCACAGGTTCTGGAGTTAGGAATTAGAGTAAAGCAAATTAAAGTACGGCATTTACATCAGGAGTGTTTTATTTATTTATTTTCTGAATAAATTTATGGATGAGCTGTTCCTAATCCTGCCAAAGTACTTTGTAAACTGGTGAACTAATACCTTGAAAGAGTTCTTGTGATTTCAAAACTTAAATCCAGTTCACTAGAATTGGGAGATGATTATTGACCTTTCTGGAGAAGGAATGAAGGCAGACGCTAGCTCAGGGAGCATGAAGGGGTAGAAGTGTAGGGTATGAGGCAGGTGGAAAGGGTTAGTGAGTAAACAGGTGTAACTGAGTAGACTAATCCTTCCTGTAGTTGTCACTGAAAGGTTCTCAGAGAGGTTGGGCAATAAGAGAAGTGAGAAAAGTAGGTAATTTAGGATTTAGGATATGTAATGCAAGTCAAGAAAAATGGGATATGTAACTCATCTTAATATTTGCAAGGACCAAGTTCTCAAAATCCAGATCTGGAGATCCTCAAGGTGTAGGCTGGGATAAAATTTTCCTAGATGCTGAGGACATTTGCCTTTGTGGCTCAGCCTTAGTCTCACATGGTCCATTGTGAATCCAAGTAAGGGAGAAAATGCAACAGGAAGGGAACTTGACTGACAATACTAAGTTACTAATCCTTTACCTGGGAATGCTTTGGAATTTGAACACACAACATCCTTGAAACACATCAGACCTCACAGGCCTCTGGGGACCCCATCGAGTTGCTGGAGACTCTAGTCCATGGGATCAAGGTTGGTGCTAATATGAGGCCAGTGGGATTCGCAGGGCTCAAATTTTGAGGATTCACTCTTAGGGCCTTGCAAGAGTCCAGCTCTGAGACTGAGTTCCTCCTTGAATTATGCACCCTACTGACTCATTCACTTTACCCTAGTCTCAGCTGTCAATGAAAGTTGTTTTTAAGTGGGATTTAAGGCCACAAAGTTGCTTGTGCTGTACTTTCTCATTGGCTACCAATGGGCCCAGCTTTTGTAGTACTCTGAGGATCATGGAGATACTTCATTTTCTTTATCTTCCATATCTGTGATGCGTACAACCTTGCCACTTCCTTCTATATATTAAGGTCTATCTATGCCTTTAAATTCCATAGCCAAAAACAGAGGTTGCTACATCCTAAGCAACTCCTGAACTTACCTATTGCCTGAAGCATCTCTGTCACCCTCATTGCACATGCTATACTCCCCACTTTGGCCAAATTGTCACCTTCCTTAAGTAATGATGTTAACATGACAAGAGAATAGGCTTTGAATCTCAGATCTGATTTTTGTCATTGGCAAGACCTTGGACAATTTACCTGAACACCTCTGAACTTTAGAAGAAGTGGAAGTGATCATAACTCCATTCTTAATGGAATGCTGTAAAGTTTAAATAAACATGGAAAGCATTCAATACAGCCCAAGCTAGTCCCCTCAAATTCTCAATAGTTATCCTTTAATGTCCCTACAAATTAAAATTTATGTCTGCTCCATTTTCAAGAAGCATACTAACTTTTGTATTTCTTACATGAATTTTTCTCCCTTTGTTCCAGACCTGTTGACTATGGGATTTTATCTGAGCTCCCCTCTCCTTTGCTCACAAAATTTATTTCTCCTGTGGATAACTTCCTTATGTCCCAAGCTTGCTCTCTCTCTCATTTGTCCTTGTTTCATTTGCAGATATTTCTGAAAGCCATTTAGCTAAAATGATCTAATTTTTCATTAACAGATATTTCCACCTAGATCATTCTAGTTGGTCTTCTATCTACCATGTCAATAATATGCCTCGTTCATTATGTAGAATGCTAGTCCTTAGCCCATGTCTCATCAAACACTGAATGGCAAAATGTTAGCATTGTGAAGATGTTGTCTATGTTAGAGTCTAAGCTATAAGAGGGCATAGACTTTGAACCTCTTCATCCACACATAGCTCAGTTGGTTAATATACCAATATATGATGTGTGAATTTATAATTCTAAGGGTCAGTGAGGGCCCATCTATTGTGATGAGGTTCTGGTTGCCTGAGTAGAACCAGTGATCAGAATTTCCTGGGGTACAAATCAGTTACCATGACATAAAACAAAATATCAAATAATGCGGATTGAGGTCATCACTGAGGGTTTTCTATGACAATCCACTGGCAAATAACATTGAAATAACATTGTTTTGGTACTGTAAATATCTCAACAGGCTTCTTGGGGTGGCTCAGCTTTGATGTCGAGGAAGCACCGCAAGCTTCTGCATGGCATCCACAGGTAAATGTAGTTTCCTGGTGTACAGCCAACTTTTGTCAGGCAAAGGGATCTCTTTGGACTAAGTGATATTTTGAAAATAGGAAAAAACAAAGTAATTGTTTTCTTTAAATAAACCAAAAAAAAAAAAAAAAAGAAAAAAAACCCAAATTCCTTAAACCACTCAGACAAGGAGTTCTGTAGAACAGTAAACTTTATGAGTACTGAATGTAGATACTGATAATGATAGTATTCCATTGCCTGTGGAAACTAACTGAGTCTTCTCCCTTCTCTGTCCCTTTGTTTAAAAAATAGGGCTGACTCTGTGGCCTGGAACCCACACAAGATGCTGATGGCTGGGATCCAGTGCTGTGCTCTCCTTGTGAAAGACAAATCTGTAAGTTTTCCTTTTGTGTTCTTTGGGCTTCAAGGGGGTTAAGTCACTGTGTTTGCCAAGGGCTTCATTTTTGCTCACTCTTGGCGACTTGGGCAAGGTGTAAATTGAAGGTCTTTGGGAAATGTTGATGGTCTCTAAATGAAAGACAAAAGAAGCCTAGATAAAATATTTAGTGATTCTGCTCAGGTAATTTTGTGGATTTGATTTAGGTATTATATAATCTCATTAGTTACAGCAAAATGGTCTCTCTCACCCGCATTTGGATTATATTTTAAAACTCAGTTTTAAACATTGCCAAGATTTTTTTCTCCTTGATTAAGTCTGGGATTTAAGTTATCTTGAAACTTCTGCTCACTGAGAAAGTGGAACAGATGTGTGTCATACATTAAATTGAATACTTAATACACTTAGCTAGGGCTTAACAGCCCGTTTATATGGGAAGACATTTGTTCAGGGCTGATCATTGAACACTGATTTATTAGGGGATTGTTCATCCCAAGTGGTTGGTACTTAGCTTCTTTTGGAATGCTAGGGAGAGTTGGAAACTTGTCTGGATAACTGTAAGGCAAGTGGGAAAAAAGTTGAGGCTCCTGTTGGCCGGAGGTATAAACTCTGTGTTTTCCATGGGTTAAATAAGGATCCTTGTGGGAAGTGGCCCAGGCTGGGAAGTGCTACTTCATTCTTAGAAATGCCTCCTCAAGATCTGTGTTCAGCATGTGGGTGATCTTTCTCAGCCATCTGTTTACATTTTTTTCTTAGGGAACTCCCTTTGCCAATGTTAAAGTCATTTTCTGTTTTTAAGGAATTTTATTTCAAATGAAAACTATTTTTAAAACTTGAAACCTAGTCTTGCATGTGTAGCTATTTACAACTTTGTAAAGAAATTGTGATATTTATATGCTACTGCCCTGTGCATTTTGACATGATCAAACAGAATGTCCATCAGAAACTAGGAACAGGTTTTGCTTCTATAGAAATAGACACCACCAGAAATATGAATCAGTTCCTTAATGTTGTATTAGGTTGGATATAGTTGAATGTATTCAATACCATTTAATTTTTAAATTTAAGTTTTAAAGTTGTGGTGTGACTGTATTTGTAACTGAAAGGTAGTTTAAGATTACTATATTGATTGTGAACCAAAGAACGTAATCAACTTGCCCATAGGTACACATTTAGGATGGTACAGAGATAGGAATTTACTCAAGTTTTCTTTTGGTCTAGGTATAAAAACAAAAATGTGTCAATCATCCTTAATGAGTGAGGTATTTTACGTGTGCTTTCTACCTAAATCAGACAATCTGAATGACAAACTTATCTGTTGGTGTGATACGCTAAGGAGTGGGGAACTTACACTAAAAATTTTATGACTACTCTTAAATAACTTTCTAGCTTTCATACACTTTTCTTGTTAAATATTTGAGTAATTTAGCCAACAACTGAATTACATTTATGTACTTGAGGCAATTTAAATTTTTCTGGATCATATAACTCCTTAACAGGGTTTTATTAAAAAAAAAAAAAAAGAATTCATTCCTGGATCTTAGTGACAATCATAACCATGTCTGTTTTCATGGCATGAATTAAGAGGTTCGGGGAATTCTATTCACTGTGCAAAGAACTGAGCACTTTCAAAAAGTTACCTGATTTTTTTTAATGAAAAAGACTGTTTTCAATTTAAATGGAATAGAAAGCTGAACCATGAGATATGAGATATGGCAATCAGTTTAAGCTTTGTGTTGGCAGTTTTCTATCTCTTTTGTACCTGGTTTCTGCCTGTTATTCTCTCTTCCATATCATTAATTCATTCCATCAACCAGCAAAAATGATTTGTGTAGGCTAGACACTGTGCGATTCCAGGCTCTTATAGCATTGAATCAGACATATTCCTCAGAGACAAAGAGCTTTAAATCTCACAGGGAAGACAATGAACAAAATGCAGGTATTTAATTTTTTAACTGCTATTTTGATAAGTGCACCAACGAATGTCAGACTCTGTTGATTGTAAAAATCAACAGGCATTCCAGCCTCCTTCTCTTCTTGCCCATCTCCCAATATTCACCTAACTAGCCTCCCCTGCAGTTTCCATATGACATAGATATGTCTAATGTGATGTAGGAAAATGTGATGAGGACCTTGAGAAGAATTTTATACGAAAGCATTCTTCTCACATTTTTCTACCTTGAATGCAGTTGCATCAGACTTGATATATGGGTTGTTACCGTAAGGCAATTACCCTCAATTTTAAAAATTAATATGCACAGAATGACAGAAACAAAGGGAAAGTCTTGGATTGGGGTAATTTTGAAACGTTGCACCCCCAAAATGTGACTCCTTTCAGACTTTGTGATATCAGTGGTTAAAAATTAAATGTTCTTACTACTGAAACCATCTCCCCATTGGGTAATCTGTTAGTTGCAGCCAAATGCACCCTTGTCTGATATAGAGAAGAATATGTCACTTCAGTAATACACAGTAGGGAGATCTATGATGTTCCAGGTGGAAGGAACATCATGTAAAAATTCTTTAAGAAAGTAATGTCCTTTTTTAAAAAATTAAAAAACTGAAAAAGCCTATTTTGACTGAGGCATAGAGAATAATGTGAAGATTGACATGATATGAGACTAAAGGATCAAGCAGTGGGTAGATCATGAAGGGTCTTAGAGACTATTGTGATGATTTTAGACTTGATCTTTAGAACAATAGAAGAACTAAAAGTTATTGGAAAAGATTTTCATTTAGGACAATGAATTGGAGGGGAACAAGAATAGATAGAAGACTAAAAAAAGGCTTGTAATATCCTATGCCAGAGTTGATGGCAAGAGAGATGGGAAAATGTGATATTTAGTATACATTTTAGCTGTCAATTTAGACAGGGCTGAATTATCAACTATTGATTATCAATTCATTATCAATTATTATGGAAGATGAGAGAGAAACAGGTGTCATGTCTATCTCCCTAAATAGAATCATTCATTCGGTTGCTGTATCAGTAATCAGGATACAGCAACCGAATGAATGATTCTATTTAGGGAGATGAAGATCACTGGAGGAGAAGAGTTGAGAGTGAAACACGTTTCAGTGTTGCTTATACTAAATGAGGTTCTTCTGAGGTATTCAAGTGAGGAAGTCACATAGGAGGTTGACATACGGACCCAAATCTAAGAAGTCTATATAGTAAAGTCTATTACAGAATTGTTGACACATAGATGACATGTGAGGTCATAGGAATGGGTTAGATGCCTTGGGACGCTCTTTGGAATTAGAAGAAAATAAGATCTAGAACTTAGCCCTGAAAAACTTTAGCATTTAGAGATTAGATAGAGGAGGAAGGATTCCCCATGAAGGCTGAGTCAGAATGGCCAGGGAGATGGTGAGAAGACCACAAAGAGGGATGCTAACCAAACAGAGAAGAACATGTAGGAGAGAAAAAGTCCTCTCTTTTCCTTACCCATTGCAAGGTTCATGGCTGACTTTCCTATAACAAAAGACATTGACAAAAGAAAAGCATAACAAGCTTATTTAACCAACATTTTATGTGAAACAAGAACCTTCAGAGATGAAGCTCCAAAGGCCCAGGTAAAACTATTTTTCTGGACAATCATGCAGAAGTATGGTCATAAGCTGGCAGGGGGGACTTTGCAGAGCCTGTTTGTCCAGGCTTCTTGACCTCCAGGCATAAGGTAGGACCCCTCTGGAATGAGGGTCTTAACAGCCTCCTTTTAGGGGAGATAGGTCAAATAATTATTTATGACCATGTTTCAGGGAAGAAAGATGAGAAGGTCAGCGAGTGACCTCCAAGGTGCCATATTTTGAATAACTGTGTTCTGAGCCATACAAAATGTGAGGCATGTGAATGACTTTCATCCTTCGTGTGACAGCTTATTGTCACCCTCTTCTTTGAAGAGTCCCCAGACTTACCAAGATAAACTGGCACCTCCCCAGTGTTGTTTCTCAGACTGTTTCCCTCCTTTAAAGTGCTTCTAGTTACTATATGCATAATAGTGTGTATAATTACTATTTGTAATGACTTCTCATGTAATATCATTCTCTCCTACTGAATGTAAGCTGCATGAGGAGAAAGACTATCATCATGTTCACCACTTTGTTGTCAGTGCCTAGCAAGTAATTCACTGAAAAGGGAAAAAAATCTAGTATCTAAAAACTGAATGGTTAATACATTAATCATCCTCAGAAATATCTGCCTTCATGTCAGCAGTAACTAAGAATTTGAATTTTTCCCTCACCCCAAATTATTCCTTTTGAAAACTCCAAGATACAATGATTAAAATTATAGTTGATGAGCTCTATTGCTTAGGTCCTAACACAAGGCTTGTGTTAGGACAATCATTGATGAATAGTGATTTTAATTGGTACTTCTTCTGTTGAATGTAAGAGGATAACTCTAGTTTAAAAGAAAGTAAATTACTTAGTAAATATACTGCTGTTCAGGCAAAAACTAATTCCCTAATTTGTACCTGCAAAACCCTGACATCCACAATGCTGTTTTCCTGATTGACTGGTAGCTTTTGCATTTTTGATTTCCTGTGTTAGTAAATAGGACTGCTTCAGGAACAAAGCACAGCTGTTGCTCTCAAAGTTGTAGTATCACTAACCCCCTTTGAATTACAGGGATAAAAAGAAAATCAGGGATTTAAAAAAAATCTGATTATAAATAGGTTGACTTCAGAGATAAATGCGGGATTTGCGTGGCAGTTTTGGATCAAAGACAGTTTTGATGCTTTGATCTAAAATAAAAAGGCAATATATTCTAAGAATCAGTTACATAGATGGAGAAAAATCTCAGTATCAGCTTTTTGATTTTTAGTGTTTATGAGACAGATTTTTTAGTTCAAAAAAAAAAAAAAAAAACCCCAACAGGTATGAGAATATGAAACATGCTAATCAGATGGCATTTTAAGTATAAATGATTCCTCTTTATTTCTACCTACCATTATCATTCCATTTGAACTCACAATGCCTTTCTGTTGAACCTAGCTGCTACAGAAAACTCAAGTGAATTTTTTTTACTTTTTTAGAAAGACTATGTTGACAGTATGGATTTTAAAAAATCATGTTCATTTTTAATATTTTTATTTCAGAAGTAATTCATGTTCACCATCCAATGAGTCTGAAAATTCAGATAAAAAGAAAGGTGAATGAAAAGCAACACAATACTGATATCTGAAGATGGCCTTTATGTATTTCCCAGTGTATACCTACATTTAAATGTATGTGTATACACCATCCTTCATCTAAAAAATTTGCAGTATATCTTGCTTTTAGCATGCATTTTCTATTTAACAAAATTATGAAAACTATTTCATGTCAATATGGATGCTATTACAATTTTAATAGCTGCAGAAAGTCCTATCATTTTGATGTATCATAATTAACTTGGCCAACCCCTTATTGCTGGCCAATCAGATGACTTTAATTTTTGTCTATTACAAATTTGGTTACCATCTTTGAGACTAAATCTTTTTGCACAAACTTTAGTCTTTAGCATAAATCCCTAGAAGTGGAAGAGCGGTATCTAGCTTTCATAATGCTTTTTAAATACAGGTTTCCTAATCTTTCTTCAAAAGCATTTACATTCTCATTAATGGAGTGTGTGTGTGTGTGTGTGTATATATATATATATGCATGTGTGTGTGCATGCATATGTTTTTGTTCTAACCTTTGACATCACAGGCATAGTTTTGTCAATTTGATAGGCAGACATTTGTACACTTACTGACACAGATGCAAACATTTTCCTTCTAATTTTATCTATTGACATTTTATACCTCCTTCTCAGGGATCTTCTTTGGCTCAGTGTATTGACACGCAATTGTAAATTACCTAGGTTTTAAATGTGAGGCCCTGGAGATAAGCTTGCAAGGCTTTTCCTTTCCTTTCATCTTCATTCTAGAGGAGGCTCAGAATATAGACCCTCCCCGCCCCCCCCCCACTTTTATTTTTGGAGAAGGAGTAGCAAAAAAAAAAAAAGAGTGGGATAGTCATTCAACACATAGTTATTGAGGATGTGCTGAGCCACACACTGCAATGTAAAGAAAAAAAGGAGACTAATGTCATTTCCCAGTGTGGTTGCCAGGAAAAGACAGAATAGAATTTTTGCTGGAAAATATACCCGAGAAGCAGGTTTCTTAGCCCCATTTTCATTTCTGTTCTGAATGATTGATATTACAAATGACAATTATTACATGCCTGTTAAAAAGTGTGCAAGTAAAGAAAGAAAATACATTTTTCTTTTAAATCAGAGAAACTAGAACAAACTGAATCTGGTTTTGTGGGGATTTCTTTCCTAGCTCTTGCTTTTCTTCATAGAGTTCCTATGGAAATGCCATTAGATGGTTTGAACATACTGAACAATCTGATCAAAGAAATTTTTTTCTCTTCTGCCAGAGAACACTCACACTTTTTCTGTACAGGTACCTTGTAAATTTATTTAGGATGACAGCCTACCAGCTAATGTAGCAGAAAAAGGGGAAGGTAGGTGTTCAAAACTGATTAGAAAAGAGAAGCATTTGACTTGTAGGGGAGATATCAGTCTCTTGTGCTTCATGCTGCCATAATCATTCTCTGTGTCTGGGCTGTTCTTGCTTGAGCTCAGAAAATTCTTCCCAGGCCTTTCGGCAAGGTTGAGAATCAAACACAGAGAACTCATTGATATCCTGATTGGTAAATACTCTTTAATTCCTGTATTTTAAAAATTATAATAAGCAACAGGTAATTTTCTTTCCACGAAGTTTTGCAGGTGCATCACATTAAAAAACATGATTTCATCAGTAATCACAAACACCGCTGTCATTTCTGCTTTCCTTCTCTAAAAGGTAAAGGGATAATAATGTTAGAACCTCCTGTGTTCAGAATCCATTATCTATTTCTCCACCAAACCAATAAAATTTTTAGGATTTGTTGGTATTACCACTGCCATTCGTTTTAACAAGAGAATTTGCATTTTGCTTTAGATCCTTGACCCATACAGCTCAGTATATTGCTGCTATTGCTGACTGTGACCCCAAGAGATGTGTTATTATGTGTTATGTAATTGTGATTGTACGACCTGATCTCAATCATCAGTTACCATCTAGTCATAAATGTGTACCGGTCCTAATGCAGGGCTTGAACTGGGCACCACAGTTCTTAGAATCATCTGTGTAGTACACTGAGAGCTACTTGAGGACAGAATGGGTCTCACTCACCACTGTTGCTCCACTACTGAGTATAAAACCCAAGCCTCAGCTAATTCTCAATTAAAAAATGTTTCCTGAAGTGACTAAATCTGTATCTATTTCCAATACCACCAAATGGCAATGTGTTTTAAGTTTTTTACCCACAGTGTGCAGTAATATGTCCTTTATCATGCATTCTGATCTTTCAAGTCTCAAAGCATGTCCCTTCTCGCTAATATATAGGAATTTTTTTGAAGGGGTATGGAAATCATTTGTCTCATCCATATGGCTTGATGTAGCCATTACCTCCCCTCATCCCATCCCATGTTGGCACTTTAAAAATCTTGACTCTGGGTTGTGCCAACATTTGGCCTTTTACCTACATGCCTTAGAGACCAATAATAAACCAGTGACTCATGGTTTCCTTTTTCAGAAACCATATTGTCTTTCCCCTAGGAAGTTATTTTTGTTTTAGTATCTAATGATGCTGTCTTTTATTGGAGACTGGACAAGTAGAAGAGACACTTGCTTTTCTAAGGCTCCCTGGGTCCTCTCTTGACCCCTTCTAATGAACAGAATGACATTCACAATCTGCCAGTTTGCTGCAAATGGCTGTCTGTAATGTTGGATGCAGCATCTTGGCCAACGGTCTCCCAATTTCATCCTTGAGTTCCTTCAAAACTCTTGGGTGGCTGCCACCTGGTCTTACTGATTAAGCTACATTTATTTTGTCAGTTTGGCTTAGATGAGTTGGTGTTTTGCCCATTATTGGATTTTATATTTTCTGCCTGTTTCTGCAGAACCCTGAGGGTGTAGGAATCTCGCTAACGCCCTTCCAGGTAACGAATTCACTTATCTTGGCAGTCAGCCTGTTTCAGTATGGAACTCCAATCTTTGCTTCTCTGCCCCATCATCACAGAGGACTTCAGATTTGCTAAAAAATGACCAGAAAGAAAAATATGAAATTCTGCCTTTGTGTCCTTTTGTCATTTTATAAAAGACCAGCAGTTGAAAAATATCCCAGAGAGAGGATTCTGTTTACACACTAATTTTTTTCCATCTCAGCTTGAAACAAAACTGATTAGGGTCCTACAGCACAGAAAGATTATATAAATTAAAATCTAAGAAAGGAAGAAACATAAGATTTAAGGGAATAAAAGGAAGCCTGGAATGAATGTAATAGAAAAATTTATGCCATACTAAGCATGCTACACCTGCCTCGGGTGGGCTAGAATTTGGTTTTACTATTTTTAAAGGATTGCAAGTATCTGCCTTTTTGCCTTTTATTTTACTATTAACTCGTGGCAACAAGGCCTTCTCTTTTTAAGTTCTGGGATACGTGTGCTAAGCGTACAGGTTTGTTAAATAGGTACACATGTGCCATGGTGGCTTGCTGCACCTGTCAACCCATCTAGGTTTTAAGGCTTGCATGCATTAGGTATTTGTTGTAATGCTCTCCCCCTCCCCTTGTCCCCCACCCAAAGACAGGCCCTGGTGTGTGATGTTCCCCCCTCCCTGTGTCCATGTGTTCTCATTGTTTCTCTCCCACTTATGAGTGAAAACTTGTGTTTGGTTTTCTGTTCCTGTGCTAGTTAAGGCCTTCGCTTTTACCACAACTCTGATAAGATACTTGAGGCCCCCTTTTGAGTTCTTGGAATAAATTATTCTATTTGTTTTTCTTTGTATAATTTTATTGTCATATTGGTTGTTTCCAAGGAAGATATCTTAAAACATACCTGATAATTCTAATTAGGCTTTCTAGCTTTGTTGTTTCATGGCCAAAATATTTAGGGAGTCAATTTTTTGCTTCCATTTCTCTCTCCTTTTCTGGCACATCAATTAAATATATAGTAAGCCTGTTTCCTTTTTTTTCTTCTATTTTATATGTTCCATAATTGTCTTTCCATGTTTCATTGTGTACAGTTTCTTCTGACCTATCTTGAAATTCTCTAATTTTCTCTTCAGCTGTAGCTAATCTGCTGCTAAAGCCGTCTGAGTTATTTTGGTATTGTCTTACCTATATACTGTCTTCTCTAGGTTCTTGATGTTTTTAAGATTAGTTTTTATCTGCTTGAACACTAAGCATATTTACCATCTCTTTTGTTAACTTCAATATCTAGTTTCCCTTTGGTGTTATTACTATTATTTCTTGTGTCTGTGATTCCTGGCTCTCATATTGTCTAGAGAGGTACCTTATAATCCTTGGTGGTTTACTTAATATTTTATTTGAAAAGTTACCCTTAGGAATAATTTGAGACCTGAAGTGATCTTTCTTTATAAAAATGGAATCTCTATTTTCATTTTTATGAGCATCTGAGGGAACTGGCAGTTTAGGACCAATGTTTGACGTTTTTTCTGGATCTTCGAGGTATAGCCTGCACCTCCATTTCATGGTGGAGACCTTTGGGTCCCAAACAAGAAAAGAGATTTCTTTCTTGGCCTTAATGACAATGAACACTTTTGGTTTCCTGAACCCTTTAGGATATCTGGTGGTGAGAACTGATAACACTCTAGGTCTCCAAACTTGGTGGACATAGGACCTCAATCATTGTTCCCTTCCTTCTCACCATTCTGGTTCTTGTCTTGACTGTCCTTCCCAACTCTGAAAATTTCCCGGAGTAGGAACGTCTCTAGCTTACCTCCTTGAGTTCCCTTTTCCCTCTTTGTACCTCCAGCAGTTTATCCCTGTCTTGTGGAGGTCTGCTAGGCTTTTCATTAGATGCAGTTTTATATTTTGTTCCAGGATTCCTGGCTGTCTTCAGTGGGAGGGACTCCAATTCATCTATTCATTCCTTTATTAGAATTGATATGTACCACATTTTGGATTTTTAATAATTAGCAGCTGTTCAGTACTGCCACTGGAAATAAGTATTTGTTTATTCAGTCTTTCATTCAACCTGAAAATATGTAGAGACTACTATGTGTTCAGTGAATAAGACATGCCCCCTACCCTAAGTTAACGCAAAGGTTAATTAAAAAAAAAAAACATTTTAAGTAAACAATTAACATATACTATTCTTTAGTTATGTAATGGTTAAAAAGGAGTTGGAGAATGTAGATAAAATAAGAGAACACTGCTGAAAAGACTGGTCAAGAAACTGTTGCAACAGAGGTGACTTAAAATATCAGTTACTGGTATTTTCTTTCCATATTTTAAAAGTAATATATGATCACATTATCAAACAGAGTCAAGCATAATTAAGAACACAAAAATTACTTGTAAAACACCAGCCAATATTAAATCATTTAAAATTTTCTTGAGATGCATGTTAATATGTCTATGCTAAGTATAAATTAATATATTTTGCTTATATAACCAGCATCTTGCTTTCTTTATCCACTTCTACCCCTTCTTATGATCTAAAAAAACAGTCTCCTTGGGTTTAAAGAAGCTTGAGAATATTTCTTTAATCACGGCCATCTTTACCACGAAAGCAGCTAATTCAGCACCTTCAGCCAAGTTCAGCGGTGTGCATTACATGAAAGTCCATATATGTTTTTAGAAGCTTTCTTCCTATTACAAAATTTGCAACACCTTCTCCCCCATCCAGACACTTCTTACAACTGTAGTTACTGAGGTAATCAGTGACTGTCAGAAACATGGGAAGCTAAACCTGTCTTGTTCAATTAGGAGATATTGGTATTTGGAAATATCATCCAGCCATCTATTTTTCTTGTGGAATTTTGTCATCTTTTTGTAACACACGTTAACTATTCATCTATAGAGAAAGTCTCCAAGTGATACCAGATTTTCGTATGAGCAAATTATCCCATTAGATGTACCAAATGAAACCCAATATTGTACAAAACCTGCATATCAACTAGAGGAAATATGGAATAGTCTAAAGTGAAAATAATTTGTAAAAAACATAGCATTAGTGCATAAACTGGAGGAGAAAAGTAGAGGAATTTTAATTAAGGGTCAGAAGACTGGGTAAGGCATGAATATAACTTGATATTACATTTCTGAAATAATCCCATTCATTGGATCAAACGGCTGTTGATTGTTTTGCAAGTCCACCTTGCTGTAATCATTGTAGCTTCAGAATATATTTCATCTAGTAGAGTCTTTTACAAAATGACTTATTTATTCTTCCAAACAGTTCTCAAAAACTTAAGTTTAAAAAACTTCCACTGGGGAGTTTTTCTAAAGTTTATATTAAACCTACAAGTTAATTTCAGAAGACTTAACATCTTTGTATGATTTTAGCCTTCCAACCTAGTAATATTTATTCAGATCTCATTTATTTCAAAGTTTCTTTTTAACTTTGTTATAAATTTCAAATATGTACAAAAGTAGAGATGAACGTTCATGAACCCATCACATGGTTTTTAGCAAGGATCAATTCATGAGAAGTTTCATATCTACTTCTTCCCCCTCTTGCCTGTGTATAAAAAAAAAAAAGAGAAAAAAGACACTCATACATTATATCAGTTTACCTGTAAGTATTTCAGTTGTAATGGCTTTTCTAACAGAGGACCCTGCATATGTTTTGCTTGGATTATTTATACATTTTGTATTATATATTTTGTTTTTTAAACCTTCTGACTGCTAAGGCTGATGTAAGAAACACTTTTGAAATATTTACTTATATTTAACTACTTTACCAGATCGCTAGCTAATTGGTTCTGAGAGATTTTAAGTTATAATCATATTCTTAGAAATGCAAGAGAATATCAGTATAAACTGTAGTATAAACTGTCATTTTTTTCATTCTAATATCTAAGCTTCATATTGGTTACAATTATAATGCACTGATAGAATTTTCAAAAATATGTTCAGTAATAGTAAACAAAAGACATTGTTGTCTTTGTAATTTTATTGAAGGTGCCCTAACTTATATATTCTTAATATTGAGAAATTATCTAGTATTGAGTTTTACCATATATCTTTCTATTATCATATAAGGCAATTCTATCAATTTACTCCTTAAACAAAATTCATGTTAATAGATTTTCTATGTTACTGATTCACCTCATTTTATTACATTAAATTATTTTAATATGTTAGTGGATGATTTTTGCCTCCATATACATGTGATCAATCTATTCTTTGTGTTTTATCTTGGTTGGATAGTATTTTGAGTACAGTTTTAAAATGTCTTTTAAAAAAAATTTCAATAACAGGCATCAGTTTTTAGAAATGTTCAGGAAATGTAATAAAACTCTTGCTCAGAAATTTTGGGATAGATAATTCTTTGACTGTGTGTTCAGTTTTTAAATTGAACTATTAATTTTCTGCTGTAGTTGAGTTCAATATTTTCTCAAATACATTTTGCTAAGATTTTCAAAGATCTTAGCATAATATATGCCATGTCTTTATTTTTATCTCATTTTTGTCTCATATCCCTGCCTGAAATCTTAATTTTTAATTAAAAAATTTTCCCTGATTACTTATTTTCTTTCCATAAGGAATCACTTTTTGCATTTATTTTTCATGTCCTTATTAAATTTATGTAATTAATATTCCATTTCTCCCGATTTATGTTTTTGTTCTGTAAGAATGCTGTTTTACATTTGAGGGCAGTTTTGGCTCAGCTCCTTAAGTTCCATTTTGGAGTGTTCTCATCTAAATTATTTTCCAATTAATCTATAATAACCATGTTAGTTTACTCTGAGCAAAGACTGATTTATAATAGTGATTTTAATCTCCCAAAGTGCTTAAGATGTGTTATGAAATTCTGGGTTTTATTGTACTCAGATAATGATCAGAATGAAACCAGAGATAAAGGGTGACAAATTTTTACCTTTTACACTCCATAGTTATTCTTGGAAGGATATCTTATATGAAAAACCATTTTTAATTCACATCCTCTTTCCCAAGTAGATAAACAGGCTTCAGAGTTGGGGAGGGAAGAGGCCTCTCTGAAGAGAAAGCAATTCTTAAGTATAAGTGTAAACCCAGGGCACCAAGAAAGAATAGAACCTCCCTGTAAATGAAAGGATAATAGGTTCTTTCCTGTCAGCTCAAATTCTAGGTGAAAATGTGGGAAGCCTCCCCCTCCATCTCCCATGTCAATATGGTCAAGCAGAAACTAGAGATGGCCCTTTATCTAGGCATTAGAGTACCTGGGGTAGCCCCCTGTGTTCCTGCAGGCTTCAGAGTGGCTGGTATGGAGGATCATCCAAAAGTGACTGAACATGAACAAGACAGAAAGATGCCTGGAAATAGGAGCATGAAGCAAGAAGCAGGCCTCAAGTGATCTGACATTCAGAGGCCATGGCAGATCTTCAGGCATAAGCAGGAAGGTGGGAAGACCATCTTGGGATGAGCTAAGGGCGGAGCTCAACACACGACTGCAGTGACCAAACTGGACAAGCAGATTTCACACCTCAGTATAAGGTTGCCAGATTCAGTAAATAAAAACACAGGAGGCTCAGTTAAATTTGATTTTCATTAAACAATATTTTAGTGTAAGTATATCCCAAATGTTATATAGGACATACTTATATTAATGGTTTTTATAAATTTATAATGTGTTTGAAATTCAAATTTAATGGGGGTATTTTGTATTTTAACTGGCAACTCTTCTCAACAGCATTTGAGAAATTCACAATAACATGAAATAGAGAACAAGAGGAGGAAGAAATTACCCTCAGAAAAAAAAAATTCTTGATCAACTATGTTTTATTTCTGAATGGTCTGACTGGTCAATTTGAGTTTTTCTGGAAGTGACCAGACTAAATATTATGCATTAGAAGTAATGGTGGCTCCAAATCAGAAATGTTTTAAAGAAAAATAAAGTTCCCTTTGTATACATCCAAAGTGATATAATTTTAAAACTTCTAACAATTATATTTGCTTTTAAGTTCTCATGACAGGAAAAATATGGCACCTCCACAGTATAATGTTTACATCTCTGCCCAAAAGACTAGCAAAGCTAAATTAGAATATCTCAGTGTTAATTCTACATTTCTAGTCTTCTTAGCCTCTGGTCCAATTGGTGGGGCAGCGGGATGGAGCGAGGGTTCATTATGCCCATCTCTATGGATGAGAGGGGAAGTAAGGGGTCATTGTGAACTGGGCAAGGAGGCTAAATTGTGTCTACAATGAACATCTTCCATGCCTTGCTGTGACAATTTACTAGTGGATTGCCGATTTTTAAATGTAGTCCAGAAACTAAAAAAAAAAAAAAAAAAAAAAAAAACAAACAAACAAACAAACAAACAAACAAACAAACCAAGAATTGTATCTTCCCCATCTCCAGTTCCATAGCAGTTATCAGAAAGAAGTTTACCACTTCTCCTTTATAAGGCTACTCTCTTCCCAGTACATTTCATTATGCCCTTGTCATGGAGTAGCACATGTGGCTATTATATGTTCTTTTGGTCTTACCTTGAAATAGTATTCGTCTGTTTTATTTTCAGTCTTAGCACCAAAGTGTAGATTAAACCCTTGACATCCAGTTATAGAAATACTGGTGCATTCATTTAGAGCACTGTCAGAATCTTTGTGCCATTTCAATATCCAACTTGCCAGAGAGGGAGTGAAATGCAATGAAATACGTAGCTGTTTTCAGAGCTAGTGTGAACCAGAAATTTATATGTAATAAGGAAAAGATTGTTTTCTGCCTGTGAGGTAGCAACATCAAGCGTTAGAGGGTTAGCCACTCTAATAGATTTCATTTCCCAATTTTGAAAGATATAGGGCCCCTTCACGTAAAAGGTTCAATTGAAATCTAAAAGGAAAATCTCTAGGAGTTCTTCAGTTGTCGTCTTTGTTTAAAAAGCTTTTGATTGAGGAAATGACTCACCCATGATTGGTGGGCAAGGTTAATTTCATGGAGCTGGAATCTTAAGTATATTCTAGAATCTGATATTGGATTTACAATACAACAATAAATTAGTATGAACTCATGGAGTTTAACTCTCCCTGTACGGAGATTTATTTTCTCAATGCCTCTATAGCTTTAGACAATTTTGACAAAGGTTGTCACTTACATTCAAGACATTTATAATTATTTAGAACCAAAAACAGACATGCATGCCAGGCTACATGAGACTAGAAAGAAGACATATTGTCACTCATCATTGTAATGCGTTCATGGATTTTGTAAGGCAGGCGAGAAGGAAAGTGTCTATGGTTCATTTTAGGTCACTGGGGTGTGGGCACTGTATGTCAGCACATGGTGACTTTTTAGAGGGTATGCTGAGCCGTGATAGGCGTGGGGACTACATCAGTGTTTGGATATGGGACAGGAATAGGGTGTGGCACCCTTCACCCTAAGATGCTGTAAATACGGTTATCCCCTGATTTCTGACAAGCACTGAACTGTCACAGAAATTAAGAATATGTGGGCCGGGCGTGGTAGCTCATGCCTATAATCCCAGCACTTTGGTAGGCTGAGGCGGGCGAATTACCTGAGGTCAGGAGTTCAAGACTAGCCTGGCCAACATGGTGAAATCCTGTCTCTACCAAAAATACAAAAAGTAGCCAGGGATGGTGTCATGCACCTGTAGTCTCAGCTACTCGTGAGGCTGAGGCAGGAGAATCGCTTGAACGCGAGAGGCAGAGATTGCAGTGAGCCAAGATCATGCCACTGCACTCCAGCCTGGGTGACAGGGTAAGACTCTGTCTCAAAGAACAAAACAAAACAAAACAAAGAAAAAAAAAGGAAAGAAAAGAAAAACACAGATTAAGAATCTATGGTCTTGGGGAGAGCAAAGTCAGATCTGGACAATGACATGTGGGTATCTGGGACTGGGGAACGATGTGCTGGGAGATGAGGCTTGGAAGCAATTTCAGATCACATATGGAGGGATTTAAACATCATGTTAAGAATGCATTTATTTTCCTACAGGCAAGTTGTTCCCTCTGTGTGGAAAACCAGATACTCTCTTCTTTGCCTACTTGAGTCCTACTGTTTCTCCCATAAAACACAGCTCAAGCCTCAACTCTGCCAGGCGGCCTTTCTGCTTTTCCAGGACGCTTTAGGGGCCCTCCTCTCTAGCCAAGCATTTGTTCAGTACATATCGCAAATTCCTCTAATGGTGGAGCCATTAGCCTCTCACCTATATTGAAAGAGGCTCCCTGCCTGTTCCTCATGTCCAGTACAGGCCTGGCAAGTTCCATAAACAGTTAAAACAAGTGGATAAATATAGTAACCCATCAAATCCATATATCAATCCCATGAGGTAGGGACTATTCCCCTTCCTACTGTACAGATGAGGAACCTGAATACAGAAAGCATAAACAACATGCTCACAGCCTTCCATGAATCTCATAAAGGATGGAAGTGGGATTCAGTCAGTCATGCTCAGTCCACAATCCATGCTTTTAACCACATAGCTTATGTGTGCCTAAAACAAGACGGCAGGTAATGGATCAACACTATTTCCTGCCTAAAACTGAATTTTAAAGACATAATAATGTACAGAAATAGAAAACGTTGATTTAGAAAGATAAAACCTGCCTGTTTAATCCCCTTTGGAACCTATACAAAATGAAGTAGTAATGCTGATGATTTTGCTACTTCTAACTCATTTCCACAGCCAGTCTAGTTTAAACTGACCTATGAATCTCCACCTAACTCAATTCGGTCCCCAGACTCTTGCCTGTAGGTTTTTCTCATTACACTTTCCCTCTTTCAGCCAAGGTTGTACAGAAATTCTGTAGATATAGTCACTCTCTCCCCTGGATTTGCAGTCATGGTTGTTCTAAATACATATGGTTCTCTTGTTCCCTTCAGGACACGTGCAATTTGTCAGACAACGGTTTTCTTGTTTGGTTTGGACACCATAATTCTCATACCTACAGACCTAGGATTGCGCCAGAGAATCGTAAACGTCATCACATATCCCTCCCTTTTAACCGACCAGAGAGACCTGTCTACTTTCCCTCCCTGCCTCCTTTTTTGCTCCTTTACTGGTAGCTTCCACTTACTATTTGCAGTAAAACAGAAAATGAAACCAAATTTAACCAGTTTCATCACAGAGTATTTTTTTTTTCTTCTTGGGGTATTGGGGGAACAATGAAAATTAGAAATTATAAGCCAGTATGGGTCTTGATTTTCAAATGTCATTCTCTATGGGAATTGTGTAAAATGTTTCTCAAATCCAGAAAGGAAAATAAACCATGGCCATTTTATTAAACGGGATTAAAAATTTACCTTAATGAAAATGAAAGACAATTTTTTTTTTTTTGGAGACAGAGTCTGGCTCTGTTGCCCAGGTTGGAGTGCACAATCTCGGCTCACTGCAACCTTTGGTCTCCCAGGTTCAAGTGATTCTCCTGCCTCAGTCTTCCAAGCAGCTGGGATTACAGGTGCCCACCACCATGCCCAGCTAATTTTAGTAGAGACAGGGTCTCACTGTGTTGGCCAGGCTGGTCTCGAACTCTTATTCCTTTTTTTTAAATCAAGAAAAATGTCTCTGGTTTTGCAGCCTTCATGTAAAGGTTTAACTTTTTCTGCCTCTACAAATTTGGAAATGACAAGGAGTGTCTCTTCACTGGAATGTCTTAAAGCAGGGGTCCAAAAATTATGGCCCTTGGGTTAAACCTGACCTGTCACCTGTTCTTATAAAGTTTTATTAGAATACAGTCAGTCATGCTCATTTAAATATTCTCTATGGCTGTTTTCATGCTACCACCATAGAGTTGAGTGGTTGTGATAGAGATCATGTGGCTTGCAAACCTGACAGTATTTACTACCTGGCCCTATACAGATAAGATTCTATCTATCCTATATAGGATGTATAAGATGGAATCACTTGCTGATCCTTGTTTTAGAACATCCAGATATGCGGGTTTGCTTTACCCAGTCTCCAAGGCTATAGTCTGAACTGGGAAATTCTGGGATTAAATATTTCTCAGTGGGTAACATACGGACCTTGAAAACCCAGCAAGATTTGTATTTGAGTTATTCCTCTGCTTGGGACTGCCTTGTGTGACTTTGAGAAGTCATTTAACCTTTCTGAACCTTGATGCTGTTGTCTGTATAATGAAGACACTTTCTGTTTTGAAAAACTACTATAACATTAAATAAGGTTCAAACATGTGCAATGCATTGTTAACCAGGTAGTCAGCACACAGCAAATAATATCCTTTTTCCTTGTTATGTCTATGTTGAGTAAGCCACATGCAAACGCACAGGCTCTTCTGTATGAACAAATATCCATTAGTATAGTGGAAACATTTGTCATTTTAGCACATTTCTGTAGTTTATAAGTCCTTTAAAAAAATGCTATTGTCCACTACATCTTTTGTTGTATCCAAAAGGTTCCACCAAGTACTTCCTAAATTTTTAACTGGCATTTAAGGATAGTTTTAAATAGGACTGCTCATGGTGATGGTAATGTCAGTAATGTCCCACAAATCTTCAATGGGATTTATATAAAGAACAGGAAACTTATGTTTCAGAACTCACCTTCCTGCATAGCATTTGCCTTTCTGTGATATCAATCTCCTACCTATACTTCAGGCCTCAGAGGCCAGAACTCTCAAGAATGCTCAAACTCCAAGAAATGTAGGCCACAGGCCTTACTGCTAAAGGTAAAATTCAAATGTAAAATTCCATTTGAGGAGGAACCGTGCCTTTGTTGACAGCATCACAATAAGCTGGGGACATAGATTGATTTTGTTAAGTATTATGCTCTTGGTGAAGAATTGCTCTTCTAGCCTCAGTCCAAAGCAGCACACTCACTCTGTGTCTGTTTTGTCCAATTTGAAAGAGAACATTTCTAGACATCTGTCTACCTATTTTAGAGAGATGCAATTAATCCATCTAGACTGAAGAAAAACATCCTGTGTTAATATGTTTTTTCAGGCATTTACTTACACATCATGCCACAAATAATCCACATATCTCCAGGTGGTAGGCTGCAGTGCAATATTATTATCCTCAATCTGCAGATAAATGAAAATGTTATATGATGAAGCAAGGTGATGTAGATGACCATTACACAGTAAATACCCAAAGTTCAGAAGCAGTAAATGACTACTGAATGCCTTTGCTACACTATGTGTCAGTTAACTAGATATGCCAAACATTTGCCAAATTCTGTAATCTCTCGTCTTTTGTCTCCCTTCTCATGTGCCTTTTGTGTGCAGACATGCCAGGCTTCCTTCACTGCATTTTCTCTTGGCTTTGAACCTCATTTATTCTCCTGTTCCACATTCTCCCTTTTATTTCCCCCTCCTTCTCTTCTTCCCCCATCTCTACCCTACCTCCCTCACTTCTCCTATCTCTTATCTCTCCTTCCTTTTGTCCTCTCCCAATCCTACCATATTGTAGGCTACCTTAAATCCCTTTTGCAACAAAGTAGGGTCTCAAATGGATCCCAGAAACTCAGAGTTAGCAGTAACATAGGAAGAGGAAGGATCGCAGTTCTTCCTATCAGAGACAAGTGAGCAAAGTTCACCTATCAGTTGATACTAGCTTCTGAAAACAAATGGTTTTTCTTCCATATCACAATAACATAATGATATGGTTTGCCTGTGTCCCCACCCAAATCTCATTTTTAATTGTAGTTCCCACAGTTCGTTTGTGTTGTGGGAGGGACCCAGTGGGAAGCAGCTGAATCATGGGGGCAGGTCTTTCCCATGCTATTCTCATAATAGTAGTCTCTCAAGATCTGATGGTTTTAGAAAAGGGAGCTTCTCTGCACAAGTTCTCTTGTGTGTCGCCATGTAAGATGTGCCTTTCACCTTCCACCATGATTGGAAGGCCTCCCCAGCCACGTGGAACTATAAGTCCATTAAACTTCTTTTGTAAATTGGCCAGTCTCTGGTATATCTATCAGCAGCATGAAAACAGACTGATATACATGGCAAAGCAAAAGGTTGAATAAGGTTCTTGGTTTTGTTTGCACATTTCATCCATGCTGTAAGCCCGTGGACATAGGTTTTATAGTTTGGAGCTTCTTTTTTCCTCCTACTGATTAAGACTTCAGCATGGACGACATGTAACCCATATTCTCTTTGGGTTACATGGAATAAAGCCATTCTTCACTTGTATTCACACACAAATAAAACTCTTATAATAAGTACTAGTAGCAAAAAATAAGTTAGATAATCACCCTAGTTTATATGTTATCAGAAAAACTCAACACTTCAGACTTCTCTAGTCCCAACATGAATGTAATATTCACTGAAACTTCTAGATCAGGATTTTTCAACGTGAGATCAAGACCCATCAGAGCAGTGGTTTTCAATCCTGGCTGCACCTGAGCATCGCCTGTGAAACATTTTGAACAGTAACATTGCCCTTACTTCACACAGAAAATTCTGGTTCTGTGGCCTGGAGTAGGAATCCTGCAATGTTATTTTTTGGGGGAAAAAAACAACAGATGATTCTAATGTTATCCAGGGTTAACAATTACTGTACTAATTGTTCTTGAGTTACAGTCAATTGTAAGTCATGCCAGCTTTTTATTTTTCCTTTTAATGAACAGAACAGACTGAAATAGAAAAAAATCAGTATGCGCTCCATGTGGTAATGTGTACTATTCCATGAAATTTTTCTTTCAGTTTCATGTGTAGTAGGGTGGATACTGTGTCACTATTTAAAAATAATTTCTTACTGTGAGTTGTAGTCAGAGTTTGAAAAACACTGTTTTAGATTATTTTTAATAGAGAAGGTATGTTGATTGTTGCCTAGGGAAAATCAAAAAATCTCCATCTGTCCCAAGAGAGAAGCCCGATTGTACTATTTTTAAACGCTTGTAGGGCATGCCGAGGTATTGCCAAGTGATCTCTGCACTATCAAATGTTTCTTACCTATTTATAGAGGCACTTACACATTCTCTAAGAAACTGAGTCCAACTTTCCTCTCCTGTAGGCAGCGTTATGGTTTAAAATTATTAAGTTGCATTTCTAAAAATATCTTTTAGTTCAGTCTCCTCATTTTCTAAGCAGCTCATTCTAACCCTTAGTTAGGGGTATTTAAGGAAGATTTACACTCTGGGAGAAAATATCTCAGATCTTGCACTAAAGTATGCTAGCAGTTCTCTGAAAATTCCTAACAGGTCTGCAGCCCTGAAACTTAAAGCTTTCTGGAATCTTCCAAGAGGCTTTCTGGAATTGGAAGGGGAGTCTTGATCTCAACACTAAGTGCTAAGAATATTCTAGAAGTCAGTAGTTTTTACAGATGATGTCAAACTGATCCAGTGCCTGCGACCTCTTGGCAGTTCATAGCTGGTAATGTGTAAACCACTATCAAGAAGGCTGGTGTTTCCAGCCCCGCCCTTGTAGCATGAGGGGGAGGGACTTCCCTCCCCCTCCCTCTCTACTTTCATTTTGCGTGGAAGGCTGCTATTTCCTTTGCCCATTGTGCTGTGAGACTACTGTGGGTGACTGGGAGAGAGAGTAGCAAAGATGACAAATGAGAAGAAAGGCGAGCCAGAGGAGGGTGCGGCCAAGAGACGACTGGGGGCTCATGGGAGGAACCTGGGGAGTAGTGCCCACTGCACAAAATGCCCTTTCCTGTTCTTCTGCCTTGAGCTGGACAGAGCTGTAGGATCTCTTTGATAACCTATTACATAAAGCAATATACACAGTGGGAAAGTGAGGATTTTGAACCACCACAAAAATGTCAAATGTATTAAGGAAAGAAGCAACTGACCTCAGCTTTGTAAAGCAACTTAAGAATTTTCAAGAGCGCATCAACGAAAGGGTCAAAGGTGGAATACAAACACAGATCTCTCTCTGTATATATTTCTGTATTTACCTGTCTATATGTATCATGTAAAACTTTTCTTTCATAGTATCATGAATTGAAATGCTGATGTTTTCTCAAAGAATATATTTTCACAGATAGCTGTGAAGTTAAAAGCATTATGTCAATTAACTGAAACAAGAGATGAAGTCACATTGTTGGAAACCTAGCACACAGCACCCAGAAACTTTCTGGAAACGGCTTGAACCAGGCAGACCATCGAACCAGTTTGTGAGGAGGGCTGACAGCACACAGTTTTTGAGAAACTGGAGATCAAAATAAACTCGAGGAAAGGAGATGTCAAAATGGCAGTACAAGCTCAAATATGTCACTATATGGCAGAAGAATACAGGGCAGACTGTTCACCAGAACAGAAATTCAATCACAAGCACCTTATGTATCAGCAAAACTTCATTATGTATCTGATACACTTCAGATTATTTCTGAGAAAATATTAGAGCAAGGTTGTTGTCTCCTTGTAGCCTCATGCTCCTTAAATTGGAATAAGACAAAAAATATGTATATATCCCCCAGAGAATATGCATAGAGATTCTTCTTATAGTATGAATTTTATGCAATGATGTTTTTGGAGGAAAAGGTGTGTGTGAAAATATCTTTTTCTTAATATATACTTGTAATAAATCCAAGTAATATAAAAATAGAAACTTAAAGTTCTCTACAATCCCACCTCTGAAAATAAACTATTAAAAAACAAACAAAAAAGTATCAGCAAACTTCTGTACACAACATGTTCCAGGAAGTACAAGAGATCATGAGAAGGAAGTGAGAATTGGAGAACTAATTGAGGATTTGAGCAGAGGTTGATCTATAGGCGATACCAGTGACTGGAAAATGCTTGACTGGAATGGGAAAGATAGCTGAGTCAATATCAAAAAATGATTCGGAACTGGTAATAGAAGCAAGCCTTTATATCATGATTTGAACCTCCTACATTGAAACATCCAATGGAGCACAATGTGTCTGCAATTAGTCTCTCAAATTGCAGATGAAAAGGCAAATAGGAATTCAGATTTGGTGGCAAATTCAAAAAATAATTGTGCCCCTTTATAAAAAATAAGTTCTCTCTCCAAGCTGTATGCAAACCGGATGATTTTAAATATTTTCTATTCTGACAGAATGAAAAATCTACAGCAGAAAAATGAACTAAATAAATCCAAGTAAAGAAATGAATGAAAGACATGCCATAGGAAAAAAAAAATGAAAGATGTCTATTTCAAGATGACAGAAATGAAAGAATACCTGCTTTGGATTATAGGTGAACATAAGTAGAGTAAAATGCAGAAAGATTGTGAGTAGAGACTCAGGAAATGAGTCCTCGCTGGTTAAAGTTGAAGGCAAATTCCCAGTTATAAGTGAATAGCTCTTACAGTAGAATGCCACCATCCTTCATTCACTGTGCATGAGACTAGGAAAGCAGAGGTTACACAGAAGAACAGACACAGGAGGGCGAGGTGAAGGTTAAGTGCAAAGATTGTTTCAAATGATTTTGATGACCTGCTCTCATTCTTACCACAGGACTTGTAACATGTTGTATACATTTGAAAGCCCGAAAAAAGGAACATTTACAACACTGAGGAAAAAACAAAACAAAACAAAAAACCAGAAAGACAAAAGTAGTGGGTGGACTTGCATTTAGAGAAATGAAGAGAGTTATTTTCCCACTTTCTAACTTCATACATCAGCATTTTAGACAAAAAAGGCAAAAGATTGATAAAAGTGGTGTGCTAATGTAAGAATCTGTGTATTAGATGGCATCCAAATAGTCTGCTGGTTTCCACAAGCTCAAAATGCATCCATTTACACAGGTGCCTTGTACTGACCTATACTTTAGCACTTGAAATCTCACCTTTGAATGATATTCCTCATATTGTTTTGTTTTTGTTTTTGAGATGGATTCCTGCTCTGTCACCCAGGCCAGAGTGCAGTAACGCTATCTCAGCTCACTGCAACTTCCACCTTCCAGGTTCAAGCAATTCTCCTGCCTCAACCTCCCGAGTAGCTGGGATTATAGGCATGTGCCACCACACCCAGTTAATTTTTGTATTTTTGGTAGAGATGGGGTTTCACCATGTTGGTCAGGCTGGTCTCCAACTCCTGACCTCAAGTGATCTGCCCACCTCGGCCTCCCAAAGTGCTGGGATTACAGGCGTGGGCCACCAGGCCTGGCCTGTTCATCCTTTGTTTCTTCCTTTTTCCACCTCTCTTCCCTGTCCTTCCCTCGCTCTTTCCCCTCCCTCCTTTCTTTCTTTTCTTCCTTGTCAGACTATTCATGGCCCAACCTAATACACTGACGTTTTACATGGTTCAGTCTGATTTGCTTCCTTTTGGGAAAAACAGTTTTATTCCCCCGCCCCGATGGAGTCTCCCTCTGTCACCCAGGCTGGAGTGCAGTGGCACAATCTCGGCTCACTGCAATCTCCACCTCCCAGGTTCAAATGATTCTTCTGCCTCAGCCTCCCGAGTAGCTGGGACTACAGGCATGTGCCACCATACCTGATTGATTTTTGTATTTTTAATAGAGATGGGGTTTCGCCATGTTGGCCAGGCTGCTCTCAAACTCCTGACCTCAAGTGATCCACCCGACTCAGCCTCCCAAAGTGCTGGGATTATAGGCATGAGCCACTGCGCCCGGCCGCATATCCTCTATTGTCCTCTGTTTACTCTCTTCCTTCCACCCCACACCAACTACGCAGAAGATAACATAACCATTTTTCCCTCTTTGCTTAAGGAAACTGGAGAAAACTCAAGTTACACCTGGCCAATTGATGGCTCCTTAGCTCTCAGTCCACCCGGCGTATGCCCGGGGTCATTCTAATTTTATGTAATGCCTTTAGGGTCTTCCAATTTAAACTACGCTGAGACTTGTAAAGACCCACAGCATCTACAAAGGACTTCAAGTATGGGAGCTTAATTAAGTCAGGATCCGCTCCATTTGAAGGATGTAGAGCATTGATAACTCTTTTTATCGCTTCAAGATTTTTTGTAATATGTTCTGTCAGCTCGGCCTACTTCTATAACTGTATAACTGGCAAATACATTCCATTAAAAAGGAAGGTGGGTGAGGGTTGTAATATGTTCATTTCATAAACAGTGAGGAAGTCGAGAGCTGATGTTCCGTCCTGCAGCTTGCCTGGGGGAAATAAAGTAAACCAAAGGAGGAACAGGCAGTGAGAGCTCAGAGGGGTCAGGGGATACCGGAATGTGCAGAAGAGGAGGAGTGGTGGGTAAGATTTTTGGTTTAAGACTGAAGAGTATTCCCAGTTAACGTTAGTTCCTTAGATTTTCCTAATATGTATGATGGGTAGAACAAGTAACAGCATTTTCATTAGGCCAACGAGAAAAATGAAGCCCAAGATGTTAAGTGACAGGCTTTGAGCTCTGACACCATGTAACTAAATCAAAAGCGGAATTCACATCTGCTGATTCTCACTTTGTTCTGCCAGATTAGTAATGAAGTTTAAACTGTAAGATCTATAGGAGCCTGGGAAGATTCCATCACTAATCATTCTTACTGTGGCATTTAAGATGCTTGGTGACTGGCTACTCTAGATTTCTAGCCTGAACTCTCCAGCTATGGCCCACTTCCTTAATTGGCTCCAGTTATACTCAATTAATTCTGTCCTCTCATTGGTCCAGCTGCCTCTCACTTTTCAGCTCTCAGCATCTTCTGAAAAGCCATCTCTCACACCTCTAAGATGGTGAATATGACCCTCCTTTGTGCTCGGTCGCGCCTTGTGCTTTTTCCTATTCTAGCACTGGACAGTAGTGGCCTGTTTTTTCTGCTCCTATTCCCACCTGAAATGTCTTAAGGATGGTGACTTTCTTATTTACATCTCCAGTGCCTAGCACAGCTTTCAGCCTATATTACTGTACCCAAATGTTTGATAAATAAAGCAAGCCAGTATCAGATGGCATAATCATTTTAAAAGTTCACTTTTATATTTTAGATTACAACCAAGTCTTCTGTTTGCAACCTGAATTTGATTTTGTACATTATGCCAACAAATATTAACCCAGATACTTAGCACCTTCATGGGCTTGTATACCCAGGCTCCTGGCATGATAGTGCTTGTTATGTAATAGGTCCTCAATACATAATTTTTAGATGAATTATTAAAAGATGATTAATATCCCTATTTTCTAAGTCATTTAGTTTAGACCTTTTTTATGGTGACATAGGACAGAATATAGGAAGGGCCATATGGGAAGAGCTTTTGGTAGCTTTTCTTTGATGAGCTGAAAAACATGATTGCAAGGAGGAAATACAAAGGTTTTTGTTGTGTACAGCAAGGATCCCCCCACCCAGGCCACAGACCTGTACCAGTTGATGGCCTGTTAGGAATCGGGCCACACAGCAGGAGGTGAGTGGTAGGTGAGCAAGCATTACCACCTGAGCTCTGCCTCCCGTAAGATCAGCCTTGGCATTAGATTCTCATAGGAATGCAAACTCTATTGTGAACTGTGCATAAGAGGGATCTAGGTCGTGTGCTCCTTATGAGACTCTAATGCCCGATTTAAGGTAGAACAGTTTCCTCCTGAAACCATCTCCCCAACACCACCCCCCCACATCTGTGGAAAAATTGTCTCCCATGAGCACTGGTCCCCTGGTGCCGAAAAAAGGCTGGGACTGCTGGTGCACAGAATCCCGACTTAGTAGACCCACATGGTCACTGACCAAAAAGAGACCGCAGAATCTGATCTAGCCTATGGAAATCAAAGATGGCTTGGCTAATCTTGGTCAGGAGAATATGCAACCTACAGATTCATTCATTCACATAATGAGTGAATATTTTGGATAATATTTCCAGATTCACAAGTATTCATAAAGATCTCAAAATGCTTTATAAACACGATATTACTGGTGGTAAGACCAGAAGTCATGTTTATAGAAAAAAGTAAGAGTTTGAAACAGGATCTTAGTTATTTTGACCTCTAGCTCAGCTCAGTGTTCTCTCTTCTGCCATTTTCCTTTTTACCAGCCTCTCCAAATGGAGCACCTTCTCTTTCACATATATTTAAGTGCCCACTGTCGATGCAATAAAGTATAATAGGTTAGAGTTCAGGCCCTGAATCTAAGTTTTGGTTTGAAACCTGGCCCTATCACCTAGTAGCTACATGAACTTAGGTAATTAACTTGCTGTGTTGCAAATTGTACAATGGACTTGACAAAAATAGAATTTATCTCACTGGGTTGTTATGAGATTTAAATGAGTTATTACATATGAAGTGTCTGGAAAATAGTAAGAGTTCAATAAATGTTAGCTCTGGTCATTATTATGTGCTAGGTTAGGTGTTGTGAAGGCAAAGAGGGAAAGTAAAAGTTGTGGTTTCTGTGCTTGTCGTTGGCTTCTCTTTACCGTAAAATCCAATCCATTCTTTACTTTCCTCTGCTTTGCTCTGCAAAAGGGCCAGACTCCTAAAAGCCATATTTTCCAGGCTCTTTTGCCAATTGGCTTCCTGCTAGGTTTGGTCACAAAGAGGTTCATATAAGATAGTGAGGTTGGGAGGTCAAGTGTCTCTCTCTACATGGGTAATGTTAAAGAAAACTAGAAGCAGACAGTAAAGTAGTAAAAACAGACTTTGTTCAGGAACTACTGCAATGAGGAAGAGAGACCTCAGTATAACCTGACTCACTTCTGAATACAGCATGGACAAGTAGGGATTCATAGCCAAGGGGCAGGTTGGGAGTCAGTGGGTGGAAAATGAGAAAACATTAGGAATAAAAGGATACAGATTAGACATCTGACAAGATGCTTGCTGAAGGCAGGCTAGAAGGATGAAGAACTTGGTCAGACAAAGGGAGATATTGGGATGGGGGATTCTTTCCAAACTGACTAGCAAGATTCTTGCTACAAGAGGGCGATGCATTTATAGAAAGATAAATATCAAGGTGGAGACCTAGAGGACTTAGACTAACTAAATGTTAGTCAAAAAGAGAATGTTTGTTAGTAGCACCACCAGCAAAAGTTGTCTCACTTCCTGTCTCCAAACAGAGCCTTTCTCCATGCTCTTAGATCCCACTTGGAAGCTTCAGTTTTCAGCCTTCCTACCAGCTTTCCGTGTAGGGAGTGAGGCCAATACAGGTTATAATAGAACAAGACGAAAGGACATATTCCTGATAATGGGTATTATTTAGTACCGGATTCAACTGTGCCTGAAGATTATATATACGACTAGATTTTTAAATATACAAGCCTATAAAAAGACTCCCTTTTGCTTAAGCTTCTTTCGCTTGCCACTGTACAAGTCCCAATACAATGTCTACTAACCCCTAAGAGTTTGAATTAATGTCACAATATAAAGCAATTTGAATTTTCATTGGATACTTGTCTCTGAAAGCCATGTTACTAGTATTTATTGTCCTGCTAGGATTAAGAGTATATGAAGATGAGCAAGATAATTATGGTGCTTCTCTTTGATAGCACAATAACTATTTTCAACAATGTTAAATTTTACTATACTTATTCTAAAATGTTTTCACTGGAGATCTGAGCATCTTCTCTTAGTTGATGTCTTAAAACTAAAGGACATCTCATCCACTTTAATACAAGGACATAGACTAAAACACAAAGTGAAATATTTGGGAGGAAAGTTTATTTTTGATAAAGTAAATCCCAAGCCTCCAGTTCTTTAGGAAACCTTCCCAAGGCAGAATTTTTAGTGCCATGAAATTAACTGTCACTACTGCAGGATAATTGTTTCTTCTGCTATTTGCTTTCTTGGCTCTCTTGTTCTCCACTTGCTTATGATTACACACATTTTTCTTCTGATAATGGATGAGCCTCCTCTCCCTTTCAACTTGCTCAATAAATGTCCAAAGTTCATTTGCTTTGGGAATTTTTAATCTTTCATGGTTGGTGACAGTAAATTTATAATCGTAATGCAAGTGTGTGTGTGTGTGCCTGTGTTGTGAATATGTGTGCGTGATTTGTCCTTAAAATACATGCAGTGGCCTTTTAGTGTTATAATATATGGTCAGACTGTAGTTGCTATGGAAACAACCAAATTTCCCGACTTTTGAGGGCAGGGAGATGCAGCAGTGGCAACTGTGATCAGAGTAGTGTTATTGATGATAAAATCTAAGACTTTAAGGGATTTTTCTACTTTAGTGTTCAGGTCAGAGCAATCTGCTCTTTCCCTGTATCTCTCAAGAATACCCATCGGAACCAGGCTGAAGGCATACTAATGTTTATTATTATTATATTATTATTCTAGAGACAGGGTCTCGCTGTTGCACAGGCTGGTAAGCCGAGGTGTGCTCACAGCTCACTGCAGCCTCGACCTCATGGGCTCAAGTGATCCTCCCACTTCAGGCACATGCCACAACCACAGGCACGTGCCACCATGCCCAACTAATTTTTATGTTTATAGAGATGAGGTCTCACTGTATTGCCCAGGCTTGTAGCAAACTGCTGGCCTCAAGTGATTTTCTTACCTCGGCCCTCCAAAGCATTGTGATTACTGGTGTGAGTCACAGTGCCCAGCCTTATTGTTTTATATTCAGTTTATAGTGGATACTGGATGAGGGGCATATTGTAATTCTTGGTTATGTTTGGTATATAATTTTTATGTAGTATAAAATCATACTTTTTGATAACAGAACATATTTAGATCCAGACTAGTATGTACACAAGACAATGTTGCTTAAGTCAGCAAACTTATGCTTTCATTTGAAATGTGATACGTTGAGATTTCCTTTTCATTCAACTAATTAGCACAAGCTGATTAGTCAAATGAAGCACATTTAATACATTCTCTGATCAGAAGGAAACATTTTCTAGGACCCCCATGTCTACTGAGCAGCTTTTTTGTAGCTTCCTGTACAGCACTAGTAGTTTTGAATTGTTAAAGTTTGGAAAATGCACCAAATGAGAAGCTCATCTATCCGTGTTTATTCTATTTATACCACATGTCAGGGGTTATTAGGAGAGGAATCATTGTCTTCATAGCTTAATGAGAGTGCTCTGTGCCCAGCAGTGTTAAGCTACATGGATATAACGATGGATAAGAAATGATTCCTGCTCCCAAGAACCTGCTTGACCACACAAGAAGAGGATATAGGTAGTGACTGCTCATTGCATGGGGAAAGCACAGGGCGAAGGCCGACAAAGGCCAACGAATGCAACCAAATACCAGTTATTCCTTTGAGTCCAACGAGATGGGCAGATGAAGCTGAAGGGGAGGAAAAAGTTGAGATGGGACCTGATGGAAGGGCAGGCCTGAGAAAGAAGGCAAGGCTATGTTTAGTGTCAGTAAACTTCACAGCTTATAAATAGACTGCATATAGTCTGTTGAAAGTGTCAAGTATCATAATAAAATAGAGAGTTAGATGCAAGCAAATGGTATAAGACATAGAAGAGACATGATGAAGCGGTTCAGGGACATTGAGTACATTGGCTCCACTGAGGAGGCACAAGGATCTAAAATATTTTAGGGGAGTTGTCAGGGCTGTAAATGATTGATTAGGAAATCCTGGCTTTTGTAGACACTAGATGACATTGAAGACAACATGGCTTCAACTTTAATGGTTTGAGGTCGAGGCAAAGGCCCTATAATCGTGGTGAACAGTAAATTGTCACCCACTTCCTAATGATAACAAGTTAGTAAATGCAGATGGAATTTGGTTGCAAATAAAACCAGCATGAGACAAACATGAAAGGCCCTGTGGAATTATAGCTGACATTTTGTGGTAGTGAGAACTTGTTGGCTCTTGTTTACCTCTTCCATAGCTCTTTCACTGGGTTTTTATCCCTGGGCTTTTTCCCTGAGTTATGTCGGGTCTAGCCTTTTCAAATGAATATGAAAAAGAAGGTCTTTAAACCTATTTTGCTTATGAAATTGTATAACATGTGTAAATATGTCAGTTTTTTTTTTTGTTTGCCAATGGAGAGCTTTAAGTGAGTTATAGACAGTTTTATTCATACTGAAAAACTGGCCCGCCTTGATGTCCTAGCGATAATGACATGGTCTTTTCAGCTTCTCAATACTCAGTAAAATTGTGAAGATGGATTTTAGCATTGTCAACTCTGAGGCTTTGTTTGGTAACACTGTGGGTAACGTGTATCTCAAAGTCAATGTACACTGATTGTGTCCAATGCAAGGCAGTCACAAAGTGAGATGTACATTTGGCATAGGTAGAATATACACATTGTGTGTGTACATGTGTATGTTTGCTTTCAAAATCAAGTAGTATTCTAAAATTGAACAGTCTTGTAATCTTTCTTTCTTTTTCAAAGGATCTTCTTAAAAAATGCTACTGTGCCAAGGCATCTTACCTCTTCCAGCAGGATAAATTCTATGATGTGAGCTATGACACAGGAGACAAGTCTATCCAATGTAGCAGAAGACCAGATGCATTCAAGTTCTGGATGACCTGGAAGGCCCTGGGTACATCAGGCCTTGAAGAGAGAGTTAATCGTGCTCTTGCTTTATCTAGGTACTAGCCTCTCTCTGTGTGTGTGTGTGTGTGTGTGTGTGTATTCGTGACTGTCTATAAAGACCTAAGGAAAGTAATACTTCAAATGTGTTGCAAGTACATATTTTCATTTGTGCATTCTTTATTTCATCCAATACACGTTTTCTCAATACCTACTACGTGTCAGGAATTATGAACAGAGCAGTCCTACCACCTCTTTCCAAGATCCTAGCCTACTGAGAGATACAAATGGCCCTCCTTTCTAGCAAGGTGAGGTATAGAGTCTCCAATCCCAATCAGGAGGGCTCTCTAGTATGTTCTTGAGGAACACTAGCAGAGGCTCTTTGGAGGAAGTGACTTTCAACTGAGATCTAATGAAGAGAAGGTGATATCGTTTGGCTCTGTGTCCCCACCCAGATCTCATCTTGAATTGTATTCCCATAATTCCCAGGGGTTGTAGGAGGGACCTGGTGGGAAATAATTTGAATTATGGGAGCTGTTTTCCCCATACTGCACTGTGATAATGAATAGGCCTCACAACATGGGATGGTTTTATCAGGGGTTTCTATTTTTGCATTCTTCATTTTCTCTTGCTGCCACCATGCAAGAAGTGTCTTTTGGCTTCCACCATGATTCTGAGGCCTCCCCAGCCATGTGGAACTGTAAGTCCAGTTAAACTTTTTTCTTCCCAGTCTCAGGCATGTATTTATCAGCAGCATGAAAACTGACTAATACAGCAAATTAGTACCAGTAGAATGGGGTGCTACTGAAAAGATACCCAAAAATGTGGAAGTGACTTTGGAACTGGGTAACGGGCAGAGGTTGGAACAGTTTGGAGGGCTCAGAAGACAGGAAAATTTGGAACTTCCTAGAGACTTGTTGAATGGCTTCGACAAAAATGCTGATAGTGATATGAACAATAAGGTCCAGGCTGAGGTGGTCTCAGATGGAGATGAGGAACTTGTTGGGAACTGGAGTAAAATTGACTTTTGTTATGTTTTAGCAAAGAGACTGGCGGCATTTTGCCCCTGTCCTAGAGATTTGTGGAACTTTGAACTTGAGAGAGATGATTTACAGTATCGGATGGAAGAAAGTTTTAAGCAGCAAAGCATTCAAGAGGTGACTTGGGTGCTATTAAAAGCATTGTTTTAAACAGGAAACAGCATAAAAGTTCAAAAAATTTTCAGCCTGACGATGCAGTAGAAAAGAAACACATTTTTTGAGGAGAAATTCAAGCTAGCTGCAGAAATTTACATAAGTAACTAGGAGCTGAACGATAGTCCTCAAGAAATGGGGAAAATGTCCCCAAGGCATGTCATAGTTCTTCATGGCAGCCCCTCCTATCACAGACCCAGAAACCTAGGAGGAATAAATGGTTTCGTGGGCTGGGCCCAGGGTCCCCATGCTGTGTGCAGCCTACAGACTTGGTGCCCTGCATCCCAGCTGCTCCA
This sequence comes from Macaca fascicularis, assembly GCF_037993035.2. Taxonomy (NCBI): domain Eukaryota; kingdom Metazoa; phylum Chordata; class Mammalia; order Primates; family Cercopithecidae; genus Macaca; species Macaca fascicularis. The sequence continues at coordinate 17,628,031 of NC_088376.1, forward strand.
GCCATTGCTAAAAGGGGCCCAAGTACAGCTCAGCCCATGGTTTCAGAGGGTGCAAGCGCCAAACCTTAGCAGCTTTCATGTGGTGTTGAGCCTGTGGGCACACAGAAGTCAAGAATTGAGGTTTGGGAACCTCCATTCTAGATTTCAGAAGAGGTATGGAAATGCCTGGATGCCCAGGCAAAAGTTTGCTGCAGGGGAGGGGGCCCTCACGGAGAACCTCTGCTAGGGCAGTTCAGAAGGGAAATGTGGGCTCCGAGCCTCCACACAGAGTCCCTACGGGGGCATTGCCCAGTGGAACTGTGAGACAAAGGCCACTGTCCTCCAGACCCCAGAATAGTAGATCCACTGACAGCTTACACCGTGCGCCTGGAAAAGCCACAAACACTCGATGCCAGCATGTGAAAGCAGCCATGAGGGGTGCTATACCCTGCAAAACCACAGGGGTGGAGCTGCCAAAGACTATGGGAACCTACCTCTTGCATAAACATGACCTGGATATGAGACAGAGTCAAAGGAGATCATTTTGGAACTTTAGAATTTGACTGCCCCGCTGGAATTCAGACTTGCACGGGCCCTGTAACCCCTTTGTTTTGGCCAATTTCTCCCATTTGGAATGGCTGTATTTACCTAATACCTGTATCCCCATTGTATCCGGGAAGTTACTAGCTTGCTCGACTTTACAGGTTCATAGGCAGAAGGGACTTGCCATGTCTCAGATGAAACTTTGGACTGTGAACTTTTGGGTTAATGCTGGAATGAGTTAAGACTTCAGGGGACTGGTGGGAAGGCATGATTGCTTTTGAAATGTGAGCACATGAGATTTGGAGGGGCCAGGGCCAGAATGACATGGTTTGGGCTCTGTGTCCCCACCCAAATCTCATCTTGAATTCTACTCCCATAATTCCCAGGTGTTGTGGGAGGGACCCAGTGGGAGATAATTTGAATCATGGGGGCAGTTTCCCCACACTGCTGTTGTGGTAGTACATACGTCTCACAAGCTCTTTGTCAGGGGTTTCTGCTTTTGCATCACTCTTTTCTCTTGCCACTGCCGTGTAAGAAGTGCCTTTTGCCTCCCACCATGATTCTGAGGCCTCGCCAGCCTTGTGGAACTGTAAGTTCAATTAAACCGTTTCTTCCCAATCTCGGGTATGTCTATCAGTAGCGTGAAAACCGACTAAAACAGAAAGGGAGAAGAATGACCTGGGTGGAAAGAGCAGCAGGCCTAAACCTCTGGATGTGAGGTGATGCAGAAGTCTGGATGTGACAGTAAGGACCTGAAAAGCATATCTGTGAGTTTTGGTGGCAGCTTAAGTCTTAAAGGGAAAGGCAGTATGGAAGCACCATGTTTACTTGCCTTGTAGTAACATTAAGAAATAAAGCTGTTATCACACTTGTGAGAACATTAGAAAAGCTCGAGAGATAGGTGCCAGACATTGCTACTTGAATAGGACTGAACTGCTAAACTTAGATCAGTGGTGGACAGGCCATAGCCAAATTTAGTTTTACATGTATTTTGTTGGGCTTATACTGCTTAGGGTTAACTTCCATAGTGTTAAACATTCAAACATTTAAATATTTAAAATGCTTTTTTAAAAAAATAGATTTCTCAAAAACCTGTATTTTTTGTTTTTCTCAAAGTTTAGAATGTTCTCAATCCCACATGGTAACAATTAGCTGAACATGATGATGCCCGACTCTGGAGAAACACAGTCCTTTATCACTTCTTACAGTTAAAAACAACAACAACAACAACAACAACAACAAATAAATCTAGCCTAATAGCATAGAGGTACAGACAACCTGGATTCAAGACCTAAGTCCTATGTGACTAGGGCAAGTTTCTTACTCTCTGCACCTCAGTTTCGTCCCAGGAAAATGATAATAGCACATATCTCAGTTACTGTAAAGGTTAAAGAAATGGATACATGTAGAACCCTTAGATCAATGCCTGCGATGTCCTACATGCTATTTAAGTCTTAGTTATTATTTACTTAACTGCTTGGCCAGTATAGACATTAGGCTTTGAACTCTGGTTTGGATAGTCTTTCCTTCTTTACTCCCTGTTAACATTTCACTTGGAAAATCATGAAGGACCTTCTTAGAGATTTAGAGCAATTTCTTCTTTCTATAGTGGGTATGGGTATTCTGAGCAACAAGCTGTCTGAAACCTAATGTCTTAAAACAACAATTGTTTTCCCCCTAGAGGTCTCAATGTTGGCTAGCATGACTTTATAGCATACCATAGTGGCTGGGGTATTTGAGTCTACTCTCCACATGTCTTTCATATTCCTTGATCAGCATGCTAGCCAGCACATATTCTTGAGATGGCCATGACAGAAGGCCAAGAAGGCAAACCAATTATGTAAAAGCCCACTTTAAACTCCTGATTGCATTATACTCCCTTGGTCAAAGAAAATCATATGGCTAAGCCCAATGTGAAGAGGTGGGAAGTACCCTCTGGCTTTTAGCAGGAAGAATTGCGAAGTTACGTGGCAAAGGGCTTGGATATAAAGACAGGTAAAGAGATGGCTTTGGCATTTTCAGAAGACGTTTAGAAGTCAGTAATTCTGGTGATTATGAGTATGAAGTAGTTTGAAAAACCTGTGAAAGTTACATGAGGACTCTTGGTAGTAAGCGATGGAAACATTAACTCAAGGTATTATAAACAATGGTAATTTAAGGCTGTTAAGACTAGTGTAGTGATGACTTTTGGAAGGCTTAGTCTAGGTGCTTAAACAATATCAGCAGTCTTCGGTCTCTCTGCATCTTTCAGCTCTGCTTTCCTTCAGGTTGAGTTTATTCCTATGGGGGAAGGTGGCTGCAAAGAGTGTCAGATCTCTGTTCTTCCGGGTTCGAGATCAAAAGATAAAGTACTCCTCTCTCAACAATCTGAGGAAAGTTTAATTATTTGAGAGTGAGGTAAATATCCATCTCTGAATCAGTCATGGTTTCCAGGGCAATATGATGCTCTCAGTAGTAATGATGACTCACCTGCTCGCTCTTGGCACTGGGGAGAGTGTCAATTCCTTTTATAGAATGTGTACTGAGCCTAGATGACGAAGGTACCTTTGTCAGAGATAGGGTTAAAGTGCTTCTATTAGAAGTGGGGAGATAACCCAGTGGTGAGAAAACAAGACGGTCTACGGTCTACCATAAATTATTTATAGCTGCTCACTAAATTAGAAGTCCAGGAAGCTCTGTTCCCTTTTTGTGGATTTTCTTGCACTATTTAAATGGGGTAGAATCTCTGCATTATTTTGTCTAAGCTTTGAAATAATTCAATGGGAGGTGTTTTGAAATAAGGTTAGATATAAATATTTTACGATTGTATTTATTATAAAGTTAACATTCATTCTCAAGGTGGAATTTAGTTTACGGTCTAAGAATACTTTCTAATTTTTGCAGAGAAATATCACAGGAGGATAAATGTTAACATTTCAATTCAACAAACACTTATTGTTTGTAAATGTTTGTCAAGTTGAATTGAATTAACATTTTAGTGAGCATTGCTGCAGACTCTGTGACCTATATTTAAATATTTGAAAAATAATCCCTCCTCTTTCCTGCTGTTACTTATAATAGTTTTTTTTGGCTTAACTTCCCACAGTCTTGATATCCAACAGTCTATTCCTGGGGTGGGCAAAAGTCTGCCTCCAATGCCAAGGAAAAGGGCAGAGTACTTTGAGGCATGTAATTTGGTATGAATGTGAAATTATAAACTTGAAGAGAATTTCTCTAGAGTAAGATTTGTAGTAAATTAGCAACAGAAGGGCTTTATTTTCATGATTTCTTTTCAAATTACAGCTTCATTTGAAGTTCTGCTTTTTAGGAAAAACAGAGTATTTTCTCAATTCTAGGGTCTCTTGCGTTTGCGCTTAAGCCTATATGCAGTGGTGTGGCCGTAAATTGGCTTTCAGAAGGAAAAGCAAGCGCCAGTTGTGTCTTCCAATTTTCATGGTGTAAATATTTCTGTCACAGCAAATTGCAAGCTACCAATGGTTGTAGTTTATGAATTTCCTGAATATTTAACAGTGGACTCTCAACCACTACAAACTAGCTCTAGAACACCACTGGTTCTGTGGGCCATAATCTTAACTCTTCCAGCCCATAATCTTAACTCTTCCAGTCTTCTAACCACATGCATAATGTGAAGTAGCATAATCAATTCAAAAACTCTCAGGGTCAAGATATTTCCCATGAAGCTCACTGATGTCTGGCGACTGGCTTCAGAGTTTACCAAATCAAAAGCATTTCACCCATGGTTGGAAGGCTCCACCTGGAATAATTTCTAAGTCACAGTAACATTGTTTTGTTTCCAAGAGGTGTAACTTCTTTCAGTAGATAACTCTAGCAAAGTACAGCTGCATGTGATGATTGCATTAGTATTTGAGGAGCACGTTATTGGCAGGCTCTTATAGCTAAAATATCCACTTCCCTAGGCCCTAGGTCAGATCTCTAAAATACCAGAAAAGCTGTGCAACTCTTTTCCTTTGAATACCATAGATTAATGTTTCTATATTCCTGAATCTAAATGGAGTTTAACTTTGAAGTTTTTATATTGACTAAGATTTAAGGACGATATTTTGATAGGCCAGTGATCACTTGCACTGATAAGATAGCCTTCATCTTCCCCTGGGAAAGTAAGAGCAGACACTTTCAAGAGGACAATGATTCCAATTTCATGGGTTGTCAGAAATTTAGCAAGAAGGAAAAAAATTAGTGCCTAGGAGACCTCTAAGGCTTTTCCTAATTTCCATTTGACCCTGTCAACCCAATTGAAGAGATAACATTTCTCCCAGAAAATATTAATGGCTAATATGTTTTTCTTTGGTTTGAAAATCAGCGACACTGAGAGCCTAAAGCAACATGTGATTATTGAGCATAATTGAAACTCAGGGGGCTCAGGTTTAAAACCACCACTATGGCAGAAAATCAGTGACTATATTTCTGATATCTGCCTAGGAAAGTAAAAAATGTTTTACTATACAAGGTTACCTGTTGCTGAGGGCACCTTCTAGGCCTTTGTGATGGCATTCAGGTTAAATGGATATCCACTAAAGGATAATTTTTCAAGCAGGCCTAGAAGAGTCATGTCTGTAAGTCTTAACAACAACAAACAGCTCAGGAACTCCCACTCTGCTACTTTGTTTGGTCTCCCGAGTATCATTTATCTATTCCCTTGACACACAATCTCTGCAATCTCTCAGATGGAAATCACTTCATAGACTTGCATGGATACCGAGGGGTTTATTGTTTTCAATATGGAAAAGGTGAGCAGTTACACAATGCTGCTTTTGTGCCAGTGTATTTCTCTAGGTGATGGGAGGTACAGAGTCTAGAAAACTAGGGAACAGTCTTTGTTTTTATTTTTATCTTTATATTGGTGATCTTTTTAAAAGTTACAATTACAGTAGAATAGAGCACGTGGGTGTCTGTGATGAATTCCACAAGCCATGTGATAGGTGCTGATATATGCAGAGCATACGGAAAGCAGATGGAAAAAATCTCAGGAGTGCTGGGAGACTCAGTGCATCAGAAGAAATTTCAAATGGGAAGATGAGACTAGGAGAGAAACTTGGTCCAAAGTGGTCCAGGGAGGCGCTAAGTAGCTGCTGAAGAGGGGGACTGGAAAGGCTATTTTCAGAGAGAAAAGAATGTCTTGCAAAAGGACAAGAGAAATAAAAACAAAAAGCGGGGGACTTATATAACCAATCTGAGAACTGAGATTCTCTAATGTTAGAAGCATAGTTGTAAGTAAAGGAAAATTATTTTGTAGCAAGTTTATCATTATTGCATATGCCAAGATCAAGCCAGAATATTAATGTTATTACCACACAGTAGGATTGGTGAAACCTCTTGCTTATTTTTCTCTCTTCTATGCCAAGGTTAGTGGAAGGGACAAAGAGTTTTATGAAGTTATTATTGCTTTTCGAGTCTACTTACTTGAATGCCTTTTGACAGTAGTTTATGGTTTCAGTATTATGTCCCCAAACTGAACGTACCTTGTTTACTGGCTACCACCATATAAGATTAGTTTATTAAATGTATTTTGTCTTTAGGCTGTTTTCATATATTGAAAACAAGAGTTGTGAGGAATAAATCGTCCCTAGAAACATAGGCAGAGGTGACTTCAAACATTTTGGCTTTCCTCCCAACAACTCATTTCATTTAAGCATTTATTTAAGAAGAGGATAGGGTACTTTATAGTAGAAACACTTCTAAACCAGCATTTATGAAAGTATGCTGTGGCCAGTAGACTTCCAAGAGATCTTAATAGATGATCTCTCAAAAAATGGTTCCATGGTTAAATAAGTTTGGGAGATGCTAACTGCTATATTATCCCTCTCTTGGAAATTCAAAGTACTCATTAGGACATTTAAAATTTTGAGAGGGCCTGTAATATAGAAGCATTGTTTTTTAAATTGTACTTTAAGTTCTAGGGTACATGTGCACAACGTGCAGGTTTGTTACATATGTAAACATGTGCCATGTTGGTGTACTGCACCCATTAACTCGTCATTTACATTAGATATATCTCCTAATGCTATCCCTCCTGCTTCCCCCGCCCCAATCCCACGACAGGCCCTGGTGTGTGGTGTTCCGCACCCTGTGTCCAAGTGTTCTCATTATTCAATTCCCACCTATGAGTGAGAACATGCGGTTCCCCAACTATTAGTTTAGGGGAGGGTATGTGGCTCAGTCAACAAGTTATGGTGAAGACATCAATGTGTAAGATACTGTGAAGACTTCCGGGGAAAATATTCTTACCTAAATAGAGAGAACTTAAGTGCTTTTGCTATAGCCCCCTCCACTCTTGGGACACTGCTGTATAAGGATGGGACATATGGAGTTGTAGCAGCTGTCTTGTGAACATGAGAGGAAACCTCCCTAACACTGAGCATGGCTAGCTGAAATTATAGTAAATAACTGGTTCCTGATATTATTGAACAATCCAACCAGCTTGACAAATGGCCTTATGAATTAAGCCAAGTATACTTTTTTGTTCGAGAAGGGCTTATTCTGTCACCTAGACTGGAGTGCAGTGGTCCAATTATAGCTCACTGCAACCTCCACCTCCCAGGCTCAAGTGATCCTCCCACCTCAGCCTCCTACGTAGCTGGGACCACAGATGTACACCTCCACACCCAGTTAATTTTTGTATTCTTTGTAGAGATGGGGTTTCACCATGTTGCCCAGGCTGGTCTTGAACTCCTGGACTTAATCTGCCCACCTCAGCCTCCTGAAGTGCTAGGATTATAGGCATAAGCCACCATGCCTTGCCAAGTGTACTTCTAAGTGTAGACAAAAATCAGTGTAATTGATATGCCTAGCAGTGTTCAAACTTACTTGATAGTAGGACTTTTTAAGTGGAAAACCTATTAAGATGGTATACCATGGAGCATAATTTGAGAATTCTGGTGTAAGACCTTTGTTATCATAGTTAATAGCTGCATCCCCTCTTGCCTCAAATCACCTCTTTTCAACTCAGCTGGAGTGTTACACTGGGTGTATCAGTCCATTCTCATGCTGCTAATAAAGACACCTGAGACTGGGCAATTTATAAAGAAAAAGAGGTTAATGGGCTCACAGTTCCACATGGCTGGGGAGTCCTCACAATCATGGTGGAAGGTGGAGGAGGAGCAAAGGCACGTCTTACATGGCAGCAGGTAAGAGACTTATTCACTATCATGAAAACAGCATGAGAAAACCCACCCCCATAATTCAATTACCTCCTACCAGGTCCCTCCCATGACCCACGGGGATTATGGGAGCTACAATTCAAGATGACGTTTGGGTGAGGGCACAGCCAAACCATATCCCTGGGCTTTACAGGCTCTGAGAGTGACTGCAATAGGCACATTACCCCAACACAAAGCCCAGATCTACACGGTTAGCAAAAAGTTTTAACCGAAATAATTCAGCTGTTTTAGGATGCCTTTCCCCCAAGAGCACCTTTAGCCAGTTTGACAGAAGCATTTTAAAATGATACTATGGTTAATACATGTAAGTTTTGTGTAGCCATAACTTGTTAGGGAAGGATTTTACCAATTTTATTGTATGTCTTTACATGCACGAGGAAATGGAGGCAGGCTCAGGAAGAGTTAGGAATTTGCCTAGATTCAAAGTTATTTAGCTGCACAATTAGAATCTCATAGTTATTCCCAAGATTTCTGGAGAAAGCTTTCTTCATAGCCTCAGTTCAGGATGAAATCATAGCATAAGCTTTTGAGTTAACAGATTGCCAGTACAATTTGTGCCTGAAAAGGTGAGAAAAAGGATGGTTCAACAAAGCTTTTCTCCTATAGGTAGGAAGTATATACGTCTATTTGTTTTATACTTTTTAAGTTCTTTTCAAAAACTATACGAGAAATCACATGTATGAAACTTTCAAAAGATATAAAAAGCGAATGGAAAAGCCCCCACCCCCATTGCATCTTCTTTCCCCCTCCCTCAGGTAGACTAAATTTATGACGTATCCTTCCATATTTTGTGTATACATGTGGATTTTTAAAAAAATGTTTAAAAATTGAATCAAATATCCCCGTGTCTCAGAACCTCACTTTTATCTTTTACTAATTTATCATGATCATCCTGTGCTTTAATTGAAGTAGATAATTCATTTTAATAGCTGTGTATTACATTATGTTGCTATAGTAATTTTAATTCACTATTAATTTCTGAATATTAAATCTTGTTTCTATTTTGTATGGAATATACCTATACACCCACAGTACAGAGATTTAGATATAACAGCATATATGTGCACATATTTATATGTACCATCTATCCTCGATATTGATACCTTTTTTTCTTGGTAGACCAGCATTTCAAAACTGGTTTGCTCTGTAAGAAGATATGAGTATTATTAAAAGGTTTATAGCAGCTTTCTATCATTCTCACCACCACTGGAAGTTGTCACTCTAAAGTTTGTTTCCGATATCATTGGGAAACATGGTTAATACAGGAATCCTTCATTTCATGTGCTTAACCTTATTTTCCAGATATTGTGTTTTGGGGGGTTTTGTTTTACAAATTGAGGGTTTGTGGTAATCCTCCATTGAGCAAATCCATCAGTGTCATCTTCCCAACAGCATGTGCTCACTTCATGTCTGTGTTAGGTTTTGGTAATTCTCATAATAATGTTTGAGTCATCAGTTCTCTTTGATGTTACTGTTGTAATTGTTCTGGGGCTCCCCATAGAATGCGCCCATAGAAGCTGGAAAACTTAATATTTATTGTGTGTGTTCTGACTGCTATCCAACTGGCCATTCCCATCTCTGTCCTTCTCTCTTCAGACTTTCCAATTTCCCGAGACAGCAATATCAAAATGAGGCCAACAAATAATGCTACAATGGCCTCTGAGTGTTCAAATGAAAGGAAGAGTCACATGTCTGTCACAAACTAGAAATGGTTAAGCTTAGTGAGGATGGTATGCCAAAAGCCAAAACAGACAAAGTTAGGCCCCTTGTGCCAAATAGCCAATTTATGAATGCAAAGGAAAAGTTCTTGAAGGAAATTAGAGGTTCTACTTCAGTGAATACATGAATAAGAAAGCAAAACAACCTTATTGCGGATACAAAGGTTTAAGAGTTCTGAGTAGATCAAACCAGGCATGACATTGCCTTAAGCCAAAGCCTATTTCAGAGCAACACACTAACTTTCTCCAATTCTGCGAAGGCTGAGAGGGGTGCGGAAGATGCAGAAGGAAAGTTAGAAGCTAGCAGAGGTTGGTTCATGAGGTTTGAGCACAGCAGCTGTCTCCATAACATAAAAGTGCAAGGTGAAGCGGCAAATGATGGAGAAACTGCAACAAGGTATCCCGAAGATCTAGCTAAGATCATTGAAGAATGTGGCTACATTAAACAGGTTTCTGATGTAGGCAAATCAGTCTTATATTGGAATAAGCTGCCACCTAGAAGTTTCATGACCAGAGAGAAGTCAATGCCTGTCTTCAAAGCTTCAAAGACAGGCTGAATCTATTTTTAGGAGCTAATGCAGCTGGTGACTAGGTTGAAGTCAATGCTCATTTACCATTCTGAAAATTTGAAGACTCTTCAGATTTATGCTAAAGTTACTCTGCCTGTACTCTGTAAATGGAACAACAAAGCCTGTGACAGCATCTCTCTTTATAGCATGGTTTACTGAATATTTGAAGCCCACTGTTGAGACATGAGACTTACTGCTCAGAAAAAAAGATTCTTTTCAAAATATTACTGCTCATTGACAATGCACCTAGTCACCCAAGAGCTCTGATGGAGATGTACAAGGAGATTAATATTATTTCCATGCTTGCTAACACAACATTCATTTTACAGCTCATGGATCAAGGATTAGACTTTCAAGTCTTATTTAAGAAATATCACAGCTATAGCCTTACAGAATATATAAGTGATTCCTCTGATGGATCTGGGCAAAGTGAATTGAAAATTTTATGGGTTTACTCTTTTATACACCATTAAAAACACTGATGACTTATAGGAGGAGGTCAAAATAGTAATAATGGGGATATGGAAGAAGTTAATTCCAACTCTCGTGGTTGACCTTTAGGGGTGGTAAGACTTCAGGCAAGGAAGTCACTGAAGATGTGGTGAAAACAGCAAGAGAACTAGAATTAGAAGTGAAGCCTGAAGATGTGACTGAATTGCTGCAGTCTCATGATAAAACTTGAATGGATGAGGAGCCTCTTCCTATGGATGAGCAAAGAAAGTGGTTTTGTGAGAAGAAATCTACTCAGTGAGCATGTTGTGAATCTTGTTGAAAGGATAACAAAGGATATAGAATATTACATAAACTTAGTTGGCAAAGCAGCAGCAAAGTTTGAAAGGGCTGACTTCAATTTTGAAAGAAGTTCTGCTGTGGGTAAGATGTGTTCAAACAGCATTGCCTACTACAGAGAAATCTTTTGTGAAAGAAGAGTCAGGCAATGTGGCAAACTTCACTGTTGTCTTATTGTAAGAAATTGTCAGTCACCCCCAACCTTCAGCCCTTTGATCAGTCAGCAACCATCAACATCAAGGCAAGACCCTCCAGGAGCAAAAAGATTACAACTCACTGAAGTCTCAGATAATCCTTAGCACTTTTTAGCAATAAGGTATTTTTAAATCATGGCATGTGCATTGTGTTTTAGATATAATGCCATTGTACACTCAGACTACAGTATACGGTAAATGTAACCTTTATATACACTGAGGAACCTCCAAAATTGTGACCCCCTTTTACTGCAGCATTCACTTTATTGTAGTGTTCTGGAACCAAACCTACAATACCCCAAGGGATGCCTGTATTATTGTTTTAATTTGTACTTCTTTGATTATTACTGATTTTGAATACCTTTTCTGGTATGCATTGAGCAATGAAATTTTTTTATGAAAGCTAGCCAGTGTGATAAAAGGTTTAAAAACTTTATAGCTACATACGTCTTCTGAAAAAGTGTTCAGAGAATGGCGTACATAGAACATCTAGTACTTTGTGAGCGTGTGTGCCCGTGTGTATGCTAACATTATTGCTCAAAGATTCCCATATTACTAGTTAATATTGACAATTTAAAATAAGATATTGTATATTTCAATGATAGTATCTATATGCAAACATCAATATTTAACTTAATATAAAAAGCTGTATACATTTGGAAAAAGGAACTTCATCTTACTGTGTTCCATATTCACATTATAGAATGGCCTTCCTAAAATGATGTAATTGTCCCTTCTTTCCAGTTTTTATAGTCTGCATTTTTTCATGTTTATGATTTTAATTTTTACAAAAACCATTTCAAATTAGAAAAGAAGATTGTATTAGTCCAGTTTTACAGGTAAGAGACTTGAGGCCCAAGAGGAGCATCGTTGTGTCTTTAAATATTAGTTGAACATTTATGATTTAGTGACAGGATCATAAGATCATAATTCCATTACTGGAATCTAGTTTACAAAGGCATTCCTTATGTTTGGTGTGATTTTTTTTTTTTTGCTATTACATATAAAAATCACAATAAATGCTCTGACAAACATTTCTGTCAGTGTCTCTATTGTTTCCTTAGACTTGATTCCTAGATTTGAAGTACCGGGTCAAGTGTTGTGAACATTTAAAGGCTCGTGAATCGCTAGTTTTTCAAGGCCATTTCCGACTTTTCTTTTGGTATAGACAAAAGCCAAGCCTAAAAGAGAGGAGTCAATGTTATTATATAGAGCACCATGTTCTCAATGCTATTTTAGTCTTTTCTCACTCATATTCCATATTTCATCCATGCCCTTTACTTAAGTGTGATAATTCTCTTTCCCCCCAACATCCAAAATGACTTTATAGATATTCTATCAATGGCTACAGCCCACTTTTTTGCCCCCTCATATTCAGGTAATTTATTTTTTCTTGTATTTTTTTAAGTTTTGGGGTACGTGTGCAGGTTACCTAGGTAAACATAAACCACAGTTTGCTGCACTTATCAACTCACCACCTAGGTATTAAGCCCCACATGCATTAGCTCTTTTCCCTAATATTCTCCCCTCACCGTCCCCTGATAGGCCCTAGTTATGTTGCTCCCCTCCCTGTGTCCATGTGTTCTCATTGTTCAGCTCCCACTTATAAGCGAGAACATGCAGTGTCTAGTTCTCTGTTCCTGTGTTAGTTTGCTAAGGATAATCAGCCCACTTACTTTTAACATGATACTGATTATCAGTCCTCCTTCCCGCTGGGCTGGACTAAGATTATGTTGATCTTCCTTGATTTTAAATGAACTTACAAGCAGGATTACACACCAAAAAAACCTCTTTCCTCCAAGCCAGCTATTTAATATAAGTGCCTATGTTAAATCCCCGATTTAGGATATGAAAGTAAGACCCACATGTTCAGAGATATATATCCAACCTGCTTTATCTAGCTTTTCACACCAGGGTTAAAGCCTGACGCTAACATGTGAGATAAATCTCATCATCAAAAAGATGCATCTTTTTACTCAGGCCAAGGAAATAACAGTAGGTCTGGAGTATTTATCTATCCATAGCTCTGCCTATACCTTGACCTTTATCTGTATCTTTCTTATCGCCAAGCCCTGTCTCTGAATCGGTTTTGTCATACATCATTCATGTTCATGACATTTTTACATTGCAGATTATAAATATTGTGACTTTTAATTTTAGGTACCTAGTAGATGAAATCAAGAAAAGAGAAGGATTCAAGTTACTGCTGGAAGTAAGTGATTGCATAATTATGCTTGTGATTTTGTCAGTTAACAGTGATGAAGGTGGTAATTTTCTGTTATATATTTCATTGGTTTTTGTGTTGCAGACTTAAAAAACAAGTCATTAGTTTAATTCATAGAGTCTATTATGTTAATTTACTCTATTAGTGAGTACTTTTCCTTTGTTGGATTCACAGAGAATATACTTGCCTTTAAGTATTGAAAATTAAAATGCTCAATTACCAAGGATAATATTGAATAAATTATAACCTCTATCTTGATATATAAATTGCATAATGATTGTACTGCAAATATTCATCTGTGATGTAGTGGTGCCTGCATGTGAAAATTAAGTGAATGTACAATACTGCATACAGTTTTCTCTTTTTATAAAATAATGAGAGCATATTCGTTTTGGAGCAACGGGAAAACAAGTCATTTTGTCGACGTTGTATTGTTTGCTATGTGTAAGAAATGAGGTTGTTACAAAGCTAACTATAAATTGCAAGGTTATCTTAGATTTTGTTATAGTATATATATTATAGCAGTTTTTAACCTAATGTAAAAATAACCTAGAGATTCTAGTCTTGGAGCCTGTGCTATATATAAGAAATCTAGCTGGCTGGGCATTGGTGGCTCATACCTATGATCCCAGCACTTTGGGAGGCCAAGGCAGGCGGATCACCAGGTCAAGAGTTCGAGACCAGCCTAACATGGTGAAACCCTGTCTCTACTAAAAATACAAAAGTTAGTCAGGCATGGTGGCTCATGCTTGTAAACCCAGCTACTTGGGAGGCTGAGGCAGGAGAATTGCTAAAACCTGGGAGGTGGAGGTTGCAGTGAGCTAAGATCATGCCACTGCACTCCAGCCTGAGCAACAAGAGTGAAACTCTCTCAAAGAAAAAAAAAAAAAAAGCAAAGTAAAAAGAAAAAGAAATCTAGCTTTTTTTTGGTATTTATTCAATAAGATGCATTGAACAATTTACTATGTGTCAGGCATGGTTCTAGGCACAGGAGATAGAAAACAGAAAAGAGGCCCCGATTTCATGATGCTTACATTTGACTGGAAAGTGAAACGCACTAAATAAGCAAATTAATTAATAGGGAAATCAGGTAGTAAGAGTCTTAAAACAATAAAACGTGTTCATGAGATAATCTAGCATATAAATGAGACAAGGTTATAGATATATTATTGTATTAGGGGGAAGAGGGTAAAATGCTGAAATGGGGATGGCTTATTTGGTTTGGGTAATCTGGGTAGGGGATTTTAAGGTTATCTTTGAGCTGAGACCTGAATAAAGAGAAACAGCAAGCCATGCGGATATTTGGGGGGAAGACATTATGGCAGAATTGGTAAACAACTGCAAGGCTTAAAGCTGAAGAGAGTTCTATCTTTGAGCAGCCAAAAAAAGTTGTATTGAATGAAGGGGAGTGGGCAGCAGGTGATGGAATTGGAGAGGTGGGCAGAGACCAGATCAGGTGGTGGTCAGGTAGGTCAAGGTAAGGCCTTTCGCCTGTATTCCAAATGTAGTCATTGGAGATGTTTTAAAATGCAAGTCAAACCCCTGTCTTGTTAAAAGACGATGCTTGATGTCATGAGAAGAGAGGAATGTTGAAAAAGCAATAGTGAAGAGAGGACAAGATAAAAATAAGGAAGACAAACTTGGAAACTTTTTAGTAGCCAAAGTGAAATATGACAATAGTCCTCAGGGAAGTTTGGGAAATACTTTCCAGAGAATCTAGACCATGGATTCCACTACTGTCTACAAAGGAAGCACCAGATTAGAAAGTTCTAAGCTTCCAGAGTTCCAGAAAGCTAGAGATATGGAAGATCTTGCATGCATTCCAAAATAATAGTTAAACAACTTTCTGGTAGTACTAGAAAGACCGCGAATTTAGAGCATGAAAAGTTCTACAGAACAGACAACCTGGTTTCTTCAATAGGCCAGTGACGTGAGGAAAAAATAAAGGAGGGAGTAGTGATAATCTCTTTAGGTTCAAAGAGACCAAAGAAGCATAACAACCAAATAAAGCATATAGACCTTGTGAAATCCCAGTTTGAGCAAGCCAGCTGTAAAAAGTAATTCTTGTAACAGTTGGGGAGTTTTGAGTATGAACTGGCTATTAGATGGTGTCAAGGAATTGTCAATTTTGTGAAGCATAATGGCATTATAACTATGTAAGAAAATGTCTATAGTTTTTAGAAGTACATACCTAAGCATGTATGGGAGAAAAAGCAGTTATTTTACTTGAATTGAGTTTGATTACTTTATATTTTCTCGGGTTTGAGTTTCCTATTTTCTCAAATTTGAGTTGTGTTATTTTCTCTGGTAGTGGGAGCTATAGTACTTATGAAAAGTCCTGTACACATTAGAATTGTAGTCTTTTGATAGAGCTGAAAGTGAGAAAAAAGATGGGCCGATTAAAAAGTTGTTTATATATTCTTCCTGAAGGTTTAGAAAAGAGAGGAACCACTTACCATTATCATTAGGAAATTGCAAACACTCAAGTCCTTGCAATGAAAGCTAAGGTAGGATTAATTATTAGTCAGCCTTCTGCCCCTGGATTTTTCATCTGTGGGAGCCAGCTGGCCCACAAGCAGTGAAGGTGATTTTCTAAATGGTTTTCCAGAATTCCTGCTGTAAGAATTTTTGTATGTGATCTGCATTTGCCGCTTTTCATTACAGCAATAAATAAAGCAGAATTAGACCTTGAATGTCACATTTAAGTATTAAGTTGATAGTCTTTTTGCTTATATATGGCATTCGTATGTCTCTATGTACATGTGTGTATTAGAGTGTGAGAGTACATGTGTCACTGTTGTCTAACAGCAAGGAGAAGGTTAAGTGGAACATTGGAAATTGTAGATGAACATCACAAGACAATACCCAGTACTTGAATTTTTTTTCCTGAAAAGAACAAAAATACATTTCCTGAAGATGATTGAAAGTTATTTTAAGTGAATTCTGAATTATTCATAGGCCTCTGAAAATCATCTCTTTTTCTGTGTTGGATCTAAGATCTAATAGACATTTCCTAGAGGTATATTCATTCTTAAACTATCATTCACATATTTTATTTTTATCTCTTGGGAGAGTCCTAATTATTCAACTTTTTTCTTTTCTCAAGGTCTACACTAGGAGTTATTAATGTTTCATCAACTTTGAGCTACAGAAGATCTTCGAGGACATATAGTCAACTTCCTGCACGATGCAGGAAAGCTATCTTAACAGTATCTGTTAACAAGTGGTCAACCTCTGAATACTTCCTATTTGCAGAGAATTCACTAGTTCATTCCTCTTCCAGATAGCTCTAACTATTCATGTTCTAATGGTGAACCCACTAATATGTATCAAGCAATTGTGATTTTTCTTACATTGTTATCTTGTTATATAGTTTTATTAGATTACAACTACCTCCTAATTGCTAAATCCAATGCGTATTTTAATCATCTTGCTGAAATTCTGTAGCATCATGTTATCTATTTACTCCATCTCTTGATAGTCTTCCCCTGTCTTAGTTTCTTTGATTTCCTTTCCCAGTCTCTCAATTCCATGTGACTTGTTCTTTTCAGTCTCCACGTTAAGGGGTCTTTTCATCAGTGCACCCCCTTAAATATTCTTCTATACTCTGTCATCTTTGGCCAGTCTCCCTGAAATTTCTTCACATCCAGAGCTTTGTTATCAATTGCCTCTTTATATCTCCTCATCCTCAACTTAGCTCCTAAACTCTAGGCCTTTGTATATGAATATATCCTGAAATTTTCACCTAGATGCCACAGACACCTCATTCAACATTTCTAAAGTTTAAGTGTAGTATTTTCCTTACCAAAATTCTACTTTCTTCTTTTGGTCATTAGAGCTATGATCCACCCAAGCCAAAGTCTTGATGTTGTTCTTACTATCTCCTTTTCTTTCCCCGCTAAATACATCTTGAATGCTTAGTCTTCTCCACTCCCAAAGCCACTGCGCCTTAGTTCAAGATCTCATCACTCTTCAGGAGGTTGGTACTATCTAGGTACTGTCTCCTAACTTGTGTCCCACTTCCAGTCTCAGATCCCTCCAGCCTAACCTCCAGACTGCTGCTAGAGCAGCTTTTCGAAAATGAGATCTATTTCCTAGAGTAGTGAAACTCTCCAGTGACTCCGTCTTCCTCTAGAGTCAAGCCCAAGCTTCCAAGCATGTCATATAAGAAGTCCTTCATGACATAACTCCCATCTGCAATTCTAGCTTCACCTCTCTTCAGTACACCCTGTCCTCTATTCATTCCAAGTTCAGAAAGTGTTAGTCATTTTCTCATCCCGATGCCTAGTCAGTATCTATAACACAGAAAGTTTTGCTTATTAAGTTGGACAGCTTGGTTACCCCTCGTTGGACATTAATGTTTCCCTTCAAATATATTAGCAAGAAATTAACAGTGATGTACCTCACTAGTACACATTTTAATGGAGCTACTCATTCACTTTAAAAGACATCTCTTTTTACCATTATGGCCCCAAATAATAGTCACTGACTCCAGTGCTTGCTGTGTGCCAGACATGGTACTAAATTTTGAAAACACATTTTTTCTATCATCAAACCAACCCGGTGGAGCAATCATCATCATCTACATTTTATAGTTTAGGAAGCAGAAACTGAGAAAGTTTGATACTCATTCCAGCAAAGATCTGATGAAGTTGAAATTCAAAGCCACATCCTTCCAACTCCAAAACTTAAGGCTTTTTGTGCTATCCAGTGCTGCCTTTGAAATTTTTCAATAGTCTAATCTTAACACCTATAAGCTTGAAGTCAATTAAAATTCACCATTCCAGCTTTTCCTTCAGTTTATATTTGCATGATTGAATCTGTGTGCTGGATTCTGCATATATATTTATTAAAACAAAACAGTGCTAGCTTTATTATTCTGATCCAATGACATTATAAAGCAAAGGAGATTAATTTCTTTTGATATGATTCAGAATGTGAGCTGCTGCTACCTCTTAGTGACCACTAATTTCTTTCCCAAATGGTCTCAAAATTTGATAATTCTTCCTGAAATTGATAAAGAACTTTATATATTTTTTGTTTGAAAACCAGTATAAAATGTATTCAAACTCTTCTTTAATGGCACATTACTCTTTTGTTGTGAATTTTTAAAGATTCTGATAATGCACTTGCTGCTACGGAATTTTTGCACCCTTCACTAGACACGTGGACTCCTGTAATACCTTCCTAATTTTGTGGATTTTAGAACAGACTAAATGCGTTCTCAGGACACCCAAGTAGTCAGACTTTCATATATGTAAGCAATTAGAATTAAGTGGTGTATAAATGATTTTACTCTGAAAATACTCAGTGCCTTGAAGTCTCTTAAAAATTATGTAAAATACAAGCTACAGAGGCAGAGACAGGAAAAACTCATACTTTTGCAGAAATTCAAAAAGGTATGTTTTTCAACTCTTAATGATTTGGGAAATTGCCAAAGCAGATACTCCAAATGAAGCATCAAATGTCTTCCAATGAAATGAACTGTCAGAAGGACTTTATAAGCTTTCAAAATGTTGTAGCACTGAAGCCATTCCATTCTAAAAGTGTTTGGGCAAAAGGAATCAGATCTATCGCTAAACCGAAACTTACTAAAAAATGTAAAAGATTTAAGTCCTAACTTGTAAAATATAGAACCTATAACAGCAGATAAAACATCGTAAACTGTTTTGTAATGTTCCTATGCAAATGAAAGGGAATAACAAATTTGGTGACACGTATTAGAGTCCATTCAGAAGACAAGAACTGCATGGTAAAGTGGGAAATGTATCAAGAATTATTAAGGGATTGGAGGATTGCTTCATAGGAGAGAATGAAAAACCTAAAAATGAACAGGAGTAGCAGATATAGAGAGCAGCCACCACTCCTGGAACTGAGATAGAGCACCCAAGAGAAAGGCCATCCCTTCACAGGACTGAGGTCTAGACCTCTTCAGAGAGAGTATGACCTTGGCTCATGGGATAACAAAAATTCACTGAGGTGTTACATTGGTGGTACTCACTAGAAATCTAGTCTGGATTGCTGAGCTGAGGGAAGCCATCCACAGGGGCCATGCCACAACTTGGAAATCACTGCAAGCTACCCAGAAGGAGTGCCAAAGAAGTCATCCAAGGCAAGGTGCCTAGCTGGCATCTCTCATGAGACCACCTGAGGGGAGTATGCCAGGAAAAGCCATTTATGGGCCCTTCACTTGCTGCCTGTCTGCTGTGATGCCACCTGAAAGGGGTGTACTGGGGGAAGCTGCTGGGGTCGATGGGTGGGGATGTGCTCTGGTTTCTGGTTACCAGTGCTGCTGAAAAGAACCACAGATTCTGTAGGAGACCCATGAAGTGAGCACACCAGGAAGGCATTCCTCCTTCGTTCTCCAATGTCTCTCCAGCGCCCTCTGCTGACAAAGTTTAAGATTGGACCAGATGTCAAGGGAGAAATATCTGCAGAGTCCACCTACATTATTTTAGGACACTCAAAAAGGGTCGATTTGTAGCTGAGAGGCAATAAATCGGTAACTGACATAACACAATCTAGTGACAGTGCTGCAAAAGTAATTGCAGTTTTTGCCATTACTTTCAATACATCAGAAATCCACGTATAAATTGTGTAATTTGTAAGAATGATTGTAGTCTCATGTTTGTGAAAATTGAGTTGAATTACAGTGTTTCATTTCTAACTCTATTTTGAAGACTTATTGGACTTAACAAGACCAGAGCTATAAGAATGTTAATTTCAGAGATGAAATGATAAGATAAAGAACTTACCTTGTTGAACTGGGAATGTTTCTGGGCATTCACTTATGATTTAAAATCCACTAAACATTATATATACACATATAATACATATATTTATATTACATATATAATATATATTATATATATATAAAATATATATATCACCAGTCTTGATTTTAAGATATGAGATGATAGGTCTATTTCTCTTTATGAAATGCTTTGAAACTTTATATACTAGAGCATAATTCTGATGGTTAGAGAACTGTTATAACATTATTACAAACTGTTTATGGCAGAAAATGAGAATCAGTTCAAATATTGTCAGTGTGAAACTGACAATGAGGAAGATGTGTATGACTCAATCTTTCCTGAATACAATTCTGTATGTCTAATTTGTGAACCCCCAACATAATGTCCCAAATCTCCTCGTCCTGAGTACAAGTCTTTTGGTCATGGAACTTCCTATATTTTTGTCCAGTGAGGACAAAGCCTTGTCTGCATGACAAAGGCTGGGCTAAAGCCTGTTAGAATACAGTTCCACGTTTAAGCAAATCATGTCTGATAGAAAAACAGACCAGCAGGGAAGATGACTGGGTTACGGTTAGTGTAGATGACAGTTTCTCAATAGAACATACACTGCCCACTTCAGAATCACTTGACATGCTTCATAAACTGCCAATTCTTTAGCCTTTTCTGGGATGGACTTAGACACTGGACATTTTGAACATAGGAACTCAGAATCTACATTTTGAATAGGTCTTCTAGCTAATTCACACTTTTACTGATATTTGAGAGCCGGGAGTCAAGGTGATGCTCTTTTTTCAAAAGCAGTATTGGCTAGGATCATAGTAGTGCTGGTTAGTGAAGCCCACGCATGTCGTGCTGCTATCAACTCACAGGTAATCAAAGCTTTCGCATTTGTCAGGTGTAGGGGCCAACTTTGGCTGCCTTAAGAAAAATAATTATTGGAAGCCTATGATGATATAGCAAATAACTTAAGGATCAGTGTTGGAGAGAAAGGATCCAGGGCATCTCTAAGCATATATGTAAGCAGGCACTAACTGACAAAGCTGGGTTGAGTCAGCTTCAAACTTAACTTTTTTCCTGCTATTTTCACATTAAGATGAAGGAACCCTCTAGGTGCACACTATGGAGAAGAAAATTTTTAAATAGGATGTTATCAGAAGGCAGAAGGGATTGTTACTCTAAGATTGTGATATGTTAAAGTTTTATACACATGGTAACCCTTAAAGAAACTAAGTTTTCAAAGTATTTAATTGCATTCTAAGATAAATCTTAGGATGACAATTTTAAATTTTTTCTAATTCTCAGCCTGAATATGCCAATATTTGCTTTTGGTACATTCCACCGAGCCTCAGAGAGATGGAAGAAGGACCTGAGTTCTGGGCAAAACTTAATTTGGTAAGTAATAAGTAAATGGTGTTTTTCTTTTTGATGAAGTTGATTCAGTGCACATTATCTGTTGATCCTATAAATAATTCTGTGCTTGCTAGGCCCTCTTATCTAGAGAAGTGTCTTCTAGTTTGTTAAAAAGTAATGACAGGCCAAACAGTTGTAGACGTTGTTTACATTTAACAAATGAACATGGTTGACACACACTCTCAAAACAATTAGGTTGTAAGATAATTATGGAATTTGTTAGAAGTTCTGGCTCACAGTGTACTTCAGTAAGTGCCATCTGGTCATGGGACACAAGGTTAGAGTTGTGTGATGAATGACTATTTCAACTCTGCTACTGCATCTGGGCTGTTGTATCACCTTACTTGGAAAATAAGGTTAAAAGTCTAAATCTGATAGTTTTTGTGAGCTTGAGACCTTCTGTCTTCAACAAAGGCCCTATATCTTACACCCAAGGAGATTACATAGAAGAGAAGAGATGCTAGCAATGGGTTTCAGTTGAACATCGAACAAAATGTGCTTGGAAGTGTCTTCACACACAGCTGTTGGGGCTGATCATACAGTGTGAGGAGAGGCCCCAGGCTTCAGGGACTGCTTGTGTCTCATCTACTCCTTGCCTAGGATGGCCCTGCCAGTTATAATCCTGCCTCTAATTCAGATTTCCAAGAACTATGGAGTCTTGCAAGTAACACTATTTGATCCCACTTTCCAGATGTATGAACATAATGCATATTGAAAGTGAACCCATGGGAGTTCCACTGGGGATTATGTGGTCATGTAGAGTGCAAATTCTCACAGGCTAGCACCAACAAAATCAGGCAATTCCCTACCCTCTTGAGTGAGATCAAGTCAGCACAGCTGACTTTATGACCCTGGTTAGTAAAGCTCTGACTTGCAAACCCCTCCTTACCCTCAGGGGGAAAAGGATTTTTTTTTTTTTTTAAGCAATTTTTGTGGTCCATAGCCTTTAGAAGACAAAAAAACAAAAAACTCCCTGCTCAGATAAGTGACAAACATTTGCTGATGTCCACTAAACTATGCACTGGAAATACAAACATCAAAAGGATGTGTCTCCGCCCTTGAGAAACTCAATATTCCCAGAGACAACGAGTAGAGAGACAATAACAAGGTAGCCAAGAAGTGCCTGAATGGAGATTAACTATGCCAGTGAAAGTAGAAAGGGTATTTACCCCAATGTGTGATACTAGAGCTGAGTTTTGAACAATAAGCAGATGCCAGTCAGGGGACAATTGTAAAGTGGATTCCAGGAAGAATCACAGCATGATGACTCAGGCTCAAGAGGAGAATGTGGTTCCATGACCACAGGGGTGCAAAGAAGCAGTGATGGGAGGTGAGAAGAGTAACAGACAGAGGGAGGGTCATGGAGCCTTGTCTCCCATGGCAAAGAGCTTGGGATTTTTGCCCCAGTCTAATTAGAAGGAAGAGGGCAGAGCCTTTAAGTCATAGTCACTGATTGCCTCACTTGGCAGCATGTCCTATTTAGCTTCAGGTCATTTTCTGTTTATTCATGGTTCAAACCTCCTAACCTGTAACATAATAGATGACCACTACAGAAGTCTTCTACCTCTTATCAAACCTTATCAGGTAGCAAAGACGGGGAGAGATGGATGGTGTTAACTGTGCCCTTACCTATTTCAGGCAGTTAGCATAGACCTTGGGATTTGTCTTGTATTTTTGTCACATGCAAAATAGCAAAGTGCTTAAGAATACATATCAGATGTTAAGTAACTCAGAGAAACAGGAACTGGACAATGTGGGAATTTAGAGGAACATTTTGTCACTTTGATGGAATGTGGCTGACTTTTTGGTAGGGTAGGGAAAGAAATTACAAGTTGAGAAAGATATGGTCACCATTGTTCTCACTAAGCTAGAAATTGTTTTTTCATTAAGAAAAACAATGAAGAATGTGATATTTGTGTTTCACTAACTCAGTACTGTTGGACTGATAGGAATAACTAGATATTCATATATTTGGGGACTTTTTACTTTTGGTTTACTTTAAAAAATTGAAATTGAGTATGGATATAATACAGAATATAATGCATTTTTCGGCCCAAGATGGTGTCTTGCTCTGTCACCCAGGCTGGGGTGCAATGGCACGATCTCTGCTCACTGCAACCTCCACCTCCCAGGTTCAAGTGATTCCCACCTGAGTCTCCCGAGTAGCTAGGATCACAGGCATCCACCATCATGCCTAGCTGAGTTTTTGTATTTTTGTCGAGACGGGGTTTCACCATATTGGCCAGGCTTTGACTTCAGGTGATCCGCCCGCCTCGGCCTCCCAAAATGCTGGGATTACAGGCATGAGCCACCACGCCCGGCGTGTAATGCACTTTTTATCTTAATTGGGAATTGAACAAGAATCGGGACCCTCTCTTTTATCCCCAATATTTGCCAAAGTGGATCATACGGTAAATATCCAGTTTACTTTCTTTACTGTCCATCTTGGACTCTCCATCCCTTAATTTTGGAAATGCTTTTCTGCCATTTACAGCTATTGCCTGATCTAGTAACAACTTCATTTGTTATATAGTTGCTACTGAATAGAAAAAATGCCTGCTGCAGACAAATTATCACTAGTCCTGAGTTTCTTAATTTCCTATCATTCTCCTCCTGCAAGTCGAGGTGTCTGCATGAATTTGGCAAGGGGGAAGGGAGACATATGTATATGTATACATATTGTTTATGTGGTTTTATGCTTACTGTAGAATGAGAATGCAAGTGTATGATTTATAACCTGTAGTGTACTTAAAGCACACTTGAAATTTATTTTAGGGTTTATCTTGAATAGAGAATCACAAATTAAGGCTTTGCCCCTCTGATGCAGACTAATGTCAGGTTGAGCTGTCAGATTTCAGGATCACTGGTGTGATAAATCTTCCATTTGGCGGCAGAAGGGGAGAGGGATTATTTGGTAATGAATCTGGAGAGTTGGAGGGTATAAGTGTACATGTGTGCTTGCAAGTATGTGCGCATACGCGAGACTATTTGAGAACACACAATTTAGTCTGTGGCCTAACAATACGATGACACTGTGATACTGGATCAGAGTTCCAATGACCTCTTTTCAAGATGCCCACCATAAGATGCTCCTCTTTCTGACTCATTCATTATTGATATCTTACGTCTTCATTACTTCCCTAAGATTGTATTTGGTCTCATTTTCTGGTCTCTTTGCCTCCTGCCATCTCCTTTTCCAGTTTCTTTTCTTTACTGTCAGCCCCTCTTTACCTCCATCTCTGCTTCATCATGTCACTCTTCTGGCTGGAAGTCTGACTTGCTTCCCATCCCCTAGTCCCATAGAGCAACAGGTCTCAAACCCATCAGAGTCAATGACCACTATTTATAGTAAAATACAATATTTAGGAGAATATACCCTTTACTCTTCTAAAATGAAACCAATGGAATACATGACCTCCCTATACGCAGTTTTGTAAAGGGCAACATAAGACTTTATAATACAATGTGAAAGTTTATAATAAAAATTTTATGTAAATGCTTAAGCATGACAGTACTGGAAGACATGAGGAAGTGATAAGATTGTTGCATATACTCTTAGAAACACAGTGAATGTAGGCTATTTATGAATGCACACTATTATAAGTAGGTGATATTGGTGATGAAAATAACAGTAACAGTATGGTATTAGTGATATACTTTTCAAAAATGATGAACAACTTTTGCAAATACTCTGAAGAAATCATTTTTCCCTTGCTTTACACGGTAGAAAACTATTAAAAATGGCCACAAAATATTTGGCATTGGTACGTAAAACAGGTTCTGTGCTTGAATAATTATAATCAGGCTTCTTACCTCATGCATTTTTACTAGGACATTTGAAAGTTGTATAAAACATGGGACAGTTCAATGTCACTCAAGATAACTCTACACAGTGCAGGGCAGCTGACACCTCTGGTCTCCACCTACTAAATGCCAGTAGCAGCCCCCTCAAGATCATGAAAATCCAAAGCATTTGCCCAAATTTCCTGTATTCCCTAGGCATGTAGTAGCATTTCCTTGAGAACCACTGTCCCACAGAATAAAATCTTAGCATGTCTTACCAATTGAATCTTGTCTCTTTGGCATCCAAAGTCCTCCATGTCTGATCCTAAGGCACTTTGCTAACTCAACCTATGTGATTTCTTATACTGAGTAAATTGGTCCAGGAGTTAGAGAAACACTGGAAACTGGGTAATGGATATCATCTTTCACTAATCAAATTGACAAATCACTGGAGTTTTCAATGTTGATTGTCTACTGTTGGTAAGCGTCAGGAGACTCCTGTAAGCTGTTCTTGGGTAAATTTTGTACCATTTTTCTGAAAAGCAACTTTATAAAACATATCAAATATCTTTATTTTTCTTTCAGCAGATTCCTTTTCTAAAAATGTATTATTTAAAAATAGTTATAGAAATATTGGGGGAAGCTACTAAGACATTCATAGGCATTTTAAAATAGCAAATATTTCAGAAGAAACTAAATATTCAACTATAGAGAACTGGTTAAATTTTAGTACGTAACTTATAAACAAATTTGTAGTGTCCAGACAAAATTGTGTTTCAAAATAATTCATATTAAAAAGGGGTTTGAAACAGCCACTGTATTATACCAATATCGAAATTTTATGCTTAAATGTACATGAGTACATATAAAATACTGTGTATGCTTTAAGGGTACATAAGAGGTGCCAAAATATTTTACAGTTGTAGGTGATTTTATATTTCTCTTCAGTTTGAAAATTTTCTATAATTAGTGTATGTTTGTGAAAACAATAAAATGAGATACTTTAGTGGAGTAATTGATCCAGTGAAGCCACAGATTTCCCTGAGTGCTTTATCTAGACAGAAGTTATCCAGGTTTCAACCATGTATTTCCCAAGAGCCAGAAAAATTAAGCATTAACATCCCAATATGGTACATTTTTACCATTTTAAAATTATCTACACGTATTACTTGAGAAATATAGCATGTAGATTTAACATAAAATTTTTGTAAGGATGAATTTTAAAGTTTTAAATATTAAAATATGTTTTAATCTTCTTGTACCATTCTTTAAGGATCATTATACAATATTCAATCGATTAGTTTGCAAACTATTTTCTCTTATGACGCGTTCCTAGGTATTGTGTTCAAATGTCATCCCTTCCCATCTCTCCCTCCTTGCTAAAACACACACAGTATCTGCATTAGTTTTCAGTTTAGAGGCATTAATAGTGGTGGTTCATAGTGATCTTCAATAGGCTTCCTAGATTTCCCTGAAAGCTTCCGGCATTGTGGTAGTTATACTTTGCTTTTTTTTGTTTTGCTTTTTTAAGATGGAGTCTCACTCTGTCGCCCAGGCTGGAGTGCAGTGACACAATCTTGGCTCACTGCAACCTCCGCCTCCTGGGTTCAACCGACTCTCCTGCCTCAGCCTCCTGAGTTGCTGGGATTACAGCTACTCACCACTACGCACAGCTAGTTTTCCATATTTTTAGTTGAGATGGTGTTTTACCCATGTTGGCCAGGCTGGTCTCCAACTCTGGACCTCACGATTCACCCAACCTTGGCCTCTCCAAAGTGCTGAGATTACAGGCGTCAGCCACCGCACCCAGCCCTATACTTTGCTTTCTAAAGTGACTTCTTGAAATAAGTTTGTATGTTTCCTTCTTCTGAAGCTGCCCGATAGTGATCAGATATTGAGAACGAGTAAGTTGAGGATAGAATGCAAAGATAAGAGGGGAAATGTTAGACCCAGAGAATGTAATTGAAAATTCCACTCGTTTGTTTTGCCCCGTCATTACTTGGTACTCTGATGAAGATTTCTTCTTTTGTCAATATTTCATAAATAATTCTACATTATGCCAACAAAATTTACATTCTTAAAAGTAATTAACAAGCTGTCTTTTTGTATTCATGGTTGTTTGTTTTTTCTCATTTGCTGACCTGCAGATTTGTGACGTGACTAATGTTATTTATAACAGGCTCCTTTCTCAATAGTAGAGGGGAAATAAATCTTAAAAATCTACTTGATGGGTTTTATTGTTTGGTGATAAAACTTGATGATATCCCAGATATCTTAAGAATTTAGTATTCTCCCTGGCAGGTTTCTGATTAACGGCACTTGAAGATGAGACTGCATAATCTGGGTAGGGTGATGTGGAAACATCACTGTGGAAACCTCACAGTGAAGACATCCACACAGGCTGCTGCTTTGGATTTTAAGGGAGGGTTTTAGCATCTCTTTCCTTGCCCCATTTATTTTCTGAATGTGTTTTTGCGTGTCTAGTATCTGGACATATTTCTAGCCACTCCAACAGCAGTTCTGTATATAATGTCTTCTGATCTCTTAGGGACTCAGATATGCTTACACACATGCACACACTTGCACAAGTTCACAATTGAAGGCTTGTGTATTTTTCAGAATTCTGATTTTCTTTTGTCATTGTCTTTGACATTAGTATATTCAATCACTCAATTTTGGATTGTGAACTAAAAGCACCTGGGTCTTCAAAGGTGCAGCGCTTTAAAAAATGTTCAAAGATTAGATTCTTTTTTAAACTTTATGCTACAGAATTTATAGTATATCCTTCAAAAAATCCTGTTTCCTATCACTTTCAAGCTGTAGTTTAAAATTTATGTTTAAAGAGTCTAATATCAAAGTGCCTTTTAAAGAAAATAGTTCTAAATATGACTTAAGAGGCTCCCCTTATTTGGATAGTGGCTGGGATGTAGATTTCAAGAATGCTTAGCTAATGAATATTCTGTGTTTTGTAGACATATGCTCTTTCCCCTGAACTATTAAAAGCTAATATTAAATGTTATTTTAAGTATTCTGTCAGGTAGAGATATTATGTACAATTTGTCATGCATTCTAATGGTAATCAGTTTTGTTCTTATGCCTTTCTGCAACTAAGGGTCAAGAAGCCACTTAGGTACTTCTGATATAATTATGGCCAGCTTCAGCTGATTGCTGAAGCTGGAGTGTCCCTTCAGCTGGAGGGCAGGGAATATTCAGTGCTTTTCTTGCTTTTATGCTCATCTCTTTTCCAGTTGTTAATTGTTGTCTTTCTAAATATACTCCACTGGATTTATACAATTTCAACCAACAAAAAGTACCAAGAAAATTCTTGTTGTATGTGCATGTTTGAGGGGAAGTTCATGAGTTTTCCTTTGTGTTTAATAGCATGTTTCAATGAATTTATTACTTTACTTATTTGCTAATATGTTGTTTTGTGGTCTTTAAACATTTTCATAGATAAGTGTTTTATGGCTAGTAACTTGAACTCTCCAGGAAAGCCAGATAAGTACAGATGTCCTCATTATAAATTTCTTTCTTTCCTTGAGTTTGACGGCCTCCCTTATTTCTGTTGGACCGTTCCAATCTGTTGTGGCATACATTGAGTTTGGCCTATCTCTTGAAAATTAAAATAGAGAAGAATGAAGCTGGCATTTCCTGCAGACTGAGGCTGACCTCAGAGGCCTAAGGCCAGGATGAGACCAGTTATCAGAGGAATTTTCATGGGAGTGGCCACCCACAGCTCACAACAGTAAACACTTGTTCACTTGTGACCGACTGATCCACTGGGCACCTTTGATGACAGTCATAGGAAATGAGGCCAAGGAACAGCTAAAGCTGCATTTCACGAACATCTTTTTGTACATCAGGTCTATTGTTCTATAGACACACATATGAGGCAAAAGTATACTATTCTCTGTACTGGAGTGCCACTGGCTTTCTATGTAATATTTGCACATGAGCCAAGTTTATCACTTAAGTCTGTTTCTTTAATGTCTGTTCATGTAAGGTCTAAGTGAAATAATTCTGAATTTCCAAATATATCAGGGTGAACATCAGGGAAAGGCAGAAGCTTAATTAATGCTTATGGACCACTTATCGCTGTGTATCTATGATTTTATTTGATTTACTCAGTCGAGTTGCAAACCCAAATACATATAGAAGCTAGACAAGTGGCATAAATGAGAGGAGCTCGAGCATAACACAGGCGGGAGTGATGGGGACTGTGATACACTGAAGTATATTGGCCCCAGCTATAGGGAACAACCTCTACTCAGCTCCTAATCATGACTGCCATGCAGGAATGCAGGTCGGAGTTGCCAAGTCTTATTTTTAAGAGAAGCTAGATAATGTACAGATGCTTACATGAACTCTGTTTTTAATGTTTTCAATATTGGCAAATAATTTAGAAACGTGTGATACACATTTGTCAGTGGGATCTGGTCTTCAGGCTTTTAAGCTTGCAATTCCTACCTAAATTCATCAGTCCTTGATTACCTGTGTGTGTCACTGGAAGCTCCTTGAGAGTTTGTCTCATCTTTGGCTCCTCCATGGCAACAATTCTGGGGTTGGCCCACTATCGACTTTGAGGGATGCTTGAGCTCTGTCATCTACCGAAAAACTGTCTCACGCTGTCAGACTGTCAAGTGAGTGTTTTAAGGACTGTAACCTTGTGGCAAATGTGGCAACACAATTTAGACATATGGGTGTGGGTGCGTTTTGGTCTTGTGTTTTCTCCTTTCCGGATTCCAAGAATTAGACAGGGCCTCTGGGCTTTCATGCCTCTCCTGAGGTTTGTGTGTTCTGAAGATGTCCAGCTTCCTAGATGTTCTAGTAACCTAAGCTGGCCCGTGATGAGACCATAGAGGCAACAAAGAGGCAGGCACAGGAGGAAGCAGGAGAAATTTCCCTCAAGCCAGAGGAGGGTACAGGAGACAATTTCTACAGATAGGTTACACAAAGCAGGGAAGCTGAGGATGATTCCTAAGGAGTTATCGGCGGGGGGGGGGGGGAGGTGGTGTGCGCGCATGTGTTCCAGACATTGGAACTTCTGCCCATATCCTAACAGATAAGGATACAGCACTGTCAGTGTACCAAGACATCATGTTGGGTCAGGTCATAAATATTTCACTGGTCACTGGATGGACCAATGACCTAAACATGAGCACTGAATAAGATCCTCATTACCTCTATAGAATCCTTTGGGGCTGTGGGAGCTGTAATAACGACTGAGCGACTTTCAGCAGCCTTGCCTAGGATGGTGGCTTGCAGTTGGATTTAATTTTATTTAGAGAAAATATAGTACTGTGACATTTCTTGCACACTTGAGTTTATGGAGCAAAATCCATACCCACAACATAACCATTAAGGAAATTGCTCTGGACTTGATGCAGTATTTGTTGTTGCAAAAATAAAGAATGGACCCCTGGGCTGAAAGCAAAAGACTTTTTTCCATGTTCTCTTTGAAGTCCTTTGCCAGTGCCCAGCCTGCCCCCTGGTGGCACTTTTGCTCACGTTTTTTGGTCATAGCTGGAAAATGACACTAAATGCTGAGTGAACAACTGTGAAATGTTACAGAATTACAGCATCACAGGTGCCAAGGGTATCCGATTCTGCCAGACCAAGAAAGACTCAAGTCAAATTCTCAGAGGATCAAATTGTTCCTTCTCTTCACTTCAGATATGTTTCTTTCTTCCACTTTCTCTCAGAGGAAGTCACATCCTTTGTCTCCAAAGCAAACTTTTCCAAGTTTGCCTTTGAGGCTTCTTCATGCCTCAGAGGTCACTGCACCTGCAGTCTCGCCATTCTCTTCCTTCTCCCCCTCCCCGCCCCGCTTCCTGTCCTTTCTTCTCTCCCTCTCTCCTTCTCAAAATTTCATTCTTATTTCCTCCGATATCTTGTTCCCCCCTCAATTGATAAACATGTCCAGGCTTCAACGAAAGAAATGACAATTTTTCCTTAATATTGTTTTCCCCTCAAGCTACTTCACACTGTCTCTTTCCTCATCCCTTTGGACCAAACTCCTGAAAAATAAGAATCTTCAAATGGCTTGCCCTCTGTAACAAGTAGTCCCTCTCATAATTTATAAAACCATTCCCATAATTTGGGGTATTTAGGTTTCCAGGATTTTGCCACTGTAAACAATAACAGATGAACATCTTTTTTCGCTCACATCTACTTTTGCTATTTCCAGGAGATAAAATTCTCAAAATGTAATTGCTGACTATGAAAACACTCATGCGACTTTGAGCCTGATTAGTTTGTATTACTATTTTTTAAGAAGTCTGCATACATTTACAATGCCAGCAGTAAGGAATGCGCACACCAGGTTCAATCTAACTCTGACAACATTGGGTGTTGTAGGGATAAGGTGAGTATGGGGAGTTAGAGAGATACGATTTTTTACCTTTCTAAAGTTTTATTTTACACATATATGTATTAATTGTTGGTAGGCTGAACAATTTCTCATGATTATCAGTGTATCCATTTTTTCATATTTTAAGTATTTATATTTGAGATCTGATGTTTTCCTTTGTAAATTTGAATAAGGGTAACATGGTTTGGGTTTTAAAGCTGTCTTTGTAACATGGAAAGCAAATATTGCCTTCAGTATAATGTCCTTTGTATTTAGTCTTGCCGTTTTTTCATTGTACAGAAGTTTTAAATTTTTTGTATTCAAATCTGTCAATCTTTTCCTGCATAATTTATTCCACTGCTTCAAAGCTGAAGTTACTGTTTTCTCACAAATCTGATATTCTAATTCTATCTCCTGCTGGCTTTACTGTCATTCAATTTTTTGTATTTAACTCCTTAATCCATGTAGGGGTTATTTTAGTGCACCATGCAAAGTATGAATCTAACCTGATCATTTCCTCAAAGTATTATCCAGTTTTTCTAATTAATTCCTCCTAACACTTTATTTTGGGGGTACTTATGTGTTACAATTTTAAACACTATTTCAGTTTTCCAATCTGTTCTATTGATCTGCGTCTCTTTTTGTGCCAAGAACTAAAGGATTTAAAATAGTTTTCCTTTACAATAGTTCTCAAATCTGCTAAAACTCTATCCTCCTGGATTCCTTTGTAAAATGGCATTCTTTAATAATTTTTAGTTTTTATATATTTTAGAACGCTTTAAGTTAAAAATGGCATCTTTTAAATATTCTTATTGAAGATTAAATCACCGATTCTGGAGTTAAGTAAATAATGCCTCTGCCGCTCAGTGGCTGCATGACCATGAACAAGTTACTGAAACTTGCTTTCCTTTTATTTTTCCATCAATAACATGAGGATGTTAAAAACTACCTACCTCACAGAACTGTGATGGGGATTGACTGGTATAATGCTTAAATACTGTAAAGTGCTTAGCATTGTGCCTGGCACAGAGTAAATGCTTGATAAATATTAGCTTTCATTATTATTCATCCTGTTACCTCACATTTGAAGGACTATATGAGCCCAAAATATCTTCTCCATGCCTTTTTGTTTGCTCAACAAAATACCTTAACACTATCACAATAGAATTCCTAAAGTCCAACTCTCAATATGTCAACTTTCATGTTTCCCCTTGTCCCATAGGAAAGAGTCTATAATCATTCAGGGACTACAGTGATCTCATTTACTCAACCTTCTTACCTTGTCCTCTGCTAATCCTGTTTACGTCCCCTGTGGTCTAGCCGACTGAGCCACCTGGCTCCTGTCTTTACTTGGAAAGCCAGCCTATCACTGTCATTAAAAACACACTGGCTTGGCAGTCAGAAAAACCCGGATGCGAGTTCTGGCTTCATCACTTCTTCGTGATGTGCCTTTTGGCAAAGTATTTTACCGCTCCATGCCTGTTTCCTCATGCAAAACAACAAACAACAACAAAAAAAAATCACAGTAATATGTTGTAGATTTTCAGGGACTAAATAGGATAGTACATGTTAACCACTTTATATAGTGCTAAGTAGGACAGGCTACATAATCTGCAGAGCCTGGTGTAAAGTAAAAATGTGGGGTTCCTTTTCCAGAAACTACTAAAAATTTCAAGATGGCAACAGTACAGCATTACCACCAAGCATGAGGCCTTTGTCTGCTCAGGAGCTTGTGACTGTGCTGGTTGCACATCTTGAAGAATCGCTGGTGCTCAGGGTTAATGAGAGTGAATTGAGCATTGCCACCACCTCCTTGTATTTTCTCTCTGCTTTCTTTGTCCCTGGTGTCTTGTGCCTATATTCTACCACCTCTTCATTCTTGGTGCCCCATGTTCAATTTCCTTCCTGGAGGCCCCAGATATATACTTGTCTCCTCCTCTGAATGGGGAATGATGTAATCGTTTGTAAGCCATTTATAGCTTTTAACCAATGTCATCTAACCAATAGTCAGTTTTTATGTCTGACTCCAATTTAAAATTAGAAGGTCAGCCTCTCAGCTTTCCCAAGAACTTATTTCCTGGCACCTGAGCATGAGTACCCTTTTCAGATACTTTTATGACACATTTTCTTCCCCTGTCTCGGCAGTTACAATAGGAAACCAATATTGTGGGGGGTGGGGGGCGTTGGAAAAGATTATGTCAAGCTAGAGGCGAGAGACAGTGATAAATGACGCAATGCATAGGGGAAAATAGCTGATGAATGTTAGCACAGGGATGATGCATTATGATTTCCCTATGATACAGTAGATTGCAGGGGAGATGAAGGTGGGGACAATGTGTCACACTAGGGTCATATTTGAGTTTCAACCTTCCAAGCCTGGCTACTACAAAAACTCATGCAAAATAAAAATGTAGGGCTCCTTGTTCCAAAATTACCCAGAGTCTTAAGATGCTGACAGCTGAGCATTAAACCAAGCATACCCTTCTGAGGGCAGGGCCTTGTTCAGCTGCACAGGTTGCACACCCATGAAGCAAGCCCTGGTACTGAATGTTAAATAATGGGGTTGATTGTTCTTGTATGTTTTCACGATGTTGCTATCACATAGTAGGATGCATAATATTTTGCTGAATCAATAAAGGCATGAACTTGATTTGGACAACTTATATGCTTATCGTGGCTTCCTGAAGACATTGTGGTTCTTTGTCCATTATCCCACTTATAGTTTTACAGAATATGACCACTCATCCTGAAAGTGTGATTGAGTTGGTCTGCAGTAAAAACCTAGGATCATCTTTTTATCTGGCTTTTGATGTGCAGGAAGAGCTGAGAGCCACCACTTCTGATGAGTGATCTGTGTGGGGAATTCTCAGGATAAGGACAGCTTAATAAGGAAGACATGTTAGGGGAGATGAACATTTTGATGGCTCTCCTAACATTGCCTTCGAGGGAACTACCCTCCTCTGTCTTGCGTAAATGTAGCAGAGTTAGGGTTGTAAGTTGCTATCTAGTTTTTGTTCTGCTGGCCAAATCAGTTCAGAATGAAAAAAGAAAAAAAGTCAATTTACTGTTGTGACTACAAGATGGCTAAACCTCCATTGTCAGACTTTTCCTACAATCTGTCCTTGGATTATGCTTTATGAAAGTGTCCCCACCTTACAGGATGTTCTAGAAATGGTAGTGCCTCACTGTTTTAAGGATAGGAATAATTCAAATTCTGGCAGTACCACAGCAGAGCTTGCTTTAATCATTGTATCACCTGCCTAATTCCGAATGGAGATTGTCAGTACAACCTGGGGTGAGCTGACACACTGAAGTGTACTGAGGTAGACTAGAATGCTGTGGCAGTTTAGTTTGGTACTAATCACGTCTATCATGTGAGTTAACAAGTGTAAGATGATCAGAGAGAATTCTCATGGGAACTTGCCTATTCATTAAACAATATATTTATTGAGCATCTATTGTGTTCCACTGTTCTTGATGCTTGGTACATATCCTTCGAGTGATTTCTCTAAATGCTTAGTAAGGGGCTTAGAAAAATTATAAAGAAGGACCGAGTAGTATGAAAG
The DNA here is from genome assembly GCF_037993035.2 of Macaca fascicularis. Lineage (NCBI taxonomy): Eukaryota > Metazoa > Chordata > Mammalia > Primates > Cercopithecidae > Macaca > Macaca fascicularis. The sequence goes on from NC_088376.1 coordinate 17,663,088, forward strand.
ATAGTCGGAAAGATAAAATGTAACTACACTTGGCTCAATTTTTCCATAAAATTGGAAGTAAACTGAAAATCAAACAGCTTTAATGCACAGGTCCTGTAGTTTTACTTTTCTTATGAGTTATATTTTTTATATTTTAAGTATAATCTTACAAATTTTGCAGGGTTTCTCAGTCTACACACCAGAATCTATCCGATCATGTCTTAGAAATTAGTTTATACTGTGTATCTTCTTACAATGAGTAGGGAAAGTGACTCAGATCTAAAAATATGTTCTTATAACTATTAAGATAAATGAGGACATGAAGAAAAAAAATTTTGAAAAACTTAAATCAGGCAATTTTTATTTTGTTTTGTATGAAGTTTAAATATAAAATCACTTCGGTAATGTTAATATATTTAATAAACATAAGTAAATATGCATTTGAATTTTTATGAATGTTAAAAACTTTCTATTTTTACCAAATTATGGAATATTTTAAATCCTGTATCCTCATTTGGAGATTTGATGTTAGTTTAATAGGAATATTCTATAGTTTTTTATTCTTTGTTAAGAAAAAAAGTCAATGGAAAGATTTTTTCCTTTGTATTATCAAGAGGATTTATAGTCATTTTTCAAATATAGATAACCAAGTTATATCATTTAAAGGTGATATTTTCTGATATATTCACATTTCTTCATTTAGAATTTTCTGGTCAAAAGCTGACTGAAGATTATGTATATCTATGTATCTATAGGTGGAGACAGATATATAAAGATGTGGTCTTTAAGACTAACAATGCTTAGACCTAAGGATTTTTCAACTTTCCAATGTGAGAAACTTGCAATTTTGATGTAATGTACGGTATTCAATAAAGTCTATGAGATATGCAACACTATTATAAAGTAGGCTTCCTGTTAGATGATTTTGCCCAACTATAGTCTAAGTGCCTGAGTATATTTAAGGTAGATTGGGCTAAGTTGTGATATTTGGTAGGTTAGGTATAATAAAATACAGTTTTGACTTACCATATATATTTTTTTTTTCCTGAGACGGAGTCTTGCTGTCGCCCAGGCTGGAGTGCAGTGGTACAATCTTGGCTCCGCCTCCCAGGTTCACGCCATTCTCCTGCCTCAGCCTCTTGAGTAGCTGGGACTACAGGCGCTGGCCACTACACCCAGCTTTTTTTTTTTTTTTTTTTTGTATTTTTAATAGTGACAGGGTTTCACTGTGTTAGCTAGGATGGTCTCCATCTCCTGACCTTGTGATCCACCCGCCTCGGCCTCCCAAAGTGCTGGGATTACAGGTGTGAGCCACCGCACCTGGCCAATACTTTCAATTTATGATGGGATCATGGGTATGTAAACCCATTGTAAGTTGAGTATGTATATGTATAAATACACATACATACATGTGTAATTTGTATGTACCTTTATACAGTTTTACTTTTAATTGACATGATTGTACCTATTTATGGTCCTATAGAGTTTTAATTGTCTACCTAAAAGGAAATCAGTATATGGAAGAGAAAACTGCACTCCTATGTTTGTTGTAGCACTGTTTACAATAGCTAAGATTTGAAAGCAACCTAAGTGTCCATCTGCAGATGAAGTACAGTACATATACACAATGAAGTCTTATTCAGCCATAGAAAAGAATGAGATCCAGTCATTTGAAACATGGATGGAACTGGAGATTGTAATGTTAAGTGAAATAAGGCACAGAAAGACAAACATCACACGTTTTCAGTTATTTGTGGGATCTAAAGAAACAATTGAAGACATTAGAAAGATGGTTACCAGAGAATGGGAAGGGTAGTGGGAGTCTGGGAGGTAGGCATGGTTAATGGGTCCAAAATAAAGAGAATGAACGAGACCTCTATTTGATTGCATAAGAATCACTAGTCAATAACTTTTTTTTTTTTTTTTTTTTTTTTTTTTTGAGACGGAGTGTCGCTCTGTTGCCCAGGCTGGAGTGCAGTGGCGGGATCTCAGCTCACTGCAAGCTCCGCCTCCCGGGTTCCCGCCATTCTCCTGCCTCAGCCTCCCGAGTAGCTGGGACTACAGGCGCCCACAACCGCGCCCGGGTAGTTTTTTTTTTTTGGTATTTTTCAGTAGAGACGGGGTTTCACCGTGTCAGCCAGGATGGTCTCGATCTCCTGACCTCGTGATCCGCCCGTCTCGGCCTCCCAAAGTGCTGGGATTACAGGCTTGAGCCACCGCGCCCGGCCAATAACTGTACATTTTTAACAAGTATAGTTGGGACATTTGCAACTCAATGGATAAATGCTTGAGGGAATGGATCCCTCATTTTCCATGATATGCTTATTTCACATTGCATGCCTGCATCAAAACATCTCATGTACCCCCAAAATTACACACCTACTAAGTGCCCACAAAAATTAAAATTTAAAAAGTTTATTATAAAAATAAGTTTCTAATTCGACTTTGAAGTTGTTGAAGTACATGAGTTCAGATATGCTTTGTGTATTTTTTTCATGCTGTGACCATTCAGAAAAATCGCATGAAAACTTTTAGTCTTCCAAAGGACCTTGTATTGAATTACCAGGTAGAAAAGGAAGCCTTTTAAAGCATATGTCCTTGCTTTTTTCTCACTTAGATTACTGCCATGAACCTTCTCGACATAATTCGCGTACTCCTAGCGTTGTCACTACCCCAAGCCCCTCTTCTCTCTTCACTGTTAGAGGCCTTGTATAAACAGCCATTGACTCCTTCAATTCCACTATGTAAAGACTTTTCTGCTGCCTTCTCTATAAAACATGAGTTCCTAAGCAGGGTAGTCAAGGCATTTAGTGATGTAGACTTTGTCTCCTACATCCAAACCTCTTACCTGCTCAGGTCACATTGCAAGGTCTGTACTCAATGTCTCGCCTCTTTTGTGCCTTAGTTCCAGATACTCTATTAGACTCCCACTCCTCCCACGGCCCTAGATATTATATGCAAATACATATACACATGCATATAAATGTCATATTATGTATGCTGTGAAATGCAGCATTTTTGTGTTGTGCTGTTTCAAGATTGCCATTAAAAATATTGACCATAGGTTTGAATCTAATTGGTAGAGGTACTGGGTGGAGGGGATGCTGTATTGTGATTACAAGGTAGAAAATGTGTTCCAGATTTTTTCCTTACTGGTCTAATAATGTTACTTTTCTCTGTCCACTTGCCTCACATGCAAATGGATACCTCTAAAAATTTTTAATTATTACTACAGCATGCTAAGGATTGACAGTTTCAATTGGATAAAGTTTTAGACGGAAAGACTTTCCAGATGCAAAACAAATGTCAGCTTCAGAGTCAGGGAAGGAAGCTTACTCAATAACCCTTTGCACTAAAAACTTGGGTAGTATATAGGAGCTAAAATATACCATGCAGTAAAAATAAACATATCTATCCCCAGGTTCTGCAGTTCATTGACCATGAAAATATGTGTGTGCCACCAACACTGGGTGCCTGGAAGAAAACTTGGCTACTTGTTTTGTCAATAAACCCTACAATATTTGGTTAACTTAGTTGTTTATGCCTAGAATTCACCAAATAAACATTGAGTCAATTTTAGCTTAAGCTTGTTGAGGGGCTTTGAAAGGCTCTGTCTTCTCCCTAGAGACTCAGAATTCTCATTGCTATCCATGATAGAACCTCTCTCAATGTATGTGATAGAAATATAGCCTGATTTAGAGGAAAGCTGGAATGTTATTAAAGTAAATAAAGCACACAATATAAGATTTACATCCAGGATCTCTTCAGAGATCCTTCATTCAATGCCTATGTGAAACCTGACAGGGTTACATTTTTTGAAATGAAAAAAAGTTATCCAGTTGCAAAATGTTCTGTGGGCTGTGTTCTGCATGGTAAATTTTAATCCTTGTTTTGCCAGTCGAGGTAAATATTGCTTATGTTTATTAGCCACTGATTTTTTAGTAGAACAGCACAGGACATCAGCCTTTAATTTTGCTGGTTGAAGCAGGAATGGCCGGTTTGCCTATGTTCTTTCCCTTCTGCAAATGACTACCTGAAATCTTTATCAGTATATATGATGCTCCACATGCTGCCCATCATCACCCTGCCCCCAGCTGAAGGAAAACATATGGAGTAGAAGTCCTGAAATTAGAGAACCAATTCAGGGACAAGTTACATAATCAAAATTGCTCTTTGCTTTACAAAAATGATTTCAAATAGTATTCCTTCAAATTAGAAGCTCCACTAACCTAATAAGTAACTTCCTTTGGAATGTCTGTCAGAACACTTAAGATATGTGGTAATTATTAAAATTTGGAGTCTGGTATGGTGAGAAGAAGGTAACGATAACCGATTTTGTGTATAGATGGCCTGGAAGATGGTAAGAGAAAACTCACTCTTCTGTTTCCTCTTTAAGAAAACATTGCTGGATGTGGTTTGGAGAGTTTTATGTAAGATGTTAGGAAGAATGCCAGCTACAGACAGTCTGTTGGTAGCTAGAGCTTGGTGGCTGTGACTTAAGAAAAAGTTCAAGGTTGGACAGAATTTAGGAGTTTTCCATAGAGAGCGATACAAGTCCCTGAAAATGATTTTTAAAAGAGACGAAAGCTTAATGAAGAGAAGCAAAATTTTTGAGTACCATCTATTGATAATGCAGAAAGATATAAGGTCAAGTCAGTAAGTAACTGGGGCACGAGTAATGTGTATTGCTATGGAAATGAAGGAGATGAGCCTCGAGGAGGAAGATGGTTGTGCAGGAAGGAAGTGTCCTAGAGGGAAGTATTAAACTTCATACCAGTGTATGCCTTCTCCTTCTGGTAACATCGTTTTCTTTGAAAGAATTCTCTAGAAACATGACTCATTGTCACACTGTGAAACAATCACAAAACTTTAATGATACAAGACAATAAGCATTTATCGCTGATGCATCTGCAGGTAAAAGGCAGATTAGGTAGCTAATTAGGCTGAACTTGGCTGGGGGTGGCTGTGCTCCGTGAATCTCTTATCCTTTCTTGAACAACTGGACTGTCTGAGGAATGTTCGTATGATAGAGGCACACAGCACAAGCCCAGCTGCATAAGAGCATTTTGCGAGTCTGTTATATCCGCTGACATCAGCTTGGCCATAGTGAATCGCATAACTGAGCCCAACCTTAGAAGATATTGGAGACGATACTCCACTGCAGTTAGCCAAATCCAGCCATATGCACAAATCCAGTGTCAGTGAAGCAGGGAAATATATTACACTTCCAAGGAAGTGAAGTAGTGAGGATACATTAGTATTTCTGAAGAACCTAATCTACCACAAATAAGGATGGTCACTTTTAAAACAGTTTAAACATAATTTAGCAATGTACAGAATATGGAATAATAAGACTTAGTGACAATTCAAAATTAGGCTTTAGCTTACCATAGTGTTACTGTGGGAACCTGTCTCAGTTCAATTCAGCAAATGCTTTGTGCCAAGCACTATGGGAAATACCAAAGGTGAAAATGACATAGCATCTTCCATCAAGCTTTCAACTTGAGGAAAATATGAATGTATCCAAGAGTTACTGTAATAAAACGTCCAGTGTAACAAGAATTATGTGCAAGAACAAGTCCTGGAGGTACAGAAAAAAAAGAGCAAGAGCTCCTCTTAGCTATTGTTTAGAAATCAAGTGCAGAGAGGAGTAGAATATACTCTGGCTAATTTTGGAAGAAAAAGGTTTATAGAGAATTAAAGATTTACATAATCATTGGGAGAGCTAGAGACAGATGTCCCAGTTCTACCCCAAAACTGGGGTACCCAGGGAGCTGCTGCTTCTGCTCCAATCTGCAGAGGCCTGTTGAATTGTGAATTTGCCTTAAGAAATGCCAGCACTAAATCCAACCACCTCCATCGTGATCTGCACTAGATTGGGGGGGCAGGGGGGAACACGGATTTTTATCATTATGACTCTTCTCCCACTTGTTTGAAATTATAGCTTTTGTGCAGGTAACATCTGGCTGGTTCACTTTAAATTACATCAGACTAACTGCAAGGGAGTTTTGGAAATGTGTAAGCCTCTGCAATATAGGGACTTTAGAAGGAGATTGAATAAATGTTGAATCAGTCCCCTATATCTTCCACTGGAAGCTCAGGGAAGACTATCAAAAGGGTGACACTTGTACCAGCTTTCACAAAGTGCTGCCTAATGGCAAGGATGGGACAGGATTCTGTTTATGAAAGTACTTCACTATGAGGCAAATAAATAATTGCTTTATGGAAATACAATGGAGTCCCTCTTGGAGTCACCATGAAAGCCTTTATCTCAGTGATAAGAATCCAGGATTAGTTTTTACTCTTCCACCAAGTCTATATATTCATAGAAGTCCCACATTTATGTTTGAGCATTTACCATGTTATCTCATTGTTACCATCTCATAGGGTTTTGTCAATCAGTTACTGGCAGAGCCAATCTGATCCTAAAGTTCAAGCAGTCACTGTGGTTCTTTCTGAGAGGGGAAGACGGGGAAAAAAAAGGCAAACATGGAGCAAAGTGTAGGAAATGGAGATCTGACAGAAGGAAGAGCTGGAGGGAGGCTGCAAAGAATAGCCCAGAGAAAACTCGTCAGCTAAGGAGGGGCTCCTTTAGAGTGGAGTGCTCCACCAAGCTCTGTCAAAGAAAGGTGTTCACTAAGAATACACACTTGGTTCACACAACTGTGTATGCGATAGTACTTGGCAGATAGGAACGTGTAGTACAAAGGCAAAGAATGTTGAGTAAAGCCAAGACATGACGTTCGGCTGGTTGAAGAGAGTAGTTTGGTATCATACAGATTTGGTTTATGCTCTGACCTGTGCAGGAAACTATGAAAGCTATGAAATTTTTAGGGCAAGCTACTGCATCTTGCAAAGTTTCATCTATAAAATTGGTTAATACCTAACTCGTGGAATTGAGAAAACAAATTTGAGATAATGAAGAAACACCATGGTACTACTCAGCACATAAGTAACATGCTCAATAAGTGTTATCTGCATTTATTGGTACTGGGTACCTGACCCTTCCATCTTAAGCTCAGATATTCCTTTTGAATTTTGCTGAACTGCTAATAATCTGAGCAGCTTTGCTACTGGTATGTTCTGATTAGAGAGAAGAAAGAAGTCTTGGGATCCAGTAGAGTAAAAATTGTTTAAACAGGGGTGGGACTACATTTGTAGGAGTTGTAGAACTCCTTCAAATTCTTGTAATTTTGTGAATCTGATCTACTAATCACAAATAACTCTTTGGATGATTGGAATTCTAGGTCCTTCTGTGTTTACTCATTCTCTGTGGGAGGGGCTATGCCCTGGGAAATAAAAGGGCAACCTTAAAGTAGAAATCCACTAATCTATGGGCCTGTAATTATCCTCTGAATATTTACTACTGATGGCATTAGTTTTGGCTGTACACAGAGTTCTCTGAGCAAGGATATACTTTGCTCATAAAAAAAGATGAACTGGTTTCCCTTTCATGTCTTTAATTCCCTTTTCACTTTCCGTGTGAACTGTCCTAAGCATTTATGCTTTTTATAGCCTTCTGATGATCTAGTCTCTGATCTATTCACTTTCCCACTTTTGCTAACTAATCCCTTCCGGCCTTTCTGTATCAGCTGATTTTTAAGTGTCAGGCTGGGTAGGTTGATTTCAGAGGCTATATTTAAAAGGAGATCTGAGTATTTCACTCTTGATTGAGACAGCATACTTAATTTGATAAGAAATGGCCTGCTGGACCCTATTTTCTTTTATAAATCACATTTTGGAAGCAGAGTTATAGTGGTTCACATAGCACTCTGAATTAAGAGCAGTCTAAGTCTGAGAACTTCTGATCTCAGCAGTCTCGAGGTAAGCCAGAAGCTGTGACTACCACCCCCTGAAAATGGAGAAAGCTGAGTAGTAATGCTGAAACAGTTGCCATTGATTATCAAGACCTACACATTTTCTGCCTTTGTTAACCCTCCTTTGACATGTCCCCAGGGACTCTGGTTGGCAGCTACAATGCTGAAATCCGTTATTGCTACCAACTACCCCCAAACACAGTGGTTTAAACACAATCAGCCTTTATCTTTCCTCATGAATCTACAGATCATCTGGATGGATCTACTGGTCTTGGCTTGTCTCTTACAACTTGCCATCAGCTATGAGTCAGGTAGGGAGCGCTGCTGATCTTGGCTGTGTTTGTGGCTGAAAGGTGGACAAGGATGGTCTCATCTGGGACAACTAAACTCTACATTGATCTCTACTTCCTAATCAGGCTAATCCAGGCTTGTTCTTCTCCCAGTGGTAGGGTTCTGAGAGCAAATATATTTGCAAAAGAAATTACCTTGAGGCCTTGGGTCAGAATTAGCACACCATTACTTCTGCTGTTTTCTATGAACCAGAGCAAACTGCAAGACCAGACTAGATTAGAGAGAGGAGGTGGAGGAATAGACTTCACCTGTTGATGGGAGGAAGGTCAAAGGCACAGTGCAAAGTGGTAGAAGGATAATTGGTACCATATTTCTATCATTCTACCACAAAGATGCCTTTAACACTTCATGCATTAGTGTTTTATGGCTTGACAAGTGTTTACACATCCACAATCTCACTTGACTTGGCTACGAATCCGAGATGGTCCATTTCCTTCTTCTCATTCTCATCGTATGTATGAGGAAACTGAGGCCAGATCAGTTGAGTATCTCCGAGTTTCAGGACTTACACATTTCTCTTCGTTTCCAAGCTCCATGTTCATGTCATGGTCCATAAAAACATCAAAATGAAGTGAAAAATGCTTGACATAGCTAGATCCTGTGCCCAAAGAGTGGCGAGTCATTTCATCTCTGCTGCTGCTGGTTTCCTGCTGCCAAAACATTTTGTGAAACTCCTGCTGCACAGTCCTAGATCTCCTGCACAGTCCCAGGTTTCTCTGTGAGGCCTAGGGTGAGGTGACTGGATGATCAAGAAGCTGAGGTCTCTAATCTGCATATAGAAGGTGGCTTGTGGAAGTCTACCATCAGTGACATAGCAGCAGTGGCTCACAGAGGAACCAGCCATTTAAAGCTGACTTGGGACTGTGTATGAATGTTGTGTATACAAGTGATGCCCTCTTAGTAGGAAAAAGTACCTTTGGCATTTAAAATCTTTAACAACATAGATATCTAGACATTTGCTTTTTGTTTCACTCATTCATTTAACAAGTATTATACTGAGCATTTCCAATGTGTCAGACACTATTCTAGGACTCCCAGACCTGCAATGAATTTATAGTCTAACAGGGGATTCAGACATTTAACTATAACACTACCAGTATGAGGCTAGTATATTTTCTACAACTGTCACCACTCAAAAATGGACGATTTCCTGTCATAATATCGCAAAAGAAATAGCCCTCCTAGGACAGGCCCAAGAAATTCCTTAGGGGGAGGCGTTCCTTCAGGTTACTGTAATATTTTTAAATGTGTGAGCAATCACCTTTGTATTTATTCCAGTGCTGGCTTAGAGAAGTTTAACTTATTAAAAGTTTTGCTATGCAGATATTTCTAGGTTTTTTAGTAATAGTATCTTCTTCCAAAGAGCTGTCTTGGAACTCTCATCTATTGTTGCTATTTAATAAGAAAAGTGTCCAGGATCTTTAATAAATCAAGCTGATGGTTTCACCATGTAAACATCTTTGCATATATTTTAAAGTCAGTGATTATCTCCTATTGCATGCAAGACAAATATAATTGTGATATAATTTACAGTAAAGTACAGGTTAGTTCTTGTGGTGGGAGGTCATCATCTGTATATACGACATTCGTATACAGAGTCTCAAGTCAGCTTTAACTGACTAATTTCTGTGTGAAGCACTGCTTTGTCCCTGGGCAGGCTAATCCTCTGGATATCCTGCTAGATCAAACGGTATTCTTCAACCAGAATCCTTTTCAGAGATGCTGAAATGCTCTCCTTTTGGTCTGGCTTTCTCAGCGAAAGTCTCTTGGTTTTTCTATATTTGACCATTATCAGTTACTGAATAATTTTAAAAATTCTTCCCAAGCACATGAGACTTTCAAGAAAGGAAGAAAAAAAAAAAAAAAAAGGAAAATAAATCAGTGCCCTGCAGTTGCCCCCTCATAGAAGAGTTAAAATTCATTTTTAGAGAAACATGCTGGGTAATTACATCTTCTACATTTGCCAGTTTCTCTGTTAAACATAGTAAACATCTCACTGCTTCATTTGCTCTGTCAGCCACGGCTTTTAAAAGAACTGGAGCTCTTAGGCAGTTGAGATTTTATGTCTGCAGTATAATTTCACAGGCAGTTTTTTAATTTTGTATTCTTGGCTCATTTACACAGTCAAATATCTTCCACTCCATGAAGCTTAAATATTTAGCCATTGAGGTAATACACTCTTTGTCATCTGTCAGCTCAGTGGTAGAATTTTGATTCCATATTCTTGATGCTCCCAGAACTCCTGAAGATTCCAGAGTCCATTACTGGCATTCCTGTGAGGCTTTTTTCCATATCCCTTTCAGGATTCATGCTTTTAAGGCTTATCACGGTTGAATATCCTGTCAAAATGTAGTCCCAACATATTTTCTTTCCTGAAGCTGAAAGATATTACTTGATAAACTTATTTCATCAGCTTGAGAGAATTATAGTTTGTTCCCCAAAATGCTTGCATATGGTTCTCCTTTACACATCTTGGAAAAACACAAAAAGGCAGGCTTTCTGCCCCTCACATTGCATTGAACTTGTAGACCCATGGGGAAAGCAAAAAAGGATGAAGCCATACCTTCAAAAGCCAATAACACAACCTTGCCTATTTTTCTTAAAAGGGATTTTACTCATCTGGAGACACATTAGCAATCAGATGCTTTTTCAGGAAAGCTTGTGTGTTACTAATTGAGTTTACTATTTGCAGGTGGAAAATATAGAATACAGTTGGTAATGCAAGTAGCCCTCACCCTCAGTCCTCCTCGGGAAAATCTGCAGGTGGCCATGGCTTTTAGTGTGCTCCTAACAGAGTAGTGATGTCATTTTAGGCAATTGCTTCCCTCTTCTGATTCATTAATGGTCTAGTCACCTCGTCTGCAGGGTCCACACTAAAAGGTACTGAGTGAGGAGCCTCAGATTTAAGTGTACACGGAAGCTAGCCTGTTTTCTTGCAATTTATGGATTATATAAATCTTGCATAACACATTTGTAGGTTTAGTAGTTAAAAAGCAAATAAAGTTCTTTATGATACTTGTGCCACTGAATTCACATTGGTTTCCTCATATTATCCGATTGGGATTCTCTAAGCCACATCCCACAAGTAAACAGAATTAAGAGTGAATTTAAGTATCACTCAAGAGAAAAAGTTACCCTTTGAGTCTTGTTGGTCTTTGGATGCTTATTTGAAATAACTCAATAGAGAATGGCAAAGCAGGGATTTCATCACCTTTCTACAAGGAACTATCCTTCCTTAAAAAGTAATTTTTTTTTTTTAAAGATTAAAAACCTGAAAATTTTTCCTAAAAATTAAAATTTAAAAATAAACTAAGGAAAAACCCTCAATTAACCAAGATAAATAAGCAAAATGCAAGTTGTGCACAAACCTACCATGGATATTTTCTTCAAAGATGTACTTGAAATTAGGATTCAAAATATGGTTGAGGAAGGATTTCTAAATCAAAGGAATAAATATCAGAAAACATACTATTGTGTATAGAGAGCATGTAATGTAGACTGGAACTGTCTCCATTCACACAATCTGAAGGGAATTTCTTTCTGCTTGCCTGCAGTCAGGGTGGGGCCGTCAGGGGTGGGGCCTGTGAAGCGTGGTTAATATTTCACAAGGTTACTTAAGATTGAAATTACAGTGAAACTAAATGACTCACCGATAAGAAAAAAACATTGCGTTTATCGGCAGTGACAGCATTTGATTTTAAAGAGAAGCTGGTTTAAGAAGCTGCCCATTATGATTCTCCTTTAGGAATCTGAATATTTTAAAAATTTAATATTTAAGTATTGCCGATGAAGTGTTCAAAACCAATTTAAGTTGGTGTAATGTGTTCTCAACTGAATTCAGAAGCACTACCAGCTTGCCATCTTACACTGGTTTGACTTCCATCCACTTTTAGAGAGCTCGAAAAATTATCCTATTAACTTAAATCGAACACACACTCTAATCTTCCAGCAGCCTGGATTGTTTTAACCTGCCATTAACATCTCTCAAATGCTAACAAATCTTTGGACTCCAACACTTTCTAAATACTCAAAGGAACCAAGAGCTGGGGCAAGCAAGTTCCTCTCGAAACACTTTTCTCCCTTCTGCTGCTGTCATGGTGCTATGAAGTATGCTCCAATGGACGTTTTCTTGTAACTATCAGATATTTTAAGGGGAACAGGTTGAGAGAAACAGACACTTAACACTCTTTGAGACTGGGTTTATGAGTGGTTATGGTGATTTAAAGACGCAGTGTCCCCCAGCATCCTCATCCCCCCTAAGGCTATCACAAATTTGTAGTAATTAGATACAGGACATTATCCAAAAGTGGAGATTGGCTGCGGCAGACTCCATTGTTACTCCTATCCTCTTATCATACATTTCTGCACCTCCATGCAAAGTGCACCACTTAAATAGATTTTGTGCTTAAACTGCACCCGTAACTGCAGCAAGACAGAGGTAGGTTCCTACAGTGCCTGAAGTGAAAGTTAAGCTTTGTTTCTTCCCAGCCTGTGCTAGTGCTCAGTTTGTGGATCTGGCTTCCCTTACGTATAAAAGACAAGACTGTTGGTAACAACCCTGAAGTTATCTGAGAAAACTTGATAAGCAGCGCTACATCAGAGCCGCATCTTCTGCTCAAAGTTTTAAGTACTCAGTCAGGTGCCACTTTGTGTGTGGAATGAGAAACAACAGTGCTTTAATGAAATGTTTTAGCACATGGGCCTGGGCGGCCTTTGGAAGCATTCCGCCTGCTGGGTTCAATTTCAGAATCTCGTCCTATCCTATTCAGACAGCCATCAGCAAGTCTTCTGTTTTCATCTTCGGCCTCATTACCCTTTGCCATTCAATGGGATGTTGGGAAGAGAGAGGAACAAGATTGGTTGGGGATGAAGAGGAACGCTAGATTTAGCCCTACCATTTAATCCTACTTCTGTGTCTAGCCAGAGACAGAGGCAAACTTTCCAAGGGACTTTCCTCTAAAAACCGTGAGCCGTGAAATGGTAAGGCCATTGGGGGCACCAGCGCAGCAGAAATCTAATTCAGTTTCTCAGTGCATAGATCTTCGTGTCCGTGGGACACAGTTGTAGTTAAGACTAGGTAGAGGGGTGGGTTTATGGGGAGAGAATTCCTCAAGCCGTTTTTCTTTCAGTTTTCACGTCAGCCTATCTTCTACAGATACCTCCACTCAAACTCGAGAGAGCTTTTCTTTCCTACTCAGTAGACTAGAAAAAAAGACATTTCCAGTTTGCCTATGAAACCGTTAAAAGATCTAGCTGTCTAGATTCTCGGAGTGTCGAGCAAAACGCACAAAGCAACGAAAGACAAAGCAACAGAAGAATAGAGTAAGGAAAGAAAAACCAGATTGTTCAAAGACAACTCACAGAGTAGAAACAAACTCCAACAAGCGGCTCAAGAGCCTCGTTACCGAAAAGTTCCCAGGGTTTTATAAAGCCGAAAGAACTTGGCAACACCCACCAGGTGTCCTTTAGAGGCCTCCAATTGGTTACGCCCTTTGAAGGATTCGCCTGCGACCAATCAGAGGCCGAAGTGAAGGCTCAGCACGCAGTTAATCAGAGGCTGAACTGGAAACTCCTGTCTCGCTACTACGGAGCGAGAATACGGCCCGTAGGCTGCCCAATCTTGCCTAGAACTGGCTGTGCCTGCTGTTCTTTTGCTTATGCGAATTGGCTGGACCTGCTGTTTTTTTGTTTATGCCTTAACCCCGGTTACCCTAATTCCTATTCTCCTGTCTCAATAGTTCTTTACTTCTTTCTCTCAAAGCACACTTCTTTTATATTTATTACCTTGTGGTTTAGATAATGTCCTGTGTCTTTCACAAAATATTTAAAATATATAGTGCTTTATTTGTTACAGGATCTACCAGAGCCTAATGTTTATTGAAAATAAAAAATGAGCTAAGGCAAATGAATTAGCAACTTTTTAGTCAAGCTGAAAATAAGTTTGAAGATATGAATTTAAATCCATATGAAACCACAGCACACATTACATATACGTATGTGTATATTTTATATTGTGTGTGTATATGTTGCTAATATTGACAGCTGTAGCGATTGTGTTTAAAAAAAAAAAGTGGCTATAAGGGGAGAAAAGGGATATACAGAAATTTTTATCCACCGGGCTTTTCCATCATTTCATTCCATTGAAAACATCAACTGGCACTCTTTCCACAACTAGTGTGGCATTTCACATAACCTTGCCTTTGCAATGTTGTTCGGGCATCTCGGTAGACCTGGTGCTTTGGAAGCCTAAGCAGAGGGAGGCCGACAGTGCCGGTGGTGTCAGTGGATGTCGACGATGCATCATGCCCTCTTGTGCCACTCCATGTGCTGTTACAGCTTTCATAAGATAGACTGTTGGTGCGTGTCTGTTGACCAGAGGATGAATTGCCCAACACAGGACATTTTTGAAAGTGAAAGGATACTATCAATAATCACACCAGAACAACAACAAATTCTTGTACTGTAACCTGAATCATAATAAGTTGCCTACACAACACACAACTGATTGAATGACAGCAAAATCTCCTAACCTTTGCCTAAAGTACAAAACCTCCTGCCCAAAGCACTCTTTTCCATTGACCCTGATCGTTGGCTGTAGAATACCCTGATTTAACTCTCCATCACAGTTAATTCTTCAGTTACGACAGCTAACCCATTTCATTTTATATCATAGCTGTTTTCATGTTTTATTGCCGCTCCCTGAGTAGTGACATGCTACGTCTAATTATCCTCGTTAGACTGCCTCCGGAGCTTGTGGCAGGTGCTCAGCTGGGGCGAATGAAACCACTCAGTAGAGGACTGCTGCCTGCCTTCAGGTGCTTCTCAGGTGTTGCCTAGCAGATTGAAAATGTGTTGCTAGGTAAAAGCCTTCCTTCTCTATTAGGTCCAGGACCACAAACACACACAATCAGGGAAGCACAGTTGGAATGTTTGAAAACTGTTCTATTCTCTAAGATCAAAGTAGGTCCCATTGGTCTAAAGTGTTGGCTTCTTGAAGAAATGCCCCAAGATTCACCTGTTGCTAAAAATAGGCATGAGTTAGTCAGTACATTGCTGGATTAAAGATAGTGACAGCTAATTAGTCATGGTTCAAACAATAGAAGAGTTGAAAGGAGAAAGTGAGAGACACTCCAGCATTCTGGCCAGTCTTCTTCCTATTATAGAGAGAAGACCAAGAGTGTAATGGGAGGTCACTATCTTCCTAATGGCCTATACTTGAGGATTTAAGACCTTATGTAACCTTTTCTGCTTCAACTAAAAGGAAAATTTAACATGTTGAGCAACACAAACACAGCATTTATTTCCATTTAAGACTGGCTAGAATCAATTACTCAGAAACTATGATACCCCAAATGGCAGGCTGACCATGTAACTTCAGAGCAACAGCTAGAAAACACAAAGCAAGATTCCAATGAGGAACGGTGCAGTGAGGTTTCCTGAAAGTCAGAATAAGGTAAATGAAGGCAAGATTGATTAGGGAATTGATAATTATAGTGAAAGAACCACAATATTGAATGTGGGGAGTTGTGTTGTTGTTTTGCTTTGTCTTTTTTTCCCTCTGTGGGAAGTTTAGAGGCAGTCATATAATATTTATTCAGTGCTAACAGCACGTGGATCAATGTCCCAAGGGGTAAGACATCGAAATGTGGAGTTGAGAAGTTCAAAAAATAAATAAATAATTGAGGACACACTTTTATATAGAAGAATTCAAAATGTAATGGTTGAATTATATTCAGCTTTCTTCCCAAGTTAAAAATTCTAGCTGCCACCTCTAGTCATTGAACAATATTATATTTATTGAATGCTTTTTGTGTGCAGCACAGTGTGAAATAGGTGCTGTTGGTACCGATTTTCTGGCGATAAAAGCTATTGAGTTCCAGAAAATTTTTTAATTTTTTGATAGCTAAAGCCTCTTACACATATATTGGTTAACTGAAAAATACCATGGCTGATAGATGCTTGTTTGAAAATCTGGTGCCCTGGCATCATTCTTCTCAAATCCTTTGGTGCCATTCCAGATGCTGACATTCTGGCAGAAGGAAACTATTGATTGTCCCAACTTTATGGGGGTGTTTCTTACATCCTTACTGTAGTCAGTGGGAAAGTGCTAAGACAGAAAGAGGCAGGTGGACTCATTAGCTGAATCTGGTTGGTGCTGGAGTACACACTGGTCATTCTGTTTTGCTTTTTTCATAACTTAAAAAAAATTACATCATTATTCATTTCAGAACCATTTAAAGTAGCCTGAAAGGAAATGTTAAATGAATTGAATCAGGAGTTGATGTGGGATTTTTCTATGTCCATGCACTTCCTCACATCCTTCACTAGATGGTGTTCCAAATCAATCCATAGTGTCTATGCCATTGATTTGGTCCAGGAGGAAGGTGAGAAAACACCAAGCCATCCCTTTCTAACTCACCTAACTTCGTTTCTCTGGCTTCAGCAATGGCTGGACTTTTCATCACTATCTGATGAGTAATTAGGTTTACATGCTGTTGAATTTTTTTGTAGGCTATACTTGTAAATATTTGGGGGATTAGTTCGGACAGGAAGCATTTTTCAGCCATCGAATTGTTTTATGTTCTTGGCAGGGAGGTTTGCTAAACTCATCATTAGTGGCCCTAGTGATCTAGCTGGTACTGTGAATCAGAACGGACTCATTTGAATTCTCTGGCAAAGGCAGTCAGTTAAACCGCAGGCCACGATCCTGACAAGAGCTGGAATCAGGTTAGGAGAATGGAGTGGACAGATGGGTAGTAGCTTGAAAATATTTACAGAATAGGATAAACCAAGGAAGTGGATTGACCATGAATGCTCCTATTTAAATGTTTGGTTCCTATTCTCTTAGATATGGCCATGTCTAGAGTCTTCATTTCAAAGGAAATTATAGATTAACTTTAAAAACAAACAAACTAAAAATCCATTTGATTCAGAAAATATATTAGAGACTGTCTTTTCAAAAGAAATTGGATTTGAGAATTCTGCACAGATGTCCAAAGAAATGTACAGATAGATGTGAATTTATCCTTTACCAGAATTGCTAAGTTTGTGAGGTGTCAGACTCTACTCAATTCCACCCTTCTTTCACTCTCTCCTACCCTTCCTTCTCTAGTACTCAGATAGACAAATGCACCATCATTTTGACAGATATATTTATGCAGTTGATTCATTATTGTCACTAGCCAAGGAGACATTTTTTTCATGGTGTGTTTAAGGTCTGGAAGCAGCTCCCTGGAAAGAACTTTCAGACAACCCAAGGTGCTGGATGCTGAATCCCTGGGAGGGAACAATGGCCTGGGTATTCTTGTGATCATTTGGCTATCAACATAAACAGAAAAGGGCTGATTCTAATTGATTGGTCTGCTAATATGCTTCATGTGCAAATCACTTACCCCAGGCCTGTGATAGTAAAAATCATCTGAGAGGCAAAAAGAAAAACGCAGGATCCTGACAGGCACCATGTTGCAGAGAGACCCCTATATGTCTGCTATAATTATACAAGGTACCAAAAAGGGCCTGTGAGGATAAAGAGTGGAAAATTCCTGGCCTAAATTGGGTTGTTTCACTGAGGGAGTTCTCAATATCCTTCTGCCCTTCAATGCTTAAACTCACATATCTCATTTTCACTCCCCTGCATTGCTGGCCATCAGGAACACCAAAACACAACATTGAATTTATAGATAATAATTCTGTAGATATGATAGATCTGGTTCACTTTTTTCAATTACTTTAATGGACATTTTTATTGTCAATTATCTTGATGTCCATTGTTTTCTTCCGTCTCCAACTTATATGTCACTTTAATGTGTTGGCATTTCTGTGTGTATGAAATCTGATGGCCCGCGATTAGATACTGTTCTCAGCTAAAGGAAAGGTACGAAGTAAAAAGAGAAGAAAACTCCTCCTAACAAATGTTGGCCCACCTGTCACCTTATCACCCCATCACCTGTCCCACCTGGTGCACTTGTCACCTTATTACCTTTATCACAGCCCTGGTGCTGTTTTTTATGCCCCTGTGAAAATATTGATGGTGATGACTATTGGCATCTCTCATGTTCTTCATGTTCCTTTAATAAGGAGGGTCCCATACTTGGCTTCACATTAGAATCATAGGAAAATTTGGTAAACATTGTATTTCTAGAAACAACTTCTTAGAGACTGGAGGCTCAGTAGGTCTGCAGCGAGTGCTACCTTAAAGTGTGTAATTTTAACAAACATGTCCAGGTGATGCCAAGGCAAATTTTCCATATTCTGGAAATGCTACGCAAGATGAATGCAGGACTGGCACAGATGCTGTTATCTTCCCCGCCACTATGTGTCAATTATATTAGCATCTGGATTCAATGCATATTAAGTCATTTCCCAGTTCCGTACTCCTTTCCCCACATTTATTCAAGCACACAACAGTGCTGTCTCCTCAGCGAACTTTTACTCACCTTAAACATCTCTTCTACTCTGCGAATAAGGTGGAACTCATCTACTTAAGCATATGCCCAGGTTTTACAGAAAAATATTTACATCTTGTGTTTTTTTTTTTTTTTTTTTACACCAGTTAAGGAGGGGAAGTATTCACACCCAGCCTGATGTCTTGAGAAGTAATTGTG
The DNA here is from genome assembly GCF_037993035.2 of Macaca fascicularis. NCBI lineage: Eukaryota > Metazoa > Chordata > Mammalia > Primates > Cercopithecidae > Macaca > Macaca fascicularis. The sequence goes on from NC_088376.1 coordinate 17,681,839, forward strand.
TAGCTTGATGTATGTCATATTATCCATCTTGTGGATAGACCAGACCTCCTGAGGTTGTTAAAAATATTAGTCATTACGTAGCCATTAGAAGAAATGGAGGCCGGGTGCAGCGGCTCATACCTGTAATTTCAGCACTTTGGGAGGCTGTGGCCGGCAGATCACTTGAGGTCACTTGAGGTCTCGAACCAGCCTGGCAAACATGGTGAAACCCTGTCTCTACTAAAACTACAAAAATTAGCCAGGCATGGTGGCACACGCCTGCAAGCCCAGCTACCCGGGAGGCTGAGACAGGAGAATTGCTTGAACCTAGGAAGTGAAGGCTACAGTGAGCCAAGGCCCCACCGCTGCACTCCAGCCTGGGCGACAGAGCTGCACTCCAGCCTAGGCCACAGAGCTGCACTCCAGCCTGGGCGACAGAGCTGGAGTGCAAAAAAAGAAAAACAAAACAAAACAAAAAAACCCAAAAAACAAAAAACAAAGAAGAAGAAGAAATGGAAAGAATAAGGGAACAGAATTTTAATATTTTGGAACAAGATGAACTCCAAGTGGAGGCCTAGGAAGACAAATTTTAAATGTTAAACGAGGCAGAGAATGTATTGGAAAAACAAATATTCTCTTCTCTGGTGTCATTTAGATTTACAAAAAGAAAAAGATAGTTCAGGTATCTCAACAATTGTCACTATGGCCCATGCACCAAAGATGATGAATATTGGCCATGAGCTTCTGAGCATATTTGACACTAATTATTCATGATAGAAGGTATTTAACAGAACATAGAGCAACATATTGAGATCCATTGCTTTTTGAAAGAAAATCTGATGTCTCAATCTGAGTTTAATGAATAACAAAATTGACTTCTGTTTAATTGAGCAGCTTCTTAATATAGCAGATAGCAATAGGGTTTTATTTTCTATCCCTTGTCCATGCAGGACAGAATTTCATGATTTGGGTGTGGAACACAGATAATTATTTTCTATCATTCCAAATGTACCCCTGCAATAAAAATAAAGCATTTCTATGTCAAATCAATATAACTAGGGATCTAATTAATAGACATGTAAATCATGACATATATTAATATTTATTCTTCATTACCATAAGTTTGAATTGCTCAGCAAATGTTGACTTAAAGGATTCTCTGCTTCACCTTATTACTGTTTGACCTCATTCATTAACTTGGCATGAATTAAATAGGCCTTCACTGATAATCTACTTTGAGTCCTGAATAGTAGCACACAGAAAGATTAAAGAAGCTGAAATTTCATTGAGCACTTGCTCACTCATGCACACTTTGTATTTCATCTTAATTAATTCCTACCAAAATCTTTTCAAATACCTTTTACTGCCTCTATTTTACATATAAGAAAACCAAGAACTTAACGATGTTCTTCAGTGGCTCCTGGGTAGCTTTTAATTTTAAAATCATATAAACATAGTTGTAGAACATTCTTCATTAGGTTTGTTATTTAGATTTTGTTCACCACTGTTCGTGTTTCTTATTCTACAGCAAGGGTCAGCCTACAGGCAAAATACATCCCATTGTCATTTTTTTTGTAAATAAAGTTGTACTGGAACATGGCCACTATCATTTGTTTTATTTATGGCTGCTTTCACTTACAACCTGAGTGGTTGCCACAGAAACTGTATGGCCTGCAAAGTCTAAAATACTTACTACCTAGCTTTTTCTTTTCTTTTTGGAGACAGTGTCCCACTCTATTGCCTAGGCTGGAGTGCAGTGGTGTGATCATGGCTCACTGCAGCCTCAAACTCCTGGGTTCAAGTAATCCTCCCACTTCAGTCTCCTGAATAGCTGGGACTACAGGCATGAGTCACCACACTCGGCTAATTTTTTAAAGTTTTTTTGTAGAGACGGAGTTTTTTTATATTGCCCAGGCTGGTCTTGAACTCCTGGTCTTAAAGGACCCTCTCCCCTCGACCTCCCAAAGTGCTGAGATTAGGGGCCACCATACTCAGCTACTATCTGGCTCTTTACAAAAAAATTTTACCATCTCCTGTATTATAGATTGATATTATCTATATGACTAAACCACTTTTATAATGGCAGATACTCCTTGAACAATAGCTTGGAATCATCAGCTTGTTGCCTTGACTTTGCCTAAGGAAGTCTAAATGCATAGTATCTAAATGCAGGGTTTGGGGACTTTGAATCCAGGGATTATTAATTAGATCCATAACTTACAAACAAACAACAGTTACCAGGATTTCCTCTAAAGTAGAACTCACCTAGATCTAACCAAATATACCTTGTTTGAGTCATGTGAATTAGGTTTCACTTAGTTACACTGCAGCAACAAATAAGCCTCCCTACCCCACCCACCTTTCCCAGCCAAATCTCAATGGTTTATATTACAAAGGTGTATCTCTTGATCATGCTTCACGCCCTGGGGGGTCAGTCACAGCTTTGCTCTGCTCCATGGTCTTTCCCCTCGCATCCAGACTGAAGGAGGAGCCTCTGTCTGGGAAATGCTATTCTTGTGGCAAAGGGAAAAGAGAAAGCCTGGCAGAAACACACAATGACTCTTAGAGTTTCAGCTCAGAAGTGGTCACTTAGCAATGGAACAAAGATACGTACCTCTCCTACAGCAGGCCCTGTGTGTGGGTTATGAGGCAAAGGCAAGAAGGACATTTAAATAATGAAGAACAATCAGTCTCCCATTTACCCACTAGAAAACACCCATGCTCCTAACCATCCACTCAGGGAATCAGGGTGTGTTGTGAATTCTTAGAGTGATTATGTTCTGTAAGTACCTCGCTAGCCCACTCCTCTGGATGGGCTATTGTTCTGTGTTTTGTTCTAGCAACCCACTTTCCTCGTCTTCCATACATGTGTTTCTGTTTTTCTTTCTGGGATGAATGCCTTTGACCTGATGAATAATCAATGGTGAGGTAAAAGCAGACCCTGTGACAGCTTTTGTTTGCTTCCATCAATTGTTAGGCGCTATTCTGAGACGCCTCAGTCACTCCATCTCTCTCCTTCAGTCATTCCACATCTCTGCTTCCTATTTGCTGGAGTTATAAAATAGAAAGTAAAATTATCTAAAAAGCTGCCTGGTGATATAAGTTTCAATTTCCTTTTTAAAGAAAGCCAACCCTTTTGTGAGCTTGAAGATGAAAGTTGCCTGTTAAATGCATATATTTCTGGCTATTCTGCCTTGAGGTCAGTGAAGTAGAGCAAGATATTAAAGATACTCTCTCTAACTGGGTCAGAACTGTGTTAAAAGATGAGAGGATTATTTCAGGAAGCCACACAATAATCCACTCACACAGGTTGAAAAAAATTGATGTAGCATTTTTGGACTCTGAAAAACCATCTGAAGAGATGGATTAGTCAGCCGTTGTAGCGTACAAGATCATGCGCAGGTTCTGTTTTTATTGCTCCATTCAGCAGAACGTCATTATTTCTAAAGCTAAGCAAAAGCAGGCTTTAAAAAGCAATTTCATAATTTTCTTCCTATCTCTGAATAAGTAAATCAAAAAAGTAATCCAGAATTACTTCTCCCACTTAAATGGAGCAAAAAAAAAAAAAAAAAAAAAATTACTTGAAATATGCTAAAATATATGACCTTCAAAACTAATAGTAAGGCTTAGAGGTTATCTTCTGATTATATTATTTTGTTTTCTTGTATGATGTTTAGACCTATATATATTAAACATGAAATGCCTTCCCCTTAAACTCATTAACAAATTAGGAACGTCTGGCTGGACCACTGTGAGTTAACGATGTTCTAGGAGTACTAGCCAATATAATGACCAGAAAAAAACCCTGAATTTTATAATATTTTAATGGTGAAGATCCAAATATGTTCATTTTAAATTGTGTGATTGTGTATCTATAAAACCTAAGAATATTAAATAAAATACTTTTAGAAATTTACTATAGTAGATGTACAAAGTTGAAAAACTACACAAAAGGTAAGAAACTGGGAGCTAGAAAATGAAAAATTACATCAGAAGGTAGCTTTTTAGTCAGAATAATTTTATCACCATAATAGCAAAAGTATGTTAAATAACTAAGAGTTAACTTTAATAAAGTGTAATATCTATGGAAGAAAACTACAAAAGTTTAAGGCAAAAAAAAAAAAAAAACCACTTAATGTTCCAGTAACAATTTCTGTTTTACAAATCACTCTGAATGTAGGAGCATTAAGCCGTATTTTATTATGCTCATGGATTTTGTGGGTCAGGAATTCTGACAGAGCACAGAGGGAATATGATGGCTGGATCTCATCTGGGAAGACTAAAATAGCTGAAGGTGATTTACTGTCCGGGCCAAATTATTCTGGAAGCGTCTTTACTCACAGGTTTGGTGGTTAATGCTGGCCCTTAGCTAGGACCTCATTTGGAGCTGTCAATCAGAGCACCTACAGGAAAGCCTCTCCATGTGGTCTGGGATTCCTCATGGTGGGCTCAGGAGAGTTGAACTTGGAAGAGTCAGTGCACCTGAGAATAAGTTGGACAATAATCCACCTCTGCTGACCTTGCCTTGGAGGCCACACAGGGTCTCTTCCACTGCATCCTACCAGTGATTAGTGTGCCACAAGCCCTCTCTCATTGAAGAGATCTCTTTGAGGGAAGTGTCAAAAAAATTGCAGTCATATTTTTTAAATTACCTCATTTTGAAACTGAAAAACACCATCATAATTTTAGTTGAGAAGATTAATTTTTCCCTAATTGATACATGGGCTTAATATAATTCTAATCATAATATTTAAATGATTTTTTAAACTCATCAAAAACACTTCTAGATGTCATCTAGGAGAATAAGTTGGTAGTAACAGGTAAGAACATTTTGAGAGGGGAGTTCTCTAGGAACTGAACATATTATAGAATTATATAAATCAAACAACTTGGATTATTCTGAGAATAGACAGGTAAATCTTACAGAATAGAAGACTTAGGCCCAAGTATTTACAGGAATCAAACATGTTTCTGATACCTACTGGGGAAAGGCAGGCTTGTTCTATCAGCAGTGTTGAGACTACTGGTTAAATGTGGGGATATAGGAGTGTATCTCTATGCAAGGTAAAAAAGTGAATGTTTAAATGGATTAAAAGTTTAAGTGTCATAATCAAATCAGAAAATAACACACATTTTTGTATTCTTGGTGTGGGCAGAGAGAGCTTAAGTATAACACCACAGTGTTGGAATACACATACACACACACACACAATTATATAATATATATAATATTTATACAAACAAACCACCTATCTCACATATATAATAGGAATATATATATAATACAAACACCTCTATATATTTATACAAACATTTATATATTTGAGAGAGAGATATATATGTTTGTTTGTATAAACATAAAAATTGCTCAGGAAATAACGAAAAACAAAGTTAAAAGCAGATAACTTGCAACACGTAAAGTCAGAATTAATGTTCTTCATAATAATGGGTTTTTCTAAATTTGTAAAAAAAAGATGATCACCCAAAACAAAAATATGCAAAGAACATGAATAGGCATTTAACAAAAAGAAGACATTCAAATGGCTAGTAGATAACTTGAAACCCTCAGGGCATATATGGGAGAGTAAGAAAGTAGGAGTTGAATAGTGATTACCTGGAAGAAGCAAAAGAGACCTTTGGTGGGAAGGTGATAGTGCTTTGTTACGTAACTGCTTTAGGACGTACTTAGAGGTTCAATTATGTGAAATAGTAGTTTATTATTATCATTACTCGACTTGAACATAACTTGACAGTGTATCACCTACCCTAAACTCTTAAGCAAAACAAACTTGGTTTTAGCAGAGCAACATGTTTCTCTAGGACCTTTCTCACAACTTCCCCAACTTGGAAAGAATGCCAGACTCCAAGAGCAACTTTCTCCCCTTAGACATGGCATGTAGGAATTCCCCTAGCTAACATCTTGAGGGCTATTTTGCAGTTATTGCCAAATAAAGATCTTGAATAATAACAAAAATACATTACCAATCGAATTCGAACTCTGTCTTTTTAAATACCAGAGTCCTTTTTGCCAAGCAAACTCTTAGTAGAACTCTGACATAGGAAGCAGGTAAAGCAGAGCTTAGTTTAGGCAGAGCTGGGTCCTGCCTGCTTTGCTTTCTTCTTGCCCCTTGTGGGAGCCTTCTATTCTTCCATAGCCTGTAGTTTCCTGGACACAATAGAAACATTATGACTTAGAGGAAAGAGTAATTTCCAAACTTAAACACTAGGAGTGTTGAGCAAGCTCCATAAAAAATAATGTGTAACTTGCTTCCATTAATTTTCTCAAAATGTGCAAATCAAAAGCATTTCATTAAGTAAATGGTCTGGATTGCTTTTAAAAACTGTTGGTTAATATTTATAGCATTAATGGTAAGGACTCTTCATTAGTATTTATAAAGATTTCAAGGAGGAACAAACACCTCATATTTAATATTTTCTCAGTATTTTTATGAGTAATACAAGAATAATAATTATTTTAAAATATCCTCATGGTAGCTTTCTTTGATTCAGTGACAGAAGTAAAGTAAGGTACATAACACGTGAGACTTTAAAAGTTCAGATTTTGCCTCTGAGGTTGAAACACCAAGGTGCTTTAGGATGCACTATAGCTGAATAAAGAAGTGCAGTAAAAGATATGAAAATGACATAAATAGAGATGCAAAGAGAAGGTATAGGGAGAGCTGAGAACACATCCTGTGTGTGTGCAGCTAACTTTGTGTGGATAGTGAACACCTGTATTCAAAGAAACAAAACCAAAAAAAAAACGGTCAACAAGACAATTTAGACTTCAGTTTACTCCTGAAGCAAATAATCAGTGGAAAAAACCTATAAACAAGATAAGATACAGGTGCATGGGTGCAGGCGGTGGGCACAGGCAGGTGGGGGCAGGTAGACAGTCACACAGGAGGACAGGACGGGCACAGGAAGGAGGGTGCAGGCTGGTGGATACAGGAATCTCACCAAGGCATAATTGGAATGTCTTGGCAGCCTGTGCAGAACAAGATGTCCCTTAGGTCAAAGCAGCATAACCCCATGGGCTCCCTTCTTTTTTCACCCCCTGCCTTGTCAGGCCCCTGAATCTACTATAAAACCAGCAATTCTGTAATTCAGGAAGCTAAGCCTCCCAAGCCTAATATGCAGGTTCTACAATGTAAAATTACTGCTGTGCCAACACGGGGGCCGCTTCCCACATCTGTGCGTGTGCCACTAGTTAGGAGTTTTGCATTTATGCCCAGAAGAGCTTTGTTGGCTGTCAGTGGCTTGCTAGAGTGGAATAAATCAAAAGAGAAACTTAGAGCTGCTAATTTCCCAATGTCAAATATTGAAAAGTAATAGGATTCTCAGAGAAAGTTGCCCTGAGAAAACCCGTGAGAAAATGAATCATAATTTTCATCTGCTATAGAGTGTATTTGAGGTGCTCCTCATCTCACTAAGTGTGTGGGTAAGGTGTGAATGTGACATCTGTGTGGCTAAAAACTCACGAATGTGACCCACTTATTGTAACAGGCAGTAGTGCTGAAACTAAAGCATTGTATCCCTGCTAAAATGCTCAGACACAATATTCGGAAATATTGGACCACTAGCCGTAGAACCTGAAGAGGAACCTGGGATTATACTCATTCTCTCCTCTCAGATGGAGTGATACTCACTGAGTATGTTAAGAATCCTTGGAAAACAACATGAACATACCTTTAGGCACTTACGATCCCATTTACTTTGCTCTTGGCCAAAGCAAGGTTAATGACTCCTCAGAGAGACTTAAAGGTCTCGGGGGTGTCAAGAAAGAGTGTAGAGATGTCGATGGGGATTATGGGGCTCCTGAAAAGTGTTTCTCAACAAAGGTACTACTGGCATGTTGGATGACATGATTCTTCCTTGGGCAGATTTATTTTCAGCATTGTGAGGTGTCTGGCACCCTTAACCACGGGACACTAACTGCAAGTAGCACTCCACAGTCATTGCAACCATCCAAAATGCTTTCCCATGATTCCAAATGCCCCAACGGAGTTGGTACCACCTCTGGTAGAGACCTACTGAATAACTGCATTTAGGGAGCAGTACGGGGATCTCCCTACATAGGCAGAAATTTGGGAGTTGGCCCACAACAGTTACTCAGGAGCTATTAGCTCAGATGGCTGCTGAGACACAATTGGGTATTAAGCTTTTGCTTTATAGAGTGTATAAAATGTTTATTGTGTCCATCCTTCAGCTAAAGCTTTCAGTTCAGTTTGGTTTGTTTTTATGACTGTTCATTTCAGCTGCCTTGAATATATGACTGACATTAGCTTTATTGGAAGTGCTGTCATCGTCGTCACTACGTTGTAAACACCAAGTGTGAAGCTCACTGTGTTCTTCTGGCTTTTGGGGTTTCTAAACTCTCTGTTTCTGTGGCTTTGCTCATCTGTATTGGAAAGAACATGAATGAGGCAGTTCTTTTATTTTGTGCATGTCTGATTTTCAGATATACTCAGGAGGAAAATAAGGGTAAAAGTTCATATTTGAAAAACGTATGTTCAATCAAAGTATGGCTTTTTCCTTCATGTTCTGCCAAGCTAAAATGATCCCTTAGATGCATATGATTTCATGGGCTATAGACCACCAATTTTACATAATTTAAACTTGAGAGACTTACACTAATGCATTTTACTTCTAAATAATGGATTATCGGGGGTACCGGGGGAAATGAGTAAGGGTTTTATAAAGGAGTAAGAGAAGAATTAGATAGTTTAAAAATGGCAGAAAATATAGTAGAAGAGAAAAATTGATTCTTTGAGCAATCAAAACTAAGAGGCTCATTGTTTCCTGGGCCATGGTTAAGTATTTTAAACACTTTGGCCGGGCGCGGTGGCTCAAGCCTGTAATCCCAGCACTTTGGGAGGCCGAGACGGGCGGATCACAAGGTCAGGAGATCGAGACCAGCCTGGCTAATACGGTGAAACCCCGTCTCTACTAAAAAAATACAAAAAACTAGCCGGGTGAGGTGGCAGGCGCCTGTAGTCCCAGCTACTCGGGAGGCTGAGGCAGGAGAATGGCGTAGACCCGGGAGGCGGAGCTGGCAGTGAGCTGAGATGCGGCCACTGCACTCCAGCCTGGGCGACAGAGGGAGACTCTGTCTCAAAAAAAAAAAAAAAAAAAAACAAACAAAAAAAAACCACTTTATTAGGTTTTATGATTAACAAAAAAGTTGGCTAACAACTTCTTTGAAGGTCACTGGTTTATTACAAAATCGACATAAGCAATGCAACAAGAGGAAATTCTCAATTTCCTCTCCCCTCTTCTGTCAAAATTGTTTTTCCTTTCCTAAACTCCTCTTACCTCCAACCTCACCTTTGCCTCTCCCAAAGTCCTAAATAAGAGATCATCATTCACCAAATTAACATAATGAAAAAAAAGCATTTGGGTGGCCTGGTAAATATACAGACCACTAGGCTTATTCGGATGAAATTCAAACTCAGCTGCTCTGATCGGGGCCTGAATCTAGGTGATTTGTATTTTCATGTATATTTGGGACATACCAAATAGTATTCTTCAACCTTTCTTTGATAAAGACATAAATGACAAGAAAGTACAAGGAGACTGCACAATGCTGGAAACAAGCTTATGAATTTTAAGTACATGGCCTTTTCATGGGTCCAAGAAAAAGTAATTTTTTTTACTTTTAAAATGCTTTTGTATTTTAACAACTTATGCAACAGATAGAAATTTCTAGAATATAATAAACTCATCCATACCCACAATAAATTTTAGTGGAAAACTTCCCTCCAAAATATCTGCCAAGATTATCAATGACTGTGTTACTTTGTGAAGGAAAAATGTAAGTTGACTTTATCAACGTTTGAAAAAATCCTGCAACTTAAATGGAAGATTAATGGCATACATGGGTGCAATATTTAATTTCTGAAACTTCAAACTTGCAGCCTCTCTCATAAATATTTAAATACAGTTTAGACACTTTGGGGAGAAAATAAATTATGTCATGTTTTTCATAGCACTTGGAAATGTTCATGTCTCAAGAGATAATAATGAATAATGTAATGAAAGTCCAAATGTGAGTGTAAATTGATTAAATACAAATTTATTTTAAGAAATAAATAATATTAGTTCCATTACTGAGTGCCTAATGTGCCAAGCACTATGCTTATTGTGTTCTCATTATTTCACTTAGTCCACATAAGGACCTTGCAAAGGAATATCGGCTCTGAATGGAAGAGACATATGATTCCCAGAGGAGTTAAATATTGGCCCAAAGTCACAGAGAATTTCAGGAATTGGGTCGCAAGTCAGTCTAAGCTAGTCTGTTGGTCTATGTATGGTCAATGTAATCCATAAAGTTTATCATCTGAACTGGGACACTTATGGCCATGAAAAGGGGTGTTATTGATAATTACAGGAAAACATGTATAAAATGGGTCTCTCCTGAGCAAACCAGATATTTGATCACACTAGTGTGAACTGAGTTTGTTTATTTAATCATCAGGCAAAATAAACATGAAGAGGATAGAATTCAATAGGGCCACATTAAAATATTTGCTAGTTTTAAAAATGGATCCAAAATGTAAAAGGAAAACTAAAAAACAAACACAACAAAAGATTATGTTAACTGAGTCAATCACAATTCAACTGAAATCTTCTATAATTCCATATGAATTATATTTAATAAGTATGTTGGGTACATTTAAATATGTTCAGTCTGATGTGTGGTAGAGCCCCCCAAAATCCTTGAGCCATGCAGTTCCCATTATTCCACTCAGCCCACCAGGAAGAAAAGCTTCAAGTTCTACCGTGTTCAAAATGCCTTCTTCCTTTGCACCCAAGAGTGAAAGGCCCAGCTTCGAATAGAATTTTTTGCCCATTGGTGTTTATATACCCACCATGACAGTACCACAGTGTTCATCATTCACCAAAATTCCCTAGGACTGACTCATTGCAGTTAACCCTTCCCCTCAGCCCAAGTCCTGGCAACCACTCATCTTTTCTCTAGCCATTTGATTTTGCCATTTCCAGAATGCCACATAAATGGAAACATATAGAAGGTAGCCTTTGAGTCTGGCTTCTTTCTGTTAGCATAGTCTATTGGAGATTCATCTATGTTGTGTTGTTGGTAGTTTATTCCCTTTAATTGCTGAGTAGTATTCCATTGTATAGGTATTCCCATAGTTTGTTTATCCATTCTGTACTTGAAGTACATTTGTGTTGCTTTGAATAAATTACTGTAAACATTCACACATCTTTTTTAAGACTATACAGCCAAAACACCAATGTAAAGAAGAAAAAAATGGAGTGAATAATTTCATTTGATTTGGCATTTTTAAGAAAAATGTTCTAAGTTTTTCATTAACAAACAATTGCCCCAGAAGGTTAAACTGTGTAGTGTGACCGCTTTTACACAATGCAGTGGGAGATTCAGTTTTCTTTACTGCATGGATCAAGTAGCTTTCAACAAAGGGCAGCACTCTTGCTATTTTTCTATTCCAAAAGGAAAATGTGTAACTTGATGAAACAACAGTGAAATAAGATCATTTTACCTAAGACTAAATCAGGTAGAAAAAACAACAAAGTAGAGAGATTTAGATGGTACCTGAACACAAACTAAGAAGACTATTATTTTCCCCTCTTTAAATTGTCAGGTGCTCTAAGAAACAAGAAGGTGATAAAGTACTTGTTCTGGCAAATACTGATTTCTTCCTTAATGGGGACTGAAATTGACTATACGATGAAGGATAATCAAAATTTCTGCAGTTTATGGCTATGGACAAAAGCAAGCTGTGTTGGGAGGGCAAATGTCTGGTATGTAGTGGTATGTAGGATGTCTCACTTGGGACAAGAGACAAATTACTCAGACATATTTGGAAATAGAAAAGCTTCTATACTGTGGGTTAGCCTTTTTTTTTTTTTTTTTTTGTATTTGGTGAGACATTCCATTTAATACATTTTAAAGATGTAAAGCTAACCATTAACACAAAAAAACTTTTTATATAAGACTAAAACAATCACTTTCTTTTTTACACTATCATATGTTTAGACCATAAGGAAATGCTTTCTGTCAACAGCTGTTCATTTAGTAACAGCCTGCCTGGCTAACATGGAGGTGACACACTGGAGGATGTATGTTTAGCTGAATCCAAAACCCATTTCAACTCTACATGTTGTGAGCTGCATGTGTAAAGGAAAATTCAGTTCATATTTACAGGCAGAATAATTCCGTTCATATTTATGGTCAGATATGTAGTTCAGAAATAAGAATGTTCACTAGGTTTTAAGAAGTACTTGTATGAGACATATTGTTGAGCTCTTTCATCATCAGAAACAGATGAAATCCACTTTTCCACTGAAGAATATACTTAAACAAAAATTGAAACTAAAAGGCAAACAGACATGTACATCTATATGAGACTTTGTGATCTAACATGGTTCTGATGACCTTAAATTCACTGCCAACTATAATGCTTTAGTTATGGAGATAAATACCAGAAAAATTAATAAGCAAATAAAAGAATTTCATGCTTTCTCACATGTCTAACTTTTCACATCTGCAGAAGTTGGCATTCAGTATTCTCTACGTTGGCTTTTCTCAGATGGGTAATCAGGCTTTAGCTTTTGAGGACTGTGGCTACTTTCTCCTGAGTCCAGTGAGGCAGGAAAAACTCTACCTTCTAGATTGCCACTGCATTGGTGCACCCTCTCAGAAGGGGGAGGCACGTGGAAAGCCATCAAAATCTGAATTGGTTTGACATGCTAATACTTCTCTTGAACTGAAATCCTTCCGCTTAAGTTCTACCCTTGATGCTGTTCATACCCTGAATTCTGGCCCCTGCCTTGATCCATGGTGGCTTCAGAAAATCTAAGATGACCCCAAACTACAAAAAAGAAAGAAGAGAAAGCAAGCAAGCAAGGGAGAGAGGGAGAGAAGGAGAGAGGGAGGGAGGGAGGGAGGGAGGGAGGGAGGGAGGGAGGGGCAGGAAGGAAAGAAGGAAGGAAGGAAGGAAGGAAGGAAGGAAGGAAGGAAGGAAGGAAGGGAGGGAGGGAGGGAGGGAGGGAGGGAGGGAGGAAGGAAGGAAGGAAGGAGAGAAAAGAAATGACTTTACAGGGGAAGGAGATATATACGTCTCAGTGATAGTTTTGAGTGCCAGATACAAAGTATGAACATTTCATGCCAACGTTTTCCATGAACTAGATTTCAATATCCCACTCAGCAGAACCCTCCTCAAGTTGACATAGAAAAGTGGGACACATTGGGAACCCAGATTACGTGGGAGGAAAGTATAAAGCAAATTAGTTTTTGTGATTGTTCCAGAAAAACTATACTGGAAGAAAGCCACAGCAGCAATCCCAACCCATCTGTGTTACCAGTCTGCAATAAGAAATTTATGGAAATCCACAGTTTCCATTTAGAAATTTTTATAGCAACCTTAACAGATTAACTTTACTATTGAACTTAAAAATAAACAAAATTGGGCTTGTATTTTTATTTCATTTTGCTAGTAATTGATTTTTATTGTATTTTACAAAAGTGCTAGTCTATAATGCATTGAAAAAAATAAAACTGATCCTTCTCCACAGATAGTTTGAAAAACACTTTGTGTTTTATTACATTTTTTTAAGACAGAGCCTCACTCCGTCACCCAGGCTGGAGTGCAGTGGAGTGATCTTGGCTCACTGCAACCCCCGCGTCCCGTGCCACAGCCTCATGAGTAGTTGGGATTACAAACAAGCAGCACCACGCCTTGCTAATTTTTGTACTTTTAGTAGAGACAGGGTTTCACCATGTTGCTCAGGCTGATCTCAAATTCCTGGCCTCAAGTGATCCTCCCACCTCGGCCTCCCAAAGTGCTGAGATTACAGGCGTGAGCAACCGCACCCGACCCTGAAAAACACTTTGTATTTTAAAAAACTGTTGTTAACACTGAGCATGTAACAGTCTTAAAAAGAAATGTCATTTTATGGAAACTATCATTTTATTTTAATCAAAGGCAATAATGATGCCTGGTCAGTAGCTTTTTATCAAATTGCCCCACTTGGTCAGAAAGAAAGTCATCTTATTTTATTTTTCCTTGGATTTCAGCAACTTTAAAATATCAAATCCTATTTTGTGCTATAGCGATGTGACAACAAAACTCTACTTAAATGACTAACTCACTGATGGAACATAACTTAAGGGTAGGGAGAGACAGAAATTCTATAGAAATGTGTAGATTAAGTCACTGTGTATCCAAATAGAAATATCAGGATCTTCCTCCGCTTAAGATGCAGGAACCAGTGCACTGAGGCACAAGAAAAGAATTTGATTTACAATTTGAAGGAAAAACAGCAGTAAAATAATTGAGAGCTGGAAAGCAATCTCACTCCTGCCAAATTGCTTTCCTCTATGCGCACCCCATTTAGGGGTGATATCTGGATGCCGACATTTAGTTCATACACATTTTCCTTCCCCTGTGACATGCCATCCTGTCAGATCAGGACTGTTTCTCTGCTGTGATCAACAAAAAGGAATATCCAAATTACCTAGCATTGGATTATGACTGGAGCTTTATAAATTAAAAAATGGTTGATTTTTTTTTTAAGTGCAAAGGTGATACGCTTATAAAAGCTTTAAAAAAAAAAGATTGTTAGTAAGAATATGCGTGGTCCCTAAATTACCAAAAACATGAATTCCTTTCAAGCAAGCTTTAATTTCAATTTATGGGAATCAGACAGCGAAAAGACATTGCAAATTGTAAAGAACTGTTAAAATATGTGTTAAAAACAACTACTACTACTACCAGCAGAATAGGTTGTGATAGAGATTTGATGAATATCAGCTTTGATGTTGTTTATTACTTTCTTTCCCTTGAAGTATTCATAGACAGGGGAGACCTTCCGTCTTTACCTAGTAACTGCCTCTAGGAATTAATCTTACAGTTCATAGACTCATAAATAGAAGTGTGTTGTACTGTCAAACCCTTGCTTAGCTAGTCCTCTGAGTCATATATTTAGTTATGTCTTTATAATCTCAGAAAATCAGTAACAAAATTTGTCCTAGAAGTTTGGCTTTTATTCTCTGTGTTTTGCCCATGGAAGTACATTCATGTGCTTTACACGAGAGCAAGAATTTAAACATCCAAAGTATCTTTATATTAAAACATCTGAGGTGCCCTCTTCCTTTAACTTTCTTGTTCACGTTAGAAAGTATTTCTGGCTTCCTCACAAGAAATACAAACGTGACAGATTCATTTTGATAATTGCCTCATGTGAGCCTCAGACATATTATGTGCTGGAATCAAAATTCTAATACTCTCCAAAGATAAGGCAGGAAATACCATTTTGGGAGAAAAAATAGAAGTATTGAAAAGTAAACAGGAATAGACTATGCAAATTAGGTCTGAGCCAAGAGCATGCCTGTTTTAAATTTAAAATTGGCTACAAGCCAGAGCCAGTTATACCCTGGGTACCTGGAGGACAACGAAGAGGAATATGAAGAGCATTTTAATTTCAAAAACAAGAACCACAGAACCACAAGCTGTAAGTTCTAAAACTGATAGCCTGTGGCTCTTCTGGCCAGACATTTGGTCCATGTAGTGGACCAAATTAGGTCTTCCTAATCTTGATTTAGCACTGGCAGTGCTGTTGTCTTTTTCTCACAGTTTACATTCAGAAGGCCACTCGTTCTTTGAATTAAAAACAAACGTACTTTTATCATGAACCTAAGTCAAAGCATGGTTCGCCATTGCCCTGTGGCCAGAGAGGTTTTAAGAGCGGTACAATATGGTGGGTCAGAGGTTTAAATTATATGTGTGTGTGTACATACACATGTGCATATACACAGGCACACACACACACGCTTATGCATGCACACCCATTTATATCCACACACACAGGAGAAGCCCTCCTACCTAAGGTGAGAAGGATTAGTCGGTAAAGCAAATAATCTTAGAAAATAATGTGATGCATACATAATGTGAACATTTTCCAATATTTGTATATTTATATTTACATTTTTAATGTTATATTTGTACATCAATGTACATTTATGTTACCATCTTTTGATGGAAAGGTTTTTTCCACCTAGTGAAGATTTCCAAATGCTTTTTAAAAACAAGTGAATCTTTTCTTAAGTAGAGGTCTGATGATGAGAGGGCCCTCCACAGTTCTTGTATAAACCACGTTCTTCAAGAATCATCTTGTCTTATGCAGCTCAGGTTTCTTCAGGTGAAGTACTCAGGCACCTGTGTAGTGATCGCAATGCACAATCAGTCTGGATTCTCATAAGCTTTTACAGTTCTCTTACCTAGTGTGATCGCAATGATGTTTAGACGTCCCCCTTTATCCAGTCTTTCCAACGGACTCAACTTAGTTTTTATAAAAATCACTTTTTTTGGCACTCACCTGTCTTTGTCTTACATATTATTTTACTTGATTTTATAATTACTACTTGCATAAATGGATTTGGAAGAAAACTCAACCAATGCATACAAATTCATGGGTTTCAAGCAGATACGTGTAAGCATAGTAGAGAGTTACTTCCTAGCTTCCAGCTTCCAGCATCAACTGGACATCTGTCACTCTTTTCAAGTGAATGGAGGCTGTTGTTTAATCACATTTTTCTAATCTCTAGAAAGCTCAGAATAAAATGTGTCACATATATTTAGAAATTTGTAGAACCTGATGGCCCATGCTTTTTTCACTAACTTGACCTCTAACATCACCTTTTCTACATTTTTTCTTTTACATGCATATATTTTCCTTTCGTATCTTGTTATAATGTAAGAAACTTCCAATCTTTTGCTAGAATGGCAATGTGATTTTGCTGAATAGATGTTTGTTTTGTTATTGTAAGCACTGTGTAGTCCATGTTTTGCAAGACTTATGTTCTAAAATTAGCACATATGGAAAAAAATTGTTGAGTTAAAATTACCCTTGAACATCCCTTGAGAAGGCTCTGTGGTACAGTTCAGCACGTAGTATCTTCAGAGGTCTAAAACACCCAATTTTTCCATCAGCTTTGGAACAGATCAAGATTGTGTTGAGTGTCAGATGAAGTCATTCGACTTGCTGACAAAATGTGGGTATGTTCAAAAACTGGAGCGGTATGGGATTGTCACACTATGAGAGAGAGACTCGTGGGAACCAAGATTCATGCCCCTCACCTAAGGAGTTCAAAACCACACTCTGCCTGGTGGTCTTTCTCTATGTAGTCCTCCCTTCTGGAGGACTAAGTCTCATCTTCCTGAGAAGGCAAGGATAGACACTCATCGTATTCCCTTTCCACATATTTGCATAGGACACACTCAAAAAAAAAGTTAAAATAAAATTCAAATGGAAAAACTTCACTTGGATTTCCAAGATAGTAAAAGTGCATTCTTAATATTTTAACTCAGTGTATCAAAAATGAACTTCACTATTTTAAAAGTTTACAACCTAGCTCTTTGGTGGCCATACTACTGATTAGAAAATGGACTGATTTTCCCATGTGGTTTTTAAATTAGTATAGTTTCTTCAAATATTAAACTTTTAGAAAAATCTGTGTATCTGGATTATCAGGGCCTGTACTTCGCATGTCAGCTATAGATCTTTAAAATATCAGGCCTAATTTTATTACCACATTTACATCTCTTAATAAGAGACAGAGTGTTTATATTTCATATGTGAGAATAATATTTAAGTTTCATTTTTTTCTAGGAATGGCAGCCATAAATTTTCAAAGCACAATAATTAATGAAAAATACAGGTTCTATTCATAAATTAATAAACTGTTAGGCTTCAAAATAGAACTGCACATAATATTCATGTTTGTTTTTTCTTGGTAGACAACTGGCAGGTTTTCTTTCTTTTGCATCTAGGACTAATTTTGTTTATTCAAGATACCTGAACTGGGGTGTTTGTTAGTTAAGACAAATTTGAGAATGAGACTGTAATCCCTGTGGACACCCGATTTGTTTTTAACGAGGCAGCATTGCATAATGATTTATACTTAAGAGTATGGGCTTAGGGAGAAAATGCCTGGGACCTTGAGATATTGATTTAGTCTCCATGTACCTGTTTTCTCGACCACAAATGGGCATATTAGTAGCATCTTCCTCACGGTTATTGTGAAGATTAATATGTCTAAAGCACTTGAATCAGTACTCATATGTCATCAGTCCTCCATAAATTATTATTGTTACTAGTGTCACCCTTGTGTGCATGAGAATGGGATCCAAACCAGTCGATGCCCAGTAAATGTCAAATGGCTGGTGAAAATGCTATTGAAATGCCTTGGTGTTCTGGTCTTTCACCTCCCTCCCCTTTTCTCTCCACACAGGTGGCCCCAGCCATTAAGGAGAGGATGATGAAGAAGGGAAGCTTGATGCTGGGCTACCAGCCGCACCGGGGAAAGGTCAACTTCTTCCGCCAGGTGGTGATCAGCCCTCAAGTGAGCCGGGAGGACATGGACTTCCTCCTGGATGAGATAGACTTACTGGGTAAAGACATGTAGCTGCGGCTTTCGTCCCCCAGAGGCATAAATCCTGTCCTGGGAGAGTTTAGATTCAGAACATCTTGGGGATACACAGTAGATTGCAGCCCTTCTGATGAGAAATAGGAAATACTCCCAAGTCCAGGCCCAACAAAACCAAAATGCTAAGCAATGAATATGAAGGACTCTCTAGCTGCCTGGGCATTACTGTTGCTAAAAGAAGAAAGTTAAAAAAAAAAATGATTTTCTCAAGGAATGCCCCTGGAACACAGCTCTGATAGTAAGTACCATGTAGGTTCTGGATTCTAAGCTTACATTGCTCTTTTTTTTTTTTTTTTTTTTTGAGACGGAGTCTTGCTTTGTCACCCAGGCTGGAGTGCAGTGGCCGGATCTCAGCTCACTGCAAGCTCCGCCTCCCGGGTTCACGCCATTCTCCTGCCTCAGCCTCCCGAGTAGCTGGGACTACAGGCGCCCGCCACCTCGCCCGGCTAGTTTTTTTGTATTTTTTAGTAGAGACGGGGTTTCACCGTGTTAGCCGGGATCGTCTCTCGATCTCCTGGCCTCGTGATCCGCCCGTCTCGGCCTCCCAAAATGCTGGGATTACAGGCTTGAGCCACCGCGCCCGGCCAAAGCTTACATTGCTCTTTAAAGAACTTATAAACTAACAGTTTAAAGCAGTGGTTCTCAAAGTGCGGTCCCTGGACTATCAGCATCAAAGCATCACCTGGGAACTTGTTAAAAATGCAGATTCTCAGGCTTTCCCCAGACCAACTGGATCAGAAGCTCTAGGGGTAAGGCCCCGTATTCTGGGTTTTAACAAGCTCTTCAGGGTATTCTGATGCACAGTAAAATCTGAGAAACACTGGTTTAAGAAAAACCTTGTAATGATCGAATGCTCACTCTGATATTTTGCCAGCAAAGGGATATCTAATGTTTCAGAAACCTCTGAGCCAGTCTTTGAAAAAATACAACTATGGCATCTGTAGCACAAATATTTAAGGACATCAGAAGCATGTCAAAAGCTGTTTTTAAAGAGAGAAACTGTATAAGATGTTTACTTCATAGAGATGTATGTTTTATGCAGGCTGAATGTTTATCTCAAAAGTTCAAATTATCCATTCTGTTTTTTCTCAGTTAGAGATTAGAATAAAAGGCAAACACTTTGTAGTATGGCTCTTTCAATCAATGAGCAATAGTCCTAATTCACTTCCCAAAATCATTTGTGTCATTAGCCAGGGATGGACTCTCTCTATATATATATTCAAACCACAATAATTGAAAGCACAATAATTGACAGAAAAATACAGGTTCTATTAATAAATTAACAAACTGTTAGTCTTCAAAATAGAAATGCACATAATATTCACATTAGTTTTTTCTTGGTAGACAACTGGAAAGTTTTCTCTTTTTTTTCATCTATGACTAATTTTCTTTATTTAAGATACCTGAACTGGGGTGCTTTTTAAGAAAAATTTGGGAACAAATTTGGGACATATATATATGTTTCTGTGATATATATACATATATATATACACACATATGTGTGTGGATATATATACATATATGTTTCTGTGTTCCTCTTTTAGCTTGAGTGGCTTGTTTCTTATCTTGCTCTGTGCCTCCTAGGGAATAAACACAAGGACATCCACGGTTGTACAACATTCCCTTTCCTAAGATTTGAAATATCAGTATAGATTATTAAGTGGTTTATATTAGAGATCTGGGAATCATCAGCCTTTCAGTGGAAATACTTCCTCCATTTCGCCTGTGATTTTAACTCTATCTCTGACCCTGGTCCTAGATTTCTAGGAAAGTTTTATTTAACTAAGAAATTGATGGAATTCACAGGTGTGGGTGTAGAGTTCAACAAGATAAGATTATGAATATAATAAAGCTCTGCATTAAAAGGTGAATGATTGAAGAGTATTAAAGTATTAGACTTAGCATATTCAATAACATTTTCATACTCCATTATTAACTAATGTCATTTAAATTTTGAGTACTATTTGCTTTTATTGCTTATTTTCATTTTAGTGTGCAGTTTCTCGGTATCTCTATTGGTCAAAGAATATTAAATCTTTCTCTGAATTACTTCAAATTCTTAGGTGAAACCTATTTGTGTGTGTGTGTGTGTGTGTATTTATTTTGCATTTCTTGTTGCCTTTTTGTTTTAATGTCTACATAAAATATTCCTAAAATTGATGTTTGTAACAATTTGAGTTTCATGAAACAAAAAGGAACATTACTATACTTAGTGTTGTTGACTTTTCTTTTCCTGTCATCTCCTCCTTACTGGATTGTACCAACACATTTTAGAAGTGAACTGGACTTGGTTGGCATTTTAGCTTAATGACTGAAAAAGCAGGTTGAAAGCTCTCTGTATTTTAGTTAACACCTTGAATAAAATGGAAAAAAGCAGTTATAGCAAAGAGTGGACTCTCTTGTTTAGTCTTTCTCAATTACTAGGTAAGCCATGGGTAGCTCAGCCACAGCTCAACTCCTGCTGTGCCTTTTTATGAGAGGGCAGCTCCTTGATCAATATAAAAAAACAACTGCTGCCAGAAATTTTGAAAATTTCATTATTTTTTCTTGAAACATTCAAACATACTACACTCAATCAGGTATTTGACTAAGTGGTCAAAAATAATTTTTTGAGAGAAGTATTATTATCATGCATTTATTCTTTCATTAAAACATTTATAGTATGCCTGCTATGTTCTAGGCAATTATCTAGGTACTAGAGATATTCAGTGAATAAAATAGAAAGTCCTTTCTAACATTTTCATCCTAATAGAGACAGACAACACATAAATATGTAACAAGTCAGGTGGTGATAAATATTCTGAAGAAAAACAGAGTAGAGGGATAGAACCTGGAAGGGAGAGCGTGGTGGGCCATGCTATGGTAGAAAAGTTGGTTAGTCATGGCCTCTTGAGTGGAGACTTCCAGGAAGTGAGGGAGAGAGGCACAAGGTAGCTGGTGAGAAGATCTTCTAGATAGAGGGTATGATAAGTCAGAGGCCTGAGGAGTTGCATTCATGGTATGTGTCCAAGGATCAACATGGAGGTAAGTCTGGCTGAAACCAAGTGAATGACAGAGTGAGTGGTAAATGATGAAGTAAAAAAGTGTCTGGGAGTCAGCTACACTGGGTTCTGTAGGTGAAGACTTAGAGTTAGATGGATATACAATGGAAAATTTGAACAGGGTACTGATGTAATTCAACTTATATTTGAATCAAGATCACACTGATTACTGCTTAGAGAACTGGGTGTGGGGGGGTGGGGGCAAGAGTAGAGTCAGAGAACTAAAATAGGAAGCAATTGAAAGAGTTCAAGCAAGAAATTATGGTGGTTTACACTAGCATTTTAGTGGCGGTATGGTGAAAGGGGGTCAGATTCTAGAAGTATTTAAAGGTAGAGTTGATAGGATTGGCTACTGGAGTGGAGTGTTGAAAGAGAAATGAGGAAATGTGGCTAGTTTCATATGCTTTTGGCCTGGGCAACCATTATAAAGGAGTTGCCATTTACTGTGTTGAAGATTGCAGGAAGAGTGATTTTGCCTGGTTTCAGCCATGTGAAAATTGAGCTGTCTAAAAGCCAGTCAACCACAGATGGTATATAAGTAGTTAGTTATGAGTCTCAACTTCAGGGGAGAAATTGGGGTTGAAGATGTAAATTTAAGATCCATCAACCTAGGGATACTATTTCAAATTATGGGATCGAATGATATCATGTGGAGCATGCTTTTTGATAAAGAGGAGAGACTGGCCAAGGATTGAGCCTGGGAATACCAGCTTGAGATGAGGGGAAACCAGCAAGGGAGACTGGAAAGCAGCAGCCAATGAGGCAGAAGGAAAGCCAAGAGAGGGTGGTTGCCTACAGACCAATTAGAGAAACATTTTTCAGAAAGAAGGAAAGGACTAACTCTATCAAAAGCTATGGATGAATCAAGTAAAAACTGAAATTTACTAGTTGGCAATGTAGAAACCATTTACTTGTTGAAATTGTATTTGCTAAAAGTAAACATTTAGAATATAATTTTCAATATTTTAGTAGGCATCAGACTTTATTCAATAAAAAGGCTTTTAAATTTTTCTTCTGGTTTTTGGTTTTTAATAGCTGTTCTTCATTGGAAAAAGGTCTAGTAATAATAAAGTGATTTAAGCTTAAGAAATTATTGGCCAGGCGCGGTGGCTCAAGCCTGTAATCCCAGCACTTTGGGAGGCCGAGACGGGTGGATCATGAGGTCAGGAGATCAAGACCATCCTGACTAACACGGTGAAACCCCGTCTCTACTAAAAAATACAAAAAACTAGCCGGGCGAGGTGGCGGGCGCCTGTAGTCCCAGCTACTCGGGAGGCTGAGGCAGGAGAATGGCATGAACCCAGGAGGCGCAGCTTGCAGTGAGCTGAGATCCGGCCATTGCGCTCCAGCCTGGGCGACATAGTGAGACTCCGTCTCAAAAAAGAAAAAAAAAAGAAATTATTACATTGCTAATTGGATCGGATGAGGTTTAGCAGCACATAAGAGAATATTCAAATAATTGTGATTTAATTAAAGAGGCTTATGTTTCTTTATTCAAAATAAGTTCCAAGATAGACAATCCAGAGATGCTCTTACATTTGGTTACCTCATAGACAGGTATGAGACAAGGATTTGAGAGCAAGTAGCCTATTCATTTGGTGATGCCAGGAAACACTGTTTAGAGAGTGGTACACTGAGACAGGAAATGGAAGAGAATCAGTAGTGATATTAGTGAGAAAATTAGTGCTCTGAGCAACTGAGGCTGAATCCTACACATGACATCTGGGAAAGGGTATAGAATATACCTTGGAGATGTTCCATCTGAGGGCTGGGGAAGAACAGCTGTTAATCCACTGGTTGATAAGTTGGTTGATAACTGATTCCAGGGGCATTAGCAACACGACAGTCCCCCACCATGCTCCCATGGCCCAAGAAATCCTTTAGACAGAGTACAGATGCTTGAAGCTAAAGTCTTCAGCAGGACTGGTGAGTGCCTAGGAGATTTGGAAGGAGCACTGACCACTTTGGAAACAGGGGATGGTACCTTCACCATGTTATCAGGGACCCAGGATCCTTATATATTTTTATTCTGACATCCTTAGAGATGAATTAAGTCACCATGTTTTACCCATGGTTGCAACTCTGTGGTTCCAGACATTTTCCACAATTCAGGCACAAGAAATAGAAAAGAACTCATTTTTCAATGCCCACTCCACTTGTCATATTTCTCTTCAGGACAGACTAGAAAATGTAGTCTTTTGTTTGTTTTTTGCTTTGTTTTAGCTAGATACATTGATGACCACAATCGTATAAGGTCCACTAGTAATGAAGAAAACTACCAGAATGGACACTGACAAGCAACTCATCGTTTTTGCCACCATGACTCAAGCATGGAGAGACACCAGTTCTTAAAGCAATGTTTTGTTTTTCCAGACAGCACAGAAATTAACCTAGATTGATAAAGCTTGATTCCAATTAAACTGTTTAGCATTCAATTTGTCTCATTCTAGCTGATCAGAGCCAGCTTGCCTGGTTCATGCTTATCTAATCCAACTGGAAATGGATTGATACAACTTGAAATGTCTTAATCCCCTTGACTCAATTAGAGCCAATTTTGAACTGGAAAAAAATTTGACTCAACTTAAGCTCTTCAGGACCAGTTTGATTCCTTTTAACTGGTCTGAGGTAGCCTAATATCATTTGAACTGGCCTGATTGCAGTTTGAAGTAATTTTATATCTCTCTGTTTTGATCACATTCTATTTGAGCTCGTTTGATCTTGGGCAAATTTATTTCAACTAAGTAGAACTTGTATGATTTGTTCAAATTTGTATAGGATTTATTTTATACAATTTAACTCAAGAAAAGATGGATTAAATTGTTCAATCCAACTGGATTCAGAAAGAAGTTCCTTTTTCATGACTCTCTTGGCTTTAGGGAACACAGTTCAGTAGCAACATTGCAATAAAGGGACTCTTGACAAGCTTTTAAGGGAAAACTCATCTAATGATACAAAAACAACCCGAAGTTAAATGTA
The DNA here is from genome assembly GCF_037993035.2 of Macaca fascicularis. NCBI lineage: Eukaryota > Metazoa > Chordata > Mammalia > Primates > Cercopithecidae > Macaca > Macaca fascicularis. The sequence goes on from NC_088376.1 coordinate 17,706,307, forward strand.
AGTCACAAGGGGAGAAAAATGAGAGCTCTCAGTCTTCATTCTATTTTCCACTTCTTCTCAATGGGCATGAGTTTAGTCAAATGAAGCACTGGATATTTAGACCCTTATAGTTCCATAGGGTTGGCAGTGAGTTTGGGTGTGGGCCTGAAGTACATTAGAAAAATAGTATAGGTTTTCTGTTTCCTTAACTCTCTAATTTTGCAGGCATGGCACTTCTTACGGCCAAAATTCTACAAGCTTGAGAATCCTCTAATGCAGTAATCCAAGGATGAAAATTATAGCAACAACTAACATTTATCGAGTCCATACTACACACCAAGTACTACACCAGCCACACTACATGGACTTAATTACTTCTCATAATACTCTATGAGGTGGTAGTTGTTATTATCCTCAACTTATAATTGAGGGACCTGAGGCTCAGTTTAAGAAAATTTCTTAAGATTATCGATCTAGTAAGTTATAGATTCAACAGTCAAATCTAAGCCCACCTCACCCCAGAGACCAGACTCTTAACTTCTTCTTGTTAGTATAGCTATACGGAAAGGAAAGGCCATTAAGAACCAAGTTGGTCTTAGAAGGCAATAATTACATCATACTACCCTGCCATCTTTCTCAAGCCTGAATACAAGAATTTTCCTTTCTGCTTTTTGCCACTAAAGTTGGAGGATAGCAGTATAAAGGGCCCTTTGGGTGCACATACTAAGAAATTTAAACGGGAACCACAGTGGAGATGAAATAATTATTTTCTGAGTATTTGGTCATTGCTTTGTTTCTCAGACCTTTTCTGATCTCCATGACCACATGTCCAAATGCTTACTTGACAGTGCCACTTGAGTATCTCAAAGACACCTCAAACTCAGCATGTCCAAAACTGACTCATGATTTCCTACCCACAATCCTCACATTTCTCTCCAAACCCGTTCCTTTTCTGTTTTCCACCTCAATAACTGCCAGCATTTTCTATCTAGTTTGCAAACCAAAAATTCATAAATTAATGCTTAACACCTCTAACTCCCCCTCTCCTCCACTGTTAGCAGGCCTTGTTGGATCTACTTTCAAAACACATCTCTAATCCATCCATTTATCCTATCTCAATTGTCATGTTAAAATTCCAAGCTTCGATCACCTTCCCCTGGACTATAGCAATAGCCTCCTTACAGCCACATCCATACATTGATTCTATGCTTTCTCCAATCTACTCACCAAACTGCCACCAAATTAAAATGCTGGTCCTATCTTTTACTTTCTTAAAAATCTTCAATAGCTTTTTGTTTGCTCCCAGGATTGACAACTACCAACTCTGCCAAAGACTACCAGAAAACTTGTTAAGTGAAGAAAAGCTAATTTATCCTATGGCCTTGAATAAGTTTTAGAGGTGTCCCAGAAAGGGGGAAGAGGAGACATTTATAGGCTTTGGTTCTGGACACAAGTGGCTTAGAAGACAAACTGACTCAAATACAATTTATCATGTAATCATTTGGCACCAGTGAGCACAGCAAAGTGAAAGTCTTGATGTGAGTCTTGATAAATAAACTGCTGTTTGATAAGCAAGCTGTTTCTGCAGGTGAGCATTCTTTTGTCCTGATGTGAGAGATGAGTCAAGTGTTTATTTGGATAAATCAGGTAGCAGGAATTTCCTAAAGTAAACAAAGTTATTCATTGATTTACAACCTTAACTTTCTGAGCAAGAATCTACAGTTAAGAATAAAGAGTTAAATCTTGTTGGTGTAAGTGATCTTCATTCTTAGTCCTGATAGTTAAGCTCTATGGAAGGAAGTCATTTGAATTCTCATAAGGATCAAATTCTGCAAGTGGTTGCCAAAGCTCTGCATGCCTCCAGGTTCCATGAAGTTTCAGCTTTATGTTTTGCAGCCTCTCTCATGCTGGGCTCCAGAAAATTCAGTCTTCTTTCAGCCACCCCTGTCCTTTCCCCTGAATGTCAAAACCTTTGAATATTGCATGTACTCCCTTTTCCTCAAGTGTGATTTCCTTCTTCTCTCTCTACACCTACCTAAATTTGTGCTTACAGTTCAGATCTCAGCTTGATTCTCAGTTCTTTAAGAATGGCTTCTCTGCCTATTCTCTACCCACCCAAATGGCGTCTGCACCAACATAAGCTGCTGTACTTTCCCTAAACTACAGGTGCAACTATTTGTAATTACCTATCTCTGTGCATTTAAAAAAATTAGACTATAATATTTATAGAGGGCTTCACACATAGTAATTAATTGCTCAATATATAATTAGGGAAGTGAGGAAGATTGGCAGATGGGTGCTTTTGTATTTGGAGATGACTTTTTAATTTGAGGGGCATATCATAAATGTAAAACAACTAACCAATTGCCTTAAAGAAAGCGCTAAAGTCACCTCTAATTTTAAAACACATGCTACAAATTGAGACATGATGTGTTTTGGTCAGTAAATGTGCCCCTACAGGAAAAGAGAAAAGTTTCTTCTTAAAAATAAATGTAGACTTGACTTATCTCAGAAAATGTTTCTCTTTTTTTTTTTTTTTTTTTTTTTGAGACAGAGTCTCGCTCTGTTACCCAGACTGGAGTGCAGTGGCATGATCTCGGCTCACTGCAAGCTTCGCCTCCCGGGTTCATACCATTCTCCTGCCTCAGCCTCCTGAATAGCTGGGACTACAGGCCCGCAACCACTCCAGGCTAATTTTTTTGTAGTTTTAGTAGAGACGGGGTTTCACTGTGTTAGTCAGGATGGTCTCGATCTCCTGACCTTGTGATCCGCCCACCTTGGGCTCCCAAAGTGCTGGGATTACAGGTGTGAGCCACCGCGCCTAGCTAGACTTGACTTATCTCAGAAAATTTTTCTTCTTAAGCATGATTTTGAATTGTAAATATTTCCTCACGATAGAGTATGACAAGAGTTCATCCATCTTAAGACTTCGCAAGACACCATATAGACTCACATTTGAAATATTCTGGAATTTGAAATTCTAACTGATAACAACGTAGTAGACAAATAGTTCAAACTATGGTTCATGTGGATGGTGAGTCCTAAACAATTTTTATTCTGTTATTTGAAAGCTGTTTTTTGAAGTTTTTTTTAATTCTGAAGTGAATTTATTATTTTGAAGTGAATTTTTATTCGTTATTTGAAGTTTCTCTGGGTAAGTCATGCTCTGCCAGAAATGAAGGGATGAGAAGATGGTTAAACCGTAATGGAAACACAGCTGTTCTCTCTGCAGGTGTGGTTCCTTTCTGCTGATGGGCTGGGTACAGAAGAGGATGAGCAATGGATGCTTGAGCAAATGTCATTACCTCCTCAACTCTCTTCTTTTAGGACTAATTTTTGTATTTAGCATGGGTTCTCAAAAATGTCTTTCATCTCATATCTAAGTTAACGTGTGTTGAATTTTTAGTTGAATGACTAGGTCAAGTATTCAAAAACCCCTCTAAGGCCTCTAATTTGGATCTATAGGAGAGAATTTTCTCATTCTGGGATGAATATCCCCAACTCAAGTGTTTACTCTCTGCTATCTGGAGCCTGTGAATCAATTTTGGTATTTCTCACATCTTTGAGGGCAGAGCTATACAATCCAACCTGAATGACTTCTAAGGAGCTTTTATATTCATGTTATAGTGACTTGCTGGTTTATCAGTCAAGAACTCACATATCGCCCTAATCTGGTATGCAAATTGTGAAGAATTTTTAAAAATCTTTACTCTCTGCAAGCTCAGGATATTCATATGTAGTGGTAGCTGAGTAAGGTGTAGGTGCGAATTTCTGCATCTCTTCTCCTAACGTGAACAAACAAGAGTGAAGAACAGATCCTAGAGTTTGTGAATAAACTAATTGTGTGGCACCTAGGCCTGTTCCACCCCTGCTATAGCTAACTAAACCAGTGAAATAACAGTCACGTGACTAGTCCTGCATATTTATGCTCTAGCATAGTGTCTTCCAATCTCTATTGGTCTGAGTTTTAATATCATGGAAACATCTTAATAGATACAGGTTTCACACAACAGCTCTACTCTTGGCCTATGGTGTGTGTATGTAGTTACAGGTTGGGGACTGGATTATAGGTTGAAGGTATGGTACTTTTAGGGATGGGGCTGACTTGGTCAGGATGTTGGCCAAGTGTTGGCAGCAGGTCTGGGTTCTCTAAAGCCAAAAATGAAGTACAAGATTTTTAACTGAAATGCAGTGACCACCACTACACTTTACACCTTGGGAAAAGAGCAAATTGAATGCTGCATAGGCCAAGCCTAAACAATAAAATCCAATTTCCAAAAATGGCGAGTAAGGCAGAGTTAACAGAACCTGGTAGAGCTACAAACACATAACTTCTAAAAGAGATTAAATTGATACCAAGGTCATTGACCTGAACACTAGCCAATGTTTAAGCTTCCCCTTCACAAGTCAGCAGTTTAATATACATGATGTGTGTATCACACTATTCTAAAGGACCAATAGTAAGGGTGCACTATTATGAGTAAGGATATTTGTGGAAGATTGATGCAAATCTTTGATTATGGGTAAGTGGAAAAAATGACTGTCATTACCAGGGAAATTTGGAAGGAAGGTTAAGTAGGCAAGTGGGTGAATGAATTTGGATGAGCAAGTAACTTCCAGAAAGAGATGTGATACAACTCAGAAAACAAACACATCAACAATCATAACTTACTACTGCACATGAAAACTGAAGAAAAACTGGATCACCAGCCACTGTGCCAACTGCCATCTTTTAAGAAGTGCTTGGTAATTAGAAGTCAATGGTTGGCATTTATGCTGCTGCTCTCAAATCCCATGGTTGCTGAATGTTTTGTGATGCTGCCTGCTGTAATGATAACTAAATGTCTTAAAGTCTTAGGACTGATGCTATCTAAATGGGTTGTCTTTGGTTCTTATCTTCAAAATTAAAAATCCAATGAATATTCTTCAAAGAATTTGCTGAATTAAGAGCACTAGCTGCATGTTTGGGTGACTTTGGACCCCACTGTGAGTTTGATTGCTTAAAGATGATTTTTCTTAATTTGAAGAGTAATTGCTCATAAAATCCCTTTTCTCTCTTTTTCACCAAAATAGCCATTAAACCCTTAAAACGAGGAAAAAATACCCAGCAACAGTTATTCTGGATCACAAGAGTCAAGCATATTTCAGGTTTCACAAAGATTAGTTATCAGTTTGCTTCCTATTAGAGAGTTGACCTGAGTGAGCGAGCTGCAGTGGTGAAGTAGAGCATCAGACTCAACCAGTTTAAGCTGCTGTGGGGTTCTCACGAACTTAAAAGGACAGACCTGAATCACTGGGAAAGAAATGGAAAACATGCATAGCATATTGGGAGAAAAAGTAGTAATAAATTGATCTCACAGAGTCGAGAGAGAGAGATTATGGGGGTAAGATTTAGTTGTGGGTAAAAAATATAAATATTTTTTAAACATATTAGAGTGCTTTATGTTTACCCAGATACTCTTTTTTAAATAATCCTGAAAAGTATTATTTTATTAATTCCATCACTTATGTATTCTGCATATACTTTTTGTGCTTCTGTAATTCATCTCTGTACTGGAAACAGCAGGTATTAGCAATGATTGTTGATATTTAGATAATACATAAATATAAAATACTTTGATGTTTAGATGAATTAAGCACAAGATTGACTTGAGAAAACTGTCATAAGGGAAATCAATGGACACAGATAAAAAGATTGGGTGATAAAATAACAGATGTAAAAGCTAGAATTAAAGAACTTAAAGAGTGTTTCACTTCTACAAGGTGGAGTAGCAGGAACCAAATTTATTCTTTCACATGAAACAACAAAACAACATGACAAAACACATTAGGTTTTTAAGACACTGGACATCAGGTAATGAAGGACAGTGATCCCTGAAAAATAGGAAACCAATGAGGTGAACCCAATGATTGCTCCAGCTTAATGAATGAGGTGTTTTTTGTTTGTTTTTTAAGTGTGGCACAGGAAGAGAAACCAAGGTGGATCTCAGAAGACTGAGTTAGAGACAGATTTGAAAGACTGGGGAAACCTGGTATTTAGAGAATATGGGACAGATTACTGAAGAGAAAAGAGCTGCATTGAGAGAAAATTCTGATCCACAGAGTGTCTCCCTTGAGTCTTCAACAGAGTACTTATCAGCACATGTATGTTAGAAAACTACCTGAGGCGGAAGAAAGAATTCCCTTAGAAGGTTTAAGGAAACAGTGTCCACTTCCCATACAGAGCCTGTAATATTGCCTCCTTCTATTAGCCAGGCTGAAAAACCTCATGATTTACAAGACATTGGGTAGAATAGTTAGAAAAGCATTGGGTAGAACACTTTAAAAAGCCTTGCCTCAGTAGTAGTGTGTCTGGTGTCTGAAATGAGGGGTTCTTGTTCTCGCTGACTTCAAGAATGAAGCCGTGGACCCTTGCAATGTTACAGTTCTTAAAGGCGGGGTGTCTGGAGTTGTTCATTCCTTCCGGTGGATTCGTGGTCTCCCTGACTTCAAGAGTGAAGCTGCAGACCTTCACAGTGAGTATTACAGCTCATAAATGCAGCGCTGACCCAGTGAGTGAGCAACAGAAAGATTTATTGCAAAGAGCGAAAGAACAAGTCCTCCACCATCTGGAAGGAGATACCCGGGTTACGTTGCTGGTTCAGACAGCCTCCTTTTACTCCCTTATCTGACCCCGCCCACATCTTGCTGATTGGCCCATTTTACAGAAAGCTGATTGGTCCATTTTGACAGAGTACTGATTGGTGCATTTACAAACCTTGAGCTAGACACAAAGTGCTAATTGGTGCATTTACAAACCTTTAGCTAGACATAAAAGTTCTGCAAGTCCTCACCCACCTCAGGAGCCCAGCTGGCTTCGCCTAGTGGATGGCGCACTGGGGGCAGCCAGTCCTGCACAGCGCGCCTGCACTCCTCAGCTCTTGGGCGGTCCATGGGACCAGTGCTGCGGAGCAGGGGGCGGCACCTGTCGGGGAGGCTCCCTCCGCAGGAACCCACGGCAGGGAAGGGGGTGCTCGGGCATGGCAGGCTGCAGGTCCTGAGCTCTGCCCCATGGGGAGGTGGCTGAGGCCTGGTGAGAATTCCAGCACGGCATGGGCAGGCCGGCAGTGCTGGGGGACCCGGTGGACCCTCCATAGCTGCTGGCATGGGTGCTAAGCCCCTCACCGCCCAGGGCTGCCGCACCAGCTGGCCGCTCTGAGTGCAGGGCCACAGAGCCCAGTCCACCCAGAACTCGTGCTGGCCTGTGAGTGCCGCGCATAGCGCTGGCTCCCACCCAGCCTCTCCCTCCAAGCCTCCCGGCAAGCAGAGGGAGCCGGCTGTGGCCTCCACCAGCCCAGAGAGGGGCTCCCACAGTGCAGCAGTGGCCTGAAGGGCTCCTCAAGTGCGGCCAGAGTGGACGCTGAGGCTGAGGAGGTGCCAAGAGCAAGCGAGGGCTGCTAGCACGTTGTCACCTCTCAGTAGGACAAAGTTAGCCTTAGACTAAGATGTCTGGGTTGTGTCTAGTCTTATTACTGATGATGTTAACGTTGATCACTTGGTTAAGGTAGTACCTGACAGGTTTCTCCATTGTGAAGTTAGTTTTTCCCTTTTCATGCACTATTATTTATAAGTGAGTTACTTATGGAGGAGAATTAAGCTCCATTTTTGGAGTGAGGAGTATAAATGAATCTGTAGACATAAAGTAAAACCACTAACAGTAATTAATACATATTTTAGGGGAGATTTTTAGGATATGCAAGTATCCTCTTTCTCCTTAAAGTTTTGCTCATTCATTTTTGCAGTCATCAGTGGATGTTGCCAGCTGCAATTATTCCTGTGGTGTTCTAATGCTGACTTTATTGATTTATTTATCTATTTGAGATGGAGTCTCGCTTTGCAGCCCAGGCTGGAGTGCAGTGGCACGATCTCGGTTCACTGCAACCTCCACCTCCTGGGTCCCAGAGGTGGGACCCAGCACTCTGTCAAAACACCCTTTGCTGGGTCTCAGGAGCCTCAGCCTCCTGAGTAGCTGGGATTACAGACACGCACCAACATGCCCAGCTAATTTTTATATTTTTAGTAGAGAGGGGGTTTCACCATGTTGACCAGGCTGGTCTTGAAGTCTTGACCTCATGATCCACCTGCTTCAGCCTCCCAAAGTGCTGAGATTACAGGCATGAGCCACTGTGCCCAGCTTGACTTTATATTTCTGTCATGCCTTTTACATTTATTAATTGGAATTATTTTGTAAGAAAAACATGCATTTCCCCATAGTTATTTATGTATTTAATTTTGTACTTACATCAGTGTGGACTCAAGGATATTCATTTTATGCTCAGGTGGTTCCAGGTTTGATCACTGGGAGCTTTCACAGATTAACTTCTGTGTCCTTTTGACATGCCCTTATCTTTTACAAAAAGCAGTTTCATACCTTTTGGTACTATAAGATGCTCCAGGCTCATTTTTTCATTATCCTAACTCTAGATTCAGCCATTTCTTCGAGAAGTCCTGGTTTCTTTTATTGGAGAATGGTAGAAACTACTATCTGGACCTTAAGTGTGCTCATTATCCCTGGGTGCCACTAAGAGGACATCTGTTCATCTAAGAGGACAAAGCTAGGAAATACATGTGTATATCCTAATACAAGTACATATACATTCACAAACATGTAATTTATACATATTACAGACATATATGTGTACATGCATGTTTGTGTGTGTGTGTATATAAACATGAGTTTGTACTGATTTCTGTGATTTTAAGGCAGCATCACAGAGTTATTTTAGCCTTCTCCGACTCCTCCACCTCTTGATTATTTGTAACTCCTTTCTCTGGCAATAAGAAATCTGGCTGTCTTTATCTACAACATATTTACTTATTGGTTCAAATTTATTATACATATAGATTAGTTCCAGAATTGCTAATCTGTGCTTTTGTGTGAAAAAAAATTTCCCAGCTAGAGGATGGTGTTTGTGAACAGTACTTTTGTTCTCTAGCTTTACAGCACCCACACAAAAAATTGTTTTCCAAAGTTACCTAGGTCAGCTTCTTTTCTCTCTATCCCCTTCAGTGAAGTTATGTCATAAATTTTTAATACTGCTAGATTTATTTGTTACCATCTACATTTCATTCTGGTTATGGATAGGCTGTCTCCTTAACCAGTCTTTAAAGGCTCCTCTGAGCGTGTTTCTCAACTAGGCCTTCATCTTGGACTTTCATGTCCATCCTTGTGCAGTCCAGTTTTAGCAAGAATCCTGCTAAGTCAGTTTAGGGAGAATCTTCCTTTCTTGATATCTGATCATCCTTGATATCTGATCAAGCTCTTCATCCCCCACCTTTGATGTCCAAGACCTTGGCCGTTTGTAGCAAGAATCCTGTCATGTCAGTTAGGCAAAAAAATCCCCCTCCCCTTGAAGGTCTCCTGTTAATGATTTCCCTTTTTTTTTTTTTTTTTTTTTTTTTGCTTTTATTGAGACAAGAGTCTCGCTCTGTTGCCCAGGCTGGAGTGTAGTGACACAATCTTGGCTCACAGCAACTTCCGCTTCCTGAGTTCAGGCAAGTCTCCTGCTCTGCCTCAGCCTCCTGAGTAGCTGGGACTGGAGGTGTGTGCAACCATGCCTGGCTAATATTTTTGTAGTTTTAATAGAGACGGGGTTTCACCATGTTGGCCAGGCTGGTCTCGAACTCCTGACCTCAAGTCATCTGACCGCCTTGGCATCCCAAAATGTTGAGATTACAGGCGTGAGCCACTGTGCCCAGCCTGCTGTTAATAGTTTTCTATACACTGACTCCATTCAATGTGCTTGTTGGATGTAAATCCCCAGTCGTCTTTGTTGTTTTTGAAACTGAGCCTGTTCTCTCTTGATATTCTTATTGCAATAGAGGAGAGAGATCAGATGGAAGTTGATTTATTTAATAGTCCTGAATGAAATCTTACTTACCATTTTACCAAATGCCAGAATAATTTTTTTCTTTAATATTACCCTGATATCCCAGTTGATTTGTTAACATTTGCATATAGTAGAATTCATTCATTGTGGTGTGTACTTCCATGGTGTATACTTCCAATTTTGAAAAATATTAAAGTCAGGTATCCACTACTGCAATAGAGAAAAGTTCTACCACCTAACAATTTTCTTGTGTGATCGTTTTGTGGTCAACTCCTCTCTTCTCACCTTCAACACCTTGCAACTAATGGTTTGCTTTCTATCCTAATGTAATTGCCTTTTTTTATAATGTCATATAAATGGAATCATATAAAGGTAGCTTTGGGGGTGTAGCTGCTTTCATTTAGCAAAATATATTTAAATTTACTCATGTTGTGTTAACCAATAATTTATTCCTCTTATCACAGCGTAATATTCCATTGTATGGATATAACACAGTTTGTTTATCCACTTACCTGTTGAAAGATATCTGAGTTCTTTCAAGCTTTGTATAATTATGAATAAACCATCTATAATATTTATTTATAGGTTTTCATGTGAACATGTTTTCAATAAGCTTAGAAGAGGATTTCTGGGTCATATGATAAGTATGTATTTATTAGAAACTGCCAAATTATTTTCTAAAGAGGGTGTACTATTTTGCATCTCTACCAGCAATATATTCTATTTCGGTTGCTCCATATTTTCCTAGCACATAGTAATGCCATCTTTATTGGCCGCTCTAATACCTGTATCTTCTTGTGTTTTTTTTTTTTTTTCCATTTTTACTGTGATAAAATACACATAACATTTACCATCTAAACCATTTTTTAGTGTAAACTTCAGTGATATTAAGTACATTCACATTGTTGTACAACCATCATTACCACCTATCTCCAGAACTCTTTTATTCTTGGAAAACAAACTCTAGATTCCCCCCAAAAACAGTAGGTCTCCATTCTTCCTTCACCCCAGTGCCTGGAAACTACCAATCTTTCTGTCTCTATGATTTTGACTACTCTAAGTACTTCATATAAGTGTAATCATGTAACATTTGTCTTTTTATGACTGGCTTATTTTACTTTGCATGATATTCTTCTTTGTCTCTTGTAACTTCTTGTTATTTCAAGTTTATTTTGCCCTGTATTAGTAGAGCCACCTGTGTTCTTTGGTTAATGTTGCATAGAATACCTCTTTGCATCCTTTCACTTTCAAGCTATTTGTATCTTTGGATCTAAAGTGAGTATCTTCTACACAGCATATAATTGAATCATATTTTTATATCCATTCTGCCAATCTCTGCCTTTTGACTGGGGAGTTTAACCTACTTACATTTAAAGTAATTACTGATAATGAGAGACTTACTTCCATATGCGTTATAACTTTTTGTCTCTTAATCCCTATTGTCTTGTGTTTAGTTGATTTTTCTTGTAGTGAAATATTTAAATTCCTTTCTCATTCCCTTTTGTGGATATTCTATAGCTATTTTCTCTGTGTAGTTACCATGAGGATTACATTTAACATCCTAATTTTATAACACTCTAATTTGAATTTATAATAACTTAACTTCAATAACATACAAAAATTCTGCTCCTTTACTACCCGATAGCCATCCTTTCCAGTTGTTAATATAACAAAATTATATTTTTGTACATTGTTTGTCCAAAAACAAACTAATAATTCCTTTTTAATACATTAGTCTCTCAAATTATGTAGAAAACAGAACATAAAATTAAAAATAAATGTTATAACATTAGCTTTTAAACTCATAATTTTTAAAAAAATGCATTAATCTCCTAATCATGTAGAAAACAGAAAGTGGAGTAACCAACCAAAGTTACAATAATACTAATTTTATAATTTCCCATGTGTTTATTGAGATCTTTATTTTCTCATACATATTTAGGTTACTGTCTACTGCCCTTTCATTTCAACCTGCAGAACTCCTGTTAGTATTGTCTGCAGGGCAGGGCTAGTGGTAATAAACTATCTCAGCTGTAGTTTCTCAGGGAATGTTTTCATTTCTCCCTCACTTTTGAAAGACAGTTTTGATGGATATAATATTATTGATTGGTAGCTTTTTTCCCTCTCTTTTAGCCTTTTGAATATATCAGCCCACTGTCTTCTGGCCTCCAAAGTTTCTGATGAGAAATTTCCTAATAATCTTATTTATGATTTCTTATATGTAATGAGTTACTTCTCTGTTGTTGCTTTCCAGATTCTCTCTGCCTTTGGCTTTTAAAGGATTTATTACAACATGTCTTGGTTTGAGTCTTATTGAATTCATCATACTTGGAGTTTATTTATTGAGCTTCTTGGAGGTTTATATTTATATCATTGATCAAATTTAGAAAGCTTTAACTCATTATTTCTTTAAATAGTCTCTCTATTTTTCTCTCTCTTCTCCTTCTGGGACTTTCACAATGTGTACATTGATTCACTTGATGGTGTCCCAAAAGCTGTGTTCACTTTTCTTTAATCTTTTTTCCATGTTTTATCTTAATAATTTCCATTGCCTTATCTTCAAGTTCACTGATTCTTTCTTCTGCCTGCTCAAACCTTTGAATATCTGTAGTGAATTTCTCATTTCAGTTATTGAAACTTTTGGCTCCAGGATTTTGGTTTTTGTTTGTTCATTTCTTTTTCGGTTTTACATGTCTTTATTGCTATTTCCATTTTGTTCATAAAACATTTTGTTGACTTTCTCCACATCTTCCTTTAGTTCTTTGAATATCTTGAAGACAGTTGTTTTTAAGTCTTTGTCTAGTATATCCATTTTCAGGTATGGTTTTTATTATGTTTTTTTTTTCTTTGAATGAGCCATTATTTCCTGTTTCTTTATTTGTCTTGTAATTTTTTGTTGTTGTTGAAAACTGGCCATTTGTAAGTAATAACATGCTAACTCTGGAAATCAGATTTTCTCCCTTCCCTGGGGTTTAAGTATTTTTGTTATTAAGACCTTTTTGGTTGTCGTTGTTGCTATAGACTGTATCTTTGCCAAGAATCAACCTCAGATGTGAACTTAAGGTCTTCTCAGATCTTTTCTGAGCTTCTGTCTTTCCCTGGGCATATATAGTGATTTTCTAATTTCTTTCATGTATGTGCATACTTTTGAATGCCATAGTCTTTCATTTCTGGCTTCCAAAAAAGGAAAAAAAGAAAAATGAAGGGGAGGGGGCACCAGCTTTATACATCCCCTGGAAATCACTTCAGCTGGAGAAGAGGCTTGCACAATTTGGGAAGGTACAACAACAATGCTATCACCTTAATGTCTGCACCCTCGTGATCAGAGTGACAATTAACAACTAAGCACGGATGAACACTATTTGAAGACTAGAATTAGTTTTCTCCACCCTGGGTCCTATAAGCTGTGTGCAAGTTGCTCCAGGAACATGTGCAAATAGTCTGCCATGTAGCTGAGGTGTACAGCAGGGGTCCCCAACCATTTTGGCACCAGGGACCAGTTTTGTGAAAGACAATTTTTCCATGGTCCTGGTATGGGGGATAGTTTCAGGATGAAACTCTTCCACCTCAGATCATCAGGCATGAGTTAGATTCTCAAGATCACTGACATGCACAGTTCATAATAGGGTTCATGCTCCTATGAGAATCTAATGCCACCACTGACGTGACAGGAGGTGGAGCTCAGGTGGTAATGCTTGTTCACCTGCCACTCACCTCCTGCTGTACTGCTCAGTTCCTAACAGGCCATGGACCTGTACAAGTCTGTGGCCCAGGGGTTAGGGACCCCTGGTGTAGAGCATAGGTAGCTACTACTATTTTAAGAGCTGGAATTGACTAAAATAACAGCAAGTTGTCATCCAAGCTTTCCCCTGAAAGTTGCAAGCCTTCAGTAGACTTCAGAGTTCCAAAATAGTTACATCAGACAAATTCTGCCAGTGCAATTGTTGACTTTGGAGGAGTCAGATTTTGATGCTATATACTCCACCATCTTTGCAGAATCCTCTGCCTTCTTGTAGTTTTAATTTGCATTTCTGTAATGACTGATAATGTTGAGATGCTTTTAATATACTTACTTGCCATTGTGTATTTTATTTGATAAAGTTCTTGTTCAGTTTTTTGCCCATTTTTTTAATGTGAGCTTTTTGTTTTCTTCATATTAAGCTTTAGATGTCTTTTATATATTCTGGATAAAAGTCCTCTATTGATACATGATTTACAAATATTTCCTCCCAACCTGTGGTTTACCTTTCTGTTTTCTTAATAGTGTCTTTCACAAAACAAAAGTTTAAATTTTAATCAACTGAAATGTATTAATTTTTCTTTTTGTAAAATATCTAAAAAAAAAAAAAAAAAAAAAAAAGCTCATTGCTAAACTCAAAGTCACATAGATTTTCTCCTGTATTTTCTTCTATAAGTTTTATAGTTTTACACTTTTTCACTTTTTTTATAAACCATTTGAGTTAATTTTTGTATAAGGTGTGTGGTATGTGTTGAGGTTCATATATTTTGTATATAACACCCAATTTTTCTATTTATTGAAAGGACTATTCTTTGTCCACTGAGCTGTCTTTGTATATTATATAAAGTATAAATATAAATTCTAAAAATGTAATTTTGCCTCATGCCAAAAGAGAGAGAAAACATTTTCTCCCTTTCTTTCTGTTAGACAGTTCCTTTAGAAAATAGATTGCAAATGTTTTATCTGTCATGTTGAGTTGTATTTAAATCTCTTTAAAAGCTAAATTAGTCACTTGCTAGTTTTGCATTTCAGAGATTTTTATTTCTTGGGAACGTTTGGGCCTTCTTTTTGAAATGCAAACATCGAGGAAGATGAGCTCTGTCTTCCTGTTCCTGTGGGAGTTTTAGCCTACATGCTTGACTCCTAGTGTAACTTCCTGCTTTTCACAAAAATATAAGAAGTTGTATTACTCTTTTTGATAAAGACAATTCACATGTATGTAATGGATTGCAACTGCTTTGCTATACAAAATGGTGTGATTTCTTCCCATTTTTACAATCACCTTAGCCAGTTGCGTGTGATGCTCCTTACATTATAGTTTAATGCTTATAGAATAATAAAATTGCTTTATTTTTCTTCTACCTTTGTTTTTTGTTTTGTTTTGTTTGAGATGGAATCTCAGTCACTCTGTTGCCCAGGCTTGAGTGCAGTGGCACGATTTTAGCTCACTGTAACCTCCGCCTCCTGGGTTCAAGTGATTCTTGTGCCTCAGCTTCCCAAGTTGCTGGGATTACAGGCATGCACCAACCCCAGTTAATATTTGTATTTTTAGTAGAGATGGGATTTAAACATGTTAGCCAGGCTGGTCTCAAACTCCTGCCTCAAGTGATCTGCCCGCATTGGCCTCCTAATGTGTGGGATGACAGGTGTGAGCCACCACACCCAGCCTCTCGTCTACCTTTGTGAAGGGAGAGATTTAATGGATTTGTGAGAGATTTTTTTCCATTTCTTTTATTTAGACTTCTCTGAAAATTATTAAAAATAAGTTACTATATTTCTGTAGTCTATTTCTGGGCTTCTTATTCTGATGACTGTAACTTTATAGGTATTTAAAAAATCAGATAGTATGAAACCTCCAACTTGGTTCTTTTTCAGAATTGTTCAGACTAGTCTATTTCCTTTGCATATCTACATAAATTTTAGAATATTCTTGCTAGAGATTCATGATTAGAGTTTAGTGTTTCATTTATGTTTTTCTTTCCTTTTTCATTAGTTTATTATAGCTTTTAGCATACAGATTCTAGACATATTTTGTTAGAGCTTCAACTGACAGATGTATCCTCCTTTTTGAGGTTACAATTACACTGTGTTCTACTCTTTATCCTATCTGTGTCTTCACTGAGTATGTTCAATCTTTACTTTTCAGTGAATTTTTTAATCTAAATTGTTTTGTTTCTGTTAATTAACCTTGATATTTTCTCTTCTAATAAAATAGATCAAGTCTGTCTACTCAGCACTTTGTAATTATAAAAAGCATTGGAAATAACCCAATGTCTTTGAGTAAGGCAAATAAATAAATTTTGTTATATTCATGTGATAACACTACATAGCAGTTAAAATGAATAAATTAGGTTGATATTCATCAACATAGATAGCTCTCAGAAGTGTAATCTTAAATTTTAAAAAAGTTGTAGAGCAATATATACAAAATACCATTTACATAAATTAAAAAGAACATGTACAGGAAGTAACACTCTAGATTTTAGATACATATATCGATAGGAAAGATCCACATTTAAGCCATAAGAGAACTGGGCTCTTGGAGGATCAATAGAGACAGGACTAGGAAGTAAAGACAGTTACTTAGATGTTAATGTATTTGTAATATTTTGTTACTTTTCAAATGAAAGGCCAAGTTCTGAATCAAACATGACAAAATACCTTTATTAACTCTGAATACATGTTATAGGCCTGAGTATGTGCTGACTTTTTAATTTGTTTCTGATAAAATAATTTATGATTGAGACAAAAAAAGAAGCATAAGAAAACAAACACAAAAACATTAACAGCCGTAATTTTTTTTGTTGTTCTGGAATTAAAATACACAAACATTAATTAGAGTAATATTATCTATGATAGACTTGTATGAAATCTGAATTATGGAGCAAAATAGTCCAGAAGGTTTCAATTGCAAGGGTAAATGTACTGAATCCTTAAGAAAGTAGCACAAATTGACAACAAATGAAACTTTCTCATTCTTACTCCACATTAAATGATGTTGGGGTCATCTGTTTAGCAATTAGAAAACATAAATAATCTTCCATCAAGCCCACACTACACACCTGAATAAATTCTGGAGAGAATAAGCAATTAATTGTTTTAAAATAATGCCATAGAAAATCTTTATGAAAATAAAGGTGGATGTTTACTAGATCTTTAGACAGACACTTCTCTTCTAAATATGAATGCAGCAGGAGAATTCATAAGAAAATAGAATGAGTGATTATATTCCACGAATATTTTTTAGTTTAAATGTTTTAAATACACATTAAGAAAATTAAAAGGCAAGTGAAAGTCTGGTGATAGGGTTTAATACATGCTACCCTCAAAATATGTCACCTTGAGGCTTGAGAAAACAGTAGAACCAGGAAGGCCCCTCTCACCTTTCACTCGCCCTTCTCCCCTGAAGTGGGCCATAAGACCCTCAGAGAGGTACCCTTCCTATGCCCAGAGGAAGGAACATCCTTATCTCTGAAGACACAGGGAGAGAAAAGAATCTGAACAAACAGGTCTTGCTGTGTTCCTCCTAGTTTATTACCATAAGATTACGTCTTATTTGTTCAGTCATACTTTTGCAGAACTGTCCGCTCTTCATCAAACCTAAGCATGAAAATACATGGGTTTCCCTGTTTCTTTAGGTCTTCCTTTCTAAAGACTCCCATGTCACAAACAATTTATAAGAGAATAAATTTGCATGCTTTGTTGTTGTCAATCTATCTGTTGTTACAGAGACTTCAGCAGTGAAGCTAGTGATGGGTAAAATAAATCTTTCCCCTATACACTGAGAAATTATTTCTGGCAAATATTATAATTCATAAAATCACTTTAGTGTCATAGACAAATATATAAAGGATTGTCAGGGCTCAGAACATAATAACCCTTGGCAATATGTCACCTTGGCATGATGAGTATTTTAAGCTGAAGGAAATTGACAACAAAGCTCCACAGAAACAGGAAGGTCCTTGCTGATCTTCTCTTGCCTTTCTCCTCTGAAGGAGGCCATAAAAGAATTCCCTACACTACCTCCCTTGAAAGTAGGACATAAGACCTTTATTCCAGAGGGGCTCTGCCCTATACTGGGAGGCCAGTAAGACTGTGAACAAATAGGTCTGGCTGAGTTCTCCCCTGTTTATTTCCATTAGATCACACCCCTTTGTCCTCTAGTCACACTTCTGCACAACTTTCTACAAAAATACATAGATTTCTGTGGGTCTTTACATCTTCATTTGTGAAGGCTCTTGTGTCATGTAAAACTTATATTAAATAAAAATGTTATGCTTTTCTCTTGTTAATCTGTTTTTTTTTTTTTTTTTTTTGCTATAGGTCTCGTAGCCAGTAATCTTGCAATGGGTGACAATAAGATACTACCTGTTCTCTCCTACAGGAAATTACATGTAATTCCCAGCCTAGAAATATAATTTCTAAACAAATACATGAAAAAATTCAACCTTCTATGAATAAAAGAGATACAAATAATAACATTAGTGAGGCAAAATTGTGGAATATTAAAATTTAAAAATGCTAATATGTAAAGAAAGTGAATGTTCTATGAAATATATGTCTTACATATTGTTGGTGGGAATCAAAATGGATACACCTTTTTGAGAAATAATTTGGCCAGAGACCATAAGAATCATAAAAATACTCATAACCTCTTATAGTATATCTTAAATAATAAAACATAGCAAACTTACATGAAAATATTAATTGCAGCATTATTCATGATGGTGGAAAATAGGAAATGGGAAGCAATCTAGCACACAGAAATGCAGAAATGATAAAATAACAAGCATAGATGTGTAGGAACAGAAAGATGTGATGCATTTCCTGAGTATGATAAAATAGCCAACACTCCTATTACAAAAGACAGGTTAACAAGAGAAAAGCATAACAGATTTATTTAGTCCAAGTTTTACATGACACAGGAGCCTCCAGGTTAAATGACCAAATGATATAGGGTATAATGGTTAATATTAAGTGTCAACTTGATTGGATTGAAGGAAGCAAAATATTGTTTCTGGGTGTGTCTGTGAGGTATTGCCAGAAGAGATAAACATTTGAGTCAGCAGACTAGCAGAGGAAGACCCACCCTCTATGTAGGTGGGCACCATCCAACTGGCTGCCAGTGTGACTAGAAAAAGCAGGTGGAAGAAAGTGGAATAAGCTGGCTTGCTGAGTCTTCCAGCTTTCATCTTTCTCGTGTGCTGGATCCTTCCTACCCTAGAACATCAGTCTCCAGGTTCTTTGGCCTTTGGACTTACACCAGTAGTTTGGCAGGGACTCTTGGGCCTTTGGCCACACACTGAAGGTTGCACTGGCGTGTCAACTTCCCTACTGTTTAGGCTTTGGGACTTGGACTAAGCCACTACTGGCTTTCTTGCTCCTCAGCTTGAAGATGACCTATTGTGGGACTTCACCTTGTGATGCTGTGAGTCAATTCTCATTAATAAACTCCCTTTCGTATGTACATATATCCTATTTTTTCTGTTCCTCTGGAGAATCCTGACTCATACACAGGGAAAACTATCTTATTTTATATTTAGGTTCAGTGAAGCAGGGACAGTTGAGTAGAAATGTGATTGGGCAATAAAATGTATTATCTAATAGTAATAGACTGGAGGAAATTCATTTCTTTCTAGCATAGGGCAGGATTCTGGAATGGGGCTATTATGACTCATAATCAAACAAGGTAGATGAGATACCTTCTTTCTGGCCATTTCCTACCTGGAAGGAAGTGGGTGGGGAGAGTTAGAGTAACAATTTTAAACTTCATAGCTGACTTTGGGGAAAAGAGATTCTGGTTTCTATGATTTGCCTTGGAAGAGAACGAGGCTGAGAGATAGGAAGGCAGAAGGCCAGAGAGAAACTTTGATTCTGAGACTGCTTCTGATACTTTAATTTGGGGGATATCATTTTGTGAGCCCCAACAGATGCATACATAAGACATAAAATCTTTTTAAAACAAGGTAAAAATTGTAGGTTTTTCATGATTCTTTTCAGTGTAACATTGTATCATGCATAGCAGTCTACATGACTTGTCACCATGATTAGCCCTAACTGTAGTTTACTTAATCACTTCTATATTGTTGCCTTATAAAGTTTTCAATGTTCAACATTTAAGTTGTAACTTCATATTAGCATTTTAAGAAACCACATTTAATATCAATTAGTGAAAATATATAACACAAATAATTTAATTTCTTACCACAATACTTATATGTGAATGATTTAATTTTCTAATACAATATCTGTGTATTCACACAATTACCTGTCTCATAAAACAAAACCACAAGGTATGGCCACATTAACAGCTTTTTCTTGTATCACTGTGCTCAACAATGGAGACATTTCTTGCAGAAAGCATGACTCAGTGTAGTCCATAGCAGAGCTATAGTGAAAAAACATTTCAACAAAGTGAGCTCTGTCCCAAATGTAGGGTATGTTCCCTGAGCAGAAAGAATAGAAGATAATATACTTCTTTCCTGGTTTTGGAGGAGATTTTCGTCTGATTGCATTCAGTTCCAAACAAGTTCACCTGTGAAGTTTGAGAAGCTGGGAGGATTTCACCTAAATACCATCACTATTATCCTTCTAGGTATCCAGTGCTCCACACTCTAACTTGAAGGGCTTCTGAGTGCTCTGGGAAACTGAAAAGCAGGTTACCCACACAGGACCTCAGTTAATAAATTGTAGTCTATAGCTTACTTTCAAATAGTATTACACATGTATTTGATATATGTGTGTGTGTGTGTGATGGCTTTAATGCACATTAGTAGGATGGATGGCTTCCCAATTTCAAAAAAATACTCTAGGGATGGTGAGTCAGTATGTTAAAAGTTACACTTCAGAGACTGTTACTACAAGCATTTCACCTACCTTTATATATCAATGGTGGAGGTTTTGTTAATTATCATGATGGATGTACCAATAAGTGCTCATTGCTGAAATTACTGGTGATCAAGGTGTATGTCTTAGTCCATGTTTGTGTTGTTATAAAGGAGTACCTGATAATGGATAATTTATAAAGAAAAGAGGTGTATTTGGCTCACAGTTCTGCAGGCTGTACAAGAAGGATAGTGCCAGTATTTGCTTCTAGTGAAGCCTCAGGCTACTTCTACCCGTGGCAGAAGGTGAAGGCAAGCTGGCATGTGCAGAGATCACAAGGTAAGAGAGGAAGCAAGTGAGAGGGGCGTTTCCATCCCTTAAAACAAAACAAAACAAAACAAAAAAACAACAACTCCCTACTGGAACTAATAGAGTAATAAATCACTCATTACCATGAGGATGGCACCAAGCCATTAATGACACGTCCGCCCCCATCATCTAAACACTTACATTAGGCCCCACCTCTGACATTGGAGATCAAATTTTATCATACTGTTTGGGGGACAAAAATCCAAACTATAGAAATATGTGGATGGGCTAAATATGTTGTGAAGATCCCTTTCATCTTCAGGTGAATAGAATCCAGCTAGCTCAGACATCCGTATCTTTTACAATGGTATTTGAAGCTTGTTTCTGAAACAATGTCTAGGTACTAATTAACTAGATTCTGGTTGTTGGACACCAACTGTAAAGTTGCTGCCCCCTAACTTTAGAATATTGTTGCACTTGTCTCAAGTGTGAGGTCTGGTGATGGTACCTAAAGAGAGAGACTTGGAACTTCCTTGAGGTTGTGGTAAAGGTTGTATTATCAAATCTGCCGAGACCAGCTTGGTCAGGGAGACCCTAACCCAGCGGTGCTAGAGGAATTAAAGACACACACAGAAATATAGAATGTGGAGTGAGAAATCAGGGGTCTCACAGTCTTCAGACCTCAGAGCCCTGAACAGAAATTTACCCACATATTTATTGACAGCAAGCCAGTCATAAGATTTATTAAAGGTATTCCTTACAGGAAATAAAGGGATGGGCCGAATAAAGGGATAGGCTCTGACTAGTTATCTGCAGCATGAACATGTCCTTAAGGCACAGACCGCTCATGCTATTGTTTGTGGTTTAAGAACCCCTTAAGCGGTTTTCTGCCCTGGGTGGGCCAGGTGTTCCTTGCCTTCATTCTGGTAAATCGAGAACCTTCCAGCGAGGGTGTCAAGGCCATCACGAGCATGTCACAGTGCTGCAGAGATTTTGTTTATGGCCAGTTTTGGGGCCAGTTTATGGCCAGATTCGGAGGCCTATTCCCAACAAAACCAAACTGGGATCTGTTAATCCAGTGCAGCAAAGCCAAACAGTGACACTGGGATGGAGATGAGAGAAAATGAGGTATTTATTGCAGGGTACTGAGCAGGAAGATTCAGGCAGCTCATGTTTAAGACCTGAACTCTCAGATGGCTTAAAGGTAGGTGTTTATAAAGATGGGGAGGCAGAGGTTACAGAAAAAGTCATAAATCAATACATTGAGGCTATACATTGGTTTCACTAGAAATGTGGGACATCTTGAAGCAGGGCCTCTAGGTCATAGGTAGATTCAAAGACTTTCTGAATTGTGATTGGTTAAAAAGCAAAGCTTTGTCTAAAATTTGGGATCAGCAGAAAAGAATGTTAGCTTTAGCTCATGGGTTTAACTGCCTCCCTCAAGAAGAAATTTAGAAGGAAGAATGGTGATCAGAGTTCAGTCCTCAGTTCCCCCTTATCTAGGTCTATGTGCCAATGGATCCGTTTGGTGGGAGTCTGGATTTCTGTAAACCAACTCAGGAAGAGAGGTTAAAATGTTATCTTTAATTTCTATAGGGAACAAAACATCTCCTGATGCTAACTTCTTTAGCTATTGTTTTAAGCTACTTTTGCCTTCTTGCTTATCAAATCACTCATTTACTTCTCAGGGCTAACTAGGTACTTGGAATTTCCCTTAAAGGAACTCAAGATATTCCCTTATTATCAAGCTTTGGTGGTGGGGGGTGGGCTGCAGGCCTTTAAGAGGGTTCCCTGCTCCGTCTCAGTTGTGTGACTGCTTTTTTTGCAATCTGAGATGGTTTTCAGCGAAGCCTGCTGGGGAGGTTTTTGGGAGGAGTCTTGTATCCTTAGTCTGCTTCTAAGCATTTGAAACTACTGATAACCAAAAGAATCCGATAATTTTGACTGGCAAAATTGAGTTAGGTTAATTCACAACAGTCAAGGCCTGAGAAAATTATCTTAGGCCACTAGAGCCAGTACTGATTAACATTAAGTAAGCAGTAGGCTGCTATGGATGGGAGCTTCTTACCAGTTGCTAGTATGAAAGACTATTGATGTCAATCTTCGGCACAAGAGACATGATTCTCACTTGAATGGATCCAGAAGTTTTAGAGTGTCTGACTTAGTATTCATGCTGTTCCCATGGGCTGACAGTATAAAGTGCTACTCCAGTGGGGGCTGGCTGTTCCCTGGATTATGACTTACCTTCATTCTGCATGGTTCCTCCAAGTCTGCAGCACATTGTGCCTCAGCCCCATGAACATCTTATCTCATCTTAGCTCCTTTGTCTCCCTTCAACTGGAAAATTTTAACTAGACTTGGTGGTGGGGAAATAAGAAGCTTTTTTCTTATGCTTCCTGTCTTCTTTCTTGCTTTGAATCTCCTCACAGATTGCCTCTTGATATTCAGAAGCACAAGCATTTGAAATTTTAAAAAGCCTTTCCTGGTATTCATCTTTAACTGAAAATCATGCTGCCCCATGATTTAGTGTGAATGATGTAGGAGACCAGAATATGCCACCCCAAAATTTGCCTCTTTAGCATAAGAATTATTTTGAGAAACAGCAGACACAGGAGAAACTCTGAAAACAAGGGAGAAGTAAACCCTTTTCTATGGGAAATTTGCATTTATAAAATAAATCTCCTTTTTTTAAGTGTGTCTCCCTCTTTGCATAAGAAAGAGAAAGATGGGTAAATCACTAGCGACTCTTATCCATGAAGAAGGTACTGACTTAAATCTGCATTACAAAACTTACTCTTTACTGTACTTTTCCTAGATACCTCCTCCTGCCTGACACCTTTCTCTGTTTTGTCTTTAGCTGAAGATAGTATTTATGCTTGAATTCTAAGCTATCTCTTTGAGAGTTCCTCATTTTTCCCTGGGTGTCTCTCATGCATACATTTACTGCAGGGTACCAAGCAAGAAGATTCAGGCAGCTCATGTTTAAAACCTGAAGTCCCAGATGGTTTAAATGTCGAGGTTTATAAAGACGAGGTGGGGAGGCAGAGGTTACAGAAAAAGTCATTGTATACATGTTAATAAACTTCTGTTTGTTTTTCTTTCATTAATCTGTCTTTTTATATTGGGGCCCCAGCTGAGAATTTACAAGGGTAGAGGAAAAATTATTTTTTCTGTCCCTGTAATGACACATGAAGAAATACCATGAAAAAGAAACTTACTAATTCATATGTATATACACACACACACATATATATGAAATATATACATAAAAGATAATATGGTACATATTATGTATGCAGGGAAGCTTAAACTTCTCCTCTGAAGGTTTGATAATTGAGTCTGCTGAAATAAACTGATAATAGACAGATTAACAGGAGAAAAGGCATACAAATGTATTAACATGCAAGTGCACAGGAGTCACAAAAAGTGAAAACTCAAAGACAGTTCAGATGGTTGAAGCTTAAATCTGCTCATATAAACCAAAAATAAAATCCTAAGCCCCTCAGCTAAATAAACGTGTAATCACCTGGTGGGTTCTTCCTGCCCGTTACATGGACAAAATTAATTCACCGAGATTGTGGGACTGCAGTAAAGAAATAGCTTAATTAACACGAGGCAGACCACACAGGAAAACTGCGGTTGCCACTCATATCAGCCTGCCTAAAGGCTCAGAGGTTAGAGTTTTTCAAAGATAGTTTGGTGGGCAGGGGACTAATGAATGGGTACTGCTGATTAGCTGGGGATACAATCATGGGGGCATGGAAAATAGTCCTTGTGTGCTGGACGGGCACTCTGGGTACAGGGCCACAGGACCAGTTGAGTCCTGAGTCTGGGTGGGGTCAGTGGTTGCCAGAATGCAAAAGTCTAAAAAACATCTCAAAAGGCCAATCTTCTACAATAGTGATGCTATGTAAAGCAGCAATAAGTCACAAATCTTGTGACCTCCAGCCATGTGACTCCTGAGCAGTAATGGACTATAGAAAGTAGATCTTAGCAGAATTCAGTCCCCTTTCACGGTTAGCTTGGCCTATACCCAAGAATGGGTAAAAACAGCCAGCATGTGAGACTAGAAGCAAGTTGGAATCAGCCATGCTAGATTTATCTCACTGTCACATTCTTTGCAAATGCAGCTTTAATCAGACCCTCTCTAGTTCAGGGAGGACCTAGAGAAACCTGGAAAACTGAATTCCCAGCTATGATGGGAATGGAGGTCTGATATTCCTCATCATACTTCCACCCTTTGTGGTTTAGGCACAACTGACCAGCATTAACATTAAAATAGACATCATAAGACTGAGTAAACAGACTATGGCAATAAGACACCAGATTCCAACCTGACTGGTATAGCATGTCATGGCACATGACAGCAGACCCTGAAGGAAATAAACAGATTTTACTTTAAATTATATTTCTTTAACATATTTTGAAATGGCCCCACAAAGCCATCTTTTGTGGGGAAAATTTGCATCTGTAGAGAATCTCCATTAATGGAGTCAGGCCTTCTCTTTCTAGGCTTTTCTTGGATCTAGGAGAGATTAACTGAGAGTCTGATACCTTTAAAGTCTGAAAAGAGACATTTACCTTCTATTCTCTCTGAAGACTGCTATCTATGAAGCTTCATCTACGTACCAAAAATTTGGCCCTCACAACCCCCCTTATCCTTACTCAAGCATTTTTTTCTACTGACTTCAAGTCTTTAGACAAAACTTAATACTTTCAACCAACTGTGAATCAGAAAATCTTTGAATTTACCTATGATCTGTAAGCATCCCCTCAACCCTGCCTTCAAGATATCCCACCACTTTAGACTGAACCAATGTATACGTTCTATATATAGATTTATGATTTTACCTACAATTCCTGTCTCCCTGAATGTATAAAACCAAATTGCAACCTAACAAGCTCAGTCACACTTTTGAAGGAGCTCTTGAGATGGTTCTCAGGCCATGGTCACTCATATTGGCTCAGAATAAGCCTCAACACTTTTTCATGGGGGAAAGGGAAGAGGAAGATAATAGACAATTTTTGAGGAAGAATACATGATTTTTTGGGGGAGGTGAATGGGCCTGAAGAACAGACAATAGCTTGGGAAAAAGTTTGTATGCGCTCCAAGATAGAGTCAGCTCCAATCTTCTTTCCTATGAGTTGATCTCCTCTGTTTGATGAAATTCTAGGGGTGAAGGGTAGGGTGGGGCAAGACAATTGAATGCCTTCTGAAGGAAATTATCTTAGTCAAATAAGGAACTCAGCATTTGCTGCTTCTCAGGTCCTCTCAGTTGGAAGTTCAAAGCAGCATATTTCAGGGTATCATTTTCTGAGCCCCAACCTGTGATACCCTGCAGCAGAAAGTAGGTAACACTCCCATAATCAATCATACTAATATTTCTGGTATATAATATAAAAATATCAACCCTTAGTGTGATAAAGACTTAAAAGTACCCTCACATTAGTTCAGGTCAGGTTTAGAAGCCAAATGAGCGAGAAGTTATTTCAATTTTTCTGAGCTTTTGAATGTGAAACAGCACATAGGGATTATGAACCTGTAGTATCTCATCCCAACAATAAACACTAAGTCTGCCATTTTGCTTTTTCTTTCGCATTTCTTCAGTGTCATCAGCCATGAAAGAGGCTGTTCTCCCATTAGACCCAGGAGATTTAAGAAGCAGTTGAACACAGACTCAAAAAACTCTCTGATGGAAGTGTGATTCCCTTTATATACTGGAGAATATGTAATGCATATAAATTAGCCTGATGTGTTCTTTTGTAGTAGGATGTGAACATTCACTCTTATTGTGGAAAAATAGTCATTTGGTTCTTCTTTTCTCTGAAGCAGTAGAAAGATGGAACGCAAATATTTCCTTCTCCAGGGAAAGTTTCAGGATGAAGTGAAGCAGTTGTTTGGTTGCTAATGATTTTGATAGGCTATCAAAAACTATTGAGAAAGGAGCAGGAGTAGAGCCTGGGTAAGGCAAAAGGAAGAGGATATGGAATCTGTAGGACCTGAGGGAGAAAGAGTCGTGGTAATCTCTGGAGCAGAGGGCACCTGCCTACTGTTCCACGGCAGGACCCTGAGGACATGGAGGATATAAGGAAATTGCTTATGGTGCACCAGAAAGCAAGTCTAGACCTGAGATACTCTGTTTCCTGGAGAATAATAACAAACTCCCTGCAAGGCAGGGAGCCATAGGAGAGACAGACTTGAACAAGTCCAGCAAACAAGGATAATGGGCATTTTAGGGCGAATTCAGTTTCATGGATAGTTGAGAACAACCCTTCAGCCCCCTCCCCATTGTTCCAAATGTGTGAGACCTGGATGAATGATATAACCTCAGGAGTTAGTGGGGAAGGTTGTCTCAAAAATGAAAGGCTATATTTCCCACCAGCTCAGCAGGACAGGAGTTCAGAATCAAAATTAAAACAAATTTATTGTAAAATAAGACATTTCTGGCCCACCTGAGTTTGTAATCTGAGGTCAACGACCACTACAATTTAATTGGGATATTAAATGTTACTGTTGCATAGTATGTTTACTTGTAATGGCAACTGATGGTCTTTAAAAACCAGCTTTCAGGCTGGGCACAGTGGGTCATGCCTGTATTTCTAGCACTTTGGGAGGCCCAGGCGGGCAGATCATAAGGTCAGGAGATGGAGACCATCCTGGCTAACTCGGTGAAACACCATCTCTACCAAAAATACAAAAAAAAAAAAAAAAAAAAAAAAAATTAGCCGGGTGTGGTGGCGGGCGCCTGTAGTCCCAGCTACTCTGGAGGCTGAGGCAGGAGAATGGTGTGAACCTGGGAAGCGGAGCTTGCAGTGAGCCAAGATTGCCTCCCTGCACTCCAGCCTGGGTGACAGAGCGAGACTCCATCTCAAAAACAAAACAAAACAAAACAAAACAAAACAAAACAAACAACCTTTCAGAATGTTTTTCTGGCTTAATTCTGAGAAAAGATGCTAAAATGATGTACTGTTAGGTTCACCACACTCACACACACAGAGAGATACACAAGACACCACAAACAAACAAAAACACAGAAAATAACTCTAAATACGTAAATATATAAAGATTTAGGCATTGAAACTGAGCCTTTTTTTCTATTTTTAAAAATTCTATGTACTATGGTTATTTTATGATAGAAAAGAATTGGCATACAAATACTAATGTAAGTATCTATAAATTAAGATTATTAAAGGAAAGTGCTCCATAGACTTTAAGCCCTAGAGGAGTCTTAGAGACAATGTAGTCCCATTTTATAGAGAAGAGCTAGACTCATGTAGTATAAAGTACCTGTGGTGGTTTTAAAATATTGCTCCCAAATTCTTGGTCACGTCTCCCATTGAGAGGTGGGGAGCTATGTCCCATTGCTTTGAATTTGGGTGACTCGCAACTGCTTGTTTCAATCGAGTATGGGAGAAGTGATCTTATATGATGTCCAAGGCTATGTCATAAATATCCATGTAGTTTCCACAGGTTCTACACTCACCCTAGAGGAAGCCAGATGTCATATTAGAACTATTGTCTTAACACTGCTACTTGAAAAAGCCATGTGCAGGTGTTCCAGATGACAGTCCCAAATGATCTCCCAGTTAACTACCAGCACTAACCACCAGAGTGAGGCATCTTGGGTATCTAGCCTAGCTAAGCTATCAGATTATTTCAGTCCCAGTTGACATATGACTGCAATGGTAGAAGAAACTCCAAGTGAAAACTATCCAGCCTAATCCTTTCCCAAATTTCTGACCCACAAAATTTGAGCAAAATGAAAAGATGGCTTTAAGCCACTAAGTTTTGTAGTAATAACAACTAGAATATCCAAGGGTCATGGAGCTCAGAGATTTAGTAACAGGAGTTGGGCTAGAACCCAACTTTCCCTTCTCACCTAGGGTATTCCTGTAGCCCAAGGTAGTCAGATGAGACACTGGATCAAAACAAATATATATACTTGTTGTTAAATTCCATAACATTCTTTGAGCACCATGGATTGCTCCTACATTCTGTCAGGTGCTGTTAAACACAGGGTGGCGTTAAAAGAGGATACAATGTGTGGGGGAAAAGTTATCAGTTTCACCTCATTCCCATATTCTTGGGAAGAAAAAATCATAACTGCTGGAAAAATGATAGATGTTCAAAAATATGTGCTAACATTTAGATAAAGAGTAATCTTTACATGATGTTTTCATTATCATACAGTATAAACATTATCATTTTTTTCATTAAGATAGGAAATGAAACCAAATGAAATCTGTGAAGTTGTCAGTCATCTTTGGGAAGGCTTCAAATGAACAAGGGAGGGTCTTGAGCTTGGTATCCTTTCATCTTGGAAGAATTCATAGCTGGGAATTGGCTAAAGCTTTGCAGTTGGTTGAATGATGGCTTCCAATGAGATCTGTCCATGCCTTAGTCTTCAGAAGCTGTTAATGTGACCTATTTGGAAAGATGGATTTTACAGGTCTCATTAAATTAGGAATCTTAAGATGATATCATCCTGGATTACCCGGTAGGCCCTAAATCAAATGAAAAATGTTCTCATAAAAAAATTCAGAGACAGTGAAGCCTGCAGACACATTGATTTCAGGCTTCTAGCCCCCAGAACTATGAGATAATAAATGTCTGTTGGTTTAAGTCACCAAGATTGGGGCAATATGTTACAGCAGCTCTAGGGATCTAATACAAGTTCCTTAAAAGAGAGTTGTAAGAGACCTGGAGGAATAAGGCTGTCCTCTTAGGGTAACAACAGTGGCTACAGCACTATGGCCACATAGGTAGATGTGGGACAGCAGTCAAACTCATACTAGGAGTTTCTCTGCAAAAGTCAGACATTTTTTTGCGGCCGGCTGTCTTATTCCAGAGACATTACCAATTAGAACATGCTGATCATATGCTATTGGTTAGTAAATCTGTCTCTTCAGCTGATTTATGAATTTCTAAAGACCAAGAGCCTTCATTTCTTTCTTCAACAAAACTTAATTGAAAGACTGTTATGTGCTCCACTCTTTGCTAGGTGCTAAGAGGCTGAGTAACACATAGTTTTCAAGGTGCCAGCTGACCTTGGGTGATACACCACGTTGTGTTCAACTAATGTTTAATGGAGGAAATAAATTTGGATAGATAAAACAGTTTGGAAGAGTAGACAGTTTTGTACCGACAGAGACCTGGGTTCCGGTTGTGTAAACCTGGATAATTTCCTTAATGGTAAAATGGAAAAAAGTAACACCTACCTTGTAGGGTTTCTAGGATGATTAGCATATATGTAAAACATAGGTCCCACATAAAGTACATATTTTCAAATGCCTGTAATGTTACTAATAAATGAGGAGCTAATGTTCCAGCAAAGCTTATACCTTGCATCCTTGCATTAATATTTTAGTACATTTTCCACATGTTTTCACTTACTTCATATTTCTCCAGCTTTCTAATGTAGGCAGGATAGGGATGATTCTCACATGGAACAAAAGAACAAGACACTGAATCCATAAAAGAAGAGGATGGTAATGGAGCTACACAACGCCCTAGATTTCCTGTCTCACAGGGCCCCGTGTTTCCCACCACAGCCATGCCATTCACCTGGTTGAGAAAGCCTCTCGAGGAAAAAGGGTGGTCTGCTCACAATTACAGTTTAAACATGACTCATATTCCTTAAGAGTCAATTGTACCCAAAGATTTTGGGAACAAAACATCTTTAAAATACTGCAATAACACAGCTTCATTTTAAAGCACACAAAACTTAATCATAATAACGAATACTTAACGTTCATCGGTCTCTGTTCTAACCATTTAAAAAAACCACCATTTAACTCTTACAACTTTCCAAAGTAGAGCTTATCATTATCCTCATTCTACACATTAAGAAACCAAGAAATAAAAACAGTTAAAAGACTTACGCAAAGTTACAGTTAGTGGCAGAGCTAGGATTTGAACTAAGGAGATTTGGCTCTAGAGGTTCCAATTTTAACCACTTTGTTAGGAAAGTTTAGATAATTTATTATGAATATTTTAATGGACCTAGGGTAGCAGGGCTGCAGTTATTTTATTCTATTGTCTATCATTGTGGGCATAGGTCAGGGGAAGACTTTGAGGAGAATTTCAGAAGCACTGTGCCACACAGGCTGTTTACAGAAATGATTTTTAAGGATCAATTGTGTGTGTGTGCGCGCACGCGTGTAGAGAGAGAGAGAGCACGAGAGAGCAAGAGAGCAAACATTTCACAGTGCATGCAATTTTAGCTTAATTAGAATAGGAAGACTATTAACAAGTTATTTTTAAAAGCACCAAAGATCAGGAGGTATATTAGAATTAAATTACACCGTGTGAGGCTGATTGGCAGCCCGTGTAATGTGGGCAAGTTCACCATCTTGTGTTTATCAGCACAGTTTGCAAAGTAGGCCTGAAGGGCATGGCCCCAAACCCATAGAGTGTGGAGCTATAATTATTCAAGTAAAAAAAAAAGAAACTAATTGGAAATGTGATAAGCAATGATTAGCTAGTCTATTTCAGGAGGAAAATGAACAAAATGAGCAGACGCCAACTGTAGTGGCTTTAGTGAAAAAGGATAGATACACTTATTTAAATGAAAAGTTCTCTGTCACCTGAAGACAGAATTTCCCTAAGGACCAGACCATTAGCGTGTCATTTGCATAGAGAGCTTAAAACAAAAACAGCCACCACAAATAGAAACTCCTGGGCACAAATATAGACTGAATTCAAAGGATGCTGATTGGTGCAAAGGACTGAGTCCGTGCTGAGGGCACTTGCAGACTAATTGCCAGTTGGGAATGTTCCTGACCTTGCAGTAGCAAGAACTAAAATAACCCCAGCAAAACAGAGCGTGGAAGAAGGGAGAGGGGTTAGAAGACCTTGGCTCCTGTTTTGGCTGAAGCTCTTGGGCCGGAGCCCAGAGCCCATGTGCATTTGAGGAATAACTTTTTCTCCCTGGGTTCCCTCATGGGTAACTCCCTCTTCTCCAGTGCTAACTGCATCTGCGTCCTCCTTATTTTGGACTGTTGAATCAAACCCTCGGGCTCTCCAGAGGCTCCACGTTGTTATCCCCCAACTCCAGCTTTATCTTGTGTTCAAGGTGGGGGTTTGAGCTCTGGAGTCCAACTGCTTCAGTTCAAATTCTCATGGTAATGATTGCGACCCTTAGCTAGACCTTGCTCTCTGCCTCAGTTTCCTCCTCTATAAAATGGAGGAAAGATACTTCACAGGGTTGTTGAGAGGATTCAAGCAGATAAAGAAGGTAAAACAGAGAATAGTGCTTGACGCTTACCAAGTACTCAATAAATGTTAGGAATTAATATGAATTTGCCTCCTTGGGTAGAGCTCCCTAACTTCAATTATTCGTATTCACATCTCCTATAGTTGTCATGAATAGGTATCATCTACTTAATGTACTTTAAAAATCCATTCAAGTTTTTAAACTCAGCCATATTTCAAGCAATATTATTTGTGAAAGTCCAGGCTGCGTTAATGATTTTTTTCTAATACATGTTAATGATCCACTAAAATAAAGGTGGATCTATTTTTATAAACGTGGCACAATCTTAAATCATCTATCAGTACACATTTTACACATGAGGAAACACAGTCTACACACATTCACTCGTCTTCCAGTTGTTCTCTCAGCAAGCATCTAGACAAAACTTACCACGTGACTGGAGAGGAAGTCAGACAATAGAAGTGGAAAAGCATCTTTTCTGCCTCCACTGAGCAGAGACCCAGAGAGAGATGAGAACAATGACCCAGTAGCAGGGCTTTTCTTCATGAGGTAGCCTTTTGGTCCTGCTTGGGCAGGTCAGTTCCCTCAGGAAACAGCAGGAAGAACCAAGCATGTCAGGTGTTCCAAATTCCAGTTCCAAGACAAGTTGGCCTTGCATCCAGATTCTACATGGTGAGACCCTGGGCTTCTTATCTGAGCTCTCTGACCATCTGTTTCCTCATCTGCTAAATGGGCATAGTATGTACCTCACCGAGCTAGTGGAGGATTCAATCCGACGACATAGTGAGTATTCAGTGAATGAGCGTTCTCTTCAAATGATTAGTGCTCACACAGGACTCACATTTCCTGTCCTGCAGACCTGGGGAATATGCCCATTCTCCTCTGTTGTAAAGGCTCTCTAGGTTTTTCCCTAAAAATCTGCTTCTTTGCCTAAGCAGCCCTTAGCGTACTAAACCAATTTAACATTGGCCAGCATGTAGTAAAGGCTTTCCAAAAAATTCAAGACCCATCTTCAAAGGCCTAATGTGTCTTCTTACCACAATTTTATCTTGTATAGGATGAGGCTTGTAAAATCTCATTTTACACATGATGAAACTGAGGCATGGAGAGGTTAAGTAATTTGCCCAGATCACAAAGCTGGCAAATGGAGGAGCAGGTAACCTCTACAATTAGTAACCACTAAAATTGCTACTACTAAAGACAAGACTATAACTAAGGCCCCCAGTAGGACCACATCATCTAGCTCAGTGATTCTCCACTGAGAGGGACTTTGTCTTTCAGGGGACATTTGGCAATGTCTGGAGAAAGTTGTGGTTGTCACAGCTGTGGGGTGTGTGCTACTGGTATCTAGTGGGTGGAGGTCAGGGATGCTGCTAAACATCCCACAGTGCACAGGACGGCTTCCCTCCCTCCCAATTATCCGAGGCAAAAATAAGTCAGCAGTGCTAAGGCTGAAACACCCTGTGCAGGCACTATGACATTAACTATTTAGAACCCAGTTGATAACTAAGAAGAAGCTACAGAATCTCTCAGATTCCAAAACAGGTAGCACGAAGTTCAGGCAGAAAATTTTGTGCACTTTGTCACAAGAAATGACCAGGAGCCAATTTCCTAAGGCACATTCATCCCACCATTCATTAAGTCGATTAAAAGCACCAAATGGATGTGGTATCTGGGTAGAAAAGGGAAGCATGGAATATGCCAAGAGCCAAGAAGACAGCCAACAGCTTGCTAGTCTGAGGAATGGAGAAAATAGAAGCAGTGGTAGAAACACTGGCTGTGACAATCCCTGTAAGAAACAGCCATGTGGATAGAGGCGGCTCCTGAGACCGTGGGAAGAGGTCTTCTGGGCATTCAGAGGGACATCATGCCAGGACGCCAGCATGGCGGGCAGGCCATGAGCAGCATGGGCTTCATCTCATATTACTGAGCTTCTGTGACTTTTTTTTTTTTTTTTTTTTTAAGGGGTGTGAGACTGTCAGTTGAGGAAGACAGTATGAAAAAGTTGGAGATGATTTATCTGGTGACGTTTTCTGCATAAATTGCAAAATAACCAAATGAGGCAAATGGATTTAGTTACTAGAAATGGGAACAGGAGGCAGGATGCTCACCTGAGTATTTTGCTTTATTCAATCTAATAAACATTTTATTTATATAAAAGACAAACAATGCATAGAATGAAAATAAGTGCTTGAGACTTTTGATATAAAAAGAGTATATAGCATTCACATTCCTATTTTAATAAATGAGTACAGCTGAAGTGTTCCATAAAAGAATAAAACTTTCCCTTTATGTATAGTAGTGAAAAAAGTCAGTATTTTTAGGAACTACAGAATGTTATTCCTTGGTCTTTTTTCTTGAATAAGAAAAAAAAAACATAAACAAAACAAGCCACAGTATCGTCTGACACTACATTCCAGTTTATGCTGATAACCCAGAAGTGAGAATACTCTTCAATCTTGAATATCTCATGAATGGACCAGTATTCTAGAAACTCACCACTAGAGGTCAATGAGCAACAGCGATTGGGATGGTATCGGCATGCCCTACGGTGCGAGTGGAATTTCTAGGCGCCTCTATGCTCCTGCAGCCACACTGTCTAACTCTCAGCCCACCCACACTGAGTAAGGTGCCCAGAGGTTCTGCCTAATTCCAAACTTCTGCATGTATCCTAAAAATCTCAATAAAATGAGACTTTCCAACATCCAAACAGAGCTGATATTCTCACTGCCAGTCCCTCTCTAATATTCCTATTTGGCTGAAAATAAGTAGCTTCAAAAACAGTTTTAAAAAAAGAGATTACTTGCAGCATTAACACTTCTTTGCTGATTAACATGTTTCCTATGGAGTTTCAAAGCTCATACTTTGTTCTTGTCCTTGTGGACACAAATTTCCTAACTGCAAATGGGATTTCTGTGTCCCACATTTAAGCCCTCTCTAGTAATTTCTGCAAAGGTTGGGAAGGCTGGCATGATGGAGACAACAGGAACCATGAGGAAAGCTTCTGGGAGTAAAGCGCTCTTCTCTCCAATGCAGAGGGTAAAACTATTAACATATAAGCAAAAGAAACTTGGGCTAACAGACCCTTAAAGGAGTTCCCCTTTAGTCCAATAAAAGGCCAACTTCAAATCTTAACACCAGATAAGGTAGTCAAAATCATACTATATACCCAGAGAATGACTGCTTGCATGGACATTTCTTACAAGGGACCTTGGTTAGGTGGAGATTTAATTCCTAGACTGGGGTCCAGGTAGGCAGTGGAAAGAGCTAATGTTTACAGTGAGAAGTGAGGCAGCTTTTAAATATCTCCACACCTTCACATTTTGTGAACATGGACTGGAGATCACTGAAAGCCATCTGCTCTCCTTACCTGGGGATCCAGATTTTCCTGCAAAATCTCCATGTATTTATAAAGTGGCTTCACTTTTTGAAACGCTGTGCTGACCAAACAAAACATATGTTTAGAGTGCCCAAGGTCATAGTCCTGACAATGATAGGATTGTGTAGTTGAAATCCCCTTCATTAGGCCAAACTGTGCTTGAGCAATCAGGAGCCCAGAAAGATGGAACCCATTGGTGTTTGTATAGAAAACTAGAGAACCAAGTCAAGTGTAATGAAAAAGTAAACATGATAAAGCGTAGAGTGGGGATTTGCTCCTTTTTAGAAAAGGATGAAGGCTGGGAGCAGATAATAGTAACGTAAGTGCAGGGGAAAGATGAAAAAAAAAAGAACAACTTTTCATTAGTAGATGGCGGGGCAATCGCACGGATGGGGAAATCTGTTCTGATTTTTGTGCAACTCATGAGGGTAAAAAGTGGGGCTCAAAACATTCAAGGTAGTAAAGACAGGGTAGAGTTTCTAAACTAGGTTGAGGGAAATTTCTAAACTAGCCCCCGCAGATGTGCTGCTTGCAGCTTAAATGAAAAGTCCAGGAGAAACAAGGGCACACAGGAACCCCGGGAACACTGGTTCCAACAGTGCCACTGTACTTAGTTCCATGGCCAGAAGAGAACTGCTAGGCAGGGAATGATTATTTTGCAAAAGCAACTGCAATGTGGTCATAGCTGGCTGTGAGACGTGCAGCCTCTTGCCTCATGCAAAGTTCCCTGTTACACAGTCGGAGAACCACTGCATGTGTGATTGTCAAATGCTAATGCTGTCATGGGTCCCTTCCTTCTCTACTTGGTTCTGGAGCTCTCCAATAAAACCAATTTCCTGGGAATACTTGATCTTTTTCCTTGTCTCTTTTCAAGGTATGGCTATATATAGAGAGATATAGACATATATAGATATATATATATATATATATAACATAGCTATTCATATTTATATACAGGCATTAATAAAGTGCAAATGTTATTGGCTATTGTAAAAATTAATCTCATTTCCTGAGGAAGTGCTAACACAGCTTATCCTATGACAATGTCAAAGGCATAGAATGCTCGATGTCACCTACTCCCTGCTGCTGTTGTTTCTGCTTATCCCCACAGCTTACAGGGAGGGGAGTGACCCCCTTGGTTTTCCAGGAAGCATCAGTTCAGCGGCAGCTTCCTGCTGCCTCTGTTCTTTGGTGAGAGGGGCAGTCTCTTTGGACGTGGCCCAGCCTGCCCCAGAAGAGCTATTTGGTAGTGTTTAGGGAGCCGTCTTCAGGAATCTTCTCCTCGGAGCAGCTCCTCCCCGAGAGCCTGTCCAGGTGCTCCAGCTCACTGAAGCGTTCTGCCACACACTGGGCTGTGAGGCGGGCCTCTGGGTCGTGGTCCCAGCACTCAGTCAACGTCTCACACACCATCTGGATGCCCTGTAGTGGGAAAGAGATCCAAAGGGCACCATTAGTTGGTGGGCTCCGCGGAAGGCAAAGTGGCTTGCTGACCTGTTGCTATAGTGAGTGCAAGCAGGGTTCAAAAGTACCTGTGCATTTAACATGCGCTGACTGAGTGCCCGCCGCTGGGGGCCACCCAGTTCCATGTGGAAAGTGGAGATTGTGCTGGGGGCGGCTGTGCTCGAAACCTACCATACTTTTTTGGCTCTGGTGCTATCTGATCACAATAGGTCCTGACAGCACAATGATCCTCTGCTGGGCTTCTGGGGTACACTAACACTCCCAACACCTGAAAATTCCCCATGCAGTGGCCCCTAATACCATTTTAACGCCTTTCTATTTAGAGAAGTTCTTGGTTCACAGCAAAATTGAGTGGAAAGTACAGAGAGTTTTCACAAAACCCCTTCCCCATACAGGCACAGCCTTCTCCACCTCGGTATCATCCGTCTGTGTGCTACATTTGTTCGAACTGATGAACTAACACTGACACATCATTATCAATCAAATGCATAGTTTACATTAGGGTTCACTCTCGGTGTTGTATATTCTATGGGTTTTGACAAATGTATAAAAACAGGTATCGACCATTATAGTATCATGCAGAATAGTTTCTCTGCCCCTCAAATCGCCTGCATTCCACTTACTCGTCCCTCCCTCCATTCCCCTACATTTCTGGCAGCCACTGATCTTTTACTGTCTCTGTAGTTTTTGCCTTTTCCGGAGTGTCATATAGCTGGGTCATATATACACTGTTCTATTTTAACAGGGCTGATTACCCCAGTCGGAGTTGTATGCAGGCATTAGCGTGGTTTCATTTTCCATAGGCCACTCATTTGGTAGAGTGATTCAGTAGCAGCTTCTACGAGCTGCCAAGGATGACCTCTGGGATGCCCCATTCCTCTCCAACAACATAAGGTTGGACCCTGTGAAACAGCTGCCTTTGAGGGTCAGGCATGCTTAACTCTGCCATTTCACAGGGTTCACCCTAACTGAGCCAAGGCCCCATCCAAGGAGCCCATCCAGAATATCCTGCCCAGGAAGGTGGCAAGAGTTTTCTCTCACTGGCTTAATTTTTATTTCGCATTGCAAGTATTTTTGGTATCATTTCAAATCCTTTTTGGAAATAAAGCAGGCAGGAGTTAAGCAAATGGTCTGATAGGTGGAAATAGAGCGTGCTCCTCCCAATTATAAGATCAACATTGCTAATGGGGATCCATCACACAGGTGGCTGGGAGTGGGATGGATACGTCTCCAACCTACCTGGGAGAGCTGGCACTTTCTCTACTTGCTTTCTAATACGAACAACTTTCCAAACACACCTAGGAACCTATCTCTTTCCCTCCCGACACCATGAGTTCATGATGTTAAATTAATTGCATAATTCGCCTAATTGACAGTATTGACAGATGGCCCTGTTAAGAGTAGAGTACTATTGTTGGTACACAAGTAACATTTATTTTATTCTGGCACTGTAATTACAGGCAGTAAATTAAATTAAATATTAAACATTAACTTGAAATCAATAGGGCAACAAATCTCATTATGAGAAAAAATGTATTATGCAAATTCTTTTCAGAATTTTATCATCATGAATAATGGCTTCATTACGAGAACTATACAGCAGAGGAGGCAACAGAGTTTGAAAGAAACATAACACTCCAGTACATTCTGATTTCAGAATTTATGCAAAACATTCTTACAGTTTTAGTGTCAAAGAGGATTTGCCCAAAACTCCAGCGAAGCCCGTGACCCACCACAGCCTGGTTCACCCCCGCCCCCTCCTTTATGAGGGACTTTATTAAGGTCTGTCTGCTGAAGTGGCTCTGCGCCAGGACTGGCACAGACCAGGCTTCCTGCTCCATTTGTCTTCCCGATTGTGCCTGATTTGTTGTTTCTGTTTCTTATCTGAATTTGCCTTGCCCTTAGGGAAACCTACAACTTAGCCTCAGCCTTCATGGTTGAGGGAATTCATCCAAAAGAGGCAATAAAAGGTTTTAGTCAGTAGAAAGAACAGTTTTCTCAGTGAGATAGGGTCACACAGTTCTCTCCCATTCTTCACTAAGGGCTCCTTTCTGGGTATGTCAGACATATGGCTGGTTCTGACTCACTCACAACTTATTGTTTTCTTTTTTCTCTGACCATTGCCCTCGTCAAAGTGCCCCCACACAAAAAATCTGGATCAGCCTCTTTATAAGTCCAGAACGACTGCCCTGCTATGGACAGCCTTAGCTACCATTTCTTAACAAGAAAAAGTAAGGGGCCATTAGGATGTTCCCAACAGACAGATTTCTCGTTCCTTCCTGGGCATACTCCTCTTCTTTGCTTTCCTTAATTCCAGAGTGAGGAGTCAGTCTCCGCTTTCCCATGCGTGCTCACTCAGACCTCTCCCAAGTCTGTGAGCACAGTCTGCAAACACCTGTACACAGCCCTCTGCATGCCACAGTCACTTCTCAGTACAGTTGCCTGACAAACCCTGCTTGTTTGGCACGTGCTAAGTATTTCCTTATGGAACTGAAGATTCCCAGAAGAAAACATTTGGAATCCAGAGGGAATGAAATGTAAACTCCTGACGTGAAGGCCCAGGAGTAAGTAGCAAAGGCTGCAAACAAAATGTTTTAACCGAGGACCAAGGGGGCTTGGAAAATGTGACAAATGCCCTCCAAATGTCTATTCGTGAGCTCTCAGAGTATATATCAGGTGGTTGGAACATATAATAATTGGGTCATCCTCTTTATTGAAATTTTCTTTACAAACAAAATTTAACAGGGCCATAGAACACAACGGGATCTTCCCTCAGATTTAAGCTCAATATTCCAGAATTTTCTGCCACCTAAGAGGCAACTTTGGTTGAATCTTACTGACCTTTGTAAACACTCACTCCTTACCTGGTGGTTGAGCCAGAAGCTGGGAATTTCTGGTCGTCCTCGATCTCTCAACACGTTGTCCTTCATGCTTTCGACACAGGGGTGCTCCCGCACCTTGGAACCAAATGGAGGCTCATAATCTTTTACTTCTGTGAAGAAAGCCAGCAACACAGGGTCACTGAGAATGGTGTGTGCAGCCAAAGGAAATGAGCATGGTGAGATGCCTGACTGGGGAGCATGAAGGACTAAGTAACAAATACCTCTGTGATTACTCTAAGAGCAATATTTAATAATAATGGATTAAGATAAGAAGGAAGGAGTGGTTAGGGGAAGGGCTAGAGAAGTATTCAATAAATGATTGCTGATAACTTAAAATGTGCTAGGTGTTATGCTGGGGGACAGAGTGGACAACAAAATAGAGAGGGTCACGGAGCTTACGTTTTAACACAGGCATTCTCTACAGGGTGATACGGCACCAAAAGGGTGAAATTGGTTCTTGGGAAGTGGAAAAATCTTATGTATTACAACAGTTTGTAGGCCTCCAAAGGCTCAGAGTATACAGAGAGATTTAAAATGTGGTATTAAATTTCATGCAGGTATTGAGGCATAAAAAGGAATGAAACTCTGGCACATGCTACAACATGGATGAACCTTGAAGACATTATGCTAAGTGAAATAAGCTAGACACAAAAGGATAAATATTGTATGATTCCTCTTATATGAAGTACCTTGAACAGGTATATTCAGAGACAGTATAATGGTGGTTGTCCAGGGGGCAACCTGGGAAGAAGGGGGTATGAGAAGTTATCCTCTAAAGAATTTCAGTTGAGCAAATGAAAAAGTTACAGAAAAATGAATAATGGTGATGGTTGTAGAGCACTGTGAATGTACTTAATGCCAGTAAATTGAACCCTTAAACATGGTTAAGATGGTAAATTTTATATTATGTCTATTTTGCTACAGAAAAACATCATGGAGAGTAGTGATTAGAAAAAAGTTGTCTATAGGCCAGGTGCTGTGGCTCGTGTCTGTAATCCCAGTACTTTAGGAGGCTGAAGGAGGATTTCTTGAGTCCAGGAGTTTGAGACCAACCTGGACAACATAGTGAGATCCTCTATCTATACAAAATAAAAAACAAAACAAGCAAACAAAAAAAGTTGTTTAAAAAGGCTCCTTATGATATTGCTGATTTTTTTTTTTTTTTTTTTTTTTTGAGACGGAGTCTCGCTGTGTCTCTCAGGCTGGAGTGCAGTGGCGTGATCTCGGCTCACTGCAAACTCCGCCTCCCGGGTTCACGCCATTCTCCCGCCTCAGCCTCCCAAGTAGCTGAGACTACAGGCGCCCGCCACCACGCCCGGCTAGTTTTTTGTATTTTCAGTAGAGACGGGGTTTCACCATTTTAGCCAGGATAGTCTCGATCTCCTGACCTCGTGATCCACCCGCCTCGGCCTCCCAAAGTGCTGGGACTACAGGCTTGAGCCACCGCGCCCGGCCTGATATCACTGATTTTAAAAAAGGTTGAGAAATGCTGTTTTAGTGGGAAGACAAGGGACAGATTAACAACGTTAACAACATTTTAAAAAGATTTTTAAAAATTTTAAAATTTAAAAATTTTCCTCAGATGGTATATTCAACAAAGAAAATGATAAAGGAGGAGGTAACCCTTCACCAGGGCTTCAGGCTTCAACTAAGGTCAAATTCTTTATGAAAACTTCCTTGAACATCCTTAGAATCAATCTTGGTTAAATATCCTGGGCAGGGCTCTATTGTTGCATGTACCCTATTTTATTTAATATATTCACCTGCTTATTTTTCTCACCTAACTGGACTGTGAGCATTTGGGTGCAAGTTGAGTCCCTTTCTCATTCTTGCATTCTTGGTGCCAATTGAAAGGGTATCCCATGCCAAAAGGCTGTCAACAGATGCTTTGTTGAGTGAGTGAATGAATGAATGAATGAATGAATCTTAAGATTCTCTCCAAAGTGGCAGTGCATAAACTCTGGCCGAATATTAAAACAAAACACCAATTTAAATGAGCAGATTAATATAGTGTAAACAGAGCACAGGACAGTTAAAAAGACAGAAAACATCGCAGTACTAAAACATGTCTGGGCTGAAAGGAGAGACTGGGCTGAATTCAACACTTTTCTCCAAAGTAAGTTGGATCTTTGGCCTTTAGCTTCAAAATAATCTTATGTAATGAGTAAAAGTTTCAATAAATTTGCACTTTTAGGTAACGAAGAAGCTTTCATGGCAGGATGACATTTTGAAAAGGGATGGCTTGTTTTTGTTCTTTGTTTCATTTTCTTTTTTCCCCTTTTCCAGAACTCTGCTTGAATATTTATCTTTTTCAGCTTCACCCAAATAGTAGAGCTGCCAGGACATTTTCTTTTTTATAGTTTTAAATACAGGGGAATGTGGGATGAAGGCCTCCCATCATATTAAGACAAACCACAAACTATCCTCCTGTGTGTCATGCTTTCGCCTTCAAGTGCCCAAGCACTTAATCCACACTGCTCTTGGATGAGATCCGAACTGTGATTTGCATAGTATTTACACTCTTATTTTTTTCTTTCATTCCCTATCTTCAACCAGACTGTAAATGCCTAAGGCACAAGGCAGTGGCTGAATTTGATGTCTTTCAGTTATCTGCTCAGTGCCTAAAACTGTGCCTTATACGTAGTAAGAATTTAATAAATATGAGGTGGGTTGAATTCAAGCAAAAGAGAAAACTGAGAATCAGATCTAGTTCCCAGTAAGTGTTTACTCTCACGTACTTCTTCTCTTCTATAAAATGAATAGACTGAACTGAGCTACCTCCTCTTCAGATTTATCTTGTAATCCAACCTAATCAAATGTGATGCCTCTTTGATACATACCTTGAGATATATGTACTACCATATAATAGTAAAGGATAGGATTTGAATATGATATAAATTGTTCTTTAGATAAGG
Source organism: Macaca fascicularis (assembly GCF_037993035.2). Classification (NCBI taxonomy): domain Eukaryota; kingdom Metazoa; phylum Chordata; class Mammalia; order Primates; family Cercopithecidae; genus Macaca; species Macaca fascicularis. The sequence continues at coordinate 17,748,881 of NC_088376.1, forward strand.
TACAGTCCATAGACCTTCCATCTTCAATTGTTTTGGCTTCTGTAGCAGTTGTAGTTGGTGCCTGCCGAGGTCCCCTTCACCAAGCTAGGGCCAGCAGCCCATAGTTGCCACAGGTGTTGGTTCATAAGGGCTCACACCTTCACCCTTTTCTGGGGGATTGCCCTTGGCCAATGGGAGTTGCCTATCCTGGAGATTCCTGGACATGACCGCCTTACTCTCAGAGGCAGCGTATAGCCAATGACAAATTAATGTTGAAGTTTAACAGTCCAATTCTCTTGGCTCTTGGTGGGTAACTACGGTGCAATTCACGCTTTCCAGAGCTTTCTATGAGATCAAGCTGAGGTTAGACCTCTCTTGAACTACAAGTTCACTTAACTCCTTCCATGCTTCTTCCTGCTTCTCTTACTTCTGTCTCGTGAGAGCTTATCCTCAATAAATCATTGCACAAAAGTGTGTCAGACTCCACTTCTAGTAAAGCTGGTCCGATACAGCTTTCTCCTCTCTCCCTAGGCCTTTGTCTCAGTGAATCTGCACCATCTGACTGTAGTTGCAAAGCTACCCTGGGGAAGCCTTGATGTAGCTCCTTCTTGTGAAGGTGAAATTACTAAACCAGGAAGAACATTCTGAATCTCACATTGTATTACTGTTACTCTGATGAAACTCCTTTGCCTTTCCAGGAAGCTTTCATGCTTTTTCCTTTCTACGAAGCATTTCAGAGAGTTCTTTCTCCTCTGACTATCAACAACAACCCCTATACTCACGGTCAGAAGTGACAGAGGAGGACATAACGAACACCAGAGGAGGAAAATGTTGAGATCAGAATAGACCCCAGCTGTCAGTCAAGTCCTAATCTTCCAAGTTACATAAACTATAGAATTTATTGTAATTTTTTTATAGGTACTCTGTGGACCAAAGCAAGTTTCCATGGGGAATGAGAGAAGATGGCACTAGGCGTATTTTTACTTAGAGAACAATTAATGAATGCTATTTTAGAAAGGAAGACAAAGGCAATAATCCCTTCCCAGAACGAAGAGACTTATAAATAGGTTACTTCCTATTTTTCCTAAAATCTTGGAAAGTTGTGAGATTCCCTAATATTCCCAAGGGATACAAGGCCTGCTTCCCATCTTTGAGTTATGGGTAAATTTCACAAGGAAGGGAGGTCATGGGTAGTCTGAGAGGTGCTGGCAAAGGGACTGGCTCCTTGTGCCCCACTGAGAGAATTTATGGCTCTTCTGATTCCTCCTAAGCTTAAAATAGACAAGTCTGGGGAGGGACGATCATCATTTGACCCAAACTGTCATACTCTAATCCTTTAATATTAGTTTTTCAGATTAGGAGTAGGGATGGGGATATGCAGTGTGTGCATGATTTAGGCTGACCTTTCTTTAACTTCTGAAAAATGTCCTATTTGTGTAATATAGATTTACCAAAACAGCTAAACGCATGTTTGCTTTTTTCTTTCTAATTATGGATTTTTTCAATTCTTCTTTCTTTACCCTTCTCTCTCATTTTGGACATCCTACTCCTAAGCCCCATTTTTTTTTTCTCATGTCCTGCAATGTGTAGGAAGACGGTTTAATGTTTAGCAGTGTGTATACATGTGGCTCTCAGTTAACATCTTTGATATTCAATTGCAGTGATCAGGCAACGTTGCTCGTTTTTCCTTCTATGGCCATCAAGGCAATGCCATTCTCAGGGCCTCCATTAGGACTTGTAGGATGACCATGTAACATGGAGGCCATTCCCTCCTGGAGGGCATTTCTTAATTGCTCCTCAGTTCTAAGTGTCCCTCAGAATGCCTCGGATATTTGCTTTGACTCAGCAGAAGAAGGGGGAGAGGGTGGCCAGAGCCAGCCTGAACCCTGTGAGAGGAGGGAGAAAGCAGAAAGTCCTCTGTCAGTCAGGTGGGTACCAATGGTCTTTCCTAGGATGAGACCTCCTGTAACAGAACCCAGGCAGTCCTGGGGAACTGGACAGAGCTGGTGATTGGCAACGAGTTGATGGCCTGAGACCTTGGACACTCCAACTTTTTCCCCAGGGTTTCAGGCAGCTGGGACTGGGATGTTTAATCCACTCTGGCAAATGAGCACTTCTCAATCTATTTTTTATAAAAGCCCAGATGTTTTGCCCTCACTTCATTGGGAATAAAGGCTTTGGTAAAATACAGTAGAAATGAATTACAAGAAAAATGAATCCCACTTGAGTGTTGTGGCAACATCAAACTGCTATTAAAGGTACCAAACACATCTTGGTTTCTGTCCTTATATTGCAAATCTGAAACAGAGAGTTTGAGGACCAGCACCTTCCAAAGACCACATGTGGGGCAACATTGCTTTAAATGCTTCCTAAGAAATGTGAGATGCATTTTGACACCGGAGAAATGAATACAAGTTATTAAATGTATTTTAAGGGTTTCAAATGAGTCAGAGAAAGATTACTGAAAAAGTCTTCAAAGACGGGATCCAACATCCTCATGTTACAGTTGAGAAAACTGAGGCCCAAAGAGTGCACTGGATTCCAGGAAGAGCATTTAGAATTGCACACTGTATTACTGTTACTCTGAAGAAATTTGCCTTTGCCTTTTTAGGAAGCTTTCATGCTTGCTCATCTCTGCCAAGCATTTCAGAGATTTCTCCCCTAACCAGAGCAAGTACAGCTGGGGCAGTCCCTGGTATGAACACGCCCTTCCCAAATGTGACAAGGGTGCCCCTCCCTGCCTTGATGGGGCCCTCTTTAGCATATAACCTTGAGAAGGGGAACCTTATGGGGTCTGCCGGATGGTTATTTGTAATTTCTAAACAAGCTATGCAAAAAAACAATGACAAAGAGCAGCCCTCTCCTTAGCTGGTGTTATGTACCCACATTAAACCCAAACACTTGTCCTTTCTGGGTTTAGGGAAGTAGATGTGACTGGTGGCGGAGGTGAGGTAAGGATGAGAATCTCATTTTAACCACAGGCATCAGATCAGGGCATAGTTGGCAATAGAATTAATGCAGTTCCTCTTTGCACATTTGATCAAATGATGTTTGACCTTGGGCCTCTCTCTTGTGAAGAACTGCATAGACAGCAAGTTCAGGAGCATGTGAGATGAGTCCAGAGAAAATGTTATACCTGGCTAACCTATAATAAGAACCACTTTTTTAAAAAAATTGGAATTGCCTCTAAGAAAAAAGTGAAGGGCTTAGAGAGTAATGACTGAGTTTAGCACTTAAAAAGTGGAAGAGCTAACAATATGCATTGCAAGTATTATTTTGTTGTTGTTGCCCTGACTCCTTTAAAAAGTAGATATGAGGACTTTGAAAAGAGATGTCAAGAGTTTGTGCCTCACTTCCTATATCCACAAAATAAGAAGAGTCACATGTGCCCCCCAACGTTATTCAGTGTGATGCTGCAAGGCCAGCTGCACCACCACCTCCCAACCCCATCGCAATGGCCCTTCCGGTTAGGCTGGCCCAGCTCCAGGAAGAACAGGCGAGGAGGGCTGGGGAGTGAACCCTCCCAGCTCGGCCTGGAGCAGCCCTCCAGCAAAGACTGATGGGAGTTGGAAAGATAAACACCCAGCTTCCTTTAAGTCAGGTGGTATGACACTGAGGTGTGTGTTCTATACCGCCCGTAGTTATACTCCAGTTGCCCACAGTGGTAACTCACTTGATAAGATATCCTTTACTGGTTTCCTTCCCTCTCCTGACTCATTTCCTCATTCTCTTACTGGCATTTCCTGCAATCTCTTCCCAACTAAACTACTTGCACTCAAATTCTTGTTCCAGGGTTGGAGGCACTCCACCCAAGACATATGCCTACACAGCAGAATTAGTTCATCAAACCAAGCCTTTGTCTCACCCTCAGACTGTTTCTGAAGCCAGACGGACAGGGCTGAACACCTCAGAATTTCCCTGAGTGCCTCAAACAGCATCTTTTCTAAAAAAAAAACCTCTTTATTTCACTGCTTGAGAACAACTTTCTCTTCCTTCCATCTCCCTCCTGCCACCTCTCCCTGCAGCCCTTTCGCTGACGGAAGCCACCCACAACTGCCGGGCCCTCGCAGCTTCTTTTAATTTGTCTCAAAAGGCTCCTAAGAGAAAACCACGCTTGCCTGTCTCTTCCCAGTTCCGCAACACTCAGAGAGCAGGTCTCTGGGACAGCAATGGTATTCCTCGGAAAGTCAGCATCTGGTGCACAGCTGTTGTTTCGACTGTAGTCCCAGCGTAACAGGGCAGCAAAGTGGTTGATGCTTTTCTCCAAAGCAGTACCCCCCGAGTCTTCATATCTGCTTTCCAAACTGTGCTCCCTCGAAAATCCAGGAAAATGAAGTGTTTCAATCCTGGTCTCTCCTCAGCCCTCTTTCCAACGCCTCCTTTTTTTTCTCTCTCTTTCTTGCCCCTCCCCCTTCCCTTTCTTTTTGGTTCATTTGCACTTCTTTTTTTTTTTTTTCCATCTTACAAGACTCAGCAACTTGACAATACGCTAAGGAGCCCTTCTTGGAGTTGTGTTACTCCTCGTTAAATACTTGCTTAGCTGGCTGCTATGTGTCAGCTTCTATTCGAAGGCCTCAATGCCAGGGATGTGGAAGTCAATGTGCTCGTGGGCCAGTTTGGCTGGGGATGACGAGAGTATTGTGCCTGCTGTGTTCACCAAAGGGGTCCTGAACGGGAGCACCTTCACGCGCCTTCCACACAACACACAAACACTTGTATGAACACCAGACAGACTGAAAGCCTGGGACAGGGGCTTCTTTGTAAGAGAACCCCTCTCCAGTTCTGTTCTTGCTGAGCGGCGACTTCATGAAGAAGCTCTTCTCCTTCTTCATAAAACAGTAACACACCAGTCACCTCCTCCTGTCTTGTTCTGACTTCAAACAATTCTGAAAGATTTGTGTTCTTTTCTTTCTTTTGTATTCTTTCAGAGGATTACAATGTCTGAAATGACAGCCTCTTTCATTATCTATCCCCCAAGTCTATTTTTCTTTCTAAAATCATCCCACCCACCCCACCCAACTCCAACATTATATTACGTACCTCTTTGTTCATTACCTGTCACTAAAATACTGGCTCTTCACCAGACTTCCTGTCTCTCGAAGAAAGACACTGCTTTTTAAACTACAGTATCCCTGGCATTTTAAATAATGCCTGCTACACAAGAGGTACTCAGTGAATAATTTTTGAGTGAATGAATGAATAAACGTATCTTTAGGGAAATAAAGGCAAAGCAGTTATCTCAAATTTTAAGGCATCAATACTGTGACATGCTACACAAATTAACAGCCTTGGGGTCTGTTAACAGGGATTCACCCAGAGAAGTGAGGCTATCACTGAATGTTCCTCAAACATGTGATTGTCTCCTCAGCTTCTGCTGGAAAGGCTTCGTATCAACTGCCAGGATGCACAGAGTAGCTCTGACTATCCTATCCACACTGCTCATAGGAATCATAGCTACTATTTTTAGGGGCAGGGCTGGGGACGGAGTCTCGCTCTGTCGCTAGAGTGCGGCGGCGTGATCTAGGTTCAAGCAATTCTCTGCCTCAGCCTCTTGAGTAGCTGCGACTACAGGCGCCTGCCACCATGCCCGGCTAATATTTGTATTTTTAGTAGAGATGGCGTTTCACTATCTTGGCCAGTCTGGTCTTAAACTCCTGACCTCATGATCTGCCCGCCTTGGCCTCCCCAAGTACTGGGATTACAGGCGTGAGCCACTGCACCCAGCCATAGCTACTATTTTTAAAACATGTTCTGCATTGGCCAGGCTAGCAGTATACCTGCAATACTACGGCCAGTGAGCTACAGAGTCAGACAACAGGGCTTTGATTCCTGGCTCCACAACTTTCGCACTTCCTGAGCCCTCAGTTTTCTTGTTGTAAAATGGGATTCGTAACAGTACACACCTAAAAGAGTTTTGGTAGATTAAATGAGTTGATGTCTGGAGCAAGTGCTCAAGAAGTGGTGGTTATTCCTTTATGGCTTTATCTGGACCAAACGTACTTTCAACGTGAAGCCGTTCTCTCTGACCAGCCTCTTTACCTAACTGCAGCACATCTCCCGAGCTCCCTGGTAGAATTTTGTGCTAAATGAAGCTGTACCACCTGGCTTTTGAAGAGCTCTATTATCATCTGTTTATGTTTTCTCATCTGATAAAAGTGAGGCTTCTCCAGTGTAGTGCTGTTCTTTCTGTTTTCCCTGTGCTCCCTTGCAGTGAGGAGTGATTGGCTGATAAAGAAGTAACTCAGAAGGATGTTCCAGAGTCTTCCTCTTCCTTCAAGAACTGACCTAACTCTCATTCCCTGACCCTAACACTGCACTCCCTGTAGCCAACCTGGGCGTTCAGTCCCTTGAGCTCACTGCTTTCCCTTCCTAAGCATTTATCACAACTGAACCACACTTGCCTGTTAAAAACAGTCTAGTTAAGTGTTCCAGTGCCAGTAAATAGCATGAGACAAAGCCTGGAGGTGAGACCTAAAAGACTTTCATCACGATGAACTGATGAACACAGAATGAGAATGTGGCGTGGAGGTGAGCTTGGAGCCTTAATATCCATGTTTATGAGTCACTTAAAGGCAGGAGACACGGGACTTCACAGTTTTCTGTGAAATTGTCCCTAATCCTTGTATCCTACTTCATTCAGTTAGATCTTCTGCTACTTAGAACATTTTTCTTCAAGTAGTGAATAGTGTAATGTCAACATCCAAGAAAGTAAAACAAATAGTCACTTCTGCAACAGCTCATTAACAATTGATAATGGAGAGGTTAATGTTCCATAGCTTAAAAAAGTATCAGTACAACTGGGGACTCTCTCAGTATCGGATGGGGTGCTATATCCATATTACCAATGGCAGTCATCCTAAGAAATTCAAGGAGGCTCATTTACCCTCCTTCAGCGGGTAGATCCACTACACTTGCCATGTAGATTAGCTGTTTTCACTGGAGACTTGGATCCCACCATCCTTCTGCACACAGTTGAGGTGGATCATACCTCTTGAGTAGGCTTCCCTGTAGGTGCTTGGTAGCTGGCTCGATGGGCCAGATCATAAGCCTTTTGTGTCACAGAAGTGGCCCCGATCCATGATCCCACAGCACACAGACTCAGAGCCTACAGAGAAAATGACCCTGGAGATCTGGTTCCCTTTACTGTCCATCTATGATTCATCATACAAAGGTAAGCATATTCCACATTTCCTTTTTTGAAATAGGACTGCTGATTTTTTAAAAAGTGGTAATTACATATGTTGTACTGCAAACTGCAGAAGTTCAAGCTTAAGGAAAGACCTTTTACATCCTTCCCTCTTCCTTGTATCTTAAAATTAAAGTCTAACATCAAACAGGGGGATTCATTATTTATTTAATTTGTAAGGTAAGAAACTTATCTGCATGTGTAAGTTTTTGAAAAAGAAGGGAGAAGAAACAAACAACTATTTCCTGTAGACTGTAAGCCTCTTGAGGTCAAAACCTGTCCTTCCATCTATGTTTCTACAAAAGCTACAGTTGGGACAACATCAAGATGCATGCAGTTGGAGGGAATCCATCTGTCTTCAGGCTTCGTATACTTTCCAGAGGACTTTTTGAATGTAAAAGAAAAGCCCCTGAAACTAAGACTAGACTGAAAATACGTCTTTAAGGTTTTTGAGACACACCAAAAAGAAAGCAACAAACAAAAATCACTAATGCTTTTAAAAGAAGAAGTCAAGGTGGGAGAAGGAGCTTACTACGTGAGTTCACATACTTAATCAAGAGAAGGGCTTTGTGTCAGGACGAACATGAGGATGGATAAATAACCCTGGTGTCTGCAGCCTGAGCGAAGATGGGAGAAACAGGACTGTGGGCTTAAGATCAAAGGAAATGAGAACTGGGATGGCCTCTTTCCGGTTCCCCAGGGCTGTCTGTTCTTATCCTAAGGTTATAAAAGATTTTTTGAGACTAGCTGAATAAACCAGATCCTGTTCCTTCCTTGGGAAAACTTGTTTATACTGTAACTGTTTTTAGACCTCGTAAAAGTTGGTGAACTTCTTCCTCATTAGCTTAAATTTTTCCACACTCAGCAAATATCAACAGGCAAGGGTTTTAGTCAGTGATAACAATGAAAGCTGGGAGCTCACCTAGGGCCTTAATAAGCTGGCTGCACTGACAGAGGGAAAGACAGAGACACAATCTCCCGCTCATGTTTATAGAATAACAGGGTTGAAAGGATAGGGAACGATACTGAAATCTAGGTAAATTTATTCTGACAGTGACAACAGCATTGTCTCTGACACAACTCATACCCGGCTTAAGATTCATTTTGGAACTGTCAGAGCTTTCAAGCAGAAAATTATTCTCAGTGGCTGAAACTTGGTTAAACAAATTTCACTGTGCAAGGAAAAACAAAGTTAACTTTTGGAAGTGTTTTGGGGGAAGAAACCTTGGTCAAGAAACTAGAAAATAACTATGTCAGCTAGATAGGAAGTGCCATCCCCATGCCGGGGTCTCAGGAAAGCACATGAGGTTCAGCAGCAGGCAGGATGGGAGGGGGTGACCTAGACCCACGCTGGAGAATTGGCTCTGCATATTCTGAACAGGATGAAGAATCAGAGCCAGCAGTGGTGCCAACTGAAAAATGCTGGGTAGTTTGGACCAGTGACCCAAGCTGTGGCAACCTGAGCAACAAAATAAATAATGACAATACTGGATATCCATATAATAAAATAAACATCCAAAATCCCCTGCTGATATAAATACATAATTAGTAAACAAAGAACAGGGGATGGTGACAGAAGAGGCAGATCTTTCTTAAAGTAGAATGCATATTAATAAATGTAGAAGAAACAAGAAAAATAGAAAATCTTCCTTAAGCAAGCATTATAGTAATAATTATTATAGGCATGAATTAGTCATAGATCGTCAAATTAGTGGGTAAATTATGAATAAGAAAGTTCTAAATAGGTATTTAGTACTTGCTAAATTTTGCTAAAATTTTAAATTTTGCTAAATTTTGCTTAAGTTTGCTAAACAGGTATATAGTATCTTTAGAAACAGGTCAAAGGGATGTATTACTTACAAATGGACAAATAGTATTTTTTACAGAGGAGAAACCAGCAGGTCCCACTTTAACCAACAGACCAAATGTAACATTAGTCATCAGACACATGGACATCTTACTCCCCCTGATATAACACACTGAAGACAGGCACACTATCGTTTCTGTGGTAATTTTGCCCAAAATATGTAATCTCAACAAATCATGAGAAAACATCAGTGAAACTCAAAGTGAGAGACAGTCTAAATAACTGTTTTAAACTTTTCACAAGTGTCAAGGTCATAAAAGACAAAAATAGACTGAGGAACTGTCACAAGGTCAAGGAGACTAAGGAGGCGTGCACATTAGATCAATGCGGGATCCTAGACTGGACCCTGTTTCAGAAAAGAACATTACTGGGGACTTGGAAGTACAGATAGGTATATGGATTAATTAAGAACACTGAACCCAGGCTAATTTGCTGTTTTTGACAGCCATACTATGGTTTAGGTTAGATATTAACAACAGGCAAAGTTGAGTGAAGAGTATATAGAAACTCCACTAGTTTTGCAACTATTTTGTAAGTCTAAAATTATTACAAAACAAAAAGTTAAAAATGGAATGGAGGCCGGGCATGGTGGCTCACGCCTGTAATCTCAGCACTTTGGGAGGTCAAGGCAGGCAGATCATGAGGTCAAAAGTTCGATGCCAGCCTGATCAACATAGTGAAACCCTATCTCTACTAAAAATACAAAAATTAGCTGGGTGTGGTGGTGCGTGTCTATAATCTCAGCTACTCAGGAGGCTCAGGAGAATCACTTGAACCCAGGAGGCGGAGGTTGCAGTGAGCCAAGACTGAGCCACTGCATTCCAGCCTGGGTGACAGAATGAGACTCTGTCTTTAAAAAAAAAAAAAAAAAAAAAAAGGAATGGAGTTAGTTTGGCTTCATTTGGCAGCCAACCAGGATGAACTTGGGGGCACAGATTTCTCAGGTGAGACCTAAGACCCTTTCTCACCTGAGAAATAAAGAAGGACATGAATAGAAACACACAGTGGACAGGAGACAGCAAAAGGCAGTTCTAGTTCAATGAAAGCTTGTGCTGGGCTGCTTTCATTGGACAAGCATGCCAGAATTCTGTTGCTTTATGTGTCATTCATCTGCCCTCCACGGTACTGAGAAGAGTCAGGAAAGGGTATAGTAATGTACACCTTAACTGTTCTTGTCTCTTGGACACTAGGGGACAACACTTCCTAGAATAGCCTCACCCTGGCACCCCAGATGTTTGTTGCTCATCCTATCTACAGGTTCACGGTCAATAGTAGTAACAGCCTCTAAAGTGAAAAGGACTCAGCATACAACCTGCAAAGAAGACATAGCAGAGGGCATCTGGGAGGCTATGACAGTGTGTTCAGGGAAAAATGATCCTAATAGAAAAACAAACAGTAGGTGGCTGAACTTGGGAGAAAAAGAGCAAGCCAGCTGGACACCTTGGGCTTTTCAGGAGAAAAGTAGGCCTCCCAATCAGTCTTGCAGGCTTAAGCAGCGAAAGGACAGCTTTCCTCAATAACCTCTTCACTAGAATTTTCAAAACCTAAACAAATATCTCAAACAATGATTTTCTTTTTTTGCCCAATAAAAGAATGTCATGTCCATAAAACTAAATTTTGAATCAAAGCCTTTTCCCAGACATAATTCTGAAAAACCTTAAAACACAAAGTAAAAGAAATCAGATGCTTATCTGAATATCATCCTATGATCATTAGAGGTAATTCTTACACATTTTATTAGTATTCATCTCTTGCCAGATATTTAAATAATTGTGAAGAGATGTGTCAAGAGAAGAGTAATTATACAAAGCTTTATAAAAGGAGATACAAAGCTTTATGCTCTAAATGTGGCTTTCGGTTTAAAAACCTAGGCTGTTTAGCACAACCCCAAATAGTTCTGGGATGGTTGCATAATATCAGATCTCAAGTAGCTCTAATAACTGCTTTGTAACCCCTGGAATAATGAAGCAACACAGAATCTTTTTTTTTTTTTTTTTTTTTGAGATGGAATCTCGCTCTGTCGCCCAGGCTGGAGTGCAGTGGCCGGATCTCCACTCACTGCAAGCTCCGCCTCCCGGGTTCACGCCATTCTCCTGCCTCAGCCTCCCGAGTAGCTGGGACTACAGGCGCCCGCCACCGCGCCCGGCTAATTTTTTTTTTTTATTTTTAGTAGAGACGGGGTTTCACAGCGTTAGCCAGGATGGTCTCGATCTCCTGACCTCGTGATCCGCCTGTCTCGGCCTCCCAAAGTGCTGGGATTACAGGCGTGAGCCACCGTGCCCGGCCAACACATGATCTTATTTTGAAGACAAGTTTACCACTACACAGTGATGCTGGTCCATACCTACCTCCCACCGCATTACAGCGCGATGTCATTTCCCAGAGCACCAGAGCCATGGAGTAGACATCGGTCTGCTTAAAGGACTCTACATTCTCCAAATTCATCCTGGATTCTAGGACTTCTGGAGCCATGTATCTTGCAGTTCCCACCTATAGCAAAAACAGACAGTGAGGCCCATCATTTAATTCCGGCTGCATTTTTATTTTCACAGTATAGCTGATAGTGGCTCCTGACATGTGCAAAGGATTTTTTTACAAAAATCACAGGGCTGTTTTAAAGAATGAGAAATGCACAGAAAGGTACAGGTAGATGGTTATTTTTTAAGAGATGTTCTCTCCCTGAAAACGCTCTAAAGACTATAAACAAAGCATGCCAAAATAGGCAAGTGCCAAACCCCAGAGCTGCCTTATCTAACCCCATGACTTGTGTCATCACATTTTTCAGTAACATCCTTACAGATAACCTGAGAGACAACATTTGTGATATTTTAAATGTTTATTTTTGCTTTTCAAAATTAAGTTTATTTTTTTATTCCTGAAGCTCCACGACTTACGATAAAAATAATAATTGCTATCAGTTTTGATCACTTCAGGACTGAGTCTTAATCTTTATTTATCCCATGGCACATTCCAGTGTGCAAAGGATATAGTACCATTGCATATCATCTCTACTAAATTAAATTGTATAAAAGCATTTTTACAGTAAAAGACCAAATCTGGATCACTTTATAATTTTCACGTGTGGGCCATGTAGTTTTATTTTGACTTTTAGGCCTGTGCTAATCTCTATGACTGATAATATGCAAACGTGGGATCCATATGAAAAAGGAAAAAAATATTCCAGGGAATGGATCACTTAAATATTTAGTATTGTAGTATGTATAGACTGACTAAATAACAATAAAGTCCTGCCTTCCCAAGGATCTAGGGAAGCCGAGTGAGTTGATATTATCATTCCAAGGAATGTTTCTCATTGGCATGTATTAGAAACAGTTTTTCTTCTCAAGAGGTCATTGCATGGCTCATTACTCTGGCACATTAGGCTGCCCATGTTTCGATGTTTACCTCAACACTGTGTGTGCTGCCATGGACACAGGGCTGACTGAGCAGTAACCATATGCTTCAGAGTGTGTCCTGCCACCTGGCTAAAGAAGACAGTGCTGCTCTCCACAGACTCCACTGTGTGAAAACACTGGGCTTGTCATTTATAAGATGTTGTGGTGATTTCTAATCACCTTCCGATAGTTTCTTAGCCAAAAACATTTCCATTTTAATCTGTGAGAGTGCTTCAAGAGCGGAAGCGCTCACTCAGTTGACAAGTACTTATTTTACTTTCAATGTTCGAGGCATTGTGCTAGGTATCTTGGGTGACCATGTGGATGTAGATTTGGACTTCAGGGAGATCCATGACATTATTAATAGGCCTTCCACGACCCTATTAATACAAAGAATCATACAAAGAAACCAACACAACTACAGCTAATATAGAGTAGAAAGGACTGAGTACAACCATAAGAGAGGGAAAAAATAGAGGTAAAGTACTGACAGTGCTTGAAAAAAGGAAAAAGCATTTGCTGGAAGAGAAATGAGAATTGATCCAGGAGGAAAAAATGTGCTGAATTGGGAGGGATTTGAAGACAGGAGGAGAAATGCTGTCCATTAGCAAAAATGCTCAGGCAGGAGAGAGCAGAGCATGCTCAAGGCAGACTCGGTACTTTGGCTAGATTCTCTAAACCAGCGTCCAGAGTATAGGGCTGTTTGAGATAAGAGCCAGGAGATACGGATCAAGAGGTAGGTTGAGGCCAGGCTCAAGGTAAAGGGAATCTAGCACTATCTCTAACTTACCTGCCCGCTGTTAGCCAGGTCATCCACAGACAGAGTAGGGTCCAGACGCAGGGAAAGCCCAAAGTCACACAGGCAGCAGGTCAGGTCGTTCTTCACGAGGATATTGGAGCTCTTGAGGTCCCTGTGCACGATGGGCATCTTGGGCCTCCCGCACGGAGTGTGATCACTGTGGAGGTGGGCAATGCCCCGGGCGAGGGAGCTGCCCAGTTTGCGCAGGTCCTCCCAGCTGATGACATGCCGCGTCAGGTACTCCTGTAGGTTGCCCTTGGCATGGAAGGCAGTGATCAGCCAGTACTGCTTCCCCAACTCCGTCTTGCGCTCCTCAGCTGTCAGGAACTGGAGTATGTTCTCATGCTTCAGGTTGATGTCTGAGAAGATGTCCTTCTCCGTCTTCCAAGAGGCATACTCCTCATAGGGAAAGATCTTGACTGCCACTGTCTCAAACTGCTCTGAAGTGTTCTGCTTCAGCTTGGCCTTATAGACCTCAGCAAAGCGACCTTTCCCCACCAGGGTGTCCAGTTCAATGGGCAGCAGCTCTGTGTTGTGGTTGATGTTGTTGGCGCATGTGGAGCTGATGTCGGAGCGGTCGTCTTCCAGGATGATGGCACAGTGCTCGCTGAAGTCCATGAGCTTCCGTGGCTTGCCAGCTTCCCAGGATGAGCTCAGCTTCTGCTGCCGGTTAACGCGGTAGCAGTAGAAGATGATGATGACAGATATGGCAACTCCCAGTGGTGGCAGGAGGCTGATGCCTGTCACTTGAAATATGACTAGCAACAAGTCAGGATTGCTGGTGTTGTATTCTGATGGGGAAACAAAACAAGGAGAGAAGGAGTTGGATGTGGTAGGTATGTACTGTCAGGAAGCGGATTCATGCCCGAACATCTATAGATTTTAGCGTCTGTATAGTTTTTGTAGATACTACATTGTTAATTTTTATTTCAGGGATGCCAGTGCACACTTGTTCAGTCTTCCCTGCCTCTGGCCATCTATTTGACATCTCCTACTCTTCCTTCAAATTTCAGCTTAAATGTCACTCCTTAAGAGAGACCTAGAAAAACTTGGAAAATTGTCTTATTTTATACATTTTCATTGCATCTTATACCTTTCCTAGGTAACAATTCAGTGCAACTTAAATTAAATGACCTATGACTCCACCTCTTGATTTCACGTCTGTCTTTCCCCACTTTCCCCATCCCCCACAGACAGGGAACTCCATGCTGGCAGGGACCATGTCTTCTTCACTACAGTAAACTGCACGTAGCACACGGCAGATCCTCAATACTGCCAAATAAAAAGACAAAGCATTTATTGAGTGTTATCGAAGCTCAGAACATTGGGAACGTGGAAAAAAATGACACAGCTTCTGCCTTCAAAAAATTTGCATGTATGATATCTGGTAAAAACAGAGCATGCCACGGTTTCCACCAAAATCTTTGCTCTTTTTCAAGCTCCAACTTGTTCTGCCCTGATCAGCATTCAGGCTACCCTAGGCCTATGGGTGACAGGGAGAGGAGTCCGTGGAAAGGATCTCTTTGGACAGGTATCTTACACCACCCACCATTTCTCTTTTCAGTGTGCATGTAAATTGTAGTTTCATGGAACTGAAATATTTAATAGCAACGATGGAAACATTGCCACAAAGGTAAGATCAGTTAACAATGGAAACGTTGCAGTTTTATGACTTGGAATTCTGGAGCAGGCCCCTGTGAGCTGATGAATAGAGTCCTTAGCACCAGATATCTAACTATAATATCTTGTGCTTCAAACTTTGGTTCATATGCTGGCCTTGTTGGCTCTGGTGAAACAGTTTTCCTCTTTGGAAGAAGGACATGAATAGAAACAGACAGTGGACAGGAGACAGCAAAAGGCAGCTCTAGTTCAATGGGAGCTTGTGCTGGGCTGTTTTCATTGGGCAAACATGCCAGAATTCTACTGCTTTATGTGTCATCTATCCGCCCTCCAAAGTACCCATTAATCATGCTCAGATCCTAGAATCATTCGTTAAATATATCACTACTGAGTGTCTACGTTGGGCATGGCACTGCCCTCAGAGTACTCAATAGAGGACTTAGGGCATATATACAAATAAGGAATATATGGCATCTGGGATAGGGGCTAAATGTACAATGCAATCTATATGTTAGTGGAATGTGGAAGAGTTTAGAGAAACATGGAAGGCACAGTAGCAAAAAATTGCCTTTAAGTTGGTCTCTGAAGAATGGGAAAAGTCAGTGATGAGTGGAAAGAGTGCTCTGTTCAGGAGAAAGAATATATGATCTATCTAAGGAAGAGCAATTCTCCCATACTGACCACCCTGCACCTGGGGAATAGAAAGGAAAAAACGGGTAGGTGGTAGGGAAACAAACTCCATGTCAGAGAAGGATCTTTTGATTATTCAATTGTCCGTTTTCACCTACAGTAGGTGTTTGAAGAGAAAAAAAAAAAGTGATGAGAATATAGTCCAGGTGGAATGAGGATATAACCAAATTCTCTCGAGGGGAACCTATTACCTAAATGGTATTGATAAAGGAGTTAAGAAGAAATTACTTGGGCAGATAGTAAGGGTATGGGAGTCCAAGGTAAGGCTTTTCGTTTTAATGAAAAGCAGCCCCAAATCATTTGCTAACAAACAGCAGCCTGTAAAGTCGAGCTTCAGACACAGGCAAGCTGGGAGCTTGCACGGGTGAATGCCGGCAGGAAGTAACGACATGTTCAAGACGGTGGCTCCATCTTCCCTTCTCTGTCAGCCATGTGTACAGTAAAGAGCAGACAAGATGGTGCTGATCAACTGGAAAGTCCATTTGCATAAGATTAGGGTGGGGTGACCAGTCCTCCCCATGCACTATGTAAACGTCATACCTGAATGAACCAATCTGTGAGCCCTATGTAAATCAGACACCGCCTCCTCAAACCGGACTATAAAATCCAGCACATTCACCGCCAGCTCGTCCTTTCTGCTTGGAGACTCCTTTCTCTATAGAGAGTTGTTTCTCCTTCTCTTCTCTTCTGCTTATTAAACTCCTCTCCTAAACTTGTGTGTGTTCATGTCCTAAATTTTCCTGGCTCACGATGATGAACGCCAGGTTATATACAGCATCTGATACTTTCGTGTTTTTTTTTTTTTTTCCTGAAGATGGAGTCTTGCTCTGTCACCCAGGCTGGAGTGCAATGGTGCGATCTCTGCTCACTGCAACCTCACCTCCTGCCTTAGCCTCCCAAGTAGCTGGGATTACAGACGTGCACCATTACGCCCAGCTAATTTTTTTTTTTTTTTTTTTTTTTTTGTATTTTTAGTAGAGACGGGGTTTCACCATGTTGGCCAGGCTGGTCTCGAACTCCTGACCTCATGATCTGCCCGCTTTGGCCTCCCAAAGTGCTGGGATTACAGGCGTGAGCCACTGCACCTGGCCCAGAATCTGATACTTTCATTTAACAAAACACAGTGAGAAATGAAGCTAGTATATATCAATTTTTAAGGTTTAATATGATTATTTGTTCTTAAGGTAAGTCTAAGTAGAAATGCCAACTTCCACTGACTGTATATTCCAAATGAAAATCTTGGGTCTAGTAACCAGAGAAGTAACCCCAATATATCAGAATTCCAGAAACCAAGAGAAAAAAAATTAACATTTTTTGGAAAGATACATGAATGCATTTAAAAAATATAGGGAAAGTGAGAAAATTTGGTGACTGACCCTTAAAAACATAAATTCTTACTCACACTGGGAGGCTTGGGTTGGGATAAAGAACAGGCAAGAGTAGGGCAGAAATGGGGTGGGACAAAGCAATTCCAGAACGATTCAAATGCAAAAGAAAAAAAGATGCTCTTGTGGAGATGTATGGACTGTCCCTGTTGTCCAGCAAAGTATAAACCTGGAGAACAAAATTAAGGGGGCAGACGAACTAATGTTCAACCACAACAGCCGATCCAGCAGTCGGCATTTCCACTTAGACTTACCACTTCCACAATGTTCCCTCCCTGAAACTCCACCTCTATTATCTGTGGTATCCAATGAATGTGTTTGCTTGAAGTACCCACTTGTCTCCATTCTCTGTGTCTGTAACTACATGGAATGTCTTATAATCATAAATCCACTTGATTATCTGATTGCTTCTCCCTGACAAAGCAGGGTAGTGGCCAGATCTATTTGGTCACCATGCTATACCCAGTACCTGGGGCAGAATGGGGCAATTTATGGTATTCAACAAACGTGTTTTAGAAACTGAATGATAACTTATGTGGAACGATATTTCTCAAATTTCTAATATTTTATAGCAAGGTTTGACAAACTATGGCTCAAGAGCCCATGGCCTGCTTTTGTATAGTCCTATGACCTAAGAATGATTTTCCCCGCATTTTTAAACAGTTGTTTAAAAAACAATAAAACTAAGAAGTTCGTGCAACAGAGATCTTATCTGGCCCAGAAAGCCTAAAATATTTACTGTCTGGCCCTTCACAGAAAAACTTTGCTGACCCCTGTTCTAGAGGTGTCACTTTAATAACCTCATTGGCAGAATCTCGAGAGACTTCACTTTGGCCAAATGTGAATATGTAGTCAATTTTTTTTCACATATGAGAAAATGAAATTTGGAAAAATTTAAATATTAACTGCATCATTACTTAGCTGTGTCCTTAATTCACTAAAATGTCCAAATGGAATGTTGATTCATCATGGCTACCTTTAATTTATAATTCCTAACTATCTATAAAAACAGTCTTCTTTGCTCATTTCAATTCCTTTTTAGCCTAAAGGAAACACAAAAACAGAAATCCCCTTAAGTGTATGTGCAGCACTGACTGAGGAAGATTCTAGAAATCCCCAGTTCAATGTCAGAAACCAAAGTTTTACTTTCTCCTAAAATTTCCTGTTATTTCTTTAGAAAACTTACACTTAAAAAACTTTTGGCGGGAGGAGGAATTCTCGAATAACATCTGTCAATCTTGAAACTTCAAAGAGGTGGTGAAAAACTCTAACAATAGCAACCAAGGTTGGAAGGAAGCTTTGGGATGTGGCTTTATCTAAACAGAAGCCACCCACACCCTCTGGCAGTATTAACCCTTGGGTTGCTACTAGAAAACCCAACAGCTCTAGGTGTAGGTACAAGCCAGCACCTCCTTTACTCGGAGACCAACAGGAAATGTTTCTTTTCATCAGCCTCCAGTTACAGAGAAACTCGTATCTGAACACTTACTAAGTTCCTGGCTGTGTGCTAAGGATTTTCTAAAACATTTAAATTTAATTGCCAGAAAAACCCTATGAGATAGAAACTGCTATTATTATAAACCCCATTTTACAGATAGGGAAGCTAAAGGTCAGACAGTTGAAGTAATTTTCCAAGATGATAAATTTAGGCCACAGCAAAGCTGGTATTTAAAATGAGCACTGCCTGACTGGAGAGACTTCTGATCTCAACCCCATGCCTCATCTCTTAACTTCATATTGGTGAGAGCCAACTAAGAATGACAATGACTTTAGGCTGGGTGTGGTGGCTCACGCCTGAAATCCTAGCACTTTGGCGGGAGGATCACTTGAGCCCAGGAGTTCGAGACCAGCCTGGGCAACATCCTGAGACTGTCTCTACACAAACTGGAAAAAAAAAAAAAAAAAAAAATTAGCCAGGCACTGTGGTGCTTCCTGTAGTCCCAGCTACTAGGGCAGCTGAGGCAGGAGGATTACTTTACTTGAGGCAGGTGTTCAAGGCTGCAGCACACTAGGATCCTACCACTGCATTCCAGCCTGGGTAACAGAGCAAGACCCTGTGTGTGTGCGGGCGGGGGTGGGGGGTCCCAATTTGATGAAGTGTTTTTCTTTAGTGTAGCCTGGACTAAGTGATTTTACAGCCATCCACCGAGCGACGCTGGCAATTCTTGTATAATGTGTCTAAAGGACTATATTTTGGGTATAGGGACTATTTCCTTTCCTCTGAACTAAGAACCACAGTTTAGCAGTGTCTCTGTAAATATGCATCCTTTTCCTGCCAGGAAATAAAAAGTTTTATGTGAAGGAGAACCCCAAAATCTTTTTCTTTTCTCAGAGCCTATTGTCATGGCCTAGACCTTAGCAGAGCTCAAAGCATAATTGTTGCACTATTAGGACATTCCGTGAATAGTAATAACATCGAACTAGATCTAGCTCTGAAGGGCATGAAAAATAAGGTGGAATTTCTCCAAGGCCCATACAAAAATGAGGCTATAATAGTAAACATTTTTAGCCTGGGCTCGGTAAATAGGGTTCAGTGGGTCTGTGAATCTGAATGGGCAAAAATTGCATCTTTTTTATTTTCTCTAACCTTTAATGAAAAATTAATATTCCTAATAAGCTGTACCTATGACTTTGTCGTTGCAGACATCTCAGCATGTGACTTACGCTCATCATTTAGACACTTCAGTTGTTTAGATCTGCTGCTATTGGTATTTAAAAGCATTACTATAGAAACACATATTACTGTAACACAAATTCATTTTTAAAATATTTGATCATTGTATGTCAGTGTAATTGGTTTTCTTTGACATACTCCGTGTTCTATTTTATGCATTTAAAAAATATCACAGTGAGAAGAGGTCCACAGGCTTCCTTACTTCAAGAAGTCCATGGCACACACACACAAAAAAGGGAAGCTCCTTTGGCAGAGTGAAGGCATTTGGGCGTTAGTCTCTTCTCCAGGACTCCTAGAGCGGGGATTTTGGGACTGATGGGTCTCTCTAGGAAGTTGGTAACTAGTGCCAATGGTAGATCTGCCCGGCTTGATTTGTTGTGCTGCACATGGACAACGGTGGGTGCTGTCACAGCTTCTGTGGAGTGCGAAGGCAGCTCCGCAGTGGAGAATGAGGAGAAGCCCTACTTCGAAATCTTGTAACAATAAGAAAGATAACTCATATATGATGTGCTTTGTTGGGTTAGGCACTGGGCAATTTATTTTGTAAACATGATCTACTTTATTTCTCCAACAACCCAATATATGAGTTAGATTCTCTTATCCCTGTTTTACAGAGGAGGATACTGAGCCTTGGTTGCTTCTACAACATTTTTGTCTACTTAGTAAATAAGTATTCTTGCTAAGTAAAAGCCGTTCCTGGTAAGTACTCAATAAATGAATGCTGTCCTTTTAATGTTATAATTAACATGACTTGAGACAGGAAGTTCTGCCTTCCCCTCAGCTATCTCTCTTTAGCATAGTTTCCTTCTTTGGATCTCAGCCAGTTGTATATATACTCTTGCTTTAGGTGAACATGCTGGCATGTGAACATTCTTGTGGTTAGAGCTTCACTGCCAACTTCACAAAAATCTCTCTTGGCATCTGAGCTCAGTAGTGTACTAATACACCAAGGTGGGTGAAAAACTATCATCCACGTATCCCACTAAATTTATGCCCTAAACTCCTTTATGGAGTGGAGGAATTGCCAAACTACTTCAAGTATTAAAGTAGGAGCCTATCTCCCAGATTCAGCTATGTTGATTTGCTTTTTATCAAGACACATTAACTGATCCACAGAGGATTTTACTTACCAAGTTGGCCTTAATTTAATGTTTTTATTTTTTTAACCAAGTGACTTTTATTTAAAATAGTGAATTAGGGAGGTTCAGTTTTAAGTTCCTTTTAGGAACTAGTGTCGGCATAACAAAGGATTTAAAAGAGGCTGAGAGCAACGTGTGTGTGCGTGCACGCGCATGTGCGTGTGTGCGCACATGCAAATTAAAGTTATAAGACAAATTGTTTACTTTTCAATCACTCCAAAGGAAAGTATACCACAGGATTTCCCCTTGAGGTTTTCTGCCAGTTCGTATTTTTTTATGGCATATTAACACTTATCTTTGGAAGACAGATGAAAAAAGAATTTGACATTTGTCTTTAAAAAAATATTTATGTAACAAGACTCTGACATTTGCAAATGGCTCCTTATTTGCAACCAAGTCTGGCCTCTATGTGTGACAGAAGTGACTGGAAATTTTCAGAATTATTAAATGGATCTCAGAGTTCATTGTTAAGGAGACAGCTTGGTGGTATGGAAAGAACAAAAGCTTTGAAACCACTCAGATGATTAAAAAAACAAAAATGGGGGCAGACATGGTAGCTCACACCTGTAATCCCAGCACTTTGCGAAGTTGAGGTGGGAAGATCACTTGAGCCCAGGGAGTTTGAGACCAGTCTGGGCAATATAGTGAGACTCTGTCTGTATAAAAATTAAAAATTAAAAAAAATTAGCTGGATGTGGTGGTATGGGCATATAATCTGTGCTACTTAAAAGGCTGAGGCAAGAGGATCACTTGAGCCCAGAAGTTCGAGACTAGAGTGAGCTATAACGGCACCACTGCATTTTAGCCTGGGCAACAGAACGAGACCCTGTCTCAAAAAAAAAAAAAAAGTTAGCCTTCTCTTTCTCTTTCCTTTCTCCTAAGGGTAATTTAAAATAATATACTTAGCCCAAGAGCACGGTATGGCCTTCAGAATCAGAGAAATTACTCTGATTTCTCTCTTATGAAAAAGAATTCATTCCAAAATGAAACACAGATAGAGAAAAGTACATAAAACAAGTGTCTGGCTTAGTGAATTATTATAAAGTCAACACTCTTGTAACCACTGGTCAGGTCAGAAAATATAATTTTGCTGGCCATCCCAGAAGTCTGTTCATGTTCCCCAACTCAATCGGAGATCCCTCCCTTCCTCTAAAAAGTAATCACTATTCCTGACTTTTATAGTTATCATTTTCTTGAGTTTTCTGACTGGTTTTATCATCCAAGTATGCATCTGCAGTCGTCTTGATACTAATATGACTGAATATAAATGCAAAACCTTGTTTTTTTTGCAGAATTACTGTTTTAAAAAAAACTTCCTACAATAAAAACACCAGTAGACTCTTTACAGAAATGTTTAATCTGAATTAATCAAATCATCAGACAAATCTAGAAAGTGCCTTTATAAAGGAAATGACCTAGTCAAATCAAAGTCAATGTCATGAAAACCCAAAACACGCTGTAGAGGCATAACAATCAATTCTAATGTGTTGTCCTTGACTGGATGCTGAATTCAAACAACAGATCCATAACCTTGAAGAGATTTGAATACGGACTGGAATGCATATATATTCAGATGTATATAGGTGAAGGTATCTGTGTCTGAGTGTCTGTACACACACACACAGAAAGAAAGCAAAAGCTAAGCACTCACATATATACTTCAACTGCAGAGTTCAAAGATCCTGCCATCATTTTCTGCACCTTTAAAAATTTTGTTGACATGTTACATACAGAATAACTTGTCACCTTGTTATTCTAAGTGTGTCCCCAGACCAGCAGCCATCAGCATCCCCTGGGAACTTACTGGAAATGCAGAGTCTTAGCGCTGTCCTCAACTAACTGAATCAGAATCTGCATTTAAAAGTTCTTGCAGTGATTCATTTACGCATTCAAGTTTCAGAGGTAAATTTTATTTTTGCTAAAGAGTTTAGCAAAAATCAAGTTCTTTGGTACTCTGCCATAGAGATGCTTTCCTCCTACAAAAATTTTTCATAGTGGAATTACTTGCAAAGCTCTGGTATGGTTGTATTCAGCACTAGCCAATGAGAAAATGGTCCATGATAATTTTCTAGTCAATTAACTGGTGGAGGAATGTAGAATGAGATATGCTTCCCCATCCATCATCCCAGTAAAAAGCACACCAATTTAAGCAAACAATAAAAAGTCATTTTAATTAAACAATGAAAGGACAGTAAGCTCACTAGCAAGGCAGGATTTAATTTAACTTCTAGCTATTGACAGCACTGTTTGACATTCTGGATATAGTTTGAGAGTATTTTTTCCCCAAATGATGAAATAAGCATTCTCTCCAATCAATGTGGTTGTTTTATTCCAACTGCACATATTTCAGAACAAAGCTATTCTCCGTCTGTCCTATCCCATGGCACAGTCTCCTTTGTATTATTTCCTTCTTATCTCTCTCCCAGATGGAAAAGCCTTGCATGTATTCTAATCCAGCATGATAACGTCTTTTAGAATTCCCATGAGAGGTAAAGGTAAAACCTCTGCCTGAAAATGTTACGGTAGAAGGACACCACTCCTTTGTTATCATTCCTTAATCAAATCACAATATTTCTAACTGTAGATATATTGGGATAAAGACTAAATATTGGGATATTTTTAAAATTATTCTTTACATTAAGTCAAATGGAGCCTCTGTGTACTTCTATTACTGGCCTTTCTGCTGTTCTCTAAAGCAAAAAGCAACAAAATGAATCCATTTTCTATGGGATGAGAACACTTAAAACTGCTGCTGGACATTAAACTCATATCCCCTAAATCACTTCATTTTCAGGTTGAACAGCCATGTTTTCTTCGGTTACTTTTCAAGATATATATTTATGAGACTCTAAAGTCTGACATATTTATCAGACCCTAAAATCAGCCTGCCCAGCATATAGCATCCAATAAATGCCAGGACCTTTTTTCTACGGATAAAGTGATCTATTCTCCAAAACCACGCTTGGCTATTTAAGATCCTTCATCATGTGTTTTGCTAAACACAGATATAATACTTGGAATGTAATCTGTGTAGCAAAGATTACAGCAGGACTCTCACCTCCTCTTCCAGCGAGTGGAGTTTAAGGCTCTTGATGGTTTGTTCTTTCTGTTTTGTTTTGACTCTTTCAGCAAGATCATCCAGATTTCAGAATGACCTTAACTTACCTCTACACCCTGGGGTCTTCATCACAGGGGCAGATTCCCAGCCACTGTTTTGATAAGTGCTCCTTTGCAATTGATTGTTTGAACCTATATGTCTGATTTTACACCTACCTGATAAGTTTTGGAAAACTGGTCATTTCAGGCAATTAAAACCCTGATTCAGCCTTTGCTCTTTTAGGCATCCCTTCCACTGTGATTTTCATCCTTTATGTTCCTCCTTAGGATATAGATTCTTGCTACCTCTCTTGCTCTGACTTTAAAAGGAGGGCAACGAACATTAGGAGGGTACCTACAACGTACCAGGCTTTGTCCAAGAAATGATGACACATCTGTCCCTCCACAGAGAGAGCTTCACACCTCATATATGTTCTTTGGAGCAAGATTTTTTTTTTCATTTTCTTCTCTGTGTTATTACACAGAAAAGTCTTCCGACTACTAAAAGCTGAGGCTGTGTTAGGATCCCCACACCTGCCCTGATTCTTTAATTCTTTTTCTGGCTGACCGTCTGAATTATACCTTGTATTCTGTCTAGGGGCCCTCATGTTCTCAGGAAACCTGAAAGCAAGATGCATTTCTTAAGTTATTTCAGGATCCCCTCCAACAGGGAGACCAGATCGCTTTGGAAAAGCATATTCATTATTCACAATACCTGTTAGGTCACCAAAATACATCCTCTCTCTCTCTGGCTTTCCAGGTGAACCACAGGCTTCTGCAATTCCTTCCCACCTGAGTGTCTTTACCTCCTAAAATCACGCACACAGCCTTCCTGGTCCCTGCCTTGTCTCTGACAAGGCAGTGGCACCCAAACCTTGCCATCCAACCTTTTGGATACATGAAGGTTTAAAATGTGCTTTCCTTTAATGTATAGTTTAATCAGTTTTAAAAGCTAAGATGCCTATTCCCAATCAGGCCCTTGACCTTGTTCTAAAGCAACTGCTTGTAAATTGTTATAGAAAAAAAATAATACCCCCACTTAAAAAGTCTTGTGATTCCTCCGTGGATGGGGTAAAACAGGTGTTGGTTTTTCTTCTCCTCTAACCTTCGAAGGCAGAATTTTGGCTCCTTCCTGTGGTACTTGCCATTCTTTAATTGTTACCAGCCCTTTCCAGGTTACATGGGGAACGTGATGAAACATATAAAAAGATTTGGCAGAACAAACTGTCTTGAGTCCAGTGGTTCCCAATGTTGGCTGCATATTAAAATACCTTGAAGAATTAAAAAATAATTCCTGATACCAGGCCCCAGACCAATTAAGTCAGAAACAGCAGGAGTAAGACCCAGTTAATGAGTAGTTTTTAAAGCTCCTCAGGTGTTTCCAATGTGCAGCCAAGGCTGAGAATGACTACATCAGCCTGGTGGAAGAAACAGGTATTTTGAATAGGATGGGGCCTGGAAAATGGAAGACATGAAAATAATTTTAATGACTAAATTTCAGATAAATTATTCTTGACATTGGAACCAACTATATCCTCTAATTAGGCAACAAAAGTCATATATATGTATATTTTTAAAAGTAGATAAGCAAATATAAATTTTTTCTCTAAAAGTTACTATTTTGTTTTTTTAAAAAAGCATAACTTGTAATGGCAAAATTGATATTTTCCATAACAGGTAACATGCAGGAGTGATTTAGAATAAAAAAAGACTTTCCAAAGGCAAGTCATCCAGATGTCCAAACGGTGGTGAATACAGCCTCTGGAGTATATGTGGGTGGAAATAAAAGTCAATTTCACAGTGGTTAGCTAACTCCTTGAGCCTTTTTTTCCCCCTGGTGGGACACTGAGACACGTGCAAAGCAGCAAAAAGGCTCGGTGCACCCTTCTTGCCATTACTCATGGGAGTGGAGTTTATGGAACACATGGAGGCTGCAGTGGGAGAGACCTGAGGCTGCAGAGGAACCACCAGAACCTTGCTACAGCACCAGCAGTACGGGTCCGATTGCTTTCTTGGTCACTCACAGCCAGTAGATGGAATTTGAGACAGCCTGTGTCCATACTAGATTCCACTCTGCTGATTCATATCAGAATGAAGTTCTAGAGTACAAATATTCACAACCAGAAATCACATCTGGCCTCAGTGCAGCTTTGTTTACTTTGCTACTTGAGAAAAAAAAAAATCTTGAAAAGTGAGTTGCTTTTGCCTTAATTCAGTTCAAATACATTCTAAGCTTCCTTCAACTGAATCACAGTGTCCTCTAGCATGCAGATCTTTATTATTTCCTTGGCCAGACACAGGGCCATATTGATGAATTCCAAGTGTGCTTTCTAACCAAGGTTCACAACCAAAGGCTACTTCAGCTCTGAGTCATCACCTCAAATAACTGATTTCTCTTCTCAGGAATGAGACTAGCAACTTGAATCCATAATTTTCTTCCTCTTGTAACAACTTTTCTCAACCATATTTCCACACTTAGTTTTCCTTCTGCATTGAGACCAGAAAGTAAATCTGGTTTGTTTCTTTGGAAACAAAAATGCACAGCTGGAAAGCCAGCTATTTTGAGGCGTGAGTGCACAGTTCCAAGGCAGGATACCCAAAATCCCCCAGAGCTACCAAAACACCATTTACTCTTTTCATTTCTTACATGCAAGAGCTAATCATTTCCCCATGAAGCCAGCTCCCTGGTGCTGGAGCTGAACAAACACAAAATGAGATTTGGGAGAAAGAGGGCAGCATTTCTAAGACCTGCCTTACTCAGAAAGCAACGGAAGTCAACAAAATGCTCAAGGCATGTGATCAATACACAGAGTGGGTTTGCTGGATGGCGTAAAGCAACGACAAAAGGACACAATGGGTCCAGAGGGAACCAGCTGGCTGAGATGTTCTGCTAGCAAGTTAAACATAGACAGGAAACAGCGTGTCTGATACTGTAAAAAAAATAATTTGTCTTCCTGCCAGAGTTAGGCTTGCAAACCAAAAAGGCTGTTTTCACTTAAAAGAAATGCTCCAACAACAATAGAGGAAGGAATGAAACTTTGTGGCTACAAGAAGTCCTCTTCTCTGCCCTTCTCTCAACATCTCAGGTTAGAGAGCACACATCACCACACTAACTGCTAAAGCCTGCACATAGCTGGCAAGTCAGCAACGTGCACCACTGGGCGTACATCTCATGGTCTGCTTCCCTATTTAACCACATAGATTGAACTTTGAGTCAGAAGTGGTTTCTCAAGTCCTGATTTCTAAGCTAGCAAGATATAATCAATTTATTTACTTACAGTCCTATCCCATTCCAAAAACAAAAACAAAACAACAACAACAACAAACAGTGAAAGAAGATAAAGTCAAGATAGGAGCTAAAATTATGACAAACGGAATAGAAACATGTGAACACAGGGTAAAAACTGGTAAGCAAGGGTGATATTAGTACACTAAATGCGTAGGTACATATTTGCTAGAAGCAGGATTCAGATTTGACTCTAAGCTTTTCTGATAGTTAGCATTTGAGAGAGAAACACAAAAACCATGAATATCTCTATTGGGGGTTGGCCTGAGACCTGTTTTTGTAAATGAAGTTGTACTGGAACACAGCCACGTCCAGTCGCTTACACACTGTCTGTGGCTGCTACCACAGAAGAGTTGAGTAGCTGCGAGAGAGACTCTGCCCTGCAAAGCTGAAAATATTTACTATCTTGCCCTTTATCAAAGAAGTTTGCAGACCCCTGCTCGGTGTGCTTCAAAGCGTCCTTAAGATCAGAGGCAGGCCGGGCGCGGTGGCTCAAGCCTGTAATCCCAGCACTTTGGGAGGCCGAGATGGGCGGATCACGAGATCAGGAGATCGAGACCATCCTGGCTAACCCCGTGAAACCCCGTCTCTACTAAAAAATACAAAAAAACTAGCCGGGCGAGGTGGCAGGCGCCTGTAGTCCCAGCTACTCGGGAGGCTGAGGCAGGAGAATGGCGTGAACCCGGGAGGCGGAGCTTGCGGTGGCTGAGATCCGGCCACTGCACTCCAGCCTGGGCGACAGAGCGAGACTCCATCTCAAAAAAAAAAAAAAAAAAAGATCAGAGGCAAACAGGTCCTCATGAGGAGAACACCTTTCTAAAACAGAGAGCCAAAATAAATGTCTCCTGGCTTCCTCATGAAGATAACACAACAATGCAGTAAACCGCATCCTCCGCATTCTTTACAGTAAACAGATCACATTGATTCACAGGACTCTTATAATGGAGAGCACCTCAATAGGACTCAGGTGGAGGAATTTTCAGGGAGGAGGAGAATACATGACTTTAGTACAAAGCTCCTCACTCATCTGGCTAAAGCCAAAGATAAGAAATTTGAATCTAGTGGAACAGTAATAACTATTTACAGTCAAAATTTATTAAGTGCTTGCTCTGTGCCGTGCCAAGTTCTCTACATAAATAAATACATTTATCCTCAAAATAATCCTATTAAAAGTATTCATTATTTCTACTCCCATTTTTCAGAGAGGAAAACAGGTGAAGTAGTTCTCCCAAGAACCAAGAGCTTATACAAGGCTGAGCTAGGATCTGAACACAAGTAATTTCAGCAGGGAAGCCGTTTGCTCAGTTCTGCCCTCTGTTGTCTTCCCAACAGATGAGCATCTAACTGGTCATCGTTGATACACACCGTTTCTCACGGACATGGAAACAGTGTCAGCTTGAGGTTGTGCTTCTTGCCAAGGACATGCTGAGTGGTGGGTCTGGGCTGCTGTTCAGCAAACAGAACAGGTAGCCTCTTACATAAGGTGTGCAGCCTCCCACGGGTTAAGACTGATAAAAAGCAAACACGCCACCACCACGGAAATGTGGAAGGGTAAGGCTATTCCTTCTATAAGAGACAAGATTATCTGGTTCTTCTATGACTCTCCTATGGACAAAAAGTGAGGAACAAACTATGAGATCTTGGAAAGATCCCAGCTCCTCTCTGGAGACCCACTTTTTTGTCATTAAAATGAAAAGTCTGGAGGAGCCAATTCACAGGTTTCACTTCATCATAGAAATGTAATGATTCTATGAAACAAGACAACACACCTGAAAGTAGTTAGCACAGGTGCACATATTCAGAGTAGGCTGCAATCCAAGGCAGCAATCATTACTATGGTTGTTCTATGAGTTCCCACAGCCTAGGCCATGGGCTTGCCACCACCTTGCCTACATTTCAATTGGAAAAGGGGTGGGACCCTGTTCCTGCAAACTACTGAAAGTCTAGGACTTGGGTCCTTTCCTACATGGCCCCAGTGCCTCTCATTTCCTAGAATAAGCAGTTCAGTTCTAAGTTAGCAGGAAAAGCAGGATGGCCAAGATCCAGACATTTGGAAGCTGGAAGTGGTCCAGCAGCATGCCTCCCTTCATCCTCCTTGGCTTACCATCTTGTTTTCCATGTACCCACCTTCAGCAGATAATCTTAGCAAACAACCCAGGAATGAACTGATTCAGACCAACTCTTCTTAGCACCACACTATTACTCTCCAGGGCTTTCCAAGGCCACCAAACATCTCCTCTGTAGATCCAATTCAAAACAGTATCTTGTACAATGCATCTTGAAAACATTCACAAATGTCTTCTTGCTTTGGGAAATATTAAGGGACAGTCCCACAGATAAACTAATACAAATACTATAAACTAACATGAACATGATCATAGAAACAAAAGAAATGCCTACTGAAAAGATGCCTGATTTTCTACACATTAAGATCCACACCAGAACAACGTCTGTGGAGTACATTTAAAAAATAAACCTTATTGTCACTGCTGAAAAACACCCACATGCCATTGGAGAGTTCTGTTACACAAGCTGACTGAGTAAAGTATATTGAGCTCATTTCCAAATGACCAGGCTTTAAACCAAATTTATTCCTCATGGGCCCATTCGCTCAGGGAGTTACTAGCATGAAGTTAATAAGACCTCCATCTCTGGTTCCATCCCTGCCTGGTGAGTTCACACCAGTGCTTCTCACACTTCAGTGTGCAAACAAATCACTGAGGGCCTTGTTATAGGCAGATGCTGATGCAACAGGCCCCGGAGGGCCCAAGGTTGGCAGTTCTAATAAGCTCCCTGGTGATCCTGCTGCTGCTGGTCTAGACAATTTCAGTAGCAACCGTTTATACCGTTCAGAAGAGGTATGTGCCTTGGCATAGAGTGTTCTCCTTAATCAGGGTAAGAAGGAGTAAGAAAGGATGCACCTACTGTATGCCACCAACTGTGCTGGGCGCTCCCAAGCAACATCTCCTTATATCCCACAACAACCCACAGGTACCATTAATCCGTTGGTCAAGTTATTGGATCAATTATGGATGTTGACTCGCCTTGGCTTGTGTAGTCTTAGCGTAGGTTATTACTACTTGGCCAATAATGGTGCAGTCATTCAAAGAGAAGGCCTTGTGGCCCAAAGCAAGCTTTCCATGGAAAAAATGAAGAGGGAATGAATCCCTTTGGC
The DNA here is from genome assembly GCF_037993035.2 of Macaca fascicularis. NCBI lineage: Eukaryota > Metazoa > Chordata > Mammalia > Primates > Cercopithecidae > Macaca > Macaca fascicularis. Next base: position 17,779,172 of record NC_088376.1, read on the forward strand.
AAGTACAGAACTGCGATTACCCTAATCACTGATGTGAAAGGCACTTGTGAGTTGTTTCAGTTTTATTTAGCTGCTTCCTGCTGTGATTCTGAGTCAAAACAGGAACAACGTGCCTAATTTGTAATATTATCCAACAATGCCAGGGATGTGGTTAGCTTTGATTAGAAATTCTAGACTCAGCATGCTCCCCTTGCCTCTGTGAAGGCATGTGGAGAAAAAGAGAAACTGGATGAAACAGGGATTAAAGCAGAGTGAGCCCCTCCAAAACCTTGTGGTGTGATGTGTAGGTATCCGAATGCTCGGTTTATGCACCACAGTCAGCACTCAACTACAAAACCTCAGTGTGAGAACATACCTAAGGCTACACAGGCCTGGTTTCCTGCATTCAGACAAGCACAAGTCACCAGCCCTCTATAAAAAACCCAACTACTGCTAACAGCTAACAGTGACATGTCAGGCAATGTTGTAAGCACTTTACATGCATTTATCTACTCAATCCTCACAACACCTCCCACCTGCTTTGTATTTCCATTTTACAGATGAAGAGACTGAAGCATGGAGATGTCAAGTCACTGGCCCAACATAGCAGAACTAATAAGTTGTAGAATAAGCCTTAAATCCAGAAGATCTGGCTCATTCTTGAGTATTACACTAGATTGCTTCTCTCTTACCTAAACCAGCAGAAATCACCTCTTCGCTCAGTGTTCTGCAAATTAAATGTCTCACTGCACTTGGAAACCACTTATGAAATGAAAAAAACTGAGTTGTTGTGTTTGATTCTTACAGGTTCAGTGAGAGATCAATAACCACATCATGTCTTTGCAAAGTGGGGATGTCATCTGCAAGTAAATAGGGTGGCTATTTGCTCAGGACTCCTTCCTCTCCTACCTCCTGTGCTGCCTTCAGTCCTGGTGCCCATCATGTCTCATCTGACTGACAGCTGTCACCAGGCCATCCATCATGACCAATCCAAACAACTTCTCTTCTAATTGGAATTTTATATGTTGGTTAGTACAGGGATAGACTCTGATTTCCCTGGAATTCTACACAAAATGTTTTGGCAGGAGGGAATCCTCAGAGACTGGGAGGGAAGCATGAATATGAGAGAACAGTTGTGCAGTGCAGATCCAGCCCCATTCTAGTTGTTTCTTGACTCATGCCTGCCCTTGGTCACTGTAGGAAGGCACGGGAACTGGCACTAGGCCCCACGGAGGGATTCCAGGGTTAAGGGTAGGTACCCGGTTTAAAGAAAAAAACAGCAAAGTTTCTTTAACTCTTTCTTTCTAAAAACCATGACCTCAGTCCTCTGAAGAACTAGCTTTGATACTCACTCGTTCGATCATAGACAAAGTGTTAAATTTCTCCAAGCCTGGTTTTCTCATGCATAAATAGGGATATTAACAGTGCCTACCCACATGGGGTGGCTATGAGATGAAATGAGGTCATGCTTGGAAAGGGCTGAGCTCCCTGCATAGCAACAGCATGTTTTCTCTGAATATTAACTATCATTGATAGTATCACTAGAAATAAAGATCCATACTTTAAAAGAAAATCTTGTGGCTCAACCTTTTTTTTTCTTACATATTAAAAATGGTAGATGTACATAATTATCATCCATTGTGTAGATGCAGATCAGGAACTTGCCAGCAAGAGTACTGTACTACTAATAATATAGCCACAGTGCACGCCATAGCTTTTGTGTTCACTACCTTGTTGGACTTGGAGTAGAGAAATCAACATTAAGAGTTTTCATTCTGGCCAGGCACGGTGGCTCATGCCTATAATCCCAGCACTTTGGGAGGCTGAGGCAGATGGATCATCTGAGGTCAAGAGTTTGCAACCAGCCTGACCGACATGTTGAAACCCTGTCTCTACTAAAAATACAAAAATGAGCCAGGCGTGGTGGCAGACGCCTGCAATCCCAGCTACTTGATAGGCTGAGGCAAGAGAATCACTTGAACCCAGGAGGCGGAAGTTGCAGTGAGCCAAGATTGCACCATTGCACTCCAGCCTGGGTGACAGAGTGAGACTCTGTCTCAAGAAAAAAAAAAAAAAAAGAGTTTTCATTCCTCAATAGAAAGAAGAGATGGTGGCAATAAGAGGAGAAATGGAATACAAAATGTTGCTCCTAATGTCTGCTGTTTGAGGTGGAAGAAATACCCCACCACAGAGAAGAGAGATGCTTAAAAAGCAAACACCGCCCCCGCCCCCCACCTCCTGGAGCATTGTAGAAGACTCTGAAATCACTCAGACATTTGAGTCATCAGCTGTGAAAGGCTTCCTGTACTGTACAGTGAGAAACTGTCTTTATGCTTATTATCTCACTTCATAAGAAAGTCTGAGAGTAAGAGGAAAAATACGAGGGATGCCCATGACGATCACCTAAGTTGAAATACTCTGAAAATGGAAGTCATTAATATCTACAAGGCTTATAGTAAAATATAAAACACATGAGATATTTTGACAAAGATATTCAATAATAAAATATAGATCCAACTTGTAGGCCATTTATCAACTTTTGTCCTTTTGGAGGAAATAAACTTGTCTACTGTAGAAAAGCCAGTATACAAAAGGAGAGAAAAGCTTCTTCAATGCCAGTAAACGTGCCTGGGTATTCCGCTATTAAAGATTAATTCCTTTGGCTTAGGCTAGGCCTTCTTTTAAAAGGTGAACTACTTGAAGAAAGCTGACGTGGTAAGTCAGAATATCAGGTGCTACCATATTTCGTGTGATTTAATCTATTTAGATTTCCGTCCTAACGCAAATCACATAAAGAACACGAGGCCAGGCACAGTGGCTCATGCCTGTAATTCTAGCACTTTGGGAGTGCGAGGGAGGTGGATCACCTGAGGTCAGGAGTTCGACACCAGCCTGACCAACATGGTGAAACCTCTTTCTACTAAAAATACAAAAATTAGCTGGGCATGGTGGCACACTCCTGCAGTCCCAGCTACTCAGGAGGCTGAGGCAGGAGGATCACTTGAACCTGGGAGGCAGAGGTTGCAGTGAGCCAAGATCGTGCCATTGCACTCCAGCCTGGGCGACAGCATGAGATTCCATCTTAAAAAAAAAAAAAAAGAAAAAGAAAAGAAAAGGAGAGAAATGGACCATTTATAAGACGAGAACATAGGAAGGAAGAGTAACCTGGAAAGTGTTGCCCTGACAAGATGTGCATGCCTGCCTTCAGTTCACTGAGAAGTTGGCCTGGGGGAAGCTGGACAGGAAGAGAGGGAGAATGGCAGTAGGTGAAGGACACAGGAAGAGAACAAGCTGGATCTGCAGTGCTACTAAGCACCAAACACGAATCACGAGGACACATCTCTTCTCGCAAGTGGAATGCACACGGACACAGAGATAGGGTGTAGAGCCAGCACTTGCATTTCAAAAAGATTTTTTCATTAAATCAGACCTATTGTTGACTAAACTAACCTTTCCCTTTCCTGAATTTACATTCCTACAACCATGAGAGTACTATTAATATTTATTTACACTATCACGTCGGTAAAAATTGAAAGACTTATCCATCCCCAGTGCTGGAGAAGGTACGTGGAAATCTATATGTTCACATCCTTTTTGGGAGGAGAATAGTTTAATAGTGCTTATTCAAATTTAAAATACACATACTTGTAATCTAGAAATTTCATTTCTGGCAATGTGCTTTGCAGAAATATTAGCACAAATGCATGAGATATTTTTACAAAGCTATTCAATGTAGCATTAAGTGGAAAAACGGAAGATAATCCATCAACAGAGACATGGTGAGATCCACCATGGAGATAATATGACATTTGAGACTAAATTAAAAGATATAAGGTATATCTATGTGTTCTATCTTGTTTAGAAGCAATTGTAAAAGTGGTTGGGTTTAAAAAACGTTGCAAAATAATATAGTATGATCAAATAGTTGCACTGAAAGATGGATGACTGGATGGAATGGATGGAAGGATGGACAGATGGATGAAAGCAGGGAAGGAGAAAGGAAGAGAGGGAGTGATTGGGAGAGAGGACAGAGTGGAAGATAATATGAATGAATGATAGAGACATGTGTGCATCTAATACATTGTCAATACAGATGATCTGTTGCAGTGGGAGTGAGGGGATGAGGGAAATGTACTTTCATTTTTAATTTTCACACACTGTTGGATTGTTTGAAATTTTTGATGAAGAGCATATAATACTTTTATAATTAAGCCACTGAATACTCTTCTTATTAAAAATTGAGGGAATAGTCTATGCCTTCCTTTCAAGCCGAGTAAACGCTGAACTTCAAAGATGAAGGCTAGTATCTAATCTACTCTTCTCCTGGCTTCAAGGGTAAACTTTTTATTTTACCCTTTATCCAAGAGTAAGCTCATTATTTCCTCTCTGTATTTCAATTTTTCTCTCATATGGGATTGATGACAAGTACCCTAAAGACAAATCCTGTGACTATGTACAAGAAACAGCGTCAGTTATAAAGAAAGTCCTCCTCTAAGATTAAACAACCCCATCCAAATCTTTAGAACAATGATTACCAAATTTTAGCTGCACCAAATTACTGGGAGGGCTTGTTAAAATACGGAGAGCTGTGATTCACCCCCTACGTTTCTGATTTAGTGGGGCCTGAGAATCTGCATTTATAACAGGTTCCCAGGTGATACTCATGCTGGCTGCTCAAGGGGCTGCACTTCGAGAACCACTGCTCTAGGTGAAAGAAACTATTTGTCAAAGACAAATAATAATGTTAGCCCCAGTCAACCATATTTGATGAGAACCAGAACAAACCCTGCTACTCCCTAAGCCCGTCTTTCCACCAGCTGAATGGGCTCCTAATCCACTGTATGGAATCCACCACAGGAGGAATGTGCTCTATGACACTGCAGACCAAGGATGCAAAAAATTGGCACAGATGTCAGATCCCAGACCCTTAAGAGAAGAAAACTCACCTTCTGAGAAGATGATGTTGTCATTGCACTCATCAGAGCTACAGGAACACATGAAGAAAGTCTCACCAGGCTTTTTTTTTTCCTTCATAATGCACTTTGGAGAAGCAGCATCTTCCAGAATAAAGTCATGGTAGGGGAGCTTGGGATCATGGCAAACTGTCTCTAGTGTTATGTTCTCGTCATTCTTTCTCCTAGAGTGCAGAGATTCATTGGAAGCAAGGGGAGAGGGAGAGAGAGAAAGAGAAAGAGAATAAATGAATAATTTGGCCTCCGGTCAGAAAGGCAATCTGGAATACTTTTCCTTCATGAAGTTGTTCCTAACAACGGCAGCTGGTTCCTGTTCTCCAGCATTCGCAGGCTGTCCTATAGTCTCCTATGTTTTTCTACCTTTTTCTGTTTTTCCTTTGTTTATTCTTGGAACCCATTTGTGGTTATAAACATCACCTGGAGCAGACCGCGTTCCATGGGGGCAGTCCTGGTGGAGAATTTTACACACTTAAGTCTTAATTACATCATTAAAGGGGAAGACATGGAAAAAAAGAACATTCCTAGGTACTCAGGATAATTTTAAATCTTCCATCCTGAATGTAATGCAAACGTCACATCACACCCCTAGTTTAACTGGCAAAATCTGTCCTGTCTAGCTATACTGTTTTCAAAGAGCATGCCTGGGGAAATAGTCACAGTTCCTCTTTTTTTGTTTGCTGGGCCCCAGAGCATTGCGTGTAAAGGGTATACTCCTTGTCAACAGCTGGTTCTGCTGAGAAAAACGGGAAGAAACATTCCAGATAAAGAATTGCAGTCTTTCCCGAATTACAGAAAGGAGCAATTCAGAAAAATAAATAAATAAATACATGAAACGGAAAAGGATTTCAGGGTGTTCTTCATTTACAGTTCAATGAAATATTTTATGCTGTCATAAACTAACTACTTTTACACTTAGTATCCCTTCATAGCACATATTTGAAGACTAATTTAGCCCAGGGCTCAGAGAATTTCTCACACAGAATTTTCCCTGAGTCCTAGGAAATGCTCAGTTGGCTCTCAGGGTACACTAGATTTTTAAACAACATGATTAATGCCCACTATTATAATTGAACAAAAGAACACTTTGGCTCTCTTGGAAAAGGGCATCACCTCTCTATCCAGCTCCCTCTGCTCCCTCATGAACATACTATCTTGGATGACTGTCCAACAAGGTTAATCTGACATCCTCCCTTTCACCTCTGTCCTTTTTAGATGCAAAATACCTGCTGTCTTGAATTGCATTCTGTCTAGAGAGGGAGTGGAAGGAAGGGCTAATTTGGACCGGTCAGTTTTGCTACAGTAATCTTCTATGAAGATTCTGAGTGCACACATGAGCCAATGCGAGCCATGTACTCGCTCACCAATTTTCCCCTAATCCTCCCTGCCCCATGCACAAAGGCTCACTGCTCACAGCAAGGAAAATGGAAGGCAGGCTAGAAGCAAGAAGCAGCTAAGACACAGCTTGCACCTGTAAAAGATGTGGGGCCATCCCCATGAGAGAAACAGCAACTTTGACCAATACCTCCTTTTTAGTGCTTAAGTCAAGGACACTAAGGGACAATCTGTTGACAAAGAGATACAGGCAAGGGTATGGGTGAGGACAGTCCAGGCAGGAATGGTGCCAGTGTTGACATTCATGCAGCCCAGAGTTGACTCCAGTGGAGGTACATGTGTTTGCTTGCGAAGGGGCTCAAGGGGTCTTCAACTAGAATTCCGAAAGACACAAGAGGAGCAAGGCTTTGCTAAGTTGGTCCCTGGTGTGACAGGAAGAGTGACAAGCAGAATAATTGGTTGAGGGTGGCTATCAGGAGACCAAATGAAACTAAATGAAAGTTGGCATAATCAAACAACAAATCACGTATATTTAGAAATCTACCCATCCTAAACCCCAAAGCTACTGGGCAGTCTTCAAATCAGCTGTAGTCATGGAACAAGAATACCTTCCTCCCTGTCCCCACAGTTTTTTTTTGTGTGTGTGTGTGTGTATGTGTGTGTGTGTGTGTGTGTGTGTGTGTGTGTGTGTGTGTAGGTTGTTTTTGGTTTTGGTAATAAAATGAAGAATGAAGGTACACTGTGCCCAGGGAAAGTCATGGTCCCTCTTCCTTGTGATGCTTATAGAGGCCAAAGAAGGAACCGTGAGCCATGAAAGAAAGCTGCTCTATCATTATTGGGCAGCTCTTCCAGAGCCTCTGGTTTTCCACCTCTTAGCTACTTAGAGAACTAAAATCACAGAGAGAAAACAACTGTAACACTTGAGACCCAGTAAAGTCCTTAACTGCCTTCTCCACTCACTCCTGTTTTAACAGCCAGGCACAGCTAACTTTTCAAACCCTTTTTGGATACAGCTGAGCATAGGAAAGGTAAACACAAAGAAGTAAATACGGACTTTTTTTGTCCCACAACATTTACTCTTAGCCATTGAAGAGGTTATCAATTTCCACTGAAAGAAGAACCAACATGATAAAATTAATTTTGGAGGCTGAGCATGGTGGCTCATGCCTGTAATCGCAGTACTTTGGGAGGCCGAGGCAGGTGGATCACACAGTCAGGAGTTGGAGACCAGCCTGGCCAACACAGTGAAACCCCATCTCTACTAAAAATACAAAAAAATTAGCCGGGTGATAGTGGTGTGCGCCTGTAATCCCAGCTACTTGGGAAGCTGAGGCAGGAGAATCTCATGAACCCACAAGGCGGATGTTGCTGTGAGCCAAGATCACGCTATTATACTCCAGTCAGGGCAACAGTGGGAGACCCCCTCTCAATAATAATAATAATAATAATAACTTTGGTTATAAAATATTTCTATCCTTGGAAGAAGCTTAAGCATTTTACATGGAATGGGCACACAACTGACATTAGTTAAATGAATGAATGAATGAATGAATGAAAAAAACACTAACACTGATCAAAAAAAAAAAACCCCACTGAAATCTACAATCATAGTAGAGCCTTTCGGTTTCCACACTGGCTATTTTTACAGTAGCCTCCTGTCTTAGTTTAGGTTTCCTGGAAACAGACCTTGAGGCTGTGAGTTCTGAGCAGGAGGTTTTTGGAGATGCATCTGTAAGGGACTAAAGGCAGCAGTATTGCACAGAAGGAAAAAGCTAAGCCATAATGCAGGTTGCAGCAAAGGCCTCAGTGAATGCCTTGGAAGCTCTGAACGTGAGACGGTCCTTCAAAGATGTCCCACATTACGGCAAAATAACCAGGAATGTGTTTCTCTGCATCAACTAGCCATGGGATGCTGGATACCCATGAAAAGTGTCCAACGTGAATGAAGCAGCTCCCATCACTGGAGGGAAGACTCAGCAGTGAACCTTCAACAGCCAACACTCCCAGGGAGTGAGTGCCTTGGTCATGAAGGAGGATCAAGGAGGGCACTATAGCATCCCCTACACTTCCCCTTCTCATTAGCAACAGCCCTGGCTTCACAGGAGAACTTTCTTTGGCCAAGACAGGTCAAAATAATGTTCACTGTATTTATCCTTTGTAGCTGGGACACAGAAAAAACAGGGAGGCCTCCTCTCTTCGACATGCTCACATTTTTTTGAGGCTAGCAAAGCCTCTATTGTAGAGAGACTTGATTCACATTCAATGATTTGGGCTTGTATTACTGGTCAGAAAAACAAAAATCTTAATTAAAAGAGCCTTTTTGGGTGGCAGAAGTAAGCGCTCACACCACCGTAGATATTTGAGAAACCACGGAAGGAAGCTTTGAGGCCATCTAGTCTGGTGTCTCAATCTTTCCTGCAATCTATTTGACACATGGTCATCTAGCCCCTCCTGAACTTCACTTGGTGCTTACAGAAAAGGAAGCCTGTTCTGCTGTTGGGAAACCATGATTGTGAAAATGTCTGAACTTATGCTGAGCGCAAGTCTGCCCTCTTGCCAATGTTACGGATCCTCCCTCTACCCTTCAGAGTTATGCAGAATATGTTTATTAGATTTTCTACCTGGGAGCCTTTCAATTTCATCAGCAGAACCCATGATCTCCCTTCACTGCACTAACCACGTCTAATTGCCCAGGCCATTCCTCAGACAGCATGATATCTAGGCCTCTAACCACACTGGTCCCTCTCCTCTGAACACACTCTTTGTCCAAATCCTTTCTCTGACAGCGTTACCTAGAAGTGGACATGGACAGGTATCACATCATATTGGCAAGTACGTCATGACAGGTCTTTGCTGTTAACATTCCTTCAGTTTTTCTTAAGAAACCAGTTCATCCCCTGGTATGTACAGAAATTGGTAAAGTTTCCAGATCTATCATCAGGCTAGCTTTACAAGGTCTGGGGGTCTCAAATGACTTATTCCCAAAAAAGGGGGAGAGATATTTGGGTTTACATTCTTGTTTGTCAACTAGTCAGGAGCCACATAAGTTACTTTTTAAAAAATGGCCAATAAATTAAAAACATCAGAATAAGTCTGCAAAATGTCATATCTCATTAATGAATTTATGTAGTTTTGCAAAATTGCAACTCTTCTAAAGATCAAGGTTGTTTATTTCTTGTTCATGCTCACAATCTATAATCATGAATTAATCAGATGATTCATGAGTATCCACTGTGTATGTATAATTACTATTTGAGATGTGTATATGAGTTGGAGGTAATGAGAGAGAGAGAGAGAGAGAGTAGAAAATGTGATCCAATAAAAATATATAGTTCTGGTCGGGCAAGGTGGCTCATGCCTGTAATCCCAGCACTTTGGGAGGCAGAGGCGAGCGGATCACCTGAGGTTGGGAGTTCGAGACCAGCCTGGCCAACATGGTGAAACCTCGTCTCTACCAAAAATACAAAAATTAGCCAGGCGTGGTAGCGGGCACCTGTAATCCCAGCTACTTGAGAGGCTGAGGCAGAAGAATCACTTGAACCTGGGAGGTGGAGGTTGTGGTGAGCCAAGAATGTGCCACTGCACTCCAGCCTGGGTGATAGAGCAAGACTCCATCTCAAAAAAAAAAAAAAAAAAAAAGAAGAAATATGTAGTTCTGAGCCGAGAAATAAGTCATACCTAGCCCAATGGTTATATGAATGATATAACCAGGATTTCTGACTAAAAAAATAGGTTGTTTTTCTGGTTCTCCAAGTAGATTCCCCATTTTTGGCAGGTGGTTGTCTTTTCCAACAGCCAACCTTTCATCACGTCTTCTTCCAGACCTGAGATTGCCTCACGAGAACAAAGCTCCTGGTCTCACTGTGGGGTAGTGAGGAGGTGTCGGTTAAATGCCTACTAAGTGGCAAATCCCTCTTCTTGATACAAGAAAGAGTTTCCAGATTTACTATATTAAAGATCGTTTTATATACCATGACATACCCATATAAACGTACACGTACATGCAGAGAACACCCTAGAAACTACATTTAATAATCGAAAGAGAGATGGTCTAAAGGAAAGGGAAATGGAACAGGTGTTTACACTTAGGGGACAGAGATACACTGACTGTGTGTACTACGAGAATACATTATGTAAAAAGGGGAAAAGAAAGAATAACTTCTTCAAAGGCTCTCTTACCATACAGCCACACAGACTTCCTGTGGCTTTTCACAGATGGAGGTGATGCTGCAGTTGCTCAGGCAGGATTTCTGGTTGTCACAGGTGGAAAATCTCACATCACAAAATTTACACAGTTGTGGAAACTTGACTGCACCATTGTTGTCAGTGACCATCATGTCATTGTTAACTGAGGAGAGAGAAAGATATATTAAATCATTATCCAACTGCCAGGCAGCCTGCCAATGAATTCCTGAAGATGTTACGCAATTTCAAATGAATTTGATGTCATGGAATGAATCTGAAGAAAGGCAAAATAATTCCTTCACATCAGATTAGAACTCCCTCATGTATGCAATTTGTAATAAAATCCATTGTACGGTGGTGAGGGGTGGGGAGGGGTTGGGGTGGTTGAGTAGCCACTTGCTTTTGTCAACGGTTGTCGTAAGGCCAACTTTCTACAAAAATCTTATCATTCAATAAAGAACCCTAGATGGGCCCCTGCATAGTACGGAGTGCTGGGCCCACAAATAAAAGTACCCTTAAGGAAATTATAGTTTAGCTGGGTGAATAAGACAGGAAACAGACCAAGTCAGGGTGACCCAAAATAGAGGGCAGCGCAGAGGATGTGGGAGCCAGGCGAGCATCACCGCCCAGCTGGGCAGGGAGGTTACAACCTCACAGAGTCATGAAGTGCCACACAAAAGGAGGAACTGTTGGTGGAGGCACAAGACTTTACCACCATTTTCCTGACCTACTCCTCAAAGAGCTATAAGGGTCTTCTTTTCAAGGGACTAGTTCTACTGACTTCTCTCTGTGTTTAAGGGAAATCAATTGATGAACCAACACTTACTGAGTGTCTCCTAGACACGATCCCAAGCATTGGTGAGGCCTTGGAGTATGATCACAGCAAATAAAAGCTGAATCCACCTAAGGATCTGCCTCCACCTTACCTCTCCCTTACCACCATCATGGCCAGCTTCCTGCCCCTTTCTGGGAAGAAGCCAAGTTCATTCCCTCCTCAGGCCTTTCACTTGCTATTACCTTTGTTTAGCTTCCTGTCACTTTTCTGGTCTCTGATCAAATGCCACCTCTTCATGCTACACAGCAACCTGCAAGTAACTACCACAGGACTCTGTTTTATTGTCTGCACAAACTATCCGCATCACATACTTGCTAATAATCTATCCACAAATATGTAAGCTCCATGAGACTTTCTCCCCCTCATTTACCTACTACATCTCCAGTGCCAAGAAGAGAACCTGTCACACAGAAGGTATAAAAAATGTTTATTGCATAAATGAGTGAACACAGGATGAATACAAGGAGCCCTTGATACCAAGTAGGATAGGATATAGAGCTTCTGCACTCAGATTAGAGAGGAGTGTGATTATAAATGTGATACTCATTCACGTTTATTCAATAAAATATGGAAGACAGACTCTTCTTTGCAAAATACACACTGCAAGCTAGGGGCAGTTTAAATAAAGGTATAACACCCTAATCCCCATTTTCTTCCTCAATGAGATGGTGATCATGTTAATTAAAGACATTAGTTTCGACAGGCAGTGAAGTATGACAAGGCTACTAGGCACTTAACCAGCAAACATGAATTAATACTTACATGCTAGACTAATAAATATTAAGCACTTAGACCGAAATGGGGCACTGGAGGAGTTGCTGGGCCATAGAAAGTTGTGAGGTACTTTTCCAAGGCATAACCCTTAGAAAGGCCTAAGCAAAGCCTCGTGTTCCCTCTTCTCTTGCCTAGAGAGGAACACGTTCAATGCCCTTCCACAGTCACTCTCTGTCCTGTGAATTTTAGGTTTCTGTCTTAGATACTTTGTCCTGCAACTGTCTTTGTAGCTTGGGCATAGCACCTGTTTCCTGGGTGTCTAAAAATATAAAGATATATAAATTTAAGATTTGCTTTCTTGTGGTAACAGTAAATATAGAAGAAAAAAAATAAAGCCATTCATCCCTCTTGGGCCTCAAGTTCATTTCAGGAAGTATATTTTTAGGTAACAAGCTATTTTGAAATTCTCAGTGTCTCCCGGACCAAGAGCTCTATGCTTAGCTAAAAATATAGGCAGAAATGCTCTCTGAACTGTGTGTGAAATTTGGGAGAAACACAACAATGAACATGTATTTTTTTCTAACATGGTTATATTTGGATCAATTTTCGAAACAACTAATAATGCTTTAGGTTTCTTTAACATTGTTAAAGCAAAAAAAAAAAGTGAAACCACATTTTGTTTATTTCATACGTATATATTTTTTGTATAGGGTATGTTTTGGACAAGCACCTATGTGCTGATTAGGAAGGTTTGTTGTTTGTAAATATAAAATCAAATTTCCATGACTTGAAATTCAGCCTTCCAACATTTTAGAATTTTAGCTTAGATTGGTGGTTATCAACTTGGACAGCATGTTGAAATCAATCACCTGAGGAAATTTAAAAAATACTGAAGGGGTCCCACTCCCAGATAGTCTGATTTAATTTTTCTGGAAGGGAACGGAGGCATCAGGATTTTCAGAAGCCGCCCAGATGATTCTAATGTAGAACCAAGGTTGAGAACCCTGACCTATAATTAGTTGAAAAAAACACAATAAGCAGAAAACAAAACAGCAACCCCGACCCCCACCCCAGCACCACAAACACATATACAACTTATGCTGCTGAGGGGACAGCACCTGGATAAAGCTGGAAGAAGTTCCCTTGTGAAAAACATGCCCCTAAGGAGAGGTTGATTAGCTCTTTCACACCTCGGATAGAGAGAAATTCTTCTCTGTGCTGGCCAGTCCTTTTCTAGCAAAACTTTAGAAACATGAAAAGTGACAGGAGTGAGCGGTGATAAGACAGAAATGAAAACAGATGAGATGGGTGCTGGGAGCAGTGGTGGCCACAGATGCGTTGACAAATGCAAGTGGTTTAAGTCTGATGCTTGCAGAACACAATCAACAGGGAAGAGAAAAAAGGACCATTAAAAGAAAGAGAAAGGGAGAGAAAGGGAAGAAGGATGGACGGAGAGGGAGAGGGAGGGAGGGAGGGAGGGACTGAAGGAGGGAGAAGGGGAAAGAAAGAGGGAGAGACTGGGCAGAGAGAGAGAGAAGGTCCACCAATCTGCACAGCTCCAGGTCCACCACGGTAATGGGTCTCCTGGAGAGAGAAAATACATGTTACTTTACGGGTAGACCCACCAAGAGAAAGCCTCTCCATTGAATTTTGAAGAAAAGCCAAACAAGCAACTGTACTGCATACAGACACAGGCAGATGTGGGGAGGGGCAGTGCACAATAAGAATTTGCACATGCTGAGCACCCACTGTATACAAGGAAAGTTGGCTAAGATACATCATATCACTTCACAAGAATCCAGCCAGGATGCCACGTTTTTCTCCCTGTTACAGCAGAAGCTACCAAAAGCTACCACTGCTTCAGCTTAACCTGAATTTTTTCCCAAAAGCCTGTATGCAGGACATGTTCACCACCAGCCAGCGACTCCCTATTAGTTAACCCTAGGAGACTCCCCAGCTTAACAATTCCGGGCAGCCCTTGAGGTCATATGCATTCCAACCTTTGTTTTAAACCAGTATTCTTTTCCTCTATATGATATAGGCCCTCAGGTTCTTTTATGCACACCATCGGTACTGGTGGAATAGGTAGTTAAGTTCGGAAGGCAAAGCTACTCTAAACCTTTGCTGGGGTCACCTAAGTTTGATAAAAGCCTTATGAACACATTTTGGAGTGGGGGAAGATAAATACAAAATTTGTAGGTCATCTGAGAAGGTCCGCAGATTCTCTCAGGCCCATAGGATCCAGTTAAGGCATCCCAAGTCAACCCCAGAATCCTCAAGAGTCACTAATAACATGCTAAGTAGTATACTGCTGGTCAGAGTGGGATGAGGGCCAGTGGGAGGTGAGGGGAACAGTCATTTGTTGCATGGGACATTGCATCTGTGCACTCCAAACCACAGGAAAAGATGTTACCAGTCATGACCTCACATATCAAACAACATCTCCTTATGTTTAATACACAATGTTTACAAAGCCAAAGGAATGGGAAGGAGAGTAAGTATATACACGTGCATAGTTAGAAATAAAGGTACTCCTCTAAACAATGATACAAAACCCACCTAATTAACCCTATAGCAAACCCTAATCCGACTTCAACATTACTTTTAATCCAGGTTGTTAAATTAGTCTAAGTCTCTTTAGTTAAGATATTCTCATATGAAGGCAGTATATAGTCAGCCTTCTGTATCTGTGGGTTCCACATCTGTGGTTTCAACCAACTGTGGATGGAAAATATTTTTTTATAAAAATAGATGGCTGTAGCTGTACTGAATATGTACAGACTTTTTTTCTTGTCATTATTCCCTAAACAATACAGTATAACAACTATTTATACAGAATTTACATTGTATTAGGTATAAGTAATCTAGAGATGATTTAAAGGATATGGGAGGATGTGCATAGGTTATACGTAAATATTACACAATTTTATATAAGGGAGTTAAACATCTGTGTATTTTGGTCTCCTCGAGGAGTCCTGGAACCAATCCCCCATGGGTACCGAGAGATGACGGTACTTCGATTCATTCCTATAGACTCTCCGTGAGCAGCTAACCATCTTTAGAGAATTTTCTTCCCCAACAGGCAAGTTCGTTATTCATAAAGTTCTCCAAAAAGAAGTTCCAATAAGAATATCTGTCACCTAGAAAGCCATCCACTAAAGGAAGTGAACATGGGTAGCACCTCTCAGCATATGATAGTATCACATGGCCCATAATATTTCACTTCTCTTCAAATAAGCCCATGAGTAATATCAAAACCTTCACTCTAGGTCATACCACCTTCCCCATTTTATCTCACATTTTCCCCACACTCACTGCCTACAGACAGAGGTTCCAGGTCTTGAGAATATGAATTGACTGCTTAGCTGTGTCTATTTCTGGAACTGTACTATCGTCTTTGAGAGTCAGATGAGCAGCCTAATAAGATTTAGACTTATTTCAGATAAATATTAGAAATTCTGAATATGGCCTTAGTCCAAATCTTTGAAATGGTGCCTATTATTAGCTGAACCATTAGGTAAAATCTCAAGGTTTAACAATAATCATAAACACTTGTCAGAAATGCATTCACGTATCATTGAATTCATGCATTTGTGTATCACTGAATTCATGTATCTACCTACTGTTGTTTTCTGGAATGATTTTTTGTGGGGGGAAACTTAGAAATTTATTTGTTCTACAAACACCTGTGGATGTCTTGCTTAGTGTTATATATTCACTGTAAGACCACTGAAATTGACACAACTAAATTTAACATCTCAAATAATCATCCATGGAAACTGGTGAATAGAATGTATTGTTTTAGAGTACTGCTTCTCAAATATTAATACACAAGTACTTTGGGAATATTTTTAACCTGCAGGTGTAGCATAGTGGTATTGGGGGGGCTGGCAAGTCTGAAATTTATAGGGCAGACTGGCAGCCTGGGAACTCAGGCAAAAATCAATGCTGCAGTTTTGAGGCAGTATTTTTTCTCTGGGAACCTTCAGTTTTTGCTCTTAAGGCTGTTCAATTGATTGGATGAAGCCCACTCACATTATAGAGAGTAATTTCTTTTACTTAAAGTCAAATTATTTTAGCTGTTAATCACGTCTACAACATACCTTCACAGCAACAATGAGATTAGTGGGTCCCAGGACCTAGCCAAGTACACATAAAACTGACTTTACAGATAGGAAGGGAGCTGCTCCCTGGGTGATGTCCCATTTGAATGGGAAGGCTGTGGAGAACCCAGTTTTTAATAATTGTTTCCCCTTCTCCGCTCATTTTGGAGTTAGTGAAATTAAATACCTATTCTTCACCTTTTTACAGGCATTTCTCATCTTCCAGTTCTTTCCTTATGCTTTTCTCTCGAGCCTGACCTCTTAAATGATTGCAAACCCAGAGGCCCTGATCACCATATGGGCCCAGAATTGAAAGACGTGTTCTCTAAAAGGAGGTTTTTAATTGCCTGCAGCATTTCCGAGTCAGATACTGAGGCAGCCATCTGGCAGAAAGCCGCTGTGGCCTGTGATGCTGGCAACAGCAGCTCTGACCCTTGAGACAAGGTGGGACAAGGCTATTGGCTAGTCATACACTTCCTACCACCCAGAACAAAGAAGCAAGTCAAGCAATCTGGGAGGATTCCCTGTATAATTCTTCAGGAAAGAAAGACATCCCCAAGCCAATCAGATACCTTGGCCAATTACTACAACCAACGAACCAAACAAACAAACACTTTGTGATTAAGCCAAAGATAGGAACATTTTAGAAATATTTCTTTTTGCTGAAAATCTATTGCACTCTGTGATTGGAACTTCTAATACAATACCTTCTTTTTAGTTTTTAAAAATGTGTTTGAACCCTAATGCTTTATCTAATTACACCTTGAGAGAAGAGAGGTGTGGGGCTTTCCTTCAAGTGACAATCCACATGGTCTCTGGGGTACCAATACTAGAGAAACCATCATTTAGCTAACAGGGAGACTATAGTGTGTGCAGGAAGAAAACAGACACAAGTGACTTGAAGGCATCGATTCACTTTCTTATGCAAATATTTTTGTAGTAATAGTACTTTAAAACCTTTCAGGGATGACGTAATTAATACTGTAAAATCTCTGTGAAATGACAATGCCTTACAATTCTTGCTTTTAAACAGTAAGTACTCAATAAGTGCCAGAAGAATTAATGCCATTTAAAATCACTATTAATGCTTATTGGAAACAAATAACATATCATGTAAGTTCTCTACATTGTGTTAAAAAAATGCTACTTTAAGTATTACTTCCTGACCATGCCACCAGAGAATAAGCTCTAAAAGTGAAGCGTGTCAACCTCCTTGCTAACAAGAGAAATGCATACCATATTTCACCTAACGCATATTGAAAGAGATCAGTAAGTCAGACAGCACAGTGAGCTGGGCAAAGTATGGGGAAACAAACATTCTCATAATGCTGGAGTGTAAACTGGTATAACATCTCAGGAGTACGTGTTATTGATATCAATCAGCACTGCAAACACAAATAGCCTTTTGCCTAGCACTTTCACTTCTAAAAATTTATGATATTCATTGATAAATTCACTGAAGTGTTGTTCGTAAGGACAAACAGGTTTTTTTTTTTTTAACCATTTATCAAGAGAAGAGTAGTAAAATAAATTAGACAAATCCAAACAAGGAATACAATGCAATGACTAAAAAGCAGGGGGCAGCTTCATGTGGCTATCTTTATAAGTGGTGAAGCCCAGGCTATAACATTCAAGAAAAAAAGCAAGGTAGAGATTAATGTATAGAGTTACTTGGGCTGGGTGTCTTCTATTGCCCTTAGTCCTCCACCCTTGGTCGCCGGACTCTCTGCCCCAGGAGGCTCATCTTAATGGACTACATCAACCAGCTCTCTTGCCCTCAAGCTTCCATTAAGTTTGGCCAATGAGTAGACCCAGCAGTATATAAGGGAAGCAATGAGGAGCACATTTAGGGTATTTGTGCTCTGGCTCCCTCTCTGTGGAAAATTCTGTGGAATTGTTTCCAGTACCTCACTTGGAGGTCACAGGTTCTCTTGGGAAGGTCATTTCCAAGATTTACTTCTTCCCTCTCCTTGCCCCTTTGTGCCCAGCAAGTCAACATAGCAATTACTAGTCCCAAGTTTCTGCACTATGCTTTCTCCCCTTTTGTAGTGGTTTCCCTTGACTCTGTCCATACCTTTGTAAGTTCTTCTTTTACTAAACTCTCCTCAGATTTCCCTAATTTGAGGGTGCCATCTGTTTGCAACTGGAACCCTGGCTGACACACCACCATTTCTGCTTTGTTGTTATTGCTTTTTAAAGACAATACACACACACACACACACACACACACACACACACACACACACGCATGCTTATATATGTAGACTGTCTCTGGGAGTAGATGCAAGAACATGAGAATCAAACATTATTTGGCCCTGTAAAAGGAAAATAAGTGGGTAGAAAACTGAGGTTGAGAAGCAACTTTTTATTTCATACCCTTCTGTCATTTTTGAATTTTCTATTATTTTTCTGTACTTAAAAAAATGTTTTCATTATAAATAAGTAAATGCAAGGCAGATACTGTCATGGCAGAAGCATGCAGCTTTCATTCAAGTGACAGCCCTACAGAGCCTCTGGGCAGCAGGATCAGAAGTGGAGAAACCATACCTAATAGGGAGACGACCATGTGGGCAGAAAATAAAGAGATAAGCTCAAAAGCATCAATTTTCCTTTTCATGCACATGTGTTTGTAATACTAATAATGTTTTTAAAACCTTTCACAAATGACATAATCAATACTCTAAAATTGAAAGAGCAGGAAATAATTCTAGTAAAAAACCTAGTAAGAAAATATATATATATATATATGTATACACACACACACACACACATATAGGTTTTTTTTTTTTTTCCCCACACTTAAATTACCTACCGTCTGGCCAACAATTAAGGATATCAAATGTCTGGGACACTCTCCACACAACAAGAGATCTAAAACAAATACCAGGTTGGTCCCTACCCTCCTGTGGCTTATATTCTAGTCTGAGGGGCAAAATTAACAACTGCTACCTCATGTGAATCAGTTACTTGCCTTTAAATGCAAACATGAGGTCACAAATTGAGACAGAACTGATACAGGAAGTGTGTGTGTGAGCGTGTGTTTTTATGCATTTATGTGTGTGATTTCCCCGTTTGGACTTGTTCAACTGAGGGAATTTAGCTTTGTAGGTTTGAGTTACACCAACATTTTGGCTCATGAATTTAGTAGTTTGCTATGATTGCTTTAAGAAAACTGCATAAACATAAATTTGTATTTACCAAACAAATTAAGGGATTAAGGAATGATTACTTGTGTCTCAAAGGAATTCATGCAATGAGGTACTTTAAATTGAAATCTTGGCTGTACCTTTAAACTCAAATTTTTTTAAATGTAATTTACAAGGAAGTTTTTTTAGTCTTCTACAGAATGAAACAAGCTGTAGCTGAACGGAAAAATAATTGGCTTTCTCCAGTGACAAACATAAAATAACTGAGCTGGAATTTCAATTGCATCCTTTCCTGTTTAACACTTACTAACCCCAATGACTCCAAATAAATCCTAAAAAGGCATACTCGGTTTTCTTGCTTTCTTGTATCATTGAAGAATGAAGTACAATTTGAGTCCCCCAACACTTGCTGAATTTTCATTGATTTTTCCTTTTTTTGTTTGTTTTTGTTTTTGTTTTTAGAGGCAGGGGACCTGTCTGAGATACAGGCCACATAACGGGAGACAAAACCTAAACATTTAAAATGACTCTTGCAGGTGGAAATATCTACACATCATTGCCAAAGGCAGTATTTCAGAATTCTAGCACTTGTGGCATATTCAAAAAGCTGAAACAATTGTAGCTTTCTCAATCATGCTCTTTCAGCTCTAATAGGACTCATGTGAACAAAATACATTTCTGAAAGCTGGGGAGAAGCAAGCTGGTTATAGTAAATACTGTCATCAATACATGAAATTCTTCAGTTTTTCATCGATAAAGTTCACTTTAACAGTGCATTTACCTGGCAAAGACTGACGGCAGGGACTATGAGATGAGTCAAAAACCAGAATGTAGGGTTTGGGGCTGAGAAAAAGAGGAAGCCAGTTGAAAAAGTTAAGCCATATAAATGTAAATGGTATTATCAGATCAAGTTAAACAGTAGAACGGAGCACTATTTCATGAACTGTCAAAATAATAACGTTATGCCTCTGCAGAGAAGTGCTTTAAAATTGGTACTTTACCTAAAGTGATAGCAACTGAGGAAACAATTCTCCCTCAGTTGACAGGACTTGGTGGGCTGTAGCAACAAGGAAATAATTTATTATTGAAAATAAAAGATGATTAACTCTCTTGGTGACAGTCAAAACAACATTGGTAAATAGCACAGTCTGATAGAGGCAAGATAATGATAAACGACTGATGGAGTTTTATAACATTCCAATTCAACTAAAATAATTTGTTACTTACCAGCAAAATTAGTCCACATAAACGAAAATGGGCTGCTCTCTGAGAGCCCTCATAGTTAAACCCTTGAGGGAAGGGAGGACAGGATAAGACATGGTCCTTTCCTCAAGATCTTTACGTTCTTCTAAGGAATTTTTTGAAATGCATGAAATGATTTTCATCAAAAGAGCTTTGGAAATAAGAAAGGTCTAAATGAAGATGTGCTTTTTAATTAAGTTATTCATTTAGGATTTAAACAATTCTTTATCTCAAAGTGCTGAGGCAGCTTAATGGAAAATGCAGAAACTAACACAAAATCTGGTAAGGACAGATTTTTAAAAGGTAGTGACTATTAGAGAATCAGAAAAATCAGTCCCTGAAATGAGCCATTTGCCTCAACTAAGCATGGAATTTGGTCCAAATATCAATTTCCTGTGAGAGCAGAATTTTCACTGATAAATTTCTCTGTGGAGGCTTTTGCTCCATTTTTTCCAAATATGCCGCAGGGCTCTTGTGCATGCCTGGTACCTGAAAGGTTTTTCAATTACAGTTTTATTAAACATGTGAAAATATTGGTCAAAACAGATGATTTCCATATTTTCTCTGGAAAAGGGCCAGAGTACTACCATATTTGGGAAAGGCATCCCTTTAAAAGGTACTATAACGAGGTCCAAGGCGCTTGGTTTCTAACAACCAAATAACTTGGGCACAGGCTGAGAAGCTAAAGCAGAAATTGCTACAGTGGGTACGAGAGCTGGATACAGAGCACAGATGTGTTCTGTTCGGCCTGAACTCTTCTCTTTTTATAAACCAAGTTTTAAAATTTGGAGATTTCACATGCAAAGCTGGTTTTCTAATTCCACTTAAAGAAATAAAGAAGGCTTGGCAACAGCGGGTCCACATCATCCTATGACAACAGTCAGCTGGCTGTGAGCTATGACGCTCCTCTTGAGAAAGTGTCTATGTCCTCAAATTTGCCTCCTCCCTGTCACTCCTTCATGTCACCTACTCCCCTGCCAGGCCCCTGTGGCCACCTGAATTTTTACAGTTAATGATTATTTCACCTGCCCATTCAATTCTCTCTACTAATATTAGGGTTTAACCAGAATGCGAAAAGTCATGATTTAACTCTCTAATATGAATATTTTTAACATGCATTTAATTCTCTAATGTGGATAATCACATTTCAGTTCAAGGCCAAAGGCTATCTACTTTAGAAATCAGATCTATGTGATAATAATAATTATTATTACCATGATCACAACTCATTGAATGCAGACCAAATGCTTAGTCCAGTACTAAGTATTGTAATGATTATTTCATTTACTTATCACACCCATGCAATTTTGTCATTCATATTTTCTAGATGGAGAAATTAAGGGTCAAGGAGATGAAATAACTTATCACAGGTCAATGAGAGACAGCGAATGAAAGACAAAGCCAGTGGTGACACATAAGCCCACATCCTTCCTGATCCTCCACAGTGAAATAGATATTCCATCAGTAAGTTCAAGAGTAGAACTTTACACACATTCCGGTACAAAGTAAAGGCATGGGTTGGCTGCTAGGAGTTAAAGAGGGTATACAAGGGGTGGGGAAGCAGTACGTTTCCTAGACACGAGCTTTGGTTCTTTGTAATTACTTCACTTATTTTAGGAGACATATATAATAAGGTCAGCTTGGTGAAGTCCAAGAGTTTTAAGGTAAAAGAGTTTTAAGCCTGAACTGAGTGTGAGTTCAGGCTCTTACATGTATTAGCTGTGGGCCACTTAACTTCTTGAAACCTCCATTTCCTGATTTATAAAATGGCACCTTGTAGGGTCATGATGAAGAGCAAACATGCTTGAAGTACATGTGAAAATCCTCTAGACGGTAAAAAATGCCACACAAGCATTCACTTGTTAGAAAGGTAACATTCCATGCAATGCTCTCTCACACCGAAGAAAATTGCAGGAAAGAAATGACAAGATAAGTATGAGTTTGGTAAATCTATTCCTACTCATCAATAGAATGTAGCAGTTTGATGACTTCTAAAAAACCTTTCAGGAAATTTGAATGAATAGACAATTTGAAATATAACAATTTTTTTTGTTACCACTGTGCCCTGACGCTTTCAAATATATAATGGAACCAATTATTGTTACAATAAAGTTGCCAAGAGTGTTTAGGATGTAGAGCCAAATAATCTGGTTTTGAAATATTGTTCATAACCAGCATAGGTCTGGCAAATAGGCAGTAACTTGAGAATCCAGTTCAATTTCCAAATTCTCCGCTGACTCCTGCACATTTATCAGGCGAGAGCTGATCTACCTTGGCTTTGAGACACTTAGTGTGTTATTTCGCAACATGCTAATAAAATTAGGAAGCTTGACATGCAGAGATGGGGAGGCAATGATGTACCTTAAGACTGTGGAATTCTAAAATATTGAAATAAAATTATGTTTGGCTTATTTTTCAAGGAAATAAAATTGGTGTACTTTCATTCACAGCTGATGAAAGAATTACAGAAGAATATGGGCAAGAACAATTGTATTAGATTTTTAAGTACCTAGTTAAAAAGTGTTCTGGGCCATCCAGATATATGGAAAGCAATATGCCTTAATCTTCTCTGCTTGAGCTCATTTGCTCACGTAAGAGTTAATTATAAAACATTGCTATATGACTTCTACTGGAGGAGAATTCATCATGCTGGGAATGGCAGCAGGCTGCAGTGGAGAAGGCTCTGAACCGACCATGAGCTGACTTTGAGTTCAAGGGCAACTACCCAACCACTCTCTGTGCCTGTTCTCCAACCAGTCAAACAAATGGGTTGGACATGATGAACTTACAGGTCTCTTTCATTTCGAAAAATGACACAAGAAGGACAGAAAGACACATTCAGATTCACTTTGGTTTCTGTTTTTTTTTTTTTTTTTGAGACGGAGTCTCGCTCTGTCACCCAGGCTGGAGTGCAGTGGCCGGATCTCAGCTCACTGCAAGCTCCGCCTCCCGGGTTCATGCCATTCTCCTGCCTCAGCCTCCCGAGTAGCTGGGACTACAGGCGCCTGCCACCTCGCCCGGCTAAGTTTTTGTATTTTTAGTAGAGACGGGGTTTCACTGTGTTACCCAGGATGGTCTCGATCTCCTGACCTCGTGATCCGCCCGTCTCCACTTTGGTTTCTAAGATAACACCAAACACTTTGAAACTTCCCCCTTCATGTTTTTCAAGCAGAGGAAGTAAAAAAAAAAAAAAAAAAAGAAAGAAGTTTCAAATATTGTTAAGGCTTCTAGAAAGGACAACAAAGGGCAGGAAATTTGAAACAAAATCTGAGAATCTGCCCTTAAACTGGGCAATTTTGCTTGTTTTCTCATAATGCAGTTAGATGAAAAAGTGTAAGGTTGATCTTTGCCTTTCCTGGGCATTACTCATTGCTGTCGTGACCTTGATGCTATTTGCAGTAAACAGCATAAAGGGCTCTCTTGTGGTGAGTAGCTGCAACGTTTATGATGCTACCCTCCTGGTGAGTAAAATATTTACTCCCAGCCCGGCGCGGTAGCTCATGCCTGTAATCCCAGCACGTTGGGAGGCCGAGGTGGGCGAATCACAAGGTCAAGAGATCGAGACCATCCTGGCCAACATGACGAAACACCATCTCTACTAAAAATACAAAAATTAGCCAGGGCGTGATGGTGCGTGCCTGTAGTCCCAGCTATTCAGGAAGCTGAGGCAAGAGAATCGCTTGAACCCAGGAGACAGAGGTTGCAGAGAGCTGAGATTGTCCCACTACACTCCAGCCTGGCAACAGAGCAAGACTCTGTATTTAAAAAAAAAAAAAAAAAGGTCTACTCCCTTCCAGGTCCTACCAATCCCACTAAGGTTGGTAACTTAGTCTGTTTGGCTGCCATAACGAAATATGTGTGACTGGGTAATTTATAAAGGACAGAAATTTTTCACAGTTCTAGAGGCTGACAAGTCCAAATTCAAGGCACTGGCAGGTCTGATGTCTGATGAGAGCTCCCTTTCCTGCTTCCAAGATGGCGCCTTGTCGCTGTGTCCTCTAGAGAGGATTAGTACTGTGTCATCGCATGGCAGAAAATGGAAGGGCAAAAGGACCCAGGCTGTTACCTCCAGCCCTTTTACGTAGGACTAATCCACTCATGACTTAATCACTTCCCCCAAATCTCCATCTCAATACCACCACAATGGGATTAAGTTTCAACACAAATTTTGGAAGGGAGACATCAGCCATAGTAGTTGGTGAGAAAAAAGGACAGTATTTACATAATGACAATTGTCAATGGGCTGTGGAAAAGTCAAGATAGATTCCAGCAGTGATTTTAAGATGGAAAATGAGAACCAAACACACAGTCTTCAAGGTGCAATCTTCCAACATAGTTCTGGAACACAGCTGGCTCTTTCCATCCATGGGAATGACCACATTTGTGTGCTGAAATAACATTTAGTACTAGAGATCAGAGTGGAATAAGCAATCTAAACTTTGAAATGTTTTGAATGACCTTTGGCTAGGATGTCAAATTACAATGTTTTCTATTTCTTAAGACAATTCTTTATGAAAGTTCTAGTATGTATCTCACTTTGGCACCTTAAATTTGCCCCACACTGAATCTTATCTATTAAACCTATGTCAATCTGGGGTGAGAACCCAGATGTATAAAATCCTACGCCAGAGGTGACTGAGAAGGGCATTTTGACTATGTTTCATAGTCTTTTATCCATCTTAGTATAATCTTTTTACCAGCACCAGTGGAGTTGTGAACTGGCTCAATTTCTTGTGATGTCCAGTGTCAAAATGTATGCCTATAAATGTAACTCTTAGAAAGAGAAGCAAAAATGAGAAACCATGGGGAAGGAGGGGAGGAAATGACAGGAACAGTTTGTTTTTAGGACACCGTACTTGCTGTTCCCTCCAACTAGAATGCACTTAACCCAGAGATCTGCCTTCTTCATCCCGATTTCATACCAATTACTGCTCAAATATCACTTTACCAAAGATGCCATTCTTCACAACCATTTCTAAAATTACAAGCATCTACCATTATTCTCAGACCCTCGCGCTGTACTTATTTGCTGACATATTGATAGAATCTTGTTTATTAGCTTGTACACATGGACTTTAATTCACTCTGTATTCCCCAGATCTCAAACATTGGCAGGCACACGGTGGTTGGTACTCTATAAACACTTGCTGATAGCTTTCCTTTCCCTAAGTCCTTTGAAACCAAGTTTCATACCTCATTCTTGAGTTCCAAAGGAAACCTTCTTGTCTGTAGAAAATTAATGCATATTTGCTGTTGCTGGATAAAGAATAAGGATATAGTCACAGAGAACAAAGGGCATGTTGAAGCCAGGTATGGAGGGTATAAACAGTTGGTGAAGAGTTTTAAGCTCAAGGCTTAGCCTGTCTAAATTAGCAATCAAAGGAAGTCAGTTTTGAAGTCAAAGAGAGTTCTTTCCCCTCTGGGAGGAGCTGGTTCATGAAAGTGGAGGGCCAGAGCCAAGAAAACTCTCCCAAGACACACTGTTTTAAAGTCAAGGGCATAATCTAGAGTTGCACAGTAGCCATGGACACATGGATTTATAAATTTAAATTAACTAAAGTTAAATGAAATCACGTATTCAGTTCCAAGTCAGACTAGCCATTTTCAAGTGCTTAATAGCCACATGTGGCCAGGAATAGACAGGGTACTTTCATCATTGCAGAAAGTCCTACAGGACAACACTGATCTAAAGAAATTCAAAAGGACCTGCGTTCCTCAGCTTCTAAGGAGATCTGAAAACGAAGGTCCAGAGGGAACTGGAAGGAGAAGCAGGGCAGAGCTTGAAAAGTAATCGCGCTGGAAAGGGCCCTGACTGCTGGCTTGGAAGCCTTGTGTAATTAAAGTTCTATCCCAACTTCTTAAGGAATGTGTCTAGTATTAAATGATCGGCTGTCTGTAGTGTCACTGCTGAGGTAGGAAGAGAACACAATTAGGGACAAGGAGTAGTGTTCCATGGAAAACACGTTAGCTATGAGTGGCAGAAGCAAAAGGTCTCAGAAGTGAGAGAAATGGACCCAACTAGGTTTGCAACAAGCTGAAACCTGTAAAGGCTCAAGTCAGCTGGCACAACCTCTCAAAATGCAAATCCCTCAGCCTAAGATAAAAGTAAGGCTCGTCTGACTCCTAAGGTATCAAATAATTCTTATTAAGCCCCATTTCAATGACTGAAACCTAATGCAGAGCCCAGGCACACAGATTAAGTTTCCAGTCAAAGCCCACACAAGCCTAAAGAAAGGAAATTAACACTTCAGAAAGAAAAAAAAAAAAAAAAAAACAAACCACTGGCTTTTTCAAAGGTTTTTTTTTTTTTTTTTTTTTTTTGAGGGGGGATTTAAGTGACAGCATGCCAAATAAAGGTGAGTTTCTAGGAGAATATGGCACAGAGGTGACCAAGGTGGGTGAAATTTATTCACAGGGGAAAATCCAAATGCCTTCAGGGAAACCACTTTTGCAGAGTTCTTCTCATAAATACTTAACCCAATTTAAAGCATCCCTTCAGGGCAAGTTTTCTCCTAGGAGACTTCTACCTGCTGCTTTAACTTCCCTTTCCCCAGAATTTCCAGAAGTTTAACGGCTTATAATCCCTACCACTCCATGCTCATAGACTTTAAGCATATTTTTCTCCCACAAGACGGTACTATTTTTATAATCCTTTTAAGATTAAAACTAAAAACACAGATGATAAAAAAAAAAAAAAAAGGGCCTGGCTGCATCCTCCTACAATAAAGTATTATAATTACAGTGCACTACCAAAGAGTATTTCCACAACATTAGACTATCAGGTTTCCAGGACAAAGAAACAGCCTATAATTCCAAAGCACAGAAATGGAAAGGTACAAGTAATTTAATCTGCCCCACTGTGATTATAGGTGCTAAGAAATTACCTGAAAGCACCTCTGTGGGACTTGAGAAGAACAGGAACTTTAATGATGCTCCGTAACTGCCCTATTCATGATGATACCCAAGAGCCACCTGTGGCTATTTAAATTCAAGTTAACTGAAATAAAAACATATCTATATTTGAAATTCAGTTCCTTATTTGCACCTGCCACATTTCAAGCCACATGCATCATCTAAGATGGTCTTAGATCCACTGTTCAATAGCACTTTCTGCAGAGATGAAAATATCTCATACCTGTGCTGTCCTTAAACCTTAACACAGCCCAGGTATAAGATATTTTCATCTCTGCAGAAAGTGCTATTGAACAGTGGAAAGACCATCTTAGAGAGATAATTACATGATTTTTCCCACTTTCATAATAGAGAGTATGAAGTGACAGCCTCCAAAACACAGGGGTTTTAGGCTACTGGCTACCTTCTACACTCAGGTGATCTCTTTGTACTGGTTTACACATGTGTACCAATTGCCCTTATCTCCCCATTTTCAAGCACATTAAAATGGCATTCGATGTAATAAAATGCATGCCACTGAGACTCAGCTCAATTGAAGCTTGAGTTTCTTCAGAATTCCAAAGGATGGTGCATCTCTTTGTGAAACCTGAAGTCGGGAAATGCCTATGAGTGAATTCCAGGGGAAAAAAAGGCATTTTCCAAAATTAATAAATTTATTTCCTTGTTTTTTTGTCACACCTTATTCCAGTGGTGTCCCCAGGCTACTGTGTGCAGAACGAGGTCTGGACAGAATCTAATGATAAATTGGGGGACACTGAAAGTCCTGGCACTCTAAGGAGCTTCCCCACACATCTTTAGATTGTTTTTCCCATATGGGAAAAAAAGAAAGGGATTTCCTATCTTCCCATCACAAACTTCTGGCTTTGCAGTGGTTTTATTACGTCATTCCCCTACTTACAATTTGCCAGTGACTCAGAGAATTTAGCCCAAACTGGTGCTTAAGGCTCCCATAATCTGATTACCTTTCTGCTGAATAACTTCTTTCATCAGAAACCCTTTGACCTGATAACTGCTGGCTTTCCCACCACCACAATTTCTACCTCCCTACCAGATCTATCAGGCAGATTTTAAGGTCAAGAAGAGCATCCCCAAGGCAGCCTGCCCAGTCCCTGGAAGGAGTTCAGTGCCTTCACTGTTGGCTGGGAGGTTTACGTGATGGAGGGAAGCGACTCCAAGAATGGTGTCTGAAAGGATGCCTGGTGTCTGATGCTGCCCCTCAGGAGTGGTCCAAGGTGCATCAAATGTTGCCTGCTTTGGCCATGGCTGACAGAGCTGAAGAACTGCCTCTACATGGTGGGCAGACACACACCCCAGGCAGGCACTTGCCAGCTTCCCTCTGTTTCCTTGAAGGAAATGGAGTAGCATGGCCCTGGGGCTAACAAGTGAACAATGGTGCCTGCCTTAAATCATACCCAGCCTTTCAGACCCAGGTCAAGTGTTTTCTCTTTTGGAAAACCATCCATTCCCCCCACTACCAGCCCCACTAACAGTGCTCTGCCTCCTCCGGTTTTGGTTTTTAACCATCTTTATTGTGAAGTATCCTTTTAGATAGGCCTGTATTTGCTCTGTTCTGCAGATGAGTTTCCAAAACCTTCTAAAACCTTGCTCATATTTGTTATGCTGGATTTTAAGTCAACAGATGGGAGTTTTGAACCCAGTAAATGGCATTTCTTTGCTGTGGGAAATCAAGTACTTTGACCTCTCTGGTGAAATTCTTCATTTGTAACCTCACTGGGTTAGGCTAGATTAGTGTTTCTCAACATGGTTCCACATCAGAATCATCTGGGGATCTTTTAAAACAATAACGATGCCAAAGTCCTACCCCAGGGCAATGAGTCAGAACTTCTAGGTGTTTGGCTCGGGCTTTGGAATTCTTTTAGAAGTTCGCAGGTGATCCTAACGTGCAGCCAGGGTTAGAAAAATAAACTGAGTTCAGGAAGGGACTTATCTATCCTACATGGATTGGAGAACTCAATAGGAAAAAATGTAGTAGTTAGAGACGGGGTATGGCAGTACTGGACAGAGGCAGTCAGGCCCATAGTGATGCTTCTCATCTTTGCCTTGAGCTGTAACTAGAAAACCTGCAAACTGCATTATAACCAGAACATTAGTATATACGTATACCTGTACAATCAAGCCCAACTCAATTAATTTTCTCATGTGACTCAAACTCTAACACCATTTGGAGATGAGGCAGGGATCATAAACATAATTGGCTGCAGGGCATTTAGTTGCCATTATATAAATTCTTCCTGAAAATAATTTTAGATTAATTTTTAAGTGTAGATTTTACCAGTTAAAGGGTGGTAATCCTTTGCCAATTCGCAAGGGGACAATAAGCTTAAAGGTAGATATGTCTGAAGGATCTGAGGAGCAAGTTTCCTGAGAAAGCTGTATTTCTAAAGTTTTGACCCTACAACGCAACATTAAAAGTAAGTTCAAGGAAGCAAATGTGAGAAAGGATATCTCCCTTTAGATAACCTAGCAAAGAAGTTAAGAAGGCAAATAGTTCCTTAGATCAGAATTGACAGCTGTGGATAGCCTTCCCTTCAGAAAATTGCAATGCTAAACAGACATATATCCTTACAAACAATATATCCTTGCAACTTAATTTATCTTCCTAGGCTCTTTAATATTTTTCTTTTTTATTCCATTAAACAAATATATATTGAGCATCACCTATCCACCAGATCTGAAGAAACACTATTTTCAATATGTTCAAAATTTGAGTCTTTTCTTGATACAATAACATCTGCCTTAACAGGAATCAGTATGTACAAATTACAATTTTTGAAGAATTATATAAAAGGTATTATTCCAGAAGACTTGCTATGGAATCCCTTTTAAAAAGGGCGTTCAGAAAAAGGTAACACTAAAATGTATTACAGTTTGAAGAGAATCACCCCAGTTATAAATCCATGAACCCAGTCATTGTTTAATGAAGCTCATCTTTGCCGGAAAATCCCCACTGAGAACAAAGCATCACAATGATCCACACAGTCCCAACCAAGCCCACTGGAAAAATCACCCTGAAGAACACTGGTGGAAAAGAGAAAGAAGTCCATACCACAGTGTGAGGGCTAATTTAATGTGTTCTTCAACAAAAATTAAATAAAACAACATGACTCAATTTTTCTTTTATGTTGCAAGGAAAATAACATTTATATAAAGCTAGCAGTAGAAAAGCAGAAGCATAGCTTAGCTTTCTATGATGGCAAGTGAAACACAGTTTCTGCTAATCAAAGTGATTTTTTTTTTTTTTCCTTTGAGATGGAGTCTTGCTCTGTCACTAGGCTGGAGAGCGGTGGCACAATCTTGGCTCACTGCAACCTCCACCTCCCAGGTTCAAGTGACTCCCCTGCCTCAGCCTCCAGAGTAGCTGGGACTAGAGGCACGTACCACCACATCCAGCTAATCTTTGTATTTTTAGTAGAGATGGGGTTTCACCATGTTGGCCAGGATGGTCTCAATCTCTTAACCTCGTGATCTGCTCTCCTCGGCCTCCCAAAGAGCTGGGATTACAGGTGTGAGCCACCGTGCCTGGCCATCAAAGTGATTCTTAGCCATTTTCTTTGAAAATATCAGTCATAGAGGTAGGCTCTGTTACTCTTCAATGAATACCTTCTTTTATATAAAAGCAATTTGACTAAATTAGATGTCTGTGAGAGTCGCGTTCTGCTACTCAAAACAGTTCTTGTTCTATGTTTCTCTATATTTTGTTTGTTTGTTTGTTTTTTGAGATGGAATCTTGATCTGTTGCCCAGGCTGGGGTGAAGTGGCATGATCTCGACTCCCTGCAACCTCCACCTCCTGGGTTCAAGTCTCAGCCTCCCAAGTAGCTGTGATTACAGGTGCCCACCACCATGCCCAGCTAATTTTTGTATTTTTTAGTAGCGATGGGGTTTCACCATGTTGGTCAGGCTGGTCTTGAGCTCTTGACCTCAGGTGATCCACCCACCTTGGCCTCACAAAGTGCTAGGATTACAGGCATGAGCCACTGTACCCAATTTCTTCTCTGTATGTTTATTCAGACATTCATGTTTAAGAATTTCTGAGAAAGGAAGCCAAAGATGATAACACCTGACCTCCATGTCTATATGATGAAGAAGCGCACTTCCTATATAAAGATGCCCGTATTCCCGATTAGGTTAGGCAACTTGAAGTTCTAGTGAAGGGCAAAACTACAGGACTGTAGGAACTGGCATAGCCTTTTACACGTGGCAGCATTTGTCTACTGACAATGGTGACACAACCTCCAAGAGGGCAGACCACACGGTGTCTAAAAGAGAAGCTGTCCCCATAAGAAAAGGGGAAAGGTAAAATGACTCATTACATACTTTGAACTCTCTTATGACAGGTGGACAAAACCCTCAAAGAAGAAATTCTCCAGTCTTAAGTAGGGCTTTTTATGTTCAAGGTAAGAACAAGACTCCTGATGACTACACTGCCATCGCCTCTTTGACAATGTAGCTATGAAAATATGAAAATACGTGGAGACTACAGATTTTTACCTTACATTTACTGACAAATTAAGCAGTGAGGGAGCACAACGACTAAAAATAGAAAAATGATGGAAAGATTAATTAATGATACTGTACTATGTCTCAGTGGATGGGCAGTCCTATTACAGCTGGGGCAGATCATTTCACCTTTCTGGGCCTCCATTTCCACATCTGTAAAACAGGATAATTACATCCATCTCAGAGAGTTGTTTTTAAGATTACAGATGACATGAAAGTGAAACTGTTTTGAAAATAATGAAGCTCTCTATTACTGTGAGATTCAAATATTATTATAACTAGACACGGTCAATATGTTTTCTTCAAAGTTATCAAACTAGACATTTTTCCCTCTGGTGCTCTTTCACCCATGTGTCTCAATCATAGTAAGATTATTCATATCACTTCTTTTTTCTGTTTTCTTGGTACTCGTTTTCTTTTTTTTTTTTTTTTTTGAGACAAAGTCTTACCCTGTCTCCCAGGCTGGAGTGCAGTGGCACGATATTGGATCACTGCAATCTCCACCTCCCAGGTTCAAGTGATTCTCCTGGTTCAGCCTCCTGAGTAGCTGGGATTATAGGCATGCGCTACCATGCCCAGCTAATTTTTGTATTTTTAGTAAAGACAGGGTTTCACCATGTTGGTCAAGTTGGTCTCGAACTCCTGACCTCGTGATTCGCATGCCTCGGCCTCCCAAAGTGCTGGGATTACAGGCCTGAGCCACCGCACTGGCTGGTACTAGTTTTCTATCTGACTGAAGAAGTAGGCAAATGACTATTTTCATGATTTTTTTTTTTTTTTTTGCTTTTAATATTGTTTAACAGCTATTTTAACAATGAAAGACATTTTCTATATTCCCAAAAGGTATGCACCAAAGAAGGGTGTGGGCAGAAATGTTCACAAAATCAGGACCTTTCATTGCCTCTTGGTGACCGCCAATAAAGTACACAGAAACCCATAGTGAACTGAGGTCTACATGGCTGCTATCAACCAACACAATCTTGAACTGCTGAGTCTGATCACTTTATTTTCTTAAAACTTCAGGACAGTTCAATTTAGAGAGCGCAAGAGCCAAGTTAGCCTTCCTGGTCATCTTAAGCAACATGGGAGGAAGATAACTCAAGAAAGTGACACCATATCAATCACTTTCCCAAGCTTTTCAGGGGCTCACTCCAAAGACTTTCTTGATGATAAATTTTATTAAAGTACTGATAATAATCAAAATGGTACATTGTATCAGAGGTCAAGCATTGTTTTCCACTTCCTTTCCCAGAACTTATTAAAGATGTATGTCTGAAGAAAGATATAAAGAAGAACAAAATTGTTTCGACTGGCAGAAAATGGCTTACACAGACATCTAATATTTAGTCAAGTTGCTTATATATATGAAAGAAGTTATACCTTGGGAGTGATAAAGCCAATAGGCTTGGCTCATAGGGGGCTAACTACAGCTGTAGCAGTTATTCAAGAAGTTAACATATTCTCTCCTGTCCCCTGAAGACATCACAGGCATCTCATTAACAAACTGATAACGACCAGTACTCAGAGTTTGTGAAAATGCTTTGTAAAGTGCTGTATAAATGTAAGTGATTATCTACTTACCACAAACATCCTCACCAACATCATCATTAAAATCTTGAAAGATAAGTGATTTTCACTAGTTTTGAGAGTTAACCAATGACATGCTAAATTAAAAGCATTGTATTTCAACCATTTCCAATAAGTGCCACAGAATATTTAGACTTAAGAATATTAAAATTCTGGCCAGCTGCAGTGGCTCATGCCTGTAATCCCAGCACTTTGGGAGGCCGGGGCGGAGGATCACCTGAGGTCAGAAGTTCGAGAGCAGCATGGCCAACATGGCAAAACCCTGTCTCTACTAAAAATACAAAAATTAGCCGGGTGTGGTAGTGGGTACCTACAATCCCAGCTACTTGGGAGGCTGAGGCAGGAGAATCACTTGAACCCAGGAGCAGAGGTTGCAGTGAGCTGAGATCGTGCCATTGTACTCCAGCCTGGGTGACAAGAGCAAAACTCTGTCTCAAAAAAAAAAAAAAAAGGAATATTAAAATTCTTGTTTCATCTCCTTTTGCTCTATAGATAGAGCAGGTAGGGCACTGCCAGTCCAAATCTATGTAATGTTATGATGTCACTGGTAGCTCCAGAGGTCCCATAGAAGAGGGGCTACATGGGTGATGATCTGGCCGAAAGGCAGATGACATATCTGGAAGCTGTGCTTGCACAAGAGATCACTACCCGTGGTACCTACACTGCATGTTTATTCAGGTTGGATGGAGACTATGGCGGAGGAGAAGGCTGAAGGCCAAATTCAAGACCTTCCTTGGAAACCCACTCCTATTAAGCGCCCATGTAAGAAAGGCCTCATGCTTAAGTCTCCTTCACATGTGTCACTTTAACAGGGCTTTCCAAAAAGTACAACCAGGAGTCACCTTTGCAATATGGGATTATTTACCCTCAGGTAGGTAGAAGAGTATCTTCAGGCACTCTCCATTTCACCAAGACCCCTTCAGCCATACTTATTCCAGGAATCCCAATTACTGAGATCATCTCTGATTCATAAAGAGGAAAGGCAGGAGTGGCAAAAAATTGGCCTGTGTCAGATGGTGTGATTTACTTTATGACTTTGTCTGGCCTCTATAGTCACAATGCATTGAGCCTTCTGCAAAAGATTCACACACGAGAGAATAAATGAATCAAAGGCGGAGCTGGTGATGGATGGAAAATCAACCTTAACACCCACACAGCACAGCTCCCCAAAATTCACAGAAACTAAAGACTGCAGACAGAGCAAGTCTCCACTGTAAAGAACAGTTTACACAAAGCAGATCATATGAGATTTTCCACAAGCCTATGGTTCTGTCAAACATGCTACAGGTGGCTTTAAGCCATTGACATTTACACTTGGTGGTGAGGTAAGCCATCTAGGAGAAAAAAAATTAGCACTCCCAGACTTGAATCTAAAAGCAAGTTTCCTCAGCCTTTAAAAGCAATGAATTCCAAACAGCAACAAACACAACACATAAACAGAATTAGTGAGAATGTGTGCTAAGAGCTATGGCAAAATCAGACGGAAGTTTCTCCCTCAAAGAGTTTTCATTCTAGTAAAAGAGTTTAAAACACACAGAGATAGCACAGGTAGCTTAGCAAACAAGGTCATATGAATGACAATGCAAGGCTTGTTAAAGAGGCTATGGGCAGGAGAATCGCAGTGGGATGGATAATCAAGGAAGGCCCAATAGAAAAAGTAACATTTAGACTAGGCATTATTTCAAAGGGTGGAGCTGTTGTAGGGCACAGATAGAGAATGGTAAAACTTGGGGAAGGTGGTGGAGAATGGTCACAAGCTAGGAAATTTGTAAGCAAAAAGGATGTGTGAGGCAGCTGGGTTCGAGTGGAACCAGGACATGAGGGATGCGAAGGGTGGAATAGATGATGGGCAAGAGGTTTGGCTTCATCTGTGCAGGTAGTCATCAAACTGGTCCTGTGTCCCATCGGCACAAGGCATTCTCTTAGGAGCCCAGGGACACTGAGGCAGCCCCCATGCTCAAAGAGGAAGGGAAGGTCATGCGATGATCTAGGATTCATAAAATCCATGGAAGGCTTTCTAGCAGGGGTCAGCTATTCAAAATGCCATCTGGGGGGAGATTTAACTGATGGCAATGCCTGTGTTATCGACAGAGAAAGAACAAAGGGTGTCCATAAGCAGAGACCAATTAGGTGATTTTTACAGATGACAAAAATAAGAGTTCAGGTTTGTGTTATGGTGGCGTAATTCGAGGGCAGAAATAAAACCAAATGGTTATGCGTTTTACGTAACTTTTCTGATGAATAACTTTAGAGTTGATGCAACAGGAAGCACCATGAGATATGAGTTGCAATGGAAAGTTTTCTTTTTTTTTCTTGCCAAGTACAGTTCAGATGTCAAAGGCAAAGAAAAAAAAGTCAGAAAATAAAATTACTTGGAAACATCAGAAACTGCTTGTAAGAATTGCTTATTGTGGCTACTATGTTACTTAAGAGCATTAAAAACTGACAGGGACCCATAATTCTGGAAGACAAAAGTAACTAAGGCACAAAAAGCTGCCTTATGATATTAAAATAAAGAAGCAAATCAATGAAAATGCCTATAGTGGCACTCTCAGGACAGTCTAAAACAAATGTTGAGTAATTCAAGAAAAATGTATTGAGTCTTCACTGAGCATCAGACAAGTAAGTTCCTCAAGACAAAAGAGGATTAAAAAATGTTGAAGAGTAAAACCACTTCCTGAAAACCTGTCATCGAATCATTAATTTATTGGGCACCTACTTTGTATAGAGTGGAGTGCTACCTATTTTAAGAAATGCTGAGGTATAATAGCTCCAGAATGAATCAAGGCCTACATATGTCAAGGCAATCTGTGAGTAAATGCCTAATGAGGTAAACATGATTAATGCAGTGAGTTCAGTATAGAAATGGGCCCTTGGGGCCAGGCGCGATGGCTCACGCCTGTAATCCCAGCACTTTGGGAGGCAGGTGGGCGATCACGAGGTCAGGAGTTTGAGACCAGCCTGACCAACATGGTGAAACCCCGTCTCTACTAAAAATCAAAAAAAAAAAAAAAATTAGCCGGTGGTGGTGGCACACACTTTTAATCCCAGCTACTCAGGAGGCTAAAGCAGGAGAATCACTTGAACCCAGGAGGCAGAGGTTGCAGTGAGCCAAGACTGCGCCGCTGCACTCCAGCCTGGGCAACAGAGCAAGACTTCATCTCAAAAAAAAAAAAAAAAAAAAAAAAGAGAGAAAGAAAAAGAAAAAGAAAAAAGAAATGGGTCCTTGGGTTCTACAGTTCACCATCATCAAGGGAGGGACAATCAGTGGATAAAAGACTCATGAAGGATGATTGGGGAAACAGACTGGTTAAAAACGGACTCATTTAGTTGACTTGCTACCAGTGCCTTCTGTCTTCTGCTGGCTTTAGCATGTTACAATAGTTACCACACAGTTAAAACAGCTTAGGAGGAGTCAAGACTCTCATAAAACTAAGTGCAACTCTTCCTTGAATTCTCCTCTTCTTTACTGACAGAAACAAGCCTGATGTGATCCACTAAAACCACTGCAGATCATTTGGCTACTCTTTGGAACATGCTTTAATGCTACTACAGCAGTGTTTCTCAAACTGCAATGTGTACAGGAATCACCCGGGGACCTTGTAAAAGTGCACATTCTGTTGCAGTAGGTCTGGGGAGAGGACCCACAGTCCTCATTTCCAATAAATTCTCAGTGATGTCAGACCTCCTATGAGCGGCAAGGTATTAGAACACCTTCAGTTGCTGTTATCAGAAGATGATAGGAAACCATCATTTTTAGGGTCAGAATGCTGAACAAGATATGAGCCTTGATGCATATGATAAGTCATAAAATGTAATATTCAGGAAGGAATGAGGCTCCTAAAGAAGTGAGAAAGTAGAATGAACAAAGGCCTAAGAGAATAGAAATGTATTCTAACATATAAATTATAAAAATAAAAGTAAGAGTGCCCCGGGAGATTGAGACTGTTAGATTATTTTATAATGATATAATTTAAGGGATTCCAAAATAATGAATATAAAATGTTATTATTAGATTTTTCACACACTTGAAGGACAAATTATATTGTCTTTTTTTTTCCCCCAATACTATGAGCTTTAGAGAATGAGATGCAAATCTGGTATGTAGTAACAAGGTAGTCACTCAAAGCAAAAGTTGAAAGATTCCTAGTCTATTCTAACAAGTGTCTGCAAACTCTACAGAAATGCAATTATAGGTTGCAGCAGCTACTCCCCTGCCTAAAACAGCAGTCTGAAAACTGCCAATCTGTTGCAAATTCTGTCTTTTCTGAGAATATTTTAAGAAAAGTGGTAGAGAAATATTTGAAAGGCAACAGAACACTAATTATATCTAGACAAGTTTCCTTCCCCCCCCCCAAAAATATGAAAGTTCCTTTAGGCTTTACTTCTCCTAGGCATAGCAAAGCATTTCATAATTTTCTACCTTAGGAAAAATTTTCAGACACTTTTACTAATTCAGAGGAAGGGGAGAATGAAAACACCATAATTAACCAAAGAGAAATAGTATTACCACCAAAACCAAGTAAACCTTTTATTTAGCAAGAAGCAGTGAGCTCGAGCTGAAGTAAACATGCTATTTAGTCAGGATGTATGCTCAGACACCTGTAGTAGGAAATTTTCAAAATAGCTACGTTTTTTTTTCTTTTATTTTTTTTAATAATAGTCGTCTCCAACGAACACCAGTGGAAGTCTGTGGTATTTCTCAGTTCTGACCTGTTATGACTTTTGTTAGTTTTCTATTTTGATTAGCTAAAGATTTTCTAACTCAACTTCAATGATTTATTCTACTAACAAAATAGTAGAGGGATAACAAAGAATGAAATGTTTCAGAAGAGAATATACTGGAAATCTTATTTAGTCCAATCCTTGTCACTGTATAGAAGGAAAATGAACCCCAATGGGAAGAAAGACAGCCCAGTCACCCAGACAACTTGATTCCTGGTGCAATACACCTTAGTCTTTACCAGCTGTCTCCTAGGTAGAGTCTTTCTAATCTCAAACTAAGGGTCAAAGCTAGGTGATCTTTCATCCAAGATGAAGGTTTGTGATAATTACATCTTTGCAACTTCTTTTCTACTTGGCGTGGGGCTCTAAAGCAGGAAAATGATGAAGGGTTTAGCTAAACCAGGAGGAAAAATATTTTCGTTCTGTGAAATAACAATGCAGATTTCAGTCTCTGTTTGCAACGGGGGGAAGGAGGAAGAGGCAATTTTTAACATTTATTTTCCAAACCAACAAACAAATCCTACCATTAGTCAAAGACTCAGGTCTTTGGAATCTGAAGCTTGTAAATTTCAGGGACACTCTTTAAGAAGAAAAATATAAAATTAAGAATAAAGTGAATATAAAATTAAGAATACAGTGAATATTTATTTAGAATTGAAATAGTATACAGGCCGGGTGCAGTGGCTCACACCTGTAATCCTAATACTTTGGGAGGCAGAAGTGGAAAGGTTCCTTTGAGCCCCACAGTTCAAGACCAGCCTGGGTACATAGTAAGACACCATCTCTACAAAAATTAAAAAAAAAAAAAACCAAAAAAAAAAAACTGGCCAGTCATGGTGGTGCATGCCTTTAGTCCAAGCTACTCTAGAGGATTGCTTGAGCCTAGGAATCCAAGGCTGCAATGAGTTATGATCACGCAACTGCTTTCCAGACTGAGTGACAGAATTAGATCTCATCTCTGGAAAAAAAAAAATTTAAATAGTATCATACAAACAACAAATTTTTAAAAGCTATAAATACTACAAATATGAAGTGTTAAAAAACAAATATTTTTATTAACTGCCATACCTCTGAAATACTTTTCCTATATTTTTTGGTTGCATACTCTTTGATCATCTCTTCCAATAACATTTTGCAATATTCTCTATTGAGAGAATAAAAAAATAATTCAGTCTTCCCTTTAGAACCGTAGATCAGAATTTGTAATTTATTCTTGAATAATTTGGAAAAGTTCCTTTCAGCTTGATAATTCATTATAGGTAACGTCATATAAATTTTTCGGATTGACTCCAAATTTGGAAAACTTCTATCAGGTTTCTTTTACATGTGAGCTGTAAGATTCAGGGCACTGCAAGATTTCGTAGTGTTTGACTTGATGACACGTGTTAGCCACATTTCCAGGGCCTCACTTAAAGTCAGGAGATGAACCTATACCAGGGTATAGGTAGCCTTGAAGGTTAAGTTCAAGCACTTCACAGTAAATCCACCTGAGCCTGCCATTTATATCCTCAACATATTTGATGCATCTGTGAAGTCTCCTAGCCCTTTCAAATGAAGTGCCTGTTTTACTCAGAATACCTCAGCTCCCTCATGGCATAATTGTTCCATGATTCAGCCAAGACTGTATCACTTGAGGTACATTCTTCATTTTCCCATTGAGATCACAAGACAGGCATGATGTTTGACTACCTGGGTTATAAACCAAATGTTATTTTATGACACTATGGAAATCCAGTGGGATAATGAAGAATGCTAAAACACTAGAAAAATGTTGGATATTATTATTTCTCTTAACCCCTACTCTTCCAATACCCATGCTATAACAGACAAGTAGTTTATGTCAATTAAGGCAGACTAATCTCAGTACAGTATAACAATTAGGAGTCGAGATCCCCAAACCAGACCATCTTGATTCCAACCCCAGCCTAATCATTTTCTAACTAGGTGGACTTAGGCACATTTATTAACTCTGGAGGATTTATAATAAGCATAACATAACCTACCTTGTAAAGTTGTTTTTGAGGGTTAATACACTTGAAGTACTCAGCATGATCCAAGTAGTAGCAAGACCTCAGTAAGTGGTAGCTACTATGATTATTGGGAAATCAGTCCATGAAGTCTCCTGAGTAAAAGCTACAGGCGGCATAAGCCCAATTCCATTTCCCTATGTAGAAAAGTTTGCAGGGTTTGGGCATGACAGGTAGTCATCCACAAAGCAGCAGTATTATCACCCCATACAAAATGAAGACTTTGTAATGATTTACACTTTAATAAAGAGCTGCTGCAGCACACACTGAAAATATGCACCCAACCCATATCTTCTTTCAAAGGCATTCATGTTAGTTCAGCCAAATCCCTAGTTCTCTAAAATGAAGTTTTAACAATCTTATATCTTCTAAAGCACTGGGAAGTCTTTTTCCTTGTTTTCTTTAAACAGGCCTGAGAAGAACCAAGCCTCTTTTTTATTTGAACCATGGATGGTTCAAATAAAATATTTACAATAGGAGGAGAAAACATTCAGATAAACTTTGCCTTGCCCTGGTGGTCTCTCAATACACAGAAGAAATGCAACTAGGGCACTAGGAAATCTAAAAATAAAAATAAATAAATAAAAGACAAAGAAAAAAAAGTATAGAGCTGAAGTTCACTTTAGGACAACACAAACTAAGAAAAAGTACATTTCCCAAAGGAAATACAGCACTATGTCTACGGAGTAACTCTTATCTTTTTCTTTAATGTTCAGTGCTGTCTGTTCCAGGGAAAAAAATGATACAATTAACCAAAACTAATTTCTACCCAACATCTCTGCAAAGGAATGTTGCTGCTGCAGACCCATCCCCAACATGGGAAGGCCCAAGGCAAGTGAGCTAATAGAGGCCCATGTACCATAAGTCAAAACATTTAAAGTTACAACTCAAGCTGGCGAACTGCTCAATAAAATAGGTTTCATTCGTCCTTCTACCTTGACTGACAAATATCTCTTTCCAATGTCTTGGAAGACCAAGTACAACTTTAAAACTCCTACAATATTCATAGTCCTTCCTCAGAAATGGGTGGTTTGAAGACAGACATCATCCTGAGCCCTGGTAATGAATTTGCCTTTCTCTCCCCTGCCTGCTGCATCCTACATCAAGAGGGGCCTTGTGATATGTGGACACTCAAGCTCTCTCTCTCTCTCTCTCACTCAAGTTCTCTCTCTCTCTCTCTCTCTCTCTCTCTCTCTCTCACACACACACACACACACACACACACACAGAGCTATCCCTTGACCGACCCTCAGGCAGAGATTGCACAACCAGTAGCAATGATGGCCTTCAGGAAGATGGCTTCAAGGATCCATGCCAACTGCAGATACCAGTTCAGGGCCTTCTGGGCAGTGAATTGGGGTTCCCAGGTAACCAAATCGCTGTCTAAAAACGAAAAGAGAGTAAGACTGGAAGGCCCAAAAGTCACCTCACCCCATAGGCATGGCTCTGACCAGAGAAGAATGACAGCAGAGTGCCATCTAAGGCCCAGGACAGTGGCCAGTTGTGTTCATATACTAGACCTATATTTTAGTTGTAGAGCTGAAAAAAAATTGGAGGAAAATAGTCCCTCAGAAAAGAGAAGAGAGAAAAAAAAAAAAAAAGAGTTGCATGTCTTGACCTTTCCCAGATAGAATCTCCCCAGTCATAGGTACGGGCCCTGAAACTAAATCTCGTCTAATGATGATAGCTTCAAATCTATAAACAAAACACAGATGCTAGGGAACCCTTAAGAGTCTAAGTAGGAGGCCATAAGTAGACTACATTGACTATACCCAAGAGGACAGTTGCTCCTTGTTGAGTGCTAAGACCTAAAAAGCTGACTGGCAAGTAAAAGGCAGAAGTAATCCTGATGTAATGGACGAGGAAGAGAATCTTACCCCCTATAAGTTTTCAAATTGTCCCCTTCAAAAGCCAAACTGGGCCGGGCTCAGTGGCTCACACCTGTAATCCCAGCACTTTGGGAGGCCAAGGCAGGTGGATCACGAGGTCAGGAGATTGAGACCATTCTGGCCAACACGGTGAAACCCAGTCTCTACAAAAAATACAAAAAATTAGCCAGGCGAGGTGGCGGGCGCCTGCAGTGCCAGCTACTCGGGAGGCTGAGGCAGGAGAATGGCATGAACCCGGGAGGTGGAGCTTGCAGTGAGTGGAGATTGCACCACTGCACTCCAGCCTGGGTGACAGAGCGAGACTCTGTCTCGGAGGAAAAAAAAAAAAAAAAAAAAAAGTCAAACTGTCCCCTTCTTTGTTATGTTGAATAAAGTCGGCTCTTCTTGCCCTCATCAGCAGTTGTACACAATTGACTGTACACAAATGATTGTCCTACATGCTTGGAATTTGGGGTTTACAATACACATCCTTGCAAACTGCTATAAGTGGCCAAACCACAGGTCACCCACCATGAGTCCTACCACTAAGGCACCATTGTCAAACTGCGGGTTGTAGAGTTTCCTTATGCAAAGAAACTCTGCCTTATCTTGATTTTCTGTGGTACAAATGTAGTCAGGAAGGAGGCAGATCATGCAAGCAAAGCAAATCAATTAAATCAGGAGGACTGAACTGATGACATTAGATGGTAAGCTTCCCCTCTCTCAAATCCGATATCCATTCACCCCTCTTCAGCCTCCCTCCCAACACACACATACACACATAGAGACCACAAAAAAGAGCCTAGCAGCACGCAAGCATGAGAAACTTGGGCCACACACACATACATGTACCCAGGCAAACCTCCAGAGAGACCCTGGAGAGAGAGACCCTCCAGAGAGAGCAGGATCCATCTTTCCATCTATAAAATAAAGATAATAAAACTTATCTTGGAGATTTCTTCCTAGGATTAAATTAGATACGTAACGTCATGTGGCTGGCTCAGGGTAGGTTCTCAAATGTTAATTCTCTTTCTCTTCCTTCTCCCTGACTTCTCCCTGAGATGAGCCAATTTGCCCGTGCAGCATTCCAAACCCTTTTGGCATGCCAAACAAAGAAGAACGAGTCATTATCTTGCCTCAGTCACAAGCAACAGGTACCTGTGGAGCAAAATATTATCAGGAAAGTAGAGAGTGCAAAATAAGCGGTGAGCATTCTTGCTGCAAATGCCTATCTGTTCTACTGAAAATCGTAACTTAAATCTGCGGAAGCTGTACATAAGGACCTGGAGGGTAGAAGCCAACAAGGTAACAGAGTTATGCTTTTATGTGGAACTTGGCCAAATAATGCCATGCTGTAGCCAGGAAGCATGTTTCCCCTGAACCCTATTTAAAACTGCTTTGGTAGTCTGCATCAGACCTAAATAATATCCACGCTACTCTGGGGTAGGCAGTGGTGGCTACAGGACCACACTTCCCTTCAACCAACGCCACTTTACCCTTACAAACCAAAACATAAAACCCGATGAAAAAAGAAACTTAAAAACTAAATTTAGATTTTAGCACTTCATTCCTAATAAAATTCTCTTTCCAACACCCTTCTAGAAAAAAAAAAAAGAGGTATCAGTACCTACTGGATAATTTCTCTGGTGACTTTATTTAAAGTTTTGCAGTGGCTTTCAAGGCCCTACACTAGTTCAAAATTTATGGCTAGAAGAATTGCATGAAAACTTCTAGCAGCTTTCCATCATGTTTGTCAGAAGTTGAAACATCTTTTTCCATATTTCATGAGAATACAAGAAGCAATTCCATACTTCAAAAAGAGTCAAATTGCTTATTGTGATCAGAACTAAAACTATTTGAACTGAAAGTAAAGATTTTACTATTCGGACCAAACACCTAACAAACAAGTCACTGCTTAGTTAAATGCTCGACCTCAGTTGCACTAGATGCAGTAGGATGAAGTGGAGGCTCAGCTCAGCACTTCCTGGGTGCTAAATGATGTGTCAGGCACTGCTAGAGACCCCGGAGAGAGAGAACTGAATAAGATTGAGAGGATTAAAGGTCTAATGGGGCAAGAGAGTTACGAAAAGATATGACTTCGGCTTGGTATCGTTACCATCTAAGTGAGAGGTCCGTATCTCATAGGAGATATTTACCTCAAACTGGGGCATTCAATGCAGGTTTTCCTCAAGAAGATGACACTTGAACTACGTCTTAAAAGATGAGTGAAAATTAGCCGGGTAGCAGCAGTTCCAGACATCCTGAACAAAGGCACAGCTGCCTAAATTGCTCACATCATGTGTATGTGTAGTGACACCAACAGACTGGGAAAGTGTGGGCTGTGGTGGGATGTGAAGCAGCAGAGTCAAATGGGAACCACGTCGGAGGCCCTTTGTAAGACCAATTAAGGAGTTAACAGTAATAACAGAAGCTGATATTTATTGAGCATTTACTGTGTTGCAGGCACCATGTTAAATACTTTAAAACAATATTTTATTTAATCCTCACCATAACTCCATAATCCTCACTTTACAAATGAGACCAGGGATGACCAGTA
Source organism: Macaca fascicularis (assembly GCF_037993035.2). Lineage (NCBI taxonomy): Eukaryota > Metazoa > Chordata > Mammalia > Primates > Cercopithecidae > Macaca > Macaca fascicularis. Next base: position 17,823,877 of record NC_088376.1, read on the forward strand.
GGTAAAGTAACTACAACAGGCTACACAGCCAGTAAACGGGAAGTGGGTTTGGAACCCAGGACGGCCTGATTCCAAAGCTTATACCCTACACTCTTCTACCACCAGCCTATCCTCAAAGAGAACACTAAATGAATGCACTGGGTCCATCATGCTGCCTATGGAATGGAGAAGGCAATTAAAGGCTGCCCAACGGGGGCTCTGTGATAAGGCAGGGATAGGAAAGTGAGATTCAAAATACATTCAATGGGACCTAGAAGGAAACATTCAACATGCACATCCTCCTAGTGTATACAACAACAAAAAATGAGGCTTTTGAAAATGAGGTATAGAAAATAAAACACCAGTATTCCATAATGCTTTCAAATATAAAGAGTTAAAACATGTATCCTTTTCTTTACATATAACATGCTCCTAGCTGTTAAATTCAATGAAGGCAAAGACCAGGTCTGTCTTATGGATGGTGTCCCAGGTCGGAGCGTCCTGCCTGGCAAGAGATACTCAATAAATATGGTTGAAAAGGTAGAAGAAAAAAATGCCCACTTTTTGCAATGATATCAATGAGATCCAGAATTAAAAACTAACCTTATTGAAAAAATTAAAAAGTCATGTTCATAACTGAGTAGAAAACATGTAGTAGTTACATTGACTACACAGACGAGAGTCATCATTAGGGATTGCTACATTGCAAAGAAGGCACAAGCTCAAAATGTGATTAGTATTTTGTATAAAACATAACTCATTAAAAATAAGATGTTGTTAAAGGGAGTGGCCTAAAGGTAAAAACGTATTTTTATGAGGGCGAAAAAAAAGCACAAGTAGACCAAAGATAAGATTTGGGGCCTAATGATGTCTAGTCTCTTACCCTGACAAAATAAGCAGGTTATTAAAGAGATCTGAAGAACCTGTATCCCTATGACACTTTTACAAATTCTTTGTCCTCAATAAGAATCTACTTTTAGGAATCTGAAAAGTCATATTTTTCAGACCTGAAGAGCTATTGTACACTTTACAGTTTTCCCCCAAAGAGTCATTTCTTAATTTTGATCATTTAGGAAGAGTGAATGTACTAAGTCAAAAACAAGGGAAAAAAAACTTTCTATTTCTTAGTGAAATTTGTTCTTATATTTAAATCCTTTACATACTACTAAACAGAAGTACAGAAGCTACTAAACAGAAGACAGATTTTGGGGCTTTTCTATGTGACGTAAAAGGAGCTTGTTGTTTATTAAACAATCTCATTCCCTCATATATTATCTTGCATCAAGATATTTTGAAAAAATGTTTTCAGTTTACCAGTTATGTTAGAAAAATTCTGAAACCATTTACTTACATGAAAAATTAAAATGTAAGTAGAATTAGGTTTCTCATCTTCAATATATCTATCTTCAATCTTTGGTCAACTGAAAATTTAATTTGAATCAAATGAATACAAATTCAAAATATTCATTAATTCAACCATTTTGAAACTTCAATTCTATAAAAATAGGAAATCTGTGGGCCTTGTTAAACTGTCTAAATACTCAAAAAGCCACCACGCTTTTATGCTAATTGTTTAAAAGTGTGTATATTGATGAAATGAAAGTGACTCATGAACTATTGGGTCTGGAATTTGCAAATCATAAATCTTATCCTTGTAAACAGAACCTAACAACATCAGGGCCTGCTAATTTCCTTCTTCTATAATCTGGAACAAAAGTTTTAATGATTTTTAACATCCACAGAAAATTAAGGGTGCCATGTTAAATATTTATTAGCAAAATACAACTTAGGTTTAAGAGTCTGGAGGAAAATGAGAGACAACTGAACATTCTGGTACTGCAATGCAGGAAAAACGCCAAGAACGAAACACTAAGATTTTATTAAAACCATAGGACTCAAAAGTGTGTTAAGACTTTTTGCTTGCAATAGTGCATCTTCCTAATTAGATTAAAAGCTTCCATCTCCATGCCACCTTCAATGTATGCCATAATTTTTAAAAAGTTCCCAATCCACTTCAAATACTCTGAAATTTACAACTGACCATGATGCGCGTTTTTTCTAGACAAACCAAAAGGTAAATCTGCCCATGTCCCTGGATAAATAAAAAGAGTGCGTCAGGGTGATGTGGACTGCCAACTCCTCTACATTTCATCCAGAGCCTACATGGGTCATCTCCAAGTTACCAGAAGAGCTAGGGGAAAGGAGGGGAGGGCCACGGCACGTAAGATGTTAAACACGAAGATGATGTAAAATTACCCAGATTCAACCTTGCCATTTTACAGATGAGGAAACTAAGGCCCAGAAAAAGCTCTGTGACTTGCCCAAATACTCGGTTACCCAGACCACAGCTGCAGATACTGTTATTTGGATCACAGCTGCAAAAAGTCTAACTTTTGGCCGGGCGCGGTGGCTCATGCCTATAATCCCAGCACTTTGGGAGGCCAAGGTGGGCGGATTACGAGGTCAAGAGATCGAGACCATCCTGACCAATATGGTGAAACCCTGTATCTACTAAAAACACAAAAATTAGCTGGGCGTGGTGGCGGGTGCTTGTAATCCCAACTGCTCGGGAGGCTGAGGCAGGAGAATCGCTTGAACCCATGAGGCAAAGGTTGCAGTGAGCCGAGATTGCGCCACTGCACTCCAGCCTGGTGACAGAATGAGACTCCGTCTCAAAAAAAAAAAAAAAAAAAAAAAAAAAAAAAAAATCTAACTTTTGAAGTCTCAGGTGTTTACACTTTCCATAACAAATCATTAAGAACCCCCATTCCTGCATGCATATATATATATATATATACACACACACACACACACACACACACATACATATAAACATATATTTTTTTTCCTTAAAAACCTTCAGACACAGCGATCAGGTAGGTAGCCTAGGTAGGATTTTAACCCTTCGGTTTCCAACAAACGATAATTGCATAGAACTATCAACTCCCTGAAGACAGGACTGTCTTGTTCCAGGCAAAATCTACAGCCCCTAGCACCCAGTGGGCATTCAGTGAGGAATTCTCGGTTTCACCTGAGCATCTCCACTCCCTTCCCATCCATGCCAAGGCGTCAGTGGAGCCAGCTAACTTTCTTTTGGAAATCGCTTATTTTCTTGAAACTTGTATCCAAAACCTCTGGGCCAAGAAGCCGGCCTGAGGGAAAGCGTGGCCGTGTCCAGGAGCTAAGGACTGAGGAGCTGGCCTTTTGAACGGGTGGCTCAGAAAGAGCTGGGTGGGCACGCGGCATTGCCACGGGCTGAGTGGCCCAGGTGTGCTGGCTGCTTTGGCAGCTCAGGCTGCCGCCCCGGGCCGCTGCTCCCCGGCCGCCTTCAGATAACCAACTTCTCAAACTTCCCTTTCCGGGGGTGGGGGCTCGCCTCGAACGCGGCCAACACAACGCCTTTCCTGCTCGCACAAAGGGGACCAAACGTGCCCCGCGCCCCTTGCAAGTGAACTTTCCATCTTTTTTTCAAGAAAAACTCACACATCCCTGCAGCTACGGGAGTCGGGCTGCTAGAGTGCCGCGGAGGAAACTTTCCTCGTTTCCGCCCGGGCGCCGGGTTGCCGGGCCCGACTGTCAAGCGCAGCGGAGAGGCGGGGACCCCAGGAAGACCCCCGGCGCCCCGCCGAGCCTAGGCTGGGGACCACTCACCCGACTTCTGAACGTGCGGTGGGATCGTGCTGGCGATACGCGTCCACAGGACGATGTGCAGCGGCCACAGGCCCCTGAGCAGCCCCCGACCCATGGCAGACCCCGCTGCTCGTCATAGACCGAGCCCCGAGCGCAGCGGACGGCGCCTTCCCGGACCCCTGGCTGCGCCTCCGCGCCGCGCCCTCTCCGGACCCCGCGCCGGGCCGGTCGCGCAGATGTGCGGGCCAGATGTGGCGCCCGCTCGCCAGCCAGGAGGGGTCCTGGAGGCCGGCGAGGCGCGGGGAGGCCCCCGGCGGCCGAGGGAAGCTGCACAGGAGGCCGGCTCCTGTCCCGAGCGGGTGCACGCGCGGGGGTGTCGTCGCTCCGTGCGCGCGAGTGACTCACTCAACTTCAACTCAGCGCTGCGGGGGAAACAGGAAACTCCTCGCCAACAGCTGGGCAGGACCTCTCTCCGCCCGAGAGCCTTCTCCCTCTCCTCGACGTCCAGCCCCTAGCTCTCTCGTAGCTGCCAATCATGTTTCCTAGACCAGCCCCTCCGAGCGCTTTGGCCGACTTTCAGCTGCCCCTCACCGCCCTCCCACACCACTCAGGAGTTCCTCGCTTCACGTATTTACTCAAGAGTGACTAAGTGCACGCAGTTCACAAAGTAACAACAGAAAACGTCCACGTTTTCTCTGGTAGATCAGAACATCTGCCGCCTCCCCTCAGCTTTCTTCAGATTGCTCCTAGGTGCTTTAGAGATGCGTTTTCAAATTACACGTTGAGATCCAGGAGTGAATACTCAAATCTATTGAGTCGTGAGCACATTTCTGTCCCAAATAAAATAGTAACGGTAAATTTTACTTCATTAAACTTGTGCTTCGGTTGTGTCTTTATGCATGTATGTGTGTGCATACACTGTCAAGTGGTAAAATGTTTTTTCTTTAGGTCGAAGTCTAGAAGTTTTTCTCAAGTTTTAATGTACTTATTGATCACCTGGGAATCTTGTTAAAAAATGCAGATTCTAATTCAGTAGGTCTAGGAGGCAGGCGGAGATTCTGCATTTTTATGAGCACCTGGATAGAGCCTCCCATTTCGCACCGCCTCTTCCGGGGACTGAGTCAGTGAGTAATTGTAAATGATCACCTATCACGAAGTGATAATGGTGGAAAATGTAATTTTCAGAATGTATAGAGTATAGCAGAAACTGTAAAATTAAAAGTGGCTTGGGAGTCACCTGAATGCTTGTGCTTTTATTCCCTTAATGCAGGTGAAGAGAATGCTTAGCCTTTCATGTGAAAAAGGGGTAACATGGGAGCAGAACAGTATAAACTTTCAAATTTCCTTTCTTGCTAGGGCAACCAGATTTGCCCAAGACACTCCTGGTGTACATGTTTTGTAGTTTAAATATTAATAGAACCCCTTTTCTCTTTCAGATATGTCCTGATTGGATAATAAACTTATGTGATCAACCTACTTCTCTCTCTCAAAGATAGGATTCTGTACAGCCCTCTGGTCAATAGATCTTCCAGCAATTCGTTTAATGAATTCCTTTACCTGAGAGAAAGATTGCAGAGGCAAGGGTTTGGGCCAGGGCCTCCAGGGAATAAAGGTAAATAGCACTCCCCCAAACCCAGCTCCCAAAATCTTTCCTGTCATTCTAAGAGTTCATTTGCTTCATCCTGGAATTTTACCTCTTGCTCCACCTAGCACCCGAGCTGCCTCTAGATGTTCTGCCACTTCCCAGCGCTCATGTTTAAGATGGAGAAAATGCAGTGAAATCAGGAGGGCTAGGCATCTTCTTTCCCATCAATTAATTGCCTTGCCAAAGCTGGAGTGACTTTGTCAATGGAGGAACATTGAGTTCCAAATCTTCTTCTCCCTGTTCCCTCTCCTGCCACCAGCCCATGCCACTGCCGTGGCTTGAGTAGGAGTCTCCCACCGGTCACCCTCAGCCACGGCCATTCCGGGCTGTTTCACTCAGTTTCTCAAATGAGAGCTGAATTCAGTTTTTCAAAATACAAAACTAGTTATACCAACTCTCTGACTAAAATCATTTAATGGCTTCCCACTGCTCTTGAGATAAAGAGAAGATAAAAACCAGATCCTTGAACGTGGATCTGGTTCAAGCCCCCACCTCTGCTGTAAACGTCCACGTGGCTTCTCCTTGCTTGCTGAAAGCCTTCTCCAAATTTCGTGAATGTGCCTCTGTAATCCCCCTATTCTTTATGCACAGAGCCTTCCTTCCCCAGTATGGACTTCCTTCCTCTGACCTTTTCTTCTTCACCCAGCCAACTCCTGGTCTTCGTGGATTGAATGATAACTTCTTTGATGACCTCCATGAGTAGATCTTTTATTATAGGTTCTCTTGGCACCATATGCCTTTCTTTTAACAGCTGTAACTTTATAATTATTTGTGTCATTCTTTAATTTCTATTCCTATCCTCCACTCAACTCCAAATTTCTTGAGGGCAGGTATTATATATCTTTCCCTCCACTTACTATTGTGTCCCAAACATCTAACACATAATCGATGTTTAATAAATATTTATTGGATGAATGAATGAATCAGGCAATAAAGATTTAGAAGAAAATTGTACTTGATCATTCTAGTTGCTTCATAACTTTGGAGAAAACATTGTTACCTAATATTTGAGATATAAACAGACTACATTTTAGCCGACAATGATGTCACCACTACTTCCTTTTCTTAAGAATGGAGAAGTATGTGGGTTTCTTTCTTCTTGTTTTTTTTTTTTTTTTTTTTTCCTTACATTTGCCCAAGTTCCTCCGGACAGCATACATGTACTTTCTTTCTCCTGAAAACACAATGTGGCAAATAAATGTTCAATATATTCCAAAGGCTTTGTTTTCCCTAATTATCACAAAGACAGATGTTTTACATTGTTGGAGGCTAGGTATTTGAATCCATGGTCGAATGTTTAACTGGTGGTCTTTGTCATCATACACCATTAATGCTGATTTTAATTTTGTTTGCCCTTAACATTTCTGATTTAATCTTCAATCTCCTGTGAAATTGAGAAGAATCAGAATTCAGCATTGCCAATGCAAGCTAGCCTTTTGAAAATCATCATAATAGAAATAATAGAGATGTAAACTCAGCATATTGCAGTTTGATAATTTTAAAAATTCATCAGGCTGGGTGCAGTGGTCCACAGCTGTAATCCCAGCACTTTGGAAGGCCTGGACAGGAGGATTACTCCTGGGCTCAAGCCCAGGAGTTCGAGACCAGCCTAAACAACATAGCGAGACTTCATCTTTACTAAAAATAAAATAAAAAAATAGCCAGGCATGTTGGCATGTATCTATAGTGCCAACTACTCAGGAGGCTGAGGTGGGAGGATCACTTGAGCCCAGGAGACTGAGGTTGCAGTGAGCCATGATTGTGCCATTGCACTTTAGCCTAGAAGACAGAGTGAGACCCTGTCTCAAAAACAAAAAAATAGAAAAAAGAAAAAGAAAAAAAATTGTCATGATGTCCTTCCTTTTCAAATTCTTATTGAAAGGGATGTCTGATACACTCAATCAAGACATCGTTTTCCCACATAGTTGTATACTTTTCTTAGTATAATATTTTGTGCATTTGCATAAGCAGTTAATATATACATGTAAAAAACTGGGCCATTTGCAAATGGGAGCAAAAAATAATAGCCCGACTCAGGGTTTAAAAAACAAGAAAGGTAATTTTTAAGCCCTTAATGAGTTGAAAAACAATAAATATCAACTTGAACAGAAATTTTAAAAGTTGACAATCTTTTTTTTTTACCAGTTTTTCAAACTCTGTGAGACACACACACACACACACACACACACACGAACTGAATCAAATTGTGGTTTATTTAAACCTTACATTTCTTAGTTGTGATGAGGGAAGAACTTCCTACTTCCCTGAACTTTTTGACATGCAGCTGTTGAGGTTACTGTCAGCTAGAGCAGATAACAGGGAGATTCCTCTCCTTATAAATTAACCTCAGCTCTTATCTCTTGACCAGTTTTCCTTTTATTGTGAAGCAAACCAATAAGTACTGAGACTGTAGTTAATTTGTGAGGGTCATCCACCCTTTGTGGGTCATCCATAATGCTAGCTCCTCCAAGAAATATTTTGTGATGCTTCACCTAGTATGATCACTCTTCTCCCAGGGATAACCCAGGGAGCATTTCGTTTATTTAGGCTTTTTTAAAAAAATGTTTGCCCCATTCTAACATGGAGTGCATTATTGTTATTTATTTGTTTTTTAGAATTCTACCCTACCAATTGTAAAGTTCTTGAAAACACAAAATATTCCTTTTTCAACGTAGAACCACACTCTGTGCTCTATAGATAATCAGTATTCAATGTGTGTTTCTTGTCTTCAATAGAGAAAAAATAAGAATATCAGTTTTCCTAATCCATTCTCTTATTTTCAGTTCTTCACAGATATTAATAGAACCTGCAATTATGCCACATGTTTACAGAAAGCATTAACAGCATGTTTTGAAACAAAATAACTTTTTAAAAATTACAAGTGTAATATATGTTCATTGTAGGTAGGAAATATAGATTTTTTTTTTTAAGGCACAAGTTAAAAGGATTCTTAACCCTATTATCCAAGGATAATCCTTGTTAAATTTTGGAACATGTCTTTGCAGTACTATTCTAATCTTCCCTTTACAAATGAAGAATTTGAGGATTAAAGAGATTAAGTATTTGGCAAAGGTCATGCAGCTAGTAAAAGACAGAGCCCAAATTTGAACTTAGTCCTGTCTAGTTCCAGACTTGTTCTATACTCTAGAACAAATGGATAGATGGTTGATCTTCACCACCTGACCAGTGAAGGATTTCAGGAAATGCCACTCCAAAATATGGTGATTTGGTATACTGATTATTTTCAGTTGAAGGCACTTAAAGACCAGCAAATGCAGGGAGGATGAGAGACATGTGGAACAGATGTGGACCAACCTCCTGATTGAATCTAAGCCAGACCTCCATCAGCCAATCTCAAGCCTACCTCTAGCCAATCCATAGGAGGCTGAGTAAGAATAAGTAAATGCTGTTTAAGGAAAAATTGGGGTTGGTTTGTTATCCAGAGTTTTTGAGGCAATAGCTAAGAGATATAAGGGATCTGAAGGGCGAGGAATCATAGAAAAGCAAGGTTAAATAATTTGCAGGTGGTAAAACTACAAAGGGGTTCTTATAGACAAAAACTATCATGAGGTTTGTTATGGGAGCTGAAGATAAAGAAGGCAGTAGGACTCCAATTTAGACTTTTAGGGTCATCTACAAAACATACAGTTAAAAAACATGGGCCGAGCATGCTGGCTCACGCCTGTAATCCCAGCACTTTGGGAGGCCGAGGTGGGCAGATCATGAGGTCAGAATTTCCAGACCAGCCTGATCAACATGGTGAAACCCCATCTCTACTAAAAATACAAAAATTAGCCGAGTGTGGTGGTGCGTGCCTGTAATCCCAGCTACTCGGGAGGCTAAGGCAGGAGAATCGCTTGAACCCGGGAGGTGGAGCTTGCGGTGAGCCGAGATCGCACCATTGCACTCTAGCCTGGGCAACAGAGCGAGACTCCATCTCAAAAAAAAAAAAAAATTAAAAAAATTTGCCAACACCATTCTTTGTTTACTTAAAATCCACTTTCTCTCCCATCTTGCCATTAGTTCACTAATTTTGTTTAGGATTTGGATGCAGCTCCTCTTAAGGAAAAGGCCCATCCTTGTCTAAGGGTGGGTATGTGACCCAGTTCCGGTCAAAGTGCTGCAAGAAGAAATCTGATGGGGGCTTGTGGGAAATTTTTTTTCTACCTGATAACAAAGAAGTGCCTGAGGAAAAGGACTCACCTGTTTCCTATCTTTGAACATAATTGGAAGAGGATAAAACAGTTGGAGATGCTCCAGTCACTTTTCAACAATGAGAGTAAGGCCAAAAGTATCAGAGTAGAACCACTGAATCATTATCAGCAACTACCTCAATGCAGACATTATTTGAGTATGGTCGATAGTCTGTAAAGATGGCCACTGTCGCCCCTTTTTTTCACTGTACTCACACATTATTCTGCACAATAAGAGGTGGGATGGAGTGTATTTTTCCTTTCCTTGAATCTGCGCTAGCTCTGTAACTTGCTTTCACCAGTAGAATAGAATATAGTGGGAGTGACACTGACCATTAGTGCCAATTCTGGGACTGGTCTCAAAAAGAGACTTCCTCTCTCTGAGGAACCGGTTTTGCCAGATGCAGTGGAGTGTATCTATAGTCCCAGCCATTAGGGAGACTAGGGAGTCCCAGCCGTTAGGGAGCTATTAAGCAGGAGGATTGCTTGAGCCCAGAAATTTGAGTCCAGCCTCAGCAACATAGTGAGACTCTGTCTCTAAAAAAACTAATAAAAAAAAAAATAAAATAAAGAATAGAATCAGGACTGGGTGCAGTGACTCACGCCTGTAATCCCAGCACTTTGGGAGGCCAAGGCGGACTTATCACGAGGTCAGGAGATCAAGACCTTCCTGGCTAACACAGTGAAACCCCATCTCTACTAAAAAATACAAAAAATTATCTGGGCGTGGTAGCACACGTCTGTAGTCCCAGCTACTCAGGAGGCTGAGGCAGGAGAATCATTTGAACCTAGGAGGCAGAGGTTGCAGTAAGCCAAGATCGCACCACTGCACTCCAGCCTGGGCAACAGAGCGAGACTCTGTCTCAAAAAAAAAAAAAAAGAATCAATTACCACATAAGACAGAGTCTATCACGCCTCGTGGAAGCCCAAGCTAGCCATTTGAGAGGCCACATGGAGAAAGAAAGAAAGAAATGCCCAGCCAGCTACCCTCTATTCTAGTCCTCCTACCTGAGGCACTAGATATGTGAGTGAAGAAGCCATCTTGGATTTTCTAGCCTCAGCAAATACCAGGGGGAGTAGAACCAGCAAGATGATCCCCATTTTGCAGATTGAGAAATAATTAATTGATATTGCATAAACTGTTCCAGCCCAAATCATTTCTAATACAGAGAAATCCACTGATGAAATTGAAAGAGGAGGACATTTCAGTTACCATAAGCTGTTAACCTGTGTACCAAATACATAGCCACATCAACTATTAATTGACAATTGCATGGTTTCTTTAGTTACCTTTGAATTGCACAGTTGTATACATTTCTATATTGTATATGTTTAAAGTGATTCCGTGTTACAAACCCATAAATGTAAAACATATTGTGATTTCTATTTTAGCATTTATTTTTACACACTAATAAGGAATCTCAACACCAAAGAGTGGCCCAGCATAATTTGAGCTCTGAGAGGCCCTGTGTTTCATTTCAGAATGAGGATAATAAAAAGGCACTGAAGGAGATTTTGATCATGGGAGGGAGAGATAATGGATAATCAGATAAGATTTTTCAGCCAATGATTAGCAAGTCTGGATAGTGCATCCAAGGACGTAAGGCTGTCAGAAAAACAAGTGTGAAATAACGAAAGTCTAAACCAAAGTCATGACCGTGAGAATAGGGGGAAGTCGATAGATTAAAAAGATAATACAGAGCTCAATCTGGTAGGAATTGGTATGTGAGTTGACATGGAGTGACACAAAGAGATATTCTAGCAGGAGACAGCTCTCAAAGCAACCTACACTTAACATGATAATTCTAGACAACATGTATTATCTGGCATATTTATCTCTACGTGCCATACAACATTCAGAGTGTTTGTGTGAATAAATGATGTTACTCCTCACAACAATCCTATGATAGCATCACACATAGTCATTTTATAGGTAGGAAAACTGAACCAGAGAGAGGTTAAGAGATGGCAGAGTTGGAATTCTGGCTCAATACGACTGGCTGCAGAACCCAGGCTCTAAGCCACTCTGTCATCTGCTGCATGACACCAGCCACCTCTCAGTCTTCCCCACTAGACTGTGATTTGCTGAGGCAGGGACTGTGTCTTTAGCATCTTTAGTTTCTTGTGCCTGATCCATAGTTTTTGCTCAATGAATACTAGTGAATAAGAGGATGGTTCAATGGATAAACCCTGTAATTTGTAATATTTAAGAACTGGAACTTTGAAAGTTGTGAATTTAGGAAATAAAATCTGCATTTCCCACCACGCCTGACCACAAAATGAGGTTCATAATGCTCATTATAGAATTAAAACACCTGCATAAAGCTTCCTCTTAAAATGATGAAAAATGCTTTGTAAAAGTGAAAATGGTACAAACAAATGAAGACAGATTTCATTTCCAGAGAGAGACTTTATATCCTTTATAGTTACATTAATAAATTGCATCCTGGTAAAACATTCATCTCAAATTCTTTATTTTTTAAGAAGGAAAATTAAACAGTTTTAAATCTTTTTGTCAAACTCAATATGTGCTTTCTTAAAAATACTAGATGACACTTCTATTTGGCCATTATATTTCAAGTGCCACGATCACTTTGTTTAATAGTTATTAAACAGACTATACTACAAACCTTGGAAGCTAGACACCTCATCAAACATAGTTAATTTCTTTAATTACAACAAATTGTTTCAATTATTCATTTCTCAAAAGTACAAAGCCACTTACCAATACAGGTTAATTGACTTAAAAATATTTACCTTAAGGTGGATTTATTTAGTTGCTATCACAAAAAAGATGATAATAGCAATTTTAAGAGTTATGTTTCATGGGCATATACTTCAAATTCATGGTATTACACATCTTAAAACATATACAATGTATGTGCATTAATTATATTCAATAAATACTTGAGATTTACTAGAATAATTTTGTAACTTAATAAAAAAATAAATATTTCAAACATATTGTAGCATTTGGAAAGGTCTTCTCAAAACACTGCTCCCCTGGAAAGCTTCTGGAATTGCTTCAGCCCGTCCTCTTCTTCTTTCAACTCCAGAAGCTTTGTGAATTCGCATAATGGAGGTGAGAAATACATTTTCATTTTGGCCATTATTTGTGCTCAAATATATAGACTGGCTTGCGGGATTTTACAGGTATGCCTCCTGTGACATGAATAGGACATAAAATCTTACATCCTTTGGAGTAGAGCCCTAGGCCTACATATCCAGTCCTGTCTGAAGCCATTTTTGTAATATTCTGCCATTTGATCTCAGACTAACTGTATACTACTGCTCAAACATTTTCACAGTTTTCTAAAAGTGGTAATTTCCTGCAAAAGGCTGTCACAGCATGCTGAAGGATCAAAAGCAAAGTCTTCACTTAGTTTACAGAAGAGTTCCATGCGGGTTGGCTAATACAAATTTGTACATGTAGAAGAATTCAATCTGAGATTTATTTTTATTGTTAAGTGTTACCTGGGTAGCAAGGATGTGGAGAGACCTTGAATTTCTTCTCCATTTCTAACTCCTCCCATCTACCAAACCTAACTAAATATTTGTCAATGACAAATTGACTTTGGTCAATTCACAACAGCTCTGTAAATGCAGAAACTTCAGATTAATGGCTAAGAAAGATTGCAGAGAATACTTGGTAACAAAACACTTATGCTTTAGTGTATCAGAGGTTAGGAATGCACAGTGTGTTATGTGCTCTTGCATAATCGTTTGCGCAAGTCTCCAGAGGATATTAATTATTAACCCACAGAATCATTTGAACACCCTGTGCCACTTTTGCCTTCAGGCATTTCAAAGGGTTGCCTCCTTCCTGAACCTGACAATAGACTCATTGGTTATTGTTTAGAATTGCCATGGTAAATGCTTATCTCCAAGTTATAAAAAACTGGACCATCTGTTTCTCACTTAGTCATTCCTCACCTAAAGGCTATCAGAATGCTACCAGTTCTTTAGAATTCCAGAAAAAAATAGTTCAGGGAGGTTGCCTTTGATATTTATCATTATAATTTTGCCTCCACGTGTAAAACAAACCCCTAAAAGACAGTTAAAACATTGAACTATTTTTGTAACACTTGGTGTTTTATTTGACTAATTTTATAGATACCTTTTATTATGCTCTACTTTTTTTTCTCCTCAGCCATCAGCTCCAATGAAACATATTTTTTCTCTATGGGGAGCACCCATGTTTCCTAGGACATTTTTCTCCAAGTAGAGAAAACTAGATCATGGTTTTACCATACAATTGTTATATGTTTTCATATTAATCCTTTACATAATTATCTTACAAAAGGTAACAATTATGTACATAAAAATTCTACTCCTGGATGAAGTATACAATCTCTAGCTAGACCTAGAAAATAATATTTGTATAGTATTTTCCAATTCACAAAGAGTCTCTGCATGTATGATCTTCTTCACTATACATAAAAACAAAATGATGTGAAATTATTAATATATAATTATTGTTTATGTTATTGTCAATATTTTACAGATGAAGACACGGATATTCAAAGGCATTAGTGACTTATCCAAGGCTACCTAGCTAGTAAATGCCAAAATACAAATTTATCATCTGACTGTTCTTTCCTGTATCCCTTATAGCCTTCTTAAACTTTCTTTTCTGTTGTCCTATATGTCAGACTCTATGCTTGTCTTTTACCTCTGTCCCCAGCTCAGGGTACACTGGTGTACTTAAGTCCATTTGCAAAGTCCAAGCAATATCATTTGCTTTCAATCCAGAAAGGGTCCAGAAGTGCTCTGGAGCCAGAGTGCCCTGAGGGCATTGCTATAGCACATCCAGCATGGTGATCATCAGTTAGCAGACGGTATCTTCACACACAGAGGAGCCCGGAAGAGCTGCCTGCACAGGTGAGTCATCCCTAAGGGGAGTGGGGATGGGGATGGGCATCTTCTAGTAAAACCACTGCTCTTGGCACTCCATGATGCCCCTATGGTTGTCCTCTACTCATTCAAGGCCTCAGAGCCTCTTCATTCTGAGAGCCACGCTTGAACCAGCAAACTCCCTTTCAGAATGTGACTCTCTGCTCTGTTCTTATAAATGTGGCTTCTCTCTTCCCTACATACAAGCCTACAACATGCTTTTTTTTCACAACAAGACATCCTGACCTAGAATTCATGGAATTAACTCAAATGAAGTACAAACTGTTGTATGTATCTACATAAGTATGTTTCTCTTTTCTTTTCTTTCCTTCTTTTTTTGTTTTTCTTTTTTTAGACAGTGTCACACCCTGTTGCCTAGGCTGGGGTGCAGTGGCACAATCTCAGCTCACTGCAACCTCTGCCTCCTGGGTTCAAGTGATTCTTCTGCCTCAGCCTCCCCAGTAGCTGGGATTACAGGCACCCACCACCACACCCGGCTAATTTTTGTATTTTTAGTAGAGAAGGGGTTTCAACATGTTGACCAGTCTGGTCTCGAACTCCTGACCTCACATGATTCACCCACCTTGGCCTCCCAAAGTGCTGGGATTATAGGCATGAGCCACCATGCCCAGCCTATGAAAAACATAAGTGTGTTTTTCAGAAGAGAAGATTTTAGCTTTTATCATATTCTCAAAGGGGCCTGTGGTTACAATAAATAAATAAATAAAATAAAAATTTTCTAATAATATTTAGAGTGAGTGATAGATCTAGAAACCAGACTCAGGCCATTTCACTCTAAAGTGCTTATGACTCAGTTCTTTCTTGATTTTTCACTTTCTAACTGGATGACCCTGAACAATTTATTCAACATTCCTGAGTCCAATTTATTTTTGACAGTCATTCCAGACTTCCATTTCCACGAATATGGCTTAGGCACAGTTTTCCTATTCCTATTGATAAGTACAATAAACGCCCCAGACATTATGTATTAGGCAAATGTAAGAAGACTATAAAAGGAGAAAAGATAAAGACAAGCCAGTTCGGGATGCCTAGACCTAGGGAAATCACATGGCAGTAATTGTCATGGGCTTTCTTTTTGGTTCACATATCTCAGACATGAAGCTGAAGAAACCGGAAACCTATGAACACTAATAGGCAAGAGAAAATAAAATTTAAGCTCCAACAAAAGCTTCTTCTCTCTAGCCGAACATTAGGAAATAGGCAACCTATCAAGACAGAAACATTTTACACAATAAGTTCTCCAACAAAATACCACATGAAATACTGTGGCCCCAGACCTATCTATGCCAGTAAAAGATGAACGTGGAGCCTAGATTTCCACCCTTGTGAGTCTGTAATGAGGAACCCTAACACTTCTACTAGGATAGCTTCAAAGAAGGCCAAGTCAGAAGAAAGAATTTTCATCCCTGCTGGCCAGTAATGATATCCCCACTCTGCTCCCCTCTGCTTTCGTGATGGCAATGCAGACCACATGAGCAGCTTGGACCACATCCAGCAGTAACAAGGTGTCTCTATCCTTCCTCACTGTGGTGGTATCAGAAGAGACCTATTGGAAATTTAGGACTTTATTGCCTAGAGTAATAAGACCACTACTACATCAGTGGAGACCACGTGGGGAGCTGGAACTCCAACCTGCACCCAGCAATAATGAGATGCTTCCCTCCCCACTGCCTCTACCACACAAGTGTCATTGGAGGTAAAGGAGGGAACCCAGACCTCTTCTGGCAGTAACAAGGTGGTAACTACTAGCAGTAACAAGGTGGTGCCTACCATCTCAGTGAAGCAGGGTCAAAAATGTTAAAACAAATGCTTTGTAATAAGACTGTAAATCATGTAACATGATGCAAAAATGTCCACGTTTCAATAGAATATGATTCATCATGCCATGAACCAGGAATATCTCAAACTTAATGAAAAAAAGATAGTCAATAAATGCCAACACCAAGAAAACAGAAATGTTAAAATTATCTGCTAAAAATTTTAAAGCACCTATGATTAAAATGTTTGAACAAGCAATTAGGACCAATGCCAGGAACAAAATTACAAAGTCTCAACCAAGAAATAGAAAATCTCAGCAAAGAAATAGAAAGTATAAAAAAGAAACACATGGAGATTTAAAATGAAAAATATAATAACTGAAATAAGAATCTCAGTTGATGGAATAAAAAACAGGTAGAAGAGGATTGAGGAAAGAATAAAGGAACTGGAAGATAGCACAATATAAATTGTCCAATCTGAGCAAAAAAGAGAAATAGGCAGATAAAAAGAGCATAGTCTTAGGGATCTGTGAGACTATAACAATATATCTAGTACTTATGATACCAGAGTCTTGAAAGGAGAGAAAGAGGGAAGAACTGAAAACATACTTGAAGAAATAATGGCTGAAAACTCCCCAATTTTGGAAAAGACATAAACTTATAGATTCAAGAGGCTGAACAAAGCCTGAAAATAATAAGGCTAAATAAATTGATGTCAAGATACATGATAATTAAAATTTTGAAAGCTAATGACAGAGAAAATATTGAAGCAGCCTGAGTAAAACACTTTACTTATAGATGAAAAATAAGGATGATGGCAAATTTGTCTTCCTAACTACGAAGGTAAAAATGAAGTGGCATAATATGTTCAGGCACTGAAAAAAAAAAAAAACCTGCAAAGCCAGAATCCTATATTTAACACAAAATATCCTTTAGAAAAAAAAGAAATTCAAGTCATTCACAGATGAAATATAATTAAGAGAATCTGTTGCCCAAAGACCTATCCTAAAAGATGTTTTTTAAACAGGAAGAGAATGATAAAAGAATCTCGGAAATCAGAAAGCGAAAAAGTACAATACAAAGAGTAAAAATATGAGTGAACACAGTAAATTTTCCTTCTCTTTTTGAATTTTCTAAATCATGTTTTATTATATAGCACCATCTGATGTGGCTCTAAATCTATATAGAGGAAATATTTAAGATAATTATTATAAATGGAGGAGGGTTAAAGATGAAAATACAGGTGATAGTTCAGCATATAATTCAAATTGATAAAATATTGGCACCAGTAGACTGCAATAAGTTATGTATATATCCAGTAAAACCACAAATAAGCTGTACAAAGAAATGTACTCAAAATGCTATAGGCCAAGCAAAATAGAATTTTTGGAAAAAATGTTTGAGTAAGGCAGAAAAATGTAAACAAAGAAACAATAATCAGAAGAAATAAATAGGAAAACAAAAGTAGACTTAAGTACTAGCTTATCAATAATCACATTGAATATAAATAGTCTAAATATACTAATTTAAAAACAGATATTGGAAAGAGTGTGTTAAAAATGACCATACTACATCCTATCTACAATAAACCTACTTCAATATAATGATATGGGCAGGTGAAGCTAAAATTATAGAAATGTAGGTATCATGCAAATATTAATTAAAGAAAAGGAGGAGTGGTTATACCAATAGTTGATAAAGTATATTTCAGAGCAAAGAAAATTACCAAAGACAAAGAGAGACATTAAATAACAATATACCATCAATTCACCAAGAAGACATAGCACCCCTAAATGTATATGTACCAAACAACAGATCTGCAAAGTATGTTAACCAAAATGGATAGAACTGAAAAGAGAAATAGATAAGTCAATAATTATAGTTAGAGACTTTAACACATCTCTTTCACTAACTGATTGAAAAACTAGACAAAATCAGCAAGGATAGAGAAGAATAAAATAATGCCATTGACTGACAGGAATGAATAGACATTTATAGAATACTTCCCCAAACAACAGCAGGATATAGATTCTTTTGAAGTGCCCACAGAACCTCTTCCAAGATAGAATATCCTGGGTCATGAGACAAACCTCAACAAATTTAAAAGATCCAAAATCATACAAAGTATATTTTGAGACTACAATAGAATCAAATAGATATCAATAACAGAATGATAATAGAGAAATCTTCAAACACTTGGAAACCAAATGACATACTTCTGAATTATATTAGATCAAAGAAGAAGTCTAAAAGGAAATGAAATAATACATTAAACTGAAGAAAAGTAAAAATACAACATGTTAAAATTGTGAGACACGGTTAAAGTAGTGCTGAGAGGAAAACTTATAGTACTAAACACATAAATTAGAAAAAAGGAAAATTCTCCAATAAATAATCTAAGCTTCCACCTCAAGAACCTTGAAAAACAGAAACCAAATAAATACAGAGCAAGCAGAATAAATGATGCAATAAAGATAACAACAGAAATCAATAAAATTGAAAATAGAAAACTATAGAAAAAAATCAGTGAAACAGAGAACAGTTTATTGGAAAAGATAGATAAAATTGACAAAACTCTAGCAAGCTTGACAAAGAAAAATGGAGTGAAAACACAAATTACCAATATCAGGATGAAATGGGGATGCCACCACAGACTCTGCAGACATCAAAGGATATTGGAACACTACGGACAATTCTACCCATATAATTTGACAACTTAGATAATAGGGATCAATTCCTTGAAAAGCATCAACTGCCCCAACCCACTAACCATAAAATAGATAATGTGAATAGATCTATAACTATTAAGCAAAGTGAATTTGTAATTTTAAAACTCCAAAAAGGAATTTTCTGTCCCAGATGGTTTCACTGAAGGATTCTACCAAGAGTTTAAACAATTAACACCAATTCTATGCACTCCATTCTGGAAAACAGAAAAGGAGGGAGCACTTTCCAGTTCATTTACTGTAGCTGGTATTGTCCTAATACAAAACCAGACAAAGACAGTACAAAAAAATTAAAGGTTAATACACTTATGAATATAGATGCAAAAATCCTTAATGCAATATTAGCAAATGTCATTCAACAACATAGTAAATGAGTGAAATACCATGACCAAATGTATGAACACAAAATGGTTCAATATCATAAATCGATTAATGTAATCCATCAAATCAATAGGCTACAAAATAAAAATTATATAATTACATCAATTCACATAGAAAAAGCATTTGACAAAAGTAAATATCCACTTCTGATTTTTAAAAAACTCTCAAAAATAGCAATGTAGGAGAACTTATTTAACTTTATAAAGAGCATCCATAAAAAACTTGTAAAAACAAGGAAGAGTGTCCACTGTCACCATTCTTATTCAACATAGTGCTAGATTTTTAGCCAGTGCAAAAAGGCAAAAATAAATAAATAAATAAATAAATAAATAAATAAATAAATAAATGGCATACAGATCAGAAAGGAAAAGTGAAAACTGTTCTAATTTGTTATTGACAAGCTACAAAATAAAAACAACTCCAAGAAATAATAGGTGGCTTAAAAATGAACTGAAATACTGGGGTGTAAATTGAACAACATATAGAACTTGTGTGCTAAAAACCAGACATTGCTGAAAGAAATTAAGAAAGATCATAAATGGAGAGATATGTCATGTCCACAGATTGTAATACTCAAAATAGTAAAGATGTCAATTCTTAAAAGATGCCAGTTCTTAAAGATGTCAATGTAAGAATTGACATCTTTAGTGTGTTTCCTATCAAAATATCAGCAATATTTTTATAGATATAAAATATTAATAGAAAGTGAATTCCAAAATTTATATGGAAAGGCAAAGAAATTAGCTAAAACAATTTTGAAAGAAAATAATAGAGGTAAAGAAATCAGTCTTCAAGCTACAGTAATCAAGACCAGAAATAAAGCCCAGAAGTAGACTCACATAAATATGCCCAAATAGTTTTTTACTAACATACAAAAGCAATTTAATTGAGGAAAGATAGCCTTTTCAACAAATGGTGCTGGACCATTTGGACTTTGGATTTCCATATGCAAAAAACCCCACACACATACACACACATGCACACACACAAACCCTCAACCTAACTCATATTTTATACAAAAATTAACTCAAAATGAATTACAGACTTAATGTAGAAAGTACAGCTATTAGAGTTTTAGGAAAATAAACAAAGGAGGATAAATCTTTGGAATCCAGCTTTAGGCAAAGAGTTTATAGTCGAGAAGAAAGGCACATTCATAATAGAAAAAAATTAATAAATTAAATTTCATAATTTAAAAGTTTGCTCTGTGAAGACCTTGTTAAGAAGAAAAAAAAAGACAAGCTATAGAATGTGAGAAAACATTTGCAAACCACATATGTGATACAGGACTAGTATCTATAATATAAAAAGAACTCTCAAAACTCAGTAGTACAAAGCAAATAATGAAACTAAAACATAGGCCAAAAACACAAGAGTACATTTCACCAAAGAATACATACAAATAGCAAATAAGCACATAAAAAGATGTTCAACATCTTTAGCCTTTAAAGAATTGCAAATTATAACCATGATGAAGTATCACTAAATACCTACAAGTATGGCTAAAATAAAACGTAACAACATTGTCTTTCTGTACTTAGATTTTTTTCACTTAGTAGAGTGTCTTCCAGTTTCATTCATGTTGTTACATATAACAGGATTTTCTTCTTTTTAAAAGCTGAAGAATATTTCATTGTGCACATAAATGTGTGTGTGTGTGTGTGTGTGTGTGTGTGTGTGCATGTGTTTATCCATTCATCCATTCATCTGTCAATGGACATTTAGGCTGATGTCATATTTTTTTCTACTATGAATAATGCTGTAATGAACATAGGAGTGAAAATATCTTTTTGGAATACTGATTTCATCTTTCCTTTGGATATATACCCAAAAGTGGGACTGTTGGATCTTACAGTAAATCTCACTTCTATGTAAAATCTAAAAAACTTGGACTCATAGAAGCAGAGAGTACAATCGTGATTGCCAGGGGTTGAAAGTGGGGGAAATGGAGAAATATTGGTCAAAGGCACAATGTTTCAGTTATGCAGGATAAATAAATTCTAGAGATCTAATGTATAGCATGGTGTTTATAAGAAATAATAATGCATTTTATATTGAAATTTGCTAGGAGACTAGATCTTAAATGTTCTCACCACAACCACACACACACAAATGGAATTATGTGAGGTAATGAATATGTTCATTAGCTTGGTAGTGGTACATATACCAAAACATCATGTTGCATACTTTAAACGTATACAATTTTTATTTGTCAATTATGCCTCAATAAATCTGAAAAAAGTAATGATAACATCAAATTCTAGAGAGAATAAAGAGAAATCGATTCACTCAAGACATCGTTGGTGGAAACGTAAAACAATACAGCCATTTTAGAAAACAGTTTGGCAGTTTTAAAAATAAACATGCAATTTCCATGTAACCCAACAATTTCACTCCTGGATACATATTCCAGAAAAATGAAGATGTGTGTGCCCACAAAAAAATGAACACGAATGTTTATACCAGATAAATTCTAATAGCCTCAAGTTGGAAATAACACAGAAGTCATTCAACTAGTGAATGATTAAACAAACTGTGATACATTTATGCCAGGGGAATGGTACTCAGCAATAAAAGAAAATGAACTACCTGGATACATGCAGCAGCCTGGATACATATCCAGAGAAATACGCCAATGAATAAAGTTGATGGCAAAAACTTACATGCTATATGTTTCTATTTATAATACTCTTGAAATTACAAAATGATGAAAATAGAGAACACATTAGTGGTTGCCAAGGGTTAAGGAGGAGACAAGGCAGTAGGGAGCAGGTGTGACTATGAAGAGGCAACATGTGGAAGCTGGGGGTGACAGACATGTTCCGTATCTTGACTGTATCGATGCCAATATCTCGGCACTGCGTGCTATGGCGCTGCATTTTTGCAGTGTTATCACTGAGGGAAAACTCAATTGGGGTACATGGACTCTCTCTGCATTGTTTCTTATAACTATATGTGAACCTACAACTATCTCAAAATAAAAGTTTAATTTAAAAATCTTGTCTGTCAATGTTTTCTTGAAAATCAAATGTGATCATATCTATGAAAACTATAACTTATAAAGCACAGATACATGTTGTTATATATACATGCACATATATATAACATAAAGGTTTTATATATATGTTTTATATATATATAACATTAAACTTTTTCTTTATAGGTATTTGAAACTGATATTTCATTATTCAATTGGACTCAATGCATTTTCAAGCATTTGTTTGCCAAGTTCTGCAATGTCCATGGAAAGAGAAATAGTTAATGAGGGTGCAGGCCTCATTCTAATTATAATGAGAAATAGATAAGAACACTCTTGGGTTAACACACACAATATGGCCTTTGTGTTTGAGGATGTTGCTGCCAACAAGATAATTAACTATCGATGATGCAGCAGTGAATGGATTCCAAAATTGGCCTCAAAAGTGATGGCTGGAGATCACTGACCAACTATAGCAAAGATTACATAAGAGAAGGCTTATAAATGATTAAACTTAGTCCCAAGTACATAGTAGGTATACAACAAATATCTGTTGACTGAATGAATGCCATACTACTAAGTAAGTAATAGCAGTTTGCACTGCAATTAAATCTGCACTAGAATGTCCTGCAGACACCTCAAATTTATCATGTTTCTCCCAGAACTGGCACCTTTGCCTCTGCAATCAAATCAGACACTTCTCTGGCATTCATTTCTTAACAAATGACGCGAACATCTACTGACATTAGTTCCATCATGCCAGCAAGCTTGAGGTCTTTCTAGACTGCTCTTCCATACCCAGTGTCAAACTGGAAATTGAGCACTTAGCATCTCCTTAATTGTCCACCTTCCCCACCCTCACTAACTCTGGCTTCCTTCCTTTGTCATTTCTCAATGGGAAATTTCACATTGCCTCTATCTTCAACAGTCAGAGTGACTCATCTTGTGGAAAGCTGTCCTGATCAGATCAAATTTAATATTTTTAAGATAACATTAATAACCATTTGTTGAGCTCTTGCATTACTATATACTATACTAAGCTCCTTTCATACACTAACTGTGAGGGTGGTTTACAAGGTATTTTGATTGCCTTCCCAAGTGAATCTAACCCATTCCCACCCCTGTCCTTAACCTCACATAATTTTCCTTTCTGGATTTCCTTCCATATTTTGTTCAAGTGTTTTTTCACTGTAAAACCACATATCCTAGAAAAAGAGCCTCTTCCCTGAACATTTCAGAGGATAAATATTAATTAGTTTGGGCCAATCATGCCATTTTACTAGCTTTCACATCTAGAGGTTAAGACATGGCAATTCAGGCCAAATAAGAGGAAGTTTGCTGATAGTGGGTAGATGGGAGAAGAGTGGATTCTGACAGAATTTTGTTGCTCTTAACAAGAGATGCATGACTTTCTTTTTTTTTTTTTTTTCAAAAATATACTTGATTGCTTAGAACCGTTATAGATTTATAGAAAAATGGAAAGACAGTACAAAGAGTTCCCATATACCTCCCACACACTGTCCCCTATAATTAACATCTTTACTTTCCCTTTGAGGTCTGCTGACATGGCTGTATGAGGAGATGGATGGATCCCCTGTAGCCATCTAGCAAACATGAAGGTAACACTGAGGGCAAACACCAACATAGCACAAGGAATGTGTTTATGACCTCACAAGTACGGTATAGCAGAGCTTGAATTCAAGCCCTATGTAATTCCAAGATTATGTTTTGATTATGCAATTCTTATCACACAATATTGCATTTATTCATCACATCACTATCTCCTTTCCTAGACTATAATTGCCATATAGGTAAATTTTATACAGTCTAATGTGTGATTTCTTCCAGTACAAGAACCATATATTTTCATATGGCTGGACATAATATTAGGGCAAGTAAACAGTATGCTTAACCTGGCTAGCCATAAGTAGAAAGCTGAAACTGGATCCCTTCCTTAAACCTTATACAAAAATTAATTCAAGATGAATTAGAGACTTAAATGTTAGACCTAAAACCATAAAAACTCTAGAAGAAAACCTAGGCAATACCATTCAGGACATATGCATGGGCAAGGACTTCATGTCTAAAACACCAAAAGCAATGGCAACAAAAGCCAAAATTGACAAATGGGATCTAATTAAACTAAAGAGCTTCTGCACAGCAAAAGAAACTACCATCACAGTGAACAGGCAACCTACAGAATGGCAAAAAATTTTTGCAATCT
Organism: Macaca fascicularis; assembly: GCF_037993035.2. Taxonomy (NCBI): domain Eukaryota; kingdom Metazoa; phylum Chordata; class Mammalia; order Primates; family Cercopithecidae; genus Macaca; species Macaca fascicularis. The sequence goes on from NC_088376.1 coordinate 17,848,303, forward strand.
ACTCATCTGACAAAGGGCTAATATCCAGAACCTACAAAGAACTCAAACAAATTTACAGGAAAAAAACAAACAACCCCATCAAAAAGTGGGCAAAGGATCTGAACAGACACTTCTCAAAAGGAGACATTTATGCAGCCAACAGACACATGAAAACATGCTCATCATCACTAGCCATCAGAGAAATGTGAATCAAAACCACAATGAGATAACATCTCACACCAGTTAGAATGGTGATCATTAAAAATACAGGAAACAACAGGTGTGGGAAAGGATGTGGAGACATAGGAACACTTTTACACTGTTGGTGGGACTGTAAACTAGTTCAACCATTGTGGAAGACAGTGTGGCGATTCCTCAAGGATCTAGAACTAGAAATACCATTTGACCCAGCCATCCCATTACTGGACATAAACCCAAAGGATTATAAATCATGCTGCTATAAAGACACATGCACAAGTATGTTTATTGCAGCACTATTCACAATAACAAATACTTGGAACCAGCCCAAATGTCCATTAATGACAGACTGGATTAAGAAAATGTGGTACATATACACCACGGAATACTATGCAGCCATAAAAAAGGATGAATTCATGTCCTTTGTAGGGACATGGATGCAGCTGGAAACCATCATTCTCAGCAAACTATCACAAGAACAGAAAATCAAACACCACATGTTCTCACTCATAGGTGGGAATTGAACAATGAGAACACTTGGACATAGGAAGGGGAACATCACACACTGGGGCCTGTTGTGGGGTGGGGCGAGTGGGGAAGGATAGCATTAGGAGATATACCTAATGTAAATGACGAGTTAATGGGTGCAGCAAACCAACATGGCACATGTATACATATGTAACAAACCTGCACGTTGTGCACATGTACCCTAGAACTTAAAGTATAATAAAAAAGAAAAAGAAAAAAAAAGAAATACTGCTTTATCTCCCTTAGCAGGGAACATTCTGCTGGTCCCTTATGGATTTGTTTCACTCTTTACCCCAAATAACAGACATAAGGTTTGTATGAGATTGACTAAACCCCTAGCTCTAGCAGTCACAATTGGCCCAAGTCAATCAAGATAATTCCATCCTTTTTTCTGACATTTTTAGTTTGAAGATCATAATATGACGAAGGATGATATAATCAATGTGAATTTCTAATTAATGGTTGAGATGAAAGTAATCTCCTCCACCTAGAAGTGAAGAAGAAGGTCCGGAGTCGTAGAAATCACTGGTAACTTTCTTCTTATCATTCCTACAGGAGGGAAGCCAGCTTAAGGATGAAGAAAACACACAGAGGAAGTAAAGCTAAGAGAATTGCAGGAAAATGAGACCTGATGACATTGTGGACCTTTGAATCAAACTTAAAACCTGCCCTAATTCTGAACTTTTCAACCTCATGAGTCAATACATTTCCTTATATTAATCAATCTGAATAGGGCTTTCTATAACATGCATATAAGGAGTCCTTACTGACACAATCTTAATTACTTCTTAAAATCTATTTTAGATAAAATATCACACTGGCAAATAATGTAAATATAGACTCCAGTCTGTATTATCTAGCAATAATAATAGCACTTATTACATATATACCTTTTTAGTTATATTCTTGAAGCATTACAATTGTATACCTAATATTACATTGCTTGGTATAAACCATTTAAGAATTTTAGGAAGTGGTCAAATGTGAATATTAACTTAAAAAAAAAGAAAAAAGAAAATTTGGTCTATGTATAATTCATTTGTCTTTAGGTGTCAGTCAAATCATGATTTGAGTATAAATACATATCCTTTGTATTAAAAAGAAACAAGATCAGTGTTTCATTGCCAGTGTTTCATTCATGACACTCCTATTCATTATGTAAACTTAAATCATATAGTCCTTGGAGCTCAGTTTCCTTCAATGAAGTATTTTTGTGAAATGATTTATGTGTGTATTATATATATATATATATTTCTGATTATGAAATTTGTGTTTTCTTTATGAAGACACAAGTCTGAGCTTTTAAGATCTTGACAATTACATTTGTTGAATGAACAAATATGGCAAAGATTTTTGGTAAGATTTCATAAGGAGTTCAAAAAGACCTCAAAGTCAAACTGTTACATGGAGAATCTGCTTTTGGAAAAATTTATTTATTGGAGATGAAGAAGTGGAGATGCAACTTAAATATTCTGGTTCAAAAATTGAAATCCGTATGCCATATAGTAACAGGCAAGGAATAGAGAGAAAGGTGCAAAAACTCATTCTTTGACTATGATGTTGAAAGTGAGTTCAATAGCCATGAGACTGCTATTGAAGTGAGCGTCACAATGCTTTGAAACAAGTAGACTCTTCTATTTGTCTTTATAAAAACTTGCCTTGATTCTTAAGAGAGTTTTACAACCTTCTACAATAAAAACTTAACCATCAGGCAATAATGACTACTTGGTCTTGTTCATAACCTGTAGTTTAATGACTTTAATGCTGCCTATCTACTTTTATCTCTCTGATTCTTCCGCTGGACTTTGCCCTTTTGATAAAGAATTAATGTTTGAACAAGTCTTCAAAAGAAATGGTGGGGCAAAAGAGAGGAAGGGGAGTGGTAGGAAATGAGAATAGAGTGTAGCCAAGGCTGATAATAAAGAAGTTTATTCTATCAAGAAAGCTCTAGTGTGCCTCTGAAGGAACCTAAGCAAAGGAGAGCTCCTTGGTTTTCAGGTTTAATTATTCCCTTAGTGGAGCTTGGTGCAGTCCTAAAAGAGATTTCCTCCCTAAACTTCTCCTTATTCCCATATGGCCTAGTTTACTCATTCTTTGCTGTACCCAGTCTTTTTTTTTTTTTTTTTTTTGAGACGGGGTCTCGCTCTGTCACCCAGGCTGGAGTGCAGTGGCCGGATCTCAGCTCACTGCAAGCTCCGCCTCCCGGGTTCACGCCATTCTCCTGCCTCAGCCTCCCGAGTAGCTGGGACTACAGGCGCCCGCCACCTCGCCAGGCTAGTTTTTTGTATTTTTTAGTAGAGACGGGGTTTCACCGGGTTCGCCAGGATGGTCTCGATCCGCTGACCTTGTGATCCGCCCGTCTCGGCCTCCCAAAGTGCTGGGATATGTATCCAGTCCTTACCACCAATCATGGGTGCTCCATGCTTTCTCACAGGCCAGGGATCTCCAAAGATTTTTGGTTGTATGCCTTTATCAATTAAAAAAAAAAAGTGAAAATACAAAAATTTTTCTCTCATATAAAATGAGACTGTTATGGCCAATATGGTGACTCCATGATATCATAAGCTCCTTATATCTTTCTGTCCCCATATCTCTCATGTGGCTTCTACCTTCTAAGTGAGAAGATGGCAACCGGAGTCCTGATCATCACATCTGGGTCCAAGAAGGGAAAACAAGAAGGATCCTATTTCCGTGTTTTCTCATTTTAAGGAGACTTCCCAGAGGTTCCATCCAATAACTTCTAATTGTTCAGAATCTAATCACTTTACCATAACACAATTGTAAAGAAGACTGGGGAATATAATCTTTTAGCTGGGCGCACTACCACACCCAACAAATATCACAGAAGAAGAGAATGCTGTTTCTGCCATTTTGCTTCAGAATCTTGTTTTTTCTATTAATCATCAAAGCAGCCACAATTCTTTGCTAAAATATCCTTAAGAATATATTATTTCCTCTATGCACATCTTTCATTTTAACAATCTCCAAAATGTATTTCTTCAGTCATTGCTGCATCACAAAGGAAATGTAACGAATAACATAAGCTGAGATGAGTTAACACATTTATATGTTTATTCAGCTGATAAATCACCTTTCTACATTGTGTGATTTGCTCTAACATTTGTCTCTTTTATATCTCCAGCAATGTCTTCTATGCATTTTTGAGTAAGTTTACTGACAAATGCTTTTTAATTTGTTGCTACATTGTACCTTGATGTTATTTCAGCCATTTTTACTATGCCATGGGAAAAAACCATTTATAATTATTGCATGTCATTTTGTAAAGTATTCAATTGAGCATATTATGATTTAACCTTCGCTAGATTTCCTGGATGTTTGGCTTTTAGTTATCTAGATAATCATGATGTCTTCATACTAATATTACCTATAAATTCAACCGACTTCTTTGTAGGAAATTTTAGTATCTTGCTGCAGACCTGAACTTCATGTTAGTGACATGACACAGACCTGTGCCTTAAACTATTCAAATCAGTTCTGTTTAATAGCCATTTAATGTAAACTATGGTTGTAATTTAAAATTTTCTAGCGCCACATTAAAAAATATAAAAAGAAACATAAGATTATTTTTAATAATATCTAGCTTAATATATCCAAAAATTTCAAAACAAAATCAATAAAACATTTAGAGACATTTTAATTTTCTTGTACTGTCTTTGATTTTCATTTTATATTTTACATTTACAGTACATGTTAATTCAGACAAGTCACATTTGAAGTACTCAATAGCTACCTGTGATGAAATGGCAATGGTATTGGTCAGCACAGGCCCAGATCTTACCATATCTATCTATGCCCTGAAGATGGGGACATGGGTCTCGTGACTCAAGATCAGTTCGTAAAATTCCATATCCCAAATAACCCCTTTAGGGATTAAGTTGTTTCTTCATTGTAATGTGTGATAGTGGCAATGATATTTGGTAATTTGACTCAACTCCTCCCCCTCCATTTCTCTCAGTGGTCTTACAATTTTATTAGTCAATATGACTTGGCTTGACTTCCTAGAATTCCTAAGGTGTATATGCAAATACTACCTCACAGACACACAAACTTTGCACATCTTCAATAATATTTAACCCAGAAACATCTCTTGTCCTTCACTGAGTGCAACATTCCTTTGTTCTGTCTTATACTAAACGTCTACTCCTTTCCTTTATACCTAGCTCATGCCATGTACCTTTTCTGACTCAGATTTCCCAATCAAAGACCAGTAGCTTCTATATCATTCCTTAGGAAACTTCAGGCTACAAGTAACCTGTATTCAAACACAATAAATTGTGCTAATGCACACAACTAGAAGAACACAGACAGGTCAGGGGTCATGGCTTAATAATGGTTTCAGGCACTGTCTTAGGTTGGGGTTCCCAAGAAGTAGAATCTGGGACAGGGATTTGGGTCTACGTAGTTTGTGGAGGAAAAACCTTCAGGAGAAAGGAAGTGAGGAAAATAGGATGGGGCAGATGAGGAGCGACGCAGAGATGTGATTTCAGCTGGAACTGGCTTCTGCCTAATCCCACAGGGAACTCTGAGCAGAAATTACGCCACAAAATCAGTCCCGCCTTGAAGCAGGAAGGTGGTCTTCTGTACCCCTGTGGCAGTCAGTCATTTGCTGAGGGTTACTTCAGGGATGAAAGAGGTGCATAACTTCCAGCAGAGGGGAGTCGGGCTTCTCATCTGAAGGGAGAAATTCTTAGGAGGAAAGGACAGCTATTAGCAGTGGCATGCTTTAGTTGATTAGGAGATCAGGGCAAGGCACCGGCAGGATCCAATACAGCTGCATTTTTTTCTGTGGTTCTCTTGGACATGTCCTCCTCTGTGGATGGATTTTATCTTCAGCATTTCCCCTCTCCCCTGGAACACCTGCTTTTCTTATGCAGATCCTGGGGGAGTCAAAGTGTTAAATTTCCTATGAGTCCACAGGGGCTCAGTGGCTCACTCCTCTAATCCCAGCACTTTGGGAGTCAAGGCGGGCAGATCACATGAGGCCAGGAGTTAGAGGCCAGCCTGGCCAACATGGCGAAACCCCATCTGTACTAAAAATACAAAAATTAGCTGAGCGTAGTGGTACCCACCTGTAGTCCTAGCTACTTGGGAGGCTGAGGCAGGAGAATTCCCCTGAACCTGAGAAGCGGAAGTTGCAGTGAGCTGAGATCCATCACCGCACTCCAGCCAGGGTGACTCGTCTCAAAAAAAGAAAACAAAAATTCCTATGAGTCTCTCAAAAGAGTTAGGAAAACCTTCTTAGAAGCCCCCAACAAACTTCCTCTTGCTTCTGGGCCAAAATGTGGTCATATCATCATTCCTGAAGCTTTCTTTAATAAGGAGGATGGGATTAAATGTTGACCCATCAGTTTCACACCTTCTTGTAAGATCAGCTCTTACCAAGGGAGAAGTGGAATATGGTGTCAGCCTCAAGGTACACAACTCACAGCCAGAGAAAGTCTGAGAAACTAATTTGCGTTGAGATATAAACTATCGTTAATGGTTTCTGGGAAGGCTGTCTGTCAGGAATTTTTATCTCTCATAATACAAAAAGGAGAGGATTTAGCCAAAGAATATTGTCACACAGAACAAATGTGAGTTGTTACCTCTTTATTTTTCTAACAACTAAGTAAAAAGAAACATAAATAAAAAGGAGTTGAATTATGTGTAAGTATACACACACATAGATATGAACAACTTTTATAGTTGATGAGCTGAAATTGTCAAAGGTTACCAGATCCTCTTAATATAAGAAAGTGTATACTTAGATATCTGCGTGTATTTTTATTTTCCATCCACTCTATAAAGTGAAGCAGATTGCATCATGAATTAGAAATCCTGTTTTTGTTGTTGTTGTTGTTGTTGTTGTTGTGTTTGGTGGTGGTATTTTTAACATAGGATCTCATTCTGTTGCCTAGGCTGGATTGCAGTAGCAGGATCATAGCTCACTGCAACCTCAAACTCCTGGGTTCAAGCAATCCTCCCACCTCTGCCTCCTAAGTAGCTAGGACTACAGGTGTGTGCCACCAGGCCTGGCTAAGTTTTTAAAAATGTTTCCAGACTATGTTGCCCAGACCAGTCTCGAACTCTTGGCCTCAAGCAGTACTCCTGCCTTGGCCTCCCAAACTGTTGCACATACAGGCAAGAGTCACCACACTCTGCCACAGAAATCCTAGGTTTTGTACTCAGCTGTACCACTTACTAGCTGTTGTGATTCTAGTAAACTGATTTAACCTCTCTGAATTTCACTTTTTTTATTTCCAAAATAAGGAAAAAGATTTAGCCGGCTTAGAGAAGGATACTGTGACACAATGAGTTGGTGAATGTAAAAGTGCCTTACAAAGTATGTGTTCACATATTTTATGATTTATTTATTACAGTATTATTACCATGGGGAATTGATTTATGGCAATATGATCTATAACATTTCTGGAACTCCAATAATATTCCAGGTCTGTATTGGGCCTGATGCTTTCAAATATAGTATCTATGTGCCCTCTTGAATCTCAGGGCCAGAACATGCACTGACCCAGAGAGCATGGTAAAAATGATGCCATGTGATTTTCAAGGCTAGGTTATTAAAGACTGTTCAGCTTTCACCTTCTTTGCTGAAACACTCATTGTAGGCATTCTGAGCTCTATATAAGAAGTGTGAGCAGCCTGATGTCTCCATGATGGAGAGGCTTGGAGGAGAAATCACCGAGAGAAGCCCTGAGACTACTTTGAGAGAGATGCCAATGAGCTTTAGCCATGAGTCACTCTGGCCCAGATATCAGACCTGAAAGTGAAGAAGTCTCCGGAGAATTCTAGCCTCCAGCCATTCAAGTCAACCTCAGCCATTCGAGTTTTCCAAGCTGAGGTTCCAGACATTGTGGAGTATAGTCAAGCCATGTTGGCCATGTCATCTGAACTCCTGACACACACAAAATTCATGAGCATAATAACATTCTCATTGTTACACCAAGTTACACCATACTCATAACAAACCACCAAGTGGTTTGTTATGCAGTAATAAATAACCAAAAAGTTTATTAGTAAAGTGTTTCGATTAGTAAACCATAAAACTCTGCATCATCTCTGTCAACTGAAGAATGATGACGTTCATAAATTTGGAAAGGAGAGCATTATTTCTCGTAAAGGTTTGCAGTCTGCAGGCTAGCCATCTTACAGGGAAGCCTCACTTCTGGCAAAATATGAGAACAAGCACTTTGAGGGAGGGTTAAAGGGAACAGGAATTTATGCCGAGCATAGTGGCTGAATTTACACAGTCAATAACCTATAGGAGGAGTCATGAATATTTCACGAAAGGAGAAACAAGGGCACGCACAACTGAGCTTCATGCCTCTTCATGGGTTGCATGTTCAAAAAACAGCAGCCTTAGCATGATCCACAGGCCAGGGTGTGGTGGGGTTGGCCCTCTGACAGCAAAAGGTGAAGCAGAGGACAGGAACACCATCACTGTCCATCCTCTGTGAGCCAGCCAAAACCAGTCTGAAGATGGCGGTCAGTTTTTAGGAAGGGATGCATTGTGAAACTGGTGAGCTGTCCTGTTGAAACCACAAAGAGGGAGAGGGAGTCCAGTTGCAGCCTCAGATGACTAACTAAAGGCAATAAAGGAATGAATCCTTTGTTGGTAGTTTTCCAGAGTTTGTTTCTGCTTACTTCTTAGGAAAGAATTCTGGTTAAAGTTTAACAAGGAAGGGGCACACTGAGGCATATCCAACCTCTGGTCCTGTTATGGCCAGGAACACAGTTTTGAAGGTTTCTTGAGTTACCTTGGCCAAGAGAGAGTCTGTTTAGTGGGTTGGGGGGTGGGGGATCTTATTTTTATTTCTCATCTCAATTTTTATAGATGGGAACTGGGAGGGAGAGAGCTTAAGTAACTTTTAGTCTTACTATTGATAATGGTAGATCCAGGATAGTAACTCAGGTCTGCCTTAAGGCAGAATCTATGTTTTTCTAACCACAGTGGGACTGACCTCTGGGGGACATGCATGGTCAGCCTGCTGAGTCCACAGGATGAAGAGCAGAAGGAGAAACATGTTTTTGCTTTCGTGTATGGAGTTGCCTTGGCCAAGAGGGAGTCAGATCAGTGGACTGGGGGGTCGGGGATCTTATTTTTATTTCTCATCTCAATTTTTATAGATGGAAACTGGGAGGGAGAGAGCTTGAGTAACTTTTAGTCTTACTATTGATAATGGTAGATCCAGGATAGTAACTCAGGTCTGCCTTAAGGCAGAATCTATGTTTTTCTAACCACAGTGGGACCGACCTCTGGGGGACATGCATGGTCAGCCTGCTGAGTCCACAGGATGAAGAGGCAGAAGGAGAAACGTGTTTTTGCTTTGGTGTGTGTTTGTCTCCAGGATGTCTGCTGGATGATCATCCAAGAAGACCTCTGAATTTGTTATTATCTGCTTCAGACATCTTAATTAAATGCTTTAGAGGCCTCTACCATACAATCAAAACTCTAAGCACTCTTCTCCCTATGGGAAAAAAAAAAGTAAACTAAAATTCCTGTCCACTGTTAAGATTCCAGCTATTGATTTCTGCTCATTTTTAACTTACTTTCTCTCTGAGAGTGCAAGTCCCCCAACAAGAGAAGAATAAATAAGAGCAAGTCAGTGCCACCTGGGTGATAGAGGAGGAGGGGGTTAGAACACCCTGATAAGGGTCTGAGTTGATGGTTCAATAGGAGAAGGATTAAGAGAACTGAAGTTAAAACTTGTTTGAACTTGTAAAACCCTTTTTTGAAACTCCAGGAGAAGGCCTTTCATTTCACAGTGAACCTTGCTCCACATGTACTATCACAGTAAGAATAAGAAAAATAAAATTTAAGAGAGAGAAAACAAGAAGCAAAAGGATGTCAAATATTGAATATTTCATCAACTTTGTAAACAGAAAAGGAATTTTCTCCCTTAATTTTATTAAATAAAGGGACAGGCCCAGAGTGCTATATTTGAGGTGGCGGATAACTTATGGAGGCAGCGCCTGGAGAAGAAGCCTCCATTCTGTCTGTTGCTTTCACACTATATTGTCCCTATTTATTTTTATCCTATGCAACTGCTGTGAGTAATATCTGTGTAGCATAAGATCTGGTCACTTGTTTCTGTGAGGCTATATTTAGAATAAGAGTGGCCAACAGATTATTAGAGAAAGTGAGAAGTGGAGAAAGAGGGAATGCAGTCTGTTCAAAAGGTGAGACATATGTATCATCTTAGCAGGTGTAACTATCAAGTACCTGAATAATCTATGCAGGACTTCCATTCAGTGATTTACATATTTAACCTTCACAAAAACTCTCTGAGGCCAGTCTTCTTATCTGTATATTTATATGAAGCATTGACTTTTAAAGAGGTTATATTACCTTGGAAGTGGCAAAGATGAATACCTGTCCATCTTACCCCCAAGTCTATGTTTATTCCACTTTGCCGGTATTTCTCACGGTATATACAACATGCTTTTAGTAGACATGATATATTCCAATATTTATGTGCTTTTTTTAGTGTGCATTAAAAAATGTAATTGGCACATAAAACCTTAATATTCATGAATATTCTTTCTTACAACCTGGATAAGGTATGTATTTAAGTTTTTTTAAATAGAAATAGCTAGAGCAAAAATGCTTACTAAATAATCATATATAAATTAAAAAATGAAGTGGCATGAAGTGATTAATGTTTGGGGAACTAGACTATTCTGGGCTGTCCTCATTTCATTGATTGGTTATTTGAGAATTTTGAAAGAATTTGTTCAGATTTACTGATAAAACACAAGCTAAGTTTTGATTTTACAGTGATATCAATAATATTAGGTTAGAATATGCTCTTAAAGAAAAGGTGGCTGGGCGCGGTGGCTCAAGCCTGTAATCCCAGCACTTTGGGAGGCCGAGACGGGCGGATCACGAGGTCAGGAGATCGAGACCATCCTGGCTAACACAGTGAAACCCCGTCTCTAATAAAAAATACAAAAAATTAGCTGGGCGAGGTGGCGGGCGCCTGTAGTCCCAGCTACTTGGGAGGCTGAGGCAGGAGAATGGCATAAACCCGGGAGGCAGAGCTTGCAGTGAGCTGAGATCTGCCCACTGCACTCCAGCCTGGGCGACAGAGCGAGACTCCGTCTCAAAAAAAAAAAAAAAAAAGAAAAGGTACCATTCCTTTCAAATGTATCTGTTTAATTTAGTAGGTATGTAAATTGCATGTATTCATGATCACAGATGAAAGCACTGTTCTTTTATTCATGCATTTATTCATCTATTCAATGAAATTTATTGAGTATCTGAAATGTAGTAGAAATTAATTACACACATCCCATGTTTTGTAGGGGCTCACGTCTTCTAAGAAAGTCAATCATCTAAACATTTATTCATGACATAGTTATTTGTGGACAAAGTGCTATGGGATCTACCAAGGAGAGAATTACTCTCTACCTCTCTAGGAATGGGATCTCTGGGGAAACAACACAGTGCAAAGAATTTTATTTTAGATAATAAGCTGGCACTGAATTCAGTCCGGATCCAGCACAGTTGAAAATCTGCTACCTGCATCTGACAAATCATGGGATTATAGTTTGGGGTTAAGATAGTGCTTAACATTATAAAAGATCTAGCATGCCAGATGCAGTGGCTCATGCCTGTAATCCCAGCACTTTGGGAGGCCAAGGCAGGGGAATCAGTTGAGGTCAGGAGTTCAAGACCAGCCTGACCAACATGTAGAAACCCTGTTTCTACTAAAAATACAAAACAACCAGGAGTGGTGGCGCATGCCTGTAATCCCAGCTACTCGGGAGGCTGAGGCTGGGGAATCACTTGAACCCGGGAGGCGGAGGTGGCAGTGAGCTGAAATCATGCCACTGCACTCCAACTTGGGCAACAAGAGCGAAACTCCATCTCAAAAAAAAATATCTAGCGTAATTGATACCCAGAGAGCTGATTCTATCTTACTTAACAGCACACTTCTTTATAAGATAAAATCATTATCAATATTAACCCTGAAGTAAAAGAAATAACAATAAAACTGGCCAGAAAGGAAATACAGTATAATAGATTAATATTTTTAATTATTTTAATGAATTCTTTGAACAAAGGGGAATATGTATACCATTATACTGGTCACTTATACTAATGAATAATTACATTAGTTTGGTTTTGAGTCTTAACTTCTGTCATTGTTGATGACTTCATCAAAATTAATCTTCTTCATCATACTCCTGCAGAAAAAATAGTCTAGTTAGGGCTTTTAACCTATTTCATTCACAGTTGATCCAATAATACATTTTATTAATTTTCATTTCAGACAACTTCTTTAACATGAAGCAAGATATACAAAATAGTTATGTAAAGTCTTAAACATAAGGATAAGTTTGGCAGAGATGATAAAAATTCCATTTTATAATAAATTTCAGAAAATGCCACTACCCATATCTTTGTTTCTTCTTCGATAGGGTAATTGATTTTAAAGCCTCTAAATATTTCTGCTCTTGAAGAATTGTAAACAGAAATTATAACACCATAGAATGACATATTAAAGTCACGTAAATTATGTTTCTTGTCTTTGCAATCACTGTGCTGTCATTGTTTACTTCAAAGCTACTGCTAAACACAGGAATATGTAACGCAGTAGGAGTCAGAAACAGAACTTTAGCCTGAAGCAAGCTCAAAGGATTTCAAAGTGTTACAGACTTCCTTTCAAAGTGAGTTTATATAGCTGAGCCTAGGTATTCTGGGTCAAGCTGTCTCACCAAAGATTCTCTCAATTTTCATGTAGAATATAAAATGTATTAATGTAGAAATTATAAAATATGCTAACTTGCTACTTATATATTATGTTGGCTTGAATGTGTTCCTCCCAAAATTATGTGCTGGAAACTTAATCCCCAATGCAACAGTGTTAGGAGGTCGGGCCTAATGAGAGGTGATTAGGCCATGAGGGTAGAGTGAATGGATTAAAACCCATATTATTACAAGAGTGCATTTATTATCATATAAGTGCATTCATTATAAAAGTGAGAATTTGGCCCCCTTTTACTCTTTGTCTCACCCTCTCTTTGCCCTTCTGCTATGAAATGACATAGCAAGAAGGTCCTTGCAAGATAATGGCCCCTTGATCTTGGATTTTCCAGCCTACAGAACCATGAGCCAGTAACTTTTTGTTCATTATACATTACCCAGTCTGTGGTATTCTGTTATAGCATCACAAAATGGACAAAGAAAGTTGGTACTAGTGAAGTGTGGTGTTACCATATCAAATACCTGAAAATGTGGAAGCCTCTTTGGAATTGGTAATGGGCAGCTGTTGAAAGAATTTGGAGGAAGAGGCAAGAAAAACGCTGTATTGCCATAAACAGGGCATAAAGAGTGATTCTGGTGAGGTTTCAGAAGAGAACTGTAGTAAAAGTATGAAACTTTTTAGACATTAGTTTAGGATTTAAATGATTTTCAGTCTGGTCCTGTGGTAGAAAATGAAAGAACATTTTCAGGAGGGGAAACCAAGGGTATAGCCAAGAGACCATTTGATAAGGAGATTAGTATAGATAGAATGAAGTCAGAGGCTAGTCATGAGACACTGGAAGAATGACCCTGAAGCCACTTTGGAGATTAATGGTACTGCCTCTTATGCCACAGGCACCAAGTTTAATTTCCAATATAATAGTGTTGAAATGTGGGTCCTAATAAGGAATGATTAGGCCATAAGGGGAAATTAAATAGATTAATACCATTATGGCAAAAGTGAGTTCACTATCGTGAGAATGGGTTTGTTATAGAAGGAAGAGTTTGGTACCCTTTTACTCTCTCTCTCTCTCGCCCTCTCTTTGCCCTTTTGCCATGGGACAATATAGCATGAAGGCTTTTGCAAGATGCCAGCCCCTTGATCTCGGACTGCCCAGCCTTCAAAACTGTGAGCCAATATGTTTCTGTTCAATATAAATTACCCAGTCTGTGGTGTCCTTTTCAGCAGCACAAAAAATGACACACACACACACAGATACACACAGACACACACACACACAGACACACACACACACACACAGATATATATGGTTAAAATTCAACTATAACCACAGCAATTGTTTAGAGCTTAAACTAACAACATATTTTGATTTTTACAGAGGAACATCTTTATGTCACTGACATTATTCAGATTTGCTAGTGTATAGTATTTTTTAAATTATTATTTTAAAACATTTTTGTGGGTGCATAGTAGGTATACATATTTATGGGGTATATGAGATGTTTTGATACAGGCATGCAATGTGAAATAAGCACATCATGGAGAATGGAGTATCCATCTTCTCAAGCATTTATTCTTTGAGTTACAAACAATCCACTACCTTCTTTAAGTTACTTTCAAATATATAATTACATTATTATTGATTATAGTCACCCTATTGTGCTTTCAAATGGTATGTCTTATTCATTCTTTCTATCTTTTGGTATACATTAACCATCACCACCTCCTCCTCAACCCTCTACTATACTTCCCAGCCTCTGGTAACCATTCTTCTACTCTCTATGTCCATGAGTTCAATTGATTTTATTTTTAGATCACACCAATAAGAGAGAACATGTGATGTTTGTCTTTCTGTGCCTGGCTTATTCCACTTAACATGATGATTTCCAGTTCCATTCGTGTTGTTGTAATGACAAGATCTCATTATTTTTATGGCTGAATAGTGCTCCATCATGTATATGTACATTTTTTTTATCCATTCATCTATTGATGGACATTTAGGTTGCTTCCCAATGTTAGCTATTGTAAACAGGCTGCAACAAACATAAGAGGGCAGATATCTCTTTGATACACTGACTTCCTTTCTTTTGGGTATATACCCAGCAGTAGGATTGCTGGATCATATAGTAGGTTTATTTTTAGTTTTTTGAGAAACTTCTAAACTGTTCTTCATAGTGGTTGCACTAATTCACATTCCCACTAACAGTGTACAAGGGTTTCCTTTCCTCCACATCCTCACTAGTGTTTATTATTGCCTGTCTTTTGAATATAAGCCATTTTTACTTTGTGCATATGCAACTGGAGTGGGATGGTATCTCATTATAGTTTTGATTTGCATTTGTCTGATGACCAAGGATGTTCAGCACCTTTTCATACACCTGTTTGCTATTTGTACATCTTCTTATGAGAAATGTCTATTTAAATATTTTGCCTATTTTGTGATCGATTATTAGATTTTTTTTTTCTACAGAATTATTTGAGCTCCTTATATATTCTAGTTATTGACTGTTTGTCAGAGGGGTGATTTGCAAATATTTTCTCTCATTCTATGGGTTATCTCTTCACTTTGTTGATTTTATCCTTTTCTGTGAAAAAGATTTTTAACTTGATGTGATCTCATTTGTCTAATTTTGCTTTGATTGCTTGTGTTTGTGGGATATTGCTCAAAAAATCTTTGCCCATTGTCAGGACCAGTCTACAGTACCATTGTCCTGGAGACTTTCCCCAAAGTTTGCCTGTAGTAGTTCCATAATTTGAAGTATTACATTTAAGTATTTAACCCATTTGATTTGATTTTTGTATATGGCAAGAGACAGAAATCTAATTTCATTCTATTTTCATATGTCTGTCCAGTTTTCCCAGCACTATTTGTTGAAGAGACTGTCTTTTCCTCAGTCTATGTTCTTGGCATCTTTGTCAAAAATGAGTTTACTGTAAGTGTGTGGATTTGTCTCTGGATTCTTTATTTTAATCCATTGGTCTATGCATCTGTTTTTATGCCAGTACTATGCTGTTTTGGTTAGTATAGCTCTATAGTATAGTTTGAAGTCAGGCAATGTGATTCCTCTAGTTTTGTTCTTTTTGCTTAGGATAGCTTTAACTATACTGAGTATTTTGTAATCTATTTATACATTTTAGAATTGTTTTTTCTATTTCTGTGAAGAATGTCATTGATATTTTGATAGGAATTACATTGAATCTGTCGATTGCTTTGAGTGGTATGGACAAGTTAATGATATTGATTCTTCCAATCCATGAACATGGAATATATTTCCATTTTTTGGTGTCTTCTTCAAGTTCCTTCATCAGTGTTTTATAGTTTTCATTATAGAGAACTTTCACTTATTCAGTTAATTCCTGTGTATTAAATTTTATGTGTGATTATTGTAAATGAAATTATTTTTTAAATTTCTTTTTTACATTGTTCACTGTTGGCATATAGAAATGCTATTCATTTCTGTATGTTGATTTTGTATCTCGCAACTTTACTGAATTCGTTTGTCAATTCTAGTAGTTTTCTTGTGGAGTCTTTAGGTTTTTTCAAATATAGGATCATATAATCTGTAAATGAGGATAATTTGACGTCTTCCTTTTCAATTTGGATGCCCTTTACATCTTTCTACTGTCTGATTGCTCTAATTAGGACTTCTAGTACTATATTGAATAGCAGTAATGACAGTGGGAGTCCTTGTCATGTTCCAGATCTTAGAGAAAAGACTTTCAGTTTTTCCTCATTCAGTATGATACTAGCTGTGGGTCCGTTGTATACGGCTTTTATTATGTTGAGGTATGTTTCTTCTATCCACAGTTTTTTAGGGTTTTTTCTTTTCATGAAGGATGCTAACTTTTGTCAAATGCTTTTTTCAGTATCAATTGAAATGATCATGTGGTTTTTATCTTTCATTCTGTTGATATAATGTATCACACTGATGGATTTGCCTAGGAACTATCTTGCATCCCAGGGTTAAATCACACTTTTTTCTTTTGTCTCCTCTGTGTATTTTCAAATAGCCTGTATTTAAGCTTACTAATTCTTTCTTCTGCTTGCTCCATTCTGTTGTTAAAGAACTCTGATGTATTTTTTAGTATACTAATTGCATTTTAGAGCTCCAGAGTTTCTGCTTGATTCTTTTAAATTATTTCAATCTCTTTGTTAAATTTATCTGATAGGATTCTGAATTCCTTTTCTGTACTATCTCGAATTTCTTTGAGTTTCCTCAACACAGCTATTTTAAATTCCCTTTCTGAAAGTTCACATATGTCTGTTTCTCTAGGATTGGTCCTTGGTACCTTATTTAGTTCATTTGATGAGGTCATGTTTTTCTGGATGATGATGATGCTAGTAGATGTTCTCTGGTGTCGGGGCATTGAAGAGTTACATATTTATAATAGTTTTCACTGTCTGGGCTTATTTGTAGCCATCCCTTCTTGGGAAGGATTTCCAGATATTTGAAAGGACTTGAGTGTTGTGACCTAAGCTGTTTCTGTTTTGGGGGCCATCCCAAGCCAAATAACACTGTGGTTCTTGCAGACTTGTAGAGCTATCGCCTTGATGGTCTTGGACAAAATCTGGTAAAATTCTCTCCATTACCCAGGCAGAGACTCTTGGTCTCATTCTTTAGTTTCTCTCAAACATATGAAGTCTCTCTTTCTCTGTTCTGAGCCACCTAAAGCTGGGAGTGTCCTATCCTGCTGTGGCAGACCTGGTATCAAGATGTAAAACAAATTTATCTTCACTCTTCTCTCTCTTCTCCCGAAGTAGAAGAAAGGGATTTCTTTGGGAGCCATGAAACGTGCAGCCTGGGGCTAGGGGAGGGGTGATGCCAGTTCTCTCTTGACTGCCCAACTGGTGGTGTCTCAGTATGTCACATGCCTCCCCAGTGCCCTGTCTTTGGGTCTGTTTCAGCCCTAGTAGTTGCCTATGAGTTGCAATCCTTGTAACTGAGACTACCTTTCAAGTTTACTTGGAGACTGAGAGCACTTTGGCCCTCAGTGCTGAGGTTTTTGGTCACTCAAGTTCAGACTGCTAGGATCCACAATTCCTCTCTGGCCTGGGCTGCTTTAAATGCTCCCTCCATGGGTGGGCGTCAGCTGAGTTTGATCTGGTTTTTCTCTCTGCTCTAACAGGACAGCACTGAGTTCACTGTCTCAACATTGCTGTGTTCTCCTTCCCTCAGTGCCCAGAGATGCTCTTTATATTACGCTGCTGCTGTAGGGGGATAGGGGAGAGGTGGCCTTGGTGATTCAGGACTGTTTTTTGTATCTCTTCAGTGCTTCTTCCACGATATAAATTTTAAACCAGGTACTATGAGTGCTCATCTAATTTTTGGTTCTTATGAAAGTGTTTTTCTGTGAAGGTAAATTGTTAACTTAGTGTTAATGTCTGGGGTTGAGGGGAGCAATCAGGTGAGCTCTCTATTCCATCTTGCTCTGCCTCCCCACTAATGCATAGGGTTAATAAAGTAGACTGACTTTTAGTTAGTTTTATTATTGCTTTATCATTTGCTATATGCACTATGTCTGTCTTATTGGCTACATGTGAGGTTGACAACTTTGGCAGCCCCACCCTTGGAATGCCACTATTCTTGGAAAATCTGAGTTAGAGGGTAGAGCTAAATCATCTCTAATCAGGAACTGGGAAATAGGCTTTGTCTTTTTATTAAGGTTAATATTGTTGTTAATAATAGTAACAGTAAATCTCAAATCCCTAAGTATTGATACTGAATCAGGCCTATTCTGCTTGTCATTCGGTGTGCTAATCACTAAGATGACAAGTTATGTAGCAAAGAAAGGGTTTATTCACCAGGAAGCTAAGTAAAGAGATAAGAGAACAGATCACAAATCCACAGCCCAAACACGAGTTTTAAGGATGTTTATTGCATAGATGAGCAAAGTGGTCCAAGGTATGGAGAAAAGTGATTGGAGGTAAAGAAAAATTAGTCAACTGGTGATCTGCACTAATGTAGTCAAGTTTTATAGCTCTTCACAGGACTCATGTTCACACAATGGTGTGGTTAGCATGATTGGAAGGTGGAGTTATTTGCCCTTTGAAGTCAAAAGGTCACCTATCAAACATTCACATAGGCCCAGTTGAAGGGTCAATGGTCTTAGCTGATACGAACTGGACAAGAACTGACCCCAAGTCCCTGAAAAATAACTTAAGCAATTGTTACCATGGTGACCCAAACATTGGTGATGTTATCTATAAGAAAGTTAGTGGGAGTTTAGATATATATTGTTTAACTGTGTGACTTTTAGGTATATGAGTTTCAAAATCAACTAAAAGCAAGTGACTAAAAACAAATGAAGCAAGTTAAGTTTGGCAGGCCTAATCAGGTTAACCTTCAGTTTCAGTATGAAATTCTTAAGTCTATTGGGAAGAAAGCAGAAGCATATCCAGGTAAGGAATTCTGTCCACACATCCTGCCCTCTGAGATTCTCGCTCACTTGTGTCTGGAATGCTACCACATCATCTTTTCAGCGGAAAGCAGTTTGACTTACTGTGTTACAATTTCCTTTACCCACTGAGGGATCAGCTGATTCCAATGTAGGTTTGCAACTTTAGTCAAGGCTTTTGTTTCTTACAACTGCATCTCCTCATATGAAAAAGTGCAGATGTTAGACTACATCAGAAGACACAAACATCCCTACAGAAGCCAGGAGGTAATAACTGTGACTGAAGATGGCAAAGGCTGAGCAAAAGGGAGGAGTAGAGACTGCAAAAACCAGACAGCCCACATTCTGTCCCAAGCAGGTAGCACCTGCTCCATATTCACCAATCAATGCCACATGCAGGTTTGGTGTTGCCAGATATGTTTACTTCTCCAGAAAGATCAATTACCTTCTTTTTTAAATGTTCAATCTTATGCTTTCGAATGCTGGAAATGAATTTTTGAAAATTAAAATCTTCATGAGACAAATACATATCTACAGGCCAGTTTATGGTCTCTGAATTTTGTGAGATTTCTTATTCTTGGGTTTCCTTAGTGATTCAATCATGCTAGAAAAGAGGAGCTTGACTTTATTCCTTGGGGAGAACATCCAAAAAATGGTTTCTGATCTGATGCCAAGCTCACAGTTTGACCTTTTATAAACCATTGTTGGTTTGGTCTAAATCTGTTTAATCCACACAGCTTGTACCCACTAGGCTGGGAGAAAAGGAGGATTATCTTTTGTCAATGGTTTCCATTCTACATCATGACTTTGAGGTCCATTTGGGATTATGTTGGCTTTTTCTATTAGGATATAAATACAAATGGAAATGGAAATGAAACAAATGAAAATTCCCAAACTGAACACACAAAATTAAAGTACAGAATCTCTACATGTTAATGAGCCTCTTCTATTTTAATGGTGAAAGAATGAATTAAGATAAGAACTATCTTTACTGCTTTTTCTTTACATACTCTTTTTTTTTTTTGCTGCTAACATTTGGTGTTAATTGGTTTGGTAAGTTAGGGATACTTTTGTTTTGTTTTGTTTTGTTTTACTTGCAATGCACTGCAACTCACTACCCATTTCAAGTTTTATTTTTCCCTTATTTATTTGATATTTTCCTAAAATTCACAAAGTATAAGGAATTCTAAAGATTGACAAGAGATTAAAAGTAATTGGAATGAAAAGGAGGAAAGAAAGGCAGGGGATCAGAAGAAGGCAAAGACTGGGGAAAGGAAGCCTGAACAGAATTATCATTGTCCATCATTAATCAAAGCTGCTGCTCTTGATTGTCATGTTGAGTCTAGTGGACTTTCCTCAGTGACAGAAATCCATACTTGCATTCTTTTGTTTAATGCTTCCATTGTAATGGGAGAGGGTACTTATTCAAATATAATGCCATTTCCAGAAGACTTATGGAAACATACCGAAAGTCAATGTATGAAAATTCTCTCAGTCCCAATTTTTCATGTAATGAAGGGCATTTTTGAAGCATAACTTATGCATTTGCATCTTTTGTTATGATCAATTAAACTGGAGCACACAATTATAAATTAAACCTTTTCAGAAGAAGATTAAAATGATCTTATAAACAGGCTTTTTAGTATGAGAGGATAAGTTTTACCTCTGAATTGAAAATCAATACCATATAAAAACTAATGCGAGAGAGTTTAATCTTCAGTTTATTCTCGACTACTGTGAGAAACAAAAAGAAACTATAATTTACTTAGGATCTGTCTGTTTAATTTCTAGAACAATTGCATTAATGGAGAGAGTCATTATTAGTGCAAAGGAATGCATTTGAACGCTTTGCAATCACAAGAACAATGTTGAAAGTCTCCATGCTTGAAATTTAATCTGTTTAACAGTGCTGTGATCTAATAAAGGAGTACCTGAATTTCAGCCATTTACAAAACATTTGCATTTGTCTGTGCTTGCCTGTTTTTATTAAATTCCTGGGGGAAAATAACCACATCAGGCATTTAAAACAATTATTCTAAAATATTGCCTCATTGCTGAAAGGAATAAAATATTTCTGGCAAAGGCCAAGAAGTGAATTATACATAACATTTTCAATGAATATTTTACCCTTTATATAGACACAAGCAACAAGAAACCAGAAATGTAATTTCAGAATCTCTAAGAGAATTTCAATGCCAAATGTCAAACACAAGAATTTAGAGGAAAAGAAGAATAAAAAACATATAATTTAAAACAACCAATCATCTTTATATCTTAATCTTTGTACACATCCCTAATTATTTAAAGAGGTGTCTTTTTAGGGCAGTATGGGTTATGAGAAATCTTGCAGTCTTTTTTTTTGAGATGGAGTCTTGCTCTGTTGCCCAGGCTGGAGTGCAGTGGCGTGATCTTGGCTCACTGCAAGCTCCGCCTCCCGGGTTCACACCATTCTCCTGCCTCAGCCTCCCCGGTAGCTGAGACTACAGGCTCCCGCCACCACACCCGGCTAATTTTTTTGTATTTTTTTAGTAGAGACAGGGTTTCATCGTGTTAGCCAGGATGGTCTCCATCACCTGACCTCCTGATCCATCCGCCTCGGCATCCTAGAGTGCTGGAATTACAGGCATGAGTCACCCTGCCCGGCCGAACCTTGCAATCTTACTTGAAATGTAGAAACTTGGGCCCTAGCAAAAATCTAGGAATCAGAATATCTAGTTTATGGGCCTGGTGCAGGATCTAGGAAACTGAATTTTAGATTTTAGGAGATTCTGATGCAAATGACACTTTGGGAAACGCTACACTAGAGCTGTAACAAATTATTCATGTTTATTAGATATTTCGCTAGCAGCTAAATGCTTTTTTAAACCCAGCATGGGAAGAAAACAGAGCTGTTCTGACAAAGACAGGTTGTCAGTCTCAAGACTGGCGTACTTGGCCTGCCCTTCAACCTTAAGAGGTAACCCATTCCTGTGGACTATTGACAACCAGTACTCCTCTGTCCTCAAAACTTGATTAAACAATAGCTTTTCTATCTCCTCTTGGGAAGAACTAAAAAGTTAACATGAACATTCTTGTGAGAATTTTACTAACATTTTGGGGGGATGTGTTTTCTAATCCAGACTAACATATAACAGGTCAGCCCCAAGACAGTCTAACCAGATGTTCAAGGTTACCTTGATTCTGATGAGCTATTTCCCTGGCAAACCCATTTTTAACTGTTTTATATCACCTGTGTTTTTGATTGAATTATTGTGTAAGAAAGCAATATTGGGCTGCCTAACAACCATTTCCATCCTCATTTGGGCTTTTTTTGTTTTCCACTAAAGGATGCAAAGAGTATGAAAAAGCCAGTGCTGACCTCCTTGGCTTCCCTTGCAGCCAAGAGCGGCCATGCAACCCAGTTTCGAACAAGCATAAGTAAGAGGCAGTCTTCTGGAGCCAGTATAAAAAATGATATTTTGGTGATAAAAGCAGCAGGGTACTAAAGAGAGCTTTCTTGACATTTTGGCTGCCCTCTGCTTTTTGCCCTTGGAAGCAGTCACACGAAGTTCTGTCAGAAATGGTAGCAGCTGCCTCGTCATCCCAAGGAACGGCCAGGAGAATGATAGAGACACGTGTTTCTACCCTACCATGGTGCAGCTGATGAGTGAACGCCAGAAGGGTCTACCTCCAACTTTCTTGTTTTATAAAAATTAATATCCTTGAATTATAGGCCTCCTTAGTTGTATTTTTGTTTCTTTTACCTAAGAGCATTCTAACTAATGTTGTTTATAACATTTTTCTTCCTCACTGGGTCATCTTCTCTTAGTGGAATATTTTCCCAGGAACTTTTTGAAGTAATCTAATATTAAAACTTGAAAGCATTTCTAGCTGGGTGACTAATGGTATAATGTGTACACACACACACACATTTCTAGTTCAGATTCAAAATCAGAATACCCAGAGGTAAATTCTGCAACTTGCACAAGCACTCAAAACTATCTTGTTAGTCATCATTTAAAACATTGATTTTTATATATATATATACCTTGTTTTCCTCCAAAATGTGTTTAGAAAAACTTATAACTATTCACAAATTATAGACTTAGAATATTACATAGAAAGACTTAGAGCAAAATCAAAACGGAAGCAAGAGTTGAGTCATGATACAGAGCCTAGGTAAAGAGAAATAAAAAAAAAAAAAAACCATAATCTGAGATGCTATACGGTGAGACCATATATTTATTTTTAAACCAAGTACCAGTAGTTATTTGAAGCAAACCAATTGTTTGAAACAATTGTAACTATTCCTGATCCAAATGTCAGGAAGGAATTTTTTTCCCTGAGAATTCTTATAAATAGAGTATTGTGTGGTGTAGTCAGGCTCTGTGGTATGGTATCCTGGGACCTTTGCCTCCATCATCACACCAGGGTGCCTGGCCCTTTGTGAAGGTGTTTTTTGTTTTTTGTTTTTGTTTCTTTTTTTTTGAAACACGGTCTCTCTCTGTCACCCAGGCTGGAGTGCCGTAGTACAATCATAGCTCACTGCAGCCTGGAACTCCTAAGCTCAAGTGATCCTCCTACCTTAGCCTCCCAAGTATCTGGTACCATAATGGTGTGCATAATGGTGCACACCATTGTGCCTGGCTAATTTTTTTTTTTTTTTTTTTTTTTTTTTTGTTGCAGGAATGGTGTCTCGCTATGTTGCCCTGGCTGGTTTCAAACTTCTGGCCTCAAGAGATCCTTCTGCCTTAGCCTGCCAAAGCACTGGGGTTATAGGCAAGAGCCACCACAGCTGACTCACGAAGCTTATTGCGTAGTCCAAAGTGAAGCAAAGAAAACAAAGAGTCAACCTAAACAGACTTCTTAAAAAGGATTCATGGGGCACACTAGGACAACTTTGCTTGGGTTGAGTAAATGGAAACTAACTTCTTAAAAAGAGTGTTGTAATTACAATGTAAGTGTTAAGAACATAGATTCTGAAGCCAAGTTGCCTGGCTTTGAATCTCACCCTTGCTGCCTATTATCTGAGTGACTGTGGACATGCTACATAATCCTCTGTATCTCAGTTTCCTCATATGAATTATACTACTACTTAGTTATGAAGTTTTGTGAGGAGCAAATGTGCTGCTTAACACAGTGCCAGGGACATGATAAGTATTATGTTAGTGATTGCCATTATCTTATTTAGAGGTAGCTCTACCATGAGCTTTGAACTAAACCATGTTATAAATCATTCTGGGTTCTAGTCATCAGTTCCCCATAAAAGTTAGTCTAATATTTAGTGGCTTTGAAAAGCAAGCACTTCTACTCATGATTGTGTAGGTCAAAACTTTGGCAGGCCTCCTATGAACAATTTTTCTGCTGCTCAAAGCACTGACTAGGGTCACTCAGTGGTATTAATCTGGTGGCTGGTCTGGTCTGAAGTCTGGGCTCAGCTGAGACTATAAAAGAAAGTGCCTACACATGACCTATCCAGCCAGGCAGCCTCAGTGCAATTAGACTCCTCATATAGCGGCTCAAGTTTCTTAGGGAGTTGATATTCCCAGAGATCCAGGTAGAAGTAGCAAAGTGTTTTCAGACCGGGTCTTAGAAGTTCCAGAATGTAGCTTCCACTGCATTCTATTGTTCAAGCAAGACATAAAGGTCAATGCAGATTCAAAGGGGGAAGAATTAAACTCCACATCCCAATGGAAAGAGAATAAAGAACTTGCAACCATCTTTAATCTACCATATCAAGAATATACCTTCCTGGTCCAGTCTGAGACATGGGTCACTACATCATCATATGCATCATCGTATGTATTCCTTCTTCAGTGACATAGAGATGCTAGATGAAGCTCTTCAATATGAGGATGCACACAATTTAAATTCTTTTAGAAGAAAATTGTATTTGAAGACTTTTGATCACAAAAAGCACTGTACTACTAATCATTTCATATTTTCTTAGTATCAATAAAACCTATTTTGTATCGTGAAACACAGGATTTCTTTTTGAGATCAGCAATCTCTATTTTCTCTTCTGAGAATTGGGTCACAAGAAAACTCAAGCCCTCAGAACTTGACAATTCTGTGCTTAGGCAGAATTACTTACTTACCAGAAGCCATTTGATGATTCCGGTCATCACAGTTCAGTATCCAAACTGTAAGATTAATTAGCATGTTGACTTTCAGGCTTTGTATGTCAACTGAAATGTGAATAACCTGTATTAGAGACCGATAATAAAATACTAACATTGAAACCTACTGCAAAAATGCTTATGACTGGAAGGAACTATGAGAAAGGCAGAAAATTGGATTTAAGCTATTCAATAAAGAAAAAGTGAGAAGTTTTGGGAGAATGCAATGGGTCTCATATTTGCCTTATACCTGGTAGAAGTCACATAGTGGAGGATCCCAGATTGAATTTGCCCCTCAGAATATCCAGCAAACACATTGTTGTGGTTTGTTGATGTTTTCTGTATTATGTTTTTATTGTGAGTTTTAAGTATTTGCGTACAGCATTCATGATACTCAGGCACAGTCCTTACCACTCCTTATTGTGATACACTGATCTGCTTTGCTTTTGTATATTGCTTGCTTAGCCACCTCCTGGAACTTGAGAAGGCCTCATTAGCTCTATGGCCTTCTCTGATCTTTAGCATCTTTGAGCTCAGAAGCTAACCTCCAACATAAAAGGAAATGAGTGCGTTAAAAAATGTATCACTCTTAGCTCTCGAGGGTAGGTTCTAGAACTAGGGCCACAGTGAGTTGAAGGAAAAGAGAAATGATGTACGCATCTCTCAATGGTGGGAGAGCTGGAATATAACAATGTGTGTCACCATCTGGTTACTTTTGCTGGCTGTCTTGATGTCTGACCACTAGGGTTTCAATCCAGACTCTTATTTTATTTTATTTTATTTTATTTTTGGGATGGAATCTCATTGTGTCACCCAGGCTGGAGTGCAGTGGCATGATCTCGGCTCACTGTGGCCTCCGCCTCCTGGGTTCAAGCGATTCTCCTGCCTCAGCCTCCCAAGTAGCTGAGATTACAGGCGCCCACCACCATGCCTGGCTAAGTTTTGTATTTTTAGTAGAGACAGGGTCTCACCAGGTTGGCCAGGCTGGTCTTGAAGTCCTGACCTCAGGTGATCCACCTGCCTCAGTCTTCCAAAATGCTGAGATTACACGCGTGAGCCTCTGGGCCTGGCCCAGACTCTTATTTTTACACTGCTTACTCTGGTGTCTTATGTCATTCATCTTGAGCATCATTATCCTGAAGACTACCTCAAGTGTGGTGAAAAATGCAGTGTTTTAAAAGATGTGCTCAAAAAGGCAAGCTGCTTTCTCTGTAGCTATTTCATTACTTGAGCTGGGGCCATTTTTCCCACAGTCGAATCAGCCTATTGCTGATTATATTAGCAGGGCTTGCAGTAGACTCACTAATAGCTAACAATTGTAGGGAGAAAAAAATCTTGTATAAAGTATTAGAACATCATGAGATTGCCTTTATTAGTCACCAGTCAAATCAATCAAATCAGATCAAGCTTGCCCTTGTTTTGACAGAACATTTGTTCTGTCCAACATTTAAGCAAAGACCACTTAGTAAATGACTCTATTTTCTTACATATGTTTGTACCTTTTGGAAAATATATTTATACCACTAGGAATGTGAACATTCTCTATGTGTACCTTTATATTCTCTATGTGTACCTATATACCTCATTATTGCCACTTTAAGAACCTTCTTGTTCAAGAACAACATGGAATGTTCCTCAGGTCCTATTGTAAGCAAACTGCTGGATCTTATTCAGGCAATTCTGGAATTGGACTGCAAATAATGGTTGAACCTCTGTTTAAGAGGTCATTCTTACCCCCAACCCCCTGCCCAAACATGATGCAATTTGACACACTCTGGGTTTTCCATTTCCCTCCACTTGTTGATTTTTGGTCCTGTGTCAAGGAATTATTCTCATTAGAACAATAACAACAAAAACCCTTTGTTCCTTCATTGGTCTCTTGGGTGTTTTTAGTGGTATTGAACTCAGACATATATTTACTGTTTCTTGAAATCTTGAATTCCACATCTCACTGGAGTCATTACAGCCTTACAGCATGAGATAAGTTAAATCGTATGGCATTTGTTTGAGAGGTTTCTAAAGAACAAAAGGAGTGTATGTGTCAGGAGGAAGGATGGGGGTGGATGGACTCTGTTTATACATCCAAGATCATGGAAAACTCCTTCTCTTAAAAATAGCTGTCCTTTGTGGCAGTTACTGCTTGTTGCCTATCCCAAATCCATTTCTCCTTCTTCCTTCCTAGCAGGATCGCTGATTATGTTCAGGACTGTAATGTTTGTAGTTAAAAAGACCCATTGCCTGGAGTTCCTTTGTGAGAATATAACTGTTTTGTATCTTTACTGTGACCACAGTTATAGAGATCTATACGGGTGATAAAACATCACAGAACTATATACATGAACATATAAGAACCTGAAAACTGAATGTACACAAGAACTGGTGAAATCTTAGGAGGGTCTGTCATCCAGACTAATTAACTGTGATCTATTGATGGAAATTTAATTTTGATGATGTACTCTAGTTATGTAAGATGTTACCTTTGAGGGATGCAACATCGTGGCTACATAGGATCTTTGGTATAATTTTTGCAACTTCTTGTGAGTCTGTAATTATTTCAACATAGAAACTTAAACAAAATAAAGATATTGACCTGAGAATTCCTTGGAAGTAAGGATTCCCTAGCAAACTAATTTTGACCAATGAGATATAAGCAGGTGGTGATCCTGGGTGAGCCACTTTATCTTACTTAAGAAGGGCAGACTATTGCATTACCCTCCATTCTTTTACCCTTTTTCCTGTGTACAACATAGACATGGGGCCAGAGATGTAGTTTATTTCATACAAGTATGAAGTAGAACATTGCCTAAGTAGGTGATATAGAAAATTAGAAGGAACTTGGGTTCTTGACTGTACTAGTCCAGGACAATCTACACGGGGGTTTTTAATCATGTGAGGAAAATGGAGCCCTTAGATGTTTAAGGCCATGAGATAGGGTTTATGTTCTTTGTTTTGCATGAAACCCTAAACAATATTTTTTTAGTTCCAAATGTAACCTTGGTCACCGAAGTTCTGGGAGCTGGTAGACTTTTATTTCTCCATTCTGACGAGAACTATGGACAGTACACTAGATAACACTTAGGGAGACCTGTGTTCTTACAATAAGAATGGACAAGAAGTTCCATATTCTCTACGATGAGAAGGTTGGACTTAAGAACCCTGAAGACATGTATTTGTACGATTCAAGGAAAACCTTAAACTAGGGAATGGAGAATGATAGAATGTAGAGGCATGTTAAATCATTACCTAATGATCAAAGAGTATGGAGTAAATAATGTGAGAAATAGATGGATATTAAAGACAGGGTGATAGACTAAATCACTTTTCACACTTTTATTATCTTTTTCTTATCAGAGAACAATTACTCCTTCCTATTCCCATATGTCTTGCTTTGCTTCCTGGGAGAAGAGTGAATATTCTACCTTATCAACTTTGAGCCTGACCATGGAATGTGCTTTGGCCAATGGAATATGAATTTCACATAGAAACCTTATGAAGCATCGTAAATTTTCAACAGAGCCCTTGCTCTTCTCCTGTGCCATCAAGCTTCCTCTCTCATCTATTTCATTGAATGAGAAGACATGTGAAACAGACCTACAGCTTGGGTGCAGTCAATCCACAGCTGAAGCATAACATGAGCAAGGAATATGCCTTTGTTGTAAGCCAGTAAGAATTTAGAGATTTAGTTACTGCAGCAAATTCATACAAAGAGGATCCAACAACTCATTGACAAGAAGCAGTCCAAGAAGAAAGTTGCAAAAGTGCAAAAATGATAATCTAAGAAAGGAATTGTGACTAGAAGCTGGGAAGTAGGATCAGGCACTAAAGAATGGGAACATGAATTTGGTTGGGTAAATTCTTTAAATTTTGCCAAATGTTGTCTTTTATATTATACAGCAAAGTGGTTATAAGTAGGGGCTCTTGAGACCAGACACATAGGTTCTAATTCTCAATCTTCCATTGGCAAATTTTTGTCCTTGGTCAAGTTACATGAAGTCTTCTCTAAAACAGGGTAATAAATAGGACTGTGTACTCATTAGCTGGTGTACAAGGAGGATAAAGTGTATCAACACCTAGCACTTGAGGGCTTGGTCTATATCACGCACTGAATAAATGCTAGTTACTATTAATGCGAGAATTCTTTTTTTCACCCCCATTATCCCAAAATACTATGCTTTGGGCTTTCCCTAGACAATGAGAAAATTACCAGAGCTGTAAACATAAATCCTGACCAATGAATGAAGGGCTAGAAAAAATTGAGGCAAGACAAAAGTTAGAAAAAGTATAAAAATGAAAAATGTTTGGTTAGGCGTGGTGGCTCATGCCTGTAATCCCAGTACTTTGGGAGGCCTAGGTGGGTGGATCACTTTAAGGTCAGGGGCCTGGCCAACGAGTGAAACCCTGTCTCTACTAAAAAAAACTAAAAAATTAGCTGAGTTTGGTGGTGTGCACCTGTAATCCCAATTACTAGGGAGGCTGAGGCAGGAGAATGGCTTGAACTCAGGAGTTGGAGGTCATAGTGAGCCAAGATTGCATGACTGCACTCCAGCTTGGGCGACAGAGGGAGACTCCTTCTCCAAAAAAAAAAAAAAAAAAAAGAAAGAAAGAAGAAAAATGTTTTGCCTGTTTATCCAACCTTTTATTTTCCTGTGGATTGGCCTGTTTAATATATGTACATATAAAATAATTATATATAAAGGTAGTAAATATGATATATAATTATATTACATATAAATATAATTATATATAGAATTCTTCCTTTGCCTTTAGTGTGTGTGTGTGCATATGTGTGTATATGTATGTGTGGGTGTTTATATATAGTGTATGTGTATATAAACATATATATAAACATATATACACACACACTAAAGGCAAAGGCAAAGGCCTTTTGTGTGTGTGTGTGTGTGTCTGTGTACACACTAGAGGCAAAGGAAGAATTCAAAATATTCTACGTTTTAGTGTAATTACTATTATTAATTTTTATTGGAAAATTTTGAACATACACAAACTGGTGGGAATTGTAAAATGAGCCCCAGTGTATTCAGCACCTAAGTATAGCAATAATCAGCTCATGACTATTCTCATTTCATTTATGCTCCTTCTTCCCCTGCTCCACTAGCTTATTATTAAGAAAATTCCAGACATCATAGTATTTGGTTTAATAACTTTGAAAAATAGTTTGCAATGAATATTTTTCTAATAAAGGATAGCATGTTTCGACTCTTAGAGTTTCTTATTATGAATTACATAGCATCAGAAAATTAGAGTGTAATTATTAACTGGTGGGTGGTATATCAGCTTGTTAAAACACAAAGTATGAGCTGTGATCATGGTCTAGAGCCAAGAGTCTGCCACACATGCTTCGCACATGGCTTCAGGGCACTTCTTTTTCAAGTGCAGTGGTGTGAGCAAGATATTTAAGAATGGCACCTTATAAAACCTAAAGAAAAAATCATTGCCAAAAAAGTCAATTCATTTTATTTCAATACATATTTAAAGACCATCAAGAATCCAATATACTTTATTATTTGAGAAAAAATAGGTGAGTGCAAGACAGCCCTGCCCTTATAGTCCCATATGGAGAGAGACACATGTATAGTTAGTTATAACCCAAGACAATTTGAAGACTTTTAGTATAGAATTCCGAACCAAAGGCTCTATCATCAAGAGAAAGTGTGAGTCATTTTGTGTTTGGGGAGATGAGGCAAAGAGAGAGAGTTTTCTAGAGAGAGCAATTTTTTTTTTTTTTGAGGCAGAGTCTTGCTCTGTCACCTAGGCTGGAGTACAGTGGCGCGTTCTCGGCTCACTGCAACCTCAGGTTCAAGCAATTCTCCTGCCTTGGCCTTCTGAGTAGCTGGGACTATAGAAGCGCACCACCATGCCTGGGTAATTTTTGTATTTTTAGTAAAGAGGGGGTTTCACAATGTTGGCCAGGCTGGTCTCAAACTCCTGACCTCAGGTGATTCACCCACCTCAGTCTCCCAAAGTGCTGGGATTACTGGCAGAAGCCACTGCGAGAATGAGTAGTATTTTTGACTGGTGAACTAGAAAGTAGGTGGGTGAGGAAAGAAAACATTTTTTAAAAGGTGTGAACATATATATGCATAGAGTATCAAAGGAATCAGTGACATTTTGGATCCCAAATCTGGAAGCTTCTTTCTAGTGTTATATAAGTTTAAGTAGTGTTCTAGAAACTTTAAAAAATATATATCGACATCGCTTGGTGGCATCACTAAACACTCTCTACATACTGAAGACATTTTATGCACAAATTAAATAATAAAACATTTATATTTATTTTACATATTGTCACAAAACGAGGGTCAGTAAACCATGACCCTCAGGCCAAATCTGGCCCTTTGCCTATTGTTGTAAATAAAGTTTTGTTAGAACATAGCCATACCTATTCAGTTAGTATAATCTCTAGCTACTTTAGTGCTACGATGGCAGAACTGAGTAGTTGTAAGAGACTAACTCTATTGCAAAGCCTAAAGTAATTACTTATGGTCAGGATTAGTGACAGCTTCCTTAAATTTTGTGACTGAGATACCTCACTTGCCTCACTTTAGTCCTGATCTTGTGTTTACTATCTGGCTCTTAATAGAAAACTTTTTCCAAGCCCTGTTATACAACAAAAGGCTTTGTAGCAGATAATACTCTTACATTTAGCATTTTCCCTGACATAAAATGACATCTGTTCATTCTCTAATGAACCAGAAGACTAGGAAGTGGTGGGTTGTGAACATTCATTAGTATACAGTAATACATTACCAAGTGGAAAATGTACTCTGCCTTTTCTGTAAAGCATCCTGAAAAGTGATGTGGACCAGGGCTTTTCATTGATTGCAGTATGGATGAATCAAATAGGATTCATTTGTTGGTCTTTCCCTTTTCTTATTTATGCCATGTAATACACTTATCTTTTCCTTTCCAGATATTTTCCCCATTAGGTTGCATTATTATAAACTTCGGGTTATATGGGCAGTCTGCTTTGTATTTTATGCTTTTTGAATCAGTGCATGCATTGAGTTCAATAAAATTACTTTCATACAACATAAATAACTAGACAACAAAAGATTAGTCAGAATAAATGAAAACTCAAATGGAATGTCAATGCCTCTAGCCCCTTCATCTTCTCCTGTGTTTTCATCCACTCCCTCAGGTTACTCTAAAGAGTACTCTAAATATGCCCTGGGCTTCTCGTGTTTCTAATGAAGCATTCTTCCACATGAGTTCCATTGTCACTTTAGTCAGGGTGTTCTGTTCAGAGAAGATTGCTTTGGACAATGCTTTATGTAAATTTTTATCTATCTTTTTGCAGCTCTCACCATATAAAAAATCTCATATTTACAGTTTGAGGGCATTACATCACCAATGGGACAAACAATAGGCAGAACCAAGGACACAGATATAATGTGAATATGCCAAGAGATTTGTAAATTTCTTTTTAAGAGAATATACAGTGTAGGGGAAGAAAAATAATTTTCTCTCTCTCTTTCATAGTTCTTAACTGGGACTCCTCCTAACAAAAGACAGATTAAAAAGAGGAAAAAAAATAGAAGTTAGTTAACATGTATTCCTCATGTATACATTGGGGAAAAACCACTGAAATGAGAAGTCTCAAGAATGTAGCTCAAAGAAGGCATTTTAAACTTCAGACGTAAATATCACCATATTCTGAAACAACGAAGGGTGTGGGGAAAGGCCCAGCTAAGGTAAGATGAGCAAGAGAGGTGAAAGGTAAGGTTTGTTATGCAGGTGCCTTCTCCATTGATTCTGGAGTCTCTAGTGATTTAGTCTTCCTTCTCTTCTTGGTGTAGAGAGGAAGATACCCTTACAAATGGACACTTACTTTACAGATATAAATTTCATTTACAAAAAGGTAACTTTAAAGAGCTATGCCTGTGTCTGCCTACTTTCTGAATGTAACCAGCTCAAAATAATCCTTAGGTGAAAAAGGCATATTTGGAGTGCGCCATTCAGATTATTCAGATCTACAGTCATAGTTTGGGGTGGTGGTGTGTTCTGAGCCTCATCAGCAGCTACTCATTAGTATATTAAAATTGTTGGTGTATTTTGAAACTTCAAGGATATAAACATTATGTAATACAAAAGCTAATAATTGATTGGGTAAACATTAGATATCTAACAAAATAATGCAAGTAGTAGGAAATAAAAGGATGCATTAGAGGTTTCTAAAGCATTCCAAAGAAAAAGTAGTTTTTTTCTTGTTCTTTGTTTACAGCTGTGTGAAAATGTTACAGGTAGTTAAGTATGAGCAGGACAGGAGAGGGCTCTCCCCCACCCACTAGAAATGTCAGCTGATGGTTCAGCAATTATCACATTGCCTCTCTAAAAATGATAGTTCGGCAGTGTCAGGGAAAGGCCATTTCCTGATGGTCCACACCTGTTAACATAAAAATGTTAATTGAATGCAGACCCCAGGGAGAAGCAACTTCCGGGGCATGCGTGTTAAGATATAATCTTCTGGGTCACACTCCACTGGAAAAGGGAAGAAAGCCTCAGATGTGCATGTGTATAATTACCTAAAGAAACTGAGCATGTTCAATTCCCAAAGGTAAGGAGAGCACCAAGCATGAGGAAAACCCACTCTAAGGGAAGAATCAGGGGAAAGAGGTAAGCCTATAAAGTCCTAGGATCAAGGTTAAAGGTCATTTTTGCTGTTTTCTTTTGCTCTCTTTTCTCTCCTGGACCTTCAAGTGCCTGCTTGGACCTCTTTAAAGCAAATTTTCCTACTCTAAAGTCTTTTAAAACAAACTTCCACTTCTGCTGTGAAACTTGCCTTGGTCTCTTTTTCTGCTTTATGCCCCTCAGTCAAATTCTTTCTTCTGAGGAGGCAAGGACTGAAGTTGCTGTGAACCCATATAGATTTGCCGCTGGTAACTCGGGGTAACTCAGATCTCTTCCACCGCTAACAAAAATAGATATCAAATAGAGATAAATAAAATATTGTTCTGATGCCCAGCTAAAGTTAAGGATTATAAATTTTTCATGGATCTGTTACCAACCATGAGTTCTTGGGCTTTCAGTGCAATAGAAATTGACATGAGGCCAAAAGAGTTCTCCCAGACAAGTCTTCATTGGAGCTTATGCTCGGGCATAAGGGAGACAGCCTGAGAGAGAATTCCCTGAC
The DNA here is from genome assembly GCF_037993035.2 of Macaca fascicularis. Classification (NCBI taxonomy): domain Eukaryota; kingdom Metazoa; phylum Chordata; class Mammalia; order Primates; family Cercopithecidae; genus Macaca; species Macaca fascicularis. The sequence goes on from NC_088376.1 coordinate 17,882,382, forward strand.
TCACTCCTTGAAAAAAGCCAGTTGGGATATTAGGAGAAGCACAAGAATTTAAATCAGGGGTAGGGTATGCAGGTCAGCATTATCTGGTTGTGATGGCTGTCTTAAGCAATGGGTCACCTGGTGGTCTGGCCTGTGGCAACAAGGCTGCAAATCCATTATTTAGCACTTACGCCTGAGGTGAGACACTCTGCAACCTGGGTTTCATATTTTGGATTTCCTAAGGCCATTTCCTGGAATTCTCTAAATAAAAGACATGGTTAAACATTATGAAAGCACAGAAAGACAATACAGAATGGCTATTTTCTTTCTATGACTAAAGGCTTGAGTTAATGGTACAGTGTCAGGTAGTGGTATGGGTTTTGCAATCAGTGGGAATGCATGGAAGAATGCTCTAGTGGGGATGAACTGAAACAAAGCCCTGTTCCTACTCTGTCTCGGATCTAGATTAAAATTTGATCCGTATGGATTACTAGAGACTATTAGTATCCTGTAGGAAGGCATGGGAAATTGAATACATGAAATTTACTGAAGGTCAAAATAAAAAATTTTTAAAAGGTGGTAGTATGATCACCTTAGAGAGCAAAGAAGACAAGGTACAGAAACCAAATGGTAGTTGAAAATGATAAAATACATAGTGGTGTGTGTGACTACTATATTCTATATTCTTTGCAGCTCAGAAATCCTGCTAACTGAAGTCTCTAGACATTCAAATTCCGGGGACAAATGACTCGATAATGTTCATACATCCCACGTGTTTTTAGAAAGAAAAACACCCTTCCCACACTCTCCAAAGTCTTCCAACTCCAAATGCAATCAAGTGGCACACAATAGGGTGCTTATGTGGTGGTTAGCCCTTCCTCAAAAGAACCTGGCATAAGTCTCAGTAGGAGACAGGATATCAGAATAAATAGGTCATTGTTCCATTCCATTAGGGCAATTCTGGTGTTCCTGTTGCTTGACAAAGACACAAGTGCCAGGAAGTGAGGTTGATTGTTTCCTAGGACTCACATTTTAAAGTGCTCCTCAGTTGCTTCTTTTCAGAGCGCTTCCTTTGGTAGAAGCCCAGCTGGAAAAAAGGTCTGGAGAACAATGCTATGGAGAGAGAGTCTTTTTCTTTTATTCTATTTCTCCTGTTAACCATATGTTATCAATTACTTAGCAGCTCCATTTGCAAAGCATTTTTAAAATAGAAAAGTGAACAGGCAGCATCCTATCTGGCTTGAGGAAAATCTTGTCTGTAAAAGTGGAGTGAGAAAGTCTTGCCATCAACATGATAGACCTGTAGAAGTCAGACCAGTGTTGGTGATACTCTTTTCATAGTCATGAGGGCACATTTTAACCAGTCTTCCATGTGCCATTTAATCTAAGAAACAACTGGATTTAGAAATTTTGGAAAAGAGCCTGTAATTAGTTTGCCAGCGCTGCCATAACATAGAACCATAGACTGGGGGGCTTAAACAGCTGTACGTTATTTTCTTAACCATTCTGAAGGCTAGAAGTCCAAAATCAAGGTGCCAATAGGATCGTTTTCTTCCAAGGCTTCTCTCTTTCGCTTGCAGAGGTCCACCTTACTGGGTCTTCATGTAGTCTTCCCTTTCTGTGTGTCTCTGACCTTCTCTTCTTATAAGGACACCTGTCATATTCCATTAGGGCCCACCCATATTGGTGCAGAATTTTGCTCCTTAATTTAGCTAAAACCGGGTTCTTGTCACACAACCAGAAAAATTTAGGCACGTGGACATACTGAAGGGTAAGTAGAGCAGAATTTTACTGGGCATAAAGGGGAAAACAAACAAACAAAAAACACAGCAAAGCAAGATGGAGTCCTGCTGACAGGCCTCCCACCTCACAGATTGAAACTCACACCACCACAAGGGAGCTCCTCCCGCTGGCTGTGGCTCCACCCCTGACCGTGGCTTCACCCACTGACCGTGGCTCCACCCTGTTCCCGCAGTGCACATGTAGGCATGCTCAGATAAAGCCCTGGCAGATTTCCTCATCTGTACAAAAAAATCTGATGTAAATACTTGCAGGGTGGGTTGGTGATTCTCCAGGGACCCCTTTTTAGCTGCCTAGGCATTTGACTGTCTCCTATGACTTCGTTTTACCTTAATTACTCTTTAAAGGCCCTATCTCCAAATATATTCCTCTTCTAAGGTTTCTAGGGGTTAGAGCTTCGACACAGGAATTTTAGGGGAACACAGCTGGGATCATAACAATGTGTTTTTTCACTTCTTACTTGCAGAAACTCCCTTTTTAGCTCATGATTGGACAACTATGTCACAAAAATATATCTGGTTTATAAATGTCACTTGTGCTGCTGATGGCCCACTTCATATAACAGAAAAGGGTTTTGACTGCTCAGGTTAATGTGGAAGTCACAGGTTTTTCTTTTCCTGAGCTCTGGGCTCAGAAATGGAGCTTCTCCTAGTTTCCTCAGAATTGAGGGGCAGACTACACTGGGGAAGTCTCTGTCATGTGCTGGTGAGGATTGACAATTTTAATATTGAATATTGATACAGTGGTCACTATCAGTTGAAAAATGATGAGATTCATAGATTTGGAAAGGAGAGCTTTATTTCTCATAAAGGGTTGCTAGTCCACAGGCTGGTCATCCTGCAGAGAAGCACAGCTTCTGGCAGAAGGTAAGAGCCCGCACTCGGAGGGAGGGATAAAGGGAACAGAAATTTACGCTGAGTGGGTTGGCTAAGTATACGTACTTAACACGCTGTCGGAGGAGCCATGAATATTTTATAAAAGAGGAACATGAACACGAGCAGTTGCACTTCATGCCTCTTCATGGGTTCCATGTTCAAAAAATGGCACCGTCAGCATGATACATTGGTGGAGCTTTTGGCCTTCTGATACGAAAAAGTGAAGCAGAGGATATGAAAACCCTCACTGTCCCTTTTCCATAAGCCAGCCAAAACTAGTCTGGGGATGGTGGTCAGTTTTTAGTAAGAGGTTCATTGTGAAACAGGTGAGCCTTCAAGCTGAAACTGCCAAGAGGGAGGTCTGGTCATGGCCTCAGATGATTGTCTAAAGGCAATAAAAGAATAAGTGATTCATGACCGAGCGTGGTGGCTCACACCTGTAATCCCAGCACTTTGGGAGGCCAACATGGGTGAATCACCTGAGGTCAGGAGTTTGAGGCCAACCTGAAGAATATGGCGAAACCCCGTCTCTACTAAAAATACAAAAACTAGCAGGGCGTGGTGGCGGGCCCTGTAATCCCAGCTACTCGGGAGACTGAGACATGAGAATAGCTTGAACCCAGGAGGCGAAGGTTGCAGTGAGCTGAGATCACACCATTGCACTACAGCCTGGGCAACAGAGTGAGACTCCAGCTCAAAAAAAAAAAAAAAAAAAAAAAAAAAGAAAAGTGATTTGTTTCTTGTCTTCTAGAGCTGGTTTCTGCCTACTTCTTAGGAAAGAATTCTGGTTAAAGGTTAATAAGGAAGGGGAATACTGAGGTGTGTCTAATTTCCCATCCAGTCATGGCAAGGAATCAGAATGTTTCTCTGCAGTGCCTTGGCCAAGAAGGAGGCTTTTTAGTCAGTTGAAGTGCTTAGGATCTTATTTTTATTTCTAGCACATAATTTGTGGACTAAAGTATTATGTGGACTTTACTTTTTTGACAATTGTTTTCCACTTCCCTCGTCCTGTGTAACTTTTCCATTTTCATCTTTCTGTCATTGGTAATTAAAAAAGAAAGTTGAAGTATGCTTTTGTCTTTTATTGTGTCACCTCAAAGAGTTTGTAAAAGTGTGTGAGCTCTAAATAAGGCACTAGCTTTTATCGATATTTATTTCTCTATTGATATTGTTTATCAAAACATATCTTTATGTCAATTGTTATTATTGTTGTTGTCTCCCCAAAACTAAAAGATCTTTTCCTATGTACATGTAAAATGTTAAGTTAATTTTTCATTTAAGAATTTTATTGAAAACATTTAATTATATAAATTTGAAAAGTATTCAGAATATAGTCAACTGAAAATAGAACATGACAGCAACAAGGTGGCTGAGGTAAAATACCTCTGAGATTTGAGGTGGATTTTAGGTGGGTTAGGTGGAACTCACGTAAAATAAAGAGTGAGCCTTTTTCTTTTATAAAAATATGCAGTTTTCTCTATCCCAAGGTTCAACTTAGTCGCTGGAGACGTCACTTTTTATTATCAGAATGAGAATGAGTAATGCAAGCAGCACCTGGAAGCAAAACAGTAATGTAGCTAAGCCCTGAGTAGAGAAATGTGGACGAGTTCTTTCCAATCACTTGTTGAAATGTGGCGATTGCTCTAAAATAAAAATGTGTGAACTGAGTAAAAATTAATGCCATCTCAGGGAAAGCACATTCTACTCTTTAAAACCCTTTAAAGATGCAATCGTTTTCCACTCAAAACTGTTTGGTGAGAATTTGCAGGATGTCCCCACCCAATTCTCAGTCATAGGGAGGTCACTCAGGTGTTTGATTTCCATTCGAGGTGGAAACACTGAAACAGAAAAAGAACGTAATTTCCTCATCTATGAGCCAGCAAGCTCATTGAAAAGATTATGGTAGCTTTGTGGACGATACTTACTTCAGTCATAGATGGGGTTGACACAATTTTTTATTGCATTACAGCAGTAGACAGATTAAATAATAACTAAATCTAGGGTTATGTAAGTCTTCCTTCCATTTTACCTATTTTCCAGAAAGTTCTCCTATGAAAGAGTCAGCTTTGTCCTTCTACTCTTGTGTCTCCTTTTATAAAATCATAACACTTTTGTTTGATCCAATACCCTGGACACCTAAGGATTGTACACGTAAATAAACAAAATTGGAATTATATTATATATATATATTTGATCTTACTAATATTATATTGTAAGGATATTCCACAGTTTCTAAATGAATTTTTCCAATCCTATCCTAACCTGATTGATTAATTAATTGGTTGATTTTACAAAACTTAGTATTTTAGAGCAGGTTTAAGTTCTCAGCAAAATTGGGAGGAAGGTACATAGATTTGCCATATACCCTCTGCTCCTGCCCCACATGCGTAAATTTATTTTTTCTTATAAACTTGTGACGTTTATCTTTAGACTTAAAAATGTCTTTAGAAGAGGGCACTGTTTCTTGACATTTTGTGCTTTTTTTGTGTGTGTGGCTATCTTTTACTGTGTTAATTTATCACGTAAGTGATTAGAAGAAAAGAGTTTCAGAAATGAGACATGGGATAAGTATATTTTGAAGGATGGGAGAGTAGTGAAGGTACAGGGTGTAGCAGGTCAGATCGGGTGGGTCGTCTACCTAGTGAAGAACACCTTTGAACAATAATTAATGTCATTTGTGGAAAAAGAAAATCCCCAACACTTTTCTTTGTTTTGAAGATAATCAGAAACCTATTCAATTTAAAACTTGTAATGTCCCATATGGTAGTTGCTAGCCCCATGTGGCTATTCAAATACACACTTAAATTTAAATCAATGAAAACTGAAACAGATTAAAAATCTAGTTCCTCAGTTGCAGTAGCCACATTTCAAGTGCTCAGTAGCCACATGTGGGTCGCGATTACCACACTGCATAGTGCAGATAGGGGACATTTTCATCGTAAACGCTGGTACTGTGAGGAATGGGAAAAACTTCATGAACATGTAAATAAGTGCTAAGAGGAGCTGGCCAGGCACTGAAAACAACCTATAACTACCTCAAATGTGATCTTGGCCAAGGCCTGAGACTTTATGAGATGTGAACTCTTCTTGCCCTCCAGGATGCTAAGGATTGAGCACAACACAAACAGACTTTCCCAAATTAGTCATTTCCTTTTCCATCAATATCGAGCTCAACGCTGAAGCCTCCTGGCAGTGAGATTGTGCTGTGACGACCTTTTATTTAACAAGACACTCTTTGGTACTTTTTTAATGAGGTGTTAACTCTATCTGCCCATTCTCAAATTACATTCTTTAGCAAATCTCTGCCAAATTTTACCAAATATATTAAATAGGTATATTTCTTATATTCTCCAGGGGAAATTTCTTTCCACCAAACTCTAAACATCATTTGGATTAGCATTTAGTGTATTACCATATCACAGGATTTTAATTTTAATACTGAAGTCTTTCAACTATGGGCTTAAGGTCAATAGAGAATAGTTTATAGGATCCATGAGTCTTGTTTTGTTTTCTTTTGCTGTTTTAGAATATTTTTAATTTTCATAATGTGACAACCTTTAATATTATATCTTAAATTGAATCTCACTTTTACTTCCATTTTTATGCTCAGTATTAGTGATTAAAAACACCGTTTAAATTCATTTGTCCTGGCACCCAAAAGTAGGACATTTTGACTCTTATTATAATTGCATATATGAGAGATGAAATCATCTGTTGGTTTTTAATGTCTTTAAGTTAAAATAATCTCCATATGGTTGAATTAGCCATGATCTCCAAACACATAAAATCCATATGGCTGAAATTATATATACAAGGCTTTAGATAAAATGGAGAGTTGTGTAAATTTTACCATCAACCACATGTAAATTAGCAAGGATGAATGGTTTCCCCAGAGTGCCTAAAATCAAATGGCCAATAACAAAGACGTTGGTAATCAAGATTTGACTTTAAAAATAAAAACAAAAACAAGTGTAATTTGTTAGCACTTACTCTGCGCTAGATAGTGTATTATGTGCTTCATATAGTCTACCCGAATTAGGAGTTGACAAACTTTTTCTCTCAAAAGCCAGATACAGAATACTGTATTTGAGACTTTGCAGGCCATACGATCTTTGTAAAATTATTCGGCTCTGCTGTTGTGGCACTGAAGCAGCCAGAGATGATATTGAATGAATGGTTGTGACTATATTTCAATGAAACTTTGTTTACAAAAATGAGCAGTGGATCTGATTTGGCCTTTGGGCTGCAGGTCCTTTGATCTAAGTTAACCGTCATAAATAACTGAGGGCTATATATTGAGGACATGCCTCCACCATTGAAGACTGCTGCTAACAGAAAGGAGATAATTTTAAAAATCTCTCTAACACCTGGACAGAGGGTCTGCCCCTGCAAAGGACTTCCACAGTCCTCAGGGCTGCTCCTTGTCCTGGTTCCATTTCAAGCTCTGAATGTAGGCCAAAGGCTCTAGTACAGGACCGTAGATTGTGGAGTCATCAGGCCTCTGCTTCTACTTGGATTTAGAACCCTGTACTACCTAAGTAAAAAACCATGTCTCAATCAAATTATTTATAATTTGACATGACACTCCTATCTCCATTTTAATCCCCATAATAATGTGGGTCTCTTTGGCCAGCTCTTTCTTAGATATCTTCCCAGGTCTTCTTCCCTGCCCTCCAGATCTCCTCCTCAGGATTTTTGTTGTAACCTGTGGGATCTCATTCCATTATAAATACACCCTCTGTCTTCACAGACTCTCCATGGAATTCTTTTTCCACTTGTTCTGTCTGTACTATGCTTCCTCTTTCCATCTCAACCTGTGTGAAGATAAGAGAGTAACCCCTGCCCTCAGCCCCTGGAGTGGCCACACAAGTCCATTATCCTAGAGCCTGTGGGGTGGTGCACTTACCAGCTGCATGCTCTCATCCGTTTAGGCCACAACAAGAAAGGGGAAAGTAGATCCATGCTACCTCATTCGCTTTCTTGTTTTTAACTACCTGCTCTAGAGGTGACTCGCAAGTCTGTATCTCTAGCGGGAATTTATCTCCTGAGTTTCTCAAATTCAAATATAGTTGTTTAGATATAATTTCCACTGGGTTGTCCCACAGTATCTTCTTTTTTCTTTTGAGACGGAGTCCCGCTCTATCGTCCGGGCTGGAGTGCAGTGGCTCGATAGCTCGGCTCACTGCAAGCTCTGCCTCCCAGGTTCACACCATTCTCCTGCCTCAGCCTCCCGAGTAGCCAGGATTACAGGCACCCGCCACCAAGCCAGGCTAATTTGTTGTATTTTTTAGTAGAGATGGGATTTCACCGTGTTAGCCAGGATGGTGTGGATCTCCTCACTTCGTGATCAGCCTGCCTCGGCCTCCCAAAGTGCTGGGATTACAGGCGTGAGCCACAGCACCTGGTCCAGTATTTTAAGCTTAATATGCTTAAAGGTTAATTTATTCGTGATCTTCCTTACCAAGTAGCTTTTTCTTACGTTGTTGAATGAAATGTCCTCTATCCTTTCACCAAAAACAGAAACCTGCGATACTCCTTTACTGGTCCTTTTTCATGAAGCTGGTGACCCAGTCTTATAAGATACAGCTTTCTGACATCTTCACTAGCTATTTGCACATGGTGAAGACTCCTACTTGTCCCCTAGAATTGCCTTTCCCCCTTTCACTTAATAGTTGAGCATTTTTAATGACATGGCCACTTAAAATAAGCAACACATTTTCCAGATTCACTTGCATCTAAAGTAACCATCTAACTAAGCTCCAACAAGGACAAGTCAGCTCAAGTCTCTTGAGTAAGTTCTAGGAGCTGTTCTTAAGGGAAGGCTGTATAACCTCCTTTTGTTTTTTCCTTTCCTAATCCTGGAACGGAAACATAATGACTAGCTTTTGAGTAGCCACCCTTGAATTTGAAGTGAATCTACATTTTTGAGGATGAAGAAGCAACCAGAATACAGGATTCATGGATCAATGTGAGAATTTGCCTTACTAGTCATGTAAATGTATCTCATTTACATGGGAAACGGAAAAATCCCCCAAAACCTATGCGTGCATGCACAGACACACACATGCACCACACAACACACACTTCTATCTTGTTTAAGCCGCTGAGTGTGTGTGTGTTTCTCTCATTCATCTCAACAGTGCTTTATCCACAGAATAATCCTTGCAAAAGCCAAATCTGAGCACTTAACACTTCTTACTACATTATAACCTTCCAGTGACTCTTGTTTGTCTTGAGGATAAAGTTCCACTTCCTCAGCAAAGCACACAAGGCTTGCTTATTCTGAACTTGGCTACGATGTAATGGGATCTTCCATTATGGATGGAGCTAGTAGCAATTATCGTAAGAATGGCTATTCTTGGCCTGTACCTCATATCAAATTTCCTAATAAGGAATACAGGTAAATCTGTGTCTCAGGACATCATCCAGAAAGGAGTTTAACACTTAATATTTATTAAAATTTTATTTTCTAGATCTAAGAGCTCTTTATAGATCAACCTATTTAATCCTCAAAACAATTCTGTGAGATAGGTAGTGTTATCATTCTTACTTTATAGAAAGAGAGACTGAGGCACAGAAAGACTAAGTCAAATATCCTAGTACTGACTGCTTGATAAACATTAGGGCTGGAGTTTAACCCCTAACAATCTAATGCTAGAACCTGCTTAACTAATATGCTATATGTTACCAGCTGTCTCTATAGAAAGCTAATTCTAACTGGTGAGTGATGATATCTCATTGTGATTTTGATTTGCATTTCTCTGAGGGCAAGTGATGATGAGCATTTTTTTGTGTGTCTGTTGGCTGCATAAATGTCTTCTTTTGAGAAGTGTTTGTTCATATCCTTCACCCACTTTTTGATAGAGTTGTTTGATTTCTTTCTTGTAAGTTTGTTTAAGTTCTTTGTGGATTCTGGATATTAGCCCTTTGTCAGATGGGTAGATTGCAAAAATTTTCTCCCATTCTGTAGGTTGCCTGTTCACTCTGATGGTAGTTTCTTTTGCTGTGTAGAAGCTCTTTAGTTTAATTATATCTCATTTGTCAATTTTGGCTTTTGTCGCCATTGCTTTTGGTGTTTTAGACATGAAGTCCTTGCCCATGCATATGTCCTGAATGGTATTGCCTAGGTTTTCTTCTAGGGTTTTTATGGTATTAGGTCTAACATTTAAGTCTCTAATCCATCTTGAATTAATTTTCATATAAGGCGTAAGGAAGGGATCCAGTTTCAGCTTTCTACATATGGCTAGTCAGTTTTCCCAGCACCATTTATTAAATACGGAATCCTTTCCCCATTTCTTGTTTTTGTCAGGTTTGTCAAAGATCAGATGGTTGTAGATGTGTGGTATTATTTCTGAGGGCTCTGTTCTGTTCCATTGGTCTATACCCAAAGGATTATAAATCATGTTGCTATAAAGACACATGCACACGTATGTTTATTGTGGCACTATTCACAATAGCAAAGACTTGGAACCAATGTAAATGTCCATCAATGATAGACTGGATTAAGAAAATGTGGCACATATACACCATGGAATACTATGCAGCCATAAAAAGGATGAGTTCATGTCCTTTGTAGGGACATGGATGAAGCTGGAAACCATCATTCTGAACAAAATATCGCAAGGACAGAAAACCAAACACTGCATGTTCTCACTTATAGGTGGGAATTGAACAATGAGAACACTTGGACACAGGGTGGGGAATCTTACACACTGGGACCTGTCGTGGGTTGTGGGGAGGGGGGGAGGGATAGCATTAGGAGAAATACCTAGTGTAAATGGCGAGTTAATGGGTGCAGCACACCAACATGGCACATGTGTACCTATGTAACAAACCTGCATGTTGTGCACATGTACCCTACAACTTGAAGTATTATAATAATAATAATAATAATAATAAAAGAAGGTTAAAAAAAAAGAAAAAAAAGAAAGCTAATTCTAACAGCCCAAAGATTTTCCAGGGCTCTTCTATGTTTCCTTTCCATATCTGTTATCAGAAGCAGAGGCCTGTGCTGTTTCCATCTTTCCCAGGATTATTTCAGTAAAAGGAATGGAGGGCTTTTTTATGATTCACTTATTCATGCTTAAGTTATTAGAAGTGTGAGCTCATTTCTGGTTGACTCAGATACTTTATATAGTCATAGGCAACATCTAACACTTATTCTAATACACTCTTACAGTTAATACATACTAAGAAATACAAACTCATCTGTAATGTAATAACTTCAAACTTCTAAATATTTTAAATGTAACCTTACTTTTCCCAACGTGAACTAAATCATGATGACATTTATCAGGAATTTTTTCATCCTATAGCAAAGTATAATGCATGACTGGGTGAAAAGAGGGAATTTGCACTGTGTAATTGTCCAAAGGGCTAGAGAGATTTAAATGAAATCTGGGGGTTCTGTAATTTTTATATTACTTTTATGCTTGTGCATGCATAAGCGAGGAAGATTGTATGAAAAGAAAAGAGAATTAAAATTGCGGGACATTTTCTGAATTCCTTCCTCAATAGTTCTTTGGAAATGCACAAGCCCTATTATTTTCTCCTATGTTCACTGATATGCCAAGTCACAGAATGTTGTTAGACCGGTTATTGGTGTCAAAAGTTGAAATCCTTTCCAACTAATTGCTTACAACATTGCTAGAATTTCTTCACACAGTGCCGTGCAAAAGCATATATAATACACTGGCAGGGGCTACTTCTTGGCTGTTAAGGTATTTCACTGATGGACTGAACTTGTTGAATGTCTGGTACGTGTTAATAATTGGAATACAGTTGACTATTTATGCCCAGGCTTGTCCCAGAAAGGATTTAAAAAACCATTTAATGAAATACATATGAAATAGCAAATAAATGGTTTTAAAAAAAGGACTCAGGAAAGTTCAGTGAAAGTAAAAGTGAGTCAGGACACAAAAATCACACAATGAAGTCACGCATATTTTCTAGAGGTGTGCCAAAAACTTGACTCTGAGTTTCTGCTAGCCAGTGAGAAGAAGGAAACACTAAAGGTGAGTGAGTCACACTACTTATAGTGTTAAATCTATCTAGTTGCTCAAGAGATGAACAATTCTATCTGATTATGAGATCAGAATTTTCTCCCAAGTCTTTACAGACAAGACATCATGTATTGTCATACACATAATCTCAACAGTAAACGCAGACACAAGTTGTTCAGTGAAGTTTATATAATACACCTCAGTATTGGCTCCGGGCATCTCACGAAAGTGCAATTAAATAAAAAAAGACCTGTTGAGGCTAATGTGAAGAGCTGTGAGCCCATGACTCCTGGATGATTTGACTCAAACTAGGGAGATTTAGAGAACTCGTAATAGTAGTTCTTGAACATTTATATCCATAAAAATATCCCAAAACATAAAGAATGGGTTGCTGTGCTTCTTCCTCAGTGATTCAGGTTTAGTCCATCTGGAGAGAGACCCACAGATATCTATTTTCAATTATTAGCCCTCTTTCCTTGAAGTGACTCCAATGTAGAAGGTAGGCAGACCACAATGGAAAAACCAGAGATTAAAAGCAACAAGTAGCATTATTTGATATCAATTAATGAACTATTAGAGGATACCAGCAAGAAATGATCATTTTAATTTGAGGTTAATTGATCTGTAACAAGTTTTGGGGGTAGTGTTAACACAAACTTGTTGAGCTACCCTGCTAGAGAGGATGCTCTACTGGAAAATAATTTTTCCTTTTCTCCACAAAGTGAAAATACCCACTGCATCAAACAATGGATGGGGATAGGAAATCACTCATAATTGTTGAGTGGAGACTTCCTGAAGGTGCCATTTCTTGGATTTGTGGTTGTGGGAAGAGATCTTATTAGAATTATGTTTTTGGGATGTTGGACACTTTTCAGAAAATTGTGACCCTGTGTAGTGAGTGTTATGATATGGTCTCCACATTCCCGCTTCAGTGCTTAGGCATTTGATCACTCAGCTGCCAGGAGTCTTTTCTTCTGATGGTTCTTCGCAGGAATTGTCCTCCTTACCAAGGCTATATGCTTGAGGCAGCTAGCACCCCATGACCCACTGGTTCTGAGAGACAAGACCTGGATATCTCTGAAGGGCCATTTTGTATTACAGCTTCTCTTGAGATTAGCTGAAGTCTTTGTAGGACCTGCATCACAGTTTGGCTTCTTCTTCCTCCCAATCCTTTGTTCCTTTCCCCTTACAGATGTACATCCCCAGAGGATTCTCCCTCGACTTCCTGCTCACAACCATCTCAGAGTCCACGTCCTAGAGAATCTGACCTGAGACGTGGATACAAATCTCCTGATCTTCACCTCACTGACGCTACCTATGTTCCTTTGCAATTTGATTTTAATTATTCACCCACCTTTCCTTTCTGTATCTGTCTTTTATTTTCTTCAGTTCTGTTCTTGATATTTAAGGGCTTCTTAGTGTGGACACCTTTTTACTTCCTCACTGACTTTTTTTTTTTTTTTTTTTTTGAGACAGAGTCTCACTGTGTTGCCTAGGTTGGAGTGCAGTGGAGCGATCTCAACTTGCTGCAACCTTCAACTTCCAGGTTCAAGGGATTCTCCTACCTCAACCTCCTGAGTGGCTGGGATTACAGACATGTGCCACCATGCCTGGCTATATATTTTTGGTAGAAAATTCAAAAAATATATATATTTTAAATTTTTGGTAGAAAAAATTATTTTTATTTTTTTTATTTTTGGTAGAGACAGGGTTTTGCCATGTTGGTCAGGCTGGTCTCGAAGTCCTGACCTCAGGTGATCCACCCATCTCAGCCTCCCAAAGTGCTGGGATTACAGGTATGAGCCACCACTGCGCCTGGCCTCTTCCTCACTGATCTTAAAGGATTTATTTGCTCTGTACTTTGTTATCTCTTTTTGTGATTCTGACCCAAAACAGGTCTGCTAAGCCTTAAAGATGAGGCATATGAGGTAGTTGTTAAGCAAACACATGTGCAAATGTGTGCAGGAGTGTGTGCAGGCACATATGCACACATGCATATACACAGAATACAGAGGTTTTTGTAATCCAATGCATTTGAGAAATATGACTTAAATGTGTAAGGTACTGCAGGAGTTCTCAGAGTCTGTAAAATGCTAGTGTGAATTGTGACTCTCCAAATTACACATTATAGAACCCTCCATTTTTCCTTTTTTATTGATGTAAAATTTACACAACATAGTTAACCATTTTAAGGTGTACAACTCAGTGGCATTTATTACATTTACAATGCTGCATAACCACCCCTCCACCTAGTTCCACAACATTTTCATCACCTCAAAAGGGAACTCTGTATCCATTAAGTCTTTACTTCCCATTGCACCTCCCTCAAGCCTGTGCAACCATTAATCTGCTGTCTTTATAGATTTACCTAATCTCAATATTTTATACAAAGGGAATCATTTAACATAACATATGACCTTTTGTGTCTGAATTCTTTCACTTAGCATAATTTTTTTTTGTGGTTCAGTCATGTTGTAGCGTGTATCAGTAGTTCATTCCTTTTTACGGCTGAGTGATATTCTATTGTATGAACATACCGCATTTGATATCCATTCATTTGTTGTTAGATGTAGGCAGTTAATGGATACCTTTTGGCTATTTTGAATAATGGTGTTATGAACATTTGTGTATATGTTTTGTTTGAATACCAATTTTCATTTCTTTTTGGTATGTACCTAGGGGTAGAATTATTGGATTAGATGATATTTCCATGTTTAATTTTTTGAGGAACCAAAACACTTTTTAAGTATATTGATACTAGCATACTGAGGAATAATATATTTTGAAAAGTGTTGTGTTTGAATTCACTTTACAATACTAATGTTAATTATGGGTTAATAAAGTTTAAACCTTTAGAACTGATGGTTTCAGAAAACTTTCACCAACAGCCTTGAATTTGCAATAATAAAACTTTAAAGTTGAGATCTAAAAAGGAGAGATATTTTTGAAAAGAAATATCTTTTAGCATTCCTGCTCATATCATGCCATGCCAAGAACTTTTTTCTATGTTTCCTAATACTTTTCCATTAAGGAATAAAAGCAAGTTTGATGGTCACTTGAGGACAATGTGAATAACATCTGTATCATAAATACTTGTTGATTCTCTACTGAAAATCAAGTGACTGTTCTGATGTGAATGATTCAGCCTGGAAGTAAAGTTACAAAAACAAAATAGAAATTAAAAAAATAAAAAATTTAATTTAAATTTACCAATTTAGAAACTATTTTTAAAAAAATCGAATTCTTATTCCAGAAAGAATTTATTGAAGAGGAAAAACAATTTTGGCTTTATATTGTTTCTGCAGTGTTTAGACATTGATAGAAGAATGTACCCTTCAGTCTTTGGGGGTCTTTTAGGGGAGTAAAATGTAAACATTGCTATGATGCACAAAAATCAGCTCTAATAGCATTTGTGTTTATTTGAAAAATTTTATCTTATAGATAATATGTAACAGATTACATATGTATAAGTAATATATTGTATATCACATACACTATTTTCAATTTTTACATATATTTGGATATAATACATATATTTTATATTGAATATGTATTTCAAGTCTTAAAAATATTTTTGCTCATTTATAGGCCAATTGTAAGTAATTTTTTAAATTTAAAATGCTACAACAAAACTGTTTAATTACATATTGATAGTAGCATTATATACTTTATAAAACCTGGTTTCTGGAAAGATCACATCAAATATCTCACAATGACAGCAGACTGGGCAAATATGAAAGGCTCCTTATTTTACTTTGAATAGATAGAAATTCTGGCCGGGCATGGTGGATCACGCCTATAATTCTAGCACTTTTGGGAGGCTGAGGCGGGCAGATCACCTGAGGTTGGGAGTTTGAGACCAGCCTGACCAACATGGAGAAACTCCGTCTCTACTGAAAATACAAAATTAGCCGGGCGTGGTGGCACACCACTGTAATCCCAGCTACTCGGGAGGTTGAGGCAGGAGAATGGCTTGAACTTGGGAGGTGGAGGTTGGGGTGAGCTGAGATCATACCACTGCACTCCAGCCTGGGCAACAAGACAGCAAGAACAAAACTCCGTCTCAAAACAAGAAACGCTAAATAAGTATTTTCCGTGTATGTGTGTTTGTGTATGTAATATTT
Source organism: Macaca fascicularis (assembly GCF_037993035.2). Taxonomy (NCBI): domain Eukaryota; kingdom Metazoa; phylum Chordata; class Mammalia; order Primates; family Cercopithecidae; genus Macaca; species Macaca fascicularis. Next base: position 17,898,162 of record NC_088376.1, read on the forward strand.
CAACTACGTAATCAAAACAAAGAATGGGAAATCTCCAGATACTGAAACTGAAGAGAGAACTCAGAGGTAGAGTGTGAGAGATAGAGTTGAAGAATTGCAGCCCATATGCATATATAGGATGCTTTTCCAATACCTTCATAGGGACAGGAGTGAATGCACTGTAATTAGGAAGTAATTTTGAAAGTACCAATGAACTCAGATTAGAAAAATCTGCCCATAAACCAAGGACATAGCCTGAAAGTGGTTCAACTTCTATTGTCTATGGATGAAAAAACAGGTACTTATGAGTAACTGGGACTCAACAGTGTTACAAGGCACTCATTTGTGATTCCTTCATTCATATAACCTTTGCTTTACAGATATTTGTTATATAGTAAACTAACATTTATAGATATTTTGTATTGGGAGATTTATTCCAAAATATTTTAGTCTGTTACTGCACTTTAGAATCAGTGAAAATAGCAAATATTAATGAATCAACTTTCCTGTTAAAAGACAAAGATTCTCACATTGTAGTAAACGCATGCAATTTGTTATGAATTAACTCTATATATCAACATGGATAGTTTTTCCCATCATATTATTAGAAATCAGTGAATTATTGCTATGTGTATCAACATTAACCAATCTCTAAAATAAAATGTTGAAAAGAAAAAGCAGAAATGATGAAGAATGCATCCTGCGTGATTTCATTTCTATAAAGTGCAAATGCCCCAAGCAGAAGTAATTAATGTATTTGTAGAAATTCAGTCATATGTGATACAAGTTTTAAGAAAATTGGGATAATTTTTAGTATAAAAGTCAGGATCATAGTTACATCCAGGGAAAGGAATGAGATAGCACATATATCCTTTATAAAGGATTGTCAAATTGTGGGCACATGGGCCGCCATGTCATTGATTTTCTTTAACTTTACTAATGTATTATTTTATGGGAAATACAAACTATTTTTCTCTATACTCACACTCACTGTTCAGTACTTCACTCTGACACTAGATGTGTGGAATTTTTTTTTTCCCTACACATCAACTCTCCAGCCGACACCAACTGGCTGTCCTACAATTCCATTCAATTCTCACACTAACAGGCATTAGCACAGACCCTCACAGGCTAAGGGCTCAGTCCTACAAGATCGCCCTCCACTTCAGATGCTAGTTGCAAGTAGTAGGTTTTCAGTTTACCCATACTTCTGCTCTCACTTAGCTACAAATTGGAGGTTCTCTTTACCTCCTTGAGTTCTATCGTTTGCTAGAACAGCTCATGAAATTCAGGGAAATACTTACTTCTGCTTGCAGGTTGATCATAAGCATTATTATACAGGATGCAGATGAACAGTCAGATGAAGTACACAGTGCAAAGCATGCGGGAAGGGAGGGGGAGCTTCCATGCCCTCTCCGGGCACAGCTCCTTCCCAGTGTCTCCATGTGTTCAGCAGCCCAGAAGCTCTCCAAACTCTGTCCTTTGGGTTTTTATGGAGGCTCTTTATGTAGACACAGTTAATTACATCATTGACTGTTGGTTCTCACCTTAACTTTCAGTCCCTCTTATCTCCCCAGAGTTTGGGGAGTGGGTAGAGCTATGATTCCAACCTGCATTCACAGGGTTGATCCCCAACCCTCCCAACCAGCCCCCGTGCTGAGGCTGTCCAGGAGCCTCCAGCCACCAGTCACCTCATTAGAAATTTATCGTCTCCGAGAATCAAAGGTTTCTAGGAGCTGTGTGCTAGACAACAGAAATGAAGCCCCAAATATATGTTTCTTATTATATATCACAGTATCAGAAGTATATATAATATACAATCTGAGTTTTAAAAAGTGAATAAAAAAAGAAAATTTTAGATTGATACATATAATATGATGTCATTTATGTAAATTTTAATAGCACAGCAATTTACTTCATATTGTGATTGGGTAAATAGATACGTAAGAAAAATATTTAAAAATACACTGCAAAGGTAAATGCTAAATTCATGATAGTAGTTGCTTCATAAATGGAAGTTTGGAAATGAAATGTGAAAGGGGGTTGGAAAAGGACTTTAATGGTATCAGTAATGTTTTAAATTCCTTTAAGTTGAAAAAAATGGAAAAACAATATTATCAAAAGTTCTTGTATGGTGAAATAATGACAACCACTCAAAACAGTTTCATTACCGTGGAGTTATTTCTTTTCATGACAATATAGAAAGCAGTTGAACCATCAAGCTACATATCAAGGTTAAATTTTCAGTGATATATCAGATTCCATATTGTCGATGTAGCCCACCTCTAAAGAAAGACAATAGGAAAAGAAACTTGTGTGGGGGAAAAGACTGCGTGTCTAGTGGACACCAAATCCATACCGTGAAACCTCATGGTGTGATCGAAACTATTTCATGACTTTCTAATGAAATTTATTTTCACTTTCAATTGGATTTAGTGGCTTAAATACATCCATACATATGCAAAGTGTGCATATATGTACATTATATGTTTACATAGCCTATATGTAATATGACCAGAGCTGATAAATTATAATCAATATTTATATAGAAGCTGGGCATGGTGGTACGTGTCTGTAATTCCAGTTGCTCAGGAAAAAGGAGGATGGCTAGAACCCAGGAATTTGAGACCAGCCTGGGTAGCATAGCAAGACCCTGTTCCTTTAAAAAATGTTACATATCTATATAAATCTGTAACTGCCTACGTATACATATGTGTGTGTGTGTGTGTGTGTGTGTGTGTATTTGACATTTTATAGGTAGAAAATCAGAGCAGGCACTTAGCCAGCATCCATTCCAATGAACAGATGAGCAATCCATGGACGGACACTGTGCATTATCTGGGTAATAAGCCAGCTGTGTCTACCCACCCCCTGAGCTGGCCCTCTGAGGGAGGGCCTGAGCTAAGCCCATGCTCACATTCCTATGGGACCAGGGACTTTCTCCTCTGCCAGCGTGGAATGCCATGTCCCATTGACCCTAAGGGCTCCAGGTGCAAGGCAGCCAACATTCCCAGACAGCAGCTGCCATCCGAAATCCAGAATGGTTGGCTTTAAGCAGCCTATGTGTTCTCTATGGACCAAACTATGTACAGGTCTCCACATGCAAGTGGAAGAGAGCTTTGTACTGAAATTTACTTGTGTAAATTTTCCCCATAAAGGCTATTCCTTAACCTATGCTGTGGGTAAGGTGGCATGCATCCTGAATTCTGGAATATAATATATAGAGATCTGAATGGGACTCAATATGCATAATATAGAGAGACATTGAAAGAGAGAGTACACATATACTATAAATATGACCATGTATTTATAGCTTGTCAGAAACAGGGAAATAAGGAAAGCAAAAAAAAAATTAGTATGAGCCGTAAGTTTCAAAGGGTAATAAAATCTTGTTCTTTGATGATCATGATAGAGCAGCCTTAGTGACCCAGCCATTTTGCCCCTTGGAAGTGTTTCCATTTGCGGTCTGTACTTTACTGCCCCTGCCATTCTCATCACTTCCTGATTTTACTGTGACTACTTCTGCTTCTCTATGTGGACCTCAAGCTCAGAACTCCTGGAAAAAGGACCAATTAATCCCCACCCAATTAAAATCTGATCGCACAGTATTATTTCACCTCATCAGTGACGTGATCTCTAGCTTAAATAACTACTATTAGAATAAAATAAGGTCAATTATGGCAATTTTCATAAAAGAGTAAAAGACTAATTTTCTAGTCAAACCAATGGGTGTGGCAGGCCCTTTGATTTTTATGAGTTCTGATCTAGTAGAACCAATGTGAGTTAGGATGCCATATTATCTGAACCAGGACTCATTTGAGAGTGAACAAGGTGATATTTTAATAATTAGGACAAGTACTAAGCCAATACTGTCCTAGGCAAATCAGGATGTATGTCATCTTAATTAGAGCAAAATATTGATGAATAAGAAATTAAGATTCAAGCCTTAATACTACCATGAACCAGTGGTGTTCCAGGAGTTAGCCATATTTTCTCTATAAGTTGCATTTTCCTGTCTATAAATGTGGATGTAATGGTTTCCTCTAATATTCCATGGTTCTAGCATTTTTCTGCCTCTTGATAATTATTTGTTCAACATCTGGCCTCCCTGTTGGTGGCATGAGGGCAAGATTCTGATTGTCTTTTCATCCACATGTCTTTGTATCTATCACAGTGTTTGGCATATAGTGGTCACTCAATTGCCCTTTATTGAGTGAGAAGATACAGGGATTCACCTAAAAGACTTAGGTAATGCCAATACACTATCTGTCTTATCAGAATATTCTGGAGAAAGTTGTTCCACTATTGTCTTGCTAATATTGACAGCAGTAGTGTATTTGATATTTATGCCACCCAGCCAATGTTTGGAAGAGTTATTTTCTCTAGATGTATGATGTTAGTTCTCAGGTTGTTGTAAATGTTGAGATCATTAATTTACATATTTTAGCTTCACACATATTGCTCGTTTGATGCAAGTTAGAAGAGAAAAAAAAAAAAAAAACAATGTTTACCAGGGATATTGAATCTTATAGACACATTTATTTAACTTATTCATCAAGTCATCACATGCTTATATAGTGCCTACTATGTGCCAGGTACTCTTTTAGGCATTGAGGATACATAGGTAATACAAAAAGAGACATAGGCCCTACTAACTTAGATTTATGGAAGCTGGGGTGAAAAATAGTAAACTAAGAGGAATTGATACATATAATTTTTGTAGTAATAATTAATGTTTTCAATAAAAATGTAGCAAATAGACAACGAAAAGTCTGGGGGAGTGAGGAAAGGGACCTTTCTTGAAGAAGTAACATTTGAGCCAAAACTTGAGCGATGTTAAAAATTAAGCTGTGTAAAGAACTGCAGGAAGAGCATTCCAGGGAGAGGAATAACATGTGCAAAGGCACTGAAGTGGGAAGTGCTTGGATGTTCAGGGGATCCAAAGAAAATGAATGTATTTGCAGTAGAGCAAGCAAAGCACAGAATATTAGGTGGTAAGAGCAGAGAAGAAGACAGGAACCAGATTGTGTAGAACTTTGGAGGCCCTGATATGGTATTTAAATTTTATTCTAAGAGGAATCACATAATCTGATTTAAACTGTAAAAAGATAGCTTTGTTGGGTGGGAAGAGAAGAGAGATAAGAGAAGCAGGGAAGCAAGTTAGCAGGTGATTGCAACAATCCATGTAAGAAATAATAAAGATTATGAGAAGCAATTGGCTTTGAAATGTATTGGGAAGGTGGAGCAGAGAGTTTGCTAATGGATTGGATGTGGGATATTAGAGAAATAGATGAATCAAGGATGATTGTTAGGATTTTATCTTAAAAAACTGGAAGAATGATGATGCCACTTGCTGAGGTGGGAGGGATGTGGGTGGAGTAGGTTTGGGGATAGCAGCAAGGCAAGAGTCCGGCCTGGACATGGCTATTAGATATTTAAGTAGAGGTGTTGTTAGCTGTTGGTTGTACCAGTATAGATTTTACAGCAAAGATTAGGACTAGTGCTATAATTTTGGGAGTAGTCAGCCTAGAGATGAGAGTTAAAGGATGGATTGTATAAAATTGTTAGGAATATGAGTAAGAGAGGAGGTAAAGACTGAGTTCTGAGATTTGAGACTGATACCACAAAGAGAAGGACCTAATGGAGAATTCTGGGAAGGGGTTAGGAAGAATCACAGCAGAGCATGTCGTCCTGGTCACCAAGGGGAGAAAAATGCATTTTAATAAGGAAGAATGGGGTTGAGGTGTGTCTAATCCTGTTGATAATTTTACTGAACTCCATCACTTTTAACTTAAGTTCAAAACTGAAGAGATGGTACTTCTAAGGGTAAACTTAACTGTGCAAATAAGTCTGAGAGTAATTTTTCTCATGTCTGAGATAAGAGAAGAAGCATGGTACATTTTTCTCCATCAGCTTTAATATTTAAGGAGACATTACTTTCAGTTATAACAAATGAGCAAATGGTAGGAAGATGTAGGTTGTTTGGTAGAGTTTACAAATGCTAAGCTAACACTTAAACAGATTTTTTAATTGCATGCCATCATCTGAGTACGTGCAAAGCGTATTACATTACAAATTCTTTAATTTATAATTGATTTTTAAGGGACTTTGTTTTCTCTTCTAGTGTCCTACTTAGAGTAATAGGAAAAACTGGTCTTCTCTGGGAGAGAGGAAGTGTGATGTTCCTAATTTGGCTTCTTTTCTTCAGGCTTACGTGATTCTGTGTTTACTTTGGAGCTCTCTGAATGGAAAATTCAAGGGTCAGTGCCTGTCACTTGACCTGAGGGAAATGGCAGGTTTACTGTGTTTTTCTTTCTGTTTTTCACAGAAAGGAAAAGATGACAGTATATTTTTGCCTCCCTGTCTTCAGTTTCAGGTTTTAGGATGACCAGTGAAATGATCAGTACTTCAGAACCCTCCAAGGTGATGGGTCATTCAAGCTCCAGAAACATCAAGGCCTCAACAGTTTGGACATAACTTTAGGCAACACATATAAGACCCACATGTCTCCACTGATACGACTGGGGATCTCATCAAGAAACTACTCAACAAAGCCAGATACTGGAGGTATCGTATCCAGTGCCAAAGGCAGAAATATTCCAACAGGGAAGGAAAATCAAGCTCTAAAGGGGTTCCGTCTGTCCTCCCATTCTTGTCATGAGCATTGCACCTAGGACTGAGCAAACATATTTCTCTTTGTCCTATTTCTGCTCAGTTGTGGGATTTCGAGCATGCCTCACGATCCCTCCGAGTTCTAAGCACTGAGTGGCCATATTTCTCTTTGTCCTATTTCAGCGCAGTTGTGGGATTTTGAGCATGCCTTGCAATCCCTCTGAGACCCAATCACTACATTTTGTAACCCTGGGTTTCTGGTGCTTGCCCTGCCCTTCTTACATAGTGCATAAGGGTCAGAGTCAAGTGAGATAATGTATGGGACTGTTTTTGTAAATTAAAAGTTACTGCAAGAATACACGATGCTAGTTTTTATCATATCTTTGATCCTGGATATCTCAAAGTATTTTATAAAACAATCCCTGTTGTTTTGTTACATTTTGTTCCTTAAGCTTCCCAGGGTTTGGTTATCTTTTCTCCAATGTTGATCCTTCGCTTGTGTCCCTTTTTCATCACCATTCAGTAAGACCCCTCTGTACCCCTCACCCCCAACAAAATACCTTGGAGGCAACTTAAACCATTCCTTCACCCTGCCTGAAATGAAGACAAAGTCCTGACAATTCTAACTTTATAAAATCCCCGAGTTCTTTCCCCTGCATAGGCCATCTTTATTGGTACTCTCCCCAGGTCAACAGCCTCTTCCATGCCCATTGATATATTCTAACTGTCGTTATTGCCATAGCTTCTTATTCTCCCATCCATTCTTCATGCAGCTAGTTTGTACTGATCCTTAAAAACAAAACAGAGCAACAACCCCGGAAATGTTCGTATCATTCCCCAATTAAAAACCAAAATGGTTCCTCAACAGTAGTACTATAAAATAAACCTCGATGTGATTTTAAGGTTTTTCCATCATCAGGCTTCTCCTGGAATCTTCATGCACAGACTGCCCTTTCCAGTTCTTGTCTGCATATTTCCAGACAGGTTAAACTTCTTGCACTGCCTTGACCAGTCAGTAAGCTTCCACCCACCCCTTCTCACACTGCCTTCACGTCCCATAGCCTTGATTATCAGGCTTCTCACCTTTCAAATTCCTCTGTTATGACTTTACAAATTCAGCCTTGATCTCCACCTTGGCCCTTCACCCAGCCAGAATTAACAGTCCTGCTTTCATGCTTTTGCTTGCTACCCAGCTTAGCTTCTTATCTCAATCCCTGAAACATTCTTCAGTAGGTGTTTACGCAACTGTCTCCTTCTTCCTGACTATGAGCTCCTTCAATGTACAAGTTTTGTCTTATTAATTGCTTTACTAGAGTAAGTGTACATTAAGTTACATGCCTAGAACCTTATAACTACTCAACAGGAAGGAAGGAAGGAGAGAGAGAGAGAGGGAAGGAAGGAAGGAAGGAAGAAAAGAGAGAGAGAGGGAATGAAGGAAGGAAGAAAGGAAGGAAGCAAGGAGAGAGAGAGGAAAGGAAGGGAAGGAAGGAGGGAAGAAAGGAGGAAGGGAGGGAAGAATTGTGTATATCAATTTATTTAAAATATTTATGCTGCAAGTTACATGTGCTGTTAATATATAAATAGATGATACGTACCCACCAATCAAACTTTTGTTGAAAACATTTCTTTACCCACATTTTTTCAAAAACAGACAATATTTTTAAGTAGCCCTTGATAAAAGGTGTCAGTTTTTGTAATTTCTGTGCTTTTGCCTAACCTTGAACCTCTACCAGTCTTCTGAAGGTGGCAGCTGTTAATACCGAACTTGATGAGGAAGATGCCAGAATCTCAGCTGGAGTTCACAAAACCCTAGCCAGCCCTAACTCAGAAGGGCCTGCACACCCTTTAATCCAGCAAAATTAACTCAAGAGCATGTGGGACCTGAAATCCAATCTCTGCATATTATTGCGGGTGCTTCAAGCAAAGAAAAGAACCTGATTTCACATTTGAGATGCATTTTAAACCAAAGTTCTGTTCTGGTACCTCCACAAGGAAGCATCAGTCAGACCAAAGAAAGTTTACATCCAGGGATTTGTCTTCTGGAGTGGATCTCACTGACCTACAAGAATTGATTTTGCCCATGTCTTCGCAACACCTTGTTAGTGGTATCAAATCAGAAGATTGAAGTGAGCCATAGTGACAGTATGGACACCACAGAAATCGACATACATATCAAGGCTTTTTCTTTATTTCTGGAGAGCCAGTTCAAAAGTACAACGCTTTTATATCTTCCCTCTTTTGCTCCCCACTCCCTCCCATTCCTGTTCCCAGTCCATACTTGAATAACTGTGTTGCAAATAAAATCAGTTCAGAAAACTTGTGTCTCCACAGGAAGATTTATTTGTTCATTTACCTTAATACGGGAAGTTCCTCTGCAGCATTTTTTAGCTGGAGGTGCTGAAAGACCACATCCTCTTTGGCTCTTCATTTCAGGTTTATGTGAACATTGTTTGCTAAAAAGTTGTTGAAATCTTCCTAGAACACAGAGTCTATTATAAATAACCATGAAAAAAATCCCCCTTAGTAGACTACAGTTATAAGTAAAAACACACACAACTCCCCCACCCCCCAGAAAAACAAATCTTTACTTTCGTCTTTTCCCTTTTTCTTCTCCGAATTACCACAGACCACTCATACATGAGTGCAAGTACTTTCAGCCTTTGGTTTGAGGGATTTTATCACTGTTGATGGCACTCTCTCTGAAACATGTCTTAGAGGGATGTTTACCATGATGCTAATGAAGCTTAGGCACCAAGGCTCTTCACTTTGATAAGATCTCTCCAAAATCGCAATGTGTTCTCATAGTCATATACTTGACAAATTTACAAAAGTAAGATTTATTTTTGTATTTTCTTTCTTTCTTTTCTTTTCTTTTCTTTCTTTCTTTCTTTCTTTCTTTCTTTCTTTCTTTCTTTCTTTCTTTCTTTCTTTCTTTCCTTTTCTCTTTCTTTCTTTTTTCTCTTCTCTTCTCTTTTTTTTTTTTTTTTGACAGTGTCTCGCTCTGTTGCCCAGGCTAGAGTGTGGTGGCATAATCTCGGCTCACTTCAATCTCTGCCTACTGAGTTCAAATGATTCTCCTGCCTCAGCCTCTTGAGTAGCTGGGATTGCAGGCATTTGCTGCCACACCCAACTATTTTTTGTATTTTTAGTAGAGAAGGAGTTTTACCACATTGGCCAGGTTGGTCTTGAACTCCTGACCTCAAGTGGTCCACCTGCCTCAGCCTCCGAAAGTGCTGGGATTATGGGCATGAGCCACTGTGTCCCGCTACATTATTTTTTTCAAAGAGAGCCCTGCAATACTATATAAATTTCAGGCTCCATGAAACCTCGATATACTCCTGAGGGTTATTTTATATTGGTTTAACCTAACTTATTTAAAGTTGCAGTCTTGCTTCTGGCCCTACCCTTCTCATGAACTAAACTCCTGTCCTCTTTCTCTCATTCTAATAAATTCACAAAGAAACTTCTATGCAATGAAGTTGCTGTTTTCAAAGTTCCATATTATTATCAAGAAAAAGAAAATGGAATAGTCATTAAACTTCTGAAGTAATTTAGAGGAACTCAGGTGCTTGACCAGGGAAAATGTAAACTTACTGGCAAGAAAGCTTGGAGCTCAGCTGTCTTCTTGACTAACTGAATCAGAAATGCCTACCCTTCCCAAGCCGCACTTCCCACTGACCACAAACCAGCTTTCTTCCTCAGCCTCACTAACTTCTTGGCCTGCAGGCTCAGCTTAAAGATCGTCTCATCTCAGAAGCCTTTCCTACGTTAGAAATCTCTCCTATTAACTCCCATTGGATCTTGAGTTTAACCCTGCAATGGACTTATCACACCAGTAGATTATGAGCTCTAAAGGGATAGCATGTGTCATATACATTACCTCTTACAGTGGCTGGCACAAAACCAGCCTTCAACACATTTGTTGAGTGAATATATGAATGAAGGAAATAATACTTTTCTGAATTAGGAGTTAGAATACCCAAATACTTAACTGTATCCATGCCAGTAATAAGCTTGTTAACACTGAACAAACCTGTACATTCCCTTGACCTCATTTCCACATACATACATATGTATATAGTAAAGAGTCCAGGTGGAACCAAACCTGAGATTATTCTTAGGTTTTTATATAGCCGTAGCCAGTCTTTACAAGAAAGAATAAGGAGTCTCTTGAGAAAGATCACATGGTAAGTGAAGACAAACAGCCACAACCTGGTTCAAGAACAGTGGGCTGGTGTTGAACAGAGCTGGGACTCTGAATAGATCTTGGGCCTGTCACTCTGTTGGTTCTCTGGCCCAGGCCCAATGGACCTGCAATATGAATAAGCAAAAGAAGTTTTTTTTCCATTTTTTTTCCTACTAATTGCTTTACTGGGCTTTGGGACCTCAATATGTCAGCAGCATTAGCATTGGACACTTGGGCAGAGACAGGAGATAGCACTGGAGTCTTAGGAGACGATGTTGGTGATTTCAGGAGCAATAGCAAAGAAGGACTGTATTCTGGGCACCGAAGATATATTAGCAGCCTCTCTTGGTAGTATAAGGAGCCAAAAACACCATCGCAGTGAGGTAGAGTGAAAGGAGGAAAATGACAGACATCCATTGTCATAAGAAGATAATTTGCAGCATGCTTATCACAACAACTTAGACACATGTCCAACTCCATGGAAGGAATGTAAAGAGGGCTCTATGTCTCACAAAAGCAGAGAGAAACATAGTTTAACTGTTACTGCATAAACCTCTTTTTACTCCAATGTATAGTCTGGAATAAGTTTTGGGGATTTAACTGGAATTCAAAATTATAAATGATCATCCTTACCCAAAGAGTGTGATACCTCAAATATTAGCAAATTGAACAGAGTTAAAAATCAATCTCACTATGGCTGTGAAATTGGGGAAGAGAAGTTCAGAACCTTTTTCTTATTCTCCAAGTGCAGTAGAAAGGTTTTAGATTTGGGCTGGTATCCTAACTCTGATATTTAATAGATTAGTTAAATTAGTCAAATTATTTAGCTTATTGAGCCTCAGCTTCTCTAACTGGATGATGAGAATAATACTATCTACAGTACTGTTGGAAGGGATTAAATATGTAAAGCATAAGCACATAGCACATATGTGAGTGCCTGACCTTTAGTGGGTGCTTAATAAACATGAGTTCTCCCTCTCTGCCTTCATCTCCACATATGTAAGAATGCATATTGCATAAGAACACAATAAGGCATAATGTGCTGTGGTCAATAGGGGATGCTTTTTGGACTGTGGTGGATCTGCATGTACTTAAGCTCCAGTTTGACACTCCCTATGTGATCTTGGGCAATTTACTTAACACCTCTAAGCTCTTCAGTTTCGTTATCTTTAAAATGGAGTTTGGAGAACGTATGCATAAACAGAACACTCAAAAAATTTTAGCTATGCTGTTAATATTCCAAATATGATGAAGCAATAGGTTAGATATTACATTAAAACATTACTATCAAATAGATTTTAGGGGTACATTTTCAAAAATCATTGTTCAGATCTTTTGGTAATAGAGACCACAGAAAGAGCCAAAAAGCTTTTACAAATTATCCTAATGAAGGGAAAAGGGAGGCAACTTTTGAAAAATAAAGTTATTGCTTTCTCGGTCCTTTCCAATTCAGTCATTCAGTCACTGGGAGCTAACAATAAAAACAATATTGATTCATCATTTTTACTGAAACCTACCCAATAGAAATCCTTCAGGGCTCGCTGTATTTCTGAGAGAAACCCTGCCTTAGCACTACTGCCTTTTCCAGAAAGACTCTGGCAGGAAACAATGCTCTGTCTTGAATTCACAACATTTCTTCCTTTGTGAAAACAAACAAACAATAAGTTCATTTCCTCTCAAATCTTCTCAGGATTCTTTCTCCTGGTTTACCGCCTAGAAATCAATTTCTTGTGTCTTTCTTCACTCACTTTCATAGAAGAGATCAGGCAGACACTCTAAAAGGTGAAAATTACACATTTCAGGGACAATCTGATGTCACTTTGATTTTTTATGATTAAGTCTGATAGAATTTGATCAAATTCTCAATAATTCTTTCTGGCAAGTGATTCTACAAGTGATTAAATAATTCTCATTATTTTTACTTCTCTATATTTTCTAATTTCCCTACAATAGATATTTATTACTCGTGGAAGAAAACACGTGAAAGTTAAAAAGTATGGTGATCTTAAAGGTGCAGTCAAATATTTGTGGCTATTCTAATCAAATTGCCTTTATGGGCTCTGCTCTTGACTATACTACTTCATTTAATTATTCCAATCATATGTACTCATCTCGCCTATTTTATCACTGAGAAACCAAAGCCCAGAGATTTTAATAAATGAATCTAATTATCACAGCTAGGAGAGGCAACACCATTACTGAACTGACAGCCTTATTTTTTAAAACACCCTACAAGTAGGTGAAAAGCAGGAATTTAAACTCAGGTCTATCTGATCAAATTTTATATTATTAATCACTGTTATTTCCTCAGATGTCTTCCTGGAGTAAAAAACTCAGAATCTGAACAATGTGATTTCTTTACGTGGCCAGAGTTCTAAAGTAAAACTGAAGAAAAAAATTAGTTTTCTCTCTGACAATTGAATGGCTAGTTTTTTTTTGTTGTTGTTTGTTTGTTTTTGACAGCGTCTTGCTCTATTGCCCAGGCTGGATTGTAGTGGAGTGATCTCAGCTCATTGCAACCTCCGACTTCCGGGTTCAAACAATTCTCCTACCTCAGCCTTTCAAGTAGCTGGGACTACAGGTGTGTGCCACCATACCCAGTTAATTTTTGTATTTTTAGTAGAGATGGGGTTTCACCATGTTGGCCAGACTGGTCTTCAACTCCTGACCTCAAGTGATCTGCCCACCTTGGCCTCCTAAAGTGCTGGGGTTACAGGCGTGAGCCACTGCAGGTGGGCTTTTTTTTTCCCCCCAAAACAGATGAATTTTCTGAGAGAAGGTCCTCAGCTACTTCTAGACTCTACCGAAATGGCCCATTCTGAACCCAGAACATCTATAAGAGTATCTTTGCTTGGAAACTTATAAAGAAGTTCCCAAAATACTAAAGACAAGACACTATGAGGGAAATGAAGGAAAGGTATAATACGGTCAGAGGCATTAGTTGAACCCCAAGATGAGGCCAATTAATACAAAAACGAAAGAACTTAAATTCAATACACATTTTCCATTAGCATGTAACTAAAAAAAAGACTTACAATGACTTTTAGTATTGCCTGGTATTCTACATTTTTGTAGGCAGAACTTAAAACTCTTAATTTTCACTAAGTTACAATTTAATGGCCATTAAGTACCTTGTAAGCCAGAAACATCTTGACTTCCTTTAAGGTTTAAAAACTTCTCCCCCAGACCTTTCCCTACTTTGATTATGTTTCCCCTCCTCAGACTTTAGTCTTGCTTTGCTTTTTTTTTTTTTTTTTTAAATCTTCTATTTAGTTTTTTTTGCAGTTCAGGGTAAGAGACAAGGTATTACTTCTCTCTTGTGGGGTTGAAGCACCAAAGTTGAACTTAATTGAATGGCTCAGAGAATAAATCTCAGGGAAACAACTATGAACCAATCCAACTGCAAAGGAACAGATTATGAAATTAGTCATATGCTTTTAAAGTAGTCCCAGGTTTCAGTTTTGGAAAACTGGACTTAAAAACATAACTAAAATCAAGGACTAGGAATGAATGGGGGAAGAATAATGTTTTACCTGTTCTGTGTTCAGCATATTAAGTTTCAAACATACCCTCTCCCACCACAATTTCAAGCAAAATGAGTTTGAGAATGAGACATTCAGGAGACAGGGGAATTGACAAAGAAGGGAGAACCAAACTCATTGGGTCAAACTATACAGAGATGGCCAGAGAGGGCCTGTTGCCAATTTGATAAGTGATCCCATTCCACTCTGAAGCCCATCAGAGTTCTGAGCAGAGAGATGCTGGATTTCATTATTGTTTGTTCTTGACCTGCAGCCAAAATATGCCTCTGAACTGAATATCCAGCTTTGCATCTAAGGCATTTCAGTGTCTCCACTGTGGTAAAGGAAAACACTTTTTTTTTAAATTTCATGTTGCTATGTATATTGGCAAATATCCTATCCAAAGAATTGTGCTCCAAGAACTCTGGAAACACCTGCCAGCAGAAAACTTGGGAGCTTTGTTTAAACAAGTATACCTGCCAACTTTCCAGTGCTGTTGATTTTGCAGGACTGAAAAACGTGGACTATTTTAAAACTACTTATGGATAACAGGAACTGGGCTGTGGAGATGAGGCACGGAATGTGCCTAGAATCATGTTTATCTTTTTATTTTTTAGCATTGTGTGGTCTGAGCCTTGTGCAAGAAAACTGCAGTGTTAATCTCCCTTCAGCAGTGGATCCACCATGTGGCTGTGAACAGGGAGAATGCTTGGGCCTGAATTTAAGGTATTTGGCAAAATAGAGTTTCCAAGAAACCCTGTGGAAATATAAAGCTCCAGGCTCTGTGACTTGTACTGGCATTAACAAATGTCCCTTTAGTTTCCCAAGGGCATTTAGATTCCTTTTGTAGTTTCTTCATAGCACTGTAATCAATCACCCAGCTCAAACACTCTTGAGCCTTAGTGAGCAATTCTGAATCTGAGGGCTAATTGGACATGATTATAATAAACAGTTCTACTCTAATTTCCTTCTGTCAAATTAACTACCATAGGTAATTGTCCAATAGGCAAGATGTTCTCTTGAGGTATTAAATAAAGGCATTTGGCTATATAAATCTTAATGGTTGGCAAAAAAGATGCCATGCTCAAGGCAATAAGGCTTAGTGGTATTTGTTTTTAACCCAACAGCTAGTATGCGGTTGTTAGAAAGTAACTGAGCTGAGGTCATTGGAGGAGGTGGAAGGACACCAAGCTCCCATCTTACAGACCATAAGGTGGTGCCACTGAACTTCAGCTGTTTCCTTGGCTGAGCAGCACGGTGATGTTTTGTGGATGGGAAAGATGTTGCTACTCCAAAGGTGTATCAATCTGAAGATGCTAGCCTACTTTATGTGGTTGGAAGGAAGGATGTTGAAAACCTCTTTATCAGCTGGGTGTGGTGGCCCATACCTGTAATCCTAGCACTTCTGAAGGCCCAGGCAGGTAGATCACCAGAGGTCAGGAGTTCAAGACCAGCCTGTCCAACATGGTGGAACTCTGCCTGTACTAAAAATACAAATAAAATAAAATAAAATAAAATAAAATAAAATAAGCCAGTCATCATGGCACATGCCTGTAATCCAAGCTACTCAGGAGGCTGAGGCAGGAGAATTGCTTGAATCTGGGAGGCAGAGGTTGCAGTAGGCCAAGATCGCACCACTAGACTCCATCCTGGGTGACAGAGTGAGACTCCGTCTCAGAAAAAGAGAAGAAAACCTCTTTATCAATGTGTTATTCTGGCCTGCCATGAAAGTCCTGCCATTTTGAGTTTTTCCTTCGGATTAAGGCTCCATTGGAGTCACTTTGCTTCTTAGTTCATCAGTTGCCTCCTCCATACTATTAGGGAATTAGGTTATGTATCGTTTAGTGATCACCGCAGTAACACTATGTAATAAAACACCTCTGAATCTCAGGAACTTAAAACAATAATCATTTGTCCTCATAGAGCTGGGTGTTGTTTGGGGTGGCTCAGCTTCAGGCCATAGTGGCTGGGATGGCTTTGTTTTACATTGAGGGCCCATTGGTCAATTTTGGCCAACCTGCTATTGGCTAAGGCAAGTCACATGACCAACCCCTAAGTCAAGGAGTGTGGAAATATGCTTCATTCATGAGTATTTAGTACCAAGGAGTGTGAATATATACTTAATTTATGAACTTACTATGGCAAGCGTGTGACATAGGGAGGAGTAAAAAATTGGGGTCACTAAATCAACCTACCACAGACTAGATAAGTGGATTCTAAATATTGCGGTCCTTGTTGCTATAATAGAGATTCCTTAAATACAGTATGTTGCAGAACCCTAAAATTTTAAAAATGTAAAGACAGAACCATTTTGCAGGTCCACTAGGGAACTCCTAAATCATTGTAAGTATCATGTGGGAAACCTGTAAAAATCTGGGTCTTGTGTAGTAGAACTGAAATGGATGGTCTAGGAAACACCATTTTAAATATCATTTCAAGTTATTCTGATGAGAGCTTGGTGGAGCTTGAATTCTCCAGGATCCTAGGATTCTAAGTTGCACCTCTATTTTGATAGCATATGTGGTTATCAAGTACCAGTACCATTTTACAGAGTCAAGTTACATATGTTAGCTGAAATAAATTACTCTTCCTATGCCAGTTGACACATTTTGGCAGGGACCTCATGTCCACAAGCCAAAACAAATAAAGTGGGTAAAAGCAGGAAAGGGGAGTAAGGGCATATTGTCAAGCTTTGAATACTGATATCTCACTTTTATTTACAATAGTGGTTGACAATAAAGTCAAGTTCTGATTCTAAGCATTATTTCCAGAAAGTTAGAGTTAATATGCAGTTACTGTAGAACAGGAAAACCTTAAGTAAAACTTTAGTCATTGGATATATCATTCAATGATTATACCAGAGGAAAAGAAATGGTAGGATATCTATCTACCTATCTGTCTATCTGTCTATCTTATCTATCTGTGCAAGGAATTGGCTTTTATGATTGTGGAGGCTAGTGACAAGTCTGAAATCCGCAGAGTAGACCATTGGGAAGGGCAGGTTTGAAGTTAGGCAGAAGTTGATGCTACAGTCCACAGGAAAAATTTCTTCCTTGTCAAGGAAACCTCACCTGTGCTTTCAAGGACTTTCAGTGGACAGAGTCAGGGTCAACCACATTAGAGATGATAGTCTCCTTTACTTAAAAACAAATAATTATATATGCTATTCATATTTACAAAACACCTTCACAGCAACACCTATATTAGTGTTTGATTGAATCACTGGGGCAACAGCCTTGACAAATAGGCAAATAGAACTGACTATCATCACATCTGAAGATTTCTCTTCTTGTTTTGGGTGTTACATTTGTGTGTTACCTGTATCCTTATTTAACATTTTTTTAAAACTAACTTAGTTTTTGAATTTCAGCCTTCTCATAAGCAATAATAACTGTTAAACTATTCATTTCATGTGTTAGTTATATACATCATAAAAATAATAAAATTAATTATTTCTATTAAAATAGTTTGTCCATATACTACCTTAAATAATTTACCACACGCTCTTGGAAGTAGTAGACTAATTTATTAAATCAATCGCTAGATAGTTGGGTTGAAGAGCTTGCTAGAAAGAAGCAATTTTAATAAGGAAAGAGAAAGTCTTAAGCCAGGAGCTCAACCTGGGCAGGGGAAAATCCAAAAAGATGCTTTCTGTTACAGAAAGCCCAGGGGAACCTGGGATTGGGAGTGGTACACACCTGTGGTGAAAATGACACATGGAGGAGTGTTAAAAGCTGTCTGAAAGTTTCATAGAGTTTTGAGGGATGACTTTAACCACTTATATTACAACTTTCAGGAAGGCTATACTGCAAAGAACTTAAAATAGTTGAGTTCATCAAGCCAAAGACAAAGAAGGTGAGAAAGAAATTGTCTTTGCCCTTAAGACCTTTATAGCCTAATAGAAAAGAGCAATATCAAAATATGATCACAGAGCAGTATGCAATACACTGTTAGAGGCCTGCAGAGGTGCCAAGTAAAAGGTGAAGTAATCGAGAAAGGTTGCTTGGTGGGGGGCTGTTTGAGTTAAGGCTCAAAGAATAACAGGCCTTGTGAAGACGGCCTGGGTGCATGTGTGGGAGGAGGTGGAGCAGTCCACATAATGTGAAAGCATAAACAAAATCGGGGACTTGAACTTGCATTGTATGTATATGTGTGTATGGGGATGTGTAGGGTATAGAGTTGGGGTGGATACAATAGAGCAGAGTACAGAAAAATGGCTGAAACAGAGTCACCGCATTGCACAACTCCACCGGTCACCATTCAAAAAGACTTTGAGGCCCTGTTCATCAGTGGCTCACACCTGTGATCCCAGCACTTTGGAAGACTGAGGTGAAAGGATTGCTTGAGCCCAGGAGTTCCAGACCAGCCATGGCAACATAGAGAGACTCCATCTTGAAAAAAATTAAATAAAATAATTAGCCTGGTGTGGTGGCACACACCTGTAGTCCCAAGTACTTCTTGTGAGGCTGAAGTGGGAAGATTGCTTGAGCCCTGGAGCTCCAGGCTACAGTGAGCTGTGATCATGCTACTGTACTCTAGCCTGGGTGACAAAGCAAAACCCTGTCTCAGAAAAAGAAACAAAAAACGAAAAAAGCAAACAAACAAAAAAGACTTAGATTTAATACCCACTACAAACTCTGCATGAATATAGGGTTTAAAGTGCAAGCATGGAGGGTGGAATGTTGGGAACCTAGTTTGGAAAGGTAGGCATAAAGCAGTTCACCATGAATCCTTAATTCCATGACGAGGAAGTTGGCCTTCATATCACACAGCAGTTCTGAATTTTCCAATAAGAAAAATCAAGTACATGCTTAAGACATCAATGAATCAGAAGGGCAATTATTTTCTTTTGAAATTGTTTGTAAATTTTCAAAGTATCAAAGTAGTTATTTTAGGAAAAATACCCCAAACAATGAGTTGTTTTACCCGTGTTTAATGTCTAGCATTGCTTTTGTTTTTGAGTTACATATGACAGGATGAAGGAAGGTAGGAGACAGCATGGGCTCATCAGTGTTTTGGGTAAATAAAAGCTTTCAGGTCCTGCTGTTGAATATATGTGGCCTTTGAAGAATGTTAACATGAGCAAATACAGAAGAGAAAACCTGGTGGCCAGGGTTAGGTGCCTTATTTTAGTGTTGGACAGAATAAAGTAGTGCATTTCTACATTCACTGACCTCTCTGAAATGCATATGATAGATAGCATTTTAGTATTATAAAATTGATATTGCAAAATATTTAAAATTGCTCAAGGAAAAATATACTAAATCTGTCAAAGTTCCTGGCAGGAAACAGATGGCACATTCAAGTAGAATAATTCAAAACAATTTACTGAAAGAAACTATTTAGTGAAGAGGGAATAGGAACCACTTTGATTTAAGGGAAATCAACAAGGAAT
This sequence comes from Macaca fascicularis, assembly GCF_037993035.2. Lineage (NCBI taxonomy): Eukaryota > Metazoa > Chordata > Mammalia > Primates > Cercopithecidae > Macaca > Macaca fascicularis. Next base: position 17,917,855 of record NC_088376.1, read on the forward strand.
ATTCAGGGGCTAGTAACATCAGGAAGCTCTAAGCACAACCCATAAGCCTGAAGGGACCAGGGGCGGGAGCAGTAAACAGAACCCTGAGAGCCCAGTGGTAGCTGTAGAGAAGGTCATCAGACCAGAGCTGTGACCTTTTATAGAGGAACATATGCAACCTGTGTTAACATAGCATGAAAGAAGCTAGACTACATCTTGTCCCCAATGTCCTTTGGCCTTCTGGGTTTCAAACAATGTCTCCTCTTGGCTGAACTCAAACAGAAGCCAGGGAATTAGGTTGTCAAATGATGGGTCCGTATAAGCCAACTTTCCCGGCAGAAAGCAGGATGGAGAAGGATGGCAAGTGCATGCGGAGAGTCAAATAGAAAATATCCAGCATAGATATATATTGCAAACAAACATCTTTTAAATAATCATTTAGCAGCTGGGCGCGATGACTAAACTCTGTCTCTGCAAAAATACAAAAATTAGCTGGGCATGGTGGCATGCACCTGTAGTCCCAGCTATTGGAGAGAATGAGGTGGGAGGATGGCTTTAACCCAGGGCGGAGGTTGCAATGAGTTGAGATTGGGTTACTGCACCCGATCTCAGAGCAAGACCCTTTCTCCCCACTGCCTGCACAAAACAATGTACTTACCTTCTACACCAGCGGCCGGTAAATTATGACCTATAGGCTAAATCCAGCTTGCAACCTGTTTCATGAAATAATGTTTTATTGAAACACTGCCATACCCATTTATTTACATATAATCTATGGTTGTTTTTGGCAGAGTCTTTAAATCTGAAAATATTTACTATCTGGCCCTTTACCAAAAGCCTTTACTGACCACTGCTCTACACAGTATAAAAAGTAGGCTTTGTCCTTCTAAAAAAGTTTCTTAGCAATAACAACATACTCCAGAGGTATCCTCGTTTTTTGACCACCGCCATCACCAAGTATGCATTACTTTCATAATACATATTTCACTTCAGCCTTAGTTTTTCCGCAGATTAACTATATTTGTGTATATATATGTGTGTGTGTGTGTATTTGTGTGTGTGTGTGTGTCTGTATGAGGAAACCAGCTTTAATCAGAAACACATCTACAAACTTGGAAAGAATAAAAGTGACCAGGAAATAATTTAGGGTGACATATTTAGGTAGCCTTCCCAAATTACCTGTTTTTTCAGATTATTTAAAAAATCTAGAATACTGTTTTTAAAATGGCCAGACATTTCAAAAACATGTCCTTTCACACTCCCCACATTCATTAGCACATAATTATCTATGCAATTCGTGCGTGGCAAGTATGACTTTTGACTTCATAGCCCCCCCTTCTTGATTTTCATTTGATGTTATTTTAATCTTCATATACTCACACGTACATTACGAAGTTTTGCCTCAGGTTAAAGAGAAAGATTTAAAACTTGAAAATTAATTATTTCCTGTTCTTCAAGTCAGATTTGAAACAATGCAAGGAGGGAAGGAGACAGAAAGAGAGAGCAGGGGCAAGAGGAGAGAGAAGGGGAGAGAGACACACAGAGGCAGAGAGAAACAGAGAAAGAGAGGGAGAAGAATTGTTTGTAAATGAAGAAAGATTGAAATAAATGTTTGAAGATTTCTACTTTATGAATCACATTACTGCCTCCTGTGACTTTGGTTTCCAATGATTTTACCTATTATTTTGTAGTGCATTTATGCTGAAGCTCTCAGATACTGCGCTTGTAGACCTTGGCCTGGATCTTTCTTGGTGCTGTCTCATTCCACATTCCCAAAATGTTGCAATAGGATGTATTACACCATCTGAGATAGCAAAGAAGAGACTAGACTTGAGGTTAGGAAGCTTGTCATTTAGCAATTCTTCAGTATCTGCTGGTGGGAAGAGTGAAGAAAGAGGTGGGCGGAAGGAAATAGGAGGGAAGGACGTATTTAACCACAGTAATGTACTGTATGCAATAAATGTGTATAAGAATGGCATTCTCTTAAACTACATGTAAAACATTACAGGTCACAAAACACTATTTTCAAAGCACAAATAAAAACTTAATATACGTGTTGTGTAAATGTGTGTGTTTTGCAGCACATAACCAAGTTTCTATGAATGAATAGAAAAAGGACAACCTGATAGACAAAAATTGAGAGTTTAGAGATGAATGAAATACAAGTGACTCTTAAATAATAATAAAATGTGCATTTTTATTTTAATAAAATAAATTCAAATTAAAATCATCGAGGTAACAATTTTTATCTTTCTTATTAATATAGTTTGACTCTACACATGTCTTTTACATCGCTGTATAGGAGTGTAAATAGTTAGATCTTTTAAGGAGAAAAATCAGAAGCTTGTTTTTTGCATTAAAAATGGCATACAGTTTGACCCCATGATGACTCAATTTCTAGAAATAGTATACTTCTCTATGTAAGAAGTGACATACATACAATAGCGAACAATATGAACATTGTTGTATTATTTGTCATAGCAGAAGGTTATTATATAATGTGATCTAGAAGATTGCTTAACAAATTAGGAATGCAAAGAACAATGTCTTAGCATACGGATCTATGTTCCACTTCTGTAATGCCTCCCCACTGCAAAAACCTCAGGGGGAAGGGGTCTTCAGTATATCATTCTTCTTTTGAAGATTACTAACCCTTAAGTTACAAAAAATGCACAGAGTGTAAAATTAGGGAGCTATTAAAAAGAATGCAGCAGCTCTATATTTTCTGGAATGCAATGAAACATTTTTTCTTACGGCTTTGGTTTTAATGATGAAATTTGAAAACATTACAAAATCCAACGATAAATAAATAATTAAATGAAAGATAATATATCTGCCTGAACTCAAAAAAACAGCAAGAAAAATACCAAATAATCCTATTAAAAAGTGGGCGAAGGACATGCATAGATAATTCTCAAAAGAAGATACACAAAGCCATGTGCAGTGGCTCACGCATGTAATCCCAGCACTTTGGGAGGCTGAGGCAGGAGGATGACAAGGTCAGGAGATCAAGACCATCCTGGCTAACATGGTGAAACCCTGTCTCTGCTAAAAATACAAAAAATTAGCCGGGTATGGTGGTGGGCACCTGTAGTCCCAGGTACTCAGAAGACTGAGGCAGGAGAATCGCTCGAACCCAGGAGGTGGTTGCAGTGAGCCAAGATTGCTCCACTGCACTCCAGCCTGGGCGACAGAGCAAGATCCTCTCTTAGAAAAAAAAAAAGATATATAAATGGCCAAAAAACAAAGGAAAAAATGCTCAACATCACTAATTATCAGGGAAATGCAAATTAAAACCACAGTGAGATACCAGCTTATACCTGTAAGAATAGCCATTATTAAAAAGTCAAAAAACATAGATGTTGGTGTGAATTTGGGGAAAAGGAAATATTTATACACTCCTCGGGAATGTATATTAGCATACCCTATATGGAAAACAATATGGAGATTCCTTAAAGAAATAAAAGTAGATCTACCATTGGATTCAGCAATCCCACTGCTGGCTATCTACCCAAAGGGAAATAAGTCATTTTATGGAAAAGACACTTGTGCATGTATGTTGATGGCAGGACAAGTCACAATTGCAAAGATGTGGAACCAACCTAAGTGCCCATCAACTAATGAGTGGATAAGAAAATGTGATATTATATATATCATATATGTGTATATATCTCATATATGTATATATGTGTATAATATATATGTATATAGATATATATAATGTATATGTATATAGCCATATATCATATATGTATATAGACAGATATATCATATATATGATAGATAGATATCATATATATGTATATAGATATATGGACGCCATGAAATACTCCTTGGCCATTAAAAAGAATGAAATAATGTATTTTGCCATAACTTAGATGGCGCTGGAGGCCATTATTCTATGTGAAGTAACACAGGAGTGGAAAACCAAAAACTGTATGTTCTCACTTATAAGCAGAAGCTAAGCTAAGAGTAATCAAAGACACACAGAGTGATATAATAAACTTCAGAGACTCAGAATGGGGAGGATGGGAGAGAGAAGAGGGATAAAAAACACTGTGTTAGGTACAATGTATTCTACTTCAGGGTCAAGTGAAATGAAATATCAGAATTCACCTATATATGTAGGTGAAAAAAAGTTTGTACCCCAAAAGCTATTGAAATAAAAATTAAGGAATTTTAAAAATTTAAAAAAAGATAATACATCTAGTCAGTGGATTTTCCTTTTCTCTTAGCCTCTCTCGTCTCCTCTTCCAGGCCTCTGGTAACCAACAGTCTACTCTCTATTTTCATGAGATCTAGTTTTTTAGCATCCGCGTATGAGTGTGATGCTTGTCTTTCTGTGCTTGGCTTATTTCACTTAATATAACGGCCCCAGTTCTGTCCAGGTTGCTGCAAATGACAAGATTTCATTATTTTTTATGGCTGAAAAATATTCTATTGTGTATGTATGCCACATATTTTTTATCCATTCATTTGTCGATGGGTGCTTAGATTGATTCCATATTTTGGCTATTGTGAATAGTGCTGCAATAAACGTGGAGGTGTAGATAGCTCCTTGGGATACATTAATTTCCTTTTTTTTTTTTTGATTATATACACAGAAATGGGATGCTGGACCATATGATAGTTCTATTTTTAGTTTTTTGAGGAGACTTCATACTGTTCCTTATAGTGGCCGTACTAATTTACATGCCCAGCAACACTGTGTGAGGGTTCCTATTTCTCCACATCCTTGCCAGCATCTGTTACTCTCTGTCTTTTTCACACAAGCCATTTTAACTCGAGTGAAATGATACCTTATTGTGGCTTTGATTTGCATTTTGCTGATGATTAGTGATGCTGAGCATTTTTTTATACACCTATTGGCCATTTGTACTTTTCTTTTGAGAAATATCTGTTCAGATCTTTTGCCCATTTTAAATTGGATTATTTGTGTTTTTTTGCCGTTGAGTTGTTTGAGGTCTTATATATTCTTGTTATTAATATTTTGCCAAATGGATGGTTTGCAAATATTTCCCCCCATTCTGTGGATGTTTCTTCACTTTGTTGATTGTTTCCTTCACTGTGCAGAGGCTTTTTATATGGATATAATACCAATACCAATTGTCTATTTTTGGTTTGGTTGCCTGTGCTTTTGAATTCTTACACAAAAGAAATCTTTGCCTACATCAATGTCCTGAAGCATTTCCCCAATTTTTTTTCTAGTAGTTTCATAGTTTCAGGTCTTAGATTCTTTAATCCATTTTTATTTTATTTTTGTGTATGGTAAGAGAGAGGGACCTAGTTTCATTTTTCTGCATATAATTATGCAGTTTTCACAGCAACATTTATGGAACAGACTGTTGTTTCTCCATTGTATGTTGTTGGTGCCTTTGTTGGAGATGAGTTGGTTATAAATACATGTATTTATAACTGGGTTTTCTATTTTGTTCCATTGCTTTGTGTCTGTGTTTATGCCACTACCATGCTGTTTTGGTTACAACAGCTTTGTAGTAAATTTTGAAGTCAGGTAGTATGATGCCTCCAGCTTTTTTTTTTCCCCTCAAGTTAACTTTTGCTATCTGGGGAATTTTTTGGTTCTATATAAATTTTAGGATTATTTTTCTGTATTTGTGAAGATTGTTATTGGTATTTTGATAGAGATTGCATTGAATCTATAAATTGCTTTGGGTAGTATTGCCATTTTAAGAATATTGATTCTTTAAATCTTTTAACATATAATATCTTTTCATTTTTTCATGTGTCCTCTCCTATTCTTTCATTAGTGTTAGTTTTCCTTGTATAAATCTTTCACTTCTTTGGTTATGTTGATTCCTAAGTATTTTATATTAATATTCTTGAAGCTATTTTAAATGGAATTGCTTTCTTGATGTACTTTTCATATTGTTTGCTGTTGGTGTATATAAATGCTACTGATTTTTATATATTGATTTTGTGTCCTGTTCAGTTCTTAGAGTTTTAGGTTTTTTTGGTGGAGTCATGAGGTTTTTCTGAGGATAAAATCATGTTGTCTGAGAGCAAGGCTAATTCGACTTCTTCCCTTCCAACATGGATATTTTCTTTTTATTTCTCTTGCCTAGTGCTCTCACCAGGACTTCTAGTATTATGTTGAATAATAGCAGCAAAAGTGGGCATCTTTGTCTTTTTCCAGAATTGTTCCAGAGGAAAGGCCTTCAATTTTTGCTCATTCAGTATGATGTTAACCATAGGTTTGTAATATATGGCCTTTATTATTTGGAGGCATATTCCTTCTATATGCATTTTGATGAGCATTTTTATAAGAAAGGAATGTTGAATTTTATCAAATGCTTTCTTGGCATCTCTTAAAACAGTCATTGATTTTGTTCTTGATTCTGTTAGTGTGATGTATTGTGTTTATTGATTTGCATGTGTTGAACCATCCTTGGATGGTTCTCACTGACTGCGATGAACGATCTTTTTAATGTATTGCTGAATTTGGTTTGCTAGTATTTTGTTGAGGATTTTTGCATCTATGTTCATCAGTAATATTGGCTTGTGGTTTTCTTTTTTTGTTGCGTTCTTGTCTGGTTTTGGTATCAGGGTAATGCTGGCCTCAAATAATGAGTTAGAAGTATTCTTTTTTCTTCAATATTTTTGAAGCATTTAAGTAGAATTGGTATTAGTTCTTCTTTAAATGTTTGGTAGAATGTGTCAATGAATCCTTCAGATCCTGGGTTTTTCTTTGATGGGAAACTTTATATTGTAGCTTCAATCTCTTCACTTGTTATTGATTTGGTGAGATTTCGGATATCTTCATGATTCATTCATGGTAGGTTGTATGTGTGTAGGAGTTTATCTGTGAAGTGGAATAATCTTGAAGAGATGCTACAAAACCCAGTAAGAAGCCTTTGAACAAGAGCGAGGCTTTGAACAACACAGAGGAAAGCAACAGGACAGAAAAGACTGGAGAATTGATCTGATAAGGCAAGTAGTGCAAAAAAACCCCCATCACATTATTATTAAACATTTCTTTCACAGTGTCATTGTCATGAGAATCAAATATGGCAAAATACTTTGAAAGGCACAATGTGTGATATGACTGAAAGGCCTATATATTAACTTTTGTGACCTGTTCATGACTCAAGATCCTCACTGGATCTAGGTGAGACTTATTACCCTCTATCAGTTAAATGACTGGTGGCACAACTTTAAATGTTTGGAGAGGGGTCAAATGGGATGAGAGGTATGAGTAAGAATCCATCCACTGTAGTCACCTAAGATCTAACAACCATCTTCCCCCATCTTATCATGTTTCCTTTGAAACTGTGAGCTCCAATAACTGACCTCCAATCAGAAGGGGTGAGGGAATGGTTACAGAAAGACCAAAAAAAAAAAAAAAAAAAGAACAAAAAAAGAACAAAAATCATGAATAAGCAGTGTGCTATCCCATTGTCCCATTGTTTCTTTGAATTTAGACTATTATGGACAAAAATTATCTACGTTTGCCTTTTTTTTTTTTTTACCTCAGATCAAATCCTGCATAGAAACTTTCTCAAATGCTATATTTACCGTGAAGCATGTTTTGACCTACTCTCTGAACAGTAAGTCACCTCTCATTTTCCTGAATGCCTACTGAACTTTATTCTGTATTTCTTAAGTGCCAAATCTCACCTTATTCCCCATAATAGTGTTATGCAGAAACTTGTAGATCCCTTGCAGAGAGGAAGTAAGCCTGATTCATTCACCTTTGTAAGTTATTTTCCAAAATGTCATTGTAGTGCCAAGTATTTAGTAGGTGTTATGGGCTAAATTGTATATCCCAAATATTAAAATGTTGAAGTCCTAATCCCTAGTACTTCTGAATGTGATTATATTTGGAGATAGGGTCTTTAGAAAGGTAACCAATTAAAATAGGATCATTAGTGTAGGCCTTAATTTAATGACTTGTATTCCCATAAGTAAAGGAGATTAGCTACCATGCAAATGCACAGCAAGAAGGGGATATCTGTAAGCCAAGAAAAAAGGCCTCAGGAAAAATGCATTTTGCCAGCACCTGTTCTCAGACTTCTAGCCTCCAGAACCACAGGAAAGCAAATTTCGGTTGTTTAAGCCACCCAGTGGATGATATTTTGTTATGGCAGTGCTAACAGACTAATACAGTAGGTGTTCAAAGAAATGTAACTCACAATACTTTATTTACATAGCTCAGCTGCCCTGTCATACCACATGTCTAAAGTTGATTGGAATTTAGTTCATTTAACTTTTAGACAGTGTATGTCTGGGGTCAGGAGTTTGAGACCAGCCTGGCCAACATGGCCACCTCTACTAAAAAAAATACAAAAATTAGCCAGGCATGGTGGCATACGCCTGTAATCCCAGCTACTCGGGAGGCCGAGGTGACAGAATTGCTTGAACCTGGGAGGCAGAGATTGTAGTGAGCCTAGATTGCACCATGCACTCCAGCCTGGGCTACAGGGCAAGACTCCATCTCAAAAAAAAAAAAAAAAAAAAAAAAAAAGTGTATGTCTCAAACAATTAGAGTTGGAGAGTGTTCTTGCCTTTGAAGAGAAAGTTAACAGAATTCACTCACAATTGACACTCTGTAAGGTACAAGTGTTAAGAATGTATGTGCCAGAATCAGTTGGCCCCATGATCAAATACCAGCTCCCCTTTTCACCGTTTGACTTTGGGCAAGTTGTTTAATCCTCTACACCATAGCTTTATCAGTTGTAAAACAGGTATAATAGTAGCTTTCTACCTCATGGTTTTGTTTTGAGAACCGAAGGAGGTAAGTCCATGAAAATTGCTGAGAATAGTTCTGAGACCACAGTAAACAATCTTTTTCTTTCTAAGTTATTATATAATAAAACTATCATAAACTAGGGTAAATATGGCAACCATTACAAAAAGAGCGAATGAATCAGCATCTGTATCAGAAGATCCTATAGTTGGCAAACACTGTCTCATATTCTAATTTACACTTTCAGAATCAGAGAGGTATAACATAGTTTATATTCACAGAATCAGGGACTCAACAGCTTAGAAAATGGGATGACATGGGGAGGCCGAGGTGGGCGGATCACGAGGTCAGGAGATCGAGACCATCCTGGCTAACGTGGTGAAATCCTGTCTCTACTAAAAATACAAAAAAAAAAAAAATTAGCTGGGAGTGGTGGTGGGCACCTGTAGTCCCAGCTACTCAGTAGGCTGAGGCAGGAGAATGGCATGAACCCGGGAGGCAGAGCTTGTAGTGAGCCAAGATCACACTACTGCACTCCAACCTGGGTGACAGAGCTAGACTCCGTAAAAAAAAAAAAAAAAAAAAAAAAGAAAAAAGAAGAAAGAAAGAAAGAAAGAAAGAAAGAAAGAAAGAAACAAAGAAAGAAAGAAAAGAAAGAAAGAAAGAAAAGAAAGAAAGAAAGAAAATGCGATGACATGAAAGCAGAGTTCTTGGGGGACATTTTACCTAAGAACAGGTGTTCTTTTTTTATTAACTCCCAAGACTGTCAGCAAATATATACTCAATGCAGGCAAGCAGAGAAATTTTGGTGTGACATATGGCACAAATACCAGTTTTCAAATGGCACACACAAAAAGTCACTAAGGAAGTAGAAACCACCTACTAAAAGAATGAGGAAGATTCTGGGTCGTTTGTAGAAAAACATTGACTGGATGTCTGTCAGTCTTGTGATGAATCATAACTGGAGGGCAGACAGCTAGATGTCTTGGCATTTGGGGGTTTATGTAGAGACCCAAGACCTGAGTCCATTCCCCAGAATCCAGAGGAGGCAGGACTGATTCTGCTTTGTAAGGAGCTGATATTTTCCTCTGTTTTCCATGTTGGAATAGCCTTTTTTGGAAAGAGCTAGGTGGATGGGAAATGGGATCAACAAGAACCTCAGATACTGCCTCAACCTAGAATTTGCATTAGTGGGTTTCTCTGTAGCTTTGCAAGTATGGAGGAAAGAGTGTCATCAATATTCATCAACCGATCTCTACAGAGAAAGAAAACAACAAACTATTTCTTGGTCTCTGGTTGTTTAAAGTATAAATAATCATAATGTTTCATGTAAAAATTGTTGCATTTCATAAAGTAATAGGTGTTTAAACAGAACAACAGTAATTGAGCACTAGTGCACCTATTCTCCCCCAACCCTGTCTCTCTCTCTGCCACTCCAACTTCAGTACCCACTTGAACACCCATCACCCTCTAGTTTTTAGGAAATAATCTCAGAATGATGGCTTTCGTTTGTTGAGTTCCTACTATGCGCCAGGTGGTGTTTAATTTCATAACAACTTTGCAATGTAAGTACTCTCTCTGTTTTATAAATGAGTCTCCAAAAGGTGAGTAACTTGCCCAAGCTCTAACAGTTGATGAGCTATGAAACTAGAATGTAAAACAAAATTTGTCTGGTGATAGCCCCACCCATTTACCACACTATCACATTAATAGTATGCATGAAAGGTTATACAAAGTTCATCTCATTTACCTATTGAGTCATGAGGAACTAGTCACCTGGTCTGAGCAGGTGCTCAGAGACCACTGTTCTCCATTCCATAAGGATACACAATCACTCTTCCCAACGTTAAGACCCTCATGAAGGGCATAACCAAGTTTCTCCCTCCCATTAATAAAAACTGACTCTTTTACTGCTGTCAGGCATAGCTCTTTGTGCCATACAAATACCTAGCAATGTCTCTGCTTTGTGGTTCTAGCTGGGAGTGGTAATGGCAACATCTTAATCTGTTTCTCCCACCTTGCTTCTGACAAGGAACATAGTTGAATCATGAATCATGATTTTAGCATTCACAAAGATCTGTAGTATCAGGGAATATGGAAGGTTGGGGTGGAGTGTGAAGGAGAAGAGGCTGCTGGACTTACCAGAGGTTTCCAGAAATAACACACTGGTCCAGGACTTGCAGCTGAAGAAGGTCATAATGAGTTGCCAGCAGAAAACAAAGGACCTGTAGTCCCAGCCAAATCTCTGCTCACCTTTTACCAGCAGCTGTGGGTGCTTTTGCTAGCATCTCACATCTGCAGTCTCATCCAGGGAAGTGTTCTTTGGCAACAGGAGCTGCCTAGTCCAGTAGTGTCAGGAGTTGATGTCCTGACGCCTTCTGTTCCCACCTGGGGCAGCTCTGATCCAATGACTCACCAGCACAGGACTCATTTCTTCATCTTAAGATAGGGAAGGCTCTGTAGTACAGTTTACCCTCCAGAGGGTAAGGATGAAGAATAAAGAGAGATTTCATCTGAAACTACATCTTTACCTAGACTTTTTTCCCTTCTCTGTCCTATTTCTCTCACTTTCTTATAGGTTTCACTTGGAAGTACTCCCTCAATAGATCACGTGCATAAGAATTTCCATCTCGAATCCTGCTTCTAGGGAGTTTTTGGTCTAAATAATTGTGAGAAGCCAGGTGACAAAACCAGAAGAGCAAAGATGCAAAGACTTAGAGCAGGGACCCAAGAGGAGGAGTGGAAGTGCTCTCTTGGTGAGTTTCTATGGCAAGACTTCTCCAGTATGTTTACTGGTGGGCCATAGCCACATATACAGCTGAGGGTATGAAGCCAGGGAGGAGGTGACAAGGAAGAGGAACAACAGGAAACTCAAGAATCTCTTCCAGAATTCTCAAATTTCCTAGAAAAATACTCATTTCCTCAACTCTATAAGTCTTATGACATCTCTATTCCTTCCAGAAAGTATTCCACATATCCTTGACCCCTCTAGTATCTGAATTGGTGGCTTACAGGGCATAGTTCAATGTCGTTTAAGTTTGGGCTTTAAACCCTACTAGATTTTTCAATCTTTTGGGAGGGGAGAAGGAGGCATTGCTAGAGTAGACTGTTCCAAAAGTGTGGGGTCTCCTGCCTCCGTACAGTTCTTTTCTTCTCTTTTTCGCTTGGGCACAAACGGGAGTACTTGACTATGGCAGCCACACAACACTGGGACGCTCAGACTCTGTAAATAGGAGATGGACCTCAAAATCTTTGGAAACAACTAGAGAATTTTTCTATCTTTATTCAACTTCCATATACTTAATGAGCATCAGGCAGAGGGACTCAAAGACAGACAAGACAGACTTGAGTTCTGCCTTCATGGAGTAGGCGGTCTGGTACAGAGACAAAGAAGTAAACAGACAGACGTAATCCAAAGGGGTGTGTGTACCATCAGCGGCCATGTGTACCATGGGAATCAGAGGAGTGGCAGTTCTACCAGATTTGAGGGACAGGGAAGCCTTCCCAAAATATGACACCAAAGCCAAGACCTGAGGATAAGTAGGAGCTACTTGGTGCAAAACACAAAACCAAACCAAAACAAACAACGACAACAAAAAAGAAAACAAAAAGGATGGAAACTTTTGCATCAAAAGGAGGGAACAGCCTGCCTGGAGATTAGGAAGCAAGAGAGCAGCTGGGGATTTCTCATAGCCAAAGGAAGTTGTAAATGATTAGAGTGCAGAGGCAGAGGTCAGGCTGTGGAGGTGTGCAAATCATTTCAAAAGCCAAGTTAAGGAACTGGGGTTTTACCCTATGAGCAAGGGGAGGTCATTAACAAGTTATTAGAATGAGCAATACATTATCACTATAAGAATTTTAGACAGATTACTGTTGCTTTTACATGGAGGATAAGATTAGAGGTACAAAAATAAGTTAGGAGGTTCTTAGGGCAATTTAGAAAAGAGAGAGAGAGATAGTAGTGGCCTGGAACAGACTAGAAAGAAAGAGTTCTTTAGAAGGTCAAATGAACAGGACTCGATTTAGTGTTGGGGCAGAGGAAAAAAGTCAGGGAAACTGAGAATTCAAGTGTGACTCTAAGGTTCTGGGTTTGATGGTGAGGACATTTACCAGAATAGGAAACAACAAAGAAGAGATGATTCAGGCCAGACGTGGTGATTCATTCCTGCAATCCCAGCACTTTGGGAGGCCAAGGCAGGCGGATTACCTGAGGTCAGGAGTTTGAGACCAGCCTCACCAACATGGCGAAACCCCATCTCTACTAAAAATACAAAATTAGCCAGGCGTGGTGGCACATGCCTATAATCCCAGCTACTCCGGAGGCTGAGGCAGGAGAATCGCTTGAACCTGGAAGGCGGAGGTTGTGGTGAGCCGAGATTGCGCCCTTGCACTCTAGCCTGGGCAACAAGAGTGAAAATCCATCTCAAAAAAAAAAAAAAAAAAAAAAAAAAGAAAAAAGAAAAAAGATGATTCAAGGAGAAAATGAATTCAATTTTAGAACACTGTGATTTTGAGTTGTCTGTAGATCATTCCAGAGATCAGTTGCATATATAGCTCTGAAACCTAAGAGAGAATTCTAGACTGGACGTCCAAATGTGGGACTCCCTGGGATAGAGATGAGAGCTGGTGCATATTTAGGTGAGAAGGTATAGAACCAGAAGATACAAGGGTCTGGTGCAAAAGCCTGAGCTATTACCAAATCTCCATAGAAATATCTGAACTAGGACTCTCCAGGGACTGCATTGGTGGTGGATAAAATGATTGCAGCAATGATAATGATAATGATATTAACAGTTAATAGTTACTGAATACTTCCTATGTGTCATGTGTTATATGCTGTATATTTTTCTCTCATTTAAACCTACAGCATTACTATGAGGTATGGATTATTATGATTCTTACTTTACAGATGACGAATACAGTCTCGGAGAAGTGAAGTGACTTGCTGGAGTTCACGTGGTGAGGAAGGAGTAGAGCTGGGGTTTCCATGAAAACCTGTCTTTTTCCTCATTCATGGCTCTCAACTCTCATGTGTCCAAAAGTAAAATCTGAAATACTTCCTCAAGACCTGCCAAGCTTCATCAAATGTGTTAAATTAAGATCACTATCCTTTAGGGTGGATGTAAGATAAATCTAATTGTTTGAAAATTATTAACAAGCTATTTATGCAACTGATAGTAACTGTTAAATAGGACATTTGCTCATCCATAAGATATCATTTCCTCATTAGTATAAGGGACACAGAGATTTGGCGTCATGGAATTCCAGAAAATAAGAGCAAGAGGGGGCCGGGCGCGGTGGCTCAAGCCTGTAATCCCAGCACTTTGGGAGGCCGAGACGGGCGGATCACGAGGTCAGGAGATCGAGACCATCCTGGCTAACACGGTGAAACCCCATCTCTACTAAAAAATACAAAAAACTAGCCGGGCGAGGTGGTGGGCGCCTGTAGTCCCAGCTACTCAGGAGGCTGAGGCAGGAGAATGGCGTAAACCCGGGAGGTGGAGCTTGCAGTGAGCTGAGATCCGGCCACTGCACCCCAGCCTGGGCGACAGAGCAAGACTCCGTCTCAAAAAAAAAAAAAGAGCAAGAGGGGATCGCAGAATATCTAATTAAAACCTTTTGAGCGACAATGGAGAAAGTTCAGAGCCCTCAAATTACTCAAGAGCACAAAATAAATGGCAGAGTATCTTGGGGCTCTTTTACTTCTATTCCATTTTTTTTCATTTCTCGGAGCAGGATCATGTCCCTCGTGCCCTCATACAGTTCCCTAGGGAAATACAGAGCCACAGTTCAGCACAGGGCAACCCTGGCCCGACTCCTCCAATTCTGGAGTTTACCTTCCTCCACCCTGCTGCCATACTCCTGAGTACAAAGCGCACAGGGCTGGAAGCAGCACACACTCTGGCTTCCTCTCCCATGTGCCCTGGAGGTCATTTTATTTCATTTCTAGTCCTCTTGTGAGCTGCTTGCACCTCTGTGTAAGACAGATTTATTTGGAACCAATTGCAGCTGCCAGCTAGAGGAATCCTCTAAGACACATCTCTATGAGACAGCCATCTGAGACTGACCTCCAGGACACCACTCTGCTGTCTCCTGCCAACTTTCAATAGACATATCCAGGAGCAAAGTACATTGTGTAGCCTGGAAAGCCTGCCCTTATGTTCTCTCCCTTTGTCCTCTCTGACTGTGGTGAGGGGCAGCCTCCATTGACAGTGTTAGAACATGGGAACACAAGACAGAATGCCCTTTGGGCACCCGTTCTTCCTGAGTTTAAGTTCCAGGTAATTTCACAAAGTTGGGAGGAAAAGGAAGGAAAAGAAGGAAGAAAATGAATATTTCCTACATCTTCTACGGGTTAGCCCTGGGGCGCCTGCTTTGTTTAAATAATGTCTTTGATTGCTCACAAAATGCAAGGTGACACAGTTGCACAGAGGCAGAGCTGGGCTTTGAACCCAGGCAGAATTGTTCCATGTACACCATATTGCCTGTGCCCCATATACCTTACTGGTGTCTCAAGGATGCTAACATTTTCCTAATTATAATTAGCTACATTTGCCTTCTTTAGGAAACTCTGGAACCCCACAGTGCTTCAAGAACTGCAAAGAGGGTTCTTGTAATGATAGTAAGATATCTGTGAAGTGAATGAAGGATGGAATGGAGAGGAGCTGGAGTTCATGTAGGAAACTTGGATGAGCCTAATAAGCTTTGTCACCTACAACTGCTAGCTAGGGCTCATTGGGTCTGCAAACACTGGGACCCTTATTGGACAAGAGAAATGTTTACTTACTTGCATACCCTCATGTGTTTTAAAGCAGAGGAAGGGAGAACTATGCCCCTTCTCAAACATGTCCTCTCTTTTGGTGATCCAATAAATTACTGGGTGAGTGTAATAGAGAAAGGTCAGGCCGGGCGCAGTGGCTCACACCTGTAATCCCAGCACTTTGGGAGGCCGAGGTGGGTGGATCTCCTGAGGTCAGGAGTTCGAGACCAGTCTGGCCAACATGGTGAAATCCCATCTCTACTAAAAATACAAAAATTAGCCAGGCATGGTGGCATGTAAGACTATAATCCCAGCTACTTGGAGGCTGAGGCAGGAGAATCACTTGAACCCAGGAGGCAGAGGTTGCAGTGAGTCGAGATCACGCCACTGCACTCCAGCCTGGGGGACAGAGCAAGACTCCATCTCAAAAACATAAATAAATAAAAAATAAAGATCAGCAAAATACACCCATAGCAGTAGTGATCCTTACTGATAGCCTTGCAAACTCTTCCACTCCTCTTTCTTATTTCCATCCCTAAAAATATTTGCTGTTATTTCCAAACCTAAGGAGACTAAAGAAATGGGCATAGACCAATGGAAGTCTCCTTAGAGTTGCTTTCACTGTGCATACTTTACAGAAAGTAGAAAAGTTTTCCAAGAAGGAAAAAAGGGGCCACAAATCATAAAACATGCTGATAGACAACTCCAAATCCTGCCTACTATGTCTTCTCTCATTATTCCTGATACAATTTTAGTTCTTTCTTTTGTTGTCTCAAGTATTAACAAGAGTTCAAATCCCCCAGTATCACATCAAGTTTATTCTGGAAATGCTAAACTCTCCACAGAGACTTGGGACAAAGAAACATAATTAAAGGCTCTTATCAAGTGTTATGTCATCTTGTTCTAGTTTTACACAATGCTCTTGATGAATGAAGAAAATGGCAATAAGTAATTTGTTTTTTTTCTGCTGGAGAATAATATGGGAATAGGAACTTGCACAGCAACAAGCTTGGAAAGTAATCTGTCCTGTGGTCTTTGAGTCTTAAAAGCTCAGTCTACCTCTAAGAAAGGAGAGGCAACTCAACTTTTACGGGGACGTCTATGTGTGTGGAGAGGAGTATGAATGAGGCTAGTTATGCTGTAAAATAGCCACATCGTTTCTTGCTACATTTTTGTGTTTCCAGCCCATATACACTTCGTGTGTTTCTTGGCTTCCTTATTCGGATGAGGCACCAGCATTCAAGTGACCTGAGGGTGTAGTTTTAAAAGCTGCTTTTTGTGACAGGGGTGGTGGCCTAGCCCACAGGAAATGAAGAAAACTGATAGGCCCAACCTTTGAGTTCCCGCAGAGGCCTGAAATCAAGACACTTGCTCTTGAGGACAAGAACTACTTTGTAAAGAATAACCAATGTACCCGCAGCTCAGAATGCTCTGTGCCTAAGCAAAGCCAAGCCCCGAAACTCATTTTTCCATAAACAAGCCTCAGCCGCAGAGACATAACTCTCTTTAGACTCTCTGGATGATTTCATTTACTAGGCATGCCAAAGCGCCCAGATGTATGATTCGCTCAGCCTCATTCACTGGGGAAACTGATCTTTTCTTTTGATTTGGTATTAGCAGAAATGTCATTTATCTAAGCTTTTCGAGGAGGTTGCCTATCTGGAATTTGTCTCCTAAGACCCTGAAGTCATTTTCAGGGTGACTGTCCCTCCCCACCTCCACCCTGCCATAGTCACATGTACTCTCTTCCTAAAGAATTTAGACCTCCAGTTCTTTCTCATGTAGTGTTTTTCTTTTCTGGGTTTTCTTTCTTTTTTTTTTTTTTTTTTTTTTGGTCTGATACATCTCTTTTGGTCTCTTGGATATTTCCATGCATAAATGGCTTGATGTTTTTATGACTTGTTATTTAAAAGAAGAAAAAGACTTGCTGTCTTCACTGTAATCTTTTTAATGTAAGATAATTCCAATGACAAACAGTGGTAAAACAAGCTTATTTCTCCGCCAAACATGATTCAACCTTGATGGGCATTTCTTCTTTCTCTTCGCCCTTTGAGAGAAAGTGGGAGGGCCAGGAGGAAAGCCAGATTTGAGAAGAAAGTGCCTCATTAAATTCCAGGCATGGATCTGAAGCAAAACGACAAGGAAAAACAAAGCACTTCTCTAAATTTTTATATGGCTTTGCTTTTTTTTTTTTTTTTTTTTTTTTTGAGGTGGTTTCAGACAGATGGCAGAGGTTAGTTCCATCTTCCTGGCAGCTGTCAGCCACTGAGACACTTGTGAACTCCAATCTAGACTGTCTGCCAGATTTTCCATAAATACAGCCACACATCTCCTGAATTTCCCAGGCCATGCTAATTTCAACAACTCTATCCCATTGTTTCTACAAATACCTTGACTTGTTAGGTTTCAACTACTTGTTTCAATTTTGATTCTCTATTAAAGTAGAATATATTCACAGTAAAGTAGACAAATCTAAGTGTCCATCTTTAGATTTTTACCTATTTACACAGGCACATGTGTACACATTAAGACAGAATATTTCCAGTGCCAACGAGGTTCCCTGTGTCTCTTTTCTGACTCAGAAATAGCCAGACTTCTGACTTTCATCATCATATTTTACTTTGTGTATTGTTGATTCACTCAGTGCAGAGTCTTTTAGACCTGGTTTCTTTCACTTAATATAACACCTGTGAGATTCATCTATTTTGTTATGTGTAGCAGTGGCTTGTTCCTCTTTACTTGTATGTAGCATTCCAATTTATAAATACACATACCATCTATCTATTCTCCTGCACATGGGCATTTGGAAACATCCTTACTTTTGACAACGGATGATTTGGTTACCATACCCATAAGATATCAGACATCATCAAAGAGTGGGGCAAAAAACACAAGGGCTTTCACACTTAATACATGGGATCTCACACATATTAGCTTAGTGCCCTCAGGCAAGTTACTTAATTTATCTGAATTTGCCTTACACATCATTATGAGAAAGACATGGGATACCATCTATACATGTCTATACTAATTATTTACACAAGATAGAAATACAAAAGATTGCTATCATGATTTTTTTTTTTATCTTTGGGGCAAATTAGTTGTTAATATGACATAGGAAGACAAAACACCTACATAATTAGTGCCTCATTATACCATTAGAAAATGACAAGACCGTGTCAAGGAAAATTTTTAAACTTTATCTTGGCAGAAAGCATTTAATTTCTGGTATTATAGAGAATAATTCCAGAATGGGATTTTGGGTGTGGGCTCTAAGGATAAGGGTTCCAAAGATTTGTCATTTTCAGAGAAACATACTAATTCTTCAAAGTTCATCCAACAAAAGACTTTGGAGCAATTACAAAATTCCAGTCACTGTTGCAGCAATGAATCAGACAGTTTATCCTCATGACTATTAGTGGAGAAGGATCATAAATAAGTAAACAATTAAATTAGTAACATACGTTTGGGAGGCCAAGGCGGGTAGATCACTTCAGGTCAGGACTTCGAGACCAGCCTGACCAACATGGCAAAACCACGTCTCTACTAAAAATAGAAAATTAGCTGGGCATGTTAGCACATGCCTGTAATCCCAGCTACTCGGGAGGCTGAGGCAGGAAAATCGCTTGAACCCGGAGGTGGAGGTTGCAGTGAGCCGAGATCGTGCCATTGCCCTCCAGCCTGGGCAACAAGAGTGAAACTCTGTCTCAGAAAAAAAAAAAGAAGATAAGTTTTTATCAATAAGTGTGGAGGTAAAACACAGAACAGGGTAAGGAGAGAGAGTGGTGGGTGTCAGATGCTGCTTTAGATCAGGAGACCAGGAAAGGCCACATTGAGGAGGGCATATGTAAGCAGAGAACCCTGTGCAGGAGTCATTAATCAAAGCTCCTAGGGAAAGAGACGTCCAGGCAGAGGGAAAAGCAAGCACAAAGGCACCGAGTCAGAAATGAATTTGGCAAATTTCAGTAACAGCAAGGAACCCAAAGTTCCTAAAGGGTAGGAATCTGGGGATTTGGTGGGGAGGAGCGATACTGGTTGAGGTTACAGACGCAGGCAGGGGCCAGACCCTCTCTATTTCATCCACTCACTGTTAATGTTAGAAGCCTCGGAATGTGCCTTGTGGGCTGCTGGAGGGTTAACTTACTTCTCCAAGATTACTCAGAACCAGAGTTGAGCAAGAATCCAAGTTTTCTGTCTCTGTTTTCCATGCTGCCTAACTTTAAATAATATATCTCAAGTCTATTACCAAATCTGGGTATGATTTAATGCTAATGATTATAATTCAGCCAAAGAGAATAAGAAAATAGGCAATAAAGAGGTGTTATTATGATGAACAAATTCTCAAACTTCACAACTAGAACAATTTTGGAAAGAACTGAATCTTTTGAAACAGATGCCAAATACTGTTTGAAGATACTTTTGACGGTTATTTAGCTATAAACCTCCTGATAACAAAAAAAACACGGTGTGGCCGCTTGCCTGCACTCTAATTTTCCCTGGAGCCCAGGCGGCGGCTGACGCCTGTAATCTCAGCACTTTGTGAGACCGAGGTGGGCAGATTGCTTAAGCCCAGGAGTTTGATAGCAGCCTGGGCAACAGAGTGAGACGCTGCCTCTATTAAAAATAAATAAATAAATCCAAAACATATGGTGAGACAATGTGGTGCGATTGAGCAGTGCTGAGGATGTGGATGTCATTATATAGTGACACAAAGTGCTGTAATAGATGGGGGCCAAGGGGCTGGGGTTAGCAGCATTCAGGTAAAGATGCTTCATCATTACATATCCACTAAGGGTACAATATCACAGGACAGTAAGAGCAGAAAGTCTGCAGTCGCCCCCAAATTTGTCACTTACACTAGAGAAGTGACCTGAGCAAGTTACTTAACCTTTCTGTACATCAGTTTCCTTACCTGTAAAATGAGGATAATACTAGCCATGTCTTTGTTCTCCTCACTGCCACAACTCCCCTCCCGCTTAACCTCTCAATCACAGCCACTTCTAATACCATACATTCCCCACAGGAGAGGAACAGGAACACAAGTGAAGAGGGACATGTGGGTTGTAGATAATGCAAACAAGGCAGGCTGAAATAGACTTTATGTTTGTACATTCCCAATGAGATGATTGTCACTGTGGTGCAACAATTACATTTCAGTCACGAACTCTGACACATTCCATTAAACACTCTTGTTTTATTTCAATACTCACTAAGCTAATATGTGACCCTCAATTGACCTGACTAGACGGAGAGATGTATAGACTCAATGGAGCTTTATTTCTGATTTCTGTGAAGGTACATTCTCATGGTCAGTGTTTGCATTGGCTCTCTGACCTTGAGTAGTATTGTCATGTAATTTGAGTAAAGGGAGAGATAGTGGTTTTCATGCTTACGTGAATATTTCTAGTCTGTGTGACAGACGGTTTATTGTTCTTGGATAAATTGGATTTCATGAATGAATGAATGCAATTTACAAATAGGCAGAATGATCCTAACTACAGCATAAAAATGTCACTTCATTCCAATCTTTCTAAATCAAGATTTCCTGGTGTGAACTACTTAGACTGGGGGAATTTCTTCTCAGCTGACAGTCACATTTGCTGTTAGTTAATGCCAAAGACAGCCTGAAATTTTGGTAGGAAGTGAAAGCTCTGAAAAGTGAACTGAATCAGTTTAGTGTCTACCACATATGGCCAGCCTTCCTTCTCAGGTTTGAGTGTCACTAACTTGAGTAGAAGAAAAGAAAACATGCACTTAGGGTTCTTCCTATAGTCTTCCATGGAAATGTCTCTTTTTGCTTAAAGGCACCAAAAACAACAAAAAAAATCATAAGCTATAACTCCTTGTAACACTTATTAAGAGAAGGCTCTATTGTGGGGACAACCTTCATGATGTATTTTTGCTCCACTATTTTTAATTATTAGTTCATTCAATTACAAATTATTGAGATTTTGCTGTATCCTGTATACTAGGCACTGGTTATCTTTAGGGATTTAAAGAGGAATAAGAGAATGTTTGTACCAAAAGCTTTTAGAGCTTATAGGGAGGAATACAAAGAAAAACTTATTAAGATTTCATTTATTTCCCATCATTCCAATAAGATCATTGGCAAAGATAAATAAAATGGGACATTGTACAAAGAAGTAATTACCTACAAATTAAAGTGAACCAATTGTTTAGGGGAAGCAGATTGATCTTGATTCTAAAACCTGACAACATTCTATTTAGAGAAAGAATATATTTTGGCTGGGCACAGTGGTTCACGCTTGTAATCCCAGCACTTTGGGAGGCTGAGGTGGGTGGATCACTTGAGGTCAGGAGTTCAAGACCAGCCTAGCTAACCTGGTGACACTCTGTCTCTACTAAAAATACAAAAATTAGCCAGGTATGATGGCTCCCGTGTGTAATCCCAGATACTTGGGAGGCTGAGGCAGGAGAAGTGCTTGAACCTGGGAGGTGGAAGCTGCAGTGGGCTGAGATCACTGTACTCCAGCTTGTGCAATAGACACAGACTCCATCTCAAAAATAAATAAATAAAAAGTAAAAAATAGAATATTATTATTAACATCCTCAATAAGATCCTTAGAGTAAACATAACCATATTTTTCGTAGACTTCCTCTCAGTATGTGATGAAGCACAGCTCTCTATAAACCATTTGCATGAGCAGGAGGGAGACAAATCGTGAACTCTGAATTACTGGCTGTTTAATAGTCTGTCATGATAGAAAGAGCGGGATTTTGCTACATGGAGACAGATAGAGTTTGAGATCTCTAAACCTACTCCCAGGTCCCCATCATGGCTTGTGAGTGAGCGGTGGAAAGGGCCAGACGGTGATGCTCCAGTTTCTGTCAGAGAAATCTAGCTTTTATCTGTTTCATAACATAGACTTCTTTGTCAGATTTTATTGAACAAATGATTCTTGTGCCTTAAAACAACTTTAAAATTATTTATCTAAGGCAATGTTTGTGGTAAAAGCAAATTTCCACTTTAAAATGTATATAATATTCATAATCCAAGGTTTGATAAATATCAGCAGCTATTTCAAGATCATACCCTTCAACAAATATTTGGGATGCAGTGATTCCCAAATCTGTGATGCCAGAAAAATTTAGGTTCTTGACTTAGCAGTTAACAGAGTTGGAACAGTAAATGATATTGGCTCATAAAGGTTAAGGAGGTCAAGGCAAACATATGCCTAAACAGAAGACTGACACAGCCCTGCACAGGAGGGCTTCATGAAAGAATCAATGGGAAAGATCTAAATGTTTCTCTTCTTTAATCTTAATTTTTAATTTTCTTCAAATTTATATTTGTGTATGGTTTTTAAAGAGATAAGCAATTGACAAGGCTTTTTGTGAAAAACCAGTTGTTCACCATTACACTCTCACTACCTTAACATTTCTTTTCCTTCAGAAACCATCTTTCCCCATTCTTTCAGGTAATTTTTTTGGTATTTATCCCCATGTCTAAATGACCAGGTTGAATCACTATCTGTAATTTTTACTTTTAGGTACTATCTATTGACTTCACAGTATGGATAAAGGGAATTTAGCTTTCTTATACTCTTACATTCCCTACCAAAAACATGAACAATTCCTGTTATCCCTAATCCCCAATTTTAATTATCTCATAGGTTTTGCTGGATACATCTTTGGTGTTTATTAGTGATTGGAAAAATTCTATTCACAACTAGTCATATGGCTTAATCTGATTACTTTTATCACTCTAATTTTCTCTGAAGTTACTAGTTTCTTAATGCATTTGCTTATTATTCTTTGTACTAATTCAATCCAAA
Source organism: Macaca fascicularis (assembly GCF_037993035.2). Lineage (NCBI taxonomy): Eukaryota > Metazoa > Chordata > Mammalia > Primates > Cercopithecidae > Macaca > Macaca fascicularis. The sequence continues at coordinate 17,941,094 of NC_088376.1, forward strand.
CTTCCCTCAACTCAGTTGTGTGAATTTTTTCTCACGTTAAAACATATCAAGCATTTTAAAAAATGCCATCTTCTTAAAGACTTTTCTCTGGAGTTCTCTGTCCTGCTGCAGCCTAGACTGAAGACTTCTCTCTGGGCCAGCTGCACAGCTGCCCCTTGGCATCTGACCATGACCCTTTGGATTCTATGTAGCTCTCTCTTATATTGGATCACCTATTTCCTGTGTCCTATTCTCCTGTTGTTTACTACATTGCATTGGAGAAATACACAATCTAGTAACTCCCTAGAAATTGTGTATGGGCAGAATGATGCTTGATCCCTTGAATATCTGAAGATGTCTTTATTCTACACTCATTACTTGAAAAATTATCTGAACATAGAATTCGAAGTTGAAATAATTTTTGTCTGTAGCTTTGAAGGCTTTGCTACATAGTCATTTGTAAGTTGTGAGGTTGTGATGCCATTGTGATTGCTGATCTTATGTAACTAAATTTATATTTCCTCCATTTGGAAGCTTATAGAATTTTCATTTTTTCTTAGAGTTTTGAAATTTCCCAATAATTACCCTTTGTGTGGATCTGTTTCAGTCAATCCATTTTTCTAGAAACTCAGTGGACTTTTTAAATCAGAAAATACTTGTCCTTCAGTTTCAGAAAATTTTCCGCAACTATATTATTTTTATAATTTATCCTCGACAAATTTTTGGTTATAGTTTTTAAAAAATTCCCTTTATTTCATATATCAGATCTGTTAGATTTATCCTCTAATGTTCTTATAGTTTTTCGTCCTCCCCAATCCCTCCAATTCCTTTACTGAAGTCTACTTTCTGGTATTTTTATTTTCTAAGAATTTCTTTACATTCCCTGAGTGTACCCTTTAAAAAAAACTGTTCATATTTCATGAACTTAATATCTCATCTTCCTACTCACACTGATGATTATTTTTTGATATTTCTTTATCATTGTAATTTTATTTTCTTTCAAGTGGCTTTATTTATCTTTGGTCTCCACCTCATATGTCAGAGACTGCTCATTTTTCAAGACTGTAGTACTAAGAAGCAGATTGCAAAATGTCTGTACTTACCATTGGCACTTCTACTATATGTTTTCTGTAGCATGATCAGGATGAGCCATTTTGGGAGGACCTCTTGCTATCAATCTTGTTAGAAGGTTTCTCTTGACTGGACTGAGTTCTCCAAGTCTTCCAGTCTCTTGCTTTGAGGATAGAATCCTGGCTGCCAGCGTTTTGGCATTCTGATCCTCTGTAGAATAAATTTGTAGTAATCTGATGGATAAAGGGATGGTATGTAGAGAGATCAATTTTTTTTAATGGATTTTCAAAAAATCCTACCTTTTCACTTTTTTCTTTAGCAGAGTATATTAATTGTGTAGACTTTTTGGTCTCTACCACATAAGTTGGGTTGTTATTCATTTTCCCCGAGTAGTCTTAGGATTAAGCTCTCTTGTATTTGTTAATTTAGTTACCACTTATTGATCTCCATTTTTTTGCTTTCAACATTTTTCTGTCTTCAACATTTTTCACTGTTGTGTGTGTGTGTGTGTGTGTGTGTGTATGAGCTCGCTGCCAGAATCTTTGTCCCTATGGGTTTATAGCTTTAAAATACATAGTTCTTTTGTGTGATTTTGGGAGGGAGCAAATTTCATTGGTCTGCTTAGTCTTCCATCTTTAATCGGAAAACAATGTCTTGATTTTCTCAACAAATCATTCAAGGTCAGTTCTAACCAGGGGTCATTCTTCTAACCAGGGGACATGAATGAGTGAATGTGAATGGTATTTGGCAGCATCCACTTTAATAATTTCAGAAGCTTAAATTAGAATGGTATGTTCTGTAGAGTAGGCATTAGCCAGTTCCAGCTTACTACCTGTCTTTGTAAGATTCAGGAGCTAAGAATGGTTTTAACATGTTTAAATGGATTTTAAAAAATCAAAATAGAAATAATATTTTGGGACATGCAATATTATATAAAACTCAAGATTGTGTCAAAAATAGAGTTTCATTGGAATACAGCTATGCTTATATATTTGCTGTGGCTACTTTTGGTTCTATGACAGGACAGTTAATTAGTTGTGACAAAGACCGCATGGCCCACAAAACCCAAAATATTTACTATCAGGCCCTTTATAGAAAAAGTTTCGTGATCTCTTCTCTGTAGTGTAAAACCTGGCAGTTCAACAATTGAAATATGTAGCCACTTTAAATAATATAATGTTTTGGTAAAACCTCCAGGATAAGCAAGTTAAAAAATACATTTCTAGGTACCTCTGCTAGCTTGCTTTGTAAATTTACTAGATGTAAGCCATTATAGCAAAGCAAATATTTTGATTTTAGAATATTTGATTTGCATGCATTTTTCCACTGGCAAATAGACAACAGGTCTAGAGTCTTGTAATATATTAAGGCTGCCACTTAGCTGGGTGCGATGGCTCATGCCTGTAATCTCTGCATTTTGGGAGACCAAGGCAGGTGGATTGCTAGAGTTCAGGAGTTCGAGATCAGCCTGGGCAACATGGAGAAACAGTGTCTCTACAAAAAATACAAAAATTAGACATACACCTGTATCCCCAGCTACTTGGGAGGCTGAGGTGGGAGGATGGATTGAGCCCAGGAGGTTGAGGCTGCAGTGAGCCATGATTGTGTCACTGCACTCCACCCTGGGTGACAGTAAGATTCTGTCTCAAAAAAAAAAAAATAAAATAAAATAAAAAATAAAAAAAAGACTGCTATTTATATATGGCAAAATCTCTTGTTAGCCTATATAATTGTGCTTATCTTTTTCTTTCCTATAGCAATGGTGTTTGCTAACTAAATGGATTCTCAAATATTGAGAAGGAGCAAGCAGAGGTGGGATAATGAGGGAGAAGAGAAGATGTTATGGACTGAATTTTGTGTCCTCCAAAATTCATATATTAAAGCTCTAGCCACCAATATGATGGTATTAGGAGGCGTTGCCTTTGGAGGCTCATTACGCTTAGATGACATCATGAGAATAGAGGCCCCATGATGGGATTAGTCACCCTATAAGAAGAGGAAAAGACCAGAGCTCTCTTTCTCTCTCTTTTCCATGTGAGAATACAATAAGAAGGCAGCCATCTGCAAGCCAGTAACAGACCTCTCACCAACAACTGAGTCTGCTGACACCTTGAACTTGGACTTCCCAGCCTACAGAACTGTGAGAAATAAATGTATTTTGTTTAAGTTATCCACTTGACAGTGTTTTGTTACAGCAGCCTGAGCACACTAAGACAGAGAGTAGGAGGAAGAAGCTAGAGAGAGACAGACCACATTCCTATTAACTCATTGGTAATTATTCCTAATCTTACAATTCTGACTCTTGGGTGGTATTAAGATATATGTTTTATGTTAACATTACTGCCCTAAATCCATGCTGACTTTTTATGGTTTATCACTTTACTTATGTCTGTTAAATAAAGGCCAATAAATCCTGAGAATCATCTCAAATATTCCTGACAGATACTGCTAGGTGATAAAAATATGATAAAAGTACCCTCAATAAAGAAAGGAAGAAATAAACCATCACTTGTTCAGAGCCTGTACCTAGTCCACCTTTTTCATACGCTATCTCTGTAATGCCATTCACAACACTGTAAGATAGGTACCATTATTATCCTCATTTTATGCCAAATGAAACGGAGTCTTACATACATTAGATAAATGCTGCTCAAAGTCTTACAGCTAGTAAGTGGTAGGACTAAACTTCCAGCCAAGGCTTTCTGTCGACCAAGTCTCTACTCTTTAAAACCAAACATGCCACTTTGTAGCAGTTCCAAGAAAATGTTTTCACTCTAAGTTCCAGGAAAGGGAAGAGACATCCCTAAAATATTCCCGCTCATCTGCTGAAAGAAAGACTTAAAAAGCTTTAGACTGAGGGCAAGAAATTCCTTACAACAACTTTATTTAGGACTATAGAGAGTCCTTCATCTGTCCAAAACATTAATGGGTCAGAATAATCATTCAATGAGATGCCTGCAGTAGTCACTTCAGTTGGAGATGGTACTGAAGGGATAAACTTTTCCCCACACTTTCTCCACTGCCTGGGCCCCACTGTTGGTGGGATACCAATTCTGTATGCTTTTGGTATCTAGAACAACTGAAGGTCAATGTGAAAAGACTGTTTTCAGATATTCTTTTATTAATGTTCTTTGGAGGAAAGAACATAAAGAAGTGGGTTATTTGCAAAACTCTGCCACAATCCTTCTTTGTAAGATACTAGGGTATCTACCTGCTTTTGATGGATCAGCTTGTCTATTAGGAGAGTGAAGTGTTTTAAATTCTCTTTTTTCTTTCCTTCTTTCCCTTGTTTGTAACTCCGGATCCTTCTAATACTTTTCAATCACTTTGGATTTTTTGTTGAGCACCTACTAAATGCATGGCCTTGTATCTGTTGTTGCAAAAAAACATGAATGTCAACTAAAAAACAACCACTCCACCCCTAATCCCAATCACATTTTACAATACAGTAAAATAATCTGAAGACATCTTTTATGAATGTCTTCTCCCCTTCCTTAAACTGATTATACATCTTTAGTCTTACTTCTTGCTTTCCAGGTAGGATAAGTTGCTGCATCAATCAGTGAACTGGAGTTCATCTGTCAAATACAGTGCAGATCACGCAGTTGCTTATAGACATAGGGTCTGCCTGGATCCAGAGCTTGATTTGTCTTTTTTTGTTTCTCTGCCTATGACTGACTTTATCCAGTGGCTAACTTCATAGTGAGACGGTCCATTTGACAATGATTTGCCCATAATGCACTAGATCACTGATCCATTGTATGGCCTAACAAGGAACTGCAGGTTCTTGTTCCATCTCCATATCTGGGATCAAAAAATTCCAAAGTTGTTAATAAAGGAATGGTTTTCCAGCCCCCAAAAGATGAGATGGATGGGAATTGATTTTGAAAAGGATTTTGAATAATCACATACTTTTGCATAAATGTGTCTTAGGGGACACTTTACAATTAGGGCATCTGAAAGGCTAGACTGCATTCCTTTCTTTAAGACATTCAAGTGCTCTCATTTTTTTTTGTTTGATTTTTAATCAGTCTGGCTAAAGGTTTATACATTTTATTGATCTTTTTAAGGAACTAGTTTCTAATTTTATTTATTTTTCTCCATTTTTTTCCTCTGTGTGGTTATTTAATTAATTTATTTATTTTTATTTTACTTGTTTGTTTTTTTTTCAACTTTTACTTTAGATTCAGGGGGTACATGCACAAATTTGTTACCTGGGTATACTGTGTGATGCTTAGGTTTGAGGTATGAATGATGCCTTCACCCAAGTAATGAGCATAATACTCAAGGGTTCGTTTTTCAGCCTTTGCCCCCCTCCCTCCCTTCCCACTCTAGTAGTCCCCAGTGTCTATTTTTGCCGTCTTTATGTCCATGAGTACCCGATGTTTAGCTCCCATTTATAAGTGAGAACATGTGGTAATTAGTTTTCTGTTTCTGCACTAATTTGCTTAAGACAATGGCCTCCAGCTACATCTATGTTGCTGCAAAAGACATGATTTAATTCGTTTTATGACTGTGGTGTTCCGTGGTGTACATGTACCACATTTTCTTTATTCAATCCACCATTGACGGGTACCTAGGTTGATTCCATGACTTGGTTATTGTGAAAAGTGTTGCAATTAATGTGTGAGAGCATGTATCTTTTCCACAGAACAATTTGGGTTGTTTCATACACACACACACACACACACACACACACACACACACACACACAAAGAGAATTGCTCAGTTCAATGGTAGTTTTGCTTTAAGTTCTTTGAGAAATTTCCAGATTGCTTTCCACAGTGGTTGCACTAATTTACATTGGCACCAACAGTGGATAAGCATTCCCTTTTCTCTGTAGCCTCACCAACATCTGTTGTTTTTTGACTTTTTAATAATAGCCATTCTGACTGGTGAGAGATGGTATCTCATTGTGGTTTTCATTTGCATTCTCTGATCATTAGAGATGTGAAGCATTTTCTCATATACTTCTTGGTCACTTGTACATTGTCTTTTAAGAAATGTCTGTTTATGTCTTTTGCCCATTTTTTAAGTGGGGTTATTTTTTGATTGTTCAATTGTTTATGTTCCTTATAGATTCTGGATATTAGATCTCTGTTGGATGCATAGTTTGCAAATATTATCTCTTATTCTGAAGGTTGTCTGTTTATTCTGTTAGTGGTTTATTTTGCTGTGTAGAAGGTCTTTAGTTAATTAGGTCTGACTTGTCAATTTTTGTTTTTGTTGCAACTGTTTTTGAGTACTTAGTCATAATGCTTTCCCAAGGTCAATGTCCAGAATCATGTTTTCTGATTTTCTTCTAGGATTCTTAGAATTTGAAGTCTTACATTAAAATTTTTAATCCATCTTGATTTAATTTTTATGTAAGGTGAAAAGTAGAGGTCCAGCTTCATTCTTTGGCATGGCTAGCTAGCTATTCCAGCACCATTCAATTTATTGAATAGCAAGTTCTTTACCTTTTGCTTATTTTTGTTGGCTTTGTCAAAAGTTCGATGACTGTAGGTGTGCAGCTTTCTTTCTGGGTTCTTTATTCTGATCCATTGGTCTATGTGTCTGTTTTTGTACTGGTGCTGTGCTGTTTTGGTTAGTGTAGCCTTATGGTATGGTTTGAAGTTGGCTAATGTGATGCCTCCAGCTTTGCTCTTTTTCCTGCGGATTGCTTTAGGTATTTGGGCTCTTTTTTGGTTTCATATAAATTTTACAATAGTTTTCTTCCAATTCTGTGAACAATGACATCAGTAGTTTGATAGGAATAGTGTTGAATCTGTAGACTGCCCCTTGGAGTGCCCTTGTTTTTACAAAATAATAAAAGTTTATCTGCAGGAAAACAGCTTTGGATAAATTCTGACTTGAGTTCAGATAGTAGCAGCATTTACTACTATGTCCCTTTGAAGAAGATGTTTAAATTTCCTAAATCTAAACTGTCTCTTTGAAATGGATATATGGAAGGTAACTTTTTTATTGAATTGTCCTAACTCAAGATGCAGTCTGACAGCCTGATGCAGAGTAAATAAATACTGGCTAGATGTTGCCTGCAGTTTCCTTTCTTCTCTGTCTTAAATTGAGCTAATGAACTCTTCAAACAAATGTTATTCTTCACTAGATGATACGCTTTGTGTTAATTCCCTTTTGCCTTTCTTCTGTGGAGGGATGCCTAAAAATGATTCAAATGAGATTGGAAAATGTAGGATTAAACACTTAAACAGGATTATTTGTTGAAGAACCATTCAGAGTCATTAATGCATTACAACATTGGTGCATTATAAAGTAACAAAGAGGAATAGATGTAGCATTTGGCTTAATGATTTGACCACAAAAATTAAAAAAAAATAATTTGTTGTTTTAAAAGAAAGAACTTGTAAATTGAGTGTCCTAAGGAATAAATTTTGGGAAATGTCAGTTTAACAATGGATGCAGGGAAATTTGGCCCTACTATTAAGGAAAGAAAACAAATTTGTACAACATGTATCACATATGTCGAATAGTTAAATGTAAAAAAAAAGTCTGAAAATATATTAAGACTAGAGTAAAATATGGAAGTACATTTTTAAATTGTTCCATGCCAAGAACTCTGTGTTCCCGGAATAAATTTAAAAAATTACAAAGGTATATTGATGGATTTGATTATACAAATGCCCAAGTACTTCTTAGGCCAAAAAAAAAAAAAAAAAAAAAAACTTAACTTTAAGAGGCAAAAGTCAAACTTGAAGAAATCATTTATTTAAAATGGCAGACTTTGTAAGCAACTTAAACAACTAGTGAATTAAAAAAATATGTATAAATAGGCCAAGTGCGGTGGCTCACACCTGTAATTCCAGCACTTTGGGAGGCCGAGGCACGTGGATCACAAGGTCAAGAGATCGAGACCATCCTGGCCAAAATGGTGAAACCCCGTCTCTACTAAAAATACAAAAAACTAGCTGGGCCTGGTGGTGCGCGACTGTAACCCCAGCTACTTGGGAGGCTGAGGCAGGAGAATCGCTTGAGCCTGGGAGGTAGAGGTTACAATGAGCTGAGATCACACCACTGCACTCCAGCCTGGGCAACAGAGTGGGACTCCGCATAAAAAAAAAGAAATAAAAAAATATATAAATGATCAAAATATATGAATTGCATGTGGATATAAGAGGAAATAAATGGCCTGGCATGGTGGCTCAGCCTGTAATATCAGCACTTTGGTAGGCCTAGGTAGGTGGATCACGAGGTCAGGAGTTTGAGACTAGCCTGCCCAACATGCTGAAAGCCCATCTCTACTAAAAATACAAAAAATTAGCCAGGCATGGTGGCAGGCACCTGTAATCCCAGCTACTCAGGAGACTGAGGCATGAAAATTGCTTGAACCCAGGAGGCAGAGGTTGCAGTGAGCCAAGATTGTGCCACTGCACTCCAGCCTGGGTGACAAGAGTGAAACTCTGTCTCAAAAAAAAAATTATGAATAAATTCATGTAATATAATATTTAAATAAGTTAAGTTAAAATAAAGAACAAATTAAGGACATACATTGTGTTTATAAAGTTTGTAATCATTCAAAAAATTCAATACTCAGTATTCTTAAAAGGGTTTCTCTCTCCCATGGAACACTTATATGAACCTGTGGGAATAGTAATTTGTGTCATATTTATAAAGAATACTTTGGTAACATATAATTAAACAATTGCAGGTGTATTAGTCCATTCTTACACTGCTATAAAGAACTGCCAGAGACTGTGTAATTAATAAAGGAAAGAGGTTTAATTGACTCCCTAGTTCCACGTGGCTGGAGAGGCCTCAGGAAACTTCCAGTTTTCTGCCAAACCCACAGTCATAGCAGACTAAACCCACACCTCTTCACGGGGTGGCAGGAGATAGAATGAGAGCCGAGTGAAGGGGGAAGCCCCTTGTAAAACTTTCAGATCTTGTGAGAACTTACTATCACAAGAATAGCATGGGGGAACTGCTTCCATGATTCAGTTGCCTTCCATGAGGTCCCTTTCCCAATACATGGGGATTATAATTCAGATTACAATTCAAAATGAGATTTCTGGGTAGAGTCATAGTCAAACCATATTATTCCACACCTGGACCCTTCCAAATCCCATGTCCTCACATTGCAAAACACAATCCTGCCCTTCCAGCAGTCGTGTTAAGTCTTAACTCATTCCAGCATTAACCCAAAAGTCCAAGTCCAAAGTTCCTCATCTGAGACAAAGAAAGTCCCTTCTGCCTATGAGCCGGTAAAATCAAAAGAATGTAGTTACTTCCTAGATACAATGCGGGTACTGGTAATGGTTAAATACACCTGTTCCAAATGGGAGAAATTGGCCAAAACAAAGGGGCTATAGGCAAGTCCAAAATCCAATAGGACAGTCCTTAAACCTTAAACTTCCAAAATGATCTCCTTAGACTCAGTGTGTCACATCCAGGTCATATTGATGCAAGAGGTGGGCTTCCACAGCCTTGGGAAGCTCCATCCCTGTGGCTTTGCAGGGTACAGCTCCCCTCCTGACTGCTTTTATGGCCGGCATTGAACATCTGCAGCTTTTTCAGTAACACAGTGCAAGCTATCAGTGGATCTACCATTTTCACAGCTCCATTAGGCAGTGCCTCAGTTGGGGACTCTCTGTGGGGGCTTCAACCCCATATTTCCCTTTCACATTGCCTAGCAGACGTTCTCCATGAGGGTTCTTCCCTTGCAGAAGACTTCTGCCTGGACATCCAGGCATTTCCATACAACTTCTGAAATCCAGGCAGAGGTTCTCAAACCTCAATTCTTGTCAGGCCCACCATCGTGGGTAAGTTGCCAAGACTTGGGGATTACAACCTCTGAAGCAATGTCCTGAGCTGTACATCAGCCCCTTTTAGCCACAGCTGGAGCTGAAGCAGCTGGAATGCAGGGCACCATGTCCTGAGACTGCATGGAGCAGGGGGGCCCTGGGCCTTGCCCACAAAACCATTTTTTCCTCATAGGCCTCCAGGCCTGTGATAGGAGGGGCTGCTGTAAAGGTCTCTGACATGCCCTGGAGACATTTTCCGCATTGTCTTGGTGATTAACATTTGGTTCCTCATTGCTTATGCAATTTTCTGCAGCCAGCTTCAATTTCTCCCCAGAAAATGGGGTTTTCTTTTCTATCACATCATCAGGCTACAAATTTTCCAAACTTTAATGCTCTGCTTCCTCTTAAATGCTTTGCTGCTTAGAAATTTCTTCTGCCAGATACCCTAAATCATCTCTCTCAAGTTCAAAGTTCCACAGATCTCTTGGGCAGGGGCAGAATGCCACCAGTCTATTTGCATAGTAAGAATGACCTTTACTCCAGTTCCCAACAATTTCCTCATCTCCATCTGAAACCACTTCAGCCTGGACTTTATTGTCCATATCACTATCAGCATTTTGGTTAAAGCCATTTAAACATATTTTAGGACATTGAAAATTTTCTCATATCTTCTTGTTTTCTGAGCACTCCAAGTCTCTAGGAAGTTTTAAACTTTCACACATTTTCCTGTCTTCTTTTGAACCTTACAAACTGTTCCATCCTCTGCCTGTTACCCAGTTACAAAGTCACTTCCACATTTTCAGGTGTCTTTACCGCAGCACCCCACTCTCTCCTGGTACCAATTTACTATATTAGTCTATTCTCATGCTGCCATAAAGAACTGCCCAAGACTGGGTAATTTATAAAGGAAAGAGGTTTACTTCACTCACAGTTCTGCATTGCTGGGGAGGCCTCATGAGACTTACAATCATGGTGAAAGTCATCTCTTCACAGGCTGGCAGGAGAGAGAAAGAGAGCCAAGCATAGTGCAAAACCCCTTATAAAACCATCAGATTTCATGAGAACTTACTCACTATCACAAGAAAAGAATGACGAAACTGCCCCCATGATTCAATTACATCCCATGAGGTCCCTCTCCCAACACATGGGGATTATAATTCAGATTCCAATTCAAGATGAGATTTTTTGTGTGTGTGAGGACATAGCCAAACCATATCAGCAGGTAACCTAAATACTATGGTCTTAATGTTTGTTCCCCAAAATTTGTATGTTGAAATCCTAACCCAAAGATGACAGTGCTAGGAAACAGGGCATTTGGGAAGTGATCGGGTCATGAAGGTGGAGGCCTCATGAATGGGTTTAGTGCCCTTACAAAAGGTATTGCTCATAGATCCTTTATCTCTTCCACTGTATAAGGGCACAATAAGAAGGCATTTTCTATGAATCAGAAAGCAGGCCCTCACCAGACACTGAATCTGTCAGCATCTTCATCTTGGACTTCCCAGTTTCCAGAGCTGTGAGAATTAAGTTGTTTATAAGCTACCCAGTTTATGGTACTTTTTTATAGTTCCCTGCATGGAGAAATAGGCTAATTTTTTAAAAGAATGTAATTAGGGAAATGATAGAGCATACATTAGAAATAGTGTCTTGAAGCCCTTAAAATATCTTGAAGATATTTCAGATATAATATGAGCCCAACTAAAATAAATTTATCTGTAAGTATACCTGAGAGGAAATAAAACAAAATATTAACCTTGATCATCTCTGACTGGTGGAATTAGCATTGTTTCTTTCTTAAACTTTCTTTTATTTTCTATAAAAGAAAAAACCCTATAAGCTTAAAAATATATAATGACAACTTGGATTGGCATTTCTAACACTGAATTAAGTCCTTGATGGTAGGACAGGAAGTAGTGTAGACAAGGAGTAGCCTAAACAAAAATGCCTCCTAGTCTGCTTACATGTATATTGGACCATTTGATAAGGCAAATAAAGTGTCATGTCTAAGCTCAACTAATCAGCTGATAAATAAGTTTTTATCTTGGGTTGTGAGAGTCTTTGGAAATGAAAGTGGAAATGAAGGATAGAGGCAAAGAAAAGAAAGAAGTAGTGTTGAGCATCCCAAGAGTTAGGGCCACTATCAAATTTGGAGGATGGTAGCGAGTATATGTGTTGTAAATTCAAAAAGAACCATCTCAACACTGTTACTTTTAATATCATCTGTAATAATTCTTCAGGGGAAATCAGGAACTAACCAAAATCACATGTACTAAGCTATTTGGGGTCATGCTAATAAGTTTTATAAATGATGAGTTTAAGTTTGTAATGATAAGCCCATATTAATCCAATTTATTGATAAAATGCCCAGTATATTCACAGTTTTCTGCTCTAGACTCCAAAGTTAAAGCATGGAAATCTGTAAAAACTTACTAAGCTGCTTTTATGTGTACACAGCACAAAGGGAAACATTAAAAAATAAAAAATAAATACAACCCGCTCTTCTCATGTTTAGAATTTCTGTTTTTTGGGTTTATTATTTGTTAGTTTGTAATGCATTCTGCCAAGACATGAATGATTCATTAGAATAAAACAATTATAAGGTAAATTTAGTCATCATAAAACAAAAAGCATCCCAGGAGATTTATTAGCCTATCTCTTGGATGTAGAAAGGAATTGGATGTCTCCACAGTGGCTCTGTATCTACTGAGTCTATTCCCATGTGTGTTCCTCTGCCTCTGAGTCCTGTCAAAGTTACAGTTTCTGGCTGTCTCTTCAGTCTGCAAGCCATTTTCCTGGCTGAGAACTACTTCCTTGCATATAGCTATGTGCTCCAGTCAGCTATAATCGCTCTGTATGTCCCCATCCTTTCCCATAACTTATGTGGGGAAGGAGTTGTGGTGTGGGGGCATCTGACACAAAGTGGGCCAATGATAATCTTTTTTCTAGGCAGGTGGAAGTAACACCAAAAGGCAGGGAATCTGTCCCTATGTGTGTCTGGGACTCTCAGAAGCTATGAGGCCACAGGGACAAGGAAGCAGAGAAAGCCAATTTACAGAGAAAGAAAGTAGAATGAAGTTTTCACTGGAAGAAAGAAAAAGAAAGTTTTTTGGGTTTTTGCAGAATTCCCTCTCCTAATCTCAGTTCCTCTTTAAAATCTGGCTATGTTATGACTTCTGGTTTCTGTGAAGCACCCTTATATATTTTTAAAGATATCTGACTCTGCTGGCCTGCTCCCCCAACTCCCAATTTTTGATGTTGCTGTTAAGGGAATTTAATAGTCTCCAGTTATTTGCAAATCAGGAGACTTAATTTAATATAAACTTTTACAAAAGGCACATATTCCATGTATTTCATCTCCTTCAGGCCTCCCTGACAAACGTGTCCTCCTTTGGGGCTGCTTTGTTTGATTAACTTAAACTTGTACAATATTTACATCATTTATAAAATGCTCTTGTATCAGATTGTTTGGGCTCCTCTAGAGTAGTCATGGTCTATTGTGTAAACACAGCATTGATGTGATTTCTACAACTTGCATTATTTACCCAACAGACTGTGTAACTGCTCCAAATGTACCATTATGACTGTCATGTGGCATAAATCTATCTTCAGGCACTTTTGAAAGCATGACTCACTGTAGTCTTTTGTGTAAGGGAATTTATGAAATGTGTATTATCCATTTAATAAAGTCTAATGTCTGTCTGGTGAGCTGAGTTAATCCACTGGGAAAAAATTAAAACCTATGCATAAAGGAGAAATAATTTCTTATACCAACCATTTCCAGCACTCCTAGTCAAAAAGTCTTATTTATTTGTGTCTTCACTAGACAGAAATTTACAGCCCTGTTTTGTACACTACTTTATCTACAGCGTTGGGCACAGGATCTGGCATAGGGACTAATATACTTTGCTGAATGAATGCCTGAATAAACTCATATAAGTTATCTCACTTAATTCTAACAGCATCCTCATTTTGCAGATAAGGAATGGTGACTCAGGTATGGTAAATAATTTTTTTTAAGTCACATAAATTTATAAGTGGTGAAACTGGAATCTAATCCATCTTACCCAATGCCTTAGCTACTTCAATTATGTCAAAATAACAGAAAAGATACAGAAATAATAAAACATTACTATAATAATCATCATAAAACAAAAAATATATATTCCAAAGAATACAAAAACAAGTAAAGTAAATCTTTCCAGACTGGAAGTCAGGAGATCAGTGTTTTACAAGATCTTTTCTTTCAGTCTGCTACATGTGTTAGGCAAATCACTTCATTTTTCTTACCTTTCTTTTCCTTCTTGGTGTTTTAGCTTATTTTCTAAAAACCACTGTTTTAGATACTCCCGTTTCAGTTGTTTTCATTCTCTCTTCTTGGAAGCACCTGAGAGCAATTGCTTAAATTTTAACGTTTTACTCAAATTTTACTCCCTAAGCACCTGGCTTGCCTCACACCAGGCCTGGCCCTGCTCTCCACAGAAGCCCAGGAAACTCCCAACATTGCTTCCAATCATTAAAAACGTTCACAAGAGTCAGTCATTAACAACTTTCACAAGAGGCTTTATGCTTACCTCCCCAAGGAGACTGAAAATCAGAAGGAATACATTTCCAGTAGAATTTTAAAGGTCCTAAATCATCCCCTGGGTAAGTAGGACTGTCCACCTCTTCCCCTTTTCCTTCCTTTTACTCCTTTTCTTTTTCCTATCTTTCTTTTTCAGTGTTGCTGCATGTGGGACTCCTTTCATGCTTCTGCATTGTATCAGGTATATACCCATCAGAATGCCCTTGAATGGACCGTAGTAAGAATAGGAGTAACATTTCTCCTCTCAGATGACATGATCAGGTATGACCTCTATTATCCTCTGTGATTGTTGCTCTCATGAGTATTCCCACCCTTGATCTGGACTTTGCATCTTTTTGGGTGAAGTTCATGTAGTATTTGGTTCATATTGTCTTCTCCTGAGAATAGAAATGTGTCATGGCCATGTATCGGGGGAAGTCTGGGCATTTGGCATGTTGGCGGCATAGCCCTGTTAAGCACTTCTTTTGTTCTCACATCCACCCAGATCTGGAGATAGCATAGCTGCCTGATTGCTCACAGCACCTTGGTAGAAGAGCAGGGGAAACCCACAGTTGCTGAAGGTTGAAGCTCTTTGTGGCTTAAGCTGGGTTGGGTTGAGTTCAATGCCCCATTTAGAGATTGAAAGACACATCTTCCAAACTTCTGAATTATATTCCAGAGAGCCTCAACATAGGAAAGTGAGACAACTCTGAGTGAGAAAAACTGGGAACAAACCCAATAGCTCTTCTCTCCCTGCAGACCTCATGGGTTTCATTATTAGCTATGAGTGTTTTGGATATCAGGACTGAAAGTTCATTTTATACGCTGCCTCTTGAAGTAAACTGCCAGTAGTAGATCAAGCAGTTATTGAAGGGCTCTGGGTTATTTTTAGGTGAATACAAACAAACTTGAGCTATTGTTTTTAAAAGATAAACTTCGGGAAGATTAAATTAGAAAAACAAGCAAACAAATAAGCAATCAAACAAGAAATGACAGCAACAAAAACAAACCCTACACAAAGAAAATCAAAAAAGAAACAAAATTAACACCCCGAATGGTATTTGAGCAATGGTGAAAGACAGAATCAACACATTGCCTTGTCCTTAAAAATTCACTGAAATAGCAGAGAATGATGAATAATATACATGCAATGAGGAAAACAAAAATCTCTTGCCTTTCCATGCACTCCAGAGCTTAGCTGAAATAAGTCCCTATTCCTGTTTGAGTTTGGCCTTGTAGGGCTTTGAGATCAGAAAACAATCCCTGCACACAGAATTGGATGCTCACTAGCTAGCATTTAAAAATAGGAAATGAAAATGACTGGCAAAATAGAATACTAGAGAAGAGAGGAAATAAACCACCTTCCCATCCTACTGCTCTTTCATGATCTGTTCTGTCCCACAGGCATAGTGGAAATTGCTTTGCTTGTGCTGGCAATGGGGTTTCACTGTAAGTTATTAAAAAGTCAAATCAAGGTTTTTCAGATCCTTGTAATTACAAAGCCAAAAAGCAATTGGAAACATATATTCAGTACCTTCACAGTATTTGCTGTGACTTCCCAGTGACATATAGGCAGGGGCATGCTATTGGGGGAGGATTTTTCTCTTCAATTCCTTCAGCCCTTTCTGAAAGAAAAAAGAATTCTCAGCACCATCTTTCAATTAAATGAATTCAGTTAAGTAGCTTCGCAAACAGAACACATTTCCTATTCGGCAGAGGATTCATTAAGATTGTCTTTTTGTAACTAGCTCTGGCCCTCACCTTACTGACTAGATGGGCTAGGCATCACACATTAGGGTCTGCATTTGAGTCAAAGCTTGTCCTGAGTTAAGAGTTTGGGTAGGAAGACAAGGACCGAACTTGGGGTGTGTATGAGTTGGGGAATGAAAGAGTGTGTATCATGAAAAAGAGTGAAAGAATATGAATGATCTCATGCTGTGCAAAAAAAAAAAAATAATGCAATGGTTCATTTGTAGTCTCTCTGGGGTATGTGTTCTGAGAAATTTTTCCTGCCTCATCATATTTGCTTCACTGAGATCCAGTAACCATGATTCATGATTTTATCACAGTGGAGCTGAACAACTGGCTACAAACATACATAGAAAATATATCATCTGACCACTCCCAGTGTGTGCCACATGCAACTAGGGAGGCAAGCCTGGGAAGAATCTCAGCATATAGTCTCCCATTCACCTGGAAGGACTATGTTCTAGAAAAAGAATAGGAATTGAAGCCACCTCCCTGGGGTTTTGGATGCAGTTGACTGTATGGCATAACAGACTCTAGGAATGTTTGAGCCTGTCCCATCTGTTTTCTTGATAATGAGGAAACAGGCTAAGGGAGGTCAAGCACTTGTGCAAGATCACACAGTTGGCCAAGAGCAGAGCCCTCTAATCCCTGCTGCTTGGCCATTGCACATCAGTCTCAGGATGGCCTTGAGAAAACAGCTTCTCTTCCCTGTTCTGTCTAGTGGTTTCTTGTTCTCTATTTTTGTTGAGAGGTTTTTGGGGCTAGTGGTTATGGATATGGGCTCTGGAGACAGTCAACTTGGGTTCAAATCTTGCTTCTGTCACTTAATAGCTCTGTAATTCTGGACAAGTTACTTCTCTGAGCCTCACTTTCCTCTTCCAAAAAGGAAGTTGTTGTAAAGACAAAAATGGCAGTACGTGTAACATGACCCAGCTTCCTTGCTCCCCTCTACTTTTCCCCCTCTACATTTACTTTCTTTAAATAACAGGTTTCATCCACCTTTGATAAATATGAGAAATGTGATTCAAGAGGCTTATGGTCCATAAGGCACAAGATCAGGCTGATATGTTACAGTCTTGAGACAGATATTTGTTGTTTTACCTACCTAGAGTTTTCCTATTCTTCTCAGAATAGAACGCCCCTTCTTTTACCCACTCCAATGGCGTGGTCATAGATGGCCCTGTCCCACTGATCACAATTAATTTGTCCAGTATTAGGCACCTATACCAAATTGAGCAAATAGGTTATTCACCTAGATTTTTACTAAAGGATCTGAGAGGAAAAAAATAAAGCTTCTCATTTTTAGTGGTGAAACTGAGGCATAGGAGATAGGGACACTGATACCCACCACATAGAGAGCCTAACTTCACTGAGAGAAAATGAAGATCTCCCAGTAAGATGTAGAAATGAGCCAGAGAATGTCTTGGCATTATTCAAGTTCCTATATTTAGCTCTTCCTGGGGCTCAACTCCACTCCTATATTTGATATATTTAGCTTTTTCACCCTTTATTTGACTATATGAGATACCTTGTTATCCATCCATTTGCTGAATGCTCCTTCTACCTAAGTATTTTCAGATAAGAGATGTAGATTGAGGGCAAGTGTCTTAGTTTTCCAAAATCTAAGAAAATGTCACCCTTCTTGCATGGTTGCCTTGAGGAATAAATAGTGTATGTAAAGCCCCTGGTTCTTAGTGAGTAGGCATGTTTTAACTTTACATGAGTTTAAATGCAGCATCTACCACTTATTAGATGACATGCATATGAGATTGCTGGTGGCTCCATGATTGACCTTTAAGATGGTGCTGATAATCACTCCATCACAGTGTAATTATTAGCACTAGTGGAATCATGCATGACATATGAGAGTGCATGTATAATAAGAGGTGCTATTCAAAGATACAGTAAAATGTGGCCTTAGTTATATTAAACCTCCACATTTCTGAGTCTTGCTTGAGGAAATCTTCCTGCCACACTCTTCCTCCACACTCTTCTTCATATGAATGGCTAGTATGTAACACAATTGACTAATCAGAATGCCACCAATTTGTATTTCTTTGGTAAATCTTCAGCAGAAATCTGAAGGAGTTAAAACACTAAAGCAAAATAAGATGGTTTTGAAATAATCAATTCCCAAATGTGAACACATGGGATGCATGCTTGACAAACCCTTGGAACAATTATCAAGTAATTAGCAATGATTTTGAAAGAAGGATTTCTAAACATTCTTGGTTGTACATTTCATGCCTTTGTTTTTGTTTTATTTTTGTGGGTGGGAGGACTGAGATTTGGGAATCCACTGGGGCTGAAAACATAGACATCTCATTTCTGGGACAATGAGGAGAGAAGGGTAAGGCAGCCAATTAACTCAGTCTTCATAACCAGTGATTTAAAAAAGAACAGACAGTCTGTCATTTTTTAAAAATGGGATTTTCTGGCAATTTATTAGACAGAGAACACAAATGGTCACCCAAAGGAAATGGATAAGAGAGCTATGATTTCATTCTTGCACTGTTTCCATTAGAAGTTTATGACAATGGGTAATATCTACTGAAAATCAACTATGAACAAGAAGATTTATATGTAGTATAACCTTGATGCACTATTTTCCTCACTCCACACATATATAGATGGATATTCTGAAATGCAGTGTGTCTTATTTGAGACTAGGGCTGTCTGGTTCCAAACCACCACTTTACCACTATTCTGGACAAACAGGTCTGATTAAGGGACAGTTGGAAGGTGAACAGGGGTTGCGAGTTATGGTAAATGATTTGCCTGAACCACACATTCCACGGCAAGCAACTTTCCCAAACCATGCCATGACACTCATTATTTCAGAGTGTTGCCTGCAGTAAGTGTGCTGTTTCTTCAGTCAGTGCATTCCTGAGCACGTAAAGGAACTTCCCTAGACATTTTCCAAATCAGAAAGTGTGGAAAAAGTCCAGCTGTGTGTACACCACTCATGGACTGATGTGCGAGGTTATAAAGGGAATTGTAGAGTTTATCTGCCAAAGAGATAGAGAAGTTGATGACATTTTTTCTAAAGTGATTTTTTTCAACTGAGATGAGATCTATTTAATCTGTAGTGGGTTGGAAAAAGAACTCCTCTAAGTTTCTCTCTTTTAAAATACTTTCACATAAAAATTCAACAGTTGCTATAGTAATTACTCATCATTGTTATTATCATTATTATATTATAACCACTTATTAAAAATAACATTAGGAAGTTCTCATGTAAGAACCCCTTTTAAGGAAGGTTCTGAAAAACTAAATTCTCATTCATTTCCTGATTTGCAAACATGCACAGCAGTTTCTACTGTAAGAACAATCCCAGCACTAAATTATTTTTCTTAAGAGAATTCCATTCCTTCTACCCATTTCTCTCTGACTCAGTAACTTAAGTTGTATTGCATTTTGCCTGGAATTCCAGGATTAGAAGTTCAAAGTAAGTGTTTCCCACTTCTGTGACCTTCCTTGAAAATGAGCATTTCTCCTACTCGGGTTCAACTTGATATGTCTGTAGATGAATTTCTTCATCAACATATATTCTTTGTCCCTCTTTTTAGGTATTAGGAATTTTTGCTTTGTAATCTTTATTATTTTATTCTTAAGTCTTGTCTTTTTCTGATTACCTATAAGCTAATTTATAGGTGGGAAAACACTGGAGTTTTTCTTCTCTAGCCACTGAGCTATAATCTTGACCTGAAAAAAAAAAAGGTAGAAAAAAAGATTTTATTTTCTTGTTCTGAGGACATTCATTCATCATATATTTACCAATCACTCCTCTGGGCTGGACATATATTGATGTACCTTCTCTCATGCAGTTTTTCTAACATAAGTAAGTGAACAAATGATGAAATAAGAAAATTTCATATACTGTAAAGAAAATTAAACAGGATAATAGAATGCTATAGAAGAGTCAACCATGTGCAGATTTGGGTCAGGACTACCCCATGCTGGGGACAAGCAAGTGCAAGGCCATAAAATGATAACCAAGGTACAATATGTATTCCCAACAGTGAGGGTGTGAAGCCTCAGGGGTAGGAGGTTTAAGGGTGGAAGTTCTTCTTTCTGGGGAATAATGTAACAGAGAGGTTGGGTGGGGATAGAGTTAGAGGAATCAGATCTTAAATAAAATTGTGACAATTCTAATTTATTTTTGTTAAAATAATACAACAAATGGTTTGTATCCTTACCAATTTAAATAAATAAATGTGATTAGCATTTAAATAAATAAATGCCATTGATATTCTCTCCAGGTCAGAAGAGAATACAGGTGACATTTATTTACTTAAATTAATAATAATGCTTAATTCTCTATTAATTTCTGATAGTCTTTCAAAAACTTTTCTTAACTTGGAAGTAAATAACAAAACTGAATGAAAAAAAGACTAGAAAAAAATCTCAAAATGTTTTTTGAGGGATAAAATTTACATATGATGTCTCAGAAGCGAAGTATTAAACTCAACATAGCCTCCTTTGTCATGAAATGTAGTGAAGCCACCTGCCTCTGAACCTATGAGAGCAGGATGACTATTGAATTGCATACATGCCCACTATCTATGCCTTAGGCACAAATGAAAATTTGAGGAATAAATTGTTCTACCTAGAACCAGGGATTTGAAAGGGAAGGCCTACTCCATGATGGTATCCCCTTCTGCCCTCAAATAGTCTTATAAACCTTCTAAATATGTCTCAGTCATTATAATTTATAATTTAAGAACCTCTCTTACGTGCTTCCCATCTTTCTTTTCAGTTAATAATGTTCCTCTCCAACCCTGCCAAGTTTAGAGTATTTGAGGAACAGATACATGAATCAGACTAATGATGATAAAACATGAGCTTTATATTTGGTAGATAAAACATTAGCTTTCAATTTGCATCTCTAACCACAATGAGATTTCCAAAAGCCTTGCTTTTGAGACAATCTACTTAAGAGTGAGTTTCAGTTTGCTGAGCAAAATGTTTTCCCAGAATTGATGCCTTCTTTCCAATGTATCCCCATGTAATATCAGCTAATGTTAGAGATCTGAAGATATTGAAATTTGGTCAGCCAAATGCATCCTTTGTTCAAGGAAATCTTGTCTTCCTTCACCTTTATGAGTAAGAAAATAATATAGGAAGATATGTTAGAAAAACAAATGTGTGAGCCTTTAAAGAAAGAGTAAAAGTAGAGTTTCAGTTTCAGAAAACAGTATTCACATATAGTTCACTGAATTTTTGCAAATATATAACAACTGTGTTACCAGCATCTATAACAAAGTAGTAAGGAAATCTCACTCAGAAAAAATCTCCATTCTATCAGCCTTCAAAATACGACTGGACCTGTTCAATCATTGTCCTGTCATTTGTTATTTTTAAATAGTTCTTATCTTTCTTGTACTTTCTCTTTAGGTCTATTATATATTCCTGGTTTGCCCAGGACAGTCCTATTGTCATGGTGAAATTATTTGTAGTGGGTTGAATAGGGACCCCCTAAAAAAGAGATCTGTCCACTGCGAACTACATAATGTGGTCTTATTTGAAATAAGGGTATTTGCAGATGTAATCAAGGTAAAGATCCCAAGATGAGATCAACCTGTATTAGGGTTGTAAATTCAATGATGAGTCTCCTTATAAGAGACACAAAGGGAAGACACAGAGACATAGAAGTCCATGTGAAGAGAAAGACAGAAATTGGAGTGATTCAGCTGTTAATACAAGCCAAGGAACATCAAGGATTTCTGGGAGCTACCAGAAAGTAGGAAAAGGAAAGAATGAATTCTCCAGAGACTACAGAGGGGGAACGGACCTGCTGACATTTGTATTTCAGACTTGTAGCTTCCAGAACAATAAGAAAACAAATTTATGTTAAGTCACCAAATTTGTGGTAATTATTTACTGCAGCCTAGGAAATTAATATATTATTAATAATTCCCCTTTTCAGTCTCAAAAGTGTCCCAGTTTGGGTAATAAATTATGTGGCACCCTTATTCCCTAGGAGTTCTCATTCCATAAACTTCTTAGGCATTTTCTTCAGACATCAGTCAATGCCTACAACCCACTTATAATAAAATAACTGTGGTATAGTAAAACTTATCTATTTATACTTAACATAACTTTTGTTGATCTTTACAGATTAGTCTATATTTTCTATAGTTCCGTGGTTCTCCTGGCCCCATTTTCATAGACACAGTTTTTTGTAAACTTGCATAGGAGATATTCTATCTGTAGCTTTTAAAAAGCACTTCCCAGGACATGCATTGCTTAGCAACGAGGATATCTTCTGAGAAATACGTTGTTAAGTCACTCTGTCCTTGAGTAAAAACGCTTGAACTATATGGTGTGGCCTATTGCTCTGAGGCTACAAGCCTATACAGCATGTTACTATACTGAATATTGTAGGCAACTGTAATATGATAGTAAAAAAATATGTGTATCTATATATATATCTAATCATAGAAAAGGTAAAGATATGGTATAAAAGGTAAAAAATGGTAGACCTCTACAAGGCAGCTCCATTATAATCTTATGAGATTACTGTCGTATATGCAGTTTGTAGTTGATGGAAATGTTGTTATGTAGTACGTGGCTATGTTTGTTTGTTTATTTATTTATTTATTTATTTATTTATTTATTTATTAAATGGAGTTTCGCTCTTGTTGCCCAGGCTGGAGTTCAATGGCGCGATCTCAGCTCACCGCAACATCTGCCTCCTGGTTTCAAGCGTTTCTCCTGCCTCAGCCTCCTATGCATGACTATGTTTTCTTGGGTCTTGAATCCTTGTGGAGAAGTCACTTTATTTACTCTCTGAAACTTTACCTCTCTTCCTTTGAAGATATCCTTGCAGCTCAAGTCACTGTCTCTGATCAAATAAAAATATTTCTTTTGGTAGCCAGAGTGGCAGAAGAAGATGGTAAAATAGAAAGCTCCTCCAATCATCCCTCCTGCAAGGGCACCAAGTTAACAACTATACACACAGAAAAAACACCTTCACGAGAACCAAAAATCAGGTGAGCACTCATGGTACCTGGTTTTAACTTACTATCACTAAAGGAGGCACTGAAGAGATAAACAACCTCAATTGCGGATGCCACACCTCCCCTATCCACACCCCCACACCCCACCAACCCCCTCCCCCTCCCCCACCCCGCATCAGCAGCATGGTGCAGGGAGCCTCTCTGGGCACCGGGGAAGGGAGAACACAGCAATTGCGAGGCATTGAACTCAGTGCTGTTTCTGTTAGAGCGGAAAGGAAAACCAGAGCAAATTCAGTTGACTCCCACCCACCGAGGGAGGATTTCAACCAGCCCTAGACAGAGGGAAATTGCTGATGCCAGAGGTCTGACTTTGAGTGCCCACAAACCTCACCATCGACAGCCAAAGTGCTCTCAGTCTGCAAGTAAACTTGAAAGGCAGTCTAGGTCATAAGAACTGCAAATCTTAGGCAAGTTGTAGGGCCAAACCATGCCCAGAGAGAGTGGACTTTAGGGGGCACACAGCATACTGAGACACCAGCTGGGGAAGCCCAAGGGAGTGCTGGCATCACCCCTTCCCTAACCCTAGGCTGCACAGCTTGTGGCTCCAAAGGAGACTCCTTCCTTCAGCTTGAGGAGAGCAGAGGGAAGAATGGGGAGGACTTTGTCTTGCGTCCTGCATACCAGCTCAGCCACAGCAGGATAAGGTACTGGTCAGAGTCATGAGGCCTCCATTCCAGGCCCTAGCTCCCAGATGGCATTTCTAGAAACACCCTAGTTCAGAAGGGAATCTGCTGCCTGGAACCCCCTGGATTTTGCTGCTAACTGAAGAGCCCTTGAGTCCTGAGTAACAAACAGCAATACCCAGGTACTACATTGAGGGCCTTGGTGAGCCTCTGAGACTTGCTGGCTTCAGGTGAGACTCAGCACATTACCAGCCATGGTGGCTATGGGGCAAAAGTCTTTATGCTTGAGAGAAACAGAGAGAGAGGAAAAGGGGACCTTGTCTTGGACCCTAGGTACCAAGACTGCCACAGGTAGGTAGAGCACCAAGCGGGCTCTTGGGGTTCCTAATTCCAGGACTTGACTCTTGGATGGCATTTCTTGACCGGCCTTGGGTCAGAGGGGTACCCACTGCCCTAAAGTATGAGTCCCAGACCAGACAGCATTTACCACAAGCTGATGTAAGAGACCTTGGGCTTTAAGGGAACATCAGTGGCAGTCTGGCAGTACTCCTTGTGGCCAGAGGCAGTGTTGGCTATGGGGTGAGGCTCCTTTGCCTTTGGAAAGGGGAGAGAAGAGTGGAAACGGCTACATCTCCTGGTTTGAGTGCCAGTTTAGCTGCAATACAGTATAATACCAGGTATACTTCTAAAGTTTTTGACTCTTGTCCTTGATTCTCAGAGGGTACTTGTAGACCCACTCATGACCACGGGGAGCTTGCCACCCTGAAGGGAAGAACACAGGCCTGGCTGGCCTTGCCACCTGCTGATTGTAGAAACCTAGGGCCTGTAGCAAACATTGGCAATAGCCAGGGAGTGGTTATAGCAGGCCTGGGGCAAAACCCAACTCTGTGCTGGTTTCAGGTCAGTCAGTGATAGTAATGGTGGTCACTTGTGTCACTCTACCCCCAAATGTAGGTTTTCAAGAAAAGAGAGAGAGACTGTATGTTTGGGAGAAAGTAAGGGAAGAAAAGAGTCTCTGCCTGGTAATCCATAGAATTCTGTCAGATCTTGTCCGAGACTATCAAGGTGATTCCTCTACAAGTCTACAAGAACCAGGACATTACTGGGCTTGGGGTGCCCCCCTAAAGTAGAAACATCTTAGATTATAATATACAAGTTCTTTCAAATATCTGGAAAGCCTTCCCAAGAAGGATGGTTACAAATAAGCACAGGCAGGGAATGTTGCTATAGTCCCTACAATAAATACCTAACTCTTCAGTGCCCAGACACCAGAGAACATCTACTAGCATCAACACTATCCTGGAAAACATGACCTTACTAAGTGAAATAAATAAGGCACCAGAAATCAGTCCTGGAGGAACAGAAATATGTGACTTTTCAGATAGAGAATTCAAAATGGCTGTGTTGAGGAAACTCAAAGAAATTCAAGATAACACTGAAAGAATTTAGAATTATATCAGATGAATTTAACAAAGAGATTGAAATGTTTAAAAAGAATCCATCAGAAATTCTGGAGGTGAAAAATGCAATTGGCATACTGAAGAATCCATCAGAGTCCTTTAACAGCAGAATATATCAAGCAGAAGAAAGAATAAGTGAGCTTGAAAACAGGCTCTTTGAAAATACACAGAGGAGGCAAAAGAAAGAAAACAATGAAGCATATCTACAGAATCTAGAAAATAGGCTCTAAAGGGTAAATCCAAGAGTTGTTGCCCTTAAAGAGGAGGTAGAGAAACAGGTAGGGTTAGAAAATTTACTAAAAGGGATAATGACAGAGAACTTCCCAAACCTAGAGGAAGATATCAATATCAAAGTACAAGAAGGTTCTAGAACACCGAGGAGATTTAACACAAAGCAGACTACCTCAAGGTATTCAATAATAAAATTCACAAAGATCGAGGGTAAAGAAAGAATCCTAAAAGCAGTAATAGAAAAGAAACAAATAACGAAAAATGGAGCTCCAGTATGTCTGGTAGCAGACTTTTCTGTGGAAATGTTATAGGCCAGGAGAGAGTGGCATGATATATTTAAAGTGCTGAAGGAAAAATAACTTACCCTAGCATAGTATATCTTGTGAAAATATTCTTTAAACATGAAGAAGTAATAAAGACATCCCCAGACAAACAAAAGCTGAGGAATTTCATCAATACCAGACCTGTCCTATGAGAAATGCTAAAGGGAGTAGTTCAATCAGAAAGAAAAGGACATTAATGAGCAATAAATAATTACCTGAAGGTACAAAACTTACTTTAATAGTAAGTACGCAGAAAAACACAGAATATTATAACACTATGACTGTGGTGTATAAACTACTCTTATCCTAAATAGAAAGATGAAATGATGAACCAATCTAAAATAATAACTACAACAACTTTTCAAGACATAGTCAGTACAGTAACATATAAATAGAAAAAACAAAATGTTAAAAAGCAGGGGACAAAGGTAAGGTGAGTTTTAATAGTTTTCTTTTTGCTTGTTTATGCAGATAGTGTTAAGTTGTTATCAGTTAAAATGACGGGTTGTAAGGTAGTATTTGCAAGCCTCATGGTAACCTCAAACCAAAAATGTACAATGGATACACAAAAAATATAAAGCAAGAAACTAAATCTTATCAGCAGAGAAAATTATCTTCACTAGAGGAAGACAGGAACAAAGGAGTAAGTCCTTTCCTGTCATTAATAACATTGAATGTAAATGAACTAAACCTCCGATCAAAAGACATAGTCTGATGTTTCTTTGCTGATTTTCTGTCTGAGGGACCTCTCCAATGCTGAAAGTGGGGTGTTGTCCCCAGCTATTATTGTTTTGAGGCCTATATCTCTCTTTAGCTCTAACAATGTTTCCTGTATATATCTGGGTGCTCCATTGTTGGGTGCATATATATGTAAAATTGTTATATTCTCTTGAAGATTTGACCCCTTTATCATTATACAGTGACCTTCTGTGTCGTATCTTACAGTTTTTATATTGGAAACCCTCTTCTAACCTGTGAAATTCCTGTTCCTCTTTACCTTTATCTACTCTTTGTTCCCTGATGTATTCTAGGAACTCAGAGCAGTGCCTGGTACTTAGTGAGTCCTCATCAAATATTTGTGCATTTGAATCAATGAATGTTGCTATAGCCCCTGCTAAAGTCAATTTGTGCCCATAAAAAGTCAAAGGAAGTTGCAGAGGCCCCATAGCTAACATTTATTAAAAAAACAGCTGTATAATCACCATGGAAGCTATTATGAATTACCAAGATAAAATAAACAGAGAAGCTTGAGTTTATGAAACACTGAAGCTTAAAGTCTCATCTCCCTGCCCTGACTGAACCAATATCCATCATGTCTCCATGGGTTCCATGGACTATCTCAGTCTCTAAATATCAGTGCTTCTAACTATCTATCAAGGTTCCCAGTTGATTCACTAATTGGGAGTTTTATGAAACAATAAATAACACTTCTCTCTTGCTTCTCTAGGTTCAGAAATAAGGAAGAGATAAGTAGATTACTCAGATGAATGCCAAAATATTAATTTTATTTATGATATATGATAGAGGAGAAAATAGCTGTGTCTATGGCCATAATCAGGTTTCCTGTACCCTACATTCCTTTTTATTTGTTCATTAATAAAATCTCACACAACTCTGAGAGTCAATTTAAGACTTTAAAGTACTGAGTCCTGAGGAAAGAAGCTTTATGTCCTTGCATGTGGAGAGGGAAAGCAATTGAAACTAAATATGAATTTTTTTTTATCGCCAGCTTTCACAATAGGGACAATTGTAAGTCAGGAACGCGTTCCTAAGAGTTAAGAGTTTTCATAGATTCCTAGGCTGATATAGGCCAACATATTTCATCAAATAAAAGCTCCTTGTAAACTCTTTATGATCTTGATTTTTTTTTTCACTTTTATGTGGTCTCCAAAAGGGAGAAGGGGAAAGATAAAACTCCTATCTTTCTACAACTAATTATTTTTTCCTGTTCTGCCTTCTTGTTCCTCTTTCTTTTCTATTGCTCCTCCTTTTCATTCCCTTCTCTTTTTGCAGTTTTCTTTTATAACTTGAAATAAATGAGAATAAAATTTTGGGCTACTTGAATTTTTCTCTTCTCTCCTTCCCACCTTTCCCCTTCTTCTCTTCTTAGATTTTGGGTAGCTTTCATTTATTCCACATCCCATGGTCCCAGATGTTTTTTTTTTTTTTTTTTTGAGACGGAGTCTCATGCTGTTGCCCAGGCTGGAGTGCAGTGGCGCGATCTCGGCTCACTGCAAGCTCCGCCTCCCGGGTTCCCGCCATTCTCCTGCCTCAGCCTCCTGAGTAGCTGGGTTTCACTGTGGTCTCGATCTCCTGACCTTGTGATCCGCCCGCCTCGGCCTCCCAAAGTGCTGGG
The DNA here is from genome assembly GCF_037993035.2 of Macaca fascicularis. Lineage (NCBI taxonomy): Eukaryota > Metazoa > Chordata > Mammalia > Primates > Cercopithecidae > Macaca > Macaca fascicularis. The sequence continues at coordinate 17,969,225 of NC_088376.1, forward strand.
ATTACAGGCTTGAGCCACCGCGCCCGGCCGGTCCCAGATGTTTTAAAGTTATTTGCAAAGGATTACATTTTCTTGTTTCCCATCATCTTATCCTAGGATGATAAATCCTAAAATTCTTGAGGTAATAAATTGCTAATTTCCATAAACAAAGAATATGAAAAACACATCACAGTCATTTTGATAGCAGTGGTCACAAAAGCACCAAATACTCTTTGTCACCCTCTCTGTAGCTGACTGCTGATTCAGATGCCATTGGTCCATGAGATTATTTAAGTTTCAGTTCCAAAGCATAAGCACAGTCAATGTTTCTAGATATGCCCCTGCTATAAAGACATTCAGGGTTTTAAATTTAAACATTTATGAAATATTCCAAATATTTCAGGGTTTCTATGGTATCAGTAGTGATATTTATAATGTTATTGACATTTACAGATTAAGAAAAACCTCATTTTTAGATATAAACTCTACTTTGACATAGTTTTATGACTTATCATCTGAGCAAGAGAAAAGACTACTACATAAATGTCCACCTGATCTTCACCTTGTATTTAAATCTCCATTCCAACCATAGGTTTAAAACTATACATTGGTCCATCTCTTTTTCATTGACCATTTTAAAACTATATAACAGGGGTGACAGAAGCAATACCTTTAGTCATCAGGGAGGTAATATAGAGTGCCATTTGGATATAAGAAAACAGTAGAGAAAAGGTGATAATGAATAGCAAGTCAGCTACAGTGTCAGAGAACAATAAGGAGTGGCGGAGGTTGTGATAAATTGGGACACATATGCCCTGTTTAAAGGAAGCAGAACCCTTGCTTTTTTGCTGACTCTTGAGAACATATTCATGCATTGCCAGATTTTCCAACTTTTCTGGAGGACCTGGAATTCTGATACTGATGTGAAATCTTCCATTATCCTAAATGCTAGAAACTTACTAAAACCTCTTAACAGAACTGTGTAGAACAAAAAATATCTGAAGAGTGGAATTGGCTCATGGATCAGCTATAGCTTTGTTTTCAAAAAATTGAAGCCCAATATCTCTGACAATTCTGTTGCTGTGCTCCAAGGCTGTCCATTAGCTAATGAAGGAGGAGTGGAAAATGGAGAGAATAAGATTTAATGGAGACCTACTAAGAACCAGGCAGAGCACAAATTACCTCAGTACCATCTAATGTTGGTTGAGTACCTATTTCATGCCAGGCACTAGGTAAAAATTTGTGGGATATACCAGTGAACAAGGACAAAAGCTCTAATCTCATTGAGCTCATTCTACTTACAGCTCTCTTATTGAATAACTCTATAACCTTGATGGAAAGAAGTACTATTATCATCAATGTTTAAATGGGCTGAAAAATGATGGAAAACATGTTTGAACCTGGATCTTTGAGTCTTCAAATCCTCATTTATTTCCACTATTCCATATTCCTTGCTAGTTCCCAAGAAAAGCAGAAGGAGGAGATGGGTAAATAGCTCTCACAATAAAGTCCTTATTTGTATATTAAGAGAATGGGGTCTCACTGAGTTCCAAATTACATCTCACAATTGTAATATATGTATTTTAATTTTTATGGATACATAATAGGGGTATATATTTTTGGGGTATGAGCTATTTTGATACAGTCATACAATGCTTCATAATCATATAAGGAGAAATAGGATATCCATCACCTCAAGCATTTATCATTTCTTTGTGTTGCAAACATTTGAATTATACTCTTTTCGTTATTTTTAAATGTACAATAAATGTTTGTTGACTCTAAGAACCCTGTTGTGCTATCAAATACTAGATCTACTAGATTTTATTCATACTATCTAACTGTATTTGTGTACCCATTAATCATTTTCACTTGTTGCCCCCACTACCTTTCCCAGCCTCTGGTAACCATCCTTCTACTCTATCTCCATGAGTTCAATTGTTTTAATTTTAGCTTCAACAAATGAGTGAGAAAATGTAAAGTTTATCTTTCTGTGCCTGGCTTACTTCACTTAACATGATGTCCTCCAGTTCCTATTACGTTGTTGCAAATGATGGGATCTCATTCTTTTTTATAGCTGAATAGTATTCTGCATTAGGCCTTTTTGCATTGCTATAGTATTCTGCATTAGGCCTTTTTTTGCATTGCTATAAAGAAACACCTGAGGCTTGGTAATTTATAAAGAAAAGAGGTTAAACTGGCTTACAGTTTTTTAGTCTTTACAGGAAGCACAGCTTCAGCATCTGCTCAGCTTCTGGGACGGCCTCAGCGAGCTTTTACTCATGGCAGAAAGCAAAGGGGGAGCAGGCATCTCATATGGCAGAACAGGAACAAGAGAGAGTGGGGTAGGTGCCACATGCTTTAAAGAACTAGATCTCATGAGAACTCACTCACTACCATGGGGATAACACCAAACCATGAGGGATTCACCCCCATGATCCGAAAACCTCCCACATAGCCCCACTTACAACACTGGAGATTACATTTCAACATGAGATTTGGGTGGGGACAAATATCCAAACTATATTATTTCATCTCTGGACTCCCCCAAATCCCCTGTCCTTCTCACATTGCAAAATATAATCATGCCTTCCCAACAGTCCCCCCAAAGTCTTAACTCATTCTAGTATTAACTCAAAAATCCAAAGTCCCAACTGTCATCCGGAAGTGAGTTTCTTCCACCTATGAGACTATAAAATCAAAACAAGTTTATCTCCAAGATACAATGGGGTTGTAGGCATTGGCTACACATTCCCATTCCAGGGGGAAATTGGACAAAAGAAAGGGACTATAGGCCCCATGCAAGTTCAAAACCCAGCAGGGCAGTCATTCAATCTCAAAGCTCCAAAATAATCTCCTTTGACTCCATGTCCAACATCCTGGGCACACTGGCGCAAGGATGCCAGTGCATCTTTAGACTCCTAAGGCCTTGGGCAGCTCCACTTTTGTGTCCCTCCAGGGTTCAGCCCCCATGGCTGCTCTCACTGGTTGGCATTGAATGCCTATGGCTTTTCCAGGTGTGGGGTACAAGCTACTGGTGGATCTACCATTCTTGGGTCTGGGGGACAGTGATCCCCTTCTTGAAGCTCCACTAGGCAGTACTGCAGTGAGGACTCTGTGTGAGGCCTCCAATCTCACATTTCCCTTTGGCACTGCCCTAGTAGAGGTTCTTTGTGAGGGTTCTGCCCCTGTAGTAGGCTTTGCCTGGTCACCCAGTCTTTCTTATACATTCTCTGAAATCTAGGCAGAGGCTGCCAACCCTCCCTTACTCTTGTACTCTGTGCACTTGCAGGCTTAATACCACATGGAAGCCACCAAAGCTTTCAGCTTGCATGATCTGAAGCAGCAGCCTAAGCTGTAACTGGGGCCCTTTGTGCCGAGGCTGGAGTGAGAGTGGCTGAGATGTGGGGGGAGCAGTGTCCTGAGACTGTGCAGAGCAGTGGGGCCCTGGGCTTGGCTCCTGACATCAGTGGGTCATCCTGGGCCTCTGGGCCGGCGATGGGAATGGCTGTCTCAGGGATCTCTGAAATGCCTTCAAGGCCTTTTCCCCATTGTCTTGGCTATCTGCACCTGGCTCCCATTTAGTTATGCCAATTTCTTTAGCCAGTGATTGCTTCACAGCCTGCTTAAATTCTTTTCCAGAAAAAGCTTTTTCTTTCTCTCCCCACTTGGCCAGGTTGCAAATTTTCCAAACTTTTACACACTGCTTCCCCTTTAAATATAAGTTCCAACTTTAAGTCAGTTATTTTCTCCCACATCTGAGCATAGGTTGCTAGAAGCAGACATGTCAGATCTTGAATGCTTTGCCACTTAGAAATTTCTTCTGCCAGATATCCTAGGTCATCATTCTAAAGTTCAAACTTCTGCAGATCCCTAGGGCATGAACACAATGCAGCCAAGTTATTTGCTAAGACATAACAAAGATGACTTTTGCCCCAATTCCCAATAAGTTCTTAATTTCTATCTGAGACTTGTCAGCTTGGACTTCACTGTCCATATCACTATCAGCATTTTGGTCATAAGCATTTAACCAGTCTCTAAAAAGTTCCAAACTTTCCCTCATCTTCTTACCATCTTCTGAGCCCTCCAAACTCTTCCAACTATAACCCATTACTGTTATCCAAAGTCAATTCCACATTTTCATGTGTCTTTATAGTAATGCCCAACTCCTCAATACCAAGTTTCTGTATTAGATCACTCTCGCGTTGCTATAAAGAAATACCTGAGGCTTGGTAATTTTTTTTTTAAAGACAGGTTTTTTTTTTTTTTTGAGACAGAGTCTTGCTCTGTCACCCAGGCTGGAGTGCAGTGGCCGGATCTCAGCTCACTGCAAGCTCCGCCTCCCGGGTTTACGCCATTCTCCTGCCTCAGCCTCCCGAGTAGCTGAGACTACAGGCGCCCGCCACCTCGCCCGGCTATTTTTTTGTATTTTTTTTTAGTAGAGACGGGGTTTCACCGTGTTAGCCGGGATCGTCTCTCGATCTCCTGACCTCGTGATCCGCCCATCTCAGCCTCCCAAAGTGCTGGGATTACAGGCTTGAGCCACCGCGCCCGGCCTAAAGACAGGTTTTATTGGTTCATAGTTCTGTAGGCTTTACAGGAAGCATAGTACTGGTGTCTGCTCAGTTTCTGGGGAGGCCTCAGGGAGCTTTTACTCATGGAAGAGTGCAAAGGGGGAACAGGCATCTCACATGGCAGAGTGGAAACGAGAGAGTGGCGGAGGTGCCACACATTTAAACAACCAGATCTCATGAGAACCCACTCACTACCATGAGGACAGCACCAAGCCACGAGAGATTCACCCTTATGACTCAGACACGTCCCACCAGGCCTCCATTTCCAACACTGGGGATTACATATCAACATGAGGCTTGGTGGGGACAAATATCCAAACTAGAGCATATTTCATTCACGATTGCAATATTAGTAGTAATGTCTGAACCCATTTAATAACATTTGGTCTTATTTGGGCACTGTGCTAAGTGCTTTTCATATTTAATTCTTACAGCAATGAGTTAAGTAACAACTATTATAGTCTTTTTAGAGATTAAGTAACTGAGGCTTAAAGAGAATAGAAGATGTATTCACTGTATCACAGATAACAAATAGTCGACATCCAATTCAAGCCCAGATATGTCCTGATCCAAAGCCTATGCTCCAAAGCCCCTTCCTACTCTGACTACAAAAATTCACCTCTTTGGATATCGGTGGAGAAAAGGAAGTAAAAAGCTAGCCACTAGACAGCAAGTTTAACACTCTGTTCTATCGATATCCATTGGCAGGAAACCAATAGCAAATATAATTTCTGAAGGAGTGTGGTCAGGGATTTTAGCTCATCCCTGCTCAGATGTAAAAATTTAACAGCAGGAAAACAAAACCCTATTCTTCCTATCCCCAGTCTTTAGCATTGCTCACATGCTGCTTTAGTGGATTTGGCTATTATCCATCACTGTGTATTCTCTTACTGTTAGAGGCAGCTGTCTCAAGGAATTTTGTAGGCCACCTAGATATCAAAATAAAAAACCTACTAAGCCAAGTATAAATGGGAGAAGTCATGACATAAACTAGTTGCATTAGGGTAATCAATTCTTGGCACACTATCCTCAGAGCTAACAGTCATTAACAAATAATTACCTCTCTGATTTGTGGGAAGCTAGTAAAATATTTGGAGTATTTATAAATTAATAGCTCTTCCTCTTCAAGTATTTATGAACAGGTATTGAGTTCCACAGATTACATATGGTGAGCTTTTTAATTTCTCTTGCAAACTTTTTTTTTTCCTTGGTCCATTCACCTGATCTTTCAAATGAGAACACTGAGTTTTCTTTAGCTCCTCCTTCCATCAGGCCTCATGTTTCACTAATCATCAAAGCCTATCCTATTCCACTTCTGAAAATTTTCAGAAATTGCGTTCTTCTTCAGTCCCACTGCCTTTGCCATAGATTAGATTTTTTTTTTTTTTTTTTTTGGAATCATTTGCTTAGACAACTATGATAGCCTCTCTACTGGTTTCCCTGTTCCCATTTGTTTCAACATTGCTGGTTTTAAAACATCTTAGATTATAATTCTGTTCTATCAAAACCCTTAGAGAGTGCCTTATTATCTGCAGAATAAAGTTCAAACCTCTTTAAATAATGTTTAAGATCATATATTTATTCAAACATTTATTAAGCTTCTAAAGTTTATTCTGGGGGACAGGGGAGTGATAAAGGGTATTTCCTGCCATCAAAGGAACCCACCTAGAGTCTAGTAAATGACGTATGATTGTAAAACAAATGCAGTAAAGTGTAATGGGTGCTTCTTACAAATTGGAGAAGATATAAAGTTGTAATGAAAAAGTAGTTTATTATTTCCTATAGGGTACATCTGTTGGTGGGCTTCCTAGTATGTTTGGGGGGCATTCTCTACTTTCCCATAATCCCAGACTGTGGTACTCTTAGCTTTAGGAATGGAAGATGTAATATAGGTGAAGCCAACATGTTTTCCTAGGCCGTGAACTCAGTTCACAGTTCAAGGGTGGACATGTGAACCAAAGTAGTCAAAAAAAAAAAAAAAAAAAAAAGAAAAGAAAAGGGAAGGGGGGAAAAAAAAAAGAGTGTCAGGACTTTTGCAGGAAAATTTGCGTCAGAGACGTTCTTAGTTTCTTTCTGGACAAGGAAGCATGATGACCCAAGAGCTGCTGGCAGTATTTGGGAAATAGGAGGGAAGCCAAGCTCAGAATAAAGCCAACGTTGTGAAAATCAGAGCAAAAAAAAAAAAAAAAAAGACAAGAAATTTATCTTTGATGTGAGTGTTGAGCTGAGAGATCAAGTACTGCTTAAATTCTGCCCTGTTTGTGAACTTTTTAGTTAGGTAAGCCAATACATTCTTTTTATTTTTTTTATGCAAGATTACGTATGGTTTTGACCCAGTTTTAAATTTCTCTTCACTAAGAAATTGTTGGGAACCACAATTTTGGGGGCTGAAGAAAGGCCTCTTATCTGATCTAGATTCTTCCCTATGAAGCCTATATTATTCTAGTCAACTGTGTTCCTATATGTTGAAATGATTGCTCTTGGCTTCAGGGCTCCTATTAAGTCTCTCTCTCTTTGTTTAAGCATTTGCTCATTTAGATTATTTATGCTGGTCGTGCCTCCCAAAAATCAATTTCTCATAATTTAATTTTGGTAGACTACCCCAGTCGTATTCTCAGCCTGTATAGTCTAAATGTTTCTAACTGTACCCCACAGTTCCAGGGATGGACACAAGGCCTATGCTGAGCCAATAAGCTTACTGTGTTTATCTGGTTACAAATATTAGTTTAGTAGTGGACATGTGGTCAAGCCTGTTGAATCCAAATGAATAAGTACCGCATCTAAGATGTCATTCAGAGTCAGAGTCCAATCAGGAAATTAAGATGTGATAATTTGAACAAGAAGATTTGTTATAAAAATTATTCTTTGGGAGGCGAAGATGGGCAGATCATGAGGTCAGGAGTTCAAGACCCGCCTGACCAACATGGTGAAACCCCGCCTCTACCAAAAATAGAAAAATTAGTCTGGTGTGCTGGCTTGTGCCTGTAATCCCAGCTACTCAGGAGACTGAGGCAGGAGAATCGCCTGAACCTGGGAGGCGGAGGTTGCAGTGAGCCGAGATCGTGCCACTGTACTCCAGCCTGGGTGACAGAGTGAGACTCTGCCTTAAAAAAAAAAAAAAAAAAAAAAAAAAAATTATTGATGACTTACCAAGAATTAACTAGGAATAGATAGAAGGGAAATCTAAAGAATGCTGTAGAGCTGAGGGAGAATATCCAATGAAGGAACAAAATTGGAAGATGGGAAATTATTCCCTAAGATTCCTCACTGCTGGGAAGCCACCTAAGGAAAAGAGTTTCACCAGGTATCTTGCAGACCAGCCCAGCACCATGGGCATAAGAAAAGCCATGCATGCTGCAACCAGGAAGAGAAGCCCCTTCCCTCTCCAGGGTCCCTTCAGCACCTTCTACTGACCAAGCTTAGCATCATTCCTGTTGGCAAGAGAAACATGTTTCAGTATCACAAGAAGTGCAGTAAAGGGTGAATTTGGGGCTGAGAGGCAATACATTTGTAACTGGCACATCTGGGATTTTTATTTTAATACTAGGAAAAAGAAACTCTCTGCTATCTACCAATGTGCACTTAAGAGCAAGATGGTGGCCATCTTGCAACCAGGAGATGGAAGCATATCTTAGAATAAAGCTAGCATAGGAGAAAAGGACAGCTGAGAGACTGATAAACGCAAGTTGATGACAATGTTGCCTGGCTCTAGCAATGCCTTTAATACACACGACTTGAACTTTTTAGTTATAAAAAGCCAACAAATTATTTTTCTTACTAAACCAGTTTGAGTTGAATTTAAGTGTCTTACAGTCTAAGGAGCTGTGAGCAAACCTTTAATAAATATTTAAGCATTGAGCTTAGGTTAGTGTTGTATCTCTAACATGCATGTATTGTTCTCATTGTCTTTGTTCGTAATTCATGTGATAAATTGATCTAGGCTCCAACTGATCTGAAAGCTCCATTACTGTGGAGAGCCTTCTTAAACGGAAAACCGATGCTACATTTGCACAGCACTATACACTCCTTATGTAACATCTTTCATTAGTCTGTGTAATGCCCTGCAGGTATATCTCAGCCTGTTATATTTTAATCATTTCATTAACAGTATCATATTCATTACCATGGAACAAATGAGATTGAGAGATGTTAAGTGACATGGTAAAGTAACAAAGTTCTCCTTGAGAGAATGGGGGAATTGGGAGCCATAGCACTCATTTATCAGATTTAGGGCAATTTTTTTTTTTTTTTTTTCTGGATGGAGTCTTTAGAGTGAGCCAAAAAACCTAAGCAAACCCAACATATTATCTGCCCTTTTGTGAAATGAATGATTTTAATGTGAAAGAGGAATGAATAGCTGTAATATTGTCCCATAAACTTAAATGTTCACAATTTAAGAAATTGAATTGGTTTTTATTGGTGCTTTTCTCAACTGCTCCTGAAAGGTAATTTGCCTGAGAATCAAAAAAGAGAGGAGAGAATTTTGTTGAACACACAGAGGAGTGGTTTTGTAGTGAACCATTAGCTTTCCTCATGATCAACTGAGACTGAGTTGTATCAATAGCAGTCACTCACGTAGTCTGACAAGGGAGGGATTGCCTGATGGAGAACATTTCCAAACACGTGATAGACCAGAAACTGCTCTCAAATGACCTGGCGCTGTTCCCAGAGATGACAGCCCCTATTATATATATCTTTGTTAAGAAATATTTCTGCATTTCCCATATTTCTACAAATTTAATTTAAGTTAGAAGACTGTTGCAGAAGACTAGAACTTGGTATTGGAAAAAGAAATAGAATTAAAATGCCCTTCTCATTGGCTTTGATAATTTTTAATCTTTTTCTCCTTGGAACTTTGGCCTCAGTAGGATTTGGGTGTGAGAAAGGAGAACAAAAAAGGAGAAAAAAGAAGAAAGTATGGGAGAAGAAAGAGTTATTAAGGAATATTCATTATAAGTTATAAACTTGATACGATAAAGAGAATTGAACAAACTCTTTCCCCCTAATACCATTCTATTTTTAGAAAGAGAATCAGGGTGGGAATCTAAGAAAACATTCATCCTGAGAATTCTGGGTGCATTATTGGAAGTCTTTCATGAGGTGTCCTAGACCTTCTAGAAAAAGAATATGTGTATGTTGTCGAGACTCCTGAAGTTAAGCCCAAAACTCTCTGGTAGGAGATAAGTAGTTTTACCAACCTGTGGGAAGAGTAAATTCACATTTCCTCAGAGGTCGGAAAATTCTGCATAAACAGACAGAGATCTAAAAGATAGGAAAGTGATATATCTGAATGTGGTACTAGTGTTTCTTACAAGCACAGACACTTAGTGAACATGTTCTAAGTTCATGGAAAATGGAGATTTTTAAACTGGAAGAATCAGTTGGCCTGTGGAAGACCAAAGAGAATGATAATCACTGACAAAGCCTATTTTGATCCAAGAATGATCAAAATAACTCTGCTCCGTTTGTTGGTAACTTCTGAAAACTGGAAATAGCCCACCTCTTCATTATTAGACAAATGGATAAAAGTATTGTGGTATATCCATATAATGGAATACTATTCAGCAGCCAAAACAAATGATCTAGTTTAACATTCAATGATATGGGTAAACCTCCAAGTAATTTTGCCAAGTGAAGGAAAGCAGACAAGAAAAGAGTACATACTATATGATTTAGTATATTTAAAACTCTAGGAATGCAAATAAATCTGTAGTGACAAAGCAGATCACATCGCTTGGGTATAGGAGGAGGGTAAGGAAGGATGGGAAGGGGAAATTTCAAAGAAGTACCAAGAAATTTGTGGGAGGGGTAATGTGTATGTTCACTGTCCTAATTGTGGTGATGACTTTACAGGTAAATATTGTATGTCAATTATGCCTCGGCAAAACTATTAAATTAAAAAATCTACTCGCTTCTTGGCCCGATCAATTACCTTTGACTGTGAGAGGTTCTGGGAAAGAAAATTGCTTCCCAACTTCAGGAATAAGATGTGTTTCATGGAGATGGTGAGAACATCAGAGTGGAACATCAGCTGTGAAATAGCCATAGAAAACCTATAACAGCTTCCAAGATGGAAGCCATTGACTTTGGAATCTTAATAATGAGACCAAGTGAGAGTTTGGAGCTAAGCCAACTAACTTTGCTACTAACATCCAAGTCTTTGGTAGTAGGTATGACTTCAATTGCAGTGAGGATTAGGCAAAGATTTCACAATGAATATTACAAAGGGTAAACATGGACTTGGCATGTTATTGCCATCAGACTGAGATGCCAGGAAGAGGTTGAAGGACATGAAGATCAATGTCATTGTTCTGGACTAACACCTACATTTGTTCTGGCGAAGTCCACAGACAACCAGGCCTGCTTCTTTGTCCGCATTTGGATTGAGAAGGCATTTGATAACTGGGATTTTGTTGGCTCAGGATAGATGAAACAAAGAAGAAACATAGACATTTCCATACCTTGCCATGTGTAGAAGAAACAAGACTTCTGTGTGGCTCCAGGAGAATAATGGTCAATGGGCAAAAACTGTCGAATGGCAGCCAATGATTTAATATGAAGTCGTTAATAAAATGAAATGAGCTGCTCTTGAGACTGCAATCTCCCAGTCAGTGAGAGCATTAGAACAGAAGTTAAATACAAATATCATTTCTACAGCTTGTGATCCCTTAAGGTAAATTATGTGTAATGTAATTGATTGATTCAGGAACACAATCTGTGTTATAAAGACCATTATTAGTTATAACATGGTCACTAACTGTGTGTGCATAGGAAAAAAGATATTGCAGAAAGCATAGTGATATACAGATATTTTGAGTGACTGCATGCTTAGTTTGCATTGCATTCCTTTGTTCAGTATCTGCAATTGTAAACTGGGTTACGATTTTGTGTTTTTTACAACCTAATTTGAATTATGCCCGTTTTTAAAACAATATGCCCCATAGGTGACAAGAAGGTATATATTAAATTGCTGTAGATTGCTCAGGTAAATCGATTGCCTTTGCAACATGACTTTTTATAAAGTGAGATTTTTTATCATTGCAACTATAACATCAATGTGTTATAGCCCTGTACAATGGTTGATTATGTTGTGCAATATTAGATTAGATTTTCCAAGGTGATTGTCAACTCTTTAATGATCTGATAGTAGCAATCTTATATAGGATAATCAATGGGGATGAAGTTCCTTGTACGGATAATATTTTCCTACTCGCATTCACCTCTCACTTTCTCCTGAATTTCTCCCTTCTTATTATTCAATTCAGAGATTCTGGGGGTAAATTTCAGAAGAGAAGGAATAATAGTTTGGTTTCACCCATGTTATAATTTTAGATGCTTTTGTGACACTCAAGAAAGGGTGTGAGTAGGAGATTGAGTCTGGAGCAAAGAGAGGAGAGTGCCTAGTATGATGATACATATTTCCATGAGATTAGATGAAACTACCCACACAGAATTTGGAGGAAGGTTGGTAGATGGAGCATCTTGGGCTTCTCTGATATTTAGATATATACTAGAGAAGATAGGGATAAAATAGCCCGTGAGATATGAACAAATTTAGGTGAGCATTGTGTCACAAAAACCTGGGAAATAAAATATTTTCAAAATGAGGCAAAGCCACATAATTTCTCTGTTCTTCTTGTCAAAAATACATAACTGAATCTAATCATGGGGAAACATCAGACAAACCCAAGTTGAGGGACAGTCTACAAAATAATAAATGGCCTAGAGTCTTCAAATCTATCAAGGACGTAACAAAGACTAAGGAACTGCTCCACGTTAAAAAGACTGAAAAGACATGACAACAAAATGCAATGTGTAATCCTTGATTGGATCCTGACAAGTAACTCTTATTTTTTATGTGCTATAAAGGACATTATTGGGACAATTGGTGAAATTTGGATAGGTTCTGTGGATTTGATAATATTGAATCAATGTTAATTTCTTGATTTTGATAGCTATATGGTGATTGTGTAAGAGAATGTATTTGTTTAAAAAAAGAAGCACACAGAAGTATTCAAGGGTAAAGGGGCATAATGTCTGCAATGTATTTCCAAGTAGTTCAGAAAAAAATAATATCTGTATCTATCCATATATCTGTGTCTCCATCTTTCTATCAATAAAGAATAAGCAAATGAGGTAAAATTTTAATTCAGGAAAACATGGGTAAAGGATGTATGATAATTAATTTGTACTACATTTTGTGCTTTTTTACATCTGAAATTATTTAAAAATAAAATTCTTAAAATTAAAATAAAGGAGAAAATATCAAAAATAGACACATGTCTCTGTCAATTATTCTTTTCTTGATTGAAAACGGTGGCTTTTCTTGGTCCCTAAAGCCCGCTATATATTGTACATATGTGTTTCAACCTTACACCTGACATTTAATATTCTTTTTGCTTCAGAAATTTAGAACAAAGTCTCTAGTCTCAAGGTACCTTCAACCATATTTTTCCATGGAGGGATTTCTAATGATCTTGGATAGAATTAAGCCCTGATGAAAGAATACTTCAGTCTGATTTATGGGCCTATTCTGCTTGATACATAAAACTATTACATGACTTTTCTCATGAAGGAGTCCTTTGATACATTAGAACAACAATATTATTGTCACCCAACAATTTCATTCCAAGAGCCAGAGCTATATATAAGTCATAAGAATGCATTCATAAGGGTTGGAAAACACAGCTTTGTGAGATTGACAAGAAGACATTTCAGTATCAGAACAAGCGAGGTTTCTGAAGAGCATTTCGTTGGGGTCAAGAAAATGGCAGCTGGATCTGTAGGATATTCACATCGGAGCTTTTTCCCTTGAACATTTTCAGTTCTACAGAGGCCAAAAATTACATCTTTGTTTCCCTCCAATTTTCTTTGGCCTCTCAGACTTCTGAGTGATTCCGTAATTGTCACTCACCAACAAAGACTTAACATTTACCAGGGGACTTGACAGCAAATTCCTCCGGCCTTCAAGCCATGGATGATTAGAAAAGCCAGCATTTAGTAATTAAGCCATGAAATGAATGTGAACCACAAAATATTTGGAAGGTTATCGCAGAATATGCCTAGCAGCTGTCCAACATGAAGGGCTTCTCTTAGAAGAAGAGCCCTTCAGTCTTCACGATATCTGGGGGACCTTTTAGCTGTGTTGCCATTTTTCCCTAGCTGGAGATTTTCTTCTACTTCTGAACAGCTAATATAAATCACAACATTTCGTAATGGTATACAGGCATCCTAGGGCTGGCTTAATATGTATCATCTAGCAATTTGCAGTACAACCTACTGGGTAACTCTGCATAAGATATTTTGATCAGTTTATGCAGCATAATGATAATGGGTTTGGTAAATTGCTTGCTTTTCCTTTTGTATGATTGATTTACTGCTCAGGATTACTGAGTGGGCTCAGAGATGCGTAAGTTTGGAGAAATATTAAGCCTTCACCCCTCTGTGTTAAAACATGAAAATTCTAATGAATCAAGAAAATGCATTTTATATGTCTAGAGCTTACACAATCACAGGACACTCATTAAAATATCTGTCTGTTGAGAGCATTTACTAGTGTTTGCTTCTGCAGTAGTATTTCCTCATGTTGAATAAAAATTGTTTATTCACAAAGAGTAATTTTTCTTCAGTTAGATTAATGGTCAGGTTTCTTCTAGTTTGGTATTCTATCAATTCAGGAAATATGTACTAAAATTAAAATAGAAAGAAATGAAAATAACAATATGGTAAGCCCTTGTTTAACCTCACCCAAAGCTAATTTTAAAACATGTATTTCAATTTTGCTCTAGTTTCCTCAATAATATCAATGAATATTTAGCAAACAGTCTCTAAGTACTGTCATGTGCACTCTGCTGGAGGTAATCAAAAAAGGATTTAATGTGGTCAACATATCTCCCCTCAATCATATCTCTCAGTTTTTTTTTTTTTTTTGAAGGAAGATGGGGTGATTGGCTGGTGGGGTGAATGTAGATGTTAACACCCACATAAAAATACACCCAAATTCCTGTCATTGTAGTCACGAATTTCAGTGACTTCTTGACTTACAGCTCTGGCAGACAAATACTCCTAAATAGGGCTCTTGATCTGATGACCAGGAAATGACAAAAAGAGATTAAATTAAAGACATCTCTTCACGACTTTAGACTCTTGAGGTTGAAAACTTTAAAAGTTGCCATATGAGAGTTTCTTTTTTCTTGTTCTCTAATCTCTTTCTTAATAATTGTCTTGACTCTGGATTGATATGCCTTGGGATTGGCAAACAACTACCTCCTAAATCTCTGCTAAAAGCCTTTTCTTATATAGACAAATAATGTTATTATTGGTTTTCTACTGTGAGCCAAGCACTGTTTCACGTAGCTTACACTCTTTGTCTCAAGTCCTAGTTCTTGGTGCCACAGAAAACCGCTTAAATTCGTCTTTATGTGATATACATTCAAAGATCTGAGGACAGCAATGGGATTCCTTTTGCACCCCATCTTCTCCAACCTGAATATTTTTCATTTGCAATTAGCCCTGGTAGCTTGACATCTTCTCCTCATCATTTTACTTGTATATCTGTAACCGAGATCTAGAACCAAAACTGAATATCTTTCTTGTTTTAAATATAATAAATAAATTGTGTTTCCTGTGATGTAAGTACCCACATCCCACCCCATTTTTGGCAGTCAGTCTATTTTGTTTAAGTTGATTTATTCTAATTAGCATTTATCGAGAAACTACTATGTACCAAGTATTATTGTATGTTGAAGATAAAATACAAATGAGACATGGTTTTTGACATGGCATCTATATCTGTATAAGGTCAGTGCATATGTTAAACACGTGACTAAGTATAATAAAACGTGCTTCATATGTTACCAGAAGCATCAAAATGCTCTGGCAGCGTGGGAAAAAGCTTGATTCTGTGTGGTTGTTCTGCTGCTGGTCGTAAAATCAAAAGGCTCATTTTGAGGGCAGCATTTAAACAGGATTGTTAAATGTTACTAGGGCCCTTTCAAGGAAAGAAGACAACAGATGTATTGGAATATTGGAATATTATAGGAAGATTAATAATAATAATAAAATCAGATGTGGAAATATGAGCTATGTTTCAACAGTGGCTAATGGAATCAGGAACCAAGGACTGAGAGGAAGGAGAGGTACTGGCAGTAGAAGAGCAGGTTAGGACCAAACAGTGAATCCCAGGGAAAGGTATTTAGAGCTATGCCAAAGGTACTTGTCACACAAAGTGTGGTCTGAAAATGAGCAGCACCGTAACCACCGGAGAGCTTGTGAGAAATACAGAATCTCAGACCAGCTGACCTAGAATCTGCATCTTAAGAAGGTTGCCAGGTGGTTTGTGTGCTTACTGAAGCTTGAGATGCACTGCCAGAGGTGACAGACAACACTTTATGTAAGGTTTGGAGGTAAAGAAAGAGGTGAATAGGGAATGTACATTTTTAGGGATACTGGTGTTATTTCGCTTAATGCACACAATGTACTTCTATTACTGTCTCTTTACAGGAAAGAAAACTCACATCTGAGTAGGTTAATTCTATCACCCACAGTCTTGATTTAATAAATGGGAGAGCAAGAATTTGGAGCCTGGTGTGTCTAGCTCCAAAGATTGCCTGGTTCCATTTCATGATTGAATGATTTTATCAGTGTGGGATTTTGAAAAGTTAAACATAAGAGAGTCAATGAAGTGGGTTGAGACTGTTTTCTGTCAGTTAGAAAATACCCATCATGTTTTTGTGAGGACTGAATGAGGCAGTTTACGGAAGTTGTGAGATGTATGGTGGGTAGGCGCTTAGGAAATGAAATCTGCCATTAGTAGTAACTGAACCCTAGAGTCTTTGTTGCACTCCCCTCTGCAGTATATGCTTACATAACGTCTCTTTTTCCTTTAACATTCAAATATCTACGATCTGACTTGTTGTCCTGAGTGACTGTGGAAAGTCCGGTCTTTTATTTTATCCCCCCTCCAGGCGTATCTGAGAATGCCAGGGAATTGATTACAAGTTCTATGATTCCCACATGGTTTTCACTTGTCAACTGTACAGACATCTGTTTCATATCTCCTTCCTCAGTACTGTTTCACCCTAACAATGGAACAGGTATCTCTCTTAATTCCCCAAAGGACA
The DNA here is from genome assembly GCF_037993035.2 of Macaca fascicularis. Classification (NCBI taxonomy): domain Eukaryota; kingdom Metazoa; phylum Chordata; class Mammalia; order Primates; family Cercopithecidae; genus Macaca; species Macaca fascicularis. The sequence continues at coordinate 17,985,900 of NC_088376.1, forward strand.
ATTAGGACCAAGGTTTGGAAAACAACAGCAGGAAACTACAACGCAGAGAATATGATTGGATTCTGAACAATAATTTTGAGTCTTTGTCCTGTGACTTTTCCCTTCCCTGACGCTTCCCTTGGCTTTGGTTTGCCTCGATGTTTCAGGGGCTACCCTCATGTCCCTCCACATGGATGCTCTGGTCATTTCTATGCTGCTTTGAAGACAGGTTCCCAACTTTCTCTTGGGCTCAGGAAGAAGGAAAAAGAGTCCTCATTTCCCTCAATGTGAGACTTGTCTTTTGTGTTTTCTTCCCTAGGACTCATAGAAATGAGAACCTTCATGTTCTTCATGGGAAATAGCCATCTCCAATCAAAGAATATAAACTGGCCTTCCATGTCTCGCAACACTCACCATTTTCTTTTCTGTCTGGCTAATTAAAACTAAAATGATACCTTACGGGGGACATTGAACTATCTTCAAAGAAAATAGTTCTTTGAAACTAACCCTCCAGCATCTCTTCCGTCAGGTCTAGATGTTCCTCGGATGTGGCTTGGTCTCCTAATCAATAAGCAGCTAGTTTTAAAAGACACATACTCATTAAGAAGGGATAGTATTCTTTTTAAAAGTTAATTCTTTTTATTGATACGTAATAGTTGTACATATTTATGGGGTACATGTGATATTTTGACACATGCATACGATGTATAATGTCCAAATCAGGGTAAATGAGATATCCATCACCTCAATTATCATTTCTTAAGAACAAACAACCTTCTTACAGAAGGAACTCTAACATGTAAACAGAACATTTAATATCTCAGCCTGAATTAGGCCTTCCCAAGGACAGTGAGTAGATATTTGAATTATAACTGCATAGCACAATGGGCTTAGTAAGCCCACTACACTATCTACTAGAACTGGCACATGCTATCACTCACAGAACAGATGTGTTTATGAGGGTCTCTGTGTGTGTATGTGTGTGTATGTGTGCATATGTGTGCTAAAAAGAACTACAAGGTTATAGAAAAATTTAGTCTATCCAATTGCCACATTCTTTGACACCATGTTGACACAATATGTCACAGAAACTGACAGCATCCAAACACTGAAACATAGCTGTTTCTTGATTTAAAGATCATATAATTAGAAGCACTCTGTGTTAAGGGTAAGGGGAGTGGTCTCCAAAGACGGTGCACATTCACCCCAAAGACAAGCTTTATAATCACCTTGAAAGCAAAAACTTGCTATAATCCTCCAAATGGTATGACACGCTTCAGCTCTTTGGATGTGTTTTTCTCCCTGGACTGCTCTATTACCCCATGCCCTGTTGTTTGCTTTGGATACAAGATGAAGATTTTGTACTTGGACCTTTGAAAATTATTCAGGTCATGTTTAGCTACAGAATGTTTTGCTGCCTCCACTGGATGGGATCTATTTTTAAAATCTGGAGTTTGAAGGACTAAAAGGAAAGAGAAAAAATGATGCTTTATTGGTTTTAAGGCAGTTGTTTTTATGTTTTTGAAGTCATACACCCTTGTGTACTTAAAAGCAATGGGACTTAGCCTCTTTACAGATGGCATTAAAGGTAGAGTTTAAGAAACCTAATGTATTTTTTTCAAACCTTTCCTGGACTCCCTCCATGGGGCCTCTTGGTTTAAGATTAGTTTAGGCAATATTTTAGTATCTTTCAGTGAAAGAAAATATTAATAACTTTAATAAAGAGTAAGATTTTATACCTATAAAAAGTAATCTCAACATTGGAGCCTTGCTTCAGTCTGAGGCAAAAGAGGGCCTTCATCTGTTACCATGATGGTTTCCCAGAGGCCAACGAAGTTGTTGACCAGATTTATCTCTGTAGCAGTTAATGCTGAATGTCTGTGGCTTGAATGGCTTATGAGTAAAAGCCATAAATCAGTTGTTGGGTATTGCTCATTTTTATGGTTTATTCTTCAAAATATAGCCAAAGACAGTAGCAATTTAGAGGATTTTGTTTCTTGGTGACCAGGTATTTCCTTTTCTACACATACGTTAACTTGCCAAGGGACAGTATGTGAAAATCATCTCTGCTCTTTGAATACTTGCAGGATATTCTATCACTGTAACTGATGGAAGTTCTTCAAGGGAGCTTTTCTCACAACTTACCTTTTTCTTCTAGCAGAGGGATAATTTGTGAACATTCTTTGAAACCTAAGAGTTTGTTTTGTGTGTTGGTGTGTGTACGTGTGTCTGAGAGAGAGAGAGAATTTTACAAAATTGAGTCAAACTAGGATTACTGATTTGTGAACAGTGGGATATCAGTGTTTCTCAAAATAGTGGAAAAAGGTCAGCACAAAATTCGTAACACTTAGACTTTTAATAAACAAGAGAAATAATGCCAGATTTTAGAACAAGGGCTCAAGTAGCATAGACTTCAAAAGGTGCTTCTCTGAGGTGTAGGCATTTTAGAAGTAAAATTGTGAGAAGAGCCTCAAAGTGCATTTCCCTCTTAAGTGTCACCTCATTTTAAACCTTGAAGACTCAGGTATTACCATATCCTTGATATAGGATCATTGCTTTATAAAGTGTTCAAGTAAGGCCTCAAATGTTAAACAATGTTAATACAAAATAATTGCTTTAGTTCACACAAAACTTGAAATTATGTTTTTATTCTGGTCCAACTCACCAGCATATCTGACCAGGACTATAGCAGTTGACTTCTAGCATGGTCTTCCTTTTCCTGCTCTCGTCTCCCTATTATCCATTGTCCACAAAGCAGTCACAAAGGCTGATATCAACTTTGAGAACATTCAGGACTTTATATCACACTTGGAATAAAATCCATATTCTCTCTTTAGGCCTGGGTGACTCTTCTCGATCTAGCCCTTACCTCACTCTGGGAATCCCATTTTATACCACTTGTTCACAATGCCTCAGCCCCACTGGCTACTCTCTAGTCTGTTTCTTGAACAAGTTAAGGCCATATTTCCTAGCACTTGCTATATCCTTGTTTACAAATGTAAATGGCTGGCTTCATCTTCTCATTTTTGTCTCTTTTCAAAGTGACTGTGTCAGAGAGGCCTTTCCTGAACATTCATTTCAAACCAGTCTTCTCCACCCTTACCTTTCATCTTTTTTTTTTTTTCTTCTGAGATGGAGTCTCACTCTGTTATCTAAGCTGGAGTGCAATGGCGCTCTCTTGGCCCACTGGCTCACTGCAACCTGTGCCTCCCGGGTTCTAGTGATTCTCCTGCCTCAGCCTCCGGAATAACTGGAATTACAGACATGCACCACCACACCCGGCTAATTTTTTATTTTTAGTAGAGATGAAATTTTAGCATGTTGGTCAGGCTAGTCTGGAACTCCTGACCTGCCTCAGCCTCCCAAAGTGTTGGGATTACAGGCGTGAGACACCATGCCTGGCCCTCACCCTTCAACTTATCACCTTGCCTGGTTTTCCTTATAGCATTTATCACTGCTTAAAAATGCAGAATATATTTATTTGCTTACATGTTTATTTTTTACTTCCTTAACAGAATATAAGCTCTCTGAGGACAAGGATTTTATCTTGTCCAGTTATAACCCTAACCTTTAATACAGTGCCTGTCATGTACACAAGTACTGAAAAAAAAAGCTATTTGGATTATTAAATGAATGAGAAAGCGAATTTTCAATGGGATTTCACATTCTGGATCTCTTGGGATATGAAATGTGAATGGAAGGAAAAAGTGTGTTAATCTGTGATTCACTAGGCCTTCCTTAGGGTAGGGACAAACTTAAATCTTGCTCTACTGTGAGCAGATGTAAGAGAGAGTCAATGGAAGAGAGTCTGTGATATTTGGGAATGTCTGTCATCTCCAAAGTGAGGACAGGAAGAAGTGTCAAATGCCAGTGATAAGTGTGGAGTGGGAAAACATTGGAACACAGCAGTGCATCTCTCTGGCCATAGAACTTGACAGAGTCACTTCAGTAATTTCATCTCTTGTGCACAGGGAAAGACATTGAGCTCCATATTATCAGACGTGAATTCAAGTTGTGCCCTTGTTATCATCAGCCCCTGAAAACCTAGGCAAGGCACAGATACCTGGGCCTGATTTCTCACTAGTGAAATGGGAAGGATAATGAAAAGAGAAAATAATTTTTATTGAGTGCTCACTGTCTTCTAAGCCCTAAGTACATATTTGCATGTATTATTTGGTTTCGTTCTTATGATAAACCCCCATTGCTACACCCTTTTCCACCCCAACCCTGTGCTACAGATAAAGATACTGAAACTCAAGAGGGATTTGGTAATAATGAAAGAGCACACATGTAGCCAGTGACAGAGCTGGTATTAAAGCTTCTTGTCAGTTTGAGCTTGTAACTCACGGTTTTAAAGGGTGTGCTGTGGGGTTTTCCCTTTAATATGATTGGGAGAACAAAATGAAGTCACCTTCCAGCTCTAATAAAATGTATCACAGTCTCTTGTAATTGTTACAAACACATATGCCTCCTCCATTAGAGTTAAAGTTGCAAACCTGTCCATAATTCAATTCAAAGTTGCAAACGTGTCCATAATTCACCTTTGTGTCTCCATTATCTAGCACAGAGCCTGGTTCATAAAAGGTATTTTTTTTTTTAAAGTCTGTCTCTCTTTCCTTGCACCTTTCCTTCTCTCTGGTGACAGAAATTACATTTGCCAAAACCCACAGGGTCATAACAAAGACATTCCTGGGGAAGGAATGAGAAGCAGAGCACAATCATCAAGTCTGTCTCTTTCAACCTGCTGATAATCCACACTGCTGTTCCAACTCCTGCAAATGCAGCTTTGCCAAGAACTTGGTGTGCTTTCCACAGCAGGTTGGTGTGAATGCTATGTTTAGAATACAACCATAAGCAGTCAGGGGTTTTAACATTCTAGAAAGTATTGTTCTGTCCAAACACAGAGCTTTGCAAGGTACAGGAGCAAGACCCCTGCCCACACAGTGTATTTGGATTCAGCAATGTTAATTTCACATAAGGGAAAAAGGGCTCTATGATTCCAGGACCAAGAGGTGGGGATTCAGCAAATACTATAGAATACACAAGCTTTAGAAAATATAGATTTTTTTTTTTAGTGCCACCTACTGTTGAAGTTATGAGGGAAATCATTTATAGTTCTTATTTATTTTCTTGCTTCTGTATTAAGGCCCCAAAGACAAATGTAAACAGCTGTTCTCAGCTGCATGCTTTTGTTTATTGATGTTTCAAGTTTATTATTTGCGCAATATGTAATTTCTCTTTGAATCCTTTTACTTGTATAGATAGTAAATAATGATGTGAGCATCAACACACCAGGATGAATGAATCATTCTTGGGGACTAGAAAACTGCCACTCATTTTACAGATAGAAGAGAATAAAATTTCAAGAACAAGAAATGGCAGGCTTTACAACAGTAGGTTGGACAGTCAGGAGCAAGACTGAGAAACAAAGGCCAAACCTCAATATTCTCTCATCAATTAGTAATCAGAATCAGATTATGTGAAAATCCATTGGAAAGAAAACAAGAAATCAGGCTAATACTTCAAATGAAAAGTATGCTTGAGGAGTATTGAATTGTTTGCCTTGGCTGTCATCAGCCTTTTAAAAGGCCTTGACCCAATAGACAGTTGGGAACCTTAAGGCTGATCTCCTACTCCCTAAGCAAATAAGACTTCAGTGTAGTTAAAAGAGGTTGAGTACCAGGAAAGGAGAGGATGTGCCAAACTATTTGCTTTTTTATTAATTTTACTTCTTGGCCAATAAATGCCCATTACTTTGGAAATTTAAAAAGTCATTCTGTTGTAGAAAGGTACCAATTGTAGAAAGAGGCAAATGGTTTACTTCTTTTTTTTTTCTTTTTAACGGAGTCTCACTCTGTCACCAGGCTGCAGTGCAGTGGTGCGATCTCAGTTCACTGCAACCTCCACCTCCCAGGTTCAAACAATTCCCCTGCCTCAGCCTCCCAAGTAGCTGGGATTACAGGGGCACACCACCACGCCTGGCTAACTTTTTGTATTTTAGTAAAGATGGGTTTCACCATGTTGGTCAGGCTGGTCTTGAACTCCTGACCTCGTGATCCACCCACCTCGGCCTCCCAAAGTGCTGGGATTACAGGAGTGAGCCACCACACCTGGCTGAGTTTACTTCTTTATGTTGAGATTTTCTTGTGTGATTTAAAATTGTTTAAATTCTACAAATAAATATTGAGCAAGCCTACCCATGCACGGCACTCTGCACAGAATTACGGGGCTGGATGGAGCCCCGGAGATTACCCAGAATGATCCCTTAATTTAACCACAGAGGAAATGAAGACTCCAGAGAAAAAAAAAAAAAAAAAGGAAAAAAACCAATATCTCTTTGATGTAGCATTCTCATCTAGTAGCAGCACTGTGACTTGAACCCAGCTCACTTAATTACTAAGTAATCTCAAGTTCTGTCTACCATTTGTTCCTACCACCACCGTAGATTTTCAATGCCTCACCTCGGATAAGGTCACTCAGCTAGCATATTGCAAAACACAGAGGCTTTTCTTTTTTTACTCTGAGTTCACCAGTCTTTCCACCTACCATATCACTTTTTGTACTGGATTTTAAAATAATAATAAATAAGAAAATGTAAAAAGTTACAATATGCCAATTGTGCCTTTTTGCCTCTAGACTCTATGCTGCAAAATATCTCAATTTCTAGTCTTAGAATGAAAATATATCCTAGAAACATCAGATGGCAAGATAAACCACAGAAAGAATCCCAAGGCATTTTGCTGATGAAACTGATTTTTTCATAGTTTTCTCTTTTGTTCTGAAAGGGAACAACTTGAACAGTAGTCTCATTGGAAAGGAGCGCCATATAAATTATTTTTTATTTGGTACCACCCGTCTATACAGAGAAACAACAAAAGCAGATTTTGACATGTTTATTAATTACCCAAAGCAATTTTTTAGTACTTTGACATTATTATTATTCTAAAGTCAACGTAGGAAATCACAGAAAAACTATTTCCCTTTAAGATGTACTGAGATAGTTGTTGTTTTAAAATATCTTCCAATTTTAAAAGATAGTATTGCTTTATTCTAAAATGATTTCTCGATCTCTTTTGCATTTTTTCCTTAATTGTTCACTTTATGGCAACAACTAGAATTCCGAAGAAAAGTACAAAGAGATTCCTGGGGAAAAATAAATAGGAAGCTGATTCTGAAAACAGAACTCTTCTCTTGCAAAAGAGGCTATAATTGGTGGTCCCAAACTCTTTATAGTTCCAATAAACAGACCTACACTTCAGAAAATGATCACCACCTACAAGGTCAGTGAGCCCAATGACCATGAGATCGTTACCACATAGGGGAAGATTTGGTTGGAATGGCATAAAAATTTAATTTATTGTTAACTTAAATTTTTCCCATTATCAAAAAGGATGTGAGGTGGCATATAAGAAAAGCCAAAGATGCATAAGGGGATCAGATGAGGAACAGAAAGTCAAACATGTTGAGGGCTATTCATTAACAGGCTAAGTGGCTGGCAGTTCTTGAGACAGCCTCTTCCACCTGGTCCTTCTGAAGAGAGTTCTGATTCTTTTTGTAGGTGTATGATTGTTCATGCCAGAACATGGGAAATTTCCTTCCGTCCCTCTCCACCCTCATTTTAATTTGAAGTACAACTTATATACAGTAAAATGTACAGATCATAAGTGTATACTTTGATGTGATTTGACAAATATATGCATTCATTTGACCCATATCCCAGTTAAAATATGGAAAAATTTCAGAAAATCCTTGTGTCTACTACCTCCTAAGAAGTAAAGTATAGTTGAAGAAATTAATTTATACATTTTTCCTAGTTACATGGCAACAATTTGGGGGCTCCCTTTAGCAGACACCAGGAGTAAAGAATGTGTGAAACCATAGCGCTTTCAGTGGTCTTGGCTGATTGTTTAATAAATTTCTGAAATTTCTGAATTGTAATTATTACCAACGATATTAAATAAGCTCTGCAAATGAGGCGGCATGTTCAGAATGCCTCGGATCTCAACATAAAACATTTCGTTTTCTTTCTGTGGGGCAATGGTGTTAATGTACACTAAACAGAATGGTCCCCAGTGCCAAGGGTGTTCCCTGTTGCAGGGCAGGAAATATTGGGAGCTACCCTTTTATGGTAAAAAAATGATTCTTCTGCTGGGTAAGCAAATAGCTCATAGCTCTCAAAGGAGGGAACTTAATTTAAGGAAGAATAAGCACTGGGGAAATAAAGTTTCACATGGGCAACTGGGCAGAATTCTGTGTGTTTTTATAGCTGGCTCTTGAAAAGTCTTCAAGCTGGATATTGCATTCACACCATAGAGTGGCCTGGTCACGTGACAGGCATGCTGAAATTCACTCAACCGAGGTTTTGTCAAAAGGCTCCCAAACGCTGGTCTCTGGTTGATTTTAGGGCAAGCAGTTACTTAATACGCTTAGTCTCTAGGGACCGAAGCAATACATAGACACCACCTACGGAATTCCACTCCCACCACTAGGCCTGTGAAAGCACTTGTTAGGGGAAAGAGAGAGAGAGAGATTTATCCTGCTTTCTTAAATTAAAGACGCCTTTCCTATACTAGGGCCTCCTGAGAAACATGAACTTTCTTTAACTGCAGTTAGTGCCAGCAGCAAAACACCAGCAGGGGAATTGTTTGGCTGAAGCTGGGCTGAGGTGCTGTAGCTCATTTCAGATTAATAGGCTTCTCTGGTTTCATTCCCAAAGTTTCCACCAATGGATGGGGACATTTTTCCAGTTCTAGAACCATTATCCCTGCCCCGGGCTGTCTAGTGTGTTTGTGTCTGCAGGAGTTGTCATTCGTTTATCTGGGACACACTTTTTAAGGGATAAAAGATGAAAGGATGATAGTTTTTTTTTTTTTTCCTTTTTCTTTTTTTGCTGAGAGAATGGTCTGACTAAAATTTTTTGGTATAGTTGAAGAAATTCCTTGTATAACTTCAAGATTAACTTCATTATCAAGCCATTGCAGCTAAACAACGCTTAACCCTGCCCAAGAAGTTCTTGAAGGATGTAGGTACAAAGCGTTGAGAATACACATTTGGCATTATTCATGAGGCACCATTGTGTAAGAAAACATACTAGACTGGGCATCTGGGGGCCAGAGTTCTAATCTCAACTTCATCACTAAATTGCTGTGTCACTTGCAAAATGAGGGGAATTAGAAAGGGACATATTCTGAAGTCCTTTTCAGCTGTAAATTCCTGTGGAGATAGATAACATAAAATCAGATTCAATTTTATGGGGATAGATATAAAATTACAGGATTGGCATTAATGATGACCTGAGACATCGAATTTGCCAACCGCAAATTGCATTATGAAATGTGATTTTGCATTTTTGCAATGGTAGAGTAGCTTATGCAGGCCCATCATTGTGCCTAGATATCTATAAAAGCAGCATACAACCAACCAAACAAAAAAAACCCAAAACAAAAACATTTGTCTGAAGGTTCTGAAGAGCAACCATGATTTTGAAGAAAACTGCATCACGGTGACGCCAATAGTCCCAGTCAGTTTTCTCCTTGAGGCATCTACTAATTTGTAACAAGTGTATGTCTGAGAAACCAGGCAGAAAGGTGACAGACAGCTCAAGACTTTGGCAGTCTCAATTGCCTGAGAAGACAAAAATTGGAGATCAAGGTTACTAAGTGAGCCAGAGCTTGAGAGTTTAACGTCCCACAGGAAAGAGAACTATGGAAACATGAATCTAAAATTCTGTGCAGGCTTTACCCTGAAAGCATTTGCAAAATCGTAAATTGCATAAAGTGAAAGTACACAAGAAAAGCAGAGAGCAGCGGCTTGAAGCTAAAATATAAAGCACAGCTTTTTAGCAGACTCACATGCTGTTAAGACAGAATTTGAATTTCAGGACACTTCAAAGCAGGATTCCTGGTAAGCATGTTAAGATCCTATCTGAGAGGCCTGGGAGGCTTTATCCTGGGGGTAAAGCAAAAACTATAAATAGACTAGATATCACAAAGACAAAACTCAGGCTTGAATCATCTCAACTGCTGGTTGAATCAAGGTGATCTGCCTCTAATCTACTTGCCTGCCAGAAGAAAATCAAATTTTCTCTGAGGAAAATAGCATCTCACAGAGTCTCTGCAATATTTTAGTCACAATGCCCAGCATTCATTCAAAGTTACCAGATACATCAGGAGACAGGACAAAATATGTGTAAGCTAAGAGAGAGCGAAAAATTTAAAAAGTCAAGAGAGAGTCCCATAGGTAACCCATGTATCAAACCCATGATTAGGCATGGAATTTAAAAGAAATACAATATTTATGTTTAAGAAATTATGTGACAAAAATGGAAAAGCTCATCAGAGAACAGAAATCTATAAAAATGAATTAACATGCAATTCTAGAATTGAAAATTTTAATACCTGAAATTTAGAACTTAGGTGGGCTTAAGCTCAGATTAGACACAGGAGAAGAAATTATGAATGAACTGGAAAAAAAAGTAAGAAATATCCAGACTCACATACATGGAAAGTAAGAAAAACTTATAAAGCACAGAAAAAAGCTCCTGAAGTGGAGACAGCCTCAACAGCAAAAAGCTAAAATATGTGACACTGACATTGGGATCAGGAAGTTTGTGGGAGCTTGAAGAACTATGAGGAGATTTTAGTGAAGACTGAAAAAGCGGTGAGAAAATTGCTGGAGATTGAAAAAAGTGGTCATCCATGTTATGTGTTGTCAAATGTTTGACAACACTCATCAATGATAATGTTGGACATAGAAAACGTATTTAATAAACTCATGGAACCAGTGTAGGAGATTGATAGGCAGGATATGGAAAGTGTCATTTGGTTTCTTTTACCTACATATGATAAAGTACAAGAAAAGAAAGGGGAACTGAAAAAGGAACTGTTAACTTTGCAAGGAATATTAGACAAATACTTTAATAAGTGGCTAAAAATATTAAATAATTTAAATAACTACAACTCTTTTCTCTAGACTAGATGGTATTGTCCAAATATATCAGGGCGTATTCCCACTAAACATTACCTAAAGATCAAAATCAAGTCTAGGGTGAAGCTGTGAGACACTTCATGAAGACACTAAACATGATTTAATGTGGAAGCATTTCAGACGCTCTCACTTAATGAAGAGATTCTAGTAATATTGGATGCGTGCTTCAAAAATCTCTGCTAAACAAAAGAGCTTCTAAGTATCTTAAGAACATTGTCCCACAACACCCTAACAAATATTATAAGATATAAAGGAGACAATATTAAAGAAATGTGTTGATGTGTTTAAAGTGTTTTATAATTTGATAAATAAGAACCCCAATTTTAAATTTTAAAACCCACAATTTTAAAGGAGCTTTACCTGCTAGCACTGAAAGGAACACAGATGATTCAAAATGAAAAGAAGTCTGTGGGTTCCAACCTTCTCTGGATATCAAGTAAGCTGAGAAAGTTACTCAGCTGCAAACAAGGACCAGTCTTATGGAATGGTAACGATGACTCGGAATGTAAAATTAATATCATAGAGGACAGAGTTAAGAGCCATGGAGCGCTGTTCCAGTGAGCAGAACTAGCCTCAAAGCACACAATATTTCCTGCCTTCAGAGAAAGATTAATTCCTGACATATGTTCAGCTGACTTGCAGAATTGCTTTGGACCAGTAATTACTATAAGACTCCCATTCTCTCAGTGTTTTGAAGAGAGTGCCTATAGCAGTTATTCTGTCTCCATCTCTCCACTTTATTTTGGGTGTATGGAGGGTAAATACCTTGTATTCATTCATTTTTAAATGTATAGGTCTCCAGGTCAAGATAAAGCACAACTGAGAAGCTGCACCCAAAAAACCACATCTTGAGTGCCTTGACAACACCCGATTTTAATTTAGATGATGGAATCTTGGTCTGTAAGCTGGAGCCTAATTCCATAATAGGATAAATGTTGGAGTCTTTGGGGGAGATGAGTGTATTTTTTATGTGGGAAGGATGTGGTTCATAGGCCTCTAATAAGCCATTCCTACCAATATTCACACCTCTGTGTAGTCCCCTCCCATATTGATCCTGGGCTTGGCTATAATACTTTCCTTGATCACCAGGAAATTACAAAAGTAACTCATGCATTTTTTGATAAATGCTTTTATGTTGATGCTTGACCGCATTAAATTTTTCCTTTTATTGGTCTTAGACTCTCATGACTTCAGAAAGTTCAAGATGGACATTTGATAGGGCAGAGGAAGGACATCTAAAGAATCCAAGCAAAAACCAGAACTGAGGTCTCAGACACATTGCCCCATTAGAACCAATATGACTGCTCCTTAGCTATTCAAGTCATCCCAGCTTAGTCATCCCCATTGTGGTCTGACAAAATTCCTAATTCACAGAATTGTGAGTTTTAAAAAAGTGATAGTTGTTTTAATTCACTAACTTTTGGGATAGAATGGATAATTGAAACAGGAAATTTGGTCAAGGATTAAAAATGCCTAACATGTTTAATTTGAGTTCCTGAAGAAGAGAAGAGATAAAATGGGACTGGAGCAATATTTTAAGGTATATTGGCAGAACAATTATGTAAACCACCACCAAGACACAGATTTAAAAATTGCTGTGACTGCAAGACGATCAGTGAAAAATAGGACATACATAGGCACATTATTGTAAAACTGCTAAGTACAAAGGCAAAAATAGTTTCTTAGAAGTAGACAGAAAACCAAAGCATGCTACCTAAAAAAAAACAAGAATAACATTTTTTTCTTTCTAACCAAAATGATGGAAGCCATAAAATAACAGAATGGCATCTTGAGATAAAACAAAAACCCTATCAATCTGGAATTCCATGTAAATTATATGAAATATAAAAAATGTTTTAAAATACCCTTTAAAAATTAAGATAAAGACATTTTTAGGTAAGAAAAAGTCTAAAGGACTGATTCACTAGCAGGCTTACAACAAAAAACGTAACAGAAAAGTCTCTCAAGAAGAAAAACATAACCCCAGATAGAAGGGCAGACATCGAAAAGGGTGAATATTTTGATAATTTTAAACGTTTATTTTTTTTTAAGAGACAAGTTCTTGCTCTATTGCCCAGGCTCGAGTGCAGTGGCACAGCGATAGCTCACCAATCCTCAGGTTACTGAGCTCAAGCAATCCTCCTGCCTCAGCCTCCTGAGTAGCTGGGACTACAGGTGCCCACCAGTACACATGGCTAATTGTTTATTTCATATTTTTTGTAGAGATGGGGCCTGGCTATGTTGCCCAGGCTAATCTTGAGCTCCTGGCCTCAAGCAGCCCTCCCACTGTGACCTCCCAAAGCACTGGTTTTCCCAGGCCATTGGTCTCTTATGTTAGCCCTTTTATCAACATAACATGAAGAAACTGGTTTTCCCAGTGCTTTGGGAGGTCACAGTGGGAGGATTGCTTGAGGCCGGGTTGCTTGAGGCAATAATACTGCCTTGTGATGTTTAAAATAAATGTATTTATTTTAAATTACAAGAATTAAATTACAAGAAAACAATAGTACAAAAGGTGAGAGGAGAATAAATGAGAATTAAATTGATACAAGGTTTTGCACTGTCTAGAAAAGGAAAATAGTACTAATTTATACAGACTCTGATAAGTCAAAGATACATATGGTAATTTCTAATACCACCAGAAAGTTGATAGAGAAAATTATACTAAACATATTATTGAAGGAGGGAAATTAAATAACACAATTTATTTGATTATTTTGGTGGAAGGCAAGAAAGAAGACATAAAGAATAGAAAGCAGATTAAACAAAATATTACAAAGTATTATGGTAGATTTGAGCCCAAATATGTCAGAAACTACTAGAAAAAAATACTCCTATTTAAAAACAAAGATTGTGAACTGATTCAAAATCAAAACCCAGATATATGCTGTTTTTAATGCATGTACCTTAAATATGAGAAAAAAGGCAGGATGAAAATAAAGAGTAGAGGTAATTATGCAAATACCATTCATTTTTGAAAAACTGATGTAGTTAAATTATTATCTAATAAACTAGGATTTAGGAAATAATGAGGGAATTTTATAGTAATAAAAGAAGTGACAAGAGTCACATCTTGAATGATGTCATGAGGAACTCAGAGGATCCTTTCCCCAGTGAAACAACTGTAACTGGTGAAAATTATTAAATTTTAACAAAGGAAAAACAACACAAATCTATAATTTTTGGAAAATGCCTGAGGGCATCCAGCAAATGGAGACATATTGATTCAAGAAAATCTCCTAAATCTTACTAAGAACAGTAAAAATATGTGGCATTTGAACTAAAGTCATGCTCCCTTCCCCTGCTCTCCAGCTGGGCATGACAGAAGCTGTACTCCAGCCAAGAGAAGTTGCAGCCAAGAGCACAGGACTTCCATTCCTCCCAGTTCCCTGTCAAGGGCTGTGGTATCTTCTCAGAAAGCACAGGCTGACAGCATTTCTCATTACCACCCCCAGATTTGTGGTGCAGAAGCTCTATTCCAAGCAAGAGCAGCTGAAAAGTCTGGGGCTCCCTTCTTCCATCCGCCCCCACTCACAGGGCAGAAGCTCTACCCCAGGTGTGACTGGGTAATAATACTGAGCCCTATTGTTAGAAGACAGGATCTTGTAAGGAAACAATTAGAATTAATAAATGAACACAGTAATGTTCAAGATGTAAGATAAATATGCAAAACCAATTGTATTTCTATACACTAGCAATTAATAATCTGAAGAAGAAATTAAGAATGCAATTCTATTTACAACAGCTTCAAAAGCTATAAATACTTAGAAATGAAATTAACAAAAGAAGTGCAAAACTTGTACTCTGAAAACTGCAAAACATTGATGAAAGAAATTTGAGAAGACTTAAATATTAAAAGAAAACCTATGTTCATGGGTTGGAAGATTTATTATTGTAAGACGGTAATATCCCACAAATTGATCTACACAATCAATGCAATACTTTTCAAAATTACAGATAGCTGATTTTTTTCCAGAAATTGATAACTTGATTCTAAAATTCATATAGAGTGCAAGAAAACCAGGATAGCCAAAACAAGCTTTATAAAAAAAGAACAAAATTGGAGGGTTACAGTTCCTGATTATACAACCTACTTCAAAGCTACAAAAACCAAGACAATGTGGTAGTAGCATTTGGATAGACATACAGATCAATGTAAAAGAATGGAAAGTACAAAAGTAAATCCTGACATTTGCTGTCAACTAATTTTTTTACAAAGTTTCAACACAATTTAATTGGAAGAAAAAGTTTTTTCAGTAAGTACTGGGATAACTGGATACCCATATGTAAAGAATGAAATTGGATGCCTTCCTTATGCTGTGCACAAAAATTAATTTCAAATGAATTATAGACCTAAATGTAAGAGCTAAACTAAACTTATATACCCAAATTTAAGAGTTAAACTAAAAATCTCATAGAAGAAAACACAGGAGCATATCTTTATGATATACTTTCATGGCAAAGCCTTCTTAGATATGACACCAAGTGCACACACCAAAAAATGCATATGAATTGAACTTCATCAAAATTAAAAGCACTTTGCACTTTAAAGGACATTATGAAGCATCTGAGAAGACAACCCACAGAATGAGGGAAATTATTTGCAAATCTTATATCTGGTATATATATGTATCTTGTATTTATAAAGAACCCTCACAAACCAATAATAAAAAGGCAAATAACTCAATTAAAAATTAGCAAAGGCTCGATTAGACTTTTATCCAAAGAATATACAAATGGCAAATAAGCATCTGAGAAGACAACCCACAGAATGAGGGAAATTATTTGCAAATAATATATCTGATATATATATATATATACATACACACACACACATATACACACACATATATATATGTATCTTATATTTATAAAGAATCCTCACAAACTGATAATAAGAAGGCAAATAACCCAGTTAAAACTGAGCAAAGGCTCTGATTAGACCTTTATCCAAATAATAGATAAACGGCAAAAAAGCACAAACAGTTTGGCAGTTTCCTAGAGTGTTAAACGTGGAGCTATTATACTACCCAGCAATTTTACTCCTAGTAATATACTCAAACAAATAAAAATGTATACCCACTAAAACTTGTACACAGATGTTTATAGCAGTATTACTCATAATAGCATAAAAGTGGAATTAAATAAAATGTCTACTAATTGAGGGATGTACGTAAAAATGAATATCCATAGGATGAATGGTTGTTTGGTAATAAAAAAGGAAGAAAATACTGCTCTATGTGTCAGCATAAATGAATCTTGAAATATATACTAAGTTTAAAAACCCGGTCAAAAAATCACATATTGTATGATTCCATTTATATAAAATGTTCAAATCTATGAAGAAAATATTAGAATAGTAGCTGCTTAGGCTGGAGTTTACAGTAGCAGAACAAAGAGTTACCACAAATGTCAATGAGTTTAAAATATTTTAAAATTGATTGTAGTAACACTTTGCAATTATGTAAATATACTAAAATCCATTTTAGTTTACATTTTAAAAGGATGAATTGTGTGATATGTAAATTACAGCCTAAAGAAGGCTGGCCAAAAAAATGAATAAATAAGAACCAATTTACCAGAAAAATGTTAATACTCAATGTATATAATCTAAAATAAAGCCTCAAAATATGTAAAGGAAAAGCTAACAAAATTTAAAGAAGAAATAAAGTTCACAATCACAGTGACAAACAATGTAACCCTCTAAGTAACTATTAGAGCAAACAAATAAAAAATAAAAATAAAAAAGTTGATTTATTAATTGATCCAATTGACATGTACACACCACTGTAGCCAGCAAATGTAACGTCCACATTCAAGCACACAGGAAACATTCGGCAAACTTGATCATATGTGGAAGTGTAAAGCAAGTCTTGAGCTGTGAGAAGATTGAAATCTGGCAGGTTATTTCGCTCAGGGTAGAAATGAGCTAGAAAAGAATTATTAAAAGCTAAGTAGATATTCTCAAGTGACAGAAAATTTAAAAACACGTGTTTAAAGAATCAATGAGTCAAAAAATAGTGACAATTAGAAAACATTTTAAGCTCAATGAAAAAGAAAACATATTACATCAAATCTTTTAAAATATAAGCTAAAGCCTTCCTTAGAGGAAAATTTAAAGCCTTGCTTAGATGTATTAGAAACTAAGAAAGGCTGAAAATTAATGATCTAAAGTATACACTCCAAATAACTAGATAAAGAGCAGCAAATTAGATCCAAAGAAAGTAAAAGGAAGAAAACAATGAATATAAGAAAGTTAATAAAACTAATGAAGTAGAAAATAAAGATATAATAGACATGACATTAGCAACAATCAAAAGTTGGTTATTTGGAAACATTATTAAAAATGACCAGATTCTGGTTTGACCATAAAGAAGGTAGTGAGAAGTCAAAAATTACCAATATAATGAATGCAAGAGAGACATTATTACAGATACTATGGACATTAAAAAGGAAATAAGAGTATTTGATAAACAATTTTATTTTAGTAAATTTTAGACCTCATATCTAGTGAGCAAAGTTTTGAGAAAAACTATCAAAGTGATACAGGAAATAGATAATTTGAATAGAATAATATTTATTAAAGTAATCAAATTCACAATGAATGAAACCAAACAAAAAACTCGACACCCAACTGGCTTTGCTACTAATGTTTTTCAAACATTCACGGAGAAAATGTCAGTCTTATACACACTCTGAAAAACAAGGAGCACTTTCCAACTCATAAGGTCAGAAAAATTCCGATAGCAATTCCTAACAGAGACATTACAGAAAGATTGATATATAATGAGATTGACACTATAAATCAGTCTCTAAAGAACACTGGTGGAAAAATCCTAACAGAAACATTTACAAACTAAACCTATCAATATATAAAAAGTATAGCACCACAACCAAGTTGATTTCATATTAGAAAATTGAGGCTGATTGCCTTTCAGAAGTTCATCAGTGAAAATACACTCATTAACAGGCCAGGTGCGGTGGCTCACAGCTCACACCTGTAATCCCAGCACTTTGGGAGGCTGAGGCAGGCAGATCACGAGGTCAGGTGATCGGGACCATCCTGGCTAACACGGTGAAACCCGTCTCTACTAAAAATACAAAACATTAGCCAGGTGTGGTGGCGGGCGCCTGTAGTCCCAGCTACTCGGGAGGCTGAGGCAGGAGAATGGCGTGAACCCGGGAGGCGGAGCTTGCAGTGAGCCGAGATCGTGCCACTGCACTCCAGCCTGGGCGACAGAGAAAGGCTCTGTCTCAAAAAAAAAAAAAAAGAAAGAAAGAAAGAAAGAAAAGAAAATATACTCACTAACAAAACGAAGAAAATCACAATTATCTCAATAGATACAGAGAAAATATTGGATAAAATTCAAAATATTCATAGTTAAAAACAACCTTTTAGTAATTTTGAATAGATGAGAACGCCTCAATCTGAAGACAGTATTAAATATAACTACAATAAAGGGTATAGTTAACGGTGAAATATTGGAGATATTACTACTAAGATTAGGATTGAGGCAAAGAAGCCCATTATCACCACTTCTGTGTTAGGCAACATTCAAGACAGCCCCCCGTGATTTCCATATTCTGGTATTGATACCCTTGAATCATTCTCTCCCCTTGAGTCAAGGCTGGACTTACTGATTCACTTCTAATAAATATGGCAGAAGTGATAGAATGTTTTTCTGAGATGAGGCTGTAAAAAGACTATCGCTTCCATCTAAACACACTCTCTCTCTTTCTCTTGTGTGCCTGCAGCTGTTTTTTCTTAGACCATTTTTCAGGGGAGAATCCAGCTGCCCTGGCTTGACATAGCCGTGTGAAGATGCTCAAGTATCGAAGATCCTAAGCCTGCCAACAAACATGTGAGTAGGTTCAGAAATAAATCACCTTTTCCACTCTTCCACTGGAGTCTTCAGTAAGACCACAGCTTCACGTAACTGGTTGACTACAATTCCATGAAACATCTTAAGCCATAGGCACTCAAATAAGCATCACCCACGTTATTCGCCTATGAAATAATAAATGTTTGTTGTTTTAAACTATTAAATGTCAAAGTAATTTGTTATGCTGTAAGAGATAACTAATATAACTTTATTCACCATTGTCTCATAGGTCCTAAAAGGGGAAGTAAAATAAGAAAAGATGCCATCATCGAACATATAAAACATGAGTACATTTATTACAGTTGCAGGTTACAAGTTAAACACACAAAGGTCAATCACATTATATTAAATAGACATGGCTGTAAACATATATTAGCAAGAAACAATTCAAAAATAAAATTTAAAACTGATCAAAAAGCACTTGTGATAAAGGAAGATGAAGCACTGATTGATAAAAATTAAAATAATTAAAGTTCTTTAATTTTTATCATCATAAAAATTAAGAACTTTTGTTTACTGAAAGACATTGTTAAATGAGTAAAAGGCTGGCCAGTGACTACAATAATATATTTCAATACAAAAACTGCATCCAAGAAATTTATGCAAACTACATAAAGAACACATACAAACCGAAAACCAAAAGATAGTCCCCCCATTTAAAAATAGCCTAAAGTATTGAATAAGCACTTCCCAGCAAAGGACATTGAAATAGCAAATAAATACATGAAAATTGCTTAACATTATTAGTCATCAGAGAATTGCAAATCAAAACTTCAATGAGATACCATACATAACAACAAAATGACTACAATTAAGAAAATAAAATGTTGCAATATGAAATGATGGTGACACTATGAAGAGCTGGAACTCTTAGATACTCCTGGTGAGAAAGTCAATGTATACAGCCACTTTAGGAAACTACTGACAGTATCCTTCAAAGTTGTGTTTATACCTACTTTTTCATCTAGCAACTCCATTTTTACATGTATACTCCAAAGAAAAACTCAGATATGTACATCAATTGACATGTAAAAGAATTTTAATAACAGCATTATAAATAAGTGCCACAAACTGGAAGCAAACTGAGAGCAATCTGTAGTAGAATAGATAAATTATGATATGTTCACACAATTGCATACTATCCACCAAAGGAAATGGGTAACTTATTGTTGTAAAAATAAGCTGAATGAATTTCGAAATTATTACGATGATTGAAAGAAAGCAGACATAAAATAGTACACAGTATTATCCCATTTTAAAAAGTGAAAAACCAGCGAAAACGAGTCCACAGTGTTAGAAGTTAGGATAGTTTTTGTATTCTGTGGTTGATAATCATGAGGGGTAGGGACATGAGAGAGACTTTTAGGATGCTGTAATCTTTTATTTATTTTTCTATGTGGTGGTCACATAAATGAGTTTATTTTGTGAAAACGTATTAAAACCTACCAATTAATGCACTTTTCTTAATGTACATTACATTCAATAAATGTTGACCTAAACATTTTTCTTAAATCTCTTAATTTTTCTTTTCAGAGTAAATACATTAAGCCAAAAGGCAGAAGCAGTAAGCTTAGAATGCACAGTGCCAGGTAAAATGAGGGTCCTACCTAAGTGGGAAGGGAACTCTGGCAAAGTCAAACCTGCTTGCCTGTCCGAACTAAATGAGGCAGTCCCTCAGTTTCAGCCCTTGATAGCCTTTTAAGTGTGTCCACTAGCCTTGACACACCTTTTAGTTTTTCAAAGAAAGTCAGCAATTCACAGTTTTATGTAAGATCTGCTGAGTTATTTTTTTAAACCACTTTACCGATCTGTTATTAACATGTAAAAAGCTGTACATATTTAATGTATATAACTGGAGGAGTCTGAGGTAAGTACACACCGTGAAACCATCACCACCATCAAGACTGTAAACATGTCCCTCACTCCTAAGGTTTCCTCTTACTTCTTCTTCTTTATTATTATATTATTACTACTATTTATGATAAGAACACAACACTGAATCTATCCTCTTAGCAAATTTAAATATACAATACAGTATTGTTACATACAGGCATTATGATGTATAGTAGGGCTCCAGAATTTATTCACCCTGTATAACTAAACTGTTGTACCTTTTGACCATCATCACCCTACTTCTCTCTTCCACCAGCTTCTCTCTGAAAACCACCATTCTTCTCTCTGCTTCTACAAGTTTGACTACTTTACATTCCATATATAAGTGGGATCATACAGTATTTGTCTTTCTGTGTCAGGCTTATTGCTGTTAGAAAAATGTCCTCCAGACCCATCGATGTGATTGCAAATTGAAGGATTTCTTTCTTCTTTCAGGCTGAATAATACATCCATTGTATGTAAGTACCACATTTTCTGAATCCATTCATCCATCCATAAGCATTTAGGTTGTTTCCATGTGTTGACTTTAGTGAATAATGCTACAATAGATATGAGAGTACAGGTATCTCTTTGAGATCCTGATTTCAATCCTTTGGATGGATAAATACCCAGAAGTGGAATTGCTAGATCAAATGGCAGTTTTATTTTTAATTTTTCGTGGAAACTTCCACAACATTTTCCATAAGGGCTGTACCAATTTACATACCCACCAAACAGTATTCAAAGGTTCCCTTTACTCCACATCTTCACCAACACTTGCTATGTTTTTTGAAAATAATAGCCATGCTAACAGATGTGAAGTGATATCTCATGTATTTTTCTTTTGCACTACCCTGATGATTAGTAATGTCAAGCACATTTTCATAAACCTGGGATAAAAACAGACTAGTAGACCAATGGAACAGAAAGAGAGCCCAGAAATAAATCTATGCACGTTAGGTCAATTAATCTTTGACAAGGTCATCAAAAATGCAAAATGAGAAAAGAAGAGTCTCTTCAATAAGCGGTATTTGGAAAACTGGGTATCCACATGCAAAATAATGAAGTTGGGTCTTTGTTGTACACTACATACAAAAATTGATACAAGATGGATTAAAGACTTAATCATAAGACCTCAACTATAAAACTCCTACAAGACAACAGAAAAAAAATCTCCTAGGCATTGGTCTTGGCAATGATTTTTTGAATATGACATCAAAAATGCAGGCAGCAAAAGCAAAACTAGGCAAGTGGGACTACATCAAACTCAAAAGTTCTGCACAGCAAGAGACACAATCATCAAAAGGAAAAGGCAACCTATGGAAGGGGAGAAAATATTTGCAAATCATGTATCTGAGAAATGTTGACATCTGAACTATGTAAGAAACTCCTATGACTCGATGGCAAAAAAACTCAAAGAACCTGATTAAATAATGGGCAAAGGGCTTAAATAGATGTGTCTCCCAAGAAGACACAAAAATCTGACTTTTAATGTTGGCATCAAATTAGAGTTCTTTAAAATATTGCAGTCTAAACAGAACACATCTGCAAACTCCATTTAATCATTTTGTTAACTCTAATCTATAGTGTCAGCATATAGACTAGAATTGTAGAGTTGGAAACCAAATATTACCATTCCCAATATTAAGCTATATCAGATAACTGCTGAAGTTCATCTTTGATATGATTCATTATTCTTAGAAGCTTTCATGCATTTTTCTTCTCTGACTACATCATCAAAGGTCACATGTGTGCTTATAAAGAATGTGTATTTTGCAAATGTTAAGTATTAAGCTCTACATATAGAAATTCAGTCAACTTTGTGTTTAAATCTTTTGTACCCTTATTGATCTTTTATTTACTTATTTTATCAAACCCTGAGAGTAACGTATGAAAATATCCAACTATGGCATTGAACTTACCTATTTCTAGTTTTTGTTCTATCAACGTTTGCTTTGTGTAATTTGAGTCTATGATATCACATGCATACACTGTTAATATTATTTTGTCTTGCTGTGGCATTGAAACTTTTGTTATTAAAAAAAGACTCTCTTAAAAAATCCATGCTGATTTACATTGGCTAACTTTTCAGACAGTTTCCATTTTAGTAATGTCCTACCTCCTTCTCTGATTGTCACAGTTGTCCGTCAAAGACTTGCACAATGTCACCCCAGTCTGTGCTGCCTTTGTTGCTGCCATACCCTCAAGAAGCATGAACTGTCCCCTTACCTATGCTTTTATGTCCACATTTCTATTATTAGACATTATATATCACATTGCAGTTGTTTTTCCATCTCTTTTATTATTTAGTTTATGAACTCCTTGAGAACAGTTAAAAGAGAAATACAGTTAGATTTTTTTTTTCTTTGCAGTATTTGTGTGATGCAAAATAAGTCACCCTATAGAAAACAAAGGCACAATAAATATCTGGTAGCAATGTTGTCCTATTAAACACAGGATTTTAGAACCAATACTTGCTTCTCTGGGAACCAGTTCACTTCCATCAGTAAAACTCTTGGCAGTGAGGGAAGATGTACCTATCTGTTTCATCCTAGTCACAGACGTATTGTAAAAAACTACCTTGGAAATCCCTATGAAATCCCTCTGTTTCTGTGAAATATAAGCAGGATGGAACTATAGACTCCATTTACTTACTTGGCATAGAATGGGGGACATGCAGTAAATAAGGTAGACAAATGTCCTGGCTTTTGTCTTTTGGAGCTCACATATTACTAAGGGGAGACAGTGAATAAATAACTACATGATTAAATAAGCACCATTATTTCAAATTGTGGAAAGCACAAAGAAGGAAAGAAAGAGTGTAATGAGATTGAGGGTAATAGTAGGGTGGGTAAGGAGAGGACCACTTTACATTGGGAGGCCATGGAAAACCTCTCTGAGATTTTTTTAGCTGAGATAAGGAGCCACCGCATGGAAATGTGGAGAGAGAGAAGTCTAAGTGGGGGACATAATAGTGTGGTTGGTCCACAGTAAGTGGAAATAAACTTGGTGTATTGCAAAAAAGGAAGTGAGGTCAGTGCAGTGGGGCCCAGTGAGCAATGGGGAAAGTGATGTGAGGCCAGTCGGGATAAGTAGGTGAAACAATGTCTTGCTTGGCTGGGTGGGTCAGATTGTGTTCTAAGTGCAGTGGAGGCTTTTGGAGGGAATGATATAATCTGACCTCTGCCTTTACAAGACCACTGATCACTGAATGGAGAACAGGTGACAGGGAAAACAAAGATGGAAATTCACAGATCATCAAGAGGCTATTGCTATAGTTATGGCAATAAATGATGGCTGGACATGGTGAAGACAAGTGGGTGGATTTGAGGTGTTTGGGGAGCTAAATGGATAGATTAAACTGGTAGATTATGAAAATGCAGATGAGAGAGAGGTAGACATTTTCAAGGTTTTGGACTTGAGCCATTAACTCTAGGATGGCTGTGCCATTATGAGATAGAGAAAACTAGGTGTGGAGTAGGAAGAGAGGGGGCATTGAGAGCTTGTTTAGCTGTTAATTATAGTATGACAATGCCTAATACCATGCCAGGGTAGAATTCAGGTATCACTGTGACATCAAGAGCCTGGATAAGTGAGAAAGAGAGAAGGGGGCAAAGACTAGCCCCTGGGATCCTCTGACATTTCCAGTACAAAAGAGAAGAGCCAAACAGGAGATTTAGAAGGAACAGTCAGTAGTGTACGAGGTCACTGAGGCAAGTGTAGACTCACAGAAGCTTAGAGAAGACAATATATTAAGGAAGAAAGAAAAATGAAAGTATAGTCTTATATGAGTGACTGCTATATAAAATGGAAAATGGAGTCCCTAGACTTTTAACATTCACTCTGTGTACTACTCTAGGACCAGTCTTTTCTTTCAAAGCATCGTATCACCCTGTCCTTTGTTCAGGATATTGTAGTCACACTGGCTTGTTTTCCAGTGTCTCAAGCAAACCAAGTTCATTACCATCACTACAAATTTGCCTTGGCTGTTCCCTCTCTCTGAAAAACGTCCTTTCCAGCTCTTCACTCATATCCTTCTCACTCTCCAATTCTCCACTTAAATAGCACCTACTCACAATGGCCTTCTAGATCTCCCTCCCTAAAGCGGACCCTTCTCCAGGCTCTCTATCATCTTAGTCTGTTTAATTACTTCTCAGGACTTCGTATTATCAGAAATTATACTGTTTATTCATTTGTTTCATTATTTATTTTCTCTTGTCTCTCAATGAGAACATAAGATCTGTGAGAGCAGAGGCATTTCTGATCTTTTCCAGTGCTGATCCTAGCATCAGTAAAGTGTCTTTATTGGTTGAAAAAATAAATGAGAGAGATAAGTCTAATTAAATTAGAAATTCCAAATTTGATGGCAATGTTTATTAGAACACAGTGGTATGTTCTTATCTGTAGGCTTGCTCTATTAGCCTACTAGGCCTGCCATAACAAAATACCACAAGCTGGGTAACTTAAACAACAGAAATGTATCTCTCACAGTTCTGGAGGCTAAAAGTTTAATTTTAAGGTGGTGGTAAGTTTCGTTTCTCCGGAGGCCTCTCTCTTTGGCTTGCAGACGGTCGCCATCTCACTGTGTCCTCCCATGGCCCTTTCTCTGTACTCACATAGGCCTGATATCCCTTTCTGTCTCTTCTTATAAGGTCATCAGACATAATGAAGCAGGATCCCACCGTTATGACTTCATTTAGCCTTAATTATCTCTTTAAATGCCGTATCTACAAATATAGTCATATTGGGGGTTGGGGCTTCAAAATATGAATTTGAGGTGGACATGATTAAGTCCATAACAGCTGCATTTATCTCTGTCGTGTCCATTCTCTCATTGCATGAGTCTGTGACTCAATTCCATAGTGAGATAGAATGCCATTTGTATTTTACTTAAATTGGCATCACTGGAAAAAGGGGGTGAGAGAATGCTTATTTAGTTAGATATTAATGACTTCTCAAAGAATCTATGCCAAATCTAGAGAATAAGAAAGGGTAGCATATTCTTTTCTTTCTATGTCAGAAAAACGCTTTGCTATTTTCATCCTCCACTCCAGAACACTGGCTTTCTTTCCTCCAGATGTGAAAATTCAAGCATGAAATTGTTATTAAAGACCTCATTATTCCTCTTCAAATAGCACACAAGACCTGAAATATAGTTTAATTATTTAAATGGATCATGCTGTAAGTAATGATTGACTAGTGCATTGCTTACATAGAAAAGGAAATCATATTGGTGCATTTAATTCTGCTAAGTAGTGAACAGTGACTTCTTTTTGATTAATGGTTTTACACTAAGCACTTTTCATTTTCATCTCTAATTAGGTATAATTAGAACAAACCTAACTTTTCAACTTAGATAACTCTCTTGGTTTGCTTATGTCTTCATTATTTTGTCTGGAAAACTACATGAAACAAAGGCATAACATTAAAAAAAGACATTGCAAGTTTTCCAGAAATTTCTAGATAAAAACAGAAATAATGCATTTTCCTTTTGCTGCTATGCAAAGATTGATCATTCAACAGATGTTCCAGGCATTGCCTAAAGCTATCTTTTACAAAATAATGCATATGGCCTCTGAGAGAACCAACAGTGTACTGAATATGACAAACTATAAATGCCCATGCTGGTTATAGGGTAGAGTTTTAAAGCTGGATTTCAGTTTAATCTCCAGAGTGTATGTTGAACCAAGTCTGGTTCTCACTATAAGATATTTTTTACCTTACAGAAAAA
Source organism: Macaca fascicularis (assembly GCF_037993035.2). NCBI lineage: Eukaryota > Metazoa > Chordata > Mammalia > Primates > Cercopithecidae > Macaca > Macaca fascicularis. The sequence goes on from NC_088376.1 coordinate 18,012,351, forward strand.
GCATTGACATTATTTTTGCAGAGTCTTCTTATTATTAGACCATTGAATGGGGACAATGCTAGAAAGTAACAAAGTCATGCTTCAGTCTTTGATGACACACCAGTGTCCTTCCAATTTGGGGATCCTGGTCTTTTTTTGTGAAATAAAGTTCATCTGGTGGTTTGGCTTTCCCGCTACAGTCTGACCTCAGTCACCCTTGGAACACATCCAGGACTAAAAAGACAATTTGTTTAAAAGGCAGGTTATATTTTAGCCCCATAGAGTTGGTTTTCAGTTTCTGCTGTCACACAGCTGAAGTCTCAGTCGCTAGTTTTCTATGAAAAAGGTGGGAATTTCTTCACAAACAAGAGTGTCAGGAACACCAAGCAGTAGAAAGAATCTATCAAATGTAACACTAATCCACACTTCAGCAGAATCTAAGCTGCCCCTTCAATTCCCAGATCCACCTGAACTGAGTCTGTTTTACCTCCAGGTTGGCCATGATTTGAAGCTCAAGTTTTTCAGGTGTTTTCACAGATGCCCTACTTGAATGCACTGGGGAGTCTAAAGGGTTTATAAGTTTTTGCTCACCCTCTTCCCCTTTCCTTCCCAGGAACAACACATTTTTTTTTCTTGTCATTTATACCCTTGCCATCTTATCGAAAACCAAAAGAACCATCAGAAATAGTATGGGGTGTGGGTGGGCTTATCAAATAATTTATTCCAAATTAACATAATAGTCTCTCATTCTCAGATTACTTCTGATAAACAGAATTTTGACGGATCCTAATACCATGTTTATTTCCTTCTGAGTTGTCTCAAACTTTAGGATAGTGAAAATATCATGGATTTTTGAAAATTCTGATTCAAATTGTAGGTCACTGGCTTGTAAAAATTAAATTAAATTAGAAACACCTGTAACTCTGTGTAATCCATAGTAAATAGTATCTCAATAAGGTAAGGTATAAAGTTCCCAGAAAGAAATTGGCAGTTGCCTTCTCTTTTTCCCTGTTGTATACTATGTATAGTTCCCAGCATAGCTCCTGGAGCCTGGGACGTGTTTACATGTTTGGTAAGTTGAAACCATTCGGAATAAATTTTGAAAGTGGAAATTCTTTAGCTTGGAAGAACTTTACGGGACAGAAAGATAATTCTCTTATGAAAAGACAGTTAATTTGCATTTTATGTGCTTATTTTAAATGTCATTTTCAAGAGATAGGTTTCTTCTGTCTTGTGCACAGTGACAATTATATAATAATTTATTGTTTCTGAACATACAGCAAAATGTTTGTCATCATCATCAGGCTGCAGAGAGTGAAAGATGTTCAAAAGTCATCTGTGAAGAGTTATGAAACTAAAGGAAAACCAGACAGGAGTTAGAGAACTGTTGCTGATGGGGGGGAGAAACAATGGGGTAATGATGAGATAAATCAGAGTGGGGTTATTATTTTGGAATGTGTAGGAAATAAAATATCTGCCTCATCTTACTCTTCTGCTGTGCATACATTCTCTCTAGAGAAGCATAGCCTCTCCAAAGTCAAAGCCCACAGTGGAGTAATTTCTATAGTTAGCCCCTTCCTGCCTTAATGTCTAAAAGCTTAGAGTGCTCCCTATTGTAAAATCCAATAAAAACGAAGGCTTACTTTCCATACTAAATTCCTAACTACATTTCCCTTAATGAGTTTAATGAGTGTTGATTCAATTTATAGAAAGGTATTTTTCAATAGCCCCCAAGCCTATAAAGCCACAAGAGGAAAATACACTTATCCGGGTAGTAAAATGTAAATGCATCTCTCCTATCCACCTGGTTTCATTTAATCTTAGGTTGTTTGTCTCATATTGTTCTTCCCACGTGAAATGAAAATGGCTGATGCTGTTGAGGGAAGCCAAACAAATTGTAACATTTCAACTTTGAAATCTCTCCTGAGCCACTTAGAAAATAAATTCCAAACTTTGTTTGGAATTAGATTCCACAATCCCCTCACTTGTATATGCCAAACCTATTTTGCATCTCCACGTTTGAAAAGTTTCTGATGTCTTTTTGGCTAGGAAAAGGCAATGCAGAATATTATGTATATAGTAATTTTTTCTTTTTGTAAGCTTCTCAAACTCTGGCCTCAAGGTTACTTTTTAAAAACTTTAATTTTTTTCCCCTGGTGCCAAGAGCTACAAAGCTCAAAAGGAGACAGTGAGAAACAGAAAAATGATGGGTAAGCACTTACAGAATATCCTGAAGACATTTAGTTTCTCTGGCCCTGTCAATCCTAGTGTATGTTTTGTTGAGCAGACAAGATTTCAAACAAATAAACCAGATTTCAATTTTTTCAGAGGACTTCAGATTTAATCCAGAATTTAGGAGACACAGATCAAACAGGTGAAAAAAAGGAAAAGAGCAATAAATAAAAGTAAAATGAGAAGAGAAAACTGGAGAGTGGGAGGGCATCTACTCCCCCTTTCTCCCTTCAATTCTGTAACAGCAACTACACTAGAAAGTCCTTTTCACACCATCTCAGGTGAGACAGTTTTAATTATTCTCATTTAACACTATTTTCATTATATTAAAAGGTGAAACCTCAGAGAAATTGAGCAATTTGCCTCCAAATCACATGTTTATAAAGAGGTAGATAAATTTCAACCCAAGTCTGCTATTCTCATGACACACTTCTCTGTCTTAGTCAGGATTAAGCATGGATAAAAAGAAGAAGGAGAAAAATAATTCTGAAAAAACAAAATTTCATAAGATAATTACTATATTTGAGATATTTTAGTGATTTTAAAATTTTATATGTATGTATAGGGTAAAAAATTGAAAAATTCAATAAAGTATAAAAAATAAAATAGAAACAATCTGTAATCCCAATACCCCAAAATATTGACTGCTAGTTTTTGGTATAGATCCTTGCAGCATTTTAAATTCTTTTTGTTGTTGTTGTTGTTTTTTTGTTTTGTTTTGATTTTTGGTGTTCAACTATTTGTTTCTATATACATATATTTACAAAATTGAGATCATCTATTTGTAATCTGCCATTTTTTAATATATGATAAACATTTTTCTGTCTGCACATAATCTTCTATAAGATCATTTTAAATAACTGAGTAATTCATTTCAATCAAAAAATTTTATTGAACACATCCTACATCCCAAGCACTATACTAGGAAATAGGTATTTACAATGATAAAAAGCAAATACTCTCCTTGCCTTTGGAAAGTTTACACTTGGTGGGAGAAAGTAGTGTATTACTCCTTTCTCATGCTGCTAATAAAGACATACTCAAGGCTGAGTAATTTATAAAGGAAAGAGGTTTTTTTGACTCACAGTTCAACGTGGCTGGGAGGTCACAGGAACTTATAATCATGGCAGAAGGGGAAGCAAACACCCTTCTTCACATGGCGGCAGGAAGGAGAAGTGCCAGGCAAAAGGGGAAAAAGCCCCTTATAAAGCCATCAGAACTCATGAGAACTCACTGTCATGAGAACAGCATGAGGGTAACCACCCCCATGATTAAATTACCTCCATGTGATTCCTCCCATGACATGTGGGCATTATGGGAACTGCAATTCAAGATGAGATTTGTGTTGGGACACAGCCAACCCATAGCAGGTGGATAATAAACAATGAGCAAGTAGACAAATAAATACAGAATTTGACCTACAAAGTGTTATGAAGAAAATCTATCTGTGGATTTAGAACACAATTCCTCTAAGTTAGATAGGAAAGTCAGAGTGTGTGTATTTGAGAATATGGCATTAGAGTTGAGAAATAAAGAATAAGAAGGAAGTGAAAGCTTTTGAAAAAAATAAGAAATTGCATTCAGAACAAAGAAAGGGCACTTCAGACAAGGGGTTCAGCATATAAAGCGACTCGAGGCAATGTTGCCATGTTGAGGGACAGAGAATTAGAAGAAAGTTCTGTGCTGCTGAAATATTTGTGGAGGGAGGAGAGAATGATAAGAGATGAGCTAAGAGATGTTATCCGGGAGGAGATCATACAGGGTTTTGTGGGCCATTGCAGAATTTGGATTTCATTCTAAGTACAGCTGAGAAACTACCAATGATTGCTAAGTGAGAATAAGCCTGATTTGATTAAGGTATAATAGGCATGAATTTCTCAGTCACAGACTCAGGCACATAAAAATGAAACTTATTTCTTAACCCAAATTAATTTCTAAGTTTTAGCCTCATCTTGCCCAGCAGCAGACAATCAAATCTATCCAATCACAAGTTTCTCTCAGTTCAATCCAGTGATTTTTCACTAACTCCAAAAGTATAATGTAATCATACTCTGTCCTTCACCTCTTCTTTGTTCAGGAAAGAAGGGGCTTATGAACATTATTATGTTGAGAGGTGTGTGTGTTCCATTTGTATATGTGATGGTGGTGGTAGGGTTGGATTGCTTCTTTGCTGGCTTTTACTGCTGATATAACTGATTCAGTCTTCAGGCACATTTCCTATCCATGTGGATAATTGGAAATTGTCTAGTTGCCTTGTGCTAGATGCTGCTCATCAATTTTTACCCTGCTGACATGACTCTGGTCCCACCAGACCTCCAGGCCCCAGGTCCATGCAGGTTGCTGGTCTCAGCAGTCAAACGTAGTTCACACAGCTGGGATTTCTCTCAGACCCTCTGTGGCCTTCTCTTAGGTATAGAAAATGATCAATGGCTCTCCTGTGCTTTTGTGAGTCCTGAGGGATATGGATTTACTCTCTAACTTTCATAAATTTCCTGAAATTATACTTCCTAAAGTTTGTCTTCCAGGATTCCAGTGACCTGGAGTTCCAGCTAATAGAGCCACAAATTCACTCTATTCTGAGATTACCAAATTTAAAGAAAGATTTCCACCAGAAATAGGCTAGAGACAGAGGTGACTAGAGGTTGGAGGAATCTCCTATCCATACAACATATGACCATGTCTATTTCTTTTTTGTTGTCTTTCCAAAATGATTTTATCTCCTCTGCTTTTGCCTGCTCTGGAATGTGGGGATGTGGCAGTATGATGGCAGGGACTAAACTCAGAAGCCATGAGTGTGGCATCTTTAACTTCACTGTGGACCTACACATGACATTGAGTACACATTCCACACAACTACAAAAAGAAGACAGCCAGCGGGTGTGCTATGGGTGGAAAGCAGCATAATCAGCAACATTTTGAGGCATTATCTTGCTACGGACAGTTTTAGAAATTCATCAGGGCTGCCCCACGGCTCATCCTTATATCTAGTTCTTACTCCAACTTTGGGCAGGTTCTGAATTTTCTTAGGTATATCCTCCTATTACTCCTTAGGCAGCGTTTGCTTTGCTTGTTGGGATTTGCTAATTTTATTGCCCTTCCTGTAGTCTAATCTCACATACAGTTAAAGTTTTGGACATATGGTGATACAATTTCCTTGTTTTCAACACTAATATGTTTTTATTTTTTAACTATTTATTTATAAATATATTTTAACCATTTCAGTTAGAAGTTATGAGTTTAAATATCTACTCTTTCATTGCCATGTTATCATTTGCTTTGTTTTAAAATACTTACCTATTTAATCCACCTGAAATGCATTTTATTATTTTGTATGAGGCATCAAATTTTGATATTTTTCCCCAAAGAGTTAACCAATGGTTCAATTAATATTTACTTGTATAAAATGTTACTTTTTAAAGTCCTCTTTTTTTTTATGAAAAGTGTATTTTCTGGGATTTCAATTACTTGTCTTCAATGTGCTTATTTCTAGCTTATTACTACAGCATGAATTATTATCTTTTTATGTCTATTTTCAAATTTCATTGATAAATTTTTAATACTCCTTGCTTATTCAAAGTATTCTTGGCAAGTATCAACCCTATAATTTTCCAGATAAATTTTATAATCAATTAGCCAGAATTTTAAAAAGCAAACACCTGAGTTTTTTTTTTTTTTTTTTGATTGGCTTTTATATTAAATTTTGAAATTTACTTGGGAAAAATTTATTTTCATCCCAGAATATTGTGTATATCCACTCTTTTATTTCTTTTATAAAGTTATTTTGCACACATTTTTTTGTTGAATATATTCCTAATGATCATTGTTTCACTGAAGCTATTGGATTTTACATATTTATGTTGTGTCTGGGCATTTCGTTAGTTGTATGACATTTTCTAGTTGATTCTTCTCACTTTTCTAGTCGAATAATGCCAACTATAAATAGTAATTGAATCTCCTCCTTTGCATTTGTTAAACATCTTGGTTACACTTCTTGTTTTGTGCCATTGACTGAACCTTGCACAAAGCTTAAGAAAAGGTAGTGACAATAGTTCAAATCTTTGTTTCTTTTCTCATTTTAATGAGAATGTTTTTGTTGTTTTATTCTTATAGGCAAAGTTAGCCCCATGTTACATATTCTTTCTTTTCTTGTTCAAGATTTTATTTGTAATGTACTGATATTCATTGATTAATTTTATTTTATTTTCTTTTTTGTTGTTGTTGTTTTTGAGATGGAGTCTTGCTCTGTCACCCAGGCTGGAGTGCAGTGGCACGATCTTGGCTCACTGCAAGCTCCACCTCCCAGGTTCACGCCATTTTCCTGCCTCAGCTTCCTGAGTAGCTAGGACTACAGGCACCCGCCACCACGCCCGGCTAATTTTTTGCAGTTTTAGTAAAGACGGGGTTTCACCGTGTTAGCCAGGATGGTCTCGATCTCCTGACTTCATGATCTGCCCACCTCAGTCACCCAAAGTGCTGGGATTACAGGCTTGAGCCACTGCACCTGGACTTCATTGATTAATTTTTTAAACTGATTACATGATTTTTCATGTGGTGTGATAATTCATATTATTATATTTCTGATTAAGAAACCATAATAGATGGATAAGGTTTTTAGATTATATTCTACTTGCTCTTGATGAATCCTTTCTTTTAATAAATTACCAAATTCAACTGACTGTACTTTAAGAACTTAGAATATATATCAATAATATTTATATATTTATACTTTCACTTTATTGAAGTATAGTATTTATACAGCAAAGTCCACATGTCATAAATGTATTATGAAGTGATGTGAAATATTTCTATTTTTTATTTTATTTCATTTAAAAATTTTATATTTTGATCCCTGCTGTTAGATTTCAGCTGCAGGATTAAGCTTATCATGTAAAATGAACTGTGAAACTTTCCATCATTTTCAGTGATGGAAAAAGTTTACATAATATGAGAATTTTCTGTCTCTTTATGCTTTAAAAATAACTAGTCTATAAAATCATATCTGAGCCTAGATCCTTTTTATGAACTTTATTCTCTGGTAACTTTTTCCATTTATTCCATGACTATTTGTGTCATATTTTTTCTCTGTACAATTTTGTAATATTTTCTGTAGGAATCGGTAATATACATTTTTGCCCTATGCTTTGAAAACAATATCCATTTATCTGTTTATATCATATTTTAAACCTAATTTTGTGAATTTATGTTCTCCAATTTCTTTTTGAGATTACGTTAGCCAGGAAAATTCATTGTTTTCCTCAGGAACATGTTCTGTGATTTATGCAGCCTATGTCTTTAATTATTTATTTTCAGCTTTTAACTTTATTAATTCTCTCCATTTCATTAGGCTTGTTTTATTATTTCTCATGTAACTTCCTGAATTCTTTGCTCATTTTTCTTGTGCTATTTTTCTTGTTGTAAATGAAAGCATTCATAACAATGAAATAACCCGGAGGACATGCCACATGTTCATATATGAGTTTTCTAAAGATTTTTTATCTTTCTAAAAATTCTGCAAATGGTTTTTGGATAGTCTCGCTGAATCAAGAGTTCAGAATGCTGTAATGTAAAGACGGAAGCTGATTTCCATCTCATACAACAGGAGTTCTAAGATGGTTCAGAGCTAATAAAGCAGTTCCTACATGATTGTCCAAGCTCCCAAGAATCTCCCACAATTTTGCACCAATATCCTTTGGACCTTATTTTTGTCCGCATAAGTGTTACGTAAGTGATGTGTCCATCTTGGGGAATCACAGGCATCACATCTGGAGGCACGTGTTGTCCATTTGACATTAACTGTGATACCTGGTAAAGGTATTGTCTAATTTCCCCCCTACGTATTTAGGATGTTTTTCCCTTTTGCAACTAATAAGTCTTTATGGGGAGGCACTTTGAGATCATGCAGATATCTTACTCCCCATCAGAAAATTCCCCCTAGATTCAGCATCCATGATGATATTTGCTGAGAAGCAAGTTTTATCAAAATTACTGCATTTAATTTGTACGTTAAAGACAGCATATGGGACAATTGTTTTGGTGTCAATGTCTGTCTCCCTCTGTTCCTTACCCTTTGCCCCATCCAACCCAACATAACACAAATTCCTTTTAGTAGCTTTTCCTTTAAGGTATTAATTTTAAAAATTATTATGATCATATTTCAAACATTTTCAAAATTGGAAAGTATAATACAATGAGCCTTTTTTAACACATCACCTCACTTTGATAGTTGTTGAGATTTTGCCACATTTCTTCTCTCTTCCTACTTACTGAGTTAACATTGCTGAAGTATTTTAATGCCAATTCTAGACCTCCTGTCACTTCCTTACTGCATACTTTAGTATATATTATTTTAAAATATAGACATTTTCTTAAATGAAAAAAAAAAAAAACAACAAAATCTTGGTGAAAGAGCTAGAAAAAAGTTCCTTGTTTCCTGATGAAAATCTGCCTTCTGTCTTTGTAGAGTTCTTATGTCAGAAAAATTGAACTGAGTTGGATGATATACATCACGTTGTCCTCAAGGAAAGTGTCCTACCAAATAGCAATTCCCCTCACTTCATCTTTGGCTCAAATTTTTCTAATAGAGAAAAGACTGTCTATATTTTAAATATATGTTCTGTTTAACAGAGAGAGAGAGAGAGAGAATCAGTTAGGAATATGGTCCAAAAAGTTTATCTAAACTTTTGCAATTGTTTGTAGCAAAACCCTTTGCCCAGTGAATTTGTTCTTGTTCATTCTGTGCATCCATGTGCAGACTTCATGAACAGACAATTCAAGAATTACATGATAAGAGGCATCTTTGGCATTAAAACATGAAGTCTTATAAATCTATCAGGGAAATCTATTGCCAAACAATTTAGCAACTATAAAATTTGTGTGCTTTAGGTAAGAATAAGCCCAAGGCTTTGGGCTGAAGTGCATGCCATCCAAAGGTCACTGAAAGCCCTACAAAAATTAACAGGGGAACATAAAACTAAATAGTGCATATTCTTACTTACATGTGGGAGCTAAATGATAAGAACTCCTGAATACAAAGAGGAGAACAATAGACACTGGGACCTGCTTGACGTTGGAGGGTGGGACAAGGGTGAGGGTCAAAAACTACCCACTGGGGACTACACTTGCTACCTGGATGATGAAACTATTTGCACACAAAGCCCCAGTGACATGCAATTTACTCATGTAACAAATTTTCACTTGTACCCCCTGAATTTAAAATGAAAGTTGAAAAATAAAATAAATTTAAAATACAGTAGTTGCCTTTAGAAAACTCAAAAAAACAAAAAAAAAAAAACAAATGAAGACCCTTCAAAGACAGCAGCTCTTCGGTGGGCTCCCTCAGGCAGCAGTTCCCTAATGCCGGTTCTTGGACTGGAGCAGGGTTACCACACAGTGTTCACCAGCCCAAGAACTTCAGTCTGGAGGAAAACAAGGACCATACTGGTGGTTTCTTATAAACCAATTTGTAGTCATCTGGGAAACAAATTCACATGTTCTACTTTTTAAAAATAGCAGTGCTAATAAGTGGTATTTGTTTGTAGGTTGGTTTTTAGTTAATGTCTTTACTTAGTACAATTAAAATGTTGCCAATCTTATGCCAAAGCATCCAGTTCTTTAATTGTTAATTTTACCTTAGATTCCTAGACTGGTAACCCTAATGTAACAGATGTAACAGTTTTTAACGTCTAGATTCTGTCAGCTCTAGCTCTGTGTCCTCAACCCACAAATATCCCTTGCATGTGAAATCTTTTAACTTTTTGTTCCTGAGGATATCTCTTCAAGGAAATAATAACTAGCTCCTGGCTTCACTGGGGTCATGTGTAAATGAAAGTACAGGCTTCTCCTTGTAGCCCCAAGCTTGTTCTGGACTGGTGGATGATGAATCATTGCACTCCTCTTCATGTGCAGGAAGTAGCACCTAAACATTTGACATAGGATCAGCAGCTACATCATGGATGCCTCGTGACAAAAGGCCTCTCTCCTGCGTCCTTCTAGACAATGACAAGAAATAAAATGGAAAACAGTATACAAACAGGTAAAACATTTTTCTTTAGATGAAAAAGTATTCTTTTTTTCATTAGAAAACAAGGACATTTCAGCATTCGTTTATTATAGCCACAAACATTTTTGAGCTCATATGTAGTGATCACAGTTAGCATAGGTTTTCTGCTTTCCATTTCGTAGTTGCTATGATCTTATCCTTATTCAATTATGGGACAATTATAGGTCATATCAATCTTTTAAAACTAATGGATTTTAAAATATTTCATAAACAAATCCTGATTTCTGAACGATATTGCATAGGATGTTTTTCCTTTTGTTTTAGTTTTCCTTTAAAATAGAAAGAAAATCTCTTTCTATTATTTCCTTCCTAAACAGAAGAAAATAGAGCATAAGAAAGACATTCACTTGTAGTTTACATTGTCGTATAAAATACATGGTACTAAATTGTGGGCTATCACTCTTATTTATCTCAAAGTATTTCAAGTGGTGATTATCAAACTGGCTCCTTGGTATATAAATATATGTATAGTATCTGTGTGTGAGAGAGAGAGAAAATAATGAAGAGTGTTTTAGTCTTTTTCTTTGTCTTCTTTCTTTTGGATTCAAAAGAAAAGAGAAAACTATATTATATCTCTGCTTTAATTTGTATATGTGTACGGAGAAAAAGTGCTTTGCATATATGTGTGGCTTGTTTCATGCAAAATATCATTGACAAGGTGATCTTCGTAGACAGAAGAGGGAAGTCAGGGAGACAGTCTTCGAAATAGAATTGTATGCACATACTGTCACACATCCCCTCATAATAGAGACAGCACCAGTATTGGGGAGCAGAGAGCAACTATGTGTAAACGTGCTTGAGGTCCTGTGAAAGGCAGGGCGGTAAAGTCTGTTTAGAGTAAATGACTGCACTTGCTTCCTGTGGTCCAGAAGTGAAAGTAAATAATCTATTATAGGAGTCCTCATCCCTTCTGGGAAACAACATTTCTGGTCTGTCCAAGAGATAAATAGATTTGAGGGCAGAAGCATGGAGAGGATGGGTCAGTTTCTGTGATAGAATTTCTGGCAAAGACTACTAATTATTACAAAAAGCCTTTGTATTTTTTTGTGACAGATTGTCTCATGGCTCTAAATATTTTCTGTCCCTCTATCTTAGTTTAAGTTCTTGCAGAAGGATACCTTGAAGCAAGGATTCAAGTGCAAGCAGTTTCTTTGGACAGGGATCACAGGAAATACCAATATGGGAAAGAAAAGAAAGACAGAAATGGGATAAAGGCCAAGAAAGAACATACTATCAAGCACATTACCACTGAGAGCAACTGGAACTCCCTCCTGTGTAAACCATGAACCTCAGAGTTATTCTGAGAGATGAGGGAGCTAATATATTTATTGATTGAGGGCTGCTTGTAGGGGTGGTATCTTGGGCATTAATTCCCTGGCATATTGGCCTGTTTTGAACATGGACAGGAAGGGCTTCATGCTGTCAGCTGGAAGTAAATTGTTGCACACTGAAATAGCAAGAGCCAAGAGAATGCTCATGGTGGACTTACTTTATCCACTTTGTCCTCTGTGTGAAAGGATTAGACAGTCATCGCTTGACTGTCTGTGGGCAATTAATTCCAGGATCCTTTGCAGATACCAAAATCCTCAGATACTCAAGTCTCTGACACTGTGTGGCCTAGTATTTGCTTGGAACCTATGCATATCTTCTCGTATATTTTAAATTATCTCTTGGTTGCTTATATCTACTGCAATGGAAATGCTATGTAAATCGTTGCTATACTGTAAATTTTAATTTGTCTTATTTTTGTTGTATATTTATTTTAAATTATTTTTTAAAAATATGTTTGATCCACATTTGGTTGCATCCATGAATGCAGAACCCAAGGATATACAGGGTAGACTGTATATCCTGCCCTATTGACTAAGCTTAGCTAGGTTACTTCCTGTGGGGGGATTATATTTCTCTGCTCCATTGACATTGAAGTGTCAGCAGAAGCGATGTATTTGACTTTGCAGCACAGCTTTAGGAGCCATCACCTACCTTCCTTTCTTTTCCTTTTTCTTTCCTTTTCTTTTTTCCTTTCCTTTCCTTTCCTTTCCTTTCCTTTCCTTTCCTTTCCTTTCCTTTCCTTTCCCTTCCCTTCCCTTCCCTTTCCTTCCTTTCTTTCTTCTCTCTCCCTCACTTCCTTCCTTCCTTCCTTCCTTCCTTCCTTCCTTCCTTCCTTCCTTCCTTCCTTCCTTCCTTCGTTCCTTCCTTCTATCTTTCCTTCTTTCCTCCCCTCCCCTCCCCTTCTGTTTGAGATGAAGGTCTTGCTGGTTCACCATGCTGGAATGCATTGGTTATTCACAGGCCCGGTTATTGTGCACTACATCCTGAAACTCCCGGGCTTAAGTAATCCTCCTACTTCGCCCCATGTACTACTTTTTTTTTTTTCCTTCTACTTTGTACCCAGCAACATCCTGGGTAGGAACTGCTCATTTAATCTGGGTCCTGAGATGAAAAAAATATGTAGCTAAGCCTCAGCATCTTGTAGAATTAGAAAAAAATAACATTGATGATTATATGCCCCAGAATATTTGAGGTTGTTTATTATAGCAGGATAGCTAGTCCATCCTGACAAATGCCTTGTTTCTAGAAATAAATTGTTGAGGGGAAAAGCAAATAAACAAACATGTGGTATTGACTTAATGTTTGGGCAGATAATAGTGTGGAAATTGTCTTGGATGGCATGCAATTTATGCAGTAGTGAAACATTTTGACAAAACCCTGTCAGTAATAATTTTGAGGGCAGATAATAAACCAAATGAGCTTGTAATCTTAGGTAAAGAAGTTGGAAAGCAGAGTATAAGCAGCTTGATGTACTATTGGCTGAATTTCATGATAAAGAGGTGAGCTCAGAAAAATAATTGGCTGGTTTGCAAGCAGAAGTAGAAGGGAAAGAGAAAGAAGTCCAGATTTTCAGGACTTGCAGCACTGATAACCTCTGGTTTATAATAACAGAAAGAATGAAAGACCCTTGTCCTCTAATTATACTCTGAAACAACAATACCTGCCCTGACTATCTTACTCAGGATTATTTTATGTGGAAAAGAAAACCTTTTTATTCTATTATTTTATTTTATTTTGTCTTTATTTTTTGAGACAGAGTCTCACTCTGTCACCCAGGCTGGAGTGCAGTGGCACAATCTCGGCTAACTGTAACCTCTGGCTCTTGGGTTCAAGCAATTCTCCTGCCTCAGCCTCCCAAGTTGCTGGGATTACAGGCGTCCACCATCATGTCCAGCTAATTTTTGCATTTTTAGTAGAGAGAAGATTTCACCACATTGGCCAGGCTGGTCTTAAACTCCCTACCTCAAGTGATCTGCCCTCCTCTGCCTCCCAAAGTGCTGGGATTATAGGCGTGAGCCACCATGCCAGGCCGTTATTTTAAAGCCACTGGCACTTCTGGTCTCTGTTATCTGAACGCACATACAAGCTGATATGATGTAGTCAGAACACTCAGGGGTTTGTTTGCTCCAGAAAACTTTAACTGATGACTCTGGTGGGAATGGTCTGGTTTTCATCAACGCGCAGTCACCTGGGAGGGATGAGAGTCAGGGGATTGCACTGGGTGGAGAAGAAGAGCACAGATCTCCATGTTAGTGGACGCTGCACAGTGGTTTGTGGATGGGTTGGCCATAGGAACAGAAGCAAAAACTTGCCAGTTTAGCGGCCTATGGCCTGAAACATCGGCCTCTAGTTGTCTCTAGGTTTTCTTGGAATGCTACATAATAGGGTTATTTGCCAAAAAGGGTTATTTGTCTGCCATTCAGTATGATAGGTCCTTTAAGAGAGGGATCATTCTCTTAGTTATTTACATAGGAATCCTCCCCATAATTATTTGTAGCAAAATATGAGATAATAACTATTGAGCTCATTTTTGCCATAATCGATCACTTCCTTCTGATCTTCCATCAACGGAGTCATCTTTAATGCATTCTACAGATTCTGATAAACACACAGGATCCTATGACAGGAAGAACATGGTGACAATTAGCTTCAAGTTGTTAACACAGAAAGAAATGCTTGTTCAGCACAGAAATGGGACTGATTTAGGGCAGGTATGGATTTCTTTATTGATATTGATGTTCACCTTTCCCTTCCCGAACACACCTTCCAACAGTTGGGTTGACAGGGCAGTGAAAGGTTTAATATTATTGTCCAAAAGTAAAATAAGCCTTATTTTCCTAGGGTACATTAATCATTTCCTAAGAATGATCATGTTTAGGTAAAAACAACAAAAAACAAACAAACAAAAAATGTTGATTAATCCCACAAAATAGAAATACTAAGAAATACAAAAAATAGCCGGGCGAGGTGGCAGCGCCTGTAGTCCCAGCTACTCGGGAGGCTGAGGCCGGAGAATGGCGTGAACCCGGGAGGCGGAGCTTGCAGTGAGCTGAGATCCGGCCACTGCACTCCAGCCTGGGCTACAGAGCGAGACTCCATCTCAAAAAAAAAAAAAAAAAAAAAAAAAAAAAAAAAAAAAAAGATTTTCTGACTATTCAGCAGTCAGACTTTAAATGTCTGGATTCAATTTCGCAAAAAGTCAATGCCGTGGGAAAAATAGTGAGGAGACTACTTCTGAGAATTAAAAAGGCTTAAGAGACACAAAAACTAAATCTAAAATATTGATCTTATTCGGATTATGACTCAAGCAAATCAACTGTAAAAATATATTTTGAGACAGTCGGGTCAGTTTGATTATGGACTTAGAATTAGAAGACACCTGAGATGATAGTGGCATTGCTTCTTCATTTTATTACTTAAGTGCTGGTAACAAAGGAAAGTTCCTTGAGTGAAGGGTAGAAGATTCAGCCCCTTTAGACAATCCATCACAGCCGGTCTTTGCAAAGTCTCCAGTGTCACCTGTAACCATCATCCTGGTATGTGTTCCAGCCAGGGTGCTGTACTTGAAATTCCTCAAACACACTCTCCTCTTTCAGAATTCAGTGTCTTAGCAACAACTGTTTCCTGGAGTTTGCCTGAAACCCTCTACCTGCCAAAACAATCCTTGAAAATTGCCTTCCTGAATTCTTTCCCCAGCAAATGTGGCACCTTTTTTTATAGCACTTAATATATTACATTGTATTTGTTTCTTGAAACATCTGTCTTTTCCCACTGTTCCCTGTATATTCCTCCAGCTGCCACCCAATCTGTCCATTTCCTTCAGAAAAGAGTGGTTTCTATTTACTGTCTGTTTCCTTTCTTCTCTTTACTCTGCATACCACTTAATATTGCTTCCCCACTCCCCTCTCCAATGAATTATCCAATGAATGTTAGATAATTGTTAGATAATTGTTAGATAATTGTTCTCCAAAGTTTCTAATCTTGCCTGATCTCTGATTTCTTGATTTCTATGGATTCCTGGTTTAGTGACTGTCTCACTTTAGCATATCTTAACATAGTCTCCCCCAAAAAGCAGATGACAAAACAAGGCCTTCTGTGCTGGGAGTTCATTTTGGAAAAAGATATTCCAAAGAACATGAGTGGAGTACCTAGAAAAGTGAAAAACAGAGAAGGAAAGAAGCCAAACCAACAGTGCAATCTTTCACCAAGAAAATCATCACTGTAGGCCACAGGACTCCATCTTGGTAGGAGGCCTCTAAGGAGCTATGAAAATGCACTTTAGAATGTTCTTCCTGAGATTTGGGAGAGGGGCTACTTATCCATCCATTTTTGTCTCTCACTTGTGAAGGGTTGCTCCAAGGATGGAGTATTAGTTCATTTTCACACTGCTGATTAAGGCATACCTGAGAGTGGGCAATTTACAAAGGAAAGGGGTTTAATAGAGTACTCACAGTTCCACATGGCTGGGGAGGCCTCACAATCATGGTGGAAGGCAAAGAGGAGCAGGTCACATCTTATATGAATGGCAGCAGGCAAAGGGAGAGCTTGTACAGGCAAAGTCCCATTTTTATTTATATAATTTTATTTATTTATTATTGAGATGGAGTTTTCTCTTCTCGCCCAGGCTGGAGTGCAATGACACCATCTCGACTCACTGCAACCTCTGCCTCCTAGGTTCAAGCCATTCTCCTGCCTCAGCCTCTTGAGTAGATGGGATTACAGGTGACTGCCAGCACACTCAGCTAATTTTTGTATTTTTATTAGAGATGGGGTTTCACAATGTTGGCCAGGCTGGTCTTGAACTCCTGACCTGAGGTAATCCACCCACCTTGGCCTCCCAAAGTGCTGAGATTACAGGCGCAAGCCAACAGGCTTCTGCCCAAACTCCCATTTTTAAAGCCATCAGATGTCGTGAGATAGATCTTGTGAGACTTGTTCACTATCATGAGAACAACACAGGAGAGGCCTACTGCCATGATTCAGTTATCTCTCACCCAGTCTTTCTTACAACACATGGGAATTATGGAAGCTACAAGATGAGATTTGGGTGGGGACACAGAGCCAAACCGTACCAGACAATTAGCAATGTTACACTTCCACATTTGCACATGTGGAAGTATAGCTGAGTGAATTCCAACAATGTCCTTTTTGTTGTTGCCAGGTAATCCCTATGGCTAAAGTCCCCAAAGCTACTCTGTACAGTTATGACAAGATACTATCTGATTACATTTTAGTTCAGCTGGTTGTTCCAAAAAATGACAGGATTAAGAAAGTGTGACAGTAGAATGTGAAGTAGGACACAAGAGATGTTCAATACTCCATTCTTTTTCTTCTACTAATGACTAGTAAAAGTTGGCAGAGAAACACAACATGTACTGTACATGTTCAAAAAGTCTACGTAGATATGTTTCTTTACAGTGGGGACAATCTGTAGGCACTACCTTAAACAAATTATTAAAATTAAAATCTCTAGAAATAAGACACATGAACTTCATCATGATGTACCAAGAAGGACACACCTCACTTAAGGAATAGTTTTGCCCAAAATGCATAACTTCAAACTCATCCTGAGAAAGTATTCCAGAAACCCTCTTTCTTTTCGAGTGCTGGTTGCTTTTTCAGTGTAGAACCTGCAGGGAGGAACCTTGAAAACAGAGACATCGGCTAGGAGACTATTGTAATATTCCAGGCAGGAGATCAAAATGGATTGGACCAGAGTGGAAGCAGCGGAGGAGGGAGAAGGGATTGCATTCTGGAAAAATTTCAAAGTTAGGTAGGGCCTATAGGATTTGCAGCAGATTTGATGTGTGGTGTGAAGGAAACAGAAGTAAGGTTATTTTAGAAGTCTTTGGCACGGACAACAGACGGAATGGCATGTCATTTTTTTAGACAGGAACGCTATGAGACGGGCATGTTTAGTGGAAGACAGATGAAAATCCAAATTTGTATTTAACATAGTGAACTTTAGATGCTTTTTAGTTAGATGTCAAAAATCAACTAGGCATTGGGAGAGTGGTGTTCAAGAGAAAGGTAGGGGCTGGAGTAAGGGACTTGGAAGCTTTTAACATATAGATGGTATTTAAAGACATAAGGCTGTTGACAGCCCAGATTGACAGGGAGTGAGTACAGATGGAGAAGAGATCCAAAGACTGAGATATGAGGCTCTTCTGCCTCGAGAAAGAAGAATTCATAAAAGAGACTAAGAAGGAAGAGTCAGCAAGGTAGAAAGATCCTCAAGATACGTAGTACAACCTGAGAGTCAAGGAGGTAAAACATTGTTTCAAATAAGAGGCAATGACTAACTTTGTGTTGATTACTGCAGATAGGTTAAGTAAGGTGAAGACTAAGAACTACACATTGAACTTGGCAGCAAGGAAGTCCTTGATGACACTGACATAAGCAGTGTTCCTAGAGTGGTTGGCTTGAGAATATGATTTGAGAGGAAAAGAGAACAAAGTTATGGGGATAGCTGGTGGGGAAGAGAGCCAAGAAAAATTATTTTTAAGGCAGAAAAATAACATGTTTTTATGTTAATGGGAATGACCCAGTAGAGATGAAAATTTGATGAGAAAAAAATTGATAAAACAAAAATCATGAGTAGGAAATGGGGATGTCATCTGGCAGAGGAGTTTGGTTTTAGATAGGCATCCCCAATGGTTCCTTATTCTCAGTCTACATGTTCTCTCTGGGTAATTCCAGGGCACTAAAATCAAGCTAAATGCCTCCACTGGACTGTGGTGAGCAGAAGGGAATTCACCTTGTATAAAATGATCGTTTTGTGGACAACCCAGCTCCAGCCAGTTGCTGACAGGTGAGGAGTAAGGACCCAGCTTTGCCAGATCTACTTTGTCAAAAGAAGCCAGTAACCTTGATTTTATGTGAGAGTTTCCAATCTTTAAATGTTCACAACTAACTTAGAATTAAATGAATAAATTGTTTAAATGCACCCTGCAGGCCACAGCACATTAGCAGGTTGAATCAAATTGTGGTCTTTGCCCTAGGAAATCACATTGAGGCTCACTATTTTAATTAACATCTCATTTTCCACACAGTAGCTGGAGTGAGTTTTTAAAATACAAATCTGATTGTATCACTACCCTGCTAAAAATCCTTAAGTGGCTTTCTCTTGCATATTAGATAAAGTTGAAGTTCTATAAAATAGCTTGTGCCATGATCATACCAAAGCTAACTTTCCCAGCCTCAGCTCTTGCTGGTCTCCTTTTAGACTTGACACTCCAGTGATGGAACATTCCACAATTTCTCAGGTGCACCATGCCCATTGTTGCTTCCTGGTCATGGCACCTGGGGCTTTCACTGCTTGAAAAGTTTCTGTATTCCTCTTTTTCTGGTTCATTTCTACTAGGTCTTTAGATGTCAGCTTACACTTTTTTTCTCTAACCTGCCTGGCCTACTGCCCTCTCTCCATGCCACCTTATGCCAAGTCTTTGTTAAGAACCCTTCTCTATGCTCTCGTCACACCTTGCACTTCCTCTAATAGTGTAATTAAAGAACTCAATGTTCTGTAATTACATGCACCTTCTTTGGAAATTACTGAGACTCTGAGACCTTTGGGGTTAGGAGTGACTACTATGAGGCAGGCATCAAATAAATAAGTGATGGAATTTGGTGCTCCTCATATCTTTACACCAGCAGTCCCTCCTAAGCTCTTTACAGCTATTCTCTCTATTATATTATTTCCTGCTATGTAGATGTCTACTGGCCCCTCAGATTCAACATGCTTCCTTCTCCATGGACCAGAGAACTTGAAGTCTCTCTCACATCTCACATCAGTCATCACCAGATTCTACTGAATATTTCTTGACTATCTCTTAAGTTATGCTGCTGTTTTCTTTCCACTACCACTGTCTTAGGCAAGACTCTCTTTATTTCTCACTATTTCTAGAAACTCAAAAATATAATTCTGTGTCTAGAATTCTCTCATTTCTGTCTTCCAACTTATTGTCAATGCTGCTGGCAAACCCATTCCTGGTTTCCTCTGCTTTGAATGCTTCACATTCTCCTCCTAGGCATTTGGGTATAGTTCAAATGCTTTAAGAGACATTTTTATCCATTCATAATTTACCCTACCCTACATTTTTTATCTTCTCCCATTTTCTCCCCTCACCACTTACATGCAATGCTCTAAAGATGCCAAACTTATGACAATATCCTAAGCACAATTTCCATGCTTTGTTCTAAATGTATTCACATATACCGTTATTTCTGTCAAAACAGTGTTTTCATTTCTCCAGAAGGACTTTTATTCATCTTCAGAATTCAGTTCAAACATCCTCTTATCCAGAAATCCTTTATTTAATATTTTCCTCTAAGAGTTACTCACTTCCCCTGAGTTACCTTTGATTCTTGTTTATATTTCTATTGTGCTTACTTATATGTCTTTTGCTTCTTCTAGACCCTGAGGTCCTTAAGAACAGAGACTGAGTTTTACCTATCTCTGATGTTTCAGTGACCAGCCCAGCATCTAATGCATGGTAGTCGTTTATAGACTTTGATAGAATGAATGGATGAATAGTGGTTATCCCTTGTCACACACAGTTTGAACTTGCCATTGATTCTAAGGGCACTGAATACCACTGCCCTTTGTATTTACAGCATTTGCCAAAGCATTTACTTTTTAACTTACAAGGAAATAATTAAACAGAAGGGATCCTGTTGCCTTGATCTTGAAAGCAATAAGCATTTATCTGATCATGTCTTCTGCAGAGTAGCCAGGAAAATCTAAGTGAAATTGTGAGGAAGTTGACATTGCCTTTACTATCACCCCAGCTTCCCTTTCAGAGGTCATTTCTTCCCTTCTCAAATTGTTTGCTTTCTAACCTTCTTTTTATCCCCAACACGTTTACTGCATTTCCTCTTCCAGGACACTTCATTTTCTTGTCTGTAACATAATCATAGAAATTTTAAGTAGCAATAATCTTTAAAGTAAATTGAGATTCTTTTTTGAACGTTTGGTCTGGAAGGAGTGAATCTACTTATGAGACCAAAGGAATAGAATGTTTGAAATTGAGTCTGTTCCAGAAACTATATAATATGTGTTCCGTGTAATCAGAGATGACTTGGCTTCACCCTTCCTTTTTATAAATGAGAACGAGCTAAGTCCTCAGATACTGCTAAGCAGTTCTAGAACAATCTCCCATACTGTTACTCACAAATTCCCATAAAGTGTTGGGCAGATAAGTGTAAATAGTTTTTCTATCGCATTTCCAGAGAGAACTGTTGACATTGGAATACCATTTAAAACTTAGAGAAAAAAATCTCTAATCTAAAATGGTAAAAATTTGAGCACAAGGTGGGGAAACATTACATGATGTTTAATTACAGAGACATTATTTAATCATTAATACCATTTGGTAAGTTGAAGAAAACAGGGCAACTTCCCACACATTTTCTGTTCAGAATTTTAGAGGCACTCAATGAGTAAACACACAAAACCAGTTCTTGTTTACATGGAAGTTAATTCGTGATGTTACATTATGGGAAATATCTGTTGTTGCTAGGATAGATCTGCAAGGTTTCCTCTTTTCCTTCAAATGAATAACAAATACTGTAGATATCCTCTGGAGGGGATAATAATGGAATGATCTTATGCAGCTGATGCCTGAGATGCTGTAAAGGGGGATTTAAAAAAGCTGACAAGAATTTGGAGTTGTGGCAAATCAACAGGCATGGCCTTGCTAATTGTAGTGAGCATCACACTGAAAATTTTGCTGATTGCAGTCCCTGCCTGGGAAATGCACACCCAGTCTTATAATTAGCAGTAACAGCATTAATAATCTTCCAAAAAACACCTTCTCCAAGCTCTTTGTTTTCTTTCAAATTTCTATGGCTATTTTTCTCACATTTTCTCTCTGGAGTTAGAGTTAGGAAACTAAATGATAAGCCTTGAATGCC
Source organism: Macaca fascicularis (assembly GCF_037993035.2). Taxonomy (NCBI): domain Eukaryota; kingdom Metazoa; phylum Chordata; class Mammalia; order Primates; family Cercopithecidae; genus Macaca; species Macaca fascicularis. The sequence continues at coordinate 18,033,865 of NC_088376.1, forward strand.
AATTAGATGTGAGGCACTGTGCAATATATTATTTCATTTCATTATTAAAGAAGTCACAATAAAGACCATACTCCCATCTATAGATATGGAAACTGAAGCAAAAAGTTTGAATAACTTGCCAGAGATCATAATCACTAGCAGGCACGTCCCAAAGGACCACACTGCCACATCTCTGATTAGCATTTTTTAAATTTGGGAATATGGGTATATAGTGGGTAGAAATTTCATTCCACAAATCAGGTGTGCAAGAAACATAACATGATTTTTCCACATAAAACAAAATTTATTATAAACACTTCATCTGGCCAGTTGGTGGGAATTTTAGCTCAATCCATTTCTTCCCATTGCCTATTCATTGGAGTGGTGTCTCAGTTCTGGTGGGCTTCTATAATAATGTAAGGCACTAAAGGAAGCATGCAGAGTGGGTCATCAGCTATCCATGCTGACACCTACTAAGATGTCCTCATTCCTCACTATTTTTAGGTGCTGGTCTATGCAGGTCCTTTCTGAGTTCATCCCAATAACCAGTCTTCAACCTAACAGCGAGGCTCCTTTGAGTCCAGTTTTCTCCCACTTAACTACCAGGCCCCTGTTGGGCTTGGGGATCTTTCTCTAAATCTGGATCTCACTGTCATTGGGAAACTTGGTTTGGTCAACTATAGCCCTTCGCCCTTTTCATGCTCTTCTCAGATGCAGGCACATTTTTACCACTCCCGTATCTCACTGGGCAGTGGGCAATAGTGAGGCTGTCTACATCTCACCTGACTGAACACACCTCAAAGTCATTTATACTCTGGCATCTTGACTTTTGCCTGGTGTCTACCTGGGAAAGAAAGCATAGGTTACCCCTGCACTGGAATCTCTCAAATTATCTGAGATTTCTGCTCTATCTCTATACCCCAAACTGATGCCAGAAGAGGGGCAGGTGCTTGCCCAACCCAACCCATATCTCAGTAGCCCACACTGTCCCTTCACCCCTTGTTAATGCAATCCTCTCACCTCATCAAGGAGCTTTTCGTTTTGGAAGGATGGTGTTTCCTTAGTGTTATTCTCATTAGATCTCTCTTCCAATTCTACTGTATATTTTATACATATAACTTTTTTCTCTTGACAATCTAGAATTTTAAAAGAAAAAAGTAATTTGTACTCTGTTTATTCTGTTTCAGCATTTCCAACCCTTCCTTGGAACAATAACTTTAGAACTCTCTAAACATCTGCCTGAAGGAGAGAAGGGCCATGGGTAATAGGAAATACATTAGTTGGAAAGCACTTTGGTTGATTTTTCAAACATAATATTTTACCACATTCCAACATAAAGTAATTAACCAGCGATTTCTAGAATGAAACGGTGCTTGCAGTTAAAGAGAGCAACAGGTATTATAATAGAGATAAAATAAAAGAAAATTTTAGAGAATGATCAACACCATAATGTAAGCCTGGAGACATCAGGGGGAAGGGGAGGGGAATAAGTCTAAAATATCAATGAAGCCCAAGAAGGTGTTAATCTGCTATCCATTAAGCGTCTTCTTTTGGTCGTGTTCAGTGCTATGTCCTTTTTAAAAATTAACTTTTAAGTTCTCCAAAAATCTACGAGATAGATTTCATTATCTCCATTTTTGCATAAGGTAAGGGCAAAATGTAAGCCCAGAAGAAAGCGACTTGTTCAAACTTCTCCCACCCCCCGCCCCCCCACCAATAATATGCTTCAGACCTAGAAAGGTTTAGAGGAGCAGGTTATTACCTGTAACACACAAATTATTGTCAAAAAATAAGAATTCAAGGGAATTTATCCTTTTCCTTTTAATAAGCTACAATTCCAAAACTGGATGAAGAATGCAAAAGAAAGAAAATTATCAGCACACTTGATTTTTGCTAATAAATGCAAAAAGTGTGAATAATATAATAACTGAATCATGAATAAAATGCATCATGAAACCAATGGGAAAAAAAGATACAATGTACCAGAATCTCTGGGACACATTTGAAGCAGTGTGTAGAGGGAAATTTATAGCACTAAATGCCCACAAGAGAAAGCAGTAAAGATCTAAAATTGACACCCTAATATCACAATTAAAACAACTAGAGAAGCAGGAGCAAACAAATTCAAAAACTAGCAGAAGACAAGAAATAACTAAGATCAGAGCAGAACTGAAGAAGATAGAGACACAATAAAACACTTCAAAAAATCAATGAATCCAGGAGCTGGTTCTTTGAAAAGATCAACAAAATAGACTGCTAGCAAGACTAATAAGGAACAAAAGAGAGAAGAATCAAATAGACACAATAAAAAATGATAAAGGGGATATCACCACTGATCCCACAGAAATACAAACTACCATCGGAAAATATGATAAATACCTCTATGCAAATAAACTAGAAAATCTAGAAGAAATGGATAAATTCCTGGACACATACACCCTCCCAAGACTAAACCAGGAAGGAGCTGAATCTCTGAATAGACCAATAACAGGTTCTGAAATTGAGGCAATAATTAATAGCCTCCCAACCAAAAAAAAAGTCCAGGACCCAGACAGATTGACACCCAAATTTGATCAGAGGTACAAAGAGGAGCTGGTACCATTCCTTCTGAAACTATTCCAATCAATAGAAAAAGAGGGAATCCTCCCTAACTCATTTTATGAGGCCAGCATCATCCTGATACCAAAACCTTGCAGAGACACAACAAAAAAAAGAAAATTTTAGGCCAATATCCCCGATGAACATTGCAAAAATCCTCAATAAAACGCTGGCAAACCAAATCCAGCAGTACATCAAAAAGCTTATCCACCATAATTATGTTGGCTTCATCCCTGGCATTCAAGGCTGGTTCAACATATGCAAATCAATAAATGTAATCTACCACATAAACAGAACCAATGACAAAAACCACATGATTATCTCAGCAGATGCAGAAAAGGCCTTCAACAAAACTCAACAGCCCTTCATGCTAAAAAACTCTCAATAAACTAAGTATTGATGGAATGTATCTCAAAATAATAAGAGCTATTTATGACAAGCCCACAGCCAATATCATACTGAATGTGCAAAAACTGGAAGCATTCCCTTTGAAAACCGGCACAAGGGTGCCCTCTCTCACCACTCCTATTCAACATAGGAAGTTCTAGCCAGGGCAATCAAGCAAGACAAAGAAATAAAGCATATTCAATTAGGAAAAGAAGAAGTCAAATTATCTCTGTTTGCGGATGACATGATTGTATGTTTAGAAAACCCCATCTTCTCGGCCCAAAATCTCCTTAAGCTGATAAGCAACTTCAGCAAAGTCTCAGGATACAAAATCAATGTGCAAAAATCTCAAGCATCCCTGTACACCAAGAACAAACAAACAGAAAGCCAAATCATGAGTGAACTTGTATTCACAATTGCTTCAAAGAGAATAAAGTACTGAGGAATACAACTGACAAGTGATGTGAAGGACCTCTTCAAGGAGAACTGCAAACCACTGCTCAAGGAAATAAAAGAGGACACAAACAAATGGAAGAACATTCCATGCTCTTGGATAGGAACAATCAATATCAGTACAATGGCAGTACAATGGCCATACTGCCCAAAGTAATTTATAGATTTGATGCTATCCCCATCAAACTACCGCTGACTTTCTTCACAGAATTGGAGAAAAGTATTTTAATTTCATATGGAACCAAAAAAGAGGCTGCATAGACAAGACAATCCTAAGCAAAAAGAACAAAGCTGGAAGCCTCATGCTACCTGACTTCAAACTATATTACAAGGCTACAGTAACTAAAACAGCATGGTACTTGTGCCAAAACAGATACATAGAGCAATGGAACAGAACAAAGTCCTCAGATATAACACCACACATCTACAACTATCTGATCTTTGACAAACCTGACAAAAGCAAGCAATGGGAAAAGGATACCCTATCTAATAAATGGTGCTGGGAAAACTGGCTAGCCGCATGCAGAAAGCTGAAACTGAATCCCTTCCTTACACTTTATACAAAAATTAACTCAAGATGGATTAAAGACTTAAATGTAAGACCTAAAACCATAAAAAACCCTAGAAGAAAACTTAAGCAATACCATTCTGGACATAGGCATGGGAAAAGACTTCATGACTAAAACACCAAAAACAATGACAACAAAAGCCAAAATAGACAAATGGGATCTAATTAAACTAAAGAGCTTCTTCACAACAAAAGAAGCTATCAGCAGAGTGAACAGGCAACCTACACATTGGGGGAAAAGTTTGCAATCTATCCATCTGATAAAGGGCTAATATCCAGAATCTACAAAGAACTTAAACAAATTTACAAAAAGAAAAAGCAAAAAACAACCCCATCAAAAAATGGGTGAAGAATATGAACAGACACTTCTTAAAAGAAGACATTTACGCAGCCAACAAACTTACGAAAAAATGTTCATCATCACTGGTCATTAGAGAAATGCAAATCAAAACCACAATGAGGTACCGTCTCATGCCAGTTAGAATGGTGATCATTAAAAAGTCAGGAAATAACAGATTCTGGAGAGGATGTGGATAAATAGGAATGCTTTTACACTGTTGGTGGGGATGTAAATTAGTTCAACCATTGTGGAAGACAGTGTGGCGATTCCTCAAGCATCTAGAACTAGAAATACCATTTGACCCAGCAATCCCATTACTGGGTATATACCCAAAGGATTATAAATCATTCCACCATAAAGACACATGCACATGTATTGCAGCACTGTTCACAATAGCAAAGTCTTGGAAGCAACCCAAATGTCCATCAATGATAGACTGGATAAAGAAAGTGTGGCACATATACACCATGGAATACCATGCAGCCATAAAAATGGATGGATTCATGTCCTTTGCAGGGACGTGGATGAAACTGGAAACCATCATTCTCAGCAAAGAACCACAAGAAGAGAAAACCAAACACTGCATGTTCTCACTCATAAGTAGGAGCTGAACAATGTGAACACATGGATGTAGGGAGGGGAGCATCACACACTGGGGCCTTTTGGGGGTGGGGGACTGGGGGAGGGATAGCATCAGGAGAAATACCCAATGTAAATGTCAAGTTGATGGGTGCAGCAAACCAACACAGCACATATATACCTATGTAACAAACCTGCACATTTTGCACATGTATCCCAGAACTTAAAGTATAATAATTTAAAAAATAAATGAATAAAATAAAATGCATCATGATCAAATAGAGCTTATTCAAGGAATGGGAAGAAAATTTAACATCAGAATATCTGTGTATGTTAATCAACATGAGGACTGGACTAGGATAAGGAAAGTGAGGCATCTGGGGTATGATATTGACAGAGCCATGTGCCCTCAGGCCTGAGTGCCTCACTTGGCTTTCCCTAGTCCTGGTCTTCATCTTCACATTATGTACTGAAGGAAAAAATCACATGCATAGCTCATCTGCTATATAAAAACATTGCAGTTCAACATCTACTTAAGAGACTCTTCAAAAACTATGATTATAAGGAAAATACCTTTCTCTCATAAAAGTTATACACCAAAAACAGAGATTAGAGGATGGAGCAAGGTGGCAGAATAGAAGCCTTCACCAATCATTCCTGTGCAGAAATAAAAGCACCTTCATCAGAATAAAAAATCAGGTAAGCAATCACAGTACCTGGTTTTAACTTCCTATCTCTGAAAGAGATACTGAAGAGGGTACCAAAGACAGTCTTCAATCACCAATGCCACCCTTCCCCCTTCCCTCCATACTTCCCCACCTCTCCAGCAGCAGCCATGTGGTATACAGAATCTGAGTACTTGTGGGAGGCAGAGTGCAGCAACTGTGGGACCCTGCATAGAACTCAGTGCTGTTCTGTTACAGAGGGAAGCAAAATCAGGTAGGAATCTACTGATGCCAGCCCACAGAAGGAGCATTTAAGCCAGCGCTAGCCAGAGGGGACTCGCCCATCCTAGCATTTGGAACTTGAGTTTTGGCAAGCCTTGCCACAATGGACTAAAGTGTTCTGGGGTTCTAAATTAATCTGAAAGGCTGTCTAGGCCACAAGGACTGCAATTCCTAGGCAAGTACTAGTGCTGCGCTAGGCTCAGAGGCAGTGGACATGGGGGAATTGTTTGTACCACCCCTCCTGCAAACCTGGGCAGTGCAGCTCACAGCAACAAAAGTGAGTCCTTCCTTCTGCTTGAGATGAGGAGGGAGAAGGGTAAAGAGGACTTTGTCTTGCAACTTGGATACCAGCTCAGCCACAGTAGGATAAGGCACTGGGCAGTCATAAAGCCCCTGTTCCAGGCCAGAGCTATTGGATGGCATATGTAGACACACCCTGGGCCAGAAAGGAATCTTCTGCCTTGAAGGGAAGAACCAAGTCCTGGCAGGATTTATCACTCACCAACTAAAGAGATCTTGGGCCCTGAATAACCAGTAGCAATACCCAGGTAGTATGCTTTAGGCTTTGGGCATACTAAGCCCTCTGAGACATGCTGGCTTCAGATGAGACTCTGTACATTCTCAACTGTGGTGGCTATTGTGAGAGACTCCTACTTAAGAAAAGCTGAGGGGAAAGCAAAGGGAACTTTGTCTTGTACTTTAGGTACCAGCTCGGTCACAGGTGAATAGAGCACCAAGTGGGCTCTTGAGGTCCCTGATTCCACGCTTTGGCCCATGAATGGCATTTATGGACCTGCATTGGGACAGAGGGGAGTCCACTGCCCTGAAGAATGAGTCCCAGGCCTACCAGCATTCACAACAATCTGACTAAAGAGCCCTTGGACCTTAAGTGAACATCAGTGGTAGCCTGTCTGTACCTCCCATGGGTCTGTGGTTGTGGTGGCCATGGGTAGAGGCTCTCCTGCCTATGGAAAAGAGAGGAAAGAGTGGGAAGGACTTGGTCATATGGCTTGAGGGCTAGCTTAGCTGCAATAGATTAGAGCACCTGGTAGATTTCTAAGGTATTTGACTCCAATCTCTGGCTCCAAGATGGCATCTCTGGAACTTCCTGGGGCCCAAGGGAATTTGCCAACCTGAAGGAAAGGGCAGGATCCTGGCTGACTTCACCACCTGCTTACTCTGGAGCACTAGGACCTTGAGGAAACATAATCTGTAGCCAGGTAATGTCATGCTGGCTTCAGGTCAGACCCAGTGCTGGTTTCCACAGGGGTGCTTGTGTCCCACTACCCCCAGACACAGGTGGCTCAGCACAGAGAGAGACTCTGTTTTGGGAGAAAGTAAAGGAAGAGAACAAGAGTCTCTGCCTGGTAATCCTGAGAATTCCTACAGGTCTTATCCAAAACCACTGTACTAGGCTAGTTTTTCATTACTATAAAGAAATATGTGAGACTAGGTAATGTATAAAAAAACAAGGTTCAACTGGCTCACAATTCTGCAGCCTTTACAGGAAGCATGGTCCTGGCATCAGCTCCACTTCTAAGAAGGCATCAGGAAGCTTACAATCAAGGTGGAAGTTGAAGGGGGAGTAGGCATGTTACATGGCAAAAGGAGGCACAAGAAAGAGTGGGGTGGGGAGGTGCCACACACTTTTAAATGACCAGATCTCATGAAAACTCACTATCTTGAAGACAACACCAAACCATGAGGGATCTGTCCCATGATCCAAACACTTCCACCAGGCCCCACCTCCAGCCTGGGAGGGAGGCTGTGCCCTGCAAAGCCACAGGGATGGAGCTCCCCAAGACCATGGAAACCAACCTCTTACATCAGCATGACCTGGATGTGAGACAGGAAGTCAAAGGAGATCATTTTGGAGCTTTAAGATCCGACTGTGCTGCAGAGTTTTGAACTTGCATGGGGCCTGTAGCCCTTTTGTTTCGGCTATTTTCTCACATTTGGAACAGCCGTGTTTACCCGATGGCTATAGCCCAATTGTATCTAGAAAGTAATTAACTTGCTTTAGATTTTACAGGCTCATAGCTGGAAGGGACTCGCGTTGTCTCAGATGAGGTGTTGGACTGTTGACTAATGAGTTAAGACTTTGGAAGACTGTTAGGAAGGCATGATTAGTTTTGAAATGTGAGGACGTGAGATTTGGGAGGGGCCAGGGGTGGAATGATATGGCTTGGCTGTGTCCCCACCCAAATCTCATCTTGAATTCCCACACGTTGTGGGAGGGACTTGGTGGGAGGTAATTGAATCATGGGGGCAGTACTTTATTGTGCTGTTCTCGTGATAGTGAATGAGCCTCATGAGATCAGATAATTTTAAAAAGAAGAGTTCCGCCTGCACGCGGTCGTTCACATCTGTAATCCCAGCACTTTGGGAGGTTGAGGCGGGTGGATCAAGAGGTCAGGAGTTCAAGACAGGCCTGGCCAAGATGGTGAAACCCCGTCTCTACCAAAAATATAAAAATTAGCTGGGTGTGATGGTGGGTGCCTGTAATCCCAGCCACTTGGGCAGCTGAGGCAGAGAATTCCTTGAACCTGGAAGGTGGAGGTTGCAGTGAGCCGAAATCATGCCACTGCATTCCAGCCTGGGCAAAAAAAAAAAAAAAAAAAAAAAAAAAAAAAGTTCCCCTGCACAACCTCTCTCTTTTTGGCTGCCGCCATATAAGAAGTGTCTTTTGCCTTCTACCATGACTGTGAAGCTTCCTCAGCCACGTGGAACTGTAAGTTCATTAAACCTATTTTTCCCCCCAATCTTGGGTATATCTTTATCAGCAGCATGAAAACAGACTAATACAGAAGACGTACATGCAGCCAGAAGGCATATGAAAAAAAGCTCAACATCACTGATCATTAGAGAAATGCAAATCAAAACCACAGTGAGATGCCATCTCACACCAGTCACAATGGCAATTATTTAAAAAGTCAAAAAACAACAGATAATGTTGAGTTTATGGAGAAGAAGGAATACTTTTACCCTGTTGATGGGAGTATAAATTGGTTCAATCACTGTGGAAGGCAAGATGGAAATTCCTCAAAGACCTAGAGGCAGAAATACCATTAGGTCCAGGAATCCCATTACTGAATATATGCCCAGAGGAATACAAAGCATTCTACTATAAAGACACACACACGTGAATGTTTATTGCAGCAGTATTCACAATAGCAAAGACATGGAATCAACCTAAATGCCCATCAATGATGCACTGGATAAAGAAAATGTGCTATATATACACCACTGAATACTATGCAGCCATAAAAAGGAACAAGATCATGTTCTTTGCAAAAACATGAATGAAGCTGGAGGTCATTATCCTTAGCAAGCTAACACAGGAACAGAAAACCAAATACCACATGTTCTCACTTACTAGTGGGAGCTAAATGATGAGAACACATGGACACATGAGGGAGTGGACAACACATATTGGATCCTGTCAGAGGGTGAGGGGTGGGAAGAGAGAGAGGATCAGGAAGAATAGCTAGTAAATGCTCAGCTTAATACCTGGGTGATGAGATGATCTGTGTAACAAACCCCCATGACACATGTTTACCTAGGTAACAAACCTGCACATCCTGCACATGTACCCCTGAACTTAAAGTAAAATTTGGTAATGCATTAAAAAAATAGTAAAGGGAGCTCTTCAACCAGAAAGAAAGTTATGTTAAAGAGTAATAAGAAATCATCTGAATGTACAAAATTTACTGGTAATAGTAAGTACACAGAAAAACATAGAATATTATAACTCTGTAAGTATGATGTATAAACTGTTCTTAAATAAAAAGACTAAAAAATGAACCAATCAAAAATAACTACGGCAAGTTTTCAAGGCAGAGATAGTATAGTAAGATACAAATAGAAACAATAAAAAGTTTAAAATTGGGGGAACAGTTAAAATGTCGGGTTTTTATTAGTTTTCTTTTGCTTTCTTGATTGCATATACAATCAATGTTGTCATTATAAGTTTAAAATAACGAAGTATAAGATAGTATTTGCAAACCTCATGGTAATCTCAAATAAAATACAAAAGATATAGAAAAATATAAAGCAATACATTAAAACATAATACCAGAGAAAATAATCTCCACTTAAAGGAAGACAGGAAGGAAAGAAAGAAGAAAAGACTAGAAAACAAATAACAAATTGGCAGGAGTAAGTCATTGTTTATCAATAAAAACATTGAATGTAAATAGAATAAACTCTTCAATAAAAAGACATAGAGTGCTGAGTGGATTAAAAAACAAAATCCACTGATCTGCTCTCTACAGGAAACACACTTCCCCTATAGAGACACGCAGAGACTGAAAATAAGGGGATGAAAAAAGATATTTCATGCCAATGGAAACCAAAAAAGAGTAGAAGAAATGACACTTATATCACACAAAATAGAGTTTAAGACAAAACTACAAGATGAGACAAAGAAGATAATGATATAATGATAAAACGGTCAGTTCAGCAAGAGAATATAAACATTGTGAATATATATGCACCCAATACTGGAGCACTCAGATATATAAAGCAAATATTATTAGAGCTAAAGAGAGACATAGGCCCCAGTAAAATAATAGCTGGAGACTTCAACAGCTCACTCTCAGCATTGGACAGATCTCTCAAGACAGAAAATCAACAAAGAAACATTGGACTTAATCTGCACTTTAGACCAAATGGACCTAAATAGATATTTACAGAATGTTTCCTCCAGGAGCTGCAGAATACACATTCTTCTCCTCAGCACATGGACCATTCTCAATGATAGACTACATGATAAGTCACCAAAAAGTCTTAAAACATTAAAAACATTAAAATAATTTCAAATATCTTTTCTGATCACAATAGGATAAAAGTAGATATTAATAACAAGAGGAAGTTTGGAAACTATACTACAAACATATGGAAAGTAAACATTATATTCCTGAATGACCAGTAGGTCAATCAAGAAATTAAGAAGGAAATTGAAAATTTTTTTCAAACAAATGATAGTGAAAACACAACATTCCAAAACCTGTGGAATACAGCAAAAGTAGTACTAAGAGGGAAGTTTATAATTATAAGCACCCATGTCAAAAAAAAAAGAAGAAAAACTTCAAATAAATAACCTAATGATGCATCTTAAAGAATTAGAAAAGTAAGAGCAAATCAAACCCCAAATTAGTAGAGGAAAAGAAATAATAAATATCACAGAAATAATAAAGACAAATGAAATTGCTATGAAGAAAGCAATATAAAATATCAACAAAACAAAGTTTTTTTTAAAATGATAAGCAAAAATTGACAAACTTCTAGCCTGAGTAACTAAGAAAAAAGGGAGAAGACTCAAATAAATAAAATTAGAGATGAAAAAGAAAACATTACAATTGATACCAAAGAAATTCAAAGGATTATTAGTGGTTACTTTAAGCCAATATATTGGAAAATCTAGAAAAAAACTGACAAATTCCTAGACATATGAAACCTACCAAGATTGAACCATGAAGAAATTGAAACCTTGAACAGACCAATAACAAGTAACGAGACTGAAGTCATCATAAAAAGTCTCCCAGTAAAGAAAAGCCCAGGACCCTATGGCTTCACGGCTGAATTCTACTGAACATTTAAAGAAGAAATAATACCAATCCTACTCAAACTATTTCAAAAAATAGAGGAGGATAGAATACTTCCAGACTCATTCTATGAGGCTACATTACCCTGATACCAACATGTGACAAAGATACATCAAAAAAGGAGAAAACTACAGGCCAATATCACTGATTAATATTGATGCAAAAGTCCTCAACAAAATACTAGCAAACTGATTTCAACAACACATTAAAAAGATCATTCATCATGGGCAAGTGGGATTAACCCAGGGATGCATGAATGGTTCAACATACACAAAGCATTTGATAAACTTCAGCATCCCTTCATGGTAAAAACCTTTAAACAACTAGGGATAGAAGGAACGTACCTCAACATAATAAAAGCCATATGACAAACCCATAGCTGGTATCATACTAATGGGGAAAAACTGAAAGCCTTTCTTCTAAGACCTGGAGTATGACAAGGATTCTCACTGTCACCACTGTTATTTAACATAATACTGGAAGTCCTAGCTAGAGCAATCGGGTGAGAGACAGAAATAAAGAATATTCAAACTTGAAAGGAAGAACTGAAATTATCTTTGTTTGCAGATGATATGATCTTATATTTTGAACAACCTATAGACTCCACAAGAAAACTATTAGAACTCATAAGGTCAAAAGTTATAGAATACAAAATTAACATATAAAAATCAATAGCATTTCTATATGCCAACAGCAAAGAATCTGAACAGTAATCCCATTTACAATAGTTACAAATAAAATAAAATACCTAGGAATTAACTTAACCAAAGAAGTGAAAAATCTCTACAATGATAAATATAAAACATTAATGAAAGAAATTGAAGAGGCCACGGAAAAAAATGGAAAATATTCCATGTTCATGAATTGAAAGAAAGAATATTGCTAAAATCTCCATACTACCCAAAGCAATCTACAGATTCACTGCAATCTCTATGAAAATACCAATGACATTCTTCACAGAAATAGAAAAAACAATCCTAAAATTTATATGGAAACAAAAAAGACCCAGAATAGCCGAAGGTATCCTGAGGAGAAAGAATAAAACTGGAGGAATCGCATTACCGGACTTCAAGTTATACTACAGAAGTATAGTAACCAACACACTGCGTTACTGGCATAAAAACAGACACATTGACCAATGGAACAGAATAGAGAACCCAGAAACAAATTCATGTATCTATAGTCAACTCATTTTCCACAAAGTTTCAAAGAACATACACTGAGGGAAAGATAGCCTTTTCAATACATGGTGCTGGGAAAACTGGATGGCCATATGCAGAAGAGTGAAACTAGACCCTATTTCTAACCACATACAAAAATAAAATCAAATGGACTGAAGGCTTAAATCTAAGTCTTCAATCTATGAAACTACTACAAGAAAACTTTGGGGAAAAATCTCCAGGACATTGTTCTGGGCAAAGATTTCTTGAGTGATACCCCATAAGCACAGCACTATTTACAGTAATCAAGATTTGGAAGCAACCTAAGTGTCCATCAACAGGTGAATGGGTCAAGAAAATGTGGTACACATATATAATGGATTACTATTCAGCCATAAAAAGAATGGGATCCTGTCATTTGGAACAACATGGATAGAACTGAAGATCATTATGTTAGGTGAAATAAGGCAGGCACAGAAAGATAAACTTTGCACGTCCTAACTTATTTCTGGGAGCTAAAATTTAAAACAATTGAATTTGTAGAGACAGAGAGTAGAAGAATGGTTACCAGAGGCTGGGATGGGTAGCTGGGGGTTGGGGGGGAGGTGGGGATGGTTAATGGGTACCAAAAAAAAAAAAATAGAAAGAATGAATAAGAAATATTATTTTATAGCATGATATGGTGACTATAGTCAATAATAACTTAATCGTATATTTTTAAATAACTTAAAGGATGTAATTGGATTGTTTGTAACACAAAGGATAAATGTTTGAGGGGATGGATACCCCATTCTCCACGATGCGCTTATTTTTTTCTCTTTTAAGTGCTTGGTATTCCATGAAACTATAGAATGTCTAGAATAAAAGGTGAAGTCATACTCTTAATAAATATGTTTATGCTCAAGTCTAAGCCAATACATGCAGTAAGCAGTTTAAAAGGAACATAATTAACATTCTTGGTTTGATGTCAAGGCCTGAGGCATCATCCTGGGATGAAAAATAGTGTATGTGGCAAGGTCTTTATGAAAGTACTTATGAAAAGTTGAACAGAATAAGGAGTAAACCAAAAGGAAGGACTAAACAACATTTCACTGGCTAGGAAGATTTGAAAATGAATTCACAGTCAACACAATTCCATGCAATTTGCTGTATACTGAACATCTGGAGAATGACATTAACATATATCCCACTTTTTTATATGCATTACCCAAATGGCCTAACAAATGCAATGTTATAACTGAAGTATTTACAGTCACAAATGAGCATTTCATTTTAAACAAAAGGAAACAAACCCTCATGTTATTTAGAGGCGATCAAAGCCTAGTTCTGGTTCTGCAATACAGAAGGTGAAACACCCCAGGTGTGGCTTACTCCCTTCCATTCAGAAAGAAAATAAAAACTTAAAAAGTAATTTTTAAATAAATTGACCGTCTTTTCTTCTCACATGTAATCTATCAACTCTGCTTACTTGTATTTATTTGTATTTACCAATAGTTTTACTTTTTTTCAAAGCCAAAATCTATTTTAATATCAGTTTGGGACATACATGAGCAGTTCCTAGAAATTCTATGTTTTTGTTCTTCTAATAATTTTTTTCATTCATTTGTCAAAAAAGAGACAGGATTACAATAAAATGGATATAAACATGGATAGTCTCACTGAAATCAAATTAATTAATTATCTGGAAAACTACACTGAAGATAAACATTTGAAAATCTTGGTGCAATCAAAACCAAAAAGGTAGAATCCTCACCCTCCACGGATCCATTCCATTAGATGACATTAACAGGGAATGTAAACATTTTTAATAAATGATAGGAGAGACACAGATAAGTACCTAGATGTGAAATGTTTATATAAGTAGTTAGAGAGTTGAACCCAGATACTGGTTTATTTCACAAAATCCAGTAAAACCAACTCTTACAATAAACACTAACTAAAATTTGGACATGTGTGAGCTGCTGCCATCCACAGATGTAATTTTAAGACAAGTCCTTTTGTAGTCTTTCGATAGTGTAAGATAAGGTGATTGGTTTATTTCTTGTGTCTTTATAATGAATATTATTGCCAGAAAAAGAAAGATGAATGCAATACTGAGTGGTATATACTCTCTGTAGTACAGAATTTTAAGCCAATTTCCAAAAGAAAAAATTCCTTAGCAAATAATGCAAATATTTCCTCCATCTTTTTTCCCATTGTACCTGTAAGTAAAAAACCATAATTTGATTGTTAATCCCAGTATAGTGACATGCAAGGAGGCTTTTTCTCATTGAGGAAATGAATAGTAATTTTGAAAATTAGACTTGGATTTTACCATGGCTTGGTTCTTCTTAGCTGTGTGAACTTGACCAATACACTGCACTTTCTATGCGCCTCGGTTTCTGTCTCTGTACAATGCCCACCTCATAGGACATTTGTGAAGAATGAGTAAAATCGTGCTTGTGGAAGGCTTAGACTGACAATGTGTGAACTGAATCCTGCCTATACATATGATTTGTGTGGCTTATCCAAAGTTTTAAAATTCATTGACAATTTTAATTTTCTAAATTTAATCAAAAATTAGGTAATTCAGATTTTGAATTTTTTGGTTTTAAATCTAAACACTGAAAACTTACAACTGGCTGAAACTGAATTAACTGCCTTACAGTTGTTTCTCACTCCTGCCTTTTCTCTTCACCCATCTTGCCCAGCAGATGTTTGTGCTTGTAATTCCCATTATTTAGAAAATATTTAATTGATTACACCAGTAATATCCCGCTAAGGTAAATTTTATTAGACAAAGTGATCTTGAGCTCAAATTAAAATTCAATGCTCATTAACACGGAATTTAAATATTTTTAATAAATATTAGGAGAGGGACAGATATGTACCTAGATGATGAATTGTTTATATAAGTAGTTAGACAGTTAAACCCAGATGCTGGTTTATTTCACAAAACCCAGTAAAACCATCTCTTACAATTAACACAAACTAAAATTTGTTCATGTATGATTTGTTGCTGTCTGCAGATATGATGAACCATTCCTCGGGGGGGGAAAAAGTTATCTATGTGAGATGCAAACCATAAGGCAATTGATGGTGACTAGTAAGTAGTTGTAGCAAGCAACAAGGACTTATCCCCCGAATAAAATGAGTGGGCATGTAGGCTGTAAGTGGAGTTAAATAAAGCTCAGCCAACAAAAGCAGAGTCCTGATTCTTCTCAACCAGATACCTAAATTTTCTTTGCAGTCGTTTAAAGATGCTGAACACAGTTTGATTAATTTTTAGGTCGGTATTTTTCAAAAAATTTCAAAGTGTATTTTTCAACATCCCCAATCACCCCAGAGGTCTATCTATATTCCTATTTTCTCCCCAAATCTTTACTAAAGTATAGCATTATATACAAAAGTACAAAATTAAGTGTATAACTTATTGCATTTCCACAAATAGAACATACTGTTATAAACAGCACCCAGATCAAAAACCAGATTATTCGCACTCCAGAATCCCTGCCCCTCCTTTGTTCCCTCCAGACACTCCCCATTTTCCCTGTACAAGGGTAACAGCTGTCAGAACTTCTAATACCCTGAATTTCTTTTGCTTGTTCTTAAACTTCTTAAAAATGGGACCACAAAATATGTGCCTTTTATGTGTGGTTCCCTCCCCATATTATTATATTTGTAAGATTCAATATCATTTTCAAATGTAGTTGTGTTGTAAGTCTATGCACATTGCTGAATTGTATTTCATTGTGTAAAAAAGCCACAATTTATCCATTCCACTGTTTCACATGTGGGAATTTTAGAGTGTTCCTGTAAATATTCTTGTGCTTTTTGGGGGGTGCACAGATGAGTGAATATATGTTGGGATTCCTATATTCCCAAGGTTCACTCTATGAGGTTTCTCCTAAATGTAGAGTTATGTAGACCCGCTGAATCCAATCACAGGGGCTGTCCTTAAATCCTGTTTAAGGCAGAGGTCACCTTGGGTTTCAATTATGCTCTAATTATGCTCCTGCTCTCTGACCCCTCCACCTCTCCTGAACTTGACCTGTCACCATCTTGACCTTGGATTTCTAACACCAATTTTGTATCTGCTTGCTGGCTTTGATGCATTGATGACACTTCTTGGATCTAGAAGTGATAGATAACAAAGACGGTTTACTGCATGAGTTTTGCTTCAGGAGGTTGTTGTTAAAGGCACGTATTAGAGCATCAGTGAGTATCAAGTTGATCTTAGATAAACATTGTTGGCCAAAATGATTTTTTCTGTGTGTAAATAGTGCAAAAAAAAATGAGAAAAGAACATAACATTGAAGTAACATGTAGCCACGTGCAGAAGGAAAAATAGAGATTTACACAGCTAATACCCAACAGCTCATTACAACTTCCTTGCCCCTTTTGTACAAAGATTTAAGAATTTTCGTCTACCATCTTAAAGCCATACACAAGCAGGTAGACAATAATAAACAAAAAAGTCAACATGGTTGAACCTGACTTCATTCAGTCTGCTTTCTCAGCTTGGAAAACCCTTCCCTTGTTTGCTTCACTCCATTTTCATCTGACTGTCACTCTCCACTTCAATGTCACCAACTCCAGGAAGACTTCTGGACTCTCCAAGCATGAATAGGTTCCTTGTTCATTTTTAAGTCATATAGTTGTGTATTTCTGACTGTTCGGTGGAGCATATCTTCCACCAGACCTTGTGGGGCAGGCTATTCCATGGGTTCTGCCATCAAGTTTGGGTCTGTCTTGTTCACTGTCACACTTTTCAACACTCAAGTCAGAGTCTGGAATATAGGACCTGATCCAGAAATTCTTGATAAATATCAGCATGAAAGCAGGGTGTTACCCTCTTTCATCAACTGAAGATGTGCGATAAGGAGAAAATAGACGTCGTATTTGAGAACAGTAGGAGACTGTTAGAACAAATAAAGGAATGGAAATACAGATTTTTAGATAAGAATAAATGAGAACAACTAAAAAGAAAGCAGTTAATGTTATTAGCTACTTTAACATTCTGTTTTCCACTAAGTAAAATCAGTCACCTTGCTCAGGACATTCTGTTTCCTCCAACTGCTGCCACTCCACGCGGTTCTTCTGGTTCTGAGGAACAATCCAGAGAGAGGCTGTAACCTTGCTGAGCCAGTCACTCCTTTCTCTCTCATGACAGAGAGAGCACACTTCCCACAGCTCCATGGTTTGCTGAATCCTGGAGAGAGACCTCCTCCAGGCACAGGGCATCCTCCCTGTCATCCCAGGGATGCTATTTTCTGCTCCTAGAGCTCTGGTGCTTCAAAATGTGCTTTGAATTTCAAGCAAGTCAGTTCGAAAATTAGGTTTAAATGTAAACACACTAACTTCTAAAAATGGACTTCATCGACAGCTGGAAAAATATTGAAATGAGTAAAGTAAGAAAGAAACTTGAAGATCAAGAGAAAATAATGGTGGAGCATCTCAAATTATATAACTGATATCTGGGCTTAGCCTTTGTTGTTTAGTTGGTAACTTAACCTAAGCATTTACATTCTCAGAGTCCCATGTGCAGGTTAGAGTACGGGTGTGTTTCCAGGTGCCTCAAAGCCCCATTTAGAGATCCCTGATCACTATGGTTTTGAAACCATTACAGCTTCCTTTTGAACCTCAATTTTAAAAGGTACAAAACATAGTTAGAAAAAAAATGAATAGACCTAATCTTTGATAACGCAATAGTCAATAACTTTTTAAAATAACTTAAAGAGTGTAATTGGATTATTTGTAACTCAAAGGATAAATGCTTGAGGGGGTGGATACCCCATTGTGCATGCTGTGCTTATTTCACATTGCATGCCTGTATCAAAACCTCTCACATACCTCATAAATATATACACCTACTATGTACCCACACAAATCAAAAATTAAAACTTAATCATATCCCCTAGGAATTGAATTAATAGAAGACTTGGTGTTTGAATTTGATAAAAGTTAAATTCAGGACTTCGTGGCAGTTTTTAAATGTTCGTCAATTTTTTTTTGACTCTTTTCCCTCCAGAATTAGAATCCATGTTTCCTCCCCTTAAAACTGGCAGGCAATGACTACCTCAGCCAATGGAGCAGGGTTTTTCAACCTCAGCACTATTAACAAAAATTCTTGTTGTGCATTATAGAATACTTAACAGCATCCTTGAGCTCGACTAACTAAATGCCAGCAGCTCCCACCACCTTCAGTTGTACAAACTAAAAATGTATTCAGATATTGGCAAACTTTCTTGAGGGTGGTTCCATGCACCCCAAAGGGGGAAGATGGGGAAATAAAATTGCCCCTCGTTGAGAACCCCTGCAACCAAGAATGGTGGAAATGAGGTTTCATGACTTCTGAAGCTAGCTATAAAGGTCACACAACATTCTCCTGATTTTCCTTGGATACTCACTCTGAGAGACACCACCACTCTGAAAATCTAACAACTCTGAAACTGCCGTGCTAGGGAGGCCATATATACATGTTCTGAGTAACAACTGCTGAACCCAGGTGACAGCCCCAGCTGAGTCTTATCCAGATCCTTGATCCATAAAATCTGTGAGATAATAAACATTGTTTTACCCTGCTAAATTCAGGATGATGTTTCAGTGGTAATGCTTTCCATGGTAATGTTTTATTGTTTTCAATGGTAATTGAAACAGAATCATTGGGAAATTGGAAGAATATAGTTTACTTATGAAACAGGTTTTACCTGAGTTATATGTGTAGCTTATCAAATGATTAGCAGATACACAGGCGCCCACAGGATAAATTTTTTACACTCAGTTATATGTACTTGTGGTATGCTGAGAAAATAAGAGTTAGTGTCTTAAACTCATTTGAATCCTTTTTTTTTCTTCTTTTCTCAAGAGAAAATATTTAGAAGACGTAAGAGTTACAGAAAACATCTGGTTTATGGGAAAATTATAAGAACATGCTTTTCCCTACCACCTTCCCACCACTCCCACAGTGGCACATTAGCAGATTCTCAGACCTTAGCAACAAAATCAATAACAACAGGCTAATGTAATTACTCTGTGGAGAGGGCAGATTGTGTCGGTTATTACTTTATTAAGCAAGAACAACATGTGTGAAAGAACAGCATCCTGCAAAGATGGAAGAATTGGGAGAATGCGGGAAAAGAGGGCAAGGCAGCTCATAAATACGCTAAACTGAAGAAATCAGGATCACACCCCGGAATGGCAGGAAAATGAATGTTTACTTTTTCTGGCTGATTATTTGCTTAGGGATACCTCAGTATTTCTGAAAGATAAATGCCTTGGCTGTGGTTCTATCAGTCTGCTTTATTTAACTTCACAAAAGCGAACGCTCAAATGTTAAAATATTCGTTCTCTTCTCACTTGTGATTTACTTCATTTTCTACTCAAAGTGGAATGACCCTTCAAGGTAATGTTTGAAGCATATGAAGTACTTGGTGTTCATCTGGCACTGGTTCTGTGATAAGTTCTTGGCATATTTTCATTGTTTTACAAAACACCTCTGGGAGGTGTTTGAAGTAAAATGATTTGTTCCCATTCATCTTGCTGAAGGAGGTCAAGATAAAACAAAGATTTAGAACCTCAAATCTTTCACACAGCCCATGTTTTCCCTCTAGCTCTTTACAACTCGGAGTGAAAAGAACCATCTCATGTTGGAAGTAGGCTGCTCGTTTTCCTGTTTACCCTCTGATCGATTTCCTGGTCATTCTCTTCTTTACCCAGTACCACAGAGGGCAGATCTACCATCTGGATTTCCCAGGTTCCCCTGCCATCCACTTCTGACTCTGCTCTACCAACAGGAGACGCTGGAGAGAGGTTGAGGGGTGGAAGATGGGAGAAGCAGCCAGATAATTTCTTCCCCTCTCTATGCTTCCTCGGAGCAGCATTTCCTCCATGGTCCCAGCTGTTGCCAGGTAACTCCAGCCATGGATCAGGTTCCAGTCCAGCTCTGCAACCACTGTCTCTTCTTTTTGTCCTTTCTTAGGGTTGGTAACAGCTAATATTCCAAATTTTGAATTTCATCTAATAAACAGCATTACATAAACTCTTGTTTTTCTAACTGGACGGTAATACAGGGAAAATGAAGCCCAACTTGAGATCTAGATGTTGTATGTTACATTTTAATGAAATATAAGAAGCATCAAAATCTTTGTATTATTTCATAGTATATTGATTGACTTTACAGTTTAGGTCAGAAAGTTTTAGAGTAACATAATCCTCTGATATATTTCCTATGTATCTTAAATCAATTTTATTGGGGTATACTTTACCTATAATAAAATGCATTAAATCCATCGGCCTTCACATTTCTTTTTTTGAAATGTCTTTCAAATGTTTTGGCCAGTTTTCATTGGATTGTTTATCGAAAAACCACTCCTGTACAGTTATGGTTTCTGGTTCTGCATGTAAGAAGCTTGAAAATTGCCACTCCCTCCTTACAACAAGTGAAAAGATGAACAGACTGAAAAATCAACAACTCTTCTTAGATCCATAAGAAAAATGAAAACAGAGGGTAAGCCATTGCCCTCAAGATTGGAGAGACAGACAAGTGAATAGAGGAGCCACGACTTCCTGGAGCAGAGACTCATAAGTGGAACTACAATGGGAGCTGGTGCCAGGGTAGGGAGACCTGAACTATAATTGATGAATTTCTGGAGAGTTAATAACTTCAGAGCACCCAGTCATAGCCCCCCTCACTTTTGTGAGTTTTACCATGTTTTTAAAGTAAATATCAGAGAAAAAGTCACTTATGCTTCTGGCATGGGGAGGGAAAAATGAACCATTTCAGGGTATGCCACAGCACTCTGTTTTTAACAATGCTTGCCCTCAGGAGAAACTAATTAACCAGAGCCTAACCTGTTGGAGTTTTATCAGAGCCTAACTGAGCTGGGGGAATGGAGGTAGCCAACTCCATCTGGCTTTGGTGAATTCTACCAAACATTTAAGGAAGAAATTATACCAATTACACAATATCTTTCAGAGGATAGACGTAGATGGAGTACTTCAATGAGGTGACTCATTCAATGAGGCCAGCATTCCCCTAAATTCCAAACCAGACAAAGACATTACAGGAAGCTGGACCAACATCCCCCATAAACATAGATGCAAAAATCCTCAAGAAAGTACTAGCAAGTTCAATCCAACAATGGACAAAAATGATTCTACACCATGTAAAAGTGGGATTTACCCCAGGAGTGTAAGGCAGGTTAACATTTAAACATCAAGTAATGTAATCCATTACATTAAGAGGCTAAAAAAGAAAGGTCACATAATCATGTCAACAGATGTAGAAAAAGATATTTGATGGAATTCAACACTCATTCATGAGAAAAACTCTCAGTAAACTAGGAAGAGATGGGAGCTTCCTTGACCTGATAAAGAATATCTACAAAAAAGTACCACTAATATTATACTTAATGGTGAGAAACTAGAAGCTTTCACACTAAGATTAGAGACAAGCCAAGAATGTCCTTTTCTGCCACTACTTTTTCAACATTGCATTGGAAGTCCTAGCTGATAAAATAAAACAAGAAACAGAAATAAAATGTGTATTTATTGGGAAGAAAGAAATAAAACTATCTTTGCATTTAGATAACATGATTGTCTAGGTGGAAAATATAAAGAAATCACCAAAATCTCCTTGAATTAATATGCAAACATAGAAAACTTACAAGACACAAAGTTAATATATAAAAGTCAAACAGTTTTCTATATTCTAGCAATGAAAAGGTGGAATTTGAAATTAAAAACATAGTACCCTTTACATTAACACCCCCAAAAAGATAAATTCTTACGTATAAATCTGACTGTATATGTACAAAATCTATGCTAGAAAAAATTTAGAAACTCTGATGAAATAAGTCAAAGAACTAAATAAATGAAGAGTCATTTTATATGCATCTATGGGAAGACTCAATATTTTCCAGATATCTGTTCTTCCCAACTTGATCTGTACATTAAATATCATCCCATTAAAAAATCCAGCAAGTTATTTTGTGGATATAGACAAACTGATTTTAAAGTTTATACAAAGAGGAAAAAGATATAGAATAGTCAACGAAATATTGAAGGAGAAGAACAAAGTTGAAGAACTGATACTACTCAACTTCGAGACACACTGTAAAGCCACAGTAATAAGGACAGAATGGTATTGGCAAAATAATAATAATAATAATAATAACAACAACAACAGAAAAAAAAATGACAAATGGATCATGGATTAGTGGCAACAGAAAATAAAGCCCAGAAACAGACCTACATAAACAATCAACTGATCTATTAACGAAAGAGCAAAGGCAATAAATACAACAAAGAAAACAGTCTTTTCAACAAATGGTGCTGGAACAACTGAGCATATACGTGCAAAAAAAAAAAAAATCTAGATGTAGATCTTACACACTTCACAAAAATAACTCAAATGGATCATAGACTTAAATTAAAAATAGAAAACAATAAAACTACTGAAAGATAACATGGGATAAAATTTACATTATCTTGGTTATGGTCATGACTTTTTAGATACAAAGACATTACCCATGAAAGAAACAATCGATAAGATGGAATTCATTAAAATTTAAAACTTCTGTGAAAGACAATGTCAAAAGAATGAGAATGCAAGCCACAAACTCAGAGAAAATAATTGCAAAGCACATATCTGATAAAGAACTGTCATTTCAAATATACAAAGAACTCTTAAATCTCAGGAGAAAACAACCCAATTTTAAAATGGGCCAAAGGCCTTAATAGAAACCTCAACAAAGAATATATCCCATGGCAAAGAAGCATGTAAAAAGAGACTCCACATCATATGTTAGCAAGAAAATGTGAATTAAAACAAGGTATCACTACATACCTATTAGAATGGCCAAAATCTGGAACATAGACTATACCAAATGTGGGTGAGAATATGAAACAACAGGAATTCTCATCTGTTGCTGATGGGATTGCAAAATCATACAGCCACTTTGGAAGAGAGTTTGGTGGTCCCTTATAAAACTAAGCATATTTATACATATTATACAATCCAACAATCATGCTCCTTGATATTTATTCAAAGGAGTTAAAAACTTATGGCCACACAAAAACCTGCATATGAATATTTATAGCAGCTTCTCCCAGTTCCCACCGTAATTGCTCAAACTTAAAGCAGCCAAGATGTCCTTCAGTAGGTGAATGGATGAATAAAACTGTGGTACATCCAGACAATAAAATATTATTCAGTACTTAAAGGAAATGAGCTATGAAGTCAGAAAAGACATGGAGGAAAATTAAATGCTTATTACTAGGTGAAAGAAGCCAATCTGAAAAGGCCAGATATTGTATGATTACAATCGTATGACATTCTGGAAAAGGCAAAACTATGGAGACAGTAAAAGTTCAGTAGTTGCCAGGGGTTTAGGGTAGAGGGGATAAATAAGCAGAGCACAGGGGATTTTTAGGGCCATGAGAATACTCTATATGTGTAATGATGGATATGCGTCGTTATTTGTCGGGCAAAATCCACAGAATATACAACAAGAGTGAACTCTAATGTAAACTATTGGCTTTGTGTGCCAATGATATGCCAGTGTGGGTTCATCAGTTGTAACAATTATACCACTCTGGCAAGGGATGATAATAAAGGTGAGGCAATGCATGTGTGGGGACAAGGGGTAAATGGGATATCTCTTTACCTTCCTCTCGATTTTGCTGTAAAACTAAAACTGCTCTAAAAAATAAAGTGCTTTTAAAAAAGAAAACTTTCTTAGTTAGTCAAAATAAAATATTTGTCAGAAATATGACAGATATAAATATTGTGACTATTTTTCCCAGACCTAAGCTTCCTTTTTAATTTTCTAATGCTATCTTTTGAAGTTCAAAAATTCTTCATTTTTACGAAGTCCAAATTATCATTTTTTTATATTCCATGCTTTGTGCATTTTCACAAAGATTTTTTAAAAGTTTTTTCAAGATTGTTTTGACAAAGGATCTTTGCATTTTCAATACATTTTAAAATCAGCTTGTCAAGTTTTACTAGAAAAAACTCACTGTGATTTTAATTTGAATTGTGTTAAATGTGTAGAATAATTCTTAGAGAACTAAACTTAAATAACACTGAGATTTTCAATCCATGAAATTGGAATCTGTTTT
Source organism: Macaca fascicularis (assembly GCF_037993035.2). Taxonomy (NCBI): domain Eukaryota; kingdom Metazoa; phylum Chordata; class Mammalia; order Primates; family Cercopithecidae; genus Macaca; species Macaca fascicularis. Next base: position 18,058,587 of record NC_088376.1, read on the forward strand.
TATTGAATTAAGCAAATCTTCAATTTTTCTCAGAAGTGTTCTATAGTTTTCAGTGAAAACATTTTGAACATATTTTGTCAACTATGTCCATAAAGACTCTGTGTTGAGGGCTGCAATTATAAAAAAAGAAGAAATCCCTTTCTTCTCTGTGTTTCATTTTGAACAGTTTCTGTTGTTATGTCTTCAAGTTCACTGACATTTTCTTTTGCAGTATCTGATTGCCATTAATTCTATCCAGAGTATTATTCATATCATACATTAAAATTTTCATCTTAGAGGTTCAATTTTGGACTTCTCATATCTTACATGTCCCTGCTCAACTTCTGAACATCTGGAAAACAGTTATAATGATTGTTTTAGCATCTTCATCCAATAATTCTACCACCTTTGCCAATTATTACTTGGTTTTAATTAACTTGTTGTCTCTCAATTATGAGTTGCAATTTTCTACCTCTTTGCATAGTTGGTAATTTTCATTTTTACGAGGCTAAATTTTTGTTCTGAAATAATTTTAGATTTACGGAAAAGTTTTAGACATACTACAAATATTTTCCTTATACTCTTTGTCCATTTTTTCTTTGTGTTAGCGTTTACCATAACCATAGTGCAATAATCAAGAATAGAACAATATTATTGACTAGATTACAGGTCTTAGTTGAAAATCACTAATGTTTTTACTTGCATCTTCTTTTTTTCTTTTTCAGGATCCTACCCAGGATCCCACTTTACACCTAGTTTTAAGTTTTCCTCTACTCTATTATATTTTCTCAGTCTTTTCTCATCTTTCATGACCAAGACTCTTTTTAAGAGTGCCAATCAATTATTTTAAAGAACGTCCCTCAATTTGGGTTTGTCTAATGCTTTCTCATCACTGCGGTGAGGCTACAGATTACTGGTCAAGACACCACAAAAACGATAGTGTGTCCTTCCTATACAGTGGCTCATGATGTCAAAGGTCTTATTCCGTTGGTTACTGGGTTATGTTTTTGTCTACCAGACTTCTGTTCAGCAAGTTCTTATATTTGCCTTTGTAATTAATAAGTCTCTTGGTGAAGGTACTAAGAGACTATGAACATCTTGTTTCTCCCCAAATTTTCACTTACTAATGTTGCCTTGTCTACATGATGTATCTACATGGTGTTTACATAATGATGATTCTTTCTTTCTGTTATTCTACATGTATTAATTTGAATTCAACTGTAAGAAAGAACTGTCTTTTCTCCCATATTTATTTATTTATTCTGTTATTTACCCATATCAGGATGAACTCATGAATATTTATATATGGGTTAAAATCAAATTTTGTTGCTAAAATGTGTCTACTTTTAGCCATTGAGAGCTCCTTCAGGAGGGCTCTTATATTCTTTCATCAAGATTTCACTGTCCCTTATTATCTTGAGCATTTTCTTACTTTCTGGCATCACATAATTTTCCTGAATCATTTTATATTTGTCCTTCCCCGACCCTGAAATGAATCACTTCTCCCAGAAGCTATGGTACCTTTTATTGAATAAGTGTTTAGAGACAATAATCTGGATTTTATATACTCCCATTGTTATTGGGATGTCATTGCTCTGATCCTCAAAGAAGACAGAGCTGGGTATTTTATGTATACAAAGTAACCCACTAATATACTCATATCTATATTTTTGTATGAGTACGTATATTAAAAACCATGAGTTGACACTGTTAACTCTGATACTAATCTAATACCATGTGGTGTTTATCTTAGGCTTCCCCTTCTCCTTCTTTATAAATTATTTTGCTAACATTAAGAAACCTTGGTTCTCATTATTTACAGTTTTTTCTTGTTCAAGTCTAGTATAAACATAAGTAGTTTCAGAATTGCTAAACATTACTGTTTTTAAAAATTACTAGCTTACACTTTTTATGTACAATTATTTTGTCTTTAGCCTTGCCATATCCTATCAAAATACAGTTTTCCAATAACTTTAGATAATTTTTTTCTCACATATACTTCAGTGTGATAATGTTATTTACTTGTAATACAGTTATGTTAATTTGCTAGTGTTTGTATTCTATTTTGGGTTACCCTCATGTTTGATTGCTTTTAATTATTTGTTTAATTTGAGGTAGTTTAAGGGTATATGAAACATTACTATGGTTCTAAGAATAAGTTATATTAAAGTCATAGTCAAGAAAGTGTCACTCTCTTTTCATCCCTGCGACCTCATTCTTTTCTCTCATTTTCATCCCTTTCTGATAAACCTCTGTATGCAACCAATCTCTTTAATTTTTAGTTAGTTTTTCCTGATTTCATTCCTCAGGAATGAAGAAAATGGAGATTCATGATTAGGCAAATGAGCAGACAGTAGTACATTATTTTATATTTCTTTCTTACATAAAGTATAATGTAATATAGACAATTTCTTTGGGCCTTTACTTAGAAACATGACCTGGAAATCATTCCGTGTGCGTTCAAAACAATCTTTCTCATTTAAAAAAAAAAGAAAGCTGCATAGTACTCCTTTATGTTATGCCTGGTAATTTTTAAATTACCTGTCAAACATGTCCTGCTTTGCCCTGTTGCCCAATGTTTGAAAATTGCTTCATGTATTTTTTCTTTTTTTTTTTTTAATTAGTTTTCTAGTTTTTATGGTGTACAAATAAGTTCAGTTCCATTTACTCCTTCATGGCCAGCAGCAAAAGTTTGTTCCCTTCAACAAAGTTTTGAGGATTTTCAAATACTGTAATAAAATAATATATATTTGATGACCCTATTTTTAAATTTTTGACATGTCGACATAAATTCACCTGCTTGATTTTTCAACTCTGATTGTTTGTTATTATAGAAGATAAAATACTTCAATATAAAAATACAATGTTATATGATAACTGTTTTTGCTTTGTTGGCGTAGAGATGCTATCAGTTTGAGGACTTTCTAAGTATGATTTTGTTTCATTTAAGTTGTTGAATTTCAAATATATTAATCTGTGTCAAAATCCAAAAAAATTTAAAAAGGAATTCAGCGAAATATTTCTCCTTTATCTTTTCTTCATTTGTCCAGTTACCAACCCACAAACAGGTAACCATTGTTATTAGTTACTTCTGTATCCTTCTAGAGATACTTGATATTTTATTCAAGGCAATTAAAATGTAAACTCCAATATTTCTATGTTATAAAATAGAATATCTTAGATGTCTTTAGGTATCAAAAAATGATATGGAACGATAGCTATAAATGTTAAAGGAAAAATGCTTTTCAGTAATTGTCTGCCAAATTATTCAAATTATCCCTAAAAGAGGAAAATATACTTTTCAAGCCAAAAAAACAGATAAATTTGAGAACCAATTATAGCATTTTTTAAATTCAAATAGCCATGATAAATTTGCTAAATAAAATATGACTTCTCCACTCTCATTTAGAGATCCTGATTAAAATAATGGTGTTTCTGAATTGTAAGAACACTCAATTACCAAACCAGTACTAGGGGGCAACTTACCTCTCAGCATCTTTATGTTCTGCCTTATTCTGGACATTGTATCAGGTAACAATGCCACAAAAATATTGAAGGTTAAAAATAAGCAAAAGAAGAGTAGAAAAAAAGATTAGGGTTAAGGGTAGAAAGGGATGGGATGAAAACCACAGAAGTCAGCATGGGTCACAATTTTGCCTTTGAGTGTTCTGAAAACCGTATTTGAACATTTTTGACTCCTTAAGATAAAAACAGACAAATTTTTCGGGAGAAGTACAGCTGTTTAGGAGCAAAGCTCTGATAGGGATTTCTCCTTGGGGTGCTTTATTGTAAGGAAGACAGCATGAAGTAATGACCAACTTCTTTACCAACAGATACTATAAATCCACTTTTGGTGGCCTTTAGTAAGCACGGCTGGTTAAGAGCCGTCCTGTGTTTGATTATGAACCTGTGGAGGCTGACATTTTTGTCTTCTGTTGAGTGCTGATCTGGCCAAAAGCCATTGAACAAAAGCTCGTCCATAGGTGGTAATACTATGAAAAGACAAAATATATGTAAGATTAGCAATCAACCTCAACAAAACCAGGAGGTCTGTCAGAGAGAGGACAAGAATAGACGATATTTGGAAACCACAAATGAGGTCCTCTTTCAGGTGGAAGCATATTTGTAATTAATCTGAACTATTTACATGTGGTGTGTAAAGAGACTTTTGAGAAGCATTTGATGGTATGATGAAGAGTTTACTACACTTAGAGAAGAAGGTTGGTAAGTACCTTATCTAGGGTAGTTAAAATACAACACACACACACACACAGAGCACACTTTTATAATTACAAAGGCATGCAATACATGTCCAAGTCAAAAGACTCATCTTTTTAATTGAAGTAATCAGGAAATCAGAATGTAAATAGAACAATAAAAACTAGTCAGTATGTAGATATTGAATTTGAAAGGAGAAATTTTATGTGATCACTGTCATGGTGAACCAGAAAATTTTATTAATAATAGAATAAAGAAATCCATTAAGGTATATTCATTGTACACACCACAATACGGACAAATCTCACAGACATAATGTTGAGTGAAAAAAATAAACCAGACATGGAAGAATGCAGATTTTAAAATTTCATTTATATAAAGTTAAAAACCAAGTACAATTTAACTGTGTTAGAAATCAGATAATGGTTAATTGGCATATGTCCTCTGGGGCATGGGGTGGCAAAATTGACTAGAGTTAAGAATCACTGATATGGATCATGATTGTAGGAAAGAAATCTGGTAAGGTAGTATGTGCGGTATCCGTGTACCTAAAACATCCACCTAGTAGATGTTGGGGAGACGACTAATTTTATGGACTCACATTTGTCTAATATTATGAGCAATGTCAATGGCATGATTCATGTCTGTCAAAAGAGTTACCAAGTTCATCAAGTAAAAAGCAATTGATTTATAACTTCAGCAATTTCATAGAGCTAATTTTTAAAAATCTCTTAAATCTCCAAAAAGAAAAAGATAGATCATGGGTAACTTTGAATTGCTTTGACTGGTAAAGATACAGGCAGGACTTCTGGAGGTTTGGGTAATATTGTCTTTCCAGATGTGAGTGGTGGTAACGTGAGCGTTTGCTTTGAAAAATTCATTGTGTAGTTCATTGAACTGCACAATTATGTCTTCTGTACCTTCCTGTATGTGTGCTATAATAAAAAACAAGCAAGAAGACCTTATTTTAAAAAAGAATAGATAAAAATATTCAAAAACTCAGTGTTTAAATCAAAACATGTTTTTAAATTAAAAATAATGCAACTGTTTATCCTATAGACAACAGGAAGCAATGTTAACTATTGAATTAGAACTTTGAACAATGTTCTACAAATTTCCTCCTCTAAAAAAAGACATAGTGAACAAAAGGGCAACTACGAATAGTTTCTGGGTGTTAATTGAGTAATTTCAGGTTAATTGCATATTTTTATGTGTGTGTGTGTGTGTGTGTTTTTTTTTTTTTTTTTTTTTTTTTTAACTGTTAAACAGCAAACAAGATGTACTTACCACAATAAAACAATAAGAGATATTTAGGACCCTTTACGAACAACAAAGTTCTAGGTTTTGTTTACTGTTATGTCTCCAGTATCTACAACAGTGCCTAGCATATAATAGGTATTATATAAATATTTATTGATGACTGGCTGAGAGAAAGAATAAAAGAATGTTGTGGCTCTCTCAACATAAAAGGATCATGTTGTTGCTAGGGTGTGGCCAATATTCTTCATGACTATTAAATGTAGTGTTACAATTGTAAATAAGTCTTAGCCTCCTGGGTATTTTTGTCTCTCTAGTTGCCTTGGGAACTGAGATGGAGCAGAAAAAAATAACATAGGCAAAGGCATGGGTGTGGGGCACCCTGGTTGTGGGGAATAATGAGTAAGTAGCTCCTTCTGGCTGAAAAGTCAGGGATCAGGCATTTAACGAGGCACAGTATTAGAAATCATGTCGGAGTTAGGATAAGAAGATGGAGTGATAGTGAACGTTAAGCTATGACTCTACAACTTTTGTTTGAACTCACTCATGTTTGCATTTCACAGATTCACTTCCCAATGCCATAGTGAAATCCAATGAAATGACCTGGTCCCATGACATTGTCTGCAGGATTTTCTTGTAAACCAGCAAAATTTACTCTAAAACATGTCTGAGTATCTGGAAGACATCAAGATTTTTTTTTTAGGTATCTGTTTGCTATTGTGTAATAATGTTTGAAAGTATGAATCAGTGTTGAGCTATTCATTCAAAATAGATCTGCTTCTCTTTGGGTAAATGTCTGAAGACTGTGGGCAATTGGAGACCCGCCTCACTTGATCATAAGGCACCTGACTGAGTGTCTCTTCAAATTTCAAGGCTTTTGTGTTAGCCTTGCTGCGTTCTGGCTGGCTTGGCACATCTTGACAAAGATTAAAAATTATGGGTATCCATAGAATGCCTCCTGGAACGCCTTGATTTTGTGCATCATAATGAAATGAATCATTCACATCTAAGCAAAGGATTTTAAAAATGTAAAGCAAGCAGTACAAGCTCAAACGGTCCCTGTTCCATTGAGCAGTGCTGAATATGCAATTACATTTTGAACAATAGGTATTCATAAATCAGTCAGAATACTCATGAGAAATCAGTCCTTTAATTAAATAAAAAGAGAATCAATGTTTCTTGTTGCAGGGATTTTTGGTGGGATTAAAGGATTTTTCTCGAGCCCATCACACATGAGAAGCCTGGCTAGCTGGCTTAGAGTTCAACAGCCCCCACGTGCCCAGATGACCCAAGCTCTAAGACCAATCCAGCTTTGCCAAGTAGGGAAAGTAAAACAGGCTTTGACCATTGCTCCCCCTTCTGTGCTGATCTTGTCAGGTCCTCTGTGTAGTGCTGCACAGTTTGAGCATTCTATAAGGGCACTGGGCTGAGTGGGCAAGTGGAGGCAGGAGTCCAACCCACATGCTGCTACCAAGCTGTGACCCCTTGTAGCAGGGCTGTGTCTGCCAAAGGACTGCCTCATTCTAATTCATTTAAAGATGTTCTGTTAACCCACAAGGGCCTGCGCAGCTCTAGTAACCCATGTCCTCTGGGGTTAGTGACCCTCCTGCTCAAATATAGGCCTAGTGTCACAGTGTCAAACACCCAGTGCCAGGACTCTGTGAGGTGGAAATCTGTACCCCCTTGAGCCATATGCCCAAGCCAGATGCTGACTGATTGTCTCTTGTCTGAACACTTCTTTCTCTGAGACTTGGAACCTGCTGCACTGTGAGGTTCTGCCTAGTCTCAGGGTCCTAAAGAGCTCCACAGGGCACAGTCCCTTCCATCTGACTCATTGTTCTGACCTGGTTAGGTTGGACATTGGGTTTACTGTAGGTACAGTGAAGTTCCATAATGTGAACATTTAACACAAAAACCCAGCTATTAGAGGTCAGCAAAAAAAAAAAAGATAATGAGAAAGTCAGAGAAAGTCAGGTTAGTTTTCTCCTGTCATTCCACTGAGTAAGTATAAGCTTTAGGGTGAGCGTATTTCACATAGTGTGAACATTTTGATGTACTAATTATGATTCTAATTTTTAAAATAATATACATATTTATATATAACATGGCCCATAAATGCAAGCTGATAATCTCTTTTCTGGCACTCAGTTAAAGAAAGCATCATTTTTTTTTTTAATGCTGGGGAAAAAGGGGGGGCCAGAGATGGAGCTATGTTAGAAAGATACTGAAAGCTATTCAGAAATTGGGGTATTTTTTAAGGTAATTTTGGCTACACAGAATGTTTTTTCTTAAAGTATCAGAGCCTACACTTTGGTGCAAAATATGAATCAGATGTAAAGACTTTGAGGTATTTATGTAACCGTTCTCCCTGGAAGTTCCCTTGAAGTCCTTGTTCCTCCCTCTCCCAGGCACCGTGCTGCTGGGAGAGAGACACTACTTCAAATCTCCTCTCAGGATCATCCTTGCTGCCAGCAGTTTGTGTAACAAAAGCTCTGCTCAGCAGGGTATGGAATGTGTACAGGTTCTTTCTAAAACATCAGGGAATGTTTGCCTCAAAACACTTTCTTTGGGTTTAAGATGGTAGCCTTGTCTGAAATTCTGCATCTGGTATGGGTCAGAAGCCTAGTGAGCTGGAACTGCAGTAGACCACAAAGGAATAAGGAAGTCAGAGAAGCAGAAAAGAAGAGTTGAGTCCTGCCAGCCATGCACCATGGTCAATGAAAGGAATAACCTAGCTTTTCCTAAGTTGTTCCGGACACAAATAAATGTTCACTTACAAGACATTAGAGCTGGATTAAGTTCAGGTCCAAGCAATACATGAAATTTAACAGTTGAGTGCCTGCTGTATACTAGGCACTCTTCTAGCATGCCAAAATTTATGAAGGGGCAGCTCGTCCTTCCTTGTCATTTTAGAAATAGTAGCACTAAAGCCCAGGGTGGCCCAAACTCATCCAATTACTCCTAAAACACTGGTGAATGACTGAAGGTAGGCTTTGTTTGCTAGAAGTAATTGATATACATCTTCAATACCAGCAAGTGCTCTCCCTTACCATCATGTCTTTGTGAAATTCTTATAATAAGATAAAATGCTTTCGGTGTCTTCAAGGATACCAAATGAAATAAATCTTACTCCAGTTCACCAAGACCTACATACAGCTCTCATGAACTTTTAGAACAGAGCTGTGTAAATAAAGATTCACATTTCACTTGGAGTATGGCCAAGAATGATGGAAAGTAATCAAAGAGCTTTTATTGTGTGTTCCACTACACCGTGCTGCCTCATATGTAACTACATTCAAAACCACTGTTCCTTGGGATTCTCTACTGAGAACATTTAATCATATACACAGCTGCTGTCAAGTGGCTGTTTCAAAGAGACCCCTCCCCATGCCTAGTCAAGTTAACGGGAATCCCTCTCAGTCCTCGCTGCTCATAAAGCACATACATAAATTAAACTCCAGCTTCCTATCTCCAAGTGCTTAAAGACTCCCAAGCAAAATCTACTTTTTGAAGTGTTAAAGGAACAATTGGTTTCCAGAAAGTAGATCTGCTGCCGAAAGGTCAGCTGACTACCTCAGTAACTGCTGTGGAGGCATCCTGGAACCCTGGGAGCCTGGGATGAACTCTCTCTTCGAAAAACAGCCCCTGCACAAGCTTGGCTCAGGGGCACATAAATTGGGAGAGACTTTCATGACTCCAGCAACTCATGCTCTCTAGCTGCAGTGAAAGGTCAGGCTGGCCTTGGGAAATGAAGCCAAGAATAGTTTGATGCTTTTCCATTGGGAGGTTTTGTCCCCAGAGAGGACTATTCTTGGAGGGAATACATAGTTTACAGTGTCCAGGCAATGGGGGCTGGGGTGTTTCTTGATAATGTCTGAGTGCCAAGGCAGGAACTATGTCCTATTTCTGTAAGGATCCTTAGCATCTCACCTAGTGCCTAGTACACAACAGGATCACAGCGGGCGCTTTTGGAGTGAATGAATAAACAGAACATAGTTAATCCCAAAATAAGAGATCCTCTAAATGTTCAATATCTTTCTTTGCAGAGTTCTTAATATAGTCAGTTACAGGGACTGCTTCCTGGTTCTCGCTGTCAACAAAACAGGGCCTATTATGAGCGTGGCTGTGCATCCTTTCATCTAGCACAGAGCTGGTACACTGTGGACCATTAACTCACCTCAAATGATAACCACAGGAAGTGGTGTACCTGCTAATACACATGTCAGGAGGAGGCTCAGGGCTGTGGTTTCTCTGTGTGTGTGTATGTTTCCCCAAGTAGGTTTTTAAAATTCAAAACTTACGACTTGAATTAGATATTTAATAAACCAATAATATCAGCTCTCTTTCTTGCCCTGTTGTATATAAGAATAGTGCTCTGAGATTATTTTCATCTGGGAATAGAGTTGCACTATTGCTATTGGGATTAAAGTCATAAAAGTTATTTTGCCTTTTTGTAGGTGATTCTGTAAATAGATCATGGAACTTTAACCATGGAAGGCTCTTCAGAAAGATAAACATGTGAGTGCGATCACATTTACAGTTATGCAGGCATGTGTAGGCATGTGAAAATTATAGCTTTTAACATAATTCTCAAGTGATATAGACCTATTGCATTTTGCTGAGAATGTTTCATTTTGCTTCTTGATTTGGATACACTTATTAGGATTTCTTAGGCCAAAGGTTGGCAAACTTTTTCTGTAAAAGGCTTGCTACCAAATATTTTATGTTTTGCAGGAGATATGGTCTCTGGTCTCTTCTGAGACTACTCAGCTCTGTAGTATAAGAACAGCCATAGACAGTACATACATGAACAAGCATGGCTGTGTTCCAATAAAACTTTATTTGTGGACACTGGTTTACTAGAATTTTATATAATTTGTATGTATCATAAAATATCATTCTTCTAAATACCTAATGTAAATGATGAGTTGATGGGTGCAGGAAACCAACATGGCACATGTATACTCATGTAACAAACCTGCACGTTGTGCACATGTACCCTAGAACTTAAAGTATAATAATAAACACATGCCTGACTTTGACATAATAAAAAAGCATTATTCTTCTTTGGACTTGTTCAGCCCTTTAAAAGTGTAAAGTTATTCTTAGCTCATGGGGTACACAAAAACAGGAGGCATGCTAGATCAGATCTCAGGGCTGTGACTGACTGACCCCTGCCTTGGACTTCCTCAATAACACTACCCCTGAACTTCATTGGCTGACTGATTCCATTTAGATGTGTTCATGGTAACGTCTACCACCTGGGGCCAAGCACTCACTCACTGACACTGTTCTTGGCTGCCACTGTGCACATAGTCCTACCAGTCAGACATCTAGAATTTCTGTCTTTTACTTTCCTTTTTAAAGTAGAGTCAAAAAAGGCTCTTTGGGTCATGGAGTCTGGCATAATCAAAAGGACCAGATCATACAACTTAGCAGCACAGAGAAGTTAACTTCTAATGGGGCAAACTTGGACCAATGGGAAACAGGAGATGGGCAGGAGCCAAATTCTTCCTTCCTCACTCCCATGGTAACGGTTTCTCGTACACACTTTTTTGAGGCATCCCGCATGAATGTTTGTATCTGCTGAAAGATGTGTTACGCCTAGCAATGTTCTGCATCTTCTGGCAATTTCTCTCTATAATTTCCTGTCTCATTTTCCTCTTTCTGTGCTTTTGCTGCCCTAGGTTTGTACCTCCTAAATAAAATATCAACACCTAATCTTTGCCTCAGGCTCTCTTCTACGGGGAACCCAGCTAAGACACTCTTAAGAACACATCCACATTTTCACTAAAAAATTCCCAGTCCAAAAAACATATATATCTACAAGTAACCTTGCTCAAAATACATGGCAGGGATTCCAAATTCAACTAGAGCCAGTTAGCTAATGTGAATTCATGAGACATTAAGAAGTGGTGACAAACTAGAAACCCATGTTTTATTTAAAGAGAGGAGTCAAAATTCAGGTCCCTTGATGATGTTGCAATTCAAGAATGCGTGTTCAGGATTCCCAGCTCTTTCTATTTTTCAAGAGCAGTTAGTTGTCAATCTGGAATACTGTGTGAATTGTTCTTACTATTAAATGTTGAAAACTAATTTTAAACCTTTAAAGTCCATGTGGAACTAAACATCTATCTGTGGGCTGAAGGTGGTTCAGGCGACTCTGACCTTATAGTCTCAGGAGGAGAATCATACACTGCAATGATTACAAAATGTGAGAGAAGCAATCAAGGAGAATTAGGGAGGATGTCCCAGAGTAATAGGTGTGTCTCAAGTATGGCTGTTTTAATCTGTCAGTTCCCCAGGAAAATGAATGCATTCAAAGAATTAATGTATTTAGGTTTCAGGACTCTGCTCTGTTTCTCAAACTGTAAGGATGTGGGCTCTGATTTCTGGAAAAAATGTGTACTTCTAGTCATGGAATGGCATTTATGATATGTACAAAGATGAGAAACAGCCATTGACATCGTCTTTTTCCAGTCTCAATTCAGTGTTTGACTCTTCTCTGTAACATCCTCAAAAGGAGTCTTACTTGTTTGAAGACCTTTGCTCAAAACCATTTAAAGCACTTTATTTCACATTTACATTTTATGGATATGAATATTATATTTGGCTTACATTTACTTTTTTCCCTCTATTTTCAGCTGTTTGAATTTATGTTTATCACTAGGTAATACATTTCAGTTTTTCCCTATACTATTTAGAAGTCCTTTAGTATTGAAAACAGTTATCGTGTCTCACAATATCTTTCTTCTTTTAGGCTAACCATTCTCAATTCCTTCAGCCATTCTCCCCAAGACATGATTTCAAGTCTTTTCACTTTTTTCTTAAACTTGACTGAACCTGCTCCTGATTATCTAAATCTGTTTGGGTCTGGAATCATAAATTGAAAAAATATTATAGGTGAGACCTGATTAGTGCAGAGTGAAATTGAATTATCAATTTTTGTGTTCAAGATATTCAGTCTTGATTAATTTAATCTAATACTGCATTAGCTTTTCCGGTCACTACCTCACACTACTGATGCCCATTATATTTGGCTGCATAGGAATTAGTATAATAGATTCTTTTGAATTTCTACATTTTTCTGAATTCACTTCACACCTGCTCTGTTTCATATTTCTAACCATATTTTTCCCTTGCTCCACTTCCACCACCTAGTTATTTTATTTTGTTTTAGTGTACATATTTTGCAATCTGCCACAAATACTTTTGGAAATGAGACAGAGCATAAAGAATATATAAAACACTATAACCAGTCATTTTTATTTTTCAGTTACAGGAAACAGTGTTATGTTCATCAAACCAGCCTGGATTAAAGATTCACATTTCAGTCTTCTCTTGGCAGCCTGCCATTCATATTTGTTTACAAAAGTGAGTCCCATGAAAATGTGTGCTAGGTAACATATTGTTTTTCTAACTACACACAAACACACACACACACTTATATATGTATATATAAATATATATAGTTTGAAACAGATAAAATGAATATACATTCCTCCAAACATTTAATTCACAATTCTCAAGGTTTCCAACTGCCATTTTCATTGCTTCAGCATGGATGTTTATTGCCATCTGCTCCTGTTCCATTCTTCAATTTTACAATTATATTTTCCTGACAATTTTGTCAGAAATCTCAATTGTTGTATCTTGCCTCTATCAAATCATCCAGTTAGGTTAACAACCAGGTCAATTCCAGCATCAGGAACATTGGTGAGTTCACTTCTACAATTCAGATGGTATCAGGTTCGGTTTGACCAGAAAAACAGAACCACAAGAAGTGATATAGAATCAACTGTTCATTGCAAAGATTTGACTTTTCCCAGTTATGGGAGCTGATTAAACAGTTTATGTGTGGCTGTTGTTTCTATGTCTTGCATTGGAGACTGAAATTAGCAGAGCAGGACATCAAGAAGGAAAGACAGGCATGAAATGTTGGAGAGAAATGATAAATTGGAATTCAGGGGGGCAGGCTGGAAACCACAGAGGCAAACTGCTTTTTCAGTCTCTGTCTTGAAGCCTCCAACTTCAATGATGCCAGTGACCTGCAGGAGAAACTGGTGTGCTTCATGATGTTGCTAAACATGCAACTGACCCAGGAGCTGGAGAAACTGAAGGAAGAAATCTGGTGAGAGCTGATGAAGCTGCGTGCCTGGCTTCTGCTCAATATCAATAATGTGAGCCAGAGAGCAGAAATCACTTGGTGAGCTGCAGTGGTGCCTGCGCTCTGCACTTGTGTCTGCACCGATCTTCAGTGCTTTAAAGGAATGTGATTGACGCTTAACTTCAGCCTTCCAAATCCCGCCATGTAGGTTTCTGGTGGCCCATGCTAACCTGAAATTATACAGTGACAGGGATCCTGGGAAACATAGTTCCTGCTTAGCTAAATTCACGCAATGCAAATCTACTGTACAAATTCATTTTTTCCCTAGAGCCAGTCTGAATTCATAGTTCTATAGTTTTTTTTCTTTCATTCTAAATCTTTATCAGGTTCCTGAGGCCCACTCTTCAGTTCTGTTTTGGGGAGCACAGGCCTGAGGGCTCTTCCCTGGCATTGCCGGCACAGATTCAGAAAGACATCATGCTGTGGAGGATGGAAGGAAAATGCCATGTTGGAATTACAGCCTTCTCTAGATTAGGTTGTTTCTCTGCTTCCTACTTGGGGCTGCAGCATGGTTCTCATGGTAGTTTCCAAGTAAACCGCCCTTACTTCCTGGCTTTCTCTAATCAGGGTGGCAGGGGGATGTGTCCACCTCTACAGCAGCCTTCCTGTGTTGACAACACTGTTTGTTCTTCCTATCTCCCTAGGGAGAAGCTGCCTTATCTTTTCTGTGCAATATATTTGGAAAAAAACACATTTTTCTCTCTTAAAGGAATTGATTATTTTGCTTCTCAAGACTATAAAGAAATATCTTTTGGACCCAAATACTGGCTTTAAAAAAATAATCTTGATTCCTACAGAGCAAGAGAAGGGGATAGTTTAGTGATTATTGGTAGTACATTTTGAATCACTCTGTGCACTAAAGTATGGCATTTGAGTATGTGTGTGTATGAAAAAGAGACAGAGAGAGACAAATACAAACAGATAGATACAGATAAACAGAAAGACAAAAAGAAATAATTTTAAGTTTTTTCCAATATCTTGACCTAAATCCTAAATTTCTTGTTTGTGCAGCTTCCTTGATCCTAGAGTGCTAGCAGTATAAGAAAGACTACCTGTATAGGTAGTTTTCTCCCCACCCCCCATATATATGAATTAGTGAAGGAGCTCGGGGTTTTATAGTAAACTTTATTAAGCACTTGAATATAACTAAAACTCAAAATTATCTCTGCACAGAAATTATTTGTTTTAGGGGTTCCTAAGCTAGGTCCATTGGATTCTCACAATGCCTATATAAGAAAAAAAGTCCTTAAGAATATATTTGTAATTGCAAGAAAATTTGTCATTAACTCTGTGTTCCAAATGTCTTTGTCAGGTGGATTCCTATCTTCCCTTTGACTTCTAACAGAAGGCAACAAAAGCTATCAGAATTTTCTCTTAATGACAGAATTCTATATGCATGACTATTAGTCTTTTTTCCTTCCTTGGTCTTTTCTGAGCAGTGAATTGAGGAGAAGGTGGGGCTAGGTCTTGATCTTTCACTGATTATAATAATGTACTGTTTCATTTCCCTCCAAAAATTGCATTGTGAAGTGAGATTATATGTTCATTTTCACTTTTGAGCCAACATTTGTGACCCACAGTCAGTTGTGTGTTTGTCTGCACATGTGTGTGTTTAGTGTCTTATTGTCCATGAAAACATTTTATATTCTCAGTGTTAATTAAATAGGCATTTATGGAATTAATTTACTATGCTAAAAGTATTAGATTCTATTTGGAATTGGAGATGAGTCCTTAAGAATTTCCTAAGTTAGCAGATGAGAGAGTGATGCAATTAACCAAAGATGCAAGCAGAAAGAATTAACTGTTTAAAGTAGGGCTAAACATAATATGTTTTGGGAGCTTAGAGAAAGAAGGAATTAATTAATTGATTATGGAATTGAAAGAAGCTTTATCAAGGTTGTATTGAGTTGCATTGAGCCATGAAAGATAAGTAGAAAGGAGACAGATACATAAGCTTTTCTAAAGGAACCATATCAGCATTGTCTGGACCAAGAACTCTTGTTTTTGTTTTTATAGTTATTTCTTCGTGATCATTTTTTGTTTGTTTTAGAACATTGTTAGAATGCCACTTAGAAACGTTTTTGCCTGTTAAGTTATACATCAGAACACAGGATAAAACTACTCTTCACCAAACACTTTGCGGTGATTTTCCCATTTAACCTTCGCAAGCAAAGGGGATACTGTAATTAAATCCATGTGAGGCTTCGAGGGGTCAGGTGACTTGCAAAAGATTTGTCTAGTAGGTGATGGAAAAACAATTCAAAGCCAGACAATTTTAATCTGGAGACTGAACTCTTAGACATCTTACACTGTGCTGCCTTAACAGAGCAATAGATGGCTGTTGTTCTAACATAGACAGATCTGAAATTTGTTCTGGTTCAAGCTATGACTCCTCATTTGTCATCTAGGACATTCATGTTTCTTGGGAGTGGTTGTGCGCTAGGATGAGTCAATTCGTCCTCACACATCCTCTCCATTATCTTTATCACTGGGGCCCCTTTTTCTCCAGCTTGCTTCTAGGCCACAAGAACTAAATTTGTGCCCCAGCGCTTTCCTTCAAAGCCTTCTGTTGTTTTTCCTTCTGATTTACATCAGAAATCACTTTAATATTCCAGTGATTTTTATTTCAAGTTTTATTTTCCAACTAAAGAAACATACAGTTTCAACAATCTACAAATCCTAATGAACACTCTTTACGTTATGCCAAGAATGATGTCTTAAGGTACGTCACAATCCCAGCAAGATTTTCTAAGATGTCATTTCAAAATAACATAACCTGCTTTTCTAAAGCTGCATTTTCTAGAAGGTTATCTCAGATTGAATGTCGTTAAGGCCTCAATTTTTAATTTCCTATAATGTTCCCTTCATTTTGTGTCCTAGATCCCGAATTTATGAAGAAAAACATGAAACTAGTATTCAGCAATCCTTGTTCAGATCCTGACTGCACTATTTATCAATGGGCTAATGTTGCCAAGATATAATAGGAACGTAGGTCAGTTTTACTCCAAAGCCAATGTTGCTTCCACTAAACTGCAAAATCTTACTTTAGAAAGACTAAGCACTGTGTTTTTCAAAAGTTCCAAGCAGGAAATGGGTTTTCTCTTCCTGTTGAGAAAAATCCTTGTTAATAAACCCAGGATAATCAAACTCCATCTTAACATAATGGACTCAGGCTTCAATACTTCTCTTTACTAAATAGCATTGACTACCATGGCCTATGCACCTGGCCCTATATTTTATTTCCTCTGACTTAAGCTGTCCATTTTTCTTGCAGGTGGAAAATTACTAATATTAGTACAGTCTTGGGCCAGCTAATTAAGTGCAATTGAGCCCTCCCAATGGGTGCAGAGCCTAATTGCATTTGCAAGCAGCCACCTGCAGACATAAATTGTCGACTTAACACTGCACATGGAGGGGGACAGCCAAAGCTTCTAATACTGCCCAATTGTCCCTAAAGATATTGAATTTTTCAGAACGCTCTGTGTGTGTGTGTGTGTGTGTGTGCAAGTACTTGATTTGTGCATACAAAATGGGGAATGTGGATGAGAAGGCAAAGAAAAGTGAAGAATGGCAATAATCTCTATTCCAGTCTAACAATAAAATTAAAACCCTTTGAAAATATATTCTTAAAATCAGTACAAATGTATGTTCCCACTGTAGCATCCTAGTTGTAATCTCTTCCTTAAAGAAGTTTGGAGCCCAGTTGTATACCTAAAAATCACCATTAGCTTACACAATATTGAACAAGCCAGGACTGGTTTAAGTAGTATGCCTGCCTGTTTAGTTTCTTACTGAGTCATTCACAATGAAGCGGGTTCAGGAAATATGGAGTGAGACAAAGTAAAGGAAATGGTGAAGATGTTTCTTTATCTAGAATTTTCCTGTGTCCTATTCTTCAGGAAAAATTTGACCTACTTTGGGGAAAAAAAAAAAAAAAGTGAACCTCCCTTGATTTTATTTTTATGAACTGAAGTAAAATACTAACTAAAGATTTTAGGGATTTTTTTTTTTTTGGTAAAACATGTTGGGACAGAGCAAAACTATAATTACAACTAATCAGGGTAAAATAATGGTGACCCATTGAGCTGAATATGCTATAAGTGATCTATGACCTTCTGAATAGAAACCCATCTCCTATCTGAATTGACTTTTTCTAAATGATAATTATAAAATCTCTAGCAATCTAGATTGGCAAGATAGGTTATTTATTATAATGTGGGAAGCAGGGGAGACAATTTGTTTGATAATTTTAGTTTCAGGCTGACGGTCATTAAATACTTCTCATTGAGGAGAATACATTTTGTAAGTCTTTCACAGGAAATCAGTATAATTCTTTTTTACCTCTGCCCTTTACTTCATCTCTTGGTTTGCTTTTTAGTACTTTTTCTCTGTGAGCTCCCTCTTTTTGCTTTCAGCATCTTAGAAGTCATGTAGAGGTCTGATGATGGTACTGGGGAAACATCCTTGGCCTGAGGTTGAAGCAAGAAAACTCTGGAGTTCATCGAAGACACCAGGCCTGATGACCAACACTGTAACTACTAGGCAGTGATATTGGACAAAACAGCCAACATCTCTGGCATCAGTTTCATCAGTGATAAAATCAGAATAATGATAATTCAATCTTCATAGAGTTGTTGATAGAATTCAGTGATTTGAATAATGAAAAGCAATTAACTAGCATAGTGCCTAACACATTAGAACTGCTTATAAAAGGACGGGAACTTTTATTATCATTTCCCGGGGACCAAATGAACACTAATGCTTCCTTAATAGCATTGTAACCTCTGGGCTATCTTGAGACTTTACTTTAGGGAGTAGATATGTGTTATTTTGGTAGTAATTTTTAAACAAGATGTAATTGCATGCAATAAAGTATTCTTAAGAGTTGAGTATGATTAGTATATGTACTAATCAAATATATGAATATACACATATATATGTATTTGAAGAGCAACACCCTGATTAAGATACAGAACATTACCATTACCCTAGAATGTTCCCTTGAATCTCTTTCCGGTCTATGCCTCCACCTGCATAGTCGACCACTATTTTTTATTCCATAAATGAGTTTGCCTATTCTTGAACTTTCATACAGGTGGAATCATACAGTAAGTACTCTTTTTTTCTGTATTTTCAAGCTCAGTATAATGTGTGTGTCATTCATCCATGCTGTTGCAGATGTAGATATCAGGTCAGGCCACTTATTTCTTTTTATTCCTGAGATATTCCTTTATGCCAATATATTACATTTTGCTTTTCTGTTTTCTTGTTGTTGGATGTTTGGGTTGTTTCTTGTATTGTTTGTAACTTTAAAAGTTTATGCTATTCTTTAAAACTTCAATAGAGATGGTATGGTATAAATAATTTTGTATTCGTTGGCTTTATTCTACACCTTATGAACAGAGTACAAGAATCCAATAAACATAGATGGTAGGCTTCAGAGTGGAACATTAGATTTAGATTCCAAAATGGTGCATGTACAGCCATAGCTTCCTGGGACTCTTTGCTGTCTGACTGCCACTAGAAGGTTGGCTGGCTCCTGCCAAGAAAATGTTGTTGTATTTGCCCTGAGTAGACATTTTCTGTGTGTGCCCTCAGGGCACTTAAGAGAACATAGAGCTGCCACTTCTCAAGTTTACTCACCAGGCTATAAGTTTTCATTATACCTGTTTGGTAATAAATGTTTGCATAGTGACAGAATTTGGTCTTAGACTCACTTTTATTGCAACCTGGTTATGAGAGAGCAGAGATGCCAATGCCCTCTTGTACTACCAACAACAAAAGTACTTACCGTCACCAAAAAATGCATGATAATTATGAATGACAATTGGCTCGATACCTATTGCCTCAATACAGAAATAACATATTTCAGGTAACTTCAGTATAAAACAAAATCATTATAAAGAAATTGCCATTATTTTTTTCTATTGACCTAACCACCCTCCTATGGCACCAGGGAAGAATTTTTCTGTGCCGAGGGTTTGTGGTTTATATCACCAAATGCACATTACAATTTAACTTCCCATTTTCAATTAAATCAAGCTGAGTCACAGTCAGTACATATCCAGGAAGGCCCACATCTTGTGATGCACTTATAAATCTGGTCTTGTAAGTCCTCAAATCTCATCTGCTTCCATGCATTTGTTTCTTCATTTCCTGCCCAAAGAATGTATTGAGGGTTATTTTGATCCCACTGTAGTTTAAGACCATGCCCTTACATGAGTTTTTTTGTTGAATATTTCACTCGCTTATTTTTATTTTATTTTATTTTATTTTATTTTATTTTATAACTTGTTAAGAGCCAGTGGATTGTTAGTCGAAATATGCAGGGCTGCATTCCTCCATCCCATTACTACCTTTATTTCAAGTGAAAGTTTGCCATTCATAGTGCCTTTGCTTCCTTATGACCTCATTCATACCAAAATCGGAACCTGGAAGTTGAGGCCTAGATTTTTCTCTGACTCAGTTTCCTGTGTTCCGAAAAAATTCCTTTTCCTATATTAATTGTTATTCTTCTTTTGTTAAGACTTAAGTGGTTTTAAGGTAAATTCTCATGTTATCCTCTAATGCCAACTTGAGCCGTTTAAAATATTGGAAGCACTCCCACAAATGAATTGTGTTCCCACAATTTCCTAGCATCATTCATTGCTCTCATTTCACAGATGCAAACACAAAAACACATCCTTTTGTACATAACAATCATAAATACTTTCCCAAGGTCAGGAATATTTCTGTCAGGAAAGCCCTATTTTGCCAAAGAACAGGATGTTTTGATAAACTAAATATTCTGAGAATTATCATATGTACCTATCAAGGTTTCTATTTTGAAGCCGTCTCTCTCTTCACTGAGAAAGAAGTCGGCCCTTAATCTGTCCTCCTTGCTTCCTAATCTCCCACCCAAGAGGTTCAAGTATTGGCTTAATGATTCACTAATTGTGAGAGATGGTGATTTATGATATCAGGGAAAATAGAGGAAGCCTTTATAGTTGAAAAAATTAAGATTGTTCTCATGTCTTAATCCTACATCTATTTCTGGTTTGACTCTAGTCTTGCTTTGTTTTATTTTTGCATTTGACTGTCATCTTGATGTTTACGTCTGTCAACTTTAGAGTCCTTGTCTTCATTACTGGCTCTTCTGCTTGTCAGTTTTGGGTTGGCTTTATTTATTTATTTTGTTGGGGTAAGACATAATCTCTTGCCCTCAGGCAAAATCAGATGCTGACTCCCCTCAGTTTTTTCTCCAGGGTCTAGGTCACCTTATTAGCATATCTTACGTGTTTAGGTAAGACTGCTGTCACTTTTTGAGAAGTTAGTAGGTGTGAATAAAAAGTGATATCACATTTTTTTCTTCTTCTCTCTCTCTCCCTATATATATATGAAAAATATGAAGCACATGGATATGATTCTTATTATTATAAAATAATTTGTCTTTCAAAATGATAAGAAGCACAAGAAGGTACATGCAGTTGACGTGATTATGACACATTGCTCTATGATGCCGGGGAAAGACTATTGACGAAGCCTGGATTTTTCGTAATTCAGAATCTGGCTCAGCTACCTGGTCTTGTCAACTTCCAAAAGTGACTCAGCAGTGACTCAGACTCAGAAAATTGTAGCACCCAAAGTTTGAGCCCTAAAGGCTTTGGAGTGAAACAGGCCGGTCCAAAGTTTTAGTTCAGCTGAGATATCCTAAGTGTATTATTTGCATGTTGAAATTTGATTATTTTTCTTTATAAATGAAGATACCTACCTTATAACATAGTTTAAAGGCAAAATAGTCTAATATATACACAAACACATATAGAGGTAAGATGAAGTAAAAATGGTAGCTATGGTTGTTCTGAAAATGTTTATAAAACAGAATTTGTGGAAAGAGACATATTGTTAAGAGGCTTACATAACTTGTGTAAGACAAAAATTATACTAACTAAATTACATTTAGTAACTTTGTTGTATAAACATAGAAGAGCAGAAGCAATCAAATCTAGTATGCAGATTTTCCATGAGTCAGATTATGACATCCTAATTCTTTCATTTGCACAAGATAAATAGACCTGCCTGCAGGACCACACAGATGGAGACAGTGGAAGGGCATCCTTGATCCAAGGTCAGCATCATCAATATTTCCTTTCAGTTCACTCAGCGCTCTTTCTCACTGACACATGCTTTAGTTATATTAAAATCTTCAGTCTAGGTCTAGGCATGTCTTGCTGGTCGTTGAATTATATGTTCTCTTACTTTTTCTGATCAATTTTTAGGGAAGAACATCTCTTCACACTTACGTGCTGATACAGTTGGGAGACTCATGATGGTGATTACATTTTTTATTAATCACATATAGAAAAAAGTATAAAGACTAAGGAGTGCATAAAAAGTTTCTCAAGTCACATCCATTTAAGCAGGAAGGAGTAGCAAGGTTAAGTAATGGGCGGGTGAGAAAGAAAGCCGGGATCAAGATAGTAGAGGGTCAAATATTTGTTGACACTGTATTAGATCCTGTGCAATGTTATGTACACTTCAAATAAAAAAGGTATATACCTGAAAATTGTTCGCCGAAGCCTTTTCCTTATGAAAGTGGAAGGAAGAATATGTAAATTTGTCACCAGGTTTTTTTTTTAGCTTTCCTCTTAACTCATCCATTATTATCTCTTTTTGCAAATCCAGAAGCAAGCCAACTTCCAGATATCAATTAACTGAGTTATTATCCTGCCAAAGGCAAATGTGTTTATTGGTCAATTTACCAAAATTCCCATTTTCAAAAACTATTTTTGTTGGACAACATTTTACTTTCGCTTTCATGACAAGCTGCTAAGGGATCTTTAATATTTCTGTCCCTGCTTCCTGCTACTAGCAGCTGGAGAATGACAGGATGAGAGGCAGAGACACAAGAGAGTTGGGACGTAAGAAGATATTTCACCTGAATAATCACAGAATATAAAAATGCAATAAATATGCTATGAATATATTATTTTGCATGAGGAGATTGTGTTGATAAGAATTCTTCACACATATTCAATGAATTTACATTTTGCAATATTTTTCTTGGATATCAAGAACTATAACAATTGTCTACTTGCTGGATTAATAATATATTCTAAAAACAATAAATTCAAAAGAATGCTCTGTGTTTGAGAATACAGTCTTACAATTATATCCTTCATACCCTCTGTAGTATCTGTCTCTTCCACCCTGAAGCTCATCCGTTTCTCAGCTCACCTATTTTTCAATTCCCATTTCTCTGCTCTCTCTTTCCTCAGCCTCCTCTTCTCTTTGTTCTGTAGCTCCAGCTGGAACAGTGGGGACTGTGACAGAAACAAACTAAACAGTCCTTAAAGTGCTATAATTAGGGCAAAATAAAAATTCATGAGCCACATCTTTGTAGTAGAAAGGCATAAGTAAATTTGACGAATCAGTCACTTGGTGAATTAGACTTTCAACTAATTGGCTTTAGGCAAGTTGCTCACTCAACAAACTGACTTCTGGTGGATTCACTTAGAGCCTGTGCATTCTGGGAAGAGGTAGAGTGGTGAAAGCATAAAGCTTGGAAGAGATTAGGGTTTTGCTTTTTTTTGGCATAAAAATTGTTTTGGCGACTTATAGCAAAATACAGTTCTGTACAAGCAAAGGTGATATGACTCAACTGATCATTAGTCTAGATTGGTGCTGTAGTTGTGTCCAGCACTGATAATTTATTACAACTTCATATCTTTGTGCTCACTGGGTATGTCATCAATTTTATTGAATTTAGAAAAGAAGTACAATGAGCCTGGTAGTTTATGTGATATGTGTGATAAATAAACTTTAAAGTAATGGGCAACAAAGATTATGAAAGTATCTAAATATTATGTTTGGCATATTTTTAAAATATGAAGCATTAAAGGATTTTTTGTTGTTGTTCAGTGGTCCTTGTTGAAATTTTAATGCTATGAAGTTCAGTTTCAAAGAGTAACTGTGTGTTAAGGACCTTATTTGATTCTCTAATTTAATCATCACAGTAAACCTATGAAGCAAACACTATTATTAATCCCAGTTTACAAGAGAAAACTGAAATTAGTGATATTTAGTAACTTGCTCACAGTCTTTCTGCTAGTAGGTCACAGAATTCAGAATTTGAAATAAGTAGCATCACTCAATGTGATTAGCACTGTTCAATACAAATATACCATGAACCACATATATAATTTTACTTTTTCTAGTAGCCACATTTAAAAAGTGATAAGTTAAATTAATTTAATTTTAATGGGTATATCTTGTTCATCCCAATATAAGCAAAACACTATAATTTTGATATAAAATCTATAAAAAATTAATGATATATTTTGTTTTTTTCATATGAAGTCTTCAAAATCCAGTATGTATCGTACACTTTCAACACAGCACATCTCAATTCAGACTAACCACATTTCAAGTATTCAGTAGCCACATGTGATAAGTGGATATCATATTAGACAATACAAGTCTAAACCTGTGTTTCTCAAAGTGTGGTCCATGGAAGGCAGCAAAGAAATGCAGGCTGTCAGAGCCCACGCCGTTTCTACTGAATCGTAATCTTCCTTTATATGAGCAGGTTAATCAGGCGTACATCAAAGTTGAGAAAGGCTGAGCTAGAGTCCATGCTGTTTACCATTTTACTATGCTGATGGTTCAGGGTGCTCATTTGCTACCTCATTTCACAAATGTTTATTCAATATTTATACATGGCAACTCCCCGCAAGATAACATTGATGACAGCATTACATTGTGAAAATCATGTTGGCTTTGGAATTAGGTAGATTGCTTGCCATAATATCTCGTAAGTGCATGAAGTAACCACTGAGCCTTAATGTCTGCAGCATGATCACATCTATGTTATTTGCCAATTAAGCAACATTCTCCCTTTCCTTAGTTATGAATTTTCCATTTTAAGATGAGGGCATTGTCTTCAGAATTTTTGTTTTTTCTCTGTCTTCCTGGGACTACGTTCTAGTCTATGAAATATTAGCCTAAGTACTTGTTTTTTTGAATTCTGGAATGGTTCTTTAAGAGTTTCTGACTCAGTTAAGAGTTTTATCCCCTTTCCCTTATTCTTTCACTCCTTCAGCCTGGAATATAAATATGATAGCTGGAATTCCTGCAGCCACACTAAACCATAAGGTAATCTTAAAAATAGAAGTTATATACTAGAATGGTAAGCTAGAAAGAAAGAATGCTCCCAGATTCCTGGGTATAAGGGAGCTTCCATGCATGTCTAATTGCCTTCTTCATATATATATATATACACACACACACACACATATATATATATACACACACACACATACACACACACACATATATATACACACACACATTTTTTTTTTTTTCTGTGAGAAGGTTCTGCGTTGTTTAAGCTACTTTGGGTTCTCTATAATTGAATAAAATTCTGTTATATTTACCCAGAATTTTTGTGGTACAGATTAAATAAGTTAACATATATATACAGCCTCAGTAGGCACTAAAGAAAGATTTTTGGCAGATATGACAGCGCTAGTCCACAAGGAGCACAAAATAGAGAGTAGACAATAAAGTAAATAAAAATGTCCAATAAATAAGTATCTGGCCTGCCATGAATTATTTCTTGCCTTGGGCATACACATGTAAGCTCACATCTTCTGACCTACTAAAACTAATAACAAATTAATGTAGCTAATTCGCAATGTGTTGATGTCTAGGTGGGACTCTTCCCTCGAATCAATAATGGGAAATTGCCAGTGGCAATGATATATCTTATGAAGTCTACTCTATCGAATTCCTTTAACTTTTTTTTGGTAATATCTGCTATAACAACACTGTCCCAGATTTTAATATGGTGAAATCACCTCATCTGGGACTACTGGTTATTTAGGGAGACATGTATCTATTTTCAATGATTCTTAACCATACAGTACAGAAGCAGAAATTTTATTTAGAAATATTTATTATCTAATCATTTATTTTGAAATAAAGAAGAGGTAGAATTAGAAGAAAATCAACACTTTAATTTATGGACACATTAGTAAAAATTTTTAGTTTATGAAGGAACGTTAAGTTAATCCAATCATCTCAAAGTACAGATAAGGAAGCCGAGACCCACAAATAAAAAAAGGGCTCATTCATGTCCGTGGTAAGCAGCTTGTCAGGAGTAGAGCTGGCAGTAGAACAGTTTCCCCACTTTCTGATGCAAACTGCTTTCCGTGTACTATTCTATATATAAACATGTAAAACACATGCAAACATACATACATATGGTGGTAATAACTATTCTAAAGGTGGCCAGTGAGTTACAGTTTAACAAAATGCTTTCACAAACGTGATCACATTTGGTTTTTCTTTCTTTTTTCCTATGTGTGTTTGAGAACCATTTCTGTGCAGTATTTTATTTCAGTTCCAAGTCATTGTGGTAAAACCATCAAAAGACAAAATATATAAGGATTACAAAGAACAGTTATCATTTTTTAAGAATTGCTATATAATTTTATTGTTGTTACAAATTCAATATAATAAAGGTTTTCCTATATCTTATCTCTAACAGTAAACATTGATTTTACTCACCATAAATAATTTTCTTTCAAGCTTTAATATGCTTGACAGAATCATATATGACCATAATTGTCATATATTTTTATAATTTCAACTTTTATTTTAGATTTAGGGGGTGCATATGCTCGTTTGTCACATGGGTGTATTGTGCAATGCTGAGGTTTGGGGTATGAATCATCCCACCACCCAGGTACGGAGCATAGTACCCAGTAGGTAGTTTTTCAGCCCTTGCCCACCTCACAATCTTTTAGTAGTCTCCAGTGCCTATTGTTCCCATCTTTATGTTCTTGTATACCCAATGCTTCCCTCCCACTTATAAGAACATGCAGTACTTGATTTTCTGTTCCTGTGTTCATTAGCTTACTATAATGGCCTTCAGCTGCATTCCTATTGCATCCAAGGACATGATTTCATTCTTTATGGCTGTATAGAATTTTATGGTGTAAACGTACCACATTTTCTTTATCCAAACCACCATTGATGGGCACCTGGGTTGATTTCATATCTTTGTATTGTGAATAGTGCTTCAATGAACATATGAGTGCATGTGTGTTTTTGATAGAGCAATTAATTTTCTTTGGTATATACCAAGTAATGGCATCACTGGATTGAATGGTAGTTCTGTTTTAAGTTTTTAAAGAAATCTCCAAACTGCTTTCCATAGGGGTTGAACTAATTAACATTCCTATCAACAATGAGTAAGAATTCCCTTTTCTCCTCAGCCTTGCCAGCATGCTCTTTTTTTTTTTTTTTTATTGTTAATAATAATATTTGGCTCTTTCAGGAACCCTGCAAAGTAGACATTCTTTCCCCATTTGTCAGATAAGGAAACTGAAATATAGAAACTTAAGTTACTGTCAAAAGTTGTCTCATACTGGCAGAGCTGTGACTTGTAAGGGCTTCTCCTGTGCTGAAGGAATGGCGCCTTGAGTACCCAGCAACATGTAAATGTGTTTTCTGAAGACATCTCCAAAATTCCCAGATTTTTATTAATATATAAATGCATTATCGTAATTCCTAGTTTTCTATCACCATGACTGCAACAAAGCAATTATAAAGGAGCTCTTAGAGATATGTGTTAGGGTATGACATAAAAAACAGGATCTGTCCTGCAAAAATTCTTAGAAATACTGGGAAAAGAGGTATAAAAATACTTTAAGGGCAAAAATTTGCAGTTTTAAAATAAATATTCAAAATATATAAAAATGATCAGCAGTGCTTTAAAAATATGCTTTCATAAAATACAAAATATCTTCCTGAAGGAGAGTCCGGGAAGATGCAATGATTTTGAAACAAGAACACAGTACCTTTAGGAGACCATACCAGAATGTTTGAGTAGTGGGAGGACTGAGTTTTATTTTAAACTGAGAAATAGGAAATACATATCTGCAAAAAAATGGAAAAAATTTAAATGCCTGAGAATCAAAAGTTTGTCCTCCTTTTCTCTAAGGAAACACTGTACTGATGCTGGCAGTCTGAGAGCAGAGTATAAACATGTGGCATTATACACCTCCAGGAAGCTCCATGCATATCACAGTCTCACGTATGGTGCTGCCAGGAGGAGAACACAGCTGGCACTATTTAGGTATTATTCCCTGGCATTTTAGAGGACTCTTTTTAACACACAGATTGGGAACACAGTAAAGAAAAAAGCATGGACTTTTTGGAGATCTAGGCTAATCATATATGAATGTTAGTTTCTTTCAGCTTTAAAGTGAGGATAATAAAACGTATCTCTCAAGGTTCTAGCGGGTTGTCCTATGATAGACTAAGGTTTAAAAGAACACCAGAATGCCCTCAACTTGAAAGAAAACTCATTAATAGACATAATGACGTTACTTTGTCATTGAAAATGACATTACAGAAGAGGTAGTTGTGGTCACTGAAGTGCAGGTTTCCAGTCACCTGGGGCTAGCCATGACCCAGAGTTAAGACAGGGAAGTGGTATGGCCACTCCACCCAGACCCACGAGAATGCCTTTTACCCCAGCTTCTGTGTACTTTTGCTTCCTATGGGTTGCTCCTACAACTTCATTCAAAGGGCTACCCTCAGGCTGCTGTTACTACTTCTCTACTTTGCATGGAGAGCTGGAAGCACCTGGGAGAGGATGACCTCCCAGCCCCCACTCCAGGACAGACTCCTGTAGGAGTGTGAAAGCTCAGCTGTCTTTGGCAATGCCAGACATCTCTGAGGTGGCATTTTGACTCCATGGTTCCTGTGGAATCACGTGGAGGCTGGGGCTTTGGCTGAAATCACATCCTTCCTTAGACTCTTCCCCTTCTCTATCCTCTTGCCCCTGCTCTTACTGGTGATTTTTCTGAGAGTTTCCTTAATAAACCACTTGCACAAAAGTCCAAGAAAGTTAACTGTTTATGCAATTCAGAGATCACCTGCACTGGGAAATGAGGTTCAACTTGGCTTGAGCCCCAATTCCAAGTCTTGTAAAAACAAAGTCTGCCGCTGTCTCTGCCTGCGCCCAGACCCACTCTGACATGTGTCTCTACTTTTGCTCTCACTCTCATTTGCCTTTTCCTGTTGACAATTTCTACATGCTCAGTGACTTGTGAATTAGTGGAGAAAGTGAAGCAATGAACTTTATGGAATACCTCAGAAATAACCATTGTAAAATTATTGTAGACTATTTTTTTTTTAAATAAGAGCCGATAAGAGAATTACAGAGCAAGAAAGCTAATAGCATCTGTTGGTAGGGAGCTATGTTCTCCACACGGCTTTGTTTTATCTATCAGTATTGGTAAGTTGAAATGTATTAAATAGAGGGACGTATTTTAAGTAAAGATAAAAGAACCCCAAACCAGTGCATAAGTGCGTATTGTATATACCCTCATACATGTATATATGATATAATTGAACATGTTTACATATATATGCATATGCATACATTTATAAAGAAAATATTCCCAGATGTAAAGGCAATTCTGAGTTTTGGAGTGATTGGTCATTTTAAATGTTTTCCTTTGTAATAAGTTATATTATACCTGTAGTAAAGTGCATGAAGTATATCACTCAATTCGTTTCTTAACTATGTGACCCTCATGTCATCATTACTCAGATCAAGACATAAAACATCTGCAATCTGGAAGGCTCCCTTGTGCCTCAGTCAATACCAGCACCTATGTGGCAGGCCAGGTCTTACTAACACCGGCCTCCATAACCACTGTTTCAGTACTGACCCAGTGGTTAAGTTAAATATTAAAAGCAAGGGCTCTTATACAAAAGCTGGAATGTAACAAAAGCCCACCAAGAATTTTGCCTAGGCCTTTCCTTGACCTTAAAGCATGACAAAATAATGAAGGAATTCTTAACAGGACCCATTTAAGATTAAACAAGTTTTATTGGGGGGGGGTTGAAGAGACTCCCCAGGCCTCCACAAACAAGTTTATTGGGGGTCTGAAGGGATCCCCAAACCTCTGTGATTTAGCAAGAGACAAGATAAAGTTAATCACCACTGCACCTGGACCCATTTAGATGAAGTAAATTTACTGAGCTCCAGAGGAAGGCGTTCAGGACTCAGACTTTAGTTATAGACTAAAAGAAGTTAATCACTTGTGTCTTTAGATAAATTCACACTTACACATACAGACATATAGCTTAGAAGGTATATAAGCTCCTGAAAATGTTGTCATTTTGAGCTGGTCTGGCAATAATTCCCAGGCCGCCTCCCTGAAACCAGTTCCAGAAATAAAAACTCTCTTCCTCCCCAGTTCATCTTCATCTTCTTATTGGGCCATGAGAAATACCAGCTTGACTTCAGGTTGGTCTGGGAACACCTACACTTCTCTACTTTCTTGGCAATATAGAGTCTCCTGACTCCTATCATATAGACGATTTTTTTTTTTTTTTTTTTGAGACGGAGTCTCACTCTGTTGCCCAGGCTGGAGTGCAGTGGCAGGATCTCAGCTCACTGCAAGCTCCGCCTCCCGGGTTCCCGCCATTCTCCTGCCTCAGCCTCCCGAGCAGCTGGGACTACAGGCGCCGCCACCGCGCCCGGCTAGTTTTTTGTATTTTTTAGTAGAGACGGGGTTTCATTCTGTTAGTCAGGATGGTCTCGATCTCCTGACCTCGTGAACCGCCCGTCTCGGCCTCCCAAAGTGCTGGGATTACAGGCTTGAGCCACCGCGCCTGGCTCATACAGGTGATTTTTTAACCTGTAGGTTTTTGTTCATGTTTTCAAATTTTCTACAGTGAACTTATATTGCTTTTATAATTACTAAACAAAGCAAAGTTGACAAACAAACTGCTTTATCCAATGGTCTGAGTGTCTCATATGGAAGAGTGAAGTGATTTTCAGAAATCCTAAAGCAGTGGCCACTAGCGAGAAGTGTACGATACATTTGTCACTAGAATAAAGAGCGCAGAAGGGAGTTTGTGCACAGAGAGGTCTCTTGTGTTGAATGGCAGCCTGAATTTCAGCTCCACTTTTTTTTTGTTAGGAAGAGGGCTCTTAGGGTGGCAGCCAATAGTTTCGTTGCTCTTCCTGTTCTTTCACTTTCTAAGCAGTACACTGGGATGACAGGTTTCAAGAAACTGAGTCTCACTGATCTCTTTCAGGCCCATAATTTTCCAATCCATCATTATTCAACTGAAGATTCTGATGTTCCTAAGGAGAGGTAAATTACTGCCTTGGAAGAGCTTTGCTAGCAAAAAGGAAAATATCACTGCTATGGTAGTTCACTAATTATTTTCAAGTCTGTGTGAGACTGAGGAAATCATTCCATCTCTCAAGCTCTTCATTTTTTAGAAGCGGGTCTGATGATGGAGAAATAACAATCTTGCCATGATTAAAGAAAAACTGCTATTCTTCAAAGCACCTTCTCTTGAAGGTTTCAAAGATGTGGACAATTTCTTAGATTTGGAGGCAAGATTTAAAAAGAACTAAATTTTGCCCGTCTGCCACCATCTTCAAAGCTTCTGATAATTCTTAAAAAGGAGTTTTGTACTGATTCCTGTAGGCAGTTGCCATTCATATTATTCATTCGTCCCCAAATTGTAGAGGTAGAAGAGGAAAAGTGTGTTTTGTATAGTTAAAAAATAATAACTATTTAGTAGGTTCCATGTTTGCACCTCGGCCTTATTAACTACATGTTCTTTCATAGTGAGAATAAACAAGGAAAATGGATTCAAGCAAGACCCAGTTCAAATCACACGAGAAATTCTTTTGGACAAATCGTGTTTAGTTAACACTTAAGCTTTATGAGTTTATTTTTTCATATTTAAATTGAGAATAATACTACTTCCTCATAGGATAATTATGGGGACTAAATTTTAAAAACAGAAAAAGAGCAAATGAACACTCTATAAATGGTGGCATTATCTCTCTCTACCTTTAATGAGATGTCCTAAGGGAACTATAAAAAAGGAAATTGAAGAGTGATAAAATTAAGAATATGCATTTTGGAATTAGGCATAAACAGTTTTAAGCCCTAGGTCTTCCATCTACTTGATGTGCAACCTTGGGAAGGTTAATTCTGAACCTGTCTAAACCATGGTTTCTTCATTTTAAAAATGAGATTAAGAATGATAAATAGGTTAGAGGATAAATGAAGATTAAATAATGTTAAACATCAACAAAGTTCTTAGCGCAACACCTTACACATAGAAAAAAATCAATACAAAGGCATTTCTATTATTTAGATTAGACCTTAGCTGCTACCTTGTTATTTATAAAAGTGGGGACATAATAATATTTTCATGTTACAGTAAATGAAACCTCTATAAAAAGTGTGATTTCTCTAAATCTGAGAACATTTTCAAAGGATGTATTCAGTATTCAGAATCCCTGCCAAAATTTACTCCTTTGACTCCTTAGACATATTTCTTTCTTCATTTTGAGGTTGTTTTCTTAAGAAATTATTATTTGAATAAGAACATGAAATTCTTATCATTACCAGGACAAATAATAGACATTTTTATATAGGACCAAACTTCTGAATTTGAAAGTCTTTCATGGGTCCAGTCTTCAGGAGAGGAGACCACTGTACTGCTAAACCTTAGAGTGTAATTTAAAAATTCAGTGATAAAGACAGTGGTGACAACATCCAATACCAAGAGCATGATGCGCACTGTACCCTTTACTCTCTTGAAATGCCTTAATTAAAAAGAGGGTTCATTCATGCATCCATTATTACTTATTAGAATGAAGTTTGTCTTTTAGTAAACCATGTGGTACATTATTTTCTACAACTCATAAAAATCACCTTATTCTCACTTTTTTGACATAAATCAATGCGTTATGTGATAAAGTGAACATTTCAATAATATTTCTACTCTTTTCATTTCATTTTGTATTAAATAACCATTTTTAGAGCAGTTTTAGGTTCACAGTGAAAATGTGCAGAAAGTATAGAGAGTTCCCATAAACCAGCTTCTCCTCCCACTGCACACAACCTCCATAACTATCAACATCTCATTCTACAGTAGTACACTGGTTACAACTGACAAACCTGTGTTGACACATTGTTATCACCTGAAGTTCACAGTTTATTTTAGGATTTACCATTGGTACTGTACATTCTTTGGGTTTTGAGAAATGTATAATGACATACATTCACTATTGTAGTAGCACACAGCACAATTCCACTATGCTAAAAATCCTTTGTGCTCTGCCTATTCACCCCTTCCTCCTCTAACCTTAGCAACCACTAATATTTTTATTGTCTCCATAGTTCTGCATTTTCCAGGATGTCATATCATTGGAATCACATAGTATGTAGCCCTTTCAGATTGACTTCTTTCACTCAGTAGTATGCGTTTAAGGTTCCTCCATGTCTTTCTGATGGCTTGATAGCTCATTTCCTTTTATCACTGTATCATACTCCATTATCTGAATGTGCCACCACATTTTTATCCATTCATTTATTGAAGGGCATCTTGGGTGCTCTCAACTTTGGGCAAGTAAAAATAAAGCTGCTGTAAACATTCCTGTGCAGGTTTTTATGTGGACATAATTTTTCAACTCACTTGGGTAATTAGGAAGGAACATGATTGTTGGATCATGTAGTAAAAGTATGTTTGGTTTTGTAAGAAACTGCCAAATTCTCTGCCAAATTGACTATAACATTTTGCATTTTCTCTAGAAATGATTGAGACTTCCAGAGTCTCCACATTCTCATTAGCATTTGGTATTGCCAGTGTTTTGGATTTGGCCATTCTGATAGGTGTGTAGTGGCATCTCATTGTTGTATTAGAGAATTTGGAATTCCCTAATGATATATGATGTTGAACATCTTTTCATATGCTTATTTGAAATTTGTATGTAATTTTTGGCAAGATGTCTATGATCTTTGGCCTATTTCTTAATAGAATTTTTTCATTTTCTCATTGTTTCAAGAATTTTTGTGTACATTTAAGATAGTAGTCCTTTATCAGCTACATCTTTTGCAAAAATTTTCTCCCAGTCTGTGGCTTATATTCTCATTCTCTTGACATTGTCTTTCACAGAACATGGCTTGTTAATTTTAATAAAATTCAGCTTATCAATTGCTTCATTTATGGATTGTGCCTTTGTGTTATATCAAAAAGTCATCACCATGCCTGAAGTCCCATATTTTATCTTCTAGGAGTTTTCTGATTTTGCATTTTAAATTAAAGTCTATGATCCATTTTGAGTTATTTTTTATCAGTGTTGTAAGGTCGATGTCTAGAATAGTGTGTTTTTTTGTTTGTTTGTTTTCGTTTTTGGCATGTGGATGTCCAATTGTTCTAGCACATTTATTGAAAATACTATCTTTTCTCCATTGTGTTGCCTATGCTTATTTGCCAAAGATGAGTTGACAATATTTGTGTGGGTCTATTTCTAGGCTCTCCTGTTGCACTAATATATTTGTCCTTTTTTTAAAAAAATAAATACCGCACTGAATTACTATAGCTTTATAATAAAGTCAGATAGTGTCAATCCTCTGAATTTGTTCTTCTTTAATATTGAGTTTGCTATTCTACATCTATTTTCTCACCATATAAACTTTAGAATCAGTTTGTCTACATACATAAAACAACTTGCTGAGATTTTGAATGGGATTGTGTTGAATCTGTATATCAAGTTGGGAATAACTGACATCTTGACAATATTAAGTTTTCTTATCCATGAACATAAAATGCCTTTCCACTTATATAATTCTTATGTGATTCATTTCATCAGAAGTTTATAGTTTTTCTCAGATAGATTTTGTACATATTTTGTTACATTTATGCCAAAGTATTTATTAGAGTGCCAATATAAATGATAGTTTTTAATTTTGATTCTACTCGTTCATTGCTTATATATAGAAAATGTTCTTACATTTTTAATCTTCCTTTGCCTTTCATTTTCTGTGTATTGTTTGTTATTGGTACATTATTAATATTTATAACATTTACCTCCTGATATGTATTTCCCATGATTTTAAATTCTGTGTTTACTATTGATCCCATTTCCACTGTGTCTTCTTTCATCATCTAGTTGTCTGGATTTTGTCCACAGAAGTCTGGATGTTTAAAAGTCTGTTTGCTTAAAAAACAGGCCACTTGGTATTATGCTACCAGATTCATTCATGTTTGAGAATCTCTACATTTTGGCTATTCCATGAAAAAACATCTTGACTAGGCATCATACTTCAGGGTCATATTTTTATTTCCTGTAAAAAAAAAAATGTTGTTATTCCTTTGAATGGCGTTTTGGAGAAGTCTGGGCTCAGAATAATTCTAGAGAATTCCTTATTCTTGGTAATTAATGCCAGTGCTTGTCTAGAAGGTATCTTCATGCCAACTTTTATATTAAATTTTCTTTTGATTTGCTTATTTAGTTTTGTCTTCATTTCAGTGACATCTTTTAATATGACATCAATATTTTTCTTTTATTTTTGGGTTTTCATCTTCAAGAATGCCAGTTATCTTTTTGGTGGATCATCTTTGTCTGCTGTGATATCTATTTTTTCTCTTGAATTTGATTAGTATATAAGTCCTTTCCCTCTTGCATGCTAAATGGCTATCTTTAGCTTTTTCTCCTTGTCAACAGTCTGTCATCCATGCTTACTTACTGGTGTTTGTTTAAAAATAATTTAAAAATGTATCTGTAGTTGTGTTGTTATTGGCCTCCGTTTATTTTCTTATCAAGAAAATCTTTATTTTTATCTCATTTTGTTCACTGTTTTGCTTGGTATTTTTTAATCTTATCTTTAAACATTTATTTCTTAAATTCCTGACATTATTTATTTCATCTATAGCCTAAAGCACCTCTAGGAAAAGTCCCTCTTTTCTGGAAGCTTATCTTTTCTTCAAGAATAGATTCTTCATGTATTTTTAGCATAGTATAGTTGTTTTCCCATTATTTTACTGCATATGCTAGGAGAGATGTATTAGACCTCTCCCTCTCTTTGTCTCACTCTTTTGTGCTGGATACTCTTAACTGGGCAGTGGTGTCAGGTCTAAAACAGAGTGGGTGGATCCTCAGTGAGTCTCTCTTTCCAATCCAATTGTAAACTGTTTTTCTTCTAATTTAAAACTTGAAGGTAGTGTAGAGTGGGAAGCAGTGGTGTACAGGAGTCTGCTCATACAAGCTCATGAGAGCAGGTTATTCCATTTTTGCAAGTTGGTTATTAAATATATACAGATGTTATTAAAAATTAAATCACATTGATTTACAAATAAATGCATTGTATTAAAAACTGCCCCATCCTGATTACTTTACTATATTTTTCTATTATCCATACTATTGAGGTTATTTAAGGGCATTTTTGTTCTTTCAGTGATGTCACATTCATTGCTTGAAATCAGTTACTATGGCAGTTTACACATCATGAAAATTGACAAATACTACAAATCAGAGCTAGGCTTATTGTTTTGTTGATGATCTAGATTAATAAAAAGATGAAATGTTAATAAAGTATCTTAAACATAAATGTGCATTGTATATTTTGTCATTATAACAGAAAATTGAGAAAATATTTTTTCAGTATTTGAAAACTACTACCCAATACAAAAAGAATTTGCTCAATTTATTGACAGATGAAAACTATCTTTATTGTTTCACTTATTCTTAGTAGACAAATAAAGAAAGACATCAATAAACATTCATGTTGGAATTACACTCATTGAGTACAACCATAGCTTGGCCATGAACACAAGAGTTCAAAAAAATTCAACACAACTATATTATAAAAATCATTTGGCCATATGGAATGTATTGTGTATTTTACTATTACTGCTAAATAACGTTGGTAAATTTATCATTTTTATGCTATGCATTCTTCATAAGAGTACAAATTTTATAAACTATATGTATGTATGTGTATATATACATATATTATATATGTTTATATACAGAGATATGTATATATGTGTATATATACATATATATGTTAATATACAGATATATGTATATATGTGTTTATATACAGATATATGTGTGTATATATGTGTTTATATACATATATATGTGTATATATATGCATATAGTCCTCCCTACCTCTACCCAGAGAGCCAGCTGTTAAACATTTACCAACATCTCACTGGCGGGAAGGGCTGCATGGTGTTGGATGCACTTTTATTAGTGAATCTGAGCATTGCTCACGTGTTTTATAGCCAAGTTTATTACTCTTTGTCAGACTATATCCAGGGGTACTAGTCAAAATATTTACAACCTGAAAGCCAGGCACTCAGCAATCAAAACAAAGCAAGTAGATATTAGACATGGTATTCTGGTCCTGTGAAAAGATACTTTTAGGATACAAATCATGTTTTCAACTTAAATTGAGGCATTATAGCTTTTCATTCAGTTCCTGAGTCAGCCAGATTTTTCTTTTATCCCATGTTAATCCATTGTTTCCAGTAACTATGACCACTTTCTCCTTTTGCCCTGCTCTTGCTTTCTTTATGATTTGGGAAGAATTGTATGGGTGTCCCTTCCCCCCACTGCCTGTTACCTCTGAGAATCTTAGCTTGTTTTCATTCATTTTCATCTTTTCTTTGGCTAAATGTCTAGTTTTGGGGATTTCATATCCTAAAGTTTTGGGTTTTACATCCCTACTTATTGTTAGAGACAATTAGATTGGGAAAATAACTATCCTTTTGTTTTTATCTCTTTATTTTCCTCCTTTTCTTTTTTTAACTTTTAATTTTAGGTTTGGGGGTACATGTAAAGGCTTGTTACATAGGTAAACAATGTCACTAGGGTTAGTTGTACATATTACTTCATCACCCAGGTATTAAGCCCAATACCCAACAGTTATCTTTTCTGCTCCTCTCCCTCTCACTACCCTTTATTCTCAAGTAGTACCCAGTGTCTGCTGTTTCTTTCTTTGGGCTCATAGGTTCTTACCATTTAGCTCCCACTTATAAGTAAGAACATGTGGTATTTGGTTTTCTGTTCCTGCATTAGTTTGCAAAGGATAATAGCTTCCAGATCCATTCATGTTCCCACAAAAGACCTGATTTTGTTCTTTTTTATGGCTGCATAGTGTTCCGTGGTATATATGTACCACATTTTCTTTATCCAATCTGTCATTGATGGGCATTTACGTTGATCCCATGTCTTTGCTACTGTGAATAGTGCTGCAAGGGACATTCATGTGCATGTGTGGAATAATTTATATTCATCTGGACATATACCCGGTAATGGGATTGTTATGTCAAATAGTAGTTGTGCTTTTAGCTATTTGAAGAGTCACCATACTGCTTTCCACAATGGTTGAACTAATTTACAGTCCCACCAACAGTGCATAAATGTTCCTTTTTCTCCCCAACCTCACCAGCATTTGCTATTTTTTAACTTTTTAATAATAGCCATTCTGTGTGAGATGGTATCTCATTGTGGTTTTGATTTGCATTTCTCTGATGATCACTGATGTTGAGCTTTTTTTCATATGCTTGTTGGCCGCATGTATGTCTTCTTTTGAGAAATGTCTGTTCATATCCTTTGCCCACTTTTTAATGGGGTTGCTTGCTTTTCTCTTGTAAATTTGTTTAAGTATATCATAGATGCTAGATATTAGACCTTTGTCAGATGCATAGTTGGCAAATATTTTCTCTCATTCTGTAGATTGTCTGTTTACTCTGTTGATAGTTTATTTTGCTTTGCAGAATATCTTAAGTTTAACTAGATCCCCCTTGTCAATTTTTACATTTGATGCCATTTGTTTTGGTTTATTCATCATGAAATATTTGCCCATTCCTATGTCCAGGATGATATTGCCTAGGTTGTCTTTCAGGGTTTTTATGGTTCTGGGTTTCACATTTAAGCCTTTAATCCATCTTGAGTTGATGTTTTATATGGTGTAAAGAAAAAAAAAAAAAAAGGAGTTCAGCTTCAATCTTCTGCATATGGCTAGCCAGTTATCCCAGCACCATTTACTGAATAGGGAGTCTTTCCCTCATTGCTTGTTTTTTGTCAGCTTTATTGAAGAGCAGATGATCGCAGCTGTGCGACCTTGTTTCTGTGCTCTCTATTCTGTTCCATTGGTCTATGCAACTGTTCTTGTACCAGTACCATGCTGTTTTGGTTACTGTAGCCTTGTAGAATTGTTTGAAGTTGGATAATGTAATGCCTCCAGCTTTGTTCATTTTGCTTGGGATTTTCTTGACTATTCAGTTCCTTTTTTGGTTCCATGGGTGAATTTTAAAATAGTGTTTTTCTAGTTCTGTGAAGAATGTCATTGATAGTTTGATAAGAATTAAATCTGTAAATTGCTTTGGGCAGTATGGCTATCTTAATGATATTGATTCTTCCTATCCATGAGCATGGGATGCTTTTCCATTTGTTTGTATCATCTCTGATTTCTTTGAGGAGTGTTTTGTAATTCTCATTGTAGAGATCTTTCACCTCCCTGGCTAGCTCTATTCCTAGGTACTTTATTCTTTTGGTGACAATTGTGAATGGGATTACCTTTCTGATTTGGTTCTCAGTTTTGCTGTTGGTGTACAGAAATGCTAGTAATTTTGTACATTGATTTTATATCCTGCAATTTTGCTGAGTTGCTTATCAGCTGAAGGAGCTCTTGGGCCAAGACAATGGAAATGTCTAGATATAGAATCATGTCATCTGCAGAAATAGTTTGACTTTCCTCTCTTTCTATTCGGATGCCTTTATTTCTTTCTCTTGCCTGATCACTCTGGCTAGGACTTCCAATACTGTGTTGAATAGAAGTGTGGACAGAGGGCATCTTTGTCTTGTGCCAGTTTTCAAGGGGAATGCTTGCAGTTTTTGTCCTCTCAGACCCATGATGTTTTATGTGGGTTTGTCATAGATGGCTTTTATGATTTTGAGGTATATTGCTTTAATACCTAGTATATTGAGCATTTTTAATAAGAAGGGGTGTTGAATTTTATTGAAAGCCTTTTCTGCATCTGTTGAGATAATCATGTGGTTTTTGTCTTTAGTTCCGTTTATATGTTAAATCACATTTATTGATTTGCAATATGTTGAACCAACCTTGCATCCTGGGGATGAAGTTTACCTGATTATGATGGATTAACATTTTGATGAGCTGCTGGATTTAGTTTGCCAGTATTTTGTTAAGGATTTTTGCATCAATGTTCATCAAGGATATTGACCTGAAGTTTTCTTTTTATGTTGTGTCTGCCAGGTTTTAATATCAAGATAATGTTGGCCTCATAGAATAAGTTGGGGAGGAGTCCCTCCTCCTCAGTTTTTTGGAATAGTTTCTATAAGAATAGTACCAGATCTTTTTTGTACATCTGGTAGAATTTGGCTGTGAATCCATCAGGTTCCAGGTTTTTTTTGGTTGGTAGACTATTTGTTACTGATTCAGTTTCGAAGATTGTTATTGATCTGTTTAGGGAATCAGCTTCTTCCTTACTCAGCCTTGGGAGGGTGTATGTGTCCAAGAATTTATCCATCTCTTCTAGGTTTTCTAGTTTTCGTGCGCATATATGCTCATAGTAGTTTCTGATGGTTGTTTTCATTTCTGTTGGGTCAGTAGTAACATTGCCTTTATTATATCTAATTATGTTTATTTGTTTTCCTCTTTTTCATTCTAATTCAAAACTGTAGATTTTCTTTGGCTCTGCTTGAACTCAGACATAGTCATGGTGGCTAAGATTTTGGGGAAATTGTTATCTTTCCATTTGGAACTGATCAAAGTAGCTGTTTTTTCACCTCTTTCCAAGTTAGATATGTATTGTAAGAGTCTGTATGTGTGTGTGTGTGTGTGTGTGTGTGTGGTGGAGGGGGTGTTTATTTTCCATTTTCCTTCCATTGTCTCTTACATATTTCTTTGGAAAGCAGGGATTGGATATTAGTTTTATTTATATTTGGATATAATACCTCAGAACATTAGTTTTATATTGACAAGTTATAAATTACTACAGTCTTAGTGCCTGAAAACAACACACACATTTATTATCCTACGGTGTCCATGGGTCAAGAGTCAGGAATGGCTCTGCTGGAACCTCCGCTCACCACTGGTGAGCTAGGAAAAAGTTGTTCACTTTATTAGAAAATTGTCACATTTAGTTTCCTCATGGGTGTATAACTAAAATCCCCACTTTATAACTATCTTCCAACCATGGACCACTGTCAGCAGCTAGAGGTCACCTTCAGGTTCTTACTTCCGGAACCCCATAGGTCATTTACAACATGGCTGTTTGCTTTCTTCCAGGCCAGCAGGTTCTCTCTTTGACTCCTCACTTTATTCCATTTGATTAATTTAGGCCCTTCCAGGATAATCTCTCTTTTGGCTAACTCCAAGTCAACTAATTAGTAACCTAATCACAGGAGTGACATCTCATTATATTCACTGGTTCTACACAGTTAAAGTAGGTTAGGGGATTATAAGGCATGCATGTATACAAGGGAGTGGGAATTTGAGATCCCTCTTAGAATTTTTTTCAACCACACTCAGCCTGGCTAATTTTTAACATTTTTAATCTTTCTTAGTGGCAACAAACCCCTTCTATATCCTCATGACTGCTCTTAATCTATTTTAGCTGGTTTTTTTTTAAATGTTTATTTACTTACATTTTCCTCTGAGATTATAAGAAAAGGAGGATCTTGAGGTCAACACCTCTGTGGATTTTCAGTAATCCCTTTCATTTTATTCCCCTGTAGCTCCTTCAGAATTCACACTTAAGTCATGAATACTGTCGTGCCAGGAAAAGAGAAGAGAGTTAACCCTAGAATAAAGAATTCTAAAGAGAGTATGATATTTGGAAAGTTTCCACCAAAAAGAAAAGGTAGGTAAAAGCTTTTCATATGGGAGAAGCAAAGACATTTGAATGAGTCAATACTAAAGTAAAGATAAAGCTCGTGACCCTCAGTAACTCAGTGCACCCTCCCATGAGTGCCAAGAACAAAATGGACAGTGACTGAGAAGGTGTCAGTCATGAGGTGTGAGGTGAGTGCTGAATCCCTGCCCATCTGTCCAGCAAAAAATATCTGAACTGGTGCCAAAGCAGCAATGTGGGGAAATGAAGTCTTTGCTGCTCCAAGAGGCTAGCCAGTGAGTTACAGCATTTGTGACATTTCAGAAGAGAATGCAATGGGGGCAGAACTCTATGCCTAGAAAATAGGCAATATGAGCTACATTTCATTTGTGGGTCAATGAAGCCATGGAGAAACATAGCATGAAGGCAGGAGATTCCCTGAGGCTATGTGAGCTTTCCTATGTGTCCAGATGACATTTTGGGAAGGTGGAGAAGAGAAACCTCTTTCAGAGAGAAATGAAAGCCTCATTTTACCCCCAAATGAGATTGTTTGCAGTAGGAAGGACTTTACTACTTATAACTGGAAATAGCTTCTGCTGTCAGTGGAAATAGAAACAGAAGAAAAAGTTTGTATTTGTTATAAAAACAGAGAAAGTAAAGTTCATATGTACACTTTAGGTTGTGTTGCACTAAATTTTGACCCCACTCTTCATGTATTATCTCATTTAATCATTTCATAAATCTTACTATTATTCTCATTTTAGAGCAGATAGTACTGAGATTACAGGAATGTAGATAATTTGGGCAACATCACAAAGCTAGTAAGTCATAGATGTAAAGTTTTGTTTGACCATAAAGCTGTCTATTTTAATCATCTATCTTAACAATATAGGAGATATATTATTTTAGTGACAATTTAAGTGGCACCGACATGAGTTTCATTGGAGTCAGTATATGAATTCCTAATTGGGACTTCAAATATTTAGAAAGCATGTTAAGTTTTAAGATTTAAAGGAAAATATTGAAATTCAAGGTGGTTTTCTTTTTCTCTATGTCTACATCCCAA
Organism: Macaca fascicularis; assembly: GCF_037993035.2. Lineage (NCBI taxonomy): Eukaryota > Metazoa > Chordata > Mammalia > Primates > Cercopithecidae > Macaca > Macaca fascicularis. The sequence goes on from NC_088376.1 coordinate 18,100,964, forward strand.
CTTAGTCATTGGTGCCGCCTACAGACAGTAAAGTCGGGCTACACTAAAGACGCCTTCTTCAGAATCTTTCTGATCCCTCAAAATGGTGTTACATGCCTTTTTTTTTTTTTTTTAACATTTCTTCATTGTTTGATACCATATAGTACTCCTTATCCAGACTTACCACTGTGCAAGAGCACAAGCCCAAGGAGGCTGATTTAGGAATTAAAACCAGTCTACCTCCACTGGCCAAGCTTTGGCGCAGAAAGACACCCACTTGATAAGTCAGTGGTGGCCATGACAGTATCTCTGAATAGGAAATGGTCCCACTCAGACTGTAGATCTTTGAGGACTGGCACTGCCTTGGTCTCTACTTACCCACTTTATTCTGTTATTTATTACTTCTTTTCTGGATGATTTTCTTGCTCTTTTTTGTATAATCCATTTTGTTCTTTGTCTGTATCAGTTATTTTATTCACAGGAAAAGATGCTTGACTTGCAAAGCTGAACCATGGTAGGCATATACAAACTACTGTGGTTTTAATTTAGGGGGAATAACTGTAAAAACATTCTGATGTATTTATTTGAACAAAATGGAAATTAAAAGTTCTAAAAAATATATCTTTTCATATTCTAAAATTTGTCTCCCAACAGAGTCTATTCAGGGATGTATCAATATTTTTAGTTCTGGCCTAGAACTAAAAATATACTCTTTTCCTTTAGTCTCAGCATTGGTCTTTGAAGGATTTGGGCTAAAGATTCATGTATAATTTCATACCATATCTGATATCCTTAAGCGTGTTTGGGCACAGTCATATGATCACATACATTACTATCATACTGAAACAACATTACCAGGTTAGTAAAATGAGCAAGGTATTTCATCCTGATTCATTGAATCTTGTACATACAATGAAACTCTAGCAGTTATTTTATTATAAATGTATGTTTATTCTTCCAACCATAAAATGCTACAAAAATTAATAGTGATTTTGAAAAATTTTAAGAACTTATCAACAATGAAATGAATGGAGAAATGATTGACAGAAAATACTAATGCTACAAGATTATGTTAGCTATGTAACTTGGGAAGAATATTATATTCTTCTAGGTTCAGAATGTATTTACAAAAGTTAAATAATAACACAAGGTAAAAAATGTATATTGTATTTCTGTTCTTTATACAATTATTTGTTGTATTAGTATTCACAACATTAAAAAGGATAGCATTTAAAAACTATTATTTAATTTTCACTTATTTAATTATACTTAGGCTATGAGTCTGTCAAGAAAAAGCCTTATTGAGGAATTGTTCCCATTTTGTTAGAATGAGTCAAAAGAAGAATGTCAACTTTTTCAACTTTTTATAGAATGGAAAATCAGGAAAATGTCATGCGATTCTCATTGACGATAGAACAAACGTAAAGGCTGTGAATAATTCAGGCATCACAAGCATTCAATTTTTTCACATCCTCAGTTTTGTATTTGGAAAGTAATTATAGAAATACGTAATATAACATATTTGCTATCTGTGAGAAGAAAGATAATAACCATTTTCCTCATTCTACTTAAGCCATAGACAAGCTCTATGGCATGCTAGAAATGTCAAAACTTCTTGTTTGTAGTTTTACAAATGTTCAACCAAATGAAATAGCGACTATTACATGTTTAAAACAAAAATTGCTTGAAATAAAGAAATCTTTAGTACTGAACTTTGTAAATATGAAAATCAAATTAACAACAGACAACTACTTGAAGATAGTTTATCTATTGGAATCTATTGTACTAAAGGATAAAATTAATGATGTTTCTTCAGAGCGAAAATATTTCTTATGTGTATCTTATAAAAATAAAGAATAATCATTCCATTATTCTATTCTGGGAAAGATGCATGGATAGAGGGCAACTTTATGGAGAACCATTGTAGTTAGTCCCAAGCATATGACAAGATCATGCCATTATTTCCATGGAATTACAGCAGCTTCACAGCTAGGCTTCATTTCTGCATTCCCAATGCCATCCCTGATGATTATGTATGTATTGACCTGTCCAATTAGTTATTCAGCATAGGAAAAAAACTTGTTTCTGGCTGAGCGATGAGATTTATTAATTAGGTTCATTCATTAAGAGGAGTCACTGGGAAATTTTAGAGCAGAGAACAGTGTTACTTGCATAAACAAGTTATTACTATAAAAAATGTTTCCCTAAGTGTTCAGAAATGCCCTGTGCCTATTTCTTCACGAACAGTTGCTTAAGACAAATTTCACAAGAAAACAAAGAACACAAGGAAGATCAGAATGACTTGAAGTTCTGAATAAAATGCAATGAAACTCTTCATCTTGAAGAGAAAACCCTGAGTTTAGCAATTTCAGTTGGTTAAAGTTGAACCCTTCCCTTTCTAAATAAGCAAATATAAAAAAGCAAGGAGAGAGGGGTTCACAGTGATGTATGATGAAAGATAGGTACGATTTTGAATTATTGGACTTTTGGGTTTAGAATCCTAGTTCTGACACTTTACAGCTGTGTGATCTTTAAATTTTCTAAACCTCAGTTTTCTCTTCTGTAAAATAAGAATCATAATAGAGTCTACTGTATAAGATTATTAGAAGGATTAAACAAACTAATCTTTATAAAGTGCTTACTAGTTAGCAATTATTGCATGAAACAATCCCAATACTCATGGCTTACATGAAATCCACTTTTTATTTACCCTGAGTCTGTGGGTGAGCTTGACACTGCTGCTGACCTGGCCCAGGCTTGGGTGGTGTTGAGTTCAGTCACATATCTGCCATCAGAGGGATGCTTACTGGGGGATGGCTGGTCTAGCATGGTCTCATTCACACGTCTTAAGAATTACCAGATATTGGCTGGTTATTAAGTTGATTCAGGAAATGGTGATAAGTATTTCTCATGCTCCAGGTACCTAGCTCAGGCTTGTTCTCATAGCAGAAGCAGATGTCTAAGAGAAAGAATGGACACATTTGAGATTTCTGGAGGCCTAGGCTTGGAAGTAGCACATCACTACTTTTACCATATTCTATTGGCCAAAGCAAACCACGTGACTAAATTCAACGTCAATGGAGTGAAAGTACATTTCACCTCCATGAGAGGGACTGTAAAGTCACATGGCAATGGTTATGAAAACCTGGAGGTCTGAACAATTGTGGCTATTTATGCAGCCTACCACAATGCATAGCACAATGGTTGGTACATGCGAGCATTCAATAAGAGACCACTCTTATATTTTCATTGTGGAATGAGGTACGTTGAAGGGTTTAGGGGGTGGAATGCTGGCTTAGGAATGGGGGTGCAATTGAAGAACCATAACTATGCTCTGGCCTTTCAGAAAGAAGCCTGGGCTCTAAAGATGTGCTAGAAACCAGCTTCCCCTGGGTGTCTAGCTGACCACGGTCACTGGATTGGCATATTTGTATCATTCTTTTTAACTGCTCAAATATTAAGAAAGTCTTAAATTCTTACTCCATAGCTGGGCAGAAAATGAATAATTCTGTATTCCCAGTGGTGTCTTTGTCACAATTGTAAAGTGATTTATCCACCCCAGGTCACTAGTAAATTGAAATTTGAGCCAGGACTTTGAGGGAGTTACTATCTCATGACTAAGTGCTTTGACAAGGTGGGATGAGCCAGGTTAATAGAAAAAGCCACTTATAAAGGGGATTTTTTTAAAACCCATACACTTTGCTGGAAACCTTTAACATAAAGATTGATAGCAAGTTGGAAAACTTGCAGGGGAAAACAGAAAGGCATTACTGAAAGGAAGGAGTATAATTTGATTTTAAAGCAAGCCATGAGCTACCAGTGGGAGCACTGAAAGGGCTGGAGGGCTTTGGAGTGGAAGTGTGCAAATGGAAGATAGTTATTGCAGGAAGACAGAAACAAGAACCCAAATTTGGGCTAGAAAAACTCATTTCAAATGTTTCTTATTATAAATGAAGACAAACATTGCAATCCATTACCAGCAGAGCCCACAGGCTTATCTCTAACCTCTGTTCACATAAGGTAAACGCCCAGAATTTTTTGTTAAATGCCAAACAGACACCTTCCCCTTTCATCATCATATCCCTTTAAGACTAACGGACTTTTATTTTCTTGCCCACAATTACATTATATTTAAGAAGACATAGAAGCGTCCAAGTTTTAAATGTTATTGTACAACCTCCCATCCTACAAACTACTCCCTCTCCATCCAGAAAGGGTCTTAGAAAACTGGATAACACTGAGAAGATCTCTGTTTCTCCCAGTTCTCCACTAATCACAGCCTCAATGCCTTTATTGGACTTGAAATTACCAGAAATAATACAAATATGCCTTTTATGCTAGTTTCCCTCAGGCAGCACAAATTGTCCAGGCCTCATACGTTTCTGTGGTGTCCAGGCCCAGATGTAAATGAGCTCTATGAACAGAGAGGCACCTCAGCTACCAACCCCCACCATCTTCTACCTGCTTTCATATTTTATTTTTTTCCATAGCACTTATCACCAACTATTCTATGTATCTTGCTAAATTTTATTTACTAAATTAAGTGTCTGCTCTATTTATTTTCTGTGCCTGCTAGAATAAAAGCTCAATGAAGTTTGGTAATTTTATTTTTATTTTTGCTATATTTCTAGTGTCTAAGACAGTGTATGGTTCACAGAGGCACTTGGTAAATATTTCTTGAACTAGTAAATGTCAGCTCACTCCTGTGTATATTTAGAATTTGGGTAAAAAATGCCTTTGAAGTACACTATTATATTAATGTGAATGAATTACGTAACTATGAACACTGGTAAAAAGAACTGGACAAATTGGGCTCCAATCTCAGTAATAAAATGTGAGTGAAAATGACTGGTGTCCCTTCTGGATGGAGCATGCGATAGGCAGTAGGAGATGCTACAATACTCCTTTCTCAATACCTGCTAGGCAAAAGCATGAGTCAAGATGGATCCTTTGTCAACCTGGTTCTGAGAGTGACTACGGTAAGCAGAGACACCTGCTGAGCCACAGCAAACATGTAACATGAACAAAAAATAAACTTACGTTGTATTAGCCATTGAGATGTGAGACTTGTTTGTTACTGAAGTATTACCTAGCCTATCCTGACTGACTCATACACTGTGTGGATTAGGAAGTTGCTATGATGATAATGTAACTATAGTGTAGAAATAACGAGGCTTAGCACACAAAACTGTAATCAAATTAAATAATGTCTATAATAAAGCACTTAGCATGACCCTTTGATTCAAATTATGTCTTCAATAAAATATAAAAAATAGGACAGGCGCAGTGGCTCACACTTGTAATCCCAATACTTTCGGAGGCGAAGGCGCATGGATTACCTGAGGTCAGGAGTTCGAGACCAGCCTGGCCAACATGGGGAAACCCCGTCTCCACTAAAAATACAAAAACAAACAAACAAACAAAAAAAACAAATAGCTGGGTGTGGTGGCACTTGCCTGTAATCCCAGCTACTCCAGAGGCTGAGACAGGAAAATTGCTTGAACCTGGGAGGCGGAGGTTGCAGTGAGCCAAGATCATGCCACTGCACTCCAGCCTGGGCAAGAGAGCAAGACTCTGTCTCAGGGGGAAAAAAAAAGCTATATGTAAGAGAGATCAAATATCTGTAATATAACTGTCACCAAGCTTTTCAGCCCTCTGAGATCACCCCTTCATTCAATATCCAAGTAAAAGAGTTCCAGTCTTTTTATACTACAGTGAATACAGAATGCAGTGTCTTCCCCAATAATCCTTCGGGAAAACAGGAATGGGTGAGATTGGAGGATATTTGTCACTGTTTTAACCAAAATGTTACTTTTGCACTTGCCTTGGTTCTCTCTGCTCACCTTCTCTTTGATTCTACTAGCCATTTCATCTCAATGAGATCCATTTTAGTCCAACACATGGATAATGCCTACCCCATTCATTGGCACAATTAAAATCAGTGCCCTCAAGTGGTTAAAGGACCTACTACTCAGAGGGATAAGATGCATCTTGTTGTGTCTACTGCAAATCCTGCAATTGTATTAAGCACATGTCAAGCATTCAATAATTATTTGTTGCTTACTCACTTGTGTGATTTACTTCTTTTTCATTTAAGTCCTGTCTGAGAATTTTTTTTTCAAAAGATTAGGTAGTAGATATATTCAGTTTTTGGTCCATACAGTCTCTGTCACAACCACTCAGTTGCTACTGTAGTGTGACAACAGTCATAAACATTATGAAGACAAATGACCATGACTATTCTGTTCTATTCATGACCAACTTCTAATACGCTTTTATTTAAAATATAGAAAACCAATGAATTTGACCCTCAAACTATAGGACCCCTAACTTAAGGTATTTCAATTACCTTAATCTCAGCAGAGAATATATACATTTAGGACATTTCCAGAGATATTTTCTTCAACTTTCCTTCATTTTTGTTTATTCAACAACTTTATTGACTATCTACTCTGTGTTAGGCTCTGTGTAATTGTCCCTCACTAAAACAAATATAACCCTGCTGGGATCTCTTTGTCCAGAGGTGAAATAGAGATGGAAGCACAGATAACAATACAATTTGGTGTGAGAAGCTCTATGAGAAAATATTTTTCAAACTGTGGGCAAATGGGTACTATCCCAGAGAGTTTATTTTACCCTTCAAACCTCCTAGGAAAAACTGCCACACACTAGACTGCTAATCTCAAAAGTATATTCTTTCTGGTAGGGATTAGAGGAAGTCATCATTTTCATCTTAAGTTAAAAGTGAGGCGTTAATTTTGTTTTCTTAACATCTGGTTGTTTCTTGCCTTAGAAAAATAGAAAGTAAAAAGAATCAATAAGTATTTTCAAATAGAATTTCTTCCAATGCTTAAAGGCTATGCTAAATGACAAAACCTAGGGAATGGAAGTATTTATCAAAAATTCTAATTCTGCATTATGAGATTTAAGCAGGCCAATGTCAACCCCCAAGCAATCTATGAAACTATCATAGTATTACCTTATTTGAGATTGTAACCTGAACAATTTATAAACACAAAATAATTTTTGAGGTAGTACCTTCTTTTTTTTCCACGTTTATGAAGTCATTAGCAAGCACTTTGCAAGGGCAAAGACTGCATACCGTTCTTCATTCATAGGACACTCTGATAAACCCTTGGGGTAGGCTGAGAAAGGAGCAAGAGCTGGACTCCCACCAGCCCCTGGCACCACTTCTTGATGGCTGTACCAGATGCCTGAATCAACCTCAGCAGATGGGCAAGGCATTCTTCTTTTAAATTTGAAATTATAAGCAGAAGCATAAGACAGTTCTTTGTCTTCTTTAAAGGAAAGGGAATTAAGAGGAAAGGCATTTAGAGAATAAAGAAGTAGAAGCCATTGATCTGACTTGTATTGAAACATCTCAGGCAAATCCCCATTAAGAAGTTGTTTTCTACTCAGAAATAGTGACAGCCCCACAGTCTGAGACCTATGCCCTCTTTTCCTGATTGCAGAGAGGTCTTCAGCTGATCGAAATTGAGAAGCACTCCAAGAGACAGCTTCACCTCACTGAGCAGAGGACATCCAAGCCTCCTTGGGGCGCTGTTTCCTCTAGACAACCTGTAGTGGCCATGACAGCATCTTAAAAAATGTCAGGGCTTAAAAAGGCAGAAAGTCAGTGTTCAGGTTTGTGTCATGAAAGGAAAAAGACAGGCTAGTAAAAATTATTCCTGGTAGACAAGTGTTCAGTAAGCTGACATGCTTTTCACAAGTCAACAAGCATAAAAAGTGAGAAGTAATGGCATCCATTGACTGAATTAGAAACAAGGACTTGGCAAAAGAATTTTCCAAATATGCCATGTTTTTAGATTTACCTTTTTGTTATTAATACATAATAGATATACATATTTTTGGGTGACATGATATTTTGATACATTCATACAGTGTGTAATAAGCAAATCAGGGTAATTAGGATACTCACCATCTTAAACACTTGTCTGTTCTTTCCTTGGGAACATCTGAATTATTCTCTACTAGCTATTCTGAAATATGCAATAGACTATTATTTACGGTAGTCACTATACGATTTATGGAGCACTAGGTCTTATTTCTTCCATTTACCTATATTTTTGTACCCATTAATCAACCTCTTGAATGGGTCCAGTCTCCTTCCAATAAGGTTACTCTGTCTACAAAATAGATTCCTCAGAGACTCAGGTGTTCTAAGTCCTGTATTATTTTAATTGGCCTTGGAAGATAAAATCTTTTGGCCCCGATGAAGGTCCTGTATTTGAAATACTGCATGGATTGGCAAAAAGCTCACAGTGTACACCTCCTGGAAGCGATATTTCACCATACACTTGACTGTAGCAGTAATTCTGCTTGTAAGTAAAGAATTTCTGTAACCTTATTGTAGCAGATGAACACCAAGGAAGCATGAAAGAAGGATATTTGATGACACAGACCCTGGACTTCAGGATGAAGTCACGGAAGATTAGCTTACTCTTGGCCTTGGATTTCTTTGTGCAAATTAGCACAGCGACCTTAACTACTCTCATTTTGTCTGCAGGCTTGCCTTCAAACACCATACAGAAAGCCTTTTCACTGAGTGTGCCCATGTGTTGCCTCCAGACCCCATTTCCAGTTCTTGCTTGTCCTGTGCTGTTGAACCTGATTTTTGGAATAACGATTGCTCTTTGTCTGTGTGTTTAGATATGACCTTTTGGTATCTCTTGTGCTTTTCCTGTCTGTCAGCAAGATTGTGAATTTAGTTGTCCCTTTTCACTTGCTTAGCCAGACCATGATCCTAGAGGGAAAAAGAACCTAACTAAACACGGAGATTCCCGCTGGCTTCAGAAAAGAGGTGGGGGTCTATTTTTTACTCTCACAATTATAGATAATCTTTCCTCCCTGAGAGCGGACAGTGTATGCTGGTTTGAGGTTATTAAATTAGGATCAAGCTGAAGGTGGAGTCTTGAGGCCCAGGAGGAGAGGGTACACTCTTACTTGGGAGTTCAATGCTGGCATGGCTGAGAGAGCATTTCAAGTCAGAGACTTGAGAAAGATGAAAGAAAACAAAGCCACTGAGAGATCAGACAGTAATATCCACAGCAGGAAATACACCAGGGAAGTCTTCACACCTTTACTGGCAGAGGAGACACAGGGCTTTGGTGCACAGGATTACTTTGGGTTAAGAGTTGAAAAGCACAGTCTGTATTCACAGAGACACAGACTGAGACCAAACCCAGACTGCTAACAATTGGAGCCCGTTTCCATTCTCAGACACAAAACTAACTTGTCATTTATTTGCTTTTCTCCCAGCCATGTGATAACCAATTATTACCCATTTCACAAGACTGGATAGTAACTGTAATACAAAGTTAGGGAGAACCAAAAAAAGGAACTAATAGTATTCACATGGTCTGAGCCAACTTGACAACCATTAATATCTTTCTCTCCACTCTGTTCCAAAATAATTTTGAAAAGTTTTTCACTATACCGCTCTAAGTCTCAGTTTTATAATCAGTAACATAGAGATCACAACGCCAGTCTCACACGTCGTTTAAGATTGAAAGATAATGAACATAAAGCACCCAGCCCTAGTGATGGATGGCAAGGCACATTGTGCTCAATAACGCCAGCTTTGGGAAATATCTCTAGACTCTGTCTCTTGCCCTTATGGCTTCATCTGACAGATCCGTCCTAGAGTCTCAATCTGATGTTTTATGAATGGCAAACTCCGAAATTACAAGGCTGCTAACAGAATCTCCTATAGGTACAATAGGGTGTGTGTCCTGCTACATTTTTTAAACCTACTTGGGATTTCTTCATTTTAAATATGCTTTAAAAACTCATAAAAGGAAAGAGGCTTGGTTTCTCTTGATCTTTGGCCTTAGGCTGGGTTTGCAAGTTTCATAACAGATCCATCCTCCCACATGAAACATTTAGGATCTCACAGGCCACATGACATACCAGCATGGTGGTGTCAACAGCATCTCATTTTAGTTCACAGTAGGAGGAAAACAGGTTAGATCTGAGCAAGTTCCCAGAGAGTTAGGCTTTTGGTTTCCTCTGATTGCTGAAGTTGGGAAAATCAAAGTTCAGCCAAAGCAAAGTCAATGGAAATTATGGTATCTATATTTGGTTGGGTAGTGTCACCCTAAATTTAATGTCCACCTTGTACCTTAGAACATGACTCTTAATTGGAAATAGGGTCTTTGCACATGTAATTAAGTTAAGATGGGGTCATGTTGGTTTAGGGTAGGCCCTAATTTAGTGATGAGGAAACAGAAACAGAGAAGGAATGTCATGTGACAACAGAAGCAGAGATGCGAGTGATGCGTCTACAAGCCAAGGAACACCAAGAGTTGCTGGCAACCACCAGAAGCTAGGAAGAGGGAGGGAAGTTTTCTCCCCTAGAGCCTTCGGGGGGAACATGTCTTTGTCAACATAGAAAATCTAGACTCCAAAACTGTGAGAGAATAAATATCTGCTAAGTCATCCACTTTTGGTAATTTCTCATACAGAAAAGTAACAACAAGGAAACTAATACACTATTTTTAGGGTCAGGTCAAACAGTTGGGAACCAAAAACCCAAAGCAGAGTTAATGAAAATATTAAGCAAATTTCAGTGGCCACTTATGATTCAAGAGGTTAGGTTAGATTTCTAACAACATCTAGAAATAGAATGCTGAGTTGAGCCTGATTCTGAACAAAAAGTAGAGGACATCTATGCAGAAGTAGGTGAATCTGAACATTTCAGCATGAAAAAGAGAATGGGCTGTAGAAAGGGTCAAGTCCTCAGTGACTTAGAGGACCGATACTGTGAGACCCTTAGAAGAAGGCCTCTTAGAATCAGGAGTTTATTACCCTAAAGATGACTAAAACATTCCATCTGCAATGTGAAGCTGACTGATTACAAAGAAATAGTAATGATGATTGTGTAACTCTGATTATTAGGAAACAAATTGATTTACTATTCTCATAAACGTTTTGCCTTTTTATTACTTTTCTGGATGAGAAACAGCCCTTTAAAACAAAAATAGAGCTTCCCTCAACTAGTGAAGGATATAACATGATTGAATTATTAAAAGGCAAGTGTCACCAGAGTGAGCATAGGACCAAGGGCAGTCATGTTGCACTAACACAGCTGGTGCACTAGCTGTGATTCTAATGATATATTCAGCATTCAAAACATCCAGCTCTCTGTTCAAATATTTATAACACTTCCTGGTTGCTTTAAGGCTTTTAATAGGCCTGAATAAATCTGTAAGTATTGAAAATTTGTCATCAAATGGACTACACTGTAGATAACAAAAACTCAAGTTGTATAGAGCTATATCCATTTACTTTATTTTGGCTGAAGAAAAATATTGTAGTAATCTCTTCTTAGTATCACCAGTTTAAATGAGTTTGCCTCTTCATTTAATTAATCAGGGATTCCCTCTTTAATTATGTGATAAAATCCATTGCTACGATGATCCTTCTGTCCACTCAGCAAAATGCTGGGAGAGTTGTTTCATCCTTTCTTCTTAATTCTTCAGGTGTAGTTTGCATTTTTAATTGCTTAAGACAGTAATTCAAAGTTAAGATTACAGACAGAAGACTCGGGCCCTTAAACTTTGTTCTTACACCAATAAACACCAAGTTATCCAGAAGATAAGCAACATGTATAATGCAGTATGTCTCAAATGTCATTCACTCATGTGCCACCTTCACAATTTCACAATTGTTGTCATAGTTGAGTAATATCTGTATACCTTTTTCTTATTTGTAAATTCTTTAAATCAACTTTTATTGCCTAAAAGCATTTAACTAAGAGAAAAACTATATATTACCACCATAAAAGGAAATCTAGTATCCTGGGCCAATAGTATATTGCAACTATAAAAATTAGTGTGTAATTATTAAATAAAAGTAGTAATCAGTGAAAAATATAAAATCCCCTCACCTTTCACCAATATAGGAGTGGCATCATTTTGGAAATAATGCCTCCTATGGTTTGGATATAGTTCCTTTGGTTCTGTCAAGTCTCGTGTTGAAATGTGACCCTTATGTTGGAGGTAGGGCTTATTGGGAGGTATTTGAATTACGAGGTTTGATCCCCCATGAATAGCTTGGTGCCACTTTTGTGGGAGTGAGTGAATTCTTACTCTTAGTTCCCAAGAGAACTGGTTGTTGAAAAGAGCCTGGAACTCTCTGGATCTCTCTGCCTTCCTCCCTCTCTTACCATGTGACACACCAGCTCCCTTTCACTTTCTGCCATGAGTGGAAGCAACTTGAGGCCATCAGAAGCAGATGCTGGCATCATGCTTCTTGTACAGCCTGCAGAACTGTGAGCCAAATAAACGTCTTTTCTTTATAAATTTCCAAGCCTCAGGTATTACTTTTCAGCCATACAAACAAACACAGTGCCCAATTTTAAGAATCCCTGGACTGAAAGGAACAAGACATCTTACTAGTTACCTGAATAAAGAACAAATGACTCCCCACTTTTACCATCTGTAGGATGCAATTTTATCTATAAAATAGAGAATTAGAATCAGAGTCACACATTCATCCCTCCACTCTCACCTCATGTCCATAACAGACATGGATAATTCATCGGAGCAATCTTTCCTGGATGAGAATGACAGACACTTCTCCACGGTTCTCTCCCTGCTGCCTCTCACCTTTGTCCTTTCATTACCATTCTTACCTGGTTAAGATTTTTCCAAACTTGGGAGAGAAAGATTTTTTCTTCAATCCCTTCTTGTCTTTCAGCTATTGCCCTATTTCTCTTTTCCCATCCCAAACAAACTTGAATGAGTTTTCTTGTCTGCATTTGCTGTCTCCACTTGCTTACCTCACTCTTCACACTAATTCAATCCAGTGTCATCACTCACCACTGCATCTAAGCAGAACTGACTTAGATCACCAAAGATCTCCTTGTCTTAAAAATCAATGAACATCTCTTAGTCCTTATCTTACTTGACCTCTCAGCAGCATTTGAAATATTAACCTATCTGCCTTCTTGAGATACTCTTTTCCTTCTGATTCCAAGATACTATGCTTTTTCTCATAGCTCTCTGGCAGCATGTACTGAATATTTTTTCTTGACCTCAGAGCTAGATTCATTTTCTACCCTTCTCCAAGTTGATCATCTTCTAGGAGGCTGATCTATCTGTATGGACAGCATCAATGGGCTTCCTTGTCACCTGACTTCTCATTGATTTGGCCACTGTAAGGCAACTGCTCCCCATTCCAGAGGGAAATCTGGAAGGGGTTGAGCTCCTCTACCAAGGCCACGGCTCCTGTCCAGCAGTCAGTCCTCTCCTGAAGCTACAGTGAAAGCCTCAGCGGTTTACATTTTGGTAATCTCTCCCTTCCTTTGCCCCTTTCAAACCTAGGGGGCATATTTCCACCCCCCTTGCTATCACACTATCCATTGTTAGTTTTCCTAAACTCTTTCTTTCATTAATCTCCCTAGTTACCCCATTTGCCTATGCCATTTTTTTTCCCCTAGAACTGTGATTATCTATTCTCTCTTTAGATTCCTGAACATTTTTTTATGAAGTATCACATAAATATAACACAAATGCACACTTTTATCTTCTTAGAATTGTAAAATGATGAATGCTTCATTTCAAAACTTGAAACATATTATTAAATTTACTTTGTGGTGCTGTTTTAATCAATGGATTCAAGTGTGTGTTTCCAATAGATACAAAGGCAAATCAATAGTCCTTGGCAAATTTAGTGTGCATTTCTTACTTTTAGGATGGTATACAGCAGTAGGCTAAAAATAATCTCCCTAAAATATTGGTTTCTAATTTCTGAAACCTGTAAGTGTTACCTCATGTGGAAAATGGGCATATGACAGCTGCACCTTTCAGCAATAACTTAAGCATATATTCTGAGAATGACTCTGTATGGCAGACACACCTGACAGCAATAACTTAACGTGATACCCTCAGATGGACCCTATGGTCTAAAAAGAATATGTGTGTGAAGTCCAGAGCTAAGGAATCTGGGAGTGGCCAACCCAGAGATTCATTCCTTCTCTAGGAGGAACATCTGAATCCCCAGCCCATTCCATGGAACATGGGCCATACAGGGGATCAAAACCCTTTGTTTGGTGTTAAAGGAAGGTTGTGAGGTGTAGGCTGATATGAGAAAAGTGCTAAATGAAAATGTCACATAAACTGCTATTTTTTTTTCTTTTTTTAGATGGAGTCTCGTTCTGTCGCCAGACTGGAGTGCACTGGCGCAATCTCGGCTCTCTGCAACCTCCGCCTCCCGGGTTCAAGTGATTCTCCTGCCTCAGCCTCCTGAGTACCTGGGACTACAGGCGTGTGTTACCACACCTGGCTAATTTTTTGTATTTTTAATAGAGACGGGGTTTCACAGTATTAGCCAGGATGGTCTCGATCTCCTGACCTCGGGATCTGCCCGCCTCGGCCTCCCAAAGTGCTGGGATTACAGGCGTGAGCCACCACACCTGGCCTAAACTGCATGTTTTTTACAAGTGGTAGCTGTTCTTTTACACAGCCCACTGACACTGGATCACCCCATACATAAGTTTCTTCAGTAAACCCTATATCTCGTTCACTGGCTTTAAGTCTCTTCTTCAGCCTGTCAAACAGGGTGTCACTCCTACTGATGTCAGCAAGGGTCTGGCATGACAAAGGTTCTTTTCAGATGTGATTAAGAATCTTGAAGACTATACTCTGAGGGAGCATTTCTATAGTTTGTTACTAGAGAAGTTTCTTCGAACGTGTAGAGCGCCAGAAATCATGAGGAAAAAGCGCAGTATTCTCTCCTGAACATGAAGCCAGTTTTCAGTGTTGCTTTGATGTAACTGCCTTCTGCCCTTGACGATCATTCTTCTCTCCTCTCTGGAGAGTAAAAGGGTGAGGACGCAGTCTGAGTAGTTGTCTGAAAAACAAACAAACACAAAAAATCTTAAGATGAGGAGATTATCCTGATGGGTCCTTAATACAATCAACGGTGTCCTTGTAAGATGGAGGAAGATGGAAATTTTGACTACAGACAGAAAAGGAGTTGGTGATGTAACCTCAGAGGCAGAAATTAGAGTGATGTGGCCACAATCCAAGGAATACTGGTAGCCATCAGAAGCTGGGACACGTGAGAAATGAATTCTCCTCTAGAACCTCAGGAGAAAATGTGGCCCTATGAACACCTTGTGCTCAACCCAGTGATGCTGATTTTGGACTTATGGCCTCCAGCACTGTGAGGGAATAAATTTCTGTTAAGTCATCAAGTTTGTGATTATTTGTTCTGGCAACTATAATAAACAAATATACAGGTCACATCTGTAACTCTGACATATTTAAGGCCTTGGGCTCAACACTCTATCCATACAAGGCACATATGAATGTATGCAAATGTCTCATTTCACTGTAAAACATCAGTCTCCAACTCAGCTGTGGGCAAAGGGTGCTCATCCAGTGGAAGAAAATGCACATGGATTTCTGCAGAAGAAAAGATATTTTATTTTTTAAAAAATAATCAGATTACAAATATAAGTTCATTTCTAATACATAATACAGTATAGAAAGTCATATACACAATATACAATAAAGACAAAAATAAAACCCATCACTTAGAGATGATTCTCATTTTTTAAGAATTTGGCATTTTTCCTTTCAAACTTCTTTCTCTGGCTATACACACACCCACATACATACATGTATGCATACCCACCATGCTGTATCATGCAAATTGGATCATGCTATCTAAGATGTTTTGTAGTTTGCCTTTTCTACTACTATTTCATGGCATTCCTTTCTAATTAGTAAATATGTATATATCATCCTTTTTAATGACTTCATAATATTGTATCACACTGCTATATCCTAATTTATTTAATGACCATTTTCTTGGCATTCAATTTCCAAATTTTATATTCATAATCATCCTACTTATGTATATCTCTGAACTCGTCTGAATATTTTTCTGATATAAATTGCTAGAAGGAAAACTGCAA
The DNA here is from genome assembly GCF_037993035.2 of Macaca fascicularis. NCBI lineage: Eukaryota > Metazoa > Chordata > Mammalia > Primates > Cercopithecidae > Macaca > Macaca fascicularis. Next base: position 18,116,889 of record NC_088376.1, read on the forward strand.
AGCCAAATATAAACACATTTATAATACTGACACATACTGCCAGGTTGATATTCCAAATTTTGTACCACTTTACACTACAAAAAAAAAGTGTAGCCTTAAGATTTAAGTTTCGTTGGTTGCAAAGAACAGAAAGCATGCTAAATAAAGGAGAAAAGAGAAGTATTAAAAGGATTCGGGGCCAGGCACAGTGACTTGCACATGTAATACCAGAACTTTGGGTGGCCAAGGCAGGAGGGGTGCTTGAGCCCGGGAGTTTGAGATCAGTCGAGGCAACATAGTGAGACCCTGTCTCTACAAAAAATTATTATTAAAAAAAAAAAAATTAGCCAGATGTGGTGGTGTACGCCTGTAGTCCCAGCTACTTGGGGGACTGTGGTAAGAGGGATCACTTGAGCCTGGAAGGTCAAGGCTGCAGTGAGCTGTGATTCTGCCACCGCACTCAAGCCTGGACAGCAGAAGTAGACCATGTCTCAAAAAATAAAAATAATACATAATAAATAATTTTGAAAAGATATTGAAGTAGTTCACAGGTTTAAAAAAAAAAAAAAAAAAAAAAGGCTAAATGCCAAGGCAGGGGCTAGGTTCCTTACACTCTTTCTAGACGCCTTCCTGAAGGTGATGCTGATCAATCCTCCTCTTAGCTCTTTGTGATTTAAATTCCCAAAAGACAGAATAGGATTGGAAGAGCTTGGCACAAGTGCCCTCTCCCTAGACTGCTCATTGCTTCCTGGGCTGTATTTTGATTGGTCATTTCTTACCATAGCTTATGGCAAAGAGAAAATTGCATGTCTCCATAACTTGCATACAAAAGAGAAGCCATCAGAGGGATGCAGATTACTCTATGTTCAACTTTGAATTAATAACAACAATAGCTGTACAGAGTTTTTGAAAAGTTGTCTCTTAGGGTGGGATACCTGAGGAGAGAAGAATGACATCAAGACTCCTGAAAACATAACAGTAATGTGGAACCTGAAGTCCAATGAAAGTGAACATATCCCTGAGTCATGTCTGTCAGGGATTTCCCAAGCCACACTCTGTATTCTGTGTAGTCTGATGTCTGTGGTCATGCTTATGTTATATACTGAGCAATCCATGGGGACTAGAGCCAAAGCCCCTCTTACAGACTGTTGCCATAAGAAGTCATATTTCTTTCTAGATGGGCTTCATACTAGACTTGGTAGGGGATACGAATTTGGCACAAACATTATTCTGAAGCTCATCTCCATTATGAATACTTAACTCTCTCTTGTATTTCGTCACTTGGATGAAAAAGGCACATCAAATTTTACTAACCTCCCTCCCCTACTAAACCTATCATTCTACATCAGTGAATGCCAGTGCCATCTACTAAGTAGCATAAGCCCAAGATTTGACCTTTTCTTCACTTCCACATCCCGTCAGTCTCTATCTAGATTCTAGTTAACAGTAATCACTAACACATTTATAGCACTTAACCATATGTTAGCTACTGCTCTATGCTTGTTATAAACTAGTTGATTGCTTACTACATCTTTAGGAAGTACTACTATTATCTCAATTTTGCAGACAAGAAAGCAGAGGCGTAGAGAGGTTACACAGCATCCCTAGCCACAAAGCTAGTCAGTGGTATAGCTGGTTTGCAGTCTGGGAAACTCTGGCTGCAGAATCCATGCTTTTAACTATTGGCATTTGTGTCCTAAGTAGTTAGTGAATCTCTCCTCTTTTCTCCATCTTTTCTTTGTTCATGTCCTTACCGAACCTTACTTGAGTTGTGACTTTATTGTGGTGGTCATTATATGAATCTCCACATGTGATAAAATTTCACAAACCTATAGATATGTAACAGCTAGTAAAATCTAAATGAAGTCTGTAGTCTAGCTAATGGCATTGTGCCAATGTGAGTTTCCTAGTTTTTATAATACATTATAGTTCCGTAAGTTGTTACAGTTCTGTAAGTTGTTACCATTAAAGGAAGTGGTTACCATTTAAGAATATATAGGGTCTCATTCTTTTATTTTGCTATTTCTTATGAATCTATAATTATTTCAAAATGAAACATTAAAAAATTAACCTGGGCTATTACAACAGCTTCCATGGGAGCCTTCCTGCTATTGTCTGTGTGTGCTGCCCACCAATTCTTTTCCTCACTGTAGCCAGAGGGATGTTGTTTTCTCGCTACTGTCTACTTGCAGTTCTTCCATATCCTCTATTGTCCTGAAGGATAAAGTCCACATTTCTTAACATATTCAAAGGTCTGGCCCCATTCCAGATTCCCAATCCCACCCCTTCCCACACCCTACCTTCCAATTGTATTCCCACATGACATTTTCAGGAAAAATACTTATTCCTCCCTGAACGTGTCACAGATTCCCTGCTCTGGGACTTTGCTCCAGTTTTTCTCATGCCTGAGGAGTCTTCCCAGCACCTCCCTCTGCCAACGTTAATCCATCTTTTGAGATAGGTGGGAACTCAGCATTGCCTTCTCTGGGACTTTTCCTGTCTCCTTTTCTTCCCCACCTGAGTTGAGTTAGACCTCTCTAAGGTCCCAAAGCATCTGATGGACGTTTCTATCTTGTCATTTCCTAAGCTGCCTCATGTCCATCCATTTAATCATCTGTTTTCTGACATTTCCCCTGAAGATTAAAATAAATCTCTCTTGTATATAGAACTTCTGCAACACAGTGGGGCCTAAATAAGTTAATGAAAAACAGTAAATGGACTTTCAGAATAACCATTTTATATCTTGTCAAAGGACTACATTCATATACCACTTACTCAAACTTTCTTTTCTTCATCACAAAACAATGAATGCATTTCTACATTGACCTCCCCAAAGCCACACTTTAATTTTTTCTTTTTAAACATTTTAAGTGATGTTTGAGAGAATTTATACATGTACAGAAATAATTTCAAATGTTATCAGTTTATGGGAAAGGAAAGGGTATATAGCATTGCTTCGAACTTTCCTACAAGGAAATAAATTTTATTCATATCCAGTCTATCATTCCAGGCTGGATGACCTTGTACCATTCCCTGTCTTACTAACGCTGCCTTTTATGCTGAACGTAGCAGACTGCTCTGAGTTCTCTCAATTTCAATGTAAACTTAAAGTTTTAAATATTTGGAATTTTCAGTTTATTTTTTCTATGTTTAGAATTTATGGAACTATAAGATTGCTTCATCCTTCACTATGTTCTCATTCTAATCATTCGGGTATCATATTCCACTGAATCTTTCCAGGAAAAGAAAACTTAACCAATTTGAGGTTTGCTTGCTTTTTGACACATAAGGGAAGACTTCTTGTTGGTTGGATATGACTAGAAATCATTTGCAGTCACTCATTGATAGTTTGAAATCCTTGTGTATACACAAAGAGTAATGACTAGACCGAATAAACCTAGCCAGACTTGTTTTATTCTAAAAGTTTCTCAAGCCAGTTTGAGAATGTGGCCTGTTTCACAATATTTTCTGCACAGTTAGATCACCACCTTCCATCATTTTGAAGTCCAGGTGCAGTCCGGGGAAATTCAGGACAGATGTTCTGGATGCCTTTACACTGACATAATTGACAGGTGGGTTGAGAAGAGTCTCTTCAAAACTAGGATCACTCCTGGGGGAACTCTGAGATGATTTTGAGGCATTTGTTTAACACAGGAAGTCATGATTTCTTTAAAGTGGGAGGAGAACAACTTGAGGCAAAGAGCATTGGGTTGAAACTTAGAACTGGCACATTGTCATGAGTTGGCAATTTGAAATCTGCAAATGCCTTCTGGTGTTATCAAGATGTTAGAGAAAAAAGTCTATGCTCCTGCACGGGTGTGCCCTTAAAAATAAAATTCTAATGCTAAGTCTTCTGAAAAGTCTAAAGGCAGAATTAATCATGTATTCCTAGTAACTCCTGTAGTGTTGATAATAAGAACAAACTCTACTAGAGGCAAGTGTTCTTTCAAGTACTTTACATGTATTGCCTCATTTAATCATCAAAGCAACCTAGGTACAGTATTATTATCATCCCCATTTTCAGATAAGGAAACTGAGGCCCAGAAAGGGTAATTTGCCTGAAGTCACATAACTAGTGACTGCAGGACTAAACCTTACATTCTCTTCATTATGCCAAATTGTGCTCCAAACTAGTCCCAGTTTCCTTCCTCAAAAGGAGACCATTCCATCTAATCAGGCATTTGTTTTCCAGCTTTGAAAATCAAATCCTGCATTTATTTATTTTTAAAACACTCTTAATTGAAAATTTCTGGAAATCTTGGAAATTATAGTGATCTTGCCAACAGTCCTTGAGTCCAACGTATATCAGATGCTGCCATTGTTGAGCTACCAAAAGATAAGGTTGTTGGAGAATTAAAGAACAATTACAGTCATTTCTTTTGGAAAGGTGAAGAGGCAAAATTTCCTCACCATATTAAGGAGAGCTACTTTATACTATGTATTACCACTGCACTGAGAAAGTTCCCATGGATTTACCTGCAAAGAGAACAAGAACTTGTTCTTTCCTTAACTTTTAAAAAGAGATCCAGACATCAAAATCAAGCCACCTGATTATCTTGGTGTCCCACCTTATCTGATTTTATTTTATGGTTTTCCCATTCGTGTCTCCCTCTTAGAGAACCACAGGGAAATAAATGTCTGGGGAGAAATTTTTCCTCTGAAATGAAAATGTGAAAGTAAAATGTACTCCTCAATCAACCTGTTGTTAGAGGGAATGGGGTAAGAAGTCAACGTTTCACATATTTTTCCCAGAAATCTAGATAAATTGTGAGAATAGTTGAGTTGCCTCATGAGGGAAGTCATAAAATGCCACGATGTTGAAATAAAGAAAGGACTGCGAACCATTGCGAGGGCACGCTCATTTCCCTGCACGTTACTACATGAGGCCATGTTTACAGATGCAGATAGACGGCTTCTGTTCCCAGGACGGAGATCTGATGGCAGAGCTGTGGGTTCTGGGTGCCTGAAGGGTTTCCTACAGACAACCCGGAAGATTAAAGTGCCCAGTAACTAGAAAGAATAATTAATTATAAGTATGACTTTAATCAAGTTGAGATTGGCAGTGTGTGGTTTGCAAACTGGGTGGCTTTCCTTTGATAATATTATTTTGGTAATGATAAGCTAGCATATTTGACAGTGACTGGAATTGTAATTGAAGCAAATTTTATTTGAAATCCTTTATATTTTATGTTTTATTTTATTTTGTTGGTGGTGACTTGGAAGAGTAGTATTGGATTTTGAAATGATTTATACCTTAACCAGGATTTACCAAACAGAGATGAACATGTTTTAAAAATGGCTGAGCCTTGATATGGGGTATCTGATTGTCTCGTATTGGGTGCTTTCCCTGTAAGCCTCACTAATCACATCATATTTCCCCAAATTATACCACACAGTCACAACCTTAAGTGAACACAGGGAAACATCATTTAAAATTTTACCTGATATTATTTTTTTTACATTTAATTTTGAAACAATTTGCTGCTAATACGGCATATTTGGGGTTTTTTTTTGTTTTTTTCGTTTTTTTTTTTTTTTAAAGTAGAATAAATCAAAGAATTTCAGAAACAGGTCTGATAAGGAACAGAGGTAGGGAAAAATAAACTTAATTTCTGTTTCTTTGCATTTGGTTTCAGAGACATCTTATTTCAAAGGACAACTGTGAGGATATTTGTGGTATGCAAATACACATACTCAGCACAGGAAAGTGAGAGGCAGTAGGAGGTAGGCAATTAAAGAGGCAGAATATAAATTTGAGAAGTGTAGGAAATCTATACTGAGATAGAAAACTAAATAGAGTTTTGATTAATGTTATTATTTTTTTGAAATCCACTTGCAAAATAACTGCCTGTGAAGCCAGGGCTGAAATATAAAGTACTAGCCCCACATCATCTCCCCTGTATTTTGTGTGCTCTGATAGTTTCACATAAGCTGTGTGTGTGTGTGTGTCTATGAAATAAACTTCTGCTTTGTATGGAAAAATTAGGATATCATGAAACATATTTTCAAATAAGAGCAGTTGTAATATTTGCTGAAGTGTGAAAAGTGAAGTGGAATTTATACGTATATAGCTATATCCCTTCCTCGTTCACTATATTTTGCATTTTTATGACAGGTTGATATTCAGGTTGCATCATATATATGGACAATTTGCTATATATTTTGCTATTGCCAAAGACCAGCAAAGGGCTTCCATTTATTTGTCATTATTATTTCTTTATAGAATTAAGTACTCAAGAAAATATTTCAATTAAGTTAGTTCGATATATTGATATATTGTAACCAATCTTTTGAACTGTGTGGGGTATGACTTGATCTGTGTGGTTTACTCATATCAGTATAAGCATCCTTTTATTTTAAAATGCTCCCTATTAAAACTATCATTAAAAAACAATATAGCAGCAACTGTCATTTATTAAGCATCTACTATGTACCAAAGAGTGTGCTAGGCATGATACATACCTGATTTTATTTAATCCTCACCACAAATTACTAACAAAGACACCAGCATTTCAATATTATAGTTGAAGTTACTGAGGCTCTTAGAGGGCCCAGAGAGGTCACTGAATTAGTGGGTGACAAATTCAGAATTTAAATGAAGTTCTGTCTTAGGTCAGAGCCCATGTCTTCAACAATTTTGTAAAATTGCCTGTAAGGCTAATTAAAAAAGCATAAATGTATTAAAAATTATCAAGGCCCAACAAGAATCATTCTTATTAAACTTTATCAATGTATTTCATATCTTGCTAAAACTGGAAGCAGAGCCATTAACTTATGTTTCCATGATTTGTGTCGTGTACAGGTGTCTATTCAAGGTGGGAGTGAAAGTTGACCCATGGCCTTTGCTATGCTGCTGCCTGGGTCCTTCCTTCTCCACACACAATGGGTGCCTTCTTCTAACACCAAGCCATCAACTGGAATGAAATGAGCACTCACACAGTTCATCCAAATTCCTACTCTTATTTTTAGACCTGTATTAGAATATCTCTTGCAACTCAATTTGATGTTTTAAACTGACAAACTATTTTTACAGGTCTCAGATTAGATTGTTGTCAGAAACTTTTAAAAATGAACCCCAGCGGGCCAGGCGCACTGGCTCGCGCCTGTAATCCCAGCACTTTGGGAGGTCGAGGCGGGCGGATTACAAGGTCAGGAGATCGAGATCATCCTGGCTAACTCGGTGAAACCCTGTCTCTACTAAAAAATACAAAAAACTAGTCGGGCGTGGTGGCGGCACCTGTAGTCCCAGCTACTCCGGAGGCTGAGGCAGGAGAATGGCGTAGACCCGGGAGGCAGAGCTTGCAGTGAGCGGAGATCGCGCCACTGCGCTCCAGCCTGGGCGACACAGCGAGACTCTGTCTCAAAAAAAAAAAAAGAAAGAAAAAAAAAAAAGGAATCCCAGCGATAACATTAGTCTGTCTTCAGCTACTCAGAAGTACTGTTGGAATTTACTGTTGCTCAATCCATGCTTTAATTTTTATTCTCACCTCCAAGGGAAGCCCAAACATGTAGGCTGCAATCCCAGGGATGAATTTCCACGGTCACACACACCACTACAACTAATTTTTCTTAGTCTAAAGACAATGTTTTTTAAATCTGCATTGCAAAGAAGCTTCTGCAATCTATCTACTGGTCTCTTGTGTTATTTGAAATGCATTGAATGTATTTGAATTTCTATTCAAATGCAATTTGAAAGTGCAATTTGAAAATACAATATGGAAAGCATATTGAACTCTTTCAGTATCTGTGAATAATGACTATTCACAACTAACTTTTTAGATTAGATTTAAAACAAAAACAAAAAATACTTAGGACTTACTCTAAAATATCTTATATCCCTATACATTTCAATAAGATTTAAGCACATTTGAAAACCAATATTTAAAGTGTTATCTCCATAGCCACAAAAATGAGTGACTTATTTTCTTCAGTTGTGGAGCACTTAAGCCCATGATAAAGAAATTAAAATTTATGCTTGGGGAAGAACAGCAAGAGAAGCTAGAGGAAGAGTTAGTGAACACATACTGTTGCAGACCTGAGCTAGTAAGAAAATACAGTAAAAACATAGAAATGTTTTTCTGTTTTATCCACAGCCTCTTCCTCCCTCTCCCATTTTATTACACCATTTATTCATTTGTTCTATATTCATTGAGCATCTATTGTATTTTAATCAGTAGGGATAAAGCAATCAACAAACCTCATGAATTATACAGACTACTGGGGAGGAAACAAACAATGAACAAATAATTAGAAAAGTACATAGTTAATTATTTCAATCTTTACTAATAAAGAAAGTATGAGAAGTGTGATAGGTTACAAACTGCAGATTCATGTCAGTCCTCAAATCATCGGAGGCCTCCTTCCCTCTTATCTATCCATAAGTCTTTGGATTATTGCCAGTTTCAGGAATTATGTGAAAATACTATTTGTGAGTATAGAAAATTGCATATGAAAATTATAAAGCTGAAATACATTTGTAGTCATCAGAATACCATCTTCATTTAAGTAAACTGTGTAAAATAAGGACAGAGAAGGGCACTGGCTAAAATTAGTAAGTATAAGTTGGGATCAAGGCTGTGCCTAGAACATCAATACTAAAGGCAAGGAGCTCAGTGCTCAGAGCCGTGTAGAAAGACCCAGAAGGCAGCAGAGACTGATAATTGCCCAAGTGAAGAAGTTTCATGGATGGTTTCCCCACTGTGGCTTCATTCTGAAGCACGCCTTACTCCTCTTATCCCCACTAGCCTAGGAAAGCTGCAGGATGTGTGGGCTCACGCGTAGCCTACTCTATCCTTTAAGCATTTGCTTTTTTTTCAGTTCCTGTTTCCTTGACTTTATTCTCTGGGGAACTAGAGTTGGAAAGAAGGAAAAAGAGGATTGAAATAATGCAAGTGTTCCTCCTCTTCATTCTCAGTTCCTACTAACCTTGGGACAAACCTATTTATTACTAAGGAAACAACTATAAAGCTTAACTAGGGTTTTAGAAATTTAAACCTAAAACACATAGTCCTATGAAAATATGTCTCACGTGGTCTGGGAGGTCAGGATGAAATCCTATTAGGCGGAAACTTTAGAGCAAGTGAGAGTAAGCCAGGTGAAGGAGAGGAGAGCATTCCAGGCAGTGGGAATTGATTTATGAACAACTGTCTTAAGCAGTGGGAAGCATGTTGTATTTATTAAAGAAACTGAAGGAAAATGTGTCTGGAGTGCAAGGTGGGTGAAGGGAGAATGACGCAAGATGAGGACTTTGGAGTCAGGCAGAGGTTGAAATCTGCAGGTCCTGGAGGGCAACCTTATGCAGTTGTACTATATTCTACAGTGATGAGAAGCTCTTCAGAGTTCTTATTGAAAATGTTCAGAAGACAAAGGACTCAAGCCAACTGAAGCAAAGTAGGAGATTCATGCATCCCATTTTTATGCAAAAGAAATGTCGGCATCCAAATTAATGTTCCAGCACCCACAGCAGTTGAACTTCCTACACACACAGTGCAGATCAACCCTGGTATCCCGGATCTCCTGTTTCTTCAGTATTCATCCACAATTCGTCGCATCCCTGGAAGAGGGCTTTCAACCCACTGACAAAATGACAAGAAGCAGTAACTCATGCTTCAAAGCCATGAATAATTGGGTGAGATATCCAGTAATTTCATCCAAAATAATGATGGTGCTTATTTTTTGTAGAACAAAATACAAAATTTAATTAGAATTTCAAAATCAGAGTCTATTTAGAGAAAGCTCTTCAACGGTTATTCCAAATCCAATTTGTAAAACGTAAATTGTCATCTAGATTTGAGTGCTTTTCCATCAAAATATATAATGAACTTCCCTGAGGTTATTTCAGGACATCAGCATGAATATAATTAATATGTGGAAATGTATTAAAATGACCATGAGGGAGCAGAGTTAAATAATGAAAACTCATAACACAAGATGGGTTGTCAGGGCTTAGCTTAACATTCATAATATTCCTCAATTTTAAGGCAACAATGTTATTGAACATGAAAACTATTTCACATAACTCTGCCAGTTTAGGTTAAAGAAATTGATAAAAATCACCCATTTGCTCATTTTCTGTAAAAGTGAATATTAACACTCTCAATACCTATTTTCAGACATACTTATGTGCCCAGGACATAGACCACCAGCAGAAGCAATGCTAAATTTGGGTATGTACTCCCAATATGACTAGTCTGCAAATCTTTTCAATGATTCAACTTAGCAAGTGCTTTTTAAGCAAGTACTGGTAACACAGTCCTAAGCCCTGCCCTTTGTGCTGCGGGAAAACAAAAGATGCAGAAAATCTTGTCCTTGCTTTCCAGGAGCTTACTATCTATTTGAACATACTGCTTGGGGAAAGTGGCCACAGTGTAGGGGAAAAAAAAAAAAAAAGAGATTTGAAATTGTATCCCATCTAGACCATGATAAGAACATTTTTAAATTAAAGACCAAAACTATATCAACAATACTAGAACCTTGCATATAACTAGTACTTTATCATTATTTTAGTTAGCAATTAGTTATTGAGCATTGACAGGACTTTAAATGTATTACCTCATATCTCACTACAGTGACTCAAGTTCAATGTCACACCCAGGAAGTAGCAGCATAGAGTTCAAAGATTTCTACCCACCTCCAAAGTCTTTCCCTGTCAGAGAGTACCCATTTATTATATTGCCTGGAACCAACCATTCATTCCCTTCTTTTGAGGTAGCTGCTTCCCTCTCCAACATTATGGTTGTGAAAGGGGTTTCCAATTCTAAAACTAGAGACCCCCGGTCACAAATTTAGGTACGTGACCCAGCCTGAATCGGTCATTGTAACCATTCCCATTATTGTTCAGAAGTAGATATGCAACCAAACCACAACAATAATAGCCATTTCCTAAGTAATTTCTCTGAGGAGAAGGCAGGAAAGAGTTATATTTACCTAGCATGATGCAACTTCAATGCTGCCCATGGTAATGGATTTAGACAGATGGGAAAATGTGGTGGAGAGAATGAAGCTAACATGCAGTGAGAATCAAAAAGATGGAGATGAGAGGAAAGGAAAGGTGGAAGGAAGGGTAGAAGAGTGGAAGAAAGAGTGTCAGCAAACCAACCGTGTATATATCCACTGGAACTAGTTGTTTATGGGACTAATTCCTTCTACTCCTCATGATTTGCTTATGGGAATTAATACATTCCTATTTTTGCCTAAACTAATTTAACTTGCACTTCCTAGTTCATATACTGTTGGGAATCAGTATGTAAAATGGACAGTCACTAGAGCCCCCAGACTGGGTTTGAATCCTGACCTAGGTATTTATTAGCTGATTAACCTTGGAGAATTACATAACTTCTTGGAACCTCATTTTTCCTCATCTGTAAAATGGTGTTAAAGTGTTTCTGTCCAGCATTATTGAAAGAATTACACAATGTAATGCACACAATGTAGTTGATAAAGTTCCTAACAGTAAAAATAAAAAGAATACAAGTGATCTCTTTCTTTCTTTACCACCTTAGTGCCTTTTCTTTTTTCTGTGCCCCCCAGTGCTTTCCACCACCCTTTCAACTGGCGTTTTTGAGAAACGTTTGTTCAGCCAGAGCTTGCAGAGTGGCTTTTGAAGTTTCTCTTCTAAGGGAGATGTGATCTGAGCAGTAGCATGGCCTTGTTTCTCCGCTCGTGGTTGTGGTTGTGTTTATAAGGCTACCTGACTATTTTGACATCTGGCAGGTGTCACCAATTCCCACCCCCCCCCCCCCCGCCCCATTTAAAAAGGTTATTTAGTCAAAGACAGTGCTAGAAGTTAGTTTAAAGGGTGTGATGTGTTGGTCATACCGCAGCCAGTAAGAAACGCTTTGTAGGTTATCCATATCTTTTGCTGTCCGTTTCCATGTGCAATTCTGATCACCATATTTTCCAAAGCTAAAATCTGAGATGTGGGTTGATGGTTTTTGAAACCAGGATTACCTCAGGGAGAAGCAGGTCCTACTACTAATTTACCTGATTCTGAGGCTTTGAAGGCTTGTTTGAGACCCATTACAGAGAACTTGGTACTAGAACGTGGATTCACAGTCCAGCTTACTATTGATATAGGCCTGAGCACCCTTTAGGGTGAGGCGCCTCCTCCTGCCTGCTGTCCTGTCCCTCATTAGTCAGAAGACTTGAATTTGGCAGGAGACGGGAGCCCTGCGTCCACGAGGCAAGAGGGTCCATACTTGGTTTCGACTGACCTCCTATCAAGATTTCAGACTTGCAGTGCGGCCACCTGGCCCTGCCCTGCTTCTTCCTTTCTCGCACAGCTTCAAAACTTCACTACTTTTATTTTAAAATAAACCGGTTGGGAGAGAAATAGCATCACCTAAGGGGGTCATGGGAGGGAGGCAGGAAGTCATGGGGGTGGGGCGCGGGAACAGCTCTTTCCCAGGGCTCAGGGTCCTGTTCTCCCTGGCCTCTTCCCAGAGGGCCGGTTGACAGGCCGCAGTGAGTGCTCATTTGGAAAGCGGGTGTGTGAGCTGAATGCCTGTGCGGCCACGCACTCAGCACAGGAGCCACTGTATCTGGCTGCCCTCTCAAAGGAGCAAGGGGCTACTCCCCATGTGGCTCAGACTTCATGTGGGCTCATCAGCCCCAGCGTCTCTGCCGGGTCCAGGTGCCTGCCTCTGGGTGTGTGTGAGGGAGAGTTTGCTCCCTGGCCTCACCTTGGGGAGGCCCCTGGTGCCCGTGTGCTGGGGCCTCTGCCGCTGGTCAGCCTCCGCAGGCGGGAGGGAGTCTCTGTACTGAGCAACTATGCATTGCCATTGTCGGGTTCGAGGCTTGCTGTGGCTCCTTGGTGACTGGGAATTCCTTGTGTGCAGGTGCTGGATGCATGCTTTGGAGTCCCAGCTGCCCCACACCTGCACAGGTAACCCCTTCCCATCCAAAGTCATTGGTGGAGCTTCTATAGAAGCCAAAGCCCAAGGCAGAATCCGAGAGTCCAAGACCGTTTCCCTGGAGCTCGTTTTTCTTTTCTGTAGGAACTTTATATTTTATTTTATTTTATTTTGTTTTGTTTTGTTTTATTTTTATTTTTTTAACTAGCACCCTCCATGCTTCCAAAAATGTAGGTCATGCTTCATTTTTCCTGGATCACTACACTGAAGTATTACAGTTGTACAATTCCCAGTCTGGCCTTGTCATAAAGAGTCTGGCCTTGGGTAAAACTTTGTATTTTGTACGGCATAGATTCCATATTGTAATGATGTTCTATGCAAAAAGAAAAAAAAGAATGAAATTGTAAATGTTATTGTTTTAACATGTATGCATGTTTAGTGATGTTTACATTTTGAAATACAATTTATAATTCATTATCAAAAAAAGAAGAAGTTTCTGTTCCGGTGGTAGCAGCCTAGGTTTCCTTAATTCAAACCAAAAGCAGCAGTGGTCAGTTGTACACCTAAAACCACACCACGGTATTTCCCCCACTTTGTATTTCCTGTTTGCCTCTATTCTCTGATGATCCATGAAAATTTCATAGGAAACTCAACCAGGGAAGCAAACTGAGCATAAGAAATATTTCTGACAATAGAAATTAACTACAACATAACATAAAGTTGAAAGAAGCCTTAGAGAAAATATTGACAACCAAATTATTTTACAACTGAAGAAGAAAGGGCAAGAAATAAGGGGAAAAGTATTAAGCTGAAACCGGATATACATTTTTTCATTCAAATTATGATTACCATTAGAAGTAAATATTATTTCCAAATTTGGTAGGTAAGGAAACTGAAGGTCAGAGAAGTTTAAGTAATCTGCCCAAGAACATATGGTTATAAATGTAGGAAGTGGCAGTGGGACTTTCTCCAGAGACCATATCCTTCCACCGCAGAGAGCATTTACTCCCAGTTATTGAGCATTGACAGTACTTTAAATGTATTACCTCATATCTTACTACAATGACTGAAGTTCAATGTCACACCCAGGAAGCAGCAGCATAGAGTTAAAACATTTCTACCCACCTCCAAAGTCTTTCCCTACCAGGGAGTGGCCATTTATTGTCTTGTCTGGTTCCAGTCATTCATTCCCTTATTTTGGGGTAGCTGCTTCCTGGGTGTGAGAAACGTCAGTAACAAATCAGTTGAAAAGTAGGAGTAAACCAGCATTAGTGATTCTTGGGAAAAGAGATTATGCTAACAAAAGGGCTTCTTGAGAAGAAAAGAATTTTCAGGATAAGAATGAAATCTGAAATTGCATTTGAGATAAATTCCTTAGCTAAAAGAGCTGAATTCTACTTATATTGCCTTCCCCTATATTTTAACACCATAATTTTATAAAATAAGGTCTAGTGAAGTTTAAGAAACACCAGTCTTTCCATCTTGCTTTTAAAGCCTACGGAATTCTGACTGGATCTTTCAAAGGAGCCAAATGAGATGTTGGCACATGGAAAATGTAATGCCTCCTAGAAATGGGAAAGGTCTGTTCTAATTTCACTTTCTGAGTCATCCAGTCACTTTCCAATTTAGCTTTTTTTTTTTTTTTTTTTAAATCAGTGGTGTCCTATTATAACATCAACACCTGTGAAAAGAATTCATTCATGCTGGCAATTAGAGTGGAAGTTTGGGGAAGTGGGGATTTTTAAAAGAAAAGACCTAGAATTTAGTTTTTTAGTCTTTTCTCTTTCTTCTTTGTCTCTTCCTCTCCCCTCTCTCTCCCTCTCCCCACCCCACCTTCTCTTCGCCAGTTCCATCACCCCACCACACACACACTCTCTCATGTTTTTCTATCAACAACTAACAAGTTTGGTTTTGCAAATTGCTCAACAAACACATCTCAGTATTTTCCTTGGAATCCAATTTTCAACTTCTTACTGTTTGTGGATAGTTATTTTTTTCATATGTAAACCTGTAATTAAAATTATGCACTTATCCGAAGTCAAAATTTCATCTTGCATTGCAAATTGAAATGACCTGTCCATTTATTTAATCTTGTTAACAGCAACTATAATCATCATTATTTAGATGCTTTTAGAACATAGCATTTTATTTATGTATTTTTGAAACAATCTTTTTTTTTTTTTAATTGGCATAGTGCTTTAGAAGCTTATGCTCAGAAGTCAGCTTTTTCTGAGCTCAAATTCTAACCTTCCAACATCCAGCCATGAGTTCTTAGGCAAATTATTTAATTGCCTTAATCATTAGTTTCCCTCATCTGTAAATCAAGATTATATAGTATCTATGTAATAGACTATTGGGAGAGTTAAATGAGGCTATGAACAGACAACACATAGCAAAATGGCTGGAATATAGTATATATTCAGTAAGTTAGCTGTCCTCCAGTATTTTCTTCTCTGCCACCATTATAGTGTGGGATATTAATAAAAGAGATTTATAAAATAAAAGAATGATATATACTGTCTTAGTTTGTTCATGCTTCTATAACAAAATGCCTGAGACAGTAATTTATAAACAACAGAAATCTTTTGTCACAGTTCTGGAGGCTGAGAAGTCTGAGATCGAGGCATTGGCAGGTTTGCTGTTTGGTGAGTGCTAGTCTCTACTTCAGGATGGCACCCTGTTGCTGCAGCCGCACATGGTGGAAGGTGGAAGGGCTAAAAAAGGGGTAAATTTTGGGTGAAGCTTCTTTTACAGGGCATTAATACCTTTCAAGAGGGCAGAACCCCCATGACTTAATCGCCTTCTAAAGGTTTCACCTCTTAATACTATCCCATTGGTGATTAAGTTTCAGCATGAAATTTAGAGGGAACCTAGTCAAGCATATACAAATCATACTAAGAAAAATTTTCCAATATTGGCTTTTCCAGTAATATAAAACAGTCACAGGAATCTGTGCCACTGTAGAAAGCTGCAAATAGGGCTGTAAATGAGCACCAAGTACTTCTGATCTAACTGATGTCACAGTGAAAATGCTGTCATGACAGAGGCATGGTTATCCTATGGATGCACTGTGCTTTTTAGAAATGGAGTATGTTAAACAATGTCATAATAGCTGAGCTGAAACATTCACTGGATATTTGAACAGGACACATCTATGTTGTAAGTTCAACTTTGAGTCATCACTTCTTTAGCTGTTGCAGCTGGAGTAAAAATTCATGAAAACAGCAACTCATTAAATTATAGGATGCAGAAAAATTTGGAAGGGATGGAAGGCCTCTTTTGTAGAGCACAATGGATATAAAAGCCTTGAGTAAGACTGAGAAATTATGATCCCATTGAAGTCATTGAACATACATTTTCTGAGTATCTGCTATGTTCCGGCAGTGTGTCTGGTCCTATAGAGGCAGTGAAGCCCAAAACAGTGCCCCAGGCCTCAAAAAGTTTCAAATCGTGACTGTGGTAGAAGGAGAGATGGCCTTAAGAAAAGAGGGTATGAGTCAGCTTTTGCTGCAGTAAGGCTGGGCAACAAACATTCCAAAATCAGTGACTTAAAACAAGCTAAATAGTATTGTAACCCAGGTTTCTCGACTCAACCAAAGTTCATCAATGCCTATTTAGACATTTTATTTTAATCTCTCTCCTTCAAATTGAAATTTAAATGCCTCAGCTACATTACACGTCTATTTACATATTATATGTATATCCATACATTAAAAAGTAAGATTTTTTTTGCCTTCCAAGTGCCAGTTTTCACCCCTTTTGGGCAACATTACTCCATTAATAATGCATGATCTAACCTACCTTTGGGGGTTCAGGAAAAAGCTTCTAGAGACTTTAATATTTGGATTGCACCTGGGAGGTAGCAGGATTTTTCCAAACAAACAAGAGGGAAGTGCATTCTAACCATTAGGAATAGCAGTGGTACCAATAGGTAAAAGAACCGTCTGTACTTTGGAAACTGCCAGGGTGGGTGGAATGCCAGGCTAAGGTCACGGTGTGGTATGAGAGAAAGCTGGAGAGGTAGGCATATTATGAATCACAGCCATGGTGAGCACCTCACCATAAAAATCAACAGTTCCCAGATTTTTCTCAGCCTCTTTTCCCCGCTTATATTCTAGGCATAGAAACAACTTTGCTTCTGAGGACAACTGTATCTTACTTTAGCCTTCAAAATACTCCCACAATTGAAGGGGAGGGCTCCTTGCAGCAACAAGGCTAGCAACTGGGGTGTGAAAACTGCTATTCTCCTTCTGAATGGGTCAGCTGGGAAATCAAGGGAAATGAATCATTGAAAACAGCTGTGTGGGTTGACCATGGCTTGGCAGTTGGCCATTGTTTGCCAGTAAAAGTAGCAGCAGAAATCAACCTGTATTGAATGCTACCCGTACATTTGACTCAACCAATTTCTTAGAAGCTAATTTAAAGATTCTTCCCAAATTTACTATTAACAAAAAAGCCTGTACCACAGAAAGAAATATTTGGATTGCTTATCAGTTTGCAGTATTTATGTCAACTCTTGTATGTTCCACTTTGGCAGCTTTAGCAAGTAAAATCAAAACAAAATAAAAATGATGCCATGAAGTAAAACACACATTCTCTTTTGCCAAATTTTTAGTATATTCCTAATTTCTAAAACAAAAATTTGGTCACTATGATGTGACTAACATGAACCTCCCTAGGAATGGAAAGTAAGTAAATTTGAAACTAGCGCTGTTTTAAAATATGTGAACATAAAATCACCAAATTTTAGGCCAATTTTGGACTTAGTAGAAACAATCATGTTGTGAAATACTAAAATAATTCCCTGACTTACAACTAATTAGTTTACTTCAGATTTCACTGAGACATTTTAACCTCAAGAAACAGCAAAAACCTTCTTTCAACTGAATATTTGCAAAATTAAATTCCAGAACCCATCTTTAAGTTTGGCGCCCATAACCCAATATGCGTTAGATATGTGATATGCTCAAGTTGTCCATATTTTTGCCACATGTGGAGAAACAGGAAGCCCAGAACAGTCAAATGCAGGCCCTTATGCACACATAATGTAATTGTGTTCAGACAGGATATTCATTCTTCTGGGTTTTATTAGGTGCACTCTGATTAATTAAAGAATGACAGATGTCATTGCTGAATATCTTGTCCTTCCAGTTAAGGCATCATTTTCAGGGCAAGATACCATCTTAATGAAAATGATCGATTATTACCATGTTAAACAGAGACCAATAATAAAAACCAAGTTAAACAGGAAGAAATGAGCCTAGCTATAAATCACAGGTGAAACTAAGCCCAACCTAATTTGCAATGCAGACGTTTCTCTGTTTCAGGTGTTCTACTCTGGTAGTGGCTCCGGCTTTCCCATTATAGGCACCCTCTCCACCACCACCAGCCTTCTTATGGTGTCAGCACTGGAGCTTTCTTCTCTTGATTATCAGTGTTCTGTGACACTGAGAACCTTCCATTCAGCCGGAGGTCAGGTAACTTTGAGTCTTCATCAGCTTGCTGGAGACACTGAATGCATGGAAGATATTTTTAAAAGAGAACACAGAATCATGGGACTTGAGAGGTAGGCTGATTTATATCCCTGTTCTTTCCCTCAGGAGAGATGAAGTCACATAGTGACTGCGTTGAATAAAGAATAACTTCAATACCTACTGAATTCTGAAAATTTAGAGATCTGCTCTGTATTGTACCATTTTTTTCATGTAGGATTTCTTTTTTCTTGGCTCATTTTTATCAAGAGCAGAGATGAATTATGAAGAAGCTAATGATGCGTTTTTAAACTTTAAGACACTTCCAAAGCCAGGGGAAGAGCTGTAGCTATGTCTTCATAGTCATATCTTTGTAAAATTTCAAAAGTACTATCTTTTAACTACAGGTGAATCACTTTCTCTTTCTACTCTGACACCCCTCCATTATATTGTCCCTCATATCAAGTGTCCCCAGAGTAGCCACAAAGATTTTCCTGTTTCAGCTAAGAGGAAGTTTGGTAAATCATCGATATAGTTGCTGAACATAGTTGTGCATATTTATTGCTAGTTGTCCCGTTTTAAGAATGACTTTAGAAATCCTTCCCCCAGTTGAACCATGGGATACAGCCCAACTAATGCTTCAGTGGAATAATCACAGAAGACTTGGGAAGGACCTTGAACCACAGGCACTCAGATAAAATATATACATACTGCTGCCCCACAGAAACTGAGATAATTAATGTTTGTTGTCTTGAGGTGCTAAGTTTTAGAGTAGTTTGTTATATGCCAACATATAGTTAATATATTGGGGAAGAGAAACAGTAATTTAATCATCTTGTTAAATTCTTCCTCTCAGAAAATATGAAAGCTGTAATATCTTGCATAACACAATATCATTTTATAATAAGGTTGAAAGTCCATTTCCTTATTTCTTTTTATCTTACACTAAGCTGTTCTAGGGATACTCATGAGTTAACATAATTTTCACAATAGTTGTCCTTAGTGGTTGAGAAACAGTTTATAATATAAAATAATTCATATTAATATTATTCTAAAATCTGTATGTAGGTAAGTTTAGATGAAACATATATGAAATATGTAAGCTTTATTTATTGAAATCTAGACAGATATTAAAAGCTAAAATTATGGATAATTTTCTTTTAAAAAACTTTTAAAATATTTAGTTACATTTTCAATATAATGTTTAAATTTCAGCTTTAAATAAATTTCACTGTCAAATATTGATATTCACTAATTATAGTTGCCTTTTACTTTTTAACTTACGTAAATCCAAGTATTTTAGAATAAAATATTTTAAGTATATGTCAAATAATTTTATTTTAAAATATTTTACATTAATTTTAATTTACTTTTTTGATTTAAAAATACTAAATTTGTTTAATATTACAAATATTTTAATTTCTGGTCCCTTAGATGATCACAACAAAATTATGTCAAAGATTGTTTACATGGAGATTTTTCTGAAATGAAAAAATATAATACATTTTATAAAATAAACACATAAAAAGTTATTAATAATGTATTTCTCTGTCATTAAACATGGCTGGCCACAAAACATTTAGAAATACATATTGATAATGAAATTTAATAATGTTTGATATTGTGTGTCATATAAAAGCTATAACTTTATACATAATTTTCAAGTTTGTCATTATGAAGATGTATTTCAGGAAGATGTAATGTATTTTAATTAACAGCTTGTTATTTTAATTTATAATTTTAAAATATTAACATTTATGGTATGTGGTCTCCATTAGTATTCTTGCCCACACACTTACAGATATTAGAGGCAGGTGTGCCTTTCTTGACAATTCCATTGTGAAGTTTCAACATCACTCACACCCTCTGTATCATCTTCCTCTTCCCAGATTTACTTTTCTTTAAAGTTCTTATCAATATTTGACAAGATATACATTTTGCTTTCTAATTTACTGCCTTATTTTCTTTACTGAAATGTAAGCTTAATAACATAGCAGAGATTTTTGGACTTTTCATTCACTGCTATGTTCTCAGGGCCTAAAACAACATACGGCGCATGCTTGAAAACAAAACATGGCACATGCTTTGTATGCTTAATACATTCATTTATTCATTCATTCTTCAATCAAAAAAATGTTTATTAAGTACCTTCTATGCTCCAAACACTGTTGAAATCTATTAATTGGTACTTAAAAAGTAAAGCTAGAAAAAGGAAATGAGACTATTCTTAATTGGAGAAAGAAATTAATGAGGTGATCTCACCCCATATCTATGCAGGTTTTTTAAAGGCTTGTAGAAGAGTACAAGCCACCAACCACTCCCACCTCCCACCAGGGGATTCCATTCAACCACTGCTATCAACCCACAAATCACATTATTTCTTTGTCAGCCATTCTAGAATACAAGAAGTGACTCACAAATTCTTTAATCCCTGCTGGCAGCAAGGTTGTCTCCGAGTCTACATATTTAGATGTTGCCTCAGGAATCATCCTAGAATAAATTTGGATGTGAATCAGTGTTAAAAAGTGTGTCTCATTGTGTCAGAACTACAAAGGCTTTTATGGTTTTAAAATCTTTTTTCCCCACAAAGGGATTTTGCACGCATGCAACAGACATCAAAGGCTATTTGTAATTAAGCAAGGTCTTGAAAGGCTACTAATGTACTTTAATCTATTGGAATAAAAACTGAACTGGGCTCTGAAGCTAAGTACAGTATTATTCATCATTACCTCTTTTTACAAGCAGTGCTGTCTTTGTAAACAACAAGCATAAACTAGGAATCTGAGTTCTATTTTCTGCTCTGCAATTATTAGCCATGTGACTTCGGGAAAGTTACTAGAGATTATGTATGCAAAATGACTGGCTCTATCAGTGGTAGAGAATGTTCATGAGCCTTCAAAATTGAAATAAAATCTTCACAATTGAATCTACATACAATGTATATTGAATGTATAATATACTCAATATATTTATAATTTGATATATCTATAATTTATATTCAATATATGTATTATATATGTATACCATTTTATAGGATTTTTATGCAGAGAAAGGAAAGAGAAAATATATAAAGAAAGCAATATCTGTTCAAAATATAAAAGTCGATTGTTTAGTCCACATGGATTAACAGCAAATCAAATAAATGAGAGGAAAAATCCAATCTAATTCTGAATTTAATTGGCCATTCAGTTTCGTCAAATATCAGTTGACCCCACGTGGGGAAACATAGGAGACCATCTGCTAGGAGGTCTGTCAGATTCCCTGCTTGCCAGTAAGTGCAGGCAACCATCTCTGCCTAAGGATGGAAATATGTACAAAGAAGGAATCTGAGAGTGTGGTGGTTAATTCAAGGCCCAGATGGATATGCAAGAGTTTTCAACTCATATTGCTTCTAACAGCAAGAAACAAAAAAATAGACTAAATACCTATCAATAAAATGTGATACTTCCACATAGGGTGGTCATTAAGAATAATATAGTAGAAATGAATGGGCTGACATGGAAAGATGCTTATGACATGTTAAATGAAAAATTAAAATTTGACTGGACATGGTGGCTCACTCCAGTAATCCTGAGAAAAGAGAGACAGACCCTCTCATATTGTTTTATACTCAGGAAAGAAAAGAAAAGAAAAGGGAAACAAAAGGCAGGTAGCCCGGTGCCTAGGAACCAGACCCCAAACCAAGGAACCAAACCTGAAACCAGGCCTGGGCCAGACTGACCTAAACCTGGTCGTTAAAGATCGACCCCTGACCTAACTGGTTATGTTATCTATAGATTCCAGACATTGTACAGAAAGGACATTGTGAAACTTCCCGGTCTGTTCTGTTTCACTCTGACCACTGGTGCATGCAACCCCTGTCACGTACCCCCTGCTTGCTCAATCGATCACGACCCTCTCACACAGACCCCCTTAGAGTTGTGAGCCCTTAACAAGGACAGGAATTGCTCACTCGGGGAGCTCGGCTCTTGAGACAGGAGTCTTGCCGATGTTCCCGACAGAATAAACACCTTCCTTCTTTAACTCAGTGTCTGAGGAGTTTTGTCTGTGGTTCATCCTGCTACAATCCCAGCACTTTGGGAGGCCAAGTTGCGTGAATCACGAGGTCAGTAGTTCCAGATCAGCCTGGCCAACATGGTGAAACCCCATCTCTACTAAAAACACAAAAATTAGTTGGGCATGGCGGTGCATGCCTGTAGTCCCAGCTAGTCTGGAGGCTGAGGCAGAAGAATCGCTTGAACCCAAGAGGCAGAGGTTGCAGTGAGCCAAGATTGTGCCACTGCACTGCAGCCTGGGCAACAGAGCAAGACTCTATCTAAAAAGAAAAAAAATTAAAATGTACAGGGATATAGTTGGCATGATCCTATTTGTATAGGAAAAAAGCATGATATGTTAATGTGCTACACGAAAGGGGTCCCGATCTAGACTCTAAGAGAGGCTTCTTGGATCTCACACAAGTAAGAATTCAGGGCGAGTCTGCAGTACAAAGTGAAAGCAAGCTTATTAAAAAATTAAAGGAATAAAAGAATGGCCTCTCCATAGACAGAGCAGCCCAGAGGGCTGCTGGTTGCCCATTTTTATGGTTGTTTCCTGATGATGTGCTAATAGGGTACCTTCCTGACACTGCCATGGCATTTGTAAATTGTCATGGTGCTGTGGGAGTGTAACAGTGAGAACGACCAGAAGTCATTCTCGTCACCATGTTGGTTTTGGTGGGTTTTGGCTGGCTCCTTTACTGTAACCTGTTTTATCAGCAAGGTCTTTATGACCTGTATTTTGTGCTGACCTCCTATCTCATCCTGTGACTTAGAATGACTTAATTGTCTGGGAATGCAGCCCAGTGGGTTTCTGCCTCATTTTACCCAGCTCTTATTTAGGATGGAGTTGCTCTGGTTCACAGGCCTCTGATATTTCCTCCCTCCCTTTTATAAGAGAACCCATGATCCTGAGGGTTGCAGAGGGATGAAGATCCATCTTCTGTAACTTCTTTAGGCTGAATAGGGGTGATGATATTCCTGCCTAACTAGGAGGGTCTCTTGCATTCAGAGTACAGAGAAGCTCAGTAAAAAAGCATCAGTATGGTAAGGTCCATTCATAACTCTTGAGTTTCAACAAAAGGTGATATCTGGAAGATTAATAAGTGTTTAAGAAAACATTCAGCAAGCTTGTCCAGTATTCCTACACAAAGAGTGTAACAGCAATATATTCCAGAAGAGTAAAGCAAAATCAGTAAAGTTAATCCAAGTAAACTAAATTAGAAGGCTTTTCATGAACTGGGCAACTGTTGGAACTAAGCTGATATGGGGTTGGTAGCTGATTGTAATGTGTACAGAATTAGAATACTGATCTAGATTTTTACATTACCCATCCCTCTTGTTTCTTCTGAGTAGCAGCCAGAGGTCACTGGTTGGTTCACAGGAATAAGCAAGGTTAGCCTAAATTGCAGAAATAAACTTAAAAACAACTAATGAGACTAGAATTTAATAACAAATGTACCATAGTTCTTGAGACATAATATTTCGCTCTCCCATTTCCCATTTTTACTAAAGACCGTTCATGGTAAAACTGATTTCCTTTATTATACTTGGCCTGATTATTTGTATAAAGTGCAGCAAGAATAATTATTTTTCACACAGGGTCTATTTAAATTGGCTTTGATGGAACTCTGTTCCATAAAAGGAACCTTAGATAAGACTTTTTAAAGCCAAGCTTAGCCATGGGTTTGTACCCTCAAATACCTATGAGTTGAGTAAATTCCTCCCCTCTTGGGGTCCCAAGATAACTTGGGGCTTCTGGACCTGTCAAAAAGTGACATTCTTTACTTACCACAGGTGAGAAATCTTGTACAGGGACTGTCGCAGACGAGATCTGTGGCCAATTCCTTAAGGGGCTTTTATTAACTTTATAAGGCAAGCTGATTCCTTAAAGGAAAGCACGTCATTCCAGTTAAAGCCTTGGTAAAAAAAAAAAAAAAAAAAAAAAAAAATTAATTAATTAATTTAAAAAAAAAGTCTCCAATTGTGTCCTGTTACAAAAGAAAACACTTTTATTTTTTTTTTTTTTTTTTAATGGAGTCTCATTCTGTCACCCAGGCTGGAGGCTGGAGTGCAGTGGTGCAATCTTGGCTTACTGCAACCTCTGCCTTCTGGGTTCAAGTGATTCTCCTGCCTCAGCCTTCTGAGTAGCTGGGATTACAAGTGCATGCCACCACACCCAGCTAATTTTTGTATTTTTAGCAGATACAGGGTTTCACCATGTTGGCCAGGCTGGTCTCAAACTCCTGACCTCAGGTGATCCACCCCCCTCAGCCTCCCAAAGTGCTGGGATTACAGGCATGAACCACCACGCCCAGCCAAAAACGGATTCTTATTTCACTTATGCAAATAACTATATTGCCATAAGTTAAGAAAACTCACAACTAGTTTCCTAAATTTTGGAAAAGTTAGGTGGAGAAAAACAAATATGTTTCAAATTTTGTTCAAAGCAATATGCTTTACTCAATTCCTACAAGCTATAATTAGCTCAAAATGAAAGTATCCTTGACTGAAAAACAAAACTAAGAATCAGCAGCATTTTAAGAAAAGTTAAACAGATTACTTAAGTTTTCTATTGGTTCAGTTAATTCAGTTAACTCCTATTCTGTTTGATATTCATGAACATTCCAGCTCTTCATGAGAGTTCTGAAAGTTATTTTCTCTATTCTAACGTTACAGTTTCCAAAGTTGTTAGAAACCTGCATTTAAGAACGCCTTCTAGCATTCTATAGTTGATTATAAACCACCTTCTAAAGAAGATTAATGCAAGACAACAATAGTCTGTGGATGACAAACTGTTTTAGGGCAGCCACAGTCAAAGAAACAATTGACAAAGAAATTTGTTACCTCCATGGCAGACAACAATTTTATGTAACAATTATAATTGTTCCTGATAATATACACTAAATCATATCAAAAATATAGAAGTTTCCCATATTTTTGGAATATATACCAATAATATGTTTATGCAAATACAGCCCAAAGAATACCAAACACCCGTTTATATTTGACAATGCTTCCTGTATGATTTTTTTGCCAAACAAGACAAATTTTACCTTTACATTAATGTAGTATTAATGTTAAAGCCAAGTTTTAAGAAAATGTTATAGACATATTTACCCAATTTTAATATTTTACCATAAGGTAAGATTCTTAAAAACCTTTTATAACCCTTTACAAGTTTTTGTTAAAGAGCAAGTATTTCATAAGCAGGTTTTTGCTCTAAGAAAAACCTATTGTGCTTTTACTCCAGTGTTTAATTTGTAGAAATACTGAATAATATCCCTTTAATTTAGCCAATGTCCATACACAGAATCTCTTTTACAATTAATTTTTTACAAACCTTCCATAACTGTCCAAGCCTTTAGCTTCATTCTATCTAACTTAAAACAATTATTTAACCCTTTAGGAAAAAAAAAAAAAAAACCACACACACACATTCCCATGCCTTCTTATAATCTTTTACCAAAAGTACATTCTACTTTCCTTACACACATTACATGTGAAATTGTTTTTTCAGTAGTCTCAATTACATGTTACAATGTTAACTTTTAGCGACTTTTACTTTGGTGAAAACCCTGGTTAGTAAGCAATTTTAATTATATACTAGGTGTGGAACCTAGCCAAGGACACACCAGGCAGAAGTGCAGATAAGGGCTGACTCTCCAGCATAGCTAGGCGGTGTGGATAATTCCACATGTCCCCAGGTCTTATCTTACTTAAGCATGCAAATTGTACAGTAAGAGTCATAGTGGCATTTTAGGAAGCATTCAGGAGGCCTAACAATCTTTGAATTGTACAACATTTCTTACATAAATCCCCTTTCACAAATCCTCTCATGACTTACACAGACCATCTGAGATATTCTTGGACTTTCTGACTTGCCCTAAGCATCCCTCCTTTTGAACAACCAGTCATTTTACTTTAGGGCAAGAATTGACCATACGAGATCCTTTCTTACATAAAATCTCTTTCTTTATAATCTTTGTATAGCTAGGGGGTATGGGCATGGCTAATTGCACATGTCCTCAGGACTTATCTAGAATCTCATGGTTTTAAGGTAGGTAAATTGAACAATTTTTAAAAGTTAAAGAAACAGTTTACGACCTTAAAGCATTTAGTAAACTTAATATCTGACCCACATAATTTAGACTAAATGTTTTTATTTTATCAATAATTTATAAAGCTGTTTTTATTTCCCAAAGATTACTAAAATTACATAAACTAAAAGACATTATAGCTTTTATTTGGCTTTTAAAATATTTGATTTAAGCACTTATTTTTGTTTCAGCCAATTAATTAGAGCTCTTTTATATAAACATTACACATAACACATATATAGCTACACAGAAAGACAAAACAAGATTACTACAGTGGTTGTAAGAGTTTTTGTTTGTCAGCCTTTAAGTTTCTTAATTGGATTACTGGTTTTAGGCTGGAGGCCTTGGAAGAACAGGGCCGGGAAAGGGTTCTCTGGTGCCTCCTATTTTTCCCAAGGAGTCCAGGCTGTTAGAGCTTGAATATCCACTTCTAATTAAACTGATTCTAATCATAGCACTCTTTAACAACATCCTTTTAGAATTTCTTAGGTCATATGGCCAATATTTCTGGCTTTTGAACTTTACCAAAGGTAACCTCCCAGGTGCTTAGAGAAAGGAAAATGTAAGACAGTCCGTGGAGGACAAGAATGTAGACAAGATCACGCAGATACTAGACCAGAAATGATTTACTTCTTAGGTGGGGAATTGAACCTGGACCACCACTGCGAAAATGCAAAACGTTAGCTACTGAGCTGCAACATGGGGCAGCTTCCATTTCCTTTCCCAGAAGGAGTCTAGAGTAGTTCGTTTTGAGCTTTCAAAGGCTTTTAAGTATTTAATATGATTTTTAGAGCTAACTATGACATGAACCCAAAAATTTCTGTTCCCTGGAAGGTGGAGACCAAGAGAAAGTACTGCCACATGGTTACAAGGTCAAGCCCCCAAGGACATAAAACAAGGTGGAGACTTCACACAGTTTTTTGGTTTGTTTCAGGGACCTGCAGCCAAGTTTGTTACTGACCCGCTTGCTGGGTTGTCTTGAAAAGTGGGCTTGCCGGGCGCGATGGCTCAAGCCTGTAATCCCAGCACTTTGGGAGGCCGAGACGGGTGGATCACGAGGTCAGGAGATCGAGACCATCCTGGCTAACACGGTGAAACCCCGTCTCTACTAAAAAATACAAAAAACTAGCCGGGCGAGGTGGCGGGCGCCTGTAGTCCCAGCTACTCGGGAGGCTGAGGCAGGAGAATGGCGTGAACCCGGGAGGCGGAGCTTGCAGTGAGCTGAGATCCGGCCACTGCACTCCAGCCTGGGTGACAGAGCGAGACTCCGTCTCAAAAAAAAAAAAAAAAAAAGAAAAGTGGGCTTAAAGGTGTTGTAAGCCTGTGTTTTATCCTGAAGTACCCCTCAACACAGAAAAATGAATTCATAGCGCAAAATACACCAGCTTAAGACTAGGCTTAGAATTCTTTTTTGCATTCATCAAAACTTTACGGAAGAGATATACACTGATTTTCTTTTTTTTTTTCCCATTCATTCAACTGTTTGCACAGAGACAGAAGCCAGAAATCTGACTGGTAAGATATTTTTACCCTTTTGCCAGCATGCCAGCCTTGTGGGTTCCCTTTCCCTGAGCAGCCCTAGTGATCTGGCTTGTGGCATCATTGCCCGGGTGGGGCAAGCTTCATCATAAAGGAAAATCATGTTTATTTTGTTCTGGCCAGAGCAAAATATGCGTGATAAAACATACACATTAGCCACTCTGCTTAGCACTTAATATCAAATTGGCAAGGCTTAAATTTGCCCCCCAGATGGCCCCCGTCATCTTTAATCCAACCTCAGCCTAGGAGTTTCAACACGCGGTCTCTAGGCAAGATGGTTGCCCTGAGTAACAGAAAAGCTAAGAAAAGGAAAGGAGAGAGAGAAAAGCATTGTCTGTGGCAGGGTGGGGAAGGTGAAATGCTCAGGGACACCAGCGAAAGACCCACCGATTGCAGCGACACTGAAAAGTTCAGGTGGCTGCAACTGCTGTCGTGAAGGGAATTTTTTCCAGCAGTCCCATCAGCTCTCAAGTTTCCCCTTTTGAAGGAGGAAAAAGCTCCTCATGTCCCACGATCCTGTCCATGCCTAACCCTGTCACCCACAGTCATCAGCAAAGAGTGCAAGGCAGATTAATCCAAAGAGTGTAACAGTTTACATCTCATAGTGCCAAACCTGTTCTTAGTTGAGAGGGACTTTACTGAGAGGGGCCTCTAATCCCCTAAATCTTAGAAGGAATTCTAACCCTCCTAAATTAGGCCTCTAACCCAAGGTCGGTCAAGCATCCTTGCCTTTTATTAAGAGGGGCCTCTAACCCACTCTTTCTTGGAAAAGACTCTAACTCCCCTAAGCTGGGCCTCTAGTCCAATCCCATTCTTTACCCCACCATGTACCCAAAGTCCTCCAATAAGTGCTACGGTCTATTTTCTTTGGGTCAGGGGTCTCCTCAGTATTGTCCCTTTTGTGGTTCACAAGAAAGATGTTACTGGACCTCACTACTTACCCAAAGGTAGCCGTTGGGTCAGGGTTTCTGCACTAGAGTCCCTTCTGTGGTCGCCAGAAATATGTTTCCAGAAAGGGGTCCCGATCAAGACCCCAAGAGAGGCTCTTGTATCTCATGCAATAAAGAGTTCAGGGCAAGTCCGCAGTGCAAAGTGAAAGCAAATTTTTAAGAAAGTAAAAGAATAAAAGAATGGCCATTCCATAGACAGAGCTGCCCTGAGGGCGGCTGGTCACCCATTTTTATGGTTATTTCTTGATGATATGCTAAACAAGGGGTATAGTATCCATGCCTCCCCTTTCTAGACCATCTAGGGTACCTTCCTGACATTGCCATGGCATTTATAAACTGTCATGGTGGTGGTGTGAGTGTAGCAATGAGGACGACCAGAGGTCACTCTCATCACCATGTTGGTTTTGGTGGGATTTAGCTGGCTCCTTTACTGCAACCTGTTTTATCAGCAAAGTCTTTATGAGCTGTATTTTATGCTGACCTCCTATCTCATCCTGTGACTTAGAATGCCTTAACCATCTGGTTAAGAAACCAGTAGGTTTCTGTCTCATTTTACTTAGCTCTTATTTAAGGTGGAGTTGCTTTCGTTCACACGCCTCTGAAAAACATACACAACTATATCTCCTCCTTTGTCTCTGTCCCTCTCTGTCTCTGTTTCTCTCTCTCTCTCTCTCTCTCTCTCTCTCTCTCTCTCACACACACACACACACACACACACATACACACACACACACACACACCCTATAGAAAAACATCAAAATTTTTATAGCAGTTACTTCTGGGTAGTGTAATTCCCCTAACAGGACATAGCTGATTAACCCTTTCTTGGCAACAGAGTGTGACCATTTAGGGATTTTTCTGGCAGTTTGGTTATTGGAGCTATTCAATCATGGCTGTGTAATAATTATCCCTTAGCTTGAGTTTTTGCTGAATATTTCAAAACATTCATGCATGCCTCATTCCTTGAATTCAGCCAGCAAATATTTATTAAACACCAAGCATGTTTATTTTTATCATTTTATTAATCATAAACATTATATACTATTGATATTATTATAATTATCATTTTTATTAAGTATTAAACACCAAGCATTTATTAAACACAAGCTTGCCTCTGTGACAGGTAACAGCCTTATAAGAGATAGAAAAAATAGAGAAACATGGTCCCCTCTTCCATACGGGGACAAAAAGGTTATTCTCTGGCTAACAGGTATATGAAAAAATGCACAAGATCACTAAACATTGGAGAAATGCAAATCAAAACCACTATGAGATGCCATCTTACCCTAGTCAGAATGGCTATTGTTAAGAAGACAAAAAATAACAGATGTTGGCAAGGATTTGGAGAAAATACAACTCCTACACACTGTTGGTAGGAAGGTAAATTAATACAGCCTTTATGGAAATCAGTATAAAGAATTCTCAAAGAACTAAAATGGAACTACCATTCAATCAAGCAACCACACTACTGTGTGTCTACCCAATGTAAAAGCAATCAATACATCAAAAATATAGTTGCGGTCATACGTTTATTGCAGCAATGTTTACGACAGCAAAATTATGGAATCAACCTAAGTGTCCATCAGTGGATGTTTGGATTAAAAAAGCATAGTATATATACACAACTGAGTACTACTCAGCCATTGAAAAAATGAAATCATGCCTTTTACAGCAACGTGGATGCAACTGGAGATCATTATCTTAAGTGAAACAAACCAGGCATAGAAAGATAAATATCACATGTTCTCACTCATAAGTAGATGTTAAAAAATAGTTCACATGGACATAGAGAATGGAATAATAGATAATGGAGACTGGGAGGGTTGAGGGTGGGGGGCAGATAATGAGCAACTGAACATCAGGTACAATGTATATTATTCAGATGGTGGATACCCTAAAAGCCCTGACCTGACCATTATGCAATCTATGCATGTAACAAAATTGCACATGTACACCATAAATATGTACAAATAAATAGAAAAAAAAACAAAGCATACTCTTTGAACTTCAAAAGAGAAAGATCATTCTTCCATTTTAAAGATGATTAAACTCCAGTGTAGAAAGTTTAGATGACTTACTGATAACTTGCTGAGCACTAATTACACTCCAGCTCTTTTAATTCTTTTACACCTTGTACAAGATTATTTTCCTATACACCGCATTTAAATAAAATAAACACGACCAAGTTAAAACTCAAATAGACATTTTTCTCCTATAGTAAATTGGAACAAATTAAGAAAATAAGAAGAGAGAGAATTACCATCCATAAGTTCATCGGCCCTAAGCTAACTACAGTTAAAAATGTGGCAAACATTATGACAGAAATGTTTCAGTACTTATTTATAGGCAGTATATTTTTATAAAAATCAAATAAGCATGCAGTTAATTAATTAATATAAACTATACCATAAAATACATACCAATAATTCACTCTTCTCATTATGTTTTTGTCATAGATAATCCAGTTAATTTTAAAAACCTACTAAATTATTAATAGATCAATAAGCAATGATATTTAATACTTACATGCCATGGGGTTTCATATGTAAGCTATTAAATGTGTCATCATAATACTCATATTTTTACCAGAAAATGAAACACGTAAACATCACCTGTAAGAAATACAATTATTTTCATGATAATTGACATTCAGGTTTTTCTCTACATTCTTCATGCTAATAGGGTTATGACATCTTTATTCTTTACAAAAATCTAGTTATTTTGTAAAACAGAAGCAATAATAATTTCACAAATTAAAACAGGACACTTGCCATCTTCTCTCTTCCTCCTCTCTTTAGCATTTCCTCAGTGCTGTTGATTGACAAATAGGTTTGACTCATAGTAAATAATAAAAGCCAATTATTATTGCTGCAGGGAAATTCAAGAAAAGTGGCAAAAATGTAACCCCATGGTATAGGAGTGTGTAAAATGTGTACTTATGTTTTTAAATGCCATCAGTATATGGTATGTGTTTTTATAAGAAGTTTCTTAAAGAACAAAAATAAGGTTTTCTGTGAAGTTGTAAGATGACTGGTAAGCAGCACACACACTTACATAAATATATGCCAAATTTCAGTTGAAGGTCATTTAGGCCTTTCGTACATAGATACAAGTGGGTCAATCCGCCTTTAATTCTCTGGGTATGGAGGTACCGCATCCTCACTGCATCTCTGGGTAGGGCTTATAGTTTCAGAGTCACTGCAGCTTCCCAGGTCCCTACACCTCATGTGCTATCTCTATCCTTCCCGACATCCATCTTGGCTTGAATCCCAGTTCATTTCTTTCCATTTCAAAAAAAAAAAAAAAATGCATGTCAAACTAATTATGAGAATCTTGGAGTTTCCTGAACTGAGGATAACATAGTTTAGGACACAAGAGTAAGAATTTACTTTTTAGAAACAAAAACACCTTCTCAACAAACAAGTGGGTATCACCCTTTCACAGTAGAATTTTACTGTCCACATATAGCTACCACCTCTCTTCATTGATTTGACTCTTCTTCTGTTCCTCTTAGCCTTGCTTCTTCATCCTTCTCTCCTACATCATCCAGGTGTTCAAACCGTGTATCTTCTATTATGTAGAGCAATTCCATCCCATTCCACCTTGTAGTTTTGTTACCTGGCCACACCTACACCCAGCAAGGAGTGTCCTATTTCTCTTGGGTTTATTAAAGCATTTTCTCAGACGAAGATATTTATCTCCCAAGAGATTTCTGTTGTACACTGTTTAAAACAAAATATCTCTCTGCACAGGTTATTGCATGACTGTTTCCATATTTTAGCATTTCTGAAATCCTGATGAGTGTGTGTATATATATAAATAGTGAATTCTTTTGATGGTGAAGGGATTCTGGGTCTGAGCAGTTGAAAGGTAATGATGATGACTCAAATAACATTTTTTTTAAAAAATAAAAAAGAAAAGAAAAAAGTTTGCTTTTGTCTTCTCTGCATTAAATGGCCAATGTATTTGTAACTGAGCCAGATTGTTTTCCTCTGTCCTAAGAGTGTAGTTCTTTCTTATTTTAGAGGGTTGTTAATCCCAGTTTTGTCATTTTTTGGGTCTACAATTCTGATGAATCTTATATCGTATATGGCCATTGCATCTGCACACACATGCTCAGATCCTGTGACTTAATGAAGACATGAGACCACATAGACTACAGGTTCAAAGTTCCCGCTGCCTAATAATGTAGGTTTTGACACTCACCTCAACTTGGCAGTTTCAAAGAAGAAAAGTCATTCTGTGAATTAACTGCAGGGTAGCGAAGCTTCTGTAGAAGAATCATAAAATTAACAGTGCAGAAACTACTTTTGAAAATGTCAAAACAAGGCCAAGCACGGTGTTTCATGCCTGTAATCCTAGCACTTTGGGAGGCTGAGGCAGGTGAATCATGAGGTCAGAAGTTCAAAACCAGCCTGACCAACATGGTGAAACCTAGTCTCTACTAAAAATACAAAAATTAGGCTGAGCACGGTGGCTCATGCCTATAATCCCAGCACTTTGGGAGGCCGAGGTGGTAGATCATAAGGTCAGGAGATCGAGACCATCCTGGCTAATATGGTGAAACACCGTCTCTATTAAAAATGAAAAAAAAAAAAAAAAAAAAGCTTGGTATGGTGGTGGGCACCTGCAGTCTCAGCTACTCTGGAGACTGAGGCAGGAGAACGGCGTGAACCCAGGAGGCAGAGCTTGCAGTGAGCTGAGATTGCGCCACTGCACTCCAGCCTGGGCAACAGAGAAAGACTCCGTCTAAAAAAAAAATTTTTTTTTAAATTCAAAAATTAGCCAGGCGTGGTGGCATGCTCCTGTAATCCCAGCTACTTAGGAGGCTGAGGCAGGATAATTGCTTGTACCCGCGAGGCGGAAGTCGCAGTGAGCCAAGATCGCACCATTGAACTCCAGCCTGGGTGACAGAGTGAGATTCCATTTCAAAAGGAAAGACAGACAGACAGACAGACAGACAGACAGAAAGAGAGAGAGAGAGGAAGGAAGGAAGGAAGGAAGGAAGGAAGGAAGGAAGGAAGGAAGGAAGGAAGGAAGGAAGGAAGGAAGGAAGGAAGGAAGGAAGGAAGAAAGGGAGGGAGGGAGGGAGGGAGGGAGGGAGGGAGGGAGGGAGGAAGGAAGGAAGGAAGGAAAGGAAGGAGGAAAGGAAGGAGGGAAGGAAAAGAAAGAGATAATGTCAAAACAAAATTTGCAATCTAAAGATTTCTAGAGTTACTGCAAAGAGATCTTGAATCGTTATTGCCAGAAGTGGCTAGCAGGCAACGGTACTAACTGTAACACAGAAAACAAGTAATGATATGACCATTTGGATTAAGGAAAACAGATATGCATTCTGTAAGAAATGTTTGTAAACAATAAGAAGGAAATGTGCTATATTCTCTGTGCTAAAAGCAAAGGGGCTGACCTTATGGACCCATTGCAGCAGACGTTGCCATTACTCCATCTGTTTCGCTTGGACCTGTCAGTGCACTCATGCTGACCCAACCCATCAGCGTGAGTCTGCATCTTTGCGCATGAGGACTTATTTTCTCAGAATCACAGAAGATTTCTCTTCCTAGAAGCATGAGTCACAGGCCAGAAATCCAGGTAATTAATGATCCTCAGCAGCAGTGCTCAACCATTCACTCTCTGGAATATATGTACAAATACCACAGTTCCCTCACCCCGTGGATGGGATAGTTCCCAAGTATTTGTTTTCTCCATGGAGTTAATTTCCCTTTGTTCTTGTCGAAGGTGGCTCAATAATCACCCTTTACTGACAACTTTTCCTTTCCTCTTTCACTTCCTCATACACCTTCTCTCACTTCCTCAATCACCTGCTTTCACTTCCTCATTCACCTGCTCTCATTTCCTCTCTCACCTGCTCTCACTTCCTCATTCACCTGCTCTCACTTCCTCATTCACCTGCTTTCACTTCCTCATTCACCTGCTCTCATTTCCTCATTCACTTGCAGTTAATAGATATGTCTCTAGTCTGCTTTTGGGAACCGAACCATGGCACCCACCATCAGACTTAGAAATTTTTGGTGTTTGTACATGTAATATTCTTTTTGAAACAGATGAATGTTAACTTTAAGCTTCTTTGTTGAAAATCTTGGCTGCCAAAAGTGAGTTATCATTAGTCTTTGTAGTATCCATGCGCAATACCCAACAGACACGTTATGATGAAGTCAAGTAAAAATTAGCTGATGTCATTTTCTTTCTTTATTCCTGCATTATTTGTATGTGGCTTTTGAGTTGGTCTATGAACATTGTCAAGAGACCTCAGGGGTTTAAAAATACTCAGTTTTAGTTATTTATTTCAATGTCTGTGAATTTACAACTTTGGCAAGTGATTTGTGTTTATTTTTAATGGCAGATGTCTATTTTAATGTGGACATTTTAAAATGCTGACACATCTACATTGCGTAGAATATGATCATTAACTTGTAGCCAAGGTGTGATTTCATATTATTACTTCTGCCTTTGGTTGAAAAACAAAAAACCTGAGTTTTTATTATTTCCCTCCAAGAATAAGTCAGACATATAGTTAAAATTTTTAAAAGGTAACAAAATAATAGTAATGTTTTTAAAACTAAGAGGCTGATATTTCTACAGTGCTCTTATAATCAATGGTGTCTTAAAATTGAGAACGTGCACTCATACATTTCATTAGCCATTTGTGCGTATTATAAGGTTTCCTTTATGAGAGTATAAAGAAAAAAACTCATAATCCCAATGCCAAATACAAATACTATTAACATTTTTAATAGGTTTCTAAACATCTCTTTTTTGTGTTTATACTCATATTTATTGGCATTAATAAGGTCATGTAATGTATGTTGTTTTATAAACTACTATATTCACATGATAATGGTTCACGAATGTTTTTCTGTATTACCTCTTCTTACTCAAAATGGCACATCTTTTAGAGTAGATGCTATGCAGAGGATGAATGTATGATCTGATTGAATGTACTTTCTGTTTCGAAGTGGCATCTTCTGCCAACAGCATCTGAAATATTCACTGTTGTATTTATTATTTGTAGTTTCTAGCTTTTTGGAGAAGGAGAACATCCAAGGATGTATATGCAAATATTTCCCCCCCACAACAAAGTAATCAACTTTCTAGTGTATCTATTCATCTTAATGTGCCATCCAAACTTGCTACAATCCTATCAGCAGGAACTGAAGAGAGGTAAAACAAACTGGTTTTGAATTTTGGATCTTGTCTCACCAGGATAGGCTCAGGTAGATCCCCAATAGTGAAGGCCCTAGAACAGTTAGAGAGCATGAAAACCTAACAAACAAAGAAAAACAAAAGTGGGACCATTATTCCTCTAACTTGTTATGTTAGAATTATGTAAACCTCAGCTAGTTTCTTAAGGTCTTTGGTCATTTGTTTCATTCACTGGTACCAGGAGGAGGCTGGATTTTCTCTGTGATCATTTTGCTTGCCAAGACAATGAGTTGACCTGTCTTTGCTTCCAGCACATTGTCATGGACGTGTGTAGTTTCTCTTTGCCTAGCTCTTTCTCCTGATAACACAACCCATCTCCCGCTTTTGGAGAACCACACCTTTCCTATTGTCTACCATGCGGCTTGTGTGGGGGTAACCCCACCTCTGGCTTCAGGGCTGAGCATGTCAATAAGTCTGGTCAATCAAAATACCAAATTTCTTCTATCTTAATGATTGGTTCAGGAGTTGACATGTGACCCAAGTCAGCCAATGAGAACTCTGCTTGGGAAAAAGTATCTCTTCAGTCTGCAGATCTGGTAGAAGGTAAGTCTGGAGCTGCTGATGGCCATCTTTGCCATTGTTTGAGGAAGGTCTATGGAGAATAAAGTAATAAATAAACACAGAGGACAGCAGAGCCTATAGAGATTGAGATCCTTTCATCTGACTTATTTCTGAAAGTTTTTCAAGAGAAAGAAGCCTAGGAGCTGCAACAGCAACAGTGACCTATACAGAGTGTGGCAGTTATACAAGGAGGTAGCCAGACCTCAAGGAGACAGGAACCTGGCCATGTACTTTCCAGGTTCAGCAGTGATTCCCAGACTTCAGATGAGCCATGAATAATCTTTGGTTTAGAGTAAATCTGATCATACTGTTAGGTTCAAAGAGAGATCTTAGGCCAGCAGCATCAGCATCATCTGGGAACTTACCTGAAATGCAGATTCCAAGGCCCTACTCCAGACCTACTAAATCAGAAATGCAGAAATCTGTCTTTTTAATAAACCCTCCAGGTGATTATGATGCACATTCAAAACTGTTGGAAATGAAGAGCAGGGGAAAGTGCCTTTCCTATGAGTTACCTGATGAAACTTGAATTTATTGCTTTCAGATGTTTTAAGTCAAAGGTAATTCAGCCAGCAGTGTGTTAACAGGTTGCTCACCCCATAAACAGAGAAAGTAGAATTTATTTCTTCATGTAAGAAACCCATTAAAGTGCTGTTTTTTCCCCCTTCTTTGTTGAATTCCACACAAACTATACAAAACACATGTCAACCTCAACTATTTTCCAGAAAAATAGAGGAAAGCACCAAAGGGCTAAAATTAAGCCACAGGCTCCTCCCTTCTCACAAACTCTTCTGATTTCTAACTGCCAGAAAGCTCTTATTCTATTAGCCCATCCTCTGAAGGCCTGTGGATGCCTTTGGGATAGTGTTTCCTTCATGTTTATGGCACACTTGGAGGAATACCAGCTTTATTTTGGATTTCTGCAGGGCTGTTTTCAAAGCAATTTCACAAAGCGTTCATAATTTAATACCTGTAAGATGTTGCTCAGTCAGGGAGGCAAGGTTAGCAGAAAACCCTTCTTTGAATCCTGCCAAGCCTTGAACATGCTCATTGGTGCACAGTGCTGCTGCTTTTTAGGCTGAAGAGCCTGAACGTCTTCCTCCACTACAGGAGCGTCTTATGCTGCAGGAGCAAGGCTGAGGAAGACAGTCTTTATTTCTCTAGTAAGAGTCAACCAACACTACAGTCCCAGTAAAAATACAGTACCTATGACCACTGATTTTCCAACACATTAGCTTATGCACATTTTGTTTCATAGACTTACTGTGAAAGCAATCAGATACTTCATGTGTTTGGAGAAAACTCAATAGGCCATAAAGAACTCCCCTCACTTTCTTTCTTGACAGATGCTTTTGTGGTATCTTGAACACTTCTAGAAATGGGCCACACATTACTTTGTGGCCATCTGGAAAACTACAAAGCATCAAAGCATGAATGTGTCAGATATACCCACATTCCTACGTATGGTGCTAGATTGCCAAAACAGGACTGCAGAGAAGTTACATGAGAACCAACTTTGAGATTCTTAGCAGACCACCCATATTATCTTACAGATGGAGTCAGAGATGCCAAGAATGAGGTTGAAATGGTAGATAATATTTCTTTGGAGAGGATTCGTGTGGATTTGCTGTGAGTTCCGCCTCCCTCTATTAAATAGTATAAAATATAAGTATCATTATGAATAGGGACTCTTTGCAGAGTAAACTATATTATATATCTAGACCATGGTTTTTTAACTTTAGCACTAATGACATTTGGGCTGGATAATTTCTTTTGTGGTGAAAGCCTATTGAATACTTAGTTTAGTAGCATCCCTGGTCTCTACTCAATTGATAACAGCACTCCCATCCTCAGTTGTGACAACCAAAATTTCCTCTGCATATTGCCAATGTTCTCTGGTGGACAAAATCACCCCAGTAGAGAAGCTGTCTTAGTCCATTTGTGTTGCTATAAACAAATACCTAATCCTGAGTAATTTATAAAGAAAAGAGGTTTATTTGGCTCATGGTTTTTTACAGGCTGCAGAAGAAGTATGACAGCAGCATCTACTTCTGGCAAGGGCCACAGTCTGTGTCCACTCATGGTGAAAGGTGAAGGGGAGCTGCCTGTATAGAAATCACTTGGTTAGAGGGAAAGCTAGAGAGACAGAGGCAGTACTACGTTCATTCTAACAACAAGCTTTCGTGGAACGATAGAGGGAAAAGTCACTCACCCCTCATCCTCCACAGGGAGGACATTAATCTATTCATGAGGCCATCCCTATGACCCAAATGTCTCCCATTAGGCCCTACCCCTAACTTGGGATCAAATTTCAACATGAGGTTTGTGGGAACAAACACCTAAACTATAGTAGAAACATTGCTCTAGACTTTATTGTCTCTGAAAATTATTTTGTGCATATATGTGGAGAGAGAGAGACAGAGAGAGTGTGAGAGTGTGTGTGTGTGTGTGTGTGTTTGTGTGTGTGTGTGTGTGTTTGAAATGGTACCTACCTGCTTACTTGAGCAGGAAAACGAGGAAGAATGCCTTTACTTCACATGGTTAAGAGGCCTCAGAAGAAAACAGCTGCTGGGATGCAGCATCAAGAATTACTTTGCTTTCCTTGAAAAAGGCTTTATCTCTCTTTCATTTATGAAGCTTAGTTTTACTGGATACAAAATTCTTGGCTGATAATTCTTTTGTTTAGGGAAGTTAAAGATAGGACCTCAATTCTTTCTAGTGTTTAGGATTTCTGCTGAGAAATCTGCTGTTAATCTGATAGGTTTTCCTTTATAAGTTATCTGGTGCTTTTGCCTCACAGCTCTTAGGATTCTTTCCTTCATCTTGACTTTAGATAACCTGATGACTATGTGCCTAGGTGAAGACTTTTTGTGATGGATTTCCTGGGTGCTCTTTGAGCTTCTCATATTTGGATGTCTAGTTCTCTAGCAAGGCCAGGGAAGTTGTTTTTCTTTTTCCCTCAAATAAGTTTTCCAAACTTTTAGATTTCTCTTCTTCCTCAGGACACCAATTATTCTTAGGTTTGATCATTTAACATAATCCCAAACTTCTTGGAGGCTTTGTTCATTTTTTTTTTCTTGGTCTGTGTTGGATTGAGTTCATTCAAAAGTGTTGTCTTTGAGCTCTGAAGTTCTTTCTTCTACTTGTTTAATTCTATTATTGTAACTTTCCAGTGTATTTTGTATTTCTGTAAGTGTGTCTTTCATTTACAAAAATTGTGAATTTTTTAAATTTATTATATCTATTTCTCTAGAGATCTCTTCATCCATATCCTGTTGTTTTGTGTTTTTTTGCTATTTGTTTTGTTTTTTTCTTCTTTTAGGACCTCTGGTTAGCCACGAAGTCACAGGCAGTGGCATTAGCAGTTGTTTTCTCCTTTCTTAGAGTGGGTTTGTTGAGTTAGGAGTTGCTGTAATGACTTGAGTTGGTTGGCCTCCAGCCAGCAGGTGGCGCTATCAAGAGTGCATCAGCAGTGGTAGCATAGGGAGGATACAAGATTGCCCTAAGGTTGCCTGGATAAACATTCTGGTTTCTCAAGTGACGAGGGGGGCCATAGAGCTCCCAAGAGATTATGTCTTTTGTCTATTGTCTTTGGCTACTAGGGTGGGTAGAGAAAGAACATCAGGTGGGGGCAGGGATAGGTATGTCTGAGCTCTGACTCTCCTTGGGTGGGGCTTGTTGTGGCCACTGTGGGGGATCAGAGTGTGGTTCTCAGATCAATGGAGTTATGTTCCAAGGAGGGTTATGGCTACCTCTGCTGCTTTGTACAGGACGCCAGGGAAGTGGGGGAAAGTTGGCACTGACAGGCCTCACCCAGCTGCCACACAGCCAGAAAGGTCAGTCTCACTTCCACCATGCCTCACAATAGCACCAAGTTTATAACCAGGCAGCTAGTGTACAAGGCTGAGATCTTGTCCCAGGCTACAAGTCTCCCCACTGAGAAAGCAAGCAGGGCTTTCAGGCTTCACTCCTGTCCGCTTCTGTGCTTATATCTGCACTTCCTGTTTGCCATCCTCATCTCACCAATGATTCTGCCCAGGAAAATTTGTGCTAGGTTAAAATTATTAAAAAGTTCAGCTGGGAGTTTCCGTCTCCCTGTGGTCCTTCTTCAATTCCATTAGCAGCCCTCCCCAAGGAACCCTGTGAGATAGGGTCAGAAATGGCTTCCCTGGGCTTCCCTGGGGACCAGGAGTGCCTATAGGGCTCTTCCCGCTGCTTCTTCTACTTTTATATTTCCTTTGGTTCTCTAAATTTGTTCCACCTCTGGGTAATCTTTCTCCTATGATCTGGATTTTCAGGTTCCCCAGTGAGGATATGTGTTCAGAGTTCCCCCTCACACTTTTGGGCACTCACAGTTTTCTGGCTGTCTCATGGAGTTTACAGCAGCAAAGCACTTCTTTCAAAGGGTGTGTGAATTCTTTCAGTTTTGCTGGTATGTTCCTGCAGTAGTTCTTGGAGCAAAAGTTCATGATGTGAATTCTGTCCATTTGAGTGGGAGCTTCACTGTTCTGTCTATTTGAGTGGGACACACTGCTCTGTCCATTTGAGTGGGAGCTGCAAGGTAGTCCTGCCTGCTATACACTTTTTTCTGATCTCCAAAAGTCTTTATATTAAATTATCTGTTAACATTATTGGTATGGTTTCTCTTTTGCTGGCTGTGCTTTGGTGGGAACAAGGGCAACAGGGATTTGTCTGCATCATCTTTCTGATGGGACCAGCATAGTGACAGCAGTTCTCCCTCAAGGTACTGGCATGATCAGCAGCAGAGCCAGCAGAGGCTTACAGAGAAGGAGTTTGTGATACTAGGAAGCACCTCCTGGGTGGACAAATTGGAGGCACCCATAAGAAAAGGGTCCCTTTATCCCAGATCTAAGGTTAACTATGGGTTAGTTTCTGTTTTCTTCATAACAAAATAGTCTAATCAGGTTTAAAAAAAACTATCAGTAGATCATATATAATAAGGATATTATCTTATGAACCTTTTGTTTCAGTTTTATATAAATGCATATATGTGTATACTGGTATCTAATATGAAATGCTTTTTCTATTGTAAGACTGGAAAAAGAAAAGGGAGAAAGAGCTGGTGGCTAACACTTGGGATTCCTGTCCAATCTTGAGATTTCTGTGATTATTTTTAAATTCCAGGAAAACTGACCTGAGCAAATGTCTGCACATTCTGTCTGTTAAACTAAGTTTAGCTTAAAGCTGCCTTCTAACATATTTTAGTTTCAGTCTAAAGGTTTCTCCATCCGTAGTAAACTGTAACATAACTGGATATGCAATCAGACTGTAACCTTCTCCTGTACCAATCACCTAATTTTGGTCAATCATAGGTGGCCAACTATTCAAATTGTATTTAAGGCAAACACTGAGCTGTAACCAATCCAGCTGTTTCTGTGCCTCCCTTTCCTTTTCTGTACATCACTTTCCTTTTTCAGGCCATAAATCTGATCCTACCATGCAGCAGTGCCAGAACCACTCCGAACCTATTCTAGCTCTGGGGGCTTCCCAATTTGTGAATCGTTCTTTGCTTATTTAAATCCTATTAAATTTAATTTGTCTAAAGTTTTTCTTTTAATAAGCCTTAGGAGCCTTTCATTCACTAAAAGTGCTTTCAGTAGGAAATGCCTGGCCTCCCTCAAACCTGACAAATGGAGGACCCAGGAAAGCTGGAGGATTCATGGACGGGCCTTGTGCCTTGGACCCTGACTACCGTTTCTCATGAAAGCTGCTGTGTCAGCCCTGGCTTTGCTGCTGTCATCCCATTATTGCTCTCATTTAAACTATTAAGCACACATGCCTCCCCTACTCATTAATGTAAGTGGAGGGCAGAATCTACCACCTTAAATGAAGTAAAATTATATCAGCTTTTTAACTTCTAAACATGGCATTTGAAATGTTCTGTACCCTGTGCTAAGCATTATTGGGCTTTATCCAATCCAGCATTGTCTGGGCTTCTGAATTAGCTTTCTCTTTCTTTCTAAAACTCTTTAATTTCCTACACATACCACTTCCCTTTCATGATAATCCCAGGTAACAGGTATCTGAGGTTAGAATGCTGGTGCCTCCTCAAAAATACCAAAACCAGCTGGGTAGCACCTTCACCTCAGAAGCACAGGTCTTCTCTAAAATGTCTGCTTACAGATTGACCGTGTTTGGGCAGAAAACTGGGATGGAAGTGTCAGTCCCGACCAAGAGTAAAAGGGCCAAAACTACTCTAAAAACCGAGAGTGAGCTATTCTTCTGGAGTTTATTTTTAAAAAATTCTCCTAGTGCAAAAGGACAAGGGCCAAATTTAACTACTCAGAAACTAGGTTTCTGCCATCGTGTATATTTTCACCACCAAGCTCCTCCTCCAGGCCACCTACTCTAATAAACCAGAACCTAGTCCTGTCATTATATGGTGAACTTCTCAGAGTGCTTCAGCAACATCTTGACATTCAATCATGTATACTTCATTTTGGTTCTGAGCTGGACTATACTGCAGAGAGTTTTAGAGACTCTTTCACGCTCAGAATAATAAAGGAAACAGTTATTTTAAGTGCCATTAATGAAGGGCCAGAGGATTCCATTCACAAAAGAATGCAGGGGGGAAAGATATTATTTGATTGTGAATTCACTTTGTCCTTTCAGGCTTTACAAATCTTCAGAAACTTTAAAATTCCAATTCTATGACAAAACTTGGATGAGTTGCATAGAGATTATTTGATCTAATGTTGCAGGCAAGAAAATAAGAACCAAGACATTTAAATGACTAATGTGAGTTCATTTAACTGTTTATCAGCAAAGCTATTGGACATAACATTGATTTCCAATAGATAATTTAT
Source organism: Macaca fascicularis (assembly GCF_037993035.2). Lineage (NCBI taxonomy): Eukaryota > Metazoa > Chordata > Mammalia > Primates > Cercopithecidae > Macaca > Macaca fascicularis. Next base: position 18,160,422 of record NC_088376.1, read on the forward strand.
TTTAGGAACAGCAAATATCATCTATTGTTAAGCAGCACACCATATGGCAGGAGAATTGCAATTTCACAAGCATTTACTTGACACTGAACATTTAATTTAAAAGTTTGCATCAACTAGAAAGCTCCTAATGGAATATCTGGCTCAAGCTCCAGATGGCTTACTGCTCCTCCCTCACAATCTACCATGCTAATAAAAACGAACATTGTTATCCAAGCAGGTAGAGACAAACAGCATCATTTTCTTGCTCAGATGAAGGTATGTGTAACTGCGGACACAGGTGTATGTGTACCAAAATGAGATTTTCAAGAAGTGCAGATGAAATTATAGATCTGCAAACCTATGTAATGTCTTAAGAAATGGCGAGACCTCAGCTACCCTGTTGGAATTTAACACTCAATATTTCAAATGCCAATGTTTTGATATATTATTTAGTTGGAGAAAGGAGATACCACTATACTTGTGAGTCTTAATGAGAGTACTTCGCAAACTTTAATGTCAACTGGGGATCTTGTTTAAATCACAGATTCAGGACCATGCGGTGGCTCATGCTTGTAATCCAAGCTCTTTAGGAGCTTGAGGTAGGAGGATTGCTTGAGGCCAGGAGTTTAAGATCACCCTGCACAACATAGCAATACCTTGTCTCTACAAAATTTAAAAAAAAAAAATTAGCCCAAATCTGGTGGTGCCACCTGTAGTCCCAGCTACTCAAGAGGTTAAGATGGGAGGGTTGCTTGAACCCGGGAATTTGAGGTAACAGTGAGCTATTATCATGCCACTGCATTCCAACATGGGTGACATAGCAGGACCCTATCTCTAAAAAAAGAAGGGGAAAAAAAAACCCAAAAAACAAATTCAGATTCTGTAGGTCTTGGGTGGGGTCTGAGATACTGCCTAGGTGATGCTGTTGCCATTGTTGTTGCTGCTGCTACTGTTTGCTGGGACCACACTTTTTAAGTAGCAAGATCTAGTATATTTGTATATGAAGATGAGTAGTGGAAAGACCCTGGAGGCAGAACTACAGGCACCTAAGCTTTTTTCCTACCATTTACTAGGTGAATAATCTTAGGAAAATCCTTGAACCGCTTTGAGAATTAGTTTTCTCTTGAGAAAAAATAAATAATAATAATGATACTTGTTCCAAGCAAATGAGAAAATACACGGGCAAGTGGTTTTGAAAAGCCACTCTATATAAATAATTGCTAGCTATGCTAGGATATCATTCTACTATGTGCTCAATCTGAACTCTTAAGGGAAAATGCTTTATGGTTACTTGCTAGGGAAAAGTTTCTCAATAAAATTCAGAGAGTGAATTTTTCTCTATCTGAACTTGGTAATCAAATTTCTAATCTTTTTTTGGAAAGAAAGTGTCTTGAAGGACACTTTCAAGAGAAAGTGGCTTGGTGGCTAATGTGCCAACAAACACAAGAGCATATTTAACCTTCATGCACTGTGTTTGGTCTTCTTGAGGTTTAATTTAACCGATGATGTTCATAGGCTACAGTGTAAAAAGTGAACCTGACAGTAAATAACTGTGCAAGCTATTTGCTTTATTATAGACTTAGGACTTCGGAGTGCTTTCCAGACAATGGTGGGTCTTGAAAAGATGGCACTGCAAGCTGTGCAAACATCCAGTGTGTGCAGGCAAACTTCTGCTTGGTTAATGGATATCTCACAGCTGAGCAAACTGAAGGGCTATTTGTTAGGTCTCCTTTCCCTTCCATGGTAAACCAAGCAGGAAAGTGAATTCCATTGGGATAACCCACAGGATGCCTCTCTTAGGTAAATAGCAGATTTGTAAAAAGCTCTCTGTCCACACCGTCCCTATTTACATCACAAATGGCTTTCCTGGAGCATTTTAAGCTTCCAGCGCAGGCTAATGGAAGGGATAGATTTATCTGTTACACTATGGTCCTCTTTATCTTCCTTGCCTCCTCCGTTCCCTCCACTAAATAAAAGCAATAAGATCACTCCAATTTATAATCGGTCCTATATTAATGGAATGGGAATGATTCCACAATAACAGCTTTAAAGAACCCATACAATTAATAAAAATGGAACCATACTTGATTCTGAGTGTCCCGAGAATACTTCTTCCCTAACAAGACAATATTTCAGCAATGCAAGAAGTGCTTAGTGTTTATTTTATAAAACTACCTGAAGACAAAAGCCAAGAATAATATGCTCTCTTGAATTAATAAAGAAGAGATTACCTCTAGCAAGTACTTTAAAAATATTTGTTCTTATAGCTCATTGGTGAAGAGGGCAGCCATTTAGTCGGACCTTTGTTCAAATTCCAGTTTCATGTCTTTTCAGTTGTATGATCTTGGATTACTTACTGAATTTCTTATACTTCAGTCTCATCATCTATAAAATGGGGTAACACTAGCATGCATGGAATCACTGTGAGGCTTAAATAAGATATTTTATATATAATGTTTAGTATAAGACTTGGTACATAGTAAATACTCAAAAATACTGCTTATTTTTACTAGCATTATCTGCATGCTAACCCACGGACATCACAGTATTACCTACAAACTGGTAGTATACATTTTCTGGGGCCTGAAGTTTATAGAAGCAATCTCTAGGGTCCTGTGGATGTCTGCATTCAGGAGATATTGATAGTCATAAAGACAGCAGCTACCATTAATTGAGGAAGACAGAACCAAATGTTTTACATGTGTCAATTCTCAGGACAACTCTAAGATATTTCGTCTTCATTTACAAATGAAGAAAGCAAGATGTGGAGACTGCTATGTGTTGATTATGGCTTGTCCTCTTCAAAATTCCTGTTGAAATTTTATCCCCAGTGCAGGAGTGTTAGGACCTGGGGCCTAGTGGGAGATGTTTGGGTCGTGGGAGCAGTTGCCTCATGAATAGATTAATGCCCTCCTGTGAGAGTCAATGAGAGTAGGTTGTTAAAAAAGAGTCTGGCTTCCTCAGTTTCTCTCTTTTGTTTCCTTCCTTGCCGTGTGATCTCTCTGCCCATGCCCCCCTTCCCTTTCACTTTCCACCAAGAGTGAAAGCAGCATGAGGCCTTCACCAGAAGCTGAGTAGATGGCTTTGCCATGCTTCTTATACTTCCTAGCCTACAGAACTGTGAGCGAAGCTATCCTCTTCTCTTTATAAATTACCCATCCTCAGGGATCCTGTTAGAGCAACACAAATATGGACTAAGACAGAGATGTGCCTGGAAGGTTGTAAAGTCAACATTTGAACTCCTGAATGTCAAACCTTTGAGTCCCACAACCTGACATACTAATTAACACACATGCTAAAGCCGAGATGGCTCACACTTGCTTGGGTTTACTCATACCCAACAGTTGTACCTGCTGAGAGTATTTGAAAACTTTCTGGGGTTCATATTCCTCCCAGAAAATTATAGAATTTGGGGAGGTTACAACACTTGATTTGTTAAAATAATTCCTTCTATCCAAAACAGGGCTTCCTGAGTGTTTCAAAGATGTGCTTTGACTTGTAAGGAGAAAGATCTACAGAAAGCTTTGACTCTGACAGGGAAGACACCTCTGTCATCATCATTTATCCGTAAGTCTTGCCTTCATGTATCACAACAAATACCCACAGCATGATTTCAGGCTTCCGTAGCCAACCAGGTAAGGTCATCTCTACCTGTTCATCAGTGTCCAAGTTCCTTCAAGGAAGTACAAACCCATTCTGTTATCACAGATTATGTTAAGCACAAATATCCCTGGGAAAAGCAGCAAAATGACATGTTACAGACTGAGCATTTGTGAAATAAAAAATATCACGGCTTTTGAGTTCAATAGACCTGAGTTTGCTATCTGAGTAAGCAAGTTTCTTTCAACTTCTCTAAGCCTCTTTAAGATAAGTCTAATAAAAATTACCTCATGGATCATTGCAAAGATCAAATGAGATAACATTTCTAAATCACTTAGCTGTTGGAATATAGTAAATGTATCAGCTGTCGCTATTATTATTTCTAGTTACTTTCCAGAGAGTAATTTGGAGTGAAACATAAGGCTTCTGGATACCCGTGAGATATACGGAATGTTCTGGGGGTGGTGAGGATAGCATCTGGAGAGAAAGATAGCAGTAGGAAGAGACAGGCTTGTGAAAGTAGTTACATTCCAGGGACACTCATGGTGAGCCCTACTGTGTATGATCCTCCCTTTGACTGAGGGCATATTCTAAGTGTGCACACTTGATCCCCCTTACAGAGCTTCTAAAAGTGACTCGGGGATACTAATCTGTTTAAAAAGTGGAAAGTCCATCTTGTTCAGCTTTGAATTGACATTTTTCAGAAGAGTCAGAAAGAAGACGACTTATTTTAAACCTAGAATTTCAAAGGAAAATAGAATGAGTAGGCCTTAGAAAAGATGGTAGGAGTAACCAAGAACTTTTTATAACTTATAAGAGTAATTGTGCTGTTCTTTCCTGCAGCCCAGGAGGTTCATTAAATAAAGTGCTTGATAAAGGTTCATTAATGAAATGCTGATGGTTGTCTCAAGGTTTTATTCAATGATCAATGATGTGAGGTGCTAAATTTTGGTGTGTCTGAGTCTTATTATAAAGTTTCTTTCCAAGACATACCAGAATCTAACGAACATATGAAAAAAAAAGCTCAAAATCACCAATCATCAGAGAGATGCAAATCAAAACCTCAGAGAGATACTTTTTAATAAAGCTGCATCACTTTATTAAAAAGTCAGAAAATAACAGATGTTGGTAAAGTTGCAGATAAAAGGAAACACACATTGTTGATGGGAATGCAAATTAATTCAGCCCTCTTGGAAAGCAATTTGGAGATTTCCCAAAGAACTAAAAATAGAATTACCATTTGACCCAGCAGTCTCATTACTGGGTATAAACCCAAATGAAAATAAATTGTTTTTTTTTTTTAACTTTTATTTTAGGGTTGGGAGTACATGTGAAGGTTTGTTACATAGGTAAACTCTTATCATGGGAGTTTGTTGTACATGTTATTTCATCATCCAAGTATTAAGCCCAGTAACTAACATTTATCTTTTCTGCTCCTCTCCGTTCTTCAACCCTCCCCCTCAAGTGGACCCCAGTGTCTGTTGTTTCCTTCTTTGTGTTTATAAGTTCCTTATCATTTAATTCCCACTTGTAAGTGAGAACCTACAGTATTTGGTTTTCTGCTCCTGCGTTAGTTTTCTAAGGATAATAGCCTCCAGCTCCATCCATGTTCTCACAAAAGACTTGATCTCATTCATTTTACGGATGCATAGTATTCTATGGTGTACATGCAACACATTTTCTTTATCCAATCTGTCATTGATGGGTGTTTATGTTGATTTCCACGTCTTTGCTATTGTGAATAGTACTGCAGTGAGCATTTGTATGCATGTGTCTTTATGGTAGAATGCTTTATATTCATCTGGGTATATACCCAGTAATGGTGTTGCTCTACCAACAAGACATTTGCACTCATATGTTTATCACAGCACTATTCACAATGGCAAAGACATGGAATCAACCCAGGTACCCACCAATAGTGGATAAGACAAAGAAAATGTGGTACGTATACACCGTATACACCATGGAATACTATGCAGCCATAAAAAAGAACAAAATCACGTCCTTTGCAGCAACATGGATGTAGGTGGAAGCCATTATCCTCAGCAAATTAACACACAGAAACAGAAAATTAAAAACTATATGTTCTCAATTATAAGCAGGAGCCAAACATTGGCAACACATGGACACAAAGACGGGAACAATAGACACTGGGGACTGCAAAAGCAGGGAAGGAGGTTAAGGTTGAAAAACTACCTGTCGGATAGTATGTTTCCTACTTGGGCAATGGGATCATTAGAAGCCAAACCTCAGCATTATGCATTGTAACAAACCTGCATGATACCTCATGAATCTAAAATAAAAAATAAAATTTTAACTAAGTTTTGTCTAGATATACACACAGGCAAATATCTCTCACTTCAGCTTTCTTCAGCAGAAATACCCTTTCAAAACCTGGTTAAAATGCAAGTACTCCCTAAAGAACAACACTTTAGGAATTTGTGGTTACTTACTTGGTTATTTTCATGGAAGCACCTGCTAATGGCATGTTGGAACTCAGAACAAAATAACTTTTTATCAGTAGATATGGAGAGACTAAATTAGTGAACACATAACCTTAATTATGAGCATTTCCACTGAATGCTAAGAGGGACAAAATTTTTTAAAAAGAAGAAATCTGTAGGCACCTGGACAAGTTGCTTCTGAAACCTTAGCTGCATCAGAACCATCTGAAGGATTTGTTAAAATGTAGGTTCCTAGGTACCACCACCAGAGACTCTGATTCGGTAGGTGTGGGATGGGAGCCAAGGATTTGTATTTCTAAAATGTTCACATGTGATGCTGCTGTTATGAGGACCACACTTTGAATGGCAATAACGGAGCATGTTGTGGGTTGCATATTTGTGTAGGGACTAGAGGAGTCATGTGGGAAGATGAGGAGGACTTCCAAACACTAAAGAATGTATCTGGAGCTCGACTTTAATAGAATGTGGGGAAAGATTTACAAATCCAACAGAATTAGTGGTGGATGCTCTCCAGATTTTGCATATGCCATATCTCTCACTACGAACATGCTTAAGTCTTTAACCATCTGCTTAAGCCCAATTATCTTTTAAAGGTTTGTGCTACCGTCACCTCTGTGAGTTGTTCCCTGACCATCCAAGGCTGAGTCACTGCCATTTTTCAGCATACTACCATAGCACTCTAATAACACATTTCACATTGACCTGTAATCTTTTGTTTGCACCTCTTTCTCCCTAATCATGAGTGCAGCAAGCTTGCAGCATGTCATAGTTATTTTTGTATCCATTGCACCTGGTGTCATGCCTTTTATGTAACTGACATGCAGTAAATGATTGTGGGATTAGTGAAAGCAAATTGGGGACTAATTTAGATTTACTTTAAAGAAGTAATAATTTATCTGCTCTATTTTACTGCAAAACTCTTTAGAATCATCTGTACCTGCGCCTCTACTTTCCTCCCATTCTATATTGAACCAACTTCAGTTAGTTCAAGTGGCTGGAAGTTGGCCTAACTTTACTTAAGCTTTCATCTCCATCTCTCCATCTTTAAATGTCACCAAAGATGTTCACTTTGCTTAATCTAATACTTTAATTTGGATTAAATGAAATTATTTAATTTGAATTAAATAATTTAACCAAGCAGTAGCATTTGAAGTTTTGATTCCATTGGCTTTTTAATTGAATCTTTCCTTGAATTACCTCTCTGGGTACATATTCCCAATTTTTTTGCTCTTTGGCTACACATTCTCAGTATTTTTTTTTTGCTGATTTTTTTTCTCTTCTCTTTGACACCTTAATGTTGGGCTGTTCCAAGGCCCTGTCCTTTGACCTCTTCGTTTTTCTGTCTACAATCATTGGTGACCATCTCCAATCTCAAGGCTTGAATGCCATTGGTAGAGTGATGACTCTGTTTCACGTCTAGCCTCAATCTCTCTACTGAATCCTGGATATAATTCTCCACTTAGATAACTAATGTAACTCATTCAATGGCTTTTTTAACTTATTGAAGGCGCATTAAATTTAACTTTATCAACATCGAACCCGCCTGATCTCTAATACCCCTATACTAGTTCCTTCCGTAGACTTATATTAGTAAATGTCAGTCTATTTTCCAGTGGATCATGCCTGGAACTTCAGAATAAGCTTTGCCTCTTCATTTTGTGTTACATGACACCTTAAGCTAATCTCTCCTCTATCTCTGAAATGTATTCAAAATGCATCCACTTCCTACCAACTTCACTATGTCTATTCAAGTGCATCACCTCTCACCTGGAATATTGTAACAGCCTCATGACTGATCTTTTGCTACAGCCTTGCCCTAGATAGTTTGACATAAACTCTGCAGTATATAGTCAACAAGGTAACACAAGTTTTAAATGGCTTTTAAGATTTCTTGTTCTTAAATCACTGTTCTGCTCAAAACACTTCAATGGCTTCACATCTCAGAGTAAAACCCTCAATCCTTACAATGGTCTGTGTCTCTGACCTACTCTCCTACCACTCCTAGCCTTGCTCACTGTGCTCTGGCCACCGCAGCCTTCTAACTGTTCTGCACACCAAATGCATTCTTGCCCTAGGACTTGTACTTGCTGCCTCTTCTGCATGGAAAGCTCTTTCTCCAGGCATTCTCATTTCCTTTAGCTTTCTGCTGAGATATTAGCTTGTCACAAAGATTCCGACAACTCTGTCTAATACACTTCCCGTTAACTCTCTTTCCCTGTATACTGCTCTATTATTCTTCATAGTACCGATATATAGTTATTTTTTGTTTGTTTTTTCCTGTCTCTTCCAACTAGAACAAAACTTTCCAAAGAAAGAGAAGTTATCCAGTTTGTTCACTACTTTATCTCCAGTGCCTAAACTAGTGCCAGACACATGGAAGTGAATAGATGAGCAAAAGTAACACATGTAGTAAAAATTGAATAGAGATGCACAAAAGCCATTTCTTCTTTGTAGGATTATGGTTAATTTAACATTCAAAAGCACCTTAAGTCTAAGTAGTAACAACGACAGGTTTCCACCAATGGGAGGGGTGTATTTTACAGTTTAATTTTATTGAGACCATATTTTAAACATGATGAAGCTGCACAAAGGAGCCTATGTCCTTAAGCTGCCATATGGAAGACAGCTCACTGAACCCCATTGGATGTGATGTGAGCAAGAAAAACACCTCAAGTTGTATTAAGCCAATAAGAATTGAGGATCACTTGTTATAGCAGTTAGCCTTTCCTAACCTTGAAAATCCTATTAATGCTAAAAGTATTTAGATTAAAACTAGTGTAATGTGAAAATATTGGGAGGCTCAGAAAGATTATGTATGTGATTTCTCTAAGGAAGGGCTGCCACATAAAATACAAAATGCTCAGTTAAAATTTAATTTTAGTTAAACAATGAGTAATTTCTAGTATAATATTGCATGGGACATACATGTACTAAAACCGTATTCATTGTTTATCTGAAATAAAAATGTAACTGTGCATCCCATATTTTTATTTGCTAAATCTGACAACTTTAGTCTAATGAGATATGTAACACAATCAGAGCTTGAGCCTAATTTTCATTACCAATCCAACTTTCTTCCCATTAGTCTACCCTAAAAATTGCCAATGCAAACATGTCAGGAGGCAAAAACTCATAAAGTTATATTTTCTATCTCTCATTTACACAGAAACCTAACAACATTCAGAAACCTTGAGAAGCCATTCTTCTAGCTCTTTCTCCCCAGAGAGAGTTGTGGTTTGAATACAGGATACGGCCTACGGGTATGTCTAATTTTGTGTTCCAGACGGCTCAGCTTTAGTATTAATATCCAACAACTTATAACCAGTAGAAGTAATTAAAATTACATAATCCCAGTGATAATATGACAGGGTCAATTTAAAGGTTAGCTTTGAAATTTAAAAATGCCATAAAAAATTTACTTGTTCTTGCTGCTCATTTCCCGCCAGAAATCACAAACCTCAATGAAGCTTTGGTAATCATCTCCATGGCAACTAGTCACCTCCTTCATCACGGAATGAGGACTGAAATTTCCGAGAAAAGTTCCAGAATTTAAATAGGCCTTGCTTTCAAACTAATAAAAAAAGATGGAAAAAAAATTGTAAAATGCAAACAAATATAAATGAATATAAACTGGAAACTAATTCAGTTTTCAAAATATTTTCTACTCTTACTAGGTCATAATGACAAGAACTAATGGATTGCTTTATGAAATTCAGGCATTCTAAGTTTTATTTTATAGCAGCCTGCACTCAACAATGAGAATTTTAATTCATTAAAAGTAAAAGTGTAAAAATATGATACATAAATTTATAGTCAGATGAATAGAAGTTTGAGACGACCAAATTGTTGCTAGAAAATTCATATTACATAATTTTCACATATATATTTACAATGTAAATGTTGTAAATGTTTTTGCTTTCTGTTTTAAAAGATTTAAAAAGTTCTGTGTTGTGCTTTAGACCAGAGGTTGGCAAACTGCAGTCCATGGGCCAAAGCTTGTCTACCACCTGTTTTTAAAAATAAAGTTCAGTTGTGCCTTCTCTATGAATGCTTTTGGTCTTTAATAGTAGAGCTGGTAGTTGTAACAGAAAGCACAGGGTCCACAAACTGTAAAATATTTACTGTCTTGCTCTTTAGAAAAGAAGTTTGCCAAACTCTGCTTTAGAGTTTAAATTATTCTAATCTGCTGCAGGGCACTCTTCTTTAGAGTACTTTACTTCAACATTAAGACCTGCACTTTTAAGTACGTGTAAAAGATGTGACAAAATGCCCCCAAACGTTGTTCTGAACCTAATAAAATTACAGAAATGAGATGACACAATCAAGTCCTATTATCAACTCTTGAGCTAAAATGGGAAAAGAACTTTTCTAACTGAAATTCTGAAAACAGAATCAATATGCAAGATGTGTGACCCAACAAGGGAGGTTGGAAAGAGATAAAAGGGACAAATAGAGAAACAGAGCACTAAGAGCTGTGATGAACCTGGTTCTTCTGTGGATAGTTAATTCAGTGGAAAGTTCAGATGAGAGAGGCTGAGCCCTCCAATTGGGGGAAGGTCTCCCCCATCAATGCTATGGGATGAATGACTGTTTTTGGTCCTACAATTAGCTGGTGGCAAGGCCAATTCCCCAATTGTCACATTTTCTCCACATCACCCACAGATTGGTAACATGCTTCATCAACAACCAAGAAACAGCCTTAATTAGATACCATTCTCTAAGAAGTAGCTGTCTATTTTTTTCTTATATTGGGCATAAAATTATTGACCCAAACTCCACTGGTGTCTACTTGTTTACAAAATTTGAAGGAAGCCTTTTACTCAAGGACTAAAAGTAACAATAAGGAGGATGAAGTGAGACTAGCTAGATCTGTCTGTACATGGCATGAATTTGTGTAGCCCTAGACCTTTAACTTGAATGTGCAATAGGTGCTATGGGGAAGAAGGACTTTGTACACAGTCTATAGATATCATTCTTGGTCATGACTACAACCCCCTCCTAAAGGTTGAAAATATCAAACCAGGATCTCCAGCCTAGTCCTTTCTCTTCAGCTCTAGATTCATAGATCTTCCTTGTATTAGTTGAACTTTTTGGGGAGCAGGCGCCAAGATGGAGTCAGAAATAGGAGAATTAGGAGAAATAGTCAGAATTAAGAGAAGTGCCATGAAATCTAAGGGGAAAAGAAGGAGAATTAGACAGAGAGCACCTTCAGTCCATAGGTCCAAGACCTGTGAAAGGGAGGGGGAAGAACAGAGAGTTTTGGCTAGGAAAGGCCCCATACTGCAGCAAAGCTCTGAGAAAGTCCCAGCCAACCTAATGGGAAGCTCCCGTGCAAAGACAGCCTATAGAGGATTCCCACATTGGGCAGATGTGGTCCTAGTTCTCCCACAGGACCGGATACTCCTGCAGTCATTGGCTGACATTGCTTAGAGAAATGGCCTAGCCTTGGCTCAAAAACTTCAGTGGATCCAGAACACACTGCAGAAAGAGACTATTAGGATGCCGCAAAACAGCACTCTTTCTTGGCCCTTTTTGATCATGACAATTAATATGCTAGTGTCACTCATATGAAATTGTCCTTTATTTATTTATTTATTTTCAAGACAGAGTCTCAGTCTGTTGCCCAGGATGGAGTGCAGTGGTGTCATCATAGCTCACTGCAGTCTTGAATGGCTGGGCTCAAGGGATCCCCTCCCCTCAGCCTCCTGAGTAGGTGGGATTACAGGCAAACACCACTACTTCCAGCTAATTAAAAAAAAAAAAAATAGAGACAGGTTTATCACTTTGTTGCCCAGACTGGTCTCGATCTCCTGGCTTCAAACAATCCTCCCGCCTCAGCCTCCCAAGTCTTTATTTCTTCTTAACCAAAAGTACAAATAGCTTTGCAATGTACTGCTCTATGACTTCAATAGCTCTCACAAGTAGGGAATAGTACATTTTAGGATGGCACACCACTTTCCTTTCTCATCCCCTCACAAGTGGTAGGAGAAGAAGAATGAGATAGGATTCTGGGCTCCTTGGGAACACATCATAGCCCATCATGGGACATCGGCCTAATGTTCAATTTGTTATAGGCCCTCTGTGTTTGAGTTAGGGGGAAACAGAAAATGAAAACAAGAGTGAAAGCAACAGAGAGATTGCCCTGAAAGACCAATTCTTTCCCTTTAGTCCTTCTTGTCAGTCGCACTGTTTTATGTCTAAATGCAGTTCCATTATACCTGAGCTCTCTAGTAATCCTTCCAATATTTTAGCAATTAGAGTGAAATTGTAATTTTTTCCTGTTTGTTTTGCATTTTTATGTGTGTGCGCGCATGCGTAGTTTCACTAGCGTTTTAATAAGAAGTAGGAAGATTTCATTAGAAAACTCAAACTATGTTTTTAAGCATTGTCTCATAAGCTCTGCCATTTTAAACACTTATTTTAATTAAATGAATCTATCTGAACTGCAGAAGTTCTCACCACTTTAGATAAATTGTTTATCAGTGTAGCAGGTAGAAGAATAACCATATATGATTTTTAATTAAAATATGGTTAGAGTTGGTCATTAGATGGCTGACAGAGGCATTCTATCTTTTTCTCATACCGTGTCTACACAAAATGCAATAACCTAGCTAAATATATGTAAATAAATCACATACATATATATTATAGACAAATGCCAAAAGTTCCTGGCAATGCAAAAAAAAATTGTTTTAAAAGTTTAAACAATTGAAGAAGACTGTCAATAAGATTAGTATATAGACCAGTATGGGATGGCATAGATTGGTGCAGAACATTGAACAGCAGAACAAAATACAAAAAACAAAGAAAATGAAGATCAGTATATTAAAAAAAAAAATAGAAATTAGAGTCGTTGACACCTTCTATTTACATGTCTTCTCCAAATTTGAGTTTTCAATTTATAAAATTAGGATAAAAACACCAGATGATGGTAAGGATTAAATAAAATATATAAAGTCTCTAAATATTATTAGTAATAATGTGCAAAAAAGGTGGTGATTTTGTGGTGACATCAAGAGGGAGAGACTGATAAATACAAACTTACATTTCTCTGAACTTCCCCAAATTCCCAAAAGGCACTTTCCACTATGTTCTCCTTTCTACTCTTTAATCCTTATTTTTATGTAGACTGAAGTTAGGGAACATTCTCAACCAGATGGACTATAACATATTGGCACCAGCTTTATCCTGTACTTTTCCTGAGCCTTGTTTAGCTTTTTATAGTTTTACCCTGCCTGAAATAATTTTCCTCCTATTTTCAAATGCTGCCTATGTACTAGTCAGCTATTGCTATGTAACAAACCACCCCAAAACTTAATCATTTAAAACATCAGTCCTTTATTATCACTCATATATGTGAGGATCACTACTGATTGGTTGATCCATTCTGGGCTTGGGTGCAAGCTGCAGTTTCGCGCCAGATCCTTAGACCAGCAACCTACCAAGGGCACACAGTTTTCATGGTAATTGCAAAGGCAGAAGAGAGCAAGATTAGCCATATAAACATATTACAAACCTTTGCTTTCATGAAGTCTGCTAACATCTAATCAGCCAAAGTACATTTTGTAAGTAAGAAATAGGAGGAACTGCAAATTGCATTGCAAAAAGCATGGACACTGCATGGGCTTTGGAGGGGAGAAAAAATTGAGCCATTAATTTAATCTATCTACCAAAATCTGTTTGCTGATGAGATCTATAGATATATTTCTTGCCGGCTCTCTCCTCCAAAACCTCTTATAATTAGATATGTTCACACTTGCTCATCTATCGCTCCAACTCGCCTGTCGAGGATATAATTTGTGACAAATAATCTACCTTTTCATTGCAAGACGGGTATTTTCACTTAACTCTCCTAACTGGATGGGGGAACAACTCTCCAATTAAGAAGGAATGATTTATCAACTCAGTAACAGTAAGCTAGCAAAAATAAAGTGGTAGATTTAATTGTTCTTTGGCTTTATTTTTCAAGTCAGAACCTACAAACCTGATAAAGTTTTTATGTATTCCTCTTTTATCAAAGCTTTGGGAATTCAAAAGGCACATCACATGCCTCTCTCACACAGATATATTTCTTCATCATGAAGTCTTTAGGACTGATGTATTAGTGAAGGTTACTGTGAAAAACATTTTACATTTTTAAATGGAGTCTATTCACATAGGTTGTTCTAGGTATTTGTGAAAATGCTGTGCTGCATGTGGAAAGCGAGTAGCAAAAGAGGGATAGAAAGGGAAAAAATAATGAAAGGAAGGAATGAGAAGGGAAGGGAAGAAGGGAAAGGAAAGGAAGACTTCATTTAGCTTGAGTGAAAATGCTAATTGTTACATGCCTTCCCGTCAGTCTCAGTCTTACAATTGCGATTTATTGTGGGACCCCTGCTAGCTTGGCCACATGCCAAATGACTGCAAAATTATGCAGTTATCTTATCAATTTATTTCTACCTTGTGCAGTGCTTTTTCATCAGCAGTCACGCTGCACTGATTCTCATTTGGAATCAAACCAAAGGCAATCATTTGTCTGTTGGGTTTGACCAAATTTTTGCCCTTTCCTGAGCTGGGAACTCCATGGTCTAAATTGAAAGCATTCTGTCTGCCCAGCCAGAAGGCACAGCATGGCCCAGCAGCCTCCACATAGAACAAAGGGAAGGAAGCCACTTGAGTGACCTGGGCAAAGTGAACCTGAACGCTAAGCAGCCAGGCTAGCTGATTCGTCTGCCTGCCGTCAAGGCAAATGAGCTTTGTGGTGGTTGTTTTAAATTACCCATGCCTCTCACTGTCTCTCTAGAACCACGATATTCCATGATTTTATTAGCCTTGCATGTGAAATTCAACGAATTTGACTCTCTGTTGTTGAATAGTCCTAGAAAATACTGCCATTCAAGTGAATATTAGGTAAGGGTGTCACTGAATGCTAACATGAGGTGTCTTTGAGTTTGAAACAGAATTAATTATTGAGGTTTTTTTAACCACCCCTGTTTTCAGAACGTTTATACCACTGAAACTGTCTAACTATGTATTAGGGGTAAATAAGGTTAAATCCCCTTAGTTCTTCACTGATTCATTCAAAAACACTCTCCTCATCGTGGTGGAGGGTGAAATGAAGCAGATGCTATGACCCTTGTCTCTGGGAGTTCATATTCTCCTAGGGGTGGTTAAATACACACATATAAAAAGAGAACCAATATTACAGAGTCTGTCCATGGTGACAATGAATGAATAATTTGGAAACAAGTTTTAGAGGGGTTGGATGATGTCAGTGTTTTCACATACTTTTAATGCTGTACAGTTTTTCAAATGTAATTATGTGGGAAAGCACTAGATACAAAACAGATTTGAGTGACTCTTTTTGAAATATCTTTAGCCTTGTCCCTCAAAGTTTGAATGATTGAAGCCTTCCAACTTCTGGCTCCAGTCTCACCTTGTTAAGCTATGTTAGTTAGTTATCTGCAAGTGTCATCACTAACTTAAGTGCTCCAAGAGAGCAAGTGTCTTCATTGATCCTGCACTACTACAGCAAGGGTAGAACAAATGCAAGGCAAGTGCCTGCCAACACCCCTCCCTCATCAGAAGCAGGCATTTCTTATTGATCATGGATGCTTTTATTCTGATCCTAGATTTGGCTTAAACACACTCATTCTTGTGCTTAAGGCAGCCACCACTAATGTACTATGTTGGCAAAGGAGAATGAATGGACTTGCCTTTTCTGCCCTATCATTTACCACAGTGCTAGCAAATGTTTTTAATGAATTTTTAAATGGTTTTTATAAATCAACACAGACGATACAGATAATACAGACAATAGGTCTGTAATAGGACATTCTTGCACTGCTATAAAGAAATCCCTGAGACTGGGTAATTTATTAAGAAAAGAGGTTTAATTGGCTCACGATTCTGTAGACTTTATAGGAAGCATAGTAGCATTTGCTTCTGGGGAGTCCTCAGGAAGCTTTTACTCATGGTAGAAGGCAAAGGGGGAGCAGGTATCTCACACAGTGAAAGCAGGAGCGAGAGAGAGTGGAGGGGGAGGTGCCACACACTTTTAAATGACCAGATCTTATGAAAAATCACTCACTATTGTTAAGACAGCACCAAGTCATGAGGAATCCACCACCATGATCCAAACATCTCCCATCAGGCCTCACCTCTAGCATTGGAGATTACAATTCAATGTGAGATTTGAACAGAGACAAATATCCAAATTATATCAAGGTCTTCTTTTCCTAGAATGGTAAGAAAAATATAGCCACAAATTTACAAGAGATCCAATGTGATAAGATGTGAGCACAAAAACATTTCTGTGTCTTGACACTTTTCTTTATCCCTGAAATCTTCCATATCCTTCCAATCATTTCCTCTAACCCTGGGAATCTGCACAGGAGTATTGCACATAAATGCTTGTTCACATAAATGTTTACAGCAGTCATTGTGAGGCTGACTTGCACAGATGCAATATGTATGCAACATTGGTTTGCACCTTCAAATACAAAATGCTGTCAAAATAACAAAGAAATGGATTTTTATCTACTATTGTATAGCAAGTAACACTTGGACATTCACATGGAGCTTTAGTTTGGAAAAGGTGAACTAAGAACTCAGACCTAATGAGCACTCACCTACAGAGCAGGAATTTGGCAAGTTATCACTCAGTGAATGAAGAAAATGATCGATTCTACCAAATTCCTATTATTTGTTCCTTCTCTTCAAAGAACTTATAATCAAATATGTAATGCAAATGATTAAATAGCTAGTGTCCGTAAAGCAGTTTTCCACCTCTGTTCCTTTCACTCATGCTACTCTCTTGGTCTTTGTTGCTCTTTTTCGTCTCTCTTACCCATCTGGCATAATTCTTCTCATTCTTTGAAGGCTAACTCAATGTTATCTTTTGTGTTGAGTCTATCAAACTGGTGTCAGCTAGCAGAATTTAATGTCATTTCATTTCTGCTTCCTTAGCACTGTGTTCATAGTTTGATGATTTCAGATGGTACCTTTTATTATGGCTAATAATTTATGTTTCTTCCCCCAATTTTATCCTTCAGGGTGAGAATTACATTTTCTTCTTCTTTTTTTTAGTTCTGGAATTGAGAGTAGGTGCACATTATGTCATAGTCTGGGTTTCCCAGCAAACAAAGTCTATGGCAAAAGCTTGTGTGCATTTTTATGAGTGAGTAAAATTTCTGGGAACAGGAAGAAAAGGAATAGCTGGATGTAGAAAAAGAAAAAAGAATTTGCTATGGATTGCACTACTGCCAGCTACTAAATGTGAATGATTGTTTAATCTCACAAGACAATCTCTTTAAAGGACATCTAGCTAACACTTTTTAGGGCAGTCTATTCTTGAGGAAAAGGATAGAAAAGTTGATTTACCAGTTTCTGTCTTCTATTGGTGAGTTTTGCCCCATATAGCCTGAAGTGTCTCATACTTCTCTGTTGTACATGTATGGGAGCAAATGAATTTTTGCAGTCTTTAATGCCTCACTATCCAGAGGGAAGATCCAGCACAGGAGGAGAAAGGAACTGACATGGGCATCAGGTAGAGTGCTGGCAGTTTATACTTGCTGGAGTGTGTCTGAGTGCACACAGAGTTAGTTTACACAACAGTGATGACTGCATCACAGGACAAGTGAGGCTGAGAGGATCTGAAATGCCTCATAAGAGATGCCTGATTCACAGCATGTATGTAATAATTTTTACAGTTGATTTGACTACAAGGTAGTATGTAGTGATACACAAAATTGAGGCATATATAATGTCTTGTGGGATCAATTAGCAGTGCCAGGGAAAAAATAAAGTGTTTTGAAGGAGGCACATAATTTCCATAGGTAAAATGGACTCATGGGCAAGGCATTCAAGGCAGAATAAATGAATTTAAAAAGAGAATGTGAAAAGCACATGGAGAGTTCAGGCAATGGAAGAAAGTTCCACTGAACTCAGAGCATGGACTGATTATTAAAGAAATAATGAGGTTGGAAAGTTAATAAAAGTACTTGAATTAATTCAGTCAATAAATATTTTACTGAACATCTACTATGTTCCAGGCACTAGAAAAATAGTAATGGACAAACCCCATGCTAAAGTGTTTGGACTCTATTCAGAATATAATAAAGAGATAGAGAAGGATTTTCTTTCAAGGTAGGTAACTAAAGCCTGTACACTATAGGGCACAAAGCAAATAAATGGCAAATCTCCTCCCTGTGTGTCAGTTGAAGGACTAGTTAATCACATTATACAGGAAATGCTATGCAGGAGAAAATTTATTTTCATGTCGGAAAGTGACTTTCTTTGCCAGGGAGCATATATGAACCTTCCAACCTCTACTGCTTGGCAGAAAGTGCTCTTTACTGCAGATAATGGAGACACAAGGCAGATAACTCAACTTAGCAAGTAAGATGCACAAGTACTAAGCAGACAGCACTTGAAATAAGGGCAAACATTTAAGGAGCATCACATGCCTTTTGCAAAGGGAATTGGAGAGGCAACTCTCAATACAAGACCATTGATAAATAAAAAGTATGCATTTTAAGTAAACTTTTAGCAGGTGCAAATGCAATCTATAAGGTTGCTCATAAATTCAAAAATGATTCTTAAACCAAGATCTATGAATTCTAGACCAGGTAGAATTAGATGAAAATAATGCAGGATACATTTTTAAAGCAGCACATGAAGAAGAAAGGTGCTGTGTTGAATCAGAAGAAAGACTCTGCCTTTACTTTTACTGTAATTAGCAAGAAGTAAGTAGACCATATTACACTCAACATTACTGGATTCCCAAATGATTGCCTACAGTCAGGCTCAGGTTAATGCAAAATAGAATATACTACTTTGAACCATAGGAAATTGTTTTTTTACAAATAAATAATCGTCACACATCAGAAACTGCTTGATTCAAAAATGTGTAGTTCTCAGTTTTCAAATTTCAGAATGGTGGAGTAAGAACCTCTGAAAATCAGCTTCTTTATAAAAGAAATGAGAAACTGAAAATTAACTAAAAACTTGCAAATATTCCAAGGGATGTTTATTCAAGAAAATGACATTCTCCATAAGAACTATGAGTTTGTGGTATTTTACTGTGCCCTGATCTGATCACTCTTCCCACAGCTCTCTGGTGGACTTTTTAAAAGCATCCTCAAAACTACAGTAGCTGTGAAAACCAATCACTTATCATCCACTGGATATACAAGTTTGGAGTGCCTCAAAAAGTTTCATTGCTAGAGAATTGTCACTATTTCATCTGCCTAGTAGCTCATTGAAAAATCCCTATTCCCAGGGTTTGTCTTTATTTGACCTGACTCAGAACTTGCTCTATGCAAACAGTACTATCCATGAGGCATTTGTCAAAAATAATCAATGACAATTTGTTTAATATCAAAGCTACCTGAGGAGGCATAGTCTCAGGAATATGTTAAGCTAACCAATGAATGAGAAAATAAAAGAAAAGAAGACAAAATTAGAAATGAACCCTCCATAATGACCTTTGAAAAGCTCTGATACATTTCTGAGAATCTAAAAGGCCACGTCCATAAGCAGGGCTGTATAATTGAAAGACATGAGAAGACTCAAATCTCTCACTTTGGCTGAACTTGAGGCTCTGAACAAGCACAAAATAAAGACTTAAGCAAAGCTGTAAACTGTCTTCCAGAGCACTGACGCATTCCCCAATACATATCCTCAAATCACTTGACAAAAGCTAGGAGACATTCGTTCAAAGCATTTAACTAAATGTTGGTGCAATTATTAATCAGCCAACTAAAAAGCTAACTGAGCAGTTACTTCAGTGGCCACACACTACAAAAAATACAGACATCACAGCATTAGTTCAGAGAAGGAATACTAAACAAACAGTAACAACTACAACAATAAACAACAACGAACCCTGGTGAGGGAAACATCTTCTTTTTAGAGTTGCCACATTACACTACTTAAAATGTCCATTTTTCAACAATAACAAAAAATCACAAGACATGCAAAGAAACATGAAACCATGGCCCATACACAGGAAAAGAAGTAATTAATAGAAACCATCTTCAAAAGAGCCCAGACATTTTTAAACATAAAAAATATGTTTAAAGAACTAAAGAAAGTGTCTAAAGAACTGAAAAGATGTATAAAAACATTTTACCAAATAGAAAATATTAGTAAAGATTTAAGAATCTTAAAATAGAACCAAACAAAAATTCTGAAGCTAAATAGTAAAACAACTGAAATTTAAAAACTCACTAGATGAGATTAATAGTAGAGTTTGAAGTGGTGAAAGAAAAAATTGGTCTAGGAAAAAGGAAAAAAAAATAATCAGAAAAAATTAACAGAGCCTATGAGACTCTGGGACATGATTAAACCAGCTTATGCATAATAGAAATTACAGAAGGAAAGGAGAAAGAGAAAGAAGTGAAAGACTTCTACAATGAAAACCATTAAACACTGATGAAATAAACTGAAGAGGCCACAACACATGAAAAGATATTCCATGTTCATGGATTGGAAGAATCAATATTGTTAAAATGTTCATACTACCCAAAGTAATCTACAAAATACCAATGACATCCTTCACAGAAATAGAAAAAAAAATCCTAAAACTTATATAGAACCACTAAAGCACAGAATAGCCAAAGCTATCTTAAGTTAAAAAAAAAAAAAATGGTGGAATTACATTACCTGACTTCAAATTATACTACAGAGCTATAATAAGCCAAACAGCACATGATACTTATATAAAAACAGAACCATAGACCAATGAAGCAAAACAGAGAACCCAGAAGCAAATCTACACGTGTGCAGTGAACTCATTTTTAACAAAGACACCAAGAACATACACTGAGGAAAAGAAGTTCTCTTCAATAAATGGTGCTGGGAAAACTGAATATCCATATGCAGAAGAATACAACTAGACCCCTATCGCTCATCATATATAAAAATCCAATCAAAATGAATTAAGGATTTAAATTTAATACCTCAAATTATGAAACTACTAAAAGAAAACATTGGGGAAACTTCCCAGGACACTGGAGTGGGCAAACGTCTCTTGAGTAATGTTGCACAAGCACAGGCAAACAGAACAAAAATAGACAGATAGGATCACATCAAATTAAAAGCCTCCGTACAGCAAAGAAAACAATCAACAAAGTGAAGAAATAACCCACAGAATGGGAGAAAATGTTTTCAAACTACCCATCTGACAAGAGATTACTAATCTGAATATATAAGAAGCTCAAAAACACTCTATAGGAAAATATCTAATATTTCAATTAAGAAATTGGCAAAAGATATGAGTAGATATTTTTCAAAAGAAGGCGTACAAATGGCAAACAGGTATATGAAATGGTGCTCAACATCACTGATCATCAGAGAAATGCAAATGAAAGCTACAATAAGATATCATCTCATCCCAGTTAAAATGGCTTTTATTCAAAAGACAGATGATAACAAATACTGGTGAGGATGTGGAGAAAAGGGAAACTTGTCCACTGTTGGTGGGAATGTAAATTAGTACAACCACTTTGGAGAAGAGTTTGTAGGTTTTTAAAAAAACTAAGAGTACAATCACCATATGATCTAGTAATCCCAATGCTACATATATACCCAAGAGAAAAGAAATCAGTATATCCAAGAGATATCAGCACTCTCATGTTTATTGCAGTGCTGTTCACAACAGCCAAGATTTTGAAGCAACGTAAGTATTCATCAGCAGACGAATGGATAAAGAATATGTGATACATCATGTAATGGAGTACTATTCAGCCATAAAAAGAATGAAATTCTGTCATATGCAATAACATAGATGGAACTGGAGGTTATTATGTTAAGTGAAATCAACCAGACAGAGAAAGACAAACATGGCATGTCCCCACTTATTTGTGGGATCTAAAAATTAAAACAATTGAAATCATGGACATAGAGCATAGAAGAATGGTTATCAGGTACTGGGAAGGGGTGGAGATGGGAATGGTTCATGGGTACAAAACAATAGTTAGAAAGAATGAATAAAACCTCTTATTTGATAGCACATCAGTGGGACTACAGTCAAAAAGGATTTAATTATACATTTTAAAATAACTAAAAATGTATAATTGGATTGTTTGTAACACAAAGGATTAATGCTTAAGGAAATCACTACCCAATTTTCTGTGATATGTGGTTATTACTCACTGCATACCTGTACCAAAATATCTCATGTACCCCATAATTATGTACTATGTACTCACAAACATTTAAAAAAATGTAAAAAAAAAACCAAAAACAAATACATAAGTAATGTAAATTAGTATTACATGAGCATTGTTCTTGTAATAGTTGCTGCTATGTTGTTGAGCTAAATTGCTCCCCTTACTACATGGACAGAATACCGTCTTACAAAGTGAAGAGCTTTTTACATGAGCATGCCCACATTATGTGGCATGCACGTTGTATCTTGAAAAGTCCAGTCCTTCCATTTAATTCTCTATGTTAACTACTCAGAAATAGTAGCTCTCAATCCTTACTGCACATTAGAGTCATTTGGGGAGTTTTAAAATACATTCATGCTTGGGTCCTTCGTCCAGGGATGGCCATAGGTGGGACTGTGTGGCACTGGTATGTTGTAAAAGCCCCTGGTAACTCTAATATCTAATCAGGGTAGAGATTCTATTCTACGACACCTTTGTTCTTGAACCCTATGAAGCTCTTTTGTCTTCATTTGGCCTTTATTTGGCCCAAACTCATCATTGCCTTTGTTCTTTAGTTCTCAGCTAAGGAATACTAAGGTAATATCTTTTGGCTTCTATGCTATTAAAAGCATAAAATCAAATGTGGGCACTAAAATCAAGTATCTATATTCAGTTCAAGGTGGTTAGTCATATTATTCAATTTATAATTTTATCAAAAATTATTGATTATAATGAAAATGAAAATATAATATTAAAATAAAAATTCAATGGAAATTTTAGGGCCAGACTGTAAGTATTTTAAACTTTTGCTGCTATATATTCTCTACTTCAACTATTCAACCCTGCCACTGCAGTGCAAAAGCAGCCATAGGCAATATGTTAAATGAATGGGCATAGCTATATTCCAATTAAGTTTTATTAACAAAAACAGGCTATGTTTCATACAATCCTGACCTAGGTTATTCACTTAACTGCTGTGTAGTATTCCACTGTAGTATCCACTGTATAAATATAGCACAGTTTATTCATTCTCACAGTGGGAGAAATTTAAGTTGGTTCCAACTTAACATTAACAGAAACAATGCTGCAATGACCATTTCCTGTCTCCTGTGTGCATCTGCCAGAATTTCTAAAATGTGTACACATGCTAATAGATAAATTTTATTAGTTATTATTAACAGTGTTTTGCTATCATTAGCATTTTTACTGAGCTTATTTTATTCCAAGCATTATACTAAGTCCTCTGTGTACTCTTCTAATACTCATCACAGAGAGTATTCTAGAGAAAAGAGGCTAAGACTGAGTCTCAGAGAGACTAATTTGACTAGGAACACAGATCTATTAGGTGACAGATTCAAGACTCAAACCGAGACATTGTTTCTCCTGAGTTTATGTTCTTAGTCCTTTGGAGTCTTAGTCTACTCTTTGGAGCAGAGAAATTTCTGGTATAATGATTAGATGTATCTTTAAAGTTATTGGATAGTATGCCCCTTATCTTCCAGTGTGGTTGTTATATTTTACACTTCTACTAGAGTTGTTTGAAAGTTCTTATTTCTCCACATCCTTGCCAATACTTGGTATTGTCAGATATTTTAATTTTTACTAGTGTAATACAAGTTAAATGTATTACAATTTTAAAAAAATTATATAGTACTAATTTCTAGTGAACCCGAACATTTTTCTTATGTTTATCAACAAATAACTCTGAGAGTACTTATTTATATCCTCTGCCTGCTTTTCTTGGACTCTTACTGGTTTATAGGGATTTTTTGTACATTTCAGATACCAAAATTGTATTATATGTTGCAAATATCTTGACCAAACTATTCCTTGTCATTAAAGTTTTCATAATATACTTCAGTTTTTATAATACAATATACTTTTTATAATATACTTTGAAGTTTTTATAATATACTTTTTATAATTAATATCCTATTTAATTCATCCATTGATTTTCTTAAATATTTTAAAGACCTTATTTACTTCTAAAAACTCTATTAGTTTCTTTTATTTTTCAAATAACCTATTCATTTTTCATATTGTTCAATCATTTCTTTATTTTTACATACCTTCTTTTAATCTCTTTTTGCATTTTGGACATATTTATTTTATACCTCTTTCTGATAGTTTGAACATATTTATAGTTTATATATAGTTTACTTAAATAGTTTAAATATATATGTACAAATACATAGTATATATGCTATATTAAATATACATTATTATATGTGTGTGTATATGTATATACTATATGAATAAAGAATCTTTTCTAAAATTTACAGATAACAAATAATGTCATGGACTAGAGCAAGAATATATCTACTCTGCCCACTACCAAGATGTAGGCTTAGAAATTGTGTGTGGTGGGTCACACTGGATGTTTTTAAAAATGGATTTAAGAAAGGATCTTTTAGAATCAAGCTTCTTAGTAAACAAAAACCTTATTAATTTCAGAAAATATTTCCAAGAATCCTGGTTGCAAGCTTCAGATCAGCTGGGATGAAAAATGTAAAAATTACTTCAGACCAGTCTACTTTTATAATATCTTCAATGAAATAAAAATTAGATAGCCTTGAACTTCTAAAATTTTATTTGAACACACATTATGAGGACAAAGTGGCAGCAGCTTGCTTCTTCTATCTGCTTTTGATCCATTTCTGGCATCTGTCATGAATATAACTCTCAGTCACAACTGATTGAAGCATTGGTATTATGGAGTGACTTCATAGATTCACAAACAATAAAAAGCTATTTCTAATGGCGCTTGGTGATAATTTTGTTAAGAGATATTCAAAGGTTGCTGTTAAGACTTGTTTATTTTGAATTGTGAAATAAATGAACACATTTCCGAGAACTCTTTAAATATTAACAATGAGAATGCTTTGGTGGTTTTAAATTATCTTCTGCTTGACAGTGCCAAAGCTACTTCCTGAACATCACATCAGATCATTCCTGACCCCAGGGTTCACCCGTTTATACTAAAATTATCAAATCTTACAACTTAAAGAAACATGAAGAAATGTTAAATTCAATGCACTTACTCTAATGAATTCCTTTCTATAATGGGAATATTTCCAGTCAATTATGTGTAGCTAAAATGGGTAGTGGCTGTTAGAGAAAGTCCTTTCAAATATTTTTCTTTGATTCATTCATCAAATATTTATTGCATGCATATCACATGCCAGGCTCTATTTTTGTTTATCTTGCCTTATTTATCTAAAATTAATCAACTGAGAAGGTGAAATGTTTGTCTCACCATCCACTTGCCTTATTTTTTTATGAGGCCATTATTGTACTGCTTGTTTATGACAATTTTACTTTTAGTCTGTTCAACCAACACCATTAATTGATTTGGAATACAAAATCAAAATGAAAATGAGATTTTAAAAATTCTAAGTAAATAAATGTGAAACATAAATAACTACAAACACACCCTTTCTGTAAATATTCCTGTAACATCAGGCAATGTTTGGAAAACAGATCCGATGAAGAAAATGAAGGATTTACAGATTATCCATCTGCCTCAGCCCAACCTTTTAATGGTTCAGAACAAAGAAACCCCCACAGGGGTTGGGAGTGGGACTTGGACACTTAATAGGTTACTAGGGGTGGAAGAATGTCAGCCCCCTTGCACCTTTCTTCATTATGTACTTGAGGAAGGATTGTATGGAGCCAGCTCAAGAAGCCCTCACCCACCTTCCAGCAAGACCAAGTTAAAACACATCTGGTAATTTCCTACATTAGCCGCTTAGAACAGACATTCTCAACCTGGGGCCCTTGGATTGAATTCAACAGTGTTTCATTTGGTTGGAAAGAAAATGACATCTAATATTTACTAATCTCAGACTTACATTTAGTACACCTTTTAATTATGAATGTAGGCAACAAGATACAGTAGTATTGACAGAATATGACTTTGTCATAGATGTTTTTATATAACATTATAGTTGTTGCAGGCATTTTCAAATGGAGTTGACACCTATCATTACTTCAGAATTATAGGAGCATTAGGCTTGCTTCTAGAGATTGTCATTCAAAGCCTGAATAAAAAAGCACATATACAACTATATCTCACATTTCCTTTCCTTACTTACCATTTTGCTACCTGTATCTAAGTATAACTGGTTGCCTTTATCATATGTAAAATATAATAATGATGATAATACTAAGAGTTTTGAGTTTAGAGGGAGACAAAAACCAAAAACATATGATTTTAAAAAAATGTCTAAAAGAGGAAGACCACTTGGCTTTTTGAAGCCTGCCATATGAAGCTCTCCATGTGCCCCTCAAATGGACTTGCACAGGAATCACCTGGAAAATCTTGTTAAAATGCCTGGTGTGAGTCAGCAGGCCTGGGGTGATAGACACTAAGTAGCCTTGCTAAGCTCCCAGGTGAAACTGATCTGCTGGTCCATGGATCATACTAAGTAGTAGTGATAAGAGTGTAAGTCTTACAATTTATGGCCTCATCTTTCAGAATGTTTCTCTTTGTTTTGTTCTTTCTCCCACGTGCTCCTAAGTTACACATAGTATTTGCAAAAGCTGATACAAGTTGATATGGTTTGGCTGTGTCCCCACCCAAATCTCATCTTGAATTGTAGTTCCCATAATCCCCATGTGTCATGGGAGGGACCCAGCGGTGGGTAATTTAATCAGCAGGCGTTTACCCTTATGCTGTTCTTGTGATGATAAGTGAGTTCTCAGAAGCTCTGATGGTTCTATATGGGGCTTTTCCCCTCTTGCTCATTCTTTCTCTTGCCACCACGTGATGAAGGACATATTTTCTTCCCCTTCCACCTTGACTGTGTTTCCTGAGACCTCTGCAGCCTTGCAGAATGGTAAGTTAATTAAACCTCTTTCCTCTGTAAATTACTCAGTCTTGGTTATGTCCTTATAGCAGTGTGCAAACGGACTAAACCACAAGTTTACATCACAAATTTTTGAAATGGTGTTTTCCGGCTGGCTGACTAGATTACAAGCATTGTGTCATGAACAGAACAGCAAATATCTCTAAGAAGCTTGAAAGGAAAATGCTGCGTCACTAGTCCAAATAATTAACATGAATGTTGTTAGCACCCTCTTTTAATCAAGGTGGTCTGATGGGTTTTCCTGGTGCAAGATTTCGACAAGAATACAAGGCTGGTGGTATTCAGTGGAGGGGTTTTAAAATCAAACCCAACAACCAGATTCCCTGCCCCCTTAGGAAGCAAAGAATCACAATAGAGGCTTTAAAAAAGCTCTGTGCATTGTTCCGAGCTTAGGTAAGTGTAGGCTTGATTAGTCAAATGGCCTTTATTTTTCCGCATTTCCTATCATTGGAAACATCTGTGGAGAGGAAAGATTGTTATCAAGGCAATTGACCATTGTCACAGTTTAGTAGTCCCTGATGGCTTTTTCCAAACCCTTCTCTAGGGCTTTGGTTTCCCAAAGCAAATTGATAAACATCTGGTCTATCCAACCCAAACTCCTCATGCTGCATTTACAATCATGCCACTTTCACTTTCAGCCTCAGCTGATCACTAATTCATGCAGCAGTCCTTTAAAGAGAGGGCCCCAGGGTTCCTCTTTTGGCCAGTTCTGGACATTTCATTTCTCTGGTGGCTCATGTAGTTTTTGCTCAACCTGCTCAATAGCTCAGTCTCCTAAGTCAAATAAATTTCTCCCAACCACAAAATGTAAGATACTTCAGAACTAAAAACAAGAGGGAATTAAACCAGAAATTTAAGGATAACATGGGCAAGAGTGACTGTTTTCAAGAATTAAAGCAGTTCTGTTGAGTTACCCACAACACCTACTCCTCTGACCCAGTTACCAGATCCTTAGTAACTCAAATCCCTGTTACCACAGCCTCGCTCCAAGTGTCATAGTCTACCACCCTCCACGTGGGCCCCAGGCCCTCTGTCCTATATTCTCTGATTTTTCCAGCACCCTGCTATAATTTTCCATGGTCTTCCATAGCCTGCAGTTAAAGAGTATTCCTTACTGGAGCATCTCCTTCCCTTTGTACTCTTGGCCTTTCGCATTGTTTCTTCTAGTCTCCAAATCCAGTCAACTCAAACTGCTCATAGATCCTCAAAATTCCTTGTTATTTATCCATGTGCCCAGCTGTTCCCTTTGCCTGGAATGTGCCATCTGCTTATCTACCTAAAGAAAGAAAAAGAAAAAATCTGAATCTCTGAGTTAAGGAGTTTTTGGTGAAAACCTTTTGTTTACTTTGCAAAGGAAGATTGTTTTTTACTCATGTCTATGTCTTGTTCATGGTATCACTGTGACTCTTATCACAGTGCTGCAGATTATTTCATTTATAGGATATTCAGCTACACTTTGAGTCATTGGAACATCCAGGTTTGGTTTTACTCTTCTTATTCCCAGATGCTAGCGTAGTGCCTGGCACATTGGAGGCACTTCGTCAATGTACGTTAAATGGTTGATTATTTAGTTGATTTAGGTTTCTGTCTCTCTTTTTTTGTTCTTTAGCTTAGTGAAGAAAGAAATCACTCATAGAATAGAATATAACAATGTTAGCATGTCCACAGCTATGTGAAATAAAAATTTGGGTCATTGTTAGCATCATGAAGAGAAGCAGGGACGTTTATAAAGGAACATCTGAGCAGTGATCTTTTATTTTCTGTCTGACATTGCTAGATAGAAAAATTTCACCTGAACTTCAAGTATTATTTATTTTCCTCAAAGACAGCTGGGCTCTGTGTGTGTAGACAGGCATGTAGAATTTTGGAGAAGGGAATATGATTAGATTATTGTTACTTGGATGATTTGCTTATTATGTTTCTCTGTAGTCACAGATAAGAGTTTCATAGATGAGAGATGGACTTACTTGAGTCAAAGAAACCATTTGCTTTCTGATCTCTTTAAACAGTAAAGGAATTACCTGTTCTTGTTTAGTCTCTGGGATCGCTTATTATTTTCTATTTCAGCAACTAAATCTATTCCTTAGTGGTTAAAAAATATTGACAAAATATAAAATTCTCCCTTGATTATGCCTTTTCTCTCTGCCTTTTCAAATTTAACTGGCTTTTGCCTGAGATATTCTTCCCAGATGAGTAAGTTGAAAGGGGAAGGTGTTTGTGTGAGTGCAGAAGGTGTTTGTGTGTGTGTTGGTCTAAACAAAAACGATATATCAAAAGATCTATGAGAGTAAGTCTTTTATTGAAAATGTGAATTTTCACTAAATGATAAAACTTACATTTTAATGGAGCTAGGTTCATGTTTTTGTTTTTGTTTTATAACTGAATAGTTGGTACATCTGGGATTAGCTTCAGTTCCCTTAGCTAACTTAAGATATAGTAACATTGGACAATTGCATAGTCTCTCTGAGGTTTGATGTTTCCAGTTTTAACATGGTTAACAATGCTAATCCTTCTCTTATTCATAGAAATTAATCAAGGAATGAAATGTTGATCTAAAACATTTTATAAGATTTATGAATTATTAGACTGGGTGCAGTGGCTCATGCCTGTAATGCCAGCATTTTCGGAGGCTAAGGTGGGCAGATCACAAGGTCAGGAGTTCGAGACCAGACTGGCCAATATGATGAAACCCTGTCTCTACTAAAAATACAAAAATTAGCCAGGGATGGTGGTGGGTGCCTGTAGTCTCAGCTACTCAGGAGGCTGAGGCAGGAGAATTGCTTGAACCTAGGAGGCAGAGGTTGCAGTGAGCCAAGATCGTGTCATTGCTCTCTAGTCTGGGTGACAGAGTGAGACTCTATCTCAAAAAAAAAGAAAAAAAAAGATTTATGAATTATTTAATATATAAATACAAAAAAAAATCCTTAGCTGCTAGAACCTATGTTCCAATAATATGACAGTGAGATACTATTTGATGATAGGTAGGCTTCTGTTTTTAGTTTACATAAAAATATATTTAATTCCATATTTCATAATATCCCCATAAATAGACATGAATAAATATAATTTTATAATTTGAATAGGTAATCTTGCTGTTAATAATTTAGTTCTATTGAAACCAGTTATCCATCCCAAATTTACAACATCCTATATTTATTATACATTTTCCATTTATTTTGATGCAAGGTGGCTTTCCTGTGGAAACATCTCATGGAATTTACATATTTAAGGACCTTCACTGTTTCTAGAGGTCATTGCCTGTTTTGTTTATAAGTTTGTTCCTTCTTAATGTTTCCACTTCAGTTAAACTTGAGTTCACAGAAAGAAGGAAAAAAAATTGAATAGTGGGTATCCCTTCCTATTGGATCTTCAACTTAGCAGAAAAGCTCTGAAATTTTATGAAAAGTGTTTTGATATGAAAATTTTATCCTATTGTCTAATCTCCAAATTAGAAGCCTGGACTTCACATGGTTGCTTGACCAACACCTAACTCATCTTTACATGTATAACTTTCTTGGTTCTTCCAATGTTACTATTTCTTTCTTTTATTGCCTCTATTCATTTATTTCTACTAACCAGTTCTGTAGAACATGTAACTTAATTGTCACAATCAAATTACTCTGTGGCAATAAGAGAAAGCCAACGGTAGGGTGGTTCCAAGATAGCCGAATAGGAACGGCTCCAGGCATGAGTCGCTCCCAGCATGAGTGACTCAGAAGGCGGGTGATTTCTGCATTTCCAACTGAGGTACCAGGTTCATCTCATTGGGGCGTGTCAGACAGTGGGTGTAGGACTGTGGGTGCAGCCCACTGAGCGAGAGTTGAAGCAGGGCAAGGCATTGCTTCACCCACGAAGTGCAAGGGGTAAGGGAATTCCCTTTCCTAGCCAAGGAAAACCGTGACACACAGCACCTGGAAAATCAGGTCACTCCCACCCTAATACTGTGCTTTTCCAAGGGTCTTAGCAAATGGCACACCAGGAGATTATATCCCGCATCTTGCATAGAGGGTCCCACGTACATGGGGCCTCCCTCATTGCTAGCACAGCAGTCTGAGATCTAACAGCAAGGTGGCAGCGAGGCTGGGGGAGGGGTGCCCACTGTTGCTGAGGCTTGAGTAGGTAAACAAAGTGGCCTGGAAGCTCGAACAGTGTGGAGCCCACCGCAGTTCAAGGAGGCCTGCCTGCATCTGTAGATTTCATCTCTGGGGACAGGGCATAGCCAAACAAAAGGCAGCAGAAACCTCTGCAGATTTAAATGTCCCTGTCTGACAGCTTTGAAGAGAGTAGTGGTTCTCCCAGCACGGAGTTTGAGATCTGAGAACGGATAGACTGCCTCCTCAAGTGGGTCCCTGACTCCTGAGTAGCCTAACTGGGAGGCACCCCCCAGTAGGGGCAGACTGACACCTCACATGGCTGGGTACCCCTCTGAGATGAAGCTTCCAGAGGAACAATCAGGCAGCAACATTTGCTGTTCAGTAATATTCACTCTTCTGCAGCCTCCACTGCTGATACCCAGGCAGACAGGGTCTGGAGTAAACCTCTGGCAAACTCCAACAGACCTGCAGCTGGGGGTCCTGACTGTTAGAAGGAAAGCTAACAAACAGAAAGGACATCCACACCAAAACCCCATCTGTATGTCACTATCATCAAAGACCAAAGGTAGATAAAACCACAAAGATGGGGAAAAAACAGAGCAGAAAAGCTGAAAATTCTAAAGATTGGAGCACCTCTGCCCCTCCAAAGTTATGCAGTTCCTCCCCAGCAATGGAACAAAACTGGAGGGAGAATGACTTTGACGAGTTAAGAGGCTTCAGACAATCAAACTTCTCTGAGCTAAATGAGGAAGTTTGAACCCATTGCAAAGAAACTAAAAACCTTGAAAAAAGATTAGACGAATGCCTAACTAGAATAACCAATGTAGAGAAGTCCTT
Organism: Macaca fascicularis; assembly: GCF_037993035.2. Classification (NCBI taxonomy): domain Eukaryota; kingdom Metazoa; phylum Chordata; class Mammalia; order Primates; family Cercopithecidae; genus Macaca; species Macaca fascicularis. Next base: position 18,192,398 of record NC_088376.1, read on the forward strand.
AAATGACCAGATAGAGCTGAAAACCATGGCATGAGAACTATGTGACAAGTGCACAAGCTTCAGTAATCGATTCAATCAACTGGAAGAAAGGGTATCAGTGACTGAAGATCAAATGAATGAAATGAAGTGAGAAGAGAAGTTTAGAGAAAAAAAGAGTAAAAAGAAACAAAACCTCCAAGAATTATGGGACTATGTGAAAAGACCAAATCTACGTCTGATTGGTGTACCTGAAAGTGATGGGGAGAATAGAACCAAGTTGGAAAACACTCTGCAGGTTATTACCAGGAGAACTTCCCCAACCTACCAAAGCAGGCCAACATTCAAATTCCAGAAATACAGAGAACACCACAAAGATACTCCTTGAGAAGAGCAGCTCCAAGACACATAATTGTCAGATTCACCAAAGTTGAAATGGAGGAAAAAATGTTAAGGGCAGCCAGAGAGAAAGATTGGGTTTCCCACAAAGGGAAGCCCATCAGACTAACAGTGGATTTCTTGGCAGAAACTCTACAAGCCAGAAGAGAGTGGGGGCCAATATTCAACATTCTTAAAGAAAAGAATTTTCAACCCAGAATTTCGTATCCAGCCAAACTAAGCTTCATAAGTGAAGGAGAAATAAAATCCTTTATAGACAAGCAAACATTGAGAGATTTTGTCACCACCAGGCCTGTCCTACAAGAGCTCCTGAAGGAAGCACTAAACATGGAAAGGAACAACCGGTACCAGCCACTGCAAAAACGTAGCAAAATGTAAAGACCATCAATGCTAGGAAAAAACTGCATCAACTAATGAGCAAAATAACGAGCTAATACCATAATGACAGGATCAAATTCACACATAACAATATTAACCTTAAATGTAAATGGGCTAAATTCTCCAGTTAAAAGACACAGACTGACAAATTGGATAAGAGTCAAGACCCATCAGTGTGCTGTGTTCAGGAAACCCATCTTACGTGCAGAGACACACATAGGCTCAAAATAAAGGGATGGAGGAAGATCTACCAAGCAAATGGAAAACAAAAAAAAGGCAGGGTTTGCAATCCTAGTCTCTGATAAAACAGACTTTAAACCAACAAAGATCAAAAGAGACAAAGAAGGCCATTACATAATGGTAAAGGGATCAATTCAACAAGAAGAGCTTAATAAGGATATCAAGGAATTGAACTCAGCTCTGCACCAAGCAGACCTAATAAGTATCTATGGAACTCTCTCCCTCAAATCAACAGAATATATATTTTTCTCAGCACCACATCACATTTATTCCAAAATTCACCACATAAGTGGAAGTAAAGCACTCCTCAGCAAATGTAAAAGAACAGAAATTATAACAAACTATCTCTCAGACCACAGTGCAATCAAACTAGAACTCAGGATTGAGAAACTCACTCAAAACCACTCAACTACATGGAAAGTGAACAATCTGCTCCTGGATGACTATGGGGTACAGTAGTCCAGGCTGAGGCAGGAGAATCGCTTGAACCCAGGAGCCAGAGGTTGCAGTCAGCTGAGATCACACCACTGCACTTCAGCCTGGGTGACAGAGTGAGACTCCATCTCAAAAAAAAAAAAAAAAAAAATCCCCTTTGAAACCAATGAGAACAAAGATACAATACAATATACCAGAACCTCTGGGACATATTTAAAGCAGTGTGCCGAGGGAAATTTATAACACTAAAGGTTCACAAGAGAAAGCAGGAAAGATCCAAAATTGACACCCTAACATCACAATTAAAAGAACTAGCGAAGCAACAGCAAACACATTCAAAAGCTAGCAGAAGGCAAGAAGTAATTAAGATCAGAGCAGAACTAAAGGAGATAGAGACACAAAAAACCCTTCAAAAATCAATGAATCCAGGAGCTGGTTTTTTGAAAAGATCAACAAAATTGATAGATTGCTAGCAAGACTAATAAAGAAGAAAAGAGAGAAGATTCAAATAGATGCAATAAAAAATGATAAAGGGGATATCACCACCAACCCCACAGAAATAGAAACTACCATCAGAGAATACTATAAACACCTCTATGCAAATAAACTAGAAAACCTAGAAGAAATGGATAAATTCCTGGACGCATACATTCTCCCAAGACTACACCAGGAAGAAGTTGAATCCCTGAATAGATCAACAACAGGTTCTGAAATTAAGGCAATAATTAATAGCCTGCCAACTAAAAAAAGTCTAGGACCAGACGGATTCATAGCTGAATTCTACCAGAGTACAAAGAAGAGCTGGTACCACTCCTTCTGAAACTATTCCAATCAATAGAAAAAGAGGGAATCCTCCCTAACTCATTTTATGAGGCCAACATCATCCTGATACCAAAGCCTGGCAGAGACACAACAAAAAAAGAGAATTTAAGACCAAAATCCTTGATTAACATTGATGCAAAAATCCTCAATAAAATACTGGCAAACTGAATCCAGCAGCATGTGAAAAAACTTATCCAACATGATCAAGTGGGCTTCATCCCTGGGATGCAAGGCTGGTTCAACTTACGCAAATCAATAAATGTAATCCAGCATATAAACAGAACCAAGGACAAAACCCACAAGATTATCTCAATAGATGCAGAAAAGGCCTTTGACAAAATTCAGCAGCCCTTCATGCTAAAAATTCTCAATAAATTCGGTATTGATGGAATGTATCTCAAAATAATAAAAGCTATTTATGACAAACCCACAGCCAGTATCATACTGAATGGGCAAAAACTGGAAGCATTCCCTTTGAAAACTGGCACAAGACAGGGATGCCCTCTCTCACCACTCCTATTCAACATAGTGTTGGAAGTTCTGGCCAGGGCAATTAGGCAGGAGAAAGAAATAAAGGGTATTCAATTAGGAAAAGAGGAAGTCAAATTGTCCCTATTAGCAGATGACATGATTGTATATTGAGAAAACTCCATCGTCTCATCCCAAAATCTCTTTAAGCTGATAACCAACTTCAGCAAAGCCTCAGGATTTAAAATCAATGTGCAAAAATCACCAGCATTCTTATATACCAGTAACAGACAGAGAGCCAAATCATGAAGGAACTCCCATTCACAATTGCTTCAAAGAGAATAAAATACCTAGGAATTCAACCTACAAGGGATGTGAAGGACCTCTTCAAGAAGAACTACAAACCACTGCTTAATGAAATAAAAGAGGACACAAACAAATGGAAGAACATATCATGCTCATGGATAGGAAGAATCAATATTTTGAAAATGGCCATACTGCCCAAGGTAATTTATAGATTCAATGCCATCCCCATTAAGCTACCAATGACTTTCTTCACAGAATTGGAGAAAACAACTTTGAAGTTCATATGAAACCAAAAAAGAACTAGCATTGCCAATACAATCCTAAGCCAAGAGAACGAAGCTGGAGGCATCATGCTACCTGACTTCAAACTATACTACAAGGCTACAGTCACCAAAACAGCATGGTACTGGTACCAAAACAGATATAGAACAATGGAACAGAACAGAGCCCTCAGAAATAATACCACACATCTACAACCATCTGATCTTTGACAAACCTGAGAAAAACAAGAAATGGGAAAAGGATTCCTTATTTAATAAATGGTGTTGGGAAAACTGGCTAGCCATATGTAGAAAGCTGCAATTGGATCCCTTCCTTACACCTTATACAAAAATTAACTCAAGATGGATTAAAGACTTAAATGTTAGACCTAAAACCATAAAAACCCTAGAAGAAAACCTAGGCAATTCAGGACATAGGCATGGGCAAGGACTTCATGTCTAAAACACCAAAGCAATGGCAACAAAAGCCAAAATTGACAAACGGGATCTAACTAAACTAAAGAACTTCTGCTCAGCAAAAGAAACTACCATCAGAGTGAACAGGCAAGCTACAGAATGGGAGAAAATTTTTGCAATCTACTCATCTGACAAAGGGCTAATATCCAGAACCTACAAAGAGCTCAAACAAATGTACAAGAAAAAAAAACAAACAACCCCATCAAAAAGTGGGCAAAGGATATGAACAGACACTTCTCAGAAGAAGACATTTATGCAGCCAACAGACACATGAAAAAATGCTCATCATCACTTGCCATCAGAGAAATGCAAATCAAAACCACAATGAGATGTAATCTCACACCAGTTAGAATGGCAATAATTTAAAAGTCATGAAACAACAGGTGCTGGAGAGGATGTGGAGAAATAGGAACACTTTTACACTGTTGGTAGGACTATAAACTAGTTCAACCATTGTGGAAGACAGTGTGGCCATTCCTCAAGGATCTAGAACTAGAAATACCATTTGACCCAGCCATCCTGTTACTTGGGTATATACCCAAAGAAATATAAATCATGCTGCTATAAAGACTCATGCACACATATGTTTACTGTGGCACTATTCACAATAGCAAAGACTTGGAACCAACCCAAATGTCCATCAATGACAGACTGGATTAAGAAAATGTGGCACATATACACCATGGAATACTATGCAACCATATAAAAGGATGAGTTCATGTCCTTTGTAGGGACATGGATGCAGCTGGAAACCATCATTCTCAGCAGACTATCACAAGAACGGAAAACCAAACACTGCGTGTTCTCACTCGTAGTTGGGAATTGAACAATGAGAACACTTGGACACAGGGCAGGGAACATTGCACACCGGGGCCTGCCATGGGAATGTGGGAGGAGGGAAGGGATAGCATTAGGAGATATACCTAATGTAAATGATGAGTTAATGGGTGCAGCCCACCAACATGGCACATGTATACATATGTAACAAATCTGCACGTTGTGCACATGCACCCTAGAACTTAAAGTATAATTAAAAAAAAAAGAGAAAGTCAACTGTACAGCAAGAGAAATATGTTATAAAAAGTCAACTATCTATCTATCTATCTATCTATCTATCTATCTATCTATCTATCTATCTTTCTATCTATCTACCTACCTATCTATCTACCTATCTATCTATCTGAGACTGGCTCTCACTCTGTCACCCAGGCAGGAGTGCAGTGATATGATCTCGAATCACTGAAACCTTTGCCTCCTGGGCTCAAGCAATTCTCCCACCTCAGCCTCCTGAGTTACTGGTACTACAGGCACACACCACCACACTCAGGTAATTTTTTTTTTTTTTTTTTTTTTGTATATTTGATAGTGATGGGGTCTTCCTATTTTGCCCAGTCTGTTCTCAAACTCCTGGGCTCAAGCTATCCACCTGCCTTGTCCTCCCATAGTACTGGGATTACAGACCCAATCCTGGCCATAAAGACAAGTATTCTAAGGGGAGTTTGCTCTGTGGGTGATTTTGAAAATGCCCTAGAAATTTTTTGTTTTAACTTTTTTCTTAGGGCTTTGAACCTATATGATTCCAGAGCTAATTTTGTTACACGATAGTTTTTTTTTTTTTTTTTTTTTTTTAAGAATGGTTCCTGCGTGCATATCCCCACCATGTTCTCTTCTGAGGGTTGAAATGTTGTCCAGTCGAAACATATGAGAAGCTACTAAGTTATTGCTTAGTCATTTCCTCATGAAGATAACTTTTGCTTTTATTGGCATTGTTCCTCCCTCCATGAGGAAGATAAACATAAGATTTTAGCCATGAGATATATTCAAAACAGAAATACTAGAGAAGGTGCAGGAGGAGGTCAGTGATAACTATGAAAGCAGAAGAAAGTAGGACTTACAAAGAAAGATCAAAGCAAGTGGAGTCCCTTTATCTGATCAGGAAGCATGTAAGGGCATGAAGACATTTCAAAGAAGAGTCACTAAACAGACTTCTTGGAAAGTTAAAATGATGAAGGTAGAAAATGGTTCCAGTCTCTAGAATTTTCAACTCTGAGGAAAAATAGAAGTTTCATAGATAACTTTTCATTTGCTCAAAGAGTGATGCTGTGTTGGAGATGAATGGTAGATCAGCCACTCTGTTTTCACAAAAGATCAAATGAGAAGAATTTCCTTTTGTGCTGCAGTGTGACAGATTTAGGCCAACCCTTGGGTCACTTCAGGACATTTAGGTTTTTAAGCATTGGGTTAAAAATGTCTCTAGAGTTTATTATTTGGAGTAAAGTACTCTGAAGTTTGAGGGCAAAGTAATATTCTCTTTAGTCTGCATTGATAAAATGTGTTCTCAAAGGCAAAAAGTGGGAAAAAATTATATGACAGATCTTCCTGCTTGATGATTTTAGGTAGTTGGTGAAAGTGGAATTAAACCCAAGATTGTGCATGGTTGGGTTTCACATGACTCTGAAAATAACTAGAAGTTTGGTTGTAAAGGTGGCCCAAATTATATTTGCCTGTGGGAAATTAGAGGAGAGAGAGCCACCAAGCAGACAAATTTGGTTCACCAGCCAAACCTCAGTTAATAGACATGAAACGAAAACTCTATATGAGATATGATGATTGCCTCTCCTGTTGCTAGGGCCAGAATTCAGTCTAGAAAACGGACTTCAGTCTAGAAAAGTGAGAGGGCTAGCATGTAGAGAGAAGCCACAAAATACAGGTTTATTTTAATTAAACTTCCTTAAGATGTTGAGCTCTTAGTAAAATTATTTTGAGATTCATATGTCTAAATGTGACACAGAATAGGGAGAAACATGAAGCCCACATTTATGCACAAAATAGTCATGACTTTAGCATCCTGAGTAACCTACCATGTACCACTTTGACATGTTGAGCGTTCCAGCAGAGGTGTTTGGTAGAGGCAGGGCCACCAGCAGAGGTGGCATTGCCAAAAAGGAGGTGACCACAGTGGGTAACATGGGCAATTACTTCCTGGCTGCTTATCAGCAGCTGAGGTCCTGGCAATCAACACTGAGGAGGGCCAGGACTTTTCAGGAAGCACATAAGAGACACTCTGGAAGATGTCTCAAGATCACTGGAAAATTGTTGTCACTTTTACCAATATATGGGACGGAAGTGAAACTAAACGAAGTTTAGGTTACTCTAGCTGTGCACTGGGCAATGGTGGCTGAAGAAACACTGGTGCATATGAAGAAAAACAAAATCTAGTAATGTCAACCCCATGAAATCTTAAGATATAGGTGATCCTGACAAGCTGCAACAGAGTAAGAAACAAAACAAAGCCAATATTAGTGGAGGTGGGCAATGATCAGACTTGAGAAATAGCTTTTTTTTAATTATTATTATAACGATCATCCATTATTTATCTAGAGCTATAGGGACATATGTCAAGACTTGTGTTTGAATGTATTTCAGATGCATTATCTTCTTGAACCCTTACAACCACTTGGTAAGTAATAATTACTGTATCTCTTACGATCCTTTCAGCTATAGTTGCAGAAGACTTAGCTAAAATTGGTGTAATATTAAGGACCATTATTGTCTCTTATAAGAAGAAGAAGATGATAGGAGGGGGGTATATGCCAGAGCTGGTCCAGTAATCTATGAATGCCATTAAGAATTTAGGGCAGTGGGAGGAAAATAAAATAAATAGAAGAAAAACAGAAGAATTGAGGGTTTTTACAACTCTCCAATAAGTCTTTCTTTTTATATTTGCTTCTTTCTCACCCTTATCTATCATAGCTACCAGGTGGCTACATCACCATGGAATTACAATGACTGGCAAAGAAAAAGAGAGTTTCCTCTCTTACATCTTAGATGCCTCTAAGCATGTTTCCCTGAGATCTCACTAGATTTCACTGGACTGAATCATGTTCAGGTGCTCAGTGCAAAGGAAGCTGATAAAGTGAATAATAGCACTGTGAATCTGTTGTGTGGGAGCAAGGCTCTCGCAACTAAGATGGGGGATAGGAATGGCAATTAAGTAGGTGACAGCCATTTTTTATGTGGGAAGAATAGAGAGGATAAAAAACTTGCCCCAGGCCACAGAGCTCATATGCAACCAAGCTGGATCTAAAACACATTCTTCACAATCATGCTATAATGTACTCACTTCAGAGAGTCAGGCTGGGATCTAACCATGTCTTGGAATGTCCTGCAAATATAAGACAACCAAAGTAAGATCTGGGGCTCAGGGAATGACACACTGGTGTGTCTTCCATCACTTTTCTGTCTTCTAGCTTTGCACTAGGCAGGCTTATGTAGAAGGCAGAGAGTGAAGTTTTCTGCTTGCCCTAAATTCTCTTTCCAGCTTTCCATTTGACATTAGAACATCTTTTTTTTTTTTTTTTTTTTTTAATCTCTGAGTAACTAGAAAAGTCCATCATTGCCATTCTAAAACACATTTTATGTGATAAGTCCCTATCAAACATCAAGGAAGCCTCTTTGATTTTAATACTTCTTTTGGTCTCACAAAGGCTACAAGAAGGACATATTGCTAAAGAAATAACAAGCTTCAAAAACTGTTAGAAGAATTTCTTTGTGGTTGCCATTTCAGATTCCTTAAATCCTTATTGTCACACTTGAGCTTCCCTTTGACTTTTAAATGCTTCTTTTCAGCACTGATAATTTGCCAAGACATATCTAAGAGCTGAAAGAAAAGGAGATGGCAAGTACGGTATCAGTGATGTGATGTGTGTGTCAACGGGTACTCAAGCACATTCCAATATCCAGACTGCATCTAATTAGCAGGACTGCATCACACCTCAACTTTCCCACATTACCTCCATCATCACAGGGCTGAGAATACTGAATACTGTCCAAAACCCAGGCAAATAGTTTTCCAGTTTCATCTGTGGTATCATTAACACTTTGGCCATGAAATAAAATATTGACAGTCAAATAATCAAATATGTCTATTTGACTGTCTGGCTGCACTTGGCATTTCAGTTGAGTCGAGAAAAAGTGCTCTGATAAAACAGAGTGAGCATGTGAGAACATGCAGTCCAAAATAAACCAATCACCCATTGATAAGTATGTAATGCTGCAGTTGCCACTTACCATCTCTGAGGATCTGTTTTCTCTGCTGATAAATGAAAATGCTTATGTACACTTACAATAATTACAAAAAAGTAAAAGTATAAAAGGACACAGGTACAACTTGTTAAGAGAATATCAGGATAGTGTTACTAATTTTACAGTAAATAAAATACAGGCATACCTTGTTTAATTGCACTTCACTTTTGTTTTGATTCATAGATATTGAGTTTTTTACAAATTGAAGGTTTGTGGCAAACCTGTGTCTATCAGCACCGTTTTTCCAACAGCATGTGTTCACCTTGTGTCTCTGTGTCATATTTGGGTAATTCCCACAATATTTCACACATTTTAATCATTATTATATCTGCTATGGTGATACGTGATCAGTGATCTTGGATTTATTATTGCAACTGTTCTTGGGCATCACAAAACACATTCATAGAAGATGGCAAACTTAATCAATAAATGCTGGGTACTCTGACTGCTCCACCAACCAGCCATTCCTTCACCTCTCTCCCTCTCCTCAAGCCTCCCTATTTCCTGAGACACAACAATATTGAAGCTAGATCAATTAATACCCTTACGATGGCCTCTGAGGGTTCACATGAAAGTAAGAGTCACACATCTCTCATATTAAATCAAAAGTTAGAAATGGTTAAGCTTAGTGAGGACGGTATGTCAAAAGCCTAGGCCTCTAGCACCAAACAGTTAGCCAAGTAATGAATGCAAAGGAAAAGTTATTGAGGGAAATTAAATGTGCTACTCCAGTGAATGCATGAATGATAACAAAGTCTTATTGCTGATCTGAAGAAAGTTTCAGAGGTCTGATTAGAAAATCAAACCAGTCACAACATTCCCTTAAGCCAAAGCCTAATCCAGAGCAAGACCCTAACTGTCTACAGTTCTGTGAAGGCTAAGGAAGGAGAAAGTTGAAGAAGAAAAATTTGAAGCTAGTAGAGGCTGGTTCATGAGGTTTAAGGAAGTCATCTTCATAGCATAAAAGTGTCAGGTGAAGCAGCAAGTGTCAGGTGAAGAAGCTGCAGAAGATCTAGCTAAGATGAATGATGAAGATGGCTGCCCCAGCAACAGAGTTTCAGTGTAGATAAAACAGCCTTACATTGAAAAACGATGCCATCTAGGACTTTTATAGCTAGAAAGGAGAAGTCAAAACCAAGCTTCAAAGCTTCAAATGACAGGCTGAGTTTTTTGTTAGGGGTTAATGCAGCTGGTGACTTGAAGGTGAAGTCAAAGTTCATTTGTCATTTTGGAAATCCTACGGCCCTTAAAATTATGCTAAATCTACTCTGCCTGCACTCTATAAATGGAACAACAAAGCCTGGATGACAGCTTATCCCTTTATATCATGGTTTGCTGAGTACTTTAAGCCCACTGTTGAGACCTACTGCTCATAAAAAAATTATTCCATTCAAAATACTACTGCTCATTGACAATGCACCTGGTTCCCCAGGAGCACCGATGGAAATGTGCAAGATTAATGTTTTTATGCCTGCTAACACAACATTTATTCTGCAACCCATGGATCAAGGAGTCATTTCAACTTTTAAGTATTATTACCTAAGAAATACATTTTATAAGGCTTTAGCTGGTATAAATAATGATTTCTCCAATAGATCTAGGCAAAGTAAATTAATACCCTTCTGGACAGGATTCACCATTCTGGATGTCATTAAAAACATGTGTGATTGATGAAAGGAGGTCAAACTTGCAATATTACCAACAATTTTGTAAAAGTTGATTCCAGCTCTCACAGATGACGTTGAAGGGTTCATGACTTCAGAGAAAGGAGTCACTACAGACATGGTGAAAATAGCAGGAGAATTAGAATTAGAAGGAGAGTCTGAAGATGTGATTGAATTGCTGTGATCTCATAATATAATCTGAATGCATGAGGAGTTGCCTGTAATGGATGGGCAACTATGGAAAGTGGTTTTTAAGGTAAAATCAACTCCTGGTAAAAACGCTGTGAACATTGTTTAAATGACAACAAAGACTTTAGAATATTACAGAAACTTATGTGAGAAAGCAGAGGCAGGGTTTGAGAGGATTGACTGCAATTTTGAAAGAAGTTCTACTATCAGTTAAATCCCATCAAACAGCATCACATGTTCCAGAGAACTCTTTTGTGAAAGAAAGAGTCAATTAATGTGGCAAACTTTATTGTCCTATTGTAAGAAGTTGTTGGGGGGGCACGCCCAAGATGGCTGAATAGGAACAGCTAAAGCCTCCAGGTCCCAGTGTGAGCGACACAGAAGACGGTGATTTCTGCATTTTCAAGTGAGGTACCAGGTTCATCTCACTGGGGCATGTCGGACAGTTGGTGCTGGTCCGTGGGTGCAGCCCAACCAGTAAGAGCTGAAGCAGGGCAAGGCATTGCCTCACTTGGGAAGCACAAGGGGGAAGGGAATTCCTTTTCGTAGCCAAAGAAAATTGAGACACACAACACCTGGAAAATTGGGTAACTCCCACCCTAATACTGCGCTTTACCGAGGGTCTTAGCAAATGGCACATCAGGAGATTATATCCCACACCTGGCCTGGAGGGTCCCACGCCCACGGAGCCTCCCTCATTGCTAGCACAGCAGTCTGAGATCTAACTGCAAGGCGGCAGCGAGGCTGGGGGAGGGGTGCCCGCCATTGCTGAGGCTTAAGTAGGTAAACAAAGCCGCTGGGAAGCTCGAATTGGATGGCGCCCACCACAGCTCAAAGAGGCCTGCCTGCCTCTGTAGATTTCACCTCTGGGGACAGGGCATAGCTAAACAAAAAGCAGCAGAAACCTCGGCAGAGGTAAATGTCCCTGTCTGACAGCTTTGAAGAGAGCAGTGGATCTCCCAGCATGGAGGTTGAGATCTGAGAATGGACAGACTGCCTGCTCAAGTGGGTCCCTGACCCCTGAGTAGCCTAACTGGGAGACATCCCCCACTAGGTGCAGACTGATACCTTACACCTCAGATGGCTGGGTACACCCCAAGACGAAACTTCCAGAGAAAGAATCAGACAACAACACTCGCTGTTCAGCAATATTCTATCTTCTGCAGTCTCTGCTGCTGATACCCAGGCAAACAGCATCTGGAGTGGACCTCAAGCAAACTCCAACAAACCTGCAGCTGAGGGTCCTGACTGTTAGAAGGAAAACTAACAAACAGAAAGGACACCCACACCAAAACCCCATCAGTACATCACCATCATCAAAGACCAAAGGCAGATAAAACCAAAAAGATGGGGAAAAAGTGGTGCAGAAAAGCTGGATATTCAAAAAAATAGAGCACAGCTGCCCCTCCAAAGGAACGCAGCTCATTGTCAGCAATGGAACAAAGCTGGATGGAGAATGACTGACAAGTTGAAAGAAGAAGGCTTCAGTCGATCAAACTTCTCAGAGCTAAAGGAGGAACTATGTAACCAGCACAAAGAAACTAAAAACCTTGAAAAAAGATTTGACGAATGGCTAACTAGAATAACCAATGTAGAGAAGTCCTTAAAAGAACTGATAGAGATGAAAACCATAACATGAGATCTGCGTGACAAATGCACAAGCTTCAGTAACAAACTTGATCAACTGGAAGAAAGAGTGTCAGCAATTGAAGAATAAATGAATGAAATGAAGTGAGAAGAGAAGTGTAGAGAAAAAAAGTAAAAAGAAATGAACAAAGCCTCCAAGAAATATGGGAGTATGTGAAAAGACCAAATCTACGTCTGATTGGTGTGCCTGAAAGTGACGGGGAAACTGGAACCAAGTTGGAAAACACTCTGCAGGATATCATCCAGGAGAACTTCCCCAACCTACCAAAGCAGGCCAACATTCAAATTCAGGAAATACAGAGAACACCACAAAGATACTCCTCGAGAAGAGCAACTCCAAGACACATATTTTTCAGATTCACCAAAGTTGAAATGAAGGAAAAAATGTTAAGGGCAGCCAGAGAGAAAGGTCGGGTTACCCACAAAGGGAAACCCATCAGACTAACAGCAAATCTCTCAGCAGAAACTCTACAAGCCAGAAGAGAGTGGGGGCCAATATTCAACATTCTTAAAGAAAAGAATTTTAAACCCAGAATTTCATATCCAGCCAAACTAAGTTTCGTAAGTGAAGGAGAAATAAAATCCTTTACAGACAAGCAAATGCTTAGAGATTTTGTCACCACCAGACCTGCCCTACAAGAGATCCTGAAGGAAGCACTAAAATGGAAAGGAACAACAAGTACCAGCCATTGCAAAAACATGCCAAAATGTAAAGTCCATCAATGCTAGGAAGAAACTGCATGACCTAATGAGCAAAATAACCAGTAATATCATAATGACAGGATCAAATCACACATAATAATATTAACCTTAAATGTAAATGGACTCAATGGTCCAATTAAAAGACACAGACTGGCAATTTGGCTAAAGAGTCAAGACCCATCAGTTTGCTATATTCAGGAGACCCATCTCACATGCACAGACACACATAGGCTCAAAATAAAGGAATGGAGGAAGATCTACCAAGCAAATGGAAAACAATAAAAAGCAGGGGTTACAATCCTATTCTCTGATAAAACAGACTTTAAACCATCAGAGATCAAAAGAGACAAAGAAGGCCATTACATAATGGTAAAGGGATCAATTCATCAGGAAGAGCTAACTATCCTAAATATATATGCACCCAATACAGGAGCACCTAGATTCGTAAAGCATGTCCTTAGAGACTTACAAAGAGACTTAGACTCCCATACAATAAAAATAGGAGACTTTAACACCCCACTGTCAACCTTAGACAGATCAATGAGAAAGAAAGTTTACAAGGATATCCAGGAATTGAACTCAGCTCTGAACCATGCAGACCTAATAGACATCCACAGAACTCTCTACCCCAAAGCAACAGAATATACATTCTTGTCAGCACCACATCGCTTATTCCAAAATTGACCACATAGTTGGAAGTAAAGCACTCCTCAGCAAATGTAAACAAACAGAAATTATAACAAACGGTCTCTCAGACCACAGTGCAATCAAACTAGAACTCAGGACTAAGAAACTCAATCAAAACCACTCAACTACATGGAAACTTAACAACCTGCTCCTAAATGACTACTGGGTACAAAACGAAATGAAGGCAGAAATAAAGATGTTCTTTGAAACCAAAGAGAACAAAGATAAAATATACCAGAATCTCTGGGACACAATTAAAGCAGTGTGTAGAGGGAAATTTATAGCACTAAATGCCCACAAGAAAAAGCAGGAAAGATCTAAAATTGACACCCTAACATTACAATTAAAAGAAGTAGAGAAGCAACAGCAAACACATTCAAAAACTAGCAGAAGGCAAGAAATAACGAAGATCAGAGCAGAACTGAAGGAGATAGAGACACAAAAAACCCTTCAAAAAATCAATGAATCCAGGAACTGTTTTTTTGAAAAGATCAATAAAATTGATAGACTGCTAGCAAGACTAATAAAGAAGAAAAGAGAGAAGAATCAAATAGACACAATAAAAAATGATAAAGGGGATATCACCACCGACCCCACAGAAATAGAAATTACCGTCAGAGAATACTATAAACACCTCTATGCAAATAAACTAGAAAACCTAGAAGAAATGGATAATTTCCTGGACACTTACACTCTCCCAAGGCTAAACCAGGAAGAAGTTGAATCCCTGAATAGACCAATAGCAGGCTCTGAAATTGAGGCAATAATTAATAGCCTACCAACCAAAAAAAGTCCAGGACCAGACGGATTCACAGCTGAATTCTACCAGAGGTACAAGGAGGGGTGGTACCATTCCTTCTGAAACTATTCCAATCAATAGAAAAAGAGGGAATCCTCCCTAACTCATTTTATGAGGCCAACATCATCCTGATACCGAAGCCTGGCAGAGACACAACAAAAAAAGAGAATTTTAGACCAACATCCCTGATGAACATCGATGCAAAAATCCTCAATAAAATACTGGCAAACCGAATCCAGCAGCACATCAAAAAGCTTATCCACCATGATCAAGTGAGCTTCATCCATGGAATGCAAGGCTGATTCAACATATGCAAATCAATAAATGTAATCCAGCATATAAACAGAACCAAAGACAAAAACCACATGATTATCTCAATAGATATAGAAAAGGCCTTTGACAAAATTCAACAGCCCTTCATGCTGAAAACTCTCAATAAATTCGGTATTGATGGAACGTATCTCAAAATAATAAGAGCTATTTATGACAAACCCACAACCAATATTATACTGAATGGGCAAAAACTGGAAGCATTCCCTTTGAACACTGGGACAAGACAGGGATGCCCTCTCTCACCACTCCTATTCAACATAGTGTTGGAAGTTCTGGCTAGGGCAATCAGGCAAGAGAAAGAAATCAAGGGTATTCAGTTAGGAAAAGAAGAAGTCAAATTGTCCCTGTTTGCAGATGACATGATTGTATATTTAGAAAACCCCATTGCCTCTGTTCAAAATCTCCTTAAAGTGATAAGCAACTTCAGCAAAGTCTCAGGATACAAAATCAATGTGCAAAAATCACAAATATTCTTATATACCAGTAACAGACAAACAGAGAGCCAAATCATGAGTGAACTCCCATTCACAATTCCTTCAAAGAGAATAAAATAGCTAGGAATCCAACTTACAAGGGATGTAAAGGACCTCTTCAAGGAGAACTACAAACCACTGCTCAGTGAAATAAAAGAGGACACAAACAAATGGAAGAACATACCATGCTCATGGATAGGAAGAATCAATATTTTGAAAATGGCCATACTGCCCAAGGTAATTTATAGATTCAATGCCATCCCCATCAAGCTACCAATGAGTTTCTTCACAGAATTGGAAAAAACTGCTTTAAAGTTCATATGAAACAAAAAAAGATCCCACATTGCCAAGACAATCCTAAGCCAAAAGAACAAAGCTGAAGGCATCACGCTACCTGACTTCAAACTATACTACAAGTCTACAGTCACCCAAACAGCATGGTACTGGTACCAAAACAGAGATATAGACCAATGGAACAGAACAGAGCCCTCAGAAATAATATCACACATCTACAGCCATCTGATCTTTGACAAACCTGACAAAAACAAGAAATGGGGAAAGGATTCCCTATTTAATAAATGGTGCTGGGAAAATTGGCTAGCCATAAGTAGAAAGCTGAAACTGGATCCTTTCCTTACTTCTTATATGAAAATTAATTCAAGATGGATTAGAGACTTAAATATTAGACCGAAATCCATAAAAACCCTAGAAGAAAACCTAGGCAATACCATTCAGGACATAGGCATGGGTAAGGACTTCATGTCTAAAACACCAAAAGCAATGGCAACAAAAGCCAAAATTGACAAATGGGATCTAATTAAACTAAAGAGCTTCTGCACAGCAAAAGAAACCACCATCAGAGTGAACAGGCAACCTATGGAATGGGAGAAAATTTTTGCAATCTACTCATCTGACAAAGGGCTAATATCCAGAACCTAGAAAGAACTCAATCAAATTTACAAGAAAAAAACAAACAACCCCATCAAAAAGTGGGTGAAGGATATGAACAGACACTTCTCAAAAGAAGACATTCATACAGCCAACAGACACATGACAAATGCTCATCATCAGTCGCCATCAGAGAAATGCAAATGAAAACCACAATGAAATACCATCTCACACCAGTTAGAATGGCAGTCATTAAAAAAATCAGGAAACAACCGGTGCTGGAGAGGATGTGGAGAAATAGGAACCCTTTTACACTGTTGGTGGTACTGTAAACTAGTTCAACCATTGTGGAAAACAGTGTGGCGACTCCTCAAGGATCTAGAACTAGAAATACCATTTGACTCAGCCATCCCATTACTGGGTATATACCCAAAGGATTATAAGTCATGCTACTATAAAGACACATGCACACGTATGTTTATTGTGGCACTATTCACAATAGCAAAGACTTAGAATCAACCCAAATGTCCATCAGTGACAGACTGGATTAAGAAAGTGTGGCACATATACACCATGGAATACTATGTAGCCATAAAAAAAGATGAGTTCGTCTCCTTTGTAGGGACGTGGATACAGCTGGAAAATCATTCTCAGCAAACTATCGCAAGAACAGAAAACCAAATACTGCATGTTCTCACTTATAGGTGGGAATTGAACAATGAGATCACTGGACACAGGAAGGGGAATACCACACACCGGGTCCTATTGTGGGGAGGGGGTGGGGGGAGTGATAGCATTAGGAGATATACCTAATGTAAATGATGAGTTAATGGGTGCAGCACACCAACATGGCACATGTATACATATGTAACAAACCTGCATGTTGTGCACATGTACCCTAGAACTTAAAGTATAATAATAATAAAAAAAAAGAAATTGTCACAGCCACCCACCCCTTAGCAACGCTGATTAGTCAGCAGCCTTCAATATCCAGGCAAGATCCACCACAAGCAAGAAGATTATAGTTCCCTGAAGGCTCAGATGATTGTTAGCATTTTTTAGGAATATAGTATTTTTAAATTAAGGTCTGTACATTTTTAAAACAATGCTTTGCACACTTAATGGACTAGATAATAGTGTAAACATAACTATTATATGCAGAGGGAAACCGAAAAAATTGTGTGAGTGGATTCATTGCAATATTTGCTTTATTGCAGTAGTCTGAAAACCAACCCACAATATCTTTGAAGGATTCCCATAGTGGAAATGGTCTCTAACGCGTCTTGTTAATGGGATCTTCTTTGGCTTTCTGATGTCTAGATACAAATTCTACTACAGAAGAAAGCAGTTATGTTCCACCATCTCTGTGAGTAACATCTGCCAATGGAATGCAGAGGCAAGAAAACCTGGCTTAAAATCAAATTTTATAATGAATAATTTAAGAAAAACATGTTTGAATTGTTTTAAATAGAAAATTCATTAACTGGAAAACAATGTTAAACATTTTAATAAGGGGAATTCAAACCATCCAGCAGATTTTGTTCACATTTAAATTTCATTTTCTTTCCTTTGTCAGTTATCTTATTTGGAACACATAATGATTTTTTAAAGTCATATGAAGGCCAGAATTTGCATTAGTTTGAGCAGAATTGGAATAAGAATCTGAATGCAGGACCTGAATGCATCCTGGTCCTGCGTACCACTGAATGATGGTTGTCTGTTCTGGCTTAAATAGCAATAAGGACAAGTCTGGGTTTTGCAGCTGGCCGACACATCCAGGATAGTGACAGCAAAACCACAAATTCTCCATTTAGTGGTTTCAATTTCTCATCTGGAAGAATACTTGTGATGCAGGGACACCTTGCACTTTCATACATGTCAAATCATTTCTCTTCTTAACTTTCACTACCTCCCTATGTCCACTTTTGCCCACAGCCTTGTATAATAATAGGTGCTAATTGGAGAAAAGACGCCAATCACCATTACAACATATTAAAGTCTTGTTATTATAAGAAATTATCACAGGGCTTTGCTCCTTATATTTCATTTTGCTTTAAGAGTTAGATAGGCATTTGTATGCTTGTGTTTCTGTGAAGACCACAATGTTTCTGAAATAGGGACTCTTCCATCTTTTATGCCTCTTTCTGTCTAATGCCTAGCATTGAATATATTAGAAGCTCAATAATTGTTGGTTGAATAGTTGATGAAAGAACAACATAGAATTAAGATTGGATAAAAGGAATCAGTAATCTTCCATTTTAATTCCAGTTCCATTCATTATTTTCTTTACGAGCTGGAGGAAGTCACTAAATGCCCTGAGTCTTCACTTAATAAATGAGGATTTTTTAATAAAAGTATCATAATGTCTATCCTTGTCCACCATACAGGGCTAATGTAAAGAATGAATGAGACAGTTTGTGTGAAAGCACAGTTATACTAACAACATACTATAGAAATGCCGTGTAAACTAATACTTTTAATAATTATTAACAAAAGTGAATTCTTGGCAGAAAGAAGCAGAGAATCTCCTCTTTCCCCAGGGCCACGCGCAGCCATATACCCTCTAGGGATAACTCATCTAGATGGTACCCACAGTGCAGTTAGCCCTTCCATATGTGGTTGGTTGTATTTTAAAAGTTGAAAGTTAAAAATATTTCTAGAGGAATTAACCATAATGATACACAAATACTACGTGTGACTCAGAGTGTAGATAGGTCACCCAGGGAAGAAAGCCTCCCAGGAGGGATGGAGTATCTTTGAAAGTTGGCCCTGAAGCTATGTGATGAGCCCCCTGCAGCATCCGCTCACCTCCCCCTGAGCCTGGGTCCTCAAGCAGTCTCTGAGGATCGTGCCCCCTACCAGCTCAGGAGGCTGTGTCCCTCTTTTGCTCTTTCTCACTCTTCCTTGCATTTTCTACCACATTCTTTCACCGTTTCATATTCTTTGGGATCTAGAAGTAGAAAAAGTGTTGTTAGCCTCAGTGCCTTCACTCTTACTCATTACTTTCAGATCTTGGTTAACAAATTATCAGCTAAAATTTCTAGAACAGTTGTATCAGTTCACTAGGGCAGCCATAACAAAATATCACAAACTAAGTAGTTTAAAATAACATAAATTTACTTTCTTACCATTCTGGAGGCTAGAAGTACAAAATCAAAGTGTTTACATGGATACATTTCTTCTAAAGACTCTGGAGGAGAATCCTTCTTTACATCTTCCTGCCTCTGGTGGCCCCAGGTGTTCCTTTGTTTGTGGCCGCAAAACCCTAAACTCTGTTTCTCTCTTCACGTGCCTTTTCTCCCTGTGTCTTCACTTCTGACTCTTATTAAGACACTTATCATTGGATTTAGGGCCCAGTCAGTAATCCAGGATAATCTTATCTCCAAGTATTTGACTTAATTATATCTTCAAAGTTATTTTTGCCAAATAATGTCACATTCACAGGTTACAGACGTTAGGATGTGGACATATATTTTAGGGGCACCATTCAACCACTACACCAGGCAAAGAACTTAAAAGTGGATTGTAATTCTCAAAACTGAGACCAGCCTGCCAACCCTTCCGTTGCATATAATAGAAAAAGTTATCTGAACATAAAATATGGCAGAAAACTTCTTTCTCTTGATGAATGCAGATACTCCTTTTCCCAGCTCCTTTGATGATGTTATCTCTGAGATATTGCCAAAATCCAGACAAGAATCCAAATACTTCCAGGGATAACTGGAAGTGTAGAAACCTTGAGACTCCATGAACTTTGACATAAAAAAGCCATTTGAAGAACACAGAGGGTACATTCACTAAAACAAATGCCATTATAGAACAAGAACAGGACTTGATTTCTGCTTTTCCAGATGCCATTAAGTGTGCAGTACATTTTAGGTAGTGGGAAGGCTGGAAATCTTTATGCTCAGGCTGACCAGAGTTCAGAGTCTTACTCTTTCACTTACTCTCTGTGAGTATCCAAGGCAAGTTATTTAAACCCCCTGAATCTCTTTACTTGACTGTAAAGAAAAATAATAGATAATATTTATAGAGTCCTCACTATGTGCCTATGGTCACCCACACGGAGGGTATATTTCCTAACATCCTTTGCAAGAATAGGTGGCCGTGCGAGTAAGTTCTCTTGAAAAGAATGAGAGTCAAAGTAATACATGTGAACTTGGAATGATTTTCTTCAAAGATCATAGCTGGTTTTGCATTTCCAATGCAAATATTCCAATGCGTGTGTGTGTGTGTGTGTGTGTGTGTGTGTGTGTGTGCATCTTTAAGTCATATCTTAGAACATCTTTTTATAAAATGTTAGCCTATATCCTAATTAGCACAGGTGGGTATTATCATGCTCAGTTTACATATGAGGAACCTGGGGTACAAAGTATTATAGTTAGGTGACTTGCTCAATATTATTTAGTTGACAAGTGACTTCCAACCTAGCAGTACATCATGCACAATCAGTTTGATTCTTGCCTTGTGTTTCTAACTTATTTACAGCACTGATCTAATAATATTTTGAACATAAGTTGTAGCAAAATAACATAAATAAACCAACTTACATACTGTTGTCCTTATCTATACTTCATAAATGTATTTATTAATTTATCCATTCATCTACTTGTTAAAAATATTTAAGCAGATCCATGAGCTTAGCACTGAAGATGACTAACAAATAGTTTCTATCCTCAAGGACATTTATATGAGATATATGAGATATGTATCAAGTAAGTCACAATATAATAGGTTATATGCAGCATATATCTGGTACTGTTATAGCATAGAGCAAGTGATTATCTAATGATTGAAGAAAGGTTCTTAAAAGAAACTTCACATAGATATGAGTGAGAAAGGGTCATTTTAAGTAGAAGAATATGAATGCAAAGTGTAAAAACGTGAAACAGGCCAGGCACAGTGGCTCACACCTGTAATCCCAGCACTTTGGGAGGCCGAGGAGGGCAGATCACCTGAGGTCAGGTGTTTGAGATCAGCCTGTCCAACATGGTGAAACCCTGTCTCTACTAAAAATACAAAAAAAAAAAAAAAAAAAAAAAAATTAGCTGAGTGTGATGGCACACGCCTGTAGTTCAGCTACTCGGGAGACTGAGGCAGGAGAATCGCTTAAGCCAGGGAAGTAGAGGTTGCAGTGAGCCAAGACCCCACCACCGTATTCCAATCTGGGCAACAGAGCAGGACCCCATCTCAAAAATAAAAATAAATAATAATAATAATAAAATAAAAATATGAAACAGCTTGGAGAGGTGCTGAAGATATAGAAATAATCCAATAGAGTATGATGCAGATAGAGTAGGAGTATTTAGTGAGCTTGAGGTGAGACTTCAGATGTAGATTATGAAGGGCTTGTTATGCCATACATGGTGGTTTGGACATGATCTTGTAAGAGATAAAGACCCATTAAATATATTCAGATAAAGGAGATATATTATCAGACTTATGTTATATAGTACTCTGGGTGCAATTTGGAAGATGTAAGTCTACAAGCAAAAAGCCTGGTAAGGAAACTCCAAGTTTTGTCAAGAATAATGAGAAGTGCTCAAAGACAAGAGTAGTCAGACAGAAAAATGGAGAGGATTTTAGGAATTACTTGTACTTAAAATTGGAAGGATTTATAGATTAATTGGATTTAGGAGATACAGATGAGAATGGAGTGTAATTTCGAGAATTCTGACTCAGATGACTGGGTGGATGGTGGTGCTGCCAAAGAAGATAAGGAAAACAGAAAGAAGAGCAGTTGGGGGCTGACAATGAGTTCACCAGGGTCTCTAGGCTGGAAAAAATAATTTAAGCATTAAAGGATTGTAGGTAGTTGTTAAAAGCCATGACAGTGAATGGGTGAGAGTGTCTGGCGGAAAGGGAAAAGGACTTTAAGAAAAAAGAGAGAAGAAAATGAATTGGAAAGGCCAATGTTTAAAAAACGAATGAAGAAAGAGCAAGAAAGAATGGTTAGAGTTATTGAAAAATATCCAGAAAAAAAAATATATACCATGAAATCGAAGGTCAGGGTCTCAAAGTAGTTCAAGGAAATTGTCAACAGCATTAAAGGACATGGAGCATTCAAATAGGATTTTAAGCGTGAGCCACTTTTACTGAATATTTATTGATTAGGTATTTAATACAAATCAGATTTGGCAGTAAGAAAATTTTGATGAATCTTGTTTAAATAAATGGGAATGGGATGGTAAAAGATAGATTATTTTATATTCTAAGATCCTATTAGTGAAAAACATATCATTTGCTCATAGAGTTTGTGTTATTAGGCACGAGGTAAAAATTAAATCTTGGCTTATGGCTAAAACTATATCAATCCTGAAACTAGGTCACACTATTGCATTTTTACTTTTCAATTAATTAGATTAAGAGCAGTATCCCGTCCATTGGGCAATGCCATCTGATCCTTTTTTATCTTCCTAATGACAAATTTCAAGCAATTACAAACTCGACATTGAAAATTCATGCTAAACTAACTCAGTTTCTCATAATCTAAACAAATTAATAAAATACATACTGCCTAAATGTTCATGAGATAACATCTGTTTGGGAAGAGACAATAGTTAATCTGAAAAGGTGATTTTTCACTTTATACATAATATCTAGCATTTTATCTCTTCTCCATTTAAGTAGATGAATCATGTAATAGTGTTTGCTAAACCAGTGAGGGCAAGGTATATGTAGTTATGTGTAAAACAACTTTATAGATCTTCATCATAATCAATATGCTCTACTGTCCTCATTGAGAATGCAAGTATATATATGGGTGTGTATACACGTGCATGCTACAAACATTAATTTGTAGTATGATCTGATTATACGGGGGTGGGTACCTTATAGTGACTACTACTAGTGGGATGCTTAATGCTCTAACACAGAAACTAAGTCAAGAGTTGACCAAGACAAAATAAACCCATGGAGATTAAATTATAAATTTAAAAAAGCATTCCCCTGGATAATAAGTAATAATGATGGTCATTTGCCAGAATATATAAGAAAGAAAAAAAATCTACGAAGATATCAACTTACAGTAATAACTCGAAGTGAACTTTCAGCAATACATGCCAGTTCAAATAAGTTATATATAATTATTTTAGTTAATAAATATTTATTGAGCACCCCGGTATGGGCAAGATGTCATATGGGTGAAAAATATAAAGGTCTCTACTCTCATGAAACTTAAATTAGTTAATTATCAAATTAGCAAAGACATTTTAATAGCCATGCTGGTGAGTGTGAATGAAAATGAGCAGTCTCATAAAAGGCTGGTAGAAGTCTCACTTGATGGAAAATTTCTTGAGGAAAACTTGGCAGGAGCATTGATATTCATAGATTTTATATTCATGGATTGTAAAATGCATGCTATTTGACTTCACTATTGCACCTCTAATAGGTTATCTTAAGGAAACAATAGAAGATAAAGCAAAGAGTTACACATATGTAGATCTACTGTGCTCTGTTTTATAAGAGAAAAGAACAGCAAAGTCAAAATATACAAAAATGGGTGAACATTTAAATAAATTATGGTGCCATAGATTGAAGGTCATCTTTTGAGATCCATTTGTATTTATTTATTCTTTATTGTATACATTTAAGGTGTACAACATGATGTTTTGATATATGTATGTGTAGTGAAGTGATTACTACAATCAAGTAAATTAACATATCCATCATCTCACAGAGTTACTTTTCTTCTTTTTAGGGAGGTAAGCAGGGGGTTGGGGGGAATAATAATTAAAATCTACTCTTTCAGCAAATTTCCAGTATACAATTCAACATTATTAACTATCGTTCTCACAATGTACTTGAGATTTCCAGATTTACTCATCTGAGAGGACTGCATCTTTGTGCCCCCTAAGATCCATCATTATTATTTTCATTTTTATTTTATTTTTGGGCCAGCGTCTCACTCTGTCACCCAGGCTGGAGTGCAGTGACCCTATCATGGCTCACTGTAGCCTCCAGCTACCAGGCTCAAGTGATCCTCCAACCTCAGCCTCCTAAGCAGCTGAAACTACAGACACACGCCACCATGCCTGGCTGGCTGGCTAGTTTTGTTTTGTTTTGTTTTGTTTGTTTGTTAGTTTTTTGTAGAGATGGGGTCTTGCTATCTTGCCTCAAATTGCTGGGGTCCAGTGATCCTCTCGCCTCTGTTTCCTAAAGTGCTGGCATGAACCACTGCACCTGTCCAGATTCATCTTTAAAAGCCTATTTAATTGTCTGGGAAAATAATCACTATTAATTGCCAAGCTAAAAAATAAGCAGGTTATTATATGTAGTATGATCTTTTTTGACATTTGTGAAATATAAACTCCACACTAAAAAGTAAAAAAAAAAAAAAAGGCTTTAACAAAAAGTCCCAAAGTGAATGTCTGTGTTGTCACCCCACAGAATATAACCTGCATGACAGCACCCACAAACCCAACCCCTCACTTTCTCCTGGAGGAAAATACCATTTTGAATTTCACAGTAATTATGTACTTGCTTTTCAGGATAGTTTACCACCTAACATGTATCCCAGAAGAGCTTAATTTTGTCTATTTTTGAACTTTATATGAACTTAATCATATTGTATTCCTTTATGTGTTTTGTTTCTTTTGCTCAACATTCTGTGTAAGATGGATCCCTACTTGTTCATAGTCACAGCTGAAATACAATGCTGTGTATCCATTGTGTAAAAAGACCACAGTTATCATATTTATCTAGATTCTGTTGCATGTGTGCATGACCATCAAGTTCACTACGCTCTGGAAATCCTTTTTCTAAGATTGTTCTACCAACTTTCACTTTCACCAGAAATGTACGAAAATAACTGCTATGTAATATGTAGCATGGCTACACAGATATAAATCACATATGGATTTTTGTTGGATTACATCAAATTCAGAGACTAATTTGTCAATATTACTTTGTGTAAAACCTTGTTTTTCTTTTTTGTTTTATATTTACATTGTAGGAAAGCAATATATACACACACATATATAATATTCCTATATATAATATATAAAATATATATTTCTCTATATACAATGAGAGTACTTTTATTTCTACTGTTGAAATGAGTTTGAAGAAATAAAGGAGCATAACAAAAAGCACTTGACCATGATAGGAAGAAGGAAGTAAGATTTTCATGAAAGAAGTGGGTAGGTAAGTTGAGACCAATGAGGAATGCAAGTGCTATTAATGTAGGAAAGAAGGCCCACAGTGAATCTGAAGACAGAAGGTTAAAGGAAACAGAGTGAGAAGACAGAAGAATCCAAAACTGCTCCCCAACCAAAGGGAACATGATAAAAAGAAAATGGAATAAAGTAGAGAGAGGTCATGAGGTCTAGCACTTGTAATCTTAAATGGAACAGACACGAGTATTTGCCAGAGAGGTAGCCAAACACAAGCATACGTTATGCATGTGGATGGAGCCATAAGTCCTGGAAGCGTGGAGCATCAGAATGGGAAATGCATTGTAGCTGTTGATTCCACCATATATTGGCCTTTGCATAGTGTACTAAAATATTCTACCCTACCCTGTTACTTATAATCTGAGAAGGTGAGAAACAGCAACGTGAAATCCAGTGCCTTTGCAACTACCATCCCTAAAGAAGGAAATCTTTGGGTTTCTCAAAGTAGTTGGTTTTATGAGTTCATATGATAGTTACAACTGATAACCAAATCCTTATTTTTGGCATAAGGCAGAATCTTGAATATTATGATTGTTTCAATGGACAATTCTTTGCTTCATGGTTTTCATAAATTATTTTGTACCTCATTCAAAAAAATGTGTAACAGCTTTGTGGAGATTTACTTGACATAATAAGCAGCACATATTTAAGTGTACAACTTTACACTTATTTGACATATGTACACATCAATGAAACCATCAACAAAACTAAGACAAGGTACAAGTTTCCTCATTCTCCTTTGTAATCCTTCTTTTCTGACCCTCCTTGTCCCTTCACCATTCTCTGGCAATCACTGATTTGCTTTCTCTTACTACAGTTTAGTTGACATTGACTAGAATTTTATACAAATGGGATCCTTCAGTAGGTACTCTTTTTTGTCTGGCCATTTTCATCCAGCATGATTAGAGATTTAGCCATGTTTTTGTGTATCAGTAGTTCATTCCCTTTTTTGAGGAGTACTAATCTATTGTTTAGCTATATCATCATTTATTTATCCATTCATCTGTTGAGGGGCAAATGGGCATTTTCCAGTTTAGACCTCTGACAACTAAAACTGCTATGAACATGCATGTAAAGGTGTGGAGGTACGCTTTCACTTGTCATGTGTAGATACTTGGAAGTGAAATAGCTGTGTTATATGGTAGGCATATGTTTAACTTTTTAAG
Organism: Macaca fascicularis; assembly: GCF_037993035.2. Classification (NCBI taxonomy): domain Eukaryota; kingdom Metazoa; phylum Chordata; class Mammalia; order Primates; family Cercopithecidae; genus Macaca; species Macaca fascicularis. The sequence goes on from NC_088376.1 coordinate 18,218,965, forward strand.
AAGCTTCCAAACTTTTCCAAACTGATTGGGGCATTTTACATTCCCAGCAGCAGTATAGGAATTTGTTTCTTTACAGCCTCAATAACACTTGACATGATTATTTTAAATTTTAGACATCCCAATAGATGGGTAGTAGTGTCACATATGGTTTTATTTGCGTTTTTCGAATAACCAATTATGTTGAACATGTTTTTTATGTTTATATGCTGTATGTTTATATGTTAGTGAATTGTTCGTTCATGTTATTTGTCCAATTTTCTTTTAACCCATGTGTTTTTTCATTGGTTATTTTTGAGAGTGATTTATACATTCTTGATACAAGTTCATTATTGGATGTGATTTGTGAATATATTTTTTCAGCATACAGCTTATCTTGTATTACCATATAATAGTATCTTTTGAAGGGCAGAATTTTTTTTTCTTTTTTTGAGAAAGGGTCTGAAACTGTCTGGCTTATCGCCCAGGCTGGAGTGCCGTGGCGTGATCCCGGCTCACTGCAACCTCTGACAATCAGGCTCAAATGATCCTCCCACCTCAGGTTCCCCAGTAGCTGAGACCACAGGTATATCCTACCACACAAGGCTAATTTCTCTATTTTTTGTAGAGGTGAGGTTTCTCTATCTTGTCCAGGCTGGTCTCGAACTCCTGACCTCAAGTGATATGCCCGCCTTGCTGTTGAAAGTTCTGGGATTATAGGCATAAGTCACTGCACCTAGTGAGAAATTCTTAATTTTGATAAAGTCCAATTTGTTTATTTTTTAATGGATCATGCCTCTGGTGTTGGTCTAAGAAATAGTTGCCTAACCCAAGGACATAAAATCTCTTCTATATTTTTCTTCTGGAAGTTTTGTAGTTTTAAGTTTTACATCTTTTTTTATAATCCATTTCAAGTTAATTTCTGTATATGGTGCAAGGTATCAATAATTTGTTTTGATTTTTTTGGCATATGGATATCTAATCTCCAGAAGCCTTTGTTGAAACACTATCCTTTCTCCACTGAATTGCCTTTGTAATTTTAATGAAAATCAATTAACCATACACAAGTAATTCTATTTATGGACTCTATCTTATGTTTTATTTGTTAAGTTGTCCATGTTGACACCAATATAGTATGGTTTTGATTATTATATCTATCTAAATGTATAACTATTGGAGTCAGGTAGTATAAATTCTTCAAATTTATTTTTATTTTTCAAGGTTATTAATTATTAGTATTACTTTGCTACTGTAGAGCCTTTACATTCTCATATGATTTCTAGAATCAGCTTGTAAAATTCTACCCAAAAAAATGCCAATATGATTTTGACTTAGAATGTGTTGGATCCATAGATTAATTTGGAGAATTGATATCTTAAAAATAAGTCATCTTCTAATCATGAAGGTGGCATCTCTCTCTATTTACTTGACTTCCTTAAGTTCTCTCAGCAATTTTTTGTAGTTTTCAGTATGCAAGCGTTATACATTTTTGTCAGATTTATTTCTATGTATTTCATATTTTGATGTTGTAAATGGCATTTTAAAATTTTAATGTCCAATTGTTTGTTGCTACTATGTAGAAATGCAATTGATTCTTTACGTTAATCTTGTACACTGTGACCTTGCTGAACTCACTAATACTCATAGTGATTTGTAGATTACATTAAACTTTCTACACAGATGATTACACTATTTTGCAAAATAAAGACATGTTTACTTCTTTTTTCCAACTTGTATATTTTTGGTATTTTTTCTGTCTTCTTTTGAATTAACTGAGTGTTTCATATGATTCTATTTTATATGTGGCTTATTAGTTTTAGTTTGTGCTATTTTAGTGTTTGCTTTAGGGCTTATAATATTCAATCTTAACTTATATCTTTAAGTACTATTACACCTCCTTTTGTATTAGGACCTCACAGAGCATAGAAATACCCATTTATATTCTCCTGGTTTTTTGCTATTGTTTCCAGACATCTTGTTTTTAGAAATCTTATAAATCTTGTAATATATTCTTATTTTTTGCTTTCAACAGTGATTATCTTTTGCAGAGACTTGAATAACAACCAAAATGTATCTATATTAACCCACAGAGTTATCTTATTTGGTGCTGTTTATTCTTTTGTATAGATCTAGATTTCCATCTGGTATTACTTTCCTTTTGCTTGAAGAATTTCCTTTAGCATTTTTTATAGTTCAGAACTGTTATAAATGAATTATTTCAGCATTGGTATGCCTGAAAAAGTCTTTCTTTTGCTTTCATTTTTAAAGGTATTTTTGTTAGCTCAAGAATTCAAGGTTGTCCTTCTTTTCTTTCAGTACTCTAAAAATGTTACTAACACGTAAAATTGTCTCTTATATTGCATTGTCTCAAACAAGACATCTGCTCTCATCCTTATCCTTTTTCCTCTACATAAAATGTTTCTTTGTTCTATGACTACTTTTAACATTTTCTTTTTAGCACTTGTTTTAAGGAAATCAATTCTAATATGTGATGCTGCAATTTTCCCTATGTGTCTTGTCATTTGAGTTCATTGAGCTTCTCAGTTATTTTGACCTTTAATTTTTATCAATAGAAAGGTTTTTGTCTCAAGTCTCCGGATAGCTTTATCTTTCCCTACTCCCGTTGTAAACTCCAATTACATGTATATTAGGCCATCAAAATTGTCCCATGGCTCACTGATACTCTTCTTTTTCAGTGCTTTTGGTTTTTTTTTTTTTTTTTTTTTTTTCCTGTTTGTTTCCCTTTTGATAGTTTCTATTGCTATGTTTTTGTGTTAACTCATGTTTTCTTCTCTTTATGTAGTTTTTATCTTTAGAAGTTTGATTTGGGTCTTTTTTTAAAAAAAATACATATCCTCATAATTCTACTTAACATCTTAAATCTTTCTCTAGCTTCTTGCACATATGAACTATAGTTATAATAACTGGTTTAGTGTTCCTGTTAACTATCATCTGTCTCCTCTGTGTCATTCTGAATCAGTTTTAATTGATTGATTTTTTTTGTCTTCATTATAGCTGTATTATCTTGTTTCTTTACAAAATGATAAGTTTTGACTGCATGCCAGACATTATACATTTTACCTTTTGGGGGGATGGATATTTTTGTATTCCTGTACATATCCCAAATCTTGTTCTAAGATATAAGTTACTTAAAACCAGTTTGATCTATTTAAGTCTTGTTTTCAAGCTTTGCTAGGCCAGCTGAGAGCAGCATAATGAGATAAAAGTCTTCTGAATATGCTGTCCAGTGCCTCGTGAATAATTATGAGGAGGCTACATACTGGTTGGTGGTAAGAGGCAGTATTTCTGGGCCTTTATGAACTCTGGGCATTTTCTCTAATTTTCTCTGGTGGCTACATTCCTAGGCTTGATAGTTTTCTCAGAAAAATATGCTAACCAACAGTCAGCTGAAGATTTAAGAGGGACCTATGAAAATGTCTGGGGACCCCTGCATATAGATTTCTTTTACTTGGTACTCTGTCCTGCAAAGTGTAGACACCTTGGCCTTCCTGTACACACCCAGCTGTATGTTTCCAGCTCACAAATACTGCTGTGTTCCACCTGAGTTCCCCTTTCCCGAATCACATCCTGGACACACTTTTCTTTCTTTTTTTCTCAAATATTTCTGTTCACTGCCTTATGTCAAAGCTTTTAAGAACCATTTCTTTGCATATATTTTGTCCATCTTTTTTCATTTTAGACGGGATACATCCAGTCTCTGTCACTTCATCTTGGCCAGAACTCAAAGTTTCATTCAAAATTTTAATAATGGTAGCAATAAAATATTACTACAATATGTTAATATGCTACATATCCTCTAAAACACATGACAATATAGTAACTTTTTGCTTATTTCGTTGACTTTTGAAAAAATGTATACATGTTATTTCTGAGTATGTTAAAGGCAATAGGATCGCCAATAAACAGCTGCTAAATTTTCTCTAAGGTTATTCAAACTTAGTTAAGTTTGGCTTGAAAAACTGAAGCAGTTCCCTGCTACTTATTTGGTTTTAAATATTTTTATTTTCTACTTATTTGGTTTTAAATATTTTTATTTTCTCATGTCCTACAGGAGTGATTATAATTCTATACTGTGTTAGTTTCTACTATAACAAATATTTTATTCTGGTCTAGAGTCTGAACTGTAAAAGAAATTGTGCTACTTCCTTAGAAGTGAACCAATGTAAAGACTTGGGAAGCTAAAAACTTTTCTCTCTTTTGATGCTAGATTTACAGGTTTTTAAAACATTTTCATTTACTTGGTTTCAGCTCAGTAACAAAGAAACATGATATTTATTACTGGGAATTTAAAGGTAACGGGAATTTGAAGGATTTGAAGATTTTGCCACTCCCTTTAGTAAACTTATATTCCAGTAGTGAGGTATGTTTATATTATCAAACCTAAACTGAATTTGTCACCCTAAGAAAACATGCATAATTATTTTACTATTCTACTTTCCTACTTATCTCTAGCAGAAGATCCAAGGGTATGGATCTTAAACTTGCCTGTAGATACCATTAATGCCCAGAGCCTATGAACTTTCTAGAGGTGGAGTAGCTACGGAATCAGAAAATAAATGAGTAATGACGGCTAATCATTTCAGGTGTAAAAAAGATGAATTTTTACTTTTTTTGTAATTAGAAACTCTCACAGAGGGTAATTAGCTACCTTTTGAAGTAACGAGCCTTCCATTAAAGAAAGTATTTAAGCCAGAATTGACTGTGTGTGTGTGTCTGTGTGTGTGTGTGCACACGCGTGCACATGCATTCAAAGACTATAAACCATTTTATTTTCGTTTTCCAACCAAAAGTCTGCATCAACTACAATTTATTCTATGTATTTTGGATAGAAAGAAATTTACTATAGGAAAAACTTACACAATTATTGGAAAGCTGGATGAATTAAGACCAACATAGAAAATTTCAAGAAACCTAAAAGGTGAGGAATTTCAACAAAATCATCTCCAAGTATCTCAGTTACTTGTGGACCAACATGGGCAACTTATGATATGATATATGAAGTCACAGGTAAAACCCGTTACTGGCTTTCTGCCAATGCCCACTCACCTGCCTACAGCTGCCACCAGAAGATAATAGCTTCTCCTTTTCTTCTGTTTTTAAATCTCATTAAAGTGCCTCTCTGATAGAATTTAACTAGACTCAAGCTAACAAGGACAACTGAGGAATGCTACTTCCAATCTTTATGCCTATACTGGACAGAGAAGAGCTCAGAAAAGTGATAATGGTTCTACATATCAACAAAAAGTGTCCACATCATAGCCCACAGCTTTAAGCACCACGTACAACAGATATTCATGGAAAGAGAATCAGGAACTCAATTTTATCCATCTGTTCATCATTCCAGTAGCTCCTCCATTCATCCATCCATATGCTTATTTATCTCACAAACATTGAGAAGTCTGTGCTTGTAGAGTACTACTATACAGTATACAGGCAGGACATTGGACAGTGATTTCAAACTTTTAAATAAAGCAATACACATGACAATCAAGATGATACTATCTGTTATATCCACCCACAAGAGCTAAAATTGTACATATTACATGTACAGTTGTGTCTTGGTATCCACAGGAGATTGGTTCCAGAACTCCTCATATGTACCAAAATCCTATTATACTCATCTGTCCCTGCAAAGCCTGTGGATACAAAAAGTTGCCCTGCATATAGATGGGTTTCACAGCACCTGAATACTGTATCTTTGATCTGCATTTTGTTGTGGATAGGAAACCCACCTGGTGGAGGGCCAACTGTATTCATTTTAAAAATCTCTGTATAAATAGACTGATGCAGTTTGAACTCATGTTGCTTGAGGGTCTGCTGTACTGTCTACTGTACTGTTTCACCACTGATTTTGGTCAATCACCACTGAGAATCACCACATTGCAACGAAGTTCAGTCAGTAGAGGAAACATAAAATTCTTCTCCTTTCTCCAACTGTCTTAGTCTGTTTTATGTTGCTTATAACAGAAAACTGAAACTGAGTAAATTTACAAATGAAAGGAACGTATTTCTCACAGTTCTGGAGGCTGAGAAGACCGAGGTTGATGGGCTGCATCTGTTGAGAGACTTTTTGCTGGCAGGGACTCTCTTTAGAGTCCTGAGGCAGTGCAGGGCAAGCTTACTGTGCTAGCTCACACTTCTTATAAAGCCACCAGTGGGCCATGCCCATGATAACCCATTAATAGGTGAACAGATTAATCCATTCATAAGAGAAGACCCCTCATTACTCGATACCCTCTCAAAGGCCCCCTCTCAACATTGCCACATTGGGGGTGAAAGTTCCACATCACTTTTGGAGGAGACAAGCATTAAAACCATAGTGCCAATTGTTTGAATACTTAGAATGCAGAAATGGTAGGCTTTGAGTAACATTAATGTGGGCATCATTCATGGCTTATCTTTGTATTTCTCGTATTTAGCATAGTGAAGGATTCATGCTTAATCTTCAGTAAATATTGTAGAATAGTGCATGATAACAATTTGAAGTGCTAGAAAGATCTGTCAGGATCTATACATTAAGAAACTCATCATCTAAGGAAGACTAATATGCTAGTGGAACTACACAATACAATGAGCTTCACGCTGTAATAATGTAACAAAAAAGCAGAGTGCAAGTATACACAACAGAGAAGCTCCCTGGCTGAGAACTTTAGAGAAGGCTCCTTAGGGGCAGTGAGAATGGAAATGGATCTTGAAGGATGAACAGGAATTTTCCTAGTGATGGGTATGAAGGGGCACAACAGACTGGAGGAATTGACTGTAAATATAGACAGAAATGCAGAAGTCACAAGAGTGTGGGGCAAAAGAGACCCTGAATTGTGAGGGACTGGAGGTGTGTTGGTCCAGGAAATGAGGCTGAACAGGAAAATACTTTCCAATTTCAGCCACATTGAAAAGTTTTATATATCGTACTAAGAAGCTTGGATTCTGTTCCCTGGTTGGTGGTCTCAAGCAGGGAAATGACATGATCCAATTTTCATTTAAGAAAAATGAAGGTAACCATGTGGGACAAAAATAGACTTCCAGAGCAAGAGGTTAGTTAGGAGGCAGTTGCAGCATAATAGGTCACTTGTGCTAAAGTGTAATCATGAGAATGAAAAGGGAAGGTTAGATTAAGAGAGATTTTGGAAGTGCTACAATTGATAGGGGTTAAAGGAGAAAGAATTATGGACAATCCTTTATCATCTAGTTTGGGCAATGGACTGAATGGAAAATTAGGTTGCGGACCCATACACCTTTCCAACATGAAGTCTCTAAGATCACTTTGAAGGCATGAAGGTAGCATTCAGTTACTTCAATATGATGCACCCTGCTTTCCTTTCCTCTCTAAAGTCTCCAATACTCATTACCCTCTTCCCTTAAAACTGACTATAAAAGAAAGAACTGGCTCCTATGTTTTCATTCTCCTTACTGCTTACAGGAGATGAGTACAAGTGTTATTTCTCCCTAAGAATTAATGTGCTATTAGTCATTCATTTAAAAAATAAATAAAAGATTTGGACCTTTGTCAAACAGGTAGATTGCTAAAATTTTCTCCCATTCTGTAGGTTGCCTGTTCACTCTGATGATAGTATCTTTTGCTGTGCAGAAGCTCTTTCATTTAATTAGATCCCATTTGTCAATTGTGGCTTTTGTTGCCATTGCTTTTGGTGTTTTAGTCATGAAGTCTTTGCCCATGCCTATGTCCTGAATGATATTGCCTAGGTTTTCTTCTAGGGTTTTTATGGTTTTGGGTTTTACATGTAAGTCTTTAATCCATCTTGAGTTAATTTCTGTAAGGTGTCAGGAAGGGGTCCAGTTTCTGTTTTCTGCATATGGCTAGCCAGTTTTCCCAGCATCATTTTTTAAATAGAAAATCCTTTCCTCATTGCTTGTTTTTGTCAAGTTTGTCAAAGATTAGATGGTTGTAGATGTGTGGTGTTATTTCTGAGGTCTCTGTTCTGTTCTATTAGTCTATATATATATGTTTTGGTACAAGTATCATGCTGTTTTTGTTACCATAACCTTGCAGTATAGTTTGAAGTCAAGTAGAGTGATGCCTCCAGCTTTGTTCCTTTTGCTTAGGATTTCCTTGGCTATATCTATAAGGAACTTACACAGATTTACAAGAAAAAACAACCCCATCAAAAAGTGGGCAAAGGATATGAACAGGCACTTCTCAAAAGAAGACATTCATGCAGCCAACAGACATACGAAAAAAAGCTCATCGTGACTGTTCATTAGAGAAATGCAAATTAAAACCACAATGAGATACCATCTCATGCCAGTTAGAATGGCGATTAAAAAGTCAGGAAATAACAGATGCTGGAGAGGATGTGGATAAATAGGAATGCTTTTAAACTGTTGGTGGGAGTATAAATTAGTTCAACCATTGTGGAAGATAGTGTGGCAATTCCTCAAGGATCTAGAACCAGAAATACCATTTGACCCAGCAATCCTATTACTGGGTATGTGCCCAAAGGATCATAAATAATTCCACTATAAAGACACATGCACATGTATGTTTATTGCAGCACCATTTACAATAGCAAAGACTTGTAACCAACCCAAATGTCCATCAATGATAGACTGGATAAAGAAAATGTGGCTCATATACACCATGGGATACTATGCAGTCATAAAAAAGGATGAGTTCATGTCATTTGCAGGGACATGGATGATGCTGGAAACCATCATCCTCAGCAAATGAACACAGGAACAGAGAACCAAACACCGCAGGTTCTCCCTCATAAGTGGGAGTTGAACAATGAGATCACATGGACACGGGGAGGGGAACATCACACAATGGGGCCTGTTGGGGGGTGGGGGACAAAGGGAGGGAGAGCATTAGGACAAATACCTAATGAATGCAGTCTTAAAACCTAGATGATGGGTTGATGGGTACAGCAAACCACCATGGCACAAGTATACCTATGTAACAAACCTGCACTTTCTGCACATGTACCCCAGAACTTAAAGTAAAATAAAATAAAATAAAATAAAATGAAAACATAAATAAATAAACAAAAATAAAGGTGTCTAATTTTGAAAAACATATAAGTTTTAAATGTTGTTCCTGGTAGATGTTTCTGACTTCTGTCCAAGATGGTGCTTCCGAGCACTACTGGACTACTGGACTCCTTTGGTCTTCTTTTATTACTGAGGGTGGTATTCGCTAACTTTTTACCCTGTGTCAGATCTCGCGGTGCTATGACCCATTTCTCAATTGAGTTTCATCCCTTTCAGATAGGCCTGGAGATGTGATTAGGATAGGAGAGCAAGTTGGAAGTGTTGTTGTTGTTGTTGTTGGCTCTTGGTTGTCTCAAGTGAGCGATTTGCATTTTCAGGGAACCACAACCCAGGAACTGGAACCACATATGTCTCAATGGAACCACAGTCCCTCATCCGCATACCACAAAAAAATCCTTCTCTCCTAGTGGGAGGAAGGGAATGAATTGCTGAGAAACATGAGGAAGGAGAAAAAAAAAAGAAATTGTTTTTGGCAAGTTTAGATTCCATAAGCATGTTAACAGTTGTTGAAAGTTTTTAACAGGGAGATAGAATGGAGGGTTAATAACTAATTATTACTTCCACAATTCTGTAAATTTAAATAAGGATATTGCAAGAACTGCCCCTGATACTCATTATAATTCTGGTAAAAATAAAGAATATGATGATCTCTTAAAATGCACCTTTTTAAAGAAAGCTACCCAGATGGAACCGTGAACTAAATCTGAAGTTAGTTTTAGTTCCGGCAGCCTCAGTACCAAGCGCTGTAGCTTGGGATACGCAGCTTCTTGTTACGGGATACATTCCATTCTGTTTCATTTTCTTTTCATCTGCACCGTAAGGAGGTTATATTATTACTTAAAAACTTATCCAGTTTTGAAATTTTATTATCCTATCTTCCCATTTTCCTCTAGTGCTTCATTTAAAAATAAAGTAAATGAAAATCAGTTGTCACCTCACGGCCGTTCAGAATTCAGTAGCCCCACCCATTTTCTAGGGACACATTTTTTTTTCTTTTCAAATAAAAGTGAGTTTAACTTAAACTTGGCCTGCGCATACCCTTCCTATATATATGTGTGTGTGTATGTATATATATGTGTGTGTAAACATACATATATATATACACACACACATACTTTGGAGATAATAAGCTTTCTTTTCTGAAAGCTTAGGACTCTGTGATTATTATTGTATTAACACAATTGCCAACAGGTGGCGCTGCAGGCCTGTGCCAGTTTACAGTCTGGGAAGTCTGCTTTTTTATAGTGGTAGAATACATACATCTCTGTATTTCTTCAACCCAAAATAACAGGGTCTAGTGAAATAACATATCCTGTACTAAGTATAAGCCCCAGGGATTAATAACCTATTATCTGCTTGCAAATGAATCTCACAGTGGTAGAAATTTATCACCAGAAAAACTTGACACTTATATTTGCTTGTGTATATTGAAAGGGGCAATTTTAGGTACACTAAAAGGCATATTCCAGTCCAGAAACATATAGCATGATGCTATTCTTATCATGATGAAGACAAGGAAAGGTGTTGTATCTATTTACATATCATCATTCATCAGCCAAATGTGCAATGCTTCCATTTTTAACCAAAGAATTATAGCATTCGATCTGGTAGTACCCTTGTTCATAACTGAAAACACGCAAGCTCATGTTATCGATGGAGTAGCAGAAGATCCACAAATGTTGTATGATCCCTAAGAAACCATGGCTATTTAATAGCAAATCTCAAATGATAAATGAGGTCTCTTCGAAGCCCACATTGTCTTGGGAGAACCTGGGCTCATTGAGGGTGAGTTCCTAGACTCAGGCAAATCCCCATCTCAACTTCTCCATTCTGTAAACAGATAAGTAAATCTATCTTTGGGATTTGCCTGGTTTGCCTTTCACATTCACTAGGATAGGTTACAAACGCTGGAAACTGTTACTGTATAATTGTCAGTTCCAGAAAATCAGCTTGGCTTGTGATTCAGCGAAACAATCTGGCAGGTACACTTTTATGACACAATCTATAGCTCTTGGACACGTTGTACCAAATAAAGAACTTGCCTAGAATTCCTTTATTCAAGATCAATAAACGAACAAAAGTGCAGCTGTTTAAGCCTTTAATCTACAGAGGAGCAGAGGAGCTAGCCGTGAAGGTGGATGGTGAGGAAACATCTGCTTTTCCTCTTTCTGGCATCAAGAATAGGGCCTCTTCAGGGAAACTCCCACTTGCTCCAACTGATCTGCAGCTCTGACTTCCAAGAGGGACCGATCCTGACCTCCTTCTCACCTCTGACTCTCAGCCTTGCCAACCTCTGGGATCCTGGAGATAGCTTAACAAAGGTCATCATCACTCAGATTAACCTGTCTTCTAAAGTGCTGTTGGTTGAAATGGTTTAAGCAGCTGCCCAGGAATGTGGAGGAGAATAGACTGAAGATCTGGAGCAGTGGTTTGGCTTGTCATTATCCTTCCCCTGTCTCATCCCAGAAAGAGTGAACCTGTGGACGTACCAACAAACCATAATGCCAAAAGAGTGGATATTTGTCTGTCAAGTTCTAATTAATAATAATGATAGCTAATACTATATATCAAGTATATTTCTTTACTTTTTACCACAACTTTAATGACTGGTTTTAGTAATTCATTGGCAGCTGTGAAAACTGAGATTAAGATAGGTTTAATTATTTGTCTGAAGTCACATTCTTAAGAACTAACCAGTATACTTGCTGCAAGTGACTCATATCACTATAAATGGTGGAACCAGAATCCAATTTCAAATTTGTCTAACTCCCTATATTGTTTTGCTAGTGAGCTGACTGAAATGTATGGCCATTTCCTGGAAACACAATAATCTAGAATAATATAGTATTTTAAAATGCTAAAGCCAGCTGTCTTACTATAAACCATAACTCCTTAAGATGTATTATTTCACTAACTTCTTTCTTTTTTTTTTTTCTTTTTTGGTTGGTTGGTTTATTTTTGATACAGAGTCTCCCTCTGCCATCCAGGCTGGAGTGCAGTGGTGTGATCTCAGCTCACTGCAACCTCCACCGCCCAGGTTCAAGTGATTCTCCTTCCTCAGCCTCCTGAGTAGCTTCCTTAGCCTCCTGAGTAGCTGGGACTACAGGCATGTGCCACCACGCTCAGCTAATTTTTGTATTTTTAGTAGAGATGGGGTTTTATCATGTTGGCCAAGCTGCTCTCAATCTCCTGACCTCATGATCTACCTACCTCGGCCTCCCAACGTGCTAGGATTACAGGTGTGAGCCACTACACCCAGCCAACATATTTCTTTTTTGGTATATCTGTTGTGTTCTTAATGAAGAAATATGTAACAGTATAAATACATAAAAGAAATGCAGTGCACAACCACATTGTTGCAATACAAAGCACCTTTTGAAAAATCAGACATGTAGATCTGTGAAACCTGAGTGGGAAGTCTAGGTTCAAGTGTCAGGGTCCTGCATACAGAATAAAGTCAGACACTTGAAATTTGAATCCCAGGTTTTTCTTCTCTATGGATAATGATTTTTCTATATTTGTTCCTGAACTCCAAAGTAAAAATCCAGAGAAGCCACACTTTCCATCTTCGCTCTTGTGCACCTGGGGAAAGCATCACACAGATGCAGACTGAATATGTTTATATTGCACAAAGGAAAATGATCGTATTTCAACTCACATGTGATCCATTTGGGTGATTGAGTTTTACGATTTTTTTCTGTTTTCTTCCCAGATAAGTTCTGCAACAGTCAAGAATGTTAATGGCTACACAAAAAACTTCTATTAGCTTAAATTAGTAAGGGTTTATTTTCCTCGTGTGGCAACAAGCTTAGACATAGGCAATTGCCGGTATTGATTCAGTGGCTTGAAAGTGTCAGTGCCAACATTCATGACGTAACCTCACTTTCAGATTTGGGCATTTAGATGGCTGCCCAAATATTAGACAAATGTCCATTTTGAGGCAGAAAGAAGAGAGCAGGGTAGCATCATTTGTGTCTTTCCCTTTTATTAATAGAGCAAAAACTTTCCAGAGACATGACAGCAGACCTCTGCTTACTCCTCATTGGCCATAAGTGAGCCTCATGGCTACCCTGAATGGCAAGGCAGCCTGGGAAGGTGAGATTTTAGCTTTCATGGCATCTGAGTGAAAGGGCATGAGAGAAAGAATTGCTAGAAAGTCTTTTCATCATGCAAGAAAATAACCCAGACTGTATGTACCTGCAAATGAGGGCAGGTGCATGTGATCCCTGATTCAGCAGTTCTCAAAGAATGGGTCATACATGCAAACAAGCAGTCATGCGTTCAGTTCAACAAATACTTATCAAGCACTATGTCATACACTGAAAACGACAAATATAATGTGCTCCTATGGAGATTAAATTCTGTCACAAGTAATGTCCCTCCATGCAGGCTTTAACTGGTTGGCCAGCTGGTATAATGAAATCAGTAGCCTAGAGGTGACCAGCTAAAGAGACCTCAGGGAAAAATGATGTCTGTATGGTAATACATTGAGAAGCTTGCTTCTCAATACTCTCTTCCTCACAGATCTCCTCTGTCTTTCTAAAGCAAATGCCTGCAACTATAGTAGGGAGAAAGAAATTTCAACCCCTTCTCTGGCTCTACTGTTCACTTCTTTTCTGCTCCTTGGCAATGGAAGAAGTGTTACTAGCACAAATGTTCAGAGTTTGGAATATTAATGGGTCATGATTTCTAGTGAGAAAGGAAAATATATTTTAATAGGTCCTGAAAACCAAATGCAGACTTTTCCTTTCTGCCCATCTGGTGCTTATGACTATCCAGGGAATTTTAAGTCAGATATATAGTGTAGGCCTGGCCATATTGTTCTCCCCATATTTCCTTTCTCTGTACGACCATCCAAATAGTGCAGAATCTCAAAATGTAGATTTAGAAAAAGATAGGAGACCTTCATCCTAATCTGCCAGCTCAGCTTTTAATGTGGAGTTTTCCGCTGTGAGTGTTAGATTCTTGCACAGCTATTAATAGAGCAAGCCTAGTCCCCTTTCTTGTCTTATTCATTGTGGGTATAGCACCTTTGGGAATCCCACGGAGAGGAGAACGATACACGGGGCAGAATGAGAAATGTCTAGGTCTCTTGAAAAGTATCATCAATCTATCCTACACTCACATCCTCACCCCAAGTGAATTTGTAGAGAGGACCAAAACAGAAGAATGTAGGGGTCAGGAAACTTAGCAGTACCCTGTCTTCTTTTCATACCTCTGTCTACCTTTTTCTTAGCTGCTCTATCCCAAATCACGGGAGTAGTTAATCTGGCTGGTCAGAGTTTCAGGACATAAATTAGATTACAGTTGCCAGTGGGCAGAGTCACTGTGTTCTAAACAAAGAACAACAACAAAATGCAGGAACACAGGCTCCAGGCTGCTTTTGCCTTATTTCTTTCCCTTCAGGGAGGAAAAGATAAAAACTTCAGTAGGGATTTCCCTTAGGAATGTTGCCAACTCAAATTCTCCTCTCTGGTAGCATGTACGTAAGTGGGTAAATAAATTTAATTTTTCTTACTGCTCATCTATTATTTTTCTTTTCAAAGAGTGGACCTACACTTCATGATCCAAATGTACATTTAAACCTACAGCCTTGAGTGCAGGTGTGCAGCTATTAATCAAATTGTAATTCTTGTTTCACTATTTTTTCACGTCCACAGTGTTCAACCATTTCTGCATGCCTGATTACAATGTCACTAAAATCTTAATGCTTAATGAAATGTAATAATAATATCAACTACTACTTATTGAATGCCTTCTATGTGCAGAATACTGTATTAGGTAATTTACTTACTACTGCTAAAGTCATCTCCCCCACTCCCCACCACCCCCAAAACAATGTGATCTGGGGTATGTTTAAAACAAGTCAGGAGATTCAAAAAATGTAAAGATCTTTGGGAAGCCCTAATTATAAATGTAAATAGAGATATAGTGATCCCTTAATTATGCATGTAGGGCCCGTCATAATCTGGCTTTGATGTACTCAGCAAAAAAATTTTTTAAAAACCTTATTCTCTCAAAGTTAGACGGTTTTCTCAGTCAAAATATTCTCTTCATTTTTCTTCACAAATGCCATCACTGGGGCTTCAACCTGTACTCTTTCTCCTAATTGCCTTCTTATCCTTTTCTATTTCTTCTTCTTACTCTTTTCTATTTTTCTATACCCTTGTAATTTTTCAAGACTCACTTTAAGATATCATCTCCAAAAATCATTTTCTGATGCCCTGTTACATAAAAGGTATTTTCTGGAATTCCTGAGGTATTTTGAGTGTATAGCTGGCAAAGAATAACTTTTTAATTTAGTGTAAATACAAGTTTGAGTCGAAACAAGTTAAATTGGAGAACTTCTATGTCAATATGACTCACATAAGACTTTTGATCACCTATGTCAACATGACTTAGCGATTTCTTCCAGAAAAACTTTGCCCACGAAATATAATATAAATAACTTCACTGTTTGCTCGAAGAAATTTCTAAAACTCAATTTATCAAAGACAATAGTCTTCTCACCTTGGCAAATTCTTGCTTAGCAAACAAAGAGGCATCTATCCAGACATACTTCAGAACACATGCTTCATTGACAACCATTATGACCATTATAGCATACATTTTGCCCAGTTTAGTCAGTTACCCACTTTGAAAGACCAACCTTAGATTGCTTAAGCCCAAAATCCCAAAGCGCTATAAATACTCTACTTCTGCCTTCCCCTTCTGAGCTGTTTCTGATACTCTATCAAGGTGATCAACTGTAATAAGTTCCAATAAACTTAATTTTGCTTTATTAATATCACCAGGATGCCTGGTGATATTTTGAGGAATTCAGCACTGGAATTGGATGTCTCTTAGCATAGCTGACAAACTAGGAAGGGCTGTATGCCATAAATCTGTATGCATGAGCTTTGGCATTTGAACCAATGAGTTTTTCTTAGAATTTATAAAAAGGGAAGAATGAGCTTTGCATGACAAGCATACAGACTTTATCAGCAGAGAAGGATGCTTCCGAGTCTCAAGAGTCCATGAGCCCTAACAATTCACTTCTCAGATTTTTCCCAGGAAAGAATAATAATTCCATATAATAGAGGGACTTAATAGCAGGAGAGAGACTAGAAAACAGTACTATCCCAGCAGTCAACTTATATCCCCACAGAGCATGAAAGTGGAAGTTAAGAAATATGTTCTTGACGTATCTCAGATACGTATCTCTGAGACAGACATACTGAGACAGCCTCAGAAGAGAAAAGAGAAGAAAGTAATATTTTTACACGGCACAGATCCTGAAGGCATATAATGGATAGTACAAGGAAGATATAGAGTGAGCTGCGTTGGCTGATAGCTGGGGACCAGGTGGAAAACACACATCTCAGTAGGCATCGGCATAGATAAACCATGGACCAGATTTTCACTTCTCACATACGTCAGTTCTGCGCACACCTATACCCCGTGGAAAGTAGATGCAAATCTAAGTTAAAAAGGTGTGTGTAGGGGAGTGGAACAAAATATTTTTAACTGTAAATACACTAAATTGACTAAACTTAAGCTTCTGCCACTAGGTGAAATGTGAGCTCAACTAGAAATTAATTTCAGCTGTAGAATATTAATGTCACAGAAAAATAAATTTATATTTCTTGTAAACCCAAATTTGTGGTCTCAGATTTAATAACTACAACCTAAGAAGAGTGAAAAAAAAAAGACAACTGAAAAAGCTGTTTATTAAAATGCTAAGCAATTTACTTTTAGAATTCCTCAAGCAGAATATACACTTAATGTGGAATTTCATCCACTGTGGGTGTCTTTAGATCTCAAGTGCTTCAATTGTGGTCGACAGCTGGCTGCCCTGTGTAACACTCTGAAGGTCTCTAGTCTCATCAAATGGGATTCCTAAGAGCAAAGATTTGGTGTAATTTTTGAACTCTAAATGTACTTAAAGTAAGATTATGGACTTAGCTTCATAAGATCTTTATCAATTGAAAAATCTTGTGAAGCCATCTTTCCATTTTGCTTACGTCTAATGAAGGAAAATAAATTAAGTGTAGTAATAATAACAACAGGGATAAGCTGAAGGTCAGCCATGAGAAACCAGGATGTTGGTTCATCATGCGCTCTAGAGTAAAAAAGGTAGAGATTGACAAGCATGTAGACATATGTGGGAAAAGCTTTGATGGGGACCTTATCCTCTGGGGGATATTTAGGACAGGGTCAGGCAGAAAAGGCAAAAGCCCAGAGAACATCTTTTAAAATAAATATTCCCAGTCTTAGGCATTGTTTTCCTCTCACAATAATCTTTGCTTATCTATTTATAGCTTGGGTAACAGGAACCAAGCTCGTCTTGTGTTAACACAGAGCAGTTAATTATGAATGCTACTCGGAAATGAAAGTTAATCAACCTGGTTCAGTGTCCTAGCTTACAATGATATCAGAAAGTTTAGATGTGAAACCTGTCATCAGATAGCATGAAATCTATTTTCTTTTTTTAAATTTTGAAATATATCATTTAGATAAGAGTGTATATAGCACATTTGTATAAATGTTAAAATGTTGATAAAAATGAACATTGTGAACCAATCGCCTAGCTTAACAAAACATAGTCTTAAAGCTCTCTGGGTATCAGTACCTGACTGTTTCCTCCTACCTCCTTGGGGAAGTAATTCATATCTGGAATATCATTAATCATTTTTGTTTTTCTTCATAGTTTTCTATTTATATAAGTTCCTGTAAACAATATCTCTTTATTTGACATGTTTTTATACTTACATGTTTTATAATACATTTTTAAAAGTGTTAAATCACAGTGACTCTTTTCCCATGACTTTCATGTGGCATTATGTACTGATATACATTGCTACACATTCATATTGATATGTATAGCTACAGTGCCTTCATTTCCACTGCTTTATAATATTCCATTGTGGAATAAACTACAATATGTTTACTCATGCTAAAGTCTATAGAGATTTAGGTTGGTTCCATGGTTTTTATTATAAGCAATGCATTTATGCATGTTTGTATGTATCCTTGTAAAGTGTGGCAAGGATTTCTCTATAAGGGGGATTGCTGATTTTATAGCCTCTGCATATGTTCAAATTTATTAGCGTACGCTAAATTGTTTTCCAAAATAGTTTCCTTATTTATATTCCCAGCATAGATGTACAATGTTGCCCAGTGACTCACTGTCTTGTCCATACTTGTCAAAATCAGACTTTACTCTTTGACAAGCTGCTGGTTTAATTTGGATCCTAGTTTTCATTTTAATTTTGCACTTTCTAATTACAGATGAAGTTGAATGCTTTCTTATTTTTATTGGTTGTGTTACCTTTCCTTTGAAATGTTTGGTTTCTATCTTTTTCCCATTTTATATTGTTGGTTTCTTTTCTTATTGATTTTAGGGCTTCTTTATATGTTTTTAATAATCAAGCTTTGTCAATCATTTTTGTTCCAGATGTGTTCTCCCATCTTGTGACTTATGTTTTGCCTAAGATGTCTTAATTTTAGGGTAGCTGAATTTATCAGTCTTTTCCTTTAAACTTTATGCTTTTTGTATTATTTTAAGAAATATTTCTCTGCCCTGAGGTCATAAACTTTTTAACCTATATTTTTGTCTGTAAGTTTAAAGTTTGCCTTTTACTTTTAAGTTAAACCATTTGGAATTGATTTTTGAGTAATAATCATATGATATAGGAACCCAATTTCTTTCTTTCTTTGTTTTGGATAATATTGTTCCATATATTTAATTAACATTTTATCATTTCGCTAATGATTCACAGTAGTAGTTCTGTCATATATTAAGTTTACTTAAATGTGTTAGTTGATTGGGGGCTCTCTGCTTCCTTGCACCATTATCAAGCTGATTGGGGGCTCTCTTTTTATCCTTGCACCATTATCAAGCTGTCTTAATTTAAATTAAGTGTTTGGCCCGGGTTAGACTTGTCTTCCCACATTCTTTTCCCCTCCCTTTCTATCTTCATCCTGGTTTTATACTTCAAAATAGTTCTTACTTTGAAAAACTTTATTTCTCAAGAAAACCATCCCCAATTTATATCCCTGGCTCCCAAGAAAAGGGATTATTTTTCAACTCTAAGAGACCATAGCCTTAGAAGAAATTATCTCATATTATTGTGAGTTATTTCACTAGTACAAATAAATCTCAAATATTGTTTTGATCTATAAGATAGCATTCTGCTCCCAAGAGCAATTAACTCATTGTAGACCACATCTAAGACTCCGTAAATCGAAAACTCTTGGCCTGGAGTTCCTTGGTGAGCTGATATGACACATATTCTGCTGTCACGGAGGATAGCCAGCATAAAAAACAGTACTTTTTCTCACAAAAACATACGCCTGATTATGAAGAGATTTGGCTGATTTATAGATAGAACTAGGGTTTGGAAAATAGTGTTTGTAGCTCTATATCCAAGGATGTTCTCCAAAAGCATGTCAAAATTACTTAGTTTTTTACTTCATCTGTACTAAGTGATCCATCAAATATAAAATTCTCAGATGTGAAGAAAAGGATATCGTTGGAGTTGAGATTTAAGTTTTTCCATAAAGTTCATGTATCGGAGAAAAGACTATTTCTTTGTCTACCAAGTACTGAAAGGATAGGTTCCTCTATGGTGATGAATTTTTTCTTTTTTTTTTTGAGATGGGTTCTCACCCTGCCACCCAGCCTGGAGTACAGTGGCACAATCTTGGCTCACTGCAATCTCAGGTTCAAGCGATTCTCCTTCCTCAGCCTCCCAAGGGGCTGGGATTACAGGCACACACCACCATGCCTGGCTATTTTTTATATATTTTTTATTTTTGGTAGAGACAGGGTTTCACCATGTTGGCCAGGCTGGTCTTGAACTCCTGACCTCAAGTGATCTGCCTGTTTCGGCCTCCCAAAGTGCTGGGATTACAGGCATGATCCACCGTGCCCGGCCTATAGTGTCGAATGTACCACCCTTCAGTTTCTGGGTCTCTTAGGCTTAGAAGTTCAGTATGTTCAGCAATAGATGGTAGATCTATCTCTGAGGAGCAGACTCCACTTTTAACATAGTCACAAAAGCCGATGCATGATGCAGAACGCTAATTGATTAATTGACTCTCATTACAGGGTTTGTAATATTTGACAAACCAAATCTAGAGCTTCTTTGTGAGCACAGTATAGATTCAACTAGTTATTGCATAAATAATCATTAAAAATACATTGTGAGCTGAGTATGGTCACAAGAAGTTAGGTTAGTTGTAGGATTCAAAAGCCTAATAATGCCAGGTGTTTCAGTGATCTACTATAAGGTAACAAAGCACCTGAAGCTTAGTAGTTTAAAACACCAACAATCATTTATGTTGCTCATAAGTCTGCAATTCTGGAAGGACTCAGCTGAGACTGTGTATCTGTGTTCTACATGTTGTTAGCTGGAACAGCCTGAATGCAGGAGCTGACTTGATGCCTGGGGGTTGGAATCATCTGAAGGTTGACTGATTCCCGTGTCCGACAGCTGATGTTGGCTGTCTATTGACAGCAGCTGGGTCTTTGGGCTTGGATACCTATAGGTGGCTTGGCTTTCTCCTACCATGGTGGCTGGGTTCCAAGAGTGAACACCCAAGAGTAGTAAAAAGGCATAAATGCATGGCAGTGTTTTGAAGTAACCTTGGAAATTACACACATCACTTACACAGTATTGTACTGGGCAAGGAAATTGGCAGGGTCTGCCCAGGTTGAAGGGCAGGTGAAATAGACCTCACCATGCTTTTAAGTAGCTTCACCGTCACATTGTAAAAAGAACATATAGGAGAGAATATTTGCCGCAGTCTTCTTTGGAAAATATGACCTGCTCTGTCAGGCTATCAGAGTCCAGTACATGTGCTGCTCCACAATTGAGATATAACTGCTGTTTGAAAAAAAACAGATGATATTCTTAACCCTATTTGGGCAAAATTTCCAAAAACTCATCAGCTTTCAAATGGCTATATTTGACATGACTAAACTGGCCCTTTAGCCATAATATTCACATTTGAAAAGTATACCGACCAGTGGAAAAGGCAATGGATAAATAATCAAGAGATGAGAATATCAGTCCTAACACTCCCATTATCTGTAAAACTTTTGATAATATCAACTCTTCTGAACAACAGTTTGATAATAAGGGATTTTTTTACTCTAAGATCATGTGACCATCACGTCTTGGCCTTTTAGCCAATATCAAGTGTAAAATTATGTGACTTACATATGTGAATGACTGAGTATCTTGTTCATTTGATTTATTTCCCTTTTCATTTTTTTATAGGAAATATTTATTTGGGGGAAGGTTGTCAAGAAGGATGGCATTGAAACTGCTGGGAAATGTACATTTGCAGCAGATCTAGAATCTGCTGCAACTGTGAAAACCCTTAGATGTTTTTGATGGGTGTTTGGAGAAGTGACAAGTTTCCCACCAGCCAACTGAAGAATAGATTTAATAAAATCTGGACTATCCACATCTTCACTAAGAACATCTTTTTGTAGAGTAAAGGAGAATATAAAGATGATTTTTTAACAATCAGCTAGTTCCTTACTAATTCTCTTACAGAAAACTGTACTGAACCTCCTTTTACCTTTTGGGAGCATTGCAATTCAGTTCGGTAGATCTTACAGATAGGTTACTGACAAAGCGAAAACATCACCTTTCTTTAGGCAAGGTTTCTCAACCTCAGGACAATTGACAATTTGGGCTGGATAATTCTTTGTTGCTAGAAGCTGACTTGTGCAGTATAGAGAGCTTAGCATCTCTGCCTTCTACCCACTATATGCCAGTAACATCCCCTTTCCCTGTTATGATCATCAAAAATGTCTTCAGACATTCCCAAATGTCTGGGACATAGTCATCCCTGGTGAAAATCCACTGCTTCAGTATGTCATGCTGGAATTTTGTAGATTTTATCTATCTGTTAGTCTTAATAGATAATGTGGCATTAGAAAATGCAGTGAGTCCTGTGCATTGTGACCAATTTAAACTCTAGAACAGTAGTTTTCAGTGTTGAACTCAGCCTCTAAGACTGACATAAATGATGTGGGTGTCACCTAGGTAGATTTTGTTGTTATTATTGTTATTGTTGTATGTTGGCTTGTTTGGTTTTAGACTCCAACGTGATTACAATATTCCACCAGGGACAAGAGACACTGCATTAGAGAAAAGTTAGTGTCCTACTCAGAGTCCACTTAAGTTTGTGGACATGTGACTCTCACCAAAGTACTGAGACAGGGCAAACTTGGACAGAGTTCCAGTCTCCTCATGCCAGCAATAGTCACTCCCTGGCCAGTGTCACCAACAGGGAAGGTTACAATTAGGAAGACAGAATGAATTATCTGCAGATTCAGAGATCAATCCTAGATCTGGGGCAAATATGGAAAAAGATCTTTATAATTAGCCTGACAAAAGATACTAATGGAAGAATTGAAATACGTAACAAATAAATGACAGAGATAAATGCTTGTGGTGGTGGTTCTTTGTGTGAGAAAGCACTGTTACTGACAGTGATATTGATATCTATTGTTAAGGGCAAGGTTAAGAAGGCAGATGTGTGCTTAATGGCAGGGATTATTTTCAATGATGCTATTAATGTCATTGTGCATTTGTATGCCCATTATGACAAGTAAGAGTAAGATGGATGTGATAAGGAGTGGCCTGGGAAAACCTCATAGCTTTTGGTACTGCACTAGCCATGATTTCTTAGTGTTGAAAATTTTGAAACAAGCATTTTATTTATCATAGATACTTGTGAGAAGTTTTCAAATTCAAATCAACAGAAGAATTTTTTTTTTTTTTTAGCCATTGTGTAAGTTGACTTATGCCAGTTCTTCAACCAGGTAGAAATCTCTGAGAACTGGCTGGATTCTGACTCTCAGAGGCAACTCAGAGGCGGAAATTTTTGACATTTTGGAATTCCAGAAATCTGGATGAGAAGTAAAATGTTTCACAAAGGTTCTGGAGGTAAATGTTCCACTCTGTTAGGAACAGTGGCATTTCAGAGGAAGAAAGGAACAGGTGCTCTGTCCTTCTTGTGCTGCCCTAACTCCAGTTGCTTGTGTGCCACTATCTAAGAATCTTCATCTTTCTGCCCTTCTGTTATTCACACAATAAATTGGAACTGGCAACACCTAGAAGCCCAAACCCTATTCTTTTGACAAGTCACTTCGCCATAACCATCACCCTTTGTTAAAATGGTATACAAGCCCCTGAGGTTAATTGCCTCTTTGGATTTTTCACTTCTTTTCTCTGTGAAGCTCTGTGCATGTCAAATTAAAAATATTTTTTATTCAAGTATTTTTAAAGTATTTTTTTAATTTTAAAATTAAAAGTATTTTAAAGTTTAAATTAATTAAAACTAAATTTTAATTTTAAAATTATAAAATACTTTTAATTTCCAATTTATAGTCCTTTAAAATTAAAAGTATATTTTAAAACCGCCATATCTCTTTTCCTGTTAATCTGTCTTTTGTTAGTTTAATTCTCAGGTCCCCAAATACAGAACATAAGAAAGTAAAGAAAATTTATTTTCTTCTTCTACAAAGTGCATCACACTGATCTCTGTGTCTACGACTATATTGCCTCCTTCTATCCATTTCCCTTCCTTCCTCTTATGAGGACCCTTGTGAATATATTGGATCCACTCAAGTAATATAACAATAAAATCTCCATCTCTCAAAATTCTTACCTTAATCACAACTGTAAAGTCACTTTTGCTTTATATCATAACATTTTTGGAATTCAGGGGTCAGGATCTGGGCATTCTGGAGAGTCATTAATCAGTCTATCACTGTATCTTATTCATAGCATATGTGGTTCTAACAGAGGGACCCATCCACTGGTGAAAGGATGGCATGCGACTCAGGCTTGGCCAATCAAAGAAATCCACTTACCCCTAACCAACCACAGTGGTTAGATCAGCTTGATCCACACACTGTAACTTGATCTAATGAGACTTATATCAGAACTATCGGAAGAGAAGGAAATTTATTTCCACTTGGGTTGTGTAATAAATTAAATGAAAGCCTGAAGCTTTTGGTGGCTATGTTTGTTGATAGTTAGGAGTCCCCTGCCTTAAAATAAGACATCACAGGGAAAATCAAAGCCAGGAGATGAGGAGATTGAAGTCATTTGCTTACCCATATCCAACACTACCTGAAAGTCTATTCTGCTCTATTCTTTAAATTAAATAAAACTAAAAAGTAATTTTCTGCTTAATCTAAACTAAACTGGATTTCTATGTCTTGCAACCCAAAGCGTCATGAATAATCCATTATTATTCCCTATATAGAATATTAAATTTTAAAAAACCTGGAGGTCAGAAAGGTAATTTAAACAATGCCACAAAGACAGAGGAAGAGACAAGACTTTAATTTACTGACTTTTGTGTTATTTTTACATGTACTCAAATGAGCTGACAATATCTGATAATGTATGATAAACTCGTAATTCATCTGTGTAGGAAGTTCTTCCATTAATTAGTGACCAAGTATTTCCTGAGGTTTTTCTCATGACGATAAGCATTTTGCTAAATTCAAACTGGGCTACCTGCTCTCAAGTGACACTATTCAATTAGAGAACAAAGCCTATGCAAAAGGACTCATTCCTCTACAATAAGACAGGGTAGAGATATATATGCTAACTGATGGTGTAGGTAATTAAAAATCCGGGAAAAAATGTTCTGTAGTCTGATCAACATATTAAGTGGGTGGGAAGGCTCCAGGTTTCCAGATGAATCAGATATCATGCACTGTGGTCGTGGAGATGGAATCTACTAGATCCCATTGATAATAGTGACAGAAGGTAGAAAGTTGGAAAAGAAGTTCCCAAAAAGGAGGAGAGTGCTTTTCCCATCAAAAGAGGAGTGTGTTGGGTTTATAAAATAGTAATTGTCTACCACAGCTCGATAAGAGAGGGAATGCCTTGGGGAAGATTGAGATAGGCTTTGAAGGAGGCATAGAATTGGACACATACCAAAAAGGAACTGTCTGGCAACTCCAAAATCACATGCTCTGTGACCTAGAAGAATAACAAATTTTAACCAAAGGGAGAAGAAGGTTAGAATCTGGGGAGAGAGGCCTGGGGGACGTAGATAGTTTCATAGAGAGGTACCAGTTGTTATTTCTTACTAACTCCTTTATGTAAGAATAACCACACAGACTCACTGACACAATGTGGGAGGGAGCTCAAATCAACAGTTCTTTATTTCTTAATCATGCAGCAAATTATGAGAATTAAGTGACACCTTCTTCTATGCAAACATAAAGTTATAGAATAGTGTTTTTATTTGCGTCTTTTTGTGTGCCAGTAAGTTACCCTTGCGTAAAAGAAGCCCTTGCTTAACCCCAACTAAACTCCAGTTGAACCTTCTCTACAGTTTACAGTTACGAGGAGCATGGTGGCCACCTAGATAATGTTAATGAGGCAGGAGGGATGTATTTGCAATTTCCATTTTAGTTAGAAGATTCTGAATTGAATCATAGTGTTGCTTTTAATTTTATCCCCATCCCCAAGAAGTAATCCTAGTGAGAAAAAACTTAATTTAGTAACCCAAGTGAGAACTCTTGTGGACATTTACTCACGGTGAGGGCAGGGGTAGGGGATTATGTGTGAAAACAGTATGAATACTGCAAATACATTGTAGGTTAGTTGGCATAGAAGGCTGGTTCTGGCATCTCAGAACCCTGTAAAATATTCTTTCTATGAGAAAATGCAATCTGATTTGCCTATTGGCTGAACCACAATTCCTTCGGTAAGGAATTATGTGTCATAGGAGATGAGGTTGCAAAAAAGGAAGCATTTATGAAGGATGAAGGATCTTCTCGGCCAGGCAGAAGAGTCTGATGCAGAAGGGAAGAGAAGCCACTGCAAGCATCAGATGACGGAAGTGGCAGAATGAGGGCAATGATATGGGCCAGTTGGAAGGACAGGGCCATGAAGACTTAACCGGACGAAGAAGATGACATCAGAATCATCAGCACCTAAGCAGTGACTGTGAATCTTGCTGCTTTTTTTTAAGAGAAGAAGGAAAATTAATGCAATGAAATTTTCTAGGATTCTTCAAAAAGACCATTAGAGGTCTCTTTGAGTAAACAAAGGAACTTCATTTCTCTATGGCCTGATAAAGTCATGTTTCCTCTAGCTTTATGGATTGTGACTCTGCTCTTGAAAAAAGTCTTTTCCTTGGAGAGGGTAAAAACACAAGCCTAAACAGAAGCATTCTGTTGATGTCATGCTTCAGTCAAAAGCTTTAAAACCTCAGTGGGCACTTGCTCATGCAGAAATGGAAACAGCAGTAGTTTAAGATGAAGCATGTCCATTCAATATAGTCCAGCAGGAAATGGTTATTAATAATTCCTTTGTCCCTCAAAATTGTCTTCTACCAGCTCCTGAAAAATAACAGCTTAAATAAATTTTCGTTTCTTCTTTTATAATTAATAATAGGTGAGGATTTCCTTCCTGGGACTTCTAAGCACCCTGGATTTTATTGTATGGTACCAGATATACGATTTACTTTAGAGTTCCTGCAGTAGCCATGTTTTATTACTCTGAAATCAGCATGCCAATTAGTTAACTATGAATGTATACATTTGTATTAGTTTCCTATTGCTGTCATATATAACAAATTACCACTAACATAATGGCTTAAAATAAGACAAATTTATCATCATACATTTCAGGAGGCCAGAATTACAAAATGGGTCGGCAGAGCTGTATTCCCTCTAGAGGCTCTAGGAAAGAATTCATTTCTTTATTATTTTCAGTTTCTCAGGGCCGTCTGCATGCCTTGGCTCACGGCTTCCTCCTGTGATTTTAAAACCAGCAGTGTGGCGTCTTAAACTCTCTCTCTCTGACCTCTGCTTCTGTCATCACACCTTTTCTCTTACTGGCTCTCCTACTTCCCTCCTTAGAACTGTTCTTGTGAGTATATTGGGCTCACCGTGGTATTCCAGGATAATCTTCTCATCTCGAGATCCCTAATTTAATAACATCTGCAAGGTCTCTTTTGCCACAGTAGCTAACACATTCATAGGTCCTGGGGAATAGGATGGAAATTCTATGAACTGTATTATCTTTAAGTGCCTACTCTTCTGGCAAGGGATACTGGTCCAAGATTATCTAAATTATTAATAAAACAATCCATGTGATTAATTTTTTTCTTGGGGTATTTAATACCATAAATAGTTGGCTTGGGGTCATGATTTGGAGGAGATGGTATAGCAGAAGATGGTCTAGAGGTTTAATTCTATCATGGGTTTTCTTAGTTTAGAATGACTAAGGGAAAAGATTCCTCTACCTTCCTCCCACTTCAGAGGGCCTCTGACATACCCCCTTTTCTTCTTTCATCTCCATGTAATAAGGCCGAGCATTTGGAGCTTATATTTTGGATATTTTCAGTCTGCTCTTAAAATACATTTGGGTAGGAATCAGTTGGGTTTCTTCTTTTATGACCAAAAGTATGTGCTGGATTTTTTAAGAGACACAAAATTGGCAGTTTCTACGCTGCTATAATTCCACAATGAATGAAGGAGACATATTAACCTAGAGAAGTAGAAAAAAATATCTCCACAGCTCTGTGTACACTAGTGTTTGGTCATTGATGGGACACAATTACTGAATATTGGAAATGTCCAGCCTGGGTCAGCAGAGGGCCTTTGCAATGCCTCACCACATCATTCTTCAACTCAGTGCATTCTTCAACTGCACATTCAGGAAGCAAAGGAAGCTATTGTTTATTTTTTGTCCAAGGAACACAGTCTAGGTGCTGACAGGAGTTGAAATGTGGCCCTTATAGCTATTTGACCTTGAGCAAGATATTGCAATTGCCTATCTTCTTCCTATTTGGATAAAAAGGGCAATGTCTACTTACCATTTTTTGGAGCTTTTTGATACTCTTAGACTTAAATTCTTAATATTTATTACTGTAGCAATAAATAAAATCATGTTAGAGTCCCAAATTTCAGTGTTTGGTGTTATAACAACAAATATCAACAAACAGTTGGCTTTTATAGTTTTTACCCAGTGAAACCCAGTACCCCTGAAAATGTGATGAAGCTGACAAAGACAAATCTGAGCCACACTGGAGGAATTAAAACTTAATTGATGAGGATGTGTAAGTAATTATGTCAGAGTGAGGTCAGATCAGAGATTCCCACTGCCCCAAAAATTTATCGGATGAAATGAATTTAAAAACAAAAAACAAAAACTGAGCAATAGGAAGTCAAAGCCCAGCATCACAAATACCAAAAGTTTTTGGCAAGAAAACTGTTCCTTTACTCATAACTCTTCTAAAATGAAATGTGTGTGATTTTTTTTTTCTGCCAACAACCAATTCTCCAGCTCCCTGTGGAACTAAGTGGGTGTCCTACAATTTCATTTCAATTCTGACACTATCTGACGTTAGCACAGACTCCATAGATTAAGGGCTAAGTCTCACAAGACTGAAACTGCCCTCACAGGGCTAAAGAGAAATACAAGCCAGACTTTAGGGAGAATTATAGTGGGTATGCTGACCAGGGTATACTGGTGTGCTTCAACTCACTTGCCTGCAGCTGCTGGCTAACCAAGAGTCACATAGCATTTTGACTACCTGCTCCCCTATTGTTCCTATAGATAGAATCTCTAACACTGAAACTTTTAACCCAGGAATTGCTTAAAGTGTTTTTTAGATCCTGAATCCCAGCAGGATAGCTGTCATCAAGTGGTCTGAAGACCCCCACCAAGGAACCAATTCAGCATCAGAATGCAGTTTCTTCATCTCTCTGTCCCATGACTTCACCCTTCACTTTTCAATCAGTGATCCCCACACTTTAGCCCATCACCCATCCAGACCCCTTAAAAATCCATCACCAGATGGCTCAGGGAGGCACATGTGAGGTTTCTTCTTGTCTACTCATTCAGCTGCTCTGTGATTATTAAACTCTTTCTGTGTGGCAACCCCTGGTATCTCAGGATATTGAATCACTGTGCATTGGGCAATGAACTTTTGGTTACAAGACTGCTCCCCACTTCAGACATGGTTAGAAATAATGTGTCCCCAGGTCACCCACACTTCTGTCTGACTTTAATACATATTGGGAATTCCCCCAAAAACCCTTCCTCAGTTTTAGATATTTCACATAATTGCTCACAGAACTCAGAGAAATACTTTATGTTTACTGATTTATCATAAAATATGTTACAAAAATGCAAATGAATGGCCAGTTGAAGAGGTATATAGGGCCAGGTCCAGAAGGGTCTTGAGTGCAAGACCTCTGTCCAATGGGGTTAGGGTGCACCACCCTGCTGGCATGTGGATGTGTTCACCAACCTGGAAGGAATCAATGGATGGAGAAACTAATCTAAAAAATCCAAACAACAGAAGTATATTTTTCATTAATGTCTTATGCTTTAGAAGAATAAGAACATGAGTTCAACAAAAACCTAGATGACAAAACAATGAAATAAAACAGAAGTGGAGACTGGAAAATAGAGCCAGTAAACTGAGAAGAAAAATGATTCCATCGTAGACAAAGTAAATTAATTAAACCTAGCAGGAAACACAATACACACGGTGGCAGTAAAATTACTAACGTAAGAAATGTCTTGAGTTAATAACAAAGGAAAACGCCAGAATGATGAAAACAATCTGGAAAGGAAATATTGTGAAAATGGAGCTACTAATTCAACATCTAGAAAATTCTATTCCTGAGTGTTCTGCTAAGGTAAGAAATATTATAAATGAAACAGGTATTCAAAGAAATGCCTGGAAGAGTGAGGAGAACTTGATCTACAAGTTGTAAAAAACCTCAATTTATTTTAGAAGAAAAAATAGATCCAGAGTGATGGACACTCAGACATATCCTAGCTAAGTTTTTTAATTAATTACTTAATTAATTATTATTATTATTTTTTTAGACAAGAGTTTCTCTCTGTCACCCAGGCTGCAGTGTAATGGCGTGATCTCGGCTCACTGCAAGCTCCACCTCCTGGGTTCAAGCCTCAGCCTCCCGAGTAGCTGGGATTACAGGTGTCCACCACCACCACCGGCTAATTTTTTTTGTATTTTTAGTAGGGATGGGGATTCACCATGTTGGCCAGGCTGTTCTTGAACTCTTGACCTCAAGTCATCTGCCTGCCTCAGCCTCCCAAAGTGCTGGGATTACAGGCATGAGCCACCGCGCCCGGCCATCCTTGCTAAGTTTTTTAAATGTACTGAAAAAGGGCAAAGCCTATAAAATTCTGAGAGAAAAAAATGTGATCCACGAATACTATGCCCAATCCAGTTGTCTTTCCAGCAAAATATCATAGACATTTTTAAACTTGCGAGAGCTATAGCTATACATACTCATGGATTCTTTATGGCATAAAGGTACTTGGTTATTAAACTCTTTCTGCGCTGCAACAGAGCCAGTTGCAGTACAACTTTCCTGATAACTAACAGATTTTTAAAATAAACTGAGAAATGCAGGATATGAAAATAAAAAGACTGTTGGTGACCATTAAATTTATGTTAAAATGAACCAACAGTGGGAATTATGATTACAGGATGGAGTATAAATGTAACACTTACACACACATACACATGTGCATCCATATGCATAACAAAAATTAACTGCCAACAAGAGGAACCAGAAGAAGTTATAAAGCCTAATTTTATTGTCTCCTATAGCAAGTAATCTAAAAACTCACAGTATTAATATAGAAAAGTTGATTCCAAGATCTTAATTATCTTAATAACCTTTTTCTATAAAGTTTGAGAAATCTTTTAAGAAGTAATATGTATGTATTGGCGGTAAAAAAAATCCTAGGTTTTAAATGCATGTTATTAAATTTAAATTTTTTTCTGCTACATTAAGTGTAACAGAATTACATCATTTAATTTACAGATTGCCATAGAACTTATCTTTGTAAAATTCACCTCCATTAGATCAATGCCTACAGGTAGGAGAGTGACAGTTATTCAACAGGACTTCAAAACGAAATGCCAAATTTGCCATTCTTTTCTATAATTTTTCAAGCAGCAGAATACATGTATCTCTGATCAAGCAAGATTTACATTCTATCTCAACAAATATTTATTGAACACATACTATAAACAGCTATTAAGGGTCTATGCTAGGTACTGTCATATGTCTTATTTTGTTCAATAATCAAAACACTAAACCGTCCTCTAAAAGAATATTTTAAAACAGATCTTATAAGCAACTAGGAGCACTTTCTTTTACACTTACTGAATGGTTTAAATGACTTGACATACACAAGTTTTGTTTTTGTTTTTTTTTTTTTTCCCTTGGTCTAGCTAAGAGGGTCCCCAGTGTCCATAACAATTAGTGAACAGCATTTATTCATGAAAACAAGTGTACTCTACTGTTTTAAAAACATCTACTGGATGGTTTTTAAATCTTTAGAAAAATAATGCTTTTATGCACTGGTTTTAAACACAACTAAACTAAGGTAAAATATCACATCAGTAAAATGTCAAATTATTTAATTAAAAAGTATACACTATGGTTCGATTTTTTTATAGACTGAAAACTATTCATCTTGTTCTCTGTCAAGCTACTGACTCATCCAAATGGTTGGAGAGATGTAATGACATTCAACTGAAGCTAAAGTTATTAATTCTAACTGGTAGAAAGATAATATTTTCAATTTACTCTCTTTTAAATACTTTGATAATCTGTTAAAAGGCTCTATAATGATTATGAATTACTATAGACTGAGTTGTGCCTCCCATCCTCCAACATTCACATACTGGAGCACTAATCTCCAATGTCTCTATTTGGAAATAAGGCTTTTAAAGAAGTAATTAAGGTAAATGAGGTCATAAAAGAGGGAGTCTAGTCCAATAGGACTGATGTCCTTATAAGAAAAGAAAAAGACACCAGGAGTACACGCTAACAAAAGAAAGGCAATGTGAGGACACAGAGAGAAGACAACCCTCTGCAAGCCAAGGAGAGAGGCCTCGGGAGAAACCAAATCTGTTGACATCTTGTTCTTGGACTTCCAGGCTCCAGAACTGTGAGAAAATAAATTCCTCTTGGTAAGTCTATGGCACTTTGGTATGGCAGCCTGGGCAAGCTAATGCATTCATTATTTCTCTCTCCCTCTCTCTCTCTCTTTCTCTCTCTCACCTCCCCAACCAAGCGCTACCCACCGCCCCCCCGCCCCATCACCACCCTTCCATAGTTGACAGAATGCCAGATGGCCTTTTGAGAAATGATGCTCTGTAAGTGTAAAGATATAATCATGATAAAGCCCCTAAAGAGGCTGAAAGGGACTTGACTTTATCCACACTTACAGACTGCAAAACTGGTCTCAAGGTTTCTTAAGAACAGGCCCTCTCCTTAGAAAATTCTCAACTGTCAATTTCCAATCATGTCAGAAAACACCAGAAGAGCTCCTTTTATAATAGGTTGGCACTTTAGCTTTTGGTCCCCACAAGACTCTGAAAGTGCAGTGATCTATTTCTTATTTCTTAAACTTAAAAATGTTTTGAGCTATGTGAAGGTGATGGTTCAACTTGATATTGAACTAGCTTTTCCCTAGTACCTTGAGAAAACACACCCTAGGTTGTTTTCTCCCATAGGCTGCTCTGTTACAGAATTTGTCTCTTCCATTAACCCAATATTTCCCAAATTTTCTTTCCACTGGATTGTTTACAAATATACTGTTTTAAAGTCAAATGCATTTGGAAAAAAAAAAGTCTATCTTGTCAAATTGATTCTTCAGAATCCTTAGACATACGGATTATAGAGAACTCTAATTTTAGAGCTTGGAGAGTTCTCTATAAGAACTTTCTAACTTTATGTTTTTATTTAATAATTATCAAAAATTCACAAACATTTTCCAGATTATATATATGACTTCTTATAATGGAACTTTTTCACAAAATATCAGTGTCAGTTTTCCCATTTGTGTTTATTAATTCAGGCCTATGCCAGGACCACATGATACTCTGGCATCAAAACGAACTAAATTTTGGCATCATTTTCAAAAGAGAAAACCAGAGAGTTGAGATATTGTAAGACACATAGCAGTGGATGATGCTGACCTCAGACGAACCTGCCTTGTAGCCAAGTATACAACTATCACTGTAAGACGAGATTTGGTAGAACCTTTTCACTTTAGTGTACCACCTCTAACTAGTCCTTTAGCAGTAGAAACACTGCTGTGCCAATATTAAATATTCCATGTATTTGTGAATTTTTGGTAAGTATTAAACATACCATGAAGAATTTTCTGTTCCTGATTCCAGGAGTAATTGTACTGTATACCCAGAGAAGAAATAAGTAACAACTTGCATTTTGAGTACATTGTCAACTTTTGCTTATAATATCATTTATCTTTTAAGACATCTATTATTTCTACAGCTCACATGTGACCTCATTTACTCTTGCAATCTTCTTTTATTTATCTACTGCTTTTCTGAACACTATAAACACCTAAAAAGAACTGTGAACATCCAAATAGACTTGAAGCTATC
This sequence comes from Macaca fascicularis, assembly GCF_037993035.2. Classification (NCBI taxonomy): domain Eukaryota; kingdom Metazoa; phylum Chordata; class Mammalia; order Primates; family Cercopithecidae; genus Macaca; species Macaca fascicularis. The sequence continues at coordinate 18,252,424 of NC_088376.1, forward strand.
CTTGAAACCTAGAGTCTTTGTGCTGCAGAAGAGAGAAGGTGACATTTTAGATTCATCTGACAATTATTTCATGCTGCTGTTTCTAGCAGTTGCCCAGTTCTTTGAACGCTATAAAACTCAAAAGCTGATATAATGAAATTACAGGCAAAGAGACCATTTATACCTATCCAGGGCTGGCTTGGTTCCTCTTCAATATCTCTTTCCATTCATAATTTCTTTTTAATCAGCAGCAAGGGGGAGTATAATGAATATCTTCTGCCAGGCTAAATGGTCTTTTACATTGCCTGAAATGTCAGGATCCATGCATAGACCAACCAGAGGTATTTTACTTACACAGTTGTTCTAAAGTGTTCTAAGATATTCTCTCTCTAAACAATTACTCATCTTTGTGAAAGTTTTGTTTTCTGTAACTACAAATATGGACCTGTCTTTCATGTATTTATTCCTTTCTTGTTAGGCCAGAGGTTGATGAACTTTTTCTTTACACAACAATATAGTCAATAACTATATTTTCAGCTTTATTGACCTTATGTCCTCAGTCATAACCACTTAATACTGACACTGTAATTCAAAAGCAGGCATTGATATAAGTGAATTGGCATGATTGTATTCCAATAAAACTTTATTTACAAAAATGGGAAGAAGGACAGATTTGGCCAAAGGATCATAGTTTTGAACCTCTGTTCTAGACTTAAGAAAATGTTAGTAATACAGACTAAGCTTAAAAGTATGTCATATTTGTAGCTGTTAGATTGTTCATAACACAAAGACTGAGTAAATATTCTTCCAGTGCTTGAAAACTGTTATGTAATTCAACAAAAAAGTCTCTCACATTCTTGATAAATAAGTGAAGTTCCTATCATCCTTATTGCTTCACTTCCATCCCATTGGTTAACATAAATGAAGATATCAACCAGCATTCAGGTCAGAACTATAACTGTTTGTCAGTTACAAATGTAGGTTGGCTGTTAATATAAGAGTTTGGCAAAATATCAAATAAAGCATCCTGTAAGATTGAATTGAATATGTAGAATGGACATTATTGTATATTTATTATTTGAAAATTGTGCTCTATACTTCCTTTTATCAGGAAAAAAGAACAATTTTTTATGTATGTAGATTTGATATAGATATACACATATTTGCTGAAGAACCATTATAGTCACATGAGATTTAACTGTTCCAGAAATCTATAGCAACCCTATGGTTGACCTCATGTGATTATTATGTTTAGGATTTTGGTGCATGGGCAGGGAAAAGCTTGCTAAAAATCATCCCTTACAAAATGCTGTAGGGGAAGTATATAGAGGTGATTAATTTCATGGACATAATGAAGCAGCTCAATCTGAGTTCTAATCCCAGCTCCATCTCAGAGCTGTGCAATATAGTATAATTAATTTTATTCATTTTGGCCTCTAATTTTTTCATCTATTAAAAACACAATAATGATAATATCTAACTCACAGATTTTCTAAGGCATAACTGTGAAAAAAAATACATGGAAGATTTGATGGAATCCCTGACAACTAAAGGCAGCCCAATAGTATTACTATGGAACTATAACAATTATAGGTGGGCAAAGCTACTTGTGAGGCTGAGGCAGAACGATTGCTTGAGCCCAGGAGTTCATGCTGCAGTGAGCTGTCATCACATATGCCACTGCACTAAAGCCTGAGGAACAGAGTGAGATTCTGTTTCTAAAAGTGAATAATACAGTTATGATTATCTAAGTGTGTCAAATAGCACTGGTTTTCTTCCAATATCCATTCCTTACTTCTTCATTAGTAATCAAGCCCCTTTCATTTAGCAGGGTACATGATTTCTGGAAATCAACCCCGATGGAAAGTATTACACCCGTGGGAAAAGAAAGATGTGTTATTGAAAAAGAGGCTTCCTTACCCTGATAGCCAATAAAGGGTACATAGATATAGAATTTTGCAACGTCTACCCAGTCATTGTCCAAGAGAGAAGATTCCCTGGCACAGCACTCTGAGTCCCAGTGGCAAGCCTTAAGCTATTAACAAATCAAGTCCTTGAATCTCAGAACCAATGTCCCTTGTATTCTGCTTACATACTAACCAGACATTCTGATTGTTACTTCGCAACTGGGGTGGGGTGACGGGGAGCAGGAAGAAGTATTGAACTTAATTACGCCATCCCCTCCTCAGTTAAAATTAAAATTTAATTTAATCAATCAGGATTTTTGTTCTACATCCTAAATTTGGTTTTATATATTAATTTTAGTTACTGTGAGTGAACCCTTAATAAACTAGCCTACATGAAAAAATAATTCTAATATACACCATGGAATACTATGCAGCCATAAAAAAGGATGAGTTTGTGTCCTTTGTAGGGACATGGATGCAGCTGGAAACCATCATTCTCAGCAAACTATAGCAAGAACAGAAAACCAAACACCGCATGTTCTCACTCATAGGTAGGAATTGAACAGTGAGATGACTTGGACACAGGAAGGGGAACATCACACACCGGGGCCTATTGTGGGGAGGGGACAGAGGGGAGGGAGAGCATTAGGAGATATACCTAATGTAAATGACGAGTTAATGGGTACAGCACACCAACATGGCACATGTATACATATGTAACAAACCTGCACATTGTGTACATGTACCCTAGGACTTAAAGTATGATAATAAAAAAAATTTTTTTTAAAAAGAAAAGAAAAAACAATTCTACTTTCTAAAATTGCAAGGTTTGGAGATGAACTATGAACAATGGGAATCATTAACAAGTCTTGGTTCTCTGAGGTTTTCTAGAATAATTTTCAGACTTGGCTTTCTTGAGAAAGCTACCTCTAACCAAGCAAAGAAACAAATAAGAAAATAAGGAACAGACATTTGGTTACCCACTTTTATTTTTCTTGGTAAGAACATTAAGAATGAAATAAAACCTTCCTTCTGGTAGAAGATAGCAAAAAGTAATTAGAAGAATAATAAAAAGAATTTTGAAAGAATGAAATAAAACCAACAAAAACATCTATCATCTTGATCACCATTGCTCATGTGCACACACACACACACACACACACAGATACACACACACAAAGCATTTTAACATAAAAAGGATATAATCTTGGAATAACAGAGTCTCTTTCAAAAAGAAAAATTATTGGTTACACCTTGGCATATAAAAGATATGTTAATAAAAAGTGAAGACAAAAATTTTAACATAAAAATTTATTGTACGATACGGCATTATATAGAATCCTTTTTGGATACAAAGTTGTCAATCCCTATGTGCATATTTGACAGTGCAAAATAGTTTGACTATCCAATTTATTCAAGTAATTTATTTTTACTACAATCACTACCCAAAAATCCAGTTTAACAAATTATAATTTGACAAAATGTAAACAACACACCTCACATGATTTCACTCCATTTGGCAAATTCTGAGTGAAGTGAGAGAAGTTGAAAAACAGTAATCCCAAATCCTCTAGCCCTCTTACGAGTCATTTTCTCAGCCTTGGGGTAAGGACCACCCTAGAGGTAGGACTATATTTCACTGACAAAGTGATCTGTCCAAAAGGCACATGGAATCAAGGGAAAGATATAGTTTCCAGAAAATTGTGACCGGTAGGCAGGCAAAATGAATGTCCCATGAAGAAAATTATCTAAAGTTTGGAAGTAAAACAAAAAGCTTATTGTGATCTTTGATGTTATGCTGTTGCATCAAGATTGCCTAACGATGACTTGATTCTCCAGAGGAGTGTAGATTACTATTACTGTTAATTAGAACATACACACACACACACACACACACACACACACACACATATGATAGCTTGGTAAAGTTACAATTCTGTAACATATTAATTTAAAAAAATGGATGCCAATTATTTCTATCTCATAGGTATGCAAAAAGTTTTTTCCTGACAGCAATGCAAATTACTTTGGTCTATTAAAGAAGATAACCACAGAGGCTGTGTTTTATTACACTGTGGAACATTAATTGCTTTTGCTTTAACTTATAAATATTACTTGATCATTTCGTGTTTTGTCATTCAATGACATGCATTTATTTTTTCTTTTGAAGTAATATATGACTACGCATTCATTTCATCTTATCTACCTTTGAACTAGTTTTATCATCCTGCTGGTTCTCATTAATAAGCTTAAATAAAAGTTTAGCATATGCTTACTATTAGTATAATTGTGCGACATTTTTACATTTTGAAAATTAAACTTTTCAGAGTCTACGACAGAGACTACTCAACACAGAGCTGTGAAAGTCGGATCCTTGATCACTCAACACAGGATACATGTCTTTGTCTGAGCAGAAGGATGTAAATTAAAGAAAATGTCATCTTGGCATGGAATTTGGGAAACATTTCCCTAGATGATAGTCAGCAGGCTTTTGCTCATGCTGGGCACTATCTATATTTTTAATTTTTGCAGTAACTCACACATTCAACTTGAAGTATCTTTCTCTCCTCACCCTCCCTATTTTCCCACATTTTACAAGTCACTGCACTCTGTTCTTTGAGGTTTAGTTTTCTGCAATCTATGGTTGTTGCATTCTCCTAGCCATTTGCTTTCTGTTGGGACTTCATTCTACCTCTTTTTGCTTCAAATTATTTCAATAACTATTCCTAGATCCATCAAAACATAGCAGGAATTAAGACATTATTCTACTAAAAAATAAAAATAAACAGTGCTTGATGCATCACCCACTACCTATAAAACAAAGTCTATGGCTCTCAGATAAATTCCGTCTATCTTCACATTATCTTCTATTTATCATTGTTATAGCCTACCATTGTATCAAATCAAATTTATGTTTCTCAAATATACCATGAATTTCCATACCTCTGTGCACATGGGAGATAAACTTACGCTGGCGAAACGTATAAACTTCCCAACAGGTGAGATTGTGATTGGCAGCGGTCTGACTTAGGTCAGAACACCAGTTCTCTGTCTAAGTGGACAGGTCTTGAGAAATTTGCTTAGTCTCTTTAGATGTCATTTTTCTAATTTATAAACTGGTGATATATCACACAGGGTTGAGAATTAAAAGGTGTCACTGTGATTCATTTGTTTACTTATGTAGTTTTTTATTAGTTAATTTAACAAATAGGAAATGGGCCCTCACTAGGTGCCACTGCACAAAGTCCTGGGGCTACAAAGTCCAGTTAATCAAGGTCCCTGTAGCCAGGTTCAAGGTATGTGTAACTTTCTTTAAAATATTTTTAGCATAGAAAGAATGATATGCTCTGAATGCTGGTTGGATAAGCTACAACCCAGATGCAAATAACATGCTATTCAAAGATGCTTGCTTCTGATTTGCTTAGCTAGCAGTGTAGCCTGTTCTCCAGAAGCACTATTGTAAAGCACACCTGCTATTCTTATCTCAACCAACACCAAAGGTTTGTAAATCAGCATGGTGAATACCAGCAATTCGATTTTGCTTGTGCAACTAATATCTTGATGGCATGATGAATGTTAGAAACAGTTTTGCATTGGTGAACTCTATGGGCAAAGTATTTAGAGCTATTGTCCAGTCTTGCATGAACAGGACTTAGAAATACAGCGAAGTGTGTGGTCTTTTCCTGGAGGGATGATGCCAAGAGGTAAGCTCTAAATGGTTTTGTAAAATTGGAGGATTCCATTTGCTAAATGCCTGCTGAAAGAATAGCATTCTACCTTTGTTCATTAACAGGGTGTTTTCAATTGAATCTTCCCCATGTAAAGTGAAGGTTAGAACACCTGAAAGACAAAAAGATGGGATTTGATTGAGTTTTTAGATCAGTTTATATGAACTGTTTTTGTGACTGCTTATTTATCAATAGATTTATAATTACTAAATAACTGCCCATTACAATTTTGTGGGTGAAGATGGAGAAAGCTGGTATAGTTAAATGTCACCCATTTCAGAAGTTTAGGTATCCACTTTTATTTATCAAAAAGCACCAAAATATGTGCACATGGGAAATTGACTAGATAATTTTGCTAAAGCAGGAGACTCACTGCCAAGGGGAGGAGACAGATGAGTTAACCTACAATTACAGTGAAGTGTTAGAAATGTTTGTACAGGGAGATATGAGAGCACAGAGAAGGCATATTTGAATCAAAGAAAGGTTTTGTTATAAACTGCCCCAAATCTGTCGAGTTATTCACAATTATTAAATTCTTTTTTGGTAAATGTTTATAGCCTTCAATAGTCAGAGTAGATGAAGGCTATAGGTTTTTGTGTGGTTTTTGGGGGGTTTTTTTTGGCCTACAATCTTATTATCAAGTGATGTGTTAAAAAGACAGCAAGCCTGAGACCTTAGTGTATCAAACATTTCAACATTTATTAGAAAGCTGGCATAAAAAATAGGTCATCCAGATATTCCACAAGATCTATGAAGTCTCAGTGCTCCATCCTTTCAGGTTCTCTGATAAGCACCTTTACGTGAAAGAATCACTCAACAACATTCTAATCATGGGATTCAGTTAACCTAGGTCTGTTTGAGCAAAGAATTGCTTGAAAATGATGACATATATGACGATGCCTGTAAGTCTAGCTGGGCATAATTTGCTAGATCCATGCAAGGCCAGAGGTGCCTGTGTAATATTTCCAATCAATTCACGTATATAGAACACCATTTTTTTCACCAATAAGAGACAGTATCTTATATACATTAAGCAAATGTACAACCCCAACCCTGATATTCATCTGAGATAAATAGATGGTAGTAGCAGTCTCTGGAAAGTGGGTTTCTGAATAGAGTTTTAAATGCAAACCTCCCACACCTTGAATGTGCTTTCCTGAATAGAGTTCTTCAAATGATAAATAACCACATCTATTAGATTAAGATAACAGATAAATACGAACCTACTTATAATTTAGTACTGAAAATGCAGATAATGTAGCAAAAGTGAAGGGCGAAAATGTTAGGAGAGAGCATTTTGAGAGGGACATCACTTAAACTGAGTTTTAAATCCCAAAGAATCACTATGCAGTACTAATATATAAATGAAGTACCTGAAACTTTAGGGGCAGGTGCTTAATAAATGTTTTCCTTCCATTTCTTCTTTGCACATGTCTGTTTTTTCAGTCCAAGACATTCTTCCCATCACTATTGCTCTAAATCTGTCCATCTCTGAAAGCCCAGCATAAATGCCATTTCTTCAGCTGAACTCCCCCCTATCATCAGCACAGCTACCCAAATCCCCTACTTCCCTATTCCCCTCCCCACAGCCAGAATCAATCTCTTGTTTGCTGTGGGCTCCCACAGTATACTGTTCACTGAATATTAGAAATCCTTTCTAGGCTCCTTTCAGGCGAGTACCTTATCTTATAATCTCCAGTGCCTCCCATATAGTGGGTGCTCCGTAAATGTCTGTAGGATAAATACATGGAGAATTATTATAACACTGACATTATCTTCTCCTTCAGAATCCTTGCTTGTGTCCTTCAGACTTTTCAACTAAATCCTTTTAAAGGCAGTGGAGAGTGCAAAATAAATGAAGGTGCATACCTGGAAAGATAAGCAAAGGTATTTCTTTGCTGGCTCTTGTTTTATCTGAAAAAAAAAGTCACCCTACTTATGCATTTTATTCAATCCTTTAAAACAAAAAATCTTTTTTTTTTTTTTTTTTTTTTTTTTTTGAGACGGAGTCTCGCTCTGCCGCCCAGGCTGGAGTGCAGTGGCCGGATCTCAGCTCACTGCAAGCTCCGCCTCCCGGGTTCACGCCATTCTCCTGCCTCAGCCTCCCGAATAGCTGGGACCACAGGCGCCTGCCACCTCGCCCGGCTAGTTTTTTGTATTTTTTAGTAGAGACGGGGTTTCACCGTGTTAGCCAGGATGGTCTCGATCTCCTGGCCTCGTGATCCGCCCGTCTCGGCCTCCCAAAGTGCTGGGATTACAGGCTTGAGCCACCGCGCCCGGCCTAAAACAAAAAATCTTAATTGTGCCAAGCAAAATTACTTTTAAAGTGAAGGAAAAAAGTGTGATGATGTTCCATGTTTATTCTGTGGTTCGCTGCACCTGGGGAAGCAAGAACTCAGGCTTGGGAAGCATGACTTCAGGTAGACTCTCTTTAGTATATTTCTTATGATACTGTCTTTTAGTATCAGCTGAAAACCTTGTTGAAAAGTAAAATTTCATGCAGGGCCCCAGCTTCAGAATTTTAATTCAGGATGTCTGGAGAGGGCCTGGGGGTGGGGTGGGGGCAGTTAGGGAGCAGCCAATTAGCACTTCTAATATGCAATTTAAGAGATTCAGTTACAAGTTTAAGTTTTGATAGACACTCTACAAAGGGGGAATTCTAGTTGATTAATGGTCAAATTTCTAGCATAGAATGGTACTTCCCTTAGTGCAGTGCTCTCTCTTTTAGCTCTAAGGTGTAACTTTACACTGGGTTTTAGGTAATTTTGTGTGATGCAAGGCTTCTTATAAACAGGTAGGTCTTAAAATTTTGATTAAATCAAACCCGTCCTCTGATCGCAAGTAGATTACAAATCTTATAGCTCAGATGGCCTACAGATTCTAAATAATTGCCCATTTAAGTCATTTTCTTCTTGCTTTTTATGATTAAAAAAAAAAAAAAAGACTCAAAACAGTTGTGACATTTGCCCAGTGTTACGCTGTAGGTCAAAGGCAGAGTAGGAATAGGTCAGAGAACTAATTATGCTCAGGTTGGAGTTCCCTCACTACCTTCTCACCAAAGGGTTGTCGTATACACCATTTCAATGACTCATTGACCTAGAAACTGCCCCTCTGTGGCCAGCCAATCTCCTTTATCCTTACACTTTTTTCAGTCTTGGCTTTGACACAGTAAATCCCTCAGGATCTTGCTGGGACTGTGGAAAGCTTTATTCTTAAAATCAACCTGAGACCACCAGCTCATTTCACAACTGTCAGAAACTGAAGAGCTGTCATCCTTCTGTACAGGTTTGAAAGTACAAGTGAGCTGAAGTTGAGCCTTCTCCTGCTTATTACAAATCTCCTGAATCACTCGGCAGGCAAAGCCACTGCAAGAAATCAAGAGTAGGCTTTTGTTCCATTTATAGAACAACGTAGGCTTTCTCTGGAGCCAAAGTCACACTTGTGTATTCATTTAATGAAAATGGCTTGTAATCAGAGTCCATTGTGCCAAAAAAAATGCATTGTAATTTCACATGTTTTCTCCATTATGTTACAAAGTAAGTAGAGAGAGACATAATTAGCCTTATAAAATGATTAACAAATCAAGACACAAAGAGATCAAGAGATCTTAAAGTTCACATAGTATTTTCCAAGGAGATAGAGTGTAGATATTCTACCCTTCCCTGTCAATATTCTTTGCTTTATTTGTGATCCTCCCTCTTCAAAATGTCTGCCTATTTTCAAAATATATTTGAGAAACTTGCAATAAAAGTACATACAGAATAAGGCAAATACAAATACGTAAAAGAGCCAAAAAGAGTTTATGAATCTTGCAGAGCAAGAAGAAACATCCAAGGAACATGGAATATTATGGTTGTCTCAACTGAGCAGTGAAATTGGCTTTGAGCTTCCTGGTAACCAGTATGAAAAGAAATCAAAATGATTTATAGGCTTTTAATTGCCTGGTAAAAGCAACTATATTATTTTTCAGAAAATGGAGTATCAGTTTCTACTCCAAATTCTAAAGGACAAATCTTTAACAGTAATAATGCAGAAAAAGTAAAAATGATTTTATGTTATTCCTTGCCATCCTTAAAGAAACATAAGGATATACTATTAAATTGTAATTCAGTAAAGAGCCTTTGGTAAGACTAGGTTATTATTCCAATACTTCATTTTCACATTGCCATGCAGGTCTTTGTTATTAGCAGTGGACATTACTTTCTTACGTCTTGAACTTGGGCTAAATCACGTGATTTCCTTTTGCAAAAGGGTTTTAGCAGATGTAATGCAAGCAAACACTTGAAATATTCTTCTGTGGGTAGGCTTATTCTGTTGTGCCTCTACTGCTGGCATGAAAAGAACATGTCCTAGGTATCCTGAAGGCCGAAGGAGGATGAGACTTGCAGATCAGACCCAAATCTGCAGGCCTGTAGAAAGAAACAGAACTGCCACATCTGTATCCTGCCAAGTCCACAACCTAAATGCCAACTCACATATCCTAGACAAGTGGTATATTAAGCCACTACCTTTTGGAGTGGTTTATTGGGCAGAACTGTATAAGTGAGGTTTTCAAAGATATCATTTATAGGCAAGATGATGCTTTCTTTTAATATACCATATTATAAATTCTGAAAAAAATGTATACAGGCATCTAACCATCACTACAAACAAGACATAAAACATTTTTATCACCTCAAAGGTTCCTTCATTTATGTTTAGTAGCCAGTCCCCTCTACTACTCCCAGTGACTGTCAATCCCTGATCTTCTCTCTGTCTCTATAGTTCTGCTTTTACCAGACTGTCATATAGATAGAATCATACAGTATGCAGCCTTTTGTGTCTGCCTTTACTTAGAATAATCCATTTGGGATCAATTTGTGTTGTTGCACTTATCAGTAATTTATCCTTACAATTGCTAAACGGTATCCCATTGTGTGGCTGCACCACAGTTTGTTTATATATTCTGGAGCTTATGGATGATGGGTTGTTTCCAGTTTGGGGCAATATAAATAAAGGTGCTGTAAATGCTTATGTGCAACTTTTGATATGAACATATTTTCACTTAGCTTGGAGTAAATACCTAAGAATACAATCACTGGATCATACAAAAGTATATAAGAAACTGCTATTCCCCAAAGTGTCTATACCATTCTGCATTATCTCCAGGATTGTATGAGAGTTCCAGTTGCTCCACATCCTCACTAACGCTTGATATTGTCAGATTGTACAATTTTAACCATTTATAGAGATGTGCAATGGTATCTGATTGTAATTGAGCAGCATTTTTGTGGCAATGATTAACTGATAAAAAAAAGTTAAGCCAAATACAATGTTTTTGGATCACAATGTGATCCAAATACAATGTTTTTGGGTGTTGCAAACTTCACATGTAACTACTGCTGTTTAAATAAAAGATGGCAAAAGTTAACCTGTGTTTTAATTGTTCCAGATGCAGTCTTTCAGAAAATCTTGGAAATCTATTAAGACTTCCAGGATGTCTAGGGGTAATTCCGATAGCCTCCAATATTATAGTGACAGTGTATTAACTGCAATAGCTGCTCTAGGCAATTGTTCTTTCCCTTTTCTCTCATTTTTTTTTAATAGTTGTAACTGAGGCCTGTCTTTTCTATCGACTGCAATACTCTTTTAAAGATCAGCCAGAGTTATTTTATTACTTCTGCTTTATAAACAGGAGTAAAATCCTAACTAGAATCCGGCCTCCAGGACTGAAACTTGAGATGGAGAGAGAAGTTTCCTGTGTTTTAGTATTTAATTTCTCCTCTCAGTCAGGGAAACTAGATTTCAATAATGTGTTCTTTTCATTTAGAACTGTTTCAAAGGTAAAGGAGGTAGCATTTCAATAGATTCCCTGCAAAATAAAATCTAAATAAAAACTATTTTTTTCCAAATACAGAATGCCATTTAGTATAATGTCTGTCTTAATTAGTGTCAATTGAAAAGGAAATTGACCTAGAGAAAAGGAAATTGGATTCATGTCTTAGAAATTAGTTCCTGGTTTCATGGTCTGTAGTCATCATTACCTGAAAGGGCAACTGTGCAATGCTCTATTTTTCTGAATGGCTGTTCCAGGCCTAAGATCTTTTGGGTTTTTCTCAGGTGATAGGCTCCAATGAGCCTTGCCACATTTTAGTATAATACTGGTCAGATTATTTTCACTAACCCTGTTGACTCTTAAGTGTCCTAAACTTTATAACTCATTAATATTCACCAAAATGTTCTGGAAGGGATGTTTGTCCCAAGGAAGAAAAAATTGATGAGAAAATAAAAACTATGTTTAAATATTTTAATCCTCTCATGTGAATGAGAAAAGAAACTTAATGTTTTCCAGAGGGACGTGCTAGGAATGATGAGGAGATACTTTGTGAAGTCAGATTTGCTTCAATGTGAGGAGTAAGTGATTTAAAACCAATAGAGCTTCTGACAAGGTCAGAAGTGGTTTCCCTGTGCTCAGTTAACACCCAGACAGTTTGAAATGCAATCACATAATCTGAATAAAACCTGTGAGGTAATTCCTGGCTCTGGGATTTTCTGATTCTGTTATTCTCATGCTTGGGCTATAGAAATACAAAGGATTACTTCTCTGCTAGATACACTTCTTAAAATGACCCATCACCCTTCCCATACTTTGTGATGCTGGTGGTTCTCTCTCTCTCTCTCTCTGTCTCTCTCTCTCTCTCTCTCTCCCTCTGTTTTCTTCCTCCTCCGCCTCTTCCCGCTCCTCTCCCCATCTCTATATCTTTCATACATGTGTTGTGGGAGAAGGGAACGGCACAGGGAACTGGAAACTGTATTTTCCAGTAGTTTTGTTTTGTTTTGTTTCTGTTTCAGTACATTTTGGTCTTTTGTTGTGAGTGTTGTTATATCAAATGACATAATTTTAACCAATTATGTCTTTCCTCCTGTCCCAGAAAGGGGGAATATTTTGATTCATGGAATCAAGCTGCAACAAGACCATGAATATAGTTCTCTTAGAAACCAATGAAACCAGCCTCTGGAACACTGCTTAGGGGTCTTTTTCTTATCTCTTGTCTCCGCCTTCCTCTGTGTTGGCTTCATCTCTTCTATTGCTAATCAGCTTTTTCCAGGTCACATGGTGCAAGGTGCATGGTTTCTGGAGGCATCTAAGTTTTTAACTAAATTTTAATAGAGGACTGAGCATCTTTCTCGTGTACCCATTTAAAAAATCCTAAGAAAGTACTTAGTTTGAATGAGGTATCCACTCCTGTGGTCTGAGGGGCAATAGATTCCTATAATTGTCAGCCCCATTGAAGCACATGGGAAAACAAAGCAATTAAAATCCACTGTTGGGTTGAATTCCTTTATGTAACAAACAGCTATAACACCTACTATATGGTAGGCACTATTGTCTGTGCTTTGCAAATGTTAATTTATTTAATCCTGATACTATCATTCCTATTATTTTTATTTTCCTTTAGAGATGAAGAAACTGAGGCACAGAGCACTTAAAGAATGGCCCAGGGCAGGACTGGACTGAATCAGAGTCTATGCACATGGCACAGCCTGCTTCACATTCACAAAGTCTGAGAATGTTACCCTCAGAGCTACTTTCTAGATCCTTATCCCATCTCTCTTCTCTTCTTCACAGAGTTTTATCTTTTTACTGTGTACTTATGCTTAGCATAGCAGTCTTTTTGACTGGCCCCCAGTCTTTCTCCCCCAGCTGACAGAAGAATAATCTTCATCTGGTTGAGATGTCAAGTGGTGAGAAATATTGGCATTCCTTAAAAAAGCAATTTATCTTTTTTTCTCAAATGTATCACGTGCAGTTAGGTGGCACTGACTTGTGCCCCCACTGACCAAATTTCACAGAGATGGCCTGTCAGAGCCTGGAGAATCTTTTGAGGGATGGATGTCTTCTCTATGGAAATATCCCAATTACTGTTTCTTGTGGGAAATGCAGCATCACCCCAGAGATCTGTGGCCATCAGGAAAAGTTGCCAAGCTGAAGGGACATCCATCTTCATTTTCAGTAGGGACACCACCATCTTCTCTAACTTGTTCATCTTGAGGAATAGAAAACTCTCACTAAATAAATGAAAAAGGATGGCAGAAAATAATCCACAGTGACTTATGCATCATTCTCCATCCATAAATAACTTTATATTTCACTTCTGGCAGCAGAGCCGAGCCAGGAGGTAATGAGCCATTGTGGAAAACCCATCTGTTGCTCATAAGGGGAAAGGCCAGATTTATGGAGGAAGAATCTGGAGTGTAAGTCCTGTTATTGTTAATGGAAGTTGCACATCTAATTGGTCATGCTGAAAATATGCCCTATTATATTATTTTCGTGGCCAGATGGATGTGCTGAGCTGCAATGCTGAGAAGAAAAATGTACCTAAAGAATTCAAGAGTAGGAGTGGGCATCCCAGCCGGTAGGGAACTGACAGTTCTAATGAGGACAGATAGTACTTGTCCATGGACCTGATTTAAAGATGTTTTCCAAAGAACCCAAAGGGCCCAGTCCAGGTATTTCTAAATGGAGTACTGTAGTCCAGTCCCCTGGAGTGGATAGTGCTGAATCATTTCAACAAGCTCCCACCAGCCCCATCATTAGAAACACTTCTGCCTCTCATTCTTTTGTAACTGGGCCACTGGTACTTAATAATTGCTTTGAGACTTCCTTAGAATGGTGCTGGATATCAGCAATTGAAAGCCTTTTGTCCAGCCTTCTCTTTACCGCTGTCTTTTCTCCCAGCATCCTCTTTACCACTGTGGTAGGAAGAAAAACAGAAATCAAAGGCAAACTCATATACTAAAATGTTTCCAATCATGTTTGAATTAAAGTTGACAGAAGTGAAGGATTGTATCTTAAGACAATTTCTGGTACATTGCAGTTGCTTAAGAAACAGTGAACGAAGGAGAATAAAATCAAGTAACACTGATTCACAGAATCTTAGAGATTCAACTCTCTGAGCAGTCTTACATATTTTTACTAGTTAGAGTGTGTTAACTGCTATAACAATCCCTAATTCAAAGTAACTTAACAAAGGTTTAGTGCTCTCATGTTGTGGCCCAAAGTCATGGATGTGAAGAAGGGGCATGTGGTGGCAGGCGACACAATGCTCCCCATCTTGCAATTCTTCCAACTTCCTACCTGCTCTCCAAAGTCACACAGATGGAAAGAAGAGTGAGGAGGCCCTGGCAGGGTGCGTTACTCTCGAGTCTTGGAGTGAGATGTGTCACCTCCACCATTATGCTGGTCAAAACTCAATTATCTGGCCCCAAATAATAAAGCAAAAGCTGGAAAATGTAATTTTCCCACATGCCCAGAAGGAAAAGAGATGCATTTCGTGAACACATGGAATTGTCACTGCTACTGAGACCCTTTAGTCAGTGCCTTCATTTTACAGATGGTCAAACAAGTGCTGAGACTGAATGACTTTCAGCAAGTCACATGATTGGTCGTTGGCAGACTCAGAACAAGAACTCTGATTTCCTATTTCCTAATACCACTGTGCATGTGGGGGAGAGAGAGTGAGAGCAAGAGCGAGAGTGAGAGAGAGAGAAAGAGAATGGAAGAGACAGAGAAAGTAGAGAAATTGGGTAAGGGGAAGGGGTGAGGAAGGGGGAGGAGGAGGGGGAAGAAGGGGAGGGAAGGGAGGAAGGCAGATACTGGAGCACCCTATTAGGAGACCTGGAGAGGAGTCAGAACATCCAAACTCATGATCCTGACTCTGTGAGTCATCAGCCTGACTAATCACTTACACTCCTCATTTTTCCCTTCTATAAAGTAAGAAGTGTGAGTGACTATTGAGATCCTTTCGAACTCTAACAATCTTCTATTAAGAGACCTCGGGAAGAATAAATCAAAATACAGTCACGCATCATTTAACGATGAGGATACTTTCTGAGAAATACATCATCAGGCGATTTTGTAATTGTGTGAACATTGTAGAGGGTACTTACACAGGCTTAGATGTTATAGCCCCTACACACCTGGGCTGTATGGTATAGCCTATTGATCCTGGGCTACAAACCTGTAGAGCATGTTATTGTACTGAGTACCATAGGCAATTATAACACAGTGATAAGTATTTGTGTATCTAAACATACAAAAGTTCCAGTAAAAATATGTGTACAAGATACAGTATAAAAGATTTAAAATGTTGCACCTGTATAGGGTATTTACCATGAATGAAGCTTGCAGGAACTGTGAGCTGCTCTGGGTGGGTCGGTGAGTGAGTGAATAGTGAGTGAATGTGAAGGTGCGGGACATTACTGTGCACTATTGTAGACTTTATAAACATTGTACACTTAGACCACGCTAAATGTATTTAAGTTTATTTTCTTCAATAGGAAATTAACCTTAGCTTACTGTAACTTTTTGACAAACTTTTAAATTTTTAAAACTTTTTTAACTCAAAATAATGCTTGGCTTAAACACAAACATTGTATAGCTGTACAAAAATATTCTTTCCTTATATCCTTATTCTATAAGCTTTCTTCTGTTTCTAAATTCTTAAATTTATTTTTATTTTTTCAACTTCTTTGTTAAAAACTAAGACACAAACACACACATTAGCCTAGGCTTCCACAGGGTGACGATCATCAATATCACTGTCTCCCACCTCCACATCTTCTTCCCCTGGAAGGTCTTCAGGGGCAGTAACACCCATGGAGCTGTCATCTCCTATGATAACAATGCCTTCTTCTGCAATACTTCCTGGAGGATCCACCTGGAGCTGTTTTTCCATTAATTTTAGAAAACATACAAGTTAGAAAGAACACGTTATAAAATAATGATTAAAAGTACAGTACAGTAAATAAATAAACCAGTAACATTATCAAGTATTATGGACTGTATGTAATTGTATGTGCTATACTTTTATGTAACTGGCAATGCAGTAGGTTTGTTTATACCAGCTTCACCACAAACACATGAGTAATGCATTGCACTGCAATGTTGAGATGGCTATGGCATCACTAGGTGATAGGAGTTTTTAGCTCCACAATAAAATTATGGAACCACCATCATCTATGTGGTCTGTTGTTGATCTAAAGGTCAGTATGCAGTGCACGACTGTAATAAGAGAAGCTGTCAAAGTCAAGCAAGTGGATATGAGATGAGGGATGTGATAAGGTTAAAGAAAGACAGGTAGATTCAACCTTCTGGGCATCATGGCTTGTAAGGATGGCAGAGAGGCTTCTCACCCAGTAGTGACTCAGAGACCATCTTCCTGGAGTCCATTTTGTCCTCGTATAGACTCTCTCTCCTCCTACTCCCCCAACCCAGGCCCACTGCTGTCTCATCAGAGATCCATGGTAAGAGCCCCACTGCCTGGCTGTCACAAGACTTGGGAGCAGCCTGGCCAACGGCAGGGCTGAGGCGGCCTGGCAGCATGTAGCTGGGCAACTGCCCCTTTTCCTACCTTCTCAGGAGCTTCACTCTCTCACTCAGCTTGAAATGTGCAAGTTGCAGCAGCAAAGGGATTAAGGTGACCCTACAGGAGGCTTCATTAACTGCTCCGAGGCCAGCCAACCCTGAGAGACTGTCCTCATGCAGGGGTGATAACAGGCCACAACAAAGCAGCTGGCAGCAGACTCAAATCCCTTTTCAATTCTGCCCACTTTAGCTTGTTCAAAGGGGAAAGGAATCAATTTCTGAGATCAGCCTTTCCCTTAAACACAGCCAAGTGGCAGCCAAAGCATAAAAAGAGGTAATCCTTCAAGGAGTGGCACTTCAGGCTCATCAAACACTTTCATCTCAGGATTCTAAAATCTTTTTCAATCATTAATCGTTTTCTCTAAGCCTTCTGTTCTCAGAATCATGCAGAAGCAACGTGGACGCTCTGCAAGGAAGGATGGAAAGCACGAATCTAAAAGGCACCAGGGGAGCACAGCTACATTTCCATCTTCCACCTGGTTTCTGTAAATAACATGAACAGAAATAAAAAATTGCTTGAAATAATGGCTATCATATTGAGACAGCATTGCTCAAACCTGGAGAGGGAGCAATTATAAGGTAGGAAATCTAGAGTTATGGTTTTCCCTCACCTGGACTCCACTGATGGTGTGGCTGGATCAATCCCTTAATATCTCTCAGGGTCTCTCTGTCTTCACCTTTGACTGGGTTAACATGGAAACATTTTCTAATCATTATGAGAGACCCAGAGACAATAACCTTAGACTGCAAACTCTCAAATGGGTTTATATTTGTGGAAGGTATGATTTTATAGCTACAACATTAGGCAATATAGAAAGAATTACACTTCCTTATTTTTTAACCAGCAGCCTAAACCAGACACCAGCTGTTATCTCAAAAGGCTGATGGAAAATTTGATATCAGCCATAGAGATGCTGCACTATCACAGTTTAGGAATTCTCAGGGACTTGGGTCACTGGTCCTCACCAATTCATGATGAGCTGTCCATTGGCAGAACTTGCTCAGCTCCTCGAGGACTGCTGACTGCTGCTTTTGTTAATGGAAATGTCAGCTGATTTTGGAAGCCTCAGTTCCACAGGTTCTCTACTTCATGTCCACCAGGCACCTTCCCTCTGAGGTCTCATTGTTTCCCCAGTGCTGTCCTGCAGAGGAGGTGGTGTGTGCTCCCTGTCCACAGGATGGATGCCTTCTAACCCCTTCCTGGAAGAAGGCAGGAAGGAATTGATTGGAAGAAATCTTTCTTCTTTCCTTTACTACTGACAAAGACTCTCTTCTTTGACCAAACTTAAGTCTAGCTCCTCTGAGCTCCCTTTGTGACAAGCCCAGCTTTGGGCTCTGCCCTTTTCCAGTTTAGTCCAGTTTTAGCAGGACTCCTGCTATGTCACTTTAGCAAAACTCTCCCATATTTGATATCTGATTAAATTCCCTATCCCCCATCCTCAATGTGTTATCACCTCGGCCTGCCTTCAGCAAGGATCCTGTCTGTCCAATTAGTTTCACCAGAATCCCCTTTACCCCTGATGTTTCCTCTTAGTAATTGTCTATCCACTGCCTCCAACACTGCTCCTTGGCTATAAATCCTTGTTGTATTTGAAGTTATACTTGACTCCTCTATGCTGCTAAAGAACATGTCATGAATAATTTTTTTTCTTAACACTATCTTCAAAGTCATTCTACCGTTTCCCTTCTTACTTTATACTCTTTGCACAGTGAAATTTTTTTTTAAAAAAGAAAAATGTGGCCAGGCACAATGGCTCACACCTGTAATCCCAGCATTTTGAGAGGCCAAGGCAGGCATATCAAGAAGTCAGGAGTTTGAGAATAGCCTGGCCAATATGGTGAAACCCCATCTCTACTAAAAATACAAAAATTAGCCAGGCGTGGTGGCACGTGCCTGTAGTCCCAACTACTCAGGAGGCTGAGGCAGAAGAATCCCTTGAACCTGGCAGGTGGAAGTTGCAGTGAGTTGAGATCACGCCACTGCACTCCAGCCTGGGTGACAGAGTGAGACTCCATCTCAAAAAAAAAAAAAAAAAAGAAAGAAAAGAAAAGAAAATGTAAAGGCCATGGCTCTTGGTTTGAAAAAGAGAAAGAAAAATTATAAAATGAGCAAAATGGCTTCAAAAATTTTAATAAGCCATCTTCCTAAATTCTGTCACAAAGAAAACCACCATAGACTACCCCCATCTCAAATTACAGAAGAAGCAAGGTTCAGCCAAAGAGATAGGGAGAAGACAAAAATAGAATCTGCGTGTTTGTGGTGCATCTTCTGGTCACTAGTGTTTGCTATAGATAAGGTTAATGGATACTGGGATTTACTAAAAACTGCTTGTGGCTTGAGTGATTCAGAAGGAACTTTCTATAAGCCTGTATCAATACTTTCATCACTCCATGTTAGGTAAAGGAGAAGGGGTCAAATAGTTCACTCAGTTTGTCTTCTATCTGAAATACTGCACTTAGTCAACTTCCACAATGAGCCAGCAATTTCTCTTGAGGAAACCCATTACAGATAACAGTTGTTGGACCAAATCTAAACTTCCCCTGGCTAATCACAATTCCATACTCTAGTCTAGAATCATAAAGTTTGTTGGGAAGAAAATTAACTTCTGCCAGACTTCCATTATGTGCCAGACATTTTCAGAACACTTTTTATGTTTGCTTCATACAAATTCTGAAAGGTAGCGATTATTTTCTCCATCAAGGAGATGCAGAAAGAAATCAAGGAGGTTTCAAGGAGGTTAAGTGATTTGCCAAAAGTCAGTTATAAGACAAAAGAGTGGTACCTCAGTTCTAAAGCAACGTCCTTCCCACTGTACCAGGCTATGTGCCAACTTGTACATAATCATCTGTAGAAATATTATTTCTAATGAGATCACTGCCGTGATCCCACTAACTTTTCCAGGTTAACCATTTGCTCACCATTATTCTGACAATAAAAATAGTAGCCAACATTTCTTAAGGACTTTATTATGGTCAAGATTTCTGGTCATGCCTTTACATGGACCACCTCATTTAAATATCTCCAGAACCCTATGAGACAGATTCAATTGTACTCTGATCTTACAGTCATAGAGTTACCCAGCTTGTTAACAAATTAAAGTCTTGCCTATGCCTCTTTGGCAAATGGTTGCCTGCATTCTCCTGAGGCAAATTTCTAGAGAGATTGCTTTTTCAATTGTCTACACATTTTAAAATATCTTATTTCACCTATTGAATCAGACTCAACTTAGTATGTCACTACTTTCTGAGCAAGGAAGATGAAGATCTTGCAGTTTCATTACAGTGCCGTAGAACTTACTAATAAAATCACTAAATTAAGGTTACCTTTCTGCACCATTTTTTCAAAGAGTTGTTGACATGTTTCATACCAAGAAAGACCTTTCCCCTCATCCTTGGCCCCAAATTTCCAGCCCTAACAGAGGTGATGAACTCAAAGTATGATAATGCAAGCAAATAAACCTCGCTGGTGGTACTCTGAATTTAAACTCATGCTTTTACATTTCTATCATGGTCTCATACACAGAAATAATATAACAGCATTAATTCTATCTTACAATGGGAATTGTTCAACTACAAAATTCAGGCATCTGAAGACAAAGTCCTATGAATGGCTAGTACACTCCCCTTCCTACACCCTTGCCAAATTTCCGGAGGAAACACTAACTGCAATGCATTGCCATTTCGGAAAAGTCTTATTTTCCCCCTAATAAAAGGTCTCCTCAGTTGGAAGCAGAATGTCAGGATGTCAGATGATAATCATGAACCTCCTGATGTTTACAGTGAAAGAAAAACTTAATTCATGGCCATTAAAGTCAAACAACCAAAGTCTAATGAACAACAATACACAAGATAGATGAATCTCACTGGCATAATGTTGAGTGGAAGGAATGAGACCCAAATAAGCACACATGGTATGGTTCTATCTGTATAGTTCTGAAAGCACGTAAGTTAAACCTATAGCCCCACATCAGGATAGGAATTACTTTGAGGAGGGAGTGCCTAGAAATGACAGCAAAATAAATTTCTGGGATGGTCATTCTGTTTCTCGATCTGGCTCTTGGTTACATGAATGTGTATAATTTGTGAAAAGTCATTGAGCTGTAATGCTTTGTGTACTTCTCTGTATGTTATACTTCACTAAAAATCTATGAGAAATCAAAAAGTCAAAACCACTAAAAAATTTATTCACATGAAAATATACACAAAACACACACAAAAGTTTGTTCAGCATTGCAGATATTGCCAGAAAAATTGATTTATAGGGCATCAGAATTTTAGTTAAAGAAAGTACTGCTTATTAAATCTATTATATTCAGATGGAGAGCCAGAGAATGACATTTTTCTATTTCCCCTTCTTTATCTTCAAATTTTTTTTGAAAAAATAATGCCTTTTGAATTAAGAAGGAATTCATAGAATATCAGTAAGAGAGAGTAAATTACCTTCACTTACTCACTAAAAAATCAAAATTATCCCTTCTTATTTTAAGGAGGATACTTAAAATAAGTGGAGTCAGGTCATTAAATCAATTCTATGCAGGCTGAGACATTGTTCTCTCAGAAAAGGAAGCCAGTTATCATCATATGCTTAATTATAACCTACCAAGGTTTTATTTGTAGGCCACCATAATGCTATCTTAAAAACAGATGTTTCATAAAATACTGTTCTACAGATGAGTTTGGCATATTGGAGAAGTTACCAATTTCTCCTCCCTATATCCTGATACAGTGGGAGCTGAAGCACTCGCTTAATTTGTTCTTCTGGGAAACCATCCTCATACCTTGAGGTCTGGGGTAGAAGCCCCTCCTTTGAGCTGCCAAAGAGCCATATGCTAACTCCATCATTGGATTTAGCATATTCCAGCTTGTCAGTTTACATATTCATCTTCTACTCTATAATATATGCAATTTGACCACAGGTGAGATACATGTGAGGTTGCTCTGTCCCTGTGTGCTCAGTCTACCTCAGCAATCACCTGCAGCTGCAGGGAGCAGGAACTGTATACCCTGACATCTTCCCACCTCAAGTGCTTAAATCTCTGTAATACTCTACTTGCAGGAATTTGCTCAGCCATGCAGGGCAGCCTAAGCGTCCTGGAGACTT
Organism: Macaca fascicularis; assembly: GCF_037993035.2. Classification (NCBI taxonomy): domain Eukaryota; kingdom Metazoa; phylum Chordata; class Mammalia; order Primates; family Cercopithecidae; genus Macaca; species Macaca fascicularis. The sequence goes on from NC_088376.1 coordinate 18,274,546, forward strand.
AATACTTTACAACCAATGAGGGTTAGATATTGGTGGATTAATGCCCCAGTATCTGTTTACTGTTGCATAATAAAACACCCCAAATGCAGAGCCATACAACAACATTGATTTTACCGGGGAGCTCACAAATTCTCAGAGTCAGGAATTTGGAAAGAGTAAGCAAGGACGACTTGTCTCTGCACCAAGATGGTTAGGTCTCATTGAGAAAATGCAGTCGTGGAGTGACTTAGTAACTGAGGGTAGGAATCATCAGAAAGCTTACTTAAAAATTTTCTCCCATTCTGTAGGTTGCCTCTTCACTCTAATGGTAGTTTCTTTTGCTGTGCAGAAGCTCTTTAGTTTAATTAGATCCCATTTGTCAATTTTGGCTTTTGTTGCCATTGCTTTTGGTGTTTTAGTCATGAAGTCCTTGCCCATGCCTGCGTCCTGAATGGTATTGCCTAGGTTTTCTTCTAGGGTTCTTTATGGTTTTAGGTCTACCATTTAAGTCTTTAATCCATCTTGAATTAATTTTTGTATAAGGTATATGTAAGGAAGCTATCCAGTTACAGTTTTCTACATATGGCTAGCCAGTTTTCCCAGCACCATTTATTAAATAGGGAATCCTTTCCCCATTTCTTGTTTTTGTCAGGTTTGTCAAAGATCAGAGGGCAAATATCCAGAATCTATAAAGAATTTAAATAAATTTACAAGAAAAATCAACCCCATCAAAAAGTGGGCAAAGGATATGAACAGACACTTCTCAAAAGAAGACATTTATGCAACGGACAAGTGAAAAAATGCTCATCACTGGCCATCAGAGAAATGCAAATCAAAACCACAAGGAGATACCATCTCACACCAGTTAGAATGGCAATCATTAAAAAGTCAGGAAACAACAGGTGCTGGAGAGGATGTGGAGACATAGGAACACTTTTACACTGTTGGTGGGACTGTAAACTAGTTTAACCATTGTGGAAGACAATGTGACAATTTCTCAAGGATCTAGAACTAGAAATACCATTTGACCCAGCCATCCCATTACTGGGTATATACCCAAAGGATTATAAATCATGCTGCTGTAAAGACACATGCACGTGTATGTTTATTGTGGCACTATTCACAATAGCAAAGATTGGAACCAACCCTAATGTCCATCAATGATAGACTAGATTAAGAAAATGTGGCACATATACACCATGGAATACTATGCAGCCATAAAAAAGGCTGAGTTCATGTGCTTTGTAGGTACATGGATGAAGCTGGAAACCATCATTCTCAGCAAACTATGGCAAGGACAGAAAACCAAACACCACATGTTCTCACTCATAGGTGGGAATTGAACAATGAGAACACTTGGACACAGGGTGGGGAACATCACACACCAGGGCCTGTCATGGGGTTGGGAGCTAGGGGATGGATAGCATTAGGAGAAATACCTGATGTAAATGACTAGTTAATGGGTGCAGCACACCAACATGGCACATGTATACATATGTAACAAACCTGCACATTGTGCACATGTACCCTAGAACTTAAAGCATAAAAATAAAAAAAAAATCTTAATCAATTTCTGGCAATCAGTGCTGGCTGTAGCTGGCTCCTCATGTGGATCTAGTGACTGGAACATCTGCATGTGTCATCCACATGTAGTTTGGTCTCCTCACAGCATGGAGGCAGAGTTCTAAAAGTGAGCATCCTAAGAAAAACTAAAAGAAACTGTATTTCCCTTTATGTTCCAGTCTCTGAAGTCACGTAACACCATTTCCACTAAGGCCACAAGTTTATCCATATTTAAGGGGAGGAGATTAGGCCCAAGCTCTTGAGTAGATGAGTCTCAAGGTCACATGATAAGAGGAGCATATCAGATGAGAGATATTGTTGTGGTCACCTCTGGAAAGGAAAATACACTGGAACTCCTCTCTTTTGTTCCTCATTGGGACAATTCTGAGATACATATTCTACATGATTCTTCCAAGTGTCGCAGTAGGACAGAGTCCTAGCTGCCCACAGCATTAATGCATTATATAGATACAACAGCTGACTTTTCTGACTTACTTATGTCGCTTTCCACACTCCTCTATTTGTGCTTCCTAGGATCACCTTCCAAATATTGTCTGCACCCAAGTCTTTGCCTTACAGAATGCTTCTGGGGAAACCCCAGTATGAAGAGTTGAGTCTTTATGTTCTACAGCTGGAGTCTAACACAGTGGCTATGTCATAATTAGTGCTCAATAAAAGCTAACTGGACAAATAGATATCTCATTTCATGGATTAGGATAGTGATACAAGGAAAACATTGGCAGAGCAGCAGCTTTCAGAGCTAAATATCAAATTCATATTGACAGTATTTTAGTACTTTCTTTTATTCACAAGCTCAGAGCTCTTTAAGACTTGTTGAAGCTTTCCTAAAATGTTCTAGAAAGTAGGATCAAAACGACTCCATGTAATTTGACTCCTACTCTGTTGTCATCTTATTCTAACACAACTATTACCATTATCAATGGGGTAATTGTTGTGTGCCACTTACAGTTAGTATTTCTATGTATGATAAACAAGCTAGTGAATTCCGCAGTGCTCTGCAGGGGATACATGCCAATCTGATCAATTAACAAAACTGAATGTATTTATATCCTTACAGTTGTTTTGCAAGATTATTCTGTCACTTTCTGTATTCTTAAGTCAGCTTCTTAACTGGAATAGTTTTAATAATGAGGTAATTTGTTTCCTAATTCACAACTTCCACAGCTATTGCTCTATATCTGCAAAATATCATAGAGTCAACACTTTATAGCAGAAAAATAAACCATTAGAAATCTAAGCTAACCTCCTCTATATACTGAAGAACGCTGAGTGAAGTACAGCTCAGAGACAGTTCAAAATAACTTGTTTAAAAATATAGCTAATTAGTGAGGGAAAGTGGAATTAGATTTCAGTTCTCTCAAAACCAATTCTTTCAATAGATAGAATTAATATATATCAATTGATAGATACATATATATATATATCGTTCAATATATTGGGCTTCTTTTAATATATTATGTTGTCTATGAACTACTTTTATCAGACCTTCAGTCTTAGCTAAGAGCATGAGATAGAACTGAGATGAATAAACTTCTTAATGCATGGTCAGATAATATTCTAGCTGCAATATCAGATGTAATAAATCATACATTTTAGAATCAATTTATTTTAGAGACAATCTATTGTAACTAGTGTTATAAATGCTGACATTCAGAAAGGCTAAGTGAATTTATTCATTGTCTCATTAATTCAATAAATATTTATTGAGTGCCCTTATTTCATGTCTACTATTGTAGGCCTTAATGATTGAAAGGTAAAGCTTTCGGGGAGCTTATGTTATTGTCAAAATAGGATCTTATTCAGCCTTTGAGATTGTTGTCACTTTGCTCTACCTTTCAAATATTTGGACTTTGGATAAATACAAAACACCATAATATGCACTTGGCTACATAACCCAGACGTCTCACATGCAGTTTACTGGTAAAGTGTCTTGTGTAATTTCCAATTTGCAAATGTGAGAGGTACTTCTGAGTATATAGAGAGCCATGAAGCATAGTGTCAGGAAGGTAAATACCCTGTGCACTTGTTATCCAGCTTAGGAGAGGGAGAGTAATAGGATGAGTTACTGCAAGAGGGGAAAACAGATAAATACCAAGAAGTTCCAAATAATAATCTCATCTCCAAAGGAAAAGTGACTAAATAATGGGGATCACCACTGGGAATCATCTGGCAGAATCTGGTTCTCTCTTTTGAAGTACTAGGCATTAGTCTTCTGTTCTGCTTTTAGACAACTTGAACTACAGAAAATTTGCAGAGACATTACTCAAAATATTTTGTTCTGGACCATTTGAGGCAAGTTGCCAACATGATGCCCTATCTCCTCCCACCTCATCACCAGTAAGTTCATGTATATGTCCTATAAACAGGGATATTCTTCTATATAAACCTAAGGCAATCATCAAAACCAGTGGAATTATTACTGATCCATTACTATCTCCTAATCTACAGACTACATTCAAGTTTGCCAGTTGTCCCAATAAAGACTATGGCAGAAAGGATTTAGTTCAGAATGAAGCCTTATATTTAGTTGCCATGTCTTTTTATTCTCCTTCAGTAGCTCTTCAGTCTTTGCTTGATGATTTTGATGATTACAGACCAGTTATTCGATAAAATTTTCCTCATTGTGGCTTTATCTGATGTTTCCTCATGATTAGATTCAGATTACGGCTCCTCAGCAGGAATATCACAGATGAGTTTCTGTGTTCTTTTCATTGCATTCTGTCAGTTGTCATACGATTTTGCTTTGTCCTTTTATTGATGAGTTTAACTGTGCTCATCTGATTAAGGTGGTATCTACCAGGTTTCTCATTAGAAGGTTATTCATTTTCTCTTTGGAATTAATAAGGATTTCATGAGAAAATACCTTGAGACTATGTGAATATCCTGTTCCTCATCAAACTTTTAATTGGTTTATTGGCATTATTATGAACTCATAGTTTTCTTTTTTTCAGAGGAAAATAGTTTTCTCAGATTTGACTAGAGGAAACACTTGTTGTCTAGTTTCTGTGTCTTGTTGACATATCCTGTCATTCTTTGGAGACTTCCTTCCTGTCACAAGGTGGCCTAGGTTCTTGGATTTTCCATGTCTTATCTCTGGAATCAGACATTTATGCAAGGAGCCCTGATTGCTTCCTTTTATGGAGAAAGATGTTAGAAACCAAGATCTGGGTATCAAGTGTCCTCGTTACTATTGAGATATTGTTTCTCCTAGTGAACAGAACTAAAACGTGTGTGTGTGCGCGCGCATGCGTGCGCGCGTGGGCGTGTGTGTATCTGGTGTATAGATGTGTGTTTGTGTGAATTATCCTAGTCTGCTTCACAGAATACCACAAGCTGATAATTTATAAAGAAGAGAAATTACCAAAATCCCACAAATCATCCCTAAAGAACTTACTCATATAACCAAATACCACTTGTACCCCAATAACTTATGGAAAATAACATAAATAATAATAAAAAAGAACAGAAATTTGCTTTTCACCGTTTTCTGGAGGCCCCGGCATCTGGTCTGGTAAAGACTTTCTTGCTTTGTACTCACATGGTGGAAGGCAGAAGGGCAAGCTTGCCAAATGCTGTGTGAAGCCTCTTTTTTTTTTTTAAGACCTTAATTTCATTTGTGACGGAAGATTCTTCTGGCCTAACCATCTCTTAAAGGCCCCACCTCCTAATACTGTGACATTTGGCAAGGCCTGAAATTTTGGGGAGATAAATTCAAACCATAGAATGCATATACACGTTCTTCTATCCATCTATTTATATCTATCCATACTGTAAACTATAATATACTCTAATACCTCCAATTTCAAGTCAATATCACAAGAATCATTATGGTTTTTCTCTTTTCCATATTTATAACTGTCTTCCCTGACAGTGATCCATCCCACTCCTATTCTTCTAGTGTATTTTCTTATTTGATTAGACCCGTATATGAAACCAACCTCTCTTTGTCACCATCCTCCCACTTCCATCACAGATGGCCTCCCCACCGTGCTCAGGCTATAAGATTGCTTGCTAAGATCCATCACCATGAACAACCTCCTCATTCCACTTGGGCTGCAATACCATGCAGCAAGCCACCCATCTGTGGGGATGTTCTCCTGCCCCACCTGGGCCCTAACAGTTCATGCTTAAGCTGGAAACTCTCTCCTGTTCACGTGGATGTCCTCATCATTCTGCTTGGGTTGTGACACCTTCACTAGGCCACCGCCCACTCCTCACCCTGTGTCGATATTCTTTTTTCCATGCTTGGACTCCAGCACTCTGCTCTGGGTACATGTGCCTCCCTCAAATACACCTTGGTTGGCTGTTTGCCAACCTTGTTTGCTTGGTTTCTGATAGTTTTTAGATTAACTTATTTAAGAACGAACAAAAAGGAAAGGAAGGAGAAGGGAACTGGAAAGAACTAAGGAGCAAAGACTTTTATTATCAGAAGTCATCAGATTTCAAGAAGGTGACTCATGAATAGGAGATGGGAAATTGAGCTAGAGCTACAAAATATTGATTTATTGATTTACAGTAAGACTAACAACTATCACAGGGACAAGTAACGTTCACTGTAGACAAATTGGTTCATACTCTGCCATCAGCCTTCATGGGAAACCAAGTCATAATCAAATGTCATATGAATAATTCATCATGGGAAATTATCAGCCACAAGTCTGGGAATATTTAAAATTCTCTTGTCATTTGTTCATGAAGATAAGGACTACATAGGAATCGGAAAGATAACTGGTGAGCAACAAATTAGGACAAGAGTGGTTATATCAATGGATCTCAAACCTGACTGCCTTGGGACTATTTTATAAAATAAGTGTGTAAGCCCAAGCCAGAACAGTCAGCTCAAAACTTCTTGGGGATGGAGCCCAGAATAAATATTTTATTTAAAAAAAACAAAAAACAAAAAAACAAAAAACTTCCCAGGGGATCACAATGAGCAGCCAAAGCTGAGAACTATTGAGTTAGACGGTTCAAATGTTGAAATGCTAATTGGCATCCGTTTAGGATATCTTAAAGCACTCAACTCATTTTGAGGAACAGAAATAACTGGGTTTGGTTAAGGCCTGCCCTTTCCCTTCAACAGAGCTAGAAAATTCACTGCCATTGGTTTTTTTTTTTTTTTTTTTTTTTTCGGTTTTGTTTTGTTTTCTTCCTTTACCCTCAATCTTCCATGTTTGCATAGCTGATAAATATCCTTCTACTTGACATCGCTTTTTTTTTTTCCAGATATTGCTGATTGATTCAGTCAGGTTATAGTGATCCAGGCTTATTCAGAAAGACTTTACATTATCTGAATCAAAGCCAATGTGTTGATTTTAATAATGACATCAATAGTTACCACAGAGATCATACCATAGGCATGTTCAGAACACGTCATCTCCAAATATGCTACTTTGGCATATTGATTATTTTGAGTTAAGGCATTTGGTAACAACAGATGCAAAAAGGGCACTCTGATCTTCCTTTTCTTCCTGAAAGCAAGAGATAGAATTTCTATGACAAAGGTACCCTCCCTGTACCAGGAGGAAGAAAGACATTCTTATCGCCCATGTTGGCAAATCAAGGCTAAGAGATATCTATACAAATCTTGTTCAACTAATCTTATCTACCTAGTATTTTTCCACAGTTAACTGCCCTAGCTCAAACCCCTTTGTCTTGACAAATTTTCACAAACTCTTTGTCCATCTAGTATACAAACTTTCAGCTCTCACTGCTTTTTGGGTCTTCATTTTTTTCTTGGGAAGGCTCCCATATAGATATAAAAATTACAGAATAAAATGTGTAGATTTTTCTCCTCCTAATTTTTCTTCTGTTGGTTTAATGCTTAGACCCAGTCAGAGATCCTAAGAAGACAGACAAGATATTTTACTCTAATAAGAACTTTTTACATCGATCACACCTAAGAATCATTACTGCTCTATAAAGTAAATAAATGTGTTCCCATTTTACAGATGGGACTGAACGAGATTAAGTAACTTGCCCAAGGTTACTGAGCAACCAATTTTTACTTTAAATCCTATGCTCTTCCTGTGTGTTGCTCTGTCTCTCACATTTTAACTTTCAAAGGCCAATCTTCTTTGCTCATTTTCGTAGTTTTTGAAGAAATTTTCCATAACTGTAGCATTCATGTGCTAACAAAAATCACTGTAGCATAATTGACTAAAAACTGGATTTTAATATGAGTTAGGGCAATCTTGGATGCCTGCCAGAGTTATTTACTAACAGTGATTGAGAAGCCGAAAGGAAGCCTGCATAAGCAAGATTCATGTGCAGACCCAGATGGACTCACCTGTAAGAATGAAGTTCAATATGGTAAATTGGACAGGAAAACAGAGACAATTATCCAAATGTGGTTTCTCTGTGCTATAAGCCTGCATTCCTGAGCAGCTTAAGTACAAAGGCTGAAAAGAAAATTGTTTGTCTTGGGACTTGTCATTTGAATTTTCCCCAAAGGCCACATTCAGATATATGAAAGTAATAAATTTAAGTATTACTTTAAAATGTCCACTTATCTAATCATCAGGTAGTTCTCAAGTTAAATGTTACTATTAAGATCTTTCCAAGAGCCATTGACTGATTTTTCTTTATTTTTTTTTATCAACATGAGTCACCTTTAACCTGAATTATGTAACGAACAGGACAAAGAAGGGAGAGAGAAAGGGAGAAAGAGATATAGTAAACAATAAAGAAAGCAAGAAACTGACCTTTGACTGAGGTGGTCAAGTCAAAGCATCTCTTATTACATAGGAGGATATATCTCACAAATGGGATCTACTTTAGCATGAATTTCCCTGTTTCTAGAGGATGGAACATTTAGCAGGCCGTTAATGACCCATGATACTTGCATTTCATTGTTTAACCAGAAAAAAATAGTCTCATATGAGGAATTTTAGATGACTAGCTATGACTCCATTTATTAGTCAAAGAAAGGATTATGGAAAATTCTGAATTTGCTTTGTTCTTTATCACTTGATAGTTCCCTAAGCATTGATCTGTGAATCCAACTTGCTTGTATGCTCCAGGTCCAAGTATTAAAGGGTAATTATAAATCATTTGGGAACAACTTAGTTAAAGAAGTTTCCCGGGGGCCAGGCGCGGTGGTTCACTCCTGTAGTCCCAGCACTTTGGGAGGCTGAGGAGGTTGGATCACGAGGTCAGGAGATTGAGACCATCCTGGCCAACATGGTGAAACCTGTCTCTACTAAAAAAAAATAAAATAAAATAAAAAATACAAAAATTAGCCGGGCATGGTGGCGGGTGCCTGTAGTCCCAGCTACTCAGGAGGCTGAGGCAGGAGAATCACTTGAACCTGGGAGACGGAGGTTGGAGTGAGCTGAGATTGTGCCACTGCACTCCAGTCTGGCGACAGAGCAAGACTCCATCTCAAAAAAAAAAAAAAAAAAGTTTCCTGGATAGCTCTATGAGGATTTTCATAAATTATGGATTCATTAATTAGTCATCATGATTTTTGGATAACAGAGTAACCGTGAAGCTTAATCCAGAAGATTCGAATATTCTAGACTTTGTTCTTTCCTCTTTTATTCTTCTGTCCAAGGACTCTCAGGGCAGGGTTACAACCTTCTAAGCAATGGTTTCCAAAAATTTTTGGTCGTGTATTTCTGTTGATTAAAAAAAAAAAAAAAAAAACAAAGTTTGTAAATATGTTCCCCAAAATAATAGATATATACTACTGTCATAATATAATACAGAATCAATTTATATGTAATATATAAATGGTAAGAGTATGAGATAAAAATGTAACCACCCAACAGGTTCACCTTGCCCAATGCCTAGACAGAGCCAATTTACACGGACAGGGTGGTTGCAATAGAGAAAGAATAATTTATGCAGAGCCAGCTGTGTGGGAGACCAGAGTCTTACTATTACTCATATCAGTCTCCCCAGGCATTTAGGGATAAGAGTTTTTAAAGATAATTTGGTGGGTGAAGGGGCCAGTGAGTCAGGAGTGGTAACTGGTTGGGTCAGAAATGAAATCATAGCGAGGCAAAGCTGTCCTGTTGCACTGAGTCAGTTCCTGGATGGGCGCCACAAGACCAGATGGGCCAGTTTATGGATCTGGATGGTGCCAGCTGATCTATCAAGTGCATGGTTGGCAAACTATCTCTAGCACTAATCTTAGGTTTTATAATAACGACGTCCCTAGGAGCAATTTAGGGAGAGGGTCAAAATCTTGTAGCCTCCAACTGCCTGACTCCTAAACCATAATTTCTACTCTTGTGACTAATTTGTTAGTCCTACAAAGGCAGTGTATTCGCCAGGCAGGAAAGTGGTTTGTTTGGGGAAAGGGCTGTTACTACCTTTGTTTCAAAGTTAAACTATAAACTAAGTTCCTCCCAAAGTTAGTTCAGCCTGTGCCCAGGAATGAACAAGGACATCTTGGGGCTTAGACACAAGAGGGAGTTGGTTAGTCAGATTTCTTTCACTGTCTCAGTTATAATTTTGTGATGGCAGTTTCAAACACCATAATAAAAATTTTATTATTTTAATTTTATAGTTCATTTTAGGAGTCATTTTTCATATTTTAATGTATATAAAAATTGCCTGGGAATATTGTTTAAAATGCAGATATTGATTCAGTATGTAAGAGATGTGGCCCGAGAATTTACATTTTTAACAAGCAAGCGATACTGATATTGCTGGACTATGGACCACGTTTTTTAACAGCAAGACTCAGAATCAAATGTCACATTTTATAAATTATTTCCTCTTCTCACATTTCAAAAAATTTAATAGCACATTCTTGTTCCGGGGAAACAACCAAAGCACTCACATACTTACCGCGATGGTTAGGCTAGCTTTGTTTGAAATATGATGTCCCAAAATAGGCATATGCTTTTTCCAACCCTCTAGAAGTGAGCCTGGCTTCCCCTGAAATCTGAGCGTCCACACCAATGACCTTATGGATAGATTCTTTTGGCTCCTAATCTTTCCACTCATAGTTTTCCTCCTGAATACAATGCCCTGAGCTTAACAAGCTCCTTTTAGATTAGTAGCAACAAAACTGGGACTACGGTGAAACACTATCCTTAGACAACAATGTTTAAGGGGATGCCAAAAAATAGCCAAATAATCAAGGTAGGTAATATTGTGATTCAATATTTTAAACAATTAAATTGACAAACTATGGCTCGCTGCCTGTTTTGTAAATAAAGTCTTATTGGTCCCAATATTCTTCTTTGTCTTGCCTCTTGGGTACTGCCCACTGCAGCACCAGCAGCTTTATCAGACATATCCTAAATGTCCTCTTCCTAGTAATTGGAAATATAGTTTTCAATAAACTAACTTAAAAAATCTTTAACTTATAGCATACAATATTTGAAGAAAATCAAATATTTCACATTAATTCTCTGGATTATTAAAAATTTAGAAGGAATATTTAAACTTATGATGTCTTTTAATGAAATTCATCTGAAAGATAGAATGACCCCAGTGGTAAAAATATTACATTAATTCCAATCTTGAATGTTGTCTAAAATCTGATCCATCATTTTTCTGCTGTGAAGGAAATGCAAGAGGTATCAGATTTGATAGCATTTCTACCTAAGGGGCAGAAAAAGTAAATTATCTACAAACAAAGAATGGATTCAAACTCTTGAGATACCTCAACATATCAGTAAATGATCTTAAAATCCATTCAATCATCAAACTAGAAACTTTGATGCTGTTGTTCATTTTTCTTTTTTGGTTTCAATTGGCCATAATCAATTGGTTGCTGAATTATTTTAATTGCATTCCTCAGAGACCTTTGGATTTGCCTTTTATCCTTTCTAACCCTTTTTTTTTTTACTATTATTTTGAGACAGAATCTCAGTCTGTCGCCCAGGCTTGAGTGCATAGGCGTGCAGCTCACTGCAGCCTCAGCCTCCCAGGTTCAAGTGATTCTCCTGCCTCAGCCTCCCGAGTAGCTGGGATTACAGGCACATGCTACCACGCCTGGGTAATTTTTGTATTTTTACTAGAGGTGAGGTTTCACCATGTTTTCTAGGCTGGTTTCGAACTCCTGACCTCAGGTGATCTGCCTACCTCAGTCTCCCAAAGTGCTGGGATTACAGGCATGAGCCACCATGTCTGGCTCATATCCTTTCTACTCCTATCACCAACACTCACCTGTGCTGCTCTTCAATAATCTAGATTCTTCCAATTCCAATTCATTCTCCACATTGCTGTCAGAGAAATCCCTCTAAAATAAAGCTCCAGTCACTTCATTTCACAACTTTAAAACTTTATAAAACTTTCTGTGATGGGCTAAATGCACAGTATTTAGTTTAGTGCTAATCAGACTGCCTAGCCTTATCTTCCACTGTTTCCTATATACCTGCTACAGCCATGTTGCACTGTTTGCTGAAGACATTGAGAAATACGTACTCTCTGAAGTCATGAATCTCAAAAAATATATAAGCCTGCTATAACTTGGGGTTTTGTTCGTTTTTATAGAAAGAGAGTCTGAGTCTAAAGCCAAATGCAAAAATAAAACTCAAGAAATAGATAGATGGAGATAAAGATGGAAATGGAAATAGAGGTAGAAAAGTGGGGAAAAGAGGGCAGTATGAGAGCTTACAGGATGATGTGAGACTAGGATGTAGCCATGTCTGAACTAGTTCACCTCTAGATATAAATATCTAGATCTTTATGCAAATTTAGTTTTTACAATAAATTCATTATCTTTGTATAGACTAACTTGAGTTGCATTTTTGAGGTTTGCAACTAAAAGACTCTTAAACAATACTAATAAAAATCAAATTCTGGTGCTGTTCATTATTATAAAATTGGTATCTGTGGTTTTCTAGTTTCTAGTTGAGATTAGCCAAAATGAAGAGCAGACAATGAGCATTAGTAGGGGCAGGAGATGGAGACAAGGAAATACCCATAATTAAAGACAGGCAAATAGTTTTTTTTTTTCTATGAAGAATTTTCATTTTCTGATTGGCTCACATTTTAGAATTGTCCAAATAAACTAGACATCCACACTTACACATATATAAAGTTAAAAAGGCATGCATTATATGTACATAACACAATGAAAACAAAACAAAAGAATATGTGTTTTTCAGAGCTGGTGACTTCCGGAAGAAACTCATATTGTACTGGAAGAAACTAATATTGTCAGGTGTGGGCTGAAGGTAAAGGACAAGAAAGGATTTATCTTGATTACTGTTCTTCTAGTTAAGTTTTTGCTGAGTGTCACAATGACCTTCCCAACGCAGATGCTCACAAGCTGCCAGCTTCTCAACATCTGTTACTATTGCTACTTTGAAAATTTAGAAAATCAATGTACAGCTGGACTCTGCATTTATTATGGTCACAAATGGAATCTCCAAAGCCAATGGGGTTGATTTTGTCTAATGATTCAACCCAAAGAAATATATGCCTTAGGCCATTTGCTCCAGCCTGCGCTATTAGGAAGTGTGAGATGACCTTGGATTTTTGATCCCCTCTAACTTGCTGGCCACAGCAAAAGCACTCATGGCAATCAACAGGAGTTATTTAAATCATATATTTCTCCTTATTTTAATAACTTTATTCTTTTATGCATCATTATTAACTGCTTGAAAATCACATGTTGTTATCTGAAAAAGGCAAGTCTTGTCAAAAATTAACCTGCAAATTGACCACAGCTAATTTACTAACAAAAATCAAAGGCTGGTGGCATACTTTTAAAATAAAAAAGTAGGCCTAGTGATGATGTTTGGCCAAATGTTCTTGTATAAAACTTTTGTTATATTTGTGGACTTTCCATCACTGTTAACATTTCATCAGGAAAGGAAATGAGGTGCTTTCGTTTTGGGCATCCACAACTCAAAGCAGCAATCTCTAAAAAGCAAAACACAATTTCATTCATGAACAGAACATTCTTTTCTCATCAACAAATTGGTAATGCAGGCAGGATGCTGGCTGTCCTAACGCTACTGGGGCATGGACTTTGGCAACAACTGTCTGCAAGTGAGCCTGTGGACATGCTGAGGGTCACCCTTACTTATCTTTTTCTCTTAATTTCACTCCCATACCTCTCATTAAGATAAGAAGTCTCACCACTCCTACACGTGGCTTTCTCAGCAGCTTTCTGGCCTGTGCACTAGTTGGGTTGATTTATGATTTAATTTTATGGATGATATCACACAATTATCTCCAGATGGAATAACCAGGATGAAGAGCTGCCAACCAACATTAGCAATGAAGCAGGTTCATCCAGCACCAGCCATTTCTTCACTGTAATTATTTTTTGTTTTGACTTCATAAATTTGTCCAGAGACACTGGGTGTTCTTTTTCAGCAGGGCCCCATTTGTCTAATTCAAATGAGATTATCTCACCCTGTTCCCCACATTTCCCCATATTTTTCTTATCATTTTGCATCCAACAGAGAGACTCATAAATTATGATTTGTGGAGCTAAAAATATACAAAATCTAATCTGCCCAATTTATGATGCACTAACAGAGTCATCTTGATGAACTGTGAATCTTGAAGTTTTGATTTAGGCCAGTACTTAGACAAGAGGGAAGAAGCAAAGGAGAAGCAGAGTTGGTGATCTCCCCTCATCACTGAAATCACCTCAATAAAACTTGCCAAATTAAAGCCAGAAACGTACGACCAGTTGTAATGACTGGATATGTTCCATTCACTGAGCATTCAATTGGTATGTGATCTGTGATACTGAAGGACGTTTGTTCTTTTTTTTTAATGGTACACTGAAGAGTTATGATGGATCAACTTGACCAAGTGTTCTCCATCTTTCTTCTTTCCTCCTATGCATAAGAAAATTGCATGCTTTATTCTAGCCAAAATTCATAATAGAAGCCTATGAGAGCATCTTAACCACAAAGATCCCTTAGTTGAATGTTGGTATTTACAAAAATGATAACACAAAACTACAACAGCAAAACATACTTCTGAAGCTCTGGACGCTTGCCTATTTAGTTATTCAATAAATACCAATTGTTATGCCAGACTATTTTTATGCTTGTAGGCCAAATTAAGTTACTTTAGCCAAAGAACAATGTAACTCTATTATAGTATCTAAAGCAGGGAAGAGGAAGCAGTGAAGAAGGACATAATTAGATCTTACACGCTGTGGGTTATGGAGAAATAACTGGACTAGAGAGAGGTTCTCTAAGGGTGGCTCTTGAACCAAGCCCTTCAGCATTGCCTGTGAGCTTGTTAGAAATGTATATTCTGAGCCCCATCCCAGACCTATTGAATCAGAAACTCTGGGTAGGGATGACTACTTTGTACTTTAACAAGCCCTCCAGGTGCTGTACACTCACTGGAGCGTGGCAAGAGTAGCTGTGGAGGATTTCAGATGAACATCCTTATTAACTAAGATACAGCTGACCCTTAAACACAGGTTTGAACTGTGAGTCCACTTGTCCATGAACTCCTTTCTCTCTGCCACCTCTGAAACAGAAAGACCAACCCCTTCTCCTTCCCCTTCTCCTCAGGCTGCTCAAGTGAAAATGATGAGAATGAAGACTGTTATAAGGATCTACTTTTAGTGAATACATAGTAAATATATTTTTTTCTTCCTTACAATTTTTTTTTCTTTTTTTTTTTTAAGAGACAGGGTCTCCTTATGTTACCCAGGTTGGATTTAAACTCCTGAACCCCTGCCTGAGCTCAAGCAATTCTCCCTCTTTTGCCTCCTGAGTAGTTAGGATTACAGGTGCAGTCATTGAACCCAGCTTTATCATTTTCTTAACAACATTTTTTTCTCTAGATTACTTTATTGTAAGAGTATAATATATAATGCACATAACATACACAATATATGTTAACTGTTTATATTATTGATAAACCATTCTGATCAATAACAGGCTATTACTAGTTAAGATTTGGGGAAGTCAAAAGTTACACACAAATTTTTGACTGCCTAGGAAATCAGCACCACCAACCCCTGAGTTGTTCAAGAACCAACTGTACAGTCATATCTTGCTTAAAGATGGGGATACATTCTGAGAAATGCATCACTAAGCAATTTTGTTCTTGTGTAAACATCATAGAGTACACTTACACAAACTTAGATTGCATAGCCTACTACACCCTACAGTCTATGGTGTAGCTTATTGCTTGTAGTCTACAAACTTGTACATCATGTTACTGTGCTGAATACTGTAGACAGTTGTAACACAAAGGTAGGTGTGTATCTAAACATAGAAAGGGTATAGTAAAAATATGGTGTTACAATCTTATGAGCCCATCAATGTATATTCAGTCTGTCATTGAAACATCATTAACCTATGTATGGCTGTAATTCGCTTTGTTTTGGAGTTGGGAGAGCTACAAAACCTTAAAAAGTTAACTTAGAAAACTTTAATTTTCTTGAAAAATAAATTATCTTAACTGTAGGGCAAAAGGAAATCCAAAGAATTATCCCCACTTGACATGGCAAAATTTCACCAAAAGCAGGCAAGATCGATAGTATTTTAACTGCAAGGTTTTACCATAGTCTTTTGAACTACTCTATGCCTCCAATTGTGAGTGTGATGATAGTAACTGTTGTAATTTTTTAATTATGAAATAATGCTGATCAATCCAGTATATAATGATAGCTCAATATGTTTTAGTTCTCTCCACTTAGTCCATTTAATAATAATCCTTAGTCTCATACCACTTAGCTTCTTTCCATGTACAGATTCTACCTACAGTGTTAGTGTGGTGTCACGGGAGAGTTGTTCAAAAGCAGATTTGGGTCAGAGTTTGCTGTGCATGATATTTATTAAGGATCAACACCTATGAGAGGAAGTAGACAGCAGCAGAATTGGGAAGAGGATAAAGTTGGACTATACTGAAGGTCCAATAATGTCTTAGCTGATCAGGCAAGAAACACAGAAATAAATATTACTCACCAGAGTTGTCCCATGGTCAAAATGGCTATACTTTTATATCTCCACTTCACTCATCATTGAATCTAGAACTGTACTGGGAACTGTGTGACCTTGAGTAGGACAGCTGGCTGCTGCAGAGGTAGACCATAAAGTTGATGTCAGTTGAAGGCTTCTGCTGAGGTTAATATCCACAGCTGGAAAGCAAGCCCTTTCTTGAAATGAGATGTGGGCAGTACAGCTTCATGACCACCATATGTGAGTTCAAATTCTCACTTTACTGGTTACTACCTGTGTCACCAGTAATAATAATAATAATAGCCAACTCTTATCAAGCTTCACTATGTTCCAGGCACGGTTTCCAAGTGCTTTATATCTCTTACACACAATAGCCCTGTGAGGTATGTATTATAAGTTTGCTCTTTTGTAAAGAAGCACGAAGAAGATAAGTAACTTGCCACAAGGTCACATAGTTAATAAATGGCAGAGCCAATTTTCAAACTTTGCCTAATTTAACTTTAGAGCTTGCAGTCTGTTGTAAATATCTAAATCTAGTTGCCTCACTTGTAAAATACACTTGATATTGAGAATTTAATTTAGATAATTCATCACCATTGTTTGAACGTTACTGTCCCTCTAAATTTCGGGTTGAAACTTAATCTCTAATGCAACAGCATTAACAGGAGGGGCTTTTAGAGGCGATTATGTAATGGGGGCTCTTTCCTTGTGAATGGGATTAAGAACCTTATAGAAGAGGTTTCACACAGTGTTTGGCCTCTTTTTGCTTTTCTGCCTTCATCCATGTGAGATCATGGTGTTCAAGGCATCATCGTGGATTAAGAGAACAGGCCCACTAGACACCAAACCTGCTGGAACCTTGATCTTAAACTTCCCAGGCTCTAGATCTGTGAGAAATAAATTTCTGTTATTTACAAGTTACCCAACATATGGTATTTTGTTATAGCAACACAAATGGACTAAGATACCTATGCAAAACATCTAGCACACTGTGTCAATTAGAACTAATGGTTATTATGAAAATGAAAGTTACAAATTAGAAAAGTTAAGTCATGTATTTTTCTTTTCTTTTCTTTTTTCTTTTTTTTTTTTTTTTTTTTTTTTTTTTGATGTAGTTTCGCTCTTGTCACCCAGGCTGGAGTGCAATGGCGTGATCTTGGCTCACTGCAACATCCGCCTCCTGGGTTCAAGCAATTCTCCTGCCTCCTGCCTCAGCCTCCCAAGTAGCTGGGATTATAGGCATGTGCCACCACGCCCAGCACAGTTTTGTATTTTTAGCAGAGACAGGGTTTCACCATGTTGGCCAGGCTGGTCTCAAACTTCTGATCTCAGGTGATCCACCCACCTCGACCTCCCAAAGTGCTGGGATTACAAGCATGAGCCACTGTGCCCAGCTGTCATGCATTTTCAATAGGAGAGATATTGCCACTATTAGAAAACAGTTGGATCTTGTGGGACAAACATTATTTCCTTTTTCCTGGTATTAGGGGGAAAGTATTAAGTCATTCATCATTATATTATGTTAGCTGTGGGTTTTTAAATTTCAGACTCAATCTCTTTATACTTTATGGTCTATTCAGGTTTTCTATTTCTCCTCAAGTCAATTTTGGCAGTTTGTGTGTGTGTGTGTGTTTTTGTTTTGTTTTGTTTTGGTTTTTTCCCTGAATATGTCTGTTCATCCAGGCTATCTTATTTGTTGGAATATACTTATTCTAATGTTCCCTTAAAATCGTTTTTATTTCTGTAGGATCAGCAGTAATGTCCAGGATTTCACTTTTAATTTTAATGGTTTGAGTCTTTTCTTTTGACCAGTATAGCTAAAGGTTTGTCAATTTTGTTTTTTTCAATTAAAAATTTTTTAGTTGTATTGAATTTACCCATTGATCTTTTAAATTCTGTATTTTATTAATTTTCATACTAATCATTATTATTTTCTTCCTCTTATTTGGTTGGGTTTTCTGTGCTCTGTCTTTATACTTCTTAGAGTGAAGGTTTAGATTCCTGATTGGAGAACTTTCTTCTTTCTTTAAATACAAGTATTTGCTCCTCAAATTTTCCTTCTAAGCACTATTTTAGCTGCATTGCATATGTGTTGGTATGGTTCAGTTTTTATTCATCTCTAAGTATTTTATAATGTCCTTGTGATTTTCTTCCTTTGGTCCATTAATTATTTAGGAATATTATTTAATTTACACAAATCGATTAATTTCTCTAATTTCTTTTGGTTAATTATTTGTAATTTTATTTCATTATGATTAGAAAGCAAACTTGTATGATTTCAAACTTTTTGAAATTATTGAGGTTTCTTTTATGGCTTAACATCTGATAATTTGGTCCCTACAAGAAAACATTCCATATGCACTGGGGAAAACAGTGTATCTACTGTTGTGTGTAAAGCTTTTTTACAGATATCTACTGGTTTGTAGTATTCTCAAGTCTTCTGTTTCCTTGTAGATCTTCCACCTATTTGTTTTATCTATTATTGAAAGTGAGGTAATTGACTCTTCACCTATTATTGTTGAGTTGTCTATTTTTCCTTTTAATTCTGTCAGGTGTTGCTTCTCGTATTTTGGACTTCTGTTATTACCTTCATACATGTAATAACATTTTTCTAACGGGTTCATTATTTTATCATTAAAAGATGCCCTTTGTGTTTGGTAGCAATTTTTGCCTTAATGTCTATTTGTCTGATAGTATCATTGATGCTCCAGCTCTTTTTTGGATATTGCATGATAGGTCTTTTCCATTCTTCTATTTTTTAACTTATTTATATCTTTGAATTTAAAATGTGCCTCTTGTAGATAGCATATAGCTTGATCATATTTTTTTTTTTGGTATTACCCATTCCGCTGATCCATCCTCTTTCATTAGACTGCTTAATACATTTAGATTTAATGTTCTTATTGATGCTGTAATATTTATATCTGCCATTTGGCTATGTATTTTTACATTTTTTGTCTCCTTTTCTTCTATTTCTTTTTTAATTTCTTTTACTACATTTTGAAGTTATTTTTCTCATAATTGTTTGGGGACTATAATGAGCATCCCAACAACTTAATTTAAATTAATACCAACTTAATTTCAATAATATAGAAATATATCTTCATTTCTCCACCTTATTTGTGCTATTACTGCCATACAAATTATATCTCTATTTTAGCCCCATCATCAGAGTTTTATAGTTATTACTGTATGCAGTTGTCTTAAAATCAGATAGTAAAAAGTTTCCTTTACATTGTCTTTTATATTTACTGGATTTTTTCCTTTACTGATGCTTCTTTTTAGTTTGTATGTATTCAAATTATTGTCTAAGGCCTTTTATTTCAGCCTGAAAGACTCCTTTCATATATTTTGCAGGGCAGGCCTACTAATGGTGAATATACTCAGTTTGTATTCATTTGAGAATATTAATTTCTCTTTCATTTTTGAAAGTAGTTTTGTTAGATATAGAATTTGAGGTTGACAGTGTTTTATTTCAGCATTTTGAATATGCATCACATTGTATTCCTTCTAATGAGAAATCAACTGTTAATCTTATTGACAATCCCTTTTATGTAATGGGTGGGTTCTCTCTTTCTGCTTTCATGATTCTCAATTTGTCCTTTGCTTACGTGGTGTATTATGATATTTCTAGGTGTCACCCTCTTTCAATTTATCCTACTGCACACATTTGAATGTGCAGATGAATTTTTTTCATGAAATTTGGGAAGGTTTCAGTGATTATATCTTCAAACTTTTTTTTGAATATTATTTTTCTCATCTTGTGGTACTCCTATTTTGCATAGGTTAGTACACGTGATGATGTCCCATAGACTTTTTAGGTGTTGTTTATGTTTCTTCATTCTTTTTTCCTTATGTTTCTCTGATGGCATCATCTCAATTGACCTATTTTAAAGTTCACTGATTCTGTCTTCTAACTGCTAAACTCTACTGTTGAACCCCTCTAGTTATTTTTAAATTTTAGTTATTGTACTTTTCAACTCCAGAAGTTTTATTGGTTCTTTTAATAATTTCTAGCTCTTTATTAATGTTTCTTATTTGGTAAGATATTATTCTCATACTTTTCTTTAGTTCTTTATACATAATTTCTTTATTATCATTATTATTATTACACTTCAAATTCAAGGATTCATGTGCAGAACCTGCAGATTTGTTACTTAGGTATACACGTGTCAAGGTGGTTTGCTGCACCCATCAACCCACCATCTACATTAGGTATTTCTCCTAATGCTATTCCTTCCCTAGCCCCCTACCCCTCTACAGGCTCCAGTGTATGATATTCCCCTCCCTGTGTCCATGTGTTCTTGTTGTTCAATTCCTACGTATGGGTGAGAACATGCAATGTTTGGATTTTCTGTTCTTGTGTTAGTTTGCTGAGAATGATAGTGTCAAGCTTCATCCAGGTCCCTGCAAAGCACATGAACTCATCCTTTTTTATAGCTGCATAGTATTCCATGGTATATATGTGCTACATTTTCCTTATCCAGTCTATCATTGATGGACATTTGGGTTGGTTCCAAGTCTTTGAGATTGTGAATAGTGCTGCAAAAACGTATGTGTGCATGTGTCTTTATAGTAGAATGATTTATAATTCTTTGGGTATATACCCAGTAATGGGATTGCTGGGTCAAATGGTATGTCTGGTTCTAGATCCTTGAGGAATCACCACACTGTATTCCACAATGGTTGCACTAATTTACACTCCCATCAATAGTGTAAAAGTTTTCCTATTTCTCTACATCCTCTCCAGCATCTGTTGTTTCCTGACTTTTTAATGATTGCCATTCTAACTGGCATGAGATGGTATCTCATTGTAGTTTTGATTTGCATTTCTCTAATGACCAGTTATTATGAGCTTTTTTTCATATGTTTTTTGGCCACATAAACATCTTCTTTTGAGAATTGTCTGTTCATACCCTTTGTCCACTTTTTGATGTTTTGGGTTTTTTTTTATTATTATTCCTTGTAAATTTGTTTAAGTTCCTTGTAGATTCTGGAGATTAGCCCTTTGTCAGGTGGATAGAGTGCAAATTTTTTTTTCCATTCTATAGGTTTCCTGTTCACTCTGATGATAGTTTCTTTTGCTGTGCAGAAGCTTTTTAGTTTAATTAGATCCCATTTGTCAACTTTAGCTTTTGTTGCCATTGCTTTTGGTGTTTTAGTCATGAAGTCTTTGCCCATGCCTATGTCCTGAATGGTATTGCCTAGGTTTTCTTCTAGGGTTTTTATGGTTTAAAATCTTACGTTTAAGTTTTTAATCCATCTTGAGTTAATTATATATGATTTCTTTTAGTTATTTGAACATGTTCATAATAGCTAATTTAAAGTATTTATCTACCAGATTCAAAATCTAGGCTTCCTAGAAGATAATTTCTATTGACTACTATTTTTACGTGTGTGTATAGGAGATAATTTTATGTTTCTTTACATGCCTCTAATTTATTGTGAATCATATAGGTGGCATGGTCACGGTAGAATGAACCCAGACTTATTTTTCTCCAAGTATGCTTTCTTAGTTGATAACTGGATATTTTAATAATATAATATTGTCATTGTGTTGTTGCTTCTCCTCATTTAGTGACTTTTTATTTGTTTTTGTTGTTGTTGTTGTTTGTTTAATGCCTTTCCAGAAGTAATTCTATAAAGTTTGTTCTCTTTTTTAGGTATGGCCACTGAGTTCTCTTCTCAGTTTTTCACTTGCCAACTAATTATTAGACAAAACTTTTCTTAAATGTTTTTAACTAAGTCTCTCAGCACTTTCCCAGGGACTCTGAGTGTGTCGGAGCATGCTTTCAATGCTCTAGCAGGCGGTTTAACACATTATCTTATCCTTCATTTTCTGCTTGCATAGAGCCTCAAGCTGAGAGATTAGGTCTTCTCTGATCTTTCCGGGAGTGTGCACAGACCTATGCATTCAAACTGTTTTTCATGTCCTAGTTAATGTCAGAAATTTTCAAAAGCCCCAGTGGAAATTTTATTTCATAGTTTTTTTCTTTTAAGCTTTTGTTTAACCTCTTTTTTGCCCTTACTGTCTTCACTACCCCAGTCAACTGCAATTTAAACAATTGCTGCTGATTTTTTAAACACATACTTTAACAAAAGCTCTTCATCACTGAGTGAACCTTGAGTTGAGTCAAACAAGTACAAGTCCCAAGAGCAGACGTTTCTAGAGAGGTGGCAGGCAGGTTAAGTACTGACAATTCTCTGGAGTTGGGGCTTCTTGGAGAGCTCCATTCCCATTCTGTTTCTACCAATTGATTTTTGTCCTGGTCGTGGTTGTCATTGTCCTATGTATTCCCATGTCTAGTAATTTTCTATTGGATGTTAGACACTAAATATTGTATTGTTAAATGTCTATGTTTTTATGTGTTGATTGAAAGCATGTTGAGTTTTGTTTGGCATGCAGTTATATTTCTTGCAGATCACTTTAGTCATTTCAAGTTTTGTTTGTTTGTTTGTTTGTTTGTTTTTTAGCTTCGTTAGCATATGTCTCAGTAGGCTTTACTTCAGGGTTACTTTAGCTCATCTACTAATGTATAACCTTTCTGGGGTTTCTACTGAATGCCTCAGGCATTCATTGAAGTCTCTCTAGTCTGACTAGTTAGAGCTCAAACGTCTTTTAGCCCTAATGAACTTTGAAGATTGCTCAGCTTTCATATTCCTTTTTCTTTGTCAAGCCTTATAGATTCTTGGCTCATGCAAGTACAGCTATGTATTCAGATAAAGAAAAGCCCTATGCAAACCTCTGTAACTCTCTTTTGCACTCTGTCACAAATTTCAGTTACCTCAATTTTCCCTGATTGATTTCTTCCTCTTCAATTCCACGAGATTTTTATGTTAAATTTTGTTTACCTTTCCTTCCACCATTGTCCAGAAAGTGTCTCACAGAGTCAAGGTAAATTATAGGTCTCACATCATTTCTTTCCCTTTATTTAGAAATCACAGTCTGTATTGTCAGTTTTCTAATACCTGAAAATAGTCATCTTCCCTTTTGCCCCCCAGTTTTCTAGTTATTTATGGTGAGAAAACCAGTTCAGTTTCGGTTGTCTCATCATGGCTGTTGGCAGAAACCTCTCTGGATGCCTTTTGACATCCTGTCAAGGAGAACCTTACTAAGTTATTATAGGTCATGGTACCTTCTTTCCAATCTGTGGTAGGAGAATGGTTACCTCCTGGTGGGGTAGAATACTAAAATGAAAAATCCTATGACAAATTAATAACAAACAAAAATCAAAGTTGTATGTCAAATTTGCTTCAAAGGAATAGATTCTAAGAAGATAAACTCAAAATTTTCTTTTTTATAAAAAAGAAAGGAGATAGTAAAGAAATGTCTAGTTAAAAAATTTTAACTTCTGTCGAACATTTTGCAGTACGAACAGGTACTTAACTCCCCTGAAGAAACTGTAATCTTATTAAGTCTATCAGAAAATTGCTTATTTTCTCTGAAATGCTAATTACTTTCTAGAAGAAGATAATATGTGATATTAGTTAACATACTTCTACTTTACACTTTGAACAGTTTTTTTTCTTGATTATAATCCTCACTTCCTTAAAACCAGTGTCATAGCTGTGGGAAGGAAAATGAAGCCTGGGGCAAGCAAAGGTGATACCCTTCATTTCAATACTAAAGCAACTCTGTGGTCATCCCCAACCTCAAAAGTTCCAACATGTATACTATGATTCTGCTGAATTTCAGAGAAGGGATAGCAAAATGACTGGTATGTCTCCAGTGACAACCCAATTTGGTATACTGGAAGCAGATGAGACATGGCAGTTCCAGTACTTAGTGGTTCTAGGCTGTCCTCTAGCTGCAATTAGAGAAAAAGCTTATTTCTATCTTCTGATGCCTTGACAGCCCCTGGTGCAGAGATCCAACTTCACCTAGTGGGGATAGATCACACTTACATTAATTCAGCTTCTCAGGTTTTAATAACCTTACCTTTCTTGCAAAGAAGACTTTAGTGACTAGATATAGATAACAGGGAAGGAGGAAGAGAAAAGGAAAATAACACAAGATAGTAGGTATGATGAAAATTGAACTTCAAGTGACTGTACACTCATTATCTCAAAATTCTGTCCTGGCTCACTTTTAAAATTCCTATTCATGAAATAAAGCATATTTAAATTTGCTTCAATATTTTTTTTTGAGACTGAGTCTCACCCTGTCACTCAGGCTGGAGGGCAGTGGCACGGTCTCTGCTAACTGCAACCTCCACCTCTCAGGTTCATGTGATTCTCATGCCTCAGCCTCCCAAGTAGCTGGGATTACAAGCATGTACCACTACACCCAGCTGATTTTTATATTTTTTGCAGAGATGGGGTTTTGCTGTTTTGACCAACCTGGTCTCGAACTCTTGGCCTCAAGGGATCCACCTGCGTTGACCTCCCAAAGTGCAGTGATTACAGGTGTGAGCCACCATGCCGGGCTCCTTCACTGATTAGTTGTTATAATAAATTTGTATACGGTACATTGTAGCCAAAAAGAAAGTCTATTTGTCCTATATATTGAAAGGGAGATATAATCCAAGATTTCTGCCTTCTGTGTTTTGTGAAAAGAGAAGTAGCAGCAATATTTTCATTCTACTAATTTAAAAGTGAAAAGTTCCCATTCCAGTAAGTTAATCACAGGTAGGAACAAGTAGTCTGACGGAAATCATTAGTGAAAGCATCCACTAGCTAACTGCTGAAAGTATCTAGCACCAGATAATTAACTGGTGCAGAAATGACTGTATAGGTTCAACGAAAAAGAAAAAAGGTAAAGGTCCTCATGCCCAAATCAGGAAGACTGTCAGGAAAATTCATGCCATAATAGCAGGATTTTTCAACCTCAGCACTACTGAGATTCGGGGCTAAATGATTCCTTATGACTAGGGGTGAGGCGGTTGAGGGAGATGGAATTTTTAGGAGACTGTCCTGTGCATTATAAGATGTTTAGCAGCATTCTGGGCCTCTATGCATTAGATGCCAGCCGAACATCACCCTTACCAAATGTGGCAATTAAAACACCTCTAGACATTGCCCAACATCCCCTAGAGGAAGCAAAATTACCTGTGTTTGAGAACCACTTTTCTATACAAAGAGGAGTATCAAACATGGGACGCCAAGGCAGGTGGATAACCTGAGGTCAGGAGTTCGAGACCAACCTAGCCAACATGGCAAAACCCCACCTCTACTAAAAATACAAAAAATAGCCGGACATGGTGGTGCATGCCTATAATCCCAGCTACTCGGGAGGCGGAAGCAGGAGAATTGCTTGAACCTGGGAGGCGGAGGTTGCAGTGAGCAGAAATCGCACCACTGCACTTCAGTCTGATCAACAGAGAGAGATTCCGTCTCAAAAATAAATAAATAAATAAATAAATAGCAAATGTCACTTTTTTCCCCATTTATTAGTCTGCTAGGGCTGCCAGAACAAAATACCATGGACTAAGTGGCTTAAATGACAGAAACCTATTTTCTCACAGTTCCAGAGGCAGGAAATCCAAAATCACGGTGTCAGCATGTTTGGTTTCTTCTAAGGCTTCTCTTCTTGGCTTGCAGATGGCCTCTGCTGTGAACTGAATATTTGCATTTCCCCAAAATTCATATGTTGAAGCCTAAATTCTCAATGTGGTCACATTTGGAGGTGTGGATTTGGGAGGTAATTAGGTCATGATGGTGGAGTCCTCGTGAATGGGATTAGTACCCTTATAAGAAAAGACGTGAGTGATATTGATCTCTCTCTCAGCCACATGAGGATAAAATGAGAAAGCAGCTATCTGTAAGCCAGGAAGAATACTCTCACCAGACACCAGATCCAACAGCACCTTGATCTTGGACTTCCTGGCTTCTAGAACTGTGAGAAATAAATTTCTATTGTTTGGAACACCAAGTTTATGGTAATCTGTTAGCAACCTGAACTTACTGAGACAACTGCTTTCTTTCAGTGTCCTCACATGGCCTTTTCTCTGTTTACACACATACCTGGTGACTCTCACTGTGGGTGCCACAGATCAGCACATCAAACAAAGGCATATGCTAAAGCACAGAAGGGATCAAATAAACACAGTAAGTCCAATCTCTTTTTAAATTTACATCAGTCAGATTGGGTTAGAGTTCACTCTTAATTATCCCTTTAAAGCCCTCTTCAAATACAGTCACATTCTGAGGTACTGGAGGTTATGACTTCAACATGTAAATCTGAAGTGATAGAATTCAGTCCATAATACTCCCCTACCTTGGACAGTCAAGTATTATTTGGGGATGGTGGTAGAAAGTAATTCAATTTCTGGAAAAGAACAGAAAGTTAGTTTGAGAAAGCTAGAATTAGAGGCTTTTTTTCCTCAACCCACCTTCCCCTACCCAATCCTTCACCTCTGTGGCATAGCCAACTAATAAATGCTTCATTATCTAAATCTGTCTTAATTATAGATCCAATTTTCACATTGATTGTGACAGAATCAGTGGGAGACTTGGTTATCCAGAGATACTCACTCATTCTAGGTCCTGCTAGTATATTCTTTTTCTTGCAGTTTATACTGACAAAATGAGAACACTGTTTTTACAAATCTTTACAGCAATTTGGGAATGTCAATCTAAAGAGTAGGAAATTAGGTTTGGTTATGAAGAGTGTTTTGAACTTGACTTTTTACAATTTTATTTTTAAAAATTCCAAACCATCTCTCCTTTAGGCAACAGATTTTCTTATATTAATTTTTCAATGTACATATATATGTGTGTAATATATATTTTAATATATATAATTGATGATATCAATTCATTATATATATGTATTAAAATATATACTGCTACTTAGATCTTTTATTAGTTTTCCGTACTTGGTAGCACTTTGCAAAGTATCACCTTGCCGAGAAAAGTCAAAGAAAATAAAAGTTTTAGGTGATGAATTTCATTCAGTGTAGAAAAAAGTGATGGCTATTTGGTTGTTGTTGCTCTGAATTACATCCGGTAACTCTGGTAAACAAAAAACTGAAATATGTTCTAAGTGAAATTTTGAATACAATGTAGATTAGATGAAAAGGAGTAGCCAAATTATTTTGGCTAATAAAGATTCCAAGATTGCAAAGGACTTTATAAATAACAAATAAATATAAGACCCCTTAATGTTGCAGTTTGTTTTAAAGTTTGACCTAAACAATGGGTATATCAAAGTGTTATCAGTATAATTAGAGATTTAATTCTTGTCTTTATATTTTTCTCAGTTAACCATTTTAAATAATAAGTCCACATTAATTTCACAATCAGAAAACAGTTAAACATCCTCCATAAATATTTGTAATGGCTATGCCAGATTGGCTTTCAACAAGAATCTCATATCCCTTCTCATCTGCTTCAGTGTAATACAGAGCCTGACTAGCCATAAGTTGCATTTCTCTGACTCTTTTGTAGCTCCAAATCGTCTTTAGGCTCAACCTAAATTAGCAGGAAGTGACTTAATATAGAGAATTAAGTTAAATTTAAAAATGGCAGAAGGGCTCAGGCCTTTGGCTGTGCCATGAATACCTCTTAGAACAACAATATGGAATTAGCCCACAGAGAAGCTATAACTCCACATAAAATGCATTTAGACTCATTTCCATGAGATTTGGAATACAAAAGTAAGGCAGCAACATGGTTGGAATGATGTTGGGTTTTTCTGCAACAGCGTCAACATTCGTTGTCTTTGTGGGTGTCAAGAGGCAAGGCATAGAACATTTGTTTCTTTCCCCAGTAGATATCTAGAAGGCTTGGCATGTCTCCAAAGACATGGCAGTGGCTTCCTGACCCCTGGAACCTGGCCAAATGAGTTTGCATCTTGAGCTCACACTCCCAATTGGTAGCTTTCTGTTGAGAGTTATAGCTTCTATGTGGGCTAATCACACAATGTTGTTCTAAGGGGGATTCATGGCACAGCCAAAGGCCCGAGCCCCTCTGCCAATTTTTTATTTAACTTAATTCTCTATATGAAGTCACTTCCTGCTTAACACAGCCAGAGAGCCTTATATTTTGTGCAAATGAAGGCCAATGTACTAAAAACTGTAGTATACCATTTTAAATAGTCAATTTATAACTCTTTGTTAGGTTGTTGTAAGTAAATGATACTGAAGAGAAGCAAAAGAGATCTTAGTCCTTATTTCTTTTTTATTTCCCTAATGAGTGATCTGATTGTCTTACGAGCAGTTAAAATGCAAAGCACAATGCATGTTTGCAGTTAAAATAAACCAAATTCTGATCATAGTTATTAAGAAGGCTGCACTGGCACAAATGGTATA
The DNA here is from genome assembly GCF_037993035.2 of Macaca fascicularis. Lineage (NCBI taxonomy): Eukaryota > Metazoa > Chordata > Mammalia > Primates > Cercopithecidae > Macaca > Macaca fascicularis. The sequence goes on from NC_088376.1 coordinate 18,303,212, forward strand.
TAAGATCAACATTTAGGGGTTTTCACAGCTGGAGGTAAGGACAGGGGGATTAAAAGTTAGAAAGAAAACTGACAGAATGACTGTAAAAAGTGGAGGAAAGGGAGCAGTCAAAGATGAATCAGGTTTTGCACTTGAGAGTCTGTGAGAATACTGATGTCTTGAAAGGAATGAAAAATGAAAAAAAGCCATGCAATTGGGTTTGTGATGAAGATAATAAGCCCAGATTTAAACACATAAAGCACAGGTTTTGTTAAAGGGAATAGATGTTTCCAGTAGGGTAGTGGAAAAAATTGAGCTTATTGGGAATATTACCCAGGAGATTAATCATAGAATTATCCAACTAAACCAAAGTGATAAGATGAAGAACCAGGATTTTTGAAAAAGAGAGAAGGGGAGAAGGCCACAGATCAGCACATCAAACAAAAGTGCATCCTAAAGCGCAGAGGAGATCAAAGAAACACAGTAAGTCCAAGCAAGTAAAAGTGGGCAGGGGTGACTGAAAATCTAAGTGTGGGAATACTAGGCTCAAGCAAGGACATTTCTTTCACAAGAACCTTGGTGCATTTGTCCACGCCAGGAGCCTTCAGGAGCTGGGCCAAAAATGGACAAGGTGCAAGATATCTAGAAGAAAATGCCAGTAAGCAATTGACAATGGCTGGGTCTTTAGAGAGTGGTTAAGACTACAGATTTGGATGTTGGGGCCATTCCTATTGAGGTAATAGTTGACATCACTGATGGTGACACACAGGGAGAAAAAAGTGTGCCTTCACAATAATGGGATGATAGTGCTAAATGAAAATAGCTAAATGAAACTTAAAGAGAAGATGGTGAAAGATAAAAAAAGACAAACAGAGCAGTACTATTTACTGCACAAAGAGAGGCAGAACTACAAGTGGCTAAGTGTGGTTGACAGCATCAAGTGCTGTTGAAAAGTGGAAGACGGGATTGTTAAGTGACCATTGAACATAGTTAACCAAAAGGTCATTTGTCACTGATGACCTTCACGAAGAGAATTTCATGAATATAGCCTGAGTAAATAAAAAAGCCAAGAGATTAAGGAAGTTACAGATGGTATTATGAGAGGCTATTTTGGGCTTCCAGCTTAATCAGGAGGGAGAGATGAAAAGTGCAAGCTATTCTTGTTCATATTTCTTTGTAATTGATGTCTTAGACTCCTGCATTTTTCTTCAATACTTTTTGTCTTAGAATAATTGACTTCACCTTTCTCTTTGTACAAAGGTAAAACTAATGCATTTAAAAATAGCATCCATTCTATTGAACGTGGGCAGGAGGTAGAAGACACAAAGAATACCATTTCTGCCAAATGATAAAATAACTTGGATCTTTCGGTGCTTATAGAGTACACATCCCAAGATGCCAAGAGCTGAAGAGGTGATAATGAAAGGTAGCTTCAAGGGCTAAAAGAGTTAAGAGAAAGCTTAGAGTGTCAGACTTATTTTTCCCTTTAAAGATCTTTCATTTTCCTATCCAACAATATAAATTTTTGTGTTAGTGGAGAGTGGAGGAGAATGAAGTTGGCAAAAGACTATCAACTTTGGAGTCAGAGAGTACTTTATATTTCCTATACAACCATGTCTAGAACATCCATTTGAGGCTGGCCAGGGACACGCAATACCCGAGCTCTCGTAAGTTTCCCTCAGGCAACATAAAATCAGACCAATTATTAGACAATGTAAACCAGACTAGTCTTTAAGTTACCTAAGTTACCATGGCAACATAGTACTATGAAAATGGGTACTGAATAGGGAGCCCTTTAAGAGGTAATATTGGGAACTCAGGGTCAACGTGAAAATATGTATCTCTATGTATGTGTACATATAATATGTCTATAGGGATATGTGTATATAGACATGTTCTGCCTTGAACATTCTTCCTCCAGACCTCCACAAAATTGACTACTTTTCTTCACTCAGGTTCTACCTTAAATGTAACCTCCTCAATGGGGTTTTCTCTAAGAATCCCATGTAAAGTAGCTCCACTACTCCTGCCTGTGTGCCTAATGTCATTCCTCATGACATTACTCTATTTTCTTCAAAGCATTTATCACTTTTTTAAATTATCTTGTTCATTTTTAAAAATGTATAGCCTTTTTCCTTCTTCATTTCCAGTGTTTATAACAGTGTCTGGAATATAGTAATTGATCAAAAAATAATTCTTAAATGAATACTCCCAAATTGTAACAAAAACTACCTCTTCAGAAAGATAAGAGGACACTGAGGGGAGTTAAGGAAATAGTCTCTTTAGAATAGAAGAAAATGAAATATCCTATAGATAAAAACAAGATATTGAAGATGAAAGAAAGAAAAAGTAGGTGTCTGATGGAGTGATAATTAGAGGATTGATTTAACTTTGGAAAAAAGGAACAACTTTTTTAGTTAGAGGAACCAGTGAGAAGGAGGGTTGAATAAGAAGAGATTAGATAAAGCTTTAGGGGGAAAGAAGTAAATTACTAAAGAAGCATTAAGAAAGAGGGAGGCTGAATATTAGAGAAATTTTATTTTCTTCTTTTAAAATTTTTTTTATTATACTTTAAGTTCTGGGACACATGTGCAGAATGTGCAGGTTTGCTACATAGCTGTAAATGTGCAATGGTGGTTTGCTGCACCCATCAACCCGCCATCTAGGTGTTAAACCCCGCATGCATTAGGTATTTATCCTAATGCTTTCCCTTCCCTTGCCCCTCACCCAGCAACAGAACCCAGCGTGTGATGTTCCCCTCCCCATGTCTACATGTTCTCATTCTTCAACTCTCACTTATGAGTGAGAATTTGTGGTGTTTGGTTTTCTGTTCCTGTGTTAGTTTGCTGAGAATGATAGTTTCCAGCTTCAACCATGTCCCTGCAAAGGACATGAACTCTTTCTTTTTTATGGCTGTATAGTATTCCATGGTGTATATGTGCTACATTTTCCTTATCCAGTCTATCATTGATGGGCACTTGGTCAGTTCCAAGTCTTTCCTATTATGAATAGTGCTGCAAGAAACATATGTGTGCATGTGTTTTTATAGTAGAATGATTTATAACCCTTTGGAAATATACCCAGTAATGGAATTGCTGGGTCAAATCGTATTTCTGGTTCTAAATCCTTGAGAAATAACCACACTGTCTTCCACAATGGCTGAACTAATTTATACTCCCACCAACAGTGTAAAAGCATTCCTCTTTCTCTACATCTTCTCCAGCATCTGCTGTTTCCTGACTTTTAATGGTTGCCATTCTAACTGGCACAAGATGCTATCTCATTGTGGTTTTGATTTTCATTTCTCTAGTGACCAGTGATGATGAGCTTTTTTTCATATGTTTGTTGGCCACATGAATGTCTTCTTTTGAGTAGGGTCTGTTTATATCCTTCACTCACTTTTTGATGGGGTTGTTTGTTTTTTTCTTGTAAATTTGTTTACATTCTTTATAGATTCTGGATAACAGCCCTTTGCCAGATGGATAGATTGCAAAACTTTTCTTCCATCCTGTGGGTTGCCTGTTCACTCTGATAATAGTTTCTTTTGCTGTGCAGAAGCTCTTTCATTTAATTAGATCCCATTTGTTGATTTTGGCTTTTGTTGTGATTGCTTTTGGTGTTTTAGTCATGAAGTCTTTGCCCATGCCTATGTCCTAAATTGTATTGCTTAGGTTTTCTTCTAGGGTTTTTATGGTTTTAGGTTTTATATTTAAGTCTTTAATTCATCTTGAGTTAATTGTTGTATAAAGTGTAAGGAAGGGATCCTGTTTCAATTTTCTGCATATGGCTAGCCAGTTTTCCCAGCACCATTTATTAAATAGGGAATTTTTTCCCCATTGCTTATTTTTGTCAGGTCTGTCAAAGATCAGATGGTTGTAGATGTGTGGTGTTATTTCTGTGGCCTCTGTTCTGTTCCATTGGTCTATATATCTGTTTTGGTACCAGTACCATGCTGTTTTGGTTACTGCAGGCTTGTAGTATAGTTTGAAGTCAGGTAGCATGATAACTCCAGCTTTGTTCTTTTTGCTTAAGATTGTCTTGGCTATACAGGCTCTTTTTAAGAAACTCACTTAAAACCACACAACTACATGGAAACTGAACAACCTGCTCCTGAATGACTACTAGGTAAATAATGAAATTAAGGCAGAAATAAGTAAGTTTTTTGAAACCAATGCAAACAGACACAACATACCAGAATCTCTGGGACACAGCTAAAGCAGTGTTAAGAGGGAAATTTATAGCACTAAATGCCCACATCAGAAAGCAGGAGTGATCTAAAATCAACACTCTAACATCACAGTTAAAAGAACTAGTGAAGCAAGAGCAAACAAATTCAAAAGCTAGCAGAAGACAATAAATAACTAAAATTAGAGAAGTAAGGTTTTTTGAAAAAACCCTAAAAAAAAATCAATGAATCCAGGAGCCGGTTTTTTGAAAAGATTAACAAAATAGACAGACTGCTAGCCAGACTAATAAAGAAGAAAAGAGAGGAGAATCATATAGACACCATAAAAAAAATGATAAAGGGGATATCACCACTGATCTCACAGAAGTGCACTCTACCATCAGAGAATACTATAAACACCTCTGTGCAAATGAACTAGAAAATCTAGAAGAAGTGGATTAATTCCTGGACACACACACCCTCCCAAGACTAAACCAGTAAGAAGCTGAATCCCAGAATAGACCAATAACAATTTCTGAAATTGAGGCAGTAATTAATAGCCTACCAACCAAAAAAAGCCCAGGACCAGATGGATTCACAGCCGAATTCTACCAGAGGTACAAACAGGAGCTGGTACCTTTCATTCCGAAACTATTCCAAACAATAGAAAAAAGAGGGACTCCTTTCTAACTCATTTTTATGAGGCCGGCATTATCATGATACCAAAGCCTGGCAGAGACACAGCAAAAAAAGAAAATTTCAGTCCAACATCCCTGAATGAACATCAATGCAAAAGTCCTCAATAAAATACTGGCAAACCGAATCCAGCAGTACATCAAAAAGCTTATCTACCACAATCAAGTCAGCTTCATCCCTGGGATGAAAGGCTGATTCAACATACATAAATCAATAAATGTAATCCATCACATAAACAGAACCAATGACAAAGATCACATGATTATCTCAATAGATGCAGAAAATGCCTTCAGTAAAATTTAACACCCTTTCATGCTAAAAACACTCAATTAACTAAGTACTGATGGAACATATCTCAAAATAATAAGAGCTATTTATGACAAACCCATAGCCAATATCATACTGAATAGGCAAAAGCTGGAACATTCCTTTTGAAACGGACACAAGACAAGGATGCCCTCTCTCACCACTCCTATTCAACATAGTATCGGAAGTTCTGACCATGGCAATCAGGCAAAAGAAAAAAATAAAGGGTACTCAAATAGGAAGACTCAAATTGTCTCTGTTTGCAATGACATGATTGTATATTTAGAAAACCCCATTGTCTCAGCCCAAAAACTCCTCAAGCTGATTAGCAACTTCAGCAAGGTCTCGGAAAACTAATGTGCAAAAATCACTAGGATTTCTGTACACCAATAATAGAGAGCCAAATCATGAGTGAACTCCCATTCACAATGGCTATAAAGAAAATAAAATACTTAGGAAAGCAACTTACCGGGGAACGTGAAGGACCTCTTCGAGAGAGAGAGAGCAAGAATGGAACAGCACCTGGAAAAGCTGAAGGCACTCAACACTAGCCTGGGAAAGCAGCCAAGGAGGCGGTACAGCTCAGAGCCACAGAGGCTGAGCTGCCCCAGGCCTTGGGAACCTACCCAGTACATCAGTATGCCCTGAATGTGAGTCATGAAGTCAAAGGAGATTATGTTGGAGTTTTACATTTTAATGAATGTCCTGCTGGGTTTCAGACTTGCATGGGGCCTGTGGCCCCTTCATTATGGCAAATGTCTCCCATTTGGAATGGGAACATTTACCCAATGCCTGTATTCCCATTGTATCTAGCAAGTAACTAAATTGCCTTTGATTTTACAGGGTCATAGGCAGAAGGGACTTGCCTTGTCTCAGATGAGACTTTGGACTTGGACTTTTGAGTTAATGCTGAAATAAGTTAAGACTTTGGGGGACTGTTGGGAAGGCATGATTGCATTTTGAAATGTGAGGAGGACATGAGATTTTGAAGGGGCCAGGGACAGAATGATATGGTTTGGCTCTGTGTCCCCATCTAAATCTCATCTCAAATTTTAATCTCCACATATCAAGGGAGGGACCCAATGGGAGATAATTGGATCATGGGGGCAGTTTCCCCCATGCTCTTATTGTGATAGTGAGTTCTCACACGATCTGATAGTTTAAAAGTGTTTGGCAGTTTCCCCCTTGCTCTGTCTCTCTCTCTCCTGCTGTTGTGTGAGATATGCCTTGTTTCCCCTTCATCCTCTACCACTATTGTATTCCCACAGGCCTCCCCAGCCATGCGGTACAGTAAATCAATTAAATCTCTTTCCTTTATAAATTACGCAGTCTCAGGTAGTTCTAAAGCAGTGTGAAAACAGACTAATACATAAGGTCTCTCTAAACACCACCAAGAGCACCAGGATAGGATTCTGAATAGTAGCGAATGTGTATCCATGGTCCTGATTAGTAACTTAAGACTTGATGCACACTCGGCAGTTTCCCTGTCCTTCCCAAGTGCCGCAGCCTCCATCCTGCGACTTTTATTCCTTACATCAGTGGTTCCCAAAAGGTTGGGGACCAGGGACAAGTTTCATGGAAAATAATTTTTCTACAGATCCCAGGCAGGGATGGTTTTGGGATAAACCGTTCCACCTGAGATCGTCAGGCATTAGTTATATTCTCATATGGAGTGCACAACCTAGATCCCTCGCACACACAGTTCATAATAGGGTTCGTGCTTCCATGAGAATCTAATACTACTGCTGATCTGACAGGAGGTAGAGCTCAGGTGGTAATGCTTGCTCACCTGCCACTCACCTCCTGTGGCTCAGTTCCTAACAGGTCATGGACTGACACCAGTTCATAGCCCAGGGGTTGGGAATACCTGCCTTATATTATTCCATACATACATTATTCCATACATGTAGATTTGTCTTTCACATTTTAAGGCCCTAGAGAAGCATATTTATAATTTATAAAGTTCTGACAACCCTCTACATTCCCCACACCCATAGTTCTAGAGAATGTTTTACACCTATTTTTTCTAATGGAATATATCCATCTAATAAACGGTAAGTGCATCAAAGGCCTTTGCTCTCCCTATCTGGTGATGCCAAACTGCAAGGGAATATTTCCACACTGACAGAGGGCGAGACTGTCCCTTCATACTATCATCATCTTTAAAGATGCCTAAGTTCCTAATTCCATTAGTCAAAGGTATATACAGGGTTAAGAGAAATGAGCAGGGAATCTTGCAGTTTCCCCAGGGTTGTTAACACTGTAGAGCTATTACCTAAGGTGCAAGGGAAAGGAGAAGTTTTCCGATTACAAAAAGAGTATCAACTCTCTACCAGAAGCTATGACCTTCACTAGAAAGCCACAATCACTCCACTGCAACAGAGCAGAGAGAGAGCCAGACTGACACAGAACCTGACACTCTCTAATCTTCTGCTAGTGTCTGAACACCTGCATTAGTCCATTTTGTGTTGCTACAAAGAAATACCTAACACTGAGTAATTTATAAAGGAAAGAGATTTATTTGGCTCATAGTTCTGCAGGCTGTATAAGCATGGCACCAGCATCTGTTTGGCTTCCGGTGAGACCTCAGGAAGCTTTTACTCATGGCAGAAGGTGAAGAGGAAGCAGGTGTGTCACATGGCAAGAGACAAAGCAAGAGAGAAGGGATCAAGAAAGAAAAGGAACATGCCAGACTCTTTAAACAACCAAATCTCATGTAAACTAATAGAGTGGGAACTCACTTATCACCAAGGGGATGGCACCAAGCCATGCATTAAGGATTTGCCCCCATGACCCAAACACCTCCCACTAGGTTCCACCTCTAATATTGGGGATATTTCAACATGAAATCCAGAGGGGACAAATATCTAAGATATATAACACCCATCTAGGACACGTAAGTCAAAGGATCTGTAGATGCATGCACCATTCTGGTCAGCTTCTTTGGGCAAATGACAAGATGGAGAAGAGTGAAGAGAGGACCTGGAGGGGTAAATTGAAAATTTTCTAGCATGCCCTTGCTCCATTAAGGGGCACTTATGTGTGTCCTGGACTAGAAAGAAAGGTATTTCCATGGAATGAAAAAGAGTAATCCAAATGGGATGACTGACAGGTGGGGCTTACTAATGCTGAGTATGGGAGGGGAGAGGGATGCAAAGGGCAACTCAGCTTCCTCAGTATCAGGTCAGTGCTTATTCTGGGTTTCTCAGTCTCAAGTTCTCCTCTCCAAATGATCCTTCCCTCCTTCCTCTTTTTTAGCACCATTGTTTTCACTCATCTTTGAGAAAAGGAAACAAGCCTGCAACCAAATTTGTATGTCTTTCACTGTAGCCAGTAGTTTGTGGCTCAATCATTGAGTATTTTTTAGTCTTCATTCAAATTTCACAGTAGGTAGCCTAGGTCTACTACAACAGGGTCTTAGGGCACATAAAAAGGAATTCGTAGGCAGTGTTGGGGTGAGGAAAAATAAACTAAAACTTCAGTGTGCAACCATCCACATAAATTTTTATAGTAAGAGTAACAAAAATATGTTCGTGCTATTGAATGTAGAGGACAGAGGGAAGCATGCAAGGTGAATATGTGTTTTATGACCCCCATGAGACTCCTGAAATGTGATTTTTAAAAAAGAGTGCTTGCCCCTCATGTCTATTAGCAGCTATGCATGAAGGTAAGAAGACAGGAACATTTTGTTTTACCTTCAAAATTTCCAGTATGATAACTTATATTCAGAATTAAAGCTGAAAATAAAACTAAAAGTAAAATAAAATCTTGATCTTTTAATACTGGAAATGTACTTTGTATTTATAAATGTGAAAAATGACCATGAAAATGATTCCCTGATTCGTGCAGCATTAGTGTGGAGAGTAAGCAGTCCCACGCGTTGCTGAGTATTAGTATGCCCTATTCTGTTAACTCAGAGCCCAGGGGTATACTAAAGTCAACATCTGGTTTAAGCCAGGCCTATCTGTCTGATTTTCCCCTTCAGCAAATCTGAACTACCCTTTATTTCACCACCACTCTTTGCTCATACACTCTTCCCTTCTTTGGAATTCTACTCCTTCAAGATTTCGTACACATTTCTTTCACATATTTTCACAATGCCAATGCTATAAATTGTGTTTGTGATCCACACTGGAAGAAAAATGTTCTACATCTTTATATTGAAGGCAGTGTCTGATGTGACTCTCCTTGACAGCTAAGACTCCAGGCACACAGTCTAGAATAGGGATACTCAAGTTGCAGTGCAGTGACCATAACGTTTGCATCACCTGCAACCTGATTAGAGAAGCAAATTCATAGGTCCTACTTGCAGTGACTGTAGAAGAGGTTTGAGGATAATTTATAGTGATCCATTTTACATGTCACTTAACTCCAGAGGACATTCTCAACTGAGATACCTACTTAAAAGATTTTTTTAACTTTTTTTTTTTTTTTTAAGATGGAATCTCACTGTGTCACCCAGGCTGGAGTATAGTGTCATGATCTTGGCTTACTTCAACCTCTGCTTCCCAGGTTTAAGCAGTTCTTCTACCTCAGCCTCCCAAGTAGCTGGGATTTTAGGCTCCCGCCACCAGCCTGGCTGATTTTTGTATTTTTAGTAGAGACCGGGTTTCACTATGTCAGCCAGGCTGGTCTCGAACTCCTGACCTCAAGTGATCCACCCGACTCGGCCTCCCAAAGTGTTAGGATTACAGGTGTGACCCACCATGCCTGGCCTTTTTTTTTTTTTTTTTTTTTTTTTTTTTTTTTTTTTTTGCTATTTAATACCTACTCTCAAATAAAATTTGCTGCCCAGCATACAGTCCAGTGAAGGGATTAATAATTTCAATGTGGCTTGCCCTGGACCCCAGTAAAATCAGTCTGACTTGTTGTTTTTGTTGTTTCCCAATTTGATCAGCAATTAATGATACAGAAAATACACATAGATCATAGAATGTTCAAGTTAAAAAGTCTATTAGAATTTCCATTTGAGGATTCTGAAATACAAAAGTCATGCAAAATGATTTTGCTAACATTACTTAGTGTGAACACAAGTAAGTATTATTGTAATCAAGATAGTCCTCATAACAACTATACTATTATTCTATTTCACAGATAAACACAGGGAGGGTAACTTATTTAAGGTATATCATGAGTAAATACTTTAAATGACACTCAAGCCTTGGCAGTCTGACTCTAAAGTTTCCAGTCTTAATCATTATATTATATCAGACAGGCAGGTTTCAGGTTTCTTCCTACTATTGCTGCGGTATTTTCTAAACACTGAAGTCAAAATGACCAAAAATCTAAATTTGCAGAGTGGGGTCACCACTTTAGCTTAAGTTGTGCCCAATGCTGTAATACAGACATATTTAGCCACATGGAGCCGACTTATGTGGCAAATCTGACTAAAGCTATACTATGTATGGTAGTTTTTCAGGGTGGAAGAATAGAGATGGGCAGTTTGCTAAAGAGAAAGGGTTGGGAGTACAATATGGTCTTTTTTCAGAAACATGTTGTACCTGAAAGAGAGAGCTGACATAATTTAAAGATGATATTATAATGAGTGACTTTGTGATGCACTTGGACATAGACAGTGCTGTTTCATGTTTAAGTTAAGCAAAAAAGTTAATTCCCAGTCACTGTCTTCATGGATCTTCTCTGGGTAATTCTTTTTTCTCTCACATTTAAGTTTGATAATAAATGTGGGAACAGTGGCATTCTCCTGATTCTGCCCGGGTTGCTATTTAGCCTTGGCACCTCACAGGTTTTCACAATGTTATTCTCAACAATTCGCAGCTCTTTGGAGATGGCAAGCTTTACATGGTTATTTTTGGAGCCCATGGACATCCTAGTAGGCACTGGTGATCTTAGGAGTGATGAGGTATCTTCGAAGGAAGAACAGCACAGCAGGTGACATGTGACAGAGAAGACTTTTATTGGCTCACTTGGATACTGGATGAGGACTCTTGGAAAGATTTGGGATCTTATTTTCAAGGTATTAAAGATCTTTGGATCAGTTAGGATTCAGTCAAGAAAACAAAATCACTCTGTATCCTAACTACAGCAGGTTCTTGAATAATGTTTCATTCAACATCATTTCACTGTAATGTTGATTGGAAAAAAAGTTAATTCCCAGCCAAGGCCACTGTCTGCATCGATTTTCTCTGGGAAATTCTTTTTTCTCTCACACCTCAAAGATGTGCATATTAAGTGAAATAGCCTGTCCAAATTGTCCCAGTCTGAGTGTGTGTGTGTGTGTGTGTGTGTGTATGTACCCTGCAGAGTATAGGCATCCTGTCCAGGGCTGGTTCCCGCCTTGTGATCTGAGCTGCTGGAATAGGATCCAGCCACCTGTGACTCTGAACTGGAATAAGTAGACTGGGAAATAAATGAATAAATATAAATTATTATCCAATATTAATTTGTTAAGTCTAGATAATCACACAAATTTACAATAAACGATGCAGTACAAAAGCATTCAGCGAGCTCATCTTATTTGTAATTGTTTATTTTTGAACTGTGTGGTGGTAGGAGGTGCTCTTTACAATTTTTGACTTGCAAATATTTATTCCTTGATTTAATGCACTGCCACTCTGAACACCACCACTCACTGATTCACCAAAAAGTAAATAATTATCTTTCTTGTTTTATTCATCTTTCTTAAATGTATGTATATCTCACATTTATTTCAACGTTTACTATTAGAAGCGTTTTGGGTCTTAATTTATGAGTTCGGTGATTTTTGGTGACCAGAAATCTGCCATAGGAACTTAACCCTTTTTGATATCAATTAGCCTATGGTAAAACTGGTTTCATCATATGTTGTTTCACTTAAAGTCACAGTTTGCAAGGATCTCACTTATGCACATTAGTGAGGACTTCCTGTATAACAGATTTAGTATAGGATTGGGGACCTATGTGACAGTTAGAAAAGTGGCAGTGTCAGAGAAACAACTATGGAAGACCAGGGGAGCTGCCATCAAAGGCAGAGAAATTGATGCTGAAGACTTCAGACTGAAGTACCCAATTCGATTCTTCAAAATTTGCCTGGAGGCTGCTACAACTCTCGAGAATCATTAAGAAGCTCCCACCATCTGCTTTTTCTGAAAAGTGGGTCATATTTTGGAGTTACCAGAAAGCTGCTGTGAAACTCTTGTCTTCCTAGACATCTGGCTCTACTTGCCTCCAGAAAATAATGATTACTGCTTTGCGTTCACTTTTCAAATCAGACACCAGCTCTTTTCATTGTCAAACACCAGTCTGGAACCATACGTGGAGGAAGATTCTGAGAAATATAATTCCCAGCCTTAGAGTACGGTGGCGGTAGTGCCAAATTGACAGCAAATAATCTAGTTTATGACTGTGACTGCAGTAGGAGCAAACCCAAAAAAATCGTTAATTATTGTTAACATGATGCCAATCCTAAAATGTCTAGAAGAAACCAAACCAAAGCAGCACACATATAGAACAACAACAACAAAAAGAAGTTAAATAGTCTTGCTCTTAACTAGTAATGATAATAGTATATGTCAGCAGTAGAATAAAAGATTTATATGTAGAGGTAAATGCACAAATAATTTTGAAATTGATCAACATTTTAGAAAAAAAAATACTATGCAAGTGCAAAAATGACCGCCAAGGATTAGACATTAGGTTGAGTATAAAAAATAGGAATCTAACTTTAACTTTCAGAATGTGCATGAAAACAAGGCATACATATTGACTGGACAGATGCCAAAGAAAGTGTAAAATGAAACTCCTATCCATTGACTGAATAGTCATTTGAAAGTAGCCATGTGATAAGAATAAATTATTCTCATAGTTTTTGATGAATACTGAAAAGAATAAGGTTACTTCACGAAGCAAATCCCTAGTTTAAAAACAAAATTTCTCAGAACCAAGAAGATAACGTTTAAGTTTAATGGCTAAATGTTTTCCATTTTAAGCTTTAGAATCAATTCCAATATGGTTGGGAAATAACCTATATTTTAAAATACTATTAATGTTCGTATTTATTGTCTTCATCTTTGTGTGTAATTGCATATTTTACTGACTTTCTATCTCCACTCTCATATTTGTTTCAAGTCAGTTCTACTCTTTGTACCAACCTCATGTTTGTTTCAAGTCAATTCTACTCTTTGTACCACTCTTGGATGGGTATCTGTCACCTTCTTCTAATAGCAATATATGCTATTTCATGGGCAAAATGGAATTGGAAATGGTTACTCTTGAAAAAAGAAAATGCAAAACCCAAAACACATGCAGCTGTCTTACATAGCCTGCTTGGGTATGCAAGTGATCAAAATGCAGAGTTCTTATTGTTTCAGATCGATAGGTCTTTAGCAGACGGGCTTGGGAAACATACTCCTCATGAATAATGTAAGAAAATATTCAATATTAAACATTAAAAAAACAGCTACCACTTATGAAGTTCATACAATAGATTGGGTATAGTTCTATAAGCTCCCATGTGACAAACTTCCCTTTGAGATAAGGGCTGTTGTCATGATTCCTATTTCACAGAGTAGGAAACTTCAGATAGAGGATTGATGGAACATGCTCAAAATTACAGAGCTGGGGAGTTGAAGAGTCATGATGCATGGATGCAAACCAAAGCCTTGGACAATAAATACAAACTCATGCATTTGAACTCCACAGCCTGCACTATTCACCATCATTCTATCCTACTTCTCAAAAGAAATAAAATCAAATTAAAATGCTTATAAGAGACAAGGCCAGGGACAGCACAAAATAGAGAAATAACTTCGATTTTCTCTATTACTTATTGCTTTACATTTTGCCTTTAAGACAATGATCTTTTGGTTTGTTTATGAGCTTTTAATTGCTCCTATACATTTTATCAAAAAGACTATATTTCCTTCAACTAATTTCTTTGCACTTTTGTTGGAAAATCAGTTGGCCATTTTTGTTTGTGTCTTTTTATGAGATTTCTATCCTGTCCAATTGATCTATGGCATCGATCTTTCCACTAATATCATAGACTTGGTAACTGTCACCCTCCTACTTTATTTTTGTTGTCAATATTTCATTAGCTATTCTAAAATAGCTGTGCCCTTTCATATATGCACTTTACAATGATCTTGTCTGTCTAGAAAAAAAAATCTTGCTGGTATTTTGAGAGAAATTGCACTAAACCTAAATTTGCACTAAATTTGGGAAGGATTGACATCTTTACTATTTTGAGTCCTCCAGTCCATGAATATGATGCATTCTCTTCTTTGGTTTCTTTTAACAACATTTTGTAATTTTCAGCATACAGAACCTGAACATTTTAAAGTATGTGCCTGAGTGTTTCATTTTCTTTGAGATGATTACCAATAGTGTTATGTTTTTAATTTCAGTTTCTACATGTTCATTCTTGGTATATAAAATGTGATTACATTGTGTGTGTTGATGCTGTATTTGCAAACCTTGCTGACCTTACCAGTTCTAGAGTTTTGAGAGTTGTATGTTTCTTGGGGTTTTCTATGTAGACAACCATATCGTCTGCAAATAGGGACAGTTTTATTTTCTTCCAATCAGTATGCTTTTTTCCCCCTTATTGCAGGGGCTAGAAGTATGAGTACTATATTGAATAAATGGCGACAGCAGAAATCATTGCCTTGTTCCTAATTTTAGGTGAAAACAGCAGTCTGTCACTATTAAATATGATCCTAACTGAAGGGATTTTGTAGATGCCCTCTATCAAGTTAAGGTATTTCTCTTCTATTCCTAACTTGCTGAGAGGTTTTTTTTTGTTTGTTTGTTTTGTTTTTTATTTTGCTTTTTAAAATCAGGAATGGAATTCAAATTCTGCCTAATGCTTTTTCTGTGTCAGTTGATATGATTACACAATGTTCTTCTTAGCCTGTTGATACGATGAATTACATTGATTGATTTCAAATATTGACACAGTTTGCATGCTTGAAAAAAATTCTACTTAGAAATGATGTATAATTCTTTATATTCATTATTGGATTCAGTTTGCTGAAGTTGAAGGTTTTTGTCGAAGATTTTTAATCTAAGTTCTGAGGAGATATTGGTCTGTATTATTCACTTTTTGTACTCTCTTTGTGTGGTTTTGGTCTAAGGCAATAATGACCTCCTTAAAGAGCATTGGGAAGTGTTATTCTCTCTTCTGTTTTTGGGAGGAGACTGTATAAAATTGTTTTTAACTCTATTTTAAATATTTTGTGGAATTTTCCAGTTAAACTCCTGGGCCTGGAGATTTACTTTATGGGAGTTGTATATTGATTTTTAGTTTGAGGATTTGATATAAATGTGGTAATAAATATGGAGTGTAACACATAAGTAGCAATTTGCTCAATAGGGTGGTGTAGCAGGTGTGTTAGCAAATCACCTCATTTCTTTTGGACCTTTATACCATTTCTCTGCAGAGATGCCTGTCTTCCAATGGCCAGAACCTGCATCTTTGTTAGCAGGCTGTGCTGAAATCCGGATAGCTCACATGTAAGGTTGATAGGAAGGACTGAGAATTAAATCTCCCCTCGACCCCAAGCCTTTAACTAAAAACTGACAAGTACAGGAACATAAATACCCCAGTTTCCCTGCCCTTCACTAGGTAATGCTGAGGAGTATATTTTGCATCACTTCTAGAGTTTTTCTGCAGGATTAGGCTCCAATTATCCATTACAGAAATCAGCGTTATAATACCCCTTTATTGTTTGCCTTTCCTCTACCTAGCTCTCTACCCCTCACCTACTTGTGTTTCTTACACTTGCCAATAAACTGCCAGGACTCAAATCTTTGCTTCGGAGTTTGCTTTGGGAGACATCCAACATAAACATTTAATATCATATATGAGTATCCTATGCATATGGAACATGGTGATTGAAAATTGATACCATAAATTGCAAATCAGAAAATGCTATAAAGGGAAAAATATGGAATTTATACTTAGAGCCTATATTTAGGTCCTCTGTGTGTGTGCATGTGTGTGTGTGTGTGTGTGTGTGTGTGCATGAGTTATGCACAAATGATAATTCTATGAGGTGCATTAAAAGTAAATTTAGTGGAAATAAGTGTGCTATTTCAAGCCACATTTAGATGGAACAGGATTCCAGGGTTCCAATCATGCTCTTGGCTGCCTGTAGGAACTTTTGTTCACGTCCTAGGGTGGAAATTTACTGAACGTAAGCTAAAATTTCTCCAGAGCCCTTCCTTTCCTTAAATAACATAGGAAAACCAAAACAACAACAAAAGTACTAGTGAATAGCACCAGTGGAAAGGCAAACATGACTACTATTTTTAAAGTATGAGATGATAATTTTGTGCAATAAAATTACATCAGTTATAAACTGAATATTTGGTATGCAACTTGGGTATTTTCCTTAACGAAAAGCAGAAAATTTTGTGCTTGTTAAGTGAAAGTATGAATAAACATTAAAAATCTTTGAATGGTTCCCTTCTTGGCACTCTTAAATACAAAGGGATCATGGGTACTTTTCTGGAATAATATGGAATTTTGAAGTTTGGATCAAGAATAAAGGTGACAGCTGTAATTTTTAGGGCTGATGAGACAATTCCAGGGGAGATGCTAACATATAGAATGGGTTAACATTCCAAATAGTTGTTAATCTGAAGAGCCAATGCTGGGAAGATAAATATAACATGAAAACAAATGAAAAAAGACTTTGGCCGGGCGCGATGTCTCAAGCCTGTAATCCCAGCACTTTGGGAGGCCGAGATGGGCGGATCACGAGGTCAGGAGATCGAGACCATCCTGGCTAACACGGTGAAACCCCATCTCTACTAAAAAATACAAAAAACTGGCCGGGCGCGGTGGCGGACGCCTGTAGTCCCAGCTACTCGGGAGGCTGAGGCAGGAGAATGGCGTAAACCCGGGAGGCGGAGCTTGCAGTGAGCTGAGATCCGGCCACTGCACTCCAGCCTGGGCGACAGAGCGAGACTCCGTCTCAAAAAAAAAAGAAAAAAAAAAAAAAAAAAAAAAAAGACTTTGGAAACCAGATGACAGGGAGAAATAAGGAGCATAATATGGAGCTTGGATCAATGCCTGACTCTATGCTTCAAGGAGAGACGACATCTTTATCTAAATGCCTATAGACTCAGTATTGGGTGCGGATAGAGTGGTGAATGTGGATAATCTTCAGGAGCATTTTGTTTTTTTGAAATGCATGCAAATATTCATAAATACTGATCTATTTCCTCTTACAACCTGGACCTAGATCTGTTTAACATGTTTCAACTATGCCTTTTCTTATTACCTCAGCCCCTTGTAACCTAGATTCTTTTGCAAGAATATTTTGGGATTCTTATCTTGTTTCATTAAGGGCAAAACGTTGAGAGAAAACATCAGAAAAGGATTCTTACACTCTTAATACCTGGTATGTGAAATAATTAGATACAATTTTTTAATACATAGCAAAATGACTTTGGAAAAAACTATTGAGATAAAAATTGCAAATTTGGCCAGCTAGAAGTCCACCTGCCTGTGTGATTTCAGGAGACCCTTGCCTCAAATGTCATGCTAATTCTATGACAGTGGTTTCTTTCTTCTAACTGAAGAGCTTTGGGATCTTCAATATAAATTGAATTTTTCATTAGTATGAACTTCAACACTACAATGGGATTGTACACATATTAACTAAATGATCCTCAAAATAGCTCGATGAAGTGGGTCCAATGAATTCTCCTTAATCTTTTATTACAGGTTAAAGAAAAGTAACTTATCAAGGAATTTTATTTTAAAATGCAAATATCCCTGGGAATCAGTGCTATAGTATAACTTAGAAAGAAAAGAATACTGACCAGGTGCCTACCTGAAATGAAGGTGAGAAAAGAATAGGACATGGAGAATGAGAAGGTGCTAGAAAGCAAACTTTTTTGTATTTTATAATTTGGCTAGGACCTTCCCTGAGTGAAATCTAGTGCTTCAAGGCATGACCACACTTAAAACACAAACGCTTCCATTGTAAACTGCTCAAAGCATCTCTCCAGATTGCCTGTTCATGCCATCCAAAGTTTTGAAAAAGAGGAAGAAGAAAAATTGTTTTTCTCTCCCTTAAATGTCTGTGGTATTTGGCCTTGTTGTTTAATTCAATTACTGTAGAAGGCTTGCTTTCTCCACCTAGTGGCCAGAAAACAGAAGATTTTTATCTATGGAGGTGAAAGGAAGCAAGAAAGGGCAACAGAATATGTAGAGTAATAGCAACTATAACTTGTTGAGTATTTGTGCAGGTGCTGTGATAAGTGCTTTACATATGTTACCAATCCCCACACCCTGGGAGACAGGAATTATCATCCCACCTTACTAAAGCAAAGAAAAATCAAGTGATGCCCAGGTTCACATAGTTTGAATGTGGCCAGAAATATATATTTGAATATAGCCAGAAATTTAACCTAAGTGTATGACTTCAAAGCCAGTTCTCATCTGCATTAATAAATTTGCTTTCTGGAACACATGGATGCTAGACATTCGGTGATCTTTTTTGAAAATAAAGTCATATGATACAATGATCACCAAGCTTCAAGACAAGTCCAAATAGAGTGAGAAGAGGACCTAGGACTGAGCACTAAGGAACTCCAATGTAGCGGTGTGTGTGTGTGAGTCTAAGGGGAAGTCTGGTTCCTTATTTCAAAGTAATATTTTGTCACTTTTCATTATTAAGCAGTTGTCCTATTGATTCCACTTTCTCTTATTTGTCTTCCAAACATAATACCTCAATGGAAAAAATAGTTAAAACCAGTAAACCACACATTACAGACCTAACAGATTTCACAGAAACCTCTCCAAAGCAGTTATAAGATATGGAGCATATAGATTGCAGAGAATAAGAGAGGAGAGAAAAGAGAGAGAGAGAGAGAGAGAGAGAGAGAGAGAGAGAAGAAAAGAAAGAAAGGAAGAAAGAAAAAAGAAAGAAAGAAAGAAAGAAAGAAAGAAAGAAAGAAAGAAAGAAAGAAAGAAAGAAAGAAAGAAAGAAAAAGAAAAGGAAAGGAAAGGAAAGGAAAAGAAAGAGAAAGAAAAAGAAAGAGAAAGAAAAAGAAAGAAAGAAAAGGAAAGGAAAAGAAAGCAAGAAAGCAAGAAAGAAAGAAAGAAAGAAAGAAAGAAAGAAAGAAAGAAAGAGAGAGAGAGAGAGAGAGAGGGAGGGAGGGAGGGAAAGAAAGAAAAGAAAAGAGAAAAGAAAAAGGAAGGAAGGAAGGAAGGAAGGAAAGAAGGAAAAAAAGGAAAAAGCTTACAGTCAGATAGGGTGGCCAGTGTTCCCTACCTCCAAAAAAGCTAAATTCCAAAAAGTAAAATGTTTTAAATTGTACCTGTACTGTGTAAGACTATTCCAGTACTTGCTCTGATACTAAGCAAAATGAGATGGCACATTTGGAAGTGGTTGCTTCAGATTCAGGAACGGTGATGAGATGAGTTTCATTTGTTCTAATCATTGCCCAAAACTTTTATTTTTCCTTAATGGAACACAGGACATATGATCCATTCTGTGAGTAAGTAGAGAGATAAATAAAAAGAGAACCAAAGTTTCTCTCTCTATCCTGGTCATGTTTCACTGATTTGTTTAGCTTCTAAAACTAACTAGCTAGCTGATAAAAAATAAAATAAAATTATGACCTAAGGTATATCTAAGCTGAAAACCTGAAATACACTTCTCCCTCTGCCGCACAGATCCTTCTGGAATTACTTTTTTTGGTTAGTGTTTGATACAAAACAATGGGGTTTCTCATGGCAAAGACTTTCCTTGAGCTAGATTAGCTCTCAGTAAAATATACCAAATCCAAGTATTTCATCTTAAGGCCAGTGGTCCTTAAAGTGTGGTCCAGGACCATCAGTATCAGCAACTTCTGGAAACTAATTAGAAAGGCAAATTCTCAGGCCCTGCCTCAGGCGAAGTGAAATGGAAACTCCTGGGTTGAGGCCCAGCAGTTTTTGTTTTAACAAGCCCTCTAGGTGATTCTGATACCTGTTAAGGTTTAGGAATTACTGTATTAGGTAGTAATGTTATCTTCTACAAGAGAAGAGCAAGGTCTAGTAATGACAAATGGCATAAAAGAATACATCATTTTCCCAACATTTTAAGATGACAGTAGTACTCCAGAAATCAGATGCAATCCTGGAGAGAAGAAAACACAAATTGATTGTGATTAACTTTCCACCAAAATGTGCCAGGTAAAATTGGTGCTTAAAATAAAATTTAAATTGAGTTTGAGAAAAAGAAAATATTGTTTCCTGCATGTCTGGTTTTGTGGATTGAGATTGTGCCTGCCACACTATAGTGCCTCTCCTATTTACTGGTTATTAAGACTGCTGAGCCCTGTAAATTGTTGTTAAATCATTGCAAATCCCTTCCTGCTACTGCAAAAACATATTCTTTAAATCAATTTACAAAACAAGGTATAAATCTGATGATAAGTGACATGATCATTAGGAATTCATATCATGGTAACATAAGAACTGCCATTTCATTAAAAAAACATCTAATTTTGAACCACAAATCTTTGCAGGACTCACGTTGTCACTGTAACCGTGCTTCCCTTATCATTCCACCCTAGATATAACTGACATTTTCTTAAGTATGGAGAAGATATAATAATTTCCCATTTTTACATGCTAATGCAATTATACACATTTTTCAATACAATAAAATATAGAGATGTTAAGTTGATTAGACAGAATTCACCTTCCTTCCCCCAAACCCTAACCACAGAACAGAGAAGCCTTAGACAAGTGTCTGAAAACTCCTCAGTAATCTCGTTCATTGGAAGTACTTCGCATCATAAAAATTTCAATAATAACTCACAATTTTATGTAGTGTTTTATAGTACCTAGAGTTTTTTCCATATATTTTCTCATTTTCTCATTTAATCCATACAAAAGTCCTGCTCACAGGAGCATTTTCAATCTCATCATCCACATTTTCAAATGAGAAATCTATTATTTGGATAATTTGTCAGTTTCTTCTCTAAGACTGCAAAGTTAATGGAGGCAGAGCCAAGCACTCCTTAGAGAGAATGAGTTTCCATTGGAATATTCTATTCTTCACAGGTTGAGTACATGGGTCAACATTCCAAGTGTTCCAGTTGCCTCCAACTACACAACAAACCACCACAAATTTCGTGATATAAAACAGCAGCAATTACTTGTCAGTGTCATTTCTCATGGTTCTGGAGTTTGTTTGGGCTCAGACAAGAGGTTCTTACTGAAGGTCTTTTGTGTTAGGATCCATCACAATGACTGACACTGGAGTTATCTTGAAGGCTTCTTCACTTGCATATCTGGTAACTGAGCTGGAAAGTTTTAAACAGATGGAGACCAGAATAGAATAGCTTGGTCTTCTCTGGCGTCTCTCTATCTCTATGAGATCTCTACTGTTGAGCATGGTGGCTTCACGGTTGCCAGACTTCTTATGGTTGCCAGACTTCTTACAGGATGCCTCCATACTCCAAATGTGTATGTCTCAGACAGAAAGTTAGACAGGCAGAACTATAGGCACCTTTTATAACCTAGCCTCTGAAGTCACTGAGTGCCATTTCCTCCATTTATTAGACAAATGATAATAATATCAGCTCATATTAAAGAGGATAAAAATTAGACTGCTATGTCTTGATGGGAGGAGTGTCAAAGAATTTACAGACACCTGTGGAAGCAAGCTGTTTGGATGCATAAATCCAAAATGGACCAAATCATTGATTAAGACTTTATATTAATCATGTATATACTTTCTTGATCCCAATTAGCCAGGTTATTACCCTTCTCCTCCCACAAAGGAGACTTCAAGTTTATGCTCCAGAGAAGTTAGGTTAGAGATGCTATGGATTTGGGAACATAGAAGAGCAGAGGATGGATGTGAAACATAAGATGAAAAACTTAAGTATTAAGAGACCTGAGCCTATATTGAGACAGGATAGTTCCCTTGACACCTTAGTGGGAATCATGAAGGGGAAGCTCATTTACTCAGCCAGCAGTACTCAAACCCCTTGCAGGAGCGGAGCATGCAGGTGAGTGGATGCAGGAGCCAGGGCCAGTGGCTTTGGACACCAGCAGGAATGAACCCCATACCAGCCCATGGCAGTGTCTAGGGGTTGCCCACAACTTCTGGAGCTTCAGAAGGTGTGTGTTACAGCATGCACTTTTAGCTTTGCCATTTGCAGATGGTTTAAGTGTTAAACCACTCAGTGGAGAGTCAGTGTGATAGCCTCTTGCACCTGCACCTGGGTCCTTGTCCAGTGCCCAAGAGGAATGATGTCACACAGCCTTGAAGGTTGGTGAATATGGAGATTTTATTGAGCAGTGGAAGTGGCTCTCAGTGGGATGGGAAACTGCAAAGGGGATGGATTGAGAAGGCAGTCTTCTCCTGGAGTTTGGCCCTCCCCCAGCCAAACTCCTCTCCAACCATCCCTGACTGAACTCCTCTCTGACCACAGTCTCTGATGTCCAACTGCTTCTCCTCTTGACATTCAGTCGCTTCTCTCTCCTGTCCTTCTCTGCCATGCCACTCTGCTCCTCTGCCAGCGGAGCTTTATGGGTACAGGGTAGAGGGTGGGGCAGGCCAGACTGGTTTCTGAAAAGGCAACGTTCAGGCAGGGAACTTCAGGGATGTGAAGTTCTCATTTGGGGACACAGGTCCAGGTTTGAGGGTGGAGCCCTTGCCAGGGACCACACCCTGCATTTCCCTGCCTCCTGTCTGTATCAATATTACTAGTTGATAAGTACACTACATCCCATTTCCACCAAGGCAAGAGCTGGATGTATTTTCTCCAGAAAAAGAGAAGCCCCTGAGCAAAGATCTTCAGACACTGACTTTTGAATGTCTTTCAGTCAAGAGCTGATCCATGAGCAATCACCTTGTCTTGCAGCCCATCTCTGCACGCAGTGCTTTTTAGTGCCTGGAACTTAGGTATTAATGACAATTAACCATTTGAAGAAAGTCTCTGACAGAGAGGAAATCAAAAGTAAACAGAAACAGAGAGCTATAAACTATCCAGAGCTCAGATCTACTACATGCTAGGCAGTTTTCAAGGAGCACCAAAAG
This sequence comes from Macaca fascicularis, assembly GCF_037993035.2. Taxonomy (NCBI): domain Eukaryota; kingdom Metazoa; phylum Chordata; class Mammalia; order Primates; family Cercopithecidae; genus Macaca; species Macaca fascicularis. The sequence continues at coordinate 18,326,354 of NC_088376.1, forward strand.
CTGCCTATCTCTTATTCTTGCAGTAAACTTGTAAATAGCCACTATACTATCGCCATTTAATAACGGGCCTGAGGCACAGGGTTTGAAATGATTGACCCACAGTCACTGAATGCAAAGAAGTCAAAGCCATTTCCAGGACTTATAGCCCCTCCCCTGGATACTCTGAATTCTAGTTTTACAACCCTGTCCCATGCCCACCTTTCCTGAAGTGATTATATCTTTGAAATAATTAGTACATTATGTAGTGTTTCCTGTTTCCTAATTGCCTGTACATGTCTGTATACAACGTTGAGTGCAAGTAAGGTTTTTCCAGTTTAATTTGCTATTCTTTTGCAATAGTCTATCACTTTACTTCTTTAATGGAACCAGGTTGCAAAAGATACTATTTTCTCAGCTTCCCAGGAAAATCTGGCCCTGAGGTTTTATTTAATTAACCTTAGCCATTGTATGCAGATAACAACCTCCATTTTAATAAGAGAATAACAAAAAGAAGTCCTTTGGGAAGTGAAGATAGGTAAGTGGCAAAACATTTGCCATTTTTCCCCCTAGGAAAAAATAGACCTTACTCTTCACTGGTTGGAGGAAAAAAAATTAAAAGAGAGAAAAAAAAATCTTTGTGGCTGGAAGTTGCATTTCCGTTTAGCAGATGTCTCTCTTCTGAATAATTTCAGGAACTGGAGAAGGATCCCCTACAGGAAGTAATTAAAACTTGGCAGTAGTGAAACATGTAGACTTTTAAAACTCCAAACCAGAATTATCAGTCATATCTCTTGGAAATGTTATGAGATAAAGTTTAAGATTCACGATCAGCACACACCTACAGTGAACTCATTTTTAATAAATGTGCCAAGAACATATACTAGGGAAAAGACAGTCTCTTCAATAAATGGTTCTGGGAAAACAGAATATCCATATGCAGAAGAATAAAACTAAACTTCTGTCTCTTATCATATATAAAAATCAAGTTAGAATGGGTTAAAAACTTAAATTTAAGACCTCAATCTATGAAACAACTACAAGAAAACAATGGGGAAACTCTCCAGGACATTGATCTGGGCAAAAATTTCTTGAGTAATACCCCACAAACACAGGCAACCAAGGCAAAATGAACAAATGAGATCACATCAAGTGATAAAGCTTCTGCACTACAAAGGAAATAATCAACAAAGTGAAGAGAGATCCACAGAATGGGAGAAAATATTTGTGTACTACCCATCTGACAAGGGATTAATAACCACAATTTATAATAAGCTCTAACAACTCTATAAGAAAAACAATCTAATAATCTGATTGTAAAATGGTCAAGAGATTTGAATAGGCATTTCCTGAAGGAAAACATACAAATGGCAAACAGGCATATGAAAAGATGCTCAACATCTGTATTAGTTCGTTTTCACAGTGCTGATAAAGACATACCCAAGACTGAGCAATTTACAAAAGAAGGAGGTTTAATTGGACTCACAGTTCTGTGCGGCTGTGGAAGCCTCACAATCATGGTGGAAGGCAAGGAGGAGCAAGTCACATTTTACATGGATAGCAGCAGTCAAAAAATGAGAGCTTGTGCAGGGTAACTCCTCTTTTTAAAACCATCAGAACTCGTGAGACTTATTTGCTATCACAATAGCACAAGAAAGACCTGTCCCCATGATTCAATTAGCTTCCACTGGATCCCTCTTATGACATATGGAAATTGTGGGAGTTACAGTTCAAGATGGGATTTGGGTGGGGACAGCCAAACCATATCAATATCATTGATCATCAGAGAAATACAATCAGAAATACAACTAGGTATCACACCCAGTTAAAATGGCTTATATCTAAAAAACAGGCAATATCAAATGCTAGAGAGGATGTGGAGAAAAGGGAATCCTTGTACACTGTTGGTGGGAATGTAAATTAGTACAATCACTATGGAGAACAGTTTGGAGGTTCCTCAAAAAACTAAAAATAGAGCTACCATATGATCCAGCAATGCTACTGCTGAGTACATACCCCAAAGAAAGGAAATCAGTATATGGAAGAGATATCTGCACTCCTGTGTTTGTTACAGCACTATTCACAATAGCCAAAATTTGGAAGCAACATAAGTGTCCATCAATAGATGAATGGATAAAGAAAATGTGATACTTCTACACAATGGAGTACTATTCATCCATAAAAAAGGATGTGATTCTGTTATTTGCAATAACATGGATGGAACCAGAGGTCATTATGTTCAGTGAAATAAATCAGGCACAGAAAGACAAACATCTCATGTTCTTACTTATTTGTGGGATCTAAAAATCAAAACAATTGAACACATGGAGATAGTTAAAAGGTAGTTACCAAAGGCTGGGAAGGGTAATGGGGCAGTTGACAGGAAATGAAGTTAGTGAATGGGCAGAAAAAAAAAATAGAAAGAATGAGCAAGACCTAGTATTTTGTAGCACAACAGAGTGAGTATAGTCAATAATAATTTAATTGTACATTTTGAAATAACTAAAAGAATATAATTGTTTGTAACACAAAGGATAAATGCTTGAGGGAATGGATACCTCATTTTTTGCGATATAATTATTACACATTGCATGCCTATATCAAAATATCTTATGTACCCCATAAATTTATACACCAACTATGTAACCACAAAATTTCAAATTAAAAATTAAAGACAGATTCACTCTCCATTGTAGACAATCAACAATGAACTTGGCTCTCTCTGGGATCCTGAAAAAAAAAAAGTGTTTTTGAGAAGTGTTTATTGTTTTAACGGCTCTAAGGAAAAATAATTTCAGTTATGATTATTTTAAGGTCTTTTTGTTTTTATTGTTGTTTGTTTTTTGTTTTGAGACAGAGTTTTGCTGCATTGCCCAGGCTAGAGGGCAGTGGCATGATCTCGGCTCACTGCAACCTCTACCTCCCATTACAAATGATTTTCCTGCCTCAGTGTTACAAAAGCTGGGATTACAGGCATGTACTACCATGCCTGTCTAATTTTTTTGTATTTATAGTAGACTGGGTTTCACCATGTGGGCCAGGCTGATCTTGAACTCCTGGCCTTAAGTGATCCACTTGCCTTGGCCTCCCAAAGTGCTGGGATGACAGGTATGAGCTACTGCACCTGGCCTCAGTTATTAGTTTTAATCATATATATGTAAGCTCAATTGTATTTATTCTCTTAATTATTAGGGAGAGTAAGTGCCTTCCAGTTTAGAATTGTGTGATCATAGTACTGGACAGAACTGTCTCAAGATAGAACCAAGATTGAAATAAAACTTTAGGAATTCAGCCCCTCCACCCCACCTAAATAATTTCTTGCCTTTCTGTAGCACTTTGTAATTTATCAGATGCTTTTGCCACTATTACCTGTATTGATCCTCAAAATAATCTTGTGAGTTTTATCTAGAACAGTGCCAAATTAGTTAAGGATCAAAGAAAAAACTTTCACCTAGTTTTGGATTGTCAGATTTAGCAAATAAAAATATAAGATAATCAGTTAAATTTAAATTTCTGATAAATGATCAATATATTTAGTATAATTGTGTCCCATGTAATATTTGGGATTCATTTATTTTAAAAAGTGCTTTTATTTATTGTTTTTCTGAAGCTCAATTTTAACTAGGCATCCTGTATTCATTTGGCAACCCTAAGTTGGTACCATGGGCAGATGTGCAGAAGATATAAAAAAAGAAAATATTTGTCCAGTAATTTAGTGAAGGGCCCCTTCTTCATTGTTCACTACCTTGATTAAGTTTGAAGGCTACACATGGCTAAGATCAGTCAATCAAAGGACTTTATCATCCTGGCCAGAATGATTGCTCAGTGATAAGCATGTGACTCAAGCTGGACTAATGGATACAGTCCCAGGAAGTTTAGTGAAAATATTGAGGAGATTATCTTTTCTCATGAGATTGGTAATGTCAGGACAATGTGAGAAACAGTGTGTTTGTGAGATTATTTGAGCCTCTGGTTCCAGCTGCACTTGAAATCAGGTACACTTCTAGGTATTTAAATCTCTTGCAACCAACAGATTTCTAATTAACATTCTGAGATATGTGAATTTGTTGGGAGAAAAGCTGAGTGTTGTGAGAGCAGCTGAGGCAGGACTTGCATGTCTGACATAATGTAAAAGAGTCTTGGAACATGTCTGTGGTCCAGGGTCTAAAACCCCTTATGGACTTTGGAACACCATGCTCTGTGCTAAAGGGTGGAAGGGTACTCTGACACACCATAATCTAAGTTCAGGGCATAAAATCCCTCATGGCTTGGATAGAGTCAAGGGTTTGTGGCCTCCGGAATGTGTCTAGACTTGCTGGCTCCTTGCTCGCCCATGATCGATTGTATCTTGAGTTAAAAGAACCTGCTCTCCATTATCTCAAATAGCAGAGCAAATGCTAAACAGTCACAGCTGTAAATCATGTGCTTAATACAACGCTCCCTTAGGACCCCCAATTTCTCACCACCTATTTCTTTGCTGGATTACCAATAAATAGTGTGGGCTCTCAGAGCTTGGGGCCTTCATAGTGCTGATTGCTGCATTCACAATCCTTTAGCTAGACACAGAAGTTCTCCACATCCCCACCCAACTCAGGAGCCCAGCTGACTTCACCTAAAAAACGGAATTTATGTGAATAGACATTTCTCCAAAGAGTGCATACAAATGGCCAGCAGTATATTAAAAGATGCTCAACATTACTAATCGTGGGGAAATGCAAATCAAAACCATGATGAGATGTTATGTTGAAAAGAGTTAACCAGCTTGGCTTAGGCAGACACTAAGGGCAGGGTCCCCAGAGAACCTCAGACTTACCCCACAAATATTTAAACCAGACATTTTTTGTATAAGGGAACTTGCACAGGAGACTTGCTTCAACATGCCCACAGTGGAAAATTCTGTTCCTTAATTCATGCACAGTAAGGGAAATAAATCAACGTGGAGCATCTCAGTCTATGAGTCGGCGTGCACATGGGAAGGGTTGGGTGGAGCCACCAGGAATTCACGCCTTAAGCCCGGGTATTCAACTGTGAAGGGGGCAGCTGACTTTCAGGCCCCCTCTCTTTGCTGAGAGCATTCCTTTTGCATAATAAATTCTACTCCATTCACTCTCTGGGGTCCACACATCTAATTTTTCCTGGTCATGAGACAAGAACCCAGATCCAGCTGAGCTAAAGGAGCAAAATGTTCTGCATCATTTTGTTGGCTATATGGGGAACCTGAGGAAGGGTAAGTAAAAGGTGGACTCCCAAAAATCTCTGACTTTCGTTGCTGAACCTTCTCATCCTCAGACTTTTTCTCTAAACAGATGGAGCACTGGGCTCCTGTTAGCCAATTAATAACGAAGGGGACGGCTGCAGAGGCTGCCATCCACCCCCGTCACACTCGGAGGTTAATATGGGCCTCATCCCAATCCAGTCTTTTCTATGACATTTTTCTTCCTCCTTTTGGAGTTGTTACCTGTCTTTTCTTTTACAATATTGGGGGTGTTATTGCAAACTGCAGCGATATTAAGAGGTAGAAAGAGTCTTTGGCCCAGCCATCAGATATGCAATTTAGAACGACGTGATTTCCGTCTGTTCTTAAGCCTGTTCCCCTCCACTCCAGGCTGGGGTGCATGGCCCTGTCTGCCTCATGTGCATGCAGACCCCAAAGGCCACACAGCACAGGAATGAGCCTCAGCAGCCGCCCCAGCCCTGGGCGGTCTCCAGGGCCAAGGGTCCCATGCAGCTGATTGGCCAGTGTTTCCCACTTGTCTTCCCCTCCCACCACATGCCCGCAGAGTCTCTCTTCCCCTGGCCAAGCCAAAAGGAGAGTACAGCAATCAAGAGTTTCTCTCCCTGTTTGAGGAATTTATTTGTATAGAGCTAGAGGTTTTTCCCTAGGCACCGTTTCTGCCCCACACATAAAGCTGTTTTATTTTCCTTTTCTCTGTTATTTATTTCTCTGTTACTTATTTTCCATTTCTCTGTTAACACAGACCTGCGAATACAGGGAGTTTTCTATGTGAGAGGTTTTTTGTTGTTGTTGTTTTTTCCTTTTGGAAGGTGTCTTGCAAGGCCAAGACCCCAATTCACAGGACTCCCTTTTCTCTCCTTTATGAGGAGGGCCACGTGGGACTTAAGCAGTCCATGAACTCTCCTGAAGCATATTTTTTTGCCACAAACTCAATTCCAGGCTTTGCGTTGAAGCCCTAGGAGGGAAAACTGAATCTAAGGGATACAGACGCAGGCAACAACAGAAGAAAAGGAGCACAGCACAGGTGAGCATGACTATTTCCTGCTGATTAGCCACCCCACCCCCAACACCCCCCCCCCCGCCAGTTTCATGGATAGAGGTCATGCGAGTGTCCGTGGTATAGACAAGGTCTAGGGAAATGAAGGGTTGCTAACAGCAGGGAGGAGGCGGCACGTGGGTAAATGTAGGTATTTCCCAGCCCCAAGGCCTCCCTGTTAACATGGGTGAAAATTTGCGTTGGCACCCACAGGTGGTACCCCACCAAGGTCGCTGGGACTCAGGGATATAAGGATTGAAGAAAAAAGGTGGACATCTATTCTTCTCTCCCTCACGTACCTCATGTATTCTCTGGGAAGCAAAAGGAACTAGGGAGGCCTTGTTCCCCTCTTTCTAGATGGGTTACCAGTCATCTTCAGTCTGTATTTCTCTGGAATGACTCTTGAATCACTGGGATTCCTTTGAAAGAAAAAAAAAAAAACCATGTTCTTTATACTTTTTCCTCCTCTGTCCTCTCTTCGCGGATGGTAATTGTGTCCTCATATCACAGGACACTCCCCTTGGATGCATCCCCCAAACTGGAAAACCTTAAGGACATTATCCTAAGTGAAATAAGTCAGACACAGAAAGACAAATACTGCATGATTCCATTTATATGCAGTACCTAAAATTGTCAAACTTACAGAATCAGAAATTAGAATGGTGGTTTCCAGGGGCTGTGGGAGGGGAAACAAGGAGAATTGTCTTACAATGAGTATAGTTTCTGTTATACAAGCTGAATAAGTTCTAGAGACCCAATCTATAACATAGTGCCTCTAGCTAACATTACTGTATTATGCACTGAAAAAAATGGTTAAGAGACGGCCAGGCACGGTGGCTCACGCCTGTGATCCCAGCACTTTGGGAGGCCGAGGTGGGCGGATCACGAGGTCAGGAGATCGAGACCATCCTGGCTAACACAGTGAAACCCCGTCTCTACTAAAAAATACAAAAAATTAGCCAGGCATTGTGGCAAGTGCCTGCAGTCCCAGCTACTCCGGAGGCTGAGCCAGGAGAATGGCGTGAACCCGGGAGGCGGACCTTGCAGTGAGCCAAGATCATGCGACTATATTCCAGCCTGTGCAACAGTAGTGCGGGACTCCGCCTCAAAAAAAAAAAAAAAAAAGGTTAAGAGAGTTGATCTCAGGAAAATGGGAGGTGGCAGCAGGAGAAATCTTTTAGAGGTGATAGGTATGTTTAGTACTTGATTGTGGCGATGATTTCACAGGGGTATGCATATGTTCAAACCCATTAAATTTTATACGTTAAATATCTGCAGTTTTGTGTATTAATTACACCCCCCAAAAGCTATTAAAAATGAATAAATTAAAGTAGGAAAAGCTGAGGAAAGAGGGAAATGGAGACTTGCTGTTCAATGGTGTAAAATTTCAGTCATGCAAATGAAAAAGTTTAGAGATCTGCTGTACAGTATTATGTTTATAGTTAACAATTCTGTACTATTCACTTAAAAATTGTGGAAAGCATGTATCTCATGTTACAAGGGTTTTTTTTTTCATAACCACAATAAAAGAAATAAAAAGAAAAAAAGGAACTTACAAAGGTTATGAGCTCTCACAACCCCATCTCAAGAAGTTCTGTGAACAAGGTCTGTAATATATCAAAGATAGAAGCCTCCATCAGTGATAATCCAACTAAATTGTTTGAGAAGAGATGAGTAACAGAACTTTGGCATTTAAAAACATAAAAGGTAGAGAGAGTTTGTGGACTCTGAATAGAGTGGAGGGTTGGCTGAAGGAAGATGGCAGGAAGGGACAGAGTTCTATAATGGAAAAAAGTAGATGGATCCTGAGCCCATCTGGTTGATATAATTCTGGCTTTCCTAATGGCCCCCCAAAATTTGAGGGCCAGTGAGCAGGAAAAAAACATATCCTATTACTGCCCCAGTTTCTTAGACTCAGAAATGGCAAAAAATCCAAATGTAAAGAGGCACAAATCATAGTGAAAAAATAAGGACTACACTTGTGCACTGAATTTGGCAATAACTTTTATATCAGCTGCCAATATTTAGTGTCCTTCAACTCTTAGATATTCCCCATCTCAAAAATATTTTGTGTCCTGGAAAGAACAAACCCTGTCAGCTCCCTAATTCAATTTTACATTCAATTAGATGCCCACAAGTAAGTGTTGTTTCAGACTTCATCTTACTGTTTGTGTATTTGGGTCCAACATGCCAGCGGTAGATGAAGAGTAGCTACATTGTTACAGAAGAAAAGTAAAAACCAGGAAGTGTTTATAAAGTAACTATTATTAGAAGCAACTCAATCCAATTATTTACTGTCTACTTAGACTAGTTCTTAAACATCTACCTCACTAGGATGAATTCTGGAGTGTCCTGAAACCATTTAACCTCAAAGAGTCCTGCTTTTGGGTAAGCCAGTTTGCCAAAATTATGATAATTTTCACTGATTTCCTTTAGCTTCCAAATAACTGTTTTATGGATCTATATTTTCTAACGAAATTTTAGATATAAGATAGAGTAAACCTATTTTGAAATTATAAAATTATGATAACTTTCACCATTCTTCATAGATCTGAAATTTGTACTTCATTAATCTGTTAAGTTATTGTATTCCATGATTCCTCCTAATGATTTCTGTGAGTCAAAATCCAATCTAGTCTTATTAAGTTTTCCCTGGAAGATGTGAGAAGAGGAGAAAATTATTTATTAGGGGTTTGAGTCAACTTGGACGTCCAGGGAATTTTTTTTTCCCTCGTAGGAGCATACGGAATTAAGACTTTGCTTCCTCATTCACAATGGAGTTATGCCACTATCATTGTGCCATTTCCTGAAACATATGTGGCATATCTTTCCTGAAAAATGTTACATAATATCAGCAAATATCCTGCCTAAAGTATATTTGCATAAAACTATTTGCTTGAGCTTTTTGATACATTAGGGAATCATATTTTAATTACAGAAAAAGAAGTTATAATTCTACTTCACTGTAGGCTCCTACAATTTCTGCTGGAAACAGGCCCTCCTTTTGCTGCATTTGCTGAAAGCGTTCCATAGTGTATTTGGACACAGTCCCATATTTAATCCTAATCACTGGGTAGAAAGTGCCAGCCCTGGGCTTCAGGACCACATAAAGAATTGAAGAACCCCCCTTGAAACCAAGTGCAAGAGGCAGAAGGACTAATGTCTGGATATTGCTTTTCATTGCATTTAATAAGGAATAAAAGGCTTGGACTGCCCTCTGCTCTTTGTTTTCCCACAATTTCCATCTTACTGTTATTAAAGGAAACAAAGCACAGTCTAAAAAGTTATGATTTGCCAACTGCTAACTGCTAGATCTCTCATGAGAGCATATATAATCCTTTCTATAGGAGAAGTGTACAAGTCCCCTTAGGAAGTCAGCATTGAAAGTCACTCTGATAGGGACAAGAGGCAGAGAAATTCTAGACAGAGAGGAGCGGGGAGGAGAAAAGAAGTAGCCAGACGTCTGAGAGAAGCAGCTTGACTTCAGAGGGACAGCTTGATGGCAGGACTTTGGAGAAAAGCCTTGCCAGGAGTGGCCAGACTCCAGGGGAAGACAACGTTCCCACTCTACCCCGTTCTCAGCTCCCTTTCCTGATGAAAGCCACTTTCAGTGGCAATAAATATCCTCCATATTCACTACCTTTCAATTCCTTCATGTGACCCGATTCTCCTGGACACTGAACAAGAGCTTGGGAGCCACGGGTACAGATGCTTTAGTCATTTAATTCTTAAGCCCTCTGCAGATGGCAAAGCTAAAAGGGCACTGTAACACATGCTCTCTGGGGCTCCAAGTGTCACAGGTACACCTCTAGGCGCTGCCATGGGGCTGCACTGAGCTCTGCTCCTGCTGGTGCCCAGAAGTAGTAGTCCCAGCTCCTGAACCTGCTCACCTGTGTGCTCTCCCTCCCGCAAGGGGTTAAGGGCTACAGGCTGAGTAAGTAAAGTGCCCCTTTTGCAAGGCCCGTTAAGGGGTCAGGGAAATTTTTCTGTTTCAACTCCACATGGAGTTGACTCTTACTTATGGTCCAGTGAAGAAGCAACTACACGCCTAATAAAGACAATAGGAATTCAATGCAGCCCATTAGGGACATTGGAGCTACCATCATTAGCTAGTTGAAACTTCCTAGGTTGCTTTTAAGTTTTCTTCTTCACTCTGATTCTAGTACTGAAATTTTCAGTTTTTCCTTCCTTGTGTTGAACTTTCATGTTTCCACTCTCAGGAAAATGATAGCAGATTGAGAACTATTTATAGAAAGTAGGTTGAGAAAATAGACTTGTGCAGAAAGGTGTAAGCGTATCAAGTCAATGCATTTTCAAACTTTAAAAGAAGGGCACATTTGACTAGGCACACTGGTGCATGTCTGTAATCCCAGCACTTTGGGAGGCCAAGGTGGGTGGTTCACTTGAGCCCAGGAGTTTGAGACCAGCCTGGGCAACATGGTGAAACGCTGCCTCCACATAAAATACAAAAATTAGCCAGATGTGGTGGTGTATGCCTGTAGTCCCAGCTACTCAGGAGGCTGAGGTGGGAGGATCACCTGAGCCTGGGAGGTTGAGGTTGCAGTGAGCCAAGATCGTGCCACTGCACTCCAGCCTAAGTGACAGAATGAAATCCTGTGAAGAAGAGGAAGAAGAAGAAGAAGAGGAAGAGGAGGAAGAGGAAGAGGAGGAGGAAGAAGAAGAAGGAGAAGGAGAAGGGGAAGGGGAGGGGGAAGGGGAAGGAGGGCACTTTTTTTTTTGAGATGGAGTCTTGCTCTGTTGCCAGGCTGGAGTGCAGTGGCACGTTTCAGCTCACTGCAACCTCTGCCTCCCAAGTTCAAGTGATTCCCTGCCTTGGCCTCCTGTGTAGCTGGGACTACAAGCATGCGCGACCACGCTCAGCTAATTTTTTGTATTTTAGTAGAGACAGGATAGGAGGGCACATTTTTAAGAAGAAAACTTTGAACACATTGATGCTCTTCACTTCTAGGACCTTTTAAGATTTATAGTGAGCTCATTGAGTATAAACATAGCTCTATGTAAATCAACATAAGGTCACAAACTGTGAAGTCAAAAGTATCCGAGACAGGTCTCAATCAATTTAGAAAGTCTTTTTTGCCAAGGTTGAGAATGTACCCATGACACACTGCCTCAGCAGTTGCTTACCACATGTGCCCAAGGTGCTCAGGGCACACCTTGGTTTTACACATTTTAGGGAGACATGAGACATCAATCAATATGTGTAAGATGTATATTGATTTGGTCCAAAAAGTCAGGACAACTCAAAGTGGGGGCTTCCAGGTCACAGGTAGGTAAGAAACAAGAGGTTGCATTCCTTTAGGTTTTTGATCAGCCTTTCACTGAATTCACATTTTACATGTCAGGCTGTGGGTAGAGGAATAGGTATTTATGCCCTAGTCTGGCTCAGTGAATCTGCGTTTTTACATAGGGCAGAGGAAGGAACGAGATATGCATTTGTCTCAGGTGAGCAGAGGGATTAGTTTTATTTCTGTCTGTCCTTTGTCCCATACCTGTGAAGATAAGCTATTAATTTATACTGTCAGTGTAAAATTCAACAGAACTGTTTTATGGTAAAGATTTTGTGGGCAAATTGTGAGGGCAAATTGTGAGAGAGGTATATAGTTTGTTTTTTGTTTGTTAGTTTTCATCTTTAGAGCTATCTTATTTAGGAATAAAATGGGAGGCAGGTTTACCTGATGTAGTTCCAGCTTGACTTTTTCCTTTGGCTTAGTGATTTGGGGGTCCTGAAATTTATTTTCCTTTCACAATAGATAAGCTCTATCTGATTTTCTTCTTTAAAACTTTACTAGCAGATTTATTCAATGCAAACTCTTGCACACTGATGAAATTTAGAGTTGAGAGACTGCAGATTAACATTCAGAAAATTATTCTGTATGATAAAAGAGACACTAACTGGTTAATTTCAAACTTGACAAGTCTATGATTGCCTAGTACTTCTCAGGATGCCTGTGTGTTTCTACTAATTCGTAAACATGGTAGAACCTGGGCCAGAATGTGGGAGGAAAAAAATGATCTATTCTAACAGTTTCTAACTATCCAATCTTCTTTGAGAGAAAGGCTTCAAGAACCTAGTGTCAATTTTGTAAATTCAAAGAGTAGGCAAAAACATATATTGTAACTGAGAGTGTCGACAAGAAAAGAGTCAAATTCTGTAAAATATTTGAAGAGATTTACTCTGAGCCAAATATGAGTGATCATCACCCATGACACAGCCCTCAGGAAGTCCTGAGAACATGTACCCAAAGTGGTCGGGGTGCAGCTTGGTTTTATACATGTTAGGGAGGCATGAAACATCAAATACATTTGAGAAATACATTGCTTTGGTCCAGAAAGGCAGGGTAATTCAAAATGGGGGTCTTCCAGGCTACAGGTAAATTTAAACATTTTCTGGTTGACAATTGGTTGAATTTGTCTAAAGACCTGGGATCAATGGAAAGGAAATATTTAGGTGAAGATGAAAGATTGTGGAGACCTCAGGGTTCTTTTGAAGTCTCATAGTGGCTGCCCTTAGAGACAGTATATGACAAATGTTCCCTATTCAGACCTTTAAAAGGTTCTAGACTCTCAGTTAATCTCTTCAGGATTGGGAAGGCCAGGAAGAAAAAGATCTAGCTATGTTAATAGAGATTCTTTACAGAGCAAGCCTATTTCAAAATATGGTAAAGAAACATGTTTGGGGGTAAAATATTTTGATTTTCTCCTTTGTCACATGTTATCCAGAGGCAGATTGGAAAGTAAGTCATGATCTGTATGGTTAAATAAAACTGACTGATAGAATTTATGGTTTGTAAGGCATGACTTCCCAGACCCTTTAGGAATGTGGGCAAGATAAGAAAAAATCAGAGCTTAGTCATGTGGACTACCCCCATTTTTCTAAGAGATAGTTTATTTTCTCTCTCTCTTTTTCCTCCTTTACCCCACTTCCTACTTAGCCCTTCAGAAATGCAAATACAGCCTTTTACCTCCCCTTCACCAGACATTCCCTATAGGGCAAGTTCTAACTATGTGCTTAGGAGCCACAGAAAAGAACTCTCGGCCAGCGGGAGGTTTCCTGAAGAGATTAACCGTCTATTTATAATCCAAAGTCTACCTGCCCCAGAGGAAGAGGAAAGTGTCAGCAGAACCAGCTGGGTAGATAAGGCACCAAGCTAACATGTGGACCCCTCATCTGCTCACCCCCCCGACCCCCGTGGGCAGTTCATGTTAGGTCCCCTTTAAAATTGCTCACTTTCGGCCCAGCGCAGTGGCTGACGCCTGTAATCTCAGCACTTTGGGAGGCCGAAGCGGGTGGATCGCCTGAGGTCGGGAGTTTGAGACGAGCCTGACCAACATGGAGAAACCCCATGTCTACTAAAAATACAAAAAAATTAGCTGGGCGTTGTGGCGCATGCCTGTAATCCCAGCTCTTTGGGAGGCTGAGGCAGGAGAATCACTTGAACCCGGGAGACAGCGGTTGCAGTGAGCGGAGATCCGGCCACTGCACTCCAACCTAGACAACAAGAGCGAAACTCCATCTCAAAAAAAAAAAAAAAAAAAAAAAAACTCACTTTCTGCTTCGAAAGTGCAGTGGTACCCTTAAAGGCAGGAAACCTGTACTTCTTCTCCCGAGCTAACTTTGAAATAAGAAGTCATTTTCTTTAGAGCAGACCCTGCTCTTGTTAATTGAACTGTGTAAGTGGCGAGTGACTGAACCAGCATTTCAGTTCCCTCTTCCCAGGACCAAAACTATTTCTCTGAATATATTGCCATATTGTTCCCTTGACCATTATATCCAGGGAGCTCTTATATGCAACGATTGTCACTTGGCAGAAATGAAGGATTGCGAATGAACAAAAAGTAAAAGAAGAAAGAAAAAAGAAAATCGTTGAAGGGAGAAGTAGAAAAATCTCTAAAATCTGGGGAACCATTAGAAAGTAGACTACATGACTGTCAAAGTCAAAGACTGACAAGTCAAGGAGTCACTTGGTCAAGGTTTAGGTGAAAGTGGAACTAGGCCGGGCGCGGTGGCTCAAGCCTGTAATCCCAGCACTTTGGGAGGCCGAGACGGGTGGATCACGAGGTCAGGAGATCGAGACCATCCTGGCTAACACGGTGAAACCCCGTCTCTACTAAAAAAAATACAAAAAACTAGCCGGGCGAGGTGGCGGGCGCCTGTAGTCCCAGCTACTCGGGAGGCTGAGGCAGGAGAATGGCGTAAACCCGGGAGGCGGAGCTTGCAGTGAGCTGAGATCCGGCCACTGCACCCCAGCCTGGGCGACAGAGTGAGACTCCGTCTCAAAAAAAAAAAAAAAAAGAAAGTGGAACTAAAAAATGAGTTGGAGATGGTGAAAATATAATCTATTCTCATTTTGCTGAATTCTTACTTGGTTTCTTAATTAGAACCAACAAGGGATGAATGTTGCTGTTTCTCCTAGATCTATATTAACATAAAGATACTTCTGGGCTGGACACAGTGGCTCATGCCTGTAACCCCAGCACTTTGGGAGGCTGAGGCGGGTGGATTGCTTGAGCCCAGGTGTTTGAGACCAGCCTGGGCAACATAGTGAGACCCCCATCTCTGCAAAAAATACAAAAATAAAAATTAGCCAGGTGTGGTGGCACATGTCTATAGTCCCAGCTACTCAGGAGGCTGAAGTGGGAGGATTGTTTGAGAGTTGGAGGTTGCAGTGGGGTATGACCATACCACTGTACTCCAGCCTGGATGTGAAAGTGAGATCCTGTCTCAAACAACAACAACAACAACAACAACAACAACAACAAACTCTGGTGTTCTGCCTAAGGGCATACAAAAACTTGGAGATTCCCTACAGAATTGTTTCTCCAGTTCTTTCTGGTGAGGCAGTGCTGGGATAACAGGGAACTGCACACTGGATAATAGGCTTACACTCTCATTTAGTGCTGCCCCTTCAGTGGCCGCCCGGAATTGGGTATCTCAGCAAGCAGAAACCAACAGAAAAGGTAAAAAACAAACTGTGTTTGGGGATGATGGTATAACACAGTCATATTGCCCCAGGTTCTCTTGTCCCTTTAAAAGAACACTATCTCCATGGCATCTACCATTTGGAGGGCACTCATCAATGTAGTTTTATAATGTGCTATTTTATTTTAATAGTCAGCCTAAATTGACTATTCAAACACAACAGCACATTAAGATTATTGCTGCACTGCTAGGGGAAAAACAAAGAAGAAAAAGGACAAAGAAAAACATGTTCTGGCAGTTGGCAGAAAGCATGTCAATCCGGTAACAGAAGCTGCGACAGAGCACAAGTGAAATATCTCTGCTTCTGTTAAGGAATAACATGCAAAAAGAGTAGTCTTCTGAATCTAACACGTTGATAAATAGATGGCTCTGATCCTATCAGAAAAAATTCAACCAAGTAGTCACACTTTGGAACTGAAATACAGAGAGCTACATAGGGGGAAGAAGAGGATGAGTGAAAGATAAAAATAAAAGAAACTCATAGCTCATTCTGAAGTCAGAGAAAACCCTTAATTAATCGGCTTTGGTTCTTGTGGTTCTTCGTTCTGATTTGAATAGTAAAACCTGGTCCTTCTGTGAGACACAAACCACTCATCTGTATAGAAAAGCCAGTTCCTTTCTCAAGTTCCTAAGTTCTGGTGCCTGAAAATAACTAGACCTTCTCCGGTCACCCACACACAACTCAGCCTTAACCAGTTGCCTGCTGGATAGGGCTTTTGCCCCTTTCCTCATCCCTCTGAAATATTTAGAGGATCGCAAGAGGAGGCGAGTTTAAGAGAGATTTTTTTCCAATCTCAGGGAAATCCTAGCCTTGATTTCTGTGCCAGGCAAAATTCCAATTTCTTCAGGGAAGACTGAATTTTTTGAGTCTGAAATAGCACTGTGGAAGAAATCTTAATATCTGATTTCTCACCTAAGATCTTCTAAAAACTAGTTATTCAACATTTTAAAAGCATGTGCACTTTGACATACCAATTCCACTTCTAGGAATTTATTCCTCAAGCATTCTTTCACACATGTACAAAATATCATTTGGACAATATTAAATGCTACACTTTAGGAAGAGCTAGAGTTTGTAAACAAGAAAATTTTAGCAATATGGGACTAGCTAAATAAGTTCTGGTACATCCATATGTTGAAATATTATGCAGCCAGTAAAGTGAATAAAGCTACTCCATACACAAGTGCCGGGTGTGTCCTGCAGACCCTGGCCGACTGATGAAATGAGTACTCAAACACAGGTGTGCAGCATAAGAACAACTAGGTGACTGCCTGGCTCTAGTGACCACAGATCAGCCCCAAGAAGCTGGAGCTGCTTGCTTTTACTCAGTGCAGGCGCAATGCTGAAAACCTGGAGCAAACGCAACCTGTAGGTAATTAACATTTATTGTTCCCCTTTCAGGGAACTTCTCGTGCATGGGCGTGGATGATCAAAGGTCAGTTCCTGGTCAATATAAATAAACAAGCCTGTTTAAGATAGATTTCCCTACACTGCCTTGTACTTACTCCTTGCCCTCTGCCTCAGAGTTATAGGACAGTTGTTTTCAGCTATTCTCCCCCAGGGCTCTGCAAAACCTGACCTTTCAGAAGGTTTGCGTCCTTTCCCTATAGCTTTTCCCACCACTCTGATCCACCACATCACAAGAAATATTATTACATGGGAAAGTTAAAGTGCCAAACAGTGAGTATCTTATAGTCCCTAGCATTTACGTTTGGACAATTATTTGTGGGAAAACACACACAAGAAACTAGTAATAGTGATTGTCTCTAGGGAAAACAATGTGTATGTTTTATGTTTCAGACTTGCTATGTTTTGAATACTTCATACTATTTAAAAATACAATAAAAACATGAAATAGAGTAAAATGATCACGGTATTACTCAAAATCACTGACTATGAAAGTAAGATGATAGATATGTTATTCTGTTTCACTGTAGTAGCCATTTTACTATGTACATGTATCCTATAACATGTTGTGAACTTCAAATATATACAATAAAATTTATTTTAAATTTAGATATATAATATTTTTATGTATGTATATCCATATATAGATTTTATATGATTATGAATATAAGAAACTAACACAAATTAGCCTAAACACAGCTTGAGGATGGTGTGGGGGGATGAGTAAACAGAGACAAGCATAGGAAGGGAAAAGTAAACCAAGACGGAGAGAAAGAGAGAAAGTGTATACGTAAAATTTTTTTCGCATTTATTCTATGAACACTTTTTTTTGGTTAAAAAATGTAGTTTATGTGCATATATGTCTAAAGAAATTGAAAAAAAAAGTTTGATCTATAGCTAATGGCTGGTATGAATGTCCATCCTTGATAAACTGTTGTTTTTTTTTTTAAGTTTGCCAAAGTGAAAAACAGTATTTTTGAATTTTGTGAAAACCACCAAGCAAAAACTTATTTGTATGTGTGTATACATATGTCACCAGCATGCATACATATATACATACATAGATATATGTATATATGTACACACATATATGTACACATGTGTGTGTATATATACCATTTTATTTAAAAAGGGTGAAATTACATAGTTTTCTTAATCTGGGAACTGATATTTTCCTTCTTGTGACTTCAAAAATTTTGCCAAATCAAATGACCATAGATAAACCTGTTCTTCCCAAAAACGAGATTAAAATGGAAGACAGGTGCTGTTAACTGCCTTGTTTGGTGGTTAAGAGCAGCAGATTTTAGAGTAAAGCAAATTTGTGTTTTAATCTGATATTTACCACTTACATGGTAGGTGACCTTGATAGAGCTGAGTTATTTTATATCTCTAAACTTTAGTTTCCTCATTTATATAAATAAGGAAAATACTATTCCTTCATATATGTGTATATAAGTACACACATATATATGTACACATGTATATATATGTGTGTGTGTATATATATGTATGTATCCTGGCTATTACTTTTAAGGATGAAAGAATGAAAAAATACACATACTCAGCCATTGCTAGTGATCTTTTCAGTAGAATGTCATTGGAGAGAAGGATGGATGAAAGAGGTGATTAGCTTTGCCCTCGAATATCTTTGGTTCACTTGTTATAAACAAGAGTCTATGCCTTTCTTTTTGTGTGTTTGAGACAGGGTCTCATTCTGTTGCCCAGGCTGGAGCGCAGTGCAGTGGCGTGATCACAGCTCAGTGAAGCCTCGACCTCCCCGACTCAACAGATCCTCCCACCTCAGCCTCAAAAGTGGCCTAGGTAAGACAATTTTTTTTTTCTTTTGGAGATGGGGATCTCATTACATTGCTCAAGTTGGCCTTGTTACTCTTGGGCTCAAGCAATCCTCCTGCCTCAGTCTCTTGAGTAGGTGGGACTATAGGTACATGCCATCCTGTTTGGCTGATTTCTAAAATCACTTCCAACAATTACCTTACGATTGTATTCTATTTCCTAAAATTAGCAAAAGAAGAACACTGGGATTTTAATAGAATATGCATTTGTCTCTGTTTGTCCTGATGTGGTTATTTGAAGCACGTGCAGTTGGTGATGGTGGTTTTGAGTGAGCATTAGCATCAGAATGCTCTCAAATTCATCAGAATTTTGTGAATATATCAAAATTCCTTTTAAGGGTAAGTACACCAATATCCAAGAGTTCTTGTGGGTGGTCTGCCACTTTTTCTGCCCTCTAAAATGCTTTTCTATCATTAATATCTAGAAATGATTACATCAGACAAAAATGTTTTACTAGGTTACTCCAAGTGGATTGTATTTTATTAAAAAGGGTGAAATTATATAGATTTCTTAATCTGGGAACTGATATTTTCCTTCTTATGACTTCATAAATTTCGCCAAATCAAATGACCATAGATAAACCTGTTCTTCCAAAAAATGAGATTAAAATGGAAGACAGGTGCTATTAACTGCCTTTTTGGTGGTTAAGAGCAGAGGATTTTAGAATAAAGCAAATTTGTGTTTTAATCTGATATTTACCACTTACATGGTAGGTGACCTTGATAGAACTGAGTTATTTTATAACTCTAAACTTTAGTTTCCTCATTTATATGAATGAGGAAAATACTATTCCTTCATAGAATTGTCATTAGGATTCCATGATATAATATATGTAAGTCACAGGAAGATTAACTGAACTCAAAGTGCTGCTATTGTTATTATTGACTACTACCACTGCTCTTGCTACAATTGTAGTCATTATAGTCCATGTTATATAACTTTGTAAATTTTAATTTACGAAGAAAATACTAGAAAAACTCAAATTTTCTAGTATTTTTAACAAATATATCTTTATTACATAATATAGTCATTTAGTAGGGCATATAAATCTGACTATAAATGTTTTATATATAAGCTGATGAATTCATGAGTATCTGTGCTATTCGTATTACCATATAAATAATAAAATATTCTAGAAAATTTACTGTTTATTATAAAAAAGATACTACACATATATTATACTGTATTCTTATATTGTATATTTATATGAGAGAATGAGAGATGGGGAAATTGACCTGCCCTAGGTTGCTTTTTCTCTGCCAGAGTCATCTTTCCCAGCCCCCATAGTTGCTGCTATCTACTTATTCTTCACACACTTGAATTTAAAAGAGAGATGGAGAAGGGAGGGAGGGAAAAAGGGAGGAAAACAAGAAGAAGGGAGGGAGGCAGGGAGGAAGGAAGGAAGGAAAAATAAATATCGGCAAAAGTCAACATGTTTGGGCAGATAGTGATTTAAGTTGCTCTGAACTTCAGGTCTCAGAAACGTGGATCCCTGAAGGAAAGTGTGAGTAAGACGGGGGAATTTAGGATGAGCCTTGAGCTCTCTATCCCACAACACAAATGCTGCTGATGCACCTTTTACAGCAGATGGAGGAAAGCAGGGGCCTATTGGCATATTGATGTCATTGTCTACCAGTCTGATCTGCTCAGCCTTGACAAGCTGTTAACACCTAGCAGGAGGAAGTATCAAGCATGCAGGCTGACTGTTCCACTGTTACTTCAGTTGGAATCTGGGTTGGCCAGATTATTTAAGAGCTGCAACAACCAGGGTTTGGCACGATATGTCTAGGCCTAGTTGGGGCAGAAGTAGGAGAAGGATGGGAGTGACAGTCAAGAGTCACTGAAAGGGCAGAGGGAAGCCTTGCAGATTTGGCTCATTTTTCAATTTCAGAAAGAAATTACCCTACATATTTTTTTGGCCTGAAATTTGATAAGGTAATTTTTTTAGAACTGAAAGTAAGTCTCAGAAATTAAAAATATAAAAATCCAAGATTTAATTTTTATTCATAGGTAATAGTAAAACAATATTCAAGATTATGATTATCTGCCAATCAATATATAGTGCTTCAAGTTCAAAATTATTTCTAGGTGCATCATCACCTATGATATTCATTACCCTTCTATTACACATTAGTTCCCCTTACAGAAGTAGAAATTGAGGTTCAGATTATGCATGAGTCTCAAAGTCATTATGCAGTAACTTCAAAATGAGGATTCTAAGAAACTAAGATCAAGAAGATATAATAATAATACAACTTATAGGACATTAAAAAGTTACTTCCTGCTCTGTTTCTTTGGTTGAATTCCCCCAGAAGCAGAGTCTGAGAGAAGGATTTAAGCACAAGCAGTTTATTTGGAAAGAGATTGTTGGAAGACATTTCTCTACAGGCATCTCACATTTCTATACATCTTGTGAGCCGAGCCACTGTCTTTCATCTGGACTATCTTTTCAAGGTTGTTTATATAGCAAACAACCTTGGGAGACAGAGATAATGTCTCCCTTCACAGAGCAAGAATGCCTTTGATTTATTTTGGTTTGGCTTGTCTTTTTACTTTCCAATATAGTAAAGATGTCTCACTTTGAAGTGAAGGTTCATCTCCTATAACATGACCCGAGTGTGCAGGTGTCACCTGGTTTTCTTGGTGTCACACTGTGAGGATTGGGGCTTCGAAAACAAGCTCGTGCACTAATGCTCTGGTCACTGTTATTGCTGTAATACATCCCTTTGTATCTGACCCAGGAATCTCGTATCTTTTACCAGCTTCCATGATATTGTGCTAAGCTAATTATTACCTTGCAAGTAGAGTAAAATCTGATACCCTTCATAGTCTTGCAGTGACCCCAGGAGGCACCAGTAGGGGAGTATGAAAGTAGGACATAGAAGGAAAGCAAGCCCATAAGGATGAGCACATGCTATGGGAAACTGAAGGCTGGAACTTTGGAAGACAGCATAGACCATGCCTCAGCTATCCCCAACCAAGGAGTAAGGGGACTAGGGCATTTATTCAGCAACATCCATCAATCATTGGTTCAGTGCTGCTCCAGATAGTTACCTCTGTCTTATCTGGCCTGTGGTGTGTGTTGGTGTTTGTGCGTGTATGTGTGTGAATGTGTGTGTGTGTGCATGCGCCAGCAGGGTACAGAGGCCAGAGAAAGCCCTTAGGAATACAGTGACAGGTAGAAGCTGTTGGTTAGCTATTCATGGGAATGATGAATGTGGAGGTGACAAAGAAAGGGTACCAACATCACCTGCTCTCCTTTGGCCCAAGTGGTTTTCTTCAATTTCTAGGCCTCAACTTCCCTCTAACATTCTTACATATCTTTAAAGGTGTGTTTCTCATTGTCTTATAGCTCAGCCAAGTTTTGATGGGCACAAAGTTAGACAAAGAGTTACTGAGTTAGGCTATTTAATGTCTTTCGCTTAAGGTTTCTTGGATAAGGGATTCTTGCCTAGAAGGAGTTTAATATTTTGACCCTGAGCCAGGAAGAGTGATGAGATGAACTCTTGATGTCATGTTAGCATTTTAAGTTAGTAAATTATTGCTCCTTTAAAAAGTGTTTCATCCTAGGAAAAAAAAAATGATTCCTGATAGAGTGTGCTGATATTAAGAACCTTCCAAAGACAAGCTGCTTTCACTGGGCTGTATTCTTGCCACCTTGTGGTTGGCTCTATGGATCAGATTCACAGTTCTTCTATTGACTGGTGTAGTGTGTCCTTATAGTTTCTATAATGGTTTCTGAGTCTTACAACCCATGCACCACAAACAGAAGTTTACACAATGACAATATACAATATCTATTTCTCACTCCCTCTGAAGATATCAGTAGGCAGGAAATGCAGAATGCATTTATTCAGTCAGTTTTAATTTACTCAACAAGTATGTATTGAGTGTCTCCTATATGCACAACATTGAGTCCTGGAGATTCAGTGGTAGACAAAACAAGGCAAAATGAAACAAAATAGGACTATATGTGATCTCTGACCCTCTGGGGCTTACATTCTAGTAGAAAAGGCATGTTCATCAAAATTTATAAAAAGTTTACAAAATTATGACTCTGATATGTGCTATAAAGGAGAAATTGAGAGCCTATAGTGGGAGAAGGGGGGAAGGAGAACTGGGAGATGAGGGAAAGCATCTTCAATAAAGTGCATAATGGATATAGACTTCCAACTAACTTTATGAAACATGAAACAAATATGTTCCAAAAATTTGGAACCCAAATAGTAAAACAGCTTTTTTTTTTTTCAAATAAAACTGTTTTGTGTTGCATATACTTGCAATATTATAAAAATGTCTAGGCTATCTAGATTTTTGTGTTGCATATACTTGCAATATTAGAAAATCTAGGCTATCTCTTGTATTAGTTTCTTATTGCTACTATAATGAATTACAAAAAAGCCACTTAGTGGATTATTAAAACAATACAAATTTATCATCTTGAAGTTCTGGAGGCCAGGGGTCCACAGTAGGCCAGCAGGACTGTGTTCCTTTGGAGACTCTGGAGAAGAATCTGTTTCCTTGCCTTTTCCAGATTCAAGAGGGTGCCTGCATTCCTTGGCTTGTGGTCCTGCATCACTCTGACCTCTGCTTCCATGATCATATCTCATTCTCTGAGTCTGATTCTCATAAATGGCCTAGCACAGTCTTCTATTCTTCTTCTCGTTTTGTGCCACTTTTGTTTCTTCGCTGGTGACGGGGTTGGTGAAGAAGAGATATGGTACAGATGCAGCTTACTTGTGAGGTACATTGATAACCTAGTAGTTTCTGAAATACTTCTACGTCCAAAAGCAAACCTTGACTCTTCTCTAGGGCATTTTTGTGGGTATCTACATCTCACAGTTTGGCTTTTTCTAGATGACTAATTAACACCGACACCTATCCCAGCCACTGAATTGTTATGGCCCACTCCTTTAGCAGCTCCTCATGGACAGACTTGCTTCTAAGACACTCCAAGTTTAGTTATTGTCTATGAGATCCACATCAGGCCTTCAGGAAGGAAACACACATCCTTGACTCATCAAACTCTGGAAGTACAGGCTCTTCCCACAGCAACCGTGCCTCTAATTCTACAGCCCAGAAGGACACTCTGCCCATCCTCTCAGATATAGATATTTCACTCATAAGCTATCAGCCATTACATTCCACAATCTCTACGGAATATCAGGTTAAGTGAGTAGTTCCCTCAAAGTTTCTGATCAGTTGGCTTATGATAACAGGAAATACCTCACCTTCTACAACAATGGTCTCTCTCTAAAGGAATCTTCTAATTTTCCAAATTGCTAATGAATTATTAGCCTTTTTCTCATATAACTTGGAGAACCAATATTGGCATAACTACCTATTTAAAAATACAAGTTTATTAAGATACATTTTATATACCATTAAAATGTACCCATTTGAAAGTTATAGTAATCAACCTTGTAACCACCACCAGAGTTGCAGTATAGAATATTTCCATGCTCCAAAATTTCTCTCATGCCCCTTGTCAATTAATCCCCAGTCTACTTAACCCCATTCTCTTAACCACAGGCAACCACTAATCTGCTTTCTATCATATTTGATTACCCAGTCTAGAATTTCATATACATGGGATTATGGGATATATATTTTTTGTTGTCTGCCTTCTGTTCCTAAACATAATGCTTCTGAGAATTATTTTGCTTAGCTTTGTTTTGTTGTGTTTTTCAGTAGTTTGTTCACTTTTTAATTGCTGAATAGTTTTCCATTTTACTGATACACCACAGTTTGTTTATCCATTCACATGTTGATGTATATTTAGTTTGTTTTCAGTTTTGGGCTATTATGAACAAAGCTGCTGTGAACATTTGCATAATAGTCTATGTATGGGCACATGTTTTCATTTTTTTAGATAAATATCCAGGAGAGAAATTGCTAGGCCATAGGTTAAGTGTATTTTAATTTTTAAAGAAATTTCCAGTTTTCCAAACAAATGGTATAGCTAGCTTATGACTTCTCCAATTTACAGGTGCTGCAGAGATGGCTTAGTGTTTTACTTTCTAATGTGGGGTTGCTTAGCCACTATTATTCTTAATTCGAGGACTTTAGATGATACTCTGAAATAACAGAAACATTTCTATTTAACTAACATATGAAATGCTTAATTTAACTTTCTTCCTATACAATACCAGACTGAAATATTTGAGAGGGCAAGAACTATGTCTTATTTCTTCTTTGTTCTTCGAGACACAGTACCTGGCCACATAGTAAGTTTAAAAAAAAAAAAGAAAAACAATTGAAATAAAAGCTAGTACCTTTGAGGATACTGCCCAAATGCTAAAACTATAATTATTTTAGTTATTTCTTTCATTGTCTATAATTTAATAATTCAGACTTGAAGTTAGTAAAATCCGTAAACCCAAGTAAAAAAAACGGCAGTGCTGTATATTCACCATTTCCTCTCTGGCTAGCTGTAAGAAATATTTTCAGTTCCCAAGCAGAGTAAAATAACAAGGCAAAAGGGAAAAGAAAGAACAGTCATCAAAGGCACATTTTTTTTCCCCCTCTATTCCTATCTTCTGGGCCTCTGAGGCTGAACCTTGAGTTTGAACATGTATTAAAATTGGCATGAAGCCATTTTCCTCCCAGGCTGTAATTTCAGAAAGCCTTGTCTGGGAAGAAATGACCTTTCAGCTACTTCAAAAGCAGTTCCTCCCTAACACCCTATGATGTCAGGGCTGACTGGGACTGTGGCAGGGCTCTCAATTAAAAGCATGACTTCTAAATAGTGTCTCATCATGTCACCTCAGGCTTGTGATGGTGACCTCTGTGGCCGGAGGGACAAATTGTGGCTACACAGGAGTCAAAGTTAGAGTCATGAGTTTGGAAATGAACAAAAAAATGAAAAGGAGAATACCACCACTTTTAGTGGAGGAGTTTTTCAGAATATGAAATTCAGGCAGCTCTGAATATACCTAGAGTACTCCAATTGGCTTCACACAAGTGGTAGCTAGCTTGTGCTGGGTTCTACTTCCCAAGCCTTGTCCTGCAGCTCTCTGATCCAAAGGGCATTTTGCCTTTTGAAGATGAAAGGCAACCTTGGGAATATGTCTTTATTTTTTCCTTCAGCCCACTTTCTCTTATTCAGTCTTCTCTGATTATATTTCATCTAACACTCTCATGCATCCTTTGGGCTTTAGAATAAAGTGAGGAAAGGTGGTTCCTGAGGAAACAGAAAGTCTTGTCACAAATTGATCCATCTAGATAAGCCATCCATTATCCTGTTTTGACAGTTCTAGTCAAATGCAGTTATTTAGTGTTCTATCACATGTAACACTGACAGATGTATGGCCCTCAATAGCCTTCTCATTAAAAAAAAAAAAACAAAGAAAAAAACAGGAGATGCTTTTATCTTACAAATGTGGTACGGCGAATTCTGACCACTTATACAAGTGCATAAAGCCCCCTTGGAGAAATACTGAAAGGTTATATCACTCTATTCAGATGTCTAACTTTCAGATCTGTGGCTTAACACATGCCCATACAAAGGCTTGTATACAGATATCGAATTCAGTGAACGTTGCAAAGAAAATTGGTTAACATGTTAATTTAAACAAACAAACAAAACACACTTCATTTTAACCTCAGACTGTGCCCTGCATTCTAGCAGTGTTAAAGAATCGGGTCAAAAAATTAAACTATTTTTAACCGAATCTGACCTCAGGGTAGGAAAGAGTGAAAAATTAAAAGCAATGGAAATAAGCACAAATAGCAAGATGAATTATAATAGATAAGACTACAAGCAACCGTAAAATTTTGTGTGAAAGACTATAAGAAATAGTAGAAAGCTATTAATAAGGATTGTGGTAAATGTGAATGTGCTAAAATGGCAGGGTATCATATTAATTTTATAAAAACAAGTTGCATATAGGCTAATGAAACTCTATGTATGCTAACGAAATATATGCATACATACCTGTGTTGTTGGTGATGTATATCGTATATATCCTGGGCTTTTATATGTTAACACAATCATGGCAGCTGCAAATTTATCTAATTTATATATTTATGTATAAGATTCTGGAATAAGTTTAATTATATAAAATTAGTCTGATGGATGCAACCAACCTCGATATTTAGACACATTGTTTTAAGGGTTTTACTATAAAACCTTATAAAGGCTTTCAGAATACTAACTCAAATACCTATGTGTTTCCCTAGGACAAACTTCTAGAAGTGGAATTGCTTGGCATAAACTTCTGTACATTGTAAAATGCTTCCTGTGTACTCTCCAAAATAACTTCTACCAGTATGGAGCAAGAGTACAATCCCACCAGTAAGGCATAGTTATAATTCCCCAAAACCTCGCCCCCAATCCATTGTGAATATAAGGTATTTCCTCATTTTATTATAAGTTTTAATTGGGACTTGTGAAAGCAAATGTGCGTATAGATATACTTTGCCCATTTTCATTTGGTGTTTTAAATATTTTTTTTTTTAACTGTGTATGTTAAGAATTTAGTTGGCTTCAATTAAAAGACTCTCCATCATACAGTGCCTTAAATAAAAAGATTTTATTTTTCTCATATTAAAAGAAGTTGACACTCAAGCTGCTTCTCTCTTTCTACACATCCATCACAGTTTTTAGGCTCTTGCTTACTATTGTAAATTGGCTGTGGCAGTATTATAAATGTACTCCAGCTAAAAAGAATGGGAAGGACAAAAAGCATGTGCCTGCCGACTTTGCACCATTTTGAGGTCCCACCCAGGGACTTCTACTCACTTCCTATTGGTCAGAACTATGTCACATGACAACTCTCCTCTGAAAAAGAGGCTGGAAAATAAAACCAGGTGCACATATTACCTCCTAGCAACCACAAAATAGATAAATAAATAAAACCAAGTCTCCCATGATAAGAAAAGAAAGACCATGAATATTGGATTGGCCACCAGTCATGTCAGTCACAATTTCGAAATGTGTTTGCTTTTTGAAAATAGGCTTTGTCTCATTTTAAATGCTATTTATTGTTTTATTAACATATATTAAAATTTACATTTTTACTTTTATTATTGCTATCAAATTTGAAGATCTTTTTACTTAGAATTTTTTTTTTCTCTCCCACTGTGCCCTTATGTTTCTGTGTAGTTATATTTGTATTGTTCACCATATTTCTGCTTTTTTTCCACTTCTATGTACCTCCCCTTAACATGGTAGGATTGTACCTCCCCTTAACCTTGAGTGAAGTCTGTGACTTAGTCTGGTCAGTAAATTCTAAATAGAAGTTTATTTTCAATCTTACATATATACATGTCTATTTTCCCACCTTTAATCTTTACTTGTATATCTAGTCATGATACTATCCAATTATGCTGAAATAACAACCCCCAAATCCCAGTGCTTTAAAACTACAAAGGCTTATTTCCCCCTCATACTGATTGCCTGAGGTGGACTAGTTGGTCATTCTTCTCTATAAAATTGTTCACCAGCTCTTAGCAATTTCCCATCTGAAGTGACTCAAATACCTTGCACTGTCATTTCATTGGCCAAAGCAAGTCCCCTGATCATACTCAACTTCTTGAAGAGGTAGGGAAATGTGATTCCACTATACACAGAAGACAGAGAGTAGTTGCCAGAAATTAGCAAATAAAAATACAGGATTTCCAGTTAAATTTGAATTTCATATAAATAAATAAATTTTAGAATAAATGTGCCCTGTGCAATATTTCAGGCATACTTACACCTAAGCAATTAGTTTTTTGTCTGAAATTCAAGTTTAACTGGATATCCTTGATTTTATCTGTTAACTCTTAACAGAATTATAACTATTTAGTGAAAATCACTAGTGACTACCATAGCCTCTCTTTCTCCATTTCTCTATGGCTTAAGGAAGAAACCTTGTGCTTTTCTCTGCCTTCACCGATTAAGGTTTTTGTGGCATTCCCATCAAATATGTTTCTTTAGGAAGTCTTGTGTTTCTTACTCCTTTCACTAATAAATAAATTTTATTGAATTTTAATGTTTTTCATTGCCTTCATGACAGTTTTAAATTGAGAGTCATTTTCATGTAACAATTATAGAAATTTTTAAATTCTGATTTTTTTCCTTTTTTGTGCTCAACTTTTTCAGATATAGCATCTAATGATTATAGTAATTTCTATTCTCATTTTGGGAGAATACCAATTGCAGGTTTTTCTCTAGTTTTTCTCATTTTTATTCTAGTATCTCTTTTATAGTACTAATAAATTTGCTTTGATTCATTAGCTTTACATTAATTTAATCACCATTCATTAAATTATTTATTAAACATAGTTTTTATTTTTTTAACTTTTAGATTTGGTGATACATATGAAGGTTTGTTATATAGATAAGCATGGGTCACGGGGGTTTGTTGTACATATTATTTCATCACCCAGGTATTTAGCTCAGTACCTAATAGTTATCTTTTCTGCTGCTCTCCCTCCTCTCTTCCCCCACAAGTGGACCCCAGTATCTGTTATTTCCTTCATGGTGTTCACTTATAGCTCCCACTTATAAGTGAGAACATGCAGTATTTGGGTTTCTTTTCCTGTGTTAGTTTGCTAATGATGATAGCCTCCAGCTTCATCCACGTTCCCATAAAAGACATGATTTCGTTCTTTTTTGTGGCTGCGTGATATTTCATGGTGTATATGTACCACGTTTTCTTTATCCATTTCTGACATTGATGGGCATTTAGATTGATTTCATTTCTTTGTTATTGTGAGTAGTGCTGCAATGAAAATCCACATGCATGTATCTTTATGGTAGAATGGTTTCTAGTCCTCTGGGTGTATACCCAGTAATGGGATTGCTGAGTTGAATGGTAGTTCTGCTTTTAGCTCTTTGAGGAATCGCCATATTATTTTCCACAATGATTGAACTAATTTGCACTTCCATCAACAGTATGTAAGTAATCTTTTATCTCTGCAACCTCGCCAGCATCTGTTATTTTTTTTTTACTTTTTAATAATTGCCAATCTGACTGGTGTAAGATGGTATCTCACTGTGGTTTTAATTTGCATTTCTCTAATGATCAGTGATACTGAGCTTTTTTTCATATGTTTGTTAGAAGAATGTATGTCTTTTTTTGAGAAGTGTCTGTTCATGTCCTTTGTCCACTTTTTTTTTTTTTTCCTGAAACGAAGTCTCGCTCTGCCACCCAGGCTGGAGTGCAGTGGCACGATCTCTGCTCACTGCAACTTCCGTCTCCCGGGTTCAAGTGATTGATTCTCCTGCTTCAGTTCCCTGAGTAGCTGGACTATGTGCCTGCCACCATGACCGGCTAATTTTTTGTATTTTTAGTAGAGACAGGGTTTCACCATGTTAGCCAGGATGGTCTTGATCTCCTGACCTCGTGATCTGCCCCCCTCAGCCTCTCAAAGTGCTGGGATTACAGGCAGGAGCCACCGTTCCCAGCCTTTGTCCACATTTTAATGGGATTGTTTTTCCCTTTTAAATTCGTTTATATTCCTTATAGATGCTGAATGTTAGGCCTTTGTCGGATGAATGATTTGCAAATATTAACTTAAACATAGTTTTAAAATGTCTGACCTTTCTTTTGTCACTCGTTCATTCTTATAGAGAAAGATTTGTGGTATTTCTGTTTGGTGGTTGGTTTTTGGCATTGGGATTAGAAGTGGGTTTTATGAGAGATAAAGGGATCATTTAAAAAATCATTTAGTAAATATGGATAAAAATAGATGTTTACTATTAATAGGCTTTGCTTTTGTTCCACAAGTAGAGGTAGAGGAAGGAATCAGAGAGGTATTTTTATTTTTGTTTGTTTGTCTTGATCTGGCAGCAGAAAATTTTTCCGCAGAACCCTTCTTTCATTGTGTGTTGGCAGCCCTGAATTAGGCAACTCAACCCTGTTTCCCTGGCATGCTGCCCTTTCCTGAAGGCAACTGTGGCACTTCTATTGGTGCCATATACAAATACAGTATGTACCATCCTGGTCCCTGATTCCTCTAGCCTTGGAAACCTGTAGCATGTCCCAGGGCCGGTTGAGATTGACATGTCTCTCACTCACTTTCCTCCTCACACTCCACCTCATTTCTAGGCATGCTTGCCACAAATTAGGAATGACAAAGCTTTCAGTTCAGTATTCTTCCAGTTACCATCTGCAAGCAGGAGGTAGGCCACAAATCCGTTTTTTTCTTTCAAGTTAGCGTCATTTGAATCAGAGGTGGATTTGGGGGGTCATCAAGCTTTATAGAAGGCTAGAGATACATCATTATGGGACAAAAATATCACTGAAAACATTAAATAAAAAAAGAAAACAGCATTTACTCATATTTCCCTTGGGGAGATGAATCTGGATGTTGAGAAAGAATACTTCGATGATCTGGTTGAAGTAGGGATTAAGTGCACAAGGAACCTACTCATGTCAGACAAGATCACCACGACAGGTCCTGGCATGGCGGGAGCTCCTATTCACTGTTGGACAGGATGTTCAAGTTGGAAGATGGGGAGACTAAGACTCCATATTGCCCCTCATTAGCTCTCCAATCCCCTGCCCCTTTCAGACAACCCCTCATGTCCTTTATATATAAATGCTTATCAGATATTAAAGAATATGGCATCGAAGGGGCACCAAATAACCAACTTCTCAAAGGTTATCAGGTGTTTTGGTCTGCCCCTTATCTGCATTCTGTATTGCAAGAGTTCCTTAAAGTTTCTGGCCTGTGGCTGAGACCATTTCTCTAGTTACCAGGGCTGTTACAGTCTCCCAGATCTTCTGTTTTTATATTCACATGGAGTTTCAGTGGATATCTGAAGATTTAAGCATATGATTTTTTAGGTTGCCACAATATTTGGATCCATCTATTTCCAAGTTTTAAAAATCTTGGCTTTCAAAAGAATCTTGACTTTCAGATATAAAACTTCACACACTTTTCTGATCATAAAATAAGTTTGTGTAGTGAAGCTGAACTTCTAAGGACGTGATATAGCTGAGAAGTTTTATGCGGGTGGTCAGTATCTTAGGCAGAAGTTTTAGGTGTGACTTGACTTTGGTGTTCCCATATATTTTATGCTCTATCACAAAGGTTTAAAATCACCCAAGGTGGTATGATTTCAGAGTTGGTTTTAATATCAAGTGCACCAAAAGCACCCAGAGAGAGATAATGCTATACAACAACAACAACAGCACAAAAATCCATTGGAATGGATCTGTGACAATTGCATGATTAATACAAACGCTGGAGGTTTGCCATCAGTAAATTTCCTACAGCATTTAATCACTTTTCAAGTTAAATAAACTCAAACCACGTTTGAATTTTCTGATACGTGTACATATCAAAGAGTCACACAGTTTGAATTTTTCTCAGAGCCCTTATTGTCACAGCTGTACTCAGGATAACTTTGTCCATGGTTACATCCCATCATCCCTTGTTGTATGCCTTTCACTCTTTTGTCATGTAAACTGCTATGGTGTGAATGTTTGTGATCCCTCCAAAGTTCATGTTGAAACTGAGTCATCAATGTGATAGTATTAAGAGATGAATGGACTCTTCACAAGGTGATTAAGACATGAAGGTGGAACCCACTTGAATAGGATTAGTAACTTTATAAAAGGGCCAGAGAGAATAAGCTAGACCCCCTTTTGCCCTTTTCCATCCCTTCTGCCATCCGAGGGTACTGTTCAATTTCTCTGGAGGACACGGAGTTCAAGGTGTCATCTTGGAAGCAGAGACTCCAGACACTGAACTCGTCAGCACTTTGATCTCGGACATCCCAGTCTCCAGATCTGTGAGAAACAAATGTATGTTCTTTATAAATTACCTAGTCCTCAGATGTCTTTTTATAGCAGCAGGAATGCTAATACATTGACCCTTCTGTCATGTCCTCAGGAGCCTTTCTTCCTCTGGGTGGGGGCTGTGCTGTGCTTTGGGTGCCATGAGACCTGGCAGACTCAGCTCATGCCCCTTCTCTAGGCAATTTGTCCCCCATTGTGCTAAAGGGCAGCTTCACCCAGCCTCCCCTGCTTTAAAGAAGCTGCTGCCTTTTTCACATCTGAGGGCTCACATAATGGGTAGCACTGATTCACCCAGTGGGAAGATTGAGAGAACACCCTGGAGGGGAGGTCGATAAGAGGACACAGGAGCCTTCTAGCTTCATTTAACCTTCTCTCAAAAATTAGGAGCAAATTTCTCCCTACTAGAAGCAATGCGTTTGAGGTGACAGTTTTAGATATGATAAGATTGTCTTTAACACAACAAAAGGTCATTGTTGAAGGCTTCCTAAAATAGAAAAGTTTGTATGTGAATGGTAGGGGATAATGAAAGAAATTCATATTATAATAAAAGTTAAAAGACAAATATGAATAATAGTTTTTACAAAGTTATTTGTTCTCATTAATACATCTAAGCATTAAAGATCTGAAATTATCAGGTTATTAGCACCTCAAGGGAATGAATTATGCCTCAGGAAATTCAATTAATAAACAAGCCCCCTGGGTATATTTAGACTTTATTAAAAATACACATACATGTATTAGGTATCAAGTGCAGAATAAAGCAGACTCTCAGATCTAATATATCATAAAAAATGTACACTACTTTTGAAGAAAGGAAATTAAAACACACATATACACAACACATTTGGGAGCTTGAAACTAGTGTCTTTTATTTGACGTTAAATCTTTGATTGATATGTTTATTCTTTTATCATTTCTCCCTAACTTGCACCTTTTTAGCATTCCTTCTCTGAGAGGGAACTGATTGCAGAATACATCATCTTTTACTTAGTCATACAATCCAGAAATTTAGGAATTAGTCTAGACTCTAAGCTATCCTTCCTTCTTCCTTTAGTCAGTTACCAAAGCTTGCCTATTTTAGTTACAAACAGCTGTCAAATCCACCCATCACATCTTCTCCTCTGTCGTCTTTGTTCAGTTCTGTTTCAGTCTTTGTTCAGATGATCAACAAAAATCTTAAGTGACCTCTTTGCTTTCAGTTTTGCTCCATTCAAGGTCAATGTCATTTACATGTGATAGCCAATTACTCTTCTAAAACAAAATGTGGTTTTTTCCTCTGCCTTAAGCCTTTAAATAGCTTCTTACTGGCACACAGAGATAACAAACTTCTGACACTGCAACATGGTTTGACCCCTCCAAGCTTTCCCATCTGATATGGTTTGACTCTTTGTCCTCAACCAAATCTCATCTTGAATTGTACTCCCATAAATCCCATGCATTGTGGGAGGGACCTGGTGGTAGATAATTGAATCATGGGGCAATTTCCCCCATACTGTTCTCATGGTAGTGAATAAGTCTCACAAGATCTGATGGTTTGAAAAGGGAAAACCCATTTCACTTGGCTCTCATTCTCTCTTCTTTTTGCCTGCTGCCATCCATGTAAGACATGACTTGCTCCTCCTTGCCTTCTGCCATGATTTGTGATAGCCATGTGGAACTGTAAGTCCATTAAACTTCTTTTTCTTCCCAGTCTTGGGTATGTCTTTATCAACTGTGAAAACAGGCTAACACAGTAAATTGGTACCAGCAGAGTAGGGTGTTGCTGAAAAGATACCCAAAAATGTGGAAGCAACTTTGAAACTGCATAACAGGCAGAGGTTGGAACAGAAGGGCTCAGAAGAAGACAGGAAATGCAGGAATGTTTAGAACTTCCTAGAGACTTGTTGAATGGCTTTGTCAAAAATTCTTATAGTGATATAATAATAAAGTCCAGGCTGTGGTGGTCTCAGATGGAGATGAGGAACTTGTTGGGAACTGGAGCAAAGGTGACTCTTGTTATGTTTTAGCAAAGAGACTGGTGGCATTTTGCCCCTGCCACAGAGATTTGTGGAACTTTGAACTTGAGGGAGATGATTTAGGGTATCTGGTGGAAGAAATTTTGAAGCAGCAAAACCTTTAAGAGGTGTCTTGGATGCTGTTAAAGGCATTCAGTTTTATAAGGGAAGCAGAGCATAAAAGTTTGGAAAGTTTGCAGCCTAACAATATGATAGAAAAGAAAATCACATTTTCTGATGAGAAATTCAAGCAGGCTGCAGAAATTTGCATAAGTAACAAGCTGAATGTTAATCCTCAAGACAATGGGGAAAATGTCTCCAGCACTTGTCAGAGGTCTTCACAACAGCCCCTCCCATCATGGGCTTGGAGGCCTAGGAAGAAAAAATGGTTTCATGTGTCAGGCCCTGGGTCCCCGTGCTGTGTGAAGCCTAGGGACTTGGCTTCATGTGCCCTGTGTCCCAATCTCTCCAGCCACGGCTGAAAGGGGCCAACGTAGAGCTTGGGCCACAGCTTCAGAGGGTGTAAGCCTCAAGCCTTGGCAGCTTCCACGTGGTGTTGAGCCATTGAATGCACAAAAGTCAAGAATTGAGTTTTGGAAACTTCCACCTAGATTTTAGAAGATATATGGAAACACCTGGATGCCCAGGCAGAAGTTTGCTGTAGGGGCAGGGTCCTCATGGAGAACCTCTGGTGGGGCAGTGCAGAAGAGAAATGTGGGGTGGGAGCCCCCACACAGAGTCCCTGCTGTGTTACCACCTAGTGGAGCTGTGAGAAGAGGGCCACCATCCTCCAGACCCCAGAATGATAGATCCATGGAGAGCTTGCATTGTCTACCTGGAAAAGCTGCAGACACTCAATGCCAGCCAGTGAAAGCACCCGGTAGGGAGTCTGTACCTTGCAAAACCCCAGGGGTGGAGCTGCCCAAGACCATAGGAATGCACCTCCTGCATCAGTGTTACCTGGATATGAGACATGGAGTCAAAGGAGATCATTTTGGACCTTTAAGATTTCACTGTGCTGCTAGGTTTTGGACTTGTATGGGGCCTGTGACCCCTTTATTTTGGTCAATTCCTCCCATTTGGAATGGCTGTATCTACCCAATGCCTGTACCCCCATTGTATCTAGGAAGTAACTAACTTGCTTTTGATTTTACAGGATTATAGGCAGAAGGGACTTGCCTTGTCTCAGATGAGACTTTGGACTGTGGACTTTTGAGTTAATGCTGAAATGAGTTTAGGGGATGATTGGGAAGGCACGATTGGTTTTGAAATGTGAGGACATGAGATTTGGGAGGGGATCTGGGGCAGAATGATATGGTATGGCTCTGTCCCCACCCAAATCTCATCTTGAATTGTACTCTCATAATTCCCATGCATTGTGGGAGGGACCCAGTGGGAGATAATTGAAACATGGGGGTGGTTTCCCCTATACCATTCTCATGATAGTGAACAAGTCTCACGAGATCTGATGGCTTGATAAGGGGAAACTCGTTTCACTTGGCTCTCATTCTCTCTTCTCTTTGCAATGCCACCATCCATTAAGACAAGGCTTGCTCCTCCTCGCCTTCTGCCATGATTGTGAGGCCTCCCTAGCAATGCAGAACTGTAAGTCCATTAAACTTCTTTTCCTTCCCAGTTTCAGGTATGTCTTTATCAACAGCATGAAAACAGGCTAACACACCATCTCGACTCTCATTACCACTCACTTGCGGCATTTACTCACATGATGCTTGACTGATTTAAGTTGCCTATATGTATTTTATTCTCACACAGATCTTGCTCCTTTACCTGGGTAGGTCCTACTCACTCTACCCATATGAAGCAATGTCTCCAGCAGGAGTTCTTCCCAGATTTCCTCCAGACTGGGTTAGAATCCTTTCTTATATCCTCCAAAAGCACTATGTGATTCTCTCTCTCATAGTAGCTGTCTTACTATAGCAGATCAATATACTTTCATTGGTAGATTCAAGGTTAGGGTTAACATTTTATTCTTCTTTAAACCCCTCGATATAACACCAAGCCTGGCATATTGAAAAAACTCATTAATTTATGGCTTTGCACTAGCTGTTCACTCCGCCTTTATTGGTTTCCCCCAGTAGCTGCATGGCTCCCCCACTCACTTTCTTCACGTTGTTGCTCATCTGTTACCTTCTCAATGAGACCAACCCTGACAGAGAGAAAGGGACTGATATAAATCCAGTTGTAATCTAACCCCAAAGCTTAAACACATAAGGTGAACAAGAAAAATTCTATGTGATCTCACTTATAAATATCTTTAAATATACTAATAAAATCCTAATAGCAGAGCAAAGGAGTAATTCATTCTGAACTATAGAAATGCAAAAATATATTATCTTTAAAGCATAATAGATAATATCATCTAATACAATTTTCAAAATTCTATTATCTCGAGAGATTCCAGAAAAGAGTCGTTTAAATTTAACTCTAATTCCATATAAAAATAATTAATAAATCATAAAATAATTGAATTTATTAGCCTGATGAAGATTTTGGCAAATCAATAGGCAATATCATACTTGAAGGTAAAACATTAGTGATAATTTCAATAAAGCCATAATGAAGGCAAAGATATGAAATATTGTTTATATATATACATATATATATAATATAGAGAGAGACAGGATCTTGCTATGTTGCCCAAGCTGGAATGCAGTGGCCAGTCAGCCATGATCGTAGTGATCATAGTGAACTACAGGTTTAAATTCCTGGGCTCAAGGAATCCTCCTGCCTTAGACTCCCAAGTAGCTGGGACTACAGCTGCATGCCACCACACGTGGCTTCATTAATATTTTTAATGTTCTGGCAATTATAACCAAAACAATAGCTAATGTAATCAAAATAAAAATTATAATTGGAAGATAAAATATTAGAGACTATAATGTTGAATATATAACATTTATTGAGTCAATTGGAAGGGTTGAAAAATAAAGATTCAGAAGCATATGTAAATATCAGCAAATATATTAAATTGTCCTTAAATACCAAAAATAAATCAGTAGAAAATGTAATAGAAAATAATTGTGTCAAAATAGCAACAAAATATAAAATAGTTAAAAATAGTTGCAGCCAATGTGTGCTAGATTTTTATGGAAAAAAAAAGTGTAAAAAATATATCACAGAAATGTTAAAAAGTGAAAGGACTATCATTTTTTGAAAGATCAAAAATTATGTGTCAATATTATTCTTAGAATGTTAATTATTTTTAAATGTATTTATATGACATAATATCACTTAGAAGATATTTTGGAACTTGAAAGTATAATTCTAATTCTACTCCAGAAAAATTAGAGACAAATGAGAATGGCTATGTTTAAAAAATGAACTCTTAAGGATTTATATTTAACAGGATATGGCCATTAAAGTATCTTACAAAGTTTTAATAATGAAATGTCATAAGCATTGAGAGGATTTATGAAACAAAATAATACCACTTAGATACAGTTGCTAATGTACACAAGAAGTTAATACACAGTAAATAAGGTATATATATTGGCATGAAAGAGATTTATTTAGTAAATATATTTCAGAATATTGATTGTGATGCTAGTAAAAAAAAAAGCAAAACAATTAAAATTGACAGTACAACACAAAAATTTAGATACCTTATATCAAAATAATAATAAGTAATAAAAAGCAAAATATTTAAAATCAGTCATGAAAAGTATAATGTATATATGGCTATTTAATTTACCTCTACAGAATAAAGGATACAGTAAAGTTAAAAGCAATAGAAAAAAATTAAAAAATAAAAATATCCTGATTTGAATGTTAAAAAGTAAATAGCTTATCAAAGAAGTCATAAAGTTACAAATTAATAACAAAAATGTATAGTAAATAAGCCACAGAAATCTTAACATAATTAATAGAGAAAAAGCTCATACCAACCACAAAATTATGGTAAATTGAAATAAAAGTAATTTTGCAAATAGTGCTGCATAACTGCCAATAAAATACAGACTGGTTCATCTCAATGGTGATCAAATAAATCTAAATTAAAATACAATTTTTGCTTATTAGTAAAAATAAAAACATTTTAAAATGCAGCTTCAGTAGGCCATCATTGAAATATGCACCCTCATACATAACTGAGAGTAGAAAATTACGTACTCTTTTTGAAAAGCAAGTAAAATATCCCTACCCCCTGACTTGGTCATTTCCCTTTTAGAAAAATCTACCCTAAGGAAATAATCTGACATAGAGATAGAGATTTATCTGTTGCTTATAACAGTGAAAATTTAGCAATAACCTAATTGTTTAACCTTGGGGAAACAGCTAAGAAAATTATGATGCATCCATATAATAGAATATTCTATACAGAGGTCACAAAGTCAAAATGAACAGAGACCAGTCAGTTAATATAAGTGAGAAAAACAGGGAGATGAAAGAAAACCTTCCAGACAAACCAATACTTGATCTACATTAGAGGCTGCCATTCAGCTCTAAGTATCAATAAGTTTTTTGAGAGGATCCAGGCGCTTTTTTCTATAATTTCCTATTTTTTTTCAGCAGCTGGAAATCTGGATTAGTTAATGTTAACTCAATCAACTTTTACATTACTGGCAACGAATTTAAACTTTATGTCTATAAACAAAGCAAGTCTGCCGGCCCCATGTAATGCATGGAAGATTGCTTTAAATCTTTTGTTGTACAACTATTAAAATTAATTTTCATGGAAATCTTATTTATTTTGAAACATGGGGGATTGCCCATAATATAATAAACAGGAGATTTAAAATTTGAAGGCTGAAAACTTCCTCCAGACAAGAATAGTGTTTATTTTGGTCATCCTTGCCTGCCCAATATCCAGCACAAAGTCTGATACAGAGCAAGGAGCTGCTCAGCAAACATGCAAATGACTGTTGTCCGATGGAAATACTAAGTCAGCTGTAAACAAAAATGCATAAACTGACAGAAACTATATCAATATGCCAACATTAATTGCTTCTCGTTTTCCTTACTTGAAAGGAAAATATTAGATTCATTTTATTCATTGGTATTTCATTCATTCATTTCATAAATATTTATTGAGGACCCAGAATTTACTGGGGAATGTTCTCAATAATGGAGATACAGAAGTTAAAAAAAAAAAAAAAAAAAAAATTCCTGCTTTATGAAACTTGTATTCTAATTAGGGACAACGTGCAATAAACAGTGTAAATAAATAAACTGTATAGTATGTTTCGTACGAAGTGAGAAGACATAAGAAGTAAATGCCTTAACATTTGAACTTGAGATTTGTTTTAATCAGGTATGTTACGACACACAGACGTGAAGTGATTCCCATAGAGTAAGTTTCTGCTCACAGATACTGAAAACAGGAGACACGGCACACCATGCTGGGCCACATGTAAGGGCACCAAGGGAAGTCAGTGGGCAGAAGGGCTGAGAGACAGTCAGTCATAGGCTACAACCTTTATTGGGGTTTCAGAGGGAAAGGTGAGGTAGGGCAGGGTAAACACCTTTGGATTGCCTAGTTTGTATAACGCAGGTGGGCTTTGCGGCATAAGGTCTGTCCCTAGCTGACTTGGACCTGACCCTGGGTTGATTGAGGGGAGAGGCCTAGGTACGTAAGAGCTCGATAAAGGAGATGGTTAGGGCTGCGGACTCTGGATTGGTTAGTTTGCTTATGAAAGTTGTGCTCACTGAAAAGCCTTTTGCTATCCCTTAGAATTGGCTACCTCTGGGAGGGCAGTCTCTCCCTAATTAGTGACAATAGAAATGCCAGAACACCAAGAATAAAGAAAATAAATACAATGAAGACAGTAAAATATAGCAAAGAAAGGGGATAGAGAATGTTGGAGTGAGTGGGCTGGAATTTTAGACAGGAATGCCAGGATAGGCCTCACTGAGAAGATGAAAAATTGTGTGAAGACATGAAGTTGGAGAGGGAGTGACCCATTTGAATATCAAAGAAAGTTCTTTCTAGGCAGAAGGAACTGCAAGTGCAAAGGCATTGATGTGGGAATGTGTCTGGCCATTTGGAGGAATAGCAAGTAGGACAGAATGACTGGATCTACATAAGTGCATGAGGGAAGTTGAAGGAAATAAGTCAGAGATATAATGGGGTGAGGCATAGAGGGGAGAAGAGTGAGCAAGGACTATAGGCTCTTGTAAGCCATTTTAAGGATTTTGACTTTTAGCTAACTGAATCCAAAAATGTGCTTATATGTAATAAATAATGGCTAAGTATGGCTTATTCCAGGAACATGAAGATGATAAAAGTTAGAAAATACCTTAATTTACTACATTAATAGACTAAAATGACAAAAGAGAGGGTATTATTTCATTTGATTCAGAAAAAAAGCACTTGATGGAATTTAGTACATATTTAAAACATTGGAAAAGAATCCTAGGAAACTATGATTAGAAGGAAACTTTCTTCACTTTATAGAGGTCATGTACCAAAAATTTATAGTACACTACTCCTAGCAAAAGACCTTAAGTACATTCTCGTTAAAATTGAGAATGAAATTAGTATGCTCATTGTCACTATTGATGCTTAACATGGTCCTGGAAGTCCTGGACAAGAGTATAACAGAAGAAAAAAAAAAAGTAGTAAACTTTTAAATAGAAGAAATAAAATTGTCATTATTTATGGAACTATTATCTGCCTTAAAACATTAAAAAAGAATTATTGAATCTAATAAGAAAGTTCAGTGAAACTGTCATGAACAAGATTAAAAAAACAAATTACTTACATAGAGAACATGAAGCAATACTTATATGGAGAATGTTTTAAATATCTAATCAGGCTACAAGAATACAATGGGAATCACTGGGTAGATGGTCATTATTACCCTTGGCTAAGACAACCTAATATTATAAAAATCTCAATTATACTTAACCTGTAAATTCAGTGCAATACCAAACATTTATTTGTATTTTGTTTGTGACTTAATATATTCATTTTAAAATTTACATGACTGAATAAATATCCACCATCCACCACCACTACATTCATTTTAACTTAAAAAGAGAGAAAAGAGGAATTATTTTCTTGACTGGATATTAAGATATATATATTTAAAACAATGCGGTATTGATGGGGGAAAAAAGGCAAACTGGCCATTGAAAAGAACGAAAATGTAAAAGGCAGAT
Source organism: Macaca fascicularis (assembly GCF_037993035.2). Classification (NCBI taxonomy): domain Eukaryota; kingdom Metazoa; phylum Chordata; class Mammalia; order Primates; family Cercopithecidae; genus Macaca; species Macaca fascicularis. Next base: position 18,367,714 of record NC_088376.1, read on the forward strand.
ATATAGGGTTATGAAAATTTGATATACAATAAAGATGGAACCACCAAATCAAGGAGGAAAGTATAGATTACATATGAGTCCATTTTGACACTGCTATAAAAAAAAAAAAAAAACCTGAGACTAGGTAATTTATAAACAAAGGAGGTTTAATTAACTCACATTCAATGTCTCCGGGCCGGGTGGCTCAGGAAACTTATAATCATGACAGAAGGGGAAACAGGAATATCTTACATAGTGGCAGGCAAGAGAGAGCTTGTGAGAGCAGGAAAAACTGCCTTATAAAACCATCAGATCTTGCGAGAACTCAGTCACGAGAATAGCACGGGGGGAACTGCTCCCATGATCCAATCACCTCCCACCTAGTCCCTTCCTCCACGCACAGGGATTGTGGGGATTACAATTTGTGATGAGATTCGGACAGGGACACAGAGTCAAACCACATCATATTACTTGGGAAAAGTCCCTCAAAATCAAGAAAAAAATGAAACTTTTCCCTGCATATCACTATATATAAAGGAGATCACAGGTAACTAAAGACCTACATGTGAAAAATAAACCTATAAGCTTCATGGAGGAAAATAAAAATATAATTGCAAACTACAGGGAAGTAGTAATTCTTAAACATAACTTCAAATGTACACACCACAGAGCAAAAAAAAAAAAAAAAAAAAGAATTATACAAAAATTAAGAATTTCTTTTAAAAAACTGGTATCTTGGATAAAGTTAATAAATAAGTGACAGGTGAGAAATAATTTGCAATTGTTTAAAACCGCCAAGAAATTAGTATCTAGAATATAAAAAGAACTCTTACAAAATCAAAAAAACGGAAAAACCAAGAGAAAAATTGGCAATGGTTATGAATAAACAGTTTAGCAAAAAGGAAATCAAATATTAAACATATGAAGTCATATTTTAAATAATTGCTAATCAGAAAATGAAAGTTAAACCACAATGAGATATTGCTTTACATCATTAGCCTGACAAATTAGAAAGCTGAATAACACTGAGCATTGGTGAGAATATGCACTTCTTGCACACTGCTGGTGGGAATGTAGACTGTTGCAGCCATTGTGGAGTGTGTGGTCTGTCATCAGTAAAGCAATCAAGAAAATGCATATTCACCTTACCATCTAGAAATTTCACTCCTTAACATATATTAGGGAAATCAGTGCTAGTCATCAAGTATTTCTGTGTCTCAATCTCCTAGACACATGGTAAGATTGCACTGATATGTTCTTCCATCTTTCAAGATAGATGTGGCCATGTGATTTACTTTGGTCAATGAAATGTGAATAGGGATGTGTTCTCTCACTACTGTTGCAGTGATAATGGAAACGATATGTTAAGATGGAGTCTCTATCAACCTGGGTCCTTGGGTGGTTACAATGAGCATATTCTCTACATTAGTTAAGACCTATCTTGGATCTCCAGGATGAGTGAAAAATAAACTTTTATTGTGTTAAGCCACTGAAATTATGAGGTTATTTGTTCTTGCAGCACAATTTGTAACTGATACAGTATTCCAAGGAATGTTTTATATAGGCACATCTTATGACCTGAATATGTATCTCCTCCAAATTCAAATCTCGAAGTCCTACTCCTCATTGTGGCTATATTTGGAGATAGGGCTTTTGGTAGGATTTCTCTCTCTCTCAATATATGCACATAGGAGGACATGGTTAGAAGGTGGCCATTTACAAGTCAGGAAGAGATCCCTCACCAGGAACCAAACTGGCTAGCATTTTCATCTTGGAGTTTTAGCCTCTAGAACAGCGAGGGGGGGGGTGGGGAAAGTATCTATTATTTAAACCATCCACTCTGTGCTAGTTTGTTATGGCAGACCTACCTAACTAATACAGTGCATAAGGTGGTATGTATAAGGGTGTTTTTTTTGTTGTTGTTTTGTTTGTTTGTTTGTTTGTTTTGGAGGTTTTTAATAGTTGTGAGGAGCTGGAAGCAATCTGAGCCTCTGTTATTGACTAAATTATGACCCTGCCTTCAAATTAGTATATTTGAAGTTCTAACCCTCAGTACTTTAGAACATGACTGTATTTGGACATAGGACCTTTAAAAAGGTGAGTAAGGTTAAATGAGGCAATAGTATTGGCATCCTTATCAAAAGAGACACCAGCTAGTTCTTTCGCACTCTGTGTGCAAGCACCAAGGAAAGGCCATGTGAGTACACAGCAAGAAGGTGGCCATCTGCAACCCAAAGGAAATTCCTTTCCCAGACATCACCTTTCTGCCATCTTGGTTTTGAACTTACAGCCTCCAGAACAGTGAGAAATAAATTGCTGTTGTTTAAGCTGCCCCATCTGTGATATTTTGGTTATAGAACCATGAGTAGATAAATACAACCTCCATCCTTGGGAGAACAGGCAGGTAAAATATGGTGGTGCAAAATCCCAAGTACTAATCCATCTTACTTAGGGAGTTTTTCTTGGCTGTGCTATAACCATTTGATTCCCCTGGGAGTATCAGGTTTTCTTGTTATTTGTACCACCAACCCTTACTCCAACCATATCAAAATTCTTCCTCTGGAATTTTTTTTAAATGAGGAGTTAGATATGACATAAATCAGCACAGCTCTGGTACTAGTCTAAAAGGAAGGAGAATAAAAGAAACTGGAATTCAAAAAAAAATCAAAGATGAGAAGCAGAAAGAAAGTTTTGCTGTTATTTAATTTCTTAGTTCCAGGTGTTTCTGAGATCAGTTACGTTTTGCTCCACTTGCAGCTTGATTTTTAAGCCAGATATTAATACATCTCCTCCTTGAGATTCAGCCATATAAAATCAACTTTCTTTTATTTGGAATCAAAATAATATAACTCTTAAACAAGACTTCTTCAGGTTTTCTAGATTCTTCACATCTGAAAGTTTTAAGAACAGAACCTAAGACTTAGAGAACCCCAGCTGGTTCTCAGCACACAGAAGTTATTCTGCAAGGAGCAAATATACCTATGCTTGGAAAAGCTGCTATAAAAAATGAGACTTTTGTCTCTGACTTTGGAATCAGCACAGTATGAAAACACTTTAGAAACGCTAAAGCATTTTACAGTTGCATTGTGCAGGATAATTCTTTGGTTTACCTGTCAGCTACAGTAAGCCACTGAAATGCAAGTTTCCTCTAGTGCTATTAAATTGCTCCATATAATTCATAAGGTATGCTGTGGTATAATCTACCTGGACATAAGGGAAAAAAGTATCTCTCTCAAACAAACATAACACTTTCCAGGAGGGAGGGTGGTGACATGGTCAGGCTGAAAGCTGAGACATGATCACATGAAGTTGCCTGTACAGGAAACACCTAAGACTTGCTGTAGTGCCCTGACCCTGACTTCAGATTTTAGAGGATCATTCTAGAAATCTCTGAGTGACATTTTGAAAATATGGCTGTAGTGTTTCATTCTCTTCCAAGTTCTTGATCATTCTTTTCTCTACCAAAGAGCAGACTTGATGCATCCTCCTGAGCCACTAGAATATTTCTAAGATAGACAGTAGTTCTGGAGGTTAACTTTTTTAGATACAAATTACTTGATAAAGAAACTCATTATCCTTAGTCTCAACTCACATGAAATCCTGAGGGTCCATCCTGAGCCATCTGAAGGTTCAGATATGTCAGTGTTGGTTTCACCTTTTGATTTAAACAGTACCTTATCCCATTCCTACAGTGAAATAGCTAAAATCTGCTATAGTGATGAAATGAATTGTTTTCGTGCTACTCATCATATATGTTATTCAGTGCCAGCAATAATTATGCCTCACAATTTTTTCCTTAGAATCTCAGAACTCAATAAAAACACTCATTTAGTACTTAATAAGTAGATAGCACCTAATTAGTTTTAATATCTCGAATGCTTTGGAGGAAAGGAGGCTTATTAGTAGGAATTTCTAAACATATATTAAGCCTTCTAATGCCCCTGTAAGTGCTATAAATGTTTTAACATTTTAGTACAAATGCTGAGAGAGAGTTACTTGCCATACCATCAGACATAAGTTAGTAAAGATGAGAGTGAATTATAATTTTCAATCCATTTCTTTCACTGCAGAACTCCATAGAATTCCTTTTAATGGTGGACAAAGTAGCACAATGCAACTTCTAGGATTGTTACGTGATTTGAATCAGATGCAATGCCTTTTATTTTGTGTCCCTGTTGCGGTTCTTCTATTATTACAATGGAAAATATGACAGTTCAATGCAGAAATGTTTTCAATCTAAAGTAAAACACATGCAGAAGCATCAGGACTGAATTCACAATTCTGTTAATAAACATCACTGACAGAGTATCTTAGCTTAGTTAGCAAGTCAAACTTCTGTGACATTAAGGTATGTGCAAATCTGAAAAAGCCTTCAGCATTTCCACACAAGTCTGCAAGATTTAGGATTACAGCAGGCTGAATTTTTCTGAAGGCATTTCCCAGGTATAATGACATGCTGGCACATTCAAAGCACATTTTTCTAGGCAGGTATTTACTTAATTGCTATTTAATTCACCTTCAGTTATTAAAGTTCCCTCAAGTCAAAATGAAATTACTCAATAGCCGCAGACCAATCCATGAGACTTATTCCCAAAAATATAACCCAAACACAGCACCTCTTGTCACTGACAGAAGTTTAGAGAGAAGGGAAACAAACAAGTGACTAGCCCTTCTCTTTCTCTTCTGTTAAATAACATTACTTTCATGATCCTTTTTCTTGAGATTCATCCAATGGTGACCTTACAACCAATGCTATCAGCCAATTTCTGCATACTTAAAAAACGTACCAACTATGCTCTCTTACAGTATTGTGACTCCAGTTGAACTTTTTAAATGTATTATGAAACACTTAAAGAGGTATCAGGAATAATATAGTCACCATGCTGCTTCACAAAGAAAATGCTAATACAGTTAAAGTCCTGTGTGTATTTCTATCCCATTTCCTCCCCAACGCCTTTCTCCCAGGAATAATCACTATATTAAAATTGGCATTTTATTGTTTCTCTGCATGTATTATTTGAGATTCATTCATACAGATATGGATTGTATTCATGTCACTGCAGTACTGCATTCCACTGCATTAAGATACCATATTTTATGTATTCAATGTTCTGTTGATTGACATTGGAATTATTCCCATTAGGAGCTATTAAGACCAATGCTGCAAAATGCCTACATGTACATGTCTGCTCAGGTATACGAGCAAGAGTTACTTTACAGTATATAATATCTAGGTTATGCACAGTCTGCAACTTCCTTCGATTATGATGCACTTCCTCAAAAGGTTGTACCAAGAGTCTACTTAAGAGCTTCGGTTTTAAGTAATATTTACAGAGTAATAAAATGTTTAATTTTCTAGTAAACTTAGTATCATCAAGCGTTTTAATTTTGCCAACACTGATAAAGTGGAGTAATTTTTCATGTTTATGGACCATTGTCTTCCCTTTGTAAATAGTTGTTCACCTCTTTTGTTCATTTTTCTTTTTATTATTGATTTATAAGCATTATTTACATATTATAGATTCTAAAAATATATAGTACTGATTGGACCATGGAGGGCTTTAATATGGAGGGCTTTAATAGGGAAATTGCCCCCACAGTATATTTATTTAAATATCTAAAGTGGTTTTATGTAGTGAAAAGAATGTTTGGGTTTTTCTTTTAAGATATAAATTCATGATAGATATATAGTAAATTAAGTAAACACCGGGAAAAAGAAAAACTTGAGCAAGAACACAATCAGTGTACTTAAGAACCTCAGTTTTAAGTAATTACAGCATAATAAAATGCAAATATAATTATGCATTTAACCAAAATGAGTGGCATAATTTTATTGTCAAGTAAGTTTGTGTGGGGAAATAGGATGTAATAAAACTAAATTCTCATTTTATATAGCAGGAAGTCAGTAGATAATATATACAATTTTTTAAAAAAATGAATTGCATGCCACTTAAAAAGATGGAGAAAAACACATCAATAAATAAGTTACTAAAATACTCGAAAGCATTTGCCTGTAAGAAGTAGAATAGAAATAGGCAGGAATGAGACAGGGAACTATTGGTTTTCACTACAAATGCAGTGTTAATAATCAAATTTTAAAAGTTATACATGTATTACTTTGATATAAATAAAAATAAAATTTAAAATTTTAGATATACCTATCTATAAAATTTAGAATTTTAGGTATATCTATCTATAGGCATATAAATATATTATAAACACAAACATAAAAATAACATAGGATCCCATGAAACAAATGTTTAATAGTGTTTACATAGGGTATCAAAGTTGTAATTGACTTTTATTTTCTAGTTAATACTTTTCTGAGTTTTCCAATATTTCTAAAATATGCATATATTTATTTTTCTAGTTACTACTTTTCTGAGTTTTCCAATATTTCTAATATATGCATATATTTATTTCCTAGCACAATATTGGTGCTATTGAAGGAAATAATTAAAAAGAACATGATTATCCTTCAAAGGGTGTAGGAAATGGACTTCAAATGATGGGAGGGGAGTCCAAAAGCAAAGAAAAATTAGGAAATCATGAAGGCCTGAACTAGAGCGTGTCCATGGTAAAAAGTTCAAATTAACATGTTTCAATGAGAAACTTAATGTGGGGAAAGTTTGAAGCATAAATTTTGAAAGCCTTTAAATTTTCTGGTTTGGGCAAACTGGTGTTCCCATTCACTGAGATAGGCAATTTGTCTTGCCGAGCAAGAGATACTAAATCCTTTATTACACTGCAATAGTTGGAATGGTTTAACTGCTGTAACTAACAATTGCAATTCTAAGTGGCCTAACACAACTTGACTCTTCTTTCCAGCAAAATCTGGTGCAAATGTTTCTGGGTGGTGAACCCTGTGACACTATTGTTTTTAATGCTGTCAGGGAAGAGAAAGAGCTTGGGTGATCACACAGACCATGATAGGGATGATACACAGAAGTGATCTGTGTTGATTCTCACCACATCCCATTAGCCCTGTGTCTATCATACAGCCTGCATAACTGCAAGGAAAGCTGGCAGATGTCTAGTAAAATACAAATGTGAAGCAAAAGTTTAGGTGGACACATAGCATTTTCTCCACTCCAGACCTCCAAGTGGGGAAATTCAGGAGTCAGAAATGTGCAGCTGAATTAGAAATATGAACCAGAGTAAAGGTTCAATAATTTCATTACTTAAATGGTAGTTGAAGTCGGGATTAGGTGATTTAAGGGGTACATAGACTAAGAAAGACTTGGCATGGAACCCAAGAAAATGTATAAACATGAAAAGGAGGAAGGAAGAGGCAGGGAGGAAACAACCAGAGACAGAAAGTTAAATCAGACGAGAGAATTAGTGAAAGAAGAAACTCTGTGATGCCAGATGTTAGAGAAAGGCAAATCGAATTTGGACAGGAAGGCTTTTCTATGTTGACCTTGGCAACTAGAAAGTCATTGGTAGCTTTCACATACAAGGATTAAGTAGGTTTGGAAGCAGGAATCAATCACTGGGGGTTGTGGAGAAAGTGGGAAATGAGAAGTATGAATAACATCTCTTTCAAATCCTTAAATACTTTGAAGGGCAGGAGGGGGAGAGAGGAATTAGAAGAGTAGGGATGAATGGGTGATGGAGAACTCCATATATTTACTTAGTAACCATTTCATTTCCTATTTATATTAGTCAGAAATACTTAATTACCAAATAGATTCTGATCAGTGTAAGCACACTGGTTTTCTATAATTCCTATACAAAAGAAAATACTGCTTTACTCAGACCGAATGCCCATACCTAGAGTTTTCAATTATTAATTACAACTTGTCAATTCTATTTATTATTTATATTAATTTGGGGCTCCAGTTTGAGAGGCTGTGTTCCCCATTAAATTGCTCAAACATGTATTTGGCAGGTGGGAATTCTCATAAAATTAAATTTCATAAGGGGAGGATTGAGGCTTTGTAGAAAATGTAAAATAGTGTAGCATTGGGCAGGATTAGAATAAGAAAAACACTATGTTATGGGAAAGGGGAGGGGAGCCACAAGAAAAATTATGTTTGCTAATGAAATAATTAAATGCTCTGTGGAATATCCATTTAGTTATATATTTAAATGGCTTAATAATTTTTTAAAATTATAAAATACTTGTTTTTCTTATATTCCTTTGTTTCTGCTTTTTTGGTAGGAACATTTATTTAACATTGGGACTTACTCTCTTAACAAATTTTAGTAATTTCTTAATTGCTATAGAAAAATAGAAACAATTAGGATAACTATCTAGAGTCTCCGGGAAGGTGGGAGGGCCTTTTCAGGCCTTCGATGACCACTCAGCCTCAAAGCTGTGTTGTCTGAGACAGTGTTAGATACAAGATCATGTTGTTATCCAAAGTGATTGTGGGAACTATATTAAACTAGGGGAGAGGCTTAAACTGTTTAAGAGTATTTGCGGCCGGGCGCGGTGGCTCAAGCCTGTAATCCCAGCACTTTGGGAGGCCGCGACGGGCGGATCACGAGGTCGGGAGATCGAGACCATCCTGGTTAACACGGTGAAACCCCGTCTCTACTAAAAAATACAAAAAACTAGCCGGGCGAGGTGGCGGGCGCCTGTAGTCCCAGCTACTCGGGAGGCTGAGGCAGGAGAATGGCGTGAACCCGGGAGGCGGAGCTTGCAGTGAGCTGAGATCCGGCCACTGCACTCCAGCCTGGGTGACAGAGGGAGACTCCGTCTCAAAAAAAAAAAAAAAAAAAAAAAAAGAGTATTTGCTTCTTTCTTCCTGCACCCCTTGGTATAGGATTCATCAGTTGATAAGCCTGAAAGCTATCTCTTGGTAAGCCTAAAAAGTCAGAGCCTGGAATTCTGGTACCTTTGTTCCTCCTAATTGTGTCTCCCTAGCAGTACCAGTGCAGACGTCAATGACCACAGGCTAGGAAACTCACTTAATACTTTGCAGCAGCTTACCAAGAGGAAACAGGGGGAGGGAAATCACATTTTCACATGAGAAATTATGATCAGCTGTGATCCTCTGTCAGCCCATGAATTTCAACTGGTGCTGCATTTTCAGATTTACGGTTTCAGTCCTAATCAGTCTATGGAAAGCAGCCGTGGGGGTTATACTTCACAAGCAAGTTTGGCTTACTGAACGCTCAAAGGAGACTGCAAGCGAGCTTTCAGCTGATAAAATTTGCCCCTCAGAGTACAAAGGGAATATAAGTAAATCTGTCTTTATAGGCCCAGTGTTTGAAGCAAATTAAAGCATAGCTTGCGAGCATTTGATTGTCAGAGATTTGAGGCAAAGCCTGGATTTTCAATAGGTGACGGGCTGGGGCATCAAGAGGGTAGGAATTTCTCAAAGTCCTACTGAGTTGGAAATGGATGGACACATTTTATTTCTAGTGCTAAGAAACATCTGGAGGGGAAAGCCTTGCTTCTTGTAGTTTCCTTGAATATTAGAACCTATTCTACAGAAACCACAAATTCCCAATACTTTTCCCAGATGAACCCCAACAGGCAAAATTTTAGGTGGACTTTGTCATGGAGTTACCGTATCTAAAACAGCTTTCCATTACCCGACTTGGAAATAAATACCCATGTGGAAGTGTACATATACATAAAAGATTAAGCTACTGTTTCCATTTTGTTTTTGTTTTCCATCTGGGGGTAAAAATGTCAGAAGAGTCTAGTCAAATTAATGTGTTTAAAATAAATCCTACCTTATTAAAAATGAATAATACTCATTGTTGACGTTAGAAATCTCTCCATGTTACAAAAATGCAAAGCCTAGAAGTAGCTGCTTTAAATTACTGCGTTTGTATACCCAGACCCACAGGCATGCTTGCTGGATTGTAGTCTGTGGTGCCCTCTGGTGGAACAGAATCACTGTCGTGTCCCTTAATCCTTAAAACCAAGTGTCAATTTTCAAAGAAATCTAGATTCACTTTAGACAGATGTGTCCTAGGATTTGAAAGACTTCCATGAAGTGTAAAGTCAGCTGTTTTGGGGTTTGTGTGTATGTGTGTGTTGTTTTGCTTTTTCTATGAATAGAAAGTCCCCTACTTTTGAGTACTTATCCTATGTTGATTTGTTCAGAATTTGAGGCTTCCATAGATATATTTTTGAGGTATGCTTAAAAAAAATTATTAAAAAGAATCCCTATAATTCCCAATTCCATAGTCTTAGAAGTAGTAACACTTCTAAACTTTGTTATTGATAACTTAGTCTTATGACTTGTTTGGTGTTTTTAACCAAATAATCTAACATTTACTACCAATAAGAGAAATGCCTACTTAAATGGAATCATTGGAAATGATGTTGTACAAACAAGTAAAATAATGCCACCAAAAATGAGACCTCTTGTGAATGCAAGCTTGATTTGCAGCATGTTTGCCCATTTTCACAATCATTGTAGGTTTGGGCCCTATTAATACTGTGAATGGGAGTTCATTCATGATTTGGCTCTCTGCTTGTCAGTTGTTGGTATATAGGAATGCTTATGATTTTTGCACATTGACTTTGTATCCTGAGACTATGCTGAATTTGCTTCAGGCTTGGGAAGGTGTACATATCCAGAAATGTGTCCATTTTTTTTTCTAGACTTTTGAGTTTATTTGCATAAAGATGTTTACAGTATTCTCTGATGGTTGTTTGTATTTCTGAGGATCAGTGGTGATATCACCTTTATCATTTTTTATTTTGTCTATTTGGTTCTTCTCCTTTGTTAGTCTAGCAGCCTATCTATTTTATTTATTTTCAAAAAAACAGCTCCTGTATTTGTTGATTTTTTGGAAGGGTTTTTTTTGTGTCTCTGTCTCCTCAGTTCCACTCTGATCTTGGTTATTTCTTGTCTTCTGCTAGCTTTGGGGTTTGTTTACTGTTGGTTCTCTAGTTCTTTTAGTTGTGATGTTAGAGTGTCAGTTTGAGTTCTTTCTAGCTTTTTGATGTGGGCATTTAATGTTACAAATTTCCTGCTTAACATTGCTTTAGCGGCATCCCAAAGATTCTGGCATGTTGTCTCCTTGTTCTCATTAATTTCAAGGAACTTCTTGATTTCTGCCTTAATTTCATTATTTACCCAGAAGTCTTTGAGGAACAGCTTGCTGAATTTCCACGTAGTTGTGTGGTTTTGAGTGAGTTTCTTAATCTTGAGTTCTAATTTGGTTATACTGTGGTCTGAGAGACTGTTCTTGTGATTTCAGTTCTTTGGCATTTGCTGTGTTTTAATTCTAGGTATGTGATCAATTTTAGAGTAAGTGCCATGTGGTGCCGACCTAGGAATACAGGTAACAAGGGAAGAGAGCCTCTTCAAGGAGAACTACAAGCCACTGTTAAAGGAAATCAGAGACGAAACAAACAAATGGAAAAACATTCCATATTCATGAATAGGAAGAATCAATATCGTGAAAATGGCTATACTCCCCAAAGTAATTTATAGATTCAATGCTATTCCCATTAAACTACCATTGACATTCTTCACGTTATTAGAAAAAGAACTATTTAAAAATTCATACAGAATCAAAAAAGAGCCTGTGTAGCCTAGACAATCCTAAGCAAAAAACAAAACTGTAGGCATCACATTACTCAACTTCAAAAATATACTACAAGGCTATAGTAACCAAAATAGCGTGGTACTGGTACAAAAACAGACACATAGACCAATGGAACAGAATAGAGAATGCATTTATAAGACTGCATATCTACAACCATCTGATCTTTGACAAACCTGACAAAAACAAGCAATGGGGAAAGGATTCCTTACTTAATAAATGATGCTGGGAGAATTGGGTAGCCATATGCAGAAAATTGGAACTGGACCCTTTCCTTACACCTTATACAAAAATTAACTCAAGATGGATTAGACTTAAATGTAAAACCTAAAACTATAAAAACCCTAGAAGAAAATCTAGGCAATAACACTGAGGACATAGGCACGGGCAAAGATTTCATGATGAAGACATGCAATTGCAAAAAAATGCAAATTGCAACAAAAGCGAAAATTGACAAATAAAATTTAATTAAACTATTTTTTGGTGGTTGTTGTCATTATTTTGAGATGGAGCTTTGCTCTGTCACCCAGGCTGGAGTGCAGTGGTACAATCTTGGCTCACTGCAACTTCTGCCTCTCAGGTTCAAGCAATTCTCCTGCTTCAGCCTCCCAAGTAGCTGGGATAACAGGTGCCCGCCACGACGCCTGGCTCATTTTTGTATTATTGGTAGAGATGAGGTTTCACCATGTTGGCCGGGCTGGTCTCAAATTTCTGACTTCGGGTTATCTACCTGCCTTGGCCTCCCAAATTTCTGGAATTACAGGCATGAGCCACTGTACCTGACTATGATCTAATTAAAGTAAAAAGCTTTTGCACAGCAAAAGAAACTAACAAATTAAACAGACAACCTACAGAATTGGATAAAATTTTTGCAATCTATCTATTTGACAAAGGTCTAATATCCAGCATCTATAAGGAACTTAAACAAATGTACAAAAAAAAAAAAGCAAACAACTCAATTAAAAAGTGGGCAAAGTACATGAGCAGACACTTCTCAAAAGAAGACATACATGTGGCCAACAAACATGATAAAAAGTTCAACATCACTGATTATTAGAGAAATGTAAATCAAAATTACAATGAGATACCATCTCACACCAGTCAGAATGGCAATTATTAAAAAGTCAAGAAACATCATATGCTGGCGAGGCTGTGGAGAAATAGGAATGCTTTTATACTGTTGGTGGGAATGTAAATTAATTCAACTATTGTCAAAGACAGTGTGGCAATTCCTCAAGGTCCTATAACCAGAAACAGCATTTGATCCAGCAATCCTGTTACTGGGTATATACCCCAAGAAATATAAATCCTTCTATTACAAAGATACATGCACAGGTATGTTCCTTGCAGCACTATTCATAGTAGCAAAGACATGAAATCAATCCAAATGCCCATCAATGATAGATTAGATAAAGAAAATGTGGAACATATACACCATGGAATACTATGCAGCCATATAAAGGAATGAGATCATGTCCTCTGCAGGGACACAGATGGAGCTGGAACCCACTATCCTCAGCAAACTAGTGTAGAAACAGAAGACCAAACACTGCATGTTCTCGCTTATAAGTGGGAGCTGAACAATGAGAACACACGGACACAGGGAGGGGAGCAACACACACTGGGGCCTGTTGCAGGGGTGTGTGGTGAAAGGGAGAGCATCAGAAAAAATAGTTAATACATGCTGGGCTTAAAACCTAGGTGATAGGTGCAGCAAACCACCATGGCACACATTTACCTATGTAACAAATCTTTGCATCCTGCACATGTACCCCAGAACTTAAAATGAAATAAAATAAAATATATAAAAAATATTAGTGGCCAGGCACGGTGGCTCACACCTGTAATCCAGCACTTTGGGAGGTCAAGGCAGGCAGATCATGAGGTCAGGATATCGAGACCATCCTGGCTAATACGGTGAAACCCTGTCTCTGCTAAAAATTCAAAAACAATTAGCCAGGTGTGGTGGTGGGCACCTGTAGTCCCAGCTATTGGGAGGCTGAGGCAGGAGAATGGCGTGAACCCAGGAGGCAGAGCTTGCAGTGAGCCGAGATCGCGCCACTGCACTCCAGCCTGGAGGACAGAGTGAGACTCTGTCTCAAAAAAAAAATATATATACACACACACACACACACACACACACACACACACACACACATATATATATTATATATATATATATATCAGTAACACTGGTTTCCTTCTTTTTTTCTCAAAAGCAAAGACAAGCTTTAGGAAAATAGAATGTATGTTTCTACACCAAAAGTCACTCATTCTTCTTTATAAAATGTCACCTCTGAAACACAGTTGAAGAAAACACCCCTTTATGATTCCCAACTTGAGAAAATTGCCAACTTTCCAAAATGTTTGAATCTTATCAGAAGAGATTCCACAGAATATGACACTCTGAATCAGAAATGCAAAATGTGCTTTTGAGAGTGACAATAATAAAAAAGCTTAGCCAAACAAAATTGGACATATTTGAAGACAACAATGGAAAAAACAAAACACAAGAAACAAACTTTGCCTCCGACAACCAAAAGCTTTAATAAGATGCACTAGTTGAGGGAGAAATGAAAAATTGTCTTAGGGATCTGGACACATAACCTGAGGCCCAGAGAGATGTAGTATCCTGGTCACGTTCTCTAAGTGGAGCAACCACTGTGACCTATGGAACCCAGGTCTGATTTTAAAGTTTGAGTGCTTCCATTCTGCCAGGATTTCTCCCCATGAGGCAAAGAGCTGGGTCCTATCTGAATAACCAGGTGTGCATGAGCCCCTGTCTACAAATGTGAATGTGCATGTTCCCATTGTTCATGTTTTAATGTATGTGCATGAAAGGACATTTCCAACCAATACAGGCGTGTTTTGAGACAGTAGAACATGGTTCTGAGAAGCCTGAGTACAAAGTAAGGGCTTACTCACTGAACAGGTTGTTGGTTTTACCTTCCTAGTAAGACCATCCTGCCAAGCAACTATCATGCCAATGATAGCACTGTGGCCACATGAGAAGGTCTAATGACACTAAACTTTCCAATTTTACAACCTAATCCACTTTTACCCATTCTATTCTTACCCAGGAACATTGTGGTTATAATATGGGTTCCAATTTTCTCCAGAAACAAAAGAGTCTGATTATATGTTCACAAGAATCCAGTCTCCATAATGATCAGTGTCATTTCATTCAATAAATTAGCCTTTTCATTTTGTATCAATTTGTTCATTCACTCACATGTTCAAAAATTATTTATTGGTCTTGGCCTACAGAGAACAGCCAAAAAATTATTTATTGGGAGATTTCCAGTTTCCCTCAGGATAATGCTACTTGAATACAAATGTTTCTGCTTTACTTAACAAACCCATACAGAGCATTTAGAAAAGAGAGAGAAATTACAATCCATGCCTATAGCATCACAAGGAAAGAAAACATATTACAACCTAATATGTTTGACTCTTCGCCCTGGCATGGGCTTCTCAGGTAATTGTACATAAACTTTTATGTACATAAACTTTTATGTACAATTACCTGAGAAGCCCATGCCAGGGCGAAGAGTCAAACATATTACACACAGAAGAAGTAGATGCAACTGGGAAAAATGAACATCATCATCATCATCATCATCATCATCTCTGTCTCTCTGTGTCTCTGTAATCACTCTGGAGAAGCCAGCTGCCATGTTCTGAGGACACTCAAGCAACCCTATGAAGAAGCCTACATGAAGAGGAACTGAGATCTCCAGCTAACATCCAGAGAACAGAGGTCTCCTGCCAACAGCTTGGAAGAGAATCCCTCAGCCATAGTCAAGCCTTTAAAGTGACTGCGGCCCTGGCTGACATCTCATTGCCACCTCATGAGAGGCCCTGAGCCAAAACCTCCCCCTTAAACTGCTTTCAAGTTCCTTTCCCACAGGAACTGTGATATAATAGATGTTTCTTGCTTTAAGCCACCCAATTCAGGATGATTTGTTATACAGCAGTAGATGGTAACTAATGTAGGGCGGGTTAAATGGAAAGGATTTGGATGTGCCTTTGACCAAAGGTATTCGTCTTGTGAAAGTAATGCTTTCTGGAAGAGATGAGCTATCTTAATACGGAAAGTCTTCCCTTGGAGGCTTGGCAGTGAAGGGAAAGAACAAAGCAAGTTTATAAATTAAGGGTCTAAAAGAAACAGATGAAAATTACAAAATCAGAACACACAGCCCTCTTCTATTTTATAAACACTACATTTAACAACCTGCATTTCACTGTGCCAACCAAAAAGTACATTCTTGAACTAAGAAACCTAATAAACCACCTAAATCCCAGACTCCTAACACAGAAACTCATGCTATTATTCACCCAGGAAAATTTAGGACATTTAAAAGCAAACAGAAAATGGCAAGCAATAGCCATATAAAGCTACTGTAAGAAGAAAACAGAATATGAACATCAAAACTCCTCGGCTAATGAAAATTACGTCCCCTGCATAAGAAACCATAAAATGGAAAACTTGTAAAACAGTACTCTGATATAGATTAAATATCTTTAAATGAACACTTGCAAATATGAAAGACCTTAAATTAGACAAAACTTCAGACTAGAAATGGGCCAAAATAGGAAGATGTGATATGAGTGTTGACCAATCCTAGGAAGTAAATTGAAGAAACATTCAATATTATCTCAGAAATAAAGACTAACATGACAAGGCTGAACGCAGTGGTCCATGCCTGTAATCCCAGTACTTTGGGAGGACAAGATGGGTGGATCACTTGAGGTCAGGAGTTCTAGACCAGCCTGGCCACCATGGCAAAACCTCATCTCTACTAAAAATACAAAAAACTAGCCAGGCGTGATGGCTGTTGCCTGTAGTTCCAGCTACTTAGGAGGCCGAGGCACAAGAGTTGCTTGAAGGGAGGCAGAGGTTTCAGTGAGCCAAGATCGCGCCACTGCACTCCAGCCTGGGTGACAGAGCCCGACCTTGTCTCCAAAAGGGAGAAAAAAAAGACAAAATGACAAATATCTTAGACAGTGAAGTATCAACTAAAATAGAAAAGACATTAAGGAGAGGAAAGAAGCAGACAAGAAAAAGAAAGAGTGATAAAGTGATACAGAAGATAGGTAGAAGATCCAATAAAAACAATGAAACAAACTAATATTTAAAACTGTTACTGTTTAAAACTATAATCAAAGAAAACTTTCCAGAAGTAGAAAATCTCAATCTATTTATTGAAAGGGGTCACTATATCTAGGGAATCAAGGTTGAGACACATCCTAGAGAACAGACCTACAGGCTTTAATGCTATAGAAATAAAAAAATCGATTACTCCAGAATAAAAAGACCACATTTCTGTCTCTCTCTCTCTCTCTCTCTCTCTCTCTTTCTCTCTCTCTCTCCTTTCTTTTCTCCTTCCTTCCTTCCTCTTCCTCTTCTCCTTCCTTCCTTTCTTCCTTCCTGACTCCTTCCTTCCTTTCCTCTTTTCTTTTTTCTTTTCTTTCTTCCTTTCCCTTCCTTTCCTTTTTCCTTCCTTCCTTCCTTCCTTCCCTCTCTCTCCCTTCCTTCCTTCTTTCCTCTTTCTTTCCCTTGTCTTTCTTTCTTTCTCTTTCTCTCTCTTTTTCTTTTCTTTCTTTCTTTTTCTTTCTCTCTCTCCTTCCTTCCTTCCTTCCTTCCTTCCTTTCTTTCTTTCTTTCTCTTTCTCTCTTTCTCTCTTTCTTCTTTCTTTCCTTCCTTATTTCTTTCTTTCTCCTTCCTTCCTTCCTCCCTCTCTTTCTCTCTTCCACTCTCTCTCTCTTTTTCTCTCTCTTTTCCTTCCTTCCTTCCTTCCCTCCCCCCCCCCCCCCCACTATGTTACCCAGCCTGGTTTCAAATTCCTGAGCTATAGTGATCTTCGTGCCCCAGCTCCCACAGTGCTAGGATTATAAGCAGGAGCCACCATGCTGTGCCAAAAAGACCACACTTCTTATGAAACATAAGATCAGTAGGATCTTGATAGTAATAAGCAAAATAAAGAATAGCGGTGTAAGAAATTTCAATAAATTCAAGGAAAAGATATATGACTCACCATTTTACATCCAGACCACTGTCTTTCAAGTATTGAAACTGCAGAAAAGCAAATTTAAATATTCAAGAACTTGAGGGATATTATACTTCAGACCCTTTCTTGAAGGGTGGAACAAAGGAAGACCTTCATCGGATGGGGATATGGCAAGAAAAACCTGAACAGAAGGAGTAAGCATTGGCTAGACATTTTTTAAGATTTAGCAATAAAACAAAAGTGAAGACAAAGGAGGAAGAAGAGTACATAAGGTTATGTGACCTGATCAAGTAGAAATAAACTTAGAAGAAAGGGGAAAATTGAATAAATGTACTGGTTGCTGAATGGGTAACTTGTGGGAGCCAAAGGATAATATTTAGATTTCATAAATCAAATAGTAGAGTACATAAGATGAAAATATAATGATAATGATGTTAATACTAATAATAAAGTGTTTATTTCTACCAACGATTAGATATCATCAATAACAGTTTATTGTTTTTTGTTATTATCGTTACTTTATTTAGCCACATGGTATTTTGAAATAATAAAAATTGAGTGCCTTTAAACAGGACATATACCCTCCAGTTCCCACTGGGTCTGCACTTCTGTAATGTCACTTATTCACATTACCTGCTGAGTCCATGAAGGCATTTTAGTTGAGGCCATGGGGATATTTTATATATAGCGAACAAAATACATGCAGATTCTGATTCAAGAAGCTGACACATCTGTCTGTATCTGATTAGCATTCATGATCCTGATAAAATTTGAGGCACTGGGAAAGTGAGTTCCTACTTATGAAAGCCTGAGGTGGAAGCCTGAGGAGGAAGGATTTTGAAGAATTTGCTAAGGTGAACTGAATACAACTTCATTCAGTCAGCCTTCCTTGGCAACACCATATATGTAGATATCCGTATTTCCAATGGTGCTTTTAAGCCTCTTTGATTATGGTGGATTGAGATATAATATTATCTTAATTTATAAAAAGGTAATTTTATTATTTATCATGAAGCCGGGAAAAAAAATGCTTTTGTAGTGTGATGCCAAAAGAGAGTAACAAAATCTTCATAAATAATTTTTCTAAACAAGCAATTATAGGTGACCTACCTACTATATAAAGTAGGATGTTATGAGAAATTCTATATATTTAGATGAGGACACAGCCAATAATTATGCCAAATTCTAAAATAATGGGTTAAATACACATACATCAACTAAAGGAATAAGTAATGTGCTTTGATGAGGGGGTAAAAATTCTTAACGTGTGCTGCAAGTAAGTTGAATGAGCTTAGATAATTTATTAAAATAAATCTTGAAGGTCAAGATACCAGATTCCTCTTGTATCCCTCTTACCTCCATCCCCTCAGCTTCATCTCTGATGTCCACTGTGGCTTTTGCCTAGTTCCATATGAAATTTAACTCATCTTGCTCTCCTAGCAGCTCACTCTTAAGTGTGTGTAGCACATCTTTTGCTTTTCGACGGAGGGTTTCTCTTCTTGGCATGCCTGGAAGTACACAGGAGTTAGTACACCCTAGGGCAACCTTCAGTGGATACTGGAATTGATAAATGTTTCTCTTTGGGGATCATCTGGTGGGAAATTCTGAAAGTTGTTTGGGAAGCTCCTCAGAAGATCTGTTTATACGAAGTTGCCCGTGTTGTTTACCAATTCAATAGCACACCCCTTTTTTCTCCTTCTTTTACACGTTCTCTGGTCCTGTTTCTAGGAATCAACTCCAAATATAACTACCTACACACCAGACCTTGTTACTAGATTTTTGGAGATTCAGATGAGGCCAGTCATCTAGCAAAATATAGTCTAGTGATTATGGAAACCAGTATTGAAACTTCTCAAAAAAACAAAATACAATTACCATATGATCCAACAATCTCGCTGTTGGGTATCTATCCAAAAGAAAGGAAATTGTATGAAGAGAGATCTTCATTCTCATGTTTATTGCAGCACTATTCACAATAGCCAACATATGAAATCAACCTAAATGTCCATCAACAAATGAACAAATAAAAAAAAAAGTGTCATATATACACAATGAAATATTATTCAGCCATAAAAAAGAATTGAATCTTGTCATTCTCAGCAACATATATAGAACTGGAGGTCATTAAGTTAAGTTTAATAAGCAGGTGGAGAGAGACAGATATCTCATATTCTCCCTCAGATGTGGAGTCTAAAAAAGTGGATCTCATGGAGGTATAAAGTAGGACTGTGGTTACCAGAGGCTGGAAAGGGAAGGGAGAAGGGAGGAGAAAGACAAGTTAGTGAATGGGGATGAAAATACAATTAGATAGAAGGAATAAGTTCTAGTATTTGATAGTACAGTAGGAAAATTATAGTTAACCATAATTTGTTATATATTTCAAAATAGCTAGAGGGATTGTAATGTTCCCACATAAAGATAAATGTTTGTAGTGATGAATATCCCAGTTACCTTGCTTAGATCATTACATACATGATTATTGTATATCTGTATGAAAATATCACATGTACCCCCAAAATAGGTACAACTACCCTATATCAACTGAAAAAAAATATTTTTAGGTCCATCCTCCCTTATAAGTGGGAGAGAAGAACTTCCTTTGCTTTGTTGATAATTCTATCCTAAATGCCTTAGGCTACTTATTGTTGCAATTTTTTTTTTTTTTTTTTTTGAGATGGAGTCTTGCTCTATTGCCCAGGCTGGAGTGCAGTGGTGCGATCTTGGCTGACTGCAAGCTCCGTCTCCTGGGTTCACGCCGTTCTCCTGCCTCAGTCTCCTGAGTAGCTGGGACTACAGGTGCCCACCACCATGCCTGGCTAATTTTTTGTATTTTTTTTTTAGTAGACACGGGGTTTCACTGTGTTAGCCAGGATGTTGTCGATCTCCTGAACTCGTAATCCACCCGCTTCGGCCTCCCAAAGTGCTGGGATTATAGGCGTAAGCCACCGCACTCGGCCTTTTTGTTGCATTCTTAATGACCTACCTGTAATAAGCAGCCTTGAATCTCTGATTCTCAACACATGCAATTCTCTCTTTTGAGTACAGTGATTCCTACATGAGCATGCATAACAAAATTATTTGTGGAGCCTTATGAAAATTCATCATCCTGAACTTCATCCTAAAACTATAGTGTTAGAATTTCCTGAGCTGCTTCTGATATTCAGCCATGATTTATAATCATTGGTCTAGAGAGCCCAATCTACTCTCCTGTCTTTGTCCACCACCATCATTTATCCATTTAATTATAATTTATTAACCTTCGACTATGTATCAGGCACTGTGCTAGGAACTGGGGATAAGATAATAACTAGAACTGGGTCCATTTGGGCATCCTAAACTTCTCTTGGTGTATAGCCATACTACCCTGAATGCACCTGATCTTGTCTGAGCTTATCTTGGATGTCACTGTCTCTATAAACCCCTTACCAGACACTTTTACTACCATGAGCTTTAACTTTCCATTCCCTCTGCCCATAATTAGGGGTCTCATTCTTGATTCTTCCCCAATAACTAGGATTCACCTTGCCACAAAATTTGCTGCATTGCACTGAAATGATTTACAATTCTGTTGATTCTCCTCTACTCTGAACTCTCCAAGTACAGCAATTGTATTCATTATTATGATATTTTTGGTAATGTTAAAAGGAAAAAAGGGAGGGATGGAGAAAAAGGAGGAAGGGAAATAGTCAGGAAAGCACATTTACTATTATGCATGTCCATGACATCATCCTTAAACTTGGCCCTTTGCAGAATGCTTTAATTCAGATAGAAAGGAAACGAAAATAAATATTATGTGTTTGCAGGTTGGGCGCTCTCATATTTAATTCTCTCAGCAATCTTGTCTTAGACATATTATCATTTCCATTTTGAAGATAAGTAACCAGAGATTCAAAAGGATTAAGCGTCTTCCTCAAGGTGTCACTTACTTCTTAGTAAATGGAGGATCTGGGGTTTGAACCCAAGGCTCCCAATGAGAAAAAGGCTGAGTTTTTACTGGCCTTGCATATTCAGACTGCTGCAGTGTATGTCTGTTTGTAGACTTTCACCTCCGCTGAAACTTCTCAAAGGCAGAAATAACATTTGTTTCATCATTTCCAGTATAAGAGTCAGTGTTTAACAAAGTTACCATCAGGAGAGGAATAAATTCTTCAAGGGACTGTTCGTCTGTTTCTTTTGATTTTGGGCATTAAAGATCTTGGTAGTCCTGCTAGAAATTTTCCATCAAGGTTATTCTCCAAGTTCTTGTGGATGACTTTGAAATTTAAATGTTCCCATCATCTTCCAGAATGAAGGCTGAGGTTAAAAAGGCATATTTCATTTTTTCTCCTTTTCCCCATGGCCTTCAATGTCTTTTTTTTTCTCACCATTATCCTTTCCCTCATCTGTGATATATCTGAAAAATGTTTTACTTATATCTTCAGCTGGCTCTCCTCTTCCCATTTCTCTGTTCTTTAAGCTTCTAAAGCTGCATCTTCCCTGTGGAACTCATGCCAAATATAATTATCCTGCACTGTTTGGGAAAGGCTTAGATTCTTTTCATAGGTTGTTTCTTTAGCCTTAATAAGTACAGACACTTATTAGCTGGCCACAATTTCATTCTTCCCTCTGTGGGTTGCATTTCTTTGCTCACTAATGTGTAAATCATAGATTTCTCTAATTACACACTGTTGCCTTTTCTTTTCGTCTCAGAGCTTGAAAATTAGTACGGGGCTGGGACCCTAATAGAAATGTCTAGAATGGTTTCTTCACACAC
Organism: Macaca fascicularis; assembly: GCF_037993035.2. Lineage (NCBI taxonomy): Eukaryota > Metazoa > Chordata > Mammalia > Primates > Cercopithecidae > Macaca > Macaca fascicularis. The sequence goes on from NC_088376.1 coordinate 18,389,977, forward strand.
ATTTGGGGATGCTACAGGGACAGAGTAAATTTAGCTTCAATGTGTGTGTTTGGATGTGTGGTTGACTGCACTGAATGTTCAGTTTGTCTGATTCTGAGGTTAAGAACACAACAGCTAGTGTTTAAGGAAAACATGTCTCAAGAACCTCAGCCTTGCAAAGTCAAAACTATAAATTCAAATGAACTAATTAAATGTTCAGTAAACACTAAAGTAATTTTGCCATTTTTCTCATGTCTCCTAATGATCTAACTCTGAAATTAACAATCTTTGTGTTTCTGGTAAAAAAGCTGGAACTGTTATTTACTTGATAATAAATTTATTTGAATCTACTATAGTAATTATTTGAACCAGTTTGTGTATGGAGAAACATACAAAGTTGATTATAATTAGAGTTATTTTTGAAATTCTTCTGAGTGAAAACTCAAAACACACTGTATCCTCCTATCCTTGTAACTCAAAGTGTAGTCTTGGGTCCAGCAGCCTTGGAGCCAGAATCTCAGGACATAGCTATCCACCACAGCCCAGACCTACGGAATTATAATTTGCACTTTTAACAAGATCTGGTAATCCTGTACACGTTAAAAGTTGAGAAACATTGTTCATTATCATGGATCCCTCCAAAATACTTCACTTTGAAATACATGGATAGTTCAACCAAAGTGCTTTAAGAAGAAAAATAAAAAAGGTAGCTAGGTAGCATGGATGTAAAACCAGCCATAGAGAGAATTCAAGTTCTGAACAGAGTTTCTCAGCCAATTTGCTTTGTTCTTGTAAGGGGTACTTCTTAAGGCTATTAATCATATTATCACATGTTTCTGTTGCACAGTATTTCTACTGGCTAAAACTTATTTCAAAGAGGATTATAGGGTTGAGGAAGAGAACACCACCACACAAAAGGAGGTAGTCATTAGAACCAATTACAGTATTTCAAGAAGTGAGGATAAAGTCATGTAGAGATGGGAACTTTTACTACCAAATATTTAGATTTCCAGCTTACATATTTCATGTATTTCACTATATGGATAATGATTTCCTTCTCCTTTGTAAGGAAACATCAGAAATACATCAGATACAATCTTTTATTCTCCTTTAAGAGCTGCTCTGAGTGACTAGTTTGCCATATTAATTTTGTCCTTTTCAAGCTAGTGGTGTTTTGAGCATGTGAACTGCTTTGGCAATGACTAAACAGTGGCTAAAATGGTAAAGGATAACTTGCTTATGAATAGCAGTGTGCCATACTGGGTCTTCCTACTTATTTCCTTATTTCTGAAATAGAATGTAGAAAACAAAGACAACCAAAAATCCCACAAATTTAGCAGTATTGCAAATGACCAGAAAATATTTATCAGCACATTAAAAAAAAATTCAAGCTCTCTGCTCATTACCCTGAGTAATAGCACAAAGGTGAGATACACCAAAAGAATCGATCACTAAAATTTACCAGGTGATTGGACAGAATGCAATAGATGGACGGCATCTCTCATTGGAAACCTCTTAATCATCTTGTTCTTCCTTCCGATTTGCAGGCAGTTATTTCTGATCGAAAGAAGTCAGTGTGTGGAGTTGGATAAACAACTCAGTAAACGTGGTAGAAGTCTTTAATTCATACTTCTGTTGTACCCTTGTCAGGTGACTTTATTCCAAGTAGCTATTCTTTCAATATTGATTTAAGAAGGAACACTGTTAAACTCACATGCATGGAAAATACTAGTGAGAAAATTTTGTAACCAAGTTGAATAAATTTGTAATAGTTGGGAAATAGAATTTAAAAGCATGGCCATGTAGCTCACTTTCATCCTTTAAGGTTATTTTAAAAAAATGGCCATGTAGGAGCGAAAAGGTAATACTTTCTACTGTCCTTCATGAGGCTTATGGCTAATACTCCTATAACAAAAGACAGATTAGTAAGAGAACTACAAAATAATTATTTAACAAAATTTTACATGAAACAGAAACTTTCAGGAATGACTCAAAGACTCAGGGAAAACTGTGTATATTTATGCTTTGGTGGTGTAAAGAATGCACGGTTTTGTAGAGAGAAATGTGATTGTATAAAAACAATGTGATCTATTAGTTATGACTGAGAGGGGAAATTCAGCAAGGCCTGTTTATGCAGATTCTTCTTGGCTTCTTGGTGTAGCATTTCTTTCCCTCCCCAACCCAGCTCTGTGGCAGCACCCCTTTGGAACTAGGGTATTATGACCTGTTTTGAGACAAGGTTGGTCAGAAAATTCCTGTATTAGTCCATTTTCATACTGCTATAAAGAACTGCCTGAGACTGGGTAGTTTATAGAGGAAAGAGGTTTAATTGATTCACAGTTCAGCATGCCTGGGGAACCCTCAGAAAACTCGCAATTGATGGTGGGAAGCAAAGGGGAAGCAAGAAACCTTCTTCACAAGGTAGCAGGAAGAAGAACCCAGTGAGGAAGAAAAGCACCTTATAAAACCATCAGGTTTTGTGAGAACTCACTCCGTATCACGAGAATAGCATGGGGGAAAACACCCCTATGATTCAATTACCTCCACCTGGTCTCTCCCTTAACACAGGGGAATTATGGTAATTATGGGGATGGCAATCCAAGATGAGATTTGGGTGGGGACAGAAAGCCTAACCATATCAATTCCTTTACAACCATGCTTCACACAGAACGACAGGAAAAATCAGAGTGAGCTTCTTGTTTCTGAGACCCCCACCAGTCTCCTTTAGGTCAAAATACTTAGTTGTAATGTTTTCTGAGACACAGCAGTTGCCAATTCTTTGATACTCCTCCCATTCAATGATAAGGTCTGTGTTTCTGAGTGGACTTGTGACTCTTGTAATCAATAGAATACATTAGAAGCAATGCTGTATGACTTTTAAACTTAGTCTGAAACAATGAATCTACTTCCACTTTGTTCTTGGAGCACTGAACAGATCTGTAAGAGGTTCAACTACCCTGAGGCTGCCACACTGTTAGGAAGCTGTGTCATACAGTTAAGCCAACATGTAGGTAGCCTGGTCATCAGCCTGGTCTTTAAATCCTCCCAGCTCAGGCCCTTCAAGTCTTCCCAGTTGAGGTCCCAGGCAACCTAAAATAGAGATGAGCCATTTCTGTTGTTCCCTTCCTGAATTCCTGACTGACACGATCAATGAGCATAATAAAATGGTTGTTTTGAGCCACTGATTTTTAAGGTGAATTGCCTCATAGCAATAGTAATGAAAATAACCTCTTTCTGTGTCTCCACCCATTTCCCCAAGGTCCAGAGTTCTATGATATAAATTATTTTTCAAAGCAATAGCTGAAAATATGTAGATTTTTTTCTATGAATAGTACCTTAAATTGTATCCAATCTGGATTTCCTCCAAATTGAGTAATTTCCACAGAGCCATATTTTGATATTACCTATATTATTATCAATTCATGATTTTCTTTCAATTCTCTTGATTATCTTTGCCTTATTTTAAGTGATAGTGGCCATGATGGAATCTTGATGCTAAGTTCTATTTTTCTAAAATGAATATTCATAAATATAAGAAACATACTTATCAGTGTATCACCAAATAACATGTTGTATACTAATAGTGTAACATGTATCCCAGTTTTGAAAATAATGATCTGATACAAACCTTCTGTAGGACAGACAACTCCATCTGACCTAGACTAATTATGCTCTGGGCTCTTTCCATTTCTAAGACCGAAGAATAAAAAGCATTCTACTGTTCTGCCAACTTCTTCTTGTTTTGACTGTTTCTCCAAAAGTACTTATTGTCTTTTATACTTTGTGCAAATTTATGCATTTTATTTATTTTATACTTTATGCAAAGTTATGCATTTTATTCATTTTATTTTTATACCTTGCCCTCCTCAAATACAATAGAGTTTACTTCCAATGGTAACTACTCCCTTAACTATTGACTTTGGTCTTCACAAACTTCTTCCTCTTGAAACCTATTAAAAAGGAAATAAGGCAGAAGGGATGCCTGGAACACATGCCTGTATGTATGAATAATGTAGTGGATATATCATATCAAAAAATGATGTTGTAGGCTGGGCGCGGTGGCTCACGCCTGTAATCCCAGCACTTTGGGAGGCCGAGGAGGGCGGGTCACAAGGTCAGGAGATCAAGGCCATCCTGGCTAACACGGTGAAACCCTGTCTCTACCAAAAATGCAAAAAAATTAGCACTTGTAGTCCTCTGGAGGCTGAGGCAGGAAAATGGCATGAACCCGGGAGGCGGAGCTTGCGGTGAACTGAGATGGCGCCACTGCACTCCAGCCTGGGCGACAGAGCGAGACTCCATCACAAAAAAAGAAAAAAGAAAAGAAAAAAAAAGATATTGTAGTATAGGGCTTCTCAAACTGTGGTATTGAGGCAGGTGCCAGCCAGTGGGTGAAACGTTTGTTACTGTCCTATGGGAAGATAACAAAATTTGAGAATTGGCATTTTTAAACTTTATAATTGAATGTAAGTTGAATCTAATAATAGTTAAAAATAGGGAGCTTAAACTGTCTGTTTAATTTAATTTCATCTAGCAAGTTTTTGTTGTGTTTTACAAAAGTATTGGTTTGCGACAGACTGGAAGTTAAAGCAAAAATAAATGATTATCACAGATCGTTTGAGAAGCACTTGTATAGAAAAACTAAATCGAATATAAAATCTTATTTTAAAAAGGACTCAGTAAATTGTAAGAGTATCATCTCAATTTTTCAATGATATAATTTATAGATATTCTGGGAAAAAGGTGGAAAGAAGCATATTCACTAACATAACCAGTATTCTAGCGTTAATTGTTGCTGTGTGGTAGGGACGTGACCCAAAAATGCGTATCATAACCAGTAAGTTATTTAAAAAGTAAATGAAAATATTTGTTTTCCTACTGATTGTCTTACTCTTTTTGCTCTGCCCCAAACTCTGTCAGAATTTCAGCACTTGAAAAAATGAACACCACTGTCTCTCAACAACTTTTACCAATTGCTTTTGACTGAATTAATTTTATAAGACAGCTTTCAATTAAATCCAACATTGCTGGAACATAATGTTTTAAAACATTTAGGCAAAGCATAGTAAGACTTTAAAACAGAACTAGAAACACGTTTTGTCATGGCTTGATCCTAGATTACCTACATTTCTGCTTAACAGATGCAATAAAGCATAGTGACTGCTAAAATGCTCTTGTCTGCTTTCAGTAATAACCAAAGTGATTCTCATAGATCAAATGGGCTCATTAGATACTGAGACATGGAAACACACTCACACATAATTGGTATTCCACTTTGTAGCCATTATCTACATGATGTAATGTTGCTGAAGAAATAATGGGATTTGAAGCCGAATTTGAAGTTTGAGTTTGAATGACAATTCTTTCGTTGCTCCTACCTCCATGGTTGTTTCAAGAATCAGATATTAATTATGTTAAGAGTCTGAATAAATACTTTGTTATTTGATATGTAGGGTTTAAAGTGATCTATAAGATTTTGCTTATAACATTATAAATGGACTTACACAGAGGTAACTAATCTCCTGAATCTGCTATTCCATTACATAAAGGCCAGCTTGTGGTTGAGATGTATGGATGCCATTGCTAGTTTAGGAATATGTTTCTGACAAAAAGAAGATTTTCTTCTTAAAGTCACTACTCACCCCACTTGCAGTTTGGCTCTACACCAACCCATCATAGCCATATTCAATAATATTGCTCTATCTCTTCTTAAAACTCACTTCTCTCTTATTTTCTGTAACACTGTGTTTCTCCATCTAGCTATAAACAATTTTTTCTCAGCATCTTTTATTAGTTCCTTCTACTTTATCAAGAATTTCTTTGGATTATCACTGTTTTTCTTTGGCCCAATTTTATGTTCACTCTCCCCTCTCTCCCTGAGCCATCTTATTAACTTTCATGATATTAGCTACCAGCTATAACCTAATGACTTACACTTTTCTGACTTCAATCTTGATTTCTTTTCAAACTTTGACTTATGTATACAACTGAAAGTTAAATCATCTCATGTAAATGTTTCACCAAGAGTTCCAACTCGAAATGTCTCATACTGACCTCGTTAACTTCTACCACAAAAGCTGTTTCTCTTCCACTAATTCTGTCTCATTTTTTGAACCATTATATCCTCAATTACTCTAATCAAAACCTAGAGAATCTCTTCCAGTGGTTCCCCGTTTTCTAAATTCTATATCCATTCAACTACTGAATACTTCTAACTTAATATCTCTACTTATCACCTTGTATTACATAAAAAGCAACCGGAAAATCTCAGTGGCCGGCCACTGTAGGCATTTGTTCTCATTTGTATGGTTCTAGGGGGTGACTGTGGTTTTGCTGATTTAGGCCAGACCTATCAGGGATGCTCTGCTTCAGACTGCGAGGCAACTAGGTTTGACCTCAGACCAAGTGTGAGATTCAGGTGTATTCCCATCCTCCTGGAAGTAGAAGCTACCTAAAGTATGTTTTGTGGTGATAAATTCAAGAGTGTTAATTGCACACTCACATTTCAAACCTCTGTTTATAACAAGTCTACTCATATCCCATTGTCCAAAGAAAATAGTTAAGCCCAAAGACAAGGGGTGGAAAATATACTCTGCCTCTAGTGCAAGGGACAGTGTTACAAGGCAAATGCTGTGGGTGTGTAATTCCAAAACAGGGAGAGAACAAAGAATTAGAGACTTATGACCCAATCTACCACAATATCTTAAGTATTTCTTATCTCTATCCTTTGTCCCCATTCTAAAAGTTACGTTCCCATTTCATTGCTGATTATCTCTGCACAAACTTTGAAGTGTCATCCTCTCTGGTCTCCCACCAACCTAAACCCATCTTCTATAGAGCAGCCAGAGCACTCAACAGAACACACAATTCAGACAATGTAACTTGCCTCATTATAGTTCTTCAGAGGCTCCCCATTGCTCACTGAATAAAATCCAAGCTCCTCAGCAATGCATCCAGTGTTCTCCAGTGCACATTCCTGCCCTTCTCTGCAGACCCATCTCCCCCAACTCCTCCCTTTACTTCGTGCATCAGGATTAATGAAATACAGATAGTTGTCTCTGTGCTGCAGTTCCACAAGTTTCCACACCCTTCTACTATTGTTCACATTGTTCCTTCTCTTGAAACATTCGTTTTTCTCCTTATTCACCAGGCAAATTCTTGCTTGTCCTATAAGACCTAGCTCACACCTTGTCTCTGTGGTGAGTCTTGGGATATCCTCAGGCTGGCTAGTGCTCCATTATAGACCTTACTATGTTTTGTTCAGTGGATTGATCCAAAGTTATTTCTTTTCCAGCATACCCCCAAAAACGCTTTCAGGAGTCCGTGAACATGAGTAGAAAAAAAATATATTGCTTTATTCTTACTAACATCCAACAGAAATTTAACATTTCCTTTAATGACAATTGTAAACAACAAACCACAGTACTATTTAGAGTGCTTTATCATCAACAGAAATTACAAATCATTTTATATCACACTACAATTTTTGTAGATAATTCAAAATTTCATGTCAATAAATCTTATATACAGCATTAATAAAGAAGTTCATTTATTACTACATCAATAAATTTACAATATTTTAATTTTTTCAATATAACTTCTGTATTTTATTCCCATGAATTTTGATTCTATAAAGATTTCTAAAGTATTACCAAATGCCAAAGAGAGCCCTGACACTCAGAAAACCAAGAACCCTGAATAATGCTTCTCTGTTGGCAGTTTGACAATTTCATTGCAAGGAGTACTGGAGAGTTCAAAAGTCTGATGGATATCTGAGTCAAAAATATTCACCTCTTTCTTTTGAAATGTTTTCATTAGTGTTTGTATTTTCTTGTTTGTATGTGTGTTTATTTGGAAGAGTAACACATTCACAAAATAATGCAAAAGATGTGAAAAGTATATACTAAAAAAATTTCCTTTGAACACTAGCTCCCCTACCTCCATCCATAAACCAGTGTGATGACTTCCTTGTATCTGTTTCCAGAGAGATTCTATCACTGTACAAGCAGATTCTGTGTGTGGGTATGGATATGTATAAACATAAATGGAAAAACATAAAATATATCAAAACACACATATACACACACAGATTTTTGTTTTTTGTAACTCAGCTGATTGGTATACCAGACATTGTTCTTCACATTTTATTTTATTGAATACTCTTTTATCTTCTTATTTATTTTTCCATAGGTTATTACAGGTGGTGTTTGGTTACATGAGTAAGTTCTTTATTGGTGATTTGTGAGATTTTGGTGCACACATCACCCAAGTGCATCCATCCCCCAAGTGTATACTGCACCCCATTTGTAGTCTTTTGTCCCTCGCCTCCCTCCCACTCTTCCCTCCAACTCTCCCAAGTCCATTGTATCATTCTTATGCATTTGCATCCTCATAGCTTAGCCCCCACATATCAGTCAGAACATACAGTGTTTAGTTTTCCATTCTTGAGTTACTTCACTTAGAGCAATAGTCTCCAATCTCATCCAGGTTACTGCGAGTACTGTTAAATTCATTTCTTTTTATGGCTGAGTAGTCAGATACTAACTGTCTCTGATCCGTTCTAAATTACTGTTGTATGTCAAAATAAGAACTTCTTGACATTCAACTTCAGTTGTTGTTTTCCTCATTTAAGGAAAATAAATTTGTAATCAAACTAAGAATTTAAAAATTAAGTATAACTCACCACATACTATCTCAAGTACAATTTGATTGATTGATTGATTGATTGATCGATCCTGAAATCCTCCACAAACCCTGAGTGTCCTGGCCATTCAATGTAAGTAGCTTAAAGTAAATAACATGAGGCAGTCTTCTGGGTATTGCTAATGGATACTACTTTTTTAGTTAAATATTTTAAAGTGCAGCTCCTAAAAAGTGAATTGTCCATCATTACTCAATACTATCGTTTATGATATTTTTATTTTTTAATTAATTAAATCCAGAGGTGGTTTATAGTACATCTATTCTAGGGAATTCAATGTGATGTTTAAAACAGTGCAGTTGAAAATAATATAGTGAGTGTTCACAATGTAAGTGAAAAAATGACACATACTGTCATAGTATAAGTCTATGCATATAGGATTGCATGGAGAATTACATAGAGAAAACAAGAGTTAAACAAATTTCTCTGTTGTGTAGTTATGATAGGTATTTATTTTCTTCTATAAGTCAGTTTGCATTTTCCAAATTTTCTATAATCATTATGAACAATCAGAATAATTAGGAAAAAAATTAAAGAAATCAACAAAAATCCAAACAGAGAGCTAAAGACATGAAGACAGAAAGGCAATGAACCAGAGAAAAAAATAAATAAGGACTTTACAAAATAGCTAAATACAGATGAAAAAAAAGAAAGCTAATAAGAAACTCATTCAAAACGCCGACTTTTCTAGCAGCCAAGCCTGGGTGCAATTCACGAAATAAGACATAGAGAAGTGTTAAAAGAAGAATAGATATTTCAGCTGTGTACCGCAATAGGCAAGCATCACCCAGGAAACAGTATGTCTAACACAGACACAAATTCAAGAGCTAGGGTTTGTGGCATACAGGGGACCGGGACTCACCATTGCAGACAAATTTTCATGTGAGGAATGTACACATGCAGCTCAAGAGGGAGAAGGCAGAGCCTGGGAGGTGAGCACACATTGCCAGCTTCAGCATTTACCTCCTAGCTGTCCTCCAGAGCGGATGGGGAGGAGGAAAGTTGAAGGAGGAGGCAAAAGGTCAGAGTTTGCAAACAAAAGAACAGAAGGACAAAAACATCAAGGAGTACTAAAGATGTCATTTTTTTTTTTTTGAAATAAACAATGAATTAAGTAGTAATAGCCCAAAATAGAAGAGATATTTTAGGCATCCTGTAAGACGGGAAAGACTCTTACAATGTTTCAAAATTATAAGAATGCTTCAGAAGAAATACATAGAATGACATTCTTATCCATTCTTTTTAAGTTAAATAGAGACTTCTTTTCCATTCTCCACCGTGGATTAACAGTAATGTCTACCACCTAGAAAATCAGGTATCTTCTCTGAGCCTCAGTGTTCCCATCTGTATAAAAGAAAAATAAATCCCTGCTCTACTAACCATATGTACTAGAGAATATGAAAGTTACAGACCTATCATGATTTTGGAATTTGTTCACTGCTATAAAAAAAGGGTTATTAATTTCTCTTATCAGTAGCAAAAGGACACAGATGTCTTTTTATTTCTTGCTGCACTGGGTCCAGCTGATTCAAAGTGGACCTCATACCTAAGCACCTAGCCACTTGCCATACTTTTTGATGTTTCAGAGCAGAACCAGGTTCGCTTTCTTCATAGTTTTCACTCCTTTGTCAGATACTGAAACAACTGTCTTGTGTTGGTTCTCTTCCTCCATAATTAACTGGAATGAAAGAAACAAAAAACCAAAAAAATAAGTCTTAATCTAATCAGAAGCCCTAAAGAGTGAAAAGAGCCGGGCGCGGTGGCTCAAGCCTGTAATCCCAGCACTTTGGGAGGCCGAGACGGGCGGATCACGAGGTCAGGAGATCGAGACCATCCTGGCTAACACGGTGAAACCCCGTCTCTACTAAAAAATACAAAAAACTAGCCGGGTGAGGCGGCGGGCGCCTGTGGTCCCAGCTACTCGGGAGGCTGAGGCAGGAGAATGGCGGGAACCCGGGAGGCGGAGCTTGCAGTGAGCTGAGGTCCGGCCACTGCACTCCAGCCCGGGCGACAGAGCGAGACTCCGTCTCAAAAAAAAAAAAAAAAAAAAAAAAAAAAAAAAAAAAAAAAGAGTGAAAAGATTTAGAGAAGTAGTGTCTGAGAAAAATCCAACTTGCTGTGGGTCAAGTAATATAATCTTTGTGAACACGACTCCCTATTCACTTTTCAACCAGGGTCTATCTGGTATCTCAAAAAGGTTACCTTTCTAACCCTCTGAAAATGGTTGCTGAGCTAAACCACTATGTATTGATGTAGTTTCCTTGTACTCTTGACTTCAGCGGAATCTTTTAATAAAATAATAGCATTCAATGTTTGCTGAGCACTTACCGTATGCCAGTTACCCTTATAAATGTTTTACATGTATTTATTTCACTCACAAAAACTCATATGAGACAGATACTATTAGTTTACTTATTTTAGAGATGAGGAAAACAGGGTTTATAAAGTTAATAATGGAGAGCTGAAAATTAAACACAGGTTGCCTGATTTGAAAGATTGTACTTTTTACTGCTGGGCTCTACCTCTGCTACAGTAGTAGAGAGGGGCTTGGGGGGAGTTATTACCCCCTGGATGCCCTGTTTTTAATTACACTTAAGATTTTTAGGTATATTTCCTGTTTAGAAGTGTAGTAGATATATTGCTCATGAATATGGATGCCTATGTATAAAGATTGTTAAAGTTTTAATGTTTTGTACTGTACAAAATACATTTACCTTGGTAAATAACCTAACTGAATATCAGACAAGGGAGTTGTCAGAAATGTCGAGAGTCTTAGAGGAATAAAATGTCTCTGCAGTGTTAGGTGCAAGTAACAGCAGAGTCTAGAGTGGAGAGGTGAAGGAAGTATGCCCCAATTGCTGTTGGAAAAGTCCTCATTAGTCAAAAAACTTCTGGTTTTTACCTTACTTTTCCTGCCATGATGACTTCCAATGCAGTAGCTAAGTGTAGCAAGAAAATCATCTCAATTCTGATAGGCCCTTTCCTATCAGAATTGTTGGCTACTGTCTTCCTAGACCAGTTCACTCTCGGGGGATCCTGACTTCACCAATGCTGAAGTAAGACAATGGAGAGCTAGAAAACATGGTGCTCTTTGTCCCGTCTTTCCTTTTGTTTTGAGGGTCTGGAAAGATCAAAGTACCAGTGAGGAAATAACAAAACGGCTAATACAGGAGTGAAAAGTCTTTCTTTTTGTTGGTTCCTAGTTAGCCTCAGAGTAAAATGTCTTATTTAAGGAAATTTGGTTAGGATTTTGAAATTAAAACCTCACATAATCACGAATTCTAGTTTCAGCTCAGATATGTAGAATGATAGAGAGATCCATGCTTACAACATTGAAAATGTTGGACAGGTTGCAAATTTGATGACTTTTCTTGAGGCCATCAGAAAGCTGAGGTCACAGGGCAACCCACTATAGTAAAATCTGAGAAAAGAGGTATCTCCTGAGAAAAACAGGTCCTGAGTAAGCATTTGCTTGCTTGCAGCAGTTTCTGTGCATGTCTTATTGCATGGCAGAGGCACCTGACAGTCATAACTGAATCATACTCTGAGAATGACCTTATGGTCTAAGAAGCATGTTGCTTTAGAGTTCTGAGTCAAGGAATCAGAAAGTGACCAGCCCTGAAATTCACTCCTTATCTATGAAGGAACCTGTGGCCCAACTCTTGGAACACCTGTGGTCCAAGGAATAGAGGCCCTTTGTTTTTGGGGTAAGTGAAGATTGCTAGGTGAAGGGTGTGATCTGAAAAAGCTATATAAACTACATGCTTTCTACAAGCAGTAGTGGTCTTCCTATTCAGTCCACTGCCACTGAACCACACCATATGTAAGTCCCCCCAGTAAACCCTATGTCTCCTTCACTGACTCTGGTTCTTTGGCCTCTTGGACGTGGTGCCATCTCCACTGGAGTCAGTAGGAGTCCAGCACGGCACTTATGTATTAGCTTCCCATGGCTGTCATAGCAAACTACCACAAGCTAGGTGCCTTAAAACAACAGAAATTTATTTTCTCACAGTTCTTGATTTTCAGGCCAGAATGCTGAAATCAAGGTGTCCCAGAGCCATGTTCCCTCTGAGGTTCTAGGAAAGAATCTGTTCCACTCCTCTCTTTCAGCTTCTGGCTGCTTCTGGCAATCCTTGGCATCCCTTGGCTTGCAGCTTCATCTCTCCAGTTGCTGCCTTGGTTCCCACATGGCTGTCTTCCTTCTGTGTGTGTGTGTGTGTGCATATGTGTCCAAGTTTTCCTCTTTTTACAAGGACAGCAGTCATATCGGATTTAGGGCCCACCCTAATCTCTCATCTCATTTTAACTTGATTACATCTCCAAAGACCTTATTTCCAAATAAGGTCACATTAGCAGCTTCTGGAGGTTACATCTTAGACATATCTTTTTTTCGTGGGTCTGGGGAGAGATACCATTCAGCCTAGTATACCATATAAGTTGAGGGTAATATGATTCCCCTAAACATTCTGAATGAGTTGCAAAAGACAGCCTGTGGGCTAGTGTGAGAATGTAGAGCCCAGGGAGTCTGCAAATATAACAGAATATGCTTCCTCTTGCAGGCTTTTCCTCCAAAACCCTACCAGGAAAATTGGAGAGGAATCTCCAGAAAGAGACAGAACGTGAGAAAGAGAAAGTGTAGCACTTGCTGGAGAAGAGAAGCAAAAGCCTCTGCCCAAAATATCACCCAGACCCACCTCCCTTGTGAGGGAGAAGAGTGACAAAGCAACAACAAGAAAACCCTGATGTTAATCCTTAGGAAGGGAAGAGTAAAACAAAAACCACTGCCTAAGGGCATTGTTGGAAGCTTTTTGCAGCCGCGGAGAGGGAACAGGAAAAAATATAAAAAGAAAAAGAGAAGCCTCCATGCGTGGGGCAGAGACAGGAATCCATGCTAGGACCAGCACTGCAGCAGGAAGGAGAGACAGAGATCTTGCAAAAGTCAAATCCCTGGTACCCAGACTCAGGCGTATCAGAACCTCAAAGAACTCACTCTTCTTACCAAAATATCTAAAATATATTAATAAATTTGATACCTATATATATATGTGTGTGTGTGTGTATATATATACATATGTGTATATATATGTATACATACATATACACACACACACACACACACACATATATATACTTTTTTTTTTTTTTTTGGAAACAGAGTCTCACTCTATCACACAGGCTGGAGTGCAGTGGTACCATCTTGGCTCACAGCGACGTCCACTGCCCGGACTTGGGTGATTCTCATGCCTCAGCCTCCCAAGTAACTGGGACTACAGGTGTGTGCCACCACACCCAGGTAATTTTTGTATTTTTGTAAAGACAGGTTTTCGTCATGTTGGCCAGGCTGGTCTCCAACTCCTGAACTCAAATGATCCACCTCCACTCTGACTCCCAAAGTTCTGGGATTATAGGCATGAGCCACTGTGCCTGGCCAGAATGCGTATTTTAATAGAAACTCTGCAGAGGGTTCACCAAAGTAGTAGGTTTTATGTTAGTTTTACAAAGGCTTTGATTCCTGCTTGCAGGACCACAATGGCAAAAGGATGTATGTATGGTAATCCCACCACCCCAAATGCTATGTAAATCCCAAAGCACTTACCTGGGAAGTAGCATAAAGAGATCTGGTTGATCACTGACCTGAAAGATTCAGTGTCAGGAAAGAAAGAAAGTGATGGCAAAATCTAAGTAAGAAAGCCCCAAGCAATTTAAAATTATAATCAGAAGTCAAAGTAGTTGTCATTTCAGTCGGTGGGTGTGCATTTAATATATTCCATATGCTGTGCTTTTGTGTAAACAATGGTATATTGGCAACTTCTAGGTCTGGGGGGTCTCCTATTGAAGTCTGGAATCAGCTGTCCCATGTCAATTACTGTCTGAATAAGCGGACAATAAATGACATGCCGCCAAACCTTAAATGAAGCCTTACAACCAATCTTTCCTTAGGACTCAGCAATTGCTTTTAAGTATGGTTGACTTGAGCTCAGGAATTTGAGACCAGCCTGGGCAACATGGTGAAACCCCATGTCTACAAAAAATTAGCCAGGCATGGTGGTGCACGCTTGTTGTCCCAGTTACTCAGGAGGCTGACATGGGAGGATCACCTGAGCCCAGGAGGTAGAGTTTGCAGTGAGCTGTGATTGTGTCACTACCTTCCAGCCTGGACAACAGAGTGACATCCTGTCTCAAAAAATAATAAAATAAAATACAATAGAATGAACATGGTTAATATTCTGTCATGGACATTTAGTTTAGGACTTTTGCTAAGCTATAAGGCATGTTAAACATTGAAGAAATGGTAGAAAGAAATTGTCTGATCTCTGAAACTGAGGGTCTTTAAAATTTGGGTAATATAGCTATGTGTGTAATTTTCAGAGGAATAATAGATATCTTGGGGTTTCAAACACAAGCAAAGTTGGTCTCTCTTCATGTCTAACACCTATATTCTCATGAAAGCACACCGGCTTACATTTATGTAAAGTAAAATTCAGACAAAAGTCATTCCAGCATTTTAGAGTTCAAGATAGAGTTACCTTTGGAAGAGGGGTTTGCATAACGACTGAAACAGAGCATGGGAGAGTGGTATCTTTTTGGTTGCAAATAATATTCTGTTTCTTGGTTATTCTTGTGTGTTCAGCTTATAGACAACATTGCGTTGATCATTCATGGTATGTTGTTGTTCGTTTATTATCTTACTACATTTTAGCAAAAAGTAAAAGTCGAAACCAAAAACAAACAGGAAACAAATAAACCATAAGACAAGAGGGATGGGAGATCATGGCGGCAGGCAAAGAAGCAGAGCTATGTATATATCTCACAGCCACTATCTTATACTCATTAGACTTGTTTCAGGTGTTTTAGAGGCCAGACCTTATTACATGTTCTAGTAGAAAGAGTTTGTCTTAGAAATATTTGTTTGATGCAACCTACCTATTGGTGTGACTATATTGACATTGTCCACTTGTTGGGATAAACATGCCACATCAACTCAAGGTCTAAAGAAGATTCTGCCCCTAGTTCTTCAATCTTGTATCAGTTCACAATGTAGAGTAGTCTTCTCAAATTGTTAACACCTGCCCCCTTCCATCAGTAGCTGCCTTTAGATGATATGCCAATATGTAGGAAGTTCCAAGAAGGTAGAGTGTGTCTGGTGATTGGATGATAATACAGGATTATCATTCAAAATCATGGGTGAATTTAGCTCAACCAGCAGCTATGTTTCTGTGTTCTCTTGTTCTTGTGGCCTGGAAGCTGGTGGTTTCAAGCCTGGCATTTGTGTCCTCCAGAATGTGAGCAGCATTGCAAAGTAGCTAAGTGTCACCTTGGTTCTACCATTTCCTCTTTTCATCTTCTTAGATCTTAATCTTGTCTTCAACTCTCAGGAGTTACCCTCACAAAAACATCTCTAAATAGAAACTTCAGAACTAAACAGTTAAAATTATGCGTAACATTTGATTGATGATAATTTTAGAGCATTTACACATGATATATGTATTGCCTGTTTTATCATCATAATCATTCTGAGAAATAAAAGGTATGTATGCATTTTGAAACATAAAAAAACCTGACATTCAGAAACAAAGAAAAAATGTTTTGCAGATAACATACCTAAAGTCAAAATCCAAGCTCTTTCACTGCTTGCCTGGTATTTTTTCTAAATTTTTGTTATCTATCTCCAAGAATAAAGTTATAATGGTGAAACACCAGGTAATAGAAAAGTTATTTTGGACAAACAGTTAATTCCTTCAAACCCTATGAGTAGATTCAGCATTATTAGGAGAAAAATCATTGGCTTTTGTACCTAGCTGATCCTGTGTGTGGATTTTGTCTGTACCATGAAAACATGGCCAAGTCCTATAACTTTGAAAAGTTATGTCCAACTTACAATGGCATATTCCACTCTCCTTGCTGTCAAAAGAATTAAATGTCCCAGATCACTTAGGAAAAAGATAACAGACACTCTGTTAAGGGGCTGAACTAGGGAATAAGCAGCAGCAAGGGTTAAACATATTTCCCACAAAACTCTCTGATCTTATTTCACACCAAAATGTCATAAATGTCTGGTACTTACTAGAATACAATACCTTACAAACAAGAATGCCTACTCTCTTTTGGCATCATTAAATTATTTATGGAGGGTCCATATGCTAGAAACTGTTGAACAAATGAGTCAATGAAAAGTTAAACCTATCTATTTGGTAGACAAGTACTTTCCTTCCAAAGTAAATCAGACAGGCTCAAATACAGAGAAGGTTGAAAGAGCAAGTTATTTCTGGAACAGAAAATGTGAATTTTGTTGAGTTTTGTCACTAAGATGATTAGAATGAGTGTCCGATGCCCTTCTTCTATAGAAATCACAAATCCCAGGCCAAGTGAGGCAAACTATTAAAAAAAAAAATTGCTGATTAAAAACAAACAAGTAAGCAAACACACAAACAAACAACCGCCTTCCCCATTGGCATGTCCCAAAGCCATTTCAGAAGAAATTTTTGAAGCCAGGGGTTGAGAATTTGAATCTGTTTTTAAAGTACTCTCTAGCCCTTCCTAAGTATAGGTCCATGAGTAGGTTGTCCAACTCTCCAAGCCTCATCTGGGAAATGGGGAGAATTTTCCAACCCCTACCTCAGAGCCCTCTTGTGAAAGTTGTATGAACTCAAGTATGTGAGGGCACGTGGTGCAACTCCTGGCACAGAGTGAGTGTCCAGGTAATGATGATCCTCTTTCTCTTACAGCCTTATCTCACATTACTGGTTTTGTGTAGGAATAGAGAATCTGGGATTTGGGTTTGGAATCCACCAGAGACTAATACAGCAGCGCCACCTGGTGACCATTTTACCACAATAGTAACCTAACAACGTCCTAAAGATCATGGGTGAGAAAGCTATCTCTCTTTGTTTCTGAAGATTTAAATAAAAATACAGTCTCTTGATATATTAGAGAGACTTTTATCATTATTGTAAGTGTCACTCCTTAAAAAAATCCAGAAATAATCAAATTCTCAGAGATTAAGTTTGAGTTATATTGTTTTTCATTCTACTGCCTTTGGAAAGCAGCTAAATATTATCTTCATCAGCATCGATTAAAAAAGACGTAATGGAACATAAACCTTGTTAGAACTATTGAGAATTGACAGTTCACTCAGTTCTTCTTGGAGAAAATAAATTATTAGTAAAAAATGCATAGATATGAGGTCAGAAAACCATGATTATTTTATGTACAAGGGTCACCATAATAAATGTAGTGTTTCTTCATTTCCTAGTCTTCATTCTCTTGTGTTCGTTCCTTGTAACCAAGGGTTTTTCAGCAGAAACCTCTAGGTACATTTTAGGAAATTCCAAAATGTCTTGCAATTTGAAACAAAATTTTTGTGCATATTGGGTGGTGGTGCAGTACTATTGTTTTTTAATACTAAACAAATAAAAAAGAATTTCAGCTCTAAGAAAGCTTTGATAGAACATGGGTGTGGTGTTCTGAATGTTTATGTCTCCCAAAAATTCATACATTGAAATACCCCTAAGGTGATGGTATGAAAAAGTGGGGCTTTTCTGACATGATTAGCTCATGAGAACTCTGCCCTCATAAATGGAATTAGTGCCCTTATGGAAAAGGCCTGTGAGAACTTGTTTGGCCCTTCAGCCTTGTGAAGATACATAGAAAGTACAATCTATGAGGAACAGGCTCTCATCAGACCCCAAAACTGCTGGTGCCTTGATCTTGGACTTTCCAGCTTCCAAAACCGTAAGCAATGAATTTCTGTTGCTTATAAATTACCCAACCCAAGGCATTTTGTTATAACAGCCTAAACAGAACAAAGGCATTGGGTAAAACTAAGTTCAAGATCTTTGTTCCTTGCTTATTTTCTTAAACTATCCAATAAATCCATTCTTCCAGTTTTCTCTTCTGCCAGTACAGTGTGAACTGATGTTCAGAAAGGGAAAATGTATATATACAACATATTCTTAGAGCCTGGGCACCGGTTGTAGAGCTTTCTCCACACCCTCCCCTGGGTGCATGTATTCTAAAGCAAGAAGGTGCTGTGTGGGAAATCACCTTGATGTAGTGGTAGCTTCCAACTACACTATTATGCAGATTATACTAGAAGTCATAGAACAGAAAGACTCACAGACCAATAAAGATGCCAGAAGCACGGGGCTTATTAAATCAATTTTAAACCCCAGAAAAGAAACAAGGTGAAAGTCATGGGATAGGTTGACTCATTGAGGGTAAAGTGTGAGAGGGGTGGAAGGATCACACTAGCTGAATGTTCTGCAATGTTGGTATATACACTCCTTTTCCCTCTGCCACATCATCCTTCTCCAGTGGTGGTGTGTTATACCAGAGTTGAGGTTTGAGCAATGAAAGAGGGGGCCAATGGAACATTCTTACTCTCTCCAAGACAATCAGGGGCAAACCACTGAAATTCACCATTTAGGTTGATGAGCTGGTATGGGTACCAGAATGGAAGTCAACAAAGAGTGAGCAAATTAAGACCTAATGGATAGTGAATGCTTAATTTTCTCATATATATCTAGTGTATCACATATAGTGTTTTCTTGGTCTTTCTTTCCCCTTCTATTTTTGTTCACACTCACATGCTCTACTTAGTTTTTCTGTCTTAAGGGTCGCTTTGTTGTTTAACACATCATAGGAATTTCATGTATCCCTTTGTTTTCCTGTCTTCTACAGTAGAATGGAATATTTTTGAACAACACAGCAAATGACTATTGCAGAACAGGATATTGTTGGCTGTTAAATATGAGCTCCAAGTTTGCTTGGATGACTCTGGCCCAGAAAAAGAGAGTTTCTTTTTATGTGCTTAGCACAGTCTTCTGTAACTTGAGGAACAGACACTTCTGATTTTGGTTGACCTGGATTTAATCCTTGCAGGGGTACAAGCCATAGGTGTCAAATGAAACTGGCCTTCATCCAAGATTCATCAAGTAGTTGGCAGATGTTAGGCATGTTTGGAGATAGGAGTTCTGTGGTCTCTAAATCCCTAACCTTGAGAATGAGGAAGCTTGTGGGAGTCCCTGGGAAGACCTAAATGGTCCTCTCTTTCTAAATTCCCCCAAACAGTGCCTTTCTCAGGTCCCCTTGGCCTGTATTGAATGTTCTCTCCTCTCTCATTTTTTGTTAGCTGAGATGATTCTTTAAAAAATTCCAGCACTGTTCCAGATTAAAGGTGGACACCACTCCTTCCTAACAGCCCTCCTCCCCCAACCAGTCTCTGGATGAGTGCAGAAAAACACAACAGCCCTACTCAATTGATTTTATTTTCATTTTTTATTGAAAGCTTCATCAAAGAAAACAGAAGTTTAAACCTAACATCCACTGATCTACAGAAAGCCCAAGGGATGGGGGAGATAGTTGCTAATTTGACTGTGGTACAGATGAAGAAATTAAAAATAAAACCAGAAACACCTTAGAATTACAGAAGTTTCCATGACAGTCAGAGACAGCAGTACAAAAATGCTCTTAAATAAAGTTCAAAATTGAATGATGTTTCAGAAGTTCCATGAAGTTGAATAAGGACTGAAACAAGGGTTTTAAAAGAAGCTGTGTCCCATTTTTTTTTAGACACTGAATATCTCATAGCAGATACTACTACATATATTTTTTTAAATTAAGATTCCATTTTGTTTTCTTCTTCTTTTGAAATAAATGGAAGCATCTGTGTCCAGAATAGAGAAAACTTTTTCAAGTGTCTCTTTGAAATAATTTTTACAGTTCCTGAAAAGCAGGGAATAACTCATTTTTTAAAATATATATGAAGAGATAACATATTTGAGGGAGGAGGAAAGAACATCTTTCTCAATAACCTAGACCAGAGGGTTTGAAACAAAATATAACATTAAAGTTACATTTTGGACATTATTTAAATTTGATGTGATCATAAAAATATCCATGGGAGTGTCAAAGTCATTCAGCCTTAATACAGTAATGCAGTCAAAATAGAACGAAAACAGTGCAATAGTTTTGGTCAAAGATTTAAAAATATGAATATGACTGTGCCAAGAGCTACCATTATACTCTCTTTGCAGAAATTGTGTGGATCCATGCTACTGGTTCATATTTAGTGGAGTGAAGGAACCAAAAATAACTTTCTTTTGAGGGAAG
This sequence comes from Macaca fascicularis, assembly GCF_037993035.2. Lineage (NCBI taxonomy): Eukaryota > Metazoa > Chordata > Mammalia > Primates > Cercopithecidae > Macaca > Macaca fascicularis. Next base: position 18,410,768 of record NC_088376.1, read on the forward strand.
CCGAATTCTTTGCTATGATTTTTTTTCCTGTATATTCTGCAAGAATACAGCCAACTCTCAATTATTTCTGGTAGATAGGAAAAGACATTATAGATAATCAAAATTTATGACATATAATGTACTGACATTAATTTTACCAATGATTTCAAACTCCCTTAAGAAATTAATACTTTATAAGAAATAAAACAATCAATTCTTATTTCCAATTGTTTGTCCCACCCTCAGAGTGACATGCTAATAAAAGGAAACAGAGCCCAAGGCCTACACATTGAAAAGAAAAAACAAAACACACCCGCAAAGTAGATAATTAGCCCTTCAAAAATTGAGAGTGATTGTATTTATGCACAACTCAGAAATTGGGGCAGTAGTAAGAAAAGCTCAAGTATGACTCAGTGGCCTAGTGGTTCTTCCTGCAGATCCAAGCTTGACTGCACCTTTCCTTCAGCTTTAAAGCTTTCTGAGTGGAAGAAAATTTTCTTGATATATTATTTTGCCTCACAAAAATAAACAGAAATGAATATTGAAAGACATTCATCCCTTTTTTGCTACAGAGAGTATATCTACATGTTAGAGTATAAAGCCAATGATAAATTAATCTGGAGTGAACTCTTGTCTCTCACATCATACAAGGTCTTTGGGGTCACTTGGGGATTTAGCGTTTAGTTTTTGTACTTTCCTGAACGCTATGTAATCTGCAAAGGACAGCCATGACCAAGAGCATTTGGGATTAAAGGACCAATTTCATACTTAAGAATGTTTGGTAGGAAATGTTAAACTTGAGTCAGACCCAACTGTCTTCCAATGCCACAGTGGATGTCATTTGTAAAACAAATTGATTCATTAATGAAATCCCATTATCACTTGCCACAGGAAGGGTAGAGTGTACAGAATCAATGAGCCTGTTTAAATTCTGTCAATCCCTCAGATTGAAGTGAGAGGCTGTCAGTCCCAGTAAGCTCAAAATTTTGAAGCATGCCAGCTACAATAACATGAAAGACAAAATCTCATCCTTTACTTTTTACTGAAGACAAAGTAATATAGATCAAGGTTCTATGACATGTTAAAGCTTTATTATAGTGCATGATTCCTCAAAGGTGCTGAATGTTATACATGTACATAAATATTGTCCCTTTACTTGACTTCAAATCATATAAAAAACATGTATTACTGAAACCCACTTGAGAATTTCTCTCTGCTTATCAGCTCATCTGCAGTGGTTCATGCACTCAAATTAAGAATGAAAATGAATTGCCAAATGTATTTTAATCTCCTATTAACATCATAATCTGTCTAGACAGCCTATTGAAACTTCTCCTCAATCGTGAAGATGACTGCAAGAGTCCTAATTAAATCAAATTTCACTTTTCATTAATAGGGGTTTTAGGCCACTGTAAAAAAAAAATAAATAAAAATAGGTATTTAGCAAATATCCCAATTATTTAAATAAAGAGGTTTTTTTGGGGGGGGGAAAAAACAATTACTTTTCTGGGGTCATACATAAATTGAAAATAGTTTTTAAAGCACTTTGCAAGGGATCCAAAGATGTATTTTTAGGCATAGTAAAATAAAGTGAACTTCATGCTTTAAACAGCCTTCTTCGGTTGTCAGTCTTATATGTCTAATGGGAGAGCTTTTAACACCATGCAGTTTTTCATTAGAAGGGGGTGGAAGTGAGTCATATGCTTTCAAATGTGACAGATCTGCTAAGGTCACAGGAAGAAGTAATTCAAGTGAAATATGGAGGTAACATTCTGAAATGTTGAAATCTACCAAGGAAACAAACTAATCCTGGCAAAACTAGAGTCAGGTAAGGATTTTTTTAAGAGTACTGTGACATTTGCAATATTCAAAACATGTCAGCATTCAAGGACAAACCGTCATCAGCACCTGCCAGTATTACCTTCAGTTCACTTGGGCTCATTATGTTGTCTTTAGAAGACATGGCCACGTATTGGGGAGCTCCCAATTATCATGCACACTTTGCCTCCCTTGACAACGCCTTATCATTATTGAAAGAAAACTCACTCTTGCACTGACCATGAAACTAGCATTTACATGAGACAGTGTTTCTCTCATTTGGATTGTGGCTTTAGTTTGTTTCCTCATGTTTAAGCTAAATCTTGGCATTAAAGTCAAAAGGAAAAATGGAAACATCCAAATAAATGCTTGAAAATCTGGTGGACCAGAATGCATGGAAAATTAACTTCAACTTAAAAAAAAAATTATAGTCCTAACTAGGATGGGTGACAAAGACCCTATCTCAAAAAAAAAAAAAAAAGAAAAAAAGAAAAAAAAAATCACTACAATATATTTTGTTGATTAAATTTGAATTCTGCTGTCTGTATATATTGAAAACTTATTTTGGTTTATTATCACACAATGTAATGCTGCTTACCTGTTGATGCTTTTTTTTTTCTCCCAGACTTGGCTCTTCAAAACAAGTCTTAGGTAAGACAACGGACAAAGCAGGGCAAATTTGAGTATGTGCCATTGTTTTCCTTCTATTTTTTTTTCTTTTTGGTTTGAAAACATATATTTTATAGAATGGCATGATATAAACTATCCAAACACAAAACACACATGAACACATCAAATGACAGGTCATTTCCTCTTGCAGAAAGTGGCTTAAAAAATTGATATTGAAACTTCATAGTTGAAAAAAATATTTCTGAATGTACAAATAAAGCAGCAGTTTTGAATAGAAACAGGAAGTTACCTAGGCACATTCATTAGCCACATGGTAGCTACCTCTTAGCCTCATTGTTGATTGTGTAAATGAGACTTTCTTTGTATCACATTAATACATGTTTTTGGTTATTTTTTCACAGAAATGAAAGAAAGTATATTAGTTTCATATTCAAATGAATTATGCCCAGGATAATCCTTATTTATACAAAGAGTTTAGAGAGTGAAAAAGAGAAACAGAAAATATGGTTCCCATATATGTCTTTTTGTACCCCAAAAAACTTTGGGGCCCACTTTTCAAAGATAAAAACTTCAGTGCCACCTTTATAATGCATGGGAAACTGAAGGATGGAACAAAAGATAGTATAAATCTAGCATTTTCTCTAAAGCATGAAAAACCATAATGGTGGGTGTGACCAGTTGGAATTTCTCTGTAACACACACTACATTTTCTTGGATACACGTTGTCTCCATTGTGACCATAAATATATGGAGTCATTCTCTGATTTGAGCTTCCAATTCATGGGGTTGCAAATAAGAGAACCAGAGTTTATATAAATAGTGGAATACTGACAATTTCACATGAGTCAACCTTATTACTCATGTTGACATAATGGGAATATGATTTATCTTTAAAACTTTTTAGTTTTTAAAAAGCCTACCCTGTTTTATAGTACACTTAAATACATTTCCCTGCTTCTTTTGGACTAAGACAGGCTCCTGTGACTTAGTTTGCGAAAAAGAGTTTCACCTATTTGATTCAAAGGATTCATTCAGAAAGCAATCTAGTGAATGGTTCACCTGACAAAATTCTATTCCATTGTCCTTAATTTCAGGTAAAACTGTAAAGGTTGAACACATATCTCATGAATTAAAAATGTAGATATATTTTACAGGTGGGTCAATTTAATTCATTTTAGACAAAGTTTTGCATCATTCTAAATGCAAGTATTCCTCCTTGGTTTACATGATTGATCATACCTAATTCTTTTGGTTCTTTAATTATTGATATAAATCATACTGTTTCTTGATTGTCAACTAGCATTTTAAGGACTTCCCTAAACTCCACTAATAGAATTCTCATTCTTATTGGGCCTACATGCCTCAAAGAATTAAACTGAAAGAAAAAGTTCTTTCGGCAACACCAAGATATGAAAATACAATGAAAAGAGGCAAAAAGAAGATACCCCCTACCCATTTGCAAAACCAAGGTGTCTATTCATGGTAGGTGATAACAAAGACAGAGGTGAGAAGACAAAACCCAGAGGTGTGGTAATTTAGAGGGAAGACTATTGTTACAAATACAATGAGACCTTTCCAGGAGACCACTCACTGTTTCACAGAATATCACTAAGTTTTTTGACAAGTGACCTTTCAGACCAGGTTCAGAAAGTATCTTTAGCTGAAAATTCATACAAAGAATATTCAACCTGTTAAATAAGCATCTTGGTTTACTAGTGGCCATCAGTACAGGTTTCACTATTCAAGACAGCTAATGAGAAACCAGAAAAGCTCACAGAATTTAAAGCCACTTGGCTCTATCAATCAGTTGATACCCAGAACTGTTCATGCTGAAACTGCTAAACACAGCAGGTACAAGCTTCTGCTATCAATGAATATACATTTAAAGAAAAGAAAGACAACTCCCCCCACCCTCTTTTTTTGCACTATGTAAAACACCAGTGGAAGGTAGTTTAAACACAACAAAGTAAGAACTGGTCCGGCCATGTCGGTCAAATAAATTTTTTTTTGTTTTTTTTTTTTTAAAAGAAAAGAAATGAAAAACAACCTCTATCTTCTGGACTGTAATAGGGTGTCACTTCATCTTTGGTATAAAATAGGCCATCCATAGGCTGAATTTGATCACAACTAGGAAAGACTACAGAAATTGTCAACAATTTCTCTATCTATTGCTTTTTTTTTTGTTTTTTTTTTTGCACTTTTTGACCATAAGCTCCTATCTACTTGTTTTTTTTTTTTTTTTAATGCTCTTAAGCTAGGTTTTGCAATGTGACAAGCAAAGCTGACTAAAAACTTTGTAAAGCTCATAAAAAAGACTGCAGATAAAAAGCACTAATGCTTTTGCTAGCGATCACGCTTTGTAAATTAAAAAAATCTGCATTCTGCCCCCCAAACACGCATTATTTCTAATGCAGTTGTTTTTAAACCAACATTAATAACTTTACTGTAAAATGTTTTAGCCTTTGAGAATGATTCATGTCAACACTTAAGACAAAGTTCATGAAAAGTCCCAGCATTTTTCCAATTCTTGCAGTTGCCATGGTTTCTTTTATCAACAAATTTTCTTCAAATGAAGAAAAACATTTTCATTTAAACTGTACAGTTTTTTTTCACCCTAAAAACTCAGTCTTAAACTTCTGTGCCAGTTAAAGCCAGCACAATATTTCAATTCTTTCTTGATTTTTGTTTTTAACAAGACGTTGACAGCTTGCCTCGAGAGCCTTTGACGTCCTTAAAATTAAGGCAATTAAGATTTAAGATAAACCTTACCTAAATATTTCTAAGAAAAAATAAAATAAACCCACTAGATTTAAACAAGAAGGGAAAAAGAGATAGTAGCTTAATTGTTGAGGAAGACCATTTGGTTCCATTTCTATTGCCCGCCTCTTGACATTAGGTTTTCTGTTTTTTAAAAAAAAGTATCTACACCTTCAGGAAAATTCTGAATTCAATTCAAATGTTCATCCACATAAAATATCAAACTTCAATGTTTTGTTTTGTTTTGTAGTGTTTTTTTGTTTTTGTTTTTTTTCCTCTTCTGGAATTTTTTTCTGTAGTTAAAAAAAAATGATGGCAAAAATAAATTGTCAGACCACATGAAGACCATTTGCACAGCACATAAAAACTGTTTTCATTGGGTAAGGTATAAAACTAAAAAAAAAAAAAAAAAAAAAAAAAAGCATTCCATTGACGTCTGTGCAAACTGGAAGCCAACTTCTTGTTCAATGAAGTTTCTTCATTCAAGGCAAAGATTCAGACGGACATTCTTCAGTCCTGTTTATGGTCTGTGAAAACAATTGAATAAGAGTGGTCATTAAATTAAAGTAACTTTGAAATCACCTTCTGTGCCCTTTTCCAATGAGGCAGCTTTAAAAGATACCAAGCTTTCAATATAACATAGTCACAAAAGCATCATAACATCATACTGAGTCTATGAGATTGTCAAATTCTGCCACTTTCACTTAAATACAGATTTGGGCCAGAGAGTTTGTTTACATTAAAAATCAAGGTTAATAGCTTACGTTGTAGCTCCTTACAGATCCTTTGAATAATTCTGTTCCTTCAAAACTACTGTAGGAATCATCACTAATTCCAGCAACATATATGAGATTCTTTACTCTGCACCCAAAATAACTGGGTTGTATGTTATCTCGTGGTATTCATCACGTACATTTACACAAGGCTTATTGCCTGAGGAAATAAGTGAGACAGTTAAGAGGCCAATGCAGTTTTGTTCTTTTTCTCTTCCCCTTCTCTTCTTTCTTGTTCATTCCCTCTGTCAAGATTATAAGTTTGTGACAGCAGGAACTATATTTTACTTATACCTTTTGCCTTTTAGGCAGAGTGGTATATCCACAATAGGTGTTTAACTAGAAAAATATCATTTTACTATATGCCACTTTGCTTAGCTCATTTCGAATAGACTTCTGCTACTGCCCTTTCTACGTTGCAAGGTTAACCTTCCAGCAAGATGACTTTACTCTTAGCTCTTTTGCCCACAGATTAGAAGTTTGTAAAATCACTTCAGAGTTGTGCTATAGAAAGAAGGACCTTTATATTATCTGTAAGTCACATTTAGCTGAAAGCCTTTTTGTTCAGGGTATCGGATGACAGCAAAAAGTTATGCAAGTTCTTCCGATGCACAGTTGCTTAATTTAGTAAATATGACTCAGTGTTACTATGTGTAGTTTTACAGATTGTTTACTATACAAGATGCATGACTGAGGGAGTGGGGGCTAAATTTCAGCCCATTGTCTGTTCCCCAAGGTATGTACCCTGGAGGAGAGCTGTAACCCCAGTTCACAGTGCTTTAAACTGTGTAATGTGTAGCTTGAGACGGCCCAGAAAGGACATAGTTTCCTAATTTGCAAAAAGCCATCATATGAGCCAGCTATGGCTATTAGGAACCTGATTAATTTCTTCCTAAAATCATGTGAGGAAAGCTACCAGTTGATATATCGAATATTCAATTTTTATCAATAGGTTAAGTCCCTAAAAATATATTTCTGTGTTATATGAGGAAGTGAGATATCTTTTAAGAAGCAAAGCAATTACAATTTTCATACTGTAGCAACAATAAGAAAAATTTTATTAGCGGTAGTCATGGGAACCATGGTCTATATGTTAACTATCTCTAGCTTTGCACACTATAGACTTGCTCCATTTATCTCTAAAAATCTACATTACTATGGGAACAAATTTTTTTTCTTGGTTATATAGCTGTGAGTTGGGGGGTGGTGGGGGGAGAATCTGTTCTTTGTTCCCACTCCCATCTTCTACTCTGATATTATTGTGTACTGAACGGAAAATGCCTAAAACACCATGAATCTCTTTAGCAGCTGCTCAGTGAATGATGTCTTCTTCAGTGAACTACAGTGCATAGAAGACCTGATCCATCAAGCTCAAGTACTTGATTCACTGGTCTCAGAAGCATTGATATTTATGAGCTAGGCTGGAAGTACTTTAGGTTTTATAACTGTACACAAATGCTTCCAATAGCCCTCTCCCATAATTTGCTTGCTTCTTAAAGTGGCCCCATTGCCACATGAAAACAAATGATGGCAAATAGATGGTTGTACTTGACAAGTTCATGTTTGCTAGCTGAAGTTTGAAGGAAAAAGGATCTTGCCATTGAATAGAACTGAATTCTCTCCTGCCCATCTCCTCTGTCCTGGAATAAATGTGAATGTGCACATTTACATAATACTTATGGATTGCACTGAAATTCATAAAAATAGAAGGGTTCTAATTTTTTTTTTAGGCTGGGATCTTTGGCAACAAGAACATGTTAAGTTGGACATTTTAGAAATAAAATGGGGTACAACTTGAAAACAGGAATTCATGTGAAGAAATAATGAGTATGGAAATCATTTGCAAATTATAAAACACAGTGCACAATGTATTATTATAATATATTACAATACGTAAAATGTTGTATTATTCACAAGTGTAAAGGACATAATTTGCTCATCATTAATATACTGACAATGTATAGAAATTTGGTATTCAGGCAGTTCAGGTAGCCAGAGAAGATTTGAAGTATAAAAAGAACTTGCAATACCAGCGTTGAAATGAGGGCCTTTTAAAGTCAGAGTAAATGTGGTAGAGTAGGAATTTCACTGAATTTAAGAATACAGAGGCATTTTGAATCCTCTTATCACTCCTCCTCCCTCAAAAAAACAAAACAAAACAAAAAAAATAGGCACAGTGGATAGATTGGAACATAACAAACCATAATCTTAGAAATCCATTTTAGAGCAGGAGGAAGTCTCAGAGATAGCCAAATGAAGCAATATTTTCCAGAATAATTCCTGACAGACTAGCTTCATGTAATGCTATGTAAAAAGTGGGATTCTGTGATCCCGATTGTAGAAAAAGTCACAGTACATTCCCACTACTGGCTAAATTAAAGAAGTAGTTAGGGTACCCAAAAAGAAGGGCATGAATATTTTTAAAAAATTGTTCTTGAAAGAATATCATCTTTTACATAGGTATCCAAATTACAACATGTAGATGAAACTTTGTGAGACATCTTTAATCATTTAATTTATCTTTTCTAAATTATACTTTCAGTTCTGGGGTACATGTGCAGAATGTACAGGTTTGTTACATAGGTGTATACATGCCATGGTGATTTGCAGCACCCATCGTCTACATTAGGTATTTCTCCTAATGCTATACCTTCCCTAGCCCCCCACCCCCTGACAGGTCCCAGTGTGTGTGATGCTCCCACCCCCCAGTGTCCATGTTCTCATTGTTCAGCCCCCACTTATGAATGAGAACACATGGTGTTTGGTTTTCTGTTCTTGTGTTAGTTTGCTGGGAATGATGCTTTCCAGCTTCATCCATGACCCTCCAAAGGACATGAACTCATCTTTTTCTATGGCTACATAGTATTCCATGGTATATATGTGCCACATTTTGTTTATCCAGTCTATCATTGATGGGCATTTGGGTTGGTTCCAAGTCTTTGCTATTGTGAACAGTGCCACAGTAAACATACGTGTGCATGTGTCTTTATAGTAGAATGATTTATAATCCTTTGGGTATATAACCAGCAATGGGATTGCTGGGTCAAATTGTATTTCTGGTTCTAGATCCTTGAGGAATCACCACACAGTCTTCCACAATGGTTGAACTAATTTACACTCCCACCAACAATGTAAAAGCATTCCTATTTTTCCACATCCTCTCCAGCATCTGTTGTTTCCTGACTTTTTAATGAACGCCATTCTAACTGGTGTGAGATGGTATCTCACTGTGGTTTTGATTTGCATTTCTCTAATGACAAGTGATGATGAGCTTTTTTTTATGTTTGTTGGCTGCATAAATGTCTTCTTTTGAGAAGTGTCTGTTCACATCCTTTGTCCACTTTTTGATGGGGTTGTGTTTTTTCTGGTAAATTTATTCAAGTTCTTTGTGGATTCGGGATATTAGACCTTTGTCAGATGGATAGATTGCAAAAATTTTCTCCCATTCTGTATGTTGCCTGTTCACCCTGATGATAGTTTCTTGTGCTATGCAGAAGTTCTTTAGTTTAATCAGATCCCATTTGTCTAGTTTGGCTTTTGTTGCCATTGTTTTTGGTGTTTTAATCATGAAGTTTTTGCCCATGCCTATGACCTGATTTTCTTCTAGAGTTTTTATGGTTTTAGGTCTTATGTTTAAGTCTTTAATCCATCTTGAGTTAATTTTTGTATAAGGTGTAAGGAAGGGATCCAGTTTCAGCATTTTGCATATGGTTAGCCAGTTTTCCCAATATCATTTATTAAATAGAGAATCCTTTCCCCATGCTTGTTTTTATCAGTTTTGTAAAAGATCAGATGGTTGTAGATGTGTGGTGTTATTTCTGAGGCCTCTGTTCTGTTCCATTGGTCTATATATCTGTTTTGGTACCAGTACCATGCTATTTTGGTTATGTAGCCTTGTAGTATAGTCTGAAATCAGGTAGCATGATGTCTCCAGCTTTGTTCTTTTTGCTTAGGATTGTCTTGGCTATGCGGGCTCTTTTTTGGTTTCATATGAAATTTAAAGTAGTTTTTTCCAATTCTATGAAGAAAGTCAATGGTAGCTTGATGGGGATAGCATTAAATCTATAAATTACTTTGGGCAGTATGGCCATTTTCACATGATTATTTCAATAGATGCAGTAAAGGCCTTCAACAAAGTTCAACAGCCCTTCATGCTAAAAACTCTTAATAAACTAGGTATTAATGGACTGTATCTCAAAATAATAAGAGCTATTTATGACATACCCACACCCAGTATCATTCTGAATGGGCAAACCTGGAAGCACTTCCTTTGAAAACTGACACAAGACAAGGATGCCCTCTCTCACCATTCCTATTCAACATAGTATTGGACGTTCTGGCCAGAGCAATCAGGAAAGAGAAATAAATAAAGGGCATTCAATCAGGAAAAGAGGAATTCAAATTCTGTTTGCAGATGACATGATTGCATATTTAGAAAAGTCCATCATCTCAGCCCAAAATCTCCTTAAGCTGATAAGCAACTTCAGCAAAGTCTCAGGATACAAAATCAAGGTGCAAAAATCAAAAGCATTCCTATACGCCAGTAACAGGCAAACAGAGCCAAATCATGGGCGAATTTCCATTCACAATTGCTACAAAGGGAATAGAACACCTAGGAATACAACTTACAGGAGATATGAAGGATATCTTCAGGGAGAACAACAAACCACTGCTCAAAGAATAACAGAGGACACCAACAAATGAAAAAACATTCCATGCTCATGGATAGGAAGAATTAATTTGATTTTTAAAAATCTTGGAGGCCAGGCATGGTGGCTCATGCCTGTAACCCTAGCACTTTGGGAGGCCAATGCAGGAGGATTGCTTGAGGCCAGGAGTTTGAGATAAGCCTGGCTAACATCACAAAATCCCATCTCTAATAAAAATACAAAAATTAGCTGGGCATGGTGGTGTATGCCTGTAATTCCAGTTACTCAGGAGGCTGAGGCAGGAAAATTGCTTGAACCGGGGAGGTGGAGGTTGCAGTGAGCTGAGATCACGCCACTACACTCCAGCCTGAGTGACAGAGTGAGACTCTGGCATGTGCTGTCTGTCTGTCTGTCTCTCTCTCTCTACATATATATTTATATATATACACATATATATACATATATAATATATATACTATATATAATATATATATAATTTAATTAAAACAATAATTTTAAAAAGCCTCTTAGAATTCCCTGAGAGGAAGGCATCACACACCCTAATCTTTCTGAAAGTAAAACATTTGCTGTATTTATCTGACGCTCCAGGAGGTCATGTCAATTAGTATTTTTATGACTTTGAAAAATAATGAAACAAGCAAACTATTTCACTTAGTTTAAACCAGTGTATCCCAACATAATTTGACCAGAAAGTACTTCCCCACCCCAACTCCAGGGCACAGTGACAAATCCTCCCTCAGCACTAGAGACCTAATTAACACTCTTTGGAGAACACTGATGTAATCCTCCCACTGTAGAGAAGAGTAAAATGAGGCTCCAAAGGGCTGAGTGATAACTAGGAAGTGGTAAAGGTGGAATCTGAACCAAGGACTTCTGATTCCACATATTACAATTTAACTTTGATTGAAGACATACTTTTCAGATCTAGCTATTTTTAAGGTTTCCTACATAGCACAAAGGAAAACGGATAACTTGGGTGGGAATTGGAATGCTCATAGAATTTCCAAAATAAACCACAGTTATTTCCTCCTTCTCTGATTAGAACCTGGAATCCTTTTGCATTACTGGCCTCTTTTTATTATTATTTTAATGGTTTTTGGAGTACAAGTGGTTTTGGTTACATGAATAAATTATATAGTGATGAATTCTTAGATTTTGGTGTACTTGTCACCTGAGCAGTAAACACAATGCCCTATATGTAGTCTTTTATCCCTCAAGTAGCCTCTTTTAACAATGGGGGAAAGAAAACTCCATAAATACTAAAATGTGAAGTCCTTTGATTTACCTTGAAATGTGGAATTTGGAATATTAAATATTTGTCAACATATATCCCAAATATAGTCCCTTAATCCATAGGCACATCATTTATATTTCTCAAACTCTTCCTTTAAACCATCTGTTGTGAAGTGTGTACTTTACAATGTCTTTAGGGTAGACAATTGTGATGTTAATTGTATGTATAATGGGTTAAGCTACTTTTCAGGAACACTGGCTGCCCTAATCAGAATTTCACACCCCACAGGAGGTCAGCTAGCATTTAATGAGAAAGGCCAGAGGTTTGTACAAGTACTTAAAGCTATTGTATCTCAATTAACATAATGATTGTTAGAAATGGGCTGCCTGATGAAAGTAGTAACGTGTTAATTAGCATAATGATGCTGGAAATGAGCTGCCATTTGTGAAACTTGGAGTATTTAAGATAATGTGGATTGGTTACATTATTTTAGACATATTCTACACTTTACAAGAAAAGGGAAGGATACAATAAAATGTGGGGAAAAATCAGGCAAAGTAGCGATGCCTAATCATAGCTACTTGGGAGGCTGAGGAGGAAGGATCACTTGAAACCAAGAGTTCTAGGTTGTAGTGAGCAACTTGTAGGTTGATTGGACAACTTGCACCGCTGCACTTCAGACTAGGTGACAGAGTGAGACCCTGTCTATAATTATTTTCAATAAAAAAGCTTTAAAAATATTAAAAATGTGGGGAAATTTGTAGCATATGACTAACTTTAGGACGTTGTTTGAGCTTGATCTCAAAATTGGACTGTCGTTGAATAATTTTCTGGTGGCTTCTGTAAGGATAACATCACCCTACCTCTAGAAAATGGTCAAATCTAACCTGAGTGAATTTTTCATGTAAGATAGGGTCAGGTTATTTCTAAAAACAGAACTGGGAATTCAAGTATACAGAGCAAACTGTATAAATTGTGTTGTGGCTACTTTCTAATCAATGCTTGTTACATATTTTCAAAGTGCCTCCGTGGGCGCTCTTGCATCCCTCAAACTTTTCCCAGTGATGGTTATCAATGAAAAGAAACCCAGTTTTTATGACCCAAATGCTAAGCTGAATTACCAATGTCTTCCTTGAATGATTGTGAAGAATCTCATGTCTTACTGTGGCTAAAATTGATACAAACTTAGAGTCACATTAATTATTCCTGTTTACAAATTTACAGGAGTGATTACCATCCACAAATTTATTTTATTTAGATTATTCATTTGGTTTCATTCAATTTTGTGATGCTATTGTTGTTTTAAGTCAAAAACTTCTAGCACTTTGTATCATATCAAAGAAGAGAATATAAGTAGGACCTGTTAAAATTTTCTCCAGGTTTAATGTCCATAGGGCAAGGTAAGTGGTTTTCACATGCCACACTTTTCACATGTCACACCATTGAAATATTTTATGTTCCAAGTTACATTCACAATAATTAGATTCCTTGTCTTTCTCCAAAAATCAGGCCTTCCTGGGCTTTTAGCTCATCTGCCTCTGTTAATGGCATCAATAACTTCATTGTTTTGCTTGGAATTTTTAAGTCTTGTTTTTTTCTTTCTTTTTCTTTGGTCTCTCCCTATTCGGCTTCCCTACCTCACCATCATACCCACTACCATCATACTTCAGACCTTTACCTCCTCCTGTGTGAATAATTGAAATAATAGGACTGGGGATTTTCAGTGCTTCCAAGTGCCTTGTCTACTTCAGCAGGAATAGCAGTCCTAGAACAAAGAAAATGCTGTCCAAGCACCTCAGTATGACACATGATACTAGAATCTGGGTCAATTCCGCCTTTTCATACTGTTCTATTAGTCTGTCTCATTTCTCAGAGAAATACTCTGAGCTTTCCCATCTATGCACTTTGGTCAAACTGTTATTCTGCCTAGAACATTGCTTTTTCCCATAAGACCTACATCCAGTTGCCAAAACTTCCATTAGTGTTTATCCAGCCAGAAAAGAAAAATGATGTGCATTCTATCACTACAGTACTTTTGAGGAGAGTTCTTTACATTTTCTTCATTGTAGTACATGGATAGCTAGATATAGATATGGATATAGATAATTCACATGTAGATCTAAATCATGTACTGGATTGTAAGCCTTGGAGGGCAGGGATCCTGTCTCCTAGTACAGTACCTGGCATGATGCTGGTACTACAAGTGAAGTTGGACCTGCGTATGTATGGAGGTGATGGGGAGACTGTCACCAGAATCTGTTAGAGGCAGAGATGCTCTTTTTGGATCAGGCAAAACACCTGCTTCCCCACCACATCATACAATGACCAGGCAAAGGTACCTTACACCTAGTAGGGACAGCCTTGAGTGAGAAGAACGCACTTCACTGGAGGTTCACAAATGGAAGCAACTAAAGCTTCTTTAATCAGGCAGGGAGAGAAGGAGATTCTGGACAGTTGCAAGAAGGGGAAAAATTTGCATTCTGAAATTTCCGAAATCCATCCTTGAAACATGCTCCTCTTTACCAAGCATCCATTGGTAATAGAGTCATTAATGTTTAAATCAAATCATGTCATTCCTGTTTTTTTAAAGACTTCCAAAAGTTTCCTAGCTCACTTAGAATATAACAAAGTATAATCACTGGACCCAAAGCCAAGTAGCCAAGGGCCAAAGACTCTATAACAGCTGGCCTGTTTGACTCATCTCCTGTTACTTTCCCCTCTAGTTCAGAACATTCATGCCTCAGGTGGCCCCTCAGGGCCTCTGAACTTCCTGTTTCATCTACTTAAAATAATTTTTCTCCCAATTTCTCCATGATTAGCTTCTAATTATCTTGCAGATCTGAAGGCTATATAGACAGGCTTCCCTTGATACCTAATCTTAGGTATGCGGTCACTTTGCATCAAAATAATCTTTTAAAATAATCTGCTTTGTAGCTCTCTTTTTGATTATTTTCTGATTGATCCATTGATTCTAAGTCTACTACTAGAAGGAAACTCCAAGAGAGTGCGGGAGGCATCGGCTTCTTTCATTAGTCTTTCCCCAGCACCTAGAATGCTGCCTGTCACATAGTAGGTGCTCAATCATTAATTGTTGGATAAATGAAATGTTTTTTTTTCCCCATTTATCCAGACATCATTAAACTGTTAGCTTGGTTCTGGAATCATTCATTTCCTTATTGTGTTTTGGCACAACCAAAGCCAGTTTCACCTACTCACTGAGTCTGGAGAGGTGTTTCTGGCAAACAGTATATTCATGAGAATTTTCTTAAAGAAACAAATAGGAGAGACTTATTATAAAAACTTTGCTCCAAGATCTGTGGTCAGCAATCCGGAGACCCAGAAGAGCCAATATGGATAGCGTAGTTCCACTTGAGTCTGACAGCCTGAGAACCAGGAAAACTCACGATATGAATTCAAGTCCCAGAGCTGGCAGGCTCAAACCCAAGAAAAGCCAATGTTTGAGTTCAAATCCAAAGGCAGGAAAAGACCAATGTTCTCGCTTAATCAGTCAGCTAGGAGTTTTCTTTTATTCAGAGGAGGCTCAACTTTTTGTTCTGTTCAGGCCTTCTGTTCAGGTCCTAACAGGACAAGCACCTCCCACACTGGGGAGGACCACCTGCTTTACTCAGTCCACTGATTCAAATGTTAATCTCATCCAAAAGCAGCCTCACAGACACACCCAGAAATAATGTTTGACTGACTATATGAGTATGCCATGTTCCAGTCAAATTGACACATAAAATTAACTATCACAAGTGAACTTCTTGTCAACTTGGCGTTCATATGCATCTTCACAAACCATATTTAATCTTTAAAGACAATAACAAGGACGTGATTCATTATAACATGACACAATTATGCTACATATGACTGAAAACACACTAACCCCTTTCACAGAAATAGAGGTAAAGTCTTTGAGTGACGTTTACTCTCCTCTTTGATATTCTGTAACTTAAATACTGATGTAAAATGAACAATACTTAAATACTATGATATGAAGTCAATATACAATTATACATAAGAGAGTAAGAAAAGATATTTGCTTAATATATATGTTAATATATAAACATACACACACAAATGTATTCATGAAAAGGTAAGGAGATATTGATGGCAATTACAGTCTTTATTGCTGTAGCTGGTTATAGCTGATATTTAAAATAATCTTCTTTCACTATCCATTCTATGTTCCCTTTGCCTTCAGCAAGTACTTCAGCTGGTCATGCTTCTTTGGTGGGGTGACCCAAACCTCCATTCCTGAACAATCTAGGCCATTGGATTGAGTAGTCCTGTTTGGATTGTGTTGTAATTTTCCATTTACCTTAATCACAGGGCATGGTAATACTAAGAGACACACTGAGGGATCTCCTGTATTCTAGATATTCCCTTCCTTACCTCCATGGTAGAGTAGTAGTCCAATTTCCCTTTGTTAGTCAGCATTAATCACTCCAGCCAGCACAGTAACTCCCTTATTTGCTTGTTGATTTGGAAACATGAGGAGTCCAAAGTGGCTGAGCGGCAGTATTAACTTCTAGTTCAGTAGAATTATTGTTGTCTCTCCTGGTGGAAGCATTCCTCCCTTAGCAACTGAGGTCTCTTGGCCAGCAGAACATAATGTCATGGGTACAGGAAGCAAAAATTTTGCTGGTGAGTCACTAAAGGTATTAGTGAGTGGTGCCCCTCTCATTTTTACCTTTTAATTTCTGGACCCATGAAACCTGGCTATAGGAGAACAGCACCATGTATATATTGGGTACTCATTCGAAGCACATACATACAGCCTTTCAGAAATCCTTCACCCATCCCTGCATAGTATTGCCAGTTAGCTAGCATTGTAATTGAGTCTTCAAAAGGACATTCCACTGTCGTCAAGCCAGCTGCTTCATGGTGGTGGGGAACATAGCAAGATCAGTGAATTCTATGAGCGTAGCCCATTGCCATGCCTTATTTGCTGTGAAATGAGTTCCTTGATCAGAAGCAATGTCATGTAGAATAACATGATGGTGGATAAAGCATTCTTTAAGTTCACTGATGGTAGTTTTGGCAGAAACATGTATAGGAAAGGCAATTCCACATCCAAAGTCAGTTTGTTGTCTAGTAAGAATAAGATATTGCCCCTTTCATGATGGAAGTAGTTCAATGTAATCATCCTAGTACCAGTTAGCTGGCTGATCACCTCAGGGAATGGTGCCATATCAGGGATATGTTGCTGGCAGATTGGGCACTCAGCAATGCCTATGCCAGGTTTTCCTTGGTGAACAAAAGTCCATGTTGCTCATCTCACTCATAATCTTCATCTCCGTAACCATGGCCATTTTGTTCATGAGTCCATTGGACAATGACAGGAATGGCTGAGGAAAGAGGCTGACTCATATTCACAGACACATATTCATCTTATATCTTGATTATGAAAATTCTCTGTAGAGGTGATCCTATGATGGACATTTACATGGACTATCAACATCTTCTATTTATTATTCATAAGATTTTCACATACCTTTTCCACAAATGTCTTTGTCGCCAATTTCCCAATCACGTTCTTTCCAAGTCCCTGACCATCCAATCAAACTCTTGGATATAGCCCATCATTAAGTATATAATCATACTTCTGGCCATTTTTCCTATCAAGCAAAGTGAACAGCCAGATGCACTGATATAAGTTCTACTCGATGAAAGGATTTCACTTCACCAATGTCCTTCACGAATGGCCCAGAAAGAGACTACAGTGCCTCAGCTGCCCACTGTTGGTTGTACCTGCATATCATGCAGAGCCACCTATAAGCTAGGCCTGAAGAGGCAGGATAGCGGGAGTGGGAAACATGGATATTTGGGCCACTTTTGCATGTAGCTTTCTGTGCCTTCAGGGTCTGCTCAAGCCTCATCATGTATATACCACTTCCATGTCCATCTTTATGGCTTGGTGAGTCAGATAACACCCAGTTCATAGCTCAGTTCACATGGTAACTTGATTGTGCATAGTTAAGTGTTCAGTTTCTGTTGAGGCCCAGTAGCAAGCCAAGAGCTATTTCTCAAAAGGAAAGTAGTTATTGATAGAGATGGCAAGGCTTTGCTCCAAAATCCTAAGGGCCTTCACTGCAGTTTACCTATAAGAGCCTGTCAGAACCTCCAAACAGCATCCCTATTTGCAACTGACACTTCAAACACCATTGGATCTCCTAAATTATATGACTCAAGCGACAGAGCAGCTTCCATCACAGCCTGGACCTGTTGTGAAACCTTCTCTTATTCTGAGTCCCATTTAAAACTAGCAGTTCTTTGTGTCACTCAATAGATGAGTGAGAGTCACATACCCATATACTGCCTCTAAAATCCAAAGAAGCCACTCAGCATTGTGCTTTTTTTGGTGATAGGAGATACTAGATGCAACAAGATTAAACTTATATTTCATCCTTAGGGATGTATTTTCACAAACCTACCACACTGGACCTCTAGAAATCACTGACAGAAGTTCCTTGAATTTTTGTTGAATTTATTTACCAATCTCAGACACACAAATGCTCTACTAATAAATCTAGAGTAGTTATTACTTCTTGCTCATTACGTCTAATCAGCATAGTGTCATGAATATAATGGGTCAGTATGATATCCTGTGGAAGGGAGAGACGATCAAGATCCATGCAAACTAAATTACGGCCTAGGCTAATATACTCCTGAGGTAGGATATTGGAGGTATATTGGTGGCCTTGAAAGTTGAAAACTGTTTCTGGTGGGTCTTATTGACAGTAATGGAGAAACAAAGGAATGTGCCAGATCAACACATGCCTAACAGGTTCCAAGGGGTGTGTTAATTTGCACAAGCAATGAAACCACATTTGATACAGCCACTGTCATTGAAATCGCCACCTGGGTATGTGATACTGTTTGGCTCTCTGTCTCCACCCAAATCTCATCTTGAATTGTACTTCCATAATTTCCATGTGTTGTGGGAGGCACCCAGTGAGAGAGAATTTGAATCGTGGGGGTGGTTTCCTCCATACTGTTCTCATGGTAGTGAATGGATCTCATGAGATCTGATGGTTTTATCTGGGGTTTCCGCTTTCACATCTTCTTGATTTTCTCTTGTTGCAGCCATATAAGAACTGCCTTTCACCTCCCGCCATGATTCTGAGGCCTCCCCAGCCATGTGGAACTGTAAGTCCAATTAATCCTTTTTTTATACCCAGTCTCGGGTATGTCTTTATCGGCAGCATGAAAACAGACTAATGCAATATGCTTACAATAACCTACTGTCCTTCTCTAAGTTCCATCTGTCTTTTGCACAGACTAAATGGGCAAGTTAAATGGAGTTATAATGGAAAGCGACACTGCATGTTTCAAGTTCTTGATAGTAGCACTAATTTTTGCAGTCCTCTGGAAATGCATTATTGAATTTGGTTTACTACTTTCCTATGTAGAAGCAGTTCCTGTGTCTTCCATTTTGCCTGTTCCACCATAAAGGTCCTTATTCTGCAAGTGAGGGAACCAATGTGGGGACTCTGCAAGTTACTGAGCATTCTAGAACTAAAGAAACAACCACAAGATAGGCTTGGGGATTAATGGAATCCACTGTGAGAAGGACCTGAGCTAAAACTCCATTGATCACCTGACGTCTGTATGTCTATACTCTGGTGCACTATGGTGCCATTTTAGGTCTCTTGGAATTAATGTCAGTTGTCCAATAGACTCTGAAAGATCTGATTTTTTTTTTCTTTTCTTTGGTCAGAGGCAATAGGTCCCTTTTGGGAAGGCTGAGAGAAAAATTAACAGTATACATCTTTGATAGTTTATCAGTGTCTTTCTTTGAGGAAACCCAATCTCCTTTTCAGTCAATGGATTCTGGGTCTGTAAACTGGCTCAAGTCTGGGAATTGATTGAAATGCCATGAATCTCTCTCTCTCTATGATTCAAGTTAGACATTTATTCACCTGACCTGGAACTTTTCTGCTTATATAAGCCAAATAAGAATTTGGCAGACTTTCTATGTATTTCACTTCTAGGAACACCACAATCAACCAGCCAATGTCATAAGTCTGCATGAGCCACACAATTCTGATTGCTGTTTTAACTCTTTTGTCCTCTACAGTAACCATGCCACCCTCACTTTTGGTGATGGAATGTTGCCACCTGGCTCCAGTCACTCAGGGTCCAATCACTCTAATTGCATTTAGGTTTCCCAATTCAGTGACTATAGTTCCCACTGTAAGTTCTGGGCTACAGAGAAGAGCAATTACAGAGTTATTCAAGGATGCCAAGGCTCCCCTCACACATGTATTTCTTACAGTTGTGGTGAAATGTCTTCTGGACCCTCCCACTGTAGGTGAGTAGATCTTAAATGATAAACCCACTCTAATATTAAAATCTCTCTAAGCCTTTGAATCTCTTCCTGTAGGGCTAGCATTTCCAACTAGCTCACTGTGGGTCATCTCTTGACCCAAATTTTAGTCAACCAGCTAAGCTAAGCTATTAGAGTCTTTATAACTTCTTGAGTTGCAACATTAATTGCAGAATCTACGCTTAGTGAGCCCATGTCAATTACTTTGGGCTGATCCAACGTTATGTTCCATTATTATCTCACATCCTTGATATCCATTTCCACACATGTTCCATGAATTTCTGTCTATATAAAGTAAAAAAATCTAAGTAGTTCTTCTGAAGTGTAGTGCACCTCCTTATAGGTGATATTTTGCATCTCACCTTTAAGGGCTTGCTAGACTTGAGCCTAGTTATAGATCTAGAAGTGAAGAGGGGTGGCGGAGGTGAGTCCTAAGAGGACTCAGCTTTGTCTTACATGACAACTGACTCAGAGGAGGCCATTCCAGTTTTTTCAGGCAATGCAGGGTTAAAAATCACTCCCAATTGTAGTGGAGAAGCCACTGTCACTGGGCATGGGGAGGCTTCTTCCACTGGCAAAGAATACTCATCATATTTAGGGACTCACTGTCCCCAGCTTGATTAGATTTTTTCCCCCATATATCCATGACAATTACAAGATCCCACTCTTTCCCAATCAATGCCTTCACTTTAACAGGAGATACTCAGGAAATTAGGAGTTCAACCTCTATTGTAACTCAGCCTGTCATAGGATGAGATTCTGGGTTTGATTTTCAGCAATCTTAGCCATGTGGCTCCAGGAAATAAAGGGCTTTTTCAAGGCAGCCATAGAAGCCTTCAAGTCATTTATACTGTGTTTAAGCTGAAAATTGAATCCCTGAATGCATCTTCTTCTTTCCCCACTATGTCTAGTGACATTAGGAGCAATCAGACAATCATATTCATTAATTTCACAAAAATGTTTGAAAATGTCATATACATAGTCACCCATCTCCTTGCTTCTTATAAATGGTTGATTAGGAGTATCTAATTGAGATATTTTGCATATTTCCATTGCCAGATCATGTCATGGAATATAAATGCTCTCTTTGCTACTAGAAATAGTCATTAGTTTTAAACCTAATCAGATCAGAAAACCAATTTCAGAAGTTACTGTATGTGTGTGCATGTACATATATATACACACATACATACACATATGAGAGAGGGAGAAAGAGGAGAGATACAGAGATTTTAAAAAATAAACTGGCTTGCACAATTATTAAGACTGAGAAATCTGATGATCTGCAATGACCTTCAGTTGGCAGACTGGAGACCCAGGAGAGTTAATAGTGTAATTCTAGTTTGAGTCTGAGAACTGAAAGAGTTGGTGTAAATTCTAGTTCTATAGCTGGCAGGCTCAAGATCTAAGAAGAGCCAATATTTTTGTTCAAGTCCAAAGGCAGGAAAAGACCAGTGTTCTAGCTCTAGCAGTCAAGCTGCAGGAGTTCCTTCTTACTCATTCATGAGAAGTTCAATCTTTTTGCTCTATTAAGGGCTTCAACTGATTGGATAGAAGCCTTCCACAGGGGGGAGGAAAATCTGCTTTAACTGATTCAAATATTAATCTCATCCAAAATCACCTTCACAGACATACCCAGAAATATTGTTTGGCCAAATATCTGGGCACCCTGTGGCTCAGTCAAACAGTCACATAAAATTTCCCATTATCCACAGTATTTCTCGTCTCCCACCAATGTCTCTTGCTATGCTTTACACGTAGCCAACATCTGCTTCTTTTCTCACATATAACCCATTGACCAGGCTGAAAAAAAATTTCAATATGCTTGGACTGGAGTTCCAGAGTCTACCACAGTATTAGTTTTGCACATAAAAGTGATTCACACAGTAAATTAATAACATGCTGCTTTACTCTTTACTCAGTAACAATCTTTTCTGAAAGTCATTATTGATATTAATAATGGCAATCGTAATACCTTATATCTGTAAGGTTAAGTCATATTCTGAGCAAATTTAATTTGTAAAGCTGACTTTAGATCTGAACCACACATAATTGCTTTGATGAATCTAATAAACAACGTATATTGAGGTTTAAAAGTGACAAAGATTCTCTTCTTGCTCAACTTTTAGTCAGGCATGTCTGAGTCCCCATCTTGAGTAGGCATAGACTTTTGCCCCCATTCTTGTCAGTTCTTTATAGTCTAGTTTTAGCAAGAATCTTACTAAGTCAGTTTAAAGAGAATAGCCTATGGTTGATATGACCACCCTCAATATCTGATCACTTTTCTCATCCCCTACATTTGATGTTATCATTCCTTGCTCTGCCTTCAGCAAAAAGCCTGTCAAGTTAGTTTAGCAGTAATTCTCCTGTTCTTAATGTCTTCTCTTAGTAATTCTCCACTCACTGACCCCCTCACTCGGCTTGTTGGCTACAAATCCCCAGGTGTCTTTGCTGTATTCTGAATTGAGCATGTTCTCTCTTCCCCTATTGCAATCATTTTAATACCTATTTTTTAATTTAATTTTATTTTTTTTGAGATGGAGTCTCACTGTGTTGCCCAGGCTGGAGTGCAGTGGCACGATCTCTGCTCACTGCAAGCTCCACCTCCCAGGTTCATGCCATTCTCCTGCCTCAGCCCCACCAAGTAGCTGGGACTACAGGTGCCTACCACCATGCCCAGCTAAGTTTTCTGTATTTTTAGTAGAGACGGGGTTTCATCATGTTAGCCAGGATGGTCTCTATCTCCTGACCTCATGATCCGCCCGCTTTGGCTTCACATAGTGCTGGGATTATAGGTGTGAGCCACCATGCCCAGCCTAATACCTATAGTTCTTAATGGCAAAAACCACAATTACTTTTGTAGCAACCTAATAAATAAAGTATTTCTTAATGTTTTAACAAATATCAGAATAAACTTTTTCTTTAAGAAGAAAATTTATTATCTTAAATAATGGAGCAGCACTCTGTAGATAGGCAGGATTTGTCTAGGGATTCTCTATTGATCAGGGATTTTATTGCTATCTACAAAGTTGAATAGTTTGCATGCCAAGACACCTGTATAAAGACTTTCCTTTTGTAAATTGTTTTGGTTTCAATAAACAGCCCTCAAACTTTACGAAACTTTGCCAAATGTTTACTCAACACAAAGCCAAATGTACTTTGCATTATGGGTGATTTAAGGATTTTCAAGAGTAATTCTGAAAATCCTTGCCAATTTTATTCCTGAATAAGACCATATTTTCTATTACTTAATATCTTAATACCCTTTTTCATGGACATTTAACTGTGTATTCAAAGCAACCCTACAAGGGGGAGTGTTGCTGTCTTCATTTAAGAGTAAGGAGACCGAGACTAAAATGCAGGCTCTCTATTCAGTTTCAGGTTAGGAATAGTATAATTTTTCCAATAATAAATATGGTAGATTTTTTTAAATGGCTGCAATGCCTCTCTCTATTCAAGCAATTTCAAAGTGAACTGCTACAATGACTGTTTGGCCAAGTGACTTGCTTTGGCTAATGACATATTAGAAAATTAGCTATAGGCCGGGCGCGGTGGCTCAAGCCTGTAATCCCAGCACTTTGGGAGGCCGAGACGGGCGGATCACAAGGTCAGGAGATCGAGACCATCCTGGCGAACCTGGTGAAACCCCGTCTCTACTAAAAAATACAAAAAACTAGCCAGGCGAGGTGGCTGGCGCCTGTAGTCCCAGCTACTCGGGAGGCTGAGGCAGGAGAATGGCGTGAACCCGGGAGGCGGAGCTTGCAGTGAGCTGAGATCCAGCCACTGCACTCCAGCCTGGGCGACAGAGCGAGACCTCGTCTCAAAAAAAAAAAAAAAGAAAATTAGCTATAAACAGAATTGAAGAGTGCTTGTACATTTGGGCTTGTTCTTTACTATTCTTGAAATTCTGAGATTTCCATGTGAATTAGCCTGCTGGAGGATCAGAAGCATATGGCCCGGTCACTTCCATCACACATCCAACAGCTAGCAACACCCAGAAGCAGAGACGCATAGATAATCAGCAGCTGTTCCTAGATGTTTCATTCCTCTCAAGATCAGAAGAACCATCCACCCAAAGTTAGCCCAAATTTCAAACCCACATAATCATGAGCTAAATAAATGCTTGTTGCTAAGTTTGGGATGGTTTGTATTTCATCAAAAGCTAACAGATACAACATTGAGAGAGTGATGTCAAGATGGCTGATCTCAAGGAAAAGAGCTTAGCACAGCCCAGACTTACTTAGACTGTTGGTAAGAATATGCAGGTGCATGTTCGTTGGATGTGTCCACTGCTATCTGTTGCTGCTGACCACTGGTGTCCTGGGATGAAGGTGCCACTGTCTGGGGAGAGGTATCAGCAACAACACCCTAAGGAGGCAAATAAGAACATAAAAGCCTTACTTGCAGCAAAGGGCCCTCTCTAGATAGGCAGTAAGTACCCCTCTTCTATTTGGCTTAAGTAGAGATGCTCTCAGCTACATGAAGTCACAATAGGTACTCAGAGGACACCCAGAGAGCACATTTAGATAAGGGCTAAGTAATTCACCCTAATGTGGCACCAAGAAACTTTGCCATTAGAAGTTGTTGAAGTAGTTAAGTGGTCAGAAAATAATTTTGCCTATACTTGGAACTTTTAAACCAGGTTTGCACATTTATCCACAAGAAATAATAATTTATGCTCATTCAGGATTCTTACAAAAACTTGTATGTTCAAACATTATTTTCCTGGCATATTTTACCGTATCATGTCTATATCCTTTGGGATAATAATGGAAACTGATCTTAATAAAAATATACATCAAAGTTTGGAAATCTTTTCAAAGGATGCTATTAAGTAAGTTTTCTCTTCAGTAATTTGTTTTGTTTTGCTTTGTTTTCTCGTATATGAACTGAAAGTCACCAAGAAGTTTTAAGAAAACAACAAAAAAACTTGTCCTTAATTTTGGTTTGCTTTTCCTTCACCCTTTCTATTTTTTTGTTTCTCACAGATGCTGGCAAGAGTGAATTTCTGGAATTCGTCACAATCAAGAATATAATTTTGGATTCCAGAGAGGCATAGGTGATTTTATTTGGTTGTTAGGTGATTGTATTTGGTTGTTACTAGGCCTAAGAAGAGCACCTATCTTGATAAATTTTCCTGGTTTTATTTGTAGTCCTGGATACCTGCAGTGATGTCAAGTAATCTGTCACTGAGATTCCCTAAATTTCTTCTTTAGAATTTGAAAATTCTCTCTATATTTATTCAATATTTTCTTTCCTAATTCACTACTTGCTATTATTTATTTTTTGACACCTCCTACTACCTTTACTTTATAGATATTGATAAATGTTCAATAAGTGTTTTAATTAATGCTTTTCCTTATAATCACTGGTTCAAGGCAATGTATCAGTATATTTATATTTTTCTCAGTGAAATATTTCTTTTTAATCCCTAAATATAACTATAATTAGACTGTTTCCAATAAGCCACACTGTTAAATGTCTCAATCATCAAAATGGTCAAATTTTATATATAAGTATATGTTTTTCGTGTACACAGAAATGAAAATATGTGGCAGAAGTTTACACTTAAAGTGCCTATTTTCTCATGGCATAGGTGCTTTTTGATAGCTAAATATAGCAAAGAACATGGAATTTAATCATATATTCTTGAAATTCTGAAAAGACAAAACTGTTTAAGATTTGAGACCTATAGGTCTGGAACACATGAAAGATTTAACAATTGGAACTCCTTGATTTCCTAAGCTACATAACAGTGCCCTGTTAACTTGGTATGAACAAACATTTGTCACACACCAAAACCAGAAAACATTTGAGAAGATCCAATTTAGTCTGTAAAGGTCTCCCTCAATCTCAGAGATTGAGAGTCTTGGTGGATTTTTATGTGGAGTGGTACCAACATAGCAGTTGCTTGCCAACAAATGGAGTAGCAAAGACATCAACTGCAGAGGATTCCCAGCTGATGAGAAGGAATGCAGGTGACCATAATGCACATGTGCATCAGGAGAGGGGAAAGAAGGGCAGTCAAAAAGTAATGGCTAGAACCAGAGCAAAGAATATACATACCTAACTGTTTTACCACCATCTGCATAGCTCTGTACCCTCTCCATTTCTATGTGGTTTATGGCTCTGTCCAGTAGAATGATGTGTAGAGGGCATAGATTTATCCCAATGGAAAGAGAGAATGAATGCAGCAAAACTTCCATTAAGGACAAGCTGACATCATCATTCATGATATTCACAGCAATAAGAGTTGTACAACTTCTTTCTTGTCTGTAAGAAGCTGCAAGCCTGTGCAGGTTCATCACCTAGAGCAATGATTTCTAGTCTTTGGGTACATATTTTAAAAATATGATGTTCACAGTGGCTCATGCCTGTAATCCCAGCACTTTGGGTGGCCGAGGCGGGTGGATCACCTGAGGTCAGGAGTTCAAGACCAGCCTGGCCAACCTGGTGAAACCTCGTCTCTACTAAAAATACAAAAAACAAAACAACAACAAAAAAAACTAGTGGAGCGTGGTGGTGGGCACCTGTAATCCCAGCTACTTGGGAGGCTGAGGCAGGAAAATCACTTGAACCTGGGAGGTGGAGGTTGCAGTGAGCTGAGATTGTGCCATTGTACTCCAGCTTAGGCAACAGAGTGAGACTCTGTCTCAAAAAAAAAAAAAAAAAAAAATGTTCAGTCTATACTCCAGTCAAATTCATAATCTGTGGGAATAAGACCCAGGAATCAATATTTTTTAAAGCTCTCCAAATAATTTCAATGTGCAGAAAAGTTTGAGAACCAGTGCATTAGTGCAGTGTCTCTCAAATTTTTAATGTGCATTTGGATCACTGAGTGATCATCTTAAAATGCAAATTCAGATGCAGTAGGTCTGGATAGTATCTAAGAGCCGACATTTCTTTTCTTTCTTCCTTCTGACAGGGTCTCCCTGTTTCACCCAGGCTGGTCTCGAACTTCTGGTCTCAAGAGATCCTCCTGTCTCAGCCTCTCAAGTAGCTAGGATTACAGGTGCATGCCATCATGCCCAGCAAGTCTGCATTTCTAACAAGCTCTCAAAGGATACCAATGATGCTGGTCTAGGAACCACTCTTTGAGGAACAAGGCATTAAAGAACTAGTTCATTCACATAGTTGCAAACTTTTTTCCTTTTGTAAGTATTTGTGATTAAAATTGTTGGAGTTGTGATTTGGTTTCTAGAATTTTCTCTAAATATGAAAGAGACTCCCATCAAGAGACTCCCGTCGTGCCTCTGTAGCAGATGACCTCATTGCATGTGCAAAGCAAAACACAACCACATTCAAGTAAATGTTTATACTTTCATATACTGAATGTTAGAGTAGCACAAAAATTGCAAGTGAGGATTCCTACGGTTATGGGGGGACTACAGTGTATGCGACTGAGATTTATTTATTCTAACCTCTTTATTCGACAGAGATAGACTTACTTCAATAGAAACAGCTGTCGGAGGCACAGGCGTGTACTGGGGAATGTAGGTCCCTTGCATAGGAGCAGCAGCAGTCATATACTAGAGAGAATCAAAGAAAAATGCATGTGAACTTTGAGCTGCAACCAGTGAGCAAATTAAATACCACATGAGACTGCTTTGGCTGTGGGGCCCATAGCCAGTGTGTATTTTTTTTCCAACTCAATTTTCACTAAAAATAAGGCAGCTCCTCTCAGTATTGAAAGGCCTTTCTTACTAAATTTAGCACCCACATTAGCCCTACCTCTTAATTATCGATATGAGTTAATTCACCCCCATTTCCTCACTTTGTCCTTTTATACATTCTAAATAAGATCTCAAACATTTCACATCTAAACACAAACTCCAGGAGAGTAGGTATGATGTCTCGTTTTTACTATCTTTTATTGCTAGCACCTATCACACAGTAGGCTCTCAACAAGTATTTGTTGAATGAATGATCATATAAATTGTTAGTAATATTATTTTTTGAATTTAAAAAAGCAAAGTAATGCAATAGCTATGTGATACATTCGCATTACTGGCAAATGTCATTTTTTCATTTTTGCATCACTTTTTTAAATATAAAAGAGTGTTACAGATAATATTGAAGTCTCTATTGTTCCCTTCTCCCATTTCATTCTCGTATCACTGTTAAAATTTCGTTTCCAATACCTTTAATCCACCAAATTTTTCTTATTGCGATGAATAATGAAGCCTAATCATTGTTTGTTAAGTTGTAGTAGTCAATAAATTGTGTATTGAGGATAAGTTGTATTTTTGCAATGAAGAAAGGGAGCCCCACTAAAACTACATGTTCAGTTACATAAGCATAAAGTATGACCCATATTCATAACACACATATCCACCCTGCAAATTCAAAGTTCTACTCTTCAAGAATTGAATTTCCTATGGAATCAAAACATCAAAACTGGAATCATCAAATGAATTCAAGGTTTCTCAATTCATAATTTTTTGTAGAAAATCAAAAGCTCCTTATTCTAAATTTGCTGAGATCAAATACTAAGTTCATGTATAAATATGAAAAAGCTAAATTACTGTTTTGTGTATGTGTATGTTACTATATTCAGTATTTAAGAGACATACTGATTCTGAATCAAGGAAAGCATCTGAACACTAGTCCATCTTTTCTTTCTTGCTGTTGGAGTGCAGTGGCGTGATCTTGGCTCACTGAAAGCTCTGCCTCCAGGGTTCAAGCGATTCTCACGCTTCAGCCTCCCAAGTAGCTGGGAGTGCAAGTGTGTGCCACCACACCTGGTTAACGTTTGTATTTTTAGTAGAGACAGGGTTTTGCCATATTGGCCAAGCTGGTCTCAAACTCCTGGCCTCAAGTGATCCACCTGCCTCGGCCTCCCAGAGTGCTGGGATTACAGCCGTGCCCTACTGCGCCCAGCCGGCATCTGCCTTTTCAACAAGATTACTCTATAGAGTATGTTGTAGATAACAGTTCCCTGGCCATTTCAGGTAGATAACTTGCCTCTTATATAGGTTCTAAATATCCTTTAATTTAGCACTTTTTACAATATATTCCTTGGAACACTAGCTATACTGAAAGTAAAGCTTTCTGTGTTCCAATGTATTTAAGCAATGCTGCATAACATATCTTCTTCTTGATACTGACATCTGATTAAACTCTGAGAAATCATGTTTTACAGAAGCAGCCTATTTAAAGGGGATAAACTAGTATTTCTAAAACGTGTGTTTTGATTTTTGGTATCATTTATTAGTTTTGCTTAAAATTAAGAAATATACTCTGGAAAATGTTTAATTGAATTTCAAAAATCTAGCAGTTTTATAGCAAGTGAGAATATATTTTTATCAACCACAAATTTAATTAAGTTCAGAACTGATACATTTGTGGTTCATGTTCTACCCTTTGGTCATGGTATTCCAAGGTTTACTATATACTAGTAAAAGGATAAACCCTCACCTATTTGAGTATTTCCTGTTCTAAAGTAATTCTAAACTTTGCAACTTGCCCAGTAAGTTATGTACATCCTTTGCATAAGAGGATGTCACTAGCACCCTCTGTAGAATACTACTGGGATCCATCCCCACTCCACTCTCTCTATCTCTAAGAAGAAATACTGTGAATTAGAGGTCATTAGAAACATGACTTGTGGCCGTATAGAGCAATGTTCACTAGTTCACATGAGTATCTATTCCATGATTTGGACTTTCCTTGCCACACTGTAGTTCCTAGGTAGTATGGTTAAAAAGAAGCACTGGGGGTGGCTGGAAAGACAGATGAATAGGAACAGCTCTCGTCTGCATCTCCCAGCAAGATCAATGCAGAAGGCAGGTGATTTCTGTATTTTCAACTGAGGTACCCAGCTTATCTCACTAGGACTGGTTAGACAGTGGGTGCAGCCCAAGGAAGGCGAGCTGAAGCAGGGTGGGGCATCGCCTCACCCAGGAAGTATAAGGGGTTGGGGAACTCTCTCCCCTAGCCAAGGGAAGCCCTGAGGGACTGTGCTGTAAGGAACATGCATTCTGGCCCAGATACTATGCTTTTCTCACAGTCTTCACAACCGGCAAACCAGGAGATTCTCTCGGGTGCCTACACCACTAGGACCCTGGGTTTCGAGCACAAAACTGGGCAGCCATTTGGGCAGACACCGAGCTAGCTGCAGTTTTTTTTTTTTTCATACCCCAGTGGCACCTGGAATGCCAGCGAGACAAACCATTTACTCCCCTGGAAAGGGGGCTGAAGCCAGGGTGCCACCCTCACGGAGCCCAGCAAGCTAAGGTCCACCGGCTTAAATTCTTGTTGCCAGCACAGCAGTCTGAAGTTCACTTGGGATGCTGGAGCTTGGTGGGGAGAGGGACGTCTGCCATTACTGAGGCTTGAGTAGGCAGTTTTCCCCTCGCAGTGTAAACAAAGCTGCTGGGATGTTCAAACTGGGTGGAGTCCACAGCAGTTTTGCAAAGTCACTGTAGCCAGACTGCCTTTCTAGATTCCTCCTCTCTGGGCAGAGCATCTCTGAAAGAAAGGCAGTAGCCCCAGTTAGGGGTTATAGATAAAACTCCCATCTCCCTGGGACAGGGGACAGAGCACCTGTGGGTATGGGCAGCTGTGGGTGCAGTTTCAGCAGACTTAAATACTCCTGTCTGCTGGTTCTGAAGAGAGCAGCTGATCTCCCAGGATGGTGCTTGAGCTCTGCTAAGGGACAGACTGCCTCCTCAAGTGGGTCCCTGACCCCCGTGCCTCCTGACTTGGGAGTACCTCTGAACAGGGATCGACAGACACCTCATACAGGAGACCTCCAGCTGGCATCTGGCGGGTGCCCCTCTGGGACGAAGCTTCCAGAGGAAGGAACAGGCAGCAATATTTGCTGTTCTGCAGCCTCCGCTGGTCATACTCAGGCAAACAGGGACTCGAGCAGACCTGCAGCAGAGGGGCTTGACTGTTAAAAGGAAAACTAACAGAAAGGAATAGCATCAACATCAACAAAAAGGACGTCCATACAAAAACCCCATCTGAAGGTCACCAGCATCAAAGACTGAAGGTAGCTAAATCCATGAATTTGAGGAAAAACCATTTCCAAAAAGGCTGAAAATTCCAAAAGCTGGAATGCCTCTTCTTCTCCAAAGAATCACAACTCTGCACCAGTGAGAGAACAAAACAGGACGGAGAATGAGTTTGATGACTTGACAGAAGTGGACTTCAGAAGGTGGGTAATAGCAAACTTCTCTGAGCTAAAGGAGCATATTCTAACACCATGAAAGGAAGCTAAGAACCTTGAAAAAAGGCTAGAGGAATTGCTGACTAGAATAACCAGTTTAGAAAAGAATATAAATGACCTGATGGAGCTGAAAAACACAGCACGGGAACTTCATGAAGCATAGACAAGTATCATTAGCCAAATTGATCAAGTGGAAGAAAGGATATAAGAGATTGAAGATCAACTTAACGAAATAAAGCATGAAGACAAGATTAGAGAAAAAAGAATGAAAAGGAATGAACAAAGCCTCCAAGAAATATGGGACTATGTGAAAAGACCAGACCAATGTTTGATTGGTGTACTGGAAAGTGACGGAGAGAATGGAACGAAGTTGTAAAACACTCTTCAGGATACTATCCAGGACAACTTCTCCAACCTAGCAAGACAGGCCAACATTCAAATTCAGGAAATACAGAGAACACCACAATGATATTCCTGAAGAAGAGCAACCCCAAGACATATATTCATCAGATTCACCAAGGTTAAAATGAAGAAAAAAATGTTAAGGGCAGCCAGAGAGAAAGGTCTGGTTACTCACAAAGGGAAGCCCATCAGACTAACAGCAGATGTCTCTGAAGAAACCCTACAAGCCAGAAGAGAGTGGTGGCCAATATTCAACCTTCTTAAAAGAATTTTCAACCCAGAATTTCATACCCAGCCAAACTAAGCTTCATAAGCAAAGGAGAAATAAAATCCTTTACGGACAAGCAAATGCTGAGGGATTTTGTCACCATCAAGTCTGCCTTACAAGAGCTCCTGAAGGAAGCACTAAATATGGAAAGGAAAAACTGGCACCAGCCATGGAAAACCATACCAAATTGTAAAGACCATCAACACTATGAAAAAACTGCAACTAATGAGGAAAATAACCAGCTAGCATCATAATGACAGGATCAAATTCACACATAACAATATTAACCTTCAATGTAAATAAGCTAAATGCCCCAATTAAAAGACATGAAGTGGGAAATTGGATAAAGAGTCAGACCCATCGGCGTGCTATATTCAGGAGACCCATCTCACATATAAAGACACATACAGGCTCAAAATAAAGGGATGGAGGAATGTTTACCAAGCAAACAAAGCCAAAAAAAAAAAAAAAAAAAAGAAAAAGAAGAAAAGAAAAAAAAAAAAAAAGCAGGGGTTGCAATCCTAGTCTCTGATAAAACAGACTTTAAAACAACAAAGATCAAAAAAGACAAGGGCATTACATAGTGGTAAAGGGATCAATGCAACAAGAAGAGCTAATTTCCTAAATATATATGCACCCAATACATGAGCACCCAGATTACTAAAGCAAGTTCTTAGAGACCTACAAAGAGACTCAGACTCCCACACCATAATGGCGGGAGACTTTAACACCCCACTGTCAATATTAGATCAACGAGACAGAAAATTAACAGGGATATTTAGGACTTGAACTCAGCTCTGGACCAAGTGGGCCTAATAGACGTCTACAGAACTTTCCCCCCAAATCCAACAGAATATACATTCTTCTCAGCACCCCATCACACTTATTCTAAAATGGACCACATATTTGGAAGTAAAACACTCCTCAGCAAATGCAAAAGAATGGGAGTAATAACAGTCTCTCAGACCACAGTGCAATCAAATTAGAACTCAGGATGAAGAAACTCACTCAAAACTGCACAACTACATGGAAACTGAACAACTTGCTCCCGAATGACTACTGGGTAAATAATGAAATTAAGGCAGAAATAAGTAACTTCTTTGAACCAATGAGAAAAAAGACACAATGTACCAGAATCTCTGGGACACAGCTAAAGCAGTGTTTAGAGGGAAAGTGATAGCACTAACTGCCCACAGGATAAAGCAGGAAAGATCTAAAATCGACACCTTAACATCACAATTGAAAGAACTAAAGAAGCAAGAGCACACAAATTAAAAAGTTAGCAGAAGACAAGAAATAACTAAGATCAGCAGAACTGAAAGAGATAGAGAGATAGAGACACAAAAAACCCTTCAAAAAAATCAATGAATCTGGGAACTGTTTTTTTGAAAAGATTAACAAAATAGACCACTAGCCAGACTAATGAAGAGAGAAGAATCAAATAGACACAATAAAAAATGATAAAGGGGATATTACCACTGATCCCACGGAAATACAAACTACAATCAGATAATACCATAAACACCTCTATGCAAATAAACTAGAAAATCTAGAAGAAATGGATAAACTCCTGGACACATACACCCTCCCAAGATTAAACCTGGAAGAAGTCGAGTCCCTGAATAGACCAACAGCAAGTTCTGAAATTGAGGCAGTAATTGATAGCCTACCAACAGAAAAGGTCCAGGACCAGATGAATTCACAGCTGAATTCTACCAGAGGTACAAAGAGGAGCTGATACCATCCCTTCTGAAACTATTCCAAACAATAGAAAAAGAGGGAATCCTCCCTAACTCATTTTATGAGGCCGGCATCATCCTGATAGCAAAACCTGGCAGAGACACAACAAAAAAATGAAAATTTCGGGCCAATATGCCTGATGAACATCGATGCAAAAATCCTCAATAAAATACTGGCAAACCAAATCCAGCAGCACATTAAAAAGCTTATCCACCACGATCAAATTAGCTTCATCCCTGGGATGCAAGGCTGGTTCAACATACAGAAATCAATAAATGTAAGCCATCACATAAACAGAACCAATGACAAAAACCACATGATTATCTCAATAGATGCAGAAAAGGTCTTTGACAAAATTCAACAGCCCTTCAAGCTAAAAACTCTCAATAAACTAGGTATTGATGGAACATATCAAAATAATAGTTATTTATGACAAACCCACACTCAATGTCATACTGAATGGGCAAAAGCTGGAAGCATTCCCTTTGAAAACAGGCACAAGACAAGGATGCCCTCTCTCACCACTCCTATTCAACATAGTATTGGAAGTTCTGGTCAGGGCAATCAGGCAAGAGAAAGAAATAAAGGGCATTCAGTTAGGAAGAGGGGAAGTTCAATTGTCTCTGTTTGCAGATGACATGATTGTATATTTAGAAAACCCCATCATCTCAGCCCAAAATATCCTTAAGCTGATGAGCAACTTCAGCACAGTCTCAGGATACAAAATCGATGTGCAACTATCACAAGCATTTCTATACACCAATAATAGACAGACAAGAGAGCCAAATCATGAGTGAACTTCCATTCACAATTGCTACAAAGAGAATAAAGTACTTAGGAATACAACTTACAAGGGATGTGCAGGACCACTTCAAGGAAAACTACAAACCACTGCTCAAGGAAATGAGAGAGGACAAAAACAAATGGAAAAAACATTCCATGCTCATGCATAGTAAGAATCAACATTGTGAAAATAGACATACTGCCCAAAGTAATTTATAGATTCAATGCTATTCCCATTAAGCTACCACTGACTTTCTTCACAGAATTAGAAAAACTATTTTAAATTTCATATAGAACCAAAAAAGAGCCTGTATAGCCAAGACAATCTTAAGCAAAAAGAACAAAGCAGGAGGCATCACAATACCTGACTTCAAACTACACTACAAGGCTACAGTAACCAAACAGCATGGTACTGGTACCAAAACAGATATATAGACCAATGGAACAGAACAGAGGCCTCAGAAATAACACCACACATCTACAACTGTCTGATCTTTGACAAACCTGACAAAAACAAGCAATGGGGAAAGGATTCCTTATTTAATAAATGGTGTTGGGAAAACTGGCTAGCCATAGGCAGAAAACTGAAACTGGACCCCTTACTTACACCTTATACAAAAATTAACTCAAGATGGATTAAAGACTTAAATGTAAGACATAAAGCCTTAAAAACCCTAGAAGAAAACCTAGGCAGTATCATCCAGGACATAGGCATGGGCCAAGACTTCAAGACTAAAATGCCAAAAGCAATGGCAACAAATGCCAAAATTGACAAATGGAATCTAATTAAACTAAAGAGCTTCTGCACAGCAAAAGAAACTATCATCAGAGTCAACAGGCAACCTACAGAATGGGAGCAAATTTTTGCAATCTATCCATCTGACCAAGGGCTAATATCCAGAATCTACAAGTAACTTAAACAAATTTACAAGAAAAAGACAACTTTATCAAAAAGTGAGTGAAGGATATGAATACACACTTCTCAAAAGAAGACATTTATGTGGCCAACAAACACGAAAATAAAAGCTCATCATCGCCATCATTTGAGAAATACAAATCAAAACCACAATGACATATCACCTCATGCCAGTTAGACTGGTGATCATTAACAAGTCATTAAACAACAGATGCTGGAGAGGATGTGGAGAAATAGGAACACTTTACACTGTTGGTGGGAGTGTAAATTAGTTCAACCATTGCAGAAGACAGTGTGGCAATTCCTCAGGGATCTAGAACCAGAAATACCATTTGACCCAGCAATCCCATTACTGGGTATATACCCAAAGGATTATAAATCATTCTACTGTAAAGACATATACACACACGTTTATTGTAGCACTGTTCACAATAACAAAGACTTGGAACCAACCCAAACGACCATCAATGATAGACTGGATAAAGAAAATGTGGCACATATACACCATGGAATACTATGCAGCCATAAAAAGAATGAGTTCATGTCCTTTGCAGGGACATGGATAAAGCTGGAAACCATCATTCTCAGCAAACTAACACAAGAACAGAAAACTAAACACCACATATTCTCACTCACAAGTGGGAGTTGAACAATGAGAACACCTGGGCCCAGGGAGGGGAACATCATACAGTGGAGCCTGTAGAGGGGTAGGGGGCTAGGGAAAGGATAACATTAGGAGAAATACCTAACGTAGATGATGGGTTGATGAGTGCAGCAAACCACCATGGCATGTATATGCCTATGTAACAAACCTGCACTTCCTGTACATGTATCCCAGAACATAATAATAATAATAAAGTAGCATTTTAGGTGAATCTTAGCTAAACTTCTTCAAATGACACTTGAGTTATTTAAAACTCCATCTGCATTTTGTTTTAGTAAAACGGAATCAGAGTATCTTTACTTCTTTCATCACATTCAATAAAGTTGTAAACATGACCAAAACTGAACTGCCTGTCATGCAATTCATACTCAAATTCTCTTCAGAACAACAGAGTCAAGCAAAATGCTTTATCTATTTTACAGATGGAGAAATATAGATTCTTACATAATGAAGATAAGCCCCAGTTTTGTTGTTTTTTTCTTTCCTTGTTTTCGTTTTAGAGGCAGTCTTGCTCATGTGGCCCAGGCTGTTGTACAGTGGTACAATCATAGCTCACTGTAACCTCCAACTACTGGGCTCAAGTGATCCTCCAGCCTCACTCTCCCAAGTAACTGGGACTATATGCATGTGCCACCATGCCTAGATAAGTTTTTTCCTTTTATTTTTAATTTTGTAGAGACAGGGTCTTGCCCAGACTGGTCTTGAACTCCTGGCCTCAAGGATCCTCTGGCCTCTGCCTCCCAAAATGCTGAGATTACATGTGTGAGCCACCATGCCAGGCCCCCAGTTCTTCTACTATTCAGCACACTTTTCAGTCTACTTCATTATTTTTGAAGTAAACAAGGTCTTAAGATCTTCCTTCTGATAATTTCTATGTAATATAGATTTTAACTTGTTTTAATGGCCTTTAATAATTTAAGTAAGAAATATAGAAATATGTGCCATTGATAATTTTAGTTTTTTTTTTCCATACTTTTTTTTTTTTTAACCTTCACTTTATAGTCAGACAACCTAATTTTCTTCTAGGCGAGCTACCTTATATACTTGGTAACTTATTTTTATGTTTCTTTTCTTAAAATAACCAGTAGAGATTTAATAGTATAATTGAGATTAGCTCAGTTCAATGTGTTATATGTGTGGGTATGTTTTAATGAAAAAAAATCTTTCCACTTTTGTCACAGAAAACCTAACAGAACTTTAAAAAGTTGAAAATTAAGAACAGGTTATTTTAAACTAGTCAGTGCTATGGAGTTTTATGTCCCTTAAGACTATTATCTCTGGATAAAAATTTTTGTATTACAGTTCTTCTGTGGTAGACATATACTTTCTAAGGTAAATCCTCAAGAAGTGACAGTCTTGTGAAATTAGGAACAAGTGTTTACAGGAATTGGTTATAGCTATGTGTAAGTTCAATTCCCAGCCTTAGGTAATTGGTGACAAATAACTCTGAACTTTCTCTGCAAGCTCATAGCTTGATTTTCTTCAGAGCACAGACGAACTACAGTCAGACTTAATAATACCGCCTGCACAAACGTGGGTTAGATCTGGGTGCCTCAGAGACTGCTTTCCTTTCATATAGTTAATAAATGGCAGAGGACTAAGAGAACAACCTGTGATAATCACTTCTGCCCTTTTAACTTGATAAATTCTCATAGATTACTTATTAAAACCACAACAAGAATAGATGTATATCCTTAAGCTATTTTTGTTTTACTAGAGCCTCACAAAAGCTAGAACATATCTGCCATAATTATTTCATGAACACAAGTTTTTTATTTTGTACTTTTCGGATATAGGGGCTAATGGGGACCACAGTACAATGAGATGACATATATTAATCCATACAATATTTCGTTGTATATTCACCAATGCTGTAAGTAGCAGCTTGAACTTATAGCATTAATGAATATATACATATATATATATATATTTGATAAACAGCTGGATGATTTTTACATATTCTGAAAACATTAGATTTTCACATGTGAATGTGTAGGAGCACTGAATAACCATTTTCAAACCCACAGAATAAATTCCAGACTCCATCCCTTGTTCCAAAAAGTCTAGACACTGCATCACCATGATGTGGCATGAAGAAAAAAAAAATTGTAAAACTGGAACGGAACCGTGTTTTTGCCTATTTTGGTTGGGACAAATGGTTTCCATTAATGTGGAATCATTGATTATTTCTGTGGAAACAAACAAAACCCCAAATTATTAGTTCTAGACTTAACACTCTTTTCCTCCACTAAAGCAAAACAAAACAAACATATTTTACATATTTCCTGTGAGGAAACTTTTCATTTTAATTATTTGTAGAGCCAGGGAGGGGCGAGGAAGTTCCTGCATTTCAATATTTGAAATTTCAGTTTTTGGAATTTCCTAAAATAATTGATCAAACTCATTTGAAGTTATCATTGTACCATTTAGATTTTAAATTGGTGCTTCCAGTCCTTGCCATAAAATTCATGAAGCTGGTTAACAAATTTCAGAAAGGAGAGTTTTTCAGGTTGTATCAAACCCAGAAAGTCAATGAGAACAATAGACTTGGAAAGTTGTAAAAATGCACCTCTGAAAGGAAGTCGAGTAGAAGAAAACAAAGATTGTGGGGGAGGCAGAGCAAGATGGCTGAATAGGAACAGCTCCAGTCTCCAGCTCCCAGCCTGAGCGAC
Source organism: Macaca fascicularis (assembly GCF_037993035.2). Lineage (NCBI taxonomy): Eukaryota > Metazoa > Chordata > Mammalia > Primates > Cercopithecidae > Macaca > Macaca fascicularis. The sequence continues at coordinate 18,449,579 of NC_088376.1, forward strand.
ACAGAAGACGGGTGATTTCTGCATTTTCAACTGAGGTACTGGGTTCATCTCACTAGGGAGTGCCGGACAATCGGTGCTGGTCAGCTGCTGCAGCCCGACCAGCAAGAGCTGAAGCAGGGCGAGGCATCACCTCACCTGGGAAGTGCAAGGGGGAAGGGAATCCCTTTTCCTAGCCAGGGGAACTGAGACACACAACACCTGGAAAATCAGGTAACTCTCACCCCAATACTGCGCTTTACCAAGGGTCTTAGCAAAGGGCACACCAGGAGATTATATCCCACACCTGGCCGGGAGGGTCCCATGCCCCCGGAGCCTCCCTCATTGCTAGCACAGCAGTCTGTTATCTAACGGCAAGGCAGCAGCGAGGCTGGGGGAGGGGCACCCGCCACTGCTGAGGCTTAAGTAGGTAAACAAAGCCACTGGGAAGCTGGAACTGGGTGGAGCCCACAGCAGCTCAAGGAGGCCTGCCTGTCTCTGTAGACTCCACCTCTGGGGACAGGGCACAGCTAAACATAAAAAAAAAGCCACAGAAACCTCTGCAGATGCAAACGACCCTATCTGACAGCTTTGAAGAGAGCAGTGGATCTCTCAACACAGAGGTTGAGATCTGAGGATGGACAGACTGCCTGCTCAAGTGGGTCCCTGACCCCTGAGTAGCCTCACTGGGAGACATCCCCCACTAGGGGCAGACCGACACCCCACACCTCACACGGTGGAGTACACCCCTGAGACGAAGCTTCCAAAGCAAGAATCAGACAGGTACACTCGCTGTTCAGCAATATTCTATCTTCTGCAGCCTCTGCTGCTGATACCCAGGCAAACAGGGTCTGGAGTGGACCTCAAGCAATCTCCAACAGATCTACAGCTGAGAGTCCTGACTGTTAGAAGGAAAACTAACAAACAGGAAGGACACGCACACCAAAACTCCATCAGTACATCACCATCATCAAAGACCAAAGGCAGATAAAACCACAAAGATGGGGAAAAAGCAGGACAGAAAAGCTGGAAATTCAAAAAATAAGAGCGTGTCTCCCCCTCCAAAGGAACGCAGCTCATCGCCAGCAACAGATCAAAGCTGTACAGAGAATGACTTTGATGAGTTGAGAGAAGAAGGCTTCAGTCCATCAAACTTCTCAGAGCTAAAGGAGGAATTACGTACCCAGTACAAAGAAACTAAAAATCTTGAAAAAAGAATGGAAAATGGATAACTAGAATAATCAATGCAGAGAGAGCCATAAACGAACTGACAGAGATAAAAACCATGACACGAGAAATACATGACAAATGCACAAGCTTCAGTAACCGACTCGATCAACTGGAAGAAAGAGTATCAGCGATTGAGGATCAAATGAATGTAATGAAGCGAGAAGAGAAGTCTAAAGAAAAAAAAGGAAAAAGAAATGAACAAAGACTTCAAGAAGTATGGGATTATGTGAAAAGACCAAATCTATGTCTGATTGGGGTGCCTGAAAGTGAGGGGGAAAATGGAACCGAGTTGGAAAACACTCTTCAGGATATCATCCAGGAGAACTTCCCCAACCTAGTAAGACAGGCCAACATTCAAATTCAGGAAACACAGAGAACGCCACAAAGATAGTCCTCAAGAAGAGCAACTCCAAGACACATAATTGTCAGATTCACCAAAGTTGAAATGAAGGAAAAACTGTTAAGGGCAGCCAGAGAGAAAGGTCGGGTTGCCCACAAAGGGAAGCCCATCAGACTAACAGCAGATCTCTCGGCAGAAACTCTACAAGCCAGAAGAGAGTGGGGGCCAATATTCAACATTCTTAAAGAAAAGAATTTTCAACCCGGAATTTCATATCCAGCCAAATTAAGTTTCATAAGTGAAGGAGAAATAAAATCCTTTACAGATAAGCAAATGCTTAGAGATTTTGTCACCACCAGGCCTGCCTTACAAGAGACCCTGAAGGAAGCACTGAACATAGAAAGGAACAACCAGTACCAGCCATTGCAAACACATGCCAAACTGTAAAGACCATCGATGCTAGGAAGAAACTGCATCAACTAATGAGCAAAATAACCAGTTAATATCATAATGACAGGATCAAGTTCACACATAACAATATTAACCTTAAATGTAAATGGACTAAATGGTCCAATTAAAAGACACAGACTGGCAAATTGGATAAAGAGTCAAGACCCATCAGTTTGCTATATTCAGGAGACACATCTCACATGCAGAGACACACATAGGCTCAAAATAAAGGAATGGAGGAATATCTACCAAGCAAATGGAGAACAAAAAAAAAAAAAAAAAAAAAAAAGCAGGGGTTGCAATTCTAGTCTCTGATAAAACAGACTTTAAACCATCAAAGATCAAAAGAGACAAAGAAGGCCATTACATAATGGTAAAGGGATCAATTCAACAGTAAGAGCTAACTATCCTAAATATACATGCACCCAATACAGGAGCACCCAGATTCATAAAGCAAGTCCTTAGAGACTTACAAAGAGACTTAGACTCCCATACAATAATAATGGGAGACTTCAACACCCCACTGTCAACATTAGACAGATCAATGAGACAGAAAGTTAACAAGGATATCTAGGAATTGAACTCAGCTCTGCACCAAGTGGACCTAATAAACATCTACAGAACTCTCCACCCCAAATCAACAGAATATGCATTCTTCTCAGCATCACATCACACTTATTCCAAAATTGACCACATAATTGGAAGTAAAGCACTCCTCAGCAAATGTAAAAGAACAGAAATTATAACAAACTGTCTCTTAGACCACAGTGCAATCAAACTAGAACTCAGGACTAAGAAACTCAACAAAACAGCTCAACTACATGGAAACTGAACAACCTGCTCCTGAATGACTACTGGCTACGTAATGAAATGAAGGCAGAAATAAAGATGTTCTTTGAAACCAATGAGAACAAAGATACAACATACCAGAATCTCTGGGACACATTTAAAGCAGTGTGTACAGGGAAATTTATAGCACTAAATGCCCACAAGAGAAAGCTGGAAAGATCTAAAATTGACAGTCTAACATCACAGTTAAAAGAACTAGAGAAGCAAGAGCAAACACATTCAAAAGCTAGCAGAAGGCAAGAAATAACTAAGATCAGCAGAACTGAAAGAGATAGAGACACAAAAAACCCTCCAAAAAATCAGTGAATCCAGGAGTTGGTTTTTTGCAAAGATCAACAAAATTGATAGACCACTAGCAAGACTAATAAAGAAGAAAAGAGAGAAGAATCAAATAGATACAATAAAAAATGATAAAGGGGATATCACCACCGACCCCACAGAAATACAAACTAGCATCAGAGATTACTATAAACACCTCTACGCAAATAAACTAGAAAATCTAGAAGAAATGGATAATTTCCGGGACACTTACACTCTCCCAAGACTAAACCAGGAAGAAGTTGAATCCCTGAATAGACCAATAGCAGGCTCTGAAATTGAGGCAATAATTAATAGCCTACCAACCAAAAAAAGTCCAGGACCAGATGGATTCACAGCTGAATTCTACCAGAGGTACAAGGAGGAACTGGTACCATTCCTTCTGAAACTATTCCAATCAATAGAAAAAGAGGGAATCCTCCCTAACTCATTTTATGAGGCCAACATCATCCTGATACCAAAGCCTGGCAGAGACACAACAAAAAAAAAGAGAATCTTAGACCAATATCCCTGATGAATATCGATGCAAAAATCCTCAATAAAATACTGGCAAACCAAATCCAGCAGCACATCAAAAAGCTTATCAACCATTATGGAAAACAGTATGGCAATTCCTCAAGGATCTAGAACTAGAAGTACCATATGACCCAGCCATCCCATTACTGGGTATATACCCAAAGGATTAGAAATCATGCTGCTATAAAGACACATGCACACATATGTTCATTGTGGCACTATTCACAATAGCAAAGACTTGGAATCAACCCAAATGTCCATCAGTGACAGACTGGATTAAGAAAATGTGGCACATATACACCATGGAATACTATGCAGCCATAAAAAAGGATGAGTTTGTGCCCTTTGTAGGGACCTGGATGCAGTTGGAAACCATCATTCTCAGCAAACTATCGCAAGAACAGAAAACCAAACACCGCATGTTCTCACTCATAGGTGAGAACTGAACAATGAGATCACTTGGACTCAGGAAGGGGAACATCACATACCAGGGTCTATTATGGGGAGTGGGGAGGGGTGAGGGATTGCATTGGGAGTTATACCTGATGTAAATGATGAGTTGATGGGTGCTGACGAGTTGATGGGTGCAGCACACCAACATGGCACAAGTATATATATGTAACAAACCTGCACATTATGCACATGTACCCTAGAACTTAAAGTATAATAATAATAATAAAAACCAAAAACAAACAAACAAAAATAGAAAACAAAGATTGTGCTAGATGATGCTAACAGCATGCCATATGAATTACTTTCAAAAGCATGTAGTTCAAAATTCTTTTTATCAAAGGGAACTTGGGGATATAGGGAATAAACTGAGTTATGATTTGTCAGAGTTAAGTGAGTAGCTGAAGGAGAGGAGCAGTATTATCTCAAGTAGAGGTATTTCACACTTTTGAGGGTCACATTTTTAGACGTGCACAATTCTATTATTTCTGAATTGAGGCACAATGTCTGAACTTGGGTTGGAAAAGTGATACCATTTCACATGCTTGCTTTGACTAATTAATTAGTAATATCTGCCTCAAGTGAAATTCTAAGAATGCTTTATATGTCATCATTTCACTCAAGGGATGACAGACCACACACAGAGAGGAGGAGATCTTGAGATATTTTCCTTGAGTGTAGGGTGTCCCTACTAGGGCATGGCAAGGATGGACTCCTACCTGGCCCCCTACTGCTGAGTTCTTCCTATATTCTTTCTACTTCTGTCAGTGGAATGTATAATGGATAATGAACTAGATCTCCATCCAGACTAGTAACAGTGTATGCATTCATAATGCTTTATATGAATTTTAGTATATAAAGGAAGCTATTTACTTAAGGTACGAATATAGAAATAACAAAGTAAACAGTTACAAGTATGAAATAATTATCCAGGAGATGAATACAGAGCAGGATAAACTTCTACTGGGAGTGAAAGTACTTGAAGAAGGAAGAAGGCCAGTTAGTGGGCTTGACAGGTATATTATTCCATTCAGTCTCCCAGAATATCACTAAACATAACCCACAGAGAACTGTACGTTAAACTATTAAAAAAAGAAATACAGAGAATTATTGTATTCAGGAGTGAGGGTCATTTGCTAATGGCCTACAAAATTGTATCTCTGTATGTCAACAAGAGACAATTAAAATGAAAATTCAATACTATATATATAGCATCAAAAAAAAAAAACAAAATAGAAGCATGAGAAAAGACAATGAAAACTTCTATACTACAAATTAGAAAATCTTAATGAAAGAAATATAAGACCTCAATATATGCAGAGATATACCACATTCCTCAATTAGAAGACTCAGTACTGTTAAAGTGTTCATTTTCCCTACAAACTGCAATCCCAATAGAAATTCAAGCAGATTTCTTAGTAGAAATAAACAAGCCCTTTATGAAATGTGTATGGAAATACAAAGGACTTAGAATGTGGAAGAAAATTCTGCAGGCAAAAAATCAAAGTTGAAGGATGTATACTACTAGATATCAATAGTTACTGAAAAGTCATGGTAATTAAGATAGTGTGCTTAGTGTTGTATTGCAAGGATAGAAAAATAGACGAATGGAATAGAGAGACTACAAGGAATCTCACTATATGATTTCTTAGAACTGCATGTGAATCTACAATGATCTCAATAAAAAACTTTATTAAAAAACAAGACAATGAAAAATTTAAATATATATAGTTGATGTAAATGGTCAATATGCATAGCTAAACATGATTGATCTCACTCATTGGTCATTAGGAAAATATAAGTTAAAAATATTATGATATAACACCCTACTCCAACACAGCTGGCAAAAATGAAAAAGGCTCACAATACCAACTGCTATAAAATTCACTAGGGAATTTTAGTAAGGATGTGGACAATAGGAACTCCCATATACTGCCAGTGGGAGTTTAAATTGTAAAATTGTTTGGCATTACCAATTAAGCAGAACATTTGCAGAACTCATGACCAAGCAATTACACTCCTATGGATGTATGCAACAGAAATTCTTACAAATATACACCAAAAGATAAGTATAACATATTTAAACTAAAATTATTTATAATGATTCTAAGCTGGAAGTTGTCTAAATATCATCTACAGTAGAGTTAATTGTAACATATGCTTATTGTATAAAATATAAAACAGGGAGAAACAAAGTACTGTATGGATGGGTCTCACCATGTTGCATTTTAAATGTTTTACACTATATTATTCCATTTTTTTAAAGCTTAAAAACAAGACAAATCTTTGGTGATAGAACTTAGGATTTTTTATACTTTTGTGGGGATAAGAAAAGGGCAAGAATATAAGGGAGGTTTCTGTGATAAAACCCTTTTATATGTTGATGTGGATGATGGATCCGTGCGTGTTTACACTTTGTAAAATTTATTGAGCTGTACATTTGTGAATTGTGTATTTTTTCTGTACATATGTTATACTTCAGTAAAAGAGTATTTAAAAAAACTGACAGAAAACAAAAAAGAATGATTTTATATGAGAACGGGGCAATTTATTCATTCAAAAGGATATAATTAATAGATTCAGATGTGAAAAGATTGGGAGATTTGTAAGGTACCAATGTTCTCTTTTCATCATTTCTATATTTGAAACACGTTGTGAGGTGAAAATGAAAGGTGGTGGGTTTGGCAGTTAGAGAGAAGGTATAAAATGATTGTCTTGAAGAGCGGGGGAGTGAATGGACCAGGGTTATGTAATAAGATTTCTAGGAAGTGTTCAGGTAACATTTAAGTTGTGGTCACAAAATCAAGGTAAAGCCCATCAACATAGTGGCATTTTACTCTAGCCATATCCAGCTGTTCTAAAGAATGGAGCAGTCTGAGAATGGAATGCAAGTGAGATCCAAGTTTTACTGGAAGAAGATGATGGAAGAAGAGTTAGCCAGGGTAGGTGAGGCACAGGAAAGACAGTGATTACCATCTTTTACTATGGAATCTAAGTTAGAGATGGATGTGAGAAAATGAAGAGGGAAAAATACTGAAAGAGGGGGCAACAATAAACAGAAAAGCAGGCTTAGTAGTGTCAAAGAACTGTTGCCATAGAGTCATGAAAGAAGTGTGTGGAAGGAAGGAGGGGGTCATCAGAATGTGGTATGCGTGAAATGGAATGCTTAAAATTGAGATTTAGAGTGAGCACAGTAATTGCTAATGATAAATTCTAGGATAGAATAGAGAAAGGTCACCAGAAATAAGGAGCTCAGGAAACTGAGAGGCCAAAGTGCTGTTTTGTTAAATTCCGATAAAGGATACACACACCGAATTCATTTACTAGCAATATTTAGTCAGAAATGTTTAAACCCCTATTATATGCCAAGTATTGTGTTGAGAAACCATATACTATAGCATTAAAGCATAGATTGGGTAGTAGGACATGATAAAGCCAGAAAAAAACTGGTTTAGTTACTAACACATTGGGTATCCTGGGGATACCCAATTCTCCTTGTTAATCTTATATATATAAAACTATTTAATTTTAGGTATTATTTATTATTGCCAATCTTACATTCACCAGAGTACCCAGGAACCAAGTAGATAATCAAATTCCTGCAAATTAGATCTTTTGTATTATTACTACTTTCTTCTGTTAGTGTTTCTATTTCACATTTGAATTTCTTGTCTGCTCATACCCTCTTCAGTGTTCCTTAACATTCTGTTTTCTTTTTGCCAGGTTAGCCTGGTTTGTGAATAATAAAAAATTTAGAAGTGCCTGTAAAGTGGTGATTTCCTTAAATAAGAGACTCTGTTAAGGTCAAACCAACATTTATTATCAGTCTTTAAATTTGAAATAATCAATAATAAATTAGTTTAACTGGCCTGACTGATCTATTATCTAGTTAGTTCTTTTAGAAACTAATATGAACAACATAAACAACTAATGTCCTTAGCCTCTTTAGATTCATTTAATTTTGTCTGTCGGGTAGGCCTGCTTCTTTACTTTGGAAACGAAAGAACTGAGGGACTTTTTCAAAAAGACAAAAGAGCGAAGAAATTCTCAATGTGCCTGGAAGCTTTGTTGTTTTCTATTTAAGTTCTGTGACTAACGCATTAGATTGGGCTTGGTAAAGATGCTTTAGCCAAAGAGAAAGGGAACTTATTCAGTCTGCCACACACAGAGTAAATTCCATTTCCACACAAAACATTTCCTTTTGATGGTCTCCAGCCCACACATCGTGAATGTCAGTCATCCCAGTGGACTCAAGTAAATGATGCAACTTAACAAGAGAAAATGTTGAAGGTATTCCTTAATGTTTTCTGAAACAGACCTCAGTCTCTACAAGGGTCAAGGATATAATTTTTTTTAATGTGTTTTTTGGTCAGGAGATTTTCAGAGACAGGACTTGACTTCCTCAACTATTTAGAATATTCATATTAGAGGTTGCTCCAAGATGGGTGGGAAGCAAATGAAGACAGGGAGAAAATGGAGGGAAGAAAGGAAGAGGCAGCAACATTCTAAATAAACAGAAAGTAACAGAAAACAAAAAGTTGGAAACTGCAACAAATAGGGCATAAAGCTATTTGATTAAAATACCTCTAGGCACTGTGCATATTTAGAGGGAAACAATTAAATGGTACTACTCCCTATCCATGTGAGTACAATTTTGGCAATATAAAAACAAAATGAAAAAGTCTCTGCAAGCACTCTTTTTTCCAAGACTGTGAGGAATTCAAAATAAAGAACCAAAAGCAAAAAAATAGAAAGGAGAACTGGGAGGAAATCGACCCTCTGGTGCCAGAGTCCAGATTCCACTCCTTGCCAAAGGAATTGAAGAATAGCTAGTTTGATGAGAACTGTCAAACAATGGAGAAGAAAAGTATGTAATTGTGGGGTAAATTTTATTCCACTCCCATTCAATTCTTAGAATCGTTGTGACCTACATCATCTCACTTATGTTTGGCTATTCCCAAATCCACTTACTCACAGTTAAGAGCACTTTCTTCCCAGCCTCCTTCTTCTATGCCTTGTTTCCACTGTGTTCAAACTTTTTTTTTAATCCACCTATAACACAAATCCAAAACCTGTCTCTCAAGCTGAGTCCAAATGCTAAATTTCTGTATGATGCCTTGCTTCAGCCCCTCATTGGGAAATGGTAACTATCTCTTATGACATCTAACAGCTTTTTCTCTGTCCCTCTGCTAAAGCTCTTACCAGTCAAACCATGCAAACTAGAAAGACCATGCCTAATTCATTATGGTTGGTAGTTAATACATATTTGTTGAATGAATGAATGAATGAATTAATGAATGAATGAGTGAATGAATAAGCACTCTGGGTAAAAAGCTTAAGGTTTTCAAGGAGAACATAAAAAATTAAGGGAGAAAAAAGTTAGCTAAAAAAGTAGGCTTCTTTTTTTAAATGGAATAATTAAGGGCTAGAATTAAAGGAAAAACATTAAAATTAAGAGAAAAGGAACTCTGAACCAGTAAAAAGTATTGTCCTACACCTAATCTATTTGAGAAGAAACTGGAGCCACTTATGAAACAATTTAAAATTAAACAAACAAACAAACAAACAAACCAAGTGTATTAGGACAAAAAGAAGCAGGATACCAAATGTATAAGTAAGATCTTCCATCATAGGAAGCTCTTGATAACATGGGGTGGTGGAGTACTCTGTTAAAAGGCATTCTGAAGTGAGGCCAAGGCTGAAATCAATGGTAATGAAATAATGTAGTTTTGAGGAGGTGAGAAGAGATGAGTATTGGGCCAGCATCGACAAGTGAGTCCAAGGGAGGAGGCAGTTATAAAGTGGGGAATGGGAGAATCTTGTGTTTCTGAGAAAGATGGGAAGAGAGAAAACCCTGGAGAAGCTGGAGAAGTGAGTCCAAGAGAGGAGGCAGTTATAAAGCATGGAATTGGAGCATCTTGTGTTTCTAAGAAAGATGGGAAGAGAGAAAACCTGAAGGAGCTGGTGGGAAGAGGGAGGAAAGAGGAGCCCATGAGTGGTATGAGCCTGAAATTACACTTTGGTGAAGCTATTAAAGGGCATTTAAACCACAGAGATGTATCTTTATATTCTAGTTAAAATTATTGGAATGGTCAGTATGTTTCCATTCCTGAACATACCCCAAATCTTCATTAATGTGACTCTGAGTGGGATTTTTATGAGAAATTGAAAAGAGAATAAATTTTACATCAAAATCAACGTAGAATAAAGAGAGCAAATAAGAGTGATTATAATGCCCTCTAAAACTCAAATACATGTTGCATTAAGCTTTGGACTTCTAAAGGGTATGGAATTGGGGATTTCAGACAATCATCTGGTTTCAAAATATTGAGAGACCCAGATATGTCTCGGTTACATTCTTTTTTTTTTTTTTTTTTGAGACGGAGTCTTTGCTCTGTCACCCAGGCTGGAGTGCAGTGGCGCGAACTCGGCTCACTACAAGCTCCGCCTCCTGGGTTTCAGCCATTCTCCTGCCTCAGCCTCCCGAGTAGCTGGGACTACAGGCGCCCGCCACCGCGCCCGGCTAGTTTTTTGTACTTTTAGTAGAGACGGGGTTTCACCGTGTTAGCCAGGATAGTCTCGATCTCCTGACCTTGTGATCCGCCCGTCTCGGCCTCCCAAAGTGCTGGGATTACAGGCGTGAGCCACCGCGCCCTGCCGGTTACATTCTTAAACAAAGAAAATAAATTGGATATAATCAACTCAAAAGGGCAAATCTTAATATTTCCCATTCATTGGAAAAATATGATATAAAGGGTCTGAACATTAAGAGAGGCATGTAAGATTTAGCTTCGAAAAGGAATAAAACTAATGAAATCAATAAGCAAACCAGAAGTGCACATTATTGGGTGGTAGCAAAGAAGAAGGCAGTCAAAGTCAAACAAAAAGCAAAAGCAATATAGATATCATATTACTCTTCATTTTTATCTCTGAATTTTCTTGATCTGGTCTCACCTAGTTTCTTGGTCCTTGAATGCTATATCCTAGAAAACATGAGTTTCTGTTTAGGGCCTGGGAACACTCCTTCACTAACTCACAGGCAACGATGGACACTTTTGTCCAAAAATGTTAACTACATATTTTTCTAGAGTTTTGCCCAATGAAGTCATGTTTCCTATATATTATATAAAATTTTTATTGAAAACCAATTATATTTAAAATGCTATAAGTTTTAAAGTGGTAGATATAAACTAACATCCTCTTTAATGAATTTCATACACACAGAAAATAAAAATATGTGGGTTTGAATTTCCTAAAAATACTCTTATGTCTTATCTCAAGGATATTTATAAAATAACATAAATTTTAAAAAAGGAATCAATGACTTAAGGTCAAAAGTAAAAATCAATAAAGTTGTACATGTACACTACAGACAGAAGGATATGAAGAATGATGATAAGGGTGAACTTCTATTTGTGTTTTTTTCTTACGACTCAGCATTCATTTCCTATTCTCCATGATAATCCACATTTCTTTTGAAAATCCTATGACCCCATTTGTGATGGGCCCTACAGTTAGTGTATCCTGATGATTTGTTCAGAAATAAATGAAAATAACCCTATCAGAGCCAATGAAACTTGATGTTTACTTGAGCTACAAAGGAAAACATTCTCTTTTCCATACAGAGACATCTGGAAATGACCTATTCTCTTCCCTATCATGGTGTAGTGTAAGCATGTGGGTCAGCGACTCTGCTACCATGATAGAGAGGACATAGATTTGTCAGATATGAGAATATGGGATGTGAAGATAAATGCAAATGAATATAAAGGAAAAAAACATGTAGTGATATCATTTGAGGCAGCTCTTGCTATGGCTTTTTATATACGTGAATCAATCCATTTCTTTTAAAATTAAACCATTTTGTGCTGGGTGTTTAACTGTTCTCTGTGGTTGGGGAGATCACATGAATTTAGAAGGGTAAATTAAGCAAAAGACAAAATCAGTTAAAAAGAAATACGCAACATTGTCAACTCAGGTAGAATTATCCAAAATCGTTATCAGACCAGGGATAACTTTAGAGCCTTGTCTATTAGGCATTTAATCTTCCTTTTTCCTGTCTATCAGACTCAATTGCTAATAGAACCTTCTCCAACATTGATACTTGACTATCCATTTAAAATGTTTATCCAAATCCAATTTGCCTAATTACTTTAATTATTTTCACCACTATCTATAACTTAAAACTTTTCATGATTAAGAGACTCTAATTAAGCACAAGTTTTTGGGATCTCTTAGGACAGCTATATGGAGAATGACCACTATCACTCTGCGTCTGTCTTACAATTAAATATCCATCACAGCGCCTGAAATTCCATCACTAGGGTCAAATCTTAATGCATTCAGGGATCATGGTGGACAGAAGGCAGAACTAGATTGCAGCTCCAGACAGAGCAGCATGCGGAGATTTGCACTGTGAATTTTAGCTCTAGATCGACTCCAAGAACAAACCAGCAATCATGAGAGGACCCACAGACCCTCTGAAGGAAGCAGACTCCTCCTGCAGGACCCAGGAGGCACCCCAAATACTGTGAGTGCTCCAACTGAGGAAATGGGAACGGGACACCCTCCTCTCCTGAACACACACCCCCACTGGAGAAGCTGAAGGTCTGTTTGTGGGAGAAGTTTCTGACTTTACCTGGAGCTGAGTCAAGCTAGAGAGCTGAGCTGAGTGAAATACAGGAATAGAGGAAGCAGCAGAAAGGCCCTGGGAGCTCACTGGGTCCTCAAGCAGCCCATTCCTGCCTGGCACCACAGGGATCCTGCAGGAGGGTGGCCAGAGGAGCAGGGGCTAAAGCTCCACTGGGAGAAGGAATTCTCTATCTGAAATTTGTAACAGTTTGAATGGGGAGAGAAACCCCGTGGCCAGAACTCAGGGGAGGGCATGAATCTGGTTAGCCGGCTTCACAGGGGGAAGATCTAAAGCCCTTTTCTTTTGCAGCTGGGAGGCAGAAAGCCTCGAGCAAGTTTGCAAGCCTGTCTCATCCTCCACCTGGAAACAGGGGTGGGGAGGAGGGAGGGTGTGCAACCGTGGGAGTGAGCCCTGCCCTCTGGGATATCAAAACCTCTGGGATACAGCTAAGTAGTGCTAAGAGGAAAGATCAAGCCCTAAATGCCTACATCAAAAAGTCTGAAATAGCACAAACTGACATTCTATGGTCACACCTTACAGAACTAGAGAAAGAAGAACAAACTAAACCCCAACTCAGGAGAAGAAAGAAAATAACCAAGATCAGAGCAGAACTAAATGAAATTAAAACAAAACACAAAAATACAAAAGATAAATGAAACAAAAATCTGGTTCTTTGAAAAGATAAATAAAAGTAATAGACCATTAGTAAGATTAACCAAGAAAAGAAGAGAGAAAATCCAAATAACTTCACTAAGAAATGAAACAGGACTATTACAACTGATACCACTGAAATACAGAAGACCATTCAAGGCTACTGTGAACACATTTACATACATTAACTAGAAAACCTAGAAAAGATGGATAAATTTCTGGAAAAATACAACCCTTCTAGCTTAAATCAGGAAGAATTAGATGCCCTGAACAGACCAGTGACAAGCAGCAAGATTGAAACGGCAATTAAAAAATTATGAAGACCAAAAAAGTCCAGGCTGGGCTCAGTGGCTCACGCCTGTAATCCCAGCACTTTGGGAGGCTGAGGCAGGCAGATCACAAGGTCAGGAGATTGAGACCCTCCTGGCTAACATGGTGAAATCCCGTCTCTATTAAAAATACAAAAAATTAGCCAGACATGGTGGCACACACCTGTAGTTCAAGCTACTCAGGAGGCTGAGGCAGGAGGATCACTTGAACTCAGGAGGCAGAGGCTCCAGTGAGGCCAGATTGTGCCACTGCACTCCAGTCTGGCGACAGAGCGAGACTCTGTCTCAACAACAACAACAACAACAACAACAACAACAAGTCCAGGACCAGACGGATTCACAGAAGATTTCTACCAGACATTCAAAGAAGAATTGGTACCAATCCTTTTGACACTATTCCACAAGATAGAGAAAGAAGGAACCCTCCTTAATTCATGCTATGAAGACAGCATCACCCCCTAGTACCAAAACCAGGAAAGGACACAACCAAAAAAGAAAACTACAGACTGATATCCTTGATGAACATAGATGCTAAAATCTTTAGCAAAATACTAGCTAACTGAATCCAACAACGTATCGAGAAGATAATCCACCATGATCTAGTGGATTTCCTACCAGGGATGCAAGGATGGTTTAACATACACAAGTCAATAAATGTGATACACCACATAAACAGAACTAAAAACAAAAATCATGTGGTCATCTCAATACATGAAGAAAAAGCATTTGACAAAATCCAGCATCCCTTTATGATTAAAACCCTCAGTAAAATTGGCATACAAAGGACATACCTTAATGTAATAAAAGCCATGTATGACAAACTCACAGCCAACATAATATTGAATGGGGAAAAGTTGAAAGCATTCCTCTGAGAACTGGAACAAGACAAGGATTACCACTCCCACCACTCCTCTTCAACGTAGTACTGGAAGTACTGGCCAGAGCAATCAGATGAAAGAAATAAATAAAGGGCAGCCAAATCAGTAAAGAAGAGGTCAAACTGTCCCTGTTCGCTGACAATATGATTATTTACCTTGAAAACCCCAAGGACGCCTCCAGAAAACTCCTAGAACTGATCAAAGATTACAAGGTTAATGTACAAAAATCAGTAGCTCTTCTACACACCGACAGCAACCAAGTGGAGAATCAAATCAAGAACTCAACCCCTAGCTGGAAAAAAAAAAAAAAAAAAAAAAAAAAAAAAAAAGAACTTAGGAATATACCTAACAAAGGAGTTGAAAGACCTCTACAAGCCAAACTACAAAATATTACTGAAAGAAAGCATAGATGACACAAATGGAAACACATCCCCATGCTTATGGATGGGTAGAATCAATATTGTGAAAATGACCATACTGCCAAAAGCAATATTCAGATTCCACACAATCCCCATCACAATACCACCATCGTTTTCATGGAGTTAGAAAAAACAATTCTAAAATTCATACGGAACCAAGAAAGAGCCCATATAGCCAAAGCAAGGCTAAGCAAAAAGAACAAAATCTGGAGGTATCACACTACCTGATTTTAAACTATAAGGCCATAATCATCAAAACAGCATGGTACTGGTGTAAAAATCGGCACATAGACCAATGGAACAGAATAGAGAACTCAAAAAATAAACCCAAATGCTTACAGCCAATTGATCTTTGACAAAGCAAACAAAAACATAAAATGGGGAAAGGACACCCTTTTCAACAAATGGTGCTGGGATAATTGGTAGCCACGTGTAGGAGAATGAAACTGGATCCTCATCTCTCACCTTACGCAAAAATCAACTCAAGATGCATTAAGCACTTAAACCTAAGACCTGAAATTATAAAAATTCTAGAAGAACATTGGAAAAACCCTTCTAGACATTGGCTTAGGCAAGGATTTCATGACCAAGAATCCAAAAGCAAATGCAATAAAAACAAAGATAAAGTGTTGGGACATAATTAAACTAAAATGCTTTTGCACCGAAAAAGGAACAGTCAGCAGAGTAAACAGACAACCCACAGAGTGGGAGAAAATCTTCACAATCTATACATCTGACAAAGGACTGATATCCAGAATCTACAATGAACTCAAACAAATCAGTAAGAAAAAAACAAATAGTCACATAAAAACGTGGGCCAAGGACACGAATAGACAATTCTCAAAAGAAGGTATACAAACGGTCAGCAACCATATGAAAAAATGTTCAACATCACTAATGATCAGGGAAATGCAAATCAAAACCACAATGTGATACCACCTTACTCTTGCAAGAATGGCCATAATCAAAAAATAAAAAAAAAAAATAGTAACTGTTGGCATGGGTGCAGTAATCCACTGCTGGTAGGAATGTAAACTAGTAAAGCTGCTGTGGAAAACAGTGTGGAGATTCCTTAAAGAACTAAAAGTAGAACTACCTTGATCCAGCAATCCCACTATTGGGTATCTACCGAGAGACAAAAAATAATAATTATTATTCAAAAAGGATACTTGCACATGCTTGTTTACGGCAGCACAATTCACAACTGTAAAATCATGGAACCAACCCAAATGCCCATCAATCATCAAAGTGGATAAAGAAACTGTAGTATAATAATGAATGAATTAACAGCATTTGCAGTGACCTGGATGAGATTGGAGACTATTATTCTAAGTGAAGTAACTCAAGAATGGAAAAGCAAACATCGTATATTCTCACTGATGTGTGGGAGCTAAACTATGAGGACAAAAAGGCATAAGAATGATATAATCGACTTTGGGGAAGTGGGGGGAAGACTGGGAGGGGGATGAGGGATAAAAGACTAAAATATGGTGCAGTGTATACTGCTAGGGTGATAGATGCACCAAAATTTCACAAATCACCACTAAAGAACTTACGCACGTAACCAAATACCACCTGTACTTCAATAACTTATGGAAAAATAAAATAAAATTAAGAAAATTAAAAAGAAATGTTAATGCATTCAGAAATTAGTATTTTACCATACAATTGGCCCCCAAGAAGGAGTTGGGAGAATCCTGAGAAAAGTTTACCAGTTAGTTTTCATGAAGGAAAGAAGAAACTGTAGACCAGAACTGATTAGATAGGCTCCAGAGCTATAAAGTTCAGGAAAAAAAAAAGTTTTTAGAAAAGTCCAGGAGAATATAAAATGGTGAATGAGTATAATAGAAAGGGGATATTGGATAGTCCCAGACTAACCAGTTTGTTTGAGCTTATCCTGCACATGCCGCTAGATCTAATGTATCCTGGTACTGTATATCCTCTATCATACCACTCTACTATCTTACCTGATTGGATTTCCCTTTCCAGTGATAATAAATGTTGCAGTCCTCTACATACCATTCATTTAATCCTTCTGCTCTGTTAATTTTTGAAGACTGACATTTTAAAACTAAATTTCATATGGTGCTTGTGATCCAAATACCCTATTTCTATTAGATACTTCACATAATTTCTGAAGTCTTATGTTATACTTCACACATTATTTTAAATATCAAATATGACAACAAAGTATAGTAAGATCTGATATAACTGGGTTTTTAATAAGCATTTCAGAAACACACTTCATGGTGGATTCCTTTTAATCTCTATTTTCTGAATTATATTACAGAAAATAGATGTGTTCCAATAAAAAAAATCCAATAAACTTTTTTTACATGTGTTCTACATACAATGAAATCTGAGTAAACAAATTTGAAATGTGATGAAATAAGCCAAGCTAAATAGGTTTTCAGTTTTTCTTGGAGGTGTGAATTACTTATTTTCTTGTCCTCCTTCATTCTTTACACCCATTTTCTTTCTTTATATACTCAGTCTTTAATGTACTTGGTTTTTTTAGAGGGGTGCAGCCTAGTTCTGTTACCTAGGCTGGAGTATGGTGGTGGGATCTTGGCTCACTGCAACCTCTCCCTCCAGGGTTCAGATGATTCTCCCACCTCAGCCTCCAAGTAGCTGGGATTATAAGCATGTACCACCACACCCAACTAATTTTTGTACTTTTAGTGAAGACGGGGGGTTCACCATGTTACCCAGGCTGGTCTCAAACTCCTGACTTCAAGTGATCCACCTGCCTCGGCCTCCCACAGTGCTAGCATTACAGGCATGAGCCACCAAGCCTGGCCAATGCAAAAATGTTTATTGTGATTCTCTAAGTGTTTGTAAGAAGACAAAAACAGTCTGCTATATTTCCCAAAGGTGGTAAATCTTAGAAGTTTTTTGTTTGTTTAAGTACAACACTAATATCTCATAAGACTGAGAGGAATCCTTTAGGATCCTTTCAAACTTGGCTTTACATTGTAATCACCTGGGAAGATTTAATAAACTACTGATGCTTGGATCCACCCACAGATATGCTGATTTAATTGGCCTGGACTGTGGCCTGGGCATTGGGGCATTTAATGCTCACATGGTGATTTTACTAGGCTACAAAATTTCAGATCTCTTACTCTAGGGAATGTTTGGGAAATGATGTTTAAATATGTTCCGAAGGAAATCTATATGACCAAAAGGTAAATCAAATTTAAGTTATAAATTTGTGTTGAGTATTTTGCATTTTGATCATTTTTCCATGGGATTTTATCTTGCATTCTGAACAGGAAAGTAAAACAGGAAAAAAAAAAAAAATCCCCAAAGTAACTGGAAGCAATTGTGAAGGGCACAGGGGAAACAGAACTGGACGCAGTGTGAAGGGCACAGGAGATAAGTAAATATATGCACAATAAAATCTATTTCCAGTTCTATGTAGGATTTATTCTACAGGCACTGAGAGAAAAATAGAAAAAAAAAAGGAGCTGTCCTCATTAGCTGTGAGTCAAAGTGAATCAGTAGTCAAGGTAGGTTAACTTGACTGTGACATTTGGGCCTCAGTTGAGAAATTTATTTCTGGTTTTATATATTTTATAAATACAAACAGTAAGTAAAATCAGGATTACATGCTTTCAGTAATGAAAAGAGTCTTAATATCAAAGCACAATGTAATCCTCTTAGCTGGTATTGACACCAGTGGAAAATAAAGAGGGCCAATTTAGTTACTGCCCTAATTAGTAGAGGTTGAAAGGATCATGCTAGGGAGGCAGACGCTTGTTGGCATGGTATTATATATACATGAGTCTTGACCCATATTAAAAACAGCTTTAACTCAGTAAAACCTGTATAAAGTAACCATGTAGAAACACTAGGATTTCATACCCATACACCCCACCTCAGTGCAGTTATGTTTATAAACCATTGTGGCTCCCTCCTCTTCAGACCAAGAGATGAAGACTGAGCTATCATGCTGGTTTTAGACCTCTAGAATTCTAAAAGTTATAACCAACTATTCCACAGTGGATACACACACTATGCAAAGGTGCTGATCGTTGGATTTCATTTTTTCTAGGACTTCCTATATATATCATTTTATCCTGGTAGTTTTTAGTATACTTGATAAACTCAAATAGGGATTTATTTATTTCTCTCCAAGGGGGACCAATACACTCATTTCCAACCTAAGTGAAATTATGTCAGTCTTTAAAAAAAGTCATGCAAAAGGAAGGAAATCATAAAAGAAAGACGTATATATATATAAAATAATTCTGGAAGGAAGGAGTTTGATAAAGGATAATTAACATTCTACACAAGACTAAAATGTCTACTGTCAGTTTAATTCCCTCCTGGTAAGATTTTGCTGTGTCCCTACCCAAATCTCCTCTTGAATTGCAGTTCCCATAATCCCCACATGTTGTGGGAGGGACCTGGTGGGAAGTAATTGAATCATGGGGGCAGTTACCTTCATGCTGTTCTCAGGATAGTGAGTGAGTTCTCATAAGATCTGATGGTTTTATAAGGGTTTTTTTCCTTCTTTCCTTGGCACTTCTTCTCCCTTCCGCCATATGAAGGATATATTTCCTTCACCTTCTACCATATTGTTGTAAGTTTCCCGAGACCTCTCCAGTCCTGCAGAACTGTGAGTGAATTAAACCTGTTTCCTTTATAAACTACCCAGTCTCGGGTAGTTCTTCATAGCAGCATGAGAACAGACTAGTATAGTAAATTGGTACCGCGTAATGGGGTGCTGCTGTAAAGATACCTGAATATGTGGAAGCAACTCTGGAACTGGGTAACACGTAGAGGGTGGAACAGTTTGGAGGGTTCAGAAGAAGACAGGAAGATGTGGGAAACTTTGGAACTTCCTAGAGACTTGTTGGATGGTTTTGACCAAAATGCTGATGTGATATGGACAATGAAGTCCAGCCTGAGGTGGTCTCAGAGATGAGAAATTTCTTGGGAACTGGAACAAAGGTGACTCTTGCCATGCCTTAGCAAAGAGACTGGAGGCATTTTGCCCCTGCCCTAGAGATCTGTGGAACTATGATCTTAAGAGAGATGATTTGGGTATCTGGCAGAAGAAATTTCTAGGCCACAAAACATTCAAGAGGTGATACAGCATAAAAGTTTGGAAAATTTGCATCCTGACAATGCAATAGGAAAGAAAAATTCATTTTCAGGGAGAAATTCAAGCTGGCTGCAGAAAATTGCATAAGTAATGAGGAGCTGTTAATCATCAGGACAATGGGAAAAATGTCTCCAGGGCATGTCAGAGGTCTTCAGAGCAGCCCCTCTCATCATAGGACCAGAAGCCAAGGAGGAAAAATATTTTCCTGAACCAGGTCCAGGGTCCCTTTGCTGTGTGCAGCCTAGGGACTTGATGACCTCTGTGCTAGCTGCTCCAGCCATGGCTAAAAAGGGGCCAAGGTACAGCTTAGGCCATGGCTTCAGAGAGTGCAAGCACCAAGCCTTGGTAGCTTCCACGTGGTGTTGAGCCTGCAGGTGCACAGAAGTCAAGAACTGAGGTTTGAGAATCTCTGCCTAGATTTCACAGGATGCATGGAAAAATATGGATGTCCAAGCAGAAGTTTGCTGTAGGGACAGAGAACTCTTATGGAGAACCTCTGCTAGGGCAGTGCGGAAGGGCAATATAGGGTGTGAGTTCCCACACAGAGTCCCCCCTTGGCACTGCCTAGTGGAGCTGTGAAAAGAGGGACGCTGTCTTCTAGACCTCAGAATGGTAGATCCACCAACAGCTTGCACTGTGTACCTGGAAAAGCCACAGGCACTCAATGCCAGTCTCTGTGAAAGCAATTGGAAGGGGAGCTGTTCCCTGCAAAGCCACAGGGTGAAGTTGCCCAAGGCCATGGACTTCTTGCTCTGCGTCCCTGGATGTGAGACATGGAGTCAAAGGAGATCATTTTGGAACTTTAAGGTTTGACTGCCCCGCTGGATTTTGGACTTTCACGGGGCCTATAGTCCTTTGGTTTGGCCAATTTCTCCCATTTGGAATGAGTATATTTACCCAATTCCTGTACCTCCATTGTATCCAGGAAATATCTAACTTGGCTTTGATTTTATAGGCTTATAGGTAGAAGGAATTTGCCTTGTCTCAGATAAGACTTTGGTCTTGGACTTGTGGGTTAATGCTGGAATTAGCTAAGACTTTGGAGGACTTATGGAAAGGCATGATTGTGTTTTGAATTGTAAGGACATGAGATTTGGGAGGGGCCAGGGTGAAATAATATGGTTTGGGTATGTCCCCACCCAAATCTCATCTTGAATTGTAGTTTCCATAATCCCCACATGTTGTGTGAAGGATCTGGTAGGACATAATTGAATCATGGGGGCAGTTTCTCCTGTGCTGTTCTTGTGATAGTGAGTTCTCATGAGATATGATGGTTTTATAAGGAGCTTTTCCCACTTTGCTTGACACTTCTTGCTGCTGCCATGTGAAGAAGGACGTGTTTGCTTCCCCTTCCACCATGATTGTGAATTTCCTGAGGCCTCCCGAGTTCTGCAGAACTCTAAGTCAATTAAACCTCTTTCTTTACAAATTACTCAGTCTTGAGTAATTCTTCATAGCAGCATGAGAATGAACTAATATACCTCCCACTGTTTTAATCATTTTATCCTTTCCCTATTCACACACAGCCAATGTTTGTGATTTGCTGATTGGCTTAAGTGGTTCTCAATCTCATCATCAGAGTCATGCACCAGAGTCACCTGGAGGGCTTTTTAAAAATAAGATTGTTCCACCTCTACCCTCACCCCCTGCCCAACCCTCTTGGGTTCAGTAGATCTGGGTCAAGGCCTGAGAATCTGTATGTCTAACAAGCTCATAGGACATGCTGTGCTGCTAGACTGGGACCACAGTTTGAGAACTATTGGTTTAAAAAATTGAAAATGCTAAGTCAAAAACCTGGAATCTTGTGATGTGGGAAAGATTAAATATCTATTATGACTATGCCAATATCTCATCTGACTCTCGTAGTATATCTCTGTCGGTACTGTCATTATCTTCTTTACAGACAATAAGGCAGCTTTAGAGAACCCATACACAGAGTCCATTCAAGAGCTGGGATTTAAATGCTCATCTTCTTCAAAACTTGTATTCATTCTTTCACCATATGCTGCCTGCTCAGCATTGAGATGAGATGAAGTACTTCTATTGAGCTGTCAAATTCTCATGTCTTCTCATTATGTCTGGCCACTCAGGAATGGACTATGGTGAGAAAGAGGTAATGAAGGGAACCCACTGCAGAAATGAACACAAAAGCTGAACTTTCATGCCTTATTTAACAAGAATGCATCAGCTATATTGCCTACTTTAATACTCAGTTTTTAACACACAAATTACTGATTCTAGAATAAGGCCTGTGAAGTTGATGTACTTTCCTTTATCCAAATAACAGCATTTCACTCTTGGTGAGATTCCTAAGAAAAGTTATTTTAGGAACTGGGCCCTATACACATGTAGACACTTTAGCATCACATTAATTTAATTCTTCAAATGAACTTAAAGTCTAAATGGCTTGGTTGATAAGCACAAATGCCAGTAGTGTGAGTTTTAATGCTAACAGGCACCTTATAAAGCTAAGGCTAATATAATTCAATTGAGTTTAGAGGATTAAAAAAACTCTCAAATTTTGCCTAAACTAGCCAAGTTCAAGGGTATCAATCAAACATACTTTCCTGAAGGAATTAAGGTAACAGGGGAGATTTTTCTGCATGAATGCTAAAGGAATTTTAAAAATACCTAGAATGACTGCTTACTTTACATTTATATCCACTTTTATAATGAGAAAAATCACAGGGAAAAACATTTCTTTGAGAGTAAGGAATTCAAGAAACTGAAATCCACAGACAGGAACAATCAAAAAGAAAGGCTTTCAAAAGATTAATTGATATTTTATCCCTTTGAATACCTAATCTGCAAGAATTTTCAATGTCATTTAGAAAACATTAAATTCCTTGCAGACTGTCTGGGAAAATTAGGACAAAACAAATGAGAAGGAAAGAGGGGAAGAGAGCGAACTTTTCTGCTAGATGAAAGGGTGCCTTGTTTGATCATGGCTGAAAATTCTGTTTAAGGAAAACCAGCTCTATGTACACAGGCTGACTGCATTTTTTCAGTAAGCTCTCGATGTAATAGTGTATCACTAACAGACCGAATATGGTGCTATTCCATCTCATTAATGAAAAAGAACTAAAAGACTTCAGTTGTTCTGATTACCATTAACCATGATGGTGAGGCACCTGATGTGTGTCCAGAGAATCTGTAAAAGGCATAACATAGGCTATTGCAGAATCTATTTAAAAAAATTAAAATAAAGCAAAGATGCGATGTCATTGGGACCAGTGTATGTTTGCAATGGTGTACATATGAGGGATCTTGGCAATAAAAAGGGTAAAAAAGTACTTTCACAAGGTGACACTGGGGAATCAATTATGATGATGTTAGTAAGATAAATGAATATGATGGCTATCTAGGGAAAATAATTAAGAAAATGAAACCTTTCTGATAAGTAACATTGCTGAAGGGGATTCATATTTCTAATAGACACATTGTAGATTTCCACCAATATTTTAAATTATTTCATATAAGAATAATTTTCCAATTATTCTACTGTCTCCAAATCCTTTCACATCCTCCCACCTCCATTTTCTTGTCATGAGTTTTTCCTATCCCGTTCAGAAAGCTCTCTATACTTAGTTGTTCATTCACATTTCCAGACTTCTTGGGAATTCTGAGTCTATTTTCCTCTTGTTATTTTAATCTTTTGAGGAGAAAGTTAGGATTATGTAGAATGTGTGTCTAGCAAATCAGCATTTTAACATATAGGTATCATTTATTCAATCAACAAATATTTATAATAAACACCTACCATGGGCCAGATGTTGCTGGATTATGGAGAAATAAGGTAAATATGAGTAGTCCTTGCTCTAAGAGTTTATAGCCTTTACTCTAGAGGGGAGAAACGATAAATAAACTGGAAATGGTGATTCAGTGTGCTAAATGTTACAATAAAGATATTCCCAGACATCTAAGGGGATAGAAAACTCTAAGACAAGACAAAAGGATAAGGGAGCCTTCCAAGAAGAAGAAAACATTTGAGACAATTGCTGTGAAACAAGCCAGCATTAGCAGGTTGAAGAGTAAAGGAAACACATTCTAGATAGAGGATTTGTTCATGTTTATCTATTCCCACTTACGCAAAGACCCTGCAGGCTAGTCCCATCCCAGAAACTGAAAGCAGTTCATTATGGCGGGAGAACAGAAGTAGGAAGAGATGAATGTGAAAAAGGAGGCATCAGGATCATGAAGGGCCTTGTTGCACAGGCTAAAGACTGAGGATTATGTCCTGAAAACTGTGAAAGGATTTCAAACATGTCATGTTTGTTTCAGAAAGGTAGATCTGGGGCTGTAGAGAAAATGAATTGAGTGGAAAGAAGGCTTGAATCAGTGAGACCAGTTAGATGGATATTCTGCTAGTCCTGCCAAGGGATAGCAGTTACCTAGAGTAACTTTCTAGAAAAGATACTTTTAAATTTTAGAACTGTGAGAGAAAATTCAGGCATCTGATTAGCCTAGTATTACCTTCCCTCGCTTTTTTTCTCCACATTTATTAAGAGTAAAAGCCAACATTGAAGTACATAATTGAGGATGAGTTCTTACTTAAAGATTTATTTATATCAAAAATTTGAGCTTTAATACCATAAGGGATAAAACGAATGGCAGAGGCCTTGATCTCCAAACCTCCAGGAACTTATAATCTAAAGGTAGGTTGGAGAGAAGATAGTGAGGAATGTGCAAATATCTCACATAAGGTGGAATTCATCAGGTGCTAACAGAGAACTTTGAGAGTTTTCAAAATAAAGTGTGAAAATTGGACAGAAACTCACAGAAGAGATAGATCATTAACGATGGGTAAGATTCAATCCACGGAGATGGCAGGTGTGGCAGGGAAGAAATTCCAGGTGGAAAGTGAGCATGAGCAAAGACAAGAAAGCAAGCACTTTCTGCTAAACACATCCTACAGATAACTGTGACTAGTGAAAGAAGAGTCATGAAGTGGATAGAAAGAAAACTAGTTGGGAAAGTAGCTTGAAGATTATACTGTGGCAGGCCTTGAACACAAGGCTGATGAGTTCTTCTTAATTCTCGTAGCATTTGAGTTGTGGCTCTTGACAAAGAAAAATAATACACTGGTCATTTCTATTTCCCGAATTTATTTAATTATAGTCCACCTTGCTGCTCAAAACTATTTAAGGCAGCTTCCAAGGTTGTATAAAATATTGCAGTGTGAAATAAGTGAGAAAAATGAGGTGAAGAGAAAGAGAGTAAGATGAAGTCAGCAAACAGGCTTATTAAATAAATGCTATTAAAACGTTATCAGAGTTAGTTAGCAATGATTTATACAAGTCGCTGTGTCCATTAGGTAAGAAAATAAGCTAGGTGCATTGAAGAATGATTCCTAATATGGAAGGAAGAGAGATGTTTCTCCTGTGAATCTGAAAGGAGCAGACACTATGCAGTCTAATGAACAACAGCCTTAATATAGCAAAGCAAGTTTCCAAGGGCTATTTATTATAGTGTCCTTCAAACATAAACAAATGGTACTGTGCCAAGGCATACTTCATGCAGAGCTGTTTCTCAGGGGTCCAGTGGAATGCAGTCATGCAGGTAAAACAGTTTTTTTGTTTTTTGTTTTTTTTTTAAAGCTTGATCCAAGGATCTAACTTAGAATATCCAAGGAAAATGGATATACTGCATAAGATCCAAATATTTCTCCAAAAATATCATTTCTCTTAGTCATGGTTCTGAAAGGTATGAGTGGCAGTGACTTTGAAATTGTTATGCTTCTTGAAAAGTACTTGGAATGTAGCTTTCTTTGCTGCTGGGTACACACAGGTCCATATGTTTAAACTGTCAGCTGAAATTGGCATTGGATGATAGTCTCGAATGGAAGAAGTGAAGAAGAAGGAGAACCCACTGACTCCTTTCAACACATATACCCCTTCACTTTGAGGTTAGCTGCAGGAAGGGCAATATTCCAGTTAGAAAAATTTTAGGTCTCCTCTTATTCAGAGACCAACTAGCAACTATCATCATATTGTGGTTCTGCGGTATGACATAGTCGTTACACCTGCCTCCCTGTAGAACAATCTCCGTAAGCTAACTACAGCTTTGACTAGTATTACATTTCTGGTATATACTGGTTACGAGTTTGAGGGCTGGTGTTAGAAAAGATGACTTTAGATTCAGAAATCTGATCTGTATCCTACTTTCTGGCAGTGATCAGATGGTAGGAATAGTTATCTACTAAGGTAACTCCTAATTGTTCTATTAACAAATTCTTGCAGATAAAATTTGTTAAACGTTAATCTTAAAATTTATTCAAGAATGTGTGTGAAGGATGAATAGGAAAGAGAAGTGCTAGGTGTTGACACCAAAACAATACTGAAATAATAAAACTAGAATGTAATAAGAACCCAGCCTGGACCTGGGTAATAGAATGGAATGGGTATAGCAGATTCAAAATACATTGTAGAAATAGAATCTACATGAAAAAGGAAGATTGCATGTGGCATAGAGCGCACCAAAACACCTCTGAGGTTTTAAGCAACATTGGCTGAAAGAAAAATAACTCACCAATTTGTAAAAAATTTCCTATCCTATTCCAAGCTTAGTATAACATTAAATCATATGGCTCTAACCCCAAAGAGAAGAGCTATACTCTAAGCTACTGTCAAAGACTCTTAACAATCTTAAACTTGTAGCTACACTTAAAAAATTTTGGCTTAGAGAAAGAATGCTTATAGAGGTTTGCTTGAACCCTAGGGAAGTCTGCAGAAGAAACTGGATTGAGAAGAAAGATTATGAGACTGGAATTGTGAATAAGAAGTTCGAATTATAAACGGGCCAGGTAAGAGTGGATGGGGATATCTAGGAAGTAGTTGGAAACATTGGCATGAAAATCAATCAAAATAGATGACTGGATTTAGCAATATAGATTTGGAGGTCATCTACATAAAAGTTAAAAGTGAGGAAGCACATGATGTCATTGAGGAAAAAAAATGAAGAAAAGCAAAGTGTTGTAAGACCAGCACCATGAGAATCTTGAGGCAGAAAGGATCTACACATTTCATTAAGCATAGGAAAAATCATCATTGAATAAATATGTATTGAAGAAGGTGCATCTGGGATAGAGGGCAATCAATGCTATAAGACCATAAAAACAGATTGAGAAAGATGAAATCAAGAACCTAGAAGGAAGAGTTAACACTGACAAAAAGAGGACTATGGCTTGACAAAAGAGGAAGATAGAAAGAAGGGAAAAATGAAGAAACAAACATTTGAAGATCAGATAAAATGTGGTACTGATCTTCTCATAAAGAAAGAGTCACTTTTTATCATAAATGGCAAGACTCGTGTTTGGAACTTAAGAAGGTGAAAAAGGTTAAAACAGCTGAAGGAGCATAAATATGAGTGTGGGTGCAGCTGAGCCTATAAAGAACCAATTTGCAGAGGACAAAGAAACTCCCTGTGGAATGATTGTGACAATCAAATGTTACAAATCAATCCACGTAAAGCACTCAGTGCCTAGAACATAGTATGTATGTGATGAATACTATGTGATGAATAAAACACCATTTTGCCTTCTCTCATGTTTGCATTTATATTTCATCAAGGACATTTAATATTCTGCTATATTTTTGTTAGGCAATATTATAATTGCCCTTGAGATAAGGAAAGAATTTATGGAAATCTTTCAAATTACCTTTAATTAGCTGGTAGCTCTTTGCAAGGTCATAGCATTTCTAACTAAACAATTTTCGAAGATTATCAACAATTATCAGACAAGGCCACTCAGGACTGTGGTGGATAAAAGAGAGACAGGTACATTCTGCAAACCAAAACAATCAAACATCCTTTTTTTGTCTAACATTAATGATGGCTGCATCTTTGCCAGTGACAACTCCAGCCTGTCTTTCTTCCTCCCAACTACTAAATAACACTTAAGACACACAATCATTCAATTGCCCCTCATTTCCAGATATCACTCAATGCAGAATAAATGATCACTTCTTCACGCCCTTCCCTAAGTCATATTACACGAGCTCCAATTCTGTAATAAGCCCTTCCAGATTTCCTTTTCTGAGATGTTCCATGGTTCAGCTGGTATAGATTCTCTCTTGTTTCAGCAAGCTAATTAACTTAAGTATGTTTGACTATAGTTGACCTTTGGTTTTCTTTGGCTAGTAGGCTTCAACCCTCCAGAACAAATATCTCAAAAATCTCAATAATTTTTACCAAATCTTCATTTTTATTTGCTAAAGTAACTGCTCAATTATGAATGAAATTCATATTTCCTGGATCTGGAGTCCTTTGCATTCCCATATCAGAGTCTCTTGGGCAGACTGCTAGACTCAGAGCAGGCACATAAAGTTGCCGGATAAAACATAATATACTGATATATTCCACATGATCAAAATAAATAAAACTTAGTGGTAGAAAAGAAGGAAGAATAAATAATATCTTGGGTGGCAAAAGCACTTAGAAGTTATATCAGCTTGATTGGGTAAGTATAAGTATTTTGTAATTATAGCTCAGGGAAACAAACTACCTTCAATGGCAGATTTCATTTTAAGCAGAAAAGAAAAAAAAAAAAAAAAAAAAGAAAAAGAAAAAAGTGTATACAGTAGCAGTTTAATTTGCAGAAGTTCGACATAATATGTAATTAAAAGTGTATTATATATGGTCCCCTTTCAAATATGTCATACCAATTCTGTAAACCACAAGGGCCTTGATATCTCACATAATATAAACTGGGAAGATTTTAGGTTGTTACAATTGCTGCATGCAAGAAACACAATATATCATTTGAAATGCGATTCCAATATGAAAAATGGCATTAACAATCGGTTATAGAAATGTTGATCTTCTGGTAGGTGGAAAGTGGATTTACATAAAATTTAATGACTTTAGATTATAGAATCACTCAAAAATTCTGCCAATTCTATATAGAGATATAATGTCTCTCTTAATCTTGCCCTAAATGCCATAATGTAGAGATGTGATGAGCGGAGGTGGAGAAAATGTTAGCGGTTACCACTGCTACCGCTATCATCCATATAATCACCACACTCATCATCATCATCTTTATTTTCATTTTCATACAGTCATGTTTTTCTGGTACATAAATGTCTCCTTAAAAGTGTTGCCATTTCAAAGACTGTTACTAAAGTTTTAATAAATTATAAGTGTAGCAAAGCAACATTTCAAAAAGTTTAGGAAATAGAAATTGAAAACATATATGATAATTTTATGCATTTCTTTCTAGATTTTTTCATGTGTATGTTTTAGACCTCAAAATCATAACAATTGTTCACTTTTGTCATCTTTTCACTGTGCATTATAAACATTATTTTTCATGTTGTAATCAAATATTTATATTTCTCATACTAATTCACCTAATATCATAATAGTTGGCCAATAAGAAAGATAACATAATTAACTCTCTATTTCTTTTATTTTTAGATATTGAGTTTGGAAACTATTTCAAAAGACCCCTTTCTTTGGATCAGTTAATCTAATATGGCAAATATAAGATCAGTGATTCTTCAAAAAGTCCTAACACTTTCCTGAATGCAAAGAAAGGAAGCAGAAAGGAAGCTTCAATTATTTAATATCGATCATGAGTCACTCCCTTACTAGGTATTTTGGACATATCTTTTCAATTAATCCTTGTATTGTTGTGTATACATAAAGAGGTAATAGATTATCTACTCTCTACTCTTAAGGAGGGAAAAAGTAAGCTTCAGAAAATTTAGGTAACTCTAATTGTTAAATAATTATTAAATAATATGACCCAGAAGTCACATACACCCTGTGAATTCTAAAAATCATTTTGATTTTTTCTACCATACTTTTTCCTGTTCAAAATTGCACGTGTGAGAATGAAAACAAACAGTTTCTGGTGGTAAATTTTTAGATAAGATGATCACATAATCAAAATCATCTTTCATTTTGTCTTTCCCCTAACATGTTTAGCACACAAACTTCCCTTAGCACAACAGTATTTATTTATTTAGTTTTTGCTAAAGGAATTAGAAGCTTTGTACTTCAATGTTGAATTTGTGAAAGATTTACAAAATCAAGCCCTGCTTTAAGAAGCACAATTAAAAATACCAGCAAATCAACAAACAGTTAAAAGCAATAGAGAGAACATGCTACCAGGAACATTTGCAATATACTCCATCTAATTCCAACTATCCTGAAAACCAAGGCCAAGGGGAAATAGATTAAGCTTGGTATTTTACATTGTCAGCTAAAAATAAATATATTCGTTCATCTGGAGAGAGAGATGTGCTGAGACACTGAACTCAAGGATCTATTAATCATTTGCTTCTTTATATAAAAGACGTTGGGTAAAATAACAGACAATTATGTTTGCTGTGGCTTCTCAAAAGGCTGGTAACATTGTTTAAATGTTCGTGTAATGTATCACTGCTCTAAGAAAGAAGAGGTTAAAACGTTACATTTTAACTGAGAGAAAACATTTCAATAGGGATGTCCAATTACATGGTTCAGGCATTTTGCATTCTGATAAACTAATTTAACATAGAGTCTAGAGAACTGTTAACATGTTTGTTAGGCAGGATCTCTCCAGAATCAGATGTCGCTGGCATGCCTCTGGCAAGGGCTGAATCATGCATAGTCAATTCATGACTATATTCTCTGACAGGCTCCTCAAGTGCCCACTGTGTGCTGTTGATTTAAAAAGGGAACCATGTGATTTCAGTAACAGATGTGTGGATTCCTGCACATGCAATTAGCTTACTTTAGAGTCCATTGTTGTCTTGAAAGTGCTCTGCTGCATACTATGTAAGGCTCTGCCCTTTTGTAGATGACTGAGGCACTAAGTGATGCTGTGTGCTGCTGCTGTGGGATGCTTTAAGTCAGTTGCTGCCACTCACTGAAAGAGTCTACTGCAGAAAGCATTTTGAGAAGCTGCCTTTTGATTTGATGTGTGTGCTGCATCACCAAGCGTTGTCTTTCTCTGACCTTGCCACAGAGGGTAGTCCTATCTCCGGCCATCCCAGGCTTGCCGTGTGTAGTGTT
This sequence comes from Macaca fascicularis, assembly GCF_037993035.2. NCBI lineage: Eukaryota > Metazoa > Chordata > Mammalia > Primates > Cercopithecidae > Macaca > Macaca fascicularis. The sequence continues at coordinate 18,480,731 of NC_088376.1, forward strand.
TGGCTTTTAGACAAGACCAGGAAAGCTTTCACTTATGATCGGATTGCAAAGCAGCACACAGTACTCAGGGAAGCAGTTACCCAGGGGGAAACAGAATAGCTAAAATACTGGTAGATCGAGAGTAATTTCAGTGTACACTAATCAACAACCACAACAGTAACAGAGAAACCACCTCAGGTGGTGTGACAAAGATGTCAAATATATTTTACTACAAATCTTTTGAGATGATATATTTCTCACCTTTTCTCTAAATTTCTAAAAGTATAGGATTCTAAAGGCTGCCAAGAGGATATTAAACAGAATATATGTTTGATTTTCCTGGTTTTGGTGATCCCCTGTTGCTGCTGTAAGTCCTAGAAGACCAATATATAATGAAAAATTTTAAAAATTAATAAAATATAAACACTCTTAAAGGGTTTTAGTATGTCACTACCATAATCAATTATTCTGTACACACTTTTATGAAATAAAAAAAGCTGAAAAATGCTAATTTTAAGGGCACTTCATACGTATTACAAAGAAAATCAGTGAGAGTATTTAGTTTGGAATACTTATAAAAATAAATTGACTAGAGAGAGCAGGGGTAGGTAAACTATAGCCCACAGACCAAATCCAGCTTGCTGCCTATTTTTGCATATAAAGCTTTAATGAAATATAGCCATGCTCACTTATTTGCACATGGCTTGTGTCTGCTTTCACGCCACAGTGGCAGAGTTGAATAGTATGACACAGACTATATGGCTTGCAAAGCATAAAATATTTACTATCTGGACCTTTACAGGAAATGCTTGCTGGATTAGAAGATAAGGCATAGAATTTTACACTCACCTAACCCATCCTTTGAAAAAACAAACAACGAAAACAAAAAACAACCTGGGCTAAATAACAGTTATGTTTACATATTAGTCCAATCTAGTTTCCTACTTTAATACATAAATAACAATTATGGTCCCACAGGAAAAGTCTTAATGATTCAATTTTTATAATTTAGCAAACAAAATAAATGCACCAGCAGGAACACAATAACTCAGCGTGCACATGCCTATTCGTCAAATACTTGCACAAATATCATGTAAAAAGTCCCGCTCTGCAGACCACTCTTATGATATCTGTCATGTACTATGTTATGTGACAGTTCTGTATATCCTTTGACTATGTTAGAATCTTTGTTCTTTCGGGGCAAGAAATGGATCTACCCTTAGTTTTTTGTAGCACTGTAGGTGCTCTGTAAATATTAGTTGAATAAATGAAGAATAAGTGGAACAAAGAATCTAAGAACTTATTACAAAGAAAAAAATCAATTCATTTAAAGAAAGGTAGTTTTGTAGTCAATATAAATGCACAGTATTTGAGCAAAAAAAAAATGAAATTGATTTTCATGTGTGGCTTGTGGGAAACATAACAATGTGTCAGGTCCTTTACAATAAATACAATTTAATAGCTAATTGTTCCTAATTGGAGGTACTAATGGACTTAATTTTTAATTAAAAGATGGAAATTATTTGTAATTAGCTCATGGAATCTATGAAAACCAATGTCGCTTAGAGTTTGAAAGATGGTCTTGTTCTTGTTCTTTGAAGCAGCTAAAATACTGTGCCTCTCCCTCCTCTGGATAATAGAGGATAGTTTAACACAATAATTCTCACCGAAGATGCAGCATAAAAAAATAGGCTTCAATTAAATCTTTGCTTGGACATCACAAATTCCAAATGAATGAGGCTTTCCAATGCCAACTTAGATTGCTGAAACAAAAACAATGTGAGAAACTGCATGCTGTTCATAACAGTGAATTTTGTCTTAATTGCATCAAGTACTCCAGTGAAGCACTTTATTCGTAGAGCACAGCTCCATGGTTAGAAATCAGAGATTTAAAAACTTCTTATTGGACCAGTATATTGTGATTTATGCAAACTTTTTCTGTGAAATCTCATCATGAAGTTGTACTGATAACACTATTTCAGCCTATTTCAGCTGGTGCATAAAAGGTTAGAGCAAAGAATGAAAATGCTCCACAAGTTCTACAGGTTCTTTTCAGTGTATTTTTCAGGCCCCGTTTTTCTCTTCTTTTTTATTCTCTTGTTTTTCAAACCTAGGTTCAAATTCTGAACTCAAAGCTCTTTAGAAAAAGAGGATAGATTTTGATTCCCCTTTAGTTCTCTGGTGATAGTAGTCTTTTGCTTGATTTCATGCTGATGTCATTCAAGGAAATTAAGCTCAAAACAACTGAAATAAAAATTTGACTACAAATTATCTTCAGTTTTCATAAGTGTTTCATAAAACCCAACCATGTATAGAAAATGGTATTTTACTATGCCTTTACATACTTTTTCACTAACATTTGCTTAAGAGAGAAGGAGTTTTAAAGGAGTTATAGTTGTTATGGAAAAGAAATACTAAAAAGAGAATAGATTCCTGATTTGGTGTGAAAATGTAGAGGGCAGTTTCAGCCTTCTGTCTTCTCTCCTTGAAATGAGCTAGGTAAGGCCTCGCAGAGATGTAGGCAAGAAGAGGTGACTCCAGGGAAATAAATCAGAGGTGCTTCTGTTTCCCAAGCTTCCTTCTTTCTTTTGAACATCACCACTTTTGCTTTAACTCTTTCTTCCCAGATTATTATTACTTTTAAGGCATATTCATTGTTGAAGCTTAAATATTTACCTCAGATTCTTCCTAAATATTCTTGAGCCTTGTATAATGTATTAATGGCAAAGAACAAACAAAACAAAATTAAAATATGCAAAAATACCCTCACTTCATTCGTCACTTTTTATGTTCACATTAATTAACTCCCTTAACTTCTGTCACTTTCACCTCAAATTCACCGTGGTCACCTGCTCCCATGATTCAAAGTTTGTCAAGAAATAGTTCATTATCCAAAATCTTAAATCCAACTATTTTACTAACTACATTGTACATCTCATTAAAACTGCTTATCTCTATATTTTGTTTTCTATCTCTCATCCACCACTGCCTTCTTTTTTCTTCCTTCTTTATTTTTCCTTAAATCCAGTTTGCCACTCAACTACTTTCTTGCCAATGTCATAATTGCACACTCTCCTTTTCCTCACTTCACCTAGTAAATACTAACCCTGCATTAATTCACCTGTCTGCCTTCTTGGCTACTGATTACGACCGCAGAAAATCAAATATCCTCACAGATTAATCACACAAATACATAGTCCATAGCTTCAAATGAACCCCCACTGCTACCCCTCAAAATTCTATGGATTGTTAGTTGGCCTTCTCATGCCATAGTTTTCCAAATCTCTGTTCTTCTTAAATCCTTACTATGTGCCATCTCTCACTCACTCTCAGAAGTTGACATCACTTAATACTACACAGAAAACCAAATAGTATTTGTCTTCCTGAGGATTTCAAATATTCTTTCTAGATTCTTGATTCTCTGTACTTTATGCATTCAACATCACAAATAACAACACAAATAAATGTTGTTATTAATGTTATAACAGTCTATTATACCATAGTAAGTGGTATAATTATTTATATATATATATATATATATTTATTTATTATTATTTTTTTTTCTTTGAGACGGAGTCTTGCTCTGTCGCCCAGGCTGGAGTGCAGTGGTGCCATCTCGGCTCACTGCAAGCTCCGCTTCCCGGGTTCACGCCATTCTCCTTCCTCAGCCTCCCGAGTAGCTGGGACTACAGGCACCCGCCACCTTGCCCGGCTAGTTTTTTGTATTTTTAATAGAGACGGGGTTTCACCGTGTTAGCTGGGATGGTCTCCATCTCCTGACCTCGTGATCCGCCCGCCTTGGCCTCCCAAAGTGCCGGGATTACAGGCATGAGCCACCGCACCCGGACAAAAATATATATTTTACTCAGGGGTCTATTTTCTGTTCATCTTTGTGTCCCCAGTACTTTTGTGTAGTGTCTAGCACTCAGAAGTTGTTCAATAAATGTTGAAATATTGATTGAATGAAATTAAGTTATGTATCTGTAAATTATCAAGCAGATATCTCAGCTTCAATAAATTAAAGCAATTTAGTTGGATTCTACACTGGCAAATGATTATTTGTTCTGTCCAATATTGACATATTGGAAGATTTTAGAAGGAGATATTACAATGCTATTTCCTGTTTCACTTTCCTGATGTGGCCAAGGGGTGAGAAAAACATATTCAATTTCTGAAAAGTCATTGAAGTTGTCCTACCAGCCAATTAACAAGCATTTTGGAAAGGCAAGTCTATTTCTATTTAGATGTAGATCAAAGAAGTCTGTGAAACTTATTTCAAACTATCAATTAAATCTTACAAGGGGAAAATAACTGTGAAATCTCCCAAATTTCATATTAACTCTATATTGGGTCCTTTCCTTTTTACTCCACTGCTGGGAACCTAGGATGATTTTTTATTATAAATACAATATATCATATCTAATCTTTTTAACTGTTCCATGTGATTTTTATGTCTTCCTGCTCCAGACCACACAAAATTTTCAGATTAAGTTTCTTAAAGCATTGCTTTTATCAAGTCGCTCATCTGCTCTAGAACTTTCAGTGGCCTTGTGTATGCAATCAGGTGAGAACTCCTGAGCCTAGATTTTCAGCCAGATCTTCTGCCTCAATCGACTTACGTAGAGCCTGACCTATGACTGACATCTGATAAGTACTTTTAATGATTTGCTTGCTTTCTCCATTATGTTCTTGAAAGTAAAATCAGGAAACCTAGTTGAAGGTAAGTTCCAGTTTGTGTCTTTTATTTTTATGAATATTGGTAAATTATCAAGAGTAGATGTATCTTGTTAATCAAAAGTACCATGTATGAAATACTGTCTCTTCCCAGGGGCCCTAAACCCTAAATGAAATTGGCATGTTAAGATATGACAGGAAATACACTTTGGGAAAAACTAAGTGATATTTTCATTAGTGGCAATCTACTGTAGAGACCTTGAAGAGGACCAAAAGCCATTATTTTTCCTCAATGGGACATTATTAATTGAAGTTTAAAGATGAGTATTCAGCCAGGAACATAACTAAATAAGGCTATAAAAATTAAAAAAAGAATTACCCTTCAGATGCTGGGTGAAGCAAACAGGTGGCTAAAAGCAAGATTTCCCCTGCTTGAAAACCACCATCAGGTTGCCAGATTCAACTGCTCCATGGGGTCTTTCAGTCTATTTCTGACCTTTGATTCTTCTTCTGTCTTCCCAATGCATTTTTGTCTTTGTATTTTATGACTTTGCTGTCTGACATGTCAAAGAATCAAAGAATCAAAGAATTCATGCTCTTCAGATTGCCAGTATTTAATTAAAAATTAACTGAAATAAAAAATTGTGCCCATTTTTCTCTTTGCAAGAAGTCAAAATTCAAAATTAAAATGAAAGCACAAGAGGATCTGTGCAGTTCAAAATAAAAATCCACCTCTTTACATAGACATATCCTATGACATACTGCACTACTAAATTTCATGAAACAACTTAAATACTGCTAATTAAAACCCTCAAGACACTAACATATTTTCCAATCAACCTCTGCCACTTTGTTGTATAAATGGAATAATGGCAGCTTTTCTTTCAATATCCGAAAGAATCATTTTGGGAACAAATCTGAAGTTTTGATTCATTCAACAAACAATTATATTGAGCACATACTATGTGTCAGACCCTATGCAGGGTGCTGAGCAAGCAAATGGGATGATTTTCCAATCTAGAAGAATTCTGGTCTCTAAAGCAGTGCTTCTCAAACTATTTTTTTTTTTATTAACCTGTGCCCTCTTTTGCTATACATAAAATTATTTTCCCACTTTTCAGGAATTTGATGACCGTGTCTAACACTGAGAATCACTGATACACAGAACACAGACTCTATCTTCTGTGTATCCTTGACAGACAAAATGGCTTTGAGTTTTTACTTTCTATTTAAAATGCAACACATTTATTTTCGAGACTTATAACAGAATTACAATATTAAGTTTATGTTTCTGAACTACACAGGCCCCCTTCCAAACTGGAATTCAAATTTCCTGCACCCACCTCTGTTGAGAATCACTGCTTTAAAGAATTTGGGAAAAAACCAGGCAACCTCCATCTCTCCCCTCCAATCCAGTCTTAAAAGAATGAGAATTTTCCTACCTGACACAACAGCTGGTGGAGTATCATAATCCTGTCTTGGGATTGAATCTTTGAATGAAAAGAGCATGAGAAAGAATGCAATGAAGTACAAAAGAAAATAAAATAGAATCAGCCCTAACGCGTGGAAGAGTCCGCTGTGTGTCATATGGTTGCCTGACCCCCCTGCCTTAGAGCAGTAAAGGCATAATGATTCCTCATTTGCATTTGATACCATGGTCCCTATAACCACAATACCGTACATGTGATTAGGTCCCGTTAGACTTGCTGGGACAGTACAGTTTGTACTGAAACATTAGCATCTTCCACAGCCTGTTTGGTACCTCCCTTAGGGAATCAATATAAACATTTTACCCTCTCTGGCTGACAAAAGAGTTCTACAAGGCAGCCCATCTAGAGGGGGCCCAGAGCATGATATCAAACAAAGTCCTGGAGAACAAAAGAAAGAACTAAAATTTAAAAGAGAAAAATAAAAAATTTGTACATTCTCATATTCTATGGAGGCTACCACATTTTGAAGGCAAATTTCATTATGTATCACTCAGCTCCAGCTCTGATCCCAGTGGTTGTCAGTGAGGCAGAGCAGAGGGTGCTTTCGCCTCAGGGCCAAAAAGCTTTATGTGTTGTAACTGTGGGAGCAGAGATACACAGAACAGAATCTATTGAACATGATGGTTATCTTTATCCCAAGTCTCCTAGCACTGAAGGTGTCAAATTCTAGATAAAGCTTAATTAAACTACATGGCAATCATTTCAAAATTAGGTGTTACATGGGACAAAATATATCTGCTTTTTTAAAGATGAAAAAAGAGCTTTTGACTCACTGGAATTTCTTTAGCCAGGGATCTTAAAAAGGAGATTGCCATATGGCATAGGCCTAGGGTCCCCTTCTAAAAATGGAAAATTCTAATTTTGCCCCCACTCCCCTTGGAGGGGTAAACTCTAAAAGAAACTTGATATTGTTTAGATTCAAATCAACTGCCAACACATGGTTAAAGAGATGCTCTTGTGTGACTCTTATTCCATTTATATGACCTTTATTAAAAGCAAAAATCCCAAATTTTCTTTTTCAACCCATGTGACAACTTTTGGATTATCACGTATTTCGTACTTTCATCTCCTTGCCACAAAAGGTTAATCACTCTCTCCTGAGCAAATGGCATGTGAGAAGACAGATTAGAACTTGAACATTGCAAGGCACTTTGAGCAACAAAAGCAAATATGATCAAAAGATTCAAATGCAAATAAACCAGACACATGAGTTATTTTGTTTCTTGCAACAGGTACCTGAACTACTGAGTTGATTATAATCCCCAAATCTAGAATAATTAGAATAATTTTTAAAGTTTTTCCAAATTTTTAAATAATAGTAGTAATTCCTAGTACCTTTTGAAAAATTGCAATCACACATTACCACTCCAAACCAAAAAAAAAAAAAAAAAAGTTAATTATTGGACCATGCTACTAGTCATTTTCCAAGAATATATTTATAACATTTTAAAATAAATAATAAAAGCCAATAATGTTTATTGCTGAATAGCTGGATAATGTAGAAAAGCAAAATGATTAAAATACACGTTACTCCTAATCCTATCACTTGGAAATAGCCACACTTGTTTTATATTTCTCTGTGGCCTGATAATACTTCTTTATAGTTGATATTGAACTCCGCACATGCAAATTTACCCCCCCCCCCTTTCTTTTGACAGGGTTTCACTCTGTCATTCAGGCTGAAATGCAGTGGCACAATCATAGCTTACTGTAACCTCAAACTCCTGGGCTTTATTTATCTTCCCGCTTCCGCCTCCTCAGTAGTTACATTATAGGGCACACAATAATGTAATGCCTAGCTAATTTTCAATTTTGTTTTTTATTGTGATGGGGTCTTGCTACGTTATCTAGGATGGTCTCCAACTCCTGACCTCAAGCAATCCTCCTGCCTCAGCTTCCCAAAGTGCTGTGGTAATAGGCATGAACCACCACAGCCTGCCTTACTTCCAATTTTTTAAAATTTAACATTATAAATCAACTTTTTCCTAATTATTTAACACTCTTATGATTTCATGCTGCATTACGTTCTGGTTTATGGATGGATTATGACATATTTAATTATTCTTCTTTGTTAGACATTATAAAGAGCACTGTGTCAAGTATTTTTGAGGTATAATTACTTTTCTGATATTTTAGAATATTTCCATAGACGAGCTTCTCAAAACTGTAACTTCTTTTTAGTCAGTATAAATGTTTTGAAGTATCTCAATTGACTACCTTGCTATCCAACTGGTACTTACACAAACTGAGATTCCTATCATCAAGTAATCAATGCTAGAGAACACTTATTTTCCTACACCTTCATTAGCAATTTGTACTGCATTTTGATAGCTTTATTTGATGGGATATATGTACATGTATATTTGATTACTGTTTGTTTCTTTGATTATAATTTTTGTACATGTTCCTTGGCATTCTATTTACTCTTATCAACTATCTGTTCATGTTCTTTGGCATTTTATCTATTGAGGCTTTTTTACTATGGCGGTAACTTATTTGAATTCCGAATTCATTTTTTTAAACAACAAAAGTGTAATATTTACAAATACACACTCATACCACTAGACTTACATTTAATGCCAGTTCATTTATTGTTTCTAAGACTCCCTTCAAAAGTCTTTCATTTTACAGTAAGGCTAAACCAATTTTTTAAAACTATTACCTTTTTAGACATATTTTCTGTTTTGTATTTGAGTGTTTTAAATTAATTAATATTTTTTCTTGAAAAACTATTTTAGGAGATGTACTCATTACCATTTATGATACAGTTTCCTGAATCAGAGTCCATTTAACATCCTGTTAGCTTTTAAAAAATTTGTCTTTTTATATTCATACCTAATAGCAGAAAAAAGAACAATATCTAAACAAACTGAATAATTGAGGATTTTCACCTGATACCAACAAAATTTCAGAGCAGTAAAGGAGTGGTGTGACTGAAAAATGCTAGAGAACTGTGGGGACAGATGGAGTACAATTACAAGGTTATTTTTGTGAGTGACTATGGTTACACTGTGGAAATCAATGATATCACAAATCATCAGTGACTTGGAGAACACAAACCAAACTGCAGATACAAAACCTGCAGAACAAAAACTTTTTATTTCTTCCAACAGATTCTGGTGACATTGTAAGCCACTGGTGACCAGCAACTGAACAAATGAAAAGGAGATAAGACACTTGTAAAACAAGATTGTCATGCAATTTGGAGGTTCTCATAACACAGTAAAATCTCCAGTGGTTTCTGCTAAAGCTTATAATAAAGTGATAAGACGTTATGGATAATGGGGCTTTGGTTCCATCGAGGGAATACTGTGACAAAAATATAAACAAAAGTAGAAAAGCTATGAAAATCCTTCAGGGTCAGCAGAGCCCTGAAATAAAACAGTTACACTGCTTGCATAAAATGCATTATTTTTTGGGGCCTGCAGATTCTGTCTAGCTTAAAATAGAGAATTGAACAATAAACATTTGAGGTGGCAAATTGTAGAGAAAGGTTAATTAAACTACATGGCATTCATTTCAAAATTTGAGGTCATGGGAGACAATGATATCGTCTTTTATGAAAAGGAAAAAGAGGTTTTGGCCCAATACAATTCCTTTAGCCAGGGACTTTAAAAGGAAGAGTGGGACTAAGCCTGTGTTCAAGATCCCCCTTCTAAAAATGGAAAATTCTAATACAGCTACAACTTCCGTCAGCCCTGATCGTTTCCTATTCTAGATTATTCACTGGGTCACTCTCTGCTCTGCCCTTGGAACCTATCTGTTTCTAGAGTTTGGAATCCTATCTTAATCTTGACTTGTCACTGTTCACACCTTGTTTTGCAGAATTTCTGTGAGCTCAGATGTCTGAAATCCTCTGAAATGTTTCAGTTAGGAGAGAGACACAGTCAGATAGTTTTAGATTGACTACTTGTGACAACAGGGTAGAGAATGGATTGGAGCAAACTGAAATTTAAAGCTTGAAGAACAGTTAGGAAACTATTACAATTAATCAAATGAGTCCCAGGGCAGAGACTCCAGAAATGTGGAAGAAAGAATGTATTTGACCAATGTCTATGAGAGAAAACCAGTGGGACTTGAAAAGTAATTGTGTATGGTGGTGAGGGAGAAGGAAAAGCTCTCGCTCGGGTCTTAGGTGTATGGTTTGGCTACAGGGAAAATGGTCATGTCATTGGTTTGCAGGGAAATGGAGCAGAAACATACAAGAAGAAGAGGTTTCAGTTGGAAGGAAGCTCTGGAAAGCTCATGAGATTAGTTTGGGTCATGCTGACTTTGCGATGTCTGAGGGAGATTTCCATGGAGATACTTAGCAAGTAGTTGGATAAATGAGTCTAAAATTCTTAGATGAGGTTAGCATTGGGGACTGAGATTTAGGAGTCAACATGGAAGCCAGGGCTTACAACCATGAGAGTGAATCAGATTGCTTACGAAAATCATGTGGCATAAGTATGTTACAAACGAAGCTCTGGCTTACCAATCTGTGCAGGAAGAGAAGAAGGAGTGGCCAGAGAGGTTTGAGGAGAACCAGAAAAACCTTGGGCAGGAGTCACAAACTGGGAGTTCTTGGGACAAACTGGGCCCAATATTTAAATATAGAGGAATTTCAAATCAAAATTCAAGAATTCAGCTTATCTTTAAAAGTTGGAAAGTGAGACCACCCTGGGTCTGTATGTCCATGTGGCAATAGCCATCACAATAGCTGTACTACTGATGGAGTAGTGGCTGTCCTCTTCAGACAAGGCATCCTTATTTCAGGCTGCCAAAGGCACCACCTCTCACTTCTATTTGCCCAAAACTCAGGCAGAGATAGTATTATTATTGTACGGAAAATACATCTTATCTAAAATATAATCTCCAATGTCATATATGTGTATATGGTATGCGTATGTTTATGATATAGGCAAATATTTAAAAATTGATTATGTATTTCCAAGGGTTTTTGCTTGAACTTGATCCACTTCATTCATTAATATGACTTGGCTGGACTCTACTGGCTTTTGAGTTTGCTACCTTAAAAGACTATGTTAGCAGCCAAAGAAATGGAGACGTTAAAGAAATTATTTATAACAAGTGAAATAGTGCTGGTAAGTGAGTTATACCATGGATTTTACAGTGTGCTACATCACTTCTGGCTACCTAAACTAGACTCCCACCAGTTAGAAGCCACTGGAGGTGAAGGGTATGAGCAGCTCATTTGAGAAGCACATACTGGGTATCACACTGTATAAGGAATGCTGCATATTGTCATTTCATTAACACTCACAACATCTCTGGGATGCAAGCATTATGTTTCCCATTTTGTAAAATGAGAAAGCAAAAGTTCTGAGAGGTTAAGTAACCCGCCTAAACATGCAGAGCTAATAAGGGAGCAAAGCCAGGTTTCGAACTCAAGTTTAAAAACAAAGCTGACTGATCTTTCCATTATGCCAGGATTCCTCCCCATCAATGAAAATGTTGGAAAGATGCAATAAGGTAGAAAAATCTGATTTTACAAAATCAACCTCAACTGGATAATAGTCACTCCAAATGCCAATCAAAATTCAGATAAAAAGAATCTATGAAGTCATATCAAAGAATTAGAGTGACAGTCTAAGAAAACAAAGTAACAGTATTCTGGACACCAACGACACTTAATTATATTTTGTTAAATGAATCAACAAAGTAATTCTGTTTTCTCTCTACCTCTTCAGAACCTTACTAAATTTTACACTTTTCCATAACATCAAGTAACACAAATATTATAATGTATCTAAACATTTAGTGCGAATGTAAAGGATGAAAAGAAAAAAAGCTAGTGGAAATTTGATGTGAATAATAAACCACATACTTAAAACTTTTACTCTCTAAGAAAGAGAGTGTTATATATTATTATTGAATTATTTGGCTATTACCAGCTGCCTAAAAGTCGTGGTCCCTTACAAATGTGTTCTTGTTGAAATGCTCAAATACAAAATCATAATATATGTTATTGATTCAATAACTATTATAATTCTGAGTCTGTTCTGTGTCTTTTAGCTTATTTTTTAATTCCCTAAAGGATTCAGTCATACACTTAGTTAACTAGCTCTTATATTTCTACTAGTTTGCAAACTTAAATTTTAGCAAGTCAATTGGCTTTACTTCTGAACCAAATAAGTAAAAATTATAAAGAGTTTCTATGTTTTGCATTATAATTCTCTCTTTAGTCAGATTCCAGATTGTTAGTCAATACAGTAAAATTACATTACATCACTCATTCAGAATTTACGATCACTGAAGGACACAAAGGCTGATATGGAAGGAAATCTACAATGTATTAATAAAAATAAAAAACTGCAGGCCTTCTGATACTATTCCTAGGACCTGCTTATTAGTAACACACAAAATAATTACAAATAATCCTTTGATAAAAGCAATATAGTATTTCTTCAAACTGTATCTCCATGATGAAAATTAGCTGTACCACAGCATACAGTGAAATATATCTTAGACATGACTTCTAAAAGTGTAGGTCAGAAACCTAAGAGATCATTTGATCCAGCCCAAGCATTCAGACAGGTAAGGTACCATCAACTGCTTTTTACAGGTTCTGCAACTTTATGTTACTAAAACTAAAATTTCTTTATTGAAATAATGTGGCTCTTTCCATTAAATTATACTGACTTTCTTCCTATTTAGGACAGATTTGTGAGGCCTCAGTGGACATGACAGTGGACATGACAGAAACTTCTTATATTCTTAAAAGTCCATGAGTCAACAGGATTTATTTGGCAAGCAAGCCATTGCTATGGGGTAAAATTCCTGATACACAGCTAGTGTGCATATTGTACGTAGATATTTGGAGAAGAAGTCAGCCTAATTGAAGAATCACAGAGGTGGTAACTGTAAGACATATAGGTTTACAAATATAGAATTGGATATTCAAAGGGCCCCATATATGATCAAGTTCAATACTTCAACTAGATAGAGAAAAAAGTTCAGACTAGAGATATTATTTTCCCCAAAATTGACAGAAACAACAGTTTTATATCTAGGATATCTCAAGTTTTATATCTAGGATTTCTGACTCCTAGTCCAGTGCTCTTTCTACAATATTTAAGCTACCTCAGTCAAAAAAATGTATTTTAATTTCTATGTTTTATTAAATGACAAGATTATCTGCACTAACATTTGCCAAAATAAAACTGTTACTGAAGGTGTCACATGAGTGGTTAGGTTTCATGGTTTCATTGTTCTCTGTAATGGCAACTAATGAAGTTTCAGTATTCTAGATTGTATTAGGCTTTTGCCTCCTTGAACATTTGGGGAATTATCTTTTAAAAAAAAAAACAAAGTTTTTCCCATGATTTAAAATGCCTCATTGATATAAAATCCAGGCTGCAATAGGCATTTTTCAGCACACTTTTGTTCTGAGGAGAAAGAAGGCTAGTCAAAAATATCATAACCTATAAGAAAAAATCAAGCACATTAGGTTCCCTTCCTTGTTTTCAACATTATCTATATCAACATATCAAAAAGAAGGATTAAAATAACTCGATTATAGCTCAATTACTCAATTACTCTTTATTGATTGAATAGTATCAGTCATAGGTATGGCCCCTCACTTGTGTATAACCTGGTAATAATCTCGTGGCTGAGCTGGTAAACAGCTGGTAAGAGAAAACCAGGATTGAGTATATTAAGTCACAGGGTCTAGATTTGCAAAAGGACACCTTTCCAAAAACAGACATTATATCTGGTACATTGAAACATAAAAAACAAGAAGTAACTGAATGACACAATAGAACTTTAGTCTTGCCACTGTGAGTACATCTGCCCGGGAATTGAACATACATGCAGAATGCAGCTTATTCATACTGAAACCTGAAAGGTGTGTTAGTCAGTGAATATGGTACAGACACAGTTTCACTGATAATGCCAGTAAAAATGGAGAATATCACATCTGATCCAAAAAGTTCAATGAAACAAAACAATCTCTTCAACTCACCGTTCCTGTTGTGCCCAATGAAAGGTGATTCATCTGCTGTGTCAGGGGGCCCATCATGTTGGTTGGTTGCATTGACATGGGATGGTCCATGGTTGGTGTAATCACAGCACCCTACAAGCATATACAAGGTCCATTTGAAAACATATCCTACAAGGAAGGAGACTTCTTACAAATAAACACAGTAAACTGTAAATGTGTGAACATCAAATATTTTTACTAAAAAGGCTAAATTCAACTGTATGTAATTTTTATGTCCATTCATGTCATTTTGTGCTTGTCTGAATAGATGCCATTAACAACTTCCTTTCTTCTGAGGTAATTTACCTGTGATGTACCTAAAATATGTCACTTACATTTTCATTTTTTGAGGTAGAATGTATTGAAAGAAATCATCTATACCCTCTCGCCCATTATTCTAAATATAAACTTCTCTGACTGAAAAATATGAACATTAGTGGAAATTCTCTAATTTTCTTGTTATTTGATAAGACTTGGTTTATGTCATTTATCTATTATTTATTAATACATAGATAATTCTTAGTCACCCCAATGCAATCTACTGCTAAGAGGGATAATGCTGACCCACATGGGTTTCTGAACTAGATCTCTTTGAAGGACATATTAAAATCTATCATTGATAATCTAAAAATCAAAATTACTATTTCCCATTTGTTTTTCCCCTAACCTTTTGACCTGTTTTCTATCTATCCATATTTTAGACACAAGACAGAATGCCAAACTCTGTTAAAGCTGGTCAAATTTTTATGTCTATCCACAATTTTTTTAAAAAAAGTGTTAACTTTTAAATCAGATGTTAAGAAAAGTGGATGTCTATAATATGTTTTTTGATTTATTATCATTGTTGGGGATAAAAGAAATTACAGACATTTTAAAAAACTTCCATCCATATGCAAAGTGTCCTATGGTGAGTGAAGAATGGAGCTAAGTCATTTTATCCTTCCCTTTCTCTTTCTCTACTCTGGTACTTTCCTTGTAGTAATTAACTTGGAGAATGAAAAAATATTTTTAAAAAGCAAACTTAAAAATCTAGAATTGGATGGAATCTTTGAGAGTATATAATTTCAATGTTTATTTAAAGATTATGATAAAAGTAGAAACATGTTTTATAACAATCCATTTAAATACCCAGTTATGATAAAATGATTATATATCTGCATAAATTATTTCCCTAAATATTATTTTTCTCACCGGACAGATGCATGGAGATGGCCAGATCTTGGCACCCAAACTAATTACACACAGCAAGTGCTTCCTAAAATGCTTTTGCTCAAACTAAGCAATTCTTCCTGGTATTATCAAAATTCAACTTCCTGACTACATCTGTAAAAAAGATCAGGCTATCGCTCTGCCTTCCCTATGGGCTCCTCCCCATTAACTTTCAGAGATAATAGAAATTGAGCCAAATATTTGGAAATGCTTGATACACAGGGCCAGCTTTGTTCACAAAGACATTTAGACTTTTCAGTAGGAATCAATCATAAAACATGTATGTTATTTTAAAGGTCTATAGCTTGTAAATATACACAATTGTGCATTTGTGTCGTTTGAATTTCTCGATGCTTCTGTGAATTGTCATTCATCAGGATGCCTCTTAAATGAGAAACATAAGATAAGCTTTTACTTAATTATAATTCAGAGACACAGCACTTTTCTTTCTGCTGCCTGAATCTTTTTAACAAAAGCATCTTTATTGTTTTCCTTTTTTAAACAAATACTTACTGGCCTTCATTTCAGGTATTTGTTGTGCCAGACCAGAAGTAAACACTTTAAGAAGAACTAGGGTTCTTCTTAAATCACCTAGGGATAAATTATAGAATAACCTCAGAGTTAAGATGGAAGTCCTGAAGCATTTCTTTTCAACCAAAAAGTGGCACTTTGACAACATTCTAATGCTTAGCAGGTGCGAGACTTCAATTCTCTTCTTGAACTCAAGACAGGTTATCATTTTAGAATATTTGCCCCTAGACATTCCAACATGCAGCGAAACTGTCACAATCCCAGAAACACCTCAATTCTAAACAGCTTGCTCTAGCCACAAAAAGGATCATTCATGTAAATCAGAGATAAAAACCAAATTGTGTTTGGTAAGGATACTTTCTTCTCAATGCCCTGGAGGTTGTCTCATTCCCCAGGGGTGTGTTTTGTTTTTAAAGGCAATATGCAAATGAGGTAGGTGAGCATGTGACAGAACAATCAAAAGTCATGCATGATGAGAAGGATGGAATGCCTACACTTGGAATGAGTTTTGGAAGAATTGTCTGGTCTCTTTGAGAATCTTTTCTTTGAAAGCAGTGTTTGGGGACTCATTTGATTACAGATGTCACAGAGTGAGTGCTGCTTCTGTGTATAAACCAGAAACCTGACAATCAAAGGAAAGAGTAAGAAGGGATTTATCATTATTTGGAATTGTAAATAGCAACATTAGGCACAGAGTGGAAAATAATGTAAGGAGACCAGTTACTGCACATAAATGAACAGTTATTTCTAAGCAGATCAGTTACTGCACATACATAAAAAATAAAATAAGCATTCTTGGGGGAGGATATGTAAGAATGTAGAGTCTTATTCACGTTCAATAAAAATATTCAGTGAAAAAAATCCTACAAATTATTAAGAATACAAATTTTTTAATCTTAAGGGAATGGAAGAAATGTACAGTCAGGGAGCAAACTGGAAGTAACTAGTAGGAACTCCTGGGAGAAATGAATTTTCTTAATGATACTTTATCTGAGACAGACAACTTAAAGAGGTTTAGTGTTGGTTATCTACAGCAAAGGGGGTGTTTGTCAGCCACTTTGCTTAGTAAAAACTACAGAATCTCTTTTGTATTGTGTATTACATGAATAAATAAATACAAAAGAAGAAAAGGAAAGCCTTATGGTTAGTTTGGCAAAGCCAGTACCCGCAACCTTAACTTTGACTTACTAAATGAACTGTCAAATCCACTCCAACTCAATACATTTAAGCCATAGGCTGAAGAGTGTTTGTGACAGATGTTGCCAACACATTAAGCATAACTTTGTTTACTTGAGATGCATAGGATGTGGTGTCTGATAGAGTTCACTTGGCAAGTGGCAAAGCAAGAATAAACTGATTTTTCATTTTAGCCATCTCTGGATGTCTGGGTTTGCTCAATGTTTAAGCTGCAAAGAAAAATATTGTATAATGCTATAATTCCACTAAAAAACACAATGACCAAACAGCTGATGGAAACGTCTGGTCCTTTCTAGCCACTGCCTTTGCAAAACAAAACTGCTCCCACTCAAGAGACAAAGGGTGGATCTGGTTGCCCTAGTTCTGAAATAAACAATTTCAACAGTAATTTGGGTAAAGTTTCCAAAGATCATCATGTGCGGCGTAAATATATCTGACCCAAGGCCAGAAAAGCATCTGTGTTGTTAACCTTCTGCCAATGCTTGAAAGAAATTTGAAGTCTTTGAAAGTTCCATATTTTAATTTCCCAACTGAAATACAAAACCACTGGCAAATCAGGGAAAAAGCACGTGTGGTTTCTCTCCCATCTAGAGCACACGTCACTGGCTTAGCACCTACATTAATCCCAGATGAAGAACCACAATAAGAAGAATTAGCTGCATTAATATTCCTGTGATAGTATTCTAGCTCAGTGCCACCCCAACTATGGTTTGTGGATCAGTAGCAGCAGTAGACAAAAATTAGATTCTCTGGGATTCAGCCCTTGAAATCTGTGTTTTAGCAAGCTCTCCAGGTGACTCTGATATACCCTAAAGTTTAAGAAGTTTGCTCTGTCTAAAAACTGCTACTGTATAAAGCCAGTGTTACAGTTCTTACACGCAAACAAGTGACTTTATTTTATTTATGCTGTTTCTCAATTATTTGTTTGAATTGTCTTTTTACAGGACATGGTCTTTTATGTGATAATCACAATACATCTTGTTAAAAACATTCAAAGGGGCTAAGCCTGCATTTTGATGGGCTGACCTAGAAATATTACCTGAATAATCACACCATATAATCACTGAATAAGTGTGATGACCTGACACGCTTCAGTTTGATGAGTTTGGCTTGTGTTATAACACATTGGGAATCCTTCTTATTTGGACTCTTATTAGCCTTGTATTTGAACTCATAGAAATGGAGAAGTAAAAATAAAATTATTTGGATATAAGTGAAAATAAAGAAAAAACAGCATCCCTTTTTTTCTCATCTTATCTAAATGCCTCACGTCAAAATGTCTGTGATCTGTATTATACTATTGCCCACAGTGATTCACACAAAAGTATATATGAATTTTTAAAAGGTGGTTTTAAGTAACGATTTCATTATTTTATTCATCTATCTGATTTTTGCCAGTTTTTAATATTCGTAGAATAAATATCTAATAGAAACAGAGATCTCATAATATAAATGGCATGAAGGTAGCTTAACTTGAGGAATAGCTGTCCAAACGCAGTGTTCTGCAATATTAGCGTGCAACATTCCTTGTCTTATAGTATATGTAGGGATGTCTAATTTCTTTCATTTGTTGATATCAGTAGTTTTGTTTTGTTTTCATGAGGGTTCAGGGTTTAAGAAAGGCTTTTGTGGGGAGAAAAAAACAAAAGGAGTAAGAAATGTCCCTAATTCTTAGAAACAATCATTAATCCTTGTCTACCTCCATAGATAAATTTCCAACCAATATGGTGGTACAGTCTGACTTTTAAAAATTATGTTTGAAACCCAAAAGCTGTGGCAAAGGTGGTAGCCTTTAACTTTGTAAGGATTTGACAAATGCTGGAGGTATGGGAAATGATAAATTACATGGTAAGCCAGAAGCCACACTGCCCCTAGAACTTCATTTTAGCACTTAATCTCTCCCTCCCCTTTATTATTCTCTACTTGCTTCTTTCCACATTACATCTTTCAAGAGGGAAGACATTATGTTTACACAACTTTTGTAATCTCTACAAATAGGAACTGCATGCAGTAAGTACTCAAAAACAGTTTTTGTAAATTAATTTTATGTATCAGTACCACTCATTTTCAGTTCAATGACAAATGGTAAATATTTACGAATATTTCTGATTTTGTTTATTCTAAAAGGGTTGAAATTATGTTGTTTTGTTCACCACTGTCTAGTGTCTATAGTGCTGTTTATAGTAGGAGGTATATAATATATGCTTCATAAGTGTTCACCGAAAGAATGATGAAAGAATAAAACTTCCAATCAAAAAGGAGTTAGAAATGTTATTTTGAGATTGCTAGTTAAAATGGATCATTCCAAACTCCTGAGAAAACTTGTTCTCCCAAGGGGCAGTTCAGTTTTAAAACCATAGTTTAACTCACACATGTGCATTTATGATATCTTCAATTACCATCCCCTTAAAGATGAAATCCAAAATTTGCTTGATGTAAAAAGTTTGACTAATGCTATATAAGATATATATGTATACATATATATATTAGAATAAAAAGTATGTCCATATGTACATATGTCATTGGTTCTCAACCAGGAGTGATTTTGCAATGTCTGGTAATATTTTTGGTTATCATAACTGCAGAGGTGCACTATTAGCACCTAGGGGGTAGTGGTTGTTGATGTTGCTATACAACCTACAACACAGAGAACAGTTACCCAAGACAAATAATTGCCCAGCAAACCCAGGATTCATGCTAGGGTTCAGAAACCCTAGCACTAATACATATACATATCCATAAACTCCATTTATACAAAGTAAGGAAGAATTTGAAAGGCAGTAACTAGAAAAATGACACAAAGTATTCATCTACAGTCTCTTCCCTACAACTAATAGTACATTTTAGATCTATGGCAAGATTATGGTTATAATATACACCAATTTCCCAAATTCTATAATTGTGCAATGAAAGAAAACAGGACTGTGTCATGACTTCCAATTGCTTTATAATTATTTTTGATTGCCAACTTATTTTGCTATTTATTTTGGAAATGGGGCAAACTAGAGCTGGGTTTCTCTTTCCAATGCTTGGACAGGATTAGACTAATTGGCATGATATTTGGACTACTACATGGAGATATATAGTTATGGGCTAGGGGTATAATATTTAGAAGACATTTTCCATTGCTATATAAATGTTGAAGAGATATGTGCATGTACATAGATTTCCCAATGACAGAATATCTATTAATTATAAACATAGGGTTTTTTTCCTTGTACTCTTAATGAAACTTTTAATTTCAGGTTGATTTTTGATTCAGTTACTAGTAACTGGAAGTATTATTTTTGAAGTTATAATATTAACAGACACTAAAGCCAAATTAGTTTTAGCCATGGAAGTCCCTTTAAAAGAATCCTAATTATATACTATGCCTATTCAACTGTGAATAATGGTTTCAATTATTGGTTAAGTACCTATTAATATAATAGTGTCATTTTGAATGAGAATATAAAGTAAATATGTCACATTGAAGTATTTCTTACCAAAGCAGGTACATAATTAGGATTCTCAATAATGCTTTATTTTAATCCTTTAGACATTTGTGCCTAAAACTACAGAAACATGTTTATCAGTAGCTTTTGGTGTTTTCAGTAGCTTCTTTAGAATCCTAAAAGAGCAAGGTGGCTTTTAAATATATTGCATTATTGAGGGAGAGTTGAAAATTTGAGATTTTGAGGACCCTGTGGTCAAATGATTTTGCTGACTGAATATACAATAGGACACTTAATTATTTTGTCATTAAACTTGTACACTTGATTATAGAATTGATCCTGTTAAGATTATATATTTCTTACACAGATGGGTTACTATATTTTTTCCTTTTATTTTTCTACTTAAGGAGATCCTAGCTGCTGAGTCAATGGAAATATTGTTTAGAGAAAGCTCCCAGGCCACTTCAGAAGGACCTTACAGCTTCAATGACAAAGAGTGAACTTGTGTTCATCAGCTTCTGATTCCAATCGCATAACTAATGAGGAGCTTTCAGCTGGGGGTGTCTACCACTCACAGATATGTGTGTCATAAAAATCCATGTGTTGTGGTGTAGATGATGTGAAAAAATGAGACTATTTGTATGAAAAAATTAATGGCATAACCATAGTCCTTTGTCTTCGCTTTGCAGGGCCCCCGTGGTATATAGCTTTCCTACACAGATGTATTGCATGCTCCAAAATGTATTTAAAGGAATCAAAAACAACACAAGACAAAAAAATTAAAGACAAAAGACTATTAAGCTATGACACTTAAAAATGAATTGATTAATCGAACATATTTCAGCTCCTTCTATACTTTAAGCTAGAAAACCATTGATCTCTACCCACCAAATATTTCATAATAGAAAATTATATTTAAAATATTGAGATTAGCTAATAATTTTTTCTACCTTAAAAACTATATATATATATATATATATATATATATAGTTTGAAGATGAGCAGACCAGTTTCTCCTTATGTTTTGTTCTGAGTGGGGATATAAGGGAAACAGTGTTAAATGACCTCCTTTCCCAAAGTGTAACCTAGAGATGAGTTAGTATTTCATAGTGGAAATGTCCTTTTTAAGACACTGGTACTGTTAAGTCAATGGCTATTCTACATTAAATGTGTTGGAGGAGTGTAAGGGTAGATAGGACAGTTCAGTGACAGACAAGACATTTTTTCTATTCCCGCTTGTCTTATTGAGAAACCAGTTAGAGTGAATGAGTCGTAGGGTCGCCCAAAAGCATGTGCTTTCTACTGTTTCAGCATTATCCCTGTTCAAAAGAGTCTTCTACAAGTAGGTCTGGGATGGCCTTGTTAGCATAGCACACATCATCTATGAGGATCACATAGCTTTCAATTTACTTTTCTAGCCTGATCCCCAGCCCATACACATGAAGCCTCTCTTTCCACCACACTGTATTCCTCATCATTCTCTGGCCCATCTTACCTCTTACCCTTGCTGTCTTGGCCTGCACTGCTAGGCTTCTACAGCAGTTTGCATGTGTCCTCTAAGATTCTTATCAAATAATACATTCTGGGGGAACATCTCCTATGACTGACCCAGGCTACTGGTCACTTGCTCCTCTCTTCTCCCATAACATTCTGCACACACTTCAATCATGATCAAACTTTATTTCTTTCCTGAATCCTACATTCACTGGTATCATTTGCAATACCTTATGTATTTATTTTTTAATGGTTCTGAGCTCAGCACAGTGTCTGTCATAAAACAGGTGCTTAGTTAATGGTGCTAAATGACTGAGTGAGTGAATGGCACTTGCTCACCAGCCAGGTCTCTGAGGACTTGAACGGTGTGTGAAACAATAACAGCCCCTCCTTGCTCAACCTGGACAAGAAGATTCAATGGAAATAACAGAAGCATTCTCTGGCCAAAAAGATGGACTTAAAAGATCCATTCATACATTTCCTCTACTTTCCTTTAACAATATCTCAGTCTGACCACTGCCAGCTTGACCTTCTCATCATTTAGTATGAAAATCCCAGGGCTTCTGAGAGCCACACTCCACCCAAGGAAGTTTAACATTGGGGTTCACAGCATGATTTCCACTCTGTGGAAGAATTATTTATGCTCAGTTAAATGCTGCAAAATGTTCTGTACGTATTACAGCCAAATGTACTGCCACAAATGTAGGTTAAGGTTTTTTAAATTAGGACTTCGTTATGCCATGAACTGTTTCAGTAGCCATGTATCTGCCTAAGATTCTTGTCAAACCTTGTCATGTGATAAGAAATGCTTTATTCATTTGTACAGCAATCACTTTGTATACCTCCAAACACATTTTCAACTTACGGAAGTTTCAAGCATACATCACATGCAATATTCAGGCCAGCCTTCTTCCAAATGATAAGGCAAACAGGGTTCCCAGCAGAAGTCTGAATATTTATGGGCCTCATCGTTTGTTTGGTAAAATGTTTATCTGGCTTTAACTAGCACTCAGGACTGTGAGCTGTCATAAAGCTTCTCATTAAAAACTTCTCCTTACTGACAAATAGACTGAAAGACCCGGTTGCAAATCCTTTTCAAGGTCTTGTAAGATCCTATTGGTGAATTGGCCTGGAAAATCATTGCTCCAACCACAGGGGTGATCAAGAGGAAAAGCTGTCTGTTATCTTACTTACGGCCATTGTTTATAGTGCAAGTTGCCTAAATATGTCACAAGGCACCTCAATTTTGGCTATTACTGGGAAAGCAGCTATTCCTTGTCCTGCAATTTGCTGCAAAAAGCACTTTATTTTGTGGTCCCTCAGAGAATATTTCTTTTCTCCTTTAAGATATTTTTAGGAATTTGCCTGGGTAGGGCTGGCAACTTAACTAGCTCTAAGGATACAGATGTGAAGTCACGACCCTATTAAAGAACTAATTTACTCCTTTTAAAGCACACTTTCTATTAGTATTATTATTGCTAACATGCTTCAAACTCAGTGTATACCCTATTGATGACATGTTCTGTAGTCTAATGCTGAGATAAAATATGTCTTGGTATAACAGGCATATTTTAAGATTAAAACTTATACATTAGCATCCAAACAAGTTACATTCTGAGGCCTTCAAGATTTCAATTAATATATTTAAAACTGTCCAGCTGTGATAAAAGACAGCTTTATCTTGTTATCCTTCAGTGTCCTATTTGCTTCAGGATTTATGCAAGATACTTAGTTACATGTTTTATTCCACCTCGATTTTATTGCCATTTCTCCTAAGCAGTAATACTAGATGAGTAATTTTATTTTTTTGTTGTTGTTGTTTAATAGAATGTTCTTAAACTCTACTACCTTGTTTCTCAAAGTATGGCCTGGGACTGGATACTATCATCAGGGAGCTTCGTACAGAATCTCAGGTCAACCCCAGCCCCACTAAATTAGAGCCTGCGCCAGCTGAGTTATATTCACGATAAGCTTTGGAAAGCTTAGCTCTACATTTGGTCAGGGCTCTGAATGAATTTTCTATTGCATTGCTTCTAAAAAGATTCTTGGCTTTGACTCTCAATCATTTTGTTAAGTCCTTTGTTTGTTCTTGCTTGAGAGCCAGATAGCTTGGAATAATATTAGTAATATTAATATGACTCCTTGTTATAATCACAAACAACTAGTAATATTTAGTATAGTTCCTCAATCATCTCCATAGGATTTCTGCCTTTACCCATAAAATCTCCTTTAACAAAAAAATTCCCTTTCTTTTCCTATGACATATTTTCATGGCAACCTTCACACTGAAACCTCCATTCTTTCCAAATAACGTCATCTGCTTCACCAATGAGTTAGAAATAGCTATGACAGCCAAGCATTAGAAGAGATGGTATATGCTGTGTAAAATAGTAAGAGTCAGTAGAGAAATATTTTGGTTAGCTCAAGATACATACCATAAAAATAAGGTGTTAGAAGTAAAATTCCCAAATATTCCTGCCTGTTAAGACTTGATTAATCAAAAGTGCTACAATAAGTTTAAAAATTAAAGTTTTAAAAAAGTATTTCTTGCCTTGGTGTTTCTTCTGAACTCGTGATCCAAATTTCCAACTACTGACTGAATCCCATGTACCTCAAAACTACTATGTCCCACTCTGAATGTTGTCTTCCTCTTTCATTCTCAGAGTATATTCTTTCTTCTCTGCTTGATTCTCGGAATAACAAACTGCCAAGTCATCTTGATTGTTTCCTTCTCCCTCATCAGCCATAACAACTCAGTCAGGAGTCAAGTCTTGTCAGAACGACATCATAAATTCCTTTACATCTGTTTTTTTTTTTTCTCTCTCTCTCTCTCTTTTTTTTCCCTGAGACGGAGTTTTGCTCTTGTTGCCCAGACTGGAGTTCAATGATACGATCTCGACTCACTGTAACCTCCACCTCCCAGGTTAAAGCCATTCTCCTGCCTCAGCCTCCTGAGTAGCTGGGATTACAGGCATGCGCCAACACGCCCGGCTAATTTTGCATTTTTAGTAGAGACGGAGTTTTTCCATGTTGGTCAGGATGGTCTTGAACTCCCGACCTCAGGTGATCTGCCCACCTCAGCTTCCCAAAGTGCTGGGATTACAGGCATAAGCCACCGTGCCCGGCACTGTTCTTTCTTTAAGATCTCTTATTTTAACCAATCCAGTTACTTGTGGTGAACCTCTGCCATTCATGGATGCAGAAATTTATTTTTTAATACTCTTCAGATGTCATTAGTTCCCCCTAATGTGAATCCTACCTCTTCAATGTAGAATTGAATTAAAAAAAAAGAGAAAACCCTTCTAAAAACATTCCCTACACCCTTTTGCTGCTAGATATAGATTTGTGACTTCTGCTAATCAAAAGCACCTGCAAGGAAATCAGAGTTGAAAGACTAATAACAAATGAGCAAGGAATGTGACATCCATTTTGCTGGTGGGGTGGTGGAAAAGTAGCAAAATTTCAAAGTGTGCAGCAATGGCAGCAATTTCCTTACCAGAGCAGAGTGGAATGGTTTGGGGGACAGCAGTGACAGTGCTACCCCTTTGGTCATGTAACAGGGTATATATAAAATTGTATTGTGCAAGAATATTCAGCATTTATTTGCTATCACCTTTATCTGTTGCAAAGATTTCTTTTTTTATAGCAACTATATGAAATAAAAGTATGTGAATTTTATTGTTTTTAATTTATTTTCAAAGGCAAATGGGGTGGGAAATCAAACTTATATCAAAAATAGTTCACTAAGATATCTTTATTTTTCCTCACTGCTCCTTTAACAGAAACAAATAGGACTTTATGTCTACTAACTGGAATTCACTTTGAAATATTTATCATTATGTGGCCTTGATGACACAGCATTTTTATATTACCTTACAAAACTTCTGTAAAAAAATAACATGGGGATGCAAATACATTGAAGAAACTTATTGCAAAAACACGTTTTCTGACCTCAGCCTCCAGCCAAAATTATACTGATGTATTAAAGTTATCCAGGAGAAAATTATTCAGAACCAGTTTTTTTTTCTGACATTATTTTTTCCTAGCACTCCCTTCCTTTTCTCATAGATTATACATGGGATAGGCAAGGAAATGAATGGTCAGCAGAATCAGGCGTTTTGACAACTGTCAGAGATTTTTAACATATACTTTTGCTTTACTGCATGCAAGAGCAAGCCTGAAGCCATCTGCCTACCAACAACACATCTTTCATTCCCATTATAGAGACAGAACCCCCCACCTCATCATTAAAACACAATCTTCAAAGGCACGTTGTTTTTGCTTATCCCTATTGTGACAGATGTTTTATATCATCTATCCCCATGTGCTAGTTTATCTGTGATGGACTGCCCACTCTTTGCAGCCAGCTGTGGAAATAACTCCATTGTCAACTGTGGTCACTCTCATTCCATTCCTGTGACTTCACTGAAGACCACATCCAACAGCAAGAAAAACAAACAGCCCTGATCACTTCCTTGAAAACATGTTCAGGGCAGGAGGTAGAGGCTGTCTCTAAACAAGCTCTCTTTATGATGTATGTTACAAGGGAGAGGCAATCTTATTTGAAACCCTCACGTGTCATCGAGTTAGCCAATGGAGGTGATCCCTAAATTAAGGAATAATGAAGCAATAGCATCTGTGGGCATGATTCAGGTGAAAACATCTCGTTGATTCAGTACTACTTCAATTAGTTTGAGTATGCATCAATCATTTATTTCCTTTTCATTGTATAAAGTTCCCACGAGGAAATATTTACACCACCAGCTTATCCAACTTTTTGAAATACTGTGAAAAGACTATAACTATATTGTTTTAAATGGATAGACAATCAATGTGAATTCTCTGTGGTAGAATAATACCCTGATATTAGGATATATTTTTAGAAACAAAAAGTGATCTGTTTTTAAAGAAGTCTATCTTAGCTGGCTTGAAATTGATAAAGCAATACTTTTAGTAGTAAGAATTGTGTCAACTTGAAATATTGAGGGGGGTACTCAAATTATAGTACATATACCAAACTGTCTGCAATGTTAGAGCATTCATAACTTTTTAAAAGATATTTTGGTACTGTACAGTGTTTAGAATAAAGAATATTCATTAATTCATTCATTCACGAATGCTGAGCTTCTATTATATCTTGCTGTGAAATAAATTAGAGTTAACTTACAGTTAAATAACTTTAACAAGCTATAATAGAGTAAGTTTCAAAAATGCAATATAAAGTAATCAAAGAGATTACAATTTTCCACAAAAGTAAACATCATTGGAGATGCCATGTCATCTTCTGTCTTTTTTTAGTCTAACATATTCACTGGGTGATGCTACTACCATTCAACTGCTAGAGTCACAGTTGAGTCCCAAGACTTGCATCTCCCACTGTAAGTTAAGGGACTGTCTATGTTGAGCAAGCCTGGATGTGTTGCTTCAGCAGGAGGCTCTAGGTCCCCAGGAATAAGCCTGAGATTACCGATCATCAAGCTCAAAAACAGACTGTAGGAAGGAAATAGCTCTAAAATATGATGAAGTCTTGTAGACCCACCAGATCGCATCTAAAAACATGGCTCAAGTGTCATCTTAGTAATCAAGAACAAAAATACCTTTATCGAGACCCTGAAATCTCAAGGCATGGATGGCTCATCTCTGAAGAGTTGGCTATAATTACATTTCGGTAATACCTGTTGTTATCACAGCTCATTATGGGGAGAGCCCTCTTTCTCCTTAGCTCTGACCAATGCCAGTTTTCAACCCACTGGTTAATTGACTGGTAATATTTTATTGTGTCATTCTTCCTGACAATTTTTCCTGTACCCTGCCCCCACCCCCCCACCACTCCCCCACCCAACCCCAGCCCCGCCAAACACTCTGTCAGTTGATAGCTTTTAGCATTTGCATGGCAATGGGATAGGAAATTCAGCTAACCCACATATTCTGAGTGGCTATTTTGACTATAGTGGGTATTTTATAAAGGGTTAAAAAAAACTAAACCAGGCACAGTGGCTTATGTCTGTAATCCCAGCAATTTGGGAGGCCAAGGCAGGCAGATCACCTGAAGTCAGGAGTTCATGACCAGCCTGGCCAACATGGAGAAACCCCGTCTCTATAAAAATACAAAATTAGCCAGGTGTGGTGGCGGGTGCCTGTAATCCCAGCTATTTGGGAGGCTGAGGCAGGAGAATCACTTGAACCTGGGAGGCGGAGGTTGCAGTGAGCCGAGATCGCGCCACTGCACTGCAGCCTGGGCAACAAGAACGAAACTCCATCTCAAAACAACCACAACAACAACAATAACAAAAAGTCAAATTATAATTCCATGATTTCTTCATAGGCTAGACCCAACAAATATTAATATCCAAAGACCTCAGTGTAAGACCTTCCTTTTAAAATGTATTTTTTACACAGCACCCCCAAATGTACACAATTCAAACTTAATTAAAAATAATAAAACTTCCTCGGTTTATAATCATAGCTGAGTTTTTTTTTTTTTTTTTTTTTTTTTTGAGACGGAGTCTCGCGCCCGGCTAGTTTTTTGTATTTTTAGTAGAGACGGGGTTTCACCATGTTAGCCAGGATGGTCTCGATCTCCTGACCTCGTGATCTGCCCACCTCGGCCTCCCAAAGTGCTGGGATTACAGGCATGAGCCACTGAGCCTGGCCTGAGGTTTTTAAGATAATTATTTTATGTATATTCATTACGGGCCTTAATGAATCAGGAAATTGTTGTTAAAGTTAAAAAAATTATATTCCAAGGATATATCCAAATATGAAATGATGATTTCACCCCATCCTAGTGATACAGCTGTAGTGTGAACTCAGATGGGTAAATCATCTTTTTAGGATATTGTTTTTTGGATGAAGGTAGTAGTGTGCAAAAATTTCAGAAAAATAGAACACTTTTTATTTACCTACGGCTTTGGAAAACAACCATAAAATGCGGTGCTTAGTTTGGCATTCTTTTAAACATTTACATTGTGAAGAACAGTAATCATACTTTCCAATGTACTCATATTACAAAATTTCTAGCAGTCAAAGAATAAATGAGCTTCTCAGCTTTTCAGTTTATAGACATAAGAGGAGTAGGAAATCTGCTGGACAATTTCAAATGTCAAAACTTATCAGCACAAGTGAATGGCAATTCACATTTCATTTTATTTGGTCTCAGTCACCTTTCTTGATCTGGTTTGATTATAATCCCACGTGGCTAATTTTCAGCAGGTCTGTGAGGACCTTGCTTCTTATTACTGCCATGCATGACCTTTCCCTTGAGTCAGACCTCCAATAAGTAGTCATGGGTCAGTTTTTCCCTAAGTACGTTAAAAAAAAAAAAAAAAAAAGTAAAGAAATCAATAATGGAACAACTGGCTTTTCTAAAGGGTTCTGGAGTTAATACTCTAAAATCATATTATATCCACCAAATTATTTCATAATTATTTTCCTTAAAATCTGGGTGTAGGAAGAAGCAAAGAGATCATCAGGTGAACAACGTGGGAGCAAAGCTTGTGAATGAAGTGACAGAAAAGTTGACAATGTACAATGCTGAAAGCAGCAGGAGCAGCTGTCTCAGGCAGTGATGGCATTATGCAACCAGGGCTGCATAATTTTATAGGAAAATGGAACCTGCAGCTAGAATTCCTGCCCCTTGAATGTAGTTCAAGGCAGGATTCCCTAGGCCTGCACCTTGAAGGCATCCCAGGTATTAAAACAAAGATTGTCCAAGATAGAGAGGTTATTAAACACATGTATGTTTTGGTTATAATTACTAAGAGACAAGGATTTACACTGAAAATAGAGAGGGACAGCTGACAAAAATTAAAACTGGGATTAGCAAATGGAGCAATGATTGACTTCACAAAGTTCACATGAAGCAAGCATATACACACTTGTATGAGATAGAAGTGAGGTCTGCATGCATTGAAGTTCCACAGCTCGAACAGCTGCATTTCTCCCCCAGGAAAGCTTAATTTCTCTATTTTCGTTTATGCGAAATTCTTTTTGGCTCTTTATTTCACCTGTACATCTCTGACTTTCTGGAAAAGATGCCGTAGTCCCCCATGCCATGGATGGATAATTCAATATTGAGATTATTTTTCAACGGGAATGGTCTGGTACCTATCTTTTTCTTTCATCTAGTGAGTCAGCAGCTGGTCAATAAAATCCACTGGATTTGTTCCTGTAGTGTTATAATGTCTGTGTTTAGCAAATTATTCACAATGCCATTACATAAATGCAGGATTATAAGCAAAACTTCCTAAGTAGTTTTAAAATTTAATTAGGAAAAACTCTTTAAAAGAGTAGGAAATATTCCACCTTTATTAAAAATTGTTTTCTCATTTAAAAAATAATTCGAAGAAAATAAAAAGAAAAAAGATAATACTTTTTGCTTGTTTTTATAACTGTTTTTAGTTTTACAAGTAGATAATATCTAATATAAGGAAAATGAAAAAATATTACCTTAGAAGAAACTATTCATTTTGGGTTTGATTCAGAGGTCTTTGATCTTTTAGATTTAATATGTAGGATTTTGAAAAAAAGCCTCCTCTTAAAAAATTAAATAAAAATGTTGTATAATGCCCAAAATTAATTATATGCTGCAATAAACCATCTTACGTGTAGAAATTGAAAAGAATGTTAGCATATAGTTTTAGATACTTTCATATAATTTTCTCATAGCTATCTAATCTACTTTTTATGAAGTGCAAACAGTGTCATTAATTTGATAACCTGAAATAGCGCTACAATATAATATTAAGGTGGATCTTATTCAATGATTATGAACATTAAAAATAAAGCGTATTTACCTCAGACATATCACCCAGCATAACATAACTTTGAGACAAAAAGAATTAAATTATGGTACATTTAGATGCATGTGCCTGTCAGAATCAAAGCTTTTAACTAACTTTAGGACAGAAAGAATTAAATTATGATACTATTTGGATGAACGTGCCTGTCAAAATCAAAGCTTTTAGCTAAAACATAAAACTCCTTTCCACTTAAGGTATAATGATAGGATGGCTAAAATATTAAAAAATATCTTACTTTATATGCTAATGTAATTGGCATTAAAGAACATAGATAACATACTAATATTTTGTGTTCCATATACAGAAGAACCCAATCATAATTTTTTATTAATCTGCCAACTTGATTTACTCTAGGTTAAATTATGTAACCTGAAATATCAAAATTTAATGAAAAAATCAAACCAGATATAATGAAACAGAGTTGGTGTTAACTGAATTGAAACATACCTGTCCCAGCTCTGCCACTAACTTGTGTGATATTAGTAATGTCAATTAACCTCTCTGAGTTTCACTTCCTTCATCTGTAAATACATTATCCTATTACATTCAGGTTTATCTTTTGTGATAGCATATATAATATTATATAATTGCCTCATGAAAAGACAGAGTGAAGGACTTCTCTGAACCCTGAATAAGTAGGAAATTATTTCAAAGTATAGAAGACTCCAAACCCAAAAGACCGATGAACTTCTTGCTGATGCCTGGAATTTTCTAGAAGGTTCACAAACGTTTTGTTACAAAGTAATAGGAAAAATATTGCACACACTTAAGTCTACTGATAACCTCATTTACCCCAAGATGCTAATAACTAGATCAAATTTTTCAGGAGAAGTTTTGGGAGAAGCACCCACTGTTAGTTTAGTGGGAGTTGACGGTTGTTTTCTGCCTCCAATGACCCTCTCTAAGAGGATCCTACCAAATGCATGCACAAACACACACACGCATGAGATTAGAGTCCCATGAATCTTTGTTCAATAGAATGTACGGCCAGTTTAATTTCTTATTCCTTAAAATACCGATTTGATTTATTTCTCTCTTTCCCAATACACTGGAAGTTTCATAAAGACAGGGACTATACGTAATGTATACTCCAATTAAATTTCTGAATATGGTGCAGCACATATCTGGCACATAGTGGGTTCTCTTTAAATGTTGTTTACATGAAAAAGCAAGAGAGAAAGAATGACCTTTTGGAATATCTAAGTGTCTTGAAGGAAGGACATCACCAAGTGGGAAGAAAAGATGTTGAAAATAATGGCTGGGGTTCTTAAAGACCAATCACAGCTGCTTGATATTTTTACCAAAATCTGGCTCCAAATATTTAACATAATTTGCCGTTGCATTTTTACTTTTTAAATTATTTTTCCCCTGCTGGAAGATACCTTCCATGAAAAGGGGATCTTTTTTTTGGTTTGGTTTTGTATTCGAACTGAATACAGAATGGTAGTGCCTGGCCATAGCAAACACCCAAAAAATGTTTGTTGAATGAACAGAGGAATGAATTACTCTGGTTTCATTTTTCCAATAAGTCACTAACTTCAGAGCAATTTAACATTTTCAGTGTTAAGGGAAAAAACTGGCAAAGAATATGAACTTTTTCATTTTTGTCATTCTTCCAAGGTCCAGGCAACAGAAATGTTCTTGATTCTGCTGAAAACATTTCAGGAATGAATTAATTACATGATAATTATCATTTGCAGCTCTTTAAAATTCTTTCAGAGGATTTTTAAATACCTTGAGATTAATAAAATTTAAAACAAAATTTTCTTCCCCTAAGGAATCTTTAATTTTCAAATACACATACATTTTTCTGGAAATACAACCCACATGTTTCTTATTCTCTTATAACATACATTTTTCTGGAAATACAACCCACATGATTTTGGTTCTCCTTTTGCAGTATTCCATCACAATACTGGCTAGACTGATATGATCATTAACAGCCTGCTGTAGGACAAATATGTGCTTCCCCTGAACAGCCAATAAGTAAGTTTTCTAATAAAAGCAATACAAGGAATATCTAGCTGATTTCAGATTGACTCGAAATCCTAGTTCTAATGACTTTTAAACAATTCAATATGGGGAAAAAAGCATATTCTCTTTCGTGGATATTCACTGGAGATTATTAAACTTAACAAATTAAAGAAGAGAAGATATAATTTAAGCAATAGTATGAGGTAATTTAGTAATTGTCTAATAAATTGAATCTGTAGAGCACCAAAAGTAAAAGGAGAGAGGGAAAAAGAGAAAGACTTATCAGAGAGTACAGGGATATGAGTAAAAGTAGATGGGCTTTCCTCCTTGCATAATTTTGACTCTGCTAGGAAACCAAAGCTGTAATCACAATTTATTTCATTTTCTAAGACAGTTATAAGATGAAATTGTGTCAGCCAGAACATTTCTCATCATATGCCTGACCATGTGTAATAGAAATGGACATGATCAAATGGTTGGACCATTCTGATTTACGTGAGACTGTCTATAACTTCCTAAGCAAGAGTGATTGCAGTAACAGGGCTGCCTTCTGAATTATTACAAATCAGAAATACAGGGAACACATCCTCGTCCATCTCAAGAGAAAAGACTAAAGCTACATGCTTTTGCGTTAGAAGTTTGTTCCAGGTGCAGAGTTAAGTTTCTTGCTTCTTTGTTAGAATTACAAAAGTGAAAAAGTGACAAATTCCTTGATACTGGTTCAGATGTCAGTAATTAGATAGCACAGATTAAAGGTTTATATTTGAAATGTTTAATCCTTTTGTATCACAGGTAATATTCCACTAAAAGGACCTCCTGCTGATTGTCTGTCAATGAATCCTCACTCTTGACAATTTCGGGCTGAACTTTATATTTAGAAAAAGACGCGAAAGAAAGTTAAATCTTGGAGCCACAATCCAATTTGTAAACATTTGTCTGGAGATACGGTTATACTGTTATGGATTCTGAAGAAACTTACTTTAAACTTCTGTGATTTAAAATGTCAAATAGAACAGAGAAAAAAACACTAACAAAAAGCATGTATAAAATATTCAGGGCATGGAAAAACCCCACAGGAAAACATGATGTTCTTCAATAATTTAGCTCTCACATCCCCCTTTTTCAAGTTGGCCATTTGAAACACACTGGAATTAGTGAGTCACTCTGAGCTCATACTTCTATGATCAGTAAAAGTGGTTCTCATTACCAGTGTCAACCAGAACGTTAGAGAAAAATACAGCGTAAAGGCCAAAGATGGGATTATCCAATCCAACAAAGCCTGAAATCATCTATTCTTGTCAATAAAGTGAAAGAAATGGATTGTTTTTAAGAAACACTCTATTCTAAAAGCAGTGGGAACCCTCCAGTGATAATAGTGTAGGGTTTATAAATCCCTACGTTCACAATGACTAACAATGAGATACATATATCTAAACTATAAGATAAACAAACAGGACTTTTAAAATTTTCTTAGAGGCTTGACAAAAGAGCTTATTGCTTTCTTGGTTTTTACTAGGCAGAGGCTTGTTGCTGTGCTTTTCAAATTTTGTTGTTCTTCCATTAGCTGGGCTAGTGGCTATGGAAGAAAGACAATTTATTTATTTTTTATTTTTTTATGCTATTTTGTTGTTGTTGTTGTTATACTTTAAGTCCTAGGGTACATGTGCACAACGTGCAGGTTTGTTACATATGTATACCTGTACCATGTTGGTGTGCTGCACCCAGTAACTCATCATTTACATTAGGTATATCTCCTAATGCTATCCTTCCCCCCCACCCCCTCCCCACAATAGGCCCCGGTGTGTGACGTTCCCCTTCCTGTGTCCAAGTGTTCTCATTTTTCAACTCCCACCTATGAGTGAGAACATGCAGTGTTTGGTTTCCTGTTCTTGCTATAATTTGCTGAGAATGATGGTTTTCAGCTGCATCCATGTCCCTACAAAGGACACGAACTCATCCTTTTTTATGGCTGCATAGTATTCCATGGTGTATATGTGCCACATTTTCTTAATCCAGTCTATCATTGATGGACATTTGGGTTGATTCCAAGTCTTTGCTATTGTGAATAGTGCCGCAATAAACATACGTGTGCATGTGTCTTTATAGCAGCATGATTTCTAATCCTTTGGGTGTACACCCAGTAATGGGATGGCTGGGTCAAATGGTATTTCTAGTTCTAGATCCTTGAGGGATTGCCACACTGTCTTCCACAATGGTTGAACTAGTTTACAGTCCCACCAACAGTGTAAAAGCGTTCCTATTTCTTCACATCCTCTCCAGCACCTGTTGTTTCCTGACTTTTTAATGATTGCCATTCTAACTGGCATGAGATGGTATCTCATTGTGGTTTTGATTTGCATTTCTCTGATGGCCAGTGATGATGAGCATTTTTTCATGTGTCTGTTGGCTGCGTAAATGTCTTGGAAAAAAGACAATAAAAAAAAAGTTTTCCTGAAATGTTATGCAAAATAGAAATGAAACAGCTTTTCATGGATATACAGGACAATTTCTGAAACATTTACATCAACTGCTAGACCTCATTGGGGGCTCCTAAGA
The DNA here is from genome assembly GCF_037993035.2 of Macaca fascicularis. Taxonomy (NCBI): domain Eukaryota; kingdom Metazoa; phylum Chordata; class Mammalia; order Primates; family Cercopithecidae; genus Macaca; species Macaca fascicularis. The sequence continues at coordinate 18,516,054 of NC_088376.1, forward strand.
TTTCTTCTAATTTGAAGTATCTATCTCTATTTCCTAACTTATCACTGTGGTCAGTTCCCTAAGAGGAAACATCAAGTGCATATACATTTAATTAATTCAAAAAGACATAGTTAATACAATACATAATTAGCCACAACATTATAGGTATAAGAAAAAGCACAATTGGGTTGCTAAACAACCTTGTTTATAAGGGGCATATGCAAGCATTTAATTTAGTACATACAAGAGTAGTAAATTTAAGGTAACCTCATATGCACAATATTTTACATTTTTAAGTCTAAGAGCTATTGCATAGATCAAGCATGGTAATTACTATGAAAAGTAAGCGAATTGCTAGAAATCTCATCTGTTCTCTCCAACCAGAATAAATGACTCATGAGTCTATTACTACCCTTCTTGGGTGGCAAACCTGTATTTTGAGGTACATATTGGAAATCTTTTATCTGGCCTTGAAAAGTCAACATGCCCAAAAGGAACTACATATCCCTGATCCGGAACTTATGCCTTCTTTTACGCATCCTAATTCAGTTTAATGACACGACTTTCTACCTAGCCACCTAGGCTAAAATTTCCTAGAGTTAGTTTTGACCCATGCATCCACCATATTCTCTTCCTTTCTAAATAATACCACAAATCTCAACAGTGTTCAGTCTTTAAATGTAACTCTGAATAACCTCATATAAACACACATTTGTATTACATGTATATGTCAGTCTTTTGGTTAAAGAATATCTATAATGGAGGTCAGCTTTCAGCATACATGGACAGTAATGTGTATGTAGTATCCATCAATCATTTATCAGTTTATGCCATGTATAATATAAACTCTTCCTTGAAATAAATTTCACATATTCATCTCAAAAAGTTAGGTTATTTTGGAGTGTGATATCCAAATCTGAGTATTTAGACATGTATCATGTAACACAAACTTGGAAGCATAATGATTTTTCAGTATTGATTGAAAATACTTAGAGATACAAGACAAAGAAGATAAAAGCCTTTATTGGAAAGTAAAATTGATTTTTAATATAGAACATTGTTATGCAGAAATGGTTCTACTGTGTATTGATTAAGAACCTTTTAAGGACAACTCTTTGATAAAAGGTTTCTCTTCTCAATGGAAGTTTTAAGGTTATTATTCAGAACCTAAGTTGATAATTAGCTTGATTTTCTCTGTGCTAAATAAGAAAACAAAGCCAAGAGCACAATGTTCTTTTTAACATAGATGAGGACTAATCCTCTTTCTTGGAATTTGCTTTCAGTTTTCTCAGCTTGTTTCTACTATTTCTCCTCAATTATGTGCAATGAATTTATACTTATGTTAAGTGATATAAAAGGGAACAAGTACCACTCTAATTTGTAAAATATTATACATAAACAGTGTGATGCCAACTGAACTATTTGTATGTCTTCCTAGGTCAGCAGAAAGATGTTTTCTCTGCTGATAATGTAGTTTTTCTGTCATTTCTCAAGTGCAGATTTCAGAGTCAGCTGAACATATTGAGTAATTACTGCAAGATAGAGTGGTTTGATATCAGCTTTATCTGATGCTGAATCATCAATTTATGCAGACACTTTTAAATTCTCATGGTCCACATCAAATAGTTCTATTCTATCAGTTCCGTTTCCTACCATGGAGTACATTTTACACCTGACTCATCTTAGCAAGTGCATCAGAGTCTAGTACTGCTAAAAGCATGAGCACTTTATGAGCCACCTAGTGATGATAGCCAAGAAGTCTTATGCCTGCCCTCAATATTTTAGGTGAAATTTGCCTCTCAAGCACCCAACAGCACAGAACTACTAGATCCCAGTTGTGTACATGGTTGGGCTCCTGTGAGAGTTTTGAAGACATTTATTAAGGAAAATTCTGGCACAAACTAAACAATCTTGCCATCTTTTCCATAAGAGGTAAAATAGCCTGTACCTAGATGGTACTATAAATCAGATGGTATCAATTTAATAACATCCTGACTCAGACTAAATAAATTTAAACACCAAAAAAGCCACATGTCAGCCAATTGGATTTACTGAGTCGTTCTTATATCAAGATAGCTCATAAGAAACTTACATATCTCAAGAATATTAATTTAGTTGCCCTATACATTTCTTCACAAAATTGAAAGTTAACACGTGCTTGGCTTTTATTGAGAGTTAATAGAAGAAATGTCTACAAGAAAATGTTTCTCTCTACAGATGTAACTGTCAATTAAGACATTACACTGAATAACAACAGTTGTTTCAGCTGACATAAACAAATCTGCAACTGAAAAGGAATTAGAATACCACATGATGAACATAAGAGAACTTTTCCTAAATTGTTTTTAACAAACCTACTTACTGGCAATGACAAGATTTAATGATCAAACTTACAAAGACAAATTTAATATTAGCATCATTTTCCCTAGTAAGTTGGGTTTGGTTTCAGAGAAGATGCACGTCTTTAATTTCCACAGAAACCTTTGTCAGTATCCTTGTCTAACAGCACCTGGAAGCTTGTGTTTTAATATTTGCCAATGCGGAAATAGTCTATAAAGTGTAACCTATTCTCAAATATTGATTTAGAATAAAATAAAAAAGGGAGAAATATTGTGAACTATATGGAATAAACTCTCAAATAATAAAATTATACTGTAGTTGGGAAAGAAGAACTAGTTGCATGTCCCAGGATATCTATTACCTATATTCTCTCTGACTACCCATCCATCCACACATCCCTGTATCCATCCTTCCCTCCATCCATTCATCCACCACCTATCCACCCATTCTATCTATCTATCTATCTATCTATCTATCTATCTATCTATCTATCTATCTGTCTGTCTGTCTGTCTGTCTGTCTGTCTGTCTGTCTGTCTATTTATCACTCATGTATGTATTTCTCTATTTTTCTGTCTATCATGTGAATATAACCTGATGAACTTGCTTTACTTGTATGATTAATAAATTATCTCTGAAAATTATTCCCAAAGAAGAAATTTTTTAAATGTCCCAGTCTAAGATGGCATCAATGGAAAAGGCCTCCCAAAGTAATTTCATCGCATGGAAAAAAGAAACTCATGTAGACATATAAGTTCCAGTATTTTTTCTTAGGGTCTCTATCATCTTACTTTATTGTTTGAATAACTTAGCAATGAAGCATTTGTTGACAGTGAAATGATGAGACACTAAGCATTCTTGGGGGTTCTGAGGAGAGTAGCAATCTCACTTTCACCTGGGGTATTCAGAGAATTAGAACTAATTAGCCTTGTGCAGAGGCTATAATGATTACTTTATGATACCCAAGTAATATCAATAACATTCCCTGCATATTACACTCAACTCTGAGTGGAGAGCTTGTGAAAGGGCACATTGGATATTGGTGAGGATACTTTGCCAAGAGATGCAAGCAGATCTCTAGGAGAAGATGCCATGTTTAATGGAATATAGGACAACAGCCCTAATTCATGAATAAGTGATACTTTCTGTGGCAGAACTGTTGAAGGGCACACAAATGTCATGCATATGCCCCTGTGTTAGAGGCACCTGGTACCCTGTAAAAATAGCTTGCTTTCTCTTAGATGTTCACCAGCTGTAGCACATGGTGGATAGGACCAAAACCATGCCTACAATCTACTGTTCACTTTGCTCAGAGCACCCTTCCTTCCTGACACCCAACACTTGCTGGTCTAAAAAATTCCTCTTTATTTTTCAAAACCAAGTTCAGGAGTTACCTCCTCTGTGAAGCCTCGTTCTTATTCCTCTACTCCCTCCACAATGAGTAACTTCCTCCTCTTTACTGCTTATAGACTTTTACATACCTTAATTGTTAACCGTAGATGAACATATTAGAATTATTTGTTTTGTGACAGAGAGTCTTATTGGGAGGGAAACCAATTGTTCTAAAACAAGGAGAAAAATGTAAGTTTAATTCCTATCTTTGGTAAGTTTCTTCTTAGGCAGTAGAAAAGTTTAAAGGCACTTTACTTGTATTTGTGTTATCATTTTGAAAAATATAACTCTAAAGTGCATAATTCTTTAAGGAAACCTGATTAATCCATACACACCATACACAAACACACACACGAAAATTATATACATGTACCTATACATATATATATGTATACGTATAGTTTTTCCCTTTCCATTAACTACTTCCCTCCCTTGTACACCCTAATTGGTTGACCTATGAAACTCAAGCCTCAAGCTAATCAACACCATTAACCATGATCCTAAATCGCAGACATAGCACCTAGGTAGAAATGACTAGGTTCTCTAGAACTAATCTAGTGAAGTCAAAATTCAGAGTAAAATAAAGTATCCCAATGACATACTGAGCAGTAAGAAATCAAAAATAGTATCTTTTGATATTTGAGAATACTCTCAATATTTGAACCCATTTATGATCACCTATTTAATGAATACCCAAATACTTCACATAACTGTTAAAAGTTTTAAATATATTTGGACATTTTGTTCCAATGTGCGATGAAAGAACAAATAGTTCCATGGACTATCTGTACTCTCATCCTAAATCCTTCAGTGATTTCCATGAGTAGTTTCTGTTACCCTGGTAACATTTATAAAATAAATGATTTACCCTACCTCTATATGATTGTGTTGCCCTGGTAACTTGCTGTTTTCTAGAAAGTCTGTCAGGGACTTTATTTTAGCTGCATATTTTCTTTTTCTAGGAAATAAGAATTTAATAGATTGGATATTTAACATTATTTCTATTTGAATTATATTTAATATGTTGAATAGCTATTAAGGAAGTAATATCATCTACATCTTTATGAAGGAACTGGCAAAGCAGTGATAGTCTGCTTTACTAATGATGAAGTAATGAAGAAATTCTAAATACTATCCAAGGACACATTGGAGATCATGTATGATTGAAATTTTGCTTCTTAGCAGCTGTCAGTTGTGTCATGTGAAGAATGCTGTGCCTGCCGTTCTAAAAAGTAATACATTGTATCTTGAGATATTCTTTCATTTTAAAGGTTGTTAGTAAAATAACATAAAACCACGTGCAGAAAGATAAGTCACATGCACACATACCACACACATGCACCCATATACTCCCATAGTAACAGAGCTAGAATACTTCAGTTGGGGCAATTTTTATGTTACTGGGTATGGAAACAGTGGCCATCTATTAATAGATGAATCCCTATGTACTCTGGAGATGTGTTGGTGCCTAGCACTTGGCAGCTTCCAACCACCATATCTGAGAATTTAAAAAATGTATTAAAGCATATTTTTGTATTTCAAAAGATTCTAGACTCACCACTGCCCCTAGACACTCCTGTGCTTAGGATGCAGGGATCTCAGACAGCAGGAAGCTTTCAGGAACTCTACTTGGAAGATAAACATTACCTCCAAAATTATTTAGGAATATAAAATGACTTTATATACAAAGACTTTGCATAATGGCATTTCATAACGTGGCAGAATTTATTTTTTCTATTTAAAATTGATTCATACATTACTCCACTGCATATTATTACTTTTACACACACATCAGTGACATAACTTACTCTTTCTGTTTTACATTTTTCAAAGTACACCTAAATTCTAAACAATAGTACTGGGATTGTTAAGCTAATAAAAAATGTGTAGGAAAGTCTGCCAGATTTGACTGCATGAAAGTTGTACTTCAATACGTAGCAATTTAACTTTCCAACCAAATATTTCCCTCATTCTCTAATATAAACATTTCACTTAAGGCAGGCTATTTGCCTCCCACCGTAGTCCCCTTTGAAATAACTTGAGACTCTCCTCCCATACTTTTTGTGGATTATTTTCACTTAAGATATTCTCCTTTTTACATTTTAGCCCCACAAACATCACCCATCCTTTAAGGTCATGTTTCTGTCATTGTTCTTCCCTGTTCTTCACTGTTCACAGAGGCCTCCTCATTTTTAAGGTTACATAATTACCAAAATTTTGACAAATTTTCAACTGTACCTTTTAATTAAATTATCCTGAGCATATAATGTTTTTCTACAATTATATTGCAAGTCTTGAGGACAAATTATTTCTTGTTTTCTCTCCTCCATTTCCAACAATATCTAGAAAAATATCATACACATATTTGATACTCAAGAATATTTGTTTTTATTATTTGTTGATTATTTTTTCATTGAACCCAATTTTCTCAATTTTATAAGATGAGGAGTCAAAGATTGGTATAGCTAGGGGATAAGGGGAAGAAAGACTGAATCGAGTGAGTATGTGAGGAAAATAGTCCTCAAGTTTTATGACAATGAAGGGCATTAAAAATTCTATACATTCTTAAAAATTACAAATTATTGATTTACAACTTGCTCATACCTAACAATTCCTTATTAGGCAGTTGGCAACTGATTATTTTTACTTGTACTATGTTTAACTTAAGAACTATATGACCTATGATCTAAATATCAACAACTAGTCATGGAGCAAAAGATAATGCTAACTTTGTTAAGACCATGGCATTTCACAATCCAATTGATTTGGTCATTCAACAACATGACTATCAACTATGCAACAATCAGATAGAGTTCTTCATGATCATACATGGTATTAACACATGCTTTTTTTTTTTTTTTTTTTTGAGACAGGGTCTTGTTCTGTTGCTCAGGCTGGAGTATGGTGGTGTGATCTTGGCTTACTGTAGCCTTGAGCTTCTGGCCTCAAACAATCCTCCCACCTCAACTTCCCAAGCAGCTGGGACTAAAGGCACGCACCACCATGCCTGGCTAATTTTTTGTACTTTTTGCAGAGACAAGGTTTTGCCATGTTGCCCAAGTTGGTCTCAAACTCCTGAGTTCAAGCAATCTGCCTGCCTTGGCCTCTCCAAGTGCTGGGGTTACAGTCTTGAGTCATTGCACCGGGCCAACCTTAACAAATTCTTAAATAGAGTATAAAGTTTTAGTCTCCTGAGAACATGTCTGGCTGGAGTAATAGATTATTTTTTAAACTGGATTTGGTAAAATAAATGCATCTCTTTCCCAAAATTAAGACAGTCTTGCATATAAAGATTTTATAATCTTCAAAAAGAGATTTTTTCAATGCTACTTAAAATTTTTCTGTAACTAGAGAAATAGGAATTATTCCAAATTAACTTTATGAAGGCTTTGTTAATTGAATATTCAAACCTGACAAAAATGGCTTACTAATTTTATTAATAAAAACTGATGCCAAAATAATAAACTATTAACAAGTATAATCCAGAAGTATATTTTTAAGAGGGATATATCATAACCAAATGGAGTTGATGACAGAATGATTCTACCTTAGGAAAATATTAAAAATTATAATACAATTAATTACAAACATATTAATACAATAAAATTGGTAAAAGGAAAATAATATCTATAGTTTCAAAAAAAAACTTTGATTAAGTTCAACATCTATACCTGAATTAAAAAATAATTCATAGTGGCATTTCCATTATGATAAGAAATAAGTCAAAGGATACATTCCAAAGCCATTCGGCTGGAAAATGAATTATGAAATATAAATATTTAAAATCAGGTACAAAATTATATTATTTTTGATGACCTGGAAAAGCTGAGAATGAATTAAATATTCTATTGAAAACAACGAAGGAATTCAGAAAGATAGCGGGTTATAAAAATGGTTTCATATATGAGATAGAAGAAAAGGATAAACAGCATCATGAAGACTCAACCAAACATTTCACAAGAGTGGGATACATGGTAGGTCAGCTAACCATGAACGGGAAGGGGAAAAAGACTGCCAGATTAAAAGAGCCTTAAATGACCCAATAACCAAATATAATATGTGGTCACTGATTGCTTCCTGGATTGGGTAAACCAGTATAAATAACATTTTTGCTCAATTGGGAAAATTTGATTAGAGTTGATAAAAAATTTCTCAACTGAGAAAAATGGAAAATATTCGCTGAAAATAGCACATATTGTGTGATATCCTTTGACTGATATCATTGTGGTAAATGGTATATACACATACATGTGATATATATATAAAGGGTATATTGTGTGCATGTGTGTTTGTAGATGTAGATAAGTTGGTAGATATTGATATAAATACAGAAAAACATCTGGAAACATATAACATTAGATATTAACTGCAGTAATCTTTCCATAAGAGGAAATGGGTATTTTATATGCATATTTTAACTTATGTACATATTCTAAATTTCAGCAATACTTTTGAACAATTAATAGATTTTTTAAATTAAATGATTAAATGAATAAAACTAGTATGTACATTTTTATACAGCAAAGTGATCAATGAGAAAATATATTAAATTTTTATAACTACCAGGCTGAAGAATATTTATTTCATGTGTTAGAAAATTTACACATTAGAAATAAGTTTTGTGTCCTCATGAATGGATTAATGTTGCCATGGAATTAGATTTGTGGGAATAGCTTTGTTATAAAAGGAAGCTCGCTCTGGCTCTCTTGTTTTTGCCTTCTTGCCAGGTGATGTCTTCTGCTATGTTATGACATAACAAGATGGCCCTCACTGGCTGCCTATGTCAAGCTCTTGGACTTTCCATCCTCCAGAATTGTGAGCTATATAAACTTATTTTCTTTATAAATTACACAGTCTGTGTTATTTTGTTATAGCCACAGCAAAAACGAAGACATATAATAACAAAAATACTAAGATGCCAAAGAAAACATTAAACAATGTCTAGAACATATATGGAGGAAACCTGATACTCTATGAAGTGATCCAAAATACATAAAAGAATTCTTGGGTAGATGAAAAGTTCTTTTTCTTGTATAGAAAAATTCAGTGTTGTAAATATGTCATATTCTTAAATTTCTCATAAGTCAATATATAATTTGAAATTTTAGTACATTTTTAACTTGATACAATGCATTAAAGTTCATCTGAAAATGTAAAGGAGCTAGAAACATTTTTGAGAAACAATTAAAAAAAAATTGTGGACATGTCCTATCAGTTTATAAGGCAAGCTTCCCCAACATGCAGCCCACTGGCTGCATGCAGCCCACAACGGCTTTGAATGTGACCCCACACACTCAAATTAAAATATTATGAGATTTGTTTTATTTTATTTTATATTTTAGCTCAACAGGTATCATTAATGTTAGTGTATTTTATGTGTGGCCTAAGACAATTTTTCTTCCACTGTGGTCCAGGGAAGCCAAAATATTGGACACTCCTGATTAAGGTATTGTAAGTTATAGTAATCAAAATAGAGTAATGGTCAAAACAAACAGATAAGCAGGACAGAATAGAGTCTGGAAACAGACCCAAAGATAAAAAGATTTTATTATGTGATAAATATTGGCATAAAATTTATATCAGAGGAGGAAATACAGATGGCTTATTTGGTAAAATGTGTTATGTAATTGGTTATACATTTGGGGGAAAAAACATGAAACTTTGGATCTTAATCTCATCTCATGCTATAAAAGAAACTTCAAAAGACACAACATTTTTAAGCAAAATTTACTATAAACACAGTAAGAAAACATATGGCATTTAAAATCTATAGTAAGTAAGGTATTTTACATGGAATACAGATGCTCTAAAGCAGGGGTTGTCAAAATGTAGTCTGTGGGTCAAATGTGGCCATACCTATTTCTGTAAATAAAGTTTTATTGGAACTCAAGCCACACCCATTAATTATGTATTGTCTATGGATGCTTTCACAATAAACCATAGAATTGAGTAGGGGTGACACAGACCATATAGCTCAGAAAACAGAAAATATTTACTGTTTGGCTTTTTACAGAAAAAGTTTGCTGACCCTTGTTCTAAAAGAAAGACTGATACATTTGAATACATAAATACTAAAAATCTGCATGGCAAATATTATACAATTAAAATTTAAACTGAGAGAATATTTAAACTATCTATGACACTGTAAACTTACTAATTGTAATAAGATCTTTTATAAATAAGAAAAGATCAATACCTCAAAAGAAAACTAAGCAAAGCAAACCAACTTGAAGTTCAGAAGTAAAGAAAATAAAATCAGTCAATAAGCATGTGAAAATCAACTCAACTCAGAGGATTCAGAAATGAAAGTAAAGTATCAGTGAGACATTTACCACATTAACAAAATGTCTAAAACTTGAGATCACCTGCTTTTAACTGAGGTTGTGGAGAAAAAGAAACTGCTATCTAAAATGCAGTTTGACAATAATATATATCAAATTTTAAAATGTAAATATCTTTTGTGTCAGCAACTTATCCGATAGATGTTTTCTCACTAGGGCGTAATATTACAGTCTTGAGTTTTCAAGAAATTACACCTTTTGGTGCATCTATACAATAGTGGATAATGGAGCTGTTATCAAAGTTGATATAGATCTATATGAGACTCACATTTATTGACATCCAGATCATTTTATTATTGAGGAAAAATAAAGCAAATTGTAATACAATATTTGTAGAATAATATTGTTTCCATATTAAAAATACACATTTACACACATGCAAATATATACTTTCATATGCACATAAAATTGACTGGATAGAAATACCTGATTTTGTTGACAAGGTTTATTTCTGGAGAATAGAAATGATGAATGAAGGGATCCTAGGAGGAAAATCTTTTATACTCTATACACTTCTTTTGAATTATAAGCCTTGCATTTCATTGTTTAAAGTTATTTTACTGAAGTCGCCTGAGATTATATTTAAAAAATTACTGTAAAATTTTGAAGTTATATTTAACAATAGCCAAGCCAAGACTATTTTCTACAGTAATTAGGGCAAATTTGGTGATAACGCCTTCTCAAAACACACCCCTACAAATTTGAAGGACACAACTCTAAAACTAGCCCTTAGGCCTTACATGTTTAAGGGCAAAGAATGACCAAATTAAGTATTCTGGGGTTTCTTAAACAGTCTGGTTGTAGAGAAGCAGTTTACATTTGCTCTTTAGCTGAAAAATCAGGGTTTATTAATCATAACAATTTCAATTTTTTATTTGCTTGCAACTTTTTTGGTCATTTGTTGCCATGGCAACAAATCATGTATTGATTCAATAAGGGCATCTTGCATTTCTTAGAATACTGTAATTAGATAACCAATTTGTAATTAAGTCAAAATGAAAACTGACCTTTCTCCTTGAGATGATATAACACTAACCATATCAAGAACAGAAGATTTATGCTTCAAATGAACTTAAATAAAGTTTAAGAAAGTGGAACGCTGCTTCCTCTTGAAAACTATCATCTTTTCTCCTTGTCAGTAATACAGACATAACAAAATATCCAGTGTATTGGAACACAGGAATTTCAATTGTGTATTCATATGACATTCCAATGTAACATACTGCTCTGTAGAGTAGATATTTGGTGCAATCCATCAACTATTAAAATTCTGTCAGTGCAGTGGTGAGATTTCAGCATGCAGTACAGACGTCTGTGCTGAGAAGCAGAAACAAATAACCAACTACATCGACAAAGTCAGCATTTTTACTTCTCAGCAAAAAGGGAATTCCTAATTTAGTCTAACAGTGCTGTCTTCTCAGAGTCTGTTCAGGTGAACAACAAAAGGCAAACAGAAATGCTCTTGCTTCCCTACATGGGGTGTGACAGCTTTCCAGGAGATCCAATAAGTTCCCAGGGTCCAGTGAAAGAAATCTCTTTTCTTTCCAAAACACCAGAATTATAATCCACGCAGGGAGATGTCTATCCTTTCTTCCCAGAGTATTTTTTTCTAAATCTACAAGCACATTACTTAGAAAAGTAAACGTCCAAAGAAATAAACTTAAACGGCAAACTGTAGAAATGATATGCGTATGTTTTCTGTTCTTCTTTCATGCCTCTACTGTTCCCTTTCGTTCTCTGTGCTATTTCATTTCTCTCTTACCAACTGTTACCCCTCCAGTTGACGTATTCATCCTCCCTGGCAAAGAGATCAAGGACATTGTGCTCTATTTTAGAACTTTAAGGAAGCGCTGTTTTCAAATACAAACTAGATTGAGACATTAGAGCCCTTCAAGTCAAGCCTGAGAGAGAACCCAAAGGGCTTCTAGCCTAGGCAATACATCTTCAACTCAGGAGTCAGTATACGTGCTTGGTGATAGGGGAGGTATATTCCTGTACAATAAAACCTCCTGCATGAAATTATCATAAAGTGAGGAAAGAGAAAATGTGATAGAGAAGAAAACTTGCAAGCAAATTGGAATTATGGGCAATATATTTGAGACGTAGATTTTGACACCTTGAATTTATTTGTAAAGTAGTCTACAGTTACCGAAAAAATGAGATTCTCAATGGGCATTTTTTTTTAAGTTTTAGGTGTTGAATCTTTAGAAGGTAAGTGAAATAAGTACGAATGTAAGCAATTTGTCTTGTTTATAGCCACAGAGTCTCTCTCCACCAAACTCATTAGCAAAGTAAGGTAATTAGCACTATGAATGTGGTAGAAGTAGATGATTCTCAACAAAGTTGCTTATTTTTAGCTTTCTGCTTATAACAGCACTCATTTGATAAAATTGGGATAATTTAAAGCATAATGAGAAGTTTACTAATATAATTAAATAATAATTTATTGAGTGCTCTTTATCAGAAATTATTTTAAGAGCTTTAATGCCTTATGTCATTTAATGAACAAAACATAATTATTTATGTATTATTATGTTCATGTTACACATGAGAAAACTGTGTCTCAGAAAGTTTACGTAAATAACTCAGTACCCCCTTGCTAAGAAGGGTTTCCTATCCTAATGAGCTCAAACAAGAATCCATGCTGTTAATCGTCAAGTTCCTTATTAATTCTTCTCAGATTCAGATTTTTGATTTGTAGTCTAAGATAGCTTAAATATTTTTATATTTTATTATCATAGGGTGATTTACCCTCACTTTGATGATAAAATTAAAGCCAGTTGGGTAAAGTTACTTATGTAATATGGACAGCCAACAAGATTATTACAGGGCAATGATTGATGGTACAAACTCTGTGTTTCCATGACAGTGTTTAGCCCTTTTCTCCATCTAAAAGATAGCAAAGTGGTGGGTGGCCCAGTCACTTCTATTTTTCCAGGAATCCACCCCAGCCATAAACATTACAGTTAAACCTAGTGGCCTAAGCTCAAGCATGATGCATAATCTAGTCATGGGAAGAGATATGATATCAGCTCTGAGTAGTAGCCACAGCAAGGAAAATCTAAAGGGACAAATTAAAGTACACACACATGCACATATACACTAATAATACACGCACAGAAATAATACATGCAAAGATGAGGCTGAAGCTGTACTGGGGTGCAAAAGGAGGTATTTGAAAAACTTTGTAAAAGTCTTGAGTGACAGCTGAAATAAAGTCCCATACAACCATCTTCCCTGCCCCTAATAGATCTAGAAGTACTGAAGAATCTTACATAGTTTGATATCTGGTAAAATATTCAGATTTTGCCAGATGTGCACTCATTTTGGCCACAAAGAGATGATGTTAAAACTCAATAAGAGGGCTAAGTTAGCATTAGTGCTTTATGGATGAACACATTTTTGAGAAGGTGGTTGTTTCCTTCCAGAAAGTCTCCTCTTGAGAACTTGGCAGCACTTCTTTCCTTCTCCTCTGTTGGCTTAGTCTTTGCTATCCTATGTATTGGTTTGGCAGCACATACTGAATTTTGCCTTATGACTTGGACAGAAAAGTGTAGCCTGGATTTGTTGCATATGATTTATAGAACATAGACTAGATGAACTCAGAAAGCCCTCAAGGTGTGTAAATAATGGTAAATAAAGGGCTTTGCAAAATATGGTACAAAGTTCTGCTGTGGTAAACTACATATATTTTATTCTTTAAATAAAAAACCATCCAAATGTTTGGAGCAACATGAAAAGTTCCTTATTTAAAAAAATAAAATGGACACAGCTGAAATATGAAAGCAGATTCTCTAATTTTTTGAGTCCAGGAAATGAATGCCTATGTGTTTAGCTCCCTGGTCTTTACTATATACTAACTTATTTACATTTATCTTCTAAAGGGGTTAAAATTTAGCACTGCTTCTTCCTTGTATAATGAACATGTGCAATAATAATGAGGACAATGATAATAATAATGCACAGCATGTATACTTTTTTACATTGTCTTTACATATGATCTCTCATTTGATCCTCACAAAAGCACTATAAGGTATATAGTGTCAGAAAAGGAAACAAATGCACCGAGAGCATACCCAGAAGATTCACCAGAGACCTTGTCACACAACTTCCAGTCTAGGGCTCTTTCTCCTGCCTCACACTCTCACGAGTGTGTTGCTTTTGAAATCTCTATCTCACACTTCTATAGAGCTAGAAAACCTGGAAGACCTAGGCAAAGATAAACGCAATCATTAGCCTTCAGTCTAGATTCTAATGTACTACGTCATGCTTTTCACTTGGAATTGATGTAATATTGTGCCATAAAATGGGAAATCTAGCAAGTAGAAAATAGAGTTTGAATATTTTGCAGAGAGAAAATTTCCACTAAAGAAAAAGAGAACTGCTATAGTTAATTAACATGAAAATATTCACACTCCTTGCCATCTATCTATATAACTTCATCTATTAGCAGACAACTACCTTCATATTTGAAATATATTGCTTCAAGTCAAAATTTGTCTATGATACTCCAAATTTTCCCTAAAGCACATCAGACTGTGGCCAAAGAGAGAAAAGCATATCAGAAAGAGAAGGGAAACAAAGAGTTTCCTTGTAGAATAAATTTAATTGTCCGGAGTTCTGAGTTCCTACATAAAGCAGAAATTCTTCATGCATAAGAAATGGTAGACTCAGCTTGAATGGCTGATTGCTATTTCCTCTAATAAAGTTTCCACACACACTCTCTCTCTCACTCTCTTGTTTTGTCACCCTCTCTCTTTATCTAATTCTATGTCTATGTCGATCTCTAGCTATCTATCGTACATGCTTTTGTAGAATTTCAGGAACAGCTTTTTATCTGGAGAATATGGCTGCCTGAAAGAGTTACATAATATAACAAAAGCTTTACCCCAAAGCTTCTATGCATTCCAAAAGCTTGTACTTGGATAATAGAAATATTAGCCTCAGGTGACTGAGAACACTTACTGTTGGTTGCATAACGTATGGCGGATGAGGCATCCATGAAGTACTCTGGACCTATGCATCAAACAGCATTTATTAGCACAAAGCAATCATAGAGAGAACTTGGTTCTTGTGTTCAGTGGAGTCACACTAGGTCATAAGAAAGTGGAGTCCACCTGACTTTACAGTTAATTCGTGCTCAAAACCAAGGGTAAGATAAGAAGGCAATTCTTGGACTTGATTAAATTGGTCACTGAAACAAGGTAAAAGGTAAAGCAACTTCCTATATCAATGGAGCTGACTTCAGTGCCCACATAGCCCAGGCTGGGTCTTGGAGCATATTTTGAGGTTGACGTTGAAGGCTAAAGTTTTAGGAGGCCTCAGAGACCATTTGAAGATCAGCTCTCAGGGATGTCATGGCAAGTAATGAAGGAAGCAAGAGTTGACTGCTAAGACTTTCTCTTTTTCTGTCATCTGTTGTAACTTCGAATGCTCAAGTGATCCCATTTTAGAAATATGTTCAAGTGGTAAAAGTTGTGGTAAGAGCTAAAGAGATAAACCAAAAATTTGGGGCAATTATTTTGGTTTAACCCAAGTTAAACACGTTTGTAATTATTTTCTCTCCTGGTAATTGGTATAACAAATAAAAATGAGATGTCAGCCAGCCAACTATTCTTAAATGTGCCACGTGTCAGCCAAATGAAAAAGTCAGCCCATATAAGCTGAATGTCACATGGAGAACTCAGAAGATTTTTTTTTTGTATACTCACACACACAGAATTGCCAAAGCAATCTGGACTGAAAAAACCTGGTGAAAGGTAAGCATCAACAACATAGATCATTGCTGCAATCTCTTCTTTTGAGAAAAGGGAGCTAGAGTTAAATTCCACTTATGAGCCCTCCCAAGTAAAATCGCTCTTCAGTGAATATTTTATTCATGTCACCAAAGTGCTCTACACTGTGGCTTAATGGGTGGTCTTGGCTGGAACAGAGGCCATGATTAGAAAAAAAAAAAAAAGGAAAAGGAAACACACACACACACATACACACACACACACACACACACACACGCACATTACAACCAGGCAGGCCTGCAGGAAGAACAAAAACTGAACAGCACCTGCACATAGCCTCATGGGTCCCAAGGAAAGGCAATTAAGAAATCAGCCATTCAGAGACCCTCTAATGTAATTCAAATGAAAAATCTATTCCATTTGCCCACGGATATGTTTCAAGAATCTGAGTGCAGAAAAAGAAAGAAAATGATCTGCTTCAGGGGGAATCAGTTAAGGAAAAGTGCACATAGTCTTAAGTTTGATTCTCTGACAGCTGGGATATCCTGAAATGAAGTATATAGTGACTGAACAAGGCAAACTTCACTGAATTAGTAGCAGTCAGCAGCATTACAGTTTTACCCATTATATAACATCCACCCCCACCAGCTGCAAAATTCAAGAAGCACATGCATACACACGCTTGCATTCTCTCTTTCTCCCTCCAAACTTTTAAGAAATGACACTAGACACTTTCTACATGCAGCATATATATAGGCATTTTCTAATTAGAATTGGAAGAACTGTTTGAAGAACAGTATTAGGTAGAGAGGAGATTAATATCACATACGTAATAACTCAGAGGAATAAAATAAAGGATATTGTTAGAGGGAGAAATGTGACTATTTTAATCCACCTATGTACTTGGAATTAACTGGCTATAATATCTAGTTGATGACACACATTGAGTCTCAGACTTTCCAGCATTTCAACATGCGGAACCCCTGAGGTCTCTTTTGGTCTCTCTTGAACTGAGAATGAAATAACAGCAGGGAATAGGAACAACTTTTTACCACTTTGATGATTTCTTCTGTTTCTTGGGAAGTAGGATTTAACATCTATCTATGGAGCTTTACCAGGACAACCATGACAAAATGAGATGACAGTGACAAAATATCCTGGAGTGAGTGAAGGAATTGCTAGAAATGTGCTTTTAGAAAAGACACAATAGGGAACATGAACAACCAAAATAACAGACAACAAACAAAATAATTTCCCAGTGGTGACAGAGCTGTATTAAGGTTGGTTGGAAAGTAGCATAATCATGAAAACTCAGCAGGAAGAATGAAAAGCATACTGGATTTTATTATCCAGTGAATTGATGCAAACAGGCTCTTGAAAGTATAGACTAACTCATAACTTGAGTATTATTACATTAAGATGTGATTAAAGTGTATGAGAAATGTTTTCTTTTCATTCTACTGTGTCCTTTTTGCCTCTAAATAGTGTATTACTGCAAGAAAGATATCTCCTAAGGTGCAGGTAAATCGGACATACCTGGTATGTGGAGACAGGGGAAGCAGCAATGAATGGCGTGATAGATGTCTGTGGAATCATGCGGTTGGTTGCAATACTGTACGGTGAAGAATAAAATCTGCAAACAGAAAACAAAAAAAAAGAAGATTCACGAAGTTGCTACATGCCTGGCCTCTAATCAAATGCTCTCAAGTACCTATGGGAAAGACATATTTCCACCCGCATGTTTTTCCACCAACCATTAACAGGAATGTCCAGATTTACACTATTTGAATCCACTAAGAGAAATAAGTAGCTCTGAATGAAATGACCTGGAGTCATCTTATAAAATTAGCTGCACAAAATCTTCCTTATGCCAGGTAAGTTTAATACTGTCTCCAAACCAGCAGGAGGAGAGAAGCTGAGTGTTGTTTAAAAGGCTTTGAAAGAAAGTCAAAATGAAAGCACCAAGCTTTACAAAAGTGACTGATGTTACAGATACAGGAACTGCATCTGTGTCTTCAGTCAGGAAATAAAGACCAGTTCCTAGAAAGTTATGGATATTTTGTGTTAGGCATAGGTCCATGCCCTCATGCAGAAAATACTTTCTCCATGAAAAGAGAAGCAACAGGACAATTGGAATTGAGGTTGGAATAGGAATGCTTTCTGGATTACGTCAAGGCACTGGCAGAGACACTGACGACTATATGATACGCTCCTATAGACTCTGTAAAAACATTGAATGTTCTAGTACTCCAGAGCTCTTCACTGAACGATTGTAGAATGCTACAAGATCAGGAATTCACAAATCAGAGGAGGGATGATTCTTCTGGAGACCTATTAAAGGGTAGCTTTTGGATATGAAAATCAGTGAAATGTCCATTTCTGCCATACTATACTGTCGAGTCCATGAGTTATCGAATGCTCAAATCCTTCAGCAGAATTTTAAATTGTGTTTCCCCCGTGTCTTACTGGTAAGTGAAAGGCTAGAGTGACCAGTCACAGAACAGACAAAACCAGGTTGCCTGAGATGGAGTATGTCAGCGATGTGAGGATAGGTTGGAAAAATGCATGTGAGAAATAACGGTATAATTCTTTCACTTTATTGTACTTTCAGCAAAACTCAATTAGTATGGTTTATTTTTCTAATAGTATGACTGAGCTTGGAATCTGTGAGACAAAGATTTCATCCAACCTCAGGGGTCACTGATATTTTAAATAGAGATTTTCATGAGTTGCCTTTCTAAGAAAGCATCTCACGAGACTCCCATTAAATATGGGAGGACTTGAATTCAAGGTTGTCAGGATTCAAGGAATAAATTCTTTAAGCTTATTTTGTATAAAAGTCTTCAAGCAAAGATATAGTCTTAAATGTACTTAAATTATAGTCTTAAATGTACTTTAACTCTTAACAATGATTTGATAAGATCATACTCTTTTGGGTAAAAAACATAGTGTAGATGAAAAAAATTATCCCATCATACATTACATTCTTACTATCCATACTCACCAGACCCATAAATTTATAGTTGTGATGTTTAAAAGAAGCCACTGACTATACACCTGATAGAATGACAAAAAGAGATAATGCAAAGTTTTTTGCTTTTAAAGACAATACTAACAGCTGACAAGGATGCAGAGAAAGTGGAATTCTCATTCAATGTTACTGGGAAAGCAAAACATTACACCCATTTTGGAAAACAGCTTTGCAGTTTCTTTTAAAACTGAACATATACATTCCCTATGGCCCAGCAGTCCCATTTCTCCATACTAACCAAAATTAAATAAAAATTTTGTTTATGGAAAAACTTTAATCCAAATGTTTATAGAGACTATTCATGCTTGCCCCAAACTGGAAACAACCCAAATGTCCTTCCTCTGAATTAATAATCAAATTGTGGCACATCCATACAATGGAACACAACTTAGTAATAAAAGGAAAATAACTACTGAAACATTCACCGTGAGGAATCTCAAGTAAATTTTGCTAAATGGAAGAAGTC
Source organism: Macaca fascicularis (assembly GCF_037993035.2). Lineage (NCBI taxonomy): Eukaryota > Metazoa > Chordata > Mammalia > Primates > Cercopithecidae > Macaca > Macaca fascicularis. Next base: position 18,535,337 of record NC_088376.1, read on the forward strand.
AGACTCAAAGGGGTATATACTATGTGATTTCATTTATATCACACTAGGGAAAAGGCAAAAATATAGAGGGGTGGAGGAAGGGGTTGATTCCAAATGAGCACGAGGGAATTTGAGGAGGGGAGATACCTGTTCTACATCTTGATTGTGGTGGCGGTTACATGATTGTATGTATTTGTCAGAATCATCAAACTGTACACTAAAGAGAGTGAATATACTGTATGTAAATTATATCTAATAAATCTGATTTTTTTAAAAAGAATTACTATGTAAGAAAACACTCATCTTTTCATTTAAAAAAATTATTCAACATTTACTATATCTAACAAAGATGGGTAAGATTGTAAAATATCCCTCTGAGTTTCTTTATTTAGTCACTTAAATTGTACCATATTTAGGTATTAATCAGCCTAAAGCTCTCCATAGACTTTCCATTGCCATGAAAACAAATGTTCAGTCCTTGCACTGGCTAGCACAATCAGGCTATTGCCTACTTCTCTGATATTGTTTTCTTAGCCTTTTCTCCGTAGCGGACTAGGATTCAACCAAACTACTTTCTGTCCTGTGATCTCATCATTCTCACTGTCGTCTCTACACTGAACTTGCAGTTCTTTCTACCTAAAATGCTCGCTTCTTCAACATTTTATAAGGCTGTCTCTTTTTCATTTCTGGTCTCACTCCACTGTCCCTTTTTCAGAGAGGATTATAGCTAAATTAGCAACTGCCATGTCTACCCCAATTGTTTTCTATCCCCTTCTCCTGATTTATTTGTATAGTTCTCTTATCACTATCTGAAGTGGTAATTTAAAAAATTCTTTTTATATATTATGGACTGAATGTTTGTGATCCCCTAAATTTACATACTGAAGCTCTAACTCCTTCTGTGGCTGTATTTGAAGATGGGGTGTCTAAGGAAGTAATTGGGGTTAAATGAGGAGATAAGGGTGGAGCCTTAATGAAATAGAATTAGTGTTCTTTTAAGAGGATACATCAGACAGCTCACTCAGGCTCTCTCACATGCACACACTGAGGAAAGGCCATGTAAGGACATAACAAGCCCCGGGAGTTTGAGACCAGTGTGAGCAACATGGTGAGACCCCGTCTCTACAAAAATACAAAAATTAGTTGGGCATGGTGGTGCATATCTGTATTCCCTTCTACTTGGGAGGTGAAGTGGGAAGATAATTTAAGTTCAGAAGATCGAAGCTGCAGTGAGCCGTGATTGTGCTATCACACTCCAGCCTGGACAAAAGTGAGATCTTTTCTCAAAAAACAAACAAACAAACAAACAAAAAAGATGGCAGCCATCTACAATCCAGGAGAAGAGAGCCCTTACCAGAATCAGCTACACTGATCTTGAATTTCTACCATTCAGAACTGAGGAAAGATAAATTTTTGTTGTTTAAGCGGCCAAATCAATCAAGCCACTTTGTTATGGCAGCCTGAACTGACAAATACAATGTATTGACTATTTCTCATTCTAGAATGTCAGGTCCAAGGGGGCTGAGTGTATATCAGTATGGTTGCCTAGAACAGAGCCTGGGAGATAGTAGATACTTGGTAACTCTACGTTGAATGAATGAATAAATGCAGAGCAGCTTGTGGAATTCAGCAGTGATTATCATACAGGAAGGGCAATGCCATGGTGGCGGGACCATAGGAGAAAGGTCCCTGAAAGAGGTAGGAAGCTGAGGAATGACAGCCCGGAGAAGATGGTCCAACACCATGTATTAAATGCTAAGAGGAAGCTTAAATAATGTACCTACTTTCTAAACATGCAGGGGCATTAGAAACTAGAAAAATAACAAAAACAAAAAAACAAACAGTCCTTTTCTATGAAAATCACGGTTTGCATTTGAAAATTCTTCTAAGTCTTCTCCTTGACAATCTTATTTGTGAGGCACTGAACAGCATTTGAGGCTCATAATGACACGTGAGGCATCCAAGGCCACTCAACAAACAGCCCTCCTTATACACCGTGCAGTGGTTTAACTTCTGGTAGAAATCCAGGTTCAGCCTCTTGTACAGACAAAGCAAACCACACATTACATTTTAGCATGGCTGGTCTATTTTGTAAAATGCGCCAATTGGAGTATTAAAAATGAAAGCAATAAAGATTGGATTGACAGGCAAAGTTTACAGGAAATTCTATGGGGAAAACAGAGAACAGAAACATAAAGAAAGCAGCCAAGTAAACTGATACTAGCAAAAGGAACCCTTGGGGGAAAATTTAATGCATTTTTGTTCTATCTGCTCTAATCCTATCCATCAAACAAGAATTACATTTCATACTTCCCAGCAAATTCCAATACTGCCACTCAACTCAGAGAGTCATTTAGAACTGAAAATGTTCTGGGAAGAACGGACTCGGCATGCCGTCTTGATCTCCTAATTCTAGTATTCTGAAATAAGCTCTTCTCAAGTCCAACTATACACCCTGTTTAAACCATGACAGGAGAGGCTACCATTGCATCTGAGGCTTAGAGGTACCATATCTAAAGAAAATACACGAGGCCAGACTCTAAGGAGGGAACTACAGAATGTGTTTCCAAATCTCTCAGCTTTTTCTCAGTCCCTGCCATGGTCAGGGTTTGAAAACATTTTCACACAGGCATCACATTAAAAAAAAATAAAAATAAATAAATACTTCAAGCAGAGATGTTATGCTATTGGGGAACTTTCTAGGCAGAATAACAAAATGAGGTAATTCAAAACATGTGAATTAATGTTTTTGTATTTGGTAATATATGCACTATTCATTACGCCTTGCAAATGTTACAGAAAATGGGAATGAGTTGTTTAACAAGTTATTTTCCTGGTAAAAGTTTACTTCTTCACGAAGATTCACGTGGCATTATGTATATACCAAGTGCCTCTTTTACACTTAACCCACTGGTTCTAAGCTACAGGTGATTTTGCTCTCCAGCAGACATTTGGCAATGACTGGAGACATTTTTTGTTGTCACAACTGGAGCAGAGTGGGGAGCTACTGGCATCTAGTGAGTAAAGGCCTGGGATGCTGCTACACATGCTACAATGCATAGAACAGCTCCTACGGCAAACATTTTCTAGTCCTGAATGGCAGTAACATCAAGATTGCGATACCCTGCTTAAGCACATGAGCATGAGCTAGTTACTTCTGGGGAGGTTTCTTTTACATGAGCAAAAGATTAAATACCAAAGTGGATAAGAGACGTAAACTAAGTATGATCCACGGAAGTCTAAGCTAGTCTTTGAAAAACTTAATATTTTCAAGGAATGCAAAGAATTACTTGGTTCTTTGGCATTAAAGGCAAGTGTCCTCCAGAAATCCAGAAAATGCAAATCTAGGTCACTAATAGGACATTATTTTGCCTGCAGAAAAGTCATCTTCAGGGGATTTGGCAGTCAGTAGCAATATGGTAAAATCTTACTTCACTGACAATAAAAATAACATGAATATATCAATAACCCCAGGGTAGATTTTTTTTTTTTTTTTTTACTGTACAAAAAACAAATCCTATTTATGCATTGAAATAAACAGCACTGGCTTGTGTTTCATGTCCACAGGCAATATTGTTAGGGCTAGAACCATGAATACTATCCTCAGGGTAACATAATAGTACAAGATTAATAAGTTATTGGTCATTTTTATTGTCATACCAACGTATCCTTCACATTAGATTCCTTTCCTAGTATAATAAGATAAGGTTTCCATATTGCTTAATATCAAATGCCCATATAAAGCAGCCAGCAAACCAATGCTGTACAAAACATTCTTTTTCACATCTCCCCCAAGAATATATTGTATTCAAATAAAACAATCCAAGAGGCTTTTACACAGCAGCTCTCAATGAAAAGGGCATAGGAAAGATGAGATTTTGAATATGGGAGGGAATATTTCCCACTTCCCCTGTTCATCTTTGAAAGGATAGAATTTCATATTGGATTGCTAAAAGAGTAATAGGGCAATAGTGAAAACAAATTACAGAGTTTTACCAGATAGTTCTAAGAGAATGGACATTTTTGTTCTTGTAAGTTAGCCTATAGTAAAAAGTGCTAAGATTTTTACTTTTCTGTTGTGACTCAGACACTTCTTCACTCTACCCTTCAGAGTCCTAGATAAAAGTGATATTAATCTAATTTTTTAAGTGATAACTTGGATAGATTCAGGCAGATGACAGAACTGACATTTTCTACTGCCTAAAATGCAAACAGCACAGATTCACCATAGTGTAGTTATGAAATGTTTGTTCTTCCTTACCTAACAATCAAGCTAACTTCGGGAGTCTTTATTTCAGTTTCATGTTTCTGTATTAATGTGAAGGTTATGAGATTCAGGCCATGTAACTCTTTACATAATTTAACCTACTAGCTACAACTCAGACACATACTTGCTTAAGGTACTCAAAAATCCCTATGGCTTAGTTTACAGCTAGAGGATTCCATAGGATCACAAAATACGTCGGTCAGCTAGGATGTGGCACCTCTCCAAGAGGAAAAGCTCATGTCAGTGCACTATCAAGAAGCCTTCCCAATTCCTCTTCAGAACACAATTGCCTTTCCTGCACGGTCCTACGGAAATAATTTGCTTTTTCTTTTTGAAAAAATATAAAAAGGCAAACATTAAAAGACAAGTTTCCCTCTCACCCTATTTCCCACTATTCCGTTGGCCCTCCCCAGATAATCACCATCATGCTTTCTTGTGTACTCCTTCAGAAACATTTTATACATACAAAAGTTAATATAGACATATATCTTATAGTACTTTGTGCTTTAATCATAATAGTTTTGCATTCTATCTGATAGTAGACTTGTATATATGTCCATTGTTCCTAATATGATGTGAACATTTTCTTTTTTCTAATTTTAAACTGTAGTATAGATAGAAAGTTGAAAAAAATGTGTTAAGCTTATTGAACTCAAGTGAATCAGCATTAAGCAATTTTGAACAATATTAACTGGATTGGAATAAGTTTCAACTACATCTTTGGATACCCTGTGTTCTATGTAAAATGGGACCAGGCTCTTCTCTACAGTAATATTTACCTTTCTGTTAAGTTACTTATCTCTAAGTTAGATTTGCTGGCTAAATTGAATACAGCAATGGGAATGAGGAATAATATACTTTATTATGGACACTTATGTTAGGCTCCTTGGTATGCTAACTAAGTTGTTTAAATCAGCTTCCACATCTCTAAGAGGCATGTCCCAATGTTAACTCAAGAAACAGTATGTTGAGAAACTATTTGTGTGACATCTCACACGCATAGAAATGTTGGTTCTACTGGTGTCCTACTATTGGGAATGTTACCATATAAAGGTAATGAAACCAAAGATAAGCAAAACCCTTTAAAAATAATTTCTATAATGAAGTATCAAATAAATAAGATTAATTAGCTACAATTCTCCTATTTCTTTAATTTCTGAATTAAACTTTCTATGTTCTTATTGCCAACAACACAATGGATAGCCAAGGCTTCCAAAATTCCATTCTTCACTCAAGACAGAGAAACTCATGGGCAGTTTGGCTGCTTTGGGTGAAACTAGAGGTAATATTTTAGGAGAATTAGGTTAATATGTTATATGGGGAAAGACTGACTTGATGGCTGGGGACGAAGATGGTTTCCCTGAGGTCAACTTGCTGGAGCCAAGCAGATGTCATCTGTCACATTTCCTAGTCCTGATTTAGCATTCACAATACTGAGTTAAACAGTCTATGAAAATGAATAAGATATGGTGCCTATCTTCACTGAGTTATATTCTAGCAGAGAACTATTATAGATATGGGTATCAAGAACTACATAATAAAAAAGACTAATTGTCAAACCTATCATGGTAATGCCAAACATAGGGCAACAATAATGTCAACATTTACATTGATCATTATCTTGTACCACACCAGGTTCCTTTAATCTTTACAAAGCTTTATGAAAAGGTGCTGATATTATTATCTTTATTTCACAGAGGAAGAAACTAAAGTATGGACAATGGATCCATGATCACACATCTGGTAAATGACAGAGTTTGAATGCATCCCTGGGCAGGATGATTCTGAAGTTTTCACTCTTAACCATTGCTTAAACTGTTTTTCTTATGACGAATAGCATAACTAGTTTTGCCTGGTATGATTTAATGATGTTCTTGAAATGAAGACAGTACTTTAAAAAAGTGTATTATACTTTTTTTTAAAAGTATGTTATTATGTAGTTACTGATACCCATATCTATATGGTGTGTGTAAATGTGTATGTGTGTGGTGGTGGGGTCATGGAGAGTGAGTTTTACCATATGGGAACTCAGGCAGAGAGAATTCCACGTTCAACAAGACACAGAGGTACAAAGTAGCATGGGATGTTCCAAGAATCACAGACAGTCCAGTTCAGTGGCAGTAACCAAATTATGAAGTTCTATTTGTACTATCTGGGGGAGTTTGAGTGTTGTTCTGTAGTTAGTAAAGGCCACGTAATACTTTAAGCCAAGTAGGCAGGTGATTTCTGTAGTTACATTTGCTTAAAAATTATTCAAAAATCAATGTGAAAATTGTTTGTTGGGGGAGGTATGTTAAAGGGAGTAAAAAGCTTAGTATAGGTAGGAAATGGTAATTGAAGAAATTCAACCAGTGGCAGGGAGGAAGGGCTGGGTTGAGAATACACATCAGATATAGATTGCACAAATCTTAATGACTAGTTTTATTGTGAAGAATGTAGGATAAGAAAGAGCCCGGAGGAGTGGAGATCATACCCTAATGGCTTTAGAGAGAATTTAAAACAAAGGAAAACAAAATTTGATATGTGTGTTTTGTTTGAATTTCTGTAGTTTGTATTACAATATATTGATGAGGATAATGATCTCAGTTTGGGACAAAGACATAGTAGCAATACCTAGTAAGCTAAAACCACAGGTCATTGATCTCTGAAGCTAGTTACACACTTGAAGTATAGACTCGGGAGTCTTACTTTCCTGAAAGCAAGAGAGGTAGACGAGAGCAACTAGAAGAAAGAAGGTGAGAAGAGACCAAACCCTGAGTAAGATTAGTAAAAGTGGGTAGGGATATTTGTTGCACAGGAAGTACTGAAGAGAGGGACTGGTGCTATCATTAGCAGCAAGACAAGAAAATAAAGTGAGGAAAGATAATATGCCTACTTTCAATGGACTAAAATTATTTATTATATGATATTAGATATATGAGATTAGATAATATAATATGAGATAATATAATAGTATATAAAATCTCTTGATTTGGATATCTTCAGCAGCTTAACTGTTTGTTTCTTGAGGAAAATAATATTCATTGTTGTAAATATCTAAGTGGGTAATGGCAGAGGGTGAACCATTTTTGCAACTCTTCAAATAGTTTAAAGGATACAATGTTATAGTGTTAATGTAAGGTATAGAGACATTTCATATTTCAGGTGATTTAAGGTTGACAGATGTACCTGTAGCAACCCCAATAGGATCCAGGGGTGGTAACCTGAAATGTCAGGTGGAGACTTTGAGGAAAAAAGAGAAATGTTCACTGTGTTCTAGGCTGTCCTCGCTGCCTTGAACATTGCACTGCCCAAAGTTCACTTTGGATTTCTCAGATTAGGAGTTGAAACCTCGATTTATTTTCTATTGTCGATTTGTAATAATTAAAGGTTTTTGGAAAATTATGTCTTTGGAGAATTTTAAACTGTTCATTAGAGAATGATTGATTAAAGTCATGCATAAGAAATTATCATTCCCTAACTTCAGTTCTACATTTACCACTGACTCTTGATCTTTTTTTGTCTTAACGAATCTTAGTTTGTCTTAGTGAGACTTCGTGAGTCTTAGTGAGACATTAATCAGGCATGTTTGAAATTGAGCATATCATCTCCATTAGTCCATTTTCATACCGCTATAAAGAACCGCCTGAGACTGGGTAATTTATAAAGGAAAGAGGTTTAATCGACTCACAGTTCAGCACGGCTGGAGAGGCCTCAGGAAATGTACAATCATGGCAGAAGGGGAAGGGGAAGCAAGACAACTTATCCACAAAGCAGCAGGAAGGGATGAGTGCCAAGCAAAGGGGGATGAGCCTCTTATAAAACCATCAGATCTTGTGAGAACTCACTATCATGAGAATAGCATGGGGGAAACCACCCTCATGATTCAATTACCTCCACCTGGTTTCTCTCTTGATACATGGGGATTATGAAGATGACAATTCAATATGAGATTTGGGTGGGGACATAAAGCCTAACCATATCATCATCTATCTTCACTTTATTTCCTTGTCTTTCTGCTGATAGTACAGGTTCACTTTCGTTTCTCTCTTTTGCCATCAAATATAACATCCAGTTTAGTTGGTCATTACATGTTGTCAGGGCTCAGCTCAAGGCATCACTTGTTTAGAGAAGTTTTAACCACTCAAGCAAGACTAGACCATTCATAACACCCTACAATTCACCACTGGGTGTTTATGGTATATAAGTAATAAAATACTTTTAACGTTGATTTCCTTTGCTACAATGTAGATGAGTAAAGACTGGTTGTGTCTTATTCACCAGTATGTCCCCAGCCCTTGATGGATAACCCTGAATGTAGGATTGTTTGGTGGCCACTTGCTTAATGCATGATTGGAAAGTTTCTTCAGGTTGTCTCTCCTTTTGGTTTCTTTCTTCCATTCATACATGGGCCACTCTAGAACAAACTCTTACACTTCTATAACTGGACTATTTTAATATCCTCTTAATGATGCTTCCTACTAAGAGGATTTTCCTGCTCCAATATAGTCTTCATTATTTATATCGCACCACTCTGTTGCTAAAAAAGAAACAATAATTACTTCCCAGGCTTAGGAAGTAAAAACTAAATACTTGAACTTCCAAATCTGGCACCAAAAAAAACGCTCTAAACTTATAAAACTCCTTCACAAGAAACTTTCACCCCAGTAAAACTTGTTGGATTGTTAATCTCTACAAACTCCACTTCCCTTCATACCAGTCCACTTTCTCAATAAGCATTTTTCCTTATGTCTATCCTTGATAAACTAAGTCATCCTGGATAACCTATGTCAAATCTCATTGCTTCCCTATAGCCTTCCCTTTGTCCTAGCTGGACAAAGACAGCAGGCTCTATTTGTGTTACAGACTGGCATTTGATTCCCAGCTCTGCCTCGGACTACATGGCCTCATTTTCTTATCTGAAAGTGCGATATTAACACTCACCCAAAAGGAATATGATATAAATAAATGAAAGAATTCATATAAGGTATTTTGATATGACTTTTTGATTTTGCTTCAGAATCATCCAGTTGTAAAATACATTTTGGGGCAACTGAACAAAGTTGAAAAATAATCTGGATAATAGATGATATTTTGAAATTACTACTGATTTTATTTTATGTGACAATATTTTTATCATGTGACTAACGTCTTTAGTTTTGAAGACGTAGGAAGTTAGAAATATTATGTTTAAATTTTACTGTGATATGATCCAGCAAAAAGTATCAATATTTCTAATTAAAAATGCTTAACATCATTTTAATTTAATAATTGACTACATAATTGTGTATAAAAGTTAATTTTTATTTTATTTATATCCTTAACAATCTAAGCTTTATAAATGCAAAAACAAGTTATGTCTGGGTCAATGCTGCATCTCCAATCCTTGGCACAGAGCCTTGGGCAACAAGATACTTTTTACAAGTAGATACATAGATAAATACTATAGACAGGTAGATATGTAGATATATACATAATACATACTATAGATAGGTAGATACATATGTATATATAACACACACCTGCATACATATGCATGCATGTAAAATATTCTAAAATATGAATACTTATTGAATCTAATTAGTGGGCATACAGGTATTTTTTGAACTATTGTTTCTATTTTCCTTTGTATAAATTTCCAATATAAATTTCTAATTGTAATCACATGTATTCATTTGAAACTATATGCCACTAAATTACAAATATAAAGTACTTTGCACATAATATGTGTTCAAGAAATGTCATTCCTTTCCATTATAACATCTATTTTCAGTCACTATCACACTATAGAATGCCTTATTTTTTACTTTCTGAGTTCATTATTTATCTCCAACTATATAATATAATTCTAGAGGACTTTCTTCTCCATATCTTTACTTCTTTCTACACACCAAGTTTATAGCACCTTGTTGGAAATAAGTAAATGCCTATTGGATATATGAAAAGGTATCCTTAATTTTCACTTCTAGAGGGAAATTTTAATCAACTCAAGGACAAAGGACTATACTCCTACCCTAGTGTACCATTAATTTTTACTTTTTCATGGATGAGTAGACTGTGAGCCTCTTGAAGGAAAGGGTCTCCTATCATACATGTTTTTTAATCTATAGAACATAGTATTGTGCCTGGGATACTTACTGGGTGTTTGTTGAATGACTGGATGTATGACTGCCTGAATGAATAATATAAGAATAAGAGGTAATTATTTAAATACTTTCAATATTGCACAGATTTTCTTTAGAGGCAATTGACAAAATAGAAAATGAAGTTTAATTCATTCTACCCTCTATGTTGATCTTCAATGAAGTCTTCATACCGAGAATGAAAGACAGACTACTGAAAGCCATGGAGATACCAAAATAAAAGACAGTGAAAAGAAATAAGCAAACAACCAAAAAATAATTATTGACAAATACAAGACAGCCTAAGCAAAGATATTAGGAAGTAAGAAGAAAGTTTCAACGAAAGATATTTAGAAGTCACAGAATTTTAGAGATGCCACACCATGTAGTTTCACACTTCTTTTTCAGAGGAGGAAGTTTAAGCTATATGACTTGTTCTAAGTAGGTGGATACAAATTTCCAGATTCTAATTAAAATGAAGATGCAGTCACCTGAGTTACTAACTTGACTTTCCTCCATTATCATTTCCCTGATCACTAGAAAGAAAGAATAAATTGACTTGGGCACACAACAAAAAGTGTTTGAAAGCTAACTCTAGAGTTATTATTCTCTCTGTCTAGCTTAACCTGTTCTCCAAAGACAGAGAAAGAGGGAGGGAGACAGAGAGGAAGGGAGGGAAGGAGAGAGAGACAGAACAGGGTTTAATGTGGGCAGAGGCATTGTGAGAATGGGAGATCAGAAAAAATTATACAAAGAAAAAAATTACAATGATGAAAAATGCTTGGTTTAAAGTTTGTGTTTAAGGATGTAAAACAAAAGCAAAACGATTTTGGACATTTTTCTTTGGTGTTGATTCAGAGCTCAAAAATCTATTCACAATTAAAACAGAGAAAAATGTGATCTACTTACCCATTCTGTATGGCAGCTGTGGGGTCATAGGTCAAAGCCATGCCAGCCTATATATAGGACAAAGAGGGAAGAAAACAAATCTTAACGTTTTTATTGTGGTGCCCAAAACATTTAGTACACACAAAGACTCTTATCATTACTTTCCATGATTTAAGTTTGTTTTCTTCTGTATATATCTCTATCCTTACTGCCAAGACTAGCATTTTTACTATCCACAAACCAGAATATACCAGTGAGTTGGGAGTTTATGTTATATATTCAGACATACCAAGAAACAATGCAGCTTGGAGATTTCCATTTTTATTTCTTAAAACATCCACTGTCTAACCTCACTTTCTTATAATTTCACACTATTGTTAAGAACACCTATTGTACGTCTCATGGCATGATAAAAAAGTAAGAACGAATCCTGCAGTTAGGATAAAAATAAAAGCTACTTAAAATGCATTCAATTTTAAAGAAGGAAATGTTTAAAAAAGTATTTATTTAGAAATAGACCATATGCCTAAAGGGTGTGTAGGTAATGACTCCAGAGTGCTTGTTCGATATATTGCTATTTCTTATCTTAACAAGAGTGATAGAAAGGGGAGGTCATTTACATATGATGAAAATTCTAGAACACATGGCTAATAAGGAGGTAGTTTTGTTTTGTTTTTAGGAATAAGACCACCTCAGAAAAAGTACACTTCTTTATAACTGGACATAGTTTCTGAAAAGAATATAATCTTCATGAGTGCTGATTCACAGTCTACCTTGTTCCTTCATGTACATCATCACATTTGATCCTCACAACAATCCTATGAAGTAGGCAAGAGGAGTATTTTCTCCATTTTATAGATGAAGACACTGAAGCTTGGAAAGGTCAAGTGACTTGCTCAAGGTCACATATTTGGAGGCAGAACCAGATTTCAACCCGTCTTCTGATATGGGCTCCTTTCCATTCCTTGGCTATGACATTGGCCCAATAATTAAATTAGACCTGAGTATCATATCCAACAATATGGGGACAGTTTCTCTGTGGCCATATGGGCATGCTATCCTTTGTTTACCAGGACTGTCAACATGGTTAATACTTACAAAGCTTACAATGTTGAATGGAATTTAAAACTGTCCAGGTTACCTTTAGGGTGGATTTTTTTTTTCTTTTTTCAAATTTAAAACTGAATTAGATCAACATCAATGTCCTGGCTTTGATAGTGTACTATAATTACTTAAAATATAAAAATTGGGAGAAACTTAGCAAAAGGTAAACAGGATATCACTGTACATTTATTTTGTAACTTCTGGTGAGTCTATAAATTCTCCAAAATAAAAAGTTAGAAAAAAAGTGGATGAGCTATGAAGACTTTTGTAAAGGATAAGAAACCATAGACATTTTAAAGAAAACAAAGTACCTTTCCTGTTTGAGTTTTTTTATTTTTTTATTTTTCCATTGAGGTTGAGGATGGTTTTCTTGTTGGGCTCATTGAATTCTTCAAATTTAGCTTATAAATGACATGAAAATTCTCAATCTTCTAACAGAAGGCCTGATGTACAGTATAGCCTGCTGTTTTCAGCTTAGATTGCATGCATTCTTTCCATAAATAATAAATTTTAAATTATTATGAAGATTGGTATAAGGAACAAAAGTGTAGAGCCATATATGAACGGAATTGGTATAAAGGGATTGGTATAAATTGAAACGGAGTTCGCAAACAGAATTGAAATGACTGTCAGAAGTTAACAGAGGTGCACCGAGAACACATGTTTAATGATAACTGCGTGACCTCTTTAAATTTAAGAATCTCATTCATGTTAAAGAAATATGCAACTGATAATATGACAAGCTGGAGGACTGAGAAATGAGAAGAGAATACAACAACAGAAATGAAAAAAGGGATTTTGTTTTTTGGAAGAGGCAAAAAGATAGTGGTGTGAAGATGAACAGAGATTCTAAATTTAAATTCTTCCCAGGGATGAAGCCTCTGCCACATGACCGGCTCGAGGTTGGCCATAGGCTGAACACAGAATGGAGCTGTCCAGGGCTTAGCTGAAACTCTCTGGTCTCAGGAACTGGAAAGGGCAGTTGTAAAAGCTGTCCATTTGGAATTAGATTTCCCTCTTAGGAACACTAAGTTTCTCTCCCCTAATTTATCCAAGATGTGGCACTGCAGGTAGAATAAAACAGGTGGGCTTTATATTCAATAGAGATATTATTAGTGAATGAGAGATTTAGGATGATAGTCGTATCTTCAGTCGACTAATTATCTCAAATCATTTAAGTCCTGGGGACTTATAGGAAGCCTTCCCTAGTCAACTGCACATTTACTTCTTTTTCCTTGTACTTATTTTCCTACGGTGCTCAGAGAGACCAATGCTATCCAGCCCCTCCTAAATTATGAACTGTCTTGAACATTCACTTTTTATGTCATGCTTATTTGTTCTGGCCACTTAAGAATTTTTTCTTGCATTTTACTTGAATTCCTCATAGATTCTAGCTAACCAAACAATTCTAGCTAGGAATACAGTAATTATCAATAAACTCTCTTTATTCAACACACATTTGTTAAGGAAAAAATCCTACGTTGACCTCTTTCTTCATCTTAAACCCCCATCCTATCTTTCAGAAGATGGAAAGGAATTGACATCAGTAGGGTGCAGTGGAAATCATATGTTTTGAAATCAGACAGACCTGAGTTCAAGTTCTAGCTCTGTTACCTTGCAACAGTGTGACTTTGGGCAAATTATTTAACCTATTTGAGCCTCAGTTTCCTCAACTGTTAAACAGTTTAATAATACCTACCTCAACAGATTGTTGTGAAATTTAAAAGAGATTATGTTTGTAAAGCGCCCAGCACAGTGCCTGGAGACAAGACGCATACGTAAATATTATAATACAAAGCAATATGTGCCATATGCTTTATGAGTGGTATAGATGGGGTGCAGATGAGAGAGGCTGGGGGTGAACAGATAAGGCATGTAGAGAAGTACAGGTGAGCAGAACCTAAAAGATGAGGAGTATTTCCACAGATGGAGATGAGAAGTCAAGGCCAGCTCAGCCAAAAGAAATACTATGAAAAAAAGTATATAAATAAAAATGGAAAAGTGAGTGAGCTATTTTCAGTAGAACATGTGGAGGGGAGAGTGGGAAATAAGACTCCAAAGGTAAGGACGGAGGATCTTCATTGCCCAGCTCCTCTTGCGGAGCGACTGAGTATTTTTGAGCAGGGATGTTATATACTCAAAGAGTGATTGGGGAACAGGAGTTAGCATGAGCGCCCTGGAAAACACAGGGTAAATCCAGAGGAATGAGCAACTAGAGTAGGTACCTTGGGAGAGAAAGGTGGGAAGAATCTAAGGTGAGATTTTCATTGCAAAAGGGTAGGGAATAAACACAAGATTCACCTACTTCATGATTTTGCCTAGGGACAGTCCTGTCTCTGAGTACCTTTGGCAAGAGGAGACAACAAGAGATAGTGTCAGGTCATATGCATTTGGAACATTGTGGGTAACAGCACGGCATGAGTTAAACAAAGGGTTGTTTGAACTTAACCCATTGGCTGAATATAATAGCACAATAACTAACACTTGGATACACCTGGTTTCCACTTCATGTGTAACAGATTGTTGAGTCATAATTCTAATATGGTCTTAATGCAAATTTTGCATTCAATTTCCTTTTGTCTCTTTCCACAAAAGAAAAAAGGAAATCGATTTTGCTGCTCTGTCAAGCTACCTTTATACTAAGCTAGAACCATGAAATCATCATTATATAATCACTAAATATTATGGCATGTTTACAAACTCAAGAGTCACACAAAAAGTAAAATACCTTGGAACAAAATGAAAATGTCACACCACGTATGTAGAAAAGTGATGCTTAATCATGTCACTTACTTTTAAAAAGGAGTTATTAGATTCAGAAATATTTTCCATGTTTCAGGTACATTATTTGTATATTGGAGACATTCATAGTTTATTTAAAATAAAATGGGGCATTTTTGTCATTTTCAACAACAGTTAAGTTTTAATTTAGTATTTCAGCCATATTAGGACATTTCTAGGTCTTCCAGACAGGATTTTTACTATGGGACCTAAATATTTTAGAAGACAATATTTTCAATGGTATATTGCAATAAATAGGGGATTTTTACTTTTAACAAATACATCTTTATTTTTAATAAATTCACTGAGACAAATCAGTTGACTTAGGAGATAGCTATTTGATATTCATAACTGTAAATGATTAGGTTATATCAGGAGGTAATAATGATGGAAATACTGCTTAGAGAGTACACATTAGGGACCAGGCATTGCTACTTCAGAAAGATTCCCTAGACTGCAATGCTTAGTCTTACTTGAGGAGCAGAGAATCATTGATGATAACAAAGCCAATATGATGATGGCCTGAATGACTTTTTTTTTTTTTTTAACCATTGTTGAAAGTATTTTTAGACTGCAAAATAAATGGGGATCAAAAAATTGGGAGCAGCAAAATTTATACAAACCGATACAGACTGCAGTTCCTGGACAAATAAAACATTGATATTTTAGCCTAATATTTCTCCTTTTCTGAAGGTCTGGCCTCATACATAATTGGGTAAATTACAAACAAATAATTATAAAGATTTCTCATCTTGTACAATCAGAATTAAAACAACACTTTAATAAATGTATAGAAAATGTTGAATATTTTATTAAATATTGTATACTGAATTAGCACAAGTTGAGTTCAAGAAGCTAATAAAAACAAATATAATATTGTTTTCTGGATGTTATATTTAAAGTGTTTATTTCTTGCAGTGAATTTTGACAATATTTACAACTGTTCACCGGTTATGATTAAAATTCAATAAAAATAAGTTGATTAAAAATTATGTATAAAAAGGGGCTTAACATTATGACTTATAAACATCTAGGTAATGCTGCTGAAGTAAAATTTCACTTAACTTTGCTCATATTTATTTGATAGTATTTCTATTTAGAAAGCTTTAGTGAACAAGTCATGATACAAAATTATGTGTATAATATGTATTGAAAGCAAATATTTTAAAGATTGCTGACTAGAAATAAAACTAAAAATGAATTTCAACAAGATGTTAAAATACTGGGGTATATAACTATAACATGTATGGTTTTTTTTTCCTTTAATGCATTGTTTTGACTTGTTTTTATTTTTACTTTAAATATTTTAGAGACAGGGTCTCACTCTGTGTTGCTCAGGTTGGAGTACAATATAGCTCACTGTAACTTCAAACTCCTGGGCTCTAGCAATCCTCCCACCTCAGCCTCCTCAGTAGCTGGGACTAGAGGTGTGCACCATTAATCCCAGCTAATTTTATTAAAAAAATTTTTTTTGTAGATATGGGGTATCACTGTGTTACTCAACTTGTTTTCAAATTCCTGGCCTCAAGTAATCCTCCCGCCTTTGCCTCCCAAAGCACTGGAATTACAGGCATGACTTTTGAGTTTTAAAAGTTGTATGTAATAATATTTCCATAATGTGGGGTGAGGGAATCCTTTAATTTATAATATATCTTCTATGACTTGTCTTAAAATTTTTAAGAGGAAAAAAGGGCATATCATTTATGAAAGTAATATAGGTCGGAGGCCTGATTCAGAAGTAAGCTTGAAAATGTCAGGGTGCATTTAGCTTTGCTGGGTCAGTTGAATACAGAAGTAGGACGGAATGGGATTGCTACAACCAGAAGGGTCAAGGTGAGAAGGGGAAGGAGGTCAGTAATAAGGAAAGAAAATTCTGGGGAAATGATACAGTGTTTCTAGTAGTGGAAACCAGTAAGAATTCAGAAATTCAAATGGCTACACAATGGCTGAGAAATTGAGGGCCTCATATGTGATACTAAAAGTGTATATGTCTAAGATATTCAGAGAAACCAATAAAAATCATCAATGATCAGAAACCTACTAGATCATGGGTCTCCAACCCTGGAGCCGCAAACTAGTAGCCATCCGTGGCCTGTTAGGAACCGGGCTGCACAGCAGGAAGTGAGCAGCAGGCAAGCAAGCATTACCGCCTGAGATCCACTTCCTGTCATTTCAGAGGGGCATTCGATTCTCATTGGATTGGGAACCCTATTGTGAACTGCACATTACGGGGATATAGGTTGCATACTTCTTTTGAGAATCTAACTAATGCCTGATGATCTGAGGTGGAAGAGTTTCATCCTGAAACCATCCCCCTCCCCAACACCCCTGTCAATGGAAAAATTGTTTTCTACAAAACCAGTCCCTAATGCCTAAAATGATGAGGACCACTTTACTAGATGGCCAACATTAATTGGTCAGAGAAAGAGTTTTTAACTTTCTTCCTGTTAAGGGAGAAACTAATCTTGGAAAAAATATGCCCAGAGCAAAACTGAGGGCAATTTATTAGTTCACTTGCTGAAAGGGGATATGAGCAGATCACCTTCTGACCTTCATCAGAGTCAAGTGGTAGAATTTTACTGGGGAACAACTCTGGCACAGTCAGGGAACTACTGAATGGTTTGTTTCTACCAGGAGAGGCAGTCAACCATGTACAGTAGTTATCTACTCTCACCTGCTAAAGGGATGCTCCTTAGGCTACTGTACAGTTATTTGCTCTCTTGAAGAGAAGATGAACCACAAATAAGATCATAAATAGAGCAATTCCCAAGGTCTATGCAGTCTGAGGTAAGAGGTAAGTAAAATATGGGCTAATGGTTCCATAAAAGGTTCCAACCAACCTGTGAAATGGCCCACACTATACTCTTTAATTTTCATAATTTCTGAATCCAAGGAATACTTTGATTCCAAATAATAATTACATTCATTTGCATCATCTGATGAGTGTATATTTCTGCTTTGGTTTCTGTGATCCTCTCCCCTTATTTTGTTCTGACCTATCAGAAAGCAATTTCTTCTTTACTGTTACTTGACCCAACTGCTTATGAGATGCCAGAGTGCTCAGGGCCAGGGTTTTATCTCTCTCCTTTACTGCAATACAGTGGTGACATTCACTTTCTTATCCCAACTATTATTTATTTCCTGGTGATTCCCAAATGTTTGTCTCAAACTCAAGTTTCTATCCTGAATTCCAGAAACATATCATCAAGTTTAACTAGTAAGTTCAATGCATGATTACTGTCTTCTTACAAGTTATGATTTCTTGTTTGGGTGTTTATGAATATATTTTGGTATAACATCTTATCCTATATTCTCTTAAAACCTCTTTCCAATCCATCAGTCACACCACTGTGTTACAAGAATTGCTCTTGAGAGAGGCAAATCTGACCACATTATGGTCCTCCTTTCAGCGGCATCCTATTACTTTGAGATAAAATCTGGCCCACAGAAATCTCATGATCAAGTGCCTTTGTACCTATTGGTCTCCACGTCTTTTATTTTTTCACCTCTAGACTTCACCCTTTACCAAACTTAGACATACATTCACCTTGCCCTGGAGCATTACCCTTGGACCTTTGCAAGGGTGGCTTTTGGCTGCAAACTTTCCATCACTGTCTGTGGGAATATTTCTATTCTATTCTTTCAGCTTCAGACAAGATATCATAGACTCTTAAAGCCAGCTCTTTCTCCAGGTGGCATTAAAGGCATTAACTATTGCCTTTGTCCCGCTCCCACGACCCAGTGTGGAAGCTAATATGACCATGCTTTGCCATGTGTGTCTCCCAACTAGTCACACTCATCTTGATATCTCCTCTTTCTAGCCCAGTGTTTGGGACATTGCAGAGGCTCAATACATGTTAGTTAAATGAATTAATACATGAATAAATCACCTAAAGAAATGTTTGCATTTGAACTTTAAATTTTTATTTGAAAATAGTTTAAACTTTTTTCCATTTTGTTAGTAAAATTTACTTTGGAAAAGCTTCAGTTGGACTCAGCTGAACATTTAAAGATAATTTTTTCAGCTTTTGATTGGTCAAAGAGATAGGAGGAAGCGAGTTTAGTACAGAAATTGCTAAGAGACCTTCCTGATGATGTGGGCTCAAACCAAATTACAGGCGGGAACCTAGGAGGAATTAGAAGAAGCTGAAAACCTGGAGGCCCTTCTTCATGAAATTACTGGCCTAGAATCAGGATAAGAGAAAACCTATTAAAAGTCACTTTGACAGCTTCAATAAGTTTTACAAAAATCAAGCAAATACCATGCAGGGAATTTATCACTTTAAATTCAGCAAAACGGTCAGAGAACAGAGAAAATTAACTTCTTTATGTTTGAGAAAAGAACATCAAAGGAGTCTTAATATTGTTATTTACATGCACTATGTCATCACAATCTTTCTTCTTTTTGGCTTTTGCTAACATAGTACTATCAGGCAGAATTTTTCCCTATATAGCAATCAAGAAGGACAAGATAGAAAGATGCCATCAGAACTAATACTGGAAGCCTGAGAAAGCCTATGGCACAGAAAATGCTAGGCTAAAGAAGAAGCAGAAGAAAAGTGTAATATGATATAGTCAGCTAAAGGTCTCAGAATCTTGGAAAAAAAATGTTTTAATCTGAGTTTGTCATTAAAACCAAAGTTAAATTAATTAATTGATACCATAAAAAGACAAGACAGTGTTATATTTTATGTAGGTTCACCTGTTTTTATCTCAATTTAAATGGCTGAATTTCATAGATTCCAAGACACAGGTTTTATTTTTTTTCACATTTTAATATCTGTGAAGTTGGGATTTACATGATAATTGATAGCATTTTATAGTATGTCAAGTTCCTTTTCTTTTATTAGTGGTATTTAAAGTAATATTTCATCTTTAATCAATGGTGTCTTATAGTCAATGATGTAGTACCTATACTGTGAAATCCCACCATAATATGGTTAAGTAGGATGAAAAATATACAATGTTGAGACTGCTACTAAGATGAGTCTGTGTGGCTAGACAGAGGAAGTTCCAGGAATTTGGCTAATTGACCCATATTCTTCCAGGTTCCAGTTATAGTTTGATGTTACCTGGAGGTTGTAAACAGTTGCTTAAACATTGATGGGGATAATTCTGAATCTTGTGGCAGGATGGGATGGCCAGGACACTACCAACAACTCCAGAAATCTACCAGTTGGTAGGTGCCACATGTAGTTGTCTTGATCCGTGGAGAATGGGTCAGGAGGCCCAATCAGGGTACAAAGATATTTATCGTCAACTTTTCCACTTGTAATTGCTTGCTGTAATCTTCCCAGCCTTAAGCCCTTCCTAAATTTCCCACTGCTAACCCTGCCCAAGAACATAAGTATGTTATACTACTCTATTCCTTGAGAACATAGGCTAGGCAGAGGACTGAAGCTCATCACCAATTACATTAATCCAAACTTACACTATTACAGGGATTTACATGACTTACTTTTTATCCTTAGTGATCATAGGTTAGTAAATATTGGGCCTAGTACCTTTAAAATAAAACACTTAACTAAATAAGAAAGTTTTCATGCTGAGTTACTGAGAATTCAAGTTCTTGTGCCAAAAGAAAGAATTATTTTAAGATTAGAAGGTCCATTAACCTTGAGCTTGCTCTCTAAATTGCAGATAAGGCATATAAAATAAATACAACCATATCTGGTGTGCTAAGTACGAAAACCAACTTGCAAGTGCTAACATGCATCATAATGGCAAAAAACTCTTTGCAAGATCACATATGTAAAAAATCTCCTTCAGTTTAAGGTTAAAAAGACCATTTGCAGAACCTGGCAATGTTGGTAGATATATCTTGATTTTTTTCAAGGTCATCTTAAACAAAAATTGGGACAACTAATTACCAAGCACTGTGATATAAACAAATAAAATAGTGATAAACTATGTAGATAATGCCCTTACCTTGGAAAATGGTCTAAAATGTTCTGAGCCTAGATAGTATTACCACATTTTCCAAATAATTCTTTAGATATACCATTTTCTAGGAATTGTGCTTCAGTTTCTCCTTATTTTTATCTCTAGTGGTTTAATTCTATGTCTCCGAAATATCAAGATTCCACTGTTCAGTATTGTAAAATTCAATTGCACCCCATATGCCTTCAAAGCTAATAGAAATGTTGTGTTCCCAGACTGCATTGTCAAGTTTTCATATTTATAAGAAGAATGCTGACTGGTGACTGGTCAAGTATTTAATGAGCTGGATGCACCATTAAGAGCAGATTCAACTAAAGACAAAGGGGCTATTTTACTGAGTGTGTCTTCTGTCCCTCACTTCTAAGAATGTCCCAAGTCACATACTTTACATTAGCATTAGTAACAGCTAGTGACAGCCAAAAAAAAAAAAAAAAAAAAAAAAAAAAGAAAGCCATGATCAAGTAGGCTTCATTGCTGGCATGCAGGGTTGGTTCAACATATGAAAACTAACAAGTGCAATTAATCACATAAACAGAACTAAAGACAAAAAACACTTGATTATCTCAAATGATGCAGAAAAGAATTTCAATAAATTTCAACATCCTTTCATCTTAAAAACTCTCATTAAACAAGGTTTTGAAGGAACATAGCCCAAAATAATAAGAGTCATCTATGAAAAACCCATAGTCAACATCATACTGAATGGGCAAAAGCTGGAGGCATTCTTATTAAAAACCAGTACCAGACAAGGATGCCCTCTCTCAATGCTTCTATTCAACACAGTATTGGAAGTCCTAGTCAGATCAATCAGGCAAGAGAAATAAATAAAGGGCATCCAAATAGGAAGAGAAGTCAAACTATCCCTGTTTGCAGACAACATGATTCTACATCTAAAATATCCCATAGTCTCAGCCCAAAAGCTCCTTCAGCTGATAAACAACTTCAGCAGAGTTTCAGGATACAAAATCAATGTACAAAAATTACTAGCATTCCTATACAGCAATTGCAGCCAAGTCGAGAGCCAAATCAGGAAGGCAATCCCATTCACGATTGCCACAAAAAGAATAAAATACCTAGAAATACAGCTAACTAGGGAGGTGAAGGATCTTTACGATGGAAATTACAAAACACTGTGCAAATAAATCACAGAAGACACAAACAGATAGAAAAATATCCCATGTTCATGGATAGGAAGACTCAATATCATTAAAAGCAATTTCAATGCTATTCCTATCAAGCTACTAATGACATTATTCACAGAACTAGAAAAAGAAAAACTATTTTAAAATTCGTATGAAACAAAAAAAAGAGCCTGAATAGCCAAGGAAATCGTAAGCAAGAAGAACAAAGTTAGAAGCATCATGTTACCTGACTTCAAACTACACTACAGGGCTATAGTAACCAAAACAGCATGATGCTGCTAGAAAAACACGCACATAGACCAATGGAACAGAATAGAGAGCCCAGAAACAAGGTCGCATACCTATGACCATTTGATCTTCAGCAAAGCTGACAAAAGCAATGTGGAAAAGACCCCCTATTCAATAAATGGTGTTCGGATAACCGGCTCACCATATGCAGAAAATTGAAGCTGGACCCCCTCCCTTACATCATGTATAAAAATAAACTCAAGACGAATTAAAGACTTGAATGTAAAACCAAAAAATATAAAAACCCTGAAAGATAACCCAGGCAATACCATCATGTACATAGGAATGGGCAAAAATGTCATGACAAAGATATCAAAAGCAATCACAACAAAAGCAAAAATTGACAAATGGGAGCCAACTAAACTTAAGAGCTTCTGCACAGAAGAAAAAAAGATCAACAGAGCAAACAGACAACCTACAGAATGGGAGAAACTATTTGCAAACTATGCATCTGACAAAGGTCTAATATTGAGCATCTATAAAGAACTTAAATTTACAAGAATAAACCAAACAACCCCATTAACAAGTGAGCAAAAGACATGAACAGACAATTTTCAAAAGAAGACATACATGTGGCCAATAAGCATATGAAGAAAAGCTCACCATCACTGATCATTAAAGAAATGCAAATCAAAACCACAATGAGATATCATCTAACACCAGTCAGAATGGCTATTACTAAAAAGTCAAAATATAGCAGATGCTGGTGAGGTTTCAGAGAAAAGGGAACACTTATAAACTGTTGGTGGGAGTGTAAGTTGGTTCAACCATTGTGAGAAGTAGTATTCCTCAAAGAGCTAAAAGTAGAACTACCATTTGACCCAGCAATCCCATTGCTGGGTATATACCCAGATGAATATAAATCATTCTACCACGAAGACACATGTATGCAAATGTTCATTTTTGCACTATTCACAATAGCAAAGACATGGAATCTACCTAAATGCCCATCAATAACAAATTGGATAAAGAAAATGTGATACATATACACTATGGAATACTATGTAGTTCAAAAGGAGAATGAGATCTTGTCTTTTGAGGGAACATGGATAGAGCTGGAGACCATTGTCCTTTGCAAACTTATGCTGGAACAGAAAACCTAATACCAGATGGTCTTACTTACAAGTGGAAGCTAAATGATCAGAATTCATGAACACACAGAAAAGAACAACAGACACTGGGTTCTACTTGAGGGTGGAGGCTGGGATGAGAGAGAGGAGCAGAAAGAGTTACTATTGGGTACTAGGCTTAATACCTGGGTAGTGAAATGGTCTGTACAACAAACCCGTGTGACAGGAGCAAACAAAATAACATTTTATAAATTGCATCAATAACATTATTTGTAAGGACACTAAAAATTCAAAACTCTAAAAATTACACAGAAGAATTTAGTAATATCATCCTTCATGTCTCAATTAGGATGTGGAAGCTGAAAGGTCATGTATATTCAGCACTATGGAGATAGTAAATTCGATAAGCCACTAGCTGTGCATTAGAATGCTTCTTCTGTCAAAGGCAAGTGCTATGAACCACAGTGGAAAGTACTTGAACATGAGGAATCCTTCTCATAGCCACCGAGGTTGCATAAGCACCTCTGGTATCCAAAATTTATTGTCATTATTTGCCAGAATAAGTAAGTTAATAATTCATTTCTTTCTCTTTGAAAATATTGACCATTTAACAGTTCTCATTTGTAGCTCAATCTTTGTTGATTTCTAGCAATAATTCATGTTTTTGTTTTACTTTTCTTTTTTCTTCTTCTTTTATCCTTTTATCCAAGCCATTCTCTTCCTGCTAGCTCTTTCGATTTTTATGATTACATGACCTTCAAAGGAAAATTGGCTAGAAACTTGAAAACCACATAACATTCCAGTACTAAATAATGTTTTATGATTTGGAATGTGATCTTACAAAAATATTAATATAATGTGGGTCAAAGTTAAAATATATTATTTTCTACTTGCTTTTTAAAATGTGTTTTATAATCTAAGTAAAAATATAGTGGACAGAATATATTGGTAGCACATTTTTTTTTTCAAATAAATGTATCATTAAAAAAATTCCTGTTCGGAAAATAAACTGACATGCCATTTAACTGAAAATCAAGGAATTAAAGCATACTAGTTATAGAAACTCCTAGCAAAGCTGGTTTTGAGATTTAAAAACTTTGAGTTGTGATGATAATGTAATAGTTTAAATAAGTTACTATATAAGCACTTATCATTTGCCAGGCACTGTGTTTTACTTTTGTTACCTCTATGAATCCTTCTGGTCACTAAATATGCATTTTGAACCATTCTCAGTCTGCTGGCGAGGAATCAGAAACTTAAGGACTTTGAAAAACCTGCCCAGCATTGTCATAGTATTGTTACTCGGCTCAGAGGTTGTGGATTTGTGACTGGAATTGAGAGTGTGCTCTCTTAATCACTATAGTGCCTAGATAATTGTGAAGATAAGCACACAATACTGAGCACATCACAGATGGTGACACACTCAGTTCCTTAAAATTCATAAAGAATAACTTTTCTCAATGAGTGTATCAGACTACTCAGCATTCATGAACCATTCACACCCCAAAGCTCCAGTTTCTTCTCTAACTATCATTCTCTCTGTGCCACTCAGCACCCTGGGACATAGAGGCGTCTGCTGGCCCAGTGACAAGGTGAAGCTTTTCAACATTAGGAAACATTTCCTGTTTGTAAATGCACATACAGCAATTTCTTAGTTACCCACCCTGAAAATCAGACAAAGAATCAGTTCATATTTAGTAACAAGAGGAATATACACTGATGGTCTTGTGTCTGCTACTATAGTTCTTGTTATTTTTATCATTACTTTGACTTTCGTTTTCTTTTACAGTTGCATAGATATGAAGCCATTTACTGCTAATGATTTCATTCCTACAACACTAAATTATATTGTACTCCACTTTTGATCTCCTACTCTGCAGACAGAGAAGATCTTTGCCATTTTAAGCTCCAAGGGAGAAGGGAATCTGTCTGTCTTACACCACGTCCATACTACCAGACCTATGCCTCCCACATAATGGACACTCAATAAGTCCTTATTGATGACTGAATACTTTTTGCTTAAGTTGCTTCTTCTTTAATATTGTCTTTAAAACAAACTCTTTCAAATATAATTCTTCTCTTAAAAAGAATATTTCTGTAAAAAGTAGTCATACATGGCCGGGCATGGTGGCTCATGCCTGTAATACCAGCACTTTGGGAGGCCGAGGCAAGTAGATCACCTGAGGTCAGGAGTTCGAGACCAGCCTGGTCAACATGGCAAAACCCTGTCTCTACTAAAAGTACAAAGATTAGCCAGGCATGGTGGCGGGCACCTGTAATCCCAGCTACTCAGGAGGCTGAGGCTGGGGAATTGCTTGAACCCAGGAGGCAGAGGTTGTAGTAAGCTGAGATTGTGCCACTGTACCCCAGCCTCGGCGACCAGAGTGAGACTCCATCTCAAAAAAAAAAAAAAAAAAAAAAAAAAGTAGTCATACACTAAGAAGGTAAGAAAGCAAATAGGGAACCCAGGGGTATTAAAAGGGCTCTCACTAAGAATGTGCATTTCCAATGTGCATTCAGGGCGGGGGTTTCCTCATGCGTATTGAGGTGCACATCCTCACACATTGTCAGTGCATAACGCAAATTATTACTCAATAAGGGAACAAATGCCTGTGATAACAATGATACTGATGACAATGATGGTGATAAAGACATGGTTGTAATTCACAATTGTGATGCCAAATCTGTAAGTATTCACTATCCTTCAAAAAACAAACAGAACTAGAATGTATCCCTCAAGGAATGTTTACTCATCTAGAATTTAAATATGGGATCTAACTGTTGTATCATTTATATGGCTATCTGCCTACTTAGGAATCTGAAAAGACATCTTTGTTTTAATCATAAATGCATTTAGTCAGAATAAATAATTACACCCAAAGCATTGAGGCACAATGGGGAGGAAACTGGCTGTTTGGAATCAGGTTTTCTCAACTTCTCCTGCATTTGGCTATGGACCCCAAACAGCCTGACAATCCCATTCTCCCACATGACCTTTGCTGGCCTTCATTCACTTACTGGCACTGAAGAGAATTTTTATTAATAGTAGGTCTGAATGGGTAAGAGTTATAAAACTTCACAGCACAGGGGAAGTTTTCATTCATCACTGTAAAGAAGTTGATATCAAGTCTGAAAATAGACAACATATTATCTGGGTTATAGATCATAACAAATCACTTAGTGTAAGCTGGCTGCGATGAAACTGATAACAGCTTTCAGCTCACTAGTAGCAGATTTTGTGAGTGCATTAACGGGACCTACTAATTTAAGGAACTTAAACTACTCTATGTCAGAATATTATATCCCTTAAAAGTTTTCAAACTAACATTTCCAGGCAGGATCACAAGCACTGAACTATCCCATGCGGTGACATTCACATCTAGTTTGAGTGAATGGTGCCCTTAATATTGTGCAATGCACATACTGTACTCCTGTACCCAGAAGACTGTGATTTGGGGAAATAAAAATGCATTTAAATAAAATATCTTTAAGAATTACTATATCATCATACCTAACCTAAAACTTACTCTTTAATTAGAAATAGGTAAAGAATTCCAATTTTTTTTTTTTTTTTTTTTTTTTTGAGATGCAGTCTCGCTCTGTCACCCAGGCTGGAGTGCAGTGGCGCTATCTCAGCTCACTGCAAGCTTCTCCCGGGTTCACGCCATTCTCCTGCCTCAGCCTTCTGAGTAGATGGGACTACAGGCGCCCACCAACACACCTGGCTAATTTTTTGTATTTTTCGTAGAGTCGGGGTTTCACCGTGTTAGCCAGAATGGTCTCAATCCCCTGACCAGGTGATCTGCCTGCCTCCGCCTCCCAAAGTGCTGGGATTACAGGCGTGAGCCACCATGCCCAGCCAAGAATTCGAAATCTTAATATTCGTAGAATGCATCTCCAGAAATCTTATGTGATTTTCTCTTCAACATAACCTGTAAACTATTTCTGGCAACCTGAGTGTTGATTGTTAACGATATCACATTAGTTCCACTAGTTCATTTTCATGTTGAGGCTATGAAAATAATCTTGTTAAATGTTTCTATAGTAAGGAAAAACTCTCTTCAGAGCATCAGATGGAGAGAAAATGTTTAGTATTAGTCATTACTTTTAAACTGACTCCAGCAGAGAACTGTAAACAAGATAAAGGAGAGAAATGTCACTTTATTGATTTTTGTTTTTATCATAACACATTGGCATTTTTTCACTAGACATCTGAGTACTTTACTGGGTTACTTCTTGTTCACTTTCCATGTCTCTTGTTTGTGTCCATAGCCAAAACATCATTTCTGGGAAGTACAATTCCCAAAGCAATTGCTGTCAATGGCATTTACTAACTCAATTAATAGAACTTGGGAAGATTTTGTGAAAGCTAGATTAGAGTTTTCGAGCCAGTGTGAAGTGGTTGGTTGATATTTGCCCTACTTAAGGATAAAACACCAGCATAAAAATTTGGTGAAACAGCACCATATTCTGGAATTTGAAACTTAGCATTTATCTACATTTGAAAATTCTTAAAGAAACCCAAAGACTACCCACAACCAAAGTTAACATAAAGCATTTTTTAAAATTTAAGTGTCTCTCATCATACTGTAAACATATCCATTCTTTGATTTAATCCAATCATCTTTACAACATAGTTCAATAAAGGTTGCAAAAACAGGCATATCACAAGTTCACATGTGTGTCTGTTTATGTGTTGTGACGGTATATTGGTAGTGGTTGAAGAAGTGAATGAATCAATGAATGCATGAGTAAATGTCTATTTTAGTTTACAACTATCTTTACTGGGGCACTAAGTTACCATCAATCAAATTTTGATCTGACCATCTCGAAAATTCTGCAGCTATTTGCTTTTGGATCACCTGTTATTATTTGTGGTATAAAGTACAATTTGGTGACTTTTTGGTAGTCATTGGAAAAGTCTTCTTTGGGAACACAGAAAAAAGCAACGGGAGTTCCTGATATATTTTTGAACTGAATTGAAACATTCCTGATTCCACACCACTCCACCAATCATTTGGGAGAGCACAAACATGGTTGATGCAGACAGTATTTTGCCTAAAGTAAGAAAGAGCCTCAGATGTATAGAATATCTGGCCAACACAATGTTACCAGGGGCCATCAGGGACACTGTGATGATTAAGTTAGATTAATTCTGAGATAGGGATGACATTAAACATATTTTGCCACCAATAGGTCATAAACACTGGCCAATCAGAATTTAAATGCACGAGTAGGATTTGGGAGAACTCCTGCTGTGCCAGCCAGAATCCCATTCTTGCTGGATCATGATGCTCCTGGAGGAGCCACTGGAGAGGAAGGGGAAGTGGAGTTGCACTGATGGCCTAGGGACAGTGTCTACTTACCAAATGATAAGATATATTTTAACATGCCAACAAGTTGCATGGCCCTGCTAGTATATGGAAGTTGAAAATCAGCCCTGCCCTTGGCTTCAGCTTCTTTAGGACAGTGGTTCTCAAAGGGTGGCCTAAAGACACCAAGAATTCCTAAGATCATCTTAGGAGATCTATAGGGTTCTCCCTTTTTAAATGACTTATCTAGATGAAGGTAGATTTTTCTCTATATGTTTAAAGCAAGACAGTGTATAGCAAAAGAGAGAATGCTGAAGTACATGCACAAATCTGGCCATTTTTTACTGAGTCAGACATTAAGTGACTTGTAAAAATATAAAAGTGCACCATTTTTCCCAAAAAATTGCCTCTGTTTTAAAAAAGTATATTTTAATAAAGTATACTATTTTTATCAGCACAAGATGAGTTAATTTGTTATTATTTATTTTGTTGTGAGTAATAAATTTTTTAAGAGTGTAAAGGGATCCAGAGACCAAGAGTTTGAGAACTGCTGCTTAAGGAAATAAAACAATAAGAACTGTAGAACACCAAGGAGGAAGAGCCTAATAGCCCCAATCCCTTGATCATTTTACTCAGAGTTCCAATTGTCACTTGAAAGATTCGTTAATAATTTAAAAATATCCTTGTGTTTTTCACTTATGCAGAACATGGTCACTAGCATATATTTATATTTCAAAATCTTGCTAATTTATACTAATTTCTGTGTATAAAGTTTTCTGTATTAGATTTTTTTCATAAAGAAATGCATTTATCCAAACATTGCTAATAAATTTTTTATCAAAATGCCATGAGGAAAAAACAGCTTTAAACAATAAATTAAAAATTTAATTAGTCTATTAATTGGCATGCTTATGGTATGTCTAAAATGCTTGTAATCTATTGGTTTTGTATCCTAAGAATTTCATCAGAAATCCCTTTCACATGACCATTTTTACTTGTCTTTTAGGAGAGAGGAAAAGTAAACATTAACCTCAGTCTGTGCAATTATCTTCAATTCCACAGCAGCATCATCTAAACTACCATCTTTCATTTTATCTAAGACAAGGATTGAAAGGTGTACCATTGTTTCATATATCAAAACAAACAAGCAAAAACAAACACCCCAAATGATCTCATTATAAAGTTGGTATGCCAACCTCAGTATAATGGTAAATGAAAAACAAAAGTACCCATTAAAAACAGACACCAAAGAAAGTTACTTGTCTCAATCATGACACTGAATGAAGGAAGGGGTTAAAAAAATCCTCCTTTAAGAATCTGACCCAGATCCTGGCTTTGGTTAGTGTTTTTATTCATGAAACCAGTGTGGTCAAAGACCTTAACCAGAGAATGTAGGTAGTGCCCCCAAGTGACTAACAGGAGCAAATGCATTTTATCTTGTAAAAGGCCACTTAGTATAAGGGAACCAATTTCAGAAGCTTTAAAGTGTGGCAAACAACAACAAAGGCATGTGTCTTAGAATCAAATACAGTAACCAGAATTGCCTGGCATATAAAATTAATTAAATATTGCTTATATAGGATTAATGTGTATCATGACATACTTTATCAACATGCTACTATACTTTAGCAAGTAAAATGCAAGGGGGAAATGGAAGCAAAAAATATATAAAATGACGGACACAGTTATCCAACACTCTTCGGGTATCTACTTCTAAGACCACAATCAAAGTGTACAAATTAATATTTGCATCCCCAAACCAAGAAATTCGATAAGCATGTTTCTAGGGCATGCTATTTCTCTGCCTAATCTATTTTCTCTTAATGTGTATATATATTTGAAATATATTTCATTGGTCACAGATAAATTATATTACAGTCCCTTGATTTTCATAGATCAACAGGAAAATTTATAGCTCTTAAAAATAAACTTTTGAAAACAAAGATTAGGAATATACCTTTAAAACCTATGTTTAAATTATAAGGTGCTCTGGGTCCTAAACTTCACTCCACAATGCTTCCACACCATAGTATATATCGCATTTATCATGCTTTGAAGCAAAGTCTTAGATTCTATATACAGTAGCCAGGTGGCAGCTGTAACTCTCTATATTTTGTCTTTATTGATTCCATTTTCAAGAAATGTACACTGAGGTGAAATGTCTTGCTGCAATTGCCATCTATTGTATGAAGGTAATATTATAGTTCCTTAAGGAGACAGAAACTGAAACTTCTGTCATAAATGCCAAGTTGCTAATTGAGTCTTGGGGCTTTATGATGATAATCTGTGACCCAAAGATATCTCTAATTAGCAGGCGTTTTATCCAACCAAATTTTAAAATGTCAAATGAGTCTTTCTAGATTATGGCTGTTTGGTAGGGGACATGTGATAATGAGTACTATCAGGCATCAGTTGTCTTCTGTGGCCAATAGGGTTATCTGCTGATGCACTGGAATCCATGCTGAAAACACATGGATCACTCCCTCCACCTCCTTTTGAGAACATAATATCCACTGCCTTTCTAAAGTTGAGAATATTAAAACTCTTGTATTTTTTTTATTAGTTTTTGAGGCCCAATGATGATTCTGTTTTTCATGTCTTAATGTAATGAGTTACAGTTTACATAGTACTTGAACACAACTATAACCTTTAAGAGGAGTTTTGAGACCTGCATGGAAACACTCAAAACAAAAAATGGTCTTAGAAACAGAAACTTAAAAAAGGCTAAAGGATTTGCTGAGAAAAATTCCAGCCTCCTTTCTTTCTTACCACTGTTCTGTCAGTATTCAAAGTGTAAAATGCTGCATCAAGTACAATGCTTCTTAAACGACAAATGGATGAAGTAGGTGCTTTGAATGAAATACTAAATAAAGCTCTTCTGTTGAAATTATGGCCTTGATACAAAATGGCATTTATTCAAGTCATTCAAACAACTCTATTCCATTTCACAAATAATGAAAAGACCTCATGGAAGCTCAGGCGCCTTTTCCTTGTCTTCTTAAAAAAAAGTAACAAAAAGAACACATTCCTAAGTGGCATTGGATCCATAAGCTGGCTTATCTACCAATTTGTATTGAGGGTAAATGGAGAGTGAGCTGTTCAGTACTTTTCCTTCTCTTGTTGTGAAAAGCAAAATGCTGTATGTATTTTTTCTTCCTCCCTTTTGACCAATAGACAATATCTTATTTTATATATATATATATACACACACACACATATATATATATATACACACACACACATATATGTACATATATATGTATAACAGATATCAAAACATTTATGAACATATGGGAATATGCATAAATATACATACATGTGCAAGTAAATCATCTCAGTAGCAGGATGAAAAACAACCAAATTTTACCTGCCTGTTTCAAAACACAAACATTCAACTCTCCCTACTGATGTCACTGAAAATATTTTGTTGAGTAATTATACCCTCATTTTATAGCTATTATACAGATAGAAATCAAATCTTTGTAGATAAGTATTTCAGTGAGTTCCTTTCAGGTTCAAGTTTGGTTAAAGACAGAAGACTTGCTATCGTGCAGAACTGAGGTTAATTTTGCAGTCCTCTACTCCTTCTCAATAATTTCATCTAGAACACATTAACATGAGGCTGCTCATTTGCCCCTTTGAAGACACTGGGTATTCTATGGGACCCAATTTCATCATGGCACCATACGTCTGCCTTGCCACCTTCTGAGGGATATCTACTGCCAAATTTCAGAACAAATGTTGTCAGTTAGGACTCACCTCTCCTTCCCTGGGCCAAGGCCTCCCATTCTGGGTATATTTGCTTTGATTCTGTCGCTTCTTTTGTCCTCCATCAGCAAATTTGCACAGCAAAGGCTCACTGGGGGCTGGGAAGATAAGAAACCAATTCTACATTAACAAGTTCCCCTTCAAAAATAAGTGATTATGTGAGTCACAGTAGTGCTTTGTAATGAATATCGTTTGAAGTAACATCTTGCTTCTGAAGAGATATTTGGCCCCCTTTTAGTCTCAGCTCTGTTGGCCGCTGTTCTAACTAACTGGGCTTCAAAAAAGTACTGGCAGATCATAAAAGAATAGAACAAATATTGTTGAAAAAATAATCAGTTGAAGCAGAATGTGAAATTTGCTTTAGAAGTAAAGAGGCAAGCACCGACCCTTCAAGTAATGTCAGAAACATGTTCATAATCGGTATTTATATGTGGATAAATATTTCTTCCTCAAAGCAACCATGTTTGCACTGTAGAAACTGAAGCATTCAATTTTGGAAAGAGATGATTAGGAGCTTCTTTCTCAAAAGAGAGACATTTTGCTAACCGCAATCAAATTAGCTTTTTAAAAATTAGTCCTCTGTAATTTCTAAATGGCTAGGAGCTGATGCTCCACCCAACCCTCTTCACTCCAATTTTCCAGTAAAATCTAATCAGAATCCCGGAGAGAACAATTATTAGAATGTTAAGTAAACCCGCATGATAAAAAATATAGCCAAAGGATATGGCTGTAACTTGTGAGTCCCGGATTGCTAGAGGTGGTCCTACATGACTCAGGTAAACGTATTTCCCAAGAGAAAGTGACCAAAACTGATGTCTGAACTCCTCTTCCAACAATTACATTGGAAAATGACAATCTTTTAAAACCCAACAGGGCAAAATTATTCTTTGAGAACTGATGTTCTCCTTCACATCCCTGCTTTACTGGGAAATTGCTGCTTGTTATCACATAAATATATTTTTAAATGAATGAATACAATGAAAGCCAAAGTGGTCTGACAAACTTGGTTAATACATCAATGTGGCTGGGAAGGTTAATTTCTTAGTTTATCTGCTTGAATTAACCAGATATTAATTTGTCAGTTTATAGTCTGAAAACCAAAATGACCACCCTGCACAACTGTTACTCGTTAGGAAAAGTGTGTTTTACTAAAGATTAGTTATACTAAAGGCCCTAATTCTTGACCAATCCCTGTGTCCTTGCCTTTTGCTCTATAATATCGTGGAGCCCTCTCACTCTGACTCTAGATCTGACCCCATGTGATTGCTTTGGCCAGTAGGATGTTAGCAAATGAGACATGAGCAGAAGCTTGAAATGGGTTTAAGTTTTGGGAGTTGCTTTTTTTGCTCCTCTGCATGGCTATGTGAACACGCCGCCAGGTTAGCCTGCTGGAGGATGAGATGCGAATAAAGATGTGTCATCCTTAACATCCTAACATTCCAGCCAAAGCCGTACTAGATCATCCAATGCCAGCCACCACCCAGACATGTGAACCCGTACATCCAAGATCAGTAGTGGTACAGAGTTAACTTGCAGTTAACAACAGAAAAAAATATATAAGCCCAGATGATATAAATTGAGCCCACCACACAAACATGTAAGCTAAAGAAATCTTTATTGTTTCATGCCACTAAGATGTTATAATTGATATGCTGCATTATTGTCTTGTTAGATAACTGGCACAGCTTCCCCAGCATCCATTTTTCCCCATTCCCACCCCAGCTAGATTGCTTGCATTTAACTTACCTGGTAAAGTTAAACATTTTTAAGGAATTAATGAGAATTCTAAAATTGTTTCCAAAATCAACAGTGGAAAAAGAGTACAATCAAACAGGTACCTACAAATAAATATTTGAAAATCATTTGGCTCTAAGGGGCAGTCATATTTTGTCAAATCCTTTTTAGCTCACTCTTTATTAGCAGCAACTCTGTTTATCAGTACTGGAGGAAACGGCTCAAAGAGAGAAGGGTCACCGTTGCCCAAGAGAAATAAAAAGCAAAATGTCATTCCTGCCGTATACAGAGCACACAGTTCTGTATAGAGAGAGCACTCAATAAATATCATTGCCACACTGAACACAAGTGGTTTTTCACACTGACTGCTCTGATGAGCCTCTGAATTCAGTGACTTGGGTGAAGCCAGGAAAATCACACGACAGAAAAACTGCATCATGGAATGTCTGTAGATAGTCACTGCCTTTATGTTAGAAGTACTGTAAATTCTGATTCCTGATTATTTATGTTAGAAGTACTTTAAATTCTGAGTCCAGATGAAAAACCTAAATGCTAAATGCAATCATTGTATCCCAATATTATCTAACATAATTTCCTGTGAGATTTCAAAACTATATATCACATGTAAAATCCTCCTTCTCTATATTTTCTCTCTTGCCATTTTAAAGATTCAAGTACATATCGCTATTAAAATGGGATAGTCATGCTAACATATGAGTTCATCACTGTCAGTGGTACAAATTTCTCACAAGAGGTAAATCTAGAAGCACTTTACATTTCTTGCTGTAAAGAAAGTGGTTCCGGTTTCTTGTGAGGAGGGATGGCAGCTTTGTGTGCCTCTGTTAGGTAAGAAATTTTCCTAGCAACTACATTCACAGACACACACATAACACTCACAGGTAAGTTTTTTTGTTTGCTTGTTTTTAACAAACAACTTTATTGAGTCAACTGACATAAAAGAAACTGTACATATTCCCAGTATACAATTTGTCAGTGCTGATATACGCATATGCCTATGTGACCATCACCATTGTCAAGATAATGTACATACACATCACGCTTAACAGTCAGAAGCTTCTTCCTACTCAAATATAGTCTTTTTGTTTTAACCAAGGAATGTTATCCAAGCAGAGGCCTTTTTTTTTTTTTTTTTTTTTTTTTTTTTAGTATTTGGTGTTAATAATAGGCTAAAGTTTATCAAGCACTTCCATTTTATATAGATCATTCATTTAATCTTCACTACAACTCTATGAGGCAACTAATTTTTTCCCTATTTTACCAGTGAAGGAACTGATATTCAGAATGGTTTAGTGGCTTGTGGCAGGTCACACACCTGGGATTTAAACCTAAGTAGCAGCTAAACCACTAAGTGCAGTTGTACCAATACTGAATTAGAAATCAGGCATTATCTGCTAAGTATCATCCTTGAGGAAAAAACTATCTTGTTATATCTATTTGCACTGTGTCCAAATAAGCAGAATTGGCCCATACATAAGAACTTTTGTGTCCAGATTTATATTTAAGTCCTACAGTCCATGCATGATGGGGCATCAGTGACCCAATATGGCATGAGATTGAATTTGTCCTCTTGGATGTCTGATTCATAGGTGAGGAGCATGTTTTCACTCCCTTCCTTAGTCCCATTACCAGTTTTCCCTTAATATCATAATGCTTCTGTTAACATCAGATTTCTATTTAAAAAAAGACCAACTTGCTTATTTTGTTCTTAAAACCTTCCCTGATAATTTACAGATTTTTATTCTGCCTTAAGACTATAAGAACACATTGAACTGTGGCTACAGAAAATTCTGGGTTTCTTTTTCAAGTTGTAAATGGTAACCAAGTATTTTTAAGTTTTACCTTTTATATATCTTTGGGTAATGGTTTTTATGAAACATATTTCTACTCTCTGAATCAGGGTTGTTTATTGTCCCCTAATCATGGTTCTTATAAGGTTTTTAGGATAGTCCCTGGTTCTAATAGTCTAGAATATGACTTCTCTTTAGGTAGTTTCTATAGGATCATATTTCCATAGGCTTTATCACATACTTTGGGGGCACTTAATTGTTAAGGGTACCAGCTTCCTGGGTTTGAAGTCTGGCTCCCTTACTTACTAGCTACAAGATACTAGGCGCATTTCCTTCCTTCCTTCCTTCCTTCCTTCCTTCCTTCCTTCCTTCCTTCCTTCCTTCCTTCCTTCCTTCCTTCCTTCCTTCCTTCTCTCCCTCCCTCCCTCCCTCCCTCCCTCCCTCCCTCCCTCCCTCCCTCCCTCCTTCCTTCCTTCCTTCCTTCCTTCCTTCCTTCCTTCCTTCCTCTCTTTCTCTTTCTCTCTCTCTTCTTTTCTTTTCTCTTTTCTTTTCTTTTCTTTTCTCCCTCCCTCCCTCCCTCCCTCCCTCCCTCCCTCCCTCCCTTCCTTCCTTCCTTCCTTCCTTCCTTCCTTCCTTCCTTCCTTCCTTCTACATTTCTGTAACTCATTTTTCTTATGTATAAAAGGGGAAAATAATGTTAAATACTTCATAGAACTGATGTGAAAGTTTTTTTTAAAAGAATATTGTATCTAAATAAATACTGAATCCATTTGCTGCAAAGATTATGATCGATTAGAATCTCTGTCAGCCACTTTCCAGTTATCAACTGTGAAACCTGGTCATGTGTCAGTGTCAGAGAGTTTGGAACGTTTAAGCTTTATTTTCATCAGCTCTGTCCATTTTAACTCCATAGAGGCTTCGTCAACATACAGAACTTGCAACTATCTTCAACAACAACTGAAAGATGTGTTCATGGAAAAGATCTGTGTTTCTAAAATGGTTCCTGTTTGGATAGCTTGTCATTGGGTCATCTGGTCACTACAGCACTAGGTCCCTTTCCTGAGTCATTGCCAGGAGTTGGCTTTCATTATCTCCTGGGTATGAGGCATGTTATGTTATTATTATGAGCGTTAACCTCCATTTGCCTGTGATGAATGATCCCTGTTCCTTTGCTGTTGTTTCTGATCATTAGTACTATTACTATTATTTCGCCACTCAATTGCAAAAGCTCTATTGGCAGTTTAAATCCATCAGGGTTGTATTTTACTACTAGAAAAACTATTGAGCCATCTACATAGTAATAGATTTCACTGGGGTTTCCCTTTTTCAGGTCCCATGTTAAAATGTTAAATAATTACTGTTGCTAAAGCTAAGTTCCAGAAAATCTTTCCTCATTAAAAGAGACCATCTCTACCTTTCATTACCTCTCCCTAAAACAATTACATACATATAATTACGTACCTATAATTACATATCCAAAAAGGCAGGTCTTTCCCAATTCCCTTATTTAAACACTTTTATTAAATAAATAAAACAAAATGCTCTAAATGAGTTATTTACACCAATATTTCTTCTACCAACTGGCATAAAAAAATTTAGCAGAGGCCTCACTTAAACAAATATTACCAAATAACAATGCTCTAGATTGCCAAGGATCAAATATATAAAGAGTATGAGATTCTGGATTTTGAGCCTAACTTATAATTTTCCCTTATTTTAAAGAGACCTTTCAAATAATTATTTTTGACACTAAGAAAAAATTTAAAAGTCATACGGTGAGATTTTCTTAGCTTTCAACTAAGATCTCTTTGTGAACTGTCTTCATAAATTTTACAATTTTTTAAAGTTCTCAAATATTAGCCACTCTGATACTTGGGGATCTGCATAAGCGTTAGGCTATGAATATTGATAATGACCTATTTATATTTACTGACATTGCTAAGTTAAAACATCTGATTGTATTAATTTTAAGATGATTATATATTATTAATTTTAACATGATTATAATGGAAGACAGATACAGCCACAATGTTTTACTAGATACATTTTTAAAAACACCAGAAATACATTTTCAAATGTGCTATTTCAAAAACAAAGAATATATTTCCATATTATCCTTAAATTTCAGGAGTCAAATTCAGATTAATTTCCCAAAGAGAAATATTTCATTGAGAGTGGCAGAGAAAACATTAGTAGAATAGGTGAACTAAAATTCACATAATCATCTAGTTCTCTTCCTAAATGCCTTTAAGATAAAATCCAAATTCCTTGATTAGAAAATAAGAATTTTTCCCCTGCATCATATCTTTATTAGTATCCTTCCATCCCTGAATAGTTTACAGTTCTGTCACTTCCTTTTTTTTTTTTTTTTTTTCCAGACAGAGTCTTGCTCTGTCACCCAGGCTGGAGTGCAGTGGCTTGATCTTGGATCTCAGCTCACTGCAACCTGCGCCTCCCGGGTTCAAGTTATTCTCCTGCCTCAGCCTCCTGAGTAGCTGGGACTCAGCTACAAACTACTACATATGCCACCACACCCAGCTAATTTCACTCTCGTCACTTCTAAGTGCAGTTCTTTCCTGCCTGGAATTTCTTTTCCCAGCTGCCCCCACCACACATGCACACACACATCCCTCCACCTGGCAAATGACAAGGAAGCCCTCTTTGACTCCCAGCTCAGAGTGATATGATCTAGTGTGTATTTGGCCAACTTTCACAGGTTGAATGCTGTTTCTCTTTGTGTTAAATAAATCCTTTGACAAGATTAATTTATTTCCAGGTCTGAGGGTAGAAAGTGATCATAGGAGAGACTGGAGTGAAGTTTGTCATGTCTGTATTATGTGTGCAATGTGTGTGTGTGTGTGTACACTGTTAACAGCATTTTGTACTTAGTTATAGATAATACATGAAAGTGATGTTACTCACAGCAAGGTCAATGAACCCAGAAGCAATGGAATCATCACCTGGGAGCTTGTTAGAAATGTAGACTCTTGGGCCCCTTTCTAGACCAACTACATCAAAATCTGTATTTTAACCAGATCCCCAGGTGATTTCTGTGTATGTTAAGATTGGAGAAGAACTGTTTTGGTTATGACTGGCTCCATAACTGAAAGAGGAATGCATGTTAAATGTTAAACATGAAATGCTCTGAATAATTAGAAACTTCAGTAGCACAAAAATATTATATTGCTTACAATTTCCTATTTGCAGGATTATGGTGCCAATTACTTTCGTTTAGTCTCTTTTAACAGTAGTTAAAATAGAGACTAAATGAAGAAGAGGCCTTTGTGGAAGTGAGATGCCATTATAAGCCACAGACTTTAATGTTCTAGAAGACATTATGGTCTATCATGCAAATGGGGAGTATTTAAAATATAATTATAACAATGCATGGCAATAAAGTTGCACAGCAATTATGAAGGAGTAATTACTGTTTGCTTGCTTAGTGGAGTATTTCTAG
This sequence comes from Macaca fascicularis, assembly GCF_037993035.2. Taxonomy (NCBI): domain Eukaryota; kingdom Metazoa; phylum Chordata; class Mammalia; order Primates; family Cercopithecidae; genus Macaca; species Macaca fascicularis. The sequence goes on from NC_088376.1 coordinate 18,574,976, forward strand.
TCTTCCAAACTTTGTATTAAACATGCAACATACAATGCATAAACTGATGTAATGATCGGATGGCTTATAGGATTTGGTGTTTTAAGCAAGCAAACAAAACAATGACAAAGATTTTGCTTACCAAAATTAAGGTATGATAATTTATTTTGATTTTCTGTTTACAATTTAAAATACATGCAGTTTGATAAGTCACTAAAATGTTCTTTAATATGTTATTGATGAGAAGATATTGACATCTAAGATATCAACAGCAGAATTCCTACTTTCCTTAGAGAAGTTGAACATTTTTAATTTTAACAATCAATTTATTTAAGCTATTCTAGTGTTTGTATTGGACTGTGGTCACGGTTTTAAATATTTGTTTATTACTATAACATTACTGGTCTGGTACTTTAACTATTAAATTTAAATATTCCTCATTTCAGATAGGTTACCAATCTAACTTCAAGAAAAAATAAGAGTGGGAGGAGCTGGGTGGGAAAGAAAAGCGAATGAAAACAGATGCAGTTTATTCGAGGTGAGTTTATAAAATCTTAGTAAAATAGTAGACAAAATAAAGGACTTTAAAAAAGAATCTCAATAATTAAAAGTTAAAATGTTATAAATGTTTGATCCAGGAGATACCTTTAAGGAAAAATTGTGAGGTTGTAAATTATATCTCATTTAAAAAAATGAAACAAATGATCACAAGGTCAGGAGATCGAGACCATCCTGGCTAACACTGTGAAACCCCATCTCCACTAAAAAAGTACATTAAAAAAAAAAAAAAAAAAAAATTAGCCGGGCGTGGTGGCGAGAGCCTGCAGTCCCAGCTACTCGGAAGGCTGAGGCAGGAGAATGGGGTAAACCCGGGAGGCGGAGCTTGCAGTGAGCCGAGACCGCGCCACTGCACTCCAGCCTGGGCGACAGAGTGAGACTCCGTCTCAAAAACAAAAACAAAAACAAAAAACAAACCAACAACAACAACAAAAAACAAATGAAACCTCTCCCTAAACTATTCCTGTGATATTCTGGGTGACTTGCACATTAAAAAGCTGTTCATACTAATGGTGCAAACATTATACTAATAGAAGGATGATAATGAAACTCAGTAGCATTTTTAACCCAGTCAATCTTTTCTTTATTTTTTAACCCACATGTATTCAATACCAAATAATACTGGCACTACTCTAAACTTTGCTTCTGGCAAAGTGGTCACAGTCTAGAAGGGGAGAAAGCCAAGTAAAAGGAAAACTGAAGATTACAATGGTTGCTATAATAGAAATATAGATAGGCATTTGTGGAGCATAGAATGGATGTCAACCTCCAGCACTACAGTCATAGAATCTCCTCTAGCTTAGAAATCACGTCCAATTCCACAGTTTGAAACAATAGTTTACATATATGCCCCACCTCCCACCCCATGCCAACTGCCAAATTATGAACTAGCACATGGAAGTCAACTGTCACTTACTCTGGATAAAAAGTTTTAATCAAATGTTTGTTAAATGAAAATATAAATAAGAAAGGTGGATGCAATGCTAAGATTTAGTCAAAATGCTTTAAGAACGTCTGGGGCCGGCCGGGCGCAGTGGCTCACGCCTATAATCCCAGCACTTTGGGAGGCCGAGGCGGGCGGATCACACGTCAGGAGATCGAGACCATCCTGGCTAACATGGTGAAACCCCATCTCTACCAAAAACACAAAAAAATTAGCCGGGCGTTGTGGCAGGCGCCTGTAGTCCCAGCTACTCGGCAGGAGAATGGAGTGAACCCGGGAGGCGGAGGTTGCAGTGAGTCGAGAGATCACACCACTGCACTCCAGCCTGGACGACAGATAGAGACTCCACCTCAAAAAACAAAAACAACAACAACAAAAAACGTCTGGGGCTATCTAGACCTGATATTGAGAACTGGTAGCCTTGCAACAAGGAATTAGAACTCCTTTTGTACTTGCTCCAACACTCCACAGTCCTTCCAAATGCAGACAGAATAGTTTATACTGATTTGGAACAAAAAATATTTATGGAAAAATGCTAGAAATAAGCATCTGAAGCTAACTGTATGCTGGAACCCATGCCTTTAATTATTTTCACTTATCCCAAAACACTATTTTTTGTTATATCCAGGAAGGTCTTGAAGAATAAGGCCTCTGAAATGTTTGCAAAAGGTTTTGTTAGAAAACGTCCACTTTCTTTTCCACGTGTGCCCCGTGCAGGATAGACTTCTGATGCCTACCAGAGTGTGTACGTGTGTACGTGTATGTGTATGCCACCGTGCATATGTATGTTTGTATTTATTTCTAGATATAGACTGGCAAGCTTTCAATGGAAACCATAATTTACATGGCAAAAATTACTTGAAGGTTACAACACAGAATTATTATATTTTGGAGTTAGAAAACCTGCATATGGCAAAGGAAGCTATTTGGTTACATTTTCTTTTGACTCTTAGCATCCTGCTTAGTATTTAATTATGTTTTGTGTGCAATAATAAGTGAGGCGTAGCTAGGTACGTAATTCTGAGTTGTAATAAAATCCCATGCTGAGTGGTGTATAGATCCTGTTTGCCGTATAACTGTAAACTTTACCTAATTCAAACTCTTAATTTTGTCAATAAGGAAAATAAAAATAAAAGTTTAATGAATTACTTGCTAATTTGTGGTATTTGGTGACAAAGCTACGATCATTTCTTTTGATTTTTAAGTGAACGCTTTCTCCAACTGCTTACTTTCTACCCTCTTTACCATCAGAAGGAATAGGGAATGAAGTTTGAGCAGTTCTTATGCCTGACTTTATCATTTTGGAATGGGGCAAAAAGATTGAGTACTCACAAAAATATAATTACAGTGGTTCTCTGGGCCAGGTTAGAATTAGAACCAAAAGCTAGGAAACCAGTTAGATCTCCTAAAAGAATGTATGCTGCCCCTCTAATAATGGCTTGTTTTAAAGGAATAAACAAAACAAATCATCTGGATTATATTTATAAGTGTCAGGCTCATGTTTATGCCTATCATTTAGTCCAAAAACTGGTGAGGGAATATAAACTTAAAAGAGGAAATAAATAAAAAATAGCGTACATTGAAAAAATGTAATTTTCATGCACATGCCTAATTTTATCCCTCAGTAATGGATTACTGCTTATATTTGATTTTATATATAATTCTCTACTATGTGAAATAGACTTACAAGAAAATGCCCCATTGTTATGATAAAAGCAGAGAACAGCTATTTGACTGAAACAACATAGAGGAAATCACCTTTTGACAATTGCATTATGGCCTAAATTGTGATCTCTAGATCTCCTCTCTGTTTTAAAGATTAAAACACCATCGTTTAAAAAAATTGTAACAATTCTCTGATAATTCCTTTCGTATATAAAAGGATGGTTCTAAAAGGAACAACCATGCCCCCATAAGGGGAATAATGTAATGCTATTGTTTCAAGTGGAAAAAGTTAATGTTTCAAGTGGATGGCACACAAAGTTTTCACTGACAGTTAAATTTAGTTCGCTTTTTGGGGAAAAGGCTGGAACATTATCAGTGCTGAATGAAGGCAATGTTTTGACACCAAGAAATTGGAAAGTACCAGCACTTCCAAGAAGTATCAGTTGATTGATGTAGCAACAGACTAGCGAAACTTGTGTGGCTAGAAGGCAAAGCACCAAGGAAAAAGTTTCTAAGATGAAGCAGCTTTGAAATTAGAAGAATCTTATTTACTGACGAAGATAAACTGTTTCTGATCCTGACTCATTCCTCCCTCCTCCTTGGCTCTAGAGTATTCCTCTTTCCTCTGATAGAGCTCTTTGCATACTGTATTTTATATTTATAGATTACTATGTGCTATATATAAGTTGAAATTTTTTATTAGAAAGAGGTAGAGGAAAAATATCGCTATAATCTTACAGTGAACATACCCCTTTGATATTAAAAACGAATTAAAAAATGGAAAAAGGACATGTAAAAAGTTAGTAAATTCAAACTATAGAAAGGTTAAAAATAAAAATACTTCTTTAAAATCCCCCACCTTTTATGATTTCTTTCAAAAATGCATAACTATATACATCTACTCTTTTGTTTATCTAGTTCTTTTTTTTTAATTTCAAAGACAGTAGCATTGCTTAGTATGTTGGTTTTGTTTACCTTAATTGTATATGAAGAATTTTCCATATTAGCACATATATCATGAAATGCTGCTTAGTATTGTGGCATAATTATGATGTATCATAATTTATAAATGTTCATCAATAGGGGATGAGCTAAATCTCATTAATCTTCCATAATGCATTTCCATGTTCCTCTCCGCTATTATGAGAATTTGATTTGATTGAGGTCAGGAGCTGGGCCCTATTCACCATTGCCTAGTGTCTACCTCACTGGTCCTGCAGAGTGGCTGAGGGTAATATACATGTCAATATCCTTTGAACAAATTATTAAATAAATGTACACAGACAGACAAAATAACTTCTTAATATTACTTCTATAATGAAATGTAAAGTAGTTGGAGAGCAGGGGTACAACCTTTTTTTTTTTTAACAAAAAAAGTGCGTAGAGTCCCCACGTTTCCACATGTAAATATAATTAGTCAAGCTACTTGAAAAAGAAAAAAAAAATAACAAGAAAGAATTCCAAGTCATAATCCCAGGTGTAACTCTGATTTCAAGTGAAACTCATGTTAACCACCCTAGGAAAAAACAAAAGGGGGACCCGGCAGGAGTAGGGGTGGGGGAAGACAGGGAGGAATATTTTAATGTAAAACATCAGGATCCTTTCTAATAGAGCATTCACTTAGGATTTTCTACCAAGGAAGCAAATACATACTCACTCTTAGACTGAACTCCAACTCAGGTCAAGAAAACACATCTCAATTTCCCTCATGCTGTTCCTAAATATATATTTCCTGTGCTAGAGGCTGAAAGAATTCCCAGGATGCAGTGAACTCAGTTAGTAGAAATAAATACAATTCTGGTTTCAAAGTGAAAGCTATATGTTACAATGCAGGTATGACTTAACAAGGCTAGAGGCATCAGCTAGAATGAGAACCTTGCTTTCAGTAGGTAAAATATTTACAGGGGTAATGACCTGAGATGGTGTTTTTCCTAATTCAAGAGTCAAGGTACTGAAATTGTGACAATTTGAAGAGTGCTCTCATGTAACCTGAATCACATACTAATCAATACAATATAAATTTAATCCAGGTCCTAGAAACTGAGTTTTTCAAGGAGGTGTTAAAGACCATTTGTGCTGTAAACATCTATGGATAAATCAATCTAAGCAATCATAAAAAAATAATAAATAACTTGTAAGCGTCACCTATGAAGTTTAGTATAAAAACAATGAATACAAATGACTATAAAATACAATACCTACCCTTCTGTGCTATAGAAACAAAGAGATAAACTAGTTTAGTGCCAGACTACCCCAGGGGAAGGTTGAATAGCTGTCCAGAAATTCATATTTTTCTTAGATAGGTACCAATTTCTCCACTGGGAGTGAGCACTGAAGGTATCTTACATGGTTTCAAATTGTCAATAGATGTTTCTAAAGTGTAAATTTTACTTTAATTGCCCATATGCCCACCTATAGGATAACATCCAAACTCTTTAACACAAAAGGCCATCCAATGTCATGATCTAAATGAATGCATCTCACTTTCCACATACAGCACTTCTCAAAAAGGGTTCAGACCGTTCTCACTCTCCCAGATTTGCTTACACTGCTCCTTCTGTCTGAACTGGCTTCTCTCTTTTCCCACTTAATCACTTCCATAAAATATTTCCTGACTGCTTTTCCCACTTCACTAAATTGCCATAAAATAACTTATTATTAATTAATTTTTAATACATTAATTCAACTTATTTATTCACCCTTGCCTGAAATTCATTCAAAATTCATTTGAAACATGGGGCTATATATCAGGTGTTGTGCTATTCATGAAAGACTAAGTAATGAATAAAATAGAAAAAGTCCTAGTTCTTAAAGAATATTCTTTCTGATAGCAAAGCAGACATTAAATATTTTTTAAATTATAAGTCAATTTCATTTATTCTTGTATGAGTCTATTATACACACTTCTCATTTGGCATCTGTGAAACACCTCAGCTCACTCATTTATTTATATACTTTTTTTTTTTTTTTTACAATTTAAATGTCTCTTGAGTGTAGGGTTTCTGCATTATTTATCTTTGTCTCCCCCAAGTATAATGTAGTTCCTAGAATGCAGTAGATTATACACATACATGCACACATGCATGCACATGCACAATTTTAGCAAGCTTATGTATTTTCCAGGGTGGAAGGTACCCTGACAACTGTCCTATGGCTTAACAACAGCAGAGTACCCTCTCAGCTGAATCAGCCAAGACTGAACTTAATTCAGTCCCACATTGGATATATCTGTCAGTCTTTTAAAATATCTGCACAAAGAGTCTCTAAATTTCTTAATAAAGCATTTAATATTTAATAAGTCTCTCAGGAAGGCTTTCTTACCTAAAATAGGCACTGGAAATCTTTCCCCTATTTTTTAAAAGATCACAGCAAATTTGTCTAGTCATATGTGGTACATATTCTAAATATAGTAATTGCAGGTTGGCAATATATTCATATTTTTACCTAAAATAATCATAATCAAACAAGTAGATATTTTGTAATAAACATAATGTGTATTTTTGGCATATAATGATTAGATATGAAACATGTAGAAGCAGTTAAATTTAACCATCTAGAAATCTGTAAAAGCTTTCCTTATAGGAAAAAAGTCATATTTGATATAATTTTCATAAATTAAGTTTAGTCAAGGATTTGATATATATGATCCTTTTACTGATAAAAGACTTAATTTTTCACATCTCAGTTTCACCACTTACTCATTGTAAAAGCAGACCAGCAACTTAAAATTTCCCTAACAGAATTATATGACCTTACACTGAACACTTAATCCCAAATCTGGCATAGAGTAGCATGTAGTAAGTATTTGTTGAAAGAATTAAAGATTGGGAGTAACTTGAAGTGTTACATAAGGTAAGCAGGGGAATAACTTTTATGAACCATGGAAAGATACAAAACAAATATTAGATATTATTAATATTATTGAGGCACATGTAGAAATTATTGTTTTTAGGGTCATTTTTCTGGAACCATGCCTCTCATTTTATTCCCAGCATAGAAATAGGACAGTCAATTAAAAATAGACCTAAACTCTGCAGGCATCACAGTGATGCATTTTAGGATTGATGAGAGTTCAAAGGCTCTATTTTGGACTATAAAACTTAAAGTGATAAGGAGAGCTTTCTTTTTCTATGGATTATGATCTGTTTAACCAGGGTTAACTTTGTGAAAGGACTTAAATATGCTACATTACTATAAAGTTCTCTGATTTGTTTCACTCTTATAGACAAAGCCCATGAGAGACACTGTCAAATTTGCCAGGTAATATAAAGGGCGAAGTAAAACCATTCTTTACTTTTTCGGTTTTGGATTATCTCAAAGAAAGTTAGCTAACAATCAAGTCAACATCTACCTTCCTTTCTCTATGGCCAGGAAACAAAACAATCCTCCAACCAGAGTTGGTGAACTGTTCCTAATTTAATAATGGACATATCCTGAAACCTTTAGCAGAGGAGAGAGAAGGTCTCCTGAGGGTGTCTCAAATCTAGAATTAATTAACTGCTTCCTCATTTGAGAATTTGATTCTGAAGAAACTGACTTTATGTGGTCAGGAGGGAGAACCCTTTTCCTTTTCCAAAATTTGAGAACAGATGTGTCAGAATGTGCCCCTGCTTGTTATATATACAAATAGTTAGAAAGTAAATTGTAACTTAAGATACAATGTAAATTTTAATTTCTAAAAAGCAGATGAACTTGTTAAAGGAAAATTACATAGTAACCAATTTTAAGTTTTTTAAATTTAATTTTTATTTTAAGTTCAGGGGTACATGTGCAGGTTTTTTACATAGGTAAACTTGTGTCATGGGGGTTGGTTGTGCAGATTATTTCATCACCCAGGTATTAAGCCTAGTACCCATTAGTTATTTTTCCTAATCGTCTCCCTCCTCCCACTGTCCACTCTCTGAGAGGCCCCAGTGTGTTGTTCCTTTCTATGTATCCATGTGTTCTCACCATTTAGCTCCCACTTATAAGTGAGAACATGTGGTATTTGATTTTCTGTTTCATTACTTTTCTAAGGATAATAACCTCCAGCTCCATCCATGTTCCTGAAAAGGACACGATCTTTTTCTTGTTTATGTCTGCATGGTATTCCATGGTGTATCTGTACCACATTCTCTTTATCTAATCTGTCATTGATGGGCATTTAGATTGATTCCATGACTTTGCTATTGTGAATAGTGCTGCAGTGAACATACACATGCATGTTTCTTTATAATACAAAAATTTAGATTCCTTTGGGTATATACCTAGGAATGGGATTGCTGGGTTGAATGGTATTTCTATTCGTAGGTCTTTGAAGAATTGCCACACTGTTTTCCACAATGGTTGAACTAACTTACACTCCCACCAACAGTTTATAAGTGTTCCCTTTTCTCTGCAACCTTGCCAGTATCTGCTATATTTTGACTTTTTAGTAATAGCCATTCTGACTGGTGTGAGATAATATCTCATTGTGGTTTTAATTTGCATTTCTCTAATGATCAGTGATGATGAGCTTTTCTTCATATGTTTGAATTGGCTAGATGTATGTCTTCTTTTGAAAAGTGTCTATTCATGTCCTTTGCCCACTTGTTAATGGGATTGTTTTATTCTTGTAAATTTGTTTAAGTTTCTTAAAGATGCTCAATATTAGACCTTTGTCAGATGCATAGTTTGCAATATTTTCTCCTATTCTGTAGGTTGTCTGTTTACCCTATTGATAGTCTCTTTTGCTGGGCAGAAGCTCTTAATTTTGAATTAGATTTCCCATTTGTCAACTTTTCCTTTTGTTTCAATTGCTTTCAGCATCTTCATCATGAAATCTTTGCCCATTCCTATTTTCAGAATGGCATTTCCTAGGTTGTCTTCAAGGTTTTACATTTAAGTCTTTAATCCATCTTGAGTTAATTTTTGTATATGTTGTAAGGAAGGGGTTCAGTTTCAATTTTCTGCATATGGCAAAGCTAGTTATCAAAACATCATTTATTGAATAAAGAGTCCTTTTCCCATTGCTTGTTTTTGTCAGCTTTGCTGAAGATTAGATAGTTGTAGGTGTGCGGCCTTATTTCTGGGCTCTGTTCTGTCCCATTGGCCTATGTGTCTATTTTTGTACAAGTACCATGCTGTTTTGGTTACTGTAGCTATGTAGTATAGTTTGAAGTCAGGTAGTGTGATTCCTCCACTTTGTTCTTTTTGCTTATGATTGCCTTGGTTATTCGGGTTCCTTTTTTGTTACACATGCATCTTAAAATAGTTTTTTCTAGTTCTGTTCCTCATAGGAAATTTTAATTCTGAGGAAACTGGCTTTATGTGGTCAGGAGGGAGAATCCCCTGCCTTTCTCAACATATGAGAACAGATTTATCAGAATATGGCCCTGCTTGGTATATATAAAAATAGATAGTAAATTGCAATTTAAGATCTGATATGAATTATAAATTCTAAGAAGCAGATTCACTTTTTAAAGGCAAATTGCATAGTTATCAATTTTTAAATGAAGCTTCCTTTGTGTTTGATATTGTGGTAGATGCTTTAATGTGTTCACATTTATTCCACAAAACTACCTGTTTTTGAGTTGAAACCCATTTTGAGATGGAAAAAATCCTAAAGATGAGAGAGTTTAAGTAACTTAAGTATACCCAGCTAATAAGTGTCAGAAGCAGTATATAATCGCAGGTCTTGATATTCCATAGTTCATTCCCTACTGCTTCCTGGATCAAACAATCTCCGCCTCCTTATTTACCACAGTCTTCAGTGATTGCAGCCTGTTCTGAACAGTAACAGAAGAGCACTTACTATGTGCCAGGCATTATTCTAAATCCCACAGAACTAGATTAAGGAATGTTGCTGTCATGGAAATTATACTTTAGTAAAAAGGACAGCCAAAAGGCAAATAAACATATAAATACAATTTCAATTGTGAAGTGCTAAAAAAAGATAAGGTAACATAAGGAGCCGAGACCGACAGGAGAGGAGGTAATATCTTAGATACAGTAATCTGGAAATATCTCAGTGAAGTTCTAAAAGAAAGGAGGGAGCAATCTTTGGAAATATGAGGAAGAAAAGTGTGTAGGCAAAAGGTTAGAAGTACAAAATGTCTTGAGGTTAGTGTGTACTCAACTCTTTGGAAAAACGCCAATGAATGAAAAAGGGAGAGGGTGGTTGGAGAGGAGCTAAGTGAACTAGTAGAGATCCTTTTTCGATCCCTTTCCTGTTAGAGTGGCAGGACCTCTAAAGGCTAGCAGGATGCCTGAGGAGAAAGGTGCAACTCAAGGGATGAGAATCAGATTTCAAGGTCTAGCTGTTCCTAATCAAACAGAGGTACTTTCATTACCAAACCTAAAGATCTGGGTTTTATTTGTTTGTAAAGACAGCAAATCCCTACATGTTTTCATATTTAAAAGAGGATGTTGGAGGAGAGACAATCTAAGATTCTTCATTCTAAGAATAAATAAACATCATCCTTACACATGTGGCTCCCAACTTCCCAGCGAAAATGGAGAACAGGATAGAAATTTCCTTCAATTATACTCAAAGGAGCCCAGAAAACTAAAAAAAAAAAAAAAAAATTAATTAATTTCAAAAAATATCAGAGTGTCAGTGGAAGAAGCGATGGCAATAGGAAAATAAAGAGATTCCTTTGTGGGCATTCTGTCTTGTAACTTCAGTGAATATTAACCAAGTAGACTGAATATATTGAAGGTTATGTAACCTCAATAAAGATGGCCTCCTTCATGGTCCTGTCTTATCATGGAGTCAAGTGTAAAGAGAAACAATTAAGAAGCATTAAAAAGTTATTCAATCTACCCTAGTAGCTTAAAGAAACTAAAAGAATAGCAAGAAGTTCCCACTAATAAGCTCTTTTCTCTCTTTTTCACTTTTTCTGCATATCCCCTCCGCCCCAGGATTACTTCTCAGTCTCCACAGAAACTTGTCTTTGTACCCCCATGCCTTGTGCTCTAAGATCCAGTCTAATCTCTTGCCAGCAGCCTTCCAAAAGGGAAGATTGCCAGTCTGTCCCAGCTCCTTGCAAATCTTCACCTCTGCCTACCTCGTATCTTTACCAGAAATGCAAAAGGCAGGTAGGCATATTCTTTGTAAAGCAAGAAAGAAATAAGACTGTAAATATTCAGGCATTCATAAGTTTTCTCTGACATAATTGGCATGTTTATTGATTACTCCTCCAGTGTCTGAGCTGATGCTTCTAAATCTTTAAATGAAATGGAATCAAGGAAATTTTCTGTAACATAGGTGAGATGCATTCTCATTCATCATTGTTATGAAAATGGCCATCAAAATGGAAATGCATTGTAGAATGCTTCTTGCTGTTAAAATATTTACGTAAATTCAAGTTCTTCACTTATGTTTGTTGATTTTGTTCTTTTAACATTATTGGACCTTCCCCATTTGTTTGATAACTATATCAAACAAGTTAGTATATAAAAATCTAAATTTGAAAGAGAATGTGCAGCATTACCTGATTAACCCAAATACTACAGTTGATGAAAACAAACCTTTAGTTGGCCTGTTTTTTTGTTTTTTGTTTTTTTCTTTTTTTAATTGGAACAGAGTCTCACTCTGTCACCCAGGCTGGAGTGCAGTGGCATAATCTCAGCTCACTGCAACCTCCGCCCCCTGGGTTCAAGCGATTCTCCTGCCTCAGCCTCCCAAGTAGCTGGAATTACAGGCAGCTGCCACCGTGCCTGGTTAAGTTTTGTATTTTTAGTAGAGATGGGGTTTCACCATGTTGGCCAGGCTGGTCTTGAACTCCGGACCTTGTGATCCACCTGCCTCAGTCTCCTAAAGTGCTGGGATTACAGATGGGAGCCACTGTGCTCGACCTTGGCCTCCTTTTAAATGTGAAATACATGCACACACACACACACACACACACACACATTCCTTTGGTGGGGGGGGTGGAGTGGTGTATTTGTATGGGCGTAAGTATGTGTAAAAGACAATATTCAAAAATGGAATAGACCTGAGTGTATATCTGATGTTATTTTAGTAGTATTAAAGAAAAAAAAATTAAGGTCTCTAAGGGGCTGCAAAGATATTAATAAACAAAAAATATCCTTTCTGATTTTACAAAAGATCTAGAAAATTATCTAGAAAATGGTTCCAGTTGCACTTCAAGGAGCAAATTCTAGCACTCACAATGTGAAATTGAACAATATCCAAAAATGGTAGCATCATTTTCTTTTTCTCTTTATGTAGGTTTTAGTTTGTCCCCATATGCTTTTGAGCCTAACTTATTAATAACAAAAAACTCTCTTAAAAGTCATTTAAAAACAAAACAAAAACCCTGCTCAATCATCTCTGGATGGTTGCTTTCACATATTTATTTTTTTAAAATAATGTCTCTATATGGAAATTTTCACACACACAGATGCAGAGGGAATAGCATAATGAATCTCCATATTCTCACCATGTAGTTTCCATATGTATTCATGGTTTGTCCATATTGTTTGATCCAACATCCCTGCCCTTTTTGGCTGAAGCATTTTAAAGTGATTCACAGATATGCGAAGATTTAAAAATAAAAGCCTTAGATTATTGTTTAACCCCCTGGACTTTTTTGTTGGATTCCCCAAGTTTTATAGTTGCTCTAGAAACAATAGTTATCCCTGGACAAAATGTAAAGCATATCATAACTATATACATAAGCTTCAAGTGAAAGAAAAGACAAAATAGAGACCTCTGGATTAATGCTAAATATGAATTATGAAGGAGTAAGGGAGTATGTGACAGCTAAATGGCATAGTTCATACAGCACAGGCATAGGAAGAAAAATGACTTATGGCAGATTGGAGAAAGATCCTGTAAATGCATCTATGCCTGACTGTCCAGGTGTGCTGGCTGACTGCTGTGTGAGACCTCACATAGACTGCCTTTGAAGGGAAGAACTTCTGTGAGCGCTCTTACCCTCTCTCTTTAAATGGCCAACAGAAACTGAGATACAATACAACAATTAATTCCTTCATTCAGAGACATAGGGGGATATCTAGAAAAAAGGTGAACAAAGAGTTGGCTCTATTCTGTATTGAGAATGGGTGTTCCAGCACTACACAAAATACAAAGGGGAAAGCCCACATCCCCTTGTGTAGGTTCACAGTGTTTCATTTAAAACACAAAACTAGAGCGGCCCAGATTTATCCCTTATCCCCTTTACTGGATTTAACAGAATGACTAGTCTGGCTGCCTCACGAGAAAAATAATTTTAAATGAGTTATTGATACCTCACTTTACCTGCATTATGTCACTGACTCAAGACTTAATATAGAAAATTATAGATCTTGGCCTAGGGTAATTTTAATCTTTGCCCATAATAACAGACCTTTAGCTGCCAAAGGCAAGGGCTTTGTGTGCTGAAATTGGAACTCTGACTCTGGGTTACAACTAGCAAGCACAAAGAAAGATTCCAGAACTTGGGAGTTAATATCTCCTTGCAGAAGTTGCATATAAACAAAAGTGCATCACATTAACTATCCACACAATGTACCTCTTGTACAACATGATGTCTTAGATCAGGAAAGAAGACAATATAAACTATTTTATTGGACATTATTGAAAACAAAAAAGGCACATTTAGTTCATCATTCTAAAAAGCTTCATTCATTTATGTCTCCCAAGCAGGTTTTCCCAAGGCTGTGTCATGTAAATAACTTGCCTGAAATGACACATGTATTTACTCTTCATTACCTTATTATCTTGTGTCATGCAATATGGTCCCTTGCATCTTTGACTTCTTCCTGGGTACTATATCAGATGGTCATGGATGTGCTAGAATGCAACAAACTACTTAATTAATTAAAAATTTCACTCTAATATTTTATTTCATTAGGGGAAGAAAAAAATCACAACACAGTTCTTTTTAAAACAAGGAAGCTATACAAACCTATTATTAGTAAGAACTACTTTGTTCTTGGCTAATCAATTCATTTGGGCTTTGGATGAATTGTCAATGAAATATTTTTGTTTTGTTTTTGACTCTGAAGTAAAATTTATCTTCCCGGATTTATAAGCTTATCTTTGTAAATTCTATCACATGTTTTTTAGAGAGTATTTATGAGCTTCTAAACTAAGAAGCTTTAAACTTTCTTGCAGCAGAGCACCTAAAAGAAAATATATTGATTCATCACATTACTGAATAGCATTCATAACAAGCAGTCATTCAAAAATAGGTATAATCTAAACTAAAATTATTGTATTATTTGAAAGGCCAAAAGATTTGCATGTGACTGACAGTTAAATGTTTAAGAGGTATCTGGAAATAACAGATGCAAAGTATGTCTTTTGATATCCCAAAGGAAGCCCATTCTTTGCCCAGTCTTCATCTCAGTACCATCCACCCAGTTGCTGAAGCCCTAAATCTAGTCTTTTTTCAGCTCTAAACTCTTACCTACCTTCTTCAAAATATATTAACTCTATCTTCAAAATATATCCCAAATCTTCCACTTCTGTCCATATCCCCCCACCAAATAATTCATTCAAACTTAACACCATCGCTTTTCAGAATTCTGCAATGGTCCCTTTTATAAAGGAACCATTCTTTATAAAGATCATTCTTCCATACACAGTCAGAATGATCTTTCAAAGCAAAAATCAGATCACATCCCTCTCCTGTTTGAAAACCTTCAATAGTTCCACATCAAACATTGAAAAAAAAATCAAACTTTTTTTCATAGACAAAAAGGTCACTACTTATCTACACAGTCTCATTTCTAACAACTCCGACTATTGCTCACTTTTGCTTTAATTACATTTGAACTAGTTAAAGTGTTCTTGCTTTGGAGCCTTTGCACTTGGAATTCCCTCTGCCAGAAAGGAAATCTTTCCTCTCAAATATCTTTACATCATTTATATCTCAGCTGAAACGTTGCTTCTTCAGAAAAGAGATTTCTGACTATCAAAATGTAAGTCTTAACCAGTCAGTCTTAATCAAATCCTCCTTTTGAAATATATTCATAGGAATTATTAGAACCAGAAATTACATGGCATATTTATATGTTCTAGATTTTTGCCTCATTTACTCTTCACTGCTCCAGAATTCAAATATTATGAGAATTCAAAATACTCATGTATTTTGTCCATTGTTTATCCGTAACCTCTAGAAAACAGTAGACACCTAATAAATACCTATCAAATGAATGATTAATAATTATAAATTTGTCACAAATAGGAAAATCAATATTTTATTAGTTTATACATGTTAATATAAATGAAGAAATCTCAACACTGTTATAATAAAAACACACATATGTAGGCATTTAATTGGGTTTAACCAATTGATAGATAAAATGAATTTAAATGCATGGTAGCAATGAAACTACCATATTTTCAGAGGGCTTACTAAATGGCAGCTCTTTATTTCATTTGGTCATTGTAACAATCCGATGAGGGGAGACCTATTTTTACAATGGAGATTCAGGGAGTTTTAAAAGTTTGCCTAAAGTCATAGAGTTAGTGGCAGATTCTTAACTATCAACTTGCCCTCCCTCTAAAATAATCATAGCGATGGTGAAAAAGACAACATTTATTGAGGTATTTTATGAGCCAGGCATCTTGCTAAGCATTTTAGATGTTGTAGGAAGGACTGTGCTTACCAGTAACCATGTTCCCAGTCTTTCCTTATAAACATAAGCCTCCGTGGCCTATAAACTACCAAATGTGACAAGTGTTACTTCTGAGCTAAGCCTTCAAGGCTGGTGTTCTCCTTTCATCTCTGATCTCCTGCCATCATGTCCTCAGAGGGCTGCAATTTCTACAGAAGCTGTGGTCTCCTTTTCACAAGATTCTGAATAACTGTGTGCAGCAGAGACAACAGCATCCTAACTTCATAATATGAACAAAGAATAACACTTTTTAATTGTTAAGCAACTAAGATTTGAAGACTTATTAGCACAATATGATCTATCTTATTTAGACTAATGCAGACACAATACCTCATTTAATTCCTTAAATTCTTCAGTAAAGGTACAGTATTACCTGCATTTCGTGGATTATATAAATAAGTCAGTGATTTGAAATAACTTACTCAAATCATATAATTAGTAAATGGATGGAAATGCTGGATTGTTTGAATCAAAAGTCTGAACCTTCCACTGAAGACTGTGTGCAGTTCCATTAATGGGATTAACTTCTTTCGAGAAAACACATTTACATTATTCAGTGGTGATATTAATCATACTGCTTTATGTTGCATAACCTCCTGGAGAAAGTTTAGATTAGAGGAAAGCAAAAAGTCTTATTATCTTATCAGGAAATATGACCAAATTACACATTAGGTAATGGCAACCTTTCCGTACTCTGTGTTCTCTAACAAACCTTAAATACAGTACTCTAATAGCTGATTTTGAGACTTTATTGACTAGCCTAGTCATAACTGCTTCATAATTTGTAACTCCCCACTGCTCTTCATTTTATCAGAATCATGGATTGTGCAGGTCCCCATGGGAACAGATTATAGGCAAAAACAAAACCAAACAAAAAAACAAAGCTTTCTCAGCCCACCTCGTAAAACTGTTGAGTTATTTTACAATTAGAATAATATTTATATAACCAAGGAATTTGTACCACATCTATTTGCACTCTTCCACTCTTCTTGATAGAGACAGAACTTCTATCAAAAGCAAAGAATGCAAAACTACATATTTTAATACAAACCAAAGAAAAAATGTAGAAAATGTTTCAGTCAACAGTTTTTCTTATCTCCCAGATGTATAATTATACTGTGAACAGACTAACCGAAAGCAACCAGCAACCTTTCTCCTCTCCTCTCCTCTCCTCTCCTCTCCTCTCCTCCCCTTCCCTCCCCGCTCCTCCCTCCCTCCCTTCTTTCTCTCTCTCTCTCTCTTTCTCTCTTTCTCTTTCTCTCTTTCTCTCTTTCTCCCCTCCCCTCCCCTCCCCTTCCCTTCCCTTCCTTTCTTTCTTGTCTCATTCTGTCACCCAGGCTGGAGTGCAGTAGAGCAATCTGGGCTCATTGCAATCTCTGCCCCCTTCCCGGTTCAAGTGATTCTTGTGCCTCAGCCTCCCGAGTAGCTGGGATTACAGGTGCACATCACAACACCTGGCTAATTTTTGTATTTTTAGTAGATATGGGGTTTTACTATGTTGCCTAGGCTGGACTTGAACCACTAGGCTCAAGCAGTCTACCCCTTGTGGTCTCCCCAAGTGTTGGGATTACAGGTGTGAGCCACTGCTCCTAGCTGAAAGCAACTTTTAATATTTGGCTCTGTATTCCCCAGATAAACAATAGCAGATACAGTTCATTTTCCACTAATGAAGGAACAAAACCCTGGTTAATGTCCATGGCTTGTTAAATTTTTTGTATGTCATAGCAAAGGATTTTGATTATAGATTATAAGCAGAGAAATATACCTTAGTGGCTACTGGAATAAACAAATGCAAGCTAAATATATACCCATGAATTTCATTTCAATAGTGTCAGTGTTTTAAGATCACACCTATACTGGTGACCATAGAAATCACTGGAATCTGGCATTGCTTATCTATATGACCCACTATCTCTAGATTTTAAACTCTACCTAATATTACTTTCCAGTAAAGAGATAGAGTTAAGTTCTGTAAGGATCAAGTTCAATGAAAAATTGTCTTCTAAAAATATGCAACATATTTTCATTTGACTGTATTTACATTCTTGTGACAAAAACAGAAAAGACCTTGAGTTAATAGAAGTTCACAATATACATTATATAAAGAGTAAAATCCAATCCACTATGGCAAAGGGGTTGAACTTGAACGTATCATTCAATTTAAGTGCTAAGCACTATCATAGATGCTTGATTCTGTAACCAATATCTAATGGCATGGAATACAGAAAAAAATTGGAGAAAAAGAGGTATATTAGTTTCCTATGGCTGCTGCAACAAATTTCTACAAAGTCAGTGGCTTAAAGCAATACAAATTTATTCTCTTACTTTTGTGGAGGTCAGAATTCTGAAATTAAAATATCAGTAGGGCCGTGTTCCTTCTGGAGGCTTTAGGTGAGCATATACTTCCTTGCCTTTTCAGGTTCTAGAAGCTGTTACATTCATTGGCTTGCAGCCCCTTCCTCACATCACTATGATCTCTTTCTTCATCATCATATCTACTGATAACTCTGATCTTCTTGTTTCCCTCTTATAAGGACCCTAACAATTACACTTGGCTCATCTGAAAGAATCAGGGTAATCTTCTCATCTAAAGATTCTTAACTTAATCACATCTCCTAAGTAAGGCAAGATATTCACATATTCTGGAGATTAGGACATGGACATCTCTGGGCTGCAATTATCTAGCCTACCACTGGGGAAAAGGAAATGAAAGACAAGGCAAAAAAGACAGAAGACTTGCAAGCATTGGTGTAGATAATAATAATACTAATTACTGTTATTCATTCATTCAATAAATGCTTATTGAGCCATTAAATCATATCATATGAGGTCTTGTATGTGGTAGAAACACTCTGAAAAGATGAGCTCAAATTAGTTACATGGCCACGTATTCAAATGTTTATGGCCTGTCTATATCCGGATGCTCAGAGTGAGTACTGATAAATGAACTGTATTCTAAAGAAAACTTCAATGACAAGTTTTAAAAGTAGCTTTCTTTGCTTACTCAGTTTATCCAAAATGTAAGAAAAACATTTTTCAAAATCGATTTGGTCCCAGGATGCAATTAACAATTACAATAATGCGAATGGTGCACTGAAAACAGCAACTTTAAAATAATATGCTCAAAAATGTTTTAACTTAGGAATATCATTTTACTGGACAAAGATGTAAAATATTGCAAAAATTAGTTGATGGTAAAAGTGTAACTCAAGTCTAAGAACAGTCATTCTAAGGGGAGAACATTTTCTCCTTGTGGAGATCTTCATTTTTTGCAATCATTAGCAAAAATAAGAAAAGAAGACACTAAGTGGTTGGATGAAAAAGGCAAGTAATTACTAAGGTCTTCTCTTTTACGCCTACGGGAAAATTAGACTTGGTTTTCAGATTGTGTCTCTTCTTCCTAACAAGAAAATGGAAACGCTTATGAAAGTAGAACAAATTTTGCCTCAGGACAATTTCAGGAATTATTATAATTTTTGAATTCATCTATTTTGATAGATTACTCCAATTATAGAAAACATAATTTCCTGATGAGCTTTTTGAAACCAGAGAATAGTCTCAAAAGATCTCTATATCTAAAAGCATTAATTCCAGTAAACAGAGGTGGAGATAGGAGTGTTTAATTAATGTCACTGCTAATTATTGTTATTCATTCATTCAGCTAATACCTATTGAGCTATTAAATTATATCGAATAAGGTGCAGTACATGGTAGACACACTCTACGAAGGTGAATGTAAACTAGCTACACTGGTCATGTATTCAAAAGCTTATGACCTGTCTATATCTGGATGTCCAGAGTTAATACTGGGACACAAATCATATTCTGAACAAACTTCAATGACAAGTTTTAAAATAGTTTTGTTTATTCAGTTCCTCTCATTTTACTGTTCCTTAAGTAATAAAGAATGTAGAAGAGAGGCATAGTCTATGAAATGTGTACATTATTAACATTCCAAGTCATTATATTGAGAATGGTCTATTGAAAATAGTAAATGTACTGATTAAGAAAAAATATTTGTGAGGCACACAACAAATCGAGGGCTAATTTGGTTAACATACAGAGTGTTAACAAGTCAATATGTAAAAATACACAACCCAAGAGAAAAATAATCAAAAAACTGGAACCACAGGTAAATGATGAAAGAGATATAATTGAACAATACATGCATGTAAAATGATCAAACTCATTAATAAAGAGGAAAATCATAAAACAAAATCATGACACTGTCTAACTTTTAGATTGGCAGGGCCTATAAATTTATACTTTCCTAGTATTTTAAAGAGCTAGGAAACAAGAGTTTGTATTGTTTTGGTGAAATTAAACATTTACAGAATCTTTTCCTTAGGAGGTCAATACATCATACTTTAAAATATGCTTAACTTTTAACCCTGCACTTCACTCTTAAGTTTCCATCATATACATAAATCCATGCACGGGAGCAAATATATTTTATAAGGATATTCATTGCAACATTGTAACAGAAAAAAACCTCAAAGCAATACAAACATTCATTTGCATAGCAGTTTATATAAATATGATATATCCATTAAAATGGAATACTATCTAGGTACAAAAATAAAATATATCTACCATATGCCAGCAGTTCTCAAAGTGTGGTCTGAGGACCTTCAGGTATCTCTGAGACCATTTCGAGTGGTTCACAAGGTCAAAATTGTTCCATAAAAATACTAAGATGTTATTGGTCTTCTTTTACTCTTTCAAAAATCCTCATTCTTCACAGGTAGAATGAAGTTCTTTTAGAGTCTACGTGATATGTGATACAGGAAATGCAGAAGGAGATAAGAAAATTTAGCTACATTCTATTACGCCAAGCATTAAAGAAATCTTCAAAAATGTAAAATAAGCCCACCTTTCTCACAAATATTTTCATTTGTTTAGAAAATATGGTTGTTTTTAATAAAATGTTGTTTTAATTGATTTTCAATGCTTTTGTTATCTTTTAAGTAAATTTTTCATGTAACTTTTAATTGTCATTTTAACTTTCTAATATGGCAAACGTTGACATGTAAAACCAACATAAACAATAATTTTTTGGTGTTCTTGATAATTTTAAGACTGTAAAGGAGACCTGAGAACAAAAGTTTGAAACTCTGACCTCAACCAATATACTGTTGCCCCATAGAGATCTCCAATCTAATCTTCTTTCCCTTACAGTTTCATATTAAAAGTACAGATATACAGGAGAAAGAGAAATGGAGAAGGACAGAAAAAAGGAAAAAACCCTCAGACAAATGGAAGCTATAGAGAAGTAAGAAGTATTCCTGCATAATCCTCATTTCCTGCATATCGAATAGTCATAGGTAACTGGTATAAATGCTGTAGACAAACTTATTATAATAAGATTATTGAAAATCTTTGAAGATATTTTTTGGCAATTTTTTGCATTTCATGTTTAGTATATGTCCATTATTTTAGCATTTCAAACAATTTTTTCTAAGTAATAATTATTTTATAATATCTGCAAAACACAGAACACACCGGAAGAAATCTGTATCTCTACTGCTGAGACCAATGACTATTACCATTTTGGTGTATTTGTTCTTAGTTTTTAATTATAACTGAGTCATTTATAAAGTAAAAATGAGTTCATTTTTATGACTTTTTAGGTAACATTTTATAAACATCTCAATATTATTCTAATTATTATTTTATTATTATTTTCTCTTTTTTTTCCTGAGGACTATTGATGATAATCAAATTCCAGTTCCATCTTTAAAAGCTTCCTCATTAATAATTTTAGATGTCTACCTCTATGAAACTTCATAGGAGTTTAACATTATTTTAAGGAAAATAACTAAAAGCATAAAAAGAAGGGGGTCTCCTTTTTTAAGGGAAGTTGCAACACTTTAAGCAAAATATTGGCAGCAGATGTTTGTAGCTGTGGTTCTAAAACAACAGAAGTTTTCCTGACTATGAGGGCCACAGCAGGGAAGTCATGAAACTGAGGGAATAAATGATTAGACCAAATGTCACTGCTGTCAGGAAATTCTTTGGGAAGTGACAGAAACCTCTCAGAAATTTAGAAGTGTTCCCTGCACCACACAGGAAGAAAACCATCTGTGCATTTCAGCATCAGGGGCCAGTTAAAATAATTATTGGCTGTCACCAAATTAATGGCTACAGATGAAGACTAGAGCTACCTTGAAAACGGTATTAATAATCCACTCGTTATGGTTGACACTGTAGTTCTGGAATGAAAGACAATTCTTCACTTTAGTAAGAACTTACCCCGTAATGAGGAGGATTCACAAAAGATAATTCCAACAGAAGCTGTCCCCCTGGCAGCCTCTATAAGAATGTTCATTAACATAAACTAGTGAATTTCAAATACTCATCTTTGATCATATCTATATTGTGAGAGCCACCTGATGGTGACCTAATCTCACGGAATTTATCAACCTATTTTCCAGATTGTCATACTAAACAAAAATATTACAATTGACAATAGAAATATAAACTTGATACTAATGGACACGTATACTATTTGCATTCAGGTTTTTCAGTAAATAAATGCTATTACTGCATAAAACAAAGATTAATAAATTACCAATTTGAAGTAACAAATAATTGACCAAATCAGATTTATCAAATATCCATCACTTAAAACCCTCCAGCGTTAAATGTGCGACAAATGTCAGATAAAAATATGATCTTATGGCATAAAATAAATCAAAACACTGCGAAAAAGTGGGACATTCACAATGTAATGTTTCTTATTATTATCAGTTAGACTGAAGATTTTCCATTTTAATACTTTTCTTTGAAATATCCTATTCAGGTAGGCCAAAATTAATATAAATTGAAGAACATATTGTTGCTTAAGGCACAAGTGTTCTCATCATAATCAAAGTGTTATGAATGAATAATGAATATATTTGTAGTAGAAAATATTGGTTTTATTTATTTATTTTATCTATTTTTGGACAGGGTCTCACTCTATCACTCAGGCTAGAGTGCAATGGCACAATCATGTAATTATCCCAAGTAATTATCCCATCCTGGCCCTCTCAGTAGGTGGGATTTCAGGTGCACACCATCACAGCTGGCTTTTTTCTTTTGTAGAGATGAGGTCTCACTATGTTGCCCAGGCTGGTTGTGAACTCATAGGTTCAGCAATCCTCCCAGTGATGCTCCCATTTTGGTCCCCCAAAGTAGTGCGATTACAGGCATGACCCACCACACCTACCCAGTTTTATTTTATTTTTTAAGTAGCCTATTTCAGTATTTAAGCATTCAGAAGGAATAATTAGACTTACGGCTACCAAAAACTTAATCTGTAACATAAGCTTAGAAAATGACAATTTGACACCTTTCACACATCATAAGGAAACATGTGGAAAGCAGTACCAGGGCTCTGTAGCATTTTTCTGTGTTTATAACTTAGAAGACCTCTGGGAGTATGAAGGAATGCACAAATACATCATTTAAAAGAACATGACTCAGCCAGCCAGAACACATGACCATTAAGACATAAAATCAACAAATCATACCACATTCCTCATCAAGGTTCACAGCTAGGCTAATAAACATATATATGATATATATATCTATATATATTAGATATATATATATATATGCTAATTTGATCTTTGTGTCTAAAGTTACTGTTACCATTAATTAATGGAATTAATTAAATGCATGAGCAGCTCATGCCAGACTTTGAAGGGGGTACAAACTTTTATCCAACTCTGATTCTGATATTGATTCCTAGCTTATAGGTAAGGAGAAAACAGGGCTAAAGTTTGGGAAGTTTGACTACTTTTACCAAATAGTACAAAAACCAGGTTAAATGTTCTAAATGTATAACAATTATAACTAAAGTGTGACGAAAAGCAAAGAAATTAAATATCCATCCCAGGACACAAGGAAAATAATTCACAGTTAAACTAGACTAAGTATAAGATTTTAACAAATAGAATAAACAACAATATTAAGAGTTTAAAAATATTATTCTATGCTCACTAAAGTATAGGTATCCATTTATTCAGCAGACTCATAATTATTATGGTTTTGGAGGAGAATCACCTGTGTTGGAACAATCATTTAAGTATCAAGACAAAAAATTACTCAAGTCGTTTACAACAATGATGATTGACCCCATGTTACAGTGTAATCAAAACTATCATTTGAGTGCAGCACCATTTAGACTGGGTTAGGCATTATGGCAAAGACTAGACTTGAAAGGTCATTTATCTTGCTTCTGCATCCACTGAATAGTAAGGTCACCATCTGGAGGTCATGAAAGGACAAAGATGGGCAAATTGTCCAGACCAAAATGTATAAGCTAGTTTTTGTCCTATACATAAGTTAAACATTAGAGGTTTCCTCCTCACCCCAGCTTTACTGAGGTATAATTAATAAGTAAAATCATATATATTTAAGGTGTAAAATGTGATGTTTTCAGATATAGTGAAATGATTACCACAGTCAAGCTAATTAACATACATCTCTCACATCGTTATATTTTATTGTGTGTGTTGTAAGGATATAAAAGATCTACATTCTCAGCAAATTTCAAGTATCCAATATATTATTATCAACTATAGTCACCATATGTATATAAAGTCTGCAGAACTTATTCATCTTATACTTACAAGTTTGTTCCCTTTGATCAACATCTACCCATTTTCCCCATTTCTATACCCCTGGTAACGATCCTTCTGGCTCTGTTTCTATGAGTTCAACTTTTCTAGATTCCATGTGTAAGTGAGGTGCTGCAGTATATGTTTTTCTGTGTTTGGCTTGCACCCCAGTGATAAATAGCACTTGATCATAGTGTATGATCCGTTTAACGTGCTGTTAAATTTGGTTCACTAGTATTTTGTTGAGGAGTTTTACAACTATGTTTATCAGAGATACTGACCTGAAATTTTCTATTCTTATGGTGTCCTTGTCGGGCTTTCCTATCAGGGTAATGACAGCCTAGTAAAATGAGTTTGGACCTACATCATCCTCTTTTAATTTTTTGCAAGAGTTTGAAAATAATAGCTATTAATTATTCTTGAAATGTTTGGTATAATTCTCCAGTGAAGCCATTAGGTCATGGGTTTTTCTTTGTTGAGAGATTTTCCATTAATGATTGAATCTCCGTCATTGTTATTGGTCTATTCAGATTTTCTGTTTCATCATGATTCACTCTTTGTAGGTTGTTTGTTTCTAGGATTTTTTTTCTATTCTAGGCAGTCTAATTTGTTGCCATATAATTGTTTATAGTAGCTTCTTATGATCCCTTTATTTCTGTGGTGTCAGTTCTAATTTCTCCTCTTTTATTTCTGATCGTATTTATTTAAATCTTCAGCACTTTTTTTCTTAGTGTAGTGAAAGTTTCAATTTTGTTTATCTTTTTTTAAAAAAAGCAATTCTTAGTTTTGTTGATCTTTTCTATTGGTTTCTTGGTCTCAAATTTCATTTATTTCTTCTCTTATCTTTATTATCTCCTTCCTTTTACTAAATTTGGGCTTAGTTTGTTATGTTTCTAGTTCATTGAAATGTAAAGTTAGGTTGTTTATTTGAGATGTCTTTTTGTTTTTCATGTAGGCATTTATCACTCTAAACTTTTCCCTTAGAAATGATTGTGTTGCGGCCGGGCGCGGTGGCTCAAGCCTGTAATCCCAGCACTTTGGGAGGCCGAGGCGGGCGGATCACAAGGTCAGGAGATCGAGACCACAGTGAAACCCCGTCTCTACTAAAAATACAAAAAATTAGCCGGGCGCGGTGGCGGGCGCCTGTAGTCCCAGCTACTCAGGAGGCTGAGGCAGGAGAATGGCGGGAACCCGGGAGGCGGAGCTTGCAGTGAGCCGAGATCGCGCCACTGCACTCCAGCCTGGGCAACAGCGTGAGACTCCGTCTCAAAAAAAAAAAAAAAAAAAAAAAAAAAAAAAAAAAAAAAGAAATGATTGTGTTGCATCCCATACATTTTTGTATGTTGTGTTTCCATTTTCTTTTGGCTCAATATTTTTTTATTTATCTTTTAATTTTTTTGACCCATTGATTTTTCAGAAATGTATTATTTAATTTTCACATATTTGTAAATTTTCCAGTATACTTCCTGTTATTGATCTCTAGTTTTATACTACTGTAGGTCAAAAATATGCTTAATATGATTACAATCTTTTAAAACTTGTTAACACTTGCTTTGTGGATTAACATATGATCTATTCAGTAGAATGCTTTGTGTATGTTTGAGAAGAATGTGCGTTCAGTTGCTTTTGGATGAAGTCTTTTGTATGTCTGCTAGGTTCATTTATTCTAAAATATAGTTAAAGTCCAATGTTTTCTTATTGATTTTCTGTCTGGATGATCTATTCGTTATTGAGAGTTGGGTATTGAAGTTCCCTACTATTATTGCATTGCTCTCTATTTCTGCATTTAGTTCTGTTAATATTTGCTTAATACATTTAGGTGCTTTAATAGTGGGTGCATATAAATTTACAATTGTTATGTTCTCTTGATGAACTGACTATTTTATCATTATATAATGACCTTTATTGTTTCTTTTTTCCAGTTTTTACTTAAAAGTCTATTTTGTCTGATAGAAATATAGCTACTCCTGCTATTTTTGGTTTCAGCTTGCATGGAATATCTTTTTCCACCCCTGTACTTTCAGTCTACGAGTGTCCTTAAAGCTGAAGTGAGTTTCTTGATAGTAGTATTTAGTTGTATCTTGTTTTAATCCATTTGGCCACTCTATGCATATTTTGATTGGAAACTTTAATTCAGTTGCCTTTAAAGAAATTGTTAATAGGTAAAGGCTTACTATTGCCCTTTCGTCAATTGTTTTCTGGCCCTTTTGTAGATCCTCTGGTTCTTTCTTCTTTCTTGCTATCTTCCTTTGTTAACTGATGCTTTTATATAGTGGTATGCTTTGATTTATTTCTCTTTATTTTTTGTGTATCTACTATAAGAGTTTGCTTCATGATTACCTTTAGGCTTACATAGTACATCTTGTAGTTATAACAATCTATTTTACATATATTACTTTGATTGCATACAAAAATTTTACACTGCTGCCCACCCAATTTTATGTTTTTATTGTTATAATTTACATCATTTTATATTATTCATCTATTAACAGGTTATTATAGCTATGGTTATTTTAAATAGTTTTGTTTTTTAACCTTTGTACTAGAGTCATAAGTAATTAACACACTACCATTACAATATTGGAGTATTATGTCTTTACTGGTGAGTTTTATATTTTTATTGGTTTTCATGTTACCAATTAACATACTTTCCTTTCAGCTTGCAGAACTCCCTTTACCATTTCTTGTAAGGCAAGTATAGTGGCAGTGAACTTCCTCAACTTTCATTTATTTATTTATTTTTGTCTGAGAAAGTCTTTATCTCTCCATTTCTGAAGGACAGCTTTGCCAAGTAATTTATTTTTGTTTTGCAATTTTTTTCCAGCACTTTGACTATGTCATTCTACTCTGTGCTGGCCTGCAAGATTTTTGCTGACAAAAACCTATTTCTTGTCTAATAGTCTCATGCAGGCTCTCTTGTATGTGATAAGCATGTTTTTTTCTTGATGCATTCAAAATTCTCTTTGTCTTTGATTTTTGACAATTTGATTTTAATGCGTCGTAGTGAGTCTTCTTTGGGGAAACCTGTATGGGGGCTTTTAATCTTCATATACCTGGGTGTTCACATCTCTCTCCAGATTTGAAAACATTTCAGCCATTATTTCTTTAAACAAGAATTCTCTCCCTTTTCTGTCTCTTCTTCTGGAGCTCCCATACAGCGAACATTTGCTTTTTTGATATCGTTCCATAAATGCTGTAGGCTTTGTTCATTTGTTTTCATTGTTTTTTTCTTTTTTATCTCTAATGTAATATTTTCAAATGATATATGTTCAAGTTCACAGATCATTACTGCTTGATCAAGGCAGCTGATGACACTCTATTGCAATTTTCACTTTATTCATGCATTCTTCAGCTCCAGAATTTCTGTTGGTTTCTCTCATAATTTCTATATCTTTATTGAACTTTTTATTTTGCTTGTGTATTCTTTTTTCTGATATCATTTAGTTGGTTTTCTGTGTTTTCTTGTAGCACATTCAATTCACTTAATGAATCGTTTCCTTAAAACAATTATTTTGAAGGCAATTTGTCAGGCAATTTATAGATCTTAATTTTTTTGGTGGGCTCATTACTGGAATATTATTGTGCTCCTTTGATGGTATCATATTTCTTGATTATTTAATGTTCTTTGAAGTTTCACATTGCTGTATTCTCATTTGAAGAAGAGTTATCTCCTCCAGTTTTAATCCTTCACCAATCAACCCAGCCAGAGATTCTGAGCTCTCTTAGATTTAGCTAGTACACTTAGACATTTTCCATGGATGCATCTGCTCCACGTCACTTGTTCCCTCTTAGGGAGAAATTCTTAAGACTGTATGCTGTCTCTCAATCCCACAAAGCCAGGACAGGTTCTGATAATCTCCCACTTGTGTTCTCTGTGGCCGTGCCCTGAAATGTTCAAGTTCATATCCCTTCTCTCAATCATGCAGAGTCATGTTTGCTGTCTCAGTGAGACACTTGCTCTTGCTGTCCACAGTGGTATACCAAGGGAGTTGGCTTGGAGGGGGCTTGAGGTGCATGGAGCACTTGTGGTGCCCATGAGCTAGTTGAGGAGGATCCACAGCCAAGGCATCCTAAGTAGTTCATGGGTGGACTTCCTGGCAGAGTCTGTAGAGTGATTAGTAGGGTCTATAGCCTCCATTTCCTCTTCCCAGCTTCTTCCAACCACTCAGTCATGCTAATTACCTCAGTATCCTGGGTGGGGCTAGAAACAAGTGGATGTCTTGGGCAGCATCCCATATGGCTAGGGGAACTGGACACTTACTGACTACTTTCTTGTTTTTCCGTATGGGAAAAATTGCAGACTGAGGGAGCCTCTCTTATCTCTGAGCTATGCCTGGTAAAGGGGTGACATGGGTAAAGTGAAACCATTCTTCTTATTTTCTTCAATACATCTATCCTTGGATACCTTTTGCTCCAACGGTGAACTGGGACATTTCTGCTAGATGCCCAGACTCCCACAAAGGTACTCTCATCCATTGGTAGTTATCAAAATGAATGCTTTTGTGGGATATTATGGTAGTATGTTTCTGTTCCACCATCTTGCTCTAATTATTAGTGCTTCATAGATTTATTGCCTAGACATTAGTTTGGTATAAGAGAAAGAGTTTCCATCAGACAAAAAGGGACCACACGTCCTTTCTCTTTCCACCTCTTTCTTTGTGTGTGTCTTTCTTTCAGTATAAATGTACTGATTGCCTTTTTTAGAACATTTGTTTAGTCAAAGTATTAAATACATTATGTGCATTATCTGATTTAATCTTTACAAACATCTTGTGATGTATATTTTGTTACTATTTCTATTTTACAGCTGGTTCAATAATTTTTTAAAACACAAAGGAATAGTATAGAGGGAAATAAAGGAAAAGAGGACAGTACTACAATGGAATAAGTCATTTCAGCCCTACTAAGGTTATGATGATCACACACCAAAGCTGATTTGAGATAACCTTTATCTTATATAAAAATTGCATCTTATTACATCAATTCTCCCGTTAATTTTTTTATTTAAGATAAATGTCTACCCTCAGAAATTTAGGGTGAATAAAAAATGTGTTAACACTATTAACAAATCCTATAGAACTTAAAATCTTAGAAAAACAAGAGGAAAAATCAATCTAACAGCTTTTGGTAAACCAGGACCTTATATAAAGTTATGAAGAAAACTCCTGTAACAGATTGCTCAACATTTCTGCTTTTCTTTGGTAAAAGTATTTGATGAATTTTGAAATATTTGTTTTAACTTCCATGTCAGCAAATACTGAGTGATTTGTAATAGTTAATTACAGTAACTATATGATTGAGTTTTCATATAATTATTTTCCTTTTCTTGGGTTTTACATTTCCTTATATTAAAAATTCTTACTGTACATTTATCTTGAATTATGGATCATTCAGTATTATTTTTGAGACATAAATTCAGAATTTTTAGAGCTTAAAAATGCTTTGCACATTATTTTTTCCTTCATTTTTATTTTGTAGCCAAGAACACTGAGAGGCAAAGAGGTTCCACCATGTGGGACAATGACCAAGTTAACTTTAAAAAGAAAAGCAGGGCTGGAACCCACACTCTTAACTCCTACTCAGTCCTCAAAAGGAGAATTTGATCAGCATATTATGAGCAAACAAATACACTAGTGTTTCCTTTACTCATTCATCTTTGGCACTATTCAACCTGTAGTAAGAGTTAAAGTAAAAAGCATATAGTAGCCATACTTTAGTTCCTATGTATATGAAAGTTGTTTAAAATCCACTCTGAGTAAAGTTTCAGGCAGTCAAAAGTTCTCACAGAAGATCTGTTATTTTAAATATGATATTTTTTTTTCTCAGATCCCTGAAGAACTAGATACTTAAACATTGTTTGGTACAAGGTCATTGCGTTACTGAAATGACTTTAACTTAGCATTAATCAACTTAGCACCTCTGTATATCCCTTCTGTAAGGAAGGACATAGAAATCTGGAATCTACGGTCACATTAATTCTTACTTGTCCACACTTATTGAGGTAACAGTCTAGTACCCTGTGCTTCTATTTTCTGTTGGGTGTTTAAGATCAAATGGTGTTAAAAACATTGCTGGAAATGAATGCACAAGTGGCAAAGGTTCTGAACTGCAATTTGTGGGCTAAAAAACTTGCTTTTGTATTTGATGCATTCACCAGAATAAAATAAAAGAGAATAAAACTTCTACTGTCTGAGTAGAAGTTAAATTTACAGAAATAAAAATGAAAGAGTCAAAAAACCACGGTTTTTAGTTAAGTACTAAAATTATCAATGGAAAGTCTCTAGGGGGCTTTCCAGGCCTGTATCTCTATATTACATACATACCCATTCTATGTATTGTTCTCTGTCAAAGCTTTACTCATAACCACAATCAAAAGGACACATATTTTGAGATTTCTTTCTTTTGTTTTACTGTGCTGGTAAGAGCCTGCCCTGCAACAGTATTCTGTTGGTTGTCTGCTTGATATCTGCTCCAAAATAAAGTTTTTCTATGCACAAACTAAAATGTTCTGTTCTGAATTAAACCTTGACTTTATTTTTATGATCACCAATATGTTTAGTCAAATTGTTTTAAAATTAAATTTTTAATATAGTAAAACATACCTTTTCAACTTGTCCCCAGCACAATTTTATCAAAAATGTCTCAAGGGAGAAGTAACAAGTGGAGGAAAAATAATACTACCTCCCACTAAAAATATCTGCAATATGTAATTAGCTGATAAACATATAGAAATGTAGCCCAAAGAAACAGAACAGCTTGCTAACAAAATAGTATTCTCTTTAACTGAAATAACAAGGCTTTCACAAACAGCTCCAAAATAAGGCAAACTTTGTTTTTTTTCCCTTTGTTTATTAATTCCCTTGAACAAAGTAGTGAGTAGGGATAGAGGGACAGGAAGTGCCATAATAATTCTGCAAGTTTTAGCCAAATATGCTACAGATCTATGCATGAGAAATGGGACTGGAATGCAGTGTAAATAGATAATTTCTCTTAGCAGAGGCATTCTCCTCTTGATAGTCCTTTCTAGTCTGCTGTAAGACCATTGAAAAACATTGTCATACCTGCATTCTGACTTATTGCCTGACATTGAAATAGGGAAAGTGATAGGAATTTTTATAAAATCTTTGTCAGACTCAAAGTTTCATCAGCATCAACTCTAGGCAGAATATAAATATTTTAAAAAGTACATGCTCAATGGTTGGATAAAACAGGTTTTTAAAAAATTCCCCACTGTCTCCTCCCCCATTCTACTTCAGCTATTTTACAATATTCCACTATATATTGAAGATAAAAGAAGACTGTTGTGTTGGGAGCTCTGGAGAAGTGAAATAGAAGATTTAAGTTAGGTGAGAGAAAGAGAAGAAATGCCACCAGAGAGATAGAAAATATATCTATTTTTATAATAGCAGTGTGTTCAGTGAGTTGTACATCAAGACATGAGTAAAGAAATTCCAAGTGAACATTGTAGTCTAAGAAACTCACTTGTCCTGTGCGGTGGCTCACGCCTGTAATCCCAGCAATTTGGGAGGCCAAGGTGGGTGGATTACCTGAGGTCAGGAGTTCGAGATCAGCCTGACCAATATGGTGAAACCCTGTCTACACTAAAATTACAAAAATTAGCTGGGCATTGTGGCATGCCCCTGTAGTCCACTATTCAGGAGGCTGAGGCAGGAGAATCGCTTGAACCTGGGAGGCAGAGGTTGCAGTGAGCCGAGATCATGCCACCACACTCCAGCCTGGGTGACAGAGTGAGATTCTGTCTCAAAAAAAAAAAAAAAGGAAACAAAATCACTTGCTAACAGCAGGCTGGATGCCAAAGACACACATCTCCTCACCCTTCTTTCTACTATATGGGTTATTACTGAACGCGCAGTTATCTTTAGAATGGGAAGAAAAACAAATGCTTAAGTATGTAAATTGATTGCCAGGAATGCAAATATTTCCATTCTGCTTTGCTAAGGCCATTAAAAACACACACAATGGAAAAAAGAAATCGCTACTTTTTTACAAATTAATTTTCCATCTCTAGATTGTACAGTTTCCAATCCAACATCTGTTACCTTTGTTAGTCTGTGATCTGCCAAATATTGTTCTTTTTAATACCCATCTAGAGAAATGTGAAATTCATAATTTTAACTCTTTGAATGCAATAAAAATTTTAAAATATATATTTCTTATTTAAGGAACTAGGTAATGTTAGGAACAATGTTGATAATCCACTTGTAGAAAAGATATGTATATATGTGTTCTGTCCTTTTACATCACACAGGATTTGGGAAAAAATAGAAGAAAATATGCTTGGTGCATTGTTTTTTATGTTCTAAGTTACTTAATGCTAAACACTTTCAGAAGAGTAAATGTGCATATCAACTGAGCAGTACACATAAGTGACCTGAACGAATATTGTCAAGTGGTTTCTTTATGTTAAAACAAAATAAAGAATAATGTAATACTAACGAAAAGGTTCAAGTTGAAGGTACATATCTAAAAAAGGGGAAGGGAAGAGTCACCACAGGGGGAGAGGAGTCTATGGTACAGTGGCAACTCAGGGCTTCTTGGGATATAGGGCCAGTGAAATTTTCTGTGGCTGAAAAGTGATTTCCAGGAGAGCACGGCTAATAGATTTAGGTTGGCAGCTGAACAGTTGTGTGCTATGCTATTCCTCCATTCTCTCTGTCTCTCTCTCCCAGACACACATACACACACAAACACACACACAAACATACACACACACACACGCACAAAGTCAAGTGTCTTACTGAAGCAAAAACATATGAACTGAGCTACTCTTGAGAAATCAAGGGTAATAACAAGGGGGAACCAGAGAAATGACTCAATTGTGTTTGGATGCTGTGAGGTTACCATCAAGTGAAGCATTTACTATGATCCACGAGATTTAACAGAGACACAATCTTATTTCTTATTATTTCATTTATATATGACTTTTCCTATCATCTTTTTGGTCTGTTTTATGTAACCTACCATCTTGTTGACTCTCAGTTCTATGGATTACCTTGTAAATAGGCTAAGTTTGGATTCATTCATTCATTGTTTTTCTTAGGTAACTTACTTGTTCCTGCTACATGCAAGAGGCAGCGTGATATTTAAATAATGTATCACCTGTATTTCTGGTTCTAAGGAGCTTACTCAGGCTACTCTAATAGACATAACACAACATGGAATTGAGGGACAGTCTCTGATTCTAAGTCAGAATTCAGAGTTTCAGCCCTGGTTCAGTTGGCAACAAAGAAGTCATGAGATATAAATAACTGGTTAATCTGGGTGTATATTTATGAAACAAAGGGGGAAGATTAGATAAAACGAAAAAATCCTGGAGATCAAAAATTTTTATAATTCCAGGATATTTCTTCAAAGTAATATAGATATGAGAGAAAACAAGGCAATAATTGTCACAAGAAAGCCACTGACCATTGACACAGGGATCACCATCCTCACAGTCATATGGCCCTGAAAGAGCCATTGCATTAAAAAATTTCATTAACCTATTAGTTGTCTTTGCTGCAAATTATTTCTGCTAAACATGACTGATGGCAGCTCAAATTAGAATGCATCCATAAGTGTCTTCTAAGGGACGTACAGGGGACTTCTGAAATCTGTTCCTGTATGGAGGATTCTTCAGCAATTCAGAAAGGATAGCTAGGTTCTAGCCCCCACGACCACATAGCAGAGTTATCATCTCAGATCAGGCACTTAACCTCTCATAAATAAACACACTAGTTAACTTGCTGGAATGTATGTGGCTTACTGGAGGTCTATTTTAATTCCACATTCTGTGAGTCTTAAATCATGCAATTCCCCCTTTGCCCCCGCTTCAAGCCTTGTACAACCAAACAACTAGGTAAAGATGTGTGACCCATCTTGGTACTCTAGAAATGTGTCATCTCATTATTTTATCATTTACAATTTTTCCCCACTAACTTCTAATTCTTGTGACTATTACTATTGCATAGTAGAGAAAAACAAATTTTAGAAAAGTGAAAGGATTGCACACTCAAATAAGCATTAAAGTATAAGTAGTCACCAAAATGGGCAACATGGAGGTGATCCAAGGAGAAATATTGATCCAGGGCTATGATCTAAGAAATGTAGGTGATTTCAAGAAACTGAAAAAGTTAAGTAATTAGATTATCTCCTGGAGCATCCAGAAAAGAATGCAGCCCTGGTGACAGTCCCGTGAGGGCCACTGCAGGCTTTTAACCTAAGGGATTGTTGGATATTAAGATTACATCGTTTTAAGCCACCCAGTTTGTGGTAGTTTGTTACACCAATAGAAGACTAATACAGTGGCTAACCAGAATATATAGTCAAAAGTTAAAAATGACACAAGAGTTGTATGTGAAATTAGGGACAGATTCTAACAGATGGGGATGAGAAGAGAAGTGTTCATGGAAGAAGCATAATTAATGTGGTACTGAAGGATATGTTGAATTTTGTCTTACAGAAATACATAAAAAAGGATATTTCAGGTAAAAAATGGTGTGTGTAAAGACTGCATGTGAGGAAGCATGAGATTTTATAGTGAACAATGACTGTAGGAGACTCGTGGTTTATAATGGCGTAAGTTACAAGCAGCATTTTAAGTAATGTTATTAATGTAAATTAAAATATCTATAGTAATAACTAAAACTAAAATTCATTTTCATAGCCATCTAATCATTGATATATATGCCATCAGTATATAACACTGACAAGCCACTTGGAGACTTAATGACTCTATTGACTCATACCAAAATGGAAAAAGAGCATTTATCTTTCAAAAGCTTTCAAAGGAATCATTTATAATCATGACAAGTATAAGAATAAGAAAATGCAAAGTAACATAAAAAGAAACACTGCATGTTTACTACATGTAGAAGACATAGTGCTTTCTAAACACTTTCTTATTTATTCTCAGAATTCCTTGACATAGATTTGATTATTAATATCATCTATAAGTTAGTATTAGTGCCTAATCTTAGAATAGTTAAGTAAATGACCTAGGTCTTGCAAATGAGTGGCAGAGCTGGGATTTGAATTTTGGGGAAGCAAGTTCTTAACCAGTGTATTAGTCTGTTCTCACACTGCTAATAAAGACATACCCAACACTGGGTAATTTATAAAGGAAGGAGGTTTAATTGACTCACGATTCCATATGGCTGGGGAAGCCTCACAATCATGGCAGATGGCGAAAGAGAAGCAAAGTCATGTCTTACATGGTGGCAGGCAAGACAGCATGTGTGGGAACTCCCCATTATAAAACCATCAGATCTCACGAGACTTATTCACTATCACAAGAATAGCATGGGAAAACCGACCCTCATACTTCAACTACCTCTCACCAGGTTCCTCCCACAATACATGGGGATTATGGGAGCTACAATTTAAGATGAGATTTGGGTGGAGACACAGCTGAACAATATCAACCAGTTAATATCTCTCATTGCAACACATACAAAACGAATAACTGCCAGGCACAGTGGCTTACACCTGTAATCCCAGCACCTTGGGAGACTGAGGCAGGTGGATAACCTGAGGTCAGGAGTTCAAGACGAGTCTGGCCAACATGGTGAAACCTTGTCTCTACTAAAAATAGAAAAAATTAGCCAGGCATGGTGGTGGTTGCCTGTAATCCCAGCTACTTGGGAGGCTGAGGCAGGAGAATTGCTTGAAGCTGGGAGGTGGATGTTGCAGCGAGCTGAGATCACACCACTGTACTCCAGCCTGGGCAACAAGAATGAAACTGTTTCAAAAAAAAAAAAAGGAATGATGATATAGTTTATCTTAATTTTAAGAACAGTTTGAAGACTTTGGGGCAATGAATAATGTCTTCATTTACTATCTTCCAAATGAATAAAAGATTAATAATTGAATTTCAGAAAAACCCAAGGGATAATAAAAAATGCTCTGTATAAAATTAATCATACATTATTTGATGTAAATTTTTAATTTCTTGGTTCACTAGCAATCAGTAGTAGCTATATTTATAAAAACAAATACAGCATTACCTTTTTAAAATTAGTGTACTTTTTTCCTGTATGTTTTCTGAGCTAGATTTCATTGCGATTTATTATATAGGGTTACAACTGGAAACTGATTTCCAAGTTTGTACACATATAACCCTCACCATCAGTAGATGTGTTGACATTAACTTCCATCAGGGATAAAATTTCTGATGCTGAAATTGCTGTGAAGTGGTTATAATAAAGAAAAGAATTGGTGAGCATAACTCACCCTGATTAGGATCTGGATTTTATTGGAAAAACAATGGGAAGTTGAGTACAGACTGAAACAAAGGAGTTGTGATCTGATTTGTATTTTTTAAAAGATGTGACTCTTTTATAAAGACCAGTGTCTTAGTTCATTTTAACTGCTATAACAATAAACTGGATGACTTATAAACAACAGAAATTTATTTCTTGTGGTTATTGAGGCTGGGAAGTCCAAGATGGAGGCACTAGCAGATTCAGCATCTGGTGAGGCCCACTTTCTCACAGATGGCAGCATCTCACAGGGTCATCATATGGGGGAAAGGCAAATAAGCTCCCTCAGAACTCTTTGGTAAGGACATTAATCCCTTTCGTGCATGCTCCACCCTCATGTCCAATTCACCTTCCAAAGGCCCTGCATCTTAATACCATTACCTTGGAGGTTAGGATTTCAACACATGAATTTGGCGTGGGGTGGGGTTGCAGGGGGTACATAAACATTAAGACCATAGCAACTAGATTAAATATAACCAAGAATGGATGTGGGGAGATTATGGAGGCAAAGCCATTAATGGCTAAATTTTCTTTTTAAATAGAAAATGCCAAGTATTATCAAGAATGTGGGGAAACTGGAACTCTCATGTGTTGCTGATGGGAATAAAAATAAGCACAACTAAACCCCTCCGGTAGAAAACTTTCTGGTAAAATCTATTAAAGGTATATTTGCATGCCTTATGACCAAGCAGTTTCATTCCTAGGTATAAAATAACTATTCTCAACATTTTCATTTCATTCCTAGGTATAAAATTCCCAAATAAACACATGTGTTCACCTAAAGACATGTTCTAGAACTGTACTGTCCAATATAGTAGCCACTAACCAAATATGACTACTTAATAAAAATTAGCTAAAATTAAAAGTTTATTTCCTCAGCCACACTAGCAACAGATTTCCAGAGGTCAAAAGCCACGTGCAGCTAAAAGCCACTATTATGGTGGTGCATATTAAGAACATTTCTGTCATTGTAGGAAGTTCTATTGCACTATGCTGTTTTTAAATGTTTTATAGTAGCATTGTTAGTAATGGACAAATGTTAGAAATGACCTAAATGTCTGTCAACAGATTGTAATATATTCACTCAAAATGATACTACACAGCTATGAGAATGAATAATCTACATCTACCGGAATTAGTAGGGTGAATCTCACAAAGATATTTTTGAGTGAAATAAGTTAGTCATAAAAGAGTACAGATTTTTCCAAATTATATAAGGTACCAAAAAGATAAAACCCATTTATTTTGTTAAAAGTCAAGATAGTGGCTATCCATGGTAGTTAGAGGGGTAACGACTCGGGAAGAAAATGAGGAGGTCATTGGGTGGGGGGTATAGGACTGTGTTCAGCTTGGGAAAATGTGTCTTACTGTATATTTACAGTATGCAGATTTTTCTCTATATACACAATGTTAAACTTTAATAAAAGTAATTTTTAAAGTTAAGCTGCAACACAAATTTTAAATGTGAGTTTAAAAATGTTAACATTCATTATCTCCTCAATGCTAGAAAAAGTGAAGTATTTAGTTTCCCGAACTAAGCAAAAAATTACAATGAAATCCTCCAAGTATCACGCTTTACTAAGCATTCCTTTCAAACTTTTTAAAATAGAACGTGCAATGTGCTTATGAAACACTGGAGGATTTTAGAATATTTCTTAGCACTAACCCTACCACCTTCCACCAGAAAAGATCTCTCAAATGTAATATGGCAGCCATGACACCATCATAGGTAGACATGAACAGTGATATTAATGAAGGCCTGCTAAGGTTGCCCAATGTAACACAGCAAATCAGTAATGGGAAATCAAATCAAATCCATATCATCTCCATGCACTCTCTCTAGTATATTGCTTTACCTTTCTACTCTGAAATTTTGGCCCTAAAGCCAATAATTTATGGCATAAATTGTCATTGGATACATTGAAATATGTAGACACATCAAATAGAGAGTGGAGTGTTGGAGAGAAACTCAATCTAAAGCCAAAATTAATCGAAGTGTCTCTGGATCTGACATTGCTAGAAGAAACATTACTGCGACTATCAATTTATTCCACCAATAAAGTGCAGTGTAATATGTTTTAATGCACTTTCTTTAGGTCTGCAATGCAAGTTTGATTTGTTTTTCCCAGAAGCAATTTACTTTTAAATTCCAAAGCCTTAGACGTCATTGAAGAATGTTTTGGACTACT
This sequence comes from Macaca fascicularis, assembly GCF_037993035.2. Taxonomy (NCBI): domain Eukaryota; kingdom Metazoa; phylum Chordata; class Mammalia; order Primates; family Cercopithecidae; genus Macaca; species Macaca fascicularis. Next base: position 18,613,767 of record NC_088376.1, read on the forward strand.
TAATCATGGCAACAGGGATTAAACTGGGAAACTGGCAGAAATAGTCTGTTTAAAATTAGGCATTCACTGGTCTGAAGGAAGTGAGAAATAAAGTTCTCAAATACTTGCAGTCACACACTCAGACTCAGGAAGTGGTGAATGACACAGAGTGTTCTGAAGGATAAAGTGTGTCGGAGCAAACGTGAAAAAAAGAGGAGCACCTGCCACTGTGATGAAAAGCACACAAGAAAGCTTTAGCTCAGTGTTTTAGGATTACCATCCCGGTGCAGTTTGCAAAATTAAAATCATATATTTGAGTTTGAAGTAATGACCCAATTAATGAACATATGATGAAAAAATAATGCTCCCTAGGAATTAGTGACTTAGTTGAATTTTGAGAAGAAGAGCTAGACATATTTTATTTCTGGTCACTTCTTTTCAGATTTCTGTTTTCTAATGACAGAAAGAAACACTGGATATACTTTCCATCAGAATGTGATGTGGCTAGAAGCAAGCAGAAAGAAACAATGGCAAGAACTTAATGATATTCTGAAAACATATTTTCTTCTGGCACTCTGATATCAAAAACCTAAAAGGAGACTTAGTTGTTAGCCTACCTTTCAGCTTCTTAAATATTAAAATGTTCCTATCATTCGGATCTCCTGAAATTCTTCTGTTGCACTTTCCAGAGAATAATTGTATAGGAAACCATTCCAACATTCTGACTTCATAACATAAAAAGTGTTATAGTCTTTCACAGGTGGTTTGCTTAGTTTGTGATTGCAAAAACATGAGTTAGTTGAAGGCAGAAATTGTGCCTAAATATACATGCTTTCTTTCTAAGTCTATGAATGTCAACTTTGCTTTGCATAAGTCAGTATTAAGTGACTACTGTCCCACTTTGTTTCGGGGATCATGTAAAAAACCCTGATTCCTGTCCAGTAGCATTGTAGACTATTTCCAGGGGTAGAAATAAGCCTGAAATAAGACTGAAATAATCAGGAGGTCCAGGAGCTTACTCAAGATAGAGTCCATGATCATGAATTAAAGAGGTAAATACAAAATGCTGGGACAAAGGAAAGTAGGTAAAGTTGTAGAAAATAAATCAAGAAACTTCACAACCCAAGCAAAATTTTATATAAATAAAAGAAAAATCAAATTGTATCTGGACGCTTATATGAAAACTTACTCTAAAAATGTATTATATTGATAGATATGTATACTCGGCTGTATGGATAATGAATTCCATTTGGGCAGAAAAACAATAAGGGGATATATGAACTTGGATTTCACATTTGCAGTTCTATAGGAAGCCAGTGTATTCCACTCATAAAACAGGACGATTCTAGGCAATCAATATCTCTAGTAGAGGGTTGAAGAATCTGATAATAATGGTTGCATCCCAGGAGGGAAACTGGAGCAAGGTAAGTTTGTTTATTGAGACAGGATCTTGCCATATTGCCCAGGTTGGTCACAATCTTCTGGGCTCAAGCAATCCTCCCGCCACCTCAGTCTCCAGCCTCCTGATAGCTGGGTTTTAGGCACCTGCTACCATGCCCAGAGAGAATTACTTTTTACTGTGGACTTTCTTGTATTCTTGGAATTTTCTAGTACCATGTGCATTAATCAGTTTGCAAAGTAACACTTTGAACTGTCTATCCAATGGCAGTTTACCTGAGTAAAGGGAAAAGGACTTTGAACGATATAATCTTGCAAAGCAAAACCGAATTAGTGACAGAAAATATCTTAGGGCAAAAGGGGATACTTGTATTCTGAGTTTATAAATAGTTAAGTTTGAATAAAATGAACACTATCCTTTGAATTATCTGGTTTGAGCACAAGAGGAAAATATAAACAAAGTTAAGACATATAAAATAGCATTTGATTGAACTACCAGAAAAATTAACATGGAATCTATCAAATAGATTTAATCCTCTAATAGAGGATTTGATATAATTAATAGATTAAATCTATCAATCCTCGAATAGAAAAAGCCTGTGTTTTATAATCACAAAGGATTCAATTTATTTTTTGGCAACATTTCAGTTAAATAAATAGACCATAGTATTTAAATTTACCATTTCTGCCACCTATTTTTTTTTTTTTTTTTTTTTTTGAGAAGAAGTCTCGCTCTGTCACCCAGGCTGCAGTGCAGTGTCTCGATCTCAGCTTATTGCAATCTCCACCTCCTAGGTTCAAGCGATGTCTCAGCTTCCTGAGTAGCTGGGACTACAGGCACGCACCACCACACCCAGCTAATTTTTGTATTTTTAGTAGAGACAGGATATCACCATGTTGGCCAGGCAGGCCTCAAACTCCTGAACTCAAGTGATCCACCTGCATTGTCCTCCCAAAGTGCTGGGTTTACAGAAATGGACCACTGCACCTGGCCTCACCTAATGTTTTATATAAGTAGTAGATATAAAAACAGTGGTGTCAACACTTTAATTCTGTCTATATTCACCAAAAATGTTAGCTGATCTCAGCGATCCATGATTTTCATATACTAGAAAATGTTTTTTGAGCTGCTAATTTAGACATAGGGAATCTGGTAAGTACCCTGAATGTCAATACAGTACCACAGAGAATCTTCTGCGTATACACACAGAAAGAGAAGTTGAAGGACAACCCTTGCCACATTGCTGATAGCGGTGAAAAATGGGGGATGAAATAACTGCCCATAATTAAAAGATTAGATAAATAAATGATTTTACGTAGCATGTGAAATGAAGAGGCTAGATCCATCTGTAAATCTCAAAACCATGATATTCAATTAAAAATTTGCTAAAATATATTTTGATGCTATTTAAAAAATTTAAAAATACCCCTGCTAATACAACACATCAAGAATTGGTAAATGATGGCTTGTGGTCCAAATCTGATCTGTCATCTGTTTATGTAAATAAAATTTTCTTGGAATACAGCCACCTCTATTTATTTACACCTTATTTATTGCTGCTTTTTATTGCCACCAGAGAAGAGCTGAGTAACTGTCATAGAGAGGTTATGACCCACAAAACCTAAAACATTTACTAGTTGGCCCTTTAAGTAAAAGTTTGCAGACCTCTGTAATACATGGCTATGGATATGTAATGAAATAACCTGCAAGGACAGGATATACACTACTTCAGAAGAGTAGTTGGCTACCTCTGTAGAAGGATGAAAAGATTAAAATACTTGATGTTTCACTTAATGTCATGAGTCTAGGAACATAATAAAAGTCCCTGACATATTTTTTATCTTGTTGGGTGGCAATGGAATGTATTCTTTTTCTTAATTTTCCAAAAATTTTCTGGGTCTAGAAAACTACTTCTTAAGAAATATTTAATGCCATTTTACAGCCCACTTCTTTGCATTTTAGTTATGTGGGTTTTCTACAGTAAAACTCAGCATTCATGCTTTTGAGAAAGGCAAAAGCAGCTACCATGGAGATAATAACTTTCATTGAATTACAGAGTTCAGCATAACTAATTTATGCTTATTCAACATTAGGTCAAATAAGGAGCCACATTATACATTTTCAGGAGACATGAAGTAAATAAAAGGCATACTGATTTTTATTTTACTAATAAAATGGGATGCCTGAAGAAATTAACCAATACTATGGTATGTTGGTTGATTAATAAATGGTGCATAGTAAATAAGTGTTTTTCTTATGTCAGTTCAGTTTCTGTGGAGGAAATCAAGGTCACATTGGAAGTTTTATAGTATTCATAAATATATAAAACTTTTCACAACATTTATGTTTAAAGATTATCATCATCAACAATAAAACATTTTATAAGGACATTGTTGATAACAATGTGTAAGCCTGAATTATTGAGAAATTCTATCAGTAGGGTCAAGCAATATCAAAGGTGAACTAAAAAAATTATATAAATTATTAAGTGAGAACTAATAGAAAAAAGATACACATCGACAAAAATATTAAAAAAAACATAGTCTCACAGCTTTGAAAAAAATAACAGAATAATATTTTACTTATTAAACAAGAAAAATTTTAAACTAGTAATTAAATGAAAGAAGAAAAAATAATGCTGTATACTGTCAGTAGAAGAGAAAAGTTATACAGCTTCTTAGGTCATTTACTAGTTATTGATTGAAGTTAAGATTTTCAGTGAAAAATACAGAACTTGAATATTAAATAAGCTTCTCATATTTAGACAACACAAAGTCAAATGTAACATTGATTAAGTACATATCTTTCTCATTATACCTATATTCATTTATATATCTTTGTATATATAAATCTAAATTAGAAGATTGCTGAAACATAGTGTTAAGGACATAGTGTTAAGGACAACTTGTTATAAAAACATCTGACCTAACATAGAGTATAGCATACAGCAGGTGGCAATCAATCTTCAATAAGCCATGGAACAAATGAATGAATGCATGATTATATTGGTGGTTCAATAATAAATTAACTGTAGAAGGATTACTGAAGTAGACTGTTGAATCTACAATGGCTCTTTCTGCTTGTTTTATTTTTAATATTCTACTTCTTTTCAAAAATTATTTCCAATTGTTTATCATTTTTCCCTATCAGCCCACAAAGGCAAAGTTTCTGCTAGGAATACAATATTCCAAAATGGAAGGTGACATTGTATTAATAAACCTACTTTCTGTATTAAGCGTGCTGAGCAAAAGCATTTCCTTTTTCTGATATTTTCTTTCCCAAATGCATGTTGACATCTACTTTCATATTCAATCAGAAATAATCAAATTTTAAGAAAACACACAATTACTAAATTCAATTTATGGCTTTCAAAAATGTGCCTTTAGAAAATTTGGAAATGCGGCCGTGTGCAGTGGTCATGGCTGTAATCCCAGCACTTTGGGAGACTGAGGCGGGCGGATCGCCTGAGGTCAGGAGTTCGAGACCAGACTGGCCAACATGGTAAAACTCTGTCTCTGTTAAAAATACAAAAAATTAGCTAGGCATGGTGGTGGACGCCTATAATCCCAGTTACTCGGGACACTGAGACGGGAGAATCGCTTGAACCCAGGTGGTGGTGGTTGCAGTGAGAGGAGTTTGCAATGAGCCAAGATTGTGTCATTGCACTCCAGCCTGGGTGACAGAGTGAGACTTTGTCTCGAAAAAAATATATATTAAAAATAAATACAAGAAAATTTTGAAAATGCAGCCCATTTTAATTTTAAAAAAGAATAATAGATAACTAATTAGATGCATTTTATATATACTTCTTTCTTTCTTTCTTTTTTGAGATGGAGTCTCCCTCTGTCACCTAGGCTGGAGTGCAATGGTTCGATCTGGCTCCCTGCAACCTCTGCCTCCCGGGTTCAAATGATTCTCCTGCCTCAGCCTCCCGTGTAGCTGGGATTACAGGTGTGCACCACCATGCCCGGCTAACTTTTTGTATCTTTACTAGAGATGGGGTATCACCATGTTGGCCAGGCTGGTCTCAAACTCCTGACCTCGTGATCCACCTGCCTGGGCCTACCAAAGTGCTGGAATTACAGTCGTGAGCCGCCGCTCCTGGCCTATCTATTTTTAATCTACTTAGATGCCAATTGGGATCAAGCATGTCTTAAGTACTCTGTGCTAATTGTTTTGACTCAAAAAAGTTTTCTGTGTTTGAAAATGACTATTTTCTATGGGTCATTTTTTTTGTGCAAAAAGGAAAAGAACTGCGCATTATAAGCATCGATAATAATATTTTTATATTAAAGGGTTTCTAAGCACCAGAAGAACCTTTGATTTCTGGACTTGGCTGCATTGAACTTCAACAGAGCAAATAACAATCAAAGGAAGAATGCTTAGAGGTTGTGCCAATTAACCACAAAAAGTTGGTTTTATATCCAAATGATAATAATAGCACAAGCTGGCTGAAATGTTCACCAGCATCTGTGTTGTGTTTCTCTTGGGCATACAACCAGATTACATTTCCCAGCTCACCTGCATGTAGGGGAGTGGGTCATATGATGGAGTTCTGTCCAGTGAAATATGTGTGTGTGTGGAGTGTGTGTGTGTGTGTGTCTGTCTGTGTGTGCGTGCACGGGGTGATGCACATGACTTTTTGGTTTTGCTAATCAGGCAGTCTTCTGTGTTTTATCTCTTCCTTTGCCTGCAAACTGGAAAGAAGAGGGTCCAGTAAAAGACTCAAGAGGCCCTTAAAGAGGTCGAACCACATGTCAGAAAGGTCTGAATTCCTGCATGTAGGTGTGAATTAGAATCCATACTCCCTACACATCCACCAAACTGGACTATGAAATTACGAAAAAATAATGTTTACTGAGAAATGGCAAGTAGCCAATAATTGCTACAGTAACAGCTAATATACTACTCAATTCAACCCTCACAACCCTCTCTTCTTCTTTTTTCTCTTTTTCTTTTTTTTTTTATTTCAATAGTTTTTGGAGTACAGGTGGTTTTCTGTTACGTGGATAAGTTCTTCAGCGGTGATTTCTGAGAGTTTGGTGCACCCATCACCCAAGCAGTGTACACTGCACCCAATGTGTAGTCTTTTATTCCTTGCCCTCTCCCACCCTTCTCCCTCCTTGAGTCCTTGAAGTCTCATATTGAAGTCTTATATCATTTTTATGCCTTTGCATCCTCATAGCTTAGCTCCCACTTATAAGTGAGAACAAATGATATTTGGTTTTCCATTCCTGAGCTACTTCACTTAGAATAATAGCCTCCAGCTGCATTCCAGTTGCTGCAAAAGACTGAGTATTATTCCATAGTGTACACATACCACATTTTCTTTACTAACTTGCTGACAACCCCCTGTTCTTAATTTTAATTTTAACCCTGTTATAAGAAAGACAGAGTATTTTTTATAATACTCAGAATGACTGAGTATTATTCCATGGTATTTTTTTTTTTTATGGCTAAGTATTATTCTATGGTACATATATACCACATTTTCTTTAATCACTTTTTGACAACCCCCTGTTCTTAATTTTAATTTTAACCCTATTATAAAGAAGAATAAACTGAGTTGTAGAGGGATTGCCTTCAACTTCTAACCAGATGTTACTCCAGAGCCCATACTCTTAAACATTATAGTATATTGTTTACTAGGGTGAAATGTGAAAGCTAAGAGAAAGGAAAATGAGATATAACTATGGGTTTAAGTCTTTAAAGTTCTAAAAGAGATGACTATAAACAATAATTGCTGCAGGGTAGCTGACATGGGTGATATCTAAGGTTTTGGGTGTGCATGGAAGCTAGAGTGCAGGTATGAAACTTAGAAATGTTGGAATTATCTAAAATGACCAGTGTTAATGCTGGTTCTTGCATCTAAAGTAAAGTGGCAAACAAATGTGCTCTTATCTTGTGCTGCAGTTGAAGATGAGACACCAGGTCCCTTCAGAATGTTCTAGGGAGAGGGGAAATGAAGGTAAGCTAATATTCAATCAATTGTGCCTGGATGACCTTCTTTGTCATTACAAGGGTGTTGTTCCCCTCCTCCTCAGGATGTCTTTTTCCAAACATCAGTTCTGCCAAGTGATATATCCCCTTAGATTTTTCAAGGAAACACTCATTTTGAAGCTTTATATCTTGCAAGGAAGAATAGGAAACAGAGAGCTGTGTGTTAAATATCTGTCTTCCTAAATTAGTGATAGCTATTTTCCAAGCTCTTACTGTTCCCTAGAAAGTGATCCATAAAAGATGGAAAATGAGATATCAATTTTGAAGCTCTGCACAGCACACCATAGTTTTCTGAGGGACCAGTACTTTCTAGAAAAACATCACAACTCATGCCTTTTTGGAGCTATTTTGCCAAGAATATAATAGAAATGCTATTTTTATGTGAAAAAGTGTTCCAGAATTGGTTGTAAAATATTTACCATATTATGCCTTAGGCATGTACGATGACCCATAAAATATTGAAAAAAAGAATGACCTTAAGAATTTATCCTAAGCAATGAATTAAGGACCTATGAAAAGGTATGTGTCTCACAGCCTTATTCATAATACTGAAAATTAGAAACATCATTTATGTTTAATAAAAGGGTATTAGTTAAATATCATGGTAAATGAAACATTAAAATGCCTATACTGATATACAGAAGTTCATGATACACTACTGGATGAAAATAACAGGCAGTATAGCAATATATAATATCATTTTATATATGCATATGTACATGTACATCTGTGATATGCACACACAGATGCACATATGATTAGCAAGCTGAAAAATCAATACTCAAAGTATAATGACAATGCAATTTATTTATATGTTCTACCATCTCATTGAACTTTATTCATGGAATGGAGACATCATCTTCCCATACACCGAGAAGACATCAGCAAATGCATGCTCTAGACTTTCCTGGTTACTGTCAGGAAAAAGAAAAACTCTTTCTCACTTTTAGTAATAAAACTATTTTCATTTTAATACTTCAAATGCAAATTCCAAGTAATAGTCAAACCTTTGCATCTAACCGAGCTTTAAATATGCTTTCCAGTCCAAGTTTTAGGTGGGCAGACTGGATTCCAACACAGCATCAGTCTCCTGCTTTTGCAACCAAAACAGTTGGTCAGTCTTACCTAACCCTCTAGATTTTGGGAAACAGGGCAGAGCAAGTGCTTTTAGCTTTTTTGAATCTAAGTCAAGTACCAATACCCAGAGTCTTCCAGCAAGAGGACAAACATATCAATGCACTCAGTGAGGGTCTCTTTAGAAATAGGAACACTTTTACACTGTTGGTGGGATTGTAAACTAGTTCAACCATTATGGAAAACAGTATGGCGATTCCTCAAGGATCTAGAACTAGATGTACCATATGACCCAGCCATCCCATTACTGGGTATATACCCAAAGGATTATAAATTATGCTGCTATAAAGACACATGCACTCGTATGTTTATTGCAGCACTATTCACAATAGCAAAGACTTGGAATCAACCCAAATGTCCATCAGTGACAGATTGGATTAAGAAAATGTGGCACATATACACCACGGAATACTATGCAGCCATCAAAAAGGATGAGTTTGTGTCCTTTGTAGGGACATGGATGCAGCTGGAAACCATCATTCTTAGCAATCTATCACAAGAACAGAAAACCAAACACCGCGTGTTCTCACTCATAGGTGGGAACTGAACAATGAGATCACTTGGACTCAGGAAGGGGAACATCACACACAGGGGCCTGTCATGGGGAGGGGGGAGGGGGGAGGGATTGCATTGGGAGTTATACCTGATGTAAATGACAAGTTGATGGGTGCAGCACACCAACATGGCACAAGTATACATATGTAACAAACCTGCACGTTATGCACATGTACCCTACAACTTAAAGTATAATAATAATAAATAAATTAAAAAAATAAAAAAAAAATAAATAAATAAATAAAACTCTCCTCACTAAGCCTTTCCTTAAAGGTAGGAGTGGAGGTTGTGGGAGGGGAAAGATTCACAGGTAATCCCTCCCTCCCAAGATATCTTTTAACCAATCCCTCCCTTCTCTTTTCTCTACGACCTATTCTTACATTTCTAATTTACGTAAGGGGTTTGTATCCAAAAATGTTATCACATTCTTGGAACCATTTTCACTGTAATTCCATGTGTTAGGGAGGGGAGGACATCTGACTCACACTCACTTTGTATCCTAACTGTCCTGTCAAATATCTCAGTGGAACTTGAAACCCCACTTTAAGAAATTCCACGTTAACATCTTATGTCTATTTCTATCATAAAATATGGACTTACAACCAAGTACCAAACATGACTTTTTCTATTGCACAGGGATTGACATGTAGGGCCCAAATCTGGGGACAAAATGTATAGTGTCATACGCATTCATAAAAAGGCCAAGCTCTTCCACAAGTTCCTAAGAAATGGCAGAACATACCCTCAGCAATCACCAGCAACCATGGTTAGCTCCTCAACCTAACTCCAAATCAATGCAGGAAGTCTGGGGAAGTGAGGGGAAAAAAAAAAAAAAAAGAACATTTTTGAGGTCACTCATCTTTATCCTAATGGACAAAAGATTTAGGAGTAACTTTGAGAAACAGACACGGAGATTTGAATCACTGGTTGGACATCTGCTTAGTGTGGGCATTTGATTGTCTGAGCAATGTGTAATTTAGTGGGAGAGAAAAAATAACTGGATGGAATAACGGGAGAGAGGGAAGAAGTTTTGAAGCAGCCTCATGCCTTCTCTTCGGCATGGTAAAGATACATGCGTTTCCTATTAGTCCTTAGAATGTAGACTCCATGAGAGCAAGGGTTTGTTTGTGGCTTTGCGCTAATGAATCTCAAGAACCTAGAATAGAACCAAGCTCATAGAAGTTGCTCAAAATATTTGTAGAATAAATGTAGTTAGCATCACAGAAGAGAGCCATTCTGGGCTGTCCTGCTGTACACCAATCAAGAAGGCTGCTTACTGGACAGCTGCCAGAGGCTGTGTGGGCTTCCAGGCATGCCCCAGGATGGTAGCTGGGCCAGTACAGGTGGACCTCGAGATAACTCTTGCAGGTCGTGGAACTGTGAAGTGGAGCAGCTCCAAAAGACCACACTAGAGAGCCCCAAGGAGAGCCCCAATCTTTAGCGATTACCTGAAGATTACACCACCACAGAGAGAGAGAAAAAAATGCCCTCATGTTCCTAGGGACTGAAAATATTTGCCTTTCTTCCATCTTTTTTACCCTAACCCCAGTGCCACAGGATTTAGACTTGAATTTAGACTTAAGAGAAAGAATTATCCTGGGATCAGATGCCGCAAACTATTCGATAATGCAATTTTATGGAGACAATGTTCATTATCAAAGAAATGAGTTTGGGAAAATATACATACCTCAAAAGTAAGTAATAGGCTTCTCTACTAGGAGAGACTTTGTTATTACTTTGGTGTATTTTCTATTGGATTCTAAAAAATAAATCAATATTAGTATGTTCTAAAAACTAAATGTAACAACAAAAAAAAAAACTCAGTATATCATGAGCCTGTTACTTGGAAAAAAGCTTTCAAGACTGTTAAGAGAAATATAATTACTTTAATTATTACTATGGCCTTATTCTAGAATAAAAATGTGTGGAAACACACATACACACATATGCATATGTGTACGTGTGTTTATATGTGCATTTGAAATGTCATCTGGAAGGAGATTCTTCAAATGCCAAATAGGTCCAAGGTAGTTTGAAGATTTCAACCATCCATTAATTAGAAATAAGCTGCACTGACATATAAGTATCTAATGCTCCCTGCATAATACATAATTAGTTTAATTTTTAAGTTAGAAATAAAAAAAATTATAACTGGAGATGTAGAGAATGTTGTTAGAGCTTAAAAGGTCACCTACCTCTAATTAGACATTACTCATCATGTCTCTTGTTCTTATCCACCTAAATTATTTTCTAAGATCACTGTTTTTTTTTAAAGGAAACATTGTGTCAAATTATAATAAAGATGAAAATAATTACTTCTATTAACCAAGCATATACCATAATGAAGGAACCATGCTATTTCTTTAGATTTCTAGCCATAATGACCTATTTAAATTGAAAACGATGCTTCCTTGATAAGAATACAAGCAAATTCCTTCACACGCCATGTCAATATCATAGTAAAATGAAGTAAAACAAAATTTGAAAATATCTAATCAATGAAAAGAAAATTTAAGGACCATGATGGTGGGGAAGTAGTGATAGAATTTTTACTTGAAACAGGTGTTTCTTAAGCACTTTTTTTCCTTCCTCTAAAATTCCTAAACTGAAAGTTTTTTTCTTCATACATGAGAAAGCATGTCAGCCTAAACTGCTGTCTTCACAGGAAATGTCAGTCTATACTGTTAATCATTACAGTCATCAAACCTTAGAGAGAATTGCTCAGAAACAGGTACTTTCTCCTAATTCCTAAAAAAATATGTGAGAAGATAGGGACAGCCTTGCAAGAGCAAAAGATGTAAGCTCTGAAATAAACTATTTGCCTTCTATTAAAGCAAACAAACAAAAAACAAACATTTATCAATCAAATATATGATAAAATTTAAGTTTAGTAATGAAAATTGCATTGGCAGAAGTATTCACATAGTTGAAGACCCTGTTACTAATATATCAACGATTTATTGTCTCACCTAGAATAAAAAGGTATACACACATGTGCATGCGCAAATGCTCAGTTGGTTTAACATGCACACACATAGAGACTGCCCATGATAAAAGAAACAAAAGTAAACTTAGGTATTTTAAAAGGATCTTTTTTTCCCCTCTGATCATAGTGCTGTCAGTGAAAACATAACTCATACTTCAAATCATTTCTATGTAGTTGTAGTCCTTATTATAATAAGGAAAGCAAAATAACAAGAATGAAATTCTCCAATGAACTTTTAAAAAAGGATTTTTAGATAAATTATTAATTTCGCATAACATGTCATTAAACTCTTAAAATCTGAGATCACAACAATTCTTTTGTGATTTAAGTTTTATTTTATTTTCTCCATTGACTGTTACAAAATAAAAGCAAATCGCTGGGCGTGATGGCTTACGCCTGTAATCCCAGCACTTTGGGAGGCCAAGGTGGGTGGATCACGAGGTCAGGAGATCGAGACCATCCTGGCTAACACAGTGAAACCCCGTCTCTACTAAAAATACAAAAAATTAGCCGGGTGTGGTGGCGGGCGCCTATAGTTCCAGCTACTCAGGAGACTGAGGCAGGAGAATGGCATGAACCTGGGAGGAAGAGCTTGCAGTGAGCCAAGATCACGCCAGTGCACTCCAGCCTGGGTGACAGAGCCAGACTCCGTCTCAAAAAAAAAAAAAAAAAAAAAAAAAAAGAAACGCAAATCAGTACTAACTAGATATTGGGATAATTTCATATTTAAGGAAAAATAAGGAGAATACACATTTAGATTTCTTTTCCATCACTGTGGCAAATCACATTTAGGATCAATGTTTCTTCACTAGTCATTTTTCCTTATTGTCCTTAACTGAACATAATTCAGCAGGAGTTCCTACAATATCTTTTGAAATAAAGTCTAAACTTTATTAAAATATCAGGATTGCTATTATCATTATAATTCTTTTCAAGCCACGGTATCCAATGGACAGATTCTACCCATTTCTAGGGCTTTTCTTATTCTTTTATCTCTTTATAATTTATAATTCTTAAAACAATTGAGCAGGTCTAAGTGACAATCAAGGAGGTGACAGGGTGGAGCATACTGTAATATTTTAAGAGTGAAGGTCAACCAGATGTTAAATTATTTAGCCCATTCTTAGAGTGATGCTGGAGTAGGAGATCAATAGTATTCTTGGGTACTTTCCTATATATCTGATCAGAAGATCTACTCCAGGTATTATGTAAAATCCTTCCCGCCAGGGAGGAAATCAGTGTGTTACACAATAACCTCAGCAATGCATCCTTATTTTACCACTCTGTTTCAAATTGCGAAATCCTTTGGCATTTTCCTTTTCATTTGTCACTTGGCTTTAGAAGGTGAGAGATTTGCTACAGCACATTCCATTGTGTGGTTCACAATATCAGTTCTACATTAGATACATTAATAGGCAAAAAAAAAAAAAAAAAAGAGAAGAAGCCAAATTGGGTATAAATAATTAAATCTGTAAAAGGTCAGTGAGCAAATAGCAGGAAGGAGAAAGGCTGTAGAAGTTATGCGGCTTTGATGCTTAGCTACAGAAGTATTAAAATATGAATATTATCTGCTGGCATAGCTAACAGAAAAAAATGAATAACAAAAAGGGTCCCAAGTAGCATGTGATCCTGAAGCATGGTGATAACCGAATGGTGACCTGTTAACTGCTTTGAGTAAATAATGAGAGTTAAATGCCATAAACCATGGATTACTATACTCTACAGTAAACCTGGTGTTGGAGCAGTAATCCACCCAATCAATGTGGTATGTGGGTTACGACAGCTTTGACTCAAGTGTTGTTAATATTAAATTAGGAAAACTGCACTTGGTTTTGCATATAAAGACAATTTTACTTATGAAGGGGAAAAAATGAAATTTCAGGTTAGGATGGAGGAAAAAAAAAAGAGGAAGAAAATAGTTAGAAAATAGAATAAGAAATTACTATTTTCCATTGCCCAAATACAGTTAGATATTGCACACACACACACACACACACACACACACACACACACTCCTTCACATAGTACTTTTTAATGTTTTAGTATTTTATTTTTACAATGGGATTGAGCTTCATCTCATGATCTACACTTGCTTATTTTACATAACAATATGCTGGAGAACATCTTTCCAAGTCACCATATCACCATCTCATTTCTTTTTAAATATCTGTGTAGTACTCCATTGTATACTGAAAAATTTTAAAAATCATTTGCTCATTGAAAGACATCTGAGTTATAATACCAGTTTTTTATATTACTAACAATGCTGCAGTGAGTATCTTTGTACAAACATCTGTATGTACAGGTGCTATGATTTCTGTGGGACAGAACTCTGCATATAAGATTGTTGGGTCAAGAGGTTATGCATATTTTAAATTTTAATACACGGTGCAAAATCACCCTCCAATAAGATGTTCTGTCTTGGCAGTAATCATATTTCTTTTGTTTATTAATGTATGAGAATTCCTGCTTCATTCTGAAAAGGATTTGGAAAAGCTTAGAGGCTAGATTTATGCAGAGAAGAAAAAGACAGTTGCTTAGTTAGTGAGACAGTGACATTTTTGTCGCGTTGCAATGTGAAAAGCAATCTTGATACTGACAGTTTTATGTTCTTACTATTTTGTTACAGGTATTTTCACTTGTTTTCTTTTTCCTTTGAACCTGTTACAGCCCAGTCATGTTATTTGTTTCTCTATTTCTAAAAGATTTCCTGCTTAATTGTCTATTTGTAAATTGAAGCATATATTTTCACAGGCAACCAACTTACAGATTAATAATGCATATAGTCAAAGTAGATGAGTTTTGACATTTGAAAGTAAATACAGATGTTCAGGACTCAGATGTTCATAATATTGGAAAAAATCTATTGCAACAACATGGCAAAAGAATCCCAATCCTTTTTGAAAAAGCAACTGCAAATAGTTAATTTGTGAAAAATAATAGACCTGAAAAGCATAGCTCCTTGATCAACATTCCAGACTCAACAAATAATATTCAGTAGGTGCTGTAAGAAATAGAATTCATGACATACTTGAATAAAGCGAGAGAGAATTTACCACAGTCCAGAAACCTGACATTACCTTGTAATAATTATTAATGAGCCATGATATAATAGGCTGGATTCTATGACTAAAGCAACCTTTATCTTCCTAGTTTTCTTTGCTACATAAAATTTGCATTTTATTTGTAGACTCTGTGCTCGTTTTTGAGTGTGAGGCTTACTCAAGCAGATTTAAAAATTGTGCTGGCTTTCTTTTTTTTTTTTTTTTTTTTTTTGAGACGGAGTCTCACGCTGTTGCCCAGGCTGGAGTGCAGTGGCGCGATCTCGGCTCACTGCAAGCTCCGCCTCCCGGGTTCCCGCCATTCTCCTGCCTCAGCCTCCTGAGTAGCTGGGACTACAGGCGCCCGCCACCGCGCCCGGCCAATTTTTTGTATTTTTAGTAGAGACGGGGTTTCACTGTGGTCTGGATCTCCTGACCTTGTGATCCGCCCGCCTCGGCCTCCCAAAGTGCTGGGATTACAGGCTTGAGCCACCGCGCCCGGCCGGCTTTCTTCACTATCCATCAAAACTCCATCAGTTGATATGGTCAATAGGAAGTGCAAAATAATCCTAAATTTGCAGCGCAATTTTGCACAAAATATGGTACATTTTAAAACACAGTTTTGTGCATAAGTTTTGATTATCTATCAGATCAGACTACCTGTGTCTAGGTTCTTTTTCATTGGATTAGACAATCAAGGGGAGAGCTCATAGCTGAAGCATTTTGTCATTTAGCTGATTTGAAATACTTGCACAGTGACATAGTGATATAAAAATGATAATAAATAAATGAGTGGTTAAAATGATTTCTGTTCTTCTAAACTATTTTTACCTTTTGTCTGGGTTCTTTTTCTGAGGTTCTAGTTTTACCTACAGGGTTTGAGTTCTCTGAGAAGGGAAATATGATTCATGCATCAAATAGGTTTTAAACAATCAATTATGCTCTGGAATGAAAAAGAACAAGCTACTTTTCATTCTTCTCATATATTTTGAACAAAAATTAGTGTGGAAAACACAAAATAGTACAGTAAAAATATGTTATACAGTATTAAAAATGGCACACCTGTATAGGGTACTTACCAGGAATGCAGCTGGCATAACTGAAAGTTGTTCCAGGTTAGTCGGTGGGTGGGTGGTGAGTGAATGTGAAGGCTTAGAACATTGCTGTGTACTACTGTATACTTAGGCTACATTTACTTTATAAAACATATTTTTCTTTCTTTAACAATAAACTTAGCTTACTGTAACTTTTTTAGCTTATAAACTTCAATCTTTTTAAATTTTGACTCTTTTGTAATCACACTTAGCTTAAAACACAAACATATTGTACAGCTTTACAAAAAATAATTCTTTCTTAATATCCTTATTCCATAAGTGGTTTTCTATTTTTAAAATTATTATCTATACTGCTTAAACTTTTTTGTTAAAAACTAAGACACAAATATGCATATTGCCCTAGGCCTACACAGGGTCAGGATCAGCAACATCACTGTCTTTGCTCTCCACATCTTGTCCAATTGGAAGATCTTCAGGGCCAATAACATACATAAAGCTGTCATCTCTTATGATAACAATGCCTTCTTCTGAAATACTTCCCTAAAGACTTGCTTGAGGCTATTTACAATCACCTGTCTTTTCTATAAGTACAACAAGGGCACTCTCAAATAATCATAAGAATTATAGCATAGAAAATATATAAACCATTAATGCAGTCATTTATTATCATGATCAAGTATTCTGTACTATACGTAATTGTATTGCTATACTTTTATATGACTGTAAGTCCAGTAGATTTGTTCACACCAGCATCACCAATAACATGTAAGTAGAGAATTGTGCTAGGACATTAGGATGGCTACAATGTTACTAGACAATAGAAATGTTTCAGCTCCATTATAATATGAGACCACCATCATATACACAGTCCATCATTAACCAAGAGGTCGTTATGCAATACATGATTAAACTTAGAAATCTAACCTTATTCAAACATAGAACAGATAATTTAACAAATACTAGTAGTAGTAGTTTCAGAACACGGAATTAAACTAATTCAGTACATATCACTCGGAATTTCAACAGAATTTTGACACACACACACACACACACACACACACACACACACGCAGATTCTTTGCCCAGAAAGCATGGTAAACTGTGGTAAGCTATGTTATTGATTAAACCATTTAAAGCAACTGGTATCTTTATTTATACGTAAGAAAAAAATCACAGATTCATTTTGTCATTTAAGGCATTATGCAAATTGAGGTTTCATTTATGCTCTGAATGTGAACAAACTGACTTTTTGACAAGGAAGAAATCAGAAATAGAGTGAAATTTCGAAGAACAACTAGCCTATGTCTAGTTTCCAGAAATAAACAGGAAGATAGGACAACATTTTTTAAAAACATACACAGCTCAGAGTGTTAGAAGTATAAGCTTTGTGTCGTAAAATCAGATTTTATCATTTCTTAAGAGTATTAAAACAGTAGAGTTGAATCTCAATGATTGGCACATAGTATATATAATTTTTAGCCTCTGTTATCAATGTTAAAATACATACTGGGTTCTTTTTAGCCATTTACCAAGCTCTAGGTGCCTTTGAGTTACTTGGCATGTAGGATTAAAGCAAATAGGATCTAAGTTTAGATATTATAAAGCTAATTATACATTATTTGGGCCTGTTTTGTGATTCTGTTTTCCTCTGTTAATCTCCCTAATATCATCTTCTAAACCAATGGCTTCTACACTGACATTTATGTATATATTTCACTTGTCAGCATTTTTTTCTTTTAGTTTTATATCAAACATGAATATGCCTAAACCACTTTGAAGAGAAAGAACACAAAGAATTTCAGTCTTACATTTTTTTGAGAGCAGCAGTTAAAATACCAAGTTTTGTCAAATCTGCTTGCATGAAGTGATTTACATGCAACCTCGTGGTCCTGGGAAAATGACTTAACTTGGTATAAATTTCCTTATCTGTGATGCTGGATTTGGATTAGGAGTTCTCTAATGATTTTGTATGAATTTTATAAAATACCAGAAGCAGTTTAGAAAAAAATACAGATAGAATAAAATAGCCTACATTGCACTCTGGATGCATAAAATATTGCCAAATTAAATGTGATTAAATTCTTTATAATTACTCATTTGATAATTATTACAATAATTGCAGTTTCTTGAGAATATACCATACCAGTAACTTGCTCTCAAGTGATTTAAAAATGTTTCTTATTCTTCACTTGCAATTTTTCTGTAGCTTGAGATTGTTTAAATGTGTGTGTGTATATTTGTGTCTATATTTCAACACACATTATACATTTTACATATCTAATGTATTACATATAATAGTACACATATAATATATAGTATAATTGACAGGTGACAACATGCTAGCAGCCCTCACTCTCCGTGCCTCCTCGGCTTCAGCGTCCATTCTGGTGGCGCTTGAGGAACCCTTCAGCCTTCCATGGCACTATGGGAGGCCCTCTCTGGGTTGGCCGAGGCCGAAGCCGGCTCTCTCTGCTTGCGGGGAGGTGTGGCGGGAGAGGCGCGGGCGGGAACCGGGGCTGCCCGTGCTCTCATGGGCCAGCGCAAGTTCTGGGTGGGTGTGTGCTCGGCGGCCCCACACTCGGAGTGGCCAGCCAGCACAGCTGACCCTGGGCAGTGAGGGGCTTAGCACCTGGGCCAGCAGCTGCAGAGGGTGCACCAGGTCCCCCAGCAGTGCTGGCCAGCCCAGGCTATGCTT
This sequence comes from Macaca fascicularis, assembly GCF_037993035.2. Lineage (NCBI taxonomy): Eukaryota > Metazoa > Chordata > Mammalia > Primates > Cercopithecidae > Macaca > Macaca fascicularis. The sequence continues at coordinate 18,632,611 of NC_088376.1, forward strand.
GAATTCTCGCAGGGCCTCAGCTGCCTCCCCACCGGGCAGGGCTCAGGACCTGCAGCCTGCTATGCCTGAAACCACCCCGGACCCCCCGCCCGCAGTGGGCTCCCTCGCAGGGACTGAGCCTCCCCGATGAGTGCCGTCCCCTGCTCCACTGCTCCAAGGCGCCTGGTCCCATCAATTGCCCAAAGGCTGAGGAGTGTGGGTGCACTGCACGGGTCGGGCAGGCGCCTGCGGCCCTGGTGCGGATCCACTAGGTGAAGCCAGCTGAGCTCCTGGGTCTAGTGCAAACTTGGAGAAGCTTTATCTCTAGCTAAGAGATTGTAAATACACCAATCAGTACCCTGTGTCTAGCTCAAGGTTTATAAATACACCAATCAGTACTCTGTATCTCGCTAACCTAGTGGGGACTTGGAGAACTTTTCTGTCTAGCACTCTGTCTAGCTAAAGGATTGTAAACACACCAATCAGCACTCTGTGTCTAGCTCAGGGTTTGTAAATACACCAATCAGTACTCTGCATCTAGCTAACCTAGTAGGGACTTCCAGAACTTTTCTGTCTAGCACTCTATGTCTAGCTCAGGGATTGTAAATGCACCAATCAGCACTCTGTCAAAATGGACCAATCAGCACTCTGTCAAAACGGACCAATCAGCTCTCTGTAAAATGGACCAATTAGCTCTCTGTAAAATGAACCAATCAGCTCTCTGCAAAATGGACCAATCAGCAGGATGTGGGTGGGGCCAGATAAGAGAATAAAAGCAGGCTTCCCTGGCCCAGCCAGTAGCCATCTGCTGGAGTCATTTTCCCGTGGTGGGAAGGTGTGTGTTTTAGTTTTTTACGGTAAAGTTTGTTGTTGCTTACTCTTTAGATCTATGCTACTTTGATGAGCTGTAATACTAAGTGAGCTGTCACACAAACTGGGGAAGTCTGCAGCTTCACTCCTGAAGCCAGTGAGACCAGGAACCCGCCAGAAGTAAGAAACTGGATGCGTTTGAATACCGCAAGCAAGAAACTCCAGATTACCATCTTTAAGAACTGTAATGGAACAAACTCCAGACTACCATCTTTAAGAATTGTAACACTCACCACGAGGGTCCGTGGCTTCATTCTTGAAGTCAGTGAGACCAAGAACCCAACAATTTGACATATTACACCTGTATATTATGTAAAATGTGTGTTCATAAAATACATCTTTTGGCTTTATTCTTTTAAACACTACAACCAGTTTGCAAACTATTAAGGTAGGTGACAGGTGCTCCAATGAATTCTAGCTTTTGTCTTTTAACACCCCTTTGTCCACAAATTTCCTCTTAATGGAAACTATTTGTGTTATGCTGTGATGGGGATGGGCAGAAGCAGGGTATTCTATTTTGCCATTTAGGTAAATGTTTTGTATTCAGTATTTTGAAATTTTCATGAAGCATTTTCAGAGTCACCATTTAATTTCAACCTAAAAAATAATGTAAGAAACATAAGCATAGCAGTGGGTTATTACCATACATTGTACAGGTGAAAATACGAATTTTCTGAAGTCCCTAAGGAAAATGGCAGAATGAAACTACAACTTACGTTTTCTGATTCCATATAACTAGTGAAAAGGGAAGGGGGTGTGGCAGGATGTTGGCTATGTCATTTATTCTCCCTGAGCCTCAGCTTCTTCATTTGCCCAAGATGGACATTACTCTTTTGCCTTAACGGGCTGAGAGTATCAAATAGAATCGCATCAGAGAGCTATAGTAGTGGGGCTTTCTGATAAAGCCATTCGTCATATTTTCAGAAAGTCAGCCTCCTTTCTTGTCCTGTCACTTCCAACTCCCTCGGCTCAATCAAGAGTCCGTGTTTTCAGTATTCACCATTCAGAGTGCTGCATCTTAAGGGCAGAAAGGGTCTTGTAGTAAGGATAAAATGTATGAACATACACATACCCATTTGATAAATGTGACAACTGCACTGGATGCTAATTTTTTCATTTACATCAGACTGCCCTAACTCTACTAGGCCACCAATCACCTGTCCCTCTTCTCTGTCAGAATTTTAGCCACAGCCAAACTTACTTTTAACTAGATATTGACATGCAAGTCTAGACTAAAAGTAAAATAAGTACCATGTTACAAATAGGGCATAAACAAATTGGGCATATAAGCTAAAATAAGTTGCTTTATTTCATTGACATGTGGGCACATGCTATTTGTCAGGGGCAAACAATGTTCTTTGGACAATGCACGTTAAAATGATCATGGGTTATATGTAAGTAAGTATTGTGCTAGTCTAGAACTTTTAAAACGCCGCTATCAAAACAATCAAATAATTGAGCATATATATATATTTTTTTTCTGCTGTAAGAACCGGGGTTATGTTATACAAACAATAGATACATTTATCCATACCCTTGGTCTAAAGGTCAGCTTTGCTGTTCATATAATATGAGAAACAGTAGAAAGTCTTCGAAGAATCCATAGAAGAAAGACTGTGGTTGGTGGTATTGACTTTGTCACTGCCTGGTCAGATAGATAAACAGCAGTATGTGAGCAAATAGCCCATAAAGTAGATTCCTGGGCTGATCCTTAATCTGATATTCCTAAGGGCTCCTGGTTTATACTCAGACTTGCTGTCAGGTTTTAACAATAGAGTAAGAGTGTTACAGGGGTACAAAAACACCAGAAAAAATAAGCACACTTTCCAGGCCTAAACATCCATGATGCAAAATATCCACAATGCATATTGTCTTTCAAATGATAGTCTGGGAGTTTCAAAAAAAGAAAAGGGAAGATGTTGGAAGCTGTGGACAACTTAATCCTAAAAGTCAATAAATATTACAGCAGCTCCCATTTATTGAATATACATATATGCTATAATTCTCACAACAACCCCAAAATGTAGGTACGAATGGCCTGATTTTATGGATCAGGAAATTAAGATGAAAGAGCTGGTAAAGAGAAGTGATATAATTTGAACCCACGCCAGTCTTTAAGGCCTAGCGTCTTCCCACTTATGCTTTGTAAGGCATGAGAAAAAGAGCAGAAATTTCTATAAGGCCACCATATTTTACTGTGTCATAAAATAAATACAGTGAGAAGGAATTTGCTTTCGAATGTTTTTTCTTTTATGGCACAGAAAAACTTAGCTTATAAATGAGGAAGAAAAAATAAATGAAATATTTGGATTTTCTTTCACAAGCCAGGAAGTTAAGATTAAGAGCAATGATTTTGGCCAGGCGCGGTGGCTTGCGCCTTTAATCACAGCACTTTGGGAGGCCAATGCAGGCAGATCATTTGCGGTCAGGAGTTCGAGACCAGCCTGGCCAACATGGTGAAATGCCATCTCTACTAAAAATACAAAAATTAGCCAGGCATGGTGGTAGGCGCCTGTAACCCTAGCTACTCAGGAGGCTGAGGCAGGAGAATTGCTTGAGCCCAGGAGACAGAGGTTGCAGTGAGCAGAGATCACACCACTGCATTCCAGCCTGGGCAACAGAGTGAGACTTTGTCTCAAAGAAAAAAAAAAAAAAAGATTCTTCAAGTTTGGTACTAGTAACACAGTTAAACCACAGTGGAGTTTCCTAGTAACCTGGAACTGACCTCCATTCCTGTTTCAACATAAGAAACATTACAGTTTTGGCTTTTGATATGGCTTTAAATAAATAATGTAAAACTTCTTCATACTACCCTATAGTAGCATATTAACTTACACTGCCTTTCAATAGTACAACTGTTATGACCCACTTTATTTATTCTGGTTACGGGTGTGTGTGTGTGCACACACACTTGAGCGCATGTGCTCATGTGCTCATGAGGGAAGGGAACAGGTGGGGAAGCAAGCAGTGAGATACTAGGTATGTAGTTTCAGGTAATTTTTCTCCTGACAAAAGGGTCACATGAACTGAGAAAATTTGACAAATCATATAAAAGAGCAAAATATTGTGATATGGAAAAAACGTGTGTTCTCAGAGACTGGTTTCTATAAAGTAAGACGTCAACCAGTCACCATTAAAAGAAAAGGTTTTGTTTTGCTTTGTTTTTACACTTTACTTTTCAAAAAAAAAAAAAAGTACACTATTGAATAAACAGAAATTGTTCTGGATCCTCAGGGAAAAAAATACTACAGAGTTCTAAAACTGCATTGCTATGATTAGTTATTAATATAAAATTGTATATAATAATATAGTTCTTGTATATAACCTTTGAAATTTGATGATTTTATGATGTATAGCCTTTTTTTCTAATAAGTAGCAATAGTGACAATTGTCAAATATTGTGACAAAGTCTTACATAGAAAATATCTCATAAATTATTTTATATTTGGTTCTATGTCATTCAAACTTTATGTGTAAGACATATGAATATGTTTTTTTCCAATAACATATTTATAGAAAGCAAGTTTCCTTAAAGGGAATACTTAATACTGTGTCTTTAACTGCTAAACTCTTTTCTCTCATCCTCTCTCCTCTTGTCTCCACCCCTTCCCTCCTCTCCCTTCCTGACTTAAGACATAACCATAAAAATGGAGGAGGGGGAAATGCTATAATGGTAAAAAAAAATATTAACGCCTTTCTGAAAACCATTTAGATAATCAGTTAACAGAGTTCAAAAGGGCAGGGAGTGAATAAAACTGAATATTTTTCCCTGCACTGCATCAGACCAGCACAAATTGATTAATTTTCAAGAAGTTAAAACTGATTAGTATTCTCTGTGTTGGCTTTGATTCCTAAATGCCATTCAGTATACGTGGTGCATCTATTATGTGATGTGAGCAGAGGGAGCTAAAATGGACAAACACTGACTATAAATCTTGTTGAAGTTGTCCATGAGGAACAAAGGCTGTGGGAAAAGAGTATCAAAATATATCAGCTAACTTTTCCCACCTATTTTCTGATATAACTAAAGCTCCCAATGGGCCAGAGGGTGTGGAGATGCCTTTATACCATCATTGTAGGAGCAAATAGACAGAGACAGCTAGATATAAATCACAAGGAGTAACAAAATTTTAGGATTGGCTTTCTAACAGCTTTCATTTTTGTTTTCATCAATGTAAATTTTATATGTAAAAGACTGTAGATTGTTTTAATGAAGTGTATACTTTAAATGTATTAAAATGAATTATTCAGGGACACAGCAGGAAAGCAACAGATGTACCCATCTGAGGGGGGTCATGCTTAGTTTCATTTGATGAATATTTGTTTTGTTGCTTTGAAAAATTAATGCAATGAAATATTTAAAATGAATAAGAACGTTTTAAATTGACTTGGAGAAAAAGTGTTCCCTTCCAGGATTTCTTTTTTGGTATTGTGCCATTGGCATTAAGGAGAATAGTATTACCATTGTGTGTTTTGATGTGTTAAAAAAAAAAGTTGCAGGGAATATTTACTAGGTGTAAATATTTGATTACTCATCATGCATGGAGAAATCGCATTTAAAGACAAGTTTTCAAATGTGGCAAATCTCAAGCATATCCTGTCACTCAGACAACTCAGAAAAAAGTGAAAGGCTTGACCGTTTGGAAACTTTGATGATTTGGTGGAGGAAGATAGAGGATTATGTAATACTTGAATTGCTTTGACCATCTGTGTTAGAAGTTTCTTCAATGGCCCTCTTATCTTGTAGCTTAGTTTAGCATTAGGTCAACTCCATTTATGGATGATTGAGAGGCATTGACCATTATTTCCTAAGTGAGATTTGGCTGCTGTCACTGGTAAATCAATGACATTGCTTAAGACTGCCTGTGAAACAGTTGCTAATATTTAAAGAAGTTGAAGAAAAAGAATAACTTTGTATCCTCAACATTAAGATTAGATTGTACAATCCCTTGTGATTACTTAAAAAAAAAAAAAAGCAGAGGTTACAAATCGTGCCAATTGATGTTGCAAAAAGAACTTGGGTGTATAAAATGATTTCGAAGATCCAAATGATGTACTAATTAAATCCAGAGTCATCAAAAATTCTACTGTTGCAACAATATCTGACAATATGTATTTGATAGATGTGGTTATTATGGGTACAGACACCGAATTGCATCACTATGTCATTTGGTCAGCTTAGTTTCAAATAGGCTTAGGTGAGGGTTCTATAAAACTTAACCTTCTTAAAATTTTTGCTAAATTCTTTGGTGAAAAGCATAATATGCCAAAAACAACAGTGTTAGCACCTTTCCAATTCTGGGAAAAACCTCATATTCCATTCTGTATATGCTATAGAGTTAGTTGTTGTGTGTGTTTGTTTGCCAGTAAAGTAAAAGAAGAGACAAAATTGATTTCAGGACAATTTTGACACAGCCCTCTGCCTCTTCTTTCCTTCCTTTCTCTCTGCCACCTTTGTCATCCTTTCTCCTTCTCTTTCTTTCTCCCTTTCTCTTTTTCTCCTCTTCTTTCCTTTCTTTCCCCCTCCCTCCCCTTCCTTCCTTCCTTCCTTCCTTCCTTCCTTCCTTCCTTCCTTCCTTCCTTCCTTCCTTCCTTCCTTCCTTCCTTCCTTTCCTCTGTGTCACACCTTGGTAATTATCACAATATTTCAAGCTTTATTATTATTATTTTATCTGTGATGGTAATCTGTGATCTATAATATTTATGTTTTGTGGCACCATGAATAGCACCCATTTAAGACAGCAAACTGAATTGATAAATGTATGTTCTGACTCTTCCTGACCAGACGTTCCCCCATCTCTTTCTTTCTCCTCAGGCCTCACCATTTCCTGAGATACAACAGGATTGAAATTAGGCCAATTAACAACCCTACAATGACCTCTAAGTGTTCAGGTGAAAGAAAGAATTGCCTGTCTTTCACTTGAAACCTGAAAACTGAATTGGTAAGTAGTTTAAACAAAAATAAATGATTTTGACTCATTAGATTATAATACCCATACCTACCAAATGCCCTCTATTTACATAAATATTGCATTAGCATTTACTATATCACTTCTGGGAGTATTAATCTATCAATCACACCGAATATCATCCCTACTATGCCTAGAAGGAATAATATTATCATTATTCATTATAAATACCCTCACAGCTTTAAATATACACTTCCTTCTAGCAAATATTAGCTAGGAATAATTAAGCTTAGTCTGAAAGACATGTCAAAGGTTGAGATAGTCTGAAAGCTAGGCCTTTGTACCAGTTAGCCAAGCTGTTAATGCAAAAGAAAAGTTCTTGATGAAAATTTAAAATGCAACTGCAGCGAACACATGAATGATAAGAAAGCAAAACCACCTTATTGCTGATCTGGAGAAAGTTTTAGTGGTCTGGATAGAAGATCAAACTAGCTACATTTCTTAATGCCAAAGCCTAGTCCAGAGCAAGATCTTAACTCTATCCAATTCTACGAAGGCTAGGAGAGGTGAGAGAAAGCTGCCGGAAAAAAGTTGGAAACTAGCAGTTTGCTTCATGAGGTTTTAGGAGACAAGCTGTTTCTATAACATAAAACTGCAAAGTGAAGAAACGTGCTGATGCAGAAGCTGCAGCAAGTTATCTAAAAGATCTAGCTAAGATAATTTATGAAGGTGGCTACACTAAACAATAGATTTTCAATATAGATGAAATATCCTTATATTGGAAGAAGATGCATCTAGGACTTTGCCAGTTAGAGAAGAGAAGTCAATGCCTGGCCTCAAAACTTCAAAGGACAGGCTGACTCTCTCGTTAGCTGCTAATGGAGTGGTGACTTTAAATTAAAGCCAATGTGACCAGGCTCGGTGGCTCAATCCTGTAATCCCAGCACTTTGGGTGGCTGAGGCGGACAGATCACGAGGTCAGGAGGTCGAGACCATCCTGGCCAACATGATGAAACCCCGTCTCTATTAAAAGTACAAAAAATTAGCCCGGTGTGGTGGGGTGTGCCTGTAGTCCCAGCTACTCTGGAGGCCGAGGCAGGAGAATTGCCTGAACCCAGGAGGTGGAGGTTGCAGTGAGCTGAGATCATGCCACTTCACTCCAGCCTGGGTGACAAAGTAAGACTCCATCTAAAAAAAAAAAAAAGATTCCTTTCAAAATATTACTTCTCATTAATTATGCACCTGGGTCACCCAAGAGCACTGATGGAGATGTACAAGAAGATTAATGTTGTTTTCAGGCCTGCTAACACAACATCCATTCTGCAGCCCATGGATCAAGAGTAATTTTTACTTTCAAGTCTTATAATTTTAGAAATATATTTCATAATGCTATAGCTGTCATAAATAGTGATTCCTCTGATAGATCTTGGAAAATTACATTTAAATCCTTCTGGAAGGAATTCACCATTCTAGATGCCATTAATAACATTTGTCATTTATGAAAGAAGATCAAAATATCCACATTAACAGGAGTTCGGAAGAAGGTGTTTAAACACTCATGGATGACTTTAAAGGGTTCAAGACTTCAGTGAAGGAAGTCACTACAGATGTGGTAAAAACAGCAAGAGAACTAGAAGTGGAGCATGGGGCTGGGCATGGTGGCTCAGGCCTGTAATCTCAGTACTTTGGAAGGCGGAGGCAGGAGGATCACTTGAAGCCAGGAATTTGAGACAAGGCTGGTCAACTAAGTGAGACCCTGTCTATAAAAACAAACAAACAAACAAACAAGAATAACAAAAAATGAGGCAGACATGTTGTCACTTGCCTATAGTCCTAGCTATTCAGCAGGCTGAATTGAGAGGACTGCTTGAGCCCAGGAGTTTGAGGCTGTAGTGTGTTACGATCACGCCCCTGCACTCCAGCCAGAGCAACACAGTGAGACTCTGTCTCTGGAAAAAAAAAAAAAAAAAAAAGAAAAAGAAAAAAGAAGAAAAAACAAAGAAAAGAAAAAAAGAAAGAAGAAGGAGGAGAAGAAGGAGGAGGAGGAGGAGAAGTGGTGGTAGTGGTGCAGCCTAAAGATGTGACCAAATTGATGTCATGGTCAAACTTCAATGGATCAGGAGTTGTTTCTCATGGATAAACAAAGAAAGTGATTTATTAAGATGGAAATCTAGTGTTAAAAATGCTGTGAACATTGTTGAAATGACAGCAGAAGATTTAGAATACTACATAAACTTAGTTGATAAAGCAGCAGCAGAGTTTGAGAAGATTGACTCCAGTTCTGAAAGAAGTTTCACTGTGGGTAAAATGCTATCAAACAGCATCTCAGGCTGCAGATAAATCTTTTGTGAAAAGGAGTCAATTCATCTGCCAAACTTCATTGTTTTCTCATTTTAGATAATTGTCACAGCCACCCCAACCTTCAGCACCCGCCACCCTGATTACTCTGCACCCATCTATATCAACACAAGACCATCTACCAGTAAAAAGATTATTACTTGCTAAAGACTCAGATAATTAGCACTTTTAGCAACAAAGTATATTTTAATTAATGAATATACATGTTTTTAGGCACAATGCTATTGCTCACTTAATAAGTTACAGTATAGTGCACACGTAACTTTTATATGCACTGGGAAACCAAAATATTATTGAGATTCACTTTATTGTGATATTTGCTTTATTGCAGTAGTCTGGAACTGAACCCACAATATCTCTGAGGTATGCTTATACATTGGTCATCCTTTACTATTGAATCATACAGAGTTATATGATTTGTTTATATCCATTTCCTACCCCTCTGGAATCAACCAGCATAGGAACTGCGTTTTATTCAAAATAGGCTGGTACACTGTAGCTACTAAATCTATTTAATTCCCTTTCATAAAATTCTATTCCTATTTTTCAATTAATCAGTGAATTGATGTGTCAGCCTAATATTCCTTCCTGCTAACAATGCATAGAATTTTGGAATTGGACCTTTACAAGTCATCTTGTTGTCCCCTTCCCTCCTTCCTCCCAGTTTACAGAGGAGAAAGATGAGTCCAAGATATTTTAAGAAATATACTCAAGGTTAAATTTCTGTATTATGGACTCAAATCTAATTCTACTGCCATTTATCAGTTAATTAATTCAACAAACATTTGTTGAGCTTATGTGTGATATACGATATTAGGCTAGAGATATAACAATGAACGAAACTACGCTCTGGATTTCATAAAGTTGATGCTCTGGTGTGGGGAAATGGAAATTAATTAGTAAACAAATCAGTTAGTTATCCACTTAAATAACGAGAAGAAAATAATGCTCTATTTTGTCTTGCTACTCATGTATGTAGTTAACCAGGAAAATGCAAAGATACATTTTAAATATGTACTCAGCCTCGAGGTTTTCAGAGGTGGAGTATATCTCTGATGCACATCCAAGACTGAGCACGAATTTCCCAGGGTTACTGGCTTCCACTTTCTGTGAGAGCATATATACACATCTGTGATTTCTGTCCTCTCCCAGCAAATCCTGGATTGCTAACAAGCACTTACAAAAGAGAGAGAAAGTTACCAGCCATGCAGTTTTGTTCAGCTTCCTTCTTGTGCCCTTTCCTAATCCCCATCAAACAACAGCTGAGATAATGGAAGAGGCAAGGAGAGAAGTACTTCCTATGATAACACACATGAAGCCTACGGAATCTGATGGGGTCTGGTAATAGCAAAACTGAAAATGCCCATGTCAGCAAACAACCTACAGCTTCAAAAAATAGTACTGATGAGTTGAGAATGGGAATCATAGAGTTATGCTACCATAACACACATGCGTTTTAAAGGAAGACCTGCAAGAAAGAAATTGAATTTGTTAGATTATTTCTCCCAACCCTTTAGCAAATTGTTTTGTCCTGTGTCCTATTCTTTATCACCTGTGGATAGCTGTGTACCGGGCACATGACCATGTGTACATTCACAAAATGAATCTCCTACACTTGACGATTCAAGACAGTCAAAGGTCTCTTCAGAGGCCAGCAGAGCTTGATAGGTCCATGATTCACTTATGGTCTCAAATTGTTATAAAGTCATGTGCCTGAAAGTCCATTTACATTCATGATTCAAGGTCCATATCATGTGTGGTTTGTTTGTTTGTTTGTTTGAGATGGAGTCTTGCTCTGTCACCCAGACTGGAGTGCAGTGACGCGATCTTGGCTCACTGCAAGCTCAGCCTCCAGGGTTCATGCCATTCTCCTGCCTCAGCCTCCTGAGTAGCTGGGACTACAGGCGCCCGCCATCATGCCCGGCTAATTTTTTGTATTTTTAGTAGAGATGTGGTTTCACTGTGTTAGCCAGGATGGTCTCAATTTCCTGACCTCGTGATCCGCCCGCCTCGGCCTCCCAAAGTGCTGGGATTACAGTCGTGAACCATCGCGCACGGCCATCGTGTGGTTTTAAGATGCTTCCCTGTGGAGAGAGCTAAGGAACAACTGAGAAGAATTGTGTCAGTAGGAACAGTCCATCAACAAAATCTCAGGGTCCAATGGTGTATTAGGTTGTTTATGCATTACTGTAAAGAAATACCTGAGGCTGGGCAATTTATAAGAAAAGAGATTTAATTGGCTCACGGTCTTGCAGGCTGCACCAGCATAACTCTAGCAACTGCTTCTGGTGAGGGACTCAGGACACTTACAATCATGACAGAAGACAAAGGGGAAGCAGGCATGTCCCATGGCAAGAATAGGAGCAAGAGAGTGAGGAGGCAGATGCCTTCTAACCAATCCGATTCTATATGAACTTAGAGTGAGAACTCATTTATTATTGTTAGGATAGCACCAAGCGATTCATGAGAGATCCACTTCCATGACCCAAACACCTCCCAGCAAGCTCCACCTCCAGCATTGGGAATTACATTTCAACATGAGATTTGGAGGAGACAAACATCCAAACCATATCAAACAGGATTCCACATTCACTAGGAAGGACCAAAGAATGACCATACATCTCTGAACAAGCATGTAAGTCACATCAGTGAAACTAAGCTTCATAGAATGCAATGTGCGCATGATTCTCATCTGATTACCAGCTTAGTTAAAGATACAACTGGCTAAAAGAGAGTTGGAGTTGACCATGTTTATAATGAGTCAAAACTGTTTTTATTAAGCTCTTCAAAATGGAATACATTTCTTGAATAAGATCAGGCATCATTATCCATCTTAAATTAGAGAGGATATTGTTTGGAGAAATGGATGCTATATAAAATTACTTTTTTTAGCAATAGAAAATGTGACATGCTGTTTTATTATTCACTGATTTCATAATTCACTTAATAAATATTAAATAAACCCAAATTATCATCTAAGAAAAATTCAGGTTCTTAGTATACAGAAGTGAAAAAAAAAAATTACAAAGAGTCTTAACTTCCCCAAAAGCTAACATTCTAGGCAGAATTATGTAGCTTAGTAGGTTTCTCTTTTTGCTTTTTTTTTTTTTTTTTTTGAGATGGAGTCTCACTCCGTCGCCCAGACTGAAGTGCAATGGTGCAATCTTGGCTCATTGCAGCCTCCACTTCCCGGGTTCAACAAATTCTCTTGCCTCAGCCTCCTAAGTAACTGGGATTACAGGTGCACACCACCACACCCAGCTAATTTTTTTTTTTGTATTTTTAGTAGAGTCAGGGTTTCACCACATTGGCCAGACTGCTCTTGAACTCCTGACCTCAAGTGACCCCCCCCACCCTTGGCCTCCCAAAGTGCTGGGATTACAGGCATGAGCCACCGCACCCAGCCAGCTTTTCCTTCGAGGAAGTTCAATTATAGTTCATTTCCAGTCTTAACTTAGATGTCATGCCCATGCTCTACCAAAAGTTTAATGTTCCTTTTCACTACTTTTCTTTATTGCTTTGCTTTGGTTCCATTTATCCATATGTTTTGTTTTATCTGTGATTAAGTAAACTCAAATCTATTTTTGTTAAAACTGGAAGTTGGTGAGCTATAAATGATTATTTAATTAAGGAGTAAATAAGAGAAAAATAAACAGCATTTTTGCTCCCTCTTTTCCTGTTTCATTTGGCCAGGCTTTGATTCTCCTGTAAGATCTCAGCTGATATCAAATCCTGGCCCAGTCACTTATTAAGTGTTTGTGGCAAATACTTGAAATTCTGTAGAATTCTTTAAACTTTTAATCAGAAATGACAAAATTAAGTTGTAGGTTTGTGGGAACAAGATGTAATGTTCCACAAGCACTTAGAACAGTACTTGGCATCATTGGTGTTTTATCAATGTCTGTTCCATTTAACTCCCTCTTTCTCTATCTTATTTTAGTGAGCAATAGTTATTACAAAAGGGAGATAAAAAATATGCAGTGATGCTCACATGTAGCAAGCCAAAGTGGGCTTTCTATCATAAGAGCCTTTGGGTATGCTGATGATCGTGTAAGAAGATATTCTGAGTTTCACAATATTTTGAGTCTCTAAACCCACCATTTAAAGTAGTAGGTTGCCTGTACTTTTTTACAGTTATGAAGACCTCTATTTAATTGGTCTTAAACTGAGTATATATTGCATATATGTTGCATTTATTGACAATTTACAATAAGCCAGTGGCTATGGGCTCACATGCCCATAGCTCATTGGATTCTCAGGAGAAATCTCTGGGGTAGGTGTTATTACTCCCATGATGCAAAGAAAGTACTTTGCCCAGGGTTCCACGGCTGTGTATCTGGTGGCACTATGGTCGAAATTCGAGGTTTAGTGCCAGTGACTACCTTCTTAGCTACTAACTAGTACCACTAGTACTAGTATCAAACCGAGGCAAATATATTGAAACTGTGCTTGCTTAAGCTCCTGACAAATATGTTGCTTGTTTGGGTTAGGTTACAGATTAAGAAGAAATACAACCACAGCTTCTACTGGGAATTCCAGCCATGTTTGAATTCATGCAGGTCTTCCCCACAGCTACATCCAGACCTCCATTTAGAAGTGAGCCTAAACTGCTCATGGAAGTTACTCTACCCATTGTCAGGCAATCCTGGCTTAAGAGTCATGCCGGCATTACAGATAGACAGCACGGTGAGGAGGTTAAGTACAGTTCTTAGAAACATTTTGGTAAAATGAATCCTGTTTGAGATATATGTTTAATATGCACTAATTGATTGAATAATCATAACTCTGGTCTTGTCACCTTGAGGAGTGCTTGGGAGAGTAGTAGTATTTATTTATTTATTGTTGGTTTCTGAAAGCTCTTCTTCACATAGCACTTCATCACCATCCCTGGAGATGACAATCAGTTATTGAGAGTCCTTCTGTTTCCCCTTATACCACCCTTCGCCCAACCAAAATAAATCAAAATAAGTGACTTTTCAATCCTCTCAAATAGTCCCTCACCATTAATGTAGAAAATATGTTCTCCAGATAATTCTTTTTTATTTTTCAAAAAAAGTTTCTTTTTTATTTTTTATTTCCTTAAGGGATTTAAAAAATAATTTGCCTTCCATGTGACAGTAGAAAGTTTTTTTTTTTTCAGAGAAAACTTTGTAGATGGCCTGAAATTCCCGTGGGGCCCCCTCAGACAGATGGATGGTGAAATCAAGCCCCATCTGCATCTGGGTCTTAGCATAGTGCTTGGTGCAAACAAGAGGCTCCAAAAGGTAGCTGTTGGATGGGTGAGAATGTTGAATGTGCCTTGAAGGAGTAGAAGAGTTTGTCCTCAAACATCAGTGTGCAGGCTAGTGCTTCTCTTGCTGCTTCTTTCTGATCTATGTTTATGGTAAATTAGAGGAGCAATGTGGCCAATACTGAAGTCTAGTAAATCTTATTAACTGTGTTCACAGCAAATAAGGCTCTTGCATCTCTTCCTAGGAAGGAAAGTGTCCTCAACACACCACAAAACAAATAAAAAACAATAAGTAAGTGTCTCTGATACTAATAAGCCCTTCTTTGTGTTTTATCAAAAATGTGAACCTGAAATCTAAATCTTATTGAAAATATATTTAACAAAATTTTTATTTTCTATTTTTTTTAACTTTAATTTTAAGTTCAGGGGTACAAGTGCATAAGTAAACTTGTGTCATGGAGGTTTGTTGCATCATCCAGGTTTTAAACCTAGTACCCATTAGTTATTTTCCTGATCCTCCCCCTCCTCCCACCCTCCACCTCTCAAAAGTCCCCAGTATGTGTTGTTCCCTTCTATGTGTCCATGTGTTCTCATCATTTAACTCCCACGTATAAGTGAGAGCATGCAGCATTTGGTTTTCTGTTCCTGTGTTAGTTTGCTAAGGCTAATAGCCTCCAGGTTCACCATGGAATACTATGCAGCCATAAACGAGAATGAGATCACATCCTTTGCATGAATAAAAAATTAGTATTTACTGAGCATTTGCCCTATGCAAGTGTTTTACTGGATCTTTATATTGATTATTTTATTTAACCTTCAGTTTCATCTCCAGAAAACTTTTTTGATCACTTAATCTAAAGTAGACTGCATCTTATTCTTTTTCATCAAATCCTATTGTTTTTCTTTATAGAATTATCAAAATATATAACTATTTATTTACAGAACATTCCATTATCAATCGTCTTCCACCCTAACACTAAGCTTCACAATCCAGGGATCATAACAATTTTGTCTGTTATTGTATTTTCAGGGCCTCACATTCTGCCATGTTCATGGTAGAGATTGAATAAATATTTGCTGAGCAAAGGAATAAATTACAGCATAGAGGGGTAGTTTCACACAAGTCATTTTCCTAAGTACTGTCTTTTTAAAAAAAATTGCCTCATCTACTCTATAAAATAATTAGGGGTGCTAACAAAAATCGCTATACTCCACTCCAAAAGTCTTCATTGCAGAGTTTAGGACATACTAAAGCAAGGTCGAAGTAAATCAGTGATGTTGACCTATATTTGTGATGATAATGATGGTGATAAATATTGCTATGGCAAATATTTACTGAATACTTAACATGTGGTTGCTCTTTTTTAAAGGCTTTACATATATGACCTTATTTAACTTAATAATCCTATGAGGTAGATGCCTTCATTGTTCTTATTATATAGATGAGAATGCTGAGTCAAAGAGAGGGTAAGTCACTTGCTCCAGGTCATACAGCTAGTATGTGGTACAGAGGGGATTCTGATCTAGACAGTCTGGCTCCGGAGTTCATGATGTCTTTTTTTAAGATCAGCCCAAGATGCAACAATATGTCCACATTTTGGTAGATGACAAGACTAGAAAATTCAGTGAGTTTCAGAGGATTAAGCCAAAGAATGAAGGACACTGCATTTCAAAGTAAGAACTTCATACAGAACATGGACAATAATGAGACATATTTGAACTCCCTTTGCTACGAGGTGAAATGCAGTTTGGATTAGTACCTATTTTTTGATAACTGGAATTGAGACGATAAAAAATGAATGATAATTATGGACTGATGCAGGGAACCAATGTTTGGATATTGGTTTTTATCCACTTTCTCTCCTTTTTAACCCTCTGTCACTTTTAGATAGGAAAATATCAGAAACACAAAAATACATCATAGTGTTATACAGTGAACAGTTGTGATTTTATAAAAATGAATTCTGGTCCCATGTACCAAGTTTTTATTTTAATAAACGATTTAAAGGTCAAGATCATAGATGTTTCCAGTTAACCTAAAAACATATGATAAACTACAATATAATTTAAAAAGCAAATTTGGAGATTAAGATTTGTCATTATGTTTCATTAAAAAAATGGTCATTTTAGAAAAATAAGTAAGTTGGTAATAATGATTAAATGTAAGAATAACCATTATAAGATAGTGGCAATTCAAGTTTTTTTTTTTTATTTTATGCTCATGAAGTTGCAATACAAATGCAAAATTTATTGGCAGATATTGTCACTGCTTTGTTGTTGGAAATCTCTACCGAGATATCCACAAACTAGCTTTTAGTGAACACTGCCAGGATGTTCTACGAGAGGAAGAGGTCCTGTCTTGGTTTTCATAGCTGAATACGATCAAGTTTAGGGACAGAGGAGAGTTTTAGTCACTTAATGATGGGTTTCACCACACTATGTGTAAGGTAACAAAATCCTCTACTCCTAATGATAAACAGTAAAATCTATTCCTTATACACTTGTTTGAGTTCAAAGCCATCTTTCAAAAAGGAATTTTCTAGAAGGAAAGAAAAATAGATGAAAACAACACTGGGCAAAGCTATTTGAATAACAAATACCAGCTAAAGCACACCACTGTTTGTTCTTTTTATCATTTGCTGTTGTTGTTTTTTAATGACATCCTGAAACTCAAAAGATGATAGATAAGAGGCTTTTAAGTGTCATTTCAACATATTTGGTCAGTTACTTTCATTGTGGAACATGGAATTTCTATTAAAACAGTAATACATAAAAAATAGGATTGACTGCAAGGCTTGAAGATGAGATCAATGCAGGAAATGGAAATGCATTTCTATGAGGCAGCATTTACATAATACCTATCTTCTAAAGAAATCAATGTTATTCACCTGTTCACCCCACTTACGCATGAGAGCCTCTTTAAAAAACAAAAACAAAAATAAACGGACTTCTAAAAGCAAGATGTGTTATAAGACTTCTTAAACCTACTGGTATAGAGGAATAGGTGCACCTTCTATCAGGGTTGAGATATGAGCCCATCTCCCACCAAATCTAACACTCAAGGCAGGGGAGAAGTCAAAGCTAAACAAATAGAATGGGTCTGCAGAGTGCAGTATCAGGGGACATTCACCAAAAAGAATTAAAAACTTTGAAATGCAAATGTAAATCAAATTTGTATTTTAAAGATCATGCTAACTGGGAAATTGTTTTCAATATCAAAGTACGAATACTCTTCTATTGAAACTTTAAAAATCTCAGTATTTTAAACTTCAAAATCCCTATAACTGACTCAAAAAGCAAGAAAATGAGGGCAGATACAAAAAAAGGAGTCTTTTTGAAAATTAACACATTTTCCTGAATGTTTAGTCTCTTCCTGTAAAACACTTAGTAAATCACAATACCAGAGAAATGAAAGGTGGAGGGAGTATTGGCTGGGTCATTTTAGAGAATCTGTGACATCTGTGTAGGCTTAGTCCCAATAGCATACTTCTGAGAGCGTTGATATTCACAGAAAACCATCAAGACAGGATATTCTAATGACTATACAAGGTCTATGGTTACAGATTACTCATGAATGAATCATGCTCTTTGAAAATTCATAGTACTGAACCACACAAAATATATTAATACCATCTACACTAAGTGAAAATGAATTGTGTAACCAAATACTCATAATGGCCTGCTATACTTTACAAAAGATGCCTCACAAAATTGAGTGCTATCATGTGAGTGCTAAGTATGAGATCTAACCTTTATAGCGCAATTATATCTTGTTTTAATATAACGTTTTAAATTTCACATACTACTTTTTTACCTATATTTTAGAATAGATTTTTAAAGTAGTGCTTGAAATATTGAGCAAAAGTATTTTCTCTATGTCAGTGCAGAAGACAGCTGTATTTACTTCTGTAAAATGTGTTTACCATCAAAGAAAAATGGAAAGGGATCTCCAGATGTTTGGATTGTCTTAGCGAAAATCACCTGTAAACATTCAAAAAGTTATCAGATAATGTAACACCTTCTGTCTTTAAGATTTTGAGTTGTGAGAGATAGAACATTGATAGCAATGCCTGTGAAGTGGAAGTGATTTAAGCCACACTTCTGGGGTAGTAAGAAACCATTTTAGAACATCTGGCTATAATTTGAAATGACTGCCAGATGACGTCATAGTTTTCCTTTGGTTACAAGCGTTCAAAGTTGAAAGTGTCCTCCAGAAAATGATATTTCCCTCTCACTTCGAATTATGGATGCACAAATCATCAAATGCCCATATATGCAGGGGGCAGGCAAAATATAAATTCTAAAGTCATTATAAAACAGATAAGCAAAAAAGCCAGAGATATTATTTAAAAGAAGAGGAATGATGGGTGGTGGTGGGAATAACTCCCTCAAATATTCAAACATTATGTGAAATACTGATTATCAAAGATAATAACACATGATTTGACTAGTAGGTCAATTAAGACAATTGAAATTTCAGGGAAATAAAAAACACACATGGTGATTTCATAGAAGAAAATGTAACATTTGGATTCCATGCAAAGAATGTATTATTCAGTAGTAGAACAACTGACTAACCATGAGGAAATTTTAAAAATTTAAATTAAAGCTGATTTCTCCATCTTACAACTAATGCTAAAATAAATTCTAGATGGCTTAAAAATTAGAGAAAAAATCAGTTACATTTTAATATTCTCAGTATGGGCATTTTATATATATATATATATGAATGAGATATTCAGATTTTAAAAAAGGATAAATATGTCTATCACCATTCACTATGTTTCTCTTTTGCCATTCAAGTTTTTAAAGGATGTTATTTTAAATCATCTAAATGGCAAAAAAAAAAAAAAAAAAAAAAAAATCATGAATGAAGTCAAAAGGTAAATAACTTATCAACTTTCATGTGATAAAGTTCTTGGAAATTAGGTTTTAAAAGGCCTAATTCAGTTGAAAAAATGGGCAAAGAATATGAACAATAGAGTTCAAGAACAGGAAGTATTAAAGGTCTAAACACATGAAAAAATGTTCAATCTTAGGTCACATTTCTCTTATTAATTTTAAGACTACAATGTGGTAAACTTTTCACCTATTATATTAGCTAGGAAAAAGATTCATAACCATTATTTTGGCCAGGGTGTTGGGATACAGGACTTTTCACGCTGGCTAGTGTGGGTGTGACTTAGGATAACCTATGGGGAAAATAATTTGGCAACAGTTATCAAAATTAAATAAGCATATACTATATTGCCTAGCAAGTGCAATTTATATATTTTCTTGTAGATAAGCTTGTATCAATGAGAAAAAAGATACAAACATTTAATTTTCATTTTTGTATTATTCACAGTAAATAAAGATTGGAAACAACCTAGATCTCTGTAAGTAAGGAAATGTTTGAACATTTAAATAAAAAATATTGTACCTATATTCAATGGAATACTATATGGCCATCAAACGTAATGTGACAGCTTTTCTTGTACCATTAAGAATGAACTTTAGGCCTGGCACGGTGGCTCATGCCTGTAATCCCTGCACTTTGGGAGGCTGAGGCGGTCAGATCACAAGGTCAGGAGATCAAGATCATCCTGGCTAACACAGTGAAACCCCATCTCTAGTAAAAATACAAAAAATTAGCTGGGCGTGGTGGTGGGCGCCTGTAGTACCAGCTACTTGAGATGGTGGGGCAGGAGAATCACTTGAACCAGGGAGGCGGACGTAGCAGTGAGCCAAGCTCGCACCACTGCACTCCTGCCTGCGATTTTAATTACCACTAAAATTACAAATTTTTAATTACCATTTTTTTCAAAAAAAAAAAAAAAAAAAGAACTCCAAAGTACATTGCTAAGTGAAACAGACAAGGTTTAGAGAAGAGTGTGTACTTGCCACTATTAGAGTGAAAATATAAACATATGTTTGGGATTCAGAAACAGTCTCTGGACACAAGGAATGTTGACAATAGCTTTTCGATGGAGAAACTTGGTTGGGTGGCTGTATCACAGGAAAGAAAAAGTATTTTTCACTGTGAAGCTTTTGAATTTTTAAATAATTGTACATATTACCAACTCAAAATATAAAATAAATCAAATGTACATTAGAAGAATCCATCATAATGAAGTTTAAAATTTCCCAGGAAAAATAAATGACTAAATATTTTAATATTTTAATTTTTTTATTTCAGTAGGTTTTGGGGGAACAGATGGTGTTTGGTTACATGAATAAGTTATTTAATGATGATTTCCGAGATTTTGGTGCACCCATGACCCTAGCAGCATATGCTGTACTCAATGTGTGGCCTTTTATCTCTTGCCACCACCAACCCTTTCCCCTGAGTCCCCAAAGTCCAATGTGTAATTCTTATGTGTTTGCATCCTCATAACTTAGCTCCCACATATGAGAATATACAATGGTTGGTTTTCCATTCCTGAGTTACTTAGAATAATAGTCTCCAATTCCATCCAGGTTGCTGTAAATGCCATTACTTCATTTTTTTTTATGGCTGAGTAGTATTCCACGATGTATATATACCACATTTTCTTTATCTACTCATTGATTGATGGGCATTTGGGCTGGTTCTGTATTTTTGCAATGGCAAATTTTGCTGCTATAAATATGCATGTGCAAGTATTTTTTTTGTGTGTAATGACTTCTTTTCCTCTGGGTAAATATGTAGCAGGGGGATTGCTAGATTAAATGGTACATCTACTTTTAGTTCTTTAAGGAATCTCCACACTGTTTACCATACTGATTGCACTAGTTTACATTCCCACCAACAATGTAAAAGTGTTCCCTTTTTACCAAACCCACACCAACATCTATTTTTTTTTTTAATGTTTTTGATTATGGCCATTCTTGTAGGAGTGAGGTGGTATCACTTTGTGGTTTTAATTGGCATTTCCCTGATAATTAGTGATGCTGAGTATTTTTCCATTTGCTTGTTGGCCATTTGTGTATCTTCTTTTAAGAATTGTCTATGCATGTCCTTAGCCCACTTTTTGATGGGGTTGTTTCTTTCTTGCTGATTTGAATTATTTTAGATTCTGGATATTAGTCCTTTTTAAGATGTATGAAGATTTTCTCCCACTCTGTGAGTTATCTGTTAACTCTGCTCATTATTTCTTTTCCTGTGCAGAAGCTTTTTAGTTTAATTAAATCCCATTTATTTATTTTTATTTTTGTTGCATTTGCTTTCGAGTTCTTGGTCATAAAGTGTTTACCTAAGCCAATGTCTAGAAGGGATTTTTCTGATGTTATCTTCTAGAATCTTTATGGTTTCAGCTCTAATATCTAAGTCTTTAATCCATCTTGAGTTGATTTTTGTATAAGGTAAGAGATGAGGATCCAGTTTCATTCTTCTACATGTGACTTGCCAATTATCCCAGAACCATTTGTGAATAGGGTGCCTTTCCCCACTTTATGTTTTCATTTGCCTTGTTGAAGATCAGTTGGCTGTAAATATTTGTCTTATTTCTGGGTTCTCTATTCTGTTCCATTGGTCTATATGTCTATTTTTATCACAGTACCATGCTGTTTTTGTGACTATGGCCTTGTAGTATAGTTTGAAGTCACGTAATGTGATGCCTCCAGATTTGTTCTTTTTGTTTAGTCTTACTTTGGCTAATGGGCTCATTTATGGTTCCATATGAATTTTAGGATTTTTTTTTCTGGTTCTATGAGGAATAATGATGGTATTAAGATGGGAATTGCATTGAATTTTTAGATTGCCTTTGGCTGTATGGTCATTTTCACAATATTGATTCTACCCATCCACAAGCATGGGATGTGTTTTCATTTGTTTGTGTTGTCTATGATTTCTTTCAGCAGTGTTTTGTAGCTTTCCTTGCAGAAGTCTTTCATGTTCTTGGTTAGGTATGTTTTTAAGTATTGGTTTATTTATTTATTTATTTTTTATTTATTTATTTTTTTTTGCAGCTATTGTGAAAAGGGTTGAGTTCCTCATTTGATTTTCAGCTTCTCACTGTTGATGTACAGCAGAGATACAGATTTGTGTACATTAATTTTGTATCCTGAAACTTTGCTGAATTATTTTATCAGTTCTAGTACCTCTGTGGGTGAGTCTTTAGGGTTTTCTAGGTACACAATCATATCTTCAGCAAACAGTAACAGTTTGACTTCCTCTTTATTGATTCCAATGGCCTTATTTCTTTCTCCTGTTTGATTGCTGTGGCGACCACCTCCAGTACTATCTATGTTCAACAGAAGTGGTAAAACTGGGAATCCGTCTCTTGTTCCAGTTCTCAGGGGGAATCCTTTCAAGTTTTCTCCGTTCAGTATAATGTTGGCTGTGGGTTTGTCATAGATGGCTTTTATTACCTTAAGGTATGTCCCTCTGTGCCGATTTTGCTGAGGGTTTAATCATAAAGAAATGCTGGATTTTTTCAAATGCTTTTTCTGCATCTATTGAGGTGATCATGTGATTTTTGTTTTTAATTCTGTTATATGATACTATGTTATGTTCTACTGTGTTTATAGTATAGTTTGAAGTCACGTAATGTGATGCCTCCAGATTTGTTCTTTTTGCTTAGTCTTGCTTTGGCTTAGTGGACTCTTGTTTGGTTCCATATGAATGTTAGGATTTTTTTTCTAGTTCTGTGAAGAATAATATGGTATTAAGATGAGAATTGCATTGAATTTTTAGATTGCATATGTTAAACCATCCTTATATCCCTGGTGTGAAACCCACTTGATAATGGTGGATTATCTTTTTGATAAGCTGCTGGATTAAGTTTGCTAGTATTTTGTTGAGGAATTTTGCATTTATGTTCATCAGGAATATTGGTCTGTTGTTTTCTTTTTTTTGCTATGTCCTTCCCTGGTTTTGGTATTATGGTGATACTGGCCTTATAGAATGATTTAGGGAAGATTCTCTCTTTCTCTATCTTTTGGAATATTGTCAATAGGACTGGTACCAATTCTTCTTTGAATGTCTGATAAAATTCAGTTGTGAATCCATGTGGTCCTGGACTTTTTTTTGGTGGCAATTTTAAAATTACCATTTCAATCTCACTGCTTGTTCGGAGATTCTATATCTTCATGGTTTATTCTAGAAGGGTTGTCTATTTTCAGGAATTTATCCATCTCCTTTAGATTTTCCAGTTTATGCATGTAAAGGTGCTCTTAGTAGCCTTGAATAATCTTTTGTATTTCTTTTGTATCAGTTGTAATATCTCCCATTTTGTTTCTTAATGAGGTTATTTGGATTTGCTCTCTTCTTTTCTTGGTTAATTTTGCTAATGGTCTATCAATTTTAGTTATTGTTTCAAAAAATGAGCTTTTTGTTTTATCTTTTTATATTTTTTGTTTCAAATTCATTTAGTTCGGCTCTGATCTTTGTTATTTACTTTCTTCTGTTGGGCATGGGTTTGCATTGTTATTATTTCTCCAGTTCTGTAAGGTGTGACCTTAGATTGTCTATTTGTGATCTTTCAGACTCTTTGATGTAGGCATTTAATGCTATGAACTTTCCTCTTAGCACCACTTTTAGTGTATCCCAGAGGTTTTGATAGGTTGTGTTACTATTATCATTCAGTTCAAAGAATTTTTAAATTTTCTTCTTCATTTCATTGTTGACCCCATGATCATTCAGGAGCAGGTGATTTAATATTCATGTAATTGCATGGTTTTGAGGGTTCCTTTTGTAGTTGATTTCCAACTGTATTCCACTGTGGTCTGAAAGACTACTTGATATAATTTCAATTGCCTTAAATGCATTGAGACTTGTTTTGTGGCCTATCATATGGTCTATCTTGGAGAATGTTCCATGTGCTGATGAGTAGAATGTATATTCTGCAGTTGTTGGGTAGAATGTTCTGAAAATATCTGTTAAATCCATTTGTTATAGGGTATAGATTAAGTCCATTGTTTCTTTGTTGACTTTCTGTCTTGATGACCTGTCTAGTGCTGTCAGTGGAGTATTAAAGTCCCTACTATTATTGTGTTGCCTTCTATCTCATTTCTTAGATCTAGTAGTAATTGTTTTATAAATTTGTTTTATAAATTGTTTTATAAAACACTAAAGTTTTATAAAGCTTTAGTGTTAGGTGCATATACATTTAAAATTGTGATATTTTCCTGTTGGACTAGTCCTTCTATCATTACATAATATTCCTCTTTGTCTTTTTTAACTGCTGCTGCTTTTAAGTTTGTTTCATCTGATGTAAGCATAGCTACTCCTGCTTACTTTTGGTGTTCATTTGCATGGAATATAATTTTCCACCCTTTACCGTAAATTTATGTGAGGCCTTATGTGTTAGATGAATCTCTTGAAGACAGCAGAAACTTGGCTGGTGAATCTTTATCCATTCTGCCATTCTGTATCTTTTAAGTGGAACATTTAGGCCACCTACATTCAATGTTAGCATTGGAATGTGAGATACTATTCTATTCATCATATATTTGTTGACTAAATACGTTTTTTATTATGTTATTGTTATATAGGTCCTGTGAGATTTATGCTTTATGGGGGTTCTATTTTTGTGTATTTTTTTTTCTTTTTTTTTTTGAGACAGAGTCTTGCTCTGTTGCCCAGGCTGGAGTGCAGTGGCACAATCTCGGCTCACTGCAAGCTCTGCCTCCCAGGTTCACATCATTCTCCTGCCTCAGCCTCCTGAGTAGCTGAGACTACAGGTGCCCGCCACCACACCTGGCTAATTTTTTATATTTTTAGTAGAGATGGTGTTTCACCATGTTAGCCAGGATGATCTCGATCTCCTGACCTCGTGATTTGCCCTCCTCAGCCTCCCAAAGTGCTGGTATTACAGGCTTGAGCCACCGTGCCCAGCCTTTGGTGTATTTTTGAGGGATTATGTCAAGATTTAGAGCTCCTTTTAACAGTTCCTGTAGTGCTGGCTTGGTAGTGACAAATTCTCTCAGTATTGGTTTTTTCTGGAAAAGACTGTATCTTTCCTTCATTTATGAAACTTAGTTTTGCTGGAACCAAAATTCTTGGCTGATCATTGTTTTGTTTAAGGATGCTAAAAATAGGACCCCAATCCCTTTTAGCTGGTAGGGTTTCTGCTGAGAGATCTGCTGTTAATCTGATAGGTTTTCCTTTATAGGTTACCTGATGCTTTTGCCTCACAGCTCTTAAGACTCTTTCCTTTGTCTTGACTTTAGATAACCTGATGACAGTGTGCCTAGGTGATGATCTTTTTGTGATGAATTTTCCAGGTGTTCTTTGAGCTTCTTGCATTTGGGGTGTCTAGATCTCTAGCAAGGCCAGAAAGTTTTCCTGGATTATTCCCTCAAATGTGTTTTCAAAATTTTTAGGTTTCTCTTCTTCCTTGGGAACACCAATTATTCTTAGGTTTAGACATTTAACATAGTCTCTTACAACATAGTCCCAAACTTCTGGGAGGCTTAGTTCATTTTTTTAAATGATTTTTTCTTTGTCTTTGATGGATTGGGTTAATTCGAAAGCTTGGTCTTCAAGCTCTGAATTTCTTTCTTCTACTTGGTCTATTCTATTGCTGAGACTTTCCAGTGCATTTTGCATTTCTCTAAGTGTGTCCTTGATTTCTAGAATTTGTTATTGCTTTTTATTTATGCTGTCTATGTCACTGAAGAATTTTCTTTCATATCCTGTAACATGTTTTTGATTTCTTTAAGTTGGACTTCACCTTTCTCTGGTGCCTCCTTGATTAGCTTAATAATCAACCTTCTGAATTCTATTTTTGGCAATTCAGAGATTTGGTCTTGGTTTGGATTCATTGCTGGTGAGCTGATATGATCTTTTGGGGGTGTTAAAGAAACTTGTTTTGTCATATTACCAAAATTGTCTTTCTCGTTGCTTCTCATTTGGGTAGACTATGTAAGAGGTAAGATCTGGGATTCAATGACTGTTGTTCAGATTCTTTTGTCCCACAGGATGCTCCCTTAATGTGGTGCTCTCCTCCTACCCCTAGGAAGGGGACTTCCAGACAGCCAAATATAGTGATTGTTATTGCTCTCTTGTATCTAGCCACCCAGCAGGAACTCCCAGGCTCTGAGCTAGTACTGAGGAGTGTCTGCACAAAGTCTTGTGATATGATCCATCTTCAGGTCTTGTAGCCCTGGATACCAGCACCTGCTCTGGTGGAGGTAGCAGGGGAGTGAAGTGGACTCTGAAAGGGTCCTTGCTTGTGTTTTTGTTTAGTGTACTGGTTTTGTGTTGGTTGGTCTCCAGCTAGGAGGCGGAGCTTTCAAGAGCGCATCAGCTATGGTCCTATAAGGAGGATACGAACTTGCCCTAGGGACACCTGGTTAAGTATTCAGACTTCTCAGGCAGTGTGCAGGACCACAGAGACCCCAAGAGATTATGACCTTTGTCTTTGGCTCCCAGGGTGAGTAGAGAAAGTCCACCAGGTGGGGGCAGGGATAGGCATGTCTGAACTCAGTCTTTCCTTGGGTAAGACTTGCTGCAGCTGCTGTGGGAGATGAGAGTATGGTTCCCAATCCTATGGAGTTATATTCCCAGGGGATTGTGGCTGCCTATGCTGAGCCATACAGGTCACCAGGGAAGTGGGGGAAAACTGGCAGTCACAGGCCTCAACCCTCTCCCACGCAGCCCATAGTCCTAAAGGCTGATCTCACTCCCACTGTCCCCTGAAAACAGCACTGAGTCTATTTCCAGGCAGCCAGTGACCAGGGCTGATAACTTGCCCTAGACCACTAGCCTCACCACTTAGAAAGCAAGCAGACTCATAGTTTTTCGGTATCTTGGGGAGCCTGCAGCAGTGATCCGATTTCAACATTTCAAAATTTAATTATATAAGAGGTAGTATTAGCAGGAATCAATGATCAGACAATGAGTTTCTCAGGTATTTCATAATATTCAGGATCCGATCCTGATTAATAATACCAAAAGTTTTATAAAACATTGATTTAGCACTAAAAGTGGACATTTTTATCATATTCAATTTCCAAAAACTAATAGCAATCAAAATATTCAACTGGAGAATAAAATGCAGTATAAAACCATTTAATGAAATACTATTGAGCAATAAAATGGAACAAACTAATGATACATACAACTGGGTGGATGAATTGTAAATACCTTATGCTAAGTGAAGGAAGGCAGACTTAGAAGGCTACACATTGTTTGATTTCATTTACATAAACATTTTGGAAAAGAGAAAACTATAAGGATGGAAGACAAAGAAATGGTTTCCAATGATTAAGGGTGGGAGGGAGGGCTTGACCACAATGGGGAAGCAAAAGGGAGATTTTAAGAACTGTTCTATATCTTAATATAGTATCTTAAGAATATATCATTTACATTTTGGAAAAAAATATGACAAAATAATTTTGAAGTAGATCTGGATAATGAAAACAGCAAGAACAGCTAAACAATAAAAAATCAAACTGCAAGAAAAATTTAGAGCAGGGACTTGTTCTTTGAGATAAGATTTATTATAAGGATTTGTAAGTTCTTACACAAAGCAAGCACACATATTACAGGTAAGTAAGTGGTATAAGCATGTATTATAGGAAAAAGTGATATCAAAGAATGTGAAAAGAATAGATTAATTTTTAAGTGCAGATAGGAGACTGGTTTTTGGGAAAAATAATCAGTTTAGATAGTTATTTGATACCAAATATACTAAAGAGTTAAATGTAGAGAAAAAGCAAAAGATAAAGAAATGAATATTAATGAAATCTCTTACATTTGAAATGAGTTTTTAAAAAGATACACTGGAAAAGTTTATTTCACATAAAAAGTAAACTATTATTTTTAAGAAATAGAAGTAAAAGTTAAAGAGCAATCAAGGTAAAACACAAATGATAAATGCAATAGAGAAATGTTTAATATTCTCAATATATAAAGCATGTAGTCAAACCATAAGATTCACTTAAATTTATTTATTTTTTTGTAATCTGAGTGAATAAAACTTAAGTCAAGCAGTTTCAAATCAAAACTAACTAGACTAAACCAGCTCCATCTAGTTATAATCAATTCAGAGGGCTCAGGGGCATATCTGGTCCCCTTAACCTGTTTATTATCAGCAAAAACTAGTTCTCATCAATTTAAAGTCAAGCATATAGGATTAAACTTGTACTATATCAAGATGTCTCAAAAAGCATCAACCTATTTCTGCTTGGAAACATCTTTCATCTTTATCTTCGAATTTCAGTAAAAATGGATGCTTCTCCAGAATATTCCTTGATTCCTCTCCTTCATGCAGGATTTATCAATCCCTCCCTTTTACTGCCATTATTACTCCCTTTATTATAATTATTCCATTATATGCTTAGCCCTTATACTGAAAATGTTTTTCTATGTCTACCAGATATTCAAAGATACTTGTTTATTGAATTAAAAACAAAGCTAACTCAAATGTCTACAAGTGTAAAGGACATCAAAGTATCATAAGAAAAGCTAGGCTCTAAAGTATACAATCTTTTTGTGCCTTTGATCAGTAACCTGTTGTATCTTCCATGATATTAAGATTTGGGGTTTTGTATATATGTATATATATGTGTACATATGTGTGTGAATATATATGTACACACACATATGTACACATATATACACACACAATATATATACACACATATATATACACATATATTTCATCTTAACCTAGGATTGCTGAGATTGTTTTTATCCCAGTAGATGTGACTTTCTTATATGACTTTAAAATTTGCAGCTTCCTTGTAACCACAGAAGGAACTCTGTTGAGGTCTTTTGAATTAGATACCTGTGGTAATTGTTTTTTTAAGTGGTACTTTTCACCCTAGAAACAATACTGATAGCAAGACACTTTCTCTCCAGCATCTCAGAAATTCAAGGAATAAAAAGCATTATCAGATCTCACTCAGTGTCCATGGCTTCTTTGGCCCAAAGAAAGGATACTATACAGATAGAGAAAATATGGGTCTGACATTCCTCTAATTGGAGCTTTTTAATAGTATGCCTTTTCTTCGAGACTTAGCTCTTAAGCTTTATATACATACATGTATGTATATATGTAAACACATATATATATACACACACACACATACAAAAGAGCATCATTTTACAGCTAAGTTTTCAAAGAAAGATTGTTTCTCTAAAGAGAGTTTCTATAAATAGGCTACCTTTCCTTTAAAACAAAAGAATCACTTATTAAACATCAGTGTTAAAACCAAGTTCATGGCTTGGGTTAAAGGGATGGCTCCATATTTGCATTCTGAAAATCAGAATGAGTGTTGAAGTATGAAACTGAATCTCAAGGAGGAATCTTTGATCAGACTAAAGAAATAATGTATTTAACCCAATACAGGATATTAATATTCATTCTATGTATCATATAGGGAAGAAGGTTGGTCCTCCAAGTGTGGTAATGGAGGGAAGTGACACTCGGTTTCTTGCTGATTGTTTCTCCTATAGTATATCCCCTCTCCATCAAAAGAAAGACCTATGACATAGCAGTACAATGTTAACACCTAAGTAGCACTTAATATTTACCAGAAACATTCCAGTTGCTCTATGTAGTTTAATGTATTTAATCCATAGCCGATCTTGCAACACTAGTACAGAAGAGACTATGGTTATACCCATTTTACCAAAGGGGAAATTGAGGAACACAGAGGTTAAGTAACTGCTCATGGTCCCATATCTAATAAGGTGACAGAACTAAATCCTGGGGTCAATCAGCCCATTTACTACTGACTAGTATGTATGTATGCATCAAAGCAATTTATACACATCATGTAAAATGCAGCCTCCTCATCTGCAAGATGGAACAGTTTCTTTTTTCCTAAGGGTGTTTGAGAAATAAATTTAAAAATCTGTAAAATACTAAATACAAAATTTGGCAGATAGTAATTCCCCAATCCCCTTGCAAAAAAAAAAAAAAAAAAAGTTTATTGATAAGATTGGGAAGAGGGTATCAGAAACATTTCCTGGCCCTAACTATATCTCTTAGTAGATATTGGTGTGAAGAAGCGAAATTGAAATAATGATATACAAAGAGTAACAAGAGAACAAGAGAAACAGGCAGACA
Organism: Macaca fascicularis; assembly: GCF_037993035.2. Classification (NCBI taxonomy): domain Eukaryota; kingdom Metazoa; phylum Chordata; class Mammalia; order Primates; family Cercopithecidae; genus Macaca; species Macaca fascicularis. The sequence continues at coordinate 18,662,940 of NC_088376.1, forward strand.
AAAGACAAAAAGACACATATGCAGAGAGTAGGAAATGCTTAAACCCTGAAATTAAAAAATGAAATTTAAAGAAAGAAATTTTCTTCTTTGCTGAAGCCAAAAGAGTATAGGGCGTAAAATAATTCTACTGAATCCAGCACTAATAGATTTCTGTGCCAAACTTAACTGAGGTAGCAAGAGATTACAAATGTAAATTAAACAGCTTGACGGAAATTGTCTGAATGAACAAGAGGCAAAGGTCAAGGGGAGATATCAGTGCTATTGATAAAGGACTTCACTAAGCCATCAGAGATAAAGGGTATAAGTATTTATTTGAACAACACTTCAAATCAATGTAAAGGTTAATGAATCCATTCTCCTGGTGGCACAGGGCTCTACAATCCCAGTGTACTACAAGGACAGGACCTGAAGGAAACTTTGGGAAAAGAGAAACCTCTGAGAAGACAAAAACTATGTTTTCAAATGATTTTAATTGGAAAAAAGAATCTAATTGTTGTTGTAGAACTAATTGTAACAACCAACAGGATGTTTGGTATTCCAACACATTTATTTTATATTCCTTTTGCGTTTAATGTCCATAGGTCATTACTCTTTAAAAAATTTAATATGGAGAAAGTAGCAATAGAAAGCGGGAAGCAGAATGGAAAGATAATTAAATCTTTATGAAAATGAAAAGGGTTCTTGTGCTTTTAAACATTGTCTTCCATTTGAAAGAAGGCTTTGAAGTTTAAGTGTTTTAAAATGTACCCCCAAAGTATTATACCATATATTTCTATGTGGAATCATCATAGTTGATGGTTTCTGCATTCACTTTATAAGCATTTACTAACAAAATGCATTATTAAGAGAGAATTAAGGCAATATTAGGAAATCACACTAGAATAATATGCTCAACTTTTAAAATTCAATTCAGTGTGTCTATATTAAACATCATATGTTTAAATGGTAGGTATTGGAGGAGATAAAGAATAAAAAACGCATAATTCTGCCATCCAGTGCGATAAGGTAAGCATACAACAGTTGTTAAATGAGGCTACATGTCACAAATAGACACCCAGTATAGGAGAAAAGCATTTAATGCTGTACCGTGAGAGTTAAGGAAAGGGGAGTTGGAAATCAGGAAAATCTGCATGAAAAGTGTAGTTGAACAGACTTTCTTTGGGAAATAAGAGCGAAACAAGGGGAATACGGGCCCTGGGAACTAGAGGTGCAATGATATCCTGGGAAAACGTTACAATAAGTTTGGGATCATACAAATTTGTGTATGACTACATTAACACAGCTGCCATGGTCCTATAAAAAAATAGGACCAGTGTTTATGAGTCTGAGAATTACGAGAGCAAATTCAAGGTAAATATTTTTCTGCTGCTATACTCTTTCCAATTATCTCAGAAAACTTTCAACCTCTAACATGGACGTGTATAATTTACTGGATACCATTCTAGAATGAGCTATGATAACTGCACAAAAGGCTAAAAATGGAAGGGCAGTCCTTACCTAGTTGCAAAGGATGTGTACCTTATATACCCCATGTACGAGATAATGCTCATCAATGATGTCATTCAGAGACTTCAACTATTAAATTATACTTCTAGCCTAGAAGGTGGATGTTGACGAAATAATTCTCATGAGGTTAATAGATGCCTCTAATACTATCTACCATTTGCTGCCAGAATTCTTTGTGGAGCTGTATAAAATCTCTCAATTAATTCAGAAACACTTGTAAAGGAGATATTGTTAACATCAAATGGAACAATTAGGTTCTCTGAGGAACCTGGCAAGATGCTAAATAACTTGTTCAAGTTAAAAAGCAAAGAGGAGACAGCATCATAAGTGAAACCAAAGTCCATCTGATTCCAAAGGCAAAGGTGGTATTCTCCGTAACATATGTTATTTCCGAAATTAAGTTCATAAACGGCAAAGGGGATCCTGGCCGTGAGGATCTCATAGAAAGCACATCATAAGCTGGACGAATGGTGTTCCTTTCTTTTCTTTTCTTCTTCTTTTTTTTTTTTTTTTTTTTTTTTTTGAGACGGAGTCTTGCTCTGTCACCCAGGCTGGAGTGCAGTGGCCAGATCTGAGCTCATTGCAAGCTCCGCCTCCCGGGTTTACGCCATTCTCCTGCCTCAGCCTCCCGAGTAGCTGGGACTACAGGCGCCCGCCACCTCGTCCGGCTAGTTTTTTTTGTATTTTTTAGTAGAGGAGGGGTTTCACTGTGTTAGCCAGGATGGTCTCGATCTCCTGACCTCGTGATCCTCCCGTCTCGGCCTCCCAAAGTGCTGGGATTACAGGCTTGAGCCACCGCGCCCGACCTGATGTTCTTTTCCTTAACATCATATAGGTATAGCAAAGATGTAAAATACTTGTCTTTGGGATATGAGAAATGAAGGGGCTGTTAAACGATGTAAGCAAATATTGAGTTGTGTCCTTTAAAAATAAATTATATGAGAATTTTACCTTAAATTCTTTCATCTATTACATGGATTCATTCAGATAAAATTACAACTAGTTACAAAAGGTGACTAGAGAATTACTTTCCTTAGAGATCGTTCAAATTAGGTGAAGATGCAATAATCTTAATGAAATCATGATTATGTGACTCTATAATAGGAGACTTTAATTTCTGAAAAATTTTTAAAGAGTTTATGTGAACACTAATAATATACAGGGTTCAATTAGTTGCATGGTAGTGTTTAAATATATTATTATTATTATTAATCATGTACTACAACTAGCAAACCTGGAAGGCCGTATTTAAGATATGTCCTACATGGTGAATAGCATTCACCATGGTGAAGTCCGGATGTAAGATGAACATTATCTGAAATTAGCAGCGACTAAAAGAAGCAACACAGAACAGTTCTTACCATGATAACATAGCTGCCATGTGGCATCTGTGGTTAGCTTTCTGCCTCCTAGATGTTAGTCTTAAACTCTCCCTAAATTTTGGCAGACTCATTCACATGCCACTTACAAATTCACGTAATTCCATCCCCACAACTGCAGCACGCCACACATGCCGCTTAAATACGTTGTCTTACTAAAACATTCACATATTCTGTCAAACAATATGCTAGTTGCTAATAAAAATGAGAATGCAAATGTTCAGAAGACTAACCATTGCTTCTACATTTAAAAAATAAAACAAAATACTCACTATAGGCACCTGAATGCTTGTTAAAAAATAAATAAAAAATGAAAACTGGTAGCACTCATTTAATTGAAATTAATTAATTAATTTATTTATTTATTTGAGACAGAGTCTCGCTCTGTCGCCTAGGCTGGAGTGCAGTGGTGCCATCTCGGCTCACTGCAAGCTCCGCCTACTGGGTTCATGCCATTCTCCTGCCTCAGTCTCCCAAGTAGCTGGGACTACAGGCTCCCGCCACCACGCCCAGCTAATTTTTTGTATTTTTAGTAGAGACGGGGTTTCACCGTGTTAGCCAGGATTGTCTTGATCTCCTGACCTCGTGATCCGCCTGCCTCGGCCTCCCAAAGTGCTGGGATTACAGGCGTGAGCTCCTGGCCTGAAATTTAGTTTTCAATTGCTCCATTGAAACTAGCTTTCTAGAACATATATAGGTTCTCAAAATAAGACCAAAAAAAGTGAGAGCATATTTTAAGCTCCGCCTTTATCTTGGTTATCTTTCTTCATCTTTTCTAAGATGAAGGGCTTGAATTTGTTCTATATGGGCAGTTTTCAATGTTTGATTTTTGTTTTTGTCTCAGGGCCTCTTTACACTCTGAAAAATTATTGAAGATTCCCCAAAACTTGTTTAGACAGGTTATATTTATTGACGCTTGCCATTAAAAAATAAAATAAGTAGATGTTTATTTATTTTAAAATAATACTAGTTCTGTTCCATATTGACATAAATCATATATTTTTATTTAAAAATACTATTTCCAGAAGCAAAATAAAAAAGAGAAGAATGGCTTTGTCATTTCTGGCTTAATAGAAGACAGCTGGATTCTAATATTTGCTTCCATATTCCATCTTTTGCCACATCTGAAATCATGTAGCCCCTGGAAAACTCCACTTAACATTCATGAGAGAATCAGAGTGAAAAAGGCAAATAAATGAATTAGTATTATGAGAAAAATATTTTTGACCTTGTAGACCACCAGAAAGGATCTTAGGGACCTCCAGCAGTCTCTGTAACACCCTTTGTAGCGAGCTCACTATACCATCTTAAAACGATTATGTGTAAAAACATATTAGTTTTGGCCGGGCGCGGTGGCTCAAGCCTGTAATCCCAGCACTTTGGGAGGCCGAGACGGGCGGATCACGAGGTCAGGAGATCGAGACCATCCTGGCTAACACGGTGAAACCCCGTCTCTGCTAAAAAATACAAAAAACTAGCCGGGCGCGGTGGCGGGCGCCTGTAGTTCCAGCTACTCGGGAGGCTGAGGCAGGAGAATGGCGTGAACCCGGGAGGCGGAGCTTGCAGTGAGCTGAGATCCGGCCACTGCACTCCAGCCTGGGCGGCAGAGCCAGACTCTGTCTCAAAAAAAAAAAAAAAAAATATATTAGTTTCAATACTTTTCTTCAGTGCTTTTGTATACTTTGCTAAGATTTTTTTTTTTTTTATTTCAAAACCCCATTATCTTATATATGGATACGATTTTGATTCTTTTGAATGGACCTTTATTAAGACATATTGTGATTAGCTCAATGACAATCAGCCGGTGATTGCTCACTCACAGGAGACCTGATCACATTTTTATCTGCCATTACACATGCTTTATCAACATTCAAATGGTGTATCCCTTTTACAAAGAAGCCAGTGACCTATCAACAAATACTGCCTTGCTTAGAGTGTCTAGTATGTCTATTTCCAGTGAAGTGAGGGAATTTGAGGAATTTTCTATTCACTTCTGAAACCTCCCTCAATCTATCCTGAGGGATTCAGTTAACTTGAGTACATTTTATAGATGAGACTGTAAAACTCAAAACATTAATGAAAATAATAGATCATAGAATACACATTTAGGCTGTATATGGATATAATACCTTAGTTTGGGTCCACCAGAAACAGAGTTTGAAACAAGGTTGCTTGTGAACATGAATTCTTAGGAAGTATTTTCAGGAAAAGCCAGTAAGAGAATAGGGAATTGGGACCAGGAAGTGAAGGAGTCAAGCAAGGATATGGTGTTAAACAGTCTCACAAACTATAACTGTCTGAATCCTTCAGGAAAGCTACAGAGATAGTATATGTCACACACAGAGTATTCTCATCAGAAGCAGAAGAACTGGGATATTGATACTCTAACAGCTATCAGTCACTGTTTATGGACAGCCCCAAATGGGGATGTAAATTCCCAGGTACTTCTGACTGTCACTGCTCACAGGCAAAAGAGGCTGCTGCGGCCTGAGGGCAGTCCACCTAATGAAAGAGATGCAGGTGCTGGCTGATGGCCACGGGCAAACACTCCGGGAGCACTAACATCTGCTCTAATAACAAACAGCTAGAAATCAACTTAAATTATTGAGTTCTTTTTCTTTAGGGCATCTCAGCGGTTCAACTAGTGCAACTGTTTGATATAAACCCCTGGTCCAAAATGCGTCTCACACTCAGTTCAATAGAAAATGGTTATGTTTTCATATGTACAGGCTCCCAGTCTTGCTACAGGAGTAATATGGAATGTATAACAACTTTGGCTAAGAAACACATTTTTGAAAATTCACTTAATTTTTTAAATCATTTAATCATAAGCATTATCTATCTTTCTTAATATATAGTAAGTATGTATATTCACCACCTTTAAATTTTTAATTAGTATCTCAAAACTAAACTTTCATATGAAAGATTCAGGACATTTAGAGCTTTAGGACACTCCCTGTTTCATGGGACAATGAGTAGGGGTGTGAGCATGATCTATGCTTTAGATATAATCATCTAAAACTTAAAGTTGTTTTTAACCTCAAGGAGCTCCATTCTGTTTTTCTAGGCCCTAATCATTTTTCAAGAATAGGAATTATTGAAAGCAAGTATTAAGGTTGAGACCCAAGAGATACACATTGGCATGGATTTACATTAGCAATTAGGATTATTTTCCTGACATACTTATGGTATCAGATAGTTTAAGTTCATATTGTATTTCTTTGAATAAAAAACAATGTGCTCTAATATATAAGGACTTCCCAAAGTCTCTTGTTTCAGACACTGAACAGTCTTCTATAGTAATATGTGCTTATGAGAAGGTATAAAGAAACTGTGAAGTTAAAATAATTAAGATTTTTTTTTTCTGTTTAACACACAAGCAACTCTAATGATACTGAAAAGATTCTTTCTTTGGCCTTACTTTAGTCAGCTGACTGAACTTTCTTCTAGGAGATGTCTGATTACCCTTGCTTGTCTTCAGCAAGAATCCTACCCCTGATGCTTCCTCTTGGTAATTTTCCAACCACTGACCTCCTATGCTGCTCCTTGGCTGTAAATTTCCACTTGTCTATGCTGCATTCGGAGTTGAGTCCAATCTCTCATCTCTACTGTAAGAGACTCCATTGCAGTGGTGCCTGTAACTATCGTGATGGTGCTGAGAAAAAGTGTTTCTTACTGTGCTTTAACAAGCATCACTGAATATTATTTTTCTTCAATAAAAACTCACAAAGAAGGTAAAAATTAGGATAAACTATGAGAGTTTTTTGGAGGCTATTTAATAATTAATATAGGAATAGTCTGAATGATATTCAGTGAATACAAGTTCTATACTAGTATATTTAGTTTGCTGTTGTTGCTATAACAAATTATCTAAGACTTAGAGGCATAAAACAACATAAACTTACTATCTCACAGTTCTATAGGTCAGAAGTCTAACACAGATCTCACTGGGCTAAAATCAAGTTGTCAGCAAAGCTAAGTTTATTTCTGGAGGCTCTAGGGGAGAAATCCAATTTTTTGCCTTTTTCAACTTCCAAAGGCTGCCTCCTGTCTTCAAGGCCAGCAATGTTGGGTTAATTCTTTTCACACTCCGACCTCCTCTTCTACCTTTCTCCTCCACTTTTGAGGATGCTTCTAATTATACTGGGCCCACGCAGATAAACCATGCTAATTGGTATGGATTGGATTTGTGCCTCTACCCAAATCTCATGTTGAATTGCAATCCTCAATGTTGGAGGACGGACCTGGTGGGAGGTGACTGGATCATGGGGGCAGATTTCCTCCCTGCTATTCTCATGATAGTGAGTTCTTACAAGATCTGGTTATTGAAAAGTGTGTAGCACCTCCTCCTTCACTCTCTTCCTCCTGCGCCAGCCATGTAGATCATGCCTGCTTCCCCTTCACATTCTGCCCTGATGTAAGTTTCCTGAGTCTTCTCCAACCATGCTTCTTGTACACCCTGTGGAACCAGGAGTCAACTAAACTTCTCTTTTTTATAAATTACCCAGCCTCAGGTAGTTCTTTATATCAATACGAGAACAAACTAAGACAATAATTTCCCTATTTTAAGGTCAGTTTATTAGCAACCTTAATTCCAGCTGCAACCTAAATTCCTGCTGTAACCTCGATTACTCTTTTTCATGTAACCTAATATATTTACAGGTTCTGGGGATTAGGACTTACAGATCTTTAGAGGACTGTTATTCTGTCTGCCACAAGTAGGTGTTTGCTTATTTGTTTAACAAATGATATTCATACTGTTCTGTGCCAGGCTTTGGGTTAGATGTTTGGAAGAAAGAGTAAGGTACAGTCGTTGTTTTCAAAGGGTTTGAATTGTTTAAGGAAGATGGGGGAGATAAACATCAAAGTTCTTTTTTAAAAAACCCACAATCTAATGGGACAAATGAATCTTCATAAGCATGCCAATTTCCTATGAAAGATTTGTTTTTTGTACTGAAAAATAACTAAAATATTACTCAAATAATTGACTCATGATTCAGGGCTGAAAGACATAAGAAATCAGAGAAAGCAGAAATAAGATAAACACATAATGACTAGTTCAGAACTTGCCTACTGTTTTCATTCACATTTCTCTTAAAATATTTTCTTAAGTTTTGCAGACTTTTCATTCTAAAAAATTAGATCATAAATAATGAGGCGTGTGTATAGCAGGCTTTTTGATGGTTACAGGGAGAAAGTGGTAAGTATTTAATTTTGAATACTATCCATTCATACAAAAATTGGTTAGAATGTGTTCTTAAATCAATCCCATTAAATGAGATTCTAGATTCTGAAATGCACTAAGAACTTAATTATTCAATTTGGTTTCTCTGGCTTGTGTGTTAATTGGTCTTAAGCCACTCAACCCTCAGCTTGCTAATAGGACTCATCCAGACAGACACTAAATGGTTTAGCTACTCATTAGTGATGCTGACAGAAGGCAAAGCCCAACATGGTGTTAGAAGCAAAATTAGTGTTTTATTATTTATTTTGTAAGTTTTTACGTGAAATTTTCAGTTCAGAAACTCGTGCAGACCTGAATGGAGTCAGTATTTTAGAAATAAGTTATGAAGGTGGTTCATGATTTTGGAGATGTATAGAAAACCTCCTCATCCCTTTTCTCTCATGAAATTACAACTATTTTAATCAATCAAATTATGTAACCAAATGGAAACTGCAGACACATTATGCTGCTACTTACTGGTGCTTTATATGAAACCATGAAAAAATATGGTAAAGAAAGCATTAACCATATCTTATTGATTAAAAACTATAGAGTATGTTATATCACATAGCATTATAAAAGAAAGAATAAGTTAATGTGATAATTTATCTAGGCAGAATTGAGCAACATTATTATGCCAAAAGGGATATAATATAGATAAGAAATTCTCTTTTTTGTTTTTTCTCAAGACATTTATCTTTTTATGTGAAGAAGTGGCAGGGGGAGCAAAAGTGCTGCATAATCATTGTGCTTAACTAGCTCCAGTGGCAAAAAGTTTAGAAACATTATTCCAGTATAATTAGGCAAGACCATTTGCCATGCCAGAAAACAGAATTCATCATTGCACTGTTCAAGAATGAGTTATTTAAAGAAACTACAATTAGGTCCTCAGTGTACACCTTGAAAAGCAGTCTTAGAAAAATTAGACTTTCCGAAATGTAACTGGAATTTTTTTCAAATAAGTTTCTTACTCTTATAAACATTTCTCTCTCGCTTGCTCTTGCTTTCTTTCTCTCTCTCTCTCTCTATTTAGATATGGAGATTTTTAAAATTAAAACTTTAAAAATATTTTAAGATTTTCCTCAATGTGCTCCCCCAAATAGGTTGCATGTTTGTCTACCCAGAGCTGTGCATCCTCCCCATACCTTCAAAAAGTTCATTAAAAGCAAATATATGTATCATTGTCATTTAATTCATGAAACCATACAACTCCAAAGAGTATTTAGCGAGAATTTACAGAGCTAAGCATACAACCCTTGAGCCACAAAAGATGAAAAAGACTCTGGTTTGGAAAATTCAAAATCAGATAAATTAAAACAAACAAAAAAATAGAGAAACTCTTTGTCACTATTCACTTAACCTGCTCCTACCAAGATCAGAACTTCAAGAGGCAATCAAGGCAAGTATGACATTAAGTAATAAAATTAAAGATAATAGTGAAAGACCTTCCAACTTTCTAATCATAAGCCTCCAGCTGCTTGACTAAAGATCTTCTTCACTTGACTTCAGCCAGCTGTAGGCATTCACACACTGGATGTCATATTCGATGTCCACCTCTACATTTATCCAAGACCGAAACCTCAAAAAAATACCTTCTCTTTGATGATAATTGTCTATGCCTGTACCTCACCTTCACTTTACGGGCTTTATGGCTTCCCTAAATCTTTTCCATTTTTATCAGCCATCTAACTCTTTATGTCCTCAGTTGTTCTCAAGTCAGCCATGCCACCATTCTTGGCTTTTTCTTGTCCTTCTTGTCTTTTTCCATACCTCTCTTGCTAAATTTCAACCCTGGCTTGCTACCTGACTACTACCTCTAATGTTCGCCTTCATTAACCCTACTATGTGATTTATAATATCAGCTTTTTAAGAATAAAAGTCATAAAAACAGTATATTTGGGCCATGAAATTCACTTTACTACTTTAGTGAAGCGAATACCTTCCTTTATAGCCAGAGGTTTTGAATCAAAAAGTAGTTCCCTAACATAATTTCTAGAACTCCCAACTTGAATTTGACTTTCCCTAAAATCAGAGCATGGGAGAAGGTAGTTTAATTGGGAGCTGATGTCAGGAAGCTGATATGATAGAAAAGGAAAAGACGGGGAAGGGGGAAAATACTAATAAAGGAAACCTCATTGAGCTTGTGACCACTGTGGATAACCTCTCAAGGAACCCTGTAGAATATGACTCAGAATTATCCTTCCAAAGGATGAGAGACCCAATATTATCTTCTGGCTCCTATACCCTGATGATTGAAGGCTATCCCAGGGGGTGATAATTCCCCCAAAATTTGTAGAAGACATTTGTCTGTCTCATTGAGCAAGCTTTTATAGATTTTGTCCTGAGGTAGAAAAGTGAAGAAACTAGGTGGATACATGAGGTAAGATGCTTCTAGATTGCATCTCCTATGCAGCTGAAATCACAGGTGAGTAGAGTAGATGTAGCCCTGTCAAAACACTCATTTCAATTATTTCTATTCTTTTGAAGAGGAAACATTTTTCCCTCTCTATTTAGCTTCTCATATAAAGATGTAGAAATTTAATCACCTCTTCTTCCTTTCTTATATATCTAATCAGTTACCAGCACATAGCTTTTTTACCTTCACAATATCAGATGCAGCTCCATAGAAAGGTTGAAAACTGATTGACCTAATCAAATTCCATAGAATTCACATAGATGCTTAGACTCCATTAACCATGATATTGTCCAGCTGCTCTGTGAAGTTCATTAATAATATTCTAAAGGTGTTTTCTTCATCACGAAGCAACAAAGTATGTTTGATACATAGAAATAATCTGAAGACATCACCAACATTAAGAATGAAAAAATTTTTACTAGTGAAAAATCTAAAATGATACCCAATTGGGGATTACATTGTTCACAAAGTGTGTTATACAAGTGATGCTTTAGTTTCACAAAGATGAAACATTTGGAGAGAAGCAATGCTCCACCTGAGCAGAACAATCAAGAAATATTTTTTGCCCAACTACACACCATAGCATTTTTTATTTGTTACCTCTTCTCAGCTATAGTTTTATTTGTGGACTTAATAGACAGTTACTATTGAGCAAACACAGACTTTAAGGCTCTGCAACATTCCCCACTGATAAAAATTTGTAAATCTATTGCTTAAATATTCTGATTTTTGAATCACGTAAGATAAATTGATTTAAATATGTTGTCAGTAGTTTACTCTGGCAGGAATGTTAAGTTTATACGAACACTTGTGTTCATCATTTAAAAAATCATTTTGTAAATATTTTTCCTTGCTTGCTCCCATAAAGTATTCATATACATACATAGTCATACACATTTTTATTTACATCAACACATGACATTAAAATTACTATGTCAAAACATCAAAAAGCTCCATGCTTTATTTATTAGAAAAATATTATTCCTCTGATACCTATTTGTGCAAAGTTCTATCAGTTACAAGAGTTGTTAAATTTTATAAGATCCCATAATGTGCTAAGCTTTCTCTCAAATTTTCCCTACTTCAATTGAGATTAGAAACAATTATCTAAAGAATAAGGAAAGCATACCAGAAGTTAGTTATTCCATTTTATTCTGAAAAGACTGCTCCACTGACAGGAGCACGTGCTTACAGGAAAAAAAAAATGTCTAGTTTGAGAGAAAAACATGATTTATTTTTTCACAAACCGGCCTGCATGTTCTGTTCATCAATACATGTCCCTACATGTGAAAGCCTTTTCCGCATGGTGTATCATCCTGCTCTGGGGGCTCTTTGAAAGTGAGCCTTTCAAGTCCATGCCCTACAGATCCCTGAAGTGTCTGGGAACTAACCCTTTGCTTTTGCCAGAGGTTTGAAAATGGAACACTTTGGGGCTATACGACATTGCTGTGCAATTCATTATGGGACAAAGAAGTGTCTGGGGTTAGGCAGGCAAGCAACTAATGATCCTTCATTTTGTCCAGAAAAGCATCAAGATCGATATGTAGGACATGCAACATTTATGGAATGCTGTATTTTCTTTTCCCTCTAGGGAAGGCAAAAAACGCTGAATGATCTCTTTCTGCTGATGGCTACAACAGTCAAATGATTGACACTATTTAACACATGCTTTTGGTCTCCTTCTCATCTGCTGGCAGCAATACATGTGACTGATCTTTGTTAACTTCCTGTATACTAGTACTCAATAATTTGACTTTTGGCATGTATGTTTAGCTTCATTGATCCAGGTAACCAAAATCTGGGGATAACATTATAATCTAAAATGAACAGAGGTAGTTCTGGGATGTGCTAAAAGACATCAATGATCCATGATGCATTCATTTAAAAAAAGATCTTTTATGAATAAATAGGAGGAGCCTAGAGAAATAAAGCGTGTTCCAAAAAGATATCTGTAAAGTTCTCTTCCAACTCACATATCTGTCAGGAATTAGAACCGAATACCAACATGAATCATATTTAATTAGCCAATTATTCCAACAATGGCTAAAATCGAAATTGGGCAGCAACATAAATGTGGTCAGTGTTACATGTCCTTGCAAATTTCCTTACCTATGACATTTTTAGAATTTGAAATTCAGAGCATTGTCAACATTTTAGATTGAAATAGATTTTTTTCCTTGTTCTTTTATAGAAATAATACAGTTGGGGACTTGGAAACTTAGATGATCATCTCAGGAAAATAATTAGCTTTGCATCTCCTTTAAGAGTAATTGTCATTGTCAACAGTGACAGAAACTGAATGCCATTATATTTGCCCAATAACACATGCGCATTTTCTCCACACTGTCCCTAAACAGAGAGGTAGACAGTATGAATATGGCACCAGTCGCTCTGTACTTGCTTAGAGTAATATTAAATGTAGTCAATATAGTTTGGCTGTGTCCCCACCCAAATCTCATCTTGAATTCCCATTCAAGATGTTGTAGGAGGGACCCAGTGGGAGATTATTGAATCATGGGTGCAGGTCTTTCCTGTGCTGTTCTTGTGATTGTGAATAAGTCTCATGAGATCTGATAGTTTTAAAATGGGGAGTTTGCCTGCACGAGCTCACTTCTCTTGTCTACCATCATGTGAGACATGCTTTTCACCTTCCACCATGATTGTGAGGCCTCCTCAGTCATGTGGAACTGTAAGTCCAATAAACCTCACTCTTTTGTAAATTGCTCAGTCTTGGATATGTCTTTATCAGCAGCATGAAAACAAACTAATACAATAGGGCTCTAGTATGAGAAGAAGATGATTGACATAATATTCAATCTTTCAACAGCTTTCTTAAGGCCTGAGGATCTCGGGTCATAATTATTGGATCACTGTGAGTCCCTCATCGACATGACCTTAAAGCAATGTATTTAAACAATCAATGTGCAGTTCTATAAAACCACAAACTTCTGAATTCAAATATGTGAAATCTTGATAAGGCAGAACACTGAGATTTTTCAGATTTTAAAATTGTATTTTAGTTTTCAGTGGGTCACACTAATTATAGTGGAGTATATTCACAAGCAAAGACACACTCTCTAAAGTAATGAAAAAGATTAGGAAATTGGCCACTTAAAAAAAAGTATGAATATCTGATGCCATAGCTCATAGTGATATCTTACTCCCTGTTGTAAATATGGAATTGAATATTGGCTAAGACATATATTTCTGAAAGTAAGATTTCAGCTATTTCCAGGTAGTAAGTAATGAGGACCAATAAAGGCAGACAGCATACACCCAAATTGTAGTTATACCTGTCGTGACTTAATAATTCTACTCAACAAGGGCAAATTACTACTTTACCTTTCAAAATACCCATATCTTGTATTATATCCTCTTTTCTTCCACACCTAATTTAAGTATCAAAGATTAAATGTCTTTACTTAGCATTTGAAGCCTTTATTCAACTCTAACTTTCAAAGTAATTTATAAATAAGCAGATTCAAGCACTGATGATGATCAATATTGTGTATTTAGTTCTATTATGATGAGTGGAAATCTCAGAAGCATACAGTTACCTCTCCTAAGAGTTTTATAACTGAACATAATTATTTTGTCTTTCTTGTTCCCAGGAGATAAAAATGAGTGAGAAAACTCATAACCAAGTTCCTGCTATTCACGATGTTTCCATTGGGTGTAGCTATGATATTAGATAGGTTAATATCACAGCCTGCATATTCTGGAAGGATGCCCAGACATTTGGGGATTTGTAGTGACTTTCTTTGTCTTCAGCATTAAATTGTATTAGTCAGCAATATGTTCTATGGGGAAAACCAAATGAAATACCTTCAAATCAATCAGGGCAAGAAGGCTTTCAATATGTCTTTTTGACATATCAATTTTTTTAACAAATTAAAAAATTGAGATGTGCTAAAACTTGAATCATCCATAATTTCTACACAGTGTGCTCATTTTTATTTTTATATAATTATATAATTTACACCTAGTTTGAACAACTTCTATATAGATAGGTCTCTGTTGGATAAAATAGGACAAATAAGAGGAAAGTCCACAAACAATGCAACTCCTTTACTCGATGACAGGTTTGAGTAAAGTGTCTTAAAATGTCTGTTTATAAAAAAAATATATATATATTTCTGCTAAAATGCAAGGGCAGCTAACATGCTGAGATGAAAACTGCTAACTCTTTTCTTAACAACACCATATGTCTCCAATTGGATCATAATGCAGTCAGTTCCCAAGGGAACGTTACACATGGAAGCTAACCAAATCAATGCACAGTCTTCACTATATGTTGACTCACTGATTAGCCAGCAATCAGCTACTTTAGATTTTCAGATTATGCAAGTTGTCTGTCTGAAGGGTCTTTCTGCATTCTTGACATCCCCCTTAAACAAAGCAAGTCATTACAAAACCCTCCACAAAAATATTTCTCTTTTTGTATACACTTCCTCTTATCTATAAACTCAATATATTTTAAGAAACTGAAATGCTCAACCTCTGAACTCTCTGATGGGTTTTAAATAGTAGATGCATTATACAGCAAACACTATTGAAATCAAGCTTATAAAGATGAAAGCCACGTATTGTAAGATGAAAGAAGTCACCTTAGTCTCCTCTGAGACTAACAGTATATAAAATACCAACAAATAAACCAACCTGCCTTATTCAGATGATTATTTATGTAATTTTTCTTAGTTTAATACTTCATTCAATTGTTAATTTTTATATAGAAATTATATTTAAAACTTTACTTAGTTAATATTAAAACCTTCCACATACATTACCGCCTCAACTTCTGGCATTTGTAGCTCTGATACACATAATAAATCCAATTATTTCATGTTTAATGTAATTCTTAATAGTATAAAGTTAGAACACTTTATGATGTATATAAAACCTTAGGAATTTTGCCTTGGGAAGTGTGAAATGCCCTGGGATAGTTCAGATTGGGACTTCTCAAACTAGCTCTGATAAATAGACAGTATTTTCTAAAATTTCCAATTTGTCAGTAACTGATATTTTTGTAAAAGAAAATTATGCACTCAGATTTCATGACATTATCAAATCATTATACAAGTTTCTAAATGTTTTCTCCCAGTTTCTGTACTTTTCTTGTCATGGACTGGTAAGAAATGTTTCAGGGCTGGCATCAATTTGTGGGATTCATTGTGAATATCATTGTTTAGGTATTTTGTAACTAAGAAATTGGAATTTTAATATTAATGCTGAATCATAAACTTCCATCACTTCCAGCACATCATTCTTTAACTATTATTTGCTATGGTTTTCTTCTAATCCACTTTACAAAATTAGCAGCAGAGATTCAAAAAGCCAAAGAAGAATTACCAAAAAGTTTTTGAGAAAGATGAGTTGATACACAGTATTTTTTAAAAATACACATTAATAAAAGCAAACTCCCCAAATCTGCAGTGATCAACAAAGGCTCTACCATGTACTTATTCTAATAAGAGCAATTTAAGCCTCGGCATCATTTAGTGACTAATTAGTGACATTTCTTACCTGGGATGCCTGGTGGTGTTTTCAGATATTTTCCATTAAAATGTTGAATTACCACTTCACATTTTTCAGTAGACTCCATTCTGGGAAAAAAAGGTAAACCAGACGTCATATATGGCTGACAAGAAAAAGAAACTTAAGAAGTAAAGGAAAACCAGAAAGCCATAGAAATACTTGATTTAAGAAATGTACCCCAATTGCCAACTTTTGTCATGACCATGATGACCAGATTAATAAGAGAACATCGCAAACTCATCAATGCTGAGAAAGTATTATTCACTCTTTGAAAGGTGTCTATGTGGAGGGCTCTGTTCTGAGCCTTCTTTCAGAGGTAACCCTGAGGCATTATCTTAATTCACTCAGCAATGTTTGGCAATTGAAAGTGTTCAACAAATGTCTGTTGAATGATGAATTAGCAAACCTAATGGGTAGATCTTGTTATTGTCATTCATATCCATAAGGGCACTGAGGCTTAGACAGATAAACTACCTTTCCAATAAGAGGTAAAGTCAAGATTTGAACTAACACCTCTGCAACAGTAAAGCCTGTGCTATAGCTACTAAGCTATACTACTGATGGATTCCACAGAAGAAGTCGACAAGATGTGTTTTACTTGAACAGCTTGCAGCCTAAAGGACTGATTGGTATAGTAATGTAGTCGTCAGTGTTATGACATTTTTATTGAAAATCCACTGTATGTAAGACACCCAAAGAGTTAGGTGGGGTCCTACATCTTGAAGGAAGGTATGTATATATATACAAACCTTAGGTTCCGTACTTTCTCAATATTGAATTTTGGACAATGTCTTATTTTTTCATACTATCTTATCAATATTCCTAAACTGGTGTTCTTGTGCCAAATTTTGGCATCTCACATACAACCTGAAGCATGAACATTTTGAGCCAGACCAACATATTTTAAATTTTGGCAATGTTACCATATCTTAAGTACAGTAATATTTGTAGCATTTTCCAAATAATGAATAATATCTGGCCTTTATTATTTTATAAGCTTGGATGGGGAGGATAATAATTAAGGATTAATTCTGATTAAAGGAAATTAAGTCTTCCAAAGAGTATACTAGAGGCAAAAATAAATTTAAGAAACAGCACACATACACATGAAAGAATGTGTATGAAATGTGTAAAATTTGTTCAAAAGGCAAAGTATAATTTTAGATTTTCTGCTGTTATTAATACGAGCTTTCTTGGAATGGTGCCCATCAACGCCAAGTTGTAAAACTTTCCTATGTCTAAATTTTATATGTATTTCAGGACCATATTACATGGCTATATTACAGGACCATATTACATGACAAAGGAAACAAGATATGAAAAAAATATGTTAACAAATGTCAAGTCAGTTATACGTATTTATTACAGTTATAAGAATTCAAATGTGAGAGGAATCCTAGAAGTCAGAGATGATGCTGAGAAGAGGCACAGAATCTAGGAAAGGCTTTTGGAGAAGTAATTAGGGCAGGGGGCTGAGCTGGGCAGCTTGGAGGGCATGCGTCCTTATTACAGTGTGGTAGAGAGAGCAAGCATATGGCTCAGTGGAAGGTTTGCCCGGGAAATTCTTAAAAATTAACTGAGAGAGGAAGTCAGGGCATCTGTATCACCTGTTTAACAAGTTTGAAGATGATATCAGGAACAAGTTACATTTTGGAGCTATAATTATTTTCTGAAGAAGTTTTGTTTTCAGATGTACATTCCTATGAAGCATGGGATGAGTGTGCATCTGTCTGTATTGATACATATGACAAATCTCTACCGCCAAGCAGGGCTGAATTTACAGGAATGAGGCCTATGTCTTCACACAGAGTCCCACACTTAGAACAACTCTGCACTTGGTTTAAAGTTCTGCCGTCGCCACCTTGAACTTCTTAACAGTGCTTTTAACAAAGGGATCTACATTGTCATCTTTCACCCTAATTTATGTAGTTGATCCTTCTATGACAATAGAGTGCAGGAACCTAACTTAATATAAACGGTTAGTATGTATATCATCAGGTGACCCAAGGGATGCACATAAGTATTATTTTGAAAAAAAAAATTCAGAATGCAATGTTAATAGATAAAAAATAAAAACCCAAACCGTATTTTGTTTACTACTCACTCACAAGTTCCCCTGTATCAGAAGATGTTTGGATAAGAAAGGCAAGAGGAGTCTTTCCTCATTCTAAATATTTAGGAACAGCTAAGTACCATTTTCCTAACTCTTTCAAGTTTCCTTTCCAGTGGAAGCTTTTACTGTAAGTCTTTCAATTGTTTTTTAATCTTTCTTTCTTTTTTTTCTTTTTGAAAGTAGAAAACTTCCATTTCCATGAAGAAAAGAATTCTAACTGTTCTTTCTCTCTTCCCACAGGATCCACTATTGTCTCTTAGGCAAAATAACCTTCCCTCCTAGCAGAGACATGAATGGGAGAGGAAATGTAAGCCCTTAATTACTACAGATGTTACTTTATGGAATTTTTATTCGAGGAGAGCGACAGAATGCAAAGTTTATGCCTCAAAGCCCCCTCTCTGTTCAGTCTCTCTCTGGGTACTCGCCTGGATAAAAGGCAGTTAAGAATCTAAAGCTTGCTTGCAAGAGTCCTACAAATCAAATCCCTTCTCTTTGTCTTAAAATGGCATGGAATTATAAATGAAGACTAATACTAGGGGTGTGTGCGTGTTTATTCTACATAATACATTTTAGGGAATAGAGAGGAAGCTAAAAAAGGAAATCAAGTGGCTAACCCACTCCACCCACTTAAAATATTTTTGTTCTTGTTTGAAAGCCTCAGGTCCTCCCTTCTGTATTCTAAGTATGATCGTCTTTTCTTAACACTGTTTTACAGTCATATCAAGCTGGATGGAGGCTGTTTCTATGAACACAAAGATAGCAGCATAGATTGTTCACTTTGGGTTCATTCAGATTTAACTAAGTGAATGTCTGCTGTGAGCCTTTAGAGACTCCCGTCTCTGAAAGAATAAATGCAATAAAAGTCTGTTTTCTGTAGCTGCCGGCGCTTAGTGTCAAACCATGTTATGCTGCACCACCCAGCAGTGACAATTCCATTTTAATACACGGGGCACATTTTAACAAGGCAAAGCAGTCCCTGCAAAGGTGGCAATATAGGAGCTGCCAAGGGGAAAAGTCCCACTGTTCCTCATGCATTTTATGTGGAAGCAGAACAAAAATGAGACTGAGACCCAGAAAGCTCTGGTGGGGGGCGGGGGGGGGGGGGCGGGAAGAGACTATATTTGAATAGCCATCTTAGGAAGAATGTGCCCATTTTCTTCTCAAGTTTCACAATTAACCTCTCTGAAATGCCAGCTCAAGCTATCTGGAATCTGGCACACGCTTCAGTTGAAACTGACACTAGCATTATCAAGTGAGTCTGAAAAGACAGCACGCCAGACACAGCTGCCTTTATAGGTCCCTTTCAGATGGGCCACTGAATCACTACAACTGCATCTTTTCTTCCTAGGTGGTACCTGAAACCCCTTGTGTCCCTCAGCACATCTCGAGTGCCAGGCCAACCATTCACCTGACAATACATTAATTAGGTTCTTACAAGGCTCTAATCATTGTATAAAGCTTCAGGGTTTTCTGTTAGGTCTGATGTTTAAATATAAATACACTTTAAAGGTCCTGTTTGACATTCTTTCTTGTCTCAGTACCTAGGAACCCGACTTCAGTCATTTGAAACACACCACAGAATTGTGCTGCTGCTGCTTCCTTTTTTTTTTTTTTTTTTTAAACAGCTACTAAGAGGAGCTAGTTTAACAGCCAATACAATTCCCACAGGCAAATTACATCAGATGAGAGGCTGATACAATATTAGTAGAATGTTCTGGGTCAGACTAAATACGCAGAGGTAGAAATATACTTTGCAAAACCATTTGCAGCCTACCTCTGTCACCTCCATAAAGAATCACACAGTTTTTGGTCTTAAAGCAATAAGCATTATTAACCATGTGTTTAAAACAAATCCATCCTGTCATTTATTATGGTTAATTAGAGGTTTCCAGTATTGTGAAATGTTTGTGGTTTTGCAATCACAGGCTCTGTACAAACTATTGGCAACTTAGAGTATCTGACTTTGTAAGCCAGTCATCCTCATTTCTGGTAAGATTTACGTATGCACAGGGTCAACATTAAAATATTTTTTAAAGTACTAAACTGTGCACTCCTTCCGACATTTCAAAAACAAATTATGTCATTTCTTTCTTAAACCATTGTAATGGAAGGAATAAAATGGTGAGTCCTAGAAACAAAGATGAATGAATGTGATGAATTTTCTTCTCAGTTTTTGCAATTTGTTTTCTTCCTGCCAGGCACCTGACATTCTTAGGGTACAAATGGCTTAAGTACCAAACAGTGAAGCTGAGAGGTCTCCCTTATATGCCCTTTTGTAGAAACCAGACATTTTGAGATATCTTGCTCAGCATCACAACACATTCCTCTTAGGAAATGAAACTGTGGATGACAATATTTGACTAATGAAAACACATTCCAGAGTTTGAGAATCACATAATTTCAAGACTGGAAATGGCCTCAGATATCAACTTCTACATTGTACAGATGAAGAAAGTAACACTAGAAGACTGTGAATGGCTTTTTTAAAAACTATTTAGTGGATGAACCTGGAATAGAACTTTTGTCTCATGACTCTCAATTGAGACTATTTGGAAGAGATGCAGCTCCCTTGCTGACCTCATGTCATCCCTCCTGATTTTCTCTACTGACTGATGTACTTCAATCGGTTCAAGGGTAGGATGGGTCCTGTTAGCTCCACTCTACCCAGCCACTATTACTTCAAGAAGTTGTTTTCAAAAATGGAATATAACCTGATATGAGATGTCAAGGGTGTTTCACCTCTGTGGTATTCTCGCCCAAAACCCATATAAACTAAGGGTCCTATCATGAGGCAAATAGCTGACAAACTCAGATCTAGAGACATTCAGGCTACCTGGCCAGTACTATTCAAACAAACAAAGCCTAAGAAATTATCACAGATCAGGGCAGGCTGATGAGACAGGACAACTAAATGCAATATGGTAACTGGATTGGATCCTGGAACAGAAAGAGAATGTTAAAGAAAAAGTTGGCAAAATCCAAATAGAGTCTGGAATTTAGTTAATAATAATATGCCAATGTCAGTTTCTTAATTTTGACAAATGTACCACGGTAATTTAAGGTGTTAATGGGGAAAACTGGGTGTGCAGTATAGAGAAAATCTATATTATCATTACACTTTCATGTGAA
Organism: Macaca fascicularis; assembly: GCF_037993035.2. Taxonomy (NCBI): domain Eukaryota; kingdom Metazoa; phylum Chordata; class Mammalia; order Primates; family Cercopithecidae; genus Macaca; species Macaca fascicularis. The sequence goes on from NC_088376.1 coordinate 18,684,242, forward strand.
GGTAAACTTATTCCAAAATAAGAAGCTTACTTTTAAAATCAGTGTACATTAAAATTATCAGAAAACTACTTTTAAAAATACCAGTCTCTAGGGCCCAGCCCAGGAGATTCTGACTTAATTGTTTTGGCATGAGGCCCATGTACAAAGATTTCAAAGATACCCAGGTGATTTCAGTGTGCAGCCAGGGTTGAAAACTCCTGTTCCGCAGTTCTGTGTCAGGTATGTGAGACTGGAAACCACGGGCCAAACCCAGTCTACAGGTATGTTCCATTTGGACTGCAAAGAGATTTTGGAAATTTTGAAATGATTGTCAACATTTGAAACTTCGGAGATTTCACATGAAAATTGAAATTTATGATTCCTTTTAATAGATGGGACAGTTTAACCCATGCTTTCTGCATGGCAACTATGACATAATAAAAACTATATTTAGTCTTTTTCTCAGGTTGCTGACACACAGCCTCTAAAACCATTGGAATTTCCTGAGTGATAGGGGTATGTTGTGTTGTTCAGAATAGACTATTTTTAACCACATCTGAGTTTATGCTAATGAGGTCACTCAGGTAGCTTCAGGATGGGGACTGGTCACAAGAAAGACTAAAACTTGATTAGTGGGTTGGAACTTTCAGCCCCACCCTCTCTGACTTCTGAGAAATGGAGAGGGGCTGGAGATTGAGCTCAAACACCAAGGGCCAATGATTTAATCAATCAAACCTAGAAACAACAAAGTTCAGGAAGTTTTCAGGTTGGTGAAGACGTTGATACATGACAGGAGGGTAGTGAGCTCAGAGAGACCACAGAAGCCACACACCCCTTCCCTGATACTTCACTATATGCGTTTCTTTCATTTGAGTTGTATCCTTTATAATAAACTGGTAAACATAAAGTGCTTTGAGAGTCATTTTAGTGAGTTACTAAACCTGAACTGGGGAGTTGTGGGTACTCCCACATTTTGTAGTTGCTGGGAAGAAATGTGGGTAGCTTGGTGATATGGTTTTGCTGTATCCCCATTCAAATCTCATCTTGAGTTGTAGCTCCTACAATTCTCATGTCCCATGAGAGGGACCTGGTAGGAGGTAATTGAATTGTGGGGGTGGTTTTTTTTCTGTGCTGTTCTCAGGATAGTAAGTCTCATGAGATCTGATGGTTTTATAAAGAACAGTTCCCCTGCACACACTCTCTTGCCTGCCGCCATGTAAGACATGCCTTTGCTCCCCCTTCGCCTTCCGCTATGATTGTGAGGCCTCAGCAGCCATGTGGAACTGTGTGTCCATGAAGCCTCTTTTTCTTTATAAATTACCCAGCCTCAGGTATTTCTTCATAGCAGTATAAGAATGGACTAATACACCTGGGCACTCCATTTGCAGCTGGTATGGAACTGAGCCCTTACACCTGTGGAGTCTGATGATGATCAGGTAGTTTGTGTCACAACTGAGTTAAATTATAGGACATCCAATTGATGTCAGAGAATTGGAGAATTGATATGCAAAAATAAGGTATTTGATGTTAGAAAAACCCACACATTTGGTGTCAGAAAAAAAGACATCACAGCAACCATGGAATAGAGTAAAAGAGCAGTTTTGTTCTTTAAACGAAGTCACTTTGTCATTATTCCTACCAATCTGTATCAATTGCCCATCCTAAGGCAAAATAGTAGGTGCTGTTTGTCACTGAACTTGCATTGTTTATTTTTAATAGTTAAGAGAAAAGAAAAAGTATTTAACTTAATTTATACAGGGATAGTGGTGTATTTCTGTTCACCCTTTCCTAGATGTCCTCTCTGTCCTGCTCTATGCCCCAAGAAAGTGACCCTTCTATCGACTGTGTAATCTTCGCTCTTCTGTTTACTGGTTTTCCATTGGGTTCCGCCTATGGAAGCTTGAAAGAACTTCAAAAGGCAAGAGTAGAGAGAAATCTGAGTGATTTTCCCTCTTTCTCTCCCTGTTTTGGCCCTTCTGTCTAGTAGGTGTTGCATCTCTCCCTGTCTACAGTCCTTCCAAGCAAGCCCTCCTCTGAGGCTCTAGCTCTCACTGACCTCTGGAAACACCCCTCTCTGGTGACTCCTTTTTTTTTTTTAGACGGAGTCTTGCTTTGTCACCCAGACTGGAGTGCACTGGCTCGATCTTGACTCACTGCAACCTCCACCTTCCGGGTTCAAGCAATTCTCTGCCTCAGCCTCCCAAGTAGCTGGGATTATAGGCGCCTGCCACCACGCCTGGCTAATTTTTGTATTTATTAGAGACAGGGTTTCATTCTCTTGGCCAGGCTGGTCTTGAACTCCTTACCTTGTGATCCACCACCTCGGCCTCCCAAAGTGCTTGGGATTACAGGTGTGAGCCACTGTGCCCAGCCACATCTGGTTACTCCTTGAGCTCTCAGGGTGGTAAGGGTCTCCCTTTGCTGCTCCTCTCTGGGAACATCAACATCTCTTTGCCAGTTCCCTTAACACTGCTTCTGTAAATATTTTGTAAATACTCTTTAATTTTCTTCAGTAGAATCATCTGGAGTGAAACTCTGCTTCCATTCAGCATCTTGATGCCTACACTATAAAGCTATCAACAGCATAGGAGTAAAAAAATTATCCCAAAGACTGTGTGTTTCAAGAAGCATATAAGAAATAAAGTTTGCCTTATACTCCATCTAGAAACTACTTCTTTCACTTGGATTACCTGATTACCCCAGTAGGGACACTCATCTGTGTACTCATATAGAGGCATAATTATCTAAATATATTTTTTTTAGCCAGACTAATGTTTCTAGAAGGAATTTTCATAAAGAAATGGCAGAAAATTAAACTTAAATAATCTGAGATAAAGTGAAAATTAAGTATAGGTCTAGAAAAGTCATACCATAAATGACTCTGGAATACATTACCACTTTTAATCAATCTCCTAGCTACAGCCATATTTCATTCCTAGATATTATTGAGAAAAGAAAAATAGCTCAGAGCAGGCTGAACAACGTGAGATATGCAACATTTATCAGGCCCAGAGAGACATACAGGACTTCAGTCATGGCTCTCTTCCTTGAGTACCCATTCCTAGGGGCAATTGTTTAAAGGCATTTTTGTTCCTTACCAGCTTTCTCACTCTTTATCTTCATATTCCTAGAATTTGTGACACAAAGAACAAGGAACCAATTAATAGCTTATGTTATTTTAATGTAAAGTCTTGAAAACAACTTCTTTTTTCCTTTCAAGATCCACTTGTAACTATTGCCAATTGGACTGTATATTCAGGGCAACATGAATCTAGGTTCCTGGGTGGCAATCTTCAAACTTTGAGCTCAAATAAGCTCTGTACTTATGTTATGTAAGGTGGACATTTTGGTGACTCAGGTGGAACCTGAAGCAGACTTTCAGTGATCTCCTTCAATTTGCTGACAGCTGGAGCCCTGGTATGAGCCTAACTTTCATTCATCTAACCTCACCAGAGTCAATGGAGGTCAGTCAACAGGGTAAGCCCTCCTCAGATTTCAATGCTCCATTCTTGGTTGAAGATTCAGACCAATTCACTTATTGAAACCACACACATTCCTGCCTCAACGTGGTTGGAATTGAAGCTCCACTGTAAGGTAGGAGTTCCATTTGTTATTCTCTAGAGTTTCTGCTGATTGCAGATTTGTGACTTTCACTTTTTCTTTTTGAGCTAGTGTTATTTTTAATTAATTCTTAGAGTTTTTCTATCTTTTGGCTAGGCACGGTGGCTCTCACCTGTAATCCCAGCACTTTGGGAGGCTAAGGCAAGAGGATCACTTGAGGTCATGAGTTCAGACCAGCCTGGCCAACATGGTGAAACCCTGTCTCTACTAACAATACAAAAATTAGACAGGCATGGTGGTGGGCACCTAAAATCTCAGCTACTCAGGAGGCTAAGCCAAGAGAATCCCTTGAACCTGGGAGGCAGAAGTTGCAGTCAGCCAGATGATGCCACTGCACTCTAGCCTGGGTGACGGTGTGAGACTGTCTCAAAAAAAAAAAAAAAAAAAAAAAAAGAGAGTTTTTCAATCTTTTATCTCATTTAAAATTTTGGTCGGGGAAAAAATAGTTTCTCTCTGAAAAGAAAAAGTGTAATCTTATGGCTGAAGTGAAAAATTTGTAATCTTTAAAATTGGTGATATTCCACAGCTCAGTTCTATTGACAAATCTAAACATTCTTCTTGGGTGACCAAAGTTCCTCTCACTGGGTCTTTTTGATCATTCAAGAAGGAAGTATAATTATGGGCAATCGTACTTCCATAACTGAGTCTAATAATAAAGATTTGCAAGAGCTGTTAGAAGTAGTAGCTGATCTGTTTAGCTTTTGGGGTTCCAGGGGTTACTCTGCACTATTACAACTTGAATTTTGTGTGTGCAATGACTGACAAGTCACTGGCAAAAACTGTGGTTTCTGAAGTAGCTGAAATCAGTTACAGTGAATGATTATAAATGTACGGGGCTACTCATTTCTTCGGGTGTTTAGATAGAAAGACAGGTTTGAACACTTGAAGGTGGAGGAAACACTTTCCTTCAAGGCATAAAACTCCTCCTGTGGGAGGGTAGTCTGATCACAGAGTGTGCTGATGGGCACTGGGTCACCTACCAGTCTTGAGGGAATGTCTTTGCAGTGAGGTGCATTGTGGAAATATTGCATAGCCCGGTCTTGTGGCATTTCTCTCTTCTGAGAATGAGAAGATTCTCATCTCAGAATTCAGTGTAAAAGTGGGACCGTTCAATTTTAAATATCTAGGTGCACTGCCTTTCAGTTTTGCCTGCTTTTCACATATGTCAATATTAGGGCCCCAAAAGTGCAAATGCTTTCATTTTGCTATTCACTAAAGGGCTCAACCCTGAAGTTAATAATCTAATCAATACATAAGCTAAGTTGAGAATACCACCTATCTAACTAGATTGATCTCCAAAATATGACTTTCTGGCATTTAGCTGGCTATTTTGAAACTCTTTGTAAAATAGATTTACATATATAAAGGAAATCTCTGCTTGCAGAAGCATCTCCCTTACTGCACCTAAGCTACTAGAAACTTTTATGATAGGAAAAACAGTGCCTTAAAGTTTATAAAACACACCTTACTTTTGCTTCAGATATTTTTACTGCTAATCTTATCTTGACCGGGCCTTTACTTATGCCCTTCTTTGTCCCAGTAAATAATGGTGTTTAGATCTAAGTTCTGTGCCTTTGGGATGTAAATTTTCACCTGAGTCATGTCTTTGGGATTGTAAATTTATGATAGCCTAGCTAATAATTGTTTGGGGCTTGACAGTCTAAAGCGGAAAGAAACTATTTGCAAACTGGCAAATGGAGAACCTTATAAAGCTATTAATACAAAATTTGCTTCCATGTGTCCTGGATGTCTATATGTTTATATGTGGCATGTGTATGTGACATTTTACTACCAACATATATGAACAACCTCCAATTAACTGTCTTAAAGAAAATGTAAGTGGTTAAATCAGGTATTTTATCAGAAAGATAGAAACTACATACAGACAGGAGGCAGGGAAATACTGGGTAGAAGAGGGTGGTTCCCTGGCGAGGGCTCCACCCTCAAGCCTGGACCCAAGGCCCTAAAAGAGAACTTCACATCCCTGTTTTCCCACCCAAACGTTGCCTTTTCCAAAACCACCCTGGCCTGCCCCACCCTCCACCCTGTACCCATAAAAACTCCAAGATCCACTGGCAGAGAAGGAGAAAAGAGGAACCAGCTGGATGTTAGAGAGAAGCAGCTTAACTTCAGAGGGATGGCTTGACAGCAGAATTTCATAGAAGAGTTCTGCCACAGATGGCCCAACTCCAGGGGAAGATTATCTTCCCACTCTATTGCCCTTCCAGCTCCCCTTCCTGCTGAGAACTACTTCTACCATACAATAAAATCCTCCACATTCACCACCCTCCAAATCGTTTGTGTGACCTCACTCCTCCTGGATGCTGGACAAGAACCGAGGTGAGGGCGAAGAGGCCGTCATACTAATTGAGCTATTAAACACTTAAGCCATCCATAGATGACAAAGCTAAAGGACCACACAGTAACACACATCCTCTGGGGCTCTAGGCGTCGTAGGCAACCCCTAGGCGCTGCCATGGGCCCGTACAGTGTTTTTTCGTGCAGGCGCCCAAAGGCACTGGCCCCGGCTCCTGCACCAGCTCACCTGCTTGCTAACCTTCCCACCAGGGGTTTGAGTGCTGCGGGCTGCCTAACCGAGCCACCCCTTTGTGAGTCCCACAAAAGTACCAAGGGAACTATCCTGTCTCAAAACCAGCTCAAGTGCCTTTTAGTTCACTTGATTTGAGTAAATCTTTGGTAAATAAGACTAGTTTAATATTGTTGGTTTAGTGAAAATAGCTGTCTTCTGATCAGGAAAATACCAAGGTATTTATCCATAGAATTTTTGCTTAGGTAGTGGCAGAACATTTTAAGCAAGTTGTAGAGGGTTTGCAGAAGATTAATCTTGGGAAAGAAATTTTGTGTGTGTTCAAGTTGTCTAAAATTAGAAAGAAATTATGTATATGTTTTTCTAAAAATTGAGCATTAGTATCAGAAGCACACTGGTGCAAGGTCACAGTCTGTGCCCCTATGTTGCCACAGGGTTTTCTCAGAAGACTGATCATTTTTAATAGAAAATTCCAAAAGGTTATAAAAGGTTTATGGAAATCTTATCTTGTGAGGTCAAAACTGATTGAGATTGGATGGATTTGGTTATAGCGTTTTATTAAAATTAGCTTTAGTATTGATAATACACTAAAAGTAAAACGTGGTTTTCTCCTTAGAACAAGAATTTTGTGTAGTATTAATAAGAGGTAGTAAAAGACTTGTTTACTTTTTGAGCAAACTGTAAAATAATTAAGTTGCAGGGAGAGTTTCCCTCATGTTGTCTTTATTAGGTCCCTTGATTGGGTATTAAACCTCTTCTCTATCAAATAATAACAAATTTTGCTTTCTGAAACCTTTGAATTATCATTTCCACAAAATAAATGACTATTATTATGCACTGACTTCTGGTCCTATTTTGATCATGTGTTTTAAACATTTTTTTAACTTCAATATCGAGTGTTTTAAACCTTTAATACTTTGAATATTTCCAAAAATTAAATTTCAAATTCTAAAATTATCTTTTGATCTCTACTAACTTGGACATAAAAGAGGAACCCCCGGAAGTCCAGGAGAGACATATAACGCTTATTTGGTATGTTAAAATCATACAGGAAACATTGTCAAATAAGAAATGCTGTTTATATGGACACATAGAGGGGAACAGCACACACTGGGGCCCTTCGGAAGGTGGAAGGCAGGAGGAAGGAGAGGATCAGAAAAATAACTAATGGGTACTAGGCTTAATATATGGGTGATGAAGTAATCTGTGCAACAAACCTCCATGACACAAGTTTCCCTATATAATGAACCTACACATGTGCCCCTGAAGTTAAATAAAAGTTAGAAAAATAGGTTTTAGTTATATTAGTATACATGTATTCCAGAATGAAAAAAGAAACCTGTTCCACTGGTGAATCCACTAAAAACATCCTCTTGTCGTCATCCACAAACAATTATTGTTTCATTTTAAGTCTTCTCAAAAAGTTATTTATAATCAGCTATAGTCCAAAATTTACTTCTTCTTCAAGGAAATTCATGGAAAAGAACCCCAACACGAATTTTTGAATAAAGATTTCCGATAACTTTAGCGATCTTACCTTTGGACTAAGTAAAATCTTCCAGAACTCTAATTAAAATGCTGATACATTAATGAAGATTGCTAACTCAACATCAATCAAAAGTTATTTCAATTTGCTGAACTGATAGAGGACTAAAATGATTTTTATGACTTTTATATTTGCAACATTACTGACTCTTTCATATTCTGTCTTATTTTCTTTTCAGCTATTCATAGCTTATAGCAACTGGGTAAAGTATACATTTGCAAGCAAAATCGAAACGTTTACCTTTCTCTTTAGCTGATTTCTTCAAAATATGGAAACTAAGAATGAGTATTCTCATTTTATGGCAATATAGTTATTTGCATAAGTTCAATAAGAATATATTTGTTTTTTGCTAACAGGCACATTGAACACTGGTAATTTTACCAAAGCTTTTATTGGAATGGCATATTTTTAGATATCACCAGATTGCTTTGAGGAATTATAGTTGACTTTATAAACTCAATAAAAAGCCCCTTGAAAAGAGTGGCATTATACATTTTTACATGGTTCTCTTACAAGGTTCCTGACCTTATGATAAGTAAAGAATATCACTTTCTGACAGGCCCAGAAACCTCAAGATATTCTGGGACCTCAAGAAGAGAGGATTTTACCCAATTCATACAGGTATTACAGGCACAACCAGACGACAAATCCTTGGCTTGTTTTCCTAGCCTTAGGAGGCTTTTAAAAATGTAATTTGAGATTCCTTATGAAAAAGTTCTAGCAAAGCCAACTTAAAGGAGCCTATATGGCCATTCATTATTTTTGTTATAATTTGTACAAATAATCAGGCAAAGTATACTACAAAAACTTATTTTGTAAATAAATTGATTAGACTAAGAATTATCCTTGGTTTACATGGGGAACTGGAGAGAGAAAAATTATGTTTCAGAAGAAAACTATAGCACACCTGCTATTAGATTCCAGCACTGACTATTGTTTTTGAGTTTTTATAATTTTCCTATATTTTAGACTAAATCCAGAATTATTTCCTGGCTATGACTCTCTAAAGGAAAGGGGTTTAATTTTCTTCAGGATGTTTTTAGTGGACTCACTAGTGGAACAGGTTTCTTTTTTCATTCTGGAATACATGTTCTCTTCTTGATTGTAATCCTTATGTGCAATATGTATCTCTCATTGTTTTACTGCTTCTGAGAAAATTAAAGTCATAATATTCTAAAGACCAGGATGATTTAACAAGTGACAGCAACTATATCAATACGTTGACTGAGATTTGGCTAAAGTCTCATTTTGGCACCCTGTGATACTATTCCAATTCAGCTTGAGGCACACTTAAAATTTCTTACTGAGATGTATTGTCTCCCCTGCCTCTTCCCCACAAACCCACCTGGGTGGGCCTGGATCATTTGGGAATGAGCCTTCCTAATGATGCAGAACTAAGGAGTCAAAATGCTTTTAGTTCATCTACTATGCTTTCTTCAAAACATCTCGATGAAATGGAGGGAAATGAGAAAACAAAAGTAGCTCAGATCAAGCTGAGCTCTGTGAGGTATGCAAAATTTATTCTACTCAGAAAGCCAAGAATATGAGACTTTCGGTCATGCCCCTCCTCACAGCATCCATGCCCAGGGTAATTTTTTAAAGGCATTTTTGTTCTTAATTAGCTGCCTCTACCATTATCTCCATGTTCTTGGAATCTGTGATACAAAGAACCATGTATAGCCAATCAATAGCTTATGTTACTTTAATGTATATTCTTAGTAAAAACTGGAAAACTGCCTCTTCTTTTTTCCTTTCAAGACCCACTTGTAACTACTGCTAATTGGACTGTATATCCAGGGCAACTTGAATCTAAGCTCCTGAGTGGCCGTCTTCAAGCTCTGAGCTCAAATAAACTGTACTTAATCATATTTTCTGAATCTCATTATTTAAGGCTGATACTATTACCTGTTACATCTCTTTCCCTTACTCAGTGTTTCACAATTTTGTTTCCTTTCTATTTCCCAAACGTGCCGAACTTGGCCCCACCTTAGATTTTCTACTTCCTTTTCTCTTTGCCAGGATTGTTCTCTTCCCTCCCTACTCCCACTAAGAGATTTTCTTGGCTGGTTGTTTCTGATTTATATTTTAGTTTCAATGTTCCTTCTGAAAACAGAACATAATTCTCTTAACTCTTGCTTCCTATTGCCCTGTACTCTCTATTACATGCCTATGTTTGGTGTGTTTTTGTAATACTTTCATTATCTGATGTTTGATTATTTGTTTATTACATACTTATTGTCATCTCCCTGATAGAGGCAGGAGGCAGACAAATACCTAGGCAGATAGGGAAGGGTCCCCAGTGAAACCTCACGTTCAAGCCTGAAACAGCCTGAAGGCTGAAAGACATGACTGCTGGTTCTGACTGAAAGCTGTGACCCAGAGGGAAACTTCTGCCCCTGTTTGCCTGCTCTTTCCTGTTTGATTCTTTCTGAATAATGCCTTTTAACCAATCAAATGTTGCCTTTTCCAATACTACCTAGGGCTATACTACCCCTTTCTGCTGAGACTTTTCCTTTTGCTTAATAAATTCTGCCCTTCTCACCCTTCAATGTATCCACATGCCTAATTTTTCCTGGACATGAGACAAGAACCCAAATTTAGTTGAACTAGGGAGAAAAATCCTGCATCATCCCCAATCCAGTAGAATATTGGTCTGTAAAAGCAGATATTGTTTTTTGTGTGTGTACATCTCAGAATTACTTCATCTATAACAATTACTGGAATACTGACAAAGCCAGTATTGGATAATAGTGACCAAGCATATTTATTCAATAAACTAAAAGAAAGAATGAAATGATTACATATATATATGTGTGTGTGTGTGTGTATATATATATATGTATATATATATTTGAGCCAAATCTCAGTCAACTTATTGATATAGTTGCTGTCACTCGTTGAATCATCCTGGTCTTTATATTATGACTTCAATATAATTTATAATTATAATTATATTACGTTACAATATAATTGTATTGTATTGTATTGCAAGCTAAGTTATTTCAAACCCATGTAGAACCATGTTTATAACCATAGAGATACAGAGAATAAATGTATTAGCCCAATTCATAGAAAGCTGAGAGTGTAGAAAATATACTAAATAAAAGAGGCTGAAACTTGTTGTCCAAACGATATTGGGCTATATTTCCACCTATTGGCCGGAAGCAGACTAGCTGCCTCTAACGCCACCACTTTTCTGGATGCTCCAATAGTCCTTGTCATGCTTTGTGTTTACAGCAGGTACAGGTCAAAGACATCTTATGAGCCCTAAGCATACTGAATGGCCACCATTTCTAATCTGGAGGTAACAAAGCTCCCTCAATTCCATTTTATAGAGGTAAATGATTTTTCAGAACTCTCTTCCCATTTCACAGAGGGCATTATTTGGTATGTGGTCATTTTTATTTTATAATAATAAAGCAATAAAGTATATATTGTATCCCCTTCATCAGATTTTTATAAAGGCATATATACAACTAGACTGGAGTCTCAGAGATTTCAGAATAACAAATTATTTGATGCAATGTATTTATTTAGTTGGTTCACTGGTTGGTTAGGGTTTTGAAACTCAGGGCTCTGAATGTATGAAAAAGAAAGTAGAATGTTTAACACTCTCCAGCTATGATTCTGACTTTCTGATGGTAAGAGAAAGAGAAAGAGGCAAGGAGAAGAAACAAACGAAGTTAAAAGATGAGACACACAAAAGAAGAACAAAGATGAAGAAGCTGCAGGGGGTCCAGGAGTATACTCTCCAGCAGACCACATCTGATGGCAATTAGAAGAAGAATTAAAATTACCAAAAAGAATGAAACATACAACCTTTACTCTCTTCAATCTCAGAAAACACAATTGTAACCTGTTTCTGTACAAACACAGCTGCAGTTTGGAGATTACTAATCACTAAGTTTACACTTTAGAGTTTTTCCTTAGTCGCTTTTGATTTCCTGGTTCCATGTGTTTAAAATAATAATGGCAAAAGGATTGCCAAAACAGCAAGCGAGAAATTGTTACTGCAGTGATGGATTCAAGACAGATACAGTCAAAACAATATTCCAAACAATTCCAAACAGTTTTTAAAAAATTTGATAGACTTGATGGGCATTTTAAAGAGTCATATATTTGCCTTCAAAGAAAGTAGTTATTTAACATATTCTTAAAAATTCCCATATTTTCATATGATTATTCTGTTTCTGTGGTCTCATTATATTTCAGCAGATGGAAGAAGATAGAGAACAAGAAGTATCAGGCAGTAGGAGGTAAATAAATAACATTTTAACAATATTCAAAGTCATTAGTAGAAAACGCAAAAAAAGACGTGCTATTTACACTGATTGATATTTAATAAGCAGGCTAGTATTTGTATGCCTATAACCAGCTTTTTTTAACTTAATGAAAAGAAAGAAAATCTTAAGTGATTTATTTAGAAAACTTGCACATTCAGTAGGGAGAGGTAGAACACAGGGCTGCCCATGTGTTAGAAGTTGTTCAAACAAAGCTCCATGAGAATCAAATTAAGAGTACTGAAGAAGGGCAAAAATACTACAAAACACAAAGGTCTCTCTGTTCTGCAGTCTCTCACGCTCTTTAGCTCACCAGGGGACAGTAAACGCATTGCTTAAAGAGGTTCTATGTTCCCAGATGTTGAAGCTGGATTAATGGTGAATGCTCACCCGCCTCCCCCTGCCCCCCAACCATTGCTTCCCCACTTTGGGTCATTCTTTACTGGCCTCTCCTAACACCCTCTCAATGTGATTTTTGCTGGACAATCAGTCTCATGTTTCTGGGAGTGGGAAATGGATAACATGAACACACGGTCATGGCCCTCCAGACTCTGGCTGATTTATGCTCTGATCCTTCCCCTCCCAGGCAAGGTACTCTGTTGGCATTCACTAGCTCTGCAGTAGTGGGGCCGACCGTCAGCATTCCCACCGTAAACTTCTGTTTTTAGAGGTTTATAACTTGGCTATAAAATGCTGCCTGGAGGGGGGTGGATCTTACAAAATTGTTTTAAGTTACAAGAGAGTAAACACACACACACACACACACACACACAATACAAATAAAATGTCTGTAATTTCAGACACTATCTTGTGCTTCTGGAACTTTGAAAACCCTGTAATTGTGCTGTCTGTGCGCCCTACTGGCATTCAAATCAATGCTTTGAAGTTCAGCGTTTTAAATATAAAACGAAGATACTTCTTTTACTTTGAAGAGATGGTTATCAAAGAAGATTAATGTATAGTTGCAAGAAAAATAATAATGGGGGAATTCTTTCCAGTCAAAGGAATTTTGAAATCCCTTGTACATGAATTAAGGATCACATCTGATGGTTAGAAGTCACCAATAGTAACATTCAAAATGAAGTCCACTGAAAGAATTATTCAGGTTTTCTGAATTGAGATAGTCATAAATTCAAGAGATATGTACAACAATTTACTAGACACAATAATTGACTGGGTATTCTCCAAATTAAATAAATAAGCACATTCTTTCTTTTCTTCTCTCTTTTTTTTTTTTTTTTTTTTGTCTGAGAAGGAGTCTCACACTATCTTGCGGGCTGGAGTGCAATGGTGTGATCTTGGCTCACTGCAACCTCCACCTCCCAGGTTCAAGCAATTCTCATGCCTCAGCCTCCCGAGTAGCTGGGATTACAGGCATGAGCCACCACACCTGGCTAATTTTTTGTATTTTTAGTAGAGATGAGGTCTCACCATGTTGGCCAGGCTGGCCTCAAACTCCTGACCTCTTGATCTGCCCACCTTGGCCTCCCGAAGTGCTGGGATTACAGGTGTGAGCCACCGCACCCAGTCAGCATGTTTTGTTTTGTTTTTGGGTTTTTTGTTTGTTTGTTTTTGAGACGGAGTCCTGCTCTGTCACCCAAGGTAGAGTGCAACGGCGCGATCTCTGCTCACTGCAAGATCTGCCTCCCGGGTTCACGCCATTCTCCTGCCTCAGCCTCCCGAGTAGCTGGGACTACAGGCACCTGCCACCATGCCCGGCTAATTTTTTGTATTTTTAGTAGAGATGGGGTTTCACCGTGTTAGCTAGGATGGTCTGGATCTCCTGACCTCGTGATCCACCCGCCTCGGCCTCCCAAAGTGCTGGGATCATAGGCGTGAGCCACCGTGCCTGGCCACAGTCAGCATATTCTTTTAATAATGCCTGTGGAACTGTAAACTCCTACAGGAAGAAAAAATTTGTGAGCTAATACTAGTTGGGCTGGTGCTACCAAAGATTTTTCTAATATTCCAGTACTCTATCTTACAATTGGTTTATCATTATCATCAAATGTCTTTCTGCATATGGCTATATTTTTAAAAAACCCCAAACCTTAAAGTGATTTCATTTATTTATCATAAGAAATTTGCTCAAGTTCAATTATGTGTCAATATTCTAAGTACTGGACAGATATAAAGAAGAAGGCATGAGGAACAGGAAGGGGGATAGTTCCTTATTAGTAATTTTGAGAAAGTAAAACAATGTAAATCAGGCATCAACAGGAATCAACTCCACCTGGAAAAATCACAGACAACTTCAAAGCAGTAGTTCTCAAAGGGTGGTTCCCTTATCTGTAGTGTAAGTATCACCTGGAAACTTGTTAGAAATGCAAATAATTGAGTCTCACCCCAAACCAATTGAATCAGAAACTTTAAGAGTGGGCCCAGCAATCAGAGTTTTCACAGATCATTCAGATGGTCCTAAGAACAAGTACTAATGCCATAAGGCAAAGCTTCTTAAGCTTTAGGGTGCTTTTAGAGTCATCTAAGGTGCTTGTTAGTACACAGATTACACACTGCTGAACACCCTCACCACCAGATTGTTAATTCGGTAGGTTGGGGGCAGGAAATTTGCATTTCTAGCAAGTTTTTAGGAAGCACTGCAGCTGCTGATTTGGGAACCACACTTTGAGAACCACTGTCCCAAGACATCTTTATGTAATACAATAATTTCTCTCACTTGCTATGTACTATTCTTGGAAGAATCAAGAAATGGTGACTGAAATCATCTCTGTTTTGTGGTTCAGAGGGAAAATTTCAGATGAGAAAAGCTGAGTGGAAAAGGGACAGGATAATATTCTTAAAAGGAGAAACATTTGTGCAAGGATTAAGTTGTGAATGATCAAATTAGTTAAGGCAAAAGCCATAATTGCTTGAGAAAATGCACAGCAAATGTTATACAGCAAAGTAGGAATTTGGGCAGATCTATTTATGGTACAGCTAACGATATTTTCTCACCCCATTAAATTAGGTTAATCATGTGGGATTCTGATCCTCAAATGTTAAAGTCTAAGATACATGGAGAATGAAATACTTTTTCTGTGTCGGTTTCCTGGCTTCTTTCAAAAGAGAGTCAGACTCACACTTCATTTTTATTTCTTAGGCATAAGAAATCAGTGACTGGTCTTGAAACTATGTTTGCCTTTTCAGTCCACATACCACTTTCTGAAATTGGAAAAGATATTATTTAGAGTACAGAGACCTAAATTTCAGAATTGTAATGTGACTGCTAATTCATATTTGAAGCTCAAAGCTGTAAAAGACCAGTGAATTTAGCTATTCTGAAACTTCACAGAATGGTAATCACGAAATCCACTAGCCACATATCCAGTTATCCATCCAACAATGAAAAAGAAAACTTGACTTAAGGAAATGTACAATCCATTTGGTGAAGACAGAGATTAAACAATGAATTCATTGTAATTGTGATCAAAACTTTTATAGGAGGTGTAACAAGAGCTAACTTTGTCTAAAGCCAAAGATTGGAGGTCAGTGAAAAATTCTTTGAAGAAAAGATGTTTAATCCAATGCCTGAGAGATGAGTAGGCAGAAGTCAGGAGAAGAGCCATGCAAAGTATAACCAGGCAAGAAGGGTGGCTTTTGCCTGAACATGAGACAGAAAGAGTCAAAGCCAGGATGGTGTGCAGTATCAAGAATGATGCTGGAGAGGCTGGCAAGTGAAACGTTGAAGGATTGTAAGCAGGACCCTGACATGATGAGATTTGAACATTGAAGCGCTCACTGTGGCTTCTATATGCACAATGCAATGGAGGAGAGAGAGAGACTGCATTCACAACAGAGATAAAATGTAAAATTCCCATCCTTCCTCAGTTCCTAAAGAAAAATAACTTTGTAAGTTTTATTCTTTCATGATCTCATATACCAGCATTATAGTTTTGCCTTTTAGAATATATATTACTTGAATCTGTCCTTAAGAAAAGTATGCTTCATTTTAAGCAAACTCTCATTGTATAGAAAAGATAAACGGGAGAGAAATGAATAGTTCAATCTTTGTGTTATGAACTGAATTGTGTCCCCTACAAAATTCGTATGTTGAAGTCCTAACTCCCAATGCTTCACAATGTGACTGTATTTGGAGACAGGGTCTTTAAAGGGGGAATTAAGTTAAAATGAGGCCATTAGGGTGGGCCCTAATGTAGTATGACTTGGTGCTCTTATAAGAAGAGATTAAGACACAGGAATGCACAGAAGGAAAGCCATGTGAGGACAGAGGGTGCACACAGCCATTTACAAGCCAAGAAGAAAGGTGTCACAAGAAGCCAGCTATAAAGACACCTTGATCTCTGGCTTCTAGCCTCCAGAATTGTAAGAAAATAAATTTATGTTATATGAGCCACTGTTCTGTGACATTTTATTATGCCAGACTTAGGAAACGAATATACTTTGTACCAACACATCCTTTGTTTAAAGAAAAAAAAAATCACTGTAGGTCTTTTTGGAAATATGTTCTCTTAATGAATTTGAAATGCATTTATTTCCCAGCAGGAGTTCAAATAAAGGAGAAACTAATTTATTGGAGAGTTTTTGGAGGGCAGGGGATGGGGGAAGAACCAAAGGAATGTGCATGGTATGTAAAGTGAAATATGGCAGCTGGTTCAGTGAACTCCCACATTGCTCAGACCTCCAATAGCCAGTTATACACTATATAAGAATGATTACATTGGCTAAATTCAGAGATCCAACTAGTGTCATAGGCTCTGCCTTGGCCATGAAAATCAACAGGTGTCAATGTCCTGAAAGCCTGAATACCTCATATGCACACATTCAAGTTAGGGAGATTTTCTTGATTCTGTTTATTTCTATTCAAATCATCAAGCATGTACCTTGCATATGTCTACTGGTTTACTATGTATACATTATAGAGAATAAGAAGAATTTTCACATGTGGTCCACAACCATAACTCCAAGGAAATAGAGTTAGAGATTAGTTAACATATACATGGCAATTTTTTATCTTCTAAAGTGAGTTAATGGAAGTTAGTTTGGAATGGTTTTTCATTTTTTTCTGGTCTCGAATTCCTGACCTCTTGATCTGCCCGTTTCTGCCTCCCAAAGTTCTGGGATTACAGGCGTGAGCCATCGCTCCTGGCCTTGGAATGGTTTTTCAAGTGACAGCAGAGTTTATCCTAGATGAACAAACTTGTCTGCAATGGGCTGACTTCCACATAACACTTAACATCCATCCATTCATCCATGTTAAATCAGCTGGAGACACACATAAACCAAGCCATAGAGACAAGACTTTTATTTTTCTTCATTGTCTTTGAGCAGTTTCTTTCACTCTGTGGTTTCTTTAGCTTTGTTTTTCATGAAAGCACAGCAGGTACAACTATTTAAACTCCATTCCTGGCTGAGATCCTCTTTTGTAAACATTCCTTCGAAGTTAAAATGAAAATTACTCTTCCTTTTCTTACAATGAAAGGAATACATTTTTTTTCCCCTGTTCTGCCTAAAATATCAAAAACACATAGCCAGGGTCTCTTAAATGCAAATGGCTTCTTGACCTCCCTTGTATTTCTGGGTTTATTGGGTCTTCTCAGTAATTCCTGTTTCTCTAAATGTTTCCTTTCTTTTATTTTCTCTTTACTGAGAAATGCTAGCACCCTTTTTTGGAAATCAATGCCAAAACATTTAGATACTTTGTTCACCACATGGGCTGTTTTGCTTTGGGGTACTGGGCATTTATTATCTCTGTCAGGTATTGGCAGCATCTGATTTTGTTGATCTACAGGCACAGAGAGGACTGGGAACTGAGTATGTATGTTACTGTGACTCAAGACACATAAACACATTCTACGTACATTTTAACAACCACAATTTATTCATAATTACATTGAAATTCTTTAGCTCCAAGCAAAGACACAAAGGGATGACAGATTTGATAAGCTACTTTTAATTTTTTTTTTTTTCTGTGTGTATTCTATTGCTTTGGGCTCTAGTACTAAAGAAGGAATGGAATTTTAAAAGAACAATGAGGAAAGATCGATTACATATAAAGAAAGAATTTTACCTGGCAAAGCCAACACCTCTGCTGACTCCATTAGCGTCTCTCAGTATTCTTGTGGAAATGACATGTCCAAAGGGTTTCAGCATATTCTCAAGTTCCTGCTCATCCATAGAAATGGGGAGATTTGAGATGTATAGGTTTGTTGGGTCTTGCTCTTGTTGCTAAGGGAAGGGAAGAAACAAATGTGGTAAGTTCTGAGTATTGAGAAACATTGTACACATGGAGAAACTTTTGTTTAAACTGCAATGTAGATCATAATCTCCAAAGTGCTCTTGAAAGTTCTTTCACTAGAGGCATTACTTCTTTTTACTGATGCATTGTGCAGAATGTTTATCACAGACAAAATGACCACTGAAAGCCAAGCTCTCTGTCCCTCATTCCTTAGAAAGACTAATACACTTTCTTTCTTTGTTGTTGTTTTTTTTTTTTTTTTTTTTTTTTTTTTTTTTTTTTTTTGAGGTGGGGTCTTGCTCTGTTGCCCAAGTTGGAGTGCAGTGGCATGATCTCGGCTCACTGTAAGCTCTGCCTCACGGGTTTATGCCATTCTCCTGCCTCAGCATCCCAAGTAGCTGGGACTACAGGTGCCCGCCACCATGCCCAGCTAATTTTTTTTGGATTTTTGGTAGAGACAGGGTTTCACCGTGTTAGCCAGCCTGGTCTCTAACTCCTGACCTCAAATGATCCACCCGCCCTGGCCTCCCAAATGCAGGGATTACAGGCGTGAGCCACGACGTCCAGCCTACTAAAAGACTTTTAATGCAATTGAACTAAGGCAAATGTGTATATTCTTTTTTATTACCATTAACCACTACTTCTATGACTACCACTCTTACTACCATCACAATTAGTTACTGATATTGCATTTAGTGAGAGTTCATAATATGCTAAGCATAGTTCCAAACACTTAACATACATTACTTCATTCAATATTCTTAATAGATATAATTACCATTTTATGGATGACAAAATGGATCCCTAACTTACCCAAGTTACACAGCTCATAAGTGCCAAAGTCAGGGCGGAAATCTGGGCCTATCACCAAAGTCCATGGAATTTATTACTCTGGTCTACTGCCTTCCATTAGACCAGCGAGTCTCAAAGTATAGTCCCAGAAATGCAACATCAGCCTTAACCTCACCTGGGAACTTATTGGAAACACAGTTTCTCAGGCCTCATCACAGAACTACTGAAGCAGAATCTGAGAGTGGGCCAAGAAATCTGTGTTTTGACAAGCCCTCCAGGTGATCCTGATGACGGCTTAAGTTTGAGAACTGCTGTCCTAGACCAAGCCTAAATATTTATATACAAATAAGATTATGATGTCTATCATCTCCTATTTCAGCAGCAATAATGCTTAAATAAGCTTTGCTTAATAGAATGGGAAACAAAACCACAATTACTAGAGTTATTTCTGTGTGTATCAATTTTCTCTATTTTATATAATGAAGTAATAATTTAGAACTTAGTTGTATTTATGTCTCAAATAAAATAGTCAAAAATTTGACAGATTAGTCATTAATATCAAAATGTACCAGATAGTTAATTGAACTATTATATTTTAACCAAACAGAAACTTTAGTTTCAAGGATAAGCCAGAGATTAAATTAGAAAAAGAAATCCTGAAGTCTATAGAAAATGGTATTATGTAACAGTAAAATATCTTTTGTGAAAAGAGATCATATTATTAGATATTTATGGTTTTAAAAACAATAAACAAGTACAACAAACAAGAATCCAAATATTGTTTCAGGTCAAGAAATAATTTTTGTGTGCAACTAAATTTCTGTATTTTTAATAACTAAATATTCAGATAGGTTGTGATACTTTTATTAAAACTTGGAGTGAATATGATGTATTATTAGTTTCATTTTAAACCTAGTTTACTTTTCAAGCTTTTGAGTACTGTGGGAAATAGCAAAACTAAAATATAATCTGGAAAAGATGACTAGAGTCTTAATATCTAGGAATAGTTTACATATAGAGACTGAATCAGTGAAGTCAATCTCCCTCTCTCTCTGTCACAGACATATACATAAACACACACACGCACACACACATACACACACCCCACTATCACCACCACCATCATCACTACCATCACCAATAACTGTAATGGTCCTAGAGAAAAAAACAGAGATAATATTATTCTTCTTTAAATAGTTTTGATCTTGTTTTTGTTTCTGTGAGGCGATAAATTAAAAAACAAAGGGACATTTCAGATACATAATAATGAACCTTATCTACATATAACTTCCAGTTCATAGTATTTCACCATTTATCATTTAATCTTCACATTGTCGCTCCAAAAGTAGTTTGGCAAATATCATTACACTTAACGGATAATGAGGAAATGGAGACATGAAAGATTCACCATCTTGCCAAAGGACAATCTAATAATTAGTGATGGGGTTAACGTGATATTTAGTGACTAATTTTCCTATCTTCCAGCTCAGTGTATTTTCCACCAGTCCAATGTTTCTCAAGCTTCAATTATTTGAAATACCAAATGTTAGAAATTTTTGACAGTCATAGGTTGTTACTTATTTTAATTTTTTTTCTAAATAAACATACCTCTGGGGCTTAAATAAATCTATTTAAAAAAATAACTTTGTGTTGTTACCACAACTAAAAGGCCAGTATTACTTGCCGTAAATAGAAGGTTACTATAAAAACAGTGAACAAACTAATGTTTTCAAATTATAGCTAGATACTGTTTGCAGAAGGCTTTGGAGCTCCCGCTTGACTCTCTGTTGCAAAGGGAATTAATAATTAATGGAAGAGTTAGAAGCACACTAGCACCAGACTGAGTCTTTTTACTGGGAAGAATCAGAATTTAAAAAGAATCGAGAAATGAACAACTTTCTTATGATGTGATTTCTGAGTCCCACATGTCTAGAACTACTCAAGTTATACAAGAAATACATGCCCCAGAGCTTTGGAGTTCCTCATCAACCCAGAGCTTACCAATGAATGGGCCACAGCACATGACAGTCCTATGAATGGGTTGGAATTTGCTCAATATTCAATACCCCTTTGCCCTTGATCAGGTTAATAATCACAGTCTACGCCATTGTCTCAGGTACTGTATAGATCTTAGAATTTTCTCCAGGCATCAGTGCACCAGTTTATCCAAATTCAAAGTCATTTCCAAATTCCCTGAGTACTGAATGCATTGCAGCTGCTCAAAATGGTGTACCATAAATACGCAGGGCTCAGTACATAAGGGATTGCCTGGTAAGCTATTTTCTGAATCCAAATTCAAACAACAAGGCCAACTCTTTAATTTGTATTCACAGAGTCAGTAGCATATTGGATAGTGTCATTCCTTAATCTGTATTCACGGAAAGAATATGACATTGGGGAGTGTTATTTAAGTAATTCTGTTCTTTGAAATGAATGCAGTATTAGTCTTGAATATATTGGTTGAAAATAGAATTTAAATTATGCATAAAATAAACTTTAAAATAGTATATACATTTATGTTTTTACTTTCAATTATATTTATATATCAGGTTTATGTAAATGGATGGTCATTTTCAAAAGGTTCATTGGCACTATGAAACAAAGAGCACTTTCCTTTCAATTTTCCAGAAAGGTTTTTCACAAGATAATTGCAATCAAAAAGATCTTTTTATAATTTTTTAACTTAAATTTTTATGGACAGAGCTCCTAAATGGATCTCAGGTGGCATCTTATCCAGTCTTATCATCTAACAGATGGAAAAAAGCAGAAACTAGTGGCGAGATTATGACTTGCCCAAGGCCACTCAGCTAGAAGAAGAGGCTAGAAATAGAGCCCAAGTCCTTTTGTACTTGAGCTGATGTTTTTGCCAATTTACAACACTGACTTTGTTCTTAAAATCCAATGATTAATAAATAGCAGGTTGTGGTTCAAAAGAATATTATACAGACAAAGATAAATATATCTGAGTTCCTTGTTTTATTCACTTTTGCCTGTTTGTCCATAAGCTTGAGTTAAAGAGTGAAGGCTATGAAAAAAGAGCTCCTAGCCTTAGCTAGTATTCTACACATAGTCATTGAATGAATATTGTGCAGTGTATATTAGATGGTAAAAGTATATGACTACAATTCATACATCTATTACATTTGACTGTCCATATCACTATAAGTAACTCCCTCATTTTGGTCTGTTTCTACATTTTTTCATTTGTATAAGGATTTCTTGGTTTATTATTTAGTTTTGTCAAAAGCTCATTAAAAGTTAGAAAAGTATCCTCTCCATTGTTAATGGGAGCCCAGATCTGTCATCTTATGCAAAAATATGTAAATAATTTATGTTCCCTGAAACGACTTCCTTTTTCTCAGGTTTTTAGTGTACGTATGCCATCAAAATCAAATTTATTGGCATTCGTTTGCTTTTGAGCAGTTTAAGACAATTTCATAACTTCAGAACATTTCAAGGTGGCTAAGCAAATGAATACTTGTAGAGGACAAGAAAACACTGCCCTATCTAGATCAAAGGTTATGTCTGGGTTTTTGAGTATGCATTATGGCTATTATAAAAACACAATTCTGAAAAAAGCTATTAGAACACAATTTTAAAACTCAAAAACAATCTAATAACATTCACATTTGATGGAATGACATTTAAATGCTCTGGAAGTAGCTACAGTACTAACACTAAATTGAGATTTTAGAGTAATTTCTTAAACTCCCTGGAGCGTGAACTATTTTTATTTCCCATATGCCATTGATCAATATATTTGTAGAATATAATAAAAATAAATTAATAGGAAATAAAAGGATATGCAAAATGCAAGTCCAACTTTTTATTATTACACTCAACAGACACCAAATTACATATCGGATTAGATATTATGTTAATGTCAATTGTTATAAAAGATTTTAAATGCTTTCTCTCAATTTCTGTACACATTTCATTGTGGACAAGTAGCAAGTAACAAACTTTGAGTAGAACTGCTTTATGGGACTATATTCCTACTATACTTATTTCATAATGGAACACCCTATGGGTCTCAGTAAGTTATTAGTTCTTGCTTACTTTATATACTATTGAATCCTTTTTAAAAAACATTTTTAATTGGCAAGTAATAATTGTACAAATGTATGTGGTGCAAAGTGATATTCTGATATATGAATACAAGTATAATGATTGAATCAGGGTAATTAGCATATTCATAACCTCGAACATTTATTATTTGTGTTGGGAACATTCAAACTCCTTTCTTCCAGATATTTAAAGATATGCAATAAATTATTGTTAATTATAGTCACCCTACAGTGCCATCAAACTCTAGACCTTATTTATCCTAACTAGTTGTAATTTTGTACTTGTTTATCAAAAGACCCCCATATCCCCACTTCCTGCTACCCTTCCTAGCCTCTAGTACCACAGTTCTACTCTCTGCTTCTATGAGTTCAACTTTTTTAGCTCCTACATATGAGTGAGAGTATGTGCTATTTATCTTTCTGTGTGCCTGACGTGTTTCACTTAACCTAATATCCTCCAGGCTCATCTATGTTGTCATGCATGAGAGAATTTTATTCTTTTTTATGAATAAATATTCCACTGTGTGTGTGTGTGTGTGTATACACATACTAAATTTTTAAACGGTGCTATAAAAACTGGAGAGCCACACACAGAATAATGAAACTAGACCCTTATCACTTACCATATACAAAAATCAACTCAAAATCTCAAAATGGCTTAAAGACTTAAATGTAAGACCCCAAACTGTAAAACTACTAGAAGACAATATAAGGGAAAGGGTTTAGGATATTGGTCTGGACAAAGATATTTTGTGGTTAAAACTTCAAAAGCACAAGCAACAAAAGGAAAAATGGACAAATGGGACTATATCCAACTAAAAGGAAACAATCAACCTAGTAAGGAGACAACCTGCACAATGGGCGAAAATATTTGCAAACTATTCATCTGCCAAGTATTCGTAATGGCCAACAGATATATGAGAAAGATACTCAACATCACTAATCATCAGGGAAATGCAAATCAAAACCATAATGATATATCATCTCACCCCTATTAGAATGCCTATTGTCAGAAAAAAAAAACAGAAAAAAATAACCAATGCTGGTGAGGATGTTGAAAAAAAGGAAATTCTTATACATTGTTAGCCAGAATGTAAATTAGTATAGCCATTATGGAAAACAGTATGAGGGTCCTCAGAAGACTGAAATTACTAACATGTGACCCAGCAATCCCACTACTAAGTATCCAAAGAAAAGGAAATAAGTATATCAAAAAGATATGTGCACCTCCACGTTTATTCCAAGTTCTTTTAAATCACAAAATTGTGTATAACCAATTTATAGAAATTTTTTAACTATTGGGTGAAAAAATGCTATCTCAAGATGAATTATCCTAATCAGTGGTGACAAAACATTTAGAAATACCCTGAAGAGGTACGAAACGACTCTAAAGCAAGCTTGCAACTATAGACATGTTTTAAAAACATTGAGGAGGATGTATATATAGACTAAAGATAATAATGTTACCTTATATAGAGCAGAGTTTTTAGTATTTTAAATGTTTCAGGGTCATTTTATATCATGTGGCCCTTTATCTACCTTGTAAGGTAGATAGGGAAAGAGTTATTATTCCAAAAATACAAATGAGAAAACTGGGTCCTATATCTTAAGCTAGTAAGTGAAGAAGCAATATCATAAGTGATATTGTTTGACTTGATGTAGTACTTTTTACTACACTACAACAATTCTAGAGATTGCCTATAAATATCATTATTCAGTGATTCTCACCTGTAGAAAAGAAAATTAATGTGGATGCAAAGGAGCAAGATTTTTTAATGGAACAGTCTATTTTATATGCTGCAGCAATTTAAAAATTAATAATAAAAACTAAATTTTTTTTTCTCACTTTGAAAACAGGGAATCAGAGCATTCTATGTTAACAAACTGCCCTAAAGGCATCAGATATTTTGGAATTAGTTTAACACCAATTTGAACAAAGATGTCTTCACTTTTTTGGTGATAGTTACTGCACCGCTAGATGAGAACTGATGGAAACCTGCCATTTTGGCCATACTTGCTTCACTATTATATATTTGTATGATAGTTAATTTTATGTGTCAACTTGACTGAGTCACCGTGTGCCCAGATTGGTCAAACCATTTTCTGGGTGTTTCTATGGGGCTATTTTTGAATGAGTTTAACATTTAAACTGATACACTGTGTGAAACAGATTGCTCTCCTCAGTGTGGGTGGCTCTCACCCAATCAGTTGAAGACTTGAATAAAACAAAAAGGCTGATCCTCCCCAGAGTTAAGAAAGACTTCCTCCCGTCTGACTGAGGCGGGACTTCATTTTCCCGCCTTCAGACCCTGACTGAAATATCAGCCCTTCTTGAGTCTTGAACCTGACAGCCTGGAGACTGGAACAACCGTGTGGGCTCTCCTAGGACCCCAGCTGCCAACGGAAGAGCTTAGGACTTGTCAGACTCCATAATCTCATGAGTCAAGTTCATATGATAAAGAGGGGAGGGAGGAAGATGGAGTGATGTGGGGGAGGATGTGGGGGACAGAGGAAGGAAGGGAGAGAGGGAGAAGGAGGAGAGGGACAGATGGAGGGAGAGGGGGGAGAAAAAGAGAAGGAGTGAGAGACTAAGGTAAAGGGAGGGAGGGACAGAATGGGAGATGGGGAGAGGGAGAAATGGGAGACAGATGGAAAGATGGAGGGAAAGAGGAAGAGAGGGAGATGGACAGAAGGACAGAGAGAGACTTGTGGCGGGGAGAGAGGGGGGACAGGGGATGGGGTGGTGCGGGAGAGGGAGTGAGAGAGAGACACATCCTATTGGTTCTGTTTCTCTGGAGAACCGTGGCTAATACAATGTGTTCGTTTTGTCAAATCTGTATTGCTACAAAAAAATAAGGACCTACGATCAGCTCTGACCTTCCCACTAGGACTTCTGCATTCCTGGACACAAAGCCAGTGCTCTGACTAGGCAAAGTAAGATGCCTTACCTCAAGATAGGCGCTCCAGAAGCAAACATCCAAGGTAAGGCATTAAAGACCAAAGGGAAGAGTAAAGAAGGACTGCAGAGAAGTAGGCTTTCACCCTTAAATGGTGCCTAAAAACATGCCCTCTGTCCTGTTTGCTAAGCAGTGAAGGTGCCTCTATATTTTCAATTGCCTTTTATCTCTACTAAAAGAGAAAAGGTGATTTCTCTTTTGCTAGTTCTGCATGGTGATTCAGTTAGAGGAAGGTGACTCCCATTATTTTCCTTCCAAAGCAAAAATAAGAGCAATTTCCCTAAAATAAGAAACAATAAGAACAATGTCCCCAAGAAACACTTTTTAAAAAAGAAGTATTTAATTATTTTGGTTATAAAGTAAGCACAGTGTCAGGAACTGGAGTTCATGTCCTCAAGTTCAATTGGAGGGTTTAATTCTGGAGAACAAACTCAGCAGAGATCTGACTGTGAAACAACACCCAGTGTTGAACCACTGATCATTTAGGCTATTCTTTAAGGCTTGGGCTGGCTTTTATTTCTAGATCAATTGAGCAGCCTTGAATTGAGTTGGGCGGTGAATGATTCCGTGAGGATCTTCAGCCTTTATGACTAAATTTGAGTTACCTGTGGTCCTGGAACAGGTGGCCAGATTGGATCCCTGGCTTTCCTTGACTTCTCCCTCCACATACACCTCATGAACTTGAGCTCAGTATCACCAGTTATCAGCCCTGATGTGATGGTTTCTCCTGTGAGAAAATGCTAAATTAACATTTTACAATATTGAGATCTCTCTATAGTTTTATTATATTACTATATCACAAATATATAATGTTTTGTACTCATAGTCTTGATGGTCAAAAATGAGAACAGGAAACAAAACTATAGAGAACTACTCAATATTGTAAACAAATCTCACATTTTCTTAGAGTCTAATTCACTGCTCAGAAAGAGGCTCCCCAGGAATGTCTATTTTATCCATCTGCTATGAACTCTGAGATAGAAAGCTCTAACTGATTTATCGATAAAGACTATGATGCTCCAAACAACTATGGAACTGTGGAAATAGCATGAAGGCAGCCATAGTTTTACTATGATACACTACTAATTTCTTCTTAAATAACCACCACAACACATACAAATATAGAACAGATGCAAAACATTTTTGTATCTTCTGCCTAGAATATGACAGCTTAGGCTGGCTGAGTCTCACCCAGATTCACCTTCGGTAAACTCACAAAAACATACCACTGAAATGTAAAAGGTATTAGGGGCATTGAGTTCCTCTCAAGGACAACCATTCTCACTGTAGTCGATTGACATCTCCGCCCCCTGCCCAGAACACAGCACAAATGATGACTCTGGGAATTATGCAACAGAGCTTATGTGACAAACACTATGTCATCTATATTAAGGCTGCCAAATAAAATATAAGACATCTCATTAAATTTAATTTTTGATAAATAACAAATACTATTTTTAGTATTCATGATAATACACAAGACATATTTGTACTAAAATTATTCATTGTCATATAAGATTAACATTAATATCATTTTTAATAAACTGTTGTTAGGTAAGATATGTATCATTACCTTTACCTTTTTATGGTATGATATTATCTAGTATTTATACTGCTTACTATATGAAAAATACTACGATTTAATGTCATTTAAATTCATTATGTTTATATTCCTTAACCCTTGAGGTAGATAGCCCCATTTTACATGTGAGAAAGCTGATGTTATAAGAAACAATTGTTCTTTTTGCTTAGGATTGTCTTGGCTATGCGGCCTCTTTTTTGGTTCCATATGAACTTTAAAGTAGTTTTTTTCCAATTAGAAAATGCTCATCTTCATTAGTCATCAGAGAAATGCAAATCAAAACCACAATGAGATACCATCTCATGCCAGTTAGAATGGCGATCACTAAAAAGTCAGGAAACAACAGATGCTGGCATGGCTGTGGAGAAATAGGAATGCTTTTACACTGTCGGTGGGAGTGTAAATTAGTTCAACCATTGTGGAAGACAGTGTGGTGATTCCTCTAGTTCTAGGATCTAGAACTAGAACTAGAACTAGAAATAGCATTTGACCCAGCCATCCCATTACTGGGTATACATTTATAATGTATTTCTGGTTCTAGATCCTTGAGGAATTGCCACACTATCTTCCACAATGATTGAAATAATTTACACTCTCACTAACAGTGTAAAAGCATTCCTATTTCTCCACAGCCATGCCAGCATCTGTTGTTTCCTGACTTTTTAAGAATTGCCATTATAACTGGCATGATATCGTATCTCTTTGTGGTTTTGATTTGCATTTCTCTAATAACCAGTGATGATGAGCTTTTTTTCATAATTGTTGGCTGAATAAATGTCTTCTTTATATCCTTTGCCCACTTTTTTGTTGGGGCTGTTTCTTTTTTCCTTGTAAATTTAAGTTCCTTTTACATTCTGGATATTAGACCTTTGTCAGATGGTAGATTGCAAAAATTTTCTCCCATTCTGTAGTTTGCCTGTTCGCTTTGATGATAGTTTCTTTTGCTGTGCAGAAGCTCTTTAGTTTGATTAGATCCCATTTGTCAAGTCTGGCCTTTGTTGCAATTGCTTTTAGTGTTTTAGTCATGAAGTCTTTGGCCATGCCTATATCCTGAATGATATTGCCTAGGTTTTCTTCTAGGATTTTTATGGTTCTGGGTTTTACCTTTAAGTTTTCAATCCATCCTGAGTTAATTTTTATATAAGGTGTAGCCAGTTTTCCCACTGCCATTTATTAAATAGGGGATCCTTTCCCTATTGCTTATTTTTGTCAGGTTTGTTGAAGATCAGATGGTTGTAGATGTGTGGTGTTATTTCTGAGGCCTCTATTCTGTTCCATTGGTCTATATATTTGTTTTGGTACCAGTACCATATTGTTTTAGTTATTGTAGCCTTGTAGTATAGTTTAAAGTCAGGTATTGTGATGCCTCCAGCTTCGTTCGTTTTGCTTAGGATTGTCTTGGCTATACAAGCTTTTTTCTCATTCTATACTAAATTTAAAGAAGTTTTTTTTTTTTTTTCTAATTTTGCGAAGAAAGTCAGTGGTAGCTTAACAGGAATAGCATTGAATCTATAAATTACTTTGGGCAGTATGGCCATTTTCACCATTTTCATTATATTGATTCTTCCTATCCATGAGCATGGAATGTTTTTCCATTTGTTTGTGTCTGCTCTTATTTCCTTGAGCAGTGGTTTGTAGTTCTCCTTGAAGAGGTCCTTCACGTCTCTTGTAAGTTGTATTCCTAGGTATTTCATTCTCCCATGCAATTGTGCATGCGAGTTTACTCATGATTTGGCTCTCTGTTTGTCTTGTTGGTGTATAAGAATGCTTGTGATTTTTGCACATGGATTTTGTATCCTGAGACTTTGCTCAAGTTGCTTCTCAGCATAAGGAGTTTTTGGGCTGAGATGATGGTGTTTTCTAAATATAAAATCACGTCATCTGCAAACAGAGACAACTTGACTTCCTCTCTTCCCATTTGAATATCGTTTATTTCTTTCTCTTGACTGACTGCCCTGGCCAGAACTTCCAATACTATGCTGAATAGGAGTGGTGAGATAGGGCATCCTTGTCTTGTGCCAGTTTTCAAAAGGAATGCTTCTAGCTTATGACCATTTGGTATGATATTGGCTATGGGTTTGTCATAAATAGCTCTTATTATTTTGAGATATGTTCTATCAGTACCTAATATATTGAGAGTTTTTAGCATGAAGAGGTGTTGAATTTTATCGAAGGTCTTTACTGCATCTATTGGGATAATCATGTGATTTTTGTCATTGGTTCTGTTTATATGATGGATTATGTTTATTGATTTGTATATGTCGAACCAGCCTTGCATCCCCGGGATGAAGCCAACTTGATTGTGGTGGATAAGCTTTCTCATGTGATGCTGGATTCAGTTTGCCAGTATTTTATTGAGGATTTTTGCATCGATGTTCATCAGGCATATTGGCCCAAAATTTTCTTTTCTTTTCTTTTCTTTTTTTTTGTTGTGTCTCTGCCAGGTTTTGGTATCAGGATGATGCTGGCCTCATAAAGTGAGTTAGGGAGGATTCCATCTTTTTCTATTGTTTGAAACAGTTTCTGAAACAATGGTACCAGCTCTTCTTTGTACTTCTGGTAGAATTCGGCTCTGAATCCATCTGGTCCTGGGGTTTTTTTGGTTGGTAGGGTATTAATTACTGTCTCAATTTCAGAACTTGTTATCGGTCTATTCAGGGATTTGACTTCCTCCTGGTTTAGTCTTGGGATGGTGTATGTGGCCAGGAATTTATCCCTTTCTTCTAGATTTTCTAGTTTATTTGCATAGAGGTGTCTATAGTATTCTCTGGTAGTAGTTTGTATTTCTGTGGGATCAGTGGTGATATCCCTTTTATAATTTTTATTGTGTCTATTTTATTCTTCCCTCTTTTCTTCTTTACTAGTCTAGCTAGCAATCTATCTATTTTGTTAATCTTTTCAAAAAACCACCTCCTGGATTCACTGAATTTTTGAAATGTTTTTCGTGTCTCTATCTCCTTCAGTTCTGCTGTGATCTTAGCTGTTTCTTGTCTTCTGTTAGCTTTTGCATTTTTACTTGCAATTAAAAAAAAATTGTAAGTTAGAAAGGGATAAGTCTTATGTTTAATGTGACTCAACAATGAGTTAAATAATTTTACTTAGAGTGCCTAGACTATCAATGAAAAAGTAATGCATACATCTTAGTTTTTCTTAGTTACATGTTTTCTCCCTGTAGGAGTCTTGTGATTCAGTAAGTAGCTCACCTGAACAAATGGAAGTACTTGTGGTCACAACACTAATCCAACTCAAAGTCACTTGTCGATTTCCATCTCTTGACTTGGGCAAATTACTAAATGGATCATCCACTTATGTTTTTATATTTGCTCTTGATCATTCACTCACTCATTCAACAGTTCTTTCATCTTCTCGTGTACGTCACCCCTTGAGCTAAATCCTGAGGGCACAGATGTAATAGGACATGATCTCTGCCTGCCTTAGAAAGTTCAGACTAGTGGATGTTATACAACTAAATTTAAATAATAGAGTCCTATTTTTTGTTAGCTGACACATTAGGGCAGCTAAGACTTAGATATCTGTCTCCTGACTCTTATAGCCCATAACTTGAAATTCTATTTTCCTTAAAATGATGATTTGACAGTCTAAATTATTTTTAAATGGTGTCTCAGCTACATGATATGCATGAAAATTAAATTTTAAAATGTAAAAGCCACTGAGAGACATTAAGCCCTAAAACAATGACAAACATCAATTTGGACTGACTATTTAACTATATATTTCCATTTGAATAAAAATGATTTTGTTTGTAATCCTCTAGAAAACTTTGAGTAGGCATGAGCTGTAAACATGTAATGACATGGTGACCCTGACACTAACTGTTATTAACACTTCTCAGCAAATTTCGTGGACTGAAAAATAGAAATAATAATACTAATAACCTCAGAGGGTTATTGTAGAAATTCAATGTTATGACATACTAAAAACTTAGCAGAGTTCCAGGAATATAAAAGCTCAGTAAATCATGATTATTTCTATAATTTTTATTACATAAGGAAATTTAGAACATTTTACGAGGATAGCTACTAACTAAATATAAGTCATGCTAATTAAAGAACAATTATCACTATTTAGAATGTGTCCCATTGTGTTCCTCGTAAGTATAAACTTACTAGATGTTTTATTAAATTATATGGAGGTAGGCATATTAAATTGATAATGAGATCCTTAAAATGTGGCCACTGTATTAGCAAGAGAATCAAGAAATATATTACGGGATGGGAAACATAACACTGTTCCTATCATTTGCGAGCTACAAAGATTAATGATTTATTACTGGGCTCATTAATCAAAACTGTGTGGCTTTTTTTTTAAGGAGCAATTCCACTGTTCAAGTCAATTAGCCCACCAAAGCTATTACACCGAAGAAGCTGCAGTGTTATTCAGACTTCCCTGGGAGTATTTAGAGTATAAAATAAATGCTATTATTCAGAAGATACCGAATTGCTAAGCTTCTTAAACTTATACAATTGGGAACCTGCAGTACATTAAAATGCTGAAACTCATTAAGTGTCTTTTTTTTCTCTCATCTTTCGAGTCATTGGCATTCTCAGCACTGTTAAAAACAGTAAAATGCTCCTGGCTTCCAAGGATAGGGTGACTTCTGCTCTTTCACCTCCACCTCAATGAATCACTGAGGCAGAACTGGCACCCAGCCTTTGAAACAGCAACAGATTCTGCTGGATTATCCTAATATTGGAACAGGACAACAATATTAGCTAAGATGTTATAGGAGAGGGGGAAAATGCAACTAGCACATAACTGATCACTTACCTTCTTAGCTCTATTTAAACTGTCTGAGCATCTGTACATAAAATGTCATTAATGATTTTAACCCATATGATAAAATAACAATCTATGAGTTCCTTCTTATATAAGTGAATTACTAGACAAAAGAGAAAAAGATAAACCTGTACTTAAAGTATAATAAAAGCTAATAAATGTAGAAGGAATGTTGACATGAACAAAATCACCACATGATACCCCTGAAAGTAATAATTTCTTTAGATTAGAATGATCAGTATATCTAAAAACTAGTGAGTGAGGCTGGACACGGTGGCTCAGGCCTGTAATGCTAGCACTTTGGGAGGCCGAGGAGGGTGGATCACCTAAGGTCAGGAGTCGAGACCAGCCTGGCCAACGTGGTAAGACCCCATCTCTACTAAAAATATAAAAACTTAGCCAGGCGTGGGGGCGTGCGCCTATAATCCCAGCTACTCGGGAGGATGAGGCAGGAGAATCACTTGAACCTGAGACGTGTAGGTTGCAGTGAGCCAAGATCATGCCATTGAACTTCAGCCTGGGCAACAAGAGTGAAACTCCGTCTCAAAAATTAAAAAAACAACAAACGAGTGAGTAAAAGTCTGATAGGAACTAGGAAATGTACATCAATCAAATAATCTCCCTATAAGACATTTATTAATTATAAGGGGGGAGATTGTAACTTTTCCATGGAGACATTTGGCAAACATCACCGTAAACAAGTGATCAAGGTAGTATCAGCAGAATGGTATGAATGAGTACCTTGCATCTCTCGATATGATATACTGAGAAGCACAACACAGCACTATATGGCATTCCTTTCAACAAGGCATAACCTGAACCTAATCATAGAAAAACATCCCACAGATCTAAGGTATGGATGCTCTAGATAATAATTGGCTTACAATCTTCAAAAATGTCAAGATGAAGAAAGTCAGAAGAATGATTGCAGATTGAAGGACACTAAGAGACTTATGAATGTAACATTTGATCCTGGATTGAATCCTAGATCCCAAACCCTCCCCTACAAAAATTTTTTGTTTATTAAAAGGACATTCATAGAATAATGCAAAATTCAACTAAGTTCTATAGATTAGACATTTCTATTGTACCAGTGTTAATTTCCTGATGTTATTTCACTGTTGTAATGTAAATGAATAACCTTGTCATTAGGACATATAAATAAACTCTTTATGGATACAGGGGCATCATATCCTTAATTTACTCTCAAACATCCTAAAATAGTAATATGTGTATATTAATAGAGAAAATGAGAAAACAAATGTAAGAGATGTTAATACGTGGGAAATCTGCGTGAAAAGTATTATTGTATTTTTGCAACGTTTTTATAAGTTTAAAAGTATTCAAAAATAACATGAAAAAACTGAAAAAATACAATAAAGAAGCTGTTAATTTTGATAGCCAAAATCCACAAATATAAAAGTATTCCTCATAAGTGCTTTACCTTATATATAAAATTAAGACAGTGTATATTTGGTGTCTTGCATTCAAACTGCCCTCCCTTGAGACAGAAAGAATACCAAACATGAAATTCAGCATCTGCTTCTCCTAATATTGTACAATTAACATACTCAGCAGTACCTTGGACAGTGTTTATTTGTTTGGTTCATTTGTATACCACTCGTTCATGGTCTCCACTAAGGGTTTTAGGAAACATTTCTGCTTAGGTGATTGCACAGAGAGAATGAAGATGGAGATTCAAACTGGATTCCAGGCATCAATAGGCAATAGTAAATAAAAGCAGAGCCAGAT
This sequence comes from Macaca fascicularis, assembly GCF_037993035.2. Lineage (NCBI taxonomy): Eukaryota > Metazoa > Chordata > Mammalia > Primates > Cercopithecidae > Macaca > Macaca fascicularis. The sequence goes on from NC_088376.1 coordinate 18,718,359, forward strand.
AAATTCTCTTTAATTACAGATATATTTCTCTTCTACTATCCCCATGCTCACTGGACTCTACCAGATTTTCTTCTCATAATGTAGCCTATATATGCACTTTCAGAATTATTTCCTCATTAACAGTTGGAAACATCATAGTTCTATGAGTTTATAACCTCATCCACAGCATGGAATAAGAGAGTGGTTACTATCTCAGAGAAACGGATAGACCTGTGATCCCGGAACAGGGCAATTTTCCCCTCAGAGGACTGTTGGCAATATCTGGAGACATTTTTATTTGTAACAACTGCACTGAAGGGGCTGCTACTGGCATTCTACACACAAAGGAATGTCTCCTATGACCAAGAATTATCTGTGAAAGAATCTGTCATGCCAAGGTTGGTATACTCTACTATTAGACCACTTATGAAGAAAGAAAAAAATACACATATAATGTTATTATATGTCTGTTGTTATATCACCATATATCATATATATCTTATATAAATATACATAAGGCTTCCAATGTTGATTTGGGTATTTTTATTACTAAAGAGTCCTTACATGTGTGCAAGGATGTAGCGAGGCATAAATGCCTCCGTTATAGTTTGAGTACAACTGTTAAGCCAAATACATTTTAAAATTTCATAAAAGCTAACTTGTATAACCAACACAATTCAATTAAAATATTAATTTAGTATCCTAGATGTTATTTTGCCAAATCTAATTGCCACTTGCAGTGTGAATCTGCTAGTATCTGCTGCAATACTAAATATTTTTGAAATTCATAGGTTGTATACTTTGTGCCACATGACATTCGGATTCTTCCACTACTTTTTCTATAAAACCTTCATCTGAGTGTAGCTTGCCAGGGTAACAGCTTTCATTTGGTTTAAAAGCATCATTTACTTATTTAGTCAGTCTCTTTTCTCTTTCCTTCCTCATTAGCCCCAGACAATGACAGCAGGCCTCTTTGGCACCGGATAATTACAGATATAAATACAGACACAGACAGTGACATTGACCGATCCTCCACATGATCTCAAATATGCTTTCATAATTTTTAAAAGATTGCCATAGAATGAAAAGTCACACACATACACACACACACACACAGATTCTTACAGGGAACTCATGAATTCTTAAAAATTATTTCCACACACTTTAGTGAGAACAATGCCAATACAACAACAAACTGCCAGAGATTTGCATGGATAATTAATCTGCTTTCAAGTCCAAAAGCACTTAACATATTATTTAGGTATATGTTTATATATATAAACACATAGATATGTATGTAGACACTATCATTCCAGACTAATGAGTTCACCTCCTTGAGTTTTTATTTCACTGTCAGTTAAAAGAATACTACTTCTACCATAGGGTTACTGTAAAGATTAATGGACAGTTTGTAAATGTTAATATCTTTCCTTCTCTTCCTGTTAATTGGCTGTACACATTCACTGGGTGCCTGTCTATATTTTCTTCTCAAGTAAATGAGAAAATGCTTACAATGGCTACATATGACACAATTTACATAGAAAAAGGATTGATGAATTTCAGTTTCACTAAAAAGTACTACAAAAATAACAGAATTCAAAACATTTTTCAAGGAAGGTGAAAAAGCCAAGTTTCTCAGGCAAAAAAGAGCTTCGTGCCTCCTGGGTAAATAAAAAGGGCCAGTGTGGGTGCAACAGAGGGAGCTAGCGGCTAATGGCATGAAGTGATTTTGGAAAGGTAGGCAGGGGCCAGATCACATAGAGCCTTGTGGGCCTTGTGGATCTATATACTGTCAATTGGGATTATGCTAAGTACAATGAGAAGATATTGATGACTTTAAGTGGGGAAAGACAAAATCCGGTTTGCCTAAAAAAAAAAAAAAAAAAATGTAGCTGTAAGAGAATGTAGGGCTAAGAAATGCAGCCGACTTCCAATTAGGTGGGGAGCTGTTGTAGTGGATGAGGAGAGTCCTTCTGGATATATTAGTGAAGATAGTTATAAAGAAAAGCGGAGTAAGCAATCTGTTTTACAGGTAAATTCTACACACTTTCTGATGCACAGAATTTGAGGAATTTGAGAAAGGAAAGTCCAAGGATGATCTCAGGGTTTTGACATTTGCATCTTTGCCCACAGTTACTATTGATTGTCATAGAAGATGGAGGGCCAAATGTGAGGGGGGAAATCTACAACTCTCTTTTGAATATTTTAAGTTTGATATATTCATTAAACATCTAGGTTTGCAATCTGACTCATCTAGTTTCACCTAATAAGAGTAGTGATTATCTATAAATATAAACATGCAGGAACCCTGGAATATCTTAAATCTGGTTTTTATAGTTTTGGTTTGGCTCATCACAGTCATGGAACTGAGTAGACAAGAAGCATATTCTCTTTGCAAGTAAAAAAATGAATATATTGGATCATAAAATATTACCTAGGGCCAAGGCACCTGAGTGATAACCATGATAAGAAAGACTTGCCCAAGGTCTCAAAGCAAATTTATAGCTGGAAATTACATTCTCTTAGCTCCTATCCCACTGTCTTATCTTGTGGAAAACTTTCTAGACTTTTATAAGGAACATTTTCACAATGTACAAGTTTCTTTGATGTTGTTTCATTTTAGAACCATGAACTCAAAGCCTGATTTATGGATCAGTAAGACTTGGGGAATCATTAGACATGGAGAGTCTTAGGCCCCAGCCCAGATATACTAAATCAGATCTGCATTTTAACAAGGCCCATACGTGATTCATGTGTACATAAAAGCTTGAGAAGGAAAAATCACTCTTTGTTTTATGGAGGAATATTTAGCATACCTGTATGTTCACACAGTAAAATGAAGACAAAAGCTGGCATTGTACTTACTTAAATGATTAGCTAGCCCACTCTAATATTCACGGAGGAATGCTGTCATTAAAAACAAAAAGAATGTGTGCATGTACTGACTTGGATATGTATCCAAGATACGTTGTTATATTTTTTAAAAAGCTAGTTGAAGAACAGCATGCAGGTCAGGATTGCAGGGGCTCCTGGTATGTGGCAGCACATCTCCTTGGTTTACCTGATTACAATGGAAATGTGGTAGAGGGTCATAGACTGTTACCAGTTCCATACCAAGTATGTGCTGGGTCTCTCTGCCCTGCTTTTTCCAAAGCTGCAGAAGGTTGCTCGGCTGTGCACACATGCAATCCAAGTTGCAGGGGAGTTAACACTCTGGGGCAACTTCCAACCAATGGAGTATGGAAGTCAAACAATAAATGCTCCAGACTTTTCATCTTGGTGCTTTCTACATGGTTCCTCAGAGTTTCGAGCAGAACTGAGATCCAATTGCCCACAGCCAAAACTTGCTTAATAGAACATGGTTTTTGAACATTTTCCCCATCCCTATCTTATTTTCCCTATTCCTTTACTTCTGTTTTCATGGATCACTTCCAAAATAAACTTAATGAACTCAAATCTTTGCCTTATAGGCTGCTTTGAAAGAAAAAAATATTATTTAAAAAGTGTATGTAATACAGACATGTGGTATATAGAAGTATATAGACTTCAGTGTATGGAGAAAGGACAAAAAGTCTACATAGGAAAATAATAATATTTGTCTCTGGAGGCAGATTGACAGGAGACTTTTACTTCAGATATTTTTGTATTTTTATCATTACTATTATTGATTTATATTTTAATAAACTTAAAAAGAAGGAAAAATGAAAAATATCCAGAAAAAGAGATCCTTTAATCTCTATACTAAAGATAGGAAACCAAATGTCAGTATATACTACAAAATTACATAATCAGAACTGTCATTTATGATTGTCCTCCTGTGACTTCCATTTCCCATGAGAATCTGGCTGATAACGACAATAGGTCTCTTCACAAAGCGTGGCCCATTCATGATCTTTATGAATTATTTTCCCTGAGAAATACAGAACGCCTGCAGCAAAATCTGACGTTAAGGATGCAGAAAAGCCACGGGGCATAATGAAGAGATCTAAACGGGTTATTATCAATTTGCCACGCAGCTAAGTCATTTTTCTGCTTCTCCTCCTACTGCATTTCGAAGTTTACACTAGAATCATAAAGTCTAAATTTTACTACTTATGAGGTAAGTAAGAGAATTTTAAGAGTTCAAGCCCCATATTTCTGCACAATTCTAATAGATCAATGGCTTAATTACTGCACACACTGAATAATGTGCTTCTAGAAAAGATGTTAACAGATTTTTAAAAATTAGCAATCTAGTATCTCTGGTTTAAAAGACACAAATTCATATACATATGAAGGAAACTGGGATCTCATGGTTTTGTCAAAAATTTCATTTTAATGCTAGCAGTTTACAATTCATATTTTAGCACTACTTGGGGTAGAAAAAGGGACAGAAGAAGAGAAGGGAGAATGTGCTCATTACAGAAATGAATGCTTAAGATTAATACAATTCATAGCTAAGAAAATTATACTTGCCGAGAAGTAAAGGGAAAGTGTGGCAAGAAACAAAGCAAAACTACAATAACATCAAAAGAACAGTGTGAATAATGAGCAACGAGTAACTCTAGTAACAGTGACAACTCTTTATTAAGCACTTACTATGTATTGAGCATTGTGCGTTGCATTATCTTTAACACTTATATTTAGCCCCCAATGTAGGTATTATTGTCATCACTATTTTGCAGAGGAGGCAACTAAAGCTGTGAGTGGGTAAAGGATCTACCTCGAATCACATAGCTACCAGTCAAGGTTCGGACTAAGGCAGTCACTATAGAATGCAAACTCTTAAAGGATACCAGACTTCCACCAATAATGTAACTTGTGCTACTCCCAAAATATATGTGCCAAAATAAAATGCTATGGCTAAAATAAAAAGAAAATACGTATTATATGTGCATAATATATATATGTGTATGTGTAATACATATGCATGTATATGTACTACAATGATTATAACTAGCTGACTTACTCTACCAGCCATAAACATTATTTACCATGAAAGAAACAAATTAGAATACACTGACTTAGACTATTAACTAAGTTTCCACAAACCCAGAATCTATCAGCATAAGTGGAACAGAAACAATTCATTAATAGAAAAGGAATACGCAGATGCATTTTTTGTCTGCTTCCATTATAATACTTGAGGCAAAACTGGAAACAACTAAGTATCCTACACAAGGAGAAGGTTTCATTTACTGCACTTACATATAACAGGGAATCTTGTGCTTATTAACAATGATTCTTAAAGTTTTAATAAAAGGAAAATGGCAGTGTTACAAAGTTATGCGGGAAAAGCAGGAAAAAAATGTGTGTTGGCACATCATACTCTTGGACAGAAAATAACTAGAAGGAAAACACATCAAATTTTTAATAATGGTTATCTATGGGTGGTGGCACCAAGAATATACTCCTTTCTTCTTTTTTCTAATTTATCTGTGGTTTCAAACTTTTTAACATACAAAGGATAAGACTTGCATTATTAGCAAAATAACTAATATCAATTCAGAGCTTGTTCTACTTGTTGTTTGTTTTAGAATGACATGTAAGTGTCCTTTGCTTCTCAACACAATTGTATGACAATAAGCAAATATTTTGACCTAGTTACTTCTGCCCAGATATCTTAATTCTGGTAACTGTGTAAGTATATCTAAAGGATGCATTTCTAGCAGTAGAATTATTAGATCAAAGGAATTACACATTTAATGTGTTTTAGATATTCTTCTAAATTTGTACAAATTTATACCTCTATCAACAATATGCAAAAGTTCCATTTTCCTCACAGACCTACTAGTGTGATCCATCTTCTTAATCTTTGCCAATCTATCTGTTGGATTCAACAGCCATCTATGCCTCCATCTCTTTGAGTCATTGAAATTCAAAGGTCATATTTTAAGATATCCCTTCCCTTTTTATTAACTTCTCAGAAATAATATGGCAGAACAAAACATGAAAAGGCATCAAAGGGTAATCAGACCCATTTAGGATTTGTGCAGGTCATGTGAGCATATACATGGAAGAGGGTGCACAAATATGATAAGGCATTGATGCACTAAATTGGACAATCCCCTCATTGAACACTTACAATGTCTCGGCAGGTAGTATATCCTGAACAAAATGATTTGTCACTAGAGAACAGGCTCTGTGCTTTTACCTCTGACACTGAGATTGGTTTTTCACTCCTCAGTTACCAGGTCTATGAAATGAAGTTAATCAGAAAAACAGCCATTCATGGGCAAAGAAGATTAAGGTAGTTTCACATTGAACATACAAGGGAGTTCTCCAAGGGAAGATGCTGTCAACAGAATTCACTATTAAAATGTGTGCTTAGTCACATGGTTGGAAGAAATGAAGCACTGATTCCATGGAACTTACAGTAGATATATTTGATCTGCTTAACTTAAATTGAAGGCAGAAATTTGGAGGGGAGCATGAAAAGTTCAAGTTATAAAAAAGATGCAGTATGATATACAGAGAAAACAGCATAGGATTTGAGTTACAAAAACTCATTTTACTAACTTAACCAGTTTCTAAGTCTCTCTAATCTCACTTTTCTCAGCCACAAATGAAGTATGTTATACCAATATCACAGAGCTGCTGGCAAATTAGGTACAGACATTTGTGAAATGCCCAGAGAATGCTTAGCACATACAAGCACCCCTGAGGTAGCCCCTGGATTTCACATTAATTCATTAAAGAAATAAATCTTGCCTGACTGGAGGAAATTATTTTACAATTCATAAAGGACAGGGAAATCACCTTCTGGAAAATATCTTCAAACCATAATTTCAAAGAAAACCACAAATTGGATAGAGTTGGGGGCACAAAGAAGAATGGAATTATCTTCAAGAAGTTGTTGCTTTTATTTTTTTCCATGAAATTAAAACTATTGTCTATTATCTATTAGGGATGAAACTACACAAGATCCCCTTGTGCTTTATGACATGGGAAATATATAGCTCACTACCCAAATAATCAGACTAAGGCCCAGGAAAAAAAGATTTGCCTCAAGGCCTGTAACTGCTAACTGCTGTCATATTCATTACAGGCCAAATTTCTAAAGCAGCCCACTCAACATTGCCTTCATCTTTTCGGAGCTATTGTTGAGAGAGAGAGAGAGAAAGAGACAGAGAGAGAGAGAGAGGTGTGTGTGTGTGTACATGTGTGCACATGCATCTGTGAATATCTAAATTATTTTCCACAACCTAATCCTACCTTACATGTTAAATGGGAAAAAACAAAAAGTAATTTACTACACTTGCTCTTTGTGCTTCTAGGAAGACGACAGCTAAATATTCACTCTCGTGTACATCTGTCTTCCTTCTCCTACCTGTGATCCCTACAAGGTTATGTTACCAAGTCTCATGATTTTAAATTCTATCTGTAAGTCATATCTCCAATCCTGTCCTTTTCCTTAGTCTCCAGACTCATATACGTGGTTGTCTATTCAACATTTCCACTTGGATGTCTCATAGATACTGTCCCATCCTATCCTCAACTTACTCTTTCCCAGCCGGTCTGTCTCATAAATGGTAACTTTAACCCATCTGTTGCTTAGGTCACAAAACTTGAAGTCATCCTTGACTCCTCTCTTTGATATTTCACATTCAAATGAATTGTGAACTAATTCAAATTAAAGGACTCATTAAATCTTTTAATTCTACCTTCAGAACTGTTCAGAATTTAACCATTCCTTCATATGTACACCACGGCTCATTGGTCCTAGATTATTACCATAACCTCCTGACTGGTCTCTCTGCTTCCACCCTTGCCCACCGATGGTGCCGTTTCAGCATAGCAATTTGAATAATTCTTTTGAAACTGTAAATTTTATCCTATCACTTTTTTGCATAAAATCTACAGTGACTTTCCACCTCACTCAGAATGAAAACAGATGTCCATAAAATAATTTGCAAGACTCTGCCCTGCTCTGCTTCCTCCTTGACCTCATCTCCTATTAATTTCCCCTATTTTGCTCCAGCCACTGAGGTTTCCTTGCTGCTCCTCAAACACCCCAGGCCTGTTTCTGCCTCAGGGTTTCTGCACCCTATGTTCCCTCTGCTTAGAGTCATATTTCTCCAGGAAACCACATGGCTGTCTTGCTCAGATCTTTGAAAAAAGTCTTTGAAAAATATTACTTTCTCAAAGAGGCCACCCCTAACCACTTTTGTACACATACACCTTTATCTTACCCCCTTGACATGCTTTAACTTTCTCCAGAATAGTGTGGTATCATATGGCTTACTATATAATTTTCTTATTTTGTTGACTTTCTCATGAAGGGACAAGCTTCCAAAGTATAGGATATTTGCCTGCTTTGTTCATTTGCCCCTAGAAGAGATCCTGGCTTATAGTGGATGCTCAATAAATATTTGTTAAAGAATAGTTTTTTGTTTCCTTCCCTTCCTTCCTTCCTTCCTTCCCTCCCTCCTTCCTTCCTTCCTTCCTTCCTTCCTTCCTTCCTTCCTTCCTTCCTTCCTTCCTTCCTTCCTTCCTTCCCTCCCTCCCTCCCTCTCCTTCCTTCCTTCCTTCCTTCCTTCCTTCCTTCCTTCCTTCCTTCCTTCCTTCCTTCCTTCCTTCCTTCCTTCTTTCTCTCTTTCTCTCTTTCTCTCTCTCTCTCTCTCTCTCTCTTTCTTTCTTTCTTTCTTTCTTTCCTTTTTGAGACAGAGTCTCCCTCTGTTGCCCAGGCTGAAGTACAGTGGTGCAATCTTGGCTCACTACAGCCTTTGCTTCCTGACTTTAAGCAATCCTCCCACCTCAGCCTCTGGAGTAGCTGGGACTACAAGCATGCAACACCATGCCTGGCTAATTTTTGTATTTTTTGTAGAGATGGGGTTTCACCATGTTGCCCAGGCTGGTCCTGAACTTCTAAACTTAAGTGATGTACCCACTTCGGCCTCCCAGTGCTGGGATTACTGGCGTGAGCTACAGCACTTGGCCCAATAACAGATTTTTAGCAAAGTTTTTCATCATAGAATGGTTCCACTGCTCTCCGGACAGTATATATGCTTGGAGGAAGCAGAGACACTGTGTATCAGAATGTACTAAAGTATAAAACATTTTCTTACTCACATTTGTGGCTAGAATGTTTGAAGAGAATGTGGAGAGGCAGGACTAGAGAAGTTTCCTGGCCATAAACTAAATCAGTATGTGTATAAATATATTGTTGCTTTTCTCATGGTATAGAAATGACCAGTCTTTTTCTAGAATGGAGCCAGCACAGGATGTAGCCAGCCAAGTGAGTGGCATCCTCACAGAACCAGGAAGAAATAATTTCCTCTGGGTACTAGGCTACCTGTAGGTTTCCATTACAGACTTTTCTCTTTGACTCTGGGAATGGTATGCTAGGTAGTGTAAGAGAAGGGCACATTATGTGTCTTATCTTTCTTTTCAGTGAGAAGCAGCTTAAGGGTTTTAATCATCCTTATACGGGATCAGATGGCAAACACTGAACAAGGAGAGGGTGAATATATTCTACCAAAGTATGAAAGTGATCATTAATGAGGGGGAAAATGAAGAGAAATTTCATGCAATTGAACACTTTTCTAAAGTTTGATACTGTAAGGAATATGTAATCTGTGGCATATATAATATAAGCCACAATAATCAATCACTAAGAAGGTCTTGAGGAATTAATATTACCAAAATCACATCCTCACAGGGAAAATATATTAAGGTTCTCCTTAGAACCAGAACCAATAAGAGATATCTCTCACTTTCTATCTCTGAAAAAGAAAATAGGATTTATTATAGGAACTGACTCACATAATTATGGAAGCAAAGAAGTACAGGATATGCTGTCTGCAAGTGGAGAACCTGGGAAACTGGAGATGTATTTCATTTCTAGCCCAAAGGCCTGAGAACCTAGTGGGCGCCTGGTGTCAGTCTCAGAGTGTGAAGTTTGAACCTGAAGTGCTGAAGTCCAAGGACATGAAAGGATGGATATTCCAGCTTCAGAAGGCAGCCAATTTACCCTTCTCCATCTTTTTGTTCTATTTGGTCTCCCAGCAGGTTGTATAAAGCCTGTCCATATTGGTGAGGGCAGAACTTCTTTACTTAGTCTACTGATTTAGATGCTAATCTCTACAGGGCATCGTGGCTCATGCTTATAATCTTAGCACTTGGGAGTCTGAGGTGGGCAGAGTGCTTGAGCCTAGGAGTTTGAGACCAGCCAGGGCAACATGGTGAAACTCTGTCTCTACAAAAACTATAAACATTTTCAGGGCATGGTAGCATGCATTTGTAGCCTGAGCTACTTGGGAGGTTGAGGAAGGAGGATCACTTGAGCCTGGGAGGCAGAGATTGCAGTGAGTAGAGATTGCATCATTGCACTCCAGCTTGGGAGACCCTATCTCAAAATAATAATAATAAATAAAAATTAACAAAAAGAACATCCAAATACAAATCTTTCCCAGAAACACCCTTACAGATATACCCAGAAATAATGTTTTACTAGCTATCTAAGTATCCCTTAACCCAGTCAAGGTGAGATCTAAAATTATCCAACAGAGCTAGGGATGACTTTAAATCTCATTTTGCAAAAACAGAGAACACCTTTTTCTCTTATATAATGAGCCAAAAGAACAAATTTGGGGAGAAATGTCTGATTCTTTAAGCTGTAGGCTTTATTCGAGGGGAAAATGCTCTCCTATCATGATTAATCACATAAAGAAGAAAAAGGAGCAGCAAAGTGATCACTTAAAAGCACAGTGTCTCTGTTATTTATGAGCTATCCAAAGATATATGAGCAGTTGTCATCCCTTGAATTTTTAACCTCTTTAATTGTTATGCAAGTATTCACTTTCATATTGGTAAATCATGTAGTTGGTTTGCTTTATTATTTTCCTTTTCTTCAGTTACTAGCATTGACCCAGATGTTTGCTCAACCACAAAAGGCAATAGCTAATCCTCATTATTACCCTATCCAAAGTATTTACTAGGTTAAGACCAGGGTGTGCCAAAGATTAGAGTGTGTGTATGGAGCCATGGGAAGAAAGTGACCCTTGAAGGAGAAAATTGGATTCTGGCCTGGCTTTTGCCACAAGCTCATTCTGAGATCCTGGGTTAGTAGTTTGACCTTGCTTGGCTCTGAAGTTTCTGCATCTGTTTACAATGGTCGGATTAGGTGGTCTCCAATGTCCCTTCAAGTTCTAAATTTCATGACTGTATCCATCAGGCAATCTCTTAGGCTGTGCTCCAAGTTTCTTGGAGGTCAAGAACATGACCCAGTTATTCATACTCAGGCCAAGTCCACAGACTCAAACCATAGAAACTCTCTTCCCAAATTTGTTCACAACAGCTGAGAGAGCCAACAAATGTGGAGAAAATCATTTCCAGGAACGGTCTAAGGAACAACATGAAAGTGGACACAATGTCCATTTTCTTTACTACACTAGTCCCCTCTTATCTGTCATTTCACTTTGCACACTTTCCATTACCTAAGGTACAGTACAATAAGATTCTTTGAGAGAGGGAATCACAATGACAACTTTTATTATAGTATATTGTTGTAATTGTTCTCTTTTATTTTTCATTGTTGTTAATCTCTTATTATGCCTAATTTATAAATTAAACTTTATCACAGGTATGTATGTATAGGAAAACACATCATATACATAGGGTTTAGTACTATCTGTGGTTTCAGGCATCCACTGGGGGGCTTGGAACATATCCTGTACAAATAAGGGGGGAACTACTGTATTCTATATTTAATGCCTGCAACAGTGCCTAACACATAGTAGGTACTCAAATATTTTATGATGAACTAATGTCTATTGGCATGTATACTAATGTCTGTATAAGCAATTATTTATACTGAAAATTTCAGAAATTAATGCATTTCCATAATGTATAGCACTGTCAGTACCAAGTAATAAAAAGATATACAAAGAGCAGCCTGATACCTCTGAAAGCCTCTAAAGAAAATGGTCATGATTTAAACTGAATCTCAGAGGTTTAAAAACATGCGGTGAATGCATGGCCTGACAGTTAAACTGGATGAAGGGAATTCACTCAAATGAGATGGATTATGGTTTTCAGTCTCTGAACTAGCACACTGTCTTTTCACTTGAAGCTGATTCTATTCCTTTTGAGGACACAGAGCTGTCACCCATAAACGTTGAGTATATTGGGAAGAGTATAGTGCCAGTCAGGCTGCCTGACCCTGAGTGCTGTGCCTGCTACTGTATAACTGTGTGACCTGTGGTAAATTACTTAAATTTTCAGAGCCTTGGCTCTCACGGATTTACTGAGAACTTCCTTATAAGGCTTCTGGAGAAACACAGAGAAAATACATGTAGTAGTGCTAGTATAGTGCCTGAACAGAGAACACATGCAATGAAGTTTAGCTGTCATTATTACTGATATTATTATTTGCTATTGACATAGCGGAGAAAGAGAATATTTAAATTTAGTATTCCCAATGACTATCACCCATCAAAGAAAAAGATAAAAATATACATTAATAAGACCTGGGTTCTTTCTATTCACAATCCAAAAAGGCAAATCAATAAAAGTTCTAAAAACAGAGAGGTGAACTTTTAAAATGGAAATAGCCTAAAGGGTTTTTCTTTAAATATTATTTATGTGTATCAACCAAGTTTGAATGGGTAATGCCAATTGCTCACATGAATCATCTCCTTCAATTTGATTCATTTCCATTTCACAAGAAAGTTACGAATGTAATCTGAAACATGGTAACGTGTTTTTTTCCTCAAGTGTCTTTCAGCTATTCCTTCACTTAACTGACCCTGTATCCACTCTACTTCCTTTTAATATGTTTTATGACTGATAAAATATCAAAAAGACTTTTGTGCAAGATAATGCTTTATCTCTATGATTATATATAATTATAGCTTTCTTAGAGAAAGAATTAAATATAAATATAGACTTTTTCCATTATCCACAGGCAGTTTATTTAAAAGTTAGGTTTCTAAATGTGCATTAAATAGGCATTTGCATTCAAATGTAAGTAAAAAGTACTTCAGGACAAACATAAATGATTCTGGATAAATCATTGTTTTAGTTTGTATTGGACACCATTGCCCTCCATTGTAGATAATTGAATTGGCAGCATCAGCAAGTACTGATAATGAAGGCAATCATTCTTTAAAATCTTAAATCAGAGAGAAGAAGTTTTTTAAAAGACAAAAATTCATAAGACCATACACGTAACTCAAAAACTATACAAGCTTCTTCATTACACTAAAGCCAACATATTTCTCACAAAATAGAATGTACTCTTTTCATTTTCTCCAATACCATCAGGAGCTGATACTTGGTCCCAAGTGAAAAGATGAAGGCTTGGGACCTTTCTGAGACTTATTCACAGAACATTTCTGCCTTTTAATGTCAGCCGTGAAGTTGCTGGCATTGCTAACAAGAGCTACCAAAGATAAAGCAGGGTCACAGTTCTACAATGTGACTGTAATTGCACACAACCAAGTATAAGAATTCTAAATGGGACCGATTACTCGTTGGCTGCAAGTTGGTTTCCTTGGGAAGCCAACCCTGAGACAGAGTTTAGAGGGTGTCATGTGTATCAAGGAGAGGTTTTGGGGTCATCGCCTGTGAAAGGGAATGTAAGGAAGCAGGAGTGAACAAAGGGAGAACACAAGCTGTGATGCAGGTCGGACTTCAGCAGGCCCCAGTGGGAGCTAGAGTGGTCCTTAATTGAACTGAGTTGGACTGAGATGGCCAGGCATAAAATACAATCACACTGATCAGTTGTTGGATGTGGCCTACCCCATGAAAGGCGTGACCTTGGGTCAACCAGCTTTCTGTAGCTGAGGAAATTCCCTTAGGGATTGACAGTTGTCCGTCAGTAGCCCTCCCAGGAGCTGAGACAACAAGTTCTTCACTGAAGGATGTGGGGATGGCATGTCAGTGTCACACATCCTTTAATACTTCCAAAGTTAGATAGTCCTCTTATGATGATTCCTAATAGATCTACCAGAAACAGGTGTAGGGAGCCCACCCATAGTCTCTGCTTCCCATCAGAGACGACTGAATTGAAGCCACCCACTTCAGTGCCGATGAGCAGTCGCCTCTGCTGGAATCACCCCAATTGCTGGTGACTTCTCCTAGCATCTTGGGTGGGAGTATCAAATCCAGGAAATGATAATGAAAAAGAAACTAAGTTTGTACAGCTTTTAATACTTCAGCAACGAAAATCATTTGTTTCTTACACGATCTAATTCTAACTCTGTAGGAATTACATTATTTATTATTTTATTTTTCCAAAGGGAACATCTGCAGCAGTCAATAACTTGGGATAATTCTTAATTTTCTTGCCTACATTTAGAGCCAAAAATAACCGGGTCCCTGAAACGGTGGCTACTTTATCTTTCAAGATATAGGCCAGTGACTATTTTACCACATAATCAGCATGCTTCTAAACTTTTCATCTGATATTTAAATGAAAACAAGAGATAATCAGTACTGAAAGTCATCTTCAATCTGTTATCTTGCCTCTTCAATTCTAAAGCAAGGTTGTTTTGGAAATTGGTCTTCTATAAGGTACCATCTGAGAGTGTCAAGTGTTAAATAATTAAATACAAAAATAGCATATATTGTTGCCAATCAGTAGGGGCTTTAATTTGCTTTTTGTTGCAAAAGGCATGATACTCTCCAAATGGAACATGCAATCAGCCCTCGGCAGGACTACCACCAGTAACCAGTATTGTTTGACTCTGTCACACTTGAGGGCCATCCCACAGGCTGAGCCAATCACTTGATGTTCAATGAAACTTAACAATAAAACACACCACAATAAAAGTGTCCACTGAAAGCATCACAACATATAACTATAAGCTGTTCCATATTTTGTAGGCTTTCTAAAATGAAAAACCTTGACCTGTCTTTTCTCAAATGGGCTTACTGGCACTTGATAGTCTTTCCATTCCTACCCTCGTTTGGCAAGAAACACAGTAAGAAATTGTCCCATGACAGAGAGAAATGGCAGGAGACCATAAAATAAAAGTGTCTTTGATTTCTGTAAACATGAATTGTGTCTAGCTTGGCCTTATGTGGTTTTGAAAGGATAGACAAAGAAAAAGCAAGGCATACTTTTTCCTTCTGGGAAAGACAGAAAAACTGTCAGCTTTTTTGTGTGTGTGCAAAAGAATTATTTGGTAGTTTTTCTTGTCAGATGTTTCGTTTGTTTTTACAGTAAAGACGGTGATAACCCATTGCTACACTTAAGAAGAATCATGTTAACATGGAACCATATTTTCAAAATTAACAGGTCTGGAAAATATGGCTCTTAACTTAAAGTAGCAATGGAATATCATTAATCCCTGATTTTACATCTAAATGTTCTAGCTATAAGGATGAATGTGTTTATTAACCCAATGAGTCAAATCTACCCAGGCACAAAAGTAGACTGATTTATTTCAAACGTCTTAATTCACTTCTCACAATAATAATCTGTAAAAGAGAAACTAAATAGGCATTGGCATAATCTATGTAAAGTTCACATGATAAAATTTTATAGTTATTTGGGAGACATAAATATTAATATAAAGGAAGATTCTCCAGATGTGAAAAAGTTATCTTTTATGAAAGACATTAATTTCAAGCAGTTTCTTCATGTCTCTTAGATCTGTTAACCCACACAAAGGAAGAGACAATTAATGTATATACCCCATTTGAATTTGAAAAGTACAAAGCTCACCCCTCTCCATTCATTTGCCATCTTAAAAGGAGGCAATAGTGATCTCTTTAAGATCTCAGGATTGTGTCAAGAATATGTAAGTAGCAAACCATCTTTTAAAAAAGTCTGCATTTCCTTTCCTTCCACTCCAAGAAAATGGATGGAAGATATCTTTGGGGACTTCAGTTCTCTTAACACCATATTCTATTCTTAGGGTAACCTGGAAAAGCAATAATAAAAATATCCTGTGCACAAAGGTTTCTGGGAAAAATACTGTGGTTTTGCTAAGGCATCCTTCTGTCACACAGAGAATGTTTAAATGATGGTGATGGACTTCATGAACATCTTTTTCATTTACGGCTTTATCCCTGAAGATCTGCAAAATGTTTCAAGATGTCACTCGTTCTCCCCGAAGAGTTTCTTGTGGGAGAGTGGTGTAGTGGGGTACATGTTTTCATACTATGAGTTCTGCCAAATCCTGAGTCTAAGCTTCACTGAAAGCGATCCTTGGAGATGTCTTTGGTAGACAGCTCTCCCCTCTTCACCTCCTGCTCCAGTGCTGTCTGTGAAATAAACAATGCAGCAGAGCAGTTGAGCCTGCTTGGATCTGGAAGTCTTGATTATGTGTCACTTTTGATTGATATCATGACAATATCATAGCCCTCCTTGCAGAGCAGAGAAAATCAGGGTTATAGATGCTTAATTTTCAGAGATTTTATTAGAGGGAGGGAACTACAAGTATCAAGGCAAGAAATTACAACACTGGAATTATTCTATAGAAAGCAAGTAATTATGAATGTCAGGACTAGAATGCCTTTGTGAAAGGGATTTTCATGACAAATGTAGGCAAATGGCAGATTCTCTTCCTGACATCAAGTGGCAGTGTTCTTACATCTAATGGCATATGCTTCCTTTCTGCCAGGGACCAATTATTCTGTCACAACAGACTGGAAGCCTTCAGCAGGTGACATCATGTCCTTGGAGCTTCAGTGTCTCACAATTGCTAGTACCAGCTTGATGTGAATGACAGCCATGGAAGGGAAGGCAGAGCCCTTGCCAGTACACCTGCTGTTTTGTTGAATAATAAGGGAAAAGTCAGCCAATACCCGATACTCTCTTGTTTTCAGGCAGTAAACAAACCTGATATTACCACAGTTTGTTACGTGAGTAGTGACATCGACTGTATGGAGTTAGTGCCACCTTAGTTCTTAAATCTGAATACCAATACTAATTCCTAAGATTTTCATGAATTGTATATCATATATGTTATCTCAGTTTTTCTTCACCACAACCCTGTGATGTAATTATGCTATGATAGTGCTTCTCTGTGAATTGAGGTTGCATGGGAGGGTATAAATACAAGAGGAGATGTGTGGGAGGATGGGCAGGTGAGTCAATGTAGGAAATAACTAAAAAATAACTCAAAAAGTAAAATCAACAAACTACAATAATTCACAACAAGAAAATAAATCTGGTGAATGTTTATATTAATTATATTTCATTTTAAAACACATTTCCCATTTCATTATGTTTTCACTTGTGCCTAAGTATAGCACTTAAGCACTGTCTTATGCTCTGGAGGGACTTCTCAGCTCCTGGCTTCAAAGAAAAGGATGAGTTCCTATAACGTGTGATTCTTTATATTACACAAGCAAAAAGAAAGGAGGAGAAAGTAAACTTCATTTGCATTAGGTGCCACTTTTATAGACCATGTTCTGGTCCAAAGGTAAATTGGAGGATTTACTCCATATACATTTTTCTGTATAAAAGTTATGTTTCAAGCTTCATATGAAACTGGATTTAAATGACACACCCTGTGGATAACAAGTGCTAGAAGATCTTTCAACTCCTTACCCTGCAATGTGTCTGTAATGGTTGGTAAACTGTAATAGGATTGCTATTCACTGTGGACATAGGCAAGAAAGCTATTGTTTTATTTGATGAAACAAAAAGCCCCTAGCTAAAATTTAGGGTCTCATTACATGCACAAGGGAATTGACACCAGAAAGCATTCCCCTTGGAACACCATGGGTTAACAGTTTAATTAAGCCAGTGATCAGGTAACAAGAAATCTTGACAACATTATGAATTTGGAAGTAAGAACTAACCTTGCCAAGCAATGGTCAAAGCTAATAAATGCCATGTTGGCTCTTTTCTAAAAAGTATTTTATTTTTGTGGGTAAACCTTACCAGCTTTTATGTTGAAACAATGTTCAGTAGCATTTTTTCCTGTCAAAAAAATCTGCATTCTTCTGTTAATGTTAGATTTAAAAAATCTAACAATTTTTAAAATTATTTCAATCAGGAAGTCTGAAACCAACACAGCAATTCAAAAAGTAATGTCAGCATTTAAAACTAATAATGCAACTGCAGAGCTAAGGAAGAAAAATAAATAAATGATCCGACATTGGTTGAATTCCCACTAGATGCCTGCTACTTTACATGTATTTTATCACAATAATCCTATAAAATAGGCAGTAGTATCACCGTTTTACAGATGAGGCAACAGTGACTTTGAGAGGTTAAGTCATTTGCCCAATTGGGTAGAAATGAGTTGCTTCTGTTGCTCCTGGAAAGTTGTTTTTATCTTTCAAAAATAACTAGACATTTAAATGGAAATGTGGTAAGGGCCAAAATTCATCTGTATTTCAGCACTGGAAACACTTATCCAATAAAACGTTCTTTATATACCAATCTCTTTCTGGAATACACACATGTGTTTTACCCATTTTTAAGTAATTGAAATAGAAGCAAAGATTAAATCAGGGGTCCCCAACCTTTATGGCACCAGGGACCAGTTTTGTGGAGGACAATTTTTCCATGAACCTGTGCGGAGAGATGGTTTTGAGATGATTCAAGCTCATTAAATTTATTGTGCAGTTTATTTCTATTACATTGTAATATATAATAAAATAATTATATGACTCATCCTAATGTAGAATCAGTGGGAGCCCTGAGCTTATTTTCCTGCAACTAGACAGTCCAATCTGGGGTTGATGGAAGACAGTGACAGATCATCAGACATCAGATTCTCAGAAGGAACATACAACCTAGATCTCTTGCATGTGCAGTTCACGATAGGGTTCTCGCTCCTATGAGAATCTAATGGTGCCGCTGATCTGACAGGAGGGAGTTCAGGCGATAATGTGGGTGATGGGGAACAGCTGTAAATACAGATGAAGCTTCATTCACTCACCCAGCACTCAACTCCAGCTGTGTGGCCCAGTTCCTAGCTGTGCAGCCCATTTGTAATACAACATGTGGGGTTGGGGATCCCTGGATTAAATGAATATTTAAAGATTTTACAGGTCTTTCAGAATAAGACTGGGAATCATCAATTCTGGCTCTAAATCTTCTAAATCCATTCTATTGAGGTGAGTTTGTATCTACTTCAATAGCAATTGACTTGGTAGAAAAGGAAGGATAATAAACCATACTTTGTTATAACATGGCACTACCAGGGTAGAACTTTAAACCTACTACTTGTACAAATACTCTGGGCATTGCAGAAATGTTAGCACATGTGAACCTACATGTACTAAGATAGAAAGTTCTCAACTATAATAGCTCCCATCTGATACTCAGATATTCTCCTTAAATAGCATTCATTAAGAAGTTTCTGGCAACTGATCTCGTCAAAATGTTTCCTATAGACAATGTTTTCTTACAATTTCACTGGACTTTGAGCCAAGTTCTTCCCTGCGCATTGAATTAATATATGTACATATGTCAATCAACTTCAAGCAAAAGAGTTATGCCTACTTTCTTCATCATAGTTTCCATGGAGAAGACAGTACACTCCAAAGTGAAGTGAGTGGACCCCGGAAACAAACTACAAACTTCTACAACTCCCTAGTTCTATGGCTTCAGAAGTGTAATACAATTATGTCTGTGTTTCAATGTACTTAAATGTAAGAGAGAATTATTATAATAAACAATCACACCTAAAAGAGCTGTTTTGAAAGTTAAATAATATTTGTAATAGCTCAAATACCATCTGCATCAGTATTAGGTACATCTAATAGCATCTAGTGCTAACATAAACACTTACAAAAGTTAGTCATCGTTAACCACTCTAGGACTTCCAACAAACTTTTTAGCCTCCTATGGGCTACCAAAAAATCATTCTCCAGACTGCAGTGAGTGAGCTCTTGTAATTCCGGATGCTTGCTTGTTTTTCTATGGAGGTGACATTCACTACCTAAATCTTTTTTTTTTTTTTTTTTTTTTTGAGACGGAGTCTCACTCTTATTACCCTGGCTGGAGTGCAATGGCGCAATCTTGGCTCACTGCAACCTCTACCTCCTGGGCTCAAGCGATTCTCCTGCCTCAATCTTCCAAGTAGCTGGGATTTCAGGAGCCCACCACCACACCTGGCTAATTTTTGTATTCTTAGTAGAGACAGGGTTCCACCATGTTGGCCAGGCTGGTCTCAAACTCCTGGGAGGCCGAGGTGAGCAGAGCACTACTTAAAACTTTTAAACAATTCTTCATTGTTCTCAGAATTAATTTCAAGTGGTTTAGCTAGCTTAACAAAGTCCTTAAAGTTCAGGCCCTTTCTAACCTTTCCAACTTCTTCACCTTTCTCAAAAGTGCAATGTCAAATCTCCAACATATATATGTGCACATGCACACAAGCACACACACACACGCTCATAATCTCCCTCATGTGTCCTCTAACCAGATTACTTGCAGCTCTCTAATTTCTCGGTTTTTAAATTCCTCTTTCCTTTTTGAACCTCTAGGCTTTCCTGGAAAATACTCCCTTCTCCTCTAACTCCCCGTTACTTTCCTTGGCTAATTATATCTTGTCTTCACTTTTCTGGAAAAAAAAAAATGTCTGAAATATTGAGTTAGGATTCCCTCTTTTGTACCTATTCATATCTCACTATTTACCATACATGTTCTATTATTACCAATTTTCTTGCCTGTCTGATCTATTAAACTCAAAGGCCCTTGAGAGCAAGTAAAATTTGCTATTTTTACTTGCATTCCTATAGCCAGCCAGCTGAGTATTTGTATAATGATTAATTTGGGAATACGAGCCCTACAAGAAATGTAGGAAAGATGTATTCCAGGAAAATTCTGGAGCCTCATAAGCTCATGTTCTACAACCTGCCTCAATGGAAAGGATTTAGACCCAACACAGTTTGGCATTAATTCTGCAACATATGGAGGAGAGTGAAAAAGAACTCCATACTATTCCTGTCTTGACTAATAAATCACTCTCTAGCTTATCACAGCAAAGAGCCACCATATTTTGATGTTTCACTGTAACACATCTATAATAGATCTAGTGGTAGATACTGAAAAGTGAGAGAAAAGTGTTCCTGGAATCAAAGGATTCAGAAAAAAAAAAATGATATCCAGAGGTCACACAGTCCAGTATTCTGACTTTATTTGGGATGTGGCTAAAATAGGCTAAACCGAGTATCTACCTTAGAAAGTCTCTTAGAGAGTTCAATAAATATAACTACTAGGGTGCCAGTGCATCTAATTTAAATATGACAAATTCAGTCCCTTTGTTCAGTATTAAAGGAGGTAAAATAAAATACTAGGCCATCATCATCCTTTATACCCCTGCTATTTGAAGTTTTGTCCAAGGATAACTGGCATTGGCTTTCCTGTCCTGCCTCAGACCTACTGAATCATAATCAGAAGGAAGTTACACTTACAGGTAATGTAGGTACATGTGCACTGTGGTTTACTGTACAAATCAGTATATCTTCCCTTATATGTAATATAGCAATATGTATGGGGGTGTAATATGTCTGTACATTATGGATAAGTGGCCAATTATAATATTACCATACTATGCAGACACTAAAATCATGTTTATAGAGGGGAAAATGTTTTGACATAGGTAATACTTATATCACAATGTTAACTGAGAAAAAAAAGGCTACATGAGTTACATACATCCTAATCTACGCTTTTAGAGTTTTGAGTATGTGCAAATAGAACAAAAGCTGGAAAGAAAGAGTTAGTAATAATTATCTCTGTATGGTAAGATTATAGTTTTCATTTTCATTTTTGCAGATTCTGAATTTTAGCCATTAGAAAATAGCTCCACAGGACAGGCATGGTGGCTCACGCCTGTAATCCCAGCACTTAGGGAGGCCGAGACACGTGGATTACCTGAGTTCAGGAGTTCGAGACAAGCCTGGCCAAGTGAAACCCTGTCTCTACTTTAAAATACAAAAATTAGCTGGGTGTGGCGCCATGTGCCTGTAGTTACAGCTACTTGGGAGGCCGAGGCAGGAGAATTGCTTGAACCTGGAAAGCTGAGGTTGCAGTGAGCTGAGATCGTGACACTGCACTCCAACTTGGGCAACAGAGTGGTACTTCGTCTCAAAAAAAAAAAAAGAAAAGAAAATAGCTCTACATTTGAAACCAAAACGTACTTATTGAAAGATTCTTTGCGTATGCTTAAGGCTCTTCACTAGGATAGTATTTCATAACAAATATCTGGAAAAAAAGCCAATTGCTTATCAATTGGGAAATGATTTATTAAACTGTGAAGTATTCACAAAATGGAACTTTATGCATTTCTCAAAAATGAATAGAAAATGTTTACATTCGTTATTATAAAGGAGCGCCAAGATATGTTGTTATGTGGAGAAAGCTGGGTGAATAAAACTGTGAATAGTATGCTACCATTAGTCTAATAAATGGTGATAAATATTTTATAATACTCTTTAATATGGTAATATTAATTATATACATTTTTCTTACAACAAAAAACACGTAATTACATCCAATGGGTCAAAACAATAATTAAAAATAAGCTCTATAAATTATGTAAAATGTCCTGTCCTTAATAAACATTAAGAATGGCATAGTCCACACAGAGTCTTTCCAAAATTTTCAATACTTTTAAAAAAGCAAATGAGAAGACTTGGGAGATGGTAACAATATCTGATTGTACTCACTTATCCTTCATGTTTTGGGAGATATGCCCAAATTCTTTTCATGCTCATTTTATTATGAAACACTATTCCACTGAATCCCCCATCTTGACCCACCATCCATAAAAATAGGCACATTTGAATGAGTAAATGGAGTGTTGAGAAGTCAAGATTCCTCCAAAGACTGTATTTCTCCATTTACTACTTTCATGGCAATGTCTGTGATATCCTGGCTATGGAATTTACATGAGAAAAAAAAAAATCTGTTTTACAACACATTCAGACACAAACTACTCCAGTTTTATTATTCCAATAAAAGCAAAGGATTGTTGATTCTCTGTTTTCCTCTCTCACCAGGGACTACATTTTGCTATGGCTGCATTTGCTGTGTATGTAGAATTCTGCGCATTACTCAGAACTTTCTGGACTCTTATAAATTGAAGTCCTGTGGCCATAAATAGAATAACAGTAGTCTGAAGAAGGAGCATTAATTTCACCAGAATGTCAGCACAACCACAAGCCTGTCCCTTCAGGGAGCTCACATAAAATGAAGCACCAAGTACAAAGATTTCTGTGTTGCTTTTCCTCCTTAGTTTTTAAGACTGAGGTGCACGTGGAATATGTCAGAGGAATAATGATTATCAGCAGTATAACAAAAGGACAGAAGTTGGTAGAATCCGCAAATGAATGCACTACTAAGCATATCAGGCAGGAGAGTACTTAAAGTTTTTTTATACAGATTAAGCAACTCTAAATAAAAATCTGAAATCCGCAATGCTCCAAAATCAGAAATTTTTTGAGTGCTAAAATGATGCACAACTGCAAAATTCCACATCCGATCTTATGTGATGGGTCATGGAAAAAAACACTCAAAACTTTGTTTCATGCACAAAATTATTTTCAAATATTGTATAAAATTACCTTCAGATTATACATATAAGGTATATATGAAACATAAACAAACTCTGTGTTTAGACATGGGTCCCATACCCAGAATATCTCATTGTGTATATGCAAATATTCAAAAATCCAAAGAAATTCAAAATCTGAAACACTTCTGGTCCCAAGAAGTTTGGATAAGATACATTCAAATTGTAATAAGTTTCTTCCTTTGAAAAGCAGAATGTTAGATTAAAATAAACTCCTGTCAGTTCATGAATACCATTGGTAAACAAGGTAACTCAGATAGGTGGATTAAACAATGGAAAGAAAAGTAACCTGGGTGAAGTTCTGGCCATGTTCCCCCAAAGTTTCAGAGAGATGGACAAGCACGTAAGTACAATGATAAATAGGATTGTGCAAATGGGCTCATTAAGAAGCAAGTGTGCAAAGATTAATGGTTTTGAGGAAGTTGTCTAAAACTACATTTGTTTCAATAGCAAATTCTAATATAAAGCCATTGTATTGTTAACAATATATGTTCAGGAAGATTCTCATTAAAATTTTCCCAAACTTAGATCCATATTACTGTATAAGAAATAAAAACAAATGCTTTTTGTGCCTGTTTATATTCCCTTGTCCTTACCATGCTGAGCACCTAGGCCCTGCATTTCTTTATGTAAGAACTTCTCTGGCTAGATAATCTCTGTTGTCCTCCTTTATAGCAAGTTAGAAGTTTTGGAGAAATAACAAATACTAGGGGTACCTACAAAAATTAAAAATTAAAAAAAAAAAAAAAAAAAAGCGACCAGGGGAGACATTACTAGTTAGTCGGGGGTTGGTGTATAACTAAGCTAGCTCCCTCATCCCTTGTGTGTGATGACTCTAAGATGTGTACCCTACATTTCTTCTTGGAGTTGCCCCAGGGGATTGACGTCCAGTCACCCACAGTGATAGCTGAATTAATAAGGTACCCTTGTCCCAATCCCCATCTACCAGTGTTGTTCCTTCACATGCTCCTGAACCTCCCCAGAAGCCTCTGCTCCTTGGGGAGCAAGAGCTAAAACAGAAATTATCATTAACTCGCAAATATTATGAAATAAGCAACTTTATAAATATCTAACTTTTTATGTTCTGGCCTTCGTGAAGAAAAGAGGAGTCAGCAGTCATCTATGCGCAATGTGGCTGATGTAACAAAAGACCTCTCCTTTTCGGTTCTCGTACAGTGTGTGACATTGCTACTCCAGGGTCTCTCAGAAACACATGCTTCATTGGTGAGGAATGACATTACCTTTCTTGAGTAAAAGATAAATTTAGTATAAATCATCATTATTAATTAGCTTGCAATAATAATGGCAGGTACCATTTATTCAGCACTTACTATTCTCTGCATTGTGTGCTAAGTGCATTTATCTTACCTCTGAGATAGACACTATAATCTGTATTATAATCAGGTACTAGAATCAGGAAATATAATCCCCATTTTAAAGATGAAAAAAACTGAGAGCCTAACTCACGTGAAGTCACACTGCTAGTAAGGGGCAGATCTGGGCTTGGAAGCCAGGATTGCTTGAATTGGATGCCTGTGAGTGTCCATAATTAAGTGTCACCATCCATCATTGTTAGAGAGATCAGGATCCTAAGGGAGTTAACAGAAGACATGGAGAGTTTTTAAAATGTCAATGCCTAGGGGATCTTTACTGACGGCAAGAAGGAGGAAAGAAACATTGAAATCCTAGAGCCTGGTCTTGGTTTAGTGACCCCTCTGACCTTACACTTTGTCCCTTGGCCATTCACTGCTCAATTTGACCAGTTCAATCAACAGAGGAATGAAAAAGAAATAAAAATCAACTTGGAAATTAGCACAACTTTTACTGTGGGAACTGGTTTACATTTTTGGCTAAAATTAAGCTTGGGATTGTTTGTGAAACTCAATGAAGCAAGAGTTGGCAATGTGTACAGGCAGAGTGTGTTCTCCCATGCTGTCCACACATGATTTCCTAACAATCAAAAGAAAATGCTTTATCTGTTAGTAAAAGTTAGCAAAGTTTCATAACTTCCTGTAATTACTACTCTGAGAGTTCACAATGGTTATTTTTTTCACATGAAATTGTTAAATGAGGGTTGCCCGAGATTTCACTTAAAATTTTGCACTTGGAAGAATAAAAGGGGAAAAATGGGAAGCCAACAGAATAACAACTCTAGAAGTGAAGAACTAATATTTAAAGAGTGGAAAAGTAGGATCTATATATTGACTAAAATGCCCCTCCTCAGCAAACATAAGGATACATACTCTACACAGAGTTCTAAGAAGTTCACAGTGAGCTTACATTTGCGGAATGCCTACCATGTCTTCAACCAATTGTCCATTATTATTACATTTAACCTTTCTAGGAATCCAGTAGCATTAGTATCACTAATCCTTTCTTATTAATAAGGAAAAAGTCATGAAATCTGAATTCATACCATTTTCAAATTCATTGGTTTGTTTTATTTATCCTTTCTTATACTAAACCTTTGCAAAACTAGGCAAGAATTCATTGCTTCTATAAAGTATGTGAGATCCTAACATGAACAAACTGCTACAGTAGTAGTAAGAGTAAAACTCCAAAGGGACTTGGAATTTTTCATGTTATTTGAGCAAAAGTTTTGTTTAAAAAAAATGGCCAAACGTGCTTTCAAAATGAGAAGGTGAGTAACCCAGCAGTGGGCAATGAGAGACTCTCACCAGCCTATAAGAGCAGTGATAAATAGCAGACATTGCTTAGCTGTTATGAACAACCACATCAGGAATGTTTCTGCTTAGGCTCCTGTGCCTGACGATTGTTATATGAATATACAATAATCTGCCTTGTATTTTTTTTTAATTTGCATGCATCTTTTTACTTTGCTAGATTTTAAAATGTAGGGCTGGGGTGGGAGGTAGGTAAGAACAGTTTTTTGTTTGTGTTTTTAAAAGTTTTTTATGCTTCCTCCTTTTTAGCCATAAGATTTAGGACAGTCACTTGCAGAGAAAATGTGTTTAAAATATAATTGAACTCTAACTATATGCAAATCCTGAAATACCTGGAAATTCAGAAACTACCTATATTAATTGGAATTCAAAAAAAAATCTAGCAGGAAATTACTGCGACCACCTACATCCATATATGGGTTTAAAAACTGTTAGTCATTGCTAACAGCGAATCCCAAATAACCCATAACAGAGTAACTCTTGCTAGCTAGTTCTACAGTAATAACTTTTCAAAGAATAAGAGTAAGACAGCCCTATGCAATATTTTTAAAGCAGATTTTTCCTTATGACAAACAATTGTAAAAAGTTTGTCTTTCTACAATAGGACCTGTTCCTCTCAAAACAGTAGAGAAGTTTGTTACATAGCCAAAGGCTTCCATGAATGATTTTGGGGATGTGAGTTGGAAATGAAAGAGAAATATAGTTCCAGATTTGGGTGAAAATGTATGTGACAAAAAGATGACATAATCTATCAAAATGTAACGAAAAACAGATATCAGAAGCAAAGGCAACTAATACAGCCATGCCACCCCCTTGCACACCCCTTTCCCTCAACACACAAACCTGCCTCACTCTCCAGAGGCTGTCTTGGCTGACACAGAGGATGCATTCCATACATGTTTCAAATACCAAAGATCAGGAAGCAAATCCGAGTGTTCACTGCATAAGTGTTCCTGTAATTTTGTGGTATTTTGAAGAAACCACTGTGAAGCAACTTGATTCAACTATTGCTTTAAAACTCAAACACTGGTCATGTTGACCCTGTCTACAGTAATCAGTGTCTGAAAAATAATGGATAAACATTTTACTATTTGCTTTTAAAGAACAAAACAAGAATAGTATTTCCAATCTAGCTAAGAGGGGACAAACAGAAAAGATAAATAATTCAAAGGTTTGTCTTAGGATAAACAAAAATAAATTTGAAATTATTGATCAAATCATTGAAATTATTATTATGTACAGCTTCAGTCTCCACCTAGTTCACTGATGTTACCCATTTCTCTACCAAGGGCACATTTATAAAACTGAAGAATGACTGTATAAATAAAGTATGTTAAGCTTTCTTGCATGCTAATTTTAATCTTTGCAATAATCCTGTGAAGTAACATGATTTATTTTACAAATAAGTAAATTGAAACACAAGAAAACTAAGTCATTTACCCAAGATCATAGTCAATAAATGAATCTGGACCCTAAATCTTAGCTCAATGGAAATAAATTGGCATGCTTTTCCCATTCCCCAGTTTATAGGATAACTATTTGCCCATGACTTGGGCTGTTTATTAGATACAGGACATCATCAGAGGCTTCCATGTATGCATATGCATTCATAAATGACATTATTCCTCAAGCAACAAACCACCTTAAAATATCTTTCTAACTATCCAGAGAAAATTATATTCATGAATCTGAGGTCTATGTATTAGTCTGAAGTTGCTCTGTACAGCATCACACATCACGATTATGCATTTTCAGGGAATGTTTTCTGATGGGTATTTCTCTTTAATTCATTCTAAAATTTGGGAAAAAAATGAAAAGAAGAGTATTGTATTTTTATCAGATATCATAATGTTGGTTTGCCATAGAGAAAAGTATCTCAGTAAAAGACCACTTTAGTCTCCATGTAAATTATGCAGAAGTATCTTAGCCATTAAACAGAATAAGTTATAGTATAAGCTTCTGGAAATAAAAATCTAGACACATAAATTAGGATGTCTAGTCAGTGATTTAAAAAAATACTTGGTACAGTGTTCATAGAAAGGATCTGTCCATGCCAAAATGTACATGAGCACCACATACATTTTATAAAGCAAATACAAGTACTAAACTTAAACACTAATCACTTACCCTAAAGAAAAGAGAGCATGATTATATATGTAATTTATCATTACGCTTAATGTTATGTACCCTGCTTTATAAAAGACCTATCTTAACTTTCAGCTCCTTCGGACTTAGCAGTATACTCATTACCATCATGCAGGAACAATATAGCTATTCACATTTGTGATGTGCTTTGCAAGAATATTATTAGGTGGTCTGGTAAAGGATTGCAGAAAGATATTATGAAACAGTTTCCTCTCCTCCTGTTTCTTCCTTGAAATGAGACCTGAGGCTATGGATCATGAGGATAGATGATGGGAGAGAAGATGATAGAAAGGGAATCTGAGAAAATGATAGGAAGAGGAAAACACACAGTCAGTTTTTTTGATTAGGTTATCAAATAAAGTCTCTTAATGTAAAGTTTACAAGAAAATCTCTAGATCACTCCACTTTTTCTACTGTTCTGTTGTTCCATTTTTAATGTGAGCAAGTCAGGTCACTCAAGTATATTCAATTTCAACTCACTAAAGTGTAATAATGCTTATTGTTATACTTCATTATAAATGGGGCTCAAAACAATGAATACTGGCAAGCTAAAATCATACCTCTTTAAGTCTTAGAAGCTTAGCTAAATGGTTATATACGCAAGATCAAGTTAAAATGGAAACATGAGGCATTTAAAAAATATAGAGGTTGGGTGCGGTGGCTCACACCTGTAATCCTAGCACTTTGGGGGGCTGAGGCAGGTGGATCACCTGAGGTTAGGAGTTCTAGACCACCCTGTCCAACATGGTGAAACCCTGTCTCTACTAAAAATACAAACATTAGCTTGGCATGGTGTCAGGCATCTGTAATCCCAGCTACTTGGGAGGCTGAGGCAGGAGAATTGCTTGAACCCAGGAGGTAGAGGTTACCGTGAGCCAAGATCGTGCCATTGCACTCCAGCCTGGGTGACAGACAGCCTGGGTGTATATATATATATACATACACATACACACACACACACACACACACACACACACACAGATACATACATACACACACACACATAGACGGAGAGAGAGAGAGAGAGAGAGAGAGAGAAGGGTCACACATAAATAAGATTTACACTTAACTTGTTTGATTGCTACCAGTGTTATATTTGAAGGCTATCCATGTAAACTATTGGGAGCAAATCCACATTGTTATGTGTCATGGAGAAGATGGCATCTAGAGGAAGAAACGTGCTATTTATTTTCGGTGTTTTTGTCCATGAGATTTAACTCTAGGGCAGAATTACGAGTCTCTGTCAGAGAAACCAACCAAAAATAAAAATTTAACCTGGTGCTTGTACATCTTACATGACAGATGAAAGAAGACTCAATAAATCATAAGTGTCATGAATTAAGCCATTTTGTTTTATTTTATCTTTTCCTTTGGGGCATTTCTGTGGGACTTCTTGACTTTCATTTCTAAGATGAGTAGAAATGAGGCACGCACTAAACAAATGATTGGCTATTACAAAGAACCACTTTATTGGTGTTGACAGAAACCCACGAACAAGTCATGAAAAGAGAAGTAATAAGAGCATGTGCTATTATTTCTTAATAGTAGAAAAGAGAAAGGTCACTTTCAAGCCATATTTTGGGTCAATCTTATCAGGAAAAAAAGTTATTCCTCAGGTCAAGGGCAGGTATTTTGGAAGAAGGTACAGAACCCATAATTATTTAGTCAATTTTCTTCTTGATGCTTTGTGGCCTAGAAGATTTAGTACAAATAGAAGAGAAAACTTTTGCTCTGCAAAATACTTACAAGCACTTGTACCTCAAGATAAATGCTCTGTTCTCCCACAGTTTGATGAAAGTGTCAATACAAGACTGCGATGTCGAAATACGACTAGCATATTTATACAATCTCTTTCTTCCTGCAATTCCATGGAGTTAAACTTGCTGAAACCATAAGATAAAAGAACTCCCTCTAGCAGATTATATTTTCTAGGTGTACCTAATCTTCTAAACATGTATAAACCTTGCTAAACATTGCACACAAAGAATGTAAAAACCCTTTTAAACGCATGCTAATTATGAAACCTAAAATATATTCTCATTCTGTTGCACTGAGACATGAGACAGATTTTCAGTTCAATGAGTTAAACTGATAGAAAAATTCCTAAAATAACATCCTTTTCTAGGTGATAAGTTAACACTAGTCCAAATAAATTGCAGCAAAAATCAGAAAAGGAAAAGTAGGAGTTTATGACGGAGCACAAAATTCAAACTGTTTAGGCAAAACAAAAATGGAAAACTAAAATACTGGTATGGAAAGCACAGAACTTGAAAGAGAATTCTGGGCCTCTACAATTTCAGATAAGTATACTAACTAATAGCAATTACTTTCAAAACTCTTGGCAACATGCACACAGAGATTCAATGGAGCACTTGAATATTGTCAAAACTGAGTCATAAAAACATGTAACAAATTTCAAAGATATTGCAAAGAAACATAATTAATTGATTAGAGAGTCCTGGGAGGTGAAGAACAATTTGAACCAGTTATAACAGAAAAATTTAACAATATACGTATGTCATTTGTTTTTCACTTTTTTTGAGACAGGGTCTCATTCTGGCACGAACACAGCTCACTGCAGCCTCAAACTCCTGGGCTCAAGCAATCTTCCTTCTTCAACTTCCCAAGTACCTGGGACCACAGGCACATGGCACCATGCCCAGCTAATTTTTGAATTTTTTGTAGAGACAAGATCTCACCATGTTGCCTAGGCTGGTCTTGAACTCCTGGGCTCAAGCAATCCTCTCACTTCAGGTTTCAAAATGCTGTGATTATATAGGCATGAGCCACCACTCCTGGCCAGATATATCATTTTACTTTCTCTCAAAAAGCTCTATCAATCTCTTATAAATATAATTTATATTAATCTATATACTGTGAGATAGGTGATTAATAAAATGTACACTTTCCACATATACCAGAATATCAATACCTTAAGCAATGTCTCCTTTCTTTTGGTTAGCCAGTAGCTAGATTACGAAAGAAACAGTAATAGCATCTCCCTTTCTTTCACTTTTTTTCTTTTTTCTTTTCGGTACAGATAGGATTTTTTCGGTACAGATAGGATCTTGTTATGTTGCTGAATCTGGTCTCAAACTCCTGGGCTTAAGTGAACCTTATGCCTCAGTCTCCCAAAGTGTTGGGATTACTTGCATGAGCCACTGCTCCTGGCTATACCTCTCTTTCAAAACATTTTTATAAAGATGTAAAATATGGATGCAAGGCAGAGATTTCTTCGTAATAAAAGTTATTTTTGTCTCTTTCTTAGACAAATAACTGAGAAAAAATAATTTGCATAGTGCTTCCTTACAAAGTAAGCCTTCTAATTAATCAGTACATGTAAACAAATTGTATCTAGGGCTTTATTTTGCAGGTTTAGAATAATTTTTTGTATATTTTCCACTCTGCTGCCCTGGTAAACTTTCTTTAATAAAATACTGTAAAACTCACAAATTATCAACTCTTGCCATACCAGTAAAATTAAACTCCTGAGACTATCTACTGCTTTGTCAGCCCAATTTTAAATATTCAAAATGTATGTCACAAAATTAGCTTAAAATCACATTTTTTCATAAGTTCATTCGTGTACTTTAAAAAATGTTTAAAGAAAAATAATCTTAAATATTTTTTATTTACTTTTTAAGAAAAAATCTCTCCATCAGTCTTCATCAAGAAATATCCTGGGCTGGGCACAGTGGCTCACGCCTGTAATCCCAGCACTTTGGGAGTTCGAGGTAGGTGGATCACGAAGTCAGGAGTTTGAGATCAGCCTGGCTAACATAGTGAAACCCTGTCTCTACTAAAAATGCAAAGAGTAGCTGGGTGTGGTGGCACGCGCTTGTAGTCCCAGCTACTTAGGAGACTGAGGCGGGAGAATCGCTTGAACTTGGGAGGCAGAGGTTGCAGTGAGCTGAGACCACACCACTGCACTCCAGTTTTGTGACACAGTAAGACTCCATCTCAAAAAAACAAACAAACAAACAAACAAACAAAAAAAAAATCCTGTAACTTTTTGTGCCTGATGTGACTGTTTATATTAATCAAAATAAGAAACAAATTTCTTTTTGTGCCTGATGTGACTGTTTATATTAATCAAAATGAAAAACAAATTTATATACTAAACTAGAGGTTAAATTCACAATGTGGGATCTGCCTTCTTCCAGAAAGATGCAGATGATAGGAGTGTATGAAGTCTTTAGAAGGATTACAGTTTGTGGATAGAAAATGTCCCCTCTCTTTGCCCTCTTCTAAACTGACAAAAGAACTATTAACAAGAATGCATTAAGCTCTTCAACTTGCAGTAAGAATTTTTTTGGAATCACTGCAAAGGCAAATAATCTCTCTGCCCTTAAGAAAATGGGAATAGGAAATCAATGCACATAAAAGCATTTGAAGATTGGACATTGTTTCCGGATGTGGTACTGGCTAAGAATAACAGGAGGTAAGAGAAAAAGAAGAAAAGGCAAACTAGGGCTGAATAACTCACCTTCATCAAGCAGAAAGATGAGAAAGCTAGCTCTTGCTTTGGGAAAAGCAATTTGCACTTGCAGTAGAGCTGGGTGAAAATAATATCAGTTTAGATGTTCCATGAAACTAACAGTAATTATTCATGCAGCTTCCTCTAGTACCACTGAAACATAATATGACTCTGGTGTCTTTTGTGGCAAGAAGTATCAAAATATCTAAAATCTGGGCATATTCTAATAAATGCAATTATCATCCTATATTCTACTACTTGATTTCAGTTCATGGGTCTAATAATCCCTTTGAAGCTAGTTGCTACAATTAATAGGCAGGATATTATTTTATTATCCCTTGTAACTTATGTCTAGCAAGTCGCAATTGTGAAAATATTGGTTTCTTCTCAGCATATGGGAAAATAGGAAAGCAAAATCTGAAGGGTCCAAATTTTTTCTTCAAATTAATGTTTTCGCTGTTATAATGTTTTCCGAACATTTCCTATATGAACCAACACAGCATACCCCAAAAACCTTTGTTTCTAATTATCATTAGTTATTTTTCATTCATTTCTCAAAATAATTAGCTTTGCTTGTCTAACAAAGGAAAAATGGGGATTAAATTGAGATAGTTTGTGTTAAATATGAAACAGATATTCTCTGCTCTACAAATCTGAACTTAATGTCTTCATATTGAAGGAAAAAGAAATTCTGTAGATAATAATGTTTAAATGCCTAGGTAACCTTGTCAAAACTACCTAAATAACATAATACATGTTGCCTATGGACTGCCTATTGAGGATTCTATTGTTTTGATTATTTCAAGACAAACACATGGCTTTAAATATCAGAGACATAAGCTACATTCTAAAGGGGTTGGATTAAACAGAAACCTAGCTGTTCTGGAAACTTAGAAAAATCTTTTTATGCTTGGTGGCTTTTAAAATCACTTCTACTATCTGTAGCCATGTCCTCAGTTGACACAATTTAGAATATTTTGCATAAAAGTATAAGTGTGACCTGAAAAGGAAGGGAAAAAACTTATCTGACTCAAAAAGAAAACACACATAAAGAAAACCCACAAAATATGCCGCACTTTCAAAATGCATGACCTCATTCTTTCCTAGCACTAGCCTGAAAGCAAAACAAAGCTGATGATATACTTGTAGAGTGCAGCATCTAGCCAGTACCTGACATTTTATCTTAGAGAAGAAAGATAAGGGCTACGTTTACTAAGTCTAGCAGGCCCCTTCTCCTTAAACAAAATAATGACTTTATTTCTGACAATACTAAAGTTTCGTTACACACGTTGAAATTGAAGAAAAAAAAATAATAATTTTTTTTAAGTTATATCCTATTATTTTAGAGTTTATATGTATCAAGATAAGCGAACATAAGGAAAGACATATGAAAATGTAAGCAATCATTGGTTCTTATATTTAATTAATTTCCTATTCTTTGTAATTATTTTTGTTTTTGAATTTTTTTTACAGACAGGGTTTTTTCTGTGTGGTCCAGGATAGAGTGTGATCACAGCTCACAGTAATTTAGAACTCCTGCACTCAAACAATCCTCTGGCTTCAGCCACTCTAGTAGCTGGGGCTAGCGGGGCATGCAACCACAACAGGCTTTTTAATTTAATTTTATTTTTACAGAGATGGGGTCTCTTGTGATACCCAGGCTGGTCGGTCTTGAACTCCTGGTCTCAAGCAATTCTCCTACTTCATCTTCCCCAAAATGCTGGAATTACAGGCATGAGCCACCACGCCCGGCCTATTTTTTATTTAAAATATCAGAACTGTCCATGATATGCTATCAAACCATGAATATGCACCAAGCCCTTCAGAGACACAGTAGGCCTACAAAGATCTAAGAAAATAATTTTGATATGGGGGGACTCAAGAAGACCGTATTTTTAGAGAGACATGCAAGTAATTTTATTAGAATGTACTGATTAAAGTAATAGAAATATGGTTAAGATGAAGCAAGCGAAAACTCAAAGGAAAAGAACTGTTGGCCTACATTGGCCAGAGAGTCTTGGTATAGAACCCCTCCTGAGTATGTCCTAAAGGCAAGTTGGTACCCACTTTTTAGGCCACCCGTCTAAGGTCAAAAGTGCTTTCCACAGTAAAATGCTTGCCTCCATCTCTAGTAATGAAGATCCAGAGAGGGAAAGCAAAGTTATACAACTTAAATTTGGGCCCACTTTGGAAGACTTGTTGGTAAATATGGGAAAACAAACATTAGAAGTCTTCCTGATTCACCCAGCTGCCAGGCACAGTGATGCTGGTGGTGGCAATGGTGCAGAAGGTGCAGGGCGAGGTAGGAGTAACTGTGACAGAGAGTGCACATAGATGACTGGCAGGCAAGGTACAAAGTTCTTACCAAGGTGATGACGCAGGGACATCCTAGATATGTCCTAAAAGAATGCATTCAAGCTCTCAAACAAATATTACAGTTTCCCGCTTATTTATGCCTATTTGTTCAAGGTTGAGTCCCATAGTTCCTGTCTATTGCTTAAGCAAGTGATTTTTTTCTAATAAGTATATACCTCTTTGTGTATCTACTTGTCTGCTCATATGCATACCTGAGGAAATGCATATGAGGAGGAAACCGGAACTTATTTAGTACCAAGTAATGACTAAAGAACGGATGTTCTTCCCTTTTTTAGAGGATGGAATGGACTCCCATGGGATAAAAAAACAAAGATGGACTTAGAATAGAGCTTAAATAGCAACTTGAGTATCACATCAAACATACAAATGAAAAAACAGAGAAACTCTTATAGAAAGTGTTAAAACTACCTCTATAAAAAAATGTTTACCGGGCCGGGCATGGTGGCTCACACCTGTAATCCCAGCACTTTGGGAGGCCGAGGCAGGCGGATCACAAGGTCAGGAGATTGAGACCATCCTGGCTAACACGGTGAAAACCTATCTCTACTAAAAATACAAAAAATTAGCCGGGCGTGGTGGCGGGCGCCTGTAGTCCCAGCTACTCGGGAGGCTGAGGCAGGAGAATGGCGTGAACCCGGGAGGTGGAGCTTGCAGGGAGCCGAGATCGCGCCACTGCACTCCAGCCTGGGCAACAGAGCGAGACTCCGTCTCAAAACAAAACAAAACAAAACAAAACAAAACAAAAAAATCGTTTACCAGAAACTCTTTTACCACTGAAAAATATAAAACTTATATGTACACACATACACACACACCCATAATAAGAGGAACATTAAAATCTAAGAAAATGAAACAACAAAACCTGCAACACATACCAAACAGAATTCTGTTTGTGTTTACCAATAAACATACCAACGGGAAAAAAATGTTATTCTTTTAAGTACACAAAGACCATCCTCTTTAGCTCAGAGTGTGTGTGTGTGTGTGTGTGTGTGTGTGTGTACATAACAAACCTTACATTTTACCTGTTTGAATTTTGTGACATTCAAATTCTGAATAATATATAATGTTAAAAAATTGGTTTCTGATGGCAAAATAAATAGAAGGGATCAATCATATGTGAAAAGTAAAATTATATCCAAGGACTTATAAGGAAAATTTTTATCTCTATCTAGCAAACAATCAGAAAACTAACAAAACAATGCTTTCAGGGAAAAAAAAAAACTATTCATTCCATAACTCCCTAAATAAAATTCCATACACAGTTGAATAAGTTCACTAGAGGTTTTTTTTTTTTTTTACCACCACAGTTGGTTTTAATTGATTCTATAAATGATACAACCACGTGATAAAACTTCTTATCATATAGATAGGTACCTAAAGAAATACATCTTTCCAGAACTGTATTTTTGAAAATCCCACTTATTTTAAAACATTAAAGTGTGTTATAATAGGACATTTTATGTTTTTCAGAGTGTCCACAAATAATAAAAATACTAAAAGTAAAAATTTAAATACGATGACTCTTGTCTTCGTAAAAGTAGGGACTGTGTTTATTTTTGAATTTTAGTTGATAGGCCTCCCAGTACACCACCATACCTATTAAAATTACTGTGCAGGGTATTATTAAGTATATCTCCTGAATGCATTGAGAAAATTCTCTGTAATGGAATAGTCAAAAGAGAAAATGAACTGTACTTATAACATATTGGTGTGAATAATTAATTGGTTTCTCACAAGAATATCCTCTGTGGCTTCTTTTGTTTATTACACTAGTCACACCTTTCCTGGGCCAAGCAATTCTATTCTTAAAGAGCTACATAAATCTAGACAGGAAGAAAGATCCTAAATATATGATTGACATCAAAACCAGCAAGCCAGCAGCTCCAGGGATAGTCATTTTACAGAACTGCTTAGTCATTCCTATCCAGCCCTGTAATGTCCAAGTATCAGCTGCTGAGAAACCATATCATGAAAAGTTAATTTGGCTCTTAAAGATAACATGCTTTTAAAAAGTGATAAGAAAGAAAAGTAGAGCTGGGTTCAGACAGACTGTCTCTGTTCCCAAGTTCCGAAAATGCACTCCCAGAAATATTTTCTGTCGCCTTATCAGCAGCAACATTCCTTAGCAATCCTGATGAAATAAAATTTTTCCTCCTTCAAGGAGGTGGTGTGTGTGTGTGTGTGTGTGTGTGTGTGTGTGTGTGTCCCTATATATTTCTGGCCAGGAGTTAGCATGAGACTGGGTAGAAAGCCAGTCTTATAGGCATGTCTCCTTAAACTTCACACCTTCCTAAAGTTGTTTTTACTCTTTGCCTTCATCTGAGTCCTGTCTTCCCTCCTCCCCTTTATTCCCCTCTGCTGTTGTTCAATTTGGCAGCACATTTATGGATACAATCTTTATGAGACCTGCCATGTGCAACTCACACTCTATTCTCGGCATCCTCCCTTCTCTTGTCTATCCCCCTTGGAAAATGTGATAACTTGTGTTTTTGAAAATACTACTGTCTTGTGTGTATATTTGCTTTGAAAATTGAGTCTTGGAAAATGATCTTGAGCAAAGCAACTCACACTTGGGGAGCACTGCGGTGAAGAGAAAGATCACATAGAGGCTACGAGGAACCAAACAAATGGTCTTGACATCTGCTGAAGTGTTATGAAGGAAGCCAGGTAGTAAAAAATGAAAGCAAAGCTTGCTTTTTCACCCCACCATTCTGCCCCCGACACACTAAGAATAATTGTGACTGACCCAGTATCTATTTGCTTCTCTGAGAAAAGCAGTGAAGTTCAACTGGGCATTATTATCCCACAGTAACCGTGATCCAAATACTTAAACACTTAGAATTGTACACTTTGCATAAGAAGGGTAATTCCTAGAGTATATCAGCTTTAAGGCAAATGGTGACATGTTTCCATTCTTACAATGATAGAACATGCTAGTTTTTGCCAATCTATCTCCTTCTCTCTCTCTCTTTCATACTTTGTGTATCCAAACCCTACTTGGACAGCCTTTTTGTGAGTTAGCACTGTTGCAGAGAAACATTGGCTATTTTGATAGCACACGAAAATGAACCAGAACAGAAATGTTTTAGAGTGGTACTCTGTGCCCTTCTGTTCCTTTCAGTTGCCAGGTTCAGCAGTTCACTCCCCAAACCTACAATGGGAAAGGAATGTCACCCACTCCCTTGCTTTCCAGTTTCAACTCCTGCCTGTGGCAAAAACTGTAAGAAATCTTGGTACTCTTCCATTAAGTACAGATAGGATCCTTCTTAACACAGCACGCCAAGCAGCCAGAAATCATTATCAATGAATCAGAGCTTGTTTAAAAACTAGTATCTAGCCGGGCGTGGTGGCTCACGCCTGTCATCCCGGCACTTTGGGAGGCTGAGGCGGGCGGATCATGAGGTCAAGAGTTGGAGACCATCCTGGCCTACATGGTGAAACCCGTCTCTACTAATAAAATAAAACAAAATAAAAAAATTAGCTGGACATGTGGTGCGTGCCTGTAATCCCAGCTACTCAGGAGGCTGAGGCAAGAGAATCACTTGAACCAGGGAGTAGGAGGTTACAGTGAGTTAAGATCATGCCACTGTGCTCCAGTCAGACATCAGAATGAGGCTCTGACTCAAAACAAACAAACAAACAAATAAACAAGCATCTAATTGCCTTCCTGCATCAAGCCATCCTTTCTTAAGATAGGTGAGCACAAAGAAAGTTGTGGATCCAGTGAGATGCTATCTCACACCAGTCAGAATTGCTATTATTAACAATTCAAGAAACGACAGATACTGGTGAGGCTGTGGAGAAAAAGGAATGCTTTTAAATTGTTGGTGGAAGTGCAAATTTTAGTTCAACCATTGTGGAAGACAGTATGGTCGTTCCTCAAAGACCTAGAGGCAGAAACACCATTTGCCCAGCAATCTCATTACTGGGTATATACCCAAAGAAATATAAATCATTTTGTTATAAAGATACATGCATGCGTATATTCATTGCAGCACTATTCACAATAGCAAAGACATGGAATCAACCCAAATGCCCATCAATCATAGACTGGATAAAGAAAATGTGGTACATATACACCATGGAATACTATACAGCCATAAAAAGGAAGAAGATCACGTCCTTTGCAGGGACATGGATAGGGATGAAAGCCATTATCCTCAGCAAACTAATGCAGGAACAGAAAACCAAACATTGCATGTTCTCACTTATAAGTGGGAGCTGAATGATTGAACACATGGACACATGGGAGGGGGAACAATACACACTGGGGCCTGTCTGTAGGGGATTGTGGTGAGGAGGGCGAGCATAAGGAAGACTAGCTAATGGATGCTGGGCTTAATACTTGGGTGATGGGATAATATGTGATCCAAACCACCACAGTACACATTTACCTTTGTAACAGACCAGCACATCCTGTACATGCACCCATGAACTTAAAATAAAAGATGAAGACAAAAAAATAAAGTTGTAGATCAGTCAGCATGGGGCTATTTTACTTATGTTGGAGCTGTTGGTAGGAGAAGCAGCTGATTAGTTCTCTCTTTATACATTTTTTTTTCATTCTTACACTAATTTTAAGGAAACATTTCATAAAGAACATTTAAGAAATCATTCAGTAAGTGCAGGATCAATTAGGCTGAGCAGAATGTAATTTTCATTAAGAGAGTAGACAAAGACAGCAGAGAGATGAACATGTCAGCCCCCACACTTACCCTGTAATGTACTAGTGGACTCTCTTTATAAAATGAAGAAAAGTGGCAGAGGTCTAGCAGCATGTATGTGTCAATGCAGACATATATACATTATGTACATGATGATATTTAGGGTGATGGCAATGTTTCTCCAACAGGGCTTTAAGTTACACAGGTAAATACATTTGGCAAAGCTCATTAAACAGCGTACTTAAGAAGAAAAATACGAATTAAACATATTGTTGTACTTGCATTTGAGTAATGTTTTGCCTAACAAAAGTGCTGGGTTAAGATACATTAACTGAAGAAGAAAAACTTAAGAAGAAAAATACAAATATTGAACTCTAGTTAGTGATATGCAGGCTGAATGTTTAGAAGTGAAGCGTACTGATATCTGTAATAGATGCCTTATTGAAAAAAATAGGATGAATGAAAGAGCGATGGGCATATAATAAAACTAGTATAGTAAAAGGTTCATTGTAGAGTTAAGGCAGTTGGCTCACTGTAAACTCCTTTTCACTTTTCATTGTGTTTGGGAAATTTATAATAAAATGTTAGGGAAATTTTTACAATATATGCCTATCTCTTCATGCAACTCTTACAGTCTAACTTTCTTTCTCTTCCTTTCTTCTAATTAAAATCAAGAAATATTTCAGTCACTGTTTACACCAAGTGAAATTAGACAGAATGATTTGTTACTGGAAAGTCTTGGTTTTCTTTTTCATAAAGAAGCATTAGGAAATGCCTACAAAACTCTACACAGAGAAGAAAAATACACACTATTTTACTTAGAACTCACTATGCTCATCACATCTAGAGCAAGAGAGAATAGAATTGGACTCAAGTTAATGTATCTTAACTCAGCACTTTTGTTAGGTAAAACATCACTCAAATGCAAGTATAAAAATATGTTTGTCTTAGCTTGATTAGAACATCACTGATCTTATTTATTTATTTTTTTTCCTCAGGCCACATAGGTATTAATGCTGACTTGGCAAACCATGGTTGATAAACGACTGTTCTGTCAAATCTACACTGGGGATTTCAGAGTCTAAATGACGGATACTGTGAGGCACAAAGTATTCAAGGCTTGAGCTTTTGTAAAACAAGTGCAAAGAGCTCAGTGAAAACCTATTATCACTGGCAGAATGGAAGAGGCAACACAAAGGTATTTTATCAGCGGTGGCCATCATCAAATTCACATGAAATATGTTCCAATTCTAAATCACACTTCTCCCCAGTTTAGCAGTTTAAGGGCAGCTAGACAGGGCATGCTAAAACAAGGGAATTTTAAATAAGCAGAATTAAGATCATAATATTTAAACCATTTTATTAATGCTGATCACCCATTGCATATATATACAGTCAAGCGTTATCTATCCTCTAGTCTGGCTTGGGGAACTAAAATTCCAAAGGAGCAGGATGATATAATATGGCTAATGAGAGTAAGTGAGCACACTGCAGTATCAAGGGTTCACTGCTCGGCCTGTGATTCCATACTTTTTAATTTCCTTGTACAAACAGGGAACTGAAAAAAAGGAAAATCCATTTGGCTGGTATGAGCTACAAATTAAATCCTTGATTAAATTCTGGCAATTACATCTCCAGGTCGTTTCCATTTAAACATTTTAAATTCATTTTAATAAGCTTCTTAATCATGATCTTGGCAATCTATTGTATGGCAAAAATGACTCTAATAAATACTATTAAGAGATTGGCTCAAAAAATAGAAAAATCGACGGATAATGCAAAACCCCATTTTACTCTGCTTTTTGGTTGTTTGCACATGGGTATATGTTGAGTCGAAAAATAAATACAAGAAGCTCATATATATTCTTCACGAGTAGAGAGTAATCAATATCAGTGGTTTTTCAAACTTCATCATGCATAAAACTCATCTGGAGAGCATATGAAAACACAGAATGCTGGGACTCCATTTTCAGAAACACTAATTTAGCAGGTCTAGGTGGTGCCCATGAATTCTCATTTCTGACAAGCTCACAGGTGATACTGAAGCTGTGATTCTAGGACTATTTGGAGCAGTGCTTGATCAAACCATTTTGATGTAGCCACCATACGAAATGGTTGTCAGGAAGTTTGGGAAATAATGTAAGATACCTGTAAATTATTTGTTCAGTTTTTAAAAATGTGCTGAAAGGTGATTCTATCATCTCAGTCAATAGCCAGTCTGTGGCTAGTAGCTCCTACTGAGGGTTGGATCTCAATAAAATGGGGTAGATGGGCCCCTGGACTCCATGCATTACACTTTGCCCCTCTGACCTGATGGAAACTTCTTCCCCCTTCAAGAATCAGTATCCTGTAGCCTTCTCCAGTAACTCATTCTCTCAAATTTTTAATTGTTATACTATCTCTTTCTTGGGTGACTGCCTCCTCATGGGTGACAAACTCTTTTGTATGCTATTCAAACCATAAAACTTGTATATGGAAATAATGGCATCAATCCTTGAGATCACAAGTGACTCTTCCTTACAAAGATGCCCGACCCTATTTTCACTCTGTGGAGACACTATTGATGCAACTAAAGCCAGTTTTCATTTGCCTGATAATTATTGGAGACAAAGAATCTTGGTTGGTTATTAATCTCAATTGTATCACAAATAATAGAACATTAAATCTCCTTTCTGACTTTTCTCCTCAAAGCAAAATACCATCAGTTTTTCTTTACTGTTTGGTGTAAGAACTACTTCCTAACCTCTAATAATATATATAAATCTCCTCTGAATTATTTTCAAATTGAGAGCAGGTAAATACTTGAAAGCAAAACTCCTATTTAATATATATTTTGAAATTCCTTCTCTTCTTATCTCCCACCATCCCCAAGTCACTAGAATATTCTATATCAACCAAGGTTTCAATGAATCATATATTGACAGGAATTGACAAATGAGGCAGAGAACTTGAGCACAGGCCCAACCAGAGCTGAGCATGATGGAAGGACTGGTTCCTAGTTCCTTTATGTATTAACCTTACCTTCTTTAGCCCCATAGTTCCTTTTAAATAAATAATTGCTAGCATTCCAATTTATACTTTTCACGTAACTTACTCATGGTTTCAGGCAGGTTCTTTATTTAATTCCCACAAAAACTTTGTAAAGAAACTGAGGCTCAGAGTATTTGGTGATTTAACCAAAGCCACAGAGCTGGTATGTGACAGAATCCTAGTTAAAATTCAGCTTGTCTGACTCACATTCTGGTGCTTTTTCTATTACATTACACTAACCCCAAGAGTGTAACAACTCTTATTAGGTTATCCTTCATTATATCTAATTTTCAAGAAAATAGTCCTAGACTGCCTGTGGAAAAAAGGGCCTATTTTCCAGAAAACCCAATAAAAAGAAGAAAAGGACAAAAAAAAAAAAAATTCAGAAGCTGAGGCTGTCTACAATAAAACTGGAAAAATGCCACAAGTTCAGAGAGCAGATGTTGAAGTATGTATGTGAAATGTGGAGAAATTTGCAATGAGCGTTTGACTAGACACTCCTGAAAATGAGTCACTCATAAAGTGCACAGGCTTTCAAAAAATCACACCAAAAAAAAATTCAAATTTTCAAAAGCCATTTCTAAAAAAACAATTAATGAAGACTTTCATAAATCTACATATGAAAATTGGCTAGTAAACTTTAGAAAAATTTTGATGCAGAACAAGCAATAACCATTTAATTTGAAGAACAGAGAAAAAATTCTTGAGGTATCTAGCTTGTTAGCCATTAGGTAGTAATTCAGGATCACTTTAGCAACACTGTCATCAGAAGAAAACAAACAACAAAGCAAGTGATATGGTTTGGATTTGTGTCCCCATCCAAATCTCATGTTGAAAT
Source organism: Macaca fascicularis (assembly GCF_037993035.2). Lineage (NCBI taxonomy): Eukaryota > Metazoa > Chordata > Mammalia > Primates > Cercopithecidae > Macaca > Macaca fascicularis. Next base: position 18,762,023 of record NC_088376.1, read on the forward strand.
TTAATCTCCATTGTTGGAGGTGGGGCCTGGTGGGAGGTGACTGGATTATGGGGGCAGTTTCTCATGAATTGTTTAGTGCCATCCCCCTTGGTGCTGTATAGTGAGTGAGTTCTCTTGAGATCTGGTTGTTTAAAAGTGTGTAGCACCTCTACTTTCTGTCTTTCTTGGTCCTGCTCTGGTGATGTAACACACCTGCTTCTGCTTTGCCTTCCACCATGAGTAAAAGCTCCCTGAGGCCTCCCCAGAAACAGATGCTGTCATGCTTCCTGTACATCCTGCAGAACTATGTGTCAATTAAACCTCTTTTCTTCATAAATTACGCAGGGTCAAGTATTTCTTCACAGCAACGCAAGAATGGACTAATACAGCAAGCAAAGAAATTAAAAACAAAACAAAACTATGCTGCAATTAGTTTTGAAGGGGGAAAAATGACATGTGTTTTATACCCAGTAAAGTTGTCATCATGTTTATTTTTTAAAAGGCATTTAAAAATATGCACATATATTAGAATATAGCAATCACATGGTTTCTCTCAAAAGCTACTGGTTGACAAAATCTAGAAAATTGTGATATCAATATGAGAATTTAAGGATTGCACAGTCATTACATAAAATGATTCAAAGTTACTACTGACTTCATTTAAATGCAGAACTAAATTGAACAATTTTGGTTATGATGGTTGTATAATGAAATGTAAATCTTATAAAACTGAATGTAGGAGCAGTAATAGGAATAGTTGAATTTGGAAACTGGAAGAGGTGGTAACAGATGAAAAATTAAGTTTACTATTTTCTTCTTTTTAAATTTATTTATTATACTTTAAGTGCTAGGGTACATGCGCACAACGTGCAGGGTTGTTACATATGTATACACGTGCCATGTTGGTGTGCTGCACCCAGTAACTCATCATTTATGTTAGGTATTTCTTCTAATGCTATCCTTCCCCCCTCCCCCAACCCCATGACAGGCCCTGGTGTGTGATGTTTCCCACCCTGTGTCCAAGTGATCTCATTGTTCAGTTCCCACCTATGAGTGAGAACATGCGGTGTTTGGTTTTCTGTTCTTGTGATAGTTTGCTCAGAATGATGGTTTCCAGCTTCATCCATGACCCTACAAAGGACACGAACTCATCCTTTTTTATGGCTGCATAGTATTCCATGGTGTATATGTGCCACCTTTTCTTAATCCATTCTGTCATTGATGGACATTTCGGTTGGTTCCAAGTCTTTGCTATTGTGAATAGTGCTGCAATAAACACATGTATCCATGTGTCTTTATAGAAGTATGATTTATAATCCTTTGGGTATATACCCAGTAATGGGATGGCTGGGTCAAATGGTATTTCTAGTTCTAGATCCTTGAGGAATCACCATACTGTCTTCCACAATGGTTGAACTAGTTTACAGTCCCACCAACAGTGTAAAAGTGTTCCTATTTCTCCACATCCTCTCCAGCACCTGTTGTTTCCTGACTTCTTAATGATGGCCATTCTAACTGTTATGAGATGGTATCTCATTGTGGTCTTGATTTGCATTTCTCTGATGGCCAGTGATGATGAGCATTTTTTCATGTGTTTGTTGGCTGCATAAATGTCTTCTTTTGAGAAGTGTCTGTTCATATCCTTTGCCCACTTTTTGATGGGGTTATTTGATTTTTTCTTGTAAATTTGTTTAAATTCTTTGTAGATTCTGGATATTAGCCCTCCGTCAGATGGATAGATTGGAAAAATTTTCTCCCATTCTGTAGGTTGCCTGTTCACTGTGATGGTAGTTTCTTTTCCTGTGCAGAAGCTTTTTAGTTTAATTAGACTCCGTTTGTCCATTTTGGCTTTTGTTGCCATTGCTTTTGGTGTTTTAGTCATGAAGTCCTTGCTGATGCCTATGTCCTGAATGGTATTGCCTAGGTTTTCTTCTAGGGTTTTTATGGGTTTAGATCTAACATTTAAGTCTTTAATCCATCTTGAATTAATTTTTGTATAAGGTGTAAGGAAGGGAGCCAGTTTCAGCTTTCTACATATGGCTAGCCAGTTTTCCCAGCACCTTTTATTAAATAGGGAATCCTTTCCCCATTTCTTGCTTTTGTCAGGTTTTTCGAAGATCAGATGGTTGTAGATGTGTGGTATTATTTCTGAGGGCTCTGTTCTGTTCCATTGGTTTATATCTCTGTTTTGGTACCAGTACCATGCTGTTTTGGTTACTGTAGCCTTGTAGTTTGAAGTCAGGCAGCGTGATGCCTCCAGCCTTGTTCTTTTTGCTTAAGATTGTCTTGGCAATGTGGGCTCTTTTTTGGTTCCACATGAACTTTAAAGTAGTTTTTTCCAATTCTGTGAAGAAAGTCATTGGTAGCTTGATGGGGATGTCCTTAAATCTATAAATTACCTTGGGCAGTATGGCCATTTTCATGATATTGATTCTTCCTATCCATGAACATGGACTGTTCTTCCCTTTGTTTGTGTCCTCTTTTATTTCATTGAGCAGTGGTATGTAGTTCTCCTTGAAGAGGTCCTTCACATCCCTTGTAAGTTGGATTCCTAGGTACTTTATTGTCTTTGAAGCAATTGTGAATGGGAGTTCACTCATGATTTGGCTCTCTGTTTGTCTGTTATTGGTGTATAGGAATGCTTGTGAATTTTGCACATTGATTTTGTATCCTGAGACTTTGCTGAAGTTCCTTATCAGCTTAAGGAGATTTTGGACTGAGACAATGGGGTTTTCTAAATATACAATCATGACATCTGCAAACAGGGAAAATTTGACTTCCTCCTTTCCTAACTGAACACCCTTTATTTCTTTCTCTTGCCTGATTGCTCTGGTCAGAAGTTCCAACACTATGTTGAATAGGAGTGGTGAGAAACGGCATCCCTGTCTTGTGCCAGTTTTCAAAGGGAATGCTTTCAGTTTTTGCCAATTTAGTATGATATTGGCTGTGGGTTTTTCATAAATAGCTCTTATTATTTTCAGATATGTCCCATCAATACCTAGTTTATTGAGAGTTTTTAGCATGAAGGGCTACTGAATTTTGTTGAAGGCCTTTTCTGCATATATTTAGACAATCATGTGGTTTTTGTCTTTGGTTCTGTTTATATGATGGATTACTTTCATGGATTTGCATATGTTGAACCAGCCTTGCATCCCAGGGATGAAGCCAACTTGATCGTGGTGGATAAGCTTTTTGACGTGCTGCTGGATTTGGTTTGCCAGTATTTTATTGAGGATTTTTGCATAGATGTTCACCAGGGATATTGGTCTATAATTCTCTTTTTTTGTTGTGTCTCTGCCAGGCTTTGGTATCAGGATGATGTTGGCCTCATAAAATGAGTTAGGGAGGATTCCCTCTTTTTCTATTGATTAGAATAGTTTCAGAAGGAATGGTAAAGCTCTTCTTTGTACCTCTGTTGGAATTCGGTTGTGAATCCGTCTGTTCCTGGACTGTTTTTTGGTTCGTAGGCTATTAGTTATTGCCGCAATTTCAGAGCCTGTTATTGGTCTATTCAGGGATTCAATTTCTTCCTGGTTTAGTCTTGGGAGGGTATATGTGTCCAGGAATTTATCCATTTCTTCTAGATTTTCTAGTGTATTTGCATAGAGGTATTTATACTATGCCCTGATGGTAGTTTGTATTTCTGTGGGATCGGTGGTGATATCCCCTTTATCATTTTTCATTGCATCTATTTGATTTTTCTCTCTTTTCTTCTTTATTAGTCTTGCTAGCAGTCTATCAATTTTGTTGATCTTTGCAAAAAACCAACTCCCGGATTCATTGATTTTTTGAAGGGCTTTTTTTGTGTCTCTATCTCCTTCAGTTCTGCTCTGATCTTAGTTATTTCTTGCCTTCTGCTAGCTTTTGAATATGTTTGTTCTTGCTTCTCTAGTTCTTTTCATTGTGATGTTAGGGTGTCAATTTTAGATCTTCCCTCCTTTGTCTTGTGGGCATTTAGTGCTATAAATTTCCCTGTACACACTGCTTTAAATGTGTCCCAGAGATTCTGGTATGTTGTGTCTTTGTTCTCATTGGTTTCAAAGAACATCTTTACTTCTGCCTTCATTTCATTATGTACCCAGTAGTCATTCAGGAGCAGGTTGTTCAGTTTCCATGTGTGGTTTTGAGTGAGTTTCTTAACGCTGAGTTCTAGTTTGATTGCACTGTGGTCTGAGAGACAGTTTGTTATAACTTCCGTTCTTTTACATTTGCTGAGGAGTGCTTTACTTCCAAGTATGTGGTCCATTTTGGAATAAATGCAATGTGGTGCTGAGAAGTATGTATATTCTGTTGATTTGTGGTGGAGAGTTCTGTAGACGTCTATTAGGTCTGCTTGGTGCAGAGCTGAGTTCAATTCCTGGATATCCTTGTTAACTTTCTGTCTTGTTGATCTGTCTAATGTTGACAGTGGGGTGTTAAAGTCTCCCATTATTATTGTGTGGGAGTCTAAGTCTCTTTGTAGGGCTCTAAGGACTTGCTTCATGAATCTGGGTGCTCCTATGTTGGGTACATATATATTTAGGATAGTTAACTCTTCTTGTTGAATTGATCTCTTTACCATTATGTAATGACCTTCTTTGTCTCTTTTGATCTTTGTTGGTTTAAAGTCTATTTTATCAGAGACTAGGATTGCAACCTCTGCTTTTTTTGTTTGTTTGTTTTCCATTTGCTTGGTAGATCTTCCTTCATTCCTTTATTTTGAGCCTATATGTGTGTCTGCATGTGAGATGTGTCTCCTGAATACAGCACAGTGATATGTCTTGACTGTTTATCCAATTTGCCAGTCTGTATCTTTTAATTGGGGCATTTAGACCATTTACATTTAAGGTTAATATTGTTATGTGTGAATTTGATCTGGTAATTATGGTATTAGCTGGTTATTTTGCCCAATAGTTGATGCAGTTTATTCCTAGCATCCAAGGTCTTTACAATTTGGCATGTTTTTGCAGTGCCTGTTACCAGTTGTTCCTTTCAGTGTTTAGCGCTTCCTTCAGGAGCTCTTGTAAGGCAGGCCTGGTGGTGACAAAATCCCTCAGCATTTGCTTGTCTGTAAAATATTTTATTTCTCCTTCACTTATGAAGTTTAGTTTGGCTGGATATGAAATTCCGGGTTGAAAATTCTTTTCTTTAAGAATGTTGAATATTGGCTCCAACTCTCTTCTCGCTTGTAGGGTTTCTGCCCAGAGATCAGCTGTTAGTCTGATGGGCTTCCCTTTGTGGGTAACCTGACCTTTCTCTCTAGCTGTCATTACCATTTTTTCCTTCATTTCAACCTTGGTGAATTTGACAATTATGTGTATTGGGGTTGCTCTTCTCCATGAGTATCTTTGTGCTGTTCTCTGTATTTCCTGAATTTGAATGTTGGCCTGCCTTGCTAGGTTGGGGAAGTTCTCCTGGAGAATATCCTGAAGAGTGTTTTCCAGCTTGGTTCCATTCTTCCCATCACTTTCAGGTACACCAATCAGACATAGATTTGGTCTTTTCACATAGTCCCATGTTTCTTGGGGCTTTGTTTGTTTCTTTTTACTCTTTTTTCCTCCAAACTTCTATTCTTGCTTCATTTCGTTAATTTGATCTTCAGTCACTGATACCCTTTCTTCCACTTGATCGAATTGTCTACTGAAGCCTGTGCACGCGTCACATAGTTCTTGTGTCATGGTTTTCAGCTCCCTCAGGTCATTTAAGGTCTTTTCTATGCTGTTTATTCTAGTTAGCTATTCGTCTAATCTGTTTTCAAGGTTTTTAGTTTCTTTGCGATAGGTCCAGACATCCTCCTTTAGCTTGGAGAAGTTTGTTATTACCGATCTTCTGAAGCCTACTTCTGTAAACTCATCAAAGTCATTATCCGTCCAGCTTTGTTCCATTGCTGGTGAGGAGCTGCATTCCTTTGGAGGAGAAGAGGTGCTCTGATTTTTAGAATTTTCAGCATTTCTTCTCTGGTTTCTCCCTATCTTTGTGGTTTTATCTACCTTTGGTCTTTGATGATAGTGACCTACAGATGGGGTTTTGGTGTGGATGTCCTTTTAGTTGATGTTGATGCTATTCCTTTCTGTTTGTTAGTTTTCCTTCTAACATTCAGGACCCTCAGCTGCAGGTCTGTTGGAGTTTGCTGGAGGCTCACTCCAGACCATGTTTGCCTGGGTATCACCAGCAGAGGCTGCAAAACAGCAAATATTGCAGAAGAGCAAATGTTGCTGCCTGATCCTTCCTCTGGAAGCTTCATCTCAGATGGCCATCTGGCTGTATGAGGTGTCAGTCACCCCCTACTGGGAGGTGTCTCCCAGTTAGGCTACTCGGGGATCAGGGACCTACTTGAGGAAGCAGTCTGTCTATTCTCAGATCTCAAACTCCATGCTGGGAGAACCACTACTCTCTTCAAAGCTGTCAGACAGGGACATTTAAGTCTGCAGAAGTTTCTGCTGTCTTTTATTCAGCTATGCCCTGCCCCCAGAGGTGGAGTCTACAGAGGTAGGCAGGCCTCTTTGAGTTGTGCTGGGCTCCACCCAGTTCGAGCTTCCTGGCCACTTTGTTTACTTAGTCAAGCCTCAGCAATGGTGGACGCACCTCCCCCAGCCTTGCTGCTGCCTTGCAGCTCAATCTCAGACTGTTGTGCTAGCAGTGAGCAAGGCTATGTGGGCGTCGGATCCTTTGAGCCAGACGTGAGATATAATCTGGTGTGCCATTTGCTAAGACCATTGAAAAATAGCAGTATTAGGGTAGGAGTGTCCCGATTTTCCAGGTACCATCTGTCATGGCTTCCCTTCCTTAGGAAAGGGAATTCCCTGACCCCTTCTGCTTCCCAGGTGAGGCGATGCCCCACCCTGCTTCAGCTCATACTCCATGGGCTGCACCCACTGTCCAACAAGTCCCAGTGAGATGAACTCGGTACCTCAGTTGGAAATGCAGAAATCACCCATCTTCTGTGTCACTCACCCTGGGAGCTACAGACTGGAGCTGTTCCAATTTGGCCATCTTGGAACTGGAAGCCTACTAATTTCTTAACTAATTAAATCTTCAACAACCCTATTTCCAAATAAGGTCAGATTTAGAGATGGGGGTAGGAACACATTAATTTTGGGAGAACACTATTAACCCATAATAAGGGTCCTTTTAGCCTTTTATGTAGGTAGGAATATATTAAATATCATTTACTGTGTAGGAAAGTATTTGACTAGCACCAGAGATCTATCAAATATAAAAAAATGATTATACGGAATGATCTCTTTGTTAAAAGAGATCAGAAGCTAATAAACAAAACAAAACAAAACAACAAAAACTGACAAATCTCAAGTTGAAAGCCCTTATATAAGACCTGTAATCTGAAAATGTGAAGCTTGGCAAAGGACACCAATGTAAGATTTATTCAGAAAGATGCCTAGGCATGATTCTATGAAAGAGCAGTTGCTAGCTGAATCAAAGTGATTGCATACTCATGTGTGTGGCTGCCCCAGTAAGAAACCAGTCCTTCTTTGGCACAGGTGGTTTAAGAAACAACAACAAAACTAGCACTGAACATGAAAAGGAACATGAACAATGAAAAGGAGGAAGAAAGTGGAATGAGGAAGAGAACCTACACTCATGTGAAGGCTGAAAAAAATCACCCATGGAACTCCCACAATGTTTCTAGAAGTCATTAATGTATAACCTCAATGAGAACTTTGTTTTTAAATGGATAATTTTTATCTACCAGTCACTCTGGACTTTCATTTTGTGGATCTTAAGGGAAATTACAAAAATATCCTGATTTTTTTTTATTTTAATGAGAGTTAAAAACAGTATGGTACAATGACTCTAGGGTTGGAAAACTAGGTTTAAAGCAATACGACCTTGGACAAGGCACTTAAATAGATGACTTTCTGTGACTCAGTTTTGTCTACTGTACAATGAGGCAATTCACGTGAAGCTCAAATTCGAGAGTGAGGAGAGAGTGTGGATACCATCTTAGGTTGGAGTACCTAGAAGCAGAACCTGAGACAAGGATTCAGGACATGTGATTTATTGAGGGAGGGAAGTAGGTGAGGTAAAGCAGGAAGGGGAAGAAAGAAGAGCTAGGCAGTGATACAGTTTAAGGTAAAGTCTAGCCTTGGCCTCTCCCATGAGGGTTTGGTAGCACACTCCACACCACATGCTGGCTCTGCCTTGAGACAAGGAGAATAGCTTCTGTCAGAGCAGCAAGCCCACCAGAGGGCATGGGGCACCTCCATTCAGACCAGGGCAATTTTCCAGAGAACAAGGCAACTGTGAGGCAGAAGAAACCAACACTTCCATCAACTAAGCGGGAAAGGCATCGATCAATCTGGCAAAGGGGAAAAAGATGGGGTACCATGGCATCCCAATAGTGCCCACTACAGGTAGGGATCTAACCTTTCAACATCACTTTCCACACAGTTTTGCCTTTATCTATTTTACAATGAACTTATTCCTCAGATTTTCTTTCAAAACCTCAGTTCTATAACTGAAAAATATTAATATTTCAAAAAAAGCACAGGCAAAACAATATAAAAAACATCAAGGATCACATAAGCTCTTAAACTCTGTGACTCTGTGAAATCCAACTAATTTTTAAAAAATATGTCCTCACATTTGTGTAAGCATTGTACCTCCTTTCTTTTAGCTTCATTCCACCCTTTTGTGTATTATTTTGTATTCCATGGGCTGAGACCCTGGAAACAACACTTTTCCAGCTAACTTCTGATTACTTCTGCCAATGGGAGTTACTAGTGGGATACTGAAAGATAGGAAAAAAAGAAAGTGCTATTCTTTTTTTCTTGGCTTCTAGATTTGTCATCAGTATCAGTAGGCAGCTATAGGTTCCAGCAAACCTGCAGTTCCAGTTTAGCTGCTAGCTTGCTCTAGCACTATTGACCAAAATGGCAGGGCCAGCCTAGGCCAGCAGTAGTATTTGGCAGCTCTCAAAGTGGGATTGGTGGTGGTTCTGCATAGCAGAGTCCTATAGCAGTGTTAGACAGGTGTGTAACTCTGTGATCTGCTAAGACAACCTCCTCAGTTTTGTTTGGCTAACCTTAGGAGAGGTAGCAATTTCTTGTTTCTAATCTCTGATTTATATTATCCTTTGCTCTTTTCTCCTCCAGTCCTAACATTTTTGTAAACAATTCCTGTATTAAAGGCTCTTAGTCTGAAATACCTAGAGTGTTTTGTGTTTTTCTGTCTGGAAAATTGACATATAATATCAAATGTATCCTATCCATGAAGAAGCTAATATAGTTTACAATGTGAATGACATGAAAGAAATTGAGACAGTGATTAATTGTATAGTTCAAAGAGAGTAAAGGAAGTATCTTGGTGATCATCTCCATCCTTATTCTGATTGGTTACTTCTTACTCGATTTTCTAAGTCAAAATTTATAGAGGTATGATAAAAAAGAACATTTTATTTTGTGTTACAATTGTACATGAATATGATTTGTCATCCTGACAGGGTTACTAATGTTTTAAAACTCTTTTACCTTACACATTCAAATTTATAAATATGGGCTTAGAGATTTCTAAAAATAAAACAAAAGCCGGAGAAAGACTGGGTTAGTGCTTCATTTCTTCAAAAATTATATTCATGGGTGCTAGCAGAATTTCATTTCAGAAGACTTTCCTTCAGAATCTTTATAGTAATCTTCAGTTTAATTTCTTCTATTGGAGGAAACATATATTTTGTATCTTTGTGTTCTGCATAAGACATAGTATCTTACACACAATAGTGTCTACATATTTATTTACAGAATGGGAACAATCAGTGTTTCTCAAACTAGTTGCATGAGAATTATCTGAAATAGTTGTTTAAAAAACTGATTACTGGGCCCTACTGTCAGAGTTTTGATTAAGGGGTTTGGGGTAGGGTTCAATAATTTGTATTTCAAATAAGTTCTCAGGGGTATACTGATGTTGTTGGTCCAGAGACTACACGGTTAAACCACTGGGACAGAGCAGAGAATGCCCGAGAGTTAAACGCAGCCAAGTAATGGTTCTTTACCCAAGAAAAATGGATATTTTCCAACCTATGTCAATGTCAACCTAATAGTAGGTAGCAATCTATTCAAAATCATATTTCATCTCATTCAGATTGCCAGAGCTTGTCCAGTTATCACCAATGTTTTCCATTTGTTATCTTTACAATTTATTTGGGGAAAGGAGGGCAAGAACATTATTTTCCAGATTTTTTTTTGCAGCAGGGTAACAATTTGGTTAAATATTAAATATTAATTCACATTTTTAGATAACTTCAAACATTGGCTTATTAAGTACAAGACAGGACAGTAAAACTACTTTTATTCTTTTTTGCCCTATTTGGTGGTAGTCAAATCCTTGAACTTAATAGTAGATTAATAAATTAGACAGGTGAGTAGGTGTTAGGTAAATGATTGAACTTCAAAGCTAACAAATTGAGGGCTACTCATTGACAACTGTGATAAATTCATTCCCATTTGTGTAAGCATGCTAAATATTAAAATTATTTCTATACAAAGTAACCTGTTATTTTTTAAAAATTAAATATTTTTGGCTGATTCATATAGCTATTCCTAAAAAGTTATGAAATTAATGCCAGTGATGCAAGTGATACTGCTTTCAATTATACTAATATTAACTTAATATAATGATTTAATGATAAAATTGGTTTTGCATAATCAAATCATATATTTGATTATGTATGTGCCATTCCCTCCATTCAAGTATAAAAAAGAGTTACCTTTCTCATTATCCCAAATGTTAGTCATATAAGATTCTGGAACCCAAAAGTACACATTTCTACTGACAGAATGGAAAAGTCTGAAAGTCCTGTGAAAACATAAGATGCAGTAACTGTGCATTTACTCATTCATTAAGCAACTATCAAAACATATAGTGGGTCCTTGCTAGGTGCCAGACACTGTTTTGTGCCCTGGACATACAGCAGTAACAGTTGCAAAAATCCTTGCCCTCATGCTTTCATTCTAGTGAGTGAAAATAGACAATCTGAAAAGTAAAACATTTAATATATGTGCTGTAAAGAAAAATAAAATGGGAGTAAAGATAGGAAGTACTGAAGTAGCAGAGACATATTTTTCCATAGGATGGTCAGGGTGGTCAACTTATCAAGTGACATTTGAACAAATGCTGGAAAGAGATGAAGGAGGCAAATGGATATTTGGGAGAATAGCTATCCAGGCAGAGGAATGAGAACGTGCCTTGGAAATTTTCAGACAGCAGAGAACCCTAGTGAATTGAACAGAGTATGCAAGAAAATGAGATGAGGAGAGGGTTAACTGCAGACGAGCCTTTTAGATTATTTTGACTGGCTTTTACCCTAACTGAGATGAGGAGTCATTATAGGGAATTTTATTAAACAATTAGATATGAACTGGTACTTTCAGATAATGGAACTGGTATTTAATTAAGATTAGAAACTTTATCTGCACTACACAGTTGGAAAGTTTCATATAGAATCCCTACCACTGTACCAGATGCAAGTGATAATTAATTAATATTTTTGTTCTGGGAGCATATAAAACATTTGAAATAAAAAAGATCAAGCTAGTTTTAACTGGTTAATAAGTCATTCTCAACATGAAATGGGTTCTGAGTAAGTTATAAAGCCTAGAAGGGAAATGTTGGCAAACTCAAATGCTTACTTATTTAGAGCAATTTTTTACATTGCCACGAATTCTGTTTGCAAAGAGGGACTATTACCAGAATGTTTATGTTCATGACATCATTCCTGAGAAATTAACTAGTTTGACTGGCAAGGGAAAAGACAGTGTTTGGGAAGAGGAGGAGGAAAAAGAACACTGAATTATTAAAATAGTTATTTGGTGAAATCTAATAGAACATTACATTCAGTTAAAGCTAAATTATGTAAACTATTTTATTTTCAAACTATATTGATTTTTTATGAAAGAAGAAAAAATGACAAAATTAAACAAATCACTGATATATAACTGGCTGTATCTTTCTTGAGGATAATGTAGAATTTGGTTATTCTTCAGCAGCCTCATGTTTAAAAAATAACAGTAAAATTAGTAAGGAAGAGGTTCAATCCACATAGTCCACCACACAGAAAAAAATAGCTAAATATTTATCTTTTGGAAATCTGGTAAGAACTGGTTTCTAAAAGACTGGATATGCTTAATTCTGGTTACTAGCATTTTCATTATTTATTATACACATTCCTTTAGCTGGTATTATCTAGAAAGCTAGAATGTTATTTTCATTAAACATTATTCTTCATAAGTTCTTCTACTCTTCCTATTCCTATTGGGCTTTAAATATTTTTTATTTCTTTTTCCTCCCATTAACTTAAATAAGAAATTTCTCTTTCTTTTTTTCCCCAATGGGTTCCTGCATTATACAGAAATCTTGAATAATCTTAAATGTGTCCTCTAAGAACTCTTTTCTGTTTGTTGTTTAGAAATAAACCACATTTACCTAGAAGTATCCCAAACTATGCTTCAATCCACATATAGAATAGGGTTTTAATTAACATCCAAAATGTTTAATTATCTTCTAAAGACTTTTTTCTTTAATGCCTATTGCTCCAAAAAAAAGTATAAAATAGTTAAAAAAAAAATCATCTGAGCCTATTATCCAGTTGGTGTTTGGGCAGAAGTGTTTGCCTCAGTTCTATTTTTTTGTATAATGCTTATTATACCATTTCCATTTGACTGGCTATCTACCACATTTATAAAAAACCATTGGTTCAACTTTGGAAAACAATGACAAGTGATAATAAATGTATACAGTATGATTAACTTTTTTTTTTTTTTTTTTTTTTTTTTTGAGACAGTCTTGCTCTGTCGCCAGGCTGGAGTGCAGTGGTGCCATCTTGGCTCACTGCAACCTTTGCCACCCGGGTTCAAGTGATTCTCCTGCCTCAGCCTCCCGAGTAGCTGGGACTACAGGTGCACACCACCACACCCAGCTAATTTTTGTATTTTCAGTAGAGATGGGGTTTCACCATATTGGCCAGGATGGTCTCGATCCCTTGACCTCGTGATCTGCCTGCCTTGGCCTCCAAAAGTGTTGGGATTACAAGCGTAAGCCACCGTGCCTGGCCCAGTAAGATTAACTTTTACCAAAAATGCACTTAATACCCAGTTCCCTTAAATCCAGAATCTCAGATTTCTGGATCCAAATTAGAGACATTATTCTCTTTCTGTCTGAAAAGTGGTGAAATTCTTGATCAGAAGTGATTACCAGATAATTTTACTATTTTCAAGGGATTCATACTTATATATCAATTCAATGACAGTATTTAGAAAACTTTCAATACTTCTGTTGTTAAAGGTTTACAATAACAGGTAATTGAAGCCATAGACATTTTTCAACTGAGCAATTAATTCATTCCTTTATTCAAAATATCTATTGAGTTCCTGCTCCTCCAGGCACTGTTCAAGACACTGGGAACATGGCCATGAACAGATGGACAAAACTTTACTTCCAAAGACCATATATATGAGTTAGCCAAAACCGTAATATTCTCTCTGTCTGAAATATAATTTTTTTAAAAAAGAAATAATCGACGAATGTCTGATCATAATAGATTGTGAGGAGCCTCCCAGTGATGCCATGGTGTAGCCAAAATAATAACAGAAACTGTTAGATAGTATAGTCTTCTGGAGGCTATTGGTGTAATTATAGATCCGCAAATTGCCTCTTACCTTTAATTTATCAATTTACTCCTCAATGCTATTGCATTATTCCAGGTTCCAAGAGGAGTTTAGTTTTCCCTTTTGGAAGAAGGCTATCAAATTATAAGAAGAATCAAAAAAGAAAGTTCATTAAAGGCCACAAAGATATCTTCATCGCCACTTTATTAATCAAAACTACAAAAAGTTGCTATTTCTTCAGACATGTCCAAAAATGTCATTACTGATAATCCAGAGTCAAAGTCTTCACTATGCAAGAAATTATACTTGGATTACATTAACACAGGCTACTAAGGAATTTTAGAGGTTACTGACCATTTGTATACTTCATAGGAGATGATAGAAATTAAAGTCTCTCTCTTTCATGAAATGTTCATGAAGATGATTTAAAACTAAAAGCCATTTTTAAAAATGTATTCCACAAGGAGAAGTTGTGGGGAGGCAACATTAATTTCACACACATGTTTTGAGTACCTACTCTATGAGAGGCATTGTATGACTGACATTGTTAAAAAATAAAATTAAAAAAAAAAACAAAAAAAAAAACAGAACTTTTACCTCCAAAGTACTTTCTGTCAGACAGCAACCTCTGCCTCCAAGGATTTTACTGCCTTCCATCTTGTTGGATAACACATTTACACGAAAAACCCCAAACATTTATTAAAACTAGGTTAGATGTATATTCACAGCTAAAGATACTCTTAGAAGAAACAGGTGCTTTATGTAATTTATTTTAATATTAATACACAAAATATTAAGATGGGCACCACAAGCTTTCTATTACCAAACCATTGGTGGCTATCACTCATTCTTCTTCAAATGTCTATACTGCCATGTCTCTCACTTCTGGTTTCCCATGGAGAAGAAATCTGTAGAAGGGCAGTTTAAGGGGAGAGTAGAATCACGTGGATAGGATTCAAAGATAGTTATGTGGAGACAAGCAGAGACATCAAGTTAGTATGATCAGAGGAGTTTTGGGTGTGAGCATTTACTTTCAGTCCCAGTTTTCTCATAGTGTTGGAATTCAGTGTGGTTTTGTTGACAGGTTGGTTCTATCACTAACTTTTGGTCACTTTAGGTATGCGTCAAAGTTTGCCTCTTCTTCCTTGTCAATACTTGTACCACAAGAATACACGCTTTTTCTACTACATACAGCTGAAACAGGCTGAGTTAACATGTATAAGGTGATGCCCAATTTTCGTAAAAAACTAAATATTTATTTATTGTCAGTTAATCTTAATGCCCTTTCCCCCTTTTCAGTATCTATAAACAGGTAATATAGAATGGTTCTTCTGTTGAAAAACTAGGAGATGTCAAAGTGTGTAACTGGGCTGTCTTTCAACATTTTTATTTCCCAAAGAGTCATGACTTTCTAAGTTTTCATATGTACATGTATACATGCATCACTAAATAAAATCATAGTTATCACATGCTTTTTTCTCTATGTGTTGTATTTTTAACAGAACACTCCCCTATAAATGAACCATTAAGTACAGACTATTTTTCCCCCCAAAATGTCAATGTCGTCACAAAATATGCATAGATCATTTAGCTGACAATTATAATAAAATGATAAATAGAACTGTTGGTTGTAAAAAATGAAAACATGTGCAGTGAGGATGCACAATGTTTGCAGTGCATTGTGACAAGAAGTGGGAACTGAGATGTTGATCAGGTGAGTGCTCTGGGTTCCTAGGCTCTGGGAGTTTCACCATCCACCTTCGCTAAGTTGTAGGCATCATGCCATTTACTATGGAAATACAGCAGCAGGATAGGTGCAAGGAGAATGAAGGGCAACTCTCTTGAGAGACTTCAAAGCCTACTTGCAAGCCATCACATACATCATATACAAAGTCTTGACTTGGTTATAGAATTCCATAAAAATAAAAACAAGCTTACTTAGAAAGAAGATAGGTGGCCGGGCGCGGTGGCTCACGCCTGTAATCCCAGCACTTTGGGAGGCCGAGGCGGGCGGATCACAAGGTCAGGAGATCGAGACCATCCTGGCTAACACTGTGAAACCCCGTCTCTACTAAAAATGCAAAAAATTAGCCGGGCGAGGCGGCGGGCGCCTGTAGTCCCAGCTACTCGGGAGGCTGAGGCAGGAGAATGGCGTGAACCCGGGAGGCGGAGCTTGCAGTGAGCGGAGATCACGCCACTGCACTCCAGCCTGGGCGACTAAGTGAGACTCTGTCTCAAAAAAAAAAAAAAAAAAAAAAAGAAAGAAGATAGGAAAAAGTGAATATTCAAAATAGAGATGACCAACGGATTTAAAATCTGAATATTAGAGCACTCCCAACAATGACATACATTCAGCAGGATTATACATAGTTAAAAGGACAATTAACGGGAAAAAAATAAATGATATTAACAGAAACAGTAGTGACCTAAATTAAACAATCTAGCAGGAATCCCAAGACAGGGCTCTGAAAAATAGTGCAATGAGATCTGCCAAAAACAGGAGCCAAAAAAAAAAAAAAAAAAAAACTATGCAAACTTAAAAGCTAGTTATTGTCTACCATTTAAATCTCTAGTCTTTTGGAGGAAATAGTAATGCTAGAATAATGTCAAAATGGTAAACAGCTCAAATAGATTCTATACACAACCAGCAGATAGGGAATTCTGGGAAGGTGGAATATGAAGAACCAAGAATTTGTTTCCCCACCTGGACAACAATTGCACAGGCAGAATCTGTCTCATGTAACTGTTTTGTAACTGTGAAGTCTGTTGAAGGCTTGCATCTTCCAGGGGAAGGCTTAGATGATAAATTGTGGTTAATTTCAGTGAATTCCAGCATATACTCAATAGCAGCTACCCATTCCCCAACCCTATCCTCATGGCAGGTAGCTGTACACACGTTCCTGGAGCAACCTGCAGATAGCTAGTAAGAGTCAGAGTCAGAAAAAAAGGATCACACACTCCAAATACTGGGTATCCATGCACCGATTGCTGATTATTGCTTTTGATTACAAAGGTGCAGACAAAGAATCTAACTGTCATAATTGTTGCACTTCTTCCCATTGGTACAAGCCCCCTTCCCTCCAGCTGAATGACTTCTGTGCCTTATCCCTATTCCCTTCATTTTTCTCTTTATCTATGCATAGGAGGCTGACATTAAAGACTAGGAAATTTGAAAGAAACTGCATATGTACGGAATATCAGAGAATGACCACACATACCCAGAGAAAGGTGTAAGTTCAGAAAAGATCTGAGAAGAATTTAGGTTTACCCACCAGGCTAATCCTTGGTACCTCAACAACATTTTGAAACAACATTCAAAAACCCAAAAGGAATAGATTTAAAATCCCAGCTAATCCTGGGGAGGCAACAAAAAAGCTACACAGCATATAGAAATCAAATAGCAAAATGACAGAAGTAAGTCTCTCTTTATCAGTAAATACTTTAAATGTAAGCGAATTAAACTCTCCAATTAAAAGACATAGATTGGTGGAATGGATTGAAAAACATAATCCAACTATCTGCTGTCTATAAGAGACTCATTTTAGGTTCAAAGACACAGATAGAAAGTGAAAGGATGAAAAAAAAATGCAAATGTATCCCAAAGAGTGCAAGGGTGAGTTGTGGCTACACTCTCAGACTAAATTGACTAAATTTTAAAAAGTTTACGAGAGACAAAGAACATTACAAAAATTTTAATATAGCAAGATGATGTAATAATTATGAACATTTATGCACATAATAACAGACCATCAAAATATACAAAGAAAAAAAAAGACAATTGAAGGAGTAGACAGTTGTATAATCATAGTTGGAGACTCCAATACCCCACTGTCACTAATAGTGAATACACTGAAAAGGGAATTATAAAAAAACTATTTTCAATAGCATCAAAAGGAATAAAATATTTAGGAATTAATTTAACCAAGGAAGTGAAAGTCTTGCACAATAAAAACAATAAAACATTGCTGAAAGAAATTAAAGATGCTCAACATCGCTAATCATTAAAGAAATGCAAATAAAAACTACAATAAGATATCGCCACACCCATTTGGATGGCTACTATCAAGAAAACAGAAAGTAATAAGTGTTGATGAGGATGTAGAGAAATAAGAACCCTTGGTGCACAGTTGGTGAGAATGTAAAGTGTTACAGCTGCTGTAAAAAACAATATGGCAGTTCCTCAAAAATATTAAAAATGGAATTACCATGTGATAAGTATTACCAACCCCCCTCCCAAAAACTGAAAGCAGGGTCTCAAAGAGATTCTGTATGCCCATGTGCATAGCAGTATTACTTACAATAGCTAAAACATGGAAGCAATCCAAGTATCTATTGACTGATGAATGGATAAGGGAAATGTAGTATATACATATACTATAATAGATTCAACCCTATTATATGCTACTACATGTATGATCTTTGGGGATATTATATTAAATGAAATAAGTCAGTCACAAAAGATACATACTGTATGATTCCATTTATATGATGTATGAAAAGTACTCAAAATCATAGAGACAGAAAACAGAATGGCTGTTGCCAGTAACTGGGGAATGGGGGAATAGGGAATTATTGTTTAATGGGTATGACGTTTTAGTTTTAAAAGATGAAAAGATTCTGGAGATAAATAGTGTTAATGGTTGCACAACATTATGAATGCATTTAATACCATTAAACTATACATTTAAAAATGGTTAAGATGGTAAACTTTATGTTACATATATTTTACCAATATAAAAAATTGGAAAAAATCTCTATACATTTAAAATGCGCATTTTATTCTATATAACTTATTTCTCAATAAAGTTTATTTAAAAACAGTAAATAAAGGCTGGGCACTGTGGCTCATGCCTCAAATCCCAGAACTTTAGGCGGTTGAGGCGGGCAGATTATGAGGTTAGGAGATCAAGACCATCCTGGCTAACATGATGAAACCCCATCACTACTAAAAATACAAAAAATTAGTGTGGTGGCACGTGCCTGTAGTCCCAGCTACTTGGGAGGCTGAGGCAGTAGAATTGCTTGTATTCGGGAGGCAGAGGTTGCAGTGAGCCAAGATCGTGCCACTGCACTTCAGTCTGGGCGACACAACAAGACTCTGTCTCAAGCAAATACACACACAAACAAACAAAAAACAGCAAATAAGAAATAAATAAGAAATCAGAATGTCAAAAAGCCTCCTTAATATTGAGACAGATTACTCTTATTTCACTGGCTCTTAAAACTACATTCCTAGGCCATAATAATTATTGTCACCAAATTATGTCATGAATGAGAATTTGGATAACTTCTTTTGTTCCTCAGACATCTAGTTCAACAGCACCTTTTGCTTACTTATGGAAGTTTCTCAAGTATTTTGCATCATGAAGAGTAATTTTTTCTTTCTCATTATTTGCCAGGAATCAAATTATCACATTCATAGACAAAGAGCAGATCACCCAAGATTTAGATAAAGATATAACTATAACTAAAGTTTAATTCATTGATATTCACAGTGTGGTTCATGAACCAGCAAAATCAATATCATCTGGAAATTCGTAAGAAATGCAGAATCTCAGGCTCCAAGCCATGCCTAAAGAACCAGAATCTCCACAGTAACATGATACTCAGGTGACTGGTATGTCCACAAAATTTTGAGAAGTATTGTTTTAAGTTCTTTTGCACCATAAGAAGATGGTTTTCTTCTCTGTGTGATTACCACAACTAATCTTTATCGAGTGTTTTCTACCCGCCTTGAAAAATGTTATAAGATCTTCACGAACATCATCTTATTAATTCTTGCTAAGACATCACGAGTCCTATTTTTATCATCTTTCCTTTACAAAACAGGGAAATAAGTTTCTGAATTAACTTGCCAAGAATTACAGGTAGGATTTGATATACCTAGGATTTAAACCTGGGTAGTCCATTTATTGAGCTGTTAAACACTACACTCTATGACCTAAAGACAGACAATCATTGGGGGATATTTTTGTTCATTTATTTTCCTTGAAGCTTTCTGTTTTCATGAATTTTTTGAGAAGTTCTGTCAAAGGTTAATCAAACCTATGCTTTTCATAGATACTTAGGTTGCCAATTCTTGTGACAAGCAAACACACACACAAACAAACATTTGGGTGGATGTGTATTTATGTTTTCTTTCGTATCGTTTATCAATAATTAACAGCCACATCATATAAAACATTGAGTTAAAAGAGCAAGAACATTTGTATTTCTTTGTGTGTGTTGATTAGTATTGACTGCCTACACTAATCAAAGTCACTCCATAATTTCACAATGTTCAATCATTTTATTTTTACATTACACATCACTCCAAAGAGAACCCTGCCCCTCCCTTGAAAGTCTCAGAATAAAAAACTAAAAATCACAAACATATTTTTAGATTTCTATCCAGGAATGAATAACTTCCACCAGGACATACCTAAGGAAATCACAGACAGTCACAGGCATGTTTGTCACCATCAAAGCTTACTGACAATAAACATTTTCAAAGTTAACACTTTCAATGTTCAATGGAGAAGAAATCTTCCTTCTTCTCCAATAAGGTGGAGAATGCAGTTAGTATACGGAGAAAACCTTCAAAACAGTGTGGGATATATTTAATGAAAACCAAGAAGCTAGCATAATAGCTGCAGAGTTGTAACAGAGTAAAGAGAATGACAAACTCTATCTCTAACATCTTCTGTTAAATGAATCAACCATATACCTGGCAGATGATAAAATGGGAAGACAGATGACTGCAAACACTTCATGCTTGGCAATGTCTGTGGCTGACCAAAATCATGTCCTCTTTCTTAGGGCAGAGCTCTACCACATTTCACAGCCTCCTGTGTGTGGAAATGTGACTGAATTCTAGCCTAGGAAATGTGAGTCAAAAATCACATGTGCCACCCTCAGACTTCGCTTGTAATCATCTTCCACCTATAATTCACTGCATTCTTATCACATTTGCTAACTAAAGGGGAGGCCCAGAGGATGATGGAGCCATAGGATGGAAAAGGCTTGCTTTCCTGAATCATTATATGAAAAGTCACCCACTTGCTAGAAATATCTGAAAGAGAAATGAACTGTTACTGGGTTAATCTAATGATATGTTGAGGTATGTTTCAGTAGTTAGTCTACCCTAACGAATGTGTGAGAGAGAGAGAGTCCAGTGATTAAAAAGACAATTTGATCAGAATATAAAAAAGGATTGTGAGTCAGAGCCTTAGGTAGGCAGGTCACATGTTATTTCCCATACAACCCTGCTAACCCTACTCCAACAGGAATAAACTCACAAACTCACATTGTGAGGGTTTTGATCTCTTTACATTATATTGCATACAGAGTCTTTACAGTTATCCTTTGCTTCACAACAGAGATCTGGTCTAACACATGCATCATTAGGTAATTTCCTCCTTATGTGTACATCATAGAGTGTACTTAGACACACCTAGATGGCATAATCCTCTATACAGCTGGGCTATATGGTGTTGCTTATTGCTTCCAGGGTGCAAACTTGTATAGCATGTTACTGTACTGAATATTGCAGCCAGTAACACAATGATACTTATTTGTGTATCTAAACATATCTATACATTAAAAGGGTACAGTGAAAACATGGTATAAAAGATTTTTAAATGGTGTAAACCAATGGAGCTTGTAGGACTGAAACTTGCTCTGGGTCAGTCAGTGACTGAGTGGTGAATGAATGAGAGGGCCTAGAACATCGCTGTACACTGCTGTAGACTACCATATACTTAGGCTACACTTAATTTATCTTAAATTTTTATTTGCTCAATAATAAATAAATCTTATCTTACTGTAACTTTTTTACCTTATAAATTTTTTAATTAAAAAATAACTTTTTGACTGTTATAATAACCTCCTACCTTAAAACACAAATACATTGCATAGCTGTAAAAAATATTTCTTTCTTTATATCCTGATTCTACAAGCTGTCTGCTATTTTTTACATTTCTATTTTTATTTATTTATTATTTATTTATTTATTTATTTATTTATTTATTTATTTATTTTTTGGTTTTTAAGCTGTTTTGTTATTAATAGCCTACCAATGAAAAAAAGTCCAGGACCAGATGGATTCACAGCTGAATTCTACCAGAGGTACAAGGAGGAGCTGGTACCATTCCTTCTGAAACTATTCCAATGAATAGAAAAAGAGGGAATCCTCCCTAACTCATTTTATGAGGCCAACATTATCCTGATACCAAAGCCTGGCAGAGACACAACAAAAAAAGAGAATTTTAGACCAATATCCCTGATGAACATCGATGCAAAAATCCTCAATAAGATACTGGCACACCGGATTCAGCAGCACATCAAAAAGCTTATCCACCATGATCAAGTGGGCTTCATCCCTGGGATGCAAGGCTGGTTCAACATTCGCAAATCAATAAACATAATCCAGCATATAAACAGAACCAAAGACAAGAACCACATGATTATCTCAATAGATGCAGAAAAGGCTTTTGACAAAATTCAACAGCCCTTCATGCTAAAAACTCTCAATAAATTTGGTACTGATGGAACGTACCTCAAAATAATAAGAGATATTTATGACAAACCCACAGCCAATATCATACTGAATGGGCAAAAACCGGAAAAATTCCCTTTGAAAACTGGCACAAGACAGGGATGCCCTCTCTCACCACTCCTATTCAACATAGTGTTGGAAGTTCTGGCTAGGGCAATCAGGCAAGAGAAAGAAATCAAGGGTATTCAGTTAGGAAAAGAAGAAGTCAAATGGTCCCTCTTTGCAGATGACATGATTGTATATTTAGAAAACCCCATTGTCTCAGCCCAAAATCTCCTTAAGCTGATAAGCAACTTCAGCAAAGTCTCAGGATACAAAATTAATGTGCAAAAATCACTAGCATTCTTATACACCAGTAACAGACAAACAGAGAGCCAAATCAGGAATGAACTTCCATTCACAATTGCTTCAAAGAGAATCAAATACCTAGGAATCCAACTTACAAGGGATGTAAAGGACCTCTTCAAGGAGAACTACAAACCACTGCTCAGTGAAATAAAAGAGGACACAAACAAATGGAAGAACATACCATGCTCATGGATAGGAATAATCAATATCATGAAAATGGCCATACTGCCCAAGGTAATTTATAGATTCAATGCCATCCCCATCAAGCTACCAATGAGTTTCTTCACAGAATTGGAAAAAACTGCTTTAAAGTTCATATGGAACCAAAAAAGAGCCCGCATCTCCAAGACAATCCTAAGTCAAAAGAACAAAGCTGGAGGCATCACGCTACCTGACTTCAAACTATACTACAAGGCTACAGTAACCAAAACAGCATGGTACTGGTACCAAAACAGAGATATAGACCAATGGAACAGAACAGAGTCCTCAGAAATAATAACACACATCTACAGTCATCTGATCTTTGACAAACCTGAGAGAAACAAGAAATGGGGAAAGGATTCCCTATTTAATAAATGGTGCTGGGAAAATTGGCTGGCCATAAGTAGAAAGCTGAAACTGGATTCTTTCCTTACTCCTTATACGAAAATTAATTCAAGATGGATTAGAGACTTAAATGTTAGACCTAATACCATAAAAACCCTAGAGGAAAACCTAGGTAGTACCATTCAGGACATAGGCATGGGCAAAGACTTCATGTCTAAAACACCAAAAGCAACGGCAACAAAAGCCAAAATGGACAAATGGGATCTCATTAAACTAAAGAGCTTCTGCACAGCAAAAGAAACTACCATCAGAGTGAACAGGCAACCTACAGAATGGGAGAAAATTTTTGCAATCTACTCATCTGACAAAGGGCTAATATCCAGAACCTACAAAGAACTCAAACAAATTTACAAGAAAAAAACAAACAACCCCATCCAAAAGTGGGCAAAGGATATGAACAGACATTTCTCAAAAGAAGACATTCATACAGCCAACAGACACATGAAAAAATGCTCATCATCACTGGCCATCAGAGAAATGCAAATCAAAACCACAATGAGATACCATCTCACACCAGTTAGAATGGCAATCATTAAAAAGTCAGGAAACAACAGGTGCTGGAGAGGATGTGGAGAAATAGGAACACTTTTACACTGTTGGTGGGATTGTAAACTAGTTCAACCATTATGGAAAACAGTATGGCGATTCCTCAAGGATCTAGAACTAGATGTACCATATGACCCAGCCATCCCATTACTGGGTATATACCCAAAGGATTAGAAATCATGCTGCTATACAGACACATGCACACGTATGTTTATTGTGGCACTATTCACAATAGCAAAGACTTGGAATCAACCCAAATGTCCGTAAGTGACAGACTGGATTAAGAAAATGTGGCACATATACACCATGGAATACTATGCAGCCATAAAAAAGGATGAGTTTGTGTCCTTTGTAGGGACATGGATGCAGCTGGAAACCATCATTCTCAGCAAACTATCACAAGAACAGAAAACCAAACACCGCATGTTCTCACTCATAGGTGGGAACTGAACAATGAGATCACTTGGACACAAGGTGGGAAACATCACACACCGGGGCCTATCATGGGGAGGGGGGAGGGGGGAGGGATTACATTGGGAGTTATACCTGATGTAAATGACGAGTTGATGGGTGCTGATGAGTTGATGGGTGCAGCACAGCAACATGGCACAAGTATACATACGTAACATACCTGCACGTTATGCACATGTACCCTAGAACTTAAAGTACAATAAAAAAAAAAAAAAAAAAAAAAAAAAGACACAAACACACACATTAATCCAGGCATATACAGGGTCAGGTTCAGTATCACTGTCCTCCACATTCACATCCTGCTCCATGGGAAGTCTTTGGGGGTAATAATATACATGGAGCTGTCATCTCCATAATACTGCCTTCATCTGGAATACCTCATGAAGGACCTGCCTGAGGTTGTTTTATAGTTAACTTATTTTTATAAGTAGAAGTAGTACATTCTAAAATAACAAGTATAGTATAATAAGTATGTCAACCAATAACATAATCTTTATTATCATGATTAACATTATGTACCAGGGCCGGGCGCGGTGGCTCAAGCCTGTAATCCCAGCACTTTGGGAGGCCGAGACGGGCGGATCACGAGGTCAGGAGATCGAGACCATCCTGGCTGACATGGTGAAACCCCGTCTCTACTAAAAAACAAAACAAAACAAACAAACAAAAACAACAACAAAAAACTAGCCGGGCGAGGTCGCGGGCGCCTATAGTCCCAGCTACTAGGGAAGCTGAGCCAGGAGAATGGCGTGAACCCGGGAGGCGGAGCTTGCAGTGAGCCGAGGTCCGGCCACTGTACTCCAGCCCGGGCGACTGAGCGAGACTCCGTCTCAAAAAAAAAAAAAAAAAAAAAAAAAAAAAATTTACCAGACACAATTGTATGTTCTATACTTTCACATGACTGGCAGCACAGTAGGTTTGTTTATACCAGCATCACCATACACATGTGAGTAATGCATTGTGCTTTGATGCTATGGCAACTACGATGTCGCTTAGGAATAGGAATTTTAAATTTCTATTATAATCTTATGAGACCACTGTCACATATGTAACTTGTCCTTAACCAAAACATCTTTATGTGGTGCCTGAATAAAGCATCACGCAAACAAATCTCAGGATTCTCAATGCTACTTCATGCTTCACCAGAGGAAATAGTCATGAAGAAATATTTTCAGCTTCTTCCTGCCTAGTTTCTTCTTTTATAACTCCCTGCAGACGGGGAGCTAAATGGTCCAGCTCTCTTTGCATGAAAGCACACATGATTCAAATGCCACTTAGTATTCACAAGCCATTGTTCTTCCACCCAGGGAGAAGCTTAACCAGATGATCTCATTAATCTTCACATGCACCACAATCCTTGGTCTTTTGAAAGCAAAAAAAAAAACAAATGTTCTTATTCCTATTTCACAGATGAAGATACTGAGGAAGAAAGAGTAAGGGGGAAAGGCTACAGAATAAAACAAACGGGCATCAGTTAAAATGCAATATGAAATGAAGCATGTGGTTTAGGAGATAAAACCCTAAACTTCTGAAGTCACAATCTCTATCAGGTCACGTTTTCTTTGGCTAGTACTGCCTTTAAAAATAGTTGTTAATGTTTTGGCCAGGCGCAGTGCCTCACGCCTGTAATCCTAGCATTTTGGGATGCCAAGGTGAGTAGACTGCTTGAGCCCAGGAGTTTGAGACCAGCCTGGTCAACACAGCAAAACCCTGTTTCTAAAAAAAAAAAAAAAAAAAAAAAAATACAAAAATTAACTGGGCGTGGAGATGTGTGCCTGTATTCCAGCTACTCCAGTGGCTGAGGTGGGAGAATCACTCAAACTCAGGATGTGGAGGATGCAGTAATCCAAGATTGCACCATGGCACTCCAGCTTGAGTGACAGAATGAAACTCTGTCTCCAAAAAAAAAAAGTTTAAAAATCAAATACATGCCCAATACATACACACACATACACACACATACATACACCTCCCCCCCCCAATCCAATTCATGTATTCTGGCTTCTGTTGAAATATCCAAAGATACGGTCACACCAGTTCCATATTCCTGCATTTCAGGACCCATTATTGTAGATGAGTAGTGATATCCCTCATTCGTCAATTATAGGCTCCAATTTGGTAGTGTCTACATGATAACATGTTTCCCATAATTACCGGTGACATATGAAAGTTCGTAGTCCAACACTTCAAGTATGTATTAATAAGGAGTTAAGAAATCCAGATTCTTTCATCACTAAATCTCTCCCTACTATATTCCAGGTTTATCATTTGTAAAACAGGTTTAAAACAATCAGAATAGGAATTATATGTAGAGTGTTTTCTGCTAATTTCCCCTACCTTTTCCTTTCAGCATTTTGTCTGTAGAGGCAGCTGTTAAAAAAGAAAGGGCAGAAGTGCCAGCTAAGTAGTACCTTCAAATGGACTTACTACCAATATCCTGTTTGGCAGAAACGTAGACGGGAATAAATTCCACTCAGAAGGGACATAATTCATCAGATCCTTATGAATTCTTGTGCAGAGAACAGTAGATATGTGCTGAATAAATAAATGCCTGACAAGGTTTATGAAGACGTGGAAAACAGGGCTTGACAAGGCAGACCTTGGAGTTGAGGACTAACAATTTCTGCTCCATGGAAAACATTAGATCTTCCCGAGCATGACACTGTAGTCAAGAACCTTGACTCATGACAAAATTAGGAAGAGCAGAATTGTGAGAGGATGATTACTAGACATATATTGCGGTATTTGCTAATGGGTGGAGGAATTGCTGGAGGCCTGATTTGGTGAAAAAATAAAAAACAAAAACAAAAATACCCTCAACTGTTATGGGTTAAAACCATAATGAACGTTTTATTCGTGTGAGTGTTATGTTAATTAAGGTTTAGACACAAGAACAGTTACCACCTAGAAGCCCATAAATACACATCCTCACTCTGGTTCACAGCTTAGAATCCTTCATTTGGAAGAAAACAATATTAATTCTGATATCACTGTGTGTCCAGTCTTGGGCAGTTAAACATGGTTCAGAGATGTTTACCTTTAGTTCTGTATCATCCTTTAAACTTTAAATAGCGTTATGCATCTTCAGTGATAATGACGACAAAGAGGATAAGAAAGTGAAGTAAGAGTAGATGTAACTTACTCTTTCCAGGTGTGAGGGTAAAAGTTTCTATTCAAAACCTATAATCCTAAAACAACCATGCAACTTAAGTATACTTATCCCAAATTTGCAGAAGAGGAAATGCCACTCAGAGTTTTAATTAGCTTATCTGAGGTCTAATGGCTAACAAGCAACAGATTTAGAATGAAATGCTAAATCTGTATTGATCTAAAACTCCACCGTGGCACCACTACCACCACAATTTCTAAGCAAATCTTAACAACGAATGGAGTTCTTCACCAAGACTTTTCGTTTTATCTTTCCCAATAATTTCTCTTTCCCATCATTATCTCCAGACAGCTAATTCTTCTAATCAGCTTATTTGGAATTTGACTATAGAAGTTGATTTCTACATTGCCATTGATATAAAACCATCTGCTACCCATTTCCTTGCTTTCTAAAAGTTGTCTCTTCTAACCTTCTTGTATGTTTACACCAAAGAGATTGAAAGAGGTTTTGAACTTCAGAGGTCAGCCTTACACTTCCAGGAGCAAAACATTAATACTTGTGAAGTTTGCATTTCCATAGAATCCAGAAATTCACAAAAGAGCATGTGGCTTGGTAAAAAGATTCCTTCAGGACTCCTGAGATTAGCGACCTTTAGTCACAGAAACAAACCTTAAAGACATTTGAGAAACAAAATTCTAAACATTTTGCCTGCTTAAACACCCTTAGCTTTATTTTTATTTGTTTGCATGGATTAATTTAGAAACTTCCAAAAAGAAATTTCTTTAGGAAATTTTAATTTTGTCTCTGATTCTGTGTGTGAGCAATACATTTCTGCTAGAGCCTCTTAGTCAACTCCTCCCCAGATCCACGCCAGGCATGTAATTATAATCACTAGCAGGAGGGCCTAAAACCATTGATTTGTGATAAATATTAAATGGGTAAATGTAGGCATGGAAATTATAAATAATATTGGTTTTCTTATCTAATATTCAGTGTTTATCTAGGTTCTATGTGCTTTGGAGAGCATCCTAATAATGCTTAAATAATTGCTATTTATATGAGTTTTTGGCTTTTTCTTTAATTCAGCTCCTATCTCCCTACAAGTGTACAAGGTAAGGGAGAAGTTTTTAATAACATAAGTGTGTGTGTATATATATATACACACACACATATATATATATACACATATATACACACACATATATATACACACACATATATATACATATATATATACACACACATATATACACCAGACAGCTGAAATTGAAGTTACAGCTGAGGAAATCATAACCACATTGATCTCTGTACATTTCACTGGTTTACAAAAACTTTGGGAATTTGCCAACATGTTGAAATTTCTGCATTTCTAAATTGTTTGGGATGAAAGACATCCTCTGCCTATCACATCATCAGAAAGGTGGATTTTCCACTCTCTTCAGAATTTTATGGTCAGTGGTTATCCAAAGAGAAGGAGGAGAATATAGTTACATATTTATGTACATGGAAGCAGGAGTATGCTAGAGTTAGGTTTTAAGTTGATAAAAAATGTTTTAAAACTACCTTTTATTCTGCAAAGGCTGAAAATATAAGTATGGTAAGTGAAATTATATTATTTACTTATTTCTAGAATGTATTTAAAATTACATGAGGCATGACAACTTGTATATAGGGCCGAGTTGGATGAGATCTTGCAAAGCTATCAATGATCCAAACTGCCATTGTTGTAAATCATACAGCTATTTGCTCTGGGAGAAACTAAGTAGTCATAATAGGACTTACATCACTGAAGTTCTGATGGATAATGAACAAAAGGAGGTCTCTATTTAGGATTAGGCAAAAGATTACTATTTCAGGATGGGCAGTACTTAAAAACTAACCACTTTCAATCAAAAACTGTATGTTTTGTGTGTATGTGTATGTGTGTGTGTGCACGTACTCATGTGTGTATGTTTTCTTAATTTTGAAAACTGGTAAAAATCAAAATGAATTTTTTGGTTAATTCTGAATATGCATGTACCAACCACAAGTGACCCTTCCACTTTAAATTTATCATGAGATAACAGAGAAGAAGGTTTTCTTCCATTATGTCAAAATCCACCAATTGAACTTGTTCAAAGAATAATAATCAGGTTAGACACCCCTGGTTTCCAGTCCATGATAAGGCAAACTGATTTCCTTCAAAACTGTATTCTTGAGTTTTCTCCAATTTTAAGTGCAATATTAGATGCTGTTTCTAATTAAGATAGAACACACTGAACATGTTTTACATGTATTAATTCCCTCAGGCAGGTAGAGTCCTATGCAAGATCTCTATTCTGATTTCCATATCCTGAAATCAGTAGCCTCTGTAGCAGGGGAAGCATTTGTTGTTGATCCGAGGAGGTTGTGATTAAGTCAGTCTTGTAGTCTTTCATGTGACAGCCTGATGGCCTATTGGTTTGATAAAGTAATAAATATAGTTTTGATTTTTTAAAGGCAATACCAAAAGAAATCAACAACTAAAATAGTTGAGATTTATCCGGGGGTATAGAAACATATAAAGACTTCAGGCTTTGTAAAATAAATTGCATTTATACCCTAGTGAATAAACCAGCATTCCTAAACACAACATGATATTAATTAAATTCCTGAAATGTGGTTAAGACCCTTAGATTTTCCATACAAATAGATGGTTGAAGCATTGGTCTTATAAGAATGCAGCTTCAATAAAATGTGTACTTTTAGCTAACATACCTGAAAGATTATTTTAGTGCTGCCTTTTAATAACTTAAGCAGTGTCTTACTCAGTAATTAAATTGCCTTATCTAATTCAATTCATTTGTCAACTGGGCAAGTACCTTGTCAGGCACTACATGTAAGTGACACTTTGGCTGCCACAATGAACCTCTCTCTTCAAAAAGAAAAAGCAAAGAAGGAGACCAGGTGTGGTGCCTCATGCCTGCAATCCCAGCACTTTCGAGGGCCGAGGCAGGAGGATCATTTGAGCCCAGGAGTATGAGACCTGCATGGACCACAAAATGCGATATGGTGTCTTTAAAAAATACAGAAAAATAGCTGGGTGTGATAACATGGCCATGTAGTCACAGTAACTTGGAAGGTTGAGGAAGGAGGATTATTTGAGCCCCAGAGGTTGAGGCTGTAGTGAGTTATGATCACACCACTGCACTCCAGCCTCCAGCTTGGGTGACAGAGCAAAACCCTGTCTCAAAAAAAAAAAAAAAAGAAAGAAAGAAAAAAAGTAGTAATTGACTTATTTGGGTTTAAAATATTGTCTAGGCATCTCAAAAAGAATTCAAATACACTTCGTTTCTGGGTGTTTTCTGTTTGTAAAATATTGCTTTTTAAGAAAATATCTCAGACAATCCTTTTAAAACCAAATGAAGTAACATCTATATGAGGATGTGAAACTAAACACAAGGTAAAGCACTCTTATCTGGACAGTCTCTGAAATGCCGATCTTCCTGACTTGCTCACCACAACCGCATCCTGAGGGGCTTGGCCAATAGGGAATCAGTCCTTAATAAGAGTGCTTGGCCTTGTGCAATGTGATACTGCTTGATTATAATGATCTTTGCCAGTTTAATGTGGAGTTTGTGGCATCCAATAGATATGGATGGCATTTACATAATTATGGTATGAGAGAAAATACTGAGTATCTCCACATTGGATACTAACTAATACATTAAAATTTTATCTTTGGGGAATATATGCAAATGTATAAAAGATAGTAAAAATGTTTTCTTGTGGAAGATAAGAAAATATGGCAAGTAAACTTGTCCTTGTTTCATGAATGATGATGTGTCATCTCCACCTTCCCCAGTTACTTGATAAACATTTCAGACAAGGAACCTCCGAGACTCAGAGGTACTTTGCAGCTGCCTAGAAGGTTCATTATGCTTCCTCAGTTCCCACATATGATTATAATAAGCACCCGTCACCCATGACAGCACTTTTTCCCTTATGACTTGTAAGAGCCTAAGTAATGCACACCTTCACAGGCCACAAATCATATATTTACTTCACTTAGCTTGCCTTGTTAGTGAAAATGTGTAAAAAAGTAAGAATATGCTCGTATGAGTTTTTTAAAATGTCATGTGTTAGAATTTGATGACACAGTCTGAAATGTGATGATAAATTCACATGACATTTGTACAACTCCATCAAGTGCAAATTGTGCCCCAGAGCTGCAGAGCAAGATTCCATGGATTCTTAAAGGAAGCTATCTTAATGATGGGGGGAGATGAGAAGGAGACTCATCTTTTCATGTGTTGCCAAGTGAACATATTACCTATTCAAAAACTCAATAAATTTGCAAATTAAAAATTAAGTAGAGAAAAAAATAACATGGGAAAAAGTAGTGTTTATAAAAATGGAATGAATCGGTAACAGACTTTGAAAACCTTAGACCAAAAAAGTTACACTTATTAAAAATCATATTAATTCCGAAGTAGGGAATGCAGACAAAGTTACCATGTTAGTTAGGCCAAAAGGCTTAAGGGCACCTTCTTTACCCCCAAAACAGGTGATGAAGTTGTTTTGGTTCCCAGGGGATTTTCCTAAAGCTGGAAAAAATGAGACAGTTTGTTCTGCTGTACTGGGTATTTCAGTGACATGAATTAGCTCATATGCCTTTGAAAATGAAGAGAATGATGTAAGAATAACATGGAAGTCTTGGTTCCTTGGGGACTTTTTCAAGTTTGTTAATGTTTAGAACTGACGGGGTAAGCTTTTTTACAAGTAAAGAAAAAAAAAACTAGATATTTAGACATGTTTAGGGAAGAAATACAGTAATTCTACAGAATTGTTTTCCTTTAGTGCTAAACGTTTCCTTTAGTGCAAGAAGTTTCAAGAATCTCCTTGCTTTCCTTTAAGCTAATTCACATAAGCCATGCGTTTACATTAAGAAGTGTAAAGTCATTTCCCCTAGCCAGTTGTGGTGACTCATGACTGTAATCTCAGCATTTTGGGAGGCCAAGGTGGGAGAATGGCTTGAATTCAGGACTTCAAGACCAGCCTGGGCAACATGGCAAAACCCTGTCTCTACCAAAAATATAAAACTTAGCCAGGTGTAGTGGAGCACACCTGTAGTCCCAGCTACGCCGGGGGTCTGAGGGGAGAAGATCACTTGAGCCTGGGAGAGAGTCTGCAGTGAGCCATTATTGTTCATGCCACTGTACTCTAGCCTGGGTGACAGAGCGAGATCCTATCTCAAAAAAAAAAAAAAAAAGACATTTTCTATTTTCTCTATGTTAGAACAAGAGACTAATGAAAATATAATTTAATATAATTTTTTAAAATCTAATAAGAAGAGTCTCTAGGAGAACTGAATGCCATCCAACATCTACATCCAGAAGGAGCAAGGGCCAACGCCGGGGTGTAAGGTTGTATTGCAAATGTATTTATAAATATTCAGGTTACAAATTGTTGTATGTTTTATGTGATCTGCCCATCCCAGTGGTTTCCATGTCTCATTATTTTTACTGCACGATTTTGAAGAACATGAAGTCTTTCAGGAACTCATACATGGTGTTACAGTAACGCCTCTGGATGATTTTCCATTCAGTAGACCCAATAGATCATAACCATTCTTACGCAATTCTTTATAATTGAGATTGGACAGGACATTCACAAAAGATTTGAAGATTTTAAAAAGTATTCTTAATAACTTTTATCTAAATTTTAACAGAAATGTGTGTGACCATCACACACATTAGTTAAACAACATTATGGCAGGAATCATATGTCTATATCAGAGTGCTATGAAATCCCCAAGTCTTAAACTTTCAGGTTTGCCTACACATGTATTTGAGATGGTTACCTCCTGCTCTGAATACCCAGTCTGGGAGAAGTATAATATGTTCCAATCATACCAAGTTCTTGAAAATCCTAAGCTCTTAAGATACTACGGAGTAACACAACATCTTTTAGTTTGTGAATTTGTTTCCACAGTGAATTATTCCAGCATATTTAGCTGTTATGGTTTCCACTTCTATCTAGAAACATGACAATGGAACATTTAGGCATCTGCCACGTGAATGTCTCATGGGAAAACTTTGAAGCATAGTTTTTTTGTTTGTTTTTTGTTTTTTTAAATTTGATGAGTCCCAGCTTTCAAAGAGAACAGGCAGCAGTATCCACAAAGTGTTAAGACACTTCCTGGCAAGGGTCACCAATCTCCCTGGGCATTCAGATTTCAGCATTTGATAAAAAAGAAAAGGGGCCAAGCACGGTGGCTCACGCCTGTAATCCCAGCACTTTGGCTGACTGAGGCAGCAGATCACCTGAGGTCTGGAGTTCGAGACCAGCCTGGCCAACTTGGTGAAACCCCATCTCTAGTAAAACCACAAAAAATTAACCTGGTGTGGTGGCATGCACCTGTAGTCCCAGGTACTTGGGAGGCTGAGGCATGACAATCACTTGAACCTGGGAAGTAGAGGTTGCAGTGAGTCAAGATTGCACCACTGCACTTCAGCCTGGGCAACAGAGTGAGACTCCATCTCAAAGGAAAAAATAAATAAATAAATAAAAAAGAAGGAAAAGAGAAGAATGCTTTTGAAGCCTGGTATTTGCCTCCAGATTATCCTGCACATATACACACACACATTCAGAATGAGGAAGATACATATGCAAGATAGCTGACTTGCCCCCAAAGACTTCTCCACTTCACCCAAATCATGTGGGAGATTCCAAAAACAGAATATCTACTTTAAAAGATTTTAAACTCTTCTCCCTCTTTTTCCTCTATCACCTAGACATCATCAAGACAGAATTGCAGGAATAGGAGACAGGGAAGGGAAGGGAAGAAAAATGAGGAGGGAAAACTCTAGTTAGGATGAAAAAAAAAAAAGAGGAGAAAAAATGAGCCCTTGGCTGGCATGGCATAGAAATGATTTGGTATGAAAAAAAAAGCATAAAAAGTGTTAAGAAACTGAAACCAGTATTTAAACGTAGACATACTTATAAGAGTCATTAAGTAACATATTAACTGTAGTGAAACAAAAAGACAGAACTGTCAAGTGGCCATTTTCCCTGTTCCTTTTAAAGAATTAATAAAACCAACATTTGAATGATTTCATTTAATTGCAGCAAGCACTCATGATGAGATGCAATTATAAGTGTGCACCTTCTGAGAGTCTCAGCCACTTTTATTGACTTTGCTGTTTCTGGTATTGAACCTGAAATTGTACAGCCACGATTGTTCTCTGCCCCTAAACCAATGTAGACATTCTCCTTTGTAAGTTTATCAGACATTTAAGCTAGTGTTCACCAGAACTTTATGCAATATCAGCAATATTCTATATTTGTACTGTCCAGTCTGGAAGCCACTACCTTTATGTAACTATTGAGCACTTAAACTGTGACCAGTACAATTAAGGAATTGAATTTTTATTTAATGTGAATGAATTTCAATTTCAATTTAAACAGGCATACAGCCAAATGATTACACTATTGGACAGCATAGATTAAAAGGAATATCAAAGACGACAGCAGGCTTGTATGTTACCAATATAAACTACCAATACATAACCAGCAAGATTGCCTAAGCAGATTAGAGGTGATGTAGGGCTTTGTAGGTATTTCCAAATATCGGCCACGACAAATCACGTAAACAGACAATATAAATTTAAAAGACTATCTATATGGACGGGTGATAAAGGGCAGTGATCCAATGGTAATTCACCTAAACTACCAATTGTTTTAATATTACCAAAAACATTACACAATGCCAATATGAGATGTATGACATTCATGCTGCAAAATATCAAAAGTCCTCTTGGAAATTTTTAATTATCTAAGGACAAAAAATTAGTACAAACATAAAGTAGACTCTGCCTCAAAATCAAAACGTGTTATACAAGCTGACTTTTTAAAAGAAAAACCAAATTAAAAATGACAGAAAATGAACAGTATTAAAAATGATACAGTAAAAAGGAAGATCCCTTATAAAATGCATCAAAACTTGGAATCATTGTCTCATCACGATTTAACTAAAGTTTGAAGTTGACAGCACTCTTTGTACAGAAGTTAACTAGATCAAGGCAGCCTGATAATTCATATATGGCAATAATGGAATTTATTATTGTTCCTTATACAAAGACCCTTCTGTCCTGGGACATTCCTTGGACAGCACCAGACACTCTGGCAGAGAATGAATATCACAAAGCCGAACTTCTACAAAGCCCAACTCATTCAGCAGATATTAATTTGAACAGAGAAATCAACAATGTATACCGATTTGCAGATCACAATCACTCGAGTAATTCAAGATCTAGGTTTTAAAGCAGAGAAAAGAGTGCCACATTTGTAAATACATAGATATTCCATTGCTCAAACAAGCTGTTAATATGCAGCCTCTTTTTTGCATCTCCTACATTCCTGAATCATTTTAACTTGTATTGATAAATAGCCTTGAGAAATGTAGGAACTCGTGTTCTTTTTATTTGTGACAATGATGTCTTTGCTATAACATTTTTATTCTGTCATTTTGATTCTGTGAGAATTGAACCATGGTTAAGCAATACTTCTATAGGGATTAGTGACCATGTCATTAATTTCTCATATATGTTGTTATATTCTCAGATGGAAGATGTTATATAAAGTGATGTAGTATTGATATATTTAAATGTAATTTTTATTAGGTAAAAATTTTAATCAGTGACCTTAGTGGACTGAAGTACACATTCAGGTTCATGGAACCATTGATAAAAATGCCAGCCATGAATTACTCTTCAGATAACCCTGCTTTCACCTGTGCAATCAATACAATCAGAGTCAAACAATATAGTACCTGTAATAAAAGACTAAAATTGGCATACTATTATAATATATTGGATGACAGTTCAAAACTAGGGTTTGTTTGTAGTTTTACTGAACCTTTTAGGCAAAGTTCTATCAATAGCATTTGTGGGATCTAAACCTAGAATGAATGCAGACATGACATAATTAGAAACAGAACAAGAAGCACTGAAACCAGTCTATGTGTTCCATTTGAGACACGTTAGGGTCTAGGTCCACAGGCTTCAGACAGGAGGCTCAAATATACTTATGATTCAGCAACAGTTCTTGTCTGTGCATAGAGGCACACCCAAACTATGCAGCCCCTAGAGGCATATACCTCCTACAATTACAGGAGTAAAAACATGGTTTAAGCCCACAAAAATTTCAGTTGAGAAGATGAAAATTGTGATTAAAACCTATTCAACATTGTAACACAACAATTTAACACAGGATTTCAAATTTCCTTTTTTTGGAATGTTCCACCTAATGCATTATGCCACGATTGCTAGAGGCTATTTGGGAAGTCCCTTTATCACGGATAACTTTGGGGGAAATTACTATATTGTAAACCTATTAGTGAGTAGAATTCCCTTCTATTAGATTCACATGTTTGTATTCAGACTAACCAAGCTGTGATTATGAGAAGTTGGAGAAATGTTTGAAAGACGGGAGTAGAAGCTGCAAACTGCCATTGTTACGTGTTTCCGAAACCTCAATTTTGGAGTATCAGAAACCAATGCACTTGAAAAACATTGTGCTTTAGAGGACTAATATGAAATTATCCTAAACGGAGGTTTTCAGAGAAAGAAAATGGCAGGATATTCATTAATGCTCCCCACTCCCTGAATGTGTGTGTGCGTTTTCCTTTTTTTTTTTTTTTGTCAATCCTTACGTTCCGTGTTAAAATTGTGATTACAGAAATGAGACATGATCAATATTACCTAGAGCTTGACATTCAGAGACCAGGACAGAACTAAATATCTGTTAACTGTCTTTTCTCCAGCCTTTTCTCTAGAAACCTCTCTCAAATCACCCACATTGATAGAGAAATGACATAAAAAAAGGTCCACAAACAACAGCACTTTCCTTGAAGCGCTGTTGTTTCACATTTTTCCTCCTTTTTTTCCCTGCAGATTGTGTTACACTCCTTAACTTGTCCCTGCACAGGAAAATAAGCATCCGCATCCTCGAACGTACCCCTCCTGGTCTGCTGCACTCTGAAAGGAAAGTCAGAAGCTCGTCAAACTTCCAACTTGAAGCTAAACGAAGACACCCTCGACAATGCAGGGGAAGAGTAGAAATGAGAACAAAATGAAAAATCCTGAAGAAACCACTCTGGGGGAAGAAGTCGACAAAGAAATTATACGACTATGAGGCTCATGAAGCCCGTGCAGGCCAAAAACCTTGTTCCTAAAAGCTCCCCATGTGTGGCTGCTAATGCACAGGAAATGTGATTAGCTGCCTGAGAAAGGCCTAGAATTACTCCCATTCTGACTAGATTACTGGATAATTAGATTGGTAGCACTCTTCCCTGACTGTGGCTGTCAGATTAAATCTGGCTGGTTCTTTTTAGATAACTGTCATGCCCCAAAATAACACAGACTGACACGGCAACGAACCTTTTAAACAGTGTTCCAAGAATCAAAGTGCCTATTTTTTCTTAATAATAAAACATGAACAATGTTCAATGGACTTGAGTTTATTCAAATTATCATTATATTTGATTAAGAAAATGCTACCAGACAAAGCCTGGCCAGACAGGCTTAATCTCTGTTGGTAAATGAACATCGCCAGGCTTGACTAGCCACCTCTGGGATCCACTGAGAGAAAGGCAGACTTGAATTACACAGAGAATAAGCCGGTGGTTCTGTTTTAATGCTCTGAGTCAGCAGCCCTTTATAGCTCAAATCAAGATCAACAAGATATGTAGAGCACCTTCTCTGAGCACTAGCTGGAACACAGCCGCTCTTCTTTCCTCCACTCTGAGACAAGAACACATGCACTTTACCTGTAATTGTTGTCTCCCCAGTTATCTGGGGACCATCCAGAAGAGAATGAGAACAAAGAAACCAACAGAAGAAAGGTCCCAGGTTCTTACCAAGTTCCCATAGTCTTGTTCTGCTGTCCCTAGTGACTGCATTTTTGCAGTGACTGGGGCAGTGTTTCCTCAGGTGTTATAGCCTGGCCTCTGGCAAGAGATGGGAAAGGGGGATAGAAGGATGAAATGCTTTTCGGTGGTACACATGAAACCATGCATTTTTATTTTACTTTTATATGGCAAACATAATTGATTTTCCATTTATAATAGAGATATAAAGTTTCCTTTTTAAGGAAACTAACAATAAAATGTTAAAAAATAAACATAGATGATCAATTTGTTTTAAGAAAAGGTTAACAGGCAGATATGGCAAAATGCAAATGTAACAAAGATGGAAAGTTGAGAAACCTGGGTGTAAATAAGAGAAGAGAGAGCAGAGAATCACATCAGATGGTGAATCCCAGCATTTCCACTTAGAATTGCAAACTCTTGGGCTAGTTCATTCGCTTCACCTACAGTCAGAATCTGCTTCATTGGCAGATCTACGTGTTATAACCTTTCCGATGACAGAAAGTTGTAAAATATCAGCAGTGCGCCTGCCACAGTGTTCACATTCAGTAAGTGAAAACAGTTATTGTTTTAAACAAGTGGAACTGGAGTTCTATCTACCTCTTCATAAAATGCCCAAGAAATGTCAGTTCCCTTTGGGTAGGACTTGCCAAATCTCCTTGTTGTTTGGTTCCCTCTCCTTTGGGAGGACAGCTCTAAGAAGAATCCCTTGGCTTCAAATGTTTAATATGCATCTCCAAAGCCCCTAGAAGAACCAGGCAAATTTCCCTGTGCCTCTGGCTCTTCATGGAAACCACTGACTTTAGCACAACTGTCCTGGTCTTTACATCTCTCACCCTATACACTGTGCCTGTCTTGAGTAGATGCTCAACAAATGTTACCTCAGTGAATGTGACAATTAAAGAAGCAGTACAATATACATTTTTTAAATTCAAATGTTCATACAGCACACAAGAGAAAAAAAACAAGTGACCAAATTTTTTCCAAACTCAATAAAATAAGCTAAAAAATTAAAACTCATTGTCATTTCTTTTGCAAAGAGAAAGTGAATGTATCTATTGTTTAAAAAGTATTTTATATACTGCCCAAAGTAATAATTGGTACACACATTCTGGAAGGCATTTTAGCAGTACATAAAAATGTGTATGAAATATACATTGAAAATATACCATTTGTTTCAGCAATTTTAACTTTAGAAATTGATTCTAAACCAATTATTATGAATATGTAGAAATATTTACTTATAAGGATGTTCAGTGCAGCCTCTTTGAAATATTGGTGGTTTGGAAGCAACCATTGTGCTCAGCAATATATTTTTAAAATACAGTATGATATTTCTTTACAAATGGGAAAGCATGTGGCCACTGAAAATAAGGTTTTTGAACAATATTTAGTAACAGAGAAAATGATTTAGTTTATACACAACTTATCAGATTAAAATACAATATGTATGAGTAGATTCATTGTATTTTGTGTTTAAATAAAGAAGAATAAAATATACCAAAATGATAGTACTGCTTGCTTTGGAGGTGAGACTATAGAGGATTTTTATGTCTTTCCCAGTTATTGTTCTTGAAGTTTCTATTATGAACAAATACATTTCATAGCTAATTTATTTTGTACAATTGGCCAAGTACTATGCTAAGTTTGTTACATGTATTATCATGTAATTCTCACGAGAGCCCTATGAAGTAGGAAGAATCATTATCCCCATTTAAAGATGGGTAAACACAGCTGTAGAGAGAGTAAATAACTTACCCAGGGTCACACAGGAGTAAGGGGTAGAGGTAGCCTTCAAACTCAGTTTATCTGACAGCAGAAATGGAATATTTTAGGGTGAAATACAATACTGTTTCATATGTATTATTCTTTATATAGGGTAAAAAGCCACTTTAAAACAAGGAAAAAAAAAATGCCAAAGATCACTATATGATAGATAGCAGAAATAATTGTACAGATGAATGTAAAATCATTACAATGTTTTTCCTCCACTTTGAATCAGTGGAATCTATGCATGATCCAATAGTTCAGTGTAAATTATTTTGTGTAACACATCATCTTTCAAAAACCCAGGGATTTTGTTTACAACAGACTGACCAATAAATGTGTTTCTAAATATTAACTAGTGAAGCAAAGCTCTTGGTCCTATAGAATTTTAAATTATCAAACTTCGCTTATCTTCTGTTAAATTTAGCATTGTGTTTGTTTAAAATGTCTAAGAATTATCTCCGAAGTTTAATCATTTTCCTCTTTGTTATACAGGTAATATATGCTCAGTTTTAACATCCAGAGATAACCTTTCTAACTTTTGCTGTTTTCTTTTGGTCTTGTGTGTGTGTGTGTGTGTGTGTGTTTGTGTGTGTGTGTGTGTGCGTGTGTAACCAAAATGTCAACAAAATGTTTACTGCATGAGACTAGCCAGATATTTTAGATTTCTGGAGTCATTCTAGTACATCTGGGGAAATACTTGGCATAGTTACACACCTGTCTCTGCTCATCTGCCGTTCTGATTTGCTAGTGTTCTTTTCTCTCAGCCTTGTATCAACCTGTATACAGACTATAGTGATATAGCAGTGGCTTTTCTCTTAAGTGCTTCCAGAACATTCTTACTGATGATCAGGGCATAGAAGTGGATTATATCACAGTTCACGACAACACTGTATAGCAAAAGGTTTATGTTTCAATAGTAGATATCCTTTTTTTTTTTTTTTTTTTAAATCTCCCCATCATCTGAATACCTCGTTGAACAGTTATTCAATTTTCTCCTGGATCTTTATTCTCTTGTTCAATGTCTCTTCTTTTCCCTTCAAAAAATATCTGGCCTTATTCCAAGAAAAACCCAGGGAACTAAAAATCCCTGTTGCTCTTCGGTTATGCTTTGTCTCACACTCGTCCTTCTCTCAGGCAGATACTGGGCTTCTCTATTTATGTGCAAGTGGTTTTCTAAACAAAAAGAGGACTTCCAAGGTCAGCTTTTACAGTGACACTTTTTATTTACTCTGTGCTGCATTCTGATCATTCTATCTATCGATCGATCAATCTATCTATAGACTATCATCTATAGTGTATATTCTGGTTTTTGCCATATAGTATTTTATGGTGAACATTTTCTCATCTTAGTACAAACACTGGGAAGCAGAATGTAATGGCCAAATAAAATGCAACCTTACAGATGTATTAGTGTGATGTTTCCAAAGTTTGCAGAACGGTAAGTATCACCAGGCGTGTTTATAAAAAAATACAATTTTCAGAAATTTACCCTTGGATATTTTGATTTGGTAGGTCTGGGATAGGACCTAAAATTCCGTAGTCTGTAAAAAATGTTTCTAAATTATCCTTCCTGTATATGACCATTTCCTTTCTCTTAGACATGAAAGTCATTTCTAACTTTTTGTAAATGTAGATAAATACTATTAATTTCTGGAAACTTTCCGGAAGAGATTAAGTTAAATCGTTTGGAAATTCAGCCAAGGTAGACCATGTAAACATGCCTAAAGCCTCACCCAGGCCTCTTCCCTCAAATTTAACTATTCCTTACAATGTCATTTTTGTAGCTTTATAAGTAAACCAGAGTAAATAACTTGAAAGGAAATTTGTAAGATTTCAAAATAAAATACAATAAAAGAAACTTTTACCTCTTAAAGAAAGGATTATTATGATTCACACTTATAGCAGATGCAGGAATCAAAATGTTTTCTAATGTTTCAAATAAAAAAGTGGTCTTAATTTACAGTGATGTACATTAAGAAAATTTTCCAGCTTGAAGCAATGTCTGATCAACAACAAAAATATACCTAACTTAGTAATATCTAAAGAATAGTCGTTTTTCAACCTTCCCTACAATATTTCAAGTTAAAAAATGTCTATGATGAAATTTTAGAGTAGGAGTAATTATGGAATGTGTTGGCTTATGTCTTCCTTGCAGATCTTTGTAGATTTTAAATGCTTTACAAAACATTCACCTGAAACACAATTGAGCATTTTAGGATTGAGGTTATCTTTTAGTAGTTCCAGGATGGCAATAATTGGGAATTGTACTGCAAATAGTGACCATGAGACACTCATCAAAAGTTTCTGAGTGCTGCCAAATAACAGAAGATGGTGACGAATAAACCATCAAGTAATTTTTCAGCTGTGAGAGAAAATCTTATAAGCCACATGATCCAGGGAGATTAAATGAAATTCTCAGAATAATATCAGAATATTAAGAGTTGTGAGTTACAGCCTTGGTGGATTAATAATTTTAACTATATAGCCATCACATACTGTAAGATAGGCTCATAATCTATTCTTGACATGGATTGAAATTCAATACATGTTCTTATTACAGAGGATGATATTCCTCATGAACCTATCCTGGCATGTTTTTCAAGATAGACACAATATGTTAAAAAATAAAAATATAAAAAATAAAAAAATTACTACAAGAAAACTCATTAGCGCATCCTTCTCAGTTATATTAAAATTGTGTTTTAGGCTCTGATATCTTCTTATTTGGTGGGGATGGGGGAGGTATCTTCCTGCGCTTTCCAGGAACATATTTTCAAATTGCTTAACACACTCAAACATACCTTGACCTATGTGGTATCCTACTGAAATAAACATAGCTGTTTAAGACAAATAGTATCCTTTTGCAAACCATGATTCTTCCAAATGGATGGATGTTCAAAAGAGATGAATATATTTTTTTTTCCATTGGCAAAGAGGAAAGAAGATGGTATCTAACTACTACCAGTGACTTCTTAGGGGTCTTTCAATACTTGGAGAATTTGAGTGTTGTCAGGCAAGTTTATTGCTTTTAATGCTATTGGTCCTATTTGATAAAGAGATAAATGGTTTCCTCCAGTGCCCATGTTGTTATGGGCACTAAATGCTTTATACATATATCTCGGTAATAAATACTCCATAATGAGGAAATGAGGGACTTACAAAGATAATACATTACGAAACTTAGCATTTTAATATAAAGTCCGTTATGCTGCCTGTATATACAAGAGAGGTGCTTCTTAAACTTGCCTGATAACAGAAATTTAAGATGCTTATTAAAAATATAGAAACTTGGATATCACCCAGGCCTTAATCTCCAAGATAAGAAACTGAAAATCCACATTTTAATAAGCTCATATCTCTTGTAATCAGACTATTTTAGAAACACTGAGTTATAGCAAAGATTGGGGTTCTGAAAAGGTTGTATTCGAGAAAGACATAATGAGGAAGGATCCCTTCATTTCCCTTTAACCAGCCTTAACCAAATTAACTTAGGTGCTGCTTTTTTTGGAGGTGGTGGTGGGTAGAGCATATCAACGAAGGTTTCAACATTGTTTTTAGTTTCTGCCAATGGAAACCTAAAATCACCAAGAAATCCAGAAAACACAGAACTTCTGCTTGCTGCCTTCATTTGCACAGGTACCAACAGGAAACAGCAGTCCCCAGGGATGTCAATC
Organism: Macaca fascicularis; assembly: GCF_037993035.2. Classification (NCBI taxonomy): domain Eukaryota; kingdom Metazoa; phylum Chordata; class Mammalia; order Primates; family Cercopithecidae; genus Macaca; species Macaca fascicularis. The sequence continues at coordinate 18,805,545 of NC_088376.1, forward strand.
TGGCATCCCTTTGGATCAGCAAATTAAGTAGAAATAAACCCACAAATGAGCAACAACAACAAAAAATGGAAAGTGTTGCTTCCTGCTGAAACAAACTTTGAGTGGCATCATTGTAAATAAAAGGTAGGGACGCTCCTGTGTGAGAAACTTTCTCCAGCCTCATTAGGAGCTTCCATGCTGCTAATAACCTGAGTCTGAAATTAGAAACCGTTACATTTCACACATACATGATATGTTGCCTGATGTTTAGTTGCAATGACCCATTTGCTACTTTGCATAACTCAGACAAAGAGTTGCCTGCTCTTTCTATACTGATAAATCTTGTATTCTTTGTTCAGTCAGTTACTTTACTCATTAAGGAAAATAAAACCTAATTAAAATGGTGCTCCATATACCTATTTGGAAAACCACATCCCATGACAGAAAGACTGAAGCAAGTAACAATGCCTTCATTTACCATGTGAAGTCCTGCTGTGCAAATACATTTATGCCTGAGGTGATGCTAGTATTGCAAGTATTTCCAACACAAATGGTCATACAAAATATCTTTGCTTCTAATATGCTACCCAACAACTAGAAACCCATCAAATGCCTTAAATTTCATTTCCAAGGGGAAAACTTGTTGGGCATTCTATAATCCAAAAGGCAAAACAAAACAAGACAAAATAACAATGCAATTCTAAACAGATTACCAGCCTTCCACCCTCCCCTCACATATACATTAATAGTTTCAGTGACAGAGCATTCTAGTGACAGCCATTTATTGGCTTTAAGGTGTTTGATTTCCTTTAGAAAAAAAAAATTATTTGCACTTTACAACTATCATTAACTTCAAAGGATACTGACAGTTCTCAAGTTATTAAGTTAAAAGGCAGCCAGCTTTCAGCTGGAGTCACTGCAAATTAATTCTGTCTTACAAGGCCACACTGGGTCATTTCCTGAGCTGGTGGCAATAAATAGTCCTTATTTTAATATAAAAACAAGTGAGTATAGTAATGCTTTTCTGATTAAAATGCTCAGAACTGGGAAAGACCTAGATTCGGTGTAAACTATGGGTATTTTTACACCATCTGTGGTAGAAACTATTTATCTACACAGTGTACATTTTCTCTTTCTCCCTAACTGAAAACACAGACACACATACACACACACACACACACACATATACACACACACATATTCTTGATGACAGTATCAGACCCTTCTAAATATTTGCATTTCCCAGGATCCCTTGCAGCTACAGTGGCCTTATGGTATTGTAACAGGATTTCTTAGTTTTGCTTTCTAGTTATGGGCACTGTTTCTTCCTTGCTTAATTCTTTTCCATTTTCCCACCTGGACCCATAGGTAGGAGATTTGGGACATGGATTCTAGTGAGAAGCGAGGGAGGAAGAGAGCTAAGAAGTACAGTTAATTAGGATTATACCTTAAAACTATTATACTTTAAAAGCTACTAGAACCCCTAACATTTCAAGAGAAGAGGAAACATGTGTATCTTGATCAATATGTAACCCCAGTTCCTAGCGCACAGCTGACACAGGACCAAATGCTTAGATCTGCTGCATGAATGAATACATTAATTAAAATAGCTAGAGCAAAGTGAGTGAGGGGGCAAGTAGTACAAAAAGAAGGTCAGAGCAGTATTAGAAACTCTTCAGATGAACCCTTATAGGTCATCGTAAAGATGTGGATTTTACCTGAGTGAGACACGGATCTATTGCATGCTGGCTTTTTTGCAGTAGAAGGCTATGATCTGTGACTCAACAGTTTAAAATGATCTCTCTGTCTTTAGTGTTGAGGATAGAAGGCAGCAGAAACTGAAGCAAGGAGAACAACCAGGAGTTGTATCATTCCAGGTGAAAGCTGATGCTGGCTTGTGCCAGAGTTTCACCGGTGGAGAGGATGAGAAATGGTCAGCTTCTGAATATATTTTGAAGTTAAGAACACAACGATTTCCTAATGGATTAGGTCAGGGTATATTTAAGAGTGAATAAATCAAGGATATCTCTAAAGCCAGTAGAAGGATGGAACTGCCATCAACTGAGATGGGGAAGGCTGCAGAAAGAGCAGGTTTGTCTGAGGAGATTAGGGGTTTAGCTTTGACATTTTAATGTGAAATGTCCAATAGACATCCAAGTACAGATGTCAAGTAGGTAGTGGTATCTAAAAGACTGGAATGAGAGAAAGATTTGATATTAAAACATAAGTAGTGGGAGTCTGTGGCATATAAATAATATATATGAAGCCATAAAACTGAATGGTATTACTAAGGTAGTGAGTGTAGAAACCTCTGAAGATTTATAAATGCTAAAACCATGGATACAGTAGAAGATTAGTAAAACTTGTCTGGTAGTGATTTGTAAGATTGCCTGAAAATTATAAAAGCAAGAAGTAGAAATGCTTCTATTTAGAGTACTTCTGCAGAATGCTTCTAGTTAGAGCACTTCTGTGGAACTCCAGGCCTGGGAGAAAGAAGCCTCGAACTAGCGTACTTCAGAAAGATGGGGCTCAATGGGCCAGTGTCAGTGAGGAGTAAAATGCTAGACATGGAGAAGGAAATGGTGGTGCTTTGGAAGAACCTATTTTTCTAACCTAAAGGAACAGGAAGTATTAGAAAAGGTTATTGTCCTGGTTAGGGTTCCCCCAGAAACAGACCCTGAGATGAGGATTTAACTACAAGTGGTTTATTTGGGAAGTGATTCTAGGAAACACCTAGGTGGGAAAAGGGGAATAATTCAGGAAAGGAAGAAAGTCAATAAAGGGTGTATTATCAAGTAAGTTACCAGTGTGGGGAACTAGAGATCTCTGAGACATAGTATAGAACACCTGCCTTAAAATCATTCCAAAATAGGGGTATTTATTTACCTCCTTTCCATTTGTTAGTGACGAGGGGCTGCTGTTCTCAGAAAAACAAGGCTTGCAGGTAGAGGCTCCCACCTGTTTGCAACAAGCTATTTTCTGTGTACAGAGGTAAAAGACAAGGGAATATGACTGGAATATCCATATGTCTGGGAAGTTACTAAATTGTTGGGGAAGGTAAACTTGGTGTATAAAGATAGTTCACGATCTCTCTTCTAAATGAGAAATGTGTCCATATTAATACAGACAATTACACGTAGTATGTCTCTGCATATGAAGGCAATTTCAAAGGTGGGACAACACGGTGTACTTCACACATGCTAGGTAGTAAAAATCTACCTCAAAGAAGAGCAGCATCAAGGAATGAATGTATCTTTCTCCCTCTTTTGGATACCCACAATGCATAGTACTATGATAAAATACTGTTGGTGATAAACAAAATACCTATCAGATTATTTATTTTTAGTTATTCGGATGCTATAAACATCTTCCTTTGTCAGAAGCAACAATTAGTACTGCAGGTATTAAACTAACGTTTATAAAATTTCTTTATAAGTTATTGACAGGTTAGTTGACTCTATTTTGCTAAATGCTCTTTTAGAAAAAAAGATGAGATTATTGAGTGGGATTATTTAAATGAAGTCTTTATATACTCATAATTATTAATATTCAGCAGATAAACTGTGGAATGGAAGTCAGAAACCTTGGTGTCCGATCTTGATCTGTCAAGGAAATTGGCCAAAAGTAAAAACTGGATCTTTGATCTGATTACAACAACATGGCAGGGTATTCATCTGTGGATTCCTCTCTCTGTTTCTGGGAATTTGAGCAGGTAAACATGTCTTCCTTTACTTGTACTCTGGGCTGGAGTTCATGGCTCAAGTCATTTTCAGGGTAGAAACAGGTTTGTGCCCATTAGCCACATCAGTAGTTGCCCAAGAAAAAACAAGTTGGAAGCCCTAAAAAGTTCTGTGATGATGTACAACATTGGGGATAAATAGGTAGATGAGATTCAGATGCCCAAGATAGCAGTAAACTTGCATTTAGCACTAACATTAACTCTGGATTCCAAAATACAAGATAATGAAACAACAATATCATCCTATATAAAAATAATCTGATATGCCACAGCCCCTCTTACATCTCATGATGCTCTTCCTGCATAAGTTTCTTAATTTTAAAATGCACGATAAATTATATAGTCTTATTGGATGAATTATAAAACAAAACCAAATTCTACCATTATTAGAGGGTATATGAAGATACAAGGCTCTATTCCTATCTACTAATTTTCCTGCTTTTATTCAACTGCATTATTTCCCCCAGTACAAATAATGCTCTTGAGATTTGCACAGAGAGCCATACAAACATTCTATTGTTTCCGCATATTGATATATGGAGATAAAGGCAGCTATGGTTATGTATTTGAAAAAAGCAGCAGAGGCAGAGATCATACTTCAGTAGCCTAAGCGCAGCAAAAACCTAGAACTTACTTGCCTGGAACATTCTTAAGTGTAATGTATATGAGTACAGTACAATATTTGCTTAGACATCTTTATAAAATTGCTTTTAGCACACACTAAACCTTATTAGAATAAAAATGAAAACATTTCATTGTGCCGGTTACTTAGAATAAGTAAAAAGTGCCAATAGAAACTGTATCAGGCGTTGGGAAATAAGCAGAGAAAGGATCTGCAGGGCCTTGTTCTTGCACTGTCCACAGAAAACCTCTTAGATTTAATGTTGGGAAGAAAAAACACAAAGATCCATTCTTTGCTTATTAAGTTTTCTACATTCATAAATCTCGTTCAAAGAAGTTACCTTTTGGTGTTTTTAAAATGTCACAAAGATCCATTTAGTCATTTCCCTTGGCTTTTGGATCGCAAAATGCTATTTACAAGACTGTACATTTTCAAAGCCACCAAAAAATCCTCTTTATAATTATCATCAAAAGCATGACCCACACAAATCAAGACAGGACTAAGATTCTCAAGTGGCAAGATGCTCAAATGCCCAAATATTTAGTAGCTCTCAGTTTTTAAATGAAAGATAGAATGAAAAACTTTCTAGAATTTCAATGTATAAAAACAACTTGTCATTATCAACCAATAAATCTTAAACAATTATAATCATATTCAGTTACACACCCTAAGTCCTTTCCCATTTCTCCTACTCTCTTCTCCCCCCAGGACTGTTAAAGAAAGTTGAAAAATGACAAAAGAGATTGAATGCAGAATGAGGATAGCTACACAAAAATAAAAATTCTTATTTCTCATACTGGGTATTTAAATGATTGATGGTTTTTAGAAAGTTGCTAACACTTTGAATCATCTGTGCCTATATCTGCACACAAATTGGTTAATACAGAATTTTTCTCTACTCGAATGGAATTCCATTGGTAAAAATCACATCAAAGGACATGCCCGGGCTCTGAACAGAAGCAGCTCTACAGAGAAATACAACAGGCACCAGTCTATACAGAATAAGGAAAGTATCTAATCTAACTGCTATTCATTTGCAAGGAGGTGTTGTAAACACACTTTCTGCACACTGGTTTGCTCCTCTGGTTGACATGCAAATGCACACATATGTGTCTCTTGTTCTTCTTTTTGGTTGTGAAGATTTTTTGGGAGTGAGGAGGTCAGAGGACAATTGCTTCTTGCTTACCATCCACCCAGAGTAAAGAAGTTTTGAAAAGTTAACCTTGCCTCTGCCCCCACTTTCTGTTTAATTTGCACAGATCACTAGCAAGTAAAAGGTACTCTGCAAACAGAACAAAATAGGTTTTCAGCTAGACAAATAGTGATTTACAAAGACTAGAAAAAAATACGCGTAAACTAGGCTATTCATTGAAGAAAGTCTCATTATAAATGAATCAACAAGCACCAGCAATATGGGGACGTGTGTGATTATTTCGGTTAGGGTCAAATTTTGTTCTAGTGGGATTCTGGTGTTTGACGTATAGTGTGTCAACATGTCTTACTAAAGGATAGTAATAATATTCTAAAACTATTGAAAAATAATTATAAATTTATATGAATGTTAATAACAATCTTCTACGGAAATTTGAACCTCTTATTTCCCCTGGGATTGAGCTATCAAATGACTCAAGAATATTTATTATTTATAATGCTTTATCTGACTGACTGAGACCCTAAAGATAACAGAAAATCAGTCACAGATGAAATGATGGCACCAAAATTGTACATGTCTAGAGACAAAAAAAAAAGAACAAATATAACTTGACAAGGTTATTATTCATCTATTTATCATACTGTAATAGAAAGCTGTAAAAAAGTAGAGCCTCAAGGAATGTTCTTATTTTTACGTGATCTTATATATTCACAGTATTTAAGAAGTTTTGTATTATTTATTGTCTTTACAGTGATAGTTATAACGCAATTAGGAGAAAGAGAAAAAGTTTCTGACTTTCTGAGTCACTTCTCTTAATACCAACTAAACACCTTTTAAAATACTCAAATTTTGCTAAGCATTAGAGGATATTAGGTCTTGAGTTTCGAATAAAACAGTATTTTTCTGCTGCCCAATAACGGGCAATAGAAAGCTCTGAAATAAGAGTGCAATTATGGTTTTGAAATCAATCCTAAAACAAGAAAACTCCCTTCCCAGTCATTGGCTACCCAGCACCACATTCTAATATTCCCATTGGTCTGAAATGTTCAAATGCTAAGTTGGTCTAAAATGAATCACTACTTGTTTTACCAACTTAGACATTTTCTAAAAAGCATCATAGTATTCCATTGTTTAAAAAATTTGCTTGAACATAAGAATCATCAAGAGCGATCATTATAAATCTACATTTCCAGGACTTACTCTTGAGGATTTGAATTCAAAGGCCTGGGATGGGCCTTCAACATTATATTTCTAACCCTAAATGCCGGTGATGATGTCTATGATTAAACCAGCTGCTATACTGTATTGATATGATTCAAAAAGGATTCAAGAATCTTCTCTAGTGAGCCAGTTTTCTCTCTCTTCCTTTTTCCTTCCAATTCTAACTAATTTTTGTGACAATCAACAAGAATTGACTGAATTTCCTATGTATAGCAGGCACTGTAGTAGACACTGGGGGAAACTGACAATGAATTATTGTCAGTCCCCAATTATTTCTATCAGACTGCTCATTATCTGTTACTGGAATAATGTAAATCCATAACACAAAAAACAATAAAACACATGTGAATGAATAATGACAACATCCATTTCTCTAGAATTCTCCTAACTCGAACAGTTGCTGTTAGTGACTATGACAACATCATTCACCAGTTTTTCTATGCTGTATGACAGAAGAAAAAAACAAAACTGGGTTGGCATTCCATCAAAGTCCTACTCTACATTTTGTGAAAGGGACTATAACCTATTTCTTGTTCTGTGGAAAATGAGATGTTTTTTCCAGATTCTTCAAGGGCTGGCAAGATGGAAGAAGTAACAGAATTCAAAGAGAAAAATAAAAACTGCAAAGGTAGACTGTGGCTACTAAGTTTCAGTCACCTCCTAGAAAAAAACATATATTGGTTTTTAGTTTCTGACATCCCATCTTTTTCTGTTTCATAATATGAGAAAGGGATGATTTACTGTGACCTACTATGAATTTAATACAGAATTAACATCAGTAATGATAATGCTAATCCTTTGGTTTTAATTTTCAAGACTTGTACTGGAAGACGTTAGTGCTTACATTGAGAAATTCATGTTAGTCTAAAATAGATAGCAACCTTGTCAGGTCAACTGTATTTTAAGCTGTGAATTAGTTTCTGAGTTAACATTTACTTAAAAATTTAGTGTAAAAGGGCATAGTATAAAAAATAAAATCAATTGTTGACCAGCTGCTGATTCTCCATTTGGCCTTAGAAAAAATTCAAATTAGTGATAGGAGAAAGAAAAAATAGTTCACAACTATGGATGAGTTCCCTGTTAGACAAACTGTATTAAAAACAGTGCTATCTGAATCTGCTCATCATCTTGAAATGTAACCAATTCATTAAGACATAACATTTTTACCAAGTTTAGCAGTCTCCACTTAGAACATCACATAGAAAATGTTCAAATACAGAGAAAATGCCAGTTTGAATTGAGCTCTTGTTTTAAAAAGAGAACATATTTTTGTATAACTACTCAGGGCAAAGAGGTTTATTTTTATTTATTATCACCAATGTTCCTTTAAGGCAGGTTTCACAAATGAAGAAACTGAGACACAGAAGAGTTAAATAATTTGCCTTCATTAAAATAGCCTGCAGATCGCAGAGAAATGTGATTTTAGCTCCGTCTGGCTCTGAATTCTCAGCACTTTTCACTTTGAATCTTTCAAGCCTTTAAAGTAGAAAGTAGACAGTCCCATCATTAGGATGTAAATTACTTATTTCATCAATTCTAAAATGCACATTTTTTTTTCATGTTTTAATGGTCTCTGAAATTAGGATTCTTCTTAAAATAGCTACCAACCAGATACAATCACTATGTCATCATGATGGCCTGCATATGCACTTCACAACATCAAGAATGGTGGTAAGAAAACCCCAGAGACATCAGTAGAGCATCCTTCCAAGCAATTCTATGTCAACGATAGTCTTGATGACACAGCTGAGCACACTGTGTGGGGGAAAACACACGGACAATGACAATTCTCAGTCAAAAAATCACTTAGAATTAGATTCTGATTGTGAAAAATAGTTTAGAGTGATTTACCTTAATTTGCTTATCCTTTCCTTTTTATGAGCACACAAAAAGATTTTTAAAAATCTATGCCTAAATAAATGTAAAGGAACTACATGAAAATATCTTGTTATGAAACAGTGTGCTGTCAGCATAAAAGCAATGTTTCTGCTTTTCTTGTGGTATATGAAATGATGATGAATACATGAAACATATACTTATGGACATGAATAATGTGCATCTATAATGGCACATCTACAACATACATATATAGCGTTGCCTACATGAAATAAAATAATCACATCCTTTAAACACTTCAAATGTGAGGGTTTCATGTGAGACGTCGTTGTACCCATTTAAACTTTCTGTAGTCTCTAAGAATTGGATATGGCAAGTACCAGCCCCTTAGAAAAACCACAAGTCCCCTCTGAAGTTTACTCCCACTGAAGTCCGTGCTGAGAGGTAGGGGGGAAAGGTAATCTGAGGAGAGAATCACTGACACAGCCAGTTTTATAAGAGGAAAGCCTCTATCCCTCCCTTTATCTAGCAGGGAAATGTTTCAGTTTCATTGACATTCAATGTGGACTTCAGCCCGTTTTTTAAATTGTTGTTTACACAAAATCATGAACTCATGGTATAGCTGAAGCATCCCTCTGTTTCATGTTTATATTGAGCATTAATCAGCCAACTAGTTGACCTATGCAAGAGTTTCCTCTCATAACAGATGCATTACTCCCTCCACATTATTCTAAAACAAGGGCTAGTTTCAGTTTCTGTTTTATATCTGACTGATGATGGTATTGGGGTTTTAATCCAGTAATTTAAGATGTCTGTTAAATATAGGGTTGATTTCCATATAAACAATAATGGATGAGCTTTTGCAGAAGCTGGGCCTCTCCTTAGGAGTATGTAGTGGTTTCTTTACACTGGCTCCTTAGGAATCAAGTTACCCCCTCATGTTTGCCACAGCAGAGGGACCTGAAAGATACATGATGGAGCATTAGACACCACCTATCTTCCTTCCTTCCTTCCTCTGTCTCTTCCTCCTTCCCTCCCTCTCTTCCTTCTCTCTTCCTTTCACAAATACGCATAGAGTATTTACCACATGAAAGCAGATGGTAAGTAGGACACAATTCCTGACCAAGATAAACTTACAGTCTATAGGAGGAAATGGATATGTAAACTTTACAAAAAGGCAAACACTTATTTCGAGGGGTACATTCAGGAGCACGTCGGAGAGATTGAATTCTATCTGGGATACAGAATGCCTTCCTGGAGGAAGTAGCATCTAAACTAACATATAAACAATGCTTTAGAGTAGTGGTTCTCAACTGGGGGCAATTTTGCTTCCTAGGACATCATGACTGGTGCAGGGAAGATGCTGTACTACTGGAATTATTAGGTAGAGGCCAAAGGATTGTTATGCTAAATATCTTACAATGCAAAAGACAGCCCCCTACAAACAGGCATTATCCAGCCTCAAATGCCAATAGTGCTGAGGTTAGGAAACTCTGCTTTAAAGTTAGTGAGGCAGAAAAGGTGGGGGGCGGGGGGAGAGAGAGAGAGAGAGAGAGAGAGAGAGAGAGAGAGAGAGAGAGAGACTCACTTTATACTAGGTGAGATGTTCATCTATGGGGAGCGGTGGTAGATGTTCTTGTCAGCACTTTAATGCCAACTGCTGCAATAAATATTTTTTAAACTAACATTCGGATCGTTCCTGAGAGCTACAGTACAACTGAAGTCACTTCATCTTATTAAATCCTTCACAGTAATGAAAGAGGTAGATATTCTTCTTACTACTTTTCCGATAAGGAAGAAGACTTAGAGAAAAAAAGTGACAGAACGAGGGTAGCAACTATACTATGATAGCCACCTTCTTCTTGCATTCTGAACTGCTCTTGGCATTTTGCACATACTTACTCATTTAATTTTATTACTGTTCTCATTTGGACATGTAAAGAAACTGAGGCACAGAAAGATCAAGTAACATCATCAGTGATTTAGTTAGTAATAAATCTGAGATATCAGGACTTCTTGTTTCAGGGCTCAAGCCCTGAATCTCAACACTATGTCCTAGTTCTATTTACTATATTACACTTTGTAATATTTATGAAACATTGGCATTTATATCCATCCTGCCGATACGCAGGGGCTTTGTGGTTTTTAACTCCTCATATTGGTGTTTCCACTACAGTATCTGTATATTCCCATTTTATTGCTCAATGATTACCAAACAAAAATAGTACCAAAATACTATTCATATACTGACCAAAAATTTTTCTTGCAGGTCATTCTGGATAAATTATTATTTCCTAATGTTTTAGATATCGGCCACTCATTGCCACTTCGCCACTCACATTGCAATATTTATCCTTAAATTTTATCTTCCACAGGCCAGAATGGCTAACATTGATATCCAGAATTAGGAGAGGTTGATCACGTTTTGCCAAAATTCATAGGCTTTTACTTTCAATCAGATGTTCCTGACTCTTCATAGTCTTCTGTTATTATTATTATTATTTTTTGCATTCTTTCTCCTTTGAATCACAAACTAAGTTTTAAGAATGGGGTAGGCCAAATATTGGTCTCCCCATTTTACTAATGACCCCCAAACTCAGAATTTAAGTGACTTGTCCTAGAACAAATTATCAGCTAGTGCAGAGCTGCTAAGCCTGTTCTACATTTTACTACATGATGCATTGTGTCCAGATCAGGAAAATAGCTTGCTGAGAGCCATTCTTCCCTCTTTATAATCAAATGTTCATGTAATTAAGCATAGGCACCCATCACATACACACTGTTATATTTTTAAAGGGCTTTTTGTTGGTTGTCACTAAAATTAGTAATTAAGTGATATTCTGGAACTATTCTTTTCCCAGTAACTTCAAAGGGGATGCATATCGCCAGGATGGCTGTCTTCTTATATCTCAGCAATGAACTAGTTTGGTGACCTTCTTAACACCTGGGCAGCACATTTGCTGTTCTGGAAGAGTTTACACTTTATAGATTAAGCAAAGATTACTGGCCATAGATCATAAAAAGCTGTCAAAGCTGATGGATGGTGGTTCTAAGCAGGCTTCACCAAGAAACATCTTTTTTTTTTTTTTTTTTTTTTTTTTGATGGCGTTTCACTCTTGTTGCCCAGGCTCAAGTGCAATGGTGCAATCTCAGCTCACTACAACCTCTACCTCCCCGGTTCAAGCAATTCTCCTGTCTCGGCCTCCCAAGTAGCCAGGTTTATAGGTGCACGCCACCACACCCAGCCCAGTTAATTTTGTATTTTTAGTAGATATGGGGTTTTATCATGTTGGTCAGGCTGGTCTCAAACTCCTGACCTCAGGTGATCCACCTGCCTTGGCCTCCCAAAGTGCTGGGATTACAGGTGTGATCCACCATGTCCAGCAAGAAAAAACTTCTTGCATCAAATCGTCTTCTCCAAGGATCAAAGGTTTTGCTTACACTTGTTTTAAGTTGATTCTATGGGGTCCATCACAAAAATGCCACAGAAATATTAAAAATAACTGTGTTAAGTAACGCCACAGCTTGCTTGAGTGCTGAGAATTTTAAATAATTTGTAGTCAATTGTATGAGTCCATTTTCACACTGCTATAGAGAACTACCTGAGACTGGGTAATTTATAAAGAAAGAGTTTTAATTGAACCACAGTTCTGCAGGGCTGGGGAGGCCAAGGCAAAGAGGAAGCAAGGCACATCTTATGTGGAGTCAGGAGAGAGAGAGGGTGGGAGTGGGGAACAGCCAAACACTTTTAGACCATCAGATTTTGTGAGAACTCACTCGCTGTCAGGAGAACAGCATGAGAAAAACCGCCCCCATGATCCAATCACCTCCCACTGGGTCTCTCCCTCAACACATGTGGATTACTATTCGACATGAGATTTGGGTGGGGACACAGAGACAAACAATATCAACAATTTTGTAAATCAAGAAACAATCTGATGAGACCAAGAGATACATTCTTTTCCTTAAAAAGAGATCGTCATACACCGAACCTTCCATATTCCTTTCCTTCAAAAGCTATCATCATATACTGAAAATTCGTTGGAAAACAAAGAATATGTTTATACCTATTTATGCTCATATATGTGCTTCTTTTATTGTTTTAAAATTTTAAAATGAACATAAGACATATATAACTATGAGAAACATAAATGAACTGTAGCCCTTTGGAGTTATCAATCTCTTATATTGCTCTTTTCTCTTACTGCCTTCTTCTTCCCAGTGATCAGAAAAAGAGTTCAGAAATGAATTCTAAAGCATAGTAAGAGTCAGAGGTAGAATCCGGCCAATCAAAAGCTATTATACTAGTATTTATCGACTCTATTTGCAGCATATTCACAAGTAAATTTTCAATGACTTTGAGGATATCCAAACTGAATATAATGCAATAGCAAAGGCCTTTAACTTTCATTCTTACAGTGTCACTTTGTAGCAACAAAGCTTTAAAAAAAATTACTGCTTTATACATTTCAGGGGTTTTTGTTATTTCAAAGTTTTGGGGAACTAGACTTCCATATTACTAACCAGGGAATTAAATCATGAATAACTTCAATTTGTAATTCTATTTGAAAATAATTCAAAAGTGCTTTCGTAAAACCCTCATATAAAACAATTATGCATTTTGGCAAAAGTTTCCTTGGGACTCGTGTACACATGCCTGAGAGCATATGTACAGGTAACTTGAGGTATGCGTTGGAAGTCTTGGCAAATATGAGATTTTGTAGTTCGAGTTTGATATCAATGTAACTCCTGGGATGTTAGGGTAAAAATAAACATTATTATAGGCATATAGTGTAGTATACAGCTAGAATAATAGCCATACTAGCCGTCCGCTTTTTTTTTTTTTTTTTTTTTCTCACAATTCAAGTAAACTATACTCCACAAAACTAATTTGCCAGACATACATTTAAAAATTCGGTTTTTTCCAGTGGGAAGTTTGACAAAATGTTACACTTTATTTATAGTCCATTGTTATCTTTCCATTATCCATTAGTCTATTGATATCTGTAACTAAGGGAGCATTCCATTGTCCCATAAGATGATGAAAGGCATTTGGGATTTTTTTCCTCTAGCTCAAGTTTTCTTAGTTTCTTCAGCACAATTCATACACTTTCAATATAATCTTTTTAAAAATGAATTGTGTAACTCAAAATGTCGTTGTTGGAGGTAGTGAGGAAGAGAAAGGACTTTTATATATTTTTTTCTTGCTTGCTTTCTTTTGAGACAGAGTCTCACTCTGTAGCCCAGGCTGGAGTGCAGTGGCGCGATCTCGGCTCACTGCAAGCTCCGCCTCCCGGGTTCACGCCGTTCTCCTGCCTCAGCCTCCCGAGTAGCTGGGACTACAGGCGCCCGCCACCTCGCCCAGCTAATTTTTTTGTATTTTTTTAGTAGAGATGGGGTTTCACCGTGTTAGCCAGGATGATCTCGATCTCTTGACCTCGTGATCCTCCCTCCTTGGCCTCCCAAAGTGCTGGGATTACAGGCGTGAGCCCCCTCGCCCGGCCGACTTTTATACTTTTATAAAGTTTACTAATTGTCTAGTACTCAGCGCATATTTAAAGGTAGTGCTTTAATTCCATTATAATCATCTTAAAATTAAATAGATTAAAATACGATATTAATAATAATTTAGACCCCCCTCCAAATTAATTTAATCCTCTTCAGTCCTCAAGGCCACTTTATGAAATACGGACTACTTTATTTTTTTTGAGACGGAGTCTCGCTCTGTCACCCAGGCTGGAGTGCCAGTGGCCAGATCTGAGCTCACTGAAAGCTCCACCTCTCGGGTTTACGCCATTCTCCTGCCTCAGCCTCCTAAGTAGCTGGGACTACAGGTGCCACCACCACGCCCGGCTAATTTTTTTTTTTTTTTTTTTTTGTATTTTTATTAGAGACGGTTTTTCACCATGTTAGCCCGGATGGTCTCGATCTCCTGACCTGGTGACCCACCTGCCTCGGCCTCTGAAAGTGTTGGGATTACAGGCGTGAGCCACCGCGCCCGGCCGGGACTACTTTTTAAATTCCATTTTACAGGTGAGCACACTGAGGCACAAGGAAATAAAGTAACTCCCGTAAGTTTCCACAGTGGCAGAGTTGGAATGTGAACTGGGGCAGTCTGGCTCCACAGTCTGTGCTCTCCATCACTGCACATTGTGTCTTCATGTTTGGCGTTACTTTTATGGCATTTACTATTCATCTAAGATTCAGGTCCTCTCCTAGACACTTAATGTTTCATATCATAGATGCTACCACTATATGGGACATTGAGGTTAGCCAATTTTATTGTACATTTCATCTGATAGAAGATTATTTTACTGAATAATTCTCATGAGCCTATTATTTAAAGCTGTCTCTCAAAATGTCTTCATGTATTTATTTTATAAACTATATTTAGATTCATATTATAAAAACTAATTGTACATGCACACTCTCAACAACACAAGCTCGGAACAGAGCTTGTCCTCCAAACCGTATTCTGATAATACACATAGATCTTCCAGGAATATCACATCACCCCATGCACTTTCTTTCAATACATTTATTCCAATGCAAAATTCTATTATATTTATTTGGATATTTTTTCAGGCTCTGTCTTCACTTCCGCAGATGTAAGCCCTATAAGGGCAGGAACATTTTATGCCTTGTTTACTCTGTCATCAATACCTACAGCACAGTTTCTCAATTATAAGAAATATTTGTAGGAAGACTAAATGAATATATTCATTGATTTTGTTTCCATAGAATTTTAGAGCTGGAAGAGTTTAGAGTTCACCGGATCCTTTAATTTTATAAATGAAGGCACTATGGTCTTATAAATGAAGAACACAGAAGCCAGATCTTATTTTTTATTTCATCCCTAGGACCTTGCCAGTGCCTGAAGTATAAGTTTTCCACAAGTATATGTAGATTCTCCTACAGCAAAAGCGAAGACTAGATTAGGCATCCCAATTTGAAGATTGGAGCTAATTCCATAAAGCACGTTTTCTCTTTTATCCACAGGTACATGATATCTTTTCAGATTTCCTCTGTTACCTGAGAAATTTTTTTTTCTTTCATCGTTTTTTTTTTTTTTTTTTTTTTTTCTGTTGTTTAAATGGCATTGTGTATACATTTTACTGCCACAACAAAGTAGCATGCTTGAACCAGGCATCTTTAATCTTAACCAAACCAAATATTTGTAGCCATTTTATTTTCATTCTAGAACTTGGTATTAAGCTGTCAGGAGATTTCTGATAAGTTACAGGTTGTCGTTTCCAACTAATGGAAGTAAAACTCTACTTACTTTTACTGAAAGGTTTAATACAAATACAGTGAGGCTCTCCACAGATATAATATCCGTCTTTTACATTCATTATTTGATCAACAACAGAGAGAATTACACATAATCTGCAGAGTCCCTAATAGTCAGGAGTCCCTTGTTCCAGCCCTATCTTGCGCACCAATCACTGAGCATCTTTCTGAAGAGAAGACTATTTCAATTTTCGAAAGTTCGACCTTTATAACTACATGAGTGCCTGCATTTACGTTTTCATTCCAGCCTTTACAATGTTTTCAGAGGGCATAAGAGTTTACAGTTCTGCCCCATTATGTATGATATCAGTTGCATTTAAATACATAGAATTATTATGCTGTCGTTCACCCAATAAAAGCTTTAAAAAAAGAAGCAGGCATTTGGAGCAAGAACACATGAAGAAATAACCCCAGAAGACTCACCAAGATGAAAATTCAACTTTCAGAGACCCTCTGTTGGTTGAATTCTGACATGGGCCTGTATGTTCCAGCAGCCTTTATGAGCTATGGGTTTCCTAGGTATGATGTAAGGGCATGGAATAGAGCACTTCATCTAAACACAAGACATATTCTATTTATTAGACTTAATAGGTATGTTCAGATGTTAAAATAATTGGTATGCATATTTTATCAAAATTAAAAACAACAATAATAAAGTAATTGGTTAATCACAGTATTTCAATTATTAGTAAAGCCATCAAATTCAATTCCCTAAAAAGATAATCTTTTTAAAAAGACTAAACTAGTAACTTCAGATTGCTTAAAAAATTTTCAAAATAGCCAGGGAATGATTTCTAGGATGACTTACTAACAAATAACTCTAAGGAAAAAGTTAATTAGGCACATTGTTTTTTCTCTGTAAGTGAAATTTCTTTAGAGGATGCCAAAGTTAACTTATGGAATTGGTGCAAAACAAATTTTAGTTAAAACACACTTTTGAATGCCAATATGGAAATCAAGTACATAAATATAATATACTTATAAATATTATTCAAATTGATTTTTTGAAACATTTGTACAGTAAGTGGACCACCTCAATTAAAGAACAATAACCTATGTCACAAGAGTTTTATCATAATTATAACCCCTAAGACTGTTTTAGTTATAATTTAAAGTTACCGGTAACTTCAATGAGAATTGAGATATAAACTTAAACTTCAACATATGAAAGAAAAATCAGGGGCTAAAGTGAAGACTCAAAAACTGTGCAAACAAGTCTTTGAAAAGTAGCCAATTACATAGAATATGCAACCTGGAATGTATAAAAAAATTGTTGTAAAATCCTAGAATTGTAGTAAGTGGCATATACAAATATGTCAGTAAAAAGAAGGATGGCATGTTAATCCAAAAGACAAAAGTTCATACTAGCCAAGAAAAAAATTATTAAATTTATTCTTGCCCTTAGTACCTCCAACATTTTTCATTTGTTTTCTAGAACTGTAAGCTATCCTCACCATTATTCACCCTTATTTTAACTTACAGAAACATTTTCTCAGGATTCGAAGCATTTTTAAGCTTTTTATCCCGCTCCCCGATTTTTATTCTCTAAGATCAAGGGGTTACAAGCTTTCAACAAATACAATTCAACATACCAGAGTTCCTTGGGAGTATAAAACATTCAACAGGAACTACTTAGGAAGACAAGAATAAACGGCCTCATGTGCAAAAAAACTTCACTGTTAGAATGTGCCACACTCAGCAACTTAATGTAAGTTGTGTATAAATTAGATTCTATCCAATAGGGTTTTTAACAGGAGGTATAAAAGTTAAAACTTTCCTTTATTAATAATATAGACCAGCAGTAAAAAAAAAAAAAAAAAAAAAAAAAAAAAACGTCTATGTTCCCAAATCTCACAGCACAGAAATTTTGGAGTGTTCAGTTGAATCAAGTGAATCGTATTTTATAACTGGCAGAGGTTAATCAGAGCATTGTGCCCATTGTATAGATGGATCCACCGAGGCTTAGCGAGGTAAGAGATTAGTCCAAGTTCAGCAGAAAGCAGATTGCTTTTCCATGTACCTCTTTCTCTATTGCCACATTGCCCATCTGGTCTCTTAAAAAGATCCTCCAACTACATGCCTATATCCATGCTAGGAGAGATACAAACGAAATGGACACAGGGTTCTCACCATAAAGAAACTTACACTATCATGTCTATCATTGTGATTTTTACAATTTACAACTATCCATAATTCTAATAAGTATATCCGAAATTTTGAAGGAGTATTTCTTTGTTTGCGTTTTTGTCCTTTGTGTTTGACGAAAACTGTTTTCTTTATTCATTTTATTTTATTTTCTTTTACTTTAAGTTCCGGGATACATGTGTAGAACATGCAGGTTTGTTACATAGGTAGACGGATACTATGGTGGTTTGCTGCGCCTATTGACCCTTCCTCTAAGTTCCCTTCCTTCTCCCCTCACCCCACAACAGGCCCTGGTGTGTGTTGTTCCCTTTCCCCCACTGTGTCCATGTGTTCTCATTGTGAAATTGTTTTCGGACTCTCACTTCACCATTTTCTACATTGAATGAAAACATTTTATCCACATGTGCATTTTCTTTCTTACATACTCTCTCACACACTGGAGAAGATCTTGAAAAATGTGTTCTCTGCATAATTCTTTCCTTACCTACTTTTGTTTGGGCTTGGAAATAATCATCACTCGTTCCAGCAGATGCTTCTCTAAGTTAATTTTTGTTGTTGTCATTGTTCTTGTTGGAATAGGGAAAAAGAGAAGCAAATTAAAGCAGCATCCAGAAACTTGCTATGGGCTGCAAGGTAGGTATTTTCCAAAATTATTATGGCATTTAGGAAGAATTGTTGAGTTGTCAGACATTCCTCATAGAAGCCCCTGGAAGCCAAAGTGTTTTTACTAATATTATGAATCACAAGGGAAAATAGCCTTTGTTTTTTTCTGTCAAAAAGTTATTTTTTGGGGGACTAAAACTTTAAGGCAGGGTCATCATTATACCATTACCTATCCCTACTCACAAAGGACCACGCTGATTGAGAAATGACAAGGAAGAGAAATGGGCTTTGCGCTGTGCTATTTTTTTTTTTTTTTCTTTTTTTGAGATAGAGTTTTTGCTCTGTTGCAGAGGTTGTAGTGCAATGGTGCGATCTCGGCTCACTCCGACCTCTGCCTCCTGGGTTCAAGTGATTCTTCTGCCTCAGCCTCCCGGGTAGCTGGGATTACAGGTACCCACCACCACACCTGGCTAATTTTTGTATTTTTCATAGAGGTGTAGTAGAGATGAGGTTTTGCCATTGTGGCCAGGCTGGTCTTGAACTCTTGACCTCAGGTGATCCACCTGCCTCCGCCTCCCAAAGTGCTAGGATTACAGGCATGAGCCATGGCACCTGGCCTACTCTGTGCTACTTTTAAATTTTTATTTAATTTCCTAAATAGCTAATACATTTATATCCTTGAAATAGGCAGAAATGTTCTGAGGTAGTCTATGAATAGCCCCTGTCTTCTATCTCTTTTACCCAAACAAACAACCACTGTATTTTCTAAGAGATATCTTTGAGGTGGTTTACAGCATCATACAGGAACATATGGATGTAGCCTCCCTACTTATTTTATCTAAAAAGATACCGTGTATCATTTAAGTAGTGAATATATATATATACACACACATACATACATGCTCCCATGACTTCACTTCCCCAGATATAAGCCCGATAAGGGCAGGGACATTCTCTACCTTGTTTACTCCATCATCAATACCTACAGCACAGTCTTTAAATCATAATAAGTATTTGTAGGAAAAAGAAATGAAGATATTCATTGATTTTTTCCATACATAGAATTTTAGAGCTGAAAGAGTTTAGAGTTCACCAGATCCTGTCATTTCATAAATGAAGGTCCTATAGTCTTATAAATGAACAACACAAAACCCAAATCTTATTTTTAATTTCATCCCTAGGACCTTGCCAGTGCCTGGAACATCACAGGATTTCTGTAAGTGTACGTAGGTTCCAATATGGCAAAGCAAAAACTAGATTAGGCATCCCAATTTCAAGACTGGAGCTAATACTAAGTGAGTGAACTACTCCTCGGATAAAACAGTAAAACATCAACAACTCAGAAGCCTCCCCCATGTTCCTTCCTAGTAACAATCTTCCAGTTAAAGGTAGGACCTGTTCCAACTTTCATCACCCTAGCTTCATTTTGACAGTTTTTTAGCTGTATAAATGAAATCATAGTGTATGTTCTTTTTTGTCTGGCTTCTTGTACCACCTTCTTGACACGAATGATTTAATTTAACCATCAAGTCAGCTCTGCAATATCAATATCATCTTCCTCATTGTACAAGTCACAAAAATGAGGTTCAGCCACCTCAGTTTTGGAGCTGGTATTAAAACCTGACGCTCGTCAACATTAAGTCTGTCTTCCTGCCCAACAGGCAGTATAGTCTTACAAAGATATTCTTTCTCTTCCAGTCTCTGAATATTCTGAATTATTGCAAGTTAAATGACTTTGATGTAGTCTTCTCTCCCTTCCTCCTTTCATCCATCTATCCATCTTTTCATTCATTTAGTGATGTCCCCTTTATGCACTACAGTGAAAAGAAAAATGACTTTTCCTCCCACCATACTGCAGGCAGCTATGAGTCATATTTGTAGAAACTGATCTTCCTGGGACTTTTCCACCTGTATATATTTCTCCCAACCAGCTTGGATTTTCAATTAGGAACCTAGTTTTCTTGGCTTCACTATGGAACATTTTAAATCATAAACATTGATTCCTCTATATAATTGCTTCTAATTATTAAATACAGCTGGATAATTACCTATGAAACATATTCTATTTATTTTCCCAGGAATATAGAGAATATACTGAATAAAAAAAAATCGCTAGAGAATAATAGCAGCTAAACTTATTGAGGGACATGCGAAGAGATATTATTGGGCTCCAAGGTTCAAGGCCTAATCTGTAGCTACAGCACATTAGGGAGGAAGGAATTGGCTACAAAGAAGCACAAGGAACCATTTGGGGGTGACAGAAATATCCAGTATATTGACTGGTGGTAGTCTCACAGTTGTATACAAATGCATTGATTTGTAATTTTTTTTTTTTTTTTTGAGACAGAGTTTTGCTCTTGTGGCCCAGTCTGGAATGCAGTGGCTCCATCTCACCTCATTGCAACCTCTGGTTCAAGTGATTCTCCTGCCTCAGCCTCCCGAGTAGCTGGGATTCCAGGCACCCACCACTACACCCAGCTAAGTTTTTGTATTTTTAGTAGAGACAGGGTTTCGCCATGTTGGGCCAGGTTGGTCTCGAGGTCCTGACCTCGTGATCTGCCCACCTCGGCCTCCCAAAGTGCTGAGATTACAGGTGTGAGCCACCGCACCTGGCCAATTTGTAAATTTGTAAGAAACACCCTTTGTTGTAAACAAATTAGTTTTCAATGAAGTTAGCTTTAAAACAGAAAACTAGAGGAAAGGAGAACTGGCTCAAATTTTCTATACTTTTCTCCTGTAACCACTTCTCATTTTCTCCTTGAGCCGTCTCCCTGTCATATGAACATGGTCGTGAACAGGTGGCTTCTATAATTGCTCAGACTTTCTTTTCCTCAACTGAAATTCCTTCAGTTCCCTTAGACCTAAATTAAAAAGTCTACAAAGCAAGAACTTCTATTCCTCATTTTGAAAATTTGTGTTTCCTCTCATCATGTTACGTCTCTTAACATTAAAACAAATCAAAAGTAAAGACGTAAGAGAGATGTTTTAATTACATGAGTTATACAAGAAAATAAAAATTGAATTTAGTTATGAGCTTGCCATCTTCTGTTGAATATCTCTGGGTCACTTAGGAAACGGAATTCAAAATTACAGAACTCTATATTCATTGCTAAAGATAACAATGAGACACTGTAGTCCATATACCCACTTTACCACAATGTCTCCATTTATTAATAAAAATTACCATAATCTTGATGTGCAATCTGATATTAAATACTAAACAACTACTCTGGGACTCAGCTTTCTCTTTGGTAAATAATGTTTCTAAAATAAATGACCAATAATGTCTTTTACTGCAATTTAAAAAAAGTATTCCAAAGAAAGTACTGTGACCCTCAAACACAGGTTCTCTGTCTAGCAATTAAATAAGGTCATATGAGCTGTCTGACATTCTGTTCATCAAACGTAATATTTAATTTAGAGAAGTTAACATATTACATACATTGTAAAAATGTCAATCAAATATGTTAGAAGATGCTACAGCAATATATTATTATAATATTTCAACATTTTTTAATCCAAATGTATGTGCATTGTTTACAAATTGTGGTAAGCACCAGAATTTTATAATTTAGTTACTGTTTTCATTTCTCCTTACCCTAATCTTAAATTGGTTAATGAAGTCATACATTTATTTATTTATTTATTCATTCATTTATTTATTTATTTTAGAGACAGTGTCTCATTCTGTCATCCAGGCTGGAGTGCAGTGGTAGGTTCATAGCTCACTGTGGCCTCAAACTCTTGAGCTTAAGTGATCCTCCAACATCATCTTCCCAAATAGCTGAGACTACAGGTGCGCACCACCATGTCCAGCTAATTTTTTAATTTTTTTTTTTTTTGTAGAGACAGGGTCTCGCTATTTTGCTCAGGCTGATCTCAAATTTCTGGACTCAAGTAGTCTTTTTACCTCAGCACCCCAAAGCTCTGGAATTAATTGAAACAACAAAATATGATTTTAAATGCATCTTCTTTTTATTGTATTTTATTTATGATATATGAAAAAAATGTTTATGTGAAGCATTGTTTTTTTGGTTTGTTTTAAACAATCTTTTTTTTTGTGCACTAACTGTGGTACAAGTCCATCATATAGATAATATCATTTATTTTTTTGGAAAAAAATGGCTATGGTATAGATTTTATTAACATCCTATTAATATCAGGAAAGTTAAGTTCAGAGATGGTCTTAAGATTCATGATCACAGACAGGAGACCTGAACCCAAGTATTCTAATTCTAAGATATGAGCAGCTCTCATCTTCCACGGTTGTTTGTAAGATCTTTAATTGCTTTTGATTTGTATATCAGGAAGGAGAATCCAGTCATAGAATATTATGGTGACAATTGCCTCCAACTGGAACCAATTATCAAAATGTGGCAGGAAAATCTGGCATGGTGAAGAAAGAGAAGGTGGCAAAGCTGACTCAGTTCAAGATCTGCTATTAATGTGCATGTCACTGAACACAAATCATTAAATTTCC
The DNA here is from genome assembly GCF_037993035.2 of Macaca fascicularis. Classification (NCBI taxonomy): domain Eukaryota; kingdom Metazoa; phylum Chordata; class Mammalia; order Primates; family Cercopithecidae; genus Macaca; species Macaca fascicularis. The sequence goes on from NC_088376.1 coordinate 18,828,613, forward strand.
CTGAGCTTCAGTTTTGTTTTTCAAATTGGAATAATTGGATAATTAGATCTCTAAAGCATACATCATCAGTACAAAATGAGCAACTTCTCATTTGGTCTAACACTTTGAATGGGAAAATATACTCATCTATGTATAGTGATATTCTACTACAGTCTTATAGAGTAAACAGTTATGTAAATGCAAGTCATTTTTATTGTTCACAAAATATGATCCCTTTAAAATAGATCTATATCAAGTCTCATTCACAATTATTTTCTCACAACTCTATATTATTTGGCTGACACACTTTGAAAACAGAGTTTCCAGAGATCTCACATGTTTATTTTATATTTATCTCTTTAACCAGCTAGAATTTATATTGGTGTATGAGATAAGGCTATTACCAAATTTAGTTTAATTTTTCTACAGTTTTCAACCAGTTGTTTCTGGGCTACTTAAATAGTCCGTATTTCTCCCATTGATTTATTATATTAATTTACTAAATTTTTATTTTATTTTTGTTTCATAATATGTATACATTGTGGAATGGCCAGAAAAAGCTAATTAATATATGCATCACCTTACAGGTTTATCATTGTGCGGTGAGAACATTTCAAATCTACTCTTCCAGCAATTTTCAAGTATATAATAAATTGTTATTAACAATAGTCATCATGTTGTGCAATAGATCACTAGAACTTATTTCTCCTGTCAATAAAATTTTGTGTTATTTGACCACCATCTTCTAATTCCTGTCCGCCTTCCTTCAGCCTTTTGCGACCATCATTCTACTGTCTGCTCTTATGCTTCTTCTGATTCCACATGTAAGTGAGATCATGCAGTATTTGTTTTTCTGTGCCTGGTTTATTCCACTTAATGTATTGTCCTCCAGGTTCATCCATGTTGCAAATTACAAGATTCCTTACTTCTTTGAGGCTGAATAGTATTCCACTGTGTATATACACTTCATTTTCTTTATCCATTCATCCTTTGATGAATATTTAGGTTGATTCTGTATCTTGGCTATTGTGAATAATGCTGCAACGAACATGAGAATGCAGTTATCTCTTTCACATACTGATTTTATTTCCTTTAGATAATACTCAGTAGCGGGATTGCTAGATCATATGGTAGTTCCATTTTTAATTTTTTGAAAAATCTTTATAATGTTTTCCATAAAGACTGTACTAATTTACATTTCTCCCAACAGTGTACAGGGCTCTTTTTTCTTCACATCCTCTCCAAAACTTGTAGGATAGCCATTCGGACAGGTATGAGGTGATATCACATCATGATTTTAATTTTCACTTCTCTGATGATTAGTGATGTTGAGCATTTTTTCATACACCTGTTGGCCATTTACATGTCTTCTTTTGAGAAATGCCTATTCAGGTCCTTTTCCCATGTTGTAATTGATTATTTGTTTTCTTACTATTGAGTTGTTTGAGATTCATATATATTTTGGATTGAATGACACTCCTTTGCTGATATTCCATATATTTTAAATAGTGCTATTTTCTCATAAATAAAGTATGAGCACAACCACAAGGCATTTCTCAACAGACAAACAAATATTCTGTGTTTCAACTGAGCCAGGCTAATTAGTAGGAAATGTAATTATTGCTCATCAGGACTGGCTATAGGAAAATTATGGGACCCATTGCAAAATGAACATGAGGGCCCATCAAAAAGATAAACAATAACAAGTGTTGGAGAGGATGTGCAGAAAAAGAAACACTTGCACATGGTTAGGGAGAATGTCAATTAGGACAGCTATTATGGAAAACAGTATGGAGGTTCCTCAAAAAATTAAAAACAGAATTAACATATGATCCAGAAATCTCACCACTGGGTATATATCCAAAGGAAATGAAATCAGTATGTCAAAGATGCACTCTCAGGTTTATTGCAGTATTACTACATTAAAAAATTATTAAGTATTTCAAGATGAAAACAATGAAGCATTATTCATGTGTGGGACCCTACTGAGCATGGAACTCTGTCATACACACATGAATCCAGTCCTGGTGCTAATAAGGCAAGGCAGATAGAGAAGAACATGAAATAAACTTGATTCAAATTCCTTATTTCATGTCCTTAAAAATTAACTACAATAATTGTAAGACTAATATGATATCTATGCAATTTTAAAATAGCATATTAAGGTTGTGAAAATTGTCATTTATAATATTTCTTTCAGACTTGAATGAAGTTGTATGTTTGGAATATAATTCTTCACTGAAGCTTTGGTTTATGATGTGTGACTACCGGCCAAAAAAGCAAAAGCAATCGTGTGTTACTAATTAAGCTGATTTCATAAACTCCATAGTAGCCTCTTCTGTCTTGGTGCCTCATTCATAACCATTTATTCTAAAAACGGTCTTAAAGGAGCAGTTTTCAAAACACCTCCCTTACATGGCAACTTTTTCAACTTGGTGGTAGAAGAAAAACTTAGCACAAATTTTGTAGAATATTTGTCATTAACCACCGATAATTTAAAAGCATATTCCCTTAGACCCACCTCTATGCATTTATCTTACAGATACAGTTTTATAAAAGCACAGTCACGTACAAACAAAGATGCTACTAAAACATTTTACATAGAGCAGAGGATTGGAAAAAAATGATATTCATCAATACAGGGCTCATAATTAAATGATGACATATCTTTAAACTAAGATTCTATATAGTGATTACAAATAAACCTTTATATATACTAGCATGACAACATGTCCAATCTAGATATATGTCAAAAGGCAAGTTGCAGACCAGTATCTACAGGTATACATTTGTATAAATATAAAAAAATATATATGTGCAGTCACTATTTACATACATATGCTTTTCTCTTGATTTAAATGAATATTATGTTGCTATTCATAATAGTAACAATCAGTAGTTAACTTTGGTAGAATACTTCTTCAGTAAAGTAGGCGCTCTTCTAAGCTAGATTCTTACAGCAACCTTATGACATAGATATTATAATTTTCCTCATTGCAAATAAAAAAATTGAGGAGTTGGGAGGTTCAGTAACATACTTAAGATCACACAGCCATGGGTGAGACCTAGGAATTAGACTGTAGGCCTTGCATTCATAACTGCTATACTGTACTACCGCTAACATATGCACACTGGGGAGGATACATCTGTGTTTGAATAAGTACAGAAAGTGTCTGGATCTACATATGAGACCGGTTAACATTGATCACCTCGGCAGATGGATGAGGAATGAAGTTGAACTTTGTATTTCATACTCTAAAAACTGTTAGGTTTTTTTAACATTGGAAATGCATTTCCTAAAAATATGTTTTAATATACAAAATGTGTAATAATTCTGGTTTTCTACCCTGAAAACTTGACTACAGAATTTTTGAAGTTGTGTATGAGTACGGAGCTCCTGCCCTCTGGCTTTATCCATTGAAAGATTAACTTGAATTACAAACGTCTGAAGACTCTTTGACTCACTCAATACCTGCATTCTTCTGGCATATAAGATTGACTTTTTATTGCTTTGTACAGTATGCAATTACATAAAATACACATCAAACTCATCCAAATACCCAGTCATTTAGCTGTCTGTTTGGTGTACTTATGCATTCTGTCATATACTGTGAGCAGAATACAGCCGAATTCGATCAGGCTGCTGTTTACAATTTACAACAGGGACCTCTAAATGACTCCTTTTTGGTATGTTTCTGGAAAGGTCAGGCACCAACGTGTTTTACCAAATAAAACTCAGGTTTGAAGAATATGCCTTCTAAACGGATTTTTACTACATGGACTTTAATAAGTTTTACAGGGCTTCTTTGTTAAATTGCCCTGACAGTTTCCATTCCCAGTTGTTTCAATCATATTAACAGAAGGTAAAGTTCACAAATAGTAAAATATGTCATTGCACTGCATTTGGGTTTTCAGAAATAGATCACACACCTGACAAACACACAAGACATAATGTTCAGCATTCCAATTCATGTTTGGCTTGGCATATCTCATTTGGGGCAGAACAAGATGCCCCACCACAAACGGAAGTATCTCATTACTCAGGAAATAAAACATGTCTGCACCAAAGACTTGACAAATCCCATTAACTGTATAAGAAGAAGGATGATTTTTTTTTTCCCCTTAAGGAAAGGCAGAAAGGTCAGGGATGTGTGGTAGAAAATATGTGTGTAGATATATTAATACGTGTGTCGTTTTAAAAATATATCTGTAAAATTATACCAGAATGCATGACTCTCTTACAGAAGTATTTCTCCTTCAAAAATATGGTGTCATGCTCTGTTCACAGCTGGGGTCAGCAAGAATGAGAGCAGAGTGTTTTCTAGGAATTAAATAAGACCATTCCGTTTTTGAAGGCTCATTAACAGATCCACAATCTACTATGTATCTTTCTGTTGATATATATTATTTCAGCTCCTATATAGCAGTTATGGGACTAACAGTGTGGGAGAGATCTAAAGTAAAGAGTCAATGCCAAAATGCTTTAAGGCCTTTGAGAGGATAATTAAAAGAGGCTAGAAAGGATCAAGGAAGGCTCAAAGAAGGAGCAATAAGTGAATATGGGTGGAGGGCTCAAAGAAGGGGCAATAAGTGAATATGGGTGGAGGTACTGTCCCTCAAAATGGTCCTGCACGAAGTGGTATCTACACAGACATCTGAAAAATGACTTTGTGTTACTTCATCAAGGTGGGTAACAGAGGATGGTGAGAGCCCCTCTTATGCATAGGCCTGGACTTGAGAAAGAACATGACAACTTGTGGTGACTACTGTATAAAATTTATTTTTTGTAGGTATTTAGCCTTACGTTAGTTTGCTACTGTTTCTAGCTGATGTTTGTATATTAATCTGTCATATTCATTCTAGAATGTACCTGTATTAATTACAGAGTCCACATTTATCTCGTATCATCTTTCATCAGTTAATACTCCATATCTCCCTGGATAGTTATCCTCAAATAAAAAATAAATCATCTAAAATATTCAGAATAAAGATTTAAAGAGAACTTATTTTAGAATAGGCTTTGATTCAAAGTAAAATTGATTTTTAAAATTAATGTTTCTACTTATGAAAAAAGGCTGAAATATTTTAGCAGCATACATGCAAATAGGATTAGGTCAAATGAAGAGAAAAGCTCTACGTGCACCTCAAAGCAAATGTACATTAATAATTCTTTGACTTGGACACGGGTTCAATAATAATTTGTTTCCCTTTTTGTGTATGAATCTCCTTACGTCTATTAGAAAGGAAGCTCTGCACATCCTGACATTGACATATACACACCTTATTTTAGTGTCTGAATTACCATAGCTTAATACAAATTTTAAAAGGGATGAATCCCTTCTACAAACCTCTTTCAATCAGTCACCCATCAACTCAACAAATATTTACTCAGCATCTACCATGTATCAGGCCTTTTGCCAGGCACAGAGGCAACAAGAGGCTCCCTGTTCTCCAGTATCGATAAATGTAGAGTTGACAGCAGTACAAATTATCCACTGATAGGCACTGGTATTGTTTGTGTACGGTTATACTGGTTGTTTACATAGTGAAATACCTCCACCCACACCTGTTGGAAAACAGCTTCTGACTGAATCCTCCCCCTACCAAGTGTCATCTGGACTGCCTCATTCACTTGACTCCTGCTTTAGGATGCCCAGAATCATTGTACAATCCAGTTAAAACCTAGGATAGATAAGGGCGCATCCAGGACCCTTTCGTTAGCAATTTCACTGAGGTCTGTGCTTCCTGGTCACTGACAGTGCCATACTGCCAATCCAATACTTGTATGTAGAGTTGTCACCTCTACATACAGATCAACAGTCTGGACCAGTAATACATTAAGTATGGTCTTCAGACTAGGCTTACGTCACAGAGTGTTTGTTAACCTGTCTCAGAAGAAACAGAGGCAGAAATGCAGAGTAAGCATTTAGAAACTTTTATATTCATTCAATAGATGAGTTTTATGTTTATATCTTTGTTTTCCTTTATTTCATTTTTCGGGTAATTTATTTTTATTATATTCTATAAAAGCATCAGTCCACAACAGTTTGAAAATAAAAACAACTAGTTCTACAACATACAGATAGTGAGAAGTAAGCAATCCATTCATCCAACATTCTGCAGTGAGTGTTGCATATAAAGAACAGGAATGAAATTTATAAGGAATACATAAACCACACTTTCTGTTAACATAAGAGAAGACTCCTGGCTCCCCTCTACTATTCTCCCTAACGCAAACAAGGAGCACAGAAGACAGACATACTTACACACAAAAATATGCCATTAAGGACATTCAATTTTTACATTCACTCAGGGACTATTTGGATCTCTTGTCCTCTCAGCTACTCTAGTTAAAGGGTATATTAAGCTGTACTTTCCCTAAGCAGTTTTGGTGAATGTATCCAGCTCCCCATTTTTACCTTGACTATATTCTTCTCTCATCTCAGCTGCTTCATGCAGTTTAATACATGCTGCATGCATGTATTAAACTACGTGTAAAACTTAGATGAGTAATTCATATAAATTAAGAAGTATATTCTGCTATCTTTGGTCATCTAAATAATAGACTATCAGCCAAAATCAACCCCAATGGGATTAGCTTGGAACGTTTTCTGTGTAATTATATAATCTTGACTTTAAGCAGCATAAAACTAATCCTTATATCACAATGAAACTAAGAATGTAAGAAGAAATGCATCATGCCTTATCTTTAATATCCTACTAGCTTTATTACACTAAGTTTTAAGTCATTTTTCTAGCTAATTCTCAATTATTTAATTGGAAAGATTTAAGTTTGATTTTAACTCAGAATATTCCATCAAATTATGATACTTCCACAAAAGTTAATGCTGTTTTAAAACAATACCTCAGTGTGGATGATGAATACATGCCAATTCTTAGGTGGTAGAGGCAAATGGTAAAATATTTATAGGTGAAATAATATGATGTCTGGGATATAGACAGACATATTATTCTATCTATAAATATCATAAAATAATATAATGTATTCTTGTAGGGTGAGAAAGTGATAAAATACTTGGATGAAATAAGATTCATAGTAGAATAAATGTTGAAGCTGGATGATGGGCATGTTGAGTTTTCTTATACTATGTTAATTACACTGTTTTCTCTACTTTTGTGTATGTTTCACAAATTCTATAGTAAAGGCAAAATATACACAAAATATGTATACACCTATCTTTTTCCACAAAGTTAATTTTTTTCTTAAAACTAGCAGCAAAGAATTAATATTGTAAAGGAATAGACAAAATTTATAATCAAGATAGTAAGAGCAATTAATTAATTGTTTAGATTTTGTTGTAATATGTTCTGATTGGGAACTTTAGACAAAGAATAATATGAAATTTACAACAGAGAAAGACGTGAATTTTTTCCATGTAAAGTAAAAATGTAAAATGCTTAAATTTTCTTTCTAGTAAAGGCATTTGGGAAAAAAATCAAATTCAGAGAACTGAAAACAGGCAAGCCTTTTGCCAATTGTACAGCTGCTATGGTCTGAATGTTGTGTCCCCCCAAAATGCTGATTTTGAAATAGTAACTCCAAAAATGATGATATTGGGTAGTAGGGCCTTTTGGAAAATCATCAGATCACAAAGGCAGAACCCTCATATATGGAAATAATACCCTTATAAAATAGGCACAGAACTTGTTTGCTCCTTCCACAGTGTGAGGACACAGCTAGAAGGCTCCATCTGAGACAGGAACCAAGCCCTCAGCAGACACTGAATCTGTCAGCACCTTGATCTTGGACTTCCCAGCCTCCAAAACTCTGAGAAACAAATTTCTGTTGTTTATAAGCTACCCAGTCTATAGCATTTTATTATAACAGCCCAATAGGACTAAGGCAATAAAAAATAGAATGGAACTTTAAATAAAATATTTAATGGTTTATTATTGAAATCTCCATAATCATAAATATCTAAAATGTGTAATAACTTGACACGATAACTAAATCTTAAAAAAAAATGTACCCAATACAGCAATTCTGAAATCCACACAAAATGTTTGTCATTTTCCAGCATACTCCACACACTGACTTTAATAGAATATTTACATTGAGTGAAACTGAAGCAAACAGTATTTTTTTCTATGTCAGATTATTTTATTTATTAATTTATCTGGCATAGTTTGCCTATTGCTTGTATTGCATATTATAGAAAGTTTCACATGAGAAAAATTTCACTCTAAATTAATACAATGGAAATATTTTCAATTCAAAGAAAAAAATAGCACATTGATGGATATAATTTTTTCTACGTTTTATCTCTTGTATTTTCTTAAACATTGGCCTGGGCAACATTTGTCTGCAAGTGAGCACTAGAAGATAAAAGAATGAGTAAATAAATAGTAAAGGAACAACACAGAGAAACTGAGAAAGAGCTGTCAATGCTTAATCTGGTTGCTGTTTCTTTTTCCATGTCCACTTATGCCTGGTTGTGATTTTATATTGCATACATAAAATACAGTATATGTTCTGCTCATGAAATTGACCCTACTTATTATAAGAAATTAGACATGACAGCTTCTCATGGATGCTTTATACTTAGGGAGTCTGAGAAAGTCTGAGGAAAGAGTATAATGACATTAGCAAAATGTCTCCAACTCCAGCTCTGATTCCAAATTCTACGTGTTATTGAAATCCTCTGGGATCCAGTAAATTTTGTGTTGATGTTCAGAATAAGTCAAACACACTTGAAATGCTTGTCAGCAAAATCTTTTGGTGTACAAGTGACCATGCCAGAATGTCTACTATCCTGTAAGCCAAGTAGTGATACATATATATATGCATAAACCTTGATGGGAATCAGGTTCCAAATAATAGGGTTTTTAACCATCAGTTATATGACAATGCAAAGGGATTGTTATAACATCACTGAGTGTGTGGTGAACAAAATCTAGAAGTGAGAAAAGATAGCCATCCCTATTTAATTTATCATTAGACAACCTAAAGACTTAAGGAACAGACAATCTGCAACCTCACAGTACTGGAGTATGATTCAGCAAAACTTCTATTTACTAAGAAAGGTCAAACTCTGTGAACTGTGAGTTTCACCAAAGCTAGGTTGATATAACTCATAAGGTATCTATACACTTCCAAGGAGTTAAAAAAAAAAAAAAAAAAAACTACGTTGTTTCATATCTTAACAAAGCCAGAAAGAGGGGAAAATGCAAGAAGACCACATACTAAAGTCAAACTGCTATATCTGACCAGGTTCTAAATAGTTGTGATATCTCATTGGAAGTGCAATGAACATGTTAGCAACATTAGTATAAAAGGACATAAATCATCAGTACTAGCATTCTTAACATGGTATACTGCATCCACCCACTAAAATCGAGTTAGGGAGAACATTAAAAAAGGGTCCCAAAGCTGGACTGTTTCCTCACCATGTAGAATCTGAACTGCCAAAGTCAAGTATAATTAAAATTCATTTTTATCTTCACAAGTTCATCAACTTAAGAAATAATGTTACATTATCTGCCATTTCTACTTTTTCTATATTCTCTTGGATAACCCTTGCTATCCGAGTTCACTCTCAATCTCATTTATTTTTCTACCAGGATCTACCATGAAGTACTAGCCAGTCAATGCCTATAACACCTAAACAATTGTAAAATGTTTCATTTTTCTTCAGTTTAAGAATTTTTTCTCTGCACAGGTGCTCCCTTTAATCCATAACTTGTTTTCAGAATGTATTTCAAAGGAGGAAAAGTAAAGGAGGATAAACAATTTACAAAAATACAAGCAGAATATAAATACTATGTTTGAAATATACAAAGAAGGAATGGAACCATAATATTCAATGCAAGTTACAAAACAAGCTATAAGAAAGTTGTGGTGTATGAATAAAGGAAAGAAAGTCACTATAAGATTTATTTTTACTTTATTTTGGAGGAGTATGTCAACATATCCAGTATGCCAAAAGATATCTTAAAGCACCTACGGCTTAATTGCCATCATTCTCTAACCCCATTAAAAAGATATGCTGGTAGACGAATGCCAACCAAATTTCCACTCCGCTAGTAGTCTATCCCTGGAAGAAAACTAATGATCGCTAACTGCTAAGATCCACTGAGTGATAAATATTAAAAACTAAATGAACAGAGTTATTTCCTCAAAAAAAATTTTAAACATCCATTTCAAATTATCCAGAAGCATAATCATATATGGTTTCCAACTCTAATTGAGGGAATTTTTAGTGATCAAAAATTTAATATCTTAGCTCATTTGCAGGTACTGTAGCATAATATCTATTTTAGCCCATTGGTTTCTTCTTTCCCATGGACGTTTAGTTGCCTAGCCTCTGAAAGAGAATTAACTTGCTTTGAGACATTCAGTAAAAATCAGAGAGACCACCATGTGCAGGAAGAGAGCCTTCCCTGCAGGAAGGATGACGAGGAGCCAGGCATGGATTCTGCCTCCACAGGGAATAGCATCCAAGGACTAAACTTAAAAAATAGAAGTGTCACAAAGGCTTAAGATTGGACTATGATAGAAGTTTAAGAGAAAGGAGGTACAATAAACTACAAATGCTAGTATGACATGTCATTAAAGACATTAAAAATGGTGTTTCCAATAAGCAATCATATAGTTTCTTGTCACTTATAAGATGAAATATCATATACTCACAATTTTATCACTAGTTACAATATGTAAAAAATAATTATGGAGGGCAAGAAAATTAAGATTGATTTTTTAAAATGCAATGGCAAAAACACAATGATCTGGCTTTATTATTCTAAAATAGGGTTTCTCGACTTTGACATTATTGACATTTTAGATCAAATAATTCTCTTTTTTTTTTTGAGAGGGAGTCTTGCTCTGTCGCCCAGGCTGGAGTGCAGTGGCCGGATCTCAGCTCACTGCAAGCTCCGCCTCACGGATTCACGCCATTCTCCTGCCTCAGCCTCCCGTGTAGCTGGGACTACAGGCGCCCGCCACCTCGCCCGGCTAGTTTTTGGTAGTTTTTAGTAGAGACGGGGTTTCGCCGTGTTAGCCAGGATGGTCTCAATCTCCTGACCTCGTGATCCGCCCGTCTTGGCCTCCCAAAGTCCTGGGATTACAGGCTTGAGCCACCGGCCCGGCCAAAATAATTCTTTATTGTAGCAAAAATGAGACACTCTTTAATGCATTGCAGTATAACTAGCAGCATCCTGGCCTCTACCCACCGAACAGATGCCAGTAGCAACTTGTGCCCTAGCTGTGACCACCATAAATGTTTATAGATGTTGCAGTTGAGAACCAGCGTTCTAAAGCAGTGGTTCAGGTGTTAGCTTCAGTATTAACATAGTGGCCAGTTGAATGTAAACCTCTAGATAGCTCCTTACCATGTATAACAATTACCTATTTACTTATCTGCACTTCCCTATAAACCATAAGTTTCCTCAGGTCTGGAGTTGTATCTTACTCATTATGGGTTTTCTATACACTAAGCACTATATGAATATACTTTATGCTGAATGAATCAATGAAGGAAACTAGAAAGAAAGGAAACCAAAGAGGAAGGCAGTTGAGCTGACCAATGAAGTGTGCAGGGGCCCTGGCAGGCATCATGTAGTGTCAGTGGATGCCAATATTAACTTTCCTCTCAGTCAAGACAACCACAAATGTCTCCAAACATTGCCAAATGTCCCCTATGGTGGGCAAAATGCCTCTAATTGAGAACCACTTCTCTGAAAGATTGCACAGAGAAGGTTTCAACCTTGTTATAAAAGGAAAGATGAATTTTGCAGTACTTTCTTTCTTTGTCCTACTCAATTAAAAAGAAAGAGCTCTAATACACTAATGGCTTCAGAGTTAGACATGAGATAGGATACTGACATCTACTTGGGTGTACGATTTTAATAAATTAGTTAGTCTCTTTGAGCATTAATTATTTCATTTGTAAAACTGGGACATTAATGACTATCACATAGAGTTCTTTCATTGAACAAGTATTGTTACTTGCTACTTGCTGGATAGACGTTGTGGTTGGTTCAGAAGATACACAGTGCGAGTGGTAACAGTTATGATCTTTGCATTTATATTTTATACTCTAGTCTGGAACAGCAAGAGTAATCCAATAGTCTCTCATGTAAAATTTAAATTACAAATTGTTACATAAACTCTATGATGATGAAGCAGCTTCTATGAGAAAAGATAAAAAGGGTAACGTGACCTAGAATTGGGTGTCAGTAAGATTTTCCCAAGGAACTGCCACTTGACCTTGGGCCTGAAGGATTCATGACAGTTAACTATGAAAGAGGAGCAAGGGGTGAAAAACAGGGGGATTAAATGAGACAACATTGAAAGCACAAGGCTGTCCTGATATCTGGATACTCTGTAGATAATCAATTAATGCAAGCAATAGGTTATAAATAATCATCGCTGTCCCTAACAAAATTAACGGAGAGGAATAAGATGTTAAGCAAAGTGACATTGTATTTAATATCTTTATCATAACAAAAGGTACACATAATTCATTTTATAGAATTCTGAACTAAGATATAGTCGTAAGAAAATTGTGATACTAATAATGTTGACACAAAAAAATAAGTTCTTTTGGAGTATAGAATGTTGGTGCCTTTAACATCTTTACTTTCTGGATATACAATTTCCCATTGTATTTTGCATTATGGTTACATTCTTCAACTAGGGAACAATAAGTATTTAGCACATAGTCCAGTTAATAAAATCCAACTATTCCACTGTGCTAACAGTTCCTATGAAAACTCCAGCCGTCAGTTAAACAAATCATTTGGCTGGGATTGGAGCATTTACCATATGCACAAGTTACTAATTTCCTGGACATTATCAGCCATTAGCTGGTTTCCTGCATCCCAGCAAATGCTGAGGTGAGAGCCTTGATTGCCAAGACTGAACATTTCAGACACTGGTCCAGGGACCATTTCCTCCATCTAAGATATAATAACAGTCTATATTTGTAATTCTTCTGTCAAATGCATGTGGAAAATGGCCAGAAAGTTCAAGTGAAGGAAAATGTGTAAAAAAGAAAAACTAACTTGTGTCAGTGTACCGTGCAATTATGCTGGCAAAACTCTATTAAAATTTGGGGAACTCAGTTGCCCACAGCAAGAGGAGTATGAAACAGAACAAATCACCAGGAATCTCCCACACAGCATTTAGGGATTTACTTAGAGATCAACCTGTGTCCAAATGAATGACAATTGTCATTTTCTTCATTCCTAATCTACAAATGCTGCTTTCTGGCTAATCAGAGTTCCCAAGGTGGAGAAGGAATATATATGGTCCCTCTTAACTCTACTCAAGAGCTCACGGCCTATGTTCACCCATAAGCAAATGTCACCACTGTCTCCTCTGTTTTATCTTGGTGACCTGAAGGCATAAATTTAAAAGTACATCATCAAACAAAAAAGACTGAGCGTCTGAATTAAATATTTAAGTGACCAGAGCATTTAGTCACAGTATTCTAATTAATGGCTTATTTAACGTGCAGGATAGTGCGACAACTTTGTTTACAATTAGAAATTATTTGCACAGTGAAACATTTGAACAGTAAAATAGGAGGGTAGTCTGTTTTTTAATATTGTGAGGATTATTGACAATATTTTATTAAGGCAAACACATGTCCCTTAATTTTTAGCATACATAGTGTTCACCGTTGGACCTTGGCATATCACTTCATCATACTGAATATTTCTTTATGCTCTCTTCCAGCTCAAAAGTCTGTCTCTATATGGAGACCATCTGAAAAGTTTCAAGCCTTTATTAGTAATGTTATTCATTGTCTTAGACATCCCTTTAGAACCTAACAGCTTACTAATTAGTGTAGGAGGGCCCCTCAATTTCATAATTTCAAAGATGACATATACACTTTTATCATTTAGATTCAGCATGAAGAATTATATGAATTTCTTAGTTTCTGTGATGATTATTAGCAGACATCAAAATTACATTTCCTAAGTAATATGTGCTTAAGAAACAATGGCATTGTGTAAAAATAATTTTCATATATTTATATTTATATATTTATGTACCTGTATTATGTAAAATAAGTAATAAATATTTTATGTTATTCTATTTTATTTGGATGAACTCAATTGTCACAATCAGTACCTAATTAAAGAGGCTGCTTTGCCTCAGCATTTGATCAACAGAGTTCCATCACTGTTCATGCTCTGACAGTCCATTAACCAGTACATGCCATGTGACAGGTTTGGTTTCTGAATAATCAGCTAGGTAACTTTTTGTAAATCACATTTATTATCTTTTTTATTATGATATTATCATTTTTATGTTACAAAGTAGCTAATGTTCATTCTAGAGAGTTGGAAAACACAGATATGATTATTGAAGAAAAAAATCACCACACTTCCCTACCTAGAGAATGACATTTACTATGATCATTTTCCCCTAAGATTGAATATGCTTCGAAAAAATGCTATTTAAGTGGCAGCAGTTGATGGCTTTGCCATAATTTTCAAGCTACTACACTACAGAGACTTTGTCGAGTAGGATTATTTTTGGCTAGTTTATGTTGTTCAAAATTTTACCACTTACAATTCATGCTACAACAGAGTGTGATCTGTGTCTTAGTCAGTTCTGTGTTGCTTAAAAGAAATATGTGAGGCTGCATCACTTCTATTAAAAAAAAAAAAAAAAGAGAGAGACTTATTTAGCTAATGACCCTGCTGGCTGGAAGACTGGGCATCTGGTGAGATCCTCAGGTTGCCTCCACTCAAGACAGAAAACAAAGGGAAGCCAGGTGCGTGCAAAGGTAACATGGCAAGAGAGAAAGCAAGAAGTTCAGGTGGCAGGCTCTTTTTAACAACCCAGTTCTGTGGGAACTAACAGAGCAAGAGCTCATGTATCCCTGTTAGGAGGGCACTAAGCCATTCTTGAGGGATCCACCTTCATGACCCAAACACCTCCCAGGAGGCCTCAACTCCAACACTGGGATCGAATTTCAGCATGAGGTTTGAAGGGACAAACATGCAAACATTAGCAGTCTGAATCTTTGATTTTTATGTAAGGTAGGTTTCTAGGAGGAATAGTTCAAACACTAAAAGGAATTTTCAGAAAAGTCAAACCAACTCACATTTCCACAACAATTAGTAACTTTAGCACAATATCATTATTCTATTTGTTTTAACTAGTGTACATTTGATAGTAAAAATAGTATCTTGGTTTTTCATTTAAATTTATTTTACTATTAGTAATATTTATGATGATTTATAATGTGGATTTTCATATGTGACTTGTATGCTTACATCTTTTTTTGTTTACTATATTTGTCTTTTAGTATATTTGCTGATTTGGGTAAATACTTTATGTATTAAGATCAGTTTTTGCACTTCAAATGGAGAGTCTTTCTGTGCTTCACTCAGAAGTCTGAATATACAATTTCGTGGTCATATCTTCCATAATCAGCAATCACTATTCTATTATCTTCTGGGTTTTAAGCCTATATTGAACATATACAAAGAGCTAGGTTTTGTTCCTTTTGAACCAAGCCTCCCTGCTACGTGAATGTTTGTACATTTTTATTTTTAAAGTTAGCTATGTTTCTGAAAAGCCTAAATACCTGTAGACATATGTCTTTTCATGTTGATTGGCATGTGGTCAGTCCTTTCAAGCTCCATGAAAGGCTATGTCATCTCTGGAAAGATGTCTTTAGTTTCTGTATTTGCTTATTGCTTCCGTTTCAGCTCTTCTTATTTCTTCTTCTGGATGATGTACTCACTGTTATGTTAGACCTCCCCTCACTTTTTTTTCTATTTTCTTTTTTGTAGATTTATCTTTATTTTTTAAAAGTTTATGTGGGTACATAGTAGGATTATATATTTACAGGGAACTTGAGATATTTTGATACAGGTATGCAATGTGAAATAAGCACATCATGGAGAATGGGATATCCATACCCTCAAGCATTTATGCTTCAAGTTACAAACAATCTAATTCTACTCTTTATTTTAAAATGTACGATAAAGTTGTTATTGGCTACAGATACCCTATTATGTTATCAAGTAGTAGTTCTACAAAAAAAAAAAAAAAAAAAAAAAAAAAAAAACCCAAAAAACTCCACTCTCTGTTCATCATGCTTGCCATGTTTTCTCTCATTCTTTTGATAATTTGACCTTTATTTTCCTGCATACTGGGGGAGCTCCTTTAATCAGTTCTTTAAGACATTAATCTGATTTTCTGTGGTGTCAATTCTGCCCCAACTATCAGCAATATGGGGTTTAGTTCTGTTACTGCACATTTTTTATTCTTTGTAATACTTCACTTAGTTCTCTTTGATCCTTAGTTTAATGTTTCTTCATTTTACCCTATTGAATTTGCACTCAAGCTGGCTTCCTCCTTGTCAGTTTTTGTTCCTTTTCTTAAAAAAAAATCTAAGTTTATAAAAAATACAGTTAAGCATTAGGTATTATTGGAGAAATGTTTTTTAAATACAGATTTTCAGATTGTGCTCTTAGAGATTCTGACCTGTTGGCTCTTAGAGGGAGATGGGGAGACAGGGGAAGAGAAAATTTAAAAAGATGAAGAAGGCACCTCCTCAAATGAGTCATACTCAGCAGGAATGACTGCAATATCAGATGCCTATATTTTACAATATGATATGTTTGATATGTATTTGTTTGTGTGTAATCTTATCTTCTAGAAATTAGGCAAGGGAGAGAGAATAAGGAAAACAGGACTTTTGTATAAAATAATTAAGTAAAAAGAGATATTAAGAATCTCAATTTTGCTCTAAGATTTTATCAGTAATTATAAAATCCTTGGGTGCTTCTAGAAATCCGTTGCCTATTAACCTTGGTCTTTCAAGGGTAGTTGTTGATCATTCTTTACTGTATTCTCTGCATATTTCATGGAGAAATTGGGAGTGGCTTCCTCTGGAATATATAAAACCAGAAGCTGGGTAGACACTTCTAATGATTTTACATTAGCAAATCAATATTTTCTGGGAGTTTAGAACACAGACTTTTATGTGCTGCATTCTTGAATACAATAAACTTCACTTTGTTTGATATTGTAGCTTTATAAGGTAGTGACATTTCTTACATTAATGTCTAACTATGGATGTTTCTGAAACCAGATACCTAACGATACACTGGTAAGTATTGGTCCACAAGTAACATGTCATTCTTCTCATGGAGTGTGATTTATATTTTTTATGATGATGATTTCAGTAATGCCTATCATCTTACAAGAAATTTACCTTTGAATCAGAAAAAAGTAAAATTCATTTTGTGCTGGTCTCATCAAGCAACTTTGTTTAGTTACCTTAAATACGAACACCAAGGAAGACAGTTTATCTTTGATATATGAATATAATTTCCAAATGGATCCTTAGGCTAAAAGTAATTCATGAGCATGAAAAAATGAGCTCTTAGTATGGCTTCATGTAAAACTTTATTTCCTTTATAGAAAGGTATGATATTGTTAATGTCACTTTCACAGAAAAGTGAAACAAACCCATTTCAATAGGGAAGAAAAGCCTGGTTTTATTTTTAATTTTACCATTTTTCTAAAGTTGAATATTTTCTTAAGTTTGGAATACTTCTTAGATATGAAGAAGGAGTTAATATGCTTGCAGATGTTGGAATGTCAACTCCCACTGATTCAGCCAGCAGAATCTAAGTTTCATGGTATGGTTAAGTCATTCAAATAGCAGGTAAAAAGTGTGTCTTGGACATGGTGGGTAAAGAGGATCAAACTGAGTATGCTGCCTTCTTGTTCACAACACTCAAGTTTCTGTTTTGTTTTTGTGTGTCCACTGTAAGCATTTGTGAACAACTCTCACAAGTGCCCACCCAAGTGATACACATCATAGTGTAATAAATATAGCATGCACACAAAACCAGAGATCACAGAGGGCTATCATTCAAGTTTGTTTATTACTTATCTTTAGGTTTCACTTTCAATAAAAGGCAGATGTGCTGAGGAGCTATCAGACATTTTTTAGTTATTGTGTTATCGCATGGAAAAATTATAGCTACCTGTGATAATTAAACATCTTTAAAAGACATGTATTTTGTGAATGTATATGTGTGCATACACATGTAAATATATGCAAGTGTATACCCAATTTCTTTAAGACTTCCAAAAGATAAGAGTTATTGGTCTTTCCAAATTCTTGTCATCTATTTTCTCAGAAACAAAGATGTCCATCTTGTCCCATTCCACCAATCAATAGTTAGAAGGATTACATTGAACCATTGTCTGTGAGCTCAGGAATTATGTTCTCCTGAATAATTGGTTAGGATAGTAAATTAAAGGACTATTTCTGTGCAAAATTCAGTTTGAGGTCACAAAAATTTATCAGAATTGAAAACCATTAAAATATAACAAATACTGACTATTCATTTGTTCATTTCCATATTCATTAATTCCACAAAGATTCATGAAGCCCCACTATGTATATCAGAGACTCCAACAGATTCTGCAGTCCACTGATTTAATAATTTTATCCAGTCTGTAATTCCATTTTAGAAATTCAAAAGCCAAGCTCTGCTGAAGAGACTAGAAAACAGCATTAGCAGATTTATGATCTCCTTGGAAAGAATAAGGCGTTGGAACCAGAAAGGTTTGGGTTCAAGACCACTGACTATGTTAGTGAATGTGGGACATCCCCTATTTTTTCATCTTTACAATTGGAGTAATAACATCTACCTCCAAGGATCCTAATAATAATTAAATGAGATAATAATTATAAAAGCACTTAACCTATTCACTAGCATAAGGCTGATGTTCAAGAAATAATTTCCTTTATTCCCTGCATCATTTTGTCTGTTTCCTTGCCTTTTTTCAGAATAAATATAGTTAAAGGACTTGAAGAGAGTCTCAGAGCACACCAGAAGTAAACACAGAAACAGAAGGTGGACCATGAACCTCGGTAGTCTGTAGGTTTCTCAATGTTAAAATGTTCAACCTTTAGCATAATTCATATATTACTTAATTCTACCATTCCAATTCATCCAATCATTTTCTTTAGAGTACAGTACAAAAATAAAATGCAGAAAGCAATTATAGTTGGTTAAGAGTTGGGGCCAGGAAAGCAGGAAAGCCAGTTACAGTTGGTTATATACTTGGGGCTAGGAAAGCTTCCATTGCTTCTATTTCTTATGGAAAGATAGTGGTGTAACACTCCTGGTCCTTGTCTTACTTGTCCACTTACATAATACTTCCAAATGGGAGAAATAATAACTCACCTGACTTGTGAGTTTGAGAGCAAGAGCTCAACAAGTGTGGCTCATTGCTCTCTCCCTTCTCCTTGGGATCTAACTGCCAGTAGAGAGCATATTCACTATTTCCTCCTAGGTATCATAATAAGAAAATATCTCATCCATGGGTGGGGAGACACATGGTTGTCCGGCACTCCTTGTGACTGAATGGCTAACCCAAATTTTGACATTCACTATTGAAAGATTCATTTTCCACACAAACCTAAGTCACATTTTCCTAATATAATACCAGCAGTCATACAATCAATAGTTTTCTTATTTTGACATACTTCTTTGTCTTTTTCAATGGGATCAGAATTTACATGGGACAAAGCAGTACTTTTAATTAGGCACACCCCATGTACAACAATGGTGATTAGAGAAAATACCTTTTCCTTTCAACTTTAAGAACAAATTATTAAAGCCATGAATGAAGACTGTTCATTATTTGGTTTTCTCAACAGTACATCAAGAAATGAGTAATTGACTGAGATCAGTCTGTGGAGACACATTCTCTTCAAAGAGGCAGGATGAAAGTGTGAAAGTGTTGTCCTTCCTTCCTTCCTTCCTTCCTTCCTTCCTTCCTTCCTTCCTTCCTTTCCTGCCTGCCTTCCCTCCCTCCCTCCCTCCCTCCCTCCCTCCTTCCGTCTTTCCTTCCTTCCCTCCTTCCTTTTTTTTTAGACTAAGTCTTGCACTGTCGTCCAGGCTGGAGTGCAATGGTGCGATCTTGGTTCACTGCAACCTCTGCCTCCTGGGTCCAAGTGATTCTTCTGCCTCAGC
This sequence comes from Macaca fascicularis, assembly GCF_037993035.2. Lineage (NCBI taxonomy): Eukaryota > Metazoa > Chordata > Mammalia > Primates > Cercopithecidae > Macaca > Macaca fascicularis. Next base: position 18,848,581 of record NC_088376.1, read on the forward strand.
CTCCCGAGTAGCTGGGATTACAGATGCCCGCCACCACGCCCAGCTAATTTTTTTTTCTTTTGTATTTTTAGTAGAGATTGGGGTTTCACTGTGTTGGTCAGGCTGGTCTTGAAATCCTGACCTTGTGATCCTCCTGCTGCAGCCTCCCAAAGTGCTAGGATTACGGGCGTGAGCCACTGTGCCTGGCCAATATTTCTTATAGGTTGAAAAGAACTTGAACTCCACACATATCCTTCAGTAAGCAAGTGCCTGGTCAACTGGTAGGGATCCCAGTTTAAGACACTGAGGCAATTCTTTTGTTGATTTTTGTTTTTGTCCAATGTTAGGAAAGCAGAGAATTTTACTGGTATACATACGCACTGTTTCACTTAAGATGACACAGTAGAGTCCTTGTAAAAGCAGACGGTAGTAGCCACAGGCAGATTATGGAAATCATTTGATATAAGCTAATACAAATATTTAACTTTAGATGAGTCTGCTTCAAAAACTTCAAATAATTAATGAATAGGATTAAGATCAACCCTGACAATTTCAATATTGAGTTTAGAATCCCCGCATTCAGCATTTGGATCAGGAAAAAAATTGAGCCAAATTGACACAGCCAACAAAGCAGACATTCACAAATATTTTATAGACATATAAAAGACCAGCCAATAAGTATTTCTTTTCCACAAAATTTTAAAATTTTCAATCATGAGAAAAATAATACTTATATATTTTTAGAGAGATCTGTCTATTGAAGATGTATCCCACAGGAGCAAATGATAGAAACATTCACTTTAGGAAATAAGATAGAGCAAGGTTTACATTACACAGCATCAGTCATTCAAGAGTAATGAACTATGTGAAAAGCAACATCAGAATGCTTTCCTTTGGAATCACAGTTATTTAAAGTGCGTTCCACAACTGTAGAAGAGGGGGTCTTGTCATGTTCTCACACCCACTCGTACAACAATAGAACAACATCATTTGAAGAATTTAAGTGTTGAAATAAAAATTTACTGACCAATTAGAATTTGACTTTAAACAAAAAACGAAAAAAAATTCTAAACAATGCAATATTAGGATGATGAAACCAGACAACTCCCACAAAAGGGAGGGAAATGATGGTAGTTTATGCAACTCTTCTATTATTATAAAGATGCAGGATATAGACAATAGTAAAACCCAAAGACGCTATCTCACTAAAGAGTCTGATCTATTTTAAATTACTATAGAAATTTTTCATAACTATTGCTTAAATATAAGTATAGTTTTCTCCTTTCTTTTAGATATATGTTCAAATGTCACATGATTTGAAAGGCTTTTCCTGACCACTGTACCTAAAATACTACCATCCCCATATCCTATTTAACCAGCATCCCCATCTCCTATTTTGTAACTGTAACTGGTTTTAATTGTCTTCAAACCTATTGTTACAATCTAATAAATTATATATCTTTGTATAACAGCTACTTTTTGTAATCCCCTATGTGAACTTCATGAAACTTTGTTTGGCTCAGTACTATGGCTGTAGCATGTAGAATAATCCTTGTGGATAGTAGATGTTCAACATAAATGTGGTGAGAAAGTAGGAGAATGAGAGATTCCTGCTTCAATTCGAGGCTACAGCCCTTGTCCCCATGGGGGAAAAATGGGATACAAGCAAATGATAGCATATAGGGATCTCTGATCCTTTGATCTTATTGCAGAACAAATAAACAAAAAGACATGGACACTATTCTAGGAACATTAGTATCCCCAGATAGCCCTTGTACATTACTATATAAAGTATTGATTGTTTCCCACCCAGTCTCAGGAAACATCTCTCTAATCGCCTGCTCAAGTTACCCTGGAACAATGCCTCTTTCCTTCCTACATAAAGAGTCCTTGAGAAGCCTCTATGTTTAACAGGAGGCTCCATCCCACTGTAGTGACCAATAAATATCAAATAGCTTGTTTCTTCTGCTTTACCTATAAATGATAAAAACAAAAAGTACTAATACGATCTTATGCTACAGGAGTGTGACTGACAATGCCTGTCATATATCTGTGCATTCATAAGAGTAGCTTTGGTAGACAATAAGCCACATTATGAGGCCAATAGTTGTACTTTTGTAAAATGTTCAAGAATATTCTATTGAATACACCCTTTCTTAATTAACTAAAATTCTTCTACTGGAATATAACTGATATGGCTTCACTGTGGTGATATATTTTGTAAATTCCTTCTGTGTGTGTGTATGTGTGTGTGTTTGAATTTAAAATATTTGCTTTGGTATATTCCTTGATTTTGACTTTTCGTCTTCTTAATTTCAATTTAAATAATCCACTGATTTTTTTTTCTTTTTTTCAAAGACAACTGCTATCAAGGTCATTGATTTATAAGAGAAGTCCGTTCCTCTGGTCTCAATCTAGTTTTCTGTCATGGTAGATATAATATTTTTATATTATGCCTGTCAAGGTACTTGACATCCTCTGGGAAACTTAGTCTCTTTTGTGATTGCTTAACTGAGATTTACTCTACAAATCCCACTGGAAGCGAATCACCTTTGGGAACTGTAATGGCAGTCTGGTAGTACACCTGATGAAGTCTTATCTGAAGACCCTGAGAGGAAGTGACTTCTTTTCTGCAGACTTTTCCTCTAGAATAAGATGCACTGTGTTTACTCATATTTGGAATCGACAGAAAGCAAATAAGAAAGAGACCTGTTAAGGCTGAGATTACTCAAGGACTGGCTGGTAATAATTCATGACTGTTTAATATGTAGACCCATTCTAGTGTCTCTAAATATATCCAGGAAAAGCCTCCAAAGCTGTGCAGTTCTCTAGCGAGGACCCAATGAGGCCACATAGAATAAGGGGCAAGTAAGATCTCTCTGTATGAGAGAATCAGGGGTTATGTGATTGGATAACCAAGGAACTTATTGCCCTGACAACGCAAGAATTCTATTTCCACCTCACAGGATTTGATATGTATTTGAGATCAATAATTTAGGCTTGCTTCCCATTTTCTCCTTTCCTAAATAGTCATTTTCCTTTAAATGCATGTATCCTGTTGCTTCTGGGTCATACTACATTGTGGGAATTCAGACAGGTAGCTTCTCTTTTAAAGTTATGACTTGCTGAGCTATGAAGAGGAGCCATGGGCCTGTTGGAGATAACGGAATCACCAGATGCAATCACAGGTTTGAGGTGGGTTCCTTTTGGGAAAGAATGCATGCCACCTAAAATGCATCTATGCATGCCACCTTTAATGATATCATGGATGCTGGATAGCCAAGGGGATGGATTATTCTTAATTTTCTCTACTGCAGAGGCAAAGAAGTCAAAACACTCATCATTTCATACTCTCTTACAAGAAAGGGGGAAACCATGTGACTCAGTTTTGGCTTTTTGAGTTGTAAGCACAAGTTGCTGAGTTGAGATTCTGGAAAAGCCTTTAAAAGGATGAAATCAGCCATACTGCCCCTTCATCTATTTGCTTTTTTCTCTTTTTCCTGGATTAGCTGTGGATACAAGAGTTGGAACTTTAGAAGCCATCTTATAAATGTGTGACATAAAAGCCAGAGATAAAAGATGGGAGAGCTGTCTTGATCCTTGATGGCACTCCAAAGAATTGCCCTCCGCTGTCTATCTATGGCTTTCTTCATACATGAGTAAAATAAATATCTGCAAGTTAACGTATTGTTAGCAGGGATTTCTTCACTTTTTTTTCATGCTTATAGAGACACATATTCCTTGGCCAATAAGTTTTTTCTCTATATCCTGAAGTTGCCAGAAACAGTAACAGCCAAAATTCTTAGTCTGAAGCTGCAGCAATTCAGGAGATACAAGAAATGTTAAACATTCAGAAAAAAAGAATTTTTATTCTATCTTCATTCTCCAATACTCAGTACACTGCCTAGACAGAATAAGCAATAAAAATGTTTGCTGACTGATGCTACTTATTATATATTTTAAAGACACTAATTTGGAATAACACACACTTAAAACATGTATTAGGATTTATAAAAGGTTTAGTAGCAAATTTGAATTTAATGTATAACAATATTTATTGAATAACATTGATTAAATTCTTACTATGATCTAGGCTCTATGCTAAATACTTAATGTATTTTTCAAAATTCTCACAGCAATTCTATAACCTGAGAGTTATTATTAGAGAAGTTCAGAGATATTTAAATAATTTAGCTAAGGTCACACAGCCAGGTGGTACTACAGTCAGGATTCAAGGCAAAGTTTACTTCCCTCCAAATGTATGCTCCTAACCACTATGTATTACTAAAATATTCTGAATCTGATTTCCTAAAAGAAACATGTCTTTTGATACCAAAAACACTCCTTTGTGGCAGAACAGTAAATATACAGAAAAATGTTCATCTGCGTTAATGGTTATTCATTATTAATCAATTACCACTTCTTGGATGACTTGCTATTTTGGATTTTCCATATGAACACACTGGAATAAGCTAGCTAAATAAGACAATTCACAGGGAGAGTTTTATGTTAGCTGAAGGTTACTACTGGGAAAGTAGAGTATTTGTAATATTTTGGTTTTAAAATCCTGGAGTCATTAAAATGTGACACCACAACCTGCATAGTAGGATATTGATAAGAACAAGGATGCTGGAGGTGATTCAGTAGATACTTAAATGGCAAAAAATATAGTGCACGTTTCACACACCCTGCAGACTGCAGGTTTATATGATAATAAATAATAGTTATCACCAGGACAAAGGAGGAAAATGCCATGAAATCCAATAGCTCAGTGAGAAATCTGCTAATACAGGTGGTCAAGCTTGTCCTATTTCATTGTCAAAGGGAGCCTATTTATTTTCTTATGGATAGTTAAATTACAGAGTCATTCATTGCTGAAAGTTTTCCAGTAGGCAGATACGAGTCTGAAGCTAAGAGAATAAGAATTAACTTCACAGGCAGCAGAATTCATAAGGTAAAATCTTTGAGCAAACTACAGAAATAAAAGTGACTTTACACATTCCAATTGGAATATCTTTTTTTGTACAGTGGGCACGAGCCAATAGCCAAAATGCTGGCTAGGAAAAATAATCATTTTAGGAACTCTTTAAAATATTTATCCAAATCAAATAGCCTTCTGACTAGGTGAGATGTCAGTGATTAGAGAGAGAGAACGAAAGAGTCAGTGGGTGTGTGGAGGTGGGTAAGAGAGAGGGAGAAAGAGGGATTCTTGCTGCACCAGAATACTGGGAAACTTAGGAAAAATATTCATAATGGTTCCTCAGTAGTTATAAAATCAATGTCAATTTTCTTTTCCTGTTACACAAGATGGCAGTGGTTTTTATCTAACAACTAACTATACATCTTCTGAGGACATTCGAAATGGTGGAGATTATGCATGCTGTTTTCATTACTTCTAAAGTGCTACAATCTGCTAACTTCTAGATTTGGGAGTTTACCAATGGAATAGATCAAGAAATTCCAATAACAACTTTTTCGTTAAGCATTTTATATTCATTTTCTTGGAAGTAGGTGTTGCTTTCAGTCCAAATTCAAGTTATATATTTTACATATACCTAACAGCTACATTTCATCATTTGTTTTCTGGGTATAGGAAGTCACTACTTAATGCCATTGACTCTTTGCCAAGTAATCTTTAAACCAAGACATGTATATAATTTCCTTATTAATTAAAGATACTAACTTCATCAATCTTAGTTCATGAAAAAAAATCCAAAGCTTCCAGGCATAATCTTGATGAAGAATACATTACACAGCTGAAAGAATTCAAATTTATACTGCCTTGGACAACTATTCATGTGTCATAAAGGACAATGAGTTCACCAAAGTAATCTATATGGGAAGTGACTCGCAACAAAAGGTTAACAGATATGGTCTGTATAATTTACTATAAGACAACCAAAGATGAAGAAACCAAATATCTTACCTCTAGTTATTTGAGGTCAAAATTGGAAAATGTTATAAAATAATGTTAGCAATCTCAATAAAATCAAAATAACTGAAAATTTGACTACTTTATCATTATGTCACTCAACTCTTATGGGAATAGTTAAGTTTAAGTGTATACATGAACACAGCATGAATATATTAGATCAGAATTTCAAGGTCTGTTGACAATTTCACCTAAAATTTACAGAATCTGGAGATAAGTAAGTTCACTATTATCAATCAGAAAGCATATTTGAAGACTTAGGTTGCAGGTGAATAAATCCTAAATGGCCATCATTTTAAAGCAGACATCTAACAAGCATCCATGTTATAAACAATTGTTTTGAGTTTTTATCTAGAAATAATTATAGATTTACAAGACGTTGCAAAGATAGTACAGAGAGATCCTATGTTCCCTTCATGAGGTTTCTAAAAATTTTACCTTTTATATAATTATGCAATATCGAAACCAGGAAGCTGACACTGGCACAATGTGTGCATATAGTTCTATGTTACTTTATCAGGTATAGATTCTTGTAACCACCACTGCAATCAGGATACAAAAGGATTGTAAATAATTTAGCTTCTTTTCTTAGAAAATAAAGTATATGACAGCTTCAGGTAGAGGGTTCTAGAATACATATTCTATTTAACAATAATTATTGAAAATTATTAATATCCAAAATTATCTTAGAAAACTCTCTATATAAAAGCCAAAGTGAAATTCTAGCAATATAGACACAGTACACTTCAATTAAGCTCATTTCCCTGCACAGATCAGACAACCCCATCATTCAATAATCAGCTCTCCCCAGCTAAGAAAACACACACATTTTTTAGCACACAGTTTATCAAAGACAAGTTGCTGATAATTCTACTACTCCATTCTACTACTCTACTGTTTACAAGTAGAAGTCCCAGACACACACACACTGACATGCCCCACCTTTCTCAAGCAGAACAGAGACTCAGAAGTGTCCTTAAATCTCTAATGAGGTTACCATAACAAAAGATACAATAATAAATATACGTAAAGAAACAATGAAATAAGCCAGACAGATTCTCCTAAGCCAAACCTCATGTGGAGTTTCTTATTTTCCCTAACAAGAAAATATAAACCAAATTGTTGCAAACTCCAAGTTTGAGTGAGCTCAGAGCAAAGGAAAAACATTTCATCTCCCCTTCTTCCTTCCTCCTTCTCTCTCTTTCTCTCTCTCTCTCTCTCACATACATATATACACACACACACACACATACACACACACACACCCCTAAACATCAATCTTACCTTAGCCATCTGTGCCTGCACACCGTTTGCCTTGAGAGATGCTACCGCTTTCTGTGCGGCTGCAGGACTGTCAAAATCTACAAAACCATAACCTGTGAAAACACAAAATCCCCTTGTTAGTATTCACAAAAAGCTGAATCTCTATCTTAACTGATGAAGTACAAGCTTACAGATAGACTTGCATTCGTTTCTTCTGACATATTACCCTGGTTGAACATTAGGCTGTTAGATTAGTGGTCCTTAACGCTTTGAGAGATATACCATAATATCTCTAGACATAAAATAGTAACTCTTATTTTCTACGCATTGTTTTGGAGATTGAGTGTACAATCAGTAACCCAATTTAACCTAATTTGGTGAGTAAGATAATAGACTGTTTAACTGTGTTCTTTCTTCATAAAATGCTGGAAAATACAAAAAATTGTCTCCCTAAAGTTAATTTTCAAAACTTCAAATATTGATGTTAACAAAAACAATAATAAGAACTTGCAAAAGGTTATTAGCAACTGCAATAGTGCTTGGCACACAGTAGACATTCAATAAATATATGTCTACTTCATGAATAAGTAAATATTGTGAATGAGAGGGTTTAAAACCTGGTTCCATTTGATTACTAAGCCCATGCTCCTCCATTATCCTGTCTCAATGATAACATCTTAAATTATTTTGACTATTAAGGATCTGTGAAAAAGAATGATTAAATACATAAATATCCATGCTTCTTTTAAAAATAACCACTATCTGCTTACTTGTTTCTAGTGTACAGTCTAAAAAGGGTATACAAATTCCCTATGCTATTCTGATTGTGTGCTTGTGTGGATGTGTATACATAGTGAAAGCAAAGAAATAGTAAAAGAGTCAATGAAAAGGCCATTTTGCATGTCCTGAAGCTAGCTAATAGTCCAAGGCTTAGCCTAACAGCAATGTCAACTGCCAAGAATATTGTGAAATATAAATTCTCAAGAGTGAGTATAAGGACAGCTTTGTTTGGCATGCTTAAAAAGCTCACCATATGTATCCTATACTTCTTCTCATCTGTCAGGCAGAGAATCATCTGTATCCTTATACTTGTCTCATTTAGAAGTTCTGAGGTGAGCCACTGAAGCAAACCTCCTAACCATGTACTGTGACACCTCCTCCCACCCCAAAATAACCAAAGAAGTGTGCAAGGATGAATCCAATTACCAAGTTGTTTCTTTTAATTAACTTTTTAATTTTTTCCCCTGAATTTCATCTTCTTTTTCTCCCTCCCAGCATGTTATCCTAAAATGAACTTGTTACACAGCAGTGTACCATAAAGTGCTCTTGAAAAGCTGGGCAGAGAAGCTGTGAAGTTTGTATTTCTAATCCAAAAGGAAGCCTGTTCTGTAAGTACTGCTAATTCTTCTCTTCCTACAAAGTCAAACTAAATGGGTAATATAAGTATTACCACCCACTAAGATGAGTAAGATAGAAAAAAAAAGTAGGAAGTTATAGTCAAGAAATAGGGTCAAGGGGAGAAGAAAGCAAAACTATAATCTGGATATCATCTCTCACGTGCCAGTTTCTGTGCTGGGTAGTTGACACATTGGTGAAGTCATAATAACACCATGTACTACTGGCTTCATGCGCATTATACACATGAAGAAACTGACGCTCGGGTAAGGTGATCCAACTGGACTAGAATCACAAGCCATTCATTGAGCAGATCCAGGATTTGAAGTAAAGTCTGCATGTGTCCTTTCAAATACACCATACCATGAATTGCTTTATATTCCCACATTGTAAACTATTTCTACTAGCCTCTGAAGCTCATCAGAGAAAGGAATCAATTCTTGAAAATTCCTTAAATGGAATGGAATAAAACAATTCCATATAAGATGATTTAGTTGAGCTTATATGATCAGTGCATTTGTCAATGAAGTGGTTGATGAGTTAAGATGAGATTGAGATGGGAACCACCTTGTACCTTATACTTTGGCCAATATTCCTCATCCATTCATAGGCTCATTTATTCATTCAGGAACTGCGCTAAGCAAAGGGTATACAGTCGTGGAAAAAAACCTCAGTTCCCACTCATGCAACTAATAGTTGTGTTGGGAGATGGACAAGAACAAATGATCATACAAATGAATATATAATTGCAAAATTGTAGGTCTTCCTCGAAAGTAAATGAGAGCATATAATATAGATTTTAATTATTGATTGTTCATTATTGAAAGTTTTAAAGAAGCAGTGGTGTGAAATGATCTGCATTTTTAAATTGAGATTGCCATGTTGTGGGGGAGCTGGGAAGCTAGAATGGAATCAGGAGATGACTTAGGGGCTATTACAACATTCCAGAAGAATGGCAGCTGGCAATGAAATAGGGTGAAATGGATGGTTTGAGTTGTATTTTGGAGGCAGAATTAACAGGGCTTTGTAAATGGATTGATTGAATTGGGAAGAAGGAAGACATAAAGACATAGACAAAGGTTACTACTGGTTTTGTTTGTTTGTTTGGTTTTGTTTCTGCCATAAGCCACTGGGTGAATAGATACGTGATATACTGAAATGGGAAGACTCAAGGAAGAACCAGCAGGGGAAAAGGAAAATTAAAATATTGGCCTGACACATGTTGAGTCAGAAATGTTGGAGATATTTCAATAGAAATGCCAAATCACAGTTGGATATATTAGGTGGGTGCTCAGAAATGGAGATGAAATTGGAAATACAGGAGGACAACAGCACAAAGATATACATGTTATTTACAGGAAATAGTCAAAAATGCCCAGAATAAGTATAAAAAAAAAAACAGATCCAGAATTAGAACTCAAACAACTTCAGCATTTAAGCATTACATAAGAAGAAAAGACTGCAAAGAAAGCTGGAGAGTCAGAGAGGAAGAAGGAAATGTAAAGGGAATCAAATATCTCAAATCCAAGGTAAAAAAGTACTCTGAGAAGGAGGGAGAGATAAATTATGTGAAATGCTACCGAGAGTTTGAGCAAGACAGCTTCAAGATGCCCAGTGTGTTTAGAAACATGATGTCATTATCATGATTTGCTTTAGGCAAGTGGTGGGGATTGAAGCCTGCTGGAGTAGTTGAAGAGTATGAGCAAGATGAGGAGGAGGATTTACAGGCCTCTTTGCAGTTATCTTGGCTGGGAAAAAGGAATTAAGAAACAGATTTAGCTAGCAGGGGATCTAAGGTCAACTGAGCTGTTTCTGTTTGTTTGCTTTAAGACAGGAGATGCTATGGCTGTGTGTGTGTGTGTGTGTGTGCGCGCGCGACCTGATTCCAGCGTGAAGCTAGGGTAGGAAACTGCTGAGTATTCATGTAAATTATTCAACAAATAGTTATTGACCACTTTCTATAGGACAGATACTGTTCTTGGCATTTGGAATGTTGAATATTGATGGGAAAGATCAAGCAGAAAATAGATTAAAACTTCAGGAGGACAAGTGGATAATTTATAGAATAACATCCCTGAGAAGGTAGAAGGGTGGGCGTATCTAGAAACTTCATGAAAGTGTGGCCCTTCTCTAGACAAGGATCCTCCCCTTCACCCATTGTACCTGGAAGATAAAAGAGTACTCTCCATTACCAGGTGTTGTTTCTTTGTATTGCCCCAGGTACTGGGACCGTACCTAACATCCAGCCTACGCTTAATAAATATTTGTGAAAATAAATGGAAAGCACGTTTAAAAAATGTTAACTTATTTCATGGAACTATGACAGGGATTAACTGATAAAAATGTCTGTTAATACTGTTGGGCTATAAAGAGCACACAATGCTAAGTGGTCAAGGTTCTGTTTCAGCCATGCTGCCACCCAGCAGGCAGCCCCTTATTTTATGACTCCCACCCTTTACTCTAGCGTGCCTTCTCTCTGGCTTCCGCTCTTCCTTTCCAACCCCACATGGTACACAGGATATGACAAAATGAAGATGCTGACCACCAGGACTAAACTCCAATCTGAACAGAGGACATTTCTGTGAGGGTATGAGACACCCTGAGCTTTCTCTAAATCAGGGACATTCTAGCTAAACTTGGAGAAAAGTATACTTATAAAGAGTCATTCTGCCAGCAAGGAGAGAGAGGTTGGCCCTTTTGTACAAAATATCTGTATTGATGGCTCCAAGCCAAGGGGATAAAGATTTCATAAATAAAATTATAAATAGGGGATAAGCCACCACATCAGAAATATTTCACTGAATTATGTGTTTTTCATATATACTTAGTTTTACTAGTTACAATGAAAGTTTATGTAAAAATGTCTCAAGTAACCCTAAAAAATACTCCCACCTGGAAATAAACATTGCATTACTGAGTTTTACATGACAGCAGATACTACATCACAATCAGAAGAAAACAAAATGAAATAGGAGACTGCTCCTAAAGAATAATGATGCATTTAGCAAGGAATAAAGCCACTTCAATTTGCTTTCAATTTGTTTTCCTTAATGACAAATAATCAAGTCTGGGAACAGCAACCTCTGTACCTACATCTGGTGAGGAGAAGGGTAAGGGGAGATTAGTTCAGCCTCAGCTAATAATGCTTTATGGTAACTGCTAAAATCCTCAACACAACACTGGCAAATGCTAACCATCAGAAACTCTGGCCCAAGTGGCTGTAAGCCCACCCGTCTCACTCTCCCAATTACATAATTAAGCTTGGCAGCAGGTTCAAATGAATTAAAACTGAATGTCACTGTTTTCTCCACACACCCCTGTCCTTGTTTTTCTTCCTTGTCAGGGGGAGAAGGCCAGCAGTTATGCAATTAGCGGGAAGTAGAGCAGTGAGAAAGAACCAACTCTGTGATAATTAGGTCATTTGCCAAATACACTCATTCCATTGGCAGATATAATCAATGCTTTCCTGAAATGTTTTAAACTCTGTGTGTTAATTTAGAGTTTTGCTATTTTTATTGCACTACAAGCCTGGTGACTTTAGAGAAAAATGTGTATGCATGTGTGTGTGTGTGTGTGTGTATCTATCTATCTATCTATCTATCTATCTATCTATCTATCTATCTATAATGGAATTCTACAAAGAATAGTCGTGTCCAGATGGTTCTTTTTTTTTTTTTTTTTTTTTTTTTTTTGAGACAGAGTCATGCTCTGTCGCCCAGGCTGGAGTGCAGTGGCCGGATCTCAGCTCACTGCAAGCTCCGCCTCCCGGGTTCACGCCATTCTCCTGCCTCAGCCTCCCAAGTAGCTGGGACTACAGGCGCCCGCCACTTCGCCCGGCTAGTTTTTTGTATTTTTTAGTAGAGACGGGGTTTCACCGTGTTAGCCAGGATGGTCTCGATCTCCTGACGTCGTGATCCGCCCGTCTCGGCCTCCCAAAGTGCTGGGATTACAGGCTTGAGCCACCGCACCCGGCCCAGATGGTTCTTATATTGTTTCCTTTAGTGCATTTGCTGGCAGCATCTTCCCTGAGACCTTTGCCATTCAGTTGAACCACTGTGTGACAATCCATTTGAAATGTCATTAAATGTTTCTTTACCATCTTCAAAAGCTTATTTTATGCTTCTGCATTGGTGTGTGCTCCTTAAGTTCTCTATTTAAACTGCTTATTTATGTACCAACATTGGGATTGTTCTTTATGTGTGCATTGGGGTGGATTGCGGGGAAGTAATGATAAAACTAGAACTCCTGCTTTAGGTTTGCAGTGCCATCAACAGTGACCCAAGGAGACTTGCTCTCAGAGTGTAACTGCACACTAAATTTCACAACATTTGTATTGTTCCTCCTCTTCAGAATGACTGTCATAAAAGCTCGCTTGAAACACAGATGGCTTGGTGTAGCACCCAAATTCTTTCAAAGACAATTCAGCCATGAGTCAAATGTGGCTTCTAAACAGAATAAGCAAACATTTTGGCTAAGAATTGTATATACATTCAGTTGAAATTCTACTTAAGTTTAACAGTTGAAGATGTTAACAATGAATCACCTTTCCATAAATCCTTCCCCACCTTCTATTTGGGTTTAGCAATATTCTGTGGCTGTTGTCTGGGCTCAGAATAGGATGACTGAGTTGCAGGGAGAGAGGGGTGGTTTGCAGGCTGCCTGGAAGTCTGGTGGCACTTAGACTGCCTCCATGCCTCTGTATTTCTTCTGGATTTCTACTGTATCCCTAAACTATTCAGTTATTGTTGACTATCCTTCCTTATCGGATTTCCTAGTTCTTTGCACTATGTGGTCACAGAAGATAATGAAATAACAGCATTGATATATTTATTGCAACTTTTCTACTTAAAACAACAAGAAAACCTACTAATTTCTTCAATGTCTTCTTTTGTATCCATTTACTGTGAGTGATCATTATAGTAAAGCCAGGATACCACAGGGGAACCAACATGATAGCCACATGGTCTACCTTAGATTTGTGAAAAAATAAAGGCAAAAGATAGTTTCTGCTGAAAAGCAAAAGCCAGAGACAATAGAGCATACTGTGAGAAAAATTCCAAGCCATTATAATCTGAATCACCTATGATTTCAAATGTCTTAAAAATATAAAATGCAGGGAGTTGATACAGAAAAGAAACCACATATGGACTGCCTGAGCAGAGAGGGTTGCAGCCTCAGGCACTTAGCAAACAGAGGAAAATAAGACGGGTAACAATATCCACTGTACAGAAAACAGGTTGCTCCACTGGACTCCCCTCATGTTCCAGTTTAATTGCCTAAGCATTCTGAAATTTTTGTGCCAGAAATACTAAAACAAGACATCAGCTTTTGGAACAGGAAACTGCCTATTATTAGTGACATGTTTGAACCACGGTGTGATCTCTCATTATTATTATTATATTATTAAATTTACTAAACATCTACTACATATGAGGAAGATAGTGCCAGATGCTGTAAGGAAAACAAAAAGTCTAACATGACTTTTCTTGACAAAGAGTTTATGGTCTAGTAGAGTTGATGAATCGATTTAAATACAGTGGGGTTTATGTTTAAATGGCATATAGACACAATTATCTTCACATTATTGAACTAATTTTATACTGTATAGTATGTATGACTTAGGCTGTACAGCTCTGGTCAACAGAGCTGAACAACTGAGCCAGGTTCCGTTCAACAAGTGCCATGACGGTAAAATTATCCATATTCTAAATTGATGTATATATTACGAATTAGTCTTTCTGTCTCTCAGTTTGTTTGAAATTAAGTACAAGATATAGAGAGTAATCACTACCATATAAATTGTGGGAAAAAAAGTGCTAGTATTTTAAAATGGCAACTGTTTCTTCCAGGTGGGGGAAAACTCGATATATTTTGCACATGAATGACAAAAATAAGGACTGGGGAAAAGGAATAGGTCCCAAATGGTATTTCCTAGCAGAATAAAACAATTACAAAGACAGACAAATTTAGAGAGCAAAGTATTTAGTAGTATGCCACTTGAAAATTGAACACTTTCTCTTTCCATTTATGTTACACAAAAAATCTTATTAAACTAAACACAAATTTAAATCCCAAAACTCACTTTCCTCTTCACCATGTTCAGTTGATTTTTAAATGAGAGAAATTGCTTCTTTATACTGAATAAAGTCAAAATTAGTATCAGAATCATTATTTATGGGCTTAGTGCAGCCCCTATGCTTTATTGAGATTAAAGAAACTTACTGATTTGCCAAGGACCAACAATTATTTTATTATACTATTACACAGATTAAGGGAGCAGTGTATTTGGCAGTAAATGGGCAGATTAACCTCTGTGAACCATGTAGCAAAGCTTTGCTTTGCTAACAGACAGTGTTCAAGTATACAAAGAAAATGTATGTCTTGTTTGAGCTATTGGTCCTGTGTGTCTTTGACATCAAAACAGCAGGAGGCACAAGTTGTAATGGTGACTGCATGAGCAAACCCAGCATATTAATAAAACAATTCAATTGAATTTATAATTATAATAAAAGTCAGCTATAACTGAACACTTTAATTATAGCTCTACAATCTCCAGCCCCAATTTAGGATAGGCAAACCTAACTAAAATTTCATTCCTGGCTGCCCCATTCTTCCCTCCCATTTGCTCTAGACTTACAGATGGGTAGAACGCTAGACTATTCCTCCACACAAGGAATAGAGGTAATGACTTCAGTGTATCAACTGGAGGACAAGCCCCCTACCTCTTCCCAGGTACTTTAATCCATATTCACACTCAACAGCTTTACTCTCCTGCCACAGTGGAGAGTAAAGCTGTACTGGGCTCAGCCAACAACCACACACAGAGGGAGCATTTGGACCAGACCTAGCCAGAGGAGAATCATCCATCTCATCCGCTGATACTCAAGTTTCTTGGCAAGCTTTGCCATCACAGGCCAAAGTGCTCTGGGGACCTAGGTAAACTCTGAAAGGCAGTCAAGGGCACAAGGACTGCAACTCTTATGCAACTCCAAGTGTTGGGCTGGGCTCAGAGCCAGAGGACTAGGGTGGCATGGCATGAGACCTAGGGAGACACCAGCCCAGGCAGCTAAAGGAATGCTTGTGCCATCCCTCCCTTAGCCTTAGGTAATGCAGCTCACAGCAATGAAAGTGTCTCCTTCCTTCTGCTTAAGGCATGGAGAACAAAGAGTAAAAAGGAGCCTTGTGCCTTGAATACCAGCTCAGCCATAGCAGAATAGGGCAATGGGCAGAATAATGAGCCTCCCATTCCAGACCCTAGCTCTCAGATGACATTTCTAGACACAGCATTGAATGGAAGGACCTAGTCCTGGCAGGATTCATAACCTGCTGACTAAAGAGCCTTTGGGCCCTGAATAACCAGCAGCAAAACCCAGGTTGTATGCTATGGGCCTTGGGCTCTGAGATGTACAGGAAGGAAAAGTAAAGCAGACTTTGTCATGTGTCTTAGGTACCAGTTCAGCCACAGTGGGGTAGAGCAAAAAGCAGGCTCTTGGGGTCACTAAGTCTAGGCCTAGGCTAGTAGACAGCATTTCTGGACCTGCCCTGGGCCAGAGGATATTCAAATTCCCAGAATGGTGAGTCTCATGCTTGGAAGCGTTTACCACAATCTGACTGAAGAGCCACTGGGGCTTCAAGGGAACATGGGCAGTGACCTGGCAGAACCCCTCAATAGGCCAGTGGTGGCAGTGGCCACAGGAAGAGGCTCCTCTGTCTGTGGAAAGGGGAAGAATAGGAAGAACTTTATATTATGAACTGAGTGCCAGCTTACCTGGGGTGTAAAAGAGCATCAGTCAAATGTTTAAGGTTTTTGACTACAATCCCTGGCTCCCAGACAATATCTCTGGACCCATGTGGGGCCTGGGGAAACCTGCCATCCTGAAGGTAGGGACACAAACGTGGCTGGATTTGCCACCTGTTAATTGTAGAGGCCTAGGGTTTTGCATAAACATAGGTGATAAACAGCTAGTGGTTAGAGTGGGCCTTGGGGAAGACTCAGTGCTATGAAGGTTTCAGGTCTGATCCATTAGTCACATTGATGGCAGCCACAGGAACCTAACTGGGTCAATCCCAGTGTGTCACCACACCTCCAGTTTCAGGTGGCTCAGTGTAAAGACAGAGACTCCATTTGTTTGGGAGAAAGTAAAGGAAAAGGACAAGAGTCTCTGCCTGATAATCCAGAGAATTCTTCCAGATCTTATCCAAGACCACCAAGGTGGTACCTCTATGAGTCTGCAAAAACCACAGAAATATTGGGCTGAGGGCTCAAGTCCCTTCAAATACCTGGAAAGTCTTCTCAAGAAGGATGGGCACAAACAAGCCCAGTCCATGAACACAATAGTAAATACCTAACTCTTCAATGTCCAGACACCTATGAATATCTAAAGCATCAAGATCATCCAAGAAGACATGACCTGACCAAATGAACTAAATAATGCACAAAGGACTAATCCTGGAGAAACAGAGACATCTGACCTTTCACAGAGAATTCAAAATAGCTGTTTGAGGACATTTTTAAAAATTAAAGATAATACAGACAAAAAACTTCAGAATTCTATCAAAAAAATTTAAGAAGTTGAAATAATTTAAAAGAATCAAGCAGAAATTCTAGAGTTTAAAAATGGAAATGACATACTGAATAATGCATCAGAGTCACTTAATAATAAAATTGATCAAGAGAAGAATTAGTGAGCTTGAAGAAAGTCTATTTGAAAACACACAATCAGAGGAGACATAAAAGAGTAAAAAGCAATGAAGCAGACTGACAAGATCTAGAAAGTATATCAAAAGGGCAAATATAAGAGTTATTTGCCTTAAAAAATGAGGTAGAGAAAGAGATATGTGTAAAAAGTTTATGAAAAGGGAGAATATCAGAGAACTTCCCAAACCTATAGAAAGGTACCAACATTCAAGCACAAGAAAGTTATAGAACACCAACCAGGTTTAACCCAAAGAAGACTACCTCAAGGCATCTAATAATCAAACCTCCAAAAGTCAAAGATAAAGAAAGGATCCTAAAAGTAGTAAGAGGAAAAAAAGATAATGTACAACAGAGCTCTAATACATCTGATAACAGACTTTTCAGTAAAAACCTTATAGACCAGGAGAAAGTGGCATGACATATTTAAAGAACTGAAAGAAAAAAAAAAAAACCCTTACCCTTGAGTAGTATATCTGACAAAGACATCCTTCCATGAGAAAAAGAAAGACCTTTCTAGATTTAAAAAAAGCTGATGGATTTTATCAACACCAGACCTGCCCTACAAGAAATGCTAAAGGGTGTTCTTCAGTCTGAAAAAAGAAGATGTTAATGAGCAAGAATAACAGAAAAACACAGAATTGTATAACACTGTAATTGTGGTGTGTAAATTACTCTTAAGTATAAAGGCTACATGATGAACCAATCAAAATTAATAGATACAATTGCATTTCAAGACATAGACAGTACAATAAGACATAAAGAGAAATAGCAAAAAGTTAAAAAGCAGGGAGATGAAGTTAAAGTATAGGGTTTTTATTAATTTTCATGTGTGTGTATGTGTTTTCTTATGCAATCAGTGCTAAGTTATCATCAGTTTAAAATAATAGGTTATAAGATAGTATTTGAAAGCCTCACTGTAACCTCAAATCAAAAAAAACACAGAATGGATACACAAAAAATAAAAAGCAAGAAATTAAGTCATACCATCAGAGAAAATCACCTTCACTAAAAGGAAGACTGAAAGGAAGGGAAGAAGGAAGAGAAGACTGCAAAACAACCAGAAAACAAATAACAAAATGGAAAGAGTAAGTCCCTACCTATCAATAATAACACTGATTGTAAATGGACTAACTCTCTAATCAAAAGACATAGAGTGGCTAAATGGATGAAAAAATAAGATTCCATGATCTGTTGCCTACAAGAAACCCACTTCACATATAAAGACCCACAGACTGAAAATAAAGGGATGGGAAAAAAGATGTTCCATGACAATGAAAACCAAAGAACAGCAGGTGTATCTACACTTATATAAGAAAAAAATGGATTTCAAGACAAAAATTGGAAGGAGAGACAAAGAAGGTCCTTACATAACGATAAAGGGGTAAATCCAGCAACAGAACATAACAATTGTAAATATATATGCACCGAACCCTGGAGCACCCTGATATATAAAGCAAATATTATTAGAGCTAAAGAGAAAGGTAGACCTTGATACAATAATAGTTAAGACATCAATATCCCACTTTCAGCATTGGACAGATCTCCCAGATGGAAACTCAACAAAGAAACATCAGACTCAATCTGCAGTACAGAAAAAATGAAACAAAACATTTCATCCAGAGACAACAAAATGCACATTTTTTTCTTCTCAGCAGGTTGATCATTCTCTAGGACAGACTATGTATTAGGTCACAAAACAAACCTTAAAACATTAAAAAATTGGAAAAAAAAAATCAAGTATCTTTTCTGATATATTTAAAGTACAATGAAATGAAACTAGAAGTCAACAATAAGAGGAATTTTGGAAACTATACGAATATATGGAAATCAAACAATATTCTCCTGAATAACCAGTGGTTCAATAAAGAAGTTAAGAAAAAAATTTAAACATGTATTGAAACAAATGATAATGGAAACATAGCATATCAAAACCTATGTAATACAGCAAAAGCAGTACTCAGAGGGAAGTTTATAGCTATAAGTGCCTACATTAAGAAATAACAAAAAAATCAAATAAATAACCTAAGGATGCATCTTAAAGAACAAAAAAATGCAAGCACAATTTATACACAAAATTAGTAGAAGAAAAGTAATAAGGATCAGAGTAGAAATAAATGATTTGAAATGAAAAAATACAAAAGATCGATGAAACATTTGTTTTTGAAAAGATAAACAAAATTGACAAACTTTTAGCCAGACTAATGAAGAAAAAAAGGAAGAAAACCTAAATAAATAAATAAGAGATGGAAAAAGGAGGCTGGGTGTGGTGGCTCATGACTGCAATCCCAGAACTTTGGGAGGCCGAGGTGAATCACCAGAGGTTGGGAGATTGAGATCAGCCTGGCCAACATGGTGAAACCCCATCTCCACTAAAAACACAAAAATTAGCCAAACATGGTGGTAAGCACCTGTAATCCCAGCTACTCGGGAGGCTGAGGTGGGAGAATCACTTGAACCTGGGAGGCGGCGGTTGCAGTAAACTGAGATTGTGCCACTGCACTCCAGCCTGGGTGACAGAACAAGACTCCATATCAAAATAAAAACTAAAAAAGAATAAAGAGATCTTACAACTTATATCACAGACATTTAAAGGATCATTAATGGCTACTATGAGCAACTATATGCCAATAAACTGGCAAATCAAGGGGAAATTAATAAATTCCTAGATATGTACAAACCACCAAGATTGAATTACAAAGAAATCCAAAGACTACACAGACTAATAACTAACAATGAGATTGAATCCATAATAAACAGTCTCTCAGTAAGGAAAAGCCCAGGACCCAACAGATTCACGGCTGAATTCTATCAAACATTTAAGAAGAATTAATACCAATCCTCTAACAATTCTGAAAAATAGAGGAGGAGGAAATAATTTCAAATTCATTCTATGAGACTAGTATTATGCTGACACCAAAACCAGAAAAAAGATACATCAGTAAAAGAAAACTACAGGCCAATATCTCTGACTAATATTGCCACAAAAATCCTGAACAAAATAGTAGTAAACTGAATTGAACAATACATTAAAAAGATCATTCATCATGACCATGTGGGATTTATATCTTGGAGGCAAGAATGATTCAACATTCACAAATCAATCAATGTGATACAACATATCAATGAAATGAAGGACAACAACAATATGATCATTTTGATTGATGCTGATAAAGCATTTGATATGAACATCTCTTCATACTAAAAACCCTCAAAAAACTAGGTATACACAGAAGATATCTCAACATAATAAAAGCCATATGTGACAGACCCACAACTAGTACATATTGAATGGGGAAAAACGGAAACTCTTTACTATAAGAACATGACAAGGATACCCACTTTTACCACTGTTATTTAACATAGTACTGGAAATTCTAGTTAGAGCAGTCAGAAAAGGAAGAAATAAAGGGCATCCAAACGAGAAAGGAAGAGGTCAAATTATCCCTGTTTGCAGATGATACAATCTTATATTTGAAAAAAACTTAAATAATCTATCAAAAACAAAACTATTAGAACTGATAAAAAAATTCAGTAAAGTTGAAGGATACAAGATCAACATACAAAAATTAGTAGCATTTCTATATGCCAACAGTGAACAATTTGAAAAAGAAATTTAAAAAGTAATTCCACTTACTGTAGCCAAAAATAAAATTAAATACCTAGGAGTTAACCAAAGAAGCAAAATATCTCTATAATTAAAACTGTAAAATACTGGTAAAAGAAATTGAAGAGGACACAAAAAATTGAAAAAATATTCCATGTTCATGGATTGGATATTGGATAGCAATGTTGCTAAAAATGTGCATACTACCCAAAATAATCTACAGATTCAATGCAATCCCTATCAATATACCAATGACATTCTTCACAGAAATAGTAAAAATAATTCTAAAATTTCTACAGAATCACAAAGACCCTGAATAGCCAAAGCTATTCTGAGTAAAAAGAACAAAACTGAAGGAATCACATTACCTGACTTCAAATTATACTACAGAGCTATAGTAACCAAAACAGATGGTACTGGCATCAAAACAGACACATAGACCAATGGAACATAATAGAAAATCTAGAAGCAAATCTACATACCTACAGTGAATTCATTTTTTACAAAGGTGCCAAAGTCACACATTGAAGAATGGACAGTCTCTTCAATAAATGGTACTGGGAAAACTGGATATCCATATGAAGAAGAATGAGACTTGACCCCTATCTTTCACCACATACAAAAACCATATAAAATGGATTAAAGACTTAAATCTAAGACCTCAAAATATGAAACTACTAAAATAAAACACTGAAGAAGCACAGGCAACCAAAGCAAAAATGGACAGATGGGATCTCATCAAGTTAAAAAGCTTCCACACAGTGAGGGAAAACAATGAACAAAGTAAAGAATCAACCCACAGAATGAGAGAAAATATTTGCAAACTACCCATCTGGCAAGGAATTGATAACCAGAAAAAATAAAGAAGTCAAACAACTGTATAGGAAAAAATATAATAATCCAACTAAAAATGGGCAAAATATTTTAATAGAAATTTCTCAAAGGGAGACATATAAATGGCAAACAGGCATATGCAAAGGTGCTCAATATCACTGATCATCATCAGATAAATGCAAATCAAAACTATAAAGAGATATCATCTCAGCCCAGTTAAAATGACTTTTATCCAAAAGACAGGCAATAACAGATGTTGGAGAGGTTGTAGAGAAAAGGGAACCCTTGTATACTGTTGGAGGGAATATAAATTAGTACAACCGCTATGGAGAACAGTTTGGATTTCTCAAAAAAACTAAAAATAGAGCTACCATATGATCCAGAAATACCATTGGTGAATATATGCCCAAAAGAAGGAAAATCAATATATTGAAGAGATATCTGCACTCTCATGTTTGTTACAGCACTGTTTACAATAGCCAAGATTTGGAAGCAACCTCAATGTCCATCAATGGATGAATGGATAAAGAAAATGTGGTACTTATACACAATGGAGTACTATTCAACCATAAAAGAGAATGAGATCCTGTCATTTGCAACAACATGGATGAAACTGGAGGTCACTATATTAAATGAAATAAGCCAGGAACAGAAAGACAGACATTGTTTGTTCTCACTTATTTGTCAGATCTAAAAATCAAAACAATTGAACACATGGAGAAAGAGAGTAGAAGGATGGTTACTAGGGGCTGAGAACTGAGCAGGGGTTAACGGGAGGTGAGGATGGTTAATGGGTACAAAAAATAATTTGAAAGAATGAATAATATCTAATATTTGATAGCACAACAGGGTGATTATAGTCAAAATAATTTACTTGTACATTTTTAAATAACTGAAAGAATATAATTGGATGTCTCGTAAAACAAAGGATAAACAAAGGATATTATGCATTACATACCTGTAACAAAAGTTTGTTATATACTTGTAACAAAATATCTCCTGTACCTCATAAATATACACATAAATATACACAAAATATCTCCTGTACCTCATACATATAATTAAATTAAATATTTAATTCTGTGTACTCACAAAAATTAAAATTTTTAAAATAAGAAAATGGTTGATTTCTTCTAATTTTAAAAGTTATATACTTTTATTATAGAAATTAAGCCAATACAAAGAGAAATTAGCTATGATGTCATCATCCAAAGATAATAAATTGTTAATAAAATCGTTTTCCTTTATTTTAGCCAAAATGATATCAGATTATACATATAATTTTAACATCTGATTTTTCCCTAAGCAACACATGCAACTGCTTTTCTTGGTCGATAAATATGGATCTCTATAATCCCATCAATCTAATATTTTCAGCATTCCACTTGCCTAACTCTTTCTGAAAGATTTCTGAACTATACAGTTTGCCTTAGCTAAATGTTTCTTAACTTGCAAAACTGATTTTATTCCAAGATTTGGAAAGATTTTTAAAATTAATGAAATGGAAATAGGCAATGCTTTCAAAGCCTCCTAGACTTTAGAGAATGATTTTTCCTAAGTTTTTTTGTTTCATTCAAAGATCTTTTTTTAAAAAAAGACTTTCATGCATTGCAAGCCAAAGATATAAGAAGCCAGTTAAATCAAATTCAAACACCCAACTCCTGAAATACAAGGGATTGAAAGCCCGTTTTTCTTTTCATTGTAATTAAGTTGGATCCATCTCAAAGGATTTTTGGAAATATATTAGAACCTTATGAGACAAAATTGGAGATCTGTGATTCAAAAAGGATATCAAAAGTTTGAATAGTCTTATAATTGTACCATGATTACATATTTATTTATAAGTTGAAAGTAGAATTTTTTTTTCAACAAAGACATGTTGTCCCCAAGAAAATTTTGCTGTAATTTGTAAATTAGTATGCTTGCTGATGGTATCAGCTCTTTTGTATCCCTTTAAATTGCTAGAGGTTCATGACTTACAGAGGAAATCTCTCTAGGCAGTATCCTAATTGTATAAGGAAAATACTGTTTTAGGATCCTAGAACATGCTGGTTTGGATACAGTTTAGAGAATTGTTTAGTTTAGGATGTTTTTATATACGTGTCCTAACTACTGTGAAGACCTGAATCACTAGGAAAATGGCTCTGCAAGCAGAAATCAAAAGCATCTCACCTGAGAAGTTTTCTACTTTGCTGCTCAGATGTGATCTGCGGAAAAGCAATGTTGGCATCACTTGGGAGCTTGTTAGAAGTGCACAATTTCAGGCCTACACCAGGTCTACTGAATCAGGCTGTACATTTTGACAAGATCCCCAAGAAAGCCATATGCACATTAAAGATTGAGACTCCCTGGACTGCAACAAGCCACTCATCAAGTCAAGATTGCACCTGCTACTCTCATAAAACTACAGGGAGAATGGGAATCTTAAAATTCATCTTCTTCAACCTCTATTGGATCTTCAAATCTTCCTACAATCTCTTTGCCAAACACTCCTCCAAACTCCTCCTGGACAATTCTAATATTAGGGAGTACACAGTCTTCCAAGGAGGTCCATGAGAGACAAGTGTATTTCATAGAATACTGTTGTAATTGAAAGGCACAGATGTTGCCTTCATGCAATCTAGATTCAAATACTAGCTCCACTATTTGATAGCAATGAGTCCTCCAGCACAGAACACTCAACCCAGAATAAGGGTAATAATAACACTACCTAAATTCTACGTTGTTCTGGGCATTGAATAAATTTACGTGTATTTAAAGCACCTGGCCTAATGCCAAAGGCATTTTCTCTCTCCAACTCCCTCATCTTTTTAGACTGTGCTGAAATTTAGCACCTTAATTTAATTCATTTGTTTTAAATACATTCTAAGAGAAACCAGACAAATGTATTCCTTTCTTCACATAACAAATCTTTATATTTTTAAAGACAGCAATTCTTCTCCTGTTTATATGTACAAAATGAATATTGAAAAATACAGGACTAGGGCTATTTTCTCATAATAGCCTATTTCAGAACAAGTATCTGCTCTACTTCCCTGTCTCTTTTATGTTTGTTCTTCAGAGATATACTTAATTCTGTTTAGTTACTAAGTTCAAATTGGCCCTACATTAATTCATCTCTTTAAAAAAGTAATGTTCATCTGAGGAAGCAGGTAACCAATGTGAAGAATGATTATACAATAAGTGTATTATGCAAATTCCAGTGAACATTTTATGCACATTGGATAAAGAATCAAATTAAAGTCTCATAACCCTCGGAAAATTAAACTTAGCAAGCACAGAGGTTGATTTGCCCTTGAACACAAAAACTGCTAAGGGCAGACATTCCCCCATCATTTTCACAAAACGGAACCATTTCTGAAGGTTTCAGATTAAAATGAGAAATCCCCTAGGAGTCATAAAGATCAGCTATTTTTACAGGAATAATTTGGAATTGCAATTTTAAAGTGTTATGAGTTGGAAGGAATTGGTGAACTTCTGTGTCATATTTTGAAAAGCTAATATTCCAGGTAATCGGCCAGTTGAGAACACCAAAAATTGCAGAGAATAGCTATGAGGGAAGGGGAAAAAGAATTTCTCAAGGATAAGCACACAAGGACTGATTTACACAGTTCTCCTCATAACAACCCAAGAGCGGCAGTTATGCAATAGACCACTATGCTCCTTCGATTTTCCTTCACTCGATGTAATAATGGGGCATAAGAGTCGCCTTCCTATAACACTTTCATGTCCCCTCCTTGCAGCTTGACAACGCTGATTCTACCACTGAATTCCCTAAAGAGGAATAATGGACTATTAAGAAGGATAATGCAGAGGGTCTGTATAGCATTTACCTACTGGAGAACAAAGAAACCATCACAAGCATTTCATTAAATCAGTCAGTAAACATGAGTTTCACACTCATGGTGTGAAGGTGGGTCAAAAACCCCTTTCTGCCCCCAATTTTTACACATGGAGACAGGATGTGGTCTCCAGTGCCAAGAACAATCTATTCATTCATCAACTCTTGGAAATAAATTCTTTTCCTGTTCATCCTTTTTGGGAACCAGGCAGGATGTAAATATAAAAATATTGCTGTTGATTTACCAAATGCTCAGTGAGGTTCTTTTATCTATTCTCAGCTAGGTGTTGGGGGCGGGGAGAAAAATACAAATGAGACATGGTTTCTCTCATAAGGTAATACGCAAACCCAATGGAGAAACAGCCACTTTAACATCGTGACACTCATTGAGGGCTCTATGTGGTATGCTTATTACAAATACAAAAACCTGTAACACATGAATAGCACACGACATGATGATAGAAAGAAAGCTTATTTCTTACTAGAGAGATAATGGAGAAAATGAACTTAAGCTTTTTTATTGTTTTTCTTATTCTATAACTTTTTAATCAACTTATTTAAGGTATAATTTGCATATGATAAATGCGATTTCAGTGTACAATTTGTTGAGTTTTGACAGATAATCCACCTGTATAACCACCATAACGATCAAGACACAGAACTCTTTCATCATCCCCCAAATTCCATTTGCATCTCTTTGCAGCCACTTCCATACACACACCCCCGGCAACCAGGCATCTGTCATTACAGATGAATTTGGCATTTTCTAGAATCTTCCATTAATGGAATCACACAATGTATACTCTTTTTCTCTATTTTTTTGCATTTTGCTTAGCAGAATGACAACATTTAGACATGAGGGGGCAATAGCATTCAAGTATGAACAAATATTTGGGGACAGGTAAGTAAAGGGTGAATTCAAGCAATTAATGGGGACATCTAATCTAGACCAAAGTGGAGACACTGGGGAAGGTATCATGTAGAACAGTGCAGGACAGGCAACATCACCTAACCACATGTTACATAGAGCTTCACAATGTTTACATCAATTTTCATGCTACTCTTCTACTCCCTTACTATATTTTGGCCACATTGAGGCTTTTGCACCTGCTGTTGCTTTTGACTGGAGCACTCACTCCCCAGGATTGTACAGGAGCTGAATTCTTCTCCTCCATTAGTGTCTATCACCACATGCTGTTAATGTTCTTCATTGCAGTGGCCACAATTTGTGGATTATTTTGTTTATATGATTATTGTATTTTACCCTAAGAGGCTGTAATTGCCAAGATCATAAAGAACTGGATGGTTTTGTTTGTAACTATATCATCTTACCACACATTCTGGCTCATACTAGCCATTGAATGAATGAGTCAATGAGCAAGTGAATGAATGAGCAAATTCCTAACAAATCAAAAGCCTTTCATCGGTCACATATATAACTTCAGGCATTATAATTCTCACAACTTTCTGACACACAATTCCTGCGTCTCTTATTATAAAATACTTTTATATTATAATATAATTTAAGGAGCATCATAGAGTCTTATAAATTTGCAGCTCCAACCCTACAATCATGACATTGGCCTGACCGTATTTTTGTGCTCTTTGGCACAACAGGGCAAAACATTTATCTTCAAGAGAGACCTGGAAGATGTTGGATATAAAAGTTTAAAACTAAAAAGAAAACTTTTTTTTTTTCATAAAGAATTACCTTTTCTAAACTGTCAAATATGCACTGAAAACAAGGATGTCTAGTGTTTTGGTGTTAATACTTTAGCTGTTTTTGAGGAAACAGAGTTTTATGCTATAGGATTTTAAGGTGAGGTTAGCACAGTGTGGTTTCCAGATCAATAAAGGACTTTGTGTCAAGGACCTGCTGGTTGCTTGCCTAGTTTATTGTGACTTAACAAAAGAGCCCAGGAACAGTATTGCTCAGCAGAAGGAAAACAAAAATAGGTGAGCTGATAGCTCATCTTGAAGAGACAAAAAATATCAAGATCAAGGATGCTCACAAAGAAGTCCTGTTTAGAGAATGCCAGAATTCCATAGTAAAATCACTGTTTCCAAGTCCTGCCCTTATAAACATGACCTTGGAAATGTTTTCAAACACACAAAAATTCACAAACACTGGCAGAAGTCTTTTCTTTCTGGTGCATTTATAACACATTAATAACTCATTCCCTCTAAGTTTTTGAGAGCTCTCCTTTACACTATACAATAAGCTCCTTCAACCACTTATCAAATACCATATACAAGATAAATAAACGTTTGGAACATAATTTAAGTTTCCTTTCCTAAACTGGTGGTGAGGGGAGAATAAATTTCCCTCTTCATTTTATATCAATTTATTTTGCTGATGAACAGGAAGCTTGAAATTCCCTCTGGTCTTGAATTACACATGGAAGAAAAAGATCAACATAAGAATGCTTAATTTCTGCCCTTAGGAGAAAGGAAAGGATGAAAAAAAATCTAAAGGAAACTCCTGCTGCCTAAAGCATCCTCATCTAGAAAGCAAAGCGGCAAGAGGTTCAATGAGATATTTTGAGATTGATTTTTAAAGATATTCTTTTTTTTTTCTTGGAATTGATAGAATTGACTTGTAGCTAAGCCCAAACCATGGCATTGTCCTTCAAGAAACTGACTTGCCTAAGCTGACACATTACAGCAGGATGAATTCTATTCTGAAACATGAGGTACAGCTGGAGGGAAATATTCCAACACTTCTCCCATCAGGTTTCTGCAGGGTAGTTTAAACCTTCTGGTTTGAGGTAGACAAAACCAAACTCCAGTGTCCAAAATATACATATCAATATTTACATAATAATAAAAATGAAGGCTACATACTATATGCTGTATAATGTACTAATTTCTTTTCCTAGTTTAACTCATTTAAGTCCTACAACTTTATAAATATCATTACTTCCAATTTGTACATAAGGTAACCTAGTCTCAGAGAACTGATTTTTTTTTTTTTTTTAATGAAGTTTTGCTCTTGTCACCCAGGCTGGAGCGCAATGGCGTGATCTCAGTTCACCACAACCTCCACCTCCCAGGTTCAAGTGATTCTCCTGCTTCAGCCTCCGAAGTAGCTGGGATTACAGGTGCCCACCACCATGACCAGCTAATTTTTTGTATTTTTAGTAGAGACATGTTTCACTATGTTGGTCAGGCTGGTCTCAAACTCCTGACCTCAGGTGATCCACCCACCTTGGCCTCCCAAAGTGCTAGGATTACAGGCATGAGCCCCTGCTCCCGGTCTAAAAAACAATTATTATAATATAGATTAGCTACATATGCAATGTGAAATTATACAGCTGGGTTTCATGTGATATATATATTTTTTAAAAGACTTAATCACAAATGTAGGAACATTTTCTTTCCTTCTTTTCTTTCTTCCTTCCCTTCCTTCTTTTCTTTTCTTTCTTTTTATCCTTTTTTTTTTTTTTTTTTTTTTTGACAGCATCTCACTCTGTTGAGAGCAGTGGTGTTATCATAGGTCACTATAGCCTCAATATCCCAGGCTCAAATGATCCTCTCACCTGAACCTCCAGAGGAGCTGGAACCACAGGCACATGCCACAATACCTGGCTAATTTTCTGTAGAGACAGAGTATCTCTATGTTGCCCAGACTGCTCTTTAACTCCTGGCCCCAAGTGATCCTGTCTTGGCATCCCAAAGTGCTGGGATTATAGCCATGAGTCACCATGCCCAGCCAACATTTTCTATTAAATATACATCCAATTATAATATTTATACATAATGGAAACAGGAAGCTTTTTAAAAAATTATGTTTTGGCGTCTTGTATTTAGAAGAGTAACTGGTATAATGTAAGCCCTCAATAAATATTAATTGAATAAATAGGTGAAAAATACATTAAAGTGTTCTGTTCCTGTGTAATTAGTACTACGGGCTCCTTTTTTGATAATAAAGATCAAAGATGTAAGAATTGCCTGAGACTGGTTGAGGTTTCAGCTAGCTGTTGAATCTCTACAGTGTCTTTACCCCCTGCAGAAATGTCTGGAATGTGGCAGGTACTAAAGAAATATTGGTTGAATAAATGAACAGACCCATGCTGGTCACAGTCATTTTAGGTAATTGACAGTAGAATTAAAGCTTGAAATATCTGAGCAATTTAGGAGAGTGTTTTGTCTGTTAATATGTATCTGTCCTCTTCTACATCTTTCAAAGTAATGGAAATAGTTCTGGCTCAGATTTATGAAATAATAGCATTCTTTCCTGTAGACCTATAGGTTACTTTTCAGGAAGGTTTTTGGGAATGGGATAGAAGAGAGATTATGAATGGGAAAAGGCAGTCTTTTAAAATGACCTGCTATTCTAGAGGGTTATCTGACTATCAATTCATAGGCCAGAATCACAGGAGACCGTGTCCTGCACTGTCTTTTCCAGATCAAAGCGTTAAGTCTACAACCATATAAACCCCATAACTTTGTCTCTTTCTGCCTTTTTTTTTTTTCCTTCTCTGCTTTTCTTCCAGACATGTCTCCATCCTACAGTACTTTAAGTGGCATCTTTAAGCTAAAAACACAAAACTATCTAGAAATCTCGATATTTCAAGAATGTCTTCCCCTGTAGGAATTAAATTTTTAACATACAATAATTTTGCCTAGAGATTGATTTGGTCTTTTACTCAATGACAACCTATGCTCATGATGAGTGAGTGTGGGTTAGAGCAGCAGACAGCTAAGCTGGGATACAGGCACAAGGAACAATCTATGGAGAAGGAGGAAAGGTGATACCAGCAGATCCTCCCTGAGGGCAATTAACAACTCAAGGTAGATTCTCAAAAGGTCTAATATATAAAGGTCCAAATATAATTCTAGTATATTTGGAACTTTATAATCAAGTAACCATATATCAAGTATATTGAAGGAAAAATAAGTTATTCCTTGGTTCAGGGAGGCCCCTAGAATAGTCCTTGGAAGGTAGCAAGTCCTCACTTGACACAGGTGACTCCATAATCAACATCATAGTTTCTTCCTTGTAGACCAGTGGCCCATGTAGTACAGCCAGTGTACAGATGCGATCTCTTTGGTGAGCACTATTTTTAAAGTTTTTAAATACATTTTAGTTCTCTGAAACATACTTTCAAAGTTGAGAAATTTCAGATAAGAATTCAGATTTTCAACTTCTCAGAAGATTGGGCAGCAGTGAGCCTGGGTGAAAATAATTAACTATCACGAGTACGGGCTGCTGTTTTCTTCAGTTTGCTCATGCTTATATCAGTTTATTGCAGGGCCCATTCAGCCACGCCAACTTCTATTGCTTGCCTAGGATATGTCTGGCTGTTGTAAACAAACAAAAATTACTCAAAAACTTGGATTTCTAATATTCTAAGGCTTCCAACTCCGAAAATTAGAATTACAAGATGCTAAAGTTGAATAACTAAATCATGTTTAAAAAGAAAAATAACTTCACAAAGCCTTCTCTTTATTATCAGTTAATACTACACTATGTTTCTCATGCAATGTGTCAGTATATTTTTATACCAGTGTGCATACATGGATTTCAATTTCTTGCCCAAACATGTATCATTGAGAATCAACCAGCAAAGCAATCTGGTTAAGCACTTGAAGTCAGGCCAGAATATGTGGTGTCAAATCCTGTTTTTTTTATCCTCTCTTTTGACTCCATTTCCTCATTGGTACCATAGGGATAATCATAGAATCTATTTACAGGTCATAAGATTGTCGTAAATGTTAAATAAGTTAATATATGTAAATCACTTAAAACATTGCCTGCCACATTAAGTACTAGACCTATAAAGCAATGTTATTATTTTTCTGTCAGTAAAAACTTCCAAAGATTTTAGATTAAAATCCATATTTTAAAGTTTTATCAATTACAAAAAATGTGGCCCACAAGTGAACCACAGTGTGCCTGAGTTGCCTCTAAGCTATCAGTATAAGTATTCAAACACAATGCATAGACAGTGTAAATTTTTTTGATGTTCGCTTTAAATCTAAATGGGATCTATTTCATTGTTTGTTTATTAAAGGAATACAGTCATTTGTTAAAGGGTTTTTTATTTTTAAAACATAATATTCCATATTAAAATACTTGGTTTTCATAACCACATTTTCAAGGAAGTAACTGTACTCATTAAGATGTTTAAAGTTTTGAGTTTTACATGTAAGTCTTTAATTGATCCTGAGTTAATTTTTGTATATGGTATAAGGAAGAGGTCAAGTTTCAATCTTTTGTATGTGGCTAGCCAGTTATCCCAGCACCATTTATTGAAAAGGAAATCCTTTCCCCATTGCTTTTGTCAGGTTTGTTGAAGATCAGATAGTTGTAGGTGTGTGGACTCATTACTGGGTTCTCTATTCTGTTTCATTGGTCTATGTATCTCTTCTTGTACCAGTACCATCCTGTTTTGTTTACCATAGCCCTGTAGTACACTTTGAAGTCGGGTAGCATAATGCCTCCCAGACAGTGCCATTCAGGACATAGTCACAGGCAAAGGCTTCATGACAAAGACGCCAAAAGCAATCACAACAAAAGCAGAAGTTGACAAATGGGATCTAATTAAACTAGAGAGCTTAACCTAAACAAACAACCTACAGAATGGAAGAAAATTTTTGCAAAGTATGCAACCAACAAAGGTCTTATATCCAGCATCTAAAAAAAAACTTAAATTTATGAAAAGACCCTCAAATAACTCCATTAAAAAGTTGGCAAAGGACATGAACAGACATTTCTCAAAAGAAGAAATACATGTGGCCAACAATCACATGAAAAAAGCTCAATATCACTGATCATTAGAGAAATGTAAACCAAAACCACACCATCTAACACCAGTCAGAATATCTACTATTAAAAAGTCAAGGGCCATGCATGGTGGCTCATGCCTGTAATCCCAGCACTTTGGGAGGCCGAGGCGGGCGGATCACAAGGTCAGGAGTTTGAGACCAGCCTGAGCAACATGGTGAAACCCCATCTCTACTAAAAATACAAAAATTAGCTGGGTGTGGTGGTGTGTGCCTGTAATCCCAGCTACTCAGTAGGCTGAGGCAGGGGAATCGCTTGAACCCAGCAGGTGGAGGTTACAGTGAGCTGAGATGGCACCACTACACTCCAGCCTGGGCAACAGAGTGAGACTCCATCTCAACAACAACAACAGCAAAAGTCAAAAAATAACAGATGCTGGTGACATTGTGGAAAAAAGGAAACACTTTATACAATGTTGGTGGGAGTGTAAATTAGTTCAGTCATTGTAGAAGACAGTGTGACAATTCCTCAAAGACCTAAATACTTTGGTCTAAAGAAATATCCTTTGGTCTAAAGGGATTAGACCCAGCAATCCCTTTACTAGGTAAAGGAATAAAAATCATTCTATTATAAAGACACATGCACATGTATGTTTGCTGCCACACTATTCACAATAGCAAAGACATGGAATCAACCTAAATGCCCATCAATGATAGACTGGATAAGGAAAATGTGGTATATAAGCACCATGGAAAACTCTGCAGCCATAAAAAGCAATGAGATCCTGTCTATCACAGTAACATGGATGAAGCTGTAGGCCATTATCTTCAGCAAACTAACACAGGAATAAAAAATGAAATACTCCATGTTATAACTTGTAAGTTGGAGATAAATGATGAGAACACATGGACACATGTGGTAACAACACACACGGGGACCTTTCAGAGGGTGGAGGGTGGAGGGTGGGAGAAGGAAGAGAATCAGGAAAAATAATTAATGGGTACTAGGCTTAATACCTGGGTGACAAAATAATTTGTACAACACACCCCCATGACAAAAGTTTACCTATGTAACAAACCTGCACTTGTATTCCTGCACTTAAAATTTAAAAGCAAGACATTCACAAAACAGAGTTTATACAACAAAATGAGCATCTTTAACTTCAGTCACCTCCAGATTCTTGTTCTCTTTCAAAGTCACAACATTCTTTAATTCCGTTGCTATGTTATTGAACAAACTTGGGGCCACTTGGGGCCACTACTTGGGGCCACTTGCTGTATACGCGGTGTTGCGGGAGAAGCATTTGGCAACCCTTACATGAAATACTAGTGGATTTAAATTTTAATAATGACTTTTCCCTTATTTCAGAGACTTTTGTTTTTATTTGTCTTTGGTGATGTATGTTTGTGCTGGGAAGCATGCTGTTTACATCTGATTGCATTCCATCCTACTTTTGTTGCTAAGTTATCAAATATTTCCATACTTTTAAAATATTTTTATGTAACTCCTGAAACACATAAAGGACCATAAGAAATCCCGTGATCCAAGTTAGTAATGGGATGGAATACAGCCATTACAGTGGGGAAGAAATTTTTTGGCAGAGAAAATAATTAATTATAAAATTCCAGATGGGCTCTTATTTTTGGCATACAATATTTGTTTGGAAATACAGTGTCATCAACTTTCAAAATGCAGGGAACTCCATCTGGTATTTGTATGTTTCTGTGAGAGGATGCTTGGATTCTCCTATTATCATTTTTTGACCATATTGTATGAAATTATCACTCTTGGTTAAATTTAAATAATGATCATGTAGATACACAATCATCTATAACAAGTGATTTAAATATTTTTGAAGGTTGAGATAAGTGAGGATGTAATGCACTAACACTTGGCTGACATAAGACCATGTAGGCCGGGCGCGGTGGCTCAAGCCTGTAATCCCAGCACTTTGGGAGGCCGAGATGGGCGGATCACGAGGTCAGGAGATCGAGACCATCCTGGCTAACACGGTGAAACCCCGTCTCTACTAAGAAATACAAAAAATAGCCGGGCGAGGTGGCAGCGCCTGTAGTCCCAGCTACTAGGGAGGCTGAGGCCGGAGAATGGCGTGAACCCGGGAGGCGGAGCTTGCAGTGAGCTGAGATCCGGCCACTGCACTCCAGCCTGGGCTACAGAACGAGACTCCGTCTCAAAAAAAAAAAAAAAAAAAAAAGACCATGTAAAATAAGATGCTTTTGCATGTCAGAGTGCCCTGCACCCAGGAGACATTCTATCTGGAGTACTTTGGAAATGAGAAGCATAAGTAAACATAAATAAAATTGTTAATGCCCTTTGAAAGAAAGCTCTTTATTTAGGTTCACCACTAGGAAACATATTAATAAATAGGTATTCTGCATATTTTAGGCAATGATTCATTGGTTCATTGATTTCATTCATTCATTCAATAAATGCAAATTGGTGGCTAACTCTACTGTGTGGACCACTTATTTGCAGAACATTAATAGATGGTCTCTGTAGTTTTGTAGACAAGTTTGGAAAATCCTGGAAAAAGCAACAATAAACAAGCTTTTTAAAAAACTGAGACTCTTGAGAACTTTTACAATACTAACATGAATAGTCATTTTTTTTTTTTTTTTTTTTTTTGAGACAGAGTCTTGCTCTGTCACCCAGACTCTGGTGCAGTGGCACAAACTCAGCTCACTGCAACCTCCACCTCCCAGGTTCAAGTGACTCTCCTGCCTCAGCCTCCTGATGTAGCTGGGATTAGAACAGTCAGGTTTTAATGAAAGACAAAGAAGGTGATGAATGCTTTTGTGGTGCGGTAAAAGAATTCACAGCTGGCACTTGAGTTAATGGTATAGGGGACTGGTAAAAGCTTTATCAAGAAAACATTTGAACTGGGTCTCCTGGAGATTTTTTTTTCTCTTCTCAATATAAAATTCATGCACGATTATTTAGAAAATACAGAAAGGTAAAAAGATGAAAATATTTAACTATAAGGACATAGTCTAGAGATAATCACTGTCAACAATTTATGGATTTCCTCACAATCTTTGTTTACTGGATATCTATCCCTTCCTTTTTTAACCATTTTCTGTCAAGAGCTTAATATGTCAAGTCTCACACACTGACTTATCTATGCAACATTGTGTGATTGTGATTTTTATACAGTATTAAATAATATTCAAGGTTGTTCATTTCAATGACTAAAATAATGTAATAATTCCACCGCAGTGGAACATTTCTGTTTTATTCCCTCGCAAATTTTTGTTAATGCAAATCAGTGGTTCTCAGTGTGTGATTCCTGTACTAGCTACATCAGCATCACCTGGGAACTTGGAAATACAAATTATTGGGACCTGTTCTGGACCTACTGAGTCAGAAACTGCAGGGGAGAGCCCAGCATATAAATAGTTGTGCTGCTTATACCTTTATATAAACCTGTTATGTAATTGTGATGATGACTAATTACCTTTAATTCCATATACAGATCACTTCAGGTTCTAAGAGTTTACATTATTGTATTTTCAGTACCCAACACAATACTGGGCAAACATTAGAAGCTTATTTGTTGAATGAATGAACACTACTCTAAATCTGCTTCATCATTCTTTGAAATTTAGTGTTGCAAGTTATTCTGTGGGGCCAAGTAAATATTAATTGCTTTATAGATAACTTGTATTTTTGTTTCTGAATGCATCTCTATCTATTTTCTTATAATTTAAAAATATCAGGATATATGTCCGATCGTCCTTTAAATAATGTTGCCTGGATCATGGTCAGCTCCTATAATCTGCATTGCTAGTTCCCCCACCCCTTTCCTCTTCAACCCCCAGTTTAGGACAGGTTTCTTCAACTGCATCTTTAATTACTACTTCTGTTCCAGTTAGTTTCTTTCTAGAAACGCAAAATTTTTAGTTTGTATCTCCTTCACTTGTCCTGTATATCTATTATTACTTTCTTCTGTTCTTTTATGTGCCGTTATGGGATGTGTATGTGTATGGAGGGACTGACATGAAAATGATTTTAATTGTGAATTTCTGCTGGACTCCCTCGGCACCTCCTTTATCTTACTGTGAGCTCCCATTTCATCCCGGCTTGTTGCCTTGGCCTCATATCCTGTCTTCTTTTCATCTCATCCTGTTGTCCCTTCATCTCAGCTTGTCTATTTTGTGGCTTTCTTTTCCTGTTTACTAAAAGCAATGACTTCTTAAATCAGATTAAGTATGATAAACAGTCTTTTAAATTTTCTCTAGTTCCTGTTATAAATAATCTTCAGAGGTCTGTTCTTCCTCTTGTTTTCAGGACATTGTTCCTTTTCATTTTTGCTACTGGATGGCTTTCATAGGGTGCTATTTTTTTTTGTTGTTTGTCTGTTTACCATTTATCCAAAATTAGGAGAAAATTACCCAGACTTGGCTTTATAAATAGACAGGGTTAGTAGATTTCTTTGGGTCACCTGTATGCTCTAAATATCTGAATTAAAATCCCAATCAGATTTGTAGCTGAACTGCAGCTAGATGAGCTCCAGTGTCAGTCACTTTGTGTGAGTATCCTGAACAGTGGTTTGCTCTTCTCGCCTCTGGTCTGCATCTGATCTCTGAATCAATCAAACACATTAAAATCTTTAGTTCCAAGGAAGTGCTTCTACTAAGTCTCCCTTTCTATCTTGCTACCTAAGCATCTTACTTGTGAAAACTAGACCTCCAGTCAGAGCTTGCTCTCAGCAGTTTCAACATCTTGGAATTACACTCCTTTGGGTATGGAAAGAATGACATTGGTAGAGATGATCACGATGCCTTGGCTACCTTAAAAAACAACATATGCACAGGCAGTCTGGTTGTTGAATTTTAGTTACTGGATCTGTGGTCATTTTAGTTTGTTGGGAATGTTCTGTTTTGTTATTCTTCTCTCTCTGAGGGTATATTTACACAGCTTAGAAGATTTACTAACTCAGAACATATCTGCAAAATGTGGAGCACAGGAAAAAGATGTTTTAAGCAGAAATACTTTCTCAGACTTCCCTGGATGCATACCCTGAAACAAGTTATTTATATTAAAGCTGTTTATTAAGGACATACTTCCAGGAAAACCTACTTTGGAGTGACAAAAAGAAGCAGACAGAGAAGCAGTCAAGCAAGGGTACACTTTCAAACAAAGTTTCATGGAGGGTGGTTTTAGCCTAACTTTGCAGGGAGCTGTGGAGTGTAAGTCGTACCTCAGAGTTTATCCCAACCCAAGCAAGGTAGGTGAGCTTTCATATTCAGGCAGTAGACAGTCATGATGAGCCACTGCTGGCAAAGACAGAGGTGCTTAGACTTCTAGAGGCTCTTGGCTCTGTGTGTCCACAGGCAAAGCAGCCCCAGTAACCTAAGAATTGCCCTAGGAAGAAGAGTCACAGGTGCTCGCATCTGGAAACAGAAATACACTGAAGTCTGGGGAGGGGCTCACAGAAGACATAAAAGGTGTTCAAGGGCATCTGTGCGGAGAACTGAGAGTGTTTTCTCTAAATACCTTGTTCATTTTCTTATCTGCACCTAGTCAGCTCCTCCAGAGACATGGGAAGCTAATTACACCAACAGAAAGGTAGTTAACTCCTGCCTTGACCTATCAAATAAAGTTACATTAATTAGAAAATAATTCTGAGAAATAATTTTGTCTTTTCAAAGCAAAAGATGATTTACCTGGATATAAAATTTTTTTTTAACTTTATTGTAGCTGATAGACCACTCATGACATGGCAGAATAATACAACGCATATTTTGAAATCTTTAATGTAGCTAATCACTTTCAATGTGTCTTCAAATTAAAACATATTTTCCCAAATGATATAGTTCACATGTAATCTGGTTTGAGCTTTCTTATAGATTATCAAGCATTTGATTTAGCCATAG
This sequence comes from Macaca fascicularis, assembly GCF_037993035.2. NCBI lineage: Eukaryota > Metazoa > Chordata > Mammalia > Primates > Cercopithecidae > Macaca > Macaca fascicularis. Next base: position 18,886,754 of record NC_088376.1, read on the forward strand.
CAGGTAATATATAAGAATGAATTACTATTGCTACATTAGTTCTGAAAACGGCTTTTGAAATATGTCTTTTCTCAGAGCAGTTTTCTTCTGAGCAGTGGTTGATGCACGATTATGAAACCTAAGTGATGGAGTAACAATAGCATGGTATCCTGGTGTATGTCTCAGTGAGAACAAAGTTCAGGGCAACCCCCAGATGGGAGGAGCAGGAGACAGAACCAAATTCCACTTTAGACTGGGAGTAACACTGTTAAAATGCACACTAGAAGCTCAATAAATTCTTGAGATTTTTGCCACTGTGTGTGCATTTTGATTTCTTGAGATTCTATTGTGCATTTTGATTGCTTGATTTCTGGCACCTTGATTTCTCACAAAAGTAGAAATGTTTCAATAAACCCAGCAACACAGCATGAACGGTCTCAAAGTATTCTAATTCCTTCCAAATCCTCAAGCAGTCAGATTACTTGATCTTCATACTGTATCATTTAAGTTTAGGTTTCCCGATTTGGACTTTGTCTCTGTTTGTAGATAAGAGCGGAAATATAAGCAAATGGAGATGCTTCATTGAAGAGAACAGTTGGGATGAAGGATCATTTAGAGGGCCTGTATAATCTCTTCTGCGAAATGTCACATAGTGAAGGACTTTGGTGTTCTATTCCTATCTCTAATGCAGTGGCCTGTAATCACCAAATGCTATGCACAATTCAGACAGAGAACTCAAGCTCAACAACTGAAGTAAATTCTGCTCTGATTCATTCATGTAGCACAAAGTAGGCTCTCAATTTATATTTGTTGAACAAATGTATAATTTTAAATAGATATTGATTTTTATCTTAACATCTCCAAGGTCTTACACCCTGCTAAGGTGATTATATACTCATTAATTACGAATGAAGGAAACAATAAAAAACAAAAGAATAAGTTAATAAACTTTCCTTGAACTGGGGCGATATCTTTCTAACAGCGATATAAGTCTTCTACCTTGCTTCATATCAATGCAACCATCTTTCTTCTGAAGCACTAATCTAATCATAGCCCTATTATTTTCAAAAAGGTTTATTTTTGCTTACAGAGGAATCAAAACTCTTTAAAATATGGAGGTCATGTTCCTGGAATATATGACTCTAAATTATTCTTTCCTGTCACCTCTTCATCTCATATAAGCCATCTGTACCAGATGACTCATAGTTTCTTATATCTGTAAATTACTTTTATATCCTTTTATCTTGCTGTTACTTTTATTTTAGCTCAAAACGCCCTGATCATCCTTTTTCCTCGTCTAAATTTTACACATCCTGAAAAGCCTATCTTAAAATCTTCCTCCTCTCTGAAGACTTTTCTTCCTGCACAATTAGAAATAATTGCTCCTATCTCTGCTGCAGCATATCATTGGTCATGTTTAATTTTGTGGATACTTATTTACTTCCATTTATAGTAAATAAGTCTCTTATTTTCATTCATAAGTACTTTTGAGGAAAAGATTAAGTTTTATGTTTGTTATGTCTGCCTTGTTTTAATAACATGAGCCAGCATTGACTCTCGCTGCTTAGTGAATCTAATTGAATTGTTGAGTTAGAAAATTTATAACTTATAGTACGGTTTTGTAGGCAAAACCTGGTAACAGGCTGAAAGTCAAAGGCTAAGAGAATAGTTAAGCAATAGATAGCACATCAGTTCATTGGACTTTTGTGCTTCTCTTAAAATTACTATTGTAAAAACGAGTCACATGAAAATATTTAGGATGTAATGTTAAGTTAAATAAAAACTAATGTTAACTACATACTATAAATATGCCTATATAAGGTACATTAGCATATTAGGAAGGAGAATGTGGTAATTAGAAAAAATAAATACAGTTCATATCTTAATATGGAATAGTGAAGTTTAATTTGAAAGTCCCCTTACTGTTCTTATAATGCTATTTATGCCATGAAAAATGAAAACAAAAGGCTCATAGGAAGCTAGATTTGGAAAAGGTTACAGTAATTATAAAATGTTCAAACATTAACTCATAAATTCAGAGATTGTATCCACACAAGATGACAAGCTAAAACATTAAAATTCACACAGTGTACCTTTCAGAAGATAAAGACGCAAATATCTAGGAAAATGTTTTCTTTTTTTTAAATTAGACAGTTAATTTTGATATTGTAATAAAAATTGTTTTATGTTTTTCTAAATCTGAGCCTGGGAGATCTATTACAAAACAAATCAAGACATTAATAACGAATGCAAATAATATTATACATGCACATGTGATGGTGCACTAGTGTGTCACTAGGTGCCCTGTTTGGGACTGGACACTCATTCTTCCAGTTCTTGACGGTTTTGGTGAAAGCCAGCTGCCAGATGAGTCACCATCTGGGCAGTACCCTCAGCCCAAAAGAGCCACCTGGCCCAAGATTATTCCCCTTCCCATCCAGAGCTGCGTCTTGCATTCAAGGACTCATCAACGTGAGGGGTGTAAAAAGACCTAATCTCCTCTGTGTAAACTGGGACAACCTTAAGAGCCATTCCAACCCATCAGATCAAGGGATTGTGAGGTATTGTGTTAGCTCAGCCTCTCCTTCTGCTGGTTCCTGCTTCCTTCACTTTCTGCTACTACTGTTGATCCAAATGATACTCCATAATAAACTTCAACTGCAAATCTCTGCCTCATAGCCTGTTTCCCAGGAAACTTGACCTTAGACAGTATTTATAACTAAATCTGCCTAAAACCTAGAAAGTTGAAAATAATCATATATAGGAAAAAGGTTTCTAACATACACCTTAGTAACTTGGGAATAAAAGCCATATGTTTTCATATTTTCTAAGAACTTATGTGCAAGACACAGAAAGGGCCAAGAAATTCACAGATATTAATGTACTTAATGCTCAAAACTACCTATGAGGTTGATTCTATTCACTATCAGCCCTATTTGCTGGTTGCAAACTGAGATTAGAATAGTAAGTTAACCTACCCAGGGTTATATAGTTAGTAGTAGAACAAGTTTTGAACTAACTCAGAGTCATATAGCGTCATTGAACTTCTACCATTTACTATCTCTAGATAGTATTGAGAGATACCATTTACTATCCGGATACTATCTAGAGATACATTTTATTAACTCTACAGTGTAATTCCCTAAGAAGTTGAACAAGCAAAAAGAACACATATATTTTGTGTTCACCATTTCCATTTGGTGTTATAATGTCTTAGGAATTAACAAAACCCTTCAGTTCTGAGGTGCTGAGCACTGTGATTATATATTTTTCTTTTCTTTTCTTCAGCCAATATCCAACAAAAGTTGTTAAGAAGGAAAAGCTCAATGAAAATCCATCAGAATAACACTACTGCTATTCACTTTTTGCTTAGAGAAGACGATTGATGCATTTTATTACCAATTAACTTTATTCTCAGTGTGCTTTAAAGAGAAATATAACACTTCCTCTGAACACTTCTGGGGTTGTAAAAATAAAATGAAAAGAAGACCAGGCCATTTTCAGAGTCAGGCTGTGGGGAAGATTCTAGAGTACAAAGACTGTTTTCGTCAAAGATATGCATTCTTAAAATACATACCCTGACTATGGATGTCTAGTTCAGAAAGGGAGAGTGTGGCAGTTTAGATCTTACAGCAAATCTCCTGAGACTCTGGAATAAGAACTACAACTTCTCAAAGGGGCAGGAATGTGAAACGTCAAGATAACATAGTCCTGAGTCCTGAAATATATTTTCTTCATGATGTTCTGAGGAGATTTGCCAACGAACTTCAGCAAGAGTAAACATTCCTTTCACCTACAAAAACCATGGTTTGCTGTGTCAAGATTTTTATTTTTAAGCTTCATTTTCAGAATTCCATCAATTAGTCCCTGAAATATACTCCTGATTCAAATTTGCATTTAATCTTGAAGTAAATTTGTCATGCAGTGTTTCTTTTTAAAATCATTTGTGAGTTAGAACAATTTTTATTTGTGAAGATTGCAAATATATCTTACTAAGACAAACTAACATTAGGTTCAGCAGACACTGTGTCTGCAGCAGTGAACGGGAAGGCAAACCTTTCTTTCTTTCTTTTCCAGGAGCAAAGGACCTGTGTTCACAGGATAAAGTGACATGTACATCTTATAAAGTGTCCATGATAATTCCTTTTACTTTATGCTGATACACTGAATGTCTCCAGAAACAAAAAGATAGATTTGGATACCTCTTCACACTTGAATTATCAGATTACTTTTTAAATTTTTCACAAAGTAAAACATGTTTTTTACTAGCATCTTCCATATTATTCCTCTCACATTTCAATAAGAACAAGACTTATGTCCTGTAATAAAAACTCACCACTTATGAATTGCTGAATTTACAATGAATATGCAAGTAAGACCTTAAATACAGTTGAGCCTGATTATTTTCTTTACCCCTATTGTATTTTTCTAATTTTTAAAGCATTTACCCAAAACTTCCAAGAACTTCAGATTTCTTCATCTGACAAGATCTTCAATGGTTTTTACGGATAGAAGCGTAAGTGAATACATTTAATTTGGGGCTTACAATCTTATTTTGTTATATATATTATATATATTTTGTTTTATATATATTATTTGTTATATATATAATAGTGATAATATATATATAACAAATAATATATTGTTATATATATAATAGTGAAAATATATATAACAAATAATATATATACAATTTGTTATATACATATATTATTTGTTAGATATATATATAATCACTCTCTTGACAAATTTATCTATAATCTGCAATGCTCTCTCCCATGTTTCCTGATCATCTTCAAGGATATCATCTGTCACTCTAACATTAAATCCTCTTTCTAATAGGATGAGAATAGAGATGATGAACAAATCTCAAAAGATCTATATGTCAATCAAAATGTGATCAGAAAAATGTTCACTTCATTTCTATGTTCTGCCTTTCTTACCTCCATGACAATGTTTATGCTATTTTACTTCTTCTTCCTACCCGCCCATCAAAGCTTAAATTCCATCTCCATGATAGTATCCCAGCTGAAAGACATTGTTTCTTTCTTTAAATGTCCATAGAACTCCCAGACCTCTCTACGGCCAAGTAATCACTCTCTTGATGTATAAATGTCATAGAGAGAATGCAGCAGAGACTTTAGTGGACACCACTTCTCCATAATCTGCCGTAAATTCCCGTCTTTATTGCAGGTATACTTGGGCCACGTGACCAGTTCTGTCCAAAGGACTGTGAGCAGAAGTGATGTGTGCTGCTTCCGGGCCAAGGTAGATAAGGTGTCAGTGATGTCCTCCATTTCTTTATTCTTTGGGCTGCTGTAACCTTGAAATACACTTGCCAAAACATGTTGGGTTTGCAGATAAAACACAGGACTCCCATTTAAACTTAAATTTCAGAGAAACACCAAAAAAATTTTGTATAAGCATGTCCCAAATATTGCATGGAACAGATTTATACCAAAAATTATTATACAAAATTATTACACTATTACACTATAATACTGTATACTATATATTACACTATATTATAAACTATATAATAGTCTTATAATGCTACATTATAAATATTATATACTATATGTTAAATTATTTTATTATACTATTTGAATACTGAAAACTATTTATACTATTATTACACTGAATCATTTTTCTAAAACATTGAACTTTAGATGAGTAATAAATACTTTTTAGTATAAATCTGTTCCAAATATTGCATGGGACATACTTACACTAAAAACATTGTGTCTACTTGAAATTCAAATTTAATTGAGCATCCTATATTTTATAAATCTGGCAGCCCTATGAAATGTAACATTACAAAGTGGTGAGAACTTCACTGTTTGACTTACCAGATGGAAGGGAGTATCTGCTGATCCATGTCAAACTTTGTGTTGGTGAGAAATAAATGTCCCTTGAATTCCCAGAAAATAACTGAAATGTTACTGCTGCAAAGCCTGTGCTGTCCTAACTAAAACAGAACCAGTGGAGCTTAATGTTGGAAAGGAAGAATGAGATCAGATATTTGAGAGCTTCAACTGGCAAGTTAGATGTTTCCGTTTTACTTTGGAGCAATGGAGAAGCAGTGAATGTTTGGAAATGAGAACTGACAACACCAGAGCTGATTAATTTTATGGTTTTTCTTTTTTTTTTTTTTTTTTGTAATGCCAATACATATAAGAGTAAGGACAAGCACAGAATAAGCAATAGGACAAAAGAGTAGTATATAATATAACCTTCTGCCAGGGAACTTGTTGTTGGGTCATGTAAAGCTAGAAAAAAGATTTTACTACCTTAAGTCCAAGAACCATATATTAGATTTTTTTTTTTCCTCTGTGGACTAGCATAGCTGCTAGCCTTGCTAAGTATTCCATATATTCCTACTAGCTTAAAATATTTTTTTCTGGTTAATGTTTTTAAAAATCAATCCACGGTGGCTCATGCCTGTAATCCCAGCACTTTGGGAGGCCAAAGCGAGCAAATCACCAGAGGTCAGGAGTTCGAGACCAGCCTGACCAATATAGTGAAATCCCGTCTCTACTAAAAATACAAAAATTAGCTGGACGTGGTGGCGGGTGCCTGTAGTCTCAACCACTCGGGAGGCTGAAACAGGAGAATTGCTTGAACCCTAGAGGCATAGGTTGGAGTGAGCCGAGATCATGCCACTGCACTCCAGCCTGGGCAACATGAGATTCTGTCTCAGGAAAAAAAAAAAAAAAAATCCAATTGTATTTCTTTTCTTTGATTTTTCTCTGAGCCCAAAATGACCAGGAATAGAGGACCAAAAGCAGTCTTTAATCCTAGCTCACCTTCTTCTGTAAACACAGCACAAATATATTATTCATCCCTAAATTTTGCATCTGCCACCAGTACAAGTCCAGATGTCACTGAGCAATACAAAGAAGGCACAAATGTTGTCAATGGAAAAGAACGAACTGGGAAAAAAAGGAGGAGAAACATATAAAAGGAAAGAAAGGAAATTCAAGTAAGCCATAAGGAAGATATAAGTATAGATGTGAGGGTGGAATGGAGAGGGATGGCGGGGGGGGGGGGAACAGAAGTAGGAGGGAAAAAGGAGAATTTGGGCTTGTGTACACATCTTTGTTTTCCTGATTATTTGTTTGGTGATTTTTTATTCAAAAGAAAAGACTTGCTCAAATTTGAAATAATTTTCATTCCGTTTTACCACTTTTACATTTGAGAATTAGGTTTACTGTGAAAATAACAACAAATATTGGCCAAAATTCTCTTTCTTAAGCTTGGCATATTGTTTTTTCTATATTCTTGGTGGTAGAAGTATTGGGTAAAGAGCTTTCTTGGTAAACTGAGAAGATTTCTTCTCTGGGAAGTGGTTACAGAGTGAAGAGTTGGATGTTGAGGACAGGAGACAGGTTACATGCACTGGGTGACTTGAAGCTTTAATACTAGATGACTTTTTGGAAGCCAGCATGTGATATTTGAAAATAAGTTTATAGAAGCCTGTTTGGTTTTCAGGTTAGATACAGTTTTCCTTTTTCTTATAAAGTATTGTTGTTACTGTTTTTGTCATTTTTTTTCTTTATATTTTGTTTTTAATCATATATCATATATATTTATTTTAATAAACTTTATAAGCATTCCTACTTTACATCCTCCATTAACTTTGTTTTATTTTTTTTAAGAGACAGAGTCTCACTCTGTCACCCAGGCTAGAGTACAACGATATGATCATAGATCATTGTAACTTTGAACTCCTGGGCTCAAGCAATTTTCCCACCTGAGCCTCCTGAGTAGCTAAACTGACAGGCATGCCACCATGCCCAGCTAATTTTTTTTTATTTCTACTTTGTAGAGTCAAGGGTCTCACTATTTGGTCCATGCTGGTCTCAAACTCCTGCCCTCAAACAGTCTTCCTGCCTTAGCCTCCCAAGCACTGGGACTACAGGCCATGGTGCCTGGTCACCTTCATTAACTTTTTATGGATGGATTTCTTCCTAAGAAAAATTTCAATCTGTCTGGGTGCTGTGGCTACAACTGTAATCCTAGCACTTTGGGAGGCTGAGGTGGGCAGATCACTTAAAGTTAGAAGTTTGAGACCAGCCTTGGCCAACACAGAAAACCCCGTTTCTACTAATAATACAAAAATTAGCCAGGGGTAGTGGTGCACACCTGTAATCCAAGCTATTCAGGAGGCTGAGACATGAGAATTGCCTGAACCCAGGAGACAGAGGTTGTGGTGAACTGAGATTGTGCCACTGCACTCCAGCCTAGAAAACAGAATGAGACTCTGTCAAAAAAATAAATAAATCCACAAACAAGCTTACCAATCAACTGAATTTAGTATGATCTGACTCTGCTCCTAGTAGATCTATACAGACTATTCTCTGAAAAGACTTGGATTAAGAAATGACAAGTGGTTCCTTAAAAAATATACCTTTTAAAAAATTCATTTGGAGTATGTTTAGCTATTTGGCCATGTAATTATGGCCAGTGAAACCCCTGAATTAGAAAATATACCTCAGCAATATGAAAATTTTAAATATAAATAATACTATTAAGGATTGGATACTTCTTTTTTTTATCATCTTGTCTTTGCTAGTGGAGGTTATAATAATTGGGAGGGGGGGTGGATTTTGTTTATTTTCCAGTTGCTTAATACAACTTATTGATAGAAGAGTAATGATAGATCAACTGCTCAGGATCTTTCTGAAAGTGAGAAGCAAGTTACTACCTACAATGTATTGGTGAATAGTGATAATGAAAATTGTCACCCACAGTAATTTGATGACTCTCTGAATGTCATTTAGGATGAAGAAGGGCAAATTATCTGCAAAACTTAAAGGGGGTATATAATTCCAGTGCTTTGGGAAGCTGAGGCAGGAGGATTGCTTGTGGCCAAGAATTCAAGACTAGCCTGGACAACGTAGTTAGACCCTGTCTCTACAAAAATTAGCCAGGTATGGTGGTGTGCTTGTAGTCTCAGCTACTCAAAAGGCTGAGATGGGAGGATTCCTTGGGCCCAGGAGTTCTGGGTTATAGCGAGCTATGATTGTGCTTTTGCACTCCAGCCTGGGTGACCAATGGGACCCTGTCTCTACAAAATACAGTAATAATATAAAAGATAAAACTTAATAAAATGCTGAGGTCCAAATGTCTAAATAAAGCATAATTTGTTGTTACCAGAGACATTTTGTAAGATTTCTAGATAGATTCCATGTCTACAAGTGTTATAGAGCTACTGTCATCAAGTATCTCTGATTCAGGTAGGAAAGAGATGCCAAGTCTCTTAAAACACCTTTAATTCTAAGGTGGAATGAGTCTACTAAAAAAACCAAACATCTCTTGAGTGTTCCTAAGTAGCAATTTCTGTATCCCAGCCCAATGCGATCATAGACTAGCAAAACTTGCACTTGCAAGGCATCATCACTGTGCTACTAGCCCTCATATATATTTATACTTTGTCAAAAATTTAGCTCAGGTCTGCAAAAAAAATATTGTGGGAAGTCAGGGACCCTGAACAGAGGGATCAGCTGGAGCCGTGGCAGAGGAAAATAAAGTTTGAAGATTTCATGGACATTTATCAGTTCCCAAATAATACTTTCATAATTTCTTACGCCTGTCTTTATTTTAACATCTTAATCCTGTTATCTTCATAAACTGAGGATGTATGCCACCTGAGGATCACTGTGATGATTGTGATAACCATACAAATTGATTGTAAAACTTGTGTGTTTGAACAATATGAAATCAGTGCACCTAGAAAAAGAACAGAATAACAGCGATTTTAGGGAACAAGGGAATACAACCATAAGGTCTGACTGCCTGCGGGGTTGGGCAAAAAGAGCCATATTTTTCTTCTTGCAGAGAGCCTATAAACGGACATGAAAGTAGGAGAGACATCGCTAAATTCTTTTCCTAGCAAGGAATATTAATATTAAGACCCTAGGAAAAGAATTGCATTCCTGGGGCGAGGTCTATAAACGGCCACTCTGGGAGTGTCTGTCTTATGTGGTTGAGATAAGGACTGAAATGTGCCCTGGTCTCCTGCAGTAACCTCAGGCTTATTAGGGTGAGGAAAAAACCCCACCCTGCTAAATTTGTGGTCAGACCAGTTCTCTGCTCTTGAACCCTGTTTTCTGTTGTTTAAGATGTTTATCAAGACAATATGTGCACAGCTGAACATAGACCCTTATCAGTAGTTCTGAATTTGCCCTTGTTCTGTTTCCTCAGAAGCATGTGATCTTTGTTCTCCTTTTTGCCCTTTGAAGCATGTGATCTTGTGACCTACTCCCTGTTCTTGCACCCCCTCCCCTTTTGAAATCCTTAATAAAACTTGCTGGCTTTAAGGCTCAGGTGGGCATCATGGTCCTACTGATATGTGATGTCACCCCCAGAGGCCCACCTGTAAAATTCCTCTCTTTGTACTCTTTCTCTTTATTTCTCAGACCCACAACACTCAGGGAAAATAGAAAGAACCTATGGTGAAATATTGGGTAATTTGTTGCTATACCAGAAGACATTTTGTAAGATTTCGAGATGGATTCCATGTCTACAAGTGTTATAGAGCTGCTGTCATAAAGTATGTCTGATTCAGGTAGGAAAGAGATGCCAAAGTCTCTTAAAACATCTTTAATTCCAAGGTGGAATGAGTCTACTAAAAAACCCAAACATCTCTTGAGTGTTCCTAAGTACCAATTTCTGTATCCCAGCCCAATGCAATCATAAACTAGCAAAACTTGCACTTGCAAGGCATTCCTACTGTGCTACTAACCCTCATATATATTTATACTTTGTAAAAAAATTAGCTCAGGTCTGTGAAAAAACAATTTTTTTCTTCCAGAACTGTAATAAAATCTCAAGTTTATTTTAAGGTAAGCACATCAGTGTTTTTGTTTGTTTGTTTTAGATGCATATAAGCAGTTGTACAGCACAAACATTTTTGCTGCATATGGCCTCTTAGCCATTTTTCATGTGTATCTGTCTCATCAGTTAGAGTCATACAGTTGTGGAGACTACATAGCAAGTGTTGTGAGGCAGTTGAGGGAAATATTTATACCATAGCCTACATGGGCTTGAATCCTAGCTCTGCTACATACTAGCTGTGTACCTTTTTGCAATGTACTTTACCTCTCCATGCCTCACTCTGTTCCATAAAATGAATGATAACTTATGACAAGCGAATGTACCTTCTAGGGTTGTCATGAAGATTAAATGAGCTAAAGTAGCTAAATTAAATACAAAATAAATGTGTTTGTGCATATTTCATATGAAACACACACACACACACACACACACACACACACACACACACACAGACCCATCTCATTAAACAGTGCCAGCAACATATAAAGCACTAAATAAAGCCTTTTTAAAAAGTTATTGATTTTTTTTTTTTTTTTTGCCAGCGTTTTCTTCTGGTAAAATTTGCTGCTAACAGCAAAGTTTTCCTTAGAAAGACTAACATTACAAAGTATACTTAAAAAATAATTCATAAAAAAGAAGAGTTCATAATAAGAATTTCATTGTGTAGTTAAAATCAAAAGACTAGAGATGGCCATAGCTGTGGGGATTTGGACAGCCTTTGAGCTTTCTCTAGGAATCTGAATAACTCATATTACAATGTTGGATGAACAAACTTGTGAGATATTTTCTTCCCTGAATCTGAGAAAAACTAAAGAATGTCTCAATTGGCAGTGGCTACAATGGCAAAAATAAATAAATAAATAACAAGAAGCATCTTTGATTTTCTTTTAAGACAAGCTGAGAGGAACCTAAATTGTCATGTTAAGTACAACACACTATTTCTTTTTTGAATAGTTTGTGTGGCGATAGTTGTCTTCAACATAGTGCTGAAATGCCTGTTTCTTTGAGAGTCTAAAGGTGTGAATCCCCATGGGAAAAACTAAATTAACAACATGTAAGATTATTTAGAGGCCTATGAGACTTTTAGGATTTTATTGAAAGTATCTGCTTCATCATAATTTAATAATCTGCTTAGTGTTACACATTTTTTCCCAAATTGAAATATCTTTGTTGTTTTTTTATTCTAGTTATAAAAGCAATATACTACATGCAAAAACATCATAGAATTTTAAGAAAATGAAATTATTTCTAATCTTATAATCTGGAGATTATCATCAAATCCAGAATTATATTATACTTAATGTGTTATAGCTTATTTCTTTCCAATTAAGGATGTATTATGGACATTATACTACATCAGTACATATAAATATGTGACATCATTTACTGAATATGTAGCATCTTACTATATGAATAAACTATAATATACATAATTTATTTCTTATTGAAAGGCTTTTAGTTTCTTTTTATTGTGCTGCCGTCATAAATAATGTTACAATAAATGTCCTTACAGATAATATCTTTATTATCCAAATATTCCCTTAGGATAAGTTACTAGAAGTGACATTGCTTTGTCAAAGGCTAGGAACCTACATAAAATCTGATTTGGTCTCAATATTGCCTATCCAAAGGGCTAAACCAGTTGACACCCCTACTAGCATATATGTCAGGGGTTGGCAAACTATACCAATGGGCCAAATCCTATCTGTTATCTGCTTTGAAAATAAAATTTTATTGGAATACAGCCACACCACTCCTAAATATACAGAAAATGTTTGATGAACACTAATACAGACCATTCTTTTGTCATAAAAGGCTATCATCAACTACACACACACACACACACACACACACACACACACACACACACACACACATTTACATTTCACTCCCTTCTTTTTTCTAATCTAAGGATATTCTCGGGTGGAACTCCTAGCAATTAGAGGGCACTGGAAATCTTATATAAACTTATGAAGACTTAGCCTCACCTTTTTGTTCTACAGGCAGATCACTGAAATCCAGAGAATATCACTGAGACAGGTAACATTTAACAATTACTTTCACAATAAAGTTAAATGTTTGGATTCTCAGCTTAGTGATCTTTCTTTTATTTCTGAAAATTTCCAAAGAGAGTTTTTAATATAAAAATAGGTGACCTTTTGGGGTGACATCTCCTAAAAAAAATAAATTTGTAAGACTTCCCAAGAAAGCCACTTGATTTTATCATCAGTGAAAAACAAATTTAATTGAACATGAATTAAAAAATAATTTATAAGATATTATTTTCCCCCAGACTTCCCGTAGTGTCCTTCCTTTCTATTACTTTATTCATCACATATGTAATATTAAACTCTAGCAAAAGTGAAACTGAACTAGTAGATAATCTTTAACCCTTTGTCTTTTACAACCTAATTGGAATACTAAAGTCACAATGTAAGGTAGAATTGGATCAATGTTCTCTTCTTCCTTTGTATACTGTGTTAGGGAAGCAATGACAACTTGGCAATTCTCTCATTATTATAAAAAATTACATTACTTTAAAAAGTATTCGCTATTTCCACAATGATTATGAAAATAAACTATTAAATATCAGTAGGATGATGAACAGTTATTTGATACCAATCTCTTTCCAATACTTTTATTACCCAAATAATTATATCCTAATTATCCCAATAATTATATTTTCTATTTTAAAGAATATTACAACTATTCTAGAAGACAGACAAGAGTCTGAAAAAAAAATGTATCTTATAGTTCCTTCAAGATCAGATTACAGAGCACACCTCAAGCAATGCACTGTGACCTTTTGTGTGACAAAGCAGAGAATCAACTACGTGATTTATTTTTTTATTTTTTGAGACAGAGTCTTGCTCTGTCGCCCAGGCTGGAGTGCAGTGGCACAATCTCAGTTCACTGCAATCACCGCCTCCTGGGTTCAAGCAATTCTCCTGCCTCAGCCTCCTGAGTAGCTGGGATTACAGGCACATGCCACCACACCTGGTTACTTTTTGTATTTTTAGTAGTGATGGGGGTCTCACTATGTTGCCCAGGCTGATGTTGAACTCCTGAGGTCAAGCAATCCACCAACCTCGGCCTCCCTAAGTGCTGGGATTACAGGCATGAGCCACCTTGCCCAGCCATCTAAGTGTTTTTGATCCTTTTATTTATTTGGTAAATATGAATTGTCGAATTATATTTGATTTTTTTCAAAACATTTTTCAAAAAGACAATCCAAACTGTTCAAAGACTATGGAGAATTGTGGTTTGATTGGCCTTTTATTTTTCTTGCTTCATATTATTTGTTCTAGTTTTACCTCAAATTGCATTCAGAAAAATATAAATCTTTGCCTGGTTTGTGTAACAGAACTTACGTTTATCTTTGGATATTAATACTCGCCTCTAATCCTAAACTTGATGGAAATGTCTCTTGGAGGTCAAAGAGAAACATGGCTTTCACTCTGCTTCCTTCCCCATATGTGGTGGTCTCTGTCCTCTGCCCATTTTCTAGAAAGTCTCTCTCATTCAAAGAGGGGACACTATGCAGTGGATTCTTTCCCACAGTGACTATAACCCATGTTTTATCATTTCTCTTAAACTTAAATCATTTAAAAATATTTTTATTCCTTCTGAAAACTCTTATGAACTATTAAATTTTACCTTTGCCAAGGATGGTGAACAGTATTTTACAGGTTACTTAAGAGATTCTCTGATCTTTTTACAAAAAGCAAGAGGCTGGTCTTTGACATAAATGCCCCTGGGTGATATTAAAATAAAAGAAAGGAAGAATTATTTAAACTTTACAACTGTCAGACAACCTAGAAATGGTTCAAGACTTATTAGAGGGAACCGAGTATTTAACAGGGAGAAAACTGTCACATCCCTTTCCATTTAGAAATTGGGGATGGGCTGGGCATGGTGGCTCATGCCTATAATCCCAGCACTTTGGGAGGCCAAGGCAAGCAGATCACCTGAGATCAGGAGTTCAAGACCAACCTGGCCAACATGGTGAAACCCCATCTCTACAAAAATACAAAAAAGTAACCAGGCGTGACGGCGGCTGATTGTAATTCCAGCTACTTTGGAGGCTAAGGCGGGAGAATCGCTTGATCCTGGAAGGCAGAGGTTGCAGTGAGCCGAGATTGCACCATTGCACTCCAGCCTGGGCGACTGGGTGAGACTCTTTCTAAAAAAAAAAAAAAAAAAAAAAAAAAAAAATATTGGAGATGATAATTCTTGATTTTGGGTGAAGAATACCACCTGCTTGTTAGAATAAGGGACAATAAATGGCAAAGTATTAAAAATGAAAAGACATTGTTTTCTACAACATTTATTTTAAGCAAAAAGGGGGATAGTTATTATTTTCTGATGAATTATTAATCTCACCCAGTAATTGTTCATTGTTCTCTCAACAAATATTTGAGAACCCACCACTTTCCAGAATGTTCTAGATCCTGGACATACAGGGTCTGTTGCAGAAAGAAGTCTTTACCTTCATAGAACTTACATGACAGTGGGAACCCAGACAACTGATAATGGGAATATGCTAAACACATATTTGTGATAATTTTCAAGGGGAAAAATAAAGTGAGAAATGGAACAAGACTTGACACTTTAGCTAGGGTGGGACGGGGAGGACTCACTGTGAAGAAAACCCCTTTGAGGAACCACCTAGAAGAGGGAAGGAGCAAGCATGTGCACCAGGAAGGGGCATTGAAGCAGAGGGGCAGAAGGGCTGAGGGTTGCGGCAGTGAACAGAGCAGATGAGCTGGGGGCAAAGTGATGAGGTCAAGGGGCAGAGGAGGTGAGGGACAGATGATGTAAGACCTTGCCAGCCATGGCCTAAGCCTTGCATTACTCTATGTGAAACAGGAAGCCACTGGAGTTGTTTTGAGGATAGGAATGACATTTTGACATGACCCCTTAGATTGTCAGTTGAGAAGAAAAAGAAGAGGGGCAATGGATGAAGCCAGACACCAAATTAGGAGGCATCTGCAAGGTCCCAGGTGAGAGACACCTGTGCTTACATGAGGGTGTGGCAGTGAAGGTGCTGAAATGAGGCAAGATTCAGCTTGTGTTTTCAAATTAAGGCCAGCGGGCTTTGCTGTTTGCTATAATGTGGTGAGAAGGACAGGAATGAAAAAAAGAATGAAAGAAATTTGAGGCTAACTTGAGACATTTGGCCTAAGCAACTAGAAGAGCAGAGCTGACTTTTACTAAGTTAGGAAAACTTCCAAGAGGAGCTGGTTTGGGAAGGAAAACTGCTAGATGGGTTTTGGCTTGTTCGAGAGGCCTATTGGTCACCTAAGTGGAATTGCTAACTGGACAGTTGGGCATGTGTGGCTGCATTTCTGGGGAGAAGTCTGAGCTCTGAATACACTTTTGGGACTTTTTCACATATAGATGGCATTTAAAGTCATATTCTATATTCATTTGGTGCTAAATAATATAAAATTTAGGCCTACCCACCTAAATGGTTACAGGTGACACCAAGGGTAAATTCGGTTAGGCCACTTCACATCCCTGTGAGCCACACAATGGGCTATGTAGTTTTCTGTGCCTAAAATCAGGGGCAAATACAAGAGTAGTTGCTGGTATTCGCATGAGAGTAACAATGCAATTTAGGTGAGTAGGGAAACACTTCCCAAGAAAACTCACAGATTGTGAAGAAATCGATCCCTATGTTAAACTGAGTTGAGCCCAAGGCTGTATCACCACTGCTCTTTCTGAAAGAAATATTATGGGTATAGCTAGCAGTTTTCTGCTCCCAGACATCAGCCAAAACCCTGTATCAGTAGCACCACTCAGAGTACTGGCATAAAGGAGAAAGTCCACACAGCCTGGGCGCAATCTTAGCTCACGCTAAGTGATACAAGTTACCCAACCTCTCAGGCCCCAGTTACTTCATCTGTAAAAGGAGGATTATAATTTCACCTGTGTTCGACAGTTACTGCACCAATATAGTAAGATCATGTATGTAAAGCCTTGATTCCAGAGCTCAGTACAGATCAGAAAAACAATATATGTTAGCTAGTAGAGAACTAGAAAAATTCTAGTTACTAGAAGTATCTAGAAGTATTCTATAGTAGTATCTAGAAGAATTCTAGATACTATTCAGGATGTTACAAGCACATCAGAAATATTAGGTGGAACCATTGCTTCTTAATTAACAAATGTTGTATAGAATACAGAGCCTTATAGTGTAGAGTCAAATGAAAAGAAGTAATTTAACTGCCTAATGGAAATTTCAATAAAGGTATCAATAAAAAAACATAAACAAATTTTAAAAATAAAAATTCTGTTGTCCTAATATATCAGGGAATTATACAATTTGTTACGTCCTTAGAATTTGTTTGCCATTTGGGAAGCACTTATTACAGTTTTGAGTTGAAGAGAAGATGAGATATAAAAATATCCCCTTTATAGTGTACTAGGAAGTATGGCCTATGGACAAGAGAATATTTAAATGTATGGTAGTTAAAATGAAATATAAAACTTAGACATTTAATAGTTAATTTTAAATGCTTTAGGGGTTGTTTTAAAATATATTTCATTTTTACCATGAATGAAATCCAGAAAAAAAGAAACAGAATATTACCAAGGGCATCTAGGTGAAACATAAGAAAGAGTGTTTGGATGATAAGTATTGCTAAACCTTTGAGCAAACCTACAAAGAAAAATGTGAAAATTTCCTTGTCTCAAATTCTTCAAGAAATAAACTGTTACCTTCTGTGAATAATCCAAAGTAAACTTTAGTAAGAGAGCTATAATTATTAGTGAATATAACTGAATATTTGAGTATTCAAAAATTTTAATGATGTTGAACTTTGTGCATGTGGGGTATTCCCAATATCTTGTCAGTCTTTAATAACTCCTGGGGAAAAATAGAATAACATTTCACCTTTTGGAGCACAGTGAAAACTAGCAATTAAAAGTCAAAAAGAGCTACAAAGAACTAAGAGAGAAGTCACAGAGTTCATGCATTAAAAACTCGGATACTTGATACCTAGATGACCAGATTCTGTTTATTCTTCTTTTATTCACAGTTAAAGTTAGCTTAGTTATCTGATCTTGAGTCCAGAGAAGATTAGATGTAATAAGCTGGAGGGAGGTAAAAGGGCTTCAAGGGCTGGTAAATGGAACAGACTGACCTCCAAATAACCAAATGCACAGGAGGCTGAGGCTACTTGTGTAGGACCAACTTTTCAAGGACCATAAAGTACTCAGAATTTTCTGTGTATTAAAGCAGAATAAAACCTGATGATTCTAAATTGCCACAAAGGAGTTTATTTTGCTTGGTACACTCACTTTTAAAAACAAGGAAGGCTACAATCCAATTTGAAACTGACTTTCATTATAAATAGTTACCTTTATTTTTTTGCATCAACAATATATTTTGTTTCCAGAAGGGTAGATGCTCAGCTTTAGAAGCCTATATCTCCATAACTCATTTCCTGTAAGACCCAAACAGCTGTAATAGTGTGTGCAGAATGGAACTGAGTCAGAAGCCCAGACTTCAGTTATAATTTCTGTGATTATATTCATCCTTTTGTGTATGTTATTCCTCCACTATGTAAGTTGAAATTAGTGACAAGAAGGGAAAATAAGCATGAAAATGGAGTTATTTCATCTTTAGCTATTAACAGTTAAGACAGTACTGTGATAACCTTAGCTCTTTTACATATATTTTATCATGTAATCTCAATAACTATGTAATTGAGCATTCTTATTTTACAGAAATAAAAATAAATCACTGAATGTCACAGAAGTCATAGAACTTGACAAAGGACACGCAGCTCAGTATGAATCCAGGTTGGCTTGACACGATACTGCCTGCAGGACAACATGTGCCTTCATTAATCACAAGCACTAAGTCTTACCAAAGTGAGCCACTTGATGCTTATTATCCTCTCTTTATAATATGATGGCATTTATAAAAGTAATACTGAGAAAATCAAAAGCTTTTAATTTGGAAACATTAATCTACCCATAGCACTGTTTTTAAGCACCAGACAAATTCAAACTCTAAGCTTCTAATTCAAATTCAAACACTAGCTTCTAAGCAACTCTTACTTAAATAAATTAAGAACATCTTTTAGACATTTCTGCCAGGAAAAACTTTGGCATCTGCTGAGGGACTTCCTCAGTTATAATAAGGCTAGTGATGTTCCTTATTTGTATCCCTTTTTGTTTGGGTTGCCAGGAAACTTAGCACTCAATAACCATATATATCTCTTTCCTCTTCCTGTTAGTGCTCTTGGTTTACTATTTCTAATTTGAGTTTATCGTATTCATTGTAAAGCATATTTTTTGTAAGTTACTTCAGAACTTCTGTGGGAAAATCCAGGGCGCATAAATTGTACAGAGGCCAAAACAATTTATAAATGTGTTTATGTGCTTGATAGCACCATAAATGTTCCAGTATTTGATTATCTTCTACCTATCCGCATTTATCTTTATTCATGCTTCTTGAGTCAAATCCAAAGTAAGTCTATAGTGCTTTCTATGACATGTGACAAGATGCCCAAGAATGTGAATGACAGGTTACACTAGGGCCATTCATATGCAGAGGGTTAATAGGACAGGCTCAGGTTATTTTCCAAGACATAAAATTATTTGCTCCGTTTCCAAAATTTTGCAAAATTTAAATATATATGCAAAAAGCAAATACAAGGCTTTAAATGTTGCCAGTACATTATATTAATAGTTCATCATGACTCACATTGTGAAGATGAAATGGAAAAGATTCAAACTCATGGTATCGGGGCAAAATTTGTTTTTATAAAGCCTCCTGCATTGGTTCCTGTGACAAGGGCTCAATTGTTTTTTGAAACAACTTTCACCTAAGATATTTAGTTTAAGGTATTTTGATAACTTCTTAAGAGCTCATGGCATTCAGTAGCATGTACTGACTTCAAATTGCTGTGGCCAAGGGAGCAGATGTGAAAACCAAAACCAAAATGTTCTTCTATTAAAATACTTATTATTTACCAAGTAAAATAAAACAGTATTTCACCAAGTGCCTTTAGGGCCAAAGTTAGGGTCCTGACAAACCATTTCCAATTCCACTTGAACAAATGAAAATGTGCCAATAGTCCATTCAACTGATAAACCACTTTCCCCCATGTGTCAGTTTCACCTTTTTTTTTTTTTTTACCTTTTCTTTCATTCCCCTTTAGTAAAAACCTAGAAATACTGATTTTTATTAATCTAATAAACATTCCAAATCTATTTGGAAAAATCAGTTTGGAAATTTGGGGAAGCCATCATTTTCTGTCTTTTCAAGAAAGAAAGCACACAGGATAGGCATGAAATAAGAATTATTTTCCTTTTTCCTGTCTCATAACATTCTCTCCAGAAGCTACAGGTAGTAAAGTCTTAGTACAATGTCTTGAAAGTCATTCTAAAATGCATCTCTGAGACACACTGACCAACACCAATTTACGTCCAGCCTGATTCTCATATTTTACATTATCGCTGGCAGTCGGGGCAGAAACTGCTTTTGTCATCCTAAGTGGTAAGAGACACAGGCACAGAATGTGACAATTCATTTTCTTGCTCTTTCTATTTACAATTTAGGGCAGCATCACAGCAAAACAATTAATTGGTCTGCCCAGAAAACAAATAAATCACAAACGCAGTATGTTGCTTGGAATTTGCAGCTCATTTCTGCGGTACTGCTGTGCAATACGGCTAACATATGAGGTTGGTAAGCTCTTCTGACGCGTCTCCAAGTTTGCCTATCCCCTTGCAAGGTTATGGTAGTGAAATATAAGACAGATTGTGGTGTAGTTACAATAGCATATGTTCCAAGTCAGTAAACATCAGAACAGAACAAAGAACAATAACAAAACTGACGCAGCACATGATGCGGTGATAAGGAAGGTAAAGATAAGCAATCTTAATATTCATTCAGTAATCTTGGAAGTTACTTATTTTTGGCCAGTCTGAAAAAAATTAATATATGCTGATTTAGCATGTTATTAATCCTAGTGTTACTTGGGTATTGACAAATAGTCACATGCACATACAAAAACTTTTCCCCTTGCATGTCAAGCTTCCATTTAATGAAATTACCATAAATGATTGGCTCCCACTGTATATGTGTGGAGCAAGCCCGCCTACCAAGAGATTCTTGGCATTGCCTTTCCCAGACATTTTTTACTTAGGAAAGTTATGCAAATAAAAAAAAATAGTTTGAGAGTACCCACCATGCTAACTGTTCAGGTCTTTTTATTCATCCTTGTTAAGAGATTCAGAGGTCATTTGTAGTGGGTAACATACATGTCTAGCTAATTCTGTGAAGATTCAAAACTTCAGATGAAATTTAAAGAGGAGTAAGATTAGTACACTATGAAAACTATTACAATGACTATTTGCTACTTATTCTGAAATGTATGTAATTAATAGACTATAAATAGACCATAAATAAATCACTTAACGAGTAAATGGGAAATAACTCTAATAAAATATTTGTTTAAATTATAAATGAGCCCACGAAGTGAGCCATGCAGTCCAAACTCACCATCCTAAATACCTCTTGATCAGTTGCAATTGAACTGCTATTTACCAGCAAAAAAAAAAAAAAAAAAAAAGCAATGGTATCAATCATTGAACTCATATTTAAATGCCTGATTTGATAGACATCTGTTTTATAGGTCTGACAAATTCTTTACAACTAGTGCATCTAGAGAATGTGGAAGGAACTGGGATGTAGACTAGGTTTTGTCAAACTCCAGATCCAAGAAAACTCCATTATCCTGAATCTCCAGAAATCTTGAGAGGGTAGAAAAAGTTAATCAGGAGAATTTTATACCCAAAAGGCAGAATGAATTTACCGGTGATGGCAATTAGCTCCTTTTTAGCCATAGTCAAAGAATTTTAACAGTTTCATTACAGTTTAACATGTAATGAAAAACTTTTAATGGAGAAATGCTGTTACAATCCAGCCAATGAGATTACAGGATGATGTATTTACAATCTCACACAAATTATCAAGATGCAAACAAACACAAAGTGACATTTTCAAAATCTTTATTGTAATGTAGTCATTACCATCTCTAGCACACAAAGATTTTTGCTATATAAAGGTGATATGTTTTATTGCTTCAATTCAGACTTGTTCTAAACACCCCTAAGGAAAATTGGTAAAAACACCTAACCCCCTTTTTCTGACAATGGAATTCCATAATAAAGAACTCTTAGGTAAATGACCTTGTAAGTGTTGTGCTAAATTACTCCATTATTTGCAGTCAGTTTTATTCACAGGAATAAAATACACCTTTGGTATTTAGTTTAGCAGTGTCCATAAAACCAGGTGCTAATATATATCCTATTGTTGACTGTGTTTTTTTTTTCTTTTCTCAATTTGCGTTGGGCTTTATTTTCTTCAAATTACTCCATTTAATCAATGATCTCTCCCATCATGAAAACTTTTATCCAATTAATGTTACAGTTATAATTCACGAAGTTTGCATGATGACATATGACATGAGTGCATAATATGTCAGCTATGCTGCTGAAAGCTAGAGAACTGAACTTGAAGGCTGATGAATGATCAAGGCTTATTTAAAGTATGATTAATTTGTCACCATCTAGAAGATTTGATATAAATTATTCTAAAGCCCCACTGCTAAATATCTTCATGATCCAAAAGGTTAAACTAATTCCAACAAAATCTATAAATCTAAAATAGACCATCTTAAATATCTTAATGCTAACTCAAGGTGTAAAGAAGTTTTGGGAAAAAATTATCATATTTAACAGATGTAAATTATCTCCAACCTGTGATATGCCTGTAAGAAAGACAACATTTTTATTGTTTTCTTCCCTATTACAGAATATGAATTTAAATAATAATTATGAAATGAGATAACTCTTAAAATAATGAGATAAACCCATGACCTTGTTTTACTCAACCAAGACAAATGTGAGGGAAAGCCACTTTAGTTACCAATTTCAGAGGCATGACATATCTGGCTATTTCTCTCTTTCCTTCCGCAGAAACTCAGATTTCTTGTTTAAGGATAACTGATTGAGTTTCAAAGTCGAATCCACTTGGTAGTAAAGGCTTAGCTCAGGATGTTGCTGCAACATGACCTTTGTCCCCACACTGTTGAGAAGAAAAAAGACTATGTCCTTCAGAAACACTGCTGCATCTACAGGTGGCAGGTGCTATTATTATGTGAAGCTGGAGCCTAACGGAGTAAGATAAATAGGAAACTGTACTCATGGAGTTACAAGGACGGACATCAGCCAGGTCACCTTTCTTAATTTGAGTCATAGCGTTTAATTACTCTTGTGTTTACATTTCCATGAACAAAATGGACATGAACATGCAGCGGATATAGGAGTGACTTAAGGAGTGACCCACAATGTTGACAGAGAAATGCTTGGTGAATACTTACTTGGCTTTTTAATCACAGGGCATTTAATGTTCAGCAGAACAAACAGGTTAGAAATAGATTTTTTTAACCTTTATAGTAAGAAATGAGTGAAGTATAAACTCCAAAAGGGGCTTTATTTATTTATTTGTTTAGAGATGGAGTCTCGCTCTGTTGCCCAGCCTGGAGTGCAGTGGCGCAGTCTCAGCTCACTGCAAGCTCCATCTCCCAGGTTCAAGTGATTCACCTGCCTCAGCTTCCAGAGTAGCTGGGACTACAGGCATGCGCCATCATGCCCCACTAAGTTTTTGTATTTTTAGTACAGACGGGGTTTCACCATGTTGGCCAGGCTGGTCTTGAACTCCTAACCTCGTGACCCACCTGCTGCAACCTCCCAAAACACTGGGATTACAGGTGTGAGCCACCGTGCTGGGCACTATTTTTATTTTTTTTGAGACAGGGCCTCACTCTGTCACCCAGGCTGGAGTGCAATAGCGTGATCACAGCTCACTGCAGCCTCAAACTCCTGGGCTCAAACCATCCTCCCACCTCAGTCTCCCAAGTAGCTGAGACTAAGGGCATATGCCACTATCATAGATATGAGTTCTTGTTCATGTTGCCCACGCTGGTCTCAAACTCCTGGGTGCAAATGATCCCCCTGCATCAGCCTCCCAAAGTGCTGGGATTACAGGCATAAGCCACTGTACCTAGCCCAGAGGGGGAATTTAATAGCTAATAGTTAAAAATAACTGCATTTAAATGAACCCGGAAAGAAGAAATTTCCATTGACCATTTAGGCTAAATGCTTTTGGTTTATGATAACTTCATAATTGACTGGCATAAAACATAGCACTTTAAAAATTCTAAAAAAAAAAACTATGTAGAAATTCAAAAATCCAAGTAATACTACTACATAGGTATCTAGTGGCTTAATTCATTCAAAAGACATTTTAGGAGCCATGCTTCTCTGATTTTTTTTCACTTCACAGAGTGACGACTAGAAGGCCACACACATAAATGTGTTCTATTGCTTCTCTTTACAGTGTTGTTGAGTTGCTTTGCACTAATGATTTTTTAACTTCTTAAAGAATTATGTTTCACAATTATTCTTGTTGTTATTTTTAGAGACTGGGTCTGGCTATGTTGTCCACGCTACAGGGCAGTGGCACAATCATAGCTCATTGTAACCTGGAACTCCTAAGCTCAAACAATTCCCTGCCTCGTACTCCTGAGTTGCAAGGATACAGGCATACGCCACCATGCCTGGCTAATTGAATTTTTTTTCTTTCTTTTTTTTTTTTTTTTTGTAGAGACAGAGTCTTACTATGTTGTGCAGGCTGGTCACGTACACTTACTTGTAAGAGCTTGGAAACTTTTTCGAATCAAAATTTTATAAAGAACCATAATATGTGCAGTGGGCACAGTGTTGGCAAGAAGGAAACTGATCCCTGTTCACTTAGTTTCCCCCAAATCAGAATGGGGGTACCTAAGAAATGTATGTTGAAAACTGGTAGTCCTAGGAACTCTTGTCTTAGGACATACCAACCTAAAAAGCACCATGAAAAATATGCATAACAGGTCTGTGGAAATATTATATACATATATACGCAAAATTAAAATAAGATGGAAAGATCATACATAGATAGATCATGAATGATCTTTCAGTCTAATTTTCATTTTGCAGACAAGTGAAAGATAGAAGACCTAAACAGTATATCAAAGTGACTATCTAGTTACTAATATTAAGAAAAAAGAGAGGGAACAAGTGACATGTATTGAATGGCTGCAATGTTATCAGGCACTATGCTAACTCAAGCCTCCTAAGACTTAGAATGGTTCCCTTTCTGTTATTCCAAGGAACACTGTAAATGGACTGGAGACCAAAATAGTCAGCCAGGCTCCTAGATGAATATACAAGTAATGGAAAAAGAGGGAAAATACTAGGGAATTGGTACGTGACAAAAGACAGTTTACACTGATCCCCAAATGGGTTAACCAAATGTGGCTTAACTCTCTTGGTCCAAGTTCTATTTTTGTTCCTGAAGTTTGTGTCCAAATTTGATAAATACTGAGAGGGATAGAGGATTAGCATCACAGTCATTACCAGGAAAACATCCTGCAGACACACAGAACTGCATTTTCCTTGCTGCCACAGCAAGAACACTTGAGATGCTCAAACACCAAGGGAAGGGCGCTTATTAACAACAAAAACATCAGACGCCACAACCAAGGACACATGGAACATCAGTGTCTCATATTCTAGAAATACTGTCGCTACAAAATTCCGCTCTGAAAGAGATGAGTTTTTCTTTTCAAATCGTATCATTTGTGTCTCCTCATAAATGAAGTGAAAAAATTGAGCAAATAAAGAACAAAAGACATATCTCATAACAAGCATAAAGGTGGATGGCATCACCACGCAGTCATTAGTTGAAATAAACAAATGAAAACAATCCACGTAAGTCTCATGGATGAAGCCTGACTTACGTAGCATTTGACTAGAACAGTCCTTCTCAAATTTTATTGTGCATAAGAATCATCTAGGGATCTTGTTAAAATGCATATTCGGATTCAGTAGACTTGGTTTGATACAAAGCCTGCCTGTCTGGCAAGCCCCCAGGTGATGATGATGCTCCTGTTTGGCAGACTGAGTAGCAAGGAAACTGACCACCATTCTCCTGGTAACAAAATATGAAGTTTCCATTCCTCAGTGGATGAAACTGTCCTCGGGGATGGCACCATCGAATTGTCCCTGTTAATTTTTCACTTTGTTAAACTCTCACATTTAACAAATCTGAGCTCTGCAAAGATGTAAGTATCCCTGGGAGGAATAACCCATTAAGCTCTTGAGAGGAAAGGGTATTCTGATCCCACCATTTCTGGGACATTTGAACTACATGTTTATGGATACAAAACCTTTTAGATCAGATTATGTAAGCATTGAAACACTTTCATAACGTATATTCCAAAATCAACTGCATTTAGCCAAGTGCATTTCTTTATTAATTTTACATACATGGCATTAAAACATTTCATTTCACTTTTTGGAAATTATTTTCTGTGTCAGTTGTTTTTCACACACGTTTTACAAATTGTATTTTTTTAGTCCACATCGAGTTTTATCATTGAGATTTCCTTTGGTGGCTATTACTTCCACATTTCCAAATTTCTGGGGTGGAAATTTCACAATTCTAAATTTGGTTTATATTATTTTATTTTTCTGGAATGTTTACAATGTGCTCTTTTAGCTGTTGTCAGAATCGGTGTTGATTAATTCCTGCACAAATATGAATTTTATAAAAGAGGGTTTGCATTTATTTCTCAGACAAACAGCCTAAAACGGAAAAGGCTCTGGATCCGGCTATACAATAGGTCAGCTTGGATGAGTATTGGGGTAAAAAAGGCTTTTGAGGTGAAAGAAAAAGTTCCCAGAGTGTGTACGGCAGGGGATGCCTAGCGGAGGGAATGCAAATCTCAGAGGACAATGAAATATATTGGAACGAAGAAAATATTTACTTACTATCCAATAAAGCATATCATCCACCCTACCCAGAGTGTTGGGAAGTGAAATCAATTCTCTGTCTATCCTGTAGCATAGCATTTTTTTTTCAGATATTTGCTTCTTCCAATGATTATCCATATACAGTTATGAAGGGCTACTGGAATTTTATAGACAATTTCATAGATGCCATTAACTTAAACAATCCCATCATTTCACAATTATAATATTTGTGAGTTTTGTTTTCAGTTCACAAAGTAGAAAATGAAGCTTTATTCATTCTTAGATAAAGCACAATTAGGGAATTGATCGTTAGACCTCACCAAAAAACCCACATCTATAGTGATCATGTTATTTTGCTATTTCCCAGTGGAATGGCCTATATGAAAAATTTGAAATGTATTTTAAATTAAAAAAATCAAAGTATCTATGGGATATATATACTCTATGATTATCTGAGTTTATACTGTCTTTAAAACAGAAAGGTATTTTTTAAGATTTAGATTAAATAAAGTAATAAAAAAGACTAAATTCTTCTCACAGAATCATGCATTTTCAAAAAAGTAAAATTTTATGAATTTATAAAACATGTATGCAAATTGTGCTCATCTGTTTTGTTCCTTCTTTCTCTCTCCAAATTTTGCCTCTCTCCACCTCTTTTTGCCCCCATGGCCATAAACTACATTCATGATAATTCTAGAAGTTATAGACACAATTTGGAAGATTAGATCCTGTTTATGATGAAACCTCTCAAATATGGTATGGTTTCTGGGTCTTCTATCACAGAGTGCATATACCCTTGTCTGAATAGTTACAATAGATCAATAAATACACTCCCATAAGCGCACATTTTTTATATTCATTTTCAATTCTAAAATATGAGTACCAAATCAATGACAGATTTTATTTTTTCTCAAAGACAACATAAGAGCAAATGACTATTCTGCCACCAAAACAATTTCTAGAAAGCAAATTTTGCCGGGCACAGTGGTTTATGCCTGTAATCCCAGCACTTTGAGAGGCCAAGGTGGGTGGATCACCTGAGGTCAGGAGTTCGAGACCAGCCTGGCCAATATGGTGAAACCCCATCTCTACTAAAAATTAAAAAAAAAAAAAAAAATTAAAAAAAAAATGAGCTGGATGTGGTGGCACACACCTGTAGTCCCAGCTACTCAGGAGGCTGAGGCAGGAGAATCACTTGAACCTGGGATGCGGAAGTTACAGCGAGCCGAGATCGCGCCATTACACTCCAGCCTGGGCAACAAGAGTAAAACTCTGTCTCAAAATAAAATAAAATAAAATAATGAAAGCAATTTTTAAAATTTTCAGATGTTTTTCAATATGGTACTCCATCAAAAGTAAGGTTTTAAATCTCTAGACAAAAATACGTAAAGTTAAAAACAAATTCTGGAGTAAGCATGAAATGGTGTAGAAATTACAAGTATAAAATAATCACGAAAATGTAATTGATAATATACCTAAGGTCAGGAGCATTCTAAGTGACCAACATCTGACATATCAAAGACATTGGAATAATGTGTGCTGATGTGGTTGGTATAAATTTTTAGAAGATCTGAAGATCTGGTACGACATATAGCACTTAAAGGTATTCGTTATGCTTGCTTGCATTTGTGGGACGGGCACAGTGGCTCACACCTGTAATCCCAACACTTTGGGAGGTCAAGGCAGGCAGATCACTTGACGTCAAGAGTTTGAGACCAGCCTGGTCAACATGGTGAAACCCCATCTCTACTAAAAATACAAAAATTATCTGGGTGTGGTGGCTGGCGCCTGTAATCCCAGCTACTTCAGAGGCTGAGGAAGGAGAATTGCATGGACCTGCGAGGCAGAGGCTACAGTGAGCCGAAATCACTTCATTGCCCTCCAGCTTGGGTGACAGAGAGAGATCCCATCTCAAGAAAAAAAAAAAAAAAAAAAAAAAAAAAAAAAAAAAGGCTTGCTTGCATTTGTGGATGTTTCAACATGTTTAGCATTTCTTGATCATGCAACCTGATTTGTTTATGCTTCTTTACAATCAATCACCAGTGCAGTGTTTGAGTATTTGAGGGTAAAAAAAAAAAATAGACTAAGAATTTTTAGATCATGTCTGCTATTTATATGTGAAAAGTGTAATTATAAATCAGGAAGCATTCCTATATTAAATTAAAGTGGTGTCATCTTTAATTTATGGTGTCAATTGATGACACCACTTTAATATAAACCAACAGTTAAGAAAAGCGATATAACCTAGGACTTTAGGATGATGGATTTATGCAGAATATGAAAAGTGTACAGCAGAATTTTACATAGAAATTAAGATACCCCTCATACATACTGAGCCCCTGGTTATGGAGTTGCTCAGCAAAAATTCAGTCCCAGATTCACACAAATATCTGAGTTCCAGCCAACTGCTTCCTGATTCTGAAGCTTAATTTAATCATCTTAGTGCAATGCACTAGATCCGAAAAGAATGGTCTAAATCCTACTTTAGGACTTTACTTGTTTAGATGGCATTAGGTAGTGAATGTAGCTAATGGAGGTTCAAATTGTAATTCTGTTTTTTAGTACTGAAGTTTTAGTATTATTTAGCATAGTTTTCATTTAAGTAGTTACTTTGCATCTTCTTCTTTTTTTTTTTTTTTTCACTATACCTAACAATCACATCTGAAACACTATTGTCACTCACTTGGTCCTCCTAGATATCGTGGCCTGGTACACGCCAAGAGAATGCTTTTAAATATTTCAGAATCAGCAGCAGTAGATCTCTGTTCTACAATTTTAAACAGTCCCTGCACTTTTTTACAACACATATAATAAACTGACAGGTAGGTAACTAGAGTCCATTAATAAAATAGGAATAGTTACGTTGAAAAGTTTGGAGGCCAGGTAAAACGGAACAGCTGAAAATAAATGCTTAGCATGAAAAGAGATAAAAGGGAGGGGTGAAGGAAGAGTAAGCAACAGGCAATGAAAGAGAGATGAGAGAGAAAGAGAGGAAGGCATTGGATGCAAGGAGTTGGGAAATATTATCTACCTTCAAATATTAATTACATGGCTCATATTAGACTTATTCATTTGCTCTAAAGAGATGAAATAAGGACTAAGTATAGAAATTATAAGTAGGCAGAGTTTAGCTGTCCAGCAAATTTTACACCAGTGGCATCTCTATTGGAAGTACTAAAAACAGGCTCTAAAATCCCTCTCAGAATTGCTTAGAAGACCAGATGTGGCCCAGATCACTGCTTCTCAAACTTTACCTTGCTCATGAAACAAGAAGGGGTCTTATTAAAATTCAGATCTACATCAGCATTTATGGGCTGGAACCTAAGATTGAGCATTTTTAACAAGCTCCCAGGTGATGCCCAGGCTGTCCCTCTGTGGACCACATTTTGAGCAGTTAGGGACTCCCTTAAGGTGCCTGCTCACTGGAAATATTAAAGTATTTCCTCAGGTAGGTGGTAGAACAAAAGAAATGAAGAAAATCACAAGAGTCAGCGACACTACATGCTCAAATTTCATTGATAAAATAGCTAAACCATCCGTCTTTTTAGAGGCAGAAAATCGCTGGAAAACAACACTTCAGTAATAATAGCATAAGCACTGAGCTAATGATACTAAAATGCCCTCAAAGAAAATTGGCAGCAGTTCCAGATTCATACCCAGTGTAGACAACGGTGAGGAGCTTGAAACTGAATGTAACCCCTAATACTAAAATTGAACCCTGCCAGCTAATACCACGTTCACACAAACCTGTGTTTAGGGGCAAAGATTGAAGATTGAAGAATTCAATGAGACAAGTATCTGAATATGTTGTACCATTGAGCCATAGTGGGAATGGAATTACAAACCAATACACTGAGCTTTTCTGTGTTCCTACTGACCTTTGGACTCAAGGAAACCCAAAAAGGAAAGAGAACTGGCATCTCAGTTGCATACCATGCTACTTTTAATAAGCTGCAAGATTTTGCTGCCCTTGAGAACACTGCTCCCTATTCTGTGCAAACAGCTTGACTGAGGGCCAGCTGAAGGGATGTCACTCGGTCAACAGGAAGTGAGTGTGGACAAAAGGTCCAAGTTTAGGAATGCCTCTCTGGATTTTATTTCGATACAGAGCCTAGTCAAACTTGGTTCTTGTGGCCAGAGCCAGAATAAAAAAAAAAAAAAAAAAAAAAAAATGTGCTCACAGCCTAACCACGGCCTTTTTATTTTTAGTTTTTCATTTTTAAAGGCATAGTCCTTAATAACACAATCATATGCAGAAACCCGACTCGAAGAAAAGCTGGAATACAAGGGAGGAGCATGAATTTCTTAAATGTTCTTTCCCAGTTACATTTAAAATGTTTGTTAATGTTTTTTCTCGCTAAAGGAAAAAAGGTAAATATATTTCAGATACTTTCCTTTGCTCTCTGTAGCTTGAAGAGGTCTTTTTTTCTTTTTCTTTAGTGACAAGGTCTACTCCACAAGCCCGGGCTAGAGTGCAGTCCCGTGATCATAGCTCACTGCACTCTAGAAATCCTGGGCTCAAGCAATCCTTCTGCTTTAGCCTCCTGAACAACTGGGACCACAGATGCATGCCACCATCATGCCAGCTAATTAAAAAAATTTTTTTTTAGAGACAATGTCTCACTATGTTGTCCTGGCTGGTCCCAAACTGCTAGGTTCAAGCAATCCGCCCAGCTCAGCCTCCCAAAGTGCCGGGATTACAGCATTAGCCACCACATCCAGCATCTCAAGAGGTCATTTTTTCAGAATGTAGGCTGGTCGCGATAGCTCATGCCTGTAATCCCAGCACTTTGTGAGGCCGAGGAGGGCAGATCACTTGAGGTCAGGAGTTCAAGACCAGCCTGGCCAACACTGTGAAACCCTGCCTCTACTAAAAAAAAAAAATAAAAAAAAAATAAAAAAAAAAATGCAAAAGTTGGCCGGGCACAGTGGCTCGCACCTGTAATCCCGGCTATTCGGGAGGCTGAGGCAGGAGAATAGCTTGAACTAGGGAGGCGGAGATTGTGGTAATCCGAGATGGCGCCACTGCACTAAAGCCTGGGAGACAGTGCAAAGCTCTGTCTCAAAAAAAAAAAAAAAAAAAAAAAAAAAGAATGTAAAGGGAGTCACTCATATCTTCCAGGTTAAAATGTTTTATGAAATCAGTGTACAGTGTGTACATAAAAAAGCATCATCAGTTCTTAGGCATCATAAGGAAAACCTGCATTTCCCTCATCACTGCATGATTTCATGTTGTGGGATATTGAGTTTCACGGAAATCTTTGCAGGTTTTGTAGTTAGACAGATACCAGTTCAAATCCCCTTTCTACTACTTACTGGTTGAGGTATATAAACCTGCTTCCTCATCTTGAAATTTGACATGGTAATAGTTGGAAAAAGAACTGGGTAACAAAAAAAGGATATACAGTAAACAAATTGGAAAATTTTATCAGGAAGCTCATAGGGTTGTACTGGGCATTTAAAAGAGATTATGGACTGGGTGCAGGGGTTCACGCCCATAATCTAGCTAAACCATCCTGTCTCTTTAGAGGCAGAAAATTGCTGTAAAACAACACTTCAGAGATAGCATAAGCACTGAGCTAATGATACTAAAATGCCCTCAAAGAAAATTGGCAGCAGTTCCAGATTCATACCCAGTGTAGACAATGGTGAGGAGCTTGAGGTAGAAGGATTGCTTGTGGCCAAGAGTTCAAGACCATCCTGGGCAACATATGGGGACCTCATCTCTATAAAAAAAATTAAAATTAGCCTGGATTTGTGGCAAATGTCTGTAGTCTCAGTTACTCAGGAGGCTGAGGTGGATTGCTTGAGCTGGGCAGGTTGAGGCTGCAGTGAGCTATGATTATGTCACTGCACTCAAGCCTGGGCAACAAAGTGAGATCCTGTCTCAAACGTTAAAAAGCAAAAAGAAAAAAAGAGGTCATGTATGTAGAACTTTCAAAGTCTAGTAAGCCATCAATAGCAGAATGACAACAGAAAGTCGCTGTTTAAAGACTGTCTTAATAGTATCAAGGCTACACAAATCATAACTGGTTTTGTTCCTATCAATGAGAAGTATTTTTTATCACTTCCCTAGGTAACATTGGAGATATCTAAAGAAGATATCCAGGAAATATCCCTGGATATTTGACCCTGTGGATGCTGCTTTCCAGACAAAACATTCAGCTATGAAGCTGAAAAAGTATAAAAATGAACAGTCAGACTGGTAGGTAGGATTTCTGAAACATTAAAAATAAAAAAAAGGAACAGTTTGGAAAACACATCCTAGTGACTGTAAAAATGTAAGATTCTAAGCAACTACAACATAATATTAAAATTAGAAAATCATTTTGTTCCAAAAAGTATTTAATAAGCATCTGCTACATCGTGCCCAGTACTTGGTGCACATTGAGTTAGAAAGGTGAAGGAGACAAAACATCTTGAGAGGCAGTGGAGGGTAGTTCTTAGGAGAATGGACACTGAAGCCAGGCAGTCTGGGTTTGAATTCAGGTGTTGCCACTAGCTATGGGATATTGAAGAAAACGTTACTGTGCTTCAGTTTCCCCATCTAGAATATCGAGATAATAGTTTTTGTTACTTCGCAGGGCTCTTGTAGGGGTTAATGAGGTTACTAAATGAATGACACTCATGGCAGTGCTGGTAGGTAATAAGTGATTGTGTGCCCAGCACTATAGTAACACCTACAGTGTTGCGAAAGAGGAGAGGTACTAAGTAAGGGCCATGGGAATTCTGCATTCAGAGGACCTCTAAATGAGAGCGCCACATAACAGTACCTGGTGTGTGCTGGCCAACTCCCTGTTGGTCTATAGAACCATTCTCATGCTCTGTATCCTGCGAATCTACCTTTTCCAGACTCCTTTGTCAACTAAATTCCAGTAGGATTGGCCAATGGATAGCACTGGCAAAAGAATAAAAGACTGAAGCAAAGGAGAAGTCAAGGTCTTTCTTCCTCCTACAGTGTTTCCTCCTGGTCCCAACTCCCACCAGGCAGCCCTGTCATGGCTCTAGCTTTCATTAGATGGCTCCAACTTCTGACTTAATAGTAACCCCATCTCCTGCCACCATCCTCTAGACCTAGGGTTGGTAGCAGCTTCCTGTAACCCCACTTCCTTCCACCATCCCTCAAAACCTAGATGTCAGCCTGGCGCAGTGGCTCACACCTGTAATACTGGCACTTTGGGAGGCAAAGGCGGGCAGATCACCTGAGGTCAGGAGTTCAGGACCAGCCTGGCCAATGTGATAAAACCCTGTCTCTACTCAAAATACAAAAAAAAAATTAGCCGGGTATGGTGGTGGGGGCCTGTAATTCCAGCTACTTGGGAGGCTGAGGCAGGAGAACCACTTGAACCCAGGAGGCAGAGGTTGCAGTGAGCCGAGATCACACCACTGCACTCCAGCCTGAGTGACAGAGCAAGACTCTGTCTCAAACAAGACAAAACAAAAAACTAGGTGGGCCAGTGTTCCCTGTTATCCTAACCCCTGGATTGCTCCTCTAGACTGTTTAGCTTCTTAGATTTTCCTCTCTGTGCAAACAACCTTCTTCATAAACTGCCTAGATATGTTTCCGATTTCCTGACTAAACGCTAATTTTATAGCATGCTAGGTCTTGTAAAATGAGCTGGATTATGTTAAGATGAAGATAAAGAACATTCCAAACTGACTGCATGGCCAAACCAAATTAAATAACTCATGATCTTAAACTTTCAATGAAGAGGTCAACAGTAGTTATCTTTTAGTAAATACTCAAGGTCAGCTGCATTAACCTTATGTATCAGGGTTGTTAAAAATTTCCAAAGCTAACCTTTCTGGATTCAGATTATGGCTCTGCCAAATACTGATTGTATGACCTGAGCAAGTAATGTCTTCGCTGCTTCAGTTTCCTCAACTGAAAAATGAGGATAATGAAAGCACTCCATGTTACAGTGAGAATAAATGAGCGAATGTACATAAAGAGGTAAGAACAGGCTGAACACAAAGCATGTGTCCGTATTTTATTAAGTCCACTTAAAAAGTAGCAAACAAAATTTTTAGCACAGATTTGTACATCCTGGATTCAATTTTCTGGCATGCCAGGTCAGAAAGAAAGTTTACTTCCAGTAACAGTGAGATTTTTCCAGGAATGCAAGCTTGTTGAGCCCTGGAGACCTGGCTATAGGATGACTGCTGTATTCCCAGTATCTACCGTGTGTCTGACTCAGTATAGAAGCCCAATATGAGAAAGCAAATGAACAGATATTCAGAAGTTACATTTTCCTGATTTTCAAAATGGGAAAGACACAGTTTTTGAGATGTTAATAAAATATTAAGTAATAAGTAATGATAAAAGATAAATGTACTAGGAAATATCAGAGCACTCATAGGATCACAATACGACGTATGAACTAGGGTTCATACGTTCTGTGGGTTCGGAAGATACTGCAGTGAATAACTTTGCCATCATGGAGCTTTTCTGGGGAAACAGAAAATAATAGAAACTACTTACTACAATTTAAAATATTAATACAATAAAGGATGCGGTGGAATAAAATAGAATGTCAGTATTATGGGAAAAAATAAGGAAGCAGGGTAAGAGTGAGAGAGTGACAGGGTGCTATTTTAGATAATGAGTCAGAGTCGGGCCTCTTAAAGAGATGACATTTGAGCAGAGACCTCAGCACAGTAAGGAACAACCCTTGGGGCTCTCAGTGGAAAGCACGCTACAGGCAGAGAGAACAGTTAATATTAGTTTTGACATGAACCTTGACCTTAGCAGGTATTTCATCAAATTTAGGTGTCTATGCTACAATATTCTTTAACCTCATTGAATAGAATTAAACACCAATGAATTATGACTGGAACCCTATGAAGAAATACTACATGTATTTTTAATATCACAAAGAAATTAGCACTTCCAATGTTTTGCTGAAACACAAGAATAAAGCATAATATATCCTTCATATTTGCTGAAACACAAGAATAAAGCATAATATATCCTTCATATATAATTTATATATAGTGCATATGTGTTTTCTGATCTAAAAAACCCTCCCTAGGTGTTTATTAAACTATTTGTATCAAAATGAAGATATACTCTCCTTTTTCTCAGTTTATGTTGGCTAGATTTGTTTTGTGTCAACCTTGCACAACTTTTATTCACTTTCTATGCTGTTGGTATATATTCAACTTATTGAAAACATCTTTTGCAAGATAAAGGCGCTAACAAAAACCCAATATTTCCCTTAAATCTAGAAAATCAGTACTGTCCAATAGAAATATAGTGCAAGCCCCAAATATTTCAAATTTTCTAGTATCCAAAATTTTAGAAAGTAAAAGAAACAGGTAAAATTAAATATTTTTAATTTAACCTTCGCTATCAAAAATATTGTTTTAACACGCAATCAATTTTAAAATTATTACCACGATATTGCATATTTTTTAATAGGAGGTTTTTAAAACTTGGTTTGTACTTTACACTCACAGCACATCTCAATTCAGACTAAGCACATTTAAGTGCTCAGCAGCTACACTTGGTTCCTTGACTACCATCACTATGTCTAGATCATTAGAATGAATGGACCTTCTTAATATTGGGACTAGGTTGCCAGATTTAGCAAATAAAAATACAAGACGGCCAGTTACATTTGAATTGCAGATACACGATGAAAAATACCTGCATGCGACACATTATAATAAAAATATTTATGTGAAACAAATACTAAAAGTGTATTCATTATTTATCTGAAACTCAAATTTAACTGGAGCATCTGTATTTTATCTGGCAACTCTGATTAGAACAGAAGTGTCAGACTTTTGGCCACAGACTCAATAAATCACAGTAAACGTTATTATGTGGTGTAAAAAAAAATCACCATACTTAAGAATGCCATTGTAAAGCTCCCATTTTAATAACAATAAGGCGGTTTTATACTATTTTGGGGGGGAAATGAGGTCCAAGCTTGAGATTTCCACAGTAAGATCTGTCCCCTAATGCTATCCTAATTGGTCTAGTTGACAGGAAGTGTGAAAGCCAAGTAGGAGATTTTTCATTCAGATAGAAACCAAATAGCAACAGAACG
Source organism: Macaca fascicularis (assembly GCF_037993035.2). Lineage (NCBI taxonomy): Eukaryota > Metazoa > Chordata > Mammalia > Primates > Cercopithecidae > Macaca > Macaca fascicularis. The sequence goes on from NC_088376.1 coordinate 18,923,509, forward strand.
GCCAGTCAATTAGTTAACTAAGATTTGAGTTCCATTGGTTGACCTCTGAGTTTCACACCCTCATCTGAGGAGAACAGCATAGGACTGAGTGGTTTTCAGACTGTTTTCAAAAGCAAAACGTTTGTGACCTTTGTAGTATATTTTTTGCTCCTTGTACATTTTGTTTCTCAATGAATGAATCAAGACAGTTGCTTGGAGGTCATTCTAGGCTCCTTCCTTTTCTTTACCTTGTATTCCACATCTGTCCCTTCCATCACCCAATTGGGTCAATGTGCCTTTCTAACCCGTCCTGAATTCCCTCAATCTGCACTGACACAGCCCTCACCGTATTTAGTCCTCATGATTCCTCATTTAGGTTCTACAGATGGCTTTCCTCTTCTCTTGGATTAGTTGCTATATGAAAATCCCTTTGCAGTAGTGTAAATGCTGAGGTAACACATCAATGGAGCTTGAAACATGGACAAATTGCTTTCTAGAAAGGTTGTACCAACTTACATTACAGATATCAATAGAATACATTTTTCACTGCTGCATTGCCAGTTCATACTATTATTACTTTTTCCTTTGGAACATGAAAATATACTCAAAGCACAGAATTTGCTCTATGCATATTCTACTTTCTTTCAAATGGTTCATTACAATCTTACTAATATAAAATGTCAACTTTCAATCACTTGCTTCCCATTTCTCTTCTCACTCCGGGCCCCCATCAGCTTTGCTCACATAAGTAGCCCTATCATGTACAGTTGTTTTTTGTTTTTGGTGAACATCATAATTAATTCTTTATAAAGGAAGTGGATACTTTGCTGTTGAGACACAAAATTAGAATGTCATCTCTGCTACATAATAACACACAGTATATAAGTAGACCTCTGCCTTTGGCAAACTGCAAACTGTGAATGAGTTGGAATATTGTACCAAATTTGAAAGATGAATGAAGAAAGTGGTATGAAATGTGTTGACAAGATGAAAATGTCTACTTAAACTTTAGACATGTCCTGCCAAGGTGAAAAGAGTGCTAATTGATCCTGAAAACATAAATGTTTTCATATTCTTTTCTGTTAAAGGATGCACCTTTACTAAATGACTTTCTTTCACTATACAATAGGTCAGGAGGAGACATCCATGCACATTCATTAACAATAGAATCTCTGTATATTCCCTAAGGCATTTTTGTTATTTACATGTCCACACATGGCACTGGCTACTTTATTGACTAAATCAAGAAATGGAAGCGTTAGTTTGGTACCCAATGTCATGACATGATAACTCATAAAATAACAACTGTTCGATCTATAAGTTTCAAAAAGAAATTCATTTCTAAGTGGGTATAGGCCCACAGAGGGAGGATGGATATTTGTTTAGTATTTCTCCAAATTTCACCACAAAGAATTGCAGTTCTTGGTAGTAATACTGGTGCTAGCTACACCCAATGACCTGTCCTTAGTACAGTGTCAGACACCTGATGGTCACTCAGTATATACCTGCATGCATGTGAATGAATGCCCTGCTCTCAGAAAGAGGTAAGAGGCAAGGATTATCTAAAAAATGTAGGCATTGTGAGTTGCTCTTACTTATGCATGACAGGCCTACTTTTTGCCTTTTTAGCTACCCTAAGATAAGACAGTTTTACAAAAGCTACAAGAATGGTTATTTAAGGGGTGGGGGGAGGTGATAAACAATTTCTGAGGAACAGGAAATAAAACAGAAAATTCAATGACTTCACTTAGAACTTTACTCACAATATGTACCCATTTCCTTGACATTGTTTTCCCACAACTACAATTTTTGTCTTTCAATAGGTTTTGGATCTGCCTTGACTTCTATATGATTTCTTCTCTTAACTTATTGAAAACATCTTCTGTAAGATAAAGCAGCTAACAAAAACCCAGTATTCCCCCTAGGTCTAGAAAATCAGTACTATCCAATAGAAATATTGAACAGTAGACAACTAGTCTCTGCAAGGATATGAGATCATCTAGGGCCGGGCGCGGTGGCTCACGCCTGTAATCCCAGCACTCTGGGAGGCCGAGGCGGGCGGATCACGAGGTCAGGAGATCGAGACCATCCTGGCTAACACGGTGAAACACCGTCTCTACTAAAAATACAAAAAATTAGCCAGGCGTGGTGGAGGACGCCTATAGTCCCAGATACTAGGAAGGCTGAGGCAGAAGAATGGCATGAACCCGGGAGAGGGACCTTGCAGTGAGCGAAGATTGCACCACTGCACTCCAGCCTGGGCAATAGAGTGAGACCCCATCTCAAAAAAAAAAAAAAAAAGGGAAATAATACACACACACACGCATACACACGCACACACACATATATATATATGAAATCATCTCACATACATAGATGAGAATTTCACGTTTTTCTTTTCTTTTTTTTTGAAGACATGGTCTCACTCTGTCTTCCAGGTTGGAGTGCAGTGACACAACCAAAACTCCCTGCAGCCTTGCCTTCCTGGGCTCAGGTGATCCTCCCATCTCAGCCTCCTGGGTAGCTGGGCAACAGACACGTGCCACCACACCCAGATAATTTTTTGGTATTTTTAGTAAAGACAGGGTTTCACCATGTTGCCCAGGCTGGTCTCGGACTCCTGGGCTCAAGTGATCTACCCGCCTCAACCTCCCAAATTGCTGGAATTACAGGATTGAGCCACCACACCTGGCTAGAAGTTCATGTTTTAATGAATTTATTGTTTCAACATGTATTGAACACTAATTGCTAACTCAACATCTCCTTTCATTCTTAAATCTTCTAAAGTATTTGATGCTGTTGAGCAAATATTACTTCTAATTTTTGTGATACTGCTTCCCTTTCTCCGACATTTTCAGCTTGCTCTTGAAAAGTTTCTCTCCTTGGCCAATGTGGTAGCTCATGCCTATAATCCCAACACTTCAGGAGACTGACGTGGTAGGAGAGCTTGGGGCCAGGAATTAGAGATAAGCCTGGGCAACATAGTGAGAACTTCTTAGTCAGGCATGGCGGCATGCACCTGTGGTCCCTGTTATTCAGGAGGCAAAGATGGGATGTCTTGACTGCAGTAAGTCATCACTGTAACCACTGCACTCCAGCCTGGGCAACAGAGTGAGACTCTGTCTCAAAAAAAAAAAAAAAAAAAAATCTTCCTCTCCAGTCTTCAGGCTTTATGCCATTCTATGTGTCTTCTTAGTGATTTCATCAGCCTCTGTGGTTTAGTTTATTCTGACACTCAGATCATCATCTCCTGACCTCTAGGCCTGTTTATATCAACTTACCAAATTTTTCATCGGATGGCCTAGAAATACATCAAACTCAATATATCTTGAACCACATGTATTATTTTATTGGTAAAAACTGATCTTACTTTATTCTCATCACCTCAGCTAAAACCATCATCACTGGCACAGTTGCCAAAGTCAGAAACAACAGTATCTCCCTTGGTCACTCCCGTTCCCAGCCTGCCTCATCTGATTGGTCCCCATGTCTTCCTGACTCTCATTCCTAAATCCTGTCCCCACTTTATCTTTTATACCCTGAAAGTCCCTGGTCCATGTCCTCTTCAACTCTCACATAAACAATTCCAGTATCAATTTTGACAGAATTCTCTTCCCTACCGGTGTTCCATTTTATTAAATGGTTGGCAATGTGCCCAGGTATAAAAACTACAATTTTCAACATCGTTTGGGTATTAAGAACCCACAACCATGTCACAGTTTGGAGCCAATTATAAAAGCACAAAGCTTTTGAACAAGGACACACTCAGCTGGCGCTTGTCTTTTGCCCTTTAGCCTTCCTGGTCTTCCTGCACGAACTGCAAATTTAATGCTAAAGTGGACTAGCCCTCTGCAACCACAAGGCAAAGGCATGAAGTGAAAGGTACACACCAAGGAAAAATGAGTGCTGAGTCTCTAGATGGAGTCATCCTACTGCTCTGGATTGCTTACCTTCAATCTCCTTCTTATGTGGTGTGAAAAACAGTTTAAGTCAGTGTTTAGTCATTCTTTCTATTATTAGCATGTGAATACATCCTTCCAGCCTGTCTTCCTGCATCTAGCTTTCTTCCTTCTTTGTCATTCCAAATTCTTTGACAGAATTGACTTTCCAAAATATTGCTCTGACCATATTATTTCCCCTGCCTATAAACCTCTCCTCGGTTTCCATTGCTTTTATAACAAGCTCTTTACCCTAGCCTTGATGCAAGACCCTTCATCATAAGACGAGCTTGCATTCAGATTGTATCACTTACTGTTTCCTTATGCAAGCACTGTGCTTTTAAGACATCAGAAAATGTCATGCACTTCAACAACTTTCTGCCATTTCCATGCTCTTTCCTCTTCCAGGTAAACCTTTTCCTGCCATTCCTGCTAGATAAACTTGCATTCATCTTGTAGAGCAAAGCTCAAATACTACCTTCTTCCTGCAGCTTTCATCTAAGGCTTTTCCAAACTTAAGGTCGATTTGACCATTTCCTCAGTCTTTCTAAGAGCATGTTATTTATAGCACTATTGCATAGTAGTTAAGAGCATATATTTGGGAACTTCCTGGACTCAGGCTCTATGACTTTGGAGGCTGATTGATCTTGAACATAGGGGCTCAATATCTTCATCTATGAAATACTGATAACGTTAACATCTACCTCAAAGGGCCTCTGTAGGATTAAATAAGATATCTGGAGTTATTAGAAGAAAATCTGACATGCATAAAGTACTCATTGACCATTAGATATTATTTTTAGCTATTATACTCATAATATATATACTCATTATACACACACACACACACACACACACACACACACACACACACACATATATATCCCTATCTCTCCTCCCCTTGATCATTTAGGGATAACCTGCTTCCTTTCTCTTATCCTCAGTGCCAATTACAGTGTTTTTTAAAAAGCACATGTTTGACAAATGTTGGATCAAATTGCATAGATTGAGCAACTAGTGTGTGTAAATCCCATTCAGTGCTAAATGTTAGGTTACTAAAGTTCATTTTAATATGTGTTGCAGATGTTAAATGAGAGAACTACTACCAATCCCCATCAAATCCAAATCATTCTTGTCAAGAAAGCTTTTGAGATAGAGGAGCAACTACCTCTAAGGAAGTCTGAGTAGCTTTAAGTTGCCAAACATGGCAAGAGAGCATTTTGCCACATAAATTCCCATGAGATGAATATAGGGAAGTACTAAAAATTTTAGAAGAATGGAGAATTGTGTCATTGCTACATCCTTAACAATGTTTAATTCAGACAACAGTCCCTGATTTTTTAAAGTGTGCAATAAATCCCTTCCTTACATACTCTATGTTTTACCAATCTATTATATGCTACCTATTCTAGTCTACTTCACGTTTAAATATATATCAGTGCCTTCAAACATGCCAGGCACTGTGTTAGGCACCAGGAATAGAAAGATTAATAAAATTCTCCAGCCTGGGCAGAGTAGCCAAGGGCAGAGAATGCTTTAGAGAGTTATGAATATCATTCTATTTCTCCAGGGCATGATTGTGTCAAAGGAAGTTAGGAGTGTTGAATTTTGAGACCACATCCAACATTTTATTCATCTCAGCTATGGAAAAGCTAGGCAAGAAGGAAAGTATAGAATGAAATTAGGAAGGGAAAAGAGCACATTTTTGTAAGCTTGACTGTGGCCCAGCAATATTTTATTTCAAATAGAAGGCAACAGAAATGGGCAAAGTATGTGGTGTCTCACAAAGACAAATTTTACAGGCACCCTGCATACTTCTCTCACAAACTCTGTGTCCTCCTCCGAAATGAAATTTTATATATACACACACACACACACACACACACACACATATATATATACACACACACACATACATACATATAAATGGTTTAAATGGTTCTAAAAGAACTGTAGAATCCAGGCAGGGTAATTAATGAATGACAGATCAATCACCCATGTGAAAAAATAAAATGTGGCAAGAAATCATGGCTTTGTCAAGAACTTTGAGGTTTTTAAACTGAAGGCAATTTGTGCAATGACTATTTTGACCATACAACTTCCTAATCTCGGTTCCCATAAAGTCTGGGTGGGGGCCAGTTGGAATGGTTCATCTCAGTTGCAGAGATATCGTTCACAGAGGAAATAAAAGGATTTTAAACATTGGAGTCATTTCCTTTGGTTCTCAGCTCTTCGAGAAAAAAAATTCCTTTCGGTTAGTGATATCTTCGGCTCGATTCCTGCAGCCTAGCTTAGAAAAATAACGAAATCTGTTCCCTGAAACATTTTCCAATCAGACAAGTGCAGTTTTCAACTCAAAACATTTAAGTCCAGTGAAAGATTTTCCTTTGCCAGAGGGCTGTAGGAAGACTAACACCTTTCTAAGGTTCAGACTGCTCTCTAACGAGTTACATAAAAATCCGCAACCAGTGTAAATGTCAAATGCGAAAGGATGTGTTCAGGAGAGAGACCTATATCATCAAATCTCTAGCTGCTCCTTTGGAACTGCTGCTGAGGGTCTTGCTGAAAATAGTAAGGCCCATTTATGACACTAAGTACAAATGGTAATAGCAAGTTACCTCTCAAGTGGAACCTAAGAACTCTGGAACGGTTACCTGAATGTGGTGAGAGCAGACAAGCAGCGCTTTCCAAATATATCCTTGACTTAAGGACTTTTGGAACCGCTGCAAGATTATAAAGACAGGATAGACTGTTGGAATTTTCCTCTGCTCATATATATGCATTCTAAATGCCAAGGTTGGAAACCCAGTGCACACAGTATTGTTCACATGCCACAGAATTCGAAATATTAGACAGCCTTTGTCCCAGATTGATCTACAAGGAACAGGAAGTATTATAGCTCTACCACCACTGCTTTTTGTTTGGTGTGGTTTATTTTTATTTTTTATTTTCCCTGAAAAGTCCTTAGTGGTAATCCTCAAGTCTTTGGGTCAGTTTCTTGATGAAAGGAAAATCATAAAGTAGGTTGGATCAAATATGAAATGGAAAATGTAAATATATATAATTATGTTTATATCTTGATATCAAATCTTAAAGTTTTAAGACTTTTAAAATTACTTATTCCAGAAATAGTTGTGAATAGTTATAAGTCTTAATTATTAAATTAAAGGATTCATGCAACATTTATAATCTCTAGATAATAATTTATTTCTGACTGTAATATCAGGTGAATCAAAATTTGTTCATTGCACTTACCGCATGCTGCAGCTAAATCATAAATTACTGCTTTTAAAACCTTTTCAAATGCCTAAATCTAACACTTAGAAATCTTTGATATATATATTTATAATTAAATTAGTATAAAAACGGCGGAGCAGTCCTCTACTTGGTAAATACTCCTGCCTAACTGATGAAAGATGAGGAAGACCACCTTTTCACTGTGTAGACTTTCCCATTTCTTTCTCTTGACTCTTATTTTTAGTAAATCTGAATAAAAGAGTCAGAAATGATAAGAAAAAGGAGGCTTTTTCTAAATGTGTCAGAAACATCTAGTGTTTCTGAAACCAGAAAAGGGAAAAAATATTAGTACCATAACATAAAAATTTTAATTGCATGCACATTTAAACCAAATGTTACTGGGAAAGCTTGCCTTTTACTTTCCAACTTCTTCTCTCCAAGGAATTCCAAACCCAGGAGCACAGTGTTAGCAAAGTGACTCTGAATATGAACAGAAATGAAATTTCTGTTTTCAGTTAGTCTTGTGACACATAAGCTTTCATTTTTTTCCCACGACATAATTGGATCCTTCAGCTTTAAAGTCATAATGTGAAAATCCCATTTTGTTATTATTCTTATAAATGGTGAAGTGGTTGAGTGATATACTCCAAATAAAGGCAAAAAGGGTGTTATTCTTTATATATGATGGTCCTATGAGTAGGGTCCATAATTTTAATTATTTGTGCTGATCCAAACTCTTTTGCCTGGCTCCCCTTTATTACCAATAGCAGACATTGGCCGTGTCAGGCTAAATATAAAGTTGAGGTCTTTTGACATGAGTTAGAATCAATAGACCAAACGTTGTGACTCACAGAGACACCAAGAAATATCATGGAATTTAAAACATTTAAACATGGAATTTAAATAACATTTAAAACATGGAATAATTAAAACAGTTCTCCACATAGGTTATATACTGAATATTAAAAGTGACACAAAACACCCATGCACAGAACTTGTTTTATGCTATCACTTGTTCATATACCTTAGTAGGATCACTGTTAAATTTGAGAATCAAACTTGTTTTAGAAATATGGTTTAAAAGAAACTTCTTCTTTTTTTTTTTTTAATTTGAGATGGAGTCTTGCTCTGTCGCCCATGCTGGAGTGCAGTGGTGCGATCTCAGCTCACTGCAACCTCTGCTCCAGGGTTCAAGTGATTCTCCTGCCTCAGCCTCCTGAGTAGCTAGGGTTACAGGTGCGTGCCACCATGCCCAGCTAATTTTTTTGTATTTTTAATAAAAGCAAGGTTTCACCATGTTAGCCAGGAGGTCTCAATCTCCTCACCTCGTGATCCACCCGCCTTGGCCTCCCAAAGTGTTGGGATTACAGGCATGAGTCACAACGCCCAGCCAAAATGAACTTTTTATTTTAATCAATTCTCGTGGTATCTATTGAAAGATTTTCTCCTTTGTCATTAACAAAAGGGAAACTCAAATCTTATCATAATAAAATATTTGTAAAACATGCAGAATAGATTTTAGCACAGAGTGGGCACACAATAACTTGTAATTTTAAACAAGAGAAATGCATAGCATCTGTTAATATCTTTACAGGAAAAAAAAATGTTAACATAACTAAAGCAATGCTGCAAATCATCAACAATGTTACAAGTTGAGCATCCCTAATCCAAAAATCTGAAATCCAAAAGTTCTAAAATTTGAAATGTTTTGAGTTGCTTATATGATGCTCAAAATTCATGCTCAAAGAAAATGCTTATTGGAGCATTTTGGGTGTTGAATTTTTGGATTTGAGATGCTCAATTAGATTGTAAATATTACATTATTTGAAAAAAAAAAAATCTGAAACCTGAAATTCTTCTGGTCTCAAGCATTTCAGAAAAGGGATACTCAACCTGTATTATGTGGTAAATTATTTGACATAGGCAATGGAAAAGAGATTTTACCAAGAGCTCGAGTAGACAGGGAAACCTCTATAAAGTACGTAGAATTTGAATTTGCCTAATAATCTAAGTCAGGTTTAGAATGGAAGAAGAATAATTCTGGAGAGGGAGTATGAGCTGAGAAAGATTGAATGGTGGTGTAAGTAGAGTGAGTTGTGAGAGTAAAGTGCCTGGTCTTCTTAGTGTCAAAGGTACATATTAGAACAAGATGAAAATCACTGTGGGTTGATCTATGATATTAGTGCTCTTTAAATCTACACTGAGGAATTCAGACTTGATAAAGAATGAAATAGGCCGGGCGCGGTGGCTCAAGCCTGTAATCCCAGCACTTTGGGAGGCCGAGACGGGCGGATCACGAGGTCAGGAGATCAAGACTATCCTGGCTAACAGGCAGGAGAATGGCGTAAACCCAGGAGGCGGAGCTTGCAGTGAGCCGAGATCTGGCCACTGCACTCCAGCCTGGGCGACAGAGCGAGACTCCGTCTCAAAAAAAAAAAAAAAAAAAAAAAGAATGAAATAACAAGTCACATACAGGTTTGAAGCAGCCAAATGTTGTGATGAAAGCATTGTTTAAAGAACCAGTGTATCTGCAAAAATACGGAGTCCACAGTAACAAGAAATTGTGCTTACTCCATCTCTGTAATAAATGGCTACAATTTTATCCGAGTTTCTAATCACAGCCAAAATCACATGCATGATCATTTGTTGGTGCTATATCCATGAATTGAGAATCTGAGATGTGGTTAAGCCATTCATCATTTTATTCTTTTAGACATGCATTGGATAACTACTTCATGTGTAAAGCATGTGCTAAGCACAAGTGAACAAGAAATGAATATGATACAGTCCTTTGTTGTTGTTCTGAATAAGTGTATACTTCTCACTCATGATAAGCCCATAGTTTAAGTGAAACATGAAAAAAGAAAAATCACCGATTACATACAGTTTGCTAAATTCTGTGTATACTTTTGGGAGAATAGACTTGTATTAAGGGATATAGAGGAAGGATATCTAAGGCAGCTTGGGCTAGGGTGGAAGGCACAGGGAAAGCTTTGAAGAATTTATCAGCTGAGTCTCACAAGTCAAGGAAGAGCACACATGCAACATAAAAGAGGGATGACATGTGAGACATTAAATACCCAGGCTTTAAAACAAAGCAGACCTGAATTTATACCCCAAATCTGCTATTTCATGTTATGGCAACTTGGGCAAGTTCCTTTTCTCTTTCACCTAGAAAATGAAGACAATAATTATATCAATTTGAAAAAAAGCCTGCAATCATATATGTAAAACTCTTAGAATAATTTATGTACATAGAAAATGCTTAATATATATTAGTTATTATTAGTAAATGTGGGGTGCTTGTTACATTACAGGCAAAAAGAACAGGCACCAAAGTATTTTTGCATGTGGCACGTGAGTAATTAGGTATGGTTGGATATGTGGTAAGAGATAAGAATTGACCAGGACCATCACGATGGCTCATTGTATAATTCTAGAGGTGCTATTCACATGAAGTAGAATGTGAATACTCCCTACACTCAGGAGTTGTACTTTGCAATCTACCCATCTGACAAAGGGTCAATATCCAGAATCTACAAATAACTTAAACAAATTTACAAGAAAAAAACAACCCCATCAAAAAGTGGGCAAAGGATATGAACAGACACTTCTCAAAAGAAGACATTTATGAAGCCAACAAACATATGAAAAAAAGCTCATCACCACTGGTCATTAGAGAAATGCAAATCAAAACCACAATGAGATACCATCTCACACCAGTTAGAATGGCAATCATTAAAAAGTCAGGAAACAACAGATGCTGGAGAAGATGTGGAGAAATAGGAACACTTTTACACTGTTGGTGGGACTGTAAACTAGTTTGACCATTGTGGAAGACACTGTGGTAATTCCTCAAGTATCTAGAATCAGAAATACCATTTGACCCAGCCATCCTGTTACTGGGTATATACCCCATGGATTAAAAATCATTCTACTATAGAAACACATCCACACCTATGTTTATTTCCGCACTATTCACAATAGCAAAGACTTGAAACCAGCCCAAATGCCCATTAATGATAGACTGGATAAAGAAAATTTGACATATATACACCATGGAATACTATGCAACCACATAAAGAATAAGTTCATGTCCTTTGCAGGGACATGGATGAAGCTGGAAACTATTATTCTCAGCAAACTAACACAAGAGCAGAAAACCAAACACTGCATGTCCTCACTCATAAGTGGGAATTGAACAATGAGAACACATGGACACAGGGAGGGGAATATCACACACTGGGGCCTGTTGAGGGGTGGAAAGATAGGGGAGGTATAGCATTAGGAGAAATACCTAATGGAGATGAGGGGTTCGTGGGTGCAGCAAACCACCATGGCACATGTATACCTATGTAACAAACGTGCACATTCTGCACATGTACCCCAGAACTTAAAGTATAATAATAAAAAAAGAAGATGATATGGGGAAGAAATTGGTTATATTATACAAATGTACACTATCTCTGGTGTTAGAGAGGAGAGCACAAGCCAGGTGACGAGAGGCCTTATATTATGATTAGTAGTTAGAAGTTTATCTTTTTTGACATCTCATTCCAAATAACAGAGATTCAAAAATTTACATATATAATTGAATTTTAATGATAATACGAATTTGGTATTTTCTCATTATTGAAAAAATGAGTTTTTCTTGCATCTCAATACTGCTAAATTGTGCTAATACTTTAGTCTTTATTGTTGTTTTCTATTATAGATAGGACAATTTTTTAAACATATAACGAATGCTGAAAAATCAATATCTCACCACACAAGAATCCTTGTAATCACTGCTATACAATTCCTTTAGACCTTTGCCTTCTAAATGCATTACGTTTAGAGAATTGTGGTCAGATCATGGATACAATTATATAATTTTCTTTTTTTTTTCTACCTTTTCATGGGCTAACTGAGAAATATTTATTATCTCATATTATGTGCTAGGTAGGTCTTGTTTTTGCAGATATGGCAAAATATGCTCCCCCCATCAAAGAAGTCACAGTGCAGAGGAGACAGACATGTCAACTGATAATTACACATATCAAGCAAAAACATTGTCAGAAGCCATCACACTTCACATTTTGACCTAGTTAGTAGTAGAGTATACATGGATTTGTCTTTTTTTTTTTTTTTTTTTTTTGCAATTACTATCATACTATAGCTAGGTTTCCATGCTACCTCAGAGTCTTAATAATTTTTCCTTTAAATAATTAAAAAGTACTCTATTGTTTTAACCAGAGCTTAGCCATTTCTATTTGTGCGTATTTAGGTTATTTCCAAGTTTTCAGGAATACAAAGCAAAGGTTACAGTCATGTGTATAGCTTTTCTATGCGTAAAATACTATTTCTGTAGAAAAAAATTACATAATCTAGTTTATGTACCTAAAGAGAATGGAAAGTTTATTGACTCTTGAAATGAGGTCATAAAAGAACCTCATTTTTTTTTTTAATACAGCTGATAGTAAAGAGGTATCCCAATGTTAAACTTCAAGGAATCAGAAAAAGAAGAACAAATGAAGCCCAAAGTTAGCAGAATAAAAATAATAATAATAATAAAGAGCAGAGCAGAAATAAGTGAAGCAGAAACTAGAAAAACAATAGAAAAGGTCAACAAAACCAAGAGTTGTTTTTTTGAAAAACAAACAAAATTGACAAACCTTTAGCTAGACCAACAAAGATCAAAAAGAAAGAAGACTCTAATAATATCAGAAATGAAAGAGGAGACATTATAGCTGATACCAAAAAAACACAAAGGATCATAAGTGACTGCTATGAACAATTACATATCAACAAATTAGGTAATTTAGAAGAAATGGATACATTCTTAGACACATAAAACTAAAACATAAAAACCAAGACTAAACCATGAAGAAATGGAAAATTTGAACAGACCAATAACAAGGAGATTGAAACAGTAATAACATTTTTCCCATGAAAGAAAAGTCTGGGGCCTGATGATTTCACTGTTACCAAACATTTAAAGAAGAACCAATACTAATACTTTTCAAACAACACTTCCAAAAAACTGCAGCAGAGGGAATACTTTCAAATACATTTTATAGGGCCAGCATTTTCCGTCATCAAAGCCTGACAAGAACACTGCAAGAAAAGAAAATTACAGGCCAATATCCTTGATGAACATAGATGTAAATAACCCCAACAAAATACTAGCAAGTCAAATTTAACAGCACATTAAAAGGAACATTCACCATGATCAAGTGCGATTTACTCCAGTGATGTAAAAGAGGTTCAACATACACAAATCTATAAATATGATAAATTACCTTCACAGAATGAAGGACAAAAACCATATGATAATCTCAATAGTTGCAGAAAAAGTATTTTACAAAATCCAATCCCCTTTCATGATAAAAAATCTTAACAAATTAGAAAGAATGTATCTCAGAACCTAAAAGGACAAATATGATGAACCATAACTAATATCTCATTCAGTGAGGGAAAGTTGATTTTTTTTCCCCCTAAGATTAGGAACAAGACAAGGATACCCACTCTTACCACTTCTATTGAACATATTACTGGAAGTCCTAGCGAGAACAATTAAGCAAGAAAAAGAAATAAAGGGCATTCAAATTGGAAAGGAAGAAGTTAAATTATCCTTGTTTGTAAGTAATATGATTTTATCTATGGTGTAGCCTAAAAAATTCCACCAAGAAAACTATTGGAACTAATAAACAAATTCAGCAAAATTTCTGGATTAAAAAAATCAACATACAATATAGTAATGTTTCTGTACACTTAACAATGAATAGCCAAAAATACAATTTTTAAAATCCTATTTACCATCACTACAAACATATCAAATACTTAAAATTAAATTTAACCAAGGAGATGAAAGGCCTGTACACTAAAAAGATCCAAAATTGATAAAAGAAATTGAAGAATACACAAATAAATGGAAACATGTCTCATGTTCATTGATTAGAAGAATACTATTAAGATGCCTATGCTGACCAAAGCAATCTACAGATTAAATGTGACTGATATAAGAATTCCAATAACATTTTTCACAGAATAAAAAAAAAATCCTAAAATTCATATGGAACCACAGTATTCCTCAAACAGCCAAAGCTATCTTGACTAAAAAACAAACAAACAAACAAACAGAAGCAAAATTGAAGGCATCACACTACATGACTTCAAAATATATCACAAAGCTATAATAATAAAGATAGTATGGTACTGGCATAAAAACAGATACATAGATCAGTGGAACAGAACAGAGATCCCAGAAACAAATCCATGTGATTACAGTCAATTGAGTTTTGACAAAGGTGCTGAGAACACACAATAGCAAAAAGACAGTCTATTCAATAAATATTGTTGGGATAGCTAGATGTCCATAAGCAGAAGAATGAAATAAGACCTTTAATTCACACTACATACAAAAATCAACTCAAAATTGATTAAAAATGTAAATATAAGACCGGAAACTATAAAACTACTAGAAGAAAACATAGCCGAAAAGCTCCATGACATTGGTCTGATCACTTATTTATTGGACATGACCCTAAAAGCACAGGAAACAAAAGTGAAAATAGATAAATGGGACTACATCAAACTAAAAAACACAGCCAAGGAAACAATCAACACGGTGAAGACATAACATATGTCTGATATGGGAGGAAATATTTGCAAACCATAGATCTAATAAGGAGTTAACATGTATCAACTCAATATCCTAATTTTAAAAATAGGCAAAGGACCTGAATAGATATTTCTCAAAAGAAGACACACAAAGAGCAAACAGGTATATGAAAATATGCTCACCATGACTAGTCATCAGAGAAACACAAATTAAATCCACAATGAGCTATCATCTCACACCTGTTAGAATGGCTATTAGGAAAAAGATGAAAGATAAATGTTGATGAGGATGTGGAAAAAAGGGAATCCCTGCACACTCTTCGTGGGAATGTAAATTAGTATGGCCATTATCGAAAACAGTATAGAGGTTTCTCAAAAAATTAAAAACAGAACTACCATATCATCCAGCAATCCCACTACTGGGTACGTATCTGAAGGGAATAGAATCAGTATGCCAAAGAGATCTCTGCACTTGCTTGTTCATAATAGTAATTATTCACAATGGCCGAGATATGGAATCTACCTTCAGATCCTTTTTTAATTTTTAATTTGCCAATTAAAAATTTATAAATAAATAAATCGGACAGAAAAAAAGGCAAGAGACCTGCTCACTATCTCTTAAATTATTTTTATGGTTGCCTTCTCACAGACCAATCATCACAAATTTCCACTTTATTTGGGTTCATGTTTTGTGGCCCCCTGAAACTCACAAGGTCCTGTGCACTTTAAATGAGCTGCTGCTCCCTGCACTAAGACAGAGCCAAGTCTTCATGACGCACAAATTACCCAAGAGGTCATTTTTTTCCCCTACTAACTGGAACGGCTCAGACACATGTGTGACCTGGGCAAAACATCAGTCCCAGATCCTGGCTAGTGGGAGGGAAGCATTTCCTCTCTAAACTTAGAGACCAAGTTTGTATTTCTGGAGTGGATCTGAAGGTCATAGCCTCTCTGTGTTTCCACATGTGTGCAGTTAGCTAATGAGGGCTGGGAATTCTGAACACAATCATCTACAAACTGTTTAGAGAACAAAGCCCAAACAAGGCCGCACAGAGCTTCAGGTAATGCTTTAACTCTTAAGTTAAATCCAGAAGAGAAAGCCTTTACATTTTTTTCCCCATAGCCTCTCCCAAAAATTCAAAAATCCTGGCAATGTCAAAACTAACTGTGGTTTCCATGGAGGAACAGGGATGTCATGCCACATAGGATGTTATTTTTTCCATTGCAGAGGTACTTCATAGCTACCTATTGCAAACGATCTTCAGCTTCAAAGAAGCAGGAAAAAATACAGGAAAAAATACATCTGTGGTCTACCTGAGAATTACTTGATTTTGGTTACAAATACGAAATGACTGCCTTGCTGTTATGCTGCTTCCTGTAAAAATCCTATTAGCAAAATTAACACAGACAATGGTGTCGGAGAAATAAAACAATCCTCCTTATAGCTCCCAAAGCAGGATCTAGTTATATTAGGATTGGTGCCTGGAAGTAGAATGTCAGGCCTGACAAAGATAACTCAGGAACTAGGCAAGAAAGAAATGTAGCTAGAATTTAAACACTGTAAAAATTCAGACTCAAACATGGACAAGGGAATCTAGAGTGAGTATGAGGAAATAAAGCATGTGCTTGAATATAGCTGTTGAAAAAAACTGAGCACAGATGTTTAACATTTCCATAAAGGACAGAAGGGAATGAAAGACGAGGTAAATTTCAGTAAGAATAGAGACTGGAGGGCAACTTGAGACAATAGGAAACTATGTGGGTGAGGGAAGAACTTTTTGAGAAAAAACAGATTTCAAAAGAAATAATTGGCCCTAGCAGGCATTTGGATGTTTTGCTACAAGAATTGGTGCCTGGATGAATTCAAAACATGAAAGTCTTTGGATTAAACTTTATCATACCTTTAGAATTCAAACAGAAAATGATTGTTTATCTCTGGGTTCATCCATCAAGAAGATAACGACCCCCAAACATTCTCCACAACTATATGCAAGCTATTTGAAGAAGAGAAAAGAGACTGGGTAAGTAACTGGGATAGAGTGGCCTCTTCAGAGGTCTTAACCTTATCCCCACTGAGCAAATATGGGAGGCAAGCCAAACAGAACTTAAATAAGATGAAAGAGAGCATTTGCTCTGAAACGACCACATATGCCCTTTAAAGAAGCACATGGTTCATTCTGAGTCCTGAGAGTAAGAGAAAGTATCAGCTGCACCTTGCTTCCTACCACAATCATTCTGAGGCTATTTTTCCACTTAAAATTTATTTAACTGCTGATCACTTTAAAGTTAACCTAGATAGAAAGCTAGACATTTGCCAACATAAGTGCAAAATTGAAGTTAGCAGAAAACCATTCTCAAAATATAAAAAAGGAAAATGACTTTAAATGGAACAAAATGATCAAAATATTTTCAAAAGGAACATGTGCTTTCACAGTGCAATCTCCATGTTTTTTACATCTGTATTAAGTGACAAACAGAACTAGAACCCCTAATCTGTTTATAGTGGGATGGAAGTGGGAGAATAAGAACTACTACATGTTTCTATCAAATTCTCTGCCTTTATATGAACTCAAAACATTGTGCTTGTGTCTGATTGTCATTAAAAACATCCAGGATCATTTACTTCTAGTCTTACATATTAGGATTATTTTATGAGAGAAAGAATGAAACAGTGGAGACACCTATGCTTTGGGAGTTAGACAGACTTAGGTTTGGATGACTATTTGATGTTTGACACATTTTGCAGCATCTCCTGGTTTGTTTCCTCATGAGTAAAATGGGAATAATAATAATTTTGTTAGTTACTTGATATCCATTCAAAAATGGTATAGGCTATTCAAAGTTGAAGGTGCACATGTCTTCAATGGCCAAGCTGGTATACAAATGAATTAAGTGGGCTGGTTTTAAGAAAATAAAGTATAGTTTAGGTTTCACTAAAAGGCATTCTAATTTAAATACTTTTAACAGTATTGTAGCCAAACGAAATTCCTTCACTAGACAAAGTTGCCCTTCTGATGAATTACAGGAATGTTCTAAGAGACTTCTAGACTCAGTATGCTCATGGGGCTGAGCTGCAGAGTACATTAGTATAAATATATCTCTGACACCATAACTACTGCTAACCATTTTTCTGAGGACTCCATAGCTCTTTGTTTACTCATTTCCTACTCACTGTTAAGTAGGGCTTCTCTCCTGGGCAAGCAAGCCAAAGACACCATGCATGATCCCTCCCCTTAAGATTGACTTTCCCCTCTTTCTAAGTATTTCTCTGTTTATGTTTTGAGGTTGGGTATTGGTTCTTTAGTCTGTTTTATTTGGTCCACTGATTGGTTGGTTGGTTGATAGGCTGATGGGAGATAGGTTGAAGAGTTTACCTTCCATATTTATGTAAACTCAGACGGGAAAAAAAGGTAGAAATGTTGGTAAATGCTAATGCAGATAGGGTTGACCCTTGATGCAACAAATGCCTGCGGTTAACAGACGCACCGTAAGTCTTCCTCGTAAAACAGATAAGCTAACCTCTGGCTTGCAACAGTGTCAGATGTCTTCACGAATTTATGTGTCACGCTGCCTTTCTATTGTCTACAGAAGATCACTTGTAAACCGGAACCATCTTATCTGGAAAGATATATTTCATATGAATTTTTAAAAATGTCTGCAACAGTAAACAGAGACAAACGGTTGGCTTTAAACTAGTAACTTTTGAAGGACACACGGAGTGGAAATATAGACTGAACTGGATACCATAATGGAATATACTTAGCTGTGTTAATAGTCCATATTAATAAGATATAATACATGACAAATACAAAGTAGACACGTTAAACTTTCATGGAGATTTTAAACATATACACATGATATCAGTGCTTGAGCAAGCTTTCATTAGATAATTGTATATGCAGTGTTAACTTGTTATTACTTATCTTAGATTATTTCTCACAACAGCAGACAACCGCAAAGAACCTGACGACAACCTAAGGCAGAACAACTTCCCCAGGACTTTTTGGTTTATGTAACATAGCAGATGCTTAATTACAAAGAACTATGGGGATTTCATTTCAAGATTCCTTTTTATATTTTATTAAACTAAAATATAAACTATTAGGTAAATCTTTATATGACAATTTTTAAACTGTCTTTGAATAAAAATACCTCATAAATGTTTTTGTCCCTGTGATACACACACACACACACAGATTTACTGACATACACATGTAATTATATACAGTCATGCATCACTTAACAATTGGAATACATTCTGAGAAATGTATCCTTAGGTGACTTCATCATTGTGCAAACATCACAGAGTTAATTTACACAAATGTAGATGGTGTAACCTACTATGCACCTAGGCTGTATGGTATAGCATATTACTCCTAGGCTACAAACCTGAACTGCATGTTGCAATACTGAATACTGTAGGCAATGGGAACACAAGGATAAGTATTTGTATATCTAAACATAGAGAAGGTACAGTAAAAATATGGTATAATCCTATGAGGCAACTGTCATATATGAGTTTTGTCAATGACCAAAACACCATTATATAATGCATGACTATATATGTATAATAAATATGTAAATATATTTTTATATACTAAAGTTATATATATATTTATATTTCACTTGGCATTATTCTTATTTGGTTCAAAACAATGGCTAGAAATTGAGATAGACTGTCATATCATTCTCAATTGTATCATCTGCTTCCCCATAAAAAGATATAGTATTATCAATAATTTCCTTATATCTTACATGTGAAATTAGGAATTTTCTGACCTTGAACCCCTTGTCATTCAAAAGAATGTATGGGAAAATTGATAAAATTTTAAGCCACAGTGTGTTAATACTATTTTTTTTAAATGAGCCTACAAATTCTACCTTTTGTAATTTTTCTTTTTTAGAGAAAAAAAAAATCCTTCTCATTCATTAAAAGCTACAGTTTTTGGTTTATCTATTGTAGCAAGTGTCCCAAAGACATAAATTCCAAGGTGCTTTATATTTCCCATGGAATTTCGCCACATGATTTCATGCAGTATATCTCAAATATGGTTATTTTTCTCATCATCTTTAAGCACAAGGCCCAGTGTGTTCTTTGACAGCTGCTTCCCTAAAATCATTTGTTTCAGCTGCTGCTCTTTGTATTGTGGACCAGAACTGAGAATATGAACGGCTGTGATATCTGCAGCTTAAGCTTCCTATTGTTTATCGAAAAAAAGTGTGTTTTTAAAAGTGGTATAGAAAAAGTGTTCCAAATATGCTTCATGAGTATGGGTTTCTTCTAATTCAGGACTGATGTCCGCTGAATGACCAATAGGTCTATCTGTATGCTTAGCAGTGAAAATGAACTGCCGCCTTCTTAAGAGAAGTAGAAATTAAATGAAAACTGTAATTTTCTCTTATTCCAAACTCAAGGAGAAAATTATACCTGTTTCTAAAATGATCATATTAGAGTACTTATATTGCCAATATGTTATAGATAAATAGGCATTTGAGCTCACTTATAGTCCTCTGAAGAAGCATAACAAGTGGTACATTCACCTTTCAAACTCAATTTAGGTTTTTGTAGTTTTTGTGTTTTGTTTTGTTTTTCAGCTATGTACATGAGTTTTTCTCTTTCATACCCCAGAGTCCTCTTTTCTTTACTAAAGGGAAGAAAAAAGAATAGCTATTTAGTATCAATATGATTAACCAATAAGTTAATAAGAGCAATGGCTAGCATCAAAGCAAATGATGATTCACCATGCTTAAACGTTAGATGCTTTCACCATAGTTTAAAGCATACTTTAAAGACCAAGGAGTCAAGAATCTTCAGGCATTTTTTCCTTTTTCTTTTAAACTTGTAAAACAATATTAGAGTGAATAGTGTAACAAAGGAGTGAACAAAGAAAAATTTTTTACCAGAACCTATACAACTCAACTAGAATGAATTCCATCACCTGTCACTGTGACGGAATGTGCTTTATCTCAAACACATCAGGTTTATAGGCCCTAAAAAATCTTGAGAGCTATCATATAGCCAACACCAAAAGGTATGAAAGAGACACCCTTTAAGTACTTATACTTTTTGCTATTAACAAAGCTAATCTCAACAAACACAAGTCAATTCATAAAACACACATTTCTTACACTTAAAATGTACTCAGAATGGCATCAAATTATGTAAAATACATACAAGTGCCAAACAAGTTGGTTCCTAGGAGAAATCCAAGTCCAAGGCCATAGAAACATTTGCCTGATGTATGTGCCTGGCATATAACAAACATGGTTCCATGTAGTTCGGAAAATACCTTTGTATTGTAGGTGTAGACAACCTTACTTGACAGTTGAAAAACAGATGTTTAGAGATGTTATGTGACTTGTCCAAGAAAACTAAGACCATAACTTAGAGAATTTCTTGGTATAGACTTCAACTGGAAAATTTTTGAAGAACTGTGACCTTTTTATATTTGAAAGGTTATTTATTTATATAGCGTTACAAGTTTACATAAATTTTAATAAACTGAATACACACATATATCATATTTGTGCATTACACATTATTATATTTTATATATCATTTTAAATATATATTAGTATATATAATTTGCCATATATTAATAAAATCATTAATGAACAAAAATAGCTTTAAACCAGTAAGAAGAATAACTCCACATTAACAAAGTAAGCATTCTGAATTAAGAATGAGTACTTTTAGAGAATAACTCTGGGAAGCCACGTGCATCTGTATGTCTTTGGTACTCTTTGTGTTTGTACAGGCCTATGGAACACATACCTGGCCAAGCTTGTGCTTTCCATTGATGCAGCATCAAAGGGTCTCAGAGACAGAGGTAAAGCACCGGAATCTAAGTGACTACCCAGAACTGTCCTGCATCCTCAATACTTCAGCAATAATCCTCACTACCTGGGTCCCAGGGAGTTTATAATCTAGAGGAAGAACACAAACTAATCATGAAAGCATGAGAGATGGGGTATCCTTAAATCTAAGCACCCAATTGGTGCCCAAAGAAGGTGGTTTTGTAAAGGTGTTTAGATAGGATGAGTAGAGTCTTGGAGGACTTTTTGAGAAGGTGACTTTTGGAAGCAATAATTGACATAGACTATTAGAGGTAGGAAGAGAGAGCATTTTATGCCTATCGACATGAGTCAAATTCTAAAAATAGGGAAGTGAAAGACAGGAGCAAGGAAGCAAAGAGAATACCTGGACGGCAGTTTCTGTTTAGTCAGATAACATGGATTAGTAAAAGTAATATTCAGTTTATGGGTGAAAGTAATGTAACTCTATCATTTTATTTTTAAGCCATTTTATATTCCTCAACAATTATTTAAAAAATGTTTTCCCAGGCTGGGCGCAGTGGCTCACGCCTGTAATCCCAGCATTTTGGGAGGCTGAGGCAGGTGGATCATGATGTCAGGAGATCAACAACATCCTGGCTAATACGATGAAACCCCACCTCCACTAAAAAGACAAAAAATTAGCCAGGCGTGGTGGAATGTGCCTGTAGTCCCACCTACCCGGCAGGCTAAGGCAGGATCATCACTTGAACCCGGGACGCGGAGGTTGCAGTGAGCCAAGACTCCAGCCTGGGCGACACAGTGAGACTCCATCTCAAAAAGAAAAAAAAAAATTGTTTTCCCAATGAAATCATTTCTGCATGTTCTGCATGTACAAAAGCATTAGGGAGGTAGGTTACAGTACTAAAGGCTGTTGAATACAAGTTGATGCTTTAAACAGCAATGCTGGTATTATATTTCATGTTAGTGGATAATTTTACTTTTGTCTAGTATGTATATTAAGTGATTACAAACAAATGCTGAGGAAATACATAGCTATAAAACACTGCTGAAAAACATGTAGCTGTATGACTTCCGAAACATAAATACCTATTTTGTTTTATATTTATATCAAGGACTTCTCAAAGTTAACACAAAATAATAACATAATCCTGTAAATATTTAATATCCTGATATTGGAAATAATAAGTTTGGAAAAGTAATTTTTGGCAGAAGTATTGCCTTTAGTTGTAGTTGTCTGGTTGGGTTGTAGACAACAAATAAAGACCATTTACCAGCAAAGTGGATATTCTTGGCTATAAGACAATAAAAATTGGTATTTTCTTAAAAGGGGCACAGGCTAAAATTTCTATGTAAAAGGTACCTACAGGACAATTCTGAGTAAACTTGATTCATTAATGAAGGTTCCAAAGTTCCTGTATATGCTAACCTTTTCTGAAATGAAAACAAAAGCCAATACCAAAATCAAATAATGCGAACTTTCAAGTTTATATATTGATGACCTATGACTTGTGGTAAACTTAATACTAGAATAGAGTAAAATTCACACACACAAAAAAAGGCTAGGGAAGTATTACATGTTTCATATTCCAAAGAGAAATATAATTTAAAATAAAACTTTTATCTTTTTTTTTTTTTGGTGTGGGCAGGGGATAACCTAATCCCATTACATGAAAATTGAATAAATGCGTTTTTCAAGCCATTTTGCTTCTCATGAGCTTCTTGCTCAATAGACTGTGAGCCCACCTGGTGGAGGTACTTATTCTTCTCAGAATGTAATTCCTCACACTCATAAATTTCACAGAACATTTATTTTAGTTTCCACTGCTTTCAGAAAATAAAGGTACTAGAAAAGAGACTTTCCATGGTGTTGGTTTCTTCCTTTACTTGCTTGATTTCCATGTGGACCAGTCCAGGAAAGGTCTGTCATCTGCCAGAGTTAAATAGTTCCACTTAAACATTTCACCACGAATGCATGTCAGCGTCACTTGTTAAAACTGATCCATAGGTAAAGGATACCTCATATCCTGTAATGACTCTACCTAAACATATAACAATATATAATATCCCGCCCTCCTTCCAGGTTCAGGGGGTTCAACACAGAAATCTGTACTTCTAACCAGGCGCAGTGGTTCACACCTGTAATCCCAGCACTTTGGGAGGCCGAGGCGGGTGGATCACCTGAGGTCAGGAGTTCAACCGGCCTGGCCCACATGGTGAAACCCCATCTCTACTAAAAATACAAAAAATAGTAATGGAGCGTGGTGGTGCACACCTGTAATCCTAGGTACTTGGGAGGCTGAGGCAGGAGAACCACTGATGGAGGTGGAGGTTACAGTGAGCCAAGATTGCGCCACTGCACTCCAGCCCGGGCGAGAGAGGGAGACTATGTCTCAAGGGGAGGGGAGGGGGGGGGGAGGGGGAAAGAAAGAAAGAAAAGAAAGAAAGAAAGAAAGGAAAGAAAGAAAGGAAAGGAAAGGAAAGGAAAGGAAAGGAAGGAAGGAAGGAAGGAAGGAAGGAAGGAAGGAAGGAAGGAAGGAAGGAAGGAAGGAAGGAAGGAAGGAAAGAAAGAAAGGAAAGAAAGAAAGATGTACTTCCCTCACATGTATAAATATTCCATCAGTGCAAAAAAGAGAAAAAGTAAAATAAAAGAGATGAATTCCAAAGTCATCCAAGTGTATGGCCTAATATTTATCCACCTAGAAATACTTTAAAAATTTGTAACATGATTGTGAGTCTAGAACTCCTAAATGGATTCAGTACAGTAACAAAGTCATGCCACTCTCTGAGACAACCTAGATGGGCTCTACATCCTCTCTATAAAATAAGTGTCATAGGCAGAATTATTTCTCTTATAGAAGAAATAACAATTTATGATTTTATTTAATAAAGAATGAATGATATCCTTCATGGATGATTTCAGAACTTTTGTATACTCATCTCCAATTTTGGTTTTAAGGGCTCAATGTAATGTCAAAAGTAACGTAAGCTCCATAAATATAATGTAACCGGCCTGTGACAACAAAGGCAAAAGAGAGTATTTCAAACCCTCAGAAGCGAGCTGGTATGTTTGGCACACTCTATCTATTCTTATATCCTATGGTTAATAGGCATGGAAACTTTCTATGGAATATCCATTACTCATTTCCTCTACTCTAAACATACAGCCTGTCAGAAATATGATGGTGGTGAGGCTGGTGGTTGCAAGGAGAAAAGGGAAACCAACCTTCAAAAGCAGGAAGGCACAGACAAGTGAATTCATTTAAGATTTACACCTTGTTTTCAATCGTTTTCATTTAATTTTCCCTGACTTTTTAAATTAGCAAATACACTGATCCGGAAGGAAAACACATGGGGAAAACAAAAACCAAACAAGCAAAAAAATGCAGTGCAAATCTCTGTGACTTGTACAATAGCTCTTATTTCGTCCTTGTGTTTGAATATCTGAATGAACTGTGGTCTGTTTTTCATTACTCCCCATCTGGAGCGGTTGCTCGCTTTGTTCAGCAATTTCTGGTCATTTTGGCTCGATGATGACTGTTTTGTTGTAGGTTGTCATATTGTACAGAATGAAAGCTGATGCAGCCACCACCCAAGAAAGAATAATCTTGAAAACGAGAGGTTATGTTGAAAGAGCTCCTGATAACCTCTTTCGGAATAAAGAAGTAAGTCAGCTTACCTAGGCCTGACTACTGTCCTTAACTTAGAGGGTGTGCTTGGGATTCAGGAGAGCATACAAGCTTTTCTTTCAAATACTAAAATAGGATTAAATTCTGCTGGTTTAATGCATCAGGTTACTTTTCATACCTTTTCTTTTTATCTCTAAGGAGACAAGTTCATGGACTTTCTCATACCTTGGTAAAGACTAACTTACACAAAATATGCTGTACGTGCAACAGCTAATGAAGAATTGGATTCCTATCATGTCTTTAAAAATAAAAATAAACAAATCCTTGAGTTCCTAATGTTCAGATTTAATTGTATAGCCTTTGCCTGGAGATAAAGTTGCAAAGTATTCAAAACCAAGTGTCCCAGAGAAGACCAAATCCAATTTGTGTTCTCTAATGATGACAGTCTTGATGCTCTTAATGATGTTGTTTGAAAAAGCCGCCTCACACATCCTAAACAAAACAATGGTCAAGAAGTACTCAACCTCTGCCTATTATTTTAAAAAGCAAAGCATGCTATTCTCTCCCAATTCTTCACTATTTTCATCTGGAATTATTTTACAAAAACGAAGAAACATATAGTCATGAGTTACTCAGGTTCCATAGAAAGAACAACCAAAATATAAGCATAATTAAAACCAGCTTAATTTTTCCAAGAGCTGTATTTTTTTTTCTTGCCCGAAAAGACAACAGAACAGATTGGAGAAATGTTAAGATAATAATAATAATATATCACCCATAATCCCACTATGTTAAAACAAACATTTTTGTCTTGCTTGATATTGCCAGTATTTTATACAAAAGTAACAGGAGATATCGTCAAACATTTTCCATGTATTAACGTTGTTAATCATCACAACACCCTGTGAGTGAGGCTCTGTTATCACCTTGCTGATGTTTTTACCTTGCAGAAGGCACAGTGCGATTGATTAATTTACCACAGGTCACACAGCTACTAAGTGAAGAGGCAGTGTTCAACTCAGGCAGCCTGGATCTACCACAGACATCACCACACTGATCCTGACTCTCAAATATTTACAGAGCTCCATATTCAGTGTACACGTTATTTTATATACTTTTATATTGATTTAACTTCATATAATAAACATGTTTCTAGGCTTGGCATAGTCTAGTCTTTATGACTACCATTTTAACAGCTACATAACAGTTGTATATGCTCCATAAGCTAGAATTTGGATGCTTCCTATATTTTTTCCTAGTAAGGAAAATGAGAGTGTTCAGAGTTGTACAGAGATACATAATTTAAAACATATGTTTAGATAACATATTTGAATAAATATTCTCGACAGACTAACTAGTTTCAACTGTATGCCCTTTATTGCTGTTTCCATACTGACTTTCAAAAGGCTATACCAATTTAGCATGGTACCAATGAAGAATGGATGAACCAGTTTCAGAGTGAACAGCGTTGAACGGCCTACATGTTAGAATGTTTGCTACTTCAGTGGTTATAAACTATCACTGCATATTGCTTTAATTTGCATGTTTCCCATCATTACCTAACTCACCCTGAGGACACTACTTCCCTTATAGCCCTCTCAACTTTGAGTTTTGTTTCTTTTTTCTCTCCCACATCCCTCCTCCCACTGGATTTGTAAGTGGCAGGCCTCTTGCCTCCTTTCTCAGTATGGTTTCTCCCCTACCTAAACTCTCCAATTTAGAATCTCACATCATCAAATTTTATAACCAACTAGTCTTCATTTTCATCATGGTCTACAGATCCCTAGTATCATTTCCCATCCCATTATTTCTCCACAGATACCTTTTGGATTAGTCGCTTTTTCTAATACTACTCCTGCTTCATTTCTTGGCAATTCCAATAAACATTTAGATGATTGTTGCAATACTCGTTCTTACCAGTTCCTTGAACCTTTCCATGACCTCACAGCTTTCTCCTAACTTCCGCAACTTATTGAACAATTATACACAATTTTCTATAACTGCTGTCTTTCTAATCATATCTTCTCATAACTATGTCAAGGTCTATTTTTTGAAAGGAAATACTCTAATAGACATCAGCATATCATTAAAATAGAATTTTTCTAAAAACATGAAAGTGATAGTAGTAAATTTTTTATCAGAATTTGCTGACTTACAGGGCACCTCCCCCATGATGTGCTTGATGCTGTGATTCACTCACCACTGCTGAGCACAGACTCCACATGCTGAGGATAAGCAAGGCAACGGGAAGCTTTTATAAGAATATAATGGACACATGATCACTTTGCCGGCTTCATATTACGCTCAGTGCAAACGGTCTAACCGCTGTCCAATTTCTTTTCTTTCTTTTTTTTGAGACTCAGCCTTACTCTGTCACCCAGGCTGGAGTGCAGTGGCACGATCTCAGTTCACTGCAAGCTCTGCCTCACAGGTTCACACCATTCTCCTGCCTCAGTCTCCCAAGCAGCTGGGACTACAGGCACCCGCCACCACGTCCGGCTAATTTTTTATATTTTCAGTAGAGACAGGGTTTCACCGTGTTAGCCAGGATGGTCTCAATCTCTTGACCTCGTGATCCACCCACCTCGGCCTTCCAAAGTCCTGGGATTACAGGCAAGAGCCACCATGCCCGGCCTAACCACTGTCCAATTTCTTACAGATGCCTTTCTATAAGTGATTTTCCTAGGCTATTCCACAGCCCCTTCTTTCCTCCCTCCCTCTCTTCCTTCCTTTTTTACCTCCTTCTCTTACTCCTTTTCTTCTTCCATATTTATTGGTGAGGTCATTATTCATATCACTAGAGATAAAAGTATTTTGAAGCAGCAAACTCAATATTTTCATATTTATTTGAAATCTATGTATTTGTAAGATTATATTAATATATATTGTTCACAAAATGTTGATATAAAAACAGAGAGATGTAAATTCTAATATTTTCTTTTAGTATCTCCAATAAACAGTCTTGTACCACCCTTCACACATCCCACTTTGGAGATAAGTTTTCTACAGTACACAGGCCCTGTTTCCACTGATTTTAGGAATCTCTCCACAGAACGAGAAAATTAAATAATCTGTTGCAAAAAAAAAAGTGTGGATAGGGATTTTAGGAGCTGAGGTAAGGATACCTATAGTATAATTCGTCCTGATAAACACCCACACTCCCACTATATAATTTGCTTATGGAGACCCTGACCACCCATTTTCAGTTACATCCCTTTTTCTTCAAACCTTCACAATTATAGAAGGGTACAGTTTTTGCATGTTGGCAATTTACATTTTCATGGTCTTCAGTGTTGTACTGTAACCATAGACATCTGCATGCTTGAGCAAAACTCCGCATAGGGAAGTATCCCTTCATATTGACCATTCCAGTTATGAATCTATCTATTGAGGTTTCCAGGTGTTGCTTATCTGTGCAGCATTTTTGCTCCTGATTGGTGCTTGACCAATATTATGAAGTGCCTAACCTAAGACTTTGTATATGGGCTGGGCAGGTCTAGATGCAATATAATTAGCATTCTAATGCTTCAAACATGTCACATGCTTCCCACAGGCAAAGACTGACAGAACATCCCTTCGTCATGGCCCAGCTTTCTTCTTACATGTTCTCCAAGTTCTCAGCTGCCCACCCTAATTCACTCCACTCGATTTCCCCTTCTACACATTATTCCTTGGTAATCTTATCTACTCCCTTGACTTCAGTCAGCATCTGTAGCCCTGGACTTTCTGACAGTTCCCTCTTTGACATCTCCCACATGGTTGCCATGCCAGAGACTCTAACTCAGCATGTCCAATACCTTCTCCCCAGAACCTACTACTACTACTTCTGGACTTCTTACTTCAGCAAGTGGCACGGGCATCTTTCCCAATCAGAAGACTCAACATGGAGTCAATAGCCAACTCTACCTTTAAAAACTTTCATGGTGAACCCCTTTCTATTATCCTAATAGTAATAGTTAAGCTGATTTTTTTTTTTCTAATTTCTCTCTTGTACTATGGCTTTGAAGCCTACATTTTGTTGTTGTTGTTGCTTCCACTCTCTCCTTTTATAATTCAATTTCACACACTTTTGCTGAAATAACTTTACTAAACACCTACAGAATCATATTTTGTCTTCTCAAAAACTACTAAGAGATCCATGTTGCATATGGAATTAAATGTAAAATATCCAGGATATCATTTAAAAACCTACAAAATTTTAACCTGTCCTTATTGCTCCTTGTTTTTTCTGTCCTTATTGATACTTTTTTTTTTTTTTTTTTTTTTTTTTTTTTTTTTTTTTTTGAGAGGGAGTCTTGCCCTGAAGCCCAGGTTGGAGTGCAATGTAGTTCATTTCTAAGTTTATAGAAGACATGGAATGTTTTTATTTTTTTAACTGCTGAATTGAATCTGACTACCATTATTCAAGTAGGTAAGGAGATACATATACAGGAGTTTCTTAGTGTTCTTTCCTAAAACTTGTGCACATTATATTCGTATATGAAATAGGGGCAGTGTTTAGAATGAACGTGGCTCTACTATACTTCTTGATTTCAGTGTTACTTCAAAGACTAGATTAAAGGAACAACAAACAACATGTTATAAGAAGCATTCTAATTTTCTGAGTCACACAAGAGAGACCATACAGGTACCACAATTAATTTAATGCAACTTTTAAAAGAACACAGGATTCCCAGACATGAAGAAACATGAACCACAGATATAGTCAGATGACTTCAGAAGTATTTCCAGGAAAACCGAAGTCTGTCTTAATAAGATACCAACTCTGAAATCCCGTGAGATGCTTGTAACTGAAGCTTAATACAATAGGCCCATCAGTAAATTTATTCCTAGCCAACCAATGTTGCTAAAGCTTTAAAGAACAGATAAATTGAAATGTGTTTTGCATGGGGAAGTTTTCCCCAGAGTTCCTCATTATTATATAGGAAATCAATTTGCATCACTGATGATACCATTCACATCAGACACCCCAAAGTTGTTAGGAGGTAATTTAGTTTTATGCTGAAGCAATTTGATACTTGTTCTGATTTGTGATTTTCATTTTGTTTGCTAATGAAAAAAATTAATGAGCAATGTTACTAGAAATACAACTTATCAAAACATTGGCACTGTGATCACTGCGGAGCTGGTACCTGGACCTCTACAATGGAAGAGCCATTAATCAGATAGCATAGGCAAAATTTCAGGGTACAGATGCCCTTACACATACCTTTGCACTGATTTGTGTTTTTGTCAAGAATTGCCTTTGTAGATACAATTTTTCCATACCTGAAAGAGAGAGAGAGAAAAAATCCATGTTATTGTAACCCAGTGAAGACACTTAAAACACCCTAATGAACATCAGGGCACACACAACTGAGCATGGATAAACCAAGAAAACAAGCTCTGAATTCCTATTTCACACCTGGATGATTTCCTTGCACCAGCTCTTCTTTATAACTTAGGAATGTTCTTCCCTATGTAAGCAATGGGTTGAGCTTCAAAAATAAACTTGTCAGGTTGTCACAAGCAGCCAAAAGAAGATCACATGTGATTGTGATCACAGTAAATCACACTCTGTGGAGCCATGGAAGAAAGCATGGACCTTGGTGGTAGACTGAACAGGGTTTGCATCCAGCTCTGACTCTCACCTTGTGTTGTAACACTATAGAGTTTAACCCAACTTCACTAAGACACAGTTTCTTCATCTGTAAAAATGAGAAGCTAAAAATGTCAAATCTCCTAGTTCAATCAACATTTATATCTTTGGGAATATTAGACTCCAGGAGAAGAGTAAAATGAAGGTAAAATGGGGTAAGGTAAAATGGGGTTTACCTAAGGTGCTGAGGACAGTGGCCGACACAGAGCAAGTGTTATCAATGTTAGCTCTTCTTCCAATGATGCTCTCCCTGCTATCAGCTATATAAAAATGTCTCCAACCCTTTGGCATTCTCTGAGAATGATGAAAAGTGGAAGGGGGTAAAGATTCTGACCCAAAAGCTTCAAATGTTACTACTTAGACTGTCAAAATCTTCCACTGAGAAAATTGACATGTAAAATTATTTGCTAAAAGATAATTACATTTATACTTTACATTGTTAGTTTTAAATGTTAGGGATTTCATTATGTTCTCACTCTACCTAGTTGTACAGATACTCACCCATTCAAAGCTTTTTTGTTTGTTTCATATAATCAAAATGACTATTACCTCACGCCTATTACCACAAGAGATTATTCCCTTTAAAGACTCCCAATCCTCCCTTTCCCATCTCCCCCAAAACACTCTTTTTGGAGCTCTATTTCACCCCAAGAGTTTCTCTGTGGGGAAAATAACCAGTAAAATAATATCATATTTGAACAGTCTCTTTACTAGACAATGATTCATGGTACCTACAATCATGCCCATTAGAAAGCTGTAATGTTAGCTAAGTTTGAGCTATTAAGGTAAATAAATATTTGCAAAATTATATGTATTTTAGAGTAGAAAATAAGGGAAAAGAGAAGAAAATGTCACTGCATCTTTTTTTTTTTTTCCCCCACACCAAGCACCATTAATACAATATGTGAGAAGTAAAAATCAGAAAAAGAAAAAAAATTAGACAGGTATAACTATCTTACACCAGACACATAAACCCTTAAGACAAAAATCCTTCTTAATTAGTTTATAAAGGTGTTCCTGAAATTTTTATATAAGAACTTTCTAAATTGAAATTTAGTTCTGTCTTAAATATGAAATTAAACATTACTGTGTTTCATGGTGGATTTCATCTCACAACTGGACTATTAACAATAGTTGGCCGGGCGCGGTGGCTCAAGCCTGTAATCCCAGCACTTTGGGAGGCCGAGACGGGCGGATCACGAGGTCAGGAGATCGAGACCATCCTGGCTAAAACGGTGAAACCCCGTCTCTACTAAAAAATACAAAAAACTAGCCGGGTGAGGTGGCGGGCGCCTGTAGTCCCAGCTACTCGGGAGGCTGAGGCAGGAGAATGGCGTAAACCCGGGAGGCGGAGCTTGCAGTGAGCCGAGATCGCGCCACTGCACTCCAGCCTGGGTGACAGAGCCAGACTCCGTCTCAAAAAAAAAAAAAAAAAAAAAAAAAAAAAAAAAAAAAAAAAAAAAAAACAATAGTCAATGGCATGCATATTGTCCTACTGTATCAATCTTACAAGAATGTCCTCTACTTCATTAAATGTAGTATATGTAATCATTTTTACAGCAAAAAAAAGTCAAACATTTTCTTATGGAAAGCATTTGTGAGTGTTTTGACAAATAACATTTTTATAAACAAAGAAGAAGAATTTTACTTCTCAGAAATTATTACAATATTACTATCAATGGAAAATCACACACACAGTCCAAAAAAGCAAACTGTGCTATTTCTTAACTTCCCTATTTCTAAACACTCTCTAGGCAAGACTTCCCAATACCACAGAATCACAAAACAATGGAACACAACTCAGAGTACTTGACACAATCTCTACTATGACTGGAGTACTAGGAATTTCATTCCATGGCTCCGTTACAACATTCTGCATTAACAATTAATTTGCAAAGCCAGGATATGCTTTAAACAACAAGAGAAGGTACTTAATGGGCCACTGGTTACAGTTCATGTCTGAACTCTCAGGATGACGAACAGGTACTTTCTGCATGACTGGCTATGTATTCTTTGTGATCTGCAAAGTCAACAACTGATGTAGATAAATAAGATTTAGATTTTTTTTTTTAAGACCTAACCACTATAAACACAAGTCCCACGAATGTAATACACCTATGAAATTATGCTTTTATCAAAGTATACTAGCAGATTAGAATGAAAACTACAGATTAAAAGTACACAATTTTATACACTCTGGAGGAAAATAAAAATTTCTGAAGTAAAAAGTGTTCCTTCATGTATATAACCTCATTTACTTACTCTTTCCCTTCTTAGGGTTTAGATCAAGACCTTACGTCTTCATAAAGTTTTTTCTTCAACTATGCCACTCACCAGTTGAAAAAAAAAAATCTAATATTAGAGAAAATTATGTGACCAAATTGCTGAATAATGCCTGGAAATAGACACCTGAGCACCAGTCCCATGTGCCTCCTGGCTCCAGAAGCTTTCAGACAAATCCAATTCACTTCTCTATCCTTTCATTTCTCAGAGCTAGAGGAGATAAAATACTATCCACGGTCTACTTCCTCGGGGGTTTGAACTTCTCAGCGGAAACAAATAAATCAAGTAAATACATTTTATACTACAGTTCTTTCCATGTGGGCCTTCTCTAGCCAGTGTAGGAACTTCCTAATACAACATTGTAAAGATGCTTTTTGGCGACTCCATACCTACATATTCACCAACTAGCCTGAGTGCTCATATATTCTACAAATATAGCCAGGTCTCTAATGACATTTTCTTTATATTCAAATACAGCCAGGTCTCTAATAAGATGTCTTATATTCTATTTTCTTTATATTCTAAGAGTACGCTTTAAAAGAGTAGCCATTCTACATTAACTATTTGCTTATTATATTTTTGAGTTTTCATAATTGAATTTTATAAATTTATATATTGTCTATCAATTCTTTGAAACACTTTTACCCTAGCTTGTCAATACAATTTTCATATTTAATTTTTTAAAAGAACTAGCCAGTTATTTTCTGGCATTTATTCTTAGTCTTAAACAGCATCTGAGTCAAACTATATTTGTTGATACACTTGATTATTCCACATACAAGCCTAATTTAAACTAATGGCATCTTTTATTTTCAAAGTTGAAGAGAAAATAGAGCTATTATGGGTCTACTCTTCATGAATTATGAAGACATCAAATTGGTGGGATCCTTCAATAAAGAATTTATTTTTAAACCCTTTTGCTGAATCACCCACTGTGTATATTAATTCAAAAAATACAGGCAGAGACTGAAAATAGAGTCTCCGCAGTCAATTAACTCTCAGCTAACTCATTTTTCACAAGCCTTCTATATTGATACCAGACTAGAAAAAGGTATCACATTTATTTAATGGATGAAACATTATCCTTTTAGCAAATGTGGTTGTTTGCCTACTTCTAGATGGCTCATTCATTCTTTGGCATTTGGGGATGGTAATGGAGCATATCTGTAGCTTCAGGGACCCAGTTGGAATGTGGTAGGGCTATCTCTCTAATGGAATACATCAGCCAGATTTCACCAACAAGTTTACAACCCATTTATATTCTGAAGTATTAACAAGTTCAATCTACAAATGAGTAATCAAAGCCATGCACAATTGTTATGGACTGAATTTTGTCCCCTCAAAATTAATATGTTAAAATCAAAATCCTCACTACCTCAGAATGTGACTGTATTTGGAGACAGAGTCTTTAAAGAGGTAATTAAGGTAAAATGAGGTTATACGATAGGCCCTAATCCAGTATGATTGTTGTCCTTATAAGCAGAGACAGGCATAAAAAGACTATGTGAAGTCATAGAGAGAAGCCAGCCATTTATAAGAAAAAGAGAAAGGCTTCAGAAGAAGCAATGGTGCCAATACCTTGATCTTGTATTTCCCACCTCAAAACTGCGAGAAAATACATTTTCATGAAGTCACCCAGTCTGTGGTACTTTGTTATGGCAGTCCTAACAAACTACCACAATAATCTTCTCTCCAAGGCCTCCTGAGCTTTGCAAAAAGGAACAGAGGTGAGAGGATTCATCAGACAAGACTCCTTTTTAAAGTGCTTTGCTCAATGATTTGTCCCCTCCAAGCTCTTTCTCATCTAACATTTGTGTATGATAACAGAAGCCTAGAAGTATCACAGGGTTACAAAGAGCAGATAACAAATAATCCAGAACCTGGTCCTTGGGTCTTATAATCTGGGCAGTGTTTCTTTCCCCCAAGAGATAGTCAAACTCTGTAATCATGCATCTACACCAAGTAAATTTTACATGTCTATTGTGAAAAGTAAAAAGTCTTTTATTAACATACTATTTGGGGCTAGTACCTTACAAAGAACACAACATAAGAATATCTATGTGGGAGATTTGGAGAAAAGTGCCTAGAAGAGGAAGTGTTTGAAGAAGGGGCAATATTTTATCAATGAGGAATGATTTTTATATGTCTTAGAGATTAGAAAAACAATTGTTAAAAAAAATGAGTCTTTTTTCAGGTCAGTGTATTACTACTTAGCAAATTTCTATTTTCATGCTACAAATAGCTTCACCAGGAACCTAGGAGTACAAGCAGCATTTCAAGTTTGATATACTCAAAGAAAGTGGTTCTCCATGTTTAACGGGCAGCTGGACCTCTTAGGGGGCTTATCAACACAGGTTGCTAGACTCCACCCCCAGAAATCTGACTCAGTAGATATGAGGTGGGCCTGGAGAATTTGCATTTCTAACGAGATGCCAGGTAAGGCTGATACTGCTGCTGATGCTTTGAGAACCACTGCTCCAAAAGACTAACACACAAACAGCAAAGAAGGTGGTTTGTTATTTGCAATACTCCAGAGACTGAAGACTAAAGGAACTTTCTTTTCTTTTTTTTTTTTTGAGACGAGGTCGCTCTGTCGCCCAGGCTGGAGGGCAGTGGCGCCATCTCCGCTCACTGCAAGCTCTGCCTCCCGGGTACAGGTCATTCCCCTGTCTCAGCCTCCTGAGTAGCTGGGACTACAGGCGCCCACCACCATGCCCTGCTAATTGTTTGTATTTTTTTAGTAGAGACGGGGTTTCACTGTGTTAGCCAGGATGGTCTCGATCTTGACTAAGAGAAGTTTCTATCGATATGGGGAACAACCTTTAAAGCTTCAAACAAATTTTTGTTCATATAATACTTTAAATTGAAAATGGTAGGCTGGGGGCAGTGGCTCACATCTGTAATTCCAGAACTTTTGAAGGCCAAGATGGGTGGATCATGAGGTTTGGAGTTTGAGACCAGCCTGACCAATGTGGTGAAACACCATCTCTACTAAAAATACAAAAATTAGCTGGGCGTGGTGGTGTACACCTGTAATCCCAGCTATTCAGGAGGCTAAGGCAGGAGAATCACTTGAACCTGGGAGGCAGAGGTTGCAGTGAGCCAAGATCGTGCCACTGCACTCCAGCCTGGGTGACAGAGTGAAACTCCATCTCAAAAAGAAAGAAAGAGAGAGAGAGAGAGAGACAGAGAGAGAGAGAAAGAAAGAGAAAATTGTAGTCTGTGTATTTTTTCAGAGTTTTGCCTGACGATATTTTTCATTTAGCCAAATATAGTAACAACTTACAACTCAAATATAGCTGTCTTGAAGTTTGTTTTCAGATACCTTCTAGAAACAAAGTCCAAAGAAAACATTGGCAATGCCTATGTAAATCTCTTCTGCCACTTGAAATAACTAGTTGCTAAGTAGTAGTTTGACTGAATTAGAGTGAAAATCGTGTGAGAAAAATGGCAAGCAGATAATGATTATTAACTGGTTTGTGCCTTACTTGTTCTTTAATTAGAAATAGATGTAAATATGGCACAAAAATAGCAGGCCAAAAATGCATACTTTCAAGTTCTTAAATCAAAAGAAAATCAATTATTTGCTAGTTTTCAGAATTAGTAACTCTTGGGTTATACTTTAGGTTATATAGTTGGGTTATGTAGTTTGGGGATATATATAAGCTGTCACCTTAGCAAAAGTTTATGAGAAAGGGATTTCCATACCAATAGAGTCAGAAACCTTGCATGCATCTGAGTACCTTCTACAACTGATTCCAGTGCATTTCGGCATATTTAATATTCTTTAATATTTGGACAACTAGTATAGAAAGAGGATGAGGTTTAGAATCAACTAATATAGACTTGAATCTGAACTCTCCACCCACATGACCTAGGGCAAATTACTCAACCCCTCAGCACCTGTTCCTTGATCTGTATGATTACTATGTTCCGTATTCTATAGCAACTGTAAAAATGAAATAAAATAGGATGTATTAAAACTCCTAGCACAATGTGTGACATGTTAAAATTGACTCCTTTCTCTTATTAAACCCTCCCTTATTACCTATACATTTAGTGTATAGCATAAAATAATAACTCAGATACTACTATCTTATGATCATTTGATAAAGCCAGAATGTCCCAGTTCAATGCTTCCAGAGGACCCAAGAAAGCACATGATTTAGCATTTATGCTTTCTAATTTGTACTCCAAGTCAATTCACAGTTTCCTCTTCACTCACTTAGCCTCCTTCTGACAATACCTAGTTACTTGCTCAGACTGTTCTCCAGGCCACTTGAATGCTGTCTCCACTACCTTCCCATATGCTTGTCCCTCCTAATCTTTCCACCAGGATCCACCACTCTACTTCAGTACCTCTGTTCTACCCCGTTTTCTATTGTCTCCTTTCCTGGCCATCATCCAAGAAAGCCATTAAACCTGGTCGACTACACGTTGACCCTGGCATTTCTTGGTTCTCACTGCCATCAACTCCTCATTTATTCATGCATAATCTTGAACAGTACCCCATCTCCAGAACCATTTGCCTTCTAGAGCCTAACCATGTAGTATCAATTCTCAAGTTCTTATGTAAGTGGCTTTCAGATTTTGGAGGTTTTAAAGGTCTCTCAGGAATTCATGGGTCTCCCTTTCAAAGCCTCTCATCTCCGCCCCAATGTGTTTCATTTAGCTGGCACCTACATTTATAACACTTCCTACACACTAACCCTTTTTCTAAATTCTCTACATTTTTCAACTCATGTTAATCATTGCAACAAACCCCTGAGGGAGGCACTGTGTCTAGCTACCTTGTACAAATGAGGACACTGCACCAGCCACAGGGTAAGTAACTTTCCCAGGGTCACGTGACTAGGAAGTACCAAAAGCAGGATCCAATCTCAGACAGACCAGCTACAGAGCCCAGGCTCTGGCAACACTTGTTGCCTCTCAGCTCTAGTGCCACCTGCCATTCTCCTGTCTCAAAAGAAGGCCTGCCTCTCCTTTTCTCCCCCATTAGTATTCATCCCTGTGATGTCTGTGACCTGTTCCCCTATCTCTCACCTATATTTCTCTGAAATGTACACGCTTCTTCCCAAATGCCAGGGCTCTTTCCCCTCTGCCTGCCCTTAAACATTTGCAAATCCTATCCATCCATACACTGGTTATCATAGGGTTTCTCTCTTTTCATTTACTGCTAGACTTTTCTTGAATGATTGCTCTATTCAAGCTGCTTCTTTCTTTGCATTATCCCGTTTCTGCTTAATTCCTAAACACTGACAATACTTTGAAAAGTGACCAGTAACTTCCTAATTGGTAAAAATATTCAGTTACTAGCATTGACTTCTTGGCACCATTTGGTCTCCGAAATAGCTTCCTCTTGAAATATACTTCCCTTGGGATTAATGAATTACCTTCACCTGTTTCTTTTTTTTTTTTTTCTTGCCTATACTTTTTCCCTTATCTCCATCACTTACCCCTTCTCTTCCACCATGTTCCAGAGAGTGTGTGTAGATGAAGCTTAATCCTCAGTCCACTTGCGTTTCAGTGCTACGATGTGCATTACACTAATAATTCTCAAATTGTAATGTGCATTAGAACATCTGGGTGGCTTCTTATAACTCTGGGGCCTCAACCCCAGAGTTTCTGATTCAGTTTGTCTGAGACTGGGCATGAGTTGATCCCAGGATCACAGTATAAGAACAACTGTATTATAAATATCCTTTATTTTCATGCTTTGAATTCCCATTTTTTTGTGTTTCACTCTCAAAGTTTCTTCTCCAGATCTGTCTTCACACTCAATCCTCAGTCCTGAATATCCAGTTAATTAGATATTTCTCCCTGTATGCTGAATGATCATCTCAAATGACACAACAAAGTTTAACTCACCATCTTCCCCTTTTTCTTTTCTCTGAAAGTATTTTTAGGGCAGAAACTAGTCAGGTATTGAAATGGATACTGGATAGAGACTGTGATGGCCTGGAGAACTTAAGCTTCAACTGAAGGGACGCCTGCTTGTGAGCTCAACCAGTATTACCATGAACAAATATAATCCCAGCATTTGCAGGCCTTCTGATTTTTTTTTGAAAGAAATTGATTTTTAGGCAAAATTTCCCAATTTTTTAAGGTTGGCTTAGAGATTTTACAAAGCAATGTAAAGGCCAAATAAAAAAATGTCTAAGTTGAGTGAGCCTGAAGACTCTGTTTGTGATCTTGGCACTATTGTCTAATTTCCCCTTTTCTTGCTAAATAATACAGGTCCTTCAAAACTTAACTGCGTGTTTTGGCTTATTTGATCACCGGTTATTTCTCTCAAATCTGAATAGCTGCTGTGCTCACAGTCTGTATGAAATCACCTAGGACTTTATTTATATATTTATTATTTGATGTGTTGTCTGTTGTTTCCCCCATGAGATTTTCTCTTCAATGAGACCTTCATTTTAAAGAGGCTCAGATCAGAATAGAGCGTGATGCATAATAAGCCTCCACGAACATCTTTAAATTTCTCAGTAATTTTTATGGACCTGACAACATTTCCCAGATCAGAAACACCCACTAATGATTGGACTACATGTATATACACATTGTATGTTTTATATATATATACACACACACACTCACACATACACATATACATTATATATGCTATTAACTAAAAACCTGCTATGTGACAGAGAGCAGTAGATATTTTATTGCACATTCTCATGCCTACATAATTAATTGATATTATTTTCATTTATTTAACATGAAATCATTAAATTTAGGTATATTAAGTTACCTGGCTAAGTTCATGCAGCACTTCAGTTATATTGCTTATATTTAAATTCAATTACATTTGGCTTCCAAAGCTCTACTCTTTCTTTGATTTCATGCTGTCCCTATGTATAGTGAATAAGCTCAGATAAAACTCAGTCCTCTGGCCAGTCAAGATGCCACACACACACACACACACACACACACACACACACACAATGTGTAAGGTTTGCAAATTTTGGACATGATTAGTCCTTTAAAATGCAGAAAAATTACCAACATTCTTTGGAAATAATATAGCTGCATATTTACCACTGCTTGTTAGAACTTCCTTTTAAAGAAACTTGTTCCTTGAAGCAGCTTATGGCTTCACAATATGTAGCACATTCTAGTACAACTGTGTATCCAACATCAACTGAATACATAATGGAAAACATAGCTTCACAGCAGATTTTACATTTGCTATTTGAGAAGACATCAAATCTGATTCCGAATATCCTGACATCATCTACAGTCTCAGTTTTAAGAGAAAACTCCATTAAATCTGCAACATATGTAGCCATTTTTAGAGCCACATTTCAGTAGAGTGGAAGTCAGCAGTTTATAACACATTCTTGGTGCTTCAATATGAATGTTTGTGTTTTCCAAAAATTCATCTGTTGAAACCTAATCACTAATATGATGGTGTTAGGAAATGGGGCCTTTGGGAGGTGATTAGGTCATGAGGATGGAGCCCTCAAGAATGTGATTAGTGCCCTTACAAAAGAGTGCCCAGCAAGCTGCCTTGTCACTTCCATCATGTGAGGACAAAACTGGAAGGCACCATTTAGGAACCAGACTATGGGGCCCTCATTAAACAATGAACCTGCTGGTGCCTTCATCTTGAACTTCTCAGCCTCCAGCACTGTGAAATATAAGTTTCTATTTTATATAAGCCACCAGGTTTGTAGCATTTTGCTATAGCAGCCCAAAGGGACTAAGGCAGTTGGTTCTCACTGTATCTGCAAGCACAGTTCCAAACCACATATTAGATTTTGAAATAAGTTATATGTTGCTAATGAGGTGGTAGCTCCCAAGTCTGGCATGGGTCACTTAGTTTCATTCTAACCTCCTCCAAACTGTCTTTGGGCTGGGTGTGGTGGCTCACACCTGTAATCCCAGCACTTTGGGAGGCCAAGATCAGTAGATGACATGAGCTCAAGAGTTTGAGACCAGCTTGGGCAACATGGTGAAATCCTATCTCTACAAAAAAAAATACAAAACTTAGCCAGACATTGTGGGGCATTCCTGTGGTCCCAGCTACTTAAGAGGGTGAGGTGGGAGGATCACTTGAGCCCAGGAGGCAGAAGTTGCAGTGAACGGAGATCGCACCACTGCACTCCAGCCTAGGTGACAGAGTGAGACCCTGTCTCAAAAAAGAAAAAGAAAAAATAAACATTGTCTATGTCACTAACCTCATTCTCCTCATCCTTACTGAACTGACGTATCTCTGATTTTTTTTTTTTTTCTCATCCTCAAGTAGCTAATTTTAATTCTGGTTATGATCCAATGGTAGTTTGGGCATATCTTTATTATTAGAGTCGGCAATTGGATCATTAATTGTATCAATGATAAAATGCTGTATTTTATTATTACTGTATTGTACTGTACTATATTGTATCTTTTTTTATCCTAACAGTGGAGTTTTTTTTTTTTTTTTTTTTTTTTGAGACGGAGTCTCGCTCTGTCGCCGGGCTGGAGTGCAGTGGCCGGACCTCAGCTCACTGCAAGATCCGCCTCCCGGGTTCCCGCCATTCTCCTGCCTCAGCCTCCCGAGTAGCTGGGACCACAGGCACCCGCCACCTCGCCCGGCTAGTTTTTTTTTTTTTTTTTTTTTTTGTATTTTTAGTAGAGACGGGGTTTCACCGTATTAGCCAGGATGGTCTCGATCTCCTGACCTCGTGATCCGCCCGTCTCGGCCTCCCAAAGTGCTGGGATTACAGGCTTGAGCCACCGCGCCCGGCCCCTAACAGTGGAGTTATTCAAACCTTACACACAGGACTCAATACATATTCATTAAATGAGTGAATAGATTAGTGAATACCGTATATTACACCTTGAACATTAAACAAGATGATTAGGACGGCTATGGGAGTCAAGTGTGTCTAGATACAGTGGTATGTCTCCTGTTCTGCAAAGTGACAAAGTGCATACTCTGCTGATAAAGATACATTGCTTTTTACATATTATGTTGAGCACATTTCCTTCATTTCATCCACAAAGAGAGTGAGCTATAATATCACTCAAGGGTCAAACTAGAAAATAGTTTAAAAATACTGATTGTAAAATACTTTATGAAACTGTATTATTTTAAAACTACAAGGACACTCAAAGGAAAAAAAAATGAGTTTAAATGCTAAAAGAGAAATTCCATATACTATAGCAGCTGCTGTAAGCTTTTTAATAGATACACAGTTTTGAGTATTACTATAAATGCCTAATACAAATAACTCAATGATGTCTGTAAAAGAATGACAGTTTTGAGATGTCTGTAGAATCTTTCTGAGCTTCGTAACACTTAAATTGCATTTCTGTGATTAAGTAATACAAGAATGCATGCTTCATTTAAAGATTCAGAACCCACAAAAGGCAAAATACACAAAGCTATATAATGCAGAAATAACTAATTCCATGAAGGTGATTTCTATTTTTTTTTTTTTAAATTACATACATAGAGAAAGCAGAAAAGATAAAATCAAGGCCAACTTTAATTCAAAACAACTCTGTTTTTCTTATTTCTAAAAATGTATAAAACGAAGTACCCATGTGAAAGAGACCACAGCTATTTTGTCAATACATTAATCTCCTCGTATTAAATTTTGAGATGCATACTAGGTAAAGCTGTTATTTGTCACTCCAAAAGATCAATCCTTGTGGAACTATACTAGGGAGTCCATTGTCCAGTCTGTAGTTAAATACTTCATAATCGCATAAATCAATGGTGTAGTTCAACTACCTATGTGAAAATTATTGGCTTTATAGACTCTTTATAATCCAGAGAACTTTAGAAATTCTATGTAAAATGTATATAACGACCTCACTGGTAGTGAGGTAGGTGAGAAGACCTAAAAGAGTATGTAAAGTCTTCTAGCTCAATAAAAGGCTTATAGTAGATACTCAAAAACAATAGTTGCTGGGGTCATGCATAATCTTTTAATTGCTTATTGGTCAGAAATTTCAGACTTATGTTAGAATTAGATTCCATAAAGCATAATCAAGAAACTGAGTAGATTGCGAAGTTTGTGTAATGCTGTCTCAAGCGAAGTATCAGTGACTTCTGGTTCACTTATTTGCCTTAATCCTTCTCATTACTGCAGGCGTGCACACTCCCCTGAGTGCATGCCTTTCATTCCACAGGGAGTCAGTGGGGATTTTTTACATGACAAAGAACACACCTAGGATGCCTTTTGGTTTGTGCCATTTAGGAGGGTCATGGGATAAAGGAAGAATGCAAGAAAAATTCAGCTGCTCCCTGCATGCCAGGAAAAATATAATGTTGTCTTATAGATCTTTTTACCAGATCAACTCTTATTTAATAAGCTTAAATACATTCATCTACCTTCCAACACAAGGCCCCACATAATGCTCTCAATATGACCTGATTTCTGTACTCTCACAATCCAAAGCACTGTTTTCATACTTTCTTGAAATATCTATGACTATGAATCTTTGTATTTAGGCACCCATCACATCCCATAATCCTTTAGAAGATACCTCATGCTTTATACATTTATGATGCAAAGGATATTTATGTCTAGTAGATATACCGTAAACATTTCATGGTTTGGTAATGTTCCTGGAGGAAAGATGAGACCAATCACTCTTAATTGTGGTGTAAAATAAGAAAAGGAAAAATTGGCTGGGTGCAGTGGTTCGTGCCTGTCCCAGCACTATGGGAAGCTGAGCTGGATGGATTGCCTGAGCTCAAGGGTTTGTGACCAGTCTGAGCAACACAGTAAAACCCCATCCCTACTAAAACTACAAAAAATTAGCTGTGCATGGTGGCGTGCACCTGTAGTCCCAGCTACTCCAGAGGCTAAGGCAGGAGAATTGCTTGAACCCAGGAGGTGGAGGTTGCAGTGAGACAAGTTCACGCCATTACACTCCAGCCTGGGTGACAGAGCAAGACTCTGTCTCCAAAAAAAAAAAAAAAAAAAAAAAAAGGAGAAATTTATTAAAGCCAGTCACTTACTAACAAATGCATTGTACTTGACTAATTATTCTTCTTAATTTTGGTATTTAATTATGCCTTAAGCATCCATTAGAGACACTATTTATACCATAATAAACCTTTCATTACCATATGTATCACTTTGCTCAGCTGGGTTGCAATATTATCTCAGTGAACTATGCAAGAACCTTCTTATGTTTTAATAATTCTTTAGCCCTTCACAATGCTTCACATATCTTATTTATACTATATCAGTCAGGGGAGATACTAAGCTCAGATTCTCCTTCTATTCTTTATTTCCATCACTCCCCAATGTGACCCCTTAAATACAACCAATTTTAATCATGGGAAGTTTCTAAAATGTTCCCTGCTATGTTACAACTCCATCAGCCAAGAATTTTCTTCCTTTCCACCTGCCTCTCTACTCAAAACTTCTTTTGTCCAATTTCTGTTTAATGGTCTCCTCTAGAAATATTTCACTCACCATCTTTCTTTTAGCTGAATTAAAAGCTTCTTCTAGACCAGTATGCCTCTTCGTAGCACTGTCCCTACTACACGGTAAGCACATACTTATTTCTGAGAGTTAC
This sequence comes from Macaca fascicularis, assembly GCF_037993035.2. NCBI lineage: Eukaryota > Metazoa > Chordata > Mammalia > Primates > Cercopithecidae > Macaca > Macaca fascicularis. The sequence continues at coordinate 18,968,139 of NC_088376.1, forward strand.
TTGAAAACATAAATTGTGCCTTCCTTGTCTGTGTCACCCAGTCATCACACAAAACACAGCACAAAATAGGTTTTCAACATACGTTGAAAATAGGCAAAAATGAGGATGTTAATCCTATGTAAACAATCAAAAGAAAAGTTAAACTTGAATCTTTTTTCTGCTACGTCCATATCAGATAAAATTATTAGGGAAGCTGTGTTTCTTTTTTCTTGTAGTAATCCCTTGTACTAAACATACTATTTACAAATATAAGAATATTCATCAGCAGCCTAAAACTGGAAACTACCCAAATGCTCATAAATAATAGAACAGATAAATATTTGGGGTTTATTCAAACAATGGAATACCATACCATTATGAGAATAACAAACTAGAGCTACAAGTAACAATTGTGGGTGAATCCTCAAACAATGCAGAGCAAAAGACACCAGATAAACCAAAGTATATGGTCTACAATTGCATTTATATAAATTAATGTATTAGAAGTCAGGATCGTGGTTATCCTTGGCAGAGATGAAAAATTAGAAGAGGCACTGGGCGTGGTGGCTCACGCCTGTAATCCTAGCACTTTGGGAGGCCGAGGCAGGCAGATCACTTGAAGTCAGGAGTTCGAGACCAGCCTGGTCAATATGGTGAAACCCCATCTCTACTAAAAATACAAAAAAATTAGCCAGGCATGGTGGCAGGCGCCTATAATCCCAGCTACTCAGGTGGCTGAGGCAGGGGAATCACTTGAACCAAGATCATGCCATTGCACTCCAGCGGCCTGATTGACAGAGCGAGACTCCATTTCAAAAAACAAAAAACAAAAAACAAAAAAAAAAAAGAAAAGAAAAAGAGAGAAGAGACATAAAGGGTTTTTCCTATGCTGGTCATGTTCTGTTTCATGATTTGGCTGCTGGTTACATGGGTGTGTTCAGTTTGTGAAAATACAACAAGCTATATACTGACGATTAGTACAATTTTCTATCTACTTACTACTGTTCAATAAAAATGTGCAGAAAATAGTAGCATTGATGACAGAAGCTAACAATGTTTTCCAGTGAGGATGAGATACATAGCGATGGAGAAGTATGAAATTCTTTCTATTCATCATTCTCCCAGGAAATTTTACTGTTATGTTTAAAGTTCCTAAAATCTTTTTAAATTTAGAACCATTTGACACAAGCTGAATAAAGAAAAACTATGCAAATAGAAGTACACATTAGAGATGAGAATAAATTATCACATAACATACTGGATTTTATTGTATCTAAGAAGACATTTAGCCATATCAAAGGGCAGTAATTACAAAAAAAAAAAAAAACACCACTAAGTCCTTGTGATATAAAATTAATTATAGCAATGAATATAGTAGTTTTGAGATTTATAGTATATAACTTGTATGCCCATACATGTATTTATTTTTTACAAATAAGCCTGATTCTATTACCAGGTAGGTTCTCTTCAAGGCTACATGATTTTTCCCAACTGGATTACAGGCTGTGGTTACAGATGTGTATTACACAATGGAATTCACCTACCAACAAAATGAAATATATTCTGCTCAAGAGGTGACCTCTTGTTCGCTTGTCTTAACTTTAACCATGGGGAAGCCAAAGTAAAATTTAGTATATTTATGTAGTATGTGCTTTTCATATGCCACAGGAACATAATTGCTTCTACTTTCCTTAACATTAAATGAATGAAAAACTACATTTCATGCCCATAAATATTAAATTATCTTAACTGTCTTCAGCTTACTCCTTACCTGAGCACTGACATAAGTTGATTATTTTTGCCAATATAGAGGGAACATATTCCATAAACTCAGAGTTGGAAAATGTAGAAAAACAGAAACATGTAAATTAGTTATAACTCCTTCACACAAAGACATGCTATGTTGTTTTCTTTTCTATATATTTTTTGTTTGTTTGTGTGTTTCACACAGTGGTAATCATATTACATAAATTATTTTGTATCTGGCGTTAACACTTTCTGTACCTGTCCACATGACTTTTAAGTTTGATCAATGCCAAAAGCAATGTATTTAATATAAATATCTATTAGTACTCTTAGAAAATTTTTATCAGGGCAAGTTACATACACAAACAAGCAGGCAGCGAGTAAGCAGTAAGTAATGACACTCACTGGGTGGTTTATAATTTACACACTTATGAGGGAATCATTAGTTATTATTAGTTATTAAATTTATTCATGTGTTTATTGATTGATTGATTGTAATAAGTTACTAAATAGCAAAAAATGTCAGGAATATATGTGACAATTCATTTAATTCATTTCTACAGTCATATTTGTTTCAAGTAGGTCATCATTCCAGGGTATATAAGCATACCAATAAACTTCAAACTAATACAAGTATCAGCAGCTGATTTCTACTAACATACATGTCTACTGGTTATTTTATAATTAGTATTGCCATAAGTATCTTTTGAGCTAGCATATATTGCTTCCTTCTATAAATTACATGTTTCTTGAAAAAAAATGAGAAAGCATGGAAATCTGTGGTGTTTGTATGAATGTGTACTTATAGAAAGACTTATTCCTACAACCACTACAGTGAAGTCAATGAACAACTAGATTTAATCTTGTTGGAGAATAACTGATACAGCTATTTAAAGTTGTTGATATGATGAAATAATTCATTTACTACATGTAAGAAGTGACATGTCTTCTGAAGACTCAAAAGAATCTTTGAAACTACAGAGTTTCAACTGCATGTTAGGTAGTTTCTGGGTATTTTAAAGTATTTACTGCCAAATTGCAATTTTAAAACAAATAGATGTTCAAAAAAACTTAAAACATGTATTTTCTGCATCATGATAGGCAAAAGGCAAAAGTTGGGGGTTAGTCATGGGTATTTTTAAATTTTAGTTTATTTATATACAAATACTACCTTGTTTATCTGTGTTATAATTTATTATATTTCAGTATATTTAATTATTGAAGTTTAAATTAAATATAATCAGTTTATATTATGCTTTTATATTCTTTGGTCATTGAATTACATAACTGTATAATTTTACATAATATAGGGTTATATATTATATAATTTTATAAAATATAGGGTTATATACTATATAATTTCATGTAAATTATATAAATGTGTAAGTACATATTTCTATATACATGAGTATTAAATATGTGAGACTTTTTATCAATATATGAAAGATATAAAACACCACAGAATTTAAGAAATACATGGCTTAGTTGTGAACTGTCTTCCTCGCCTCTGTCCAACCTCATTTCTTCCACTTTCCCCTGTAGACACTTTATCTACTTCCCTGTGTTCTGTAACAAAATATCCCTTGTCTTTCTTATTGTTGTCTTATATGCATATATATAATATAGCTTAGTTTTCCCATGTTAGTTGTCTATTTAAATGAACCATAGCTTACATATTTTACTACAACTTTTTTTTTACTTAACATTTTTAATCATGAATTCAACCATGATGGTGTAAAAGACTGTAATTCTGTTATTTTCACTGGTTTATAGAGTTCCATTAAACAAGTGATTCACAATTTATTTATCCTATCTCCCATCTGTTTTCACTTAGGTTTATCCAAACACCTTCCCTTTATTTTTGTCCTTATAAACATTGCTGTTATCAACATTCTTGTATCTATCTACTGGTAAAAATGTGCAGAAGTTTTATTAGGGTATCTGCTCAGGAGTGGGATCGCTGAAGCATGCAGCACACATTTCCCACAGTAGTTGTCTTACCAGCAGAATAATAGTTTCTCCACAGCCTTACCAATGTTTAACGATGCAGAATTCTTTAATATTTCCCATGCTATGAGTTAAAATGCTATCACTATTTGTAAGATTTCTAGGCTTTACAGAATAATTAATAACACATTAATGAAACTTGATGGACAAATCTAAAGTAGGCATTTCAAGATAGGCCTCCCTGCTATTTACGAGAATGCTGAACTTTATTGAGTCATAAACTAGTTCCAATATATGGTCTGATTTTTAGAAGGAACAAATGTTTGTAATATTATGTCCCACCATTTCGCTATAATTCACCATGCTTTTGGAGGAACATCTTGAGAGACAGAGACAGAGACAGAGACAGAGAGAGAGAGAGAGAGAGAGAGAGAGAGAGAGAGTGTGTTTGGTTATAATACAGACAAAAATAGCAACCAAAAAATGACTTTATCTAGAGAGCATCCTTGTTTCCAAACACTTTTTCTTTAGATGGTTCTGTCTCCATAAGATTTTTTGTTAATTTGAGGTAGCTTATTTACATTAGGACTGGAGAAGATTTTTCTAGCTTAGAAAACCAATTTCATGAGACTGTCAAACATGAGTAAACAAACAAACAAACAAACAAAAAACAGAAAAAGGAAGCCAATTTTATATTAAATCAACTAGTTAGAAGCGTATGAAATAATCCAAGCAATAAATATTTAACAGTAACAATAAAACCATGTTTTTGGTGTTAATACAGCAACAAAATTAGAAGATACAACAAGCATCCATCTTAAGTTATTTCTCAAATATTATATATTATAAGGCTTTCTATATTAGAAAGCCCCGAAGCCCAGTCCTACAAAGTTACTATATTTCACCACGTACTTAGGATAAGCTACTTAACTTACTCCAGATTAGGTTAATGCCGTATGACGTTTTTCTAAGTGTAATGGCTGCATGTAAAGCTGAGCCTTTCTGGAGGTACATATGGGTATTGTGTGCAGTTATCTAAACAGGCTTAAGTCCCATCAAACCACAAGCCTTCTGGGGAATCTGCCACCACAGAAGTCAGAGGACATAGAGATCTTCTGGTCCACTGTTTCCACTGTTTCTTTTTGATGAATGGAATATTTCAAGCACATCAGCAATTTTAGCATGTAGAGTGCGGTAGACTCTCTCTTTTTTTTTTTTTTTTTTTTTTTTGAGACGGAGTCTCGCTCTGTCACCCAGGCTGGAGTGCAGTGGCCGGATCTCAGCTCACCGCAAGCTCCGCCTCCCGAGTTCACGCCATTCTCCTGCCTCAGCCTCCCGAGTAGCTGGGACTACAGGCGCCCGCCACCTCGCCCGGCTAAGTTTTTGTATTTTTAGTAGAGACGGGGTTTCACCGTGTTAGCCGGGATGGTCTCGATCTCCTGACCTCCTGATCCGCCCGTCTCGGCCTCCCAAAGCGCTGGGATTACAGGCTTGAGCCACCGCGCCCGGCCGAGTGCGGTAGACTCTTAAGTTCACTTAAAAACCATAAAATTTATAAAAGCAACCAAATTTATGGAATTTTTCATGGTCTTGAAGCAATTTTCATTGTCACATATATACATTTATATAGATGAGACCACACTAACGGGGAGAAACCAAGTTGCCGAAAATGTCAACAGCATTCCTTGAAAGATTAAGCTGTAGCTAACAGGCAAAGAGGTAAAACATTATTTAGTCTTCTACCAAGAAAAAAGTTCTTAATAGATCCTCACTTATTCAAGTGAATAGTATCATATCTGTACATATTTTTGTAAAGTCAAATACTTCTACCTACAAAAGATACGTTTAATTCTCATGTTTTAAGACCTTGCTATTCAAAGTGTGGTCTGTGGAACAACAGCTTTGGCATCACCTCAAGCTTCTTAAAAATGCAGGTTATAAAGGATCATCCCAAACATACTGAATCATAACCTGCATTTTAATTTGATCACTAAGGATATTTTCTTATCACTGTCTGAAACACAGCTTCATGACACACAGATGTATATACACACATAAACACAAACTCATGAAATTCCATGCATTGTTGTTGAACTTAGGAACAAAGAGAAATTAATTGTGTGTTAAGAGTCAAGATAACTTTTCAGGTGAGTAAAACCCTTCAATTACTAAAACTGAAGTAGCTAAATGGTACATTTGAACTTTACATGAGACTCTTTTCTTAACCTTTTGCAAGATTTTGTACAGCTTTCAGCTGACAGGTTCACATTAATCTATAGCTAATATAGAAAGACATTTCACGGTATGCCAAAATTTAAGCAAAAGGCACTTTGATCTCATTTAGGGAATTTGGTAAAATATTCAAGGGAAAGAAAAGCCAAGCTTAGAATATGTGAGCACTCTTCACAAATTAAATTATACATTTTCACTTGGCCTAAAATTTCCCTATAGCCTTTGGCCAAACAATTTTAGAGTAATCTAGTAGAAACAGGACATGTGTTATCAAGACTAAATCAATGTCAGTCTTATGTGCATAAAGATTTAGGGACATAGAGCTAAATTTCACTGGCACCCTGTATTCGTATCAGAGAATACAATGGTAATAAAACAATTAAGCAGACATTCAAACTGCATAGAGAGTTAAAATTATAGTGCAATTATTACCTAAATCACAGATTAAGAAAAAAAAATAAGGCCAACTCTGTCTGTATATAAACAGTGTTTAATTTGTTATTGTGTTGAGCTCTATGTGTGGGTGCCTTGTGTCTGACATGCCGTTCAGCCTCCTGCTTTCTTAAGTAGGTTTTACGGTTAAATTATGGCTAGAATTAACCAACATGCCAGTACACCATGATATTAATCTCCCAACTATTCAATCACTTAACAATAGCATCATTATTCTGGAGAACTCTGTTTCTTCAGTGTTTGTTCATGTTTTCAGATGTTTCATTAAGAGCAATTTTATTTCAAAAGAATTCAAAAGCTGCACGAATGCATGATCTAAAAAAAAAAAATCTTAAATATTTAATCTTCCAAAGCAGTTAAAAAAAAAGATAAACAATCACTAGGTCCGTGAATTCAAAATGATTTTTAAAATTAAAACATTTTGGAGAGTTCACTGTGAGGGCACTTAAAAGAAGAGTATGAAATACAGGAGGCTGAATCCTGCTTTTCATAACGAAATCATCAGCTTCCAGGTATGTGCTTTGTCAGTTGTCATAATTCAGCTGCTGTTGCAATAGTGTGTGTCTCCTGCTTGTTACATATCTATAGTCTTTAATTGGCATTGGTGTGCAGAAATGACTATAATCACTGTATCAGAAATGACCTTCTCTTCAGACTACTGATTTCTATAGTTCATTAAAAGCATTTCTCACGAGGCATTCATATTGAATTTTGACTTCCAGAATGACCACAAAGAAACAGCTACAGGCAGTGAGTGAGGTCCTGCGGTGGAATCATGCTGATCACTGAATCATATCCAAAAATCGTGAGCCCGGTATTTCCAGGACCTGCTGCTTATACAGCTGTTTGGATGGCCCAGGGCAAACCAGAACGACCAATCTTTCACTCCTAGTCCCTTCCACTATAATATGCTCAGACCCAATTTAGGATGGAATTTAAGGAAATAAAATAACAAAACACATCTGTAAGATCCCCTTCAAATGACTTCAGAATTTGCATGACTAAAAGAACACTTACAGAAACATAGCTTTAGAAAGTCAATACTATGAACTACTTGCTCTAGAAAAATAAACCATCTAAATAGCAATGATTTCTGTCTTTGAGAACACATTTTTTAGAACATTACATAAGGTATTGCAATTGAAAGGATTTTTCAGTATTCAGATACCTGAGCCTACAAATACAAAGTATGCATTCTGAAAGACCTCTCAGCTCAGGGGCTCACTAGATTTACAGGAAAAAAAAAAAATTAAGTGTACATTCCCCTCTATTTTGGTCCCAAACCCTAAAGTCTTCTTTAGAAGATAAATGAAGACCATCCAATAGGACAGAGATAATAGAAGGAAGAACATATTACTCTGGAGGAACATATTAACTATTTATTATTAATTATTTAAGTGATACAGTGTTCCTATCTCTAAGTATACACTTGTAAGTTAGAAACACTCATTAAAATGTATTGCCTAACTACTAATGCTCAAGCATTACACCAAGAAGCTGGCACAGTTAAAAGCGATAAATCCATTAGCTAACATTTATGTCTTTTATTCACATGACTTCTTCTGTGGCTTTTTAGAACATAAGAAAAAAATTAAAAAGCATCAAGATTCACATTTTCCACTTTCTATCTTTAAAGGTGCTTGTGTTATCATCATCATTCATTGTTGATACTGTACATTCCTTTAGAGAAATGAGATTGCACTAGAAAAATTAATGTGTTTATTGTTATGTTTATTATTTACTCTTCATTTATGTATTTTAAACTACATATCTGGCACCTTCTCTGTTCCAATCATTGTCCTCGTAATACTGAGATTAATCAGATGTGAGTTCTGTCCCTAAAATGCTTATAGGCGAATTCAGGTTCACAGACATGAAAATAAATCAGTCCAATATTCTGTTATTGATACAAAGTGGCCATGATTGAAGTACATGAGATGAGACATCACGAGGGAACAAAGGCAGCCATGGATACATCTATGCTGGAAGCTAGGAATAAGGTGGGGGTGAACAGAGAAGGACAAGTCTCAAAGGCCTCCCAGAGAAAGTAGCACTTGATCTCAGTGTATTTTTTTTCTTCTGATGAATAACATTCAACCTGTGATGTTCATCAATTACCTGTATCCCCTGACAGTCATAGAGAGTTCAATCCATCTGCCAAATATTTCTTTGATACCTATAAGGTATACCAAATGCCATAGATTTTTTTTTAAAAAAGATTTCAAGATAAGGCTTTAGATTATTTCTAGTTTACTTGTGAGTAACTATGGTTTAACAATGCATTTGAAAGCCCTAGTCAACTAATAGTCTGGTTCCCTTCAAACTCAAATTCGATATTTTAAACAAAAGGCTTTAGGTACTGGGGAAAAAAGAAGGAGAGTAAGCCTCAGTCTATCCTCTGCTGTATTAAGCAAACGGCTCTTTTGACAGTCTTGAACCAAACTAAACACCCTGCAGTTGGCTATTTAGGTACCTTAGAAGGTGGTTTACAAACCACCTATCGTTTCTCAAGACCATGAAGAACCTCGCCTCCTACCTCCCATTCTTACTGATTGCAACCACAGACTTACGCATGGTTTTTCTAATCTTCTTACATTTCTTTATATTTTAGAAAACCCTAGAGCCGCAGGTAGTGATCAGGCTGGTTTTTCATTAAATTGTGGTCAATTTGTACACAAGTTAGGGGTTGCAGGTACCCAAAGAAAAACAAGATCACTAAAGGTCTTGAAGGTCTCCAAGACCTTAATTACGCATTGTGTAGAAAATTTTTCACTGGTCCATGTTTCACTAAACAGTGTATTTGACAGCCTTAGGTGACTGTCAATTCTGAATTGTATCTTCATACTTACAATGGAAGGCAGGGCAGCATCCAGTTAGCCAGGAATAAAAAAGGCAACAGGATAACACTCTATTTTCTTATTGTGTTTACCTAAGTGCCACAAGATAGTTTAATGTAGTATGTAGTGTGGGATTAGGTTAGGGAGTAAAGGAAGAAGAAATAGGGAGTGTTGACTGTAGTGGATTTTTAAGTAATGAGGATGTCTGCTCCACTGATGTTACCTTGGAGGAATGCTAAGGGTTCCAGCTGCCAGGACCTAGAGTAGTGCTACAGAGTCCTCTCTCTTTGAGAGCATTTCTACTTCCATGCGTTTTTTTTTTTTTTTTTTTTTAATCAACTAACCAGAAATACGTAATCTTAGTATTCTGATATCTTGACAAGTGGCCCTGTATTCTTTTTGTAACCAAAGAACCATGAGCAATCACTGATAGAACTGGGATTGGCTGGAAAGGGAGCAATGGGGAGATTCTATGCATGGGAAGGAACATACTTGTCTCTGAAGAATGATTCAAAAACCACACATGTAGTTCTGGATTTCAACATATTTGCCTCAACCTTTTTAAAAGCTGGATTCATACACAGTTAAACCAAATGTTTGAATGGTATTTCCCATTAGGGTAGGGCTGTTAAGTGAAAAATCGCTATTTTTTTCTTTGCTAATGTAAAGCTACATTGCTATAAGTACAAGTACTCACTGGCTGTTTATCTGAGCACCAACAATGCCCTCAAATTTACCTAAAAATAGGTTAAATGTTAACAAATATGTGATTGTGCTGAACAGAAGCCCTGGAGATGCATATTGCCTAAATATCACCTTGTCATGGAAGCCTGACTGTGAGGTCCCCCTCCTCTCCAGCTTAAATCAGATCTCTTTAAAATATACTGTGGACTTTTCTTCCACAGATTTTAGTAGTGCATGTGCATTTCTCTTCATCAGACTTAAAAATTCCTCACAATATCATTATATTTATAGTTTTCCTTTACATTTTTAACACTTAACAAAACACTACTCATGTACATTTAATACAAACTTGTTGAATGACTGAAGACTATATCTAAAAAACTGTAGCTATCTGAAAGATAGGTTTAATTTATAATTGCCACTTCAGTTTTCTTAAGTCATTGTGTCATTTGTCTCTTAAGACAAAACCAATAATTAAAGAGCTCTAATTTACAAACTCTATCCCTCTGGGTATAGAGTTATCATTCTCAACAACTGAGCTGTGGTAGCAATCTATGAATATATATTTGGCATCATCAAAAATAGCTTTATTGTTATTGTTAAATGAAAAAAGAGAAACAGGGGTAAAGTCAGTATTATATCCATTCTAAGGTCTGAGTAACATTGGGAAACACAGAGAGAGTGGGTAGCATTATCCCAGAACTGATACTTAAGAAGCAGTCAAGAAAACTGAGAAGGATCAGCTCCAAGTCCACAGCCAGGCAACTGCCAACAATTTAGCCTAGACTGCTCAGAATGCTTAATAAATACACAGACAACAGAAGTAAATGAGAATATGATACGTCATTGAATTAGGAGGTGACATATGATAGTGTACAGTCAAGAAAGCAGCCACTGATTTATCAGTAAATATTTGGAATTGACAGCAAGATTAAATGAATACATAGCACAGATTGAAGACAGCCTCTTCTAAAAGGGGGCATGCAGCCTGAAGCTGACATTAACACCATTGAGAAAGAGTCTGTAAAGAAATCAGATTTAACTTAACAAAAGAACCCATAATTCAGGAATCGAACATTGTTAATTAGCACAGAACTTTTCAGAAGTATAATTCTTTACATTTTATCATGTATTTAAATCACTCAGTCTCATCATGTATTATCACCCCATTTTAAGGAGAAAGAAGTAGAGACTCATAAAATTAAGTCCTTACTCAAAATTTACAAGCTCATAAGAGGCAGGTATAAACTCACAAGTTTAGACTTCCTCGTGCTATACTCCAAAATATTAAAAGTTCACAAATAACTCACAAACTAAAAATCACTTCCTACTCTCAGACACATATTTCAAGAGTTCTGTTCTATACCATGTTGCAATATTAAGATGTAGGCCATTTCAATTTGTGTATATCAAAGCTTCTTTCTGCAATTGTTAACAGTTTGTAAACAGTTTTTGGAATTGTGTGAAACTAAAATTGGCATTTTGTTTTTGTTGTCTGCACAACAGAAGAGTCCTAGAGAGAGGAACTATGGCATAGAGAGTTGTGAAGACTTGGAAAGGTAAGGCCAAGCAAGGTTCTGAATTTCAGGAATGAAGAAAATAAAACAGTGAGGAAAGACGCATAGGCGTAATGCCAAGCATACATCTTTGAAAGGAAAGCCAATTTTAGAAGCTGGGGAAATCCCTCAAAACTGTAAGCATATTACACACTGAAGGTGCTGCCAAAAGCAGCCCTTGGATGATTCTAAGATAAAATGAGGCACACAAGAAGGGAAGAAGAGGAGAAAATTAAATGTTACGGTAAATCATTAACAAGCAAATGAGAAAATCAACTTGGAAAATGACAAACAGGGGGTAAAATTTGTGAACTATTTTGCATTGAATTTTCTGTTAAGGAAAATCAACTTTGGACTGGAGCAGTTAGATGAAACCAATGGTGAGATGGTAAAACAAAGCGAACCATTGAGTATACATTGTCCCCCAGATTAATTAAGGGTGGTTTAGGGAACATACATTAGAAAACTAAGATGGGTTAGACTTTCTCTGAGGTCAGCAAATCTAAATTAATAACTCCTGAAGATCAGACACTGTTCTCTAACAGTCCTAGTGTTTGTATCTCTAACCCAACCTCGCTCTCTAGCACTGTTCCTACGTCTCCACTGTCTCCAAAGAGGGCTGCGAAGCACATTATTACAATTTCTACAAGTATTTAGTTTCACTTAAAAATACAAAAGAAATTAAGCATTACTAATAAATTTACTAAGCATTAATAAAAATTTGCTATATAGGTTGACACCTTTCTCCTTACTCAGCTTAGCTCTTATGTAAGTTGGTCATGTTGTCACTTAGTGCAACAGTGCTCAGAGTGGGCTCTACAGATCATCATCAGCAGAACTTGGGAGCTTATTAAAAATGCAATTCGGCCGGGCGCGGTGGCTCAAGCCTGTAATCCCAGCACTTTGGGAGGCCGAGACGGGCGGATCACGAGGTCAGGAGATCGAGACCATCCTGGCGAACACGGTGAAACCCCGTCTCTACTAAAAAATACAAAAAAACTAGCCGGGCGAGGCGGCGGGCGCCTGTAGTCCCAGCTACTCGGGAGGCTGAGGCAGGAGAATGGCGTGAACCCGGGGGGCGGAGCTTGCAGTGAGCTAAGATCCGGCCACTGCACTTCAGCCCGGGCGACAGAGCCAGACTCCGTCTCAAAAAAAAAAAAAAAAAAAAAAAAATGCAATTCATAGACCTCACCCCAGATATATCAGTGGCATTTTATTTTATTTTATTTTATTTTATTTTATCTCTTGTGACCCACATTAAAAAATACATTTTACTTCGGGAGTCAGTATACACAGAAACACCACTCTGAACACATATCTGAAACAAATTAATATTTCTTGAAACAATACCTATGCTTACTATGTGGAAAACACACAAACATTTTGTATTTTATTTTACTCAATTCTAAATCTCATCCACTGGACTGAAATCACTACCCACTGATTGCAACTGGCACACTGAAAAACTCTGTACTATTGTGTATATTCAGAAAAGACTTTGGGATAGTGAACATATTTCTACCAATGGTGTATCGATTTTATTTAGAATGGAGAATGGGCTCAAAGTCACTAACAATTACCTCGTTGTATTTGCAAGGCTGTTATGCTGAAGAATTAACTTTGTTCTGTGTGGCAAGATGTATTTTGATTCATTACAAGAAAACAATTCATAAACAACAAGAGTTGATCAACACCCACATGAAAGGAGATGGGGAGTGTGTCTTATTAGAAGTATTCAAGCCAAGCTAGTGGACTATATGGCACTTGAGTAAACTCAAGCTTCAGCAAATAGTTTGAACTGGATGTTTCAATGCACACTCTAACTCTAGGATTCTATGATTCCCTCAGTTCTAAGGTCTTGCTTCATATTAGCAAATTTCGGCTCTAAATTCTCTATTGTACTTACCCAAAGGGCCTATATAATGGAAGTGTATCTAAGGCAAAATTGTTTGGGGTTCGAAATCACGCGTTTTGCAGTTAGCACACTACTGTGATTATGTCCTTCCCTTTGTTCCCCCACTCACCTCTAGGGTCCTCATGGGCTGGGCCTTTGCTCTAATCACTTTTTATTCCAGCACCTATGACAGAGGCTTAAACAAGCTGATGATTAGTAAGTTTTCTAAATGAGTGAAAGACTGAATGAATGAGTATTTCTCATGATGATAAACACCTACAACTAGGAAGCAGAAGACAGTTTAAGAAGAGTATAATTTGTCCTTATGGAATCTTAAACAGGTGGATAATAAATAATGCCATCCGTTATATTTTAGATGATTGTTATATGCTTATGAAATTATTCAGATGATAAAGGGACAAAAAGAGAACAGAAATCAAGCTCTTAAATGCTAGTCAAACTCTACATGATGAGACTACTGATAAAGAGAATCCTTACCTCTAATAGTTTATCATGAAATTGTATGCTATTAAACTGTAAAACCATAGGGGAAGGAGTGAAATTTCAAACCAAGAAAACTTCTCAATTACTTCTTAATGATAATTAAGAAAATATGATGTATATTTATCACTGAATCTTGGAAAGTGTCTTGCACATAATAGGGTGGTAATAATATACACTCATCTGCAGGAATAAATGACTTGCAAGTTCTGATAGATTCATCCCAGCAGCTTCTTCCGCAGACAGTCAGATTAACTTTCCCAAGGTAAGAGAGGAAGAATAAGATCTCCTGATTGCCGTTTCATTTGATTTCTCTATCCAGTCTCTCTCACATCATGATGTAATAGGAAAATGCATTAATTGTAGAGAAAAAAAATAGATAAATTGAATAAAAGAAGATATAATACTAAATGTTTGTAAGAAGTAATGTAATATAATATGCTTAGCTGAAAGTGTGGTGGTAATATTCATCCCGCTTCCATCTGACCACTCAACAAAGGCATAAGTAACTTGCAAATTCAATGTATATGTTGAGAAAAACAATTTAAATGTGCTTCCATTAGTATTATCCAGATTTATAATAGGTCTTTTTATGTACAGTTGGTTCTCTGTATCCCATCCCCATATTTAATCAACCATGGATTGAAAATATTTGGAATAAACCCAAAACAATAAAAATAACAATACAATAACTTGAACTTTTAAAAACCCAGCATAACAACTAATGAATAGCATTTACATTTTATTAGGTATTACGAGTAATCTAGAGATGATTTAAAGCATTCAGGAGGATGTGTTTAGGTTATATGCTAATACTGTGCAATTTTACATAAGGGATTGGAGTATCTTAAAATTTTGGTATCCAAGGGGGTGATCTTAGAACCAATTCCCTCTGGATACCCAGAGATGATTATAATTACTATCTAATTTAAAAAATAAACCATGAGTCATTGTGAACCATCTGAGTGTCAACATATAATATACAGATAAATACTGTGTATCTCTGGCTATATATCTATGTTTAGCACTCTCTTTCCATCAAATATCTTCACTAACCCATTTGCCAGTCACTGTGTTATTTCAATTTATACTGGAAAGTACTCAGTAATAAATAAAACATACTCTTCACCTGCAGGAAACTTACAGTCTGATTGGAAGGGAGTCAATAATTTAAATATATAATCATAATGAACTATGAATTAATTCTATAGGGACTAAGCACAAGGTGCTATGTGAAAGATTCAGAAGGCTATGTGATCAAATTTCCAAGTCAGGAAGAGCTTCTTAGAGGAATTGGCATGTAGGTTAATATCTGAATAGTTAAGTAGAAGTTACCTAGATAGGAGAGTGGTGGGGAAGATAAAAAGCTCTAAGCAAAGGAAACAGCAGGTATAAAAGCCTGTAGCCAAAAGACAACACGCCAATCATAGTTACTTGAGGTGAGGGCATAATGTCAAAAAAAAAAAAATGCAAAGTGAGAAATGTTAAGAGCTAAGGTTGGAGAAGGAAATGGGGAGGCTACCTGTTTTTAATTGTCTTTGTAACATGCAAGAACTGTGAGAATCTTTCTGTTGTTGAGACAGAATCTCACTCTGTCACCCAGGGTGGAGTGCAGGGGCAAGATGTCAGCTCACTGCAACCTTCTCCTCCTGGGTTCAAGTGATTCTCATGCCTCAGCTTCCTGAGTAGCAGGGTCTATAAGCATGCACTAACATGCCCAGCTAATTTTTATATATTTAGTAGAGACAAGGTTTCACTATGTTGACCAGGCTAGTCTCGAACTCCTGACATCAAGCCATCCACCTGCCTCGGCCTCTCAAAGTGATGGGATTACAGGTGTGGTCCTCTGCTCCAGGCCATGTGAGACTCTTTAAACGGTTCTGGGCTTACCGATAAAATTAGATGGTTGACAACAAGAGAAGTTGGTTCTAACTGCAGTGTGAAGAACAGATTGACGAGCTTTTATTAGAGACAAGGAGAATAGTCAAGAGGCCATTGGAGTAAGAGATAGCAGAGACCTACGTGGAGGTAGTCATAGGAAGGATGAGGATAAAGGCATGAACAAACTCTACAGATGTCGAGGAGATAGATATGTTAGGACTTGGCAACTGGTTGACTATGGAGGTGGAGAAGAAGGGAGATGTCAAAGATGTCTGCCAGATGACTGATCTGAGTGAGTCAAACCTGACTGTGCCAACTCATGCCACAGGCTCACACACACTATTCTACCTGAGATGAAGTGTGACTCTGAGCATGCCTGTGCTGTCTTATGAGTGTGCTTTTTCCCTGTGGCTCACCATAACCCTCATAATACAACCTGTCCTACAAGAACCATTACAAAAGATCCTATCCATATCTTCTCATTCTGATTCAATCTTTATCATAGTACTTTATGTCCATCTTCCTTGTGTAAAAGTTAGTTACATCCTTTATAAATTCCTATGCTATGCCTTTCTTCGCCTGTGTATTGTCAGGACTTATGCCCTATCATGTATTTCTTATATCACCCTCACATGCAAACACTTGATTTTTAAATTGAACACACTAACTTAAAGATAAGAGTTTAATTTTTTTTTAGTTCCCACAAATACTAATGTAGGCAAATATTTTTGAATAATATCTTAGACATACAATATCCATTTTTTCCTATTATGTAAAATACTCTTACTGTGAAAATGGTCATTACTTTCCTAGGCATCTTAATGAATCCTGATATTGTTCATAGTCCCACATAGTATGAATAAAAAGATGCACATAATATATCCAGTGGCACACAGCGGATTGGATAAATTGCAGAAGATCGTTCTCCAGAGTGAATTATCATCACTAGGATGCATATCCATCTTCTGTTCTGAGCCCACCTCATTGTTGCTGCTGTGAATCCATTGTGCAGATATTTGTGCTCACGATGTGCCTTTATGCATTCTACGCTTTCTCTTTAGTATAATATTATATTAACTTCTATATTAGAGCAAATTATAGGGGGAGTAGAGAATACATGTTTTAAAATTTTCTCACTCTGCTGAATTAAACAGTCAAGATAAATAAAGGGTACTTTGGATATCACATAAGTAAACTCTACTTCCAATAAAATTTTTAAATTACTATTTATAAAATACTCCACAGAAACTAAGTCTATTTCCACGACACATTTAATTTGGATTAAATAAAATGGTGACTATCGTATTAAATATTAGTGATACATAATAGAGTTGATCCTCATTATTCACTGATTCTGTATCTGCAAATTTGCCTACTCGCTAACATTTATTTGTAATCCCCAAATCAGTACTCACAGCAGTTTTGAGGTCATTTGAAGACATGTGCAGTGTGGTGAAAAATTTGACAGCCTGATGTGCACATTCTTATCTGAGGTAGAACAAGGTGATGATCTGCCTTCTTGTTTCAGCTCTCTTATCGTAAACAACAATCCTTTTTGGGATCTATTTACTGCCACATTTTTCACATTTTTGTGATTTTTTTTTTTTTTTTTTGGTGATTTTGCTGCTGAAAACGGTCCCCAAGTGTAGTGGTAAAGTGCTCCCTAGTGTGTTCCTAAGCGCCAGGAAGCTAGGATGTGCCTTCCTCAGACAGTATGTGTATTAGATAAGTTTTGTTTTGTTCACGTATGAGTTATAGTGCTCTTGGCCTTGAGTTTGTAAATTATACACTTAATTTTGATTTGATTGACAAATGTCAATGAATTAAAAACATATATTAAGTAGGTGTCTTTAAACAGAAACATGCACATTACAGTTACTACACATTAACTGGTTGATGAGAAAGTTGTGATCAGAGGCTTGCAGGAATCTTACCCTATACTTTCCACAGGAGCTCTGGTTCAGTATTTGCTAACTCAGTGTTTGCGGCAACTTCATAGAAAAAAATTCTGTGAATAACACGGATTGACTCTATCTCTGTATTTCAAAATTTAAATGTGCTTGCTGTAAATAGTGTTAACTTTTATTTACTATACAATTTAATTTCCCTAAAATCATAATGTATACAATAAAGGATAAGATAATTCCTGCTTTCAGAATCCTCAGGGATGAAATGAAATGTAGAAAAGAACTAGAACACAGGGTGAAAGGTGTGATGATCGAGATAAAGGCAAAGTGACACGGGAAGATAGATGTATGTTGTGCCAAACGATCCTGCAAAAATGGGGGGAAAATGTAGAGTGAATTATGAAATGCATTTGAGTTTCTTAGGTTTGAGTGAGTGTTCAACAGATAGATAGGGAGGGAGATGGGGTAAATACGGGCTCAAACACAAATTATTCGACTATGACTTCATGAACAAAAATGCCAAATACCAATGTGTTATTTTGACATTGAAATGTATAGCTACATTTTAAAAAACACTCAGATCTAATATTATAAAATTATTTGGAAATGAAATATTCATTAAACCACTAATAGAATTTTTCCTGAAACTATATATGTGAGTCTGCTTTGTCTGTGACCCAGATGGCCCTGAGGGTTGTTTTACATGTTGGGCTATAACATTAAGGTTTCTTGGATAAATGGCCAAATAAGTAAGAGTTATCAGTGTATCGAATCAAAGAAAACATAAGAGAAAATTTTTACCATTGCAGAATACCATTGAAACTATACTCTCATTCTACTTACTCCATTTATGTAAAGTGCTAGATATTCTAGTCGTAAACTTAGTTCCAGAAAGTGATCAAATATGAGGAATAAAAGACACGTTTCATAGAAAGCGTCCTGTTGGTGCTTGTCCTGGGTGGTGAGGCGGGAATCCCAGCAATTAGAGACAATAGAGTTCTTGTTCTTCCATGCCAGTATTTTTAATAGATCCACCATTGTAGTATACTTCAACTTTCCCTGGGAGAAATTACCAGATCCTTTCAAAGATGTTGAGAATTACCCAGGAATCAACATAGAGGGTAGTGCTGAAAACAGTATTATGGTGTCTGTTAGTGAACAGTGGGAAACTAATCTTGCCAGAGTCCCTTCTCCTCACTTCCACCCCAACAAAAGAAGAGGGATGAGTGCTTTCCAAATATGCTGTGCCCAACTCCTGCTAACTCAGTTTAAATTCATCAGCAGCTGCAGCAAACTTACAGATGGTGCCAGACCCCAGGAGGGGAATACCTACAGGGAGCTGGGGCCTCCTGGAAAGCTGTGCTTTCTCCCTTCCAAAAGCTTAACATCAAACTATTCTCAAGGTCCAGAAGTTCTGGCAGAAAAAGGGAGTTGAAATGCCTAGGGAAGAATTTTTTTTCCACTTTTGAAATACAGAGAAAATTTAGTTAAGACTGTGATCATCTATTGCTACTATCATTACACTCAGTGGTTGTGGCTCTATCTTGTGGACCAGTTTCTCTTCCCTCACCTCCTCCAGTTCATTTCCCCTTGACAAGTTTGCTCACCAGGTCCCTCAGTCTTAGCACTTTTCACAAAGAACAGTGCAAAATAGATGCCAGCAGGGCCAAAGGCAGATGCCAGCAGGGCCAAAGGCAGATGCCAGCAGGCTGTCACTTCTTCACCCCTGGCTAGCCTGGAATGCCAGCAGCTCATATTGATTCTGCCCTCTTCCAGCCAGCCTCTACTGCAAGCATGCTCTGGCCAGTGCCCCCACAATGTCAGCCGCAGCTGCCAAGAATTCTCTTAACTTTAGGTGGTCTATAAGCATTCTAATTTCAGCCAGACACCACAGTTCAGGGCCCATGCAGGATAACCTGCTGGAGACAACCCTTGCCAGGCCAAAGCCCACCATGAGGCTGGAAGAGAACAAACCCAGAGAAAGCCTCAAGGGTTTGGTTACTAACTGGGTTGGGGGATCTGGCAACAGAGACATGGCCTCAGGCACACTGCTCAGATTCGCTGCAATAACCAGCTGCTTGTCTGGCTGCTTGTTGCCAAATAGCAATCTTGGCATCCAGCCATTAGGCTGGCACCAGGTCTGAAATGCTGCAGTTCAACAATTTTCACCAGGCTGTGCCAAACCAGAGACACAGAACACTTCCTTGTCTAAAATCCAATCCAGTGGTATCTACTTCCTGTGGAAGCCAAAAGTCCCAGTTTTCTTTACCTAAGTGGAGTAAAAGCATTCCAGAGAAAATGGCTGAAAAGCAAATGCTACATACTAAGACATATATTCCAAATGAGTTCAAAGCCAAACATTTGAGATTAGCTAAATTTCACGTCCTGGAAACAGCTGCCCTTGTCCCTGAGGCTTCTGTCTTAGCAAGCAAGGGAAACAGTGGGGATTCAAAGAACTTTCAGTGTAAACTCTATGAATATGTAGATTTTCTTCAATGTATCAACATATTAATAGCAAGATTATAAGTATTAGGTTCTGTATATCCAGAATCCATTAAAATTCACACTAATTTTTAAAATATTTTCAGGCTATGTAAACTTGACCCTGAAAAATGTATATTCAAGCATACTTTCAAAATTTTGCATACAATTTTAGTGACTCCTTAGAACCCTTGTTGAGGACCCAGCTTTACCTTAATTTATTCTGTTTAATATAAAATTCCTGGTTTGAGCTACTCAAGCAGGATAGTGACAATGTATGTTTCTTTCAATTTTATTGCAAGTTTTTACCTGTTTTCATAAACTATAACCTAGGTCCCCTACATAAAATCAAGCCAATAAATGTCAAATAATTTGATGGGACATTAATAATAACTAATTCCCGTGGCGCAACAGCTGAAACTCTTTCTTGTCTCCAGCTTTCCTGGACTGGTTTCAATTCTTTTTGCAAAATACACTGAACAACACTTGAAGTTGGCCTATGGGCATTCTAGGTGTCAGAATAATGTAATTATTGACATTTGAAATCCTAAACCTCTCTTTTTTTTTTCCAGTTATTTCAAGAAACTTTGCTTTTGGTATAGATTTTGCAGGAATTTGTTGATTCTACATCACGGAGTAAAATACATGAGAATGGTCTTAATTAGAACCAGGTCAAAGGCTCCAAAAAAAGGAGGCAGGTAATAAGCTATAGGTTTTCTCATTTTTGCTTCCATTGATCCAGATGGAAAGAATGTATATCTATACTTTGTTTAAAACTCATCCACACACCCTGAGGACTGTTGAAAATAGGAGGTACAACAGAGAGGTAAATAAGTTGAGAATCCACTGGGAGGGATATTTCCTACTGAGAGGGAGCCAAATATTGTACATATCACAGCCAAAGACTATGAGCTTCTTACCCAGGAAAATCCCTGTTATCTGATGTCATGCCTAAATGTATAACTTGACATCCTGCAAGCATAATGGACACATCTAGATCCAGAAAACATCTGCTCTGAAAGTCTCATGGCCTAATTTGTGTTTGTTCATGCAAAATATCCCTCATAACACTCACTGTGCAATTTTGATTTTTCTTCCTTTTTTCAGGGGAAACAAAGGGGATTCGCAAATTGTGTTATTGCAGTTAAGGTGGATGACGCCATGATTTGTTCACACGATTCACATAACATATGCTGCAACAACATGAACGTGGTATGCTTGGAAACTTTCTTGAAAAACAGTTACATGTTTTCTGTCTAAGCTGGCTAGCAAAGAATATCCAGGTACCTATCCATTAGTCCATCTCAAATGAAGCATTGCAGGCATAAATGAGTAAGCACACTGCCAATCAATTCTGATCCAAGATGAAAAAGTGACGGCATCCTTCCTTCCCCAGTGGTTTTGTGCAAAACCTGCCATGCCTGCACTCTCAAAAAGTGAAGGATCCTGATCTACTTAAATATCTGGAAAAAACAAAAACCACAAAACCCTCATAAGCAGAAGGGAAGGCTGGGGATATTGTAGGTAATATTGAATCTTGCTTAATTATACATCAGGGAGAGACTAAGATGCTGGTGGAGTGGTCTTTTGTCTGTGGACCGTTTCCTGATGTCCCCAAATTTTACCTTTACTATTTTTATTTTAAAAAGCCCAGAGAGGGGGGAGTTAGCACTAATTCTTGCAAACACCTAAGACAATGTCCCATAATAATCTTTGGCTTCTTCATCTTCACCATCACCTACACCCTTCCAAGTATTTGGTTCAGCATTTTGAGGTTATAAAAAGGTTGGTCCTATAATTTTAATACAAAACATGTTCTAACACAAATTGAGTTTTCTGTAAAGTGTTGGTTCTGTGGAATGCAATTTCTTTCCCTCTGTCTTAGGAGTGAAATTGATAAGAGTTTAAGATGTAAGAAACATTCACAGGATCTGGAAATTAATTCCAACAGTTAACATTTGTTGACACAAAGTGTTACTGGGCACTTGGTATGTGGTAAGCATTGAACTAACTTTTGGGGAGTCAATGAAGACAATGCCATGCCTACCATTGAGGAAATTACAACTCCCAAATATCAAAGTGTTGACAAGCATATAGACACCACGTGTGGGGTGTGTGTGTGTGTGTGTGTGTGTGTGTGTATCTATGTGTTGATATAGAGTGTTATGATCTGATGGGTACTGGGCATAGTACTTGTTTTGAAAAACTAACCACAGATTTCAAATCTGCCTCACTATTTTTGACACATTAAGTATATGCTTCCCTTATTCCTTCATAATCTGCTATTTTTGGTTTGTTTTCCATTTACCACCCCCGTTTAGGCTTAGGATACCTACCTTTCATCAGGTTTAAAAGTTACTCCTATGAATAAGGCATTCAAAAACAAAAGATGAATAATATCCTTGCAGTAATTTCAATGTTTTAGCAATTAGCATCAATGCCAAGCACTACTGCGCAAAGAGGCAACATAGGATTTTGAATTTAGGTGAAACCACTGTGACTAAAATCCAGGTAAAACTTAATGTTGTGCTTGAAAAGACAAATCTACTAATTCAATAAAACTGATTAATATTTTAGTGTGCACTGTTCATTAGCAGAAAGCAGGGATCTTAAAAGAATTAGAAATCAAACAGTTTTGTGTTGAGTTATGAAAGGAGTTTGGAAGGTCATAAAATCATTGGGGCAACTGAAACTTAGGCAGGTAAAAGAACTTGCCAGACCATGGAGCCCTTTGGTGGCTGACCTGGGAAGAAACTCCAGATCTCCTCATTCCCGGCCACTATACTAGTGGCCAATCCTTGTTCACCTTTTCCCTGACCCAGTGGATGTCTTACAAATTCATTCCCTCCATACTGGCAGTTGGACACTCTGGATGGAGTGGGGCATAAGCGCTTCTAAGCTTAGAACCCATTCTCCCCTCGGCCACGTTAGACAGATGCTAGGTCCACTGTAGTTTGTTTCCTTCTTGGCACTAGCTTGGGGGCTCTGGTTCCTCTGCTTCTCTCAGTTTTCCCAGAAAACTCTCAATTGCAATAACATGAACTATGCAGCTCCATTTCTGTCAACATGCAGATGTGAAATGGAATTCTACATCCACTGTGGTAAAAATAGGAATCTTTGCAGCAAGTTGGAAAACTGACCCCCATGTAATGTTGCACTGAATTTAGTGTCACAAACTAACACACAGATACCAAAAAAACAAGTGCATGTAATACAACTGTGTGGGCCAAATTATTTTTTTGCAACATAACTCCTATTTTTGAAGTATGCTTGGATATGATTTGACTTTCAACCATGACACTAATATGATGACTCTTTTAGTGTTAAAATGAACTTTTAAGAGAAGTGTGCCAGTGATGGTAAGTTTAAAGTCAATCTGTGTGCTAGTAAATAATAGTGTTTTGTTTAATTAACATTGCTTAATAGAATTAAAAGGGTTAAAAGGGGGTAATACCATGCTGACCTCCTCCTCTTATTTTGTTATTTTATTGGTTTTCTAAATCCAGATGTCTGAGAATTATTAGACTATACTAAGAAGATTTGGTTGTTTACACAGGCAGTGAGTGATAGAAAGATTTAAACTGTATCAATGGGCATTTATATCACATTGGTAGATAGGAAATAGTAAGTTCCATTTGAAATGTGGTTTTATATTTGCAGATATTTTATTGTGATTTGTCTGAGTAGATTTTCATGTTCTTTTTTTTGAAAGTAAGAAAGGATATAATACAAACAAAACACATTTTTGCTGAAGAGTTTATCCCCCAAACTAGACATAACACCATTTCTGAAGTAGTTGCTATGCAAGGTACTACACGACCTGCAACTTACAGGTATGTGGTATCGTTAGAATTCTGTACTTAATTGGTTTCCTATTAGTGGTTCAGAAAGACAGTCCTTTGTAGCCACTGACAAGCATTTATGAGACAAGTTCGCATTATGATTTGGTGTCACCCACAAATGGTGTGGAAATAATTTTCCTTCTCTCCTTATATCCACAAAGACTGAAGTACCCAAGTCCAAAGTTCTAGTGAGTAAAGTCTAGCTCAACAACTTAAGTGTTTATTACAATAGTTACTGCCAGGTAGGGAGAAGGAGAGTACACTCTAATGTCTGGGTTTGAGTTCTCATTCAGTCACTTTTAGTGAATGTCAGTAAGTATTAAAACTTCAGAAATGATTTAACCTCTTAGTGCCTCAGTTCTGTTAGTTGCAAATAAAGTTACCTCATTGGGAATTGGAGGGGTTGATACTTAAATGAAATAATACTTGTAACGGGAGGCCTAGTTTGCCTGCTACTTAGAGTTTCCCAGGATGTAGGACTTTCATGGTAAAACTGAGACTGTCCTGAGCAAACCAGAAAGAGTAGACCACTCGACCTGTAAAGTACTTATAACAATACCAGGTACAAAGCACCCACTAAAATGTCAGCCCTGACTATAATTGTCCTTTTCACTGCAATTCAAACATGGAGTGAATACAAATGCATTATTCTTCCACAGAATTAGCGTAAAGTTGTATCCTAATAAATCCTAGCCTTTTGCTTCAGAGTTAGAGAAAGAAGAGTCACACACCAGAGGCAGAAAACCAAGATCTGTTTATTTAAAGCCCAACAGCAAATCACTTTCTGCTCAGACAAAATGACTGTGACATAAAAGCGTTCCCTGGAAATGTGCCTCCTTTCCCTTCCTCAGAGGTGTCATTCATTATCAGTTCAGGATGACTCCTCTCTTAAATTCTGAAATGGGGAGAGCCTTTTACAGTCCTCTGATAACCTCATTTCAAGTTCATACTTGAACTGCTTATGGCCTTTTTCTGGTTTGTCATCATGAAAGTGTCCTTAGGACACCTAATATCCAATAAAACACACAGGTGATTGTAGCGATCAGAGAGTTCACTGTGCAATTGCACCACTGTTCTGTGTTCAGACATGCAGGTCATCCACAGATTATGTCTCTTGTTTGTCCCATGATGTTGAAACATGAATCAGTGAAACAAGTCCATTCTTTATCTTAAATTTGGTTGCTTTCCCAAGATTCCTGTGCAAGAACCAGCAAGGCTCAGTTTTGCAGGTAACAAACTAATAATGTTAGGCTCAGTGACTTTGAAAACTCACGTGTGGAAGGCTGCAATGATCAAAAACGAAGGTCTGTGGCCCAAATAATAAAGGCCCTTCTGTTTATATACATAAGGTCTAGAATTAAAGAATGACCCAACACAGGTGCTAGAAAGGACATTAGAAGTATATTTTAATACAAAGTTTCAGTACAGCGCAAAAAAAAAAAAAATCATTTGAACAAAATGGCCATTAGTTTTACACATAATTTTCAAATTGGGAGCAAATTAACTTCAGTGTATATTGGGGAAGTTCTCACAATCCTAATACTCACTGGGTACTCACTCCATGCCAGGCTTTATTTAAGTGCTTTTGTGTATTAACTCATTTAATTATCTTTACTATTCAAGAAATGGAGGTAGCATTACTATATCCACTTTTTAGAAAGATAAATTTTGGAACAGAGAAGTTGCATAACTTGTCTAAGGACACATAGCTAAAAATTGATAGGTTTGAGAGCTGAACTCAGGCATTCTGGTGACAAAATGGCCTTCATAATGATGTGACAGAGAATAGAAATATTAAGCTCTCTGTATTTTCTGAGAAACAAGTCAACCTAAACTAAGTTTAACATGCATCTGAATTTATCTATTTATAATTGAATATTTCAATAATTGATATTATTTAAGCATCTATCTTCCTGATTCTAAATTTACTGTAATTATTTAAATACATGTTTTTAATAAACAAAATTTTTTTAAAAGACTGCTGGCTGGGCACAGTGGCTCACAACTGTAATCCCAGCACTTTGGGAGGCTGAGGTGGGCAGATCACCTGAGGTAAGGACCTCAAGATCAGCCTGGCCAACATGGTGAAACCCCGTCTTTACAAAAAATACAAAAATTAGCCAGGCATGGTGGCAGACGCCTGTAAACCTAGCTACTTGGGAGGCTGAGGCAGGAGAATCGCTTGAATGTGGGAGGCGGAGGCGCAGTGAGCCAAGATTGCACCATGCACTCCAGCCTGAGCAACAAGAGTGATACTCTATCTCAAAATAAATAAATAAATAAATAAATAAATAAATAAATAAATAAAGACTGTTTAATGGAAGCATTGAAGAAATGCTCCTTAAATATACACTATGTAAAAAACATACCTAGTTGATAAGAACTGATTCACCCTAAAGTCAAATTCAACCTATAGATTCAGGAATAAAATCTAAGTGATATCAGCATATCATTGATAGACACATATTAACTACGATTACCATGTTTTAAACTGCTTTATTATATTGAAGAACTAAAATGCTTGGTATCCCTTTGGTTCAAAAACTTCCCTTTTACTGTTAAAGCGTACTATTATGACATGTTTATGCACTATAACTGTGCTTTTAAATTTGTTTTGTACTGTACTTTAATTTTAGTCTTTTAACTGCAACCTAAATTGTATGTACTTATTCTGATACTGTGAATATTCATATTATAAAATATACCAGTGTACTATGGATAGTGGTGATGATACATAATACTACAAGATAATATAAGGATCTATATATTATAAGGATCTTATATATTACTAAATATGTATAATCTCAGTTAATATAAAGATAGGAATATAAAAATCAAGATATGTGCTGTTTGAATATATGACTTTTAAAATTACAAGTGAATTTTATATAACTATTCCTACTATATAAAAATATGAATTACAATAAATATTTCTGATTGTATAAGTGAGTAACAATAATGAACAGTTATTGAGGCCTTAATATGTACCTGAAACTATTAAGCTCAGAAGGCTTCAATGACTTGATTAAGATTTCACAATGAGTAAGTGGTCAACTAGAACCCACAATGGACTCAAAATTCCATGCTACTCTCGCGATGATAGCATGGTATTTTGCTGTGTCTTTGTTTTCTTAAGTAGGATGATTTAAATTGTGAACTTCTTAGAATATGATTATATTTTTAAAAATCTGTGGATGATAGAAATGTTTTATATCTTGATCGCTGTGGTGGCTACATAGGTACATGTATTTTCAAAACTCATCAAATCCTATGCTTATGATGAGTACACTTAATTTTACTCCTTGATAATGTTGGCTTAAAAAACTAAAACAAAAAATCTGTTTTCAAAAAACTCTGTGGACACATGTACTGTGTAAAATAAAGTGCTTGTTCCTCAAGAGATACTACTGTGTTAGAGATATAATGAATATGACAACAGATAAGAAATAAAACAAAAATTTGTTTTTTAAAATTTTATTTTTAAGGATAATTTTAACTGTCCCTTATTCTCAATCATATGATTAAACAATGTGTATATATCATACTACTGCCAATCTGCAGATAAGAGGCTTTCATTTTTAGTATGAAAAATACACAGATATGCTCTGTGTGTTTTTTCACCAACAGTTTCTTATTGTGTGCCCCTAAAAGTCAAAGGTTGCAAAGAAAAATCTGTGAAAAAACAAAATTCAGCAAACACCATTCAACGAGTCCAACTTACTTTACATTAGGCATAGAATTAGCAGATTTGGTGGAACACTGTGATCTGTTTTACAGCTGAAACCTGATGGCTCAGGCAAAAATAAACAGTTTTTTTTTTTTTTTTTTTTTTTTGTCTCAGCAGCAATATTGACTGAGTAAGCAAAGTATTGATCCTTATTTGTTTCCTTTGATTCAAGTTATCCTGAGGCTTCCCTCCAAAACTCTCTTTGGGATCTACACAATAAAAGAGCTTCATATTCAAAACCTTCCTTCTTTCACCTCAGTGGCACAACATTGGATGTAGCATCTAAGATAAAATGCTGTTTCCTGTATCTCCCAATATAAACTCAAACTTTACCTTAGAACAAGTTTTATGATGTCAGTCCAATAAAATCATTTTTATATTACTGATGAATTTGGGCTTTATTCCATCATTAAATATGTATCAGTTACCACTTAAGAACCTGGAAGTGTGCTAGGAACTAGGGGCACAAAAATGAATTGAATAAATCTATTATCCTCAAAAGTTTTCAGTTAAGGATACAGTAGAGATTGGTAGGGAGTGGGGAGGGAAGGAAACAGATAGAAAAACAGAGAAAGAGGAGTTACTGAGATGGAACTTGATAGAAATTGAGATAGTGATAGAGATAGAGATAGATGGAGATGACAGAGTAAACCAGAAGATCAGGGAGAATGTTAGGAAAGATGACTGTTTTGGTACAGGTAGAGCAAAAAAAAAAAAAAAAAAAGTATATATTTCCACTTGAAAGAATTTTTGAGTGATGAAGACAGGACCACTTCACTTTCAGCTTTTACTTGTCTACAAAGGCTTTCCTGCTCAGGTTTTCCAATGACCATGATGTTGCCAAATCTAAATGTAACTTCTTTTGGTATATTTCTTGACTTCTCAACAAGTATTCAACACATTTCATCATTCTATCTTCTTTAAATACTTTCTTCTCTCAGCTGCTGTGGTATAGCACACTCCTGCCCTCCTGGTTGTCCTTTACCATACTGATTGTTCCTTTATAAACTTCTTTCTTGGCTTCTCATCCTCTTAGAACCTCAGAATTCAAGTGGTGTGAACATTTTGTTTTATTGTTATACACAATCCCTACGTATAGGTCATGGTTAAGAAATGGGGCTCTTAAACAAAACTTCTTAATTTAAAGCCTGGATTTGCTAATTACAGCTGTGTGACCTTGGGAAAGTCACTTAACTTCCTTGTGTCATTATTTTTTCACCTATAAAATGGAAATTGGCATAACATCTAAATGAGTTAACATATATAATATGAAGTACTTACATGCAAAATACTTAGAACAGTCTGTAGTACATATTAGATACCACACTATTGTCTCATCCATATGGATATAAAAGCCATTTATAATGCTTATGACTCCCATTTTATTTCCTTTACTTTTTCACTTTGAAAACTAGAATCACATATCAAACTGCCAATGTAAAACTCATTTCAGATATCTAATACAATCTCAAAAATAACAAGACTGAGAAGAGCTCTTGATTTCTCTCTACCCAAAATTGCCTCTTTCACAATCCTTTTCATTTTCTGAAACGGCTCTTTATTCACTCAAGCCAAGAGTTAAAGAGTTATCCAAGATGCCCAAGCTAAGAGTTAAGGAGTTATCCCTAATTTATCTTTCTCTTAACCCTTTTGTCATATGCCATTCATGAGTAAATGCTATCAAGACTATCTCCAAAATATATTCCAAATTTATCCCATTTAATCTCTTCTACCATTGTGATCTTATTCCAAGCCATCACCACCTCCTTCTTGGACTTCCACAAAAGCCTCCTTGCTTGTCTTCTTGCTTCTTCTCTTTTACTCCCCTAAAATCTATCCTTTGAAGAAGAATACCCAACCTTCCTTATGATCCTTGTATACAACAAGCTCATTTCTTTCTTCAAGCTTTGGCCAAATTTTTATATATGTCTGTAATGCGTTATTTCTGAATATTATCTGCCTGACTCCTTCCTGCAAATGAGGTCTCACATTAAAGAGAACATACAGTCTAGAGTAACCTCCTAGTCATTATTTACGACCTGGTTTTCATGATATTTACATATTCTAATGTTGTTTAAATTATTTATTCATTTATCATTTTTATCCATTATAATGCAAATTCTATGGAAAAAACTTATCATTCCTTTAGATATCTGCAGTGCTTAGTACACAGATGACAATCAATAAGTACGTTTGAATAAATGAGTAAAAAGACCATGACAGTACTGAAGCAGAAGAGCTATTGGGTATCATAAATATCAAACAGTTGAAGTCTTGGAAATTGATTCTAGATTGGGGAAAAGAGTTACCCCAAGATTTTTTATGTGGACCGCTATTCACATAGAGAATAGTGGGATCCCTTAAAAAAGGGATAAGTCCAGGAATAACCCTCTTTGGGGGGGGACAACGAATTTGATAACTCTTGGGTTACAAAATGGAATTGTCTAGGGAATAATGAGATATGGACCCAGAACTAAACAAAAAGTTGATGGTAGGCAATATAGAATTAATAGTCATTAAATAGCTGAAGTTGTTTGTGTAATAAAGAGCAGATAGATTATAGAGTGAAAAGAGGTGTTCAACCTCCAGAAAACTCCAAAATATTCAAGAGGCAGGTAGAAGAAGAGAAGGTAGAAAGAGTAATCTCCAAAAGGTAAGAGGAAATGCAGGCAAAAGGAATTTACCATCCATAGGAGAACAAAGGAGGAATCAACAGGGTCAAGTAACAGAGAGCTTAATTAAAATAAGCACTAAAAAGAGTCAGCTGTATTTATCAATTAAAAAATCACTGGACAAATTGAAAACCAGGATGCCATCTGAACTTGCCAGAGCCCTGCCCTTGAAACTTAAGTCCCTCAAATTTTCAGGTATTCGGCATGAGATCTGCCTAGAATTGCACCTCTCTGGGCTCCAGATCTTTACTCAGCACATCCGGAAAGAATTGATCACACCCTTTTACATCCCCATCTTTTTTGTGCTACCACCAAGATCATAAACTAAGTCAACTGGTCCTCTCAATGATTTTTTTATTTTTATTTTTCTCCTCTGTTCCAAAGATAAATATGGAAAAATATCGTCAGCTATCAGGAATTTAAGTATATTTTTAAATTGATCATAAGATAATTAAACATTTAGCAGAAGATTCTTCCAAGTAATAAAAACAATAATAAATGAGTGATCAGTGAATCAGTGGGACAATAATTTCTAGGATGCCCCCAAAACACTAGGAGATGTAAATTATTTTTTAAGACTCATTGGACTTATGTTCACTAAACTATAGTCAGCAAAAAAATGTAAGTATATATAGAAATTTAATAACATGAGTCAAAATAGGAAGAGTTTCTTGCTTAATCATCAATTAAATGCAAACATTATTAAAAAGTAGAATGCTGAATAAATGTTTGACTTTTGGAAATTACATAAAGCAGGAAAGTAAGATTCTTCCAAGGACATCCTTGAAAACACTTGTAGAGGCATAAATCAGGACTTTATTATCCATGTGCCTAATCTGTCAGTTTGTTATCAGAAAATCAAATTCATCACCAAATTTTCATAATATTCATTTTTAATACTTCTGGTTAATTGAAAGCACAGTGGTAGGTCCTATGAAATTGGGAGAGCCTCTGAAAGTCGGAGTAAGAAAGCTAAAACAGAGGATTAAATTATGTTTTCAGATTTGCGTGAGCATCATTAATTCGAAAAGTTCTCAATCTTTGCTACATACTAGAATTATCTGAGTAGGCTTCAAAAAATCCCAATATCCAGGTTGATTCCATACTGGTTAAATCAGAACACTTAGAGAGTG
Organism: Macaca fascicularis; assembly: GCF_037993035.2. Classification (NCBI taxonomy): domain Eukaryota; kingdom Metazoa; phylum Chordata; class Mammalia; order Primates; family Cercopithecidae; genus Macaca; species Macaca fascicularis. The sequence continues at coordinate 18,999,611 of NC_088376.1, forward strand.
AGGTCCAAACCTATTTTCTAAGGGTCCGTAAGGGATTCTCATGAGTAGTCATGGAACTGAGAACCTATGATTTATGCCACCCTTGTTCTCATTACATGAATGTTTCAGTGATTATGAATACTGGCTTTGAAGTCAGATCCAGATTTTGAATCCTGGTGGCTATGGTGGCTACATAAATTCGAACAAGTTTTTTAACCCTTTTGAGTGTCAGTTTAAAGAAAGTATTATCCCCACTTTGTAGGGAAGTTTTGAGCATTAAATAATTTAAAAACTTAATAGAGTATGAGGCATGTAATACACAAAAACTGTGTTAATATAAATAATATATAAATATAACAACCTATTATTAATGACAGTTATTTAGTACTAATCAAATACTATGTCTAGTTTACAGCAGATGCTTGGCAAACATAATTTTCCCCAAATCTGAAATAATATATGTAACCCATTGTCAAATCTCTGCTGAATTAAGGAATTCCAATATCGTGTTTTGAGTCTTTAAAGCACTCCCTCATTTAAAATACACAAAGGCAGAGTTTAAAGATTCTAGTATTCACTTCCTGCTCACACCTGCCACCACATAGATTTATAACATCTCAAAAGCAGCTGCGTAATTTGAGTCTGACTCATAGAAGAAAGCTACTAATAAATTTCCTAGGGTCTTATTAGAGGAAACTTTTAAATCTTCAATGACACAGTAAGAAAGAACTCTAAAAATTTCCAGTCACATTTTTCTTATTTACTTGGTTACCCTGGAGTGCATGATGACTTGTTTTCCTTTAGTTGTATCTGAACAGTCTGACAGATTACTGTGACAAGGTTACTTTTAAATTGATAAAAGGTTTGATTGTGTCGGTGCATTTGTCAAAACCGTCTGACACCATGTATAATGGACTCTGCACTTGGAGCCTGGATGGCACTTGAGTCTGGCTCTTACTATTCAGCGTTCAGCACGCACCATAATGATATATCCAACAGGGTTGTGTAAAAGTCTGGGAGATTAGCTTGGGCAGACCCTTCAGCTCTCCAGCGCAAACACTTCTATTTTGTTCCTCTGGCTTTTCATGGTGGGTGTTTCTCCTCTCTTGTTAAATGTTAAAGTGACATTCAGAGTTTCATTTTAAAGGGGAAAATGCTAGGATGTCATAACTTGAGCAAAGAAAACATTTACAGAGAAAAGTGAGGGGCAGGGCAGTTGACTTTCCTGCTCTTCTGGTAAACACTGGAAATATGTATGTATCTACCCAGGAGTTTCCCTCTATTTTCCTGCATTCTGTTTCAAGTGGCCTTAGCAGCAGCATGTTTACTTTATAACAGAAAAACAAGTCACTCTGTTCCTTCACAATATTTTAATTAACTCCAGAGTAGTTAATCACAGGAAAGTGGGGGCAATTGGCTGGGGCTTCCTGAGAACATTGTGTTAAATCAAATTTATAAGCCACAAAATGGTTAGATAAAATATGTTGTAGATGTAGAAAATATAAACACAATAATGTTTTTTTTTTCCAATTTTAAATGCTACCCATTATGACGCATATTTGATTTTATTTTTTAGGAGCAATTTAAATGTGTTTCAAGGGCATGTTCAGAATCATAAAATAGAAGTTACCAATTTCTTGGAAAGACAAAATATAACTTAACATGTAAAAAATCATTACACTACAAATATTTTATTTGGCTCAAAAAAGTTACAATGCTCTCTCACTTTATTAAATCAAATCTATCTTCTCCAACTTCCATCTGGTCTTCCTAAGCATAAAGGATATATGAATCCAAGTGTTCCATCAATAGTCTTCAACTGATAATCCATCCATGAGTAAATTTGTATAATCAGTTGGATTTCTAGTTTTTATTACATTGCCTTTAGTGCTTTTAATATTACAGCCATTTAATTGTTTAATAGTATATTGATGACCCATTCATGACTGGGTAAGAAAATGGATGAACTAAAAATCAACTCATTTGGGTTCTATCCTGTGCTACTTTGCTGTTTCTTTTGAAGTTCATTTGGTTAATTGTTCCCATGTCCCTGCTTTTTAATGGAAAAACGAATGCATATGACAAAATCTTTCACCACACATAATTTTTCTACCACTACAAATATTACTTCTCACACCCTCCTCTCTGAACAAAAACCATTCTTCTTTCAGCTTTTCAACTATTCCTACTCTAATTGTTCCTTGATCTCAGAGGATCATTTCTTGCTACTCTGCAGTTGGAGTTACCTATTTGAAAAATATATATATATAGCTATGCTACCTTCCTGTTTATGACAATTCAATGATTTCCTCCATGGTTCTTAAGATAAATCAAGCTTCTAACATCATCTCTAAAGGAACCATCTTGTCCTTCCATGTTTTCTAGCTCATTTTGCCCCACACTCCACCTCCTTCTCTCTACTATAGTCACATGGCTTTTTCTCAGCTCTTTGTCTTTGGCATGCTCCCTCCAGCCCTTGGTTCTGAACACAATGTTTCCTCTACCTGGCTGCTCTTCCACTTTTTTCTTGATTAGTTAAATCTATTCATCCTTCTAATCTTAGCTCAATTGTCACTTCCTCGGACATACCTTTGCTAATCACCCTACCTAGGTCTAATCTTCTGTTATAAAATCTGTTAGTACCATGCTCCTCTCCTTTTTGCTCTTATAGTTGCAATTTTATATCAGATCATATATTTAATTGATGCCCATTTTCCCTAGTAGAATATATTTCTCCTTTGTCTAAATTTACTCACCACTGACTTCTTACCACAGGCATGCAGGATATATTCTGTAAATATTTCTTGATTGAGAACAAAATAAAGTTCCTTAAGGTTTCTCAAGAAAAAGACATTACATGGTTTTTAACTATACTATTTTCTATACTACACCCAGTATAATGTATTCATCCAAAACATAGGTATAACTAGAAAGATTTTTCCATAGAGTAAAATCATTCTTTATATCTATTATTCTTCAGTCTTATCTTCTTTTCTTTGATTTTACGTGTGATCTGAACATAGAAGCTTTAATGATGAATGTGAATAGATCTCCTTAATAAAAATTTGCTCTCAGATTATATATTGAGAAATAATGCAATTTCTTTTTCTTTAATACCATTTTCTTACTGTTCATTAGCATTAACATGGATATTATATACTCATACCAGAAAATCCAATATGTCTATACCTTTTTTTAAAAAAAGGCAATATGTTGTTTTGTGTATCTGTTTTCTATTATTTTATTACAATGCATATTAGCAAATATTGCATTTCCTTTAAGGAATATTAACTCTAAAAGTACTTATAATTTCATAGAAATAAATATGGAAAATGAATCTTGATGGCAAGTTCATTTAAATCTACTAAAATTATCTGTTTTGTGAGTGAAATTATTTTAAAGTGTGAGATGAGTTACAGGAATGGAAAGTGAATTTAATCTTTGGAAGACTGCTAATGCAAAATGGTAACAAGCACTGTGAGAGGACAACACTAGGAGGGAGAGAGAGAAAGAGAGAGAGGGAGAGAGAGAGAGAAACAAGGTTTTACAAATGACCTACATTGGTCTCTTACTAAAGGTTTTTTCAGCCATCAGGTCACATCCATGAAGCTGAATAAATTCTGACTGTGCCCCTGCCAACACTGCATGAGGGGATTGGAGAAAGATATAAAATGTGATCTTGAGTAAGTTTTGCAGCTAAATAATGAGGTCCTCAATCAAATATCAGAATTTTAGAATGAAAAAAACATAAAAGATTGTTGAGTTCAAATCCATTATATTGTATATGGGGGAAACCAAAGTTAAGAGGCAGCAAGTCATTACTCTAAGGCCACAGACTCACTTGATAGCATAGCCAAGATTGAAAGATAGATCTCACAGTGCACAGTTATTTCCACTACATTCTGTCGCCCAATCACATCGGTTCTTTAAGATTCTCCAGGAAAAAGAATCTAAGCAATAAACCCCAGTTCTAGATCACTGCAGTAACAGGAGAACCCACAAACATTTGTACAATAACAATAAATGGGCCAGATCTTATTAGTGGACAAATATTAATATGAACAAGTAACTATTATCCTCTGTTCACTTAATATTCTTTATCAAATGCACATAAAAACATTAACAAAACTTGTTCCCTCAATAAGAATGTTTCTGTGTTACCGCATCTCTTCTCTGAGTTAAAAATGGCAATATAGGCTTTTAAGTAATAATTTCCATTTACAAAATTCTGGCACTTCTATGCAGAAATGGATATTGACACAGCAATTCATAGTATGATGCTACATCAGTGGTGTGTTCATACAGCAGCTCTTCAATAAAATAAAAATTTAAAAAGCTCTGATTTGCAGGATGTGCTGATTCCTGTGTTATAAATACTCCCACAAGGGCCAATTTCATGCTACCAAGTCTGTAACAGATTGCTCACAAAATTCTTGAATATTTAACAATTAGCTCAAGTGTGTTAGTCAGAGGCAGCTCCAGCACACTGCTGATATTACAAGTAAACACAGAAATAATAAAAACCAACCCAGTCTTTTAAGAAAGAGGAAACTGAGGCTTAGAGGGAGGAAGTTATTTGCCTCAAGATTACACAGTGGTTGAGCAGGTTTTAACACTCAAAATTCCATCGCGACTACCCTCATCAGTTAGTGAAACTTTATACAATAGAAATAGTTGGTGGTCTTCAAGACTGTTGAGAGGAGTGCTTCACAAAAGATCAACAACACTAAATAAAGATCCTGTTTGAAATACATATTCTTGGGCTCTACCCCAGACCCAGTGAAACATAATTGCTTGGGCCCAGACATCTGTGTGTCACCCAGCTCTCCAAGTGGTAAAGAGCAGCAAGAAAGAATCTTTTCCTAATAGCTACCTTTAAAAAAAATGAGTTTCAAATATAAATCAAGAACAATAGCTATTTTGCTTTTTACTTCATCCGAACCTTCTATCATGAAGTCTATAATCTTTTACATTTTCAAAGACCTTGCTTTTCAAAATAGAGTTTAGATTTTTTAAACAACAAAAGAAGTTGAATTATTTATCTTCTGATTCTCAACCTCAATATTCTATAGGCCAAAATCTAACGTATATTTGTATGTCTGAGCTCTGGCACATTTAACATTTTTTGAACAAATTAAAATATATATATATTTATCTTTTAAGGTTCTGCCTTGCCTTTTTCACAAATCAAGGCACTCAATAGTAACAGGGTACTCCCACCCTAATCTATCTACTGTTTTGTCAAACAATTGGATAGTTGCGTATTTGTATGTTGGTTTATCTGCCACTTTCTGTTGTGTTGATATGTACTCCCAATCTTAAAATCTAGGACAAAGGCACATAAATATTGCCTGCTTTGTTTTCCTCTTTCAATATTTTAGAGGTCAGAACATTTACAAAATAATTATTCTCATGGCTTATTAAAAAGCATTGCAAAAGAGAAAAATAACAATTGAGTAATAGTTTTTTAAACTTTAAAAATACACAGCTAAGTCACAATCAAATGACAAATATATGTTCTAATATTATTTTGAAAATAATCAGATACTAACCTAAAAATACAGCTCTGTTGCCCAGGCTGGAGTGCAGTGGTTCAATCTCGGCTCACTGCAAGCTCCGCCTCCCGGGTTGACACCATTCTCCTGCCTCAGCCTCTCGAGTAGCTGGGACTACAGGCTCCCGCCACCACACCCGGCTAACTTTTTTGTATTTTCAGTAGAGACAGGGTTTCACTGTGTTAGCCAGGATGATCTCAATCTCCTGACCTTGTGATCTACCCGCCTCGGCCTCCCAAAGTGCTAGGATTACAGGCGTGAGCCACCGCGCCCAGCCAAGTCTATGATTCTTAATTCATTATTAATTGTATGGGAAAGTGTACTTAAATATGTTTTTATTTGCACAGAAATAAGAGAACTAATGACTTAAATGTTGGTAGATAATAGATTCATGAAAACATTATTGAAGAGGATTTAATAATTTTCAAGCTTCCAAGCAAATATCAAACTACTCAGTAAGTGTGGTCCTTAGTCTTGGTAGGAGATGGCTTCACTGGACTAGGCAGTAGATGTTTTCAAGGAAACTAGAAGATTAGTCTTATGCCTCTCCAAATACATGATCCTGGCTGAACGTACATTTACCGAGCACTGGCCAGAAAAGCTTTGTAACACGAGGTAATCCTGAAATCTACCACTTCTGAGTTTTTGAGATTCCCTTCACTAATACTTCTCAAGAAAATCCGTTTATTTCATGAGACTTATCAATGACTCCACTGGCCACATGGTTTGAGAGTGTGACTCTTACTGATCTTCATCTTGCAGGTCAAATATCTATGAATCAGCCAGCATTTCCACGTATATCTGCTAGAGAACTTCACTCAACAACAAAAAGTAAACTATTTCCACTCCCAAAAATAAACTAGCATTGAGTCTCAAATTTAAGTCCTGTTTGTAAAGAAGAGTCTTCCTCACTGAGACACCAGTGGATGAGTACATTGAGTGCAATAACACATCCTGCCCACCAAGGCAAGTATGTGAGTGAGAAACAGCACAGGCAGCAGAAGGACACTTACGGTTGGCACAGCTTGATTAGGTCCTGGTCAGTGGTGCCTGGTGGGAGGCCTCGAATGTACAGGTTGGTTTTACTCAACTGTTCCCCGCTGCTGTTGTTGCTGCTGTTGTTGCTGCTGCTGTTTGTGCTGGGGCTGGGAGGAGCCATGGGGTGGGGAGCTGGTGCATAGGACTGCTGGAAACAGAAAAAGCTGTTACTGGAAAAACAAAAGCCAGCACCTATTCACAGGCCAGCAGCACAACTCGAAAGCAATGTAAGCTATGTGTCCTCTCCAATACACACGCATACACGCACACACACACACATTTCTATCACTACTCTCTGTTGCATTCGAGAATATCATTTGCTTCCCCCACCCTGGCCCTCTGTTCAGATCAGCATAAGTCAGCCATAAAAGGGACAAAAAGCAGTTACCAGGTGTTCCTGGCAGTAGCATATGGCATTTGAACTTGTCTCTGACTACAGTGACTCTCCTTAGCCTGGGAAAGTAGCACATCTTCCTCCCTAATAAAACCGTCACTTTTGGCAATAAACTCTGACCCTAGCTTACCTTTAATACCCTAGCATCTTTGGTTTCCCTCTATAACTTTGTTCCTTCCTTTCTCCAAAGAAACTGGCTCCTATTGTTTTCCTCAACATTACTGTTCAGCACAATTCCTGATACAAAGAAATCATTCCTACAAATAGTGATTCTATGGATGACTGAATGAATGAATCCATCTTAGCTCTTTCTCACATTCCCAAAATTGTTTCTTTATGTTGAATGTTCCTTGTTTGCAAGATGGGGCTACCATTCTTTCCTAACCTTCAAGATCCTCTTTAAATTACTCTAATCCAGGATCTCAACCTAGGCACTATGAACCATCTGGACAGGATAATTCTTTGTTTTGGGCACTGTCCTTGTTCATTGTAAGATGTTTAGTAGCATCGTTAGCCTCTATCTCCCAGATTCTAGTAACGCCCATTCCCCAGATGCGATCACCAAAAAATATTCCCAGACATTGCCAAATGCTCCCTGGTGCTGGTAGAAATCTCCCCCTGGGAGAACCACTGTTTTAATTCATTACATTATTATATGGCAAAATTAAAATGATAAAATGACTCCTAGAAATTCAGAATACACAATGTGAGGGTTTTAAAAATTATACATACCAGAATTTATAGATATATTTACTAATTATGCTTATTCCTTTCTTTATACAGGCATACCTTCAAAACTTCTCAACTAATGCTGACTGTCTAGGTTGAGGCCCTGCTGTGTCTCTTCTCGGCTCTGTGACCTTTAAGTGGTGACTTAACCTCTCTGAGAAGCAGCATTCTCATTAATATGAAGGAGATAATAACGGTACTCTCTTAAGTTATAAGATTTTTTTCAAAAAGTTGAGTTAGTGCAAACAAAATGGTTCCTAGAAATTAGTAAGTGTACAATATTAGTAAAAATAACAATAATGTTAATACTTGTGGTTTGTATCTGTCTTGTAGTAGTATCAACCTATATAACTATCCCAAATTTTCTCAGTTGTGACCCCAAGTGCTACCCCAAAATAAAATAAGCACATTCATCAAGATTCCAGGGGGGAAACTTTGGGCTGGGTTCTAATCTGAAGATGAAGAGTCTTTAGCTATTTTATCAGTTGGAAGGTATGTATTTCTCAAACAGCATATTTTTGGAACATTAGCAAGTAAGTATTCAGATGAGGTCAAACTATAATACCTTTTGTGCCATGGCATAAAGGTAAGGAATAATATAATCTGAGGGAAAGAAATGTACTTTGTGTCTCTACAGTTTCATTCTTAAAAAAAACCTCAAGAAACATATTCAACATGAAAATAATATGTCTTTTCATTCCAAAACCTGTGCCGCTGACAAAATTGACAGGCCCGTTGGGTCTGGGTAAATAATGAGATATCCTGGAAATAGAGCTGACTGTGGCCTTAATCACAGACAGCTGAACTTTCTAGGTAGAATCCTGCAGTGGCTTCCCACCAAACTTATTAAAAAGTCCTAAAAGCTCCACATGATTTTTTATCAGACTTTTTCTCCAATCACTTCTTAGACCAGACACTGTGGTACTCCCAACTTTTCACCCTTCCCATTCTCAGCCCTACTCTACTTGGCTGGCTCTAATCCATCCTTCTGATTTCAAATTTAGTATCATCCTACAACACTGGTATTTTCCTCCAAAGCTTTCAGCATATTTGGTCTTATTTAATTATTTTTGGCTTATTTAATGCCTGTCTCTAGCACCAATCTGTGTGCTTCCTGAGAGCAGGGAATGTGTCAAACCCATACATGATTAGCACCTAGTCTAGCGCCTGATATACAGTAGGTGCTTGAGAAATATTTAGGCTATAATATATATAATAAAAAATGGAATAAAGACAGCACTTAGCATATAGAGAAAGAAGGCCAAGTTTTAGCAGTACCCAGCTTCGTTTGTTGCAATAGTAATCTTTCACACCTTCCAGGATTTTAAATGTGGTCAGTCCCTATTTCCCACTATCTATAAGACAATGTGCTTTAGATTCAGTATATCAAATGCAACTCACTGCACCTGTTCTCTCATTCCCAATTCCCCACACTAGCCACCCAATACAATTACCCCATGTCTTTCAGTGTTGCTGTTGTTCTGCCAGTCTCCATGCTAGAAAACTTGGTGTTAGCTTTATCTGCTTCTTAATTCTAAATCTCAGAATACAGTCAGCCACCAAAATCTCAGCCAGCCTCCTGGAAACACCCTTTTCTCTGAATTCCCATTTTTCCCCTCAGCCAGAGTCTGTACCATCTCATATGCAGTGGGCTTCAAGCTTTCTATCATGTTTCATCTTTTATGCCCCTTATTCATTGGGAAGTCAGGGTAGGTTGGGGATAAGAAAATTGTCCAGACTGGGCACTGTGGTTCACGCCTGTAATCCTAGCGCTTTGGGAGGCTGAGATGGGTGAATTGCTTGAGCCCAGGAGCTCGAGGCCAGCCTGGACAACATGGAAAAACCCCATCTCTACAAAAAACACAAAAATTAGCTGGGTGTGGTGCCATGTGCCTGTGGTCTCAGCTATCCAGGAGGCTGAGGTGGGAGGTTCACTTGAACCCTGGAGGCTGAGGCTGCAGCGAGCCATGATGGTGCCACTGCACTCCAGCCTGGGCAACAGAGCAAGACCCAGTCTCAGAAAAAAATAAAATAAAAATAAAAAAGAAAGAAAATTGTGCAATGCAAACCACACCTTGACCAATAGATAAGAAATGCCAAAGTGAAAGAGTAGACATGACAGGAGCAAAACCCAGAGCCTCCAGATTTCTTCTTTGAAATAAACATTTTTCAGCTGGGCGCGGTGGCTCACGCCTGTAATCCCAGCACTTTGGGAGGCTAAGGAAGGCGGATCACAAGGTCAGGAGATCAAGACCATCCTGGCCAACATAGGGAAATCCTATGTCTACTAAAAATACAAAAATTAGCTGGGCATGGTGGTACGTGCCTGTAATCCCAGCTACTTGGGAGGCTGAGGCAGAAGAATTGCTTGAACCCAGGAGTCAGAGGTTGCAGCGAGCCGAGATCGTGCCACTGTACTACAGCCAGGCGACAGAGCAAGACTTTGTCAAAAAAAAAAAAAAAAAAAAAAAGAAAGAAAGAAAGAAAGAAAGAAAGAAAGAAAGAAAGAAAGAAAGAAACATTTTTCTCAACTATTCTTTAGAATTACTTTAGTATCAACATTTTTCATGTAGAATTTTAAAACGAATTACACCGGAGAAAATTTTCTTTTCCTGGTATTTGGATTAAATAGAATATATTCATTGCTTTTTTGATATTTAATATCTACATAAAGCTTAAGTTTCTTAGCTAGCATAAAAAACTATGACTTATTTCCTAACATAAAGTATTCTGGTTAGCTTCTTGGAATCCTCACAAAACTTACGCTCTACCTCTTTTACAAGTCCTGCACACAGTAGGTGTTCAGTACATGCTTGCCGAAGTGGCTTCCTGGTGTATCTCATAATGGGTCAGATGGGATTTCTCTTTACTTCACTTATATGCCTTATTCTCTTAAAATTCCCAGGGCTTTTTTAACGCTGTTTGCTACCACTTTCACATCCCCTCTCTCCAAATTCTTTGAATTCCATTCTGTGCTCAGGCTTTTTCAAAAATGAGACTTTGTTTAAAGCAGTTTTTCCCATTGCATAGCCTTTAAAACCACCAGGGAGCCAGAAAAATGTCTCCAGCTTTATGTATCACGGATTAGAAGGACCAGTTCAGACTGAGTCCTTGACTAATCAAATAAGAAAGCACCAGCTACAGGATGATCAATATGTGTTTACTTCTTTTCCCTCCCAGGGCTCTTTGTGAGCATTTCCATAACCAGAACACCATTTAGTAAATTGCATGATGCCTAAAACAATAAATGTGTCCTCCAAAAGACCCAGCAAATTCACTGGGAAAAAAATTAACAAAATAGTCAAAAGCCAATTGAAGTTGGGATGAGGATCGGGAACTTGTGTGCACTGAAGTGAGATACGTAATTTATACTTAGGAGTGGAAGCACCAGACTTGTGAAGAAAGAATGTATTTCAGAAGCTTTCTGAACAAAATACAAAAAGGCAGTTTTCTTTGTCATATCCTTGTTTGTAAATTCTAGAAATTCTGCTGAAAGTGGTCGATGTTCTCAGTGTTATTGAACCAATCAATCCACAGATTTTAACACCCAGTGTGGGAACTCTTCCTTATCTTTAGTATTTCATTTATCTGTTGATGACGCACTGATTGATTCAGGTAGCAGTCAGCATTATAAATCATTCTTTGCTTTTAAGAATTATAAATTCCTTCCTCTCCACCCATTTTGCAAATACACATCCTTTAATCAACAAAATGTTGGCAGAAAGTTCCAGGAATGCCTGACAAATGCACAGACCTAAATGAATTAATTTGTGAAAAGCAAAAGCGATTTTGTATGTTCTTGCTGCCAAAGACATATGACCAAAGAACAGTACCTTAAAAAACAAATAAACAAATAAAAGAAGTGTCAATGATCTCTAGGGGTTAATGAGTCACAGCAGCCACTTTACTGATTAAAGTGGCTCTGCTTCATTTCTCAATTCTTTGTCTTTAGAGGGATTTGGAATTTTATCATTGATTAGCTTTTAAATCATTTTGGAGCACTGAGGAAGGGATTTTAAAATGTTAGTAAAGAAAAATATTTTCCAGCAGATAAAATTGACTTTGCTATATTGCTCAAAGTCACACTTTATAAATCCTATTTAGGAGTAGAGAGTGTTTACGGTCTGGGGTTGCTGAACACTGTAACACTGCGCTATAACAGGGCAAGGGGTTGCTATGAATTTGCAGTGTCAGCTTAGAAGCGGTGGAAATGGCACATTCAGAAGGGGATTTTGGATGACACTCTGATTGAAGAAGAGAGATAGAGGATTTCTCTTGCAGCTGCATATGCTTGGTTAGTATGCAGATTTTTCTTAGATGTTTATTCATTGTAGCTTTGCTGGAAGGTTCTGACAGGGATTATGGAATAGGGTCTAAAGCCCCTCAGCCACACATTAGGGAGGCTATCTCAGAGGATCAGTGCCAATGTCCTCTTTAGAAAAAGAAATAAGATGAATTAGCATCCATTGTAAAACATGCTAGTCCTAAAATAGTAATCCTAATAATTACAGGTAGCATCTGTTTCTGCTTGCTAAGCATTTTATACGCTATCTTCATAACAGCACAATGAGGCAAATAATATTTTTCTCATTTTATGAATGAGGAAACTGAGGCACAAAAAGTGTAAATGACCTTCTCAAGGTCACACAGCTGGAGCCCAACTTGAGGCCAAGGACTCCAGAAGCCATGCAGTCTCCCACAACACTGCAGAACTTCAGCTCTTAATGATATGGACACTAATAAACATAAACACTTCCTTGAAGTAAACACTGGAGGATGACGCTCTGGCAAAAGCTCTGGAGTGTCTAAGTATCAGCAGGAGGGAAGGAATGATGATGATAAACAGCAGACAGTCAAGATGAAGGTTAATAGGCTCTTTTTCTCTATCAGAATTTAAATGAAGTCCATCTTAAAATTTAATTTCAAAGGGGAAGTGACCATCAGAACCAAGCATGTTATGAGTTTTTCAAATAATGTCAAACAAGTGGGTTCATTTGTCAAGATTCATGGTTTGTTATTTAATAACAGGAAAATGAACTGGCTTGTAGATCATCCTAAACAGCTGGTTCATTTAGTGTGCTTTGTTAACATGCCTCATTTTTCAAGTTTGAAAAGTGAATCAACTGGGTCCTACTACATTTGTAAAATGTGTGGTTTGGGTATATAGGTTTGGAGAAAGGTTAGTTGTGTTTTCTTCTATATATATATATATATATATATATATATTTTTTTTTTTAACAGAAAGGATTTGGGACATTCAATAAGTGTTGCTCACACATCAATAGAGTAAAACAAATTATTTAACAATCTTCTTTTATACGATATCAAACTATATTTGATGAACACTTGTCTGCAGGCGGGGTTGTAGTTAATATATATGAGCCAGATAATTTTAAACCTTAGTTCCATACTTTGGCAACACTCACATTTTGGACAAGGTAATTCTCTCTTTTAGGGAGCTGTCCTGTACATGGTAACATATTTTATAGCATTCCTGTCCTCTCCCTACTAGATGCTAGTTGCACTACCCTCTCCCAAACTTGTGACAATCAAGTATGTCTCCAGATACTGCCATATGTCCCCCTGTAGGATTGGGAAATCTCTTCCAGTTGAGAATCACTATTTTAAGTAGACCCAGACCCTCTTTTGAAAGGCTAATACAGTATCCCTCACAGAATGATACTAACTCAATGGCCTAAAAACCATAAACAAAACGTTACCACCAAACCAAAGTTCAGCTTCGCATGGCATTCACCCTCTCCAATATACTTACTTCCACCATCTGCAACCAAGATGTCAGTATGCCACATTTCATTTTCAGCAGACTAAGTCTGAAACATACTTCTCCTTCTGATTGAAAACATAACTCTTTACAAAGAGAATTTTAAATATTTTTTGCATGCAATCCCCCTTGGCTGGGAATCACAGAGCCCTGATGCCAAACTGCAGTCAGTTCTATTGCCGGCATCTGGTTGCTGGCAGGATCCTGAGGCAGTTGGTCTGGTGGTTTTGGAGTAGCCTTGGACTCCATCACACAGCAGTCTGTTCTGCTGATGGTATCCCCAATTTGTTTTTATTCATCTCCTATGCAATAGAATTTGTACTCTTTTTATCCACTCAAGGGTAAAGCCCTGGATAAAATCTCCCAAGGGACTGACATGCCAACCCTTTTACTATCCAAAAATGAATACAAACTACATTATTGTCTTAAATCATACATTATTTAGCTTGCACGTACACATGTAATCCATTGCTCGCTGATTAACACTGCTACAGGCTATTGGATTCATCTCCTTGACAGTGTAATTTCCACATAACCTTGATTCTTCAGACCTCTCCTCTAGTGTGAACACAACATTAGAGAGTGGACATGGTAAGAACTGTGGCAGTCACTAGTGTGTCTATAATAGCCTTAAATGAGGGCGAATATGAATACTCTCTGTGCAAGTAATAACAAATACAGCTAAATTAATATCTAGGCAAGCCATGCAATTATAGCCATGGTTTCATGAACCACATACATTATGGCTTTGCAATTTTATGCTAGGCAATTGCCTCTCCATTATCTAGAATACAAGCATAGTACACAATTGTTTCAATTAGGTCTTTTATAACAGTTTGGTGAAAATCTGTCCTACTTCTCTTTTCCTACCCAAAGCTCAGATGTGGAAATAAGCAATAAAAGACAAAACTCCTCATAAAAGGCAATCATTTGAATATTCTCTATCAACTGGCCTAGGTAATAGCTGCTGTCAACAGTGGTAACACGGTGCTTAAGAGCTCCAGATTGCCCACTATGAATCCAGCTCCACCACTAACTAGGCACTTAAACCTCTTGTCTTGAGTGAAAGAGGAATTATGATTATTTCACTTCATTGGAGTGTTGTGAAGCTAAAATGTATAAATCATGCGTCAAATGTTTAGCACAGGGCCTGGCACAGAGCCAATATTCAGTAATTTTTTCTTGTTTTCTCATCATTATCATTGTCATTATCATCACCACGAGGCAGATCCACAATATGAGCATTGCCTTCTCAGTTCTAGTTGGAGTAATTCACCTTGAAGGGGGTGCTATAAGAGCCAGTGATGTTTTAAACGTGAAAGCCACTATTCTTGAAATGAAATTATGTCATTAGAATGGTGGCTTGCCATTTTCATCAAGAACTAAGCTGTGATGAAACAATCATTGTGGATGGAATGGCTAATTTGTTTCAAAGTATTTACAAATCACTACTGAATTTTTATTAAAATTCTGTTAGAATGGGATTCACTTTTGCTCTAAATGTTAGTTTTTGAAAACCTCAGCAGATTGCATAATCACACATTGCTCTGTGCTATTTACAAATAGGTTTAATTTAAAGTCATTGAATTCCATTCAGAGGCTTAGATATTAAATGACATTTTAAAATTCATGGTACTTAGAAACACAAATTAACTAGTTATTGTTCAGTTCAAGCACCTATAAACAAATTTGATTAATAAATTTATAAGCTAGCAAAGAGTGGTTGCTATAAATGACATCAATGGAGTTTTATAAAGATTCTCAGTTTTTCAAATGCCAATGACATCTGGTCTTTGCCCAATTCTTCTTTTAATTTGACTAAATTTTTATCTCTTTAAATACAAACAAACAAAATTAACATATATTCAGACATTGCAATGCTTATGGCATTAGTTTAAAAAGTCAAGTGTATATCTTGAAAATAACCCAAAATACTCAGGACTCCAATGTTGATAATGGTTGGTTCCTTATGGGATAATGAGACATGATGTGTTCCCCAGCTGGAGATTACAGTATTAGCTACACCATGGAAAATAATTGTTAGAATCAGAGCATTCCCCCAAAATACTGAAAGTGACCATAATGGAATATCTGCTTTGTTTGTCCAAGGAATACCTAGAGATCAACCCAAATGCCTGCTTTCATGATGAACTAGAATCAGTGGGCAATGAGTGAAAACCCAGAACAGGTCACCAGAAACTCTTTATGGAGATTTCTGGGCTAGCCAGCCATGTCAATGTCAAACGCAATCAGAGATAAAGAGGTCTTCCGAAATGTACAATTATGCTTAGCGTAAGATTCTTACACTTAATAAGAAAGACGTATTTGCCTAATTTTTTAGTTTAGTTTTCCCCCCATAATCTCTATATTTTTTTTTTCCTGAGACAGAATCTTGCTCTGTCACCAAGGCTGGAGTGCACTGGCATGATCTCGGCTCACTGCAACCTCCATCACCCTGGTTCAAGCAATTCCCCTCTCTCAGCCTCCGTAGAAGCTGGGATTACAGGTGCACCCCACCACATCCAGCTAATATTTTTGTATTTTTAGTAGAGATGAGGTTTTTCCTAATTTTGTGTTTTACATAATATTATGTTTCACAGTCTAATACTCTTATTTCCCTAAAATTACAATTAGTAATACTGCCAACAACTAAAATTCCCCTAGCTTTTTTTGAGATGGAATCTCACTCTGTTGCCCAGGCTGGAGTGCAGTGGTGCAATCTAGCCTCACTGCAACCTCCGTCTCCTGCGTTCAAGCAATTCTCTTGCCTCAGCCTCCCAACTAACTGGGACTGCAGGCGGGTGCCACCATGTCTGGCTACTTTTTAAAATTTATTTATTTTTGGTATTTTTAGTAGAGACAGGGTTTCACTGTGTTAGCCAGGATGGTCTCGATCACCTAACCTTGTAATCTGCCCACCTCAGCCTCCCAAAGTGCTGGGATTACAGGTGTGAGACACCGCGCTCAGCCTCCCCCAGCTTTTTTTAAATGGATACCCTCCTAAATAGAAAGGAGACCAATGGATGTAGCTTAAAGAGCACCAACATAAAATATGCAGTGATAATACTTTATTGCAACTAAAAGAACTCTTCCAAAGTTTCCTCCAGTTATGAAAGTCATGGCTTCAGACAATAATGAGGCATTTTCCCTTTTAATTGACTAGTTTCCATATTAACCAATTATATTACTGATTTGGCTACTGGTAGCAAAGGGATGATAGAAATAACACACTTTGTTCCCCATTACATAAAACAAAAATTACTGTCAGTAATGGACATACAATCAGAACACATATCAGAACATAGTATCAGTTTTTTTTTTGATACACCAAATATTTTTGTCCAATTAAATGAGAACTTTGCTTTTCTGAAAGTGAATCTATGTTGACACAGGAGCAATTCAATAATAGCACAAATAGCATATACAATCCTTATACCAGTTCTCATCCCAGCTCCATAATGTGTCCAGCCTACACGTATCCCTGTTTCCTTCTACTTCCCAGTATTCACCATTCAAACCACACCATAGTCACATCTGCATCTATACCTTAATATGTTATCTTCTCTGCATCTGAAATGCCTGGGTTGTACTCCTGTATCTGATTCTATGGTGACTTAATATTTTTCTTACGAACCGGGAAAATGTGAGAGCAAAAGAGGGGGACATTAGTAATGAAACCAGGACACAAGGAATAATTGAGGCTGTCTGAAGCAAATCAGGATGTATGGTCACCCTGTAATTACTTTCTGTTTATCCAAATCCCACATATTCCTCAAGGATCACCTAGAATTATACCCACTCAGGACATATTCCTTTTATTACTTTAGAGCTATTTCATTTCCATACTTTTTCAGTTTCTCCTTCATCAATATCTACCAAAGATTATAAAATAAGAATAGCAATGGCTAAAGTTTATTGAGCATACATTATATTTCAGGCACAATTCTAAGAGCTTTATGCTCATTGATTTATTTTCTGATCTCAGAACTCTTGGAGGTAAGAACTATTATTATCTCTACGTTGAAGAAGAGAACATTGAGAATTAGGGAGGTTAAATGACTTCTCAAGGTTGTTCAGCTGCTCAGCATCATACCCAGGACCTGAAGCTAGGCAGTCTTCACTTCGGTTAACTCCAGGTTTAAATCCAGATATGTACAGTCCAATCTAACAGTCATTAGCAGCATGCAGCTATTTAAATTCACATGTAATTAATTAAAATTAACTTAAATTTAAAAATGTATTTCTTCAGTTGTGCTAGTTACATTTCGAATGCTGAAAAACATATGTGGGTACTGACTGCTGTACCTGACAGGTAGACACAGAACATGGTCATCATCACAGAAAGTTCTACTGGACAATGCTAATGTGTATCATTCTTATATACAAGGTATAATCGCCCATACTATGTGCTGATGAAATAATGGTCACAGTTTCTATGCTATGCTACTATTTACAGGAATTTCTTAAAATGTAATTAATCTCCTTTTAGTAGAAACCGTATTCAAGTTTCCTCCCACGCTCAAGAAGTAGGTTTATATTTTGGCATATGAAACCTATCTTTCAACACATACCTGCCCTGACCAAACATGCACATTATTAAAAGATTTGTAGGAAGTAAAAATATAATTTGAGGGGAAAAGGTGTATTTTATCTTTTTAATCAATAACCAAACTTTCATCTAAACTGTAAAATTGCTAAATATCAAGAAAAGATAGAAATTAAGATTAGCTGTAGGTACAGAGTAAATGTGTCTCTCTTTGGCAGACAAGCTTCCTTCCTGGGGCCGTCAGCATTTTCAATACCATATAGTCTACTTTACCTGCCATCCCCAAAGAAAAAACAACCCCGCAACTCCGCCATCCTCCATGTTACATACATGCAACCAATTTTGTTTCTGTCTAAACAGGACCAAAGCAAAAAAAGGAGAAGGTTTTCTTACAGTGAATTACCAGGGTGATTCAGCAATTTCATAAACAATAACCTATATTCCATGGCATAAAATAGTTTTGTTGTTTGATGAGCCAATTCATTCATATTTTATTGATGTAGCAAAATTAAATGTGAACAGAACCTAGGCCTTTAAAGTCCTAAATCTAGGAAATGTGAACTATAAAACATAATAATTTCCTCAAGAAGACAATGTTAGAGCACAGATCAAAAATGTGACAGAAATTAATACATGTAAAGTAATTGCTTCATTATAAAAATTGAAATAAGCACTTGCACAGATAATTTTCTAAAAATGCATTTTCAAAATTTATTATGTTTGGGGCTGTGAGGTGGTTAACTATGAGAATAAATTAATGTTTAAGTTTAAGAAAAAAACCTCATGATAAAATGAATATTAGGCAATTTATACTATTATCAAATTTATAATTTTTATAATAAGAAACTTATAAAATATTTAAACAAACTTCTATTGCTCATAATTATAAACCTCTATGAGGACCCCCATTTTCAGTATATTTTAAGTCAATCCACCTCAAACCTTAGAGATTTTCTCAAAAGAATATAGGCACGTCCAATTCCAGATGCATCTTTTCTTTTTTGTGTGATTATTACTGGAGATTCTTTTTTTTTTTTTTTTTTTTTTTTTTTTTTGCCTGGTGATATTCTACATAAGAGAAGGAACTATCCCCAGTGATAAGATAGTCCTGCTTTTTCTTCTCCAAATTGCTATTGTCCGTTTTTAAAGAAGTACTTGAGCTTCAGAGATTGGCAGTTAAAGGGCATTTGCCCTTCACTGGTATACTCTTTATAGGCTTGGAAGAAGAGAGGAACATTATTGTCATTGTATAGTGACTAAGAACATAGATCCTGAAGACACACAACCCAGGCTCAAATATTGCTTTACCTCTATTGCCACCTCTTTTGTCTCAGTCTCCTCATCTGAAAAAATTGAAATAATAACTACCTCGGAACTCTGTTAAACATTTCAAATGAGTGACTGTGTGTAAAGCACTGAGAATAAAACCTGGCACACAGCATTCTATAGGTGCTAGCTATTATCACATAAATCCTAAAGCAGTTTTATAATATCCATTGTTTTCATAAACAGTAATGTTCTTTTGGTGAACAGGTATATTGGTTTGTTGACTGATCTAGCCAACTCTGGCTTGCCTGGTTTAAAATCTCATGATACAAAGTAAAAAATCCATTGATGCTTGTCAAAATGAAATTATCTAGATTGTAAGTTAAAGAATGTCCTTCTTTAATGTGACATTAGGTTTAGTTAGTATTATTCTAGCTACTAAGAGTAGCTACTGATAGTAGCTAGAAAGCTCTCAGATAAGCTGATGACAAGACTCTTAGAAGAATTTTTTAAGATAAATAAAAACTTTGATAAGGGAAGTCATTCTTAGAATACATAGATTCTGAGAAATATCTAAAAATGGTAAAAGTGCTAATTAAAATAAGACATATCTTACTGTCAGTGGAAAAAAAACTTATAGGTTAAATAACACACCAACTACTAAATATCCATGCACTTAATTAAAAGGAGTTTTATACACAGGAAATAAACTATACTAATTTCATGGCTCCTAACACTAAAAATAATTAGATTTAAAAAAATTGTTCCCCTGCAAGAATATTTTGTGGGTAAACAATGGCTTAAATTGTTTTTTTCAGTTTAATTATCTACTTAATTTCTAACAAGTCATAAGATAGATGCTCTAGGGTAGCTGAAGCAAATAGTCCATAGCATAAGAATGGGATAGTAATACATTTATACATTCCACAGTACTTTCTACACATCTCCAATATTCAGAGGATGCTTTTGTTTTGTTTTTGCTTTGGTTGAAGAATACTATGTAAAACTTGGCAAATAGTGATAACAGCCTTTTCTTTTTCTTTCTTTTTTTTTTTTTTTTTTTTTTTTTTTTCTTTTTACTTTTGAGATGGGAGTCTCGCTCTCTCGCCCAGGCTGTAGTGCAGTGGCGGGATCTTGGCTCACTGCAAGCTCCGCCTCCTGGGTTCACGCCATTCTCCTGCCTCAGCCTCCCGAGTAGCTGGGACTAGAGGTGCCCACCACCACGTCCGGCTAATTTTTTGTTTGTTTGTTTCATTTTGTATTTTTAGTAGAGACAGGGTTTCACCGTGTTAGCCAGGATGGTCTCGATCTCCTGACCTCATGATCCACCCGCCTCGGCCTCCCAAAGTGCTGGGATTACAGGCGTGAGCCACCGTGCCCGGCAGATAACAGCCTTTTCTAAAGTACAATCACTAAAATAAAAAGTGTTCCAGGAGTGATAATTTATTTGCTTCCCCTAAAGAAGCCTCAGTGCTTGCTCTATGCACTAAAAAGCAAATTGCATGGAGTGGGGAATCAAAACAGAAAACTATTCACAATTAGTGGTGTGCAACTATTCTGAAACTCTGAGAGAAATAAAACAGGGAAAAAGCCCTGATTTATAGCTATGCTGGTTTTTTTTTTTTTTTTTTTTTTTTTTTTTTTAACGTAAGTACACGGCTGATTTTTACCTTTAAGCAGTCTAACAACCAAGTCACGTCATTTCCAGGATAACAATCAGCTCTTACAAGTGGTCCTAGCCAGCTCTAGGATCCCCCCAAATCCCATCAGGATGTGACCTTAGGTGAAATGCTATGCAACTGCCCAACATCCTAAATGATATACACAGATGAATGGAATTACAAGAACGAATAGTAAAGAAGCAACTAGGAATATCTTGGGGGAAAAGAAGATTTATTGATGACCCTGGCTCAGCTACTAGGACCAGAAGGCACCATGAGAGAATATGTGGGCAGAATTCACAGGCTGAGTTAGTAAGTTTCCACGATATAACAGAGGAATAGTACAGGAAACATGAAAATTTCTCGAAGAAAGGTGGAACTGAAAGAGAACATCCTTATTTACCAGCCAACAGAGAACTCGCCACAATTAACATATCTTTACTAACATCATTTCTTGCTTTACAAATGCTCAGGGTCTACTTTAAGCTCTCAGAGGGCAGACCAATAATGCCATAAAATTGACTACATCTTAAGCAGAATGAAAACAGAGACACCAAATGTAAGAAGCTAAACTGAGACAGCATCTATCGTCAAAGCAAAAAGTATAGCAGGAACTACAATAGTAATGATACAAACTGCCTTCTTAAAATCATGTTGGTAGTGATGTAAGTATTCCGTAAATTCTGGAAATGGGTCTTAATAATAGCTTGTGAAATTCAAAATTTTAATAAGCAAGATTTATATATTAATCTACACACAAACTTACATATGTATCGCTCTCCCCTTCTACTATAGCCAACATCATATGGAACCCAACACTTTGGCGAATAATGGATAATTGATCTGCCTAAGTTTACAAAGTGTGTACACTGCAGTGAAGCAGCCTAGAATTACAGCTCATTATATTACCATATTACTATGTATTATATCACTATAATGACAGTTTTATAAGTAGAGAAAATATTTTTATCTATAGATCAACTTCCTAAGGCTACTGGCATTAAGATTTTCCATCCAGAATTTTGACTTGAAGAAGAGATCTAATTAGAGAAAAGTTATGATAATATAACGAAGACCAATGATTTATAATTCTCAGATAACTGATAAAAGTTTAACCTACACTATAACATGTGTAAAATAGAACAGATCATTAGAATTCATCAGATAAATTCAATGATATTATAATAATAAATGTTATTATGAGAAAATATTTTAAAGATTAAAATATATCCAGTGACAATTACTGCTTAAAGTCCTAAGGTAATGAAAGTAGAACAGTTTATACAGATGGGGTTAATACAGAGTTATCTGCACACAGCACAGCATAGAAAGAAAAGAAAAGA
This sequence comes from Macaca fascicularis, assembly GCF_037993035.2. Lineage (NCBI taxonomy): Eukaryota > Metazoa > Chordata > Mammalia > Primates > Cercopithecidae > Macaca > Macaca fascicularis. The sequence continues at coordinate 19,021,904 of NC_088376.1, forward strand.
TAAATAGATAAACTTGAAATACTGAAATATGGTCTATACTTACCTGTATTACGAGTATAGCAGATTGCTTCTTGGCCTTTTGGCTAAGATCAAGCATAGAGTACAGGAAAAAATGGCACCTGCATCCAATGCTAATTCTTGTGAAAATGTCCAGTTATTGCACTGTAAACTATATTCTTTATAATAATGGAAAACACATTTTACTACCCAGAGTGACAGTTTTTAGTATCACAATGAATACAATGATAGAATGGTCTAGTTTATAACTGGAGTTCTCAAATATAATAAATGTAATCAGTTTGACTGCTTTTCCTTGTGGTTTACAGTTAATTGGAGAAAACTGCTTTAGTAACAATACAGATAAAAATAAAATGAGAAGAGGACTAACAACATAGACTTTTGCTATTAGCATGGTGACTTTTACTCAGATGAATTAAGGTCCATCAGTAGACTCATATGTAAGACATTTTTTAGCAAAGGAATATTTTTCACCCAACGAAAACAGGCACCCTCTAGAGTTATGTCCTTATTTCAGCAGAGGAAAGCAAAGATTCTCAAAGAATACACTACATCACAGAGACAGAGCTCTTTTTTAAGGCCTAAATCCTCCTGGTTTAGTCATGCAGAAGAGTGAGATTCTATCACACCCACCATTGGCCAAGAAGCACTTTCTGGAGTATTACAATATTCTGCAACATTGACTGTCTATTCATCCTGAATCTGGCTATGCTATGTGCAAAGGCACATTTCCTTTTATTTATTTGGATCCCACTGGTCATTAATTTCATTTAGTACTGAGGCTTCTGACAAAGTCAGTTAATGTCATATGTTAGCCATTTCAGAAAGAGAGACAAATAGACACACCTCTAATTTTGGCCACCAGTTTCTATCCTGGACCCAACTTACAATTTTGTGCAATGACACAGATTGTAACAAAAAAGAAGTATATTCAGCACTTACTTTCTTCTTGATTAGAAGACTGAGAAAGGCATGACCTAGTGTGTTCCATTTACTTTGAACTACTTATCACATCCTAGCAGGTCAAATAATCACTTGTTTATGAATGGAAAGAAAGTGAAAGTTATGTCTGTAGCTGATATACTAGTTCTAGTGACCAATCAATATCTCAGCCCTGCCTCATGATATAAATTATTTTTGATTGAAGACACAAAGGGGGAAAACTAGAAAAATAAACACTGACATTATAATTTTGCCGATTATACAAGCTTAAATTCCAGTGGTTGGAGTTCCTGTTAGTCAAGAACACATCTTATGTGTTCCATTATGAAATGGAGTAAAAATAATTATTACATTTGTTTTACTAAAAAGCAATAGAGTATTGATAAATGATAGACAATTCCTTTCCTTGTCAGATTATACACTTCTGATTACATACTTTATTTCACAGGATTGTGTAACTTGTGAAAATACTTTTCTGAAATGAAACTAGTTTAAATTCTCAAACTTTTCTAAATGGAATAATATTACATGTTCAGATATTCCCGACTTTGATATATATTCCACTGTTGTTTTGTTTTTGAACCACATATCTCTGTTTTGAAACAGTTTTAAAAGTCTGCTTAAATATATTTCTCAAATACCATACCATGCAGAAAGGGGGACATTCTTTTTAACTGGAATTAGGGTATAGCATACTAAGGGATACTAATATATTCCACTTAATATAAACCCATAGGATATTCCCAAGTTATAATAATTACAGAATTAAGATATTATTGGGTAGAGCTAGCTGAAGGTAAAAAGGGAGAACACCATAAAAGTTGAAAGCAACAGGTATTTAACTCTACATGGATTCCATGGATGAGCCAGAGGTTAAATTTACATACTTGATTATGAAAATTAAGGTGTCCCCTGAACCCAGGGACAAACTCAGGTCTTGTTGTGCCTTAAGTTTATACAATGTTGGAGACCCATTTAAAAAAAAAGAATAAAATTTATAAATATAAAAGTACTTAAAAAAATGAGTATTTGTTTAGAATAGAAATGAAATTTCAACACATCACCAATATTAAAAAGCTGATGAACAACATGAAAATAAAAATGTAGAAAATAATATTAATTCCCTGACACACTTCAGAAATAATCCCCTCTCCTTTTTTTGCTGCAAACCTTTTGATTGTCTCTTTATATGACAGTAATTTCATACTATTTTCTCTAGAGAGAATTATCTAGAGACAGATAATTCTGCCTGTCCTCTAATGACTGATAGGCATTTTTTTTTCTAGTGATAGTTCAGAAATGTTTTCTTCAGCTTCACAACTCATAAATGGTAACAGCTTTTAAGCTGTTATAAGGTAAGAGTGGTAGGAAGGTTAGGATAGTAAATTTGAGCACAACATTGTGGATGCATTTTGCATAGAGTTGGCTTCTGGCTTGAGATTTTTTCTTCTACTTCCCACATCTTTCCAGTGTTGGGCACCAGAGGCCACATTCCTAACACAATAGAACCTTGAGTTGGCCCAGCATGTTCCTGCCACAATGCCCAAGACACTGGTACAGTGAGGAGTATGAGTATTCTTGGAAACCATTCAGACCACAAAACAGATAGCAATAATACAAACATAGATCCCATTGAATCCAAAATAAATGCATCTCCCACCCAACTTACCCTTAGCTAAATCCCAAAATACCTGCCACCACTGGAAGAAAAAATATATACAAATAGGGAAACTAGTGTGAAAACAGACAAGGACCAGTTGAGATTAAAACGTATTTCTTTTACAAATTTTCCAAATCCATGTAACCATGTAAACACATTGCTAGTTAATGAAAGAATGTGGATCTTGTGGGATCTAAGTTTTATACACTTTGGATGGCCATTGACCATTTTTGAGGAGAAGAATACAAAATGGTTATACAGGATTAGATATAAGATTATAGAAGAGGTTGGGGAAAAGGAGGGACCCTAAAGCCTAAATTTTATCAGCTTCTAAGTAAAATTGCACTATCCCACCTTTCCAGCCACACCTCCATCTCTCCACCTCTCCCACATACCAAGAGGTGATCTGAAAATTCTACCTCTCTGTCATACCAAGAGGTGATCGCCCATTTTCAGATGTAAGTATCTCATGTGATAGAGCTAAATGACTTAAGGTAAATAGGGAGAACACCAAGAAAGTTGAAAGCAACAGATGTTTAACTCTAAATAGTCTGCAGGAATGAGTCAGAGGTCATGATTTTCCTATGCGTTTCCACTTGTTCTTTCTGTCTACAATGTGCTTTTAGCCCATGCCCTTTCATGTTCTTTTCTGGACACTTTTCCTGATGGCTCTGCATGATGAAGGGTACTTCCGAGTGCTGTATCATGGCATGAAAATTTCATCCTACATTATGCCTTGAATATTCACTTGAACTTAGCAATCATTTTCCACAGATATATAGGATACTGATAATTTAACATCTGGATACATCTTTAAAAAAAATTTTCATTGTCATGACTGAGTCTCATCCAGGCCCCAAGTCCTGCCTATGCTGCATTCTCTGTGTCTCCCACATCTGTCTTTTCCATCCATTCTACTATGTCTATTTGGAGCACTTCACTTCATATATGGATTAAGGTAACTGTCTCCAAATTGTATTTCCTGTTCCCAAGCTCCAAGTACTCTAATCTATCCCACATGCAGCCTTAAAGGTTTATCTTCCCACAACAAAAATTAATTTTCACACTTCATCCCCATGTTAATAAAAGCAATCCTGAAATTCTCTTCACCATCTACAGATCACCTTCCTGAGACTGACATTCAAGGGCTCTGGGCCAGTTTCACAGTCTCGACCATTAGCACACAAAAATAAATTTCTATTTTCAAATGTTCATTAAATTTACTGTCTTGTGCCTGCAAGCTATTCCATTTATTGTTGCAAATTTGTAATAATATAATGCTCTTTCCTGAAAAAGAAAAACGATTGCTTCCTGATGCACGCCTGAGTACCTATTACTCAATAAAAGATTTAATTTCCAAATTGCCGGTTTCTACAGTTTGCTTGTTTTCTGCCTAAAAATCCAACAGAACTGGACACTTATGAGGCCCCTGTTGAATAATATCATCTCGATGGGCAGAAATGTATTTGCATAATTTATATTTACAAAGATGTGAGTTATATAAATCTTTCTTACACAGGGAGAACACTCCAGTGTGGCCACTCACATCTAAATAGTCTGAGAATTGTCCTTCTCAGCATTTATCAGCCATAGCCTTATTTTATTCTATTAGGGGAGAAAAAAGAGCAATGCTAGGCTGATCAATGTGCCAATGAATCTTATGGCTATATTTTAGAATGACCTATATTAAAAGAGTTAGACAAACGTAAGAGAAATTTACTACTCATGGGATAATGGCTCACTGTAGCATCACGGTGCCCTAAACATGGTATATTCTTGCTTTATTTATGCCTCGATGCTTGACTGATAGTCTTTCTCATATTTTGCCTTACTTTTGAAAGCACAGATTTTCTTGCCTTATTGATCTCTTTATACCCTGATCATTTTTCCTTGAGTTATTTGGCATGATGACAGCAGTGTGTCGCGAGGCTGATTTAACATTATCTTCCAAGTATGCAGCACTGAGCTCAGAGTGGAATATTTAAGACTGAAACATGTAACACATTTGTCAAGCAATGATACAAATACAATCTTTTGTCAGAACTAATGAATGAAGTAATTTGAAGTATGGATAAATAGCAGGAAAATGGAAGATGCTAGAAACTATTCTTCACCAAAAAGCATTTCTGAGTAAATTATTTGGAGAAGAATGTTGTGCCTTTGTTTTTGGTTCTAACTCACTTATTTTCACTAAAAGACCATGGTAGTTATTTTTAGAGAATGAAAATGCAGTAAGAAGCAGACAGCTATCCACATGTTAATGGAGAAAGTGGATGGCCCTTTGTGGCCTATCTCATGGGATAGATATATTTTCCAATAAATGTTTTGTAAAGCTTGTTAACCAGGTAGCTCCCCTTTATTTGATTGCAGTTCAAGACTTTTTCGGTTTCTGAGTTTGCACAAGCTTCATTATCGAATGTGATCAGGCATAAGAATAAACACAGAAACTGCAGGGATGATTCAAAAGTGATTAGAAATGGACACAAGTTACCTGTCAATAATGCTTCCTCCTAAAACCTTAGAAGACTCCTGCCCAAGGAGAAAATGATATCCCAAAATGGATTGTTTTTACTAAGTGTGTTTAAGCACATTCTGAAAGGAGAAAGAGGGTGGAAGTGTAGATGTGTCTATGTGTAATTAGAGAAGGGAGGATAGAATAGCAGCCAGTAAGGGAGAAGGTTAAGTAAAAGGAACAAAAAGAGAATAAGGAACATGTCCCTGATGCAGGCATTTATTATTTTATGGAAAAGGAAGTTCCCAATTTCATACAGGATCTACTCAGTTATTTATAACTTTGATACAACATTTTAAGCAGTGATTAAGTTCTGTGGACGGCCCTTGCACAATTCAGTTCTCTTCACCTAGAAACAGAAATGGAAATCCAGCACTGAGGATCTAAGAGAAAAATTACCTCCGAAGTCTTATGTGAACGAAAGTTATTTCTAATCTTACTTAACCCTGGATGTACGTAGAATCCTACTACACCATTGTTTATCCTACCATGTTCGACATTCTCTTGTAACACCAGTGTAACTATTAAATAAAACTAGGATTATGTTTCCAAATATTTGAGTTATTAAATTCTTCTTAGTATATACATATACATCATTATCTGGTATTCTTATCAAAACTATACTGCATTTCTCCTGGCTTTTCCACTGCAACTCTATGTATGTGTGTATGTATGTATGCATGTATGCATGCATATATGTATGTATGCATGCATGCATATATGTATGTACGTATACATGCATGCATGTATGTATGTATGTATGTGATGGAGTTTCACTCTTGTTGCCCAGGCTGGAGTTCAGTGGTACGATCTCGACTCACTGCAACTTCTGCATCTGGTTTCAAGCAATTCTCTTGCCTCAGCCTCCAGAGTAGCTGGGATTACAGGTGCCCAGCACCACATCCAGCTAATTTTTTGTATTTTTAATAGAGACAGGGTTTCACCATATTGGCCAGGCTGATCTTGATTTCCTGACCTCGTGATCAGGCTGCCTCAGGCTCCCAAAGTGCTGGGATTACAGGTGTGAGCCACCGCATCTGGCTTTCTGCTGCAACTCTTTTTCTTATGTGAGAAGAGAAATAATATTTATGTCCAAACAGGGCCATCTTCTCTTTTCAGTGCCATCTAACCTAATAGTACTATTTGAGCATGCTCTGAAAAAAGCCATTTGAAAATGAGCAGTCTACTGCCTCCTGATTCCTGCTGTTGTTCTACATTAAATGCCTTCCTCCTGGTTCCCCAGAAGCCAAGCCTATTCATCCTGAAGGCAGGATTCAAATTTCACCTCCTCTGAGAAACCTTTATCGTAGACAGATTTATCTCCTCCCTGCTTAAGGTTCTAGGAGACATTTTTTCTCACGTCCCTGCTGGTGATAAACATTTTGTCCTTCAGTAGATATTTCTAACCCTGGCGTGCTGAAGAGTTGAGGAGGGACCACGCAGTCAGCCACACCTCTGATTGTCGGCACTTACATATACGCTCTTGGAACAAAATCTTTCCGTTGGCACTTAATTAATCTTTTGCTGGAAGGTGAATTTTACCATAAAAGTCCAGTCAACAATTATTATTCTTGGGAGACTCAGGGATAATTCATCAGCCTAACCCCCAATTATATTATTAGTTTTATTTAGATAAGTATATGTTGCCTTATGTATCTATGAAAACATGGCAACTTGAAGAGTGGTTCCACTTGCCTTTGTGCTTCTGGGGCTGTGGTAAGAACAAAAAAGGGAGCTATAATAAAAATATTTTCTCCATCCTTCCCCTTCTGCAGTTCTCTGCCAAAACACCTGCCAGCATATTGCTTACAGACACAACCACAGCACCTGGGCTACCCGAAAAGCATGCACAGTGGCTTATGGAAATGTATGTGCTCATGATTGGCCAGGGAGAATACACCCACTCATTTTAAGCATAGTCATACATGACTGTCAAAACTGTGAGGAATATGAGCTCCTTATTTTTGGACTCACTATATATGTACAAAGTGAATTTTGCCTGTTACAGAAATAGAGGGCTAAGAGAGCTCATAAGATTTTTGCAATACATGTAAATAAGTGTTTTTCTATTATAAACTGACTAAATGCACATTTGAATTGTAAAAATATTTGACTATCAACATTGACTTTTTCACAAATCTTGATTTAAATAAGTTCAAATCATTGTTACAATGTCGTTTTTCAACTATTTTAGTAAATAACTTATTTTATTCACATCCAATGACAGACATGGGGCATTGATAAGAGTTTCTTTCTGCTTCACATCAGTTTTTTGTGTATGTGTTTGAAACAATAAAAACTCCAGTCAATTCAGTTGCTATTTATGAGTGGTGATGGAAAAGATCCATTCTTTTCTGGAAAAGAAATATATTTGTAGCAAATAGCTACCAACTTTAGTAGAGAAAATTATTTGCACACTGAACAGGGAAACTGCCAAAGCGAAGAACAGAGCATCTGCTGTGGACAAGGGTGTAATTATCTTGCTCATCCAAACACCGTTGGGCATAAAAGTTTTTTTTTTTTTTCTCTCTCTCTCTCTGGCAAGACACTCTGCTCAGACTTTTAACACAACATTATTAGCAAATAATAACTAGTTTGGAAGTCCTGTCAATAAAAACAGTATGTCTTTTGGGCCATTTCCTGAAAAATGGAAAACAGGCACTAATCTGATAAAATCATGAAACATTTTAGTGCCAAAATGATCAAAAGCATCATTTCTGTCCTGTCTTAAGCATGTCATATGTCTTTGTATGTTGTTTGCTATATGAGGATTTGTCAAAAGAAGAAATATCTATCTTTCTGATTCCAGATTACAAGTTATTGTACGTTTCTAAAACCGATTTTCTGATTTGTAATGTTTTCTTTACCCAGGAGGTGAGATTACCATTACTTTTATGCCACCTTACCTTCAGTTAGAATGAAATATGAGTAGATCTTTCTGCTAGGTCAGATGAATGAAATGAAAGGAGCCTGTTTATGATGAACAGATATCAGTTATCAAAGGGATAGCTGCTCTTCTGATTCTGTTGTTGCCACTTCTAACTTTTCTCTGGGGATTTCAACCTGAGATGGGCAAGAGACTTGAGTCTACTCATAAAGCCACCAGAAAAAAACGTGGTTGAATTTCCTTTTCCAATTGCTTACATGTAGTTGTGTTGCTTTTTTTTTTTTTTTTTTTAATAAGAAGAAAGGGATAGGAATCATGAAGTCATTTCCAGCAAATGTCCTTAATAGGCAAGCTTGCTAAAATATCACTGGGCCCCTGTCTTTCCCAAAACCTTCCAACAGCTATCAGCAACAGCTGACAAGCACTGGCTAATTTGAAATTGTATGTTCTCTCCTGTCAACACCAGACCACACACACAGTGTTGAAAAACACCCAGTGAATACCATAATTTTTAAACAGAGGGCTCATCATGTCCCATTTTCTTGTGCTTAAAACGTAATACGTCCTTTCTATTGAGAATTTAAAAACCTTCACCACCCTTTGAAGTTTTAGATTTAAAATTTTATTCTTTGGCATCTGAAGGAAGAGGACATCAAATATGAAAGGCAATAAAACAAGTAGAAGTGACACCTTCCCCCAAGGTTGGTGGTACCAGACACTGGCACAAATGCATCCATCTGCGTGTCTCAAGGACATATTCCCACATGAGGATCTAGGAGGGAAAGTGTCACAGAACTAACAGATGGGCTTCCCTTGCCTAGACTAGCCTAATGGAGCTTTTCGGCAATTTGCATACTAGCTGTCAGTGACACAGGTGTGTGTCAAGACTTGGGAGAAGCTAAAAGAAACCTTACATAGGGTATAGTTTCACGGCTGATTCAGGCTTGCCTTTATTATGAATGCTAATAGGTGATATTTGTTAGAAGGCCAGCAGTTCAGTGGCGGCACTTTGATTTCTCCTTCTAATTTACAGGCTGCAGGCAGTTTAGTGTGGGTTCAAGTGAGAATAATTTCAATTCCAATAAAAGGCTAATACTGAAGTCTTGCTCGTTTTATTAGTGAAACGTATCCAAAATAGTATTCCCATGCCTTCACTTTTTATTAAATATGTTGTATATTTTCTAGTCTTATGGTCAAAAATTTGAATGTTGAAATGTTGGGAGCTGCCTGGCTCCAGTACAATCTCACTATCTAAAGAAAGAAACGGTGGCAGCCAAAACCAATGTGAACATTCCCAGGGCTCATCAAATTCTGGAAAGTTTCAACTTGACCACAATCCAGTAACAGACCCACAACAGTGCACAGTATATTGAAGTAATGAAAAAAATAATCAATTAATTTAAGTAACATTACATTATGTGTTACACACTGCAACTTGCTCCTTGACCTTGACCACATAAATTCTCTGCCATTTTGGTAGGCAGGCACACTGATGCTTCAAATGAACCACATCATCCATAATTCACACCCCAGTCCAGTGTACCCTCACATTAGTTCTGGGTTTAGCCATAGATTTGCTGCAACCAAAAGATTGTCACAAGTATGATACAAGCAGTGGTTGGATAAGCACTTCCATACATTGAGGCTTATTATCTTGGGATGCTCCCAAGAGAATAACTAAGTAGTTGAGAACCCAGCTACACAGCCTTTTGGAACCCATCCACTATACTGTAAGGAAATAATCCCAACAAGATAATTTCCTGATGTCGATTTACTCAGACAAGCTTTGGGGACAATAAATTGTACTTACTGCAAGGAAGACTGTTGAGTTAGGGCTGAAACATATGTCATTTCAGGCCCAGAATATCCTGCTAGAGAGGGAAGCCACATGGAGAGACTCTGGAGGATGAGAAAATATATGAAAAAAGAGTCCAGGTAGAGAAGTACTGAGGTGCCCCAACTGAGGTGTCCCAGCCAAACTCTTCAATGACTTGAGAAACCTCAATTGGTACCATGTGGAGCAGAGGCCTGCTATGTCAGTGAAAAGAATCATTAGAAAAAATAAATTGTTATTGTTTTTAGCTATTTTGTTATCTATTTCTACTTGTTATACAGAAAATAACTGACATTTTATAAAATGAAACTTATTTCTGAGATTCTAATGGAAAACTAACTTGCTGTGTGACATTGAAACTGACAGAGGCTGTTTTCTCATCTATATTATGAGCAAGTTGAACTAGATGGTCTCAGAGGTTCCTTCCAACTCTGATAGTCTATTGCATTCTATACTAAGATTAAAATAAAGGGTGCAAGTATCCCGACTGCAACAGCAGACTAATTACGCAACATGGCATCCTTAAAAGAAAGGAATTTTAAGTGGGCAGTCATGGTCTAATATAAATTCACCAGAAAACAAAACAGGCTTTGTGAAAAAGCCTTCTAGCTCAGACTCATCATAACTGATCATTTTGATATAGATTCTTCAACTCTGTATTGTATATATTCTGACGAAAAAAATTATTTGGTACAGTGATTACACAATATAATGGTGTGGATACTTCTCAGAAAAGCTGGGGTCTGCTGCTGTAAACTCATTTTATGATTTAGAAAGGAAATACATATAAAAAATAGTGTATCATAATGACATTAGAGAGTTAGAAGTCTGTGCCTATGACATATAAGCCCCCTAAAAGTACAGGGTAATTTAAAGACCATTATCAAATGTCTGTTCTGCAACAATTAAGTACAAAGAATAGGTCGTAATTTTTCTTGACACTTAAGAGATTTTTTTTTTCCTAAACTATCAGTTTTATAGTGCTTATGGTATGTCATACACTGTTACAAACATTTTACAGATGAGGAAATTGAGGCACAGACAGATTAAGTGCTTAATAAAAAACAAGTCAAAAGAGATCTGTGATTCTGATGCACATTAAACGGAAACATTTTATTTACATAATTTTCCTAATTTCCAATGACTTTGAAAATTGAGTAAATTAGGACTGCTCTCCTCTGAGTTCCATAATGTCTCTTAAGGATATTAATATTTATTCACGAATTTTATTTTCATTAATAGTGTGAATTCTACTATTATTAGTCAAGTTAGAATATTTATGCAACAAAAATATTCCAACAGCATAACTTCATGATATTGATTTATGCAGATAAGCTTTGGGGATAATCATTTGCATTGACTGTAAAATAGACTGTGCTAACAGGGCAGAAATGTGTACCATTTCAGCCACAGAAGCAAGTGCACTGCTCAAGCCTAACTCAATCATCTGTTAGAGGGAAGAGGGAGAAAGATATAGAAACATTTAAGTATCTGACTAAATGGCCTGGCCCTGAAAACAGCTTTCCATATTAAGGTTATTTGACTCTATATAATTTAATCACATTGCATTTATTATATAATATGCATATTTTAATCAAATTATAAGCATAGTGTAACTGCCTTGACTAAGATTTTTGACTATGTATATTTTAACCAAATTATCATGAGTAGACTGATAAGACAGATCACCCTTAATGTTCAGCCACAGAATGCAGTGGTAAGAAATGGGGACTCTGAAACTGACTGCCAAGGTCGTCTACGTACACCTCAGTCGCTAGTCAGGTGACCTTGGGAGAAGTTATTTAACTTTTCTGTGCCTCAGTTTCCATGTCTGAAAACTGACAATAATGATAGTAGCAACCTTCTTAGGCAGATGTGATAATCGAGTAAACTGAGCAGATGTTAAACCACTTTAGAACAGTCCCCAGCAGTGACCAAGTGTGCAGTAATTGTTGGTCATTGTTATCATTTGTATGACTCTTAAGTTTATCACTGAACTGTACTGGAATGTACATTGAGCCTACAAAATGTATTGCATAGCTTCTGCATCAAGTCAGGACTTCAACCTGGAGACCCACCTGTAAGGAGATCAGCATACATCTAATTTTCATGAATATGAGATTGAAATAGTAATCTCATTCACAAGATTAAGGTCATTTCTTCCTTGGCAAAAGAAACCTGGATATAGGTACATGACTGATGCAGACAGCAAATGTGATTTTCAAATTTTAAAAATCTGCCTATTTTAATTATTGTTTTACTACTTAACAATTTCAAAGGAACAGAATAATATTTTGGTATTTCTAACTGAAAGTAGTCAACAAAAACTAAAAAATTAGTTTAATAAAAAAAATTATTAAACTATAAATGTATGTTTGTGTGTCTGTATGAGCATATAAACCTGTATTTTTTAACACAGTTCAGGGTTTAGCTTAGGATTACAAAAAACAGTTTCAACGTCAAGCCCAGTCCTGGCTCATGACATGTGTGCTATAAATATTTGCTGAAATATTGAATGACAAGGCAAAGGAGTAGAACTTAACAAATCATGTGTAAAAACTGTTTGGCTTGATTATTCAGGGGAGTTGTGATGTGGTTTAATGAGCCAGACCACCTTTCAGCCAGAAATAGAAAGGGGCTTGGTTTGTCATTTAGGGAGTTGTAGCAGTTTGAAATAAATGAATTGCTCTGTGTCAGTTTTTAAAATTACAGTCATAGCTTTTAGTACAGATTTCATTTTTAATAATCTCCGTAAAAATCACTAAAAATATCACCCCACCGTGTAATTTGTTTCTTTCACACTGATGGCACTCCTACTGTTTATAACTAATTGCTTTTTTACATTATCTTAAGGTCAGTCTCAACAGAATGAATTTGGAGATAGCATAACTGTGAGCCACAACTGTTTAACACATCAAGAGATCTCGATGCTGAATGAATGTCTTCTTCAGAATTGCACCGAAGACACCTACTTTAATTTGCCTCTAGGCAAACATCACAATGACTGACAGTATAACTTTAAGGTTTGTTAAACATAGTCTAGGTGTTTATTTGCATCTTTCTGGAAGACAGTCCAGAAATTATGTTAGTTCTTTAATATGTAACAATTAGGATATGAAGCAGGGGAAAAATCATGTGTGGGTTTAGTTGGAATTTTTGTGAGGACATTCAAGTACTGTTTCAATCTATACAACCCAATACACCTATTAAGAGATAGCAAATACATTCAAAAGTTGCTTAGCTTCTCCACCTTTCCCAGATAGTGGCACATCATACAACCAAAACAATCAAATACATTTTCTAAATCAATCCCTAGATCACTAAGTTCACCTTAGAATAACTGTAAACAGACGAAATGGCTGAATTTCCCCCATGTTGTAGGTGAGAAATGAAACTTAACAATGGCGATAAAATTTACAGATTGAGGGTGCAAGATGCAGTTAAGCAAGTTTGTAAGTGTGTGTGTGTGACCCATTCACCTGATTAGTACATATTCTCTCCTTCCCACCTTACCAAAGATACATTACAGCCACATATGTGGCAAATGGCATTACAGCATGACAGCAATCAATGATATCCGCTATGAAAATAATGTACCCTGATTTGCCACAAAATAATAATATATGGGCAAGAATATTTATGAATTCAGAAGTAGTGATAAAAAAAACATTTTCTCTTCTCAGAGGCACACAAAATAAAGAATTCTTAAAAGTATGACCTGGCAAATAAATTTTCTGTGACTTTTTTTTAACATAGGCACAGGATTATAGACAAAGTCTGGAAGTTAGCATTCAAAAGTATAAACATGGTTAAACCATGTGCAGTATCTGTATTCTCAGAGAAAGTTTTGATTCTCTTGGATTCTGAGAGAGAACATAAAAGTTTCCAAATAACTTATTCATGAACAACACCTGACCTACCTGTTAATATCTAACTCTCTTTTGAGAAGAACTTTTTAAAATCTATGAAAACTTGGGTTGGGTCCTGGAAGTAAAACACATTCTAAATATAAGCCCTAGGCAAGAAGTGGCAAGCACAGTCATTTATCCATGGTTATTGTGGCTTTTAACTCTAGATAAATGTTTTCTTCCATTCCTAGTTTTATTACCATTCATTATAATTCAGAAAGGGTTAAAGAGCAGTCTGGCTTTATAATCTTTCCACAGTTAAATTCCCATGCGAGACTATATTTGTCAATTGTCATAGTCACATATTTGTTGCTATATTTTTGGTATGTCCTTTTTCACCAGAGGTATTGAGAGAGAAGAGGAAACCAATGTATTCAGCTTGCAGGTACTTTGCCATCTTCAGAACTGACCTATTTGTAACCCAACAGTCATGTCTCTGTTAATAAGGCAAATTGAAGATTTATCACTCAAGGCCGACCTGCTAACCATCATCATTATCCTACCTAGGGCACGGTGGTAAGGGGTTTCACTGGAGAGTCCGGACCTATCCAGGAGGTAATATTTTTCCTCAAAGTAGCTTGATGGAAAAAAAAGAGCTCACTACTCTGAAAATAGTGTTGCAATTAAGTGAAAATGCTGTAGAAATATAGCCTATAAACTCTCAGATAAAACATGCTCTTCACTCAATTATATAAGTTGGACCTCACAAAGACCATTTAGATAATAAGCTGCACCTATAACGTATGTCTCTTAACCAGCGAAAAGAAAATAGTATCAAAATAAAAACAGAATCATTATATTTCAGCAATCATTTCATGTGTTCCCACTTCATCTTATAAATGGGGAAAAGAAGGGTAAATAACTGTCCCAAAAACAAATAGCAGAGCCAGAAACCTAAATCAGTATTCTCAGTGTGGTTCACGGGTTGGTGCCACTCAGCAAACTGTTAACAGACTGCAATAAGATCAATGATAGAAATTGAGAGTAAGGACTTAAAAACTTTTAAGCTGCTTTGATATCATAATGTCATCCAAGTGCCTGATTTCATTTTAGCCTGCAAGAGGTTGAAAATGAAAATTCGATTTTCATCTTCGATAGTCTGAGGAGCACTGCTCAAAATCAGCCCTCTTGGGCCCAGGATACTGGCGTCTCTACAGCATATTCATGTTCTCATCCAATCTATGATGATACTACATATAATCCACTTGAGAAGAATGTTGATATCATAACAGAGTCATTCAGATTTCTATTATCAAAAGTTTCATATGGGAGAAGAAAAATCACTGGGCAGTTTTGGAACTACATTACACGGTCTGTCTTGGGGATGGATTTGTATACTTTTAAAAATATGTTGGCTCCCTTATTATTTTCACAGATGAAAAGCAGGAGCAAAGAATTTCTTTTTTATTAATAGAAATCTTTAATCTCATGTCTGCAATCACTTTTTAGTAATGGCAGAAAAGAAGGAAAAATATTGTTTTGTTCTCAAACTTTAATTGCAATTTATTGTTCCATCTACTTCACTATCATCTTTCCAGAGATTCCAACAGTTCAAAAGCCCTGGAATGTCCTTTTAAAAATCCCATTGCTTCTTCCAGTCTGATCTGCCTTGTGACTGGGCCTAAAGTTGGAGATGCTGTTCTTACATGTTCTAGATTGGCTTTTCCCCAGCTCATCTTCCCTGGTTGATAGAAAGATGGCAAAGTTAGCTATGCAAGTGACTCTAACTCTTCCTAAAGCCAAATCCGGTTTGTACACTCCACAACTTTGTTCAACTTAAAGTGACATAAGGTGGTTCTCATGTTTGAGCTAAACAAGCACCTTAAATGAAACCAAGAAATACATCCATCTACATTACATACAGTTTTTTTCCCTTTTGACCTCTCCACCTGAACCTTAGCTTAGGTGTGATCAAGAATTTTTCTTGCTAAGAAAATATATTCAATATATGCTCAATTCTTGATTAACTATAGCAAGGTAGAAGATGAATACTTTTTTATGTTTGTTTTTTTATTTCTAACTTTGTTACTTTTTTATTTGGCTTGAGAACAGATCTTATCTGATTTATTTATAACCAGAAGCTCAGCACCGCCTCTTATGGCCTGTTTTACCTTAAATTATTCTACCATCTTCTTATACTTTTTTTTTTCAGTTGTTGCAGGGTCTCACACAAGTTAAGTGCTCAGTAAATAAAGTATAAACAGAAGATAACTATTATATATGATCACTGTGCTTTTTGTCTCTTACTGTTTAGAACTGCTGAATTATTTTGTATCAATAAACTCCAGTTTATCATCCTAGCCTTCAATCTGAATTCTTATCAATCCAGCTTCAATATTATATGATGTAGTTTTGTGCCACAGAATGCAAACATTGTACAGAACATCTTTCCTCCCCTTGAAAAATGTAAAAGTTAATACCAGTCCTATATCAATAAAATGCTACATTTTGGAGTCAAGACGGACTACACAGAATCAAAATCACCAGATCTTTGACCAGTGATACTTCTAATCAAGAATACATTTTAAACAAATGGAGAAATATTTCTAAGATATCTCTGTAAAGATTGATACAGCTAACTCATTGCCATCATTATTAGAAAATAAAGGAAGTCAAAGTACATTTCATAACTACTAGATAATTTTACTCACATCTTTGATTTCTGGTGTTGTAAAAACCTACATCGCTGCTTAATCTGTTCATTCAAGAAATGTTTATTGCACACAAAATCTGCAGGGAATACAAAAACAAATAAGACACAATCCCTTAAAATATTTGGACTGATTTCTAAAATGGGCAATTGAGCTGTTTTTGCATTTGTCTTATATCACGGTTTTCTTGGAGTACTCAGTACTACCTTGAATTCTTGGTTAAAGATACTCCAGATAAGTTTTTTCTTTATTAGAATAATGTTTCCTACATAGAAGCCTCTTATGATTTGAAGGCCACAGCATTTACTACTTTTTCAGGCATGTATCCACAAGCCTAGTCTTCAATATATTACCAAGGGATTTTGTTCATCACTGTCAATGTAAAAAGTCAACACTGTGGCATAAAATAAAGAACACTGAAAGTGGCAATCACCCACATGTCTCAACAACTAACACACACCAGCTTGGTATCTGCGCTGTTATCTAAATTACAGTATAGGCAGCTTCATTAACGTTCTTGATGTGTAAAATGCTTTACTCTTGTGCAACTTGTTCAAAGCTGTCTTTCTCTAATTCGAAGCAATTCCCCCTTTTCAGGTTTAAAAAAAAATCATCATCACAGCCATGACTACAAGATAGTAAAGAATTGTAGCAGCTGTCTGAACACTGAAAATGCTACAAACCTAAGCACTAAAGTTTTTCTGCAAAGGGAAACTACCTGTGTCACAAAGTTTAAATAAAATTGAATTGTTTGGTTTTACTTATAAGCAGTATTTGAAAAGAAGGCAGATTCCAATCCCTCATCTTCATTCAGAAGTTCCCACCTATGTCATTCTATATACCTATGCTCCTTTATGACACCAAAGTGACTAGCACTGTTTAGATGAAAAACCAACCTAGTCTAGCTATAACTTTTCTTCTTAAAACATGCCCTAGGTTTAAGAAAGCAGTAGTCAGCAGAAGCAACATCCCTTCCTGTAGCTCTGTACTAGTGAGGGCATTAAATATCTTCTCATGATGAAGAGGTATATATTGTCCTGAAACTCTTCATCCTTCTGAGAAATGTTAGGTTGTAAACGCAGAGACTGTAAACACAGGAGAGCCTAGTTAGATTTCAAGTTTCTTTTGTAGAGGTAAACATAACAGTTTATAACTTCACTGTATTAATGATTTTATATCTTACTGAAACATATTTTGTACCAACATAAAATACAAAATTTTAAATAATATTAATGTGAGCGATTTGACAATAAATGAGGGAAATTTCTGGAAACTCTTTCTTTTTAATAGGTATGCCTATTGGGAGAAAATGGGACCACTCCTAGCAAACTGGATTGAATCCTGAATCAATATTGAATTTTGCTTCATCTTATCCCATATGACACCAGCAGTTAAAATCAAGAGCTGTTATTGTATCTTGCTCTCCCTCTCACACGTTATTTGCACTGCTTCACTAATTAAGTTCCCAGCAATATTGATTATATCAAGATCTTACCCTAAAACTTTCCATGGTTTCCAACTTTGCAATGAATTACGTTTTTAACTCAATATTCTTTTATTCTCCAAACTCAACTTTCTAGTCCACAACTCTCCTGTTTACAATCTATCCTACAAACTCAGGCAAAGGAGTGGACTTATTCTTCCTTGGAAGTGTCATGGAGTTCCTGATATTTCTCATCATCTCCCCAATCATTTCACCTGTAAAACTTGAAAACATCTATAAAGATCCATTTGGCTAATCAGATAAGATCCTTTCAACTTGTTGATCCCCACAGTCATTTCTATCTTCCATTTTCACCTATTCATTATGCCACCTGGTTTAAGAATAAGTAGGTCCTTTTCCCAATTGATGGCAGCTACCTCCCTTTTGTTCTGCTTGTCTTTGCTTTTTATTCTGGTAGAATATACATAAAATCTACCATGTCAGCCACTAATACATGAATAATTCAGTAGCATTAAGTGCATCCACACAGTTGCACAATCACTACCACCATCCATCTCCAGAACTTTTAATCCTCCTGAGTTGCAACTCTTTACTCATTAAATTACACCCATTTCTCCCTCCTTCCAGCCTCTGGTAACTAACTGCTCTTCTACTTTTTGTATCTATGATTTTGACTACTCTAGGCACCTCATGTAAGTGGAATTGTACGGTACTTGTCCTTTTGTGCCTGGCCTATTTCACTTAGCATAACGTCCTCAAGGTCCGATGTATTGTAACATATGTCAGAATGTCTGTGGTGTCAGCACAGTGCTTTTGAACTCAGTAGACAGTCCATAAATATGCCTTGAATTTAATTTAACTCTTTATATCAGAATGAAATACAGTTATCATTTAATTGTATCAATAGGTTTATCAAGCCTTTTTCCCCAGATGGCCTGGAAAGTAGACATGTAAACAATTTATTACCCCTCTAGCTGAATATTCTGCTCTGTGTGCCAGTCTTTCTGCTTCTGCATCTACAACACCTTTGCCATACTTTTGCTCCATATCTTTGAAACCTGAATTCAGCAATCTTGTACATGTATATAATTTTATCCCTACAGTTTTTTTCCCTTGACCATTCTAAAATAAAGCAAAACAAACAAACAAAAAAATCAATTTTCTATAATTCTCTTGGGATCTGTGGCAAATACAATTAGTTTGCGGATGTAGCCATTGTCCTTCATTCTACTTCTCTACCTGCCTATCAGTGCTTTAGCTAGGAGTGACTTTATGACACTTCTGGCCAACAAGGCATAATTGAATATTGGCTGAGCAGATACTCTTGGGTTAAAAAAAAATCTTACTTTTCTAGTCAAGGTAATAGATTGAGCTGCCACTTGGCTTTTGTTCCCCTTTGGCTTTATTGAAGCCTTTAACATGGGCAAAATTCAGGACATTGATGTAATCAGGCCATGATGCTGGAAGTTCGGCAGCTATTTTGAGACCATGAGGCTAAAGCTGAAGTGCCATGGATGTTTGCAACTTTTCAGTAGCAATTCATTCCTGAAGTATTTGTCTTAGCCTTCTTTTAAAAAAGGCAAATAAACCTCAATTTCTTCAAGCTCTTAATAGATAGATTTGCTCTTGCTTATAGCCAAGAGTCTGTATTTGTTAATCACAGTGCTCAATTACATTGCACCTAAGTCAACAAAATGGAAGAAATGTATTTTTGAAATCCACCTTGAAATTCAGGTACTTTGCCACCAAACTATTACTGATATAAGCCTGTGGGTTGAAAACATATATAGATGTGTGGATTTATGCATATTTGTGTGTATATATATATATACACACACATGTGGGGCCATAGCTGTTTGAGACTTGGACTTTATTTGTTTGAAGTCATTATGCCCTGCAGTTTATGAAAGGAGGTTAAACTTTCAGAGGCAAGAAAGCGAAATGAGGCAGGGCTAAAGTAGAGAAGAGGCTTGATAGGAAAAAATGATTTTTCAAAGCTTCAGCCAGAAACACTGCATAGCACTGGCAGCCTGGAAATATCAAAATGGAAATGCTGAGGAGAGCTACAGAGTGATTCACACTCACAACAAGCATTTCCCAGATGTACAGCAGAAAGTTCTAAAAAAAAAAAAAAAAAAAGAAAAAGAAAAAGAAAAAGAAAAAAGAAAAAAACACATAAAACCAAAACCAATTGTCCTCTTAAAGCTGAGTTCCCAGAGCCTAAATTACATTATCTTCTTTGTAAGTGTCCCCTTGTATGTAGATGCACTATAAAAATAGGCTGGTTGAGGTTCACACTTTTCATTTTATTCATGCCATGTAAACATTTTTTGCATCACTTGGCACTTGCGGCACATGACAAGGATCTTGTAAGCACTAAGAACGCTATTTCACTGCATAGACATCTTGACAGCATTTCTATACATCCTGGTTACCAACAGTTATGGTGGTCAATAACCATGTGTTCTGGCTGCAACTTTGCCAAAGGGAAGATCTGAGAAAGATCTTTTCATCTCTAATTCAGAAGAGTTTTCAAATCACACACACAAAAATTTGACTTTTGCCAAACTAATATCTGTTTATTATCAGTTAAAAGATTATTTTATTTACTCCAATAGCTGGCACATGATTCTAGGATGTGCAGTTGAGGAGACACTGGTCCTTGAGACCTTCCTGACGACCAGAGAGAAAAAGGAAGAGGAATTTGCCTCACTTGTACGTAAGCTCCTTTACACAAATTGTATCCATCCTGCTCCCTAGCCAAAAAGGATCTGTAAAGAGTGTCTTGGTGTTGAAGAAGTAAACTCTCCTAAAAGTGAAATTAAAGAAATAACACTGCTGGCCAAAATGACAATATAAATAGCATGTTAGACATATTTTACACCCCTCAAGAGTCCTCTGAATGAGTCTGATCATTACCTCTATATGATGGATGAGGAGTCTTTGACTCAAAGAGGTTGATTCATGATGCTCATATAGCCACTAAGTTGTAAAGAAGAAATCTGGGTTCTAGATTCTGCAAATTCATTAACAGCACTGAGAATAGCTATGTGTATAATTTCACAAAGGCCATAAGGAGATTTAGAAGTAATCTCTTTCATATCCTTCCTTATCATAGATTGAATACTTGCTCATCATGGAAGCATCTCTTTTATTTATTCTGTCACTAATCGGAGACTAAGACCCTATGGTTACAGAATCACCTGTCTGCAGCTCACTTGTGGCTAAAATAGAGAAATGTAGCCATGCACTGTGACATGCATCTATAGTTCCAGCTACTCAGGAGGCTGAGGCAGGTGGATTGCTTGAGCCCAGGAGTTCGAATCCAGCCTGAGCGACATAGTAAGATCTCATCCCAGAATACAATAGAGAGGAGTTTAGAGCAGAAGATTTGTAAGGGGGTGGAGTGAAGAGCAAGTTGAAGAACAAAAGGATAATAGGAAATCATGGGAGAATAGGGACATGTGAGGGGGAAGAGTTTTGGGACATGGCTATCTTAGGGGTCTGTTCCTCTCTTTAGGGTTAAAACTAGTCTCACTTCCTCATTCCAAATTATCCAAGGATAGATATTATATTGAACATACTGAGTACAATGGTAAAAGTTGGGAGAACCATTTAACACAGTAAGCATTTAAAACCAAGGCCAATTTGGGGCATCGGACCATTATAACTTAAGAACTAATTGATGTGAATTTACATAAAAAATCTTGGAATTTTAAGGAAGAATATAATCAGTTTTTGAAACTGAATAAATTCAATCATAGACTATAGGAAACATATTCCTAAACCATGCTATACTATGAGGACTTAAGTAGATGTCTAAAACCATATAGCTAGAAGCTCAATGAATAAGTACTTTACATATAACACACAAACTCCTAATCTGCCATGTCAACCTGGAAATTGTGTATATAAACATGCATTTAAAGAGAATCAGTTGGTTAACTTTATCTGTAGTTCTCTCTTTATAAAATGATTTGAAATGCATATTGAATTCATGTTCCTAACACATATGGGGCACAGACATTTGAAAATGAATGATGCACAATTTCATTATTAAACACTCAGCAGGCTACAAAGACAACTGCATTTCATTAATAATAAATAATAAAAAATGAAAACACAGTAAAAT
Organism: Macaca fascicularis; assembly: GCF_037993035.2. NCBI lineage: Eukaryota > Metazoa > Chordata > Mammalia > Primates > Cercopithecidae > Macaca > Macaca fascicularis. Next base: position 19,043,892 of record NC_088376.1, read on the forward strand.
ATTATCATATCAAACACCTCTGTATTGCTATTTTTATGCACGAAACATCTTACCTTCCCAGGAGACAACGTCCCTGCCTGATTTTAAGTTAGGTATTTACTAAAGAAAATAAACTCTTTCAGATGAGTCAAATAAACTGAAGCCTCAACTACTGTGCCTCGTTATATTTAAAAGTATTTTATTTGGAAATAATTTCAAACACAGAAAGGTTGCATAAATAGTACAGAGAAAATGCAAGAATATATCTTTTCTCTAGATTCACCTACAACATTTTGCCCTATTTACTTTAAAATGTACTGCTCTGTCTAGATTTAGATTTATTTGTTCATCTATCTAAAAACTTTTTTTTTTCCTGAACCGTCCAAGAGTAAAATTGGTAAATCATGGTTCTTTATCTCTAATAACTTCAGCATGAGTTTTCCAGGAATAAGGATATTCACTTATATGACTATAGTACAGTTATCAGTATCAGTAAATCTAACATTGATACAATAATCTAGAATTAGCACTCCAATTTTGCCATTTAATCCCATAATGATAACAGCATTTTCCATCTTGCCATACAGCATCCAGTTACAGCGCATTTAATTGTTATGTCTCTTTTGTCTCCTTTAACCTGGAACATATCTGTGGTTGTTTTCTTTTTTCTTTTTTTTTTTGTCTTTTGTGATATTGACATTTTTTAGGAATATAGGCTTTTTTTTAATTTAAGAATGCTCTTTATTTTGAATTTATCTAATGTTGCTTTGTAATTAAATTCAGATTATGCATGATCCCTGGCTGGAACATACATAAGTTATATTGTGCCCTTCTCAGAGAATCATATCCATAGGCACATGATATCCACCTGGGCCTCAATGATGATGTTCATCATCTGGTCAAATTGTTATCTAATGTTTCCATTGTATAGTTACAATTTTTCAGCTTGCAACTAAAAAGCAATTTATGAAGAGATGTCTCAAGACTATGCAAATATCTTGCTCCTCATCAAACTTTCTTCCCTAGAGTTAACGTCCATGGATATTTTTTTACTTTGATTTCCAATAATTCCAGCCTCCATCCATATTTACCCCATTATGCGTCTCATTATTTATGTGGGAAGAAAAGTTGGAGCAGGAAACACACTCAACACCAACAGAGAACCCTTTATTACTTAGTAGCAGTTTGCTCACAGATAAGTCACTGACCTTCTCTGAATCTAAATTTTACCATTAATACCTGAAACATGTCTTTGTTTTTAATTTAACTATTAAAAGAATGCCAACAATGTTTTTGAGAAAATTAAGACAATGATTCACTTGAAAACAATGGTTACTTGCTTATTGCTTTTGAAAGTGGAACATTTTATAAAAATATAAGGTGTTATACTAACTCATATTTATCTAATAGAAATTCTGTGCATTAGCTAGAATAGGAATTACCCCCATGTTACAGATGGAGATTTGACCCTAAGTATTTCTTATGACCACTGACCCAGGGTTTTTCCCATACCCTACATGCCGTTTTACAAACACATACATAAAACGCACTCACACACAAATTTCAGATGCACATCCATGTGGGTATTGTCAGTTGACAAGCTAATACCTAATTCCAGAAGTTTGCTGTAGGTTAGTTCCAATGGTGGCTAGAAAAAACTTATGGTAGAAAATGGCTAGCAAGGGAGAAGAGTGGGATACTTTGATAAATGGCTCCTGATGCTTTTCACATTCAGATAAGAAAGCGGTAATGAGGATTTGAACAGATCATGTATTCTTCTTTACAGATTAACCCCCCAACCCAGCATACATAAAACTAAACGGAGTAATACTGGGAGATTGGGAGGTGGCATTGCTGAAAGGTGCCAGACAGGCAGTTTGTGAATGTAAGTGGGGTGGCCAGAGCAGACTCCATTGACCTTTTAAACAAAGTCTGGAAGGAGGTGTGGCTATGCGAGGAAAGAGCATTCCCAACACGGGGAATGCAGCGTGCAAAAGAGTTGAAGCAAGGCCAAATTTGAGGACCGGCAAAGAAGCCACTGTGGCTGAAACAGTCTGAACCAGAAAAGTAACAAGAGAGGCAATCAAAGAACTGGGGGGAGGGGGCGCCTGGAAAGATCACAGAGGGCCTTAGAGGCCACGGTGAGGACTTAGGGGAATTTTTAAATGGTTTGGGGCACAGGAGTCACATAACCTGACTTATATTTTAATAGAATCAGTGGAGTTTTGTCCTATGTGATAAACCTAGTTTTGCTGAATATGATACTATTAAGTGGCATCAGGGTAGTTCATCATCCACTAGCCCTTATTTTCTCCTTCTGATGTTTTTCCATTGAATAATTAAATTAATTGTGTGTGTGTGTGTGTGTGTGTGTGTGTGTGTGCATACAGTTTGCAATATACACCTCTTAAGCCATCTCTGCCAGATTCTTTAATTCTTCAACATTGTACTGTATTTACAAAAATTTCAAAAGGCTAATTCCTTTTCTGGAATACATTATGCTGTATTTATCTGCATATTGTTATCATATCCTGGACCATGAGTTCCTGGAGCATAGTACCATGCATTTTTTAATTCGCAGAATCTAAAATAGTTTCTGGGTCACAGAGTGGACCTTATAATGTTGAATGAGTGACTATACACACATAGAGATGGGCTCTATCCATCATAAGTCCACACAGTACATTATATTACAAGTCATAGAAAAGGTTATGTTCTGCTAATAGTTAAGTACAAACACCGTGATGCTACAAAATAAAGCAAACCAGATTGCCTTGAAGATTGTCACTGAAATACATGAAATTTTAAATCAACTTTCTGGTTTTGTAAGAAAGAAGAAAAACACTCAAATAAAACATTTTAAAAGATTTACTTTTTCGGAGGCAGTATTAGAATGCGAAGTAACAGAAAGTTTAATATGGTCCTTTGTACATATTCACATATAAAAACATTTTGGAAGTTTAAATTTCAACTTACGATAGAAAACAACATGGGTCATATCGTTGGGCTGCCGAGACATCGTTTCATCCCCACTGACTTTCAAAGATGTAGCTTCACCTCTGCAGTGTAGTTTTCACACATAAACCAACAAAAGTTTACTCACTGTTAAAGCAACCTGTGGAAATAGTGGCTCTTTCACAAAAAGGAGGGAAAAACATTCAGCAGGGTGAATCTGACCCTGATCTTTAGATGAAAAATTATAATGGGGAGAAGATAAGTCTTCATTTTTTTTTTCTGCAGACACTATGCCATTTTGTAATGTGGCAAAGGGCAACTGCAGTGAAGTGGCTGGCATGATCTCTTTTCACTTGACCCAACATAGCAGTAGATTCTCTTCTGTCATCTTTACCATCATGGATGTATAACTGTGACCAAACATATTAAGGCAATTTATATGTGTGTGTGTGTGTGTGTGTGTGCATATGTGTGTGTGTATGTCTGTGTGTGTAACATTCTCTCCACTGTAGAGTCACGGTTTGCAGTTTAAAATATTTTGTTATTTGTGATTTTAAAAAATTCCAAAGAAAAATGTTATCTACTAAGCAAAGGTTTAAAAGCTTTAAGGAGGACACAGTATCAAATTATAATAAATAGTAAATGGTGGGGTTAAATTATATGTCATTACTGTATTCATTTACTTTGCAACTATTTTATAAATATTTACTGAATGACTCCTGTATTCCAGTAACTAACCATAAGAGCTGGGATGCAGTGATGAATAAAAGAAAGTCTCCACTCATGAGTGATATTTTCCAGGTGGATGAGATGGAATAAACAAGTAACCAAAAAATAAGATTATTTCAGGTAGTATCATGCACATATTCATTTGGTTTGTATATGTTTTACATATATTTGGCAATAGATCTTACCTTTTATTTTTCTCTACGTTTTCTTTTTCTTTTTCTCTTTTACACAGGAACTCGCTCTGTCACCCAGGCTGGAGTGCAGTGGCACGATCTTGGCTCACTGCAGCCTCCGCCTCCCGGGTTCAAGTGATTCTCATGACTCAGCCTCTCAAGTAGCTGCAACTACAGGTTTGTGCCACCATGCCTGGCTAAATTTTGTATTTTTAATAGAGATGGGGTTTCACCATCTTCCCCAAGTTGGTCTTGAACTCCTGACCTCAAGTGATCCACCCTCCTCAGCCTCCCAAAGTGCTGGGATTACAGGTGTGAGCCACCATGCCTGGCCTCTATGTTTTCTTAATTTAACTGTATTTATCATGGCTATAATTTCTCTATTATGTTAAAAATCAATCTCGTACAACTCATTTAGTTGTCAATGAGTTGCATGTCATCGATTTCCATTTCTGTAGTTTTACAAAAATAATCATATTTTTATATAATATGCATGACTATTTTTGTAAAACTAAATATCTTGTTCAATTTTGCTCATCCCTAATTTACAGATAAGACAGTAGAGACTGCAAAGTTGACATGAACATCTTTTCCCAAGGATGAGCCACATCTCTCCCTCCCCCAACCCTTCCCATATGACTTATGCAAATATAATTTTGGTTGTCGTCTGGTGTCAGATTGAATAGCATTCTAGGAAAAGGTATATGCTTACAGCTAAGACTGTATTAATAACGATAATAGCTTTTTCAATTGTGTCACTCTTCATAAACTCTCACCAAAGTCTTAATCTCCTTTCTACCATTTTTCTAATTGAACTCTTCTCAGTGAAGTCATAGTTTCTCACACAAATTTGATAGCTTGTTTAGAATAGTTACTTTGATTTTTGTTTTTTTCTGGATTCTTAACAGTTGTTCTACCTGGCTTGCTCCATCTATTTTCTTTCAAGTTTGTCTTTTATTTCTTTTCTTTCTCAGAATTTCTTCAAATCTTTCAATAGATAACTTGCTTTTGCCATGCTTGTATTGGACAATATTCCATGTTGTTTTCAAACAATTTTTTTGAGCCAATATTTTATTTGTTCATTTCTGGCTTTGAAGCACTCTTTAATGACATGGTTGGCCTGAGATTCTTTGCCATAGACCTTAACTACTACACAACTGCAATCAACCATTTTGTGGGGTTTTCCCCCTCTGTTGATTTCTAGTCTCTTGGTGTCATCAGTCTTAATTAGGTTGATTTGGTGTTCAACACAAAGGGCCTCCACCAACTTGACATACAAAGCTCATAGTTGAATGTAAACACACAGACATGGGCGTGGATTTTGTCTAAGACTGTAACTACTTTACAAATTCCCCATGGTAGCTGTCATGGATGAGGCTGGTCTTCAGCTCCTCTTGTAAAGCAGCGTTAGTGTCCACTACGCCTCCAGCAGCAATGCCTTCGTTGGGCATGGCAGTGAGTTATGGGCGAATCCCAATTTTCAGTGCCTCCTCACAATAAGGCAACTTGGCAGTGAAAGAGCCAAAGAAATTCTAACAAATGTTATGAGGCAGAGTGGTGTGATAAAAACTCAAATGCTAATCAGGTGGTTTGGGAAATGCTAGTATAAAGAAATCTTAGCAGATATTTTTACCGCGGTATTTCTCAAAACCGAAGATATACTAATCAACCACGGGGCTCTCCAGAAAGGTTGTATATATTATATTTCATAAATTCAAAGGCATGTCTTTTCATTTTTTAAAAATAAACTTTGATATGGAGATGCTTCTTATAGTTGAAGCAGAGGCTAATTGGCAGATTTTTTTCTTAGCAGTACATTAAAACAAGTTACATTATAATCAAAAGCATCTTAGATTTAATGAAATGCATTAATAGGCAGGGCCTTCCCAGCTTATTTGACTTTTTTAAATAATAAAATATCTCTTTAAATATGTAGCAATAGAACTTTTTTTGGTAAATACAATGTCAAAACCACATTTCCGAAATCTATTTATTTTAGAACAATAACATTTCATCTTGAATTTGGAAATCCCCAAGCTGTCTAGGGGGATTCCTACAATCTTCAATTTTCAAAAGAGTTTAAAAAGTTTCCCATAGCTTTGTTACTCATTCAAAATGGAATTTGATAAAAGCCATGCAAACAAAAATCAAAACTTTATTTTTTTCACAGGAGTGATATCAAGGGGTTTTGTACGAGGGGTCTTTTAGAGCCTCTTTTATATCCATCAGCACATGCACTGCCTATCAATCCCTACCAAAGTCATCACAAACAAATACAAAATCCAAATAAAGCATAATGACCACTTTCAGTAGCAGTCCCTTACCCTTCCTTCCACCCACCAGGAGCCCTCCTGTTCCCTATTTCTACCCCTATGAAGCAATTCTGGAGCTACCACTAATAAACACTCAATGGCCCCCAAGCTGAGTGCTCAAACAGCAGAGCCTCATGAGAGAAATAAAACTAAACTACAACTTCCATTTAGTGAACAAGAATAAAGACTGCCACTACTCAAGCAGTCTGGGGATTATTGCTATTGTTTTATTTGGGGCCAACTTCCCTAGTTCCAGCCAGTGTTTATCACCACAGAGAACTTCAGAAGCAATGAAGATACTTTGGCTAAGAGTATTTATCACCATCCAACTCAATGTAAAATTCAACTACGGCCAGATGGGAGATGCTGAATCAAGATAGTGAGTGTGACCTGCAGTGCCTGGTAATCTGATCATGGAGTCAGAATGTATTTAAGGATGCCCAGTTCACATAAAAATTATGCCTAAGGATCTTCGATGCGTTGTGAACATCCTTCAACTGTTCATTCTCTGTGATAAAACACTTGTTCAGGTACCCTAATGCCGGTGAACAGTCAGCAAACATAAAGCCAAGTGCAGTTCTGCAACAGAAGAGTAACCTTTTTTCCCATTTTTTCCTCATTAAGTTTATAAACTTGTCTTATCAGAGGTTGAGATCACTGTTACAGCAATCTCAAGGGTGGAGTGCTTTAACAGAGAAAATAAAAAAGCCGAACTAATGGCAAAGAAGAAAAATGAGAACCCATGGCTCAGAGATATCCCTGGGCAGTCAGAGGGGAAGAGAAGACAGTGAGAGTCAGATCTTCTGTACACTTGTATTTTTTGCTTGTCTAAAGGGAGCACCAAACTGATTCTGCTGTTACGTCTTCACTATTTTTCCTAAGGTAGGATAATTCTCCAAAGGATTCAATTAAATAAAACTTTTAAATTTTAAAAAATCAAGAGAGGATTCCTCTCAAATTCTCAGATCAATACTAAGCTAAACTGCCTGACGGTGTGTCTACATAAATGGGAGGGAGACATGAGGTCTGCAAGTTCTTTCTGTAAGAAAATAGTAGTATCTTATTTCAACAGAAAAATTTTGCCAGTGCACAGATTGGCGGCGGGGGGCAAAGTGGTGTTTACTCAGTGCCAAATTCTCTAACACTCTAATTACACTGTTTCTTTAACTTGGCCTTCCTGGAAACCAAACTTGGGTTTCACGCTGCAGTGATAAAAAAAAGATAAACAGTCAAATCTAAGCTCATACACCTTCATTCAGTGAGTTATACATGCACCAAATATTTATGGGGCATCTACTATATCTCATGGACTCTTCTAGGTGCTAAAAATCTGGCAATGAATAAAACACACAAAAGTTTATACTTTTCTGAAGCTGATATTCTATTACACAGAGTCAGACAACAAGCAAACCATTTATTTCTCTATCTTGAGTGATTTTAGAATATGGAGATAAATAAAGCAGGTAAAGGTATATGAAAAGCTAGGGGTAAAGGGAGTGGTGATACACATGTAATTTTTAATATACATACATACGTGTGTGTGTGTGTGTGTAGACAGTTTGGTTAGGGAAGTTATTTCTGATGGAGTTACATTTCATCAGAGACCTGAATAAATAAACCAAACAGATAAATAAGGGTGGGACTGGTAGGAAAAATGTTTGGGTTTTCTTAGCCTAAGAAATAGGTAAGAGATCAGCACTGTTAGAATGCAGTACATTAGGAGAGAAGAAGGTAACACAGAAGAGAAGCAAGGTTGTATGGATATTTATAACAGTTTCTTTTTTTACTTTGAATGAGATGTAAAACTTTTGGAAGGTTCATGGCAGAAAAACATGGCATGAATTTATATGTATTTTATTTTATTATTTTTATTTTTCTGTAATTTTAATAGTGACGGGGTTTCACCGTGTTACCCAGGGTGGTCTTGATCTCCTGACTTTGTGATCTGCCCACCTTGGCTTCCCAAAGTGCTGGGATTATGGGCATGAGCCACTGCACCTGGTCATATATATATATTTTAAAACGTTTACTCTGGCTGCAGGTTGGAGCACAGATTGTAGTGAGGAAGGGATATAAGCAGGTTTAGCAGTTAAAAATGTACTGCCATACTACAGGCAGGCAATTATGTAGGTTTGGGTCAGGATTATAGAGATGGAAATGTGAGAAATGGTCAAGTAGAGCCATTGATATTTGCTGACAAATTCTATGTGACAAGTGAGAAAAAAGGGGACAATCAAACTTTTAGCTAAATCAGTGAAAAGGATAGAGTTGTTTCTTCTTTGTGATTGTAAAGACCAAAAGTAAAGCAGGTTTGGGGAAAATAATGACTTGCTTTGAACATGTTAACTTTGGAATTCCTATTTAACATCCAAAATGAAAATGCAGTTTTCAGTTTTTTATAAGTCCGGAGTTTAGGTGAGAAGTCAACTATAGTGATACAAATTTGAGAATCATCATGATATAGCTGGTATCTAAAGAAGCAAATTTATATATGCTCCTCAAAGAAATGAGTGAAGATAAAGACATCCAGAGATCCAAGGACTGAGAGCCAGAATCCCCTACCACATTGAAATAAGGCAAAGCAAGCCGACGAGATTGAGAAGGGGTAACTGGTAAGCAATGAGGGACACAAAAGAAGAGTGTCTCGCAATCCAAGTTTTAAGAAAAAAGAGTTGATCAAGGGTATCAAATATTACCAAGATTTTGAAGTAAAATGAAAAATGGGAATGGTCCATTGGATCTGGCAACATAAAGATCTTTGTTGACGTTGACAAAAATCATTTTGCTGGAGTAGTGGACATGAACACATGATTGAAGTGGCTTTAGGAGAGAACAGGAAGAATAGAAGTGGAAATAGTGAGTAGAGACTTCTTGTTTATTGAGTTTGCTTTAAAATGGGGCAGAGATTAGGCAGTCACTGAAAATGAAATGGAGCCAAGAGCTTTTTTTTCTCTTAAGATGGGAAGCATTGCAGCATGTTTGTATGCTGGTAGAAATAACTCAGTTGAAAAGGAAAAAAAAATCAGTGATGTTTCAGGAGAGTAACAATTGCTGCTCTGTATAGGGAAGAGGTATGTGATTCCGTGCACAAGTAGAAGAGATGACCTTTGCTAGGAAGGACACTCATGATTCATCCACAGCAACATGAAAGAAAGAAGAGTATCAGGATATAGATGTTGGTAGTATGGAAGGGTTGGGAGGTGTTATAGTGAGATTGTTTTGAAGTTCTCTTTCCACTGATTCTCTGTTTTTAATGAAATAGTAAAGTTATCAGCTGGAATAATTATTGAGGAGTAGAAAGGAGAGAAAATGTACAAAATAGTCATTATTATGGAGTGGGAGAATAAACAGACTATAAAAATGTAATAGGTTGTGTGGCAGCACCGAGAACCCACTTAAGGTGAGTGAATGGTCACGCTGTTAAAATGAGACTGTTAGGCAGGATAGAGTGCTTTTCTCCAGCTCTGTTCAGGTGTGTACATACAGATAAAACAAAAGTCAATTGGATATACCAGAATTAGTATTTTACTAGAGTCGTTCAAAGGAAGGAGAGAGAGGGACAATGGAGTTTATATAAGGAAGGGTATAAGGATACAGACATTGGTAGTTAGGAATGGTTCTTCATGAAATAATGGCTTTTCATGAAATCTAAGCAGAGTATAGAAAGATGCTGGGACATGAGGAAAATTAGCAACAAAGAAAAACTAATAGATGCAATAGTTCATAATGAGATTTTTTTTAAAAAAGTGTTGGTATCAGAATGGTCAAAGTGTTGAGCTGCTAAAACAGGAACAAATGACCCAAAAGTAAGATGCCTGAGATAGGAATTATGAAGGGTTTTAGTACTTGGTAATGAGAGAGTCTAGGATATGTCCATTGCATGTGTGACTGAGGTAGAATATGAATAAAATCAATGGAGGAGAAGTCAAAGAATGGAGAGGCCACGATGTAAAAATTTCCAAGAATATGACAAGGTCAGTACAGGATACAGTGAATGAAGAAAGGAGAGGTAGTGAGTGACATAGTCTGAAGACTCACGAGACTCATAGAGGAGGGTTGCACAGAAGGTGGAATGAGAATGATCTGAAACTACAATAATGAAGGCCCATTGGCACCAGCAGGTATGCTCCCCCAATTTGAGGTGGCTTAGAGGAAGTAGTGTCTTCTGGGGTATCCAAGTTTGAATTTGAGTGAAAAAGTGAAACCCAGAAATTCAGGAAAATTTGAGGATCAAGGAGATTTTGTGTATGACTGAGTTCCAGAGAGCCCAAGGGAAGGGATTGGTTGTGGGGTCAGAAAAAGGAGTGGACAAATCTGTGAGGATTAGAGCCTGAGTGCTAACCAGACAGTCCTGGGAGTCCTGTGGTAATAGGATTAGTTGTGAAGGTCTGCTGGGCATTAAAAACAACTGTGGTCACTTTAACATGTGCTCCAGAATAGCCTGCCAAAACAAATCTGCTTAAGTTTTCTCTTTAAGGGGTTTGCTTTCTGATCATCTTTCAGAACGGCAAATACTAGATACCATCAGGTAATGTTGGACTAACCACTCACTGAGGAGTATCTATTGTTTAGTCTTTACCTTTTTACCTTCCTGTCACACGCAACAGCCAGGAAACAGGGTGTCAAAGATGAGGAGGTTTGCTCGGCAACACATTTCGTTTTTAACCTCAGGAGTTATAAGATCATACATCTCTGCTCCAAAAGCACTGACTGGGACAGCTGGAATTGTGGTGACAAGAAACGTACGTTAATACTTTTTCATTTAACCGGAACAAGGTAATCTGAGCCAACTAAAAAGCATTTTTCTCTTCCCCGCTCACAACACTGAGGAATGTCAGAGGCCCTCAGAGAGCAAGGATGCTTTATGCAGAGTGGCCTGGGAAGGCCGGAAACCACTTATTGGCTTCACAGCTCTAAACCTCTGAAACACTCATGTCTCTTCTCAGACCTTTTTATTTAGACTCCAGACATCCTGAGTCACACTTGCTATATTAATATAGTTAAGGCATTGAATTATCATTATCGGTAGCAAAACTTCTCTCCCTGTTTTATGACACAGGTAGTTCAATAAAATGTTTTAGACCAGAAAAGAGGAGCTGTGGGCCTCTATTTCACTTCACTACTCTTTTTCAAATTCTGTCAGATGTTATTTCCTATGTCTGGAGTCTTTCTGGCTTATTATTATTTATTTTTTTGATGTATATGCTTTACTTCTTAAGCAAGGTTAGAATTCCATCTTCAGGTTCAGATTCTCTTCCATTATAATTTCTTTTCTTTTCTTTCTTTCTTTCTTTCTTTCTTTCTTTTTTTTTTTTTTTCCTGAGACAGAATCTCACTCTGATGCCCAGGCTGGGGTGTAGTGGTGTGATCACGGCTTACAGCAGCCTCGACCTCCCAGGTTCAAGAGATCCTCCCACTTCAGCCTCCCTATTAGTTGAGACTATGGGCACAGCTCACCATGCCTGGCTAATTTTTGTATTTTTTGTAGATATGTGATTTCACCATGTTGCCCCAGCTGGTCTTGAACTCCAGGGCTAAAACAATCTACCTTGCTTGGTTGCCCAAAGTGCCTAGCCAAGCCACTGTGCCCAGCTCTCTTCCATTATAATTTCATAATTACCAACCACCTCAGGTAACAGTTTATTTCAAAATTTGGTGAGTAAAGACTTATTGTATAGTTAACTTATACTGATTGCTCACTATGGGCTGAGTACTTTACACTTTGCCTTTTCAATCTTTATAATAATTCTATGAGTTAAATAAAACAGTATTGCCCAAAATTTACAGCTAAAGACACTGAAAATTTATGGTCACTGAAAACTTATGATCCAGGATCATATTGTTAGTAAGTAGAAGAGCAAAAATTTGAACCTGGATAGTCACAGTCCAGAGCACACATTTTCTTAGCTACCACAATACAATACATTGCCAGGTACTAAGTGAAGTGACAGGAAATGAAGTTGAAAGAGATGAATGACCTGAAAGGGTTCATAAGTTAGTATGGAACTGGATATTTTACACTAACAATATATCCCTATTCCTTGGCTCCAAGTGTACATCCACATACAACAATTTGAGTCTGAACCACAGTAAACTTAACTAGCCATCTGCATTGATTTGTTTACCCTTCTTTGCAAATCAATGCACAAGTGTCATGAAAGAAATATTAAGATTACAGAAATAACTTTCTTCAGTGTTTTCCCCATCTTCGAGGGATAAGTAGCATCAGGAAAGACTGACAGCCAAAATATTTGCATTCAATGTCAGTGGCAAAATCAAAAAGGACAGTTCTGCATTGTAACTCTTCCTACAAAGACAAGTGGTGAGAGAAAACCAAGCTAGTCTCATCAGAGGAATATTTCCACTCAAGTGTCAATTCTTAAGATGAAAAAACGTAATTTTTAACTTATTTATGGATTCACATTGGTAATCGCTATCTTGGAAAAGATCATTTTCCCAATATAAGTAGTGCCCTAAAAATAAAAGGCATTGTTATTTTAACAGAATATATCATCTATGACCTTGCTGCCTTAGAGGCTGCTTGTGGAGCTGGACAGGCCAGAGCACAGGTGAAGTGTATAGTTCCCCAAGCCATTCTCTGTGACAGTTGCACCTGACCCACTGAACCAGCGAACAGGTTTTCTCATTTTGCTGTTTGATTTCCTGATCAGAGGGGTCATTCATAATATGTACATACAGATGAGCCTATGAGTATGTGCGGCTTTTTCATTAATCAACCCAGATATTGTTAATTTGCTTAAATAGGGTTATAAAAAGAAACAGGAGAAAAAATAAATCCAGGATGTCATCTCTGGATTCTATATTAAAACTGTAAAGAACAACTTTGTGTTAGTTTAAGCGGTGGTAGTATAGGACGGATATATAAATGAAAAAAAAAATACTGAATTGGTACATATTTAGAGTCTATGTTAAAATTGGAAAGATGTTAGATGACTTTATAATTTCGTTACTGTTTCTTAAAGTCAAAACAACGTGTTGCTTTTAGGACTTTGGTGAACACAGCAGTGTGAGTTTCAGTGCTTTGGTGCTCATAGAAGAATTTCAAATACTTCAGAGCATTCGTTTTCATGAAACCCTTCCTCTCCCCCATACATAATGGGCACATTTCTTAAGTGAGGCAATTTAAATACTAAAACAACAGACAAAAGCTTGCAACACCAAAGAGGCAGGAAGTAGTAAGCATGGAGGAAGAAATCAATACTGTACAATTCCATGCTTTTACATATACATATTATATATGTGGGAGCATTCATGCCATTGTGTGCTGCAGAATAACTGCTGTCTGTTTCCATTTACTATCCATGAAGCAAACTCCCCAAGGAAGATGTTCGTCTTCTACTGAAGGTAATTGCTAGTTAACTGGAAATGAAATTTTCATTGTTTTTGACTAAGACAACATGGGAACTAAACGTCTTTCAAAAATTCCACATTTTACCTCCATGTGTGCCTTGTTTATAGAAACATCTGGACTTTGTGCGAATTATAAGCCTTCAGAATGTCCTTATTAGGGGTATGATTCTATTCAAAACTGCAAGGAAATGCCCGTCTACTCACAATATTTACTCAAAACTATGATACTGATTTTTCATCAGAAGTTTCCTAATTCCCCAGTTAAGGAAGAAAGAAAGAGATAGACAGGGAAGGAAAGAAAGATAGAAACTGTTCCTGTGCTAGGCCCTGTTTTCTTTCAGGAAAGGAAGAGGAATCTGGTTCGACAGCCAACACACAATACCAAACACATGAGGTGATGTTAATAACAATAACAAAAAGACAAAAATGAACTCATCACTTCCACCCAGGTGCCACATATGTGATGTCTGACCCAGAGAGAGTCATTAGCTAAGGGAACAAAATCAATGTCTCAAGTTAGAGCAACAGGGCAGAGGCAGATATGTTAAGGGTTAGCATATTAAATTAAAAGATAAAGATTTCTGAATAATGTGCTGCTGACACTAATTTTCTGCAAAATGCTAGAAAAAGCACTACTTCTGGTCTTTTTACATTATTTCTTCACTTGAGGATAATTGAGCCATTTTTACATACAAAGATGGCACTGTGAAACTCTCTTCAGCACTCCCCCACCCCTACTTCAGGGTTATAAGATTACAGGGATCTACCCAAACCTCAAAACCAACCCCATTTCTGTAAGCTGGTAGGTTACAACTAGAAGAGTATGTTATTACCTCAGTAGAGAAAAAAGGTAGCACATATCATTGGTCCAATTAACACTATGCTCAAATTTTCTGGACCACTTGACCAGCTAGGATGTTGATAAGTATTTAGCACTTAACACTTTCTTGCTTCTCTCATAGGCTCACAATTTCCAGAGGTATTGCAGAATGATTGCAGGAAAGTGACTATCATACTATGGAACCCAAACTACTACTTGTTACTGCCAGTGGAGAGTAGGAGGTCATATGACCTCTCCCCTTTCTGGATCTTTCTCTCATATTCACTTCCTCATAGGTCCAAGAGATGAGAAAAATAAAATAAAATGAATTCCACAAGGCAAATTACAAATGGCACTTTTTGCACAAGATGTATCATGTGGCGTATCAAGAGACACAGGAGACAAGATTTAACACCTTATTTCATCTATGGTGGCACAACATGTAGCTTAGAGCATTACTTTTGAATTATCTGAGGTGAAGGACCATTTATCTCCAATCCATCATGAACGGAAATGTGTTCCTACAGTTCCTGACTCATATGCAGTTCACATCACGTGCAATTCCACACTATACTCAAAGTGGTCTATACTTGTTCAATAGGACAAGGCCAATCATCACACATTTACTTCCAATTTCTGTATTTATCATAGACTAGTGACAAATAATTCACAAATTGGCATCAATCTGTGGACTACACTTTGAGTACCACTGATTTTGACTATGGGATTTGAGCCTTACTGACCTGCCCTAATCCTGGCTCCATCCCTTACTTACAAATGTGTGTGACATGGCAATTTACTTAATCCCTCTACGACTCAGTTTCCTTATCTGTGAAATGGTAACAAAACAATACTTATGTCACAGGCTTGTTGTGAGAATTAAAATTAGGTAACACATGCAATGTAACTTACCACAATTAGAACAATACCAAGCACATTATAAGCATTACGATTTAGATTTTTTACAATTATGCCACTTTAACTTATATGGCTGGCTTTGTAACTAGTATATATCAAAATATGTAGAGCAGCATATAAAAGACAGTAGAAAATATTGGCATTCTTTGTCATACCAATAACCATATTTATAATAAGCTAACATGTTATAAAAATTACAGGATATTTTTAAGAAATTTTTAAGAAATATCCTGTAATTTTTATAACAGTATTGCAGATGTACGTGTATGTGTATGATTCCCCTACTAAATACCTACTAGATTCTTACTATTCTTTATTCTTTAACCTGGCTGAAAGGCCTTGAATAATATAGTACCCACTATTCATTTTAAACTTCGTAAAAGCCCCACATTGTCCTACTCCTTTTCTCTTCTTGCAAGTCCCCATACTCTTTTCCTCTTTCCCCCTGTCAGAAATGTCCTCCCTCTGCGTTTCTGCAAAGCAAATTCATTCTATTTCTTCAGGTTTCAGTTGAAAGGCCATTTTTTAGGCGTATCCTTCCTGACTATGCTGACTAAATTAAGTCTTCCTCATTATTTTCTATTCCCACCCCTTGCTTATTTCCTTTACAGCTCTGATCACAGACTGAAATGATTTATTAATGTGTTGTTTGTCTACCTCAATGCGGATCAAGGCAGGCTCTGTGGTCTTCACTGATAAATCTCATAACCAGCTTGATACCTGGTATACAGTATATTCAGCAAATACTTGTTCAGTCAATGAGGTTGATATGGTTTGGCTGTGTCCCCACTAAAATCTCATCTTGAATCCCCACTTGTCGTGGGAGGGACCTGGTGGGAGGCAATTGAATCATGGGGACAGGTCTTTCCTGTGCTGCTCTCGTGATAGTGAGTATCATGAGATCTGATAGTTTTAAAAAGAGGAGTTTCCATGCACTGCTGCCATGTGAGACGTGCCTTTCACCTTCTGCCATCATTATAATGCCTCCCCAGCCACGTGGAACTGTACGTCCAATAAAACTCCTTCCGTAAATTGTCCAGTCTTAGGTATGTCTTTATCAGTAGCGTGAAAATGGACTAATACAGAGGCAAATTTCTCTATTCATCTAAA
Organism: Macaca fascicularis; assembly: GCF_037993035.2. Taxonomy (NCBI): domain Eukaryota; kingdom Metazoa; phylum Chordata; class Mammalia; order Primates; family Cercopithecidae; genus Macaca; species Macaca fascicularis. The sequence continues at coordinate 19,060,259 of NC_088376.1, forward strand.
ATAAAAGACCCATTTTTTCTTGTTACTCTAACTTCTTATCAACTTAGAAAATTCTCTAATTCTATCATGCATTCAAGATTTACTGGATTACAAGTATATAACCTCTTAGGTACAAGAGGTTAGAATAATACATTGAGTCATTCCTTTTAAGAATTAGATAAATACCATTTAACAAATTACCTTTATAAAATGTAACTTGCACTATATGCAAGGACCTATGTCCCTGCATTCCTGTATGTACATATATATGTGTGTGTTTGGTGCTCAGGAAACTTAAGAAGAAAGCACAGAGAATGGCAAAAGGAGTTTTACCATGGAAGATCCAAAGAAGGCTGTAAGTTTGAGATTGACCTCAAAGGAAAATCTCTCTGCAGATAAGATAGAGATAATGCCCTGGAGGCTGAGAAAGTTAAGTCAGCAAACTTGTTTCAAAGGTTATAGAAATCAAATGAGAGACAGTATCCCAAATACCACTGAGCTTATTTGGAAACTAAATTGAGTATATTCCCATATGAATGCAGTTTGGTTTTACATATTTTTTGTTTTAATTTTGACATCATAATGATTAGGAATGATTACTGGAAAAAATCATTTTAAGATTTTCAATACAATTCTGTTTTAGCAAAGACAGAATATACAACCCAATCAGATCTGCAACTAGAAAAATATGTATCGGGAGAAAATGTATATTAAAAATAATCATCTGAACATATGCATTTGGATGTTTACCTTTACTTATAACAGCTAATACCATTTGGCTAGCCAGTAAATACGAATAAAACTTTATGGCTGCACATTGATGCACTTTTCAAAATTACTTCATCAACACTATCTCATTTAATCCTCACAATACCTCTATAAAATAGACAGGTATTTTTACCTCTATTTCACAGTCTAAGCAGCTGATAGAGAACTGTTAAAGGACTTGTCCAAGACCTCAGAGCTAGTTAGAGGCAGACACGGGCAAATTAGAGAGGAGACCTCAGTAGTTTTTCCACTATAACTTTTTGCTTTCCCTAGCAATCAATGCTCAATAAGAGGAACTGGGGCTGCTCTATACACAGGCTGATTAAAAATACAGGTAGCAAGAGCTATTTTACTCTAGTAAGATTCTTGCTAAAAGATTAGTTTTGGTAACATTTTAAAGACAACAACCACTTTTTTGCAGATGATTAGAATGAAACCCTTAACATATGCATTAACAATAGTGAGCACCAAACCCAATATTGGGGGTCATATATCAGTTAGCCCAATATCTGTCACGGCAGTGCTTCTCTGGTATAGGAGCATGGCTGGGCAAAGGGATGATTGTCCCGGCTACAGTGATTGGTTGAGAGATGGGCACATATGGTCTAAAGTCAGGCCAATTAACTTCTCCTTTGGACTTTTAATGGAACTCATGGAAAGGAATACCTCTCTTTAGAGACAAGTTGCTCAGACGGGCATGCAGTCTTGAAGTTGGCAGCCAACATGGAGGTAAAGGAAGATTCACTGAGAAAGTGGACGCCACTGAGTCATGTAGGCAGCAGGGTCATAAGGGGAAGAGGACATCGATAAAGAGGTGGAAGGCAAAAATTAATCACAGTTCGGCCTAGATGTGGTTTTCAACCTTGGCTTATTAGTATCATTGGGAGCCTCTAAATATCCCATCGTGCAGGCCTCACCCGAGACCAGTTAAATCAGACACTTTTCCTCTGTTCATGCTCATGTTCATGCCCAGCACATCCCACAACCAGTGGCTCCCCGAAGTCCCCCTGCTTTGGTAGAGGCTCTGCTGCTATAGCAGGAACTTCTAAGAAGTTGAGCCACTAAGGATGAAGTCAACAAAAGACCCATAAAGAGGCCGACTTTAGCAAACAGCATTACGTATTTTTTGTTTGTTTGGTTTTGTTTTTTTCCTGAGACGGAGTTTTGCTCTTGTCACCCAGGCTAGAGTGCAATGGCACGATCTTGGCTCACTGCAACCTCCGCCTCCCGGGCTCAAGTGATTTTCCTGCCTCAGCCTCCTGAGTAGCTGGGATTACAGGCATCCGCCACCACATTTGGCTAATTTTTCTCTGTGTGTGTTGTTGTTGTTGTTGTTGTTGTTGTTGTTGTTGTTTGAGATGGAGTCTCGCTCTGTCACCAGGATGGGCTGCAGTGGCGCGATCTCGGCTCACTGCAACCTCCGCCTCCCGGCTTCAACGATTCTCCTGCCTCAGCCTCCTGAGTAGCTGGGTCTACAGGTACCCACCACCATGCCTGGCTAATTTTTTGTATTTTTAGTAGAGACAAGGTTTCACCATATTACCCAGGATGGTCTCGATCTCCTGACCTCTTGATCCGCCCACCTCAGCCTCCCAAAGTACTGGGATTACAGGCGTGAGCCACTGTGCTCGGTCATTTTTTGTGTGTGTATTTTGTAGTAGAGGCGAAGTTTCACCATGTTGGTAAGGCTGGTCTTGAACTCCTGATCTCAGGTGATCCACTTGCCTCAGCCTCCCAAAATGCTGGGATTACAGGCGTGAACCACTGCACCAGGCCCACATTGTGTTTTTTTAACTGCTCCCGTGAAACATTCAGAATCACCACCCTGCTGCTGCTTTACATATGGATAGGGGTAAGGGCAATCAAAGTGGTAAATGGAAATCCAATTTATTTTATTTTTTTTATTTCCAACTTTTAAGTTGAGGGATATATGCACAGGATATGCAGATTTGTTACATCATTAAACGTGCTCCATAGTGGTTTGCTGCACAAATTATCCCATCACTTAGGTATTAAGGCCACTACCCGTTAGCTATTCTTTCTGATGCTCTCCCTCCTCCCCCTGCCCACCCTCCGACAAGACCCAGTGTGTGTTGTTCCCCCGTCGTGTGTTCATGTGTTCTCATCATTCAGCTCCCACTTATAAGTGAGAACACATGGTATTTGGTTTTCTGTTTCTGCATTAGTTTGCTAGGGATAATGGCCTCTAGTTCCATTCATGTCCCTGCAAAGGACATGATCTCCTTCTTTTTCATAGTATTCAATATTGTATATGTACCACATTTTCCTTATTTAATACATCATTGATGGGCATTTAGGTTGATTCCATGTCTTTGCTACTGTGAATAGTGGTACAATGAACATGCACATGCATTTTTCTTTATAATAGAATGATTTCGATTCCTTTGGATATATACGCAATGGGATTGCTAGGTCAAATGGTATTTCTCTCTCTAGGTCTTTGAGGAATTCCCACACTGTCTTCCACAATGGTTGAACTAATTTACACTTTTACCAACATGTAAAAGTGTGTTCCTTTTTCACCATAACCTTGCCAGCATCTGTTGTTTTACTGACTTTTTAATAATAACCACTCTGGTTGGTGTGAGATGGTATCACACTGGTTTTGATTTGCATTTCTCTAATGATCAGTGATACTGAGCTTTTTTTTCATATGTTTGTTGGCTGCATGTATGTCTTCTTTTGAGAAGTGTCTGTTCATGTAATCTGTTCACTTTTTAATGGGGTTATTTTTTTTTTCTTCTTGGAAATTTGTTTAAGTTCCTTGTAGATGCTGGATAATAGAGCTTTGTCAGATGGATAGATTGCAAAAATTTTCTCCCAATCTGTAGGTTGCACTCTGATGATAGTTTCTTTTTCTGTGCAGAATCTCTTTAGTTTAATTGGATCCCATTTGTCAATTTTTGCTTTTGTTGCAATTGCTTTTGGTGTCTTCATCATGAAATATTTGCCTGTGCCTATGTCCTGAATGGTATTGCCTAGATTTTCTTCTAGGATTTTTACAGTTTTGAGTTTTACATTTAAGTCTTTAATCTGTCTTGAGTTGATCTTCTATATGGTATAAAGAAAGGGTCCAGTTTCAATTTTCTATATATAACCAGCCAGTTTTCCCAGCACCCTTTATTAAATGAGAAATCCTGTCCCTATTGCTTGTTTTTGTCAGGTTTGTCAAAGATCAGATGGTTGTAGGTGTGCAGACTTACTTCTGAGTTCTCTATTCTGTGCCATTGGTCTATGTTTCTGTTCTTCTATTAGTACCATGCTGTTTTGGTTACTGTAGCGGAAAGCCAATTTCAAGCCACCAACATCACATCATAGAATGCAGGTTTGGAAAGAAATGTGCAGTAGCACCTCATTATATAGTATTGTCATCATACAGACACAATATATGTAAATAGTTGCAGAAGCATAGATAATGGTAAAACATAGTACAGTTATTATAACATGATGAGTTTTGAGTATTGCCTTTTCTATATACTGTAATTTATTCAAACACAGTTGCTCCTCAAGTTATTACTGGGTTACATCCCAATGAATCCATTTTAAATAAGAAAATATCACAAGTTGAAAATGCATTTCATACATCTAGTCTACCAAACATCATAGCTTAGTCTAGCCAAACTTAAACATGCTCAGAACACTTACATTAGACTACAGTTGGGCAAAATCATCTGACAGAAAGCCTATCTGATAATAAAGTCTTGAATATCTTAGGTAATTGATTGACTACTGTACTGAAAGTGAAAAACAGAATGTTTGTATGGGTGCCCAAAGTACAGTTTCTACTAAATGCAAATCGCTTTCTAGCCATCACTAAGTTACGTACTATCTGTGTAAGTTTCTATGATGTAACTTTTCATATTGGTTCTATTTCAAAATCAGCTTGAAAAAATTCCTGGGAAATCAAAAACTCATGTCTCACAAGTTGGTCTGAGCTATCTGTAGCATACCCGTACCTTCTACAACTTTACTTATACATTCTCCTTATAAAACCAACTCACATTTTCTAAAAGGCTATTTATCTAGGTCGTGAATGATCCATCTTCACAATGTTAGTATCTTCTTCTTGCTGATCTCTGCCATTTTGGATTGGTTGTTACATGAAGATGGAGAAAAGTCAAATGGTTATAGTCCCCAGGCTGATACATTTCCCCTTCTCTGCAAGCCCATTGCTGTCCCACTCAGCCCTCACAGTAAACTCTCTTTCCCAGCAAAAGTGCATAGCCTTCTGGGTTTCTTTGCCCCAGTGCCTTGTGTCTAGTGCTCTAATGCTGACCACCCATCCACCAGCAGAAATTTTAAGGCTTCCACATTTACTAGGTAGGGTACTAATAAGCCATTCGATTTGCATCATTGTGCCTCTAGCTCTAAACATTCCACAGTCATCTTTAATACTAAAAAAGCTTTGATTACTTCTGAGAACACTACCCACCACTATCTAACCCTTTTCAAACAGCAAAGCCTAGAATTTCATTTCCTGCAAACAGGCACTCAGAAACCAGCTAGATGAATATGAAAAATGCATCCTTCTAAATGACAAGACGTTTTCCAAAGGGATCCCTCAAGGCTCAATTACTTGCCACTTCTTTGCTTGGTTTCATATGTTAGCATTCTTTCTCAGTCTCTAGCACAAATCATAAGGACCTTAACCACTGATAACAGTCTGGAAACAGAAACTGATCATTACCATTTTTTAAACCAACACCAAGGGTTTCCTTCCCACAAGGTCTAGGGGTCAAGTCTGACTCTTGTTTCCCTTCTGCATCTTTTGGTTAATTGTTTCAATTTGTTCCATTTCCATTCACTTTCTTTTGCTGAATCACAATTATTTGTTACATATGTGCATCCAGGAGGTTAGGGAGAACACCCAGCTGGTATTATTGGGAAGCCAAAATTTCTTTTAGGGGGAGGATTATCCTTGGCATGATCGAATAGTATCTTTTTTTTTCTTTTTTCTCAGTTTCAGAAGCTGCTTCTACCCAGAGTAACAGTGCTGAGAATTCACTGGATTGCCCATGATCAGTGGGTTCTGGAAGCAAATGGACAGAAGGAATTCAAGACTAACACAGAAACAGACCACGACATCACCGCCCCATACATGTGGCCTCCAGACAGTAACTCGAATATGAGAAACATCACACAATAATTCAAAAAGTAATTTCAAGCACCTGCTTTGTGGTATTAAAAACCCGGAGAAAGTTACGTGTGCCCCATCGTAGAATTTTTCCTACTAGTTTTAAAAATTTATATTTAGGTTTACTAATATGTAAGCATAAAATAGAGATAACATACATGAGCACTTATTATATTCCAGGCACCACTCTAATGTTTTCAAGGTGTATTTTTGTTTGTTTGTTTGTTCTCACTGAAAACATCACAATAAAGCCATTAGGCAGGTTCTATTATCATTCCCATTTTATAGATGAGTAAACTTGAAGACAAATCTGTTTGTCCTTTTTCCATTTTATGCAACGGTAATTTTAAGCAGAGCAGATATTTCAATTAGTGGTTTCCCTTTTCCCATCACACAAGAGAGATGTGCTTTGTCTCCCTGAGACATTTATTATTAGAGGAATAACAGTAAAATTGAGAGAGGGGAACAAAAATCCAATACATAAAAACAGTGCAATTTAAAAAATCAAGTTGAATTATTTGTTTGCTTATTGGCTCAAAGAAACATTGGGACTTTGCCTCCCAACAAAGTCATTTTTTTTTTCCAATAGTTCCCAACCTAAATTTCTGAAATATTTCTGTTTTATTATTTACTAGGTAACATCCTGTTTATCAGAAGGGGAAACTAATGACACTGTAGCTTATCTCATTATGAACAAATAGAACTCAGAATTATTAAAGTTATTTTTTAAATAAAATAAAATCAATGCTTGGTAAACTTTTCTGTTTTTCTTTTTTAATTTTTTTTTTTTTTGAGACAGAGTCTTGCTCTGTCACCCAGACTGGAGTGCAGTGGCGTGATCTCACTCGCTCACTGCAATCTCCACCTCCCGGGTTCAAACAATTCTCCTGCCTCAGCCTCCTGAGTAGCTGGGACTACAGGTACACGCCGCCACACCCAGCTAATTTTTTTTTTTTTTGTATTTTAGTAGGGACGGGGTTTCTTACTTAACTGTTTCACGCATTTGAACTTGCATTCTAACGGCAATCATTGCAAGCTTATGTGCACTTCTGTGGTGTCTTCCTTTCTCCCTACTTACCGGGTGCCTTTTGGCTTTGCTTATTGTCCTGTGATCTAGAACAGTCATCTTTGAATCTCTGCCATCAAACAGAATGTTGATACATGCTTGTTGCTTAAAAATGTTCGAATGATTAATAAATGAAGAAATAAATGAATAGAAGAATCTTTTAAAGGTGACGAGGATATGGAAAAATAATTTAAAAAAAAACTTTTTGTAAATGAAACTGATTGAAACATAGCCTAGTTCTCCAAGCTCTGGGTTAGTCAGGTTTGCTGGTTTTAATTCCTTTCTCCTCCAGAGTATCATATCTATCTTTACTATGGATCTTTCTTGAGAAATTTAGATCAAATGTAAAGCCTTCCTTGGAACCAATAAAACAAACTTAATTATGTTACATGTGCCATCTCCTACCCTCCTTTAAAATAACACCCAGACAAACACAGTCACATACATGTTCTCATGTACACTCATACATATTCACACACGCTTATATAAACAACAAACTATCACTATCATGTATTAATATGGTTATTATTAGTGCATGGCGTTTCTTAATTCCTTGCAAGCAGTGACCACGTTTTCTCACTCAGTAAAGCATGTGTGTGTCTGTGTGTTTCCAACACAATTTTACAGCTAGATATTTAAGTCCCATTCTGGTGCATAAACTTGTCTGGACCATCAAGTACATGTTTTTGCTTTTTCAACATCAGAAATTTCCCAGGCTCACTGACAAAACCAATCGAATGTCTGTTTCTGTTTCAAAGACGAACTATTCAAACTTATTGACTTGTACCTGCCTTCTCCCTGCCTCTCCTCTATCCCTGTGTCATCCAAATAAAACCTACCAATCTTAAAACATTAAGTATGTTGAAATGATTCTCGGTCATCCAAATAAAACCTACCAATCTTAAAACATTAAGTATGTTGAAATGATTCTCAGGTTGGGTGGCAGAAACGACAGGTATGAGTGAACAGCTTTGTCAGAGAAGATACTTCCCACTCCATGAACAAAACCACTGAATTTTCACAAGGAATTTTTAACACAGCGTTTTGGGAATTCTGACCCAGCTCATTGCTGGAGCACTGAGTAAACAAAGATCGCTTAAAAATAAAATCATGAAAATGGCATCAGCAATCATGATATTCAGACATTTTTATACCTCTCTTTTAAAATGTCAGCTCTTCCAGACAGCTGGATCCAGCCATCGGAGTTAAGAAATGTTACTATTTGTGAATTCCTCTAGCCTCTGCCATGTAGGGAGACTTCAAACAGCCATCAGTAAACAGCCTTCTCATCACTCCAGCCCAGACTGAATTCTAATCAAGGTCTTTTAAATGCCATTGAACAAATCTATATACTATAGATTGTTTCTTGCATGCCTCTGGCCAAATGCTACTCACTGGGTCATTTATTATTTTTAGAAAACCAAAACAATCCACACTAATAGTATAAATTACAGCACATCTAGAAGCAGGGTCCAGGCAATCTTGTTGATTTAATACTAGAACTGAAAGAAGCTTTTAATTATTCCTCCTCTGGTGATTTATTAGACACTTGGAATCTAAGAGTCTCACAAGTGGAAGAACCCAGTGTATACCACAATTAACCAATAGAAAGGGTCTGGTCTAACTATGCCTTAAAAGCCAAGTACTAAATCTAAAGGTTGTGCATAGTTGAGCCTAAAAATAACTAAAATATAGAAATTAATTTTCAGACATGAGACGCAAGATATGACTATATCTCACACAGCTTCATAGGTTCAACGAAGTCCAATTAAAACCAATAAATGACATAATAACATAGTTCACTTGTTCTCTTGAGAAAAGTCCCTCAGGAAAGTGATAGAGAAAATACCAGACAACTTGGTTGTTCAAATTCTTTACATCTATAGACAAGTCAATTAAAAAGACCTCCCAGAACACCTGTCATGAGGCCGGGCTGTCCATCATCCCTGAATGTATGTAAGGAAAACCACAAAGTCATTTCTTTGGGCTATTTGTTAGAAAAACATAACTTTAAACTTAAAAATAATATCTGAAAGAAAAACTGGTGCCTACATTGCATCTTCGGATTAATTAAGCCAAAATCTTGGAGGTTTGGAATTGAAGTTTCAGACAAAGCTGCTTCTTTCCTAGGATACTTATCACTGTAAATCGGGGTAGAATTGGAGAGTGTGATAAGAATGGCTGCCTTTAAAAGTCCTAACTATCACCAATTTGGGACCTCTTCACTGGAAAGAATTTTAGCTACATTCATTTCTAGGATCAATAATCTATTCCACATTAGTTCCCCATATTTTCTGTCTCTCCTTTGTCCCTTAGCTCTAGACTCTGAATCATTTTCCCACCTGTCCTTCCTACATTCTCTTTTTCCTTGATGTTATTTCAACCATCACCAAGACTAGCTGAAAGGAAACTTCAGCGGTTCCCTTAATTAGCAGAACTTTTTCTTCATTGTTCCCTCTCCTCTCCTTATCCTCACTCAAAGTGTGTGTGTGTGTGTGTGTGTGTGTGTGTTAAGGATTGATGATCTGAGGATCTGAGTTGCGGACACTGGCTTAAGAAGTTTCCTTTAAATGACTATTAGGTTGGTGCAAAAGTAAATGCGTTTTTTTGCCATTGAAAGTAATGGCAAAACTTTTGCACCAACCTAATATAAACATTTGCAAGATTTTTAAAATTTATTTTATTTCAGGCATACATGTGCAGATTAATTATATAGGTAAACTTGTGTCATGGGGGTTGGTTGCAAGATTATTTCATCACCCAGGTGTTAAGTCTAGTATCCATTAGTTATTGTTCCTGATCCTCTCCCTCCTCTAACCCTCCACTCTCAAGCAGGCCCCAGTGCATGCTGTTCCCCTCTATGTGTCTATGTGTCATCATTCAGCTCCCTGTTATAAGTGAGAACATATGGTATTTCGCTTGTTGTTCCTACATTAGTTTGCTGAGGATAATGGCTTCAGCTCTATGCATGTTCCTGCAAAGGACATGATCTTGTTATTTTTTTTATGCTTGTACAGTATTCCATGATGTATATGTACCACATATTCTTTATCCAGTCTACCACTGATGGACATTTAGGTTGATTCTATGTATTTGCTATTGTGAATAGTGTTGCAATGAACATATGCATGTATGTAGACAGATTTATATTCCTTTGGGTACATACTCAGTAATAGGATTGCTGGGTCGAATGGTATTTCTGTTTTCAGGTATTTGAGGAATCACCACACTGTTTTCCACAATGATTGAACTAATTTACATTCCCAGCAACAGTATATAAGCATTCCTTTTTCTCTATAAATATTTGTGAGATTTTTTAAAAAGATTAATACAAATTGAGACTGTCACGGACTCAAAAAATCTAAAAAAATCTCATTTTTCTTCATTCTATTTAAAGTGAAGACCTTTTTTTTTTTTTTTTTTCTTTTAACAGCTCCTTGTGAACTCCCACTTTTCGGTAGTGATGTGAAAAATAGCTCACATTGAAGCCTTTTAGAATTCAGGAATTCATACAACAAATATTTACTGAATACTTATTAAGTGCCACTAGATACCTAGATACTAGGCACTTGGGATAATGTGATGACAAACTTTCTACCCAGCAATACTCCAATAAATATAGATCAACCTGTTTCACTTTCGGCCTTCCACATCTCAGTAAGGACAATTTCATCTTCCCAGGTGATCAGGCTAAGTACTAATAGGATTTGCTAGTTCACAGAGCTGCATCAGCTTTACTCCACAGACCTTGATGGTCTTTTCACCAAATAATGGAATGTCAGACCCTCTTCTAACTTCTATTGGTTAGCTATTTCAGGATAAAACTTTTCTATTTTGATAGAAAGTCAACTAAATTGATGGCCACATAAGTATTCCAAATCTATATTCAAGGAGACATTTTACAATTATCTGACTACTAATGCAGGATTTGAAGAGCTAATTATAGTTTCAGTGAGCTCTGTGTTCAAACTGGTCTATATGTGTAAAAGAAAGATGTAGCAATGTTTCACTTATTTCTATCCAAGTTAAAATCTTGATCTTTTTTTCTTATGGATGTTTGAACATATCCTTCTTAATTTTGTTTTTATCTATTGGCTTAGAACAGAGGAAGAAAGCATAATAAAATAAAATGTACTATTGTCCTTCCTGATTAGTAATAATCGAGTTGTAGGGAAAAGTGCATTAGTGTCTTATTTTTCTAACTTCATCAAAATATTTGATTAAGCATAGGGGAATATTATTTGCCTCTTTTAAAAAATCAACTTTATATTTTCTTCTAAGAGTGATACATGTTCTTTATAGGAAAAAATAGAAACTACAGAAAGTCAAAAATAAACAAAAGGCAATTATATTCCTACATGTACAAATATTATTTAAAAAATAGTACATTCTTTGAGCATTATGCTTTGTTTGTAAATAATATACTATTTATTGTGGTTTCTGATTATAAATATAAATATACATTAACAGCTGATTTGGAATATGGAGCATTGTATTAAAAATATCTGTGATGGCCGGGCACAGTGGCTCAAGCCTGTAATCCCAGCACTTTGGGAGGCCGAGACGTGTGGATCACAAGGTCAGGAGATCGAGACCATCCTGGCTAATACGGTGAAACCCCGTCTCTACTAAAAAATACAAAAAACTAGCCGGGCGAGGTGGCAGGCGCCTGTAATCCCAGCTACTCAGAGGCTGAGGCAGGAGAATGGCGTGAACCCGGGAGGATGAGCTTGCAGTGAGCTGAGATCCGGCCACTGCACTCCAGCCTGGGCAACAGAGTGAGACTCCGTCTCAAAAAAAAAAAAAAAAAAAAATCTGTGATTATACCAATATACCAATGTTTTTATATTGGCACGTTTCCTTTCAACATCATATTAGTATTAAAAATATCTGTGATTATACCAGTGCTTTTATATTGGCACATTTCCTTTCAATATCATATTAAATGTTATTTCTTGTCTCAATCTCTCTCTCACTCACACACATATACACTCACATTGTATGTTGCTTTCTTAATATATCCCAATTGTTTTCCAGGTTATTAAAAACATTTTTGAATATATGTTTTAGCAGAGATATAATATTCATACAGATGTAAAATAACTGAATGCTTACACATTATTTGAATTAAGTAAAATCATTTTTCTATTACAATTGATGAAATGAATATTAATTTTTCTTTAATTCACATTGCCCAGTTTTTTCATAAAATGGAAAAACATATCAAAATTTTAAGCACATTCAAATCTCCCTATAAATACTGCATATTCAACTCAGAAGTAATGTTTACACAATTTTCACCAGATGTTATATACAAATTTGTAGCCTTTTTCCTTTTTAGTTCTTCCATGTGTTACCAAATATCATTTTGTGTTCTATATAGTATTTTCCCCATTATTAGACATCTAGGTTGCTGATCAGCCTTTAGAATTGTTTTGATTACTTGATCAAGGACCAAAATGCTTTTCTATTAGAGACTGACTTTCATTTTCATGTCGAGCTATAGATTTTTTTAAAATGGCAAAAAAGTCATCAAAGAGTGACACAGCTCTGCTATAGAAAGAGGAATAAAATGATGCAGGAAGATTAATTTTATTTGTGTTAAAGTAGTTGATTTGTTCTTCAAGGTGTACAGGGAACTCTTGGCCCCAGAGATACCACATTCCCTGTAGTTCTTAAAACAGTTGGATACTGCCAGGTGTGGTGGCTCATGCCTATAATAGAAGTACTTTGAGAGGCAGAGGTGGGCAGATCACTTGATCTAGGAGTTTGAAATCAGCCTTGGTAACATGGTGAGACAATGTCTTTACAAAAAAAATTTTAAATTAGCTCAGCCTGGTGGCTCATGGCTATAGTACCAGCTACTCAAGAGCTGAGGTGGAAAGATTGAGCCCAGGAATTTGAGGCTGCAGTTAACTTTGATATACCAACTGTGCTCTAGCCTAGGCGACAGAGCAAGACCCGGTCTTGGGGAAAAAAAAAAAAGGATTCAGAAACACAAATTTGGAGACATTGTTCATTAGGATTCTAAGTTCATGTTATAGTTCTCAAATTGATCAATCTAGATCTATGTGTTTGGGTAATGTCTGCATGGCAATGATAATACAACTATCACTTAACAAAGTAATCATATTTTTATATTATTATATATCCTATTTGCAATTCAAATTCCACAAATTATTTTAGTCACTTTATACGAAAAAAATAAACCTGACTTCAGTTACATTTTTACAAAGAAGGATTTCTTTATCTGTCTCAAATTTATATGCATACTACAGTGTGGAATATTTTTAAAGCTTACAGTTGGTTCAACTCTTACTTCATATCCTCTCTGCTAAAATTATACTATGTGACTTTTTTCCTTCAATGAAAATAAAAAGAGCAAATGAGTAAAATCACTTAAGTCAAATATGAGGTTCCCAGAGAGTCCTCAGTAAACTGGTGAGAACCTGTTGCAGCTCACACATGTTAAGGAGGCAGTGTTCAAAAACTGTAAAAAAGTCGATGAAAATGTTGGATTCAAGAAGTTTCAAAATAAAATATAGGGAACTAGAAAGAAAAATTGGCAGCTAAATTAAGGTAATTTCTTTTTCCATTCAGGAACAGAGGAGATACAGTAGACAGTTGCATGTACCTAACGGCAGAAGTGAAGGAGAATGTTTTGAAGGCGGCCAGGGCAATGGACATTGCATGCACAGGAGAAATTAAGGACTAACAGAGACACCTAAGAGAATAAAGGTGATCTTTTCTAAGAGCATGGGCTGGAGGGAAACAATACATAGAGATTTAACACAAAGAATATTGTATTTTTGTTTCATGTTCACTGTAGTTTAAATAATATTTTTTTTCAAATTTTAGCCTAGAAGATCCAGATGTCGATCACTATTGTAAGAAAGTAATGTTGTATTATTTTCCTTTAATTCTTTGATAGAAGAGAGAAAATAATCCATGCTAACATTGTGAAGATGGAAAATGTTTTTTCCACTGAATTTCTTAAATTGAATGGTAATATCTAAACAAATTTTGAAGAATATATATATATATATATATCCTAATTTGCTTTGATGTTATTACTTTTAAAAGGCACAACTTAATGTTAAATTTATGTGTTATTGCTCTCTGAAGTCTTCCCCACAAATATTGTTCCACTTATAAAATTTCCATTTGGTGCAGCCAAGGCCTCTTCTAAAATCTATGTGAAAATTGAAATTTTATGCAATAATTTCCACATATATAAATAGGTACTATTGAATAATCTTGATATTGACATTAGTGGAACCTGTAGTCGTATCCTAATATAAAATATCAAAAAACAATTTTATAGGATCTTCCATTTTGACCGTTGAGAAGTTTATTATCATTAATTAGGCCTTATCTTTTTACTTAGCTCTTAGGAACTGGGAAAAAAGGAAGCCTGTGTAGAGCTATTTTAACCCAAACTCCACAAATTATTTTAGGCATCAGTGACTCCACGAACTCATTATGCCGGCAAAACTTTGGAGGAAGGAATTGGTCGACAATCTCAATACTTCAAGCTATAAGAAAATGGAAAAGGTATAAAAGGATATGCACCTGAAGCTTAAAAAGCCTGTGTACAAAGAAGTTTAATGTATTATTTTAATGACTTTCACAGTATGAGACTCTCACCAGTAGACACACATCTATGCATCTAATAAGGCTGCTGAGACTGGGCCACTCCTGAAGGACTCTCATGGCTGTTTCCAAAGCATCTTTTTATATATGGGAAAATGTAAAGTATGTGAAAAAGGCCCAAGACTGGTACTATCTATGATGTTTTGCTGCTAGTTACCTTCATATATATTCCTCAGAAAAGAAGCCAACTTTAGCCAGCAAACTTCAATTAATATATATAGGTTGTTTTCATTAAATACTTATTCATACTTTGCTGTGGAAGCATAAGAATACCTAGATAAGACATACTGTGTTTAGGATTAAAACCCCTGGAAGCTCTGCTTAGTTATAAAATATAGCCAGGGTCTGCCACAGTTAGGTCCTCTGCTGATGTTTGTTCTTCTCCCCTTTATCACCCTTCCCTGAATTCCCCTTATTCTCTGCTAATGTTTTTATGCAATTGTAAATGTTTATAAATCAATTTTTTATATAACATCATTCTACATGCATTGTTTTGCAGAATTGTCTTTGATTAATGATATATTTGAGATTTTTTAACGAACATATGCATCTGTCATATATGTAATCATCCCTCCCCCTCACTTTGGACATTTAGTGGTTCCAACATGCATGCAATAAACATTCCTGTACCTATATAATTCCACTTCCTAGAAATACAAATATTGGCCCTAAGATACATGCATTTAAAAATCTGGGCCGGGCGTGGTGGATCACGCCTCTAATCCCAGCACTTTGGGAGGCTGAGGTGGGTGGATCACGAGGTCAGGAGATCGAGACCATCCTGGCTAACACAGTGAAACCCCGTCTCTACTAAAAATACAAAAAATTACCCGGGTGTGGTGGCGGTCGCCTGTAGTCCCAGCTACTTGGGAGGCTAAAGCAGGAGAATGGCATGAACCCAGGAGGCGGAGCTTGCAGTGAGCTGAGCTTGCACCACTGCACTCCAGCCTGGGCAACAGAGAGAGACTCCGCCTCAAACAAACAAACAAAAATAATAAATAAATAAATAAGTAAAAATCTGATGAATATTCCCAAGTGGTAACACAAAAGTTTTTCTAAGTTATACTTAATAGTATATGAAAGTAACTGTTTCTGCTTATCTTTGTCACATTAAATAATATGTTTTAAATTTCTATCAAAATTGATAGCAAAAAAATTATTTTTATCAATTAAAATATTTGTTGCTTTTAATTGTTGTTAAAACAACAGGGTTTTGTTTGTTTGTTTGTTTTTGTTTTTGAGATGGAGTCTCACTCTGGCACCCACGCTAGAGTGCAGTGGCGCAATTTCAGCTCACCACAACGTCCGCCTCCTGGGTTCAAGTAATTCTCATGCCTCAGCCTCCTGAGTAGCTGGGACTACAGGTGCATGCCACAATGCTCGGCTTGTGTATTTTATGTTTTTAGTAGAGATAGGGTTTTGCCATGTCGGCCAGGCTGGTCTCAAACTCCCGATCTCTGGTGATCCGCCTGCTTTGGTGCCCCAAAGTGCTGGAATTACAAGCATAAGCCACCACGCCCGGCAAACAGTTGTTTTAATTTGAGCGTCAATTCACTTTGTGGTAATGTATAAATATTTTCACTACATAGTGAAGCCTTCATCATCCTTTTCACATTTTGATGTTTCATAAAGCCTTGGATTAGAGAGTCTCTGTAGGTGTCATATTAGATAGTAATCAGATCTTGCTGATCTCTTCATGATTATTTGTAGTAAAGACACTGGGTCACAAAGTAGACAAACAAAAATAAGGAACAATCTAGTTTCAATTCTTCCCAGGCATATTTCTGCCCAAATGCACCATAAAATAAACGTATTGTATCCAACTCTTTCTGAATAACACACTAAGTCTCCTGAAGGATTATAATAAGGCAACCCTCAGATTTAGGCCAAAGCATGAAGAGAGGCCAAGTTCAGCTAAAAAGGCCTTGAGGTGAGCACAAAAATAAAAAAAACAGACACTGAAGCCATTATCACATATTTTGGATAGACTTGCACGTAGATGAGGTCAACCTTAAGGATAGATAAGAGAGACGAAAAATTTCTACTTAACCCAAAATGTCAAAAGCAAGGGAATCACCTGTTTATTTCTTTTTTTTTTTTTTTTTTTTTTTTTTTTTTTTTTGAGACGGAGTCTCACGCTGTTGCCCAGGCTGGAGTGCAGTGGCGCGATCTCGGCTCACTGCAAGCTCCGCCTCCCGGGTTCCCGCCATTCTCCTGCCTCAGCCTCCTGAGTAGCTGGGACTACAGGCGCCCGCCACCGCGCCCGGCTAATTTTTTGTATTTTTAGTAGAGACGGGGTTTCACTGTGGTCTCGATCTCCTGACCTTGTGATCCGCCCGCCTCGGCCTCCCAAAGTGCTGGGATTACAGGCTTGAGCCACCGCGCCCGGCCTCACCTGTTTATTTCTTTGTACACAGCAAGATCATAGATAGATAGATAGATAGATAGATAGATAGATAGACAGATAGACAGACAGATAGATGGATGTTGGAATAATATCCCAAATGGGATTCTACAAAAAGGACTAAAGAATAGCAATACAATGGCGTTTACTTTTACCAGCGAGTAGATTCTAGCTCAGTGTTAATTAGCTCAAGTACAGTCAAAATTACTCCTAAAAATACCTTAAAATATCTTAATCCATTTGTGCAGTATACTATACATGGTTCAATCTAAAAAGTAAGCTGTAGAATTTTGGAAGAAATCATATAGGTTAAAATTGCGATTGTACCCACTAATTTTCCCTTTCTAAACGGAACATTTTTGTTTATATGTAATCATGCATGGAAAATATGTTGTAAAGCTGCACTCAATGTAAGACCTGCCCTTTTAATCAATTTCCAAACCAAATAACACTCAACATTTCTGAATGCATTATCTCATTTGGTCCTCCCAGCAGCTTGATACAATAAATGCTATCATTAACCTCAATTTATAGCAGAAGAAAATGGGGTCCCTTGTGGTCACATTGGTTGTATTAGGTATCTGAATATATGCCACTGACAACCACACATATCTTTCACAGTAAATATTATTCACCATGTAAACTTCAGACCAATCACATGAATGTGTAGACACTACTAATTTTTTAAAGCAACACAGTCCTTGAGAAAAAGTGGCTGACTTAACAATTACAGCAGCCATGCTGTTTTCATATGCATATTTGGCAAGAATGGTTAGGACAATCATGAATGTTTATTTAATAGAATGAAAGTTACTCAGATCACATTTTGGCTAGTTTTAGCAAGTGGAGGGAGGTTAACTAGGCTCTCTGAAAATAAAAGATACTACTATTTATTCACAGGGTTCTTTGGCCCAATAAATTGCCTTAAGAAAATATTCATTATTATAATCTAATTGCTTGACAGCTGGGTAACAGAGTTTACCACTAGGTCAACAAAACATAGAATAAAAGTATTTTCCCATCAGTACTTTACTGAGAGGGTTGTGAAACCACAGCACACAGTAGATATTCAAAAGAAAGAGACAGCCGGGCGCGATGGCTCAAGCCTGTAATCCCAGCACTTTGGGAGGCCGAGACGGGCGGATCACGAGGTAGGGAGATCGAGACCATCCTGGCTAACACGGTGAAACCCCGTTTCTACTAAAAAAATACAAAAAACTAGCCGGGCGAGGTGGCGGGCGCCTGTAGTCCCAGCTACTCGGGAGGCTGAGGCAGGAGAATGGCGGGAACCCGGGAGGCGGAGCTTGCAGTGAGCTGAGATCCGGCCACTGCACTCCAGCCTGGGAGACAGAGCGAGACTCCATCTCAAAAAAAAAAAAAAAAACAAAACAAAAACAAAAGAAAGAGACAATGCAACAGAGGTGAGAGAAACTGTTAGCCTGAGACCTGTTTCTCAAGAGTAATTTTGAAACACCCTTCCATGTCTACAGTCAACATTACCTGTGAATTCAACTTGCACTGATTATACTTTTATCAGGACTTTTCTCTGGATGCTATATCTACGTGTAGTTAACTCGTGGTCCTTACAAAAACAAAGATGGTTACAATCACATTTCTTTCAGTAACTTCTGGTTTTGTAAGGTTCAAACTGAAGTTCTTGAACAGGCAGAATTAAGTTATTGTGATAGGTATCATATCAGTGATTACCAAGGGGTGGGACTGGGGAAGATTCACTGGGAGGGAGACTATGGGAACTTTCTGGGGGTACAGTATGAGTCTATATCTTGGTTGGGTTAGTAATTATAGGTTACCTTTATCAAAAGTCACTGAACCAGAAACGTAAGATTTGTGTTTTTTTGTTTTGTGTAGATTATTCTTCAATGTAATTTCCACTGTGTTTTTTTCTTTGTGGGGGAGAAAAGGAATTACTATACACTCAATGCTTTTCCCCTCATTTTGGAAATGAAGGCATATACTGTGGAGTCACTGATATTTTGGAAGACGAAATGCTGCTATAATGAGTTGTACATTTTTTTCTGAGATGTAACAAATATACAACCATATTTCCCAATTAAACAAGGATCATCAACAATTTTTTTTCCTTTTTTTTTCTTGATGTATATATTTTCCCATAAGGAATCACTTTGTTTCGTTAAAAAATAGGTAATGTGTTAGGAAGGTCCAAGCTATTAAAAATAGCAATTTTTCAAAATAACTTTTTAAGTGCAGTGATGACAAATGAGAACTAAGCAGTAAGCCAGATGAGGCATAAGTTAGAAAAATGTGGTGCTGTTTTTCTTTATCACCTCTTCTTAACCAAACCTCATCTTTTCAGCTTATTAAACAGGTTTTTATTAGGAAGATATATGAAAAGGGATCTTATAGAGACAAAGTTTTACTTTAATTCAATTTAAAGTGAAAACCAGTTATGTATTCCCTATTACCTACCAGGCATTACGATGACACAAGATAGAAAGACAGGCAAGATTGACATGGCCCCTAATTCATAGAGCATGCAGTCTGGCAGGAGCTCATGTAATTAAATGAATAATTACAGCAGGATGAATGATATAGTACTGCAGTGGATAAGAATATGGGCTCAGGAACCAAAACACCTGGCTTACATCCTAGCTAACCAAGCACTTACTAGCTGTATAATTGTCATTGCACACGTTGCCTAAATGCCTTATGCCTCAATTTCCCACCTGAAAATGAAATGGATAAATGGTATCTATCTCAGAAGTCTTTTTAATGGTTCAGTAAGGTAATATAGTTGAAGTTCTTAGAGCACAGTCTGACACAGAATGAGTGCTACATAAGTAACACAGAGGCAGAGACCATAAAGGAAAAGTGAAATTAGCCAACACTGGCATTGCCTAAATAAGCACCATCTGGGCAAGAATACTTCCCCTTGGTCAGTATCCACTCTGTTAGGTGTCTTGATTTTGGCAATGAATGTGTCAGGTTTGCAGGGCTTATACTGTTCAGTAGTAGTAAAATATATTGAAATTCTTGGTTTAACTTCAGGAAAGTCCCTAAAAACTTGACTTGCTATACAGTGTATATATATGTGTGTGTGTGTGCCTGTGTGCATGCAGGCATGTGCACCATGGATACAAATAGTGAATTATATATATATACACACACACACACTCACACACATATACACACGTATGTATGCATGCAACTGGGTACCACAGAATTTACCACTGGGTTAACAAAGCTCAGAGACAGAGAGAGAAAACATGTGACCACGAGAAGCAAGAATACAGTTTGCTTCAGAGTTAATTTTTGCATCATAAATGAACAAAATTCTATTATGGCATGAATATTTATGGGCATAAAGTACTTGTGGAAATTAACGTACACAAATATGTAAACACATATACACACCATACACACACATATGTAGAATGAGAGAGAGTAGTAAATGTTCCAATATGTGGGTATTCCTAATTGCAGAGTTTGAAGAAAAACACTAAGAAAGGGAGAAAATATCAATAATTAAACAATAAATTGTAAGAGTAATTTTAAAAAGTGTTTCGTAAAAGCACCTACCACTAAACAACAATCAGAAATGAAAGCAAAACCAACAAACCAAAAAGAAAACAAAAATGAAAGCCTCTTACTTTTACTGGAGACTAGAAGAATTACTGGCAAAGCATCCAGATCTAATACTAGTTGTTGTCAGCAGATGTGATTTCAAATGCTGTAGAGATCAAATGTAGGACATATCTACTTCTAAAGAACTTTTGGCTCACATCTAAAATAACTTAGCATATGTTTATCAATGAAATTTTTCTAATAAGAAACTGTATATGTGTTAAAATACAAGTGTTGAACTCTCTTTTTCCTGGTTTATAATTTTATCTCATAGAAGTCCATCTGTCCCTTGGTAGAAACTTTCAAGCAATAATTAATTATGTTGTTTTAAAACATTATTGGTTGTTTTTGGTTGCTGAAGCTGTGAATATTAGAACAACATTAGCAAAATAATCAAGTAAAAAATACATAACTCTGTTTGATTTGTTGTACAGAGATTCCATGATGAATAATTAAAATATTCCCACCAGACTTTTCATTTCAGATGGCAAAATGAAGCATGATTACAAAATCTTCCTTCCCATAGACCTAATTATAAGTAAAAGAACAGCAAAAATGCCCAGCTTCAATCAAGCAAAGAAAGTAGCTTATAGCTATTTAAGAAATAAATGTTTTTTTTTTTTTTTTTTTTTTTTTTTTGAGATGGAGTTTCACTCTTGTTTCCCAGGTGGGAGTGCAATGGAACGATCTCAGCTCACCGCAACCTCCGCCTCCCAGGTTCAAGTGATTCTCCTGCCTCAGTCTCCCTAGCAGCTGGGATTATAGGCATGTGCCACCACGTCTGGCTAATTTTGTATTTTTAGTAGAGACGGGGTTTCTCCATGTTGGTCAGGCTGGTCTCGAATTCCCGACCTCAGGTGATCCGCCCGCCTCAGCCTCCCAAAGTGCTGGGATTACAGGCAAGAGCCACTGCACCTGGCCAAGAAATAAATGTTTCTATAAATCTATATTCCTTAATGCAAAATGGCACAGAGTTCGAGTCTAATATTGATAATAAAAAACTCCTAATAATAAAAATATCTGGTTTATTTGTACCAATACACACAAAGTCAAATGCCACCATCACACTTAATGAGGAAACAAGAATTGTTCTCATTACAATGAAGAACATAATAAAAATGTGCCATAATTTTATACTGCTCCGGAGGTACTAGATAATGCAATCAGACAAGAAGAAAAAGAGTTACAGAAATGGGAAGCCAGAGCCAGAGACATATTTATCATTAATCCTAGGTGATGTGATTACACCTAAAAAAAACCCGACTATCAAATTAAGAATATATTAGGAACACTAAGATTATTCTATAAGAAAGCAATATATAACATTGCCATTTAAATGTATTAAGTATAATGAAGGCAAGAAGCAATATTCAACAGCAAGCAAAAACATAAAATACTATATACACAATGAAATGCTGTCCAGCCATTAAAAAAAAAAAAAAAAAAAGAACGAATGTATGTCATTGACAGCAACATGGATGGAACTGGAGGTCATTATGTTAAGTAAAATAGGTCTGGCACAGAAAGACAAATACTGCATATTCTCAGTCACATGTGGGAGCTAAAAAAGTTGATCTCATAAAGAGTGAGAGTAGAATGATAGAAACTACAGGTTGGGAAGTGTTTATGGGCAGAAGAGGGATAAAGAAAGGTAGGTTGATGAGTACAAACATACAGTTAGACACAAGGCATAAGAGTGGTTATCCAACAGCAGAATAGAGTGACTATATTTAACAACAATGTATTGTATATTTCAGCCTAGCTAGATAACTTGAATTGTTCCCAACACATAGCAATGATAAATACCCAAAGTTATAGATACCTCAAATACGTTGATTTGATCATTACACATTCTACTGCATGTAATAAAATATCACATGTACCTTATAAATATGTATTATGTATCAATTAAAAATAAATATCATATAAAACACTAGGTATGAATGTAACATAAATTTATATCACTTATGTGAAAAAATTTAAAATTCAACCACATACCATAAAATATTTTAGTGAATGAATAGATATGTCATGCACTATAAAAGGGGGACCTGAATGTATAAAGAAGCGAAAATTGTTCAAAATTAATTTATAAGTAAAATGTAGGCCCAAATGAAATATCCAGAAATTAGTGTATGTTTCTGAAAATGAACAAAACATTTGTCTCAAAAAAAGACATAAAGAGTTGCAGAAAATTTTTGAAAATTAAGATTCAAGAAGTGAGAATAGTCTTAAAAATAATTATAAAATTTTAAGTTATAAAACTTTTTTTTGGAGGAGAAGAAATAGATCGATAGTAAATGTAAAAAATAGAAGAATTCAGAAATATAACCAAAACATAAGGGAATTAAATCCATAATGACACAACCAAATTTTAAATCGGTACAGAAGAAGGAGTTATTCAATGATTACAACAATTAGTGTTGGGACTCTAGGTCCAGTTGACTGGATTGAAATTATATACATGTACATATTTGTGTGTGTGTGTGTGCGTGCGTGTGCAATGTATGAGCATGTATATGTGTATTTCATTGCTTACACTAAAATATAAAAATAAATACAAAAAATCTAGAAGAAAGAATGGTTGCATTTATTCATGAACTTTGAGTGGGAAAGGTATTTAAGTAGACATCAAAACCTAGAAAGCACAAAAGAAAAACATATCAGATATCATCATACATATATTTTAAGCTTCTACATGGCAAAAATATAAACAAAACCAAAATGTAGAAAACTAATTGGGGAAAATCTATGCAATGCCTTATCAAATACATATGTATTTTCCTAATCTACAAAGAACTCAAAAAAGTCAATAAAAGACAACACAAAGTGAAAAATCTGTAAGGAAGGGTAGGTTTCTAGGAAAAATAAACAAATATTTTATCCTTCTTTATGATGAAGTAGATATATAGTAAAATTAAGAGATTGTGTTTTTCACAGTTCAGATTGGAAAACATTTGTAAATACGGTGATTGTAATGTTAGCACCATTATGAGGAGAGACAGAAAACTGTACTGGGTAAAGGGTAAATGCATGGATAATTTCTTATGGGCAATTTAGCAATTTCTATTACAATAACAGAAAACTCAGGATTTCTTTGATGTAATACAGTAACTCTTAGAGAAAGCAATCCTAAGAATACAATCCTAGAGGTTCATAAAGATATTTGCAGAAAAATGTTCGTCACATCATTATTTGTATTACCAATGAAATCATCCATTAAGAGTGGACTAATTATAGCAAACACAATGTTGCTATTAAATAGAATGAGGTAGAGCTTTAAGAGAAAAAGCAAAATGAATAACTTAGGGAAGGAGGGAAGAAATCAAGTAAGGAAGTTGATATAGGCATATCTATAATAACTTTATATATATTCAAATATAAATATACACACGTAATATTTTCTAGAAAAACAGAATTGTTAATGTTAGATTTGGAAGGAGAAAATGGCACAGAAGATGTCCACTTTTCCTTTTATAGCTTTCCATAGTATTAATTTTTTTTTTTTTTTTTTTTTTTTTTTTTTTTTTTTTTTTTACCATGCACATATATAGTTTTTTGTTTTTACTTAGTTTTTGTTTTCCCTTTTATGGCAAAAGGCTTATCTGTGATGTAGACTATGAAACATTTTGCAGGTCCTTTTTTATATTCTTTAACATTAAAAGAAAAACACATTATTTAATACATTTAAAACTATTCCCCTAAACAATCGATTACCATTCAAAATAAACTAAAATACTCCAATTTGCGATGCTGATTAAGGCTCACTCAAGACAGATACTTTGAGAGCAGAGCATAAGCTTTGTCCCAGGACAGAGGGGGCTTAGTTCTATCCATCGCTGTGGCCCCTGTACTGTCTATTTATAGTGCCTTACATATATGAGATGCTTAGGGCAATTTCATCACATGAAGACCTTTTAAGATTGAATTATGTTTTCACTCATTTTACATGAAGTAAACTAACTGAAATAAGTTTACTGTATATAATTACTTATATGATTTTCTGTTCTGTGGACATCAATCCATATCTAGACAAATTTCACATATATTGGCAATCTCTAAAATGAAAGAACCAAACCTAACTCAGTTAATCATTTCAATTTGCAAACAAACATAAAACAACCAATTATGAACCATGTTAACTAGCAGGAACAGCCATCCCTTAATTCTTAGCCATAATTTTATAATGACAGTTTTTTTTAAAAAATCTCTAACTTTCGAAAATGTTAAAAATGAACAACTAGATTTTTTTTTTTTTTTCTTTCAGATGGAGTTTTGCTCTTGTTGCCCAGACTGGAGTGCAATGGTGTGACCTCGGCTCACTGCAACCCCCGCATCCCAGGTTCAAGGAATTCTCCTGCCTCATTCTTTGGAGTAGCTGGGATTACAGGCATGCACCACCACGCCCGGCTAATTTTGTATTTTTAGTAGAGACAGGGTTTCCTCCATGTTCATCAGGCTGGTCTCGAACTCCCAATCTCAAGTGATCCGCCCGCCTTGGCCTCCCAAAGTGCTGTGATTACAGGCATGAGCCACCTCACCCGGCCTGAACAACTATATTTTTATGAATAAATCGAGATTCATTGGATGGATTCACAAAGGGAAACAAAAAATAAGAAGTTCTGAAGGCTACTGGAATTTAACTCATTTGCAACAGCATGTTAAATTGGATGATTCTTTAACTGAGGCACCAAGATAAAACAGACAGCAGACAGCTGAGTTGGTAGACACACCATACAATACCATTTGCAGAGTAGGATGACAGAGAGCTAAATGGCCTAAAGTCTACATTGAGGGTTAAAAATTAATGCAAATCAATGAAACCAGGAAGGACTTGTGTTAAAGATCTGTTTGGAGAAAGCTGTTCTGTGCTTGCTTCTCAAGTTAAGAGAGAGGAGCTTCAGAGGCGCCCCTCGAGAGCTTCATATGTTCCTTTGAGTTAATATAGTTAATATGGCACAGTGAACTGTGATTGGTCCCTATACAGGAAACACAGAGGACAAAGCAAGCAACTGATGAACTGCTTTGGGCACAAAGTGGAAAGGTGCAGCTGTACTGGAATTGGCCTGCATCTCAGACTTTGTTGGAGCCAGGGATCAATGTCCCTGGACAAGATGTGGGTTACAGAGGAATAGAGAGAGTAAGGCTGTAGCTTTTTTGTCTCCTGTCCAGGAAAACCACTGGAGGCTAATGAGATTCCTACAGAGAGAATTTTAGGAGTAGATCTCCATGGGGCGCAAAGGGAGCAGAGAGCTGGAGAAAAGTCTATCATCAATGTCACAGATGTGCTTTCAAACACTCATAGTAAAGGCCTCAAAGGAGCCTAAGAAAGATCTCACGAAAGAGAGAGACCTGGTAAGAATATACAAAGCCATCTCAAGAAAGTCAAGTAGGAACTTCCCTACCTTCCTCACCTCTCCTCCCCCACCCTCTCACTTTGACACTAGCACGGTTAGAAATGAGAGCCAGCAGTTGAAGGATGAGTTGAACTGCAAGAGAGGAAAGAAAAAGAAGCATCAAGCGTCTTACTCTCAAGTCCCTTCTACTGCAGACTTGGGCTGGGAGGATGGGGCACATTGCTAATCTACATTTTTATTAAAGTTGGATTATTGAATGGGAACGGCACGTTCTAATTTCAGAATTGAGCCTCAATTTGCTACTTAAAGTAGATCCTGGTCTCTGTGACCTCATTTAATTAAGGAGGAAATTGGTGCTCAGAGAGTTTACGATTTTTTGGTTTTTGCCAATTGCTACTCAACTTATTAGTGAAAAGCAGAGAGTAAGCCACATTTTTATTATTGTATTGTAACCATTTTTAAACATAAAGAGTGGTTTGATTTGCTATTTTTTTTTTAGCAGAGAGAAGTCAAGAGTGAAAAGTTCTCACGGCCTTAAGTCTACCACAAATATGTGGCACTATAATAAAGTCTGTTGATGAAGTACATAAATTAACTTTCATTTTCTGGAGACAGTAAATGCAGTGTTTTGTCTGACTATATGCTCGATGAACAATGTAGCATTTTATAGCATTTCTTTTATGCACAACCCCACTTGCATATTATTAATATTTCCTGACTAGATTAAAAGTTTTAGAAATAAATTTGCCTGAAATATTTTAGTTCAATGTCCCCTTTGGGGAATTATTTTCAGCCTTAATAGCTTAAATGGCAAGGCAGTCAAGATACTAGAAACAAGAGAAAACAAGAATACTGAGGAAAAAAATAAATTTCCAACTTTATTGATAAAGAGACCCTACACTCAGTAAATTTCAAGTATGCAGCATCCTGGAAAACTCATTTGTTGTTTGCCATTTACTTAAATGACAAGACAGTCAAGAGACTTGAAACAAGAGGAAAACAATGGAAAAAAATTAATTTCCAAGTTTACTGATAAAGAAATCCTACACTCAGTAAATTTCAAGTATGCAGCATCCTGGAAAACTCATTTGTTGTTTACTGCATTAGCACTTCTTGTATATAGCCAACTTTGTTGAGTATATTAATGTTTCAGTTCCTGAAATGTTGTGAATAGGTTATTG
Source organism: Macaca fascicularis (assembly GCF_037993035.2). NCBI lineage: Eukaryota > Metazoa > Chordata > Mammalia > Primates > Cercopithecidae > Macaca > Macaca fascicularis. The sequence goes on from NC_088376.1 coordinate 19,087,425, forward strand.
TTATGATCACCAACCTAAGCTTTAAGGCCCTTAGCATCTGGAATGTTTCAGTACTCCATTCTGCTAGAAATTTTGTGTTAAAGAAAACAAGTTTGCATTCTCTCCCTCTTAAGGATGCTGTCACGGAGAGTTTTGTTGGGAGAAATAAAGTGAACATTTAATCTGTCCTCCCAAAGTAAACCACTTGAATTGTAATTCCATCCAAACTCCCTCCGGACTATGGTTCACGAATTTCAGGGGTAAAATCTTTGTCATAACCTTGGAAACTGTGTGGAATCCACATAATTGACTATTTCCTGTGATTTGTCAAAATGCCATTCTTCCCAATAGACCGTTTTCCCCCCCATCATGAATGCACACACCCATAGATAATAACTTTAATTATCAAGAATATACAAAATAGACTATAATTTAATAGGATTACAAGTGTATTTTTGTTTTATTAAATTAAAATAAACAAACTCCTAGACCTTTCCCCTATCTGTCAGCATCCTGCATGCAATGAATGGAACCCATTTATTAAACATCTTTAAAAATTATAGACCTAGAAACAGAGCACTTACCTACACATATTTGTGTCACTTGAAGAATACTGATTTTCATTAAACTTAAAAGTGCTAGAAAGTTAACTTAATGCTTTTCAAAAATTCTTTTAAACAATTTCAGATATTATGTAAAAAGAAAATGAAATAAATGACAGGAGTTGGCATGATGTTTATGGCTTCCCCATTTTTTTGTCTCTCTCATCAGCCTCCCGAGTTTTCATATTTCCTTTTGGGCACCAAAGGAATTCCCAACATTCTTGGTGAAACTCCTTGTTCATGTAGCCAAAGGCATTAACTGAAAACCCACCACCAGGCTTCAAAGAACACAATTAGAAGAAAAACCTGAAATCTGGCAAGAACTTGTTTTTTATAGTGCTTTTAGTTAGAAATTTATGGTTGATAGCCATTTAAATGTTATGTTTGTAAGCCAAAGGAGTTCTTTCATGTAATGTTTACTTTGTATACAAAGAGCTTCAGCACCACAATAGCATATATTTGCTTTTAGAGAAACTAAGAAATGTTTTAACTAAATTGTGTCTGTAAAGAGTTCTGAAGCATGCCCCTGCTAATGCTCATTAATAATCTCTAAAACTGATTGGTCCATGATAGTTCAGGTTTTCTGAAGGTATAAGAATGAATTGCTGGCCAGGCGCGGTGGCTCACGCCTATAATCCCAGTACTTTGGGAGACCAAGGCAAGTGGATCACCTGAGGTCAGGAGTTTGAGACCAGCCCGGTCATCCTGGTGAAACCCCATCTCTACTAAAAATACAAAAATTAGCTGGGCATGGTGGTAGGCACCTGTAATCCCAGCTACTCGAGAGGCTGAGGCAGGAGAATCACTTGAACCCAGGAGTTGGAGGTTGCAGTGAGCTGAGTTCGCGCCACTGCATTCCAGCCTGGGTGACAAAGCAAGACTCCATCTCAAAAAAAAAAAAAAAAAAAAAAGAATGAATTGCTCTTACTAGGATTCACAAATTCACAATATAACAGAAAAGATGAAGAAAATGAAAGCGTAACTGGAAGAAAAATGTCTCAGTCCTACTATTTAGCCATACTTAAAAATATGGCTTTGGTTGCCTCAGCAAACACACAAAATATTGAGGCCCTACTATGTGCTAAGTCATCTGATGGTAATTTAGGGCACTTGTATTCTCTCTGGAGAAGCAACATGCAAGTAAATAGTTATTGTGATTGAGAATTGTCTTATGTTAATATGGGCCAACTCCAGTTTGATGCAAGTATTCCCCCTGTTTCTTGAACGTGGCTACACCCCTATGCCCAGTCAGCCACCTGGCAAATGGGGCTGGGATAACAGACCTAAAGACTCATAGGAAAATCAACATAACAATCATCACAGTTTTAAACTTTGCAGTATCCTCTTAATAAAAGAAGAATGACATTGTTTTAACATATATCTTCACTTTTCCCTTCCCTCTATATATGAAAAAATTGGCTCCTCTGGCCACATGTACAGTCTGGGTGTATAACCAAACCATTTTTCTAATTAGTTTGAAACACTTCTCTTACTCCAATTAATCATTTTAATTATGCTGTCAACATCTGTGTCAGGACTTCAATCAAACCTGTTTCCTTAATGGCCTCCTCTGGCCATGGATTGTCAGTCTGTCCCTTAAAACATCAGACCCACAAATAAACCTGGTTACATGAATTTTCTGGGAGTCTCTAGTAAGTTTCATTAGAGCCTGGTGAGCTTTCCATTTGGATGAAAAAAATTACACGCAAGGCAAGTAAAATACACAGATGGAAATAGCTGTCTCCTATGACAGGGTTTTTTATGGAGATAGGCATTTTATGTCTTTCAGAGGAATCCTCATAAAAGCAAGGGGGAAACTAAGGTTTTAGGTAAAGTATAGCTGAGAGTAAAAAACAGTGAGAGAGAAAGAGAGGGAAAAAAATTCCTCGTCCTTCGAAACCGCTAAAATGTAGAGCTTCTTGTTATTAAATATTCCTCAGTCAAGAAAACTGAAATCTATAGCATTTCTGTGACAGAAGCAGATAAAGCCATGAGTTTTCAAGAGACAATTTATTCATTCTTAGTCTTTCTGTTCTCTTCACAAGGGAAATTATAGACAAGACTATCAGGTAGAATTCATTGAATAAAGAATGCAAATTGCTGCCCCTTAGCTCTAGAGATCATTTAAAATAATAAAGGAAGTCTAGATGAATGGGAAGATCCCAGTCAATAGCTCACTTCCACCATAACTAACAAGTCGGCCTTGAAGGAAAACAGTACAGCAGTAATTTAACTTCGGGGTCTTTAACAAGACAAATATCGCTGCTATCACAGTTGGCTAAATGGTGTACTCAGGATGACTGAAATTCTACAGAATTTGATAATTAAGAATCTTACAGTCCTTTGTGGAAAGATATTTTGTTGAGCTACAGAGAAATCTGTAGGTCCTGGGCTTGAGTTAAAGGTGATAGCCACTGGGAGTGTCTACACACTGTCTTTTCTGAAGAAGTTCCTTGTGGAGAAAATGACAGGATAAATTATTTTATTTATTTCCTCTATGTTTAAATATTGAAAAATTTAAATCATCCTTTTTGGAAAGAGAGAAAGGGAAATATGTACATAAAAACTATCAGCTTAAGCTACTCCCAGAAAAATACCAGTGACTACTTCAATCCCTTGCCTTGTGGTCCAGGTGCCAAATACTGGTAAGTATATACAAAAAAAGAACAGTCACCTTTCTAATGGGTAGCCTGGTTGCACATAATAGCTAATTGATTTTGGACTGCATTTAAGACATTATCCTCAAAAAAGGTAATATCATTTATAGACACAAGAGTCTTATGAAACTAAAAATAGTAGCTATGATTGGGAACTTGCTCTCTACCAGCAATTCCCAAAAGAAGATTCAAAACTGCTGAACTGAAGCAGAACCAAGGACAATTTCAATTTGCCCTTGTTTTGTTAAGAGAAATACTAAGTTTTTAGGAGTGTCTGTTCTACTTTTCAGGAAATAAGCTACTGCTATTGTGTGATAAAATTCTACGGACCACATGGTACTGTGGCAGTGTTCAAAACTGTTTAGCACTCCATGGTGCCTAGCACAGCACCTGGTCTACAACAAGCCTTTACAAATAATGGATGAATAAAAGTGATACGAAAAGGCTTTCCTTACAAATATGAGGGAGCTCAGTTTCTTTGCTTTAATGAAAGGAAGGACGATGTAAGGAAGGAAGGAAAGAAGGAAAGGAGGGAGGGAGGAGAAAAGGGAGGAAAATGTAATTTCTTCTGTCTGGGGTCAACATAGGCAATAATATATACTTAGGAAAGAGATCTAAGTCCAAATGCCAGCTTCACCACCCATTATTGTATGCCCTTAGGCAAGTACTTGTACTGTACTCTCTCCCCATTTCTGTATCTATAAAATGAAAACACTATTATTTATGTTTGCAGTGAATTATTGTAGCGAAGGGCAAGGATAATAGCAGCAAACTACCAGAGTGCAGTCCAGTCCACTACATAGCATAGCAAAATAGGGAATGCAGAGAATGGTCTTAGCTCAAATTCTGGCTCCGTTATTACTAGTTGTGACCTTAGGATCAAAAGCAGTGGGAAAGTTAAATTTATGCCATCATACTTGGTTCTTCATTCTGTAAAGGGACTGTTTTCTAGCGGACAATGAGTTAGAATTGGCTCTCCCCGGTGCCTTCAGTTCACCAACATTCCAGCCAAGACCTAAGTCGTATTCCAGTTGAGAGGCATGTTGTCTTCCATTTTGAAGTTAGGAGCATATTTTTCTGTGATTTGATACTACATACAAAATAAAAACTGTTCATAAATAAGGGTAAAATACTAGCCGTCTATTTAAGGGAAACTATAGTCTATTAATTTGACAGATATGTAAATATTTTTTTCAAGTAGCAAGTTTATTTTGAAAGATCCAAAAATAATTCACTCAGACTGAAGTCGTTAATATGTCAAATTGCATTGTTCTTTTTTTGTCAATTAATGTAGATTTCTCAACATGATCAGTGTCGGTACAACTAGATAAATAGAAAACACAATATTTTCTTATATAACTGGCTCTATCTTAAGAAATTTCTTTTACAAAACTCCCCAAACAGCATTATTTATGCACATACTTATTTGTTATAAGCCAATCCCAAAAGATATTTCACTCAGAGTACAACTCATAACCTCTATGTACACATGGAAGCTCTTCTTAGGTTGTTTTTATACTACCACATTAGATCAAAAATATGGATACAAACATATTACTGAATTGAGAGATATATATAGATAGAAACTTTTCACCATTTCAAAATTATCCTACTGAATAGCAACTATATAAGAAACCAGTTGCACTAAAATTCTTTCCTAATAGCCCAACTTTTAGAATAGCTTAAACATATAATACATAACATTCATCTAATTAGAATTTCAGTCCCTACTTTCACACAAGCCAGTAAATCAGATTTTCCATTAAAAACTTTTATTTGGCGTTTTTGTATCTTATAAACTTAGAATCATATAATTTCATGGTGAGAAGTGGCTGGAGGATCTTCCTCAACTCTTTCTCAAACAAATGAACTGTTTGTATAATGTGTGAAAAACTGTGTAATTCAATCACTATGTATAGATTTTAACATATACTTACCTGACTATATAATTGACCAAAGTATGAGTAAAACATAAGTTTCAAGGTAATTATATTTTTTATAACTATGGAAACAAATCCCTACCCACATGATAATATCCTCAGCATATAGCTACGTTATACTATAACTATTTTATCCATTGTGTTTTCACAGTCCAGGCTTTAAATTAGCTATTTATTGTACTGTGATTCTTAGAGATACTTTAAACAATTCTGTTTTCAATTATTCTAAACTTTCAATGCCTTATTCAAATAGAAATGAGAGGTGCCAATAATAGACACAATGGGTAAGGCACAGGTAAATTAATTTTTAGCATATTCCAAATAGAGAAAGGCAACTGGCTAAAAATATAATCAAACCAATAAAAGATACACCATTATCTGTCCATTTGGAATTAGCCTCAAAATTGGTTTTATGATTGGGCAGCTCTTCCATATATCTGTGAGTAGTAGAAAGAACTAGGTCTCAAATCTCCTTGGATGATCTAGTAAATCAATTGATAAGAAAACCAAGTATCCATTTTCTGCTCACATCTGAAGCCTCCATTTCTGGAAATAACTCAAAATTCAGCACAGTCTATTCTTGATTTATTCCACATTATTACTTCAAAAACATATTTCCTTATCACACCAAGAATCGTTTTCTTACTTTCAGACTTCTCTAGAGTCACCAGCTACCCAAAATGTATCTCCAGGGATGCAATCTGACAAAATATATGATGTTTTATGAAGATCAAGCAAGACGGGTGAGGTTGCACATTCAAGAAAATATGTGTCCCTTCAGTTTTAATCTAATTAAATGAAATCCAATTAGTACTGTTTGGCATCATCCTGAAAATGAAGAATTCAGTCCTACATTTTCAGAATAAAAAATGACTTTAGTTTGTCTTCCTTGTTTGAGGGTAATTATTATTTTAGATGGTGGGAGATGAAAAATAATAATTTCATATATGTTAAATAGGCAGAAATTCTTACAAAGGATTATAAACCACTAAAGCCAAATGCATGCTGTTAGTTAAGAGAAGTAAGAGGAGGAGAAGCCAAGCGGAGGTCTAGGGACAAGACCACAGAGCCGGGGGTCATCAGTGCAATGTTCCAGACTCTGATGGGCTCCCAGAGAAATGAGCAAGCTCAGACAATTCACCTTACTTCCTTGAGCTTTAATAACCTTGCTGGTCAAATTGAATATTTATTATATGACTTAATATAAAAAAGTAGAAATAAAAATAGATGATAGAATAAAAATACGTAAAAGATTTATAATGTTATGCTTGAGATGGCAGGGTGGTATGGAAAGGCCATGCATTTTGGAATTAATACAAATGAGTGTTCAAATCCTCCAATGAGTGACAATGGGCAACACAATGAAATTTCCCTGGATCTCTTTTTCTGACCAAGTGGTGATAAAGCCAACTTCACGAAGATGTTAATAATTAAATGAGAGAATATACAAAACATTTTGATTCTTCTGTATTTCACAATTTTGTATGGAATTACCACTTATAGGCTTCATTACTTAAGATTTCGTTTATTTATGTCTGCATACGTATAACAGCATTTTATGTGTATATTAATTTTTATATATGGATTTTTATTTCTATAAATACAGGGATTTTTCGTATTTACATGGATTCATTTTCCTTTAACAAGCAAAAGGATTGTTGCTAGTGGCTAGCTTTCCTTAATCATTGCAAGAGTGGTATGGAACTTATGATAATGATACTTCACATGTTGAAAACTAATAAAACAGACAAATATATTAAAAATTATTAAATTAAGTTTAAATTAATTTGAAAAGCATTAAAGATAGCATTTTATCTATTCAAAAAGGATTTAACTTAAACTTTTAAACAATGATATATATATATATATATATATAATGGGGAGAAGGGATAGAAAATCTAAAATGTACTTTATTTGCTACCATTTCTGCTATGCCACTGAAATACTATGATCTAATAATCTTGTCAAACTGAAAAAGTGAAGCACATAGAGAAAACCAAGATATTTCACATCTCCTAAAAAGTAGAATTGGTTTTAGGGGATTTTACAGTAAGACCAGCTTTTCTTTTGCTATAATAGACTCAGGCAAAAGGTATTCCTCTCTTTTAAGGATACTTGACTTTTGAACAGAAGAAAAGATTTGGCATTTTGTCAAATCTCACTAGTACAAACTTGGAACTGATGCTATAAAGAATATGATGAACACATATGATTTTGAGATTCATTAAACTCAATGTATTCAGCAACTAGAGAGGGTATTCAAAATCCTTCATTAAATCCAGGGGAAAGTTTTAATACACAATTTTAAAATTAGACTTTACAGAATTGCATTCTGTCATAAGGTAACACCCCAATGGCAGTGTCCATTGACCAAATAAAAAACTGAAAAAGTAGATGTGCTAAAGGAAGACAAGGCCAGCTTCATGGGCATGAGACTCGTACAAAGAGCTCTTCAGTTAGAGGGCCACCATACTTAGTTTAATTATTTGCTACCACTTTGGAAATACTTATTTTTGTTGTTGTTGTTTTAACCAGAAGTCTCACATTATCATTTCGAACTAGGCTCCACAAATTATGTAGCCAGTCCTGGGACAAGACAGACAACCTCTATCAAAATATCTTCCTATATGTGCTTGACATTACTTTGATCTAGGATTGTGCTTTAATAGAAGATATCTATCAGTAGAGACCTGTCCTCAGCAAAAATGCATGGTAATTTTTGTGTCTGACCCCATCTCGGTTTTTTTGCACAGTATTTTCCCTTGGCAGCCATCTCCTTAGGTGCAAAGGATGCTACTTCTCTCATTTCCCTCCTACCTGCAGGCAACAAAATGTGCTGCTCACCCAACACTGATGCATAGTCAGACAACATACTATGTACTCTCTTGTGACTTTAAGGCAATAGTTCATCTCTTCTCAAGGCATTTCTATTATCCTTCAAATCTTCCACGAATGTATTCAAATTTTTTACTCTATTAAAGGGTAACGTAACTTCTGAGACTTGTGAATAACATATTATTTTAGATAGCAGTTCTTGCCAGAACTCCAGGAATTGTACTTGTGCGGCAACTGCTTATTTCATACCACTGTTCCTCTCACTAAAAAGATATGACTGTTCTGACCACATCATTCTATTCTTCTTTAAAAAAAAAAAGTGTTAAAGTCTACTTGAGATCTAATCACTCTGCAGTGTCATTAGGAGTTAAATAGCAGCTGTAAAGCTCTCTTAATCCTTTGCTTAATAATCATAATTAATGATTGCAAATAGTACTGTCCAACTATTTTTGGACAAAAGATCAGAAACTCAGATCAGAAATTCCACATCTGCGAGGACCTGCAGCCACTTCCTGGTGCTCAGACCAGCACACGAAACACTGAGAGAAAAACGGATTTCTTATTAGGCATACTTTAATGATCCTGCCCCCAAGATTTTCATTTGTAAATGCCATTTGTCTTTGTCTTCAGGCAGACAAGGATAATGAAGTGAATTCAGTGTTGGTGAAAACAGAACTTGGGCCTAGAGTTTGAAGAATGAGGTTTCCCTACTTATCTCTAGAAGAATTATGCCATGGGCCCTAGAGAAGTCAGGCTTCCTCTACTAACTCATCCTTTCCACAGCCCTGTCAGGGGGTACCACAGGTGGGGGTGAGAGGGCAACAAGAGTTAGAGGATCCTGGAGTCTCCTGGCTTACAGTGGCTGACCTCTGAGTGAGGTCTGCCAGCAAAGATGACAATTAGTAGCAAGAGTGGCAGAGACAAACAGGTGAGGCAATCATTTGAAATTAGCAAGGAAAACACCTGCCAAGAATCATATCAAAATTGATGATGCTGTTTCGCTCAACCATAACATGGTGACAAAATTTGTTCTAAACTGTATCAGAAGTCTGGAGTAATAGCTGATATAGTGGTTCTTAATAACTATATATTTAAGAGACATTACTTATGCAAAAATAAATTATTTATATAATAATAATTGTGACACAAATTATTTATGGAATAAGTATGAGAAAGGAAGGAAGGAAGGGAGGAAAGAAGGGAGGGAGGGAGGGAGAAGGGGGGGAGGGAAGGGGAGAGGGGAGGGGGGAGGGGGGAGGGGAGAGGGGAGGGGAGAGGGGAGGGGGGAGGAGAGGGGGGAGAGGAGAGGGGAGGGGGGGAGGGGAGGGGAGCGGAAGGGGAGGGGAGGGGAAGGGGAGGGGAGGGGAGAGGGGAGGAAGAAATTCTAGACGGCATAATCTAGACCAGTAGACCAGTAACTCACACATTAGCATTTATCAAAATTATGTGAAGAGCTTTTCACATACAGATTGCTTGACTCCACCCACTGTGCTTCTGATTCAGTAAGTCTGAGGAGAAATCTGAGAATCTGCATTTCTTACAAGTTCCCAGATGGAGCTAAAACTTCTTGTCCAGGGACCACACTTTGAGAACCACTATTATAAACCTTTACAGGAGAGATTCTATTCTGTAGTTTACAAAGGCCATATTGTTGGGCTGAAGGCAAACCAATTACTCTTTTTTTGTGCTTTAGTTGACATCAATCTGTAAATTATGACACATCTTATTTGCTTTTATATAACTCATAGATGAAGTATAAAATACATTCTAAACCTCATTTGTGATATTTAAGATGCTAGAATTGATACTTTATAACTGGCGTATGAAAATGAATGCAAATCAAAGATAAAAGAGAAGTGGAGCTTGGTTTAATAAAAAGTATAAAGAGAGCCAATCACAACACAGAAGAAACAGCATAGACCATGGCATGCAGATTTTGTTCCTGGATCCCTACACCTTTAACTGGCCTTAGGTCTTGAGACTTTCTGTTCACTTGATACTGCTGAGCCTCAATTTTCCCATCTCAAAAATGGAGAGGTCAAAATAGATGAGTCCGTTCCATTTACAACATTCTAGCCAAGGTTATAAGGTAGTTAACAGAGTTGTTTTCCAAGTGACCTGCTTTTTCCTAAATTATAATTACCAGAAACCATTTTGCACCACAAACGTAATTTAGAAAGATCAACCTTATCAAATATGTCCCCTAACTAGGCTACTGGAAACACAGTGTTTGCAGATTCGAGTAGTATTGTAAGGTTGTTTTGTACGTATGCTTTATCAGATGGTTGTATTATTACATTAGTCTTTGATTCTGTGCAACTTCATATCACATTAGAACATCTAAAACATAACCTTCCCTAGTGTATTCCTATTCCCGAGTCTTTTTAAAAAATTAGATACAGAGTCTCACTCTGTCACCAAGCCTGGGTTGCAGCAGGATGATCATAGCTCACTGTTCCCTCAACCTCCTGGTCTCAAGCAATCCTCTTGCCTCAGCCTCAGCCACCCAAGTAGCTAGTACTAAAAGGCTCATGCCACCATGACCAGCTAATTTTTCAATTTTTTGTAGAGATGGGGTCTCATTATGTTGTCTAGGCTAGTTGCCAACTCCTGGCCTCAAGCAATCCTCCCACCCCTGGATCCCAAAGTGCTGGGATTATAGGCATGAACCACTGCATCTAGCCATATATTCCTAAATCTTATGGATTAGTTGGGCCATATAGGTACTATTTTAGTACTTAAATGGTGACATATAGAAAAAATAATTTTGATCAATACGGAGAATTTTTTTTTAACACTTTGTATCAAATATCCCAAGGACATTATGCCGGGTGCTAGAAATCTTCCAGTGATAACAATATATTCATTAGTTTACAAATATTTCCATAAATGACTATCAATTTTAAACTGAAATCATCTTTACAAAATAACAAAAGGGATAAGCTTTGGGAGTTAAGAATAATTAACCATATTATATATAAGTTTATATATAAACATTCTAGAGTTAATTTTAGAATTTTAAACATGTTACAATGAAATTATAATGAGAGCATTTTTAAAAACAGTTTCAGATTTGCTAAAAGTGTATACTTTAAAACACCAAAGAGTATTAGAAGGCTAGGAAATAGGAGAAGGTACATGGAATTTGACTTCATTTTATTTCTAATTATGTAAATATGAATTTGACCCCCCAAATCAACATATTGTCCTTTTTATCTTTCCTAAAGGAAAACATGATGGAAAAGCAGGCAGTGTCAGGACTGGGTTTGAATGTCTATACCAATTTACCTTTGACAATTGCTCAACTTTGCAAGCTTCGGTTTTTTTAATATCGAGTGACTAATAATTTACTTTTAGGATTAAATGACAAGATGTATCTCTGTATAAGAATATTCACATATGTATATTTCGTTTCATAATTCCTAAGACATGGTAGCTGATGAATAATTTAGAGGAAGTGATGCTGTTCTTAGAGGGGCTTAGCTTTCCTATAAAGCAATCCTTCGGTTCCACAGTAAAGTCATTGCCATCAGGATCTTTGGGGTTTAGGCTGCAAACAAAATCTCAAGGTTGATTATGTTTTTTTTTTTTTTTCATGTAAAATTACGTAAGCAAAATCAGTATTGGCATGTGCCAGTAGATCTTAATTGAGCATTTTACTTTGAATACTTGTAATTGAGTTTTATGGAAAAGCTGACTCGTGATAAGAATTGCGCCTTGCAAAAACAAAACAAAAAACAAAAAACAAAAAACAAAAACAATTCCCATGGTATAGTTTGGATCAGAAAGCATCCTTGAGCAAAATATGTTGTACATGCATGCAAAAGTACATCGACTCCTAAGCCTATGAAAATTAACAGAAAGCCTGTTTCAAACCGTGCTTACCACACAAAACATGAAGAAAATGTCAAAATATTTTTTTTCTTACTTGTTTGAGAACTATTTTTAGATAGTTTTTGAATAGAGAACACATATTTGTTAAAGATGCCGAATTCATTCCAGATGGAGGCTTTGCTATGAAGTTATGGGATGCAAAAGATCTGGTTTTCCTTTGTTAAGAAAAACCGGAAAGGCTGATCAGTTGAAAAATTAAGGTCTGCCAGGCCCAAACCTAAGAATTTCCATGAATATTTAATGATCATTTTAATACATTTAGAACAGAGTACCCCTCAAAAAGAAAACAGAATAAAAAACGAAATGAAAAAGAGGGAGGGAGGCAGGAAGTGAGGAATTAAGAGGAAGGGAGGAAAAAGGAAGGAGGGAAGAGAGAAAAAGATATCTTGACAAATTTCACAAAGGTATCTTTTCGTCTCTTTCTATTCAGGCTGACCCCGTTCCTGTCTTCCCGGCTAAGTTCTGAGCTGGGTGGCTGTGAGGCTTTGGAATGCTCACACTTCAGACGTGACAGACACCGTACACTGGGCAGTCCCAGAGTTACGAGTTTCTCCCACATACCAAATACATTAAGTAGCAGTAGAGTGCTTAGAAGAGCTTTGGCACCAGGCCACTCTGTAACAGGAACTTGCTTGGCAAAGAGCTGCTTTAAGCACATTTGCTGTGTGTGTATTTGTAACAATTTCTTCCCCTTTTAGACCCTTGAAATTGACATGGCAGGGGGGTTCTTTGAGCATATCTGCCACTGACCAAAATACAGATCAATGCTTAACCTTCTAGAATGTACCACATGAACTGTATGCATAATTTCTGCTAATTTATTATCTCACTGCTTGCACCAACAAGCATTATATGGGCACATACCACACAATTCTCTTCTGTGATGAACTGAGACTTAAAATATTGTATCAGTAAGCATTATCATTGGAGTCTGAATCAAAACCAGGAAGGGGGTAAATAATGTTTGCTCTATCACAAAACTGGCAAAATTCAATAGGATAGTCTTTTGTAGGAAGAACAAAAACATCTACAACACTGACAGTGCAATCTAATTGTAACAGTTAACCACTGAAAAAAAAAAAAAGTCAAACATAACTGAGAAGCAGGCTTCATTTTCCAGTATGTTAACAGCAAAAATAGCAGACCTATAGTCAGGAGGAAAATGCCTGCTATTAAAACATAACTGATGAATGTTACAAAAACCGTATTTGTCATCAAACAATGCTTCCATTGTAAAACAATTCCAACCTATGCATGAAAGATTCCAAATGCTAGTACAGCATTCAATTTGATACTGGAGTTTTATCATATCATTTCATGCGAAGAAGAATTATATACTCAATCTGTCTGACAGCTTTGCATATAAAGAACAGTTTCTGCATGACAAATGTGGTGAGCTTATTAAGTTACCAATACACTGCCAAGCCATATTGTCTCAGCAACAGCAGACCCAAAATATTTTCAAATGATTCTTTAAAGGGCAATGCAGGAAAGCCTGAACAACGACATGTTCTGACTTTAATAAAATTTGCAATTGCAGGAGCATTTACCTTATATCTAATTAGAATAAATCATCCATAAGCCTCATTTAGTCCATATTTAGTCTGTCAGACTTCTATTTTTTGAGATAGTTGAAAATATTAGTTTTTGATTTATCATCTACTGCTTCACAGCTCCAAAAAAACCCATTAAACTATTAAACTTAATATAAAAACAGAACACTGTTTCTTAAAAATATAGAGACATGAGAATATTTATAAGCATTCTTATAGGACAGGAAAAATCAGCTACTAAATAATGCAACATATTAAGAAAATACTTGATTAAAATTAGAAATAGCAAGTAATTTAAGCAAACTAACCTCTTAATCTTTTTCATATTAGTGAAGACATCTTAACTCTCAATCTTGGAATGAACCTAAAGGATTAAGTTATATTTGTATTGCAAATAGGAACTGTGAAAAGCTTAAATAGTAATAATGTATAATAAAAGCAAAAGGCTAATGCAACAACTATGACTTTACTGTTCACGGCACCATTATTAAGAAACATTTGCTAGTTGTTGGGTCCTATGCTAATAAGCACTTTAGACATAATTTTTAAATTTTCATTCTTCATCAATTCTCTAGTATAGTCCCACTGTACAGATGTGGAAAATAAAACATAGAATTGTATGAATTGTATAGCTTGCCTATGGTCATAACGCTAGATGCAAGCAAGTCAGATCTCTCTGATCTTGGAAGTACTGAGCACTTAACCATTCTCTTTCACTATATTTTCTTGACTCTTGCTCCACTGAACAAGAAATTTTCTTTGCATAAACAAATACTAAATAGGATTTTCAGAGTACCCTATAAAGAACTGTCTGTCATATCAAAAATCATAGCCTAATCCTACTAGGAAAATAAAGACAACTTTGCATCCCTGTTCTTACTTGCTAAAGATGCTGAATTCATTCCAGATGGAGGTTTCATTACACTGTAGCAATGGAGACTCAACGACTCAACTTAGTCACGTGGATCACTCTTCGTTGAATATTTCAAGCCTCACCCACCCCAGTTCCAAAGGGAAGTTGTTAACTGAGAATAGGGACTATACTAAATTGCCTTAATTGTAGCTTCACTATAAATTTAAATTTTAAACTGCCCAGTAGGTTGAAAGCAGTTTTGTTGTTTTCCTTTTCCCTCAGTCTGGTCCTAGAGTTAAAGAAGAATGGGTTAATGTAGTGGATTTTCTTTTTTTAACTATACTTTTTATCAAGCCCCATGAATTCTTAAGCCACTGTCTCAGCACTGAATGTTATACGTGCTGATGCTGCATTATAGTGCTACTGCTTTCTAATTGGACATAAACCCTTGAGAGGGCACTGGACTGGACGCAAATGATCACTGACTAGTTCACCTCTGGGAATAAAGGAAATAATCTACCAGGTAGGATCATGCCGTGAAAGAAACAGGCAATTGATTCAAAGATGGACTACATATAGTTTTAGAGTTTGCCAGAACCTTTTCCCTTAATTTCTGTCCGATATAAAAGTAACATATGCAAATATTACTATACATACAGATTGTGTACACACGTAAACAAATTTAAGAGGATACCAAATGAAAAAAAGTACATGGTTACTAGGTGAAAGGTTAGATTTTCCTGTTTCTAAAATGTTTCAATATTTTCTGCTACTGAAATTTTTCTATATTTAAGAGACTAGATGAGAAAGCAATAACTAGTAAAATCATATGCTAGTCTACAACAATGGTATGAAGTCATCCCAGAATAATGCCATTATTTAATAATACTTTGAATTCTCATTTCAAAGTCAGTCTGCTAATGATTGCAGGAACATGGGACATAAGCAAAACTCCCTTATTTATTTTTCAATGTTATCAATTATGTATTCGGGGCAAGATTCTGAAAAATAGCTTTTTGTCCTTGTAAGAAATATAGTGCCAGATTCATCTGATCATTGTTTTATTTCATCAACATTAATTTGAAAAACTTGAGGAGCACCAAATATGTGCAAACACTCTTGGAAAGAGGGTGTATATCTGGATGTTTCAAGTATTCATTTCAAAACTTCAGAACTGAAGGAGGCATTGACACCACATTGAGGGTGCTGTTCTAAATTTCAGTAATAGCTTCCAGAACAATCATGCCCAGGCAAGCTGCCTTTGGTGCCTAGGGTAATTCCACATTATATTCAGGTCAGCGTTCATTCTTGAAAAGATATTCATTTCTGAGATAAAGCATGTTCCTCAGTTAATATTTCTAACGTATTTGAGGATGACACAGAGTGAGAGCAAGAGAGAACTGAAAAAACAGTAACATTTCATTTGTGAATAAAGACCTTAGGAAAACAACAAAAGGAGGCAAGAGAATGTTCATGACTGCTTCTTGTCATTTTATCTCCAAATGCATCACTTCCTAACTTGCCATTGGTTCTTGATTATCTTGATATTCTGATACTCAATGGATTGGGGATAGAAAATGTATGGAATTTAAAAGAGATCAATCAGTCAGTGTTTTCAGAGCTGATCTGAATAAACTGAAACAGAAGAGGCTAATCAAAATGAAGCAGTCACAAAGACTGTTACCACAAACCTAGGTATACTTCAGTCCTTTCATCAGTAGAAGGCAGCAACCAACTATGGAGGAGCTGTGGAGTGGAAGACACCATGTAAGTTGCTTGTCAGGGATTCTGATGACCAGATACTCCCCCAAAGAGTTCACGGTCCAGTTTGAGAGACAAATTCTATAATGGACGTAGTATGTGGCCTGAGCTCTAATAGATGAACAAGTCAGTTTCAGAAACAGCACAGGAAAGATGTGACACTTGAGAAAAGCAAAGAGCAAAGGGGGGGGGGGGAAAGGAGCTATGAGCTATCCTGGGTTTGAATAAGTTTTGTGATTTCAGAAAACTCAAATCACTATTATGGACAAGGCCCTGTGAATCTGGATAAAAACCTTGTGATTTCCATGGGCAGGATGAAATGTGTGTACCATGAGAGAAAAACAGTCACAGAAATCTGGTTAGCCACTCGAGGCTGAGAAGCCTGCCTGTAACATTCTACGTAGATCACAGAAAAAGGAATGATGTCTCAAGTCTGGTTTCCTGGAAGCAAAGTCTGAAATGAGGATTTGTGGGTAAAATGTATTAAAGAAGTGCTCCCAGGATAATTGGTAAGGAAATCATGGGGAAACAAGACAGAGAAGGGAAATAAGCCAAGCAAGAGTACTTTTTCAAGTGAAGTTCAACGAAGGATAACTTTAGTTTGGTCCTACTGGGAAATTACAGACTGTAAGTTACATATTGGAGTATGTCTTAACTTAAGGAAAGGGAGCTGGGCTCTTATAAACACCAGGGCGGAAGTGAAACTCACAGGTACCTCAGGTCTCCAGCTGTCCTAAGACAGTCCTCTGAAGAAAGTCACAAGTGCTACCCTGCACAAGTCAAACACCCAGAAGCTGAGAAAGGGAGTGCAGGAATAGTAAAAAGGGATTCAAAGAGATATGGGTAAGAGCGCCAACACCAGGCAGCGCACAGACTGATGGAAAATGGGAGAGGACAGGCTTATCCCATCAGCATAATCAATGCAGTTTCTGGGAAAATTTGTGGACCACACCCTCTAGGAAATGTCCAGCCAATACTCTTGTCCCAGCCCCAGCACAACTATGCCAAAATAGCCCCTAAATCACTGCATGAATATAAAAATACAATTAGAGCATGCAGGAAGGGAAGGTCACTACTAGCTGTGAAATTCATATGTCTGCAAAGCAATTTTATTCCAGTGGCACAAGCAATTCAATCACCACCCGGGTGCTGCAGATTTAATAGCTTAATTTTCTATGGACTGACAACGTCCATCCTAACAAGCCCTTTGTGGAATGCCTTAGGACAAGGCTGCACAACACATTATTTGGTGCTGTGTGCTTGTATAATTATTCCCCCACTAGAAGCATTTCACAGGGTGGGCAGGGAGGAATGAGTTAGCAGGGGAAACTTAAGCACTGCTTCAATATTTAGAGAACATAAGGTATTATTATAGGATTAATAAGCAAGGCTAGTTCAGCAATAGGGAAGGCTGCCAAGGGAGACTGTGGAATTGCTATCACTGTAGATAATGAAGGCTGAGAATAGATACCCACCCAGAATGGATTTTATAGACAATAATAAGCTATCCCACTATTCCAGAAAAGGGCATGAGCTATATATTTCACTGTAGGGCTCTTCCAGCCCAAATGATTTCATAAATTAGATAAAGTAGTTTAGTTTAAATTATTACTTATTAAGTATTACTTATTCCAAAGTGTATCCAGTACAGAGATAGTTGAATGCAGAAGCTGTTGAGTGACAAACATAACTGGAATTACAAACATACTGCTAGCACCTACAAACAAACACCCACTCTGAAAACAGGACCATGGGAATCCAGGAAGGCAGATTTTTGTTGTGTGGTGAAATAGAGACCAAAATCCCACACAGTGGTATATTCAAACGTAGGTATTCAGGGGTCAAAAATTAGCAGTAGTTGCCAGTGTCAGATCTGTGCTTTGTTCAAACACTGTCTGATGTCTACGTGGTACAGACATAGAGCTCTGAATGCCTGGTCTATTCTGGCTATAGTCCCTAGTGATGTCATAGAGTAAGATGTATATTTCACAAAGATTTGAATAGTTGCACTGGATAAATTGTTCTAGAAGTTGGAGAAATGAACAAGATTTTAAAGTATCTTGTGAATATAACAAACGTTTCAGATTTTTCACATGACTTTTTTTCATGTCAAGAACAGAAATTCCATTAGGGAGTAAAAGACCAGTTTACCACTCAGATGCTCGAACTGTGCTTAAATATGCATTAAGCTTGACTCAATGCACGGCACATCAAAATACTTCATTTTCTTTATTTTTTTTGTTTTTGTTTTTTGTTTTTTTGAGACGGAGTCTCGCTCTGCCACCCAGGCTGGAGTGCAGTGGCGCGATCTCAGCTCACTGCAAGCTCCACCTCCTGGGTTCACGCCATTCTCCTGCCTCAGCCTCCCGAGTAGCTGGGACTACAGGCACCCGCCACCTCGCCCGGCTAGTTTTTGTATTTTTTAGTAGAGACGGGGTTTCACCGTGTTAGCCAGGATGGTCTCGATCTCCTGACCTCATGATCCGCCCGTCTCGGCCTCCCAAAGTGCTGGGATTACAGGCTTGAGCCACCGCGCCTGGCCCAAAATACTTCATTTTCTTTGAATAGGTAATCATGAAAATCTATATCTAGTTAATATTCTGTAGTACCCTCTGCCCAAAGAAGAGTCAAAGAGTAAGATACTTCTCTAAACCTTATTCAGTTTTCTATAAGCTATTCTGTGATTTAACTCCTAATGGAGTATTTCTTTCGGTTTCATTATGAGTCTTTCAATAAATGTTTTCTGTGGTTTTCACTGTATATCAATTAGACACATGCTAACTATAGATTCTCCTGTGATTTTTAAATTTTTGATTCCAATCTTAGAGTAACACAATAAATTACTAGAACTTCTCAACCACCTGCTCTTCCAAATTTTAATTACATCATGAGCTTTGAAGAATTGTATATACATTTTAAAGTTCATATACCTACAACACTTGTAAATGGGTTATAAAAGTATGGATGTAGTTATGCCCTAAAACCAAAAGGGTTATCTTACAATCCCCCACCCTCCCCCCAACGAAAACCAACTAGAGAACATTTAATTGAATTTTAGGGGTAAAAATACACGTTATGGAATTAAAAGCCAAAAACATATATTGTACCTGTATAGAGGCATTAAACACTGAACCTTAATTTACATTTCAGAGTAAAGAAACAATACTGATTTAAATTGAGGAAAATTAATAAAATCATAACTAAGTATGCATTTGATGGAGATACCCCAAATTATATTCTATAGCCAAAAATGAGTGTTTTTACATCTGAACACTCTTTCATGTTTCAAAAATATTTACTCAGTGACTAGTATGTGCAAAACATTACACTTAGAATTAATAATGCAATAGGGAGTTAAAGACTGCCCTCAGCTTTATAGGGCTTTTGGATTAATAGGGAAGGAAGACTAATAAAAATAATCATGTAAACAAATGTGAATTTGAAGGTGTGCCAAGTAAGCAGTGCTCTGAGCAACCCAATTGAGGAGGTCAGGGAAGCTTTGCATAGTAAGGAAGACCTGAGCTCTCATTAGTAGGAAAAATAGAAGTTAACTAAGTAAAGAAAAGAGAACAATTTTCTAGGCCATGAAAAGACTAGCAACATTAACTACCAATAAATTTACCTGGAGGTTGAGGGAAAAAAATGACATATTCTAAAGTTCTTAAATCATCTAACTATTGCATGGAACCTGTGGAAAGCAACAGACCAATCCTAATTCTGGGGTGAAGGGTTGGGTGGTAGGGATGGTGGAATTGAAAGAAATTGTGTAATACTAAATGTCCCTTTTTTGTTTCATCCCACAAGCTTTAAAATTTCGTTTCAGTTTATTCACATTTACAGAAAACATATCTATCACTTCTAACAGATAATGAAACAGTTAATTGTTATCAAAGACTTTTCATTTCAATATTTAAAGTCATGCTCACCATTTTATATACTCTTGTGCTCAACAGAAAATTTTCTAAGTTTTAAAGTCTAATGTACAATAAGCCAAGAATTTTACAGTAATAGTAAACTACTTAAACGTGCCACATTGTTTAAATGGAGAGGCACTCTGCAAACAGTTGAAGGAAATGCACTGCATGATGCCATTAGCTGATAAAAGAAAAAGGAAGGCATCCAACAACTAAGATGCCAGAAACTAAGATCACTTTATTTCATCCTCAAAAAATTCTAGCATTCTACCTGCCTCACTCTAACGTGATCAGTAATGGCTCCTTGGTGCTAATCTTGATGAACTGAAATTGCAACAGTGAATTACATGTAAATACAATCTTTTATTAGGACCTAGGAAACAGGGCATGCAATCCTTGGATAAAATAAAGACATGATGGCTAAAATACTCCCTTACAGTAAAACGCACTGCAACTCTATGTGCCACTCAGAAATGTGTCTGTGCAATACACAAAACTACACGCCATCAAATAATTCTCATTTTATGATGAGTACTTACTCCAAAGTTATAGCTTAATATTTTCAACAAATATACAAGTCCAACTCAGCTAGGCTAGGCTATTAAGCTATTGTATTTCCAGATTAGAAGAAAATAATGATAATAGTGATAATATTAAGTAACAGAAGGGGAAGGAAAAGGAGGAAGGGAGGAAGTAGGAGGAGAAAACTGTCATTTGTCCTCCACTCCAAATTTGTAGGGCATTTTTGGAGAACACTCTATCACATAGAGGTAGCCTTAACTTTTACAATTAAATATATACAGAAGACTTCAAAGCAATAGGAACAATCATGATTTTTTCAGGCATAACTTACAAAAATACAGCACAATTCTTAGTAGCATAGTGCCTTAATCATCATCAAAATAAACACTAATATGAAGCAAGGGAGATAAAGAGAACCTGGTAGAATACATTCAAAACTAAATCATGTCCTATGGTGAATAATGAACAAATTAGAGGGTGCGCTTTGGACTTTCAAGTTTCAGGTCCTTAATGTAAAGGCATTTCTTTCCCCACTCCCAAAGCCTTCCTTAACATTAATCTCCTAACTTTTTCCAAAAGGGATTTTTAAAATGCTTCCTTCCATATAGAAAAGGATTCTAGGCTGCGTGCGGTGGCTCACACGTGTAATCCCAGCACTTTGAGAGGCCAATGCGAGCGGATCATGAGGTCAGGAGATCCAGACCATCCTGGCCAACACGGTGAAACCCCGTCTCTGCTAAAAATACAAAAAATTAGCCAGGCGTGGTGGTGCACGTCTGTAGTCCCAGCTACTTGGGAGACTGAGGCAGGAGAATAGCTGGAACCCAGGAGGTAGAGGTTGCAGTGAGCCGAGATTGCGTCACTGCACTCCAGCCTGGAGACAGAGCAAGACTCCATCACAGAAAAGAAAAAAGGATTCCAGTAGTAAGACTGAAGCATTACTCTCTAATCACGAAACTCTATACCAAACACTGAGTTCAGGATGAGGGAATACAAGGATAACCAAGACCTTTATCTGTGCTGCCAATCACTCAGAAGCTAGTGAGGAAGGTAGGCAGTCACATAAACAAATATCTGGAATAGGTTCTAATGACTAGATTTATAATAGGGGTAGTTACATAGGACCATGGAAACACAAATAAGCAAGTGATTAATTGTGGATATTTGGGAATCAGAACTACAGAGAGAAGACTTATTTGTGTAAAACCTTTAAATGGTAATAAGATGCTTGCAAGACATAGAAGGTGAAGAAGCTCATTTTAATAAACAGAATGTAATTAGCAAAGCCATGGAGACTTACTGGGGATCATAATTTGGGGAAAGAACAGGTTTAGAGAGTTTATGAAGAGATCGGTGGGTGGAGATAAGAATGAGGCTGAATTGCATGCTTTCCAAGGAGTTTAGTCCATATATATTCTGTAGCCAGTGAGAAGACATGGGATGCAATTAGTAAAAAGGAACAGGAGTGAAACTGCATTGTATAAAGATAAATTTAGTGGCAATGAAGACATTAGATCTTCAAGGAAAGCCTGAGATTCAGAATGACTTCTTAGGGAAAAAACACCATACTCTCAGTGGTAGATTATGACAGTTTAATCTACAGCCAAGTGTAAAATTAATAAAGCAGGGATGGAAAGGTGATTCAGGATTGCCACACCTCATAGTCCTATCCAGGTGACCTGGGAAAATTAATGAAAACTTTTGACTCCAAAAGTTTCTATAGCACAGGAGAAGAATGAAGTTAAAGATAGTAATAGTTCAGGCAACCTGGTGATAGATTTTTGATGCCTCAACTTAAGACAAGGAAAGATTAGGCTAATAGTATGAAATTGCTAATATTTAAAAGGGTTTTTAGTAAAAAATGACAATTTTACATAATTTAAGCCATAGATAGCTAATATTCTAGAAGAACACCTATGAGTTTGGATAAATATACCAGGCATGTCAATTTTATATATATATGTGTGTGTGTATGTGTGTGTGTGTGTGTGTGTGTGTGTGTCTATGAATTTAATGGGATAGTTTTCTTTCAACTGAGTCTTACATTGGCTTCCCAGGCTTACATTATTATATTTCACTTTTTGAATGGATAATATATTAACATACTTTTGAAAGTTAATAAATACAAAACGGTATAACGATAAAATCTCCCTTTCTAATATTCCTCAGCCCACCTATCCTTGACACCCAGGAATAGTTTGTTACACACATTTTTTGGTGTTTACTAAGAGCAATAAAATGTAAAATATAATCTTATTTCCCACCACCACCTTTTTTCACAAAGGAAATATAAAATACAAATGTTGTACATTTGGTCTTTTTTTTCCCTTCACAAAATATTTTGGAGATATTTATAACTTAATACATAGAGTGTTTCCTGATTCTTTTCCGCAGTTACAGAGTGTTCCGTTTTACAGACATGCTATAGTTTATTCAACTCGTCCCATATTAATGGACATTCAAGTTGTTTTCAATATTCTCTTGTTAAAAAGAATGCAGCAATCCATCATTATATGCATGTATCCTTTCATCTGTGTGCAAATACGATAAAGTTCCATTAATTGGGATCTATTTTTCATAACAGAAATGACATGAAATCAGGAAAAAAAAAATAACAGAGTGGGGAAAAGGAAAACAAAGGGAATAACGAGAGTAAAGAAAGAGGAGAGGAAGGAGAGAAGGAAGGCAGATAGGCAGGCAGGCTGGAAAGAATTACTAGGTAAGCAAAGAGAAAGAAGGAATGAGAAAAAGAAAAAGGAGAGAAGGAAAGAATTAGGAGAGAAAGCTCTTGTCTTCTTGAGGATATTACAAGGGAAGTGATTAAACTTTAGTGCAGGAGGTTGTAAGGGCTTAATGGAAGGGCACATGGGAAACATCTTGGAGCTCTACAATGCTGGGAGAGCATAACAAGGAAGTGACTCTTCCTGTTCAAACAATCCTACCCACTCCAGCAGGACAGAAGAAATATATTCCACGGCCAAACATGAAGCACAGAGAGGCCCAGGACATGGCCGTTCCAGATTACGTAGCAAGCCAGTCATCCAGGCGGAGGCCACATGTTTTGAAAGAGAACCAGTTACATGCAAAGACCTGGCTCTTACGGCAAATGTTAATCATATTAGCCCAAACTGTGCATAATCCATAAATAGCGACGAGGCTTGAACAATAAGAAGCTCACAAGAGCAGTACAAACAGAAAGGAACAAAAAAAGAAACTGAATAAGGAAAGAAGAACCTAGACCAGACCAGAATACTGTGCTTTTCCCGTCAGCCACAGTGACTGCCGGTTCAAACTGGACCCCTCCTGAGGAAAATGAAAGGTTGAAATCAGTGTTCATGACTTACTTTATAGAAGTGCATTTAAATTCATTGCACAGTAAAATCTGTGTTATTCCCACTCCAGTGAATTCCTTTGTCCTCTTAATAAAGTGAGCGTTAAAAATAAAAATAAAATAAAAATATCTCTAGGTATGTTAAAGAGAATAATTTAGCCTGCAGTGAATTTTTTTTTTTTTTTTCAGAGTGGGCAAATCCAAGAAAATAGGTCCCATTTGAGAGCCTTGTTTGAACAAGGGTAATATCTGAATCGGTATGTTATTTTATTGGCCTCATCAGTGTTTTCCAAAAATTCCTATAATGGCATAAAGTCTTAAAAAGCTTAGTTCATGCCAAAAATTGCTTACATGCTTAAATAAAAATCATGCGGGATGTAAGAAGGGGTTTGAATTATATGAAGAGATACTAAATTATTGATTTTTAAAATTTCATCTAGAACTCAGTCCATCTAAGGGGTGTGTATATGTGTGTATGTGTGTGTGTGTGTAACTGTATGTGTACAATATCAGAAGGAATATACATTTCAGAAGAGAAGATAGAGGGGTGTCAAGAGCACCACAGACATATTACATATGGCTTCTGATGTTTGGTTTTTTTTACTGTTAATTTTACTATGTGCGCTGGAGTTAAACATGCATTTTTAGGCCATATAACGATCCAGATAATGTAAATAACATAGATTTAAATTTCAGCATTTTCTAGTTACCCTAGTTACATGTTTGCCAAATTATTAAATCGGTTCTGTCCAAAAATTCAAAATATAACAGTAATAATACGAGCTAGTTTACAGCTTTTTTTTCTTTACTATGGTGGTTGTAGATAATCCTGCAACTAGCATAAATTCTATTGTTATTATCCAAAAAATCAACTTTGTGTGAAAAATAAGCTGAAGTACATACCTGATTTTACTTCAAAAAATAACACATAAAACACAAAAATAATTTATGTCTGTTAATTTGTCAAGTGTGTGTGTGTGTGTGCGCGTATAAAATTTGATATCAGAGCAGCACCTTCAAAGTTGGAGATTACACCAGTGACAATGTGTCTGAGCTTCAGTCTCTCTTGATTTCTTGATTTGCTCTTGACATTAACAGCACCAACTTCTGCTTGGTTCTGATGGATGAGAGGATGAGACTAGAATTTTGTGGTCTCCATCTCCATGGTGATGCCAAGTCGAGTTCTTGGCACACTGCATGCACTTAAATAACACTTATTAGATGAATGGATGACTTCTAGCAAGAAAGGTCAAAAGCATAATCTTCAAAAAATAGGCTGCCCTAGAGTTCTAAGCAGCCCCACAAATTCTCCATACTACTCATTGAATGGCTAAGAGGTGCTACCCTATTTGACTTAAGTAGCTAAAGAGCTTATGGCAATCGTTTATAAACCCTCTCCTTAAGTATCTTCTAAAGCCCATGAAAATTAACTCCAAGGAATCATCCACAAATCCTTTGCATATAGTGGGGTTTTCTTCTATGACAACTTTCCTGAAATAGAAAGACCAGTGTCTGGAGTATGGCCATTTGTTTGTTTGTTTGTTTTTTATATGTGAAAACTAATTAGCATGGCAACTGACTTGATCTGGACTAGGTACTTTAAAAGAACTATAATCAAGAATAGCGGCCGGGCGCGGTGGCTCAAGCCTGTAATCCCAGCACTTTGGGAGGCCGAGACGGGCGGATCACAAGGTCAGGAGATCGAGACCATCCTGGCTAACATGGTGAAACCCCGTCTCTACTAAAAATACAAAAAACTAGCCGGGCGAGGTGGCGGGCGCCTGTAGTCCCAGCTACTCGGGAGGCTGAGGCAGGAGAATGGCGTAAACCCGGGAAGCGGAGCTTGCAGTGAGCTGAGATCCAGCCACTGCACTCCAGCCTGGGCGACAGAGCGAGACTCCGTCTCAAAAAAAAAAAAAAAAAAAAAAAAAAGAATAGCAAGACTAAGATTTTTTAACTCATAAAATGTACACTTTATTTTCACCAGATCTATTTGAATGTTAGAGGATGAGCATTTTAATCATGTCTACAGCATGTGGAGGATTACATTAGGTGATAGAGGCAGCAGAATATTATTGTATTTTATGGCATCCAAAGTGATTATACACTCATGTATGGATATATAAATAAACATAAACTCCGGATAAATTAAAAACACACACACAAAAAACACAGAAAACATTTTTTACTAGATTATGAACTCCTTAATTTCTCGTATCCTTAGTTCCTCCTATGATGTCTGGCTTTTCATGGGGATACAGTAAATGCTGGTTGACTCAAATAAGCCAGACGGTAGAAAAGAAGAAAATGAAGAAAGAAAACAAATGGGAGGGACAGAAATGAAAAAAATAAAAGAGAGGAAGAGCCTTTCATAGATGGAGCATCCTACAGAAAATTCTATATAGCCCTAAGCTCAGTGCCTGGCAAAACCATTGTTATTTCTTTTTCTACAGTTTTATCACATATTCTTGTACAGTCTCATTATTAAGGGTATGATTGGGATCCATTATAATATCTAGTTTTGAAAAATCATTGCATTAAATAACACACCACACATGCTTTTTCTTCTTAAAAGGAAACCATTTAGAGCCACTTAGTGTTTATTGAGTGAGCATGCACAGCACTTAGAGAGGACAAGTGGGCCCATAACTCAGGACTTCAGTAGTTACCGCCCTCAGCTGAATATCTCTAGCCAGCTTGGTGGCTTTGACCTTCATAGATGTACAAACTGCTTTCATTTTTGGTCTTGTAATTTATTATTTGGATTGATGAAGGAGCTCTGGTTAAAATGCAAGAAGTATATGGAACACTGCTTTCGAGAATAAAATTGGTGCTCATCTTACACAGAACATTAAAATGACCCTAGTATTTCATAGGGAATTGCAAGAGGGAAAACTACATATGTACGTATTTGAGTCTTCATGTCAGCAAAATATAACAAGTGGAGAAAGCTCACAACGTGAGTTTCTTTATTTCATCCTTTAGAAACAACTCAAGAAAATTATCGAATTTAGCCACATAACATGCATTGCAATCTGATATCTTTGTGGGTTCAAATTATTGTCTTATTTTCAAATATTTTATAAGTTGCTTACAAACTTAACTTTGAAGTAATTGAATAGAGCACAACATTTGTTAAATGGAAAGCAATAAAAATTTGTCTTATATTATTTTTCAACAGGTAATACTGTCAAAATGATTAGTATTTTTAATTTCCAAGGAAGTTGCTAGAATTACGTTATTTCAATGAAAGGGGCTAATATATCATAAAAGTTTGGGAAATCCATGTCTAGTACAATAAAATACTTAAAGCAAGGTAATTATGTGTAGGTTATTCAGGTTGTAAGTGAAAGAAAGAGCTCTATGAAATTCTATCTTAAGGTTCCTGCCCTATGACCTGAGCAGGTGATGTATGAGTCATTTGGTACCTTCATTGGCTAATCATATGATATCTTAACTCAATGCATTCCTCAAAACTCACTGTTTTGCGTGACATAGAAACAAAATTTAAAGATTTTCCCCAAATCTTAAAAACAGAGTACTGGAGCCATGGCTCATATTTTGCCCTCTGACTTCAAAGTTTATTCTTTCAAATAAGTCACATTATATTTAACTGACCTTTCTATTAAGGAGTATTTTTATCTGCATTTCTGTACCTCTTAATAGCCCTCCACTTCAAAAAAGGGCCACAGTTATTTATTCAAATTCTTAATAACTAAAAATAATAGCTTTTCTGTATACAGCTCTTATGACTCCAAGCTGCCTGAATAGCAAAGTTATGAGTTCACTAATAAATAGCTAACACAAAATAGAAACTCAATCTGCTAGCAAATCCTTCCTTTAAAAATATTCCTCTGTAAGTGAATACATTCTCTTTTACTATTATTTCTTGGGATTAAATATCTCCAAGTTACCTATGTCATGTTTGTCAATTTTTCTCTGTGATAGTATGAATTTCTCCATTAATATGCCATAGAATGTTTCTAGGAAGGAAGATGATCCAGCTTTTATTCTGTATTCATTTATTTATTTTTTTACTCAGTCAATGGCTACTTTCTTCACCTTTGGAGAAAACATTTTTCATGACATTCCTTTAGAGCATTTAAAAGGAGTTTGATATTTAAGAGTTATAATAAAAACAGGCAGTCTGAACCTTTTAGAGGTCTCCGAGAAAGTTCTCTTATTTTGTAGAACTTCTGTTCCTTCATATTCGCAGCTGACTGTAGTCTAATCTGAGAGTGAAATTAACTTCTTGATATCCATCAGCAACAAAGCTGGCAATTTGTGCAAAGGTGATCTAAATAGCCCATTTAATGTCTCACCTGTGAAAATAAAAATCTATGTACTTCGAGGAAAAGGACTTGATGAGGTAGGTCAGTTGCCTCCTTTTACATGGCAGACTAAATCCCAGAGAGTTTAACTGACTCGAGTCTGATCTCAAAGATTGTTATGGTCAGCACCAGGTTTAAAACCCCGCTCCAGAATCTGAAAACAGATTCTTTCTACCGTGTGTCTGCCAGAATATTAGCACAGAAAGTTCAAGAAGGCAGTGTTTTAAGGGGAAAGGGTGCTTACTATGTCCTTAAGAGCTTTGATATGTGCTGACATGACCAATTTAAATATAATAGAAGCAGGTCTAGGTATTAGATTTAATTACTATTCTAAGTACTTTGGACTTAGATCTGGGAGAATACTGCCCAGACAAGGAAGTATTAGAATATGCAAATAATGATTTTCTAGAAACAGATCAACTAAATTTAAAAACCCAAATTCCATATTTACTGTGCAATTTTAAACAAGATACTTATTTTACTTGTCTATAAAATGGAGATGAGAATAATATCAATAGACATGGTGAGGATTAAATAAGGTACTGTGTAAATGGTCCAGCACAATGCCTGGCCCACAGCAGATGCTGGCTTTGTCTTATTTTCGCTTATGCCTCCCTTACGGCATCTCTGCATCTTTTTCTATACAGTCAAACCAGTATAGATAAAGGGGAAGTTGCTCACAAAAGAAGGCAGGCTGAGTAGGCCCCCAGCTTAACAGAAGAGATACAACTAAAATAAGTTAAAGAAGTCCTGCCTTTACTTTTAAGCTCATATCCCAAACCCCATAGAAATGCACTGAATGAGGCAAGGGAAGAGCTTTGTGGTTGTGTGACATGGAATTGGCATGGTGCTGGAATGCTGTGAAATGGGAAACGTGAATCTTTTCCTTAACTTATGTCATTTTGTCCCAAACTGTACTTCCTAGTTTAGCATCTTCATCTTTGGTGATCTGGTCTCTGGCTGGATCCTTAGCTTCAACATCTACCACCTATATCCCTTAGCTTCTATCGCTCAAGCCACGCTGAAGTATTTGTCATTACTTAAATACCTGGTCCTGTTTTATATCTCTTAGATACATGCTACAATGCTGTCTCAATAGTCTGTAACTAGCAATCCTACTTGTTCTTCAAAATTCATTCTAAATATTGTTTCCTCTAGGGTATCTTCCCTGAATCTGATTTTTATACTCATATGCCCCCCTAGTATCCTATTCATGCTGCCATTAGAGCACTAATAAAATTGTAATCATTGATTTGCATATTTATTACTTACTATAAGTCTCTCAAGGTTCCAGATCTTGTCTCATTCAAGTTGGCATCCCTAGCACGTAGCACAATACCTGGCCCACAGTTGGCACAAGATACATGATGAATGTGTGAATAAATTAATTAAATGTCAAAGGAAAGAAGCTAATCCATGATGACCTACATTGGTTGTGACTTTTGGCAAATCATAAACTCTGTCCAATCATTCAAAGGTAATCATTCGGAAATAATTGCTAATCAGTGCCAGGGGAGGATATGTTCCATGGGAAGGCTCTCTTGTGTTTGATGAGTTAAAACAGTAAGGACCTTGCATTCTGAGGGTGATACATTAACCAGAGTGATATGTTAGCCAGATACCAAATAAGGCCATCTATTTGACTTATGCAGTACAT
Source organism: Macaca fascicularis (assembly GCF_037993035.2). Taxonomy (NCBI): domain Eukaryota; kingdom Metazoa; phylum Chordata; class Mammalia; order Primates; family Cercopithecidae; genus Macaca; species Macaca fascicularis. Next base: position 19,117,254 of record NC_088376.1, read on the forward strand.
CTGATTCTTCCTGCTGTTGCTCACAGAACCCAGGTTAGGGCTTCTGCATCTTTGTGAATGATCATTTTGTCTTGCAACAGACACCTCAGTCTGTTACCTCAGTCACTACATTTCTAGTTTGCAAAATTCTTGGCAGCCTAGTTTATAAACCTAAGAAGAAGTAAACCAACTTAGCCCACAAAAATATTTTAAGATGCTTAAAATACAAGCTTTTCTTTGAAATACAGTGAAGACACCAGATTATTATGAATGTTCAAATGGTTGTTTTTTCTAGTTAGATTGATATGAACAGAAAAAGAAACAGGAAATTAATACCGAAGACTTACAGGACTATAGAAAAGTGTTTAACATGATCTCAAATAGGGTAATTTGATCTTTCCTATTATTATCTTGTATGTACCTACAAATCAGAACAGGAAAAGGAATTCTTGGGAAAAAAATTAACTAAGATAAAATAAGATTGCATTCATCACTGAAGTTCAACTACAAAGAGGTTAAAGCTGTCCTGTAAACTCCAGATAAAAGGCTCATAACTCATTTCCACTGGAGGGTGATAAGACAAGCTGTTCTTTCCATGAGTGGATGAAACGAGTGTAGTCTTGTAAGAAGAAAACTAAAGATGAGTAAAATAAACTCCTTCTACTACTGGAAGATGAACTATACAGTTTAAATGATGTGACATTACTGTATTGTTTGACCTTTTCTGATAAATAGGTAGAATTATTTCTTCTCAAATCTTCACTGTGTAAATACACAATTTCTTTCACATTTTATAATTTTTAAATTCGTTAATTATTTACATAGAGTTTCTTTTATTTTTATGTATTTCTGTGTGTGCATATTATGGGTGTTTATTAACTATTTTCTTTTCCATCCAATTAATAACAGCTTATATGTGTTTTGCCTCTGCAGCTTCTGAATGCCTATAAATTTATTACACATTCCTTCCGTTGTTGCAATAATGATAGAATAGGTGAGATTTTCATGTATAGATTATTTAAAGCTTTTAGGTTCAAGCAATGCCAAAAACCAGAGAGAAATACCAAACAAAACTCAATATGCTACTATAAGTCTCCGAAAGAATATCATATCTGGACGTTAAAAAAAATAAGAATAAAAAAATTCATTCACCAATTATGTTGGTTTTCTGAATATATAATTGTTAAACTCTATCATAGCTTGGTTTACTAAGCCAAAAACAAATTAACAGCCTGCATAAAGCTTCCTAAACAAGAATAAATGTCACAGTCTGCAATATGAATAGGCTTCCTTTAAGATCTATCATATTTTGACTTAAGGCTTTTTCAAATATTTGACAGAGTTTTTACTATACTGCTTTTATCCCTAAAAGCATTTTGACAAAAGAATAAACTAAAGCTAGCACACAAGCAAGGGAATAATTTACATACAAATTGGGCATCAAATTAGAGTTTTAGAAAAATTTTATGCTGGTATGTCAATATCTCCAATATTCATTGTTTATATTAGAATCACTAACATTTCTACAGGTGAATAGCAATGGTATTAACATTTTTCACTTATCCAACAAATGTCTCTTGAGTGTACAGGAATTAAAGGTTAAGCCACATCGCCACTTACACAAGCCTCATTTCCAAGAAGTATATAGTCCAGAATAGATGATTAGAGAAGCTTATAATAGCTATTAAATAGTATAGCTCAAAATATGGAAATCAGTAAAATATGGCCCAGAGGCGAGACAACTGTTTTTGTAACATAATTAATTTAATAATTTAATTATAATTTATAATTTAATCAGGACAGATCCACCTAAACTCATTTGTTTAGGTATTGCCTAAGCTTGCTTTCATGTTACGTAGAGCAGAATGAATACAGTGGAAAGTGCATACATAGCAAGCAGGAAATATTTACTATCTGGTCCTTTACAAGAAAGTTCACTCATCCCTAATGATGATAACAGTAACTACCATATGAAGTTCAAACCAAATGACAAAATTGTTCATAGAAGAATGATATTTTTGCTAGGGAGTTATCATTTAAGCTGAACTTTCAATTATTAGTAAGAATTTTAATGAACAGATTCATTGATAATAGCCATCCCAGAAGAAACAAAACAAACAAAAAGTCGTATCAAAGACATACAAGCAATGATATTTGATACATTTAGAAAATACCATGTTGTAGAGTTTGGTTGGGTGATAGGCTGGAAGAAGTGAATTCTAGTGAGAGTCACATGTCTGATATCTGGCAGATTCACCGCAGGACAGTCATACCAGTTGTTTACGGCTAGACTCGGCAGTGATGGCCTCTTTCCTGATTTTTTTTACCAGTTCTTAGATATTCTTAATATCATCCCTGATAATACCTATCAAAACCAATGAGAGGTAGCCAAGAGAGCATTTGAAGGACAATTTATAGTCTAAAGTAAATTTATCATAAAACATAAAAGATACAGCATTGATCTCAAGAAGCTAGAAAAAGAACAATAACAAAACCTGAAGTATTCTCACATGTTGTTTATGGGAAAGTGAATCAGTAGAGCTGTGTCAATGATAGTGGTAGGGCGGAGATGCATTTAGCCTGATCTATAAAAATTCAAGTGTCCTTTCGACTCTGCAATTCTACTCCTAAAATTTGATTCATGGACATGCCCCTATACATGTACCAAAAGATAGCAACTGGTGTGTTCACTGCAGCATGATTGTATGATCAACATTGGAAACAATCTTAGTATTTATGAAGTTTAATGTTTAACAGTATATCCTGACTCTAGAATACCATCTAGTTGATAAAACAATTATGTGGATCCACGAGCTCTCTCTCACACACACAAATGCCCATAATATGATAAAAAAAACAAGTTACTGAACAATATCCATAGCCTTACAATTTTCTTGGAAATTATATTTTTGTATGTAGCTAAATGTGTATATACATGTGCATAAATATATGTACGTGTGTACATGAATGCATGTGTGTATGTGTGTATTCATGAGAAGGGGAGGAAAAAATATAACGAGGATGAGGTTTTGAAGTATATACAAAACTGTTAAAAGTGGTTGAACTTTTGCAAGAGGAATCTTACATTTTACTTTATATATTTATGGTTTTTCTCAACCAGAATATTATTCTGTAGTTAAATGAAATAAATGAAGAACAAATAAAACTACGACAAATATCTCTGAATATATACATTTCCTACTATTTCAGATATGAAGTTATTAGATGAAAGCTTATAAACATTTTAACGTTATTGATAAATAATGCCAGACTGTTTTTCAATGGTGCCAATAGTATCTAATTTATCTGTTTTCTTTTTCAAGTTAAATGTTAGCAAGGACTATGTTGAGACCAGAGATTGGCATGCTCCTAGGCATAAAAGCTTCAGACTATAAACTTTGGAGCTCTACATTTATGGCCACAGTCATTTAGAATGTTTCCCAATCCTGGGTTCCCCAAAGCTAAATCCAAATGGAGGATCCAGTGATTTTTGGCATATTTCTTACTGATCTCATGCCAGCTACTGGCATCACTTTACTGAGCAAAGGCACATGACATTTTTAGGTACTTAAGGAAAGAGCAACTCTAATTCAGAAAAGCACGACACAAGACAACACTCATGTTCGATACATGAAGTTAGGCTTGCTTCACTTCATATAACCCAAATTGGCACACAACTTGAATACTTAAATCAAAGTCAAGGCCACTTGAGAAACCAGCTCCTGGCTTCAACCCCCCAGTAGGTTTTGTGCACACCATATCTGGTTCCCTCCACCCCTGTGCACCTGAGATAAAAACAGGATGTAATGCTGAAACCCAGGGTACCTGTAATTAAACCAGGGTCAGAGCCATGGTCTCTTAACCTTTAAGCAACAGCTTTATCCCTCCCTTAGATATCTTTATAAACCTCAGCCTCTATCACAGTGATGGAAAGCATGAATTCTGGAGCCACACCAACTCTATATGCCTGCTGCCTTCCAGCAGTGATCTTTAAGTAAGTCAGACGCTCTTTTCCTTCCTGACTGTCTGAAGATAGGCCGCCATCATGAACGGCACCGTAACTATCCACACTAGAAAGTTCATGACCAACCGACTACTTCAGAGGAAACAAATGGTCATTGATGTCCTTCACCCCGGGACGGCAATGGTGCCTAAGACAGAAATTCGGGAAAAACTAGCCAAAATGTACAAGACCACACCGGATGTCATCTTTGTATTTGGATTCAGAACTCATTTTGGTGGTGGCAAGACAACTGGCTTTGGCATGATTTATGACTCCCTGGATTATGCAAAGAAAAATGAACCCAAACATAGACTTGCAAGACATGGCCTGTATGAGAAGAAAAAGACCTCAAGAAAGCAACGAAAGGAACGCAAGAACAGAATGAAGAGTCAGGGGGACTGCAAAGGCCAATGTTGGTGCTGGCAAAAAGTGAGCTGGAGATTGGATCACAGCCAAAGGAGTAAAGGTGCTGCAGTAAAGGCTACCTGTGTCCATTTTGGATTTTTCACGAGCAGATTAATAAACTAAAAACTTTCAAAAAAAAAAAAAAAGTAAGTCAGACTTCAATTTTCTAATGTGTAAAATGAGGATACTAATAGGATAGTGAGTCCTATCATATCTTTGTTCATGGAATCCAAATATTCAATCCCATAACATACGAGAAGGTATTATTGCCAGATTAATGAAATGACCAAAGTTAGCTAGCTGGCTAATAAGTTCAAGGAATCTGGAGCCAACTGCCAACCACATTACATCTAAACTTGTAGGACACAGTATCATGGGATTTTTACCACAAGGTTGCTATGAAGACTGAGTTAAACACCAAGAATAGGGAGTTGCATAAAGTATGATGAGTATATAATGTTGCCTATTATCCATTATGACTTCTGTTACTATCACCACTCCTGCACCTCCACCACCACAGCACTGCAAAGCAGACAAAGCCAAGAAAGAAAATTTGCCAATGACCAAGCAACCAGAAGATGATAAGCAATAACAGAAAGGATATTTCTGTGTATTTGTTAAAGGATAATCTATCTAATTTGTGCTGACTACTCTCCACTCATCCCAAATTTTCCTTTTGCCAAAAGTCAACTGCTAAACCCTGGGAGGGAATAAGGCCAAGACTTGAGGCCGGCGTTCAAGAGAGACTCTGTAAAAGTGATTGGATTTATATTAAGCATACTATCCATCTATAAACCAGTCACCTGGTTTGCCACACATGGCTAGCTCTGGAGACCAATGCTGTACTCTAGTAAGCATCATGCCGTTTTAACAAATATTGACAACCTGAAGTCTGTGTACCATAAGGTATAGAATTTTGTTCCTACATGAGAGTTTTAGGATTTCTGAGGGGAAAAAGTGCTGTTTTGCGACTGGAAAACTTGAGGGCAGCAGTGGCCACATGACCCTTACTAATATCGTGACATTTAACCTGGTACTGTCGCAAATAAATCATGTCACCATAGACTCCAGTGACCTATGCCTCAAATTTCCTCGTTCAAGGCAGAAGTCCCAGACCAGAATGTGGAAAAGCAATACACACAGTGCCTTCATGCCCATGGACATGCAAGTTACTCTTGGCAAATATAGTTATTGTGGAATTAACTTCCTTTCTCTACTCGAGGCAGTGAGTTTCATAATACAATGGCAATAAAAGAAAGCAATCAGAGCCGAGGGCAGTGAGGACTTTTACATGTTTCCTACCTCTTTCTTGTTGTGCATTAAACAAGACCAGATGTTTCAACAAAGAAATGAAACCAAAGTCACACTACATTTGATTTGTGGGACCACCCTTACTTGAAATGCCATCTCATCGTTCCAAGGTTTGAAAAATGACGTGCATAACAAGCAAGATAAGAAATGTGAACATTCCTTCAAAAAAGTCATTCATTATATGATCCACAGATGGTAAGAAAATGCTTTCCAAGTAGGGATAGAGAAATGTAACGATTATTTGCTTAGGGATTGAGACAAGGCAGACTCTCTCATCCTTCTCCATGCCTGTGTCCTGAAATGATGGAGTACATGTGAATGGCACTGCAGGGGCAGTGAAGTTAAAGGTGAAAAGCAGAACTGAATCCACAAAAGCCAGGAGAAGAGTGAGCAGAGCAGATCAAAGCAAAAGATCTTGGGATTATATAGAGTGTCCACAGTTTCCAGGGAAGCACAGTTCTACGAAAGGTTAATACAGGCAGTCACAGCACATGCGCATTTAATTTATGGCACTTCATCTCTGTATTTGTGGATGGACTCCTTAGGGGAGAGAAAAAAAAGGAGAGTGAAGGGAAAAGATGACAGAGAGAGAAAAGGAGAGAGATTGACAAAGGGACAGATAGAGACATATAGATATACAAAGAAAAGGAGAGAAAAAGATACACAGATATAGATGCAAAAAAAAAAAAAAAAAGAGAGAGAGAGTGCAAGAGTACAGAAAGAATGAGAAGCAATTAGTGATTTAAATTTGTGGTCACTTACTAATTCCACCACTATTTCATGAATACATTTATAAAAAAAAGTAAACTCAAGTCCTGAACTATGAATCTGCCTTCCCCTGATCACTCTTGGTTCTCTTGTGTCCCTACGTAAGTGAGCCTCTTGTCAGGTTGAGATCAGTTCAAGCTTTTAAAAATACAGCATGTATTCCTCAAAAAGTGCATTCATAAATTATCTTATGTGCAGCAACAACAACAAAACAGAATGCTAGAAAAAAAAATAACTGGCTGTGTTGGATTTTAAATTTCTGATAGTTGCCTTAAAATTCAGAATGTAACCCCAGTATTAGATGAACACTAGACGTGTTATTCTCCACAAGACTATGTGTTCACAAAGTTTGGGAAAGGGTGGGTTCAGGAAATTTAAACAGGTGTCCTGCCTTCAGACCTTCTCAAATCCCTTAGTATACTATCCAGCATTAGGACTCTCTACCATGCAGGCGGACTATGGGAAACCAAACTGACTTGATTATAGAACCCTTTTCTTTTTCAGAGTGTGCTTCAAAGCACAAGCACACTGTGGAGCACACTTAGGAATCTCTGATGCAACTCAAGCATTCTCACTTCCAAATAAGGAAAACAAGCCCTCTCTAAGGGCATACATCTGGCTATCCAAATGCCGCAACAGGATGGATGGCCCTGATTGATTTAATGATTGCTATGGATATGTTTTATTTCTTCATACCCTTATTCCTTCACCCCTAGGTCACTAAAATGGCCAATCCCCCTAATCTTGTCTTCTGCTAGTCAAGTGTATATGTTAAAATCAAGCAAACCTTTCTAAATGTAGATTTCATTGCAATGCTCTTATGCCTGTTACTCTATAGTGGCTTCCAATAGCCTATAAGAGTAAATCTCAAACTTTCTCCAAATACATGAATTAAATAGTAAATCTCAAACTTTCCCCAAACACTTGAATCTAAATTACATGGCACCCCAGGAACACATGCCATATTCACATATCTTCTAGCATAATGCCAAAATTTTTTGGTGGTTTGCATACTGTGGTGTGAGACACAAACTTAGAATATCAAGTGCTTATTTCTCAACCAATCTGGCAGTGCACCTCACACTCAGACCAATTTTCTGTTCTACCTATGTCCTTCTCTCCTTGAAGGCTGTCTATAGAACATGTAGCAGTCTACAGAAAACATTATTAGACTCTTCAAACCTAGGCTGATCGGAGATCTCAATTTCAATTCATAGAAGAGCTATTTTGGAGAACTGGAGAATGATATTCTCCTGTCAGAGCTCTACGGAGATAATAAGAGAACCTAACAAACAAACCCACCTCAAATCTGTTTGCACATAAAAGATAATGTCTAGCTTTGCTTATTAGCTCTGTTTATCAACCAGTGCCATGCTCACTGGCCCCATTAACCTACTGAATCAAGGTTATGATTTGAAAAGAAATGCCTATGACATGGACCACAGGAGCAGTAGCACTCAGGAGTGATAACACAGTAGCACTGTTGATACATAACATCAGAGATAGATTTGGACTCACTGGGAGTTGGACTGTGCAAACTAAAAGGTTTTATGTTTTGTTTTGGTTTGCTTAGCTTTGCTTTACTTTTATCTAATAACAGAAAAACTCAGTGGAAATAAAACACTAGTTAATCTATGTAAGAAAAATAGAATAACAGATGAACGTCAGAGCCATCAACATGGACGAATATGCCAGATGCTGCTCCCTGAAGTGTCACGTGACAATAAATTTTCATCACATCAATTTACCCCAAGGAGCACATCTTGAGTGATTTTCCCCTCCAGCGTTAGCCTAATAACAACTTGGAAGGTGGGGCTGAAGGAATTCACTCTTGTGACTTTCTTTGGTTTCATGTTCATCAGGAAGAGAAAATCTTCCCATAAAACAAACAAGCAAATCTTAAAGTGTTAGCACACATATATGATTTACAGGCCTCTCATCCTTAACGACGGTTTTCAGAATTTCACTAAAAATAAAACATTTAAAAAAATACAGAAGATTGAAATCTCAGATTCAAGTGTATTTAAATATTTCAGTGGAAAGGATCCAATTCTACCATACATGTATTTCCCATGCATTTAATAACAGTTTCCTGTGTTTCAAAATCCTTAATTATTGAATTATAAAGCCTGAAGTTTTACTAGAAAGACATGTTTGACTTTGCCTCTCCAGATATGACCTTATCCGGGTCCCCCCAGCTTATTCAGAAGATGACCTACTTTACTGAGATTAAAGTTTTCAGACATGATCTATTTCTACTCCATCCCAACACAAAATTTATCTTTGTTCTTATCACTGTCTCTTTCTTCCTCTCTTAAAGAAAGAAGTGATTATGGATTAGGTTTTCTAAGGACAATTGCTCCATCTGTGCCCTTGATCTGTTCAATATCTGCCCCCTCGACCCAGGATTTACCTTTAATGGCATTTTTTTTTACCCACGTTCTCACATCTCCTATTCTTCACTGCCACCTCCTCCTTCGACTCAGATCACAAATATGCTCAAGCCTCCCTATTTCACAAACACGTTCCCTTAATTATGTTATCCCACATCAGTATCTGCCCCTTTCTTTTCTAATTTTAAATCTCAAACTTTTTTTAAAAAGTAGGCTATACTAATGCCTGTAGTTCTCACTTCTAAGTTTTCACCCCCGCTTCACCTGACCTCCAGCTGAAACTATTTTCCTGAAGATCAACAATGACCTAAAATTATTAAATGCAATGCATCTTTTTCCTCAGTCTTCAGATACCTTAAACTCTTTCCAATATATGAAATCACTAACAACTCCTTTTGGCATGACATTTCATATTCCCTTTGCTATAATAATATTCATTTCTGTTTCTTCCATCTCTCTGACAAATTCTTACCATCACCACCCCCACCGCATATTCCCTAGGATTCTATCTTTCAATTCTTTTATTTCTGTAATATCCCTCTTAATCTTGTTTGTGCTATGATGATCACTGCCAAATATCAGCAAAATGACAAAATAAATCATAGTACCCACCTTATAAGTTATTGTAAGAATTTAACGAGTCAGTACATTATGATACAAATACCCCCAAAGGGTTTCTTGTTGCTGTTATTGTTTTCTCAATATTATTAAATCTAAATATTTAAACTTCAAGATAAATTTCTAGCAGACTTCTAGACAGCTACAGATGGCTGACAGACTAATACACACTTCCAAATTCACATGCCCAAAACTTAACTCTCTGTCCTGTCTCCAAAAACCTGTTCTTTCTCCTATACATCCTCTTTTCTCAGGTGGAAATACCCCATTTTCAGTGTCATTCCAGCAGGAAGTGTTTGGACTCACTTTAGAAAACTCTTTATAACTTCACGCCCATGATCAAAGGACTGCCCACCCTCTGCCAATGCGGCCTCCACAGTTCCTTTTCACTTTCAACAGAGCTGTCCTAAGCCAGATATTAATGTTCTGCTACCTGTGTTATTTCTATAAATTCAATCCCGACTTGTCTCCAAGTTGTCTCCTTAGCTCTCCTATCCTAACCAATACTAGGGTAACAGTTTGAAAGCACTGTCAGATAATATCACCTGCACTGGAAGAATAAAAGGATTAGAGTTCATCATCATCCGGATAAAACATGTCAGCATTCTTACCATGGCATTCAAGGTCTTCCAAGCTTCCAAGATCAAGCTTTCTTTTTTTGTTGTTTTGTTTTGTTTTGTTTTGACTGAATTTTCTTTCCTAATTTTATTTTCCTGTTTTCTGACACTATGCTATATTTCTTTCAGGAACATACATTTCCAACTCCAGACCTCTGGCCATACCATTCCTTGAGACATTTACATGTAATTCTATAAATTCTTTAAAATTCATATCAAATGGCACATCTTCCATGAAATTTTCACCAATATTTCAGACTGACAAAATCTCTAAATTTTTTTTAGCCCTGGGAGGTTCCTATATCAACTCTAACACTAACCATATTCTACATCACATAGTAAGCATTTATGTTCTGGTCTTAACACCATGTAGTGATTTAGCTCCCTTATGCATTCATTGTTGACTAAGTGCTTTCTATGTACCAAACACTGTGATATACTCTGGAAATGTAATGTAAAAATAACTCTGTCTTCTCCAATGAGCTTCAGCCTAGCAGAGCGCTTGATATATGGCAGGTGCTGAATAAATGTTTATAGAATGGAATTGTCCCCAACCATACAGGTGAATGAAGTAAAGCCACCATGAATTCAAACACTTCCCAAAATCTCTATGACAAGTTTGTAACTCCATGAGAAGTTAAACTCAACATTTATTTGTCTAAGTATTTATTCCAATTGCCAAAACGTACTGCTGACAAGCAGTTAAAAATAACAGAAATTTATACTACTTAACGGGCTTACAAAATGCTAGTTAAAACAAAAAACAACTTGGGTTTCCAATATATAGAAAGTTTTAGTGGTGAGGAATCTAGTGCATTTTTAGTAAATTTAACTCAAAAGCAAAAGTGTGAGGGGTAATTTTCTTGATTTATGTAATTTACCTATTTATGCATTTACCATTCATTCACTCATTAATTTTTATATAACAAAATGAATTTAATACATACTAAATATCTTATATGAATAACAAATTATTTACAAATCAAGTTGATTTATGCTCAACACACTTGCTCTGTGCTCTCTCATATCATAGACAAGCAATTAATTTACAAAGGCTTTTGTTTTCCACACTGCCAGAATAAAACTACTTTTGGACTATTGTAATATTATTCTAACCCATAAATAATATGTTTTTCTTTTATTTTTTCTTGAAATCCTACCATCAAAGGCAGTCACTTACTACATGTCTGTCACTCTAAATAGTGTCTCTCATCTGTTCTTCTCAGGCTTTAACCTTCCACTGAACATCATGGTCCCAAGGAAACAACAATAACACACTGTGGTGAATCACTTATATTTTCCTGGGTTTCCCTGCTCTTTAGCCACATAATCCTGACCTCTAGAAAATCCCTCTCTCAATATAGACCACTATGTATAGTTGGCCTATCATGGTTAGAGATTAGGGGGCTACTTTATAAATAGAGAACCACATGCTTACTCCTTGCTCAGTACCAGCTGTAAGTGAGCTACTTAAAATAGGACGAACATACAAATGTAATTGCTTATATGCAACGCAGAAATATTTACATTGGAGAAAGTTGGATCTTCCTCCAACTCTCAACTTATAATTTCTGTAAAGTACAATGCATTGAGGAGCTCTATGACCAGCTGTGGAAAGAACACCAATGCAGGTGGAAACATTTGGTCAGTGGACGGAAGTAATGATTGAGAGGACAGATTTAAAGCTGCCTGAGTTTGAAGAATGAAATGAAAATAGTGGGCATAGAACTGGCAGCAATTTTAAACAAGGTCAATAAATTAAGCAGTGAATACAGTTTCAAAACAGTGAGTTTTCTTGTAATTGTGTGTTTTTTCATTAATTTAACAAATAAATTTAAATGTGGCTTTGCCATAGAAACAAGATGCAAGGCTTTTGGTTATGTGTTATGGGGTCCACAAAATGAGTAAGACTCAGTGAAGAAGAGGAAAAAGGTTAATTTTAATATCAGAAGCCTTAGTTATAAAAGGTAGTGTGTAAGCAGAACATGGAAAGTAGAAACAGGGCAAAAAGAACTGAGAAAGACTCCAATCAAAGGGGAAAACATAATCAAAGTCAAGCAGATACAGCCTCAGCTTGGTCAACTGAAAGGAGCCTCTGTGGGGAGGCTCTTCCATAGGAACACTCTACTTTCTTTGGAAGTAATTAGTGTTTCTTCCTTATGTATATGAACATGACATAGCTCTGGTTCTGGCAGAAATGTAGAAGGAAGAGAGGAAAAATCTGAGGTTCTGCTGTATTTCCCTATCATACTAAATATCACTTATTTATCTTATTATTATCCAACATTACTTACTTTCTGTGAATTAAGGTTTTATGGTTGCAAGTGGTACTAATTGATTCTTGTTAGTCAAAAGAAAACAAAATCAAACAAAAGCCAACCTGGTTAACTAAAGCAAAGGAAAATCTGAGGAGGCAAGCTTCTGAGATGTAACAAGAGAAGGTCTGGGGACCTAAACTGAAGAAGCCAAGAGTCTCTTTTAAATACAAAAGATAACATGGATAAATCCACATATATCTTCTTGGAAAAGAACAGCTGCTATTCCTAGATTGAGTCAAGAGTCCACCTTGGGTCCAGGTGCCTTGCCCTTTGATAAGCAATTGAACCAAACCCATATTCAATGGGAGATTAGTTTTCCAACAAGAAAATTAGTATGCAATTATGAAAACAAGGAAATACTAGATGCTGTACATGCAAAATCAAATATCCATACTGTGTGACTTTCAGAACAGAGATTTTCTAAAAGTCTAAAAGAAAAGACATGTCAAACAACAGATGGGCATGGGATTGTGAAGACACATGTGCCATTGTTTCTTCATGTGTTTTTAGAACAAGTAATGAATGCTCCCTGGTCTGTTGACGTTCATTCTTCCTTCTGACTATTCTGTGACAGCTGAGTCAGTGGGACCCAAACTCTGAATCTATACAGTTTACTATTTTGATAACTTCCTTCAGGTAGTTTTAAAATAAAGCACAAACTTTCCCTAAGCAATTTCCTCTGGAAAATCACTTTACTTAAAGAGCATGTGCATAATTAACTTCAGGTGTCATCAGTTCAATTTTGGTAAAATGGAAATCTGGAAACAACTTCAAGGATCAACAATAGATAAGCCATTATGATTTCATGCTCAGGTAAACTCACGGTGCCTCCTGAAACACTATGAGAATTCCAGAATTTTGGTGGGCATGACCATCAATTATCAATGTCATCCTTGCTATGGTATGTGTGTGGGTGAGGCTGGTCAATGTATCTAACTTGAGTAGATTCATTTTTGTTATCAGAGACAAAAGGATTACTACCCTGGCATACAATTTGGCATAAGAACTGGGAGAACAGAACCAGGTCCGGACATAAAACTGAGGGGCAGCTGGTTATTCACTCAACAAAAATGTATTGAGCACCTGCTATATACAAGCCATTGTTCTCGACTCTTGGGATATAGCAAAGAATGTAATAGATCAGATCCCAGCTCTTGTAGATCTTACATTTTAATAGGAAGGCAATTAGCAAACAAGTAAGAAAATAAACAACAAAAATACGCAGTAACAATAGGGAGTTGCATTGTAAGAAATTAAAATATGGTGAAACAATGGAGATTGACTGGGGACTTCTTTTAAACTAGGTGGTCAGCAAAGACATTTAAGCTGGGGTCTGATAAACAAGAATCATCTATGTTAAGATTAGGCTTAGAGAGTTGGCCACTGAGAAAGAGGGAGGAGCTCTTGCCAAGGTCCTGGGGCTTGAAAGTTCTGGGCATATTGGAGCAACAGAAAGGCCATTGTGGCTGGAATTTGAAAGAGTGAGGAGGAGAAGAGGTCATAGAGCTGGGCAGGGGCAGAGAAGGTGGCTGGTAAGAGCAAACTTGGTGTTTCAAGAAGCAGTCACTGAATATATATATTGTGATGGTAGAGAAATCAAGAAAACACAGTCAAGTTGGTGAAGAGCCATATCTGGGAATTTGAGGAGTGAAAAAGGAAGGCTTCAGCAAGGGACTAGATTGCATTCAGGAGGAAGATGGCTATGAACAATGCAAGGGATCCAGACCCCACCATGAAACACAGCACATAACACAAAGTGGGTGGTAATATCTGGTGGAATAACCAGTTAATGAGTAGGGACTAGAAGAGAACTACAATTCTATGAAAACTCAAGGGCAACGTGGTTTCCTAGGGGTGCTCTTGTGGAGAGTGCTGGGGCATTGCTGGTATTTGTGACCAGATTACCACATTCCCATACATGGACAGGTAATTTATTTCTGGAATCTTCTATATGGCGAGATTAAAACTGTAACAGCCTTCCTTAAGTCAGTCAATATAGGGGCAGGACTTCGTCAGCATGACTGTGTTATCAGTTGATCCAGCTGTAAAAATCTAAAGAAGGCAGAGGCAGCACTAAAAAGTGGTGAGTCCAGATAATAGTCTCCTAGTGCTTTTAAATCTATCTTCGCTCAGAGTTTCACCACTCATTCCAAATATCAGTTTAACTTAGAATATACTGCATAAATATAATCACCATTACTTTAATATGTACAAAGTACCATCCACTGGGCAAGTTGCATACATTATCCCTAGTCCTTGTAACTAATCTCCTAGAGAAAAAAACTGAAACCCAAAAATTATAGCACATGATTAGAATGTTTTTATGATCGCTTTTTTTTTTTTTCTATTATAACAGACTCTACACAAAAGCGAACAAATACCGAGTTCTGTATGTGATATGGTTTGGCTCTGTGTCCCCACCGAAATCTTATCTTGAATTGTACTCCCATAATTCCCACATGTTGTGGGAGGGACCTGGTGGGAGATAATTTGAGTCATGGGGGCAGTTTCCCCCATACTGTTCTCATGGTAGTGAATAAGTCTCACGAGATCTGATGATTTTATCAGGGGTTTCTGCTTTTTGCATCTTCCTCATTTTTTTCTTGCCGCCACCATATAAGAAGTGCCTTTCACCTCCCACCATGATTCTGAGGCCTCCCCAGCCATGTGGGACTGTAAGTCCAATTAAACCTCTTTTTCTTCCCCGTCTCGGTTATGTCTTTAAAGTGTGAAAACAGACGAATACTCTATGAAAAGGAAAAGAGTTTCTCTATTCCCCCTTATTCATTAATGAATATTTGAAAGCATGTTTTGTGTCTGTTAATGCAGTTAAGTACACAATCCATTTAACTTATTTGATGCTTTGATATGTATTTTTCTCTCGATATGTTCTTAATAATGTATTCCTCTCAACAGGACTTATTCTTTGCAGTTTTTATCAAGAAGTGTCATCGTATGCTATAACAGTTAAAAAGGGAAATTCAATGAAAGTTCACTTGAAAAGGTAAGCAAAACAGGCAGGTTTTATAATGCAGATATGTGACTCTTAAAGTAAGGAAGGGGCCTAGAGGTTAGGGTTGAATGGATTCTCACTCTACATTAGCACCTGAACTTGATGCCAAGCACCACACTTCAGACTAAGATAATACAAAAGGGAAACACCTCACAACACTGTGAAATATTTCTGAGCACTGAACCTAGCCTTTGAATTATTTCAATTACCAGGTTCATAAGAGTCAGACACCAATGGAAGGTTGTGACCTCAACCTCACAATGAAAGGGCTGGCCCTGGTGACTTCAAAGTTCCTTTCAGTTTTAGAAAATTCTATAGCTCTGCTTCCTAGTGAATGAACAAATAAACAGCAGGTAAAGTGCTCAGAAAAGTAGACGAGTCTCCACTGAGGTGTGGCTTTGGCTGTTCCGGGATCCACTACTTGGCTGTCATGTTGTTCTCTAGCCCCGAGGCTTTAGGAAATAGACTTTTCAGCACACACTGAGATCATTAGAATCCTGGAGGCAGAGTCACCTTAATTCATCTGAGACTAAGGTATAACCCAGAAGACTAATTTGTCGATACACAACAGAAAACATCCCTTTATGATCAACATATTCACATTTTGTAGAAATAAAAACATAAGAAGTTTGCTGATAAAATGTAATTAAAAGATAAAGAAAGCGACCAGCAAGAAGCATTTTCTTCCCCCAGACCAGGTTAAGAAGTGATAATGAATCCCAGCCACATAGCAGAGAACTTCTCTCTATTGGCAAGAAAGTTTAGACTCTGGGATTCAAATTTCTTCTCCCTGTGCCAGGGCAATACACATCTATCCTACTGTCAGTACCTTCTATGGTGTAATCTTCCTTTAGATGTATTTTAAAATTACTAATTAAATTGGATATTCATATACACCTGGATAAATATTATTTCAGCATCTATTGAAACCAATTCATTTTAACTCTCAGAAGACAAACTATATATATATGTGTGTGTGTGTTTATACATATGTGTGTGTATATATATGTGTGTGTGTGTGTATATATATGTTTTGGGGGGGTTTTGCCAAGATTGTGGGGACAATCCACTGTATTCTCCCTGAAATTTTCTTTCCAATCACATGATGAAAGTCTGAAGGCACCTGAGCCAGGGAGGTTAAGACATAAACAACAACTTTTGTTATTTAAATTATGAGCAAATTAAAATCTAGGTAAATGGCTATTTTGTATACAGCAATAATCAGAAAGTACCACCAGTGATACATTTCAACAGGTCAGGCACAGTAGTTCACGCCTGTAATCCCAGCACTTTGGGAGGCCAAGGTGGGAGGGCTGCTTGAGCCCAGGAGGTCCAGATCAGCTTGGACAATATAGTGAAAATTCATCGCTACAAAAAAATGTTTAAACATTGGATGAATGTGGTGGCATGCACCTGTAGTCCCAGCTATTCAGGAGGTTGAGGCAGGAAGATCACTTGAACCCAGAAGCTCAAGGCTGCAATGAGCCATGACCATACCTCTGCACTCCAGTCGGGACAACAGAGTGAGACTCTGTCTTCAAAAAAACTTTTTAGCCAGGCGCGGTGGCTCACTCCCGTACTCCCATCACTTTGGGAGGCTGAGGTGGGTGGATCACGAGGTCAGGAGATGGAGACCATCCTGGCCAACACGGTGAAACCCCGTCTCTACTAAAAATAGAAAAAAATTAGCCTGGCGTGGTGGCGGGCGCCTGTAGTCCCAGCAGCTCAGGAGGCTGAGGCAGGAGAATGGCGTGAACCCGGGAGGCGGAGCTTGCAGTGAGCAGAGATCCTGCCACTGCACTCCAGCCTGGGCGACAGAGCGAGACTCCATCTCAAAACAAACAAACAAACAAACAAAAAACAAACAAAAAACAAACAAACAAAAAACAAAACTAAAATAAAAACTTTCAAAAAAATTTTAATATTGTACTTGGTGATAGAGATGGATATGTCTTTGTGTGAAAAAAGGGTTACGTGAAAATAAAAATGGGCTTCAATATAGTGTTTCCTCTAGCAGTGCGATTTCACCTCTGCTGTGCAGACCCACAACATCAGCATCTCTTAGGAGATCCCTAGCTCTCAGGCCCCATCCCAAACCTACTGAGTCAGAAATTCCAAAAGAAAGAAATATAAATCAATGTTTTAACAAGTCTTTCAGAGGCTTCTTATGCATGCTGAAGTTTGAGAACAAATGGCCTAAAATACAACTTCAGAAACAGATCCCAGATAAAACAGTCAGTCGGTCATTCAAGAAAGCAAACAAACAGAAACAAACAAAAAGGTAATTCAAACAAGCAAACAAAGAAAATATGCCCAATTGTCTCATTCTTTCTGAAGAAAACTCCTCAAAACTGGGGAGATCCACACTAAAAGATCATTAGAGCAAAACAGGAAGCGGATGTCAGGGGCCAATTGCATGTAAACATCAAACTAAAACCTGGAAAATAACATTTTAGACGTTAAGAGGGGTTAAATTTCTGCTAAACAAGTTTTCTACACTTTGAGACTTTTCACTCAAATACTCGTTAGTTACTAATTGTTTTCTTAACAGAATCCTCATTATGTTGAAGACAATCTTAAACCGTAAGTAAAGCATAGCATAGAATAGAAGAAGAGTAAAGCTCTCTTGTTAGACTTTTCCGATAAATTATCACTCTCTATTATTGTAGCTTGATATCCTCACTTTTGGTAATCTCATTCATACTTATAACTTCAAATGTCACCTCCATGGAGACAAAACTTAAGTCTCTTTTTTAGCATTGGATTCAGATCATGCTTCAGTTTTCTCTTTCTATTTGTCTAGAGCACATCTTTATCTGGATGCCTCATTGTTATATAACTAATATATTTAAACCTGGATTAATACCTTTATTTTCAGGGTTATCACAGACTCCATTTTTCAAATCTTCATATCATCTACCACCTTTTGGCCTTTCTCTGGTCCCACATGTTTTGTGCTTGCCTACCTACTCAGTATTACCTTGATTTCCTAAATGTTACCTTTCTGTTTCATTGCATTGTGTAAAATACTAGCAATCAATCAAAGCACTTTCTATGTATGTTACTTCTCTCTTTACTAATCAACCTGCAATGGCTTCCTTCTACGAATTGCATCAAGATCCTTACTTCTTTGCTGGGTTTCCTCTTAATTTCTTATTATCGTTTTTTGGAAACAACTTAATTTTCAATATTAATTATTTGCAGTGATAATCAATGCATATTCAAACGTATTTAACAATACCTGCAACTCCGAAACTCACACAACTTTTTCTGTATTTTTTATAAGAACAAATAAATACAGATACAAACATAAACGTGTACAAACATACAAAGATTTCAAAGAAAGGTTTGGAATCATATTATAAAACTGCTCCATAATATTTTAAAATCTAACAGTGTGGTATTTTCCTCAGTCATTATATCCATGTTCATTGATTTCATGGCTGCATAGTGGTGCTTTGTAAAGATATAACATCTTTCATTTAATCTATTCCCTTATCGATGGACATTTAGATTGCTTATAAACTTCTCTGTTAAAAGCAGTGCGACAATAAGCATCTTGTAGATATACACTTTAATCCCTTTTCAAAAATCTCTAGAATTGGTTTTGCTATATAACAGGGCATGTATGTTTTTAAAGCTTTTGATACATTATCTCTCACATAAATATCCAAAATTCACCTATTCAGTAATATTCCACTCCCCTAAGGATGAACAATGAGTGAAAGTGACTGTCTTCCTATATCTCAGTCTACTCTGGTTGTTAGGAAATGTTTAACTATTTAAAAACCAAGTAGGCAAAAATAATATCTCCCTCTTATATTAGTTATCATTTCTTTGGTTATCAGTGACATATATTTTTGAGCGCTTGGTAGCTATTTCTGTTTCTTCATTTATGCTTTTTTGTGTCTTTTATTATTAGAATGTGTTCTCTCTTTTTTTCCTATTGAGTCATACAAGCAAATTTTATATCTAGGGTATTAAACTTTTGTCATATATAGTGCAGGCCTTTTTTAATAAGACTATTTACTAGCTTTTAATGTTTCATTGTACTAGGTTTTTTGCTATATGAAGATCTGTAAGTACAGTTGCCCCTCATTATCCATGGGGGATTGATTCCAGGCACCCCCACCCTCATACTAAAATTTGCAGATGCTTAGATTCCTTATATATCATAGTGTAGTGTTTTCATATAACTTATGCACATCTTCCCATATAATTTAAATCATCTCTAGGTTACTTATAATACCTAATACCATGTAAATGCTATGTAAATAGCTGCTATACTATATTTTTATCTGTATTATTTTTACTATTGCTTTGTTATTTTTAATTTTTTTTTTCAAATAATTTCTACCCACACTTGATGGAACCTGCAGTTGATAGAAACCATGGGTGGTGGAGCCCACAGATGTGGAGGGCCAATCATATTCATTTAGTCAAAATGTAGGCATTTTATTAAAACAATAAAGAATTAAAAATCGATCATTGTTTGCATTCATGGTTATGCCTTTCAAATGAAACTTACAAAATCACTTCCTTACCCCAAAATGAAACCATTATTCACTTTTTCTCATCTGCCCTCTTAAAGCCTTTCTGTCATTGCTGTGCTCTGACTTTAGAACCTTATGCCTCTCTGATGGATTGTTTCATCTAAGCCTGTTTTGTCCTTATATTGTCCGTTCCCAATTCCAATCTGTGTTATGTTTCTACTTTTATTCTAGCAAGAATACCTTCTCTTCCAGCTCTTACTTAAGCAATATACCAAATGCCCAAATATATGCCCACCTCAAACCTGGCCCAAGACTGTCTTCTCCCTCTAAGGGACTACTTGCTCCAACAGTCCTTGCCCTTTCTCCTCAATTTGTCAATGTCGCACGACTTAGCATTTGATTACCCTCCTTTGTTCATGAGTCCTCTCTGTTTTCTCAAATAAATTATCAACTTCTGAGGGGCAAGAATCACGTTATAACTACTATCTTGTCCAAACCACCCCCAACCAGTTGTGGCCTAAGGGAGAGCTCCAGAAACATGTATTGATTGAAAGAGCATTTTATTTCACGTTCTAATATTCCAAGTACCAAACTCAATGTTAGTAACTATAGGATACATGATGAGTAGGTACAGTACTGGACTACAAGGTCTTAAAATTCAACATTCCACAAACACTGAAAAATCTTATTTCCCTTTTTCACATAACGTCATGAGACCAAACGTACATAAAAGGGTGGGAGAAGGTAGATGTACTGAGACAAATGTTTTATATTGAGTCAATGTTGCCTTGAGAGTAAACATGTGAGTAAGCAAAAAGAAACCAAATATTTCCCAGAAAAAAAAATTGCCAAACATCTTGAGGAGAATTTTACCTTAACATTTTTGTCTTAGCTTTAGTATCTTTATAATTGGAAGTGAAATATTATTTTGAATTATCAAAAAGGAAGAAAGCAAACTATAAGGGAAGCACAGATAAGTATCAAGTAGGTTTTATTAAGTTTCCTGAAGATTATAAAATCAATTAAAGGATGTCTAGGGTAGAGAATTAGACTATACATTCTTTATTCAGTAGGTACTGACTAGCACTGTTGTAAGATCTGAGGGCAGAAGAAAGATGAAGTGGAGGATTCTCCATTCTGAGAGCTAGTAGGATATACCAAAAGGAAGGAAAAAAAGGTTAAGTGTCCAGAATATATTGCTCAGTGAGTATTATTTGAGTTCAGGATGTGGAACAGCCACTTTCATGTAGACCAATCATTCAGTCAATTGACACTAAACACCTACCACATGCAGGGGGTGGGGATCACACCACTTGAAGACCTTTGAGATTGCCCTTGGGTTTTCAGGATGAAGAGCTTGGTAAAGGCAATCATAGTAATTGAAGGAAGATTAACAAAAGGGTAAAATTAAAGTTTAGCAATGCTAAATGTGAGCAAGTTTGAAGGATATTTGAAAGTTCAATGCTAAGCTGAAAAAAACTAAAAACTCTATTCCTTCATTTTCCAATGAATAGTCTGAAGAATTATCTAGTTAAAACCCAATACCACACCCAGAGCCAGTGCTGGCCTCACTCACAGCATTTTTAAACATGAGATTTCACTCTAGAAGGCAAGGGCTGACACTGTAAGCTGGCTGCAGGACAATGACACCTTTTCTCCCCTCTAATTTATTTACTCCAGGGGACAAAAGGCATCCTAGAAACTTAAATGAGGAAAGTGCAAGTATTGTGAAATATAGCAATGTAAGAACCAGACAATTTTCCAATATATTCATCTCAGACTATACGGTGAGTTTTGAATAGAGTGCTGAGACAGACTTGCACTCCCTTCCACAACAAAATAACAATAAAGAAAATTCATGTAAGAAGTATAAGAAATACTGAGAGCAAATCTCTATAAGATTTCAGTCCAGCTGATTGCGGAGATGGATGTGGAGAAGCATAATGGAAGTGCAAAGAAATGTTTCAATGAAAAGCATTGATCTGAGCCATCTTAAGGATTCGTGCTCCATTATATTCACGTATCAAGTCAATTCCAAGCTTTTCAATTGCCCTCTCCTTACCATTATCACTAATAACAATCTCTTTGAGTTAATGGTTCTTATTTATATTTTATCACCTTCATAATATGTTAATACACTGGCATTCTTCACAGAACATTGAAACACATTACTATTAGTCTAATATTGATCCTCAAGACATTTTTACCAAATAACTAAATATTCTTATAATGGGAAGAAGTGACAAGAAGCTGAAATATTAGAAAGTAAAGTAACTCTGAGGAAATGTATTAAAGCAAGTTGTAGAATCAAAAATTGGACCTCCCACAACTATTACTCTACTAGCACACTCAGAGTCCTTTCACCTAACCACACTGTTTTTGTTTCTGATTACTAAATTCCTTTTCCAGACTTTGTTAAAATGTTTCTACTTGCACTAAATGTATACTAAGCATAATATACTAACGATTTTTTTAGCCTGGGTTAAAAAATGGTGAGTCTTCCAGTAGTCAAAAAAAATGCTAATTTGACTACAGTGTTTTTTGTTTTTTTTTTTTTAAAGTTCATCTTTTCAGGTCCTTGGGAAGGAAAAACTCCCTAAGTTTCCAAAGCATGTGAGATTTGGCCATCAACTTGGAAAGATATGATTAAGTTCTGTGAAATATGACTATGTAAAGAGGATTAACTACTATCAGAAATACACATTCTTGGTCTCACTTTTCTTCTAGGAGAAGAAACTGTTGAGGCTTTATGATCTCCTGTCTTCTAGACCTATTTTAGGTAGTAAATATTTCTGTGTCATCCCAGCATCACATCTTAAATAGGTTAACTTTTGTATTATTCTTTTTATTGTCATGCTCTGACCTTGATTAACATTTGAATTAAAAGTGAGAAACATATCAAGTACAGGGGAGAAAAAAGAAATAACAACAGATTTAACCTAGGTTCATTAGATTTACCAGAGTCAGTTTTTCCAGCTCAATTGATAAACCATGACATTACTTGACATTGATTAAGTAGCACCAAACAAGTTCAACAGATGAGGGTTGTTAAGAAATACAACTGTACACATTCCCAAGATAATAATGCAAAAGTAAAAATTCTGATGCCCAAAGTCTTTGGAAAAAAATAGGTGTTCTAGGACAAAAATATTTCAGTGGGCTTTGAAATTTATTAGGAAGAGTTGGGCTGCTTAACATTGTCCTTGACTGCTGCTGCCCTTTTAACTTTGTATGTAAGGTGGCAGACAAAGGAAGCTCACCTTTCACACAAGAGCAGCCCACAAGTAATGAGATTGTAGAATTGCTGACCCCAAGCACTTGTTGGGATCTATGATAGTGTCACAAAGGAAGGAAGACATTCCTGTTTCTGCCAAATGTGAGGGTTCCCTCTCAGCTTGCACTTCAATCAGGAAGTCCATCTTCTTACCAAAAGAAGCAGAGTATAACCTGTCATCAAAACACAAAGGGGCAGGATAACTCTGCAGAGCACAGAATTTTGGGGCCAAGGAGAGACGTTAATCCTTGTGTAATACGAAACTCATCAAGGCAATTTTCAGTGTTTTAAAGGAAGCAAACTTAATCAGAAGATGAAAGATTTAATTTTTAGTATTTATATAAGTACCTTGAATATATATTTTAGAATTATTCATATTGGCAAAATGATGGCAATAAAATGCATGTCCACCTACAGGCAACACTTGCATAAAACGTGGTACAAATAAAGTAGGAACAATTAATCTGACAAGAAAAAAACAGAAATATCTAACAACTTGGTAAGAATATCTAAATTACGTTTGTCATTGAAAAAGTAGTTAACCTGTTCAATTTGATCTCATATAACATATGTCAGATTGCATATTTGCAAGAGCATATAGAATTCTGTAAAAGACACACACTTTTCTATTAATACTGGTTATTTCAGAGAGCTCTTGAAGACCTGTGTAGTGTATTGAGGGAGATGATTAACATTTTCCTGCTGTATATTGAATTATTTCCCTAGATATGCAAAGTATGCATTAATTTGAAATTTAAAAATTCCTAAAGTTTCATGAAATATATATATTATATATAATTTTATTATATATACATTATATATAATCATTATTATATATTATATGTTATATATTCTATATAATATGTAATATCTATTATATATATAATTATATATTATATATATATATGTATATATATATATATATATAAAACTTCCACAATTGGGAATAAGGACCTCAACGCAATGAAAAAGTGTGATAGAGGAAAACACTGCAGAAAAAACATAGGAGATTCAGCACAACTTGGAAAAATCAAGAGAAGTCCAAACCAAAATCACAGTTTGTAACTCTTAGCCACAACAGGGTTATTGTTTTCAGATATCCCTTAGCGAGAAAAGCTTTGAAGCTTACATCAGAATTTCATCTAACATCATCTTGCATTAGTTTAGATATGTCTTTATACCCACGTAGTTAATTGTATAGGGAAATTGTGTTTTGTTTTCTATCTAAAATGGGAATTTTGTCATTTTTACCTGATAACTTGAAGTCCTTTCAAAATTCTGAGTTAAAAAAACCCATCTGGGTATTGCTTTGAATAGGTATATGGCATGGCTGGTCACTCTTGGACTGTAGTCCAATATTGGTTAGCAGTTCAATATTTTTATAAGAACTATTTTAGTCAAAACCCTGAATTTTGAATAAACAAAAACTGACAAAAAGATGGGCCTAAAACTCAGACCATCTCCCAGTTCTTCAAGCTAAGTTAATTTCCTGATATGTCCAACTTTCTGCCAACCCATAAAAGGAAGCCACATATAAAGGCTGATATTCTTGGCAATTGCTGAGGAATTCCCTCTCCAGTCTTCTCCAGACCACCACCACTACCATTTAATCCTGACATACTTGCTTACTTTCATCCCCCAGTTCCAAATCCTGGCTACTTAGTCTGTCTTTGAAATCCACTTCTGCCCCTCACTGAGTTGGCACGTGTATTGACTTTCTTGCTAGCAACTTATAATGCAGTACTATGTTTGGTTTTTTTTCTTCTTTTTTTTAAATTACAGTTTCTGACTTAACTCACCTTGTGTTTTATGGTTTGTCCCATTAGGTAGGGATGTAACCCAACTCAAGCCAACAGCCTCAGGGTACTAGCTAAGTGACCCATGTGCTTAAGGTGAAAAAGGTAGGACCCCAAGAGATTGTATCTATGTGGACAGGCAAAAAAGATGTCTTTTGACATAAAGCATCACAGAGGTGAAGATGACGTTAAGCAACTCTGGTTCAAAACAGCATTGCCTTCAGCAATGGAGCAATGTACAAGACGCACAAAACAAGATAGACTAATACCTTCTGAAAACCTTTTCTTATGACGTTAATGTGCATCATAAACCATACTATATATATTGCAGGACATTCAGAGATGAAAACTGTGGTCCCAGTTCTCAGATTGTTTACAGACTAACTCTGACACAAATATGATCCAGAAGAGTGCAATTATGTTTGAAAAGCCAAAAATAAATTTACAACTAAGCAAAAAAACGATAAAATCAAAACCCAATCCCACTGTACCTTGTAAAAAGAAAGAAAGAAAAAGAGAGTGAGAAACATATAAAAAGCAATCAAACAAACAAACAAACAAACAAAAAACAACAAGAAAAGACTGAAAGCTGGGAGAACAAAAAGAAGGAAGCAGAATTTAAGGATCAGAGGACAGAGAGACAAGGCAAGTCCATAGCAGAAAACTTGAGCATAGAAGAAAAAGGGGCAAGCATGAAAGAGCTAAGGGAATAGAAGCTACAACAAAGAAATAAAAACATTTGCCCTGTGAAGGACAATCTGGGAAAGGCAGGGAGATGGAGAAGACACAATGTTAAAGCAAAGTTGCATCAGACAGCCATCCTAAATAAAACAAGGATGGATAAATGCATACAATGAATTTGGCAGAAAAGATGGACTACGAATAATAACAATAACAGCTAGTCTTTTATGGGCCATGTTGAAATCTAGACACTCTTTTACCAGGCTCCTCCCCTCTAACAAAGGCTTATGCTAGCCCAGAGGAAGTAAGCATGACTGCACCCACACCCTCAACTGACCTGCTCCTTGGGTCCCCAGGCACATTAGTGGCCTCAAACTTCACTCTTGTTGAATAAGCAATTGGTACTGTGTGGTTCTCATGGCAATACAGCTTTGCGGATTTCACAACTAATGTTGCTTTTTCCTCCTCAGAACGAGATTCTTTCCACACAGAACAACAACAGCATTGCTCCTGGTTATATGTGTGAGCATATACAGATCGTATATGAATATGTTATATACAGAAAATCATAAATACACATTAAAACTTGATTCCAATGACTCTTTCTGAAAAACACCCCTCTTTCCAATCAAAAGCATCAAGAAGGCTTTTATACAGGTTCTCCTTGAGAACTAGTGATGAGTAAGTCAAAACAACGAAAGCAAATGCTGGCTATTACTGAGTGCCGCAACAAGTGCAAAAACAAAATAAAGCGCTAATTGTCTACATAAGCATCAGTTTTCTTCCTAAGAGACCAAAAGTCTCAACTACAGGATTCCTCCACATCAAATTATGTATTCACACTGACGTTCTCCCCAAACATGTTTCTTCGGTTTGTAAATGACCTTTTCCTTGCCAAACAGCTCTTACCCATTGCCTTTGAAAGGAAAACAAGTTGTCAAATTCCAGAAATGTCTGAAAGTACATTGAGCCCTGACACCCTTAATTTTTCTCTTTAGTTCATTTTCTCTTTCTTCTTCTCTGTTTTATCTTTCTTGGTGTTTCTTATAAATAACTAGTTACATTAACGTTGTAGAACTGTCAGCTTTTTTTCTTTCTTTTCTATGCTCCTATTGACAGCCTCATCACTAAAAGCTTTGAAGCTCATTAGACTCTTCACAGTTTAAATGACGACTATGAAATTATTTGAGATGAATTAGAATTAATCAATAAGATTTCCAAAAGATGCTATCAAGAATGACATGAAAAAGAGAGTAGATAGCTAACTTGCGTGATATACTGTCAGTGTATCTCAGATCATGAGAAGATACTATAATATTTGTGAAAGAAAGTAAAAGAAATAGTAGTTACTTCTATTTTGGTAAGACTCACCCCTTTGTGCTACCAACTAGCAGCAAAATAAAATAAAATAAAATAAAACAAAATAAAATAAAATAAAATAAAATATAACTGGGAAGAACAGGAATGTGTCTTCTTAGGACCACTTTGCCCCTCCATGTTTCTCTGTGGTCGTAAAGCCTCAGACAAAATCTAAACCATTAAAATAACCGTTAAGGTTTTCAGGAATGTATGTGCGTGTGTGTGTTGTTGTTGTTTTATGTGTAAGAGAAACCATCAAAGCTGATTCATTGCATCTGCTGATGAAATTCAGTGAGATCTGTCTGAGGGCTGGGAAGAAAAATTGAGTAATTAGATGGAGAATCAAAACATAGGGTGATTATGAGAGAATTCTCCCTCCAGCATTGGGGGATGGTGTGAATTTTCAGGTATGAGGATATATATGGGGCTACAGAGAGAAAAAATTCTTTCCTGAATAAGATGGGGGAGGATGGATATGTCTAGGCTTAGGATCTTGATTTTCTTGTAATACTGGGATAAGAATGAAAATGAAGGAAACCATCACACTTGGCTTATGGCTGGAGTAGCAGTATCTTCAGGTTGCCCAACCACTTGTGAGAGTGATGGTGGGCCTAGCTGCAGTGTGCACACCTGTAGAGATATGTGTTCTTTAAAAGGCACGTAGATTCTCTAGGACTGAGAGAGACTTCTAGACACCAAGAGATGTTATCCTAAGTAAATAACCATGGGAACTGGAGAAAAGGAAGAAATGTCAGTTTTAATGCATATAAACAACCTATGTCCCTATTTTGAGACAGAAGAATTTAGAAAAATTATGCCATATAATAAGTATTGTGCCACTGATTTGCCTCTTGCCTACTCCCCTAAGAGGGTGCCCTAGGGAAACACCTGTTACATTTAAGCTCTGTCTCTAGTAAACAATTTCACCAATTACGCAATAAAAAATTCTGTGAACCTGGCACCCAGACCTGGAACTCCCAGTTGCTCTCACTGCCAAAGGTCAATCCAATGTGTCTGCTTTTGAAATATTTTAGCCAAAGAATGTTAATGACATTTTCCAATACACTGTGCTGTTCTACCACATGTTCCTCCCCGGAAATTTGGGATTACTAAAATACAGAGATATCTTGAGTGCCAAAAGGCCACAATAGTGAAAGATATGGCCAGCTTTTTAGATGCTGTGACCATCTTAAGGACCTACAAAAACACTGGTGCAAGGAAACAAATGCATTGCCTCCAAACTCTGAAAAGAAAAACTACAAAACCCAAATCAATTAACATTTATATGCATATCTACAAAACATAACACATTGTCAACTTTATTCATTGTTCCACTTAGTCTTCTAATAATCTCTTTGTACCTCAAAAAGATTTGTAGATTAGGTTTTTTTTCACTTTGCAAGAATATTCATGTATGCAAGATGTTTCCAAATTCACAGATACATATCAATTAAATACACTTAGGGACTAAGAGTTTCAGAAGCAAAATTATAGAAGTTTTTTCAACACATTATTGTGAAATAATTAAATCTGGTGTTGAATGTTAGTGCACTTTAATATGTGTCTTTGGATGTGGGATGGAGGCCTCAAAAAGTATCTGTTGTTACAGGAAATAGGAAAACTTGAAGAGAAGTTCCTTAATGTTCTTTCATCTGTTCCCACTGGCCTTTCCTTGTGTTTTTCCAGCTCAACAACAAAGTTAAACATGAGTCTGAAAGAGAAACTTCCATTGCTTACATGAAGCCAAATTGTCCTAAGCAGGTAAATCATAAAGTTTAAAAGTAGTGGTTAATTGTTTGAAATAAATTGAGAAAAGGATATCAGAGTTCTATTCTTTCCAGGATTCTCTACCTACCTTAGACTAAAAATGCAACATTCTTGTTTCTAAAGATGCAGCCTGAATTGGTGTACATTGGTAATGGACAGGAGACCAGGGTTAATCCATGAACTGTCACCACCCTCCAAGGGTAGTTCCCACCAAGTTAAAGAAAATAAAATGTTGTTTTCTTATCTTTCAAGAAGAAATTAAAGGCCATAGGTCTGTCACATATTTATTTGTTGAGTATCCCAGAAAACAATCTCTGAAATTTTACATAAATATGGAGATGAGATGAATTATTAGCAAACAAAGTCACCAAAATTATTCCAAGTCTCTTAAATACTTCAAATACTTCACCTACTCAAAACTAGTTAAAAAATATATTTGCTTGAATTCTAAGTTACTTAATTGTAAGTTATATATTGGGTGTCAGAATACGATTTATATGCTTGACAAGT
This sequence comes from Macaca fascicularis, assembly GCF_037993035.2. Lineage (NCBI taxonomy): Eukaryota > Metazoa > Chordata > Mammalia > Primates > Cercopithecidae > Macaca > Macaca fascicularis. The sequence continues at coordinate 19,146,559 of NC_088376.1, forward strand.
GTTAAAAGAAGCAACATGAGAATTTACAGACATCAACAATAGCTTCAAATATGACTCACATACATAAGGAAAGCATTCAATATATTTTAACCAGTTCCAGAAAACCAGATAGCTAGTATTGTTTTCCATTTCACTTTTTATTAAATGGTCATCAATCAGTGAAAATGACTAAGTAGCAGTACACAGGATTAAAAAGCAATAAGATGTCTCTAAAAAATCCTTATTAAACTCTATGCATGATCAATATGCAGCTTGAAAATTATCAGCTAAGAGTGGGAGGAACACAAGATCATTTGCATCTAGCATATTGAATGTAATATATACCACCTTCTTAACCTCACAATATAATGATAGGAAAGTTAAGTCTAAAAGAAGTTTAAAAATCAGCTCCTAAAACTATTATTATCAATATTTAAAATATTGTTAGATTTACTTTTCTCCTATTATACCTTTCTTGGCGCACAACAGGAAAGGGCACTATTAGGGTGCCCTTGACTAATAAGGTATGTAGTCGAGTCTCACTTTTGTATTTATCATTCATGAAACAAAATTCTGGGTTCCATTTACTTTTTATCTTCCTTGAGAATTTGATATATTTTCTTTAAGTCTTTGCATATGTCTATATTTGGATTCTTTATGCTTTTATAATATTAGGAACATAATTCCCTGTTTTAACCATTTGATGTATTATAAACATTCCCCCATCACTAAATATTCTTCTACAACATAATTTTCAATGATTATGTGGTGAAGAGCTATGCTTCAGCAAATAGAAATGGCTTTTACACATTTGAGGAGCTCCTAAACTCTCTTCTGTGTTAAAGACAGACTACCCGCCTCAGAGCTGAGTCTGTAATAAAGTAAATAAAAACATGCACTTGGGTTTCAGAAATGATAACATTGCTACTTATTTATGAACCACCCTCTCTTAACAGCTCAGCAACTTCATGCCTTCCATAGCAGAGGCCACTATGATATATTGTTGAGGTCAGGGTTATTTCATTCATTTCGCAAATGAATAAATGAACACACAGACTGATATGAATAGAAACTCATTTTCCTAAATGATTATCTTCCTTGTTTTATACTCCAAATATACTCAGAGAAGCAAGCCTAACAGCAACTTATGGACTAAGTGATATGAAAATAATGTATGATTTTTCAAAGTTTAAATAATAATTTAAAATTGTATATGTCATTTGCTTTCATTAATTCAGCTAACAGGAGCTTTTTGAAAAACAAGAAGGGAATCTTAAAAGAAAAAGTAGAAAAGATAATATTCTTGTTTCTATGTTCTTGGGAAGTTATTTCCCTCCTACAATACCCTATACTGTAGTAACCACAGTATTCAGTTCCCACGTTTTCTAGGCTACTATTCTGAGACTCAGAGATTGTAGGTTTTGCAGATTTGTAGGTTTTGGATCCAGTTGAAATAATATTTCATTAATTGTTATATTTACACCGAGTACTGATAATCATTCATGAAACTAAGGTTGTCAGTATTTTAATGTGGCAATTCTAGTCTCCTTCATTACCTCAACTGGTTTAGCCAAACATGCAGAACCACTTAGCTCCACACCACCTGCAGACAGGAAGTTAAATGTGGAAAAGTATAGCATCATACTATCGCAATTAGGTTTTTGGATACACCTTAATTTTACCCACTCAGAAGAAAAATTGTAACCACCACAACAAAGCTGGAAAAGATCATGATTAAAGAACGTCTGTCATTTTGTTCCACTCCTGGGAACTGCTATCCACCCACTCCCAAGTGATGGACATGTTTCTCTCAGTGCACTGGATTTCGATGTATAAAAGGATGAAGACAGTTATATTTTTCAAATCACCAGAGAGCCAATAAAGCAGCATTTGATCTGCTCTGTGGAAAGCATCTGGGAACCAAAGAAAAACTCATGAATGACACAAAACCGAGGTCACCTGAAGACACCACTAAGATACCAAAGCAGGCTCAGCTATCTCACAATGGAAGGGATCCTAGTGAAGGAATCCAACCTAGAAACCAATGCATTGACATACAAATCAGATAATTCCACCACATAAGGATAGGGTCTATTATCTTTCCTTTATTATCTATACTTTTGAAATTTGTTACTTATTAGGAATTGGTTTTGAATTATTAAAATTTTATTCCTGATTCCACATAATATATACTCCCTGATTAATCAACCTACAGGGATAAAACAAAACATTTTTAATGAGACCAGATTATCTGCCAGTGTCAACTTAAAAGAAAAAATAAAAACAAAACCAAGCAAAATTTAACTCATCTCAGTCCGCCCCTCTCTTTTTCTTTTTAAAATTACTTTTGTCTAAAATCTGAAATCTAAAAATAGACAATTCCATGAGCTTTTTCAAGACCCTGAAAACAATCACATATGAATAGTGGTGATGATTAGTATGACTAATCCTATAGATTTATTATTTCTAGGAAGCTAGAGGTTATTAGTTTTTATTAACAAATATTATTTCAAAAATACTGTATTAAATCACCTCATAAAAACCAGACACCTCTTTATGATCACATCTCTGTTACAGAAATAGAAGCAGAAGTTGTATGTCCTTGTGTAGCTTTGTAATTTTTAACACTGGTAAGAAAAGAGCAATATTTATATAACATTGAATAGCATCATATATCCAAATATCTTTAAAAAGCAATATACTGCTGCCTATTTTGCCATCTGTAAGTTGCTGATTCTTATTGTCTGATACTCTTCTTTAGATATAAATGGGCTGAAGGTTTTCTTACAATTGTTCCATAAAGTAGTAAAAAAAAAATTATAATTTCAAAACAGAAATGAGAAAGTCACTTTTGCTTTTTGAATGTGTGCTCAATGGGAATAATTTTCATTCTTCCACTTGAATTGGTTTCAGTTCTATTCAGCACCTATGTGTTTTCTAATTGAATGGCATGATCCACTCCATATTTTAAAAATGGTATTATATGTCTGTTTCCGTTTTCCGAGAGGATATTTTCTAAGCTCATCCAAAATAGTTCAACATTTTCCCACTACTGCAAAAAATAGCAACACATATCCTCAACACACGTATTACACCACATGAATACATTTTCGCTTTTGGTCTCCCTTCAGTTCCATCTGCACTCTTGCTGTGCAACAGCTATAGCATAAAAACGTCTATTCTCACATGCTTTTGATATTACACTATTTAATCACATACAGCTGTGGCTTATGAGACTGTTACAAAACAATTTCAATGTAGTACTTGAAGCCAATTTTGAATAAACATCAACCATTTACTCTGAATAAAAAGTTTGACATTAAAAAAGTTTTATTTTAAAAGAAAGTACTTTTTTTGTTGTTGTTTTGGTTTGTTTTTAGAATTTGGCATAGACATAATTGTGACTGAACTCTCTCTCTGCCAAAAGACTGATAATGTCAAAAAGGGTTGTGTAAAATCTTATTAGTGCAAAAATGAAGTTTTCCAGAAATCCTGAAGCCAGAAAGACCTGGAAAGAACTTGCATCCTCCCTTCTATATTGTGTCCCTCCCTGCAAATGACCCCACCCCCAGCCCTCAGATACATTTTATTACTTCATGTAAATAATTCTGTGCTGTAATTTTGTGCTATATTTTTCCAAATTGAAAGAAAGTGAAAGGAAAATGCTTTAGAAAGATGCTGCTAAATATACATGATATTTTCCTTATGTTTGACTCATTCTGGAGAAAAGAAAATACCATGAACTTTTTTCTTTTCTACTCCTTTTAAGTAGGCACCAAACTTAGTGTTGTAAAAACAATGTCTATATCATGGAAAAAAAAAAAGCAAAACATGCATTGGAATTGTATCCAATCCCACTGATAATGAAGGCTTGGGGGAGTTAAGGGAAAAAAAAAAAAAAAAACTGAGAAACAAGAATGGCCCCTTCCTTCTATTTTCCTCTTATTTGAAACCAATTAAAAATTCTATACAGTCTAAAGTGAGACAAACAGGATTTATCATAGTTTCACGCTATCATAGTTTCATGCTATTGTATTACCCCCTTGAAGCGAAAGAAAATATTTGTAGTTGTACCTAAAAATTCCATCGCTGGAAGATTTTAGAAAACCAGTTTTGTATGTTTCAGGCTTTCAAAGGAAAACAGAACTTTGGAGTTTTCAAGGCTGTTTTAAAACAACTGGCACGTTACCAACTCTGGATATCAATGCAAATCTGAGGCAGGAAGTACTAAGGAAATTCTAAACTCATTCCCTCCCTCTGCAAGATTTTCTACATTTTCATGTGTAAGGAGTGTGTTACAGGGTTGTTTTGTTTTGCTTTTGAAGGATCTGTACATTCACATCTTTAAGAATATCCTTCGCCCCATAGAAGCCTCTCTTCCTTCACTTACTTGTGTTTTCAAGTGTTTGCTCATTCTATGGCACAATCAATTGTGCTTCAGCTAGACTTTTAGAGACGGGTGGCTGCAGATGGTTGAATATTCAGCCTGAAATCAATGTGCAGTTGATTAATTACTCCTTACCTGGCCCCTTCTTCATACCAGGCTCTAAACACAATCTGAGTACCACCAGTCAAAGAAATTCTGTTTAGGTCCACTAGTCTGAACCCCTTTCTTCAAGACCTTCTGGGGGAACCGGACGACCAAAGAAGGGAATTCAGTAAACTCATGTGAGAGCAACATCATTAGAAACTGTGCACTGGATTGGTAGAAACATAGTGAACTGGTAAGGGTGTGGAAAAGGAAGAAAGAAGAAACTCGCTGTGTATGCTTAGGTGACTTTTTAAGTTTTATGAAGATGACTAAAGTTTTCCAAATATATGTGAGAGAAGTATCTATTTCTCAGCTGGAAAAAAAATCAATTCACCAGGCTGTAACCAGGTTTTCTTCTTTTAAGCTTACCTAGTTCAACGAAATTTTTTTCAAGAACCCCCTACTACCCACTCCCACACCTTTCCCCCCATCCCCCCAGCCCTGCACCTTCCCCCCCCACCCCACCCCCACCTGGTAAGTACCTCAAAAATTCAGAATGAAATTCACCTGGAATCTCATAATTCAACAGCAACAGGTTGCTTTTTTTTTTCGGAAAGGGTGATAAAATATTTGAAAAATGTTGGATTACAACTAATCAAACATTTTATATTTTGTCATTAAGCTAATGAACTATTTTTTGAGCCCCCTTTCTCTAAAACTTGCTGATTATTCTGGTTGCCCCTTCCAAACAGCAAATTTGCCTTGATAAACTATTTTTTTCATCCAGCTGTTTCTTATTTAAATATTATAAGATGTCACTAAGATTTCTTCATTATTCCTTAACCAAAGTAATGTTCCTCCTTGAAATTGCTTCTTTTGGTAGGAAAAAAAAAATTCATCAAAAAGAAAACTGACAAATGACAATGTTTTAAAGATGTGAGGTGTGAAAGAGGGAGCATAGGATGATAATATTGTTACACATTATAGCTACGAGTCAACCACTGGGTTTTCATCTTAACTTACATGTATATTTTTCTAATATAAAACATTTTAAGGATTTGAAAAATTATTTGAAGGAGCATCAACATTTATTTTTAAAGAGGCAAAGTTGAGAGATTGGTTGCAATGCAATGTTAAATAACAGGAGCAGAGAAGGCAGGGAAGTGCCACAAGTTCTTCTAAAACTTTACTATGTATTCCAGGGAATGGAAACATCTGCATTTCTTTCTTTTTTTTTTTTTTTTTTTTTTGAGACGGAGTCTCGCTCTGTCGCCCAGGCTGGAGTGCAGTGGCCGGATCTCAGCTCACTGCAAGCTCTGCCTGCCGGGTTCACGCCATTCTCCGGCCTCAGCCTCCCGAGTAGCTGGGACTACAGGCGCCCGCCACCTCGTCCGGCTAGTTTTTTTGTATTTCTTAATAGAGACGGGGTTTCACCGTGTTAGCCAGGATGGTCTCGATCTCCTGACCTCGTGATCCGCCTATCTCGGCCTCCCAAAGTGCTGGGATTACAGGCTTGAGCCACCGCGCCCGGCCTGCATTTATTTCTTAAATCTCATTTTCATTTTGTTTTATCATTAAAAAATAGCAGAGGTATTTATCATTACATAAGAAGAAAGAGTTCAGCATGTGTGCATTCTCTGAAATAATATAGTAATAAACATTTCAATCCTTTAAAATCCCATGAAGATTTTCCCCCAAAAAAACTAATGATAGCAAACAGCCTTTATGGATTGGCAGGAAGAAAACCCACCTCAATTAAGAGAAAAATTTAAGATATGTTATCACCAGAATGTGATTTTGACCTACCGTAGAATTCTATTTTCATCAAATGTAAGTGTTCTTGATATATCAGCATCATTTAAAATAGTTATGAATTTAAAATTAGATTATAACTCTAAGCCAAGGCTACAAAGAGTGGATTTTATGAATTCCACCCAGGTTTACCAAATGAATATAAGCAGCATGTACTTCATTTAAAATTATTATAAATTATATTTTGAGGTATAAGTGTAAAAGGAACAAAAAGAGATATGGAAATAACCTAATTGTTTTCCTGTTACACTGAAACATGATGGTGCTTCATTGTATACTGTTAACCCTGTCAGAAACTCCCCAGCACCCCCATTTTAAAATATGATTGCACATTGACTCTTCACCTCATTTCCTCTCTATGCAAGTTTCAAAACAGGGCACGTTTTCACATCTTCAGCTTCCAGAAATGCTATTAATGTCTGTCATTTCAGAGCCACCATAACAATATAGGACAACTTCAAAGCATTGTCAACGTTTTACAACATAATAATCAATATGAACTACCATGATAGGCAAAGTAGCTGATCTTATATTCCCTACTATCCTGATCTGATTATCCAAATATCAACATAGAATGCCTAATGGATCTAACTCTTTAAAAATGTTCCAGAAGTTGATGGCGTTGGCTAGCCTGAGAGTAACAAGATCCAGATGCTGCCTGTCTATACAACACTAAATTACATAGAACTCCAAAGCAGATATCTAAAATCTCCCTATTTTTCAGGCTCTTCTCTTTTCCCTCACTACTCCACTCTCCCTCTTTAACCCCCATCTTTCTCTCTCTCACACACACACTTTCTACTAGTATAGCTCATCCAGCACCCTGTGTCTTTGAAAAAAATGTGCATAACATTCACTATTTCCTGTTAGTAATAGGTTAAAAGAGGTCTCAAACAGAAAAACAATTATGTTATTCATTTCAATCTAAAGTTTCTTTTCTGAATATACATCATAGTAGAAAACAAGAACCCAAAACAAACTATAATTTTTGAAATGAGTAAAAGGGATGGAATGTCTGATATTTTTCATGCAGCCTTTGAGTTTATTGTTTTTGTTTCGTTGAGGGATGAGAAATGACTGTAAATTTTCCCCTTTTAACTTGTCCTTGCTCTGCCATTTCCTTGACGAATGGCAGGCAGCATTCTCTACCTAACACCCCCAAAGAGTTAAAACTCGAGGCACCAAGCAGGAGGGCTAGTCTATTTAAGCATCAGCAGCACAAACTAAATGCTCACAAAGGCAAATAGCAGTGTGAGTCGACCTTGGAGGGGCAGGGTGGATTATAAAGCAATTGAAAAAGAAAGAAATAAAGCAACAATCTTTCATATAATACTGAAAGTCAGCTTGCCAGTCTGGTATACAAATAGGCATTGTTGGATGAGACAAAATAAATGAGACATAACTACAGCATGAATTACCAAACCCTAATCACATCACCGAGTCCTGGTGACAGCACAGATCATTCAGGCATGCCTTGTTCACTCTCGGCATATTTATTTATTAAGGAGATGGTAGAGTCTGGCTAATGCTAATGCAACACAAAGTAATTATCACCCATAGTCTCGAGGTGGTCACTCCGCTAACATGTTTTCCCCTAATCAAGTCCAATGTAATTGACAAATTGGAGCAGTGATTTCACACCTGAGAGTCTTTCATGTCTTAACTGCAGGATAAAGTTCAGGGTAGGTACTGCCCACTGCTTACTTACGTGGGCTTGCCTCTGGGCCCCTAATGGTCATTTGAGCACACACACATAAAGCCTAAAGTATTTAACCAATTCAAGTCCAACTATTATCAGTTACATTTCATTCCTTTTCAAGACTCAGGCCTCCTCATGGCAGCTACACAGAAAACTAGATCTTCTAAAAGTAAAGAACATGTATTGTAAAGCTCCGAATGCAGTCTATAGCATGCTGATCATCTTCAATATAAAATAAAATATGCAAGGCAAATTAAAAACAAAAATAAACAAACTCTCAGAGACTCTGGTAGGAGCCCTATACCTTCTCACACCCTTCTTTCATTCTATACTCTGTGATTAAAAGTTTGAGTTACCCCCACCCTGGCACGTCCTATCCAGTAAGAAAAACCCTTTAGAGCCACAAACAAAGAACAGCTCACCAGAAAAGCCCCTGAAATTATATTCTTGTGCCTGATAATCACTGTTGTGATCTGCTTTCTAAAATCCGTGCCCATCTGCAAAAGACTTTCCTGATATCAGGACCATTTATGCTGCCAAATAACAACAAAGGAAACTGAACTCAAGTGAAACTATTATCTCTCCTTAAAGAGAAAGCTACAATTCGGGGTTTGCTGCTTTCTTCTTAGGTCTTCTTCTGCCTCATTAACTCCATTGGTATGTCACTAATTTCAAAGAAGCAGGAAGAAGTGATGGGGGTGGGGGTTAACTAATAATTCACACGCCTGTCTGTTTCCCATCCCAAGTACAGAAGGATACCACACTGATTGCCAGACGGTGGGTGAAGCCATACCTTGGTTTGGAGATAATGAGGATAGTAGTAAGTGTACTGGGGGTACATTTGTGGCTGATCCAGGCGTTTGCCCATGTAGCTGGAATCTTTATCTCCGAGGCAGGGAACTGGATGACAGGGTATAGTACCCCAGGCCGAGCTTCCTCTTAAACCACTATTCCTGACAGTCCCGGTGACTGATGAGGCTTGAGACTCCACCACTCGCTAGTTCCAACACAGCAAGATTTTTTTTTAAAAAACAAAACAAAACAAAACAAAACAAAAAACACACACCAAAGGAAAAAAAAAAAAAAAAGGTGAGGAGTGAGATCTGTAGAAAAACACCCACACACAGCCTTCCCAGATCTTGCCTGGCTTCCCCCAGCTGCCGGGGTCCACTTGGGATGAGGCAGTTTGTTCTCTAACCGGGCTGTCTGTAGTGATGTCAATTGCCAGCGTTCGTAAAGGGGGAAAAAATCAAAGTCCTTTTAACACAACTCCAAATCCTTGCAGATCAGCTTCCTGTCTCCTGGTTGTCTCCTTCCCCACCTTAAAGAAAAAGAAAAAAAGAGAGAGAAAGAGAAAGAAAGAAAAAGAAAAAAAGAAAGAAAAAGAAAAAAAAAGAAAAAGAAAAGGGAAAAAGAAAAAAAAAAGGAAAAAAAAAGGAGAAAAAAAAAAAAATCTTGTACAGCTTAGTTGCTGCTGTCTCCCTCCCAGAGTGACATGGTGTTCGGGGCTTGTCCTGTCCTTTCATTCACTTCCCCTCCTTCCAGCCGGTGGGTGGAACCGAGAGAGCCTCTCCAGGGAGCAGCGTACGCAGTCCAGAAGGCTGCAGTATTTCCTCCAAGAAAAAAAAAAAAAGGCTGCTTCAACCCCTGCTGCAAGCAAAGTTCCGATTCCCTCTGCTGGCTATCTCGAATAGCAAGCGATTTTTGCAGCAACGCTGCTGCCGCTGGAACTGAACCTGAAGAACTCAAATGCGGGCGGTGGATTATTTCTTATCCGTCCTCCATCTACCCCACACAAGAGCTGCTTTTTGTTCCTCTTTTTGCCAAGTTCCGAGGTAAGCCACCCTGCTGAACAAAACACAGAAGAGAGGGAAGAGAGGACGAAAGAAGGAAGGAGGAGAAAGGAAAAGAAATAAAGGCAGAGGAACTAACCTTGCTGGTTAAAGGGGAAAAAAGTAAGTCCCGGATGCTTTCAAAATCTGTTAACACACTAGAGCCAGACGCATCCAAGAGCTGATTGAGAAACTAACCTTTTACTACCTGGAAAACCCGGTGGATACTAAGTATTGAAGAAATTTTGGAGTCTACTCCAGGACTACTGTTAATGCCACATGTCATCAGATTGGACTGATCAACTGAATATATCAAAAATAATAACCCTTTTTATTACATCCATTTTGTAAAAAAAAAAAAAAAAAAAAAAAAAAGAAAAAGAAAAGACATGACCCCTTAGGTTTATCAGATTTTTTTTTTACAAATAAAATATGTTTCTCCCATTGTCTCTCTCTTTATGATTATTTTGATGCACTGATGCTTTAATCACTTTACATCTAAAAAAAAAAAAAGAACAAAAATCATAATTACTTGGCGGAGTTTTTTCCCACCAATGATAATATTCTGTCATGTCTATCAGCTGCTACATTATAATACAAATTGTTTCAGAGAAAATATATTTCCTTAAAGGGCCCCTTTTCAAGGCGGGCGAGGCTAAAATTAGATGTGCCAGCTGTGTTTTGCTGCGAGTGCTCACGCATGCCCAAAGCGTGGGCAGACCAGTACTGAGCTCTTTTCTACTTTGTCAAGTCGGCTCTGTTCTCCTGAGCCCAGAGTCGCCTATTAAGATAAAAAGTCCCTGGTACAAATCCAGCTTCCTAGTCAAGAAGAACAGAGAATTTGGGCTCGGTGCACACATGGTGTCCATCCACATACAAGCCGCACCACCCCTGAAGCAACTGGCTTCCACCGAGGGGAACTGGTTTCTGGAAGCTGTGTGAGTTCATACGTGTTCCTTGGATACAAATAAGGATGGCAGATAAATAGTTTTATGTTTTACTTTTGACAAGAATAACAATCAGAAGGAAGGAAGGATGGAGGGTGAGAGGGTAAGAGAGTTAGGAGGCCCTGACAACATGGTGACTGAGAATATTAAATCAACCCCACCTATCTCTTAAATGTGTTATTTGGGGCCTCAGTTGTCCCATCGATAAAATAGAAATACTGCCAACTCTCCCGGCTGAAGGCAGCACGCTGAATCAGATACTTAAAATGACACTGATTTAAAAATCCTCCAGTGGCGTCACATTTCTCAGACAATAAAGTCCTGACTCTTTGGAATAGTTTTCAGGACACTTGACGAGCTGTCTGGCCCTGGCTTTCTACTCTAGTCTCGGACCTTCAACTCTGCCCCTCACATCCTACACCGGAGTCACTCTGAGCTACTTTCAGGACAGGAACAGGCTCTCAGAGCCTTCTGTCATTCCCTCTTCCTGGAGTGCTCTCCCAACTCCATCTCCACCTCTCTTACCCTTAAGCCTGTCCTTCAGGTCTCAGTATGGATATCATCTCCTCACAGTAGCTTTCTCTAAACCCTTCCTTCTCTGCTGCACTTTCTATTTGCCCTCATAGAAGGCTTATTCTACATGTATTTGCATGCTTATTGTTTGTTTCTTCCAAGATGTTCTAAACTCTAGGAGAGCAGGTCACATCGTTCTCATTTGCCTTTATATTTCCAAAAGCTTGCATAGAGTTGAGCACAAAATGGGTGTTCAGTAAATGTCTGAAGAACAACATGTTAAACATAATAAATAATTTTTCAACCTGACTTACATCCCTTTTTCAGTACATTTCAGTCCCTTTTACAGTCAAGAATTGACCTGGGTGCAGGATATAGAGGTACATAAATCGGAATAAGGTCCTTCTTTCATCGAGTTTGTATTTAGCGGGCAGGGGGAAGGGGGACAAACAAAGGGATAAACAAGTAAATATGCAGTATAATGTCAGGAAATACATAGTGCTGTAAGGAAATATGAAAGAGAGTAAAGAGAAACAAAGTCACAGAGATTCTACTTTAAACAAGATAGGAAAATGCTCTCCAAGGAACAGCCTTGGAAAATGCTTTCCTAAGGTCAAAGCAAGGGTGTGAACCATTCTCTGGGTATTATGCACTGTGAGAATACTTAGTGTTAATGCCTTGGATCCCATCCAGACTGCCTGGGTTCCAATCCTGCCTCTTCTGCATTCATCTCCCTCAGTTTCTTCATCCATGAAATATCACTATTCACTTCATACATTTATTTTGAGAACCAACCCAGATAAACACATGAAGCTTTTAAAACACCTTGTAACATGTTGGATCTGCCTAACAAATGCCAGCCTGCATATGGGGGAAAAGCATCCCAGTCATAGGGAACAGTAAGTACAGAATGGCCTGCAGTGGGACTGTGTCTTTGGAATGTGCAAGATCTGGCACAGAGAGGCTGAAATGAAGCAAGAAAGGAGTAAAGACCATAAAATGGGGTTAGGGAGGTACCCTTGGGCCAGATCATATAAACCTTAGTAAAGAACTAATATAGAAGCTAAATAACTGATATTTAACAGTACAGCAAGGACTCTATCCAAATATTCAGATTCTACATCTAGTCATCTTCAACTATAGAATGCTGTCATTTAAACAACCTACTAATGTTCCTCCAAGTTCTGTCTCGTAACACCAAAACCCAAGATTGCTTTGGCCAATTCTGTCACCATGGGCAAAGGTGGTCTTTTATTAATACATGGTCTAGATACTCCTTAAAGGGAAAAGAATACTGTCTTATTTACAAATGAAAGGCCAAATAAATAACTCCTCAGCCAAAACTGATATAGCCCATTATCTGTAAAGTTCCCAGCATGTGTTGATGCTATCGGCAATTTCTACACAAAATTGTTACTTTTTTAAATGCTATTTGATTTCATCGGATTATTGTAACGTTTTAGGCATAAATTGTCATTAGCTTAAAAACCTTCATTGCACCTTTAAAGCTTTTCTTAAGTAATGCAAAGTAGGTTTACCACCTGTGGGAATTGTAAAACCTGTGTTTTTATTTTTTATTTTCTTCCCTCAGAGACACCAGTAGCCATGGCAATTCAGGAGGCAAGGTACATCAGAAATAGTTTTTATATCATTTCTGCTCTGTTGGAGCAGTAGCCCTTTCCATTTAAGTGATCAAGTTAAGGTAGGAGGTAGCTGGTTTAAGGCATTCTCTAAATCAGAAGACAGCTGCGTCCCATTTGCCAACTAACCAACAAATTTCATACAAATCCAAGAACAGTAAACTGCATCAAAGGGCATAGATTCTCACTGAGTCACATGATTCACAGAACAGACAGAAGAGGCACTGATTGATTGATTTTTATTTTTTATTATTTTTTGAGATGGAGACTTGCTCTGTTGCCAAGGCTGAAGGTCAGTGGTGCAATGTCAGCTCACTGCAACCTCTGTCTCCCAGATTCAAGTGTTTCTCCTGCCTCAGCCTCCCAAGTAGCTGGGATTACAGGCGCCCACTACCAGGCCAGGGTAATTTTTATATTTTTAGTAGAGATGGGGTTTTGTCATGTTGGCCAGATTGATCTCAAACTCCTAACCTCAGGTGATCCACCTGTCTCGGCCTCCCAAAGTGCTGGGATTACAGGCTTGAGCCACCATGCCCGGCTGAGGCACTGATGTAGGACAAGTTTTTGACTAAGGGGCCTGAGATGATGCCTCAGACCTGCCATTGGGAAATGGGGAAGCGATGGCACCAAAATGCTGAAATGAAGGTCACCTGGGTAGAGATGAGGACGCTCTTCCAGTTCGCTCTTGACGTATCCACTCAGAGAATAACTGAGTCCTTTGTTTAGATGATTTGTGTCTTAAATTATAAAGATTTAGTCAAGGTTGGGCTCAGTGCCTCACACCTGTAATCCTAGCACTTTGGGAGGCCAAGGCGGGTGGATCACCTGAGGTCAGAAGTTTGAGACCAGCCTGATAAACATGGTGAAACCCCGTCTCTACTAAAAACACAAAAATTAGCCTGGCATGGTGGTGCATGCCTGTAATTCCAGCTAGTTGGGAGGCTGAGGCAGGAGAATCACTTGAACCTGGGAGGCAGAGGTTGTAGAGAGCCAAGACTGCACCATTGCACTCCTGCTTGGGTGACAGGAGGGAAACTCTATCTCAAAAACAAAATAAAATAAAATAAAATAAAATAAAATAAAATAAAAAGATTTAGTCAAAAGCAAGAGAAAAGAACAGAAGTCTAAAGACAAACCATAATTCTACTACCCTAAAATCTACATACATACCCTTCTATCTTTAAGAAGGACATGCATGACCTTGAAAGAAATTTTTTAGATCTTGGCATTTTATGCCCACTTAATTTAACTTTATGAAATCCCTCTCCAACACAGCAGTTGTCAAAGGAATGTTAAACATAAAAGTTGTTTAAATAAAAACAAAAAGATAAAATGGTAGATTTCAAATTCCAACATTAAGGTACTGTTACAACTTTTTATTATCTCAGCAGAATATTTATCAATAGTTTAGGAAAACACTCAAGACAAATTAGGAGAGACAACTAGTGATTCAAGTGTGTGTGGTCCAAATTTAAACAATAGTTGAATATAAAAATATTTATGTAAAGATGATTAAAATTGGCCTTGAAAGACAATATCAAACCTCAGGACAAAATTATACCATAATTTAGTTTGAGACATTTAATCAGGTAGAAAAGCAAGAAGAATTTAAAACAATGAGAATTATTAATTTCTACAGAGTTTTATTGAATACTTACTTTGTGCCTAAATAATCGAGGGTACCAATATAAATATTATTGTCCCTGTCCTCAAATGGATTTAAAAACTCTATATTTCTAAACACCAGCCATTCATGGATAATCTTTGTTTTTTTCTCATATCTGAGAACCAATTGGTAGCAATAGTTATTAAATAGTTTTCTTTAAATTGACTTAATTTTTTTCTGAAGTATGTACTTTGTTAGAAAGCAAAAATGCCCATGAAGGCTTATGTCTATTTTTCTTCTATTATCTTTGCAAAAACTACACAGCCTGTATCCTCTGTTTATATTTCCATTTTTCATAGCATTTAATACTTGTAGTAGGGACATCCAGTTCTTTGTTACCACTGGGATTACCAAGATTCACACTTTCTCACTCCACTGAAAGTAGGCCTGGCCATGTGACTTGCCAAAGCCAATAAAACATGAAGCAGCAGTGACACATGTAAAGACGTTTAGCTGCTGCTGTTTGATTCTTCTCTAGTGGAAGCACGTGCTGACATGAAGGAGCCATAAGAAAGGAGCATCCTGGAAAGCTGAGGGCAGCAAATTTGGATAGCTGCCCGGACTAGCCACTGTGGACTTCTCATAATCAAGAAATAAACCTTTGCTACAGTGTGCTAGTAAAATGTGGTGATTGTTACCACAGATTATCCTAGGCCACCTGTTTAATACAGCAATACTTATAATTTGGTTATACATTTTTGGTTTTCTTATTTGGCTATTTCTCCCGCTAATATCTAAGCTCCACAGGGCAATGAATTTATTTAACACATTATATTCTGACACACAGAACAGTACTTGGGATTTAATACACACTCTTAATATTTCTTAAATAAATAAATGGAGTAGTTCCCTCTTATTCATAGGGGATACGTTCCAAGACTCCCAATGGACGCCTGAAATCTTGGATAGTACTGAATCCTATATATAATGTTTTTTTCCTAGGCATACATATGTATGACAGATTTATTTATTAACTAGGCACAATATGAGAATAACAACAATAATAATACAAAAGATAATTATAACAATATACTGTAGTAAAAGTTATATGAGTCTCTCTGTCTCTCAAAATGTTATACTCTACTACTGGTAACCGAAACCTGAAGCCACGGAAACAAAACTGGGAAGAAGCTACAGGGGCAGGAAACTACTGTAAATGGTTTCTCTAAAATCATCTCATTTATGTGCTAGTGGTTAATGGACACTATTTGGTGAAAAAATAAAAGGGTAAATGAGGCTTATGCCCAAAAGGTAAAAAAATGTTAGATTTTCTGGGAGGAGCACTGTTAAAAGTATTAGGTATTCTGAAGAGGGAAAGGCTTTTGTACACTGACTGTTAAAAATGGGTACTGGAGTTGATGAGCTAAAAAACCAAAAAGTTAGAGTGTTATGAACTGAATGCTTGTATCCTCCCCAAACTCATGTGTTGAAATTCTAACCCCAGTGTGATGGTATTAGCAAGTGGGACCCTTGGGAGATAATTCGGTCAGTAGAGCAGAGGCTTCATGAATAGGATTAGTGTCTTTACAAGGGGAGACAGTGAAGAGGTGATCTCTCTTTCCTCTCTGCCATGTGAGGATACAATGAGAAGACCTGCCATCTGCAAACCCGGAAGCAAGCCCTCATCAGACACCAGGTCTGCTGCCGCCATGACGTTGGACTTCTCAGCCTCTAGAACTGTGAGAAATACATGTTTGTTGCTTAAGCCACTCAGTCTATGGTAATTTGTTATAGCAGCCTGAACTAATTGAAACAAAAAAGAAAAATATACATTAATAGATGGCCTACTACACAGTATATACTACTAGGAATATAAATGTTTCCTCAATAAATATTCACAAGTACCTGGGAAATAGGTACGATTTTTCACTCTTTACAAGAGAGAAAATTGAGAGGAAGAGGATGTAACTACCCTATCCAAGTTTTCCAGTCACAACATGGTAGAGGAATAATCCTGACTCATGTCTGTATAGGGCCCACAGGCTTAGTCCTCAGCATCATCTGATGGCAATCTTAAATGCTTTATTTGAAAATTGGATAAGATAACCTTCGTGTTTAAAATGGAAAAACAGTATAAATAAAAGTCCTAAATAAGTCAATTGTGTCTGCATGGAGACAGACAGAAAACTGGAAAGAAAGAGAGAGCATGGCTTTTTATCACATAGCATAAACTCTGTTTGGATGACAAATGTGATGGTTAATTGAACCTGTCAACCTGGCATAGCTATGGTGCCGTTGTGTGGTCATCCACTAGTCTAAGTGTTGCTGTGAGGTATTTTTTAAATGTGGTAA
This sequence comes from Macaca fascicularis, assembly GCF_037993035.2. Lineage (NCBI taxonomy): Eukaryota > Metazoa > Chordata > Mammalia > Primates > Cercopithecidae > Macaca > Macaca fascicularis. The sequence continues at coordinate 19,163,410 of NC_088376.1, forward strand.
ACATTTAAATTAGGGCACTTTGAGTAAAGCAGATTACCCTTCGTAATGTAGGTGGGACTCGTCGGTCAGTTGAAGGCCTTAAGAATAAAGACCAAGATCTTTAGAGAAGGAAAAAATTCTGCTCCCAGGCTGCTTTTGAACTCAAGACTTTTTACCAACTCTTCCCCAGGTCTCCAGCCTGCTGGCTCGCCCTGAAGGTTATTGTGGGGACCCTCTAGCTCCCACAATAATTGTGTGAACCAATTCCTTGAAATCTTTCACATATATATATATTATATATATGAAGTATAGTTCCACTACTTTGGAAAATCCTAATATAATGAAAGATAAATAAGGCAGCTATAAAAGTCAGTGAGATGGACACTCTAATATATTCCTAATAAATGTCTATAATGCTTCTTATATAATTTAAACAAAATATACAGTCTTAAAGATCATTTTCCAGTCATTTCAGTTCTAAGAATCTAAAATAGATCACTAGATAACATTTTAAGTGTAAGTAGTTGGAGTAACCTGATGCCCAGGCCCAGCAGGTTGGTTAAATAAGTCACCAATGAATAGATTATGATTCAACCATTGAAATGATACTGAGAAAACATTTATCAATATGGAAAATGTTCAGGTTGAATGACGAATGGAAAAAAATCAGAATATAATATTATACATGCAGATTTTCAACTATGAAATACAAAGAGAATGGAAGAACAATACCAAAATAACCACGGTGAAATTTTTCCTCTGTGGTTAGTTATTTTGTGATTTTACTTTTCTTTTTGATAAATTTTGGCATTTTCTAATTTATCTTAAAATGAACATGTTATTTCACTATTTAAAGTAAACATTATTTTAAAAGAAATTTTAGGATAAGTATATTCCAAAGCATAGATTTTTATTATTACGTGAGAAGACATTTTTAAAAGCCCAGAGGTGACAGAAAAATAAATTGTATGTGTGCTGTAGTAATTTCATCTCTATCTGAACCAAACATCAGTTTAAGAAAAGTTTGTCTTTCTTTAAAATCTGGGAGCATTAGTTCTACATCCAAATGATGTCAAAATTCTCATTTAAGACATAAAGACAAATATCACTTAATGATATAATAACAGCTACCAATGAATGGCAAAGGATAAGTCTTTGAAAGGTTTAAACCTGCATAAATATGAAACATTTTCACTTTTAACATTCTAATTCTACCTTTGCACTTGATATAGTTTGGATATTTGTCCCTGCCCAAATGTCCTGTTGCATTGTAATCCCCAGTGGGGCATGGTGGTAGATGTTTGAATCATCAGGGCTGATCCCTCAAGGCTTGGTACTGTCTTCATGATAGTGAGTTCTCACAAGATCTGGTCATTTAAAAGTGTGTGGCATCTCTTACTCCATACTTTTGATTCTACTTTTGCCATGTGATGTGCCTACTCCTTCTTTGCCATCCACTATGACTGTAAGCTCCTTGAAGTTTCCCCAGAAGCTGATGACAGACCTGTTTCCTATACAGCCTGCAGAATCATGAACTAATTAAGCATATTTTCTCTATAAATTACCCAGTCTCTGGTATTTCCTTATAGCAATACAAGAACAGCCTAATATAGGACTTTTGCCATGTACTTCTCACTAAACTTACATTCTTTCAAATATTGATACATCTCTTGACAGTTTATTTATAATGTGTTATAAGAATGGTGGGTTTTTTTTTTCAGTCTCTCACTATGCCTTCGGTATGTTTTGATACCACGAATTCCACTACTTGTAGCCCATTGAGTGAATTTTGTCCTGATGGAGGTGGTAGGTTCCAAGCAGTCCTTCTCACAAGCATGCCTTCTACCATGATTAGTACCATCAGCGGAGCAGTGCATTAGAAAACATGAAACTGAAAGCCTCAAGGTAGGGAAAAATATGTAACTTCTTTGCCGCGAGGGAAACACATTTTTTCTGAAAGAAATACCTTCACTTTTATTGACTTCTAGCTTCCAGCTGCCAATAGCTAAGCAAATATGGTCGATATGGCTAGATTTGATTTGGCAGGGTCAATTCTTCTCCCCAGAAAAATGTAGAGTGGCAGAAGTTCATGCCAAAAGGCTAGTAATTAGAATTGCACATAAAATACAGGACAGCTGGTTAAATTTGAATTTCAGAAAATAATAAGTTTTAAAATATAAGTATGTCTAAAATATTACATATGGTATGCCTCAAAAAAATTTGAACCATACTTATAAAAATTATTCATTGCTTGTCTGAGATTCAAATTTAGCTGGGTATTTTGTATGTTTACAGCCTAAATCTGGCCACCCTACTCCCAACTGATGTACTGAGACACTTTATAGGCCTTTCAGAGGACACAGAGGATTTGACGGAGTCTCTAAATTGAATGACAATTGACAATGGTTAATATTTTCTATCCTTTTTACACTTAAACTGTGTAAACCAAAAGTGTCCCCAAATTAACTGCCCTTTAAGAGAGACTTAAACCACCAGTGGTGTTTCTGATATAAAGCGATACAGTATTCCAGGAGCTCTGTTTTTGTTACAGTTTTAAGCTGATGTCTTTCCTTTTGGCATGATGGAAAATTTAAACTGTTTTCTTAAATTGTTATTCAACACAACAAAGTACTATCTAGAATGACAGAAGTCCAGATCCCCGTCCCTGATATCAGAAACGTACAGTTTAGAGAGACCAGAAAAATATGCAAAACAGAACAGAAAAGGAGATGAAGGGCAATGCTTCCCAAACTGTGGTCCGCAGACAAGTGCTGACTGGCAGACTTACACATCCCTGACCAGTGAGTATAGGGATAAAGAATTCATGTCTAGCAACTTTATGGCCATTTGTCTAAAGAACTGTTTGTCTCTTGTCTATAAGTAATAAAGGTTGGACTTGGATTTTGGATGTCTGCTTTGTGCTTTTTCACTTTCTAGTAATTTTCATTCTATTTTTACAAAAATATCAGCTGGGGTCAATTAGGGATTAAAAACACTAGTCTTTCACCACTGATAGAAAAGTGCTGAAATTTCTCTTATTTTCATTTTTACACTTCTAGTGGTAAAAAAGTTGCATTGATGTGTTTTCTTAAATAAAAAATTAATTTTTTTAATTTTTGTGGGTAGACAGGTGTATATACTTATGGGGTACATGAGATATCCAATTACATTTAAAAAATTATTTTAAAATATCCAGTTATTATTAACTATAATCAACTTATTGTTCTATAAAATAGTAGGTCTTGTGTTTTCTGATCACAGTACAAAGAGTAAACCCACATGAACTACAAAGAAAAAATTTAATTTCCTCACATTTACTTTACTTGTTTTCTTAACTCCGTTTTCTTTGTCTAGTCCTCAGTCTGTAAGCTACACCACATCTTCCTGACCCCGAGGAAGAAATTTAAGAGTATCAAACCCAAAATCAGGACATGCAGGGTTTCTTGGCTGTAAGTGACTGTCCCTGGCAATATCAATCCCCCAGCTGGAGCCTCAGTTGCCCTGTGTGTAAAATACAGGTTGTACTTAGTCATTGAAGGTCACCTTCTGATTCCAAGAGTCCTGGATGGCTACAATACACTTGCTATTAAACTAAGATGAGCTTGTGTCTCTCTGCCTACAAGGGTACACTCACTGGCCCCAGGGGGTGGCTGGCGAGGCTCACATCAGCAACATGAGACTGTCGCACCTGAGCCAGAGGGTTTGCCAGACTCCTACTCCTTCCCAGCAGCTTTACACCCGACACCACAAAAAAAAAAAAAAAAAAAAGCACCACAAATTATGTTTTGCCTTGTAGAGATGACACCCCCGTGAACAGCACTAAATCATGGCCATACAGTTCGCCTGACCCTTATGCCAGTGCCTCAAAAACAGTTAAACCCTTGGTAGTCCAGATGCTCCATCCGTCCCACCAGGGCTTCAGTATTCTCGATGTTTATGTTCATTATGCAGTCAGGAAATGTAATTATTCTTCTTTCTTTAAGTAAGTTTATGACCGAAGGTAATGGGGGCACATAAATGGACTGACTGTTTACTGAGACTCATAAATGCTAAGAACACAGACAAATAATTGTCACTGGAGATTTGTTCCTGTAGTGTGGAATCTTTGCTTTTAGCAATTTCACTACTAAAAGTTTACCCACCTTGAGGAGAATTATTTAGCAGGAAATAAAACTTAGCACCTATTTCATTCCCTGCTCCTACAACTCTCATCCTTTCAGAAAATCAGCTTTCACATAAAATATGCAGAAGGTAGCTTGTTATATAGGGCCGGTAAAGCTAAGAGGTAATTAGTACAAGCTAAACCTCTAAAGAATGCCAAGTTTTAACGTTTGCGAGTTCTGGATCAACCTTAACTAACATGTTCTCTGTTTTCCTCTGTGAGAGATGTACTCTGGTACTCACCAATTAACAAGAATCAAAAACAGAAATGTTAAGAAATGTGTTCTGTCCAACTAGTAAAAATGTGGCAAAGGTTAGCATTTAGCAAGTATGATGAAATGCTTGTACCTCTTAAGAGTTCAGAACAGTATCCATTTATGGCCAGGATGGGTTGTACTGAGCTCATTTTAGGAGGTTTTCTGGGAATGTTTACTACTGTGTGGTAGAGAAACCAGTATGAATGTGAGGCCCCTGAGACTTTGGGACTCCTGTTTATTTTATTTTATTTTGTTTGTTACTTTTTGTAGAGATGAGGTTTCATTATGTTGCTCGGGCTGGTCTCAAACCCCTGGCCTCAAGTGATCCTCCCACTTCAGCCTCCCAAAGCACTAGATTACAGGCTAGAGCCACCACCCTGGTCTTGACTCTTGATCTTAACTGCCATAGTGATGAGTAAAAGGTGACATTATTGGGGGAAGGAGACAGTGAGAGACCCAGCCTGGAGATAGCCTGCCTCTGACCTCTTCCTTCTCATAGTGGGCAGCTGCATTAAATTTGACAGTTAAACTTGTCTCACCCCTTCCAGCTGGGGCCACTCTCTCATATTCCCCCACATGCAGCCTCTTAGCCAGCAAAGACTGCAAAGTGAACCACCCTAACAAAAAAAGAAAAAAAAAATTGTTTTCTTTTGATACTGACTAAGATTTATTACCCAGGTCACTCTTTTCCTTCCTCTTTCCATCCAACGGGAAAGAGATGTGAGAGTTTTTCAGGATTAGCAATGTGCTCTCAAATAGCAACTTGCAGGGACGGTACAGAGAAGATTCCCTGGCACCCACTTTGGGGTGTGACATGTGGGAACCCGAGGCCACCATATCTTCAAAAGGCAGCAGCTGGAAAAGAAGGTGTCTGGCCCAGAGGTGCCTCCATTATTCCTCCCTTGGGCTGGAAATGTTGGGTTCTTAGTCCCCCAAAAAGGCAAATTCTTGAGAGGGATCAATAAAAGAAAGTCAGTTTATTTGCTCAATGTGATGGACATGGATTCCCCCCAAGCCATGATCTAGTGTGAAATGCTTTATTCATTTATTTCTAAAGGGCTGTGCGGACCTTATGCCAATACTCGGGTTTACAAGGGTACAAAGACCAAGATAAATTCATCTATTCCCTCACCAGTCATCCTCCCGGGAGAAAGGTACAAATGTTACCAAGGACAGGGATTACAGGCAGAAGATCCCTGTAACAAATGGACCTGCAGAGTCTATGGTTCTGATGTATAGTTGTCACACAGGAACTAGTCAAGGCCTGTACAACAACAGCTTCTTTATTTTTGCTGCAAACTCTAAAAATTAGCTTATTTTTCTGGTAAAGAAACAATGCTTATGTCAAGGCCCCTAGAAAAATCGAATGGTGTTGTTTCATAAGCTCATAATGGAAGGCTCTATCCATTATACAGAGGGATAAATGTATTGGATTCAATATGTTTGGTTTGGGAAATCTCTTTTTGTCACTTCCAGTATAACCAATTGTCCATTATAGCATGTCTTTGCTAAGAGTAGCTGATGTAGAAATATTTAACCACCCCATCCATAAACATTTCTTTTCTCCCAGAGCAGGCAAGGGCTGAGCTTCTCAAGGCCCTAATATTATTTATTTTCCAGAGAAGGGATATGATTTTTATACCAGGTGCAGTTTTCCTTTGGTATATTTTAAATTTTCTGCTTTGGAAATGATTCCTAAAGCTAAGATTCTGACCACTTGCCCTCAATAAATATCTGGTGAGCCTTTTCCCCAACAGATGGGAAGGGCCTCCTGATATGCCCCTGGCCTAATTTCAATTTGGGTAATTGCATTCTGTCGACTTGAAATTTCCTCACCAGTTTCATCTGCCTGGGATATGATGTCCCATTCTTGGTGCTGAACTGCCTGGCGTGCCGTTGGAGACTGGGAACAGCTGGTGCATTCCACCCCAGAAGTGAATGCATTTTAGTGGCAGGTGCAAAGGTTTTCTTCTGCAGAATACAAATTGTGCCCTAGGAATAAGCTTCATGAATGCTTTTTATTTTTGCAATAAATATAGGTACCAGAAAACCAGAAATATAAAAGTATCAAAAGCATAAATATGAATTGGGAGAAAAATAAGAAAAATACACTTCACTGAAGCCAATATATAGTGTGATCCTTTATACTCCATAAATCTTAAAGTGCCTCTAAGTTTGAATTTGGATAATAAGGATAAATAATTCACATGATGCAGGCAATCATTACTCTGCCAATGTATACATATTACACAGTTGTACACACACACATATATGTATATGTATATGTGTGTGTGTGTCCCAACTTTTACCTGCTGAGAGCCTTCATCAGTATGGAATAAAATTGCTTTCCCCATGAAACCTCACGAGGCATCCTATGCATGCCTCAGTACAGTAGGTCACACATTTAATTTTAAGGATATTATTTGCTGTACTAAAGTAGAATCTTAAAAGGGATCCTATCCATTTCTGTTTCCCCAGTACCAAGAACTTAATACTCAATAAATGAATTAAAATATAGACTACATAGGCCAAATCCAATTTGTCCCAGCTCTGACTCCCAAAATGCTATTTCTAAGGGATGTAAATCACCAGGATCTCTAGTAGCCCATGTCACATCCCCTTGGCCACTTTAGCTCTAGGGAACAGCTCCATGAAAGCATAGCCTCACCTTGCGTAAAGTACCCTACCTCAAGCAAAGGCCACATAGTGTTCTATTTCTGTCCCAGGACCTTCTCCCAGAGTTAGTTTTCAGAGATGCTGGATACCTGGGTAGAGTGTAGCCTGAAACTAGAGAGCAATTGCACCAATGCAGCACCAAAGAGTGTACAAAAGGAGCTGGTGGGGAAATGGGCCTGTTTCGCAGCCTGCAGGCCGACAACTCTGGGAGTCCTCTGCACCTTCTCTGGAAGTTTCAATGACACTGGACCCCCATGACCAACTTTAGGTTTTTGTTTTGGTTTGGTTTTTGCTGAAAATCTTTTAGCAGTGACTTTGAAAACACACTATTATATGGGATTGTCCTCCTTCCACCATCCCCACTCACTATCTCCTACTTCAGGACATCACATCCCAAGCAAACTATCTGTACCCATGTCTTTTCCTCAGACACTGATTTTAGAGTAACCTAAACTGTGACAACTTGGGACATCACTATGCTGATAGTCACACAAGTAGACTGTCCCCATAAAAACACATAGTATGCCTGTTCAGCCACCATTTCATTTTCTTTCCTATCATGAAACAGATAAACAATATGCCAAGAGTGCTCTGTTACATACAGGCTGACAGATTATATGCTATGCTTATGCCAGGAAATAGGAAGAACAAGACTGCTGCAATGTGTATTCTGAAATACTAAATGTTAGCTCTAAATGTTGTGTTTTACCAATGACTCAGCAATTATTTTCAAAGTCTTATAACTAGCGGAAAAGTCTAGATTCTGCCTTATTTTAGCCTCTGCAGGTCACCTCACTTAGAGGCCCCAAGCCCCTGTGTGACTCAAGCTGACTTGAATTCTAATTTGTACTATGCAGCAATCCTGGCGATATCATCTGCATGCTCAGCCTCATGCTGCCTTAGCCCTGGGGATAGAAAAATATTTATGCAGTAAAACTTGTCAGTACCATTCTTGTTTTGTGTGGATCATCAGTAGGTAGTGTTATAACCTAAGAGAAAGGTCTTATGAAGTCCATAGTCCACCATTTTAAGCCTATGCAGTTTACGAAAGTTAGGGCAGCCTAAGAAGGCCAGGCTACCCCTGAGTTGACAGTTCTATATTCACTGTAGGGAGAGCCTGTTGGCCCCATGAGATAGAGAAAGGCAGTGAATGGGTGAACTGCAGAGAATCTCATCAGTTCTTTGGAACAATTTAGACATCCAACTTCCATGAAGTATTCAAACTGAGGCTAGAATCTGACTTAGGAGCTGGACTGGGGCAAAGGTTAACTGAGGGCCTCTCTCAGTTTCAGAAAAAGGACTCTCAGACTTTAAAAACTCTATAAGAGAAGGCCTGCAGGACACCTGAGATCATCTTTCTTTGATTTTTGAAAAATTGTTAATTTTTACTTGACTGTAGAAGCTCTACTTTACTATAAAATGTTGAAATGAAAAATTATACAAAAATAAACACAAACATTTACACATATAATCCCATTTGATTCTATCATCCAGAGGTAATTGCTATTAAGTCCATTTGCTTCTGGCATTTTCCCATATGAATATATAAATATATATTTCTCATTTTCTCTCTCTCCTTCTCTCTCATGTGTGAGATCTAGATAAAAGCATTATTTTATTGAGATTTTATAAAATTTTCATATAATTCTTTCTTCTGACAACAGATTGTAAGCATTTCTCTTGCAGACAACATTTTTGGAGTATGCAGCATTCAATGATATTTGATGATTCTCTGTTGATAGATGAAAAAATTATTTATGTTTGTTATCACAAGTGAGACTATAACTTCCAAGTATCTTATTTATCTCTTTCTAGGAGTCTTGAGACTTCTTTTGGTGTGGATTCTGGAACTCCTTTCTGAAGCAAGAGGCAAATCTCTCTCAGCAGAGAGTGCCAAGACCAATCACTTAATCATGGCAATCCTCCTCGGCATGTTAATTCCAACCCTGATGCTACCAAGATGGCTGCAGCAGTTTCAGTCATGTTATTTTAATCCACCAACATCTAGAGGTATCTATCTTTTCCATCTCCATCTGTTAAAAATGTAGGATACTTTTACCAGAAGGTCCTCCTCTAGACTCCTACTCATGTTTCATTGGACCAATTTGGTCCCATGGAATTTCTTAAGTCATTTACTGATGAGGGAAGTGGAATTATCATGACTGGATTAGACTACTTAAGATTCACCACTACTATAAGCCCGGAGAAAGATCATTTTCTCAGAGCAAATGGCTGCATATGACTGAAGATAGGAATGAACTATAAAACAAAATTGGAGTCCTCTAGGAAAGAAAAGGGGATTTAAAGGGAAACGATTGGGTAGGTAAAACACAATAGTCTCCAATGCCAAATAAACTTGGTTTTGTTACTCTCCCATCTACTTTATCATATTTTTTTTTCCTTGTTACCTTTCTCACCTTAATTCATCACCAATAAACCTTTTTAAATCAAATTTTCGCTGGTCATCCATAAATCTCCAAGAAATTAAGTGATAATTAACATTACAGTGATAATGAGCTTAAGGTCTTGTTTCTTCTTGAAGGCTGGGAGGGTAGGGGAGGAGTGAATGATAAGAAATTACTTAGTGGGTGCAATATACATTATTTGGGTGATGGTTACACTATAAGTTACCATTATACAATATATTCATGTAACAAAACTGCATTTGCACCATTTAAATGTATACAAATTTTTATAAAGAAAGCTCTAGAAGATATAAACCTTTTCAAGATCTATAGGAATAAAGCAGTAATGGGGATATGTCAGGCAAGAAAGGATTCAAGACCCAGTGTACTCCTATGACCTCCTCACTTTATCTCCTACCACACTACTCTGCACACTCTGTTATGGCCACATCGGCCTCTCTGCAGTTCCTCTAAGAGGCCAGCATTCTCTCACCCTGGGGCCTTTGTACTTTACTTCCCTATGCCCACACCAAACTTTCTTCATATAACCATGTGGCTTAATTCCTCCCTTACGATGAGTTTCTGCTCACATGCCACCTTATTAAAGAGGTTTTTCCTGACCATCTTATGTGACATAGCAACTTTACTTCATTCTTTGTCCTATTACCCCAGTTTATATATGCTTATGGCCCGTATAACCACCTGACATGGTATGCATTTATTTATTGTCCTTCTTATAAGTAATTATCCACGAGACAAGTGTTTGTATTTTGTTCACAATTTGTTCCTCTGAGCCTAGTATAGTGCCTGACACATATAGGCATGTCATAAATATGTGTAGAATGAATTGATGGGTGACTGCTGGCCATGGGAAACTTAGATGACCTTTCCATTCCTTAACGTGGATCACAACAGAATTCAGGAGGTACCTAATCCTGTGCAGGCATCTTTCTTGATGATAATCAGTGATACCCATAGTAAGCCCAAGTAGGTCAATGTTTTTCTTCTTTCATCTACTTTCCTCTAAGCAAGACCCTCATTTTTATGGTGAGCTGTTTATATGAAAAGCTGAACAGCATCTATTATTCTAATAAGAAATAAAAGGCAAATCCCAACAGAGTAGTGACTGAGACTCATCCTACAACTTATAATACTCTAATTAGAAAATGTGTTTTAATTCTGATTCAAATTTATGTGCCAGAAATAGTCATAAAAATATATGTCAAAATCATGAAGAAATAAGGTAATATAATTAGTCAATAATGATTTAAAAAATAAGTTTAGTATGCCTTGGAATTTCCATTTGATGTGGTACTTAAACCACATGTGCACAGAATGTTTCAGAGACTTCCAGACAAAATGGCAACATGAATACTAGACATAATTGCCAGCAGAAAGACATGGAAAAGTCTATATACAAGATTGAAAGGAAGACAGCCAGACTACAGTGATAGGCAAGTGAGGGAACAGCCTATGTGCGACACAAATTAAAGAGATCCCCGCAGAACCTAGTAACGTCCACTGTCTGTGTGCAGGCAGTGGTGGTAGGTGAATATCTGAACCCCACTAGTATTGCTGGGAGGACTGTGAGACAGGGACCACGAAGACCAGCCTGTCCAGGCCTGTGCTAGGTGAGAAAAGCCCAGTCAGCATGGGAAAAGAATCATCTTAGAGCGAGGTCACCCTTGCCCGGCAAAGAGAAGGACGCTGGTCCCCTACCTTTGAGTTTCCTCACCAAACTCAGAGGATAAACTCTTCGGGAAATTTCTCAAGCTAAGGAGCTTGAGAAAAAGTGGTAAGATAAAAGCATAGCAAACACAAACAGATTTCTTTTCTGAAAAGAGTTCTGCAAACTGCCCCTCCATCTCTGACAGAACCCATTTTAATTCTCAATTCTGAGTATTGGGTAACAATTTTGATTTGTGAAATGCTATGTAACTTTTGCTTTAAATATCACATTCTCAACTAGCATTTGAGGATGTAAGAGATCCTTTTATTATATGTGTTATATTAAGTGAAAAATGTATAAAGGAGTAGGTGATTTAGGATGACAACCTCAAAATATTTTATACAACTAAACACACAAAAATTGATAGAAAAGTGTGGCACAGATACACAGTTTGCACTCAGCATCCATGGGGGATTGGTCCCAGAACCCTTTGTGATACCAATATCTGTGGATGCTCAAGTCCCTTAATAGTGTAGTATTAGCATACAACCTATGCACATCTTCCCATATATGTGAAATCATCTCTAGATTACTTATAATGTCTAATATAATGCAAATGCTATGTAAATAGTTGGAATACTGTATTGTTTAGAGAATCATTACAAGAAAAAAAAAAAAGTTTGTACCTTTATAGCACACACACAGCCATCCATTATTTCCTCCCAAATCTTTTCAATCTGTGATTGGTTGAATCCACAGACGTGGAGTCCACTGATATGGAGGGCAAACTGCACTCCATATGGCAATGGTATCAAAACCGTGAAGTTATTTTTATTCTTACTATTTCATACGTTATGTGAGAAGAAACTTAACTGGCCTTTTATTCAGGATATATCCAGAATCCAAACACTATCTACAGCTGCTGCCACCCTGACCTGAACCATCATCATTTTTTTTTCTCAAATTGTTGCATTAGCCTCCTAATAGGTCTACTGGCTTCCCTTCTTGCCCACTGTGTGCCCCATGGTGTAGTCTCTACACAGCAGTGAGAGTGGCCTTTCAAAGACATAAGTCAGATTTCTCTGCTCAGAACTTCCCAGTGACTATATATCACCCGCATTTCATAAGCCTCTCTATTAACTTGTCAGACATTATGTTCTGCTACTGTTCTTGTACTGACTCTTGTCCAACCACACTGACCTCCTTGTGGGTTCTTAGATTTGACAAACATGTTCTTCCCTTTGCACGGGCTGTTCTTGCTGCCTAGAATTCTTCCTTTAGTTAGCACTGTCTTCAAACCTTTAATGTAACCTTCTCAAGAAATCCAGCCACCCCCTCAACACACCCCCTCCTCCTTCTAGTCTTGACAAATGTCTGCAAACTTCCTTCCCAGAGCCACGTTGCAAGTTCCAGGGGATGGGTGTCTCATAAAACAGAATGTGAAGGATACTTTCTGAAATTGTGTGGAATGTGAAGACCTCACTTTATTTTTCTCCATAGTTCTTATCACCTTTTAATACATTATATCAATTACTTTTTAAAAATTGTCTATCTCCCCCTCTAGGACTGTCAGCTCCATGAGGGCAGGATTGTCTGTTGTGCTTACTGCTATAACCTCAGTTCCTAAAACAATGTCCGGCACATAGTACACGCTAAAGAAAAAATGAATCACAGGGTAGTAGAAATAAATGTGATTTTAATTTTCTTCTATAAACTATATTTTCCCTATTTTTTTTTTTTTTTTTTTTTTTTTTTTGAGACGGAGTCTCGCTCTGTCGCCCAGGCTGGAGTGCAGTGGCCTGATCTCAGCTCACTGCAAGCTCCGACTCCCGGGTTCACGCCATTCTCCTGCCTCAGCCTCCCGAGTAGCTGGGACTACAGGCGCCCGCCACCTCGCCCGGCTAGTTTTTTGTAGTTTTAGTAGAGACGGGGTTTCACTGTGTTCACCAGGATGGTCTCGATCTCCTGACCTCGTGATCCACCCGTCTCGGCCTCCCAAAGTGCTGGGATTACAGGCTTGAGCCACCGTGCCCGGCCTATTTTCCCTATTAATATTAAAACTAACAAATGAATAAAAGGAAAAAAAAATCACATGTGCTCAATTCATTGCCTTTATGCTTATCCTGGAAAATAAACGAAATTTCTTTTGTATTCATACTAAAGAACAACTAAAGAAAATCTGTACACCAATAAAACATATCTAAACTCTGCAGTTATTTCCATGGGTTGTTCCCACTCCCACTGATTTTGGTGTCGTTTCTGATCAATCATGATGGTGAGAGATGACCCAGTTTCATAACATCTGAAGCTATTCAATTTTTCTATGATACAATTTCATCATGGGCCAAGTCAAATGGTCCAGCAGAGAGATGCTCTCACATTCTCTTAAAAGGTTACCCTTTTGCCTTTCTTTTGAGATATTGTTTCTTAGACAGGAGAAAAATTGAAGCTTATATCTAAGAGCAACACTACATGATGAAATTTTTTTTTCTGTGTTGCCAATCCTCCTATGCCCACACAAGGGAGGAGCAATTCTGAAGACTTAGACTTTCAGTGCTAAAAATGTTAGTGATTATAAATGAATCTGAACTCTATCTTTAAATCTGCTTTTGAGGATTTTTTAGATCAATTGAGGCATTAAGAAATTTAAAATATTGATTATTTGTAAAATATGTCAAAACTGACTCTGACAATGCTACATAAAACCAAAGCAACAAATACAAACAATAAGTAAGACATGTTTTCTTTGCAACTCTTAGCTTTATTTAATGATGCAGCAATTTCCTCTATAATAACTCCAAACAGAGCAAAGACAAACCAACCACACAGGAGAAAATGAATCTGGTCAACAGACATTTGGGACCCACCTTTAATCCTTTAATAATGGCCCAGAAAATAATTTATGTCTTGCTGTTACTTCATATCTGGCAATTCTACCAAAGACATCATTTTGTCCTCAGCAGGGGCAGTAATTTTTATGCTAGCCTCTGTGGATAGCTTTGTATAATTTATGTAGTTTTTAATATTGGTAATAGCAACTAGCTGGCTAAGGCAATAAGCACTTTTTAACATAGAATAAAGAAAGAAATCTCTCACATTTCAGTTAACTAACTGAATTCAGCATGACCAGTATGGCTGTTTCATTTGACTGTTGCTCAAAGAACATTCATTAAAAATGTTTCATTGTTAATATTTACAGTGTTCACACTATTATAATGAATATACCGTTCACACTAATATTGAAAAATTAGGAAAACACCAATCTGCAATAGAATAACCCATTACACTAACCCAAAAATATTGTTTTTATCAAATTGGTGGCCTTGTTCTTCGGTTTTTACCTTTTGAAATGTGACAAGTACCAGAGAAGTAAAGAGCAGGAATTAAAGATGGTGTGATATACAAGATCATGGATGACTGGCCCTGTGTATTTAAAAATCCTTTGAAATTATCAATAACTTCTCTGATTTTACACTTTATGCTGAAGAATTTAAAAATATATGAACAAGAAGACACTATTTCCAATATATTATATGCCATTCTAATAAATCATAATGCTCATTGACAAACTATTGATAAATATAATTAATAACCTCTTCTCAGACAAGCATATAGTAATTGTGTGTAAGAACACCGTACAGTTGTCTTGGACTAAATATGTTTTGGAAAATATATACAGAATCTATCAAAAGTCTATCCCTGTGATTGACTTAGAAGCACGTAGAATTATTACAAGTACTTGTATATATTCCATTATTTTAAAAACAATAATCACTTTAAATAACATTTTTAGAACTAATTTCAAATATATTAATAAATGATCTAAAAATGTGTACATCTAAACATAAACTTCTTCCTACTTGTCATTTGGTCATCAATATTTATACATTTCCAGATTTCATGCACATTTTTTCCCTATGTTTCAATGTATCTGAAAGCAGGTTTGTCACACAATGGACAACATAAAAGCACTACATTACAGTTTGGTAGGAAGCTTTTTTTTTCCTTCCTAGTGGAACACAAACTAATGATGGATCTTGCAATCAGCATTTCCCGAATTCAACAAAATGCATTGTTTCCCTGGGTGAAGGCCTGGATTTGTTTTATAATGTTATACTGAAGCACCTGATGTTGTACTGAAACATCTGAAAGTGGTTAAACACACTCCAGGACAGCCCACCGAAGGGCCCAAGTTCATGCATGCATGTAAGACACTTAGTACAGTGCTCGGTAAAAAGCGAGCACTCAATAAATGACAACTATTGCCTTCCTTTACATTAGCTTGGTTCAAAAGTAATTGCGCTTTTTTTCTATTAAAAGTAATGGCAAAGACTGCAATGACTTTGGCACCAGCCTAATATATAGAGAGAATATTTGGTTGTGTGTAGCAAATTCTGTCTCTGCCCCTGCCAGAACTCCTTTAACAGGTCCATGTTCTCTTCCTCCCATCTTTTCTGGAGACTTGCTTCTAGCTCACAGGAACCACCTCACTCAGAGTTGCCTGAAAGGTTATAACACCCTACCCCATCCTACATCCTCCACTACAGGACCACCTTCCTGACCAGGAAGTATAAAAGCCCAACTACTTTGCCTAAAGGCATGCAATGCTTATGCTCCAGAGCTCCCCCAGGGACCAGGCTGAAGCTAGAATTCCGAAACCACTTCTTTGGCGAACTCTTTCCCCTATTATACTTGGCTTCCCTCACTTCCTCCCAGGTTTCTCCTGAGAGCATTCCGTCAATAAATCACTTATACAGGAACCACCATCCCTGACGCTGCTTATAGGCAATCCCACCTAATATGTTTCCTCAGGTTTCTGCTGGGTGTGGTATTTATGTTTTCGCTGGTTTCTACAATGTGTTTGGCTAGCATAATCATGTGAAAACAACAACCAGATGAACCTTGGGGAACCGTATCTATGTAGTTATACGGCTGCCCTTAGGGGCTCAGAGGAGAAACAGATATGCAAATAGACAATTACAAATGATTAAAACGCACATATAAAAAAGGTGTGATTGAAGTACAAGGAAAAGTGAATAACTAACACTTCTTGAGAATTCAGCAAAAGCTTCATTGAAGAGGTAAGATTTGAGTTAATCATGAGGACATGAAGATGCCTGAGATTTGCTCAAGTAGACAAGGCAGAGAAAGCTTAATGGAAAAAAAAACATGCCATGTGTTAACACTCAGATTTGAGAAAGCATGGTGTGTTCAGAAATCTGCAAGTAGTTTGGTGTGCAGGGTATAAGATGTAAATTGGCACAAGATGAGGAGATACACACAGCATACATACAATTACATATATATAATTCATGATCATTACATGATGGAGACCTAGTAAAACATAAGCAGAAAAATGACATAATTCAATTTGTTTCATTTAATTTTAATTAGTTGTTTAACTTTGTGTAAAGCATACAGAATGAAAAACTCAAAACATAGAGATATAGAAAAATTGGGTTTTGTAAA
Organism: Macaca fascicularis; assembly: GCF_037993035.2. Lineage (NCBI taxonomy): Eukaryota > Metazoa > Chordata > Mammalia > Primates > Cercopithecidae > Macaca > Macaca fascicularis. Next base: position 19,180,026 of record NC_088376.1, read on the forward strand.
CAGGATTCTAGTGAAGGTGTGGAGAACGTGCAGGAATGGAGTAGAACCTGCAGGGAGGGAGACCAGGTAAAAGATGCTGGAATGGGGTGGAAGGGCCAAAAACTCAGGGTGTTAGGGAGACACAGGATCCTAAAGAATGAATCTAAAATTAACTCTTATCATAAGCAGATGTACATTGGACTTGTTCCATTTCTTGCACTTAGTAGGTAAGCAGTAGTAGGTAAGACTCTCTAAGTAAGTAAGTAAGTACTTAGTAGGTAAGACTCTTTAAGACATTCAAGAGAGGCTAGAGGATGGAGAACATGTGAGAAAGGTAAGAATACATTCTTGAGCAAGTGAACGGCTCATTCATCCATCAGACCCAATTACTCATGACAGGTCCCTCTGTGAAGTCAAGAGACATTTGTCTCTCCAGTGGGGTGAATGTTTCTGAATCTCCAGCTTTGTAAAGTCATCTCTATGCAGTTGATATCTTGCCTGTTTTACTTACATTAAAGGGACTCATATCCTTTGATTTCTCAGTAAATCACCATTATACTTTAGACAAGCACATAGCAATCTATTCTAATATCCCAGGGAAGAAGTGAAAAGGATGTGAACTAAAATAGTGGTCAAGGGGAAGAAAAAGCTGGGTAAGGGAAGAAATACTGAAAAATGTGGTTGATATAAAGAAAACAAATGCAGATAGTTATCATTTGGATGCAAAGGAGAAGAAAATAGAAAATACCTATTTACACCACCTTAAAAATCCCCATGAATAAAAACACCTCAGCGTTAGCACACTCAAATAATATTAAATAGCCTGACGCTGGTTAAACCACAAAAGTGTATCAGTTCACAAAATTCAAGACAAGCAGATAAGGAAAAGGAGAATAGGGACATAAACAAAAACTATCTACTCAAACCATAAAAGTAAGATATGAAAGTTTAGGCTAGATCTGCAAACCAAGAAAACAAACAAAAAAGGTACTATTTTCCCTTACAAGATTTCATTGTTAGACCACAGTTGCACCAACTACAGCGGTGAATCATGGCTATACGGCATTGATTCTACTTTATTGTCTTTTAGGATGAGCCCTCTGTATTATTACAGCTATGGAAGCAGGCTTAAATCCAGCCAATGATGAAGCCTTGCCTTAAATATTCAAGGTCACACGCCCCCACTGCCAGGAATTAGCAGGCTCAGCTGTGAGGTGAATTTTCCTATTAATAAGTAGGTTTCCTGAGGAGTAGAAACTTTAGTTGGTGCCGGGCATGGTGGCTCATGCCTGTAATCTCAGCATTTGGGAGGCCAAGTGAGGTGGATCACTTGAAGTCAAGAGTTCAAGACCAGCCTAGGCAACATTGTGAAACCCCATCTCTACTGAAAATACAAAAACTAGTTGGGCATGGTGACTCACACCTGTAATTCCAGCTACTCTGGAGGCTGAGGCACAAGAATTGCTTGAACTCGGGAGGCGAAGGTTGCAGTGAGCACAGATCACACCACTGCACTCCAGCCTAGGTGACAGAGGGAGATTCTGTTTTTATTTATTATTATTATTATTATTATTATCATTATTAAAAATAAAAGAAAGAAATGAAACTTTTCTTTAAGCGAAATCTAACCTATTTTGACCAGAGGGGATACGCCAAGCAAAGATTCAGCTCCTGAATGTCAAATAAGAATAGACTCTGTTCATGACTGGCCTGGCTTTATTTCACGGATCTGGTATACCCATCTGCCAATTTCTGTGAATACCCTCCAATAAAAGGCTCACAGTTGCCCTACTCTGGATAATTACCCTCATCCAATATCTTGTCTGATTCCCCCCTTTCAAGGGAGAAATATCTTATAGGATGGTATACTTTAGAATGCCTTGTGGATCAGGACTAGGCCCCTTGTTTTTACCTGAGCACACATCCTTACTTGACTCTTTTCCCTTCCCTTGCTTCCTTTAAAGTATTTTGTTCAGTTTTTTTCCTGTAAAGCATTCTGTGATAAATCACATACACCTGAATCCCAGTATCAATCTCTGCTTCTAGGAAACCTGACCTTACACAAATGGATTAAAAACAACATGGCTGGTTGTAAATAAAAACTGACAACTGAGATTTTCATCGGGAAAAGAGAATATACCATTCACTGATAATATTCACAATCATAATGATATTGGCAGGAAAAGAGATGCTTATAGTTGATTAGGTCTCAAGATAACATAACAATCCAACAGAGGGGAGTTAGGTAGTAATTATCCGTGACAACTGCAACATCATAGCAGCAAGACAAACAATTACGTGTTTTCCTTCAAATTTGTATTACAGTAATTCAAGACTTGTACTGCATCACTATAGCTGTATGTCATTAAGTATGTGACCTTGAAAAAATTGCTTAATCGCTCTGATCCTCAGTTTCCCTATCAGTGAGATGAGTTTAAGAATGTCTTCCCCTTATAATCATCATGAATATTAAATGAGAGGCTCCCGTAAAGCAATTTGCATAGTACTTCGCTCTCTCCAAATATTAATTTACTTTCACTTTACTACCTTGTCACCATCAATTAATATTTCTTTTTAAAGTACTGGCTGCATTGTACTTTAATCAACACTAAGATTTAATGTAAGTTTATTCTTTTATCATTGCTCAAGGTGATGTGATTAGCATGAGTGACTATTTCTCATCCTGCTGAAGACAAAACATGAAAAACTGATGGGATTAGCTTAGTTACTGTAACGGACATTTGTATTTTGCCTGCCCTGTGTCTCTTTTACTCTTTTGTTTCCATGCTAATTTTCCCCTGAGAAACTATCTATAATTCTGAATTTGTATTAAAGATAGTCTCCTACCCACACAAGCAGTGGGGACCTGACCCTGATTCAGCTGAACCAATCAGATTCACTTCCTGAAAATGTATGTTTTACATGAGCTCAAAATCAAAAATAACTGTCATGTCTTCCTCAGCACTCTGGCGCCTTGAAGAGAGTCTTCACTGATTCCTGTCCCTTGGTCTCTCAAATTCACCTTGTCTTTGAGAGTGCTTTGATTTTCCAGTCCACATATTACTTCAAAAAACTGCTGTTACTGCTATTAGCCAGGAATAGTCTCTGTTGCCTGCCACCACAGGGCTGGACACACAGTGACTCTAAAATTTAAAAACCAATAATTTAAAAAATGTTAAATGATGGATTTTGACTTTCTAAAGTAGAATGGCCTAAAGAAAAGGCAACCAAACAGAGGGGTCTCAATTTTATATGAAGAGAGAAATGTTATGATTCTTCATAAACATGCATGTTTGATGTTTAGGGACACTTGCCAGTTCAGATGGCAATTGATTACATATCTTAATTTAACAATTGTATGGAAATATATTACAGCTGTCAGAAAATTTCAGATACCCCTTTATGTCACTTTGATATTTCATTTGTGTGTTTTGTAACATAAACTCCTCCCTCAAGCTAAGAACAAATATATTAACAGTTACTATCTTTACCCTTCAGGTCAGAAACATAAGTATTAAGATGATTGTCCAATTGTAATTAAGTTAGGGTAGGATTTTAAAATATTGTCCCAGAGCTTTTGAGTACAGATGAATACCTACAAAACTAACAAAGATTATTCCACAGGGTATGTCCTGGTACCTGTTGTTAATCTGCCTGATATCATATTAAGGGAATTAATACGGTGGCAGCAGACACTGAACCGTATCAGGATGATTCTCACAGGTAACAGGAGCATCTCTTACAGACATGTCCTCCACCCATCTTAACCCATGTCATCCCACACCTGAACTGCATACAAATCTGCTTAGACTACATAGGCAAAAAGGAGACCAAGGTTTCTGGGAAATTCTTGGCAGGCTAGCTCCTAACCCAGGGAAATCTAGGAGGTCCATAGTATTTTGCAGACCAAGTACGGGTCCCTAAACTGCTGTAACATTTTCAATAGATCTCAGTTAGATTTTAAGCCACTGAGAGCTCCAAGTTCTCCCCCGCAATCCCTCACATCAATCTGTCTCTCTCAGAGAAGCTCCTTCAAGATACTTAAGCTTAAAAAAAAGTCCAAATCTCCTTGAATGGCACACATTTTATCTGAGTTGTGGTGTGCTTTGTAAACATGGAAGATAAAATGACTTGGCTACCTGAATGCTTTGTTCCTTGAGAAGAAATCATTCTCTTTCCCCCCTTTTGGCATATTGATTACTCATTAATCCAGCAAAACAAAGGATTAATTAATCTCCATGGTTCAATGAAGAATAAATTAGCACAGTTTAAAATGGGCCTGATCCAATATTACCAATTGGAGGAACTGTTCCCCACTCTCTCTTTCCATTCAGTTCTCCAAACTTCATCTCCAGAGAATGGCATCAGAAGGCTAAATTTAGTTTGTGTGATATTTGGTATTCAGTCTCCTTCTTTAGAATTCAGTCCCTTGAAGCTACTCATTGCTTTTCCCAAAACCCACTTTAACTATTTTGAAACACGTGAAGAGCAGCATTTTTTAAAGTGCTTTAGATATATCACTTATCTGAAACAACCCTTTTTTATCTAGAAAACAATCTTTATAGCCAGTTTTTCAAAAATGAAATTAATACAATAGCTGCATACATTCAGACATTTACATACTTGTCCTATTATTTCCCCTGGTACATTAAAAGGGCTCTTACATACCATGATACTCAGTCAGCAGAATTTTATTTCATAAAAGATGAGTAAGGTACAGTCTCTCTGAGTATTCCCAGAGAAAAAAGAAAAAAAAAAGTGTGTAAGTGTGTGTGTGTGTGTGTATATATATATGTAAATTTTTGTGTGCGTGACAGAGTCTAGCTCTGACACCCAGGCTGGAACTCAGTGGTGTGTTCTCAGCTCACTGCAATCTCCTGTCTCAGCCTCCCAAGTAGCTAGGACTACAGGCATGCACTACCACACCCGGCTTTTTTTTTTTTTTTTTTTTTTTCAGTAGAGATGGTGTTTTACCATGGTGACCAAGCTGGTTTCAAACTCCTGACCTCAAGTGATTTGCCCACCTGACCTCCCAAAGTGCTGGGAATACAGGTGTGAACCACCGTGCCCGGCCAAGCATAGTATGTTTTCTAATGCAATATTTTTTGTTGTTCTAAACTGAGTACTTTGAAAGCTATAAAACAAACCCATGTCAAATTCTCAGAATGCATTAAAGGTTAGGAATCTACACTTGTAAAGAAAGTATCTCTATTTGAAATGTCAATATCTAGGATATGATGTCCCCACTGTCCTCTCTCCAGTTTCTGTTGCAATTATATCAGTTTTTTTAAAACTATGTATGCAGATTTAGCCTCTAGGTTCTTGGCCAAAATTCCTACAAAACATATAACACTTGAAAGAGTAGAGAAAGAAAACCTCACCACCAGTCTTGGTTTTCCATAAGCTAACCTTTATTGTAAGATATTCTAAGACAACAATTTCATTTTCTGTTTGTCTCTTTGAAGGGAGATGATAAAGAATTTTCGGCCAGGTGTGGGGGCTCACGCCTGTAATTCCAGCACTTTGGGAGGCCATGGTAGGCGGATGACCTGAGGTCAGGAGTTTGAGATCAGCCTGGCTAACATGGCAAAACCCCATCTCTACTAAAAATGCAAAAATTACCCAGGTGTGGTGGTGGGTGCCTGTAATCCCAGCTACGTGGGAGGCTGAGGCAGAAGAATCACTTGAACCTGGGAGGTGGAGGCCACAGTGAGTCAAGATTACGCCACTGCACTCCAGCCTGGGTAACAGAATGAGAGTCCACCTCAAAAAAAAGAAAAAATGATGCATGGGATTGATGCTACATTACTTGAAAAGTTCAGTGAATGCTGCTGAGTTTCAAATGTATTCCTTTGCCCAGGAACCTTTCCTCAATTTGCTATGGAGAATTGTTACCATAACAATTCATAAAGGAATGCATGGATTTAAAGGTCTATCTTTTTAAAAAAATAATAATTTTATTACAGGGACATTTATGTCTTCCTTTAAAGATTCTGAACTTTAGTTTATGTCAGGATTACTTGTAATCCTGGTGTTTTTGTAGAAACAAATCTTGCTCCCATGTACTAAATTTGTAGGGAGGGCCCTGAAATTCTGCATTTCTAATGCATGCCAAGCTAGTTTTGTGCTTTGGATCTTTGTCTCACTAATAAAGTACTCTTCTGGTTTGTGTATAAAAAAAAAAGAAAAAAGTGAATTTTCAAGTATAAAGTTTAAAATGATAAATGAAAAGCCAGCTCTTTTCTATAAAGATTAATAAATTAAACTTATATTTCTTATTTCCATAATATAGTATCAACATAGTAAAATATAGTGTCAAGAAGAATATCTGTTGCAGAGGGAAATTTCAGGGTGTGTTCTGGCAATACAGTATAAGGAAAAGTTCAGAACTGGGAGTGAATATATGTTGTTTCTTATTCCAGAATACCCTCCCCACTTATATAGCTTAGTAAAATCCCCCCAACTCCCTGAAGGCCAGCCTCCTCAGCTGAAGATGGAGGGGTATAGACCACATGAAATTTAAGGTCATTACCAACTCTAAAATTGTATGACTCCATAATTCAGCTGACCACTCCTGATGACATAGTTAAAATGATGTTGGCACTGGATCCCATATTTAGAGACTAGGTAACTTTGGCAACATAAGGCTTTCCTTTTTCTTTTTATTTTTTTCTTTTTGGACAGAGTTTCACTCTTGTTCGCCCAGGCTGGAGTACAATGGCACGATCTTGGCTCACCGCAACCTCTGCCTCCTGGGTTCAGGCTATTCTCCTGCCTCAGCCTCTCGAGTAGCTGGGATTACAGGCATGGGCCACCATGCCCGGCTAATTTTGTATTTTTTTCTAGTAGAGATGGGGTTCCTCTACGTTGGTCAGGCTGGTTTCAAACTCCTGACCTCAGGTGATCCCCCCGACTTGGCCTCCCAAAGTGCTGGGATTACAGGTGTGTGCCAGCGCACTCAGCTCATAAGGTTTTCAAGGAACGAAGTTGGCAACTAAATGAGAAAGGCAAGTGGAACTGTTGTGCTGTTGCTGGAAAAGTGCCACTCAAGTTTCCCCATCGATGAAGCCCCAAAGCATCCCAGGTTGTGCCCATAGTCACAGGGGCCTAGAGGCCAGTATTCACTTAGGATAATTCTTTTTGAAGGAGGATAGGGCTTCACTAAAAGGCTCCCCTATCTATATGGCTTTGTGCTTAGAGGGACCTGGGATCAGAATAGGGTTAAGGACAGACTCGACTGGTAGGGAGGAGGGATTCTGTAAGTGGAGAATGAAACCCATATTCCCTCCTTGCCTTTTAATTTTGAAGATTAAATGAAATAATTGTTGAAAAGCAGTTAGCATAATATCTCATATTACTGTTAGCAGTTGTTATAAACCTTTTTGACCTTCAGACAAAAATGAATCTGCATTTAGGCTCACCTACAGCACATGTTTTAGAAACACTAAATCATTCCAACAGCAAGTCAAAAGATTTCTCCATAGGTAACAATTTATTTCCTTAAACTCAAGTGTTTTGTTTTATTAAAACAAACAAAACCAAAGTAATAAGGTTTCGTTACTGCTTTCAACTGAGCATTTGTGTGAATGTAATTACAGCCATGCTCCATAAATCTGACAGCCATTTCCAAACGTGATTGGTAGATTTTATGCAAGTGTGTGCTCTGCACATTCTGCTGCACTGTTTGGGACACAGATGATGTACAAATGCAATAGCACTGAAATTTAAAGAACCACTTCGAAGGCCCATGCACAACCAAAACAACCTCAAAATACACGCTCCAGGCCTGAAATACCCACAAACTTTATGTTTTTCATTGGTCATGCTGGGCAGGCAAGCCTCTGCTTTCTGATCTAATCAACTTCAGAATGACTGTGAAGCCAACAGCTGTGTCAGAGCAATTGGAAAACTGATTCAGAACAAAAGGGAAGACCCATCTCTCTGGGACTTCTCTCTCTAAAATATACACGAAACTTCAATGGAATGTATAAATATTTCATTCACTATTTTGTACTACATTCCTCCCATGATTTATAGGTCAGACCCATTACTTTTAAAAGTACATTAATGTCCTCTTAAAGGCATCTCTTCTAATGCCCATCTCCCCTACTTAATGTGCCTAAGGGAATTGGAACCCTAAGTAGAATCTCTGTCTGTCCTGTATAACATCACAGGCTACCAAAATATAAACTCATCGATTTTTATTTTGTAGAAGTGTACCTTCCCTCAGGAGCCACTATCTAGGATGTTTTCTGCCTTGTGTTTTCTTTTGTTTTGTCTTTTCTGATATATGATATTTAAGTGGAATGGGGGTGGCTTCTGAAACAGTGGCATGAATAGGTAAGATGTCTATTAGTCTATTTTTGCATGACTATAAAGAAATACCTGAGATGGAGTAATTTATAAAGAAAGGAGGCTTAATTGGTTCACAGTCCTGTGGGCTGTACACCAGGAATAGTGCTGCATCTCCTTCTGGTGAAGGCCTCAGGAAGCTTCCAATTATGGAGCACGGGGAAAGGAGGTACATGGTAAAAACAGCAGCAAGAGAGAAAGAAGGGGGATGTCCTAGACTCTTAAACAACTAGATCTCGTGTGAACTAACTGATGAACTCACTCATCAGCAAGGGAAAAGCAGCAGAGAAAAATAGAGGGACGGGTGGGCAGATGAAGGGCAGGAAGAAGACAGCAGATGAGAAATGGCCAGAAGGAGCTGGGGGTCTGCCATCTAGTTCACTGATCCCTTTGCAATCTCACAGTTGAGCCAGCAGTGTAAAGGTTATGGCACAGACTTTGACTTTGCAAATTATAAAAAAAGAAACTTCAGTGTTCAAGTAGGTTAAAATAAATGAAATATGTGAATAAGCATAATCCCCATTTGGTAATTTTCATGTTCTAATGGTGATCATACTTAAAAATTAGAAAGATATGAGTGGGCTAGAACACTACAGGGTATCTTCTAAGTCTGGAAATACAGAATAAAGAGTAAGTTAGTTACATTTTTAATAATATGATCAATATAATTTTTCTTAATCTCCAGATACCTTTTCAGCTAAAGTAGTGCTAAGTTTTAAATAATGGGTTCAATTGTTCATTGGGAAAAAAGCACAACAAATAATATATTAAATTTCGTCTATTACCAGCCCTTTTAGATACCCTCAAATGTTTCTGTTCCCATAAATATAAGTAGAGTTTCACTGATAGAGAAGAAATGCTTCAGAATGGATTTGTATTTCTCTCATCCAATGAAAAGTTTCCGGCATGTGTAGATCCCTGGTCAGTTCTCCCTTGTGTCCATTCCTTGCCATCCCATCTTCCATTAGAGGATGACTCAATGTGCAGCCTGTTTCCCAGGTTTCTGTGTCTACCAGCATCTGCCTTGGTTCCACCAGTGGGCTTCTGCCTTGGCTCCATCTGGCTGAAAACTAGAAGCAGGAGGATGGAAAATGTAGGTTATTTACTCCTTCTTCTCTGCTTTTGGAGGCTTCTCCATTAGAAGGAAGCTTCTCTGTAGTTTTTGCTTCTACTAGTGGACTCTGGTTTGAGACTCCAGCAGCACAACCTTTTCCATTTGCCATCAGCCCTATGCTGATATTCCTGCTATTGATAATTTTTCAGTGGCTTCCCAGTACCCTGTTTGGCATCTCAGTTCTTAACACCACCTGGGTAGCAAATTCCCTGCAATAAGTTTTTTTTGTTTTTTTTGTTTTAATAATTGGCATAGATTCTGTATTCTTGGCTGGGCCCTGACTGATGCAACTCCACTATTTATTTGTCTTAATTCATTTAATATTTATTGAGTACCTATAGAGGCAGGTATCATTTTAGTTGCTAGAGACAGAGCATTGAACAAAGCAAGAAATATCTCTGTTCTCACAAAACTTTATAAGTTTCAGGAAGATAAAGAATCAAAAAATGCAAAATAATGGTAATAAGTGTAATGCCGAACATTTTAAAGCTAGGCGATATGAGGGTGAAAAAGTGAGCACTACTTTAAATTCGAGCATCAGGGAATGCCTCACTGAGCTGAGATGTGAAGGACTAGAAGGAACCAGCTATGTGATGGAAGAGGAAAGAGTATTTCAGGCAGAGACAGAGAAACTTGAGCTGGAAGAAGCTTAAAATAGTTGAGCAACAGAGAGGTGAGGAAGGTACAGCTCAGAAGAGTAGGCAGAGGTCAGAAATCAAGGTAGAAGACTGATCATAGAGGTTGGAGTTTGAATTATATTTTTTAAAGTGAGATAAAAAGCCATTGGAGAGCTTTTAGCAGGAGTGGGGAGCACAGTTTAACTTAAAGTTTTAGAGGATTACTAGGACTGCTTTTGGGAAGAGAGGAATCTAGGAAAACTGGGGTGCAAGCTAGGACATGAGTCATCCCTGCTGCTGGGTGATGTGATTGGACTCAGGTGGCAGCTGTGGAGAAGGAGGCAGTTTATTAGATGTCAGGTATGTTTTCAAGGGAGAGGAGACAGGATTGTTGATGAATAGAATGTCAGGGTAAGAATAAAAGAAAAAAAAAGAAGGACAATTGCGGTTTTTGGGTGAGCAACTAGGTGGATCCTTAAACCAAAACCATTCTCAACCATACTTCTGTCATGCCTTCTTACTTGAGTTAACTTTCTTGTCTTGATTTCAAGTATTAATGCCTGAAAATAAAAATGATACTTGTTTCATTGACTAACACTTATTTTGAAAACTTGAAACCTCTTGAAAATGTTGCAAGGGTATACTATAAATGTCCCTATTTTCCTTTACCTAGATTCACCAATTTTAACATTTTGCTGCATCTACATGTACATACACATATTTCTGATGAAACTTTTAAAGCAAGGAGCAGACATGACATTTCCCTTCTGGATTATACAGTATATCTCTTAGAACAAGGGTATTCTCCTGTAAAACCATTATATTATTATTATTATTTATTTATTTTATTATTATTATTATTTTGAGATGGAGTCTCGCTCTGTCACCCAGGCTGGAGTGCAGTGGCGCAATCTCAGCTCACTGCAAGCTCTGCCTCGCGGGTTCACACCATTCTCCTGCCTCAGCCTCCTGAGTAGCTGGGACTACAGGCGCCTGCCATCATGCCTGGCTACTTTTTGGATGTTTTAGTAGAGACAGGGTTTCACCGTGTTAGCCAGGATGGTCTCGATCTCCTGACCTCATGATCCGCCCACCTCAGACTCCCAAAGTGCTGGGATTACAGGCGTGAGCCACTGTGCCCGGCCCCCTGTAAAACCATTATATTATTTTCATTCCCCAAAATGTTGACATTAATGTAGCATTATCTACAATACAGTCCCTACGGAAATTTCCTCAATTGTCCCCCAAAAGTGTTTCTTATGGTCCTTTTACAGCTTTAAAAAAATCCAGACTCTAACGAAGGATCATTTAGTTTTCATGTCTCTTTAGTCTCCTTTAGTCTAAAATAAACCCAGTCACTTTTGTGTGTGTATGTGTGTGTGTGTGTGTGTGTGTGTGTGTGTGTGTCAGTTTCATGATCTTGACATTCTTGAACAATTCAAGCCAGTTAAGCTGTTCCTCAATGGGGGTTTAATTTTTTTTGTGCATGTGATTAGTAACCCTGCCAAATGAAGCTTATCTTAAATCTAATCACAGGTTATATTGTGCTCCTTCTGCTATATCATGTCAGCAGGTACATGGTATTATTTGGGTCCGATTATAGGTGACATTACGTTTTATCACTTGGTTACAATATGGCATTTGGCTTAAAACAAAACAAAACAAAAACAGCACTTAGTAACTCTTGCCAACTGCTACCATTTTTTTTGTCTTTTTTTTTTTTTTCCTTTTTGTGGAGAACGGGGTCTCGCTATATTACCCAGGCAGGTCTCGAACTCCTGGGCTCAAGCTATCCTCCCGCCTCTGCCTCCCTGAGAGTTAGGATTACAGGCGTGAGCCACCGTGCCCGGCCAACTGCTACCATTTTTAACCAACTCATTCCATTAGAGAAATCTGCATTTTCTGTTTAATATATGAGAGTAGCCACTGTACAGAATGCATATAAAAATGTCCACTGCCTTTAAGAACTTTGTATTCAAGGTGGATAGCCCTCTGGAAATACAGGGAAACTAATAGCAGGGACAGTGAAAATAAAATGGGTGTGTCACTTGTCTTAAACAGGCTGGTTTCCATTGCCAATAACTTTGGTAAGGCATTGGAACATAGTATGAGTAGAAAATGATATGCAGCTCTATATTTAGATGATCACAGAAAGTGGACTCTTCCATGTGTAATATCATTCATTTCCTTGAAATAAGTGCCACCAGCTAATTCTGAGAAAGGACACTCATATGTAGCAAGCAAAAGTTTATGCCAATATGATTGATATTCTTCTATTTGTTTTATCATTCATCCTCAGAAAAACCTTTATTTTTTTCATGTGGAGTAATGGAGACTCAGAAAGTTTCTACATGTTTCAATTGGTCTCAAAGTCAATATGATCCCATTTATTATTTGAATCAATATGTATATTACTGTAAGATCCAAGTACTTCCCAGTCATCCCTTGCAGCTCCACTCAGTAACAAGAGTCATCACACTTTTCCAAGATTACTGTCATGGAAGGGAATGGGAATAAACTAAGAAGTGAATTGGAATATGCAAACCCTGTTTTTGTTTTACCCTTTAAAAAAAGGGGAGAAAGAAGTAGATATGTACTCCCCTTTCCTTTTAATTGTAATAATTTCTGGAACGTAATAAATAATCAGTGAAAATTTTAAATAAAATACTATGGTTAAAACCTCAATATAAGTAAAAAAAATTATGTAATAAATTCAAGTTTTAGTTTCTAAAAACATTTTGATAATCATCTCTGTAAAATTCTTTCCTATAATTTTTAATTCATGGGAGTAATTCTTGATGCTCGTTTGGTATTGTTAAGCTTATTTAATGGTTTAGCACTATGTACTTAAATCCAAAGACATTGACTGGTTTGCTGGTGAATATGGTCTATAGGAAATTGGTCTATACTATTAAAGGCAAGGGAAACATTGGCAGGAACAGTAGATACATGTTGTTTGCAATTACTACTGCTGAACTATAGGTCAATAACAGTTTAGGCAAATAATAACTGTTGAGTATTCTATGTAAAATTCTTGAGAGGAAACAAAATCAAATAAAACAGGGAACCTATCCTTAAGCAACTTATAATCTATTTAGCTCTTAACTTTTTGATCAGAGAATCATAGCAAGAAATAATCCAACAGATTTTTTCAACACATTACAGTGGGACTGAAAATTCCCTCGGTTTTTCTTGTAATTCTTCGATCATTTCTTCAATCGTCCTCAACTTTCTCAGGAAATGTGTCTTTAAAAAAATTTTTTAGCAAGTAGTGAAAGTTGAAAGCTTGGAATAAAAAAAACAAGACGCATAAACATTTTCTTAGTGCAATCAGTTTGGGTTTTTCTTTTGTTCGTCTTTATCACTTCCTAACCTGTCGGGAATATTACAACCTTATGATTAATGCAACAACAAGCTTTAAGGAAAGAAAAAAATTGACCCTCATTCTTCAAGTTTCCTCACCTTTCAATTTGAGGCAGTTGTCTGCTTTTCAGTCATTTGATTTTGCTTTTTTTACTGTTTATCTTTCTCAAAGCATTATAATTAGGTAATAGATTAAACATTTATAAAATATTAAATATTTAATTTTAAAAGAGAAGCATTTCCCCTCAAGGATCTTAAATTCTTTAAAAAATTGGCTCTCCAGTTTTCATAATATCTTCACATGATAAGCAAAAGGCCAAAGGTTTTGATATTCAGGAGGAGGAAAGCTTAGATATGCAGAATATTTGAATAAAACTACCCAGCCCATGGCATAATAGTCAGAATGGCAGGGGGTAGAAGGAAGAGAGAGAAAAAGAAAGATTATAAGACAAAGACAGGGAGAACAATAGAGGCATTTCTGAATTCTCCTTCATTCTGGACTTTGAAGTATGACTTTTCATATTTTCTTATAAACATAAAGCACCAGTTGAAAATGAATAAATACAAGAACACTGAACAGATACCCTTCAAAACAAGATATTTGGGTTTTAGTCTAGCTCAGAAATTACCCAGCTCTACGAATTTAAAAAATTTTTGGATACTCTCTATGACTTTTTTTTTCTTTTTTTTTTTTTTTCTTGAGACGGAGTCTCACTCTGTCGCCAGGCCTGGAGTACAGTGGTTCCATCTCGGCTCACTGCAAACTCCGCCTCCCAGGTTCAAGTGATTCTCTTGCCTCAGCCTCCCGAGCAACTGGGACTACAGGCATGCACCACAACGCCCAGCTAATTTTTGTATTTTAGTAGAGACGAGGTTTCTCCATGTTGGCCAGATGATCTCAATCTCTTGACCTCGTGATCCATCGGCCTCGGCCTCCCAAAGTCTATGACTCTTTTGATGAGGAGACGGAACAACCCCCTTTCCAGCTCTAAGATTTCATGACTTCATGATTGAAAGTTTATAGAATTGTCTTTCTAGTAGCCCACTGCACAAAGTGCTAGATATAAAGTATGCCTGACCTAGGGAAAATGTGGAATTATCTGATATGGCTTCATAATTTTCAAAATAAAAGCTAGGTTTTTCCATATATTTATTTCTTAACTGTGTGTGTGTGTGTGCACATGCATGTGTGTGTATGAGTTTGTATACCTTTATATGGAAAATAGTAAAGCCCTACCAATCCTACATCCTGCAACAAAGTTAATTTGGTTATAACACTGTTGGTGACTGACTCTTGGACCCTAAAACTCCCAGTCAGCTGGCTAAGCTAGTTAACCCCAAACACATCATTAAGCTCTCAATAATATAAACAAACATTATATGCATTTAAATTTTTGGTTCTTACTTATGCTACTATGTTGGAATTTTGCTGATATCTCTGAGTCTGTGTGTGTGTATTTATCTCAGCAAATATAAATGCAAGGGTGGTTGCTTCCTTTCTTGCTGTGATGTACGATGACTGTTCTATGTTAAATGTGAAAAAAAAAAACTGTCAATAGAAGGGTCGGGATACAGGCTACTATTTTAAAGATGCCACTGGACTTTCTGGATGCCTCCAAGTCCTTTCTGTTGCAGGAGCATTTCCTGATCAATGGTTTCATACCTGCAGGACAGTGATCAGATAGTCCCCAAAGAGCTATCAATGAAAATCCATTTAAGAATGAAACATATTCAGACGAAATGAATAAATTCTAACATCTAACTACAAGAAATTCTCACAGATGCAGTACAAATGGGCCTTTAAAACAATTCTTCATCCTAGTTTCTTTCTCAGCATTTTTATAGACAGAATTTTTCCCTCTCCCCAGTTGAACAAGAAAGAACAAAAGTAGATTCCCCAAAGGAGGAATCATTCGTACTAAGTTTCTTGATGTAGGTCACCTCTGATGTGTTATTGGTTGCATTTCAACGGCTAAATTTCCCATGTCAAGCTTTCCATTCTGATGGTTCTGCACATAAAGCTACTGCTTTCAAATAGAATAATTGTCTAAATTCCCTGTTTGAATGTTGAAGTGTACTACATGTTCTACAGATGCTCAATACATTATGGGTAATGTTAGTAGCGTGATAGAAAATGGCACAATATTTTAATTTGAGGTGTCTCTGTGTGTGTACCTTTTAATATGTTAACAGGAAAAGAAGTTTCTCATTAAGCTAGTCTAATTTAAAGAGAAGTAACTATCACCTACACTCGAATGATTATAAATGTATGACTTTTGTTTTCAGCCTCTGATTTACCACACCAGTTTTCCTATCCTTTTTTCATCTCCAGATATCAGTCTTATAAATATCTCTTGGGTCTATTTCCTACTCTCTATTCCAACTGTCACTGTCATGGTTCAAGCCTTTGGCAAGCCATTCTTCACCTCTAAATCCATTCTCTACTCTATCAATTGTTTCTAAAAATAGATTTCGTCAATTTACTTCTGCATAAGAACAATCCCCAGTTCCTCACGGCCTATAAAATAAAATTTAAACACCTTAATGAGGCATTCAAAATCTCTGATATTCTTTCACCAACTTATTTATTTAGCCTAATTTATTCATGTGCTCATGTAATCATTCAGCAATAGAATGAAAGTACCTCCCTAAGATATTAAGTGTCCCACTAGAATATGAGCTCCAGGAGAGTAGGCATGTATATATAGTTGATTTTATTCACTAGCATTCACCAAATATCTAGAACAGTATTGGCATTAAGTAGATGCTTCAAAAATACTTTTGATACAGACAGGGGGCAGAATAGTGGGTAGAAGAGGTCAGTTCTTGGGCAAAGGCCCCACCTTCAAGCCTGGAAACCACAGCCCTAAATGAGAACAGTTATTCCTGTTTTCTTGCTCAAATGTTGCTTTGTCCAAAACCATCCTGGCCCGCCATGTCCCCCAATCCTATACCCATCAAAATCCCAAACTCCGCTGGCAGAAGAGCAAAGCAGTACGGCAGAAAAAGAAAGAAGAGAAGTATCTGAACATTGAGAGGAGTTCAGCTGGGGACAGTCGAACTCCAGCAGAAGATTTTCTTCCCACTCCATCCCATTTCCAGCTCCCCATCCCACTGAGAGCCACCTCCATCACTCAATAAAATCTCTGCACCCTTCAAATCCATGACTTGATTCTTCCTGGATGCTGGAGAAGAACCTGGGTACCAAGAAGGCAGGGTGTAAAAGGCGGTCACCTTGACTCTCCACTGAGTTGGTTAACACTTAGTCATCTGCAGATGGCAACTGCTAAAAGAGCATTAATTGTAACACACTCCTAGATGCTGCCATGGGGCCAGAGCCCAAAACTGCTTGTCCCAGCCCCAGCACCTGCTCACCTGCATGCTGCCCCTCCTTCAGGGGGTTTGAGCATGGCAGCTAAGTGAGCCACACCCCTGTCACAAATCCCGTGAAGGAGGCAAGGGAATTCTCCCATCTGACTTTGAGAATTAGTGAATTCAGCAATACTTGCTGAATGGTTATTATATTTCACATAGCTTGACATCGAGAACTCAGTGATTGAAGCCATTGTCTTTATTTTTATTTATTTATTTATTTTTTTGAGACAAAGTCTCGCTCTGTCGCCTGGGCTAGAGTGCAGTGGCCGGATCTCAGCTCACTGCAAGCTCCGCCTGTCGGGTTTACACCATTCTCCTGCCTCAGCCTCCCGAGTAGCTGGACTACAGGCACCCGCCACCTCGCCCAGGTAGTTTTTTGTATTTTTTAGTAGAGACGGGGTTTCACCGTGTTAGCCAGGATAGTCTCGATCTCCTGACCTCGTGATCCGCCCGTCTCAGCCTCTCAAAGTGCTGGGATTACAGGCTTGAGCCACCGCGCCCGGCCCCATTGTCTTTATTTTTAAGGAGGTAGCCAGGTAAATTGACATTATAGTAAGTTCAGTGTGCATATGTAAACATTAGTCTGGTTTCTGTAGTGATAAGCACCTACAAGTAGGGTCATAGTTTATTCATCTCTATATTCTTTGTTGTTAACTAAAGATTTATTAAATGTTGACTAAATAAATTGATCTAAGAATGTAATTAAGGCAGAATATCTGAAAGTTGTGATAAACAAAAATAATTCCCCCCAAACATGTTTAGATCCTAATTCTAGGAATCTGTGAATATGTTATATTATATGACAAAAGGGATTTTGCTGATGTTATTTAAGGTTAAGGACCCCGATATGGGGAAATTACACCAGATTATCCAGGCAGGCCCAATCTAATTACATAAATCCTTAAAAGTAGAAGAGGAAGGAAGAAGAGTGATTCAGTGAAATGTAATTTGAGAAAAGAGGAAGGGAGGCATGGGCTAAGGAATATTGAGGCCTACAGAAGCTAGAGCAATTCTCAGCTGACAGCTAACAAGAAAATGGGGACTTCAGTCCTATAACTGCAAGGAACTGAATTGTGCCAGCAACTCAAATGAGCAGGAAATAGAACCTCTGAAAGAGACATAGTGTTGCCTATACTTTGAGTGTAGCCTGGTGAGAACATTACTAGACTTTTGACCTATATAACTGTATGATGATAAATCTGTGTTCTTTTAAGGTGCTAAGTTTGTGGCAATTTGTTTGGCAATAGTAGGAAGTAAATACAGTGCTCATTCTTGGAAGGCTGGCCAAAGTGAGCCTCTGCCATGAGTTCTCGTGACCAAAAATAAAATGATTATCCTTGAAAGTTCAACAATACAACTTACCTAGCAAAGAACATGCACAGATGGAAAATCAATTACACAAGACAAAAGAAAACTGTTCTTCACAAATGGAATTTAGATAAAGCCATTTTCCAAAATAATGACTGCTGATTGGATCAAGAGATTTAATATCTTAGGACTTCAAATGTACTATGAAAAATCTGCACATATGTAGCCTTTGGAGTATGTATCTAAATAGTTATGCCCTTGAAGTCTAACTTTGACATCAGGAAAGTTCTGAGTTACAGTCTTCACCTCAGTCCAATGACCAGAGTGGTGCAAGAACAGTACTTTACAGGTAAAGCAGCACAAGGATATAAGTCAAACAGAAAATCTTCTTAGCCAGGAAAGAACAAGTTGACCCAAGACTGACATTTATATCTGTGTGAGTCATTCACTGCACAATGGGCAAGTTGTGGCTAAAACACAGGCCACACTCTGCTCACAAAGCCATGTGCTCTGTCATAGAGCAGTGACCTCTTGGAGGAAGAGGCCCCATGAAGGCAACACCGTAAAGATACACAGGCTTTGCCTGACATAACTAGAGAAGTCGTCCTTTATGAAGACCACCGTGAGAATGGTATTCCCTAGAGCTGTGCTATGCAGTGGCTCTAGACATCTTTTTGTAGTTTGCTTGCCAAGAATTGTCTATACAAGCTATTTTATCAAGGAGGGTGGCATTTTCCAATTCTTGCAATGGTGTCGCACATGCTAACGGTGATCCTGGTTGAGCCTGATACTGGGAATGGATACATCTTGACTTTTTATGCTATTGATACACAAAGTAGCCAGTAGCCAGGTACAGAAAAGTGAACAGGGAAGCTAAGGTCTGGATTTGCCAGTGTTTTAGGACAAATGAAAGTGATCTCTGTGTCCTATTCACAGGAAACCATATGGAGATTATAAGCCTCTGTCCCAAACAAAGGTAAAGAAGAGTTCAGAAGTTTTAGTCACCCAGCAAAGGCACATACTGTATGTAGCCTATTCTTGGGCTAGAAGCCATGAAAATGAAAAATCCAACCAAACCCATTCTCTATTCTCCTCCGGAATCTGCCTGCCTTGAGTCTTTGTCCAGTGCTTTCGGTTACTTGTTCTTTGTGTTTTGCCCAGCGTTTTTACTTGTTATCTTCAGAAAGGCTGGTCTAATAGGAGCTATTCTGCCACACTAGGAGCAGACTTTTCACTAGCTTTACTTTTCTTAAATGTGTCTGGGTGTTACTGGTTTGTGCCAGAAATGTTAATTATAAATAGCACAAGCATGACCACATACCTTAGCGTGCATATGTAAGCCTTTGTCCTGGCATACCATGCAGTTTAGCGTTTGTACTGGACTAAAGTATTCTGGCTTCAACAATAGAAAATATATATAGTCACTCTACATATAAGATATTTTAGCAAAAGAAAAACTGTATCTTCCAGAAGACAAATGAAGAAAAAAACAAAAAAGGACTCATCAGATAGCGAGGAAAGTTTGCTTCGATACTTATCTACCTTTTACCCAAGGAGAGAACATTATATGTTTGAAGACACCCTTGGGACAGTAACCTATTTCTATGTTAATTATGATAATACTCTGCCTAAGCACTCTTTTGTTGAAATTTAATCCCATTTTCTCTCATCTTCTACTTTGTATAAATTGATAGTGTGTTCTTTTCTTCCTTAAAATTACCCTTTATATACTTCAAGAGAATTAGGAAATCACCTCTTAGCTGTATCTTCCAGACTGAGTAACCCCAATTTCTCTTTCTCCATCAGAAGTATGCTTTTACTTCTTTTTAATAATTTGACGTGCTGTCCTCCATTCTAAACAGCATTCCAAATAGCTTTTGGAAAATATAAGCCTGACCCTATCACCCAACGATTCCACTCACAGGCACATATTCAAGATAAATGGAGGTCTGTGTCCACACAAAGACTGGTCACAAAAATGCAGACAGCAACTTTAACCCAAGTATCTACTTAGGTGTATATGGAGGAGTGGGGATTTAGGGTCATGTTTTGCTTTGGAATAGAAAAGGGATGACAGAACTCCCTGGGGAAGATAGAAATGTTCTATATGTTGATGTGGATGGTAGTAACATGAACATACATGTAAAAATAACTTAGTATATATTTACTAAATAAATTAATTTAATATTTATAGTAGTATATATAGTGTATATATATTTACTAAATTACTAATTTAATAAATGAGTAAATATATGCTGTTTCTACATGTCTATATATAATGAAATACATACATACCTATATGTGTGCATATATACCTACAAATACATGTATATAGATGCCTACGTGTGTGCTTATGTGCATATGCATATGAAAGCCAAACGTTGCTTCACAAAGTTATCAATGATGAAAGATCTTGAAACTTAAATCCGTAGCCTTCCAAACTGTTCTTTGCATGACAGAACAGATTGACTTTCTAACAGGATGGACAAAGAGAAAAAGCCTCAGAGACTCTTGTGGAAATAGGGACTGTTTAACAGCAGGTAGCTGAACACACCAGTAAGACACCTCCAGAGGGGAAAGCCCATCTGCTGGGAGAATGCTGTCCACAGATGCTTCACAGCACGTCTGCAGGTGACAGAAGAGTCGTCAAAACACTCAGCAATGAGTTATGCCAACTTGACTAAGTTCAATATCTCTGGGTCTCTGACCTAAAATTTCTGGTTATGGGAGTTGCTGTAAGCATAGAACAAAGATCAGGGGATTGAGATAGGATAACCCTGGAAGTATGTCCATCCCATAGTGTTCTCTTCCTAGCTATGTGACCCCCAGAAATTCTGTTCACCTCTGAGGTGTTCAGTTGCCTCATTAGGTAAATGGGATAATGTCTAACCTTTTCTGAAAATTAAGTGAAATAATATCTAGGAAGTGCTTAATAAAATGGTGGCAGAGAGAAGAAAAATTAATAATACCTTAAAATTTTCATCTGTATGAAATCTATGAAAAGATCATAATTATCTTACCAATTTGATAAGTGCTTTTATGGAAAATCCTGGATTTTACAAAAAAGTCAGCATTACACTAAGCACTGAATGCTACTAGATTGAACGTAGTTCTAACAAGAATATGGAGCCTCATAGGAGTCAATTTCAATTTGGTTCATGGTCAATGGCCAAACCATTAGCTAGAGCCAACCCTCTGTTAATTCTAGTATCTGGCCACAAGTGAGAACAGATGTGAGCTCATGAAAGGACCACTGCAAATCAATCTACCCAGACCAGAGAATGATTCAAGCTATGACCTGCTTACCATGGATCAGTTATATCACCATGCATAAAGAATAGGTTTTCTTATGCCCAGGGAAAACTCAGGAGACTCTAGAAATGGCTGGTGGAAAAGATGTGACAAGGAAAGAACAGCATCAAGATGGCACAAAGGAGCTGCTACTTTTCATTCTCTCCCACTCCCACTCAAAAATTTAAGCATCTGGCCAGTGACCAATAAGAGAACTGCTTGTAATTGTTGATAATCCAAACTCATTTGCATAGTTTCCCATCTGTTGGAGACAGTATAACTGTGGCTTTGTATCCTGTCTGCATCTGTGACAGACAGGAATAACTAGAGAGAACTGGCATTTCTACAGCGCAGCTACCCTCCAATATGAGACCACTGATTTTTATCCACTGACTTTGCCTCCTGATATATAGACCTCTGGTCCTTTTCCCAAGAGACACCTAACTAGTTTCCTAAGGAAGATTATATTTCTTCCCAACTTTTTGATGTGTCATTTTCTAATCAAAAATTTTTCACTGAGCATCCACTCAGGACCTTTTAACATACAATCATAAAACACTAGAAGAACAGGGCTGGGCGTGGTAGCTCATGCCTGTAATCCCAGCACTCTGGGAGGCTGAGGTGGCTGGATCACAAGGTCAGGAAATCAACACCATCCTGGCAAATACAGTGAAACCCATCTCTACTAAAAATGCAAAAAATTAGCTGGGTGTGGTGGCAGCCACCTGTAGTCCCAGCTACTTGAGAGGCTGAGGCAGGAGAATGGTGTGAACCCAGGAGGCGGAGCTTGCAGTGAGCACTGCACTCCAGCCTGGGCGACAGACCCAGACTCCATCTCAAAAATAAAAAATAAAATAAAATAAATAAATAAACAAACACTACAACAGGTGCTTTAAAAGAAAAAATATATATATGGGGACCAAGAAAGCCTAGAAAATGAAGCATACACTGTTTATAAAATCTATATCCACTGGTGTCCACGGTGAAAGAATTCAGTGTCATGGCTTTAAAGAATAACCATAATCCCTGCGTGGTGGCTCACGCCTGTAATCCCAGCACTTTGGGAGGCTGAGGCAGGCGGATCACGAGGTCAGTTCAAGACCAGCCTGGCCAACATAGTGAAACCCTGTCTTTACTACAAATACAGAACATTAGACGGGCGTGGTAGTGGGTGCCTGTAATCCCAGCTACTTGGGAGGCTGAGGCAGGAAAATCACTTGAACCTGGTAGGCAGAGGTTGCAGTGAGCAGAGATCCAGCCTGGGCGACAGTGCGAGACTGTCTGAAAAAAAAAAAAGAACAACTATAAACTGATGACTTCTACATTTTTAATCTCCAGTCTAGCCCTCTCTCTCAGATTCCAAATTCAATTGGTGATGACAATAATGATAATAGCTAATAATAACTAAAAGTATCCAGTGATTAATATATTTATCTATAGGCATATATGTCTATAGATGTGTAGATAGCTATATATAGATATATAAAAATTAATCTCTATATATCAATTAATTAAACAATTTAAGACACTTGTTAGCTAGATGGTGTTATTGACAACAAATTAATCAAATGATAATATAATTTGAAACATTAAAATTGGAAGCACAAAGAAGCCAAATGGCACTTTCAAAGTAACATAGCTGGCCAGGAAGTTGCAAAGGTTAAGAGTTGAACCAAGACAGATTGGTTCTCATGTCCACCTGTGTTCTTAATAACTCTACTTGGATGTCTAATAGACATTCATCTTATCATATCTAAAACCAAACTCCTGGTCTTTTTCCAAAAGCTTGTTTCACCCACAGTATCCCCATTACTGTAAATGGCACCTCTATCTCTCTAGTTTCTCAGGTCATAGAATTTGGAATCATCGTTGACGCTTTTCATTGTTTCACACACCATATCCAAGCTATCAAGAAATCAGTTCACCTCTATCATTAAAAACATCCAGTATCTGACCGCTTGTCACTGCCTTTACTGCTACCACTTTGGACTGAACCACCCTCTTCACTACCTGGAATGCTGTATTACCCTCAAATAGTCTTCCTGTTTCCACTCTTGCTCCCCTAGTCTAGTCTCCAAAGAGTAGCCACACTGACCTTTCTAAAATAGAGTTAGGAGGCTATATTACTCTTTTATTTAAAGTCACTGTTTTTTCCCCCATCTCACTCAGAGTAAAGCCAAAGTCCTTGCAATGACAAGTAATACCAAATCCCATTAGCTCTCAAACCCCAACTACTTCTCTCACCTTATTAACCTCCTCACGTGGCCTTCACACTCACTTCAGCCACATAACCTTCTTGTTATTCTTCAGATACTCCAGGCACAATCCTACCACAGAGCCTTTGCATGGGCTATTTTCTTTGCCTGGAATGTTCTTTCATTCTAATTTCCTTACTTCCCCCAAGCCCCGATGAATTGTTACATTATCCATGAGGCCTGCCCTCACTAACAGTATGTAAGCTTACTTCCTGCTCTCCTCTATCCTTGCCCAGTCCTTTTTCCCTACTCTATGTGTTCCTTTATCTGTAGCATTTATCACCTTTGAATTCAACATATATTTTACTTCTCATATTTATTTTTAATTTTATTTTTAATTTTTGAGACATGGTCTCACTCTGTCACTCAGGCTGGCAGACACTGTTGCTATCATGGCTCACTCACTGCAACATCAACCTATGAGGCTCAAGGGAGCCTCTCACCTCCCAAGTAGCTGGGACTGCAGGAGTGCATCACACTGAGCTAATTTTTGTATATTGCATAGAGATGGAGTCCACTATGTTGCCCAGGCTGGAATCAAAGTTCTGTGCTCAAGTAATCTTTCTGTCTTGGCCTTCCAAAGTGTTATGATTACATGTGTGAGCCACCACACCTGGCCTGTGTTTGTTTTATTTATTTATTTATTTATTTATTTATTTATTTATTTATTTATTTTGAGATGGAGTCTTACTCTGTTACCGAGGCTGGAGTGCAGTGGCACGGTCTTGGCTCACTGCAACCTCCACCTCCCGGGTTCAAGTGATTCTCCTGCCTCAGCCTCTTGAGTAGCTGGAATTACAGGTGCCTGCCACCCAGCCTGGCTACTTTTTGTATGTTTAGTAGAGACGGGGTTTCACCATGTTGGCCAGGCTGGTCTCAAACTCCTGACCTCATGATCCACCCACCTTGGCCTCCCAAAGTGCTGGGATTACAGGCACGAGCCACTGCGCCCAGCCCCCATATTTATTTTTAATGTCTGTCTTCTCTTACTAGAGTGTATATGCCATGAAGTCTTGGAATTTTTGTATTGTTACTGCCATAGCTCAAAACCCTAGAATGGTATGCAGCCTGCAAGACTATTAGACTGTTAAAGGCTCTGAGAAGTTCTTTACAAAGATTTTGTATATTTTTTCTTTAAAATAAAATCTCTCAAATTTATTGATAACAAGTCCATTTCTCTCCCATAAAATAACCATTAAAATCTCATCATATTAATGCTTCAAGGGAAGGAGTTTGGTGATGGTTGCTGTGGAAGATACAGGAAAAACATATGTAAGATTGTGGTCAGCGTTCCAGAAACAGCTCAGGATATAATTAAATAAAATTTGGTATAATTTGATAAAACCACCTTTGATATAATTTGATAGAATTTAAATTTTTGCAAATATAAACAGCAAATTACTATCTCTGGTGTTATACTATTGTTTGCAGTAGGCCACAGACTGGGAATACATCAAATCAGATTCTGAACACATATTTACTATCATGTCCAATTTAACCTTCATAGGCTTTTCTAAATGATCCGAATAGTGCACCTATGTGAGCTATGTTTTATATCAAGGTTTTACAGTACGTCCCAAAGGAGTCAATTAAACTAAGGAATTATCAAAAAGAAGTAATAGAGTTATAAAAAGAAAGGAAAGAAGGAAGGAAAAAAACAAAGGCTTTGGGATATATGTAGATTATACAACCTATTTAATTCATTCTTAAATAGAAAATTAGGTTTAGGTTTCAAATATATATCAGTACTCAAGGAATATTTAAGGAAAAGAACTTTGGATTGAGACATAAGTTTTAGTTACGGTTCTACTAACCAGCTGGGGGGATTTGGGGATGTTATTTCAGTCAGGCTTTGATTTCCTAATCTGTGAAATAGGGGGACTGTAATAAGTCTCAGATTATTTTCAACTGTAAAACTCTTTAAGGTATTTTAAATTGAAATCTGATGAAAAGTGATAGCCATCAATATTTCTGTAGGTTTTAATAACAAGAAGATTACAATTATCGAAATGTCTACTTACATGTTCTTTTGATAATTATTTGTCATAACTACTATTACAATTTAAGTTGTTATGGTATAACAGTATTAGAAAGCATGATTTTGAATTTCTGAGAAGGATGTTGGTATTTGAAAATTTTAACGTAGAAACAAGAAGCCATAATGAGATAAATAAAAGTGATTAGTCACAAAATACTGCTGAAAACAATGAAAGAAGACCTAATAAATGGAAAGGCATACCATGTTCCTGGATGATAAAACCAATAGTAAAAAGATGCCATTTTATTCCAAACTGACCCATAATTCAATACAAATTTAACTAAAATCCCAGGAGGATTTTTAAAAAACTGAAATTGACAGGTTGATTCTAAAATGTATACAGTAATGCAAAGTAACTAGAAAAGACAAAACAATTGTGAATATGAAGATCAAAGTTGGAAGAATTGTGTTATCTGATTTCAAGACTTACTATAAAGTTACAACAATTAAGACAATGTGATATGGAAGAAATGCAAACACAGATTAATAGTGCATGTTGAAAGTCCAGAAATAGATACACACAAATATGGTCCATTAATTTTCCACTAAGGTACGAAGGCAAATGAATGGATAAATGATAGTGTTTTCAACAAATGGTGCTGGGATAGTCAGGAATACAACTGCAGAAAATTAAACTTGTTCCTTATTTTGCACCCTGTATAAAAATTAACTTCAAATGTAAACTGTAAATTGATAAAGTTCCTATGAGAAAACACAGAAGAAAATCTTTTAAGAAATTTCCTAGACACAATATCAGAAGCATAATACATTTTTAAAAAGATGACAATTAGGCTTCATCAAAATTAAGAACTTTTAGTCCAGGCACGGTGGCTCATGCCTGTGATTCCACCATTTTGGGAGGCTGAGGCAGGTGGATCACATGAGGTCAGGAGTTTGAGACCAGCCTGGCCAACATGGCAAAACCTCATCTCTACTAAAAATACAAAAATTAGCTGGGTGTGGTGGCACACACCTGTAGTCTCAGCTACTTGGGAGGCTGAGGCAGGAGAACCTTTGAACCTGGGAGACAGCGGTCACAGTGAGCCAAGATTGCACCACTGCATTCCCGCCTGGGTGACATAGTGAAGACAAAAAGTTAAGAAGTTTTACCTTTTGAAAGACATTGTTAAAAGAATGAAAAGACAAGTCAGAGATTGGAAGAAAATATTCACAAATCACATATTTGCTAAACTGCTTATCAAAATGTATAAGGAATTATGAAAATGTAATAATATTTAACAAGCAAGGGACAAACTATTTGAACAGACATTTCACTAGGGAAAATATATAAATGCAAATAAACATATGAATAGCTGCTTACCATCATTATGTATTAGGAAAACACTAATTTTAAAAAAAATCCACAGTATACTACACTTACATATCTATTAGAGAGAGAGAAAGACAGGAATACAAGAAGGCAGAAAGAGAGAAGGATGGATGGATGGAAGGAAGGAGGGAAGGAGAGAGGGAGGGAAGGAGGGAGAAAGGGAGGGAGGAAGGGAGGGAGGGAGGGAAGGAGGGAGGGAGGGATGGAGGGAAAAGGAGAGGAAAGGGAAGGAAAAAGGAAAAGAAAGGAAACAAAAGAAGCCTGACATGGTGGCTCGCATCTGTAATCCCAACATTTTAAGAGGCTGAGGCAGGAGGATTGCTTGAGTCCAAGAGTTTAAGACTGGCCTGGACAGCATAATGAGACTTCTTCTCTCAAAAAGAAAAAATTTAGCATGCACTTGTAGTCCTAGCTACTCAGGGGACTGAGGAAGGAAGATTGCTTGAGTGTGGGAGGTTGGGAAAAAATTACAAATGAGAGAGAGAGAGAGAGAGAGAGAGAAAGAGAGAGGGAGAGAGAGAGAAAGAGGAAGGAAGGAAGGAAGGAAGGAAGGAAAGAAGGAAGGAAGGAAGGAAGGAAGGAAGGAAGGAAGGAAGGAAGGAGAAGAAAGGGAAGAAGAAAGAGAAGAAAAGAAATAAAGAGAAAGAAAGAGAGAAAGAGGGAGGGAGGGATAGAGAAAGAAAGGGAGGGAGGGAGGAAGGAACAGAGGGAAAGAGAGGGAGGGAGGGAGAGAGAGAGGGAGGGAGGGAGGGAGGGAGAGAGAGAGGGAGGGAGGGAGGGAGGGAGAGAGAGAGGGAAGGAAGGAGGGACCGAGAGAGAGAGAGAGAGAGAGAGAGAGAGAGAGAGAGAGAGAGAGACAGACAGAGACAGGAAGCAATACCAGTTGTTGGTGAGAAGGCAGAGCACCGAAAACTTTCATACATTGATGTTGAAAATGCAAAATTGTCCAGCTATTCTGGAAAACGATTTGGCAAATTTTTTTAATAAAGTAAAACATACTCAACCATGCTATCTAGCAGTTCCACTCCTGGGCATTTACCCAAGGGAAATAAAAAATTATATTTATATAAAAGCTTACACAAACATCTTTTAAACAGCCTCATTTGCAATTTTAAAAAGGTGGAAACAATTCAGATATTCCTGAACTCAAAAATTCATTTAAAAAAAAAAGTGGTACACCCATGCAATAGAATATTACCCAGCACTAAAAAGGAATGAACTACTGATATATACAATAACATAGATAAATTTCAAATGTATCACAAATTAAATAATCTGAATTCAAAATGCTATGTATTTTATACTTTCATTTACATGACATTCTAGAAAAAATAATTAGCTATTAACAAGACTTGAAGGTGGAAATAGAGGTTGACTAAAAAGTGGTATGAAAATTTGGAGGCGGTAATGGTTACGTACTCATTTGTCAAAACTTATAGAACTGTACCTTAAAAATAGAGATTTTTTAATTGTATACAAATTATATTTTAATAAAAAATGAAAAATATGATTAGTCATTTTTCAAATCTTGGCTTTTCCATGATTTTTTTTTAAACCTAGAAATACACCAAATCTACTGGGAAAATTATTTTCCTAAAAACAGATTCAGTGTTATTAATATTACTCTTTGGGCAATTCTAGGAGTACAATGATGGAAGCTAATATTACAGAATTTAGAACAATAAAAAGGATATACATGTAAAGTACGGTACGAGCTAGATGTTGAAAGTTGTCTAAAATAAGATAATGAAGGCAAGTGCCCCTACAAATCAATTTATTTTTCTAAAATTTAGAAATGTATATAGATAATTCAATAAAAAATGTGCTAGCGAGACTCCGTCTCAAAAAAAAAAAAAAAAAAAATGTGCTGCTCTTTAATCCATGGAATTACATGAATGGCTAGAATAGTAACATCTGTGAGTCCTGCTGTCAAAATGTATTATCATTGTACAAGAGTTGCAGAGTTATGTATTCATTTTAAACTGCGAAAGATATAGTAATCAAAGTACAGTGTAGAAGATAAGGGTAATGGAGAGAAATACTGTGTATTAGACAAGACCTATCTGATTATGCTCTTTCTCTTATCTGGCCCCTTCTCTGACACTGTGCATTCCATACCTCATTATATACAGAATCACTGTAAACAGAAGGTGAGGAACAAGGACAAAGGACAAAATATTCTTAAATAGAGAAAGGAAACTATCAAAAGCTTCATCTCTGCTTGGAAGGTAACTATTATCCTGCAATCCTCTCTCATTTTTATTGAACTTTTCAAGTCAGTATGGATTATTCAAAGTTTTTCAAAGGAATAATACAGAAAGGACCACACTCGGTATGAGAAATGCTACTCATAAATAAATAAAAAAACAAAATCTAGGAATATATTTGTTTATTATGTCAGGAATTCAGGATGCCGTGTTTTACACAGTCAAGAACTCACTGGAGAAAGAAACTATGAGAGAAAAATTAATATTATCAAAAGGCCCTTCTTTCTAAGCCACACTATTTGTAATGCTCTTAAAGAGTCTTGAATATTATATAATCATGGTGACTGAAATCACAATTTGCTATCAATTCTATATTTAAAGAAAAAACCTGGGTGGTTTCCCAGCTCATGTTCAACTAATAAAAGAATTGTCTACATAGCTGGAGTATTTTTCTTATACTTTTACTTGAAGACATTTTCAACAAAATGTCACCCTATGTTCTGATCAAGCAAAGTATAAATTCCCCATGACATATCACTGTGTTAGTTGGCACCAGCTCAGATAACAGGCACTTTAAATCACTGACAGCAGTTCAAGTCCTTTGCCCCACATATTTTGGATTTGCCCATTAAATCTCCTTAAATTGTTGTTCTGTGAAAGCGATTCAAAAATATTGCATTTTTATACATAGTTTCAATCAAATGTTTTCTTGAAAAAAATAAAATGTATAGAGTGATAGCACAATTTAGACATCTATTTGTTATTCACTAACTTATTTATTCAGCTAATATTTAGTGAATATGTAATAATATGTTCCAGGCATTGTTTTAGGAACTGGAGCAAAGCCAACATAGGACATGCTGCCTAATGGGGAAAGACAATAAACAGCACAAAACAAACCAAATTAAAAGAATCAACAGGGACGATAAATACATCCACTAGACAACAAAACATCTAACAGCAGCCCAATTTAATATCTCTGTACAGCAAGCAGTTTATATTTTACATTGCCAGTACAAAACATGCACAGCTAACTGAAGATATTCTGCTTACACCTCTTCTCATGAACGTTATTGAATTCAAATGAGATTCAAATGTGCTGACCTGTCGCATAGCTTGCAACAAATCACTCTGAATTATTTTAATCTTTCATCCAGGACTACTAAAAATTCTGCTCTCTTCTATGCTTTCACCTTCATATAGATAATAAATTACATGATTTCCATTGTGTTACCTATTTTGGTTGTTTGGATTCAGCTTTGTATATTTGTTCTCTCACTTCTTCTTACGGCTCTTCAGTAAACAAGAGAACCCCAAGCAAAACAGCTTGCTGTTACAGCCTCATAGTCTTATTGTATTGAAATAACAGCCATTACAACAGGATTGAATAACCAAAGCTGATCAATATATACTCTGGTACTGGCAACATCACATGACCTAGATGTGTTCACCCTCTTCCACCTTTCCTATGTCAAAATTCACAACCCAACCTCATCAAAGATGAGGAGGTAAAGGGAAAGGAATCATGCCTTTTTAAATCAGGTATCCAATTTGTGGCAGTTTCCAAAGGCTATCACTGAGATGCTCAATTTGACCAGGTCAAATTTCATTTGTCTTGTACTTTTATTACTCTCAAAGCTAGTAAAACGTGTTTGCAATAGAAATAAGGAAAACAAAAATGACCTGCCCAATTGGCTTGCCAGGTTTTTAAAACTAGATTGATTTTGTCCTTTTGAAATAAGCAGCTAGCTTGACAGCTCTCTCTTCTACTTTCTCTGTTTAAAGATTGTTATACTTTTTGGACTCAAGGAGAAGTGTTAGGCTGGATAAACGTAGAATATAATTCTATTCATGGTGATGACACCATTTAACATTTATTGAACACTATGTGCTGGAGTAGTTTTATATGTTTTTATTTTGGTATCTTATTTAATATTGAAAACAACTATTATTACAACTTCTGCTTCTGTTCTCTGGTTAGACTGTTCTCCCCCTAATTTACCTTCTACTTTCTTTCAATCTACTGCTTTCTTCAGCTCATTTTTTATTTAGCTTACATCCTGTGGTTCGTTATTTTAAAAATGCACTTGGAGAGCCATAACCTCTCTTACTGCTCATCTAGAAACTCAAACAAATCATTGAGATTATACAAGTAACTGAGCTTGGCTGAAGTCCCTCAGAAGGATAGCTGGGTTTCCCTTGTAAATTTATGATCACTAATCTTAAACGGAAACATAGCATGGGCTGGCAGTCATGGTACATTTCCTTGGCCAATTCACTTTCACATTGTCTGCAACAACATCAACCTTTTCTACTCTTTTCAAAGATCTAATTTCTAACCCTTCCACTATGTCTTGCCCCCTTAATCTCAGAAGACCCTACCTTATACTTTAGTGAAAAAAGTAGAAGCAACCGGATGGAGATGCTGTCAGCTCCCTTGTATAAAAACTACAAATTCACTGAATGGGAGCTACAACTACCATTTCTTTGACCTTCATGATCCCTTAAGTTACTGCAGTGGGGTGCCCTTTCTGCCATCCCAGCCAAATAAGTCCTTTTATTTCTTCTTCAGTTGCTATTATCTTCTTGCTTCTTAGTAACTTTTATGCGTCTCATCTTTCATATATCCAACCAGTTCTTCTCAACTGGATCACGTTCATCAGAATTTAAACATGCTCAAGCCTCTCCCACTTTCAACTATCCCTTCACCTATCATCCTAAGTTCTTTACATTCCTTCTTTCATTTCATAGACACATTTTTTTTGAAACAGGGTACTCCATATTTAATATTTATTTATACCCTCAATCTACTTGATATTGGATTAAAAGCCCATCTGTATGGAAATAGCTCTAGCTGGGCACTGAGAGGTAGAAAACACCTGCTCATTTTACAAAGACAGCAGCGGCAGAGCTGAGGTTTAAACTCACGTCAATTTGATTCTAGAACCCAAAATATTAATTCTAGTAAGTTTGACAGCATTTAAAAAATTAACCAGGCCAGACGTGGCAGCTCATGCCTGTAATCCCAGCACTTTGGGAGGCTGAAGTGGTGCATCACCTGAGGTCAGGAGTTTGAGACCAGCCTGGCCAACATGGTGAAATCCTGTCTCTACTAATATTACAGAAAATTAGCCAGGCATGACAGTGGGCACCTGTAATCCGAGCTACTCAGGAGGCTGAGCTACTCAGGAGGCTGAGCTACTCAGGAGGCTGAGGCAGGAGAACCACTTGAACCTGAGAAGAGGAGGGTGCAGTGAGCCAAGATCGTGCTGTTGCACTCCAGCCTGGGCAACAAGAGCAAAACTCCACCTCAACAACAAAAAACTCCATTTAAAAAAAAATAAAAATAAAAATAACCAATGTTCATCCAAATTACAAAAACATTAACCTTTTGATCTAATGATTTCAGTCTTAGATATTTACTTTAAAGTTATGTTTTCACAACTGCAGAATGACATATGTACAGGTTTATTCATTCTTCATAGCAAATATTTAGAAACAAATTAAATGCCTCTAAATAGAGGACTGGAAAAATAGATTGTTATATGGATAAAGCTGAATACTATATAATTGTGTAAAACAATGAAGAAGCTGTCTGATAACTGATACAGAAATATGCGAAGATATGTTAAGTTTTTAAAAGTGAGATGAACTTTATGCATGATTTGTATAAAAATGAGGGAAAATGAGAATACTTATATTTTCTGACTTTTGCATAAAGAGACATATGCAAACATTTATAACAAAAGTGTTTATCTCATGTTGGTGGATGTTTCGAACTGGGAAAATAGGAGAAAGTGAGCAGGCGTGTGACTTATCACAGTACACCATTATATGCCTTTTGATTTTTGAACCATGATATTTTGATAGATATTTAAACATTGAATTTTAATTGTTGCCATATGGATTTTCCATGATGAGTAGAAAAATACTCAAGCATGATGTAAAACATTATTAGTATCATAGTTCGATTTATGTATTTGCTGTTTCACATCACCCTCTATAACTTTTCCAATAGCTTCCTCCTGCAACCAGAGTAAAATCCACCTTTTTATCAAGGCCTATGAGGCTCTATCGGCAGTAAATTCATCAAAATATATGCAAAAGTATTTCCAGAAATGACAACATGATTTTCCCAATTAAAAAAGTACTGACTCTTTAGAAAAATGGATGAAAATTACTCATACTAAGCCATGTTATTGTGGATTTCAGATCACATATATAGCATTGAGAATTAAGTGTCATCTGATTTCTGAACATCAGCATTCAAAACTGGGAGACAATGCAGAAATGCATTCCACATTCTAAGAAGAAAAATGATTTAGAACTTAGAATTCTATATCCAAACTATCAATCAAATATGAATGAAGAATAAAGCAAAATTAACCTCTCATATAACCCTTTTTGGATTATTGGAAGATATATGCCCCCTAAACAAAGGAGTAGTAAGCAAAGGGAAAGGAAGACATCAGTGCCAGAAGACAGAGGATTCAATGAAGGAAAGAAGGAAGAAGAAAACCTCCAGAACTGTAGAAGGAGATCCCAGGACACCAGCTCTGCAGCAGGTTAGGTGAGCAATTGTCCAGAGTAGAACAGGAAAACTAAGCAAACAACAACAAAAGTGAGATTATTGATTTCAGGGTATATAAGAAATTACAAAAAAGAATGTATAACACTAGTATAAGACATGGCACAGATGTTTGTTAAGTTTTTTGTTTTATGAACCCTAAATCATCATCTAACAAAATATTGAGATATAGTTATTTTTAAAGAAGCTAGAGAAGTATGTCTACGAATGTGTGAGAGTTAAAGCTTAAACTTCTATAACAGAAAGAACCAGTAGATAATATCAAAATGGAAACATTAAGACATAGAAGGGGAGGTATATTACTGAGAATGATTCAGAGAGTTCTCCAGGAAATTACTGGAACATTTCCAAGTAGTTGCATCCTAGAAGCAGCAAGCAAGGGCAGAACTAAGAACTGCCATTTTTTCTCATTTTTACAAAGATATATTGGATTAACTAAAGACATGAATAGTGATAAAATATTGAAAATTAGAGAAGGAAAGGAAAATATCCTCAACATCTAAACTTGAAGTAAAAAATATTAGCCAATAGTTATGTCTCTGTCTTCGTTAAAGAGGAGAAAGGAGAAATTTAACAACCTTATTTCTTTGGCATTCCTAGAATGATATAAAATTTATAAAAGATCTGCTAAGAAGTATAATTAATATTCTTCTGGGGAAAAATTGAGAGTTTATTCATTCTTCATAGCTGTTTTCTAATTCATCTTCCATTCTTAGACTAGCAACTCTCACTAAAATGAATGGTAGCTATTCGAGTGTAAGAAAAAGGACAATATATTCTTCTACAAACTGAGAGGTACTTAGTGAAAACAATGAGGAAAGGGATTGTTGCTGAATTAAAAATAATTTCTAATGGCCACATAGCATTCTTAAAAATTAAATAACACTAAATACCTCATTATTAACCAGCATTATTACTGCTTCGGAGGAATAAAATAACTTTCAAAAATTTCCTAAATTCACAAGCATTTATATGTTAACTAAACTTGAATATTACCGGTGGTACACACTAACATTATTTCATCTCTTCATATATTAGTTGTGTTGGGAAAATTTTTATCACCACCTCATTTTATTTAAATTCTCAATAAACTCAAGATTTTAGCTGCAATATTACAGTATTGTATGATTTTTTAAATTATTACTAAATTTCTTGAATTTTGTGCTCAATGATGAAACAAAAGGACTACAGTTATTGTAGTTACTATAAAGAAGAAAAATGTTTCTTCTAAATTAAAATATTATTAAGTAATTCCCTTTCTCTTTTAGATATTATGAGGTTTCCTGTTTGGGGTTTTCTTTGGTTTGAGTCCGTTTACTATAATTGTGGCCAATTTATTTTTAAAATAAGATTTTTTTTTCATTTCTAAACATTTTAAAAAGTTTAATTTTGAGAATACAAAGAAATTAAAAGAAGAAAATAAATCACCAGTGTTTTCTCCGTGGCTCCTCTGAACACTGACGCCACATGATGAGACGGTAGAACTTCTAATGGCCTAATTGCCTGAGATACTATTTGGAGTAAAGTTCTCCAGGAAAGTAGGAGGACAGAGCAATAAATAAATCTTTTTAAAATTAAACCACTAAAATATCAGGGATATTTTGTTTCTACAGTAACGTCTAGCTGATTCTGACAAATTCCACCTCCGACTCTAACTCTATCAACCTCTACAGAAGAGGGAAGAAGAGAGAGAAGGAGAAATGAAGAGAGGGAAAGTCAGCCAACCTGGATCCATTTGCTCTGTAGGGGAAGATTTTGATGCTAACCTGTGCCACATATACTAAAGCATGAAAAGGCATAAAGATGATCCTAGTTCTAGGGTAAACTATAACCAGGTCTAGTATTACAAAATGAAACAAAAACTCAGACCAAAAACTTCTGAGATAATGTGTCAGACAATACAAAAGGTATTAATAATTGTAGTAATCATCAACAATGGCTGAGGGGACTATTTAATACCAGATCCAGTGCTAACCATTTTGCAAATGTAAACATATTTATTTGCAAAACTCTGAGGCAGATACTAATGGTATCTCCCATTATCAAATGAATAAACTGTGACACAGGGTGGTATGTAATTTTGCAATGTCACATAAGTAGTGAATAACAGAGTTGAGATTTAAGTCTAAGAAGGCTGACTCCAGAAAATGTGCTCTCATCCGCTAGGCTATGTTGCGTTATAAGTAATTAGAGGAATGCAATTTTTCATATGAGAAAACGACACATCAATGGAGTTACCTGTAAAACAGATGTAGATATATATATAGTAATTTATGGAGAATCCAATCCCATTGCTTGTATTTCCTTTAAGCCTTGTTGACTTCCTTATATTTCTGACATGTTCTCCCACTAGAAAATAGATTCCTTTCTACAGGTAAAGCAGTAAGTGACAGAGGATGAACAAGATAGAGAGAAAAGCAAGGACCTCTGTTGTTGCTACTATGTCCTCTTCCATTTTGGGGGAGGGAAGGAAGTACAAAGGCTAGGAGTTTTGAAGACAGAAAGATCTAAATTTGAATCCTGGATGTTACTGGGCAACTCATTTTATAAATGAAGAGACTGAGGTTCTATAATAGTATCAAGCCTTGGTTTCCTCATTTGTAAAATAGTAATTTAAAAGTCTACCTCAGAGATTTACTGTGACGTTAAATCAATATCTTATGGAAGGTGCTCATCACAATGACCAACTGAAACAGCAGTGAACAGATTGCTAATAAGAAACCATCATATTGAAACGTGTTTGGCAAAAAGGGAATTTATTAGTTCCTATGATTGCTGCTTTAAGAAGAGGCTGAAACTATTTACAACAGCAAGGACTTAGAACCAACCAAAATGTCCATCAATGATTGACTGGATAAAGAAAATGTGGTACATATACACCATGGAATACTACGCAGCCATAAAAAAGAATGAGTTCATGTCCTTTGCAGGGACATGCATGAAGTTGAAAACCATCATTCTCAACAAACTTACACAAGAACAGAAAACCGAACATTGCATGTTCTCACTCATAAGTGGGAGTTGAACAATGAGAACACATGGATACAAGGAGGGGAACATCAAGCACTCGTACCTGTCAGGGTGTTGGGGGAAAGGAGAGGGAGAGCATTAGGACAAATACCTAATGCATGCAGGGCTTAAAACCTAGATGACGGGTTGATGTGTGCAGCAAACCATCATGACACCTGTATATCTATGTAACAAACCTGCACGTTCTGCACATGTAACCCAGAACTTAAAGTAAAAAAAAGAAAAAAAAAATGCTTCATCTGAGGGGCCCTCTGTGCCAGCTTCCAGGAGCCCTGAGGTTCTGGGCATGAAGGGAGCTTCCGCGGAACGACTTCCACAACAGGGGCAGGTATAGAGGGAAGCTGGCTGCTCCTGCCAGGCCTGAATGCTTCCTCTTCCTTCTCCCCTGACTGCGTCCTGGGCCCCTTGGATGGAGCCCCCAGGCTGTGTCCAGGGCTGTATAAAATGCTGATTGGAATAGAAGCGGAGGGTGGAATGAGAAAGGGGCAGGGCGCGATCCGCACTGCATCCAGGGAAAAGGGCGGAGCTGAACTGAGCAGCCTTGTGAGTGGCTGGAAGTAGGAAATGGGAGGAAGTGAGGGGGACTTTAAAGGAAGAAATATTTCATTTTAATTTATCCACTGCATGATACTGCAATAAAACTCTCCTCATATAAATAAATCCCTGAAGAGGAAAAAAAAAAAAAAAAAAAAAAAAAGAGGCTGAATCAGTCATCTTGTTCTGGTCTCTTACTATCTTTCAGCTCTGCTTCCTTCAGAAGCATCTCCATTCTCAGGCACGTGGAACTCTCGAAGAGGCAAGATGTCTCCCAAAGTCTCCAGGACAATACTCTAACTAATAATTGTCCCCAAGGAAAATGAAATGCCTCCTTGCCAGGTGGTCAAAGGAAAAATCTTAAAAACGCTTCTGACTGAAATTGATTGATACGGTTTCATGATGTGCCTATGTGTAGTGCTGTATTGGCCAGACCTAGATGATATGACCACCTTGAGAACAAAAATTGTGATTAATTCTACCCCAAATCACATCCCCAAATAAGAGAAGAATGAGTCCAAAAAGGGAAAAGAGGAATGAATGATGCATGAAAAGAACTAATATCAACTAAAAGCAAACATTTATATTATAATTCATAAATAAATAAGGGGAACATTATGGAATTAGTAAAGTTCTTCTTGTCAAGATGAACTGATATTAATTGGTTAGACCTTAGAATACTGTTAAGGCAATGCCAAGAGTTATTTCTCAAAGCACTAAAATGCATAAACAGTAATAGTAATGAAGTGTTTTACAGAATGTAATTTTATAATACAAAAATACTTAATTTTGACCAGGTTAAATCAAGCTAAGCATTGTAGGAATTAATGTATTTATTTATACTAAAAAATTAAAATCCTTGGAAATAATTTATATGTATAGCATGAAACATTTTATCTTAGCTAAATTCCATGGCCCTCAGTTAATTTGGGAGTAATGCCCTCGCTGTTTTATTATAAGTTTTCTTTTTTTTCTGAGACAGAGTCTTGCCATGTCACTCAGGCTGGAGTGAAGTGGCACCATCTCGGCCCACTGTAACCACCACCTCATGGGTTCAAGCGATTCTTCTGCCTCAGCCTCCCGAGTAGCTGGGAATACAGGCATGCACCACCACGCCAGGCTAATTTTTGTATTTTTGGTAGAGATGGGGTTTTACCATGTTGGCCAGGCTGGTCTCAAACTCCTGGCCTCAAGTGATCTGCCTGCCTTGGCCTCCCAAAGTGCTGGGATTACAGGCATGAGCCACTGCACCGAGCCCCAGGTTTTCTTTTTAAAGAGCTACATTCCTTCCAACAATATTCCAATGAGCCAAGCAGCTTACAAATGTAGGGAAAAGCCCACAACTCACAAGGCTACTTAGGGTTCTTTGGGTGGTTAAATATAACATGACAAAGCATTTTAACAAACTATATTGTTTTTTATTGCATATTGGAAATAACTACTAATCATTTAAGAAATACTAATAAATAAATGTTTTCATTTTCCAATTTTATGATAAACAAGGATTAGGAAACAACTATATACCCTGCAGACCAAATCTGGCCTGCCACCTGTTTTTGCAAATAAAGTTTTATTGGAATACACACCTATCTATTTACGTATTGTCCATGCTGTTTTTTGCATTACAATTGCAAAATGGAGTGGTTGTGGCAGAGACTACATGACCCACAAGTCTAAAATATTTACTATTTAGACCTTTATAAAAAAAAAAGTTTGCTGACTCCTTATATGGACAAAATAGGCAAACTACATCAATGACTCTAGGTCAAAAAATTTTCGGCTTTGTAATATAGAAAAGCAAAATGTTCTTTTCCCTGGTTCGATAATATTAGGGCAGCTGTTTCTACAAGCCATCAATAGCATCTGTGTTTTTAAATGATTTTGTATTTGTTTTGCTACATCATGGAATGTACATTGTAATTTTAAAACTGCATAGAGGTTTCTATGGGTCCTCAGATAATTTGTAATCTAACAGCAAAAATACTTGCTTCTGAAACACTGCAATGATATTTGAGGACAGAATACCAGGAAACACCAATATGATATTCTGATGAATATTTATGAGCACCTCCACCTGGCCTTCAAGTTTTCCATGCTTCAGTGCTAATGTATTTGTGTCTGCATAGAGAAGTGTGTGTGTGTGTGTGTGTGTGTGTGTGTGTGTGTGTGCGCGCGCGCGCGCGTGTGTGTAGGTTGAGGAAAGGGAGAACTATTCTGATCCAACTTTTCATAAAACAACCAGATATGTTATGTTCAAATTATTGCCCTCCTTCCCACTTTTACATTCTAACTGGAGATCATTATGGATTCATCAAACTCTTATGAGCATCTTTAGATCCTAAGTGTAGAATTCTCTTCTGATTCTTATTTACTCACTGCCTCCACTTATGTAATTTTCTCTCCTTTCTTGGAACATTTTTTTCTATTTCTCTTACATCATTTCCATTAGCACACAAGCATGCTACATTAACTCCCTCCAGTTTATACTAATTTATTTCATTATCTTTAGAATTACACTCATTGAAAGACCTTTCTGTATTTGCTCTATTCCCTCGCTCTCTTCCATTCTCTCTTGAATTCATTCCAATCTGATTTTTGGCCCCCTGCTTCATGCTCCATTGAAACTGTCCTCAAGTTGTTAAAGACTCCCACCTTGCTCAAATTTACATTCAATTCTCAATCTTTATTTTACTCAGGCTTTCAGCAAAACATGAATGTCTACCAATACCTTCTCCTTGAAACACCTTCTTTGCCTGGCTTCTGAGATACCACTCTCTCCTTGTCTTCTTCATAGTTCCCTGGACGTTTCTCAGTCACTCTGACTGGCCTAGTCCTATTTATCTGACTTCTAAACATTGGAGTTGCTCTAGATTTATTCATCAGATATCTGCTCATTTTCTATACTCCCTTTCTAGGTGAATTTATCCAGTCTCATGATTTTAAGTAATTTTGTTATACTGATTAACTCCTATACTGGTTTTCAGTTTTCAATTGGCATGAACAGCAGGATGCCTTTGCTGTCTTTCTCAGGGATATGCCAGCTGTCCTTCTCTCTGCTGTAATCCCATAATCTAGTCCACAGGGACCTTATTCTTCTGGACGTTCTGTAGATCACCATACTGGTCTACCACACTGATGGCATAGTGCTGTTTACACCTGGTGAACATGAAAAACAATAAACTTTAGGTGACTTACTGGGACACATAAATGCCAGAGGATAGCAAAACACCACAACAATTCTGAGGCCCACTATCTGTGAAGTTTCTAAGACTCCAGTGGTCTGGAGCAAGTTGAGCTACTTCTTCCATAGTCAAAGACAAATTGTAGCAACTTGCACTACCTGAAATTAGGAAAGAGGCAGAGTGCTAATTTGGTATCTTTGGGTTTTGAAGGCAAAATATAGCATGTTTCAGTATGCTGTTCCAAATAATGTAAAGGGTAACTTTAAGGCTGCTAATTTAGCTATCTTGGTTCCCAAGGGAAGAGTGGTTTGGCCAGGTAACACAACAAGAGTTCCACGTGACTGGAAGCTGACACCACCACTTGGTCGTTTTGGGCTCTTTGTACTACTGAAGTAATAGGCAAAGGTGATTAAATATTGCTTGGGTACTCAATGTAATTTGCCAAGAGGGAATCAGGTTGATGTCATCCAATGGTGGCAATGAGTAATATGTCTGGCACCCAGGAAATTGTTCAAGATACCTATTCATGTTTTTATGTCCAATAGTATAACTTATTGGAAAGCTACAAGAAAACATAAAGTCACAGACACTGAGAATTCAAGCCTTTCAGAACTTTCTGAATTGAAGTCTTCATTTAACCCACCAATTTAAAAACAGTTCAGATGAAGTACTGACTGATGGAATGAGGAATATGTGATGGGTAATGGAAGGAGGAAGTTACAAATATCAACAACATCCTCATGTTCAGTTATGGAAATGGGGACTGTAATAGAAATTTATATATTATTTTATCCTTATTGTCTGTTCATTAATAATATATTAATTGTCTCACCCTCCTCATTTCTTTTATCACATAAGGACCTTTAAATTACAGAATATTCAGGTGGGACATAAATGAATTAGAAGAAGACTAAACAATAGATAGAAATACTGACTGTTGAGTTTGTCTCTTCCCTGTATGGGAGATCAGAGAGGGTCATGGGTATATAAAGAAAAGTAAAAGACACACTAAAAACCCTTCAATAGATTCCTATCTTGTTCTGAATTAGATGCAAAGCATATAACTTGGCTGGAAGGTGACTATAAGATCTGCTTCCCGGAAAAATTTCAGGCCTCAACTCTTACCAGTCCCCTTCATATACCCTCGGCTCCAGTCACATAATCTCCTTAGTATTCCTCGAATACCCAAGCACTATCCCAACTCAGAGCCCCTGCACTTGCTGTGACCTCTGCTTGACCCATTCCCCATTTCAATGGGGTCTCTACATAAATGCCCCTTATAAGAGGCCCTTTCCTGATCACTCTCTCTAAAGAACCCCATGTCATTTCTCTCTAACCTTTACCCTACTCTATTTTTCTTCTTAGCATACCACCATATTACAGATTAAATCTTTATTATGTATCCATTATTTTTGAAAATATTTTATTTTAATATTTAATAATATTTATTATTAGATTATTTGTATTCTCCTGTCTCCAAAATATAAAATCCACAAAGACAAGGATGCTATTTTTGTTCATTACCTAATATAATGTCTGGGATACAGTACCAGAATCAGGATATCTTTTTACCTTGCACCACCCATCTACCCACTATTTACTGTTGAGGTAATCAAGGGATTCACTGATGTCACATGTTATGCTGCTCAACAAATTTAACCTTGTCAGATGAG
The DNA here is from genome assembly GCF_037993035.2 of Macaca fascicularis. NCBI lineage: Eukaryota > Metazoa > Chordata > Mammalia > Primates > Cercopithecidae > Macaca > Macaca fascicularis. Next base: position 19,222,262 of record NC_088376.1, read on the forward strand.
CGCAGTATCAAACACAGCACTGGATTCATCATTTAATAAGTGACACACTTACAACTCTATAAAAACAATGCCTCTTCCTCGGTGCCAAATTTAACACTTGACTACTTGTTCACCTTTTTCAGAGTATTTACCTACTTACCAACTCTTGCACCAGGATCCAGTGAAAAGAAGTGAAAAATTAGTGTCCCATTAAGAATGAAAGGCCAAAGGCTTCCTCTAAATATTATCAGCTTGTCAAGCCTCTGGTCTCTGTTTTTACCTCCCTAAGAAAACATATGCCTGCCTACGTACGCTTCTGTTCCTGACATGAGCAAAATCATAGGCTAACTCATTGTCACAGAAGTAGGTTGTACTTGTGGGTATTATGGGCACATCTGTTCTCTTGTGTTGTTTTAAGCTGGAAAAAAAATTACATCATTAAATATTCCACCCAAATGATTCCACATGTCCATGTTCTGCAGAGATGGAGGTATGAAAATACAGAAAGACAAAACGAGGATGCATCTGCTGTATCTGATTACTCTCAAGGTTCTTTTGTAACTCAAACCTGCTGTGAAACTATTCAGAGAAGAAACGACGGTTGAAATAATTTGAGGAAAAATATGAAGCATGAACACTTCAGGACAGGTTACTGGTTGCCCCAATATCTGCTCAATATTTACATAGGGTTAGAATTTTAGTTGGCACATGATCATCAAGAGGAAAACATGATTTATCATTTTATCTTTGTGATTAAATATCACCATGTGACTATATTCTAGCCAATGGACATGAGATGTCATGTGTCAGCTTTACAGTCAATGGATGTGAAAGGTGATGGGTTCTTCTTACACTTTTAAATGTGAGGAAATCTATTCATAACTTGCTTAAATGGCTATTATTTTGGATGTCTCTTACAACTTCCAGACTGTTACCCAATACATTCAGAATACTCTGACAGACTCAACGTGTCATCAAAGCCCACTTCTTGTGAAATAAAGTATAGAATGTAAGAGCACAGATTTAAGCCAATCTTTGGGTTTGCATCTTGGTTCACCATTTATTAGCTGTGAAACCTTGGTGATATGATTTTACCTCTCTGTGTTTTCAGTAAAGTCAGAAAAGCAGTAGTGCTACCACACAAGTTTGCCGCTAAATGCAATGAGCTACAATCCTTTACATGCTTATAACAGAATGTGGCACTTAGTAAGCACTCAATAAGCATTATCTAATATTATTTATTTAGAAATTACCCAAGGCAAGTCATTTATTCAGCCAAGTTTGCATCATCACAATGAAGCTTTCTTTGTGTCATAAAAGTTTCATTCCCTTAGCAGTTTGTCTGACAATCCCTGCTTGAGGGAGAACTGCCTTTTCTGAGAAAATTTTCTTATAAGCCCAATTAAGATAGGTGAGTATGTTGGGGCATGAGTGGAAACTGCTGCCAAAATTTTTAAAATGTGGTTTGATTACTCTGAAGAGAGCCAGAAGAGATATTTCCTTTAACCCGGGGGTGTGTAAAGAAGGAAGTGGCAAGTCAAGGAAATGGTAGCAGGCTGTGTGACATCTGTCATCCTCTCTCTGGGGCAATGAACTACTCAGTGAATTTACTCAAGCCTAGTATGGTGTATTAGTCTGTTTTCACGCTGCTGACAAAGACATACCCGAGACTGCGCAATTTACAAAAGAAAGAGGTTTAATGGAGTTATAGTTCTACATGACTGGGGAGGTCTCACAATCATGACGGAATTCAAGGAGGAGCAAGTCACATCTTAAGTGGATGGTGGCAGGCCAAAAAAAAGAGAGCTTGTGCAGGGAAACTCCAATTTTTAAAACCATAAGATCTTGTGAGACTTATACACTATCATGAGAAGAGCATGGGAAAGACCCATTCCCATGATTCAATTATCTCCCACAGGTCCCTCCCACAACATGTGGGAATTATGGGAGCTATAAGGTGAGACTTGGCGGGAGACATAGAGCCAAATCATATCATTCCACCTCAGCCCCTCCCAAATCTCATGTCTGCACATTTCAAACCAATCATGCCTGGGTAGGTCTTCAGGTCATCTCAATGCTTGGACCTGGGCAATCCAGTCAAGTTCAGGTAAACATCCGCTTGCAGATGCCCTTCCCACCTCCCCATCACCATTCCAGGGAAATTGACCACATTTTTCCTGGTGTTTCCCTTGTACCATGTACATGCCTCTTTCCTCTCAGCTACTATGTTGTACTGTGTTGCTTTTTGTTTTTTAAATACCTTTTCTCCTATTAGAATGTGGATCCTAGTGGTAGGGATTATGTTTTATTTCTCTCTGTACTCCAACTTATTGCAGAGAATGCAATTGCTTGTTGAAGGAACTATATCAAATAATGTGCAGGTTTCTACTTTTCCACTCATATTCACAAACAAAGAGAAGAAGGTAGTGGGCACAGCCATCTACGATGATAAGGACGATAGTGAGAGGCAGAAAAACTACAGCTGTTCCATTATATGCCAGTTGTGATGATCACAATAACTTGTCTAACATGTTATATTTTGTCAGTTGAACCTCCCAATGCCTAATCATTTTTTCAAAGGTAGACTTAGTTTAGTAAGAGCATCATGTTTATTCAAAATACCTGTCTATATACTTTTAGTAGTATCTTTTTTTACACTGCTCAATAGAAGCAGATGAAACATCTTAGAATCCCAATTGGGAGGAAATCTTTAATTCCCACACTACGTTATCTGCTACATAGATCATCACCTTTCTTCCACTTCCATAAGCTTTTCAGGATCTCTTGACTTATTCAATTTTTTAAGATGAGTGGAAATCTTGCTTAAAAATATATAGAAAACATATGTTAGTCATTTGGGACCAGGGAGGGTGAGACATTCATGGGAAACATTTAAATGATGTGTAGATGATGAGAACAACTATCCCTCAGCACTATTGACACTGTACCCTTCAAGGAATCAGGGCATTTGGAGAGATTAGAGAGATTGGTTAATGCTTTCATATGTGTAATTATGTGGAGATCAATTTTTTAGTTTACATGTGGGTACTGGTAATGCTCACAAGAAAGAAAATAATGGGAAGTATAAAACAAAATTCTCGGGCTGTGAGCTCTCCAGGGAAGAAAGATGGATTTATGATTTGCTGTGCCCCTGTCCCTGCTAACTCCAAATGGAACCACTGGAGATTGTTAATTCAATAATTATCAAATGCATTAAACATGACTTTTTATTACTCTCATTTTGGAGTATTACATTTTATTTTTTGGTTTAAAAAAATGAGAGTCCATTTGGGGATTTTGATCTTAAAATCTGATAGAATTCATCTGTAGCAGAGTAAATGCAAATAATATTCAACCTAACTTGTAAAGGACAGTATGTGTGGCTTAAGAGCAACTTATGGTGGAAAAAGAGAGCCCTAGTGTATTATGCACAGAAAAATCTCATTACTTTCTATTGATGGATGATGCTTCTTTGCAAAGCTGTTTTGCTCCTTCTAAAATGAGCAGAGGTACTACAAATTCAAAATTTTAAGGTGGGAGAGAAAGGGACTTAGATTTATGAACAGCAAATGCATGGATGATTTAGGTAGACCCAAAGGACAAAGAAAATTGACAAAGCCACATGAGGGATATAGCCATCCAATCATTTAGCATTTATTGATTTAGTTTCAATCTGCAGCACAGCTTTTCATTTATAATACCTCACTCACCACTGCTACTGAATCACAGTACTTCTAAAGTTGGTTTTAAAATTCTTATTGACTCCATAGACCCTGCCCCAATCACATATCATTTGCATTTAGAATCTTTTTTATTTGCAAGGCCTCTCAGCGACAGCAAGCAGATGTAAAAAAGCATGAAAAGGAGCTGAAGTGGTGACAAGTGAGGCATGAGGGACTGGAAGAACAGGACTAAAAGGAAACAAGTGTGAAAGTATGGAGAAAGCTAGACCTGGCCACAGTAGGAGGACATCTGAAAATGCAATCGCAGCAGAAAGAAATGAGTTTGGCCAGCATCCATATACAAAAGGCGGATTCTTTGTTTGCTTAACTTACTTTGGTAAATGTACCATTAACAAATTAGAACTGCTAATCATTTGATTTGTGAAGCCCTACAGTTATATTTAACAGCTCTGTGCTTGTGGTAATACCCAAACCCAAAAGGATTAAATTATAATGTAGGATCTTAATCTGATGAGTTACTTGGAAAGTTTAATTATATTTGTGCAACAGTAATTTAAAGAATTATAACAGGGCTTTTACAATATCCTTATTAGTGATAGGGTTTGTTCTGGTTTTCGTCTTCAGCCAAATTTTTCTAATGGCACAGTATATTGGTAGAAAGCATCACTGGTTTTAGAATATAGTATCTATCAGTTTTATTATAATACTGGGTCAATTTCCAGTCTTTAAATCTACATTTCCTTGTCTCTAAAATGGTGACAACAGGAGCCTCTATCTCATAGGTAACTAATAGAATTAAATGAAATAATAGTTTAAAATTTTTATTCATTGCCAAACATAATTAGCACTCAATAAATGTTAGCTGTTCCTGCTACCGTTATCATCAGTCTCATCTCAGGCACAATATGTTTAAGGAATGTTCCCATCTGGGAATACATTGTATAAGAATGAGGAGGTCTGTTTAAATGCTGTGCCTTCGAAGACAGAATTGTTCCCACAAAAAAAAAAAAACTATGAACTAATATTTACTTAATTCCCTTCCCCCAAGTCCTGGGTTATCTAAGGTAAGCCACTGAAGCCCCTGTTTCTTTACATCTATCACATTAGAAAACATAACACTGTGTGCTTCAAAGAATTCCTTTGATAAATATGAAATAATGACTTTAAATGGTTTAGAAAATATCAAGTACTTATGCCAGACTAAATGATATTGACCTAGAAACATATTTAGCAATTATGCATAGCTTAGATAAGATAGAGAAATTATTTAAATCTTCTTCACCATACTGCTAAAGATTTTCAGATTATAGCCTACTTATTTTGATTAATTTTATCTCTATCTAAACGTGATAAACAGATAAAATAGCGTGCCTTTGAATCTTATGCTGACACTAACAAAATATGTGAAATAAACAGTATAATAAATGTCAAATGTCTATTTAAATATAATAAATTTTCATGTGATTTTTCTTAAAACTGTATGGCATTCTTCTGAGGCTTTGGGAATTGTTCTTATCATGAGAACATAAATTCTAATGTGTGCTAACAACAGATACTAAGATAATACAATTCTTTTTGAAATATACAGAAATAAAACACATTTTAAAGGCATACAAATAGTTTCCTGTTAAGTATGATTTTCAAGAAACACTAATACCTATTCTCTAACCATCAAAGAAAACGAACTCCAGGGGAGCAAAAAGAAAATCCATTTTTCAGCCTCAAACAAGGGAGAAACCATCTGTGCTAAATCATAAAACAAATGCACTGAGAGTTTATATCAATATACACATGGGAAGGAGGTTATTTACTCTGTGGAGGAAAAATCCTCCTTATATTTAATTATGTGAATTTCACGGGCAAGTAGATTCTAGACTATTTTTATATTTAAAAAAAATGCTTGAAGTTTTCATCTTAAAGAAATATAGTCAATCCAATGTCAATTAATCCCCTCAAATAGAGCCAAGTTCAGGAACCTCCTTATCTCTGTCCATAATGTTCTGAATTTAAATTGTGCAAGCGGATGTTAGAAAATGCTTTATTCACATCTTTTCAAGTTAATTATTTCTCTCTAGCAATCTTTCACATTATCCTTTTTGCACATTAACTGATTCTGCTTATAAACTCCCAAAGGCCTAACCCAGATTAAGAAAGAATACAAAAAAAAAAAAACACTGCAGTGAGAACGTACTCTAGAAGGCATCATTGTTTTTAATTAGGTTACTTATAAATTGTTCCTAATAGATAGGTTTGGATATCTGAGATATACTCAAATAACAAGACATTTCTCTATTGGAGCTCAGAATAAAGCTGGTCCATCATCAGCCCACTCAAAGGTGTTTATGCCTGAAGTAATAAAGGGCCCTTGTTATAACTCTATCCTATGGTAAAAGGTTCAAGGATAGCTTTCTTACAAAGTCGCAAATTGTGTCTCTGAAATACTAAATTTGGAGAAAAGTAGAATAAGGAAAAACTTACTGAAAAGCCATTGCAATAAAATTCAAAATAATTTGCTAATGTTTGAAGATGAAAAGGCTGACTTAATAATTAATAAGCATTTAAATTGAAGCTTTCCAATTCATAGAAATTTTTCTAATCAATATTTTAATTTATAATGTTAGCCTACATAGGAGTTTTGCTGCCTTGGTGAGGGAAGAAATGGTTTTCTAACTTTCCAAGATTATGAAGTTTAACTGGAAGGAAAGCACTTCCTAGAATTGAAACAGTTCTCTAAACTATTTAATGAATAACGAAATGTCTCTGAAAGTTACATCCAACAATAAGAGTAGCCTGTATAACTAAGTTAAGGGAAAAATGGAAAGATGGAGGCGCAAAAGAAAATTATAAATGTTTTGGAGTTTTTATTAGACATGGACTAAAGGTATTTCTAGAATTCTAATGGGCTATTCCATCAGAATCTGCATAAATTAATTTTATACCCATGGTCTGCATTGTATGCATCAACATTTGTTACATGCTGAGATAAATCTATAAAATATATTCATTCTTTGCATTTAAAACTTCACTCCACCAGAATAACTTTTTATTTCTCCACTAGTCTTTATGAATACTTTAACATTCATTTTCATTGTGTAAATGAAAAGCCAGCTTGTTATTTGGTTAAATGCAAGATTCATAAAGTTTTATTTCTGAAATAACATCACTTCTAAACTCTCCTTCCTTATGCATTGTTGACTTCAGTTGAATATCTGACATTCCCTCACATCTTGTTTATGATCTACAGATGTGAACTTTCTGCAGGACCTTGATGAGCCAAAAAGTTACACAAACTATCTCAGAGAACTTTCATTTTTTTGCCTGACATTCAGGAAGCAAGTACGTACTGAATACCTCCCAGGAAGTGGTGCTTTGCTAGCTGCCAGGGATACAGGAGTCAATATACTGATCTGGTGGTTCCTGCCCTCCAGTAGTACATACCTTAGTGAAGGAGACACATCTAAGGGCTGTTGTAATGGAATATAGGCTCTTTGGAGAGAATATGAAATCTAATTTGTCCAAGGCAGTTTAAACTGCCTTTACTCTTTGCATCCCTAAAATACATAATCAACTTTATTGGTTCGGGATATTGGGCTAGTTGCTAAAAGAACAAGCCATTGAGTCGAGGATTTTGTGTTTACAGATATGAATACCCATAAAATAATACTCTGGTTTTGGGGGTAAGGGTTTTATTTTTTAATTCATTTCTTCAAATTTCTACTTTAATATGATTTTGAGTAACTTAACTAAATTTAACCTCTAAAACTAGAACAGAGGTGGTAAACAGGTGATGCACATACCTCCACTTCTTTCTCCCCATCAGAACAAACATCAGTCATTGATAATGGCTTTTGTTAGGATAAACCTAGATAAGATCTTATCATCCTTCTCAAGGCAGCATTTCAAGTACTGCTATGAGTTAACCAGCTGAAGAAATGGACCCTCTTTTACCATGTCTTACTGGAGGATAAGTTACTCAAGGGCAGCACTAACATTTTCACCACTGAAGTCAGTACATGTTGTACCTGTAACGGGTATTCAGAACTGTACAAATCCTAGGAAAACGGAACTTAGAGAGAGACATGAACTCATCTAATTCAACTCTCTCATGTTACAGATGAATTTGGGCCCAGGGTGACTAATGATATATGAGGAAATAGGCCTTGCCCTTACTGTGCTGTCTGTTTTTAATGACTTCACCCACACATGGCTAACTCTTGACTTTCCAAGATTCCCCTGATGTATCCTTTCTTCCTACAGTCATCTCTGGTTAGAAAGCAAAGATTGTCGGTCGAGCCTGGTGGCTCACGCCTGTAATCCCAGCACTTTGGGAGGCCGAGGCGGGTGGACCACCAGGTCAAGAGATCGAGACCATCCTGGTTGACACGGTGAAACCTGTCTCTACTAAAAACACAAAAAATTAGCCGGGCATGGTGATGGGCACCTGCAGTCCCAGCTACTCGCGAGGCTGAGGGAGGAAAATGATGTGAACCCGGGAGGCGGAGCTTGCAGTGAGACGAGTTCGCGCCACTGCACTCCAGCCTGGGGGAGAGAGCGAGACTCCGTTTCAAAAAAAAAAAAAAGAAAAGAAAGCAAAAGTTGTCATCTCATATTTGGTACTTCTATGACACTTTCTACATACTTTGATTTCCCCTTGTCTTGCAATTCTAATAATCTGTAGGTGTCTCCTACTCCCTTAAGCTACAGACTCCTTGAATGATTACATCTTACTCATTTCTGCACCCCATGTATCTGGAACTACATGTGGCATGTAGCAGAGGCTCAATAAATATTTTTCAAAAGGATGAATAAATGGATGCATGAATACAAAGCCATTCTCAATTTAGAAATAACCTGTGTTTTAAAACATATTGCTAAGTACTTTGTAATTTAAACTATACTTACTCCAGAAACAAATTTATGGAGGGCCATGCAATCATGTAACATGGATCTATAAGCCTGTGGCAACGTTTCAATATAGAAGAGGGTAGAGTCAGGAAGGACCTGCTGCAAGAAGTGGTACCTCCACTAAGTTCAAAATTATGGGATTTCAAATAACTTCCTTCATTCTTACAAGGAGAGCACCATTTGATTCAAAGAGTTGGGAAGTACATCAAGTCCTTGGAAATAATAAAAATTCATTTACCTAGAAGAAGAAAACAGTGGGACAAATGGGACCAGGAGAAGTAAGGATAGTGGAGAAGGAGGGAAAGATGATAGTTGCTATTGATTCAGGAATGCATGAAAGAAAAAAAAAAATCATGAATCTTAATCGAGCAAAATAAAAGACACCTTACAAGTTAGAATGGTCCAGGCATGATGGAGAGCTCAGAATAGACAGACATTGTGCAGAGAATAGGAGAAACTGAATAGTTAAGACACTAGATTCAATCAAAAAAGTTTGATTCTAATGTCAACATGTTCTCATTAATATAACACTAAATATTTATTAAGTGCTTTCACTTATGCAACTTACCATAATTTGCAGAGACAAAAGCAAGTCAAGATTTACAAACGGTTTGCCCAGAGTCATCAAACAAATAATTGACAGAGTCAGGACCCACATTTAGATCTTCTGATACTACATTCTCTGCTCATTGCACATGTCAACCTTACAAAATACCATAGAAGAGGAGAATAGTAAAGAGGAGATAGGTATTATGTAAGCACAGATTATCTGGTTTAAATCTTTTTGCTTTTTGTCTACAAAATATTAGTCAAATTTTGCTTTCAGCCATTTTAGAGTGTTTATATCTGTTTATTTTCCTCCAAAAAACAACCACAGAGTCCTCCCTATCTTTAAAGAAAAAAATTAAATATCGAGTCTTTTGTGCATTAGTAGAATAAGGAAGAACAAAAGGGAGACTTTTTATTCTGAAGTGTACATATCATATAACAATTGTTTTTTTTATTATTATACTTTGAGTTCTAGGGTACATGTGCATAACGTGCAGGTTTGTTACATATGTATACTTGTGCCATGTTGCTGTGCTGCACCCATCAACTCGTCAGCACCCATCAACTCGTCATTTACATCAGGTATAACTCCCAATGCAATCCCTCCCCCATCCCCCCTCCCCATGATAGGCCCCAGTGTGTGATGTTCCCCTTCCCGAGTCCAAGTGATCTCATTGTTCAGTTCCCACCTATGAGTGAGAACATGCGGTGTTTGGTTTTCTGTTCTTGTGATAGTTTGCTGAGAATGATGGTTTCCAGCTGCATCCATGTCCCTACAAAGGACACAAACTCATCCTTTTATATGGCTGCATAGTATTCCATGGTGTATATGTGCCACATTTTCTTAGTCCAGTCTGTCACTGATGGACATTTGGGTTGATTCCAAGTCTTTGCTATTCTGAATAGTGCCGCAATAAACATACGTGTGCATGTGTCTTTATTAGCGGCATGATTTATAATCCTTCGGGTATATACCCAGTAATGGGATGGCTGGGTCATATGGTACATCTAGTTCTAGATCCTTGAGGAATCGCCATACTGTTTTCCATAATGGTTGAACTAGTTTACAATCCCACCAACAGTGTAAAAGTGTTCCTATTTCTCCACATCCTCTCCAGCACCTGTTGTTTCCTGACTTTTTAATGATTGCCATTCTAACTGGTGTGAGATGGTATCACATTGTGGTTTTGATTTGCATTTCTCTGATGGCCAGTGATGATGAGCACTTTTTCATGTGTCTGTTGGCTGCATAAATGTCTTCTTTTGAGAAATGTCTGTTCATATCCTTGCCCACTTTTTGATGGGGTTGTTTGTTTTTTTCTTGTAAATTTGTTTGAGTTCTTTGTAGGTTCTGGATATTAGCCCTTTGTCAGATGAGCAGATTACAAAAATTTTCTCCCATTCTGTAGGTTGCCTGTTCACTCTGATGGTAGTTTCTTTTGCTGTGCAGAAGCTCTTTAGTTTAATGAGATCCCATTTGTCAATTTTGGCTTTTGCTGCCGTTGCTTTTGGTGTTTTAGACATGAAGTCTTTGCCCATGCCTATGTCCTGAATGGTACTACCTAAGTTTTCCTCTAGGATTTTTATGGTATTAGGTCTAATATATAAGTCTCTAATCCATCTTGAATTAATTTTCGTATAAGGAGTAAGGAAAGGATCCAGTTTCAGCTTTCTACTTATGGCTAGCCAATTTTCCCAGCACCATTTATTAAATAGGGAATCCTTTCCCCATTTCTTGTTTCTCTCAGGTTTGTCAAAGATCAGATGGCTGTAGATGTGTGGTATTATTTCTGAGGACTCTGTTCTGTTCCATTGGTCTATATCTCTGTTTTGGTACCAGTACCATGCTGTTTTGGTTACTGTAGCCTTGTAGTATAGTTTGAATTCAGGTAGCGTGATGCCTCCAGCTTTGTTCTTTTGACTTAGGATTGTCTTGGAGATGCGGGGTCTTTTTTGGTTCCATATGAACTTTAAAGCAGTTTTTTCCAATTCTGTGAAGAAACTCATTGGTAGCTTAATGGGGATGGCATTGAATCTATAAATTACCTTGGGTAGTATGGCCATTTTCATGATATTGATTCTTCCCATCCATGAGCATGGTATGTTCTTCCATTTGTTTGTGTCCTCTTTTATTTCACTGAGCAGTGGTTTGTAGTTCTCCTTGAAGAGGTCCTTTACATCCCTTGTAAGTTGGATTCCTAGGTATTTGATTCTCTTTGAAGCAATTGTGAATGGAAGTTCATTCCTGATTTGGCTCTCTGTTTGTCTGTTACTGGTGTATAAGAATGCTAGTGATTTTTGCACATTAATTTTGTATCCTGAGACTTTGCTGAAGTTGCTTATCAGCTTAAAGAGATTTTGGGCTGAGACAATGGGATTTTCTAAATATACAATCATGTCATCTGCAAACAGGGACAGTTTGACTTCTTCTTTTCCTAACTGAATACCCTTGATTTATTTCTCTTGCCTGATTGCCCTAGCCAGAACTTCCAATACTATGTTGAATAGGAGTGGTGGGAGAGGGCGTCCCTGTCTTGTGCCAGTTTTCAAAGGGAATTTTTCCAGTTTTTGCCCATTCAGCATGATATTGGCTGTGGGTTTGTCATAAATAGCTCTTACTATTTTGAGGTACGTTCCGTCAATACCGAATTTATTGAGCATTTTTAGCATGAAGGGCTGTTGAATTTTGTCAAAAGCCTTTTCTGCATCTATTGAGATAATCATGTGGTTCTTGTCTTTGGTTCTGTTTATATGCTGGATTATGTTTATTGATTTGCGAATGTTGAACCAGCCTTGCATCCCAGGGATGAAGCCCACTTGATCATGGTGGATAAGCTTTTTGATGTGTTGCTGAATCCGGTTTGCCAGTATTTTATTAAGGATTTTTGCATTCGATGTTCATCAGGGATATTGGTCTAAAATTCTCTTTTTTTGTTGTGTCTCTGCCAGGCTTTGGTATCAGGATGATGTTGGCCTCATAAAATGAGTTAGGGAGGATTCCCTCTTTTTCTATTGCTTGGAATAGTTTCAGAAGGAATGGTACCAGCTCCTCCTTGTACCTCTGGTAGAATTCAGCTGTGAATCCATCTGGTCCTGGACTTTTTTTGGTTGGTAGGCTATTAATTATTGCCTCAATTTCAGAGCCTGCTATTGGTCTATTCAGGGATTCAACTTCTTCCTGGTTTAGTCTTGGAAGAGTGTAAGTATCCAGGAAATTATCCATTTCTTCTAGATTTTCCAGTTTATTTTCATAGAGGTGTTTATAGTATTCTCTGATGGTAGTTCGTATTTCTGTGGGGTCAGTGGTGATATCCCCTTTATCATTTTTTATTGCATCAATTTGATTCTTCTCTCTTTTCTTCTTTATTAGTCTTGCTAGTGGTCTGTCAATTTTGTTGATCTTTTCAAAAAACCAACTCCTGGATTCATTGATTTCTTGGAGGGTTTTTTGTGTCTCTATCTCCTTCAGTTCTGCTCTGATCTTAGTTATTTCTTGCCTTCTGCTAGCTTTCGAATGTGTTTGCTCTTGCTTCTCTAGTTCTTTTAATTGCGATGTTAGAGTGTCAATTTTAGATCTTTCCTGCTTTCTCTTGTGGGCATTTAGTGCTATAAATTTCCCTCTACACACTGCTTTAAATGTGTCCCAGAGATTCTGGTATGTTGTATCTTTGTTCTCCTTGGTTTCAAAGAACATCTTTATTTCTGCCTTCATTTCGTTATGTACCCAGTAGTCATTCAGGAGCAGGTTGTTCAGTTTCCATGTAGTTGAGCGGTTTTGATTGAGTTTCTTAGTCCTGAGTTCTAGTTTGATTGCACTGTGGTCTGAGAGACAGTTTGTTATAATTTCTGTTCTTGTACATTTGCTGAGGAGTGCTTTACTTCCAATTATGTGGTCAATTTTGGAGTAAGTGCGATGTGGTGCTGAGAAGAATGTATATTCTGTTGATTTGGGGTGGAGAGTTCTATAGATGTCTATTAGGTCTGCTTGCTGCAGAGATGAGTTCAATTCCTGGATATCCTTGTTAACTTTCTGTCTCGTTGATCTTTCTAATGTTGACAGTGGAGTGTTGAAGTCTCCCATTATTATTGTATGGGAGTCTAAGTCTCTTTGTAAGTCTCTAAGGACATGCTCTATGAATCTGGGTGCTCCTGTATTGGGTGCATATACATTTAGGATAGTTAGCTCTTCCTGTTGAATTGATTTCTTTACCATTATGTAATGGCCTTCTTTGTCTCTTTTGATCTTTGATGGTTTAAAGTCTGTTTTATCAGAGACTAGTATTGCAACCCCTGCCTTTCTTTGTTCTCCATTTGCTTGGTAAATCTTCCTCCATCCCTTTATTTTGAGCCTATGTATGTCTCTGCATGTGAGATGGGTCTCCTGAATACAGCAGACTGATGGGTCTTGACTCTTTATCCAGTTTGCCAGTCTGTGTCTTTTAATTGGAGCATTTAGTCCATTTACATTTAAGGTTAATATTGTTATGTGTGAACTTGATCCTGCCATTATGATATTAACTGGTTATTTTGCTCATTAGTTGATGCAGTTTCTTCCTAGACTTGATGGTCTTTACATTTTGGCATGTTTTTGCAATGGCTGGTACCGGTTGTTCCTTTCCATGTTTAGTGCTTCCTTCAGGGTCTCTTGTAAGGCAGGCCTAGTGGTGACAAAATCTCTAAGCATTTGCTTATCTGTAAAGGATTTTATTTCTCCTGCACTTATGAAACTTAGTTTGGCTGGATATGAAATTCTGGGTTTAAAATTCTTTTCTTTAAGAATGTTGAATATTGGCCCCCACTCTCTTCTGGCTTGGAGAGTTTCTGCCGAGAGATCTGCTGTTAGTCTGATGGGCTTCCCTTTGTGGGTAACCCGACCTTTCTCTCTGGCTGCCCTTAAGATTTTTTCCTTCATTTCAACTTTGGTGAATCTGGCAATTATGTGTCTTGGAGTTGCTCTTCTCGAGGAGTATCTTTGTGGCGTTCTCTGTATTTCCTGGATTTGAATGTTGGCCTGCCCTACTAGATTGGGGAAGTTCTCCTGGATGATATCCTGAAAAGTGTTTTCCAACTTGGTTCCATTTTCCCCCTCACTTTCAGGCACCCCAATCAGACGTAGATTTGGTCTTTTTACATAATCCCATACTTCTTGCAGGCTTTGTTCATTTCTTTTACTTCTTTGTTCTTTTGGTTTCTCTTCTTGCTTCATTTCATTCATTTGATCCTCAATCGCTGATACTCTTTCTTCCAGTTGATCGAGCTGGTTACTGAAGCTTGCGCATTTGTCACGTATTTCTCGTGTCATGGTTTTCATCTCTTTCATTTCGTTTATGACCTTCTCTGCATTAATTACTCTAGCCATCAATTCTCCCACTTTTTTTTCAAGATTTTTAGTTTCTTTGCGCTGGGTACGTAATTCCTCCTTTAGCTCTGAGAAATTTGATGGACTGAAGCCTTCTTCTCTCATCTTGTCAAAGTCATTCTCTGTCCAGCTTTGATCCGTTGCTGGTGATGAGCTGTGTTCCTTTGCAGGGGGAGATGCACTCTTATTTTTTGAATTTCCAGCTTTTCTGCCCTGCTTTTTCCCCATCTTTGTGGTTTTATCTGCCTCTGGTCTTTGATGATGGTGACCTACTGATGGGGTTTTGGTGTGGGAATCCTTCCTGTTTGATAGTTTTCCTTCTAACAGTCAGGACCCTCAGCTGTAGGTCTGTTGGAGATTGCTTGAGGTCCACTCCAGACCCTGTTTGCCTGGGTGCCAGCAGCAGAGGCTGCGGAAGATAGAATATTGCTGAACAGCGAGTATACCTGTCTGATTCTTGCTTTGGAAGCTTCCTCTCAGAGGGGTACTCCACCCCGTGAGGTGTGGGGTGTCAGACTGCCCCTAGTGGGAGATGTCTCCCAGTTAGGCTACTCAGGGGTCAGGGACCCACTTGAGCAGGCAGTCTGTCCCTTCTCAGATCTCAACCTCCGTGTTGGGAGATCCACTGCTCTCTTCAAAGCTGTCAGACAGAGTCGTTTGCGTCTGCAGAGGTTTCTGCTGCGTTTGCTATTGTTTACTGTGCCCTGTCCCCAGAGGTGGAGTCTACAGAGACAGGCAGGTTTCCTTGAACTGCTGTGAGCTCCACCCAGTTCGAGCTTCCCAGTGGCTTTGTTTACCTACTTAAGCCTCAGCAATGGTGGGCGCCCCTCCCCCAGCCTCGCTGCTGCCTTGCCCGTAGATCACAGACTGCTGTGCTAGCAATGAGGGAGGCTCCGTGGGTGTGGGACCCTCCCGGCCAGGTGTGGGATATAATCTCCTGGTGTGCCCATTTCCTTAAAGCGCAGTATTGGGGTGGGAGTTACCCGATTTTCCAGGTGTTGTGTGTCTCAGTTCCCCTGGCTAGGAAAAGGGTTTCCCTTCCCCCTTGCGCTTCCCAGGTGAGGCGATGCCTCGCCCTGCTTCAGCTCTCGCTGGTCGGGCTGCAGCAGCTGACCAGCACCGATTGTCCGGCACTCCCTAGTGAGATGAACCCAGTACCTCAGTTGAAAATGCAGAAATCACCGGTCTTCTGTGTCGCTCGCGCTGGGAGTTGGAGACTGGAGCTGTTCCTATTCGGCCATCTTGCTCCACCCCCCCCCATCATATAACAATTTTAAGGTTTTACCAACTAGGTCCCCAATTCGGTATTTTCCATGCATAGCAACCCTTTGCAACATTTCTTGTTCTCTGATAATTCTATATCATTTATTAAAGATGAGAAAACCAACTACTCTTCCACATAAACATCTCATATTGAATTACTTTTGTATCCCAAGTTACAAGAGTGATCTTGTACCTGTCCTCCTTAGACTAATAAAAGATGCCAAGAGTAATTTATACAAGAAAATAAAAAGAAATGGCATTGAAAGAAAAATCAAATAATAGGGTTAAAATAGGACTCCATGCAATCTTTCATCCTTAACTGGTTGAAGATTGCCAGATTTTCTAGATTTTGAAAGAAATATAAACGAATCATGACTTAACCTGTGCTTAAGAATAAGTTCCAAATCAAATAGCTAAATTTAAGGAAAGTTAGATGCCAGGAAAGTGTAAACAGGAACGATGGTAAGCGCACTTTCAACAAATATAAACCCTGAAAATAACAGACTAGATGGTAGTAAAAAATGGAATAGGTTACCAAAAGGTGCATTAGATATTCCTTAAATTTGGAATGAGGTTGCTATACATTTTCGGGGAGGAAAGTACATAAGAGTAATATTCTCGTATGAATTGACTGGATTGAGGTAACAAGTTCCATTAGATAAGAATTCATACTTGACGATGATAAATCTGACTAGAGTTGTTTGTATAAGAGCAAAGCATGTTTATTATGGAGAAATTTTAAAGTGAAAATATTTTAAATGTCTTTGCTAAATATACATTGGCTTTGGAACAGTCTTAGTGGTTTCAAATTGTCAGAAAGTTTAAGATGACAGAGGACATTCTTTTGCATTATTTCATGAACGAAAGAGAAAACAGATTTTTTCAGCATTGACTAAAAATTTGGTTAAAAACATGATTGCATCATGGTCAGAAGCATGAGTTTTGGGGTCAGACAGACTTGGGTACATCTGACTCTGCTTCATCAGCTATATGATCTTGCAGAAGTTATTTAAACTCCCTAAACCTCCATTTACTTGTCTGCAAAAGGAGGGGTAATAATATCCAGATTTGTTGAAAAGATTAAATGAGATAAAGCATTCCAGATACTTAGCAAAAATCCCTATATATGACAGTAAAGACCTCCAGGAACTGCATAACATATTCCCTGCTTCTCCTCTGCTCATCCCATCCAATTCCAACCTCATTGAGTAAGTTTTGCCAGACTTACCTTCTTTCTGCCATCCATACATACTAAGCCTGTTCAGATTCTGCCCTTTGTCCTGTCTGGAAAGCTTTTCTCTAGGTCTTTACATGGCCAACTTCTTCCCTTAATTCAAGCTTCAAAAGGGATTTCATTGCAACAGACATTTGCCCTCTCATCATGCTACCTAAAAGAGCTCTTTTCCCTCTGCTGTTCATCCTAAATCCCACTACCCCTTGTTGTTTACTTTCCAGCACTCATCACTACCTGCGATTCTTATTTATATATTTGTTTTCCTGTTTATCGTCTATCTCACTATACCAGAATGGTTGCTCCATACAAGTAGGAACCTCATCTGTCTTACCAAATACAATAGCACATTTGGCAGAGATTAGCTTAATACTCACCAAATTTGTTTCCTCTCTTCCAAGAAATATGGTTATGCCACATTTCCCACTTTCTTTGAAATCAGCATGACCATATAGCTGAGTCCTAGAATACAGAATGTGGAGGCAGTGATGTGTGCCCCTTCAAGGCCAGATTCACGAAGACCTCTCAATGGCAATTCCCTATTCTCTCATCCATTATTTGCTAATTGGAATGAAGAGGTTCCTGGGGATTGCCCCAAGGCTAAAGGGGGTTGCAAGTTTGAGACATATAACGAAACTAGTACCCTAATTCCTAAGTGAAAAAACTTCTAACCCCCTAGTGGACTTCACATGAATAACAAATAGATTTCTATTTTAGTTCGGCCTGAGATTTTTAAATTTATAACAGCAATCCGCCATGTAAATAGCAGAACAAATGCACTATAGGACCTAGAAAACTGCCTGGCGCATAGTAGGTTCTCAATAAATGTGCAATGGATATTAGCTTATTAAATGGATATTAAATTAATGGTATTATGTGTCATATTACATCAAATATTTAGCCCTAAACTATTTTATTTCAAAGTGGGTCAAAGAAGACTATCAGTCTGCAGTGAGAAATTCCATTCAGATGACTCTTAGAGACCTCCAAGGTATATATAATACTTAAGATTCCGAAAACTACACATCCTGGGTTTAGAAATTTAGTGACTATTAACATAAAAATGAAAATCAAAGAGATTTTGGTGTATAGTGTTACTCAT
This sequence comes from Macaca fascicularis, assembly GCF_037993035.2. Lineage (NCBI taxonomy): Eukaryota > Metazoa > Chordata > Mammalia > Primates > Cercopithecidae > Macaca > Macaca fascicularis. The sequence goes on from NC_088376.1 coordinate 19,240,333, forward strand.
TCCCCACACGGACATTTCCTGTTTGGGGTTATAAAGGGAATATGAAGGACTCGTAAAAACCTAAATGAATTGTGCCATAAATGTTAACTACCACTGATAGCAATGTCGAACACCACTCCAAAGCAATGCGACTACAGGGTAAATTTCTGCTGTGGTACCTGAGAGTGAATGCAAAGCCAACATCAGGTCCAAATGTGTATCTGTTAAATATGCACTACCTCTCCCCTACAAAATGAGGCTACATCTTTATTCCTGTCCATCAGTAAAAATCTTTGCCAACAAAAGTTTTATTTGTTTAAACAAGACAGACCTCCTACCCTGAAGAGTCAGATTCACAAAATATTCCTAGGTGTTTTAATTAGTAAATCCCAAAGTGACAATTACCCTTTCAGTGTGATCTAGATGATCACGAGAAGTCCATGACACTTACCCTTAGGTTTCAGTAACATGCACATTTTGGGAAAATTCAGAAATTTACTCTCTCAATTTAGGAAGCTGTGGAAGGTTATGAGCATCAGATTTATAGTGTAATAAATGCAAACTATCGATCAAGGAGAACAGTTGGCTAAATTAAATATGTGTATATATTTTCACACAAGCGGTTTGGAGTAGATTTGTTGAGTCATGTACCATGCCTATTTTCATTCTTTTCAGCAAACTCTTTTAAGAACTTTTATTACTTGTGGGGCGATATGAACTCAACAAACTGAGAACTGAAGTAATTGCTATCATCGGAGTGTTCCCTCTGCCAGATTAGGTTGAGGCATTGAGGCTACTCAGAACTGGAGAATTGGCTCCGCAAACCCTGCACTGAATTGCTGCCAAATGCACTGGCATTTGAACCCCTTGGATGTGATCATTAAGCTTTAGAGTGGTAATCCTTTTTTATATGCCACTGTAGAAATGAAAAAAAAAAAAAAAAGCACTGAGGTTTTAATTTTTTTTAAGTATTTTACAAATATGAGAAATTATAAAGCATACATGCAAATACTTGTGTTGATATCATTCAGCTTCAGAAACAGAACATTACCAGGAAAGTTAAGATGCTTATATACTCTCCTTAGTGTTTCCTCTTAATTTTAATTTTGTAATTTTCCTGGATTTTATTTATGCCTTTGTTACATTTGGTCATAACACTTACAAATATTTTCACTAAAAGCTTGCTCTCTGGAACAGAGATTAGAATCTTGAATATATGACACCTGTTTAAGTACTTTTGCAGCAATAAATAGATAAGCATTCTGTTGTTCTTTGTTTTGTTTAATTTGACATCTGTTGATATAACGATTTGTTAGAAAGATGCAATGGATCAGATGAGATAACACTGGTGAAAGTGTTTTGAATATTTGCTGCTATTTTATTTTATTTTAAAACACCCACCTAAAGGTTTCAGGCAGCAAACCCAAATTTGTTCATTTTTAGCATGGTTAGGTTTGTGATTTTGTAGATGAAGTACAAATAGCCACAAAAATGCCAATTTGCAGGTGATACAAATTTAATTCTATCGCTTTTATGATGAAAATACAACTGCAGTGAAATGGCAAGCATCTCTTCAGTTACACTGCTTTACATTATCACTCTATGTTTATTCATGGAAGGAACTCAAATGTTAAAAAGTTATAAATAGCTGAGAAACATTCAAAAACAAGATTGGCTAATGCAGTGATAAAAGAAATACAAATTAGAACAATAAAATACTATTTTCACTAAAATTAACAAAAGTCTACTTAACTGACAATATCTAATATAAGCTAGACTGTGATGAAGCATATCCTTGTCAACTTTGGTGATAAGGCAATTTAGCATTTCCATAAAAATTTTAAGTGAAAATATCATTAGTCATAGCAATTCTACTTCTCTAAAACAATTATAAAGAAGCCATATCACAAACATATGGAGATATATACTTACTGACATGTACATATACACATAAACATATATACACTATGTTACATACACCCTCATTCACTGTATCATTATGAAAATAAAGAACAACTGGAAAACACATTTTGGTTCTTACTAAGGGAAGATTTAAATACTTTACTATAAAGCTATATTATTACACTTTATGCGAAAATCCAAAGGAAGATATATTCTATATATCTAGCAAGAAAAGAAAGTTCACATATGTTGTTGATTGAAGAAAAGGAAGTCCTAGACTAACAAATGTGATGGCCTTCCATCTTTGGTAAGTCCTATGTGTTCTATCTATCTTGACAGAATTCTATCAGGAATAACACTGTACTTGTTCCACAGAAATTCTTTGATAAGCTTGTCTGGAATAGAATCTGAGTTAAATGTGCCATTGTTCTTCCCCAGATAACTTTTTGGTGGCTCCATAGATCACATACAAAGAGAGAAGAGAGAAACAAGCCAACAGATTGGGACATGCTGCAACACGCTGCACTGAACATCTGATTTCACTTAGCCAACCCTCAATTTCCAATACAAAAATCACAAAAGAAGTTCTAAGGGAGAATTTATAATGGAAAAGAGGTGAAAAATGGCTTATTTGTTTCGATTATCCTGTAAGGGAGACAGGAAAAAAGACACAACCACTATCTGCCTTGCGGTAAAATATAATTTATCAAACAACACACAAAATATATTATCAATTTTTAAAATAATTTTACTACATTCAAATTAAGAACGCTGTTCATCAAAAGGCACCATAAAAATGAAATATAATGAAGAAATTGATAGGAGATATTTGCTATATAGAGAGCTGACAAAAGATTATTATCTAGCTATATAGGGAAACCCTACAAATCCTAAGGAAAAAGACAAATATTGCAATATAAAAATGAAGAAAAGGTAGTAGAGCATTTCACAGAAAAGGAAAAAAGCCTCATGCTCAACCATAAGTTATAGTGTAGCCACAATCTGCCTAGACAATTTGATTATGCTACACCCTACAACCCAGCAATACCAATGCGTGGTATAGACAACATGTGGACAAGAAAACAGGGATTCGGCAGCATTGCTCATTATATACTAAAAACAAGAAACAGCCTACATTCCCTTCAACATTAAAATGGTTAAATCAGTCATGATATACTCAGACAATGAACTATATATAATCAAATGTCCTATAGCTAATCACATCATAATGAATGGATCTCAAAAACATAATGTTGAGTAAAACCAAAAAGATTCTGAAAATACCTGTAGTGCCTTTTGCATTGATATAAAGTTAAAAATGAGTCAACAATATATTTAGGTACCTAAAAGTGGCAAAACTATGAATAAAGGCAAGGAAATGCTTAATAGAAAATTCTGGATTAGGGTTACCTCTGGGAGCTGGAAAGGGGATGCTTTAAAGGAGAATAAGAGAGCTTCAAAAGTGTTGACAATATTCTGCCTCTGCAGCTGCCTGTTGGGTTTAGAGGGGTACAATTATTATATATATTATATATTTTGTTTTTATTAGTATTTATTTTAAATATGCATCGGTTTAAAGAGCTACTGAGAAATAACAATCCACAACCAAAAGGTGTTTAGGAGAAAGTTTGAATTTTCACTTCAACTTTAAAATATATTTTAAAAGTTTGAGCGTTTGTCCCAAGAGAATCTACACCAATGTTGTAATTGAAAGAAAAAGAAAAAAGGTCAATTCAGCCTTATTGGGTCTTCATACACGAGTGATTACAGAGATGTTCCAATGAACCCAGTTGATAAGTTGATGTAATTTAAGTTCATTGCCTGTGACTACTACAAAGCTTGGTCTTAACAGATTGCATTGAAAGTCTCTTCATCAATGTGACTGATAGAATTTGCCTTCCCTGAAAGGGTGAAGGGAGCTAATCAGAAGCATTTTTGTTTTTAAGCTTAAAATTATTTTACTTTTCAAAACAGACCTCTTATAATGTAAATATGTTTTGTCATTGTTTCTATCAAATACTCAGCTTTATAAGATTGTGTTTAGCAGGCCTCATTCATAGATTAAAAAAAACAAAAAACAAAACAAAAAACCAGATAAGACTAGTAATATATGTCAGCCACAGCATTGAGAACACCACTGATCATAAACTAAAACCTTTCCATTTCATGTGCCTTTTGTAAGTATGGTACCATGTTTGGAAAAAAAAATCTTTAAACTCTTCTCATGTGTCAGATTCCCTGTTACGAAGAGAGTTTAATCTTGTCCCAGTGATCATAACCAAACTGTATAAGACACCATGCTAGCAACTAAAATATTTGCATCTAGCTTATTTCCATAAGGTAATATTTTATTGATAATTTTAAAATTTACTATTTAATGTGACACATACTGCATTTAATCAACTTCAATGTTAATTTTTAATAATTATCATGACAGGAGATTTTTTAAAAAATCAAACATACAAAACTAGGTAGAACAGCATAAAATACCACGGCCTGGATTTCCAACAATGTCTTACAAAATTTAATCATCTGCCATGGGAGGTATAGACCAAGCCCAGATGGATGGCTGAATCCTTTCCCCAGAACACCTGTTTGGAACACTCAGAATTGAGTAGTATCGAGTCATGCATTATGGAAATGGTGTAAGGGACTATTAGGAGAGAGGAAAGGCCGTGGGAAAGGAGACTCCATCATGGCTAGGAACTAAACGAAGAGAATGAAATATACCAGATGAAATCTCAGTCTTTCAGACCATGTGTGAAAAATAAAAGTCATAAGGGAGAAAAGCATAACAGGAATCTCAATTTTATCTGGAAAACACTGCCACTTGGAAAAAAACATATGAAAAAAAATAGCATTTAAATCTTAGACTTTACTATAATTGACTAAATCTTGGCAAAGTTTTAATGCTTTCATTGTCTTGGTCTACTAAAGTATGAATGTTAAACAGCAGATAAAGGAGAAAGGTTGACATTTCCAGGCAGACACAAATAAGTCTTTTTGTACCTGAGGGGCTCTCAATAGTTTAAAGCCTGTGTCTCAGGATCTTAAAAACAGATGCCACCCTAAGAGTATAAACTGGGAGTCTGTAAGCCTTCTTTGATGACTCAAATTGAAACTGCTTTCCTATTTTAATATGATTTGTATTTATTAAGTGTTTTATAACTAATAATTATGTGTTCAACAGCTTTACACATATTATCTCGTTAAAATCTCACAATGACATTAAAAACCAATGTATACTTCTCTTATTACATAAAGAAGGAAGTTGACTCTGAGACATTTAATAGCTTTGCTCTGGGTCAAACAGCTAGAGCAATGATAGTTGGGATATGCACCCAACTCAGACTGGTTCCAGGGTCCCAATACTTAACCATAACATGCCTGCAACTTCCTCAAATTATAGTGTTTAAAGGGTCCACATTTAACATTTGGGAATCATTGGTTTAGAACCTTGCTACCATCATCTAATATCTCTCTGTTTCCTCAGTTCTCTTCTCCACTAGATTTTAAGCAACTTGAATATGTGGACACTTTATAATATTCATCATTCCCTTCGTCTTCTACTCTACCTCCTATTGTTGTGCCCACGCAGCATAATGCCCAGCAGATAGTATGTACTCAAGTTAATGTTTGCTGCATTGATGATGTGACCTCATTCAAAGTTCAAGAGCATTGAAGGGGTCATTGCTGGGAATCAGCTTCTCCAAAGATATAAGAATACTAGACAACTTAAAAAGTATAGTCAGGAAACAAATACATTTCCATGAATCAAGTCCTGGCCTCTGAATAATCATATAAAAGAAGGGACAAAGTTTATGACAGGAAAACCTGGAAAACCTGTGTGTTCTCCTAGAGCCGTGTGCAAATGAGCATTGACAAACCATACACATGACCAGGAATCACAGATTCTTTTAAAATATTATGAATATTTAAATGGTATAATCACAGAAAAGAATACAAATTCTTTTAAAATATTAAAATAACTCCTATAAATAGGAGCTGGCTTTCAGTCTATGATTTTAAAACTTTTGTTTCAAGAAACCTGTATCATCTAGGAAATACCGCAGGGTATGTTGAGGAGGTAAAATAGCATAGGTCTGGGCACCTATAGCAGACACTGTTGGTTATTTTCCAATAGTCATTCTCCTTTCTTGGCACTTACAGAATCCTGAACTTAATTAGTTAACAATGTACTAAGGCTGAACCCTGCAGCACCACACACACTACTGGAGACCCAGGGCCCAGCCCAGCTCCAGCATACCCAGAATCTACATCTGTCCCAATAGACCTTAGGATTGGAGTAGGCCCACACACCCTGGATTTAGGACTACCTCTGTATACCCAGGTCCCAGGCCAGCCTCCCAAGACCTTAGGACCCAGGCCATCCTTCAGAGATCTAGCCTCTAGGCCAGCACTATATAAACCCAACATCCAGGCAGGTTATCAGTGGCAAAGGCTCCAGGCTAGCCCCCATAGCCCCAGCCCCAACCTCAGCCTCAGGTAAGCCACAGTGGTTCCAGGTACTAGGCGAACAGTGGCTATCCTAGGTTCCAGTCTAATCCTCTCAGATCCAGGCTTCACGCCAGTCCCAGCATCAGGCCAGCTCCAGGCACCTGTCCAGTCCATGTGGCCCCAGGTTTCAGAAAGCTCAGGGTTCAGGCTTGCTTCAGCAGACCCAGGGTCCAGGCCAGTCCCTCAAGAACTCAGGTTCCAGGCCAATCCTATTCAGCCCAGGTGCCAGGCTCACCCCAGTGCCAGACAAGTCCCTGTAGACTCAGACTGAAGGCACATGCCAGTGAACTTAGGCTCTATTCCCATCCCTGCTAGGATGGTTAATATTAGGTGTCTACTTGATTGAATTGAGGGATGTCTGGATGGCTAGTAAAGTGTTGCTTCTAGGGTATCTGTGAGGGTGCTGCCAGAGAAGACTGGTATTTGAGTCGTTTGCCTGGGAAAGAAAGACTCGCTTTCAATGTGGGTAGGCATCATCCAATTGGCTGCCAAAGCAGCTAGAACAAAGCAGAGGGAGGAAGGCGGATAACTTTGCTTGTTGAGTCTTTTTTTTTTCTTCTCTCCATGCTGGAAACTTGCTTCCACTCCTCCTGCCCTTGGATATCAGACTCTAGGTTATTTGGCCTTTGGACTCTGGGACTTGCACCAATAGCTTCCTGGGAGCTCTCAGGCCTTTGGCCATGACTGAAGGCTACGCAGTTAGCTTCCCTAGTTTTGAGGCTTTCAGACTTGGACTGGCACACTACTGGCTTCTCTCTTCCCCAGCTTGCGGATGGCCTATGATGGGACTTAGTCTTTTAATCAGATGAGTCAATTCTTCTTAATAAACTCTCCTTTATATATACATATATCCTTTTGGTTTTGTCCCTCTGGAGACCTCTGACTAATATACCTGCAGACCAGATCAGTAAGTCTACCCCAGTGTCTCTAGAATTCAGGCTCAACCCTATGAAACCAGGCATCAAGCCAACATACCCGCTGATTCAGGCATCAAGCTGGGTTACTACAGGAAATCTGAGCCTGGAGCCACCAGGGTAGACTTACTACCTAAGGATTCAAGGAGGAAACCCACTCTCAGACTCTACCAGAGACATGCTCAGAATCTCTAACTAAGCTGACTACTACTAAAGAGCTTTCCCAGAAAAAGTGAGTCTGCAAAGACTGGAACAAGTCCCTAATTCTTTAATGCATAGACATAAAGGTAAGGCAACAAGAAACACAAAAAAATAAGAAGTCGTATCACCACCAAATAACACAATCTCCTAGAAGCAGCAATATACAAACTAAAAAGCAAAGAATTCAAGATAGTTATTTTTTCAGAAAGCTAAGCAAACTTCAAGAAAATAAAGAAAAATAATCCAAAAAAAAATCAGAAAAACCATAAATAACCAAAACAAGAAATTTAACAGAAAGATTAAAAACACTTTTAAAGAGAAATTCTAGACCTTAATAATACAATGAATGAAATTTAAACTATGTGGTAGAGAGCATCAATAGCAAAATTAATGAAGCAGAAAAAAAATCTGTGAAGTCAAAGGCAGCTTATTTGAAAATATATAGTCAGAGAAGAATAAGAAAGAATGAAAAATAATTAAAGCTGATAGAATTTATGGGATAGCATCTAAAGAGAAAATTAAAAGAGTTCAGGAAGAAGACAAAATGGTACAAAGCTTATTTAAAGAAATAATAGCAGAAAATAACAGAAAACTTAAAATGTGGAGAAAGATATGAATATCCAAGTGGTAGAAATGTCTCCATTCAGATTCAATCCAAATAAGACTACACCAAAATATATTATAATCAAACTGTAAAAAATCAAGGATAAAGAAAGATCTTAAAAGAAGTAAGTGAAGAGAAACAAATAACATATAAGGGTGTTCCCATAAGGCTAACAGTGGATTTCTCAGCAGAGAATTTACAGGGCAGGAGAGGGTGAGATAATATATTTAAAGTGATGAAGTACCTGGCAAAACTGTCCTTTAGAAATAAAGGAGACACAAAGACTTTTCCAGATGAATAAAAGCTGAAGGATTTCACTGCCACCAGACCTGTCTTATAATAAATGTCTAAAGGAGTTCTTCAAGCTGAAAGAAAGTGAAGCTAAGTAGCAACAAAAAACATATGAAATTATGAATCTCACAGTCAAATCCAGACCACTCTAATACTGTAAGATTAGTGTGTAAATCATTTATATCTTTAATATGAAGGTTAAAATAATAATCATTACTATAAATTTTAAGGGATACATAATATAAAAAGATACAAATTGTGACAGCAAATATTTACAATGGGGTCAGGCACAGTAGCTCACACCTATAATCTCTACACTTTGGGCAGCAAAGACGGAAGAATCACTTGAGCTCAGGAGTTCAAGACCAGTCTGGGCAACATAGTGAGACCTTATCTCCACAAAAATAACAAAATTCTACAGGGAGAGTGAAGTAAAATCATAGTTATTTTATGTAATAAAAGTTATTGTCAGCTCAAAATAGCCTGTCATAAGTATATGATGCTCTTTGTAAACCTCCTGGTAAGCAAAAATCTATAGTAAATACACAAAAGATAAATAGTAAAAAATCAAAGCATACCAGTAGAGAAAAATCACTTAATCATAAAGGAAGACAGCAAGAGAGGAAGAAAGGAATAAAGAACCTATGCAATAACCAGAAAACAATTAACAAATGGCAGCAGGAAGTCATTACATATCAATAATTACCTTGAATGTAGATTATAAGACAAGAGACCCAACTGTATGCTACTTAGAAGATACTCACTTCAGCTATAAGAACACACGCAGACTGAAAGTGAAGGGATGCAAAAACATATTCCGAGAAAATGGAAATCAAAAGACATCAGGAATAGTAATTATACTAAAATCAGATAAAGTAAACTCTATGTCAAAAACTGTAAAATGAGGCGAAGAATTTCATGTTATGACAAAATGGTCAATTCTTCAAGAGACTATAACAAAAATATTAATATCTATGTACTTCACATTAGACCACCTAAATATACAAAGCAAATGTTAATAGATCTAAAGGGAGAGAGAGACTAATTAAAATGATAGTAATGAACTTAAATACCCCATTTTCAACTATTGAGAGATAATTCTGACAGAAAATTAGTAAGTACATACGAAATAAACTACATTTTAGAGCTAGTCAACCTAACAAACATACAGAATATTCCAACCCACGACAGAATACACAGTCTTCTCAAGGGCACATGAAATATTCTTCAGGATAGATTCAGACAGACATCACAAAACATGTCTTAACAAATTTAAGAAGACTGAAATTATATCAAGTATCTTTTCCTACCACAATATATGAAATATATTTTTCCATATATATATATATGTGTGTGTGTGTATATATATAAAAACTAGAAATAACAGGAGGAATTCCAGAAAATTCACAAATACATAAAAAGTAAACATGCTTTTGAAAACCATTAAGTCAGTGAAGAAATTTAATGCCCCACTTTAAAAGAAAGCATACCAGTAAAGAAAATCACTTAATCACAAAGGAAGACAGCAAGAGAGAAAGAAAATGGAACAACCAGCAAACAATGAACAAAATGGCAGTCGTAAGTAGTTACATATCAATAATTACCTCGAATTTAAATGAATTAAATTCTCTAATCAAAGAATTAAAAGGGAAGAAATTAAAAGGGGTATTTAAAAACATCTTGAGATGAAAATGGAAACAAAACATACCCAAACTAGTGGGATGCCACAAAAGCAGTTCTAAGAGTAAAATTTATAGCAACACACACTTACATATATCAACAAAGGAGAAAGATCCCAAATAAACAACCTAGCATTACACTTCATGGAACTAGAAAAACAGGAACAAACTAATATCAAAGTTGGCAAAAAGCAGAAAATAATAAAGACCAGAGCAGAAGTAAATGAAATAAGACTAGAAATACAGTAGAAAAGATAAACAAAATTAAGAGTTGATTTTTGAAAAAGGTAAACCATATCAACAAATCTTTAGCTAGACTAAAAAAAAAAAAAAAAAAAAAAAAAAAGAGAGAGAGAGAGATACAACTCAAAATAAGAAAGGAAAAGAGGAGGAAAAGAGGAGACATTTTAACTTGTACCACAGAAATATAAAAGATCATAAGACTACTAGGAAAAATTATATGCCAAGAAATTGGATAGTCAGGAAGAATTTGATACATTTCCAGACACATGCAACCTACAGAGACTGAATCACAAAGAAATGGGCTATCTGAACAGACTAATGATGAGTAAGGAGACTGAACTAATAAAAAGTCTTCCATCAAAGAAAAGCCAAGATCTAATGATTTCACTGCTAACTTCTATCAAACTTTTAAAGATCTATTTTCAATCCTTCTCAAACTCTTTCAAAAAACTGAAGCAAAGGGAATACTTCCATGCTCCTTTTTACAAGGCCAGCTAATTTATCCTGATACCAAACCAGACAAGGACACTACAAGAAAAGAAAATTACAGGTCAATATACCTGATGAACATGGATGCAAATATCCTCAACAAAATACTACCAAACCAAATTTCACAGCATACTAAAAGAAAAATATTCAAAATCACTAATCACAAGAGACATACAAATTAAAACCACAATGAAATACCACTTCATAGCTACAAGAATAGCTATTATCAAGAAGATCAGTGATAACAAGTATTGAAGAGAATGTGGAGAAAGGGGAACCCTTGTCCACATTGGTGTACAGTCATTACAAAAAAACAGTATGAATGTTTCTTTAAAAAGTAAAAAGAACTGCTATGTGACCTAGCAATCCCAAAACTGGACATAATCCAAAGGAAGTAAAATCAGTATGTTGGAGAGATATCAGCACTTCCATGCTCACTGCAGCATTATTCACAGTAGCGAAGATGGTATCAATCCGTGTTCATCAACAAATGAATGAATAAATAAAATGTGTGTACATGTATGTATAGATATACACACATATATGTGTATGTACGTGTGTTTGTATGTATGTATCTCCATGTATGTCTATCTGGGTGTGCAGGTATATGTGTGTGTATATATGCATATACACACATTTGTATACATATACACACATATACACAAAATGGAATACTATTCAACCTTTAAAAAGAAGGAAATTCTAGCATTTATGACAACATGGATGAACTTGGAGTATATTATGTTAAGTGTAATGAGCCAGGCACCAGACAAATACATGATCTCACTTATTTTGTGGAACCTAAAACATTGAACTCATAGACGTAGAGTAGAATGGTGGTTACCAAAGGCTGGAGTTGGTTAGAGGAATTGGGGAGATGTTGATCAGAGGATACAAAATTTCAGTCATACGGTAAGAGTAAGTTCCAGAGATCTATGGTACAACACTGGGACTACAGGTAGTAACAATGTACTATACTCTTAAAAATTGCTGGGGGCAGTTCCAAGATGACCGAATAGGAACAGCGACAGTCTACAGCTCCTAGCCTGAGCGAGGCTGAAGACGGGTGATTTCTGCATTTCTAACTGAGGTAACGGGTTCATCTCACTGGGACATGTCAGACAGTGGGTGCAGGACAGTGGGTGCAGCCCACCGAGCGAGAGCCGGAGCAGGGCGAGGCATCGCCTCACCCAGGAAGTGCAAGGGGTCAGGGAATTCCCTTTCCTAGCCAAGGGAAGAGGTGACAGACAGCATCTGGAAAATTCGGTCACTATCACCCTAATACTGTGCTTTTCCAAGGGTCTTAGCAAACGGCACACCAGGAGATTATATCCTGCTCCTGGCTCACAGGGTCCCATACCCATGGAGCCTCACTCATTGCTAGCACAGCAGTCTGAGATCAAATTGCAAGGCGGCACTGAAGCTGGGGGAGGGGCGCCCGCCATTGCTGAGGCTTGAGTAGGTAAACAAAGTGTCCTGGAAGCTCGAACTGGGTGGAACCCATCGCAACTCAAGGAGTCCTGCATGCCGCTGTAGACTCCATCTCTGGCAACAGGGCATAGTCCAACAAAAGGCAGCAGAAACCTCTGCAGATTTAAATGTCCCTGTCTGACAGTTTTGAAGAGAGTACTGGTTCTCCCAGCACAGAGTATGAGATCTCAGAACAGACAGACTGCCTCCTCAACTGGGTCTCTGATCCCTGAGTAGCCTAACTGGGAGGCACCCCTGAGTAGGGGCAGACTGACACCTCACACAGCCGAGTACCCCTCTGAGATGAAGCTTCCAGAGGAACGATCAGGCAGCAACATTTGCTGTTCAGCAATATTCACTGTTCTGCAGCCTCTGCTGCTGATACTCAGGCAAACAGGGTCTGGAGTGGACCTCCAGCAAACTCCAACAGACCTGCAGCTGAAGGTCTTGACTGTTAGAAGGAAAACCAACAAACAGAAAGGACATCCACACCAAAACCCCATCTGTATGTCATCATCATCAAAGACCAAAGGTAGATAAAAACCACAAAGATGGGGAAAAAACAGAGCAGAAAAGCTGAAAATTCTAAAAATCACAGCACCTCTCCCCCTCCAAAGGAACACAGCTCCTCGCCAGCAATGGAACAAAGTTGGATGGAGAATGACTTTGACGAGTTGAAAGAAGAAGGCTTCAGATGATCAAACTTCTCTGAGCTAAAGGAGGAAGTTCAAACCCATTGCAAAGAAGCTAAACACCTTGAAAAAAGATTAGACGAATGGCTACCTAGAACAAACAATATAGAGAAGTCCTTAAATGACCTGATGGAGCTGGAAACCATGGCATGAGAACTACGTGATGCATGCACAAGCTTCAGTAACCGATTTGATCAACTGGAAGAAAGGGTAACAATGATTGATTATCAAATGAATGAAATGAAGCAAGAAGAGAAGTTTACAGAGAAAAGAGTAAAAAGAGACTAACAAAGCCTCCAAGAAATATGGCATTATGTGAAAAGACCAAATCTACGTCTGATTGTTGTACCTGAAAGTGACGGAGAGAAGTTGGAAAACACTCTGCAGGATATTATCCAGGAGAACTTCCCCAACCTAGCAAGGCAGGCCAACATTAAAATTCAGGAAATACAGAGAACACCACAAAGATACTCCTCCAGAAGGGCAACTCCAAGACACATAATTGTCAGATTCACCAAAGTTGAAATGAAGGGAAAAAACTGTTAAGGGCAGCCAGAGAGAAAGGTTGGGTTACCCACAAAGGGAAACTCATCAGACCAACAGCAGATCTCTCAGCAGAAACTCTACAAGCCAGAAGAGAGTGGGGGCCAATATTCAACATTCTTAAAGAAAAGAATTTTCAACCCAGAATTTCATTTCATATCCAGCCAAACTAAGTTTCATACGTGAAGGAGAAATAAAAGCCTTTACAGACAAACAAATGCTGAGAGATTTTGTCACCACCAGGCCTGCCCTACAAGAGCTCCTGAAGGAAGCACTAAACATGGAAAAGAACAACCAGTACCAGCCACTGCAAAAACATGCCAAATGTAAAGATCATTGATGCTAGGAAGAAACTGAATTAACTAATGAGCAAAATAATCAGCTAACATCATAATGACAGGATCAAATTCAGACACAACAATATTAACCTTAAATGTCAATGGGCTAAATGCTCCAATTAAAAGACACAGACTGGCAAATTGGATAAAGAGTCAAGACCCATCAGTGTGCTGTATTCAGGAGACACATCTCACATGCAGATACACACATAGGCTCAAAATAAAGGAATGGAGGAAGATCTACCAAGCAAATGGAAAACAAAAAAAAAGCAGGGGTTGCAATCCTAGTCTCTGATAAAACAGACTTTTAACCAACAAAGATCAAAAGAGACAAAGAAGGCCATTATATAATGGTAAAGAGATCAATTCAACAAGAAGAGTTAACTTTCCTAAATCTATATGTACCCAATACAGGAGCACCCAGATTCATAAAGCAAGTCCTTAGAGCCTGACAAAGAGACTTAGACTCCCATACAATAATAATGGGAGACTTTAACACCCCACTGTCAACATTAGACAGATTAACAAGACAGAAAGTTTACAAGGATATCCAGGAATTGAACTCAGCTCTGCACCAAGCAGACCTAAGAGACATCTACAGAACTCTCCACCCCAAATCAACAGAATATACATACTTCTCAGCACCACATCGCACTTATTCCAAAATGGACCACATAGTTGGAAGTAAAGCACTCCTCAGCAAATGTACAAGAACAGAAATGATAACAAACTGTCTCTCAGACCACAGTGCAATCAAACTAGAACTCAGGGTTAAGAAACTCACTCAAAACCACTCAACTGTATGGAAACTGAACAACCTGCTCCTGAATGACTACTGGGTACATAACGAAATGAAGGTAGAAATAAAGATGTCCTTTGAAACCAATGAGAACAAAGACACAGCACACCAGAATCTCTGGGACACATTAAAAGCAGTGTGTAGAGAAAAATTTATAGCACTAAATGCCCACAAGACAAAGCAGGGAAGATCTAAAATTGACACCCCAACATCACAATGAAAAGAACTAGAAAAGCAAGAGCAAACACATTCAAAGGCTAGCAGAAGGCAAGAAATAACTGAGATCAGAGCAGAACTGAAGGAGATAGAGACACAAAAAAAATCCTTCAAAAAATCAATGAATCCAGGAGATGATTTTTTGAAAGGATCAACAAAATTGATAGACTGCTAGCAAGACAAAGAAGAAAAGAGAGAAGAATCAAATAGATGCAATAAAAAAATGATAAAGAGAATATCACCACCGATCCCACAGAAATACAAACTATCATCAGGGCATACTATAAACACCTCTAAGCAAATAAACTAGAAAATCCAGAAGAAATGGATAAATTCCTGGACACATAAACCCTCCTAAGAATAAACCAGGAAGAAGTTGAATCCCTGAATAGACCAATAGAAGACTCTGAAATTGAGGCAATAATTAATAGCCTATCAACCAAAAAAGTGGAGGACCAGACGGATTCATAACCGAATTCTACCAGAGGTACAAGGAGGATCTGGTACCATTCCTTCTGAAGGTATTGCAATCAATAGAAAAAGAGAGAATCCTCCCTAACTCATTTTATGAGGCCAACATCAACCTGATACCAAAGCCTGGCAGAGACACAACAAAAAAACAGAATTTTAGACCCATATCCCTGATGAACATTGATGCAAAAATCCTCGGTAAAACACTGGCATATCTAATCCAGCAGCATTCAAAAAGCTTATTCACCATGATCAAGTGGGCTTCTTCCCTGGGATGCAAGGCTGGCAACATACACAAATTAATAAACATAATCCAGCATATAAACAGAACCAAAGACAAAAACCACATGATTATCTCAATAGATGCAGAAAAGGCCTTTGACAAAGTCAACAGCCCTTCATGCAAAAAACTCTCAATAAACTAGGTATTGATGGGATGTATCTCAAAATAATAAGAGCTATTTATGACAAACCCACAGACAGTATCATACTGAATGGGCAAAAACTGGAAGCATTCCCTTTGAAAACTGGCACAAGACAGGGATGCCCTCTCTCACCACTCCTATTCAACATAGTGTTGGAAGTTCTGGCTAGGGCAATCAGGCAGGAGAAAGAAATAAAGTGTATTCAATTAGGAAAAGAGGAAGTCAAATTGTCCCTGTTTGCAGATGACATGACTGTATATTTAGAAAACCCCATCATCTCAGCCCCAAATCTCCTTAAGCTCATAAGCAACTTCGGCAAAGTCTCAGGATACAAAATCAATGTGCAAAAATTACAAGCATTCTTATACACCAAGAACAGACAAACAGAGAGCCAAATCATGAGTGAACTCCCATTCACAATTGCTTCAAAGAGAATAAAATACGTAGAAATCCAACTTATAAGGGATGTGAAGGACCTCTTCAAGGAGAACTACAAATCACTGCTCAATGAAATAAAAGAGAACACAAACAAATGGAAGAACATTCCATGCTCATGGATAGGAAGTATCAGCCTCGTGAAAATGGCCATATTGCCCAAGGTAATTTATAGATTCAAGTCCATCCCCATCAAGCTACTAATGACTTTCTTCACAGAATTGGAAAAAACTACTTTAAAGTTCATATGGAACCAAAAAAGAGCCCACATTGCTAAGACAATCTTAAGCAAAAAGAACAAAGTTGAAGTCATCACGCTACCCAACTTCAAACTATACTACAAGGCTACAGTAACCAAAACAGCATGGTACTGGTACCAAAACAGAGATATAGACCAATGGAACAGATCAGAGCCCTCAGAAATAATACCACACATCTACGACCATCTGATCTTTGACAAACCTGACAAAAACAAGAAATGGGGAAAGGATTCCGTATTTAATAAATGGTGCTGGGAAAACTGGCTAACCATACATAGAAAGCTGAAACTGGATCCCTTTCTTACACCTTATACAAAAATTAATTCAAGATGGATTAAAGACTTAAATGTTAGATCTAAAACTAGAAAAACCCTAGAAGAAAACCTAGACAATACCATTCAGGACATAGGCTTGGGCAAGGACTTCATGTCTAAAACACCAAAAGCAATGGCAACAAAACCCAAAATTGACAAATGGGATCTCATTAAACTAAAGAGCTTCTGCACAGCAAAAGAAACTACCATCAGAGTGAACAAGCAACCTACAGAATGGGAGAAAATGTTTGCAATCTATTCATCTGACAAAGGGCTAACATCCAGAATCTACAAAGAACTCAAACAAATTTACAAGAAAAAAACAAACAACCCCATCAAAAAGTGGGCAAAGGATATGAACAGACACTTCTCAAAAGAAGACATTTATGCAGCCAACAGACCCATGAAAAAATGCTCATTATCACTCGCCATCAGAGAAATGCAAATCAATACCACAACGTGAAACTATCTCACACCAGTTAGAATGGCAATCATTAAAAAGTCAGGAAACAACAGGTGTTGGAGAGGATGTGGAAAAATAGGACACTTTTACACTGTTGGTGGGACTGTAAACTAGTTTAACCATTGTGGAAGACAGTGTAGGGATTCCTCAAGGATCTAGAACTAGAAATACCATTTGACCCAGCCATCTCATTACTGGGTATATACCGAAAGGATTATAAATCATGCTGCCATAAAGACACATGCACACGTATGTTTATTGTGGCACTATTCACAATAGCAAAGACTTGGAACCAACCCAAATGTCCATCATTGATAGACTGGATTAAGAAAATGTGGCACATATACTCTATGGAATACTATGCAGCCATAAAAAAGGATGAGTTCATGTCCTTTGTAGGGACATGGATGAAGCTGGAAACTGTCATTCTCAGCACACTGTTGCAAGAACAGAAAACCAATACTGCATGTTCTCACTCATAGGTGGGAATTGAACAATGCAAACACTTGGACACAGGAAGGGGAACATGACACACTGGGGCCTGTTGTGTGTGGGGGGAGTGGGGAGGGATAGCATTAGGAGATATACCTAATGTAGATGACGAGTTAATGGGTGCAGCACCCCAACATGGCACATGTATACATATGTAACAAACCTGCACGTTGTGCACATGTACCCTAGAACTTAAAGTATAATAAAAAAATTGCTGATGGAGTAGATTTTAAATGTTTTCAGCATAAAAAATAAATATATCAGGTAATGCATTTACTAATTAGCTTGATTTAGCCATTCCACAATTTATACATATTTTAAAACATGACGATATATACCATAAATGTATACAATTTTTATTTGACAATTAAAAATCTTATTTAAAATGTTTCTAAAAATTGTAGCACAGGGTAAAATCCCCTGCTTTCTTCCTACCTTCTTGGAGCACTGTACTGCATAAATGAAAGGTTTAGAGTTATAGATTTCATCTTGTTTCAAAGAGAGGTGACATCACCAACATACAGAGGATGGCAAAGAGGAAGGGCAGAACAAGCCTGTCTCTTAGATGATGTTGATCAACTGCTGCACCAAATGTAGAAATAGTTATTGTTTCTGTTACTATTGTTGAAAAATAAACCAACCCAGGTTTAGCGGCTTAAAACTACAGCCATTTTGTTATGATCATCGTTTCTGCAGGTGAGAAATTTAGATAGGACACAATGAGAATGATTTGTTTCTTCTCTCTCATTCCTAGGACTTTAGATGAGAAGAAACCAATACCTGAAAGTGGCTCAGACAGTTAGAGAATGTAATCATCTGGAGAGTCATTCACGCTCATGTCTGGTACCTCAAGAAGTAGGCCCAGGAAACTATTGCCCAGAGAACCAACATATGGTCTTTCCATGTGGCCTGGGGCTTCCTCATTGCATGCTGATTGGAAGAGTGTGGTGACAGTTTCCGGAGAGAATGCATTCAGAAACTAAGCTTTTCAAGAAAACCGGATAGAAGCTGCATAGCTTTTTCTAAGCTAAAAGTCACACTGCATCACTTCTACCACATTCTACCAATTAGAAGTGAGTTACAAAGGTCAGCCAGTTTCAAGAAGTGGACTTTGAGACCCCATTTCTTGGTTGGGAAATGGCAATATCATATTGCAGAGAGAAATGTGGACTGGGTGGCATTATTGAAGTCATCTTTGACTAATATAAATGTGCACCCCTACATGCAGGCTTTTCACTCAGGCAGTGAATATAAACCTTACCATTTGAAGCCACTGTCAGTTGGATGTTCTGTTATGAGTAGTAAAATAATTTTAATTGATAAAGTTTTTTAACCCACCTTAAATGAAGTCAACCATGTTATTATCTGCCTTGTATATTTAGTCTTGGAGATTTTTGTTAGGGGAAAAAATTATGACCTTAGATGTGCTATACAATGAAAGAGATACAGGTGTGCTGAGTATTTAATCTCTTGGCCTTTGGGAAAATTGAGCAGAGTTGGGGGCAGCTAGAGTTCTGAATTCTGAGCAGCTCCTTTCACTAAGAGTGGCCTCCGTGATGTAAAAAATGGATGAAGCTTAGGGAAACTACCATCGAGCCAAGGTCTTCAAACTGTTCACATATGCCTAGAAGAATTTTGAAAAATTACATGTCCTGTATCCCATTTCTCAGTTATCTAAACATCTCATTATAAGTTTAAATAATTGCAAAAGATTTAAGTTCCAGACTATCCTTCTCCCTTAGCACAGAGATATATACATGGCTGGAAAAGACTAGAAGCCCCATTGGTTTATGGTACTTGATTAATCATTACATGAGGCATCGCCTTTGTTGGTGCTCCCTGGGGAGACTTTAAACCCTGCAGCAATGAATCACAGTAAGATTTATGTGCAAGGAATATGGCTTTTTTGTAAAGGACTGTGGTAGGGAGACCATATAATATAACTTCTAAACCTAAATACATTTTAGAGTTAAAGAGGGTATCATTAATAACTGTACTATGAAATAAGCATAAACTAGGAAAACTGGGGAATATGTTGACCTTAACTATTGTAATACTGGTGAATTTTCAGGCAAATCAGTTTACAAAAGAGAATTTACAGTATCTGGAGATATGTTCATTTTATCTTTGAAAACTGTCTATTTTCAGTACTTTCTGAAAAATTTTCCATAGCTCCAAGAGTCTAGGTAAACCTACTATTAAGCTAGTATAGAGCAATTCTGATTGTTACTGTTGATACACTTCCACACATCAGTAAATAGAATAAAATAATTAGAATAACCAATGAAAATTAATAATCTAAATCCCAGCATTTGTGTATCATTTCAGAAACTACAAACAAGTAAGCTGTGATTCCAAGATCTCTTTCTGGCTTAGGCATTGGAGCTCAGAGATAGAGGACCTGTGACAGAGGATTTGCTATTTATTTGCAAAGTTGGTGATCTTGATGCATAAAAGTCCTCATGTAGAAGAAAGGAGACTTGCTATCTCTTCCTATCTTTTCTATACACTTCTAAAAAAAAAAAAAAAAATTCCATGTCCCTGTCCATGGGGAAAAGCATGGTCTAGGTGGAGGAAACAGCTATTCAGGCATTAGGTGTCATGGATATAGGCAGTTGCCATGGATATAGACAGAAAATGTGTTTACCGTGGGCTAATGTCCTTTCTGGTAGGTTTGGGAACCCTTGTTCCATTTGACAACCTAACTCTTGGTGAAAGGCAGTTGTCTCTGAGTCTTGTAAAGAAGTTTATAGGGAGGAAACCTCCTGGAAACCTATTTAATGACTAAAAGAGAAACTCTTCAAGCAAGACAGTACTAGGTCTGCACCCTTCCCCTTTCACATCTTTTTTTTTTTTTTTTTTGGAAAGAGAAAATTACTACAGGCTTCCCACTTTTCTTCTCCTTTGTGCCTCCTATTTTCTGAAGGGATAGACGAAGGCTTAGAAGAAGCCTCCACTATCTGCAGGGAGCATGAACCTCTGAGCGCATTACCATCACTCTTCTGTTTTCTTTACCTCTTTCTGCTTTGTCTCCCTTATTAACTGGGCTACACTTGGGCACTGTCTCCTGATTAACCTCAATGAGGTGAAAAGTCATATTGTACTTCCTCACTGGAAAAGGAAAAAAAAAAAAAAAAAAAAAAAAAAGAAGGTACACAGGCTCCTGGCCTCAGCACATAGGATCAGATCATTCCTATCTACTTTCCATCTCTTTCTAATTCCCTTCTTCTCCATGTCCCTAGGATCATATAAATTACAATAATTTCAAATGTGAGAAAAAAAAAAGAGTAAGAGAGGAGTAGAGGCGGGGAGACCAGAGAGCTAGTATGAAGGCAGCCAATGAATCCTCTTCTTTATAATTAACATTATCCTCACATAATGGTTATCAATTAATAGAAAGTTGTTGGAAATTTGATGTTATTCCATATGTTGTCATGAAGCAGACAGAGTTATCATTTAGCTACTAACAGAAGTGTCAAATGAAAGATCACGCCCACATACAAGTCCATATACTATTTGGAAACTTGTGGAATGATTTTTGGAACAAAATGTACTACAAATAATATGACTAAATAAGTTCACTTATATATTAGTAGCTTCCTTGAATAACAAAAGGTATTTCCATATTTAATATGTGGCTTAAAAGTTATAATATTCCATTACTTGAATATTTTGAATATTACTTTTTGCCACTTTTTGAACATTATCCAAGATGGTGAGGGCGTTCTAGATGCCTGGAAATTGTTTCTTCATTTATTAGTGCAGTGAATAAAACATTGGTAGAGCTTTAGTAATTCTGTCTTTGTATTTTCTTTTAAGATATGTATTGGAGCAGTTACCAAGGGGATAGTTATCATCGACTTCATTTTAGAAGTGGAAAAACAGTGGATTTCTGGAAAATCAAACTTATATTTGTGAGTTTCAATAATTTTGAATTGCCACAGGGATTTCATCCTCCATCACTCAAAGAATCCCTCTCATATTATCTCCGTCAATAAGATAAGCCTCATTAATTTCAAGAAGTCCCAAATACTTACCTAATGACTCAGAAATTAGTCGTTGAGTCATGGAATATTATGATCAGCATAAGGTGAATACTGGTTCACCAGAATGTCTATGACCCAACCCCCAGAACCTGTGAGTATGACTTTATATGGCAAAACAATATTTGCAGATGTGATTAAGTTAAAAATATTTAGACATGGAGATTATCCTGGATTAGACAGGTGGACCCTTAAATGAAATCACAAGTGACCTTGTAAAAGCAAGGCAGAGAGAGATTTGACTATACATAGGGAAGGTGATCTGAAGATGAAGCAGAGATAGATTTGAAGAAGCTATGCTGCTGGCCTTGAAGATAAAGAAGGGCCTATGAGCCAAGATACGCAATGAATATAGCTCTGGAAGCTGGAAAAAGCCAAGAAATATATTTTCCTCTAGAGCCTCATGAGGGGGCACAGCCTTACCAACACCTTGATTTCAGCTCAATGAAACTCATTTCAGACTTCCAACCTCCAGAACTATAAAAGATAGACATGTTGCTTTTAGCTCAACATTGGTGGTAATTTGTCACAGCAGTCATAGGAAACTAATACAGTGACATACAAAAGGGCTCTGAGAAAATCCTTACTTGGTCAGGCAGAGGCCTAACTGCATTCTCAGATAAAATCTCAGATTAAATCTGAGAATAAAATTTCAAGGTTACCAATTCCAAGTTAACTAACCGGACATTCATGGGATATCAGGATTCCTTAGAAGCAGGGGAATAGAGGCAAAGGGGGAACCCTTTGAGTCATATATACTTACTACACAAATACCACATTGGCTGACACCCTTGTAACTCCAGGAAATCCAGTTAAAAAACTGGAAATCTTCAATCAAACTAGTGACTTGGAGAAAAGGACATGAGTCTCACAAGGCAGGCAAAGCATTTATAGCTCCATTAAAGGCTACTAAATTATATGACTCAAGAAAATCACTGGGAATCTATTCAGACAAGAATTCCATTTCTGTGGTTTTTAACCACGAAACCACTGTGGATCTTAGGCTGCATAGCAACTATGGAATCCACTCTCACATTTTGAAGCCCCAAATATTTCTCTTGCAAAATGAACTCAAGTAAAAACTACGAAATAGTCAACATTTTTGCATGTTGTCTTCCAAATCCAGCCCTCAAAGTCTCCCTATATTGAACCTCTGGTATATTTTTAGATTATATAATTCCTTACACAAAGCAGTAGCAGAGTTAAATGAGCACTGATGGCTGAGTCAAGAGTTTAATGCCATCTGATCAGGCATAGAAGGAAATTTGAAAGAAAGTTATAATGTGGGAATAATGAAAGAATGCCAAGTAGGCTTTAAAGTTGATCCTCAGAGTGTCCTTGAAATCAGAAGTGTATCGCCCATGACTATTTTTTTAAGGATTTTCTAATCTTTTGCTTCTACTTTTCTTACTTGACTCACTTGACTTACTTGACTCACAGCAGTGGGACAAAAGAAAGTATCAGATGCTGGGCCTTAAAGTACAAAAAGTAGCTAGATAACCTGTAATTTTCCTGGTGGTTTCTAAGACATGATAGCACCTATTGTTTCCTCCTACCCCCAGAGCTAAAATCAAGCATCCTGTAAACGCAAATATTACTCTAAAGAGTAACATGCACATTTAAACTAAATGATTAACAAGGGTTCTATCTAAGATACAATCATGTAATTGTCCTTGGTATGTAAATAAAGACACAGTGATTCAATGTCAAGGGACAACATAATACAATGGATAAGAATACTAATGGGAGGCTAGACAGCCAATCTTTGGAATCTCAGACCCCACTTCTTGTTGTGTCACTTAGGGAAAAATACTTAATATTTTCTGAACTTCATTTTGCTAACCCTTAAAATGATAATAATAGTAACTACTTCCTAGGGTTGTTTTGAAAAAAGTGTGTGTGTGTGTGTGTGTGTGTGTCAAATGCATGTAAAAGTACTTAGTACAGAGCTTGGAAAACATTAAGTGCTCAATTAATGTCAGCTACTTTTAGATGACCTTGAAGTCAATAAGAATATGAATGAAAATACTTTATTAAATCAAAATTTGTCAACTTCTGGCTTGACAAATAACTACTCAAGAAGAAACTAATGAGACATTAGATATGAAACGGGTTTCTAAAGAAAAATTTATGCAAAAATAAATGCAACTTGGTTTTTCATTAGGAAAACAAGTTCCATATATTTTGAACATCAAATAGGTCAAAGGATATTACAAGAAAATGTATTTTTTTTTTTTGCAGTCACACACATGTGTGTGTAAAACTCTCCTAATTTGACTCTGTGCTTTACTTCTTATTACTCCACCAGAAATTTTCCACTTAGCAGCCAGACTGAGTCCTAAAAAAATTATGTCACGTCATTTCCTTGCTTAAAACACTCCGATGGTTTTCCATCACAGTTAAATAAAAATACAAACTCCTTACTTGGTATTACAAAGTGCTACTTTTCAATCTGAATAAAGTGGCCCCTGTCTCTCTCTCTGACTTTATCTCTCTATTCTCTCCTACGTTCCAATGACTTTCTCCCTGTGTAGGGAACCAGGCTCATTCCTGCCTCAGATCCTTTGCACTGTTTCCTCTGCTTAGAATGCTCATCCTCCCGAACTCTGCCTAGTGATACCTCTTTTTCATTCAGATCTCAGATAAAACCCGGCCTCCTGCATGAGGACTTGGTAGACCACACAATCTCAAGTAGCCACCCAGTTATTCTCTGTTACTTCAACTTTTTTTAAGTCTCTATGTAGAATTTATTTTGCTTAGCATATGACATTGTGGCATAATTTTCTTTCTTGTTTGCTTCTTTGTATTTATGTTTATTTACATAATAACCAACTTCCCCATTCCCTAGAATAGAAGTTCTGTAAGAGCAAGATTTTGTCTTGTTCACTCTTGGGTTTCTTTCACCTGGAAAAATACTAATCATATTAAATTGTTAATAATGTTTAATAAAGTTTTGTTACAAGAAAAGATAAATGAAAAGAAAAGATGGTTATTTAGGTCCAAGTAATTTCAAAACTGTTGTTAACACTATCCTTGTATATATATCCTGCAAATGTCCAATTAAATGCCAAAAGTTTAATTATTGAGTCAAAAGTATGTGCAATTTAAATTTTGTTAGTTATTTCCAAATTGCCTATGAAAAAAGTCATACTAATTTACATTTTAAGTGAACTCCTTGAGTCTTCTTTTAAGTGAAATTATGACATGATATTTGAGACACATTCTCTCAACTTAGAAGCCCTGCATACTTTATAGTTCCATAATCTTAAAATGCCAACAGGATAGCCGAAGTACAGAAGTCTACGATAGGTCTTCTGAATGAAATGGCTGCAGAATCCATGCCTACTGTGACTCACCAATTAGACGATCTGCTACGAGAGGCATGTGTGATTCACTTTCAAAGGTCTTTCACTTTCTAGGAGTCTTGTACATGGGTTCTTAGCAGTGAAGAGAGATTTACTAATCAACATTAATCATGACGTTTTCCAAGTATACAAAATGTAATTTACAATCAAAGAAAAATTTTATGTCATGAGAATTGAATCGAAACACAGAAACACATACTGGTGGAACAGGTACCCTATTCTAAAAGGTCCTCAAATTCCATGAGTTGATTTTTCCCTTACTAGAGGTTTATTTCCCTTGCCCTTTGAGTCATCTATGCCAACAACCTCAGATGTCTGTGTGATAGCAACTGGAAAATACTCTACTGATGAATAGATTTCCACATATTTATGTCTGTATAAATATGTCAACTAGGCCACTGATGAAAGTGGGGGCATCTGGGATCCCCCCGCACTGGCTTCTTATGTCATTTTGAAAGGCACTCTGTCTTAGCACAAAAGCAACCAACTAAATTCATAAGCAACAGTCAAAAGGAAACCAGAAGAATAAAACTAGAGATATATGTGTATCCAGTCTCCACACCAACACTACATCACTTAGAAATAACTTTTAGTGCAATATCAGTTTTCAGCAAAAATCATCCAAATATGTTACTTAAACACTTAAAAAACTTCTTAAATTCTTATCTCTTTTACTCAAGAGCAGCCTATTCTTACTGTAGAAGGGTTATGTTATTAGAAAAAAAAAGCCCAATTAATAGATACCCACTCTAGATTGAAAACATAACTTCATAAAGCATCCAATTTTCAAAATACAGAAAAATGAGGTACTTACAGCAGGGTGTCCAGTACAGTAGGTATAGCTGGCATGGGACTGGTAATGCAGGCTGGCTCTTGGAAAGGAGTATGTGTTCCAGGCTGGTTGGCTGCTGTTCCACTGCGAGCTGAAGCCAGGGCTCATGGTCACTCGTGACTTACTAGTTTGATAGGCTCTCACTGTGGAGCTAGACTATCAAAAAGAAAGAAATGCAATGTGAAGATAGCTCTTTATTAAACTTGAGCCAGCAATATATCACAGCATGTGTTCTCATGCATGACCAAAGCACAGGACTCAGCTGATTAAGAGAAATGGCTGATGGCTTAAGAGGATGCATCAAATACTGTTCAAATACTGCATCAAATACTGTTCTGAATAGGATAAAAGTATTTTCTCACTATTCGAATTTTGACTGGATCACAAAGCACAAAGGTTCTTTGAAATTGATCTTATTGAAAACAGTTTTTTTTTCTCGTTGCAAGATGCAACTTCAGCCTTCAGAAATAAGATATGTTTTAGTGGTGACAGCAACAGTGAAATTTTCGATTATATAAATGACCTTTTATTATAGTGTTCACCTTAGAAATTCACCATTAGTCTCATCTGAAGGCAGTAAACAAAAGTCTTAGTTTATAAGGATTGGATTAAGGCACAGGCCTTCTCAACTCTAACTAGTCTTTAAATTCCATAAGTCTATGGCTATCCTGGGAGGCATCAACAGGAATCTGGATACATTTATACAGGTCACCATTCTACTTTCTAAACACAGCAAAATGGTGAAGGATTTGAAATCGTCATTCACCCCCAACCTGCTCTACCAACATAACTGAAAATAGAGGAGTAGGAAAATATGCATTTTTTGCATATTAAATATATCTGGTTGTTCGTAACTGTGCATAGGGTAGAATTCACTGAAAACAAAACTCACTTGTATCTTCTGTCCTTCTTTGTCCTCAGATGGCCGTGGCATATAAGGCATATAATAGTTTCTTTTCAGAGAACACTTTCTATCCTCAAATTGCAATAGCCACTTACCCCAGTAGCACAGTAACTTTCACAATAAATTCTATTTATAAATCTATGGGCACATGCCAACTCAATCACTGGGAAAATGTGCTAATCGCATTGCCATTATATTCAGGAAACCCAGTGGGGAAGAAACTTTTATCCATTATTGTGTTTCCCATTGGGGTAGATTCTGATACCATTAAATACTTAGAAGAACAATTTTCTGAAGACAGGTTTGAGCATCTTGGGATAACCAAAAGAAAGCGAAAACCTCAGTGATTTAAATGCTCTAAGTGGGCCATTTCTCTCACAATGACCTTAAAAATATTAGGAAAGTGAAAAGAAAATTTAAATCTGTGATTTAATGGTAGTTAATAATTTAAAATATGTAAACCAAAAACTGGAGAACACAGCCTTGCTAAGGTAGCCAAACTTATTTGGTGATCTGTCTTTCCCCATTAAAATTCTCCATCACCACTCCACCATGTACGCTGTCCACATGATTCGATAGTTCAATAGTTCAATGAGATCTGCAGATACAGCATTACAAAGGTATGCATATTGCATACCTTCCCAGGACAGACCTCTGTTGAAGAAGTAACAGTGGACTGTTGTAAAAATAGACATTTGTGCTTGAAGTATGTAAGCCCTGTATTTATGTAAAAAAACAAAACAAACAAACAAAAAAACCCTGTTATTTGTATGCCATACACAGTCACTTCAAAGAATAAATGAGCCCACCACAAAACTTACCTTTGGCCTTGATAGTGTCTTGATTTCTGCTTTGCAACTACGGTCACTAAAATCAAACACTTTCACTTTGGTTGCTTCTGTAAGTAGCTATTTCAAGACTAACCCTTGTAGTTACATGTTTGTCTCTTACCATGTTTTCACACTTAGATTAGAAGAGAGGATTTAAATTTATGCAGAAATAACTTTGTAAATACTCTCACCTCTTAGTTTCCTTATGTTCCCAAGTGGCATTAGTCTCTCCTCAATGATTTTAATCACAGTGGTCCTTTGCAAACTTTCCTTCCCTTCTTTTGTAAAGCTCATGCTCAAGTTGTACCTTATACTTGTCCCCACTTCTAAGGCCTCCAGATTATGTCCTTCTCCTTCCTTCTCTCACAGAGCCTATATGGTGTTGCTCAAATACTTCAGCATATTATTATGTTGTTGTAGATTATTCCCTATGTGCATAAAACTCAGCTTCCCAACCAGGCTTCAGAGAGCCCACTTAGTTCTAGACAATATATTGTCTCTTCTGTGGCTGTAAGGAGTTTCTTCCTCCTTGGCTTTTGAAACCTCTAACAGTGTTTACCCCCTCCTCATTACAATCATCTTTCCCTTAGACTCCTTGTCCCTTCTGATGGTACCTCGTCTCATGTCTCACTATCTGCATCCTTTTTTCCTTATTCTCCCTAAATTAGGTTATTTTTCAGGCCTTACTTCTTGGTTCTGTATTCTCAACTCTCCTAACTTTTCTCCTTTGTGAATTTATTCATGGTCAAAGCTTTAAGTATTACTTCTAAGAAGATGACTCCCAGATATAAATGAACAGTCCAAACAGTCTCCGGAATACCAGTGCCAAATCTTAAAACACCTGCCTAATACCAAGGTGTAACTATGAAGCGTCACAAGAAGAACCAAAGTTTAAATTACCAGGCATAAAATTAAATGAATTGTTTTACTCTAAGATTTCACCTCCCCCACAGTTCATTTTCATTTACTTTTGTTAATGTTATGATCACCTTTAAAATCAGTTTCCTCAAAGACAGAACGACTTTGACTCATTTATCTCTCTCTTTCAACTCCCGTTGTCAGTGTCACCAGATTCCATTGTATTTAACTAAGAGTTCTTGAATTTATGTTGTCCTTTTCATTCCCATTGTCACTAACCATTTTTTAGGATTTAGTCAATTTATGTCAGAGCCACTAAAACTAAATCGAGAACCTTCCACTTTAAGCCTCAATTGACTCTCCACAATGACACTAGATTTGTCTTTCTAAAAGCATGCTTTTACTATATGACTATTCCTTGCTGAAAAATATTCAATGCCTCTCTATCATCTACTAGACAAAATTAAAACTTCTTAGTCTCTCATTTGAGAGTCTAATGTCATTCTAACTGACATTGCAAGGTTTATTTTTTGTTCCTTTCCATATAATTTCAGCATCCAGATAGAATGTTGTTCCAGATAGTTTGTTACTCCAAATATGACTTACATGTTCATGCCACTGTCACAGTCATCACTTTCTTTTTTTTTTTTTTCAATCTTAAAAAAAATCATTTATTGTTTACAGTTCTATAAGAGCTGATTTCCAGACATAGAAGTTAGTTGAAGGAAATTTATTTTTAGAAAACAAGAAGGAAACTCCAACCCAGGAAGCAGGTAAGTATTTTCATAGTGACTTATAAGACAAAGAAAAGGGGATGGAGATAAGACCACTTGTAAGTAAAGGAATATCTGATTCAAGATTATTCTTAAATAACTACACAATTCATTTATAGGTTTATTTTTATCCATCTATTTTTCTTTCTACTGTATTATGTGTATTATGGTGTCTGTCACTAAGACATAGGTATAACCTGGAATTGCATTAGTGAAGTTGTTTTTTCTTTTTTTTTTTTTTTTCAATTCACACTTTGATGAACCTGCCAGGCTCAACCTTCTATAAAACCTATTCTAATAGCCTCAGCCACCAGCCCACAGGGAATTTTGTTTCTACAAGGTACTGACATTACTGATTTTCTGTCATGATCATCTGATCTTTTCCTCTCTGTGGCTACCCAGGAAATTAACATAATAATATCATCAGCATAACTCACCAAATTTCTTAATTAGCCTTTCATACTACAACTCTGATGTCCCAACACACATCTTTTAGAATAGGTGCCTATTTGTCTTTCTTAAGAAGCATATCACAACGCAAGAACTTGTGTACAAGTAATTCATTTTGGAACTGATCCCAGAGAAAATCAGTAGGATAAATCAGTAGGGATAAAGAGTGAGCCAGTATGTTTGCATCACTGAATAAGTTATTCCTGTGGAAAACTGAGGCTCAGTTCCACTGAGGACTCTGGGAGACAGTGTAGAACATGCTGTGGAATTATTCCCCTCAACGTGAGGAAGCTAAAGTATCTAACCTCCAGTTCTCATTTGCACTGGCTAAGGGTTGTTCCTTGAAACATTGATTTCTTGGCA
The DNA here is from genome assembly GCF_037993035.2 of Macaca fascicularis. Taxonomy (NCBI): domain Eukaryota; kingdom Metazoa; phylum Chordata; class Mammalia; order Primates; family Cercopithecidae; genus Macaca; species Macaca fascicularis. The sequence continues at coordinate 19,270,489 of NC_088376.1, forward strand.
CTTCTGGTCTGTTCCACATACAGGCCAAAAGAAAGTTCTCAAGTAGAGTGTCCCAGGACACTGTAGACATGCTCTAGAAAAGTAAGTGTCAAGAAGGTATGACCAGAGTATTGGTAATATCTGATACTAAATAGATGACTCCATGAACGTTTTTGCATCTATCATAGAACTCAAGGCACTCACATTTTTATTCTGGGTGACTAAGAGCAAGGGCTCAAAAACATTGGTCAAACTGTCCTGACCACACTGCCATTACAGACTTGCAAAAGCAATACACAGAGGAAGATATCAGAATGGCCAGTAGATACAGTAAAAAATGCTCAAAATCATTAGTCATCCAGAAAATGCAAAACAGAGCTACAATAATATACCAGTTCATACCCACAAGGATGGCTGAAACTACAAAGACTGATAACACTAAATGTTAGTTAATCATTAAAGACCTAAACTTCCCAAATATTGTTCATGGATGGGTAAAATGATACAGCTACTTTGAAGAGCTGTTGGGTAACATTTTCTTTTGTTTTGTTTTGAGATGGAGTTTCACTCTTGTTGCCCGGGCTGGATTGCAATGGCGTGATCTCGGCTCACCACAACCTCCACCTCCTGGGTGCAAGCAATTCTCCTGCCTCAGCCTCCCAGGGAGCTAGGATTACAGGCATGTGCCACCACACCCAGCTAATTTGTATTTTTAGTAGAGACAGGTTTTCTCCATGTTGTGGTTTTGAACTCCCGACCTCAGGTGATTCACCCACTTTAGCCTCCCAAAGTGCTGGGATTACAGGCATGAGCCACCATGCCTGGCCTGAGTAGCATTTTATAAAATTAAACAGGCAGGGCTTGGTGGCTCACACCTGTAACCCTAGCAGTTGGAAGGCCAAGGTGGGCAGATAACTTGAAGTCAAGAGTTTGAAATCAGCCTGGCCAACATGGTGAAACCCTGTCTCTCCTAAAAATGCAAAAAAATCATCCAGGCATGGTGGTGGATGCCTATAATACTAGCTATTGGGGAGGCTGAGGCAGGAGAATCTCTTGAATCCGGGAGGCAGAGGTTGTAGTGAGCCGAGATTATGCCACTGCACTCCAGCCTGAACAACAGAGCGAGACTCCATCTTAAAATACATAAATAGATCGGGCGTGGTGGCTCATGCCTGTAATCCCAGAACTATTGGGAGGCTGAGGCAGGTGGATCACGAGGTCTGGAGTTCGAGACCAGCCTCACCAACATGGTGAAACCCCCCCCCTTCTACTAAAAATCAAAAATTAGCTGGGCGTGGTGGCACACGCCTGTAATCCCAGCTACTCAGGAGGCTGAGGTAGGAGAATGGCTTGAACCTGTGAGGCAGAGGTTGCAGTGAGCCGAGATCATGCCACTGCACTCTAGCCTGGGTGACAGAGCGAGACTTGGTCTCAAAAAAAAAAATAAATAAATAAAATAAACAAAATTTTTTTAAAAAGATAAAAATAAAATTAAACATACTTCCACCTATGACCCAACAATTATACCCCTAGTTATTTACCCAAAAGAGAAAATATATATACAAAAACATTTTATAAGAATATGAATAGCAGCTTTATTCACAGCAGCTCCAAACTGGAAATGGCCCACTGTCTATCAACAAGAGAATGGATTTTAAAAAATGGAGTACATTTATATAATGAAATACCCTTCAGATAACAAAAATAAACTTCTAATACATACAGAGACATGGATATATCTTAAAATCATGCCAAATAAAAGACAGAAGCAGAAGAATAGATGTGTGTTATTTATTTATATGAGGTCTAAGATGAGAAGAAAATATTTAGTCATAGAAATCAGAAAGTGGTTGCTGGGCAGTTAAGTAGTCAAGCCAGGAGAATAAGGTAATAGTCTAGAGTGACAGAAATGTTTGCTATCTTATTTTTAAGGTACTCATTACAGGAATGCATATACTTACCAGACCTCATCAAATTGAACACTTGAGATCTTTGCATTTTGTCTTAAATATATTTCAGTTAAAAAGTACATACTGCTATTGCAAAAGACTCTGAATTTTCCAAGATAAGAAAGGTTAGAGATGACTCTGAAACTGAAGCCCATTGATACCCAAATTCTAATTTTATAGACTCCATAATCAGTTAATCTGAGTTCTACTATCTTTCCCCTCCTTGGCACGACCTCTGAGAGCAATGCCAGGGAGTATCTAAAGCCAAAAGGCAGGCAGCCAGAAAGAAGAGCAAAGAGTCTGGATAAAGAGCCTCTGAATAACCAAGAGCTGGCAGCATTATACGGTGTCTGCCAACAGATCAGGGGTCAGGGCTGTTGGAGCAAGAAAAAATGGAGCACAGCACAAAAGAAGAGGCCTCTTACATGCTTCCAGAAATTACAGAGCTCCAGGGAACACTTGCTGTTCTATCTACTCAGTCAGCACCAGCAAACAAAAGAAAGAAAGGGAGGGGCAGAAGGACGCTGCACTAAGGAAAAAAAAAAATGCAATGAGGAAGCAGAAAATAACCAATACGATAAGATTCCTAGGCACAATTTAATAAGTGTTGGGGGAAATAATAACAGCTAATACTTACATGCAACCTACTATCTATCAAATACTATTTCAATATATTTATACTGTAGCGACTCATGTATTCCTCATAACAATGTTAAGAAGTAGTTATTATTATAATCTGCATTTTCTAGGTTAGGAAACTGAGGAAGAAAGAAATAAAATAACTTTAAAATTTAAGCTCATATAACTGCTAAACTGTTGAGTTGGGATTCAAATCCAGGCAGAGACTTCTTTCTTGAATTGGAATTCATACTCTCAAATATTCTGCTATAATGCTGCTTAGCTTGGGTTCTTCCAAAGCAGATTCTAAGACAAAGACTGGGTTGGGTTTGTTTGTTTGTTTGTTTGTTTGCTTTGTTTAGGGGGAGGGGAGAGGTAATCCTGAAAAGCAAATAGGGAGGAAGAAACAGAGAGCAAATGAAGAATCAATATAAATGTGTTATTGAGATCTATGTTATAAGTTATAATCCAAAAATATAATTCTAAACCTTCCAACCAACTAAATGGACCCCTCCTCTCAGCCAAGGGCATTCCAAAACTAACCTGACACACTAGTTCAGGCCATGATAGGAAGATGGAGTCAGACATACCTCATTGTACCCTCCTCCCTTTGGAATTCAGGCACAACAGAGCAGCATTAACATTGAAACAGAGACCTTAAGATTGACAAAGCAGACCCTTTGTAGCAAAAAGAGATTAACATGACAGGTATCAGGCCCCGAAATAAATTGAGAATTTAACCCCCCAGTATATTTAATATTGAGTTGTAACCAATATTAGTAACCAATTACTTTTGCACCAACCTATTATGCCTAATATTTCTTTGACATATTTTGAAATGGGCCTGCAAATCCATCTCTTGTGGGAAAAATCTATATTCTGTAGAGAATCCCCTTCCCTTTCCAGGTCTTTCCTTATCCAGGAGATAGTTAACTAAGAGTGTAGTAACTTTTTAAGTTTGATAAAAACATTTACAATCTATTGTCTCAGAAGCTTGCGACCTGGGACTTCATCTTAATAATAAGAACCTTGGTCTCCATAACTCTTAATCTTAAACCCAGACACTCCCTTCTATTGATTCTATGCTTTTAGGTAAACTCAATCACCTGCCAACCAGAAAATCTTTGAATCTACCTATGGCCTGGAAGCCCCACCCACCCACTTCGAGTTGTTCCGCCTTTCTTGACTGAAGCAGTATACATCTTACACTTACTGAATGATGTCTTATGTGTCCCTAAAATGTATAAAACCAAGCTGTAGTGTGACCACCTTGGATACATGTTAGGACTTTCTGAGGCTGTGTCATGAGCATGTCCTTTATCTTGGAAAAATATACTTCTGAATTGAAGCCTGTCTCAGATACTTTTTGGTTTACAAAGGTAAAGATCCTGGATCCTGCTGAGGTCTCTGAGAAGTATTCAAAATGTCACCCAGAATTGTCCATTGAAAGATGAGAGCTAGAGATTTTGCCACTGGGTAAGGGTTGCCCTCAAAGGAATCATCCCACTGGTACTTCTAAGCTGTGTCTGGGCATGAGAAAACAAGCTTCCCTGGCATCAGAGAAATCCATGGGCAGAAAGTAGAAAGGCACACAGGTGAAATCAGGCAGGATGCTGTCAAGTGCTAGGTGAGTTAGAACTGTCCATCATGGTTGCAGTTGAAACCAGAGATGAGCTAGGGATGAGGATGGGGTAATGTGATAGTTACTACTATCAACCAAGTAACAATAATACTTAGAATATGTATTCTAAGAATGCTTACTCTAAAAATAATGAGTGCAATGGTGATAATCATAATATCAATGCTAATTGAACACCTGCTTCTACACATCTTTCATGCATTGTCTCTCTGACTCATAAAAACAATCTAATGTTGTAGGTGTTATTATCCACATTTTACTGATGAAGAAATTGGAATGTACAGAGTTCGGGCACCTTGTTTAAGGACACACCAACTAGTACAGATACAGAGCTAAGGATTAAAGGTTTAAAGGAAACATAATTATGGTTCATTATCTTATTAACAATCTGTTGTGTCCACAGAATAAAGCTCAGAAATGTACCACGTATCCCACTCTGAAATGGAGATTAAAAGATAAACCATTATAGGTATATGGTAACATAAATATATAGAGAAAGTCAATGATCCAAAAAAGCAGAAGATTGTTATAAGATGCAGGAATGGGAACTGCTTGCTGTTATAGAATAATACCATCTTTGCTTGTTGCTAATATGAATATCATGTGATAATGTGCTAAAGTTACCTCAAGTTCAACTATCAGTGACAATGCAATAGCCCACTCATATTGCCCACATTTGTCTCCTTAAAAAGTTACTCAGGTCCGGGTGCGGTGGCTCACGCCTGCAATCCCAACACTGTGGGAGGCCGAGGAGGGCAGATCACCTGAGGTCAGGAGTTTGAGACTAGCCTGGACAACATGGTGAAACCCCATCTCTATTAAAAATACAAAAAATTTAGCCGGGCGTGGTGGCACATGCCTGTAATCCCAGGTACTCGGAAGGCTGAGGCAGGAGAATCGCTTGAACCTGGGAGGTGGAGGTTGTGGTGAGTTGAGATCGTGCCATGGCACTCCAGCCTGGGTGACAAGAGCGAAACTCTGTCTCAAAAAAAAAAAAAAAAAAGTTACTAAGTCACTACTGGTGAAGGTCCTCAGCAGGAAGAAATTGCAAGATAATTCTAGAAATAGCCAATAAATTTACACTGAAACCACTTTAAGTATATTCTAATTAAAACTAATGCCTTAGTCTTAAGGAGAATTTATACCCTTTCTGGTAAGTACTATTAAAATATTTGGAGTATACTGCATATACTAGTAGACCAGAGTATCCTATGATAATTATTGTAGTAGACATGTTTCTGCAGCCTTTGCAGTTCAGCTAGTCCTCTTACAGCTCCTGCTGAAACACATTTTTATACACACATGGTTATTCCATGTGACTTCCCCAACGTGAGTCTGAGTGAGCCAGGCAGTCACCTGAAGAAGACTGAACCAATCAGATGTCTTTTCTGGAAATATAGAAACGTCATGCAATGAATTGTAAATCTCTATAGGGAATTTGAATTAAGAAGTGATGCCAAGGAAAAACTGGGATTTAGTTGTGTGAATGAAGACACAGACCAAAAAAAAAAAAAAAAAAAGCCTATCTAGGAAGCGATAACAGAGAGCAGGAGTGAGAGAGGCAGGGGTCTGAGATGGGGAGAGGGTGAAAGAAAAAGTATAGACAGTAATAGAGATAGGAGAAGATCTTATTCAAAGGTGGTGAAAGAAATATTTCACTTCTGGATGGTTTCTTAGTTTTTCGCTCCAGTTTCTTGCAATACGTGGATCCACTACTGATTCTGAGCTCCACTTGGCATTCCTTTATCCAGATATTAAGTTATTCTTTTCTGCTTAGATGATCTTGAGTAGAAATTGCAATTAAATGACCACTGACTAGGCAAAGTGGAAGGAGTAGATGCACAGAAAGAAGCAGAGCTGAAGGACCACGTGGCTCAGAGAGAGAAACCAAGGACTTTCTGGTTCTGATAAGATGTATAACATGTTTCATAGGAATCCTGTGTATCATTCCAGTGACTCCCGCTTTGTCTTTGCTAGCTGGAATAATTTCTATTCCTAACAACCAAATGGTTATTTTTTATTTATTTATTTATTTATTTTTTTGAGATGGAGTCTTGCTCTGTCTCCCAGGCTGGAGTGCAGTGGTGTGATCTTGGCTCACTGCAAGCTCTGCCTCCCGGGTTCACATCATTCTCCCGCCTCAGCCTCCCAAGTAGCTGGGACTACAGGTGCCCGCCACCATGCCCGGCTAATTTTTTGTATTTTTAGTAGAGACGGGGTTTCACCACGTTAGCCAGGATGGTCTCGATCTCCTGATCTCATGATCTGCCCGCCTCAGCCTCCCAAAGTGCTGGGATTACAGGCGTAAGCCACCACGCCTGGCCAATGTCTACTTTTTAGACACTGGTAATCTTCCCCTTTGTTCATGTCCTTTCATTTTCCACTGTAAAATGCATTGATTGTCCTTCATCTTTGGCTTTCAAATCAGCGTTTCCAGTTCACATTAAGGATTCAGTGACCCTCCATTGAAGATGTTAACGTTGTTTCAGTTCTAAAGCCAGAATCACGTAAGTAAAGATAAGAAGCCTGAACCAAACATTATACATAAATAATGACATTGTAAGTCAAGAAGTTATTATAAAACACTGCAAAGAATATGTGAGAAAGGCCATGCGGCAGATTCTTAAATATTTACTTAGAAATGTATCATGTATATGTAGCTTCTACTCCAAAAACATAGTGTTATAGGTTTCCACACCTATATTTTTTGTACTAATTCTTTTTTTCCCCCATTGTTGGTTTTAGCAGTATTCATTAGGAACATCATGATTTGGGAGAATTAAAAAATGTTTACATACGTGTGTGTATATGTATGTGGTGTGTGTGTGTGTGTATTCACACACACACGTACATGCATTTTTTTAAGTCCCACAATGGACTTTTTGGTAAGCAAATGTCAACATGAAGTTCACAGAGAGGCTAAACGACTTCCTGTGTGTGTTTATTTCCCGTACTGCCTGTGAGGAAGTCTAAAAAGAACAATTTCTACCCAACAGCTCTCAGAGTTTCAATAGGTTTTTCAAAGTTACCTCCCCACCCCGTGCCCCAAGCAAAGGATTCCCGCTGTGTGGTTTCTAAAGATTTCACTTACAACTTGATGAATACAGAGCCTGAATGGACAGTAAAACCCACACCAAACCTCTCTTTGCACCCTGTGTGGGACAAGTGGTTACTTTGTTCATTTACAAAGGCCTAAAAAAGAGAGAGACAAACTGCCCCTATGGTATAAGAAACTTCTTTCAAATAAATCCTTATAAAGGGATCTAAATCATGGCATTCAAAAGGAAGGAGGCTGCACAAGGAAATGGGTAGAAACTTTTAAGTTCTTCTCATACCCTGTCACCCCAGAGGAACAGAAAATATATCTTCTCTTCTTTGACATTATCTTTTGTAACATTCCTCAAAGATGAGTCTCTTGCTTGGTCTCCGTAGATTTGCTTCTCTGAGGAAAGTCAGGCTTTTTTTGTTATTGTTACTCCCTTGACATGGGGATTGTCTTTATTTTTCCAGCATCACTTGTTTTATGACTTGTAAACATAAAGTATCTGAGTGAGCTTTGGTTATCAGAGGCCCTTTTTATAAAATAGTCATAAAACATGGTGCTTTCTGGCACTTAATTTTATTGTTGTTGTCAAGCTTCAAAACTTCAAAGGGTGGAATGTGATAGAATATTTTTTGTGCTCTAGCAGACATGTTTTAGGGCTCTTACCAGCCATACTGTGCTTCCAGAGCTCCCACTGAAGTCTGTCCCTAGACCAGCAAGGTTATCCCAGGTGCCCCTTCTACTTACATCTGATAGGACAATGGAATCTCCTGATCTGCCTTGACTCCTCATATTCTGTCTCCTAAAAATTGGAAATTGCCACTCAGTGACGAGGAAACCTCTATTAGGACAAAATAAGAAAAAGCTCTGTCCACTATTAAATACTAATTATTACAACGACTCAGAGTTCTTCAGAGATTAGAACAAGGGTTTCTGGTATGAATGTGAATGGAGAGGCAATTTCAAATTCTTCCAGTTGCTTTAACACAATTAGCTGGAAAAGGATAGATAGATATTAAAGCCTAAACACCAATTTTGACCACGCCCACTCATACTTAATGATCCTGAGTAAGTCACTCCAAAACTGCACCCTCCCCTTCTCTGAAAATCCCTGGCTTATTGGGTTACTGTGAAGGTTGAAATAAAAGGAGGTATGTGAAAGTGTGTCCGGAATTGGTGGGTTCTTGGTCTCACTGACTTCAAGAATGAAGCCACAGACCCTTCTGGTGAGCATTACAGTTCTTAAAGATGGTGTGTCTGGAGTTTGCTCCTTCTGATGTTCGGACATGTTAGGTATTTCTTCTTTCTGGTGGGTTCGTGGTCTCGCTGGCTTCAGGAGTGAAGCTGCAGACCTTCCCTGTGAGTGTTACAGCTCATAAAGTTAAAGCGGACCCAAAGAGTGAACAGCAGCAAGACTTACTACAGAGAGCAAAGGAACAAACCCTCCCGTGTGTGTAAGGGGAACCCTGCAGGTTGCCGCCCACTGCCTGGGACAACCTGCTTTTATTCCCTTATCCAGCCCCACCCACATCCTGCTGATTGGTCCATTTTACAGAGAGCTGATTGGTCCTTTTTGACAGGGTGCTGATTGGTGCATTTACAATCCTTTAGCTAGACACAAAAGTTCTCCAAGTCCCCACTAGATTAGTTAGACACAGAGTACTGATTGGTGCATTTACAAACCTTGAGCTAGACACAGGGTGCTGATTGGTGTGTTTATAATCCTCCAGCTAGACCTAAAAATTCTCCAAGTCCCCTACAGATTAGGTAGATACAGAGTGCTGATTGGTGCACCCACAAACCCTGAGCTAGACACGAGTGCTGATTGGTGCATATACAATCCTCTGGCTAGACATAAAAGTTCTCCAAGTCCGCACCCCACTCAGGAGCCCACCTGGCTTCCCCTAGTGGATACCACGCCAGGGCCGTGGATGGAACTGCCTGCCATTCCTGCACCACGCGCCCACAGTCCTCAGCCCTTGGGCAGTCCCCGGTCCCAAAAGTATCTGGTACATAGATAATATTCCATAAAAGCATGTTGAAAAAGAGAATAGTAGAGAAAAGTGGCTCAGAGCACAGGTTCTGAGGGCTGACTGTTGTGATCAGCATAGCTGCTTACCCCCAGCTCTCTAATTCTGATAAACTCCCGTACTCTTCCTGTGCCTCAGCTTCTTTATCTGTAGAATTGGACTAATAATAGAACCCACCTTCTAAGATTGCCATTTGGATTAAATAAGTTAATAAAGCATTTAATAGAATTTCTTGTACTCATTACATGATGCTAATAACTATTATTGAATTTAAAAGCTACTATTATGTTTTATTCTTAAAACAATATAAACATATAACCTTAAGGACAGAAATTTGTGAAAGCCTTGTCTCCTCTCCTTTTCTACTTCCTTCCATTCCCCCCTCCTTCCTCTCTTTCAATTTTCCTCTCTCCCTCCTTCCTTCCCTCACTCTCTTCCATCTTCGTTTTTTCTTTGTTCCTTCCTTCCTCTCTTTCTAAATGAAACAAACAAACAAAAAAAACCATAGCATAGGCTAATTTCTTTATATTTGAGGAATTGATGCTAATACTCATTTTCCTTTCCCATACTAAAAGTCACTCTACATCTAATTCTGGCTCAGTGCACATTCAATGAGCCCAAGCACACTAGTGCTCCTGTGTGAGTGTGTTGGAAGTTAAAGTCATATAGAGCATCCCTGGAGGACAGTCCCACAGCCCCAGAGTAAGTGCGACTGAAATGGGCTGATTCCCCAAAATGAAATTAGCCTATAAAAATGACGATAAATTGAGAATGATTCTTACAAGTCTTTTAATAGTTTAACATCAAGAGGTAAGCTAGTTTATCTGTTTTAAGAGAAATTTCATTATGCTAGACCATAAATGATTCTAGTGCAGGAGTTAATAATCTTATCTCTGCACCTAATACCATGTCTGGTACACGATGCTCCACAAGAAAACCTATTCATTCATTAAACACTTATTTAATGGGGCTGACAATGGGCCAGATATTGTGTAGAAGCTGGCAGTACAACCATGAGAAAGAAAGACACAGACTCTGCATTTATAGATATTAATAATTAGCAAGAAAGGTAGACATTTTAATAAAAAAAGTGATATATTTGATATTTCTGTGGGTCTTGAGCTCAGTAGAAAGCTCTGTCCTGGAGATTTAGAATTCATCAGTGACTAAAACCATGCAAATGGACAGGCAGAGAGCTTAAGGCTATCACCAAATTTATTAGTATAAGCTTAAGGTGATGAGCTAATTCAATTAGGCCCAGTATCCAAAAAATTAATTCCCATTGGACAAAGACATAAGGAATGGCTTATTAGTGGAAGATTCTATAAAATTACTGTTTCCATGCTGCAAAGTATGGCAAAGTACCATGAGTAGTTTGCCCTTGGCAAGTTCATTCTAATATTAGTACCACTTATTGAATCTCTACTTCAAAGGGCACAGATTATTGGCACTTTTCATTCTCAAGCACAGAATGTACTCTCTACCAGTCATGAAAATCATTACAGACTAAAAAACTGTTTTGAGTATCAGAGAAATAAGAATAGAGGAACCACTAAATCATAGTAACAAATGATAATCCTCACCCAAGAACTATCCTATCCACCACAAAACTTTAGTTGCAATAACCCCCTCCTGCATTCTCTCTAAGGAATCTTGCCAGAAGTTATGTGTCTTCAGCATTGTATGATTTATGCTGTGGAATGTTATCATGCATTTGTTACAAACTACTTCATCAGCTATTGAATAATAGGCATTTATTGTCAACTTACCATGTGAGCAGTACTATGCTAGATCTTGCAGAAGGCACAAGAAGGTGACTGATACTCATGTTAAGTAAACTTTCCATCTATTGGAATATGTCAATAGACACTCACTAAACAGTTATTGAAAGAACTTTCTGTGCTCACCTGCTGTTACCAAATTTTACTGATTTCAGATGTTCTACTGACATTTGAGCTAGTCTGTAAAATATTACCCAACTTGTAGTCCTTCGGCAGATTTTATTGTTCCTTCGTCTTTATTATCACATCATTTTGGAATTTACATTTTTTTGCAGCAGATGTATCTAAGTTCAAAAGCATTAAAATATGTGTTTATGCATGCACTTAATATCTTACCCTATCTCTTACATACACACAAAATTCAGAATCTTTTAGACCAGGGCTTGGCCATTTGTTTTACGACAAAGGGTCAGATGGTAAATATTTTAGGCTATATGAGCTATACAATCGTAATAGCAACTATTCAACTCTGCCATTGTAGCATAAAAGCAGCCATAGACAATCTGAAAAAAAAAAAAAAAAGGAGTGGCTAGGTAACAATAAAACTTTATTTACAAAAGCAGGCAGTGGGCTGGATTTGACTTGCTGGAGTTTGCCAAATTCTGTTCTAAACTGTCAACTTTTTAAATTTATCGTACTTTCTTCACCAACAAGCATAATGTTATGGAAATAGAAGCTGGGGAAAGAAAAGACTTTGAATCAATTCATAAATTACTTTATGCCTATTGCAGAAAGTAATTGAAGTTGAAATTCAGAGGAAAGGATCATCAAAATAGAAGGTCTTTAAAACAGTATGAATAGTGATATTGATGAGAGTAATGGGGGAAAGGGAAATTGCTTTCTTCCTTCTATATCTACCAGTAGTTTGCTCCATATAACTACAGAATATCCAATTAGAAATACCTTACAGAAACAAAGAGGAATAAGTATAAAGTTAGAGAACTATAGGTTGAAGAAGTTTATTTTTCACAATACAGATGCAGAATTCATTGTATATATCTCACAGTTGTGTTACACAGTCATGAACCGCATAATAGAGTTTCAGTTAACCACAGATCATATATATACAGTGATCCCACAGAATGTTGTAGCCATAACGTCATAGAGCAATGCATTACTCATGTGTCTGTGGTGATGCTGGTATAAACAAACCTACTGCACTGCCAGCTGTATAAAAATATTACACATGCAATTGTGTATAGTACATAATACTAGATAATGATAGTAAACAACTATGTTACTGATTTATGTATTTACTATGCTATACTTTTTATCATTACTTAAGAGTATACTTCTTCTACTTATAAAAATAGCTGTAAAACAGCTTGAGGCAGGTCTTTCGGGATATATTCCAAAAGAAATCATAGTTACTGTAGGAGATAACAGCTCCATGCACATTATTGCCCCGGAAGACTTTCCAGTCGGGAGAAGTAGAGGTGGAAAACCTCCACATTGATCATCCTGACCCTGTGATAGCCTAGGCTAATTTGTGTGTTTGTACCTTTGTTTCTAATGAAAAGTTTTTAAGTAAAAAAAAAATAATAAACAATTTAAAAATAGGCAGGGCGTGGTGGCTCATGCCTGTAATCCCAGCACTTTCAGAGGCCGAGGCAGGTCGATCACTTGAAGTCAGGAGTTTGAGACTAGCCTGATCAACATGGTGAAACTGTATCTCTACTAAAAATACAAAAATTAACTGGGCGTGGTGGCTTGCACCTGTAGTCCTAGCTACTTGGGGGGCTGAGGCAGGAGAATCTCTTGAACCCAGGAGGCAGAGGTTGCAGTGAACCGAGATCATGCTACTGCACTCCAGCGTGGAAGACAGAGTGAAACTCTGTCTCAAATTAAAAAATAAATAAATAAAATACAATAAAATAATTTTGAAAAAAGTATGTAGAATAAGGACATAAAGAAAGAAAATATTTTTTCTATAGCTATACAATGGTTTTTAGCTAAGTGTTATTACAAAAAACCCAAAAAGTTAAAAAAATTAAAGTTTATAAAGTAAAAATATCCAAGCTAAAGGTAATTTATTTTTGAATAAAAAAATTTTTTAATAAATTTAGTGACGCCTAAGTGTCCAGTGTTTATAAAGTCTACGGTAGTGTACAGTAATGTCCCAGGCCTTGATATTCACTAACCGCTCACTCGCTGACTCACTAAGAGCAACTGCCAGTTTTGTAAACGCCATTCATGGTATGTGCCCTATACAGATGTGCCATTATTTTGTCTCTTATATTTTTACCACACTTTGACTATATGTAAATATGTTTAGATACACAAATTGTACCATCGTGTTACAATTGACAACATTCAATACAGTAACACACTGTACAGGTTTGCAACCTAAAAGAACTAGGCTATTCCATACATCCTAGGTACGTAGTAGACTATACCATCTAGGTTTGTGTAAGTACCCTTTATGATGTTCACGGACAAAAATAGCCTAGCAACCCATTTCTAAAAATGTATCGTTGTTGTCCAGGGATGCATGACTCTCTCTCTCTCTCTCTCTAGCAATCTCTTTGTGTGTGTGTGTGTGTAACAGCTCATTGTATGACACATATACATATATATACACATATATGGAAACATACAGAGTGAACAAGAGAAACAGCAAGAGTGAAAACGTGTGAGAGAGAAACAGAGCGCTTATCATCCCTCAGCACTTTGCAAACATTATATAATTCATTTTTACAACAATGTGCATGAAGTCTATATTAAGGACTCTGGGGCTTGGACTAGCAAATAGAGAAACTCAGTTTCAAAAGTAAGTATCTCTAACCTCAGTGCACATGCTCTTCAGCCCCTTTGCCAAATTGCCTTCAACTCAGTGAATAAATGTCAGAAGCAGAAGTAGCAGTAACCAGAAGCGTCCAGAAAGACACTTGGAACAAATGAGACAGTGAGAAAGATGAGGTTTTTTTAGCTATGGGAGAGGGCCCTCAAGAGCCCTGCTTCCACTTGGGGATTTATCATATGGTGGAACAAGCCGTTATCTGTCATTGTACAGTGACATTCTGAGAAGCCCTTTACAGTGGCTTTTCTGGTGCCGCTCTGTGCTAACTGGTTGAATAGCCACAGTTTTCTAATTCTTGACCCCCACACCACCAGTCCAGTCTTACTCCCAACCTCTATAGTTTCTACTGACATAATGAAGAAAGTATCTGGCATGAAGGGCATCCACCTTCCACAAACACACTAAGGCTGATGGAAGGCAAGTCAATGAGAGGCTGCTTCTAGAACATCTGCCTTGAGGTTGCAAATATCAACATGACTGATAACTGTTATGGGATGACTGAAGCTTAAATGAGGAGCTTTAGAGTGGAAATCTGCTTCAAAAATAAACTAGCAATTGTTTGAATGTTGGAATAAAACTGACAGCAGAATTTCGGTGATGCCTCAGTCACTGCACATGTAGCAGATGGTGTCTCTGTCAGCAAGGAGGGAACTTGGCAGAAAAGAAACTAAGAGAAAGAGGAATTGTCGGTTCTTGGAACAGCATTGAGCCGTCCAAGTAAAGTGGCTGAGAAATGCCTAGACATTCACCACATTACTTTCAAAGTTACTGAGTACGAAAAATGGATAGGGATTATCTCTATCTCCACAGTTAGAAAACTGCCAGTTTTGCAAGATGTTTTGCAGCCTACACATCAGTAACCCTTTCAGGAAGAAGCTTTGATTTGTTAAATTGATTCTAAAGATTTTTGTTTTTTCTTTTTCGGGATGCCTAAGTAGATACCACAAAATGGATTTCGCAGTCATAAGAGAAAACATATGTGGCCCAATTAAAGAATCTAATCTCATATTTCCTGTCAAATCGGAAGTCCCAACTTTGTAGGCTATAACCCATAAAATTAAAAATAAAATAGAAGAATCCTCAGTAACTCATGGTTCAGATTAGGCAGGGAATACAAGTTTATTTGTGTAAGTTGAAATTTAACCTTTAAATTAAAAAATGGTATATATTTAGTCTGACAGAAAACTTAAGATAAACATTTTGTGTGTGTATGTGTATGTATGTGTTGACTATTTTTTTTTCTTTTTTTTTTTTTTTTTTTTGAGACGGAATATCGCTCTGTCACCCAGGCTGGAGTGCAGTGGCACGATCTCGGCTCACTGCAAGCTCCGCCTCCTGGGTTCACGCCATTCTCCTGCCTCAGCCTCCCAAGTAGCTGGGACTACAGGTGCCTGCCACCATGCCCGGCTAATTTTTTGTATTTTTAGTAGAGACAGGGTTTCACCTAGTGTTAGCCAGGATGGTCTCGATCTCCTGACTTCGTGATTCACCCACCTTGACCTTCCAAAGTGCTGGGATTACAGGCATGAGCCACCATACCCAGCCAACATTTTTATTTCCTCCAGAAGCTTCACAGTAGGAAAATCTACAATTTGGGTAAATTATATTAAAGTACTGAGCTTGTAAACTTCCTAATTCCCCACCCTTACATCATCACTGTTTCCACCATCAACTGGGAATCCCAGCCATTCTAGGGTATCAGCAATAACTATCGGTTCTTCAAATGTTACACTTTCTCATAAACGAGAACCAAACATTAGGTACATATGGACATAAAGATGGGAACAACAGACACTGGGACCACAAGAGAAAAAACAGAGGCACAGGGGCAAGGGTTGAAAAACTACCTATTGGGTATAATGCTTGCTACCTGGGTGAGGAGTTCAATTATACCCCAAACCTCAGCATCATGCAAAACATTGTTGTAACAGTCCTGCACATGTACTACCTAAATCTAAAATAAAGATTTAAAAAAATGTATAAAAAAGATAAATGAGCCAACAAGTCATGGAAACACATGGAGAAACATTAAATGCACATTGGTAAGTGAATGAAGCCAATTTGAAAAGGCTATGTTCTATATCAAACTATATAACATTCTGGAAAAGGCACAACTATAGAGACAGTAAAAGGATAAATGGTTGCCATGAGTTCAGGGAAGAGGAACAGAAGACAGATGAATAGGTAAAGCTCAACAGATTTTTAATGCAGTGAAATTATTCTGTACAGTACTTTAAGGGTGGATACATGACACCATGCATTTCTCAAGACCCATAGAATTATACAGCACAAAGTGTGAACCCTAATGTAAGCTATGAACTTTAGTTAATAATGCATTGATATTGGCTCATCAACTATAACAAATGTACTGCACCAACACAAGATGTTAATAATAGGGGAAAGTACTGGAAGAAGGAGCGAGGTATATGACAACTCTCTGTACTACTTGCTCAAGTGTTCTATAAGCCTACACCGTTCTAAAATTTTTAGAAAGAACTATAGGTTTTGTGTCCACGTATGTTTTTGTAAATGCATCTCAACTCAACTTTATAAATCTTGTTTTTCAGAATGAGAATTTTTTAAAGTCAGGATTTAAAATTGTGATTATACACAGAAAAAAGCAATGGTTATGAGTAAAAACCAAAGTTGTTATGATGACTTTCAAGGTCCAACCTTATCTGAGTCTCTCGCATGAATCTCTCTCTGTTCTCTCTGTCAATCACTCTACCTCAGCCACACAGGACCCCTTGTTGTCTCAAACACATATTCGTCCTGCTCTTGCTTCAGACATGGCACTTGCTATTCCTTAATCCTGGAAAAAACTCTCCCTCCAAAAATCTTACAGCTGTGTTTAAAGGTCACATGCCAGAGAGCTGCCCCCTATCACCCCACATAAAGAGCATCAGGCTTATCTCACTTCTGTATCCCCTTATCCTATGGGGGAGACAGAATTCGAACACGGCATCTGTGATCCCCACCCCTTTGTGTCCATGCTCTGCATAATTCCCAGGAATGTGAATAGATTATGCTAAAAGGCATAGTTGAGTTTAAGAAAGGGAGATTTTCTGTGAACTAATCATTTGAATCCTTTGACTCTCCATTTACAGGTCAGAGATAGGCGAAGTCAGAACTTCAAAGCAGCAGGGAGATTTTTCTGCTGGTCTTAGAGAAGCAATTGCCATGTTGTGGAGAGAATCACATGGCAGAAAATGGGGGGCAGCTTCTAAGAGCTGAGAACAGCCCCCTGGTAGGTAGTCAGTAAAGAAACAGGGATCTTATTCCTACAAACATGAGAAACTGAATTCAGCCAATAAGCTAAATAAGCATGGAGGAGGTCCTCAAGCCTCTGATGAAATAGCAACCTGATTTTGGCCGTGTGAGATCCTAACTAGAGAATTCAGCTATACCATGTAGGATCCATGACCAAAAGAAACTGAGATAGAAAATGTGTGTTACTTTTAAGCTGTTAGGTGGCAATTTCTAGATAGGTGACAATTTATTACACCAAAATAGAAAATAAATAAAACCTTTTTTTTTTCCAAAGCACTTATCCCTACTTGGCATATCATCGATCTGCTTCTTTCCTTCTTTCTTTCTTATCTGTCTCCCCTCACTGAAATGCATGCTCCATGAAAGCATAGACTATATTAGTTTTGTTCACTGTGGTATCCTTACCTTCTAAAACAGTGTCTACAACATAATAGGCTCTTGCTGAGTATTTACTAAATAAATGAAGGAAACTTTGCACTTGTGGAGAGTGGATGCTTTCTTCAGAAAAAAAGAAAAAAAAAAAAAAAAGGCAAGGCAGAATGCCTAGCGCTTAGTGACACTCAGGAAAAATGGGAGAGCCCCTTCCCAGAAGATTGGCTATTGTCTTGTTACATGTTTCAGCATCCCGCTCTCTTCTCTTGCTGTCCATAGAAATTAAGCTGAAACATGTCTTTCCCAGAAATAAGACTTACCTATATCTCTAGACCAGGTGTTGGGAAACAAATATGGCATCTACTGAAGGGCTCATAGGAGATCTTACGAACAAAATTGAACCCCTAACCACAATGTAAGTAAAAGCTACAATGAGATGCCACTTCACAAGCATTGGGATGGCAACTGTTAAAAAACCAAAAACAAACAAAAAACCCACAAGTGTTGGTGAGGATGTGGAGAAGTTGGAACACTTGCACAGTGTTGGTAAAATATAAAATTGTATAGTCATAATGTAAAACAGTATGGCAGTTTCTCACAAATATTAAAAATCAAATTATTATTTGATTTTGCAGTGTCACTTGTAGATTTAAATCCAAAATAATCAAAAGTAGAGTCTTGAAAAGATATTTGTACACTCATGTTTATAGCAGCATTATTCACAATAGCTAAAATGTGGACGCA
The DNA here is from genome assembly GCF_037993035.2 of Macaca fascicularis. NCBI lineage: Eukaryota > Metazoa > Chordata > Mammalia > Primates > Cercopithecidae > Macaca > Macaca fascicularis. The sequence goes on from NC_088376.1 coordinate 19,288,714, forward strand.
ACCTGACTGTCTATCAATGGGTCAATGGAGAAGTAACTAATATTCCATTATTCATAAATGAAATATTATTCAGCCTTAAAGAAGAAGGAAATCCAGATATACACTACAGTATGGATGAAGTTAGAGGATATCACAGAATGAGAAAAAAGCAAATCATGAAAGGACAAACACTATATGATTCCTCTTGTACAAGGTACTCAGAGTAATCAAAAACATAGAGGAAAAAAATAGAATAGTAGTTACCAGAAACTTAGGGGAGAGGAATGGGAGATTATTGTTTAATGGGTACACAGTTTCAGTTTTGCAGGATAACAGTTCTGGACATGGATGGTGGTGATGATTGCACAATATAAATGTATTTTATACTACCAAACTGTATGCTTCAAGATGGTTAAAATGATACATTATGTATGTATTTTACCACAACAAAAATAGGAAAAACATAAACCCAATCATAAATTGCTAAATATATTTTTTTAAAAACCAGAAAGAATGACACTTAAAACTGAAAACAAAAACAAAAACACAAACACACAAACAAAAAACATACCCAGAGAACCAATATACTGATAGGAAATTCAAGGATAAAACTGTTACAATCGGCAAATGGATATTTCATATAGATTAGGGAAAAACCTACTCAAAAGATGAAACCTTAGAAACCTCAAGCACAAAATATAATTAAAATGATTTTTTTAATCAAAAAGAAGAAAAATTTTAGAGAGATGCATACCTATATAACTATAAAATTTTGTTTTATCTCTAAGAAACTCACAGATTACGTAGGCCCCCAAAACGTGGTGCTATAGAGGATTTGAATATAAGAAGAGACAAGACACAGATATATATACATGTATAATACTTTGTTTTCTAAAAATAGGATATACATTCTCTCTTTGGAAATACAACTTATTGACTAAAAATATGTCTTAGGTTACCAATCAGAAGAGTACCTACAAGTCATTCTCACGGGTCACAATGGAAAGATTATGGAAATACATAAAAGATGTCTTCCCTTTCCCTAAAAAATCTGATCTTCAACTAAATAAAATATAAAGAAGGAATTAATGAAAGCAAAATTATGAAACACATACCTGAAAAAATTATGATTTAATGAAGTTGAAAGTTAGTTTTCTGAAAAGCTAACTAAAATAGAGAAAAAAAATTTTGAAACTACAGTATTTGAAAGAAAAAAAAGAAGGTTGAAAGAAACCAACTTTAGGTAAAAAGAAAAAAAGGGACCAAGAAGCCAACTTTAGGGGGAAATAACTATAGATAAAAGGGATGACTTAAAGAAAAATAAAAAGAAGGCAAGAAAGAAAAAAGGAAAATTATGTTTAATGTTAAGCTAATATATTAGACAATATTCTTTGGAAAAAATATTCTTACCATCATTAACTCATAAATGAAAATGAAAACAAAGTCAAGTTTTACCTTTAAAAGTATCACTAAATCCAAATAGACTCAAGGTTGGCTTTCATTAAACCTTTAACGAACATAATATCTACCTTACAGTTATATGCATATACTCATGCACACATACATATGTATTCCATGGCACGTCAATTCCTTGTCATTGTATTTCCATAAGATAAATATACCACACATGAACCAGGAAGCACATACGATAATTTTTATTGAAGTTTATTTTGTTTTTGTTTTCTTTGAGACAGAGTCTCCCTCTATTGCCAGGCTAGAGTGCAATGGTGCGATCTTGGCTCACTGCAACCTCCGTCTCCTGGATTCAAGTGATTCTCCTGCCTCAGCCTCCTGAGTAGCTGGGACTACAGGTATGCACCACCATGCCCAGCTAATTTTTGTGCTTTTAGTAGAGATTGGGTTTCATCATGTTGGCCAGAAGGGTCTCGATCTCTTGACCCCATGATTCGCCTGCCTCAGCCTCCCAAAGTGCTGGGATTACAGGCATAAGCCACGGCGCCCAGCTTGAAGTATTATTTTTAATAGCACAGATTATACATAATCTAAATGTCAATGAGTTTGGAAAATTAAATAACTGCCTTCTATGACAGATTATGTTAGCAACCAATTTGTCATCCCTTTCTTCTTCCTTATAAGTGGAACAGTTTTGTTTCAGCAATATGTGAAGTCTCAATGATATGTCATTATGGGTCTAATCCAATGAAAACTGTTTGTTTCCCCTTTGCTGGATGTTCATGTCTCCACCCTCCCTTGCAACTGGTGTGGAATTGACCCAATTTTGGTGATTAAGGTTCTATGGGAAGTTTGCGGAAAGGTAGTGGGCTTTCTAATAAAATAAAAGCTATTTTGTCCTGGCCTCCTTGCTCTTGCTTTTAAATGCAGAATAAACAGAGCCTAGAGCCAAAGTAGTCAAAAAGCATGAAGCGCCAACATGTGAGGATGGTTAGGAAAGATAAAATGAATATTGGTCCCTGAATAACATTGCCAAGCCACTGACCCAGCCCTGAACATATTCTCTTCAGTTATTGTGTTAGTGAAATAACAAATGTCTATATTGTTTGAGCCATAGCTAGAGGATGTTTGGCTACTTTCAGATAGATGTCTGCATTATACATTCTGTGGAATATTATGTGGTTGTCAAAGGGAATCAGACAATCTGTATTTTCTGATATTTTGTTAATTGTTAAAAGGTATAAAATTACATATATATATGTAAATATTATGAAAACATTTATGAGGATGTATATATCTCTATATATCAATATCTATATAAACGCTTAGAAAAATGTCTGAAGGTTTATACCCCAAACTGATATTTGATAACAATGGTGGCTAAAGAGATGGAAAAAATTGGAGATGAAGGTGCAGATGGGGATATATTCAGTGTAATTGTAATTTCTTGTATGACTAAAGGTAGATAAATCAAGTTAAGTGAAATAAAATAATCTCAAATAAAAACAGTGAAGAGATGAAATATGCATTTTGTTGACTTCAAAGTCTTACCAAACTGCATCAAATGGTCAGAAACTCTGAATAAGTCATGAATGCAAAGTATTTTCAGGATCTATTCATATTTTAAATGTGTGGAGGGAGACAGACATGGTGGTATACGTCTATAATCACAGCACTTTGGGAGGCTCAAACTGGAGAACTGCTTGGAAGCCAGGAGCCTGAGAGCAGCCTAGGCAGCAAAGCCAGACCCTATCTCTACAACGAAATTAAAAAAAATTGCCAGTCATGACTAAAGGTAGCGTGTTTGCCTGTTGTCTGAGCAACTTGGGAGGCTGAGGCAGGAATATCTCTTGAGTTCAAGAGTTTGAGGCTGCAGTGAGCCATGATCATGCCACTGCACTCCAGCCTGGGTGACAGAGCAAGATTTCATCTTCAGAAATAAATAATTTTTAAAAATAAAATATTAAAAATATAAAATGTGTGGAGGGTATTGTGTGTATATATGTGTGTGTATGTGTGTGTGTGTGTGTGTGTGTATATATATATATGGAATATTTATACATTTTCAACTATCCTGTGGAAAATAAATTTATTTATGCTAAATAAACAAAGTCATGGACAAATACATCTCCTAACCATACAGAGGTATAAGGGAAACAGATGCTTTCCTACACAAAAGGATTTATTTCTCCACAGATGTTGTCACAGAAGGTCTTATGTTGTCCTGTTGTTGTGGTGAGTACACTGTGAAAGAGAAGTACAGTGTCGCCTTAATTCATATACACTTTCCCACAAAGCACAACACACAATATTTTCCCGAATCCACCACAAGATAGCAGATGGTGATGCTACAAATTACAGAAAATTGTTAAGACATTACATGTTGAATACATTAGAACATTTATTCACAAGATTAATAATGGAGCTAGACAGACATTTGCAGATAGACAAGAGAAAAAGATACGTTTAAAAATGAGATTCAAATGAGATAGAAAAACAATATGATAAATCAGCAAAGCCTGACAATAACTTCATGAAAACATAGGAAACTTTAATTTATACAGGACAAAATAAAAGTTCTTTCTCTAACTTAGTACCTTAGCACTGAGGACTAGATGTTTATTCAATATTCACTGTACATCGCTATGTGCCAAAGATTGTGCTGGGTGCTTGGAACTCCAGAATGAAAAGGCACGGACCTTCTTCCTATGAAATTATATCTAGTTGTTACAACCAAGTAATATTAGAGTACAGTGAAAAGAATTTCACTAAAAACAAGTAAGGTAGAGAAAGTGGCCCAATTTGGGAATAATTAACAATGTTAAAGGAATAAGTAAGGAAAGAGGTGATACAGGACAAATATGGTGGTGTGGGGAACAATTAGCCATGTTTAGGGAACTGAGAGAAATCAGGTTTGATTGATGCACAAGTGAGAAGGAGGCATGATGAGTTCTGCATGTTGCTAGAGCCAAACTCAGAAAGGCTGATAATGCAAATCAAAGTGTTGTCCTGTGTCCTTAGAGTTAGGATGTAATCGCACTGACATGGTGAAACTTACATTTTGAAAAGTTTAGACTTGCATGTCACTCCAGCATGGGTGGAGAAGAGGAACTGAAGAAGAACTCACTGGAGACATGGAGACAATTTAAAAAGCTGTTGCAATAATCTGTGCAAGCAATGATGACAGCTTGAATTCGTGCATATGTCAAGTGCTTAAAAAAGATTTGGTGAATAAAATAATTTGAATGACACTGCTACTATATTCACTTTAATGTAAGGAGAGGGGAGAAGAAAATAAAGAAGACAGGAGAGAAGAGAGAAAGGAGGAAAGACACACAAAAAGAGAAAGAGAGTCTGTCCATGGCATAGCAATTCTAATGCTTATTTCATTGGAAAGGTAAGCAAATAAATTTTGTAGCAGAGGCTGCTAGCCATTAGGCAAATCTAAGTTCCATTGAGATCCTAACAGAAGATATAAGAGGGAAGATTGCTAAATGAAAATGTAAGAGATATTGTACCTGAAAACTCCATCTCTTTACTAATGAGTAGGAGAAGATATGTGCTAGATGTACAAAAAAGGAATGGATTCTGAACATTGTAAAAAGGTGATCATGATCCAGCTCATGGAAAACTCTGAAGTGAGGAAAACAAAGAGTGTACTATAAATCCTGCAACACTCAAAGGAAATTCTCTCTCTCCTGAAAGCAACAGTTAAACTAATTGCAAAGAACTTCGGGTCTTGCACTTGAATTAAATATTCATAGAACTCCATTTTTGTGCTGCATTTAGAAGTTAAGAGACTTTAAAAACCCTTCTGCATTCCCAATAGTCAGCTAATCCATTAGAAATGTGATACCCACTCTAACCCAAAGAAACAGAGTGCCAGCCCAGGCGGCCAGCTGAGCTTGGGAGCTTTTTCAAGGGCTTCAGGAAGGGGCTTGAAGATGCTAAGTCATTCTGGCAGCAAATCTCTGGCCGTTCTCACAAGTGAGGTTTATCGCCAGCAGTTAAGTAAAAGAGAGGGATATACTAAGAGGAATTATGTTAAGGGGGAGGACAATGTTTTGTGGTGACAAACGCATTATTTTCTTATTTGGTAATGGCAACTGATTCACATGCGGTCTAGGGGAAAAAGATCTAATTCTCAAGAAATTTAAACATGTAAGTCGAATTTGATTATAAATGTGGTTACAAAAGGCGTTTGGATATATAGACAGGTGCTTCTTTCCCATATTACCCATTTTGCATTTTGTTAAAATAAAGATCATTAAACTACAGGCCTGTGGGCCACGTTCAGACTGCCACCTGTTACTGTAAATAAAGGTTTATTGAAACACAGCATGTCCAATCCTTTTGTATTGAGTAGTTTCAACAGAGATGGCATGGCCCACATAACCAAAAATATTTACAATTTGACACTTTCAAGAGAATTTGCTGATGCTTGCTTTAAAAGGTATCAATGATATATACAAAGTTCAAATCTTTTTTTTTTTTTTTTTTTTGAGACGGAGTCTCGCTCTGTAGCCCAGGCTGGAGTGCAGTGGCCGGATCTCAGCTCACTGCAAGCTCCGCCTCCCGGGTTCACGCCATTCTCCGGCCTCAGCCTCCCGAGTAGCTGGGACTACAGGCGCCCGCCACCTCGCCCGGCTAGTTTTTTGTATTTCTTAGTAGAGACGGGGTTTCACCGTGTTATCCAGGATGGTCTCGATCTCCTGACCTCGTGATCCACCCGTCTCGGCCTCCCAAAGTGCTGGGATTACAGGCTTGAGCCACCGTGCCCGGCCACAAAGTTCAAATCTTTACTTGCACTAAGACACATGTGACTTCACTGTACTTAAATGTATTAATGAAAACATCTACAGACACATATTAAGAAGGGAAAATTGATACAACATTCAAGAGGATTCAAAATTCAGTGAAGTTTCTTGCAACCTGCTTTGTCTTAAAGGGCACAAATGGGAGAAGGTTTTCAATCATAATGTAACCATTACTGTGTAACAATATTTTCTATCCTGTCTTCTTGAATATCCTACCACTTGTCAGCATTTTCACAACTTAGTGGTAGAAACCACATTTTACTCTCATGATTCCTTCTACCCAAAGGGGGTGGGGTAAAATAATTCGTGGGTACAAAAGAAATTGCTTAAGTTAAATCTGGTTGTTATATACCAGATGGATTGGAGAGCTTGATGGAAACTATCCTTCGGAACCTCTCTCGCTATCCTCTTAATGCTTTATTATTTATTCAGAGTAAGTCTTCCATGGCACATAAGAAATACATATATTGCTTCATTTATTATTTACCTGACATGTTGTTAGCAACTAGAGTTGGAAACCAGTCAGAGCACAATTTCTTAAGGAAAGACCAAGCAAAAGGAGCAGAAGAATCAGGCCAACATGGTCACTAGGTACACAATTCGTACTGGAGTTTTCCAACTCAGATCCCTTTGGGAACAAGATGAGGTAGAAATCAATAAATAGAAACACTGGGGTTCACTGTATATACGAATCTTTCCTGGCATGGCAGAATTAAAGGGAACAGGACTGAATAGGGAAGCCAACCACATTCTCCCTAGGAAAGAAAGAAGTGCTCAAAGAAACACGTGTGCCTTTGCGTCTCTGGAGAGCCAACTTTTTAGATAATCTGACAACAGCTATCTCAGTCATCTCTTAGGCAGTGGGAATGTAACTTTTTATAGAAAGTAAACTTATGTAACCTAAACTTACTTTTCTTTAATTACAAACAGATCACATAACACATTTCTAAGCTTGGTTCAGTGTGGCATTTATTGAGCTCTACTGTATGCTAGACTGTGTGGTTCCAAAGATGAATAAAGCATGGAGCCTGCTCTTGATAAGTTCATCTTTTAGTGGAAAAGGAAGATATTACGAAATATGTAATATATATTCAATAGATCAATATATTATATATATATATATACACACACACAGACACATATATTTCTCAGGTTATTTCAAAATAATATGGTAAGAGCTAAGAAAAGATATATAAACCATAATCCTCTTTCAATAATTTTGCTAAGAAGCAGGTAATGCAAAATAAATGAGTTAAATCTATACATTAAAATAATGCTTTTAACCATTTCTTTTCAGCCTGAATATTAACAAGACCAAAAATAAAAATTCACTGGTGTCTCATGAACAGTTTTCAAGAAAAGATGACTCTCTCTTGACTATTCTTCCTAGAGGGCCTAATGTATTAAAAGCTCCTAAAAGACAAGGAATGTGTGGTGAACATCGCTGTACTTCCTATAACACTCTTGCAGCACATTGAGTGAACAAAAGGAGGCACTCAAGTTTCCACAGTGAAAGAAGGACAAAACATTGGTCCACTTCTCAAGACTTTTAGCTTTTCATTACATCATCTTCAGGACCAACCTTGATGGTTTGGGAGACTAATCAAATTTCAAGTGATGGTTTCCACATGCCAACACTTCTGACAGCTCATTCTCATAGAGCATATATGCTTGGTTTTGCTCAACTTCCCCTGCAAGAGGAAGAAATGGTTTCCATGCTATGGTTACGTAAGTCTGCAAAGAACCAATAGCTTCTCACCACAGGTTATTCCAGTGTCTAACCCAAACTAATGCCCTGGACTTTTGTTACAACTTCTCTCATTAAAGCTTAGTGTTGTCTTTTCTTTTTCAGTTTTGCTTTAATAAAACAGGGACAAAGGATTGTGCTGCAAGGCACATTTCCAGTTGTAAATATTTTTAGCAACTCCCCAATATTTTTCTCTCCCTTCTTTCCTCTTTCCTTCCTTTCCCTCCCTCCCTCCCTTTTTTCTTTATCTTATTGTGTGTGCACACACACATGTGGGCTTGAAAAAAAAATCAATGCTTGCCCAGTGGATTTATTTTTGAGCAGACAGTTTCATTCTTTTAGTGTTTGGGTCTAAACAATAAGAACTAACATGGAAAGGTGAAGATAACCAGTAGAGGAAAAAAGTGAAATGTAAAAATATGAGCAAAGCCAATTTAAAAATTACAGCGTGCTATTAATATGACATGAATTTGTCAGATTTTAAAGATGATGCTAACACAGTGCCTTTCAAGCAGTTCAGGCACACAAACATGATCTCTCCAAGTTTATAGATGTACAGCATTAATTTTATAACTTGTTTCTACTAGTTCACTTTTATAATTTTTAAAAATCATCCGAATCTTCTTCAGTAGAAAATAAAAACGTGGACTCAAGAATCTGGGGTGAAATTTCAATACTGAAAATATCTTATTTGTCACTGTGCTTAGCATGCTTACAGGCTGATTTTCTTTAACCTGACAAATAATTAACTTTATTAAAAGAGCAAATGGTATTTATATTTTTCTCACCTAAGTAAATATTTGCTTGTGAAAATCACATATGTAAACAAAT